>NC_060253.1:94257072-99574572 GCF_921293095.1 Ischnura elegans
ACGAACTATTATTTAGTCCCTTGGGGATTATTTCCTTTTTCATAAAGAAATTACGGCCATATTGGCTACTTAAACGTCCCTTACCTTAAAATCAGTTGTTCTCACGTGTGGCCATCACCACATAGTTCTGCTGTTGATCTTAAAATCCTTCCTTTTTAGCCGTTTGATGGAATGGATGGGACGGTGGATAAATATAACGGATCTATTGCTTAAATACGATGTACGGAATATTAGCCGGAAGACCTGTTATGCCTAGGGAAAAATCCTTAAACTAACTATATATTTAAAAGAGGATGTCTATTTGTGTGTCCGCCATGCATTTCCATGCGGCTGCACGGATTGTGGCCAAAGTTAGTATATAGGTGCATCTCATGCTCCAAAAGACTTTATTGCTTCTTTTTGTTGCGTCCGACGGGTACTTTGCGTCGTTTTCTCATAAACGCTTGTTACATCAGTTGTCACGCAACTTCTGCAGTTGGGCATCCGGCCGGGTAGGCACACCTCTTGACACGCTCAATGTGAAGACATAACTCAAAAGGTTTTACATTTAACGATTAAGTTCACACGATTTTTTTGGTCTGCGTTCGTACAGATACGCATAACGATCAATGCTGTGGAGCGGGGTGTAAGCTGATCCCGTGCCCGGTTCACGGAAATCGTTATTTCCAATTTTTTGCAGTTACATAAGTATGCCGTCATCACACAGTTCACTTACTTCTTGCACCGACACACTTCACCTACTTCATTTCGCTATCTTCTGCTTTTAAGTGTTAAGCAACAGATCCGTTATATTTATCCACCGTCCCACCCATTCCATCAAAAGGCTGAAAAAGGAAGTTGCATTTTGAAGGATTTTAAGATCAACAGCAGAACTATGTGGTGATGGCCACACGTAAGAACAACTGATTTTAAGGTAAGGGACGTTCAAGTAGCCAATATGACCGTAATTTCTTCATGAAAAAGGAAATAATCTCCAAGGGAAATTCACATTGGCGGTCATTGGGAAGTCCAGAGGAGCTGCGTCTCACCTGTTTATAGGCGGGATTTCGTTACATGCTTCTTTGTTCCTTTACCTAAAAATCCTGCTATGTGACCATGAATTTGAAGTTCCAAGTTTCTCACATCTGTGGGTACTATCCTTCCCGAGCAACGCCGGGTGGCCTGCTAGTTATGGATATAACGAAATCCCGTTTATAGCAAAATGGAACGATGGTCTCTGAAATTCGCTATAAGCGAGGTTTACTGAAATTAGGATTTATCCACTCACTAGCTCCAGGCGATCAGTGCTTTCGCCTCCGGATGGATGACGCAACCGCGGAGGATGTGTGGACCACGGAGGAGTGGTCCACGGTGGAAGAAGAGGAGAGCATCTCCCACGGGCTGCCAACTACGGTAGCCTCCAAAGTCACACGCCGAGTGGCGAAGTCCATGGCCCTCGTGAAGAAGTTCTCGCCCGTCGATTACGCGGTGTTCTGCACCATGCTGGGCATGTCCGCCACCATCGGAATATATTTCGCTTTCTGCGCCAGGCAGAAGCAGAACACCACGTCAGAGTACCTGATGGGAGGGAAGAAGATGGGAATCATCCCGGTGTCCTTGTCACTCGTCGCTAGGTATGTATTTCTTTATAGGGCCACACAGATGGAGAACGCGATATTGGTGCGTTGAGCGAGATTTACATTTTTCACAGTAATATTTTTAATTTAACCTTAGTGAGGTATATATACTTATCGATATGCCTAGATAACATATTTAACACAAATATAACCCAGGTTGGGTAGTGCACAGTATCGAGGACAATGAAAGAGACAAAAAACACTCACAAGACTAAATTTTTGGTAGCACTACCACTAGTACTCCGAAAAAGGTGGTATTGCCACCGAAAATTTAGCCTTGTGAGTGTTTTTGCGTCTTTCATTGTCTTTTATACTGTGTTTTACCCAACTTGAGTTAAATTTGTGTTTAATTTGATTTTATTTTTAATTTAAGTTTTAACTTTTAACTTTGTTATTATTTGGGATTAGGTCACTAATAAAATAACTCACTCACTTCAATAAAAACTCACCCACCTGCACTTGGAGAGAGAGAGAAATAGAAAGAGAGAATAATACAATAAATTTGTGCAACCAAAATTCATAAAGCAATTACATCTATAATTTAAATATTATCCAGATTTACGGCTGATACACCAGTAAGAAGGTTTACGCTCAGGCATAGGTTTATTGATGGCATAAGGCTACGAAAATATTTACTCCCTCACCTGCCCTTGGAGAGCAAGAAAATACTACTCTAACTTCATTAGGTCTAAATCATTTCGCAGCTAAAATGAGTACCCTAGAAGCCAAGCGCAGCTTTTATAATTATGCAGTTAAGTGCAGATAATGGTTGGTTGGGTACACAATGTTGTTGTGGTAAACGGAGATGAGTAAATCACTCAATCTATGCATATATATTTCACAGTGATTCCCTTAACTCTGCCACAACAATATAGTGCACCCCACCAGCCACCTAATCCACGAAATTAAAAATACTGCACTAGTTCCCCTTGGCTTCTATGGTCCTCAATTCTTAGTTTAAATTTTATTTAGATTTACGGCTGGTATATTACTATCTCACTTTTATTTTTTGAGTTATGTACAGGCAGAGATGCTAACATAATTATTTTGCACCATGATTTTCTTGGCAATTCTTGCTGCCCTCTTGGAGAACTGTTTTCACAAATGATCAATGTTCAATGATTTAACTGTTGTAACTATTGAAAGAATAGAGAGATGGCACTTTTCCACAGGTTTATTGAGAGTACGACGAATTTCGACCGTTAGGTCATCATCAAGTAGAATGACCCAACGGTCGAAACGCCTCGTACTATCAATAAACCTGTGGAAAAGTGCCATTCTTTTAATACTTACAGAATGTCACTTCACCATGTTTCGCCTGCTTCTGATACTTCGATTTAAGTCTTCATCTAAGCGAATTTTTCCGTCAACTGCATATCAAAGTCCCTCTTTCTTCGTCTAAAAATCACATGATATGGAGACTTGGTACTTTTTATTTGAGGATGACATGAAATTTTGAAATTAGTGTCGGTAATAAAACAATGGCGATTAAATTAGCAAATCTATTCTTTCCCCATACTGAAAATATTTCAGTCTTCATTACTGTTAATTACTGTTTCCATTTCATTTATATTTATTTGATGCGGTTCCATCCGATATTTTAAAATAGTTAATATCTTATAATATCCTTCATCAGTTGTTTGAACGAAACTTAACATGAAAGAGTTTCCGAAGGACCTTTATTTATAGAAACAGTACATTATGCAGTGCCTCTTTCGTAAGACTGTCTCACTTTCGCAGCCAGAAAAAGGCTTCGGTATGGTAAAAGGGCATGGAAATTTTTGAAAGACTACGGTTTCCTTTTTTATAAATCTATGCACGTAATAAGATTATAACAAATATTTGGAAAATTTTGCCACAAAATTAAATAACATTTCATTAATATTTATGAAATATTTTTTTTAATAATAAGAGTCTCCTGTTTACCTCCACCAAGCCTAAAATGAACCTCGATCAAATATCAATTTTGACTTAGACGGGATATTCCGCCCGAAAGCTAACTACCCCACATAGATATCTAATAGAATATATATGATATTTTCCACGACACACAGGCTATTAATTCGTTTTCCAAATTTTCAGTCTCATTTCAGGCATTACTTTACTTGGATTCCCGGCTGAAATATACGTTTACGGCACCCTGTTCACTGTCTTCCACATTGGAATAGCGTTTGCAGCGATCCCCATTGCGCTGGTTTTTGTACCAGTATATTACAAACTCCAGGTTACATCATGTTACGAGGTAAATGGTTACACTTCTCGCTCCAAAAAATTAAACTCGTTCAAAGTTGCTCAGACACGAAACCCACAAATAAGTGACCACCACGTGCAAATTTAAATAAAAACCAATTTATTTACCAACAAAAATAATAAGTAAGGTCACCATTTGCCTTCATACTATATTAGGAGAACGGTAAAATCGTGTGATGTAAAATATTGCAAAAATAATCACTCCTTAATAAATAACAGATAAATTAACCACGATTCAATAATATATAAGCTAGCTATTTACGCTTCTTACAATACTCTTTGTATATTTTATTTTGTGCTCGCTATAATTGGTTTTTCGCTACTTACAGCGTGACCAAACGAGTCAAGAAGCAGCTGGTAATATATAAATTCATTGCAAATACATAATAAGTGGGTTATGATGCATATTATTCATACCATTTAATCTTTCTCCCCATACCATCATCTACAACTTTTAGATCATTGACACTATTCTCAGTTTCAATAAGTCTCGTTAAAAATATAACTGCGATCATTATCACAACCTCAAACTAATTATGCATTTATAAATGCCAACTGGTAATTTTAACACATATGACAAAATTTTCAGACACTATATAACAAACCTTTCAGTGGCAAAGATAAGCCGCAATAGTAGTTTTTATCCGTTGATGGATATCACGTTTTAAATACTTTCCACGCAGTAAATTGTTTTCGTGACCATGTCCTGGGCTTTACGTGGTTTATGGCTCAATCCCTTTCTCCAAAACTTTCGCCAGCATAAAAAACATAAACCGTTGCGAAGGCGACGTGAAATTCAAATCAACCGCTTAAGTTTCCTCATATTAATTGATGACTCCATTACATCGGAAGGCTTTACAATTTGTGGTCAAAACTATGGCAAAATTTTCTATTTCTCATTTTTACTCATTTTCAATTGAATCATTTTTACTGAAAAACCTCTAATGGATGTCCAGGAATTCCACTTTGAGTAAAACACAATATTTTTTTCATTCCTTCCAGTACTTGGAGCGTCGATTTGATCGCAAGGTTCGACTGCTTGGTGCGGCATTGTACTGCATTAACAGCGTAAGTTGATTTTGTTTAATCCAATTCCATAAGTAGGGCCCATTTTACCACCTACTTGAGACTCAAAATCATTTTTTCTCTCGGGATTAGCCCACTTAATTATGCTATGGGCCAGTGACGTCATGGCAAAATTAGCAGTGCCGGAACGCACTTTCCTCAACATTTTTTTTTTATTGAAATATTACTCTGTTACAAGTTATTATTTACATTTTATTAATTTTTGTTTTGGTTAGGAATGTAGGTATACATTAGAAATTTCGAGGAAAAGTAACTGTTATTTGCTCAAAAGTGTTATTTTACAATTATGTCTTTTCTTAACCAGTGCCCGAACGGCGTTCCGCCGCTATGACGCCACTGCTATGGACAGAATATGGTTGACGACTCGATACCGTATTGTGGCATCAGAGACTAACAATGTACAGAACACCCTCCTTCCTTAAGTCGGGAACATTGTAGCCGCTATCCCGACCGTCACCAAACATTTCGATACAATAGCTCGTAGTCAATCCGTTAATTGAACCTTCGCTCATGTACGCAAACAGTCGTACTCCTCAATACAGATCACCATTGTGGCATTTGATCCGTACTTCTACCCAGCCACGGACGTCATACTATTATATTTTTAGCTGAGGAGCACTTTGATGGCATTGGTTACGCTAGATATTCCGGGTTGCACAGTTCAAATCATTCGGCCTGTGATTCAAGCTGTATAAGGTGTAGCCTCTTCTCCTCATTATTCTCCATATTTCCCCAATCTTGCAATCAGTATCTTTTTCATAAACATCGTACAAAACACTGTAGTTCCTATCGGGTGCAGAGATCAATCAATTCACTAAATTCCTCACAGCAATCATTTTTGGGACACTTTAAAGTAGAGAAGTTTAATTATATTTTTTCACCTGCTGCTATTAAAAAGACAGCACGATTAGGGATGAGTGTACAGTACCGTATGAAATGCAAATAGGCATAAAAATCCATAGAAATAGATAATAATAGACACAGAAATATGAATACAAATGATGTCTCCATGTTTCTGGGTTTCACCGCGTGGATTTTCTTTGTGACGACAGTTTCTCCGGTATTCCAACCGGCGTCAAATCGACCTGAAGACGCCGGTTGGAATACCGGAGAAACTGTCGTCACAAAGAAAATCCACGCGGTGAAACCCAGAAACATGGAGACGTCATCTAGACAACGCCGCGGAAAACTACGCATCAACTTCATATGTATACAAATTTCTTTCGCAGCATCTTTTCCATAATCAACATATCCCTTTTTGATGAAAAAATTTTCACAATTGTGTTATTTATTTCACCTTAGCACACTTAGCCCATTTTCAGGCAATTGCTTTACCAAAAGAGACTTGGCTGTGGTTACGACTGATCAACAGCTCTTGACGGTCCTGATTCTAGCCTCATTTTTAAATTGAGTCGCTTTGGACTGATATGTTGCCGCAGTTATGAGAGTACCTACCTGTACATCCACTATCCGTTTTGTCAGAAGCAGCAAAAAATGTGGAAAAATTGATGCAGATAATCATTAATACAATAATAAAGCATTAAAATCAAATACTCTATCATATGCCTTGCTTCAACGTCCTTTTAACACCTCCACCGTTGACAACATGAAAACCTGAGCTCTCTAAAGAACGAGAATTCCACGTTCCCTAGACCAAATTTCTTCCCTCAGTCAATGACTTGAGGGAGCTGTGGAACGAAAACATACTTGCTTGCCGAATTCGCCGTAAAATTAACCTAAGTTTTTAGAGAAAAAAATATATGCTCTAATGCCAATTAAATCAATATCGATTTTTTGCCATTTAAGGTTTTAATATAAGTACATTTTTATTGTATTCATATGTTTTATTCAAATTTTATGTTTTGGAGACTAGAAAATTGACATGCAAAAATGAAAACAAATGATTTTGGCAAGACACCACGGCTTGCAGTAATAGCAAATAGGTCACTTACGTACAAGGTGCTCTCCGCTTTCTAGCTATCTACTACTAGCAACCAGGATCAATTTCAATGTAGTTTCGATCTTCAAAAGCAGAATCACTATAAAAATTCCTCAAAAATTTTTTCCTATTGTGGCATGTCATAGGCTCGCTTTCGCCATAGATGGCGACATGAATGGTAAAGCTCCCTGTCTTTTGCTGATATCGCAGCCAGCCCGAAGGTGAGCCGGTGCTATAAATCTATCCTTTCGGCAGCCCTATTCCTTATCATATGTTTATGATCTAATCTACCACAATATTCTTCCACTTGCCCAACTTTTTTCTGAATCACGGGGAAAATATCACATACGGACGAACGTGAGAGAGGTTTTCTTATAATTATTCCCTTAGGTGGAATATAAATTCTTAGCCAAGGTGTTGAAATAGGCCTTTGCCCCAAAGGAAATTACTTGAAGGAAAGATTTCATAACTCCTTTTAACTAAATATTTTAAGTCAGCACATAACGATAAAACTTCCTCTTTTCTCCAGTAACACAATTTTTGACACCGCCTTCGTTACCCATGCTTATATGACAATCAGTAACTTATTCTGAACACTCCACAATGTATATTCATCTGTTTTATTGATGAAAGAGGTGTGGAATGTACAGTGCCATCTGCACTTCTTTTAAGATGATAATACTAAGAAAACTAACTTGTTGAATAACGTATACTGTAACCGTACGTTTCACTGAAAAATCTAAATCAGGCCAGGTGACTAACTCGTCATCTTGCCCCCGTCAACTTGAACCGGATGATAGTGTTAGGAAGCTTAGATTCTTATCATTGAACGAATGATATTAAGATAAAAGTAGATAGTAGTAGTGGATAGCTTATTGTTTAAGATATTTATATTTTGTGAGTCATTTAAGGAAATAATGGTTTATTATTTCTCATTTATCCTTGATTACTTGCGTAAAAACTCCTAAAAATTATAATAAGCTCGGAAAAATCCACGAACTTCATGAAAAACTTGACATGGTAGAGACGACTTTACTGCGCGAATAATTTCTTTGTAGCATATTGGTTAGTTTTTATTACTATTATGGTGGAGCTACATAGTAGCACTAGTTAAAATTTAGTAATTCGTCATACTGGCCCAGTATCCCCAACCTAATAGATATATATTTGGTACGGTAATCAGTTCATTTTAGCATTGCCTCTAGGTCATTGACATGTTTTTTTTTATTCATTTCAGATTCTATACATTCCAATCGTGATTTACATGCCAGCACTCGCCTTTAGTCAAGGTGAGTAGAACAAAATATGCCATTGATTGCATAACAAACAAGTCTGAGCAGGCCTATACTGGGTAATTTTATTGGATTTATAAACGAAACTTGAAGATATTCATTTGGCATAGAACAGGGATTTATTTCCTAACCCTAGCAAAGGTAAATTATTTTCGCATTATTTTCTGCCATGTAAATAATGTGTATTAATTTCTGGGGTAATTACGACTATATAAGAACTAAGTTTCGTGTTTTTATTCCAAATAAAATTCCCCTTATCTGAATCGAATATCTAGATTATTACGAGACTCAACTTTAGAGTGCATTTCATTTTTCTGAAATCATTATGTGCCATGGCCGGAGATATTATATTCAACTTTCCCAAAAGATGCTTTAGCATTTCGAAAGTAAATATATTCGACGAAGTTGACCATATGTCCCGACCACCAACATACTGCGGCTGCGATCATAAATTGAAATAAGACACATAGAATGTATCACAGATTTTAAATTTTCCGCGATCGATAAAGAGTATAACGAAAGTAACTTAAAAAATAGGTTAGTTGACTGGTAATGTAGTTAATTAACTTATTTATTCCTTAATGCATGTTTATAAATTTTCCTAGAATTTCTAACAGCATGTTTTGCATGTTCTAGCTTCATAGGCAGATTGCCTTTATGAGTAGAATATAGATTAATCACATATCTTAAGTGTCATATCTTGCATTCATGTAGTGCGCGTTCGTAGAGGTAAATTTTAACCCTCTAGTGCATGTTAGTGAAGGTTCACCCCTGTCAAGCACCTCTGTAGATGACTTTCAGGGTAATATGCAGATGTATATCGTTTATGCTAACCTCAAAGATTCATAAATTTCAAGCGAAAAAGACTAGTCCCTTCTCATAGAACAAAGTACAGAGCCTGAGACTTCCAGGTATAAACGTGCTGGCTTGTTTGTTATTGGATAGATGGCTTGCTCAGACAACCGATTGGGTAAAATCACTAGCGGGGTATCTTCCAGGGGTTGGGTGGATCCTCTTGACCCCTTGGAAGAAATGGAAGGGTCCCCATAAGTACCCTTTCCTCCCCTTCGGCCGTCCCCACGTCCAAGCAAGGTTTCCTATCTCACAACAGTTTCGGGTTTCGACATCCATCTCATCACCCCGGTGGTCTGCCTCGTCTGCATCTTCTACACTAGTTTGGTGAGTATATGAATGAAATGAAAGTGTAACTTACTGCTGATAGTAACAGAGAGAGCCTCGTTTAAACAATAAATCATAGATGAAGTCACTGTTTTTATGCTTAATTAGGCTTATTGATGAATGAGGAAAATGATTACCAATATAGCTATGCTCAGTGTTAGAGGGTAGAATGCTAGGTAAACGAGGGAGAGGAAGGAAAAGAATAGGAGATTTAGATAGAATGAAAGGGAATAGGTATTATTGTAAACTTAAGAGGGAAGGGCGTGATGATTGCCAGAGTACCTCGTAAGTACTCCAAGCAAACCTACCTTAATCGGTAGAATACTTAAATTTAATGCTTAAAAAAATAACTAAACTAAATACTAATGTGTGGCACTCTCAAGATGAATGCTATTTAAAGTTTAGAGGTTGAGAGTTAACCTTCCATCGACTTTTCTGGATTGGAGCTAACTGCATCTGTTATCATCGTCATCTTTAATGATTTGAAACAGAAATAAGGCTAGAATTTCAGTCGAATGGCACTTCAACGCTACCTTGCATGATAAATGTCGGTGGAGGCTTAATTATGCCATTAAAATTCGGCAACATAATTGATTCATATTCAGACTCATACTTCATTGTAAGAGCGGACTCAGGAAACATTGAAAAAATTTCTTTTGCTGAACACTAATATGGAGACATCGAGATAATATTTCCTCAATTGGTGCTCAAAGCACGTAAAATCGCTCAGCACACGGTTATGCCAACTCCTATTCCCATTTCAACGAATTTGCGTTCGAAAAATTATCCAACCGCATTAAGAAGATTTTGGTAGAAAAACTGAATTGGGTGGGTTTTAAGAGAGTCTTGAGCCTCAATCCCTGAGTAAGGAATGTGATTTACGGAATATAATATATGTCTTCTCAACTCAGTCATTTTTTAACCAAGAAAAGGCAAATTTTTAACATGTCCGGCACATCACGACTGGTAAACACTTGACGCTAGTCCACTCGTTGCACTTCATACAATGGGTAGCGTAATTACATAAAAGCCTTTGATGTTTGAAAAAATATCGGGCTAGATGGAATATGAATTTTCGGAGGATAGGTTTCAAATAACTTCACAATTCATAAAAAAATTATTATTTCCCCTTTTATAGGGCTATTCATCTTTCATGAATTAAAACAAGCGTATGAGATTATTTCAAACTGAACTAGGTCATTAGATTTGGCTTAAAATTAAATAAAAATTTTAAGCAACCAAGAAATCACAGAGAATTTCTTTACCAAGAACAGTAGGAGCTCTCTTAGTGTTTCAAGCATAAAGAGAATAAAAATCACAATTTTCGAAAAACTTTTTTGTATAAACCGTTTGTAACGAGCAAGAACCAATTCTCTCAAAATCGGATATTGTCGGAAGACTAATCATTTTTCGTGCAAATTGACCCATTACCATTTATACTAAATAAAATGAGGCAGTAATTCCTACCTATATTTTAAACTTTGAGGCATGCCAACAATACGTTCCTTGAGTTTTACGGAGTGTTGTTACATTATAGGGAGGCTTAAAAGCAGTCGTGTGGACAGACAGCTTACAAGTGGTACTGATGTTTGGGTCCATGATGGCGGTGATCTTCATTGGAACATACAAGATAGGAGGCATTGGCACTGTTTTCGAGAGGAGCAATGAAGGCGATCGTATTGAGTTTTTCAAGTAAGTGTGAATATAAATCTGATAATCACTATTAAAAAAACGGCAATATGTTTTCATTGTGAATATATGTAAATAATATTGCATGATTATTCGACTTTTAAAAATACTTAATTCTTAAATTTTCCAAACTGTATTTTCTGCTATGAATTTGAAATGAAATTGATAAACAACCACATCTAACATGCTTATCAAGGTTCAAATTCAATCTACTTGGCGCCGTACCAATTACTTCACCTTTTCAATTTTCATTCTGAAAGTAACTGGATTAAATAAATAAGGGAGTTTGTACTAACTGCCATTGCTTCGAAGGTTTCTTTAATGTCGGACAAAAAATTGGCTTTTTATCTCTTGATCTCTATGCATAATATTTAATCAAAGTCTTAGAGTGTTGGACTTGATAAATTTTTAATGCAATATTTTGCCAACGTTTCGGTATACGAGGTGTGTGAGAAAAGTAATGAGACTGGAAATACTGCGGGTAAACTGGCAACGTTGTGTCTACCGGCCTGTGATATACCGATTTGTTTATGTGTGCAAGTTTCCTCTGTGCCCGTTTCAACTCCATAGAGCTAACACATTATTTTTGACAGCGCCATCAATGAAGTTGTGTTTTTATTGTGTGCTACAAAAATGGAGTATCGGAATTTAGAGCAACGTTGTGCGATAAAGTCTTTTGTAAAACTTGGTGAATCCGCGAGTGAGACTTTTGAAAAGTTGAAACCAGCCAATGGGGAACATATCTTGTCAAGAGCACAAGTTTTCCGCTGGCCATTTTTGGAAGGCCGAGAACACGTTCAAGATGAACCTCACTCAGGAAGACCTTAAACTTCAAAAACAAACGAAAAATGTGAAAGTGTGATGGTTCTTGTGAGCTAAGACCGTCGTTTAACATTAAGAAAGATGAGTGTACAATTAAATTTAAACACTTTCCCCGTGCATCAAATTTTGACGGACTATTTGAACATGCGAAAGATTTCTGCTAAGTGTGATTCATGTGAGACCAGACATTGCAGACAAGTGGATGCTTCACAATAACAATGTCCCGTGTAACACGGCAATTTCCATTGATGAATTTTTGACCTCTAAATGCATTCCTGTTGTTCTTAGACCCCCCTATTTACCTGACTTAAGACCTTGTGACTTTTTCCATTTCCCGAAATTGAAACATGTCCTCAAAGGACATCATTTTGGAATTCTGGAGAACATCCAAAAGACTGTGACCGATCAGTTAATATCTATGCCATTTTAAGACCTCCAGCACTGCCACCAAGAGTGGGAACAATGACTCCATAGGTATATAGCTGCCTAAGGGAACTATTTTGAAGGGAAATTATTGCTTGAAAAAAAATAAAATATTTAGCTAGTACAAAATCAGTCTCATCACTTTTCTACTTATCACCTCGTATTTATACGCCTATAACAGGGATTTAATGTATTAAGTGTCCTCTTGGATTGTTGTCTATAATTTCAATATCCGATGCTCCAAAAGATGCGTAAAAAATTAGGAAAACAGCAAATCAAGTTTCGCTCGTTATTAAAGTTGAGTTGAAGAGATACCGTTGTATATGCAGTTTCGTTTGATTTGAAATTAAAAAAAAACTCTCACCTTTGCAACTAATCTATTAAATAAGTAATCGATGTCTTTCTGTGAACGCAGGTTACTTCACAGCGAATCTTTCGAGTGAAAAAAATCTTAAATACAGTTGTACTAATATTTGATAGTTTAAATTTCAATACAAATTGTATTGCATGAAGTGGCATTTTTTTAAATTCTCAATTGATCTGACTGTAGTGACCAAAGATCACCCCTAAAAATCCCTTCACGCTCTTCTTTTTCTACAGCATGAGTTTCGACCCAACGATTCGGCACACATTCTGGAACATAATTTTCGGATATTTCTTCTCTTGGACGAATAACTGCTCGACAAATCAGGGGATTGTACAACGATTTCTCGCCATGCCATCAATGAAACGAGCCCAAATGTGAGTACTTAAAATACTTAAATATCAGAACACAAAAAAGATAAGCTCCTAAGGCCCGGTTACACGACACATTATCACCTACGTTTTAGTGCCTGATTGCATGAATGACTTTTGTTGACCGGAACGCATCATGTACGAATCCATGAACAAAATTAGAACATGTTCTATTTTCTGCACACACGTTTGTACAAGTGGAGTGGTTACAAGGTGTATTT
This sequence comes from Ischnura elegans, assembly GCF_921293095.1. NCBI lineage: Eukaryota > Metazoa > Arthropoda > Insecta > Odonata > Coenagrionidae > Ischnura > Ischnura elegans. The sequence continues at coordinate 94,270,325 of NC_060253.1, forward strand.
TGGCGTTCATTCTCGCGTTCATACATTTAGACATTAACTCGTACGGGTTAATATACCGTGTAACCAGAGATTTCTTGAACATAGATATAAACTAATTTCATCTACTTGAAAAAAATGGAACTGCACTTTTGCGGACAGTATATCTTGCTTTCCAATTTAAGCGGATGAAAACATCGGCAAAAGAAGAGTGACTTTCAGCTGATACTTCTCTAGATAAAACAAACTCACCCCACCAATCCTTGTCCCCAATGAAAGCTGTAAATGGATAAAAGATAGCTAAATGAATCGTTAAAAATACCATTTTCCGATTGTTTTAGGAGGGATTTTTTTCATCCTTGCCTAGCAAGGACTAGTCTTAAGAAAAGTCTATCCGTTGAAAATAAATAAAAATAAACGTTTCACACTAAATTTAAAATTCAGCAATCATTGTCAAGGATGCTATTTAAATTCTTTTAATAATTTCAAGCACAAAATTAGGGCGTAGATACACTGAGAAAATTATAAAGGCCGGAATACGATTTTCGTATTTTCCAACAAATACCATAAGATGGCAGATTAAACATATTTAGTACATAAAAACTGAGAATATTTAATAGTAAAAACCGGCAATTAAAACTCACTTAAATAGTTGATGTGAACATAATCGGGAGGCAAAGAAGAAATAACGAGGTCATAACGAAAATCTATTGTAATACATATAACGAAAATGACTGCTAATATGCGATGAAAATTTATTGAAAAAGACTAAAAATTGACCAAAAATAGGCACTCAGTTATAAGAAAGGAGTTAATGGTTTAAAAAAAACAGTAAATAAACAGTTATTCTCCTTATAATATGAAAAAATATCAATTCTCTTTAAATAGAGGTGACTGAGCTTGAGTTTAATAATAATGCCGCCATGTAACACTTATTAAGATAACGCACTGCTGGTAATACATCAATCATACTGAATCAGAGCCATAATTTCTCAGACTGAAAAAATGCGATATGATGGCAATGCTCCAATAGGATAAAATCGAGATACTTCCCGTACCACACGGTTATTTCCAGTTTCCCAGATAAGTGATTCAGGATCCCTATGATAAATAATGTGCCTTGATCTGCAGTCACTGGCTTTTAACGTTGAGGAAATATTGGACTGAAGTTTGATGCATGGAGTCGATCGAACAAGGAAATAGCTCTACAAACCATTTATATATCACCTAATAAAATAAAGGATGGGATAACCATAGTATTCATCGGATGGTTGAATAAAAAAAGTTTCATATTTCTCCAACCTATTTTCATTTCCAAGAATGTCGTCCATCGTCATCAGGACCTGAAGAGAAAAGTGACTTGCCCTGAAAACGATTGACAACTCGTGTATCGAAATGTCGGCCGAGATGGAGTTTGAGGACCTGACCCGGTGGAATTCCCGAATAACCTTCCACGATATTTTCATTTCCGCTTGGTATTTTTCTGAAAATAATTATTTAGGCAGAAAAGTCTTTGATTTATCACTGAAATCAGCAGTAGAGGATTTCCTTTAAAGCCGCATTTAATGATTACAAGTAATTCTTGTTGTTGTTGGTGAGCGAGTTTGAAAAACAATACCTTCCATTTCAACCACATTTAGTGCTTAGAGCTCACATGAATAACAAATAAAATGTTACATTGTTATATGAATATTATGAACATTAATATCATTGTATTTTAAATATTCACTATCTTTTTAGTTTCATTTTGGTGATGTATTTTTCATTTACTATATTTTTTTATTTTATATAAACTGTTTCCACCTGGCTAATGGTCAACTTGTAACCTGAACAATAATGATTATAATAATAACTTTTTCTCTCATGATAATTTTTTTAGTTATATACTAAGGTTAATAAATGGTGATACGTCTACCAGATTATGCTGATATATTCTAACTTTGTTCAAAGCTTTCTGTGATAATGTTAAATAAATAATAAACGAAAAAAGTTGTGCACTGGACAGTCATACCCCAAAAAATAGTAACATAACTAACAGTAACTCTCCCCTCACTCGCCTGCTGCTCCAGAGCTTTTACGCGTTCGAGTAGATTAATTTATCCATAGTCTATTCCACTATTTTCCTCAGCATCGTCCTCATTTACACCATCGGGACCATTATCCTCACCCTCATCAGCTGCTACGCCGGACTCCTCATTTACGCCACTTACTACGACTGCGACCGGCTAGCCGCTAAGGTAAGTTCATGCCCAGGAAAACTTTAGCATGTAAATATCGGTAGAAGCTCAGTCGAGATAAAGTTTCAAAAGTTCGATAATTCAAACAAAGCATATGACACTAGGAACAAGTATACCTTAAGTCACTTGTTATGGAAATACTAGTTTCACTAAGAACTAGAAAAATATTGAAAATGCAACTAAAGTAGAAGTAAACCGAAATATAAAAAGAATTGCAGCAAAGATACAAATATTGGTATCTTTAGGACATGTATATTTAATTCAAGACATAAAACTTAGCAAAAAGAACGGAACTTAAAATATCTTTAAGAGAACATTTTGGAATGTTTAGTTTTTGCACGATGGGAGAAAAATCGAGAGAAATAGCACAAAAAAGAGAAGGTCAACCATATTTTCATCAGACACGCCATTTCCGTTAAAACTTTGGAGGAAGCGTAAAAGGATTACAGCAACGATAAAAATATTGATATATTTTGGACACGTATTTGTATTGTCTTCTTCTTCTTCTTCCTTCCAGGATTAGGCTACTAAGCCTGTTCCGGCTCCACATCACCATCTTTTCCTTGGTCTTCCTATACTTCTCTTGCCAAATAGTTGATATTCCATTGCTTGCTTTGGAATTCTTTCATTTGGCATTCGAAGTAAATGTTCTTTCCATCTATGTTTGTATTCTTTTAATTTGTCAGTGACCGCTTGGACACCCAGTTCATCTCTTATTTGAGTGTTTCTTATTTTATCCAATATTGTGCAACCTTTAACTGATCTTAAAAATTTCATTTCAGACGATTCTATCTGCCTTAATTCCTTCTTTTTTGTTACCCAACATTCTGATCCGTAGAGTACAGTAGGGACTGCCATCACTTTGTAAAATTTTATTTGTGTTTCTTTTCTTGTTTTGTTCTTCAGAGTTCTTCTGATAGTGCCACATATTCTCTGGAAAGTGTTAACCTTATTCATAATATCTTTTTCCTCGTCATATGCTATGTCGCATCCTAAGTACTGGAAGTGCGACACTTGCTCCAGGACTTGATCCTCAATAACAATTTTTGTTCTTATCGGGTTGCTTCCTAAAAATGCCATAGTCTTTGTTTTGTTTTTTGAAATTCTCAGGTTGTATAGCTTGCTCAACTCGTGTAGTCTGTGTACTGCCATCTGGAGTTTGTCCTCTTTATCTTGTATTATAACCTGATCGTCAGCAAACAGCATCGTATTTAAGTATTGAGATGGTCCTATTTCTATGCCTGGTGATACATTATTCTCTTTCCACATTCTTAGAACGTCATCTATGTATAGATTAAACAAGATTGGGGATAGGCTGCAACCCTGTCTAACTCCTCAGTTAATGATAATTTCTTGGGTGATCTGTTTCCCTGTGTCAATTACAATTCTGGTGTCTCTGTATAGATTCTGGGAAGCTTTTATCAGATGTCTAGGAAACCCTCTTTTCTGCATAACTGACCATAACGTTTCTCTATTTACACGATCGAATGCTTTTTCAAAATCTATGAATGCCAGATGCGTTTCCAGATTGAACTCTCTTCGTTTTTGAATTATTTGTTTTAAAGTAAAAACATCGTCGATGCAAGATCTTCCTTTCCTAAATCCAGCCTGTTCTTCTAATAAAATGGTATCAGAGATAGCTTGTAGTCTAGTATTTATTATTCTACTGTAAATTTTGTATGCAGTATTTAGTAGGCTTATACCTCTGTAATTCTCTGGATTATTTCTTTTTCCTTTTTTAAACAATGAAACAACCTTCGCCACATTCCAATCCTTTGGGATTTCAAGCTTTTTCCAACACATGTTGTATAGATGGAGGATTCTTATTTGTAGGGATGTACCTCCATATTTTATCAGCTCTGATTCAATTCCATCTATGCCAGCAGCTTTCCTATTTTTTGTCTTCTTCAGAGCACATTCTAGTTCTTTTAAGTCAATAGGGTCTACTCCTATTGTTTCCTCTGGAGTGTTGATCGTATCATCTAATGTTGGATCATACCATAATCTCCTATAGTGTTCTATCCATTCTTCCTTCGGTATAACATTTAGTTGGGCAGTATCTTTCTCTGATTTGTTAAGTTGTTTCATCAGTTTATATGCTATTTCTTGCCTACCATGAATATCCTCCTCTACTCCACTTATAAATCTATCCCATGATATCATATGTGCATTCCTTATTATTGCTTTCGTGCGGTTTCTGACCCCGTGATATTTTTCTTTCGTTTCCTCTGTTTTTCTCTGTAGGTATTCTCTGTATGCTTTGTTTTTATTTTCGATGGCCTGTGCTATCTCTTCGCTCCAGATTTTTAAACCTCTTTTCCGTTTCTTTTTATTTCTGGTGCCCAAAACTTCATTAGCTATTTGTAAAATAGCTTTCTTAAGATTTTCCCATTCCTTATTGATGTCATGTTCTGGTTTTATCTGTTCGAGCAGTTGTGTAATCCTGTGTTGGTACAGTTTTCGAATACTACTCTCTTTCAAAAGGTATGTTTTGAAGATTTTCTTTACTTGACATTGTTTCTTTTCCGTATTATGCTTTTTCCACCTTGCCCATAGTTGTATTTTTGCCTTAACAAGGAAATGATCGGTGCATATATTTGCTCCTCTTTATACATGTGTATCAGTTGTCCTCAAGACTAATTTTCGGTTAACAATTATGTAATCAATTAGAGATCGGTGACCCCTGGCTTACCAGGTGAATTTATTGATATCTTTTTTCTTGAAAAATGTGTTTGTTACTTTTAATTCGTTGAAAGTTATAAATTCTCTTAATTTACTTCCATTTTGGTTCAGATGGTCTTCTCCATGTACTCCAATCAATTGTGGAATTGGCTCTTTCCCAATTCTAGCGTTAAGATCACCACCTATTATCAAGTAGTCCCTGTTATTTAACTTCCCTATTTCTTTTTGCAGTTGCTCATAGAAAATCTCCGTTTCTTCCTTTTTCCCATCTTCAGGTGCATATGTTCCAAGTATTGTTAAATAACCCCTATCAAATTTGAGTCGCACCGTTATTATTCTTTCGTTTATGAAAGTGTATTCCCTGATATTATTTTTCCATTTTTTGTCTATTAAAACACTCACTCCACAACGTGCTCTTATATTCTGATCAACTTCACTGTATATCATTACGTAATCTTCCAAGTCTTTTGTCCCTTTGAGTTTCTTCTTTGTTTCAGTGATGACCGCCATATTCACTTTGTATTCTTTAAGGGTGTTGTTAAGTTCTAACTCGTGATTGCCTAAGCCTTGTACATTCCATGTGGCTATGTTTAATATATCCGTTATACCCGTATTCATGTCCTTACTTTTGCCTAGTCGTCGTCTGTTGAATCCCTAACCTATTCCGAGGCTCTCTGTGAAGCTTATGAGTTAAAGAAGGTTTTACATGGGCAGGTTACCGGCCTGTCGCACAACCCCCAACCTGGAGGACCAGTGGGCTACACTTAGTCAGTCCCCTACCCTTCGACCTGTCTGGCTTGGGTGGCCCTACCAGGAGCATACGCTCCCGCCAGCATAGCTCTCCGGGTCATTGGGGCACTCAAACCTCTCCACCACGATAAGGTGGTAGCCCTGGGAGAGGATTGTATTTGTATTGTACGACCTAAAAACTAGCAAAAAAAGAAACTTCAAATATCTATTGGAGAATATTTTGAAAGATTATGTTTTTTCGCACAGAGGAAGAAAATTGAAAGAGAGAGAAAATAGAAATAGAGAGGAATTGCCCAAAAAAGAAACGTGTGACCATTTTTTCATCAGAAACGCCATTTCCGTTCAAACATAAAGGGACGCTAGAGATATTACACTGAAGTAGAGGTGCACACGTTACTACTGAACTTCCATGGAAATTTTAACTATTAATCTCTGATAAATATGGTATGGTTAATTTTTTTATTTCTCCTTAACAGTTTAGTTTGTAAAAATTCGGAAGGGATCGTTTTATTTGCTAAACACTGCAGGCACAAACCTCAATTATTGAGAGTCAATGTTTCCTATACTATTAGTTAAAAATAGCGTTCACCATTGACTATAACACAGGCTTCATTATTCACAAATAGCTTCTTGAGCGCCTTCCAATAGAAGTCCGAACAGTTTAAAGAAATACTTACTGTGCATATCCCATGTTCAATGAATTTCTGGCGATGAGCAGACGAGAAGCCGGAAATCTCTCGCTGAATGTTAAAGAATTGTCCGAGAGACTGATTCATCCATGCTATTAAAATATTGAAATAAAATGAGCGTGCATTTCGGCTACTTAAAAGGTATCTTCCGATCCCGATCATGGGAAAGGTAAAAATGCATGACGCGTAAAAAAACAGCAGGCCCAAACACTTAACGTTGAAGCTAACAAGAGAACATGAAACTCATCACAGACCCAATAGAAAGTGATATGAAATGGCCAAATACAACCGCAACAGTTTAGCATGTTTTTCAGAGGTTCATCATTTAAAGATTATAGCAGTATCTTGGTATTTCAAATAAAAAACATTTTAAAAATGCCAGTCGGAAAGCAAAAATACGTAGTGGGCAAAATGTAATATTTATACTAGCTGAAAATTCGAGTATTATTTTTTATAAAACTTTTATTTCAAAATATTAAAGAATATATTAATTTATATATCCTTTATTCCTTATATTGTTCTGTATTGCTATGGATTGATATCACATATGTATTACAGATTGTCCGCGCCCCTGATCAACTCCTTCCTTACTTTGTGATGGATGTGGCCAGGCTGTTGCCCGGGCTACCAGGACTCTTCATCGCGGGAGTTTTCAGCGCTGCTCTAAGGTGCATTCTCGACTAAATGTAAAACTAAAAGTTTTGATATAAGAGATTCATATCGATAGTGACTATTATGTTGCAGACATTGAGTCGGCAACATAGACTAATCAATACAGAGTTAAAAATACCTTCCAAGCCCCATCTACAAGCAGTGTCAATGTTATGTATACGTATAAATTATCACCGTATATAACAGTGATCTTAAAATTTATCACATATTCCATTTAATGATAAAATTACTCATATAAATGCTTAAAAATATTAAAGAAAAATACTTTAATTTAATCATAATTGTGAATTTTTTAAGTATTTCACATTCTCCTTTTTTTATTTTATATTAATTAGCATTATCCAACTGTAAAAGTCGTGTCCCTTTAAATTCAACAGATTCAGTTTTATAGTGGAAGCTCGACATATTAAAGCAAAAAGTAAATGCACTTAGTTTAATGACTGCGATGTGTTTCAGCTGATGGAGCCATCATCTGGTAAGACATCACAGTACATGAGAACATCATATTTTTACATTTGAGGTAGCACCCCTTTTGGCCTTCCTGTTTATTTTCAGGTGTCGTTCTTCTACAGCCATTACTAGATTCCTCCTTCCACCCCTGGTTTTTCCTTATCTCCTTGGCTGTCTGTTTTCTCACTGTCTCCCAACCATACTTCTGTTTCCTGCCCCTTCCTCAAACCTATCAAATCCTCCCCCACCTCTTCCTGAAAAGTATAAACGTGATCTTCTCATACACTGCGATTTCTTGAATCAGAAGATGACTCTGTGAGCCGAAATACGTCGACGCATTAAGCAAATAGTGCTCATGCGCATTAAACAAATAGTGCGCATACGCATTAAACAAATAGGGGAAAATTACTATTATTATATTTATTTCAGTCTAAGTTTGGCAGTTTAGCGATATTTGATATTTGATTTATCAATAATTCAGCATTCTTATTTTTTATTATGTTATTGTAAAAAAACTATTTTAACCTTTATTTATGTAATAATATTGTATATCATTGTACTTTATTGTGTTCTCATGTTTTCATGCATAGCCCTGATGATAGTTTAAAATAAACTGAAACGTTGGACAACAACTTTTCTGCATTATATATGACCTAAACTTCAATTTTATCGAATTATTTAATCTTAATCGAAAAATTAATAAATGATGTCAAGATAAGAGGAAAAAGAAAATAATGCAACTCAAAAATTAAATTCAACAAGGGTAACCTGACATATGCACGAATATCTTCCATCGCTAGAGATACTATAGGAATTGTTTCGCATTGTTCCCACAGCACTATGTCCACGGGTCTGAACGCAATGTCCGGAGTCATCTACGAAGGACTCATCAAACCCTGTTTCAAAGTGGCGCCATCTGAGGCAAGGGCCTCGTGCACAATGAAAGTGTTATGCGCGGTGATCGGTATCTTTTGCGTCTTCATGGTATACATCGTGGAGCACCTTGGGGCCGTCGTACAGGTCAGTATTTTGGCCGATTTTACTCTCAGCACATTATTCTACTAGATGTAGAAAGAAAATATGACCCACCAATTAGTGATTGATTTAGGGTTGAATGTACCTGTAAATAAACTTAGGGGAACAAATGTTTAGCTATATTACTCGCATTTTAATCATAGCCTCTAATTCGCATCTAATAATAGCCTCCTTAACTCTTTCAATTCTAAATTGAAGAGAAGTGAAGGTAAGATAGTTGCATAAATTACAGGATTTTTTAAATTCCCTGAATAGCATTTCATTAATGAAATACATTTTATAATTTAGCAAGTCAGAAAGGACGTCCCAGTCAGTACTTCATTGATATATGTAAAACCTAGAATACTTTTTAAGGCACTACTTTTGTATGAATAAAACCATAAATAAACCAATTTTCTTTGAATATAATGGATAATATTGGATATCAACCCAATCCATAGAGAAAGAACAGGTCTAACGTCCATTATAAGGTTAATCGGTTGATAAAGTCTGCCACTACGCAAGGCAGGACGGCCAGTGTGAAGACCTTTATCAAGTGATACCCCAAACATTTGAAAATATTTTATGCATAAATTTAAATCCATATTAAACATCAATATCTGGATACTAAGCAATGGTTTTACAAAAGCATTCGTGCACATTCTTAAGTAAAATTCGATTAAATAAAGCCCGTTCCATGTTTCACGGCTCAAGTAGCTTACAATTTCTAAGATTTTCCGCTAATAATTTGCACTTGACGAAGATATGAATCCTTCAAAAGGCATTAAAATTCAACACATAATATATTCTCAAATTTACTTCAATTCGTGAATCGGAGATATTTTCTATGATCAAATCGGTAAGAGCTACAATGGAATATATCATGTAATGCTTCAATCTGCTCATTTTCCCTCTCCAAATGAAGCAGAATTCGTCCGCTGTAGTTCCTCTGATGGCCGTTAGATGACAATAACGTCGCGATCCATGCAAGTGAAAACCGGGACACTCAAAGCTTTTAAATGTCCAAAAATGACGCATGAGTGGGAATAATATCGGATATACATTTCGTTTGCCCTATTTGTTGGTAAAAACCTCAATTTGACACGAAGTTTTGCTCGAAGTTTCCGTGAAAGATATATGTTCTTCGACATAGCCAGTCATTTATTCTTTTTTTCCAGTTATCCGTCAGCTTCGGAGGAGTAACCAGTGGACCAAGTTTATCTATGTTCGTGATGGGGATGTTCCTCCCATGGGCCAATTCTATGGTAAACACAATTTCTCTTACTCGTATCCACTTAATGTTTACTGAATGACTAAGACTGTAGAATACATGCAAAATTGCTAGACGCATAAACCCTCGAATAGCGGCAGTATATCGATGGCTAAGTTCTTACAACACGTATCACAAAAATAGCAACTTTTCAGGAGAGCAAAAAAACGATTAATTTCTTTCACTTGCACACTGAAATTAAAAACCAAAAGTTCATGACACTGAAAAAGAAGTATTCATTGCTAATGAAGAGTTGTTCTTACGTTGTATTTTATTTTTTAATGTTATTACACTTTGTTTAAGATACCTGTCTCAAACCGGCTGAATTTGAGATACGTGTTGTTAGAACTTAGCCATCGATATAGAGAGAGACACGGAGTTTATTACTCATTTCCATAGGCACAAAAGCATTCAATTAAATAGCTTATCACGCAATTGATTAGTTACATTTTGTGCATAGGATAGGCTATGCATAAGATTATTCAGCTGCATGATCGACAGTTTAGAAAATGCATTGCCAATCTTTCCCATAGGGTAATGGGAAATACATTTTATGCACTTTTTTCTTCATGGGCAAACTGCAGACAATTTTACAATTTTTACACAATTGTTCTTAACTTTTCTGTACTACTGGTAAGTGGCAGGTTAACCAATTTCTTTCAATAGATTCAGTGGCGTAACTAGGAATATGCTTTGGGGGAGGATGAGATGGCCTGAGGTGGCGACCCCCCCCCCCCTCCCAAGCGACGAGGGAGGGATTTTTTTTTAATTGACATGCCTGGAAATACATTTTACATCATTTTGGCACTTATAATTTAACTTTAAGCAGATCAGACAGCTATTATATGGCAAATCTAGATCAAGGTTTTAAATATTTTTTTTCTCTGATGCTTTGGGGGGTATCCTTCCCCTCATCCCCCACAGTTACGCCACTGCGAGTATGTGGTGTATGTAGTGATACACCAAAATACTCACACCAGCCAATATAAGTGTACAGATTTGAGAGTTTTTATTAAAAATATGGAGAATATTTTAGAGAAGGGTTTCTTTTCGCCATAATTCCCTCTAATCATGCCCATGTATGTCTGAGAACTGAGAATACATGGCTCGCATTGTATGAACCATATAATTACATTGCATTAAATTTTAGGGCAAAGAAATTTCAACTGTATATATTGAGATTGGGGAGCGTGGTAGTCCAGTGGATAGAGTTCCTTCCGCCTGCTGCTGATCGAGGAGTACCAGGCTCAAATTCCGAATGAAGCCTTCGGAAATCCCCCAAAACTAATCCTCGGAGCGAGAGGTGGCCCAGGGAAAGGAATAGGCCCCAATACCCTGAATTTGTGGAATTCATACGTCTGATTCTAAGTTCAGGAAGAGCTCTACGCACATCTTTTCAAACCAACCTTCGCGTTACATCACTGAGTGGGGAGACCACGTACCTTGCTACGCCTCTTTTAATGTCATATTTTTTTAATGGTATTCGGAATGCCAAACGCTTCTCGAAATAGATAGTTGTTTCATTGAATGCAAACTTTGGCTTTAATTAATTATTTTACATGCGGTAGATTTAACATGCCTTACACAATTTAAAAATACCAACCCCTTCATCATGAGGAGTGGTGGAGAATTGATGTGCGTCGTCAACCGCCATAAAGGAGATCAGGGTTTGCGGCTCCTCTGTGCCGATGTATTTTGACGTGTTCAAATTGATCGGTTTCAATTTAATTTCAATTGCAGCAAGGCTAGGTAGGGGGAGAATTTTTTATCGTCGTAAAAGCATTTTTGCATTTAAGCAGTCTTATTCCAAAACGGAAGACAACACCAGGAAGGGTTGGTGTACGCTCAAACTTTAATGAATTGTAAACCTGACGCTGATATTGAATGAGTAGATTCAATTTAGCCCTAAATTTGAATGCAAGGTAATTATATGGTGCATATTAACTGAGTGAAAATACTGACTTCAAACCCTAGCGATTACCCCCAAACGTTCGGACGTGAAGAGCTCCGATAACCACAATTATTAAACAGATACCTTGGTAAATTTCTGTTAATACTCATCCCCTTCCTAAAACTCTAGAGGGCAGTGTCTGGCTGAATATTTTATAGATGTATGCATATACAACAACTGTCACCACACTGCTTTTTCCACAGGGTGCTTTCACGGGAGGCCTGACAGGACTGTTGGTTATGGGATGCATATCCTTCGGTACTCAGTACGCCAAAGCCACTGGACAACTCAAGTATCCAGAGAAGCCAATGTCGACAGCCGGGTGCATTCTACCCCCAACCCAGGCCCCAATGTCCACCTTGGTGCCTCTGGTCTTCGACAGCACCGTCTCGTAAGGAGCTTCGACAAGTTTTGGCATTGGGTACATGCAAAAAGATAAAATTATAGTGCGGGATCGTGATACTTATTGGTTTCTTCATGACTTCTATCCAGCAATACGTCGCTTTGATAACGTGATGCCGGAGACAAATAATTGAATCGAAATAAAAAAGTTTCCCATTGTAACTTACCATCCTCAAAGGATATTTTTTAAATACCACTTTTACAAAATTCATTACAAATCGAAAAAAGTCTTCATAGAAGTTTGAGTTATAGAAAAACAAATTAAATCCCAAGTCGTGTTATTCTGGGAGCATGATAAATAATCAAAATATTTAGCAGATTAAGGGGAATAATTAAGTGAAATTTATCAGAAAAGCAAGTGGAAATTCCTTTCCCACGGCCATTGTCTGCGGCACATGTTGATTGAAATGTAAAAGCAGTCATATTAAGAATGGAGAGAAGAATACTTTATCCTCTACAATTTAATAAATTCACAACAAATTATTGAGCATATTTTCTCGTATCTAGCCTCTACAAAGCAAATGAAAACCGAAAAATATTGATACAATCATTAGATCTAAATAAAATCCGCCATTTTCGTTTTGTAAGCTACAGCTTCACTCCCTCCTTCACTTTAACCGGGCGGCACCTAAGGTCTTACCTAATTGCCTGACTTTTAAATTACCAACTGCTCTAATAAAACGGTCGTAGCATGGCAACGCAAGCCGCAAAGAATTCCTTTGTGCAGATTTAGAATTTCAATGTCTCAATAAAATTTCGCAATGTAATAATTTATTAGGAAATGTTCATTAAAAGGTCCTTTAAATATTGGTGGTATACAAAAATCATGAAAATTGAATTCGATTTTTACTTCGCGACAGGATTTGAATTTTCCCACCTCGCTTTTACCAATTAATTGAAAAGAGTGTCACAAGAAAATTTTGCAATTTAATAAGTCATACGAGAAATTTAAACTGTACGGTTCTTTAACGGTTGGTGACCTACGAAAATCATGAAAATTTCCCCCTTTACCAATCTGTATATAATCCCGTTCTCCTCAGGTGGAACTCGACGCTGGAGTCCGCAACGGTGGGTCCCTCAGAGATCGAGGCACCTTGGCCCATATTCCAGCTTTCCTACACCCTTTACTGCTTAGTGGGGCTGACTATTAGCCTAACGGTCGGGATGATCGTGTCTTTCCTGACGGGACCCACGCAGCTTGAGGACGTCCACATTGACCTCCTGACCCCTGTAGTGCACCCGTTCTTCTCCCGCCGGTGCAGAAAAGGGCCGCTGGACGATCAGGATGTCTCATGGAGGAGAAATAGGGCGGGATGGGGAAGGGAATTGGACGCCAGGGGAAGGCTGCTCAAGAAGAAGGTAAGGGTAAAACCAAACTTCATCATCACTAGTCAATAATCTTGAGTATAAAATCGTTTTTGGCTTGATTTGATGGAAGTTCGATGACAACTTTTAGTATAAAAAAAGTAAAGGCAGCTCAAGAAATCTTTTGTGCCCCCTCCTTGAGTTTTCCTGTATCCGCTACTGCGTGAATATATGAATGAATCTCTACCGAAGAGGAGTTGACGACTTAGTATGTCCCATGGTCACCGTCTTTGGCACCATGCGGCTTCTTCTTGTGGGATTTAGTTAAAGACCACTCTCAAATAAAAACCTGGAAGAGGCGAAGAAATGGATCCAAGGCCGGATCCAGGATTTTTTTCTGGTGGGAGGGGACACAAAGGCGTGACAAGCAAACGGACTTTTCATGTTTGAGATTAAAAACAACACACACCAATAGGGTAGCTACCTTTATCAAAGTAAACGAAAGGCACTCATTGCGATTTGTTACCCAACATTAGTGTATTCATAATATACAAATTATATATTTGGTTTTTGAAACCCCAGTTTAGACGAATGGCAATGGTCAATTTTAACGTCATTTGAAAAAGGCCAGATTGGCGGCCTTGCGATGCCACTCCACGTGACGTCCCACGGACATAGATTCTGTACGAGTAGTCAGGAGTTTTACATCGTTTGAGATTACCAATGCATGTATGAGACACAGAGCTCAGGGAAACATTTCTTAATGATCACCTATTAAAATTGCCTATGGTCGGAAAGTTTCCCTCGTTTGATAGGGTATTAATAATCCTTATTGAAGCCAAGCGCTACCTTCTAGCAGGGTATTCTGCTACCTGCTAACAGCCTGCATCGCAGCGGCGCACATATCCTCCCTCCAAGTTCACCTCACACGGCGGCAGTGGAACCAGAATGACGTCACACGGGATTTCCCCAGCATTCATACTTAGCCGTCGCGTTTTCGTGCGCTTGAAAATTTTCATTTTTCATGTAATCGCGAAGAATAGATATCGCCATTTAAAAATCTAAAAACGTGAAATGCATACTGCAGGAGAAACAATCTTTCGATTTTGATAATTAAAAAATTATAGGAAACCACCCTATTCAAAACTCAGCAACCGACCATAATTTCAACACATCGTGTCATTTTTAAGATTTTTCAGTGTCCTTGAAAATGACACTGAAATCGTGTTGAAATCGTGGTCGTTTGTTGAGTTTTGGAATTATTATTATAACAAAAATTTTTACAAGTCGACCATAAAGTCGGGTGGTAACATAAAATCAGAAAGTATAAGAAGAGAAAAATACAAAGTACCAGCTTGGCTGATAGGTTTCTTCACTCACAAAAATATACATAATACCAAAATACAAAACATAAAATACTAAATACAAAACAAATGTTTGAAAAGGCCCTCAAAATCCATTTTTACACAATACATGTCCCCATTTACATAGCACCAAATGAGCAAAAAACAAGACCTATCTACATTTACATAGCCCTTAAAATCTATTTTTACACAATAATATATGAAGACCAAAGCAAAAAACATGAAACACCAAAGTCAAAAAATAAACGTTTGGAAAAGCCCTCAGAATTCAATTTCGCAGTGAAAAAGTATTTGTCTTAGCCGGGATTGGAACCCGGTTCTCTCGATTACAGATCACGTGTATGCAAGTTTCTGAATTTTCCTCGCATGGGCGTACCCAGCGAGGGGTAGGAGGGGTAGCTGAAGCAAAGCCCCCCCCCCCCCCCCAGAAGCAAAAATCGCAAATTCTTTAAGGAAAATAATATTTTTCCATGCAAATATTTTTTTAAATTAAGAGCAGTTACAGTTTCCTTAAAATGTTGATTTCATTCACCCTTTCCATGCTTAAATCTTATCTACAACTTGAACAACCATGGCTTGCACCCCCGCCCCCCTCCCCCTAGTTTTGATCCTGGTTACGCCCTTGTTTCCTCATATTTCTAATAGCACTTTTTTCATACTCTAGCTTCATGGGTAGATTGTCTTCTTAAGTATGATACCGTATATTATGTGTCTTATTCAGCGTATATGACGCATAGTGCATGTTAGTGGAAGTAAATTTTAACTCCCTGGTACATTTTGGTGATAGTTCATCCCCTGCCAAACACCTCTGTAGGTGGCTGGCAGTTTAACATATATATGTAGATATATCAAATGCTAAACGATTTTAATTTCTCCTGATGCATTATATCGATGAATTTATCTCGTGTTCTCAACCAGGTTTACTCAGTCGCATAGGCCGACGTTCCGGAAGACGACTGTTCTCCCATTTTCAAGGCGCGTAAGTCAGTGTGAAATTGGACACCGAATAACAAGCCTTGAAAATAGGAGAAAAGTCGTCTTACCAAACGGCGGCCAATGCAACTTAGTTAATCTGGTTAATAGCACGAGATGAATTCATCAATATCAAATGTGATTAGGCATACTTTGGATTTTTAATTGCAGATTCAAATGAACACTTGCAATTTTCACACGATAGTACAATTTATTACGACATAGATTTCAATGTTACAACATCATCTTCAAGATGTGCGCAATCAAAATAATTGCAATTATCCACGATGATAAAATTATTACAACCGAGGTTTTGATGTCACTACATATTCTTTAAGATTTAGCAATCATGGGCGTAACCAGAATCAAAACTGGGGGGGGGGGGGGCAAAACTAGCCGTGGTCGTTGAAGTTGTAACTTTTTTGCACAGAAAAAGTTAATGAAACCAAAATTTTAAGGAAATTATGACAACAATTTATTAATTTTTTATAATTATTTGCTTGAAAAAATAATGATTTTTATTTTAGCTTCATGTCTTATACTAATACATTTACTAAAAAGGAAAATTCGTTCATAACTTTCGTTTTGAACTAAATTTATTTTCGCTTCCAAGGGGGGAATCTGCTTCCTGTGCCTCCCGCTGGGTACGTCCATGGCAGTAACGTTACAAACTAAGTCGTAGTAAATTTTATAGTCGCGGCAAGTTGCAAGTTTTTACTTCAATATGAAAAATTTCCATTCCTTGACTCTTCCAAGCTTTTCCTTTTTCCACGCTTGACTCTTCGGATTTTTTTTTATTTCAGAAGCGACGGTCGACGATACATGAAGATTTCATACGAGGAATCGATTACTACGACCACAGTGACGAGTCTTCGTGGAGACCGCCGGGGGCGGGCAGGCAGCGAGGAACAATGGACCGAGTACTGAGGGCTTGATCTCTCATAAATACTGATGGATGAGCGACGAAAAACTGTTACGCGAAAATCCTAGAAAAAATTGAAGGAGGAGGACATATCTTCGACAACTCGTAATCGAATACTTATCATCACCATTTATTCATCACAAGTCCACCAAAATAGATGAATGAGCCTAAATCACATGATGAGTTAATGTTAGGCATAATTAAACTACCCCTGCCATTGAAAGTGAAAATAATTGCCGATATTATCGATTTCTACAAAACAGGGTCATTTTCATCACAAAAAATAAGGCTACTAACTTTCAGCGGCGTGACAATAAATCGGTCAGAATAGCAAGGTTACCCAAAATCACACGATCAGTTTATATATTTCTATCCATATGTTAAACCATGCTTTTAAATTAAGCTAAAATTGACAGCATTAACCATTAGATCCTACATCACACGGTCATTTATTTAGTAATTATTTATAATTTCCCCGACTTGGTGTCCAAAGTATTTCATGTTATATAATGTGCATCGTATATTTCCATGTGATTCAGGCTGTATAAACATCCCTACGTAGACCTAGAGTGAAGACAAAAATCCATTTAAACGTTCCAAATCATCATGGAAATTTTCGCAATTTATTTCTACTCGCCACTACTATTAAAATTAAAAGAATTTCTTAATAAAATAATATTATTGAAAAAAGCAATGCATAAGGAGAAATTCAGTCTTATCTTATGAAAAAGAAATCATAATTCTCACGGGCTCCAGATTGGATTCCATAAATTAAAAAAAAATCCACGAAAAAACTACAGGAGGAGAGGTCTAATGAGGAGAAAACACAGTCGGAGATATTAGCGTTAATATTCATGTCTACTGTATCTGACTTGTTGTGTCCTTTTTTGTTAAGTATTTAAAATTAAAAGATTCTTTTCAAACAACACTTGGATTATTAACCATATAATGCCTGTTTTTCTATTGAAATCAATTTCTCAGACACCAAATAACATTATTTATTCCACATTAACATGTGTTTGGATCACATTCTAGTCGTATATTTCATGCGAAATGTTACTACCATTAAAGTTTGAAGTTTTAACATAATTATTTCTAATCTGATCTTAAAAGGGCTACATTTTTGTTTACTTAATGCATTGGACCTACTCGTAAAATCAATCTAGAGCCGCTTAAATATGATGGCATTATACGTTTTCATCAAAACTAGTAGTATTATCACAATGAATTTATTTAATTCGCGAAATTCATCATAAAGCTGTTACAGTGCCTTTAAAAATTGTAGTACTTCTGGTTGATTCATAGCCATTCGACAGACATCGATCGCAACTACACACTGACAGTGCGACACAGTTTTTTGGATAGAAATAATTTCGGCCAGACTGTACTGGGTTAAATTCGTAGACGGTCTAAATATCTTGCAAATAAAGTTAGAATTCATTTGTGGCTAAAAATTGGGAGCTCTGGTAAGAGGAGCAATAAGGAAAGACGTAAATACTAGAGTTTTCTCCAGTATTTAAGATAAAATAGAATATATTCAACCCCGCCAACATCTAGGATATTTTACTTATGATCAAACAGTCGTCATGATGCCCAAAATTGTCATTTTCAGATTGTAACAAGCATTTCCGCGCTCATCGGCTTCAGTGTCTACAGAAACCACCTTTTAATCAAATGTTACATGAAAACGTTTCCCGCAACTTATTTTTTTGAAATCTATTAAAGCCTATACGGTGGGGGATCAGTGGCGGATCCAGGATAGGGACAAGGGGGGGGAGCCTAAGATTACGATTCTACCTAGTGTGAATTGAATACACAAGGGGGGTCTATAGCCCCTCCCTGGATCTACCTCTGGATTGAAATATACCAAAAGTATGTAAAATAGGCCCTAAATTTAGAACTAATTTGTATTCCAATTCGTTAAAGAAGGTAAATATGTAGGAAAATATAACTAAGCACTTTTTCGCATAGTGGTAACCCCCAAATACTTCGATTTTACCTAGTGTGTGTTTCGACACAATGGTGGGATTAGCCCGCCGTAGATCCGCCACTGTGGGGGATTAATTTTTACCCAATATACCGCCACATCCCCATATCCTCTGCACAATGATTTACTTTTACGTTCAACGCTAATATAACCAATACCCTAGCTTAAGATTAACAGCAAAATCCTAGGTCACGGCTATCTCCAACAACCACTCATGCCTTCGATCATAAACGAATTTATAACCAGAAAGATCACAAACGAGCACATACTTGGTCCATAAAAGCATTTCACGTCTTACTCCATCTCCTCACATTGTATATCATTAGATGCAACTTCCCATTCCCTTTAGGTCTTCATTCAACCTTCCTCAACGTTGTTTCAAATCCTTCAAAAGCTTCATAGGTATGTTTATGTGGTCATATGTCATTCTTATTACTTTTCCTCTTCTATTCTTGGCCTTGTTCAATAACTTTTTATGATATCTCTTGGAGTTTAGGTCAATATAAACCAAGTTATAGCCAACGTTTCGATTTATTTAAAATCATCCTCAGGGCTATGAAAGAGAAAACATGTACAATATAAAATACGAAGATGACAAAGATATACAATATTTTTACATAAAAATGTTACGATCGCGTTTTTTATACAGTAATATAATTTAAAGTATACACATATATATATGTATATAAGAACAGAATAGAATACACAAAAAATTTTGACACATGTCATAAAAACATATGTCATTCGTTACTTTCTTGGCCAAAACGTTCTCATATCAACTTCCTTACACTCCCACATCCAACCTTCATAGTGAATGTTTGAGAGTATACTAGGGAGATATCAAAGAAGGTTAATCAAATCTTGAGCGGTCATATCTCTGATAGGATACACATTTTTTGATAGAGGGTTCACCCTTCCACATCCAAACTTCATAGCTAATGTTTTAGAATATAAAAGGGAATGACGTCAAAGAAGGTTATTTAAGTCTTGAGCGCTAATATCTCTGATAGGATACGCATTAATTTGTATCGTAATAACCTGTAAAATCATGAACAATCTGCATTTATTTCCTAGGTAGAATTAAAAAAAAACTGCCGATCCTAAAATACCTCTTGCCCGGAAGCCATGCTGAGGGGGACATAAATTCATATGCTTCACATTTTCCATGATATTACAATTATAAAATTTCAGGTAGAGAATCGAAGGTTAACAAATTGGCGTTTGCTCTTCTGCAAGACATTTTTGAAAACCCAGTACCCCCAGCCCCTCGCCACGACATCCAATTTAAAACATGTCGACTGAATCGAATGCTATGATTCGCATCCACTACGAATGGGTAGTATGGAAATCTGTCATTAAATGCATTAAATTAATACAAGAGCCAAAGGCCAATTAAACATGAGAAGTGACCATTTGAAGAGGTAAATGATCTTTGAAGAGGTAAATGTTAAATGGTCCATTTTTCGTGGTAACAAATGAAAATAATGCAACAGGTTCAATTTTGTTCCCTTCTGGATACCATCACGCCGCTGAGCAGAGAAAAATACGGTGAGGAAGGTGGCATAAATCGAGATATTAGCGAGAATTATGGCAAACTGGCATGCCATCCAAATTTAGACATTAGGGGCCGTCACATATCTCCCGCAAACAGTATCCTCTTCCCAGTTACGGATACATATGATGGGCGCAGGGGGCGAAGGCGGCCCCTAGGCCCCGCAAGGGCCGCCTTCATTGCCGAACATTGCAGAACCACAACTGTAACTTTTTATGTCATAAGATGTGTGAAGATTTTTATGTCATTGTCTTGTATATAATCTTGTCTATAATCAGTTAACAAAAAATTTCTTAAACTTTGCATGTAACTTGATTATTTTTCATTACGATAAAAGTATAGGTAGCTCACAATATCTTTTGCGCCCCCCCCCCCCCCCCCTTTGAGTGTTTTCTGTATCCGCTAATGCCTCTTCCGCTCGTCGCGTCATCTTCATTCAAAGAACAAAAGAAGGTTTATCAATACTTGAACGACAATAACTCTGATAGGATATACATTTTTTTTGGATATAGGGTACAGTACACCCTCCCACATCCAAACTTCATAGCGAATGTTTGCATCACGCCACTAGGGGAATGACGACAAAGAAAAGTAATCAAATTTTGAATGATAATGTCTCTGATAGGATACAGATTTGCTAGTACCATACTAATCACTAAAAATATTTCCAAGAATGAACTCTGAACTTTATTTCTAAGAATGAAAACAAAAACTGCGGATCCAGACACCTCTTGCTCGGAAGTCATGCTACAGTGTAAGCATGTATTTAACATTTCCTATAGTTACAGAGTTAGAAAATTTCAGCAATCGAATCGAAGGTTAACAGTAGACGCTTGTCATTCTACGAGACATTTCTAAACCCAGTATGGTGCCTCTCGCAAAGGCATCCAATAAATTTACAAACCTGTGGAGTACATTGAATGCTATGATTCACATCCACTAAGAATATGCAATATGAAAAGTTTTTCATTGAAGTTATTAAGTGACTACAAGATTCAAAGGCCAATTAAGCATGAGACGCGGTCATTGAATTTATTTTTGAAGGAGTACCTGTTAAATAGTCCATTCCTCATGATGAAAGAACACAAGTGGTAATTTCCACACTTTTAAATCCAACAACCAACCATGGTTTCAACACATTGTGTCATTTTTAAGGACAATGAAAAATGAGAAAGAAACGATTTTTTAAGTGCGTTTCTCGTTGGAACAAATGGAAGTTATGCAACAAGTGCAATTCTGTCCTCTTTTGAAGACCATCACGCCACTGAGCAGAGAAAAATACAGTGAGGGAGGTGACATAAATCGAGATATTATCCAGAATTATGGAAAACTGGCATGCCATCCAAATTTAAACATAAGGGCCCGTCACATATCTCCCGCAAACAGCATCCTCTTCCGCTCGTAGAGTCGTCAACTTCATTATGGCTTCCCGTATCGCGCAGATAGATAGTCACAACCTTGCATCCCGCAAACAACACGTCTCAAGTTTGCTGACGTTGGGAAACATGGCCGCCCCGAAATTAATAGATGTCGTTCACGGAAGATTCACGAGATAAAGGAGGGGCCTCGAATGATGGGACAGAACCGCTGACGACGCAGTGCTCGGGAGACTGTAAAGTGCAGCCGAGGGTGTCGAAGAGGATACGTCCTCCCCCGTGTACCTCCCCCGACAAAGCAAGGTTAACTAGGGGAAGGCGAGATCGGGACGGAACGTACAAACACAACTGAACGCTACTCGACACAGTGCCCACTCAAGGTAAGGGAAAGAAATACAGTGGACAACTTCGACCGCGTAGAAATGTGGGTGGATCTGATTGGTATAGAGTGCTGACTTCCCTGCGAGTCCGAGCTCGAATCCCGGTGGTGGCAGAGAATTTTCAGGCACCGATTCATCTCGGTGCGAAAAATCTGCGGACAAAACAAACATTCGCCTTGATCGGGATTCGAACTCGGATCTTCCGATTTTCTGTCAAGTCCTTTTGCCAGTTAAGCTGCCGAGACGTCTTACCCTCCCGTGGGAATTTGTGGACTATGCCGGACAAGATGGTCTGGAGTGTTGAGCATATTAGGCATGCGACTAGCAGTCCAATTTGTGTATACGAGGCATGTTTTTAAAGTAAGTACCGTTTTGACATAAAAAAACAACAAGAACATTTTAAAAAAATCATTTATTCACTTGAAAGGCCATACTTTACTCTACTTTTCTACATAATTCCCATTACTATTGAGGAATTTATCGTATCTTGGGACCAGCTTTTGTATGCCATCGTCAAATAAGCTTGCCGCCTGATTAGACAACCACTGCTTCACGGTCGTTTTCACTTCGTCATCATCGGAATGGCGCTGACCCGCCAGATGCTTCTTCAAGTGCATAAACAAATGGTAGTCACTCGGCGCTAGATCGGGACTGTATGGAGGGTGGTTTAATTGTTCCCAGCCAAAAGAAGTGATAAGGTCTTGTGTTCGATTTGCTGTGTGTGGACGGGCATTATCGTGGAGCAAAACGACACCTGCACTCAGCATGCCACGCCTTTTGTTTTGAATAGCGCGGCGCAGTTTTTGTAAAGTCGCACAGTACGCTGTTGCATTGATTGTGTCGCCGCAAGTCAAAAAATCGACCAGCAACTGTTATTTAATAGCAACTGGTATTTCATGAAATTGTCATCAACTGAAGGAATAATACGTTTAAACATTTTTTTGCTTCACTAAAACACAAAAATATCTGTTCAGTGAAAACAAAAGATGCAAAAAAATAACTTTATTAGCTAAGTTGATGAGATTTATTATGTTCACCGGCATGTAATCAATGCGTAGAATGTTGATTTCCAATTAAATATAGGTACATCATAAGAGTATTTTTAGAGAAATAGATATGCTTTTCCAGATATTTGTTTTATCCGTCAGAGTATTAGTAGGGACCTCAGAAAACGGAGAATTATTTAAATTTTATTGAAAAAATAGTATAAAGTTAGATAGAAAAACAATAGTACTTGCAGCAAAGGAAAGTTAAGGGTCTTAACGTTCGAAAGCGCAGAAGTCCATACGTGCAGAATTTACGAATTTCATTATAAAAATACCTGGTTGATACCCAAGGAAAGCCCCAAGTCACTTTGGCCTTCGTGCTTCACGTGCGAGGGAGCTCCGAGGAAACTTTTCAACCGTATCATCGTTTTGGAACGAAAACGGTCAAATAATTACCGAAAATTTGACAAAGCTAACACATTAAACTCACACTTCCCTATCGTTAATCTACAGACGGTACTGCAGATGGTTTCTATATTCCATTAATGGAAGAATCGATGAAAGAAAACATAATCCACTTTAATGGAATAACTAAACATATACGGACGGTTAAAAGTGAAACCTATTCGGGTCCACTGAAAATATCTGCGCTTGTTTCAATGGAGTTAATTAAATTGACGCCAGATATTGTACCTTTCTTGGAGAAAATGTGGAAGGAGTCGTTTTCAAAAGAAAAGATACCCATTGACAGAAAAATAGCAAACGCAAAACTGATATTTAAAAAGGAACACAGACAAGTAAATATTATTATTATAGCCCAATGTCGTTAGTATCGCAAGATTCAAGTCTCAAACGCCATTTTTTTTCTCTCCGTAAAACTGTGACCTCCGAAATGGTAATCAGCACAGGTTTTGCTAAGATAGATCTCGGGAAACACATTTTGTATTCCTGCATCACGACAGTCTCAAATCAGATGAAGAGAGAAAAAAAGTTATCGGTAAATTTTTATTAACGAAATTATTTAACATGACACCTCACAAAATAATTTTAATGCAAATAACAGTCATGGGATGATAATATTTTATGTTTTCCTGGCGAATAACATTGGTGAACCTTTCTCGGGATTCCCACCAGGTCAAAAATTCCACTTCTGCCGACGCGTCTGAGAATTCAGAAAATTCAATAAAACGACATTCAGCAGCCCTTAGGGTGAGCCCAGAGACGAAGCTTGAGACTTCGACAGAAATGGAGTTTTTAACCCGGTGGCAATCACGAAGAAAGTTTACCAACATTCATGGGGTTCCAAAGTCTCCATTCATCAGGTGCTAGCGCGTCGGTTGTTGGTTTAAGACAACAGTTTCGCTGGCACTGCTGCCAGCGTCTTCAGGTCAAAGAAATTGTTGTCTTAAACCAACAATCGACTCGATATTACCGGAAGTATGGAGACATTGAAATTCTTACACCGTGGAAACCTACGTTGTCACAACACGTCTTACAGAGAAATGCAGGAAAAAAGTGATTATGGACGAAATTAGCTCTGCTACAGTTAAATTGACAACCGGTGTCCCACAAATAAGTGAAATCGCCCCCCCTTTTCTTCGACTATCTATATCTATATGTACTACTTTTCCATTAACACAGCACCTTTGTTCGCGTCCTTTTTTCTACTATGCAGTTCCATCCATTTCTTCCCTACCCTATGAATTTATTTGTATTTTATAGGATGTTTGTTTGTCTATGCGTTTCTATACGGCTGCACGGATTACACCCAAAGTTGGTATGTAGGTGAATATCATGCTCCCAAAGCTTGTAGTGCTATTTCTGGTTGTGTCCGACGCGTACTTTTCGTAGTTTTCTAATTGACGTTTGTAACGTCACGACATACAACTTCCGTGGTTGGACATCCTGCAGGGAAGGCACACCTCTTGATACACTCAAAGGGAAAACATAACTCAAAGGAATGTAAACTTAATCATTATTCTTCTTAGTGCCAACCTTTTTGCTGAGGCATACGTTCACACTGCGTTTTTGGTGAAACCACGTACGGACGCACATAATGGTCAATGTGGAGCGTTGTATAAGGGGACATCCATTAATTACGTGAGGCGTTTATGGGGAGGGGTCAAGCCGATTCTCACCCAATCTCACGCGGGGGAGAAGGCAAGTATTACGTTCTTTTCCACAAGAAACAGTGTAAACATACAATCTTAGTAATCTTAAATACTAGTTTTAACTAATCTTAAATAAAAATAATGAAAAAATTATTTCTTTTGGAGTCGAGCCAAATCTCACGTAATCTCACCAACGGGGGAGGGCAGTTACGAAAATCGACCAAATCACCTCACGTAAATAAAGGACGTCCCCTGAGATGATCCCCTGACCGGTGTACAGAAATCATTTGTTCTATTGTTTGCTGATACATACGTACACCATCATCATACCTGCTTTTTTCCTTAGTCTAAAAATCCTACCATGTCACCATGAAATCCAATTTCCAAGCTTCCCACTTCTCTGGGTACTCCTGTATTCTTCCCGAGCAACGCTGGGTGGCCTGCTAGTCTCTTATGTAAAGCAACGAGTCCTGACTGATTGAT
Source organism: Ischnura elegans (assembly GCF_921293095.1). Lineage (NCBI taxonomy): Eukaryota > Metazoa > Arthropoda > Insecta > Odonata > Coenagrionidae > Ischnura > Ischnura elegans. The sequence continues at coordinate 94,295,856 of NC_060253.1, forward strand.
TCACTCACTAATTACCACAAAGTCCAACCCATTGAAGATACGGCTGTGAAATTTCCATGTTATATTCCTCATGCCATGTTTAGCCGTACTAAGAAAGGATTTTTCGATAAATAATTGCTTTGGAAAGCTTCACTCAATTTACGTTAACTTTTTGACCGCCTCAGGAACAGTATTGAATTCCGTGAGGATAGCTTTTCTCTTGCTCTTTAAAATATTTCCACCGCGATCGAGAGGCCAGCATCTTACCAGCTATCCCAAGTAGTTCGCTGCTAGTTAACAGTTAACTACCCCAAGTAGTTAACACTCTGTCCGTGAACTCCTATCATCCAATCTAAAATCGTTCAAGAGAACTAAATGTAGCAATAAATTTACTTAGACTTGCAGATGATTCTCGATATTATTCAATTTGATTAATTTGATTAAGAATCCGTTATCCATGCGGTTTATTGCAAACATATCGCGTGAACGGTGGTGTAATTACATTCATTGCCATGAAAAAAAATTTCTCTGAACCGGGAATCGAACCACGAACCTTCGGCTCTCAAGCCACTGCACAGATCATTACATCGGTATGGTGCTCACCTTTCGTTAATGGCTTCTTTCAAAACCATATTCCCTCGCGATGCATATTCCCTCTGCGGAGATCCGAGGGCCTCACCGGAATTTGAATTCTCGACCCTTCAATCAATGCCCCAATGTTCTACCCACTCAGCTACCACTCTCCCCGTATGGGAACCCCACATTCATCCCAATTATTTCCCAATCCCAATCTATTGAAAGAATTCAGTCGATGGAAGGGAAAGATAAATGACGACGAAAAAATAGTCTTCCTCGTTCCTCAGCCATTTCCTCATTACGTTAAAATAAAAAATGCCTAAGTTACCACCCACTTTCATGAGTTAATGACGCCATTTGCAGCTTTGGCCCATTATTTCGTTGAGAGAGAGATAGAGATCATTGGCAGAAAGAATCGCTCACGAGAGTGTAAATAAAAACGTACCAGGCGAGCTGGATGCGCGATGCCGAGGAGTGAGAGAAGTAGTGAAACGCTATGCCAGAGTCAGTGACGTCATTAATGTGTGCGCAAAAGGGTTAAGCCGGTCGATTTGTCGCATCAAATATCTGGAGAAGTTTAAGACAAAGCAAACAACGGAAACATAACGGTCTCTTTTTTCAAATTCAATAACAATCAGCACTAATAAAACATTGGCGAAAGAGCACATAATCTACGCAAGTTTACAACTCGCTGTGGACTTTTTCTCGCAATGAAGACTGTCTCATGTGTATGCAGGGGTTTTCAGGAGAAATATGCAATACTTCAGGACGTGGTAGGAGAGACATTTTTAAGCATTTTTGTCCCATAAACATGAAGTCGAAACTCCTTAGCTACTGAGCTTCGGCAACGCAAAAATTTTGTTGGGTTCACTTTAGGTTCAGTTAACATTAAAACGCTGAATAAAATTATTTGGAATCATAGAAGGAATTTAAAACTTGTGCTGATTTTTCCTGAGATATTTTTCGTTCATTTTATGCTATCCACAAAGAGAATGGAGGCTTATTTTTACAATAGACTTCGAATAATTATAGAAATTTCAACTTTCGAAGGCGTATCTTTTACGGTAACAGCTTTATCTTCAGATGTAACATTAAAAATTAATAACTAATTTTTAGGAAACTTTATTTTATTTATTGCAGCAAACATCATTTCTCTATTGTTATTTCAACCTAAGTTTATTTTTAATTGAAAGGAGTTATATTTTAAAATTTAGTTTTTGCCTAAGCTGCATTTATTTTCTTTATGTACGACTTTAATGTACTTTCAAATATAATAAAAAAACTACATATTGATTCCCATTTTTCAGGTTTTTAATTTCAGTTCCCACCAATATAACTTGTGATCCTTGGTACGATAGGTAGTGTTCCTAGGTAAATGAACATGATGTACTTTGGAACAATTATAAGCACTTTTAGTTTTAGTATAACTTTCAAGTTTAAATTAGATACATTTAATAGTAAAGATACAAGTCTAAAACTTAAAACTTATGTTAAGTAATCCTGATGGATTAAATTGCTACTAATATCCTGAATCTTAAGTAACTATATTTTGCTTTATCTAAAAAAATTGAAAAAGTGTTCCGTCGTAGAACACTCTCCCCTACTTGTACAAAGAGTTCTCTAACAACAATCCTATGTCAGACGATTCCGTTGCACGAAAAAAATTGAACTGAATTTGAACGCTTTGAATTTCAAGATGCATTACCTGAAGCTCTGGTGCATTCAAACTTCAAGTCACGTCCCCTAAAGTTAAACCCGCAATTTATGTCGCCTCGACGGGGCACTGTAAATACCTTCGCCCTTGAGATAAGGCGTTTGACTCACTGAGCTAAATTCCCGTCTTTGCATCCTCTAAATTTATTTCACGACATATCTCATGGAGACATAAAATCTTAAAAATCAGCAGTCCAAAAAAAACATATGCTATCTAATAGATTAAGATACATGACAGACATAAAAATGGCGTGATGAAATGTTACGGAATCATTTATGGAAACCCATCAGTCGGAAAAATGGACTATTTCTTCGCCGTATTGAAGGTGATTGAAAAAACGAAAAAAATTTTTTTTAGGAGATGCCTCCGTTTTATCCCCTTTCGTTGAAATGACCAGAATAGCTTCTCGTGAATTTCCAATGCCATATCGCGCAATGACGAGTTTAGCTCGAAAGTTAAACAATGTTAAAACATCCATGATGAACATAAAGAACTCATATTTCATGAAATATGATGCCTTCGGAAGCGATAAAATGATTTTATACGAGTAGCGACAACTGTGTTCTCGATGTGTTCAACTAAAAATTTTACAATAATAATCACTTTTCATTTCACTGTTCTACGATGGTTACAAGCTATAAAATATCATAGCCTTACAATACCTAGCATTCCATTTAAAAAGAACCACAGAAAAATAAATAGAGGATAGGAGCACGATATACGGAAAATAAATTCAAGTGGAAGGGGTTAACCCTATAAAGTCCATAGAGATTGCAGCCTTTAAATTGCATAACAAAATACGTTTTTAGGCCTTACGTATGAATGCCTTAATTCCAAAATCATTTATATAAAAGCGATATCTCTAATAGTTTCTGAGATACAGTATGGGACGTGAAATTATACCAATTCTCGCTCCGTTATGGCACATGATGTAATTTTTTGCATTCATTTAAAATATATCGAACTGATGTAACTAATACAATTTAACATGTAGTGGGATAGTTGAGTAGGCATTATGAAGTGGATGACCTATGACCGGAAGGAATATAAACAGAATCGGGGATTTTACAGTGCGGGTGTCAATACATTCGAAAGTTCGATTCGATAATTGTGACAAATACGCAAATTGGCATATTTTGATAACTTATGCATCTAGAACAACGAAATTTGCTAAATGGGCACATAATAGCATTGCAATTGGGAAATACCTTTGTTGGCTGGGCTCCATTTCGATATGTATCGAATCCGTGATTCCTTAAAAAATATAGAATTGTTATAACTTATAGAATTTAACATCTCTGGGGATAGTTGAGCAGGCAATATGAAGGGTTACAAACTCCACAGGTTTATTACAAATAAATGATAAACCGAAAGTCCTGTCATTATTGACCATCTCATTGATTTGTTATAAACTATCAATTTTTCACTTCGTAAACAGCATTTCAAGTGAAAATTCTCAACAATGTGGAAACTGCAATATCTAAAGGATATCACAAAAAGAATATAAAACAAGAAGCCCATAGCCTATTCTTTAATAGAACCAATTCCTACTATTATACACCCTCTCAATTTAATTTGAGATAATTTAAAAAACATTTGGACATATATGTCCCTTTCAACTTTAGGGTTAAGATATGGTCATAGAAGTTTTGAGCAGATAGTAAAGTCAGACCAATCTTAAGATTGTGGAACATTGAAGATGATGTATTTATCTATAGTTAGATATTGCTCTATGATATGAATAAAACTAATAGGATATCATTTTAAAATTTATCCAGAAACCATTTGAAGCCGATAGTCGGTATAACGGAGGAAATAGCCGCGGTCACAAAGATGTACTAAACAAAACGCCATTGATTAATCACGATAAACAATTAATATTCATACATAGAAGGTTTTGAAAAATATTCTGGTTAATATGGGTAGGGTAATGGGTAAATATCAACTGAATATAAGCACGAAGAAAACCAAAATATTAGTATGCAGCAGAAGAGAAGAAGTCAAGACTAACATTAAAATAGGGAAGCAAAAACTGATAGAGGTGGATGAATTCAGTTATTTGGGAAGCAAGATAACTAGTGACGGGAGGAGCAAGAAAGAAATCATCAGCAGAATAGTCCAGGCGAAGATCCCATTCCACCAAAAGAAAGACCTGCTTATAGCGGGAAACTTAAATATGGAAGTTAAGAAAAAATTTATAAGAACCTGCATTTGGAGTATGATCCTATACGGAAGTGAGGCATGGACAATGACCGCAGCGGAGAAAGCAAGGATAGAGGCCTTTGAAATGTGGTGCTATAGAAGAATAATGAAGATCAAATGGATCGATCGAGTTAGTAACGAAGAAGTTCTAAGAAGGGTAGGAGAGAAGAGAAGCCTCATGAAAACCTTAACAAGAAGACGGAACAACCTTATTTGCCACATCTTCAGACATGATGGCCTGATGAAGACAATCGTCGAAGGACAAGAGGAAGGCAAGAAAGGAAAAGGAAGACCTCGAACAAACTATATGAAACAAGTAAGGAAGGACGTGAAAGAGAAGAATTACGTAGGTGTGAAAAGATTAGCTGATAGGAGAATTGAGTGGAGAGCTGCGTCAAACTAATCCTAGGATTGTTGACCAGTGATGATGATGATGAGGTTACCTCATCATCAACTGGTCCTCTGCTCACCGCCAGGTCCCAAACATCAAAGTCGTCTCCGCCTCACCCTGTCCAAGGCCTCCCCTTTAGTTTCCCTGTAGCTTCATCCTAACCTCGTTGCGTCAGTCACCCTCAGCCTTCTCTTCCTCTTTTCTTTTCTTCTCCCACTGTTCCCTTGACTGCTTATTTAAAAGAAGACAATATTCCCTCTTCCAAAGCGCCCGATCCAATTCTCCTTTCTCTTTTGAGCAGTTCTCAATAATAATATTTCATCCCCAACTCTTTCCGACACTTGCTCATTCCTTACCTCATCCACTCACTTCACTCTCTCCTGCCTTCTCCACACCCACATCTTAAAAGCGTTTATCCCATCCCTATTGCCTCGTTCACATTACGATTGTCCGAGCGATCGTCCTAACGATAGTTGGCCGAACTAGCCGTGTGAAAGCATGTCCTGACAATAGTTCTCGTAGTTACTGACGTTGCCAATTTACGACGGTTAGGCGCTGCGGAACCGGAAAAGGAAGCGACAAGAGAAAGACGAGAAGCTCCCATCGCTACATTTTTTCATGATGTTATCCCCGCACGGAATAATATGGGCTTAAGAAGAATTATACGAAAAATATGCGTTTACCACAATAATATCTTTACCCAAAATGCCTCAACAGCTTTGCTAACCGTTCAGTTCTCGTTCACTTTAGATTTCAGGATTTCAGCACTGGAGGGCAGCACAGGTTTTACCGTGGTAGTGTGTGAATGCACAATGGTTCCAACGATCGCTGAAACAATCGTAACCTGAATGAGGCATATATCTTCTTCCCAAGATCCACTTTTAGCGTCCATACTATTCCATCATAGACATTATCTACGTAAATGATATTAGTGGGAATATAAAGAGCACAATTAGAGTGTTTGCAGATGATTGCATTATTTATAGAGTCATTGACAAAGTAGATGATTGTATCATCCTACAAAATGACCTAAATAATTTGGATAAATGGTCTAAAGAAAATAAAATGATCATCAATGCCAGCAAAACTAATCTAATTAGATTTCGGAAAGGTAGGAGTTGTGTACAAAATGATTACCATATTATGGGTGACTTACTGTCAGAAACCAAATGTTGTAATTACCTAGGAGTGACATTAAGCTGGGATTTGCAATGGGGAACTCATATCGAAAAAACTGCGACCAAAGCTTTCAGGGCGTCACATTTTTTGATGAGGACCCTTGGAAAAAGCTGTAAAAAAACAAAGGAATTCGCGTATAAAACGTTTGTTAGGCCCATTCTAGAATACGGGGCGTCAGTAAGGGATCCTCATTTGAATCGGGAGATCAAGCAACTAACAAAAGTTCAGCGATTAGCAGCTAGATTTGTTTTGGGAAATTTCAGAAGGAAGGCAAGCGTCACGGAAATGTTAAAAACGCTGGGATGGAATTCTTTAGAATCAAGGAGGAAGAAAGCACGCTTGAAGTGTGTATTTAAAACTTACAGTGGTGATCCTGCGTGGAGGGAGCTAACGAAGCGGTTAAAAGGACCAAGTTATCTAGGGAGGAGGGATCATAATTATAAGATTAAGGCCCCAAGGCAGCTGACAGATAGAATAAAATTTTCCTTCCTACATCGGGGGATAGAGGATTGGAATGGCTTACCCGAAGAAATTTTTTCTGAGCCATTTCCAACTCACGCCTCTATATTTACCAAAAGGATAGATAAAATTGAATTTTGAGGGCTTTGTAATTGTATATTTTTTAAATTTTGTGTTTCTTGTCTTTTTTTCTTTGGTCTTAGTATATTATTGTGTAAAAATGGATTTTGAGGGTAATGTAAATGTAGATATGTATTGTATTTTTGCTGATTTGGTGATAGGTATACGGGGACATGTATTGTGTAAAAATGGTTTTGTTGAGGGCTTTTTAAAAATTTTGTGGTACTAAGTATTTTGTTTTGCATTTTGGTTTATGTATATTATTGTGTAAAAACTTTATGCTACCACCCGACTTCATGGTCGACTTGTAACAAATTATTTAATAATAATAATATTATGTAACTAAAAGAAAACTATTTTTTCAAGGAAATAATAATCTCCTAAATAATATCTGTCATTCGAAAAATGGAAATTGTATGGACACTTAATGGATTGCCCAGCTAAACTCAGACCAAGATTTTAGACCATCTGAGCATTTAAGCCTACGACCAATGGAGAGCCCTGGTTCACCTCATCGATTGAGGCAGTGTGGGATGGGTATTTCCAAAGAGGTCTTCACTTTAAAAAAATCTATTGTCTTATTGTAAATGAAAAGCTGTGTTTTGATGAAACAAAAGCATGCTTTATTATTTTTAATTTCAGCTGAGTAGCCCAAAAGATTTTCGTTTCTATATCGTATTAAAAACAAATGACGCAATATATACGATAATGGAATAATTTTATGTGGGGAAATATTTCTGTTCACCCGCAAGTAAATAATGGAAAGAATTTTGTTATCCAGTAATCATATTATACAAAATATACTTATTATATTCACAATGAAACTGTGCAGATCTCGCTAATTATAAAATGTAAACATAATCACTTTCTTACCCGGTCGTGAGCCCGAGAAGTTCTAGCTATACTTGAAAACAGCGCTTTTGACGACGTGTATTTTGCTCCATCGATATTGATTCTAAAAAATTGCAAGTTTAATGGCTGATATCACTTGAAGACCACAGAAGCCAAGGGTTACAAGAGCAATTTTACAATTTTGGAGATAAGTGCAGATAATGGTTGATGGGGAACACAATATTGTAGTAGCCAAGGGATATAAGTGAATCACTGATAAATAATGAATATAGATTCCGTCATTCACTTGTTTCCCCTTGTTACAACAATATTGTAAGCCCCACCAACCATTATCTACATTCATCTCCAAAATTAAAAAATTGCAGTTGTGCCCGTGAACTTCTCCCGAGAAAAATAGCGCCCGTCAAAACGATGAATCGGTTGTTGGTAGTGCCTCCTACTGCCCTAAGCTTCCCCCGCTACTCCCCCTAGATTGAGGAGTCGATTTTAAACGAAGACAAGAATTTCTCCGAAACCGTTGCTGCTCTCCTCTAGGAGTGTGTAAGATGATCCTCATTTAAAATATGCAATAAAAATAAGCTGTGCGTAGGGATTGGCTTTTTAAAAATATAAAGGACAATAGGCTGATAAATCACTCATCACTCAAAAAGGCTGATAAATTACCACGAACCTTGGAAATACCCTATTGGACACCCACTAGAAACCGTATCAATAATAATGCGCAACAACTAAGATTCTTTTAATTAAATCAACAATAACATGAGATTTTTAAACTTCCTGGAATGTGTAAGCTACGAAAATAATTCACTCCATAGTCTCCCAAGGGAATCATACCCTCAGTTATTTCATTGGCATTTTAACGATGCACACCATTGCTTAACTCTACTAGCTGCAATCAACATTATTCTTAGCCAACTCATGTGCGCACGTCTTCATATTTCATTTCCTGAATACCGCGAATTCATTAATTCGGCGAATCCATTGTTACACGTCGGATAGTTAGCTGTAGACCACCCTAGAGCTTCTCTGGATAAATTTTCCATCACTAAGAGACACAATCGTAACGCGTTTTCAAATTTCTTTTTATACCACTTTCAATTTTACGTCATCGAACCCATTTATTTTCGGCCAATTTATATATTTTTTCAATGATAAAGTAGCGCAAAGTAAGAGGTTAATTTACGAAATTAGTTTTATAAATTTTCCATCTTGATAAATTTTTTCATCACCTACAGATACAACCGGGTGGATTTTCAAATTTCCTTTTAGAGCATAATCAATTTTACCCTGTTGAATCCATTTATATTTCGCCAATTTTTTCGATTGTAAAATGGTATCAAACGCGAAATATTTTGAGAAAAATAGTTTTACGAAATTATATGATAGAAAAAGACTTATTCGAATCTCAAATTTATTTATTATGCACTCTAAAAGAAAAATAAATTTCCCCATTTTTTTTTTCAGAAATTAACCTCGCTACGCTAGACATACAATCGACTCATTTATAAGCAAGTTTTGAAAATGATGACTGAATGAAAGGGAAACTATTTGAAAGTTAGTATACCGATAAATAAATTTAGATAAAATTTGGAGACTTAACATACCGACAGGATATGCTGGTACTTACTGGCAGCAAAACTGGAACTTAGATGAAATAAAAGTCATTCTGTTGAAATTAGGCAATTTTTAGCAATTAAATGCTAAAGATATTTCAATCGCGATTAATAGAGGGTTTTATATCAATGTTTGCACATTTCAAGCCTATTACTTCCTAAATTAAAATTTCTAAAATTTATAGATAGTTGGTGACTTCGTCTTCGTTTATTACAAAGTTAAAAGATTTGAATTCATGCAGAGTACACGGACATTACTGATAATCAACAATTGCTTGGAGATTTGTTTACACACACGGTAGTTATGTGTTTGTTGACAACTCAATTCGAGCTGAGCAAATCTAAGCAATGAATAAAACCAAAATGCATTTCATGAAAAATATTCAAGGACCAAACTCACCATTACGCTGATTGCAGTTCATTTTTAAATTAAATAAGGCTGGGGATTATTGCTTGGATTTTTGGGCCAGCAATAATACAGCATTTAGGAAGTTTTTCATTTGGATTCCTTTTAAAAAGTTTCAGCAGCCTGAAAGTATCATGTTAACTAATTATTTAACCGACATTATTGTACTGTAATTACATTCAGCATCAAAAATGCTTATTGCAAAGTCAAATAAGATGGCCATAAAAGAATTTACAGATATCTAACTTACGTATGGTTATTTTTTACGTGTTGGATTGAGGAAAATCCGTTTTTATGTCCCCTCGCCGACCAAAAAAGTAGTTTAAGGTTATAATTTTGCTATTGACTCTTTAAGCTGCCAAAATAAAAGCATTAACTATCAAAATATGCTAATTTTAGGAATAGGCAAGCATGCCATAAGTATATCGTGCTGACAGCATGAAGAATGTGGGTGAACTAAACTGTGGTAAGAAGCACATCACATGTTGCTGCTATTTTGCATTAAAGTAACAAATATACAATTCTAAGCTCCCACTGTTTCCATACTATGCAATGGAAAAGGAATTGAAATATTATAAAGTATATGATACCTGGAGTCTCTTATTTAATTTTTCCCGCCTCGTCTTTATTAACTCATTCATATTCATACTTTCATATGTTTGTTAATTTCATACTTAAGTTCTCATATATTCATGGTGTTTTCAAACCCTAATGCGAGAAAAATCGCAACATTAACTACTCCACATCGATATGAGCGTGTTTATTGATAAAAGTAACTTCTGCCGTCTCAATATAATCAGCAGGCTTAACTAAGTGCCCTTTGGACTCCTCATTCATGAATACAGGCAGGAACGTGTAATCAGAGTTAAAACGAAACTAGAGCGTGATTTTCAACACGATGATATGCAAGTCATCCATTGAAACGGAGATATATCATCAAGTTAGACTGATAGTAAGGTTCACGCCCACATCGCCCTGTCTTTTTTCAGATAGGGCCATTATTTCAGCCTCCATATCACGGTATTTATAGCGTATCGGCTGGTCAGCGATGACGCAGTCAGCTTTTGCTTAGACGGGAACTGAGATTTTTAAAAAATTATCACAAAGCTAATCTAAAACGGCATTTTCTATAGATGAAACGAAAAATTTTACCGCTCTAAGTCCTCTCTGACGTCAGATATACGGCGACCGGAAATATTAAATAAAATTCGAATATTTCAGCTATAAGAACTACAGGAAGATTCGATATTACCAGTGGAATCCGAATGAAAGTCATTGGATAGCTCAATGCATAATGTATTCCTCATGCCTCTAATAAATCGTATAGATGAGTAATATACGATTCCATTATGATCACTTGTAATTCAAGGCCCAAAAGAAGGTGTTAAAAAAAGATTGAGCTCCCACTATGAATTGGATACCTCCACGTTCAAACTTCACTTGATGACAGGTGTGACCAACGGATCTTTTACTTACGTGAAGTCTGAACGTGACTACCAATGAGCCTCTGCATTTCAGAGGGCGCGATGGCTCACAATCAGGTTCCAATACCTCATCCTTCAACGCGAAATTTATACAGTAAGTTGAAATTCTCCCGTATGAATAATGTCTTTTTTGAGGCCATTTTTGGTCCGCATCCGATACGAATTTGATGCTGCCTGAGCCTCTAAATTTTTCAGAGCTTTTATGGAGCACGGATTGATACTTTCGATGCCTCAATGTATCGGGTTTTTCAAAATAAATTACGGAAAGTGTGGTTTTAGCGCCTTACAGTATTTATTAATAAAAACTTATGCACACATGTGAACTGGTGCCAAAACAGTGACGTAATTAGGAATGTACTTTGGGGTAATTAATTAGGGGTGGTGAGGGAGCTTTGGGGGGGATGAGGGGGGTTAGTGGGGGCCCCCCCAGGAAACGGGTTTTCATGAAAAGTTTTGAAAAATAGCATGCCTGAAAATGCATTTTACATCATTTTGGCACTTATTTAACTTTTAGCAGATGCAGTTATTATATATCAAACTTTATGCTTCACGACCCCTTATTATATATATATATATATTTTTAGATCACGAGATGTGGGTCAATTGACCCACATCTCGTTATTATATATCAAATCGAGACAAGAATTACATATATTTTTTTGATTTCTCAGAGGTTTTGGGGGGGGATACATCCCCTCATCCCCCCCCCCCCATAGTTACGCCACTATGCCAACAAACAAAACATTTTGAGCATCTCTTTCATTTGATGCATGATTTATAGCTGTAAGTTTAATTTAATTAATATTATGAAGCCATAAAACCCAGCTATTCGTTTTGAAACTCCCAGTTTAGGTCTCAATGGGTCACTACAGCAAAATTTACCATATTTTATGCTTTTCGGACTTCAGCACCTAAGGGAAAATTGTTAAGGTAGAGAAAGAATGAAATTACTATTTAAAGTAATCGTATCGGGGGTGATTTGGTGTAAGTTCTCTATCGTAGGGGTTGAATGAATAAAACTTTGCTTTTTCCACATGGTGATTTGTTTTGACTTTAATAGTTTCGTTACGCGTCACTTTTTCAAGGTACCTTTAACTTTTAAGGAAACGAAAACGTCGTCGGGCAAAATAACTCACCACGTGGAAAAATCAAAGTTTTAATTCCTTCAACGCCTACTTACATAACGTTAAAACTCTGAAAACAGTACAGATATAGAGGCATGATCATTTTAAAGCATGTGCGTCACGTGACCTCAATGTTTGCGACCCGTTGGTTCTCCTGCGCATACACTTTAAGGGCGCTATCCCATGCGTACACGCTGGGCACATCTATTTTATGACGGAAAATCGAACATCCTAGCTCGACTTAAAAACAACCACCCTATGGTCGAAGCCATTGCTTGGATTATACCCCTTACCGCATGGCACCCATCACTGGGGCAAGGACAAGGGAATGCAAGAGGCGGCAAGAGAGAACTGATGGTTAAGGAAGGTCACTTAATGGCATAATGCGTGTACTACGCCTCCCTTGAATTACGGGGAGCTTCCTGGGGTAGTAGGGGGGAGTGTTGGAAGGGGGGTGGGGCGGGGGAGGGATGGTAAATCGGCCGCTGGCCACGGCGCCGCTGGACATGGCACGCCACTTAAAAAGGCCGCTCACTCCCAACTGGCTGCGTCCACCGTAATCACCTCCATCCGCTCCGTCCAATCGGACCGCACCGAGCACGTGGACGAAGGAAAGGCGGCCTCCTCCTCGGCAGCAGCGCCCTCAAGAGCGGAACGCGGAGCCACCACCCGATCTGCAGGCCACCGCGCCGCCGTTTACGTCTGCTCCGGCCGTGCACGACGAAAAAGTAAGGAGTTCGCTCAAATGGGAGGGTGCCAAACAAGCAATGGCTTACCCTGGGGGTCCGGACCTACCCCCCCAAAATATGAAAACATAATTACTTTGTTGATTCCAAGGGGAGTTTATAGAGGAAGCCAAATTGCATCCCTCAGAATGTTGATTTCAGTTGCCACTTCGGTCTCATTTTAATAGGTTTCCAAAAATGTCCGCGGCGTGGTAATGAGTGCAATGCGATCGAGTTTTTTTTTCTCAATATTTTGCAGTAGGTATAATGTTTGTAATTTAGAGGAAGAGCATTGAAGGGTTATCAAATTGATAAAGAGCACCATCATGAATGTAAATTTCGATTAATACCCCTATTTATACCTTATTTCCCCCTGAAACTCGGACCAATTTGACCGTCAGCGACGCAAATGGCAATTTCTGTAAACCCATTTGAATGCGCGGTGGGCGACAACACTTTAGGCTCAACTCGAGGATCCTCTATTTTAATATTCGTGGTTAATTCAGTCGCATTGGCTAACGTTTCGGAAAACGACATGTCTCCCACTCTCAATACATGTAACTGTCTGAACAAACAGACACTAACACGCCTTGAGGATGGAAGACAAGTCGTTTTCCGAAACGTCGGCCGATACGACTGAATTAACCTTGCGTGGAAACCGAGAAGGAAACCAAAATATTATTCACCAGGAAATTTAAAATCGTTTGCAATTACTTTGCTTCCTAAAAGAAAACAAATTGTTGAAAAAGTCGCGAATTTGTAAAAGATTTATTTGAAGAATCAAGTTTTTTTCGGTTATGAAAAGTTTTAAAATTAGTTTAAAACTCTCTACTCAGTACCCTGCTTTCAAAATTTTCTTCCCCCTCGTTTTGGACCCCCTGCCGGCCGGATAATAGGGCCTCTTGGGCCGCTCTACCCCTAGGGTCGTGGTTTGGGGATCCCTTATATAGACAAATACCATCGCAAACTGAAGCGTAAGTCCTGCACTTATTCACAGTACAGAGAATTTCCTGAATGAATATGTATCTCGTTTAATGACGCTATCATGCACTCACTAAACGATTTGGCAATAGGTTAGTTCGGGATAGTAAGCGAAAAGCTCACACCTGACTAAGCGGTAAGCATGACAATATTTACACAATCAGGATAACGGGGGTAGTTCCTTAGGTCTCCATAGGCTTCACCCGGGCCTTGAAGCCGGGTCCTTTGGGTGAAAAGCCAGACCTGTTGCCCACTTGACCATCCCCGTTTCGGTTTCGGTATACTTAAATTTTCCGTTACTATAGTGGAAAATATAGGTCAATCGGTCGAATCGCTTTTTTTTGGCAGCTGAATATTAAATGGTACACACACTGCATGCAAAATTATTTGAAAAAAATTAAATACATTTATGGCTTGCTTTAATATATCTTAGCTTATTTCCACGATTACCCCAAATGGAACTTAAAGAGTTTGACCCGCAGAGTCAGTAGGTAAAACGAAAAATAGAAGATTTTCACGGAAATTAGTTTCACTTTGAGCCAGTGCTTATTATTTAAACAAGTCAGCCTAAGAAAATACATACAAAAATAGTTACAGTAACTAACAGGGAGCGATAACGGCAAGTTTCAGCACTTGAACTGACGATAGTACTTCATGGAGTTAGGGTCAGCTGTTTTCGACTTCAGATCGCTTACTTCCCCAAAGGAAGAACACAGTCCGTCTCCGGACTGCCGTCTCCTTTTTTGCGCACCGTTATACAATATTTGAACATTTCCGTCGGCTCCAGTATAATTTAAAACTAGCTTAAGAAGCTTAAGTTTCCTCCTCCAATAAGACTCTTCTGTTATTTATTTATACGTGTTATATACACGTTACTCGATGCAAGTGAAAATCTTTTAGAAATTAGTTGTAGTTGGCAGCTTTTCAAAGCTCTATTTTTCTTAAAATCCCATTAGCCCACGGATTTTCGTCTCTAAAACGTATCTTCAGGCCCACCCTCATCTTTCGGCATTATCATCAATAAGAGCTGAAAAAGTTTCCGATCCGCGATAATATATTTTTACAATTTTAAATAGACATTGGCAATATCACATTTAAGATAAAGGTGTGGCTGCCTCATGAAACCTCATGAGAAAAGACATAATAATTCTACCGTTTATTAGCAATACGTTAGTAAGCCTTAATTGCACTTTCTTCAGCACAATTCTTAATCACTGATATTTACTCCAGTCGATTTGAGTATCCAAAATTGAATTTCAGCTCCCATATCACCTCCTGTCCGCGTCCAATAGCGTCGTCTCCATAGATTTTCGCTCTAGTTCATTAAAGCTACTTTCTATTACAATGGCCTTACCGAATATTTACATTGCTTTCCTCGATTATACTACCGATTATATTGCTTTTAATGTAGCTAATCCCATTTGAGGTAAGGTACTACACTTGAATACGCAACAATGAGACTTTCCATGCTTCTCACGTTGTTTATTTTATTTTGAAGTGAACATCAAAGCTTTAAGGACGGCCAGAATCACTAATAGCAACCAAAGGAGATCACTTGTTATTCCCAACACGAAAGAGAAATAAAAACCCTGCGACGCGCTAAAAGGCACGCAGCCAGAGGGAAGGTTACTGGGGATTCAGTGTCCCGCGATAGTAGGTATTATCTGTATTCCTCAAAAATACAGTCCACGACCGGACTTCAAATCGAGTGAGCGTGGCGAGTGATGGGCCAAGTCGGTCGTGTCGGTCAAGTGATGTCGAGCACCGTTCACCATTCAATTGAGTCATTCAATCGCGAATGGTCAGTCACGACCTATGTTATTCACAACTGATGCTTGTCATGTCGGTCCTATGTCGGTCACTACCCTTTCGGTCATTCCAATGGCTGTACACAGGGTGTTCCGTGAGGAATCTGCGATACCCCAGGAGGTGGTAACAGAGATGATTTAAGCATTTTTTTATCTGTAAACATAAGAGTCGCAACTCCTTAGTTACTGAGCTATGGCAGCGCAAACTATTTTTTTGTTACACTTCGCGGTTACCATGAAAACGGTTTTTCTTGGGTATCCAGGCTTTTCAACATTTTATTGCTCTGGTTTTTTAAGGGCATAAAATAATTATGATTGAAGATGGAAGATGCGCGATTGGAAGAAAATGTGCGATTATTTCTGTCTGAAACATCATATATCACAAAATGGGTGAGATTCCACAATCGTATTGTCAATACTCGCTCAACGCTATCGTTCAAAAAAGCTCAACGATTAACAGTTGCAGACAATTACAATCGCTCTTAGAGTCAGGGATGTAAAGGGTAAGTCTAAAGCAGTAAAATTTCAATAGTTTCGTTCCTGGGAGCGAAATGTAGAAACGAGACGATATGCATTTAAACCCGGGGAGCTGAACTTAGGGTCGAAACGAAATCTGAGTCAAAACTACTTCGGGTCAAAACTGAAGTAAAACTCGCCACGCCACGCCACGCCGAAATTTCATTTTATGGTAGTCACCACTACCAGCCAATTTGGCTGTCTATGGTGTGTTTCTTATATCGTCGTTGCAGGTAAAATTACTCAAGGTAGTCACAGTGTGGCAATTGGTAAAAATTTATGGGGAAGGGAAATGGTTGGGGAGGAGGGCAATTTTAGGGGGTTTATGCGTTTCAGTAGGGGTAGGAATATAATCCCAAAGATGTATAAGTAGATTATTTTCCGTCAATGCCAGTGATTTTTCAAAAGTTACCAAATTTGATTTGAGGTCTGTTAATATAGGGGTAATTTTTAAATCTTTCCGGATATCCTTGTTGCGCAGGAACCATGGCGCCCCTGCAATCTTCCTAACAATCTTATTTTCTGTTGTTTGCACTTTCTTCAGGTGGGTTTTCGCCGCCATGAGCCATACTGGCGAGGCGTATGTGAGTAATGGCTTTACCATGGAGTGGTAAATAAGCAGTTTAGTCTTCAGAGAAAGTTTTGAGTTGCGATGGAGCAGGGGTCCAAGTGAAGTTGCGGCAGCCATTGCTTTACCGGTAGAGTAGGTGATATGTTGCTTCCAGCGCATTCTCTGATCAAGAATTACTCCAAGGAATGTGGTTATTACAGCTCGAGGAATTTCTGTGTTGCCGTAGAATAATGGTTCTCCAATCCCTGCCTTTGGGCGGCGAGAGAAAGCGACGTGGACACATTTTCGCGGATTTGCTGTTAGTTTCCAGGAATTAGCCCATTCTTCGTATTCATCAATCTGCCTTTGGAGGAGTTCAGCCGTCGATCGAGGGTTTGAACCCTGGGCAGTGAAGGTGGTGTCATCAGCGTACAGAAAGGAAGAAGTGCCAGGAATGGTGGGAAGGTCATTTATGAATATGTTGAAAAGGGTTGGGAAGAGAATTGCTCCTTGGGGAACACCAGAGGAGATGGCTGCAGTATCGGAAAATGAGAAATTGACTTGTACATAAAATGTGCGGGCAAAGGTAAAAGATTGGATTAATTTCTAGAGGTAGATAGGGATCGGGAGGAAGGAGAGTTTGAGTACAAGGCCCAGGGTCCAAACCCTGTCAAAAGCTGCCTCCAAGTCCAGGAAAACGGCTTGCGTGATCCATCGATGCTTGAAACCGCCGATGATTGATTCCATCAGGCGTAGTATCTGGTGCGTGGTTGAGGTGTGGCGACGAAAACCAGTCTGCTCCGGCCTGATGCAATTATGAAGGGAAAGGTGATGAAGGAGTCGGGAGTGAATTACGGATTCAAATAGTTTCGAGTGGGTATTCAGGAGGGAAATGGGGCGATAGGAGGAAGGGTTAGTTGCAAGTTTCGATGGTTTGAGAATCATAATTACTTTTGCGCATTTCCATGAGGTTGGAAAATACGATATTTGAAAAAGGAAGTTGAATAAATCGGAAAGGAAGGCTATTGCAGGAGAGGGAAGATGTTTAAGGATTTTATTTGATATCGCATCAGGACCGGGAGCAGACTTGGTTTTCAGGTTGGCAATAATGTCAGTGAGTTCACTGGCAGACGTTGCGGCAGGTTGATCGGAAGGGCAGTGTTGAAGGCTTAGCCAATGTTCTTCTGCTTCTTCATCCATATCTGATGGGAGGTTATTCATAAAACGCTTTTCCAAAATTGTTCGGAAAAGTGAAGCTTTTTCTTCATCCGTGGAAGCGGTGTTGTTTTCGCAGGAGAGCGGGGGAGTTGCTCGACGCGGGTTTTTGAGAACCCGGACCATTCTCCATACTGAATTATCTGAAGTAGAGAGAGAGGCGATTTTCTTGTCCCATAAGGACTGGCGGTGCGAGCGAAGAAGAGAGTTGACTCTGTTTCTGAGCGCTTTAAATTTTTCATGGCTCTCTCTCGTCCTTTGCGATTGCCAAAATTTACGAGCCTTGTTTCTTTCTCGCATTTTTTGGAGAATTTCCAATGGTAAGGCATCATTGGATTTTTCCGATGGAATGATGAATTTGGCATTTTCAGTACAGTGGCGGATGGTATCGGTGAGCTTGTTTATGCAGGTATCGGCGTCAGCGCGGGTAGAAAGTGGAAGCTCTTGAAGGCTGTGCAGATTGTCTCTGATGAGTCGGGAAAATTTTTTAAAGTTGATGGCTGATTTGGGGGTAGGAATGCAGGAAGTAGGAGAACAATTGAGGGTAAAAAGGATTGGGAGGTGGTCGGAGGCTGAAGAATCAATAGTGCAGGGTTGGTCAATTTGGGGGAGGTTTGTGGCAAAAGCAATATCCAAAATATCGTCGCGTCCGTGAGCGCCGTAGTGAGTGAAACTTGCAGGCGAGAGGATGGCAGCAGACCGCTCCTTTGCGATGAATAGTAGTTTTTTTCCTGCGGCATTCGAAGTGGAAGCTCCCCATTGGGAGTGCTTAGCATTAAAATCGCCTCCGAGGAAAGCACGTTCGGTAAGTAGCATGTTGAATGCACGAAGATCCTCCTTTTCGAGCTTTTTTGGCGGGTGATATATTGACCACGTGTTGATTTTTCCTATTGCGGTGGAGATCCCACTGCATCGAGCGATTTAGCATCAGGAGACTGCAGCTGAGTTGATTGAAGGGAAGATTTTACTAGGGCTAGTACGCCCCCACCAGATTTTCCCTCACGATCTTTTCGAAATTGCCTAAATCCAGGAGTGAAAATATTTTTTCCAGGGGTGAGATGAGTTTCTTGGACAAGAGCCAAATCAATAAGAGTGTCTTGCATTAAGTGCAGCAGCTCTTCTATTTTGTTGGAGATTCCATTGATATTCCATTGAAGGATTCTCAATTGACTTGCCTTTCTTGTGCTAGACATCGCTGAATAGCAAGAGAGCACCTTGAATAATTTCTTCTAGAAGGATATCGGTTTTGGGTTTATGAGAGGGGGCAATAGGTTTTTTAATTAGTTGGGAAATCCAGGAGAAAATTTTGCTTTTCACAGATGGGGTAAATAAGGAATTAATGGTTTCATGTAGAGGAGCGGGTTGAGTTTGGGTAGCGGGAGGAGGGGAGGTAGGAGTAGGAAGAGAGGGGAAAGCGCTGGTTAATTGAATTTGCGGAGCAGCAGGAGTGGAGGCGGCGCGGCGCGAAGCTTGCAGACGCTCTAAGTAAGTAACATATGCAGGGCACTGCCGGTAGTTAGCCGGATGATTTTGCTTACAGTTAGCGCAGGTAGCCGGAGCCGGTTTTACGACAGTGCATTCAGTATGAGAATGGAGATCACCACAGCGGACGCATCTAGGCGACATGCCACAAGATTTTTGCGTGTGGCCGAAACGTTGACAATTTTTACATTGTGGTGGACCGGGGGAGGGTTTGAAAGATTCAAAAGTTACACCAAGATCGCAGAGATTGGTGATGGCTTCGTATCTGGGGCGGTCCTCTTGCGAAGAAATTTTTATCTGGAAGAGCGGGAGCAATCTGGTGGGTGGCGTTGGAAGTATGGTTGTAGGATCGTCAGCAAGAATTCTATCACGGCGCTCCTGTTCGCGGCGGGTTGGTCTGGTAGTGCGTAACTTCACGACATCTTCCGGGAAAAGATTTCGATCAGCAAGAGATGACTTGATTTCCTCAGTGGTAGTATCAGTGAGGAGTCCGCGAATTAGTAAGTACGTCTTCTTATCTTCAGGGAGTTGGTAAGTAAAATATTCCCATTTTTTTCAGAGAAGAGACGAACTAGCGAGCGAAAATCGGAGCTTGTGGACGGTTGACATTTAACATTCGCGCCAGTTGAGTGACAAATTGGCGGAAATTCACATGCGGATTTAATTGCTCTGAATTTAATAGACCAATTTGAAGGATCCTTCAGGAATATCGTTGGAATAGACGATCTGGGTTGATTTCGAGGCTGGCGTTCAGATGGCGCTGATGGCTGGTCACGTAAATTTTGATTCAGGGTTGAGGAGGTAGATGGCACTGGCGGCGGTTCAGCTAAAGGATCGTCATGGCCAGTCATGGCTATCCGAGAGTGAAGCGAACTGGTTTGATACCGGAACCGGAGCATATTCAGTCAAAGTGGGTGATTTTCTAAGGCATTTCCTTTTAGATGATCTCGAAGGATGTCGACAATCTTCGTCACCCGCGTCAGCGGCGTCAGATTCTAATGCAAGGTTAGTTTTAGAAGTAGATGGACGTTGAGTCGATTCAAAATCAACAGCAGCTGCCACAGCGGCAGAAATTGGCGGAAGGCCGGCAAGTTTGCGGAAACAAGGATCGAAGGTAACTTTTTCTGGCACGGAAATTGTAATTAATTTTCTATTTGGGATATGAACATCAGGGATAGAAGGAGGGGAAGCCACACTGTGACTTACCGATGCCGGAACGTGGGAGGTTGCGTCGCAGGAAGAGGCACCGTTGTCGTTGGCAGCAGCAATCAATTCGATGTCATCTTCGGAATACAAGCTCACAGCAGAGAGCGTGTCGTCGTCTTCTGAAATTGTTGATGCCATGGCGTCCCCGCCAGGCATAGTTGATCAGGCAGTTGTTGTCGCCGATCAATGAAATAATTGTTTATTCACTATTGAAAGAAAGACTTTCTTGGCGCACAAGTAAAGTCGCACACCAGTATGTAGTGCTCCCAGTAAGCGAGAACACAAAGTTGCCTTGACGGCGAGCGACTCCCAAAAAAAAGCCAAGTAAAACTCTAGGACGGAACAAGACACAGATAATGTTTCGCACCGGAGGGACCACGTGCTTCACCTTCGAATGGTTTAGTTTCGACCCACACACCGAGTACCAAGTATGGTTGAATGAAAAGTAGAGGTTCGGCCGACCGCCATTAGATGCATGGGACAATCATATTTTTACCACTAACAGGAGAACGGTGGACGTAAACCGGTCATTCGATTTTTAACCTTAATGTTTTAACCTCTATATTCTGTCATAAAATGGTTATAAACTATTCCCCCTAACGAAACTTAACTATGAGCAGCGGAGTTTCGATTAATTTCGTTTCGTTCCCGGGAGTAACGTTTCGTCCGGGGTCGGAACTAAACTCCTTGGTGATTTTAATTTCGTGCAGCAACGAAACTTTACTTAGGTTTCGTATTTTCGTTTCCCTCCGGGTTGAAACGAAGCATTTTCGTTTCGTTTCTCTTGCCATCCCCGCTTAGTGTGTAAATGCCTCTTCCCCGGTCCCAAAAAATAATCTCGGGCTACTTGCAAAGCTAGTCTTTGAAAACCTTACAATACCTACAGTTTCCATCATCACACTAAACCCGTCCACCATCATGAATATTTAAATAAGGAAATTTAGGGATGCGATAAATTCTCTGGGAGAGTGACAGGGTTTCTCGCAATAGAATATTCCTTAAGTTAGATCGAATTCTAAAATGAGGTAGTAGTAATATGGAGTATACATCACCGGGGATTCAAGTCTCATGATTGGACAATGCTAGGGTGAATTATTAGGATATAGCATATTGATCATGAACCACCTCTAAGCATTTAATGTAAATGCAATGCCTTCAAATAGTCTTTCAGAGAAGCAAAAGTTTACCACGTTATCTCTTAACTGCCGTCGAGGATTAATTATTTGTTTTCATCCTTCCTTAATATAGTAACATCAACAGTAACTTTTAATGTAATACACAAGAAAATAAAATATCTTAAATTCATGCGTAATAATACGATAACCAAGAGTCATTACCCGGCGTACGTGGCTTTTTTTACAATCGATTGAGTTTTATGTCACAAGGGTGATGTAATTTCCACGTGAATTAAATATGATAATTGTGTTGCAATTACACCCTATATAATGAAGAATACCTTTGAGCTGAAGACCCATGTTAGAAGAAAATCTCACAATTCGAAGAATTCGAATAAACCATACCCGATTATTACAGTGATTCACAAGTTCATTCAAATCATCAATAGAATTTCTACAAATCACTTTCAATTAAAAGGAAAACCTCACAGTTCGAAGGATTCGAAAAAACATTACCAGGACACTATCACAGTAATTCACGTGACGCCACACTTTCCATCATCAACAAGTACATAAAAATCATTAATAGAATTTGTACAGGTCACTCTCAATTAGTCTGATATGAATGATCTATTCTTTGGCTAACAAAATTTTACAAACATCGCCATTAAGTTCTAGATGTTCTCCAGAAGGAAAGCCTTCATAGGCGTTTCAGCATTACAATACGCTGTACAGCGATCACAAAGCGGGGACCCTCTTCACTACATTGCCCTGATCTCTTTGCGTGGCACTTCAGAGCAGTGCCTGGAGATCCCCGCAGGAAGTCGACGCACTGACAATGAGGAGGTTAACGGCAACCGCTAGTTTTTTTCTCAATGGGTGTCCGATGATATCCCCTTTCAGATATTACCGCCGCTGATTTCATCGCTATTTTTCATTCCTATTTCTTATTCATTGACCTACGTACCTACATGACTAGTTTTTTTTATAATTTTACAAGTACTTAAATGCTATTTTCTGATACGAACCTTACGGCGATTATGAATCCCACGTGAGGATCAAATGTAAAACACTGTCGTAAAACACTTTAAAAAAAACACTCTCATTATATTATAAAACTCCATTATCAATTTAAAGATAAGTAAATTTATTATAAAAACGAATTAAATGAAGAAAAAATATACTGTCATAAAAAACTACGCATTAAACAATGAAGCACCATTATCAGTTTGAAAATAATTAGAGTTAGTATATTAATAAATTAAATGAAGATAAAAAGTCAAATCAGAACATATTGTGCTCCCTGAGGTTGGAAGCGTTAAGTGTTAGTTTGGCTCATTATTAAAAAATAGTTTTATCATATTACGCACCAAAATAGGTATATGATGATGACTTCAAGTTCCGATGAGTCGATTGCATTTGAGTTTTGAAGATTTTGGTTGATTCAGTTGAAAAATACTGAATCGTGCAGCGCACTTTTCAAAAATCAAGTATGATTGAATTTGCTTACAAATTCTTCAAAACAATGATGCGGTTCCTCACTGGTGACCTAATGCCTTTGTGCTATATCCAATTTAAAAACGCAAAAGTTAAGGACAATTAAAATTAATTTGCCAGGACGATGTCGAATATTTCAAGTGCATTTGAGGAGGTTTACAAAGATGGCAAATGAGTTTATCCGAGCTTTTTATACCAGAGCTAACTGGCAAAACCTAATAGACCCGTAATGTTCCGTTTTCGATTCTTTGCCTACTTTTCATGCTATTTGCGGGAAAAATTGCTATAACATTTCTTCAGATTAGTTGGTGACGCAACGCGCGTCACCAGTGGCGCCTACTCCATGGGGCTTGAGGGGGCCCGAGCCCCCCCAAAAATTCGTTAAAGATGTGAGGAAAAAATGTGTCAGGCTTGTCGATCTTCCCCGGAGTGTCCAGATATCGAGATTCGAGTGATCAGGGTTCTAATGTTGATCATATGACTCTTCCAAAATGCTTACAAACCTCAAAATTCACTACTTATAAAATTTACTGGGGCAAGGTCCCCGGTTTGGGCCCCCCCAATATTTTTTGTAAGTCGGCGCCCCTGCGCGTCACATAAGACGATATTTTTACAGTTAAATCTACAAATCTACAATGTTACTGTTGGAGTCTACAAGGTCACTTTGATTCGACAGGAAGCAATTAAAGGAGGTCACTCCTCAAACTATATATCCTGAATGTAGCTTGTCATGAATTCTCATAATTGGTTATGCTCCTTTGCGGTGGCGTAACTAGGCATATGGTTTGGGTTGGATGGGATGGCCTGAAGTGACAAGGCTACAAGGCCCCCCAAGGCTACATGGGTTCCGAGAAAATTTTTGAAAAATGAAATGCCTGGAAATACATTTTACCTCATTTTGGCGCTTAAAATTTAACTTAAAGCAATTGCAGTTAATATGTCAAAACTATACATAGTTTTAAATTATTTTTTTTTGTCTGAGGATTTTGGGGGGATCAATCCCCTCATATCCCCCAAGTTATTCCACTGCTCCTTTGCCCAACAAGGTGTACGGTCAACAATATACATTTTTACAATGCATTTTTAAACAATTCGGATCTCATACCCTGATATAAATAGACAACTTTCCCGCATGGGACAAATTTGATGCAGAAAAAAAGTCGTTTTTCGGCCCTCCCTAGTATGGGCCCCAAATCTCAGTATCCTCAGAATCTTTAATCTTTTCACACTTCTTTCTTTCTAGCCCCGGTAGAGCACCTCTCCGTGTCATGGAGGAGGCCACAGAATTCTTGGACGCCGTCACGGTTGAAGGCGCTCTCCGGACGTCTTCCCATGGCGGTGGTAGCGTGGTGACGGAGGCCTTCTCGGACGATGAGGCGGCAGCCGTGACGCCGGCATTCGCGGCCTCCATGATCCGCCACTTCTCGGCCCTCGACTACGGACTCTTCGCCGCCATGCTCATCGTCTCCGCCTCGATCGGCGTCTACTTCGGATTCTTCGCCAAGAAGAAACAAAACACGACCTCGGAGTATCTCATGGGCGGGAAGACCATGGGAATCGCTCCGGTCGCCATGTCGCTCATTGCAAGGTGCGTACTGATGCCCACCATCCAATGCCTCACTATCTTAAATTGAGTGTGATACTTCAATGCAGATTTTGTTTGCATTTTGGGAATATGATGTAACTCCGCCCAAGCGTTTTAAGTCCTCAATGACTGTTATTTATTCCACATGAACTTGTACATAAAATATGCGGCTGTTGGCGATGTTTTTTCGGTTGTACCCCGCGTAGTTATTCGGTTTGTTTCCTGACGTTTCGCAGCCGTTGCTAGAGATTATTATTATTATTTATTACATATTGCTGCAAGTAGGCTATTTCCTGGTGGCAGCATCGGATTTAAACACACGAAGAACAAGTCTACCTATATAATAACAAATTAAGAAACAGAAAAGACAACTATAGTAAAAAACAATACATTGACTCTAATATCACACAATAAACAAATGAACATTGAGCCAAACAACCTAATTTCAAACACTCCATAATAAACCACTATGTCATCAACCAAGAAATGATGAACACGTAGGTATTCCTAAAACTTTTGACGCTGTAAGTGGCGTAGCGAGGAGGGGGGTCCAGATGGTCCGGTTCCCTCCCCCCCCCCCCCCCCCGAAATATATAAACGCAGTAACTTTGCTTTATAAGAGAAAACAAAATGTTGGAAAATAATGAATTTACAAAATATTCTTCTGAGACAAACGAAGTTTTTCTATTAAAAGTGTAAAAATTATTTAAAACCTTCTACTTAGTACCCGGTTCTTACAAAATTTTCCCATCTGGTTCTGGACCCCCCCTCTCCCCCCGATCCCCCTCCAATCGAAATTTCTGGCTACGCCACTGGGTATTGGTCACTTTTTCTTAGGGAATACGGGTATTTCTTTCCGTAGAGTGGGTTTATAATGGTTCATGAAGGGAAGGAGGTTGAAAGGAGAGGGGGTGAAGGATTTTTCATATTATTTTATCATAATTTTAGGTCAGGATCCCACGTGAGGCTGATTTTTAAGCCGCACGTGGGGTCAGATTCGTCAATATGTGCTCAGCTTCATTTTCAATGATTCTCGAGTTTACTTTAACTTTACATATACTTTAGAGATACTTTATACCTGTACGTTGTCTTGGTCGGTTGGTACATACTATGTATGTACCTAACGACTATAAAAACTCTTAAATTACTTTTGGGTACACATGACAAATTTCACTCCAAGATATCAAAATCATAATTTTACTGACTCAAAATTCTTCCAAGACTTGCCCTTCCTCTACCGAATATTATGGAACATTTTATAATAAAATATTCCCACTTGAGAGAAATAGGAGAATACTGCATCACAACATTATTTTAGAGTAATGATCGAGGAATGGATTCTATAGTTGCTTATCACTAAAATATTCAACTAACTTAAATATTTATTTTACTTGAACAGCGTAAGAGTTTAACAGCGTACTTCTATTTTACTATGTGATGTATTTGAGACAATGGTCGGTCCCCTCATTCGATCGGTCTTTTTTAACTTTTTTATCTTGTACAACATGTTTAACTTGTGTAACTTTTTTAACTTGTTTAAGATTAGTGGTCAACTTGAAATTTTTCGTTGATATGCAAATAAATAACTATTAAAATTTTTCTGTATCTCAAATTTGAGTTTTATCACGGTAACTTCTCAGATTAATTTTTTTTATTTGATATACAGGTAAATTTTGATATGGGTTTATTGACTACAATCAGAAATTTACAAGGTGTTCAAAATTTTTAAGTATAATTTGAGATACTAGTGCAAATCCGAAGGAAATAACGACTCAATAAAAGTGTTATTCCAAAAGAAAATGACTCTTAACAGATAATTTTCATTTTAACTCAAGGAACCATCCCAGATGTTATCTAGAATCAGTTAATAAATTACCCTGTGAACGGACCCTTGTATTGCGTGTTTCTATTTATGTATATTTCTTTCTATTCATCCTAAGGTCCAAGAACCCTCCTTTATAATTTAATAGATAGTTTAGAGATAGCCATCCAGAACATTTCCGTTCCATTAAATATTTTTAGGAATCATCACTGTGAGTCATACTGATACTTTATTCTGAAAATAGACTTTCACGAAAACGTTAAATGTTTTTATATCAGATGAAGAAAACGTGAAAATATGGGATGTATGTTCCCGTAATGAGAATTTAAAGTCGCAGAGCTCTAAGTTTTGCTTTCAAATCAACCATCGGGGTAAGTTTGTATTGATCAAAAAGTGCCTTTCTAAATTGATTAAATACTCATCCCAATCCCATGGCGATTAGAACTCAATGAAATTGTTACTCCTTAAGACGCCTACCATACCGAAGGTCGCGGATTCAAGTCCCGACTGGGTAGGTTGCCCCTATCAACGCCACCTATCTACAGGACATGGATGTGTGTGATCGACTATTGTTGATTTCTGCTGAAATTCTCGATGTAAAGGCCTCATTGGGCTTTTTTTCAGGTGCAATTAAAATAAATAAATAAAAAGACAAATGCCTCTTTACGCCTAAATGTCATTTCAACTCAAAGAGTATACACAGGAAATCTCGGAAAAAGGAACGTAAAATTCGAACGACTCGCTGTCTTCTCTTCCTAAGTGATTTACATTCATCAGTTTACGATCGTATTCCGTACAAGTCACTGATTTTGCTGGCGTGTTTAAGCACCCATCAAGGGACTTTGACGGACGTGGCATGATAAAGCCATTGACTTAATTGAAATTCCACGTTGGCGATGTAAACTATTAGCCGTTTTATGATGAGAACGAAACGTGATAGACTGACTGGCATTCCGAAGAATGTCTCTCTCTCACCTCCCATTTTTTGGTGCTATAAATAATAATGCAAGACTTGAAATTAAGTCAGAACATAACTTGAATCCATGGCAATTCATTCACCCACAGATAGAATCGTAGATATAAAACATTCCGCCGTGGGTACACGACCAGAATGATAGCTACATCGAGTACTAATAAAAAATAACGGATAAAACTTTCTTTGAGAGAATCATTTTTCACTTCGGCATACGTGCTTCACGTACCATTCTCTCAAAATCTATCTTTTAACTTTTAACAAAAGGTGCCTGACACCAAGTACGTAGCAAAATGCCCACTTCTTCCACGCAATCTTACTTCCACTGTACTTACGAAAGGGTCTGTACTCCCCAATTACGCAACCCATATGATCACACTGATTCACCAAGCTCCAAATTACTCATGCCTACCCACTTTTATGATTAATACATTTTTATGTCTTAGGACTATATGACTAAGGCATTGTTATGCTTATCACCATCACCCCTCGTTTATTCGCTAACTTCTAGCACGAGTCTTTAAGCATAAATCTTGGCGGGTACCGTCTTTACCCATTAGATAAGGTCCATGTCAATGAGTATCTTCACTTACGGAGTGCCTGCTCTCTAAAGTCAATATTTTTCCTACCGTCCATAGGCGTACCCTGCGGGGGGGGGGGGCAGCAGGGGGCAGCCTCCCACCCAGAAGCGAAAATTGAGTAGTAAATGAAAGTTTTGAACACATTTTTTTTAAGAAAAATAATATTAGTATAAGATATGGAATTAAAATTAGAATTTTTATTTTTATACTATGATATAATATTCCGTGGTTTTTTAATGTTAAATTCCATGATATATAATTATTAAAATAACATCAATAGTTTTTTAAAGCAAACACTTTTAAAAACTACTAAAGCGAAGTCATAATTTTTTAAAATCTTGATTTCATCAATCTTTTCTGTGCTAAAATGTTACAACTTGAACGACCACGGCTTGCCTCCCCCCGCCTAGTTTAGATACAAGTTTTGCCCTTGCTACTGTCCCCAGTTTCGAGCCCGTTACCTCTGGACGTATGACTAAGATCTTGAAAACAGTTCGAGCATCTCAAGGTTTGACCATAAAATAAATTATGATTAAATTAAAGTGGAATTTTTTACTACCCCATCATTCTTTGAATGGATTATTTACACATATTGGATTCTTTATACATATTGGTGATCATTTATAATCGCATTGAATAGAAACATAATCACAGATACACTAATATTGTATGTTCGATAATTCTTTTCGTTAGACGGCACACTATGTCATTCACCTATGATAGTGAAGGCATATAATTTTGATAGATGTATTAAGATTTTATGCTCCACAATTTTTATGTTGGACTGTAAACTATGTCATTCTCCTGTGATATTAAAGATAGTTAATTTTGATCGATACACTAATATTCTATGTTCCAAGATTTGAGGTGACACTACTTGGCACTTTTCCACACATAACTTTACTTCATCTGAGTCAACATGTTTCACTGCACTGCAGCATTATCAAGAAGTTCCACCCCCACCTTCTCATTTTTTTGCGAGTGTGCAAATTTGTACGAGGCTATTTATTCTGGCATGGTTGTCTTGATGATGCTGAAGTGCAGTGAAACATGTTGACTCAGGTGAAATAAAGTTTAATGTGGAAAAGTGCAAAGTTGTATCACTTCATATCTTATAATGAATCTCCACAAAGTATCTACTTATTGTATGTTCCACCATTATTTTAATTAGACAGTACACTATGTCATTCCTTTGAAAATGGCATTGTGTACAGTGACAAAACCTGGTTCAGATTAATAAAAAAATTATGGTATATACAATAATAGTGAATGTGTAATTAGGTGTTATGTTACACAGTTCCACCAAATATCGCCATCAACCCTTAAGTTGGTCATAGAATAGATGCCAAAGGAATGGCGACAAAAAAAACCTCAGAGAAATTATCATTATGTCGCCATATTGCTACAACACCGCGTCTCTTTAATCTCTGATAAATGTAATACCGTGTTCCATAAATTACACGCGTTCGCAGTTATGTTTCAGGGATCACATTGCTGGGAGTGCCGGGGGAGACATACAGGTACGGCACTCAGTTCTCCACTATCACGTTTGGGAGCGTCCTGGGAGGCATCTGTGGAGGCGTGTGCTTCCTGCCTGTGTTCTACCGGCTACAGCTTAACACCTCATACGAGGTAAGTGAACAAAATGAATTACTTGAATGATTTAAGTACACTGGGACTAACCAAGGTGATAACTTTCACGGGAGTCACCCGCAATGAACAAATTGTGCGCAAAAAAAGTGATGCCTCGGTAGCTTAACTGGCTAAAGCACTCGACCGGAAATCGGGAGATCCGGGTTCGAATCCCGGTCAAGGAGAATGATTTTTTCTCTGTGAAAATTTCGCACGAATTATTTGAAGCCCTAAAAAGTGAAAACTTACGTTATTCGTTTTCTCGGGCGTGACATCATGGATTCCACCCCATGTAGCAGAAAATGTTGCATGTATATCCAAAAAGGGTAAAAAATATCTCAAAGTCGTTCCATCCAAAATATAAAATTCAATGGATATTCACCTGTAACATCCATACAAAGTTATCCAGGTAATATTCATATAAAATTATCGAATAATTCTACGTATGAATTTGTAAATGTATTGAAATTATTAAAAATTAATTTATAGTAATGATTCTTTTTACTGTATTAAATTATGTTGTAAAAGTGTTAACTGTTGGGGCCTACGAGACGAGGCATTTATTCTACGGATATTCATGAGACCTGGCCATAAAGCTGTGTGAATGTTAGCAATGGACATTCTATGGATATCTAAGGAACCTCGTATATTGTCTGGATAACCATATAAGATTATACTGATATGCTGGATATCTTATGGATATCTAATCAGTTATTTTGAAATATTAAATGGATATCATCTGCTGCTTGGTGCTTAAACTATTAAATGCCACATAGACTTATTAATGGACGACCTAGGTTTCGACATGGAACGTCATCATCTGGTACGTTTGATTAGAATACAGAGAATATGTTGTTACAAAAAAATTGAATTCTCAAAAAAAATCGAGGATTATTTTTTGAGAAATAATCATCACTGGTCAACAATCCTAAGATTGTTTAGACGCACCTTTCCACTCAAATCTCCTATCAGCTAATCTTTTCACTAGGGATGTGCGAGTACTCAAAAATTCGAGTCGAGTCGAGTAGTGGGTAATCGATCCGAGTGCTTCGAGTAATATTACGAATGTCAAGTCGAGTCGAGTAGTTTCTGTTACAGAGCTGTCGATGCCCGTTAGTTCGTATATCTGTTGACAGCGCTATCATGAAACTCAAGTAATAATGTCGTTTTTAAAGTCGATAAGTCGTTCCCATGCCTTGTATCGTAATCATCGTGGGCGCCGAATACCTTTTCGTCAGCCGTAGCGACCGACCGTCTTCCGACCCGGCGGCGCATTAATATCAAATATTACATGATTTATTTACATGTATAATCTTTATTGCAATTTCAAAAATGCCTTTACTGAAGGCTCTTATGTGCATTTTGGATGCATACATTAATTGCATTGACGGCATATTACTAGGGATAAACTCATTTCAATGGTACTTATGGAACTGTTTAAGACACATTAATTTTCATTCATCTCCTAATTGTGGCACAGTTACCATCAAAATTCCCCATTATCTATTCAATTTTAGATCAAGATAATCATTCCGGGAATAAAATTCACTACAGGATTGGAAAAATGAGAATTTGTTTGAGAATGCATTGTTGTATTGCGTAGTTCAGGATTTGGCAGACTCGACTCGATACTCGCGAGTAGTTTTCAACTCTACTCGATACTTTGACTCGTGATCAAAAAGTACTACTCGCACATCCCTACTTTTCACAACTTCGTATTTCTTCTCTTTCACATCTTTCTTTGCTAATTCCAGATATTTTATTCGAGGTCTTCCTTTTCCGTTCTTGCCGTCCACTTGTCCCTCGACGATTGTCTTCGTCAGACCATGTCTCAAGATGTGACCTACATTGTTGTTTCGTCTTCTTATTAAGGTTTTCATGAGGCTTCTCTTCCCTCATAATATTCTTAGGACTTCCGCATCACTAACTCGATCGATCCATTTGATCATTATCATTCTTTTGCAGCACCACATTTCGAAGGTCTCTATTCTTGCTTTTCAGAAATATTTTCTGTTTGCCGCCAATATTTTCTTCTATTTATATCGAGTGGAAGAAGTCTAAGGTGGTACAGGGTTGGGATTTTCGTGTTTGTTAGACTCTTTTTATACTAATTTCGTAAATATTTTATACACAAGTGTGGAAAAAACGTAAATTTCCGAAGCCGCTTTTAGATAAACTCCGCAATTATTTATGGAGAGGGGAATAGAAGCATCAAGGTCCGGCAATAATAACATAATGCTGGCTTAACGTTAATTAGTCATGACCTTAAGATTAACTTCTTTTCTACATCTACATGATACCCTGCGAGCCACCTCTAGGGTGTTTGGCAGGGGGTGATCAATCACCAGCATGCAGCATGCAATTGGACTCCCACATGCACACCACACGGTCCAAAAAACGTCAGTTATACTAACAAATTATACACCCATATGCTGTTAGAAATGATAATAAAACTAAGAAACATGCATTAAGTTTTACATAGGTTAGTAGGCTACACTACAAGTCATGCAATCTATGTATGAGTTCTATCGCTGCCGTTATAATCTCTTATTGATCGTGGAAAAAAAGACATTCTGAATCTGTCTGTTCTGCAATCTATTTCTCTTATTTTATTTATACGATCTGATCTTCCGTAGTATGTTGGCGTCCGTAAGATATGGTTAACTTCGTTAGAAAAGACACTGCTCCTGAATTTATCTAAAAGGTTTTGTCTATTTTTCAATCTAAGGTCCGACAGAGATTTCTATCCGAGTATCTTTTTCTATCTACGATGTCAGTTACACTACCAAGACTATCGTAACGACCTTCCACGTACCTGGCAGCTCTTCTTTGCATGCGTTCTAACTCTGATATTAAGCCTTTTTCATGAGGGTCTCAAACACTGGAAGCCTATTCTAACGAGGGAAAAGTAGCTAATTTCTCTCACTTTGTCGGCGCACTTTCCTAATATTCTTTTAACAAAACCCATTTTACGACCCTTTTGCATTAAATGCTTTAAACCACTTTTGCATTAAATCACTTATTAAAATCAAAAATTGCTAATCAATGCCATTATATGTTAAAGTGATTTACTTTTAACCACAGCTTATTTTTCACTCTGAATTGATTTTTTTCTCATCTATTTATTTCAGTACCTAAGCATTCGCTTTGATCGGAAGGTGCTATTGCTGGGCTCATTTCTCTTCATCCTTACTTACGTAAGTCTAGACCTAGAGTAAGGAATACTTTTATATCTCTGTAATTATCCATTTTAAATAAAGAACAAAATATGACCAGCTAAATTAATAGTTAACTATTACAATTCCATATTTAAAATTATCACAATAAAGTGAAACTTTAATCCATCTATTCCCAAGAATGATAGAGCTGAATAGCAATTTTTATATTTTAAAGTCTCATTCCTATTATTAATTATATTTTTAAGAGTTATAGCACGATAAATTTTAATAAATATTTTATAAAATAATTTTTCTCATTTCACCCCTTAGTTGCTGTACATTCCCGTCGTAATATATGTACCAGCATTAGCGCTAAATCAAGGTAAGAACTGCCACTAATTAATACCACTATATTACTGAAACTAACACGGAACTCATTTTCATGTAAATATAATACAATCGGTACAATGTCGTGGTAAAGTAAACCCTTTAAGTTTCAGCAATCATATTTAGAGTTTTAAAAATCAATTATTTCCCTATGCTTTTCAATTACATCGTAAAAAATGCGATATATTTCTTCGCAATCTCTCTCTGAAAATTTTTCTTCCATCGTTGCTGGACTCCCAACAATATTTTCGTAATTACTAACACGGATGATTACATTATTTTACTGAATGGGGAGACATTCTGATATTTCAGGCCATGCATTCTAGGGACCACATTAAAAACTACTATATCCGTGCATGACGGTTAAAGGAATTTTATTTCAAGTAATAATACGGAGTCATTTTATCTTATTATTTTTTTAAGCAATTTAGCATGATTTCAGCATATCATGCATAATTAATTATTTTTTTCCGTTTCCATTTAGCTTCCGGAATCAACATACACTTGATAACACCAATAGTTTGCCTGGTCTGCATTTTCTACACGAGTTTGGTAAGTTCATAGTGATTTTTCAGTAAGATATTTTTTTAAGATATTTAGTCTGTCAAATTTAATATGATTTTTCCAGAAATTATGAAATGAAAACAATTAAAAAGTGAAATGAATTCAAATAAAATATTCCTAATTAATTTTATTATTAGTTACAATATTATATACCTTATATTTACTCTCGATATTGAGTCATTCGATCCAAAATATCAATAAGTTTCAAATCTTATCCATAGCGATTAAATTTTAGTCATCCCATAGCTCATATAAAAATAAAAAATACTCTTCAACACATATATATTTGGACACTCTCTCTTTGACTGCAGGGTGGAATCAAGGCAGTTGTATGGACGGATGCTTTGCAAATCGTCATAATGTTTGGCGCCATGTTCGCTATCATCGTCACGGGAAACAACAACGTCGGGGGTTTCCAGACTGTTTGGCAGAGGAACAAGGACGCCGACAGACTCGAATTTTTCAAGTCAGTATGATCGCTTTCCCATCCTTAGGGCTACTACCCTTCATATCCGTTTCGGTGATAAAAACTTGCTCGTTGCAATGACCACGATACCTTTATTATCGGACTGACATGAGTGTAAGGTCGTGTGGACTGAAGTCTCTCTACTCTCTCAAAAAAATTCGAAATCTGTCAAAACTTATGCGGATTGTTTCTATCGTCCTCCTGCCAGTGGTCTTTCCGTCTTAGAAAAAAGCCTTGACTCTGTGGTGAGTGTCATTACTCTTGGTCCCATTATCCTTTTTGGTGACTTTAATCTCTCAATCCATCGGGAGTCTCCAACGAGTGGGTCTCCGTCTGACGCCCATTATGAGTGCCTTCTCCAAAATTTCATCAACGCCCTTCATCTTTCCCAGTTCTGCAATGAATGGACACGAAACGCGGCAACGTTGGACTTCCTTCTTTCCACCACTCCCCCTGAGGCAATAACCCCCAGCAGAAACGGTGTGACGGTCCTCTTGCATGCTGCATGTTGGTGATTTGTCGCCCCCTGCCAAACACCCAAGAGGTGGCTCGCACGGTATTATGTAGATGTAGAAACATTTTCGACTCAGACCATGAGCCCCTTGACATCAATTACAACTTTTCCAGCTCCAAGAAACACTACGGGGTACCACCCCGCCCTCTGAAACCCTTCCTTGCATGGTCGAAGGTTTGCTGGGAGGTCCCTCGACCTCATATCCATGTCAGTGCTCTCAGTGAACTTACTGTACGCCGTCATTGAAAGTGCCGTTAAGGATTTTGTCCCTATTGTGAAACCTAAATCTAAGAATTCCCCTTCTGGTTTAAAACTGACACCCTGCATGCTCTCAGAAACAAATATCAAGCGTTGTACCTCTACAAGACGACTCCGAACGTACATACTCGTCGCTCTTACACAGAGCTTCGTCGATATTCTAAAGCTCTCATCCGTCGTGACCACAAGGAATATGCACATAGTGTGTGCTCATCTATTACCACCACCCCTAAAAAATTATGGTCAATCGTGAATCGCCGCCGTAATCATTCTCGAAATCCGGACAATGTTTGTAATGAAAACAGTAACGTCGAGGGCCCCAATAGACCAAAGGTATTTGCTAAATTCTTTTCAGATCGTCTAATGCCTGCATCCAATGCCCCTTCTTTCCCTGACCACTCCCTCACAGCTTGCTGTACGCACTGTCTCTCCCGCATTGAGACCGATCCAAAGGAAGTCTTTCACTTTCTCTCAAAAATACCCCCCCCCCCCCCCATCGTTCACCAACCCCTGATGGCCTCAGTATTAGCTTTATACGTAACTGCGCCTCCTCCCTCGCGATTCCTATGAGTCTTCTGTTGAATCGCTGCTTCACGCTCGGTGTCTTTCCGCATCAGTGGAATATTGCGAATATTATACCAATCCATAAAACTGGTCCTAAATGTGAAGTTGCTAATTACCGCCCGATTTTCTTACTTCCTATCCTATCCTCTGTCGCTGAGAGGATTATACTCAACAGATTACATTGCTTTACATTCCCTAACCTATCGAATAATCAGCATGGTGTCCTTCCTAATCGTTCCTGTCTCACTAACCTATCAGTCTTCCGTCACCATGATGTCAACTCAATAGCAAAAAATTCTCAACTCGACGCCTTATTCCTTGATTTCTCTAGAGCCTTCGATTCACTCGACCCCCTTCTTTCACAACCTTAGTCAACGATTCAAAGTGCATGGCATCTTTCTCAGTCTCATCAAATCATTTCTTACAAATAGATTTCAAAGAGTTATACTCTCTGGCGCCTCCTCTTACTGGTCCCCAGTAACATCAGGTGTTCATCAAGGTAGTGTCCTGGGGCCATATTTATTTAGCCTATTCATCGATGACCTAGCCACACGTTTGCCTCCATTCCAGTTACATACTCTTTTTTACGTGGACGACTGAAAACTATTTAAGCAAATTCTAACTACCTCGGAGTTCAAAATCCTTCAAAATTCTTTTAACTTGACTGCAAAATGGTGTAACATTTGGAACCTACACTTAAATTTCAGTAAATGCAACTCCCTTTCTATTTCTCTTTAAAAAATCCCCTATTACTTTCCGATATTCAGTTAACTCCGAGCGTCTTCATCATGTTTCGGGTGTGAAGGATTTAGGCTTTGTAATTGACACTAAACTTAACTTCTCGGAACACATTCAGTTAATCAAGAGCAAAGCTATGTCACTTTTAGGTCTCCTCTACCATTACAGAGAAATAACCGATCCCACAGTTCTCAAATCATACTTATCAGCATTTATCCTTCCTATCACCAGCTATTGCTCTCCCATACGGTCCATCGCAGCTCCCTCTAAACTCACATCTCTTGACAGTATAACAAGCTTCTTCGCCAGAATTGTAAGACACAGAGTTCCCCACTCACGTGACATGTCCACCAGCTCACTCCTATCTTCTCTATCAATAACTGATCTCTGCCATCAAAGGATTAAAACAGATTTAAAACTTATTTATAATATTCTAAATTCACATATTGACTGCCCTGATTTGCCTTCTTCCATGAATTTTAGAGTGCCTTGCCGATCCACTCGTACACATTCCTTACTCCATACGCCTATCCCTCGTTAAGCGCTCACTCCAACACCGCCTTTGCTCCTTGCTCAATTCGTTACCAGACAATATTGATCCATTTTTTTTGCCCTTAAACTCATTTGTTAAACTCGCCATGTCCTATTCCCCGGCTAATAAATAAACCTCCCTCTCCACGTGTCTTCTATTTCTGTTCTTTACTATTTTATGCTTGTACTCTTTGTTCTTATTTTCTTTGTGTTAAAATTTTCATATTTGTTACTTCGCCACTATAAATTGGCAGAAATGCCGTATGTGAGCAACTCCTTAAATAAATAATTTTTTTAAATGCCAACTTTTATCACTCCCATTTGGGCAACCCAAGCCAGATAGGTCGAGGGGCAAGAAATTTATCTTTCTGGATTCGATCCATAGAAAATTTATTTTAACTGAATATTTTAATACGCAGGGTGTTTCAAAAAGAATATACGTATTCCGAATGCATATATTTACTAAACATCAAGGCATACGAACATGAAACTTTACACACATACGTCTCAAGTTTAGATTACAGATG
The DNA here is from genome assembly GCF_921293095.1 of Ischnura elegans. NCBI lineage: Eukaryota > Metazoa > Arthropoda > Insecta > Odonata > Coenagrionidae > Ischnura > Ischnura elegans. Next base: position 94,333,350 of record NC_060253.1, read on the forward strand.
TTCAATATGTCCTCCGTCAGTGAATATAGCAATATTACATCGATACTCAAATTAGTCCGATACTCCGGCAATCATGTCCTTTGTCGCTGATTTTATAGCAGTACGGATCCGGTCATAGGCGGATTATGGGGGGAGAGACGGGAGCAAGTGCTCTGCAAACGCTTAAAAATTAGGCAAAATTTTTAATACAGCTACCATTACGTTTGTTTTGTGTATAGCGGAGCCTCAATCATATGATTCCATTTTTAATCTCATATCAAAATAAATAGAATATTTCACGTAGTTAAAGGGTGGTTACCTTTTTTTTATTGCCTAAATCGCAAGATTATTACTCCTGGAGTACGCATTTCACGCTTTTAGATTTTTTTAAATGGCAATATCTATTTTTTGCGATTAAATGAAACGTGAAAATTTTCAAACGCGCGAAAAATGTGTCGGCTACGAATGGATGCTGGGAAAAACCCGTGTGACGTCATTCTAGTTCCGGCTGCCGCTGTTTGAGGCCACCTTGGTGCGAGGCTATGAACGCCGCTACGATGCAGTTTGCTACCAGGTAGCAGAGCACCCTGCTAGCAGGTAGCGCTTGGCTTAAATAAAGATTATTAATACCCTATCAAACGAGGGTAACTTTCCGACCATAGGCAATTTAAATAGGTGATTATTAAGAGATGTTCCCTGAGCTCTGTGCCACATGCATGCATTGGTAATCTCAGACGATGTAAAACTCCTGATTACTCGTATAGCATCAAGGTCCCTGTGACGTCACGCGTAGTGGCATCGCATGGCCGTCGATCTGGCCTTTTTCAAATGAGGTTAAAATTGACCATTAAAATTCGTCTAATCTAGAATTTCAAAAACCAAACATATAATATGTAAATCATGAATACTATAATGCTGGGTAACGAATCGCAATTAATGCCTTTCGTTTTCTTTGATGAAATAAAACTACCCTATTGTTCTGTGTTGTTTTTAATCTCAAATATGAAAAGTCCGTTTGCCTGTCACGCCTTTGTGTCCCTCCCTCCCCCAGAAAAAATCCTGGATCCGGCCTTGGATCCAGTTCTTCGCCTCTTCCAGGTTTTTCTTTGAGAGTGGTGATACATAAACGTGGTCTTTAACTAAATCCCACAAGAAGAAGCCGCATGGTGTCAAAACCGGAGACCATGGGACATGCTAAGTCGCCAGCTCCTTGACGACGAATCCAACGCCTCGATAGAGATTCATTCACGCAGTAGCGGATACAGAAAAACTCAAGGAGGGGGCATAAAAGATATCTTGATCTGCCTTTACTTTTGTCATACTAAAAGTATAATCAAGATACAAGCAAAGATTAAGAAAGTTTTATTTAAATTGATGATACACCTATACGAGACAATACCGTACTAAGAGATTAAGAAGTTATATTTGTGGTTATGCAATGTTCGGCAAGGTGGGCGGCTTCACAAGGGAGGGCGCGCCCCCCTTATGTATCCACCACTTTATTCACACATTTGACGACTACAGTGAGGGGGTTCTCTCCGTCTTATTGAAAAATGAATTTGTCTTTGTGCAGCCCTGGAAACAACCGAGGCGCAATGATTGATAGTTTGGAGAAAATAATGCTTTGTATACGCATATTCCATTTGAGACACCCTGTGTTGCGCAAATAAGCCATGCTTATTTGATTGTTCACTCCACTTTTTATATAATTATGTAAAAAATCATATGCAATCCTCAAGTCAACAATAATTTTGTTTTCTCTATATGCAGTTTAACGTTGGACCTTACAACCCGGCACACCTTCTGGAACACAGCTTTTGGATGCATTTTCAATTGGATCTATCAGTGCTCCGTAAATCAGAGCATGGTGCAGAGATTCCTCGTCGTTCAAAACATCAGCCGAGCCCGAGTGTAAGCGTAAAAATACATTAAAACGCTAAGCTTCGAACCACTTTAGTATGTACATTACAACTAGTGATGGAAATACTTCGGCCAAAATCGAGTTTTAATCGAAATGCTCAGCTTATCAAAAATATCGAAATTTAAGCCAAATGATCGATTAATCGAAACATTCGACGGTTCATTTTTGAAAGAAAATATAGTTTGAGCAAAGAACAAAGACATGTTTTTTTATTCATCGGAAAAACGCAAAAACATTTGAGTGGTAGAAGAAAATCCCAAGAAATCTACATAGAATAACACGCTTTAATTATTATTATGAGTAAAAATTTACAAATGCACGCTCATTAAAGTTTGGGGATCACCTCTTGGAACCATTCAGCCTCACTAAAATTTTTAAGAATGATTACCTAATTGAAATGCTATCCTGGTGATCGAGGTCTTTCCAATTTTACCGGTGTTAGAGATAAGTCTTTCACGCGAGACAGATGACATAATCCATAACGGCAAAAACGCTCAGCAACCGCCCACAGAATCAAATCCGCTCATCTAGGAGCCCACGAATCCGCTCAGCTGGCAGTAGCCGGAACATGAACGCTCACCTCCGAAGCTTAGCGAATTCGAGTTGAGCGTTTGTGCTCCGGCCACTGTTTTCGTATTGTTGGGCTATTAGATGAGCAGATTTGATTCGGTGGGCGATAGTTGAGCGTTTGTGCAGTGGAGGTATCGTAATATCGCAAATAGTTGCTATGTATGTGATGATTTTGAAACCTTAATATGTAAGTACATACCTATGTATAAAAATGTCATTATTTGTGGGGATTTCAACATTGTCAATCAACAAAGCATTCGCTAGTTTGAGTCTCAATGGTATTGGCATTAGGTTACGGAAGCATTTTAACTGGTGCAAAGATTTAATTACCTTATTAGAGATGCATGCTATGTGTTCGTCCCAAGTTAGTGTTCTATTTAGAATAACGCCTAAATTTTTAACCTTTTCAGAATAATCTATTTCTACGTCATTAACTTGAATTTTAGGCAGTGAGCCGATGTTTATGGAAGACAAGACCTTGGCGCTGCCTATTATAATGCTCTTTGTTTTCTGTGAGTTTAGTTTCAGACAATTTTTAGACGCCCATTCACATATAATTGAGATATCTTCGTTAACTTGAGCAATGGCGCTAGAGATCGCATTGCGATCGCAGTCAATATAGATCTGCAAGTCATCAGCGTATAAATGGTACTTACAATGACGTATCTTATTTGGGAGGTCCTGAATGTAAATGACAAAGAGCAATGGCCCCAGTATTGACCCTTGGGGGACCCCATGTTCGACAGGGAGTAATTCAGAATGTACATTGTTTTTCCGATCATTCACCGCCTGGAAACGTTGACTCAAGTAAGAACGGAACCATTGTAAAACAGAAGTAGATATTTTCAAATTAGATAATCTTTTTAAAAGTATACTATGGTTAACACAATCAAAAGCTTTACTAAAGTCGAAGAGTACCAATATTGTTATTTTCTGCTTATCCATTGAAAGTCTAATGTCATCTGTTATTTTAATCAATGCTGTTTGAGTACTATAACCTTTGCGAAACCCAGATTGAAAATTATTTAAAAAATTATTTTTAGACAGATGTTCAGTAACACAATTAAACACGAATCTTTCAAGAGGTTTTGATAAGGCACACAGTATTGCAATAGGGCGGTAGTCAGACATTTCTACAGGATTTGGCTTCTTTTTAATTGGTTGAATAAGAGCAGATTTCCACAAGGAGGGGAAGTTAGAGTAATCTAACGAGCAATTATAAATTGAAAGCAAAATTGGAAGAGCTAGATGAAGAATCTTTTTAATTACCTTAATACTGATTTCATCTACCCCCGAAGAGTTTGAATTTACCATTGAAATGTATTTTAATAGTAGATCGGGAGTAAAATGAGGGAAATAAAGATTTTCATCGCTGAATTCACGCTCAATGCAAGTATTGACATCGAGACGCTCTTCCTCGTCTATACAATCAGACGATGTGGAACTATTTAGAAAATAGGTATTAAGCTCATTGAGGGGGAAATTAATATTGGTGGGTTCATTTCTGGAATTTCCGAGACCCAATCTTTTAATTTCTTGCCACTGAGAACGAGCGTCATGTTTATCTGATAAGCAAGAAAAGAAGTAGTTAACTTTTGCATTATGCTGCATTTGCTTCACTTTATTTCGGGAGACTTTATATTCATTGTATTTTTGAGCAGACCGAGTTCTTCGAAAGTGCCTACGTAGAGAATCTCTGTGACTCATGGCGTTTTGTATTTCTTGAGAGAGCCAGGGACATGGGTTACGTCTCAATTTTATTTTTTTTATGGGAGCGTGTCTATCTAAAAGACAAGTAAGGTGGGAATTGAATATTGCCACTTTTTCATTGACATCACGCGTTAAAAAGAAATCCTCCCATGATAGACCGTTCCAGTCCATTTCAAACATAACGTAATCAAGTTTAGCCAAATCTCGGATTGATTACTGATTCCTCATATTGATTACTGTTCTTTGGTGATGTCGAACATTAACAAATGTCAGATATCTAAATTACAGAAAATACAAAATTGTATCTTGCGTTATGTGTGTAACATTGGATATTATGAGCATGTCACTCCATATTATAAGGAATTAAAAATTTTAAAAATTGAAAAAAGAAGAAAATTTCAAATGGGTCTCTTTATGTATAAACTTTTAAAAACTGAAACTCCTTGTTACATTTTCCAGCCTTACATAGATAACTTAATGAAAAAAACAAGATTAACAAGAAATAAAAATAAATTAATTGTACCTATTCATAAAACAACCATGTACCAAAATTCATTTTATATTAATTCATGCCATGTATGGAATTCGATTCCCCAAGAATTAAAAAATATCTCAGGATTCAATAATTTCAAAAAGTCTTTGTTTTCTTTTTATTTTTATGATAACTGAATTTATATAAGCGTCTGCAACTTGCAATTTTTGGTTTGTATGTTTTTTGTATGGTTTTTGATTTTGTTTCATGTTATTGGAAATCTGTATAAAGGTGGTTGTTTGAGTTGGTTGGTTTAGTGTTTGATGATTTCTTCTTTTTTTTATGTTAACCTTCTCAGTCTGAGTGTTTATTATTATGTATTTATTTAGGCTCCAAAGGAAAGGATTCCTAGAGCCAATAAAGTTTATTTATTTATTTATTTATTTAATACTACTACCTACTGTTTTCTTGGCCTGTAGCACATCTTACTACGAACGCTCCTGAGATCAAACGAAATGGTCAAGATAGACGCTGAAAAATCGATTTTGGATCAAAACTTTAAGATCATGCCTTGATCTCGATTTCCTCGATCTTCGACCGTTGAAACTCGATACTCGATTTTCGAATCGAAATCGATATTTCTCGATAAATAAACTCCATTTTCGATTTTAATCTAAATCGATATTTCCATCACTAATTACAACAGGAAACATATTACCGCTCCATTGAAGTACCTAAATGTTCAGCTACAGACACATAAGTAGCACTAATTTACGCATTATGACATGTATGAGCTAGTACTTGTACAACAAGACTGTTATTCCGATTTCCATTAAAATGTTGCTCATAATGCTTTTCTTTATTTTCAGGCTCCTTGTGATAGCCTATACTGGCATAGTCAGCTTGACATTAATCAGCTCCTACGTTGGTATGCAAATATTTGCCACGTATTATGACTGCGACCGTCTATCAACAAAGGTCCGTAATAACGCCTTCATCTTTCCTTTAAAATTCCATAACCTCTTTAGCTAACTTTGTTACATACTAGAGTATTGATCAACTCACTTCTGAAGCAGTATTGTCATAGCACAATCATTGAATTATTTCCATTCTCTATTCAAAAAGTATTTATGCGTGAAATAAACCCAAGGGCAAATAGAGTCACTTAATTCCAAGTCAATCGGGAAATATGAGATTAACATAGATAAATTACACTAACAGAAGTCATTTCTGCAATTTTGAATATGGTGCATTCGTTAAATAAACAATATAACATATTTAAAATAAATTTCTCTCGGGGAGTATCATGAAAGCTCTAGATCTTTCTTTACAAAGGCGCTAAAAACCTACATCTCAAACATTCCATTCATAGCAATTTTTTTGTCTTAAGAAGGTTCGAAACTGCACTTTTTTAACTGAAGAATACAGTTTTTGCTGAGAAACGAAAAGTATAAACTCATTTTTACCTTATAAGTTACGGATTTTTATGAAATAGCACTTAATTAAAAATGACTTCTAAAATATTTACACACAAAATACTCTGTTAACCGTCAAAGCCTTTAACAATGGTATAAGGCAGTAAATTAAAATATATGGGTACGTTAGTTCTGGATTAAATAATTTATGCAGCGAACAGACACGTAGTCAGGGAAAGTGCCAAAGAAGCTCCAACATCCCCCGAAATTCTTTTCAGTATTCCCAAGAATATTGTACGTGTATATACGATAATAAATAGTGTACGAACGACTAAATACAACATTAGTGTCTGTTCATTATTAGCGTTTCATAAATTGCTACCTCATAAAAGTTTATTTCTACAATTTTGGGTAAATATCTCGATACACCAATACCTAAAATCTCTATGCCAATTCAAATTCAATTGAATTTGATTAATTTCGGGTTGTAAATGGGACGGTTGAATTGAACGAGCCTCATCCCCATCCCTTTAAGAAATAAATTTCTGGCTATGTATATTTCCCATGGTAAGTCATGATATAAGTTTTTTTTAGAAAGCAACCAGAGTCGGTCCCTGGTTGTGGCCTTAACTAACACCTTTTAACGACCCGGCAACTTTGATACGTTGTGATAGTGTTACTTCTTCGTTTGAGATCGTCGGAGCATCGGACCAACTTCTGCCCTACTTTGTGATGGACGTGGCGGGATCGTTGGTAGGACTTCCGGGACTCTTCATGGCCGGCGTTTTCAGCGCAGCTTTAAGGTATGGTAACCCTTCTCTTAAAATTTATTTATTAAGTTCCATACCACCGAATACGGCACATATCGGTCATTTTACATCGGGATGTTCAACAAATTTACAATAATTACACGAACATCCATGCCTACCCGGCAACTTACCCGGGCGGGACTCGAATCCGCGACCTCTTGTTTGGCCGGCTAGCACTTTAACCCACCGCCACTGAATCCGGCGAAATATGCAAAAGAAAATAATGCCATCCAACTTAAATTATATGCAAACACTTCAAATTTGAAACACTCTTTCTTCTTTCTTAGGCAAACAAAAAATACTTTCGTAGTTCGGTGGGTCCGATTCCTCGGATGGAGAACTTTAACGTAACAAAGTAATTAATTAAAACAAAACTTCAACACCACTTGTCATTATTTTATCTTTCTTTAACGCTACACATCAATATGGCTTTTTCCAACCTTGTTTTTTCACTGTAATCCAGGCACTAACTCAATACAAAACACTAAAAAATCAATAAAGCAAATAGAAAAAACAACAAATGAAATACAGAAAACGCAACCCTTTAAAATAATGGATGCTAAAATAAAAACATATATAAAATTGATGTCAGTCATCCAAAGTACATACATCAACTTAACATCACCCCTTCCTCTGTGCCACCTCGCACAGAGTTTTATTTGGGGATTATAATCCCAGAGGATTTTTATTTGGGATATCCCAAGACTTCATCTAGGACTTGAACCCGGGGCCATTTTGGCCATGACCTTTAGCTTACAACCCTACTAAGCTCTCCATTTATATCTAAATCTCTCTCCTTTTCTTCCACAGCTCAATGTCAACGGGTTTAAATTCAATGGCTGGAGTACTCTACGAATACTTCGTAAAGCCTTTTATGAAGGTAAAACCCTCCGAAGAACGGGCATCTTTCATCATGAAGGTCATGTGTGTCGTTATTGGAGTGTACTGTGTCCTGATGGTAATCGTTGTTCAGCACTTGGAAGGCGTAATACAGGTGAGGCAGTATTGCAGAAACATATTGGCACAATCACATCAGATTTCCAGAAGTGCGAGATAGCCAGTTCATGACTTCTCCACAATCATTAGGAGCTCAAATCATTTCCCAACATCTAGGTATAAAAGGGGAGATTCGTGCTGATTATACAGTCGCTAGAGTTGTAACCATACTATTCGTAATTGAGAGGGATTTTGAACACAGCAGTTACCTCCATAAATTTAAAGTTACCTCCATTTGTGATGCATTTGGCTGCCACCGCTAAAACATAACCTAAGGCGGTACTTCGAAAATAGATACTTGCTGTCGATGATGTTAATTTAATCTACTGTCACACCTCACTTACCCTGAATGGGTTAATTAACCCCATAATATGATGGAATCGTAAAAGCATAATAAGCACCGATATCTGTCAAGTTCTCAGGTTCCTTCCCACATATGCATGTACATCGAATAGAATCGTATTTATTTCAAATAAAACTATTTTTTCACTCAGCATTTAATTGCGGCACTTACAAAATATAGGCAATTTCGCAGCTTCTAGCAAGTTACCCAAATTTTTCATGTTCAGTTATGCATCCCATTTACACCAGCTCGCCTGAAATATCAATCAACACCATAATACGGCATATATGGCACTAAGTATATTATGGCACGCTCTTCCATTAGTGTCACATTGGCACCAGTCAAACAAACCATTCTCTAAAGCGAATGTATTTTATGAACAAATCATACATCAAACCATTAAATACGGTTATAATCCTTTCGAACATAATATTAAAGAGCGTCATTCGGAAAATAATTTTGACATAGGAAGCAGTTTTCAAGTAAGAAAAAGTTCTATCAAGTTCTTCATAGCAAATCTTCTAGTTGAGTAAGTGAGCGAGTGAATGACGGTGTCTTTTTGTCTGTTTCCTTTCTCTCCTTATTTACAATAACCTTTCATTCGTCGTATTTTAATAACCTCTTATCTTAACGACATAAAACACAAACTTAGTCTCATTCAGAAAATGTTCATGTGCTTACTTTGAAAAAAAAACGATTAAAAATAAATTTAAACAACGATGATATGCTGAAAAATGTTTCCCTCTTTTATAGGTCGTCTGGGCACTGGAGGGCATATCAAGTGGACCAATGCTGTCTCTTTTCGTCTCCGGGATGTTCATTCCATGGGCCAACGCTACGGTATTTAAATTATCAACACCAACCAAACAACCCAGTATTCTGATTCACAAAAATGAAATGCTTGTATAATCCATCCACGTCAAAGAAAATACTCATTATGGATTTGAAAAAAAGTCACATGGTGCTGTCAAGTAAGCAACTAAAAAAATTCTGTAAAAATATTCAATTATCAATGAGAAAAAAATTATTATTCATCGATTTGGATAGTCACGTAATACATTATATTCTGCCACCTTCCGTACTATACCTTGACCAAAAATTGAATAAAAAGAAATAACCAATAACTCAGCCCACAAAATACTCCAGTAAACTACCACTTAAGGTGATCTTAAATTTTTTAAATAATTTTCGAATGCAACTTGGATAAGGGTTATGTGTAGCAGAGTAGGAATAGTCGTTATTTTTCGGAACTCGCCAAAAGATTATGATCAATTATGTCCAATCTCCCACTGATAAGTTTCTGCCTTCAATATACTGATTTGCACGATAAATTAAAGCTAGAACCTTGACTAAATTTCACACCTTTTCAAATACTTGTCCTCATAACTTCAATACCCTCTATGTGCTTTTTGCTACAATTACAACACCGCTAAACGCCTGTCTAGTGATTTCCACAATAACCCGCGGAATCTATGAAAACCGCAGTAAAATAACATTTCTCTTCACTAGAATAGCCTGACAAGAGAAATAAAGAGGATTTTTTTTATATTAGACACAACAAGTGCATCGTACCGGCCTTCATAGACTCGCACTAAGATGGCCTCCAACAGCGGCAGCCGGAACCAGAATGACGTCACATGGGCTTTTCCCAGCATTCTTACTTAGCCCTAGCTGTCGCGTTTTCACGAATTTTCACTTTTCATTAAATCGCGAAAAATATATATCGTCATTAAAAAGTCTAAAAGCGTGAAATATGCACTCCAGGAATAACAATGTTTCGATTTAGGCAATGAAAAATAATAGGAAACCACCCTGTACCATTCCGTAGAGGGCTGATTTCACTTCCCTCTTCGGTCGCATTTTATTGGGTCTCAAAAATGTCCGCGGCGCGGTGATGTGTGCAATATGATCCACTTTTTTCAAATATTTTGCAGAATCGTCTTTGCAAATACAAGGAATAGCATTGAAGAGTTATTAATTTGAAAATCACATCATCATGAATTAAATTTCGGTTGACACCCATTATTATCCCCTATATTATTTCTACTGTATAGATACCATTTTCTCAACTTCTACGCAACCAAACTCTACAAATGAGGTACCAAAATGCAGAGTATTTATCAGAGAACATGCGACGGCATATCTTACTTCCTAAATATTGCTATTGTTTCCTAAAATTGTTTTAAAAAAATAACAATCGATTAAAAAAATAATCGATAAAAAATAATCGTTTCCGGCAAGATTGTCCTCATCCCAAGAATACAGTTAAGCCGTCGGATCCCACCATGCCTTTTTATTTGACTCGCAGACAATTTCCCATTAAGGTTTCCTATGCGATTACAATTAACAAGGCTCAGGGCCAGACTTTGCAAAGAGCTGGCTTATTCCTGCCTGACCCTGTATTCTCTCATGGCCAACTTCCTGCAGCATTCTCTAGGGTAAGATCTTTTCAAAATATTTTTGTAAATATTAAGGAAAACGCTAAACAAGTATTAACAGAGGATAGTGTAATTACTTCCAATGTTGTGTTTAAAGAGGTCCTCTGACCTCCATTTGTACATGAACATTCCAATTAAATTTGTACATAAGACCCTGCCTTTTTTTCTGCATTTTAAAATAAGAAACGCGCCTATCCCTCTGTGACCTGCATTGAAAAGAGCGGGGAAAGCCCGCTGGGAGCGGGCGTTCCTTACATTCCCGTGAAAGTCGTAGCAATTTGTCCGTCAGCGACGCAAGTGGCGACTTCTGTAAGCCCATTTAAATGCGCGGTGGGTGACAACACATTTAAAGGCCGACTTGAGGATCCTCTTTCGTAATATTCGTGGCGTTGACTTTCCAGGGCACATTCATCGGCGGGGTGACCGGGCTGATTGTGATGGGAGTCATTTGTTTCGGGAATCAAATAGCCATGTCAAGTGGACGGCTGGTTTTTCCCAAGAAACCTGTCTCCACCGAAGGTTGTGGATTGTATTTCAACGGCACCAATTATCCTGGAATGGACGCTGCAATTACATCCACGTACGTCTTATACCACCTTACTTATTGTAAATAAACATCTATTTATATTATTTATCATTATAGCCTGAATTTTAATCATTAATCACTGCAAATATTGTTCTTGAAAAATGACGATGTCAGTAAAATAACCGAAAAAATTATTTGTTAGCTATTATTAAATATGCTTAACAGCATTCTAAAGCTTCAGCAGCTTAAAATTATTTGTTAGCTATTATTAAATATGCTTAAATAGCATCACGTCATGTAAGCCTTGTATACGAATCCAAAATAAATGAATGATTGTAGGCTTCGGTTGGCCCATACGGTAACAACTAATTATAAATTAGGTTGTATTATTATTATGATTATATGTCTGGATTATTTTCTCATCTTCTATTTTTAAGAGCCACTTTAGAAAATCTTGAAATCTGACGTAAACTAAAATTTCAATACTACCACCTACCTCAAAGAACCTTCGAATAACTTTCCATACAACTGCATATTCTGGATCCTCATTAGCATAATGATCTGCGTTATTCCAGCGGTTGTAGTTTGATTACTGTATTTGTCATTTTTTCTCGTTGCAATAGGGAAGTTCACTAATTTTTTTTTATTGCTGAATTTGAAAGTTTAGCCTAAAAAAGAAACATTAGTATAGTCACTTTTATTTTCTGCATCTGGGGTATGCACTTTAAAACGTTTTGAAAGTCGGAAAATTTCATGTTGCGCTGAAACACAGTGCCTCCATCTTGATTGAAATGTGACGTCACAAGGCAGTAGTCACCAGTGGAGTATCGCTGTATTCCGTCGCCTTCTTTAGCGCGGCGAGTGTCCTGGAATCGGTGGCGTTTGCTTCCTAAAAATGTCGTCTGGCACCGAAAATATGAATTCAAAATAGAATTATAAATGATTTTTTGTTCCAAATTTCATCTCGACGTCGAAACAAAAGCCTGGAGAAGATATTCCATATGGAATAAATGGTTCAAGGCTGCTCCTGACTCCTACCTATCGATGATATTTTGTTTTGCAGATCATTTGAAGGTATTGTAAGATCAAATTGATATTTATATTATAATAATTTACTTAATAGGTACCTCAGTCATATCAGAAAGTGTGTTGAGTCAAAATATAGCATCTTCCGCGTAGACCTATGTAATGTATAAACTGAAAGTAGTTTGGTTAAAGAATTATGGCGCGACTGTTATTTTATACGACCGGGCAAAATACGTACTTTGCCCATGATATGTGCATATATGATAACAAACTATTTTTGTTAAAGTTAATCTTTATTTGTTGAAATTAGTACATTTATAGGTGATACAGATATAAAGGTACACGGCAGGTCGCGCGGCGTAATTTGTACTCCACTGGTGACGGGTTCATCTTGCTGATCTAAAAAATTAGCTACAATGCCTCGAACTTTGAAAACTCGCAATATAGGCAGTCAAAGTAACATTGTAGGAATACACGAGACCATTCTAGCCCAGAATGTACGTTCAATGTTGAAATCCTTGGTTTTCAAAGATTGACGTATTTTATACGCCAGCGCACCCGGTCCAGGATTATCAACTTTTATTTCATCCTATTTGTTAATTGAAATTATATTTCGGAATGGTTCTTTTAGCACTGCTACTGAGGTAAACTGGTAGGTACTGAGTACAAGGTACTGAGGTAGGTACTGAGTAAGTAAACTCCCTTTGGAGTAATGTGAATTACAAGTGTTCGAGATATATGGCATTTTATATTCGCTTTGTGTTCATATTAATTATGTCTGTACGCATATTATTGCTCGCCGCGAGCCTTTAATGGTATGTGCTCATGCAACAGTGGTTTTCATTTTTAATGTGGAAGTTGGTCAGTATAAGCAAAGAAAAAATTGACATTTTAGCGCACACCAACCCTTGTAGTCATCGTATCTCTGCGTTTGTAATGACACTGCAAAAATACCTTAACGCCATTATGATGATAAAAAAATTGTCTCATGTCAATGATTGCTGTAATTATAATTAATGATAAACTTGACGCCGTATGATCACAACGAAGACAACAAAATATAATGCCATGATGCAGTCTTGAACCCTGGTTCTTATAGTGGGAATATTTCCCTGACACCGTACACGCTACCACTACCCCAACCGAACCATTGGATGATTGAGGATATTTTGCATTTATATATATTACTTGTAAAAAGTAACGCATGAAAATTAATTAATTACAGCCTAACTAAGGCCCTAATTGAAAAACATGGAGCAAGGTACGTGGTCTCCCCTTGTTAGCCTTAACGTCTCGCATTTCTATGGAGCGTTGAACCTGTCCTCCTTTTTCAAAAATTCAGTGACCATAAATACATCAAATTTTGGTATACCATTTATAAATCGTTGGAATTTTCCTTCTCCCAACCAAGATTATCTTTTCTTGAACCCATCCTGGACAGCGAACCATTGACCCCACCAGCTAGCACGGAAATAAGGCTAACATCCCATGATTCTAGTTGCGAAGGGCGAACGTTCCGGCCGGCGTGAATACGTACATACGCAACGAATAAGTCTTGCAGCAAACGTCTGACATAGGTTTATTAGTTTGACTCGATTCTTACAAAAAGAGTTTTGGCATGCTAAACGGCATTGTGCCTAAATATGCCCAGCGAAAAATAAATACCATCATCTTTTTTTTAAGATTCAATGTGCTATTCGTACTACTCTTTCCAAACTTGAAGTTGACACGTGAAATGAATATTAATATACTACTCAATGATGAAGTCATTTACTCAAAAGAGAAGCAGCCACATATATATTCTGAAGATATTTTATGACAGCAAAAAACGGATACCCTCAAATACAGTAATTTTTCTATGCAATAATAGTGGTAGAACTAAACGGCGTAGAAGCTGCCTTCTGCTACTGCCTTGTGACGTCACGGTTAATATTCAACATGGACACCCGTTTTAGCGGCCTTTGAATTTTTCCATATTTCGGACGGTCATCTCGAATCAAGTATTCACTATTAGGATTTAAACTGTGTTTTTACGACATTATGTTATTCTGAACTCTAATTTTAAAAATGTGTTTGGTGCATTCGAAACACTAGTGTACTTCCCTATTACTGGAAATTCCTCTGTTTCATTCCACACGCCGGAAATAACCAACACTGCATTTCGGGAGGTCAACTTTCAGGATATTTTGATATAATATATAGTATTTTTTTAGCATAATGATCGGCGCCCCGGCCTGTAAAACCAGGGGTTCGTAGTTTGATTACTGTATGGTGATTTTGCGATTTTTCTCGAAGAAATTACTGGAAATTTCACTACATTTCACCCTACACGCTGAAAATAACAAAAAAATATTTATTGTAAAAATATTTTTGGTTATTAAAATATAACTATTATATAAAAAAAATTTATTTTAAACTCAGTCATTTTTTATTCCTTCCGCAGGCATTTCCTGGAGCAGGCGTTCGTTTCCAACGTCACATCGACCCTCGTGGAAGAGGTTGCTATGGAAGATGTCCCTTGGATATTCCGCATCTCATACACTTGGTACAGTCCCATCGGGCTATTGATCTCATTGGCCGTCGGACTGATGGCCACCTACATCATAGGTCCAACAGACCCGAAAGATGTCCACATCGACCAACTGACGCCGGTGGTCCATCGTTTCTTTGCCAGTCGCTGCAAATCCGATGAGACTCAACACAGGAAGGAGATGAATGGGAGAGCGGAACAGGCAGAAGTTTGCGACCAAGAGGAAATCAACACGTTGATACAGAAAAAGGTACACAATCCTCTAATCCATTTCTTGTAAGTAAAGAGTGAAACCTCAGTTTGCGAACGTCTAAAATCGGACGGACGTATGATGACAAAGGGCTTACATTAGATTTTAATGGAAAATTTTTAAATTGCCAATAGCCCGGATGGACTTCTCAATGATGTTCTATTTTGCACTGACTCAACTTTGTTAAAGTTAAGCATCCCCATGGCGTCAAAACCTTGACATTCACTCAAACCCCACTTGTTGTCTATTTCTTGTTTGTTCACCCAAACTGTTTGCCCTCCCAATCCCTTCACGCCAATTCCATATAACCCCATCTCCTGGGGATCGGGTTGATGTTGTGGCTTCCCTTCCCGGTGGCTCGGATTCTAATCCCGGCAGATTTGCAGAGTCTGCCCGATCCATGCTTTTTATTTTAAAAACGCGATCGTAACATTTTTATGTAAAAATATTGTATATCGTTGTTATCTTTGTATTTTATATTCTTCGTGTTTTTTCTTGCATAGCCCTGATGATGATTCATAATAAATCGAAACGTTGGCTATAACTTTTTTTCATTAAATACATTGACCTAAACTCCAGGAAATATTATAATATGTATTAAACAAGGTCAAGATAAGAGGAGAAAAAAAATAATTATCTACCCATCAATTCCATGGCTCCTATGGCAACCCAAATAATTCAATATGTTTTTCGTAGTCCTGCCTCTATGAAATAACCGTGGAGAATCTAACTCAGTGTTTTTCTTTCGCCCACAGGAGTTCACCTTCTCCATCAACGAGGATAATGGCCTAGACTCGAAACCAGCCCGGTAAATTGTTTCTAGTGCCTTCATATCCATCAAGTGTTCCATTATCATGCAGTTAACGTCATCGATTCATCAAAATGTTATCGTCACATTTTTTAAATAAGTAGAACAAAAGTAAAGCGACTAGATTTATTCAAAAACAGTCAAAAAATACTCAGCGAAAAAACGTTTTGCATTATTCCTCGATTCACAGATACATACATGTACCTATTTGTATTTCATTACGAAAAATTTAGTTTTTATACCGTACTCGTACTATTCACGTGACATTAAACTGTTTTCTGATTTTCTGTTTTGCACTCTCCAAACTTCGAACAGGCACAGATGAAATGTAATTGTGAATAAAAATACGTTTTCCTAAATTTTTTCCACCTTTAAATATTACCCTTTTTTTAACCCTTACCGTCTCTCATCATAGAAGTAACGACAGAATCACTGAACAATGTGGCGAAGCATACGGTCAACTGTAATTCACCTATGACCAGGTAAAGTATAGAGCTAATAATCTCTGTCTTAATCCTGAATGACACGATCATTTTTTAAGTCGCAAAAAGTGATCACTCGAGCGACCGCTTTTCGCGAAGGTAAAAGTGATCACTGTAATGATCATTTTTCTGAATCACACGGTCCCTCCCGCCGTCGCCTTTCGCATCACTTCGATATCACAGCTCGTTGTCATAGGACCCGCATCACGAGAATATATAGCGTGTTTATGTTTACCTATGTCGTTCCCATGATTGACGAACGTTGCGCTGCAATCGCTCCATTCTGACATGCATTCTGATTGGCTGATATGGTGTTTCAGTGACGGTTTCAGCGACGGAAAAAGCGACCGGACGAGTGATGAAAATAGTGATGGGAATCCTCATCATTGGAGTGACCGCGAAAAACAATTGCGCGGCGACGATCATTTTCCAGTGATCACTCGAAAATTACGAAAAAATGGTCGTGTGATTAAGGCTTTACAAGGAGTGGTCTGGCCGCTGGTCGGCTATCGCCGAGGGCCACGAGCTTAATGGGCCCCCACTAAGCTCTCGTCTCTCGTGAAGCTTGCATGAAAAGTGTAATAAAAAATACTCCGATTACTTGAACCAAAGTTTTTTTGCTAATATTAAATTCGACTTATTTTATCTCTCACCCAATTCTACTCTTTATTTGCTTTATTCACAACATACTCAGTCAGTGGCGCCGAGGGGGCCCGAGCCCCAGCAAAAATTCGTTTGGTGGGGTGTAGCCTAAATAATATAAGACTATTAAATGATTTGAATTTACTGTAGGAATTTATTCTTTTAATGGTAGTTTGGGATTTATTTAAATATAATCTCAGTCTTTTCAAAGCTACAAATTCACTGCTCTGTAGTAGTACCTACATAAACATAATTTTTACCGAATGTTAAATTAGCTTATTACGAAAATACCGTGCTGTTTATCTTTTGTTTCTTTTTTTATAGCCAAAAATATGTGTCAGGCTTGTCGACTTATCGCGAGTCGAGGTATCAGGATTCACACGTTGGTCATATGACTCTTCTAAAATGCTTTTAAAAAACTTTAAAATTCACTATTTTTCATTTAGAAAATGTTCCGGAGCAAAGCCCACGGTACAAGCTACCACAATATATTTTAGTATTCGGCGCTCCTATACTCTGTATGAAGATATTATAAAATAAAAAGGTGTCATAAGTTGATGAAAAAGAGAAAATGAAGAAGAGGAAACCTGATGCTTTATTGAAAGGGTCATTCAAGAGGTGTTTTAGATTTCAGTGCAATTTAAATTCTCTTTATAGATAATAGAGCCACAATACATTTTTAAATTTTACAAGCTATTAAAATTCTCACTTTCCATAGCATTTTTCTTACTGAATTGTTATTTTTTATTAACTTTTATCTAGTTTTTAGGAGCAAGAATAGCGTCAAAATCCATTTCCGGGCATGAAATTTCCTAATATTTCCGTAAGAAAGGCCCCAGCCGGGCCGAGGCCTTTAATCAACCCAGACCGTCCCTGATTTTATCTATAAAATCAAGGGCCTATAAGGCAATCGTCTGTGTCAATTTTTAACAAACAACAATTTTTGAATAAGGACACGAAAAATTGGAATTAACACCGTAATTTTCTTCTGATTTTGTAGAAGAAACTGGGAGGAAATCTATTTATTGCCCTAAGGTTTTTCTGCGCTCAGAGATTTTTTAGGGCAGCACCGATGTAACCCTCAAGTAGACTGGGCGTGGTTTGAGTCGAAACAAATATAAGTGAGTTGGCGCATCTGTTGTTTCATCGGTTCCGCTCCGCACTCGACGTCGCTCGCTAATAGCTTTGCTATTTTCGACTTTGAATATTTTTTACACGTACATCTATATAATACCCTGTGAGCATCATTTAAGGTGTTTGGCGGGGGGTGATCAATCACCAGCATGCAAGAGGATTCACTCATGCACACCAGACGGTCATAAAAATTTTAAGCATGATAATAAATTATACTTTCAAATTCATGCGAAGAAAAAACTTTATACCTACTCTTGGGCTTACCCAGAGTCATGACTAGGGGGAGCAATACTAGCCGTGGTCGTTTAAGTTTTAACTTTTTTGCACAGAGAAGGTTAATGAAACCAAAATTTTAAGGAAATTATGACAGCAATTCATTAGTTTTTATAATTATTTGCTGTAAAAAATTATGATTTTTATTTTAGTTCCATGTGTTATACTAGTATCATTTTTCTTCAAAAGAAAATTTGTTCCTAACTTTTGTTTTCAACTAAATTTATTTTCGCTTCGCAGTTGCCCCACTCTGCCCCCCGCTGGGTACGCCCATGTACCTAATCATGAAGGCAATCTGCCTATGAAGCTTGAAAATGAAAAAAGTGCTGTTAAAACTACAAGGAAAATTCAGAAACATGCATTAAGGAATACATAAGCTACAATACAAGTCAACTAACCTATTTCCGCTGCCGTTATTATCACTTATGGATACACAGGATACCTGCCACTTTGCTTCTGTACCATACTTTTTTCATGTGTTATAACTATTTCACATCTACGACTGTTTTCGACAGGTAAGATTCAAAGCATCTAAATATTTAAAGCAGAAGAATTATATAAGTGTTTAGAGATTAGTTGATTGACAATTGAGTGAAGAGCTGCGTCAAACCAGTCTTAGAATTGATGACGCTTGATGATGAAGAAGAAACTATATGGATATAATGAGGGTAATGCCAGGCCATGCCCCAAATCTGATCGTGAGTTGTACGATAATTATTCAGTTCGCTACCGCAAGAGTAAAGGAAATGGATTTCAGAGGGATTAGATTTCTACCCAGTAGACAAGAAAGTTCTCCAGAAAAAAAACTAATTTTTAATTACTAATGAATTTACCAGGACTCTTTTGTTGACTTTGACTCTTTTTTTATAATTATAGGATTTTTAGGCTTAAACTGGTTTCCGTGATTTTAACACGTTGCGTACGGGTGAGCAGAAAATCTCGTTATTATTTCTAAACCGTTAATAATAATAATAAAATATTTATTGTTCTTGGAAAAATAGTCCATTAAGAACATAAAAAGGATATAGCATACAAAAGTGCTCACAAAATAAAATTTTACAAAATATATAAAATATTTCCGAATGGAATTCAGCACAACTAACACATCAGGACATAGAAATGAAATCTTGAAGTTAACTCAATCAATCATAGCATGAAAACCTATGTATGCACCCATCACAACATTTAGGGTAGAACATGAAAAAATAAATAACTAAATAAATAGAGCATGAATAATGATAAATCATTTACTCCAACAAATATGGCATTCCATTTCATAAAGACCTGTGGTAAATATTATAAAACATCAATTATGAATATTTGAAACCTCAATGACGAATAAATACATACTTAACAAGTTTGAAAACCAGTAAATACTTTCCGATAGCATGGACATAAATTTTTAAACATGCTAATGGTAAATGGTAACCGTTACAGATCGATGACGAAGATTCAAGTCATTCTGTCGCGTCAACTTGAACAATTTTGAAGCATATTATAGGGTATAACTGAGAACTTCAGGCTTGAGCCTGTGAAACCGCTCCATATTAAACTTCCTTAGGGTATCCTACTTCGGTCATTCCTATGGCTGTATACACGGAGTTTTGCGATAAATCAGTAATACTTCAGGAGGTGGTAAGGGAGATAATTTTAAGCACTTTTTGTCTCTTAACGTAAGGTCGCAACTCCTTAGTTACTGAGATACATCAGCGCAAACTATTTTTTAGGTGCACTTTACGGTTACCATGAAAACGGTTTTCTAGGGTATTCAGGCTTTTCAACATTTTATTGCTCTGTTTTTTTAAGGACAAAAATAATTGGACGAAAATGTGAAATTATTTCTGTCTGAAATATTATACATCTAAAAATGCGTGAGATTGCACAATGGTATTGTCAATACTCGCTCAACGCTATCGTTCAAAAAAGCTCAACGATTAACAGTTGCAGACAATTATAATCGCACTTTGAGTCAGGGATGTAAAGGGAAAGTCAAAACCAGTAAAATTTCAATAGTTTAGTTCCCGGGAGCGAAATGTAAAAACGAGACGATATGGATTTAAACCCTGGGAGCTAAACTTAGGGTCTAAACGAAATCTGAGTCAAAACTACTTCGGGTCAAAACTGAAGTAAAACTCTGGGACGGAACAAGACACAGATAATGTTTCGCACCGGAGGGACCACGTGCTTCACCTTCGAATGGTTTAGTTTCGACCCACACACCGAGTACCAAGTATGGTTGAATGAAAAGCAGAGGTTCGGCCTACCGCCATTGGATGCGTGGGGCTCTCATATTTTTACCACTAACAGGGGAACGGTGGATGCAAACTAGCCATTGGATTTTTAAGCTCAGTGTTTAAACCTCTCTACGCGTATGTCACACGTAATGGGTCGAAACTATTCTCTCTTATTCCCCTCCACTCAATTTTTGGGATCGAAACTTAACTGTGAGCAGCGGAGTTTCGATTAGTTTAATTTCGTTCCTGAGAGTCAAGTTTCGTCCCGGGTCGAAACTAAACTCCTTGGTGATTTTAATTTCGTCCTGTAACCTAGTCCTCGTATTTTTGTTTCCATCCGGGTCGAAACGAAACATTTTCGTGTCGCTTCACTAGCTATCTCTACTATTGGGCAGTACGTTTTCAGCTGATGCTCGTTGCATATTATGAATGGATGTATAGTAATGTTTGATTTGACATAGTTTTATTTTGAACACTAGCTTTTTAATCATGTTTAAGTCAAAGGCAGTAATAAGGGCCCAAATTGGAATATATTTGGCGCACCCACAGTCCTGGCATTTTTTTCTAATGGAAGGTTTTGCTAAGGCGACGGATGTTTAAAAAGGAATTTAAATTCACCGGTAAAAATGAGATTTTTCTTTTAATTAGGTTAGAGGACGGAAAAATTAATAAAAAAACCAGCACTAATGCAGACCTTTTATTATCACCTACGTATAACTGAGAGTGTAGAAGATTACCTACGATTATAACCGACTCCAACCCATAATGTCCGATGATTAATTCAAAAAAGACACGCTTAGTATGTATCGCAGGTTTTTCTTCTATGAGTTACCACACGTATTGGAAAGTGAAATCAGAAAGGAATCGATATGCATTGAAACAAAATAAATATTATTAAGTATTGAAAACAAACCTAAATGTGAAAATAATTGCTAATCGACATTGACACAAGAACGGTGCTCTGAATTGCCGCTCGTAAAGTAATATAAATGCACATTTACCACGTCGCAAAAATTGAAATGGATCTATATTAATTCCGCAGGCTTTGACTATCTTCGGATAAAAACAGAAGACGGGAAAAATGATAAAAACTTTGTAATACTCGACTCAATATATACTTTTTTCCGACCGGTTTCAACGCTGGCGTGTCACTATTAATAGTATCGCACGAGTCTCTCCTTGATTATGACGCACAAGCTTTTAAACCGTTCAGAAATTAATATGAATTCTGCGAAATTTCACCATTTTTAAATCTTTTCTCTAAAGTTCAGCAATTAACTGATGAATTTAAAGCGGGCGATGGAAAATAATTATCGATATCTCGCTCGAGAAATAAAATTTAGATTTAACAATTTTGCCTCAATTTTAGTAGCTAAGCGACTGAAAAGTAGGAATATGAGCACATCATGAATCAGCTATTATAATGGCCTGGTTACACGACACATCAACACCTACGAGTTAATGTCTGAATTAGGGATGAGTCCACTCCACTTTTTTTTTATTCCGATTTCATTTGCGATTCTTTCAAATCGATTCCCGATTCCGATTCCATCTATTCTTATCAATTCTAACAGGTTGCATATGGATTTTTTAGTAGCATTGCTGCCATCTAGGAATTAAATTGAATAAATAACAAAGACAATCAACTGGCCAAAAGAGCAAGTATATTTATCAAAAATAGTGAATTAGTATTATAGTAGCATTCCCTCAACTTTAATGAAATAATAAAAATCAACTGCACCAGACATGGATTGTAAATTAATAATGAACAGTACTGCACAATGGCTCAGGTGTGTGGCGAAATTAATGCCCCAAGCTTAGATCAAGCAAGCTTTACAAAAATATTTGTCTTACTGGAATAGATGGAATCGGAATCGACTTTTGGAGGTCGATTCTCGATTCTGATTCCGTGCCAGAGAATCGTTGGAATCGAGAACAGACGATTAGAATCGACTCATCCCTTGTCTAAATGTAAGAAAGAGTGAATGAACGAAAATATGCTCGTAAATAAAAAAGAACCTGTTCTTATTTCGTTCATGTAATTGTAATATTTTCGTTTCGGTGCACCAAAATCATTCATGCATTTAGACACTGACTCACACGGGTTAATATACTGCGTAATCAGGCCTTACGAGCGAGTGAAAAATTTCCTTGTCATGTTAACAAAACACAACAACGCATACCCTTCGTCTGTCGGCCTCCAGACCTTTCCCATTTATTTTTAGCTTGAACTCTTCGTGGGAGAAGCGTCGGGAGGTCTACGGGTGGTGGGAGAGCGACTAAAAATATTCATTTTTAGTCCGAACGCATTTAGCAAGCTCCACGGTTTGGTGTGGACACGGCCGGAGGATCACAAGCGGGGAGATTGCATCACAATTGGGTTGACTGCACTTTACGCTGTTGCCGGCTGCGAGCCGTCTAATCAGCAGCCTCGGAGAGTGCCAAATGTACTCGAATGAAGACATTCTAGTCCCCAGGAAGTACTTCTACGATTTTGATAATATAATGCACAACAAACATCCCCAGAATCGAATCCGTTTTGTTATTATAATTTGCAAGGTATTTCCCATTCTCATTTTAGTGCATGTTGGCGTTCCTTGTGTTAGCAATGTCTCTACAATAGGCACCATATCATGTTTATATCCTTTATTCATTCACCCATCTCACATCATTTTTACATTCCACATTATGTAAAAATGATGTTCGTTAAGCAAAATGACATTGAGGCGATTCTGCGAAACTGGTTTATGATGCTCCTAGGGTACCTTTTTCGTCCACTAGATGGTAAAAAATGTCGCTCCATTAGAGGCAATCGTGAGTTATTGCCTGATGAAGACAATGAATATTTTTAAAAAGGTCCTGCTGTTGAGGTCTTAATGCAAAAAAAAGCCAAGAACCCATGATGACCTCTGTAAGAGCTACCGTTTTTCACATCTTGTGGCCGAAAAAGATATCCTAGAAGCCTCGTAAACCAGTAGCGTATCGCCTCAATTTCATTTTGATTATCAAACACTATATTTACATTGTGTGATTTTGCATTAGTAAAACTAATATACAGCTAATATGTTTACCAGATGTAAAAAAAATACAGCGGTTTTGTTATCTACAGGTGATATAATTTGGACATCTACAAGTGATGATCGTCACTGGTCAACAATAGTAAGATTGTTTTGACGCAGCTCTCCCCTTAATTCTCCGATCAACTAATATTTTCATACCTACGTATTTCTTCTCTCTCACATTCTTCGTTACCTGTTCATATATTTCGCTTTAAGCCTTCCTTTTCCATTCTTGCCATATAATCGTCCCTCGACGATTGTAATCATCAGGCCATCATGTCTCGAGATATGGCCTTTAAGGCTTTTCTGTCTTCACATCAATATTTTCATGAAGCCTTTCTTCTCTCCTACTCTTCTCAGGTCTTCATCATTTGTAATTAGGTCGATTCATTAGATCCTTATCATTCTTCTATAGTACCACATTTCGAGGACCTCTACTATTGATTTTCCGCTGCTGTCATTGTCTAATGGACACAATCTAACTCGAAAAACCTTCGAAAAACTTGCGAATACGTATTCCGGTCCTTGACAATATCCATACGTCACTCCCATAGAGAAGCATAATCCAAAGTATGATAAGTAAGTTCTGATAAACTGTTTTCTTAGATGTTCAAATTTCCCGCAGTAAGTAGATCTTAATTTTGGTGGAATTCTCTCTTCGCCTGGGCTATTCTGCCGAAAATTTCTTTCCTGCCTCCCCATTGCTAGTCACCCTACCTAAATACCAATATCATCCACCTCTAACATTTTTCATTGATAGAAAATACATATTTTCATGTCAAAATTATATAATATGGGTGAATGAATAAAGGAAATAAAAATGATATTAGACCCATTCTCGAGATGCCTGTCAAATATCACAGCTGACACAAAAAAACGCATATATTTAAATGAGAATGTCCCTCGTAGATCGGCATAGTAATTTTTTATTGCAAAAGGGATTCGATGTTGGTCCTTACCTGCCAATGATTAGCTATGCACTCCTTCTGCCGATTATGACGATACACCAAAATTGCCAAGAATCAATACAATGCACCAAAAAAAAGCAAAGCCCCAAAATTCTAATCGCAACCAAAAAAATTAGCATCTTACAAGAAAACTTTCACTATCTCAAGAGACAATGTTCTGAAAATTGAACAGAATAAATTCGGTAAAAATTATGACGGGACAACTTTAGCTACATTATGAGGCGGGATGGCCTGAAGAAAACAATCGTAGTAGACAGGTGGAAGGGAAGAAGGACAAGGTACGGACCCGATTGAGTTAAGTGGGCAGGTGGTAAAGAATGCAAAAGAGTAGAAATACGTCGCTATGAATAGGCTAGCGGATAGGAGAGAGGACTGGATAACTGCTTCAAACCAATCTAAGGAGTGTTGACTAATTATGATCATGAAATATCATGATATAAGAGCTCTATAAAAAATGTATAATACAGTGGTGTATGTGCCCTCATTTCGGAGAGGGGGGTAGCAGGCTCACTCTTCCTCCCTTATATTTACCCCCGGGGGGACCACCATTGGCAAATCTTAAGCCTGAATCACATGATAATTTTTCCATCCCTCACGAGCGACAGCTGCGGCGATTGCTCACCTACACACGCGCTTACATACGTCAGATTGCGCAATGACGGCCTTAGCACTGCAAAGTTTGATCTAATTTTCTGGTCTGATCTGATTTTCTGATCTAAATCTGGTTTCCAATTATTTTTTTATTGCCTAAATCGAAAGATTATTATCTCCTCCTGGAGTATGTATTTCACGCTTTTAGATTTTTAAATGACAATATCTATTTTTCGCGATCGAATGAAAAGTGAAAATTTCAAGCGCGCGAGAACGCGATGGATAAGTATGAATGCTGGGAAAATCCTGTGTGACGTCATTCTGGTTCCCACTGCTGCTGACCTTGGTGCGAGGATATGAGCGCAGCAGAGTACCCTGCTGGCAGGTGGCGCTTGGCTTAAATAAGGATTATTATTCCCCTATCAAATAAAAAAAACTTTCCGACCATAGGCAATTTTAATAGGTGATTATTAAGAAATGTTTCCCAGAGCTCTCTGCCTCAAGAATGCATTTTTAATCTCAGACGATGTAAAACTCCTATCTACTCGTATAGAATCTAGGTCCCTGTGACGTCACGTTGAGTGGCATCGCATGGGCGTCAATATGTCCTTTTTCAAATTAGGTTAAAATTGACCATTATGATTCGTCTAAACTGAGATTCCTAAACCCAAATAATTTATATATTATGAGTACGCTAATGGTGGGTAACGACTCGTAATCAGTGCCTTTCGTTTTCTTTGATGAAGGAAGCTACCCTATTCTGCGATACGCATTTCGGAAACTCCCCTTGTCAACCTAGGGAGGTGGCCCCCTTGATTTTACGACATAAAGAGCGGACCAACACAACTCCCTTGTAAGAGGGAGGCAGAGGGGGGAACGTGAAAAACAAGCAGTAAGAAATAAAGGGTTTCCCTCGCGCACCGCCTTCTACGCATTCCACAATTCGCCTCCTCCTGAGGCGTCTGGATCAGTCTGGACCCATCATCCCCTTCAGTCCGTCCACGTGCTCACGCGGCAAGTCACTCCTCTCTCGGCTGAGGGAATAATATAATTGGCTGGCATCCACACCGCGACGGACATCCGCTGAAGGGACTTCAAGGAAACAAAGGTATTTCCACCCACGTATAGAGGACGCATCACTCTCGCTTCATCGGTGCATTTTAAGTGTACCGGGACTATACACAGTGATAACTTTTACGGGAGTCACCCGCAAAGCACTAATTGTGCCAAATATCCACAGAGAAAAAAATCATTCGCCTTAACCAAGATACGAACCCGGATCCCCCGATTTCCGGGCGAGTGCTTCACCAGTTAAGCTACCGAGGCTTGATTCTTACCTGTGGATTTTTGTGGACACAACCGGACAAGGTGTTATGGACTGCTGAGCATTTGATGTGTTATCTAACTGGCTAAAGCACTCGACCGGAAATCGGGGGATCCGGGTTCGAATCCTGGTAAAGGCGAATGATTTTTTTCTCTGAGGATTTTCTGAGGAGGTCGCATGTATTCAGGTTTCGCAGCTCATTGACTCTTCACTGAAATTTGTATCATATATGATACAGTACACTAATTGCCGGTTATTTCTGAAGGCACGATTCTTCCTCTCTAACGAGATGTATGAGATACGATATACCCCGTCGTAATACTTTTTGGTTCTCGAAACAGTCAGCAGGTGCCAAAGGTGATCAGCTTCTCATTATGTAGAAGGAAGTCAGCTCTCCGCATGGCAAATGAGTTCGAGGATTTACCCGAGTGATATCTATATGTGTAATTAGGAAAGGTTCGGGCGCCTACGAATAGTTTTCAATCAGTATATGAAATGAAAAAATCTCTTGTGGAAAATTGCCAAATATGTGATACATATTCATTTAATGTAAAATTTGTGTACAACCAAAATGTATCATATGTGATACTATTATAATATTTCCTTAAACATTGAAAAATGGCAGAAACAGTTATAAGAATGTAGTAATTGAAGCATTTATGGATATATTGCATGAAGGAAAAACTTTTTGGCACGGGTTCAGAAATTCATGCATTTAAGGATTAAGACCGGCTATTAGGAAAATGTAACAATAAATGTATACAGGTTGAGCATAAAATCTTGCCCTGATTATAAAAAATTATTATAAACCATGTTATAAACTACACTTCTAGTACACTTCCATTTCTCTTTAAGCTCATAAGTCCATGCAGGTCCATGAGGAATAGGGCGAATGGCTGATTGAATGTTAGGATAAGAAATATCCTTTTTGTCACTCAAATTGAAACTTCGCACGTTGCGAGAACAAAAATAGCAGTCATCGCTATGATTTTTGGGCTCCCTCCAAACCATCGGTATTCCAAAACGTAAGGACCGCTTTTTACGTTGAAACCATTGCCTCAAATCTTCAACACACACTGCACAAACTTTGTGTGCGGCCTAAGGGTTATTATGATCGCCGAACTTTATTATTATTATTATTATTACATAAATTGTTACAAGTCGACCATAATGTCGGGTGGTAACATAAAATCAGGAAGCACATAATACAGAGAAACAGAACCAGAATATATATCCATGATAAAAATAACACCCTAATTCTAATCTCTTACAACTAAGAATTTAACATTATCCCAATAAAACAATTTAAAACAATCCCTTAAATACATTAATTCTAATATAATACAACTGAAAAATAAGCATTGGCCCAACTTCAAACTCTCTTTTTGAACCATTATGTACTAAATCAGTAGGTAAGTGCTTCACACTTCTTCCTAAAAATTTTGGCATTTGAAGGGAAGATCTTAAAAATCACTTCAGGTAGGTCATTCCACTCCTTAATTCCTCTATGTAGGAAGGATTTTTTCAAAATGTCTGTTTTCTGTTTTTTCAATTGAATTTTAAATTTATGGTCTTTCCTTCCTATGTAGCAGGGTGAGCCCAGCTTTAGACCTTACAGAATAACCGTTTGATATAATAATTGAAATTTAAATATCTATATCAAGGAAAGAATTTTCACCACTCCAGTTTCTGACGTCGACGAACTGACGGCTAGGATACAAGCTGCTGTGAGTACTGTGGCAGAACCCATGTTAAAAAAACACCTGGCGGGAACTGGAATACCGCTTCGACATTCAAGGTAATACTTTATGCTCACCCTGTATATCAAAGGCTGAATCGCACGATCATTTATTTACATCCCTTCCGAGGGACAGCTCCAGCGATCGCTCCAATGATGGCTCCAATGACCGCTTGACGTGATCATTTTCCGCGATGGCTCGAGGGATGGCAATCCCATCTCTTTTTCCATCCCTCTCTAAAGCCTGAATCACACGATCATTTGTTTCGTCCCTCTTAGTGATGACTCGAGCGATCGCTTTTCGCGACCGGAAAAGTGATCGCTCGAGTGATCATTTTTCTGAATCACAAGGTCCCTCCCGCCGTCGCCTTTCGCATCCTTTCCGATATCACAGCTCCTGTCATGGGACCCGCATCACGAAAATATAAGTATAGCGTGTTTATGTTTACCTATGTCGTTCCCACGATTTTCAAACGTTGCGCTGCAATCGCTTCACACGGGAATGAGTTCTGATTGGCTGATATTGTGTTTCAGTGACGGTTTCAGCGACGGAGAAAACGACGAGACGAGTGGTGAAAAAAGTTATGGGATTCCTCATCATTAGAGTGATCGCCAAAAACGATTGCGGGCGACGATCAATAGGGTGGTTTCCTATTATTTTTTTATTGCCTAAATCGAAAGATTATTACTCCTGGAGTACGCATTTCACGCTGGAGTACACATTTTCGAATGACGATATCTATTTTCCGCGATTAAACGAAAAGTGAAAATTTTCAAGCGTGCGAAAACGCGACGGCTAAGTAGGAATGATGGGTAAAGTCCGTGTGACGTATTTCTGGTTCCCGCTGCCGCCCTGTGAGGTGACCTTGAGGCGAGGCTTGATCGCTGATATGACGCAGGCTGCTAGCAGGTAGCAGAGTACCTTGCTAGCAGGCAACACTTGGCTTAAATATGGATTATTACTACCTTATCAAACGAAGGAAACTTTCCGACCTTAGATAGTTTTAATAGATGATTATTAAGGTATGTTTTCCTGAGCCCTGTGACTCATGCATGCATTAGTAATCTCAGACGATGTAAAACTCCTATCCTCTCGTGTAGAAACTAGGTCCCTGTGACGTCACGTGGAGTGGCATCGCATGGGCGCCAATCTGGCCTTTTTCAAATGAGGTTAAAATTGACCATTGCCATTCATCTAAACTGGGATTTCTAAAACCAAATACTTTGTATATTATGAAAACCCTGATGGTGGGTAACGAATAGCAATCAATGCATTTCGTTTTCTTTGATGAAGGAAACTACTCTATTGCGAATGATCACTCTAGTGATCACTCGGAAATTACGGGTAAAATGATCACGTGATTCAGGCTTTAGCTAACTTTCGAACGGCTCTTTCTCAGAAATGGTAAATCTTGGAGAAAAAAGTTTCTGTGACCTTTAGCCTTGAATAATTTTTTTGCACATAGGGGATAGTTGGGGACTTTCATTAGGGTGGTATTCCTAACTTTCCTGTAAATTTTCAGCTTGTTGAGAATTTATGCAAGCGTCACTGTCTATTTTAACCGGGCTAAATAGGCGACAAGCTAACGAACGCTATCGCAGCATAGTCAGCCTGGTTGTGGAACAGGCACGTTGGCACTGCTAGTGTCACTATTGGTGTCTACTTTCACTCCAAATATGCTCGTTTTACTCTTTGTACCTTTTAACATATTTTTAAAAGACAGAGATTTTTTCTTGGTGCAATTGCGATTGAATAGAAAATTGCCATCCGATGCCAAACGATTTATCAAATTTCGAGATGATAGAATGATAAAGCTACGACTTGAATAATGCATACGCTGTCTGGGGCAAAGACTCAAGTCAGAGTGTTAATAAATATTCAACGTTTAGCCGTAACTTTCCGAGCTCAGCGCCAATATAAATTAGATGTTTCATATTCCGGATGAGAATACTTTAATAGGCACTCTCTTCTTTCATCTCCCGCCATTTAATTACCAAGAGTCAATCTGTGGAAAATTCCGTAATGGCTTCTCTTGCATAGGGTTCGCTGTTCTCACTTAGACCACGCGAAGAGGCACGAGTTTGAATCATTCGAGATTTATTTCAGTAGGAATGGCACTCATTCACAGAGGCAGAATCTTCTAGGTTCTCTCATGATAACTACCAAATGGATTCACCGCAAGCCACCATTGATTGGGACATCACTAATGACGGACATCTTTGAAGCACAGGCGTCGAGACGTGTGAAGACCATCTTCAATTTTCTAATTTAATATAAAAATAAATGGACAGTACATATGCAATAAATATCTATGGACAGACCTACAGGTCGTGTGTTATTTTTGTCCTCTAATTTTAGTAACTTCGTATCGAGCAATAATCATGAAAAATGGCATACTTATGACGAAAGGTCCTAAGTTTTGTTGAGGTCAAGCAAAATTTTATAATTTTGATCTTTTGACCTCACAATGTGGGTCCAGACCAAAAATTTGAATTTGCCTTAAAGGGTTTAAATGTTAAAAAAATCGAGATAGAAAAAAGTCTGAATTTCATTGACTAAGATGTCAATTCTTAGGTTTTCGGACACGAAAAAACCGAAAATAACACATTTATTTACGAAAATTCAACCGTTGACCCAGTAAGGTCACAGTTAAGGTCATAAAGGTGGCAAAAAGAATAGCATACCAACCAAGGTGTCGATCCATGGGTTTTAAAGGGTGCCCAAGTCAATGGTATTGTCCTAATACCCGTATATTCCACTAATTGACCTCTAGCCACTAATTAATGGTTTATACAGAGGTAAAATAATACAGAGGTAAATAAAAGAGGCTGTCTGTTTGTCTGTCCGCTATGCATTTTCTTGCTGCCGCACAGACTGCAACCAAAGTTAGTATGTAGGTGCATCTCATGCTCCCAAAGCCTTTAATGCTACTTCTGGTTGTGTCCGACGCCTCCTTCGCGTCGTTTTCTCATTATCGTTTGTTACGGCACGTCATACAACTTCCGCGGTTGGAAATCCTGACTGGTAAGCACACATACTGACACGCTCAATGGGAAAGCATAATTCAAAGGATCCTACACTTGAGTATAAATCCTCTTGGTGCGAACCTTTTCATTGGGGTATGGATTGACCATGTTAAGTAACGAGGAAGTGCTAAGAAGAGTGGGAGAAAAGAGAAGCCTCCTAAAACCGTTAAGCAGAAGACGGGTCAACTTAATTGTCCACATTCTGAAGCCTAATGGCCTGATGAAGACAATCATTGAAGGATAGGTGGTAGGGAAGAATGGCAAAGGACGGCCCCGAACGAGTTACGTAGGACCAGTGGCGCAGCGAGGGGGGGGTTTTGGGGGATAAAATCCCCCCCCCCCAGAGCTCAGAGAAATTTTTAAGTTTAATCCATTTTACTCAATTGGATTGATATTACTAATAGAATAGTGTAAGGATTAATAAAATATCCCTCAGAAAGCCGTAAAACTCACCATTTTGAACCATTTATATTTAAAATTCCGCAATTTATTAATCTCGCACCTACCGCTTATCCTGGTGAGTATTCCATACCCCCACACACCCCGTTATTAGTTGCACCTAAACACTCCCCAGCCTTAATTCCTAGCTGCGCATCTGCAAAGGACATGTTATAAAGGATGTAAAAGAGAAGAAATACGTCGCTCTAAAACGGTTAGCGGATAGGAGAGAGGAATGGAGAGCTGCGTCCAACCAATATTAGGATTGGTGACTAATGATGATGATGATGATGGGTTCACACGACGTTTTTGACCTGCACACGTACGGATACATAAAGCGATCAATGTTTTGGAGCAGGGTATAAGCTGAAGCGTGCGCGTTATACGGAAATAAGTTTTTGCATTGTTTGCTTTTACATATGTTTACTATAATCATACCTGCTTTGTTACTTTACCTAAACATCCTGCCCTGTGACCATGAATCCCAATTTCCATGTTTCCCACTTCTCTGGGTACCATACTTCCCGAGGAACGCCGGGTGACCTGCTAGTTCCTTACAACTTCCCATAATTGTCACGCTACAAATGTTTGTAGTTATGCTCTTACAAGCTAGGGAAAATATCAGTGGGGTAGCCAGGAACTTTGTTCGGGGGGGGGGAGGGTCCAAAACCAGGGGTGAGGGAATTTTAAAAACATGGCACTAATTAGCGGGTTTAAAACTAAATTTGATACTGCATAATCGAAAAAACTTCATTTTTCAAAAAAATATTTTGTAAATTCATGATTTTTCAATATTTTGTTATATTTTCTGAAGCAAAGTAATTACGTTTTTATTTTTCGGGTGGGTCCGGACCCCCCAGACCCCTCGGACCTCCCCCCTGGCTACGCCGCTGGAAAAATCTCAGTTCATCTTGAAAGCCCGACAATCTTCATACGCTCAATAAATCTTCTCTGCCCATTTCGCCATAAGGGGGTATCCATTAATTACGTGAGGCGTTTTTGGGGGCAGAGCGGGTAAAACCGCTTCTCACCCAATTTCGCGTGCGGGAGATTGAGGGTCCAGGCAGATATCACATAATTTTTTTCCCTAGATACAGCGTAAAATTGCTAGATAACTGGGTTGAATTAAGCAAAACGTGTTTCTCTATTGAAATATGACTAAATTCTACACTGCGATCTAATAAGGCCGTTTTACACGGTACACGGAATTGCGCAGTCTGACGTACGTGGGAAGGCGCAATCAAAATTGCGTCGTGTAAAGCGGTGAATTGCTAGAACACATGCGAGAATGGGTGGATGCGAGACGGCAAAATAGCCCCTGTTCTAATTTCGTTCATGCATCCGCGCAATTCCACGCCATTTTAGAAATTAATGCAGCTCTAACCTGCGCAATTCCGTGTGCCGTGTAAAACGGCCTATACAGTTCTCCAGTCCGGCCGCCGAGAGTTGTCGGATGACAGGCACAAGGGGTAGGGGGCAAGGTTGCCAGGTAAGAAAGGGAAACGCCCACCTCACATGTAAACAAAAGGGTTCCCTTCAGAAAGGAGCCAGAAGGGACGACGAGCGTGAGGACCCAAAGGAAGAATCCCTTGTTTTGGCGATTCGAAGAAAGGGCTTGATTTGGTAGCTCAGGCTTGTTTCATTGCTTCATATCCATGTGGCAACGTTGCATGACTAGACGAGGGTATGAGGTGCGTTTGGGGGACAGCGATTGGCTGCAAACCAAGCTGACGCGGGGTTCTTCGCCCCTCCTTTTGAACTGTCATCGGACAACTATCGCCGGCTGAACTGTAGACTACGACCTTAGTAAACTAAAATACTAGTCTTAATTAATCTTAAATAGAAATAATTTTTACAAATTGTTTTTTTTATAAAAACAACGCAATGAAGCATAGATTAACGTATTTATACTAAAAATAGGCATTTTGTACAATCTCACGTAATATTAGAGGGAAAGGGTCGAGTCAAATCTCACTAACGGGATCCAAAAATCAACAAAATCACTGCACTTAATTAATGGACCACTATGGACCACTATTATATATATTAATTATTACTTATATTAATTTATTTTATTATTTTACCTACATCTGGAGTATGCTCCTATACGGAAGTGAGGCATGGACAATGACCGCAGCGGAGAAAGCAAGGATAGAGGCCTTTGAAATGTGGTGCTACAGAAGAATGATGAAAATCAAATGGATCGACCGAGTTAGTAACGAGGAAGTCCTAAGAAGGGTAGGAGAAAAGAGAAGCCTCATGAAAACCTTAATAAGAAGACGGAACAACCTTATAGGCCACATCTTGAGACATGATGGCCTGATGAAGACAATCGTCGAAGGACAAGTGGAAGGCAAGAATGGAAAAGGAAGACCCCGGACAAAATATATGGAACAAGTAAAGAGAGATGTGAAAGAGAAGAAATACGTAGGTGTGAAAAGATTAGCTGATAGGAGAACTGAGTGGAGAGCTGCGTCAAACCAATCCTAGGATTGTTGATTGTTGTGATGATGACTAATTAATTAATACCACTAATTAATTTTAATGGCTCTAGAGAATGTTTAGCCTAACAATGGCGGACACCGCCTGGAATGGAAGCCCGCTGGCAGCTCACAATCAGAGTAAATACGAGGTGTATTTAACTTATGATGACTCCGATTTTTCCTACCTAATTACTCATCCGAAAACTATGAAACTGGTGTTACTTGTCGACGTAATCTCTCTGCAGACGTACACAGGTTTCACAACATCGACGCCATAATTCCAGGGCCGCTGCGAAGGCTTCTTCAGGATCTGTTTTTGACCACTGGAAAATCACTGAAGCAATATCAGCACGGCTGGTGAATGTGCAGATACGGATAGTGTCTTTCATTATTGAAAATAGCCAAAAGTCACTAAGAGCCATGTCAGGAGAGTGAGAGGGAGCATGAGAAAGCACTACAAAGTTGTTTTTACGAAGAAACTCTTGCGTAACGTTAAATCTATGTGCGGGTGCGTTGCCTTGGAGTAACAGCACGCGCGCAGACTTTCCCAGACTTTTTTGTTGCAGTACATTTTCAGGTCGTCATGCAGAATGGTGAGCGCAGAACCTACGTAAATGCCAACGCTGCAGTCATGGGCGTACCCAGCGAGGGGCAGAGGGGGGCAGTTGCCCCCCCCCCCCCCCCCAGATGCAAAATTCGCTTAAGTCTTTAAGCAAAATCAGTACTGAATTGAAACGAAAGTATTCAACAAACTTTAAATTTAAATTTGTTTTACATATAGTTTATTAATGAAGTTATTTAATAAAATTTAAACCCACGAAAAATGATATTTATTAGTATAAGATATGTACCTAAAATTTTTTTCAAGGAAATAATCTCATAAAAGCGCCGTTATAATTTTCTTAAAATGTTGGTTTCATTATCCTTTTCCATGCTAAAATGTCACAACTTGGCTTGCCCCTACCCCCCCCCACTGACCATGGCTTGACCCCCTCCCCTAATTATGATCCTGGGTACGCCCTTGGCTGGAGTTGTTATGTTCCACAGTCTTTCGGCGATCCCCCGATCTTTATTTTCAGAAATTTGAAAAAGTCACACGGAGCTATGTCTGGTGAAAATGCAGGCTGGGGCAAGGTTACAATAGTATTGTTTTTGACCAAACATTCACGGACCAGCAATTAAGTGAGAGCCGACAATCGCCGATTAAAATGCGACCGAAGTGGCATCAGAAATGAACCTTCTGCGGGATGGAATTGGGCCTCATCTATGCAATCCCCTTCCTTCATACCTTCGATACATCTTTTAAAAGAACACCATATCTGCACATTTCCCCAATAGGCTATAGGTGGCGTTAAACCTAACAATGGCGTGCGTCATATTTCCGGTGGCGGAAGCCCGGTGCAAGCTCAGAGTAAAAGCGTAAAACGAGACCATAAAAACAAATCTAATCTTAAGGCCGTTTTAGACGGGGTACGGAATTGCGCAGGTTAGAACTGCATAGATTTCTAAAATGGTGTGGAATTGCGCGAATTCATGAACGAAATTAGCATTCTCGCATGTGTTCACGCAATTCACCGCTTTACACGACGCAATGTTGACTGCGCCTTCGTACACACTACAGATTGTGCAAGTACGTGCCCCGTGTAAAACGGCCTTTAGCGGATGCCACAGGCAAAGTAAAAAAAAATAAATACAGCTGAAAATTTAATCATACTTTAGGGGCATGCATGCCAACATAATAAAAAATAGACGATAAGAACCCTCAAACTCGCGAGAAATTTAAAAATTTAGTTCCTGTTATTTTCTGAAGAAAAAAACTCGTAGATCACGTAACATAGATTGTGGTAGGGTAGAGGACAAATTTCACATTGCTGAATGAAATTTAACATGATGAAAGTGCCGTGGTAAGCCATTGGATGTGATTGGTGTTTATCAATCCTTTGAAGTTATCAAAAATTATATATATGTGATTATATGTGGACAGACCTACAGGTCGTGTGTCGTTTTTGACCTCTAATTTTGGTTCATATCGAGAAATACTCATGAAAATTGGCATACTTATGAGGAAAGGTCCCAAGTTTTGTTGAGAGCAAGCAAAATTTTATAATTTTGATCTTTTGACCCCACAATGTGGGTCCAAACAAAAAATTTGAATTTGTCTTATGGGGTTTAAATGTAAAAAAAATTGAGATAGAAAAAAGTCTGAATTTCATTGACTAAGATGTCAATTCTTAGGTTTTCGGACACGAGAAAACCAAAAATAACACATTTATTTACGAAAATTCAACCGTTGATATGTTATCAGGCCAGCAATTATATATAAAACGAAAAAAAAATTTTAAAGCAACCTTCAAATTTAAAAAACAGAGTTAATATATGTGTCACCATGACTTTCAGGGAGAGAAGTTTGACAATCAAGCGCCACTCACTTATTCGTATCACGTCCGGCAACCCATAAACCTTGAATAGCTGAAGCCATTGATGACGTCATACAGTCAATTCCACGGTGTTGCGGATGCCTCTGCTCTTGGCAAGCGGTTTGAACGGACAGATAAATGAGACACTCAATTGTCGGCAAGAAAACTCTCACTTCGAAGAAAGACTCGGCTATTTGCAGCGACAAATGGCGACTAACGACCCTGGGTGACATCCAAACAAAATATAAAAAAATACGCTCATGTCTCTTTAATCTCAGAACCTTGACAGCTTCATTAACAGCAAAACATATTTCTACGCATCGATCAACCCTTTAATAAGCATCCAGCGATTCGCACTTATTTGACGTAACAAGCATATAACTTATATAATATTAATATATACATACATTGAGTCACCTACCTAACTCTAAGGAAGGTGGATGTATACCACCGAAAATTTAGTTCAGTGAGTGTATTATATATAATTATTTATAATTATTATAATATAATTATACATAATTATGTATACAATATATTTAACTCATAAACTGATTAACACGAGGATTCATAGTCTATTCATAATCTATTCTCAGAGCACATCAAGTTTCACCATGTATCCTTATAAAAATTAAACGGGAACAATTTTATTTAATAAAAACACACGTAGAAATATTTTTATGCTCATTCTGTTTATAATAGGAGTTATAATTACAGAAAGGGGTTGATCTTCACTCAAAATGTATTTTTTTGTCTTTAAGTAAGTATTCTTAAAACATCTTTCCTAGGCTTTCATTTATATATTGTAGCAACCATCAATTTTCTCTATCCCCTCCAGATTGCGGGAAATAATTATCCACAAAAACTCGCTTATCGCATTGTAATAATCACGCTGACGGTTTTAATAAATGCTTAAACGATGGCTTAAAGAAAAAATGTAACAATTACTAATGAACAAATATCAGCCATCCTTTTAGAAGAACATATAGTAAAAAATGGTGTAGACAAAAAAAAACATCACCAATTGGTAACAAACTTCTTTTTTCTAAAAATGTCTTGAAAAATTCTTATTTCAGTCACGTTAGGTGAAATAATAGATTAGGGGGATGTCGACGATCTTTGTTCGGATGTACTATGTAACAATACACTGTGCGTATATCAAAATAAATAGTTCGGGGTACAGGTCTGCTTCCCAATGGCAGACAGTGCTAAGAGCCTTCAACATAACCAAAAGCTAACTAGCGCAAATTTAGAGGGGGCACGGGGTTACGTAACGCTTAAGAAATAGACTAATTTTTTTAATTACTGCTATCATTACGTTCGTTTCGGTTTTTGTATTACAGAGCCTCAATCATTAAATTCAATGTTAATAATGGATATTTGATTTTATTGAGATACGGCCTAGTTACGGTTAATGATACCGTCATATCATCGCGAGAGCGCGCTAAATATTCATTATAAATTGCAATCGGCCATAGAAAATAAGCAGGCATTCTTTTGGATCGTACTTGGGCGATGAGAAAAACGTTCGAAAAAACGCAAAGAAGAAAGCAGCAGCGATCGTAATTGAAATTCCAGAATAAAATTCGCGTCAGCGGATAAAAACTTATAAATGAGGAAAATTTTCAGTGTTCGGCTATTAACCGCCCGCCGAATCGAGGCATCCTAATAGTTCCTATTCACCTGCTAGTACTATCATTTTTATTATACTTTTACTTTAAATATAAAATATCTACACACAACCTCGCAAGCCGCCTAAAAAGGTGTGTGGCACGGGTTGTTAATATACAGCTATTTACATATAATATGCAAATGCTCAAATAAAATTACGAATAGCATTTATTAAGGTCCTTTATGGTTCGGAGGAAAAACGAATTCCCATATCTATCCGTTCGGCAAATTACAACTCTTAATGTATCGCTTCTGCCAAACCTGGAAATGTGGTGGGGCTCTCATATGATGCTCTCAGTGTCGCTCAAAATGATATCTATTCTCAATTGGAATCTAAGCTTAGCGCGCAGGCTCCGAGATTCTAGCGGCTGCCAGCCTGATTCGCTTAACATCTGGGTAACGCTGTCTGTACGCCCGCAGAAGTTTTTGACGAATCGCGCAGCTCCATTCCTCCAACCCTGTTATCAATATCTACAGTGACTCTGTGTCCTCGGCTAAAACCACCATATCATCAGCAAATCTAATGCATCTTATTTTTACTCAACCAAACTTTTTCCTTCTTCTCTTTCATCTAACATCTCACTTATCATGTCTTCAACATACATATTGAACAGAGTTGGTGACAGACAACATCCTTGCCTAACCCCTCTACTTAGCTCCACCCATTCAGTCATGTTTTCATTCACTTAATTTCGTACTAATAACTTTCACATTACAATAAATAGAATATTTCGTACGGTAATTGTTGTATCTTGTTGTTTTTAATCTCAAATATGAGAAGACCGTTTGTCTGTCAAACCCTTATGCCCCCTTTCCTGTGGCAGAAAATTATCCTGGATCCACCCGTGGCTATTGGTTTGCATAAAATGTTTCGTTCCCATTCGATCACTCGACCCATTCGACCATAAAGTGTTTACCCGGGAAAGCCAAAAACGAGGAACAAAACAAAGCACTGGGAGGGAGTAGAGGATAGTGGGTGTGAAACTGGGGAGAGATGCCAAAAGCACACACATGAATGTTAAAAGACTTGGATATCGTCCAGGGTTTGAGCGTCCAGTTTCTTTAGCAGCGTTAAAGGTCGCCTGCATTCAGGGGCGGTCCGGGGTGATAGGGGGCCCTCGGCAGGGGATCATGATGGGGCCCTCCATACCGGGGGATGAGAGGTTCCTCCCAAGACAGGTTTTTAGGAAATTGCATACCCGGATAAGGATTTTGACACTCTTAAGGCCTGTTTACACGATAGTGTACATTAACACCAAGGTTCTTAGACTGTAAGAACCTTGCATTAACACGTACGAGTTAATGTCTGTTTGCATGAACGAATTTTGTGGGCCGGAACGGAATATGTACGAATGCATGCACTAAATTATGACTGGTTATATGTTCTGTACATGCATTCGCACGAGCATGGTGCATTTTCGAGTTCATTTATTTAAAAACTAGATGAAAGTTAATTTAAAAAATAACATAAAAAATACTTTTAGAAGTGTTAATTCCACAGCTAAAAAGATTCTATTGGTTAAAATGGATTAAAATGGTTCTATTATCTATTTAGTAAATTTGCTCCTAGTAACTGCTATGAGATCAAAAAATAAACATCTAAAATAACCAATTCAAATAACCATTCAAAAAAGCATAAAAATGAAAGGTTCCGCAATATGGATCTTAAGACGTCTTTAATTATGTTATTTTTGTACTCTTTTTACACCGCATATTCTGTAAATAAAGCAAGTAATGAAAACGCAGAATTTCATAATTGCAAAAAGACTTTGTTTAGAGTAATCCGAGTCTTTGTAACAGATCTTTCGTATGCGTTTCACCATGGGCGGATCCTGGATTTTTCTGGAGGGGGTCTGACAGGCGAACGGTCTTCTTATATTTGGAATTAAGAACAACATAACACAATTACTGTGCGAAGTATACTTTTTATTTTAATATAAAAGTTATTCATATGAAAATTACAAAACTTAAGTTACATAGATGATAATAATGACAGTTTCATTTTATATTTTCTTGTTACAGCTCATATTTTTTATTAATTACTCGCGATCAATAGTGGACAAATCAGTTTGGATTATTTACATCTTTGCATGACATGCTGATTTTCTGACTTTCGCGTCATACCATCTCGGTTCGCTCCCTTCTTTTTTTATTGTACCGGGGATAAAAAGCTTTTGATGCCTGAATTTACGTGCGAAAGAAAAGCTTTTCAAGTAGCCTCTGCCAGGGGCGGATCCAGGATTTCTTTCTGGGAGGGGCACAAGCAAGCCGTATCCATGATTTTGTTCAGGGGGGGCACAAGGATACCTCGTTATACAAAACGAACGAAATGATAATGGGACCGTATTAAAAATCTAGCATATTTTTAAGGGTCTGGGGGGGGGGGGGCACGTGCCCCCGTGCCCCCCCCCCTGGATCCGCCTATGGCCTCTGCATTTAACTCTATTACTCATTACGCTAAGCAAAGCGAGCGCAATGATAACAGGGATCGTATCAAAAAAACTTGTCTAATTTTTAAGCATCTGTGGGGGCCTCCGTGCCCCCCCTCAATAAATCCGCCTAAGCGTTTTAGTATGCGAGAGTAGTGGGAAACCCCCTACACTCGTGGCCCTCGAGCATTTCCGACCAGCCGACTTTTTTCACGCTCTTCAACTTTCAACTGGTTTCGCCTCTAACTTTAATTAATTCCTCACTCCGAACATACCATTCGTTTCCAATAATTTTAGTGCACATACCGTGCCAGTATTGCAAGTTACTCGTGACTTTCCTTACCAGCTTCGGCAGCACCACTTTCGCGGTAAAAACTTTCCATTACTTATCAGGAGCCCTATCCGCTCAAGCAATATCTCGTTGAAAGCGTTAATCCCTATAGGCATTAACGCAATTCATTACATTTGGCATAGTGGATAGTATTAAAGCTGTTCCGAGTGACGAAAACGGAATCGGAGACGGAAGCGGAAAGTTCTATTCCGAAATCTCGGAAACGAGGAGATGTAGTTACTGGATAGGACTCCAGCTGACACATCACTTTCCGATTCCGAGAAACGGAAAGTCATTTTCCGAGACCCTTCGTCATTTCGGCCGCTCTCGGACGAGTCTCCGAGACGAGAAAAACTCGGATAGACCTTAGGATGCATCCATTAATTACGTGAGGGGATGTGCCCATTCTCTCCGAATCTCACATAGTGTCCTGGCAAGAATGACGTAATTTTTTTCCGCAAGAAACAGCGTAAAATTGCAAAAACTGGGTTCAATGGGGCTAAACATGTTTCTCTATTAAAAAATAATTAAACAAGTTGTATTTTTTTAACCCAACGCAATGAAGCATAGATTAACGTATTTAAACTGAAAATACGCATTTTTGAACGATCTCACCTGATATTAGAGGGAGGGTGGATCCGAAAATCGCCAAAATCACCTCGCGTAATTAATGGATCCCTAAGTGGATAGCTCAATCCGAAATTATGACGTCTTTCCGGGAACCAACCACGACCTCTCCGAGAGATGGTGGATGTAGTGGATAGGGCATCCTTAACCGCCCCTGCCTGCATTCAAGACTGTCGCACAGTCGGCGGCTTTGTCGCCATCGGGACAAACACCGTCGCGACGTCTTCCAGCTACCGGGTGAACGTTCGGCCGGGGATAAATAGACTACACCCTACGTATTCTTCCCCTTCACAGCCAACATCCCTAGGCCGCTAAGCTCGCTCGATTGATAAGATGCACGTATCTTGTTTTCCTAAGAGCTGCCAGGAAGCGAAATGAGGCTGTTGACGCTCAGAGAATAGACTGGCCGGAGACGAAAACACTACTTTGTTGCTTGGATAATTTCCATGCTACACGGCGTTTACTTTCTGTGTCGTCACGACGTTATAATGTTTGTATACCTATAGTTTTGAATGAAATATTTTTTCTTTCAACCATTTCATCCATTTATATTATTTTTTTAAAGTCATTCCATTTTTTTTTATTTCCCCTAACTTTTTTTCAACTCTAAAGTGCCATACTCAACAGGTGTCACATAAATTCCCTTGAGAACTGCACAAAAGTGTTAAAACCTGTTGAAAAAAGTTTCGGTATTAACTTAGGTACTACCATAGAGTACGTATATATTTACTCAATGGTGTTACCAACTCTTTTGAATATAAAGAATTGTATTCATTTGATGAGGGGAAGGATAGCTTTTATTTTAGCTGTCACTTAGTGAATATTTAGCGTGTTAACTCTACCCCGTGGCTAATCTTAGAATAACATTTAATGTAGAACCGAATTTAAAATTTTTCTTCGAAAGGTTAGTAAGGATATTTTATGTTGCCACATTTTAATGATTTTTTAGAGTCATTGTAAAAGAAACTCCACAAGTATTTTGATTGAGAGATGATGGTAGCCTAGTGGTTAGAGCCAAGTGGATTGACAAAAATTAATCACCTGAATACCATGCATCTGAAAAAACTGTTTTCATGACTTTTTTTCAGTATTTGCCAGATTTTCCCACACAGGGCAGCATGGAAGAAGAGTTGCCTGTATTACACAATGCCTATATTGAAGTAGAGGATAAGATAGAAGATGGTGACTCAAACGGGTGGAGAGACTCAGCTACCCGACACTACTTCTCTGCTCTGGACTACAGTCTATTTGGAGCCATGCTGGTGCTCTCTGCTATGATTGGTATTTACTTTGCATTCTTCGCCAAGAAGAAGCAAAACACAATATCAGAGTATCTCATGGGTGGGAGGAATATGAGTCTCGCTCCTGTTGCTATGTCCCTGACAGCAAGGTGAGTATTTTTCAAGGGTTACTGTGTCTACTGCGCTCAAATTGAGGGCAACAAGCTAAAGGTGACAACTTATGAGGACTCAGTTCTCTATAATACCACATCATACATATAAAATCACAAATACTATATAAAATGTGTGTAATATACTTCTATACTCTAAATTCTCTGCATGTAGAACGGCTTTGAATATTACGTATTCACATTATTAGATGGGAGAGTCAAACAGATGGTCAATACAGATCAATACTTAATCATTTTCTGAGGAATATTTCTTTCGCTTCTGTACTATTCTTTCTGATGCTTGTGCTCCTGATCTGTTGACATCAGAGGTGGATCTATGGGGCTGGGTAAAGGGGTCTATGCCCCCCACTCACTGAAACACACTCCAAATAGAATAAAAATTTTTGGAGGTTACTACTTTGCACAAAAATATTTAGTTATATTTTCCAGTAAATTTACCTACCACTACAAATTGAATTACCAATTAGTTTTAAACGTAGGGCATATTTGAGTATTTTTTGTCAAATAATTAGCCTAAAATAGCCGTTTTTGAGCCTGAAAAATCCAAAATTTCCAAAATTTCCGAAGTCTTTGACAGGGAGGAATTCCCCTCACCCAGCCCTCCCTTGGTCCAACCCTAGATCAGCAACTGAATGACATTTATTTATTTATATCACACCAAAAACAGCACTAAGGCCTTTAAATTGGGTTTATAAACAAAATAAATTATGTAAATGTAGTTAATAAACATGTATAAAAATAATATCATAAATAACAACCATTTTCAACATATACAATACATACAAAAGGTCGGTGTCAAAAAGATAGACTTTTCACTTGGTTATTAAAATTGGTGCGGGAGGCAAAGATGTCAAGAGAGGAAGAAGTATTGGAGATTGAATTGAAAATAGAAGGTAGGCGGAAAAAGAGGGATCTATGAGATATTGCCAGACGGAAATTGGGCTGGTGTAGATATAACCCGCAATACTGAAGCTCGAGCTTCAGTATTGCGGGTTTTGTGAGCAGGAATGCGTAGTGAAAAGAATGTTAGGAGGTCACTGGATCTGAAGGACCCATTTAAGATGCGGTAAAGAAATTTGATGTCTAATGTCAATCTGCGGTGGTTGGGGTGTAATAATCCAAGTGAATGAAGTATTTTGGCACGTGAAGAGAATTTGAGGTGAGGTATGCGATGTCGAACTATTGCTAAGAAGAAATTGAGTGGACGGTTGATTAATTTTAGTGTGGTGGGAGAAGCAGTTGACCAAATGGGAGAGCAATATTCAAGGATGGGTTGCACACATCCACCGAAGACTGATTTTAAGGTACTCGGTTTGGATATCTCGCTCAGATGATATAGGGTCCCAACCACTGCCATAGCCTTGTTAACAATGGTTTTTATATGTTCGTAAAAGGTTAATTTTTGGTCAAAAGTGATGCCTTAATAGGCGTGGGAAATGACGGAGGGAATGGGTCGATTATTTAAAGTATAAGTGGAGGTGATAGTGCTCTTCTTCAGCGAGAAAGACATCGCAGCGGATTTTCCAGGATTCACACACAACTGCCATTTATTGCACCATTTCTCTACAGCTTGAAGAGCAGTTTGCACATACGTACTATTTTGAGGAGGAAAATCATGCGAAAGATAGCAAACAGGAGGGTTGAAAAGAGTACTCAGAGGAGTGATTGAGTGGACAGTCTACCAAAGTGATAGATAACTAATCCAAAAAATGGTTAATCAAGCCATAAATATGAAGGTCTTTCAATTAGACCAAAAATTGGAATAGGGGAGAGTGTTGTACCACAAAACACTTTTTCAACGTTTTTATATAAATCACAATACATATATTTACTGAAGATTCAGTCTATTA
Organism: Ischnura elegans; assembly: GCF_921293095.1. Taxonomy (NCBI): domain Eukaryota; kingdom Metazoa; phylum Arthropoda; class Insecta; order Odonata; family Coenagrionidae; genus Ischnura; species Ischnura elegans. The sequence goes on from NC_060253.1 coordinate 94,378,269, forward strand.
GCAGCAATTTAACCCATCAGGATGACGTCACATAAATTTTAAGTTTAATACAAGCAGGTACCTTTACTATCAATGGATCTAATTAGAACTTCTGAAAGTGTTTGCATTGTTCCTAGGCACATCATGTTCATGTACCTCGGAACACTACCCATTGTACCCAGGAACACAAGTTAGATTGGAGGGAACAGCAACAAAACTTGTGAAAAATGAAATCAATTTGTATTATGTTCATTAAATTTGAAAGTAAATTAAAATGTTACATAATGAGAATTAATATAGTTGGTTAAAACCCAATTTTAAAATGTAACTCCTTTCATGAACAAGAACAAGAATGAATATCTTCCGTTGAAGGGGCCTACCGCATTAAATATTTCCCTGATTTATGCAGGCCATAGGAAAATAAAAGTTAAAAATATCAGCTCTAGTAATTAATTTCCCATTTACTAAATGACATTAGGCGGCATAAATTCGTCTGTGAATACACCACGATCCAGAGGGAAAATTCCAGGAGTCTTAAATCCACTGATAATGTATTTGATTGCATATTTAACAGATATCTCTTATGAAAACATGTTCCTAGGTGTAGCATGCGCTTGTGTTCCTTGGTACAAGAGGTAGCCATTTTGAATTCCGGCTGATTTTTCAGGTTAATATTGCATCTAAAATACCAAATAAGTAGCTAATACTACTCACCATTATATGTCAATTTCACCTGTGCTGCAATAACCACTGCTGGTGTAATAGAATTTTGGTAAAACACTTTGATATGCAACTAAAAATATTTACTTTTCAGCATCAAAAACTTCAAAATAGGCTCTCATTTGCAAATACATATAACCCAAATGAACTCAAATCGACCTTTGCTACTCTCTAGCGCATCTTTCACGTAATAGCTTACTTTAAAGCCCCTAGGTCGAAGCAATTGCCGGTAGTTCCTAGTGCTCCTAGGTACACTATGCCCAAGGTACACCACCTTCCCCTACATTAAAATAATTTAGTAAATGGAATAGATATATAAGTTATGATAAAAGAAAAATCTCCATCATTCAGCCACTACCTAATTAAACATGAAAGTAGCCACCCACATTTCAGGAGTAGGTGATATCATTAGAGTTTTGATCCTTAAAGTCATTAAGGACACTGGTAAATCAAGAACAGGGGTCTCCAGACATTTCAATGTAAGGGCTGCATTAAATATTTCCCTGATTCATACAGGCCGTAGGAAAATAAAAGTCAAAAATATCAGCACTAGTAATTAATTTCCTGGAGTAAAAACACCTACAATTTTTAAAAAATCTAGTTGGAAAAAATCAGATTAATCCTTAGAGTGGAAGAAAGTTTTTATATATTTGCATGCTAACTACGGCATTAGCCGAAAATTTTTATTGCTACCTGAAGGTATATCTTGCACTTGGGCACTTTCCCTCACCATAAGTATTGATAAGGGGCTTAACTCAGACCTTGTGGCAGGGGATTACTCCTGCACTGGCTGGGAGCTAAAAATCTGAAACTCCCACAGCCCAAGGGTTAAACTAAACTCGTGCATTTAGTTTTAGACAACCAAAGTTGTGTGACAAATGATACTGTCATTTTGACTTCAAAATTTAAAAAAAATCAGATTCCAGATTAGATGACCCAATAGGGTGGTGTCCTATTTTTTATTGCCTAAATCGAAATATAAATACTCCTGGAGTATTTATTTCATGCTTTTAGATTTTTAAATGACAATATCTATTTTTTGCAATTAAATGGAGAGTGAAATTTCTCAAGCACGCGAAAACACGACGGCTAAGTATGATTGCTGGGAAAAGCCCATGTGACATCATTCTGGTTCCGGTTGCCACTGTGTGAGGCCACCTTGGTGCGAGGCTATAAGTGCGGCTACGATGCAAGCCGAGCATGGAGGTAGCAGAGTACCCTGTTAGCAGGTAGCGCTTGGCTTAATAAGGATTATTATTACCCTACCAAACGAAGGAAACTTTCCGACCTTAGGGAATTTTAATAGGTGATTATTAAGAGATGTTTCCCTGAGCTCTGTGCCTCATGCATGCATTGGTAACCTCAGATGATGTATAACTCCTATCCTCTCCTGTAGAAACTAGGTCCCTGTGACGTCACGTGGAATGGCATCACATGACCACCAATCTGCTCATTTTCAAAGTAGGTTAAAATTGACCACTAACACTCATCTAAACTGGGACTTCTAAAACCAAATATGTACTTTGTATATTACTAATACACTAATGGTGGGTAACAAATCGCAGTCAATGCCTTTCATTTTCATTGATGAAGGGAACTACCCTATTGTAAGAACTTGTTTCATATGACCATCAGACAAATTGGCTCGATAGTTACATTTTCCAAAATGAAGTGTGTGAAATCTATGTTCACCCAAGTATGTTCACACACAAGTAAGGGATCTGCTTGTTTGGCCGGATGAAATTATGTGTTGGGCAAGATGTGGCCTTTGGGCCATAGTTTGGAGACCCCTGATGAAGGATATTGGCTAGGCTGATGGAGTCTAGGATCTAGGCTAATGCATTGGGGAAAGGATCAGCATCCAACTGAGTTGAATATATCCTTGTGATTCTACTCCTTTAAAGAGCTCCGAACAGAGGAGTAATGATGTTCCCAAGGTACCCAGGAAAGCATTAGCCTCAGGGGGGTAGGGGGGTCCGGACCCCCCCCCCCCTAAAATATAAAAACACAATCATTTTCCTTCATAAAAGAAAGCAAAATATTGAAAAATCATGAATTTTAAAAAAATTAATTTTTTATAACAAATGAAGTTTTTTCGATTGTGAAAAGTGTTAAAATTAGTTTGAAACCCTTTAATTAGTACCCTGTTTTACAAAAAATTTCCCCCCTGGTTTTTGCCTCCCCCCCCACAAACGGAATTCCTGGCTACGCCACTGGATGATGATGATTGGTGCACTTATTATTTCCACTGCATATGAATTATGAGCTGCTACAAGGATGATGCTTTGATCGCAACTCAATACCCGCCAGTTTCTAAGTACATATTAGTGAGGATTAGATAAAATATTTAAGACATGATATTGTGTTTTATAAATTTACAGCTCACATAAAAGATTGGAAATATTTTTGTAAACTATTAATAATCGCTCAAATGAAAAATCTTTTTTACCTCATTCACATTTGCGATAAATATTTTAATAATATTTGTAATGCATTAATACTCTCATGTGTCCAATCTGAATTTTTACCAGGCTAACAAAAATTCCACATTTGTTGAATAATTTCATGAGAGATGTAAAATCGTATGATAGACCTCTGTTTGGTAATGATTTAAAGTTGGTATTCAAAGTAAAAATGATTGTGGAAAAGACAAATATGTATGCAATATGTAACAATAATCTATGGCATTATGTAAATATTAATATGTGCAGCTGATAATGGAATATGGTAAGGCCTCCAACATTCCCATCCACATGGGTTACATGTGCTCATAGTTATGTTTCAGGAATCACCCTCCTGGGAGTACCCAGTGAGGTTTATACTTATGGCACCCAGTTCTCAGCTCTGTGCTTTGCAACAGTGATTGCAGGCCTGTTTTCAGCCATATTCTTCATCCCAGTTTTTTATGAACTTCACCTAAACACATCCTATGAGGTAAGACTATTTCAAAATTTCTTTAAATATTTCAATTCGTAACAGTGTTGGAGGGACTGCTCTCAGTTCTACCGTAGCTTCCTACATGAAACTCCCAAGTACTTACATAAACTTAAAAATTCATAAATATATATCATCATAGTTCGGGTTCCAAAACAAGTACATATATCCTCTGAGTAAAATCATGAAATAACAGTGAAATTCACCAAATCATAAGCAAGAATGTCCCATACATTGAAGATCTAATATACCACAAAGAAAGCTCTAAAAGAAACATTGCATCTGAGGCTTTCCAATTGATGTGAGGGATGTCATGAGCTTACAAAATTAAAGTGACTGTATGGGAAAAGCAAAGTGAATACCAGTTTAAAAGGAGCAATAATCTGTTTATAGAAAGAAAATATTCTATCAATTTATCTTTCGATCTATTACCTGACTACATAGTAATTCATTACTGACACAACATTTGTTGGAAAAATTAGACAAGAAAGCTACCCGATAGGGTCTATAATCATCTCCGAGACCTATAGACTCCACCATAAGACCACCACTAAGACCCGAACTACGGGCGATTACGATGTAATCAGACTCCGAACACCGATTAATGTAACGAGAGTTTATTTACTCCAAAAAAATATGTTTACAATACACTGTAACACAGCCTATATATGTTACATTAACACTCAGGCGGCACGCGTGTAATGTCCATCTCGCCAGTCCTCTCGCCGTGGAACTTACGGTACTTTCTTGCTTCCCTTACGTGGCGCTCCTCGTCCCTCTGTCCGGGAGCCCTTAAATCGTCTGCTGGAGACTCGCACAGGGGAGCCACAACCACATTATTGACATATGATGCAATTTGAAGAAGTTCAAATAAAATTGGAGTTCTACATAGTAAGCTTAGATTTGCTGGGCATTGCTGAGCAATATCCTGTGAAATTACTTGCCACATATCTTCAAGAAATTTGGATCTGCTGGGAAATTTAACCTAAATAAATAATGGAAAACAATGTGGTCATTCTTACTGGTCCACTATGGTTAATTGATTGCTATGGCTCTTATTGTCAACAGAAAAGCCAAATGCTAATGTTACATTCTTTACATTTGTTAAAAATTATGCATGGCCATCAGATTTTCTGCAAAACAAAACCATTGATCACATGAGAGTGACTTCAATACATGAACACTACATATTTCTAGATTTTTTATACTTGTTGAGTTAGTATCAAAATATAAAGTAATCCTTTTTCCTTCCTACCACATTTTATTATTTCAATTTCCAAAAATATTCAGTGATTCTTTATTCACTAGAAATTATGAAGTTACCACATGCAAAAAACGTAGCTAGGGGAAGTTGTAGGGAGGTCTGGAATCTCCCCCCCCCCCCCCTGAAATATAAAAATGCATTTACTTTGCTTCATAAAAGAAAACAAAATATTTGAAAATGATGAATTTGCAAATATTTCTTTGGAAAATGAAGTTTTTTGGATAACGAAAAGGATTAAAATTAGTTTAAAACCCTCTACTTACAACCCTCTTTTTAAAAAAATTTCTCCCCCTGAACAAAATTCCTGGCTACCCGCATGTTAGTTATATTCATGACAAAAAATGGGCAGAGCATGAATTTTTGTCCATTCATAATGAAAAGGTATAGGACATAAATGTCCTGCTACTTGTTCCCCTACACTGCAACATCACGCTACATCTAGGTTGCCTAAGGTTACCCAAGCACTCTAAGCAGTCAATTTATACCTTGTTGTTAGCGACCAAATGATATGAAAAATTGACAGTGATTCTGCCCTGAATAGCCTAATGCCCCTTGCTTATTACACGTTTTCACCCGTGCGGGAAAAAACCGCACAGTTTTAAATCGTGCACAGCTAAAACCGTCTAGTGTGAAAGTGTGCATTGGTTTACATGGATCACTAAGTAGAAAGACAATACGGTAGCCATGTGGCACTGGACAGCTGCGATGCGGCTAAAAATGCCCGTGTTTTAACTGTACAATGTGAGAGGTCTCGTAGACTTCTTCAGTGGACTAAAGAAAAAGCCCCATGCAGTTTTTTCATGCAGGTTCAAAACTGTGTAATGTGCAAAGAGTGTAACACTCGGCCAAATAACCCCAAAACATTACCCCCCCCCCTCATTAAAGATCGCAGACTGAGGGTAGAGGGTCGACCTGATGAACGCCTCAGATTTTTTGTGCTTTATTTTGAGACAGTTCCTCAACTTTTTTATCCACCTATATGCACAAGGAAACTTCAGCATATGTTATCAATGTATAAAAAAGCAAAAGTACAAGAATGAACAGCAAATAAAATCATAGCATAAAGAATTTTAAGAAATAGCATTTGCTCATACTTACACAGCTCTTATGGCTGATTCAGGGGTGGTATGGGAAGATTTCGTTCACTTTAATTTTTATTGACCTTAAAAGTGCCTACATTTAGAATGAATTCAAGATTCATGTATTTTTCTTTTAACAATTTTCTTTTTTTTTTCAGTACTTAGGAATTCGTTTTGATCGCAAAGTGCAAGTTCTTGGGTCATTCCTGTTTGTTGTCACGTATGTAAGTCATTTTTATTACTCTCTATGAGAATAAAGTGATAACCTTTAAGCACCAGAGAATAAAAACACATAAGTGTATACTTACTCTATGGTGTTATTTATGGTGACAATAAAATGAGCTCAATCAGTCTTTAAAATTTTCTCTGGATACTAGATACCAGACCAAAATTGAAAAAGTTTTAAAGAAATAATTTTAAGAAACTTTTGGGCAATAATAAATTATCAGCATGACATTTTTCCCTCAAAAGCACTGTTGATATTTTTTTCATTCACAGCTTTTGTACATTCCAGTAGTGATTTACGTTCCTGCACTGGCAATCAATCAAGGTAAATAAATCTTAGTCATCTTTACATTTTAACTCTTTGACTGAAATTTTATAATCTTCTTTACGGTAATTACAAATAAAAATGCAAAGCCTTTGAATATTATCTTGAGATATTTAAAATTTACATGACAAAATCTTATATCTGTATTCTTATGGGTGTATTTTCCAATGTTCTCAAATCTGTCACTCATATTATATTTTTTCTGCACAGTGTCTGGGGTCAACATCCATTTAATCACCCCTATTGTCTGTCTAGTCTGCATATTCTACACAACACTGGCAAGTAAAATTTAGCTTTTATTATTTATTAACACTAGAATGACAGAGTGAGCCAATTTGTTCCTTCACTCTATTCACCAATCACTTTTAACCCTTTCGAGACAGAGTGGAGTTCTCGCCTTAGCATGACTGCTGTACTGAGCCCCAAGAGACTCTTCCGTCCCCTCCGTATGGAGCATTTTTGTGGGACATTGCTTAAGACAGGTCTTGGGGATAATCACTCACTCTCAGCACCAACCTTATTCTACCCTTCCTAGCGTGGACTCTGTATTATCTCGGACTCCGAGGGTAGTTGGGCTCCCTCCTTTCCAGGTTGATAACCCTACCAGCAGCATTGTTATGCGGTCAATCATGCTTTGCTTATTAGCTATATGGATAATTGTTGCTTGAACGTAAATTGTAGGCTTTGAATTGAATTCCTCGTTTTATGTCAAATTTTGAACGAAGCTCTACCATCAATAACAACGCATTTAAAGCAGCAACAATTTCCATGCTGATGGTTGTACTGAAATTGAGATACAAGTTGATATTTATTGTAGAATTTCACTTAAAAATTGTAAACGCTGCTCATAAGACAAATAATTCAATTCAATTCAACAAAAATTTATTTTGCAAAATGACTGGATAAACAATTTTATGACCCTTACCAATAACAATAAGAATATGACAAGGGGTCCAGGTACCTGTTCCCAGATTTCAAGGGTAGAGCCTAAGTCCCACTGTGTTGGGACCAGAAACAAAGACATCACAAACCCTCGACCATCATAAAGGGTAAGAGATAGGAAACGTTTATATTCGGCATTCGTTCATGTGCGTAGGCAAATCTCTGACGAAAATATGCTGCATTCGCCTCCTGGGTCAAGAAACGTCCAGATGCATATTTTTGTCTTTAGTAGGGAAAAGGTTAATTAACTTGGCCTTTCGCGAGTTTTAACCCTTTCACTGCTGTGTACGTACCTAGTACGTCCGCACGGCAGACTGCTGTGGACGTACTTTTTCTTCCTCCCTGCCATGCGGTCAGCACTTTCGCCGAAGCACTTCGAAGGGTCGCTAATCCGCGACCCTATCCTCGACCAGCTGACCCACGCAGGACAGTCTCCTGGACCCTAGGAGCAGGCAGCCTACCTCCCGAAAAGTGACCGCTCTGACTGCAGTTTGAAAATCAATCAATAAATCCGATCATCAAAAAATTATTGTTTTCATCGCAATCATGCAATCAAGTACGTCTTTGAACCGTGTTTTTGCGATGAAAAATAACGATTTTGTTAACTTTGCTAAAATGGCCATTTTTCCGGTTGTCCGCAGCCACGTTTCTAGAAAAGTTAACAAAATCGTTATTTTTCATCGTAGAAACACGGTTAAAAGACATGCTTGATTGGCAGGATTGTGATGAAAACAATCATTTTTTGATGATTGGATTGAGTGATTGATTTTCAAATTGCAGTCAGAGCGGTCATTTTTTGGGAGGAAGGCCCCCCCTGCTGGCAGGGTCGAGGAGACGGTCCTGCGTGGGTGAGCTCGTCAAGGATAGGGCTGTGGATTAGCGACCCTTCGGAGGGTGTACCACACCCATCCTGGAAGTACCTGCTCCATGGGCCCACGAAACGCATTTTAACATTTTCGCCGCATGTGAGGAGCAGGTTTTCGGAGATTGAACAGCAGCGAAAGGGTTAAGACACTTTAACCCTTTCACTACAGTGAACTTTTCTTCCTTCCTTTTATGCACTCTGCACCAGGGGCGCAACAAGGAATTAAGGCTGGGTGGGTTTAGGTGCAACTAATACCGCCCAGTGAGAAATGAACCCACGTGGAATCCACGTTGAGTGGTGGATATTTGGTGGTGGTGGATATTGAGTGGTTGGACCCACGTGGAATCCACGTTGATTTCAAGTGGATTTGTGGTGATTATCATAAAATGTTAAACAGAATTTCTAATTTGTGGAACTTAACTCTCTGGTGACATTGCGACATTTATCATCCTGAAACCACGCTCGTTATGTGAAAATGTATCGCACATTCTATTTTTATATAATTCGTGGAAAGGCAGCCATGAGAGCACATGAAAAATCGTAGACACATATATAGAAGGTTTAGATATAGAGTGGTTGAGGTTTTAATGGTTTTAGGACAGCACCAACTGCTGTTTTAATTTTTCCACCAAATTTCCACGTGGGTTCCACGTTGATTCCACGACCAAAAACACGTGGTATCCACGTTAATTCTCCACGTGGGTTCCACGTGGATTCCACCACCCATTTCTCACTGGGCGAGGTGTGTGGGGGTATGGAATACCCACCAGGATAAGCGATTCGTGTGAGATTAATAAATTGAGGAATTTTAAGATTAATGGTTCAAAGTGGTGAGTTTTACAACTTTCTGAGGAATACCTATTTTATTAATCCTTATATTATTCTATTAGTAATATCAATCCAATTAAGTAAAATGTATTAAACTTAAAAATTTCTATGAGGTCTGGGGGGGGGTTTTATCTCCCAAAACCCCTCCCTCGCTGCACCCACTACCCAGAAATCCAGGTTTCTGGATAGTGAGCAGCAGTGGAAGGGTTAAAGATCTTCAGGTTAGTGCAGTCAGGTCTCTGCCGTATGTTTTTTTGGAAATTAATTATATTTATCCAAGAAGGGAGGCATTTCATGGCCAAAATGGCTCATTACATCGTTTTAGTGTTAAAAAAACAGCTTTACACTCAATCAATGGCGTAGCCAGAAATTTCGTTAAGGGGGGGTCCAAAACCAGGGGAAATTTTTGGAAAACAGGGTAGTACTAGTAAATAATGGATTTTAAACTAATTTTAACACTTTTCATAATTGAAAAAACTTAATTTGTTAAAGAAATATTTTGTGATTTCATGATTTTTCAAGATTTCGTTTTCTTTTTTAAAGGAAAATAATCATTCGCAAAACCTTATCGGAATTCGATTTTCAAGATTCAGAATTTTCAAGATTCGGAATGGAGGGAGACCACCCAGCTGGAAGCCCGAATAGCCTTTTTTTTGAAAATAATCATGTTTGTATATTTTGGGGGTGGGTCAAGACATCCCCCCTGGCTACGCCACTGTACTCAATATATAATACTCAATTAGATTAAGATGTTGTCTGTTAGCAGGGAATAATGTGTGGGGGGGGGGGGGCAGACGGTCCTGGTCCAAACACACACTAGATAAAATCAAAATTTTTGGAGGTTGCCACTTTTTACAAAAGTATTGTTATTTCCTGATATGTTTATGTACCTACTTTAACAAATTGAAACACAAGTTAGCTGTAAACTTAGGGCCAACATGATTTAGTTATACTTATACTAAATCTAAATACTAATTTTGCGTGATTTAAAAATAATAATACATAATAATAGATGCTTATATTCAGGTGAGGTTGAGACTAAAAATTCCCCTCTATTTCTCCCTGCTTTTGGTACATTACAATCCAGTGACAGTTCCAGATAGGGTCTTTGGGAGGCTATAGCCCCCATTGGGCATCTAATTTACACTAGATACAATAGTAATTTTGTTCAGTCTCCAGTACTGCTGGAAGGTTATCCCACAATTAGCCTCCTCCGTGTCTCTACCTTGGATCCACCATTGGGTAATCTTATTATTTTATTTCAAATATATGAACTCACAACATTTTGTAAGTGAAATGATGACTGCCTGCCATTATTGCAGTTTCCCATGCAGGGAAACTGCAATTTTGCCGGCTCAAGGAAAAATACTTACCCAGGCAAACTGCTGTTGTGTATCCCCCCTGTCAGGACTTGGTATGTGGAATACCCCAGGGCTGGCCCTAGCAGGTGCGGGGCTGGGGGCGAACCTTCAGTGCGGGGCCCTCTCACTCGTTCTCTCACTCGTTGTTATCACTCACACGACACAGTACTGTGCTGACAAACGCAATTGCACTATAAAAATAACAGCGTTATTTTTCCTTTTTCATAATATTATTTTTTGTCTAGCATAGACTTAACAATACAGTAATAGTTGAAATTGCGTTTTCAAAACTATCGTATATTTTAATTTTTTTTCACGAACGCGGGGCCCCCCAAAGTGTGGGGCCCGGGGTGGTCACTCCGGCCCTAAGGCCGGCCCTGGAATACCCCCAAATTAAATGGGAGATTTGGTCACCCTCCCTGGCTACGTTGCATGGGTCACATGGCCTTGTTCCTGTGTTCACTGATTCATATTTTTTTTAGGGGTATGTTAGGGCCATCAAATTTTACGTTTCAGCAACAAAATATTTGAGCTCAAATATAAAAATTAGTGCCATAGTAAAAGTTGCAGAATTAAATGAAGTTTCAATTGGTATATGCTCATTGCCATGGCCCAGTTCTTCAAATTAAATTCCAAAATCAGACTAATACTATTATATGTGATTTTTCCTTAGGGTGGAATGAAAGCAGTTGTATGGGCAGATGCTCTGCAAATCCTCCTTATGTTTGGGTCACTCTTTGCAATTATAGGAGTTGGAACCAACACTGTTGGAGGTTTTAATACTGTATGGCAGAGAAATGCAGACACCAATAGAACTGAGTTATTCAAGTGAGTTTTATCAGGACTGCAGCTTATTAGAATATCACCAAATTAGCAGCATGACATCTTGCAATTATTAAAGAGACTAGTCCCTCAGCATGATGTCATAGCACCTTTTGTGCTGATTCACTATATTTTCATTTCCTTAAGGCCTGTTTACTTGGTACAAACATTGCAAGTTAACGTCTAAATGCACAAATGAGAATGAACACCAAAATGAGCTATGCAACTACCTAACTTGCATTAATACATGAACATAAAATAGAACCTGTTCTAATTTGATTCATACTTTCGTACATGTTCCGATCTGATACACCAAAATCATTCATATAATCAGACATTAACTTTTACATGTTAATGCATCATGTAAACAGGACTTAAGATGCCAACTGTGTTTCCTGAGATCTCTCTCATAAGTATGTGCTAAAAATTGTTTTTGCAGTGTATCAATGCATAAGAAACTTTCCTGAAATCAATTTAAACTTTAAGTACAACATTCATAGTTTATTTCTTTTATTGAATGCAGACTGAATTGCATTACTCAAATACAGCAAAAATGTAGCATTTTTTATTGAATTTCAGTGGGTCATGGTTTATCCACATTTTAACAATGAAATTGGGCAACATAGTCCGTCCAATATGAATTTATACATAGATCATGCTTATCTCTGAAAAATATTTTTTCCATTCAGCATGGACTTGGATCCCACAATTCGACATACTTTCTGGGGGGTGGTGATTGGCTTGAGTTTCAACCTCACATACCACTTCTCAGTGAACCAAGGAATGGTTCAAAGATGTCTCGTCATGCCAAATCTAAAGCAGGCACGCATGTAAGTCCAAAATAGGATCACAAATAAGACTTCTCTGTAGACACTGGTATTTACAATGCATATCTGGACTTTTTCCTCAGATTTTTGTTCAAATACTATCTTTAAAAAATATGAATTGCAATGCTATTTTAAAGAAAAACCATAAAACAGGCAGATGAAAATTGTATACAACCGAAATACTAATGTCATTCCTATGTTCATATAAGTATTTGACCTAAACTTGAAATAAAAGGAATGCATCACTAATAATTCACACAAAACATTTACATCTGGAATGAAGATGGAAATCGTGAAGGTCATACACTGCAGGTAATTAAAGCCTATGATTTACCTTCACAATATGATTATGCAATTATTAATCCCTTAAATAAGGGATGATATAGTTCCATAATTCCTAAAGTCATCAGTATATCTGGAGAATTTTTTTATGAAGATGACAAGTTAGCTGAGAATACACATACTCATGAACATTTGAAGAATTAAATAAACTTTCCTCCTATACATACATATTTCCAAGAACACTGCTAATTTCCGGGTTCTCCAGCCGCGTCTGTCGTTTATGGTTGACTACAGTTTCGGAAGCCATCCTGCTTCCGTCTTCAGGTCGAAGGTGAGAAGTTTTCATTTTTTGCCGTCTTATATAGCACTGGCCGATCTTCTCCTGTGCGCTGATTGGTCAGAACTCTCTTCCAAACGTTGCTGATTGGGTAGCCGTTGTCCCTGTTAATATTTTGTCTTTTGTGAATTTTCGCCAACATATGATTTTCCACAGGAGCATGGCACTGTGTACACGCCTTCGCATAGTGCCTGCGGGATACGATCTTTTGGTCCAGGTACAATGTTTTGTATCTTGGTTCAATTGCGTGACCGAATCGCGAAACATGCCGAGGAATGGCGACAAGGATGAAGGAGCATGTGAGAGCTAACAATAAAAAACAACTGCACTTGTCAGCCATTGCAGAGCATGTTTGGAGTGAGGCCGGCCATAACATTGAATTCGAAAAAGCAAAGATAGTGGCAAAAGAGAGTCGCTACTACCCAAGGCAAATCAGGGAAGCAATTGAAATTCACAAAAGACAAAATATTAACAGGGACAACGGCTACCCAATCAGCAACGTTTGGAAGAGAGTTCTGACCAATCAGCGCACAGGAGGAGATCGACCAGTGCTATATAAGACGGCAAAAAATGAAAACTTCTCACCTTCGACCTACCTGAAGACGGAAGCAGGATGGCTTCCGAAACTGTAGTCAACCATAAACGACAGACGCGGCTGGAGAACCCGGAAATTAGCAGTCATCGTGAACAACGCCTTGGAAACCTACGCACGAATTTCATATTTCCAAGAATATCAATATATTGTACATGTATGTACTTGATATGAACTATGTATATATTAAGGATATGATATGAACTGGTGAGGTATGGTATTAAGGAGATGATATGATAATGCAGGGGCGCAGCTAGGAATTAAGGCTGGGGGGGGTTTAGGTGCTACTAATACCAGGTGTGTTGGGGGTATGGCATACCCACCAGGATAAGTGGTAGGTGCGAGATTAATAAATTGGGGAATTTTAAAGATAAATGGTTCAAAATGGTGAGTTTTATGGCTTTCTGCAGGATATTTTATTGATCCTTCCACTATTCTATTACTAATATCAATCCAATTAAGTAAAATGGATTAAACTCAAAATTTCCCTGAGCTCTTGGGGTTTATCCCCCAAAACTCTCCCCCCTCTGTGCCACTGTGATAATGAACTATATGTTAAACATATACTATGTACTTGATATGAACGCAGGTGGAAAAAATGTTTTGGGGAGAACCATCGGTTTCACTGCTTCTTGTCTTTGATTTAATATAGGCAGAGTATGTTTTCTTAGAGCACAAGGGCTCATAATTTCCTGACCTCTTCAGAAATAAAATCCCTCACAATGCCATTTTTTTCACTGATGATTCTCATGAACATACATTGATGAGTGGAACAAATTATATCAAAATATATTCTCGCTAAGTGAAAAAGAGTAAATGCTTACTCCTTGACTACTTCCATGCGCTACATTTCCAAAAGTTGTCACCTGAAGTGCATAATTTGATTTTGTGGGGTAAGAATTATTAAAATATTAAATTATTTAAAAAATTATTAAATGTAAATGCTAGGCTTCGTAATATTACTGAGGTTTTATTGAAATATATATATGTATAGTCATATACCTGCTCATATTTTTCTTCCATTTGTATGCATTGAAGAATAAAACTTACAAATTGTTTTCCACAGACTGATAGCTATTGCTCTTGCTGGAGTAAGCATTCTGACAGCTATCAGTACATATACTGGCCTGCAAATGTTTGCTGCTTATTATGACTGTGACCAACTATCAACCAAGGTATGTACAGCTCGTGGCACTTTTCGGCTGAGAAGTGATAGCCAACATATCAGCCTGTAGCACTATGAGGGTTAGCAAAACAACTTAATTTTTTTACCTTTTCGTGTTAAGGTGGTGAGTGAATCTGATCAGCTGCTTCCTCACTATGTCATGGAAATTGCTAAGTCATTGCCAGGTCTCCCAGGCCTCTTCATGGCTGGCGTCTTCAGTGCTGCTTTGAGGTAAATCATTTTTCATTGATTTTCATTCCCTACTTAGATTATATCCAGAGTCGCAATTCAAATTGTTCTTCTTATTCATTACTGCTCTGAGGAAAATGGAAGAGTACTCCATAGAAATGTTAGCCACAAATTTTCTTACTTGGCTATAAACCCAAGAGTTATTTTTTATGAAACTGGCATTATTCCATGAAAGTGCCATATTGTACATTTAATAACATTCCCATTACAGAAAATTGTTTATTTTAGAGGAAAATCATGGAATCAACTTTTAAAATTCTAAAATGATGAATTAGGAATAAGAAGTTATATACACATAACTTACTTTTAAAAATAATGAAGCAAGTAGTTATAGTAGCTATGGCCACAGATGTAGGGCTGGAGGATGGGGGGCGGAGGCACATGCCACCATCCCCCAACCGCTTAAAAAATAGACAGGATTTTTAATACAGTCCTATTATCATTAAGCTCGCTTGGTTTTGCATAATCAGTCATAGAGTTAAATTTAGAACTTTAAAAGCTTTTATTTCACACATAAATTCAGGAATCAAAAGTTATACATTCCCTCCAAAAAAAAAGAAGGTAACGAACCATGATGGTATGACGCAAAAGTCATAAAATCATTAATGCAACAAGAGCATGCCATGCCAGGATGAAAATAATCTCCACTGATTTATTTGCTAGGGGTCGTAGGTAAATAAAAAAAATATAAGCTAGCGAAAGGAAATGTAAAACTCAACTGCCTTTATTATATATGTATGTAACTTACTAATATTTTCATATTAATAACTTTAATCCTAAAATAAAAAGTTTACTTTGAACAGTAATTGTTGTACATTGCTCTTTATCCCAAATATGAGAAGACTATTTGCCTGAAAGACACTTGTGAACGTTTTCAGAACATTTTGTATGCTGACTGCGGGAAAAATGTTTTTAAACGTTAGACCATTGCTTGACTGCCTACAGCAGTTTCCCAAAACTTTTATTTCTACCCAGGTAGAGCCCAAGTGCACTTTACCCAACCACAATAGGATCGCTAATGCAGCTTAACTCTCTCTGGCCAACCCTCATGGCCAGGAATGCCGACTTATAAAAATATTGGGGGACCCATACTGGTGTCTTGCTCCGGGAAATTTTGAAAAACCCTGAAAACTAGACTCTCGATAACTCAACACCCCGGGGAAAATCGACAAGCCTGACACTTCTTTTCCTCCCCTAAATAACGATTTTTTTGGGGGGCTCACGCCCCCTCAGACCCCATGGAGTCGGCGCCACTGCTCACGGCATGGGGTGCCTCCCGGCATTTCCTACTGCACTGCTGTTAACCCATCAATGCCCACGGGTGCCATATGGCACCCAGTGAAGTGCCAAGCCAACACTTCTGCACTGCATATAATATGTGAATTTTAGCATACATTTATGTGCACATACTTAGTAGAAGGTTTCCTCTATTATTCAGCCAGTTTGAATTGTGTTCATTGTGTTGAGCTCATATGTATCATATTTCATAAAAATGAATGATGCGTGATTTGAAAAGCACTTTGGGCACTGACAGGTTAATATGCCAACAACAAGTGCCCGAGTAGAAGCCCATCCATTGGTAAGAAAGAAGGAAGGGTTGCCTAGGATCATAAGATTTTACTCCTTGCAAGACACTCGGCCAGGCTAGAAGGAAAAATATTTATTTGCAGTGGCATAGCCAGGAATTTCGTTTGGGGGGGAAGGGTCCAAAACCAGGGGGTAAAAGTTTTGAAAAACAGGGTACATACTAAGTAATGGGTTTTAAACTAATTTTAACACTTGTCATAATCCGAATAACTTGATTTGTTAAGGAAATATTTAGTAAATTAATGATTTTTCAATGCATTGTTTTCTTTTATGAAAGAAAATTATTGTGTTTTTATATTTTGGGGGGTCTGGACCACCTGGCTACGCCACTGTATCTTGGTTATCTCCCACACAGCCTGGTAGCTAAGATCGTGTACTCCCACAGCCAAAAATTAAAAAAAAAGGAATGAATGTAGAATAGGGTGGTTTCCTATTATTTTTTTATTGCCTAAATCGAAAGATTATTACTCCTGGAGTAAGTATTTCGCACTTTTAGATTTTTAAATGATGATATCTATTTTTCGCTATTAAATGAAAAATGAAAAATTTCAAGCGCGCAAAAACGCGACGCGTAAGTAGGAAAGTCCGTGCGACGCATTTCTGGTTCCCCCTCTCTCCTTGTGGAGTGACCTTGATCGAGGCTCTGAGCGCTGATAGGACGCAGGATGCTAGCGGATAGCTGAGTACATTGCTGAATGGTAGCACTTGGCTTAAAAAAGGTTTATTAATACCTTATCAAACAAAGAAAACTTTCCGACCTTAGCCAGTTTTAATAGGTGATTATGTTTCCCTGAGCTCTGTGCCTCATGCATGCATTGGTAACCTCAGACAATGTATAACTCCTATCCTCTCGTGTAGAAACTAGGTCCCTGTGACGTCACGCGGAGTGGAATTGCATGGGCGCCAATCTGGCCTTTTTCAAATGAGGATAAAATTTGACCCTTGCCATTCGTCTAAACCAGTATTTCAAAAACCAAATAATTTGTGTATTATGAATACACTAATGGTGGGTAACGAATCGCAATCAATGCCTATCGTTTTCTTTGATGAAGGAAACTACCCTATTGCCAAAAAATCATGATATGAAGTAATAAACCAAAAAATATTTAACCCTTTCACTGCTGTGGACGTACCTAGTACGTCCGCACGGTAGACTGCGGTGGACGTACTTTTTCTTCCTCCCTGCCATGCGGTCAGAACTTTCGCCGAAGCACTTCGAAGGGACCCACTAATCCAGGACCCTTTCCTCGACGAACTCACCCACGCAGTGCCGTCTCATCGGCCCTACCAGCGGGGGCCCTACCTCCGGAAAAGTGACCGCTCTGACTACAATTTGAAAATCAATCAATCAATCCGATTGTCACAAAATGATTGTTTTCATCGCATACCTGCCATTCAAGCAATCAAATACGTCTTTGAATCGTGTTTCTGCGATGAAAAATACCGATTTTGTTAACTTTGATATAATGGCAGTTTTCCAGTGGTCCGCAGCCACGTTTTGTTGCAAAGTTAACAAAATCGTTATTTTTCATCGCAGAAACACGGTTCAAAGACGTACTTGATTGCTTGATTGGCAGGATTGCGATGAAAACAATCATTTTGTGATGATCGGATTGATTGATTGATTTTCAAATTTTAGTCAGAGCGGTCACTTTTCTGGAGGTAGGGCCCCCGCTGGTAGAGCCGATGAGACGGTCCTGCGAGGGTGAGTTCGTCGAGGATAGGGTCGCGGATTAGCGACCTTTCGGAGGGTGTACCACACCCATCCTGGAACTACCTGCTCCATGGGCCAGGAAACGCATTTTAACATTTTCGCCGCATGTGAGGAGAAGGTTTCCGGAGATTGAACAGCAGTGAAAGGGTTAAAGTCATGCAATATGAGTGGTACATTTTTCATTTAAAAAATGTACAAAGAACTCAAAAGATGAACTGTATGAAATGGAAGATACACCATAATAATAGGCAGATTTAGGGGGGAGCACAGGAGTACGTGTGTCCCCCACCCCGAGACGCTTAAAAAATAGACAAGATATTTAATATGGTTATCATTACGTTCGTTGTGTGTATTATGAAGCCTCAATCATTTAATTTCACAATAATAACTCATCAAAAATAAAGATAATATTTCATACAGCAATTGTTTTATGTTGTTTTTTATCTCAAATATGAGGAGATCGTTTGCCTGTCAGACACTTGTGCCCCCCAGAAAAAATCCTGGATCCACCCTTGTCCATAATGGTATATATGGTCGATATAGAGCTAATGTAAGCTGATTATTCTATTACCGATATACCTATATCTGACCAAATCTAATGAGAAATACTAATGAATTCTGCCCAATGCACCAAATGTCTTCCCATAAGTAATGTACCTATGTAGCTCGGTTCACGCTAACATTTCTCTGTTTTTTTTCAGCTCCATGTCAACAGGATTGAACTCAATGTCAGGAGTGATTTATGAAGATTTCATCAGTCCATTTATGAGCCCAAGAACATCAGAAGAAAGAGCATCATTCATAATGAAGATAATATGTGCAATCCTAGGAATCATCTGTGTTGGGATGGTGTTCATTGTTGAGAACTTGGAAGGTGTTATCCAGGTACATTTTTCAAATGTTGATATGTACATACATAATAAATTTTGGGAAAGCCTTTAATTTCTCAATTAAACTCTACGACATCTCCCTGCCATAAAGCATGAGATATTAAATTAGGTAACTACATATATTTATCTATGTAGGTACTTATTGTGAGTAACTCTGAATATGCACACCATTGCATTCATACAGACATAATAGGGACACATACATAAATCATAAAACACACCCAGTGAGAAATGGTCGGTGGAATCCACGTGGAACCCACGTGGAAATGTAACGTGGATACCACGTGTTTTTGGTCGTGGAATCAACGTGGAACCCACGTGGAAATTTGGTGGAAAAATTAAAACAGCAGTAGGTGCTGTCCTAAAACCATTAAAACCTCAACCACTCTATGTCTAAACCTTCTATATATGTGTCTACGATTTTTCATGTGCTCTCATGGCTGCCTTTCCACGAATTATATAAAAATAGAATGTGCGATACATTTTCACATAACTAGCGTGGTTTCAGGATTATAAATGACGCAATGTCACACCAGAGAGTTAAGTTCCACAAATTAGAAATTCTGTTTACCATTTTATGCTAATCACCACAAATCCACTTGAAATCAACGTGGATTCCACGTGGGTCCAACCACTCAATATCCACCACCACCAAATATCCACCACTCAACGTGGATTCCACGTGGGTTCCACGTGGACTCCACCACCCATTTCTCACTGGGCAGGACTAATATTATCAGGAAGTTCTCACAGAATGAATAGTGAAACATATTAGATTGCCATATATTATATAATATAGTATATTTTTCTCACAAATAGGCAACCTAATATGATTTATAAAGAGCTAGTTAGCAAGATTGTTAGATTATATTCCAAGATAGGAGCAAAGCACATACAGGAACCCGTGCCAAAATTGTCTAAGATTTTGAGGCAAAACCTTTCTTCGACAAATTTATTGCCCAGCCAAAATTAGTTGCACGAGTTTTGGATGCATAAGCTTTTAACAATAATAATAATAAAATACCAAACCCATACTAATTTGATGACAGTGGATATATGTATTGTATATGTAATGCTTTGAATTCTCTAAACACATAATTTTCTGTTAAAAGTTAATGAAAGTGAGCATGGAAATGCTTCATCTTTTGGCCTTGGATTCTAAGCTTCACCTACTTCTTTTTTAGACTGCTTGGTCCCTTGAAGGCATCGCATGTGGACCAAAGCTTGGCATTTTTATCCTGGGAATGTTCTACCCATGGGCAAGTTCTACGGTAAGTAAGAACTTCGGCACAGTTTTTAGATGGTAAGGAAAAAATAATAAACACATAATTTTTAGATGTTTCTATTTCATCCTTAAAAAAAAACTGCCTCAAGAATTTCTAAGCCTGGAAGCAACAGGGGTCAATACATTCTGCCAGATAAATAAAAATGTACAGTGTCGGAAAAAATTAATGCAAAGCTTATTGGTGTCTGAAAGCAGCCAGTCCAGGAACTGCTTGTCTTCCAAAATTTTGTCCTCATAATGCCCTCATACAATCATGAATTTCAAAAACTATATGCCCCTTACACTTGGGGAAATAATCATATGAAAGTGCCCAAGACATCCAAGTAGCAATAAAATGTTTGGGTAAATGCCGCAGTCAGCGTGCAAAATATATAAAAACGTACATGGGTTAAGGGAGGCCGAAAGTCATTGCATATTGATGAGCAGGTAAGGAACAAAGATCAAATAAAAAGAGTTTGCATACCTAATTGTTGACTGTGTAGTAATGTCCTACAAATAAAAATATAACCTTCCCCACTAAGAGAATTCCCTTAAATAGTCACAATAATTTTTCAGGGAGCTTTTGCTGGAGGTATAACAGGATTGATACTCATGGGAGTCATTTGCATTGGGAATCAATCCGTGATATCCAAAGGCCTTATTTCATCACCAAAGAAACCAATATCCGTGGATGGCTGCACCTCGCCCTTCAATGTCACCAGTGATGCTTTGTTTAATGGAGGAAATAGTTCAATGTATGTATGTTTTATATAAATGTATAATCCTAAATGCAGACCAAAGTTGCATGATGTGCTCTCCAAAAGAAAAAGTGCAGACAGTGACAGGCAATTCTATACATATAATCATTTTTAACTGGAAACGCTATCATTAACCAAACAACTCGAGTGTTTATTTCCAATGCAGAGACTGCACACCACTTCGTGCACACTTCATACACTCTTTCAACATTTGATGAGCATGAGTTACAACTAGGTGCCAACTTTTAACTCTACAACACAATTACCTACTTCTAACTTCAGTACATGCTCCAATCATACCCAGTGGCAGGTCCAAGCTAGTGACAAGGGAGAGGGCTAACCAGAGGGGTAACCTCGCAGCAGTAGAGAGGTAGGAACAAAATTACCATTCTATCAAGTGTAAATTGGATACCCTATTGGCTATAGTCCCCCTTAGCCCCTCTCTGGATCTGCCACTGGATTATAACATTCCAAAAACGTGTAAAGTAGGCCCTAAGTTTGCATTTCAATTTGTTTAAAGAGGTTAATATACAATAAAGTATAACTACATAAATACATTGGTACAAAGTGGCAACCTCCAAAAATTTCAATTTATCTAGTGCAGGGACCATTTTGTTGGGAGGCCCACTGTTTCAAGGAGTTGCAATGTGTTGTTTCCAACGACAGCACTTGTCATATCACTATGGTTGCATTCAGAGCTACATTAACAACACCAGCAGATAAAGTGTTTTTTATCAGCAGCGTTAACCATTTATTAACGTCAATGTTAACAACTAGATTTTAACGGAAAAACAACCCAGCTTCACTTTGAATCCCCTTGTACATGATGGTTTTTTTTCTGTTTTTCTAATTTTGTGAGAATTACCTCTATATTGGCGGAAGGCTCATGCTTGGTGGTTGGCTCTGGTTTGATGGGTGACCCAGGGCCTTGGCCCCTTGTGCCTACCCTTTGATGCGGCCTTAATCTAGAGTCTGTAAGGGGGGCAAGCCGTGGTAATTGGGTAGTCTCCTTCAACAAAGAAAACAAAAAGCATTGATTGCGATTCATTACCCACCATTAGTGTATTCATAATATACAAATTATTTGGTTGTAGAAATCCCAGTTCAGACGAATCTTAATGGTCAATTTTAACCTCATATGAAAAAGGCAGGATTGGCGACCATGCGATGCTACTCCACGTGGCATCACAGGGACCTAAATGCTATACGAGTAGTCAGGAGTTTTACATCGTCTGAGATTACCAATGCATGCATGAGGCACAGAGCTCAGGGAAACATCTCTTAATAATCTCTTATTAAAATTGCCGATGGTTGTAAAGTTTCCTTCATTTGATAGGGTATTAATAATCCTTCTTAAGCCAAGCGCTACCTGCTAGCAGGGTACTCTGCTACCAGCTAGCAGCCTGTATTTTAGTGGCACTCATAGCCTCGCACCAAGGTGGCCTCTCACAGCAGCAGCCGGAACCAGAATGTCATCACGAGGGCTTTTCCCAGCATTCATATTTAGCCGTTGTGTTTTCGCATGCTTGAGATTTTTCACTTTTTCAATTAATCGCAAAAAATAGATATCGCCATTTAAAAAACTAAAAGTGTGAACTACGTGCTCCAGGAGTAATAATATTTTGATTAAGGCAATGAAAAATAATAGGAAACCATCCAAAATTCAAGTTGTAATGCAGAAAAGTTTATGATACCAAATTTTCAAGGAAATTTTAACAGCGCTTTATTGGATTTCAAAATTAATTGCTCGGAATAATATTTTTATTTTGATTACATGTTTTATACTAATATCACTTTTCTTGGATTTAAAGAAAATTTGTTCAAAAATTTCGTATTGAAATAAATTTAACTTCTAGAGGGGGGAGGGTGTGCTGGGTATGCCCATGCTTTAAATGTATTCTTTTGGAATTGAAGTCTTCATTGATTGAAAGAAAATTAAAAGTACCAAAACATGCATATTTATATATCATCGAAATATTCTCAATCACACTTGGAAGTGTTAATTACTTTTCTATTTACATGATCTGCTTCTCAATTAGGTACAACATATTGGAAGCCTTGGAAGCAAGTGCCGTTGGAGCATATTTGGAGGAGACGGAGGCATATGATGTACCATGGATATTCCGCATTTCATACACATGGTATGCATTGATAGGACTCACAACCTCTGTGGTGGCAGGAATGATAGCAACAGCCATTGCTGGTGCAAACAATCTCAAGGATATCCACATCAATCACCTCACACCTCCAGTGCGGCCACTGTTCTCAAGCTATTGCAAGGGGGAGGGCAGTGAGCATACCATCAAGCTGAATGGACTAAGCAGCACTAATACCCCAAGCCAGAAGCCAGCGACTTGATGTGCCTCAGTTTCTTTTCCATTACTTGGAGAGAAGTGGTACTCAAACAGGTCTGCGACAGGAGTCAAGTTTTCACTGTTGCAGCTCCTGAAAAATATCTCTTTGCATCAAAGGAATTGAGCTCAAATTAGGAAAGAACTGAGACAAGGAAATTCTGATTAACAAAAACAAGAAATGTTCAAGTCTCTTTTGATTAAACCCAAAACCCATGATCCCAATCAAACATAACACTGAATCATGTATGAAGGTCAATAAAAAGAATATATGATTTGAGTTTCGTTTTCATTTTCAACCTACAGTAAAACAAAAAATATGGATATAATCTCATGCGGTCTCTATGAGTATATGGTACCTATCTTCCGGACACAAAATGGTGTATGATAAGGAGTTGCATTATGACCCAGAATCACCTTGCTAAAGGAACCTAGGGCCGTATTCTTAGTGGACCCTACATATCCGTCCCTACATAACAAAAGGCCCCTACATGTGTTTCTCAGTCGACCCTACATAAGTGGTGGGGGGTAATTCCGTCGTCAAGTTCTCTGAGATGACGTAGATGATGGCGCAGTGCTAATTTTACACTCTGGTGGTGTAATAGAACTAACTACGAAACTAAGAAAAGACGACCGAAAATTTATGACTGAGCATATTGTTTTTGTAGGGCGTAGGACTGGTTCAACTACCCTACATCAAGTAGGGCCCGATTAGTTCCAAAAACGGCCATATTTAGGGCTTGATGTGGCGTATGTAGGGCGAGAACAGTTTATGTAGGGGCTGATGATGTATCCAGGGTCGGTTGGCCCTACAGGGTCGACTAAGAATACGGCCCCTAATCTTTCCAAGAACTCATCACCCTAAAATTAAGATAAATCTCATAATGAGATTGGCTGACAAAAGAGGCAATAAATAGTTTTAAAGCTAACATGAATTCAATTTTAAACTGGAATCAACTCATTCAAAAATTAAATGCCCTTGTGTGGGATAAAACTAAATCGTTTGAAGCCTAAGCAAGTGGCCCCAAAGGTGCACATCAGTGGCGTAACTATGGGGGGGATGAGGGGATAGATCCCCACTCTAATCCTCAGAGAACTAAAAATATTATTTGAAACTATTGTCTGGTTTTGACATTCAATAACTGAATCTCTAATTTAAATTTTTAGAGCCAAAATAATGTAAAATGTATTTCCTGGCATGTCATTTTTCAAAATTTTCCCGACGGAACCGAAGACAACATCTACATCTACATAAGACCCCACAAGCCACCTCAAAGGCGTGTAGCAGTGGGTGTTGGGACACCAGCCGTTTACACATAAAAAGGAAGTGCTTTAAGGAAATTACAACTGGCATTTATTAAAGTCCTTTATGGTTCAGGGGAAAAATGAAATCCCATACATATCCGTTCGGTTAAATTAAAATAAATATCTCTCTTAATTTATCACTTTTGTTGGACTAGGAAATATAGGGGGGCTCTAATATTATGCTCTCTGTGTCGCTCTTAAAGATATCTATTCTCAATTGTTCAAGCGATCGCTTCTAAGCCTAGCGCGCAGCCTCAGAGTCTCCAGCAGCTCCCAGCCTAATTCTCTTAACATCAGGGTAACGCTGTCTGTATGCCCATAGCAATTTTTGAGGAACCGTTTCTTTGTATTTTATTTAGTTCACGAATTAAGTCTTTCTGCTCCGGATCCGATATATGCTTGCTGCATATTCGAAGTGTAAGTATTCGAAGATGAGTGTAAAATAGCACCTTTCTTTTACTTTCTCATCCGAAAATCTTCCCTCAATACACTTGACGAGTTTTAATTTCTTCAGGGCTATGCCGCAAATATTCCTTATATATTTGTTCCCCTCAAGAGATTCAAGGTTATCGTAATTCCCAGGTACGTACTTCAATTCATGTTAAAGAAAAGAAAAGGAATTTCTCAATTGGTCGTATAATTCTCCCTGCTCGTCCACCTTGCAAGTCGAAAAAATTTACTGCGTTGGTGTGCGGGAAGGGGGAGAAATTCCCCGCGGGGACCAAACACCAGCCTCTCAACCGGAAAGCCCAAAAACACACGCACTCACACAATCACTCACACAAACATACACAACAAGATCCTTTGTGGGGGCTGTAGGGACCTCCGCTAAGGATTCTTGCTCCACAGAAAACCGGGAATCTTCACAGGATGGGCCTGTTAAAGACAGCCAGTGATCCATAAAAACACTTGCACTCAATAAGCAATCACTCAGACATTCACTCACCTGTGGATGGCTTCAATGTTCCGGGAGAAAAAAGGTTTTGCTCCAAAAGAGCGTCGCCGGGGGGGTTTCGGCAAGGGCACAAGGAAAACACACGTATACGTATTTCGGCTACAAAGTACCCATACAGCACAAGCAGTGCGAAACCCGTGTAAAATCGTGATAAAACACGGGTAAAAACTCGTGTATATCCCGTTTCTACTCGTGTAGGACTGGTGTAATTGCGGTGTATTTCCGGTACTATGTCCGCTATTTCTGGTGTATACACGAGTATTATCCGTATATTATTCCTTAGGTCCCACGTAGTACCACGATTCCCGAGGGCGACGCCACCGTCGCAACATTGAGTTACTTTCAAACATGGCCGCTAGTTGGCAGTACTATCGCTGCAGCCAAATCGATTGGTCGAATCTATCGAACTACCGATAGGTCGCATTTGGTGATATATCGATCACTACTATCAATGCGATATATCGTTATTTTCAATGCCTCGACGTTACAGGCATATGAAGTGATTACTTTCTACTTGTGGATTATATTAAACATTGCTTTTAAAATGCTTCACCACTACTTTACTTCGTTGACATTAGTACCTTCCACATACCTGTGAACAAAATGACGAGGTGGACCCATGGAAACGCTCCATTAATTGTCACCCAGCTGAATAATGCAAAAGCAAATTGAGCTCACAAGCAGAAACTGCAGACTAACCTGCTCCTTCAGGGGTCCGCAAAGAGTCATCAATCATGAAGTCCACTCCATAGACCCTAACCTTTCTATTAAATGAAAACTGCCAGAGGCTGCCTTGACACCCAGGGTAGCAACCAATAAAGAATGGTCCTACTACTCCTTGCACCCAACACATTCTGGTAAGGAATGAATGCATTCCATAAACCTCATACCATCAAAAACAACCTTTAAGAATAGATTGGAAAGTGCATCAAATAGACCAGACCAACTTTTCCTAATCATTAATTTCAAAGAGGAACATGGGAATATCTTTCAAATACCGACAAAAAATTTAAGGACAAATCAAATTTAAAAAACATTTATTTACCACAAAATTGTGCAAACTGATGGGTACAAAACACAGCTTTCACAATACATAATCAACAACACAGCATGTAGGAGATTACAATAGCATCACCAAACAATAAGAAAAGAAGACATAAAATTGGTGAATATAATAGGCAGTATATGTGGCATACTTAGAAGCTCCATCGAGGAATAAACAACTTGCTCAAACATACACACAAGAAGTGCATAATTACAAGAAATGAACCATGCCCATGACTCCATAACACCACATACAGAAATATGATGGAATTTGGTGACAAAATTAAATTAAAAGGATTATGCCAAGGAAATTCCACAAAACATCGAGAGAAAAAAACAGAATAGGTAATGTCAATTGCTGTAAAAAACAAGCATCCCCATAGTAAGAGCTGTCATGAAAATTGGTGAATTATTGTTGACATTTCACTGTGGAACGAAACAATCGCCCTCAAATTGGTACTCATTCCCACTTGCAATCACATACAATGCACCATCAACATAAATACACCACACCCATGACATCACACAAAGCAATATGATTGATTTGGTGACAAATTTCAATTAAAAGGAATATGCCAAGGAAATTCAACAAAACATTGAGGGAAAAAAAACAGAATAAGTAATGGCAATAGCTGTACAAAATTACAATCTCCATAGTAAGAGCTGTCATGACAACTGGTGAATTAAATTATTAGTCAATTAATTTCAAACTTTAAAACTTCATTGTGGAAGGATACAAATCCACATCAAATAAGTATTATACCAAGGAAATTCCACAAATCATTAAGGGAAAAACAGAATATGTAATGACAACAGCTGTACAAAATTAGGATTCCAATAGTAAGAGCTGTCATGACACGGTGAATTAATTTATTAGTTAATTTCAAACTTGAAACTTCATTGTGGAACATTAAAATCGACCTCAAATAAGTTTTATGCCAGGGAAATTCCACAAATCATTGATGGAAAAAACAGAGTAAGTAATGGCAATGGCTGTACAAAATTAGGATCTCCATAGTAAGAGCTGTCATGACAACTGGTGAATTAAATTATTAGTCAATTAATTTCAAACTTTAAAACTTCATTGTGGAAGGATACAAATCGACATCAAACAAGTATTATGCCAAGGAAATTCACCAAAACATCGAGGGAAAAAAAACAATAAGTAATGTCAATAGCTTTACAAAATTGGAATGCCCATAGTAAGAGCTGTCAGTACACTTGGTGAATTAAATAATAAGTTAATTACTTTTAAACTTTGAAACATCATAGTGGAATGTTACAATCAACCTCAAATAAGTATTATGCCAGGGAAATTCCACAAATCATTGATGGAAAAAACAGAATAAGTAATGGCAATAGCTGTACAAAATTACGATCTCCATAGTAAGAGCTGTCATGACAACTGGTGAATTAAATTATTAGTCAATTAATTTCAAACTTTAAAACTTCATTGTGGAAGGATACAAATCGACATCAAACAAGTATTATGCCAAGGAAATTCACCAAAACATCGAGGGAAAAAAAACAATAAGTAATGTCAATAGCTTTACAAAATTGGAATGCCCATAGTAAGAGCTGTCAGTACACTTGGTGAATTAAATAATAAGTTAATTACTTTTAAACTTTGAAACATCATAGTGGAATGTTACAATCAACCTCAAATAAGTATTATGCCAGGGAAATTCCACAAATCATTGATGGAAAAAACAGAATAAGTAATGGCAATAGCTGTACAAAATTACGATCTCCATAGTAAGAGCTGTCGTGACAACTGGTGAATTAAATTATTAGTCAATTAATTTCAAACTTTAAAACTTCATTGTGGAAGGATACAAATCGACATCAAACAAGTATTATGCCAAGGAAATTCACCAAAACATCGAGGGAAAAAAAACAATAAGTAATGTCAATAGCTTTACAAAATTGGAATGCCCATAGTAAGAGCTGTCAGTACACTTGGTGAATTAAATAATAAGTTAATTACTTTTAAACTTTGAAACATCATAGTGGAATGTTACAATCAACCTCAAATAAGTATTATGCCAGGGAAATTCCACAAATCATTGATGGAAAAAACAGAATAAGTAATGGCAATAGCTGTACAAAATTACGATCTCCATAGTAAGAGCTGTCATGACAACTGGTGAATTAAATTATTAGTCAATTAATTTCAAACTTTAAAACTTCATTGTGGAAGGATACAAATCGACATCAAACAAGTATTATGCCAAGGAAATTCACCAAAACATCGAGGGAAAAAAAACAATAAGTAATGTCAATAGCTTTACAAAATTGGAATGCCCATAGTAAGAGCTGTCAGTACACTTGGTGAATTAAATAATAAGTTAATTACTTTTAAACTTTGAAACATCATAGTGGAATGTTACAATCAACCTCAAATAAGTATTATGCCAGGGAAATTCCACAAATCATTGATGGAAAAAACAGAATATGCAATGTCAATTAGCATCCCCATACCATACAAAATTAGCATCGCATAGTAAGAGCTCTCTTGACAATTTGTGAATTATTATTGACATTTCATTGTGGAACGAAGCAATCACTCTCAAATTGGTTTCCAATGGCACTTACAATCACAAAAGATGCACCGCCAACAGAAATAAACCACGCCCTTGACCCCCCCAACATCACATACAGCAATTTGATTGATGGAATTTGGTGACAAAGTTAAATTCAAAGGATTATGCCAAAGAAATTCCACAATCATTGATGGAAAATTCCAATTGCAATACGTGCCTTTTCAACAGAAACAAATCATAACAAGTGAGAATTACAATCCAAATTATCTCATTTTAGTCTCTGTACTCGTTGTCTTCTATATCGAAGTCATCTCTGAAAACAATTAAAGTCATCATTAATGAATAGGTAGTAGGCTGTGAATTATTTCTATGTACTAATACTTTTTATGCAGAAGCAATAGTTATGACTTATGATCAACCATTCCCACATACCGCAATGACCCATTGGACAGTACGCTTACAGTGAGCGTTCAAAAAATGATGTCAGGACTAACTTATCAGAAATTATAATTCATTAAACCTGTGTGTGATCTCAAGTAATTACCAATTTCCCATTTGCACATTTAAGCAGCATGTGAAAATAAGTTCCAATACATATCCCTTTACAAAATAAAAATTTTGAAAAAGTCTTTGGTACCTGTATTCCACATCATCCAACAAATTCTGGTAAACCCCCAATCCAGACTCCTTCCTTCGACCAGCTTGCTTTACCCAGTCCTTAATTTTTATTTTAACATCCTCCTCCGTCACATGGGCAAAGCCCTTGTTCCTTATGGCAATTCCTAGATTTATAAAGGAAAAGAAAACATTAGAACAGCTTTAATGATTAAAAACTCAAAATTATATAATTGCACCCATTTCAATCCTACTGTACAATATTAAAATGTAACCAAAACTTAAAATTACATGAACTGAAATATGTGATACTCATCTGGGAAAAACCTTCTCACCGTGAACGATGGTTAACAAAGGAGAGGACTCCAGATTGTGCTTCGAACTCCTCTGGCCCCTCCATGAGCACGTTTTTGCGAACCCATTAGTCATAATTCTGCATAGAATGCCATTTATTAGGCTAGTCTCAGTCTTTCCTCCAACTCTACTCATAGAATTCATCTGTGAATGTGAATTAGTGACAAGTAATGAGTCTCCTACCTCCAATTCTCCAAAATAAGTACACCTTAGAAACAGTTGAACATATGTGAGTACTAGAATCCTGCTGGATCTTAAATACATATGCAATAATATAAATTTCATTGCATCTAAAGATTTACGATGAACAGGTACTTACCAACTGCTCCAAGACTTCTGGCTTCTTTGCATAAGCCATGACCTCTGCAAATTCATGGAAGCTTCTAACCGGTAATTGGAACGGCAGGTCAAGGCAGGCAGGCTCTACTCGTTCCTTAACCAGCTGTAGCTGGTCAAAGCCGGTGGTCAATTTGTCCATCATCTCCTTCTGGCCCAAGTCAACACTAATGACCTTTGACACTAGCTTTGCCACCGTCTGCTCCAAATTATTGATGCTTCGCATCATTAGATCCATTCTCTCATTTGAAGCCGTGTCGCTGAATCGTAAGTTGGTCTGGCCTGAAACAGAAATATTATTCTGAATCAAAACTGTCCATTATACTACCACTTGCATATTGCCATTATGTCATCACTTACACCCAATTTCCCTGGTACGTGGAACTGGTGGTACCACAGAAGCGAACCTGGACCCTGAGAAAATTTATATACAAACTACATTATTACAAACCAATAATTATACATCGTACTTGCAATTAACATACAGGGAATGATAATGCTAACCTTCCTGGACACTATAGGATCTTTTTCTCTGGGGACTTCCAAGTTTCCTCCATTGAAGAGCAGGAGACTTACTTGGTGAAGAATCTACACCGAAAGATAAACAACTAAATTAGTTAAGTCCATAGGTTTGGTCACCTCAAATCCACATCAGGTCAACCTTTGAATCTTTACCCTCTTCTGATGAATCCCTGGGAAGACTAGGAAGGATGGAACAGGTCTCCTCTCCTTCCCATGTCACAGCCTTCTTCTTTGGGGATCTTTTTCCGCGACCATACTCCTTGGATTTCCTCTTGGAAATATACTCATCTATGTCAGTTGCCTCTGACAACCCATTTACTATGTCCCTTGCAACATCATAGCTACCTGAAAAAATATGGAAATTAATTGAGAGGAAAGAATGCATTTGCAGAAGACCAGTGCTGAGCCAACGTTACAAATAGAAACAACAAAAGTTATATCCTGTTGATTGTGAGTATACAACTTACTTATGGTCTCTGTGGAGACATAGGAGACACTCCACACCTCCCAGTCAATTTGTGGGCGGACCTTTCTTCGGACCAGGGTGGTCACCGGAGAAGAACATGACCTAGGAGGCCAATAACAAAGGGAGTTGCCTCCCTTAGTAAATAGCCAGCTCTCAGGCACAAGACTACTGGACTTCATAGCACTCTTAGAGTCGGCACAGCTCACTGCACCACCTCCTCTAACTAGTCCACCAAACTCTACTATCTTCCACACCATCCTAGAAGGCAAAGAGAAATTATAATTCAGAAAATGAAGAGCATTGTAATGTTTATATTATGACTAAGTGATCAAGACTTACTGAAAATACAACAGCATATATGAAAAAAATTCTAAGAATTTTTTTTAAATCCTGAAATACTTTCTCCACTCCATAAGTCATTTTTACTCAAGTTTAAAAGTGGAAACACACACTTGCCCACTAATTACATAGCAAGTATTCAACCTCGCAAAAAATGTAATGCTTCATTTCCCCGCCAATCTGCTCCCTTCATTTTTACGATCACAACTTTTCAGCCCTTTATTGTCCACACCCAAAATGTACACAGACTGCACCCAGCACCACAAGTCCGCCAATGGTGACACAACACAAATTTAAACCATGCCACAGCAAACAT
This sequence comes from Ischnura elegans, assembly GCF_921293095.1. NCBI lineage: Eukaryota > Metazoa > Arthropoda > Insecta > Odonata > Coenagrionidae > Ischnura > Ischnura elegans. The sequence goes on from NC_060253.1 coordinate 94,410,424, forward strand.
GAGTTTTGATCCCTTTCACTTAACACTTAAAAAGTTCAATGTCAAAATTTCAAGTTTGACAGTGCAACAATTCTGCAATATAAAATTGCTGCACCCTTTCATTCCCATAGGGAATTATCATGCATTTAGCCCGGATATCTTTGGATGGCCATGTCTGATTAGAAGATAGTTCTGCTGCCAGAAAAATTCCAACAGACCTGGATTCCCCCGGTGATTCAAAGAAATTTGAAATTCTTTTGAACTTCCTCCCATGAATATAGATACCATCATCTTTTGATGCAATAATGGATATCATAACGATTGAACCATCAAATAACATGACGCAATTGTTGGGTTGCGTTGGGGTAATGACAACATTCTTAATGGCCATTTTAGTATACACTGGAAAGATCAGGCCTTGCGGCAATGCAACATTCTTGGCAGCAAGAGAATTCACATTTCCACTGGATGGTTGATGATGTACAGCACTCATTTCAGACTCACGCCTCACAATTTGCTGCAGTGGCTTTTCAAATTTGCGCACCATTTTCTTAATATCTTGCAGCTTATTCTCAAATCTGAAGGCACTGACCTTTTCCAGGTTACCATACTTCAACACATCTAGGTGGACATGAGTCAGTGCATGAACATTATGAGAAACACTGCGGCGACCATAAAGTGAGGAGAAATTTTCCACAAAATATTTGAGAAGGCTTTGTGCCTTCCTCCTCTGCTGGCAATAATTATTTGGAATGAAGCACCTCATGCAATAGCAAAGACATAGAAAATGTAGAAAAACGTCGGGAGAAACAATTTTATTCATGACATATGGCCCTGTATATAAGAGGAACTGTCTCAGTTCCGTGGCTTTCCACCTTTTTATTTCTTTCAGTGTCCTGGGCTTTCTAGGGAAGTCTGATGGAATGTGACTGGCAATGGATTCCAACCTCCCTGAAAGCCTCTGAATAGAACTGCTGGATAACCTCACAAGATAAGGCCCAGTGGAGAAATAAAGGAGAATTTTCCTCATTACTCCAAGACATACCAGATGCATATAATCATAGGGGAAATTTTCCACCATCACTGTGCCCGGAATATCAACCAATGGAGATCGCGTCTTGTGGTGCTCCTCTTGTGTTTGCTCACGAAAACTTGAGTCAGTCCTAAGATCTGCATTAAAGTCATTGAAGGCAATATTAGTGTCTTCATACTCTCCCCTGGTCACACACTTCCTGCAGCTATAGTAGCCTGTGTGGCTCACCGTGCCAGTTGCCAAAGAATATGCAGGGGTGTCGAGAATGTAGGCTGATACTTCTATCAGAAAATTCTTGCCACCATATGTGACACCAGATTCTTTCAAGAGGATCATCTCTTCGACAAAAAGCCGCAGGTATTCTTCCGCTGAGGATGGTTTCATGTACCCATGATACATGCCAATAGCAAATGGCCTAATTGAAGGAAAATCTTCAAAAGCCAAAAGAATTGGCCATACCTGACTGTTGGTACTCTTTGTCAAGGGAAGACCATCAAAAGAGCAGTGCAACTTCAGAGTTTCCACCTTCCTCAACTCTTTATAAGCCTCCAAATGTTGCACCACCTTATTTTCCACACCCCAATGATGGTATTCTCCACCAGCTACTTGATGGGTATGAGTTTTCCTTGGGGTATTAAGGAGAGTCCTGGCATCAGATGGCCACCCTTTGAAGCACTTATGCTTTCCTAAAATTTGCAAGAGATGATTAATTTTGGTATGCGGTATACCAGATGCTGCCCATTTCATTATCTCGTGGATAATAATGTCATCCCCATGATTTGTGCCCTCTTCCTCCTCACTGGAATCACTCTCACATGCAGAACTGGAGAGCTCATCAGTAACTTCATCTTCCAACCCATAATGAGCTGCTTCCAGATTTTCATGGAGATTTGTGTTTTCTCCATCGTCAGTGGATGAATGTATGTCATCCTGCACCGGCTGTGGCTGCTCCTCTGCCTGCCCATCTTCAATCACATCCCCATCAGTCAGCAACTCTTGGGCCAAGCCCGAAATCATTCTACGCCTATGACGCTGGGAGCAGGATGTGTAAGTCTTCCTTCGTTTAGGCATAGTGGAAAGTGATTGCAAAGGGCACCTGAAAATTGAATGATGCAAACTAAATCTTCATGGGAGGCAATTTTAACAAGTCCGCTTGCAAACTAATCGTTTGAAAATAGTAATAAATCGCTAGTTAGACAGTCTTCTCTCGCTCATAGTTGCAGTTATAGAAATTAGGTATTCCAGAAATAAATTTTCCTTCTCAAGGAAGAAAAAGCACTCCAAATCACCCATTAATAACTATTAAGGACAGCTTCCCATAAACAAGGCACACCTAGCATCCCTAACAGTGAAGAGAAAACATTTCCTTTTATGATTGGACTTAATCTTGCCAAGGTATTCAGTAGCACCACTATTCAGACTTCACAAGAGAGAAAGTCTTCATATGCCATACAGCACTCAATTTCTCAAGAACACTATTTCTAAGAAACCATGTGAAAAGACGATTACAAGTGTATGTTACATACTGGGCCATTAGTCTTGAACAACATTGATTCTCCAACTCCACTGTCCACTTTTTCCCTCCACCAAATGACAATTTTAGTAACCTATGATTATTTACCTCAGCGAGGACATAAACCTCATGAGTATGCACAAATTTAAAATTTCCTGTCTTTCACCAATCAACTTATGCAATTATGCAGATGCTGTCCCTTCTGAGAGAGATACACATCATTGAATCTGACCTCTGTGATTTTTAACTCATATTAATTTTCTTAACACATTAACACATATTAATTTTCTTGAAAAGATCGAAACCAAGTATCTGAAATGCTTAATTAAAATTTAAAAAAAAAGCACACACTGACCCTGGGTATAATCTTTCATGCAAACCCTCTTGAACCGAAGACACCATAGCATGTTCTTTCTAAATTATACTATATTCCGTAGATTCCATTTAATGGGTCAACAGGTTACTTGAACCTCCTTCTATGTCCATAACTAACCATCCAACCAACTACAGCAAAAACTGGATTAATTACTTGATGATTGTACTGAATATTGTGAGAATTTTAATTTTTTAAATTCTTCTTCCTCAAATGTAAAAAATTAGTAAATAATGCAATTGTATGGTATAAAACAATCCAATACCTTAGTATAAAAACGTTTCCTCTGTTTACCCACACATTGTCATGCTTCCATCAATTCAATAATATTATATCCAATTAATTAAATCATTTGTATCATTAATGTTACCATTACGTTTTCATTTTTTTATTGTTACTGTGTAAGGTGGAAGTAGGGAGAAGGCCGTGGGATAAACAACCGTGGCATTCACGAAAATAAAAATAAATACAATATCACATCAAATGAAATAAAAAAGATCAACGCGGAAAGCCTTCAATTTCTGAACCATTCCTAGCACTCATACCACGATGTCGAAGCATTGAGAGCATATACTATACATAACCACTCACGAAAGTAAACCTCCAAAATTTAACACGGACATTAAGAAGTGCGTACATGGGAGAACAAAATTGGCAATTGACGACCAAAAATTTAAAAGAAATAGATCACCCAGTGAACTTATGAACACCGTCGAATTACGGCAGTAGAAAGTCGTTAAATCACACGGATGAGCAACGATCAAATAATAGTTAAGAGCCAATAAATATTCAATGGATAACGGAATATATTATGAATTATATTTATCATGGCTAACAACAACGTAGGCTTGCAATCTTACGGCGTCCTTCGGACATTTTCATGACGTCAAGACCTCATTTAGTCAAGACCTACACATTTCTACACACAAAATTAAATATGAAAATAAAAGTAAATCTAAATTAGGACATAAAGAAACCAATTAAATCACCAATTGACGACTAAAAATTTAAGAAAAGTAGGTAATGCTTTCAGCGAACATTCTAATAGCGTCGAAGCACGGTAGTATTTTTAGTCTTCAAAATACACGGATGATCAACGATCAATTAAGAGCCAATAAATATTTGATGGACAACAGAATGGAAGATGAATTATTGTCGCTATGGCTAAGAGCAACTAAAGCTGGCATTTTCATGGCGTCTATCGGCCATTTTCATGACGTCACGACCTCATGGCAACTTACAAATTTCGACTAGCAAAATTGCTAATGCAAATGAAAGAGAATCCAATTCGGGACATAGAAAAACCAATACTTTCGACTATTGACGACCAAAAAGTTAAGAAAAGTTATGCTCTCAGCGAACATTTGAATAGCGTCGAATCACGGTAGTACAAATAGTCTCCAAATAAACGGTTGATCAATGATTAATTAAGAGATAAAAACATTTAATGGACAGTAGAATGGAAGCTAAATTATCATCTCTATGGCTGAGACCAACTAAGGCTGGCAATTTCATGGCGTCCTTCAGCCATTTTCATGACGTCACGACCTCATGGCAACATACACATTTCTACATACGAAATTACGTATGAAAATAAAAGTAAATCTAATTCAGGACATAGAAAAAACAATAAAACCACCAATGACGACCACTGATTTTAGTAAAGTAATGCACTCGGCGAACATTCGAACAGCGTCTAATCACGGTAGTAGATATACTCTACAAATTAAACGGTTGATCAATGATTAATTAAAAGACAATAAATATGTAATGAACAGCAGAATGGAACATAAATTATTATCTCTATGGCTGAGAACAACAAAGGCTGGCAATTTCATGGCGTCCTTCGGCCATTTTCATGACGTCACGACCTCATGGCAGGGTTCACATTTACGAGATTACTCATAACAAATAAAATGTTGCACTCATAAAAATTAATCACTCACCTTTTGATGAAGCAGCAAGAAGCTGTGGACAAGGTTGCAGACTCCTTGATGCAGCGTCTCCAAAGCAGCGAGTTGGTGGTTGAAAACGCCACGTGGGTATGGAAAATATACTATCTTCTAAATTGCCTCGCGAATGAATTTGAAGCACCAAAATGCCGAACACCCGAGGTAAAGAAAATATTACCCGGATTAGGTGATATTAACTCAGAGGACTGAGTTGAATGAGGAATGAATTATGGCGAGGTGATAGCGGTGAACAATGAGAGTGGAGTGATGATGAAGGGGTAGATGAAAATGGAAGTATGAGATGACTATATGAGAGGTATAAATGAACTATAATGAGTGAAGGATGAGAGTTCTGACAAGAACTGTTGGAAATGGCAGTTGATAGAATTCAATTTCAGCACGAGGCGAATCTAAGCGTCTAAGCACAAGGCGAGAGAACAGCGAAGTGGAACATGGGGGCATGGTTCATTCAGTTTCCAACTTAATGGCGCTGTTGTATTTTTTTTATCCAGCGACATAGACGGTGATACGAAGAACTAATAGTTAAAAATGTCTGCTACCCCAGGGTTAGAAATACAATTTTTTCATTAAATGCAAGAAGGAGTATTGTTCAACATTACGAAGGACGCTAATAAATTTACATGAAATACAATTTTCATCAATGTAGCAATTTCTGTATGGACGAATTCAATCATTATCAAATACTTACCCCAAAAAATTAAAATAAATATATATTTTTAATTATACCTTTACGAACCTGGAAGTATGCAAGCAATTTAAAAAAAAACATGAAAATAATCCTAGGAATGTATTTCTATCCAAAATTACGGCTTTAATGAGCGGTTATAAGTTGAATGTATCGATACACGGGCTTTATTCTCATAATACCCGAGTATTATTTTTACACCATATTTCCACCAGAAATACACGTGTAAAAGAAATGTCGGTGCTGTCTGGGTAGCCCTCTTCAGCGTGCTGAAGGAAGAACCAAATGCACTAACAACACGAGGCTGAAAGTGATTCTGAAAGTGATGAGGCTTATGATCATGATGAGGCTGATAGTGATTTTTTCGACTTGCAAGGTGGACGAGCAGGGAGAATTATACGGCTAATTGAGAAATTCCTTTTCTTTTCATTAATCCCAGACGGCACAGGAAGTTTTCGTACCTGAATACGAGGGTGGACCATCAAGATACAAAAATCGCGCTTAGGAAGTTACTAAAAAGGTTTTGTTTCTTTATTTCCTTTAATGACGAAAAAAGATGCAAGAGGACTGGCAAATTCATATGCATCGATAAAATTGTATCTCATCGATAAAACTGTATTCGGTCTGGGACTATTTTCTTTCGCGGGTGGTGCCATCGTGCCATATTCTCCTAAGTAGAAAGATCACATGCCTTCACAAGCCCACACAAGCCGTTGGAGATCGCATCGTTTACGTCACGTCTCACCACATTTCAGGGATTTTTGTGGTTAAGTTTGTGAAAAATAGAGTGTCTGGTAATCCCAGTGAGAAATGGATCATCGAATCTACGTCGAATCTTCGTCGATTCGACGACTATAGATCGATATGTGGTCGACGTCGATTTTATTTGTTCAATCGACGTTTTTTCGACGTGTTATTCTCATTGGCCAGCGGGGTCAGCGTGTTGATTGGCTGAGGGGAGAACTTAGTGATGTAGTTTTAATGTCTTAAAAATAACGGTGAGACGCTATTACAACATATGTGTCTAAAATAAGAAATATAAAATTAAATAATTATTTTATTTATCCATATATAGGTTTAATCTCCGAGAACAATCTTTGATTCCTTTTAATTCTGTAACTTGACCGTTGAAGTTCGATTGCGTGTATCAGTTGAGCCGTTGAGCTGTTAGTCGTCATGCTGTTAGTTCTTCACAGTAAACTCGGAACAGAGACATTCGGCGCCGTATAGAAAATTTATTGTCGCATTTATTTTGCGCGACAGACTTTGCTAGCTCTAAATCCTGTTATTGGTATTTAAAATCCTTCTGAAACTTAATGAGCTTTTGGATTCGTATTAATCATCGAAAAAGGCATTCCGTCGCTTAGTAAAGACAAGCTTCACTACGTCTTCCATACTTCGGAATCGGTCTGCTTTTGGACCGCTGTATGACAGGTAGGATTAGCTTCCCCTATTTAATGTGTTCAAGATTTCCATTTTCACACATTTGCCACATACGCCGGACCTTCTATTTGCGTCCAAGTTCTTACTTCTTTCCTGCGTGGTATGTGATATGCACAAGCTTGGCTTTGTGACTACGTTTACCTCATTTCGATACCTTTATACTCGCGTCATAGATGTCAACACCTCACATTTTTTCTCAAGGATTTCTGATTATTATTGAAGATGAATACGAAGGACTTAAGATTACAAGTCACCATTATAAATTTATTTCAGCCTTCATTTGTTTAGACTTTACGTGCTCGATTGAAATACGTCGTTGGCGCAGCAATAGATGCTCTTTATTAGCCGAAAAGATGTATATTTCCGCAATTATTAGTAGGAATCGCAGGTAAAAAGACGATATCTCGCCGACATAGAAAACTCGTCGATGGTGTCGACGTCGAAAACACGTCGATGGCGTCGACGTCGAAAACACGTCGATTTTCGGACCATATAGACATCGATCGATGTGTTACCATCGACGTTTTATCGATGAGTGCTTCGACGTCGAATCGGCGTAGATTCGATGAGCTATTTCTCACTGGGAATGGTGAAGTTTCCCTTATTCTTTAATGTCATTCACTGGGCTTCAGAAACGTGTTTGTGAGATATTTTTGTTAAAAATGCCTTTCGTGTGTGTATTGTCGGGATGTAATGGAAACTCCGGGACATGGTTCAAGTTTTTAGCTTTCCAAAAGATCCTGAGTTGAAGAAGAAGTGCATTTGGGCGATAAGAAGAAAACATTTCACCCCTACGAAAAACTGTGAGGTATGTATCTCTTTCTCGCTGTAATTATTTGGATGTAATTTTAAGTTAGAAGTGGCTTCGGGATGTTGATGCATCAACATCCCGAACTATTCAGTACTGAAGTACTATATAGTACTTCAGTACTGAATAGTTCGTTTAGTACTGAATAGTACTATATAGTACTATTCAGTACTAAAAATGGTGATTCAAAATATTGTAGCAGCAATTCTTTTGAAAATTCTTGCATTTTAGTTGTCTTTTTTGTATTAATTCATTCGGTAAATGTGTGGTTAAAGGAGAAACTAGGAATAAGCTGCCAAGTTTTCCAAGTCCAAGTATATTTCTCGTTGTTGTTTTCCGCAGTTCCCAGCTTTGCAGCTGTCTCCTGGGCGTTTCGTTTAGTAATGTTGCAGGCAGATTAGTTGATCACGTTTTACAGATTAAAATAAGAGTCATGGTATAATAATACTGGACAGGGAATTAGGGGATAGGAATATGGGAAGGGTTGAGGGCACATTTGGGGAGGCGGTGTTTTGGTTTCAGCGGAGGTTCGTAGTCCCAAAGATTTTTTAACAGTGCATTATTTGTTTTATCAAATGTAAGGGCAAATTTTTCTAGAGCAGATTTTAGTTTCGCTAGAGCTGCCAAGTTTATAGGATCGAATATTGCTTCTTAGCTTGCCCTATGGTGTATTACACGTCGGCTTTCATCATTTCAAATTATCTTATGCTATATAGTTTAAAACAATAAAAATATCAGGCATACAAATATTTACTATATTTACGAGCCTAGTAATTTGATTTCTCATGCAGAAATACCAAAAATTGGAAATGATTTGACCTAATAAGTTACATGGTATTTTATTATTTATTAATTTTAGGTGTGTGAGCTTCACATCGCACCTTGTGATATCAGAAAATAATCTGTGGCCTTGGACGAGAAGACGAGGAGAAAATTCTTGCTGAATTGAAGGTGCCCAGATTGGAGGAAGGTACCATTGCTTCACTGTTACCTGTCGCCAAGAAGACAGACATTGTGGCAGAAGTGACATATTTGTGGATGTGGATTTGATTTGTGCAAGTTGATGCTGTGACAGTGGACGTTCATAGGAAAAAGTATTGAAGATAGTTTTTATGTATCGACCAGTCGATCCTCTTTTAAATAATTTTTATTCGAAAGAGAATAAGAGTAATTGTTTCGCTAAATTAGATGTGGGATAGAAGAGAAAATTGGAAATATTATTGTGGTTGACAATAGAAAATACATAATATATCCCTAGTAACACAGTCTGTTGGCCCAACGTAGTTTTTTGGTAGGCATCGTTGGGAAAGCGTTGGGGACATTTTGGTTGGAGAGCCTCTACTATCCCAACGATGGGCCAACAAAGGTTTCCCAACGGGATATTCGTTACGTTGCCAACTTACGGCCAACGCTGGGCCAACTTCTATATTTCAGCAGTTAATGAAGGCCTGTTTACACGATACGTTAACACGTACGAGTTAATGTACGTTTGCGTGAATGATTTTTGTGGACCGGAACGGAACATGTGTGAATGCATGAACCAAAGTAGAACTGGTTCTATTTTCTGTGCATGCATTTGCACAAGTTGGGAGGTTACACGGTGCATTTTGGCGTTCATTCTCACGTTCATACATTTAGACATTAACCCGGAACACCGGAGACAGCATGATTTCATGGTGGATTGACTGGTTACAGCAGCTGATGCATGAAAAAAAATGAACGCTTTTTTAAAGTTTTATATTGTTTATAAATATTAATTAATTTTAAACAAAGTTAGCAACAATTTTAGTAACATTTACGAGCGTTAAAAATTTCTACATGCCTTACGGGTTAAATAACAACAATTGAATTAACTTATATCTCTCTAAATTATTAATAAAAAATTTAAAGTTTAAACAAATTTAGCAACTTTCAAAAAATTTAAAATTTCCACATGTTATACGGTTTAGAAGCGTTGGATGAACAATAAACCCGTACTCTTTCATGGTTATAAAATTACTTAAATTAAAAAAAAATTAGCAACTTTTACAAAAATTAACAACAGGAATAATGGAATTTATCGATTTTTACTGAAATTTTATCCCACACAGCACATCGTTGCCAGAGGACGTCCGCTGCGCGTCCGTCGCGTCCTCTCAGTGTCCGCGGATTTTCAGGACAGCCAGAGGACATCCGCCGGCTGTCCTGGCCATCCGTCCACACACTGTCCTATCTCGGATGTCCAGCGGACGTCCAACTAGTGTCCCATTATGCAGGGCTTGGGAGTTTTGGTTTCCTCTTAAAATACTCACCTCCTCAAGAAGGAACTCCGAGAGAAAGTCTCGAGATCCTCCTCCGAGTAGGGAGTATAGGAGAAGGGAGAAAGAAAAAAACTCTCTCTCGTTTCTGAAGCCAGAATACTTCCTCCCGATCGAGGAAGAGGAAATTTTTCGTGGAGGAAGAGATATTTTGAGGATTATTTTAGGTAACCAAATGTAATCCTCTTGTTGGAGTGTGGACTCTGGGAGGAAATTATAAACTATTTAACGAAAAAAAAATTTGACATTTTTACCGCTTCTATAGTTTAAGAACAACAAATGTACGCTATTTTTAAGTTTAATATTGTTTATAACAATTAATTAAGTTTAAACAAAGTTAGCAACAATTTAAGTAACATTTACGAACGTTAAAAATTTCTACATGCCTTACGGGTTAAACAAAAAAAATTGAACGAACTTATGACTCTCTACATTATTTATAACAATTTTTAAAGTTTAAACAAATTTGGCAACAATTTTAGCAACTTTCAAAAAATTAAAAATTTCCGCATGTTGTACGGTTGAGAAGCGTTAGATGAACAATAAACCCGTACTCTTTCATGATTACAAAAATTACTTAAATTTAAACAAATTTAGCAACTTTTACAAAAATTAACAACAGGAATAATGGAATTTATCGATTTTTACTGAAATTTTATATTATGTACCAATGTCATTCCATTCCTACAGGTTAAATGAACTCTATCAACTTATTGATTAATTAATATTTACCCTCTAGGGATTAAAAAATCTCAGAGGCGATTGATTGGAAAGTATTTTAATGAAACATAACGCTTTAAATTTATTTTGATTTTTAATGGTAAAAATTCTCCTAAAATTATCACGGAATCGATGGCCTCATTCCCAGATTAGACATTGTAATTGTCCAATTTAAGGATAGGCAATAGAAGGTAAGTACTGCCGTACCTTTACTTTATATTGAAATTCTAGTTTTTTTGGTGACGAACGAATTTTGAATCTACCGCTACTCCGCGATACAGGAAGGTGTTCTCCCATGGTTCTCCACATTCCTCCGTTCCTCCTTTCCAACAGAGGAACCGGAACGGAACACCGGAGACAGCATGGTGGTTTGGCGGTAACAAAGATGCAGCTGTATTCCAAGTAAGTTTGATGTGACATCTAAATAATTTTTTCTTGGCGTTCACTGGCGGCAGTATAGTGTTTCCGCATGCTCCTTATATTTCTTATAACTCAGCCTGTAACATTTCGAAGAAAAATATGGCTCTGCTTGGAACAACATGACCGTCTTGGTAAAACCGTTACTTGGCAACTAAAGGTAGCGTCTTTTTCCGTTGTTCATGGTGAAATTTTCGCTTTTGTTCCTTGTTTACATGATATAATTTAAAGTGGAAGTTCTTGTACTATAGTCTCTGTACGCGAGAACGTATAGGAAATAATGTAAGTGCTAGCGTATAAAATAGAACCTGTTGTTTTGATAACGTAGGCTACGGCTGAATTTGTTGAAACGGTCCGTTTGGTTCCGTTCCTAAATCAAATCAAGTAGGGTTCTTGGCAAAAAATATAACTAGGTAACACGTAAGTACATTAGTATATAAATATACTAATGTAATTGCGTGTAACCGGGGGATTTTGCAACACGCATGTATGATTAGTAGGTTTCACGTAAATTATTAATTCTTTGAAATCGGACTACACCGTGTGATTTCTTTCGATATGTATATTCACGCACGCACCGAAAAAGAACATTAATGTTATGATAGGATAACCACCAATGTTTAGCCTTTTTACAAAAAGTTTTTATACTCTTTATCTATTTGATGGAACTAGGTTAATAATAAAAAATTTTAGGTCCTAAATAAATAAATGATCTATTATGTCAGTAAAGATAAGGCTTAGGGATTAAAAAATTACAATGCCGATATAACTTTATAGCGTTTAATATATTTTTTCTGCCAAACTTTGCTAACCTACTAAACTATAAACTAATTTAACTACAAACTAAGTAACTGTGCTATTAGTCATCCATGCATTTAATTTAGTGGAAACTATAGGACGACTGTAAGAAACTCGGGATGAATCTAAACAAGGTCTAATTGTAAGTGATATATTGTGTAAACAAACCTTACGGCCATATTTCATGGTTCATTTATTTGCTCAAACTGCTGCATGAAATCTTATACCCAGAAAATAGAACTTGTGCATCTTTTCGTACAGCCATTGGTACACATTTTGGTGTAGAGTATCGTGAACCTGATATATTTACCTGGAGGCATTTACTGACTATAGCTTTCATGTAGTGGAGTTGAATAAAAATAGCTTATCTGTATTTTTATTTAGTTCCTATCTAGATGTGGGATGTTTTTTGACCCACATCTCGTGATATAAAAAAAAAATATATATATATACAGTCAATTATAAGAAGACAGACATACAAACTTATAAATAGAGATAGGAACTAAATAAAAATACAGATAAGCTATTTTTATTCAACTCCACTACATGAAAGCTATAGTCAGTAGATGCCTCCAGGTAAATATATCAGGTTCAAGATACTCTACACCAAAATGTGTACCGATGGCTGTAAGAAAAGATGCACAAGTTCTATTTCTGGGTATAAGATTTCATGCAGCAGTTTGAGCAAATAAATGAACCATGAAACATAGCCGTAAGGTTTGTTTACACAATATATCACTTACAATTAGACCTTGCTTAGATTCATCCCAAGTTTCTTACAGCCGTCCTATAATTTCCACTAAATTCAATGCATGGATGAATAATAGCACAGTTACTTAGTTAGTGGTTAAATTAGTTTATAGTCTAGCAGGTTAGCAAAGTTTGGCAGAAAAAATGTATTAAACGCTATAAAGTTACGTTGGAATTGTAATTTTTTAATCCCTAAGCCTTATCTTTACTGACATAATAGATCATTTATTTATTTAGGACCTACAATTTTAAATTATTAACCTAGTTCCATCAAATAGATAAAGAGTATAAAAACCTTTTGTAAAAAGGCTAAACATTGGTGGTTATCCTATCATAACATTAATGTCTTTTTTGATGCGTGCGTGAATACGCATATCGAAAGAAATGACACGGTGTAGTCCGATTTCAAAAAATTAATAATTTACGTGAAACCTATTAATTATTCATGCGTGTTGCAAAATCCCCCGGTTACACGTACCATTCCTAATTATATTTATTGCCAAGAAGCCTACTTTATTGCACTGATTTAGGAACGGAACTAAACGGAACGTTTGGACAGGTTTGGACTTCAACAAATTCAGGCTACGTTATCAAAACAACAGGTTCTATTTGATACGCTAGCACTTACATTATTTCCTATACGTTCTCGCGTACAGAGACTATAGTACAAGAACTTCCACTTTAAATTATATCATGTAAACAAGGAACAAAAGCGAAAATTTCACCATGAACAACGGAAAAAGACGCTATCTTTTGTTGCCAAGTAACGGTTTTACCAAGACGGTCATATTGTTCCAAGCAGAGCCATATTTTTCCGCGAGATATAACAGGCTGAGTTAAAAGAAATATAAGGAGCATGCGGAAACACTACACTGCCGCCAGTGAACGCCAAGAAAAAAATTATTTAGATGTCACATGAAACTTACTTGAAATTCAGCTGCATCTGCTGCTGTAACCAGCCAATCCACCATGAAACCATGCTGTCTCCGGTGTTCCGTTCCGGTTCCTCAGTTGGAAGGGAGGAACCGAGGAACGGAGGAATGTGGAGAACACCTTCCTGTATCGCGGAGTAGCGGTAGATTCAAAATTCGTTCGCCACCAAAAAAACTAGAATTTCAATATAAAGTAAAGGTACGGCAGTACTTACCTTCTATTGCCTATCCTTAAATTGGACAATCAAAATGTCTAATCTGGGAATGATGCCATCTATGCCGTGATAATTTTAGGAGAATTCTCACCATTTGAAATTAAAATAAATTTAACGCGTTATGTTTCTTAAAAATACTTTCCAATCAATCGCCTAGGAGATTTTTTAATCCCTAAGAGTAAATATTAATTAATCAATAAGTTGAAAGAGTTCGTTTAACCTGTAGGAATGGAATGTCCCTGAGACGGCTACGCGACGTCCGCAGGACATTGGTACATAATATCCCACACAGCACACGGAAACCTTTCGGACATCCGGTGATTGTCCGCCAAGTGGCCTATGGACGTCCTACGGACGTGCGAATTCATGCCAAAGGTTGTCCGCTGCAAGTCCGCATGTCAGTAAAAAAGGTGGCCTACGGACGTCCTGAAAGTGCCCGCTCCGGACACCTTCAGGACACGTTTAGGTTAGGATTGCATTTTGTTCGATACTAATAAATAATAGGTCCAGACAAGAATTTAAATAAATAAGGCATCAATTCCATGCACAATATTTATTTGGCTTCTTAAAATAATAGAATGCAAGAAACTACATACATATTATTTAATTTTCTTCTTCCCCTGCAACCGCTCCTTGGCGTGCCTTAGCCAGTTTTGGATGGCAACCTCCACATCTTTTTCAGCGGTCATGCTCTCCTGCACTGCTCCTGTAATAATGAAGTATATAAACATTTCATTGTAGCAAGAAATTGTATCTTGTACGTAACAAGCAGATTACATAAGACAGGACGCTACAGTCTTATTAGTCACGTGTTTAACCCTCATATGGATTTACAAAATTAGTTACGTCGTTGGATTTACGGCGCCGCAGCGGCGCCGCGTCATTTTTTGCTATTATCTTTCAAAGTTAGCCTGAATTTACAAATTTTCTGATTGATAATGGTAAATACATCTATTATCTTTATTTCTTACCGTGTTTTTCTAGATTTAAACCCTTATTGTTGAAGTTATAACAAAAAAACTTGAACGCTGCATTCCTTTCCTTTTCTTGCCGTAATGGTCTTTATTTCAGTTCCCTTTGTTTGTTATTTTCGAGTGAAAGTTTTTATTTCGTGTGTAATTGTTGTTTGAAATATTTTTCTGAAATGCAGAGCTCGACAAACTCCGCTTTTTAATGTTTATATTGTTTATAATTTTATGCATCTAAATACTAAAAATGATGACCGAATAAAATTCGTTTATGACTATATGACATAATTTTGCTTCACTGCGTCCACCCATATGTTATATCTTCGCAGTGTATATAGAAGGATAAGTTATTAAACGTTAATAATAGAACAGCTGCAGGATAAGTGAGAAGAGACGAGTGTTACTTTCGTGGTTTTTACAAGATTCTGGCGATCAAGACAAATCTTACGAATATTCTGGGAGCTTATTCCCTGCAATTAAAAAAAATCAAGGCTTATGGGTTTTGAAATATAAATAATATGGGATGATAAGCGACTTGTCAAAGAACCCAACGCTTCTTTGGAGTTGGAGCTAGAAGAGTCGGTACTCTTTTCCTACCACGGAACCCTATTCCCCCACTGGGGCGTGTAGCCCACAGGGAAAGGTTTCCTTAGATATGGACGGGTAAATGTTTTGCGTGGGAGTGCATCAGATTAGGTTTTACTCCTCTATTGGTGGGAAATAAAAAAAAAAAAAAATTCTTAGAAGTATGCGCTATTGGTGGTAGGGGAGGAGGAGCAGCTGCCTTTTTTCTTTCGTCCAGCTCTGCGTGAGAAAGTGATGAAAGAATGCTCTGGGGTGACAAAAATACCCTCACTTTGGAAGGACTTCCCTTACATTTTCTTTCCGTTTCCTTTCTTAGCGTTTCACTGACCCAAACATTGAGACTGTCCATACCTTCCCACTAAGCTCCCTTATTCGTCATTCACCACCTTCTTCCCCCCTCCCACAAAACTTGATTGAACTTCTCTCCACCCTACTGACCCACCCGAGCTGGATCTTCTTGGAATGAAGGGAGGGCCACCGCGGGGCGTTTTGACAAGGCTTTTGTTCCCTGTCCCTCATGCAGCTTTGGAAGGATGAAGAAAAAGCAGGCTTTTGTATCTAATTGCCTCCTTGCACTCCCAACCTTTTTCGCGATAAGGATTTTCTACTCCTACCTGTCCTAACGATCTGGGTATTCCCCGATCCTTGGCAGTCGACACACTACCACCCCTTCACCCCAAAACAACCTCCTGGCATTCCTTCTCCTTTCTCCTCCTCACTCACCCCTTTACGTTAGTAACACCCCCAGTGCATAAAACATCTGTGCATTTCAGTACACAAAGAAACGAGAAATATGTTCACAAATTTTCACCTCACGGTAAATTGTCTTTTCACCTATTCATAACGAAACGATTTTTACCATGTAAAGTCTAAACCCATCGTCAGGAAAGAGAAATTATTTTCTATCACACAATTAGTTGGGTAGTTATCTTGATTTCACCCCAATGGTAAACTGTCACGTCATCAGTAACTATATAACTGCCAGCAATTTTGTATAGACTATCGTAGCCGCAAAGGGTTTTTTTTCGAATGAAAGGTACAAGACATATAACAATAACTGTGCGATGTGTTCTTCACAGTAGTCGGTGAAACTTCTGAATCTCCTGGCAAGTTACAGTTACTCATTCAGCGAGAAATGTTCACACAACGGTGAGAAAGCATTATTGTACGAATTCGGATAATGCATTGTGTTAAATTTTTCTTAGAATTGCTGCTTGGAGTAATTCTAAACAGAGTCACTCTAGGGTTTACCCTAAGGTGACTATCACCACGGCAGGTACGTGGACGCGGAGTGGAAAAGGTGCCCAAGCAAAACTAAGTCGGAGGCCCATGAAAAAACAACTTTGACTAGCCATGAGTTTTTATGAATAATTCTTGTAAAAAGATGAAGTTTTGTCAATGAACATCAAAACGAGGCAAATATTTTGATTCTTAGCTAAAATAGAAAGCAAAATTGGTATGGTAATATTTTCCTTTTGTTTAACAATTTCATTTTGTTTATAATGTTTAGAAATATAAATAATATGATTATAAATATGTTATAGCATTTCATACGATACGTAAATGCTTTGATATTAACATTAAGAGTGCAGTCAACGACGTAGTGACGAGGAAATACTGAGCGCCGCAGCGGCGCCGAAAATCCAACTACGTAACTTTTTCCATTAGAGGCCAATAAAATGTAACCTATCAACACTATGCTAACAAAATTTTGTGTGTAGACGAAGAAAGCAGAAAAAATAGACTACTGAAAATTTCAAAATGATTCATTGGAATGGAAAAATGTTACACCACTTTTAAAACCTCGAGCGCCGCTAAGGCGCAGCAAATCCATATGAGGGTTAACATTCTTAAGGTTTCAAAATTAGGAAACCTGTCCATTACAGGCTGAATACATTTTACAAACTTTTCTTTGACTTTTTCTTGTTCTTTAATAAGAAAAGATTTTGAGCAAAAATATTAATATGTTAGTCAGCTATATATTATGATTAAGAACATTTTTCATAGAACAATTGTTGAACTAGATTTTAATCCCAAATATGAGAAGACTGTTTGCCTGTTAGACCCTGGTGCACCATCTAGAAAAAAATTCTTTGATGCATCCTTGCCAGACAGCTAAGTAGAGGTCTCGAAAAAGATATTGGAAAAAGCATTCAAATGGAGGATAATATTTCTGAACAATTGGTCTCTGCTTGAAGATTATGACTACACTAGAGTGAATTGTGGAGGTAAAGAAAAGTGTTACATAAGCTGGAGCTAAGGAAGACTAATGCAGAAGAGCTGAATATGATATAGGAGTAAAGGAAACTAGAAAATTTAAAGGAGGAAGTTTAAGTGGACTAGATCTCTTGGGATTAGTGTGAAAGCAGCCACACTGATTTGGCACACAAACCACTTAGCTGCATTGGCCGAGATGCAACTTAAAAAAATAGAAACTTTGAAAAACTAGCAAAAACTTGCTGTAGTTAAGGCCATTCCATGATTTAGATCTCCGAATTCTTCCAATCTTAATAATTAAAATAGATCTTCTAATGTAGTCTGGTATCGAGGTAAAAGTGACAACCTAGCTCACTGGCAATATTCACATTTCGACAGAGACATAACAGGGGAATAGCAGCTAAGGCCTGCTGTGAGCTACTGAAATTTCTATAGCTCCTACAATAACACCTACTTCAAAACATCTTAGTTAGCTAGAGCTACTAGAAAATAGTAGCTTCTGTAGTACAGTGCAACTACCATCCCTGTTGAATAAGTTATCCCATTCTTAAGTTCTACAGGTGTTATACATCGAACTTTTATAGAGCATGAGATCCTTTTCAACCATGTTTTTGGTAATTATACCTCCCATATGCAGAACAAAAATTGTTTTCAATTGTTTGAATTACATGGTAGTGGAATCTGCATCTGAAAATAATACATAACAATACTATTTTCTCTACCATTAGCATGGAAGGGTGAACCTTGTATTACAAGATGTTTAATAATTATTTAAATTTACTTTATATGAGCTCCCTTAACAGGAGCAACTTGCCAAAAAAGTATCCAGACCAAAAATATTCCTCCTTGCCCAAACCTGTATAATAATCAAACGAATACTTACACCTCTCTCTCATGCCTTGCTTTAGCATGTTTCAGCCAACTCTTCACTGTAACTTCCACACTAAAATGTTGCTGTTGTTGAAAATGTTGCTGTTGTAAAAATGTTGCTGATGTTGAAAAAGTTGCTGCTGTTGAAAATGTTGCTGTTTTTGAAAATGGTGCTGTTGTTGAAAATGTTGCTGTTACTGAAAATGTTGTTGTTGTTGAAAATGTTGAGGTTGTTGTTGTTTTTTTTTAAATGTTGCTGTTGTTGTTGTTGCTGAAAATGTTGCTGTTGTTGTTGTTGAAAATGTTGCTGTAGTTGTTTTTGTTGAAAATGTTGCTATTGCTCTTGTTGAAATTGTTGCTGTTGTTGAAAATGTTGCTGTTGATGAAAATGTTTTTGCTGTTGAAACTGTTGCTGTTGTTTAAATAGTTAATGGTGATGAATGTTTGGCTGTTGATAAAAAATTGGCTGTTTATGAAAATGTAGCTGTTGCTGAAAATGTTGCTGTTGTTGAAAATGTTGCTGTTGTTGTTGTTTATGTTGAAAATATTGCTTTTGTTGTTGTTGAAAATGATGCTGTTGCTGGAAATGTTGCTGTTATGGAAAATAATGCTGTTTTGTCGTTGTTGTTGTTGAAAATGTTGCCGTTTTTGCTGTTGAAAATGTTGCTGTGGCTGTTGTTGAAAATGTTGCTGTTGTTTAAAATGTGGCTGTTGTTGAAAATGTTGCTGTTGTTGAAAATATTAATGTTATTGAAAATGTTGCTGTTGATGAAAATGTTGCTTTTGTTGAAAATGTTGCTTTTTTTGAAAAAGTTGCTGTTGATGAAAATGTTGCTGTTGATGAATATACTGCTGTTGATGAAAAAGTTGCTGTTGATGAAAATGTTGCTGTTGTTGAATATGTTGCTGTTCTTGAACATGTTGCTGTTGTTGAAATAGTTGCTGTTGATGAAAATGTTGCTATTGTTGAAAATTTTGCTGTTGTTGAAAATGTTGCTGTTGATGAAAATGTTGCTGTTGTTAAAAATGTTGCTGTTGATGAAAATGTTGCTGTTGATGAAAATGTTGCTACTGATGAAAATGTTGCTGTTGATGTAAACGTTGCTGTTGATGAAAATGTTGTTGTTGATGAAAACATTTATGTTGTTGATAATGTTGCTGTTGATGAAAATGTTGCTGTTGATGAAAATGTCTGTTGATTAAAATGTTGATGTTGATGAAAATATTGCTGTTATTTAAATGTTGCTCTTAATGAAAATTTTGCTGCTGATGAAAATGATGCTGTTGTTTAAAATGTTGCTGTTGTTGAAAATTTTGCTGTTGATGCAATGTTGCTTTCGATGAAAATGTTGCTGTTGTTGAAAATGCTGCTGTTGATGATAGTGTTGCTGTTGATAAAAATGTTGCTATTGATGAAAATTTTGCTGGTGTTGAAAATGTTGCTGTTGATGAAAATGTTGTTGTTGTTGAAAATGTTGCTGTTGTTGAAAATTTTGCTGTTGTTGAATATGTTGCTGTTGTGTACAATTTAGCTGTTGTTGAAAATGTTGCTGTTGTTGAATATGCTGCTGTTGTAAAAATGTTGCTGATGTTGAAAAAGTTGCGGCTGATGAAAATGTTGCTGTTGTTGAAAATATTGCTGCTGTTGAAAATGTTGCTGATGTTGAAAAAGTTGCTGGTGTTGAAATTGTTGCTGTTGTTGAAATTTTTGCTGTTTTTGAAAATGTTGCTTTTACTGAAAATGTTGCTAATGTTGAAAATATTGCTATTGTTGAAAATGTTGCTGTTGATGCAATGTTGCTATTGATGAAAATGTTACTATTGTTGAAAATGTTGCTGTTGTCGAAAATGTTGCTGTGATTGAAAAATTTGCTCTTATTGAAAAATTTCCTGTTGTTCAAAACGTTGCTGTTGTTGAAAATGTTGCTTTTGTTGTAAATGTTGCTGTTGTTGAAAGAGTTGCTGTTGATGAAAATGTGTCTGTTGATGAAAATGTTGCTGTTGATGAAAATGTTGCTGTGGATGAAAATGGTGCTGTTGTTGAAAATGATGCTGTTGTTGAAAATTTTGCTGTCGATGAGAATGTTGCTAATGATGAAAATGCTGCTGTTGATGAAAATGTTGCTGTTGTTAAAAATGTTGCTGTTGATAAAATGTTGCTTTTGTTGAAATTGTTGCAGTTGTTGAAAATGTTGAAGGGGTTGAAAGTTTTACTTTTGTTGAAAATGTTGCTGTTGATGAAAATTTTGCAGTTGTTGAAAATGTTGCTATTGATGAAAATGTTGCTCTTGATGAAAATGTATGTTGATGAAAATTTGTCTGTTGACGAAAATTTTGCTGTTAATGAAATTGTTGCTGTTGTTGAAATTGTTGCTGTTGATGAAAATTGAGATGTTGATGAAAATGTTGCTGTTGATGAAAATGTAACTGTTAATGAAAATGTTTCCGTGTTTGAAAATGTTTTTGTTGTTGAAAATGTTGCAGTTTTTGAAAATGTTGCTGTAGTTGCAAATGTTGCTGTTGTCGAAATTGTTGCTGTTGTGTAAAATATTGCTGTTGCTGGGAATGTTGCTGTTATGGAAATAATGCTGTTTTGTTAAATTTTTGCTGTTGTTAAAAAATGTTGCATTTGTTAAAATGTTGCTGTTGTAAAAATGTTGCTGATTTTGCAAAGGTTGCTGTTGTTGAAAATATTGCTGTTGTTGAAATGTTGCTGTTGATGAAAATGTTGTTGTTATTGTTGTTGAAAATTTGGCTGTAGTTTTTTGTTGAAAAATTTGCTTTTGTTGTTGTTGAAAATGTTGCTGTTGTCGTTGTCAAAAATGTTGCTGTTTTTGTTGTCGAAAATATTGTTTTTTTGTTGTTGTTAAAGATGTTGCTGTTGTTGTTGTTGAAAATATGCTGTTATTATTGTTGTTGTTAAAAATGTTGCTGTATAAGTTATTGTTGTGAAAAATGTAGCTGTTTTTATTGTTGTGGAAAGTGTTGCTAATGCTGTTGTTGAAAATGTTGCTGTTGTTGAAAATGTTGCTGTTTTTGAAAATGTTTCTGTTGTTGAAAATAATGCTGTTGTTGAAAATGTTGCTGTTTTTTAAAAGTTGCTGATGATGAAAGTTTTGCTGTTGATAAAAATGTTGCTGTTGTTGAAAATGTTCCTGTTGATGAAAATGTTTCTGTGTTTGAAAATTCTGCTAATGTTAAAAATGTTGCTGTTGTTGAAAAAATTGCTGTTGTTGAAAATGTTGCTCATGTTGAAAATGTTGCTGGTTTTGAAATTGTTGCTGTTGTTGTAATTTTTGCTGTTTTTGAAAATGTTGCTGTTGATGCAATGTTGCTTTTGATGAAAATGTTGCTGTTGTTTAAAAGTTGCTGATGATGAAAGTTTTGCTGTTGATGAAAATGTTGCTGTTGTTGAAAATGTTGCTGTTGATGAAAATGTTTCTGTGTTTGAAAATGCTGCTTATGGTAAAAATGTTGCTGTTGTTGAAAAACTTGCTGTTGTTAAAAATGTTCCTGATGTTGAAAATGTTGCTGGTGTTGAAATTGTTGCTGTTGTTGTAATTTTTACTGTTTTTGAAAATGTTGTTTTACTGAAAATGTTGCTGCTGTTGAAAATTTTGCTGTTGTTGAAAATGTTGCTGTTGATGCAATGTTGCTTTTGATGAAAATGTTACTGTTGTTGAAAATGTTGCTGTTGTTGAAAATGTTGCTGTTGTTGAAACTGTTGCTGTTATTTAAATAGTTACTGTTGATGAATGTTTTGCTGTAGATGAAAAATTGGCTGTTTATGAAAATGTTGCTGTTGTTGAAAATGTTGCTGTTGTTGAAAATATTGTTGTTGAAGTTGAAAATATTGCTATTGTTGTTGTTGAAAATGATGCTGTTGCTTTTATTGAAAATGTTGCTGTTATCGAAAATGTTGCTGTTGTTGAAAAATTTGCTTTCATTGAAAATATTTCTGTTGTTGAAAACATTGCAGTTGTTGAAAATGTTGCTTTTGTTGAAAATTTTGTTGTTGTTGAAAGAGTTGCTGTTGATGAAAATGTGTATGTTGATGAAAATGTTGCTGTTGATGAAAATGTTGCCGTGGATGAAAATGGTGCTGTTATTGAAAATGATGCTGTTGTTGAATATTTGTCTGTCGTTGAGAATGTTGCTAATGATGAAAATGCTGCTGTTGATGAAAATGTTGCTGTTGTTAAAAATGTTGCTGTTGATAAAATGATGCTGTTGTTGAAATTGTTGCTGTTGTTGAAAATGTTGCAGTTGTTGAAAGTTTTACTTTTGTTGAAAATGTTGCTGATGATGACAATTTTGCTGTTGTTGAAAATGTTGCTGTTGATTAAAAATTTCTGTTGATGAAAATATTGCTGTTGATGAAAATGTTGCTGTTGATGAAAATGTTGCTGTTGATGAAAATGTTGCTGTTAATGAAAATGTTGCTGTTGTTGAAATTGTTGCTGTTGATAAAAATTTTGCTGTGTTTGAAAATGTTTTTGTTGTTGAAAATGCTGCTGTTGTTGAAAATGTTGCTGTTTTTGATAATTTTGCTGTTGTTGAAAATGTTGCTGTTGTCGAAAATGTTGCTGTTGTGTAAAATGTTTCTGTTATTGGAAATGTTGCTGTTATGGAAAATAATGCTGTTTTGTTAAATTTTTGCTGTTGTAAAAAATGTTGCAGTTGTTGAAAATGTTGCTATTGCAAAAACGTTGCTGATGTTGCAAATGTTGCTGTTGTTGAAAATATTGCTGTTGTTGAAATGTTGCTGTTGTTGAAAATGTTGTTGTTGAAAATTTTGCTATAGTTTTTGTTGAAAAAGTTGCTTTGTTGTTGTTGAAAATGTTGCTGTTGTCGTTGTCAAAAATGTTGCTGTTGTAGTTGTCGAAAATGTTGTTTTTGTTGTTGTTGTTTAAAATTTTGCTGTTGTTGTTGTTTTTGAAAAATTGCTGTTTTTATTTTTGTTGTTAAAAATTTTGCTGTATTTGTTGTTGTTCTGAAATATAAAGCTGTTTTTATTGTTGTGGAAAGCGTTGCTAATGCTGTTGTTAAAAATGTTCCTGTTGTTGTAAATGTTGCTGTTTCTGAAAATGTTTCTGTTGTTGAAAATAATGCAGTTGCTGAAAATGTTGCTGTTGTTAAAAAGATGCTGATGATGAAAGTTTTGCTGTGGATGAAAATGTTGCTGTTGATGAAAATTTTGCTTTTAATGAATGTGTTGCTGTTGTTGAAAATGTTGCTGTTGTTGTTGTTGTTGTTGAAAATCTTGCTTTTTTTGTTGTTGAAAATGTTGCTTTTGCTGTTGTTGAAAATATTGCTGTTGTTTAAAATAAAACTGTTGTTTAAAATGTTGCTGTTGTTGAAAATGTTAATGTTATTGAAAATGTTGCTGTTGTTGAAAATGTTGCTGTTGTTTAAAATGATTCTTTGTTGAAAAAGTTGCTGTTGTTGAAATAGTTGCTGTTAGTGAAAATGTTGCTGTTGATGAAAATACTGCGGTTGATGGAAATGATGCTGTTGATGAAAATTTTGTTGTTGTTGAAAATGATGCTGTTGTTGTACATATAGCTGATGTTGAAATAGTTTCTGTTGATGAAAATGTTGGTTTGATGGAAATTTTGCTGTTGTTGAAAATGTTGCTGTTGATGAAAATATTGCTGTAATTAAAAATGATGCTGGTGAAGAAAATGTTGCTGTTGATGAAAATGTTGCTAATGATTGAAATGTTGCTTTGTTGAAAATGTTGCTGTTGATGAAAATGTTGCTGATTTTGAAAATGTTGCTGTTAATGAAAATGTTGCTGTTGTTAAAAATTGTTGCTGTTGTAAATTATGTTGCTGTTGTTGAAAATGTTGCTATAGTTGAAAATGTTGCTGTTGTGTTAAATGTTGCTGTTGTCGAAAATGTTGCTGTTGTTGAAAATGTGTCTGTTGCTGTTGTTGAAAATGTTGCTGTTGTTGTTATTGAAAATGTTGCTGTATTGTTTGTTGAAAATGTTACTGTTGTTGTTGTCGGAAATGTTCTTGTTGTTGTTGTTGTTGACAATTTTGCCGTTATAGTCGTTGTAGAAAACGTTGCAGTTTATTCGTTGTTGAAAATGTTGCTGTTGCTGTTGTTGAAAATGTTGTTGTTGTAGAAAATGTTGCTGTTGTTGACAGTGTTGCTGTTTTTGAAAATGTTGCTGTTGTTGAAAATGTTGCTGTGTATGAAAATGTTGCTGTTGATGAAAATGCTGCTGTTGTTGTAAATGTTGCTAATGTTGAAAATGTTGCTGTTGATGAAAATGTTGCTGTTGATGTAAATGTTCCTTTTGATGAAAATGTCGCTGTTGATGAAAATGCTGCTGATGATGAAAATGTTGCTGTTGTTAAAAATGTTGCTGTTAATGAAAATGGTGATGTTGCTGATATAGAAAATGTTGCTGTTGTTGAAAATGTTACTGTTGTTGAAAATGGTGATGTTGTTGAAAATGTTACTGTTGTTGAAAATGTTGCTGTTGATAAAAATGTTGCTGTTAATGAAAATGTTGCCGTTGACGAAAATGTTGCTGTTGATGAAAATGTTTCTTTGTTTGAAAATGTTTTTTTTGTAGAAAGTGTTGCTGTTGTTGAAAATGTTGAAAATGTTGCCGTTGTTGAAAATGTTGCTGGTGTTGAGAATGTTGCTGTTCTTTAAAATGTTGCTGTTTTTGAAAATGTTACTGTTTTTGAAAATGTTGCTGTTGTTGAAAATGTTGCCGTAGAAAAAATGTTCTTTTAATCAAAATATTGCTGTTGTTGAAAATGCTGCTGTTGATGAAAATGTTTCTTTTGATGAAAATGTTAGTGCAGATGAAAATGTAGCTGTTGTTGATAATGTTGCTGTTGTAGTTGTCGAAAATGTTGTTTTTGTTGTTGTTGTTTAATATTTTGCTGTTGTTGTTGTTTTTGAAAAATTGCTGTTTTTATTTTTGTTGTTAAAAATTTTGCTGTAATTGTTGTTGTTCTGAAATATGTAGCTGTTTTTATTGTTGTGGAAAGCGTTGCTAATGCTGTTGTTAAAAATGTTCCTGTTGTTGTAAATGTTGCTGTTTCTGAAAATGTTTCTGTTGTTGAAAATAATGCAGTTGCTGAAAATGTTGCTGTTGTTAAAAAGATGCTGATGATGAAAGTTTTGCTGTGGATGAAAATGTTGCTGTTGATGAAAATTTTGCTTTTAATGAATGTGTTGCTGTTGTTGAAAATGTTGCTGTTGTTGTTGTTGTTGTTGAAAATCTTGCTTTTTTTGTTGTTGAAAATGTTGCTTTTGCTGTTGTTGAAAATATTGCTGGTGTTTAAAATAAAACTGTTGTTTAAAATGTTGCTGTTGTTGAAAATGTTAATTTTATTGAAAATGTTGCTGTTGTTGAAAATGTTGCTGTTGTTTAAAATGATTCTTTGTTGAAAATGTTGCTGTTGTTGAAATAGTTGCTGTTGGTGAAAATGTTGCTGTTGATGAAAATACTGCTGTTGATGGAAATGATGCTGTTGATGAAAATTTTTTTGTTGTTGAAAATGTTGCTGTTGTTGTACATATAGCTGATGTTGAAATAGTTTCTGTTGATGAAAATGTTGGTTTGATGGAAATTTTGCTGTTGTTGAAAATGTTGCTGTTGATGAAAATATTGCTGTAATTAAAAATGATGCTGGTGAAGAAAATGTTGCTGTTGATGAAAATGTTGCTAATGATTGAAATGTTGCTTTGTTGAAAATGTTGCTGTTGATGAAAATGTTGCTGATTTTGAAAATGTTGCTGTTGATGAAAATGTTGCTGTTGTTAAAAATTGTTGCTGTTGTAAATTATGTTGCTGTTGTTGAAAATGTTGCTATAGTTGAAAATGTTGCTGTTGTGTTAAATGTTGCTGTTGTCGAAAATGTTGCTGTTGTTGAAAATGTGTCTGTTGCTGTTGTTGAAAATGTTGCTGTTGTTGTTATTGAAAATGTTGCTGTATTATTTGTTGAAAATGTTACTGTTGTTGTTGTCGGAAATGTTCTTGTTGTTGTTGTTGTTGACAATTTTGCCGTTATAGTCGTTGTAGAAAACGTTGCAGTTTATTCGTTGTTGAAAATGTTGCTGTTGCTGTTGTTGAAAATGTTGTTGTTGCAGAAAATGTTGCTGTTGTTGACAGTGTTGCTGTTTTTGAAAATGTTGCTGTTGTTGAAAATGTTGCTGTTTATGAAAATGTTAATGTTGATGAAAATGCTGCTGTTGTTGTAAATGTTGCTAATGTTGAAAATGTTGCTGTTGATGAAAATGTTGCTGTTGATGTAAATGTTCCTTTTGATGAAAATGTCGCTGTTGATGAAAATGCTGCTGATGATGAAAATGTTGCTGTTGTTAAAAATGTTGCTGTTAATGAAAATGGTGATGTTGCTGAAAATGTTGCTGATATAGAAAATGTTGCTGTTGTTGAAAATGTTACTGTTGTTGAAAATGAAGATGTTGTTGAAAATGTTACTGTTGTTGAAAATGTTGCTGTTGATAAAAATGTTGCTGTTAATGAAAATGTTGCCGTTGACGAAAATGTTGCTGTTGATGAAAATGTTTCTTTGTTTGAAAATGTTTTTTTTGTAGAAAGTGTTGTTGTTGTTGAAAATGTTGAAAATGTTGCCGTTGTTGAAAATGTTGCTGGTGTTGAGAATGTTGCTGTTCTTTAAAATGTTGCTGTTTTTGAAAATGTTACTGTTTTTGAAAATGTTGCTGTTGTTGAAAATGTTGCCGTAGAAAAAATGTTCTTTTAATCAAAATATTGCTGTTGTTGAAAATGCTGCTGTTGATGAAAATGTTTCTTTTGATGAAAATGTTAGTGCAGATGAAAATGTAGCTGTTGTTGATAATGTTGCTGTTGTTGAAAATATTGCTGTTGATGAAAATGCTGCTGTTGTGGAAAATATTGTTGTTGCTGGAAATGTTGCTGTTATGGAAAATAATGTTGTTGTGTTAAATTTTTGCTGTTGTTGAAAATGTTGCAGTTGTTGAAAATGTTGCTGTTGTAATAATGTTGCTTATGTTGCAAATGTTGCTGTTGTTGATAATATTGCTGTTGTTGAAAATGTTGCTGTTGTTGGAATTGTTGTTGTTGTTGAAAACGTTGATTTTGTTGCGGTTTAAAAGTTGCTTTTGTTGTTGTTGAAAATGTTGCTGTTGTTGTTGCCAAAAATGTTGATGTTTTTTTGGTCGAAAATGTTGCTTTTGTTGTTGTTTAAAATATTGCTCTTGTTGTTGTTGTTGAAAATGTGCTGTTGTTATTGTTGTTGTTAAAAATGTTGCTGTTGTTGTTGTTTATGTGAAAAAATGTTGCTGTTGTTGTTGCTGTTGAAAATGTTTTGATGCTGATGTTGAAAAAGTTTCTGTTGTTGATAATGTTGCCCTTGTTGAAATAGTTGCTGCAGACGAAAATGTTGCTTTTGATGAAAATTTTGCTGTTGTTGAAAATGTTACTGTTGATTAAAATTATGCTGTTGAAGAAAATGTTGCTGTTCATGAAAATGTTGCTAATGATGAAAATGTTGCTTTTGATGATAATGTTACTGTTGATGAAATAGTTGCTGTTGATGAAAGCATTTCTGAAGGCGATAATTTTGCTGTTGATTAATGTGCTGCTGTTTATGAAAATTTTGCTGTTGATGAAAATGTCTGTTGATGAATATGTTGATGTTGATGAAAATGTTGCTGTAAATGAAAATGTTTCTGTTGATGAAGATTTTGTAGCTAATGAAAATGATGCTGTGTTTGAAATATTTGCTGTTGTTGAAAATGTTGCTGTTGATGAAAATATTGCTATTGATGAAAATGTTCCTGTTGTTGAAAATGTTGCTGTTGTTGTTGTTTAAGTTGAAAATATTGCGGTTGTTTTTGTTGAAAATGATGGTGTTGCTTTTATTGAAAATGTTGCTGTTGTCGAAAATGTTGCTGTTGTTAAAAATGTTGCTTTTGTTGAAAATGTTGCTGTTGTTGAAAGAGTTGCTATTGCTTAAAATGTGTCTGTTAATAAAAATGTTGCTGTTGATGAAAATGTTGCTGTGGATGAAAATTATGCTGTTGTTGAAAATGATGCTGTTAATGAAAATTTTGTTGTCGATGAGAATGTTGCTAATGATGAAAATGTTGCTGTTGATGAAAATGTTGCTGTTGTTAAAAATGTTGCTGTTGATAAAATGTTGCTGTTGTAAAATTGTTGCTGTTGTTAAAAATGTTGCAGTTGTTGAAAGTTTTACTATTGTTGAAAATGTTGCTGTTGATGTAAAAATTTTGCTGTTGTTGAAAATATTGCTGTTCATTATAATGTTGCTGTTGATGAAAATGTTGCTGTTGATGAAAATGTTGCTCTTGATGAAAATGTCTGTTGATGAAAATGTTGCTGTTGATGACAATGGTGCTGTTGATAAAAACGTTCCTGTCGTTGAAAATGTTGCTGTTGTTGAAAATGTTGTTTTTGTTGAAAATGTTGCTATTTTTGAAAATATATCTGTTGTTTAAAATTTTTTTATGTTGAATATGTTAACGTTGTTAAAAATATTCCTTTTGTTGAAAATTTTGCTGTTTTTGAAAATGATGCTTTTTTTGGAAATGTTGCTGTTGTTGAAAATGTTGCTGTTGCTGTTGATAATGTTGCTGTTTTTGAAAATGTTGCTGTTGATGAAAATGTTGTAAATGATTAAAATGTTGCTGTTGATGAAAACGTTGCTAATGATTAAAATGTTGCTGTTGATGAAAATGTTGCTCTTGATGAAAATGTCTGTTGATGAAATTGTTGCTGTTGATGAAAATGTTGCTGTTGATGAAAATGTTGCTGTTGATGAAAATGTTGCTGTTGAAATTGTTGCTGTTGATGAAAATTTTGTTGTTGATGAAAATTTTGCTGTTGATGAAAATGTAACTATTGTTGAAAATGTTGCTGATGTTGAAAATGATGCTTTAATTGAAAAAGTTGCTGTTGTTGAAATAGTTGCTATTGGTGAAAATCTAGCTGTTGATGAAAATGATGCTGTTGATGAAAATGATGCTGTTGATGAAAATGTAGATGTTGTTGAAAATATTGCTGTTGTTGAACATATAACTGATGTTGAAATAGTTGCTGTCGATGAAAATGTTGGTTTGATGGAAATTTTGCTGTTGTTGATAATGTTAATGTTGATGAAAATGTTGCTGTTGTTAAAAATATTGCTGTTCAAGAAAATGGTACTGTTGATGAAGATGTTGCTAATGATTTAATTGTTGCTGTTGATGAAAATGTTGCTGTTGATGAAAATGATGCTGTTGAAGAAAACATTTCTGTTGTTGATAATGTTGCTGTTGATGAAAATGTTGCTGTTGATGAAAATGTTGCTGTTGATGAAAATGTCTGTTGATGAAAATGTTGAAGTTGATGAAAATGTTGCTGTTAATGAAAATGTTGCTGTTGTTAAAAATTTTGCCGTTAATGAAAATGATGCTGTTGTTGAAATTGTTGCTGTTGATGAATATGCTACTGTAGATGAAAATGTTGCTGTGGATAAAAACGTTCCTGTCGTTGAAAATGTTGCTGTTGTTGAAAATGTAGATGTTGTTGAAAATATTGCTGTTGTTGAACATATAACTGATGTTGAAATAGTTGCTGTCGATGAAAATGTTGGTTTGATGGAAATTTTGCTGTTGTTGATAATGTTACTGTTGTTGAAAATGTTGCTGTTGATAAAAATGTTGCTGTTAATGAAAATGTTGCCGTTGACGAAAATGTTGCTGTTGATGAAAATGTTTCTTTGTTTGAAAATGTTTTTTTTGTAGAAAGTGTTGTTGTTGTTGAAAATGTTGAAAATGTTGCCGTTGTTGAAAATGTTGCTGGTGTTGAGAATGTTGCTGTTCTTTAAAATGTTGCTGTTTTTGAAAATGTTACTGTTTTTGAAAATGTTGCTGTTGTTGAAAATGTTGCCGTAGAAAAAATGTTCTTTTAATCAAAATATTGCTGTTGTTGAAAATGCTGCTGTTGATGAAAATGTTTCTTTTGATGAAAATGTTAGTGCAGATGAAAATGTAGCTGTTGTTGATAATGTTGCTGTTGTTGAAAATATTGCTGTTGATGAAAATGCTGCTGTTGTGGAAAATATTGTTGTTGCTGGAAATGTTGCTGTTATGGAAAATAATGTTGTTGTGTTAAATTTTTGCTGTTGTTGAAAATGTTGCAGTTGTTGAAAATGTTGCTGTTGTAATAATGTTGCTTATGTTGCAAATGTTGCTGTTGTTGATAATATTGCTGTTGTTGAAAATGTTGCTGTTGTTGGAATTGTTGTTGTTGTTGAAAACGTTGCTTTTGTTGCGGTTTAAAAGTTGCTTTTGTTGTTGTTGAAAATGTTGCTGTTGTTGTTGCCAAAAATGTTGATGTTTTTTTGGTCGAAAATGTTGCTTTTGTTGTTGTTTAAAATATTGCTCTTGTTGTTGTTGTTGAAAATGTGCTGTTGTTATTGTTGTTGTTAAAAATGTTGCTGTTGTTGTTGTTTATGTGAAAAAATGTTGCTGTTGTTGTTGCTGTTGAAAATGTTTTGATGCTGATGTTGAAAAAGTTTCTGTTGTTGATAATGTTGCCCTTGTTGAAATAGTTGCTGCAGACGAAAATGTTGCTTTTGATGAAAATTTTGCTGTTGTTGAAAATGTTACTGTTGATTAAAATTATGCTGTTGAAGAAAATGTTGCTGTTCATGAAAATGTTGCTAATGATGAAAATGTTGCTGTTGATGATAATGTTACTGTTGATGAAATAGTTGCTGTTGATGAAAGCATTTCTGAAGGCGATAATTTTGCTGTTGATTAATGTGCTGCTGTTTATGAAAATTTTGCTGTTGATGAAAATGTCTGTTGATGAATATGTTGATGTTGATGAAAATGTTGCTGTAAATGAAAATGTTTCTGTTGATGAAGATTTTGTAGCTAATGAAAATGATGCTGTGTTTGAAATATTTGCTGTTGTTGAAAATGTTGCTGTTGATGAAAATATTGCTATTGATGAAAATGTTCCTGTTGTTGAAAATGTTGCTGTTGTTGTTGTTTAAGTTGAAAATATTGCGGTTGTTTTTGTTGAAAATGATGGTGTTGCTTTTATTGAAAATGTTGCTGTTGTCGAAAATGTTGCTGTTGTTAAAAATGTTGCTTTTGTTGAAAATGTTGCTGTTGTTGAAAGAGTTGCTATTGCTTAAAATGTGTCTGTTAATAAAAATGTTGCTGTTGATGAAAATGTTGCTGTGGATGAAAATTATGCTGTTGTTGAAAATGATGCTGTTAATGAAAATTTTGTTGTCGATGAGAATGTTGCTAATGATGAAAATGTTGCTGTTGATGAAAATGTTGCTGTTGTTAAAAATGTTGCTGTTGATAAAATGTTGCTGTTGTAAAATTGTTGCTGTTGTTAAAAATGTTGCAGTTGTTGAAAGTTTTACTATTGTTGAAAATGTTGCTGTTGATGTAAAAATTTTGCTGTTGTTGAAAATATTGCTGTTCATTATAATGTTGCTGTTGATGAAAATGTTGCTGTTGATGAAAATGTTGCTCTTGATGAAAATGTCTGTTGATGAAAATGTTGCTGTTGATGACAATGGTGCTGTTGATAAAAACGTTCCTGTCGTTGAAAATGTTGCTGTTGTTGAAAATGTTGTTTTTGTTGAAAATGTTGCTATTTTTGAAAATATATCTGTTGTTTAAAATTTTTTTATGTTGAATATGTTAACGTTGTTAAAAATATTCCTTTTGTTGAAAATTTTGCTGTTTTTGAAAATGATGCTTTTTTTGGAAATGTTGCTGTTGTTGAAAATGTTGCTGTTGCTGTTGATAATGTTGCTGTTTTTGAAAATGTTGCTGTTGATGAAAATGTTGTAAATGATTAAAATGTTGCTGTTGATGAAAACGTTGCTAATGATTAAAATGTTGCTGTTGATGAAAATGTTGCTCTTGATGAAAATGTCTGTTGATGAAATTGTTGCTGTTGATGAAAATGTTGCTGTTGATGAAAATGTTGCTGTTGATGAAAATGTTGCTGTTGAAATTGTTGCTGTTGATGAAAATTTTGTTGTTGATGAAAATTTTGCTGTTGATGAAAATGTAACTATTGTTGAAAATGTTGCTGATGTTGAAAATGATGCTTTAATTGAAAAAGTTGCTGTTGTTGAAATAGTTGCTATTGGTGAAAATCTAGCTGTTGATGAAAATGATGCTGTTGATGAAAATGATGCTGTTGATGAAAATGTAGATGTTGTTGAAAATATTGCTGTTGTTGAACATATAACTGATGTTGAAATAGTTGCTGTCGATGAAAATGTTGGTTTGATGGAAATTTTGCTGTTGTTGATAATGTTAATGTTGATGAAAATGTTGCTGTTGTTAAAAATATTGCTGTTCAAGAAAATGGTACTGTTGATGAAGATGTTGCTAATGATTTAATTGTTGCTGTTGATGAAAATGTTGCTGTTGATGAAAATGATGCTGTTGAAGAAAACATTTCTGTTGTTGATAATGTTGCTGTTGATGAAAATGTTGCTGTTGATGAAAATGTTGCTGTTGATGAAAATGTCTGTTGATGAAAATGTTGAAGTTGATGAAAATGTTGCTGTTAATGAAAATGTTGCTGTTGTTAAAAATTTTGCCGTTAATGAAAATGATGCTGTTGTTGAAATTGTTGCTGTTGATGAATATGCTACTGTAGATGAAAATGTTGCTGTGGATAAAAACGTTCCTGTCGTTGAAAATGTTGCTGTTGTTGAAAATGTTGTTTTTGTTGAAAATGTTGCTATTTTTGAAAATATATCTGTTGTTTAAAATTTTTTTCTGTTGAATATGTTTACGTTGTTAAAAATATTCCTTTTGTTGAAAATTTTGCTATTTTTGAAAATGATGCTTTTTTTGGAAATGTTGCTGTTGTTGAAAATGTTGCTGTTGCTGTTGATAATGTTGCTGTTTATGAAAATTTTTGCTGTTGTTGAAAATGTTGCTGTTGTGTTAAATTCTGCTGTTGTTGAAAATGTTACCGCTTAAAAACATTGCTGCTGTATAAGTGTTGCTGATGTTGAAAATGTTGCTGTTGTTGAAAATGTTTCTGTTGTTGAAAATGTTGCTGTTGTTGAAAATGTTGCTGTTGCTGAAAATGTTGTAGTTGTTTTGAAAATGTTGCTGTTGTTGTTGTTAAAAAAATGTTGCTGTTGTTGTTGTTGAAAATGTTGCTGTGTTGTAGACAAAATGTGGCTGTTAGTTTTGTCGAAAATAGTGCAGTTGTTGTTGTTGTTGTTTAAAATGTTGCTGTTGTTGTTTTTGTTGTTGAAAATGTTGCTGTTGTTTTTGTTGTTGAAAATGTGTCTGTTGTTTTTGTTGAAAATGTTGCTATTGCTGTTGTTGAAATTGTTGCTGTTGTTGAAAATGTGTCTGTTTTTGAAAATGTTGCTGTTGTTGTTGTTGAAAATGATGCTATTGCTATTATTGAAAATGTTTCTGTTGTTGAAAATGTTGCTGTCGCTGAAAATGTTGCTGTTATTGAAAATTTTTCTGTTGTTTAAAATGTTGCTTTTGTTGAAAATGTTGCTGTTGATGAACTAGTTATTGTTGATAAAAAAAATGGCCGTTGATGGAAATGTTGCTGTTGATGAAAATGTTGCTGTTGCTAATAATTGGTGCTGTTAATGAAAATAATGCTGTTGTTGAAAATTTTGAAGTAGATGAAAATTTTGCTAATGATGAAAATGTTGCTGTTGATGAAAACGTTGCTGTTAATAATAATATTGATGTTGATGAAAATGTGGCTGTTGTTGAAATAGTTGCTGTTGTTGAAAATGTTACAGTTGTTGAAAATTTTTTATTTTGTTGAAACTGTTGCTGTGGATGAAAATGTTGTAGTTGTTGAAATTGTTGCTGTTGATGATAATGTTGCTGTATATGAAAAAGTTGCTGTTAATGAAAATGTTGCTCTTGATGAAAATGTCTCTTGATGAAAATGTTGCTGTTGAGGAAAATGTTGCTGTTGATGAAAATGTTGCTGTTGTTGAAAATGTTGCTGTTGTTTAAAATGAAACTGTTGTTGAAAAGGTTTCTGTTGTTGAAAAAGTAAATGCTATTGAAAATGTTGCTGTTGTTGGAAATGTTTCTGTTGTTGAAAATATTGCTTTTGTTGAAAAAGTTGCTGTTGTTGAAATAGTTGCTGTTGGTGAAAATGTAGCTGTTGATGAATACGTAGCTGTTGATGAAAATGATGCTGTTGATGAAAATGTTGCTGTTGTTGAAAATGTTGCTGTTGTTGAACATATTGCTGTTGTTGAAATAGTTGCTGTTGATGAAAATGTTGCCTTGATGGAAATTTTAATGTTGTTGAAATTGTTGCTTTTGATGAAAATGTTTCTGTTGTTAAAAATGTTGCTGTTGAAGAAAATGTTGCTGTTGATGAAAATGTTGTAAATGATTAAAATGTTGCTGTTGATGAAAATGTTGCTAATGATTAAAATGTTGCTGTTGATGAAAATGTTGCTCTTGATGAAAATGTCTGTTGATGAAATTGTTGCTGTTGATGAAAATGTTGCTGTTGATGAAAATGTTGCTGTTGATGAAAATGTTGCTGTTGAAATTGTTGCTGTTGATGAAAATTTTGTTGTTGATGAAAATGTTGCTGTTGATGAAAATGTAACTATTGTTGAAAATGTTGCTGATGTTGAAAATGATGCTTTAATTGAAAAAGTACTGTTGTTGAAATAGTTACTGTTGGTGATAATGTAGCTGTTGATGAAAATGTTGCTGTTGATGAAAATGATGCTGTTGATGAAAATGTAGCTGTTGTTGAAAATGTTGCTGTTGTTGAATATATTGCTTTTGTTGAAAAAGTTTCTGTTATGAATATGTTGCTTTAATGGAAATTTTGCTGTTGCTGAAAATGTTGCTGTTGATGACAATGTTGCTGCTGTTAAAAATGTTGCTGTTGAAGAAAATATTGCTGTTGATGAAAATGTTGCTAATGATTAAAATGTTGCTGTTGATAAAAATGTTGCTGGTGATGAAAATGTTGCTGTTGATGAAAACATTTCTGTTGTTGATAATGTTGCTGTTGATGAAAATGTTGCTGTTGACGAAAATTTTGCTATTGATGAAATGTTGCTGTTGATGATAAAGATGCTGTTGATGAAAATATTTCTGTTGTTGATAATGTTGCTGTTGATGAAAATGTTGCTGTTAACGAAAATGTTGCTGTTGATGAAAATGTCTGTTGATGAAAATGTTGATGCTGACGAAAATTTTGCTGTTGATGAAAATGTTGCTGTTGATGAAAATTTTGCTGTTAATGAAAAATATGCTGTTGTTGAAATTGTCGCTGTTGATGAAAATGTTTCTGTTGATGAAAATGTTGCTGTTGATGAAAATGTTCCTGTCGTTGAAAATGTGTCTGTTTCTTAAAATGTTGCTATTGTTGAAAATGTTGCTATTGTTGAAAATTTATATGTTGTTAGAAATTTTGCTTTTGTAGAATATGTTTCTGTAATTAAAAATATTGCTATTGTTGAAAATTTTGCTGTTTTTTAAAATGATGCTGTTTTTGAAAATGTTGCTGTTGTTGAAAATGTTGCTGTTGATGAAAATGTTGCTGTTTTTGAAAATGTTGCCTTTGTTGAAAAATTTGCTGTTGTCGAAAATGTTAATGTTATTGAAAATGTTGCTGTTGATGAAAATGTTGCTGTTGATGAAAATGTTGCTTTTGATGAAAATGTCTGTTGATGAAAATGTTGAAGTTGATGAAAATGTTGCTGTTAATGAAAATGTTGCTGTTGTTAAAAATTTTGCCGTTAATGAATATGATGCTGTTGTTGAAATTGTTGCTGTTGATGAATATGCTTCTGTTGATGAAAATGTTGCTGTGGATAAAAACGTTCCTGTCGTTGAAAATGTTGCTGTTGTTGAAAATGTTTTTTTTGTTGAAAATGTTGCTATTTTTGAAAATATATCTGTTGTTTTAATTTTTTTTATGTTGAATATGTTAACGTTAGTAAAAATTTTCCTTTTGTTGAAAATTTTGCTGTTTTTGAAAATGATGCTTTTTTTGGAAATGTTGCTGTTGTTGAAAATGTTGCTGTTGCTGTTGATAATGTTGCTGTTTTTGAAAATGTTGCTATTGTTGAAATGTTGCTGTTGATGAAAGTGTTGCTGTTGTAGAATATATGCTGTTGTTGAAATTTTTGCTGTTGTTGAAAATGTTGCTGTTGTGTTAAATTCTGCTGTTGTTGAAAATGTTACTGCTTAAAAAAATTGCTGGTGTATAAGTGTTGCTGATGTTGAAAATGTTGCTGTTGTTGAAAATAGTTCTGTTGTTGAAAATGTTGCTGTTGTTGAAAATGTTGCTGTTGATGAAAATGTTGTTGTTGTTGTTGAAAATGTTGCTGTTGTTGTTGTTAAAAAAATGTTGCTGTTGTTTTTGTTGAAAATGTTGCTGTGTTGTAGAAAAAATGTTGTTGTTAGTTTTGTCGAAAATAGTAGAGTTGTTGTTGTTGTTGTTAAAAATGTTGCTGTTGTTGTTTTTGTTGTTGAAAATGTTGCTGTTGTTTTTGGATTTGAAAATGTGTCTGTTGTTTTTATTGAAAATGTTGCTATTGCTGTTGTTGAAATTGTTGCTGTTGTTGAAAATGTGTCTGTTTTTGAAAATGTTGCTGTTGTTGTTGTTGAAAATAATGCTGTTGCTATTATTGAAAATGTTTCTGTTGTTGAAAATGTTGCTGTTGCTGAAAATTTTGCTGTTATTGAAAATTTTTCTGTTGTTGAAAATGTTGCTTTTGTTGAAAATGTTGCTGTTGATGATATAGTTATTGTAGATAAAAAATATGTCCATTGATGAAAATGTTGCTGTTGATGAAAATGTTGCTGTTGCTAATAAATGGTGCTGTTAATGAAAATAATGCTGTTGTTGAAAATTTTGAAGTAGATGAAAATTTTGCTAATGATGAAAATGTTGCTGTTGACGAAAACGTTGCTGTTGATAATAATGTTGATGTTGATGAAAATGTGGCTGTTGTTGAAATAGTTGCTGTTGTTGAAAATGTTACAGTTGTTGAAAATTTTTTATTTTGTTGAAACTGTTGCTGTGGATGAAAATGTTGTAGTTGTTGAAATTGTTGCTGTTGATGATAATGTTGCTGTATATGAAAAAGTTGCTGTTAATGAAAATGTAGCTCTTGATGAAAATGTCTCTTGATGAAAATGTTGCTGTTGATGAAAATGTTGCTGTTGATGAAAATGTTGCTGTTGTTGAAAATGTTGCTGTTGTTTAAAATGAAACTGTTGTTGAAAAGGTTTCTTTTGTTGAAAAAGTAAATGCTATTGAAAATGTTGCTGTTGTTGAAAATGTTTCTGTTGTTGAAAATATTGCTTTTGTTGAAAAAGTTGCTGTTGTTGAAATAGTTGCTGTTGGTGAAAATGTAGCTGTTGATGAATACGTAGCTGTTGATGAAAATGATGCTGTTGATGAAAATGTTGCTGTTGTTGAAAATGTTGCTGTTGTTGAACATATTGCTGTTGTTGAAATAGTTGCTGTTGATAAAAATGTTGCCTTGATGGAAATTTTAATGTTGTTGAAATTGTTGCTATTGATGAAAATGTTTCTGTTGTTAAAAATGTTGCTGTTGAAGAAAATGTTGCTGTTGATGAAAATGTTGTAAATGATTAAAATGTTGCTGTTGATGAAAATGTTGCTAATGATTAAAATGTTGCTGTTGATGAAAATGTTGCTCTTGATGAAAATGTCTGTTGATGAAATTGTTGCTGTTGATGAAAATGTTGCTGTTGATGAAAATGTTGCTGTTGATGAAAATGTTGCTGTTGAAATTGTTGCTGTTGATGAAAATTTTGTTGTTGATGAAAATGTTGCTGTTGATGAAAATGTAACTATTGTTGAATATGATGCTGATGTTGAAAATGATGCTTTAATTGAAAAAGTTGCTGTTGTTGAAATAGTTACTGTTGGTGATAATGTAGCTGTTGATGAAAATGTTGCTGTTGATGAAAATGATGCTGTTGATGAAAATGTAGCTGTTGCTGAAAATGTTGCTGTTGTTGAATATATTGCTTTTGTTGAAAAAGTTTCTGTTATGAATATGTTGCTTTAATGGAAATTTTGCTGTTGCTGAAAATGTTGCTGTTGATGACAATGTTGCTGTTGTTAAAAATGTTGCTGTTGAAGAAAATATTGCTGTTGATGAAAATGTTGCTAATGATTAAAATGTTGCTGTTGATAAAAATGTTGCTGGTGATGAAAATGTTGCTGTTGATGAAAACATTTCTCTTGTTGATAATGTTGCTGTTGATGAAAATGTTGCTGTTGACGAAAATTTTGCTATTGATGAAATGTTGCTGTTGATGATAAAGATGCTGTTGATGAAAATATTTCTGTTGTTGATAATGTTGCTGTTGATGAAAATGTTGCTGTTAACGAAAATGTTGCTGTTGATGAAAATGTCTGTTGATGAAAATGTTGATGCTGACGAAAATTTTGCTGTTGATGAAAATGTTGCTGTTGATGAAAATTTTGCTGTTAATGAAAAATATGCTGTTGTTGAAATTGTCGCTGTTGATGAAAATGTTTCTGTTGATGAAAATGTTGCTGTTGATGAAAATGTTCCTGTCGTTGAAAATGTGTCTGTTTCTTAAAATGTTGCTTTTGTTTAAAATGTTGCTATTGTTGAAAATTTATATGTTGTTAGAAATTTTGCTTTTGTAGAATATGTTTCTGTAATTAAAAATATTGCTATTGTTGAAAATTTTGCTGTTTGTTAAAATGATGCTGTTTTTGAAAATGTTGCTGTTGTTGAAAATGTTGCTGTTGATGAAAATGTTGCTGTTTTTAAAAATGTTGCTGTTGTTGAAAAATTTGCTGTTGTCGAAAATGTTAATGTTATTGAAAATGTTGCTGTTGATGAAAATGTTGCTGTTGATGAAAATGTTGCTTTTGATGAAAATGTCTGTTGATGAATATGTTGAAGTTGATGAAAATGTTGCTGTTAATGAAAATGTTGCTGTTGTTAAAAATTTTGCCGTTAATGAAAATGATGCTGTTGTTGAAATTGTTGCTGTTGATGAATATGCTTCTGTAGATGAAAATGTTGCTGTGGATAAAAACGTTCCTGTCGTTGAAAATGTTGCTGTTGTTGAAAATGTTTTTTTTGTTGAAAATGTTGCTATTTTTGAAAATATATCTGTTGTTTTAATTTTTTTTATGTTGAATATGTTAACGTTGGTAAAAATTTTCCTTTTGTTGAAAATTTTGCTGTTTTTGAAAATGATGCTTTTTTTGGAAATGTTGCTGTTGTTGAAAATGTTGCTGTTGCTGTTGATAATGTTGCTGTTTTTGAAAATGTTGCTATTGTTGAAAATGTTGCTGTTGATGAAAGTGTTGCTGTTGTAGAATATATGCTGTTGTTGAAATTTTTGCTGTTGTTGAAAATGTTGCTGTTGTGTTAAATTCTGCTGTTGTTGAAAATGTTACTGCTTAAAAAAATTGCTGGTGTATAAGTGTTGCTGATGTTGAAAATGTTGCTGTTGTTGAAAATAGTTCTGTTGTTGAAAATGTTGCTGTTGTTGAAAATGTTGCTGTTGATGAAAATGTTGTTGTTGTTGTTGAAAATGTTGCTGTTGTTATTGTTAAAAAAATGTTGCTGTTGTTTTTGTTGAAAATGTTGCTGTGTTGTAGAAAAAATGTTGTTGTTAGTTTTGTCGAAAATAGTAGAGTTGTTGTTAAAAATGTTGCTGTTGTTGTTTTTGTTGTTGAAAATGTTGCTGTTGTTTTTGTTGTTGAAAATGTGTCTGTTGTTTTTGTTGAAAATGTTGCTATTGCTGTTGTTGAAATTGTTGCTGTTGTTGAAAATGTGTCTGTTTTTGAAAATGTTGCTGTTGTTGTTGTTGAAAATAATGCTGTTGCTATTATTGAAAATGTTTCTGTTGTTGAAAATGTTGCTGTTGCTGAAAATGTTGCTGTTATTGAAAATTTTTCTGTTGTTGAAAATGTTGCTTTTGTTGAAAATGTTGCTGTTGATGATATAGTTATTTTAGATAAAAAATATGTCCATTGATGAAAATGTTGCTGTTGATGAAAATGTTGCTGTTGCTAATAAATGGTGCTGTTAATGAAAATAATGCTGTTGTTGAAAATTTTGAAGTAGATGAAAATTTTGCTAATGATGAAAATTTTTGTTGTTGATGAAAACGTTGCTGTTGATAATAATGTTATTGTTGATGAAAATGTGGCTGTTGTTGAAATAGTTGCTGTTGTTGAAAATGTTACAGTTGTTGAAAATTTTTTATTTTGTTGAAACTGTTGCTGTGGATGAAAATGTTGTTGTTGTTGAAATTGTTGCTGTTGATGATAATGTTGCTGTATATGAAAAAGTTGCTGTTAATGAAAATGTTGCTCTTGATGAAAATGTCCCTTGATGAAAATGTTGCTATTGAATGAAAATGTTGCTGTTGATGAAAATGTTGCTGTTGTTGAAAATATTGCTGTTGTTTAAAATGAAACTAGTGTTGAAAAGGTTTCTGTTGTTGAAAAAGTAAATGCTATTGAAAATGTTGCTGTTGTTGAAAATGTTTCTGTAGTTGAAAATGTTGCTTTTGTTGAAAAAGTTGCTGTTGTTGAAATAGTTGCTGTTGGTGAAAATGTAGCTGTTGATGAATATGTAGCTGTTGATGAAAATGATGCTGTTGATGAAAATGTTGCTGTTGTTGAACATATTGCTGTTGTTGAAATAGTTGCTGTTGATGAAAATGTTGCCTTGATGGAAATTTTAAAGTTGTTGAAATTGTTGCTGTTGATGAAAATGTTTCTGTTGTTAAAAATGTTGCTGTTGTAGAAAATGTTGCTGTTGATGAAAATGTTGTAAATGATTTAAATGTTGCTGTTGATGAAAATGTTGCTAATGATTAAAATGTTGCTGTTGATGAAAATGTTGCTCTTGATGAAAATGTCTGTTGATGAAATTGTTGCTGTTGATGAAAATGTTGCTGTTAATGAAAATGTTGCTGTTGAAATTGTTGCTGTTGATGAAAATTTTGTTGTTAATGAAAATTTTGCTGTTGATGGAAATGTAACTATTGTTGAAAATGTTGTTGATGTTGAAAATTATGCTTTAATTGAAAAATTTGCTGTTGTTGAAATAGTTGCTATTGGTGAAAATGTAGCTGTTGATGAAAATGATGCTGTTGATGAAAATGATGCTTTTGATGAAAATGCAGATGTTGTTGAAAATATTGCTGTTGTTGAATATATTGCTTTTGTTGAAAAAGTTGCTGTTATGAATATGTTGCTTTAATGGAAATTTTGCTGTTGCTGAAAATGTTGCTGTTGATGACAATGTTGTTGTTGTTAAAAATGTTGCTGTTGAAGAAAATATTGCTGATGATGAAAATGTTGCTAATGATTAAAATGTTGCTGTTGATAAAAATGTTGCTGTTGAAGAAAATATTGCTGTTGATGAAAATGTTGCTAATGATTAAAATGTTGCTGTTGATAAAAATGTTGCTGTTGATGAAAATGTTGCTGTTGACGAAAATTTTGCTGTTGATGAAATGTTGCTGTTGATGATAATGATGCTGTTGATGAAAATATTCCTGTTGTTGATAATGTTGCTGTTGATGAAAATGTTGCTGTTAACGTAAATGTTCCTGTTGATGAAAATGTCTGTTGATGAAAATGTTGATGCTGATGAAAATGTTGCTGTTAATGAAAATGTTGCTGTTGATGAAAATTTTGCTGTTAATGAAAATAATGCTGTTGTTAAAATTGTTGCTGTTGATGAAAATGTTTCTGTTGATGAAAATGTTGCTATTGTTGAAAATGTTGCTGTTGTTGAAAATTTATATGTTGTTAGAAATTTTATTTTGGTGAATATGTTTCTGTAATTAAAAATATTGCTATTGTTGAAAATTTTGCTGTTTTTTTAAATGATGCTGTTTTTGAAAATGTTGCGTTTGTTGAAAATGTTGCTGTTGATGAAAATGTTGCTGTTTTTGAAAATGTTGCTGTTGTTGAAAATTTTGCTGTTGTCGATAATGTTAATGTTATTGAAAATGTTGCTAATGATTAAAATGTTGCTGTTGATAAAAATGTTGCTGTTGATGAAAATGTTGCTGTTGACGAAAATTTTGCTGTTGATGAAATGTTGCTGTTGATGATAATGATGCTGTTGATGAAAATATTCCTGTTGTTGATAATGTTGCTGTTGATGAAAATGTTGCTGTTAACGTAAATGTTCCTGTTGATGAAAATGTCTGTTGATGAAAATGTTGATGCTGATGAAAATGTTGCTGTTAATGAAAATGTTGCTGTTGATGAAAATTTTGCTGTTAATGAAAATAATGCTGTTGTTAAAATTGTTGCTGTTGATGAAAATGTTTCTGTTGATGAAAATGTTGCTATTGTTGAAAATGTTGCTGTTGTTGAAAATTTATATGTTGTTAGAAATTTTATTTTGGTGAATATGTTTCTGTAATTAAAAATATTGCTATTGTTGAAAATTTTGCTGTTTTTTTAAATGATGCTGTTTTTGAAAATGTTGCGTTTGTTGAAAATGTTGCTGTTGATGAAAATGTTGCTGTTTTTGAAAATGTTGCTGTTGTTGAAAATTTTGCTGTTGTCGATAATGTTAATGTTATTGAAAATGTTGCTGTTGATGAAAATGTTGCTGTTGATGAAAATGTTGCTGTAGATGAAAATGTCTGTTGATGAAAATGTTGAAGTTGATGAAAATGTTGCTGTTAATGAAAATGTTGCTGTTGTTAAAAATTTTGACGTTAATGAAAATGATGCTGTTGTTGAAATTGTTGCTGTTGATGAATATGCTTCTGTTGATTAAAATGTTGCTGTTGATAAAAACGTCCCTGTCGTTGAAAATGTTGCTGTTGTTGAAAATGTTGTTTTTGTTGAAAATGTTGCTATTTTTGAAAATATATCTGTTGTTTAAAATTTTTTTATGTTGAATATGTTTACGTTGTTAAAAATATTCCTTTTGTTGAAAATTTTGCTGTTTTTGAAAATGATGCTTTTTTTGGAAATGTTGCTGTTGTTGAAAATGTTGCTGTTGCTGTTGATAATGTTGCTGTTTTTGAAAATGTTGCTATTGTTGAAAATGTTTATGTTGATGAAAGTGTTGCTGTTGTAGAATATGATGCTGTTGTTGAAATTTTTGCTGTTGTTGAAAATGTTGCTGTTGTGTTAAATTCTGCTGTTGTTGAAAATTTTACTGCTTAAAAAAATTGCAGCTGTTTAAGTGTTGCTGATGTTGAAAATGTTGCTGTTGTTGAAAATGTTTATGTTGTTGAAAATGTTGCTGTTGATGAAAATGTTGCTGTCGCTGAAAATGTTGTTGTTGTTGTTGAAAATGTTGCTGTTGTTGTTGTTAAAAAAATGTTGCTGTTGTTGTTGTTGAAAATGTTGCTGTGTTGAAGAAAAAATATTGCTGTTAGTTTTGTCGAAAATAGTGCAGTTGTTGTTGTTGTTGTTTTAAATGTTGCTGTTGTGGTTTTTGTTGTTGAAAATGTTGCTGTTGTTTTTGTTGTTAAAAATGTGTCTGTTGTTTTTGTTGAAATTGTTGCTATTGCTGTTGTTGAAATTTTTGCTGTTGTTGAAAATGTATCTGTTTTTGAAAATGTTGCTGTTGTTGTTGTTCAAAATGATGCTGTTGCTATTATTGAAAATGTTTCTGTTGTTGAAAATGTTGCTGTTGCTGAAAATGTTGCTGTTATTGAAAAATTTTCTGTTGTTGAAAATGTTGCTTTTGTTGAAAATGTTGCTGTTTATGAAATAGTAATTGTTGATAAAAAATAAGTCCGTTGATGAAAATGTTGCTGTTGATGAAAATGTTGCTGTTGCAAATAAATGGTGCTGTTAATGAAAATAATGCTGTTGTTGAAAATTATGAAGTAGATGAAAATTTTGCTAATGATGAAAATGTTGCTGTTGATGAAAACGATGCTGTTGATAATAATGTTGATGTTGATGAAAATGTGGCTGTTGTTGAAATAGTTGCTGTTGTTGAAAATGTTACAGTTGTTGAAAATTTTTTATTTTGTTGAAACTGTTGCTGTGGATGAAAATGTTGTTGTTGTTGAAATTGATGCTGTTGATGATAATGTTGCTGTATATGTAAAAGTTGCTGTTAATGAAAATGTTGCTCTTGATGAAAATGTCTCTTGATGAAA
Organism: Ischnura elegans; assembly: GCF_921293095.1. Classification (NCBI taxonomy): domain Eukaryota; kingdom Metazoa; phylum Arthropoda; class Insecta; order Odonata; family Coenagrionidae; genus Ischnura; species Ischnura elegans. Next base: position 94,455,184 of record NC_060253.1, read on the forward strand.
ATATTGCTATTGATGAAAATGTTGCTGTTAATGAAAATGTTGCTGTTGTTGGAAATGTTGCGGTTGTTTAAAATGAAACTAGTGTTGAAAAGGTTTCTGTTGTTGAAAAAGTAAATGATATTGAAAATGTTGCTGTTGTTGAAAATGTTGCTGTAGTTGAAAATGTTGCTTTTGTTGAAAAAGTTGCTGTTGTTGAAATAGTTGCTGTTGGTGAAAATGTAGCTGTTGATGAAAATGATGCTGTTGATGAAAATGTTGCTGTTGTTGAAAATGTTGCTGTTGTTGAACATATTGCTGTTGTTGAAATAGTTGCTGTTGATGAAAATGTTGCCTTGATGGAAATTTTAAAGTTGTTGAAATTGTTGCTGTTGATGAAAATGTTTCTGTTGTTAAAAATGTTGCTGTTGAAGAAAATGTTGCTTTTGATGAAAATGTTGTAAATGATTTAAATGTTGCTGTTGATGAAAATGTTGCTAATGATTAAAATGTTGCTGTTGATGAAAATGTTGCTCTTGATGAAAATGTCTGTTGATGAAATTGTTGCTGTTGATGAAAATGTTGCTGTTGATGAAAATGTTGCTGTTGATGAAAATGTTGCTGTTGAAATTGTTGCTGTTGATGAAAATTTTGTTGTTGATGAAAATGTTGCTGTAAATGAAAATGTAACTATTGTTGAAAATGTTGCTGATGTTGAAAATGATGCTTTAATTGAAAAAGTTGCTGTTGTTGAAATAGTTGCTATTGGTGAAAATGTAGCTTTTGATGAAAATGTTGCTGTTGATGAAAATGATGCTGTTGATGAAAATGTAGCTGTTGTTGAAAATGTCGCTGTTGTTGAACATATTGCTTTTGTTGAAAAAGTTGCTGTTATGAATATGTTGCTTTAATGGAAATTTTGCTGTTGCTGAAAATGTTGCTGTTGTTAAAAATGTTGCTGTTGAAGAAAATATTGCTGTTGATGAAAATGTTGCAAATGATTAAAATGTTGCTGTTGCTAAAAATGTTGCTGGTGATGAAAATGTTGCTGTTAATGAAAACATTTCTGTTGTTGATAATGTTGCTGTTGATGAAAATGTTGCTGTTGACGAAAATTTTGCTGTTGATGAAATGTTGCTGTTGATGATAATGATGCTATTGATGAAAATAATTCTGTTGTTGATAATGTTGCTGTTGATGAAAATGTTGCTGTTGACGAAAATGTTGCTGTTGATGAAAATGTCTGTTGATGAAAATGTTGATGCTGATAAAAATGTTGTTGTTAATGAAAATGTTGCTGTTGATGAAAATTTTGCTGTTAATGAAAATTATGCTGTTGTTGAAATTGTTGCTTTTGATGAAAATGTTTCTGTTGATGAAAATGTTGCTGTTGATGAAAATGTTCCTGTCGTTGAAAATGTGTTTCTTAAAATGTTGCTTTTGTTGAAAATTTATATGTTGTTAGAAATTTTGCTTTTGTTGAATATGGTTCCGTTGTTAAAAATATTGCTATTGTTGAAAATTTTGCTGTTTTTTAAAATGATGCTGTTTTTGAAAATGTTGCTGTTGTTGAAAATGTTGCTGTTGATGAAAATGTTGCTGTTTTTGAAAATGTTGCTGTTGTTGAAAATTTTGCTGTTGTCGAAAATGTTAATGCTATTGAAAATGTTGCTGTGTTTGAAAATGTTGCTGTTGTTGAAAATGATGCTTTTGTTTAAACATTTGCTGTTTTTGAAATAGTTGCTGTTGGTGAAAATGTTGCTGTTGATGAAAATGTTGCTGTTGATGAAAATGATGCTGTTGTTGAAAATGTTGCTGTTGTTGAAAATGTTGCTGTTGTTGAAAATGTTGCTGTTTTTGAACATATAGCTGATGCTGAAATAGTTGCTGTTGATAATGTTGGTTTGATGGAAATTTTGCTGTTGTTTATAATGTTGCTGTTGATGAAAATGTTGCTGTTGATGAAAATGATGCTATTGAAGAAAACAGTTCTGTTGTTGATAATGTTGCTGTTGATGAAAATTATGAAGTTGATGAAAATGTTGCTGTTAATGAAAATGTTGCTGTTGTTAAAAATTTTGCCGTTAATGAAAATGATGCTGTTGTTGAAATTTTTGCTGTTGATGAAAATGCCTCTTTTGATGAAAATGTACCTGTGGATGAAAACGTTCCTGTCGTTGAAAATGTTGCTGATGTTGAAAATGTTGTTTTTGTTTAAAATGTTGCTTTTTTTGAAAATATATCTGTTGTTGAAAATTTTTTTTATGTTGAATATGTTTACGTTGTTAAAAATATTGCTATTGTTGAAATTTTTGCTGTTTTTGAAAATTATGCTTTTTTAGGAAATGTTGCTTTTGTTGAAAATGTTGCTGTTGATGAAAATGTTGCTGTTTTTGAAAATGTTCCTGTTGTTGAAAATGTTGCTGTTGATGAAAGCGTTGCTGTTGTTGAATATGATGCTGTTGTTGAAATTTTTGCTGTTGTTGAAAATGTTGCTATTGTGTTAAATTCTGCTGTTGTTGAAAATGTTACCGCCTAAAAAAATTGCTGTTGAATAAATGTTGCTGATGTGGAAAATGTTGCTGTTGTTGAAAATGTTGCTGTTGTTGAAAATGTTGCTGTTGCTGAAAATGTTGTTGTTGATGAATATGTAGCTGTTGATGAAAATGATGCTGTTGATAAAAATGTTGCTGTTGTTGAAAATGTTGCTGTTGTTGTACATATTGCTGTTGTTGAAAAAGTTGCTGTTGATGAAATGTTGCCTTGATGGAAATTTTAATGTTGTTGAAATTGTTGCTGTTGATGAAAATGTTTCTGTTGTTAAAAATGTTGCTGTTGAAGAAAATGTTGCTGTTGATGAAAATGTTGGTAATGATTAGAATGTTGCTGTTAATGAAAATGTTGCTGTTGATGAAAATGTTGCTAATGATTAAAATGTTGCTGTTGATGAAAATGTTGCTCTTGATGAAAATGTCTGTTGATGAAATTGTTGCTGTTGATGAAAATGTTGCTGTTGATGAAAATGTTGCTGTTGATGAAAATGTTGCTGTTGATGAAAATGTAACTATTGTTAAAAATGTTGCTGATGTTGAAAATGATGCTTTAATTGAAAAAGTTGCTTTTGTTGAAATAGTTGCTGTTGGTGAAAATGTAGCTGTTGATGAAAATGTTGCTGTTGATGAAAATGATGCTGTTGATGAAAATGTAGCTGTTGTTGAAAAAGTTGCTGTTGTTGAACATATTGCTTTTGTTGAAATAGTTGCTGTTTTGAATATGTTGCTTTGATGTAAATTTTTTTGTTGTTGAAAATGTTGCTGTTGATCAAAATGTTGCTGTTGTTAAAAATGTAGCTGCTGAAGAAAATATTGTTGTTGATGATTTTGTTGCTAATGATTAAAATGTTGCTGTTGATAAAAATGTTGCTGTTGATGAAAATGTTGCTGTTGATGAAAACATTTCTGTTGTTGATAATGTTGCTGTTGATGAAAATGTTGCTGTTGACGAAAATGTTGCTGTTGATTAAATGTTGCTGTTGATGATAATAATGCTGTTGATGAAAACATTTCTGTTGTTGATAATGTTGCTTTTGATGAAAATGTTGCTGTTCACGAAAATGTTGCTGTTGATGAAAATGTCTGTTGATGAAAATGTTGATGCTGATGAAAATGTTGCTGTTAATGAAAATTATGCTGTTGTTGAAATTGTTGCTGTTGATGAAAATGTTTCTGTTGATGAAAATGTTGCTGTTGATGAAAATGTTCCTGTCGTTGAAAATGTGTCAGTTTTTTAAAATGTTGCTTTTGTTGAAAATGTTGCTGTTGTTGAAAATATATATGTTGTTGGAAATTTTGCTTTTGTTGAATATGTTTCTGTTGTTAAAAATATTGCTATTGTTGAAAATTTTGCTGTTTTTTAAAATGATGCTGTTTTTGAAAATGTTGCTGTTGTTGAAAATGTTGCTGTTGATGAAAATGTTGCTGTTTTTGAAAATGTTGCTGTTGTTAAAAATGTTGCTGTTGATGAAAATGTTGCTGATGTTGAATATGTTGCTGTTGTTGAAAATTTTGCAGTCGTTGAAAATGTGCTGTTGTGTTAAATTCTGCTGTTGTTGAAAATGTTGCTGTTGTATAAATATTGCTTAGGTTGAAATTTTGCTGTTGTTGAAAATGTTGCAGTTGTTGAAAATTATTCTGTTGTTGAAAATGTTGTTGTTGTTGTTGTTGTTGAAAATGTTGCTGTTGTTGTTGTTAAAAAATGTTTCTGTTTTTGTTATTGAAAATGTTGCTGTTGTTGTTGCAAAAAATGTTGCCGTTAGTTATGTCGAAAATAGTGCTGTTGTTTTTGTTGTTGTTTAAAATGTGCTGCTGTTGTTGTTGTTGTTGAAAATGTTGCTGTTGTTGTTGTTGTTGTAAATGTTGCTGTTGTTGTTTTTGTTGAAAATATTGCTATTGCTGTTGTTGAAATTTTAGCTGTTGTTGAAAATGTTGCTGTAGTTGAAAATTTTGCTGTTGTTTAAAACGTTGCTCATGTTGGAAATGTTGCTGTTGTTGTTATTGAAAATGATGCTGTTGCTGATATTTAAAATGTTGCTGTTGTTGAAAATGTTGCTGTTATTGAACATTTCTCTGTTGTTGAAAATTTTGCTTTTGTTGAAAATGTTGGTTTGATGAAATAGTTTCTGTTGATGAAAATGTGTCAGTTGATGAAAATGTTGCTGTTGATGAAAATGATGCTGTTGATGAAAAAGGTGCTGTTACTGAAAATTATGCTTTTGGTGAAAATGTTGCTGTTTTTGAAATTGTTGCTGTTGTTGAATATGTTGCAGTTGTTGAAAATTTACTGTTGTTGAAAATGTAGCTGTTGTGTTAAATTCTGCTGTTGTTGAAAATGTTGCTGTTGTTGAAAATGTTGCTGTTGTAAAAATGTTGCTGAGGTTGAAAATGTTGCTGTTGTTGAAAATGTTGCTTTTTTTGAATATGTTGCTGTTGTTGAAAATGTTGCTGTTGTTGAAAGTGTTGTTGTTGAAAATGTTAATGTTGTTGTTGTTATAAAATGTTGCTGTTGTTGTTGTTGAAAATGTTGCTGTTGTCCAAAATTTTGCTGTTGATAAAAATGTTGTTGTTGATGAAAATGTGTCTGTTGATGAAAATGTAACTGTTAATGAAAATGATTCTGTGTTTGAAAATGTTGTTGTTGTTGAAAATGTTGCTGTTGATAAAAATGTTGCTGTTGATAAAAATGTTGCTGTTTTTTAAATGCTGCTGTTGATGAAAAAGTTTCTGTTGTTGAAAATGTTGCTCTTGTTGAAATAGTTGCTGTAGACGAAAATGTTGCTTTTGATGAAAATTTTGCTGTTGTTGAAAATGTTACTGTTGATTAAAATTATGCTGTTGAAGAGAATGTTGCTGTTCATGAAAATTCTGCTAATAATGAAAATGTTGCTGTTTATGATAATGTTGCTGTTGATGAAATAGTTGCTGTTGATGAAAGCATTTCTGTAGTTGATAATGTTGCTGTTGATTAAAATCTTACTGTTTATGAAAAAATTGCTGTTGATGAAAATGTCTGTTGATGAATATGTTGATGTTGATGAAAATGTTGCTGTAAATGAAAATGTTTCTGTTGATGAAGATTTTGCAGCTAATGAAAATGATAATGTTGTTGAAATATTTGCTGTTGTTGAAAATGTTGCTGTTGATGAAAATATTGCTGTTGATGAAAATGTTCCTGTGGTTGAAAATGTTGCTGTTGTTGTTGTTTAAGTTGAAAATATTGCGGTTGTTTTTGTTGAAAATGATGCTGTTGCTTTTATTGAAAATGTTGCTGTTGTCGAAAATGTTGCTGTTTGCCGAAAAATATCCTGTTATTGAAAATTTTGCTGTTGTTGAAAATGTTGCTTTTGTTGAAAATGTTGCTGTTGTTGAAAGGGTTGCTGTTGATTAAAATGTGTCTGTTAATAAAAATGTGTCTGTTGATGAAAATGTTGCTGTGGATGAAAATTGTTCTGTTGTTGAAAATGTTGCTGTTGTTGAAAATTTTGCTGTCGATGAGAATGTTGCTAATGATGAAAATGTTGCTGTTGATGAAAATGTTGCTGTTGTTAAAAATGTTGCTGTTGATAAAATGTTGCTGTTGTTGAAATTGTTGCTGTTGTTAAAAATGTTGCAGTTGTTGAAAGTTTTACTATTGTTGAAAATGTTACTGTTGATGAAAATTTTGCTGTTGTTGAAAATATTGCTGTTCATGATAATGTTGCTGTTGATGAAAATGTTGCTGTTGATGAAAATGTTGCTCTTGATGAAAATGTCTGTTGATGAAAATGTTGCTGTTGATGACAATGGTGCTGTTGATGAAAATGTTGCTCTTGATGAAAATGTTGCTTTTGATGAAAATGTTGCTGTTTTTGATGTTGTAGTTGAGACAATTTCTCATATATGCTTTGACAAATGACTGTCGATATTGCGGTGTGGGAGAAGGTGTGTGGCCTGCTCGGGCTAGAGCAGTCGTCGAGTCTGTCGAAGTTGGACGGTACGTGTGTGTCGGTTCGGTCGGTTGGCCGCAGTCATGGTGCGAAGTTCGCTAGATACATTCGTGTATGGTGTATCATATCTTTTTTTTGTCTTTTGGAATAAAGTTCCAATACCCAGAGAACAACTGTGCAAATTGATTCACCCCTCCCAGAGGTTATTGGCCCAGGGGTTACGAGCGCAGGAACTCCAGAAATCCCGGAAACAGTGAGAAAGTGACTTGCGACCACGTGGTGGATTAGAACTTCTAATATGGAAGAAGAGCGATATAGAATACCGCTATTAGACGGGAAGAACTATAGTGACTGGAAATATAGAATGGAAGTGTTTTTAGATGAGAAGGAAGTCCTGTCACATGTTGAAAGGTCGTTCGATGTCTTGTCAGAACCGTACGCAATATTAGCAAGTGACAACGAGTCCGCACGAGAAAAGAAGCAGAAAGACATTATGCAATTACGTAGGAACGATAAGAAATGCAAAAGTCTAATAATTCAGAGAATACAAGATAGTCAGCTGGAGCTAGTCAAAAGCAAAGTTACCGCTTTTGACGTGTGGAAAGCATTAGAGAATAGATTCGAGAAGAAGTCTGTGATGAGTCGAATGATGCTTTCGAAACAATTACATACGCTTGTGTATGACCCAACAGAGGAATCGTTTAGCGAATACTGCCTGAGATTCGACAGACTGATCCGTTCCCTAAAACAAACCGGCGAGAAAATTGACGATGACGGTGCCGTAATAAGATTCCTGATGACGATGCCATCATCGTATGAGACAGTTGTAACTAGTCTGCAATCGCTGGATGCAACAGAATTGAAAATGGAGTTTGTTAGAGTGAGGATTGAGGAGTACGAGGCACACAAGAAAGAGACAAGAGATTCAGTCGCTTCGGAACGAGATGTCCCGAATATGGCCTTTGCTGGCTGCAGGAGGGGCAACCAGAGGACCCAAAGTGAAGGAAGAGAGAAGAAAGAAAGCTTCACATTCAATTGTCACAATTGCGGCTTGAGAGGACATAGGAAGGTGCAGTGCTGGAAGCCTGGAGGAGGAGCGTTTCATGGGCGCTCGAATGGAAGAGGTGGACGAGCAGTTGGTCGCAGAGGAAGACCATGGAACAACGGAGGCAGAAATGATGCATGTTTGGTGGCAGAAGAGGAGGCGGAACCTGCCTACAGCTTCCAAACAACGGCAGTATCATCAGCGGTGGTAAGCGAAACCGCAACACCTGAGAGTGACTGGGTGTTGGACTCCGGTGCATCAGATCATCTTGTTAAGGTGGGAACTCCGATCTATAATATTAGACAATTTGACAATCCAATAAAAATAACGGTAGCAAAGTCAGATACTTTTCTTGTTGCTAAAGAAGTAGGAGATATAAAAGCATTTGCAGTTGTGAATGGAAAAGTAAACAAGATAGAAATGAATAATGTGCTAATAGTGGAAAATCTCAAGTTCAATTTAATTTCTGTTTCAAGACTAGAAAAGAAAGGGTTTGAAATTAATTTTCGAAATAAGAAATGTTATGTCAAGAAAGGTAATGCAAATATTGTTGTTGGTGATAGAATGGATAATATCTATAAACTTCCTATTGTCATTGACGAGTGTGCCATTGAGAGAAAGGCTTTTTCAAGTGTAAGTGATCAAGTTTGGCATACCAGGTTAGGTCATATTGGCAATACAAATTTAAAACATCTTTGTAAAATTGTTGATGGTATTGGTGATTTGAAATGTGATAATTTAGATGTGTGTAAAATATGTATTCAGGGCAAACAGACGAAACAACCATTTAATAGAACGAGATCTCAAACCACAAGACCATTGGAACGAATACATAGTGATGTTTGTGGGCCAATAACTCCTCTTGCGTATAATGGTATTAAATATATTTTGACTTTGATTGATGATTATACACATTTCACTGTTGTTTTTGGTCTAAAGTCCAAATCTGATGTGTATGAATATTTAAAACAGTACGAAGCTAGAGTCACGAGTCGTTTTTCAACTAAAATATGTGCCTTTAGATGTGACAATGGTACAGAATATGTGAACAGCCAAGTAAAGAAATTCTTTAGAGAAAAAGGAATTAAATTTGAGCTAACCATTCCAGGAACTCCGGAGAATAATGGCGTTGCTGAAAGAATGAATCGAACAATTCTAGATAAGGCTCGATGTATGCTTGTTGGTAGTCGGTTGAGAAAGTCCTTTTGGTTTGAAGCTGTGATGACAGCAGTGTACTTAATCAATAGAAGTCCTACCACAGCCCTTAATGAAAGTAAAGTCCCTGCGGAGATGTGGTATGGTGAACGTCCTGACTTAAGCAAATTGAGAGTGTTTGGGTGTGAGGCTTATCTTCACAAACCGAAGGAGCAAACACATAGTAAATTTGACTCAAGAAGCAAAAGATGTATTATGTTGGGATACTGTGATAATGGGTATAGGTTGTGGTCATTAGAAGATAACAAAGTTATTGTGGGAAGGAATGTAATCTTTGTTGAAACTAACAATGACTCAGTAACTGAAAATTGGGATATTGCATGGAAAGATAAATCTTTAGATGAGAGTACTGAGCTGATTGAACCAATTGAACAGGGAAGTGGTGAAAGTGAGGAACCACTCAGGAGAAGTAGTAGAGTGAAATTAAAACCTAAATATCTAGAAGATTACGTAACCTTAGCCACTAATCCTAACGAGACTGAATTTGCAAATGAAGTAACTGTGAAAGAAAAGAGTGATGATACTCTTGATAACTTTAACTTAAAAAATAATTGTGATGTGTCACTCTTTGCAACAAATTACTGCAATGATGTTCCAAATTGTTATACTGAACTACAACATAGGGATGATAAAGATTTATGGTTTGCAGCAGTTAATGATGAACTTGATGCATTAGAACTTAACAATACCTGGGAATTAGTTTCTCTTCCGCAAGGTAAATTACCAATTAAAAGTAGATGGGTGTTTACCATTAAGGAAGATGGTGATGGAAATGTAGAAAGACTTAAGGCAAGACTGGTAATTAAAGGTTGTGCATAGAAAAGAGGGATAGACTATGAGGAAACTTATGCTCCTGTAGCACGTTTGTCAACCTTTCGTGCATTGCTATGTCTCATAAACAAAGAGAAATTATTTGTCAACCAATTAGATGTAAAGAATGCTTTTCTACACGGTGATCTTAAAGAGGAAATTTACATGTACCCACCGGAAGGCTTGAATGTCAAAAGTGGTTTAGTGTGTAAACTCAAAAAAACATTATATGGTTTAAAACAAGCACCCCTTGAGTGGAATAAAAGGTTTGATGAGTTTATAAGAGCACTGGGTTTTGAAAGCAGTAAAGCTGATGAATGTTTATACATAATGAGAAGTGAAGTGGATGTAATGTACCTACTGCTTTATGTTGATGATTTCTTAATTGCAGGAAATAATAGTGATTTGTTAAATGAGGTGAAACAAAAGTTAATGGGTGAATTTAAAATGAGAGACTTAGGTGTTACCAGTAATTTCTTGGGAATTAAGGTAACTTTTACTAGTGATGGTCTGTTTATTAATCAAACAAATTACTTAAAGAAAGTTTTGACTAAATTTAATATGGAATCATGTAAACCAGTGAGTACTCCAATTGAACTCCAACCAGATAACGATGTGACATCTCAAGAATGTATCATTGGTGTTAAACCATATAGAGAACTGGTGGGAAGTTTGATGTATGCATGTCTAGGAACAAGACCTGATATTTGTGCTGCAGTGAATTTCTATAGTCAATTTCAAAGTAATGCCACTGAAATACAATGGAAAGGCTTAAAAAGAATCTTGAGGTACATTCAAGGGACACTTGATTTTGGTTTAAAGTATGAAGGTAATTCAAGTACACCTTTGTTGTGCTATGCCGATGCAGCTTTTGCAAATTGTAGTGATAGAAAATCAACATCTGGTTATTTATTGAAAATGTATGGTGATCTAGTTGTATGGAACACAAAGAAACAAAGTACAGTAGCATTGTCTTCTACTGAGGCTGAGTATGTTGCTTTAGCGGCAGCTGCGACTGAAGTGTTATGGTTTAAAGTGTTGATGTCTGAAATGAATGTTAATATGAAGGATCCAATAACAATTTTCCAAGATAATCAATCATGTATTCAGACTGTAGAAAATTGGAAGAGAAAACGCATGAAACACATTGATATAAAATATCAGTTTGTAAAAGACTTGTATAACTCTAAGGTTATCTACATTGAATATGTGCCTTCCTCTGAACAGGAGGCGGATGTACTGACAAAAGGGTTATCAGCAAAAGTGTTTTGCAAGCATAGGGTAAATTTAAGATGCATGAGAAATTGAGGAGGGGTGTTGTAGTTGAGACAATTTCTCATATATGCTTTGACAAATGACTGTCGATATTGCGGTGTGGGAGAAGGTGTGTGGCCTGCTCGGGCTAGAGCAGTCGTCGAGTCTGTCGAAGTTGGACGGTACGTGTGTGTCGGTTCGGTCGGTTGGCCGCAGTCATGGTGCGAAGTTCGCTAGATACATTCGTGTATGGTGTATCATATCTTTTTTTTGTCTTTTGGAATAAAGTTCCAATACCCAGAGAACAACTGTGCAAATTGATTCACCCCTCCCAGAGTTAAAATTGTTGCTGTTGATGAAAATTGAGATGTTGATGATTATGTTGCGGTTGATGAAAATGTAACTGTTGATGAAAATGTTTCTGTGTTTGAAAATGTTTTTGTTGTTGAAAATTTTGCTGTTGTTTCAAATGTTGCTGTTTTTGAAAATGTTGCTGTTGTTGAAAATGTTGCTGTTTTCGAAGATGTTGCTGTTGTGTAAAATATTGCTGTTGCTGGAAATGTTGCTTTTATGGAATAGATTGCTGTTGTGTTAAATTTTTTACTGTTGTTAAAAAATGTTGCAGTTATTGAAAATGTTGCTTTTGTAAAAATGTTGCTGATGTTGCAAATTTTGCTATTGTTGAAAATATTGCTCTTGTTGAAATGTTGCTGTTGTTGATAATGTTATTGTTGTCGTTGTTGAATATTTGGCTGTAGTTTGTGTTGAAAAAGTTGCTTTTGTTGTTGTTGAAAATGTTGCTGTTGTCGTTGTCAAAAGTGTTGCTGTTGTTTTTGTCAAAAATGTTTTTTTTGTTGTTGTTGTTTAAGGTGTTGCTGTTGTTTTTGTTGTTGAAAATTTGCTGTTGTTATTGTTGTTGTGAAAAATGAAGCTTTTTTTATTGTTGTGGAAAGTGTTGCTAATGCTGTTGTTGAAAATGTTGCTGTTTTTGAAAATGTTTCTGTATTTGAAAATAATGCTGTTGTTGAAAATGTTGCTGTTGTTAAAAAGTTGCTGATGATGAAAGTTTTGCTGTTGATGAAAATGTTGCTGTTGATGAAAATTTTCCTTTAATTGAAAATGTTGATGTTTGTTGAAAATGTTGCTGTTGTTGTTGTTGTTGAAAATCTTGCTGTTTTTGTTGTTGAAAATGTATCTGTTGCTGTTGTTGAAAATGTTCCTGTTGTTTAAAATAAACCTGCTGTTGAAAATTTGTCTGTTGTCGAAAATGTTAATGTTATTGAAAATGTTGCTGTTGTTGAAAATGTTGCTGTTGTTGAAAATGATGCTTTTGTTCAAAAAATTGCTGTTTTTGAAATAGTTGCTGTTGGTGAAAATGTTGCTGTTGATGAAAATGTTGCTGTTGATGAAAATGATGCTGTTGTTGAAAATGTTGCTGTTGTTGAAAATGTTGCTGTTTTTGAACATATAACTGATGTTGAAATAGTTGCTGTTGATGAAAATGTCGGTTTGATGGAAATTTTGCTGTTGTTGATAATGTTGCTGTTGATGAAAATGTTGCTGTTGTTAAAAATATTGCTGTTGAAGAAAATGTTGCTGTTGATGTAGATGTTGCTAATGATTTAATTGTTGCTGTTGATGAAAATTTTGCTGTTGATGAAAATGATGCTGTTGAAGAAAACATTTCGTTTGTTGATAATGTTGCTGTTAACGAAAATGTTGCTGTTGATGAAAATGTCTGTTGATGAAAATGTTGAAGTTGATGAAAATGTTGCTGTTAATGAAAATGTTGCTGTTGTTAAAAATTTTGCCGTTAATGAAAATGATGCTGTTGTTGAAATTGTTGCTGTTGATGAAAATGCTTCTGTTGATGAAAATGTTGCTGTGGATGAAAACGTTCCTGTCGTTGAAAATGTTGCTGTTGTTGAAAATTTTTTTGTTGAAAATGTTGCTGTTTTTGAAAATATATCTGTTGTTGAAAACATTTCTGTTGTTGATAATGTAGCTGTTGATGAAAATGTTGCTGTTGACGAAAATGTTGCTGTTGATGAAAATTTTGCTGTTAACAAAAATGTTGCTGCTGATGAAAATGTCTGTTGATGAAAATGATGATTTTTTATGTTGAATTTGTTTACGTTGTTAAAAATATTGCTATTGTTGAAAATTTTACTGTTTTTTAAAATGATGCTTTTTTTGGAAATGTTGCTGTTGTTGAAAATGTGTCTGTTGCTGTTGATAATGTTGATGAAAATCTTGCTGTGGATGAAAACGTTCCTGTCGTTGAAAATGTTGCTGTTGTTGAAAATGTTTTTGTTGAAAATGTTGCTGTTTTTGAAAATATATCTATTGTTGAAAACATTTCTGTTGTTGATAATGTAGCTGTTGATGAAAATGTTGCTGTTGACAAAAATGTTGCTGTTGATGAAAATTTTGCTGTTAACAAAAATGTTGCTGCTGATGAAAATGTCTGTTGATGAAAATGATGATTTTTTATGTTGAATATGTTTACGTTGTTAAAAATATTGCTATTGTTGAAAATTTTTCTGTTTTTTAAAATGATGCTTTTTTTGGAAATGTTGCTGTTGTTGAAAATGTTGCTGTTGCTGTTGATAATGTTGCAATTTTAGAAAATGTTGCTGTTGTTGTAAATGTTGCAGTTGATGAAAGTGTTGCTGTTGTTGAATATGATGCTGTTGTTGAAATATTTGCTGTTGTTGAAATATTTGCTGTTGTTGAAAATGTTGCTGTTGTGTTAAATTCTGCTGTTGTTGAAAATGTTACCGCTTAAAAAAATTGCTGTTGTATAAATGTTGCTGATGTTGAAAATGTTTTTGTTGTTGAAAATCTTTCTGTTGTTGAAAATGTTGCTGTTGTTGAAAATGTTGTTGTTGTTGATGAAAATGTTGCTGTTGTTGAAAAAGTTGCTCATGTTGAAAATTTTGCTGTTGTTGTTATTGAAAATGATGCTGTTGCTGTTATTGAAAATGTTGCTGTTGTTGAAAATGTTGCTGTTGTTGAAAATGTTGCTGTTATTGAACATTTCTCGGTTGTTGAAAATGTTGCTTTTGTTGAAAATGTTGCTGTTGATGAAATAGTTTCTGTTGATGAAAATGTGTCTGTTGATGAAAATGTTGCTGTTGATGAAAATGATGCTGTTGATGAAAAAGGTGCTTTTACTGAAATTATGCTTTTGTTGAAAATGTTGCTGTTGATTATAATGTTGCTGTTGTTGAATATGTTGCTGTTGTTGAAAATTTTGCTGATGTTGAAAATGTTGCTGTTGTGTTATATTCTGCTGTTGTTGAAAATGTTGCTGATTTGAAAATGTTGCTGTTGTATAAATGTTGCTGAGGTTGAAAATGTTGCTGTTGTTGAAAATGTTGCTATTTATAAAAATGTTGCTGTTGTTGAAAATGTTGCTGTTGTTGAAAGTGTTGTTGTTGAAAATGTTAATATTGTTGTTGTTAAGAAATGTTGCTGTTGTTGTTGTTGAAAATGTTGCTGTTGTTCAAATTGTTTCTGTTGATGAAAATGTTGTTGTTGATGAAAATGTGTCTGTTGATGAAAATGTAACTGTTATTGAAAATGATTCTGTGTTTGAAAATGTTGTTGTTGTTGAAAATGTTGCTGTTATTGAAAATAGTGCTATTGTAGAAAATGTTTCTGTTGTTGTTAAAAATGTTGCTGTTGATAAAAATGTTGCTGTTTTTTAAATGCTGCTGTTGATGAAAATGTTGCTGTTGATAAAAATGTTGCTGTTGTTCAAATTGTGGCTGCTAATGAAAATGTTGTTGTTGATGAAAATGTGTCTGTTGATGAAAATGTAACTGTAAATGAAAATGACAATGTGTTTGAAAATGTTGTTGTTGTTGAAAATGTTGCTGTTGTTGAAAAAAGTGCTGTTGTAGAAAATGTTACTGTTGTTAATAAAAATTTTGCTGTTGTTAAAAATACTGATGGTGTTGAAATTGTTGCTTTTGTTGAAAATGTTGCTGTTGATGCAATGTTGCTTTTGATGAAAATGTTGCTGTTGTTGCAAATGCAACTGTTGATGAAATAGTTGCTGTTGATGAAAATGTTGCTATAAATGAAAATGTTGCTTGTGTTGAAAATGTTGCTGTTGATGAAAACGTTGCTGTTGTTGAAAATGTTGTTGTTGTTGAAAATTTTGCTGTTGTTGAAAATGTTGCTGTTGTGCAAAAATTCTGCTGTTGTTGAAAATGTTGCTGTTGTTAATAAAAATGTTGCTGTTGATAAAAATGTTGCTGTTTTTTAAATGCTGCTGTTGATGAAAATGTTGATGTTGATGAAAATGTTGCTGTTGATAAAAATGTTGCTGTTGATGAAAACGTTGCTGTTGTTGAAAATGTTGTTGTTGTTGAAAATTTTGCTGTTGTTGAAAATGTTGCTGTTGTGCAAAAATTCTGCTTTTGTTGAAAATGTTGCTGTTGTTAATAAAAATGTTGATGTTGATAAAAATGTTGCTGTTGATAAAAATGTTGCTGTTTTTTAAATGCTGCTGTTGATGAAAATTTTGATGTTGATGAAAATGTTGCTGTTGATAAAAATTTTGCTGTTGATGAAAATGTGGCTGTTGTTGAAATTGTTGCTGTTGTTGAAAACGTTGCAGTTGTTGAATAATTTACTTTTGTTGAAACTTGCTGTGGATGAAAATGTTGTTGTTGTTGAAATTGTTTCTGTTGATGATAATGTTGCTGTATATGAAAAAGTTGCTGTTGATGAAAATGTTGCTCTTGATGAAAATGTCTGTTGATGAAAATGTTGCTGTTGATGAAAATAATGCTGTTGATGAAAATGTTGCTGTTGTTGAAATTGTTGTGTTAGATGAAAATGTTGTTGTTGATGATGATGTTGCTGTTGATGATAATGTTGCTATTTATGAGAATGTTGCTGTTGATGAAAATGTTGCTCTTGATGAAAATGTCTGTTGATGAAATTGTTGCTGTTGGTGAAAATGAAGCTGTTGATGAAAATAATGCTGTTGATGAAAATGATGTTGTTGATGAAAATGTTGCTGTTGTTGAAAATGTTTCTGGTATTGAACATATTGCTGTTGTAGAAATAGTTGCTGTTGATGAAAATATTAATTTGATGGAAATTTTAATGTTGTTGAAAATGTTGCTGTTGATGATAATGTTTCTGTTGTTAATAATGTTGCTGTTGATGAAAATGATGTTGTTGATTAAAATGATGCTGTTGTTGAAAATGTTTCTTGTGTTGAACATATTGCTGATGTTGAAATAGTTGCAGTTGATGAAAATGTTGCTTTGATGGAAATTTTGCTGTTGTTGAAAATATTGATGTTGAAGAAAATGTTGCTGTTGATGAAAATGTTGCTAATGATTAAAATGTTGCTGTTGATGAAAATGTTGATGTTGATGAAAATGATGCTGTTGATGAAAACACATCTGTTGTTGATACTGTTGCTGTTAATGAAAATGTTGCTGTTGATGAAAATGTCTGTTGATGAAAATGTTGATGTTAATGAAGATGTTTCTGTTAATGAAAATGTTACTGTTGATGAAAATTTTTCTGTAAATGAAAATGATGCTGTTATTGAAACTGTTGCTGTTGATGAAAACGTTTCTGTTGATGAAAATTTTGCTATTGATGATAATGTTCCTGTCGTTGAAAATGTTGCTGTTGTTGAAAATGTTGCTTTTGTTGAAAATGTTGCTGGTGTTGAAAAAATATCCGTTGTTAAAATTTTACTTTTCTTGAAAATGTTTTGTGGATGAAAATGTTGTTGTTGTTGAAATTTTTTCTGTTTTTGAAAATGATGCTGTTTTTGAAAATGTTGCTGTTGATGATAATGTTGCTGTTTTTGAAAATTTTGCTGATGTTGAAAATGTTGCTGTTGATAAAAATGTTGCTTTTTTTTAATATGTTGCTGTTTTGAAAATTTTGCTGTTGTTGAAAATGTTGCTGTTGTGTTAAATTCTGCTGTTGTTGAAATATTGCTGTTGTTGAAAATGGTGCTGTTGTATTAATGTTGCTGAGGTTGAAAATGTTGCTGTAGGAGAAAATGTTGCTTTTGTTGAAAATGTTGCTGTTGTTGAAAATGTTGCTGTTGTTGAAAATGTGGTTATTGAAAATGTAGCTCTTGTTGTTGCAAAAAATTTTGCTATTAGTTTTGTCGAAAATAGTTCTGTTATAGAAAATGTTTTTTTAAATGTTGGTGTTGTTGCTGTTATTGTTGAAAATGTTGCTGTTGTAGTTTTTGTTGAAAATACTACTATTGATGTTGTTGAAATTGTTGCTGTTGTTAAAAATGTTGCTGTTGTTAAAAATGCTGCTGTTGTAAGAAAATGTTGCTGTTGTTTAAATAATTACTGTTGATGAAAGTTTTGCTTTTGATAAAAAATTGGCTGCATATGAAAATGTTGCTGTTAAAAAAAATTGCTGTTGTAGAAAATGTAACTGTTGTTGTAGTTGAAAAAGATGCTGGTGCTGTTATTGAAAATGTTACTGTTGTTGTAAAAGTTGCTGTTGTTGGAAATTTGCATTCATTGAAAAATTTTATGTTGTTGAAAATGTTGCTTTTGTTGAAAATGTTGTTGTTGATGAAATAGTTGCTGTTGATGAAAATGTGTCTGTTGTTGAAAATGTTGCTGTTGATAAAATGTTCTTGTTGATGAAAATTTCTGTTGATGAAAATGGTGATGTTGATGACAATGTTGCTGTTAATGAAAATTTTGCTGTCGAAGAAGATTTTGCTGTCAATGAAAATGATGCTGTTGTTGAAAATATTGCTATTGTTGAAAATGTTTCAGTTGTTGAGAATGTTGATGGTGTTGAAATTGTTGCTGTTGTTGAAAATGTTGCTGTTGATGCAATGTTGCTTTTGATGAAAATGTTGCTGCTGTTGCAAATGCTACTATTGATTAAATAGTTGCTGTTGATGAAAACATATCAGTAGTTAATAATGTTGCTGTTGATGAAAATGTTACTGTTGATGAAAATGTTCTTGTTGATGAAAATGTCTGTTGATGAAAATGGTGATGTTGATGACAATGTTGCTGTAAATGAAAATTTTGCTGTCGAAAAAGATTTTGCTGTCAATGAAAATGATGCTGTTGTTGAAATTGTTGCTGTTTATGAAAATGTTGCTGTTGATGAAAATTATGCTGTTGTTGCAAATGCAACTGTTGATGAAATAGTTGCTGTTGATGAAAATGTTGCTATAAATGAAAATGTTGCTTGTGTTGAAAATGTTGCTGTTGATGAAAACGTTGCTGTTGTTGAAAATGTTGTTGTTGTTGAAAATTTTGCTGTTGTTGAAAATGTTGCTGTTGTGCAAAAATTCTGCTGTTGTTGAAAATGTTGCTGTTGTTAATAAAAATGTTGCTGTTGATAAAAATGTTGCTGTTTTTTAAATGCTGCTGTTGATGAAAATGTTGATGTTGATGAAAATGTTGCTGTTGATAAAAATGTTGCTGTTGATGAAAACGTTGCTGTTGTTGAAAATGTTGTTGTTGTTGAAAATTTTGCTGTTGTTGAAAATGTTGCTGTTGTGCAAAAATTCTGCTTTTGTTGAAAATGTTGCTGTTGTTAATAAAAATGTTGATGTTGATAAAAATGTTGCTGTTGATAAAAATGTTGCTGTTTTTTAAATGCTGCTGTTGATGAAAATTTTGATGTTGATGAAAATGTTGCTGTTGATAAAAATTTTGCTGTTGATGAAAATGTGGCTGTTGTTGAAATTGTTGCTGTTGTTGAAAACGTTGCAGTTGTTGAATAATTTACTTTTGTTGAAACTTGCTGTGGATGAAAATGTTGTTGTTGTTGAAATTGTTTCTGTTGATGATAATGTTGCTGTATATGAAAAAGTTGCTGTTGATGAAAATGTTGCTCTTGATGAAAATGTCTGTTGATGAAAATGTTGCTGTTGATGAAAATAATGCTGTTGATGAAAATGTTGCTGTTGTTGAAATTGTTGTGTTAGATGAAAATGTTGTTGTTGATGATGATGTTGCTGTTGATGATAATGTTGCTATTTATGAGAATGTTGCTGTTGATGAAAATGTTGCTCTTGATGAAAATGTCTGTTGATGAAATTGTTGCTGTTGGTGAAAATGAAGCTGTTGATGAAAATAATGCTGTTGATGAAAATGATGTTGTTGATGAAAATGTTGCTGTTGTTGAAAATGTTTCTGGTATTGAACATATTGCTGTTGTAGAAATAGTTGCTGTTGATGAAAATATTAATTTGATGGAAATTTTAATGTTGTTGAAAATGTTGCTGTTGATGATAATGTTTCTGTTGTTAATAATGTTGCTGTTGATGAAAATGATGTTGTTGATTAAAATGATGCTGTTGTTGAAAATGTTTCTTGTGTTGAACATATTGCTGATGTTGAAATAGTTGCAGTTGATGAAAATGTTGCTTTGATGGAAATTTTGCTGTTGTTGAAAATATTGATGTTGAAGAAAATGTTGCTGTTGATGAAAATGTTGCTAATGATTAAAATGTTGCTGTTGATGAAAATGTTGATGTTGATGAAAATGATGCTGTTGATGAAAACACATCTGTTGTTGATACTGTTGCTGTTAATGAAAATGTTGCTGTTGATGAAAATGTCTGTTGATGAAAATGTTGATGTTAATGAAGATGTTTCTGTTAATGAAAATGTTACTGTTGATGAAAATTTTTCTGTAAATGAAAATGATGCTGTTATTGAAACTGTTGCTGTTGATGAAAACGTTTCTGTTGATGAAAATTTTGCTATTGATGAAAATGTTCCTGTCGTTGAAAATGTTGCTGTTGTTGAAAATGTTGCTTTTGTTGAAAATGTTGCTGGTGTTGAAAAAATATCCGTTGTTAAAATTTTACTTTTCTTGAAAATGTTTTGTGGATGAAAATGTTGTTGTTGTTGAAATTTTTTCTGTTTTTGAAAATGATGCTGTTTTTGAAAATGTTGCTGTTGATGATAATGTTGCTGTTTTTGAAAATTTTGCTGATGTTGAAAATGTTGCTGTTGATAAAAATGTTGCTTTTTTTTAATATGTTGCAGTTTTGAAAATTTTGCTGTTGTTGAAAATGTTGCTGTTGTGTTAAATTCTGCTGTTGTTGAAATATTGCTGTTGTTGAAAATGGTGCTGTTGTATTAATGTTGCTGAGGTTGAAAATGTTGCTGTAGGAGAAAATGTTGCTTTTGTTGAAAATGTTGCTGTTGTTGAAAATGTTGCTGTTGTTGAAAATGTGGTTATTGAAAATGTAGCTCTTGTTGTTGCAAAAAATTTTGCTATTAGTTTTGTCGAAAATAGTTCTGTTATAGAAAATGTTTTTTTAAATGTTGGTGTTGTTGCTGTTATTGTTGAAAATGTTGCTGTTGTAGTTTTTGTTGAAAATACTACTATTGATGTTGTTGAAATTGTTGCTGTTGTTAAAAATGTTGCTGTTGTTAAAAATGCTGCTGTTGTAAGAAAATGTTGCTGTTGTTTAAATAATTACTGTTGATGAAAGTTTTGCTTTTGATAAAAAATTGGCTGCATATGAAAATGTTGCTGTTAAAAAAAATTGCTGTTGTAGAAAATGTAACTGTTGTTGTAGTTGAAAAAGATGCTGGTGCTGTTATTGAAAATGTTACTGTTGTTGTAAAAGTTGCTGTTGTTGGAAATTTGCATTCATTGAAAAATTTTATGTTGTTGAAAATGTTGCTTTTGTTGAAAATGTTGTTGTTGATGAAATAGTTGCTGTTGATGAAAATGTGTCTGTTGTTGAAAATGTTGCTGTTGATAAAATGTTCTTGTTGATGAAAATTTCTGTTGATGAAAATGGTGATGTTGATGACAATGTTGCTGTTAATGAAAATTTTGCTGTCGAAGAAGATTTTGCTGTCAATGAAAATGATGCTGTTGTTGAAAATATTGCTATTGTTGAAAATGTTTCAGTTGTTGAGAATGTTGATGGTGTTGAAATTGTTGCTGTTGTTGAAAATGTTGCTGTTGATGCAATGTTGCTTTTGATGAAAATGTTGCTGCTGTTGCAAATGCTACTATTGATTAAATAGTTGCTGTTGATGAAAACATATCAGTAGTTAATAATGTTGCTGTTGATGAAAATGTTACTGTTGATGAAAATGTTCTTGTTGATGAAAATGTCTGTTGATGAAAATGGTGATGTTGATGACAATGTTGCTGTAAATGAAAATTTTGCTGTCGAAAAAGATTTTGCTGTCAATGAAAATGATGCTGTTGTTGAAATTGTTGCTGTTTATGAAAATGTTGCTGTTGATGAAAATTATGCTGTTGATGAAAATATTCCTGTTGTTGAAAATGTTGCTGTTGTAGAAAATGTTGCTTTTGTTGAAAATGTTGCTGTTGTTAAGAATAAATCTGTTGTTGAAAATTTTACTTTTGTTGAAAATGTTTCTGTTGTTAAAAATATTGCTTTTGTTGAAAATGTTGCTGTTTTTGAAAATGATGCTGTTTTTAAAAATGTTGCTGTTGTTAAAAATTTTGCTGTTGATGATAATGTTTCTGTAGTTGAAAATGTTGTTGTTGCTGAAATGGTTGCTGTTTTTGAAAATGTTGCTTTACATGAAAATTTTGGTAATGATGAAAATGTTGCTGTTGATGAAAATGTTTCTGTTCAGGTTTCTCGGGTTAACAGATTTGAGTAAAACTTAATTGATTAAGTAATTGGGCTTTATTGCCAACAAAGAAAATACATTCCCTTGCTACACACCATGGCCCCCTGGGCCCATGGTAACACACCAGGCTCACATACCAACACATACAGAGCGACTGCGAGAGACTGACCAGACTGGCTCTCCCGCCAACTAACGTGCGTAACCAACGTGCGCCACCAACGTGCGCACACCAACGTGCGCATGCGCATCAACATTTTTGCGCAATATAGATGTACCACACATATATCCAACACACCTCCTTACATCTATATTGCACTTACACTAATTCAAACCCAACACATTTCGAAAACTTTCAAACTTTTGACGACACAAGGATTTAGTAAATACATCAGCAACATTATCCTCTGAATTTACCTTGACAATATCAATCATACCTTCCCTAACACATTCATGCACATAATGGTAGTGTACCTCAATATGCTTTGAATTTTTAGTAAAATTACCATGCTTTGCAATATCAATTGCACCTGAATTATCTTCATAAACCTTCATTGGCTTTATTAATTGTACATCAAATGTACTCAATAACTCTTTTATAAATTTTAATTCACTCACTGCTTCTGACAAAGCTACATACTCTTCAAAAGTTGAAGCTTTCGTCACAGACTTTTGCTTTTTCGATTTCCAATATACAACATTCCCAAATAATCTTATAACATAACCTGTTGTGGATTTCCTATCCAAATAATCACCTGCCCAATCAGCATCAACATAACAATCAATAATATTTACACAATCATTCATTTTGTAACATAATTTCAAATCCTTTGTTAAAATTAAATATTTCAAAATTCTTAAAGCATACTTAAAATGCGTTTCATTATAACAATTTTGATATCTACTTAAGTAATTAACGCTGAAACTTATGTCAGGTCTTGTAGCTGAACTTATGTATAATAAGGCACCAATTAAATTTCTGAATTTAATGTTTTTGTCACAGATATCCGCCTTCTCAATTTTTAAGTTTACTTCCATTGGTGTATTGTACAATTTACTATTTTCTAAATTATATTTCTTAACCAATGATTCAATATACTTGGTTTGATTTAATTTCAATTCATGCTTGTGGGACTCATATTCAATGGTAATCCCAAGATACTCTTTAACTTTCCCAAGATCTTTCATTTTAAATTTTTCAGATAGTAAGACTTTAACTTTCTGTATTTCTTTCTTATTTGCACCACAAATTAATAAATCATCAACAAAAATTAATAAATAAATAGAATCTTTTCCATTTCTAAGAGAATATAAGCAGGAATCAATATCACTTCTTTTAAAACCTAAATTTGCCAAAAATTCATCAAGGCATTCATACCAAGCTCTTGGACTTTCTCTTAAACCATATAAAGCTTTGAACAATTTACATACTCTTTTTGTACCATCTTCATAGCCTTTTGGTTGTTTAACATAAACTTCAGAAGTGACCTTGCCATTTAAAAAAGCAGTTTCCACATCCATTTGGTCAACTTCTAAACCCATCTGACAACAATATGACAAAAGAATTTTTAAAGTCTGCATTTTGGCTACGGGAGAATAAATATCATCAATTTCATCGGTTTGCTGGAAACCTCTCACAACTAATCTGGCCTTATAAGTTCCATCAGTTTTTTTTGTATACACCCATTTAACATCTAAGACTTTATTTTTAATATTTTTGACCAATTTCCAAGTGTTATTTTTAATTAAACAATCAATCTCTTTATCCATTGCCTTTTTCCATAATTGACTCTCGTTGGACTCAATCGCCTCCTCAAATGTATTTGGTACATCCGTTCTGCACATATTTACAAATATACCGCTATTGTACACATAATAATCATCAAGTTTCTTAGGAGGATTGCTGTCTCGTTGAGATCTACGAATTTCAGCTTCCCTCTTAGTGTCTGACTCTAATGATTCATTTTCAGAACTATCGTTACTTTCATCTTTCAAATCACTGTTTTCATTGTCCTCATGATCAGATTCATTCTCATTTAATCCAATACATACAACATTTTCTTCTACAATATCTACATGCCGTGCTACTATGACTGTACCATTTATTAGTACCCTGTATCCAACATTACTATAACCAATTAAAATACCCATATCTGCCTTTTTATCCCATTTTGAAGATCTTTTCTGTTCTGGAACTCTAACAAAAACAGTACTTCCGTACAAACGTAAATTGGAAACATCTGGTTTCTTACCGAAAAATATCTCATAGGGAGTTTTTCTTTCAATAGTATTGGCTAATGTACGATTTTTCAAATACGTTGCAGTAAATATAATTTCTGGCCAATACCTCTTGTGCACATTTGCTTCTGCTAACAAACAACGTGCCATATTCATTATGGTCCTGTTAAACCGTTCCGCTGTTCCATTCAGTTCATGTACATATGATGGACAATTGTTAATTACAATACCTCTCTCTCTGGTAAAATTATAAATGTCACCATTCAAATACTCCTTCCCATTATCACATCTCAAAAATTTTACCCTTTTACCTGTAAGATTTTCACATTCATTCACAAATTCAACAAGACAATCAAACACTTCAGTTTTAGATTTCATCGTATAAACTTTAGCAATCTTACTATAATCATCAATGAAAGAAACAAAATATTTTTCACCTTTAAGACCTGTGGTTTGGAAAGGTCCACAAACATCAGTATGAACAATTTCTAAAATATCTTTTGCTCTGTTCCTATTATTCTTAAATGGAACATTACTCATTTTGTTTTCAATACATAATTTACATTTCAAAAAGTCTGATTCAAGTTCACTCGGAATACCGTCCAGCAACTGATTTTTCACCAAAGTATTTAAATATTTAAAATTTACATGTCCCAATAAACGATGCCATTTTTCCTTTAGAGTCATAGAATCAACACTTTTATTTGCAACATTTACCAAAGTTCCTGATTTTACTTTGCTTTTCATAATGTATAAACCATTCACTTCCAAAGCTACTGCTGTAACATTACCTTTAAAATCAATAATTTTGGTCATTTTGCCTTTAGAAACAATTGTATTACCCACAGTTATTTTGCTGTAGCTAATCAGGTTTGATTGCATATCTTTAACATACAATACATTCTTCATATTAACTAAATTCTTCTTGCCAAATGCATCAAAATAACTTAACACATTTCCGATTTTTGTGGCTTTTAGAATTTCATTATTACCCAAATGAACATTTATGGGTTGCTTCAGAACAATACATTTATCAAAATATCTATCATCATTAATGATGTGGTCTGTACAGCCACTATCAAGAAGCCACTTTATTTCATTACGATCTACATTACTTATCTCAGTGTTATGCACCGCACGATGAGCAACCGTTGTAAGCCATGCGCTGTATTCTTCATTCTTCTGTCCTTGGTCTGCGCATGCTCCGTGCCATACTCCGCGCTGCCCGCGATGAAAGCTGCCACGCCCCCTTACAAAGCCTCTTCTTCCGGATCCTTGTCTGCATCGTGATGAACGCCATGTGCCTCTGCTACTTGTCATTTGTCCACTACTTCTGCAATCTCTTCGTATATGTCCCACTTCACCACATTGGAAGCATGTTCGCTCTTGCCTATTTCTATCCGCCGCGAATGCGTTGCTTTTCCTAGCCGAAGTCTCGCATCTTTGATTTTTCAACTCAGCCATTTGAATTTTATTCCTCACATAGTCAGCTGTTTGATCCTCTTCTTTTAACGTGTCAATTAAATCACCAATGTAACTGTACGAGTCAGGCAACGTGTTCAACATATAATTTAATTTTTCCTTCTCTGAAACACTCGCGCCAGCGGTTTTCAACTCATTTACCAATTTTTCAAAGTCACTGAAAAATTTCGCCGAGTCACTGTAATCTCTAAGTCTCAGTCTTTCCAATTTATTTCTACACACAATCTGCAGTGCTGTTGACTCTTTCAGATATAAACTATCGAACTTCTTAATTATATCGTACGCCGTCGTTTTATCACATACAAATTCCAATTGCTTATTTGAAATAGCGCCGTATATATAGTTCATTGCCTTTAAATCATTTTCATCCCAATCCTCTTTGTCCGATGAAACTTTTCCTCTCATTATGACATTGTCACACTTTTTAAGTTTCAAAAATAATGTCACACGTTTCTTCCACATACCGTATTCTTCTCCGTCAAACACCGGTATAACCAAATCACTGTACTTCGCCATTTTACCGTCACTCGTACAATAACCAAGAAACCACCACGTGAACCACGGACTTCTGCTACCATGTTCAGGTTTCTCGGGTTAACAGATTTGAGTAAAACTTAATTGATTAAGTAATTGGGCTTTATTGCCAACAAAGAAAATACATTCCCTTGCTACACACCATGGCCCCCTGGGCCCATGGTAACACACCAGGCTCACATACCAACACATACAGAGCGACTGCGAGAGACTGACCAGACTGGCTCTCCCGCCAACTAACGTGCGTAACCAACGTGCGCCACCAACGTGCGCACACCAACGTGCGCATGCGCATCAACATTTTTGCGCAATATAGATGTACCACACATATATCCAACAGTTTCTGTGTATGAAAATAGTGCTAATGTTAAAAATGTTGCTGTTGTTGAAAATATTGCTATTCTTGAAAATATTGCTGTTGTTAAAAATGTTGATGGTGTTGAAATTGTGGCTGTTGTTGAAAATGTTGCTGTTGATGCAATCTTGCTTTTGATGAAAATGTTGCTGTTGTTGCAAATGCTACTGTTGATGAAATAGTTGCTGTTGATGAAAATGTTGCTATAAATGAAAATGTTGCTTGTGTTGAAAATGTTGCTGTTGATGAAAACGTTGCTGTTATTGAAAATGTTGTTGTTGTTGAAACTTTTGCTGTTGTTGTAAATGTTGCTGTTGTGCAAAAATTCTGCTGTTGTTGAAAATGTTGCTGTTGTTAATAAAAATGTTGCTGTTGATAAAAATGTTGCTGTTTTTTAAATGCATCTGTTGATGAAAATGTTGATGTTAATGAAAATGTTGCTGTTGATAAAAATGTTGCTGTTGATGAAAATGTGGCTGTTGTTGAAATTGTTGCTGTTGTTGAAAACGTTGCAGTTGTTGAATAATTTACTTTTGTTGAAACTTGCTGTGGATGAAAATGTTGTTGTTGTTGAAATTGTTGCTGTTGATGATAATGTTGCTGTATATGAAAAAGTTGCTGTTGATGAAAATGTTGCTCTTGATGAAAATGTCTGTTGATGAAAATGTTGCTGTTGATGAAAATGTTGCTGTTGATGAAAATGTTGCTGTTGTTGAAAATGTTGCTGTTGTTTAAAATGATACTGTTGTTGAAAATGTTGCTGTTGTTGAAAAAGTAAATGCTATTGAAAATGTTGCTGTTGTTGAAAATGGTACTGTTGTTGCAAATAATGCTATTTTTGAAAAAGTTGCTGTTGTTGAAATAGTTGCTGTTGGTGAAAATATACTGTTGATGAATATGTAGCTGTTGATGAAAATGATGCTGTTGATGAAAATGTTGCTGTTGTTGAAAATGTTGCTGTTGTTGAAAATGTTGCTGTTGTTGAACTTAATGCCGTTGTTGAAATAGTTGCTGTTGATGAAAATGTTGCTTTTAATGAAATTTTCATGTTTTTGAAAATGTTGCTGATGATGAAAATGTTTCTGTTGTTAAAAATGTTGCTGTTGAAGAAAATGTTGCTGTTGATGAAAATGTTGATAATGATTAAAATGTTGCTGTTGATGAATATGTTGCTGTTGATGAAATTTTTGCTAATGATTAAAATGTTGCTGTTGATGAAAATGTTGCTCTTGATGAAAAAGTTTGTTAATGAAATTGTTGCTGTTGATGAAAATATTGCTGTTAATGAAAATGTTGCTGTTGATGAAAATGTTGCTGTTGTTGAAATTGTTGCTGTTGATGAAAATGTTGTTATTGATGAAAATGTTGCTGTTGATGAAAATGTAACTGTTGTTGAAAATGTTGCTGTTGTTGAAAATGATGCTTTTGTTGAAAAAGTTGCTGTTGTTGTAATAGTTGCTGTTGGTGAAAATGTAGCTGTTGATGAAAATGTTGCTGTTGATAAAAATGATGCTGTTGATGAAAATGTAGCTGTTGTTGAAAATGTTGCTGTTGTTAAACTTATTGCTGTTGTTGAAATTGTTGCTGTTATGAATATGTTGCTTTGATGGTAATTTTGCTGTTGTTGAAAATGTTGCTGTTGTTAAAAATGTTGCTGTTGTTAAAAATGTTGCTGTTGAGGAAAATATTGCTGTTGATGAAAATGTTGCTAATTATTAAAATGTTGCTGTTGATAAAAATGTTGCTGTTGATGAAAATGATGCTGTTGATGAAAACATTTCTGTTGTTGATAATGTTGCTGTTGATGAAAATGTAGCTGTTGACGAAAATGTTGCTGTTGATGAAAATTTTGCTGTTAACAAAAATGTTGCTGCTGATGAAAATGTCTGTTGATGAAAATTTTGCTGTTGATGAAAATTTTGCTGTTAATGAAAATGATGCTGTTGTTGAAATTGTTGCTGTTGATGAAAATGTTTCTGTTGATGAAAAATTTGCTGTTGATGAAAAATTCCTGTCGTTGAAAATATTGCTATTGTTTAAAATGTTGCTTTTGTTTAAAATGTTGCTGTTGTTTAAAATTTATCTGTGATTGAAATTTTGATTTTGTTATAATATGTTTCCGTTGTTAAAAATATTGCTTTTGTTGAAAATTTTGCTGTTTTTTAAAATGATGCTGTTTTTGAAAATGTTGCTGTTGTTGAAAATGTTGATGTTGTTGAAAATGTTTCTGTTAATGAAAATGTTGCTGTTGATGAAAATTTTGCTGTTAATGAAAATGATGCTGTTGTTGAAATTGTTGCTGTTGGTTAAAATGTTTCTGTTGATGAAAATGTTGCTGTTGATGAAAAATTCCTGTCGTTGAAAATGTGCTATTGTTTAAAATGTTGCTTTTGTTGAAAATGTTGCTGTTGTTTAAAATTTATCTGTTGTTGCAAATTTTGCTTTTGTTGAATAGGTTTCTGTTGTTAAAAATATTGCTATTTTTGAAAATTTTGCTGTTTTTTAAAATGATGCTGTTTTTGAAAATGTTGCTATTGTTGAAAATGTTGGTGTTGATGAAAATGTTGCTGTTTTAGAAAATGTTGCTGTTGTTGAAAATGTTGCTGTTGATGAAAATGTTGCTGTTGATGAATATGGTGCTGTTTTTGAAATTTTTGCTGTCGTTGAAAATGTTGCTGTTGAGTTAAATTCTTCTGTTGTGTTAAATTCTGCTGTTGTTGAAAATGTTGCTGTTGTTGAAAATGTTGCTGTTGTATAAATGTTGCTTAGGTTGAAATTTTGCTGTTGTTGAAAATGTTGCTGTTGTTGAAAATGTTGCTGTTGTTGAAAATGTTATTGTTTTTTTTTTTAAAATGTTGCTGTTGTTGTTGTTAGGAAATGTTGCTGTTGTTGTTGAAAATGTTACTGTTGTTGTTTTAAAAAATGTTGCTGTTAGTTTTGTCGAAAATAGTGGTTGTTTTTGTAGTTGTTTAAAATGTGCTGCTGTTGTTGTTGTTGTTGTTGAAAATGTTTCTGTTGTTGAAAACATATCTGTTGTTGAAAATTTTGCTATTGTAGAAGATGTTTCTGTTGTTAAAAATATTGTTATTGTTGAAAATGTTGCTGTTTTTGAAAATAAAACTGTTTTTGAAAATCTTGCTGTTGTTGAAAATGTTGCTTTTGATGAAAATATTTTTGTTTTTGAAAATGTTCCTGTTTTCGAAAATGAAGCTGTTGATGAAAATGTTGCTGTGTTGAATATGTTGCTGTTGTTGAACATTTTGCTGTTGTTGAAAATGTTGCTGTTATGTTTAATTTTGCTGTTGTTGAAAATGTTGTGTTTTTGAAAATGTTGCTGTTGTATGAATGTTGCTGAGGTTGAAAATATTGCTGTTGTTGAAAATGTTGCTTTTTTTGAAAATGTTGCTTTTGTTGAAAATGTTGTTGTTGTTGAAAGTGTTGTTGTTGAAAATGTTGCTGTTGTTGTTGTTAAAAATGTTGCTGTTGTTGTTGTTAAAAATGTTGACGTTGTTGTTGCATAAAATGTTTCTGCTAGTTTTGTCGAAAAGAGTGCTGTTTTTGTTTTTGTTGTTTAAAATGTTGCTGTTGTTCTTGTAGAAAATGTTGATGTTGCTGTTGTTGTTGAAAATGTTGCTGTTGTTGTTTTTGTTGAAAATGTTGCTATTGCTGATGTTGAAACTGTTGCTCTTGTTAAAGATGTTGCTGTTGTTGAAAATGTTGCTGTTGTTTAAATAGTTAGTGATGATAAAAGTTTTGCTGTTGATGAAAAATTGGCTGTTTGTGAAAATGCTGCTGTTGTTGAAAATGTTGCTTTGTTGAAAATGTTGCTGTGGTTGTTGTTGAAAATGATGCTGGTGCTGTTATTGAAAATGTTGATGTTGTTGAAAATGTTGCTGTTGTTGGAAATGTTGCTGTCATTGAAAGTTATTATGTTGTTGAAAATGTTGCTTTTGTTGAAAATGTTGCTGTTGATGAAATAGTCTGTTGATGAAAATGTGCCTGTAGATGACATTTTGCTGTTGATAAAATTTTGCTGTTGATGAAAATGGTGCTGTTAATGAAAATAATGCTGTTGTTGAAAATTTTGCAGGAGATGAGAATGTTGCTAATGATGAAAATGTTGCTGTTGGTGAAATTGTTGTTGTTGTTGAAAATATTGCAGTTGTTGAAAATTTTACTTTTGTTGAAAATGTTACTTTGGTAAAAAAATGTTGTTGTTACTGAAAATGTTGCTGTTGATAAAAATTTTGCTGTTGATGAAAATGTTGCTGTTGTTGAAATTGTTGTTGTTGTTGAAAATATTGCAGTTGTTGAAAATTTTACTTTTGTTGAAAATGTTACTTTGGTAAAAAAATGTTGTTGTTACTGAAAATGTTGCTGCTGATGATAATGTTGCTGTTGATGAAAATGTTGCTGTTGATGAAAATTTTGCTCTTGATGAAAAAGTCTGTTGATGAACTTGTTGTTGTCGATGAAAATGTTGCTGTTGATGAAAATGTACTGTTGATGAAAATGTTGCTGTTGTTCAAATTGTTGCTGTTGATGAAAATGTTGTTGTTGATGAAAATGTTCCTGTTGATGAAAATGTAATTTTTAATGAAAATGATTCTGTGTTTGAAGAGGTTGTTGTTGTTGAAAATGTTGCTGTTGTTGAAAAAAGTGCTGTTGTAGAAAATGTTTCTGATGTTGTTAAAAATATATCTGTTGATTAAAATGTTGCTGTTTCTTAAATGGTTCTGTTCATGAAAATGTTGCTGTTGATGAAAATGTTGCTCTTGTTGTTGTTGAAAATGCTGCTGTTGTGTTTGTTGAAAATGTTGCTGTTGTTGTTGTCGAAGATTTTGCTGTTGTTGTTGTCGGAAATGTTCTTGTTTTGTTGTTGTAGAAAATTTTGCTGTTATGGTCGATGTTGAAAATGTTGCTGTAGAACTTGTTGTTGAAAATTTTGCTACTGTTGTTGTTGTTGTTGAAAATGTTGCTTTACATGAAAATTTTGGTGATGATGAAAATGTTGCTGTTGATGAAAATGTTTCTGTGTATGAAAATAGTGCTAATGTTAAAAATGTTGCTGTTGTTGAAAATATTGCTTTTCTTGAAAATGTTGCTGTTGTTAAAAATGTTATTGGTGTTGAAATTGTTGCTGTTGTTGAAAATGTTGCTGTTGATGCAATGTTGCTTTTGATGAAAATGTTGCTGTTGTTGCAAATGCTACTGTTGATGAAATAGTTGCTGTTAATGAAAATGTTGCTGTTGATGAAAATGTTGCTGTTGTTGAAATTGTTGCTGTTGATGAAAATGTTGTTGTTGATGAAAATGTTGCTGTTGATGAAAATGTAACTGTTGTTGAAAATGTTGCTGTTGTTGAAAATGATGCTTTTGTTGAAAAAGTTGCTGTTGTTGTAATAGTTGCTGTTGGTAAAAAATGTAGCTGTTGATGAAAATGTTGCTGTTGATAAAAATGATGCTGTTGATGAAAATGTAGCTGTTGTTGAAAATGTTGCTGTTGTTAAACTTATTGCTGTTGTTGAAATTGTTGCTGTTATGAATATGTTGCTTTGATGGTAATTTTGCTGTTGTTGAAAATGTTGCTGTTGTTAAAAATGTTGCTGTTGTTAAAAATGTTGCTGTTGAGGAAAATATTGCTGTTGATGAAAATGTTGTTAATTATTAAAATGTTGCTGTTGATAAAAATGTTGCTGTTGATGAAAATGATGCTGTTGATGAAAACATTTCTGTTGTTGATAATGTTGCTGTTGATGAAAATGTAGCTGTTGACGAAAATGTTGCTGTTGATGAAAATTTTGCTGTTAACAAAAATGTTGCTGCTGATGAAAATGTCTGTTGATGAAAATGATGATGTTGATGAAAATGTCGCTGTTAATGAAAATTTTGCTGTTGATGAAAATTTTGCTGTTAATGAAAATGATGCTGTTGTTGAAATTGTTGCTGTTGATGAAAATGTTTCTGTTGATGAAAAATTTGCTGTTGATGAAAAATTCCTGTCGTTGAAAATATTGCTATTGTTTAAAATGTTGCTTTTGTTTAAAATGTTGCTGTTGTTTAAAATTTATCTGTGGTTGAAATTTTGATTTTGTTATAATATGTTTCCGTTGTTAAAAATATTGCTTTTGTTGAAAATTTGGCTGTTTTTTAAAATGATGCTGTTTTTGGAAATGTTGCTGTTGTTGAAAATGTTGATGTTGTTGAAAATGTTTCTGTTAATGAAAATGTTGCTGTTGATGAAAATTTTGCTGTTAATGAAAATGATGCTGTTGTTGAAATTGTTGCTGTTGGTTAAAATGTTTCTGTTGATGAAAATGTTGCTGTTGATGAAAAATTCCTGTCGTTGAAAATGTGCTATTGTTTAAAATGTTGCTTTTGTTGAAAATGTTGCTGTTGTTTAAAATTTATCTGTTGTTGGAAATTTTGCTTTTGTTGAATAGGTTTCTGTTGTTAAAAATATTGCTATTTTTGAAAATTTTGCTGTTTTTTAAAATGATGCTGTTTTTGAAAATTTTGCTGTTGTTGAAAATGTTGGTGTTGATGAAAATGTTGCTGTTTTAGAAAATGTTGCTGTTGTTGAAAATGTTGCTGTTGATGAAAATGTTGCTGTTGATGAATATGGTGCTTTTTTTGAAATTTTTGCTGTCGTTGAAAATGTTGCTGTTGAGTTAAATTCTTCTGTTGTGTTAAATTCTGCTGTTGTTGAAAATGTTGCTGTTGTATAAATGTTGCTTAGGTTGAAATTTTGCTGTTGTTGAAAATGTTGCTGTTGTTGAAAATGTTGCTGTTGTTGAAAATGTTATTGTTTTTTTTTTAAAATGTTGCTGTTGTTGTTGTTAGGAAATGTTGCTGTTGTTGTTGAAAATGTTACTGTTGTTGTTTCAAAAAATGTTGCTGTTAGTTTTGTCGAAAATAGTGCTGTTGTTTTTGTAGTTGTTTGAAATGTGCTGCTGTTGTTGTTGTTGTTGAAAATGTTTCTGTTGTTGAAAACATATCTGTTGTTGAAAATTTTGCTATTGTAGAAGATGTTTCTGTTGTTAAAAATATTGTTCTTGTTGAAAATGTTGCTGTTTTTGAAAATGTTGCTGTTGTTTGAAATGTTGCTGTCATTGAAAGTTATTATGTTGTTGAAAATGTTGCTTTTGTTGAAAATGTTGCTGTTGATGAAATAGTCTGTTGATGAAAATGTGCCTGTAGATGAAATTTTGCTGTTGATAAAATTTTGCTGTTGATGAAAATGGTGCTGTTAATGAAAATAATGCTGTTGTTGAAAATTTTGCAGGAGATGAGAATGTTGCTAATGATGAAAATGTTGCTGTTGGTGAAAATGTTGCTGTTGATAAAAATTTTGCTGTTGATGAAAATGTTGCTGTTGTTGAAATTGTTGTTGTTGTTGAAAATATTGCAGTTGTTGAAAATTTTACTTTTGTTGAAAATGTTGCTTTGGTAAAAAAATGTTGTTGTTACTGAAAATGTTGCTGCTGATGATATTGTTGCTGTTGATGAAAATGTTGCTGTTGATGAAAATTTTGCTCTTGATGAAAAAGTCTGTTGGTGAACTTGTTGTTGTCGATGAAAATGTTGCTGTTGATGAAAATGTACTGTTGATGAAAATGTTGCTGTTGTTCAAATTGTTGCTGTTGATGAAAATGTTGTTGTTGATGAAAATGTGTCTGTTGATGAAAATGTAACTTTTAATGAAAATGATTCTGTGTTTGAAGAGGTTGTTGTTGTTGAAAATGTTGCTGTTGTTGAAAAAAGTGCTGTTGTAGAAAATGTTTCTGTTGTTGTTAAAAATATATCTGTTGATTAAAATGTTGCTGTTTCTTAAATGGTTCTGTTCATGAAAATGTTGCTGTTGATGAAAATGTTGCTCTTGTTGTTGTTGAAAATGCTGCTGTTGTGTTTGTTGAAAATGTTGCTGTTGTTGTTGTCGAAGATTTTGCTGTTGTTGTTGTCGGAAATGTTCTTGTTTTGTTGTTGTAGAAAATTTTGCTGTTATGGTCGATGTTGAAAATGTTGCTGTAGAACTTGTTGTTGAAAATTTTGCTACTGTTGTTGTTGTTGTTGAAAATGTTGCTTTACATGAAAATTTTGGTGATGATGAAAATGTTGCTGTTGATGAAAATGTTTCTGTGTATGAAAATAGTGCTAATGTTAAAAATGTTGCTGTTGTTGAAAATATTGCTTTTCTTGAAAATGTTGCTGTTGTTAAAAATGTTATTGGTGTTGAAATTGTTGCTGTTGTTGAAAATGTTGCTGTTGATGCAATGTTGCTTTTGATGAAAATGTTGCTGTTGTTGCAAATGCTACTGTTGATGAAATAGTTGCTGTTGATGAAAATGTTGCTATTAATGAAAATGTTGCTTGTGTTGAAAATGTTGCTGTTGATGAAAACGTTGCTGTTATTGAAAATGTTGTTGTTGTTGAAAATTTTGCTGTTGTTGAAAATGTTGCTGTTGTGCAAAAATTCTGCTGTTGTTGAAAATGTTGCTGTTGTTAATAAAAACGTTGCTGTTGATAAAAATGTTGCTGCTTTTTAAATGCTGCTGTTGATGAAAATGTTGATGTTGATGAAAATGTTGCTGTTGATAAAAATGTTGCTGTTGATGAAAATGTGGCTGTTGTTGAAATTGTTGCTGTTGTTGAAAACGTTGCAGTTGTTGAATAATTTACTTTTGTTGAAACTTGCTGTGGATGAAAATGTTGTTGTTGTTGAAATTGTTGCTGTTGATGATAATGTTGCTGTATATGAAAAAGTTGCTGTTGATGAAAATGTTGCTCTTGATGAAAATGTCTGTTGATGAAAATGTTGCTGTTGATGAAAATGTTGCTGTTGATGAAAATGTTGCTGTTGTTGAAAATGATGCTGTTGTTTAAAATGATACTGTTGTTGAAAATGTTGCTGTTGTTGAAAAAGTAAATGCTATTGAAAATGTTGCTGTTGTTGAAAATGGTACTGTTGTTGCAAATGATGCTTTTGTTGAAAAAGTTGCTGTTGGTGAAAATATACTGTTGATGAATATGTAGCTGTTGATGAAAATGATGCTGTTGATGAAAATGTTGCTGTTGTTGAAAATGTTGCTGTTGTTGAACATAATGCCGTTGTTGAAATAGTTGCTGTTGATGAAAATGTTGCTTTTAATGAAATTTTCATGTTTTTGAAAATGTTGCTGATGATGAAAATGTTGCTGTTGATGAAAATGTTGATAATGATTAAAATGTTGCTGTTGATGAATATGTTGCTGTTGATGAAATTTTTGCTAATGATTAAAATGTTGCTGTTGATGAAAATGTTGCTCTTGATGAAAAAGTTTGTTAATGAAATTGTTGCTGTTGATGAAAATATTGCTGTTAATGAAAATGTTGCTGTTGATGAAAATGTTGCTGTGTTTGAAATTGTTGCTGTTGATGAAAATGTTGTTGTTGATGAAAATGTTGCTGTTTATGAAAATGTAACTGTTGTTGAAAATGTTGCTGTTGTTGAAAATGATGCTTTTGTTGAAAAAGTTGCTGTTGGTGAAAATGTAGCTGTTGATGAAAATGTTGCTGTTGATAAAAATGATGCTGTTGATGAAAATGTAGCTGTTGTTGAAAATGTTGCTGTTGTTAAACTTATTGCTGTTGTTGAAATTGTTGCTGTTATGAATTTATTGCTTTGATGGTAATTTCGCTGTTGTTGAAAATGTTGCTGTTGTTAAAAATGTTGCTGTTGAGGAAAATATTGCTGTTGATGAAAATGTTGCTAATTATTAAAATGTTGCTGTTGATAAAAATGTTGCTGTTGATGAAAATGATGCTGTTGATGAAAACATTTCTGTTGTTGATAATGTTGCTGTTGATGAAAATGTAGCTGTTGACGAAAATGTTGCTGTTGATGAAAATATTGCTGTTAACAAAAATGTTGCTGCTGATGAAAATGTCTGTTGATGAAAATGATGATGTTGATGAAAATGTCGCTGTTAATGAAAATTTTGCTGTTGATGAAAATTTTGCTGTTAATGAAAATGATGCTGTTGTTGAAATTGTTACTGTTGATGAAAATGTTTCTGTTGATGAAAATGTTGCTGTTGATGAAAAATTCCTGTCGTTGAAAATATTGCTATTGTTTAAAATGTTGCTTTTGTTTAAAATGTTGCTGTTGTTTAAAATTTATCTGTGGTTGAAATTTTGATTTTGTTGAATATGTTTCTGTTGTTAAAAATATTGCTTTTGTTGAAAATTTTGCTGTTTTTTAAAATGATGCTGTTTTTGAAAATGTTGCTGTTGTTGAAAATGTTGATGTTGTTGAAAATGTTGCTGTTAATGAAAATGTGGCTGTTGATGAAAATTTTGCTGTTAATGAAAATGATGCTGTTGTTGAAATTGTTGCTGTTGGTGAAAATGTTTCTGTTGATGAAAATGTTGCTGTTGATGAAAAATTCCTGTCGTTGAAAATGTGCTATTGTTTAAAATGTTGCTTTTCTTGAAAATTTTTCTGTTGTTTAAAATTTATCTGTTGTTGGAAATTTTGCTTTTGTTGAATAGGTTTCTGTTGTTAAAAATATTGCTATTTTTGAAAATTTTGCTGTTTTTTAAACTGATGCTGTTTTTGAAAATGTTGCTGTAGTTGAAAATGTTGGTGTTGATGAAAATATTGCTGTTTTTGAAATGTTGCTGTTGTTGAAAATGTTGCTGTTGATGAAAATGTTGCTGTTGATGAATATGGTGCTGTTTTTGAAATTTTTGCTGTCGTTGAAAATGTTGCTGTTGAGTTAAATTCTTCTGTTGTGTTAAATTCTGCCGGTATTGAAAATGTTGCTGTTGTTGAAAATGTTGCTGTTGTATAAATGTTGCTTAGGTTGAAATTTTGCTGTTGTTGAAAATGTTGCTGTTGTTGAAAATGTTGTTGTTTTTTTAAAAATGTTGCTGTTGTTGTTGTTAGGAAATGTTGCTGTTGTTGTTGAAAATGTTGTTGATGTTGTTGAAAATGTTGCTGTTGTTGTTTCAAAAAATGTTGCCGTTAGTTTTGTCGAAAATAGTGCTGTTGTTTTTGTAGTTGTTTAAAATGTGCTGCTGTTGTTGTTGTTGTTGAAAATGTTTCTGTTGTTGAAAACATATCTGTTGTTGAAAATTTTGCTATTGTTGAAGATGTTTCTGTTGTTAAAAATATTGTTATTGTTGAAAATGTTGCTGTTTTTGAAAATAAAGCTGTTTTTGAAAATCTTGCTGTTGTTGAAAATGTTGCTTTTGATGAAAATATTTTTGTTTTTGAAAATGTTGCTGTTTTCGAAAATGTAGCTGTTGATGAAAATGTTGCTGTTGTTGAATATGTTGCTGTTGTTGAACATTTTGCTGTTGTTGAAAATGTTGCTGTTATGTTTAATTTTGCTGTTGTTGAAAATGTTGTGTTTTTGAAAATGTTGCTGTTGTATGAATGTTGCTGAGGTTGAAAATATTGCTGTTGTTGAAAATGTTGCTTTTTTTGAAAATGTTGCTTTTGTTGAAAATGTTGTTGTTGTTGAAAGTGTTGTTGTTGAAAATGTTGCTTTTGTTGTTGTTAAAAATGTTGCTGTTGTTGTTGTTAAAAATGTTGACGTTGTTGTTGCATAAAATGTTTCTGCTAGTTTTGTCGAAAATAGTGCTGTTTTTGTTTTTGTTGTTTAAAATGTTGCTGTTGTTCTTGTAGAAAATGTTGATGTTGCTGTTGTTGTTGAAAATGTTGCTGTTGTTGTTTTTGTTGAAAATGTTGCTATTGCTGTTGTTGAAACTGTTGCTGTTGTTAAAGATGTTGCTGTTGTTGAAAATGTTGCTGTTGTTTAAATAGTTAGTGATGATAAAAGTTTTGCTGTTGATGAAAAATTGGCTGTTTGTGAAAATGTTGCTGTTGTTGAAAATGTTGCTTTGTTGAAAATGTTGCTGTTGATGAAATTTTTGCTAACGATTAAAATGTTGCTGTTGATGAAAATGTTGCTCTTGATGAAAAAGTTTGTTAATGAAATTGTTGCTGTTGATGAAAATATTGCTGTTAATGAAAATGTTGCTGTTGATGAAAATGGTTCTGTTCATGAAAATGTTGCTGTTGATGAAAATGTTGCTCTTGTTGTTGTTGAAAATGCTACTGTTGTGTTTGTTGAAAATGTTGCTGTTGTTGTTGTCGAAGATTTTGCTGTTGTTGTTGTCGGAAATGTTCTTGATTTGTTGTTGTAGAAAATTTTGCTGTTATGGTCGATGTTGAAAATGTTGCTGTAGAACTTGTTGTTGAAAATTTTGCTACTGTTGTTGTTGTTGTTGAAAATGTTGCTTTACATGAAAATTTTGGTGATGATGAAAATGTTGCTGTTGTTGAAAATGTTTCTGTGTATGAAAATAGTGCTAATGTTAAAAATGTTGCTGTTGTTGAAAATATTGCTTTTCTTGAAAATGTTGCTGTTGTTAAAAATGTTATTGGTGTAGAAATTGTTGCTGTTGTTGAAAATGTTGCTGTTGATGCAATGTTGCTTTTGATGAAAATGTTGCTGTTGTTGCAAATGCTACTGTTGATGAAATAGTTGCTGTTAATGAAAATGTTGCTGTTGATGAAAATGTTGCTGTTGTTGAAATTGTTGCTGTTGATGAAAATGTTGTTGTTGATGAAAATGTTGCTGTTGATGAAAATGTAACTGTTGTTGAAAATGTTGCTGTTGTTGAAAATGATGCTTTTGTTGAAAAAGTTGCTGTTGTTGTAATAGTTGCTGTTGGTGAAAATGTAGCTGTTGATGAAAATGTTGCTGTTGATAAAAATGATGCTGTTGATGAAAATGTAGCTGTTGTTGAAAATGTTGCTGTTGTTAAACTTATTGCTGTTGTTGAAATTGTTGCTGTTATGAATATGTTGCTTTGATGGTAATTTTGCTGTTGTTGAAAATGTTGCTGTTGTTAAAAATGTTGCTGTTGTTAAAAATGTTGCTGTTGAGGAAAATATTGCTGTTGATGAAAATGTTGCTAATTATTAAAATGTTGCTGTTGATAAAAATGTTGCTGTTGATGAAAATGATGCTGTTGATGAAAACATTTCTGTTGTTGATAATGTTGCTGTTGATGAAAATGTAGCTGTTGACGAAAATGTTGCTGTTGATGAAAATTTTGCTGTTAACAAAAATGTTGCTGCTGATGAAAATGTCTGTTGATGAAAATGATGATGTTGATGAAATTGTCGCTGTTAATGAAAATTTTGCTGTTGATGAAAATTTTGCTGTAAATGAAAATGATGCTGTTGTTGAAATTGTTGCTGTTGATGAAAATGTTTCTGTTGATGAAAAATTTGCTATTGATGAAAAATTCCTGTCGTTGAAAATATTGCTATTGTTTAAAATGTTGCTTTTGTTTAAAATGTTGCTGTTGTTTAAAATTTATCTGTGGTTGAAATTTTGATTTTGTTATAATATGTTTCCGTTGTTAAAAATATTGCTTTTGTTGAAAATTTGGCTGTTTTTTAAAATGATGCTGTTTTTGGAAATGTTGCTGTTGTTGAAAATGTTGATGTTGTTGAAAATGTTTCTGTTAATGAAAATGTTGCTGTTGATGAAAATTTTGCTGTTAATGAAAATGATGCTGTTGTTGAAATTGTTGCTGTTGGTTAAAATGTTTCTGTTGATGAAAATGTTGCTGTTGATGAAAAATTCCTGTCGTTGAAAATGTGCTATTGTTTAAAATGTTGCTTTTGTTGAAAATGTTGCTGTTGTTTAAAATTTATCTGTTGTTGGAAATTTTGCTTTTGTTGAATAGGTTTCTGTTGTTAAAAATATTGCTATTTTTGAAAATTTTGCTGTTTTTTAAAATGATGCTGTTTTTGAAAATGTTGCTGTTGTTGAAAATGTTGGTGTTGATGAAAATGTTGCTTGTGTTGAAAATGTTGCTGTTGATGAAAACGTTGCTGTTATTGAAAATGTTGTTGTTGTTGAAAATTTTGCTGTTGTTGAAAATGTTGCTGTTGTGCAAAAATTCTGCTGTTGTTGAAAATGTTGCTGTTGTTAATAAAAACGTTGCTGTTGATAAAAATGTTGCTGCTTTTTAAATGCTGCTGTTGATGAAAATGTTGATGTTGATGAAAATGTTGCTGTTGATAAAAATGTTGCTGTTGATGAAAATGTGGCTGTTGTTGAAATTTTTGCTGTTGTTGAAAACGTTGCAGTTGTTGAATAATTTACTTTTGTTGAAACTTGCTGTGGATGAAAATGTTGTTGTTGTTGAAATTGTTGCTGTTGATGATAATGTTGCTGTATATGAAAAAGTTGCTGTTGATGAAAATGTTGCTCTAGATGAAAATGTCTGTTGATGAAAATGTTGCTGTTGATGAAAATGTTGCTGTTGATGAAAATGTTGCTGTTGTTGAAAATGATGCTGTTGTTTAAAATGATACTGTTGTTGAAAATGTTGCTGTTATTGAAAAAGTAAATGCTATTGAAAATGTTGCTGTTGTTGAAAATGGTACTGTTGTTGCAAATGATGCTATTGTTGAAAAAGTTGCTGTTGTTGAAATAGTTGCTGTTGGTGAAAATATACTGTTGATGAATATGTAGCTGTTGATGAAAATGATGCTGTTGATGAAAATGTTGCTGTTGTTGAAAATGTTGCTGTTGTTGAACATAATGCCGTTGTTGATATAGTTGCTGTTGATGAAAATGTTGCTTTTAATGAAATTTTCATGTTTTTGAAAATGTTGCTGATGATGAAAATGTTGCTGTTGATGAAAATGTTGATAATGATTAAAATGTTGCTGCTGATGAATATGTTGCTGTTGATGAAATTTTTGCTAATGATTAAAATGTTGCTGTTGATGAAAATGTTGCTCTTGATGAAAAAGTTTGTTAATGAAATTGTTGCTGTTGATGAA
Organism: Ischnura elegans; assembly: GCF_921293095.1. NCBI lineage: Eukaryota > Metazoa > Arthropoda > Insecta > Odonata > Coenagrionidae > Ischnura > Ischnura elegans. The sequence continues at coordinate 94,496,044 of NC_060253.1, forward strand.
AATATTGCTGTTAATGAAAATGTTGCTGTTGATGAAAATGTTGCTGTTGTTGAAATTGTTGCTGTTGATGAAAATGTTGTTGTTGATGAAAATGTTGCTGTTGATGAAAATGTAACTGTTGTTGAAAATGTTGCTGTTGTTGAAAATGATGCTTTTGTTGAAAAAGTTGCTGTTGGTGAAAATGTAGCTGTTGATGAAAATGTTGCTGTTGATAAAAATGATGCTGTTGATGAAAATGTAGCTGATGTTGAAAATGTTGCTGTTGTTAAACTTATTGCTGTTGTTGAAATTGTTGCTGTTATGAATTTATTGCTTTGATGGTAATTTCGCTGTTGTTGAAAATGTTGCTGTTGTTAAAAATGTTGCTGTTGAGGAAAATATTGCTGTTAATGAAAATGTTGCTAATTATTAAAATGTTGCTGTTGATAAAAATGTTGCTGTTGATGAAAATGATGCTGTTGATGAAAACATTTCTGTTGATGATAATGTTGCTGTTGATGAAAATGTAGCTGTTGACGAAAATGTTGCTGTTGATGAAAATATTGCTGTTAACAAAAATGTTGCTGCTGATGAAAATGTCTGTTGATGAAAATGATGATGTTGATGAAAATGTCGCTGTTAATGAAAATTTTGCTGTTGATGAAAATTTTGCTGTTAATGAAAATGATGCTGTTGTTGAAATTGTTACTGTTGATGAAAATGTTTCTGTTGATGAAAATGTTGCTGTTGATGAAAAATTCCTGTCGTTGAAAATATTGCTATTGTTTAAAATGTTGCTTTTGTTTAAAATGTTGCTGTTGTTTAAAATTTATCTGTGGTTGAAATTTTGATTTTGTTGAATATGTTTCTGTTGTTAAAAATATTGCTTTTGTTGAAAATTTTGCTGTTTTTTAAAATGATGCTGTTTTTGAAAATGTTGCTGTTGTTGAAAATGTTGATGTTGTTGAAAATGTTGCTGTTAATGAAAATGTGGCTGTTGATGAAAATTTTGCTGTTAATGAAAATGATGCTGTTGTTGAAATTGTTGCTGTTGGTTAAAATGTTTCTGTTGATGAAAATGTTGCTGTTGATGAAAAATTCCTGTCGTTGAAAATGTGCTATTGTTTAAAATGTTGCTTTTGTTGAAAATGTTTCTGTTGTTTAAAATTTATCTGTTGTTGGAAATTTTGCTTTTGTTGAATAGGTTTCTTTTGTTAAAAATATTGCTATTTTTGAAAATTTTGCTGTTTTTTAAACTGATGCTGTTTTTGAAAATGTTGCTGTAGTTGAAAATGTTGATGTTGATGAAAATATTGCTGTTTTTGAAATGTTTCTGTTGTTGAAAATGTTGCTGTTGATGAAAATGTTGCTGTTGATGAATATGGTGCTGTTTTTGAAATTTTTGCTGTCGTTGAACATGTTGCTGTTGAGTTAAATTCTTCTGTTGTGTTAAATTCTGCCGGTAATAAAAATGTTGCTGTTGATGAATATGGTGCTGTTTTTAAATTTTTGCTGTCGTTGAAAATGTTGCTGTTGAGTTAAATTCTTCTGTTGTGTTAAATTCTGCTGTTGTTGAAAATGTTGCTGTTGTTGAAAATGTTGCTGTTGTATAAATGTTGCTTAGGTTGAAATTTTGCTGTTGTTGAAAATGTTGCTGTTGTTGAAAATGTTGCTGTTGTTGAAAATGTTATTGTTTTTTTTTAAAATGTTGCTGTTGTTGTTGTTAGGAAATGTTGCAGTTGTTGTTGAAAATGTTACTGTTGTTGTTTCAAAAAATGTTGCTGTTAGTTTTGTCGAAAATAGTGGTTGTTTTTGTAGTTGTTTAAAATGTGCTGCTGTTGTTGTTGTTGTTGAAAATGTTTCTGTTGTTAAAAACATATCTGTTGTTGAAAATTTTGCTATTGTTGAAGATGTTTCTGTTGTTAAAAATATTGTTATTGTTGAAAATGTTGCTGTTTTTGAAAATAAAACTGTTTTTGAAAATCTTGCTGTTGTTGAAAATGTTGCTTTTGATGAAAATATTTTTGTTTTTGAAAATGTTGCTGTTTTCGAAAATGTAGCTGTTGATGAAAATGTTGCTGTTGTTGAATATGTTGCTGTTGTTGAACATTTTGCTGTTGTTGAAAATGTTGCTGTTATGTTTAATTTTGCTGTTGTTGAAAATGTTGTGTTTTTGAAAATGTTGCTGTTGTATGAATGTTGCTGAGGTTGAAAATATTGCTGTTGTTGAAAATGTTGCTTTTTTTGAAAATGTTGCTTTTGTTGAAAATGTTGTTGTTGTTGAAAGTGTTGTTGTTGAAAATGTTGCTGTTGTTGTTGTTAAAAATGTTGCTGTTGTTGTTGTTAAAAATGTTGACGTTGTTGTTGCATAAAATGTTTCTGCTAGTTTTGTCGAAAAGAGTGCTGTTTTTGTTTTTGTTGTTTAAAATGTTGCTGTTGTTCTTGTAGAAAATGTTGATGTTGCTGTTGTTGTTGAAAATGTTGCTGTTGTTGTTTTTGTTGAAAATGTTGCTATTGCTGTTGTTGAAACTGTTGCTTTTGTTAAAGATGTTGCTGTTGTTGAAAATGTTGCTGTTGTTTAAATAGTTAGTGATGATAAAAGTTTTGCTGTTGATGAAAAATTGGCTGTTTGCGAAAATGTTGCTGTTGTTGAAAATGTTGCTTTGTTGAAAATGTTGCTGTTGATGAAATTTTTGCTAATGATTAAAATGTTGCTGTTGATGAAAATGTTGCTCTTGATGAAAAAGTTTGTTAATGAAATTGTTGCTGTTGATGAAAATATTGCTGTTAATGAAAATGTTGCTGTTGATGAAAATGTTGCTGTTGTTGAAATTGTTGCTGTTGATGAAAATGTTGTTGTTGATGAAAATGTTGCTGTTGATGAAAATGTAACTGTTGTTGAAAATGTTGCTGTTGTTGAAAATGATGCTTTTGTTGAAAAAGTTGCTGTTGGTGAAAATGTAGCTGTTGATGAAAATGTTGCTGTTGATAAAAATGATGCTGTTGATGAAAATGTAGCTGTTGTTAAAATGTTGCTGTTGTTAAACTTATTGCTGTTGTTGAAATTGTTGCTGTTATGAATTTATTGCTTTGATGGTAATTTCGCTGTTGTTGAAAATGTTGCTGTTGTTAAAAATGTTGCTGTTAAGGAAAATATTGCTGTTGATGAAAATGTTGCTAATTATTAAAATGTTGCTGTTGATAAAAATGTTGCTGTTGATGAAAATGATGCTGTTGATGAAAACATTTCTGTTGTTGATAATGTTGCTGTTGATGAAAATGTAGCTGTTGACGAAAATGTTGCTGTTGATGAAAATATTGCTGTTAACAAAAATGTTGCTGCTGATGAAAATGTCTGTTGATGAAAATGATGATGTTGATGAAAATGTCGCTGTTAATGAAAATTTTGCTGTTGATGAAAATTTTGCTGTTAATGAAAATGATGCTGTTGTTGAAATTGTTACTGTTGATGAAAATGTTTCTGTTGATGAAAATGTTGCTGTTGATGAAAAATTCCTGTCGTTGAAAATATTGCTATTGTTTAAAATGTTGCTTTTGTTTAAAATGTTGCTGTTGTTTAAAATTTATCTGTGGTTGAAATTTTGATTTTGTTGAATATGTTTCTGTTGTAAAAAATATTGCTTTTGTTGAAAATTTTGCTGTTTTTTAAAATGATGCTGTTTTTGAAAATGTTGCTGTTGTTGAAAATGTTGATGTTGTTGAAAATGTTGCTGTTAATGAAAATGTGGCTGTTGATGAAAATTTTGCTGTTAATGAAAATGATGCTGTTGTTGAAATTGTTGCTGTTGGTGAAAATGTTTCTGTTGATGAAAATGTTGCTGTTGATGAAAAATTCCTGTCGTTGAAAATGTGCTATTGTTTAAAATGTTGCTTTTGTTGAAAACGTTTCTGTTGTTTAAAATTTATCTGTTGTTGGAAATTTTGCTTTTGTTGAATAGGTTTCTGTTGTTAAAAATATTGCTATTTTTGAAAATTTTGCTGTTTTTTAAACTGATGCTGTTTTTGAAAATGTTGCTGTAGTTGAAAATGTTGATGTTGATGAAAATATTGCTGTTTTTGAAATGTTGCTGTTGTTGAAAATGTTGCTGTTGATGAAAATGTTGCTGTTGATGAATATGGTGCTGTTTTTGAAATTTTTGCTGTCGTTGAAAATGTTGCTGTTGAGTTAAATTCTTCTGTTGTGTTAAATTCTGCTGTTGTTGAAAATGTTGCTGTTGTTGAAAATGTTGCTGTTGTATAAATGTTGCTTAGGTTGAAATTTTGCTGTTGTTGAAAATGTTGCTGTTGTTGAAAATGTTGCTGTTGTTGAAAATGTTATTGTTTTTTTTTTAAAATGTTGCTGTTGTTGTTGTTAGGAAATGTTGCTGTTGTTGTTGAAAATGTTACTGTTGTTGTTTCAAAAAATGTTGCTGTTAGTTTTGTCGAAAATAGTGGTTGTTTTTGTAGTTGTTTAAAATATGCTGCTGTTGTTGTTGTTGTTGAAAATGTTTCTGTTGTTGAAAACATATCTGTTGTTGAAAATTTTGCTATTGTTGAAGATGTTTCTGTTGTTAAAAATATTGTTATTGTTGAAAATGTTGCTGTTTTTGAAAATAAAACTGTTTTTGAAAATCTTGCTGTTGTTGAAAATGTTGCTTTTGATGAAAATATTATTGTTTTTGAAAATGTTCCTGTTTTCGAAAATGAAGCTGTTGATGAAAATGTTGCTGTGTTGAATATGTTGCTGTTGTTGAACATTTTGCTGTTGTTGAAAATGTTGCTGTTATGTTTAATTTTGCTGTTGTTGAAAATGTTGTGTTTTTGAAAATGTTGCTGTTGTATGAATGTTGCTGAGGTTGAAAATATTGCTGTTGTTGAAAATGTTGCTTTTTTTGAAAATGTTGCTTTTGTTGAAAATGTTGTTGTTGATGAAAGTGTTGTTGTTGAAAATGTTGCTGTTGTTGTTGTTAAAAATGTTGCTGTTGTTGTTGTTAAAAATGTTGACGTTGTTGTTGCATAAAATGTATCTGCTAGTTTTGTCGAAAAGAGTGCTGTTTTTGTTTTTGTTGTTTAAAATGTTGCTGTTGTTCTTGTAGAAAATGTTGATGTTGCTGTTGTTGTTGAAAATGTTGCTGTTGTTGTTTTTGTTGAAAATGTTGCTATTGCTGTCGTTGAAACTGTTGCTCTTGTTAAAGATGTTGCTGTTGTTGAAAATGTTGCTGTTGTTTAAATAGTTAGTGATGATAAAAGTTTTGCTGTTGATGAAAAATTGGCTGTTTGTGAAAATGTTGCTGTTGTTGAAAATGTTGCTTTGTTGAAAATGTTGCTGTTGTTGTTGTTGAAAATGATGCTGGTGCTGATATTGAAAATGTTGATGTTGTTGAAAATGTTGCTGTTGTTGGAAATGTTGCTGTCATTGAAAGTTATTCTGTTGTTGAAAATGTTGCTTTTGTTGAAAATGTTGCTGTTGATGAAATAGTCTGTTGATGAAAATGTGCCTGTAGATGAAATTTTGCTGTTGATAAAATTTTGCTTTTGATGAAAATGGTGCTGTTAATGAAAATAATGCTGTTGTTGAAAATTTTGCAGGAGATGAGAATGTTGCTAATGATGAAAATGTTGCTGTTGGTGAAAATGTTGCTGTTGATAAAAATTTTGCTGTTGATGAAAATGTTGCTGTTGTTGAAATTGTTGTTGTTGTTGAAAATATTGCAGTTGTTGAAAATTTTACTTTTGTTGAAAATGTTGCTTTGGTAAAAAAATGTTGTTGTTACTGAAAATGTTGCTGCTGATGATAATGTTGCTGTTGATGAAAATGTTGCTGTTGATGAAAATTTTGCTCTTGATGAAAAAGTCTGTTGATGAACTTGTTGTTGTCGATGAAAATGTTGCTGTTGATGAAAATGTACTGTTAATGAAAATGTTGCTGTTGTTCAAATTGTTGCTGTTGATGAAAATGTTGTTGTTGATGAAAATGTGTCTGTTGATGAAAATGTAACTTTTAATGAAAATGATTCTGTGTTTGAAGAGGTTGTTGTTGTTGAAAATGTTGCTGTTGTTGAAAAAAGTGCTGTTGTAGAAAATGTTTCTGTTGTTGTTAAAAATATATCTGTTGATTAAAATGTTGCTGTTTCTTAAATGGTTCTGTTCATGAAAATGTTGCTGTTGATGAAAATGTTGCTCTTGTTGTTGTTGAAAATGCTGCTGTTGTGTTTGTTGAAAATGTTGCTGTTGTTGTTGTCGAAGATTTTGCTGTTGTTGTTGTCGGAAATGTTCTTGTTTTGTTGTTGTAGAAAATTTTGCTGTTATGGTCGATGTTGAAAATGTTGCTGTAGAACTTGTTGTTGAAAATTTTGCTACTGTTGTTGTTGTTGTTGAAAATGTTGCTTTACATGAAAATTTTGGTGATGATGAAAATGTTGCTGTTGATGAAAATGTTTCTGTGTATGAAAATAGTGCTAATGTTAAAAATGTTGCTGTTGTTGAAAATATTGCTTTTCTTGAAAATGTTGCTGTTGTTAAAAATGTTGTTGGTGTTGAAATTGTTGCTGTTGTTGAAAATGTTTCTGTTGATGCAATGTTGCTTTTGATGAAAATGTTGCTGTTGTTGCAAATGCTACTGTTGATGAAATAGTTGCTGTTGATCAAAATGTTGCTAGTAATGAAAATGTTGCTTGTGTTGAAAATGTTGCTGTTGATGAAAACGTTGCTGTTATTGAAAATGTTGTTGTTGTTGAAAATTTTGCTGTTGTTGAAAATGTTACTGTTGTGCAAAAATTCTGCTGCTGTTGAAATTGTTGCTGTTGTTAATAAAAACGTTGCTGTTGATAAAAATGTTGCTGCTTTTTAAATGCTGCTGTTGATGAAAATGTTGATGTTGATGAAAATGTTGCTGTTGATAAAAATGTTGCTGTTGATGAAAATGTGGCTGTTGTTGAAATTGTTGCTGTTGTTGAAAACGTTGCAGTTGTTGAATAATTTACTTTTGTTGAAACTTGCTGTGGATGAAAATGTTGTTGTTGTTGAAATTGTTGCTGTTGATGATAATGTTGCTGTATATGAAAAAGTTGCTGTTGATGAAAATGTTGCTCTTGATGAAAATGTCTGTTGATGAAAATGTTGCTGTTGATGAAAATGTTGCTGTTGATGAAAATGTTGCTGTTGTTGAAAATGTTGCTGTTGTTTAAAATGATACTGTTGTTGAAAATGTTGCTGTTGTTGAAAAATAAATGCTATTGAAAATGTTGCTGTTGTTGAAAATGGTACTGTTGTTGCAAATGATGCTATTGTTGAAAAAGTTGCTGTTGTTGAAATAGTTGCTGTTGGTGAAAATATACTGTTGATGAATATGTAGCTGTTGATGAAAATGATGCTGTTGATGAAAATGTTGCTGTTGTTGAAAATGTTGCTGTTGTTGAACATAATGCCATTGTTGAAATAGTTGCTGTTGATGAAAATGTTGCTTTTAATGAAATTTTCATGTTTTTGAAAATGTTGCTGATGATGAAAATGTTGCTATTGATGAAAATGTTGATAATGATTAAAATGTTGCTGTTGATGAATATGTTGCTGTTGATGAAATTTTTGCTAATGATTAAAATGTTGCTGTTGATGAAAATGTTGCTCTTGATGAAAAAGTTTGTTTATGAAATTGTTGCTGTTGATGAAAATATTGCTGTTAATGAAAATGTTGCTGTTGATGAAAATGTTGCTGTTGTTGAAATTGTTGCTGTTGATGAAAATGTTGTTGTTGATGAAAATGTTGCTGTTGATGAAAATGTAACTGTTGTTGAAAATGTTGCTGTTGTTGAAAATGATGCTTTTGTTGAAAAAGTTGCTGTTGGTGAAAATGTAGCTGTTGATGAAAATGTTGCTGTTGATAAAAATGATGCTGTTGATGAAAATGTAGCTGTTGTTGAAAATGTTGCTGTTGTTAAACTTATTGCTGTTGTTGAAATTGTAGCTGTTATGAATTTATTGCTTTGATGGTAATTTCGCTGTTGTTGAAAATGTTGCTGTTGTTAAAAATGTTGCTGTTGAGGAAAATATTGCTGTTGATGAAAATGTTGCTAATTATTAAAATGTTGCTGTTGATAAAAATGTTGCTGTTGATGAAAATGATGCTGTTGATGAAAACATTTCTGTTGTTGATAATGTTGCTGTTGATGAAAATGTAGCTGTTGACGAAAATGTTGCTGTTGATGAAAATATTGCTGTTAACAAAAATGTTGCTGCTGATGAAAATGTCTGTTGATGAAAATAATGATGTTGATGAAAATGTCGCTGTTAATGAAAATTTTGCTGTTGATGAAAATTTTGCTGTTAATGAAAATGATGCTGTTGTTGAAATTGTTACTGTTGATGAAAATGTTTCTGTTGATGAAAATGTTGCTGTTGATGAAAAATTCCTGTCGTTGAAAATATTGCTATTGTTTAAAATGTTGCTTTTGTTTAAAATGTTGCTGTTGTTTAAAATTTATCTGTGGTTGAAATTTTGATTTTGTTGAATATGTTTCTGTTGTTAAAAATATTGCTTTTGTTGAAAATTTTGCTGTTTTTTAAAATGATGCTGTTTTTGAAAATGTTGCTGTTGTTGAAAATGTTGATGTTGTTGAAAATGTTGCTGTTAATGAAAATGTGGCTGTTGATGAAAATTTTGCTGTTAATGAAAATGATGCTGTTGTTGAAATTGTTGCTGTTGGTGAAAATGTTTCTGTTGATGAAAATGTTGCTGTTGATGAAAAATTCCTGTCGTTGAAAATGTGCTATTGTTTAAAATGTTGCTTTTGTTGAAAATGTTTCTGTTGTTTAAAATTTATCTGTTGTTGGAAATTTTGCTTTTGTTGAATAGGTTTCTGTTGTTAAAAATATTGGTATTTTTGAAAATTTTGCTGTTTTTTAAACTGATGCTGTTTTTGAAAATGTTGCTGTAGTTGAAAATGTTGGTGTTGATGAAAATATTGCTGTTTTTGAAATGTTGCTGTTGTTGAAAATGTTGCTGTTGATGAAAATGTTGCTGTTGATGAATATGGTGCTGTTTTTGAAATTTTTGCTGTCGTTGAAAATGTTGCTGTTGAGTTAAATTCTTCTGTTGTGTTAAATTCTGCCGGTATTGAAAATGTTGCTGTTGTTGAAAATGTTGCTGTTGTATAAATGTTGCTTAGGTTGAAATTTTGCTGTTGTTGAAAATGTTGCTGTTGTTGAAAATGTTGCTGTTGTTGAAAATGTTGTTGTTTTTTTAAAAATGTTGCTGTTGTTGTTGTTAGGAAATGTTGCTGTTGTTGTTGAAAATGTTGCTGTTGTTGTTTCAAAAAATGTTGCCGTTAGTTTTATCGAAAATAGTGCTGTTGTTTTTTTAGTTGTTTAAAATGTGCTGCTGTTGTTGTTGTTGTTGAAAATGTTTCTGTTGTTGAAAACATATCTGTTGTTGAAAATTTTGCTATTGTTGAAGATGTTTCTGTTGTTAAAAATATTGTTATTGTTGAAAATGTTGCTGTTTTTGAAAATAAAGCTGTTTTTGAAAATCTTGCTGTTGTTGAAAATGTTGCTTTTGATGAAAATATTGCTGTTTTTGAAAAAGTTGCTGTTTTCGAAAATGTAGCTGTTGATGAAAATGTTGCTGTTGTTGAATATGTTGCTGTTGTTGAACATTTTGCTGTTGTTGAAAATGTTGCTGTTATGTTTAATTTTGCTGTTGTTGAAAATGTTGTGTTTTTGAAAATGTTGCTGTTGTATGAATGTTGCTGAGGTTGAAAATATTGCTGTTGTTGAAAATGTTGCTTTTTTTGAAAATGTTGCTTTTGTTGAAAATGTTGTTGTTGTTGAAAGTGTTGTTGTTGAAAATGTTGCTAATGTTGTTGTTAAAAAATGTTGCTGTTGTTGTTGTTGAAAATGTTGATGTTGTTGTTGCATAAAATGTTTCTGCTAGTTTTGTCGAAAAGAGTGCTGTTTTTGTTTTTGTTGTTTAAAATGTTGCTGTTGTTCTTGTAGAAAATGTTGATGTTGTTGTTGAAAATGTTGCTGTTGTTGTTTTTGTTGAAAATGTTGCTATAGCTGTTGTTGAAACTGTTGCTCTTGTTAAAGATGTTGCTGTTGTTGAAAATGTTGCTGTTGTTTAAATAGTTAGTGATGATAAAAGTTTTGCTGTTGATGAAAAATTGGCTGTTTGTGAAAATGTTGCTGTTGTTGAAAATGTTGCTTTGTTGAAAATGTTGCTGTTGTTGTTGTTGAAAATGATGCTGGTGCTGTTATTAAATATGTTGATGTTGTTGAAAATGTTGCTGTTGTTGGAAATGTTGCTGTCATTTAAAGTTATTCTGTTGTTGAAAATGTTGCTTTTGTTGAAAATGTTGCTGTTGATGAAATAGTCTGTTGATGAAAATGTGCCTGTAGATGAAATTTTGCTGTTGATAAAATTTTGCTTTTGATGAAAATGGTGCTGTTAATGAAAATAATGCTGTTGTTGAAAATTTTGCAGGAGATGAGAATGTTGCTAATGATGAAAATGTTGCTGTTGGTGAAAATGTTGCTGTTGATAAAAATTTTGCTGTTGATGAAAATGTTGCTGTTGTTGAAATCGTTGTTGTTGTTGAAAATATTGCAGTTGTTGAAAATTTTACTTTTGTTGAAAATGTTGCTTTGGTTGAAAATGTTGTTGTTACTGAAAATGTTGCTGCTGATGATAATTTTGCTGTTGATGAAAATGTTGCTGTTGATGAAAATTTTGCTCTTGATGAAAAAGTCTGTTGATGAACTTGTTGTTGTCGATGAAAATGTTGCTGTTGATGAAAATGTACTGTTGATGAAAATGTTGCTGTTGTTCAAATTGTTGCAGTTGATGAAAATGTTGTTGTTGATGAAAATGTGTCTGTTGATGAAAATGTAACTTTTAATGAAAATAATTCTGTGTTTGAAGAGGTTGTTGTTGTTGAAAATGTTGCTGTTGTTGAAAAAAGTGCTGTTGTAGAAAATGTTTCTGTTGTTGTTAAAAATATATCTGTTGATTAAAATGTTGCTGTTTCTTAAATGGTGCTGTTCATGAAAATGTTGCTGTTGATGAAAATGTAGCTCTTGTTGTTGTTGAAAATGCTGCTGTTGTGTTTGTTGAATATGTTGCTGTTGTTGTTGTCGAAGATTTTGCTGTTGTTGTTGTCGGAAATGTTCTTGTTTTGTTGTTGTAGAAAATTTTGCTGTTATGGTCGATGTTGAAAATGTTGCTGTTGAACTTGTTGTTGAAAATTTTGCTACTGTTGTTGTTGTTGTTGAAAATGTTGCTTTACATGAAAATTTTGGTGATGATGAAAATGTTGCTGTTGATGAAAATGTTTCTGTGTATGAAAATAGTGCTAATGTTAAAAATGTTGCTGTTGTTGAAAATATTGCTTTTCTTGAAAATGTTGCTGTTGTTAAAAATGTTGTTGGTGTTGAAATTGTTGCTGTTGTTGAAAATGTTGCTGTTGATGCAATGTTGCTTTTGATGAAAATGTTGCTGTTGTTGCAAATGCTACTGTTGATGAAATAGTTGCTGTTGATGAAAATGTTGCTATAAATGAACATGTTGCTTGTGTTGAAAATTTTGCTGTTGATGAAAACGTTGCTGTTATAGAAAATGTTGTTGTTGTTGAAAATTTTGCTGTTGTTGAAAATGTTGCTGTTGTGCAAAAATTCTGCTGTTGTTGAAAATGTTGCTGCTGTTGTTAAAAATGTTGCTGTTGATAAAAATGTTGCTGCTTTTTAAATACTGCTGTTGATGAAAATGTTGATGTTGATGAAAATGTTGCTGTTGATAAAAATGTTGCTGTTGATGAAAATGTGGCTGTTGTTGAAATTGTTGCTGTTGTTGAAAACGTTGCAGTTGTTGAATAATTTACTTTTGTTGTAACTTGCTGTGGATGAAAATGTTGTTGTTGTTGAAATTGTTGCTGTTGATGATAATGTTGCTGTATATGAAAAAGTTGCTGTTGATGAAAATGTTGCTCTTGATGAAAATGTCTGTTACTGAAAATGTTGCTGTTGTTGAAAATGTTGCTGTTGTTAAAAATGTTGCTGTTGATCAAAATGATGCTGTTGATGAAAATGCTGCTGCTGTTTAAATGTTGCTGTTGAAAATATTGCTTTTGGTGAAAATGTTGCTTTTGATGTAAATGTTGCTTTTGATGAAAATATCGCTGTTGATGAAAATGTTGCTGATGATATAAATGTTACTGTTTATGAAAATGCTGCTGTTATTGAAAATTTTGCTGTTATTGAAAATTTTTCTGTTGTTGAAAATGTTGCTTATGTTTAATATGTTGCTGTTGATGAAATAGTTTCTGTTGATGAAATTGTGTCTGTTGATGAACATTGTTGCTGTTGATGAAAAATATTGATTTTGATGAAAATGGTGCTGTTAATGAAAATGATGCTGTTGAAAATTTTGCAGTAGATGAGAATGTTGCTAATGATAAAAATGTTGCTGTTGATGAAAATGTTGCTGTTGATAAAAATGTTGCTGTTGATGAAAATGATCTTCTTATGAAATTGTTGCTAATGTTGGAAATGTTGAATTTGTTGAAAATTTTACTTTTGTTGAAAATGTTTCGTGGATGAAAATGTTGTTGTTGTTGAAAATATTGCTGTTTATGATAATGTTGCTGTTGATGAAAATGTTGCTGTGGATGAAAATATTGCTCTAGATGAAAATGTCTGTTGAAAAAATTGTTGCTGTTGATGAAAATGTTGCTGATGATGAAAATAATGCTGTTGATGAAAATGTTGCTGTTGTTGAAATTGTTGTGTTAGATGAAAATGTTGTTGTTGATGATAATGTTGCTGTTGATGATAATGTTGCTGTTTATGAAAATGTTGCTGTTGATGAAAATGTTGCTCTTGATTAAAATGTCTGTTGATGAAATTGTTGCTGTTGGTGAAAATGAAGCAGTTGATGAAAATAATGCTGTTGATGAAAATGATGTTGTTGATGAAAATGTTGCTGTTGTTGAAAATGTTTCTGGTGTTGAACATATTGCTGTTGTAGAAATAGTTGCTGTTGATGAAAATATTTATTTAATGGAAATTTTAATGTTGTTGAAAATGTTGCTGTTGATGAAAATGTTTCTGTTGTTAAAAATGTTGCTGTTGATGAAAATGATGTTGTTTATTAAAATGATGCTGTTGTTGAAAATGTTTCTTGTGTTGAACATATTGCTGATGTTGAAATAGTTGCAGTTGATGAAAATGTTGCTTTGATGGAAATTTTGCTGTTGTTGAAAATGTTGATGTTGAAGAAAATGTTGCTGTTGATGAAAATGTTGCTAATGATTAAAATGTTGCTGTTGATGAAAATGTTGATGTTGATGAAGATATTTCTGTTAATGAAAATAATACTGTTGATGAAAATTTTTCTGTAAATGAAAATGATGCTGTTTTTGAAATTGTTGCTGTTGATGAAAATGTTTCTGTTGATGAAAATTTTGCTATTGATGAAAATGTTCCTGTCGTTGAAAATGCTGCTGTTGTTGAAAATGTTGCATTTGTTGAAAATGTTGCTGGTGTTGAAAATATATCTCTTGTTGAAAATTTTGCTTTTGTTGAAAATGTTTTGTGGATGAAAATGTTGTTGTTGTTGAAATTTTTGCTGTTTTTGAAAATGATGCTGTTTTTGAAAATGTTGCTGTTGATGAAAATGTTCTTTTTTTGAAAATTTTGCTGATGTTGAAAATTTTGCTGTTGATAAAAATGTTGCTTTTTTTGAATATGTTGCTGTTTTCAAAATTTTGCTGTTGTTGAAAATGTTGCTGTTGTGTTAAATTCTGCTGTTGTTGAAATATTGCTGTTGTTGAAAATGTCGCTTTTGTATAAATGTTGCTGAGGTTGAAAACGTTGCTGTAGGAGAAAATGTTGCTTTTGTCGAAAATGTTGCTGTTGTTGAAAATGTTGCTGTTGTTGAAAATGTGGTTGTTGAAAATGTAGCTCTCGTTAATGCAAAAAATTTTGCTCTTAGTTTTGTCGAAAATAGTTCTGTTGTTGAAAATGTTGTTTAAAATGTAGGTGTTGTTGCTGTTGTTGTTGAAAATGTTGCTGTTGTTGTTTTTGTTGAATATACTGCTATTGATGTTGTTGAAATTGTTACTGTTGTTAAAAATGTTGCTGTTGTTAAAAATGTTGCTGTTGTTAAAAATTTTGCTGTTGTAAGAAAATGTTGCTGTTGTTTAAATAGTTACTGTTGATGAAAGTTTTGCTTTTGATAAAAAATTGGCTGCATATGAAAATGTTGCTGTTAAAAAAAATTGCTGTTGTAGAAAATGTATCTGTTGTTGTTGTTGATGAAATAGTTGCTGTTGATGAAAATGTGTCTGTTGTTGAAAATGTTGCTGTTGATAAAATGTTCTTGTTGATGAAAATTTCTGTTGATGAAAATGGTGATGTTGATGACAATGTTGCTGTTAATGAAAATTTTGCTGTCGAAGAAGATTTTGCTGTCAATGAAAATGATGCTGTTGTTGAAAATATTGCTATTGTTGAATATGTTGCTGTTGTTGAAAATGTTGATGGTGTTCAAATTGTTGCTGTTGTTGAAAATGTTGCTGTTGATGCAATGTTGCTTTTGATGAAAATGTTGCTGCTGTTGTAAATGCTACTATTGATTAAATAGTTGCTGTTGATGAAAACATATCAGTAGTTAATAATGTTGCTGTTCATGAAAATGTTACTGTTGATGAAAATGTTCTTGTTGATGAAAATGTACTTTGATGAAAATGGTGATGTTGATGACAATGTTGCTGTTATTGAAAATTTAGCTGTCGAAAAAGATTTTGCTTTCAATGAAAATGATGATGTTGTTGAAATTGTTGCTGTGTATGAAAATGTTGCTGTTGATGAAAATTATGCTGTTGATGAAAATATTCCTGTTGTTGAAAATGTTGCTGTTGTTAAGAATAAATCTGTTGTTGAAAATATTGCTTTTGTTGAAAATGTTTCTGTTGTTAAAAATATTGCTTTTGTTGAAAATGTTGCTGTTTTTGAAAATGATGCTGTTTTTAAAAATGTTGCTGTTGTTAAAAATGTTGCTGTTGATGATAATGTTGCTGTAGTTGAAAATGTTGTTGTTGCTGAAATGGTTGCTGTTGTTGAAAATGTTGCTTTATATGAAAATTTTGGTGATGATGAAAATGTTGCTGTTGATGAAAATGTTTCTGTGTATGAAAATAGTGCTAATGTTGAAAATGTTGGTGTTGTTGAAAATATTGCTATTCTTGAAAATGTTGCTGTTGTTAAAAATGTTGATGGTGTTGAAATTGTTGCTGTTGTTGAAAATGTTGCTATTGATGCAATGTTGCTTTTGATGAAAATGTTGCTGTTGTTGCAAATGCTACTGTTGATGAAATAGTTGCTGTTGATGAAAATGTTGCTATAAATGAAAATGTTGCTTGTGTTGAAAATGTTGCTGTTGATGAAAACGTTGCTGTTGTTGAAAATGTTGTTGTTGTTGAAAATTTTGCTGTTGTTGAAAATGTTGCTGTTGTGCAAAAATTCTGCTTTTGTTGAAAATGATGCTGTTGTTGAAAATGTTGCTGTTTTAAAAATTTTGCTTATGTTGGAAATGTTGCTGTTGTTGAAAATGTTGCTGTTGTTGAAAAGGTTGCTGTTTTTGAAAATGTTGCTGCTTTTCAAAAATGTTGTTGTTGTAGTTGTTGAAAATGTTGCTGTTGTTGACGTTACAAAATGTTGCTGTTGTTGTTGTTGAAAATGTTGCTTTTGTTGCAGCAAAAAATGTTGCTGTTAGTTTTGTCGAAAATGGTGCGTGTTGTTGTTGTTGTTGAAAATGTTGCTGTTTTTGATGTTGTTGAAAATGTTGCTGTTTTTTTTTTGTTGAAAACGTTGCTATAGCTGTTGTTGAAAATGTTGCTGTTGTTGAAAATGCTGCTTTTTTTAAATAGATACATTTGATGAAAGTTTTTCTGTTGATGAAAAATTGGCTGTTTATGAAAATGTTTGTTGTTGAAAATGTTGCTGTTGTATAAAATGGTGCTGTTGTTGTTGTTTATAATGAAAATGTTCTGTTGTTGTTGAAAATGATGCTGTTGCTGTTATTGAAAATTTTGCTGTTGTTGATAATGTTGCTATTGTTGAATATGTTGCTGATATTGAAAAATTAGCTGTTTTGAATAAGTTGCTGTTAATGAAAATATTGCTGATGATAAAAAAAATGCTGTAGACTAAAATATTGCTGTTGTTGAAATTGTTGCTGTTGTTGAAAAAGTTGCAGTTGTTGAAAAATTTACTTTTGTTTAAAATGTTGCTGTGGATGAAAATGTTGTTGTTGTAGAAAATGTTGCTGTTGATGAAAATGTCTGTTGATGAAATTGTTGCTGATGATGAAAATGTTGCTGTTGATGATAATGTTGCTGTAATTGAAATTGTTGCTGTTGATGGAAATGTTTTTGTTGATGAAAATGTTGCTGTTGATGAATATGTAACTGTTGATGAAAATCATTCTGTGTTTGAAAATGTTGTTGTTGTTGAAAATGTTGCTGTTGTTTAAATAGTTACTGTTCACGAAAGTTTTGCTGTTGACGAAAAATTGGCTGTTTGTGAAAATGTTGCTGTTGTTGAAAATGTCGCTGTTATTGAAAATGTTGCTGATGTTGTTGTTGAAAAATATGCTGGTACTGTTATTGAAAATGTTGCTTTTGCTGAAAAGTTGCTGTTGTTGGAAATGTTGCTGTTATTGAAAAATTTTCTGTTCTTGAAAATGTTGCTTTTGTTAAAAATGTTGCTGTTGATGAATTAGTTACTGTTGATGAAAATGTGTCTGTTGATAAAAATGTTGCTGTTGATAAAATGTTACTGTTGATGAAAATGGTGCTGTTAATGGAAATATTGCTGTTGTTGAAAATTTTGCAGTAGATGAGAATGTTGCTAATAATGAAAATGTTGCTGTTAATGAAAATGTTGCTGTTGATAAAAATGTTGCTGTTGATGAAAATGTTGCTGTTGTTTAACTTGTTGCTGTTGTGGAAAATAATGCACTTGTTTAAAATTTTACTTTTGTTGAAAATGTTGCTGTGGATGAAAATGTTGTATTCATTGAAAATATTTCTCTTGGTGATAATGTTGCTATTGATGAAAATGTTGCTGTTGATGAAAATTTTGCTCATGTTGAAAGTGTCTGTTGATGAAATTGTTGCTGTTGATGAAAATGTTGCTGTTGATGAAAATGTTGCTGTTGTTGAAATTGTTGCTGTTGATGGAAATGTTGTTGTTGATGAAAATGTTGCTGTTGATGAATATGTAGCTGTTGATAAAAATGATTCTGTGTTTGAAAATGTTGATGTTGTTGAAAATGTTGCTGTTGTTGAAAATAGTGCTGTTGTTGAAAATATTGCTGTTGTTAAAAGTGTTGCTGTTGTCAAAAATGTTGCTATTGTTGAAAATGTTGCTGTTTTTGAAAATGTTGCCTTTGCTAAAAATGTAGTTGTTGAAAAAGTTGCTGTTGTAGAAAATGTTTCTGTTGTTGTTAAAAATGTTGCTTTTGATAAAAATGTTGCTCGTTTTTAAAATGCTGCGGTTGATGAAAATGTTGCTGTTGATGAAAATGTTGCTGTTGATGAAAATGTCGTTGTTGATGAAAATGCTCCTTTTTTTGAAAATGTTGCTGTTGATGAAAGTGTTGCTCTTGTTATTGTTGAAAATGTTGCTGTTGTGTTTGCTGAAAATGTTGCTGTTGTTGTTGTCGGAAATGTTCTTGTTGTTGTTGTTGTTGAAAATTTTGCTGTTATTGTCAAAGTTGGAAATGTTGCTGTTGTACTTGTTGTTGAAAATTTTGCTGTTGTTGTTGTAGCTGAAAATGTTCCTTTTTTTGTTGTTGATAATGTTGCTGTTGCTGTTGTGAAAAATGTTGCTGTCGCTGTTGTTTAAAATGTTGTTGTTGTTGAAAATGTTGCTGTTGTTGAAAGTGTTGCGGTTGTTGAAAATGATGCTGTTTTTGAAAATGTTGCTGTTGTTGAAAATGTTGCTGTTGATCAAAATGTTGCTGTTGATCAAAATGCTGCTGTTGTTGAAAATGTTGCTGTTGTTGAAAATGTTGATGTTGATGATAATGTTGCTGTTGATGTAAATGTAGCTTTTGATGAAAATGTTGCTCTTGATGAAAATGTTGCTTTTGATGAAAGTTTTGCTGTTGTTGAAAATGTTGCTGTGGAAGAAAATGTTGCTGTTTATGAAAATGTTGCTAATGATGAAAATGTTGCTTTTGATGGAATGTTGCTGTTGATGAAATAGTTCCTGTTGATGAAAACATATCAGTAGTTGATAATGTTGCTCTTGATGAATATGTTACTGTTGATGAAAATGTTGCTGTTGATGAAAATATCTATTGATGAAAATGGTGATGTTGATGAAAATGTTGCTGTTGATGAAAATGTTGCTGTTGATGAAAATGTTCCTGTTGTTGAGAATGTTGCTGTTGAAGAAAATGTTGCTGTTGATGAAAATGTTGCTAATGATGAAAATGTTGCTTTTGATGGAATGTTGCTGTTGATGAAATAGTTGCTGTTGATGAAAACATATCAGTAAATAACAATGTTGCTGTTGATGAAAATGTTACTGTTATGTTTAATTTTGCTGTTGTTGAAAATGTTGTGTTTTTGAAAATGTTGCTGTTGTATGAATGTTGCTGAGGTTGAAAATATTGCTGTTGTTGAAAATGTTGCTTTTTTTGAAAATGTTGCTTTTGTTGAAAATGTTGTTGTTGTTGAAAGTGTTGTTGTTGAAAATGTTGCTAATGTTGTTGTTAAAAAATGTTGCTGTTGTTGTTGTTGAAAATGTTGATGTTGTTGTTGCATAAAATGTTTCTGCTAGTTTTGTCGAAAAGAGTGCTGTTTTTGTTTTTGTTGTTTAAAATGTTGCTGTTGTTCTTGTAGAAAATGTTGATGTTGTTGTTGAAAATGTTGCTGTTGTTGTTTTTGTTGAAAATGTTGCTATAGCTGTTGTTGAAACTGTTGCTCTTGTTAAAGATGTTGCTGTTGTTGAAAATGTTGCTGTTGTTTAAATAGTTAGTGATGATAAAAGTTTTGCTGTTGATGAAAAATTGGCTGTTTGTGAAAATGTTGCTGTTGTTGAAAATGTTGCTTTGTTGAAAATGTTGCTGTTGTTGTTGTTGAAAATGATGCTGGTGCTGTTATTAAATATGTTGATGTTGTTGAAAATGTTGCTGTTGTTGGAAATGTTGCTGTCATTTAAAGTTATTCTGTTGTTGAAAATGTTGCTTTTGTTGAAAATGTTGCTGTTGATGAAATAGTCTGTTGATGAAAATGTGCCTGTAGATGAAATTTTGCTGTTGATAAAATTTTGCTTTTGATGAAAATGGTGCTGTTAATGAAAATAATGCTGTTGTTGAAAATTTTGCAGGAGATGAGAATGTTGCTAATGATGAAAATGTTGCTGTTGGTGAAAATGTTGCTGTTGATAAAAATTTTGCTGTTGATGAAAATGTTGCTGTTGTTGAAATCGTTGTTGTTGTTGAAAATATTGCAGTTGTTGAAAATTTTACTTTTGTTGAAAATGTTGCTTTGGTTGAAAATGTTGTTGTTACTGAAAATGTTGCTGCTGATGATAATTTTGCTGTTGATGAAAATGTTGCTGTTGATGAAAATTTTGCTCTTGATGAAAAAGTCTGTTGATGAACTTGTTGTTGTCGATGAAAATGTTGCTGTTGATGAAAATGTACTGTTGATGAAAATGTTGCTGTTGTTCAAATTGTTGCAGTTGATGAAAATGTTGTTGTTGATGAAAATGTGTCTGTTGATGAAAATGTAACTTTTAATGAAAATAATTCTGTGTTTGAAGAGGTTGTTGTTGTTGAAAATGTTGCTGTTGTTGAAAAAAGTGCTGTTGTAGAAAATGTTTCTGTTGTTGTTAAAAATATATCTGTTGATTAAAATGTTGCTGTTTCTTAAATGGTGCTGTTCATGAAAATGTTGCTGTTGATGAAAATGTAGCTCTTGTTGTTGTTGAAAATGCTGCTGTTGTGTTTGTTGAATATGTTGCTGTTGTTGTTGTCGAAGATTTTGCTGTTGTTGTTGTCGGAAATGTTCTTGTTTTGTTGTTGTAGAAAATTTTGCTGTTATGGTCGATGTTGAAAATGTTGCTGTTGAACTTGTTGTTGAAAATTTTGCTACTGTTGTTGTTGTTGTTGAAAATGTTGCTTTACATGAAAATTTTGGTGATGATGAAAATGTTGCTGTTGATGAAAATGTTTCTGTGTATGAAAATAGTGCTAATGTTAAAAATGTTGCTGTTGTTGAAAATATTGCTTTTCTTGAAAATGTTGCTGTTGTTAAAAATGTTGTTGGTGTTGAAATTGTTGCTGTTGTTGAAAATGTTGCTGTTGATGCAATGTTGCTTTTGATGAAAATGTTGCTGTTGTTGCAAATGCTACTGTTGATGAAATAGTTGCTGTTGATGAAAATGTTGCTATAAATGAACATGTTGCTTGTGTTGAAAATTTTGCTGTTGATGAAAACGTTGCTGTTATAGAAAATGTTGTTGTTGTTGAAAATTTTGCTGTTGTTGAAAATGTTGCTGTTGTGCAAAAATTCTGCTGTTGTTGAAAATGTTGCTGCTGTTGTTAAAAATGTTGCTGTTGATAAAAATGTTGCTGCTTTTTAAATACTGCTGTTGATGAAAATGTTGATGTTGATGAAAATGTTGCTGTTGATAAAAATGTTGCTGTTGATGAAAATGTGGCTGTTGTTGAAATTGTTGCTGTTGTTGAAAACGTTGCAGTTGTTGAATAATTTACTTTTGTTGTAACTTGCTGTGGATGAAAATGTTGTTGTTGTTGAAATTGTTGCTGTTGATGATAATGTTGCTGTATATGAAAAAGTTGCTGTTGATGAAAATGTTGCTCTTGATGAAAATGTCTGTTACTGAAAATGTTGCTGTTGTTGAAAATGTTGCTGTTGTTAAAAATGTTGCTGTTGATCAAAATGATGCTGTTGATGAAAATGCTGCTGCTGTTTAAATGTTGCTGTTGAAAATATTGCTTTTGGTGAAAATGTTGCTTTTGATGTAAATGTTGCTTTTGATGAAAATATCGCTGTTGATGAAAATGTTGCTGATGATATAAATGTTACTGTTTATGAAAATGCTGCTGTTATTGAAAATTTTGCTGTTATTGAAAATTTTTCTGTTGTTGAAAATGTTGCTTATGTTTAATATGTTGCTGTTGATGAAATAGTTTCTGTTGATGAAATTGTGTCTGTTGATGAACATTGTTGCTGTTGATGAAAAATATTGATTTTGATGAAAATGGTGCTGTTAATGAAAATGATGCTGTTGAAAATTTTGCAGTAGATGAGAATGTTGCTAATGATAAAAATGTTGCTGTTGATGAAAATGTTGCTGTTGATAAAAATGTTGCTGTTGATGAAAATGATCTTCTTATGAAATTGTTGCTAATGTTGGAAATGTTGAATTTGTTGAAAATTTTACTTTTGTTGAAAATGTTTCGTGGATGAAAATGTTGTTGTTGTTGAAAATATTGCTGTTTATGATAATGTTGCTGTTGATGAAAATGTTGCTGTGGATGAAAATATTGCTCTAGATGAAAATGTCTGTTGAAAAAATTGTTGCTGTTGATGAAAATGTTGCTGATGATGAAAATAATGCTGTTGATGAAAATGTTGCTGTTGTTGAAATTGTTGTGTTAGATGAAAATGTTGTTGTTGATGATAATGTTGCTGTTGATGATAATGTTGCTGTTTATGAAAATGTTGCTGTTGATGAAAATGTTGCTCTTGATTAAAATGTCTGTTGATGAAATTGTTGCTGTTGGTGAAAATGAAGCAGTTGATGAAAATAATGCTGTTGATGAAAATGATGTTGTTGATGAAAATGTTGCTGTTGTTGAAAATGTTTCTGGTGTTGAACATATTGCTGTTGTAGAAATAGTTGCTGTTGATGAAAATATTTATTTAATGGAAATTTTAATGTTGTTGAAAATGTTGCTGTTGATGAAAATGTTTCTGTTGTTAAAAATGTTGCTGTTGATGAAAATGATGTTGTTTATTAAAATGATGCTGTTGTTGAAAATGTTTCTTGTGTTGAACATATTGCTGATGTTGAAATAGTTGCAGTTGATGAAAATGTTGCTTTGATGGAAATTTTGCTGTTGTTGAAAATGTTGATGTTGAAGAAAATGTTGCTGTTGATGAAAATGTTGCTAATGATTAAAATGTTGCTGTTGATGAAAATGTTGATGTTGATGAAGATATTTCTGTTAATGAAAATAATACTGTTGATGAAAATTTTTCTGTAAATGAAAATGATGCTGTTTTTGAAATTGTTGCTGTTGATGAAAATGTTTCTGTTGATGAAAATTTTGCTATTGATGAAAATGTTCCTGTCGTTGAAAATGCTGCTGTTGTTGAAAATGTTGCATTTGTTGAAAATGTTGCTGGTGTTGAAAATATATCTCTTGTTGAAAATTTTGCTTTTGTTGAAAATGTTTTGTGGATGAAAATGTTGTTGTTGTTGAAATTTTTGCTGTTTTTGAAAATGATGCTGTTTTTGAAAATGTTGCTGTTGATGAAAATGTTCTTTTTTTGAAAATTTTGCTGATGTTGAAAATTTTGCTGTTGATAAAAATGTTGCTTTTTTTGAATATGTTGCTGTTTTCAAAATTTTGCTGTTGTTGAAAATGTTGCTGTTGTGTTAAATTCTGCTGTTGTTGAAATATTGCTGTTGTTGAAAATGTCGCTTTTGTATAAATGTTGCTGAGGTTGAAAACGTTGCTGTAGGAGAAAATGTTGCTTTTGTCGAAAATGTTGCTGTTGTTGAAAATGTTGCTGTTGTTGAAAATGTGGTTGTTGAAAATGTAGCTCTCGTTAATGCAAAAAATTTTGCTCTTAGTTTTGTCGAAAATAGTTCTGTTGTTGAAAATGTTGTTTAAAATGTAGGTGTTGTTGCTGTTGTTGTTGAAAATGTTGCTGTTGTTGTTTTTGTTGAATATACTGCTATTGATGTTGTTGAAATTGTTACTGTTGTTAAAAATGTTGCTGTTGTTAAAAATGTTGCTGTTGTTAAAAATTTTGCTGTTGTAAGAAAATGT
Organism: Ischnura elegans; assembly: GCF_921293095.1. Lineage (NCBI taxonomy): Eukaryota > Metazoa > Arthropoda > Insecta > Odonata > Coenagrionidae > Ischnura > Ischnura elegans. Next base: position 94,519,115 of record NC_060253.1, read on the forward strand.
TGCTGTTGTTTAAATAGTTACTGTTGATGAAAGTTTTGCTTTTGATAAAAAATTGGCTGCATATGAAAATGTTGCTGTTAAAAAAAATTGCTGTTGTAGAAAATGTATCTGTTGTTGTTGTTGATGAAATAGTTGCTGTTGATGAAAATGTGTCTGTTGTTGAAAATGTTGCTGTTGATAAAATGTTCTTGTTGATGAAAATTTCTGTTGATGAAAATGGTGATGTTGATGACAATGTTGCTGTTAATGAAAATTTTGCTGTCGAAGAAGATTTTGCTGTCAATGAAAATGATGCTGTTGTTGAAAATATTGCTATTGTTGAATATGTTGCTGTTGTTGAAAATGTTGATGGTGTTCAAATTGTTGCTGTTGTTGAAAATGTTGCTGTTGATGCAATGTTGCTTTTGATGAAAATGTTGCTGCTGTTGTAAATGCTACTATTGATTAAATAGTTGCTGTTGATGAAAACATATCAGTAGTTAATAATGTTGCTGTTCATGAAAATGTTACTGTTGATGAAAATGTTCTTGTTGATGAAAATGTACTTTGATGAAAATGGTGATGTTGATGACAATGTTGCTGTTATTGAAAATTTAGCTGTCGAAAAAGATTTTGCTTTCAATGAAAATGATGATGTTGTTGAAATTGTTGCTGTGTATGAAAATGTTGCTGTTGATGAAAATTATGCTGTTGATGAAAATATTCCTGTTGTTGAAAATGTTGCTGTTGTTAAGAATAAATCTGTTGTTGAAAATATTGCTTTTGTTGAAAATGTTTCTGTTGTTAAAAATATTGCTTTTGTTGAAAATGTTGCTGTTTTTGAAAATGATGCTGTTTTTAAAAATGTTGCTGTTGTTAAAAATGTTGCTGTTGATGATAATGTTGCTGTAGTTGAAAATGTTGTTGTTGCTGAAATGGTTGCTGTTGTTGAAAATGTTGCTTTATATGAAAATTTTGGTGATGATGAAAATGTTGCTGTTGATGAAAATGTTTCTGTGTATGAAAATAGTGCTAATGTTGAAAATGTTGGTGTTGTTGAAAATATTGCTATTCTTGAAAATGTTGCTGTTGTTAAAAATGTTGATGGTGTTGAAATTGTTGCTGTTGTTGAAAATGTTGCTATTGATGCAATGTTGCTTTTGATGAAAATGTTGCTGTTGTTGCAAATGCTACTGTTGATGAAATAGTTGCTGTTGATGAAAATGTTGCTATAAATGAAAATGTTGCTTGTGTTGAAAATGTTGCTGTTGATGAAAACGTTGCTGTTGTTGAAAATGTTGTTGTTGTTGAAAATTTTGCTGTTGTTGAAAATGTTGCTGTTGTGCAAAAATTCTGCTTTTGTTGAAAATGATGCTGTTGTTGAAAATGTTGCTGTTTTAAAAATTTTGCTTATGTTGGAAATGTTGCTGTTGTTGAAAATGTTGCTGTTGTTGAAAAGGTTGCTGTTTTTGAAAATGTTGCTGCTTTTCAAAAATGTTGTTGTTGTAGTTGTTGAAAATGTTGCTGTTGTTGACGTTACAAAATGTTGCTGTTGTTGTTGTTGAAAATGTTGCTTTTGTTGCAGCAAAAAATGTTGCTGTTAGTTTTGTCGAAAATGGTGCGTGTTGTTGTTGTTGTTGAAAATGTTGCTGTTTTTGATGTTGTTGAAAATGTTGCTGTTTTTTTTTTGTTGAAAACGTTGCTATAGCTGTTGTTGAAAATGTTGCTGTTGTTGAAAATGCTGCTTTTTTTAAATAGATACATTTGATGAAAGTTTTTCTGTTGATGAAAAATTGGCTGTTTATGAAAATGTTTGTTGTTGAAAATGTTGCTGTTGTATAAAATGGTGCTGTTGTTGTTGTTTATAATGAAAATGTTCTGTTGTTGTTGAAAATGATGCTGTTGCTGTTATTGAAAATTTTGCTGTTGTTGATAATGTTGCTATTGTTGAATATGTTGCTGATATTGAAAAATTAGCTGTTTTGAATAAGTTGCTGTTAATGAAAATATTGCTGATGATAAAAAAAATGCTGTAGACTAAAATATTGCTGTTGTTGAAATTGTTGCTGTTGTTGAAAAAGTTGCAGTTGTTGAAAAATTTACTTTTGTTTAAAATGTTGCTGTGGATGAAAATGTTGTTGTTGTAGAAAATGTTGCTGTTGATGAAAATGTCTGTTGATGAAATTGTTGCTGATGATGAAAATGTTGCTGTTGATGATAATGTTGCTGTAATTGAAATTGTTGCTGTTGATGGAAATGTTTTTGTTGATGAAAATGTTGCTGTTGATGAATATGTAACTGTTGATGAAAATCATTCTGTGTTTGAAAATGTTGTTGTTGTTGAAAATGTTGCTGTTGTTTAAATAGTTACTGTTCACGAAAGTTTTGCTGTTGACGAAAAATTGGCTGTTTGTGAAAATGTTGCTGTTGTTGAAAATGTCGCTGTTATTGAAAATGTTGCTGATGTTGTTGTTGAAAAATATGCTGGTACTGTTATTGAAAATGTTGCTTTTGCTGAAAAGTTGCTGTTGTTGGAAATGTTGCTGTTATTGAAAAATTTTCTGTTCTTGAAAATGTTGCTTTTGTTAAAAATGTTGCTGTTGATGAATTAGTTACTGTTGATGAAAATGTGTCTGTTGATAAAAATGTTGCTGTTGATAAAATGTTACTGTTGATGAAAATGGTGCTGTTAATGGAAATATTGCTGTTGTTGAAAATTTTGCAGTAGATGAGAATGTTGCTAATAATGAAAATGTTGCTGTTAATGAAAATGTTGCTGTTGATAAAAATGTTGCTGTTGATGAAAATGTTGCTGTTGTTTAACTTGTTGCTGTTGTGGAAAATAATGCACTTGTTTAAAATTTTACTTTTGTTGAAAATGTTGCTGTGGATGAAAATGTTGTATTCATTGAAAATATTTCTCTTGGTGATAATGTTGCTATTGATGAAAATGTTGCTGTTGATGAAAATTTTGCTCATGTTGAAAGTGTCTGTTGATGAAATTGTTGCTGTTGATGAAAATGTTGCTGTTGATGAAAATGTTGCTGTTGTTGAAATTGTTGCTGTTGATGGAAATGTTGTTGTTGATGAAAATGTTGCTGTTGATGAATATGTAGCTGTTGATAAAAATGATTCTGTGTTTGAAAATGTTGATGTTGTTGAAAATGTTGCTGTTGTTGAAAATAGTGCTGTTGTTGAAAATATTGCTGTTGTTAAAAGTGTTGCTGTTGTCAAAAATGTTGCTATTGTTGAAAATGTTGCTGTTTTTGAAAATGTTGCCTTTGCTAAAAATGTAGTTGTTGAAAAAGTTGCTGTTGTAGAAAATGTTTCTGTTGTTGTTAAAAATGTTGCTTTTGATAAAAATGTTGCTCGTTTTTAAAATGCTGCGGTTGATGAAAATGTTGCTGTTGATGAAAATGTTGCTGTTGATGAAAATGTCGTTGTTGATGAAAATGCTCCTTTTTTTGAAAATGTTGCTGTTGATGAAAGTGTTGCTCTTGTTATTGTTGAAAATGTTGCTGTTGTGTTTGCTGAAAATGTTGCTGTTGTTGTTGTCGGAAATGTTCTTGTTGTTGTTGTTGTTGAAAATTTTGCTGTTATTGTCAAAGTTGGAAATGTTGCTGTTGTACTTGTTGTTGAAAATTTTGCTGTTGTTGTTGTAGCTGAAAATGTTCCTTTTTTTGTTGTTGATAATGTTGCTGTTGCTGTTGTGAAAAATGTTGCTGTCGCTGTTGTTTAAAATGTTGTTGTTGTTGAAAATGTTGCTGTTGTTGAAAGTGTTGCGGTTGTTGAAAATGATGCTGTTTTTGAAAATGTTGCTGTTGTTGAAAATGTTGCTGTTGATCAAAATGTTGCTGTTGATCAAAATGCTGCTGTTGTTGAAAATGTTGCTGTTGTTGAAAATGTTGATGTTGATGATAATGTTGCTGTTGATGTAAATGTAGCTTTTGATGAAAATGTTGCTCTTGATGAAAATGTTGCTTTTGATGAAAGTTTTGCTGTTGTTGAAAATGTTGCTGTGGAAGAAAATGTTGCTGTTTATGAAAATGTTGCTAATGATGAAAATGTTGCTTTTGATGGAATGTTGCTGTTGATGAAATAGTTCCTGTTGATGAAAACATATCAGTAGTTGATAATGTTGCTCTTGATGAATATGTTACTGTTGATGAAAATGTTGCTGTTGATGAAAATATCTATTGATGAAAATGGTGATGTTGATGAAAATGTTGCTGTTGATGAAAATGTTGCTGTTGATGAAAATGTTCCTGTTGTTGAGAATGTTGCTGTTGAAGAAAATGTTGCTGTTGATGAAAATGTTGCTAATGATGAAAATGTTGCTTTTGATGGAATGTTGCTGTTGATGAAATAGTTGCTGTTGATGAAAACATATCAGTAAATAACAATGTTGCTGTTGATGAAAATGTTACTGTTGATGAAGATTTTGGTGTTAATGAAAATGATGCTGTTGTTGAAATTGTTTCTGCTGATGAAAATGTTGCTGTTGATGAAAATGTTGCTGAGCATGAAAATGTTCCTATTGTTGAAAATGTTGCTGTTGTTGAAAATATTAATTTTGTTGAAAATGTAGCTGTTGTTGAAAATATATCCGTTGTGGAAAGTTTTGCTATTGTTGAAAATGTTTCTGTTGTTAAAAATATTGCTTTTGTAAAAATTGTTGCTGTTTTTGAAAATGATGCTGTTTTTCAAAAATATCTGTTGTTAAAAATTTTAATGTTGATGAAAATTATGGTGTTGATGAAAATGTTGCTGTTGATGAAAACGTTTCTGTGTTTGAAAAAGGTGCTAATGTTGAAAATGTTGCTGTTGTTGAAAATATTGCTATTGTTGAAAATGTTGCTGTTGTTGAAAATGTGGCTGGTGTTGAAATTGTTGCTGTTGTTGAAATTTTTGCTGTTATTGAAAATTTTGCTGTAAATGTTGCTTTTGATGCCATGTTGCTTTTGATGTAAATGTTGCTGTTGTTGAAAATGCTACTGTTGATGAAAATGTTTCTGTTGATGAAAATATTGCTATTAATGAAAATGTTGCTTGTGTTGAAAATGTTGCTGTTGATGAAAATGTTGCTGTTGGGTAAAATTCTGCTGTTGTTGAAAATGTTGCTGTTGTTAAAATAGTTGCTGTTGTAAAAATGTTGCTGATGTTGAAAATGTTTATGTTGTTGAAAATGTTGCTTTTGTTGAAAATGTTGCTGTTGTTGAATATGTTGCTGCTTTTGAAAATGTTGTTGCTGTTGTTGTTGCAAAAAATGTTGCTGTTAGTTTTGTCGAAAATGGTGCTGTTGTTGTTGCTTTTGTTTAAAAAGTTGCTGTTGTTGTTGTTGAAAATGTTGCTGTTGTTGATGTTGTTGAAAATGATGCTGTCGTTTTTTGTTGAAAATGTTGCTATAGCTGTTGTTGAAAATGTTGCTGTTGTTGAAAATGTTGCTGTGTTTAAATAGTTACTGTTGATGAAAGTTTTGCTGTTGATGAAAAATTGGCTGGTTATGAAAATGTTGCTGTTGTTGAAAATGATGCTGTTGTTGAAAATGTTGCAATTGTTGTTGTTTATGTTGAAAATGTTGCTGTTGTTGTGGTTGAAAATGATGCTGATGCTGTTATTGAAAATGTTGCTGTTGTTGATAATGTTGCTGTTATTGAAAATGTTGCTGTTGTTGAAAATGTTGCTGTTGTTGAATATGTTGCTGTTGATTAAAATGTCGCTGTTGATGAAAATGTTGCTGTATGAAAATGGTGCTTTTGTAGAAAATGATACTTTTGTTGAAAATTTTGCAGTAGATGAGAATGTTGCTAATAATGAAAACGTTGCTTTTGATGAAAATGTTGCTGTTGATAAAAATAATGCTGTAGATGAAAATATTGCTGTTGTTGAAATTGTTGCTTTTTTTGAAATTGTTGCTGTTGTTGAAAATGTTGCTGTTGTGTAAAATTCTGCTGTTGTCGAAAATGTTGCTGTTGTTAAAAATATTGCTTATGTAAAAATGTTGCTGATGTTGAAATTGTCGCTGTTTTTGAAAATGTTGTTGTCGTTGAAAATGTTCCTGTTGTTGTTGCAAAAAATGTTGCTCTTGGTTTTGTCGAAAATGTTGCTGTTGTTGTTGTTGTTCATAAAGTTGCTGTTGGTGTTGATTGTGAAAATGTTGCTGTTGTTGATGTTTTTGAACATGTTGCTGTTGTAGATTTTGTTGAAAATGTTGCTATAACTGTTGTTGAAATCGTTGATGTTGTTAAAAATGTTGCTGTTGTTGAAAATGTTGCTGTTGATTAAATAGTTACTGTTGATGAAAATTTTGATGTTGATGAATAATTGGCTGTATATGAAAATGTTGCTGTTGTTGAAAATGTTGCTGTTGTTGTGGTTGAAAATGATGCTGTTGCTTTTATTGATAATGTGGCTGTTGTTGAAAATGTTGCTGTTATTGAAAATGTTGCTGTTGTTGAAAATGTTACTGTTGTTAAAAATGTTGCTGATATTGAAAATTTAGCTGTTGTTGGAAAAAATGCTTTTATTGAAAATGTTGCTTTTGTTGAAAATAATGCTGATGTTGAAATATTTGATGTTGAAGAAAATGTGTCCGTTGATGAAAATGTTGCTGTTGCTGAAAATGTTGCTGTTGATGATAATGGCGCTGTTGTTGAAAATGATGCTGTTGTTTAAAATTTTGCAGTAGATGAGAATGTTGCTAATGATAAAAATGTTGCTGTTGATGAAAATGTTTCTGTTAATAATAATAATGCTGTAGATTAAAATATTGCTGTTGTTGAAATTGTTGCTGTTGTTGAAATTGTTGCTGTTGTTGAAAATGTTGCAGTTGTTGAAAATTTTACTTTTGTTGAAAATGTTGCTGTTGTTGAAAATGTTGCTGTTGTTGAAAATGTTGCTGTTGATGATAATGTTGCTGTTGATTAAAACGTTGCTGTTGTTGAAAATGTTTCTGTTGTTGAAAATGGTGCTGTTGTGTTAAATGTTGCTTTTGTCGAAAATGTTGCTGTTGCTGAAAATATGTCTGTTGTTGTTGCTTAAAATACTGCTGTTGTTGTTGTTGAAAATGTTGCTGTTGTGTTTGTTGAAAATGTTATGTATTTGTTGTCAAAAATGTTGCTTTTGTTGATGTCGGAAATGTTCTTGTTGTTGTTTTTGTTGAAAATACTACTGTTTAAATTCGTTGTTGAAAATTTTGCTGTTGTTTTTGTGGTTGAATATGTTGCTGTTTTTCTGTTTTATTTCCTTAAATATTTTAAATATTTCTTTTAATATTTCCTTTTTTCAATATTTCCTTTTGGCAATATTTCCTTTTGTCAATATTTCCTCTTGTCAATATTTCCTTTATTCAATATTTCATTTTGTCAATATTTCCTTTTTTCAATATTTCCTTTTTTCAATATTTTCAATAATTCTTTTTTTCTACACTGCCTTTTGTCAATATTTCCTTTTTTCAATATTTCCTATTTTCTATACTTCCTTATTTCAATATTTCCTTTTTTCAATATTTCCTTTTTTCTATAATTTCTTTTTTCTATATTTCCTTTTTTCAATATTTCCTTTTTCTATACTTCCTTTTGTCAATATTTCCTTTTTTCTACACTTCCTTTTTTCAATATTTCCTTTTTTCTATGCTTCCTTTTGTCAATATTTCCATTTTTCTATACTTCCTTTTTTCAATATTTCCTTTTGTCAATATTTCCTTTTTTCAATATTTCCTTTTGTCAATATTTCCTTTTTTCAATATTTCCTTTTTTCAATATTTCCTTTTTTCTATACTTCCTTTTGTCAATATTTCCTTTTTTCAATATTTCCTTTTGTCAATATTTCCTATTGTCAATATTTCCTTTTTTCAATATTTCCTTTTTTCAATATTTCCTTTTGTCAATAATTCCTTTTGTCAATATTTCCTTTTTTTCAATATTTCCTTTTTTCTAAATTTCCTTTTTTCAATATTTCCTTTTTTCAATATTTCCTTTTTTCTATACTTCCTTTTGTCAATATTTCCTTTTGTCAATATTTCATTTTGTCAATATTTCCTTTTGTCAATATTTCCTTCATTCAATATTTCCTTTTTTCAATATTTCCTTTTTTTCAATAATTCCTTTTGTCAATTTTTACTTTTTTTCAATATTTTTTTTTCTCAATTTCCTTTTTTCTATACTTCCTTTTGTCAATATTTCCTTTTTTCAATATTTCCTTTTGTCAATATTTCCTTTTTTCAATATTTCCTTTTTTCTATACTTCCTTTTATCAATATTTCCTTTTTACAATATTTCCTTTTTTCTATACTTCCTTTTTTCAATATTACCTTTTTTTAATATTTCCATTTTCTATACTTCTTTTTGTCAATATTTCCTTTTGTCAATATTTCCTTTTTTCTATACTTCCTATTTTCAATATTTCCAGTTTTCAATGCTTCCTTTTGTCAATATTTCCTTTTTTCAATATTTCCTTTTGTCAATATTTCCTTTTGTCAATATTTAATTTTTTCAATATTTCCTTTTTTCAATATTTTCTTTTGTCAATAATTCCTTCTGTCAATATTTCCTTTTTTTCAATATTTCCTTTTTTCTAAATTTCCTTTTTTCAATATTTCCTTTATTCAATATTTCCTTTTTTCTATACTTCCTTTTGTCAATATTACCTTTTTTTAATATTTCCATTTTTCTATACTTCTTTTGTTAATATTTCCTTTTGTCAATATTTTCTTTAGTCAATATTTCCTTTATTAATATTTCCTTTCGTCAATATTTCCTTTATTCAGTATTTCCTTTTGTCAATATTTCCTTTTTTCAATATTTCCTTTTTTCAATGTTTCCTTTTGTCAATAATTCCTTTTGCCAATAATTCCTTTTGTCAATTTTTACTTTTTTTCAATGTTTCTTTTTTTCTCAATTTCCTTTTTTCTAAATTTCCTTTATTCAATATTCACTTTTTTCTTTACTTTCTTTTTTCAATATTTCCTTTTTTCTATACTTTCTTTTGTCAATATTTCCTTTTTTTCAATATTTCCTTTTTTCTTTACATCCTTTTTTCAATATTTCCTTTTTTCAATATTTCCTTTTTTCTATACTTCCTTTTTTCAATATTTCCTACTTTCAATATTTCCTTTTTCAATACATCTTTTTGTCAATATTTACTTTTTTCAATATTTCCTTTTTTTTATACTTCCTTTTTTCAATATTTCCATTTTTCTATGCTTTCTTTTGTCAATATTTCCTTTTTTCAATATTTCCTTTTTTCTATACTTCCTTTTTCAATATTTCCATTTTTCTATACTTCCTTTTCTAAATATTTCCTTTCGTCAATATTTCCTTTTTTCAATATTTACTTTTGTCAATATTTCCATTTTTCAATATTTCCTTTTTTCAATATTTCCTTATTTCTATACTTCTTTTTTTCAATATTTCCTTTTTACAATATTTCCTTTTTTCTATACTTCCTTTTTTCAATATTACCATTTTTTAATATTTCCATTTTCTATACTTCTTTTTGTCAATATTTCCTTTTGTCATTATTTCCTTTTTTCTATACTTCCTATTTTCAATATTTCCAGTTTTATATGCTTCCTTTTGTCAATATTTCCTTTTTTCAATATTTCCTTTTGTCAATATTTCCTTTTTTCAATATTTCCTTTTTTCAATATTTCCTTTTTTCTAAATTTCCTTTTTTAATATTTCCTTTATTCAATATTTCCTTTTTTCTATACTTCCTTTTGTCAATATTACCTTTTTTTAATATTTCCATTTTTCTATACTTCCTTTTGTTAATATTCCCTTTTGTCAATATTTCCTTTAGTCAATATTTCCTTTATTCAATATTTCCTTTCGTCAATATTTCCTTTATTTAGTATTTCCTCTTGTCAATATTTCCTTTTTTCAATATTTCCTTTTTTCAATGTTTCCTTTTGTCAATAATTCCTTTTGCCAATAATTCCTTTTGTCAATTTTTACTTTTTTTCAATGTTTCTTTTTTTCTCAATTTCCTTTTTTCTAAATTTCCTTTATTCAATATTCCCTTTTTTCTTTACTTTCTTTTTTCAATATTTCATTTTTTCTATACTTTCTTTTGTCAATATTTCCTTTTGTCAATAATTCCTTTTGTCAATATTTCCTTTTTTTCAATATTTCCTTTTTTCTAAATTTCCTTATTTCAAAATTTCCTTTATTCAATATTTCCTTTTTTCTATACTTCCTTGTGTCAATATTTCCTTTTTTCTTTTCTTCCTTTTTTCAATATTTCCATTTTTCTATACTTCCTCTTGTCAATAGTTCCTTTTGTCTATATTTCCTGTTGTCAATATTTCCTTTTGTCAATATTTCCTTTTGTCAATGTTTCCTTTTTTCTATACTTCCTTCTTTCAATATATCCTTTTTTCTATACTTCCTTTTGTCAATATTTCCTTTTGTCAATATTTCCTTTTGTCAATAATTCCTTTTGTCAATATTTCCTTTTGTCAATATTTCCTTTTTTCAATATTTCGTTTTTTCAATATTTCCTTTTTTCAATATTTACTTTTTTCAATATTTCCTTTTTTCTATACTTTCTTTTTTCAATATTTCCTTTTTTCTATGCTTACTTTTGTCAATAATTCCTTTTGTCAATATTTCCTTTTGTCAATATTTCCTTTTTTCCATATTTTCTTTTGTTAATATTTCCTTTTGTCAACATTTCCTTTTTTCTACACCTCCTTTTTTAATATTTCCTTTTTTCTTTACTTCCTTTTTTCAATTTTTCCATTTGTGAATATATCCTTTTTTCAAAATTTCCTTTTTTCAGTATTTCCTTTTTTTTTATAATTTCCTTTTTTCTATACTTTCTTTTGTCAATATTTCCTTTTTTCAATATTTCCTTTTGTCAATATTTCCTTTTTTCAATATTCCCTTTTTTTCATATTTCCTTTTGTCAATATTTCCTTTTTTCTATACACCCTTTTTTCAATTTTTCTTTTTTTAAATATTTCCTTAAGTCAATATTTCCTTTTCTCAATATTTCCTTTTTTCTATACATCCTTTCGTCAATATTTCCTTTTTTCAATACATCCTTCTTTCAATATTTCCTTTTTTCTATATTTTCTTTTTTCAATATTTCCTTTTTTCAATATTTCCTTATTTCTATACTTTTTTTTGTCAATACTTCCTTTTGTCAATATTTCCTTTTGTCAATATTTCCTTTTTTCAATATTTCCTTTTGTCAATATTTCCTTTTGTCAATAATGCCTTTTGTTAATATTTCCTTTTGTCAATAATTCCTTTTGTCAATAATTTCTTTTGTCAATATTTCCTTTTTTCAATATTTCGTTATTTCAATATTTCCTTTTTTCAATATTTCCTTTTCTCAATAAATCCTTTTTTCTATACTTTCTTTTTTCAATATTTCCTTTTTTCTAAATTTCCTTTATTCAATATTCCCTTTTTTCTATACTTTCTTTTTTCAATATTTCCTTTTTTCTATACTTTCTTTTGTCAATATTTCCTTTTTTTCAATATTTCCTTTTTTCTATACATCCTTTTTTCAATATTTCCTAATTTCAATATTCCCTTTTTCAATACTTCTTTTTGTCAATATTTCCTTTTTTCAGTGTTTCCTTTAATCAGTATTTCCTTTTCTCTATACTTCCTTTTGTCAATATTTCCTTTTGTCAATATTTCCTTTTTTCAATATTTTCTTTTGTCAATATTTCCTTTTTTCTTTTCTTCCTTTTTTCAATATTTCCATTTTTCCATACTTCCTATTGTCAATATTTCCTGTTGTCAATATTTCCTTTTGTCAATATTTCCTTTTGTCAATGTTTCCTTTTTTCTATACTTCCTTCTTTCAATATATCCTTTTTTCTCTACTTCCTTTTGTCAATATTTCCTTTTGTCAATATTTCCTTTTGTCAATAATTCCTTTTGTCAATATTTCCTTGTGTCAATATTTCCTTTTTTCAATATTTCGTTTTTTCAATATTTCCTTTTTTCAATATTTACTTTTTTCAAAATATCCTTTTTTCTATACTTTCTTTTTTCAATATTTCCTTTTTTCTATGCTTACTTTTGTCAATATTTCCTTTTGTCAATATTTCCTTTTTTTCATATTTCCTCTTGTCAATATTTCCTTTTTTCAATATTTCCTTTTTTCAATATTTCCTTATTTCTATACTTCCTTTTGTCAATATTTCCGTTTGTCAATATTTCTTTTTTTCAATATTTCCTTTTGTCAATATTTAATTTTTTCAATATTTCCTTTTTTCAATATTTTCTTTTGTCAATAATTCCTTCTGTCAATATTTCCTTTTTTTCAATATTTCCTTTTTTCTAAATTTCCTTTTTTCAATATTTCCTTTATTCAATATTTCCTTTTTTCTATACTTCCTTTTGTCAATATTACCTTTTTTTAAAATTTCCATTTTTCTATACTTCTTTTGTTAATATTTCCTTTTGTCAATATTTTCTTTAGTCAATATTTCCTTTATTAATATTTCCTTTCGTCAATATTTCCTTTATTCAGTATTTCCTTTTGTCAATATTTCCTTTTTTCAATATTTCCTTTTTTCAATGTTTCCTTTTGTCAATAATTCCTTTTGCCAATAATTCCTTTTGTCAATTTTTACTTTTTTTCAATGTTTCTTTTTTTCTCAATTTCCTTTTTTCTAAATTTCCTTTATTCAATATTCACTTTTTTCTTTACTTTCTTTTTTCAATATTTCCTTTTTTCTATACTTTCTTTTGTCAATATTTCCTTTTTTTCAATATTTCCTTTTTTCTTTACATCCTTTTTTCAATATTTCCTTTTTTCAATATTTCCTTTTTTCTATACTTCCTTTTTTCAATATTTCCTACTTTCAATATTTCCTTTTTCAATACTTCTTTTTGTCAATATTTCCTTTTTTCAATATTTCCTTTTTTTTATACTTCCTTTTTTCAATATTTCCATTTTTCTATGCTTTCTTTTGTCAATATTTCCTTTTTTCAATATTTCCTTTTTTCTATACTTCCTTTTTCAATATTTCCATTTTTCTATACTTCCTTTTCTAAATATTTCCTTTCGTCAATATTTCCTTTTTTCAATATTTACTTTTGTCAATATTTCCATTTTTCAATATTTCCTTTTTTCAATATTTCCTTATTTCTATACTTCTTTTTTTCAATATTTCCTTTTTACAATATTACCTTTTTTCTATACTTCCTTTTTTCAATATTACCATTTTTTAATATTTCCATTTTCTATACTTCTTTTTGTCAATATTTCCTTTTGTCATTATTTCCTTTTTTCTATACTTCCTATTTTCAATATTTCCAGTTTTATATGCTTCCTTTTGTCAATATTTCCTTTTTTCAATATTTCCTTTTGTCAATATTTCCTTTTTTCAATATTTCCTTTTTTCAATATTTCCTTTTTTCTAAATTTCCTTTTTTAATATTTCCTTTATTCAATATTTCCTTTTTTCTATACTTCCTTTTGTCAATATTACCTTTTTTTAATATTTCCATTTTTCTATACTTCCTTTTGTTAATATTCCCTTTTGTCAATATTTCCTTTAGTCAATATTTCCTTTATTCAATATTTCCTTTCGTCAATATTTCCTTTATTTAGTATTTCCTCTTGTCAATATTTCCTTTTTTCAATATTTCCTTTTTTCAATGTTTCCTTTTGTCAATAATTCCTTTTGCCAATAATTCCTTTTGTCAATTTTTACTTTTTTTCAATGTTTCTTTTTTTCTCAATTTCCTTTTTTCTAAATTTCCTTTATTCAATATTCCCTTTTTTCTTTACTTTCTTTTTTCAATATTTCATTTTTTCTATACTTTCTTTTGTCAATATTTCCTTTTGTCAATAATTCCTTTTGTCAATATTTCCTTTTTTTCAATATTTCCTTTTTTCTAAATTTCCTTATTTCAAAATTTCCTTTATTCAATATTTCCTTTTTTCTATACTTCCTTGTGTCAATATTTCCTTTTTTCTTTTCTTCCTTTTTTCAATATTTCCATTTTTCTATACTTCCTCTTGTCAATAGTTCCTTTTGTCTATATTTCCTGTTGTCAATATTTCCTTTTGTCAATATTTCCTTTTGTCAATGTTTCCTTTTTTCTATACTTCCTTCTTTCAATATATCCTTTTTTCTATACTTCCTTTTGTCAATATTTCCTTTTGTCAATATTTCCTTTTGTCAATAATTCCTTTTGTCAATATTTCCTTTTGTCAATATTTCCTTTTTTCAATATTTCGTTTTTTCAATATTTCCTTTTTTCAATATTTACTTTTTTCAATATTTCCTTTTTTCTATACTTTCTTTTTTCAATATTTCCTTTTTTCTATGCTTACTTTTGTCAATAATTCCTTTTGTCAATATTTCCTTTTGTCAATATTTCCTTTTTTCCATATTTTCTTTTGTTAATATTTCCTTTTGTCAACATTTCCTTTTTTCTACACCTCCTTTTTTAATATTTCCTTTTTTCTTTACTTCCTTTTTTCAATTTTTCCATTGGTGAATATATCCTTTTTTCAAAATTTCCTTTTTTCAGTATTTCCTTTTTTTTTATAATTTCCTTTTTTCTATACTTTCTTTTGTCAATATTTCCTTTTTTCAATATTTCCTTTTGTCAATATTTCCTTTTTTCAATATTCCCTTTTTTTCATATTTCCTTTTGTCAATATTTCCTTTTTTCTATACACCCTTTTTTCAATTTTTCTTTTTTTAAATATTTCCTTAAGTCAATATTTCCTTTTCTCAATATTTCCTTTTTTCTATACATCCTTTCGTCAATATTTCCTTTTTTCAATACATCCTTCTTTCAATATTTCCTTTTTTCTATATTTTCTTTTTTCAATATTTCCTTTTTTCAATATTTCCTTATTTCTATACTTTTTTTTGTCAATACTTCCTTTTGTCAATATTTCCTTTTGTCAATATTTCCTTTTTTCAATATTTCCTTTTGTCAATATTTCCTTTTGTCAATAATGCCTTTTGTTAATATTTCCTTTTGTCAATAATTCCTTTTGTCAATAATTTCTTTTGTCAATATTTCCTTTTTTCAATATTTCGTTATTTCAATATTTCCTTTTTTCAATATTTCCTTTTCTCAATAAATCCTTTTTTTCTATACTTTCTTTTTTCAATATTTCCTTTTTTCTAAATTTCCTTTATTCAATATTCCCTTTTTTCTATACTTTCTTTTTTCAATATTTCCTTTTTTCTATACTTTCTTTTGTCAATATTTCCTTTTTTTCAATATTTCCTTTTTTCTATACATCCTTTTTTCAATATTTCCTAATTTCAATATTCCCTTTTTCAATACTTCTTTTTGTCAATATTTCCTTTTTTCAGTGTTTCCTTTAATCAGTATTTCCTTTTCTCTATACTTCCTTTTGTCAATATTTCCTTTTGTCAATATTTCCTTTTTTTAAATATTTTCTTTTGTCAATATTTCCTTTTTTCTTTTCTTCCTTTTTTCAATATTTCCATTTTTCCATACTTCCTATTGTCAATATTTCCTTTTGTCTATATTTCCTGTTGTCAATATTTCCTTTTGTCAATATTTCCTTTTGTCAATGTTTCCTTTTTTCTATACTTCCTTCTTTCAATATATCCTTTTTTCTCTACTTCCTTTTGTCAATATTTCCTTTTGTCAATATTTCCTTTTGTCAATAATTCCTTTTGTCAATATTTCCTTGTGTCAATATTTCCTTTTTTCAATATTTCGTTTTTTCAATATTTCCTTTTTTCAATATTTACTTTTTTCAAAATATCCTTTTTTCTATACTTTCTTTTTTCAATATTTCCTTTTTTCTATGCTTACTTTTGTCAATATTTCCTTTTGTCAATATTTCCTTTTTTTCATATTTCCTCTTGTCAATATTTCCTTTTTTCAATATTTCCTTTTTTCAATATTTCCTTATTTCTATACTTCCTTTTGTCAATATTTCCGTTTGTCAATATTTCTTTTTTTCAATATTTCCTTTTTTCAATATTTCCTTTTGTCAATAATTCCTTTTGTCAATATTTCCTTTTTTTCAATATTTCCTTTTTTCTAAATTTCCTTTTTTCAATATTTCCTTTATTCAATATTTCCTTTTTTCTATACTTCCTTTCGTCAATATTACCTTTTTTTAATATTTCCATTTTTCTATACTTCCTTTTGTTAATATTTCCTTTATTCAATATTTCCTTTCGTCAATATTTCCTTTATTCAGTATTTCCTTTTGTCAATATTTCTTTTTTTCAATATTTCCTTTTTTCAATATTTCCTTTTGTCAATAATTCCTTTTGCCAATAATTCCTTTTGTCAATTTTTACTTTTTTTCAATGTTTCTTTTTTTCTCAATTTCCTTTTTTCTAAATTTCCTTTATTCAATATTCCCTTTTTTCTATACTTTCTTTTTTCAATATTTCCTTTTTTCTATACTTTCTTTTGTCAATATTTCGTTTTTTTCAATATTTCCTATTTTCTCTACATCCTTTTTTCAATATTTCCTTTTTTCAATATTTCCTTTTTTCTATACTTCCTTTTTTCAATATTTCCATTTTTCTATGCTTCCTTTTGTCAATATTTCCTTTTTTCAATATTTCCTTTTTTCTATACTTCCTTTTTCAATATTTCCATTTTTCTATACTTCCTTTTCTAAATATTTCCTTTCGTAAATATTTCCTTTTTTCAATATTTCCTTTTGTTAATATTTCCTTTTTTCAATATTTCCTTTTTTTAATATTTCCTTATTTCTATACTTCCTTTTGTCAATATTTCCTTTTTTCAATATTTCCTTTTGTCAAAATTTCCTTTTGTCAATATTTCCTTTTGTCAATCTTTCCTTTTGTCAATATTTCCTTTATTCAATATTTCCGTTTGTCAATATTTCTTTTTTTCAATATTTCCTTTTTTCAATATTTCCTTTTGTCAATAATTCCTTTTGTCAATATTTCCTTTTTTTCAATATTTCCTTTTTTCTAAATTTCCTTATTTCAAAATTTCCTTTATTCAATATTTCCTTTTTTCTATACTTCCTTGTGTCAATATTTCCTTTTTTCAATATTTCCTTTTTTCTATACTTCCTTTTGTCAATATTTTCTTTTGTCAATATTTCCTGTTTTCAATATTTCCTTTTGTCAATATTTCCTTTTTTCAGTGTTTCCTTTAATCAGTATTTCCTTTTCTCTATACTTCCTTTTGTCAATATTTCCTTTTGTCAATATTTCCTTTTTTCAATATTTTCTTTTGTCAATATTTCCTTTTTTCTTTTCTTCCTTTTTTCAATATTTCCTTTTTCTATACTTCCTTTTGTCAATATTTCCTTTTATCTACACTTCCTTTTTTCAATATTTCCTTTTTTCTATGCTTCCTTTTGTCAATATTTCCATTTTCCTATACTTCCTTTTTTCAATATTTCCTTTTGTCAATATTTCCTTTTTTCAATATTTCCTTTTGTCAATATTTCCTTTTTTCAATATTTCCTTTTTTCTATACTTCCTTTTGTCAATATTTCCTTTTTTCAATATTTCCTTTTGTCAATATTTCCTATTGTCAATATTTCCTTTTTTCAATATTTCCTATTTTCAATATTTCCTTTTGTCAATAATTCCTTTTGTCAATATTTCCTTTTTTTCAATATTTCCTTTTTTCTAAATTTCCTTTTTTCAATATTTCCTTTTTTCAATATTTCCTTTTTTCTATACTTCCTTTTGTCAATATTTCCTTTTGTCAATATTTCCTTTTGTCAATATTTCCTTTTGTCAATATTTCCTTCATTCAATATTTCCTTTTTTCAATATTTCCTATTTTTCAATAATTCCTTTTGTCAATTTTTACTTTTTTTCAATATTTTTTTTTCTCAATTTCCTTTTTTCTATACTTCCTTTTGTCAATATTTCCTTTTTTCAATATTTCCATTTGTCAATATTTCCTTTTTTCAATATTTCCTTTTTTCTATACTTCCTTTTTTCAATATTTCCTTTTTACAATAATCCTTTTTTCTATACTTCCTTTTTTCAATATTACCTTTTTTTAATATTTCCATTTTCTATACTTCTTTTTGTCAATATTTCCTTTTGTCAATATTCCCTTTTTTCTATACTTCCTATTTTCAATATTTCCAGTTTTCTATGCTTCCTTTTGTCAATATTTCCTTTTTTCAATATTTCCTTTTGTCAATATTTCCTTTTGTCAATATTTAATTTTTTCAATATTTCCTTTTTTCAATATTTTTTTTTGTCAATAATTCCTTCTGTCAATATTTCCTTTTTTTCAATATTTCCTTTTTTCTAAATTTCCTTTTTTCAATATTTCCTTTATTCAATATTTCCTTTTTTCTATACTTCCTTTTGTCAATATTACCTTTTTTTAATATTTCCATTTTTCTATACTTCCTTTTGTTAATATTTCCTTTTGTCAATATTTCCTTTAGTCAATATTTCCTTTATTCAATATTTCCTTTCGTCAATATTTCTTTTATTCAGTATTTCCTTTTGTCAATATTTCCTTTTTTCAATATTTCCTTTTTTCAATGTTTCCTTTTGTCAATAATTCCTTTTGCCAATAATTCCTTTTGTCAATTTTTACTTTTTTTCAATGTTTCTTTTTTTCTCAATTTCCTTTTTTCTAAATTTCCTTTATTCAATATTCCCTTTTTTCTTTACTTTCTTTTTTCAATATTTCCTTTTTTCTATACTTTCTTTTGTCAATATTTCCTTTTTTTCAATATTTCCTTTTTTCTTTACATCCTTTTTTCAATATTTCCTTTTTTCAATATTTCCTTTTTTCTATACTTCCTTTTTTTCAATATTGCCTACTTTCAATATTTCCTTTTTCAATACTTCTTTTTGTCAATATTTCCTTTTTTCAATATTTCCTTTTTTTTAAAACTTCCTTTTTTCAATATTTCCATTTTTCTATGCTTCCTTTTGTCAATATTTCCTTTTTTCAATATTTCCTTTTT
The DNA here is from genome assembly GCF_921293095.1 of Ischnura elegans. Lineage (NCBI taxonomy): Eukaryota > Metazoa > Arthropoda > Insecta > Odonata > Coenagrionidae > Ischnura > Ischnura elegans. The sequence continues at coordinate 94,538,009 of NC_060253.1, forward strand.
TCTATACTTCCTTTTTCAATATTTCCATTTTTCTATACTTCCTTTTCTAAATATTTCCTTTCGTCAATATTTCCTTTTTTCAATATTTCCTTTTGTCAATTTTTCCTTTTTTCAATATTTCCTTTTTTCAATATTTCCTTATTTCTATACTTCCTTTTTTCAATATTTCCTTTTTACAATATTTCCTTTTTTCTATACTTCCTTTTTTCAATAATACCTTTTTTTAATATTTCCATTTTCTATACTTCTTTTTGTCAATATTTCCTTTTGTCAATATATCCTTTTTTCTATACTTCCTATTTTCAATATTTCCAGTTTTCTATGCTTTCTTTTGTCAATATTTCCTTTTTTCAATATTTCCTTTTGTCAATATTTCCTTTTGTCAATATTTAATTTTTTCAATTTTTCCTTTTTTCAATATTTTCTTTTGTCAATAATTCCTTCTGTCAATATTTCCTTTTATCAATATTTCCTTTTTTCTAAATTTCCTTTTTTCAATATTTCCTTTATTCAATATTTCCTTTTTTCTATACTTCCTTTTGTCAATATTACCTTTTTTTAATATTTCCATTTTTCTATACTTCCTTTAGTTAATATTTCCTTTTGTCAATATTTCCTTTAGTCAATATTTCCTTTATTCAATATTTCCTTTCGTCAATATTTCCTTTATTCAGTATTTCCTTTTGTCAATATTTCCTTTTTTCAATATTTCCTTTTTTCAATGTTTCCTTTTGTCAATAATTCCTTTTGCCAATAATTCTTTTTGTCAATTTTTACTTTTTTTCAATGTTTCTTTTTTTCTCAATTTCCTTTTTTTTGTAAATTTCCTTTATTCAATATTCCCTTTTTTCTTTACTTTCTTTTTTCAATATTTCCTTTTTTCTATACTTTCTTTTGTCAATATTTCCTTTTTTTCAATATTTCCTTTTTTCTATATTTTCTTTTTTCAATATTTCCTTTTTTCAATATTTCCTTATTTCTATACTTTTTTTTGTCAATACTTCCTTTTGTCAATATTTCCTTTTGTCAATATTTCCTTTTTTCAATATTTCCTTTTGTCAATATTTCCTTTTGTCAATAATGCCTTTTGTTAATATTTCCTTTTGTCAATTAATTCCTTTTGTCAATAATTTCTTTTGCCAATATTTCCTTTTTTCAATATTTCGTTATTTGTATATTTTCCTTTTTTCAATATTTCCTTTTCTCAATAAATCCTTTTTTCTATACTTTCTTTTTTCAATATTTCCTTTTTTCTAAATTTCCTTTATTCAATATTCCCTTTTTTTCTATACTTTCTTTTGTCAATATTTCCTTTTTTTCAATATTTCCTTTTTTCTATACATCCTTTTTTCAATATTTCCTAATTTCAATATTCCCTTTTTCAATACTTCTTTTTGTCAATATTTCCTTTTTTCAGTGTTTCCTTTAATCAGTATTTCCTTTTCTCTATACTTCCTTTTGTCAATATTTCCTTTTGTCAATATTTCCTTTTTTCAATATTTTCTTTTGTCAATATTTCCTTTTTTCTTTTCTTCCTTTTTTCAATATTTCCATTTTTCCATACTTCCTATTGTCAATATTTCCTTTTGTCTATATTTCCTGTTGTCAATATTTCCTTTTTTCAATATTTCCTTTTGTCAATGTTTCCTTTTTTCTATACTTCCTTCTTTCAATATATCCTTTTTTCTCTACTTCCTTTTGTCAATATTTCCTTTTGTCAATATTTCCTTTTGTCAATAATTCCTTTTGTCAATATTTCCTTGTGTCAATATTTCCTTTTTTCAATATTTCGTTTTTTCAATATTTCCTTTTTTCAATATTTACTTTTTTCAAAATATCCTTTTTTCTATACTTTCTTTTTTCAATATTTCCTTTTTTCTATGCTTACTTTTGTCAATATTTCCTTTTGTCAATATTTCCTTTTTTTCATATTTCCTCTTGTCAATATTTCCTTTTTTCAATATTTCCTTTTTTCAATATTTCCTTATTTCTATACTTCCTTTTGTCAATATTTCCTTTTTTCAATATTTCCTTATTTCTATACTTCCTTTTGTTAATATTTCCTTTATTCAATATTTCCTTTCGTCAATATTTCCTTTATTCAGTATTTCCTTTTGTCAATATTTCTTTTTTTCAATATTTCCTTTTTTCAATATTTCCTTTTGTCAATAATTCCTTTTGCCAATAATTCCTTTTGTCAATTTTTACTTTTTTTCAATGTTTCTTTTTTTCTCAATTTCCTTTTTTCTAAATTTCCTTTATTCAATATTCCCTTTTTTCTATACTTTCTTTTTTCAATATTTCCTTTTTTCTATACTTTCTTTTGTCAATATTTCGTTTTTTTCAATATTTCCTATTTTCTCTACATCCTTTTTTCAATATTTCCTTTTTTCAATATTTCCTTTTTTCTATACATCCTTTTTTCAATATTTCCTTTTTTCAATATTTCCTTTTTTCAATATTTCCTTTTTTCTATACTTCCTTTTTTAATATTTCCATTTTTCTATACTTCCTTTTCTAAATATTTCCTTTCGTAAATATTTCCTTTTTTCAATATTTCCTTTTGTTAATATTTCCTTTTTTCAATATTTCCTTTTTTTAATATTTCCTTATTTCTATACTTCCTTTTGTCAATATTTCCTTTTTTCAATATTTCCTTTTGTCAAAATTTCCTTTTGTCAATATTTCCTTTTGTCAATCTTTCCTTTTGTCAATATTTCCTTTATTCAATATTTCCGTTTGTCAATATTTCTTTTTTTTCAATATTTCCTTTTTTCAATATTTCCTTTTGTCAATAATTCCTTTTGTCAATATTTCCTTTTTTTCAATATTTCCTTTTTTCTAAATTTCCTTATTTCAAAATTTCCTTTATTCAATATTTCCTTTTTTCTATACTTCCTTGTGTCAATATTTCCTTTTTTCAATATTTCCTTTTTTCTATACTTCCTTTTGTCAATATTTTCTTTTGTCAATATTTCCTGTTTTCAATATTTCCTTTTGTCAATATTTCCTTTTTTCAGTGTTTCCTTTAATCAGTATTTCCTTTTCTCTATACTTCCTTTTGTCAATATTTCCTTTTGTCAATATTTCCTTTTTTCAATATTTTCTTTTGTCAATATTTCCTTTTTTCTTTTCTTCCTTTTTTCAATATTTCCTTTTTCTATACTTCCTTTTGTCAATATTTCCTTTTATCTACACTTCCTTTTTTCAATATTTCCTTTTTTCTATGCTTCCTTTTGTCAATATTTCCATTTTTCTATACTTCCTTTTTTCAATATTTCCTTTTGTCAATATTTCCTTTTTTCAATATTTCCTTTTGTCAATATTTCCTTTTTTTCAATATTTCCTTTTTTCTATACTTCCTTTTGTCAATATTTCCTTTTTTCAATATTTCCTTTTGTCAATATTTCCTATTGTCAATATTTCCTTTTTTCAATATTTCCTATTTTCAATATTTCCTTTTGTCAATAATTCCTTTTGTCAATATTTCCTTTTTTTCAATATTTCCTTTTTTCTAAATTTCCTTTTTTCAATATTTCCTTTTGTCAATATTTCCTTTTTTCTATACTTCCTTTTGTCAATATTTCCTTTTGTCAATATTTCCTTTTGTCAATATTTCCTTTTGTCAATATTTCCTTTTGTCAATATTTCCTTTTGTCAATATTTCCTTCATTCAATATTTCCTTTTATCAATATTTCCTTTTTTTCAATAATTCCTTTTGTCAATTTTTACTTTTTTTCAATATTTTTTTTTCTCAATTTCCTTTTTTCTATACTTCCTTTTGTCAATATTTCCTTTTTTCAATATTTCCATTTGTCAATATTTCCTTTTTTCAATATTTCCTTTTTTCTATACTTCCTTTTTTCAATATTTCCTTTTTACAATAATCCTTTTTTCTATACTTCCTTTTTTCAATATTACCTTTTTTTAATATTTCCATTTTCTATACTTCTTTTTGTCAATATTTCCTTTTGTCAATATTCCCTTTTTTCTATACTTCCTATTTTCAATATTTCCAGTTTTCTATGCTTCCTTTTGTCAATATTTCCTTTTTTCAATATTTCCTTTTGTCAATATTTCCTTTTGTCAATATTTAATTTTTTCAATATTTCCTTTTTTCAATATTTTTTTTTGTCAATAATTCCTTCTGTCAATATTTCCTTTTTTTCAATATTTCCTTTTTTCTAAATTTCCTTTTTTCAATATTTCCTTTATTCAATATTTCCTTTTTTCTATACTTCCTTTTGTTAATATTTCCTTTTGTCAATATTTCCTTTAGTCAATATTTCCTTTATTCAATATTTCCTTTCGTCAATATTTCTTTTATTCAGTATTTCCTTTTGTCAATATTTCCTTTTTTCAATATTTCCTTTTTTCAATGTTTCCTTTTGTCAATAATTCCTTTTGCCAATAATTCCTTTTGTCAATTTTTACTTTTTTTCAATGTTTCTTTTTTTCTCAATTTCCTTTTTTCTAAATTTCCTTTATTCAATATTCCCTTTTTTCTTTACTTTCTTTTTTCAATATTTCCTTTTTTCTATACTTTCTTTTGTCAATATTTCCTTTTTTTCAATATTTCCTTTTTTCTTTACATCCTTTTTTCAATATTTCCTTTTTTCAATATTTCCTTTTTTCTATACTTCCTTTTTTCAATATTGCCTACTTTCAATATTTCCTTTTTCAATACTTCTTTTTGTCAATATTTCCTTTTTTCAATATTTCCTTTTTTTTAAAACTTCCTTTTTTCAATATTTCCATTTTTCTATGCTTCCTTTTGTCAATATTTCCTTTTTTCAATATTTCCTTTTTTCTATACTTCCTTTTTCAATATTTCCATTTTTCTATACTTCCTTTTCTAAATATTTCCTTTCGTCAATATTTCCTTTTTTCAATATTTCCTTTTGTCAATTTTTCCTTTTTTCAATATTTCCTTTTTTCAATATTTCCTTATTTCTATACTTCCTTTTTTCAATATTTCCTTTTTACAATATTTCCTTTTTTCTATACTTCCTTTTTTCAATAATACCTTTTTTTAATATTTCCATTTTCTATACTTCTTTTTGTCAATATTTCCTTTTGTCAATATATCCTTTTTTCTATACTTCCTATTTTCAATATTTCCAGTTTTCTATGCTTTCTTTTGTCAATATTTCCTTTTTTCAATATTTCCTTTTGTCAATATTTCCTTTTGTCAATATTTAATTTTTTCAATTTTTCCTTTTTTCAATATTTTCTTTTGTCAATAATTCCTTCTGTCAATATTTCCTTTTATCAATATTTCCTTTTTTCTAAATTTCCTTTTTTCAATATTTCCTTTATTCAATATTTCCTTTTTTCTATACTTCCTTTTGTCAATATTACCTTTTTTTAATATTTCCATTTTTCTATACTTCCTTTAGTTAATATTTCCTTTTGTCAATATTTCCTTTAGTCAATATTTCCTTTATTCAATATTTCCTTTCGTCAATATTTCCTTTATTCAGTATTTCCTTTTTTCTATACTTCCTTTTTTCAATATTTCCTTTTTTCAATGTTTCCTTTTGTCAATAATTCCTTTTGCCAATAATTCTTTTTGTCAATTTTTACTTTTTTTCAATGTTTCTTTTTTTCTCAATTTCCTTTTTTTTGTAAATTTCCTTTATTCAATATTCCCTTTTTTCTTTACTTTCTTTTTTCAATATTTCCTTTTTTCTATACTTTCTTTTGTCAATATTTCCTTTTTTTCAATATTTCCTTTTTTCTATATTTTCTTTTTTCAATATTTCCTTTTTTCAATATTTCCTTATTTCTATACTTTTTTTTGTCAATACTTCCTTTTGTCAATATTTCCTTTTGTCAATATTTCCTTTTTTCAATATTTCCTTTTGTCAATATTTCCTTTTGTCAATAATGCCTTTTGTTAATATTTCCTTTTGTCAATAATTCCTTTTGTCAATAATTTCTTTTGCCAATATTTCCTTTTTTCAATATTTCGTTATTTGTATATTTTCCTTTTTTCAATATTTCCTTTTCTCAATAAATCCTTTTTTCTATACTTTCTTTTTTCAATATTTCCTTTTTTCTAAATTTCCTTTATTCAATATTCCCTTTTTTCTATACTTTCTTTTGTCAATATTTCCTTTTTTTCAATATTTCCTTTTTTCTATACATCCTTTTTTCAATATTTCCTAATTTCAATATTCCCTTTTTCAATACTTCTTTTTGTCAATATTTCCTTTTTTCAGTGTTTCCTTTAATCAGTATTTCCTTTTCTCTATACTTCCTTTTGTCAATATTTCCTTTTGTCAATATTTCCTTTTTTCAATATTTTCTTTTGTCAATATTTCCTTTTTTCTTTTCTTCCTTTTTTCAATATTTCCATTTTTCCATACTTCCTATTGTCAATATTTCCTTTTGTCTATATTTCCTGTTGTCAATATTTCCTTTTTTAAATATTTCCTTTTGTCAATGTTTCCTTTTTTCTATACTTCCTTCTTTCAATATATCCTTTTTTCTCTACTTCCTTTTGTCAATATTTCCTTTTGTCAATATTTCCTTTTGTCAATAATTCCTTTTGTCAATATTTCCTTGTGTCAATATTTCCTTTTTTCAATATTTCGTTTTTTCAATATTTCCTTTTTTCAATATTTACTTTTTTCAAAATATCCTTTTTTCTATACTTTCTTTTTTCAATATTTCCTTTTTTCTATGCTTACTTTTGTCAATATTTCCTTTTGTCAATATTTCCTTTTTTTCATATTTCCTCTTGTCAATATTTCCTTTTTTCAATATTTCCTTTTTTCAATATTTCCTTATTTCTATACTTCCTTTTGTCAATATTTCCGTTTGTCAATATTTCTTTTTTTCAATTTTCCTTTTTTCAATATTTCCTTTTGTCAATAATTCCTTTTGTCAATATTTCCTTTTTTTCAATATTTCCTTTTTTCTAAATTTCCTTTTTTCAATATTTCCTTTATTCAATATTTCCTTTTTTCTATACTTCCTTTCGTCAATATTACCTTTTTTTAATATTTCCATTTTTCTATACTTCCTTTTGTTAATATTTCCTTTATTCAATATTTCCTTTCGTCAATATTTCCTTTATTCAGTATTTCCTTTTGTCAATATTTCTTTTTTTCAATATTTCCTTTTTTCAATATTTCCTTTTGTCAATAATTCCTTTTGCCAATAATTCCTTTTGTCAATTTTTACTTTTTTTCAATGTTTCTTTTTTTCTCAATTTCCTTTTTTCTAAATTTCCTTTATTCAATATTCCCTTTTTTCTAGACTTTCTTTTTTCAATATTTCCTTTTTTCTATACTTTCTTTTGTCAATATTTCGTTTTTTTCAATATTTCCTATTTTCTCTACATCCTTTTTTCAATATTTCCTTTTTTCAATATTTCCTTTTTTCTATACTTCCTTTTTTCAATATTTCCATTTTTCTATGCTTCCTTTTGTCAATATTTCCTTTTTTCAATATTTCCTTTTTTCTATACTTCCTTTTTCAATATTTCCATTTTTCTATACTTCCTTTTCTAAATATTTCCTTTCGTAAATATTTCCTTTTTTCAATATTTCCTTTTGTTAATATTTCCTTTTTTCAATATTTCCTTTTTTTAATATTTCCTTATTTCTATACTTCCTTTTGTCAATATTTCCTTTTTTCAATATTTCCTTTTGTCAAAATTTCCTTTTGTCAATATTTCCTTTTGTCAATCTTTCCTTTTGTCAATATTTCCTTTATTCAATATTTCCGTTTGTCAATATTTCTTTTTTTTCAATATTTCCTTTTTTCAATATTTCCTTTTGTCAATAATTCCTTTTGTCAATATTTCCTTTTTTTCAATATTTCCTTTTTTCTAAATTTCCTTATTTCAAAATTTCCTTTATTCAATATTTCCTTTTTTCTATACTTCCTTGTGTCAATATTTCCTTTTTTCAATATTTCCTTTTTTCTATACTTCCTTTTGTCAATATTTTCTTTTGTCAATATTTCCTGTTTTCAATATTTCCTTTTGTCAATATTTCCTTTTTTCAGTGTTTCCTTTAATCAGTATTTCCTTTTCTCTATACTTCCTTTTGTCAATATTTCCTTTTGTCAATATTTCCTTTTTTCAATATTTTCTTTTGTCAATATTTCCTTTTTTCTTTTCTTCCTTTTTTCAATATTTCCTTTTTCTATACTTCCTTTTGTCAATATTTCCTTTTATCTACACTTCCTTTTCTCAATATTTCCTTTTTTCTATGCTTCCTTTTGTCAATATTTCCATTTTTCTATACTTCCTTTTTTCAATATTTCCTTTTGTCAATATTTCCTTTTTTCAATATTTCCTTTTGTCAATATTTCCTTTTTTCAATATTTCCTTTTTTCTATACTTCCTTTTGTCAATATTTCCTTTTTTCAATATTTCCTTTTGTCAATATTTCCTATTGTCAATATTTCCTTTTTTCAATATTTCCTATTTTCAATATTTCCTTTTGTCAATAATTCCTTTTGTCAATATTTCCTTTTTTTCAATATTTCCTTTTTTCTAAATTTCCTTTTTTCAATATTTCCTTTTTTCAATATTTCCTTTTTTCTATACTTCCTTTTGTCAATATTTCCTTTTGTCAATATTTCCTTTTGTCAATATTTCCTTTTGTCAATATTTCCTTTTGTCAATATTTCCTTTTGTCAATATTTCCTTCATTCAATATTTCCTTTTATCAATATTTCCTTTTTTTCATTATTTTCTTTTGTCAATATTTACTTTTTTTCAATATTTTTTTTTCTCAATTTCCTTTTTTCTATACTTCCTTTTGTCAATATTTCCTTTTTTCAATATTTCCATTTGTCAATATTTCCTTTTTTCAATATTTCCTTTTTTCTATACTTCCTTTTTTCAATATTTCCTTTTTACAATAATCCTTTTTTCTATACTTCCTTTTTTCAATATTACCTTTTTTTAATATTTCCATTTTCTATACTTCTTTTTGTCAATATTTCCTTTTGTCAATATTCCCTTTTTTCTATACTTCCTATTTTCAATATTTCCAGTTTTCTATGCTTCCTTTTGTCAATATTTCCTTTTTTCAATATTTCCTTTTGTCAATATTTCCTTTTGTCAATATTTAATTTTTTCAATATTTCCTTTTTTCAATATTTTTTTTTGTCAATAATTCCTTCTGTCAATATTTCCTTTTTTTCAATATTTCCTTTTTTCTAAATTTCCTTTTTTCAATATTTCCTTTATTCAATATTTCCTTTTTTCTATACTTCCTTTTGTCAATATTACCTTTTTTTAATATTTCCATTTTTCTATACTTCCTTTTGTTAATATTTCCTTTTGTCAATATTTCCTTTAGTCAATATTTCCTTTATTCAATATTTCCTTTCGTCAATATTTCCTTTATTCAGTATTTCCTTTTGTCAATATTTCCTTTTTTCAATATTTCCTTTTTTCAATGTTTCCTTTTGTCAATAATTCCTTTTGCCAATAATTCCTTTTGTCAATTTTTACTTTTTTTCAATGTTTCTTTTTTTCTCAATTTCCTTTTTTCTAAATTTCCTTTATTCAATATTCCCTTTTTTCTTTACTTTCTTTTTTCAATATTTCCTTTTTTCTATACTTTCTTTTGTCAATATTTCCTTTTTTTCAATATTTCCTTTTTTCTTTACATCCTTTTTTCAATATTTCCTTTTTTCAATATTTCCTTTTTTCTATACTTCCTTTTTTCAATATTGCCTACTTTCAATATTTCCTTTTTCAATACTTCTTTTTGTCAATATTTCCTTTTTTCAATATTTCCTTTTTTTTAAAACTTCCTTTTTTTCAATATTTCCATTTTTCTATGCTTCCTTTTGTCAATATTTCCTTTTTTCAATATTTCCTTTTTTCTATACTTCCTTTTTCAATATTTCCATTTTTCTATACTTCCTTTTCTAAATATTTCCTTTCGTCAATATTTCCTTTTTTCAATATTTCCTTTTGTCAATTTTTCCTTTTTTCAATATTTCCTTTTTTCAATATTTCCTTATTTCTATACTTCCTTTTTTCAATATTTCCTTTTTACAATATTTCCTTTTTTCTATACTTCCTTTTTTCAATAACCCTTTTTTTAATATTTCCATTTTCTATACTTCTTTTTGTCAATATTTCCTTTTGTCAATATATCCTTTTTTCTATACTTCCTATTTTCAATATTTCCAGTTTTCTATGCTTTCTTTTGTCAATATTTCCTTTTTTCAATATTTCCTTTTGTCAATATTTCCTTTTGTCAATATTTAATTTTTTCAATTTTTCCTTTTTTCAATATTTTCTTTTGTCAATAATTCCTTCTGTCAATATTTCCTTTTTTTCAATATTTCCTTTTTTCTAAATTTCCTTTTTTCAATATTTCCTTTATTCAATATTTCCTTTTTTCTATACTTCCTTTTGTCAATATTACCTTTTTTTAATATTTCCATTTTTCTATACTTCCTTTAGTTAATATTTCCTTTTGTCAATATTTCCTTTAGTCAATATTTCCTTTATTCAATATTTCCTTTCGTCAATATTTCCTTTATTCAGTATTTCCTTTTGTCAATATTTCCTTTTTTCAATATTTCCTTTTTTCAATGTTTCCTTTTGTCAATAATTCCTTTTGCCAATAATTCTTTTTGTCAATTTTTACTTTTTTTCAATGTTTCTTTTTTTCTCAATTTCCTTTTTTCTAAATTTCCTTTATTCAATATTCCCTTTTTTCTTTACTTTCTTTTTTCAATATTTCCTTTTTTCTATACTTTCTTTTGTCAATATTTCCTTTTTTTCAATATTTCCTTTTTTCTTTACATCCTTTTTTCAATATTTCCTTTTTTCAATATTTCCTTTTTTCTATACTTCCTTTTTTCAATATTTCCTACTTTCAATATTTCCTTTTTCAATACTTCTTTTTGTCAATATATTTCCTTTTTTCAATATTTCCTTTTTTTTATACTTCCTTTTTTCAATATTTCCATTTTTCTATGCTTCCTTTTGTCAATATTTCCTTTTTTCAATATTTCCTTTTTTCTATACTTCCTTTTTTAATATTTCCTTTTTTCTATACTTCCTTTTCTAAATATTTCCTTTCGTCAATATTTCCTTTTTTCAATATTTCCGTTTGTCAATATTACCTTTTTTCAATATTTCCTTTTTTCAATATTTCCTTATTTCTATACTTCCTTTTGTCAATATTTCCTTTTTTCAATATTTCCTTTTGTCAAAATTTCCTTTTGTCAATATTTCCTTTTGTCAATCTTTCCTTTTGTCAATATTTCCTTTATTCAATATTTCCGTTTGTCAATATTTCTTTTTTCAATATTTCCTTTTTTCAATATTTCCTTTTGTCAATAATTCCTTTTGTCAATATTTCCTTTTTTTCAATATTTCCTTTTTTCTAAATTTCCTTATTTCAAAATTTCCTTTATTCAATATTTCCTTTTTTCTATACTTCCTTGTGTCAATATTTCCTTTTTTCAATATTTCCTTTTTTCTATACTTCCTTTTGTCAATATTTTCTTTTGTCAATATTTCCTGTTTTCAATATTTCCTTTTGTCAATATTTCCTTTTTTCAGTGTTTCCTTTAATCAGTATTTCCTTTTCTCTATACTTCCTTTTGTCAATATTTCCTTTTGTCAATATTTCCTTTTTTCAATATTTTCTTTTGTCAATATTTCCTTTTTTCTTTTCTTCCTTTTTTCAATATTTCCATTTTTCTATACTTCCTCTTGTCAATATTTCCTTTTGTCTATATTTCCTGTTGTCAATATTTCCTTTTGTCAATATTTCCTTTTGTCAATGTTTCCTTTTTTCTATACTTCCTTCTTTCAATATATCCTTTTTTCTATACTTCCTTTTGTCAATATTTCCTTTTGTCAATATTTCCTTTTGTCAATAATTCCTTTTGTCAATATTTCCTTTTGTCAATATTTCCTTTTTTCAATATTTCGTTTTTTTAATATTTCCTTTTTTCAATAATTACTTTTTTCAATATTTCCTTTTTTCTATACTTTCTTTTTTCAATATTTCCTTTTTTCTATGCTTACTTTTGTCAATATTTCCTTTTGTCAATATTTCCTTTTGTCAATATTTCCTTTTTTCCATATTTTCTTTTGTTAATATTTCCTTTTGTCAACATTTCCTTTTTTCTACACCTCCTTTTTTAATATTTCCTTTTTTCTTTACTTCCTTTTGTCAATTTTTCCATTTGTGAATATATCCTTTTTTCAAAATTTCCTTTTTTCAGTATTTCCTTTTTTTTTATAATTTCCTTTTTTCTATACTTTCTTTTGTCAATATTTCCTTTTTTCAATATTTCCTTTTGTCAATATTTCCTTTTTTCAATATTCCCTTTTTTTTCATATTTCCTTTTGTCAATATTTCCTTTTGTCAATATTTCCTTTTTTCTATACACCTTTTTTTCAATTTTTCTTTTTTTAAATATTTACTTAAGTCAATATTTCCTTTTCTCAATATTTCCTTTTTTCTATACATCCTTTCGTCAATATTTCCTTTTTTCAATATTTCCTTATTTCTATACTTTTTTTTGTCAATACTTCCTTTTGTCAATATTTCCTTTTGTCAATATTTCCTTTTGTCAATATTTCCTTTTGTCAATATTTCCTTCATTCAATATTTCCTTTTTTCAATATTTCCTTTTTTTCAATAATTCCTTTTGTCAATTTTTACTTTTTTTCAATATTTTTTTTTCTCAATTTCCTTTTTTCTATACTTCCTTTTGTCAATATTTCCTTTTTTCAATATTTCCTTTTGTCAATATTTCCTTTTTTCAATATTTCCTTTTTTCTATACTTCCTTTTTTCAATATTTCCTTTTTACAATAATTCCTTTTTTCTATACTTCCTTTTTTCAATATTACCTTTTTTTAATATTTCCATTTTCTATACTTCTTTTTGTCAATATTTCCTTTTGTCAATATTTCCTTTTTTCTATACTTCCTATTTTCAATATTTCCAGTTTTCTATGCTTCCTTTTGTCAATATTTCCTATTTTCAATATTTCCTTTTGTCAATATTTCCTTTTGTCAATATTTAATTTTTTCAATATTTCCTTTTTTCAATATTTTTTTTTGTCAATAATTCCTTCTGTCAATATTTCCTTTTTTTCAATATTTCCTTTTTTCTAAATTTCCTTTTTTCAATATTTCCTTTATTCAATATTTCCTTTTTTCTATACTTCCTTTTGTCAATATTTATTTTTTTTAATATTTCCATTTTTCTATACTTCCTTTTGTTAATATTTCCTTTTGTCAATATTTCCTTTAGTCAATATTTCCTTTATTCAATATTTCCTTTCGTCAATATTTCCTTTATTCAGTATTTCCTTTTGTCAATATTTCCTTTTTTCAATATTTCCTTTTTTCAATGTTTCCTTTTGTCAATAATTCCTTTTGCCAATAATTCCTTTTGTCAATTTTTACTTTTTTTCAATGATTCTTTTTTTCTCAATTTCCTTTTTTCTAAATTTCCTTTATTCAATATTCCCTTTTTTCTTTACTTTCTTTTTTCAATATTTCCTTTTTTCTATACTTTCTTTTGTCAATATTTCCTTTTTTTCAATATTTCCTTTTTTCTTTACATCCTTTTTTCAATATTTCCTTTTTTCTATACTTCCTTTTTTCAATATTGCCTACTTTCAATATTTCCTTTTTCAATACTTCTTTTTGTCAATATTTCCTTTTTTCAATATTTCCTTTTTTTTAAAACTTCCTTTTTTCAATATTTCCATTTTTCTATACTTCCTTTTGTCAATATTTCCTTTTTTCAATATTTCCTTTTTTCTATACTTCCTTTTTCAATATTTCCATTTTTCTATACTTCCTTTTCTAAATATTTCCTTTCGTCAATATTTCCTTTTTTCAATATTTCCTTTTGTCAATTTTTCCTTTTTTCAATATTTCCTTTTTTCAATATTTCCTTATTTCTATACTTCCTTTTTTCAATATTTCCTTTTAACAATATTTCCTTTTTTCTATACTTCCTTTTTTCAATATTACCTTTTTTTAATATTTCCATTTTCTATACTTCTTTTTGTCAATATTTCCTTTTGTCAATATTTCCTTTTTTCTATACTTCCTATTTTCAATATTTCCAGTTTTCTATGCTTCCTTTTGTCAATATTTCCTTTTTTCAATATTTCCTTTTGTCAATATTTCCTTTTGTCAATATTAAATTTTTTCAATTTTTCCTTTTTTCAATATTTTCTTTTGTCAATAATTCCTTCTGTCAATATTTCCTTTTTTTCAATATTTCCTTTTTTCTAAATTTCCTTTTTTCAATATTTCCTTTATTCAATATTTCCTTTTTTCTATACTTCCTTTTGTCAATATTACCTTTTTTTAATATTTCCATTTTTCTATACTTCCTTTTGTTAATATTTCCTTTTGTCAATATTTCCTTTAGTCAATATTTCCTTTATTCAATATTTCCTTTCGTCAATATTTCCTTTATTCAGTATTTCCTTTTGTCAATATTTCCTTTTTTCAATATTTCCTTTTTTCAATGTTTCCTTTTGTCAATAATTCCTTTTGCCAATAATTCCTTTTGTCAATTTTTACTTTTTTTCAATGTTTCTTTTTTTCTCAACTTCCTTTTTTCTAAATTTCCTTTATTCAATATTCCCTTTTTTCTTTACTTTCTTTTCTCAATATTTCCTTTTTTCTATACTTTCTTTTGTCAATATTTCCTTTTTTTCAATATTTCCTTTTTTCAATATTTCCTTTTTTCTATACTTCCTTTTTTCAATATTTCCTACCTTCAATATTTCCTTTTTCAATACTTCTTTTTTTCAATATTTCCTTTTTTCAATATTTCCTTTTTTTTATACTTCCTTTTTTCAATATTTCCATTTTTCTATGCTTCCTTTTGTCAATATTTCCTTTTTTCAATATTTCCTTTTTTCTATACTTCCTTTTTTAATATTTCCATTTTTCTATACTTCCTTTTCTAAATATTTCCTTTCGTCAATATTTCCTTTTTTCAATATTTCCTTTTTTCAATATTTCCTTTTTTCTATACTTCCTTTTTCAATATTTCCATTTTTCTATACTTCCTTTTCTAAATATTTCCTTTCGTCAATATTTCCTTTTTTCAATGTTTCCTTTTGTCAATAATTCCTTTTGCCAATAATTCTTTTTGTCAATTTTTACTTTTTTTCAATGTTTCTTTTTTTCTCAATTTCCTTTTTTCTAAATTTCCTTTATTCAATATTCCCTTTTTTCTTTACTTTCTTTTTTCAATATTTCCTTTTTTCTATACTTTCTTTTGTCAATATTTCCTTTTTTTCAATATTTCCTTTTTTCTTTACATCCTTTTTTCAATATTTCCTTTTTTCAATATTTCCTTTTTTCTATACTTCCTTTTTTTCAATATTTCCTACTTTCAATATTTCCTTTTTCAATACTTCTTTTTGTCAATATATTTCCTTTTTTCAATATTTCCTTTTTTTTATACTTCCTTTTTTCAATATTTCCATTTTTCTATGCTTCCTTTTGTCAATATTTCCTTTTTTCAATATTTCCTTTTTTCTATACTTCCTTTTTTAATATTTCCTTTTTTCTATACTTCCTTTTCTAAATATTTCCTTTCGTCAATATTTCCTTTTTTCAATATTTCCTTTTGTCAATATTACCTTTTTTCAATATTTCCTTTTTTCAATATTTCCTTATTTCTATACTTCCTTTTGTCAATATTTCCTTTTTTCAATATTTCCTTTTGTCAAAATTTCCTTTTGTCAATATTTCCTTTTGTCAATCTTTCCTTTTGTCAATATTTCCTTTATTCAATATATCCGTTTGTCAATATTTCTTTTTTCAATATTTCCTTTTTTCAATATTTCCTTTTGTCAATAATTCCTTTTGTCAATATTTCCTTTTTTTCAATATTTCCTTTTTTCTAAATTTCCTTATTTCAAAATTTCCTTTATTCAATATTTCCTTTTTTCTATACTTCCTTGTGTCAATATTTCCTTTTTTCAATATTTCCTTTTTTCTATACTTCCTTTTGTCAATATTTTCTTTTGTCAATATTTCCTGTTTTCAATATTTCCTTTTGTCAATATTTCCTTTTTTCAGTGTTTCCTTTAATCAGTATTTCCTTTTCTCTATACTTCCTTTTGTCAATATTTCCTTTTGTCAATATTTCCTTTTTTCAATATTTTCTTTTGTCAATATTTCCTTTTTTCTTTTCTTCCTTTTTTCAATATTTCCATTTTTCTATACTTCCTCTTGTCAATATTTCCTTTTGTCTATATTTCCTGTTGTCAATATTTCCTTTTGTCAATATTTCCTTTTGTCAATGTTTCCTTTTTTCTATACTTCCTTCTTTCAATATATCCTTTTTTCTATACTTCCTTTTGTCAATATTTCCTTTTGTCAATATTTCCTTTTGTCAATAATTCCTTTTGTCAATATTTCCTTTTGTCAATATTTCCTTTTTTCAATATTTCGTTTTTTTAATATTTCCTTTTTTCAATAATTACTTTTTTCAATATTTCCTTTTTTCTATACTTTCTTTTTTCAATATTTCCTTTTTTCTATGCTTACTTTTGTCAATATTTCCTTTTGTCAATATTTCCTTTTGTCAATATTTCCTTTTTTCCATATTTTCTTTTGTTAATATTTCCTTTTGTCAACATTTCCTTTTTTCTACACCTCCTTTTTTAATATTTCCTGTTTTCTTTACTTCCTTTTGTCAATTTTTCCATTTGTGAATATATCCTTTTTTCAAAATTTCCTTTTTTCAGTATTTCCTTTTTTTTTATAATTTCCTTTTTTCTATACTTTCTTTTGTCAATATTTCCTTTTTTCAATATTTCCTTTTGTCAATATTTCCTTTTTTCAATATTCCCTTTTTTTTCATATTTCCTTTTGTCAATATTTCCTTTTGTCAATATTTCCTTTTTTCTATACACCTTTTTTTCAATTTTTCTTTTTTTAAATATTTACTTAAGTCAATATTTCCTTTTCTCAATATTTCCTTTTTTCTATACATCCTTTCGTCAATATTTCCTTTTTTCAATATTTCCTTATTTCTATACTTTTTTTTGTCAATACTTCCTTTTGTCAATATTTCCTTTTGTCAATATTTCCTTTTGTCAATATTTCCTTTTGTCAATATTTCCTTCATTCAATATTTCCTTTTTTCAATATTTCCTTTTTTTCAATAATTCCTTTTGTCAATTTTTACTTTTTTTCAATATTTTTTTTTCTCAATTTCCTTTTTTCTATACTTCCTTTTGTCAATATTTCCTTTTTTCAATATTTCCTTTTGTCAATATTTCCTTTTTTCAATATTTCCTTTTTTCTATACTTCCTTTTTTCAATATTTCCTTTTTACAATAATTCCTTTTTTCTATACTTCCTTTTTTCAATATTACCTTTTTTTAATATTTCCATTTTCTATACTTCTTTTTGTCAATATTTCCTTTTGTCAATATTTCCTTTTTTCTATACTTCCTATTTTCAATATTTCCAGTTTTCTATGCTTCCTTTTGTCAATATTTCCTATTTTCAATATTTCCTTTTGTCAATATTTCCTTTTGTCAATATTTAATTTTTTCAATATTTCCTTTTTTCAATATTTTTTTTTGTCAATAATTCCTTCTGTCAATATTTCCTTTTTTTCAATATTTCCTTTTTTCTAAATTTCCTTTTTTCAATATTTCCTTTATTCAATATTTCCTTTTTTCTATACTTCCTTTTGTCAATATTACCTTTTTTTAATATTTCCATTTTTCTATACTTCCTTTTGTTATTATTTCCTTTTGTCAATATTTCCTTTAGTCAATATTTCCTTTATTCAATATTTCCTTTCGTCAATATTTCCTTTATTCAGTATTTCCTTTTGTCAATATTTCCTTTTTTCAATATTTCCTTTTTTCAATGTTTCCTTTTGTCAATAATTCCTTTTGCCAATAATTCCTTTTGTCAATTTTTACTTTTTTTCAATGATTCTTTTTTTCTCAATTTCCTTTTTTCTAAATTTCCTTTATTCAATATTCCCTTTTTTCTTTACTTTCTTTTTTCAATATTTCCTTTTTTCTATACTTTCTTTTGTCAATATTTCCTTTTTTTCAATATTTCCTTTTTTCTTTACATCCTTTTTTCAATATTTCCTTTTTTCTATACTTCCTTTTTTCAATATTGCCTACTTTCAATATTTCCTTTTTCAATACTTCTTTTTGTCAATATTTCCTTTTTTCAATATTTCCTTTTTTTTAAAACTTCCTTTTTTCAATATTTCCATTTTTCTATGCTTCCTTTTGTCAATATTTCCTTTTTTCAATATTTCCTTTTTTCTATACTTCCTTTTTCAATATTTCCATTTTTCTATACTTCCTTTTCTAAATATTTCCTTTCGTCAATATTTCCTTTTTTCAATATTTCCTTTTGTCAATTTTTCCTTTTTTCAATATTTCCTTTTTTCAATATTTCCTTATTTCTATACTTCCTTTTTTCAATATTTCCTTTTAACAATATTTCCTTTTTTCTATACTTCCTTTTTTCAATATTACCTTTTTTTAATATTTCCATTTTCTATACTTCTTTTTGTCAATATTTCCTTTTGTCAATATTTCCTTTTTTCTATACTTCCTATTTTCAATATTTCCAGTTTTCTATGCTTCCTTTTGTCAATATTTCCTTTTTTCAATATTTCCTTTTGTCAATATTTCCTTTTGTCAATATTAAATTTTTTCAATTTTTCCTTTTTTCAATATTTTCTTTTGTCAATAATTCCTTCTGTCAATATTTCCTTTTTTTCAATATTTCCTTTTTTCTAAATTTCCTTTTTTCAATATTTCCTTTATTCAATATTTCCTTTTTTCTATACTTCCTTTTGTCAATATTACCTTTTTTTAATATTTCCATTTTTCTATACTTCCTTTTGTTAATATTTCCTTTTGTCAATATTTCCTTTAGTCAATATTTCCTTTATTCAATATTTCCTTTCGTCAATATTTCCTTTATTCAGTATTTCCTTTTGTCAATATTTCCTTTTTTCAATATTTCCTTTTTTCAATGTTTCCTTTTGTCAATAATTCCTTTTGCCAATAATTCCTTTTGTCAATTTTTACTTTTTTTCAATGTTTCTTTTTTTCTCAATTTCCTTTTTTCTAAATTTCCTTTATTCAATATTCCCTTTTTTCTTTACTTTCTTTTCTCAATATTTCCTTTTTTCTATACTTTCTTTTGTCAATATTTCCTTTTTTTCAATATTTCCTTTTTTCAATATTTCCTTTTTTCTATACTTCCTTTTTTCAATATTTCCTACCTTCAATATTTCCTTTTTCAATACTTCTTTTTTTCAATATTTCCTTTTTTCAATATTTCCTGTTTTTTATACTTCCTTTTTTCAATATTTCCATTTTTCTATGCTTCCTTTTGTCAATATTTCCTTTTTTCAATATTTCCTTTTTTCTATACTTCCTTTTTTAATATTTCCATTTTTCTATACTTCCTTTTCTAAATATTTCCTTTCGTCAATATTTCCTTTTTTCAATATTTCCTTTTGTCAATATTACCTTTTTTCAATATTTCCTTTTTTCAATATTTCCTTATTTCTATACTTCCTTTTGTCAATATTTCCTTTTTTCAATATTTCCATTTGTCAAAATTTCCTTTTGTCAATATTTCCTTTTGTCAATCTTTCCTTTTGTCAATATTTCCTTTATTCAATATTTCCGTTTGTCAATATTTCTTTTTTCAATATTTCCTTTTTTCAATATTTCCTTTTGTCAATAATTCCTTTTGTCAATATTTCCTTTTTTTCAATATTTCCTTTTTTCTAAATTTCCTTATTTCAAAATTTCCTTTATTCAATATTTCCTTTTTTCTATACTTCCTTGTGTCAATATTTCCTTTTTTCAATATTTCCTTTTTTCTATACTTCCTTTTGTCAATATTTTCTTTTGTCAATATTTCCTGTTTTCAATATTTCCTTTTGTCAATATTTCCTTTTTTCAGTGTTTCCTTTAATCAGTATTTCCTTTTCTCTATACTTCCTTTTGTCAATATTTCCTTTTGTCAATATTTCCTTTTTTCAATATTTTCTTTTGTCAATATTTCCTTTTTTCTTTTCTTCCTTTTTTCAATATTTCCATTTTTCTATACTTCCTCTTGTCAATATTTCCTTTTGTCTATATTTCCTGTTGTCAATATTTCCTTTTGTCAATATTTCCTTTTGTCAATGTTTCCTTTTTTCTATACTTCCTTCTTTCAATATATCCTTTTTTCTATACTTCCTTTTGTCAATATTTCCTTTTGTCAATATTTCCTTTTGTCAATAATTCCTTTTGTCAATATTTCCTTTTGTCAATATTTCCTTTTTTCAATATTTCCTTTTTTCAATATTTCCTTTTTTCAATATTTACTTTTTTCAATATTTCCTTTTTTCTATACTTTCTTTTTTCAATATTTCCTTTTTTCTATACTTCCTTTTGTCAATATTTCCTTTTGTCAATATTTCCTTTTGTCAATATTTCCTTTTTTCCATATTTTCTTTTGTTAATATTTCCTTTTGTCAACATTTCCTTTTTTCTACACCTCCTTTTTTAATATTTCCTTTTTTCTTTACTTCCTTTTGTCAATTTTTCCATTTGTGAATATATCCTTTTTTCAAAATTTCCTTTTTTCAGTATTTCCTTTTTTTTTATAATTTCCTTTTTTCTATACTTTCTTTTGTCAATATTTCCTTTTTTCAATATTTCCTTTTGTCAATATTTCCTTTTTTCAATATTCTCTTTTTTTCATATTTCCTTTTGTCAATATTTCCTTTTGTCAATATTTCCTTTTTTCTATACACCTTTTTTTCAATTTTTCTTTTTTTAAATATTTACTTAAGTCAATATTTCCTTTTCTCAATATTTCCTTTTTTCTATACATCCTTTCGTCAATATTTCCTTTTTTCAATATTTCCTTATTTCTATACTTTTTTTTGTCAATACTTCCTTTTGTCAATATTTCCTTTTGTCAATATTTCCTTTTTTCAATATTTCCTTTTGTCAATATTTCCTTTTGTCAATAATGCCTTTTGTTAATATTTCCTTTTGTCAATAATTCCTTTTGTCAATAATTTCTTTTGTCAATATTTCCTTTTTTCAATATTTCGTTATTTCAATATTTCCTTTTTTCAATATTTCCTTATCTCAATAAATCCTTTTTTCTATACTTTCTTTTTTCAATATTTCCTTTTTTCTAAGTTTCCTTTATTCAATATTCCCTTTTTTCTATACTTTCTTTTTTCAATATTTCCTTTTTTCTATACTTTCTTTCGTCAATATTTCCTTTTTTTCAATATTTCCTTTTTTCTATACATCCTTTTTTCAATATTTCCTTTTTTCAATATTTCCTTTTTTCTATACTTCCTTTTTTCAATATTTCCTAATTTCAATATTTCCTTCTTCAATACTTCTTTTTGTCAATATTTCCTTTTTTCAGTGTTTCCTTTAATCAGTATTTCCTTTTCTCTATACTATCTTTTGTCAATATTTCCTTTTGTCAATATTTCCTTTTTTCAATATTTTCTTTTGTCAATATTTCCTTTTTTCTTTTCTTCCTTTTTTCAATATTTCCATTTTTCCATACTTCTTATTGTCAATATTTCCTTTTGTCTATATTTCCTGTTGTCAATATTTCCTATTGTCAATATTTCCTTTTGTCAATGTTTCTTTTTTTCTATACTTCCTTCTTTCAATATATCCTTTTTTCTCTACTTCCTTTTGTCAATATTTCCTTTTGTCAATATTTCCTTTTGTCAATAATTCCTTTTGTCAATATTTCCTTTTGTCAATATTTCCTTTTTTCAATATTTCGTTTTTTCAATATTTCCTTTTATCAATATTTACTTTTTTCAAAATTTCCTTTTTTCTATACTTTCTTTTTTCAATATTTCCTTTTTTCTATGCTTACTTTTGTCAATATTTCCTTTTGTCAATATTTCCTTTTTTTCATATTTCCTCTTGTCAATATTTCCTTTTTTCAATATTTCCTTTTTTCAATATTTCCTTATTTCTATACTTCCTTTTGTCAATATTTCCTTTTTTCAATATCTCCTTTTGTCAAAATTTCCTTTTGTCAATATTTCCTTTTGTCAATCTTTCCTTTTGTCAATATTTCCTTTTGTCAATATTTCCTTTATTCAATATTTCCGTTTGTCAATATTTCTTTTTTTCAATATTTCCTTTTTTCAATATTTCCTTTTGTCAATAATTCCTTTTGTCAATATTTCCTTTTTTTCAATATTTCCTTTTTTCTAAATTTCCTTTTTTCAATATTTCCTTTATTCAATATTTCCTTTTTTCTACACTTCCTTTCGTCAATATTACCTTTTTTTAATATTTCCATTTTTCTATACTTCCTTTTGTTAATATTTCCTTTATTCAATATTTCCTTTCGTCAATATTTCCTTTATTCAGTATTTCCTTTTGTCAATATTTCCTTTTTTCAATATTTCCTTTTTTCAATATTTCCTTTTTTCAATGTTTCCTTTTGTCAATAATTCCTTTTGCCAATAATTCCTTTTGTCAATTTTTACTTTTTTTCAATGATTCTTTTTTTCTCAATTTCCTTTTTTCTAAATTTCCTTTATTCAATATTCCCTTTTTTCTTTACTTTCTTTTTTCAATATTTCCTTTTTTCTATACTTTCTTTTGTCAATATTTCCTTTTTTTCAATATTTCCTTTTTTCTTTACATCCTTTTTTCAATATTTCCTTTTTTCTATACTTCCTTTTTTCAATATTGCCTACTTTCAATATTTCCTTTTTCAATACTTCTTTTTGTCAATATTTCCTTTTTTCAATATTTCCTTTTTTTTAAAACTTCCTTTTTTCAATATTTCCATTTTTCTATGCTTCCTTTTGTCAATATTTCCTTTTTTCAATATTTCCTTTTTTCTATACTTCCTTTTTCAATATTTCCATTTTTCTATACTTCCTTTTCTAAATATTTCCTTTCGTCAATATTTCCTTTTTTCAATATTTCCTTTTGTCAATTTTTCCTTTTTTCAATATTTCCTTTTTTCAATATTTCCTTATTTCTATACTTCCTTTTTTCAATATTTCCTTTTAACAATATTTCCTTTTTTCTATACTTCCTTTTTTCAATATTACCTTTTTTTAATATTTCCATTTTCTATACTTCTTTTTGTCAATATTTCCTTTTGTCAATATTTCCTTTTTTCTATACTTCCTATTTTCAATATTTCCAGTTTTCTATGCTTCCTTTTGTCAATATTTCCTTTTTTCAATATTTCCTTTTGTCAATATTTCCTTTTGTCAATATTAAATTTTTTCAATTTTTCCTTTTTTCAATATTTTCTTTTGTCAATAATTCCTTCTGTCAATATTTCCTTTTTTTCAATATTTCCTTTTTTCTAAATTTCCTTTTTTCAATATTTCCTTTATTCAATATTTCCTTTTTTCTATACTTCCTTTTGTCAATATTACCTTTTTTTAATATTTCCATTTTTCTATACTTCCTTTTGTTAATATTTCCTTTTGTCAATATTTCCTTTAGTCAATATTTCCTTTATTCAATATTTCCTTTCGTCAATATTTCCTTTATTCAGTATTTCCTTTTGTCAATATTTCCTTTTTTCAATATTTCCTTTTTTCAATGTTTCCTTTTGTCAATAATTCCTTTTGCCAATAATTCCTTTTGTCAATTTTTACTTTTTTTCAATGTTTCTTTTTTTCTCAATTTCCTTTTTTCTAAATTTCCTTTATTCAATATTCCCTTTTTTCTTTACTTTCTTTTCTCAATATTTCCTTTTTTCTATACTTTCTTTTGTCAATATTTCCTTTTTTTCAATATTTCCTTTTTTCAATATTTCCTTTTTTCTATACTTCCTTTTTTCAATATTTCCTACCTTCAATATTTCCTTTTTCAATACTTCTTTTTTTCAATATTTCCTTTTTTCAATATTTCCTTTTTTTTATACTTCCTTTTTTCAATATTTCCATTTTTCTATGCTTCCTTTTGTCAATATTTCCTTTTTTCAATATTTCCTTTTTTCTATACTTCCTTTTTTAATATTTCCATTTTTCTATACTTCCTTTTCTAAATATTTCCTTTCGTCAATATTTCCTTTTTTCAATATTTCCTTTTGTCAATATTACCTTTTTTCAATATTTCCTTTTTTCAATATTTCCTTATTTCTATACTTCCTTTTGTCAATATTTCCTTTTTTCAATATTTCCATTTGTCAAAATTTCCTTTTGTCAATATTTCCTTTTGTCAATCTTTCCTTTTGTCAATATTTCCTTTATTCAATATTTCCGTTTGTCAATATTTCTTTTTTCAATATTTCCTTTTTTCAATATTTCCTTTTGTCAATAATTCCTTTTGTCAATATTTCCTTTTTTTCAATATTTCCTTTTTTCTAAATTTCCTTATTTCAAAATTTCCTTTATTCAATATTTCCTTTTTTCTATACTTCCTTGTGTCAATATTTCCTTTTTTCAATATTTCCTTTTTTCTATACTTCCTTTTGTCAATATTTTCTTTTGTCAATATTTCCTGTTTTCAATATTTCCTTTTGTCAATATTTCCTTTTTTCAGTGTTTCCTTTAATCAGTATTTCCTTTTCTCTATACTTCCTTTTGTCAATATTTCCTTTTGTCAATATTTCCTTTTTTCAATATTTTCTTTTGTCAATATTTCCTTTTTTCTTTTCTTCCTTTTTTCAATATTTCCATTTTTCTATACTTCCTCTTGTCAATATTTCCTTTTGTCTATATTTCCTGTTGTCAATATTTTATTTTGTCAATATTTCCTTTTGTCAATGTTTCCTTTTTTCTATACTTCCTTCTTTCAATATATCCTTTTTTCTATACTTCCTTTTGTCAATATTTCCTTTTGTCAATATTTCCTTTTGTCAATAATTCCTTTTGTCAATATTTCCTTTTGTCAATATTTCCTTTTTTCAATATTTCGTTTTTTCAATATTTCCTTTTTTCAATATTTACTTTTTTCAATATTTCCTTTTTTCTATACTTTCTTTTTTCAATATTTCCTTTTTTCTATGCTTCCTTTTGTCAATATTTCCTTTTGTCAATATTTCCTTTTGTCAATATTTCCTTTTTTCCATATTTTCTTTTGTTAATATTTCCTTTTGTCAACATTTCCTTTTTTCTACACCTCCTTTTTTAATATTTCCTTTTTTCTTTACTTCCTTTTGTCAATTTTTCCATTTGTGAATATATCCTTTTTTCAAAATTTCCTTTTTTCAGTATTTCCTTTTTTTTTATAATTTCCTTTTTTCTATACTTTCTTTTGTCAATATTTCCTTTTTTCAATATTTCCTTTTGTCAATATTTCCTTTTTTCAATATTCTCTTTTTTTCATATTTCCTTTTGTCAATATTTCCTTTTGTCAATATTTCCTTTTTTCTATACACCTTTTTTTCAATTTTTCTTTTTTTAAATATTTACTTAAGTCAATATTTCCTTTTCTCAATATTTCCTTTTTTCTATACATCCTTTCGTCAATATTTCCTTTTTTCAATATTTCCTTATTTCTATACTTTTTTTTGTCAATACTTCCTTTTGTCAATATTTCCTTTTGTCAATATTTCCTTTTTTCAATATTTCCTTTTGTCAATATTTCCTTTTGTCAATAATGCCTTTTGTTAATATTTCCTTTTGTCAATAATTCCTTTTGTCAATAATTTCTTTTGTCAATATTTCCTTTTTTCAATATTTCGTTATTTCAATATTTCCTTTTTTCAATATTTCCTTATCTCAATAAATCCTTTTTTCTATACTTTCTTTTTTCAATATTTCCTTTTTTCTAAGTTTCCTTTATTCAATATTCCCTTTTTTCTATACTTTCTTTTTTCAATATTTCCTTTTTTCTATACTTTCTTTTGTCAATATTTCCTTTTTTTCAATATTTCCTTTTTTCTATACATCCTTTTTTCAATATTTCCTTTTTTCAATATTTCCTTTTTTCTATACTTCCTTTTTTCAATATTTCCTAATTTCAATATTTCCTTCTTCAATACTTCTTTTTGTCAATATTTCCTTTTTTCAGTGTTTCCTTTAATCAGTATTTCCTTTTCTCTATACTATCTTTTGTCAATATTTCCTTTTGTCAATATTTCCTTTTTTCAATATTTTCTTTTGTCAATATTTCCTTTTTTCTTTTCTTCCTTTTTTCAATATTTCCATTTTTCCATACTTCTTATTGTCAATATTTCCTTTTGTCTATATTTCCTGTTGTCAATATTTCCTATTGTCAATATTTCCTTTTGTCAATGTTTCCTTTTTTCTATACTTCCTTCTTTCAATATATCCTTTTTTCTCTACTTCCTTTTGTCAATATTTCCTTTTGTCAATATTTCCTTTTGTCAATAATTCCTTTTGTCAATATTTCCTTTTGTCAATATTTCCTTTTTTCAATATTTCGTTTTTTCAATATTTCCTTTTATCAATATTTACTTTTTTCAAAATTTCCTTTTTTCTATACTTTCTTTTTTCAATATTTCCTTTTTTCTATGCTTACTTTTGTCAATATTTCCTTTTGTCAATATTTCCTTTTTTTCATATTTCCTCTTGTCAATATTTCCTTTTTTCAATATTTCCTTTTTTCAATATTTCCTTATTTCTATACTTCCTTTTGTCAATATTTCCTTTTTTCAATATCTCCTTTTGTCAAAATTTCCTTTTGTCAATATTTCCTTTTGTCAATCTTTCCTTTTGTCAATATTTCCTTTTGTCAATATTTCCTTTATTCAATATTTCCGTTTGTCAATATTTCTTTTTTTCAATATTTCCTTTTTTCAATATTTCCTTTTGTCAATAATTCCTTTTGTCAATATTTCCTTTTTTTCAATATTTCCTTTTTTCTAAATTTCCTTTTTTCAATATTTCCTTTATTCAATATTTCCTTTTTTCTACACTTCCTTTCGTCAATATTACCTTTTTTTAATATTTCCATTTTTCTATACTTCCTTTTGTTAATATTTCCTTTATTCAATATTTCCTTTCGTCAATATTTCCTTTATTCAGTATTTCCTTTTGTCAATATTTCCTTTTTTCAATATTTCCTTTTTTCAATATTTCCTTTTGTCAATAATTCCTTTTGCCAATAATTCCTTTTGTCAATTTTTACTTTTTTTCAATGTTTCTTTTTTTCTCAATTTCCTTTTTTCTAAATTTCCTTTTTTCAATATTTCCTTTTGTCAATATTTCCTTTTTTCAATATTTCCTTTTTTCAATATTTCCTTATTTCTATACTTCCTTTTTTCAATATTTCCTTTTTACAATATTTCCTTTTTACAATATTTCCTTTTTTCTATACTTCCTTTTTTCAATATAACCTTTTTTTAATATTTCCATTTTCTATACTTCTTTTTGTCAATATTTCCTTTTGTCAATATTTCCTTTTTTCTATACTTCCTATTTTCAATATTTCCAGTTTTCTATGCTTCCTTTTGTCAATATTTCCTTTTTTCAATATTTCCTTTTGTCAATATTTCCTTTTGTCAATATTTAATTTTTTCAATTTTTCCTTTTTTCAATATTTTCTTTTGTCAATAATTCCTTCTGTCAATATTTCCTTTTTTTCATTATTTCCTTTTTTCTAAATTTCCTTTTTTCAATATTTCCTTTATTCAATATTTCCTTTTTTCTATACTTCCTTTTGTCAATATTACCTTTTTTTAATATTTCCATTTTTCTATACTTCCTTTTGTTAATATTTCCTTTTGTCAATATTTCCTTTAGTCAATATTTCCTTTATTCAATATTTCCTTTCGTCAATATTTCCTTTATTCAGTATTTCCTTTTGTCAATATTTCCTTTTTTCAATATTTCCTTTTTTCAATGTTTCCTTTTGTCAATAATTCCTTTTGCCAATAATTCCTTTTGTCAATTTTTACTTTTTTTCAATGTTTCTTTTTTTCTCAATTTCCTTTTTTCTAAATTTCCTTTATTCAATATTCCCTTTTTTCTTTACTTTCTTTTTTCAATATTTCCTTTTTTCTATACTTTCTTTTGTCAATATTTCCTTTTTTTCAATATTTCCTTTTTTCTTTACATCCTTTTTTCAATATTTCCTTTTTTCAATATTTCCTTTTTTCTATACTTCCTTTTTTCAATATTTCCTACTTTCAATATTTCCTTTTTCAATACTTCTTTTTGTCAATATTTCCTTTTTTCAATATTTCCTTTTTTTTATACTTCCTTTTTTCAATATTTCCATTTTTCTATGCTTCCTTTTGTCAATATTTCCTTTTTTCAATATTTCCTTTTTTCTATACTTCCTTTTTAATATTTCCATTTTTCTATACTTCCTTTTCTAAATATTTCCTTTCGTCAATATTTCCTTTTTTCAATATTTCCTTTTGTCAATATTACCTTTTTTCAATATTTCCTTTTTTCAATATTTCCTTATTTCTATACTTCCTTTTGTCAATATTTCCTTTTTTCAATATTTCCTTTTGTCAAAATTTCCTTTTGTCAATATTTCCTTTTGTCAATCTTTCCTTTTGTCAATATTTCCTTTATTCAATATTTCCGTTTGTCAATATTTCTTTTTTCAATATTTCCTTTTTTCAATATTTCCTTTTGTCAATAATACCTTTTGTCAATATTTCCTTTTTTTCAATATTTCCTTTTTTCTAAATTTCCTTATTTCAAAATTTCCTTTATTCAATATTTCCTTTTTTCTATACTTCCTTGTGTCAATATTTCCTTTTTTCAATATTTCCTTTTTTCTATACTTCCTTTTGTCAATATTTTCTTTTGTCAATATTTCCTGTTTTCAATATTTCCTTTTGTCAATATTTCCTATTTTCAGTGTTTCCTTTAATCAGTATTTCCTTTTCTCTATACTTCCTTTTGTCAATATTTCCTTTTGTCAATATTTCCTTTTTTCAATATTTTCTTTTGTCAATATTTCCTTTTTTCTTTTCTTCCTTTTTTCAATATTTCCATTTTTCTATACTTCCTCTTGTCAATATTTTCTTTTGTCTATATTTCCTGTTGTCAATATTTCCTTTTGTCAATATTTCCATTTGTCAATGTTTCCTTTTTTCTATACTTCCTTCTTTCAATATATCCTTTTT
Organism: Ischnura elegans; assembly: GCF_921293095.1. Taxonomy (NCBI): domain Eukaryota; kingdom Metazoa; phylum Arthropoda; class Insecta; order Odonata; family Coenagrionidae; genus Ischnura; species Ischnura elegans. The sequence continues at coordinate 94,567,080 of NC_060253.1, forward strand.
TCTATACTTCCTTTTGTCAATATTTCCTTTTGTCAATATTTCCTTTTGTCAATAATTCCTTTTGTCAATATTTCCTTTTGTCAATATTTCCTTTTTTCAATATTTCGTTTTTTCAATATTTCCTTTTTTCAATATTTACTTTTTTCAATATTTCCTTTTTTCTATACTTTCTTTTTTCAATATTTCCTTTTTTCTATGCTTACTTTTGTCAATATTTCCTTTTGTCAATATTTCCTTTTGTCAATATTTCCTTTTTTCCATATTTTCTTTTGTTAATATTTCCTTTTGTCAACATTTCCTTTTTTCTACACCTCCTTTTTTAATATTTCCTTTTTTCTTTACTTCCTTTTGTCAATTTTTCCATTTGTGAATATATCCTTTTTTCAAAATTTCCTTTTTTCAGTATTTCCTTTTTTTTTATAATTTCCTTTTTTCTATACTTTCTTTTGTCAATATTTCCTTTTTTCAATATTTCCTTTTGTCAATATTTCCTTTTTTCAATATTCCCTTTTTTTCATATTTCCTTTTGTCAATATTTCCTTTTGTCAATATTTCATTTTTTCTATACACCTTTTTTTCAATTTTTCTTTTTTTAAATATTTACTTAAGTCAATATTTCCTTTTCTCAATATTTCCTTTTTTCTATACATCCTTTCGTCAATATTTCCTTTTTTCAATATTTCCTTATTTCTATACTTTATTTTGTCAATACTTCTATTTGTCAATATTTCCTTTTGTCAATATTTCCTTTTTTCAATATTTCCTTTTGTCAATATTTCCTTTTGTCAATAATGCCTTTTGTTAATATTTCCTTTTGTCAATAATTCCTTTTGTCAATAATTTCTTTTGTAAATATTTCCTTTTTTCAATATTTCGTTATTTCAATATTTCCTTTTTCAAATATTTCCTTTTCTCAATAAATCCTTTTTTCTACACTTTCTTTTTTCAATATTTCCTTTTTTCTATACTTTCTTTTGTCAATATTTCCTTTTTTTCAATATTTCCTTTTTTCTATACATCCTTTTTTCAATATTTCCTTTTTTCAATATTTCCTTTTTTCTATACTTCCTTTTTTCAATATTTCCTAATTTCAATATTTCCTTCTTCAATACTTCTTTTTGTCAATATTTCCTTTTTTCAGTGTTTCCTTTAATCAGTATTTCCTTTTCTCTATACTATCTTTTGTCAATATTTCCTTTTGACAATATTTCCTTTTTTCAATATTTTCTTTTGTCAATATTTCCTTTTTTCTTTTCTTCCTTTTTTCAATATTTCCATTTTTCCATACTTCCTATTGTCAATATTTCCTTTTGTCTATATTTCCTGTTGTCAATATTTCCTTTTGTCAATATTTCCTTTTGTCAATGTTTCCTTTTTTCTATACTTCCTTCTTTCAATATATCCTTTTTTCTCTACTTCCTTTTGTCAATATTTCCTTTTGTCAATATTTCCTTTTGTCAATAATTCCTTTTGTCAATATTTCCTTTTGTCAATATTTCCTTTTTTCAATATTTCGTTTTTTCAATATTTCCTTTTATCAATATTTACTTTTTTCAAAATTTCCTTTTTTCTATACTTTCTTTTTTCAATATTTCCTTTTTTCTATGCTTACTTTTGTCAATATTTCCTTTTGTCAATATTTCCTTTTTTTCATATTTCCTCTTGTCAATATTTCCTTTTTTCAATATTTCCTTTTTTCAATATTTCCTTATTTCTATACTTCCTTTTGTCAATATTTCCTTTTTTCAATATCTCCTTTTGTCAAAATTTCCTTTTGTCAATATTTCCTTTTGTCAATCTTTCCTTTTGTCAATATTTCCTTTTGTCAATATTTCCTTTATTCAATATTTCCGTTTGTCAATATTTCTTTTTTTCAATATTTCCTTTTTTCAATATTTCCTTTTGTCAATAATTCCTTTTGTCAATATTTCCTTTTTTTCAATATTTCCTTTTTTCTAAATTTCCTTTTTTCAATATTTCCTTTATTCAATATTTCCTTTTTTCTATACTTCCTTTCGTCAATATTACCTTTTTTTAATATTTCCATTTTTCTATACTTCCTTTTGTTAATATTTCCTTTATTCAATATTTCCTTTCGTCAATATTTCCTTTATTCAGTATTTCCTTTTGTCAATATTTCCTTTTTTCAATATTTCCTTTTTTCAATATTTCCTTTTGTCAATAATTCCTTTTGCCAATAATTCCTTTTGTCAATTTTTACTTTTTTTCAATGTTTCTTTTTTTCTCAATTTCCTTTTTTCTAAATTTCCTTTTTTCAATATTTCCTTTTGTCAATATTTCCTTTTTTCAATATTTCCTTTTTTCAATATTTCTTTTTTTCTATATTTCCTTTTTTCAATATTTCCTTTTTACAATATTTCCTTTTTTCTATACTTCCTTTTTTCAATATAACCTTTTTTTAATATTTCCATTTTCTATACTTCTTTTTGTCAATATTTCCTTTTGTCAATATTTCCTTTTTTCTATACTTCCTATTTTCAATATTTCCAGTTTTCTATGCTTCCTTTTGTCAATATTTCCTTTTTTCAATATTTCCTTTTGTCAATATTTCCTTTTGTCAATATTTAATTTTTTCAATTTTTCCTTTTTTCAATATTTTCTTTTGTCAATAATTCCTTCTGTCAATATTTCCTTTTTTTCAATATTTCCTTTTTTCTAAATTTCCTTTTTTCAATATTTCCTTTATTCAATATTTCCTTTTTTCTATACTTCCTTTTGTCAATATTACCTTTTTTTAATATTTCCATTTTTCTATACTTCCTTTTGTTAATATTTCCTTTTGTCAATATTTCCTTTAGTCAATATTTCCTTTATTCAATATTTCCTTTCGTCAATATTTCCTTTATTCAGTATTTCCTTTTGTCAATATTTCCTTTTTTCAATATTTCCTTTTTTCAATGTTTCCTTTTGTCAATAATTCCTTTTGCCAATAATTCCTTTTGTCAATTTTTACTTTTTTTCAATGTTTCTTTTTTTCTCAATTTCCTTTTTTCTAAATTTCCTTTATTCAATATTCCCTTTTTTCTTTACTTTCTTTTTTCAATATTTCCTTTTTTCTATACTTTCTTTTGTCAATATTTCCTTTTTTTCAATATTTCCTTTTTTCTTTACATCCTTTTTTCAATATTTCCTTTTTTCAATATTTCCTTTTTTCTATACTTCCTTTTTTCAATATTTCCTACTTTCAATATTTCCTTTTTCAATACTTCTTTTTGTCAATATTTCCTTTTTTCAATATTTCCTTTTTTTTATACTTCCTTTTTTCAATATTTCCATTTTTCTATGCTTCCTTTTGTCAATATTTCCTTTTTTCAATATTTCCTTTTTTCTATACTTCCTTTTTAATATTTCCATTTTTCTATACTTCCTTTTCTAAATATTTCCTTTCGTCAATTTTTCCTTTTTTCAATATTTCCTTTTGTCAATATTTCCTTTTGTCAATATTTAATTTTTTCAATTTTTCCTTTTTCCAATATTTTCTTTTGTCAATAATTCCTTCTGTCAATATTTCCTTTTTTTCAATATTTCCTTTTTTCTAAATTTCCTTTTTTCAATATTTCCTTTATTCAATATTTCCTTTTTTCTATACTTCCTTTTGTCAATATTACCTTTTTTTAATATTTCCATTTTTCTATACTTCCTTTAGTTAATATTTCCTTTTGTCAATATTTCCTTTAGTCAATATTTCCTTTATTCAATATTTCCTTTCGTCAATATTTCCTTTATTCAGTATTTCCTTTTGTCAATATTTCCTTTTTTCAATATTTCCTTTTTTCAATGTTTCCTTTTGTCAATAATTCCTTTTGCCAATAATTCTTTTTGTCAATTTTTACTTTTTTTCAATGTTTCTTTTTTTCTCAATTTCCTTTTTTCTAAATTTCCTTTATTCAATATTCCCTTTTTTCTTTACTTTCTTTTTTCAATATTTCCTTTTTTCTATACTTTCTTTTGTCAATATTTCCTTTTTTTCAATATTTCCTTTTTTCTTTACATCCTTTTTTCAATATTTCCTTTTTTCAATATTTCCTTTTTTCTATACTTCCTTTTTTCAATATTTCCTACTTTCAATATTTCCTTTTTCAATACTTCTTTTTGTCAATATATTTCCTTTTTTCAATATTTCCTTTTTTTTATACTTCCTTTTTTCAATATTTCCATTTTTCTATGCTTCCTTTTGTCAATATTTCCTTTTTTCAATATTTCCTTTTTTCTATACTTCCTTTTTTAATATTTCCTTTTTTCTATACTTCCTTTTCTAAATATTTCCTTTCGTCAATATTTCCTTTTTTCAATATTTCCTTTTGTCAATATTACCTTTTTTCAATATTTCCTTTTTTCAATATTTCCTTATTTCTATACTTCCTTTTGTCAATATTTCCTTTTTTCAATATTTCCTGTTGTCAAAATTTCCTTTTGTCAATATTTCCTTTTGTCAATCTTTCCTTTTGTCAATATTTCCTTTATTCAATATTTCCGTTTGTCAATATTTCTTTTTTCAATATTTCCTTTTTTCAATATTTCCTTTTGTCAATAATTCCTTTTGTCAATATTTCCTTTTTTTCAATATTTCCTTTTTTCTAAATTTCCTTATTTCAAAATTTCCTTTATTCAATATTTCCTTTTTTCTATACTTCCTTGTGTCAATATTTCCTTTTTTCAATATTTCCTTTTTTCTATACTTCCTTTTGTCAATATTTTCTTTTGTCAATATTTCCTGTTTTCAATATTTCCTTTTGTCAATATTTCCTTTTTTCAGTGTTTCCTTTAATCAGTATTTCCTTTTCTCTATACTTCCTTTTGTCAATATTTCCTTTTGTCAATATTTCCTTTTTTCAATATTTCCTTTTTTCTATACTTCCTTTTTTCAATATTTCCTACCTTCAATATTTCCTTTTTCAATACTTCTTTTTTTCAATATTTCCTATTTTCAATATTTCCTTTTTTTTATACTTCCTTTTTTCAATATTTCCATTTTTCTATGCTTCCTTTTGTCAATATTTCCTTTTTTCAATATTTCCTTTTTTCTATACTTCCTTTTTTAATATTTCCATTTTTCTATACTTCCTTTTCTAAATATTTCCTTTCGTCAATATTTCCTTTTTTCAATATTTCCTTTTGTCAATATTACCTTTTTTCAATATTTCCTTTTTTCAATATTTCCTTATTTCTATACTTCCTTTTGTCAATATTTCCTTTTTTCAATATTTCCATTTGTCAAAATTTCCTTTTGTCAATATTTCCTTTTGTCAATCTTTCCTTTTGTCAATATTTCCTTTATTCAATATTTCCGTTTGTCAATATTTCTTTTTTCAATATTTCCTTTTTTCAATATTTCCTTTTGTCAATAATTCCTTTTGTCAATATTTCCTTTTTTTCAATATTTCCTTTTTTCTAAATTTCCTTATTTCAAAATTTCCTTTATTCAATATTTCCTTTTTTCTATACTTCCTTGTGTCAATATTTCCTTTTTTCAATATTTCCTTTTTTCTATACTTCCTTTTGTCAATATTTTCTTTTGTCAATATTTCCTGTTTTCAATATTTCCTTTTGTCAATATTTCCTTTTTTCAGTGTTTCCTTTAATCAGTATTTCCTTTTCTCTATACTTCCTTTTGTCAATATTTCCTTTTGTCAATATTTCCTTTTTTCAATATTTTCTTTTGTCAATATTTCCTTTTTTCTTTTCTTCCTTTTTTCAATATTTCCATTTTTCTATACTTCCTCTTGTCAATATTTCCTTTTGTCTATATTTCCTGTTGTCAATATTTCCTTTTGTCAATATTTCCTTTTGTCAATGTTTCCTTTTTTCTATACTTCCTTCTTTCAATATATCCTTTTTTCTATACTTCCTTTTGTCAATATTTCCTTTTGTCAATATTTCCTTTTGTCAATAATTCCTTTTGTCAATATTTCCTTTTTTCAATATTTCCTTTTTTCAATATTTCGTTTTTTCAATATTTCCTTTTTTCAATATTTCCTTTTTTCAATATTTCCTTTTTTCTATACTTTCTTTTGTCAATATTTCCTTTTTTCTATGCTTCCTTTTGTCAATATTTCCTTTTGTCAATATTTCCTTTTGTCAATATTTCCTTTTTTCCATATTTTCTTTTGTTAATATTTCCTTTTGTCAACATTTCCTTTTTTCTACACCTCCTTTTTTAATATTTCCTTTTTTCTTTACTTCCTTTTGTCAATTTTTCCATTTGTGAATATATCCTTTTTTCAAAATTTCCTTTTTTCAGTATTTCCTTTTTTTTTATAATTTCCTTTTTTCTATACTTTCTTTTGTCAATATTTCCTTTTTTCAATATTTCCTTTTGTCAATATTTCCTTTTTTCAATATTCTCTTTTTTTCATATTTCCTTTTGTCAATATTTCCTTTTGTCAATATTTCCTTTTTTCTATACACCTTTTTTTCAATTTTTCTTTTTTTAAATATTTACTTAAGTCAATATTTCCTTTTCTCAATATTTCCTTTTTTCTATACATCCTTTCGTCAATATTTCCTTTTTTCAATATTTCCTTATTTCTATACTTTTTTTTGTCAATACTTCCTTTTGTCAATATTTCCTTTTGTCAATATTTCCTTTTTTCAATATTTCCTTTTGTCAATATTTCCTTTTGTCAATAATGCCTTTTGTTAATATTTCCTTTTGTCAATAATTCCTTTTGTCAATAATTTCTTTTGTCAATATTTCCTTTTTTCAATATTTCGTTATTTCAATATTTCCTTTTTTCAATATTTCCTTTTCTCAATAAATCCTTTTTTCTATACTTTCTTTTTTCAATATTTCCTTTTTTCTAAGTTTCCTTTATTCAATATTCCCTTTTTTCTATACTTTCTTTTTTCAATATTTCCTTTTTTCTATACTTTCTTTTGTCAATATTTCCTTTTTTTCAATATTTCCTTTTTTCTATACATCCTTTTTTCAATATTTCCTTTTTTCAATATTTCCTTTTTTCTATACTTCCTTTTTTCAATATTTCCTAATTTCAATATTTCCTTCTTCAATACTTCTTTTTGTCAATATTTCCTTTTTTCAGTGTTTCCTTTAATCAGTATTTCCTTTTCTCTATACTATCTTTTGTCAATATTTCCTTTTGTCAATATTTCCTTTTTTCAATATTTTCTTTTGTCAATATTTCCTTTTTTCTTTTCTTCCTTTTTTCAATATTTCCATTTTTCCATACTTCTTATTGTCAATATTTCCTTTTGTCTATATTTCCTGTTGTCAATATTTCCTATTGTCAATATTTCCTTTTGTCAATGTTTCCTTTTTTCTATACTTCCTTCTTTCAATATATCCTTTTTTCTCTACTTCCTTTTGTCAATATTTCCTTTTGTCAATATTTCCTTTTGTCAATAATTCCTTTTGTCAATATTTCCTTTTGTCAATATTTCCTTTTTTCAATATTTCGTTTTTTCAATATTTCCTTTTATCAATATTTACTTTTTTCAAAATTTCCTTTTTTCTATACTTTCTTTTTTCAATATTTCCTTTTTTCTATGCTTACTTTTGTCAATATTTCCTTTTGTCAATATTTCCTTTTTTTCATATTTCCTCTTGTCAATATTTCCTTTTTTCAATATTTCCTTTTTTCAATATTTCCTTATTTCTATACTTTCTTTTGTCAATATTTCCTTTTTTCAATATCTCCTTTTGTCAAAATTTCCTTTTGTCAATATTTCCTTTTGTCAATCTTTCCTTTTGTCAATATTTCCTTTTGTCAATATTTCCTTTATTCAATATTTCCGTTTGTCAATATTTCTTTTTTTCAATATTTCCTTTTTTTCAATATTTCCTTTTTTCTAAATTTCCTTTTTTCAATATTTCCTTTATTCAATATTTCCTTTTTTCTATACTTCCTTTCGTCAATATTACCTTTTTTTAATATTTCCATTTTTCTATACTTCCTTTTGTTAATATTTCCTTTATTCAATATTTCCTTTCGTCAATATTTCCTTTATTCAGTATTTCCTTTTGTCAATATTTCCTTTTTTCAATATTTCCTTTTTTCAATATTTCCTTTTCTCAATAATTCCTTTTGCCAATAATTCCTTTTGTCAATTTTTACTTTTTTTCAATGTTTCTTTTTTTCTCAATTTCCTTTTTTCTAAATTTCCTTTTTTCAATATTTCCTTTTGTCAATATTTCCTTTTTTCAATATTTCCTTTTTTCAATATTTCCTTATTTCTATACTTCCTTTTTTCAATATTTCCTTTTTACAATATTTCCTTTTTTCTATACTTCCTTTTTTCAATATAACCTTTTTTTAATATTTCCATTTTCTATACTTCTTTTTGTCAATATTTCCTTTTGTCAATATTTCCTTTTTTCTATACTTCCTATTTTCAATATTTCCAGTTTTCTATGCTTCCTTTTGTCAATATTTCCTTTTTTTCAATATTTCCTTTTGTCAATATTTCCTTTTGTCAATATTTAATTTTTTCAATTTTTCCTTTTTTCAATATTTTCTTTTGTCAATAATTCCTTCTGTCAATATTTCCTTTTTTTCAATATTTCCTTTTTTCTAAATTTCCTTTTTTCAATATTTCCTTTATTCAATATTTCCTTTTTTCTATACTTCCTTTTGTCAATATTACTTTTTTTTAATATTTCCATTTTTCTATACTTCCTTTTGTTAATATTTCCTTTTGTCAATATTTCCTTTAGTCAATATTTCCTTTATTCAATATTTCCTTTCGTCAATATTTCCTTTATTCAGTATTTCCTTTTGTCAATATTTCCTTTTTTCAATATTTCCTTTTTTCAATGTTTCCTTTTGTCAATAATTCCTTTTGCCAATAATTCCTTTTGTCAATTTTTACTTTTTTTCAATGTTTCTTTTTTTCTCAATTTCCTTTTTTCTAAATTTCCTTTATTCAATATTCCCTTTTTTCTTTACTTTCTTTTTTCAATATTTCCTTTTTTCTATACTTTCTTTTGTCAATATTTCCTTTTTTTCAATATTTCCTTTTTTCTTTACATCCTTTTTTCAATATTTCCTTTTTTCAATATTTCCTTTTTTCTATACTTCCTTTTTTCAATATTTCCTACTTTCAATATTTCCTTTTTCAATACTTCTTTTTGTCAATATTTCCTTTTTTCAATATTTCCTTTTTTTTATACTTCCTTTTTTCAATATTTCCATTTTTCTATGCTTCCTTTTGTCAATATTTCCTTTTTTCAATATTTCCTTTTTTCTATACTTCCTTTTTAATATTTCCATTTTTCTATACTTCCTTTTCTAAATATTTCCTTTCGTCAATATTTCCTTTTTTCAATATTTCCTTTTGTCAATATTACCTTTTTTCAATATTTCCTTTTTTCAATATTTCCTTATTTCTATACTTCCTTTTGTCAATATTTCCTTTTTTCAATATTTCCTTTTGTCAAAATTTCCTTTTGTCAATATTTCCTTTTGTCAATCTTTCCTTTTGTCAATATTTCCTTTATTCAATATTTCCGTTTGTCAATATTTCTTTTTTCAATATTTCCTTTTTTCAATATTTCCTTTTGTCAATAATTCCTTTTGTCAATATTTCCTTTTTTTCAATATTTCCTTTTTTCTAAATTTCCTTATTTCAAAATTTCCTTTATTCAATATTTCCTTTTTTCTATACTTCCTTGTGTCAATATTTCCTTTTTTCAATATTTCCTTTTTTCTATACTTCCTTTTGTCAATATTTTCTTTTGTCAATATTTCCTGTTTTCAATATTTCCTTTTGTCAATATTTCCTTTTTTCAGTGTTTCCTTTAATCAGTATTTCCTTTTCTCTATACTTCCTTTTGTCAATATTTCCTTTTGTCAATATTTCCTTTTTTCAATATTTTCTTTTGTCAATATTTCCTTTTTTCTTTTCTTCCTTTTTTCAATATTTCCATTTTTCTATACTTCCTCTTGTCAATATTTCCTTTTGTCTATATTTCCTGTTGTCAATATTTCCTTTTGTCAATATTTCCATTTGTCAATGTTTCCTTTTTTCTATACTTCCTTCTTTCAATATATCCTTTTTTCTATACTTCCTTTTGTCAATATTTCCTTTTGTCAATATTTCCTTTTGTCAATAATTCCTTTTGTCAATATTTCCTTTTGTCAATATTTCCTTTTTTCAATATTTCGTTTTTTTCAATATTTCCTTTTTTCAATATTTACTTTTTTCAATATTTCCTTTTTTCTATACTTTCTTTTTTCAATATTTCCTTTTTTCTATGCTTACTTTTGTCAATATTTCCTTTTGTCAATTTTTCCTTTTGTCAATATTTCCTTTTTTCCATATTTTCTTTTGTTAATATTTCCTTTTGTCAACATTTCCTTTTTTCTACACCTCCTTTTTTAATATTTCCTTTTTTCTTTACTTCCTTTTGTCAATTTTTCCATTTGTGAATATATCCTTTTTTCAAAATTTCCTTTTTTCAGTATTTCCTTTTTTTTTATAATTTCCTTTTTTCTATACTTTCTTTTGTCAATATTTCCTTTTTTCAATATTTCCTTTTGTCAATATTTCCTTTTTTCAATATTCCCTTTTTTTCATATTTCCTTTTGTCAATATTTCCTTTTGTCAATATATTTAATTTTTTCTATACACCTTTTTTTCAATTTTTCTTTTTTTTAAATATTTACTTAAGTCAATATTTCCTTTTCTCAATATTTCCTTTTTTCTATACATCCTTTCGTCAATATTTCCTTTTTTCAATATTTCCTTATTTCTATACTTTATTTTGTCAATACTTCTATTTGTCAATATTTCCTTTTGTCAATATTTCCTTTTTTCAATATTTCCTTTTGTCAATATTTCCTTTTGTCAATAATGCCTTTTGTTAATATTTCCTTTTGTCAATAATTCCTTTTGTCAATAATTTCTTTTGTAAATATTTCCTTTTTTCAATATTTCGTTATTTCAATATTTCCTTTTTTCAATATTTCCTTTTCTCAATAAATCCTTTTTTCTATACTTTCTTTTTTCAATATTTCCTTTTTTCTAAATTTCCTTTATTCAATATTCCCTTTTTTCTACACTTTCTTTTTTCAATATTTCCTTTTTTCTATACTTTCTTTTGTCAATATTTCCTTTTTTTCAATATTTCCTTTTTTCTATACATCCTTTTTTCAATATTTCCTTTTTTCAATATTTCCTTTTTTCTATACTTCCTTTTTTCAATATTTCCTAATTTCAATATTTCCTTCTTCAATACTTCTTTTTGTCAATATTTCCTTTTTTCAGTGTTTCCTTTAATCAGTATTTCCTTTTCTCTATACTATCTTTTGTCAATATTTCCTTTTGACAATATTTCCTTTTTTCAATATTTTCTTTTGTCAATATTTCCTTTTTTCTTTTCTTCCTTTTTTCAATATTTCCATTTTTCCATACTTCCTATTGTCAATATTTCCTTTTGTCTATATTTCCTGTTGTCAATATTTCCTTTTGTCAATATTTCCTTTTGTCAATTTTTCCTTTTTTCTATACTTCCTTCTTTCAATATATCCTTTTTTCTCTACTTCCTTTTGTCAATATTTCCTTTTGTCAATATTTCCTTTTGTCAATAATTCCTTTTGTCAATATTTCCTTTTGTCAATATTTCCTTTTTTCAATATTTCGTTTTTTCAATATTTCCTTTTATCAATATTTACTTTTTTCAAAATTTCCTTTTTTCTATACTTTCTTTTTTCAATATTTCCTTTTTTCTATGCTTACTTTTGTCAATATTTCCTTTTGTCAATATTTCCTTTTTTTCATATTTCCTCTTGTCAATATTTCCTTTTTTCAATATTTCCTTTTTTCAATATTTCCTTATTTCTATACTTCCTTTTGTCAATATTTCCTTTTTTCAATATCTCCTTTTGTCAAAATTTCCTTTTGTCAATATTTCCTTTTGTCAATCTTTCCTTTTGTCAATATTTCCTTTTGTCAATATTTCCTTTATTCAATATTTCCGTTTGTCAATATTTCTTTTTTTCAATATTTCCTTTTTTCAATATTTCCTTTTGTCAATAATTCCTTTTGTCAATATTTCCTTTTTTTCAATATTTCCTTTTTTCTAAATTTCCTTTTTTCAATATTTCCTTTATTCAATATTTCCTTTTTTCTATACTTCCTTTCGTCAATATTACCTTTTTTTAATATTTCCATTTTTCTATACTTCCTTTTGTTAATATTTCCTTTATTCAATATTTCCTTTCGTCAATATTTCCTTTATTCAGTATTTCCTTTTGTCAATATTTCCTTTTTTCAATATTTCCTTTTTTCAATATTTCCTTTTGTCAATAATTCCTTTTGCCAATAATTCCTTTTGTCAATTTTTACTTTTTTTCAATGTTTCTTTTTTTCTCAATTTCCTTTTTTCTAAATTTCCTTTTTTCAATATTTCCTTTTGTCAATATTTCCTTTTTTCAATATTTCCTTTTTTCAATATTTCCTTATTTCTATACTTCCTTTTTTCAATATTTCCTTTTTACAATATTTCCTTTTTTCTATACTTCCTTTTTTCAATATAACCTTTTTTTAATATTTCCATTTTCTATACTTCTTTTTGTCTATATTTCCTTTTGTCAATATTTCCTTTTTTCTATACTTCCTATTTTCAATATTTCCAGTTTTCTATGCTTCCTTTTGTCAATATTTCCTTTTTTCAATATTTCCTTTTGTCAATATTTCCTTTTGTCAATATTTAATTTTTTCAATTTTTCCTTTTTTCAATATTTTCTTTTGTCAATAATTCCTTCTGTCAATATTTCCTTTTTTTCAATATTTCCTTTTTTCTAAATTTCCTTTTTTCAATATTTCCTTTATTCAATATTTCCTTTTTTCTATACTTCCTTTTGTCAATATTACTTTTTTTTAATATTTCCATTTTTCTATACTTCCTTTTGTTAATATTTCCTTTTGTCAATATTTCCTTTAGTCAATATTTCCTTTATTCAATATTTCCTTTCGTCAATATTTCCTTTATTCAGTATTTCCTTTTGTCAATATTTCCTTTTTTCAATATTTCCTTTTTTCAATGTTTCCTTTTGTCAATAATTCCTTTTGCCAATAATTCCTTTTGTCAATTTTTACTTTTTTTCAATGTTTCTTTTTTTCTCAATTTCCTTTTTTCTAAATTTCCTTTATTCAATATTCCCTTTTTTCTTTACTTTCTTTTTTCAATATTTCCTTTTTTCTATACTTTCTTTTGTCAATATTTCCTTTTTTTCAATATTTCCTTTTTTCTTTACATCCTTTTTTCAATATTTCCTTTTTTCAATATTTCCTTTTTTCTATACTTCCTTTTTTCAATATTTCCTACTTTCAATATTTCCTTTTTCAATACTTCTTTTTGTCAATATTTCCTTTTTTCAATATTTCCTTTTTTTTATACTTCCTTTTTTCAATATTTCCATTTTTCTATGCTTCCTTTTGTCAATATTTCCTTTTTTCAATATTTCCTTTTTTCTATACTTCCTTTTTAATATTTCCATTTTTCTATACTTCCTTTTCTAAATATTTCCTTTCGTCAATATTTCCTTTTTTCAATATTTCCTTTTGTCAATATTACCTTTTTTCAATATTTCCTTTTTTCAATATTTCCTTATTTCTATACTTCCTTTTGTCAATATTTCCTTTTTTCAATATTTCCTTTTGTCAAAATTTCCTTTTGTCAATATTTCCTTTTGTCAATCTTTCCTTTTGTCAATATTTCCTTTATTCAATATTTCCGTTTGTCAATATTTCTTTTTTCAATATTTCCTTTTTTCAATATTTCCTTTTGTCAATAATTCCTTTTGTCAATATTTCCTTTTTTTCAATATTTCCTTTTTTCTAAATTTCCTTATTTCAAAATTTCCTTTATTCAATATTTCCTTTTTTCTATACTTCCTTGTGTCAATATTTCCTTTTTTCAATATTTCCTTTTTTCTATACTTCCTTTTGTCAATATTTTCTTTTGTCAATATTTCCTGTTTTCAATATTTCCTTTTGTCAATATTTCCTTTTTTCAGTGTTTCCTTTAATCAGTATTTCCTTTTCTCTATACTTCCTTTTGTCAATATTTCCTTTTGTCAATATTTCCTTTTTTCAATATTTTCTTTTGTCAATATTTCCTTTTTTCTTTTCTTCCTTTTTTCAATATTTCCATTTTTCTATACTTCCTCTTGTCAATATTTCCTTTTGTCTATATTTCCTGTTGTCAATATTTCCTTTTGTCAATATTTCCATTTGTCAATGTTTCCTTTTTTCTATACTTCCTTCTTTCAATATATCCTTTTTTCTATACTTCCTTTTGTCAATATTTCCTTTTGTCAATATTTCCTTTTGTCAATAATTCCTTTTGTCAATATTTCCTTTTGTCAATATTTCCTTTTTTCAATATTTCGTTTTTTCAATATTTCCTTTTTTCAATATTTACTTTTTTCAATATTTCCTTTTTTCTATACTTTCTTTTTTCAATATTTCCTTTTTTCTATGCTTACTTTTGTCAATATTTCCTTTTGTCAATTTTTCCTTTTGTCAATATTTCCTTTTTTCCATATTTTCTTTTGTTAATATTTCCTTTTGTCAACATTTCCTTTTTTCTACACCTCCTTTTTTAATATTTCCTTTTTTCTTTACTTCCTTTTGTCAATTTTTCCATTTGTGAATATATCCTTTTTTCAAAATTTCCTTTTTTCAGTATTTCCTTTTTTTTTATAATTTCCTTTTTTCTATACTTTCTTTTGTCAATATTTCCTTTTTTCAATATTTCCTTTTGTCAATATTTCCTTTTTTCAATATTCCCTTTTTTTCATATTTCCTTTTGTCAATATTTCCTTTTGTCAATATTTCATTTTTTCTATACACCTTTTTTTCAATTTTTCTTTTTTTAAATATTTACTTAAGTCAATATTTCCTTTTCTCAATATTTCCTTTTTTCTATACATCCTTTCGTCAATATTTCCTTTTTTCAATATTTCCTTATTTCTATACTTTATTTTGTCAATACTTCTATTTGTCAATATTTCCTTTTGTCAATATTTCCTTTTTTCAATATTTCCTTTTGTCAATATTTCCTTTTGTCAATAATGCCTTTTGTTAATATTTCCTTTTGTCAATAATTCCTTTTGTCAATAATTTCTTTTGTAAATATTTCCTTTTTTCAATATTTCGTTATTTCAATATTTCCTTTTTTCAATATTTCCTTTTCTCAATAAATCCTTTTTTCTATACTTTCTTTTTTCAATATTTCCTTTTTTCTAAATTTCCTTTATTCAATATTCCCTTTTTTCTACACTTTCTTTTTTCAATATTTCCTTTTTTCTATACTTTCTTTTGTCAATATTTCCTTTTTTTCAATATTTCCTTTTTTCTATACATCCTTTTTTCAATATTTCCTTTTTTCAATATTTCCTTTTTTCTATACTTCCTTTTTTCAATATTTCCTAATTTCAATATTTCCTTCTTCAATACTTCTTTTTGTCAATATTTCCTTTTTTCAGTGTTTCCTTTAATCAGTATTTCCTTTTCTCTATACTATCTTTTGTCAATATTTCCTTTTGATAATATTTCCTTTTTTCAATATTTTCTTTTGTCAATATTTCCTTTTTTCTTTTCTTCCTTTTTTCAATATTTCCATTTTTCCATACTTCCTATTGTCAATATTTCCTTTTGTCTATATTTCCTGTTGTCAATATTTCCTTTTGTCAATATTTCCTTTTGTCAATGTTTCCTTTTTTCTATACTTCCTTCTTTCAATATATCCTTTTTTCTCTACTTCCTTTTGTCAATATTTCCTTTTGTCAATATTTCCTTTTGTCAATAATTCCTTTTGTCAATATTTCCTTTTGTCAATATTTCCTTTTTTCAATATTTCGTTTTTTCAATATTTCCTTTTATCAATATTTACTTTTTTCAAAATTTCCTTTTTTCTATACTTTCTTTTTTCAATATTTCCTTTTTTCTATGCTTACTTTTGTCAATATTTCCTTTTGTCAATATTTCCTTTTTTTCATATTTCCTCTTGTCAATATTTCCTTTTTTCAATATTTCCTTTTTTCAATATTTCCTTATTTCTATACTTCCTTTTGTCAATATTTCTTTTTTTCAATATTTCCTTTTTTCAATATTTCCTTTTGTCAATAATTCCTTTTGTCAATATTTCCTTTTTTTCAATATTTCCTTTTTTCTAAATTTCCTTTTTTCAATATTTCCTTTATTCAATATTTCCTTTTTTCTATACTTCCTTTCGTCAATATTACCTTTTTTTAATATTTCCATTTTTCTATACTTCCTTTTGTTAATATTTCCTTTATTCAATATTTCCTTTCGTCAATATTTCCTTTATTCAGTATTTCCTTTTGTCAATATTTCCTTTTTTCAATATTTCCTTTTTTCAATATTTCCTTTTGTCAATAATTCCTTTTGCCAATAATTCCTTTTGTCAATTTTTACTTTTTTTCAATGTTTCTTTTTTTCTCAATTTCCTTTTTTCTAAATTTCCTTTTTTCAATATTTCCTTTTGTCAATATTTCCTTTTTTCAATATTTCCTTTTTTCAATATTTCCTTATTTCTATACTTCCTTTTTTCAATATTTCCTTTTTACAATATTTCCTTTTTTCTATACTTCCTTTTTTCAATATTACCTTTTTTTAATATTTCCATTTTCTATACTTCTTTTTGTCAATATTTCCTTTTGTCAATATTTCCTTTTTTCTATACTTCCTATTTTCAATATTTCCAGTTTTCTATGCTTCCTTTTGTCAATATTTCCTTTTTTCAATATTTCCTTTTGTCAATATTTCCTTTTGTCAATATTTAATTTTTTCAATTTTTCCTTTTTTCAATATTTTCTTTTGTCAATAATTCCTTCTGTCAATATTTCCTTTTTTTCAATATTTCCTTTTTTCTAAATTTCCTTTTTTCAATATTTCCTTTATTCAATATTTCCTTTTTTCTATACTTCCTTTTGCCAATATTACCTTTTTTTAATATTTCCATTTTTCTATACTTCCTTTTGTCAATATTTCCTTTTGTCAATATTTCCTTTAGTCAATATTTCCTTTATTCAATATTTCCTTTCGTCAATATTTCCTTTATTCAGTATTTCCTTTTGTCAATATTTCCTTTTTTCAATATTTCCTTTTTTCAATGTTTCCTTTTGTCAATAATTCCTTTTGCCAATAATTCCTTTTGTCAATTTTTACTTTTTTTCAATGTTTCTTTTTTTCTCAATTTCCTTTTTTCTAAATTTCCTTTATTCAATATTCCCTTTTTTCTTTACTTTCTTTTTTCAATATTTCCTTTTTTCTATACTTTCTTTTGTCAATATTTCCTTTTTTTCAATATTTCCTTTTTTCTTTACATCCTTTTTTCAATATTTCCTTTTTTCAATATTTCCTTTTTTCTATACTTCCTTTTTTCAATATTTCATACTTTCAATATTTCCTTTTTCAATACTTCTTTTTGTCAATATTTCCTTTTTTCAATATTTCCTTTTTTTTATACTTCCTTTTTTCAATATTTCCATTTTTCTATGCTTCCTTTTGTCAATATTTCCTTTTTTCAATATTTCCTTTTTTCTATACTTCCTTTTTAATATTTCCATTTTTCTATACTTCCTTTTCTAAATATTTCCTTTCGTCAATATTTCCTTTTTTCAATATTTCCTTTTGTCAATATTACCTTTTTTCAATATTTCCTTTTTTCAATATTTCCTTATTTCTATACTTCCTTTTGTCAATATTTCCTTTTTTCAATATTTCCTTTTGTCAAAATTTCCTTTTGTCAATATTTCCTTTTGTCAATCTTTCCTTTTGTCAATATTTCCTTTATTCAATATTTCCGTTTGTCAATATTTCTTTTTTCAATATTTCCTTTTTTCAATATTTCCTTTTGTCAATAATTCCTTTTGTCAATATTTCCTTTTTTTCAATATTTCCTTTTTTCTAAATTTCCTTATTTCAAAATTTCCTTTATTCAATATTTCCTTTTTTCTATACTTCCTTGTGTCAATATTTCCTTTTTTCAATATTTCCTTTTTTCTATACTTCCTTTTGTCAATATTTTCTTTTGTCAATATTTCCTGTTTTCAATATTTCCTTTTGTCAATATTTCCTTTTTTCAGTGTTTCCTTTAATCAGTATTTCCTTTTCTCTATACTTCCTTTTGTCAATATTTCCTTTTGTCAATATTTCCTTTTTTTCAATATTTTCTTTTGTCAATATTTCCTTTTTTCTTTTCTTCCTTTTTTCAATATTTCCATTTTTCTATACTTCCTCTTGTCAATATTTCCTTTTGTCTACATTTCCTGTTGTCAATATTTCCTTTTGTCAATATTTCCTTTTGTCAATGTTTCCTTTTTTCTATACTTCCTTCTTTCAATATATCCTTTTTTCTATACTTCCTTTTGTCAATATTTCCTTTTGTCAATATTTCCTTTTGTCAATAATTCCTTTTGTCAATATTTCCTTTTGTCAATATTTCCTTTTTTCAATATTTCGTTTTTTCAATATTTCCTTTTTTCAATATTTACTTTTTTCAATATTTCCTTTTTTCTATACTTTCTTTTTTCAATATTTCCTTTTTTCTATGCTTACTTTTGTCAATATTTCCTTTTGTCAATATTTCCTTTTGTCAATATTTCCTTTTTTCCATATTTTCTTTTGTTAATATTTCCTTTTGTCAACATTTCCTTTTTTCTACACCTCCTTTTTTAATATTTCCTTTTTTCTTTACTTCCATTTGTCAATTTTTCCATTTGTGAATATATCCTTTTTTCAAAATTTCCTTTTTTCAGTATTTCCTTTTTTTTTATAATTTCCTTTTTTCTATACTTTCTTTTGTCAATATTTCCTTTTTTTCAATATTTCCTTTTTTCTAAATTTCCTTTTTTCAATATTTCCTTTATTCAATATTTCCTTTTTTCTATACTTCCTTTCGTCAATATTACCTTTTTTTAATATTTCCATTTTTCTATACTTCCTTTTGTTAATATTTCCTTTATTCAATATTTCCTTTCGTCAATATTTCCTTTATTCAGTATTTCCTTTTGTCAATATTTCCTTTTTTCAATATTTCCTTTTTTCAATATTTCCTTTTGTCAATAATTCCTTTTGCCAATAATTCCTTTTGTCAATTTTTACTTTTTTTCAATGTTTCTTTTTTTCTCAATTTCCTTTTTTCTAAATTTCCTTTTTTCTATACTCCCTTTTGTCAATATTTCCTTTTTTCAATATTTCCTTTTTTCAATATTTCCTTATTTCTATACTTCCTTTTTTCAATATTTCCTTTTTACAATATTTCCTTTTTTCTATACTTCCTTTTTTCAATATTACCTTTTTTTAATATTTCCATTTTCTATACTTCTTTTTGTCAATATTTCCTTTTGTCAATATTTCCTTTTTTCTATACTTCCTATTTTCAATATTTCCAGTTTTCTATGCTTCCTTTTGTCAATATTTCCTTTTTTCAATATTTCCTTTTGTCAATATTTCCTTTTGTCAATATTTAATTTTTTCAATTTTTCCTTTTTTCAATATTTTCTTTTGTCAATAATTCCTTCTGTCAATATTTCCTTTTTTTCAATATTTCCTTTTTTCTAAATTTCCTTTTTTCAATATTTCCTTTATTCAATATTTCCTTTTTTCTATACTTCCTTTTGCCAATATTACCTTTTTTTAATATTTCCATTTTTCTATACTTCCTTTTGTTAATATTTCCTTTTGTCAATATTTCCTTTAGTCAATATTTCCTTTATTCAATATTTCCTTTCGTCAATATTTCCTTTATTCAGTATTTCCTTTTGTCAATATTTCCTTTTTTCAATATTTCCTTTTTTCAATGTTTCCTTTTGTCAATAATTCCTTTTGCCAATAATTCCTTTTTTCAATTTTTACTTTTTTTCAATGTTTCTTTTTTTCTCAATTTCCTTTTTTCTAAATTTCCTTTATTCAATATTCCCTTTTTTCTTTACTTTCTTTTTTCAATATTTCCTTTTTTCTATACTTTCTTTTGTCAATATTTCCTTTTTTTCAATATTTCCTTTTTTCTTTACATCCTTTTTTCAATATTTCCTTTTTTCAATATTTCCTTTTTTCTATACTTCCTTTTTTCAATATTTCCTACTTTCAATATTTCCTTTTTCAATACTTCTTTTTGTCAATATTTCCTTTTTTCAATATTTCCTTTTTTTTATACTTCCTTTTTTCAATATTTCCATTTTTCTATGCTTCCTTTTGTCATAATTTCCTTTTTTCAATATTTCCTTTTTTCTATACTTCCTTTTTAATATTTCCATTTTTCTATACTTCCTTTTCTAAATATTTCCTTTCGTCAATATTTCCTTTTTTCAATATTTCCTTTTGTCAATATTACCTTTTTTCAATATTTCCTTTTTTCAATATTTCCTTATTTCTATACTTCCTTTCGTCAATATTTCCTTTTTTCAATATTTCCTTTTGTCAAAATTTCCTTTTGTCAATATTTCCTTTTGTCAATCTTTCCTTTTGTCAATATTTCCTTTATTCAATATTTCCGTTTGTCAATATTTCTTTTTTCAATATTTCCTTTTTTCAATATTTCCTTTTGTCAATAATTCCTTTTGTCAATATTTCCTTTTTTTCAATATTTCCTTTTTTCTAAATTTCCTTATTTCAAAATTTCCTTTATTCAATATTTCCTTTTTTCTATACTTCCTTGTGTCAATATTTCCTTTTTTCAATATTTCCTTTTTTCTATACTTCCTTTTGTCAATATTTTCTTTTGTCAATATTTCCTGTTTTCAATATTTCCTTTTGTCAATATTTCCTTTTTTCAGTGTTTCCTTTAATCAGTATTTCCTTTTCTCTATACTTCCTTTTGTCAATATTTCCTTTTGTCAATATTTCCTTTTTTCAATATTTTCTTTTGTCAATATTTCCTTTTTTCTTTTCTTCCTTTTTTCAATATTTCCATTTTTCTATACTTCCTCTTGTCAATATTTCCTTTTGTCTACATTTCCTGTTGTCAATATTTCCTTTTGTCAATATTTCCTTTTGTCAATGTTTCCTTTTTTCTATACTTCCTTCTTTCAATATATCCTTTTTTCTATACTTCCTTTTGTCAATATTTCCTTTTGTCAATATTTCCTTTTGTCAATAATTCCTTTTGTCAATATTTCCTTTTGTCAATATTTCCTTTTTTCAATATTTCGTTTTTTCAATATTTCCTTTTTTCAATATTTACTTTTTTCAATATTTCCTTTTTTCTATACTTTCTTTTTTCAATATTTCCTTTTTTCTATGCTTACTTTTGTCAATATTTCCTTTTGTCAATATTTCCTTTTGTCAATATTTCCTTTTTTCCATATTTTCTTTTGTTAATATTTCCTTTTGTCAACATTTCCTTTTTTCTACACCTCCTTTTTTAATATTTCCTTTTTTCTTTACTTCCATTTGTCAATTTTTCCATTTGTGAATATATCCTTTTTTCAAAATTTCATTTTTTCAGTATTTCCTTTTTTTTTATAATTTCCTTTTTTCTATACTTTCTTTTGTCAATATTTCCTTTTTTCAATATTTCCTTTTGTCAATATTTCCTTTTTTCAATATTCCCTTTTTTTCATATTTCCTTTTGTCAATATTTCCTTTTGTCAATATTTCATTTTTTCTATACACCTTTTTTTCAATTTTTCTTTTTTTAAATATTTACTTAAGTCAATATTTCCTTTTCTCAATATTTCCTTTTTTCTATACATCCTTTCGTCAATATTTCCTTTTTTCAATATTTCCTTATTTCTATACTTTTTTTTGTCAATACTTCCTTTTGTCAATATTTCCTTTTGTCAATATTTCCTTTTTTCAATATTTCCTTTTGTCAATATTTCCTTTTGTCAATAATGCCTTTTGTTAATATTTCCTTTTGTCAATAATTCCTTTTGTCAATAATTTCTTTTGTCAATATTTCCTTTTTTCAATATTTCGTCATTTCAATATTTCCTTTTTTCAATATTTCCTTTTCTCAATAAATCCTTTTTTCTATACTTTCTTTTTTCAATATTTCCTTTTTTCTAAATTTCCTTTATTCAATATTCCCTTTTTTCTATACTTTCTTTTTTCAATATTTCCTTTTTTCTATACTTTCTTTTGTCAATATTTCCTTTTTTTCAATATTTCCTTTTTTCTATACATCCTTTTTTCAATATTTCCTTTTTTCAATATTTCCTTTTTTCTATACTTCCTTTTTTCAATATTTCCTAATTTCAATATTTCCTTCTTCAATACTTCTTTTTGTCAATATTTCCTTTTTTCAGTGTTTCCTTTAATCAGTATTTCCTTTTCTCTACTTTTGTCAATATTTTCTTTTGTCAATATTTCCTTTTTTCAATATTTTCTTTTGTCAATATTTCCTTTTTTCTTTTCTTCCTTTTTTCAATATTTCCATTTTTCCATACTTCCTATTGTCAATATTTCCTTTTCTCTATATTTCCTGCTGTCAATATTTCCCTTTTGTCAATATTTCCTTTTGTCAATGTTTCCTTTTTTCTATACTTCCTTAATTCAATATATCCTTTTTTCTCTACTTCCTTTTGTCAATATTTCCTTTTGTCAATATTTCCTTTTGTCAATAATTCCTTTTGTCAATATTTCCTTTTGTCAATATTTCCTTTTTTCAATATTTCGTTTTTTCAATATTTCCTTTTATCAATATTTACTTTTTTCAAAATTGCCTTTTTTCTATACTTTCTTTTTTCAATATTTCCTTTTTTCTATGCTTACTTTTGTCAATATTTCCTTTTGTCAATATTTCCTTTTTTTCATATTTCCTCTTGTCAATATTTCCTTTTTTCAATATTTCCTTTTTTCAATATTTCCTTATTTCTATACTTCCTTTTGTCAATATTTCCTTTTTTCAATATCTCCTTTTGTCAAAATTTCCTTTTGTCAATATTTCCTTTTGTCAATCTTTCCTTTTGTCAATATTTCCTTTTGTCAATATTTCCTTTATTCAATATTTCCGTTTGTCAATATTTCTTTTTTTCAATATTTCCTTTTTTCAATATTTCCTTTTGTCAATAATTCCTTTTGTCATATTTCCTTTTTTTCAATATTTCCTTTTTTCTAAATTTCCTTTTTTCAATATTTCCTTTATTCAATATTTCCTTTTTTCTATACTTCCTTTCGTCAATATTACCTTTTTTTAATATTTCCATTTTTCTATACTTCCTTTTGTTAATATTTCCTTTATTCAATATTTCCTTTCGTCAATATTTCCTTTACTCAATTTCCTTATTTCTAAATTTCCTTTTTTCAATATTTCCTTTTTACAATATTTCCTTTTTTCTATACTTCCTTTTTTCAATATTACCTTTTTTTAATATTTCCATTTTCTATACTTCTTTTTGTCAATATTTCCTTTTGTCAATATTTCCTTTTTTTCTATACTTCCTATTTTCAATATTTCCAGTTTTCTATGCTTCCTTTTGTCAATATTTCCTTTTTTCAATATTTCCTTTTGTCAATATTTCCTTTTGTCAATATTTAATTTTTTCAATTTTTCCTTTTTTCAATATTTTTCTTTTGTCAATAATTCCTTCTGTCAATATTTCCTTTTTTCAATATTTCCTTTTTTCTAAATTTCCTTTTTTCAATATTTCCTTTATTCAATATTTCCTTTTTTTCTATACTTCCTTTTGTCAATATTACCTTTTTTTAATATTTCCATTTTTCTATACTTCCTTTTGTTAATATTTCCTTTTGTCAATATTTCCTTTAGTCAATATTTCCTTTATTCAATATTTCCTTTCGTCAATATTTCCTTTATTCAGTATTTCCTTTTGTCAATATTTCCTTTTTTCAATATTTCCTTTTTTCAATGTTTCCTTTTGTCAATAATTCCTTTTGCCAATAATTCCTTTTGTCAATTTTTACTTTTTTTCAATGTTTCTTTTTTTCTCAATTTCCTTTTTTCTAAATTTCCTTTATTCAATATTCCCTTTTTTCTTTACTTTCTTTTTTCAATATTTCCTTTTTTCTATACTTTCTTTTGTCAATATTTCCTTTTTTTCAATATTTTCCTTTTTTCTTTACATCCTTTTTTCAATATTTCCTTTTTTCAATATTTCCTTTTTTCTATACTTCCTTTTTTCAATATTTCCTACCTTCAATATTTCCTTTTTCAATACTTCTTTTTGTCAATATTTCCTTTTTTTCAATATTTCCTTTTTTTATACTTCCTTTTTTCAATATTTCCATTTTTCTATGCTTCCTTTTGTCAATATTTCCTTTTTTTCAATATTTCCTTTTTTCTATACTTCCTTTTTTAATATTCCATTTTTCTATACTTCCTTTTCTAAATATTTCCTTTCGTCAATATTTCCTTTTTTTCAATATTTCCTTTTGTCAATATTACCTTTTTTCAATATTTCCTTTTTTCAATATTTCCTTATTTCTATAGTTCCTTTTGTCAATATTTCCTTTTTTCAATATTTCCTTTTTTCAATATTTCCGTTTGTCAATATTTCTTTTTTCAATATTTCCTTTTTTCAATATTTCCTTTTGTCAATAATTCCTTTTGTCAATATTTCCTTTTTTTCAATATTTCCTTTTTTCTAAATTTCCTTATTTCAAAATTTCCTTTATTCAATATTTCCTTTTTTCTATACTTCCTTGTGTAAATATTTCCTTTTTTCAATATTTCCTTTTTTCTATACTTCCTTTTGTCAATATTTTCTTTTGTCAATATTTCCTGTTTTCAATATTTCCTTTTGTTAATATTTCCTTTTTTCAGTGTTTCCTTTAATCAGTATTTCCTTTTCTCTATACTTCCTTTTGTCAATATTTCCTTTTGTCAATATTTCCTTTTTTCAATATTTTCTTTTGTC
The DNA here is from genome assembly GCF_921293095.1 of Ischnura elegans. Taxonomy (NCBI): domain Eukaryota; kingdom Metazoa; phylum Arthropoda; class Insecta; order Odonata; family Coenagrionidae; genus Ischnura; species Ischnura elegans. The sequence goes on from NC_060253.1 coordinate 94,591,913, forward strand.
AATATTTCCTTTTTTCTTTTCTTCCTTTTTTCAATATTTCCATTTTTCTATACTTCCTCTTGTCAATATTTCCTTTTGTCTATATTTCCTGTTGTCAATATTTCCTTTTGTCAATATTTCCTTTTGTCAATGTTTCCTTTTTTCTATACTTCCTTCTTTCAATATATCATTTTTTCTATACTTCCTTTTGTCAATATTTCCTTTTGTCAATATTTCCTTTTGTCAATAATTCCTTTTGTCAATATTTCCTTTTGTCAATATTTCCTTTTTTCAATATTTCGTTTTTTCAATATTTCCTTTTTTCATTATTTACTTTTTTCAATATTTCCTTTTTTCTATACTTTCTTTTTTCAATATTTCATTTTTCCTATGCTTACTTTTGTCAATATTTCCTTTTGTCAATATTTCCTTTTGTCAATATTTCCTTTTTTCCATATTTTCTTTTGTTAATATTTCCTTTTGTCAACATTTCCTTTTTTCTACACCTCCTTTTTTAATATTTCCTTTTTTCTTTACTTCCTTTTGTCAATTTTTCCATTTGTGAATATATCCTTTTTTCAAAATTTCCTTTTTTCAGTATTTCCTTTTTTTTTATAATTTCCTTTTTTCTATACTTTCTTTTGTCAATATTTCCTTTTTTCAATATTTCCTTTTGTCAATATTTCCTTTTTTCAATATTCTCTTTTTTTCATATTTCCTTTTGTCAATATTTCCTTTTGTCCATATTTCCTTTTTTCTATACACCTTTTTTTCAATTTTTCTTTTTTTAAATATTTCCTTAAGTCAATATTTCCTTTTCTCAATATTTCCTTTTTTCTATACATCCTTTCGTCAATATTTCCTTTTTTCAATATATCCTTCTTTCAATATTTCCTTTTTTCTATATTTTCTTTTTTCAATATTTCCTTTTTTCAATATTTCCTTATTTCTATACTTTTTTTTGTCAATACTTCCTTTTGTCAATATTTCCTTTTGTCAATATTTCCTTTTTTCAATATTTCCTTTTGTCAATATTTCTTTTTGTCAATAATGCCTTTTGTTAATATTTCCTTTTGTCAATAATTCCTTTTGTCAATAATTTCTTTTGTCAATATTTCCTTTTTCCAATATTTCGTTATTTCAATATTTCCTTTTTTCAATATTTCCTTTTCTCAATATATCCTTTTTTCTATACTTTCTTTTTTCAATATTTCCTTTTTTCTAAATTTCCTTTATTCAATATTCCCTTTTTTCTATACTTTCTTTTTTCAATATTTCCTTTTTTCTATACTTTCTTTTGTCAATATTTCCTTTTTTTTCAATATTTCCTTTTTTCTATACATCCTTTTTTCAATATTTCCTTTTTTCAATATTTCCTTTTTTCTATACTTCCTTTTTTCAATATTTCCTACTTTCAATATTTCCTTTTTCAATACTTCTTTTTGTCAATATTTCCTTTTTTCAATATTTCCTTTTTTTTATACTTCCTTTTTTCAATATTTCCATTTTTCTATGCTTCCTTTTGTCATAATTTCCTTTTTTCAATATTTCCTTTTTTCTATACTTCCTTTTTAATATTTCCATTTTTCTATACTTCCTTTTCTAAATATTTCCTTTCGTCAATATTTCCTTTTTTCAATATTTCCTTTTGTCAATATTACCTTTTTTCAATATTTCCTTTTTTCAATATTTCCTTATTTCTATACTTCCTTTCGTCAATATTTCCTTTTTTCAATATTTCCTTTTGTCAAAATTTCCTTTTGTCAATATTTCCTTTTGTCAATCTTTCCTTTTGTCAATATTTCCTTTATTCAATATTTCCGTTTGTCAATATTTCTTTTTTCAATATTTCCTTTTTTCAATATTTCCTTTTGTCAATAATTCCTTTTGTCAATATTTCCTTTTTTTCAATATTTCCTTTTTTCTAAATTTCCTTATTTCAAAATTTCCTTTATTCAATATTTCCTTTTTTCTATACTTCCTTGTGTCAATATTTCCTTTTTTCAATATTTCCTTTTTTCTATACTTCCTTTTGTCAATATTTTCTTTTGTCAATATTTCCTGTTTTCAATATTTCCTTTTGTCAATATTTCCTTTTTTCAGTGTTTCCTTTAATCAGTATTTCCTTTTCTCTATACTTCCTTTTGTCAATATTTCCTTTTGTCAATATTTCCTTTTTTCAATATTTTCTTTTGTCAATATTTCCTTTTTTCTTTTCTTCCTTTTTTCAATATTTCCATTTTTCTATACTTCCTCTTGTCAATATTTCCTTTTGTCTACATTTCCTGTTGTCAATATTTCCTTTTGTCAATATTTCCTTTTGTCAATGTTTCCTTTTTTCTATACTTCCTTCTTTCAATATATCCTTTTTTCTATACTTCCTTTTGTCAATATTTCCTTTTGTCAATATTTCCTTTTGTCAATAATTCCTTTTGTCAATATTTCCTTTTGTCAATATTTCCTTTTTTCAATATTTCGTTTTTTCAATATTTCCTTTTTTCAATATTTACTTTTTTCAATATTTCCTTTTTTCTATACTTTCTTTTTTCAATATTTCCTTTTTTCTATGCTTACTTTTGTCAATATTTCCTTTTGTCAATATTTCCTTTTGTCAATATTTCCTTTTTTCCATATTTTCTTTTGTTAATATTTCCTTTTGTCAACATTTCCTTTTTTCTACACCTCCTTTTTTAATATTTCCTTTTTTCTTTACTTCCATTAGTCAATTTTTCCATTTGTGAATATATCCTTTTTTCAAAATTTCATTTTTTCAGTATTTCCTTTTTTTTTATAATTTCCTTTTTTCTATACTTTCTTTTGTCAATATTTCCTTTTTTCAATATTTCCTTTTGTCAATATTTCCTTTTTTCAATATTCCCTTTTTTTCATATTTCCTTTTGTCAATATTTCCTTTTGTCAATATTTCATTTTTTCTATACACCTTTTTTTCAATTTTTCTTTTTTTAAATATTTACTTAAGTCAATATTTCCTTTTCTCAATATTTCCTTTTTTCTATACATCCTTTCGTCAATATTTCCTTTTTTCAATATTTCCTTATTTCTATACTTTTTTTTGTCAATACTTCCTTTTGTCAATATTTCCTTTTGTCAATATTTCCTTTTTTCAATATTTCCTTTTGTCAATATTTCCTTTTGTCAATAATGCCTTTTGTTAATATTTCCTTTTGTCAATAATTCCTTTTGTCAATAATTTCTTTTGTCAATATTTCCTTTTTTCAATATTTCGTCATTTCAATATTTCCTTTTTTCAATATTTCCTTTTCTCAATAAATCCTTTTTTCTATACTTTCTTTTTTCAATATTTCCTTTTTTCTAAATTTCCTTTATTCAATATTCCCTTTTTTCTATACTTTCTTTTTTCAATATTTCCTTTTTTCTATACTTTCTTTTGTCAATATTTCCTTTTTTTCAATATTTCCTTTTTTCTATACATCCTTTTTTCAATATTTCCTTTTTTCAATATTTCCTTTTTTCTATACTTCCTTTTTTCAATATTTCCTAATTTCAATATTTCCTTCTTCAATACTTCTTTTTGTCAATATTTCCTTTTTTCAGTGTTTCCTTTAATCAGTATTTCCTTTTCTCTATACTATCTTTTGTCAATATTTTCTTTTGTCAATATTTCCTTTTTTCAATATTTTCTTTTGTCAATATTTCCTTTTTTCTTTTCTTCCTTTTTTCAATATTTCCATTTTTCCATACTTCCTATTGTCAATATTTCCTTTTCTCTATATTTCCTGCTGTCAATATTTCCTTTTGTCAATATTTCCTTTTGTCAATGTTTCCTTTTTTCTATACTTCCTTAATTCAATATATCCTTTTTTCTCTACTTCCTTTTGTCAATATTTCCTTTTGTCAATATTTCCTTTTGTCAATAATTCCTTTTGTCAATATTTCCTTTTGTCAATATTTCCTTTTTTCAATATTTCGTTTTTTCAATATTTCCTTTTATCAATATTTACTTTTTTCAAAATTGCCTTTTTTCTATACTTTCTTTTTTCAATATTTCCTTTTTTCTATGCTTACTTTTGTCAATATTTCCTTTTGTCAATATTTCCTTTTTTTCATATTTCCTCTTGTCAATATTTCCTTTTTTCAATATTTCCTTTTTTCAATATTTCCTTATTTCTATACTTCCTTTTGTCAATATTTCCTTTTTTCAATATCTCCTTTTGTCAAAATTTCCTTTTGTCAATATTTCCTTTTGTCAATCTTTCCTTTTGTCAATATTTCCTTTTGTCAATATTTCCTTTATTCAATATTTCCGTTTGTCAATATTTCTTTTTTTCAATATTTCCTTTTTTCAATATTTCCTTTTGTCAATAATTCCTTTTGTCAATATTTCCTTTTTTTCAATATTTCCTTTTTTCTAAATTTCCTTTTTTCAATATTTCCTTTATTCAATATTTCCTTTTTTCTATACTTCCTTTCGTCAATATTACCTTTTTTTAATATTTCCATTTTTCTATACTTCCTTTTGTTAATATTTCCTTTATTCAATATTTCCTTTCGTCAATATTTCCTTTACTCAATTTCCTTATTTCTATACTTCCTTTTTTCAATATTTCCTTTTTACAATATTTCCTTTTTTCTATACTTCCTTTTTTCAATATTACCTTTTTTTAATATTTCCATTTTCTATACTTCTTTTTGTCAATATTTCCTTTTGTCAATATTTCCTTTTTTCTATACTTCCTATTTTCAATATTTCCAGTTTTCTATGCTTCCTTTTGTCAATATTTCCTTTTTTCAATATTTCCTTTTGTCAATATTTCCTTTTGTCAATATTTAATTTTTTCAATTTTTCCTTTTTTCAATATTTTCTTTTGTCAATAATTCCTTCTGTCAATATTTCCTTTTTTCAATATTTCCTTTTTTCTAAATTTCCTTTTTTCAATATTTCCTTTATTCAATATTTCCTTTTTTCTATACTTCCTTTTGTCAATATTACCTTTTTTTAATATTTCCATTTTTCTATACTTCCTTTTGTTAATATTTCCTTTTGTCAATATTTCCTTTAGTCAATATTTCCTTTATTCAATATTTCCTTTCGTCAATATTTCCTTTATTCAGTATTTCCTTTTGTCAATATTTCCTTTTTTCAATATTTCCTTTTTTCAATGTTTCCTTTTGTCAATAATTCCTTTTGCCAATAATTCCTTTTGTCAATTTTTACTTTTTTTCAATGTTTCTTTTTTTCTCAATTTCCTTTTTTCTAAATTTCCTTTATTCAATATTCCCTTTTTTCTTTACTTTCTTTTTTCAATATTTCCTTTTTTCTATACTTTCTTTTGTCAATATTTCCTTTTTTTCAATATTTCCTTTTTTCTTTACATCCTTTTTTCAATATTTCCTTTTTTCAATATTTCCTTTTTTCTATACTTCCTTTTTTCAATATTTCCTACCTTCAATATTTCCTTTTTCAATACTTCTTTTTGTCAATATTTCCTTTTTTCAATATTTCCTTTTTTTATACTTCCTTTTTTCAATATTTCCATTTTTCTATGCTTCCTTTTGTCAATATTTCCTTTTTTCAATATTTCCTTTTTTCTATACTTCCTTTTTTAATATTTCCATTTTTCTATACTTCCTTTTCTAAATATTTCCTTTCGTCAATATTTCCTTTTTTCAATATTTCCTTTTGTCAATATTACCTTTTTTCAATATTTCCTTTTTTCAATATTTCCTTATTTCTATAGTTCCTTTTGTCAATATTTCCTTTTTTCAATATTTCCTTTTTTCAATATTTCCGTTTGTCAATATTTCTTTTTTCAATATTTCCTTTTTTCAATATTTCCTTTTGTCAATAATTCCTTTTGTCAATATTTCCTTTTTTTCAATATTTCCTTTTTTCTAAATTTCCTTATTTCAAAATTTCCTTTATTCAATATTTCCTTTTTTCTATACTTCCTTGTGTAAATATTTCCTTTTTTCAATATTTCCTTTTTTCTATACTTCCTTTTGTCAATATTTTCTTTTGTCAATATTTCCTGTTTTCAATATTTCCTTTTGTTAATATTTCCTTTTTTCAGTGTTTCCTTTAATCAGTATTTCCTTTTCTCTATACTTCCTTTTGTCAATATTTCCTTTTGTCAATATTTCCTTTTTTCAATATTTTCTTTTGTCAATATTTCCTTTTTTCTTTTCTTCCTTTTTTCAATATTTCCATTTTTCTATACTTCCTCTTGTCAATATTTCCTTTTGTCTATATTTCCTGTTGTCAATATTTCCTTTTGTCAATATTTCCTTTTGTCAATGTTTCCTTTTTTCTATACTTCCTTCTTTCAATATATCCTTTTTTCTATACTTCCTTTTGTCAATATTTCCTTTTGTCAATATTTCCTTTTGTCAATAATTCCTTTTGTCAATATTTCCTTTTGTCAATATTTCCTTTTTTCAATATTTCGTTTTTTCAATATTTCCTTTTTTCATTATTTACTTTTTTCAATATTTCCTTTTTTCTATACTTTCTTTTTTCAATATTTCATTTTTCCTATGCTTACTTTTGTCAATATTTCCTTTTGTCAATATTTCCTTTTGTCAATATTTCCTTTTTTCCATATTTTCTTTTGTTAATATTTCCTTTTGTCAACATTTCCTTTTTTCTACACCTCCTTTTTTAATATTTCCTTTTTTCTTTACTTCCTTTTGTCAATTTTTCCATTTGTGAATATATCCTTTTTTCAAAATTTCCTTTTTTCAGTATTTCCTTTTTTTTTATAATTTCCTTTTTTCTATACTTTCTTTTGTCAATATTTCCTTTTTTCAATATTTCCTTTTGTCAATATTTCCTTTTTTCAATATTCTCTTTTTTTCATATTTCCTTTTGTCAATATTTCCTTTTGTCCATATTTCCTTTTTTCTATACACCTTTTTTTCAATTTTTCTTTTTTTAAATATTTCCTTAAGTCAATATTTCCTTTTCTCAATATTTCCTTTTTTCTATACATCCTTTCGTCAATATTTCCTTTTTTCAATATATCCTTCTTTCAATATTTCCTTTTTTCTATATTTTCTTTTTTCAATATTTCCTTTTTTCAATATTTCCTTATTTCTATACTTTTTTTTGTCAATACTTCCTTTTGTCAATATTTCCTTTTGTCAATATTTCCTTTTTTCAATATTTCCTTTTGTCAATATTTCTTTTTGTCAATAATGCCTTTTGTTAATATTTCCTTTTGTCAATAATTCCTTTTGTCAATAATTTCTTTTGTCAATATTTCCTTTTTCCAATATTTCGTTATTTCAATATTTCCTTTTTTCAATATTTCCTTTTCTCAATAAATCCTTTTTTCTATACTTTCTTTTTTCAATATTTCCTTTTTTCTAAATTTCCTTTATTCAATATTCCCTTTTTTCTATACTTTCTTTTTTCAATATTTCCTTTTTTCTATACTTTCTTTTGTCAATATTTCCTTTTTTTCAATATTTCCTTTTTTCTATACATCCTTTTTTCAATATTTCTTTTTTTCAATATTTCCTTTTTTCTATACTTCCTTTTTTCAATATTTCCTAATTTCAATATTTCCTTTTTCAATACTTCTTTTTGTCAATATTTCCTTTTTTCAGTGTTTCCTTTAATCAGTATTTCCTTTTCTCTATACTATCTTTTGTCAATATTTCCTTTTGTCAATATTTCCTTTTTTCAATATTTTCTTTTGTCAATATTTCCTTTTTTCTTTTCTTCCTTTTTTCAATATTTCCATTTTTCCATACTTCCTATTGTCAATATAACCTTTTGTCTACATTTCCTGTTGTCAATATTTCCTTTTGTCAATATTTCCTTTTGTCAATTTTTCCTTTTTTCTATACTTCCTTCTTTCAATATATCCTTTTTTCTCTACTTCCTTTTGTCAATATTTCCTTTTGTCAATATTTCCTTTTGTCAATAATTCCTTTTGTCAATATTTCCTTTTGTCAATATTTCCTTTTTTCAATATTTCGTTTTTTCAATATTTCCTTTTTTCAATATTTACTTTTTTCAAAATTTCCTCTTTTCTATACTTTCTTTTTTCAATATTTCCTTTTTTCTATGCTTACTTTTGTCAATATTTCCTTTTGTCAATATTTCCTTTTTTTCATATTTCCTCTTGTCAATATTTCCTTTTTTCAATATTTCCTTTTTTCAATATTTCCTTATTTCTATACTTCCTTTTGTCAATATTTCCTTTTTTCAATATCTCCTTTTGTCAAAATTTCCTTTTGTCAATATTTCCTTTTGTCAATCTTTCCTTTTGTCAATATTTCCTTTTGTCAATATTTCCTTTATTCAATATTTCCGTTTGTCAATATTTCTTTTTTTCAATATTTCCTTTTTTCAATATTTCCTTTTGTCAATAATTCCTTTTGTCAATATTTTTTTTTTCTCAATATTTCCTTTTTTCTAAATTTCCTTTTTTCAATATTTCCTTTATTCAATATTTCCTTTTTTCTATACTTCCTTTCGTCAATATTACCTTTTTTTAATATTTCCATTTTTCTATACTTCCTTTTGTTAATATTTCCTTTATTCAATATTTCCTTTCGTCAATATTTCCTTTATTCAGTATTTCCTTTTGTCAATATTTCCTTTTTTCAATATTTCCTTTTTTCAATATTTCCTTTTGTCAATAATTCCTTTTGCCAATAATTCCTTTTGTCAATTTTTACTTTTTTTCAATGTTTCTTTTTTTCTCAATTTCCTTTTTTCTAAATTTCCTTTATTCAATATTCCCTTTTTTCTATACTTTTTTTTTCAATGTTTCCTTTTTTCTATACTTTCTTTTGTCAATATTTCCTTTTTTTCTATATTTCATATTTTCTCTACATCCTTTTTTCAATATTTCCTTTTTTCAATATTTCCTATTTTCTACACTTCCTTTTTTCAATATTTCCTAATTTCAATATTTCCTTTTTCAATACTTCTTTTTGTCAATATTTCCTTTTTTCAATATTTCCTTTTTTCTATACTTCCTTTTTTCAATATTTCCATTTTTCTATGCTTCCTTTTGTCAATATTTCCTTTTTTCAATATTTCCTTTTTTCTATACTTCCTTTTTCATTATTTCGATTTTTCTATACTTCCTTTTCTAAATATTTCCTTTCGTCAATATTTCCTTTTTTCAATATTTCCTTTTGTCAATATTTCCTTTTTTCAATATTTCCTTATTTCTATACTTCCTTTTGTCAATATTTCCTTTTTTCAATAGTTCCTTTTTTCAAAATTTCCTTTTGTCAATATTTCCTTTTGTCAATCTTTCCTTTTGTCAATATTTCCTTGATTTAATATTTCCGTTTTTCAATATATCTTTTTTTCATTATTTCCTTTTTTCAATATTTCCTTTTTTCAATATTTCCTTTTGTCAATAATTACTTTTGTCAATATTTCCTTTTTTTCAATATTTCCTTTTTTCTAAATTTCCTTATTTCAAAATTTCCTTTATTCAATATTTCCTTTTTTCTATACTTCCTTGTGTCAATATTTCCTTTTTTCAATATTTCCTTTTTTCTATACTTCCTTTTGTCAATATTTTCTTTTGTCAATATTTCCTGTTTTCAATATTTCCTTTTGTCAATATTTCCTTTTTTCAGTGTTTCCTTTAATCAGTATTTCCTTTTCTCTATACTTCCTTTTGTCAATATTTCCTTTTGTCAATATTTCCTTTTTTCTTTTCTTCCTTTTTTCAATATTTCCATTTTTCTATACTTCCTCTTGTCAATATTTCCTTTTGTCTATATTTCCTGTTGTCAATATTTCCTTTTGTCAATAATTCCTTATGTCAATGTTTCCTTTTTTCTATACTTCCTACTTTCAATATATCCTTTTTTCTATACTTCCTTTTGTCAATATTTCCTTTTGTCAATATTTCCTTTTGTCAATAATTCATTTTGTCAATATTTCCTTTTGTCAATATTTCCTTTTTTCAATATTTCGTTTTTTCAATATTTCCTTTTTTCAATATTTACTTTTTTCAATATTTCCTTTTTTCTATACTTTCTTTTTTCAATATTTCCTTTTTTCTATGCTTACTTTTGTCAATATTTCCTTTTGTCAATATTTCCTTTTGTCAATATTTCCTTTTGTCAATATTTCCTTTTTTCCATATTTTCTTTTGTTAATATTTCCTTTTGTCAACATTTCCTTTTTTCTACATCTCCTTTTTTAATATTTCCTTTTTTCTTTACTTCCTTTTGTCAATTTTTCCATTTGTGAATATATCCTTTTTTCAAAATTCCCTTTTTTCAGTATTTCCTTTTTTTTATAATTTCCTTTTTTCTATACTTTCTTTTGTCAATATTTCCTTTTTTCAATATTTCCTTTTGTCAATATTTCCTTTTTTCAATGTTCCCTTTTTTTCATATTTCCTTTTGTCAATATTTCCTTTTGTCAATATTTCCTTTTTTCTCTACACCCTTTTTTCAATTTTTCTTTTTTTAAATATTTCCTTAAGTCAATATTTCCTTTTCTCAATATTTCCTTTTTTCTATACATCCTTTCGTCAATATTTCCTTTTTTCAATATATCCTTCTTTCAATATTTCCTTTTTTCTATATTTTCTTTTTTCAATATTTCCTTTTTTCAATATTTCCTTATTTCTATACTTTTTTTTGTCAATACTTCCTTTTGTCAATATTTCCTTTTGTCAATATTTCCTTTTTTCGATATTTCCTTTTGTCAATATTTCCTTTTGTCAATAATGCCTTTTGTGAATATTTCCTTTTGTCAATAATTCCTTTTGTCAATAATTTCTTTTGTCAATATTTCCTTTTTTCAATATTTCGTTATTTCAATATTTCCTTTTTTCAATATTTCCTTTTGTCAATATTTCCATTTTTCTATGCTTCCTTTTGTCAATATTTCCTTTTTTCAATATTTCCTTTTTTCTATACTTCCTTTTTCATTATTTCGATTTTTCTATACTTCCTTTTCTAAATATTTCCTTTCGTCAATATTTCCTTTTTTCAATATTTCCTTTTGTCAATATTTCCTTTTTTCAATATTTCCTTATTTCTATACTTCCTTTTGTCAATATTTCCTTTTTTCAATAGTTCCTTTTTTCAAAATTTCCTTTTGTCAATATTTCCTTTTGTCAATCTTTCCTTTTGTCAATATTTCCTTGATTTAATATTTCCGTTTGTCAATATATCTTTTTTTCATTATTTCCTTTTTTCAATATTTCCTTTTTTCAATATTTCCTTTTGTCAATAATTACTTTTGTCAATATTTCCTTTTTTTCAATATTTCCTTTTTTCTAAATTTCCTTATTTCAAAATTTCCTTTATTCAATATTTCCTTTTTTCTATACTTCCTTGTGTCAATATTTCCATTTTTCAATATTTCCTTTTTTCTATACTTCCTTTTGTCAATATTTTCTTTTGTCAATATTTCCTGTTTTCAATATTTCCTTTTGTCAATATTTCCTTTTTTCAGTGTTTCCTTTAATCAGTATTTCCTTTTCTCTATACTTCCTTTTGTCAATATTTCCTTTTGTCAATATTTCCTTTTTTCTTTTCTTCCTTTTTTCAATATTTCCATTTTTCTATACTTCCTCTTGTCAATATTTCCTTTTGTCTATATTTCCTGTTGTCAATATTTCCTTTTGTCAATAATTCCTTTTGTCAATGTTTCCTTTTTTCTATACTTCCTTTTGTCAATATTTCCTTTTGTCAATATTTCCTTTTGTCAATAATTCATTTTGTCAATATTTCCTTTTGTCAATATTTCCTTTTTTCAATATTTCGTTTTTTCAATATTTCCTTTTTTCAATATTTACTTTTTTCAATATTTCCTTTTTTCTATACTTTCTTTTTTCAATATTTCCTTTTTTCTATGCTTACTTTTGTCAATATTTCCTTTTGTCAATATTTCCTTTTGTCAATATTTCCTTTTGTCAATATTTCCTTTTTTCCATATTTTCTTTTGTTAATATTTCCTTTTGTCAACATTTCCTTTTTTCTACATCTCCTTTTTTAATATTTCCTTTTTTCTTTACTTCCTTTTGTCAATTTTTCCATTTGTGAATATATCCTTTTTTCAAAATTTCCTTTTTTCAGTATTTCCTTTTTTTTTATAATTTCCTTTTTTCTATACTTTCTTTTGTCAATATTTCCTTTTTTCAATATTTCCTTTTGTCAATATTTCCTTTTTTCAATGTTCCCTTTTTTTCATATTTCCTTTTGTCAATATTTCCTTTTGTCAATATTTCCTTTTTTCTCTACACTCTTTTTTCAATTTTTCTTTTTTAAATATTTCCTTAAGTCAATATTTCCTTTTCTCAATATTTCCTTTTTTCTATACATCCTTTCGTCAATATTTCCTTTTTTCAATATATCCTTCTTTCAATATTTCCTTTTTTCTATATTTTCTTTTTTCAATATTTCCTTTTTTCAATATTTCCTTATTTCTATACTTTTTTTTGTCAATACTTCCTTTTGTCAATATTTCCTTTTGTCAATATTTCCTTTTTTCAATATTTCCTTTTGTCAATATTTCCTTTTGTCAATAATGCCTTTTGTGAATATTTCCTTTTGTCAATAATTCCTTTTGTCAATAATTTCTTTTGTCAATATTTCCTTTTTTCAATATTTCGTTATTTCAATATTTCCTTTTTTCAATATTTCCTTTTCTCAATAAATCCTTTTTTCTATACTTTCTTTTTTCAATATTTCCTTTTTTCTAAATTTCCTTTATTCAATATTCCCTTTTTTCTATACTTTCTTTTTTCAATTTTTCCTTTTTTCTATACTTTCTTTTGTCAATATTTCCTTTTTTTCAATATTTCCTTTTTTCTATACATCCTTTTTTTAATATTTCCTTTTTTCAATATTTCCTTTTTTCTATACTTCCTTTTTTCAATATTTCCTAATTTCAATATTTCCTTTTTCAATACTTCTTTTTGTCAATATTTCCTTTAATCAGTATTTCCTTTTCTCTATACTCCCTTTTGTCAATATTTCCTTTTGTCAATATTTCCTTTTTTCAATATTTTCTTTTGTCAATATTTCCTTTTTTCTTTTCTTCCTTTTTTCAATTTTTCCATTTTTCTATACTTCCTATTGTCAATATTTCCTTTTGTCTATATTTCCTGTTGTCAATATTTCCTTTTGTCAATATTTCCTTTTGTCAATGTATCCTTTTTTCTATACTTCCTTCTTTCAATATATCCTTTTTTCTATACTTCCTTTTGTCAATATTTCCTTTTGTCAATAATTCCTTTTGTCAATATTTCCTTTTTTCAATATTTCGCTTTTTCAATATTTCCTTTTTTCAATATTTCCTTTTCTCAATAAATCCTTTTTTCTATACTTTCTTTTTTCAATATTTCCTTTTTTCTATACTTACTTTTGTCAATATTTCCTTTTGTCAACATTTCCTTTTTTCAATATTTCGTTTTTTCAATATTTCCTTTTTTCAATATTTACTTTTTTAAAAATTTCCTTTTTTCTATACTTTCTTTTTTCAATATTTCCTTTTTTCTATGCTTACTTTTGTCAATATTTCCTTTTGTCAATTTTTCCTTTTTTTCATATTTCCTCTTGTCAATATTTCCTTTTTTCAATATTTCCTTTTTTCAATATTTCCTTATTTCTATACTTCCTTTTGTCAATATTTCCTTTTTTCAATATTTCCTTTTGTCAAAATTTCCTTTTGTCAATATTTCCTTTTGTCAATCTTTCCTTTTGTCAATATTTCCTTTTGTCAATATTTCCTTTATTCAATATTTCCGTTTGTCAATATTTCTTTTTTTCAATATTTCCTTTTTTCAATATTTCCTTTTGTCAATAATTCCTTTTGTCAATATTTCCTTTTTTTCAATATTTCCTTTTTTCTAAATTTCCTTTTTTCAATATTTCCTTTATTCAATATTTCCTTTTTTCTATACTTCCTTTTGTCAATATTACCTTTTTTTAATATTTCCATTTTTCTATACTTCCTTTTGTTAATATTTCCTTTATTCAATATTTCCTTTCGTCAATATTTCCTTTATTCAGTATTTCCTTTTGTCAATATTTCCTTTTTTCAATATTTCCTTTTTTCAATATTTCCTTTTGTCAATAATTCCTTTTGCCAATAATTCCTTTTGTCAATTTTTACTTTTTTTCAATGTTTCTTTTTTTCTCAATTTCCTTTTTTCTAAATTTCCTTTATTCAATATTCCCTTTTTTCTATACTTTCTTTTTTCAATATTTCCTTTTTTCTATACTTTCTTTTGTCAATATTTCCTTTTTTTCAATATTTCCTTTTTTCTATACATCCTTTTTTCAATATTTCCTTTTTTCAATATTTCCTTTTTTCTATACTTCCTTTTTTCAATATTTCCTAATTTCAATATTTCCTTTTTCAATACTTCTTTTTGTCAATATTTCCTTTTTTCAATATTTCCTTTTTTCTATACTTCCTTTTTTCAATATTTCCATTTTTCTATGCTTCCTTTTGTCAATATTTCCTTTTTTCAATATTTACTTTTTTCTATACTTCCTTTTTCAATATTTCGATTTTTCTATACTTCCTTTTCTAAATATTTCCTTTCGTCAATATTTCCTTTTTTCAATATTTCCTTTTGTCAATATTTCCTTTTTTCAATATTTCCTTTTTTCAATATTTCCTTATTTCTATACTTCCTTTTGTCATAATTTCCTTTTTTCAATATTTCCTTTTGTCAAAATTTCCTTTTGTCAATATTTCCTTTTGTCAATCTTTCCTTTTGTCAATATTTCCTTTATTCAATATTTCCGTTTGTCAATATTTCTTTTTTTCAATATTTCCTTTTTTCAATATTTCCTTTCGTCAATAATTCCTTTTGTCAATATTTCCTTTTTTTCAATATTTCCTTTTTTCTAAATTTCCTTATTTCAAAATTTCCTTTTTTCAATATTTCCTTTTGTCAATATTTCCTTTTTTCAATATTTCCTTTTTTCAATATTTCCTTATTTCTATACTTCCTTTTGTCATAATTTCCTTTTTTCAATATTTCCTTTTGTCAAAATTTCCTTTTGTCAATATTTCCTTTTGTCAATCTTTCCTTTTGTCAATATTTCCTTTATTCAATATTTCCGTTTGTCAATATTTCTTTTTTTCAATATTTCCTTTTTTCAATATTTCCTTTCGTCAATAATTCCTTTTGTCAATATTTCCTTTTTTTCAATATTTCCTTTTTTCTAAATTTCCTTATTTCAAAATTTCCTTTTTTCAATATTTCCTTTTTTCTATACTTCCTTGTGTCAATATTTCCTTTTTTCAATATTTCCTTTTTTCTATACTTCCTTTTGTCAATATTTTCTTTTGTCAATATTTCCTTTTTTCAGTGTTTACTTTAATCAGTATTTCCTTTTCTCTATACTTCCTTTTGTAAATATTTCCTTTTGTCAATATTTCCTTTTTTCAATATTTTCTTTTGTCAATATTTCCATTTTTCTTTTCTTCCTTTTTTCAATATTTCCATTTTTCTATACTTCCTCTTGTCAATATTTCCTTTTGTCTATATTTCCTGTTGTCAATATTTCCTTTTGTCAATATTTCCTTTTGTCAATGTTTCCTTTTTTCTATACTTCCTTCTTTCAATATATCCTTTTTTCTATACTTCCTTTTGTCAATATTTCCTTTTGTCAATATTTCCTTTTGTCAATAATTCCTTTTGTCAATATTTCCTTTTGTCAATATTTCCTTTTTTCAATATTTCGTTTTTTCAATATTTCCTTTTTTTAATATTTACTTTTTTCAATATTTCCTTTTTTCTATACTTTCTTTTTTCAATATTTCCTTTTTTCTATGCTTACTTTTGTCAATATTTCATTTTGTCAATATTTCCTTTTGTCAATATTTCCTTTTTTCCATATTTTCTTTTGTTAATATTTCCTTTTGTCAACATTTCCTTTTTTCTACAACTCCTTCTTTAATATTTCCTTTTTTCTTTACTTCCTTTTGTCAATTTTTCCATTTGTGAATATATCCTTTTTTCAAAATTTCCTTTTTTCAGTATTTCTTTTTTTTTATAATTTCCTTTTTTCTATACTTTCTTTTGTCAATATTTCCTTTTTTCAATATTTCCTTTTGTCAATATTTCCTTTTTTCAATATTCCCTTTTTTCATATTTCCTTTTGTCAATATTTCCTTTTGTCAATATTTCCTTTTTTCTATACACCCTTTTTTCAATTTTTCTTTTTTTAAATATTTCCTTAAGTCAATATTTCCTTTTCTCAATATTTCCTTTTTTCTATACATCCTTTCGTATATATATATCCTTTTTTCAATATATCCTTCTTTCAATATTTCCTTTTTTCTATATTTTTTTTTGTCAATACTTCCTTTTGTCAATATTTCCTTTTTTCAATATTTCGTTATTTCAATATTTCCATTTTTCAATATTTCCTTTTCTCAATAAATCCTTTTTTCTATACTTTCTTTTTTCAATATTTCCTTTTTTCTAAATTTCCTTTATTCAATATTCCCTTTTTTCTATACTTTCTTTTTTCAATATTTCCTTTTTTCTATACTTTCTTTTGTCAATATTTCCTTTTTTTCAATATTTCCTTTTTTCTATACATCCTTTTTTCAATATTTCCTTTTTTCAATATTTCCTTTTTTCTATACTTCCTTTTTTCAATATTTCCTAATTTCAATGTTTCCTTTTTCAATACTTCTTTTTGTCAATATTTCCTTTTTTCAGTGTTTCCTTTAATCAGTATTTCCTTTTCTCTATACTTCCTTTTGTCAGTATTTCCTTTTGTCAATATTTCCTTTTTCAATATTTTCTTTTGTCAATATTTCCTTTTTTCTTTTCTTCCTTTTTTCAATATTTCCATTTTTCTATACTTCCTATTGTCAATATTTCCTTTTGTCTATATTTCCTGTTGTCAATATTTCCTTTTGTCAATATTTCCTTTTGTCAATGTTTCCTTTTTTCTTTACTTCCTTCTTTCAATATATCCTTTTTTCTATACTTCCTTTTGTCAATATTTCCTTTTGTCAATATTTCCTTTTGTCAATATTTCCTTTTGTCAATATTTCCTTTTGTCAATATTTCCTTTTTTCAATATTTCGTTTTTTCAATATTTCCTTTTTTCAATATTTACTTTTTTCAAAATTTCTTTTTTTCTATACTTTCTTTTTTCAATATTTCCTTTTTTCTATGCTTACTTTTGTCAATATTTCCTTTTGTCAATATTTCCTTTTTTTCATATTTCCTCTTGTCAATATTTCCTTTTTTCAATATTTCCTTTTTTCAATATTTCCTTATTTCTATACTTCCTATTGTCAATATTTCCTTTTTTCAATATTTTCTTTTGTCAAAATTTCCTTTTGTCAATATTTCCTTTTGTCAATCTTTCCTTTTGTCAATATTTCCTTTTGTCAATATTTCCTTTATTCAATATTTCCGTTTGTCAATATTTCTTTATTTCAATATTTCCTTTTTTCAATATTTCCTTTTGTCAATAATTCCTTTTGTCAGTATTTCCTTTTTTTCAATATTTCCTTTTTTCTAAATTTCCTTATTTCAAAATTTCCTTTATTCAATATTTCCTTTTTTCTATACTTCCCTGTGTCAATATTTCCTTTTTTCAATATTTCCTTTTTTCTATACTTCTTTTTGTCAATATTTTCTTTTGTCAATATTTCCTTTTTTAATATTTCCTTTTGTCAATATTTCCATTTGTAATATTCCCTTTTTTCAATATTTCCTTTTGTCAATATTTCCTTTTTTCAATATTTCCTTTATTTAATATTTCCTTTTTTCTATACTTCCTTTTGTCAATATTTCCTTTTGTCAATATTTCCTTTTTTCAATATTTTCTTTTGTCAATATTTCCTTTTTTCTTTTCTTCCTTTTTTCAATATTTCCATTTTTCTATACATCCTATTGTCAATATTTCCTTTTGTCTATATTTCCTGTTTTCAATATTTCCTTTTGTCAATATTTCCTTTTGTCAATGTTTCCTTTTTTCTATACTTCCTTCTTTCAATATATCCTTTTTTCTATACTTCCTTTTGTCAATATTTCCTTTTGTCAATATTTCCTTTTGTCAATATTCCCTTTTGTCAATATTTCCTTTTGTCAATAATTCCTTTTGTCAATATTTCCTTTTGTCAATATTTCCTTTTTTCAATATTTCGTTTTTTCAATATTTCCTTTTTTCAATATTTACATTTTTCAATATTTCCTTTTTTCTATACTTTCTTTTTTCAATATTTCCTTTTTTCTATGCTTACTTTTGTCAATTTTTCCTTTTGTCAATATTTCCTTTTGTCAATATTTCCTTTTTTCCATATTTTCTTTTGTAAATATTTCCTTTTGTCAACATTTCCTTTTTTCTACACCTCCTTTTTTAATATTTCCTTTTTTCTATACTTCCTTTTGTCAATTTTTCCTTTTGTGAATATATCCTTTTTTCAAAATTTCCTTTTTTCAGTATTTCCTTTTTTTTATAATTTCCTTTTTTCTATACTTTCTTTTGTCAATATTTCCTTTTTTCAATATTCTTTTTTGTCAATATTTCCTTTTTTCAATATTCCGTTTTTTTAATATTTCCTTTTGTCAATATTTCCTTTTGTCAATATTTCCTTTTTTCTATACACCCTTTTTTCAATTTTTCTTTTTTTAAATATTTCCTTAAGTCAATATTTCCTTTTCTCAATATTTCCTTTTTTCTATATATCCTTTCGTCAATATTTCCTTTTTTCAATATATCCTTCTTTCAATATTTCCTTTTTTCTATATATTTTTTTTCAATATTTCCTTTTTTCAATATTTCCTTTTTTCTATACTTTTTTTTTGTCAATACTTCCTTTTGTCAATATTTCCTTTTGTCAATATTTCCTTTTTTCAATATTTCCTTTTGTCAATATTTCCTTTTGTCAAGAATGCCTTTTGTCAATATTTCCTTTTGTCGTTAATTCCTTTTGTCAATATTTCCTTTTGTCAGAATTTCCTTTTGTCAATATTTCCTTTTGTCAATATTTCCGTTTGTCAATATTTCTTTTTTTCAATATTTCCTTTTTTCAATATTTCCTTTTGTCAATAATTCCTTTTGTCAATATTTCCTTTTTTTCAATATTTCCTTTTTTCTAAATTTCCTTTTTTCAATATTTCCTTTATTCAATATTTCCTTTTTTCTATACTTCCTTTTGTCAATATTACCTTTTTTTAATATTTCCATTTTTCTATACTTCCTTTTGTTAATATTTCCTTTATTCAATATTTCCTTTCGTCAATATTTCCTTTATTCAGTATTTCCTTTTGTCAATATTTCCTTTTTTCAATATTTCCTTTTTTCAATATTTCCTTTTGTCAATAATTTCTTTTGCCAATAATTCCTTTTGTCAATTTTTACTTTTTTTCAATGTTTCTCTTTTTCTCAATTTCCTTTTTTCTAAATTTCCTTTATTCAATATTCCCTTTTTTCTATACTTTCTTTTTTCAATATTTCCTTTTTTCTATACTTTCTTTTGTCAATATTTCCTTTTTTTCAATATTTCCTTTTTTCTATACATCCTTTTTTCAATATTACCTTTTTTCAATATTTCCTTTTTTCTATACTTCCTTTTTTCAATATTTCCTAATTTCAATATTTCCTTTTTCAATACTTCTTTTTGTCAATATTTCCTTTTTTCAATATTTCCTTTTTTCTATACTTCCTTTTTTCAATATTTCCATTTTTCTATGCTTCCTTTTGTCAATATTTCCTTTTTTCAATATTTCCTTTTTTCTATACTTCCTTTTTCAATAATTCCATTTTTCTATACTTCCTTTTCTAAATATTTCCTTTCGTCAATATTTCCTTTTTTCAATATTTCCTTTTGTCAATATTTCCTTTTTTCAATATTTCCTTTTGTCAATCTTTCCTTTTGTCAATATTTCCTTTATTCAATATTTCCGTTTGTCAATATTTCTTTTTTTCAATATTTCCTTTTTTCAATATTTCCTTTCGTCAATAATTCCTTTTGTCAATATTTCCTTTATTCAATATTTCCGTTTGTCAATATTTCTTTTATTCAATATTTCCTTTTTTCAATATTTCCTTTTGTCAATAATTCCTTTTGTCAATATTTCCTTTTTATCAATATTTCCTTTTTTCTAAATTTCCTTATTTCAAAATTTCCTTTATTCAATATTTCCTTTTTTCTATACTTCCTTGTGTCAATATTTCCTTTTTTCAATATTTCCTTTTTTCTATACTTCCTTTTGTCAATATTTTCTTTTGTCAATATTTCCTGTTTTCAATATTTCCTTTTGTCAATATTTCCTTTTTTCAGTGTTTCCTTTAATCAGTATTTCCTTTTCTCTATACTTCCTTTTGTCAATATTTCCTTTTGTCAATATTTCCTTTTTTCAATATTTTCTTTTGTCAATATTTCCTTTTTTCTTTTCTTCCTTTTTTCAATATTTCCATTTTTCTATACTTCCTCTTGTCAATATTTCCTTTTGTCTATATTTCCTGTTGTCAATATTTCCTTTTGTCAATATTTCCTTTTGTCAATGTTTCCTTTTTTCTATACTTCCTTCTTTCAATATATCCTTTTATCTATACTTCCTTTTGTCAATATTTCCTTTTGTCAATATTTCCTTTTGTCAATAATTCCTTTTGTCAATATTTCCTTTTGTCAATATTTCCTTTTTTCAATATTTCGTTTTTTCAATATTTCCTTTTTTCAATATTTACTTTTTTCAAAATTTCCTTTTTTCTATACTTTCTTTTTTCAATATTTCCTTTTTTCTATGCTTACTTTTGTCAATATTTCCTTTTGTCAATATTTTCTTTTGTCAATATTTCCTTTTTTCCATATTTTCTTTTGTTAATATTTCCTTTTGTCAACATTTCCTTTTTTCTACACCTCCTTTTTTAATATTTCCTTTTTTCTTTACTTTCTTTTGTCAATTTTTCCATTTGTGAATATATCCTTTTTTCAAAATTTCCTTTTTTCAGTATTTCCTTTTTTTTTATAATTTCCTTTTTTCTATACTTTCTTTTGTCAATATTTCCTTTTTTCAATATTTCCTTTTGTCAATATTTCCTTTTTTCAATATTCCCTTTTTTTCATATTTCCTTTTTTCTATACATCCTTTTTTCAATATTTCCTTTTTTCAATATTTCCTTTTTTCTATACTTCCTTTTTTCTATACTTCCTTTTTTCAATATTTCCATTTTTCTATGCTTCCTTTTGTCAATATTTCCTTTTTTCAATATTTCCTTTTTTCTATACTTCCTTTTTCAATATTTCCATTTTTCTATACTTCCTTTTCTAAATATTTCCTTTGGTCAATATTTCTTTTTTTCAATATTTCCTTTTGTCAATATTTCCTTTTTTCAATATTTCCTTTTTTCAATATTTCCTTATTTCTATACTTCCTTTTGTCAATATTTCCTTTTTTCAATATTTCCTTTTGTCAAAATTTCCTTTTGTCAATATTTCCTTTTGTCAATCTTTCCTTTTGTCAATATTTCCTTTATTCAATATTTCCGTTTGTCAATATTTCTTTTTTTGAATATTTCCTTTTTTCAATATTTCCTTTTGTCAATAATTCCTTTTGTCAATATTTCCTTTTTTTCAATATTTCCTTTTTTCTAAATTTCCTTATTTCAAAATTTCATTTATTCAATATTTCCTTTTTTCTATACTTCCTTGTGTCAATATTTCCTTTTTTCAATATTTCCTTTTTTCTATACTTCCTTTTGTCAATATTTTCTTTTGTCAATATTTCCTGTTTTCAATATTTCCTTTTGTCAATATTTCCTTTTTTCAGTGTTTACTTTAATCAGTATTTCCTTTTCTCTATACTTCCTTTTGTCAATATTTCCTTTTGTTAATATTTCCTTTTTTCAATATTTTCTTTTGTCAATATTTCCTTTTTTCTTTTCTTCCTTTTTTCAATATTTCCATTTTTCAATACTTCCTCTTGTCAATATTTCCTTTTGTCTATATTTCCTGTTGTCAATATTTCCTTTTGTCAATATTTCCTTTTGTCAATGTTTTCTTTTTTCTATACTTCCTCCTTTCAATATATCCTTTTTTCTATACTTCCTTTTGTCAATATTTCCTTTTGTCAATATTTCCTTTTGTCAATAATTCCTTTTGTCAATATTTCCTTTTGTCAATATTTCCTTTTTTCAATATTTCGTTTTTTCAATATTTCCTTTTTTCAATATTTACTTTTTTCAATATTTCCTTTTTTCTATACTTTCTTTTTTCAATATTTCCTTTTTTCTATGCTTACTTTTGTCAATATTTCCTTTTGTCAATATTTTCTTTTGTCAAAATTTCCTTTTTTCCATATTTTCTTTGTTAATATTTCCTTTTGTCAACATTTCCTTTTTTCTACACCTCCTTTTTTAATATTTCCTTTTTTCTTTACTTCCTTTTGTCAATTTTTCCATTTGTGAATGTAACCTTTTTTCAAAATTTCCTTTTTTCAGTATTTCCTTTTTTTTTATAATTTCCTTTTTTCTATACTTTCTTTTGTCAATATTTCCTTTTTTCAATATTTCCTTTTGTCAATATTTCCTTTTTTCAATATTCCCTTTTTCTCATATTTCCTTTTGTCAATATTTCCTTTTGTCAATATTTCCTTTTTTCTATACACCCTTTTTTCAATTTTTCTTTTTTTAAATATTTCCTTAAGTCAATATTTCCTTTTCTCAATATTTCCTTTTTTCTATACATCCTATTGTCAATATTTCCTTTTGTCTATATTTCCTGTTTTCAATATTTCCTTTTGTTAATATTTCCTTTTGTCAATGTTTCCTTTTTTCTATACTTCCTTCTTTCAATATATCCTTTTTTCTATACTTCCTTTTGTCAATATTTCCTTTTGTCAATATTTCCTTTTGTCAATATTTCCTTTTGTCAATATTTCCTTTTTTCAATATTTCGTTTTTTCAATATTTCCTTTTTTCAATATTTACATTTTTCAATATTTCCTTTTTTCTATACTTTCTTTTTTCAATATTTCCTTTTTTCTATGCTTACTTTTGTCAATATTTCCTTTTGTCAATATTTCCTTTTTTCCATATTTTCTTTTGTAAATATTTCCTTTTGTCAACATTTCCTTTTTTCTACACCTCCTTTTTTAATATTTCCTTTTTTCTATACTTCCTTTTGTCAATTTTTCCTTTTGTGAATATATCCTTTTTTCAAAATTTCCTTTTTTCAGTATTTCCTTTTTTTTATAATTTCCTTTTTTCTATACTTTCTTTTGTCAATATTTCCTTTTTTCAATATTTCCTTTTGTCAATATTTCCTTTTTTCAATATTCCCTTTTTTTAATATTTCCTTTTGTCAATATTTCCTTTTGTCAATATTTCCTTTTTTCTATACACCCTTTTTTCAATTTTTCTTTTTTTAAATATTTCCTTAAGTCAATATTTCCTTTTCTCAATATTTCCTTTTTTCTATACATCCTTTCGTCAATATTTCCTTTTTTCAATATATCCTTCTTTCAATATTTCCTTTTTTCTATATATTTTTTTTCAATATTTCCTTTTTTCAATATTTCCTTTTTTCTATACTTTTTTTTTGTCAATACTTCCTTTTGTCAATATTTCCTTTTGTCAATATTTCCTTTTTTCAATATTTCCTTTTGTCAATATTTCCTTTTGTCAAGAATGCCTTTTGTCAATATTTCCTTTTGTCGTTAATTCCTTTTGTCAATATTTCCTTTTGTCAGAATTTCCTTTTGTCAATATTTCCTTTTGTCAATATTTCCGTTTGTCAATATTTCTTTTTTTCAATATTTCCTTTTTTCAATATTTCCTTTTGTCAATAATTCCTTTTGTCAATATTTCCTTTTTTTCAATATTTCCTTTTTTCTAAATTTCCTTTTTTCAATATTTCCTTTATTCAATATTTCCTTTTTTCTATACTTCCTTTTGTCAATATTACCTTTTTTTAATATTTCCATTTTTCTATACTTCCTTTTGTTAATATTTCCTTTATTCAATATTTCCTTTCGTCAATATTTCCTTTATTCAGTATTTCCTTTTGTCAATATTTCCTTTTTTCAATATTTCCTTTTTTCAATATTTCCTTTTGTCAATAATTTCTTTTGCCAATAATTCCTTTTGTCAATTTTTACTTTTTTTCAATGTTTCTTTTTTTCTCAATTTCCTTTTTTCTAAATTTCCTTTATTCAATATTCCCTTTTTTCTATACTTTCTTTTTTCAATATTTCCTTTTTTCTATACTTTCTTTTGTCAATATTTCCTTTTTTCAATATTTCCTTTTGTCAATATTTCCTTTTTTCAATATTCCGTTTTTTTAATATTTCCTTTTGTCAATATTTCCTTTTGTCAATATTTCCTTTTTTCTATACTTCCTTTTTTCAATATTTCCTTTTTTCTAAACTTCCTTTTGTCAATATTTCCTGTTGTCAATATTTCCTTTTTTCTATACTTCCTTTTTTCAATATTTCCTTTTTTCTAAACTTCCTTTTGTCAATATTTCCTGTTGTCAATATTTCCTTTTGTCAATATTTCTTTTTGTCAATATTTCTTTTTTTCAATATTTCCTTTTTCAATATTTACTTTTTTCAATATTTCCTTTTTTTTATATTTTCTTTTTTCTATACTTCCTTTTTTCAATTTTTCCTTTTTTCTATACTTCCTAATGTCAAAATTTCCTTTTTTCTAAACTTCCTTTTGTCAATATTTCCTGTTGTCAATATTTCCTTTTTCCAATATTTCCTTTTTTCAATATTTTCTTTTTTCAATATTTCCTTTTTTCCATATTTCCTTTTGTCAATATTTACTTTTGTCAATATTTCCTTTTGTCAATATTTCCTTTTTTCTATATTTCCTTTTTTTAATATTTCCATTTGTCAATATTTCCTTTGTCAATATTTCCTTTTTTCAATATTTCCTTTTTTCAATATTTCCGTTTTTATATATTCCTTTTTTCTATATTTCCTTTTTTCAATATTTCCTATTTTCAATATTTCCTTTTGTCAATATTTCCTTTTTTCAATATTTCCATTTGTCAATATTTCCTTTTTTCTATACTTCCTTTTTTCAATATTTCCTTTTGTCAATATTTCCTTTTGTCAATATTTCCTTTTTTCAATATTTCCTATTTTCTATACTTCCTTTTGTCAATATTTCCTTTTTTCAATATTTCCTTTTTTCAATATTTCCTTTTGTCAATATTTCCATTTTTCTACATTTTCCTATTGTCAATAATTCTTTTTTCAATATTTCGTTTTTTCAATATTTCCTTTTTTCTATGCTTCCTTTTTTCAATATTTCCTTTTGTCAATATTTCCTTTTGTCAATATTTCCTTTTTTCAATATTTCCTTTTTTCAATATTTCCTTTTTTCTATACTTCATTTTATCAATATTTCCTTTTTTCAATATTTCCTTTTGTCAATATTTCCTTTTGTCAATAATTTCTTTTGTCAATATTTCCTTTTGTCAATATTTCGTTTTTTCAATATTTCGTTTTTTCATTATTTCCTTTTTTCAATATTTTCTTTTTTCAATATTTCCTTTTTTCCATATTTCCTTTTGTCAATATTTACTTTTGTCAATATTTCCTTTTGTCAATATTTCCTTATGTCAATATTTCCTTTTTTCTATACTTCCATTTTTTAATATTTCCTTTTGTCAATATATCCTTTTTTCAATATTTCCTTTTGCCAATATTTCATTTTTTCTATACTTCTTTTTGTCAATATTTCCTTTGTCAATATTTCATTTTGTCAATATATCATTTAACAATATTTCTTTTTTTCTATACTTACTTTTGTCAATATTTCCTTTTGTCAATATTTCCTTTTGTCAATATTTCCTTTTGTCAATATTTCCTTTTGTAAATATTATCTTTTTTCTACACATCCTTTATCCAGTATTTCCTTTTTTCTATACTTCCTTTTGAATAATATTTCCTTTTTTCAATATTTCCTTTTGTCAATATTTCCTTTTTTCAATATTCCCTTTTTCTCATATATCCTTTTGTCAATATTTCCTTTTGTCAATATTTCCTTTTTTCTATACACCCTTTTTTCAATTTTTCTTTTTTTAAATATTTCCTTAAGTCAATATTTCCTTTTCTCAATATTTCCTTTTTTCTATACATCCTATTGTCAATATTTCCTTTTGTCTATATTTCCTGTTTTCAATATTTCCTTTTGTTAATATTTCCTTTTGTCAATGTTTCCTTTTTTCTATACTTCCTTCTTTCAATATATCCTTTTTTCTATACTTCCTTTTGTCAATATTTCCTTTTGTCAATATTTCCTTTTGTCAATATTTCCTTTTGTCAATATTTCCTTTTTTCAATATTTCGTTTTTTCAATATTTCCTTTTTTCAATATTTACATTTTTCAATATTTCCTTTTTTCTATACTTTCTTTTTTCAATATTTCCTTTTTTCTATGCTTACTTTTGTCAATATTTCCTTTTGTCAATATTTCCTTTTGTCAATATTTCCTTTTTTCCATATTTTCTTTTGTAAATATTTCCTTTTGTCAACATTTCCTTTTTTCTACACCTCCTTTTTTAATATTTCCTTTTTTCTATACTTCCTTTTGTCAATTTTTCCTTTTGTGAATATATCCTTTTTTCAAAATTTCCTTTTTTCAGTATTTCCTTTTTTTTATAATTTCCTTTTTTCTATACTTTCTTTTGTCAATATTTCCTTTTTTCAATATTTCCTTTTGTCAATATTTCCTTTTTTCAATATTCCCTTTTTTTAATATTTCCTTTTGTCAATATTTCCTTTTGTCAATATTTCCTTTTTTCTATACACCCTTTTTTCAATTTTTCTTTTTTTAAATATTTCCTTAAGTCAATATTTCCTTTTCTCAATATTTCCTTTTTTCTATACATCCTTTCGTCAATATTTCCTTTTTTCAATATATCCTTCTTTCAATATTTCCTTTTTTCTATATATTTTTTTTCAATATTTCCTTTTTTCAATATTTCCTTTTTTCTATACTTTTTTTTTGTCAATACTTCCTTTTGTCAATATTTCCTTTTGTCAATATTTCCTTTTTTCAATATTTCCTTTTGTCAATATTTCCTTTTGTCAAGAATGCCTTTTGTCAATATTTCCTTTTGTCGTTAATTCCTTTTGTCAATATTTCCTTTTGTCAGAATTTCCTTTTGTCAATATTTCCTTTTGTCAATATTTCCGTTTGTCAATATTTCTTTTTTTCAATATTTCCTTTTTTCAATATTTCCTTTTGTCAATAATTCCTTTTGTCAATATTTCCTTTTTTTCAATATTTCCTTTTTTCTAAATTTCCTTTTTTCAATATTTCCTTTATTCAATATTTCCTTTTTTCTATACTTCCTTTTGTCAATATTACCTTTTTTTAATATTTCCATTTTTCTATACTTCCTTTTGTTAATATTTCCTTTATTCAATATTTCCTTTCGTCAATATTTCCTTTATTCAGTATTTCCTTTTGTCAATATTTCCTTTTTTCAATATTTCCTTTTTTCAATATTTCCTTTTGTCAATAATTTCTTTTGCCAATAATTCCTTTTGTCAATTTTTACTTTTTTTCAATGTTTCTTTTTTTCTCAATTTCCTTTTTTCTAAATTTCCTTTATTCAATATTCCCTTTTTTCTATACTTTCTTTTTTCAATATTTCCTTTTTTCTATACTTTCTTTTGTCAATATTTCCTTTTTTCAATATTTCCTTTTGTCAATATTTCCTTTTTTCAATATTCCGTTTTTTTAATATTTCCTTTGGTCAATATTTCCTTTTGTCAATATTTCCTTTTTTCTATACTTCCTTTTTTCAATATTTCCTTTTTTCTAAACTTCCTTTTGTCAATATTTCCTGTTGTCAATATTTCCTTTTTTCTATACTTCCTTTTTTCAATATTTCCTTTTTTCTAAACTTCCTTTTGTCAATATTTCCTGTTGTCAATATTTCCTTTTGTCAATATTTCTTTTTGTCAATATTTCTTTTTTTCAATATTTCCTTTTTCAATATTTACTTTTTTCAATATTTCCTTTTTTTTATATTTTCTTTTTTCTATACTTCCTTTTTTCAATTTTTCCTTTTTTCTATACTTCCTAATGTCAAAATTTCCTTTTTTCTAAACTTCCTTTTGTCAATATTTCCTGTTGTCAATATTTCCTTTTTCCAATATTTCCTTTTTTCAATATTTTCTTTTTTCAATATTTCCTTTTTTCCATATTTCCTTTTGTCAATATTTACTTTTGTCAATATTTCCTTTTGTCAATATTTCCTTTTTTCTATATTTCCTTTTTTTAATATTTCCATTTGTCAATATTTCCTTTGTCAATATTTCCTTTTTTCAATATTTCCTTTTTTCAATATTTCCGTTTTTATATATTCCTTTTTTCTATATTTCCTTTTTTCAATATTTCCTATTTTCAATATTTCCTTTTGTCAATATTTCCTTTTTTTAATATTTCCATTTGTCAATATTTCCTTTTTTCTATACTTCCTTTTTTCAATATTTCCTTTTGTCAATATTTCCTTTTGTCAATATTTCCTTTTTTCAATATTTCCTATTTTCTATACTTCCTTTTGTCAATATTTCCTTTTTTCAATATTTCCTTTTTTCAATATTTCCTTTTGTCAATATTTCCATTTTTCTACATTTTCCTATTGTCAATAATTCTTTTTTCAATATTTCGTTTTTTCAATATTTCCTTTTTTATATGCTTCCTTTTTTCAATATTTCCTTTTGTCAATATTTCCTTTTGTCAATATTTCCTTTTTTCAATATTTCCTTTTGTCAATATTTCCTTTTTTCTTTACTTCATTTTATCAATATTTCCTTTTTTCAATATTTCCTTTTGTCAATATTTCCTTTTGTCAATAATTTCTTTTGTCAATATTTCCTTTTGTCAATATTTCGTTTTTTCAATATTTCGTTTTTTCATTATTTCCTTTTTTCAATATTTTCTTTTTTCAATATTTCCTTTTTTCCATATTTCCTTTTGTCAATATTTACTTTTGTCAATATTTCCTTTTGTCAATATTTCCTTATGTCAATATTTCCTTTTTTCTATACTTCCATTTTTTAATATTTCCTTTTGTCAATATATCCTTTTTTCAATATTTCCTTTTGCCAATATTTCATTTTTTCTATACTTCTTTTTGTCAATATTTCCTTTGTCAATATTTCATTTTGTCAATATATCATTTAACAATATTTCTTTTTTTCTATACTTACTTTTGTCAATATTTCCTTTTGTCAATATTTCCTTTTGTCAATATTTCCTTTTGTCAATATTTCCTTTTGTAAATATTATCTTTTTTCTACACATCCTTTATCCAGTATTTCCTTTTTTCTATACTTCCTTTTGAATAATATTTCCTTTTGTCAATATTTCCTTTTTCAAAATTTCCTTTTTTCAATATTTCCTTTTTTTAATATTTCCTTTTTTCAATATTTACTTTTTACAATATATCCTTTTGTCAATATTTCATTCCGTCAATATTTCCTTTTATCAATATTTCCTTTTGTCAATATTTCCTTTTTTCAATATTATCTTTTTTCTATACTTCCTTTTTTCAATATTTACTTTTTTCTATACTTCCTAATGTCAATATTTCCTTTTCAATATTTGCTTTTTTCTGTTCTTCCTTTTGTCAATATTTCCTTTGGTCAATATTTCCTTTTGTCAATATTTCCTTTTATCTATACTTCCTTTTTTCAAAATTTCCTTTTTTCTAAACTTCCTTTTGTCAATATTTCCTGTTGTCAATATTTCCTTTTTTCAATATTTCCTTTTGTCAATATTTCTTTTTGTCAATATTTCTTTTTTTCAATATTTCCTTTTTTCAATATTTCCTTTTTTTAATATATCCTTCTTTCAATATTTACTTATTACAATGTATCCTTTTGTCAATATTTCATTTCGTCAATATTTCCTTTTGTCAATATTTCCTTTTGTCAATATTTCCTTTTTTCTATACTTCCTAATGTCAATATTTCCTTTTTTCTATACTTCCTGTTGTCAATATTTCCTTTTTTCAATATTTCCTTTTGTCAATATTTCTTTTTGTCAATATTTCTTTTTTTCAGCATTTCCTTTTTCAATATTTCCTTTTTTTAATATTTCCTTTTTTAATATTTTCTTTTTTCTATACTTCCTTTTTTCAATATTTCCTTTTTTCTTTACTACCTAATGTCAATATTTCCTTTTTCAAAATTTCCTTTTTTCAATAGTTCCTTTTTTTAATATTTCCTTTTTTCAATATTTACTTTTTACAATATATCCTTTTGTAAATATTTCATTTCGTCAATATTTCCTTTTGTCAATATTTACTTTTTTCAACATTATCATTTTTCTATACTTCCTTTTTTCAATATTTCCTTTTTTTATACTTCCTAATGTCAATATTTCCTTTTCTCAATATTTCCTTTTTTCAATATTTCCTTTTTTTTGTTCTTCCTTTTGTCAATATTTCCTTTGGTCAATATTTCCTTTTGTCAATATTTCCTTTTTTCTATACTTCCTTTTTTCAATATTTCCTTTTTTCTAAACTTCCTTTTGTCAATATTTCCTGTTGTCAATATTTCCTTTTGTCAATATTTCTTTTTGTCAATATTTCTTTTTTTCAATATTTCCTTTTTCAATATTTACTTTTTTCAATATTTCCTTTTTTTTATATTTTCTTTTTTCTATACTTCCTTTTTTCAATTTTTCCTTTTTTCTATACTTCCTAATGTCAATATTTCCTTTTTTCAATATTTCCTTTTTTCAAAATTTCCTTTTTTCTAAACTTCCTTTTGTCAATATTTCCTGTTGTCAATATTTCCTTTTTCCAATATTTCCTTTTTTCAATATTTTCTTTTTTCAATATTTCCTTTTCTCCATATTTCCTTTTGTCAATATTTACTTTTGTCAATATTTCCTTTTGTCAATATTTCCTTTTTTCTATACTTCCTTTTTTTAATATTTCCATTTGTCAATATTTCCTTTGTCAATATTTCCTTTGTCAATATTTCCTTTTTTCAATATTTCCTTTTTTCAATATTTCCGTTTTTATATATTCCTTTTTCTATATTTCCTTTTTTCAATATTTCCTATTTTCAATATTTCCTTTTGTCAATATTTCCTTTTTTTAATATTTCCATTTGTCAATATTTCCTTTTTTCTATACTTCCTTTTTTCAATATTTCCTTTTGTCAATATTTCCTTTTTTCAATATTTCCTATTTTCTATACTTCCTTTTGTCAATATTTCCTTTTTTCAATATTTCCTTTTTTCAATATTTCCTTTCGTCAATATTTCCATTATTCTACATTTTCCTATTGTCAATAATTCTTTTTTCAATATTTCGTTTTTTCAATATTTCCTTTTTTATATGCTTCCTTTTTTCAATATTTCCTTTTGTCAATATTTCCTTTTGTCAAAATTTCCTTTTGTCAATATTTCCTTTTGTCAATATTTCCTTTTTTCAATATTTCCTTTTGTCAATATTTCCATTTGTCAATAATTTCTTTTGTCAATATTTCCTTTTGTCAATATTTCCTTTTTTCAATATTTCGTTTTTTCAATATTTCCTTTTTTCAATATTTCCTTTTCTCAATATAACCTTTTTTCTATACTTTCTTATTTCAATATTTCCTTTTTTCTATACTTACTTCTGTCAATATTTCCTTTTGTCAATATTTCCTTTTGTCAATATTTCCTTTTTTCCATATTTCCTTTTGTCAATATTTCCTTTTGTCAATATTTCCTTTTGTAAATATTACCTTTTTTCTACACCTCCTTTTTTCAGTATTTCCTTTTTTCTATACTTCATTTTGAATAATATTACCTTTTGTCAATATTTCCTTTTTCAAAATTTCCTTTTTTCAATATTTCCTTTTTTTAATATATCCTTTTTTCAATATTTTATTATTACAATATATCCTTTTGTCAATATTTCATTTCGTCAATATTTCCTTTTGTCAATATTTCCTTTTGTCAATATTTCCTTTTTTCAATATTATCTTTTTTCCATACTTCCTTTTTTCAATATTTCCTTTTTTCTATACTTCCTAATGTCAATATTTCCTTTTTTCAATATTTCCTTTTTTCAATATTTCCTTTTTTCAATATTTCCTTTTTTCAATATTTCCTTTTTTCTATACTTCCTTTTGTCAATGTTTCAATTGGTCAATATATCCTTTTGTCAATATTTCCTTTTTTCTTTACTACATTTTTTAAATATTACCTTTTTTCTAAACTTCCTTTTGTCAATATTTCCCTTTTTCAATACTTCCTTTCTTCAATATTTCCTTTTGTCAATATTTCTTTTTGTCAAAATTTTTTTTTTCAATATTTCCTTTTTCAAAATTTCCATTTTTCAATATTTCCTTTTTTTAATAATTTCTTTTTTTTATACTTCCTTTTTTCAATATTCACTTTTTTCTATACTTCCTTTTGTCAAAATTAATTTTTGTCAATATTTCCTTATTTCAATATTTCCTTTTGTCAATATTTCCTTTTTTCTATACTTCCTTTTGTCAATAATTCTTTTTTCCTATATTTCCTTTTGTCAATATTTCCTTTTGTCAATATTTCCTTTTTTCAATATTTTCTTTTTTCAATATTTCCTTTTTTCAATATTTCCTTTTTTCAATATTTCCTTTTTTCGATACTTCCTTTTTTCAATATTTCCTTTTTTTATACTTCCTTTTATCAATATTTCCGTTTGTCAATATTTCCTTTTGTCAATATTTCCTTTTTTCAATATTTTCTTTTGTCAATATTTCCTTTTGTCAATATTTCCTTTTTTTTTTACTTCCTTTGTCAATAATTCCTTTTGTCAATATTTCCTTTTTTCAATATTTCCTTTTGTCAATATTTCCTTTTTTCAATATTTCCTTTTTTTAATATTTCCTTTTTTCAATATTTACTTTTTACAATATATCCTTTTGTCAATATTTCATTTCGTCAATATTTCCTTTTGTCAACATTTCCTTTTTTCAATATTATCTCTTTTCTATACTTCCTTTTTTCAATATTTCCTTTTTTCAATATTTCCTTTTTTCAATATTTCCTTTTTTCTATACTTCCTTTTGTCAATATTTCCTTTGGTCAATATTTCCTTTTGTCAATATTTCCTTTTTTCTATACTTCCTTTTTTCAATATTTCTTTTTTTCTAAACTTCTTTTTGTCAATATTTCCTGTTGTCAATATTTCCTTTTTTCAATATTTCCTTTTTTCAATATTTTCTTTTTTCAATATTTCCTTTTTTCCATATTTCCTTTTGTCAATATTTACTTTTCTCAATATTTCCTTTTGTCAATATTTCCTTTTTTCTATACTTTTTTTTGTCAATATTTCCTTTTGTCTTTATTTCCTTTTGTCAATATTTCGTTTTTTCAAAATTTACTTTTTTCAATATTTCCTTTTTTCTATACTTCCTTTTTTCAATATTTCCTTTTTTCAATACTTCATTTTGTCAATATTTCCTTTTGTCAATATTTCCTTTTGACATTATTTCTTTTTTTTTATACTTCCTTTTGTCAATATTTCCTTTTTTCAATATTTATTTTGTCAATATTTCCTTTTTTCAGTATTTCCTTTTTTCAATATTTCCTTTTGTCAATATTTCCGTTTGAAAATATTTCCTTTTTTCAATATTTCCTTTTGTCAATATTTCATATTTTCTATACTTTCTTTTGTCAATATTTCCTTTGTCAATATTTCATTTTGTCAATATATCCTTTTTTAATATTTCCTTTTTTGTATACTTCCTTTTTTCAATATTTCCTTTTTTCAATATTTCCCTTTTTCAATATTTCTTCTTTTCCTTATTTCCTTTTTTCAATATTTCCTTTTGTCAATATTTCCTTTTTTCTATATTTCCTTTTGTCAATATTTCTTTATGTCAATATTTCCTTTTTTCAATATTTCCTATTTCAATATTTCCTTTTTTCAATATTTCCTTTTTTCAATATTTCCTTTTTTCAATATTTTCATTTTTCTATACTTCCTTTTGTCAATATTTCCTTTGCTCAATATTTCCTTTTTCAATATTTCCTTTTTTCAATATTTCCTTATTTCAATATTTCCTTTTTTCAATATTTCCTTTTTTCTGTTCTTCCTTTTGTCAATATTTCCTTTGGTCAATATCTCCTTTTCTCAATATTTCCTTTTT
Organism: Ischnura elegans; assembly: GCF_921293095.1. Lineage (NCBI taxonomy): Eukaryota > Metazoa > Arthropoda > Insecta > Odonata > Coenagrionidae > Ischnura > Ischnura elegans. Next base: position 94,625,971 of record NC_060253.1, read on the forward strand.
TCTATACTTCCTTTTTTCAATTTTTCCTTTTTTCTAAACTTCCTTTTGTCAATATTTCCTGTTGTCAATATTTCCTTTTTTCAATATTTCCTTTTGTTAATATTTCTTTTTGTCAATTATTCTTTTTTTCAATATTTCCTTATTCAATATTTCCTTTTTTCAATATTTCCTTTTTTTAATATTTTCTTTCTTCTATACCTCCTTTTTTCAATATTTCCTTTTTTCTATACTTCCTAATTTCAATATTTCCTTTTTTCAATATTTCCTTTTTTCAATAGTTCCTTTTTCTATACTTCCTTTTTTTAATATTTCCATTTGTCAATATTTCCTTTGTCAATATTTCCTTTTTTCAATATTTATTTTTTTCAATATTTCCGTTTTTATATATTCCTTTTTTCTGTATTTCCTTTTTTCAATATTTCCTTTTTTCAATATTTCCTTTTGTCAATATTTCCTTTTTTCAATATTTCCATTTGTCAATATTTCCTTTTTTCTATACTTCCTTTTTTCAATATTTACTTTTGTTAATATTTCCTTTTGTCAATATTTCCTTTTTTCAATATTCTCTATTTTCTATACTTCCCTTTGTCAAAATTTCCTTTTTTCAATATTTCCTTTTTTCAATATTTTCTATTTTCTATACTTCCCTTTGTCAATATTTCCTTTTTTCAATATTTCCTTTTTTCTACATTTTCCTATTGTCAATAATCCTTTTTTTCAATATTTCGTTTTTTCAATATTTCCTTTTTTATATGCTTCCTTTTTTCAATATTTTCTTTTGTCAATATTTCCTTTTGTGAATAATTCCTTTTGTCAATATTTCCTTTTGTCAATATTTCCATTTTTCAATATTTCGTTTTTTCAATATTTCCTTTTTTCAATATTTCCTTTTCTCAATATAAACTTTTTTCTATACTTTCTCATTTCAATATTTCCTTTTTTCTATACTTACTTTTGTCAATATTTCCTTTTGTCAATATTTCCTTTTGTCAATATTTCCTTTTTTCCATATTTCCTTTTGTCAATATTTCCTTTTGTCAATATTTCCTTTTGTCAATATTTCCTTTTGTAAATATTACCTTTTTTCTACACCTCCTTTTTTCAGTATTTGCTTTTTTCTATACTTCCTTTTAAATAATATTTCCTTTTGTCAATATTTCCTTTTTCAAAATTTCCTTTTTTCAATATTTCCTTTTTTTAATATATCCTTTTTTCAATATTTACTTATTACAATATATCCTTTTTTCAATATTTCATTTCGTCAATATTTCCTTTTGTCAATATTTCCTTTAGTCAATATTTCCTTTTTTCAATATTATCTTTTTTCTATACTTCCTTTTTTCAATATTTCCTTTTTTCTATACTTCCTAATGTCAATATTTCCTTTTTTCAATAATTCCTTTTTTCAATATTTCCTTTTTTCAATATTTCCTTTTTTCAATATTTCCTTTTTTCTATACTTCCTTTAGTCAATATTTCAATTGGTCAATATTTCCTTTTGTCAATATTTCCTTTTTTCTATACTACCTTTTTTCAATATTTCCTTTTTTCTAAACTTCCTTTTGTCAATATTTCCTGTTGTCAATACTTCCTTTATTCAATATTTCCTTTTGTCAATATTTCTTTTTGTCAAAATTTCTTTTTTTCAATATTTCCTTTTTCAAAATTTTCTTTTTTCAACATTTCCTTTTTTTAATAATTTCTTTTTTTTATACTTCCTTTTTTCAATATTTACTTTTTTCTATACTTCCTTTGGTCAATATTTCCTTTTGTCAATATATCCTTTTTTCAATATTTCCTTTTGTCAATATTACCTTTTGTCAATATTTCTTATATTCAATATTTCCTTATGTCAATATTTCCTTTTTTCTATACTTCCTTTTGTCAATAATTCTTTTTTCCTATATTTCCTTTTGTCAATATTTCCTTTTGTCAATATTTCCTTTTTTCAATATTTTCTTTTTTCAATATTTCATTTTTCAATATTTCCTTTTTTCAATATTTCCTTTTTTCGATACTTCCTTTTTTCAATATTTCCTTTTTTTTATACTTCCTTTTATCAATATTTCCTTTTGTCAATATTTCCTTTTGTCAATATTTCCTTTTTTCAATATTTTCTTTTGTCAATATTTCCTTTTGTCAATATTTCCTTTTTTCTATACTTCCTTTGTCAATAATTCCTTTTGTCAATATTTCCTTTTTTCAATATTTCCTTTTATCAATATTTCCTTTTTTCAATATTTCCTTTTTTTAATATTTCCTTTTTTCAATATTTATTTTTTACAATATATCCTTTTGTCAATATTTCATTTCGTCAATATTTCCTTTTGTCAATATTTCCTTTTTCAAAATTTCCTTTTTTCAATATTTCCTTTTTTTAATATATCCTTTTTTCAATATTTACTTATTACAATATATCCTTTTTTCAATATTTCATTTCGTCAATATTTCCTTTTGTCAATATTTCCTTTAGTCAATATCTCCTTTTTTCAATATTATCTTTTTTCTATACTTCCTTTTTTCAATATTACCTTTTTTCTATACTTCCTAATGTCAATATTTCCTTTTTTCAATAATTCCTTTTTTCAATAATTCCTTTTTTCAATATTTCCTTTTTTCAATATTTCCTTTTTTCAATATTTCCTTTTTTCTATACTTCCTTTAGTCAATATTTCAATTGGTCAATATTTCCTTTTGTCAATATTTCCTTTTTTCTATACTACCTTTTTTCAATATTTCCTTTTTTCTAAACTTCCTTTTGTCAATATTTCCTGTTGTCAATACTTCCTTTATTCAATATTTCCTTTTGTCAATATTTCTTTTTGTCAAAATTTCTTTTTTTCAATATTTCCTTTTTCAAAATTTTCTTTTTTCAACATTTCCTTTTTTTAATAATTTCTTTTTTTTATACTTCCTTTTTTCAATATTTCCTTTTTTCTATACTTCCTTTGGTCAATATTTCCTTTTGTCAATATATCCTTTTTTCAATATTTCCTTTTGTCAATATTACCTTTTGTCAATATTTCCTATATTCAATATTTCCTTATGTCAATATTTCCTTTTTTCTATACTTCCTTTTGTCAATAATTCTTTTTTCCTATATTTCCTTTTGTCAATATTTCCTTTTGTCAATATTTCCTTTTTTCAATATTTTCTTTTTTCAATATTTCATTTTTCAATATTTCCTTTTTTCAATATTTCCTTTTTTCGATACTTCCTTTTTTCAATATTTCCTTTTTTTTATACTTCCTTTTATCAATATTTCCTTTTGTCAATATTTCCTTTTGTCAATATTTCCTTTTTTCAATATTTTCTTTTGTCAATATTTCCTTTTGTCAATATTTCCTTTTTTCTATACTTCCTTTGTCAATAATTCCTTTTGTCAATATTTCCTTTTTTCAATATTTCCTTTTGTCAATATTTCCTTTTTTCAATATTTCCTTTTTTTAATATTTCCTTTTTTCAATATTTATTTTTTACAATATATCCTTTTGTCAATATTTCATTTCGTCAATATTTCCTTTTGTCAATATTTCCTTTTTTCAATATAATCTCTTTTCTATACTTCCTTTTTTCAATATTTCCTTTTTTCAATATTTCCTTTTTTCTATACTTCCTTTTGTCAATATTTCCTTTGGTCAATATTTCCTTTTGTCAATATTTCAATTTTTCTATACTTCATTTTTTCAATATTACCTTTTTTCTAAACTTCCTTTTGTCAATATTTCCTGTTGTCAATATTTCCTTTTTTCAATATTTCCTTTTTTCAATATTTTCTTTTTTCAATATTTCCTTTTTTCCATATTTCCTTTTGTCAATATTTACTTTTGTCAATATTTCCTTTTGTCAATATTTCCTTTTTTTATACTTTTTTTTGTCAATATTTCCTTTTTTCTTTATTTCCTTTTGTCAATATTTCGTTTTTTCAAAATTTCCTTTTTTCAATATTTCCTTTTTTCTATACTTCCTTTTTTCAATATTTCCTTTTTTCAATACTTCATTTTGTCAATATTTCCTTTAGTCAATATTTCCTTTTGACATTATTTCCTTTTTTCCATACTTCCTTTTGTCAATATTTCCTTTTTTCAATATTTATTTTGTCAATATTTCCTTTTTCAAAATTTCCTTTTTTCAATATTTCCATTTTTAATATATCCTTTTTTCAATATTTACTTATTACAATATATCCTTTTTTCAATATTTCATTTCGTCAATATTTCCTTTTGTCAATATTTCCTTTTGTCAATATTTCCTTTTTACAATTATATCTTTTTTCTATACTTCCTTTTTTCAATATTTCCTTTTTTCTATACTTCCTAATGTCAATATTTCCTTTTTTCAATAATTCCTTTTTTCAATATTTCCTTTTTTCAATATTTCCTTTTTTCAATATTTCCTTTTTTCTATACTTCCTTTAGTCAATATTTAAATTGGTCAATATTTCCTTTTGTCAATATTTCCTTTTTTCTATATTACCTTTTTTCAATATTTCCTTTTTTCTAAACTTCCTTTTGTCAATATTTCCTGTTGTCAATACTTTCTTTATTCAATATTTCCTTTTGTCAATATTTCTTTTTGTCAAAATTTCTTTTTTTCAATATTTCCTTTTTCAAAATTTCCTTTTTTCAATATTTCCTTTTTTTAATAATTTCTTTTTTTTATACTTCCTTTTTTCAATATTTACTTTTTTCTATACTTCCTTTGGTCAATATTTCCTTTTGTCAATATATCCTTTTTTCAATATTTCCTTTTGTCAATATTACCTTTTGTCAATATTTCCTATATTCAATATTTCCTTATGTCAATATTTCCTTTTTTCTATACTTCCTTTTGTCAATAATTCTTTTTTCCTATATTTCCTTTTGTCAATATTTCCTTTTGTCAATATTTCCTTTTTTCAATATTTTCTTTTTTCAATATTTCCTTTTTTCAATATTTCCTTTTTTCAATATTTCCTTTTTTCGATACTTCCTTTTTTCAATATTTCCTTTTTTTTATACTTCCTTTTATCAATATTTCCTTTTGTCAATATTTCCTTTTGTCAATATTTCCTTTTTTCAATATTTTCTTTTGTCAATATTTCCTTTTGTCAATATTTCCTTTTTTCTATACTTCCTTTGTCAATAATTCCTTTTGTCAATATTTCCTTTTTTCAATATTTCCTTTTGTCAATATTTCCTTTTTTCAATATTTCCTTTTTTTAATATTTCCATTTTTCAATATTTACTTTTTACAATATATCCTTTTGTCAATATTTCATTTCGTCAATATTTCCTTTTGTCATTATTTCCTTTTTTCAATATAATCTCTTTTCTATACTTCCTTTTTTCAATATTTCCTTTTTTCAATATTTCCTTTTTTCAATATTTCCTTTTTTCTATACTTCCTTTTGTCAATATTTCCTTTGGTCAATATTTCCTTTTGTCAATATTTCCTTTTTTCTATACTTCATTTTTTCAATATTTCCTTTTTTCTAAACTGCCTTTTGTCAATATTTCCTGTTGTCAATATTTCCTTTTTTCAATATTTCCTTTTTTCAATATTTTCTTTTTTCAATATTTCCTTTTTTCCATATTTCCTTTTGTCAATATTTACTTTTGTCAATATTTCCTTTTGTCAATATTTCCTGTTTTTTATACTTTTTTTTGTCAATATTTCCTTTTGTCTTTATTTCCTTTTGTCAATATTTCGTCTTTTCAAAATTTCCTATTTTCAATATTTCCTTTTTTCTATACTTCCTTTTTTCAATATTTCCTTTTTTCAATACTTCATTTTGTCAATATTTCCTTTTGTCAATATTTCCTTTTGACATTATTTCCTTTTTTCCATACTTCCTTTTGTCAATATTTCCTTTTTTCAATATTTATTTTGTCAATATTTCCTTTTTTCAGTATTTCCTTTTTTCAAAATTTCTTTTGTCAATATTTCCAATTGTAAATATTTCCTTTTTTCAATATTTCCTTTTGTCAATATTTCATATTTTCTATACTTTCTTTTGTCAATATTTCCTTTGTCAATATTTCATTTTGTCAATATATCCTTTTTTCAATATTTCCTTTTTTCTATACTTCCTTTTTTCAATATTTCCTTTTTTCAATATTTCCCTTTTTCAATATTTTCTCTTTTCTATACTTCCTTTTTTCAATATTTCCTTCTGTCAATATTTCCTTTTCTCAATATTTCCTTTTGTCAATATTTCTTTTTGTCAATATTTCCTTTTTTCAATATTTCCTTTTTCAATATTAACTTTTTTCAATATTTCCTTTTTTAATATTTCCTTTTTTGTATACTTCCTTTTTTCAATATTTCCTTTTTTCAATATTTCCCTTTTTCAATATTTCTTCTTTTTCTTACTTCCTTTTTTCAATATTTCCTTTTGTCAATATTTCCTTTTTTCAATATTTTCTTTTGTCAATATTTTTTTTGTCAATATTTCCTTTTTATAATATTTCCTTTTTCAATATTTCCTTTTTTCAATATTTCCTTTTTTCAATATTTCTTTTTTCTATACTTCCTTTTGTCAATATTTCCTTTGCTCAATATTTCCTTTTGTCAATATTTCCTTTTTTCTATACTTCCTTTTGTCAATATTTCCTTTTTTCTAAACTTCCTTTTGTCGATATTTCCTTTATTCAATATTTCTTTTTTCAATATTTTCTATTTTCAATATTTCCTTTTTTTCATATTTCTTATTGTCAATATTTACTTTTGTCAATATTTCCTTTTGTCAATATTTCCTTTTGTCAATATTTCCTATTGTAAATATTTCCTTTTGTCAATATTTCCTTTTTACTATAGTTTTTTTTTTCAATATTTCCTTTTTTCTATACTTCCTTTTGTCAATATTTGCTTTTGTCAATATTTCCTTTTGACATTATTTCCTTTTTTCTATACTTCCTTTTGTCAATATTTCCTTTTTTACAATATTTATTTTGTCAATATATATCCTTTTTCCAATATTTCCTTTTTTCAATATTTCCTTTTGTCAATATTTCCGTTTGTAAATAATTCCTTTTTTCAATATTTCCTTTTGTCAATATTTCATTTTTTCTATACTTCCTTTTGTCAATATTTCCTTTGTCAATATTTCATTTTGTCAATATATCCTTTTTTCAATATTTCCTTTTTTCTATACTTCCTTTTTTCAATATTTCCTTTTTTCAATATTTCCCTTTTTCAATATTTTCTCTTTTCTATACTTCCTTTTTTCAATATTTCCTTCTGTCAATATTTCCTTTTCTCAATATTTCCTTTTGTCAATATTTCTTTTTGTCAATATTTCCTTTTTTCAATATTTCCTTTTTCAATATTAACTTTTTCAATATTTCCTTTTTTTAATATCTCCTTTTTTCTATATTTACTTTTTACAATATATCCTTTTGTCAATATTTCATTTCGTTAATATTTCCTTTTTTCAATATTATCTTTTTTTTATACTTTCTTTTTTCAAATATCCTTTTTTCTATACTTCCTTATGTCAATATTTCCTTTTTTCAATATTTTTTTTTTTTTCAATATTTCCTTTTTTCAATATTTCCTTTTTTCTATACTTCCTTTTGTCAATAATTTCTTTTTTCAATATTTCCTTTTTTCTATACTTCCTTTTGTCAATATTTCCTTTTGTCAATATTTCTTTTTTTCAATATTTCCTTTTGTCAATATTTCCTTTTTTCTTTACTTATGTTTTTCAATATTTCCTTTTTTCTATATTTCCTTTTGTCAATATTTCCTTTTGTCAATATTTCCTTTTGTCAATATTTCCTTTTGTCAATATTTCCTTTTTTCTATACTTCCTTCATTCAATATATCCTTTTTTCTATACTTCCTTTTGTCAATATTTCCTTTTGTCAATATTTCCTTTTTTCAATATTTCCTTTTGTCAATATTTTCTTTTGTCAATAATTCCTTTAGTCAATATTTCCTTTTGTCAATATTTCCTTTTGTCAATATCTCCTTTTTTCTATACTTCCTTCTTTCAATATATCCTTTTTCTTTACTTCCTTTTGTCAATATTTCCTTTTGTCAATATTTCCTTTTGTCAATATTTCCTTTTTTCTATATTTTCTTTTTTCAATATTTCCTTTTTTCTACACCTCCTTTTTTCAATATTTCCTTTTTTCTATACTTCCTTTTGTCAATATTTTTTTTTTCAATATTTCCTTTTTCAATATTTCCTTTTGTCAATATTTCCTTTTTTCAATATTTCCTTTTGTCAATATTTCCTTTTGTTAATATTTCCTTTATTCAATATTTCCTTTTGTCAATATTACCTTTTTTCTATACTTCCTTTTTTCTATATTTCCTTTTGTCAATATTTCCTTTTGTCAATATTTCCTTTTGTCAACATTTCCTTTTGTCAATATTTCCTATTTTTATATATTTTTTTTAATATATTCTCTTTTTTCAATATTTCGTTTATTCAATATTTCCCTTTTTCTATACTTCCTTTTGTCAATATTTCGTTTTGTCAATATTTCCTTTTTCAATATTTCCTTTTTTCTTTACTTCCTTTTGTCAATATTTCCTTTTGTAAATATTTCCTTTTTTCAAAATTCATTTTTTCAATATTTCCTTTTTTTAATATTTCCTTTTTTCAATATTTACTTTTTACAATATATCCTTTTGTCAATATTTCATTTCGTTAACATTTCCTTTTTTAATTTTTTCAATATATCTTTTTTTTTTTCCTTCGTTTTTTCAAATATCCTTTTTTCTATACTTCCTTATGTCAATATTTCCTTTTTTCAATATTTCCTTTTTTTCAATATTTCCTTTTTTCAATATTTCCTTTTTTTATATCTTTCCTTTTGTCAATATTTCCTTTGGTCAATATTTCCCTTTGTCAATATTTCCTTTTTTCTATACTTCCTTTTTTCAATATTTCCTTTTTTCTATACTGCCTTTTGTCAACATTTCCTTTTGTCAATTTTTCCTTTTGACATTATTTCCTTTTTTCTATACTTCCTTTTGTCAATATTTCCTTTTTTCAATATTTATTTTGTCAATATTTCCTTTTCTCAATATTTCCTTTTTTCAATATTACCTTTTGTCAATATTTCCGTTTGTCAATATTGCCTTTTTTCAATATTTTTTTTGTCAATATTAAATTTTTTCTATACTTCCTTTTGTCCATATTTCCTTTGTCAAAATTTCATTTTGTCAATATATCCTTTTTTCAATATTTCCTTTTTTTCAATATTTCCTCTTTTTTATACTTCCTTTTGTCAATATTTACTTTTGTCAATATTTCCTTTTGTCAATATTTCCTTTTGTCAATATTTCTTTTATTCATATTTCCTTTTGTGAATATTTCCTTTTGTCAATATTTCCTTTTTTTAATATTTTCTTTTTTTAATATTTCCTTTTTTCAATATTTCCTTTTTTCAAAATTTCCTTTTTTCTATACTTCCTTTTTTCAATATTTCCTTTTTTTCAAAATTCCTTTTTTCAATATTTCCTTTTGTCAATATTTCCTTTTGTCAATATTTCCTTTTTTCAACATTTCCTTTTGTCAATATTTCCTTTTGTCAATAATTCGTTTTGTCAATATTTCCTTTTGTCAATATTTCCTTTTTTCAATATTTCGGTTTCTCAATTTTTCCTTTTTTCTATATTTCCTTTTTTCAATATTTCCTTTTTTCTACACCTCCTTTTTTCAATATTTCCTTTTTTCTATACTTCCTTTTGTCAATATTTCCTATTGTGAATATTTACTTTTTTTAAATTTTTCTTTTTTCAATAGTTCCTTTTTTTATATTTCCTTTTTTTAATATTTACTTTTACAATATATCCTTTAGTCAATATTTCTTTTCGTCAATATTTCCTTTTGTCAATATTTCCCTTTTTCAATATTATCTTTTTTCTACACCTCTTTTTTTCAATATTTCCTTTTTTTATACTTCCTAATGTCAATATTTCCTTTTTTCAATATTTCCTTTTTTCTATACTTCCCTTTGTCAATATTTCCTTTGGTCAATATTTCCTTTTGTCTATATTTCCATTTTTCTATACTTCCTTTTTTCAATATTTCCTTTTTTCTAAACTTCCTTTTGTCAATATTTCCTGTTGTCATTATATCCTTTTGTCAATATTTACTTTTGTCAATATTTCCTTTTGTAAATATTTCCTTTTTTCTATACTCCCTTTTTTTAATATTTCCATTTGTCAATATTTCCTTTGTCAACATTTTCTTTTTTCAATATTTCCTTTTGTCAATATTTCCTTTTTTCAATATTTCCATTTGTCAATATTTCCTTTTTTCTATACTTCCTTTTGTCAATATTTCCTTTTGTCAAAATTTCCTTTTGTCAATTTTTCCATTTTTTTAATATTTCCTTTTGTCAATATTTCCTTTTGTCAATATTTCCTTTTTTCTATACTTCCTTTTGTCAATATTTTCTTTTATCAATATTTCCTTTTTTCAATATTTCCTTTTGTCGATATTTCCATTTGTTAATATTTCCTTTTTTCAATATTTCATTTTGTCAATATTTCCTTTTTTCAATATTTCCTTTAATTAATATTTTCCTTTTTTCTATACTTCCTTTTGTCAATAATTTCTATTTAAATATTTCCTTTTTTCTATACTTCCTTTTGTCAATATTTTCTTTTATCAATATTGCCTTTTTTCAATATTTCCTTTTGTCAATATTTCCTTTTTTCTTTACTTCTATTTTTCAATATTTCCTTTTTTCTATATTTCCATTTGTCAATATTTCCTTTTGTCAATATTTCCTTTTGTCATTATTTCCTTTTGTCAATATTTCCTTTTTTCTATACTTCCTTCTTTCAATATATCCTTTTTTCTATACTTCCTTTTGATAATATTTCCTTTTGTCAATATTTCCTTTTTCAATATTTCCTTTTGTCAATATTTCCTTTTGTCAATAATTCCTTTTGTCAATATTTCCTTTTGTCAATATTTCCTTTTTTCTATACTTCCTTCTTTCAATATATCCTTTTTCTATACTTTCTTTTGTCAATATTTCCTTTTGTCAATATTTCCTTTTTTCAATATTTCCTTTTGTCAATATTTCCTTTTGTCAAAAATTCCTTTTGTCAATATTTCCTTTTGTCAATATTTCCTTTTTTCAATACTTCGTATTCTCAATATTTCCTTTTTTCTATATTTTCTTTTTTAAATATTATTTTTTTCTACACCTCCTTTTTTCAATTATTTCCTTTTTTCTATACTTCCTTTTGTCAATATTTTTTTTTTCAATATTTCCTTTTTCAATATTTCCTTTTGTCAATATTTCATTTTTTCAATATTTCATTTTGTCAATATTTCCTTTTGATAATATTTCCTTTATTCAATATTTCCTTTTGTCAATATTACCTTTTTTCTATACTTCCTCTTTTCTATATTTCCTTTTGTCCATATTTCCTTTTGTCAATATTTCCTTTTGTCAACATTTCCTTTTGTCAATATTTCCTTTTTTATTATATTTTTTTTTCATTATATTCTCTTTTTTCAATATTTCCTTTATTCAATATTTCCTTTTTTCTATACTTCCTTTTTTCAATATTTCCCTTTTTCCATACTTCCTTTTGTCAATATTTCGTTTTGTCAATATTTCCTTTTTTCAATATTTCCTTTTTTCTTTACTTCCTTTTGTCAATATTTCCTTTGGTAAATATTTCCTTTTTTCAAAATTTCATTTTTTCAATATTTCATTTTTTCAATATTTCCTTTTTTTAATATTTCCTTTTTTCAATATTTACTTTTTACAATATATCCTTTTGTCAATATTTCAATTCGTTAATATTTCCTTTTTTCAATATTATCTTTTTTTTATACTTCCTTTTTTCAAATATCCTTTTTTCTATACTTCCTTATGTCAATATTTCCTTTTTTCAATATTTCCTTTTTTTCGATATTTCCTTTTTTCAATATTTTCTTTTTTATATACTTCCTTTTGTCAATATTTCCTTTGGTCAATATTTCCTTTTGTCAACATTTCCTTTTTTCTATACTTCCTTTTTTCAATATTTCCTTTTTTCTATACTGCCTTTTGTAAACATTTCCTTTTGTCAATTTTTCCTTTTGACATTATTTCCTTTTTTCTATACTTCCTTTTGTCAATATTTCCTTTTTTCAATATTTATTTTGTCAATATTTCCTTTTCTCAATATTTCCTTTTTTCAATTTTACCTTTTGTCAATATTTCCGTGTGTCAATATTTGCCTTTTTTCAATATTTTTTTTGTCAATATTAAATTTTTTCTATACTTCCTTTAGTCAATATTTTCTTTGTCAAAATTTCATTTTTCAATATATCCTTTTTTCAATATTCCCTTTTTAAATACTTCCTTTTTTCAATATTTCCTTTTTTTCAATATTTCCTCTTTTTTATACTTCTTTTTGTCAACATTTCCTTTTGTCAATATTTCCTTTTGTCAATATTTCCTTTTGTCAATATTTCTTTTATTCATATTTCCTATTGTCAATATTTCCTTTCTTCTATACTTCCTTTTGTCAATATTTCTTTTTTTCTATATTTCCTTTTGTGAATATTTCCTTTTGTCAATATTTCCTTTTTTTTATATTTTCTTTTTTTAATATTTCCTTTTTTCAATATTTCCTTTTTTCAACATTTCCTTTTTTCTATACTTCCTTTTTTCAATATTTCCTTTTTTTCATAATTCCTTTTGTCAATATTTCCTTTTGTCAATATTTCCTTTTGTCAATATTTCCTTTTTTCTATACTTCCTTTTGTCAATATTTCCTTTTGTCAATATTTCCTTTTTTCTTTACTTCCTTTTTTCAATATTTATTTTGTCAATATTTCCTTTTCTCAATATTTCCTTTTTTCAATTTTACCTTTTGTCAATATTTCCGTGTGTCAATATTTGCCTTTTTTCAATATTTTTTTTGTCAATATTAAATTTTTTCTATACTTCCTTTAGTCAATATTTTCTTTGTCAAAATTTCATTTTTCAATATATCCTTTTTTCAATATTTCCTTTTTTTATACTTCCTTTTTTCAATATTTCCTTTTTTTCAATATTTCCTCTTTTTTATACTTCTTTTTGTCAATATTTCCTTTTGTCAATATTTCCTTTTGTCAATATTTCCTTTTGTCAATATTTCCTTTTGTCAATATTTCCTTTTGTCAATATTTCTTTTATTCATATTTCCTTTTGTCAATATTTCCTTTCTTCTATACTTCCTTTTGTCAATATTTCTTTTTTTCTATATTTCCTTTTGTGAATATTTCCTTTTGTCAATATTTCCTTTTTTTTATATTTTCTTTTTTTAATATTTCCTTTTTTCAATATTTCCTTTTTTCAACATTTCCTTTTTTCTATACTTCCTTTTTTCAATATTTCCTTTTTTTCATAATTCCTTTTGTCAATATTTCCTTTTGTCAATATTTCCTTTTGTCAATATTTCCTTTTTTCTATACTTCCTTTTGTCAATATTTTCTTTTTTCAATATTACCTTTTTTCTATACTTCCTTTTGTCAATATTTCCTTTTGTCAATATTTCCTTTTTTCTTTACTTCCTTTTTTCAATATTTCCTTTTTTCTAAACTTCCTTCTTTCAATGTGTCCATTTTCTATACTCCCTTTTGTCAATATTTCCTTTTGTAATATTTCCTTTTTTCAATATTTCCTTATGTCAATATTTCCTTTTGTCAATAATTCCTTTTGTCAATATTTCCTTTTGTCAATATTTCCTTTTTTCAATATTTCCTTTTTTCAATATTTCCTTTTTTCTACACCTCCTTTTTTCAATATTTCCTTTTTTCTATTCTTCCTTTTGTCAATATTTCCTTTTTTTGAATATTTACTTTTTTAAAAATTTCATTTTTTCAATAATTTCTTTTTTTTATATTTCCTTTTTTCAATATTTACTTTTACAATATATCCTTTAGTCAATATTTCCTTTCGTCAATAATTCCTTTTGTCAATATTTCCTTTTTTTAATATTATCTTTTTTCTACACCTCCTTTTTTCAATATTTCCTTTTTTTATACTTCTAAATGTCAATATTTCCTTTTTTCAATATTTCCTTTTTTCTATACTTCCTTTTTTCAATATTTCCTCTGGTCAATATTTCTTTTTGTCAATATTTCCATTTTTCTATACTTCCTTTTTTCAATATTTCCTTTTTTCTAAACTTCCTTTTGTCAATATTTCCTGTTGTCATTATTTCCTTTTTTCAATATTTACTTTTGTCAATATTTCCTTTTGTAAATATTTCCTATTTTCTATACTTCCTTTTTTTAATATTTCCATTTGTCAGTATTTCCTTTATCAACATTTTCTTTTTTCAATATTTCCTTTATTCAATATTTCCTTTTTTAAATATTCCTTTTTTCTATATATCCTTTTTTCAATATTTCCTTTTTTCTATACTTCCTTTTTTCAATATTTCCTTTTGTCAATATTTCCTTTTGTCAATATTTCCTTTTTTCAATATATAGTTTGTCAATATATCCTTTTGTCAATATTTCCCTTTTTCAATATTTCCTTTTGACAATATTTCCTTTTTTCTATAATTCCTCTTGTCAATATTTCCTTTTGTCAAAATTTCCTTTTGTCAATATTTCCTTTTTAACACTTCCTTATATCAATATTTCATTTTGTCAATATTTCGTTTTTTCTATATTTCCTTTTGTAAATATTTCCTTTTGTCAATATTTCCTTTGGTCAATATTTCCTTTTTTCAATATTTCCTTTTTCAATATTTCCTTTTTTCAATATTTCTTTTTTTTTCTACTTCCTTTTTTCAATATTTCCTTTTTTTAATATTTCCTTTATTCAATATTTCCTTTTTTCAATATTTCCTTTTTTCAATATTTTTTTTCTATACTTCCTTTTTTCAATATTTCCTTTTTTCAATCTTTCCTTTTGTCAATATTTCCTTTTTTCTATACTTCCTTTTGTCAATATTTCCTTTTTTCCATACTTCCTTTTGTCAATAATTCCTATTGTCCATATTTCCTTTTGTCAATATTTCCTTTTTTCTATACTTCCTTTTGTCAATATTTCCTTTTGTCAATATTTCCTTTTTTTTATATTTTCTTTTTTTAATATTTCCTTTTTTCAATATTTCCTTTTTTCAACATTTCCTTTTTTCTATACTTCCTTTTTTCAATATTTCCTTTTTTTCATAATTCCTTTGGTCAATATTTCCTTTTGTCAATATTTCCATTTTTCTATACTTCCTTTTTTCAATATTTCCTTTTTTCTAAACTTTCTTTTGTCAATATTTCCTGTTGTCATTATTTCCTTTTTTCAATATTTCCTTTTGTCAATATTTCCTTTTTTCTATACTTCCTTCTTTCAATATATCCTTTTTCTATACTTTCTTTTGTCAATATTTCCTTTTGTCAATATTTCCTTTTTTCAATATTTCCTTTTGTCAATATTTCCTTTTGTCAATAATTCCTTTTGTCAATATTTCCTTTTGTCAATATTTCCTTTTTTCAATACTTCGTATTCTCAATATTTCCTTTTTTCTATATTTTCTTTTTTCAATATTTCCTTTTTTCTACACCTCCTTTTTTCAATTATTTCCTTTTTTCTATACTTCCTTTTGTCAATATTTTTTTTTTCAATATTTCCTTTTTCAATATTTCCTTATGTCAATATTTCCTTTTTTCAATATTTCCTTTTGTCAATATTTCCTTTTGATAATATTTCCTTTTGTCAATATTTCCTTTTGTCAACATTTCCTTTTGTCAATATTTCCTTTTTTTTATATTTTTTTTTCATTATATTCTCTTTTTTCAATATTTCCTTTATTCAATATTTCCTTTTTTCTATACTTCCTTTTTTCAATATTTCCCTTTTTCCATACTTCCTTTTGTCAATATTTCGTTTTGTCAATATTTCCTTTTTTCAATATTTCCTTTTTTCTTTCCTTCCTTTTGTCAATATTTCCTTTTGTAAATATTTCCTTTTTTCAAAATTTCATTTTTTCAATATTTCATTTTTTCAATATTTCCTTTTTTTAATATTTCCTTTTTTCAATATTTACTTTTTACAATATATCCTTTTGTCAATATTTCATTTCGTCAATATTTCCTTTTTCAATATTTCCTTTTTTTCAATATTACCTTTTTTTAATATTTCCTTTTTTATATACTTCCTTTTGTCAATATTTCCTTTGGTCAATATTTCCTTTTGTCAATATTTCCTTTTTTCTATACTTCCTTTTTTCAATATTTCCTTTTTTCTATACTGCCTTTTGTAAACATTTCCTTTTGTCAATTTTTCCTTTTGACATTATTTCCTTTTTTCTATACTTCCTTTTGTCAATATTTCCTTTTTTCAATATTTATTTTGTCAATATTTCCTTTTCTCAATATTTCCTTTTTTCAATTTTACCTTTTGTCAATATTTCAGTGTGTCAATATTTGCCTTTTTTCAATATTTTTTTTGTCAATATTAAATTTTTTCTATACTTCCTTTAGTCAATATTTTCTTTGTCAAAATTTCATTTTTCAATATATCCTTTTTTCAATATTTCCTTTTTTTATACTTCCTTTTTTCAATATTTCCTTTTTTTTCAATATTTCCTCTTTTTTATACTTCTCTTTGTCAATATTTCCTTTTGTCAATATTTCCTTTTGTCAATATTTCCTTTTGTCAATATTTCTTTTATTCATGTTTCCTTTTGTCAATATTTCCTTTCTTCTATACTTCCTTTTGTCAATATTTCTTTTTTTCTATATTTCCTTTTGTGAATATTTCCTTTTGTCAATATTTCCTTTTTTTTATATTTTCTTTTTTTAATATTTCCTTTTTTCAATATTTCCTTTTGTCAATATTTCCTTTTTTCTATACTTCCTTTTGTCAATATTTTCTTTTTTCAATATTACCTTTTTTCTATACTTCCTTTTGTCAATATTTCCTTTTGTCAATATTTCCTTTTTTCTTTACTTCCTTTTTTCAATATTTCCTTTTTTCTAAACTTCCTTCTTTCAATGTATCCTTTTTTCTGTACTCCCTTTTGTCAATATTTCCTTTTGTAATATTTCCTTTTTTCAATATTTCCTTTTGTCAATATTTCCTTTTGTCAATAATTCCTTTTGTCAATATTTCCTTTTGTCAATATTTCCTTTTTTCAATATTTCCTTTTTTCAATATTTCCTTTTTTCTACACCTCCTTTTTTCAATATTTCCTTTTTTCTATTCTTCCTTTTGTCAATATTTCCTTTTTTTGAATATTTACTTTTTTTAAAATTTCCTTTTTTCAATAATTTCTTTTTTTAATATTTCCTTTTTTCAATATTTACTTTTACAATATATCCTTTAGTCAATATTTCTTTTCGTCAATATTTCCTTTTTTCAATATTTCCTTTTTTCAATATTATCTTTTTTCTACACCTCCTTTTTTCAATATTTCCTTTTTTTATACTTCTAAATGTCAATATTTCCTTTTTTCAATATTTCCTTTTTTCTATACTTCCTTTTTTCAATATTTCCTTTGGTCAATATTTCCTTTTGTCAATATTTCCATTTTTCTATACTTCCTTTTTTCAATATTTCCTTTTTTCTAAACTTCCTTTTGTCAATATTTCCTGTTGTCATTATTTCCTTTTTTCAATATTTACTTTTGTCAATATTTCCTTTTGTAAATATTTCCTATATTCTATACTTCCTTTTTTTAATATTTCCATTTGTCAATATTTCCTTTATCAACATTTCCTTTTTTCAATATTTCCTTTTTTCAATATTTCCTTTTTTAAATATTCCTTTTTTCTATATATCCTTTTTTCAATATTTCCTTTTTTCTATACTTCCTTTTTTCAATATTTCCTTTTGTCAATATTTCCTTTTGTCAATATTTCCTTTTTTCAATATATAGTTTGTCAATATATCCTTTTGTCAATATTTCCCTTTTTCAATATTTCCTTTTGACAATATTTCCTTTTTTCTATAATTCCTCTTGTCAATATTTCCTTTTGTCAAAATTTCCTTTTGTCAATATTTTCTTTTTAATACTTCCTTTTATCAATATTTCATTTTGTCAATGTTTCGTTTTTTCTATATTTCCTTTTGTATATATTTCCTTTTTTCAATATTTCCTTTGGTCAATATTTCCTTTTGTCAATATTTCCATTTTTCTATACTTCCTTTTTTCAATTTTTCCTTTTTTCTAAACTTCCTTTTGTCAATATTTCCTGTTGTCATTATTTCCTTTTTTCAATATTTACTTTTGTCAATATTTCCTTTTGTAAATATTTCCTATTTTCTATACTTCCTTTTTTTAATATTTCCATTTGTCAATATTTCCTTTATCAACATTTCCTTTTTTCAATATTTCCTTTTTTCAATATTTCCTTTTTTAAATATTCCTTTTTTCTATATATCCTTTTTTCAATATTTCCTTTTTTCTATACTTCCTTTTTTCAATATTTCCTTTTGTCAATATTTCCTTTTGTCAATATTTCCTTTTTTCAATATATAGTTTGTCAATATATCCTTTTTTCAATATTTCCCTTTTTCAATATTTCCTTTTGACAATATTTCCTTTTTTCTATAATTCCTCTTGTCAATATTTCCTTTTGTCAAAATTTCCTTTTGTCAATATTTCCTTTTTAACACTTCCTTTTATCAATATTTCATTTTGTCAATATTTCGTTTTTTCTATATTTCCTTTTGTAAATATTTCCTTTTGTCAATATTTCTTTTTGTCAATATTTCCTTTTTTCTATACTTCCTTTTGTCAATATTTCCTTTTGTCAACAATTCGTTTCTTCTATACTTCCTTTTGTCAATATTTCCTTTTGTCAATATTTCCTTTGGTCAATATTTCCTTTCTTCAATATTTCCTTTTTCAATATTTCCTTTTTTCAATATCTCTTTTTTTCTATACTTCCTTTTTTCAATATTTTCTTTTTTTAATATTTCCTTTTTTCAATATTTCCTTTTTTCAATATTTTTTTTTCAATACTTCCTTTTGTCAATATTTGCTTTTTTCAATATTTCCTTTTGTCAATATTTCCTTTTTTCTATACCTCTTTTGTCAATATTTCCTTTTGTCAATATTTCCTTTTGTCATATTTCCTTTTGTCAATATTTCCTTTTTTCAATATTTCCTTTTTTCTATACTTCCTTTCTTCAATATATTCTTTTTTCTATACTTCCTTTTGTCAATATTTCCTTTTGTCAATATTTCCTTTTTTCAATATATCGTTTTGTCAATATATCCTTTTGTCAATATTTTCCTTTTTCAATATTTCCTTTTGACAATATTTCCTTTTTTCTATAATTCCTCTTGTCAATATTTCTTTTGTAAAAATTTCCTTTTGTCAATATTTCCTTTTTTACACTTCCTTTTATCAATATTTCATTATGTCAATATTTCCTTTGGTCAATATTTCCTTTCTTCAATATTTCCTTTTTCAATATTTCCTTTTTTCAATATCTCTTTTTTTCTATACTTCCTTTTTTCAATATTTTCTTTTTTTAATATTTCCTTTTTTCAATATTTCCTTTTTTCTATATTTCCTTTTGTCAATATTTCCTTTTGTCAAGGTTTGCTTTTTTCAATATTTCCTTTTGTCAATATTTCCTATTATCTATACCTCTTTTGTCAACATTTCCTTTTGTCAATATTTCCTTTTGTCATATTTCCTTTTGTCAATATTTCCTTTTTTCAATATATCCTTTTTTCAATATTTCCTTTTTTCAATATTTCTTTT
The DNA here is from genome assembly GCF_921293095.1 of Ischnura elegans. NCBI lineage: Eukaryota > Metazoa > Arthropoda > Insecta > Odonata > Coenagrionidae > Ischnura > Ischnura elegans. The sequence continues at coordinate 94,645,634 of NC_060253.1, forward strand.
TTCAATATTTCCTTTTTTCAATATTTCCTTTTGTCAATATTTCCTTTTTTCTATACTTCCTTTTTTCAATATTTCCTTTTGTCAATATTTCCTTTTGTCAATATTTCCTTTTTTCAATATATCGTTTTGTCAATATATCCTTTTGTCAATATTTCCCTTTTTCAATATTTCCTTTTGACAATATTTCCTTTTTTCTGTAATTCCTCTTGTCAATATTTCCTTTTGTCAAAATTTCCTTTTGTCAATATTTCCTTTTTTACACTTCCTTTTATCAATATTTCATTTTGTCAATATTTCGTTTTTTCTTTATTTCCTTTTGTCAATATTTCCTTTTGTCAATATTTCCTTTGGTCATTATTTCCTTTTTTCAATATGTCCTTATTCAATATTTCCTTTTTTCAATATTTCTTTTTTTCTATACTTTCTTTTTTCAATATTTCCTTTTTTTAATATTTCCTTTTTAATATTTCCTTTTCCAATATTTCCTTATTTCAATACTTTTTTTTCTATACTTCCTTTTTTCAATATTTCCTTTTTTCAATATTTCCTTTTGTCAATATTTCCTTTTTTCTATACTTCCTTTTGTCAATATTTCCTTTTGTCAATATTTCCTTTTGTCAATATTTCCTTTTGTCAATATTTCCTTTTTTCTATACCTCTTTTGTCAATATTTCCTTTTGTCAATATTTCCTTTTGTAATATTTCCTTTTGTCAATATTTCCTTTTTTCAATATTTCCTTTTTTCAATATTTCCTTTTTTCAATATTTCTTTTTTCAATATTTCCTTTTTTCTCTACTTCCTATCTTCAATATATTCTTTTTTCTATACTTCTTTTTTAAATATTTCATTTTGTCAATATTTCCTTTTTTCAATATATCGTTTTGTCAATATATCCTTTTGTCAATATTTTCCTTTTTCAATATTTCCTTTTGACAATATTTCCTTTTTTCTATAATTCCTCTTGTCAATATTTCCTTTTGTCAAAATTTCCTTTTGTCAATAATTCCTTTTTTACACTTCCCTTTATCAATATTTCATTATGTCAATATTTCTTTTTTTCTATATTTCCTTTTGTCAATATTTCCTTTTGTCAAGGTTTGCTTTTTTCAATATTTCATTTTGTCAATATTTCCTTTTTTCTATACCTCTTTTGTAAATATTTCCTTTTGTCAATATTTCCTTTTGTCATATTTCCTTTTTTCAATATTTCCTTTTTTCAATATTACCTTTTTTCAATAATTTCTTTTTTCAATATTTCTTTTTCAATATTTCCTTTTTTCTATACTTCCTTTTTTCAATATTTCCTTTTTTCTAGACTTCCTTTTTTCAATATTTCCTTTTGTCAATATTTCCTTTTGTCAATATTTCCTTTTTTCAATATATCGTTTTGTCAATATATCCTTTTGTCAATATTTCCCTTTTTCAATATTTCCTTTTGACAATATTTCCTTTTTTCTATAATTCCTCTTGTCAATATTTCCTTTTGTCAAAATTTCCTTTTGTAAATATTTCCTTTTTAACTATTCCATTTATCAATATTTCATTTTGTCAATATTTCGTTTTTTCTATATTTCCTTTTGTCAATATTTCCTTTTGTCAATATTTCCTATGGTCAATATTTCCTTTTTTCAATATTTCCTTTTGCAATATTTCCTTTTTTCAATATTTCTTTTTTTCTATACTTCCTTTTTTCAATATTTCCTTTTTTTAATATTTCCTTTTTTCAATATTTCCTTTTTTCAATATTTCCTTTTTTCAATATTTGTTTTTCTATACTTCCTTTTTTCAATATTTTCTTTTTTCAATATTTCCTTTTGTCAATATTTCCTCTTTTCTTTACTTCCTTTTGTCAATATTTCCTTTTGTCAATATTTCCTCTTGTCAATATTTCCTTTTTTCCATACTTCCTTTTGTCAATAATTCATTTTGTCCATATTTCCTTTTGTCAATATTTTCTTTTTTCTATACTTCCTTTTGTCAATATTTCCTTTTGTCAATATTTCCTTTTGTCAATATTTCCTTTTTTCAATATTTCCTTTTTTCATTATTTCGATTTTTCAATATTCCTTTTTTCTAAATTTCCTTTTTTCAATATTTCCTTTTATCAATATTTCCTTTTTTCAATATTTCCTTTTTTCAATATTTCCTTTCTTCTATATTTCCTTGTGTCAATATTTACTTTTTCATTATTTCTTTTTTTCAATATATCTTTTTGTCAATATTTCCTTTTTTCTATATTTCCTTTTCTCAATATTTCCTTTTTTCAATATTTCCATTTTTCTATACTTCCCTTTGTCAATAATTCCTTTTTTCAATATTTCCTTTTTTCAATTTTTCCTTTTTTCTATACTTCCTTTTGTCAATATTTCCTTTTTTCAATATTTCCTTTTTTCAATATTTCCTTTTCTCAATATTTCCTTTTTTCTTTATTTGCTTTTTTCAATATTTCCTTTTTTCTATATTTCCTTTTGTCAATATTTCCTTCTCTCAATATTTCCTTTATTCAATATTTCCTTTTTTCAATATTTCATCTTGTCTATTTTACCTAATATCAATATTTCCTTTTGCCAATATTTCCTTTTGTCAATATTTCCTTTTCTCAATATTTCCTTTTGTCAATGTTTCCTTTTGTCAATATTTCGTTTTTTTCTATATTTCCTTTTGTCAATATTTCCTTTTGTCAATATTTCCTTTGGTCATTATTTCCTTTTTTCAATATTTCCTTTTTATATATTTTCTTTTCTCAATATTTCTTTTTTTCTATACTTCCTTTTTTCAATATTTCCTTTTTTTAATATTTCCTTTTTTCAATATTTCCTTTTTTCAATATTTCCTTATTTCGATATTTTTTTTTCTATACTTCCTTTTTTCAGTATTTACTTTTTACAATATTTCCTTTTGTCAATATTTCCTTTTGTCAATATTTCCTTTTTTCAATATATCGTTTTGTCAATATATCCTTTTGTCAATATTTTCCTTTTTCAATATTTCCTTTTGACAATATTTCCTTTTTTCTATAATTCCTCTTGTCAATATTTCTTTTGTAAAAATTTCCTTTTGTCAATATTTCCTTTTTTACACTTCCTTTTATCAATATTTCATTATGTCAATATTTCCTTTGGTCAATATTTCCTTTCTTCAATATTTCCTTTTTCAATATTTCCTTTTTTCAATATCTCTTTTTTTCTATACTTCCTTTTTTCAATATTTTCTTTTTTTAATATTTCCTTTTTTCAATATTTCCTTTTTTCTATATTTCCTTTTGTCAATATTTCCTTTTGTCAAGGTTTGCTTTTTTCAATATTTCCTTTTGTCAATATTTCCTATTATCTATACCTCTTTTGTCAATATTTCCTTTTGTCAATATTTCCTTTTGTCATATTTCCTTTTGTCAATATTTCCTTTTTTCAATATATCCTTTTTTCAATATTTCCTTTTTTCAATATTTCTTTTTTCAATATTTCCTTTTTTCAATATTTCCTTTTGTCAATATTTCCTTTTTTCTATACTTCCTTTTTTCAATATTTCCTTTTGTCAATATTTCCTTTTGTCAATATTTCCTTTTTTCAATATATCGTTTTGTCAATATATCCTTTTGTCAATATTTCCCTTTTTCAATATTTCCTTTTGACAATATTTCCTTTTTTCTGAAATTCCTCTTGTCAATATTTCCTTTTGTCAAAATTTCCTTTTGTCAATATTTCCTTTTTTACACTTCCTTTTATCAATATTTCATTTTGTCAATATTTCGTTTTTTCTTTATTTCCTTTTGTCAATATTTCCTTTTGTCAATATTTCCTTTGGTCATTATTTCCTTTTTTCAATATGTCCTTATTCAATATTTCCTTTTTTCAATATTTCTTTTTTTCTATACTTTCTTTTTTCAATATTTCCTTTTTTTAATATTTCCTTTTTAATATTTCCTTTTCCAATATTTCCTTATTTCAATACTTTTTTTTCTATACTTCCTTTTTTCAATATTTCCTTTTTTCAATATTTCCTTTTGTCAATATTTCCTTTTTTCTATACTTCCTTTTGTCAATATTTCCTTTTGTCAATATTTCCTTTTGTCAATATTTCCTTTTTTCTATACCTCTTTTGTCAATATTTCCTTTTGTCAATATTTCCTTTTGTAATATTTCCTTTTGTCAATATTTCCTTTTTTCAATATTTCCTTTTTTCAATATTTCCTTTTTTCAATATTTCTTTTTTCAATATTTCCTTTTTTCTCTACTTCCTATCTTCAATATATTCTTTTTTCTATACTTCTTTTTTAAATATTTCATTTTGTCAATATTTCCTTTTGTCAATATTTCCTTTTTTCAATATATCGTTTTGTCAATATATCCTTTTGTCAATATTTTCCTTTTTCAATATTTCCTTTTGACAATATTTCCTTTTTTCTATAATTCCTCTTGTCAATATTTCCTTTTGTCAAAATTTCCTTTTGTCAATAATTCCTTTTTTACACTTCCCTTTATCAATATTTCATTATGTCAATATTTCTTTTTTTCTATATTTCCTTTTGTCAATATTTCCTTTTGTCAAGGTTTGCTTTTTTCAATATTTCATTTTGTCAATATTTCCTTTTTTCTATACCTCTTTTGTAAATATTTCCTTTTGTCAATATTTCCTTTTGTCATATTTCCTTTTTTCAATATTTCCTTTTTTCAATATTACCTTTTTTCAATAATTTCTTTTTTCAATATTTCTTTTTCAATATTTCCTTTTTTCTATACTTCCTTTTTTCAATATTTCCTTTTTTCTAGACTTCCTTTTTTCAATATTTCCTTTTGTCAATATTTCCTTTTGTCAATATTTCCTTTTTTCAATATATCGTTTTGTCAATATATCCTTTTGTCAATATTTCCCTTTTTCAATATTTCCTTTTGACAATATTTCCTTTTTTCTATAATTCCTCTTGTCAATATTTCCTTTTGTCAAAATTTCCTTTTGTAAATATTTCCTTTTTAACTATTCCATTTATCAATATTTCATTTTGTCAATATTTCGTTTTTGCTATATTTCCTTTTGTCAATATTTCCTTTTGTCAATATTTCCTATGGTCAATATTTCCTTTTTTCAATATTTCCTTTTGCAATATTTCCTTTTTTCAATATTTCTTTTTTTCTATACTTCCTTTTTTCAATATTTCCTTTTTTTAATATTTCCTTTTTTCAATATTTCCTTTTTTCAATATTTCCTTTTTTCAATATTTGTTTTTCTATACTTCCTTTTTTCAATATTTTCTTTTTTCAATATTTCCTTTTGTCAATATTTCCTCTTTTCTTTACTTCCTTTTGTCAATATTTCCTTTTGTCAATATTTCCTCTTGTCAATATTTCCTTTTTTCCATACTTCCTTTTGTCAATAATTCATTTTGTCCATATTTCCTTTTGTCAATATTTTCTTTTTTCTATACTTCCTTTTGTCAATATTTCCTTTTGTCAATATTTCCTTTTGTCAATATTTCCTTTTTTCAATATTTCCTTTTTTCATTATTTCGATTTTTCAATATTCCTTTTTTCTAAATTTCCTTTTTTCAATATTTCCTTTTATCAATATTTCCTTTTTTCAATATTTCCTTTTTTCAATATTTCCTTTCTTCTATATTTCCTTGTGTCAATATTTCCTTTTTTCATTATTTCTTTTTTTCAATATATCTTTTTGTCAATATTTCCTTTTTTCTATATTTCCTTTTCTCAATATTTCCTTTTTTCAATATTTCCATTTTTCTATACTTCCCTTTGTCAATAATTCCTTTTTTCAATATTTCCTTTTTTCAATTTTTCCTTTTTTCTATACTTCCTTTTGTCAATATTTCCTATTTTCAATATTTCCTTTTTTCAATATTTCCTTTTGTCAATATTTCCTTTTTTCTTTATTTGCTTTTTTCAATATTTCCTTTTTTCTATATTTCCTTTTGTCAATATTTCCTTCTCTCAATATTTCCTTTATTCAATATTTCCTTTTTTCAATATTTCATCTTGTCTATTTTACCTTATATCAATATTTCCTTTTGCCAATATTTCCTTTTGTCAATATTTCCTTTTCTCAATATTTCCTTTTGTCAATGTTTCCTTTTGTCAATATTTCGTTTTTTTCTATATTTCCTTTTGTCAATATTTCCTTTTGTCAATATTTCCTTTGGTCATTATTTCCTTTTTTCAATATTTCCTTTTTATATATTTTCTTTTCTCAATATTTCTTTTTTTCTATACTTCCTTTTTTCAATATTTCCTTTTTTTAATATTTCCTTTTTTCAATATTTCCTTTTTTCAATATTTCCTTATTTCGATATTTTTTTTTCTATACTTCCTTTTTTCAGTATTTACTTTTTACAATATTTCCTTTTGTCAATATTTCCTTTTTTCTATACTTCCTTTGGTCAATATTTCCTTTTGTCAATATATCCTTTTGTCAATATTTCCTTTTTTCTATACCTCTTTTGTCAATATTTCCTTTTGTCAATATTTCCTTTTGTTATATTTCCTTTTGTCAATATTTCCTTATTTCAATATTTCCTTTTTTCAATATTTCCTTTTTTCAATATTTCTTTTTTCAATATTTCCTTTTTTCTATACTTCCTTTTTTCAATATTTCCTTTTTTCTATACTTCCTTTTTTCAATATTTCCTTTTGTCATTATTTCCTTTTATCAATACTTCCTTTTTTCAATATATCGTTTTGTCAATATATCCATTTCTCAATAATTCCCTTTTTCAATATTTCCTTTTGACAACATTTCCTTTTTTCTATAATCCTCTTGTCAATATTTCCTTTTGTCAAAATTTCCTTTTGTCAATATTTCCTTATTTACACTTCCTTTTATCAATATTTCATTATGTCAATATTTCGTTTTTTCTATATTTCCTTTTGTCAATATTTCCTTTTGTCAAGGTTTGCTTTTTTCAATATTTCCTTTTGTCAATATTTCCTTTTTTCTATACCTCTTTTGTCAATATTTCCTTTTGTCAATATTTCCTTTTGTCATATTTCCTTTTGTCAATATTTCCTTTTTTCAATATTTCCTTTTTTCAATATTTCCTTTTTTCAATATTTCTTTTTTCAATATTTCCTTTTTTCTATACTTCCTTTTTTCAATATTTCCTTTTTTCTATACTTCCTTTTTTTTAATATTTCCTTTTGTCAATTTTTCCTTTTGTCAATATTTCACTTTTTCAATATTTCCTTTTGACAATATTTCCTTTTTTTTTATAATTACTCTTGTCAATATTTCCTTTTGTCATAATTTCCTTTTGTCAATATTTCCTTTTTAACTCTTCCTTTTATCAATGTTTCATTTTGTCAATATTTCGTTTTTTCTTTATTTCCCTTTGTCAATATTTCCTTTTGTCAATATTTCCTTTGGTCAATATTTCCTTTTTTCAATATTTCCTTTTTCAATATTTACTTTTTTCAATATTTCTTTTTTTCTATACTTCCTTTTTTCAATATTTCCTTTTTTTAATATTTCCTTTTTTCAATATTTCCTTTTTTCAATATTTCCTTTTGTCAATATTTCCTTTTTTCTATACTTCCTTTTTTCAATATTTCCTTTTGTCAATATTTCTTTTTGTCAATATTTCCTATTTTCCATACTTTCTTATGTCAATAATTCCTTTTGTCCATATTTCCTGTTGTCAATATTTCCTATTTTCTATACCTCCTTTTGTCAATATTTCCTTTTGTCAATATTTCCTTATGTCAATATTTCCTTTTTTCAATATTTCCCTTTTTCAATATTTCCATTTTTCAATATTCCTTTTTTCTAAATTTCTTTTTTTCAATATTTCCTTTTATCAATATTTCCTTTTTTCAATATTTCCTTTTTTCAATATTTCCTTTCTTCTATACTTCCTTTTGTCAATATTTCCTTTTTTCATTATTTTTTTTTTTCAATATTTCATTTTGTCAATATTTCCTTTTTTCTATATTTCCTTTTCTCAATATTTCCTTTTTTCAATATTTCCATTTTTCTATACTTCCCTTTGTCAATATTTCCTTTTTTCAATATTTCCTTTTTTCAATATTTCCTTTTTTCTATACTTCCTTTTGTCAATATTTCCTTTTTTCAATATTTCCTTTTTTCAATATTTCCTTCTGTCTATATTTCCTTTTTTCTTTATTTGCTTTTTTCAATATTTCCTTTTTTCAACATTTCCTTTTGTCAATATTTCCTTTTTTCTTTATTTCCTTTTGTCAATATTTCCTTCTCTCAATATTTCCTTTATTCAATATTTCCTTTTTCCAATATTTCCTTTTGTCTATTTTTCCTTATTTCAATATTTCCTTTTGCCAATATTTCCTTTTGTCAATATTTCCTTTTGTCAATATTTCCTTTTATCAATATTTCCTTTTGTCTATATTTCCTTTTTTCAATATATCCTTTTGTCAATATTTCCTTTTTTCTCTACTTCCTTTTGTCAATATTTCCTTTTGTCAATATTTCTTTTTTCCAATATATCCTTTTGTCAATATTTCCTTTTTTCTATACTTCCTTTTGTCAATATTTCTTTTTGTCAATATTTCCTTTTTCCAATATTTCCTTTTTTCAATATTTCCTTTTCTCAATATTTCCTTTTTTCTATACTTTCTTTTGTCAAAATTTCCTTTGGTCAATAATACCTTTTTTCAATATTTCCTTTTTTCAATCTTTCCTTTTTCAATTTTTTCTTTTTTCAATATTTACTTTTTTCAATAATTCCTTTTTTCTATACTTCCTTTTTTCAATATTACTTTTTTTTCTACTTCCTTTTTTCAATATTTCTTATTGTCAATATTTCCTTTTGTCAATATTTCCTTTTTCCAATAATTCCTTTTGTCAATATTTCCTTTTTTCAATATTTCCTTTTTTCATTATTTCCTTTTTTCAATATTTCCTTTTTTCTATACTTCCATTTTTTAATATTTCCTTTATTCTATACTTCCTTTTGGCAATATTTCCTTTTGTCAATATTTCCTTTTGTCAATATTTCCATTTGTCAATATTTCCTTTTTTACACTTCCTTTTATCAATATTTCATTTTGTCAATATTTCGTTTTTTCTTTATTTCCTTTTGTCAATATTTCCTTTTGTCAATATTTCCTTTGGTCAATATTTCCTTTTTTCAATATTTCCTTTTTCAATATTTCTTTTTTTCAATATTTCTTTTTTTCTATACTTCCTATTTTCAATATTTCCCTTTTTTTAATATTTCCTTTTTTCAATATTTCCTTTATTCAATATTGTTTTTCTATACTTCCTTTTTTCAATATTTCCTTTTTTCAATATTCCCTTTTGTCAATATTTCCTTTTTTCTATACTTCCTTTTGTCAATATTTCCTTTTGTCAATATTTCCTTTTGTCAATATTTCCTTTTTTCTATGCTTCCTTATGTCAATATTTTTTTTTGTGCATATTTCCTTTTGTCAATAATTCCTTTTTTCTATACTTCCTTTTGTCAATATTTCCTTTTGTCAATATTTCCTTTTGTCAATATTTCCTTTTTTCAATATTTCCTTTTTTCAATATTTCCTTTTTTCCATATTCCTTTTTTCTAAATTTCCTTTTTTCAATATTTCCTTTTGTCAATATTTCCTTTTTTCAATATTTCCTTTTTTCAATATTTCCTTTTTTCTATACTTCCTTTTGTCAATATTTCCTTTTTTCATTATTTCTTTTTTTCAATATTACTTTTTGTCAATATTTCCTTTTTTCTATATTTCCTTTTCTCAATATTTCCTTTTTTCAATATTTCAATTTTTCTATACTTCCCTTTGTCAATATTTCCTTTTTTCAATATTTCCTTTTTTCAATATTTCCTTTTTTCTATACTTCCTTTTATTCAATATTTCCTTTTTTCATTATTTCCTTTTGTCAATATTTCCTTTTTCAATATTTCTTTTTTTCAATATTTCCTTTTTTCAATATTTCCTTTTTTCAATATTGTTTTTCTATACTTCCTTTTTTCAATATTTCCTTTTTTCAATATTCCCTTTTGTCAATATTTCCTTTTTTCTATACTTCCTTTTGTCAATATTTCCTTTTGTCAATATTTCCTTTTGTCAATATTTCCTTTTTTCTATGCTTCCTTTTGTCAATATTTCCTTTTGTGCATATTTCCTTTTGTCAATAATTCCTTTTTTCTATACTTCCTTTTGTCAATATTTCCTTTTGTCAATATTTCCTTTTGTCAATATTTCCTTTTTTCAATATTTCCTTTTTTCAATATTTCCTTTTTTCCATATTCCTTTTTTCTAAATTTCCTTTTTTCAATATTTCCTTTTGTCAATATTTCCTTTTTTCAATATTTCCTTTTTTCAATATTTCCTTTTTTCTATACTTCCTTTTGTCAATATTTCCTTTTTTCATTATTTCTTTTTTTCAATATTACTTTTTGTCAATATTTCCTTTTTTCTATATTTCCTTTTCTCAATATTTCCTTTTTTCAATATTTCCATTTTTCTATACTTCCCTTTGTCAATATTTCCTTTTTTCAATATTTCCTTTTTTCAATATTTCCTTTTTTCTATACTTCCTTTTATTCAATATTTCCTTTTTTCATTATTTCCTTTTGTCAATATTTCCTTTTGTAAATATTTCCTTTTTTCAATATTTCCTTTTTCCAATATTTCCTTTTTTCAATATTTCCTTTCTTCAATATTTTTTTTCTATATTTCCTTTTTTCAATATTTCCTTTTTTCAATATTTCCTTTTGTCAATATTTCCTTTTTTCTATACTTCCTTTTTTCAATATTTCCTTTTGTCAATATTTCCTTTTGTCAATATTTCCTTTTTTCAATATATCGTTTTGTCTTTATATCCTTTTGTCAATATTTCCCTTTTTCAATATTTCCTTTTGACAATATTTCCTTTTTTCTATAATTCCTCTTGTCAATATTTCCTTTTGTCAAAATTTCCTTTTGTCAATATTTCCTTTTTTACACTTCCTTTTATCAATATTTCATTTTGTCAATATTTCGTTTTTTCTATATTTCCTTTTGTCAATATTTCCTTTTGTCAATATTTCCTTTGGTCATTACTTCCCTTTATCAATATTTCATTATGTCAATATTTCGTTTTTTCTATATTTCCTTTTTTCAATATTTCCATTTGTCAATATTTCCTTTTTTCTATACCTCTTTTGTCAATATTTCCTTTTGTCAATATTTCCTTTTGTCATATTTCCTTTTGTCAATATTTCCTTTTTTCAATATTTCCTTTTTTCAATATTTCCTTTTTTCAATATTTCTTTTTCAATATTTCGTTTTTTTTATACTTCCTTTTTTCAATATTTGCTTTTTTCTAGACTTCCTTTTTTCAATATTTCCTTTTGTCAATATTTCCTTTTATCAATATTTCCTTTTTTCAATATATCGTTTTGTCAATATATCCTTTTTTCAATATTTCCCTTTTTCAATATTTCCTTTTGACAATTTTTCCTTTTTTCTATAAATTCTCTTGTCAATATTTCCTTTTGTCAAAATTTCCTTTTGTCAATATTTGCTTTTTAACACTTCCTTTTATCAATATTTCATTTTGTCAATATTTCGTTTTTTCTATATTTCCTTTTGTCAATATTTCCTTTTGTCAATATTTCCTATGGTCAATAATACCTTTTTTCAATATTTCCTATTTTCAATCTTTCCTTTTTCAATATTTTCTTTTTTCAATATTTACTTTTTTCATTAATTCCTTTTTTCTATACTTCCTTTTTTCAATATTACTTTTTTTTCTACTTCCTTTTTTCAATATTACTTTTTGTCAATATTTCCTTTTGTCAAGATTTCCTTTTTCCAATAATTCCTTTTGTCAATATTTCCTTTTTTCAATATTTCCTTTTTTCAATATTTCCTTTTTTCTATACTTCCATTTTTTAATATTTCCTTTATTCTATACTTCCTTTTTGCAATATTTCCTTTTGTCAATATTTCCTTTTGTCAATATTTCCATTTGTCAATATTTCCTTCTTTCAATATTTCCTTTTGTCAATATTTCCTTTTTTACACTTCCTTTTATCAATATTTCATTTTGTCAATATTTCGTTTTTTCTTTATTTCCTTTTGTCAATATTTCCTTTTGTCAATGTTTCCTTTTTTCAATATTTCCTTTTGTCAATGTTTTCTTTTTCCATTCTTCCTTTTGTCAATATTTCCTTTTGTGCATATTTCCTTTCGTCAATATTTCCTTTTTTCTATACTTCCTTTTGTCAATATTTCCTTTTGTCAATATTTCCTTTTGTCAAATTTTCCTTTTTTCAATATTTCCTTTTTTCAATATTTCCTTTTTTTGAATATTCCTTTTTTCTAAATTTCCTTTTTTCAATATTTCCTTTTGTCAATATTTCCTTTTTTCAATATTTCCTTTTTTTAATATTTCCTTTTTTCTATACTTCCTTTTGTCAATATTTCCTTTTTTCATTATTTCTTTTTTTCAATATTACTTTTTGTCAATATTTCCTTTTTTCCATATTTCCTTTTCTCAATATTTCCTTTTGTCAATATTTCCTTTTTTCTATACATCCTTTTGTCAATATTTCCTTTTGTCAATATTTCCTTTTGTCAATATTTCCTTTTTTCTATACCTCTTTTGTCAATATTTCCTTTTGTCAATATTTCCTTTTGTCATATTTCCTTTTGTCAATATTTCTTTTTTTCAATATTTCCTTTTTTCAATATTTCCTTTTTTCAATATTTCTTTTTTCAATATTTCCTTTTTTCTATACTTGCTTTCTTCAATATATTCTTTTTTCTATACTTCCTTTTTTCAATATTTCATTTTGTCAATATTTCCTTTTGTCAATATTTCCTTTTTCCAATATATCGTTTTGTCAATATATCCTTTTGTCAATATTTTCCTTTTTCAATATTTCCTTTTGACAATATTTCCTTTTTTCTATAATTCCTCTTGTCAATATTTCCTTTTGTCAAAATTTCCTTTTGTCAATATTTCCTTTTTTACACTTCCTTTTATCAATATTTCATTATGTCAATATTTCGTTTTTTCTATATTTCCTTTTGTCAATATTTCCTTTTGTCAAGGTTTGCTTTTTTCAATATTTCCATTTGTCAATATTTCCTTTTTTCTATACCTCTTTTGTCAATATTTCGTTTTGTCAATATTTCCTTTTGTCATATTTCCTTTTGTCAATATTTCCTTTTTTCAATATTTCCTTTTTTCAATATTTCCCTTTAATATTTCGTTTTTTCTATACTTCCTTTTTTCTAGACTTCCTTTTTTCAATATTTTCTTTTGTCAATATTTCCTTTTATCAATATTTCCTTCTTTCAATATATCGTTTTGTCAACATATCCTTTTGTCAATATTTCCCTTTTTCAATATTTCCTTTTGACAATATTTCCTTTTTTCTATAATTCCTCTTGTCAATATTTCCTTTTGTCAATATTTCCTTTTGTCAATATTTGCTTTTTAACACTTCCTTTTATCAATATTTCATTTTGTCAATATTTCGTTTTTTCTATATTTCCTTTTGTCAATATTTCCTTTTGTCAATATTTCCTATGGTCAATAATACCTTTTTTCAATATTTCCTTTTTTCAATCTTTCCTTCTTCAATATTTTCTTTTTTCAATATTTACTTTTTTCAATAATTCCTTTTTTCTATACTTCCTTTTTTCAATATTACTTTTTTTTCTACTTCCTTTTTTCAATATTACTTTTTGTCAATATTTCCTTTTGTCAATATTTCCTTTTTCCAATATTCCTTTTGTCAATATTTCCTTTTTTCAATATTTCCTTTTTTCAATATTTCCTTTTTTCAATATTTCCTTTTTTCTTTACTTCCATTTTTTAATATTTCCTTTATTCTATACTTCCTTTTTGCAATATTTCCTTTTGTCAATATTTACTTTTGTCAATATTTCCATTTGTCAATATTTCCTTTTTTCAATATTTCCTTTTGTCAATATTTCCTTTTTTACACTTCATTTTATCAATATTTCATTTTGTCAATATTTCGTTTTTTCTTTATTTCCTTTTGTTAATATTTCTTTTTGTCAATATTTCCTTTGGTCAATATTTCCTTTTTTCAATATTTCCTTTTTCAATATTTCCTTTTTTCAATATTTCTTTTTTTCTATACTTCCTTTTTTCAATATTTTTCTTTTTTTAATATTTCCTTTTTTCAATATTTCCTTTTTTCAATACTTTTTTTTCTATACTTCCTTTTTTCAATATTTCCTTTTTTCAATATTCCCTTTTGTCAATATTTCCTTTTTTCTATACTTCCTTTTGTCAATATTTCCTTTTGTCAATGTTTCCTTTTTTCCATACTTCCTTTTGTCAATATTTCCTTTTGTGCATATTTCCTTTTGTCAATATTTCTTTTTTTCTATACTTCCTTTTGTCAATATTTCCTTTTGTCAATATTTCCTTTTTTCAATATTTCCTTTTTTCAATATTTCCTTTTTTCAATATTCCTTTTTTCTAAATTTCCTTTTTTCAATATTTCCTTTTGTCAATATTTCCTTTTTTCAATATTTCCTTTTTTCAATATTTCCTTTTTTCTATACTTCCTTTTGCCAATATTTACTTTTTTCATTATTTCTTTTTTTCAATATTACTTTTTGTCAATATTTCCTTTTTTCTCTATTTCCTTTTCTCAATATTTCCTTTTGTCAATATTTCTTTTTTTCTATACTTCCTTTTGTCAATATTTCCTTTTGTCAATATTTCCTTTTTTCTATACCTCTTTTGTCAATATTTCCTTTTTGTCAATATTTTATTTTGTCATATTTCCTTTTGTCAATATTTCTTTTTTTCAATATTTCCTTTTTTCAATATTTCCTTTTTTCAATATTTTTTTTTCAATATTTCCTTTTTTCTATACTTCGTTTCTTCAATATATTCTTTTTTCTATACTTCCTTTTTTCAATATTTCATTTTGTCAATATTTCCTTTTGTCAATATTTCCTTTTTTCAATATATAGTTTTGTCAATATATCCTTTTGTCAATATTTTCCTTTTTCAATATTTCCTTTTGACAATATTTCCTTTTTTACACTTCCTTTTATCAATATTTAATTATGTCAAAATTACGTTTTTTCTATATTGCCTTTTGTCAATATTTCCTTTTGTCAAGGTTTGCTTTTTTCAATATTTCCTTTTTTACACTTCCTTTTATCAATATTTCATTATGTCAAAATTACGTTTTTTCTATATTGCCTTTTGTCAATATTTCCTTTTGTCATGGTTTGCTTTTTTCAATATTTCCTTTTGTCAATAACTCCTTTTTTCTATAACTCTTATGTCAATATTTCCTTTTGTCAATATTTCCTTTTGTCATATTTCCTTTTGTCAATATTTCCTTTTTTCAATATTTCCTTTTTTCAATATTTCCTTTTTTCAATATTTCTTTTTCAATATTTCCTTTTTTCTATACTTCCTTTTTTCAATATTTCCTTTTTTCTAGACTTCCTTTTTTCAATATTTTCTTTTGTCAATATTTCCTTTTATCAATATTTCCTTTTTTCAATATATCTTTTTGTCAATATATCCTTTTGTCAATATTTCCCTTTTTCAATATTTCCTTTTGAAAATATTTCCTTTTTTCTATAATTCCTCCTGTCAATATTTCCTTTTGTCAAAATTTCCTTTTGTCAATATTTCCTTTTTAACACTTCCTTTTATCAATATTTCATTTTGTCAATATTTCGTTTTTTCTATATTTCCTTTTGTCAATATTTCCTATGGTCAATAATACCTTTTTTCAATATTTCCTTTTTTCAATCTTTCCTTTTTCAATATTTTCTTTTTTCAATATTTACTTTTTTCAATAATTCCTTTTTTCTATACTTCCTTTTTTCAATATTACTTTTTTTTCTCTTTCCTTTTTTCAATATTACTTTTTGTCAATATTTCCTTTTGTCAATATTTCCTTTTTTCAATATTTCCTTTTTTCAATAATTCCTTTTTTCAATATTTCCTTTTTTCAATATTTCCTTTTTTCAATATTTCCTTTTTTCTATACTTCCATTTTTTAATATTTCCTTTATTCTATACTTCCTTTTTGCAATATTTCCTTTTGTCAATATTTTTTTTTGTCAATATTTCCATTTGTCAATATTTCCTTTTTTCAATATTTCCTTTTGTCAATATTTCCTTTTTTACACTTCCTTTTATCAATATTTCATTTTGTCAATATTTCGTTTTTTCTTTATTTCCTTTTGTCAATATTTCCTTTTGTCAATATTTCCTTTGGTCAATATTTCCTTTTTTCAATACTTCCTTTTTCAATATTTCCTTTTTTCAATATTTCTTTTTTTCTATACTTCCTTTTTTCAATATTTCCCTTTTTTTAATATTTCCTTTTTTCAATATTTCCTTTTTTCAATATTTTTTTTTCTATACTTCCTTTTTTCAATATTTCCTTTTTTCAATATTTCCTTTTTTCTATACTTCCTTTTGTCAATATTCCCTTTTGTCATTATTTCCTTTTTTCAATATTTCCTTTTTTCAATATTCCCTTTTGTCAATATTTCCTTTTTTCTATACTTCCTTTTGTCAATATTTCCTTTTTTCAATATTTCCTTTTTTCAAAATTTCCTTTTTTCAATATTCCTTTTTTCTAAATTTCCTTTTTTCAATATTTTCTTTTGTCAATATTTCCTTTTTTCAATATTTCCTTTTTCAATATTTCCTTTTTTCTATACTTCCTTTTGTATATATTTCCTTTTTTCATTATTTCTTTTTTTCAATATTACTTTTTGTCAATATTTCCTTTTTTCTATATTTCCTTTTCTTAATATTTCCTTTTTTCAATACTTCCATTTTTCTATACTTCCCTTTGTCAATATTTCCTTTTTTCAATATTTCCTTTTTTCAATATTTCCTTTTTTCTATACTTCCTTTTGTCAATATTTCCTTTTATCAATATTTCCTTTTGTCAATATTTCCTTTTGTCAATATTTCCTTTTTTCAATATTTCCTTTTTTCAATATTTCCTTTTTTCAATATTTTTTTTCTATACTAACTTTTTTTAATATTTCCTTTTTTCAATATTTCCTTTTTTAATATTTCCTTTTTTCAATATTTCCTTTTTTTAATATTTCCTTTTTTCTATACTTCCTTTTGTCAATATTTCTTTTTTTCAATATTTCCTTTTTTCAATAATACCTTTTGTCAATATTTCCTTTTTTCTTTATTTGCTTTTTTTAATATTTCCTTTTGTGAATATTTCCTTTTTTCTATACTTCCTTTTGTCTATATATCCTTATCAATATAGGGGAGACTGGGGCACAGTGGGACACGGGGCACAGTGGGACAATTGATTTATTTAAACAATTTACTCGGTCAAAGAGCAATTGTACTAAAATTAAGGATGTCTTGTCACGGGAAATAATGCACAAAAATCTTATTTCATAATGTTAAGTAGCTTCGCATAAATGTTATGAAATGTGTTTTTGCTATAATTTTCGCAACTTTCATGTTGTGAATATTTATGCAATTTTCCTAATTTTAACAAGCTTCATGCAAAATGACTTGTCGAATACATAATTTAGAGACTGTATAATATTTAAAAAAAGATATTTTCCGAAAGTAACATGTTTTAAATTTTTGCTGACAATTATAAGACTTCAGAACATGCGGGGCACAGTGGGACACCTCAAATTGGGGCACAGTGGGACACCTCAAATTGGGGCACAGTGGGACAACTTGAATTGGGGCACAGTGGGACAACTCGGATTGGGTCATAGTTGGACACCAACTTTCAGCCCAGATGCTTCGAACTATCAATCTCCGTAATCTAAAAGCACTCTAATTTCATGGCATGGTGACTTTATAGTGTTTTGGCTCCATATTGGTGCTTTAGGATTTGAAGCAGTACATTTCAATGCAACAAAGTGAGGACAAATGTATAGAATGGCATCAGCAATGCACGTAAGAAATGTAAAGCCGAAGTGAATAATTTAAGTGAACCCCGATCGTATGCGACAATTTGTCTAAATTTCTTGAATTACACAATTGTTACGTAGATAATGCTCTTAATACGGAACAGTTCAGTCCTGGCCATAAGCGAGCTTTAGGTAGTGAGGAGAGAGTCTCATAAATATTAGTTGCTGCGACATTTCTCCTTTTTATAGGCCTGCTCAGGGAACATTCAGAGATTCATTCAGGGAACATTCAGGAGCAAGAATAACAGGCAATTAAAATTTAGTTTTAAAGAGAATTTTGGGGCAAGAGTGTTTGTTACGTATTATCTATTTAATTGAAATTATTTATAAATTGAAATTTTGCGATTCATAGCTTACAAAATTAATTACCACCATAGTAAACTGTGGGTAACAACTGCAGCACGACTTCACCACAGATCTTTTCCCTTGCACACGAAAAAATTAGCATATGAGTTTGCTCAGAACAATGGAAAGAAATAATTGCCATCCTGCAATCAGAAAGAAATCGCTGATGATGATTTATTTTATGGTTTTATGAAGCGGAATCCTTCGATAAACCATCGGAAACTTCACTGATAAAAGCCATGGTCCTCTACAGGACGGTTGTGAGTGCATTTTTTTCCGATCTGTCAGATCATTAGGTGAAACACGCATTCTCTGCTGGAAGTGTATACTATCATAAACTCGATTGTTTCTGGCTTTACTTTGTGAAAATCCATTCTGATTCTGATTTAAATCGTGTGGAAAAGTACAATAACGTTTTATTATTCAATATACAAACATGATGAAAGTGGTTCCACTACCGTTCAACTCCAAGTAAAAGTGATAGCCCCCAAAGGTGAAAAACAAGTAGGTGAAGTTACCTCCTTTGAAAGAGGCTCCTCGAAGACATATTGCTATATTATAAATGCTCAGGTTAATAAAATTCCTCAATTTTTTTGTTATCTAGAGTGAAATTCTTCCCAAAAATACTGTTTAACTTATGAGATCAGTAGGTGCCGCAAACCCATCTGGATGGATAACTATCAATTTAATTTAATTGGTTTTAAAGCATTTCATCGATGATGCAAAGTGTTCTCAAGATAATAATCCATTACTAATTTTACACAACCATGAATTGCATATTTCTTTTGATGCTATTGAGTTAGTAAAAATGAATGTAGTGGTAATGTTTACTTTGCCACCTCACTGGAGTCACAAACCGCAGCCATTAGATAACTGTGTTCGGCCCTTTGAAAAAAATATTAAAATGACTGCGTATGGTCTATAAACAACTCAGGAGAATATTACTATTTGCAACTTGGTAGAGTTAGTGGGTACAGCATATAAAAAAGAATTTACATCTAATAATATTATTTCTACGTTTAGTTCAACCGGGGTATGCCCTGTTAACCCAAGGATTTTTTATGACTAACACCTTGCACAAGCAAATGTCGAAGATCAGTGTTGTCGAAGATCAATAAGAATTTCTTTTCGAACCCGAGGAGAATCTCGAAAGCGCAGGACATCCCGGGCTGAAACTTCGTTTTAGAGGGCAAAGTTGTCACCCCTGAGGAAATACGTCCGTCTACCATGCTAATATCTAAAAATACTAGACAGAAGAAAAGACATGAGATCCCTACGGATAGGCTAGTTAAAAAGACACTGGAAAATTAATATAATCAAAGGAAAGGGAGAAAAAAACAGCCTGCTTATAAGAAAATATTAAAAAATGAGCGATAAAAATGTAAAGAAAATTAAAGATTTTCATATGAGAGGACTACAAATGGGGATTGGAAATGGAAGAAATAGCAACAATGTTAGAATAAAGTCTCTAAATTTACCATAAAGAACAGTTGACAGTACTTAAGCCATTAAATAATTAAATTTTGATGAAAAACATTGCAAGCAGTGATTTAAAATTTATACTAACATGACTAAATATTTTTTACCCGCTCATGTGTCTTGAATAATAATTTTCTTGATTAAAATGTTCACTCGCATGTATATTTCACATATTAATGTAAATGAATTCATTTGTACCCTCAATAATTTAAAATTTATATTTTATTGACTAATGCAAGCCTGTCCCACTCTGCCCCGTGCACTGTCCCACTCTGCCCCAGGCTGGGGCAGAGTGGGACACTTTTCATCGAAGAAGAAACTTAAGAATTTCAACTATTTTAGGCTAATTGTAATACCTGCTGATTTTTTTATACGATTTAGAATATATTCTCCAAGCGATGGTACCTCCATTTTCCATTTACCATTAATTCTGTGGTAAATAAAAATGAAATGCTAAAACTGTCCCACTGTGCCCCAGTCTCCCCTATCCCTTTTTCAATATTTCCTTTTGACAATATTTCCTTTTTTCTAGAATTCCTCTTGTCAATATTTCCTTTTGTCAAAATTTCCTTTTGTCAATATTTCCTTTTTTACACTTCCTTTTATCAATATTTCATTTTGTCAATATTTCGTTTTTTTTTATATTTCCTTTTGTCAATATTTCCTTTTGTCAATATTTCATTTGGTCATTATTTCCTTTTTTCAATATTTCCTTATTCAATATTTCCTATTTTCAATATTTCTATTTTTCTATACTTCCTTTTTTCAATGTTTCCTTTTTTTAATATTTCCTTTTTTCAATATTTCCTTTTCCAATATTTCCTTATTTCAATATTTTTTTTTCTATACTTCCTTTTTTCAATATTTCCTTTTTTCAATATTTCCTTTTGTCAATATTTCCTTTTTTCTATACTTCCTTTTGTCAATATTTCCTTTTGTCAATATTTCCTTTTGTCAATATTTCCTTTTTTCTGTACCTCTTTTGTCAATATTTCCTTTTGTCAATATTTCCTTTTGTCATATTTCCTTTTGTCAATATTTCCTTTTTTCAATATTTCCTTTTTTTAATATTTCCTTTTTTCAATATTTCTTTTTTCAATATTTCCTTTTTTCTATACTTCCTTTCTTCAATATATTCTTTTTTCTATACTTCCTTTTTACAATATTTCATTTTGTCAATATTTCCTTTTGTCAATATTTCCTTTTTTCAATATATCGTTTTGTCAATATATCCTTTTGTCCATATTTTCCTTTTTCAATATTTCCTATTGACAATATTTCCTTTTTTCTATAATTCCTCTTGTCAATATTTCCTTTTGTCAAAATTTCCTTTTGTCAATATTTCCTTTTGTCAATATTTCCATTTTTCAATATTTCCTTTTTTCAATATTTCTTTTTCAATATTTCCTTTTTTTTATACTTCCTTTTTTCAATATTTCCTTTTTTCTAGACTTCCTTTTTTCAATATTACCTTTTCTCAATATTTCCTTTTGTCAATATTTCCTTTTTTCAATATATCGTTTTGTCAATATATCCTTTTGTCAATATTTCCCTTTTTCAATATTTCCTTTTGACAATATTTCCTTTTTTCTATAATTCCTCTTGTCAATATTTCCTTTTGTCAAAATTTCCTTTTGTCAATATTTCCTTTTTAACACTTCCTTTTATCAATATTTCATTTTGTCAATAGTTCGTTTTTTCTATATTTCCTTTTGTCAATATTTCCTATGGTCAATATTTCCTTTTTTCAATATTTCCTTTTTCAATATTTCCTTTTTTCAATATTTCCTTTTTTCTATACTTCATTTTTTCAATATTTCCTTTTTTTAATATTTCCTTTTTTCAATATTTCCTTTTTTCAATATTTCCTTTTTTCAATATTTTTTTTTCTATACTTCCTTTTTTCAATAATTCCTTTTGTCCATATTTCCTTTTGTCAATATTTCCTTTTTTCTATACTTCCTTTTGTCAATATCTCCTTTTGTCAATATTTCCTTTTGTCAATATTTCCTTTTTTCAATATTTCCTTTTTTCAATATTTCCATTTTTCAATATTCCTTTTTTCTAAATTTCCTTTTTTCAATATTTCCTTTTATCAATATTTCCTTTTTTCAATATTTCCTTTTTTCAATATTTCCTTTCTTTAATACTTCCTTGTGTCAATATTTCCTTTTTTCATTATTTCTTTTTTTCAATATATCTTTTTGTCAATATTTCCTTTTTTCTATATTTCCTTTTCTCAATATTTCCTTTTTTCAATATTTTCATTTTTCTATACTTCCCTTTGTCAATAATTCCTTTTTTCAATATTTCCTTTTTTCAATATTTCCTTTTTTCTATACTTCCTTTTGTCAATATTTCCTTTTTTCAATATTTCCTTTTTTCAATATTTCCTTTTGTCAATATTTCCTTTTTTCTTTATTTGCTTTTTTCAATATTTTCTTTTTTCAACATTTCCTTTTGTCAATATTTCCTTTTTTCTATATTTCCTTTTTTCAATATTTCCTTTTTTCAATATTTCCATTTTTCAATATTCCTTTTTTCTAAATTTCCTTTTTTCAATATTTCCTTTTATCAATATTTCCTTTTTTCAATATTTCCTTTTTTCAATATTTCCTTTCTTTAATACTTCCTTGTGTCAATATTTCCTTTTTTCATTATTTCTTTTTTTCAATATATCTTTTTGTCAATATTTCCTTTTTTCTATATTTCCTTTTCTCAATATTTCCTTTTTTCAATATTTCCTTCTCTCAATATTTCCTTAATTCTATATTTACTTTTTTCAATATTTCCTTTTGTCTATTTTACCTTATTTCAATATTTCCTTTTGCCAATATTTCCTTTTGTCAATATTTCCTTTTGTCAATATTTCCTTTTGTCAATATTTCCTTTTGTCAATATTTCGTTTTTTCTATATTTCCTTTTGTCAATATTTCCTTTTGTCAATATTTCTTTTTGTCATTATTTCCTTTTTTCAATATTTACTTTTTTTTATATTTTCTTTTTTCAATATTTCTTTTTTTCTATACTTCCTTTTTTCAATATTTCCTTTTTTTAATATTTCCTTTTTTCAATATTTCCTTTTTTCAATATTTCCTTATTTCAATATTTTTTTTTCTATACTTCCTTTTTTCAGTATTTCCTTTTTTCAATATTTCTTTTTGTCAATATTTCCTTTTTTCTTTATTTGCTTTTTTCAATATTTCCTTTTTTCAACATTTCCTTTTGTCAATATTTCCTTTTTTCTATATTTCCTTTTGTCAATATTTCCTTCTCTCAATATTTCCTTTATTCAATATTTCCTTTTTTCAATATTTCCTTTTGTCTATTTTACCTTATTTCAATATTTCCTTTTGCCAATATTTCCTTTTGTCAATATTTCCTTTTGTCAATATTTTCTTTTGTCAATATTTCCTTTTGTCAATATTTCGAATTTTCTATATTTCCTTTTGTCAATATTTCCTTTTGTCAATATTTCCTTTGGTCATTATTTCCTTTTTTCAATATTTCCTTTTTATATATTTTCTTTTTTCAATATTTCTTTTTTTCTATACTTCCTTTTTTCAATATTTCCTTTGTTCAATATTTCCTTTTATCAATATTTCCTTTTTTCAATATTTCCTTTTTCCAATATTTCCTTTCTTCTATACTTCCTTGTGTCAATATTTCCTTTTTGTCAATATTTCCTTTTTTCTATATTTCCTTTTCTCAATATTTCCTTTTTTCAATATTTCCATTTTTCTATACTTCCCTTTGTCAATAATTCCTTTTTTATATATTTCCTTTTTTCAATATTTCCTTTTTTCTATACTTCCTTTTGTCAATATTTCCTTTTTTTAATATTTCCTTTTTTCAATATTTCCTTTCGTCAATATTTCCTTTTTTCTTTATTTGCTTTTTTCAATACTTCCTTTTTTCAACATTTCCTTTTGTCAATATTTCCTTTTTTCTATATTTCCTTTTGTCAATATTTCCTTCTCTCAATATTTCCTTTATTCAATATTTCCTTTTTTCAATATTTCCTTTTGTCTATTTTACCTTATTTCAATATTTCCTTTTGCCAATATTTCCTTTTGTCAATATTTCCTTTTGTCAATATTTCCTTTTGTCAATATTTCCTTTTGTCAATATTTCGTTTTTTCTATATTTCCTTTTGCCAATATTTCCTTTTGTCAATATTTCCTTTGGTCATTATTTCCTTTTTTCAATATTTCTTTTTTATATATTTTCTTTTTTCAATATTTCTTTTTTTCTATACTTCCTTTTTTCAATATTTCCTTTTTTTAATATTTCCTTTTTTCAATATTTTTTTTCTATACTAACTTTTTTTAATATTTCCTTTTTTCAATATTTCCTTTTTCAATATTTCCTTTTTTCAATATTTCCTTTTTTTAATATTTCCTTTTTTCTATACTTCCTTTTGTCAATATTTCCTTTTTTCAATATTTCCTTTTTTCAATAATACCTTTTGTCAATATTTCCTTTTTTCTTTATTTGCTTTTTTCAATATTTCCTTTTTTCAATATTTCCTTTCTTCAATATTTTTTTTTCTATACTTCCTTTTTTCAATATTTCCTTTTTTCAATATTTCCTTTTGTCAATATTTCCTTTTTTCTATACTTCCTTTTGTCTATATATCCTTTTGTCAATATTTCCCTTTTTCAATATTTCCTTTTGACAATATTTCCTTTTTTCTAGAATTCCTCTTGTCAATATTTCCTTTTGTCAAAATTTCCTATTGTCAATATTTCCTTTTTTCTATACTTCCTTTTGTCAATATCTCCTTTTGTCAATATTTCCTTTTGTCAATATTTCCTTTATTCAATATTTCCTTTTTTCAATATTTCCATTTTTCAATATTCTTTTTTTCTAAATTTCCTTTTTTCAATATTTCCTTTTATCAATATTTCCTTTTTTCAATATTTCCTTTTTTCAATATTTCCTTTCTTCTATACTTCCTTTTGTCAATATTTCCTTTTTTCATTATTTCTTTTTTTCAATATATCTTTTTGTCAATATTTCCTTTTTTCTATATTTCCTTTTCTCAATATTTCCTTTTTCCAATATTTCCATTTTTCTATACTTCCCTTTGTCAATAATTCCTTTTTTCAATATTTCCTTTTTTCAATATTTCCTTTTTTCTATACTTCCTTTTGTCAATATTTCCTTTTTTCAATATTTCCTTTTTTCAATATTTCCTTTTGTCAATATTTCCTTTTTTCTTTATTTGCTTTTTTCAATATTTCCTTTTTTCAACATTTCCTTTTGTCAATATTTCCTTTTTTCCATATTTCCTTTTGTCAATATTTCCTTCTCTCAATATTTCCTTTATTCTATATTTACTTTTTTCAATATTTCCTTTTGTCTATTTTACCTTATTTCAATATTTCCTTTTGCCAATATTTCCTTTTGTCAATATTTCCTTTTGTCAATATTTCCTTTTGTCAATATTTCCTTTTGTCAATATTTCGTTTTTTCTATATTTCCTTTTGTCAATATTTCCTTTTGTCAATATTTCTTTTTGTCATTATTTCCTTTTTTCAATATTTCCTTTTTATATATTTTCTTTTTTCAATATTTCTTTTTTTCTATACTTCCTTTTTTCAATATTTCCTTTTTTTAATATTTCCTTTTTTCAATATA
Source organism: Ischnura elegans (assembly GCF_921293095.1). NCBI lineage: Eukaryota > Metazoa > Arthropoda > Insecta > Odonata > Coenagrionidae > Ischnura > Ischnura elegans. The sequence continues at coordinate 94,670,996 of NC_060253.1, forward strand.
TCCTTTTTTCAATATTTCCTTATTTCAATATTTTTTTTTCTATGCTTCCTTTTTCAGTATTTCCTTTTTTCAATATTTCTTTTTGTCAATATTTCCTTTTTTCTTTATTTACTTTTTTCAATATTTCCTTTTTTCAACATTTCCTTTTGTCAATATTTCCTTTTTTCTATATTTCCTTTTGTCAATATTTCCTTCTCTCAATATTTCCTTTATTCAATATTTCCTTTTTTCAATATTTCCTTTTGTCTATTTTACCTTATTTCAATATTTCCTTTTGCCAATATTTCCTTTTGTCAATATTTCCTTTTGTCAATATTTCCTTTTTTCAATATTTCCTTTTGTCAATATTTCGTTTTTTCTATATTTCCTTTTGTCAATATTTCCTTTTGTCAATATTTCCTTTGGTCATTATTCCCTTTTTTCAATATTTCCTTTATATATATTTTCTTTTTTCAATATTTCTTTTTTTCTATACTTCCTTTTTTCAATATTTCCTTTGTTCAATATTTCCTTTTATCAATATTTCCTTTTTTCAATATTTCCTTTTTCCAATATTTCCTTTCTTCTATACTTCCTTGTGTCATTATTTCCTTTTTTCATTATTTCTTTTTTTCAATATATCTTTTTGTCAATATTTCCTTTTTTCTATATTTCCTTTTCTCAATATTTCCATTTTTCAATATTTCCATTTTTCTATACTTCCCTTTGTCAATAATTCCTTTTTTATATATTTCCTTTTTTCAATATTTCCTTTTTTCTATACTTCCTTTTGTCAATATTTCCTTTTTTTAATATTTCCTTTTTTCAATATTTCCTTCCGTCAATATTTCCTTTTTTCTTTATTTGCTTTTTTCAATACTTCCTTTTTTCTATATTTCCTTTTGTCAATATTTCCTTCTCTCAATATTTCCTTTATTCAATATTTCCTTTTTTCAATATTTCCTTTTGTCTATTTTACCTTATTTCATTATTTCCTTTTGCCAATATTTCCTTTTGTCAATATTTCCTTTTGTCAATATTTCCTTTTGTCAACATATCCTTTTGTCAATATTTCGTTTTTTCTATATTTTCTTTTGCCAATATTTCCTTTTGTCAATATTTCCTTTGGTCATTATTTCCTTTTTTCAATATTTCTTTTTTATATATTTTCTTTTTTCAATATTTCTTTTTTTCTATACTTCCTTTTTTCAATATTTCCTTTTTTTAATATTTCCTTTTTCAATATTTTTTTTCTATACTAACTTTTTTTAATATTTCCTTTTTTCAATATTTCCTTTTTCAATATTTCCTTTTGTCAATATTTCCTTTTTTCAACATTTCCTTTTTTCAATAATACCTTTTGTCAATATTTCCTTTTTTCTTTATTTGCTTTTTTCAATATTTCCTTTTTTCAATATTTCCTTTCTTCAATATTTTTTTTTCTATACTTCCTTTTTTCAATATTTCCTTTTTTCAATATTTCCTTTTGTCAATATTTCCTTTTTTCTATACTTCCTTTTGTCAATATATCCTTTTGTCAATATTTCCCTTTTTCAATATTTCCTTTTGACAATATTTCCTTTTTTCTAGAATTCCTCTTGTCAATATTTCCTTTTGTCAAAATTTCCTTTTGTCAATATTTCCTTTTGTCAATATTTTCTTTTGTCAATATTTTCTTATGTCAATATTTCCTTTTGTCAATATTTCCTTTTTTCAATATTTCCTTTTTTCAATATTTCCATTTTTCAATATTCCTTTTTTCTAAATTTCCTTTTTTCAATATTTCCTTTTATCAAATATTTCCTTTTTTCAATATTTCCTTTTTTCAATATTTCCTTTCTTCTATACTTCCTTGTGTCAATATTTCCTTTTTTCATTATTTCTTTTTTTCAATATATCTTTTTGTCAATATTTCCTTTTTTCTATATTTCCTTTTCTCAATATTTCCTTTTTTCAATATTTCCATTTTTCTATGCTTCCCTTTGTCAATAATTCCTTTTTTCAATATTTCCTTTTTTCAATATTTCCTTTTTTCTATACTTCGTTTTGTCAATATTTCCTTTTGTCCATTTTCCTTTTGTCAATTCCTTTTTTCAATATTTCATTTTTCAATATTTCCTTTTTTCTATACTTCCTTTCTTCAATATATTCTTTTTTCTATACTTCCTTTTTTCAATATTTCATTTTGTCAATATTTCCTTTTTTCAATATTTCCTTTATTCTATATTTACTTTTTTCAATATTTCCTTTTGTCTATTTTACCTTATTTCAATATTTCCTTTTGCCAATATTTCCTTTTGTCAATATTTCCTTTTGTCAATATTTCCTTTTGTCAATATTTCGTTTTTTCTATATTTCCTTTTGTCAATATTTCCTTTTGTCAATATTTCTTTTTGTCATTATTTCCTTTTTTCAATATTTCCTTTTTATATATTTTCTTTTTTCAATATTTCTTTTTTTCTATACTTCCTTTTTTCAATATTTCCTTTTTTTAATATTTCCTTTTTTCAATATTTCCTTTTTTCAATATTTCCTTATTTCAATATTTTTTTTTCTATACTTCCTTTTTTCAGTATTTCCTTTTTTCAATATTTCTTTTTGTCAATATTTCCTTTTTTCTTTATTTGCTTTTTTCAATATTTCCTTTTTTCAACATTTCCTTTTGTCAATATTTCCTTTTTTCTATATTTCCTTTTGTCAATATTTCCTTCTCTCAATATTTCCTTTATTCAATATTTCCTTTTTTCAATATTTCCTTTTGTCTATTTTACCTTATTTCAATATTTCCTTTTGCCAATATTTCCTTTTGTCAATATTTCCTTTTGTCAATATTTCCTTTTGTCAATATTTCCTTTTGTCAATATTTCGTTTTTTCTATATTTCCTTTTGTCAATATTTCCTTTTGTCAATATTTCTTTTTGTCATTATTTCCTTTTTTCAATATTTCCTTTTTATATATTTTCTTTTTTCAATATTTCTTTTTTTCTATACTTCCTTTTTTCAATATTTCCTTTTTTTAATATTTCCTATTTTCAATATATCCTTTTTTCAATATTTCCTTATTTCAATATTTTTTTTTCTATGCTTCCTTTTTCAGTATTTCCTTTTTTCAATATTTCTTTTTGTCAATATTTCCTTTTTTCTTTATTTACTTTTTTCAATATTTCCTTTTTTCAACATTTCCTTTTGTCAATATTTCCTTTTTTCTATATTTCCTTTTGTCAATATTTCCTTCTCTCAATATTTCCTTTATTCAATATTTCCTTTTTTCAATATTTCCTTTTGTCTATTTTACCTTATTTCAATATTTCCTTTTGCCAATATTTCCTTTTGTCAATATTTCCTTTTGTCAATATTTCCTTTTTTCAATATTTCCTTTTGTCAATATTTCGTTTTTTCTATATTTCCTTTTGTCAATATTTCCTTTTGTCAATATTTCCTTTGGTCATTATTCCCTTTTTTCAATATTTCCTTTATATATATTTTCTTTTTTCAATATTTCTTTTTTTCTATACTTCCTTTTTTCAATATTTCCTTTGTTCAATATTTCCTTTTATCAATATTTCCTTTTTTCAATATTTCCTTTTTCCAATATTTCCTTTCTTCTATACTTCCTTGTGTCATTATTTCCTTTTTTCATTATTTCTTTTTTTCAATATATCTTTTTGTCAATATTTCCTTTTTTCTATATTTCCTTTTCTCAATATTTCCTTTTTCCAATATTTCCATTTTTCTATACTTCCCTTTGTCAATAATTCCTTTTTTCAATATTTCCTTTTTTCAATATTTCCTTTTTTCTATACTTCCTTTTGTCAATATTTCCTTTTTTCAATATTTCCTTTTTTCAATATTTCCTTTTGTCAATATTTCCTTTTTTCTTTATTTGCTTTTTTCAATATTTCCTTTTTTCAACATTTCCTTTTGTCAATATTTCCTTTTTTCCATATTTCCTTTTGTCAATATTTCCTTCTCTCAATATTTCCTTTATTCTATATTTACTTTTTTCAATATTTCCTTTTGTCTATTTTACCTTATTTCAATATTTCCTTTTGCCAATATTTCCTTTTGTCAATATTTCCTTTTGTCAATATTTCCTTTTGTCAATATTTCCTTTTGTCAATATTTCGTTTTTTCTATATTTCCTTTTGTCAATATTTCCTTTTGTCAATATTTCCTTTTTTCTTTATTTCCTTTTTTCAATATTTCCTTTTTATATATTTTCTTTTTTCAATATTTCTTTTTTTCTATACTTCCTTTTTTCAATATTTCCTTTTTTTAATATTTCCTTTTTTCAATATATCCTTTTTTCAATATTTCCTTATTTCAATATTTTTTTTTCTATGCTTCCTTTTTCAGTATTTCCTTTTTTCAATATTTCTTTTTGTCAATATTTCCTTTTTTCTTTATTTACTTTTTTCAATATTTCCTTTTTTCAACATTTCCTTTTGTCAATATTTCCTTTTTTCTATATTTCCTTTTGTCAATATTTCCTTCTCTCAATATTTCCTTTATTCAATATTTCCTTTTTTCAATATTTCCTTTTGTCTATTTTACCTTATTTCAATATTTCCTTTTGCCAATATTTCCTTTTGTCAATATTTCCTTTTGTCAATATTTCCTTTTTTCAATATTTCCTTTTGTCAATATTTCGTTTTTTCTATATTTCCTTTTGTCAATATTTCCTTTTGTCAATATTTCCTTTGGTCATTATTCCCTTTTTTCAATATTTCCTTTATATATATTTTCTTTTTTCAATATTTCTTTTTTTCTATACTTCCTTTTTTCAATATTTCCTTTGTTCAATATTTCCTTTTATCAATATTTCCTTTTTTCAATATTTCCTTTTTCCAATATTTCCTTTCTTCTATACTTCCTTGTGTCATTATTTCCTTTTTTCATTATTTCTTTTTTTCAATATATCTTTTTGTCAATATTTCCTTTTTTCTATATTTCCTTTTCTCAATATTTCAATTTTTCAATATTTCCATTTTTCTATACTTCCCTTTGTCAATAATTCCTTTTTTATATATTTCCTTTTTTCAATATTTCCTTTTTTCTATACTTCCTTTTGTCAATATTTCCTTTTTTTAATATTTCCTTTTTTCAATATTTCCTTTCGTCAATATTTCCTTTTTTCTTTATTTGCTTTTTTCAATACTTCCTTTTTTCTATATTTCCTTTTGTCAATATTTCCTTCTCTCAATATTTCCTTTATTCAATATTTCCTTTTTTCAATATTTCCTTTTGTCTATTTTACCTTATTTCAATATTTCCTTTTGCCAATATTTCCTTTTGTCAATATTTCCTTTTGTCAATATTTCCTTTTGTCAATATATCCTTTTGTCAATATTTCGTTTTTTCTATATTTCCTTTTGCCAATATTTCCTTTTGTCAATATTTCCTTTGGTCATTATTTCCTTTTTTCAATATTTCTTTTTTATATATTTTCTTTTTTCAATATTTCTTTTTTTCTATACTTCCTTTTTTCAATATTTCCTTTTTTTAATATTTCCTTTTTCAATATTTTTTTTCTATACTAACTTTTTTTAATATTTCCTTTTTTCAATATTTCCTTTTTCAATATTTCCTTTTGTCAATATTTCCTTTTTTCAATATTTCCTTTTTTCAATAATACCTTTTGTCAATATTTCCTTTTTTCTTTATTTGCTTTTTTCAATATTTCCTTTTTTCAATATTTCCTTTCTTCAATATTTTTTTTTCTATACTTCCTTTTTTCAATATTTCCTTTTTTCAATATTTCCTTTTGTCAATATTTCCTTTTTTCTATACTTCCTTTTGTCTATATATCCTTTTGTCAATATTTCCCTTTTTCAATATTTCCTTTTGACAATATTTCCTTTTTTCTAGAATTCCTCTTGTCAATATTTCCTTTTGTCAAAATTTCCTTTTGTCAATATTTCCTTTTTTCTATATTTCCTTTTGTCAATATCTCCTTTTGTCAATATTTCCTTTTGTCAATATTTCCTTTTTTCAATATTTCCTTTTTTCAATATTTCCATTTTTCAATATTCCTTTTTTCTAAATTTCCTTTTTTCAATATTTCCTTTTATCAAATATTTCCTTTTTTCAATATTTCCTTTTTTCAATATTTCCTTTCTTCTATACTTCCTTGTGTCAATATTTCCTTTTTTCATTATTTCTTTTTTTCAATATATCTTTTTGTCAATATTTCCTTTTTTCTATATTTCCTTTTCTCAATATTTCCTTTTTTCAATATTTCCATTTTTCTATGCTTCCCTTTGTCAATAATTCCTTTTTTCAATATTTCCTTTTTTCAATATTTCCTTTTTTCTATACTTCCTTTTGTCAATATTTCCTTTTTTCAATATTTCCTTTTTTCAATATTTCCTTTTTTCAATATTTCATTTTTCAATATTTCCTTTTTTCTATACTTCCTTTCTTCAATATATTCTTTTTTCTATACTTCCTTTTTTCAATATTTCATTTTGTCAATATTTCCTTCTCTCAATATTTCCTTTATTCTATATTTATTTTTTCAATATTTCCTTTTGTCTATTTTACCTTATTTCAATATTTCCTTTTGCCAATATTTCCTTTTGTCAATATTTCCTTTTGTCAATATTTCCTTTTGTCAATATTTCGTTTTTTCTATATTTCCTTTTGTCAATATTTCTTTTTGTCAATATTTCTTTTTGTCATTATTTCCTTTTTTCAATATTTCCTTTTTATATATTTTCTTTTTTCAATATTTCTTTTTTTCTATACTTCCTTTTTTCAATATTTCCTTTTTTTAATATTTCCTTTTTTCAATATTTCCTTTTTTCAATATTTCCTTATTTCAATATTTTTTTTTCTATACTTCCTTTTTTCAGTATTTCCTTTTTTCAATATTTCTTTTTGTCAATATTTCCTTTTTTCTTTATTTGCTTTTTTCAATATTTCCTTTTTTCAACATTTCCTTTTGTCAATATTTCCTTTTTTCTATATTTCCTTTTGTCAATATTTCCTTCTCTCAATATTTCCTTTATTCAATATTTCCTTTTTTCAATATTTCCTTTTGTCTATTTTACCTTATTTCAATATTTCCTTTTGCCAATATTTCCTTTTGTCAATATTTCCTTTTGTCAATATTTCCTTTTGTCAATATCTCCTTTTGTCAATATTTCGTTTTTTCTATATTTCCTTTTGTCAATATTTCCTTTTGTCAATATTTCTTTTTGTCATTATTTCCTTTTTTCAATATTTCCTTTTTATATATTTTCTTTTTTCAATATTTCTTTTTTTCTATACTTCCTTTTTTCAATATTTCCTTTTTTTAATATTTCCTTTTTTCAATATATCCTTTTTTCAATATTTCCTTATTTCAATATTTTTTTTTCTATGCTTCCTTTTTCAGTATTTCCTTTTTTCAATATTTCTTTTTGTCAATATTTCCTTTTTTCTTTATTTACTTTTTTCAATATTTCCTTTTTTCAACATTTCCTTTTGTCAATATTTCCTTTTTTCTATATTTCCTTTTGTCAATATTTCCTTCTCTCAATATTTCCTTTATTCAATATTTCCTTTTTTCAATATTTCCTTTTGTCTATTTTACCTTATTTCAATATTTCCTTTTGCCAATATTTCCTTTTGTCAATATTTCCTTTTGTCAATATTTCCTTTTTTCAATATTTCCTTTTGTCAATATTTCGTTTTTTCTATATTTTCTTTTGTCAATATTTCCTTTTGTCAATATTTCCTTTGGTCATTATTCCCTTTTTTCAATATTTCCTTTATATATATTTTCTTTTTTCAATATTTCTTTTTTTCTATACTTCCTTTTTTCAATATTTCCTTTGTTCAATATTTCCTTTTATCAATATTTCCTTTTTTCAATATTTCCTTTTTCCAATATTTCCTTTCTTCTATACTTCCTTGTGTCATTATTTCCTTTTTTCATTATTTCTTTTTTTCAATATATCTTTTTGTCAATATTTCCTTTTTTCTATATTTCCTTTTCTCAATATTTCCATTTTTCAATATTTCCATTTTTCTATACTTCCCTTTGTCAATAATTCCTTTTTTATATATTTCCTTTTTTCAATATTTCCTTTTTTCTATACTTCCTTTTGTCAATATTTCCTTTTTTTAATATTTCCTTTTTTCAATATTTCCTTTCGTCAATATTTCCTTTTTTCTTTATTTGCTTTTTTCAATACTTCCTTTTTTCTATATTTCCTTTTGTCAATATTTCCTTCTCTCAATATTTCCTTTATTCAATATTTCCTTTTTTCAATATTTCCTTTTGTCTATTTTACCTTATTTCAATATTTCCTTTTGCCAATATTTCCTTTTGTCAATATTTCCTTTTGTCAATATTTCCTTTTGTCAATATATCCTTTTGTCAATATTTCGTTTTTTCTATATTTCCTTTTGCCAATATTTCCTTTTGTCAATATTTCCTTTGGTCATTATTTCCTTTTTTCAATATTTCTTTTTTATATATTTTCTTTTTTCAATATTTCTTTTTTTCTATACTTCCTTTTTTCAATATTTCCTTTTTTTAATATTTCCTTTTTCAATATTTTTTTTCTATACTAACTTTTTTTAATATTTCCTTTTTTCAATATTTCCTTTTTCAATATTTCCTTTTGTCAATATTTCCTTTTTTCAATATTTCCTTTTTTCAATAATACCTTTTGTCAATATTTCCTTTTTTCTTTATTTGCTTTTTTCAATATTTCCTTTTTTCAATATTTCCTTTCTTCAATATTTTTTTTTCTATACTTCCTTTTTTCAATATTTCCTTTTTTCAATATTTCCTTTTGTCAATATTTCCTTTTTTCTATACTTCCTTTTGTCTATATATCCTTTTGTCAATATTTCCCTTTTTCAATATTTCCTTTTGACAATATTTCCTTTTTTCTAGAATTCCTCTTGTCAATATTTCCTTTTGTCAAAATTTCCTTTTGTCAATATTTCCTTTTTTCTATATTTCCATTTGTCAATATCTCCTTTTGTCAATATTTCCTTTTGTCAATATTTCCTTTTTTCAATATTTCCTTTTTTCAATATTTCCATTTTTCAATATTCCTTTTTTCTAAATTTCCTTTTTTCAATATTTCCTTTTATCAAATATTTCCTTTTTTCAATATTTCCTTTTTTCAATATTTCCTTTCTTCTATACTTCCTTGTGTCAATATTTCCTTTTTTCATTATTTCTTTTTTTCAATATATCTTTTTGTCAATATTTCCTTTTTTCTATATTTCCTTTTCTCAATATTTCCTTTTTTCAATATTTCCATTTTTCTATGCTTCCCTTTGTCAATAATTCCTTTTTTCAATATTTCCTTTTTTCAATATTTCCTTTTTTCTATACTTCCTTTTGTCAATATTTCCTTTTTTCAATATTTCCTTTTTTCAATATTTCCTTTTTTCAATATTTCATTTTTCAATATTTCCTTTTTTCTATACTTCCTTTCTTCAATATATTCTTTTTTCTATACTTCCTTTTTTCAATATTTCATTTTGTCAATATTTCCTTCTCTCAATATTTCCTTTATTCTATATTTACTTTTTTCAATATTTCCTTTTGTCTATTTTACCTTATTTCAATATTTCCTTTTGCCAATATTTCCTTTTGTCAATATTTCCTTTTGTCAATATTTCCTTTTGTCAATATTTCGTTTTTTCTATATTTCCTTTTGTCAATATTTCCTTTTGTCAATATTTCTTTTTGTCATTATTTCCTTTTTTCAATATTTCCTTTTTATATATTTTCTTTTTTCAATATTTCTTTTTTTCTATACTTCCTTTTTTCAATATTTCCTTTTTTTAATATTTCCTTTTTTCAATATTTCCTTTTTTCAATATTTCCTTATTTCAATATTTTTTTTTCTATACTTCCTTTTTTCAGTATTTCCTTTTTTCAATATTTCTTTTTGTCAATATTTCCTTTTGTCTATATTTGCTTTTTTCAATATTTCCTTTTTTCAACATTTCCTTTTGTCAATATTTCCTTTTTTCTATATTTCCTTTTGTCAATATTTCCTTCTCTCAATATTTCCTTTATTCAATATTTCCTTTTTTCAATATTTCCTTTTGTCTATTTTACCTTATTTCAATATTTCCTTTAGCCAATATTTCCTTTTGTCAATATTTCCTTTTGTCAATATTTCCTTTTGTCAATATTTCCTTTTGTCAATATTTCGTTTTTTCTATATTTCCTTTTGTCAATATTTCCTTTTGTCAATATTTCCTTTGGTCATTATTTCCTTTTTTCAATATTTCCTTTTTTTATATTTTCTTTTTTCAATATTTCTTTTTTTCTATACCTCCTTTTTTCAATATTTCCTTTGTTCAATATTTCCTTTTATCAATATTTCCTTTTTTCAATATTTCCTTTTTCCAATATTTCCTTTCTTCTATACTTCCTTGTGTCATTATTTCCTTTTTTCATTATTTCTTTTTTTCAATATATCTTTTTGTCAATATTTCCTTTTTTCTATATTTCCTTTTCTCAATATTTCCATTTTTCAATATTTCCATTTTTCTATACTTCCCTTTGTCAATAATTCCTTTTTTATATATTTCCTTTTTTCAATATTTCCTTTTTTCTATACTTCCTTTTGTCAATATTTCCTTTTTTTAATATTTCCTTTTTTCAATATTTCCTTTCGTCAATATTTCCTTTTTTCTTTATTTGCTTTTTTCAATACTTCCTTTTTTCAACATTTCCTTTTGTCAATATTTCCTTTTTTCTATATTTCCTTTTGTCAATATTTCCTACTCTCAATATTTCCTTTATTCATTATTTCCTTTTTTCAATATTCCCTTTTGTCTATTTTACCTTATTTCAATATTTCCTTTTGCCAATATTTCCTTTTGTCAATATATCCTTTTGTCAATATTTCCTTTTGTCAATATTTCGTTTTTTCTATATTTCCTTTTGCCAATATTTCCTTTTGTCAATATTTTATTTGGTCATTATTTCCTTTTTTCAATATTTCTTTTTTATATATTTTCTTTTTTCAATATTTTTTTTTTTCTATACTTCCTTTTTTCAAAATTTCCTTTTGTTAATATTTCCTTTTTTCAATATTTTTTTTCTATACTAACTTTTTTTAATATTTCCTTTTTTCAATATTTCCTTTTTCAATATTTCCTTTTTTCAATATTTCCTTTTTTTAATATTTCCTTTTTTCTATACTTCCTTTTGTCAATATTTCCTTTTTTCAACATTTCCTTTTTTCAATAATACCTTTTGTCAATATTTCCTTTTTTCTTTATTTCCTTTTTTCAATATTTCCTTTTTTCAATATTTCCTTTTTTCAATATTTCTTTTTTTCTATACTTCCTTTTTTCAATATTTCCTTTTTTCAATATTTCCTTTTGTCAATATTTCCTTTTTTCTATACTTCCTTTTGTCTTTATATCCTTTTGTCAATATTTCCCTTTTTCAATATTTCCTTTTGACAATATTTCCTTTTTTCTAGAATTCCTCTTGTCAATATTTCCTTTTGTCAAAATTTCCTTTTGTCAATATTTCCTTTTTTACACTTCCTTTTATCAATATTTCATTTTGTCAATATTTCGTTTTTTCTATATTTCCTTTTGTCAATATTTCCTTTTGTCAATATTTCCTTTGGTCATTATTTCCTTTTTTCAATATTTCCTTATTCAATATTTCCTATTTTCAATATTTCTATTTTTCTATACTTCCTTTTTTCAATATTTCCTTTTTTTAATATTTCCTTTTTTCAATATTTCCTTTTCCAATATTTCCTTATTTCAATATTTTTTTTTCTATACTTCCTTTTTTCAATATTTCCTTTTTTCAATATTTCCTTTTGTCAATATTTCCTTTTTTCTATACTTCCTTTTGTCAATATTTCCTTTTGTCAATATTTCCTTTTGTCAATATTTCCTTTTTTCTATACCTCTTTTGTCAATATTTCCTTTTGTCAATATTTCCTTTTGTCATATTTCCTTTTGTCAATATTTCCTTTTTTCAATATTTCCTTTTTTTAATATTTCCTTTTTTCAATATTTCATTTTTCAATATTTCCTTTTTTCTATACTTCCTTTCTTCAATATATTCTTTTTTCTATACTTCCTTTTTTCAATATTTCATTTTGTCAATATTTCCTTTTTTCAATATATCGTTTTGTCAATATATCCTTTTGTCAATATTTTCGTTTTTCAATATTTCCTATTGACAATATTTCCTTTTTTCTATAATTCCTCTTGTCAATATTTCCTTTTGTCAAAATTTCCTTTTGTCAATATTTCCTTTTTTACACTTCCTTTTATCAATATTTCATTATGTCAATATTTCGTTTTTTCTATATTTCCTTTTTTCAATATTTCCTTTTTTCAACATTTCCTTTTGTCAATATTTCCTTTTTTCTATATTTCCTTTTGTCAATATTTCCTTCTCTCAATATTTCCTTTATTCAATATTTCCTTTTTTCAATATTTCCTTTTGTCTATTTTACCTTATTTCAATATTTCCTTTTGCCAATATTTCCTTTTGTCAATATTTCCTTTTGTCAATATTTCCTTTTGTCAATATTTCCTTTTGTCAATATTTCGTTTTTTCTATATTTCCTTTTGTCAATATTTCCTTTTGTCAATATTTCTTTTTGTCATTATTTCCTTTTTTCAATATTTCCTTTTTATATATTTTCTTTTTTCAATATTTCTTTTTTTCTATACTTCCTTTTTTCAATATTTCCTTTTTTTAATATTTCCTTTTTTCAATATTTCCTTTTTTCAATATTTCCTTATTTCAATATTTTTTTTTCTATGCTTCCTTTTTCAGTATTTCCTTTTTTCAATATTTCTTTTTGTCAATATTTCCTTTTTTCTTTATTTACTTTTTTCAATATTTCCTTTTTTCAACATTTCCTTTTGTCAATATTTCCTTTTTTCTATATTTCCTTTTGTCAATATTTCCTTCTCTCAATATTTCCTTTATTCAATATTTCCTTTTTTCAATATTTCCTTTTGTCTATTTTACCTTATTTCAATATTTCCTTTTGCCAATATTTCCTTTTGTCAATATTTCCTTTTGTCAATATTTCCTTTTTTCAATATTTCCTTTTGTCAATATTTCGTTTTTTCTATATTTCCTTTTGTCAATATTTCCTTTTGTCAATATTTCCTTTGGTCATTATTCCCTTTTTTCAATATTTCCTTTATATATATTTTCTTTTTTCAATATTTCTTTTTTTCTATACTTCCTTTTTTCAATATTTCCTTTGTTCAATATTTCCTTTTATCAATATTTCCTTTTTTCAATATTTCCTTTTTCCAATATTTCCTTTCTTCTATACTTCCTTGTGTCATTATTTCCTTTTACATTATTTCTTTTTTTCAATATATCTTTTTGTCAATATTTCCTTTTTTCTATATTTCCTTTTCTCAATATTTCCTTTTTCCAATATTTCCATTTTTCTATACTTCCCTTTGTCAATAATTCCTTTTTTCAATATTTCCTTTTTTCAATATTTCCTTTTTTCTATACTTCCTTTTGTCAATATTTCCTTTTTTCAATATTTCCTTTTTTCAATATTTCCTTTTGTCAATATTTCCTTTTTTCTTTATTTGCTTTTTTCAATATTTCCTTTTTTCAACATTTCCTTTTGTCAATATTTCCTTTTTTCCATATTTCCTTTTGTCAATATTTCCTTCTCTCAATATTTCCTTTATTCTATATTTACTTTTTTCAATATTTCCTTTTGTCTATTTTACCTTATTTCAATATTTCCTTTTGCCAATATTTCCTTTTGTCAATATTTCCTTTTGTCAATATTTCCTTTTGTCAATATTTCCTTTTGTCAATATTTCGTTTTTTCTATATTTCCTTTTGTCAATATTTCCTTTTGTCAATATTTCTTTTTGTCATTATTTCCTTTTTTCAATATTTCCTTTTTATATATTTTCTTTTTTCAATATTTCTTTTTTTCTATACTTCCTTTTTTCAATATTTCCTTTTTTTAATATTTCCTTTTTTCAATATATCCTTTTTTCAATATTTCCTTATTTCAATATTTTTTTTTCTATGCTTCCTTTTTCAGTATTTCCTTTTTTCAATATTTCTTTTTGTCAATATTTCCTTTTTTCTTTATTTACTTTTTTCAATATTTCCTTTTTTCAACATTTCCTTTTGTCAATATTTCCTTTTTTCTATATTTCCTTTTTTCAATATTTCCTTCTCTCAATATTTCCTTTATTCAATATTTCCTTTTTTCAATATTTCCTTTTGTCTATTTTACCTTATTTCAATATTTCCTTTTGCCAATATTTCCTTTTGTCAATATTTCCTTTTGTCAATATTTCCTTTTTTCAATATTTCCTTTTGTCAATATTTCGTTTTTTCTATATTTCCTTTTGTCAATATTTCCTTTTGTCAATATTTCCTTTGGTCATTATTCCCTTTTTTCAATATTTCCTTTATATATATTTTCTTTTTTCAATATTTCTTTTTTTCTATACTTCCTTTTTTCAATATTTCCTTTGTTCAATATTTCCTTTTATCAATATTTCCTTTTTTCAATATTTCCTTTTTCCAATATTTCCTTTCTTCTATACTTCCTTGTGTCATTATTTCCTTTTTTCATTATTTCTTTTTTTCAATATATCTTTTTGTCAATATTTCCTTTTTTCTATATTTCCTTTTCTCAATATTTCCTTTTTCCAATATTTCCATTTTTCTATACTTCCCTTTGTCAATAATTCCTTTTTTCAATATTTCCTTTTTTCAATATTTCCTTTTTTCTATACTTCCTTTTGTCAATATTTCCTTTTTTCAATATTTCCTTTTTTCAATATTTCCTTTTGTCAATATTTCCTTTTTTCTTTATTTGCTTTTTTCAATATTTCCTTTTTTCAACATTTCCTTTTGTCAATATTTCCTTTTTTCCATATTTCCTTTTGTCAATATTTCCTTCTCTCAATATTTCCTTTATTCTATATTTACTTTTTTCAATATTTCCTTTTGTCTATTTTACCTTATTTCAATATTTCCTTTTGCCAATATTTCCTTTTGTCAATATTTCCTTTTGTCAATATTTCCTTTTGTCAATATTTCCTTTTGTCAATATTTCGTTTTTTCTATATTTCCTTTTGTCAATATTTCCTTTTGTCAATATTTCTTTTTGTCATTATTTCCTTTTTTCAATATTTCCTTTTTATATATTTTCTTTTTTCAATATTTCTTTTTTTCTATACTTCCTTTTTTCAATATTTCCTTTTTTTAATATTTCCTTTTTTCAATATATCCTTTTTTCAATATTTCCTTATTTCAATATTTTTTTTTCTATGCTTCCTTTTTCAGTATTTCCTTTTTTCAATATTTCTTTTTGTCAATATTTCCTTTTTTCTTTATTTACTTTTTTCAATATTTCCTTTTTTCAACATTTCCTTTTGTCAATATTTCCTTTTTTCTATATTTCCTTTTGTCAATATTTCCTTCTCTCAATATTTCCTTTATTCAATATTTCCTTTTT
Source organism: Ischnura elegans (assembly GCF_921293095.1). Taxonomy (NCBI): domain Eukaryota; kingdom Metazoa; phylum Arthropoda; class Insecta; order Odonata; family Coenagrionidae; genus Ischnura; species Ischnura elegans. Next base: position 94,686,448 of record NC_060253.1, read on the forward strand.
TCAATATTTCCTTTTGTCTATTTTACCTTATTTCAATATTTCCTTTTGCCAATATTTCCTTTTGTCAATATTTCCTTTTGTCAATATTTCCTTTTTTCAATATTTCCTTTTGTCAATATTTCCTTTTTTCTATATTTCCTTTTGTCAATAATTCCTTTTGTCAATATTTCCTTTGGTCATTATTCCCTTTTTTCAATATTTCCTTTATATATATTTTCTTTTTTCAATATTTCTTTTTTTCTATACTTCCTTTTTTCAATATTTCCTTTGTTCAATATTTCCTTTTATCAATATTTCCTTTTTTCAATATTTCCTTTTTCCAATATTTCCTTTCTTCTATACTTCCTTGTGTCATTATTTCCTTTTTTCATTATTTCTTTTTTTCAATATATCTTTTTGTCAATATTTCCTTTTTTCTATATTTCCTTTTCTCAATATTTCAATTTTTCAATATTTCCATTTTTCTATACTTCCCTTTGTCAATAATTCCTTTTTTATATATTTCCTTTTTTCAATATTTCCTTTTTTCTATACTTCCTTTTGTCAATATTTCCTTTTTTTAATATTTCCTTTTTTCAATATTTCCTTTCGTCAATATTTCCTTTTTTCTTTATTTGCTTTTTTCAATACTTCCTTTTTTCTATATTTCCTTTTGTCAATATTTCCTTCTCTCAATATTTCCTTTATTCAATATTTCCTTTTTTCAATATTTCCTTTTGTCTATTTTACCTTATTTCAATATTTCCTTTTGCCAATATTTCCTTTTGTCAACATTTCCTTTTGTCAATATTTCCTTTTGTCAATATATCCTTTTGTCAATATTTCGTTTTTTCTATATTTCCTTTTGCCAATATTTCCTTTTGTCAATATTTCCTTTGGTCATTATTTCCTTTTTTCAATATTTCTTTTTTATATATTTTCTTTTTTCAATATTTCTTTTTTTCTATACTTCCTTTTTTCAATATTTCCTTTTTTTAATATTTCCTTTTTCAATATTTTTTTTCTATACTAACTTTTTTTAATATTTCCTTTTTTCAATATTTCCTTTTTCAATATTTCCTTTTGTCAATATTTCCTTTTTTCAATATTTCCTTTTTTCAATAATACCTTTTGTCAATATTTCCTTTTTTCTTTATTTGCTTTTTTCAATATTTCCTTTTTTCAATATTTCCTTTCTTCAATATTTTTTTTTCTATACTTCCTTTTTTCAATATTTCCTTTTTTCAATATTTCCTTTTGTCAATATTTCCTTTTTTCTATACTTCCTTTTGTCTATATATCCTTTTGTCAATATTTCCCTTTTTCAATATTTCCTTTTGACAATATTTCCTTTTTTCTAGAATTCCTCTTGTCAATATTTCCTTTTGTCAAAATTTCCTTTTGTCAATATTTCCTTTTTTCAATATTTCCTTTTGTCAATATCTCCTTTTGTCAATATTTCCTTTTGTCAATATTTCCTTTTTTCAATATTTCCTTTTTTCAATATTTCCATTTTTCAATATTCCTTTTTTCTAAATTTCCTTTTTTCAATATTTCCTTTTATCAAATATTTCCTTTTTTCAATATTTCCTTTTTTCAATATTTCCTTTCTTCTATACTTCCTTGTGTCAATATTTCCTTTTTTCATTATTTCTTTTTTTCAATATATCTTTTTGTCAATATTTCCTTTTTTCTATATTTCCTTTTCTCAATATTTCCTTTTTTCAATATTTCCATTTTTCTATGCTTCCCTTTGTCAATAATTCCTTTTTTCAATATTTCCTTTTTTCAATATTTCCTTTTTTCTATACTTCCTTTTGTCAATATTTCCTTTTTTCAATATTTCCTTTTTTCAATATTTCCTTTTTTCAATATTTCATTTTTCAATATTTCCTTTTTTCTATACTTCCTTTCTTCAATATATTCTTTTTTCTATACTTCCTTTTTTCAATATTTCATTTTGTCAATATTTCCTTCTCTCAATATTTCCTTTATTCTATATTTATTTTTTCAATATTTCCTTTGGTCTATTTTACCTTATTTCAATATTTCCTTTTGCCAATATTTCCTTTTGTCAATATTTCCTTTTGTCAATATTTCCTTTTGTCAATATTTCGTTTTTTCTATATTTCCTTTTGTCAATATTTCCTTTTGTCAATATTTCTTTTTGTCATTATTTCCTTTTTTCAATATTTCCTTTTTATATATTTTCTTTTTTCAATATTTCTTTTTTTCTATACTTCCTTTTTTCAATATTTCCTTTTTTTAATATTTCCTTTTTTCAATATTTCCTTTTTTCAATATTTCCTTATTTCAATATTTTTTTTTCTATACTTCCTTTTTTCAGTATTTCCTTTTTTCAATATTTCTTTTTGTCAATATTTCCTTTTTTCTTTATTTGCTTTTTTCAATACTTCCTTTTTTCAACATTTCCTTTTGTCAATATTTCCTTTTTTCTATATTTCCTTTTGTCAATATTTCCTTCTCTCAATATTTCCTTTTTTCAATATTTCCTTTTTTCAATATTTCCTTTTGTCTATTTTACCTTATTTCAATATTTCCTTTTGCCAATATTTCCTTTTGTCAATATTTCCTTTTGTCAATATTTCCTTTTGTCAATATTTCCTTTTGTCAATATTTCGTTTTTTCTATATTTCCTTTTGCCAATATTTCCTTTTGTCAATATTTCTTTTTGTCATTATTTCCTTTTTTCAATATTTCCTTTTTATATATTTTCTTTTTTCAATATTTCTTTTTTTCTATACTTCCTTTTTTCAATATTTCCTTTTTTTAATATTTCCTTTTTTCAATATATCCTTTTTTCAATATTTCCTTATTTCAATATTTTTTTTTCTATGCTTCCTTTTTCAGTATTTCCTTTTTTCAATATTTCTTTTTGTCAATATTTCCTTTTTTCTTTATTTACTTTTTTCAATATTTCCTTTTTTCAACATTTCCTTTTGTCAATATTTCCTTTTTTCTATATTTCCTTTTGTCAATATTTCCTTCTCTCAATATTTCCTTTATTCAATATTTCCTTTTTTCAATATTTCCTTTTGTCTATTTTACCTTATTTCAATATTTCCTTTTGCCAATATTTCCTTTTGTCAATATTTCCTTTTGTCAATATTTCCTTTTTTCAATATTTCCTTTTGTCAATATTTCGTTTTTTCTATATTTTCTTTTGTCAATATTTCCTTTTGTCAATATTTCCTTTGGTCATTATTCCCTTTTTTCAATATTTCCTTTATATATATTTTCTTTTTTCAATATTTCTTTTTTTCTATACTTCCTTTTTTCAATATTTCCTTTGTTCAATATTTCCTTTTATCAATATTTCCTTTTTTCAATATTTCCTTTTTCCAATATTTCCTTTCTTCTATACTTCCTTGTGTCATTATTTCCTTTTTTCATTATTTCTTTTTTTCAATATATCTTTTTGTCAATATTTCCTTTTTTCTATATTTCCTTTTCTCAATATTTCCATTTTTCAATATTTCCATTTTTCTATACTTCCCTTTGTCAATAATTCCTTTTTTATATATTTCCTTTTTTCAATATTTCCTTTTTTCTATACTTCCTTTTGTCAATATTTCCTTTTTTTAATATTTCCTTTTTTCAATATTTCCTTTCGTCAATATTTCCTTTTTTCTTTATTTGCTTTTTTCAATACTTCCTTTTTTCTATATTTCCTTTTGTCAATATTTCCTTCTCTCAATATTTCCTTTATTCAATATTTCCTTTTTTCAATATTTCCTTTTGTCTATTTTACCTTATTTCAATATTTCCTTTTGCCAATATTTCCTTTTGTCAATATTTCCTTTTGTCAATATTTCCTTTTGTCAATATATCCTTTTGTCAATATTTCGTTTTTTCTATATTTCCTTTTGCCAATATTTCCTTTTGTCAATATTTCCTTTGGTCATTATTTCCTTTTTTCAATATTTCTTTTTTATATATTTTCTTTTTTCAATATTTCTTTTTTTCTATACTTCCTTTTTTCAATATTTCCTTTTTTTAATATTTCCTTTTTCAATATTTTTTTTCTATACTAACTTTTTTTAATATTTCCTTTTTTCAATATTTCCTTTTTCAATATTTCCTTTTGTCAATATTTCCTTTTTTCAATATTTCCTTTTTTCAATAATACCTTTTGTCAATATTTCCTTTTTTCTTTATTTGCTTTTTTCAATATTTCCTTTTTTCAATATTTCCTTTTTTCAATATTTTTTTTTCAATACTTCCTTTTTTCAATATTTCCTTTTTTCAATATTTCCTTTTGTCAATATTTCCTTTTTTCTATACTTCCTTTTGTCTATATATCCTTTTGTCAATATTTCCCTTTTTCAATATTTCCTTTTGACAATATTTCCTTTTTTCTAGAATTCCTCTTGTCAATATTTCCTTTTGTCAAAATTTCCTTTTGTCAATATTTCCTTTTTTCTATATTTCCATTTGTCAATATCTCCTTTTGTCAATATTTCCTTTTGTCAATATTTCCTTTTTTCAATATTTCCTTTTTTCAATATTTCCATTTTTCAATATTCCTTTTTTCTAAATTTCCTTTTTTCAATATTTCCTTTTATCAAATATTTCCTTTTTTCAATATTTCCTTTTTTCAATATTTCCTTTCTTCTATACTTCCTTGTGTCAATATTTCCTTTTTTCATTATTTCTTTTTTTCAATATATCTTTTTGTCAATATTTCCTTTTTTCTATATTTCCTTTTCTCAATATTTCCTTTTTTCAATATTTCCATTTTTCTATGCTTCCCTTTGTCAATAATTCCTTTTTTCAATATTTCCTTTTTTCAATATTTCCTTTTTTCTATACTTCCTTTTGTCAATATTTCCTTTTTTCAATATTTCCTTTTTTCAATATTTCCTTTTTTCAATATTTCATTTTTCAATATTTCCTTTTTTCTATACTTCCTTTCTTCAATATATTCTTTTTTCTATACTTCCTTTTTTCAATATTTCATTTTGTCAATATTTCCTTCTCTCAATATTTCCTTTATTCTATATTTACTTTTTTCAATATTTCCTTTTGTCTATTTTACCTTATTTCAATATTTCCTTTTGCCAATATTTCCTTTTGTCAATATTTCCTTTTGTCAATATTTCCTTTTGTCAATATTTCGTTTTTTCTATATTTCCTTTTGTCAATATTTCCTTTTGTCAATATTTCTTTTTGTCATTATTTCCTTTTTTCAATATTTCCTTTTTATATATTTTCTTTTTTCAATATTTCTTTTTTTCTATACTTCCTTTTTTCAATATTTCCTTTTTTTAATATTTCCTTTTTTCAATATTTCCTTTTTTCAATATTTCCTTATTTCAATATTTTTTTTTCTATACTTCCTTTTTTCAGTATTTCCTTTTTTCAATATTTCTTTTTGTCAATATTTCCTTTTTTCTTTATTTGCTTTTTTCAATATTTCCTTTTTTCAACATTTCCTTTTGTCAATATTTCCTTTTTTCTATATTTCCTTTTGTCAATATTTCCTTCTCTCAATATTTCCTTTATTCAATATTTCCTTTTTTCAATATTTCCTTTTGTCTATTTTACCTTATTTCAATATTTCCTTTAGCCAATATTTCCTTTTGTCAATATTTCCTTTTGTCAATATTTCCTTTTGTCAATATTTCCTTTTGTCAATATTTCGTTTTTTCTATATTTCCTTTTGTCAATATTTCCTTTTGTCAATATTTCCTTTGGTCATTATTTCCTTTTTTCAATATTTCCTTTTTTTATATTTTCTTTTTTCAATATTTCTTTTTTTCTATACCTCCTTTTTTCAATATTTCCTTTGTTCAATATTTCCTTTTATCAATATTTCCTTTTTTCAATATTTCCTTTTTCCAATATTTCCTTTCTTCTATACTTCCTTGTGTCATTATTTCCTTTTTTCATTATTTCTTTTTTTCAATATATCTTTTTGTCAATATTTCCTTTTTTCTATATTTCCTTTTCTCAATATTTCCATTTTTCAATATTTCCATTTTTCTATACTTCCCTTTGTCAATAATTCCTTTTTTATATACTTCCTTTTTTCAATATTTCCTTTTTTCTATACTTCCTTTTGTCAATATTTCCTTTTTTTAATATTTCCTTTTTTCAATATTTCCTTTCGTCAATATTTCCTTTTTTCTTTATTTGCTTTTTTCAATACTTCCTTTTTTCAACATTTCCTTTTGTCAATATTTCCTTTTTTCTATATTTCCTTTTGTCAATATTTCCTACTCTCAATATTTCCTTTATTCATTATTTCCTTTTTTCAATATTCCCTTTTGTCTATTTTACCTTATTTCAATATTTCCTTTTGCCAATATTTCCTTTTGTCAATATATCCTTTTGTCAATATTTCCTTTTGTCAATATTTCGTTTTTTCTATATTTCCTTTTGCCAATATTTCCTTTTGTCAATATTTTATTTGGTCATTATTTCCTTTTTTCAATATTTCTTTTTTATATATTTTCTTTTTTCAATATTTTTTTTTTTCTATACTTCCTTTTTTCAAAATTTCCTTTTGTTAATATTTCCTTTTTTCAATATTTTTTTTCTATACTAACTTTTTTTAATATTTCCTTTTTTCAATATTTCCTTTTTCAATATTTCCTTTTTTCAATATTTCCTTTTTTTAATATTTCCTTTTTTCTATACTTCCTTTTGTCAATATTTCCTTTTTTCAACATTTCCTTTTTTCAATAATACCTTTTGTCAATATTTCCTTTTTTCTTTATTTGCTTTTTTCAATATTTCCTTTTTTCAATATTTCCTTTTTTCAATATTTCTTTTTTTCTATACTTCCTTTTTTCAATATTTCCTTTTTTCAATATTTCCTTTTGTCAATATTTCCTTTTTTCTATACTTCCTTTTGTCTTTATATCCTTTTGTCAATATTTCCCTTTTTCAATATTTCCTTTTGACAATATTTCCTTTTTTCTAGAATTCCTCTTGTCAATATTTCCTTTTGTCAAAATTTCCTTTTGTCAATATTTCCTTTTTTACACTTCCTTTTATCAATATTTCATTTTGTCAATATTTCGTTTTTTCTATATTTCCTTTTGTCAATATTTCCTTTTGTCAATATTTCCTTTGGTCATTATTTCCTTTTTTCAATATTTCCTTATTCAATATTTCCTATTTTCAATATTTCTATTTTTCTATACTTCCTTTTTTCAATATTTCCTTTTTTTAATATTTCCTTTTTTCAATATTTCCTTTTCCAATATTTCCTTATTTCAATATTTTTTTTTCTATACTTCCTTTTTTCAATATTTCCTTTTTTCAATATTTCCTTTTGTCAATATTTCCTTTTTTCTATACTTCCTTTTGTCAATATTTCCTTTTGTCAATATTTCCTTTTGTCAATATTTCCTTTTTTCTATACCTCTTTTGTCAATATTTCCTTTTGTCAATATTTCCTTTTGTCATATTTCCTTTTGTCAATATTTCCTTTTTTCAATATTTCCTTTTTTTAATATTTCCTTTTTTCAATATTTCATTTTTCAATATTTCCTTTTTTCTATACTTCCTTTCTTCAATATATTCTTTTTTCTATACTTCCTTTTTTCAATATTTCATTTTGTCAATATTTCCTTTTTTCAATATATCGTTTTGTCAATATATCCTTTTGTCAATATTTTCCTTTTTCAATATTTCCTATTGACAATATTTCCTTTTTTCTATAATTCCTCTTGTCAATATTTCCTTTTGTCAAAATTTCCTTTTGTCAATATTTCCTTTTTTACACTTCCTTTTATCAATATTTCATTATGTCAATATTTCGTTTTTTCTATATTTCCTTTTGTCAATATTTCCTTTTTTCAACATTTCCTTTTGTCAATATTTCCTTTTTTCTATATTTCCTTTTGTCAATATTTCCTTCTCTCAATATTTCCTTTATTCAATATTTCCTTTTTTCTATATTTCCTTTTGTCTATTTTACCTTATTTCAATATTTCCTTTTGCCAATATTTCCTTTTGTCAATATTTTCTTTTGTCAATATTTCCTTTTGTCAATATTTCCTTTTGTCAATATTTCGTTTTTTCTATATTTCATTTTGTCAATATTTCCTTTTGTCAATATTTCCTTTGGTCATTATTTCCTTTTTTCAATATTTCCTTTTTATATATTTTCTTTTTTCAATATTTCTTTTTTTCTATACTTCCTTTTTTCAATATTTCCTTTGTTCAATATTTCCTTTTATCAATATTTCCTTTTTTCAATATTTCCTTTTTCCAATATTTCCTTTCTTCTATACTTTCTTTTGTCAATATTTCCTTTTTTCATTATTTCTTTTTTTCAATATATCTTTTTGTCAATATTTCCTTTTTTCTATATTTCCTTTTCTCAATATTTCCTTTTTTCGATATTTCCATTTTTCTATACTTCCCTTTGTCAATAATTCCTTTTTTAAAATATTTCCTTTTTTCAATATTTCCTTTTTTCTATACTTCCTTTTGTCAATATTTCCTTTTTTTAATATTTCCTTTTTTCAATATTTCCTTTCGTCAATATTTCCTTTTTTCTTTATTTGCTTTTTTCAATACTTCCTTTTTTCAACATTTCCTTTTGTCAATATTTCCTTTTTTCTAAATTTCCTTTTGTCAATATTTCCTTCTCTCAATATTTCCTTTATTCAATATTTCCTTTTTTCAATATTTCCTTTTGTCTATTTTACCTTATTTCAATATTTCCTTTTGCCAATATTTCCTTTTGTCAATATTTCCTTTTGTCAATATTTCCTTTTGTCAATATTTCCTTTTGTCAATATTTCGTTTTTTCTATATTTCCTTTTGCCAATATTTCCTTTTGTCAATATTTCCTTTGGTCATTATTTCCTTTTTTCAATATTTTTTTTTTATATATTTTCTTTTTTCAATATTTCTTTTTTTCTATACTTCCTTTTTTCAATATTTCCTTTTTTTAATATTTCCTTTTTTCAATATTTTTTTTCTATACTAACTTTTTTTAGTATTTCCTTTTTTCAATATTTCCTTTTTCAATATTTCCTTTTTTCAATATTTCCTTTTTTTATATTTCCTTTTTTCTATACTTCCTTTTGTCAATATTTCCTTTTTTCAATATTTCCTTTTTTCAATAATACCTTTTGTCAATATTTCATTTTTTCTTTATTTGCTTTTTTCAATATTTCCTTTTTTCAATATTTCCTTTCTTCAATATTTTTTTTTCTATACTTCCTTTTTTCAATATTTCCTTTTTTCAATATTTCCTTTTGTCAATATTTCCTTTTTTTTATACTTCCTTTTGTCTATATATCCTTTTGTCAATATTTCCCTTTTTCAATATTTCCTTTTGACAATATTTCCTTTTTTCTAGAATTCCTCTTGTCAATATTTCCTTTTGTCAAAATTTCCTTTTGTCAATATTTCCTTTTTTCTATACTTCCTTTTGTCAATATCTCCTTTTGTCAATATTTCCTTATGTCAATATTTCCTTTTTTCAATATTTCCTTTTTTCAATATTTCCATTTTTCAATATTCCTTTTTTCTAAATTTCCTTTTTTCAATATTTCCTTTTATCAATATTTCCTTTTTTCAATATTTCCTTTTTTCAATATTTCCTTTCTTCTATACTTCCTTGTGTCAATATTTCCTTTTTTCATTATTTCTTTTTTTTAATATATCTTTTTGTCAATATTTCCTTTTTTCTATATTTCCTTTTCTCAATACTTCCTTTTTTCAATATTTCCATTTTTCTATACTTCCCTTTGTCAATAATTCCTTTTTTCAATATTTCCTTTTTTGAATATTTCCTTTTTTCTAAACTTCCTTTTGTCAATATTTCCTTTTTTCAACATTTCCTTTTGTCAATATTTCCTTTTTTCTATATTTCCTTTTTTCAATATTTCCTTCTCTCAATATTTCCTTTATTCTATATTTACTTTTTTCAATATTTCCTTTTGTCTTTTTTACCTTATTTCAATATTTCCTTTTGCCAATATTTCCTTTTGTCAATATTTCCTTTTGTCAATATTTCCTTTTGTCAATATTTCCTTTTGTCAATATTTCGTTTTTTCTATATTTCCTTTTGTCAATATTTCCTTTTGTCAATATTTCTTTTTGTCATTATTTCCTTTTTTCAATATTTCCTTTTTATATATTTTCTTTTTTCAATATTTCTTTTTTTCTATACTTCCTTTTTTCAATATTTCCTTTTTTTAATATTTCCTTTTTTCAATATTTTCTTTTTTCAATATTTCCTTATTTCAATATTTTTTTTTCTATACTTCCTTTTTTCAGTATTTCCTTTTTTAATATTTCTTTTTGTCAATATTTCCTTTTTTCTTTATTTGCTTTTTTCAATATTTCCTTTTTTCAACATTTCCTTTTGTCAATATTTCCTTTTTTCTATATTTCCTTTTGTCTATTTTACCTTATTTCAATATTTCCTTTTGCCAATATTTCCTTTTGTCAATATTTCCTTTTGTCAATATTTCCTTTTGTCAATATTTCCTTTTGTCAATATTTCGTTTTTTCTATATTTCCTTTTGTCAATATTTCCTTTTGTCAATATTTCCTTTGGTCATTATTTCCTTTTTTCAATATTTCCTTTTTATATATTTTCTTTTTTCAATATTTCTTTTTTTCTATACTTCCTTTTTTCAATATTTCCTTTGTTCAATATTTCCTTTTATCAATATTTCCTTTTTTCAATATTTCCTTTTTCCAATATTTCCTTTCTTCTATACTTCCTTGTGTCAATATTTCCTTTTTTCATTATTTCTTTTTTTCAATATATCTTTTTGTCAATATTTCCTTTTTTCTATATTTCCTTTTCTCAATATTTCCTTTTTTCAATATTTCCATTTTTCTATACTTCCCTTTGTCAATAATTCCTTTTTTATATATTTCCTTTTTTCAATATTTCCTTTTTTCTATACTTCCTTTTGTCAATATTTCCTTTTTTTAATATTTCCTTTTTTCAATATTTCCTTTCGTCAATATTTCCTTTTTTCTTTATTTGCTTTTTTCAATACTTCCTTTTTTCAACATTTCCTTTTGTCAATATTTCCTTTTTTCTATATTTCCTTTTGTCAATATTTCCTTCTCTAAATATTTCCTTTATTCAATATTTCCTTTTTTCAATATTTCCTTTTGTCTATTTTACCTTATTTCAATATTTCCTTTTGCCAATATTTCCTTTTGTCAATATATCCTTTTGTCAATATTTCCTTTTGTCAATATTTCCTTTTGTCAATATTTCGTTTTTTCTATATTTCCTTTTGCCAATATTTCCTTTTGTCAATATTTCCTTTGGTCATTATTTCCTTTTTTCAATATTTCTTTTTTATATATTTTCTTTTTTCAATATTTCTTTTTTTCTATACTTCCTTTTTTCAATATTTCCTTTTGTTAATATTTCCTTTTTTCAATATTTTTTTTCTATACTAACTTTTTTTAATATTTCCTTTTTTCAAAATTTCCTTTTTCAATATTTCCTTTTTTCAATATTTCCTTTTTTTAATATTTCCTTTTTTCTATACTTCCTTTTGTCAATATTTCCTTTTTTCAATATTTCCTTTTTTCAATAATACCTTTTGTCAATATTTCCTTTTTTCTTTATTTGCTTTTTTCAATATTTCTTTTTTTCAATATTTCCTTTCTTCAATATTTTTTTTTCTATACTTCCTTTTTTCAATATTTCCTTTTTTCAATATTTCCTTTTGTCAATATTTCCTTTTTTCTATACTTCCTTTTGTCTATATATCCTTTTGTCAATATTTCCCTTTTTCAATATTTCCTTTTGACAATATTTCCTTTTTTCTAGAATTCCTCTTGTCAATATTTCCTTTTGTCAAAATTTCCTTTTGTCAATATTTCCTTTTTTACACTTCCTTTTATCAATATTTCATTTTGTCAATATTTCGTTTTTTCTATATTTCCTTTTGTCAATATTTCCTTTTGTCAATATTTCCTTTGGTCATTATTTCCTTTTTTCAATATTTCCTTATTCAATATTTCCTATTTTCAATATTTCTATTTTTCTATACTTCCTTTTTTCAATATTTCCTTTTTTTAATATTTCCTTTTCTCAATATTTCCTTTTCCAATATTTCCTTATTTCAATATTTTTTTTTCTATACTTCCTTTTTTCAATATTTCCTTTTTTCAATATTTCCTTTTGTCAATATTTCCTTTTTTCTATACTTCCTTTTGTCAATATTTCCTTTTGTCAATATTTCCTTTTGTCAATATTTCCTTTTTTCTATACCTCTTTTGTCAATATTTCCTTTTGTCAATATTTCCTTTTGTCATATTATCTTTTGTCAATATTTCCTTTTTTCAATATTTCCTTTTTTTAATATTTCCTTTTTTCAATATTTCTTTTTTCAATATTTCCTTTTTTCTATACTTCCTTTCTTCAATATATTCTTTTTTCTATACTTCCTTTTTTCAATATTTCATTTTGTCAATATTTCCTTTTGTCAATATTTCCTTTTTTCAATATATCGTTTTGTCAATATATCCTTTTGTCAATATTTTCCTTTTTCAATATGTCCTATTGACAATATTTCCTTTTTTCTATAATTCCTCTTGTCAATATTTCCTTTTGTCAAAATTTCCTTTTGTCAATATTTCCTTTTTTACACTTCCTTTTATCAATATTTCATTATGTCAATATTTCGTTTTTTCTATATTTCCTTTTGTCAATATTTCCTTTTTTCAATATTTCCATTTTCCAATATTTCCTTTTTTCATTATTTCTTTTTCAATATTTCCTTTTTCTTATACTTCCTTTTTTCAATATTTCCTTTTTTCTAGACTTCCTTTTTTCAATATTTCCTTTTCTCAATATTTCCTTTTGTCAATATTTCCTTTTTTCAATATATCGTTTTGTCAATATATCCTTTTGTCAATATTTCCCTTTTTCAATATTTCCTTTTGACAATATTTCCTTTTTTCTATAATTCCTCTTGTCAATATTTCCTTTTGTCAAAATTTCCTCTTGTCAATATTTCCTTTTTAACACTTCCTTTTATCAATATTTCATTTTGTCAATAATTCGTTTTTTCTATATTTCCTTTTGTCAATATTTCCTTTTGTCAATATTTCCTATGATCAATATTTCCTTTTTTCAATATTTCCTTTTTCAATATTTCCTTTTTTCAATATTTCTTTTTTTCTATACTTCCTTTTTTCAATATTTCCTTTTTTTAATATTTCCTTTTTTCAATATTTCCTTTTTTCAATATTTCCCTTTTTCAATATTTTTTTTTCTATACTTCCTTTTTTCAATATTTCCTTTTTTCAATAGTTCCTTTTGTCAATATTTGCTTTTTTCTATACTTCCTTTAATCAATATTTCCTTCTGTCAATATTTCCTCTTGTCAATATTTCCTTTTTTCCATACTTCCTTTTGTCAATAATTCCTTTTGTCCATATTTCCTTTTGTCAATATTTCCTTTTTTCTATACTTCCTTTTGTCAATATCTCCTTTTGTCAATATTTCCTTTTGTCAATATTTCCTTTTTTCAATATTTCCTTTTTTCAATATTTCCATTTTTCAATATTCCTTTTCTCTAAATTTCCTTTTTTCAATATTCCCTTTTATCAATATTTCCTTTTTTCAATATTTCCTTTCTTCAATATTTCCTTTCTTCTATACTTCCTTTTGTCAATATTTCCTTTTTTCATTATTTCTTTTTTTCAATATATCTTTTTGTCAATATTTCCTTTTTTCTATATTTCCTTTTCTCAATATTTCCTTTTTCAATATTTCCATTTTTCTATACTTCCCTTTGTCAATAATTCCTTTTTTCAATATTTCCTTTTCTCAATATTTCCTTTTTTCTATACTTCCTTTTGTCAATATTTCCTTTTTTCAATATTTCCTTTTTTCAATATTTCCTTTTGTCAATATTTCCTTTTTTCTTTATTTGCTTTTTTCAATATTTCCTTTTTTCAACATTTCCTTTTGTCAATATTTCCTTTTTTCTATATTTCCTTTTGTCAATATTTCCTTCTCTCAATATTTCCTTTATTCTATATTTACTTTTTTCAATATTTCCTTTTGTCTATTTTACCTTATTTCAATATTTCCTTTTGCCAATATTTCCTATTGACAATATTTCCTATTTTCTATAATTCCTCTTGTCAATATTTCCTTTTGTCAAAATTTCCTTTTGTCAATATTTCCTTTTTTACATTTCCTTTTATCAATATTTCATTATGTCAATATTTCGTTTTTTCTATATTTCCTTTTGTCAATATTTCCTTTTTTCAATATTTCCATTTTTCAATATTTCCTTTTTTCAATATTTCTTTTTCAATATTTCCTTTTTCTTATATTTCCTTTTTTCAATATTTCCTTTTTTCTAGACTTCCTTTTTTCAATATTTCCTTTTCTCAATATTTCCTTTTGTCAATATTTCCTTTTTTCAATATATCGTTTTGTCAATATATCCTTTTGTAAATATTTCCCTTTTTCAATATTTCCTTTTGACAATATTTCCTTTTTTCTATAATTCCTCTTGTCAATATTTCCTTTTGTCAAAATTTCCTCTTGTCAATATTTCCTTTTTAACACTTCCTTTTATCAATATTTCATTTTGTCAATAATTCGTTTTTTCTATATTTCCTTATGTCAATATTTCCTTTTGTCAATATTTCCTATGGTCAATATTTCCTTTTTTCAATATTTCCTTTTTCAATATTTCCTTTTTTCAATATTTCTTTTTTTCTATACTTCCTTTTTTCAATATTTCCTTTTTTTAATATTTCCATTTTTCAATATTTCCTTTTTTCAATATTTCCCTTTTTCAATATTTTTTTTTCTATACTTCCTTTTTTCAATATTTCCTTTTTTCAATATTTCCTTTTGTCAATATTTGCTTTTTTCTATACTTCCTTTTGTCAATATTTCCTTTTGTCAATATTTCCTCTTGTCAATATTTCCTTTTTTCCATACTTCCTTTTGTCAATAATTCCTTTTGTCCATATTTCCTTTTGTCAATATTTCCTTTTTTCTATACTTCCTTTTGTCAATATCTCCTTTTGTCAATATTTCCTTTTGTCAATATTTCCTTTTTTCAATATTTCCTTTTTTCAATATTTCCATTTTTCAATATTCCTTTTCTCTAAATTTCCTTTTTTCAATATTCCCTTTTATCAATATTTCCTTTTTTCAATATTTCCTTTCTTCAATATTTCCTTTCTTCTATACTTCCTTTTGTCAATATTTCCTTTTTTCATTATTTCTTTTTTTCAATATTTCCTTTTGTCAATATTTCCTTTTTTCAATATTTCCTTTTCTCAATATTTCCTTTTTCAATATTTCCATTTTTCTATACTTCCCTTTGTCAATAATTCCTTTTTTCAATATTTCCTTTTCTCAATATTTCCTTTTTTCTATACTTCCTTTTGTCAATATTTCCTTTTTTCAATATTTCCTTTTTTCAATATTTCCTTTTGTCAATATTTCCTTTTTTCTTTATTTGCTTTTTTCAATATTTCCTTTTTTCAACATTTCCTTTTGTCAATATTTCCTTTTTTCTATATTTCCTTTTGTCAATATTTCCTTCTCTCAATATTTCCTTTATTCTATATTTACTTTTTTCAATATTTCCTTTTGTCTATTTTACCTTATTTCAATATTTCCTTTTGCCAATATTTCCTTTTGTCAATATTTCCTTTTGTCAATATTTCCTTTTGTCAATATTTCGTTTTTTCTATATTTCCTTTTGTCAATATTTCCTTTTGTCAATATTTCCTTTTGTCATTATTTCCTTTTTTCAATATTTCCTTTATATATATTTTCTTTTTTCAATATTTCTTTTTTTCTATACTTCCTTTTTTCAATATTTCCTTTTTTTAATATTTCCTTTTTTCAATATTTCCTTTTTTCAATATTTCCTTATTTCAATATTTTTTTTTCTATACTTCCTTTTTTCAGTATTTCCTTTTTTCAATATCTCTTTTTGTCAATATTTCCTTTTTTCTTTATTTGCTTTTTTCAATATTTCCTTTTTTCAACATTTCCTTTTGTCAATAATTCCTTTTTTCTATATTTCCTTTTGTCAATATTTCCTTCTCTAAATATTTCCTTTTGTCTATTTTACCTTATTTCAATATTTCCTTTTGCCAATATTTCCTTTTGTCAATATTTCCTTTTGTCAATATTTCCTTTTGTCAATATTTCCTTTTGTCAATATTTCGTTTTTTCTATATTTCCTTTTGTCAATATATCTTTTTGTCAATATTTCCTTTTTTCTATATTTCCTTTTCTCAATATTTCCTTTTTCAATATTTCCATTTTTCTATACTTCCCTTTGTCAATAATTCGTTTTTTCTATATTTCCTTTTGTCAATATTTCCTTTTGTCAATATTTCCTATGGTCAATATTTCCTTTTTTCAATATTTCCTTTTTCAATATTTCCTTTTTTCAATATTTCTTTTTTTCTATACTTCCTTTTTTCAATATTTCCTTTTTTTAATATTTCCTTTTTTCAATATTTCCTTTTTTCAATATTTCCCTTTTTCAATATTTTTTTTCTATACTTCCTTTTTTCAATATTTCCTTTTTTCAATATTTCCTTTTGTCAATATTTGCTTTTTTCTATACTTCCTTTTGTCAATATTTCCTTTTGTCAATATTTCCTCTTGTCAATATTTCCTTTTTTCCATACTTCCTTTTGTCAATAATTCCTTTTGTCCATATTTCCTTTTGTCAATATTTCCTTTTTTCTATACTTCCTTTTGTCAATATCTCCTTTTGTCAATATTTCCTTTTGTCAATATTTCCTTTTTTCAATATTTCCTTTTTTCAATATTTCCATTTTTCAATATTCCTTTTCTCTAAATTTCCTTTTTTCAATATTCCCTTTTATCAATATTTCCTTTTTTCAATATTTCCTTTCTTCAATATTTCCTTTCTTCTATACTTCCTTTTGTCAATATTTCCTTTTTTCATTATTTCTTTTTTTCAATATATCTTTTTGTCAATATTTCCTTTTTTCTATATTTCCTTTTCTCAATATTTCCTTTTTCAATATTTCCATTTTTCTATACTTCCCTTTGTCAATAATTCCTTTTTTCAATATTTCCTTTTCTCAATATTTCCTTTTTTCTATACTTCCTTTTGTCAATATTTCCTTTTTTCAATATTTCCTTTTTTCAATATTTCCTTTTGTCAATATTTCCTTTTTTCTTTATTTGCTTTTTTCTATATTTCCTTTTTTCAACATTTCCTTTTGTCAATATTTCCTTTTTTCTATATTTCCTTTTGTCAATATTTCCTTCTCTCAATATTTCCTTTATTCTATATTTACTTTTTTCAATATTTCCTTTTGTCTATTTCACCTTATTTCAATATTTCCTTTTGCCAATATTTCCTTTTGTCAATATTTCCTTTTGTCAATATTTCCTTTTGTCAATATTTCGTTTTTTCTATATTTCCTTTTGTCAATATTTCCTTTTGTCAATATTTCCTTTTGTCATTATTTCCTTTTTTCAATATTTCCTTTATATATATTTTCTTTTTTCAATATTTCTTTTTTTCTATACTTCCTTTTTTAAATATTTCCTTTTTTTAATATTTCCTTTTTTCAATATTTCCTTTTTTCAATATTTCCTTATTTCAATATTTTTTTTTCTATACTTCCTTTTTTCAGTATTTCCTTTTTTCAATATCTCTTTTTGTCAATATTTCCTTTTTTCTTTATTTGCTTTTTTCAATATTTCCTTTTTTCAACATTTCCTTTTGTCAATAATTCCTTTTTTCTATATTTCCTTTTGTCAATATTTCCTTCTCTCAATATTTTCTTTTGTCTATTTTACCTTATTTCAATATTTCCTTTTGCCAATATTTCCTTTTGTCAATATTTCCTTTTGTCAATATTTCCTTTTGTCAATATTTCGTTTTTTCTATATTTCCTTTTGTCAATATTTCCTTTTGTCAATATTTCCTTTGGTCATTATTTCCTTTTTTCAATATTTCCTTTTTATATATTTTCTTTTTTCAATATTTCTTTTTTTCTATACTTCCTTTTTTCAATATTTCCTTTGTTCAATATTTCCTTTTATCAATATTTCCTTTTTTCAATATTTCCTATTTCCAATATTTCCTTTCTTCTATACTTCCTTGTGTCAAAATTTCCTTTTTTCATTATTTCTTTTTTTCAATATATCTTTTTGTCAATATTTCCTTTTTTCTATATTTCCTTTTCTCAATATTTCCTTTTTTCAATATTTCCATTTTTCTATACTTCCCTTTGTCAATAATTCCTTTTTTATATATTTCCTTTTTTCAATATTTCCTTTTTTCTATGCTTCCTTTTGTCAATATTTCCTTTTTTTAATATTTCCTTTTTTCAATATTTCCTTTCGTCAATATTTCCTTTATTCTTTATTTGCTTTTTTCAATACTTCCTTATTTCAACATTTCCTTTTGTCAATTTTTCCTTTTTTCTATATTTCCTTTTGTCAATATTTCCTTCTCTCAATATTTCCTTTATTCAATATTTCCTTTTTTCAATATTTCCTTTTGTCTATTTTACCTTATTTCAATATTTCCTTTTGCCAATATTTCCTTTTGTCAATATTTCCTTTTGTCAGTATTTCCTTTTGTCAATATTTTCTTTTGTCAATATTTCGTTTTTTCTATATTTCCTTTTGCCAATATTTCCTTTTGTCAATATTTCCTTTGGTCATTATTTCCTTTTTTCAATATTTCCTTTTTATATATTTTCTTTTTTCAATATTTGTTTTTTTCTATACTTCCTTTTTTCAATATTTCCTTTTTTTAATATTTCCTTTTTTCAATATTTCCTTTTTTCAATATTTCCTTATTTCAATATTTTTTTTTCTATACTTCACTTTTTCAGTATTTCCTTTTTTCAATATTTCCTTTTGTCAATATTTCCTATTGTCAATATTTCCTTTGGTCAATATTTCCTTTTTTCAATATATCGTTTTGTCAATATATCCTTTTGTCAATATTTCCCTTTTTCAGTATTTCCTTTTGATAATATTTCCTTTTTTCTATAATTCCTCTTGTCAATATTTCCTTTTGTCATAATTTCCTTTAGTCAATATTTCCTTTTTACTTCTTCCTTTTATCAATATTTCATTTTGTCAATATTTCGTTTTTTCTATATTTCCTTTTGTCAATATTTCCTTTTGTCAATATTTCCTTTGGTCAATATTTCCTTTTTTCAATATTTCCTTTTTCAATATTTCCTTTTTTCATTATTTCTTTTTTTCAATATTTCTTTTTGTCAATATTTCCTTTTTTCTATATTTCCTTTTCTCAATATTTCCTTTTTTTAATATTTCCATTTTTCTCTACTTCCCTTTGTCAATATTTCCATTTTCAATATTTCCTTTTTTTATATTTCCTTTTTTCTATACTTCCTTTTGTCAATATTTCCTTTTTTCAATATTTCCTTTTTAACTCTTCCTTTTATCAATATTTCATTTTGTCAATATTTCGTATTTTCTATATTTCCTTTTGTCAATATTTCCTTTTGTCAATATTTCCTTTGGTCAATATTTCCTTTTTTCAATATTTTCTTTTTCAATATTTCCTTTTTTCAATATTTCTTTTTTTCTATACTTCCTTTTTTCAATATTTCCTTTTTTTAATATTTCCTTTTTTCAATATTTCCTTTTTTCAATATTTCCTTTTTTCAATATTTTTTTTTCTATATTTCCTTTTTTCAATATTTCCTTTTTTTAATATTTCCTTTTGTCAATATTTCCTTTTCCAATATTATTTTTTTTTTCATTATTTCTTTTTTTCAATATTTCTTTTTGTCAATATTTCCTTTTTTCTATATTTCCTTTTCTCAATATTTCCTTTTTTCATTATTTCCATTTTTCTCTACTTCCCTTTGTCAATATTTCCTTTTTTCAATATTTCTTTTTTTTATATTTCCTTTTTTCTATACTTCCTTTTGTCAATATTTCCTTTTTTCAATATTTCCTTTTTAACTCTTCCTTTTATCAATATTTCATTTTGTCAATATTTCGTTTTTTCTATATTTCCTTTTGTCAATATTTCCTTTGGTCAATATTTCCTTTTTTCAATATTTCCATTTTCAATTTTTCCTTTTTTCAACATTTCTTTTTTTCTATACTTCCTTTTTTCAATATTTCCTTTTTTTAATATTTCCTTTTTTCAATTTTTCCTTTTTTCAATATTTCCTTTTTTCAATATTTTTTTTTCTATACTTCCTTTTTTCAATATTTCCTTTTTTTAATATTTCCTTTTGTCAATATTTCCTTTTTTCTATACTTCCTTTTGTCAATATTTCCTTTTGTCAATATTTCTTTTTGTCAATATTTCCTTTTTTCCATACATTCTTTTGTCAATAATTCCTTTTGTCCATAATTCCTTTTGTCAATATTTCCTATTTTCTATACCTCCATTTGTCAATATTTCATTTAATCAATATTTCCTTTTGTCTATATTTCCTTTTTTCAATATTTCCTTTTTTCAATATTCACATTTTTCAATATTCCTTTTTTCTAAATTTCCTTTTTTCAATATTTCCTTTTATCAATATTTCCTTTTTTCAATATTTCCTTTCTTCTATACTTCCTTTTGTCAATATTTCCTTTTTTCATTATTTCTTTTTTTCAATATTTCTTTTTGTCAATATTTCCTTTTTTCTATATTTCCTTTTCTCAATATTTCCTTTTTTCAATATTTCCATTTTTCTATACTTCCCTTTGTCAATATTTCCTTTTTTCAATATTTCCTTTTTTAAATATTTCCTTTTTTCTATACTTCCTTTTGTCAATATTTCCTATTTCAATATTTCTATTTTTCAATATTTCCTTCTGTCAATATTTCCTTTTTTCTTTATTTGCTTATTTCAATATTTCCTTTTTTCAACATTTCCTATTGTCAATATTTCCTTTTTTCTATATTTCCTTTTGTCAATATTTCCTTCTCTCAATATTTCCTTTATTCAATATTTCCTTTTTCCAATATTTCCTTTTGTCTATTTTTCCTTATTTCAATATTTCCTTTGGCCAATATTTCCTTTTGTCAATATTTCCTTTTGTGAATATTTCCTTTTGTCAATATTTCCTTTTTTCAATATATCCATTTGTCAATATTTCCTTTTTTCTATACTTTCTTTTGTCAATATTTCCTTTTCTCAATATTTCCTTTTTCCAATATTTCCTTTTTTCAAAATTTCCTTTTCTCAATATTTCCTTTTTGCTATACTTTCTTTTGTCAAAATTTCCTAGGTCAATAATACCTTTTTTTAATATTCCCTTTTTTCAATCTTTCCATTTTCAATATTTTCTTTTTTCAATATTTACTTTTTTCAATAATTCCTTTTTTCTTAACTTCTTTTTTTCAATATTACTTTTTTTTCTACTTCCTTTTTTCAATATTACTTTTTGTCAATATTTCCTTTAGTCAATATTTCCTTTTTCCAATAATTCCTTTTGTCAATATTTCCTTTTTTCAATATTTCATTTTGTCAATATTTCCTTTTTTCAATATTTCCTTTTTTCAATATTTCCTTTTTTCTATACTTCCTTTTGTCAATATTAGCTTTTTTCAATATTTCCTTTTTAACTCTTCCTTTTATCAATATTTCATTTTGTCAATATTTCGTTTTTTCTATATTTCCTTTTGTCAATATTTCTTTTTGTCAATATTTCCTTTGGTCAATATTTCCTTTTTTCAATATTTCCTTTTTTCAATATTTCCTTTTTTCTATACTTCCTTTTGTCAATATTTCCTATTTCAATATTTCCTTTTTTCAATATTTCCTTCTGTCAACATTTCCTTTTTTTTTATTTGCTTATTTCAATATTTCCTTTTTTCAACATTTCCTTTTGTCAATATTTCCTTTGTTCTATATTTCCTTTTGTCAATAATTCCTTCTCTCAATATTTCCTTTATTCAATATTTCCTTTTTCCAATATTTCCTTTTGTCTATTTTTCCTTATTTCAATTTTTCCTTTTGCCAATATTTCCTTTTGTCAATATTTCCTTTTGTCAATATTTCCTTTTGTCAATATTTCCTTTTTTCAATATATCCTTTTGTCAATATTTCCTTTTTTCTATACTTCCTTTTGTCAATATTTCCTTTTCTCAATATTTCCTTTTTCCAATATTTCCTTTTTTCAAAATTTCCTTTTCTCAATATTTCCTTTTTGCATTACTTTCTTTTGTCAAAATTTCCTTTGGTCAATAAAATCTTTTTTTAATATTCCCTTTTTTCAATCTTTCCTTTTGTCCATATTTCCTTTTGTCAATATTTCCTATTTTCTATACCTTGATTTGTCAATATTTCATTTAAACAATATTTCCTTTTGTCAATATTTCCTTATTTCTATACTTCCTTTTGTCAATATTTCCTTTTCTCAATATTTCCTTTTTCCAATATTTCCTTTTTTCAAAATTCCTTTTCTCAATATTTCCTTTTTGCTATACTTTCTTTTGTCAAAATTTCCTTTGGTCAATAATACCTTTTTTCAATATTCCCTTTTTTCAATCTTTCCTTTTTCAATATTTTCTTATTTCAATATTTACTTTTTTCAATAATTCCTTTTTTCTATACTTCCTTTTTTCAATATTCCTTTTTGTTCTACTTCCTTTTTTCAATATTACTTTTTGTCAATATTTCCTTTTGTCAATATTTCCTTTTTCCAATAATTCCTTTTGTCAATATTTCCTTTTTTCAATATTTCCTTTTTTCAATATTTCCTTTTTTTAATATTTCCTTTTTTCTATACTTCCATTTTTTAATATTTCCTTTATTCTATACTTCCTTTTTGCAATATTTCCTTTTGTCAATATTTCCTTTTGTCAATATTTCCATTTGTCAAAATTTCCTTTTTTCAATATTTCCTTTCGTCAATATTTCCTTATTTACACTTCCTTTTATCAATATTTCATTTTGTCAATATTTCGTTTTTTTTTTATTTCCTTTTGTCAATATTTCCTTTTGTCAATATTTCCTTTTGTCAATATTTCCTTTGGTCAATATTTCTTTTTTCCTATACTTCCTTTTTTCAATATTTCCTTTTTTCAATATTTCCTTTTTTCAATATTTCCTTTTTTCAATATTTCCTTTTTCTATACTTCCGTTTTTTAATATTTCCTTTATTCTATACTTCCTTTTTGCAATATTTCCTTTTGTCAATATTTCCTTTTGTCATAATTTCCATTTGTCAATATTTCCTTTTTTCAATATTTCGTTTCGTCAATATTTCCTTTTTTACACTTCCTTTTATCAATATTTCATTTTGTCAATATTTCGTTTTTTCTTTATTTTCTTTTGTCAATATTACCTTTTGTCAATATTTCCTTTGGTCAATATTTCTTTTTTCCTATACTTCCTTTTTTCAATATTTCCTCTTTTCAATATTTTTTTTTCTATACTTCCTTTTTTCAATATTTCCTTTTTTCAATATTCCCTTTTGTAAATATTTCCTTTTTTCTATACTTCCTTTTGTCAATATTTCCTTTTTTCTATATTTCCTTTTGTCAATATTTCCTTTTGTCAATATTTCTTTTTGTCAATATTTCCTTTTTTCCAAACTTTGTTTTCAATAATTCCTTTTGTCCATATTTCTTTTTGTCAATATTTCCTATTTTCTATACCTCCATTGATCAATATTTCATTTAATCAATATTTCCTTTTGTCAATATTTCCTTTTTTCAATATTTCCTTTTTTCAATATTTACATTTTTCAATATTCCTTTTTTCTAAATTTCCTTTTTTCAATATTTCCTTTTATCAATATTTCCTTTTTTCAATATTTCCTTTTTTCAATATTTCCTATCTTCTATACTTCCTTTTGTCAATATTTCCTTTTTTCATTATTTCTTTTTTTCAATATTTATGTCAATATTTCCTTTTTTCTATATTTCCTTTTCTCAATATTTCCTTTTTTCAATATTTCCATTTTTCTATACTTCCCTTTGTCAATATTTCCTTTTTTCAATATTTCCTTTTTTCAATATTTCCTTTTTTCTATACTTCCTTTTGTCAATATTTCCTATTTCAATATTTCCTTTTTTCAATATTTCCTTCTGTCAATATTTCCTTTTTTCTTTATTTGCTTATTTCAATATTTCCTTTTTTCAACATTTCCTTTTGTCAATATTTCCTTTTTTCTATATTTCCTTTTGTCAATATTTCCTTCTCTCAATATTTCCTTTATTCAATATTTCCTTTTTCCAATATTTCCTTTTGTCTATTTTCCTTATTTCAATATTTCCTTTTGCCAATATTTCCTTTTGTCAATATATCCTTTTGTCAATATTTCCTTTTTTCTATACTTCCTTTTGTCAATATTTCCTTTTCTCAATATTTCCTTTTTCCAATATTTCCTTTTTTCAAAATTTCCTTTTCTCAATATTTCCTTTTTGCTATACTTTCTTTTGTCAAAATTTCCTTTGGTCAATAATACCTTTTTTTAATATTCCCTTTTTTCAATCTTTCCTTTTTCAATATTTTCTTTTTTCAATATTTACTTTTTTCAATATTTCCTTTTTTCTATACTTCCTTTTTTCAATATTACTTTTTTTTCTACTTCCTTTTTTCAAAATAACTTTTTGTCAATATTTCCTTTTTCCAATAATTCCTTTTGTCAATATTTCCTTTTTTCAATATCTCCTTTTTTCAATATTTCCTTTTTTCAATATTCCCTTTTTACAATATTTCCTTTTTTCTATACTTCCATTTTTTAATATTTCCGTTATTCTATACTTCCTTTTTGCAATATTTCCTTTTGTCAATATTTCCATTTGTCAATATTTCCTTTTTTCAATATTTCCCTTCGTCAATATTTCCTTTTTTACACTTCCTTTTATCAATATTTCATTTTGTCAATATTTCGTTTTTTCTTTATTTCCTTTTGTCAATATTTCCTTTTGTCAATATTTCCTTTGGTCAATATTTCCTATTTTCAATATTTCCTTTTTCAATTTTTCCTTTTTTCAATATTTCTTTTTTTTCTATACTTCCTTTTTTCAATATTTCCCTTTTTTTAATATTTCCTTTTTTCAATATTTCCTTTTTTCAATATTTTTTTTTCTATACTTCCTTTTTTCAACATTTCCTTTTTTCAATATTCCCTTTTGTCAATATTTCCTTTTTTCTATACTTCCTTTTGTCAATATTTCCTTTTGTCAATATTTCCTTTTGTCAATATTTCCTTTTTTCCATACTTCTTTTTGTCAATATTTCCTTTTGTGCATATTTCCTTTTGTCAATATTTCCTTTTTTCTATACTTCCTTTTGTCAATATTTCCTTTTGTCAATATTTCCTTTTGTCAATATTTCCTTTTTTCGATATTTCCTTTTTTCAATATTTCCTTTTTTCAATATTCCTTTTTTCTAAATTTCCTTTTTTCAATATTTCCTTTTGTCAATATTTCCTTTTTTCAATATTTCCTTTTTTCAATATTTCCTTTTTTCTATACTTCCTTTTGTCAATATTTCCTTTTTTCATTATTTCTTTTTTTCAATATTACTTTTTGTCAATATTTCCTTTTTTCTATATTTCCTTTTCTCAATATTTCCTTTTTTCAATATTTCCATTTTTCTATACTTCCCTTTGTCAATATTTCCTTTTTTCAATATTTCCTTTTTTCAATATTTCCTTTTTTCTATACTTCCTTTTGTCAATATTTCCTTTTTTCAATATTTCCTTTTTTCAATATATCCTTTTGTCAATATTTCCTTTTTTCTTTATTTGCTTTTTTCAATATTTCCTTTTTTCAATATTTCCTTTTGTCAATATTTCCTTTTTTCTATATTTCCTTATGTCAATATTTCCTTCTGTAAATATTTCCTTTTTTCAATATTTCCTTTTTTCAATATTTCCTTTTGTCTTTTTTTCCTTTTTTCAATATTTCCTTTTGTCAATATTTCCTTTTGTCTATATTTCCTTTTGTCAATACTTCCTTTTTTCAATATTTCCTTTTTTCAATATTTCCTTTTTTCAATATTTCCTTTTTTCAATATTTCCTTTTTCTATACTTCCGTTTTTTAATATTTCCTTTATTCTATACTTCCTTTTTGCAATATTTCCTTTTGTCAATATTTCCTTTTGTCAATATTACCATTTGTCAATATTTCCTTTTTTCAATATTTCCTTTCGTCAATATTTCCTTTTTTACACTTCCTTTTATCAATATTTCATTTTGTCAATATTTCGTTTTTTCTTTATTTTCTTTTGTCAATATTTCCTTTTGTCAATATTTCCTTTGGTCAATATTTCTTTTTTCCTATACTTCCTTTTTTCAATATTTCCTTTTTTCAATATATTTTTTTCTATACTTCCTTTTTTCATTATTTCCTTTTTTCAATATTCCCTTTTGTCAATTTTTCCTTTTTTCTATACTTTCTTTGTCAATATTTACTTTTGTCAATATTTCCTTTTGTCAATATTTCATTTTTTCCATACTTCCTTTTTAACTCTTCCTTTTATCAATAATTCATTTTGTCAATATTTCGTTTTTTCTATATTTCCTTTTGTCAATATTTCCTTTTGTCAATATTTCCATTGGTCAATATTTCCTTTTTTCAATATTTCCTTTTTTCAATATTTCCTTTTTTCAATATTTTTTTTTCTATACTTCCTTTTTTCAATATTTCCTTTTTTCAATATTTCCTTCTGTAAATATTTCCTTTTTTCAATATTTCCTTTTTTCAATATTTCCTTTTGTCTTTTTTTCCTTTTTTCAATATTTCCTTTTGTCAATATTTCCTTTTGTCTATATTTCCTTTTGTCAATACTTCCTTTTTTCAATATTTCCTTTTTTCAATATTTCCTTTTTTCAATATTTCCTTTTTTCAATATTTCCTTTTTCTATACTTCCTTTTTGCAATATTTCCTTTTGTCAATATTTCCTTTTGTCAATATTACCATTTGTCAATATTTCCTTTTTTCAATATTTCCTTTCGTCAATATTTCCTTTTTTACACTTCCTTTTATCAATATTTCATTTTGTCAATATTTCGTTTTTTCTTTATTTTCTTTTGTCAATATTTCCTTTTGTCAATATTTCCTTTGGTCAATATTTCTTTTTTCCTATACTTCCTTTTTTCAATATTTCCTTTTTTCAATATTTTTTTTTCTATACTTCCTTTTTTCATTAATTCCTTTTTTCAATATTCCCTTTTGTCAATTTTTCCTTTTTTCTATACTTCCTTTTGTCAATATTTCCTTTTGTCAATATTTCATTTTTTCCATACTTCCTTTTTAACTCTTCCTTTTATCAATAATTCATTTTGTCAATATTTCGTTTTTTCTATATTTACTTTTGTCAATATTTCCTTTTGTCAATATTTCCATTGGTCAATATTTCCTTTTTTCAA
Source organism: Ischnura elegans (assembly GCF_921293095.1). NCBI lineage: Eukaryota > Metazoa > Arthropoda > Insecta > Odonata > Coenagrionidae > Ischnura > Ischnura elegans. Next base: position 94,713,757 of record NC_060253.1, read on the forward strand.
TATTTCCTTTTTTCTATATTTCCTTTTTTCAATATTTTTTTTTCTATACTTCCTTTTTTCAATATTTCCTTTTTTCAATATTTCCTTTTGTCAATATTCCCTTTTTTCTATACTTCCTTTTGTCAATATTTCCTTTTGTCAATATTTCTTTTTGTCAATATTTCCTTTTTTCCATACTTTGTTTTGTCAATAATTCATTTTGTCCATATTTCCTTTTGTCAATATTTCCTATTTTCTATACCTCCATTGATCAATATTTCATTGAATCAATATTTCCTTTTGTCAATATTTCCTTTTTTCAATATTTCCTTTTTTCAATATTTACATTTTTCAATATTCCTTTTTTCTAAATTTCGTTTTTTCAATATTTCCTTTTATCAATATTTCCTTTTTTCAATATTTGCTTTTTTCAATATTTCTTTTCTTCTATACTTCCTTTTGTCAATATTTACTTTTTTCATTATTTCTTTTTTTCAATATTTTTTTATGTCAATATTTCCTTTTTTCTATATTTCCTTTTCTCAATATTTCCTTTTTTCAATATTTCCATTTTTCTATACTTCCCTTTGTCAATATTTCCTTTTTTCAATATTTCCTTTTTTCAATATTTCCTTTTTTCTATACTTCCTTTTGTCAATATTTCCTATTTCAATATTTCCTTTTTTCAATATTTCCTTCTGTCAATATTTCCTTTTTTCTTTATTTGCTTATTTCAATATTTCCTTTTTTCAACATTTCCCTTTGTCAATATTTCCTTTTTTCTATATTTCCTTTTGTCAATATTTCCTTCTCTCAATATTTCCTTTATTCAATATTTCCTTTTTCCAATATTTCCTTTTGTCTATTTTCCTTATTTCAATATTTCCTTTTGCCAATATTTCCTTTTGTCAATATTTCCTTTTGTCAATATTTCCTTTTGTCAATATTTCCTTTTGTCAATATTTCCTTTTTTCAATATATCCTTTTGTCAATATTTCCTTTTTTCTATACTTCCTTTTGTCAATATTTCCTTTTCTCAATATTTCCTTTTTCCAATATTTCCTTTTTTCAAAATTTCCTTTTCTCAATATTTCCTTTTTGCTATACTTTCTTTTGTCAAAATTTCCTTTGGTCAATAATACCTTTTTTTAATATTCCCTTTTTTCAATCTTTCCTTTTTCAATATTTTCTTTTTTCAATATTTACTTTTTTCAATAATTCCTTTTTTCTATACTTCCTTTTTTCAATATTACTTTTTTTTCTACTTCCTTTTTTCAAAATAACTTTTTGTCAATATTTCCTTTTTCCAATAATTCCTTTTGTCAATATTTCCTTTTTTTCAATATCTCCTTTTTTCAATATTTCCTTTTTTCAATATTCCCTTTTTACAATATTTCCTTTTTTCTATACTTCCATTTTTTAATATTTCCGTTATTCTATACTTCCTTTTTGCAATATTTCCTTTTGTCAATATTTCCAGTTGTCAATATTTCCTTTTTTCAATATTTCCCTTCGTCAATATTTCCTTTTTTACACTTCCTTTTATCAATATTTCATTTTGTCAATATTTCGTTTTTTCTTTATTTCCTTTTGTCAATATATCCTTTTGTCAATATTTCCTTTTTTCTTTATTTGCTTTTTTCAATATTTCCTTTTTTCAATATTTCCTTTTGTCAATATTTCCTTTTTTCTATATTTCCTTTTGTCAATATTTCCTTCTGTAAATATTTCCTTTTTTCAATATTTCCTTTTTTCAATATTTCCTTTTGTCTTTTTTTCCTTTTTTCAATATTTCCTTTTGTCAATATTTCCTTTTGTCTATATTTCCTTTTGTCAATACTTCCTTTTTTCAATATTTCCTTTTTTCAATATTTCCTTTTTTCAATATTTCCTTTTTTCAATATTTCCTTTTTCTATACTTCCGTTTTTTAATATTTCCTTTATTCTATACTTCCTTTTTGCAATATTTCCTTTTGTCAATATTTCCTTTTGTCAATATTACCATTTGTCAATATTTCCTTTTTTCAATATTTCCTTTCGTCAATATTTCCTTTTTTACACTTCCTTTTATCAATATTTCATTTTGTCAATATTTCGTTTTTTCTTTATTTTCTTTTGTCAATATTTCCTTTTGTCAATATTTCCTTTGGTCAATATTTCTTTTTTCCTATACTTCCTTTTTTCAATATTTCCTTTTTTCAATATTTTTTTTTCTATACTTCCTTTTTTCATTATTTCCTTTTTTCAATATTCCCTTTTGTCAATTTTTCCTTTTTTCTATACTTCCTTTTGTCAATATTTACTTTTGTCAATATTTCCTTTTGTCAATATTTCATTTTTTCCATACTTCCTTTTTAACTCTTCCTTTTATCAATAATTCATTTTGTCAATATTTCGTTTTTTCTATATTTCCTTTTGTCAATATTTCCTTTTGTCAATATTTCCATTGGTCAATATTTCCTTTTTTCAATATTTCCTTTTTTCAATATTTCCTTTTTTCAATATTTTTTTTTCTATACTTCCTTTTTTCAATATTTCCTTTTTTCAATATTTCCTTTTGTCAATATTCCCTTTTTTCTATACTTCCTTTTGTCAATATTTCCTTTTGTCAATATTTCTTTTTGTCAATATTTCCTTTTTTCCATACTTTGTTTTGTCAATAATTCATTTTGTCCATATTTCCTTTTGTCAATATTTCCTATTTTCTATACCTCCATTGATCAATATTTCATTTAATCAATATTTCCTTTTGTCAATATTTCCTTTTTTCAATATTTCCTTTTTTCAATATTTACATTTTTCAATATTCCTTTTTTCTAAATTTCCTTTTTTCAATATTTCCTTTTATCAATATTTCCTTTTTTCAATATTTGCTTTTTTCAATATTTCCTTTCTTCTATACTTCCTTTTGTCAATATTTCCTTTTTTCATTATTTCTTTTTTTCAATATTTCTTTATGTCAATATTTCCTTTTTTCTATATTTCCTTTTCTCAATATTTCCTTTTTTCAATATTTCCATTTTTCTATACTTCCCTTTGTCAATATTTCCTTTTTTCAATATTTCCTTTTTTCAATATTTCCTTTTTTCTATACTTCCTTTTGTCAATATTTCCTATTTCAATATTTCCTTTTTTCAATATTTCCTTCTGTCAATATTTCCTTTTTTCTTTATTTGCTTATTTCAATATTTCCTTTTTTCAACATTTCCTTTTGTCAATATTTCCTTTTTTCTATATTTCCATTTGTCAATATTTCCTTCTCTCAATATTTTTTTTTATTCAATATTTCCTTTTTCCAATATGTCCTTTTGTCTATTTTTCCTTATTTCAATATTTCCTTTTTCCAATATTTTCTTTTTTCAATATTTCCTTTTCTCAATATTACCCTTTTGCTATACTTTCTTATGTCAAAATTTCCTTTGGTCAATAATACCTTCTTTTAATATTCCCTTTCTTCAATCTTTCCTTTTTCAATATTTTCTTTTTTCAATATTTACTTTTCTCAATAATTCCTTTTTTCTATACTTCCTTTTTTCAATATTTCTTTTTTTTCTACTTCCTTTTTTCAATATTACTTTTTGTCAATATTTCCTTTTGTCAATATTTCCATTTCCAATAATTCCTTTTGTCAATATTTCCTTTTTTCAATATTTCCTTTTTTCAATATTTCCTTTTTTCAATATTTCCTTTTTTCTATACTTCCATTTTTTAATATTTCCTTTATTCTATACTTCCTTTTTGCAATATTTACCATTTGTCAATATTTCCCTTTGTCAATATTTCCATTTGTCAATATTTCCTTTTTTTCAATATTTCCTTTCGTCAATATTTCCTTTTTTACACTTCCTTATATCAATATTTCATTTTGTCAATATTTCGTTTTTTCTTTATTTCGTTTTGTCAATATTTCCTTTTGTCAATATTTCCTTTGGTCAATATTTCCTATTTTCAATATTTCCTTTTTCAATATTTCCTTTTTTCAATATTTCTTTTTTTCTATACTTCCTTTTTTCAATATTTCCCTTTTTTTAATATTTCCTTTTTTCAATATTTCCTTTTTTCAATATTTTTTTTTCTATACTTCCTTTTTTCAATATTTCCTTTTTTCAATATTCCCTTTTGTCAATATTTCCTTTTTTCTTTACTTCCTTTTGTCAATATTTCCTTTTGTCAATATTTCCTTTTGTCAATATTTCCTTTTTTCCATACTTCTTTTTGTCAATATTTCCTTTTGTGCATATTTCCTTTTGTCAATATTTCCTTTTTTCTATACTTCCTTTTGTCAATATTTCCTTTTGTCAATATTTCCTTTTGTCAATATTTCCTTTTTTCAATATTTCCTTTTTTCAATATTTCCTTTTTTCAATATTCCTTTTTTCTAAATTTCCTTTTTTCAATATTTAGTTTTTGTCAATATTTCCTTTTTTCAATATTTCCTTTTTTCAATATTTCCTTTTTTCTATACTTCCTTTTGTCAAAATTTCCTTTTTTCATTATTTCTTTTTTTCAATATTACTTTTTGTCAATATTTCCTTTTTTCTATATTTCCTTTTCTCAATATTTCCTTTTTTCAATATTTCCATTTTTCTATACTTCCCTTTGTCAATATTTCCTTTTTTCAATATTTCCTTTTTTCAATATTTCCTTTTTTCTATACTTCCTTTTGTCAATATTTCCTTTTTTCAAAATTTCCTTTTTTCAATATTTCCTTTTGTCAATATTTCCTTTTTTCTTTATTTGCTTTTTTCAATATTTCCTTTTTTCAATATTTCCTTTTGTCAATATTTCCTTTTTTCTATATTTCCTTTTGTCAATATTTCCTTCTGTAAATATTTCCTTTTTTCAATATTTCCTTTTTTCAATATTTCCTTTTGTCTTTTTTTCCTTTTTTCAATATTTCCTTTTGTCAATATTTCCTTTTGTCTATATTTCCTTTTGTCAATATTTCCTTTTGTCAATATTTCCTTTTTTCAATATTTCCTTTTGTCAATATTTCCTTTTGTCAATATTTCCTTTTTCCAATATTTCCTTTTTTCAATATTTCCTTTTCTCAATATTTCCTTTTTTCTATACTTTCTTTTGTAAAAATTTCATTTTGTCAATAATTCCTTTTGTCAATATTTCCTTTTTTCAATCTTTCCTTTTTCAATATTTCCTTTTTTCAATAATTACTTTTTTCAATATTTCCTTTTTTCTATACTTCCTTTTTCCAATATTTCCTTTTGTCAATATTTCCTTTTGTCAATATCTCCTTTATTCAATATTTCCTTTTGTCAATATTTCCTTTTTTCAGTATTTCCTTTTTTCAATATTTCCTTTTTTCAATATTTCCTTTTTTCAATATTTCCTTTTTTCTATACTTCCATTTTTTAATATTTCCTTTTTTCTATAATTCCTTTTTTCAATATTTCCTTTTGTCAATATTTCCTTTTTTCTATATTTCCTTTTGTTAATATTTCCTTTTTTCTATACTTCCTTTCGTCAATATTTCCTTTTTCCAATATTTCCTTTTTTCAATATTTCCTTTTCTCAATATTACCTTTTTGCTATACTTTCTTTTGTCAAAATTTCCTTTGGTCAATAATACCTTCTTTTAATATTCCCTTTCTTCAATCTTTCCTTTTTCAATATTTTCTTTTTTCAATATTTACTTTTTTCAATAATTCCTTTTTTCTATACTTCCTTTTTTCAATATTACCTTTTTTTCTACTTCCTTTTTTCAATATTACTTTTTGTCAATATTTCCTTTTGTCAATATTTCCATTTCCAATAATTTCTTTTGTCAATATTTCCTTTTTACAATATTCCTTTTTTTCAATATTTCCTTTTTTCAATATTTCCTTTCGTCAATATTTCCTTTTTTACACTTCCTTTTATCAATATTTCATTTTGTCAATATTTCGTTTTTTCTTTATTTCCTTTTGTCAATATTTCCTTTTGTCAATATTTCCTTTGGTCAATATTTCCTTTTTTCAATATTTCCTTTTTCATTATTTTCTTTTTTCAATATTTCTTTTTTTCTATACTTCCTTTATTCAATATTTCCCTTTTTTTAATATTTCCTTTTTTCAATATTTCCTTTTTTCAATATTTTTTTTTCTATACTTCCTTTTTTCAATATTTCCTTTTTTCTATATTTCCTTTCGTCAATATTTCCTTTTGTCAATATTTCCTTTTTCCAATATTTCCTTTTGTCAATATTTCCTTTTTTCCATACTTCTTTTTGTCAATATTTCCTTTTGTGCATATTTCCTTTTGTCAATATTTCCTTTTTTCTATACTTCCTTTTGCCAATATTTCCTTTTGTCAATATTTCCTTTGGTCAATATTTCCTTTTTTCAATATTTCCTTTTTTCAATATATCCTTTTTTCAATATTCCTTTTTTCTAAATTTCCTTTTTTCAATATTTCCTTTTGTCAATATTTCCTTTTTTCAATATTTCCTTTTTTCAATATTTCCTTTTTTCTATACTTCCTTTTGTCAATATTTCCTTTTTTCATTATTTCTTTTTTTCAATATTACTTTTTGTCAATATTTCCTTTTTTCTATATTTCCTTTTCTCAATATTTCCTTTGTCAATATTTCCTTTTTTCAATATTTCCTTTTTTCAATATTTCCTTTTCTCTATACTTCCTTTTGTCAATATTTCCTTTTTTCAATATTTCCTTTTTTCAATATTTCCTTTTGTCAATATTTCCTTTTTTCTTTATTTGCTTTTTTCAATATTTCCTTTTTTCAATATTTCCTTTTGTCAATATTTCCTTTTTTCTATATTTCCTTTTGTCAATATTTCATTCTGTAAATATTTTATTTTTTTCAATATTTCCTTTTTTCAATATTTCCTTTTGTCTTTTTTTCCTTTTTTCAATATTTCCTTTTGTCAATATTTCCTTTTGTCTATAATTCTTTTTGTCAATATTTCCTTTTGTCAATATTTCCTTTTTTCAATATTTCCTTTTTTCAATATTTCCTTTTTTCTATATTTCCTTTCGTCAATATTTCCTTTTGTCAATATTTCCTTTTTCCAATATTTCCTTTTTTCAATATTTCCTTTTCTCAATATTTCCTTTTTTCTATACTTTCTTTTGTAAAAATTTCATTTTGTCAATAATTCCTTTTGTCAATATTTCCTTTTTTCAATCTTTCCTTTTTCAATATTTCCTTTTTTCAATATTTACTTTTTTCAATATTTCCTTTTTTCTATACTTCCTTTTTTCAATATTTCCTTTTTTCTCTACTTCCTTTTTTCGATATCACTTTTTGTGTATATTTCTTTTTGTCAATATTTCCTTTCTCCAATATTTCCTTTTGTCAATATTTCCTTTTGTCAATATCTCCTTTTTTCAATATTTCCTTTTGTCAACATTTCCTTTTTTCAGTATTTCCTTTTTTCAATATTTCCTTTTTTCAATATTTCCTTTTTTCAATATTTCCTTTTTTCTATACTTCCATTTTTTAATATTTCCTTTTTTCTATACTTCCTTTTTTCAATATTTCCTTTTGTCAATATTTCCTTTTTTCAATATTTCCTTTTTTCAATATTTCCTTTTTTCAATATTTCCTTTTGTCAATATTTCCATTTGTCAATATTTGCTTTTTTCAATATTTCCTTTTGTCAATATTACCTTTTGTCAATGTTTTCTTTTATCAATATTTTTTTTTATCAAAATTTCCTTTTTTCTTTATTTCCTTTTGTCAATATTTCCTTTTTTCTATACTTCCTTTTGTCAATATTTTCTTTAATTAATATTTTCTTTTGTCAATATTTCCTTTTTCTATACTTCCTTTTGTCAAAATTTCCTTTTTTCAATATTTCCTTTTGTCAATTTTTCCTTTATCAATATTGCCTTTTGTCAATATTTCCTTTTATCAATATTTCCTTTTGTCAATATTTCCTTTTTTCAAAATTTCCTTTTTTCAATATTTCCATTTTTCTATACATCCTTTTGTCAATATTTTTTTTTCTATACTTCCTTTTGTCAATATTGTCTTTTTTCAATATATCCTTTTTTCAACATTTCCTTTTGTCAATATTTCCTTTTTTTTTATTTCCTTTTTTCTATACTTCCTTCTGTCAATATTTCCTTTTTTCAATATTTCCTTTTTTCAATATTTCCTTTTTTCAATATTTCTTTTTGTCAATATTTCCTTTTTTCTTTATTTGCTTTTTTCAATATTTCCTTTTTTCAATATTTCCTTTTGTCAATATATCCTTCTGTAAATATTTCCTTTTTTAAATATTATCTTTTTTCAATATATCCTTTTGTCTATTTTTCCTTTTTTCAATATTTCCTTTTGTCAATATTTCCTTTTGTGAATATTTCCTTTTGTTAATATTTCCTTTTTTCAATATTTCCTTTTGTCAATATTTCCTTTTTTCTATACTTCCTTTCGTCAATATTTCCTTTTCTCAATATTTCCTTATTCCAATATTTCCTTTTGTCAATATTTCCATTTCCAATAATTCCTTTTGTCAATATTTCCATTTTTCAATATTTCCTTTTTTCATTATTTCCTTTTTTCTATACTTCCATTTTTTAATATTTCCTTATTTCTATACTTCCTTTTTTCAATATTTCCTTTGTCAATATTTCCTTTTTTAATATTTCCTTTTTTCAATATTTCCTTTTGTCAATATTTCCATTTGTCAATATTAGCTTTTTTCAATATTTCCTTTTGTCAATATTTCCTTTTGTCAATGTTTTCTTTTATCAATATTTTTTTTTGTCAAAATTTGCTTTTTTCTATATTTCCTTTTGTCAATATTTCCTTTTTTCTATACTTCCTTTTGTCAATATTTTCTTTAATGAATATTTTCTTTTGTCAATATTACCTTTTTCTATACTTCCTTTTGTCAAAATTTCCTTTTTTCAATATTTCCTTTTGTCAATTTTTCCTTTATCAATATTGCCTTTTTCAATATTTCCTTTTATCAATATTTCCTTATTCCAATATTTCCTTTTTTCAATATTTCCTTTTCTCAATATTTCCTTTTTTCTATACTTTCTTTTGTAAAAATTTCATTTTGTCAATAATTCCTTTTGTCAATATTTCATTTTTTCAATCTTTCCTTTTTCAATATATCCTTTTTTCAATATTTCCTTTTTTATATACTTTCTTTTTTCAATTATTCCTTTTTTCTCTACTTCCTTTTTTCAATATTACTTTTTGTCAATATTTCCTTTTGTCAATATTTCCTTTTTCCAATATTTCCTTTTGTCAATATTTCCTTTTTTCAATATCTCCTTTTTCCAATATTTCCTTTTGTCAATATTTCCTTTTTTCAAAATTTCCTTTTTTCAATATTTCCTTTTGTCAATATTTCCTTTTGTCAATATTTCAATTTTTCAATATTTCCTTTTTTCTTTACTTCCTTTTGTCAATATTTTTTTTCTATACTTCCTTTTGTCAATATTTTTTTTTTCAATATATCCTTTTTTCAATATTTCATTTTGTCAATATTTCCTTTTTTCAATATTTCCTTTTTTCTATACTTCCTTTTGTCAATATTTCCTTTTTTCAATATTTCCTTTTTTCAATATTTCCTTTTTTCAATATTTCCTTTTGTCAATTTTTCCTTTTTTCTTTATTTGCTTTTTTCAATATTTCCTTTTTTCAATATTTCTTTTGTCAATATTTCCCTTTTTCTATATGTCCTTTTGTCAATATATCCTTCTGTAAATATTTCCTTTTTTAAATATTATCTTTTTTCAATATATCCTTTTGTCTATTTTTCCTTTTTTCAATATTTCCTTTTGTCAATATTTCCTTTTGTCAATATTTCCTTTTGTCAATATTTCCTTTTTTCAATATTTCCTTTTGTCAATATTTCCTTTTTTCTATACTTGCTTTCGTCAATATTTCCTTTTTCCAATATTTCCTTTTTTCAATATTTCCTTTTCTCAATATTACCTTTTTGCTATACTTTCTTTTGTCAAAATTTCCTTTGGTCAATAATACCTTCTTTTAATATTCCCTTTCTTCTATCTTTCCTTTATCAATATTTTTTTTTTTCAATATTTACTTTTTTCAATAATTCCTTTTTTCTATACTTCCTTTTTTCAATATTACTTTTTTTTCTACTTCCTTTTTTCAATATTACTTTTTGTCAATATTTCCTTTTGTCAATATTTCCGTTTCCAATAATTCCTTTTGTCAATATTTCCTTTTTTCAATATTTCCTTTTTTCAATATTTCCTTTTTTCTATACTTCCATTTTTTTATATTTCCTTTATTCTATACTTCCTTTTTGCAATATTTCCTTTGACAATATTTCCCTTGGTCAATATTTCCATTTGTCAATATTTCCTTTTTTCAATATTTCCTTTCGTCAATATTTCCTTTTTTACACTTCCTATTATCAATATTTCATTTTGTCAATATTTCGTTTTTTCTTTATTTCCTTTTGTCAATATTTCCTTTTTTCAATATTTCCTTTTTTAATATTTCCTTTTTTCAATATTTCTTTTTTTCTATACTTCCTTTTTTCAATATTTCCCTTTTTTTAATATTTCCTTTTTTCAATATTTCCTTTTTTCAATATTTTTTTTTCTATACTTCCTTTTTTCAATATTTCCTTTTTTCAATATTCCCTTTTGTCAATATTTCATTTTTTCAATCTTTCCTTTTTCAATATATCCTTTTTTCAATATTTACTTTTTTCAATATTTCCTTTTTTATATACTTCCTTTTTTCAATTATTCCTTTTTTCTCTACTTCCTTTTTTCAATATTACTTTTTGTCAATATTTCCTTTTGTCAATATTTCCTTTTTCCAATATTTCCTTTTGTCAATATTTCCTTTTGTCAATATCTCCTTTTTCCAATATTTCCTTTTGTCAATATTTCCTTTTTTCAAAATTTCCTTTTTTCAATATTTCCTTTTGTCAATATTTCCTTTTGTCAATATTTCAATTTTTCAATATTTCCTTTTTTCTATACTTCCTTTTGTCAATTTTTTTTTTTCTATACTTCCTTTTGTCAATATTTTTTTTTTTCAATATATCCTTTTTTCAATATTTCATTTTGTCAATATTTCCTTTTTTCAATATTTCCTTTTTTCTATACTTCCTTTTGTCAATATTTCCTTTTTTCAATATTTCCTTTTTTCAATATTTCCTTTTTTCAATATTTCCTTTTGTCAATTTTTCCTTTTTTCTTTATTTGCTTTTTTCAATATTTCCTTTTTTTCAATATTTACTTTTGTCAATATTTCCCTTTTTCTATATGTCCTTTTGTCAATATATCCTTCTGTAAATATTTCCTTTTTTAAATATTATCTTTTTTCAATATATCCTTTTGTCTATTTTTCCTTTTTTCAATATTTCCTTTTGTCAATATTTCCTTTTATCAATATTTCCTTTTGTCAATATTTCCTTTTTTCAATATTTCCTTTTGTCAATATTTACTTTTTTCTATACTTGCTTTCGTCAATATTTCCTTTTTCCAATATTTCCTTTTTTCAATATTTCCTTTTCTCAATATTACCTTTTTGCTATACTTTCTTTTGTCAAAATTCCCTTTGGTCAATAATACCTTCTTTTAATATTCCCTTTCTTCTATCTTTCCTTTTTCAATATTTTCTTTTTTCAATATTTACTTTTTTCAATAATTCCTTTTTTCTATACTTCCTTTTTTCAATATTACTTTTTTTTCCACTTCCTTTTTTCAATATTACTTTTTGTCAATATTTCCTTTTGTCAGTATTTCCGTTTCCAATATTTCCTTTTGTCAATATTTCCTTTTTTCAATATTTCCTTTTTTCAATATTTCCTTTTTTCTATACTTCCATTTTTTTATATTTCCTTTATTCTATACTTCCTTTTTGCAATATTTCCTTTTGTCAATATTTCCCTTGGTCAATATTTCCATTTGTCAATATTTCCTTTTTTCAATATTTCCTTTCGTCAATATTTCCTTTTTTACACTTCCTATTATCAATATTTCATTTTGTCAATATTTCGTTTTTTCTTTATTTCCTTTTGTCAATATTTCCTTTTTTCAATATTTCCTTTTTTAATATTTCCTTTTTTCAATATTTCTTTTTTTCTATACTTCCTTTTTTCAATATTTCCCTTTTTTTAATATTTCCTTTTTTCAATATTTCCTTTTTTCAATATTTTTTTTTCTATACTTCTTTTTTTCAATATTTCCTTTTTTCAATATTCCCTTTTGTCAATATTTCCTTTTTTCTATACTTCCTTTTGTCAATATTTCCTTTTGTCAATATTTCCTTTTGTCAATATTTACTTTTTTCCATACTTCTTTTTGTCAATATTTCCTTTTGTGCATATTTCCTTTTGTCAATATTTCCTTTTTTCTATACTTCCTTTTGTCAATATTTCCTTTTGTCAATATTTCCTTTTGTCAATATTTCCTTTTTTCAATATTTCCTTTTTTCAATATTTCCTTTTTTCAATATTCCTTTTTTCTAAATTTCCTTTTTTCAATATTTCCTTTTGTCAATATTTCCTTTTTTCCATATTTCCTTTTTTCAATATTTCCTTTTTTCTATACTTCCTTTTGTCAATATTTCCTTTTTTCATTATTTCTTTTTTTCAATATTACTTTTTGTCAATATTTCCTTTTTTCTATATTTCCTTTTCTCAATATTTCCTTTTTTCAATATTTCCATTTTTCTATACTTCCCTTTGTCAATATTTCCTTTTTTCAATATTTCCTTTTTTCAATATTTCCTTTTTTCTATACTTCCTTTTGTCAATATTTCCTTTTTTCAATATTTCCTTTTTTCAATATTTCCTTTTGTCAATATTTCCTTTTTTCTTTTTTTCCTTTTTTCAATATTTCCTTTTGTCAATATTTCCTTTTGTCAATATTTCCTTTTGTCAATATTTTCTTTTGTCAATATTTCCTTTTTTCAATATTTCTTTTTTTCTATACTTCCTTTTTTCAATATTTCCCTTTTTTTAATATTTCCTTTTTTCAATATTTCCTTTTTTCAATATTTTTTTTTCTATACTTCCTTTTTTCAATATTTCCTTTTTTCAATATTCCCTTTTGTCAATATTTCATTTTTTCAATCTTTCCTTTTTCAATATATCCTTTTTTCAATATTTACTTTTTTCAATATTTCCTTTTTTATATACTTCCTTTTTTCAATTATTCCTTTTTTCTCTACTTCCTTTTTTCAATATTACTTTTTGTCAATATTTCCTTTTGTCAATATTTCCTTTTTCCAATATTTCCTTTTGTCAATATTTCCTTTTGTCAATATCTCCTTTTTCCAATATTTCCTTTTGTCAATATTTCCTTTTTTCAAAATTTCCTTTTTTCAATATTTCCTTTTGTCAATATTTCCTTTTGTCAATATTTCAATTTTTCAATATTTCCTTTTTTCTATACTTCCTTTTGTCAATATTTTTTTTCTATACTTCCTTTTGTCAATATTTTTTTTTCAATATATCCTTTTTTCAATATTTCATTTTGTCAATATTTCCTTTTTTCAATATTTCCTTTTTTCTATACTTCCTTTTGTCAATATTTCCTTTTTTCAATATTTCCTTTTTTCAATATTTCCTTTTTTCAATATTTCCTTTTGACAATTTTTCCTTTTTTCTTTATTTGCTTTTTTCAATATTTCCTTTTTTCAATATTTCCTTTTGTCAATATTTCCCTTTTTCTATATGTCCTTTTGTCAATATATCCTTCTGTAAATATTTCCTTTTTTAAATATTATCTTTTTTCAATATATCCTTTTGTCTATTTTTCCTTTTTTCAATATTTCCTTTTGTCAATATTTCCTTTTGTCAATATTTCCTTTTGTCAATATTTCCTTTTTTCAATATTTCCTTTTGTCAATATTTCCTTTTTTCTATACTTGCTTTGGTCAATATTTCCTTTTTCCAATATTTCTTTTTTTCAATATTTCCTTTTCTCAATATTACCTTTTTGCTATACTTTCTTTTGTCAAAATTTCCTTTGGTCAATAATACCTTCTTTTAATATTCCCTTTCTTCTATCTTTCCTTTTTCAATATTTTCTTTTTTCAATATTTACTTTTTTCAATAATTCCTTTTTTCTATACTTCCTTTTTTCAATATTACTTTTTTTTCTACTTCCTTTTTTCAATATTACTTTTTGTCAATATTTCCTTTTGTCAATATTTCCGTTTCCAATAATTCCTTTTGTCAATATTTCCTTTTTTCAATATTTCCTTTTTTCAATATTTCCTTTTTTCTATACTTCCATTTTTTTATATTTCCTTTATTCTATACTTCCTTTTTGCAATATTTCCTTTTGTCAATATTTCCCTTGGTCAATATTTCCATTTGTCAATATTTCCTTTTTTCAATATTTCCTTTCGTCAATATTTCCTTTTTTACACTTCCTATTATCAATATTTCATTTTGTCAATATTTCGTTTTTTCTTTATTTCCTTTTGTCAATATTTCCTTTTTTCAATATTTCCTTTTTTAATATTTCCTTTTTTCAATATTTCTTTTTTTCTATACTTCCTTTTTTCAATATTTCCCTTTTTTTAATATTTCCTTTTTTCAATATTTCCTTTTTTCAATATTTTTTTTTCTATACTTCCTTTTTTCAATATTTCCTTTTTTCAATATTCCCTTTTGTCAATATTTCCTTTTTTCTATACTTCCTTTTGTCAATATTTCCTTTTGTCAATATTTCCTTTTGTCAATATTTACTTTTTTCCATACTTCTTTTTGTCAATATTTCCTTTTGTGCATATTTCCTTTTGTCAATATTTCCTTTTTTCTATACTTCCATTTTTTTATATTTCCTTTATTCTATACTTCCTTTTTGCAATATTTCCTTTTGTCAATATTTCCCTTGGTCAATATTTCCATTTGTCAATATTTCCTTTTTTCAATATTTCCTTTCGTCAATATTTCCTTTTTTACACTTCCTATTATCAATATTTCATTTTGTCAATATTTCGTTTTTTCTTTATTTCCTTTTGTCAATATTTCCTTTTTTCAATATTTCCTTTTTTAATATTTCCTTTTTTCAATATTTCTTTTTTTCTATACTTCCTTTTTTCAATATTTCCCTTTTTTTAATATTTCCTTTTTTCAATATTTCCTTTTTTCAATATTTTTTTTTCTATACTTCTTTTTTTCAATATTTCCTTTTTTCAATATTCCCTTTTGTCAATATTTCCTTTTTTCTATACTTCCTTTTGTCAATATTTCCTTTTGTCAATATTTCCTTTTGTCAATATTTACTTTTTTCCATACTTCTTTTTGTCAATATTTCCTTTTGTGCATATTTCCTTTTGTCAATATTTCCTTTTTTCTATACTTCCTTTTGTCAATATTTCCTTTTGTCAATATTTCCTTTTGTCAATATTTCCTTTTTTCAATATTTCCTTTTTTCAATATTCCTTTTTTCTAAATTTCCTTTTTTCAATATTTCCATTTGTCAATATTTCCTTTTTTCCATATTTCCTTTTTTCAATATTTCCTTTTTTCTATACTTCCTTTTGTCAATATTTCCTTTTTTCATTATTTCTTTTTTTCAATATTACTTTTTGTCAATATTTCCTTTTTTCTATATTTCCTTTTCTCAATATTTCCTTTTTTCAATATTTCCATTTTTCTATACTTCCCTTTGTCAATATTTCCTTTTTTCAATATTTCCTTTTTTCAATATTTCCTTTTTTCTATACTTCCTTTTGTCAATATTTCCTTTTTTCAATATTTCCTTTTTTCAATATTTCCTTTTGTCAATATTTCCTTTTTTCTTTATTTGCTTTTTTCAATATTTCCTTTTTTCAATATTTCCTTTTGTCAATATTTCCTTTTTTCTATATTTATTTTTGTCAATATTTCCTTCTGTAAATATTTCCTTTTTTCAATATTTCCTTTTTTCAATATTTCCTTTTGTCTTTTTTTCCTTTTTTCAATATTTCCTTTTGTCAATATTTCCTTTTGTCAATATTTCCTTTTGTCAATATTTTCTTTTGTCAATATTTCCTTTTTTCAATATTTCTTTTTTTCTATACTTCCTTTTTTCAATATTTCCCTTTTTTTAATATTTCCTTTTTTCAATATTTCCTTTTTTCAATATTTTTTTTTCTATACTTCCTTTTGTCAATATTTCCTTTTTTCAATATTCCCTTTTGTCAATATTTCATTTTTTCAATCTTTCCTTTTTCAATATATCCTTTTTTCAATATTTACTTTTTTCAATATTTCCTTTTTTATATACTTCCTTTTTTCAATTATTCCTTTTTTCTCTACTTCCTTTTTTCAATATTACTTTTTGTCAATATTTCCTTTTGTCAATATTTCCTTTTTCCAATATTTCCTTTTGTCAATATTTCCTTTTGTCAATATCTCCTTTTTCCAATATTTCCTTTTGTCAATATTTCCTTTTTTCAAAATTTCCTTTTTTCAATATTTCCTTTTGTCAATATTTCCTTTTGTCAATATTTCAATTTTTCAATATTTCCTTTTTTCTATACTTCCTTTTGTCAATATTTTTTTTCTATACTTCCTTTTGTCAATATTTTTTTTTCAATATATTCTTTTTTCAATATTAATTTTGTCAATATTTCCTTTTTTCAATATTTCCTTTTTTCTATACTTCCTTTTGTCAATATTTCCTTTTTTCAATATTTCCTTTTTTCAATATTTCCTTTTTTCAATATTTCCTTTTGACAATTTTTCCTTTTTTCTTTATTTGCTTTTTTCAATATTTCCTTTTTTCAATATTTCCTTTTGTCAATATTTCCCTTTTTCTATATGTCCTTTTGTCAATATATCCTTCTGTAAATATTTCCTTTTTTAAATATTATCTTTTTTCAATATATCCTTTTGTCAATATTTCCTTTTTTCAATTTTTCCTTTTGTCAATATTTCCTTTTGTCAATATTTCCTTTTGTCAATATTTCCTTTTTTCAATATTTCCTTTTGTCAATATTTCCTTTTTTCTATACTTGCTTTGGTCAATATTTCCTTTTTCCAATATTTCTTTTTTTCAATATTTCCTTTTCTCAATATTACCTTTTTGCTATACTTTCTTTTGTCAAAATTTCCTTTGGTCAATAATACCTTCTTTTAATATTCCCTTTCTTCTATCTTTCCTTTTTCAATATTTTCTTTTTTCAATATTTACTTTTTTCAATAATTCCTTTTTTCTATGCTTCCTTTTTTCAATATTACTTTTTTTTCTACTTCCTTTTTTCAATATTACTTTTTGTCAATATTTCCTTTTGTCAATATTTCCGTTTCCAATAATTCCTTTTGTCAATATTTCCTTTTTTCAATATTTCCTTTTTTCAATATTTCCTTTTTTCTATACTTCCATTTTCTTATATTTCCTTTATTCTATACTTCCTTTTTGCAATATTTCCTTTTGTCAATATTTCCCTTGGTCAATATTTCCATTTGTCAATATTTCCTATTTTCAATATTTCCTTTCGTCAATATTTCCTTTTTTACACTTCCTATTATCAATATTTCATTTTGTCAATATTTCGTTTTTTCTTTATTTCCTTTTGTCAATATTTCATTTTTTCAATATTTCCTTTTTTAATATTTCCTTTTTTCAATATTTCTTTTTTTCTATACTTCCTTTTTTCAATATTTCCCTTTTTTTAATATTTCCTTTTTTCAATATTTCCTTTTTTCAATATTTTTTTTTCTATACTTCCTTTTTTCAATATTTCCTTTTTTCAATATTCCCTTTTGTCAATATTTCCTTTTTTCTATACTTCCTTTTGTCAATATTTCCTTTTGTCAATATTTCCTTTTGTCAATATTTACTTTTTTCCATACTTCTTTTTGTCAATATTTCGTTTGTGCATATTTCCTTTTGTCAATATTTCCTTTTTTCTATACTTCCTTTTGTCAATATTTCCTTTTGTCAATATTTTCTTTTGTCAATATTTCCTTTTTTCAATATTTCCTTTTGTCAATATTTCATTTTTTCAATCTTTCCTTTTTCAATATATCCTTTTTTCAATATTTACTTTTTTCAATATTTCCTTTTTTATATACTTCCTTTTTTCAATTATTCCTTTTTTCTCTACTTCCTTTTTTCAATATTACTTTTTGTCAATATTTCCTTTTGTCAATATTTACTTTTTTCCATACTTCTTTTTGTCAATATTTCCTTTTGTGCATATTTCCTTTTGTCAATATTTCCTTTTTTCTATACTTCCTTTTGTCAATATTTCCTTTTGTCAATATTTTCTTTTGTCAATATTTCCTTTTTTCAATATTCCCTTTTGTCAATATTTCATTTTTTCAATCTTTCCTTTTTCAATATATCCTTTTTTCAATATTTACTTTTTTCAATATTTCCTTTTTTATATACTTCCTTTTTTCAATTATTCCTTTTTTCTCTACTTCCTTTTTTCAATATTACTTTTTGTCAATATTTCCTTTTGTCAATATTTCCTTTTTCCAATATTTCCTTTTGTCAATATTTCCTTTTGTCAATATCTCCTTTTTCCAATATTTCCTTTTGTCAATATTTCCTTTTTTCAAAATTTCCTTTTTTCAATATTTCCTTTTGTCAATATTTCCTTTTGTCAATATTTCAATTTTTCAATATTTCCTTTTTTCTATACTTCCTTTTGTCAATATTTTTTTTCTATACTTCCTTTTGTCAATATTTCCTATTTTCAATATTTCCTTTCGTCAATATTTCCTTTTTTACACTTCCTATTATCAATATTTCATTTTGTCAATATTTCGTTTTTTCTTTATTTCCTTTTGTCAATATTTCATTTTTTCAATATTTCCTTTTTTAATATTTCCTTTTTTCAATATTTCTTTTTTTCTATACTTCCTTTTTTCAATATTTCCCTTTTTTTAATATTTCCTTTTTTCAATATTTCCTTTTTTCAATATTTTTTTTTCTATACTTCCTTTTTTCAATATTTCCTTTTTTCAATATTCCCTTTTGTCAATATTTCCTTTTTTCTATACTTCCTTTTGTCAATATTTCCTTTTGTCAATATTTCCTTTTGTCAATATTTACTTTTTTCCATACTTCTTTTTGTCAATATTTCCTTTTGTGCATATTTCCTTTTGTCAATATTTCCTTTTTTCTATACTTCCTTTTGTCAATATTTCCTTTTGTCAATATTTTCTTTTGTCAATATTTCCTTTTTTCAATATTTCCTTTTTTCAATATTTCCTTTTTTCAATATTCCTTTTTTCTAAATTTCCTTTTTTCAATATTTCCTTTTGTCAATATTTCCTTTTTTCAAAATTTCCTTTTTTCAATATTTCCTTTTGTCAATATTTCCTTTTGTCAATATTTCAATTTTTCAATATTTCCTTTTTTCTATACTTCCTTTTGTCAATATTTTTTTTCTATACTTCCTTTTGTCAATATTTTTTTTTTCAATATATCCTTTTTTCAATATTAATTTTGTCAATATTTCCTTTTTTCAATATTTCCTTTTTTCTATACTTCCTTTTGTCAATATTTCCTTTTTTCAATATTTCCTTTTTTCAATATTTCCTTTTTTCAATATTTCCTTTTGACAATTTTTCCTTTTTTCTTTATTTGCTTTATTCAATATTTCCTTTTTTCAATATTTCCTTTTGTCAATATTTCCCTTTTTCTATATGTCCTTTTGTCAATATATCCTTCTGTAAATATTTCCTTTTTTAAATATTATCTTTTTTCAATATATCCTTTTGTCTATTTTTCCTTTTTTCAATATTTCCTTTTGTCAATATTTCCTTTTGTCAATATTTCCTTTTGTCAATATTTCCTTTTTTCAATATTTCCTTTTGTCAATATTTCCTTTTTTCTATACTTGCTTTGGTCAATATTTCCTTTTTCCAATATTTCTTTTTTTCAATATTTCCTTTTCTCAATATTACCTTTTTGCTATACTTTCTTTTGTCAAAATTTCCTTTGGTCAATAATACCTTCTTTTAATATTCCCTTTCTTCTATCTTTCCTTTTTCAATATTTTCTTTTTTCAATATTTACTTTTTTCAATAATTCCTTTTTTCTATACTTCCTTTTTTCAATATTACTTTTTTTTCTACTTCCTTTTTTCAATATTACTTTTTGTCAATATTTCCTTTTGTCAATATTTCCGTTTCCAATAATTCCTTTTGTCAATATTTCCTTTTTCAATATTTCCTTTTTTCAATATTTCCTTTTTTCTATACTTCCATTTTTTTATATTTCCTTTATTCTATACTTCCTTTTTGCAATATTTCCTTTTGTCAATATTTCCCTTGGTCAATATTTCCATTTGTCAATATTTCCTATTTTCAATATTTCCTTTCGTCAATATTTCCTTTTTTACACTTCCTATTATCAATATTTCATTTTGTCAATATTTCGTTTTTTCTTTATTTCCTTTTGTCAATATTTCCTTTTTTCAATATTTCCTTTTTTAATATTTCCTTTTTTCAATATTTCTTTTTTTCTATACTTCCTTTTTTCAATATTTCCCTTTTTTTAATATTTCCTTTTTTCAATATTTCCTTTTTTCAATATTTTTTTTTCTATACTTCCTTTTTTCAATATTTCCTTTTTTCAATATTCCCTTTTGTCAATATTTCCTTTTTTCTATACTTCCTTTTGTCAATATTTCCTTTTGTCAATATTTCCTTTTGTCAATATTGACTTTTTTCCATACTTCTTTTTGTCAATATTTCCTTTTGTGCATATTTCCTTTTGTCAATATTTCCTTTTTTCTATACTTCCTTTTGTCAATATTTCCTTTTGTCAATATTTTCTTTTGTCAATATTTCCTTTTTTCAATATTTCCTTTTTTCAATATTTCCTTTTTTCAATATTCCTTTTTTCTAAATTTCCTTTTTTCAATATTTCCTTTTGTCAATATTTCCTTTTTTCCATATTTCCTTTTTTCAATATTTCCTTTTTTCTATACTTCCTTTTGTCAATATTTCCTTTTTTCATTATTTCTTTTTTTCAATATTACTTTTTGTCAATATTTCCTTTTTTCTATATTTCCTTTTCTCAATATTTCCTTTTTTCAATATTTCCATTTTTCTATACTTCCCTTTGTCAATATTTCCTTTTTTCAATATTTCCTTTTTTCAATATTTCCTTTTTTCTATACTTCCTTTTGTAAATATTTCCTTTTTTCAATATTTCCTTTTTTCAATATTTCCTTTTGTCAATATTTCCTTTTTTCTTTATTTGCTTTTTTCAATATTTCCTTTTTTCAATATTTCCTTTTGTCAATATTTCCTTTTTTCTATATTTATTTTTGTCAATATTTCCTTCTGTAAATATTTCCTTTTTTCAATATTTCCTTTTTTCAATATTTCCTTTTGTCTTTTTTTCCTTTTTTCAATATTTCCTTTTGTCAATATTTCCTTTTGTCAATATTTCCTTTTGTCAATATTTTCTTTTGTCAATATTTCCTTTTTTCAATATTTCCTTTTGTCAATATTTCCTTTTTTCAATATTTCCTTTTTTCAATATTTCCTTTTCTCAATATTTCCTTTTTTCTATACTTTCTTTTGTAAAAATTTCATTTTGTCAATAATTCCTTTTGTCAATATTTCCTTTTTTCAATCTTTCCTTTTTCAATATTTCCTTTTTTCAATATTTACTTTTTTCAATATTTCCTTTTTTCTATACTTCCTTTTTTCAATATTTCCTTTTTTCTCTACTTCCTTTTTTCGATATCACTTTTTGTCAATATTTCCTTTTGTCAATATTTCCTTTTTCCAATATTTCCTTTTGTCAATATTTCCTTTTGTCAATATCTCCTTTATTCAATATTTCCTTTTGTCTATATTTCCTTTTTTCAGTATTTCCTTTTTTCAATATTTCCTTTTTTCAATATTTCCTTTTTTCAATATTTCCTTTTTTCTATACTTCCATTTTTTAATATTTCCTTTTTTCTATACTTCCTTTTTTCAATATTTCCTTTTGTCAATATTTCCTTTTTTCAATATTTCCTTTTTTCAATATTTCCTTTTGTCAATATTTCCATTTGTCAATATTTGCTTTTTTCAATATTTCCTTTTGTCAATATTTCCTTTTGTCAATGTTTTCTTTTATCAATATTTTTTTTTGTCAAAATTTCCTTTTTTCTTTATTTCCTTTTGTCAATATTTCCTTTTTTCTATACTTCTTTTTGTCAATATTTTCTTTAATGAATATTTTCTTTTGTCAATATTTCCTTTTTCTATACTTCCTTTTGTCAAAATTTCCTTTTTTCAATATTTCCTTTTGTCAATTTTTCCTTTATCAATATTGCCTTTTGTCAATATTTCCTTTTATCAATATTTCCTTTTGTCAATATTTATTTTTTTCAAAATTTCCTTTTTTCAATATTTACTTTTTTCAATATTTCCTTTTTTCATGATTTCCTTTTGTCAATATTTCCTTTTTTCTTTATTTGCTTTTTTCAATATTTCCTTTTTTCAATATTTCCTTTTGTCAATATTCCCTTTTTCTATATGTCCTTTTGTCAATATATCCTTCTGTAAATATTTCCTTTTTTAAATATTATCTTTTTTCAATATATCCTTTTGTCTATTTTTCCTTTTTTCAATATTTCCTTTTGTCAATATTTCCTTTTGTCAATATTTCCTTTTTTCAATATTTCCTTTGGTCACAATTTCCTTTTTTCAATATTTACTTTTGTCAATATTTCCTTTTTTCTATACTTCCTTATGTCAATATTTTCTTTAATTAATATTTTCTTTTGTCAATTTTTCCTTTTTCTATACTTCCTTTTGTCAAAATTTCCTTTTTTCAATATTTCCTTTTGTCAATTTTTCCTTTTGTCAATATTGCCTTTTGTCAATATTTCCTTTTATCAATATTTTCCTTTGTCAATATTTCCTTTTTTCAAAATTTCCTTTTTTCAATATTTCCTTTTGTAAATATTTCCTTTTGTCAATATTTCAATTTTTCAATATTTCCTTTTTTCTATACTTCCTTTTGTCAATATTTTTTTTCTATACTTCCTTTTGTCAATATTTTCTTTTTTCAATATATCCTTTTTTCAATATTTCCTTTTTTCAATATTTCCTTTTGTCAATATTTACTTTTGTCAATGTTTTCTTTTATCAATTTTTCCTTTTGTCACAATTTCCTTTTTTCAATATTTCCTTTTGTCAATATTTCCTTTTTTCTTTACTTCCTTTTGTCAATATTTTCTTTAATTAATATTTTCTTTTGTCAATATTTCCTTTTTCTATACTTCCTTTTGTCAAAATTTCCTTTTTTCAATATTTCCTTTTGTCAATTTTTCCTTTTGTCAATATTGCCTTTTGTCAATATTTCCTTTTATCAATATTTTCCTTTGTCAATATTTCCTTTTTTCAAAATTTCCTTTTTTCAATATTTCCTTTTGTAAATATTTCCTTTTGTCAATATTTCAATTTTTCAATTTTTCCTTTTTTCTATACTTCCTTTTGTCAATATTTTTTTTCTATACTTCCTTATGTCAATATTTTCTTTTTTCAATATATCCTTTTTTCAATATTTCCTTTTTTCAATATTTCCTTTTTTCAATATTTCCTTTTTTCTATACTTCCTTTTTTCAATATTTACTTTTTTCAATATTTCCTTTTTTCAATATTTCCTTATTTCAATATTTCCTTTTTTCTATACTTCCTTTTTTCAATATTTCATTTTTTCTATACTTCCTTTTTTCAATATTTCCTTTTTTCAATATTTCCTTTTTTCAATATTTCCTTTTGTAAATATTTCCTTTTTTCTATATTTCCTTTTGTCAATATTTCCTTTTGTCAATATTGCCTTTTTTCAATATTTCCTTTTTTCAATATTTCCTTTTTTCAATATTTCCTTTTGTCTTTAGTTCCTTTTTTCAATATTTCCTTTTGTCAATATTTCCTTTTGTCAATATTTCCTTTGTCAATATTTCCTTTTGTCAATATTTCCTTTGTCAATATTTCCTTTTGTCAATATTTCCTTTTGTCAATATTTTCTTATTTCAATATTCCCTTTTGTCAATATTTCCTTTTTTCTATACGTCCTTTTGTCAATATTTCCTTTTGTCAATATTTCCTTTTGTCAATTTTTCCTTTTTTCAATACTTCCTTTTGTCAATATTTCCTTTTGTGCATATTTCCTTTTGTCAAAATTTCCTTTTTTCTATACTTCCTTTTGTCAATATTTCCTTTAGTCAATATTTCCTTTTTTCAATATTTCCTTTTTTCAATA
This sequence comes from Ischnura elegans, assembly GCF_921293095.1. NCBI lineage: Eukaryota > Metazoa > Arthropoda > Insecta > Odonata > Coenagrionidae > Ischnura > Ischnura elegans. Next base: position 94,737,874 of record NC_060253.1, read on the forward strand.
TTTCCTTTTGTCAATATTTCCTTTTTTTATTTGCTGTTTTCAATATTACCTTTTTTCAATATTTCCTTTTGTCAATATTTCCTTTTTTATATATTTCCTTTTGTCAATATTTCCTTCTGTAAATATTTCCTTTTTTCAATATTTCCTTTTTTCAATATTTCCTTTTGTCTTTTTTTCCTTTGTTCAATATTTCCTTTTGTCAATATTTCCTTTTGTCAATATTTCCTTTTGTCAATATTTCCTTTTGTCAATATTTCCTTTTTTCAATATTTCCTTTTGTCAATATTTCCTTTTGTCAATATTTCCTTTTTTCAATATTTCCTTTTGTCAATATTTCCTTTTTTCTATACTTCCTTTCGTCAATAATTCCTTTTGTCAATATTTCCTTTTTCCAATATTTCCTTTTTTCAATATTTCTATTTCTCAATATTTCCTTTTTTCTATACTTTCTTTTGTAAAAATTTCATTTTTTCAATAATTCCTTTTGTCAATATTTCCTTTTTTCAATCTTTCCTTTTTCAATATTTTCTTTTTTCAATATTTCCTTTTGTCAATATTTCCTTTTTTCTATCCTTCCTTTTTTCAATATTTCTTTTTTTCTCTACTTCCTTTTTTCGATATTACTTTTTGTCAATATTTCCTTCTGTCAATATTTCCTTTTTCCATATTTTCCTTTTGTCAATATTTCCTTTTGTCAATATCTACTTTATTCAATATTTCCTTTTGTCAATATTTCCTTTTTTCAGTATTTCCTTTTTTCAATATTTCCTTTTTTCAATATTTCCTTTTTTTAATATTTCCTTTTTTCTATACTTCCATTTTTTAATTTTTCTTTTTTTTTATACTTCCTTTTTTCAATATATCCTTTTTTCAATATTTCCTTTTGTCAATATTTCCTTTTTTCAATATTTCCTTTTTTCTATACTTCCTTCTGTCAATATTTCCTTTTTTCAATATTTCCTTTTTTCAATATTTCCTTTTTTCAATATTTCCTTTTGTCAATATTTCCTTTTTTCTTTATTTGCTTTTTTCAATATTTTCTTTTTTCAATATTTCCTTTTGTCAATATTTCCTTTTGTCAATATTGCCTTTTTTGAATATTTCCTTTTTTCAATATTTCCTTTTGTCTATAGTTCCTTTTTCAATATTTCCTTTTGTCAATATTTCCTTTTCTCAATATTTCCTTTGTCAATATTTCCTTTTGTCAATATTTCCTTTGTCAATATTTCCTATTGTCAATATTTCCTTTTGTCAATATTTTCTTATTTCATTATTCCCTTTTGTCAATATTTCCTTTTTTCTATACGTCCTTTTGTCAATATTTCCTTTTGTCAATATTTCCTTTTGTCAATTTTTCCTTTTTTCAATACTTCCTTTTGTCAATATTTCCTTTTGTGCATATTTCCTTTTGTCAAAATTTCCTTTTTTCTATACTTCCTTTTGTCAATATTTCCTTTTGTCAATATTTCCGTTTCCAATAATTCCTTTTGTCAATATTTCCTTTTTTCAATATTTCCTTTTTTCAATATTTCCTTTTTTCAATATTTCCTTTTTTCTATACTTCCATTTTTTTATATTTCCTTTATTCTATACTTCCTTTTTGCAATATTTCCTTTTGTCAATATTTCCCTTGGTCAATATTTCCATTTGTCAATATTTCCTTTTTTCAATATTTCCTTTCGTCAATATTTCCTTTTTTACACTTCCTATTATCAATATTTCATTTTGTCAATATTTCGTTTTTTCTTTATTTCCTTTTGTCAATATTTCCTTTTTTCAATATTTCCTTTTTCAATATTTCCTTTTTTCAATATTTCTTTTTTTCTATACTTCCTTTTTTCAATATTTCCCTTTTTTTAATATTTCCTTTTTTCAATATTTCCTTTTTTCAATATTTTTTTTTCTATACTTCCTTTTTTCAATATTTCCTTTTTTCAATATTCCCTTTTGTCAATATTTCCTTTTTTCTATACTTCCTTTTGTCAATATTTCCTTTTGTCAATATTTCCTTTTGTCAATATTTACTTTTTTCCATACTTCTTTTTGTCAATATTTCCTTTTGTGCATATTTCCTTTTGTCAATATTTCCTTTTTTCTATACTTCCTTTTGTCAATATTTCCTTTTGTCAATATTTCCTTTTGTCAATATTTCCTTTTTTCAATATTTCCTTTTTTCAATATTTCCTTTTTTCAATATTCCTTTTTTCTAAATTTCCTTTTTTCAATATTTCCTTTTGTCAATATTTCCTTTTTTCCATATTTCCTTTTTTCAATATTTCCTTTTTTCTATACTTCCTTTTGTCAATATTTCCTTTTTTCATTATTTCTTTTTTTCAATATTACTTTTTGTCAATATTTCCTTTTTTCTATATTTCCTTTTCTCAATATTTCCTTTTTTCAATATTTCCATTTTTCTATACTTCCCTTTGTCAATATTGCCTTTTTTCAATATTTCCTTTTTTCAATATTTCCTTTTTTCTATACTTCCTTTTGTCAATATTTCCTTTTTTCAATATTTCCTTTTTTCAATATTTCCTTTTGTCAATATTTCCTTTTTTCTTTATTTGCTTTTTTCAATATTTCCTTTTTTCAATATTTCCTTTTGTCAATATTTCCTTTTTTCTATATTTATTTTTGTCAATATTTCCTTCTGTAAATATTTCCTTTTTTCAATATTTCCTTTTTTCAATATTTCCTTTTGTCTTTTTTTCCTTTTTTCAATATTTCCTTTTGTCAATATTTCCTTTTGTCAATATTTCCTTTTGTCAATATTTTCTTTTGTCAATATTTCCTTTTTTCTATACTTCCTTTTGTCAATATTTCCTTTTGTCAATATTTCCGTTTCCAATAATTCCTTTTGTCAATATTTCCTTTTTTCAATATTTCCTTTTTTCAATATTTCCTTTTTTCAATATTTCCTTTTTTCTATACTTCCATTTTTTTATATTTCCTTTATTCTATACTTCCTTTTTGCAATATTTCCTTTTGTCAATATTTCCCTTGGTCAATATTTCCATTTGTCAATATTTCCTTTTTTCAATATTTCCTTTCGTCAATATTTCCTTTTTTACACTTCCTATTATCAATATTTCATTTTGTCAATATTTCGTTTTTTCTTTATTTCCTTTTGTCAATATTTCCTTTTTTCAATATTTCCTTTTTCAATATTTCCTTTTTTCAATATTTCTTTTTTTCTATACTTCCTTTTTTCAATATTTCCCTTTTTTTAATATTTCCTTTTTTCAATATTTCCTTTTTTCAATATTTTTTTTTCTATACTTCCTTTTTTCAATATTTCCTTTTTTCAATATTCCCTTTTGTCAATATTTCCTTTTTTCTATACTTCCTTTTGTCAATATTTCCTTTTGTCAATATTTCCTTTTGTCAATATTTACTTTTTTCCATACTTCTTTTTGTCAATATTTCCTTTTGTGCATATTTCCTTTTGACAATATTTCCTTTTTTCTATACTTCCTTTTGTCAATATTTCCTTTTGTCAATATTTCCTTTTGTCAATATTTCCTTTTTTCAATATTTCCTTTTTTCAATATTTCCTTTTTTCAATATTCCTTTTTTATAAATGTCCTTTTTTCAATATTTCCTTTTGTCATTATTTCCTTTTTTCCATATTTCCTTTTTTCAATATTTCCTTTTTTCTATACTTCCTTTTGTCAATATTTCCTTTTTTCATTATTTCTTTTTTTCAATATTACTTTTTGTCAATATTTCCTTTTTTCTATATTTCCTTTTCTCAATATTTCCTTTTTTCAATATTTCCATTTTTCTATACTTCCCTTTGTCAATATTGCCTTTTTTCAATATTTCCTTTTTTCAATATTTCCTTTTTTCTATACTTCCTTTTGTCAATATTTCCTTTTTTCAATATTTCCTTTTTTCAATATTTCCTTTTGTCAATATTTCCTTTTTTCTTTATTTGCTTTTTTCAATATTTCCTTTTTTCAATATTTCCTTTTGTCAATATTTCCTTTTTTCTATATTTATTTTTGTCAATATTTCCTTCTGTAAATATTTCCTTTTTTCAATATTTCCTTTTTTCAATATTTCCTTTTGTCTTTTTTTCCTTTTTTCAATATTTCCTTTTGTCAATATTTCCTTTTGTCAATATTTCCTTTTGTCAATATTTTCTTTTGTCAATATTTCCTTTTTTCAATATTTCCTTTTGTCAATATTTCCTTTTTCCAATTATCCTTTTTTCAATATTTCCTTTTCTCAATATTTCCTTTTTTCTATACTTTCTTTTGTAAAAATTTCCTTTTGTCAATATTTCCTTTTGTCAATTTTTCCTTTTTTCAATACTTCCTTTTGTCAATATTTCCTTTTGTGCATATTTCCTTTTTTCAATATTTCCTTTTTTTAATATTTCCTTTTTTCTATACTTCCATTTTTTAAATTTTCTTTTTTTTTATACTTCCTTTTTTCAATATATCCTTTTTTCAATATTTCCTTTTGTCAATATTTCCTTTTTTCAATATTTCCTTTTTTCTATACTTCCTTCTGTCAATATTTCCTTTTTTCAATATTTCCTTTTTTCAATATTTCCTTTTTTCAATATTTCCTTTTGTCAATATTTCCTTTTTTCTTTATTTGCTTTTTTCAATATTTTCTTTTTTCAATATTTCCTTTTGTCAATATTTCCTTTTGTCAATATTGCCTTTTTTGAATATTTCCTTTTTTCAATATTTCCTTTTGTCTATAGTTCCTTTTTTCAATATTTCCTTTTGTCAATATTTCCTTTTCTCAATATTTCCTTTGTCAATATTTCCTTTTGTCAATATTTCCTTTGTCAATATTTCCTTTTGTCAATATTTCCTTTTGTCAATATTTTCTTATTTCATTATTCCCTTTTGTCAATATTTCCTTTTTTCTATACGTCCTTTTGTCAATATTTCCTTTTGTCAATATTTCCTTTTGTCAATTTTTCCTTTTTTCAATACTTCCTTTTGTCAATATTTCCTTTTGTGCATATTTCCTTTTGTCAAAATTTCCTTTTTTCTATACTTCCTTTTGTCAATATTTCCTTTTGTCAATATTTCCGTTTCCAATAATTCCTTTTGTCAATATTTCCTTTTTTCAATATTTCCTTTTTTCAATATTTCCTTTTTTCAATATTTCCTTTTTTCTATACTTCCATTTTTTTATATTTCCTTTATTCTATACTTCCTTTTTGCAATATTTCCTTTTGTCAATATTTCCCTTGGTCAATATTTCCATTTGTCAATATTTCCTTTTTTCAATATTTCCTTTCGTCAATATTTCCTTTTTTACACTTCCTATTATCAATATTTCATTTTGTCAATATTTCGTTTTTTCTTTATTTCCTTTTGTCAATATTTCCTTTTTTCAATATTTCCTTTTTCAATATTTCCTTTTTTCAATATTTCTTTTTTTCTATACTTCCTTTTTTCAATATTTCCCTTTTTTTAATATTTCCTTTTTTCAATATTTCCTTTTTTCAATATTTTTTTTTCTATACTTCCTTTTTTCAATATTTCCTTTTTTCAATATTCCCTTTTGTCAATATTTCCTTTTTTCTATACTTCCTTTTGTCAATATTTCCTTTTGTCAATATTTCCTTTTGTCAATATTTACTTTTTTCCATACTTCTTTTTGTCAATATTTCCTTTTGTCAATATTTCCTTTTGTCAATATTTCCTTTTTTCTATACTTCCTTTTGTCAATATTTCCTTTTGTCAATATTTCCTTTTGTCAATATTTCCTTTTTTCAATATTTCCTTTTTTCAATATTTCCTTTTTTCAATATTCCTTTTTTCTAAATTTCCTTTTTTCAATATTTCCTTTTGTCAATATTTCCTTTTTTCCATATTTCCTTTTTTCAATATTTCCTTTTTTCTATACTTCCTTTTGTCAATATTTCCTTTTTTCATTATTTCTTTTTTTCAATATTACTTTTTGTCAATATTTCCTTTTTTCTATATTTCCTTTTCTCAATATTTCCTTTTTTCAATATTTCCATTTTTCTATACTTCCCTTTGTCAATATTGCCTTTTTTCAATATTTCCTTTTTTCAATATTTCCTTTTTTCTATACTTCCTTTTGTCAATATTTCCTTTTTTCAATATTTCCTTTTTTCAATATTTCCTTTTGTCAATATTTCCTTTTTTCTTTATTTGCTTTTTTCAATATTTCCTTTTTTCAATATTTCCTTTTGTCAATATTTCCTTTTTTCTATATTTATTTTTGTCAATATTTCCTTCTGTAAATATTTCCTTTTTTCAATATTTCCTTTTTTCAATATTTCCTTTTGTCTTTTTTTCCTTTTTTCAATATTTCCTTTTGTCAATATTTCCTTTTGTCAATATTTCCTTTTGTCAATATTTTCTTTTGTCAATATTTCCTTTTTTCAATATTTCCTTTTGTCAATATTTCCTTTTTCCAATTATCCTTTTTTCAATATTTCCTTTTCTCAATATTTCCTTTTTTCTATACTTTCTTTTGTAAAAATTTCATTTTGTTAATAATTCCTTTTGTCAATATTTCCTTTTTTCAATCTTTCCTTTTTCAATATTTCCTTTTTTCAATATTTACTTTTTTCAATATTTCCTTTTTTCTATACTTCCTTTTTTCAATATTTCCTTTTTTCTCTACTTCCTTTTTTCGATATCACTTTTTGTCAATATTTCCTTTTGTCAATATTTCCTTTTTCCAATATTTCCTTTTGTCAATATCTCCTTTATTCAATATTTCCTTTTGTCAATATTTCCTTTTTTCAGTATTTCCTTTTTTCAATATTTCCTTTTTTCAATATTTCCTTTTTTCAATATTTCCTTTTTTCTATACTTCCATTTTTTAATATTTCCTTTTTTCTATACTTCCTTCTTTCAATATTTCCTTTTGTCAATATTTCCTTTTTTCAATATTTCCTTTTTTCAATATTTCCTTTTGTCAATATTTCCATTTGTCAATATTTGCTTTTTTCAATATTTCCTTTTGTCAATATTTCCTTTTGTCAATGTTTTCTTTTATCAATATTTTTTTTTGTCAAAATTTCCTTTTTTCTTTATTTCCTTTTGTCAATATTTCCTTTTTTCTATACTTCTTTTTGTCAATATTTTCTTTAATGAATATTTTCTTTTGTCAATATTTCCTTTTTCTATACTTCCTTTTGTCAAAATTTCCTTTTTTCAATATTTCCTTTTGTCAATTTTTCCTTTATCAATATTGCCTTTTGTCAATATTTCCTTTTATCAATATTTCCTTTTGTCAATATTTATTTTTTTCAAAATTTCCTTTTTTCAATATTTACTTTTTTCAATATTTCCTTTTTTCATGATTTCCTTTTGTCAATATTTCCTTTTTTCTTTATTTGCTTTTTTCAATATTTCCTTTTTTCAATATTTCCTTTTGTCAATATTCCCTTTTTCTATATGTCCTTTTGTCAATATATCCTTCTGTAAATATTTCCTTTTTTAAATATTATCTTTTTTCAATATATCCTTTTGTCTATTTTTCCTTTTTTCAATATTTCCTTTTGTCAATATTTCCTTTTGTCAATATTTCCTTTTGTCAATATTTCCTTTTTTCAATATTTCCTTTTGTCACAATTTCCTTTTTTCAATATTTACTTTTGTCAATATTTCCTTTTTTCTATACTTCCTTTTGTCAATATTTTCTTTAATTAATATTTTCTTTTGTCAATATTTCCTTTTTCTATACTTCCTTTTGTCAAAATTTCCTTTTTTCAATATTTCCTTTTGTCAATTTTTCCTTTTGTCAATATTGCCTTTTGTCAATATTTCCTTTTATCAATATTTTCCTTTATCAATATTTCCTTTTTTCAAAATTTCCTTTTTTCAATATTTCCTTTTGTAAATATTTCCTTTTGTCAATATTTCAATTTTTCAATATTTCCTTTTTTCTATACTTCCTTTTGTCAATATTTTTTTTCTATACTTCCTTTTGTCAATATTTTCTTTTTTCAATATATCCTTTTTTCAATATTTCCTTTTTTCAATATTTCCTTTTGTCAATATTTCCTTTTGTCAATGTTTTCTTTTATCAATTTTTCCTTTTGTCACAATTTCCTTTTTTCAATATTTCCTTTTGTCAATTTTTCCTTTTGTCAATATTGCCTTTTGTCAATATTTCCTTTTATCAATATTTTCCTTTGTCAATATTTCCTTTTTTCAAAATTTCCTTTTTTCAATATTTCCTTTTGTAAATATTTCCTTTTGTCAATATTTCAATTTTTCAATTTTTCCTTTTTTCTATACTTCCTTTTGTCAATATTTTTTTTCTATACTTCCTTTTGTCAATATTTTCTTTAATTAATATTTCCTTTTTTCAATATTTCCTTTTTTCAATATTTCCTTTTTTCAATATTTCCTTTTTTCTATACTTCCTTTTTTCAATATTTACTTTTTTCAATATTTCCTTTTTTCAATATTTCCTTATTTCAATATTTCCTTTTTTCTATACTTCCTTTTTTCAATATTTCATTTTTTCTATACTTCCTTTTTTCAATATTTCCTTTTTTCAATATTTCCTTTTTTCAATATTTCCTTTTTTTAATATTTCCTTTTTTCTATACTTCCTTTTTCAATATTTTTTTGTCAATATTTCCTTTTGTAAATATTTCCTTTTTTCTATATTTCCTTTTGTCAATATTTCCTTTTGTCAATATTTCCTTTTGTCAATATTTCCTTTTGTCAATATTTCCTTTTTTCAATATTTCCTTTTGTCAATATTTCCTTTTTTCTATACTTCCTTTCGTCAATAATTCCTTTTGTCAATATTTCCTTTTTCCAATATTTCCTTTTTTCAATATTTCCTTTTCTCAATATTTCCTTTTTTCTATACTTTCTTTTGTAAAAATTTCATTTTGTCAATAATTCCTTTTGTCAATATTTCCTTTTTTCAATCTTTCCTTTTTCAATATTTTCTTTTTTCAAAATTTCCTTTTGTCAATATTTCCTTTTTTCTATCCTTCCTTTTTTCAATATTTCCTTTTTTCTCTACTTCCTTTTTTCGATATTACTTTTTGTCAATATTTCCTTTTGTCAATATTTCCTTTTTCCATATTTTCCTTTTGTCAATATTTCCTTTTGTCAATATCTCCTTTATTCAATATTTCCTTTTGTCAATATTTCCTTTTTTCAGTATTTCCTTTTTTCAATATTTCCTTTTTTCAATATTTCCTTTTTTTAATATTTCCTTTTTTCTATACTTCCATTTTTTAATTTTTCTTTTTTTTTATACTTCCTTTTTTCAATATATCCTTTTTTCAATATTTCCTTTTGTCAATATTTCCTTTTTTCAATATTTCCTTTTTTCTATACTTCCTTCTGTCAATATTTCCTTTTTTCAATATTTCCTTTTTTCAATATTTCCTTTTTTCAATATTTCCTTTTGTCAATATTTCCCTTTTTCTATATGTCCTTTTGTCAATCAATCCTTCTGTAAATATTTCCTTTTTTAAATATTATCTTTTTTCAATATATCCTTTTGTCTATTTTTCCTTTTTTCAATATTTCCTTTTGTCAATATTTCCTTTTGTCAATATTCCCTTTTGTCAATATTTCCTTTTTTCAATATTTCCTTCTGTCAATATTTCCTTTTTTCTATACTTCCTTTCGTCAATATTTCCTTTTTCCAATATTTTCTTTTTTCAATATTTCCTTTTCTCAATATTACCCTTTTGCTATACTTTCTTTTGTCAAAATTTCCTTTGGTCAATAATACCTTCTTTTAATATTCCCTTTCTTCAATCTTTCCTTTTTCAATATTTTCTTTTTTCAATATTTACTTTTCTCAATAATTCCTTTTTTCTATACTTCCTTTTTTCAATATTTCTTTTTTTTCTACTTCCTTTTTTCAATATTACTTTTTGTCAATATTTCCTTTTGTCAATATTTCCATATCCAATAATTCCTTTTGTCAATATTTCCTTTTTTCAATATTTCCTTTTTTCAATATTTCCTTTTTTCAATATTTCCTTTTTTCTATACTTCCATTTTTTAATATTTCCTTTATTCTATACTTCCTTTTTGCAATATTTACCATTTGTCAATATTTCCCTTTGTCAATATTTCCATTTGTCAATATTTCCTTTTTTTCAATATTTCCTTTCGTCAATATTTCCTTTTTTACACTTCCTTTTATCAATATTTCATTTTGTCAATATTTCGTTTTTTCTTTATTTCCTTTTGTCAATATTTCCTTTTGTCAATATTTCCTTTGGTCAATATTTCCTATTTTCAATATTTCCTTTTTCAATATTTCCTTTTTTCAATATTTCTTTTTCTTCTATACTTCCTTTTTTCAATATTTCCCTTTTTTTAATATTTCCTTTTTTCAATATTTCCTTTTATCAATATTTTTTTTTCTATACTTCCTTTTTTCAATATTTCCTTTTTTCAATATTCCCATTTGTCAATATTTCCTATTTTCTATACTTCCTTTTGTCAATATTTCCTTTTGTCAATATTTCCTTTTGTCAATATTTCCTTTTTTCCATACTTCTTTTTGTCAATATTTCCTTTTGTGCATATTTCCTTTTGTCAATATTTCCTTTTTTCTATACTTCCTTTTGTCAATATTTCCTTTTGTCGATATTTCCTTATTTCAATATTTCCTTTTTTCTATACTTCCTTTTTTCAATATTTCATTTTTTCTATACTTCCTTTTTTCAATATTTCCTTTTTTCAATATTTCCTTTTTTCAATATTTCCTTTTTTTAATATTTCCTTTTTTCTATACTTCCATTTTTTAATTTTTCTTTTTTTTTATACTTCCTTTTTTCAATATATCCTTTTTTCAATATTTCCTTTTGTCAATATTTCCTTTTTTCAATATTTCCTTTTTTCTATACTTCCTTCTGTCAATATTTCCTTTTTTCAATATTTCCTTTTTTCAATATTTCCTTTTTTCAATATTTCCTTTTGTCAATATTTCCCTTTTTCTATATGTCCTTTTGTCAATCAATCCTTCTGTAAATATTTCCTTTTTTAAATATTATCTTTTTTCAATATATCCTTTTGTCTATTTTTCCTTTTTTCAATATTTCCTTTTGTCAATATTTCCTTTTGTCAATATTCCCTTTTGTCAATATTTCCTTTTTTCAATATTTCCTTCTGTCAATATTTCCTTTTTTCTATACTTCCTTTCGTCAATATTTCCTTTTTCCAATATTTTCTTTTTTCAATATTTCCTTTTCTCAATATTACCCTTTTGCTATACTTTCTTTTGTCAAAATTTCCTTTGGTCAATAATACCTTCTTTTAATATTCCCTTTCTTCAATCTTTCCTTTTTCAATATTTTCTTTTTTCAATATTTACTTTTCTCAATAATTCCTTTTTTCTATACTTCCTTTTTTCAATATTTCTTTTTTTTCTACTTCCTTTTTTCAATATTACTTTTTGTCAATATTTCCTTTTGTCAATATTTCCATATCCAATAATTCCTTTTGTCAATATTTCCTTTTTTCAATATTTCATTTTTTCAATATTTCCTTTTTTCAATATTTCCTTTTTTCTATACTTCCATTTTTTAATATTTCCTTTATTCTATACTTCCTTTTTGCAATATTTACCATTTGTCAATATTTCCCTTTGTCAATATTTCCATTTGTCAATATTTCCTTTTTTTCAATATTTCCTTTCGTCAATATTTCCTTTTTTACACTTCCTTTTATCAATATTTCATTTTGTCAATATTTCGTTTTTTCTTTATTTCCTTTTGTCAATATTTCCTTTTGTCAATATTTCCTTTGGTCAATATTTCCTATTTTCAATATTTCCTTTTTCAATATTTCCTTTTTTCAATATTTCTTTTTCTTCTATACTTCCTTTTTTCAATATTTCCCTTTTTTTAATATTTCCTTTTTTCAATATTTCCTTTTATCAATATTTTTTTTCTATACTTCCTTTTTTCAATATTTCCTTTTTTCAATATTCCCTTTTGTCAATATTTCCTATTTTCTATACTTCCTTTTGTCAATATTTCCTTTTGTCAATATTTCCTTTTGTCAATATTTCCTTTTTTCCATACTTCTTTTTGTCAATATTTCCTTTTGTGCATATTTCCTTTTGTCAATATTTCCTTTTTTCTATACTTCCTTTTGTCAATATTTCCTTTTGTCAATATTTCCTTATTTCAATATTTCCTTTTTTCTATACTTCCTTTTTTCAATATTTCATTTTTTCTATACTTCCTTTTTTCAATATTTCCTTTTTTCAATATTTCCTTTTTTCAATATTTCCTTTTTTTAATATTTCCTTTTTTCTATACTTCCTTTTTACAATATTTTTTTGTCAATATTTCCTTTTGTAAATATTTCCTTTTTTCTATATTTCCTTTTGTCAATATTTCCTTTTGTCAATATTGCCTTTTTTCAATATTTCCTTTTGTCAATATTTCCTTTTTTCAATATTTCCTTTTTTCAATATTTCCTTTTGTCTATAGTTCCTTTTTTCAATATTTCCTTTTGTCAATATTTCCTTTTGTCAATATTTCCTTTGTCAATATTTCCTTTTGTCAATATTTCCTTTGTCAATATTTCCTTTTGTCAATATTTCCTTTGTCAATATTTCCTTTTGTCAATATTTTCTTATTTCAATATTCCCTTTTGTCAATATTTCCTTTTTTCTATACGTCCTTTTGTCAATATTTCCTTTTGTCAATATTTCCTTTTGTCAATTTTTCCTTTTTTCAATACTTCCTTTTGTCAATATTTCCTTTTGTGCATATTTCCTTTTGTCAATATTTCCTTTTTTCTATACTTCCTTTTGTCAATATTTCCTTTTGTCAATATTTCCTTTTTTCAATATTTCCTTTTTTCAATATTTCCTTTTGTCAATATTTCCTTTTTTTTATTTGCTTTTTTCAATATTACCTTTTTTTAATATTTCCTTTTGTCAATATTTCCTTTTTTCTATATTTCCTTTTGTCAATATTTCCTTCTGTAAATATTTCCTTTTTTCAATATTTCCTTTTTTCAATATTTCCTTGTCTTTTTTTCCTTTTTTCAATATTTCCTTTTGTCAATATTTCCTTTTGTCAATATTTCCTTTTGTCAATATTTCCTTTTGTCAATATTTCCTTTTTTCAATATTTCCTTTTGTCAATATTTCCTTTTTTCTATACTTCCTTTCGTCAATAATTCCTTTTGTCAATATTTCCTTTTTCCAATATTTCCTTTTTTCAATATTTCCTTTTCTCAATATTTCCTTTTTTCTATACTTTCTTTTGTAAAAATTTCATTTTGTCAATAATTCCTTTTGTCAATATTTCCTTTTTTCAATCTTTCCTTTTTCAATATTTTCTTTTTTCAATATTTCCTTTTGTCAATATTTCCTTTTTTCTATCCTTCCTTTTTTCAATATTTCCTTTTTTCTCTACTTCCTTTTTTCGATATTACTTTTTGTCAATATTTCCTTTTGTCAATATTTCCTATTTCCGTATTTTCCTTTTGTCAATATTTCCTTTTGTCAATATCTCCTTTATTCAATATTTCCTTTTGTCAATATTTCCTTTTTTCAGTATTTCCTTTTTTCAATATTTCCTTTTTTCAATATTTCCTTTTTTTAATATTTCCTTTTTTCTATACTTCCATTTTTTAATTTTTCTTTTTTTTTATACTTCCTTTTTTCAATATTTCCTTTTGTCAATATTTCCTTTTTTCAATATTTCCTTTTTTCAATATTTCCTTTTGTCAATATTTCCATTTGTCAATATTTCCTTTTTTCAATATTTCCTTTTGTCAATATTTCCTTTTGTCAATGTTTTCTTTTATCAATATTTTTTTTTGTCAAAATTTCCTTTTTTTAATATTTCCTTTTGTCAATATTTCCTTTTTTCTATTATTCCTTTTGTCAATATTTTCTTTAATTAATATTTTCTTTTGTCAATATTTCCTTTTTCTATACTTCTTTTGTCAATTTTTCCTTTATCAATATTGCCTTTTGTCATTATTTCCTTTTGTCAATATTTCCTTTTTTCAAAATTTCCTTTTTTCAATATTTCCTTTTGTCAATATTTCCTTTTGTCAATATTTCAATTTTTCAATATTTCCTTTTTTCTATACTTCCTTTTGTCAATATTTTTTTTCTATACTTCCTTTTGTCAATATTTTTTTTTTTCAATATATCCTTTTTTCAATATTTCATTTTGTCAATATTTCCTTTTTTCAATATTTCCTTTTTTCTATACTTCCTCTTGTCAATATTTCCTTTTTTCAATATTTCCTTTTTTCAATATTTCCTTTTTTCAATATTTCCTTTTGTCAATTTTTCCTTTTTTCTTTATTTGCTTTTTTCAATATTTCCTTTTTTCAATATTTCCTTTTGTCAATATTTCCCTTTTTCTATATGTCCTTTTGTCAATATATCCTTCTGTAAATATTTCCTTTTTTAAATATTATCTTTTTTCAATATATCCTTTTGTCTATTTTTCCTTTTTTCATTATTTTCTTTTGTCAATATTTCCTTTTGTCAATATTTCCTTTTGTCAATATTTCCTTTTTTCAATATTTCATTTTGTCAATATTTCCTTTTTTCTATACTTGCTTTCGTCAATATTTCCTTTTTCCAATATTTCCTTTTTTCAATATTTCCTTTTCTCAATATTACCTTTTTGCTATACTTTCTTTTGTCAAAATTTCCTTTGGTCAATAATACCTTCTTTTAATATTCCCTTTCTTCTATCTTTCCTTTTTCAATATTTTCTTTTTTCAATATTTACTTTTTTCAATAATTCCTTTTTTCTATACTTCCTTTTTTCAATATTACTTTTTTTTCTACTTCCTTTTTTCAATATTACTTTTTGTCAATATTTCCTTTTGTCAATATTTCCGTTTCCAATAATTCCTTTTGTCAATATTTCCTTTTTTCAATATTTCCTTTTTTCAATATTTCCTTTTTTCTATACTTCCATTTTTTTATATTTCCTTTATTCTATACTTCCTTTTTGCAATATTTCCTTTTGTCAATATTTCCCTTGGTCAATATTTCCATTTGTCAATATTTCCTTTTTTCAATATTTCCTTTCGTCAATATTTCCTTTTTTACACTTCCTATTATCAATATTTCATTTTGTCAATATTTCGTTTTTTCTTTATTTCCTTTTGTCAATATTTCCTTTTTTCAATATTTCCTTTTTTAATATTTCCTTTTTTCAATATTTCTTTTTTTCTATACTTCCTTTTTTCAATATTTCCCTTTTTTTAATATTTCCTTTTTTCAATATTTCCTTTTTTCAATATTTTTTTTTCTATACTTCCTTTTGTCAATATTTCCTTTTGTCAATATTTCCTTTTGTCAATATTTACTTTTTTCCATACTTCTTTTTGTCAATATTTCCTTTTGTGCATATTTCCTTTTGTCAATATTTCCTTTTTTCTATACTTCCTTTTGTCAATATTTCCTTTTGTCAATATTTCCTTTTGTCAATATTTCCTTTTTTCAATATTTCCTTTTTTCAATATTTCCTTTTTTCAATATTCCTTTTTTCTAAATTTCCTTTTTTCAATATTTCCTTTTGTCAATATTTCCTTTTTTCCATATTTCCTTTTTTCAATATTTCCTTTTTTCTATACTTCCTTTTGTCAATATTTCCTTTTTTCATTATTTCTTTTTTTCAATATTACTTTTTGTCAATATTTCCTTTTTTCTATATTTCCTTTTCTCAATATTTCCTTTTTTCAATATTTCCATTTTTCTATACTTCCCTTTGTCAATATTTCCTTTTTTCAATATTTCCTTTTTTCAATATTTCCTTTTTTCTATACTTCCTTTTGTCAATATTTCCTTTTTTCAATATTTCCTTTTTTCAATATTTCCTTTTGTCAATATTTCCTTTTTTCTTTATTTGCTTTTTTCAATATTTCCTTTTTTCAATATTTCCTTTTGTCAATATTTCCTTTTTTCTATATTTATTTTTGTCAATATTTCCTTCTGTAAATATTTCCTTTTTTCAATATTTCCTTTTTTCAATATTTCCTTTTGTCTTTTTTTCCTTTTTTCAATATTTCCTTTTGTCAATATTTCCTTTTGTCAATATTTCCTTTTGTCAATATTTTCTTTTGTCAATATTTCCTTTTTTCAACATTTCTTTTTTTCTATACTTCCTTTTTTCAATATTTCCCTTTTTTTAATATTTCCTTTTTTCTATCCTTCCTTTTTTCAATATTTCCTTTTTTCTCTACTTCCTTTTTTCGATATTACTTTTTGTCAATATTTCCTTTTGTCAATATTTCCTATTTCCGTATTTTCCTTTTGTCAATATTTCCTTTTGTCAATATCTCCTTTATTCAATATTTCCTTTTGTCAATATTTCCTTTTTTCAGTATTTCCTTTTTTCAATATTTCCTTTTTTCAATATTTCCTTTTTTTAATATTTCCTTTTTTCTATACTTCCATTTTTTAATTTTTCTTTTTTTTTATACTTCCTTTTTTCAATATTTCCTTTTGTCAATATTTCCTTTTTTCAATATTTCCTTTTTTCAATATTTCCTTTTGTCAATATTTCCTTTTGTCAATATTTCCTTTTTTCAATATTTCCTTTTGTCAATATTTCCTTTTGTCAATGTTTTCTTTTATCAATATTTTTTTTTGTCAAAATTTCCTTTTTTTAATATTTCCTTTTGTCAATATTTCCTTTTTTCTATTATTCCTTTTGTCAATATTTTCTTTAATTAATATTTTCTTTTGTCAATATTTCCTTTTTCTATACTTCTTTTGTCAATTTTTCCTTTATCAATATTGCCTTTTGTCATTATTTCCTTTTGTCAATATTTCCTTTTTTCAAAATTTCCTTTTTTCAATATTTCCTTTTGTCAATATTTCCTTTTGTCAATATTTCAATTTTTCAATATTTCCTTTTTTCTATACTTCCTTTTGTCAATATTTTTTTTCTATACTTCCTTTTGTCAATATTTTTTTTTTTCAATATATCCTTTTTTCAATATTTCATTTTGTCAATATTTCCTTTTTTCAATATTTCCTTTTTTCTATACTTCCTCTTGTCAATATTTCCTTTTTTCAATATTTCCTTTTTTCAATATTTCCTTTTTTCAATATTTCCTTTTGTCAATTTTTCCTTTTTTCTTTATTTGCTTTTTTCAATATTTCCTTTTTTCAATATTTCCTTTTGTCAATATTTCCCTTTTTCTATATGTCCTTTTGTCAATATATCCTTCTGTAAATATTTCCTTTTTTAAATATTATCTTTTTTCAATATATCCTTTTGTCTATTTTTCCTTTTTTCAATATTTCCTTTTGTCAATATTTCCTTTTGTCAATATTTCCTTTTGTCAATATTTCCTTTTTTCAATATTTCATTTTGTCAATATTTCCTTTTTTCTATACTTGCTTTCGTCAATATTTCCTTTTTCCAATATTTCCTTTTTTCAATATTTCCTTTTCTCAATATTACCTTTTTGCTATACTTTCTTTTGTCAAAATTTCCTTTGGTCAATAATACCTTCTTTTAATATTCCCTTTCTTCTATCTTTCCTTTTTCAATATTTTCTTTTTTCAATATTTACTTTTTTCAATAATTCCTTTTTTCTATACTTCCTTTTTTCAATATTACTTTTTTTTCTACTTCCTTTTTTCAATATTACTTTTTGTCAATATTTCCTTTTGTCAATATTTCCGTTTCCAATAATTCCTTTTGTCAATATTTCCTTTTTTCAATATTTCCTTTTTTCAATATTTCCTTTTTTCTATACTTCCATTTTTTTATATTTCCTTTATTCTATACTTCCTTTTTGCAATATTTCCTTTTGTCAATATTTCCCTTGGTCAATATTTCCATTTGTCAATATTTCCTTTTTTCAATATTTCCTTTCGTCAATATTTCCTTTTTTACACTTCCTATTATCAATATTTCATTTTGTCAATATTTCGTTTTTTCTTTATTTCCTTTTGTCAATATTTCCTTTTTTCAATATTTCCTTTTTTAATATTTCCTTTTTTCAATATTTCTTTTTTTCTATACTTCCTTTTTTCAATATTTCCCTTTTTTTAATATTTCCTTTTTTCAATATTTCCTTTTTTCAATATTTTTTTTTCTATACTTCCTTTTGTCAATATTTCCTTTTGTCAATATTTCCTTTTGTCAATATTTACTTTTTTCCATACTTCTTTTTGTCAATATTTCCTTTTGTGCATATTTCCTTTTGTCAATATTTCCTTTTTTCTATACTTCCTTTTGTCAATATTTCCTTTTGTCAATATTTCCTTTTGTCAATATTTCCTTTTTTCAATATTTCCTTTTTTCAATATTTCCTTTTTTCAATATTCCTTTTTTCTAAATTTCCTTTTTTCAATATTTCCTTTTGTCAATATTTCCTTTTTTCCATATTTCCTTTTTTCAATATTTCCTTTTTTCTATACTTCCTTTTGTCAATATTTCCTTTTTTCATTATTTCTTTTTTTCAATATTACTTTTTGTCAATATTTCCTTTTTTCTATATTTCCTTTTCTCAATATTTCCTTTTTTCAATATTTCCATTTTTCTATACTTCCCTTTGTCAATATTTCCTTTTTTCAATATTTCCTTTTTTCAATATTTCCTTTTTTCTATACTTCCTTTTGTCAATATTTCCTTTTTTCAATATTTCCTTTTTTCAATATTTCCTTTTGTCAATATTTCCTTTTTTCTTTATTTGCTTTTTTCAATATTTCCTTTTTTCAATATTTCCTTTTGTCAATATTTCCTTTTTTCTATATTTATTTTTGTCAATATTTCCTTCTGTAAATATTTCCTTTTTTCAATATTTCCTTTTTTCAATATTTCCTTTTGTCTTTTTTTCCTTTTTTCAATATTTCCTTTTGTCAATATTTCCTTTTGTCAATATTTCCTTTTGTCAATATTTTCTTTTGTCAATATTTCCTTTTTTCAACATTTCTTTTTTTCTATACTTCCTTTTTTCAATATTTCCCTTTTTTTAATATTTCCTTTTTTCAATATTTCCTTTTTTCAATATTTTTTTTTCTATACTTCCTTTTTTCAATATTTCCTTTTTTCAATATTCCCTTTTGTCAATATTTCATTTTTTCAATCTTTCCTTTTTCAATATATCCTTTTTTCAATATTTACTTTTTTCAATATTTCCTTTTTTATATACTTCCTTTTTTCAATTATTCCTTTTTTCTCTACTTCCTTTTTTCAATATTACTTTTTGTCAATATTTCCTTTTGTCAATATTTCCTTTTTCCAATATTTCCTTTTGTCAATATTTCCTTTTGTCAATATCTCCTTTTTCCAATATTTCCTTTTGTCAATATTTCCTTTTTTCAAAATTTCCTTTTTTCAATATTTCCTTTTGTCAATATTTCCTTTTGTCAATATTTCAATTTTTCAATATTTCCTTTTTCTATACTTCCTTTTGTCAATATTTTTTTTCTATACTTCCTTTTGTCAATATTTTTTTTTTCAATATTTCATTTTGTCAATATTTCCTTTTTTCAATATTTCCTTTTTTCTATACTTCCTTTTGTCAATATTTCCTTTTTTCAATATTTCCTTTTTTCAATATTTCCTTTTTTCAATATTTCCTTTTGTCAATTTTTCCTTTTTTCTTTATTTGCTTTTTTCAATATTTCCTTTTTTCAATATTTCCTTTTGTCAATATTTCCCTTTTTCTATATGTCCTTTTGTCAATATATCCTTCTGTAAATATTTCCTTTTTTAAATATTATCTTTTTTCAATATATCCTTTTGTCTATTTTTCCTTTTTTCAATATTTCCTTTTGTCAATATTTCCTTTTGTCAATATTTCCTTTTGTCAATATTTCCTTTTTTCAATATTTCCTTTTGTCAATATTTCCTTTTTTCTATACTTGCTTTGGTCAATATTTCCTTTTTCCAATATTTCCTTTTTTCAATATTTCCTTTTCTCAATATTACCTTTTTGCTATACTTTCTTTTGTCAAAATTTCCTTTGGTCAATAATACCTTCTTTTAATATTCCCTTTCTTCTATCTTTCCTTTTTCAATATTTTCTTTTTTCAATATTTACTTTTTTCAATAATTCCTTTTTTCTATACTTCCTTTTTTCAATATTACTTTTTTTTCTACTTCCTTTTTTCAATATTACTTTTTGTCAATATTTCCTTTTGTCAATATTTCCGTTTCCAATAATTCCTTTTGTCAATATTTCCTTTTTTCAATATTTCCTTTTTTCAATATTTCCTTTTTTCTATACTTCCATTTTTTTATATTTCCTTTATTCTATACTTCCTTTTTGCAATATTTCCTTTTGTCAATATTTCCCTTGGTCAATATTTCCATTTGTCAATATTTCCTTTTTTCAATATTTCCTTTCGTCAATATTTCCTTTTTTACACTTCCTATTATCAATATTTCATTTTGTCAATATTTCGTTTTTTCTTTATTTCCTTTTGTCAATATTTCCTTTTTTCAATATTTCCTTTTTTAATATTTCCTTTTTTCAATATTTCTTTTTTTCTATACTTCCTTTTTTCAATATTTCCTTTTTTTAATATTTCCTTTTTTCAATATTTCCTTTTTTCAATATTTTTTTTTCTATACTTCCTTTTTTCAATATTTCCTTTTTTCAATATTCCCTTTTGTCAATATTTCCTTTTTTCTATACTTCCTTTTGTCAATATTTCCTTTTGTCAATATTTCCTTTTGTCAATATTTACTTTTTTCCATACTTCTTTTTGTCAATATTTCCTTTTGTGCATATTTCCTTTTGTCAATATTTCCTTTTTTCTATACTTCCTTTTGTCAATATTTCCTTTTGTCAATATTTCCTTTTGTCAATATTTCCTTTTTTCAATATTTCCTTTTTTCAATATTTCCTTTTTTCAATATTCCTTTTTTCTAAATTTCCTTTTTTCAATATTTCCTTTTGTCAATATTTCCTTTTTTCCATATTTCCTTTTTTCAATATTTCCTTTTTTCTATACTTCCTTTTGTCAATATTTCCTTTTTTCATTATTTCTTTTTTTCAATATTACTTTTTGTCAATATTTCCTTTTTTCTATATATCCTTTTCTCAATATTTCCTTTTTTCAATATTTCCATTTTTCTATACTTCCCTTTGTCAATATTTCCTTTTTTCAATATTTCCTTTTTTCAATATTTCCTTTTTTCTATACTTCCTTTTGTCAATATTTCCTTTTTTCAATGTTTCCTTTTTTCAATATTTCCTTTTGTCAATATTTCCTTTTTTCTTTATTTGCTTTTTTCAATATTTCCTTTTTTCAATATTTCCTTTTGTCAATATTTCCTTTTTTCTATATTTATTTTTGTCAATATTTCCTTCTGTAAATATTTCCTTTTTTCAATATTTCCTTTTTTCAATATTTCCTTTTGTCTTTTTTTCCTTTTTTCAATATTTCCTTTTGTCAATATTTCCTTTTGTCAATATTTCCTTTTGTCAATATTTTCTTTTGTCAATATTTCCTTTTTTCAATATTTCCTTTTGTCAATATTTCCTTTTTCCAATATTTCCTTTTTTCAATATTTCCTTTTCTAAATATTTCCTTTTTTCTATACTTTCTTTTGTAAAAATTTCATTTTGTCAATAATTCCTTTTGTCAATATTTCCTTTTTTCAATCTTTCCTTTTTCAATATTTCCTTTTTTCAATATTTACTTTTTTCAATATTTCCTTTTTTCTATACTTCCTTTTTTCAATATTTCCTTTTTTCTCTACTTCCTTTTTTCGATATCACTTTTTGTCAATATTTCCTTTTGTCAATATTTCCTTTTTCCAATATTTCCTTTTGTCAATATATCCTTTTGTCAATATCTCCTTTATTCAATATTTCCTTTTGTCAATATTTCCTTTTTTCAGTATTTCCTTTTTTCAATATTTCCTTTTTTCAATATTTCCTTTTTTCAATATTTCCTTTTTTCTATACTTCCATTTTTTAATATTTCCTTTTTTCTATACTTCCTTTTTTCAATATTTCCTTTTGTCAATATTTCCTTTTTTCAATATTTCCTTTTTTCAATATTTCCTTTTGTCAATATTTCCATTTGTCAATATTTGCTTTTTTCAATATTTCCTTTTGTCAATATTTCCTTTTGTCAATGTTTTCTTTTATCAATATTTTTTTTTGTCAAAATTTCCTTTTTTCTTTATTTCCTTTTGTCAATATTTCCTTTTTTCTATACTTCTTTTTGTCAATATTTTCTTTAATGAATATTTTCTTTTGTCAATATTTCCTTTTTCTATACTTCCTTTTGTCAAAATTTCCTTTTTTCAATATTTCCTTTGTCAATTTTTCCTTTATCAATATTGCCTTTTGTCAATATTTCCTTTTATCAATATTTCCTTTTGTCAATATTTATTTTTTTCAAAAATTCCTTTTTTCAATATTTACTTTTTTCAATATTTCCTTTTTTCATGATTTCCTTTTGTCAATATTTCTTTTTTCTTTATTTGCTTTTTTCAATATTTCCTTTTTTCAATGTTTCCTTTTGTCAATATTCCCTTTTTCTATATGTCCTTTTGTCAATATATCCTTCTGTAAATATTTCCTTTTTTAAATATTATCTTTTTTCAATATATCCTTTTGTCTATTTTTCCTTTTTTCAATATTTCCTTTTGTCAATATTTCCTTTTGTCAATATTTCCTTTTGTCAATATTTCCTTTTTTCAATATTTCCTTTTGTCACAATTTCCTTTTTTCAATATTTACTTTTGTCAATATTTCCTTTTTTCTATACTTCCTTTTGTCAATATTTTCTTTAATTAATATTTTCTTTTGTCAATTTTTCCTTTTTCTATACTTCCTTTTGTCAAAATTTCCTTTTTTCAATATTTCCTTTTGTCAATTTTTCCTTTTGTCAATATTGCCTTTTGTCAATATTTCCTTTTATCAATATTTTCCTTTGTCAATATTTCCTTTTTTCAAAATTTCCTTTTTTCAATATTTCCTTTTGTAAATATTTCCTTTTGTCAATATTTCAATTTTTCAATATTTCCTTTTTTCTATACTTCCTTTTGTCAATATTTTTTTTCTATACTTCCTTTTGTCAATATTTTCTTTTTTCAATATATCCTTTTTTCAATATTTCCTTTTTTCAATATTTCCTTTTGTCAATATTTCCTTTTGTCAATGTTTTCTTTTATCAATTTTTCCTTTTGTCACAATTTCCTTTTTTCAATATTTCCTTTTGTCAATATTTCCTTTTTTCTATACTTCCTTTTGTCAATATTTTCTTTAATTAATATTTTCTTTTGTCAATATTTCCTTTTTCTATACTTCCTTTTGTCAAAATTTCCTTTTTTCAATATTTCCTTTTGTCAATTTTTCCTTTTGTCAATATTGCCTTTTGTCAATATTTCCTTTTATCAATATTTTCCTTTGTCAATATTTCCTTTTTTCAAAATTTCCTTTTTTCAATATTTCCTTTTGTAAATATTTCCTTTTGTCAATATTTCAATTTTTCAATTTTTCCTTTTTTCTATACTTCCTTTTGTCAATATTTTTTTTCTATACTTCCTTTTGTCAATATTTTCTTTTTTCAATATATCCTTTTTTCAATATTTCCTTTTTTCAATATTTCCTTTTTTCAATATTTCCTTTTTTCTATACTTCCTTTTTTCAATATTTACTTTTTTCAATATTTCCTTTTTTCAATATATCCTTATTTCAATATTTCCTTTTTTCTATACTTCCTTTTTTCAATATTTCATTTTTTCTATACTTCCTTTTTTCAATATTTCCTTTTTTCAATATTTCCTTTTTTCAATATTTCCTTTTTTTAATATTTCCTTTTTTCTATAATTCCTTTTTTCAATATTTTTTTGTCAATATTTCCTTTTGTAAATATTTCCTTTTTCCTATATTTCCTTTTGTCAATATTTCCTTTTGTCAATATTGCCTTTTTTCAATATTTCCTTTTTTCAATATTTCCTTTTTTCAATATTTCCTTTTGTCTATAGTTCCTTTTTTCAATATTTCCTTTTGTCAATATTTCCTTTTGTCAATATTTCCTTTGTCAATATTCCCTTTTGTCAATATTTCCTTTGTCAATATTTCCTTTTGTCAATATTTCCTTTTGTCAATATTTTCTTATTTCAATATTCCCTTTTGTCAATATTTCCTTTTTTCTATACGTCCTTTTGTCAATATTTCCTTTTGTCAATATTTCCTTTTGTCAATTTTTCCTTTTTTCAATACTTCCTTTTGTCAATATTTCCTTTTGTGCATATTTCCTTTTGTCAAAATTTCCTTTTTTCTATACTTCCTTTTGTCAATATTTCCTTTAGTCAATATTTACTTTTTTCAATATTTCCTTTTTTCAATATTTCCTTTTGTCAATATTTCCTTTTTTTTATTTGCTGTTTTCAATATTACCTTTTTTCAATATTTCCTTTTGTCAATATTTCCTTTTTTCTATATTTCCTTTTGTCAATATTTCCTTCTGTAAATATTTCCTTTTTTCAATATTTCCTTTTTTCAATATTTCCTTTTGTCTTTTTTTCCTTTTTTCAATATTTCCTTTTGTCAATATTTCCTTTTGTCAATATTTCCTTTTGTCAATATTTCCTTTTGTCAATATTTCCTTTTTTCAATATTTCCTTTTGTCA
This sequence comes from Ischnura elegans, assembly GCF_921293095.1. Lineage (NCBI taxonomy): Eukaryota > Metazoa > Arthropoda > Insecta > Odonata > Coenagrionidae > Ischnura > Ischnura elegans. The sequence continues at coordinate 94,762,433 of NC_060253.1, forward strand.
ATATTTCCTTTTTTCTATACTTCCTTTCGTCAATAATTCCTTTTGTCAATATTTCCTTTTTCCAATATTTCCTTTTTTCAATATTTCCTTTTCTCAATATTTCCTTTTTTCTATACTTTCTTTTGTAAAAATTTCATTTTTTCAATAATTCCTTTTGTCAATATTTCCTTTTTTCAATCTTTCCTTTTTCAATATTTTCTTTTTTCAATATTTCCTTTTGTCAATATTTCCTTTTTTCTATCCTTCCTTTTTTCAATATTTCCTTTTTTCTCTACTTCCTTTTTTCGATATTACTTTTTGTCAATATTTCCTTTTGTCAATATTTCCTTTTTCCATATTTTCCTTTTGTCAATATTTCCTTTTGTCAATATCTCCTTTATTCAATATTTCCTTTTGTCAATATTTCCTTTTTTCAGTATTTCCTTTTTTCAATATTTCCTTTTTTCAATATTTCCTTTTTTTAATATTTCCTTTTTTCTATACTTCCATTTTTTAATTTTTCTTTTTTTTTAATACTTCCTTTTTTCAATATATCCTTTTTTCAATATTTCCTTTTGTCAATATTTCCTTTTTTCAATATTTCCTTTTTTCTATACTTCCTTCTGTCAATATTTCCTTTTTTCAATATTTCCTTTTTTCAATATTTCCTTTTTTCAATATTTCCTTTTGTCAATATTTCCTTTTTTCTTTATTTGCTTTTTTCAATATTTTCTTTTTTCAATATTTCCTTTTGTCAATATTTCCTTTTGTCAATATTGCCTTTTTTGAATATTTCCTTTTTTCAATATTTCCTTTTGTCTATAGTTCCTTTTTTCAATATTTCCTTTTGTCAATATTTCCTTTTGTCAATATTTCCTTTGTCAATATTTCCTTTTGTCAATATTTCCTTTGTCAATATTTCCTTTTGTCAATATTTCCTTTTGTCAATATTTTCTTATTTCATTATTCCCTTTTGTCAATATTTCCTTTTTTCTATACGTCCTTATGTCAATATTTCCTTTTGTCAATATTTCCTTTTGTCAATTTTTCCTTTTTTCAATACTTCCTTTTGTCAATATTTCCTTTTGTGCATATTTCCTTTTGTCAAAATTTCCTTTTTTCTATACTTCCTTTTGTCAATATTTCCTTTTGTCAATATTTCCGTTTCCAATAATTCCTTTTGTCAATATTTCCTTTTTTCAATATTTCCTTTTTTCAATATTTCCTTTTTTCAATATTTCCTTTTTTCTATACTTCCATTTTTTTATATTTCCTTTATTCTATACTTCCTTTTTGCAATATTTCCTTTTGTCAATATTTCCCTTGGTCAATATTTCCATTTGTCAATATTTCCTTTTTTCAATATTTCCTTTCGTCAATATTTCCTTTTTTACACTTCCTATTATCAATATTTCATTTTGTCAATATTTCGTTTTTTCTTTATTTCCTTTTGTCAATATTTCCTTTTTTCAATATTTCCTTTTTCAATATTTCCTTTTTTCAATATTTCTTTTTTTCTATACTTCCTTTTTTCAATATTTCCCTTTTTTTAATATTTCCTTTTTTCAATATTTCCTTTTTTCAATATTTTTTTTTCTATACTTCCTTTTTTCAATATTTCCTTTTTTCAATATTCCCTTTTGTCAATATTTCCTTTTTTCTATACTTCCTTTTGTCAATATTTCCTTTTGTCAATATTTCCTTTTGTCAATATTTACTTTTTTCCATACTTCTTTTTGTCAATATTTCCTTTTGTGCATATTTCCTTTTGTCAATATTTCCTTTTTTCTATACTTCCTTTTGTCAATATTTCCTTTTGTCAATATTTCCTTTTGTCAATATTTCCTTTTTTCAATATTTCCTTTTTCCAATATTTCCTTTTTTCAATATTCCTTTTTTCTAAATTTCCTTTTTTCAATATTTCCTTTTGTCAATATTTCCTTTTTTCCATATTTCCTTTTTTCAATATTTCCTTTTTTCTATACTTCCTTTTGTCAATATTTCCTTTTTTCATTATTTCTTTTTTTCAATATTACTTTTTGTCAATATTTCCTTTTTTCTATATTTCCTTTTCTCAATATTTCCTTTTTTCAATATTTCCATTTTTCTATACTTCCCTTTGTCAATATTGCCTTTTTTCAATATTTCCTTTTTTCAATATTTCCTTTTTTCTATACTTCCTTTTGTCAATATTTCCTTTTTTCAATATTTCCTTTTTTCAATATTTCCTTTTGTCAATATTTCCTTTTTTCTTTATTTGCTTTTTTCAATATTTCCTTTTTTCAATATTTCCTATTGTCAATATTTCCTTTTTTCTATATTTATTTTTGTCAATATTTCCTTCTGTAAATATTTCCTTTTTTCAATATTTCCTTTTTTCAATATTTCCTTTTGTCTTTTTTTCCTTTTTTCAATATTTCCTTTTGTCAATATTTCCTTTTGTCAATATTTCCTTTTGTCAATATTTTCTTTTGTCAATATTTCCTTTTTTCAATATTTCCTTTTGTCAATATTTCCTTTTTTCAATATTTCCTTTTTTCAATATTTCCTTTTCTCAATATTTCCTTTTTTCTATACTTTCTTTTGTAAAAATTTCATTTTGTCAATAATTCCTTTTGTCAATATTTCCTTTTTTCAATCTTTCCTTTTTCAATATTTCCTTTTTTCAATATTTACTTTTTTCAATATTTCCTTTTTTCTATACTTCCTTTTTTCAATATTTCCTTTTTTCTCTACTTCCTTTTTTCGATATCACTTTTTGTCAATATTTCCTTTTGTCAATATTTCCTTTTTCCAATATTTCCCTTTGTCAATATTTCCTTTTGTCAATATCTCCTTTATTCAATATTTCCTTTTGTCAATATTTCCTTTTTTCAGTATTTCCTTTTTTCAATATTTCCTTTTTTCAATATTTCCTTTTTTCAATATTTCCTTTTTTCTATACTTCCATTTTTTAATATTTCCTTTTTTCTATACTTCCTTTTTTCAATATTTCCTTTTGTCAATATTTCCTTTTTTCAATATTTCCTTTTTTCAATATTTCCTTTTGTCAATATTTCCATTTGTCAATATTTGCTTTTTTCAATATTTCCTTTTGTCAATATTTCCTTTTGTCAATGTTTTCTTTTATCAATATTTTTTTTTGTCAAATTTTCCTTTTTTCTTTAATTCCTTTTGTCAATATTTCCTTTTTTCTATACTTCTTTTTGTCAATATTTTCTTTAATGAATATTTTCTTTTGTCAATATTTCCTTTTTCTATACTTCCTTTTGTCAAAATTTCCTTTTTTCAATATTTCCTTTTGTCAATTTTTCCTTTATCAATATTGCCTTTTGTCAATATTTCCTTTTATCAATATTTCCTTTTGTCAATATTTATTTTTTTCAAAATTTCCTTTTTTCAATATTTACTTTTTTCAATATTTCCTTTTTTCATGATTTCCTTTTGTCAATATTTCCTTTTTTCTTTATTTGCTTTTTTCAATATTTCCTTTTTTCAATATTTCCTTTTGTCAATATTCCCTTTTTCTATATGTCCTTTTGTCAATATATCCTTCTGTAAATATTTCCTTTTTTAAATATTATCTTTTTTCAATATATCCTTTTGTCTATTTTTCCTTTTTTCAATATTTCCTTTTGTCAATATTTCCTTTTGTCAATATTTCCTTTTGTCAATATTTCCTTTTTTCAATATTTCCTTTTGTCACAATTTCCTTTTTTCAATATTTACTTTTGTCAATATTTCCTTTTTTCTATACTTCCTTTTGTCAATATTTTCTTTAATTAATATTTTCTTTTGTCAATATTTCCTTTTTCTATACTTCCTTTTGTCAAAATTTCCTTTTTTCAATATTTCCTTTTGTCAATTTTTCCTTTTGTCAATATTGACTTTTGTCAATATTTCCTTTTATCAATATTTTCCTTTGTCAATATTTCCTTTTTTCAAAATTTCCTTTTTTCAATATTTCCTTTTGTAAATATTTCCTTTTGTCAATATTTCAATTTTTCAATATTTCCTTTTTTCTATACTTCCTTTTGTCAATATTTTTTTTCTATACTTCCTTTTGTCAATATTTTCTTTTTTCAATATATCCTTTTTTCAATATTTCCTTTTTTCAATATTTCCTTTTGTCAATATTTCCTTTTGTCAATGTTTTCTTTTATCAATTTTTCCTTTTGTCACAATTTCCTTTTTTCAATATTTCCTTTTGTCAATATTTCCTTTTTTCTATACTTCCTTTTGTCAATATTTTCTTTAATTAATATTTTCTTTTGTCAATATTTCCTTTTTCTATACTTCCTTTTGTCAAAATTTCCTTTTTTCAATATTTCCTTTTGTCAATTTTTCCTTTTGACCATATTGCCTTTTGTCAATATTTCCTTTTATCAATATTTTCCTTTGTCAATATTTCCTTTTTTCAAAATTTCCTTTTTTCAATATTTCCTTTTGTAAATATTTCCTTTTGTCAATATTTCAATTTTTCAATTTTTCCTTTTTTCTATACTTCCTTTTGTCAATACTTTTTTTCTATACTTCCTTTTGTCAATATTTTCTTTAATTAATATTTCCTTTTTTCAATATTTCCTTTTTTCAATATTTCCTTTTTTCTATACTTCCTTTTTTCAATATTTACTTTTTTCAATATTTCCTTTTTTCAATATTTCCTTATTTCAATATTTCCTTTTTTCTATACTTCCTTTTTTCAATATTTCATATTTTCTATACTTCCTTTTTTCAATATTTCCTTTTTTCAATAATTCCTTTTTTCAATATTTCCTTTTTTTAATATTTCCTTTTTTCTATACTTCCTTTTTTCAATATTTTTTTGTCAATATTTCCTTTTGTAAATATTTCCTTTTTTCTATATTTCCTTTTGTCAATATTTCCTTTTGTCAATATTGCCTTTTTTCAATATTTCCTTTTTTCAATATTTCTTTTTTTCAATATTTCCTTTTGTCTATAGTTCCTTTTTTCAATATTTCCTTTTGTCAATATTTCCTTTTGTCAATATTTCCTTTGTCAATATTTCCTTTGTCAATATTTCCTTTGTCAATATTTCCTTTTGTCAATATTTCCTTTTGTCAATATTTTCTTATTTCAATATTCCCTTTTGTCAATATTTCCTTTTTTCTATACGTCCTTTTGTCAATATTTCCTTTTGTCAATATTTCCTTTTGTCAATTTTTCCTTTTTTCAATACTTCCTTTTGTCAATATTTCCTTTTGTGCATATTTCCTTTTGTCAAAATTTCCTTTTTTCTATACTTCCTTTTGTCAATATTTCCTTTTGTCAATATTTCCTTTTTTCAATATTTCCTTTTTTCAATATTTCCTTTTGTCAATATTTCCTTTTTTTTTTTGCTGTTTTCAATATTACCTTTTTTCAATATTTCCTTTTGTCAATATTTCCTTTTTTCTATATTTCCTTTTGTCAATATTTCCTTCTGTAAATATTTCCTTTTTTCAATATTTCCTTTTTTCAATATTTCCTTTTGTCTTTTTTTCCTTTTTTCAATATTTCCTTTTGTCAATATTTCCTTTTGTCAAAATTTCCTTTTGTCAATATTTCCTTTTGTCAATATTTCCTTTTTTCAATATTTCCTTTTGTCAATATTTCCTTTTTTCTATACTTCCTTTCGTCAATAATTCCTTTTGTCAATATTTCCTTTTTCCAATATTTCCTTTTTTCAATATTTCCTTTTCTCAATATTTCCTTTTTTCTATACTTTCTTTTGTAAAAATTTCATTTTGTCAATAATTCCTTTTGTCAATATTTCCTTTTTTCAATCTTTCCTTTTTCAATATTTTCTTTTTTCAATATTTCCTTTTGTCAATATTTCCTTTTTTCTATCCTTCCTTTTTTCAATATTTCCTTTTTTCTCTACTTCCTTTTTTCGATATTACTTTTTGTCAATATTTCCTTTTGTCAATATTTCCTTTTTCCATATTTTCCTTTTGTCAATATTTCCTTTTGTCAATATCTCCTTTATTCAATATTTCCTTTTGTCAATATTTCCTTTTTTCAGTATTTCCTTTTTTCAATATTTCCTTTTTTCAATATTTCCTTTTTTTAATATTTCCTTTTTTCTATACTTCCATTTTTTAATTTTTCTTTTTTTTTATACTTCCTTTTTTCAATATATCCTTTTTTCAATATTTCCTTTTGTCAATATTTCCTTTTTTCAATATTTCCTTTTTTCTATACTTCCTTCTGTCAATATTTCCTTTTTTCAATATTTCCTTTTTTCAATATTTCCTTTTTTCAATATTTCCTTTTGTCAATATTTCCTTTTTTCTTTATTTGCTTTTTTCAATATTTTCTTTTTTCAATATTTCCCTTTTTCTATATGTCCTTTTGTCAATCAATCCTTCTGTAAATATTTCCTTTTTTAAATATTATCTTTTTTCAATATATCCTTTTGTCTATTTTTCCTTTTTTCAATATTTCCTTTTGTCAATATTTCCTTTTGTCAATATTCCCTTTTGTCAATATTTCCTTTTTTCAATATTTCCTTTTGTCAATATTTCCTTTTTTCTATACTTCCTTTCGTCAATATTTCCTTTTTCCAATATTTTCTTTTTTCAATATTTCCTTTTCTCAATATTACCCTTTTGCTATACTTTCTTTTGTCAAAATTTCCTTTGGTCAATAATACCTTCTTTTAATATTCCCTTTCTTCAATCTTTCCTTTTTCAATATTTTCTTTTTTCAATATTTACTTTTCTCAATAATTCCTTTTTTCTATACTTCCTTTTTTCAATATTTCTTTTTTTTTCTACTTCCTTTTTTCAATATTACTTTTTGTCAATATTTCCTTTTGTCAATATTTCCATATCCAATAATTCCTTTTGTCAATATTTCCTTTTTTCAATATTTCCTTTTTTCAATATTTCCTTTTTTCAATATTTCCTTTTTTCTATACTTCCATTTTTTAATATTTCCTTTATTCTATACTTCCTTTTTGCAATATTTACAATTTGTCAATATTTCCCTTTGTCAATATTTCCATTTGTCAATATTTCCTTTTTTTCAATATTTCCTTTCGTCAATATTTCCTTTTTTACACTTCCTTTTATCAATATTTCATTTTGTCAATATTTCGTTTTTTCTTTATTTCCTTTTGTCAATATTTCCTTTTGTCAATATTTCCTTTGGTCAATATTTCCTATTTTCAATATTTCCTTTTTCAATATTTCCTTTTTTCAATATTTCTTTTTCTTCTATACTTCCTTTTTTCAATATTTCCCTTTTTTTAATATTTCCTTTTTTCAATATTTCCTTTTATCAATATTTTTTTTCTATACTTCCTTTTTTCAATATTTCCTTTTTTCAATATTCCCTTTTGTCAATATTTCCTATTTTCTATACATACTTTTGTCAATATTTCCTTTTGTCAATATTTCCTTTTGTCAATATTTCCTTTTTTCCATAATTCTTTTTGTCAATATTTCCTTTTGTGCATATTTCCTTTTGTCAATATTTCCTTTTTTCTATACTTCCTTTTGTCAATATTTCCTTTTGTCAATATTTCCTTATTTCAATATTTCCTTTTTTCTATACTTCCTTTTTTCAATATTTCATTTTTTCTATACTTCCTTTTTTCAATATTTCCTTTTTTCAATATTTCCTTTTTTCAATATTTCCTTTTTTTAATATTTTTTTGTCAATATTTCCTTTTGTAAATATTTCCTTTTTTCTATATTTCCTTTTGTCAATATTTCCTTTTGTCAATATTGCCTTTTTTCAATATTTCCTTTTGTCAATATTTCCTTTTTTCAATATTTCCTTTTTTCAATATTTCCTTTTGTCTATAGTTCCTTTTTTCAATATTTCCTTTTGTCAATATTTCCTTTTGTCAATATTTCCTTTGTCAATATTTCCTTTTGTCAATATTTCCTTTGTCAATATTTCCTTTTGTCAATATTTTCTTATTTCAATATTCCCTTTTGTCAATATTTCCTTTTTTCTATACGTCCTTTTGTCAATATTTCCTTTTGTCAATATTTCCTTTTGTCAATTTTTCCTTTTTTCAATACTTCCTTTTGTCAATATTTCCTTTTGTGCATATTTCCTTTTGTCAATATTTCCTTTTTTCTATACTTCCTTTTGTCAATATTTCCTTTTGTCAATATTTCCTTTTTTCAATATTTCCTTTTTTCAATATTTCCTTTTGTCAATATTTCCTTTTTTTTATTTGCTTTTTTCAATATTACCTTTTTTTAATATTTCCTTTTGTCAATATTTCCTTTTTTCTATATTTCCTTTGGTCAATATTTCCTTCTGTAAATATTTCCTTTTTTCAATATTTCCTTTTTTCAATATTTCCTTGTCTTTTTTTCCTTTTTTCAATATTTCCTTTTGTCAATATATCCTTCTGTAAATATTTCCTTTTTTAAATATTATCTTTTTTCAATATATCCTTTTGTCTATTTTTCCTTTTTTCAATATTTCCTTTTGTCAATATTTCCTTTTGTCAATATTTCCTTTTGTCAATATTTCCTTTTTTCAATATTTCCTTTTGTCACAATTTCCTTTTTTCAATATTTACTTTTGTCAATATTTCCTTTTTTCTATACTTCCTTTTGTCAATATTTTCTTTAATTAATATTTCCTTTTGTAAATATTTCCTTTTTTCTATATTTCCTTTTGTCAATATTTCCTTTTGTCAATATTGCCTTTTTTCAATATTTCCTTTTTTCAATATTTCCTTTTTTCAATATTTCCTTTTGTCTATAGTTCCTTTTTTCAATATTTCCTTTTGTCAATATTTCCTTTTGTCAATATTTCCTTTGTCAATATTTCCTTTTGTCAATATTTCCTTTGTCAATATTTCCTTTTGTCAATATTTCCTTTTGTCAATATTTTCTTATTTCAATATTCCCTTTTGTCAATATTTCCTTTTTTCTATACGTCCTTTTGTCAATATTTCCTTTTGTCAATATTTCCTTTTGTCAATTTTTCCTTTTTTCAATACTTCCTTTTGTCAATATTTCCTTTTGTGCATATTTCCTTTTGTCAAAATTTCCTTTTTTCTATACTTCCTTTTGTCAATATTTCCTTTTGTCAATATTTCCTTTTTTCAATATTTCCTTTTTTCAATATTTCCTTTTGTCAATATTTACTTTTTTTTATTTGCTGTTTTCAATATTACCTTTTTTCAATATTTCCTTTTGTCAATATTTCCTTTTTTCTATATTTCCTTTTGTCAATATTTCCTTCTGTAAATATTTCCTTTTTTCAATATTTCCTTTTTTCAATATTTCCTTTTGTCTTTTTTTCCTTTTTTCAATATTTCCTTTTGTCAATATTTCCTTTTGTCAATATTTCCTTTTGTCAATATTTCCTTTTGTCAATATTTCCTTTTTTCAATATTTCCTTTTGTCAATATTTCCTTTTTTCTATACTTCCTTTCGTCAATAATTCCTTTTGTCAATATTTCCTTTTTCCAATATTTCCTTTTTTCAATATTTCCTTTTCTCAATATTTCCTTTTTTCTATACTTTCTTTTGTAAAAATTTCATTTTATCAATAATTCCTTTTGTCAATATTTCCTTTTTTCAATCTTTCCTTTTTCAATATTTTCTTTTTTCAATATTTCCTTTTGTCAATATTTCCTTTTTTCTATCCTTCCTTTTTTCAATATTTCCTTTTTTCTCTACTTCCTTTTTTCGATATTACTTTTTGTCAATATTTCCTTTTGTCAATATTTCCTTTTTCAATATTTTCCTTTTGTCAATATTTCCTTTTGTCAATATCTCCTTTATTCAATATTTCCTTTTGTCAATATTTCCTTTTTTCAGTATTTCCTTTTTTCAATATTTCCTTTTTTCAATATTTCCTTTTTTTAATATTTCCTTTTTTCTATACTTCCATTTTTTAATTTTTCTTTTTTTTTATACTTCCTTTTTTCAATATATCCTTTTTTCAATATTTCCTTTTGTCAATATTTCCTTTTTTCAATATTTCCTTTTTTCTATACTTCCTTCTGTCAATATTTCCTTTTTTCAATATTTCCTTTTTTCAATATTTCCTTTTTTCAATATTTCCTTTTGTCAATATTTCCTTTTTTCTTTATTTGCTTTTTTCAATATTTTCTTTTTTCAATATTTCCTTTTGTCAATATTTCCCTTTTTCTATATGTCCTTTTGTCAATCAATCCTTCTGTAAATATTTCCTTTTTTAAATATTATCTTTTTTCAATATATCCTTTTGTCTATTTTTCCTTTTTTCAATATTTCCTTTTGTCAATATTTCCTTTTGTCAATATTCCCTTTTGTCAATATTTCCTTTTTTCAATATTTCCTTTTGTCAATATTTCCTTTTTTCTATACTTTCTTTCGTCAATATTTCCTTTTTCCAATATTTTCTTTTTTCAATATTTCCTTTTCTCAATATTACCCTTTTGCTATACTTTCTTTTGTCAAAATTTCCTTTGGTCAATAATACCTTCTTTTAATATTCCCTTTCTTCAATTTTTCCTTTTTCAATATTTTCTTTTTTCAATATTTACTTTTCTCAATAATTCCTTTTTTCTATACTTCCTTTTTTCAATATTTCTTTTTTTTCTACTTCCTTTTTTCAATATTACTTTTTGTCAATATTTCCTTTTGTCAATATTTCCATATCCAATAATTCCTTTTGTCAATATTTCCTTTTTTCAATATTTCCTTTTTTCAATATTTCCTTTTTTCAATATTTCCTTTTTTCTATACTTCCATTTTTTAATATTTCCTTTATTCTATACTTACTTTTTGCAATATTTACCATTTGTCAATATTTCCCTTTGTCAATATTTCCATTTGTCAATATTTCCTTTTTTTCAATATTTCCTTTCGTCAATATTTCCTTTTTTACACTTCCTTTTATCAATATTTCATTTTGTCAATATTTCGTTTTTTCTTTATTTCCTTTTGTCAATATTTCCTTTTGTCAATATTTCCTTTGGTCAATATTTCCTATTTTCAATATTTCCTTTTTCAATATTTCCTTTTTTCAATATTTCTTTTTCTTCTATACTTCCTTTTTTCAATATTTCCCTTTTTTTAATATTTCCTTTTTTCAATATTTCCTTTTATCAATATTTTTTTTTCTATACTTCCTTTTTTCAATATTTCCTTTTTTCAATATTCCCTTTTGTCAATATTTCCTATTTTCTATACTTCCTTTTGTCAATATTTCCTTTTGTCAATATTTCCTTTTGTCAATATTTCCTTTTTTCCATACTTCTTTTTGTCAATATTTCCTTTTGTGCATATTTCCTTTTGTCAATATTTCCTTTTTTCTATACTTCCTTTTGTCAATATTTCCTTTTGTCAATATTTCCTTATTTCAATATTTCCTTTTTTCTATACTTCCTTTTTTCAATATTTCATTTTTTCTAAACTTCCTTTCTTCAATATTTCCTTTTTTCAATATTTCCTTTTTTCAATATTTCCTTTTTTTAATATTTCCTTTTTTCTATACTTCCTTTTTCCAATATTTTTTTGTCAATATTTCCTTTTGTAAATATTTCCTTTTTTCTATATTTCCTTTTGTCAATATTTCCTTTTGTCAATATTGCCTTTTTTCAATATTTCCTTTTGTCAATATTTCCTTTTTTCAATATTTCCTTTTTTCAATATTTCCTTTTGTCTATAGTTCCTTTTTTCAATATTTCCTTTTGTCAATATTTCCTTTTGTCAATATTTCCTTTGTCAATATTTCCTTTTTTCTATACGTCCTTTTGTCAATATTTCCTTTTATCAATATTTCCTTTTGTCAATTTTTCCTTTTTTCAATACTTCCTTTTGTCAATATTTCCTTTTGTGCATATTTCCTTTTGTCAATATTTCCTTTTTTCTATACTTCCTTTTGTCAATATTTCCTTTTGTCAATATTTCCTTTTTTCAATATTTCCTTTTTTCAATATTTCCTTTTGTCAATATTTCCTTTTTTTTATTTGCTTTTTTCAATATTACCTTTTTTTAATATTTCCTTTTGTCAATATTTCCTTTTTTCTATATTTCCTTTTGTCAATATTTCCTTCTGTAAATATTTCCTTTTTTCAATATTTCCTTTTTTCAATATTTCCTTTTTTCAATATTTCCTTGTCTTTTTTTCCTTTTTTCAATATTTCCTTTTGTCAATATTTCCTTTTGTCAATATTTCCTTTTGTCAATATTTCCTTTTGTCAATATTTCCTTTTTTCAATATTTCCTTTTGTCAATATTTCCTTTTTTCTATACTTCCTTTCGTCAATAATTCCTTTTGTCAATATTTCCTTTTTCCAATATTTCCTTTTTTCAATATTTCCTTTTCTCAATATTTCCTTTTTTCTATACTTTCTTTTGTAAAAATTTCATTTTGTCAATAATTCCTTTTGTCAATATTTCCTTTTTTCAATCTTTCCTTTTTCAATATTTTCTTTTTTCAATATTTCCTTTTGTCAATATTTCCTTTTTTCTATCCTTCCTTTTTTCAATATTTCCTTTTTTCTCTACTTCCTTTTTTCGATATTACTTTTTGTCAATATTTCCTTTTGTCAATATTTCTTTTTTCCGTATTTTCCTTTTGTCAATATTTCCTTTTGTCAATATCTCCTTTATTCAATATTTCCTTTTGTCAATATTTCCTTTTTTCAGTATTTCCTTTTTTCAATATTTCCTTTTTTCAATATTTCCTTTTTTTAATATTTCCTTTTTTCTATACTTCCATTTTTTAATTTTTCTTTTTTTTTATACTTCCTTTTTTCAATATTTCCTTTTGTCAATATTTCCTTTTTTCAATATTTCCTTTTTTCAATATTTCCTTTTGTCAATATTTCCATTTGTCAATATTTCCTTTTTTCAATATTTCCTTTTGTCAATATTTCCTTTTGTCAATGTTTTCTTTTATCAATATTTTTTTTTGTCAAAATTTCCTTTTTTTAATATTTCCTTTTGTCAATATTTCCTTTTTTCTATTATTCCTTTTGTCAATATTTTCTTTAATTAATATTTTCTTTTGTCAATATTTCCTTTTTCTATACTTCCTTTTGTCAATTTTTCCTTTATCAATATTGCCTTTTGTCAATATTTCCTTTTATCAATATTCCCTTTGTCAATATTTCCTTTTTTCAAAATTTCCTTTTTTTTATACTTCCTTTTTTCAATATTTCATTTTTTCTATACTTCCTTTTTTCAATATTTCTTTTTTCTATATTTCCTTTTCTCAATATCTCCTTTTTTCAATATTTCCATTTTTCTATACTTCCTTTTGTCAATATTTCCTTTTTTCAATATTTCCTTTTTTCAATATTTCCTTTTTTCTATACTTCCTTCTGTCAATATTTCCTTTTTTCAATATTTCCTTTTTTCAATATTTCCTTCTGTCAATATTTCCTTTTTTCTTTATTTGCTTTATACAATATTTCCTTTTACCAATATTTCCTTTTGTCAATATATCCTTCTGTAAATATTTCCTTTTTTCAATATTTCCTTTTTTCAATATATCCTTTTGTCTATTTTTCCTTTTTTCAATATTTCCTTATGTCAATATTTCCTTTTGTCAATATTTCCTTTTGTCAATATTTCCTTTTGTCAATATTTCCTTTTTTCAATATTTCCTTTTTTCAATATTTCCTTTTTTCTATACTTCCTTTTGTCCATATTTCCTCTTCTCAATATTTCCTTTTTCCAAAATTTCCTTTTTTCAATATTTCCTTTTCTCAATATTTCCTTTCTTCTATACTTTCTTTTGTAAAAATTTCATTATGTCAATAATTCCTTTTGTCAATATTTCCTTTTTTCAATCTTTCCTTTTTCAATATTTCCTTTTTTCAATATTTACTTTTTTCAATATTTCATTTTTTCTATACTTCCTTTTTTCAATATTTCCTTTTTTCTCTACTTCCTTTTTTCAATATTACTTTTTGTCAATATTTCCTTTTGTCAATATTTCCTTTTTCCAATATTTCCTTTTGTCAATATTATCTTTTGTTAATATCTCCTTTATTCAATATTTCCTTTTTTCAATATTTCCTTTTTTCAGTATTTCCTTTTTTCAAGATTTTCTTTTTTCAATATTTCCTTTTTTTCAATATTTCCTTTTTTCTATACTTCCATTTTTTAATATTTCCTTTTTTCTATACTTCCTTTTTTCAATATTTCCTTTTGTCAATATTTCCTTTTTTCAATATTTCCTTTTTTCAATATTTCCTTTTGTCAATATTTCCATTTGTCAATATTTCCTTTTTTCAATATTTCCTTTTGTCAATGTTTTCTTTTATCAATTTTTCCTTTTGTCAAAATTTCCTTTTTTCAATATTTCCTTTTGTCAATATTTCCTTTTGTCAATATTTCCTTTTGTCAATATTTCCTTTTGTCAATATTTCCTTTTTTCAATATTTCCTTTTGTCAATATTTCCTTTTTTCTATACTTCCTTTCGTCCATATTTCCTTTTCTCAATATTTCCTTTTTCCAATATTTCCTTTTTTCAATATTTCCTTTTCTCAATATTTCCTTTTTTCTATACTTTCTTTTGTAAAAATTTCATTATGTCAATAATTCCTTTTGTCAATATTTCCTTTTTTCAATCTTTCCTTTTTCAATATTTCCTTTCTTCAATATTTACTTTTTTCAATATTTCCTTTTTTCTATACTTCCTTTTTTCAATATTTCCTTTTTTCTCTACTTCCTTTTTTCAATATTACTTTTTGTCAATATTTCCTTTTGTCAATATTTCCTTTTGTCAATAACTCCTTTATTCAATATTTCCTTTTGTCAATATTTCCTTTTTTCAGTATTTCCTTTTTTCAATATTTCCTTTTTTCAATATTTCCTTTTTTCAATATTTCCTTTTTTCAATATTTCCTTTTTTCTATACTTCCATTTTTTAATTTTTCCTTTTTTCTATACTTCCTTTTTTCAATATTTCCTTTTGTCAATATTTCCTTTTTTCAATATTTCCTTTTTTCAATATTTCCTTTTGTCAATATTTCCATTTGTCAATATTTCCTTTTTTCAATATTTCCTTTTGTCAATATTTCCTTTTGTCAATGTTTTATTTTATCAATTTTTCCTTTTGTCAAAATTTCCTTTTTTCAACATTTCCTTTTGTCAATATTTCCTTTTTTCTATACTTCCTTTTGTCAATATTTTCTTTAATTAATATTTTCTTTTGTCAATATTTCCTTTTTCTATACTTCCTTTTGTCAAAATTTCCTTTTTTCAATATTTCCTTTTGTCAATTTTTCCTTTTGTCAATATTGCCTTTTGTCAATATTTCCTTTTATCAATATTTCCTTTTGTCAATATTTCCTTTTTTCAAAATTTCCTTTTTTCAATATTTCCCTTTGTCAATATTTCCTTTTGTCAATATATCAATTTTTCAATATATCCTTTTTTCTATACTTTCTTTTGTCAATATTTCCTTTTTTCTATATTTCCTTTTGTCAATATTTCCTTCTGTAAATATTTCCTTTTTTCAATATTTCCTTTTTTCAATATTTCCTTTTGTCTTTTTTTCCTTTTTTCTATATTTCCTTTTGTCAATATTTCCTTCTGTAAATATTTCCTTTTTTCAATATTTCCTTTTTTCAATATTTCCTTTTGTCTTTTTTTCCTTTTTTCAATATTTCCTTTTGTCAATATTTCCTTTTGTCAATATTTCCTTTTGTCAATATTTCCTTTTGTCAATATTTCCTTTTTTCAATATTTCCTTTTGTCAATATTTCCTTTTTTCTATACTTCCTTTCGTCAATATTTCCTTTTGTCAATATTTCCTTTTTCCAATATTTCCTTTTGTCAATATTTCCTTTTTTCAATATTTCCTTTTTTCTATACTTTCTTTTGTAAAAATTTCATTTTGTCAATAATTCCTTTTGTCAATTTTTCCTTTTTTCAATCTTTCCTTTTTCAATATTTTCTTTTTTCAATATTTCCTTTTGTCAATATTTCCTTTTTTCTATGCTTCCTTTTTTCAATATTTCCTTTTTTCTCTACTTCCTTTTTTCGATATTACTTTTTGTCAATATTTCCTTTTGTCAATATTTCCTTTTTCCAATATTTCCTTTTGTCAATATTTCCTTTTGTCATTATCTCCTTTATTCAATATTTCCTTTTGTCAATATTTCCTTTTTTCAGTATTTCCTTTTTTCAATATTTCCTTTTTTCAATATTTCCTTTTTTTAATATTTCCTTTTTTCTATACTTCCATTTTTTAATATTTCTTTTTTTCTATACTTCCTTTTTTCAATATTTCCTTTTGTCAATATTTCCTTTTTTCAATATTTCCTTTTTTCAATATTTCCTTTTGTCAATATTTCCATTTGTCAATATTTCCTATTTTCAATATTTCCTTTTGTCAATATTTCCTTTTGTCAATGTTTTCTTTTATCAATATTTTTTTTTGTCAAAATTTCCTTTTTTTAATATTTCCTTTTGTCAATATTCCTTTTTTCTATTATTCCTTTTGTAAATATTTTCTTTAATTAATATTTTCTTTTGTCAATATTTCCTTTTTCTTTACTTCCTTTTGTCAAAATTTCCTTTTTTCAATATTTCCTTTTGTCAATTTTTCCTTTATCAATATTGCCTTTTGTCAATATTTCCTTTTATCAATATTTCCTTTTGTCAATATTTCCTTTTTTCAAAATTTCCTTTTTTTTATACTTCCTTTTTTCAATTTTTCATTTTTTCTATACTTCCTTTTTTCAATATTTCTTTTTTCTATATTTCCTTTTCTCAATTTCTCTTATTTTTTCAATATTTCCATTTTTCTATATTTCCTTTCGTCAATATTTCATTTTTTTCTATATTTCCTTTTTTCAATATTTCCTTTTTTCTATACTTCCTTCTGTCAATATTTCCTTTTTTCAATATTTCCTTTTTTCAATATTTCCTTTTGTCAATATTTCCTTTTTTCTTTATTTGCTTTATACAATATTTCCTTTTACCAATATTTCCTTTTGTCAATATATCCTTCTGTAAATATTTCCTTTTTTCAATATTTCCTTTTTTCAATATATCCTTTTGTCTATTTTTCCTTTTTTCAATATTTCCTCTTGTCAATATTTCCTTTTGTCAATATTTCTTTTTGTCAATATTTCCTTTTGTCAATATTTCCTTTTTCCAATATTTCCTTTTGTCAATATTTCCTTTTTTCTATACTTCCTTTTGTCCATATTTCCTTTTCTCAATATTTCCTTTTTCCAATATTTCCTTTTTTCAATATTTCCTTTTCTCAATATTTCCTTTTTTCTATACTTCCTTCTGTCAATATTTCCTTTTTTCAATATTTCCTTTTTTCAATATTTCCTTTTGTCAATATTTCCTTTTTTCTTTATTTGCTTTATACAATATTTCCTTTTACCAATATTTCCTTTTGTCAATCAATCCTTCTGTAAATATTTCCTTTTTTAAATATTATCTTTTTTCAATATATCCTTTTGTCTATTTTTCCTTTTTTCAATATTTCCTTTTGTCAATATTTCCTTTTGTCAATATTCCCTTTTGTCAATATTTCCTTTTTTCAATATTTCCTTTTGTCAATATTTCCTTTTTTCTATACTTTCTTTCGTCAATATTTCCTTTTTCCAATATTTTCTTTTTTCAATATTTCCTTTTCTCAATATTACCCTTTTGCTATACTTTCTTTTGTCAAAATTTCCTTTGGTCAATAATACCTTCTTTTAATATTCCCTTTCTTCAATTTTTCCTTTTTCAATATTTTCTTTTTTCAATATTTACTTTTCTCAATAATTCCTTTTTTCTATACTTCCTTTTTTCAATATTTCTTTTTTTTCTACTTCCTTTTTTCAATATTACTTTTTGTCAATATTTCCTTTTGTCAATATTTCCATATCCAATAATTCCTTTTGTCAATATTTCCTTTTTTCAATATTTCCTTTTTTCAATATTTCCTTTTTTCAATATTTCCTTTTTTCTATACTTCCATTTTTTAATATTTCCTTTATTCTATACTTACTTTTTGCAATATTTACCATTTGTCAATATTTCCCTTTGTCAATATTTCCATTTGTCAATATTTCCTTTTTTTCAATATTTCCTTTCGTCAATATTTCCTTTTTTACACTTCCTTTTATCAATATTTCATTTTGTCAATATTTCGTTTTTTCTTTATTTCCTTTTGTCAATATTTCCTTTTGTCAATATTTCCTTTGGTCAATATTTCCTATTTTCAATATTTCCTTTTTCAATATTTCCTTTTTTCAATATTTCTTTTTCTTCTATACTTCCTTTTTTCAATATTTCCCTTTTTTTAATATTTCCTTTTTTCAATATTTCCTTTTATCAATATTTTTTTTTCTATACTTCCTTTTTTCAATATTTCCTTTTTTCAATATTCCCTTTTGTCAATATTTCATATTTTCTATACTTCCTTTTGTCAATATTTCCTTTTGTCAATATTTCCTTTTCTCAATATTTCCTTTTTTCCATACTTCTTTTTGTCAATATTTCCTTTTGTGCATATTTCCTTTTGTCAATATTTCCTTTTTTCTATACTTCCTTTTGTCAATATTTCCTTTTGTCAATATTTCCTTATTTCAATATTTCCTTTTTTCTATACTTCCTTTTTTCAATATTTCATTTTTTCTATACTTCCTTTTTTCAATATTTCCTTTTTTCAATATTTCCTTTTTTCAATATTTCCTTTTTTTAATATTTCCTTTTTTCTATACTTCCTTTTTCCAATATTTTTTTGTCAATATTTCCTTTTGTAAATATTTCCTTTTTTCTATATTTCCTTTTGTCAATATTTCCTTTTGTCAATATTGCCTTTTTTCAATATTTCCTTTTGTCAATATTTCCTTTTTTCAATATTTCCTTTTTTCAATATTTCCTTTTGTCTATAGTTCCTTTTTTCAATATTTCCTTTTGTCAATATTTCCTTTTGTCAATATTTCCTTTGTCAATATTTCTTTTGTCAATATTTCCTTTGTCAATATTTCCTTTTGTCAATATTTTCTTATTTCAATATTCCCTTTTGTCAATATTTCCTTTTTTCTATACGTCCTTTTGTCAATATTTCCTTTTGTCAATATTTCCTTTTGTCAATTTTTCCTTTTTTCAATACTTCCTTTTGTCAATATTTCCTTTTGTGCATATTTCCTTTTGTCAATATTTCCTTTTTTCTATACTTCCTTTTGTCAATATTTCCTTTTGTCAATATTTCCTTTTTTCAATATTTCCTTTTTTCAATATTTCCTTTTGTCAATATTTCCTTTTTTTTATTTGCTTTTTTCAATATTACCTTTTTTTAATATTTCCTTTTGTCAATATTTCCTTTTTTCTATATTTCCTTTTGTCAATATTTCCTTCTGTAAATATTTCCTTTTTTCAATATTTCCTTTTTTCAATATTTCCTTGTCTTTTTTTCCTTTTTTCAATATTTCCTTTTGTCAATATTTCCTTTTGTCAATATTTCCTTTTGTCAATATTTCCTTTTGTCAATATTTCCTT
This sequence comes from Ischnura elegans, assembly GCF_921293095.1. NCBI lineage: Eukaryota > Metazoa > Arthropoda > Insecta > Odonata > Coenagrionidae > Ischnura > Ischnura elegans. The sequence goes on from NC_060253.1 coordinate 94,781,852, forward strand.
TTTTCAATATTTCCTTTTGTCAATATTTCCTTTTTTCTATACTTCCTTTCGTCAATAATTCCTTTTGTCAATATTTCCTTTTTCCAATATTTCCTTTTTTCAATATTTCCTTTTCTCAATATTTCCTTTTTTCTATACTTTCTTTTGTAAAAATTTCATTTTGTCAATAATTCCTTTTGTCAATATTTCCTTTTTTCAATCTTTCCTTTTTCAATATTTTCTTTTTTCAATATTTCCTTTTGTCAATATTTCCTTTTTTCTATCCTTCCTTTTTTCAATATTTCCTTTTTTCTCTACTTCCTTTTTTCGATATTACTTTTTGTCAATATTTCCTTTTGTCAATATTTCTTTTTTCCGTATTTTCCTTTTGTCAATATTTCCTTTTGTCAATATCTCCTTTTTTCAATATTTCCTTTTGTCAATATTTCCTTTTTTCAGTATTTCCTTTTTTCAATATTTCCTTTTTTCAATATTTCCTTTTTTTAATATTTCCTTTTTTCTATACTTCCATTTTTTAATTTTTCTTTTTTTTTATACTTCCTTTTTTCAATATTTCCTTTTGTCAATATTTCCTTTTTTCAATATTTCCTTTTTTCAATATTTCCTTTTGTCAATATTTCCATTTGTCAATATTTCCTTTTTTCAATATTTCCTTTTGTCAATATTTCCTTTTGTCAATGTTTTCTTTTATCAATATTTATTTTTGTCAAAATTTCCTTTTTTTAATATTTCCTTTTGTCAATATTTCCTTTTTTCTATTATGCCTTTTGTCAATATTTTCTTTAATTAATATTTTCTTTTGTCAATATTTCCTTTTTCTATACTTCCTTTTGTCAATTTTTCCTTTATCAATATTGCCTTTTGTCAATATTTCCTTTTATCAATATTTCCTTTGTCAATATTTCCTTTTTTCAAAATTTCCTTTTTTTTATACTTCCTTTTTTCAATATTTCATATTTTCTATACTTCCTTTTTTCAATATTTCTTTTTTCTATATTTCCTTTTCTCAATATCTCCTTTTTTCAATATTTCCATTTTTCTATACTTCCTTTTGTCAATATTTCCTTTTTTCAATATTTCCTTTTTTCAATATTTCCTTTTTTCTATACTTCCTTCTGTCAATATTTCCTTTTTTCAATATTTCCTTTTTTCAATATTTCCTTTTGTCAATATTTCCTTTTTTCTTTATTTGCTTTATACAATATTTCCTTTTACCAATATTTCCTTTTGTCAATATATCCTTCTGTAAGTATTTCCTTTTTTCAATATTTCCTTTTTTCAATATATCCTTTTGTCTATTTTTCCTTTTTTCAATATTTCCTTATGTCAATATTTCCTTTTGTCAATATTTCCTTTTGTCAATATTTCCTTTTGTCAATATTTCCTTTTTTCAATATTTCCTTTTTTCAATATTTCCTTTTTTCTATACATCCTTTTGTCCATATTTCCTCTTCTCAATATTTCCTTTTTCCAAAATTTCCTTTTTTCAATATTTCCTTTTCTCAATATTTCCTTTCTTCTATACTTTCTTTTGTAAAAATTTCATTATGTCAATAATTCCTTTTGTCAATATTTCCTTTTTTCAATCTTTCCTTTTTCAATATTTCCTTTTTTCAATATTTACTTTTTTCAATATTTCCTTTTTTCTATACTTCCTTTTTTCAATATTTCCTTTTTTCTCTACTTCCTTTTTTCAATATTACTTTTTGTCAATATTTCCTTTTGTCAATATTTCCTTTTTCCAATATTTCCTTTTGTCAATATTATCTTTTGTTAATATCTCCTTTATTCAATATTTCCTTTTTTCAATATTTCCTTTTTTCAGTATTTCCTTTTTTCAAGATTTTCTTTTTTCAATATTTCCTTTTTTCAATATTTCCTTTTTTCTATACTTCCATTTTTTAATATTTCCTTTTTTCTATACTTCCTTTTTTCAATATTTCCTTTTTTCAATATTTCCTTTTTTCAATATTTCCTTTTTTCAATATTTCCTTTTGTCAATATTTCCATTTGTCAATATTTCCTTTTTTCAATATTTCCTTTTGTCAATGTTTTCTTTTATCAATTTTTCCTTTTGTCAAAATTTCCTTTTTTCAATATTTCCTTTTGTCAATATTTCCTTTTGTCAATATTTCCTTTTGTCAATATTTCCTTTTGTCAATATTTCCTTTTTTCAATATTTCCTTTTGTCAATATTTCCTTTTTTCTATACTTCCTTTCGTCCATATTTCCTTTTCTCAATATTTCCTTTTTCCAATATTTCCTTTTTTCAATATTTCCTTTTCTCAATATTTCCTTTTTTCTATACTTTCTTTTGTAAAAATTTCATTATGTCAATAATTCCTTTTGTCAATATTTCCTTTTTTCAATCTTTCCTTTTTCAATATTTCCTTTCTTCAATATTTACTTTTTTCAATATTTCCTTTTTTCTATACTTCCTTTTTTCAATATTTCCTTTTTTATCTACTTCCTTTTTTCTATATTTCTTTTTGTCAATATTTCCTTTTGTCAATATTTCCTTTTTCCAATATTTCCTTTTGTCAATATTTCCTTTTGTCAATATCTCCTTTATTCAATATTTCCTTTTGTCAATATTTCCTTTTTTCAGTATTTCCTTTTTTCAATTTTTCCTTTTTTCTATACTTCCTTTTTTCAATATTTCCTTTTGTCAATATTTCCTTTTTTCAATATTTCCTTTTTTCAATATTTCCTTTTGTCAATATTTCCATTTGTAAATATTTCCTTTTTTCAATATTTCCTTTTGTCAATATTTCCTTTTGTCAATGTTTTATTTTATCAATATTTCCTTTTGTCAAAATTTCCTTTTTTCAACATTTCCTTTTGTCAATATTTCCTTTTTTCTATACTTCCTTTTGTCAATATTTTCTTTAATTAATCTTTTCTTTAGTCAATATTTCCTTTTTCTATACTTCCTTTTGTCAAAATTTCCTTTTTTCAATATTTCCTTTTGTCAATTTTTCCTTTTGTCAATATTGCCTTTTGTCAATATTTCCTTTTATCAATATTTCCTTTTGTCAATATTTCCTTTTTTCAAAATTTCCTTTTTTCAATATTTCCCTTTGTCAATATTTCCTTTTGTCAATATATCAATTTTTCAATATATCCTTTTTTCTATACTTCCTTTTGTCAATATTTCCTTTTTTCTATATTTCCTTTTGTCAATATTTCCTTCTGTAAATATTTCCTTTTTTCAATATTTCCTTTTTTCAATATTTCCTTTTGTCTTTTTTTCCTTTTTTCTATATTTCCTTTTGTCAATATTTCCTTCTGTAAATATTTCCTTTTTTCAATATTTCCTTTTTTCAATATTTCCTTTTGTCTTTTTTTCCTTTTTTCAATATTTCCTTTTGTCAATATTTCCTTTTGTCAATATTTCCTTTTGTCAATATTTCCTTTTGTCAATATTTCCTTTTTTCAATATTTCCTTTTGTCAATATTTCCTTTTTTCTATACTTCCTTTCGTCAATATTTCCTTTTGTCAATATTTCCTTTTTCCAATATTTCCTTTTTTCAATATTTCCTTTTCTCAATATTTCCTTTTTTCTATACTTTCTTTTGTAAAAATTTCATTTTGTCAATAATTCCTTTTGTCAATTTTTCCTTTTTTCAATCTTTCCTTTTTCAATATTTTCTTTTTTCAATATTTCCTTTTGTCAATATTTCCTTTTTTCTATGCTTCCTTTTTTCAATATTTCCTTTTTTCTCTACTTCCTTTTTTCGATATTACTTTTTGTCAATATTTCCTTTTGTCAATATTTCCTTTTTCCAATATTTCCTTTTGTCAATATTTCCTTTTGTCATTATCTCCTTTATTCAATATTTCCTTTTGTCAATATTTCCTTTTTTCAGTATTTCCTTTTTTCAATATTTCCTTTTTTCAATATTTCCTTTTTTTAATATTTCCTTTTTTCTATACTTCCATTTTTTAATATTTCTTTTTTTCTATACTTCCTTTTTTCAATATTTCCTTTTGTCAATATTTCCTTTTTTTAATATTTCCTTTTTTCAATATTTCCTTCAGTCAATATTTCCATTTGTCAATATTTCCTATTTTCAATATTTCCTTTTGTCAATATTTCCTTTTGTCAATGTTTTCTTTTATCAATATTTTTTTTTTTGTCAAAATTTCCTTTTTTTAATATTTCCTTTTGTCAATATTCCTTTTTTCTATTATTCCTTTTGTAAATATTTTCTTTAATTAATATTTTCTTTTGTCAATATTTCCTTTTTCTATACTTCCTTTTGTCAAAATTTCCTTTTTTCAATATTTCCTTTTGTCAATTTTTCCTTTATCAATATTGCCTTTTGTCAATATTTCCTTTTATCAATATTTCCTTTTGTCAATATTTCCTTTTTTCAAAATTTCCTTTTTTTTATACTTCCTTTTTTCAATTTTTCATTTTTTCTATACTTCCTTTTTTCAATATTTCTTTTTTCTATATTTCCTTTTCTCAATATCTCCTTTTTTCAATATTTCCATTTTTCTATATTTCCTTTTGTCAATATTTCATTTTTTTCTATATTTCCTTTTTTCAATATTTCCTTTTTTCTATACTTCCTTCTGTCAATATTTCCTTTTTTCAATATTTCCTTTTTTCAATATTTCCTTTTGTCAATATTTCCTTTTTTCTTTATTTGCTTTATACAATATTTCCTTTTACCAATATTTCCTTTTGTCAATATATCCTTCTGTAAATATTTCCTTTTTTCAATATTTCCTTTTTTCAATATATCCTTTTGTCAAAATTTCCTTTTTTCAATATTTCCTTTTGTCAATATTTCCTTTTGTCAATATTTCTTTTTGTCAATATTTCCTTTTGTCAATATTTCCTTTTTTCAATATTTCCTTTTGTCAATATTTCCTTTTTTCTATACTTCCTTTTGTCCATATTTCCTTTTCTCAATATTTCCTTTTTCCAATATTTCCTTTTTTCAATATTTCCTTTTCTCAATATTTCCTTTTTTCTATACTTTCTTTTGTAAAAATTTCATTATGTCAATAATTCCTTTTGTCAATATTTACTTTTTTCAATCTTTCCTTTTTCAATATTTCCTTTTTTCAATATTTACTTTTTTCAATATTTCCTTTTTTCTATACTTCCTTTTTTCAATATTTCCTTTTTTCTCTACTTCCTTTTTTCAATATTACTTTTTGTCAATATTTCCTTTTATCAATTTTTCCTTTTTCCAATATTTCCTTTTGTCAATATTTCCTTTTGTCAATATCTCCTTTATTCAATATTTCCTTTTTTCAATATTTCCTTTTTTCAGTATATCCTTTTTTCAATATTTCCTTTTTTCAATATTTCCTTTTTTCAATATTTCCTTTTTTCTATACTTTCATTTTTTAATATTTCCTTTTTTCTATACTTCCTTTTTTCAATATTTCCTTTTGTCAATATTTCCTTTTTTCAATATTTCCTTTTTTCAATATTTCCTTTTGTCAATATTTCCATTTGTCAATATTTCCTTTTTTCAATATTTCCTTTTGTCAATATTTCCTTTTGTCAATGTTTTCTTTTATCAATTTTTCCTTTTGTCAAAATTTCCTTTTTTCAATATTTCCTTTTGTCAATATTTCCTTTTGTCAATATTTCCTTTTGTCAATATTTCCTTTTGTCAATATTTCCTTTTTTCAATATTTCCTTTTGTCAATATTTCCTTTTTTCTATACTTCCTTTCGTCCATATTTCCTTTTCTCAATATTTCCTTTTTCCAATATTTCCTTTTTTCAGTATTAACTTTTCTCAATATTTCCTTTTTTCTATACTTTCTTTTGTAAAAATTTCATTATGTCAATAATTCCTTTTGTCAATATTTCCTTTTTTCAATCTTTCCTTTTTCAATATTTCCTTTCTTCAATATTTTCTTTTTTCAATATTTCCTTTTTTCTATACTTCCTTTTTTCAATATTTCCATTTTTCTCTACTTCCTTTTTTCAATATTACTTTTTGTCAATATTTCCTTTTGTCAATATTTCCTTTTTCCAATATTTCCTTTTGTCAATATTTTCTTTTGTCAATATCTCCTTTATTCAATATTTCCTTTTGTCAATATTTCCTTTTTTCAGTATTTCCTTTTGTCAATATTTCCTTTTTTCAATATTTCTTTTTTTCAATATTTCCTTTTTTTTAATATTTCCTTTTTTCTATACTTCCTTTTTTCAATATTTCCTTTTGTCAATATTTCCTTTTTTCAATATTTCCTTTTTTCAATATTTCCTTTGGTCAATATTTCCATTTGTCAAAATTTCCTTTTTTCAATATTCCCTTTTGTCAATATTTCCTTTTTTTATACTTCCTTTTGTCAATATTTTCCTTAATTAATATTTTCTTTTGTCAATATTTCCTTTTTCTATACTTCCTTTTGTCAAAATTTCCTTTTTTCAATATTTCCTTTTGTCAATTTTTCCTTTTGTCAATATATCCTTTTGTCAATATTTCCTTTTTTCAAAATTTCCTTTTTTCAATATTTCCCTTTGTCAATATTTCCTTTTGTCAATATATATCTATTTTTCAATATTTCCTTTTTTCTATACTTCCTTTTGTCAATATTTTTTCTCTATATTCTTCCTTTTGTCAACATTTTCTTTTTTCAATATATCCTTTTTTCAATATTTCCTTTTTTCATTATTTCCTTTTTTCTATACTTCCTTTTTTCAATATTTTCTTTTTTCAATATTTCCTTTTTTCAATATTTCCTTTTTTCAATATTTCCTTTTTTCTATACTTCCTTTTTTCAATATTTCATTTTTTCTATACTTCCTTTTTTCAATATTTCCTTTTTTCAATATTTCCTTTTTTCAATATTTCCTTTTTTTAATATTTCCTTTTTTCTATACTTCCTTTTTTCAATATTTTTTTTGTCAATATTTCCTTTTGTAAATATTTCCTTTTTTCTATATTTCCTTTTGTCAATATTTTCTTTTTTCAATATTTCCTTTTTTCAATATTTCCTTTTGTCTATATTTCCTTTTTTCAATATTTCCTTTTGTCAATATTTCCTTTTGTCAATATTTCCTTTGTCAATATTTCCTTTTGTCAATATTTCCTTTTGTCAATATTTTCTTATTTCAATATTTCCTTTTGTCAATATTTTCTTTTTTCTATACTTCCTTTAGTCAATATTTCCTTTTGTCAATATTTCCTTTTTTCTATACTTCCTTTTTTCAATATTTCCTTTTGTCAATATTTCCTTTTTTCTATACTTCCTTTTGTCAATATTTCCTTTTGTCAATATTTACTTTTGTCAATATTTCCTTTTTTCAATATTTCCTTTTTTCAATATTTCCTTTTGTCTATATTTCCTTTTATCAATATTTCCTTTTGTCAATATTTCCGTTTGTCAATATTTCCTTTTTCAATATTTCCTTTTGTCAATATTTTCTTATTTCAATATTTCCTTTTGTCAATATTTCCTTTTTTCAATATTTCCTTTTTTCAATATTTCCTTTTTTCTATACATCCTTTTGTCCATATTTCCTCTTCTCAATATTTCCTTTTTCCAAAATTTCCTTTTTTCAATATTTCCTTTTCTCAATATTTCCTTTCTTCTATACTTTCTTTTGTAAAAATTTCATTATGTCAATAATTCCTTTTGTCAATATTTCCTTTTTTCAATCTTTCCTTTTTCAATATTTCCTTTTTTCAATATTTACTTTTTTCAATATTTCCTTTTTTCTATACTTCCTTTTTTCAATATTTCCTTTTTTCTCTACTTCCTTTTTTCAATATTACTTTTTGTCAATATTTCCTTTTGTCAATATTTCCTTTTTCCAATATTTCCTTTTGTCAATATTATCTTTTGTTAATATCTCCTTTATTCAATATTTCCTTTTTTCAATATTTCCTTTTTTCAGTATTTCCTTTTTTCAAGATTTTCTTTTTTCAATATTTCCTTTTTTCAATATTTCCTTTTTTCTATACTTCCATTTTTTAATATTTCCTTTTTTCTATACTTCCTTTTTTCTATATTTCCTTTTTTCAATATTTCCTTTTTTCAATATTTCCTTTTTTCAATATTTCCTTTTGTCAATATTTCCATTTGTCAATATTTCCTTTTTTCAATATTTCCTTTTGTCAATGTTTTCTTTTATCAATTTTTCCTTTTGTCAAAATTTCCTTTTTTCAATATTTCCTTTTGTCAATATTTCCTTTTGTCAATATTTCCTTTTGTCAATATTTCCTTTTGTCAATATTTCCTTTTTTCAATATTTCCTTTTGTCAATATTTCCTTTTTTCTATACTTCCTTTCGTCCATATTTCCTTTTCTCAATATTTCCTTTTTCCAATATTTCCTTTTTTCAATATTTCCTTTTCTCAATATTTCCTTTTTTCTATACTTTCTTTTGTAAAAATTTCATTATGTCAATAATTCCTTTTGTCAATATTTCCTTTTTTCAATCTTTCCTTTTTCAATATTTCCTTTCTTCAATATTTACTTTTTTCAATATTTCCTTTTTTCTATACTTCCTTTTTTCAATATTTCCTTTTTTCTCTACTTCCTTTTTTCAATATTACTTTTTGTCAATATTTCCTTTTGTCAATATTTCCTTTTTCCAATATTTCCTTTTGTCAATATTTCCTTTTGTCAATATCTCCTTTATTCAATATTTCCTTTTGTCAATATTTCCTTTTTTCAATATTTCCTTTTGTCAATTTTTCCTTTTTTCTATACTTCCTTTTTTCAATATTTCCTTTTGTCAATATTTCCTTTTTTCAATATTTCCTTTTTTCAATATTTCCTTTTGTCAATATTTCCATTTGTAAATATTTCCTTTTTTCAATATTTCCTTTTGTCAATATTTCCTTTTGTCAATGTTTTATTTTATCAATTTTTCCTTTTGTCAAAATTTCCTTTTTTCAACATTTCCTTTTGTCAATATTTCCTTTTTTCTATACTTCCTTTTGTCAATATTTTCTTTAATTAATATTTTCTTTTGTCAATATTTCCTTTTTCTATACTTCCTTTTGTCAAAATTTCCTTTTTTCAATATTTCCTTTTGTCAATTTTTCCTTTTGTCAATATTGCCTTTTGTCAATATTTCCTTTTATCAATATTTCCTTTTGTCAATATTTCCTTTTTTCAAAATTTCCTTTTTTCAATATTTCCCTTTGTCAATATTTCCTTTTGTCAATATATCAATTTTTCAATATATCCTTTTTTCTATACTTCCTTTTGTCAATATTTCCTTTTTTCTATATTTCCTTTTGTCAATATTTCCTTCTGTAAATATTTCCTTTTTTCAATATTTCCTTTTTTCAATATTTCCTTTTGTCTTTTTTTCCTTTTTTCTATATTTCCTTTTGTCAATATTTCCTTCTGTAAATATTTCCTTTTTTCAATATTTCCTTTTTTCAATATTTCCTTTTGTCTTTTTTTCCTTTTTTCAATATTTCCTTTTGTCAATATTTCCTTTTGTCAATATTTCCTTTTGTCAATATTTCCTTTTGTCAATATTTCCTTTTTTCAATATTTCCTTTTGTCAATATTTCCTTTTTTCTATACTTCCTTTCGTCAATATTTCCTTTTGTCAATATTTCCTTTTTCCAATATTTCCTTTTTTCAATATTTCCTTTTCTCAATATTTCCTTTTTTCTATACTTTCTTTTGTAAAAATTTCATTTTGTCAATAATTCCTTTTGTCAATTTTTCCTTTTTTCAATCTTTCCTTTTTCAATATTTTCTTTTTTCAATATTTCCTTTTGTCAATATTTCCTTTTTTCTATGCTTCCTTTTTTCAATATTTCCTTTTTTCTCTACTTCCTTTTTTCGATATTACTTTTTGTCAATATTTCCTTTTGTCAATATTTCCTTTTTCCAATATTTCCTTTTGTCAATATTTCCTTTTGTCATTATCTCCTTTATTCAATATTTCCTTTTGTCAATATTTCCTTTTTTCAGTATTTCCTTTTTTCAATATTTCCTTTTTTCAATATTTCCTTTTTTTAATATTTCCTTTTTTCTATACTTCCATTTTTTAATATTTCTTTTTTTCTATACTTCCTTTTTTCAATATTTCCTTTTGTCAATATTTCCTTTTTTTAATATTTCCTTTTTTCAATATTTCCTTTAGTCAATATTTCCATTTGTCAATATTTCCTATTTTCAATATTTCCTTTTGTCAATATTTCCTTTTGTCAATGTTTTCTTTTATCAATATTTTTTTTTTTGTCAAAATTTCCTTTTTTTAATATTTCCTTTTGTCAATATTCCTTTTTTCTATTATTCCTTTTGTAAATATTTTCTTTAATTAATATTTTCTTTTGTCAATATTTCCTTTTTCTATACTTCCTTTTGTCAAAATTTCCTTTTTTCAATATTTCCTTTTGTCAATTTTTCCTTTATCAATATTGCCTTTTGTCAATATTTCCTTTTATCAATATTTCCTTTTGTCAATATTTCCTTTTTTCAAAATTTCCTTTTTTTTATACTTCCTTTTTTCAATTTTTCATTTTTTCTATACTTCCTTTTTTCAATATTTCTTTTTTCTATATTTCCTTTTCTCAATATCTCCTTTTTTCAATATTTCCATTTTTCTATATTTCCTTTTGTCAATATTTCATTTTTTTCTATATTTCCTTTTTTCAATATTTCCTTTTTTCTATACTTCCTTCTGTCAATATTTCCTTTTTTCAATATTTCCTTTTTTCAATATTTCCTTTTGTCAATATTTCCTTTTTTCTTTATTTGCTTTATACAATATTTCCTTTTACCAATATTTCCTTTTGTCAATATATCCTTCTGTAAATATTTCCTTTTTTCAATATTTCCTTTTTTCAATATATCCTTTTGTCTATTTTTCCTTTTTTCAATATTTCCTCTTGTCAATATTTCCTTTTGTCAATATTTCTTTTTGTCAATATTTCCTTTTGTCAATATTTCCTTTTTTCAATATTTCCTTTTGTCAATATTTCCTTTTTTCTATACTTCCTTTTGTCCATATTTCCTTTTCTCAATATTTCCTTTTTCCAATATTTCCTTTTTTCAATATTTCCTTTTCTCAATATTTCCTTTTTTCTATACTTTCTTTTGTAAAAATTTCATTATGTCAATAATTCCTTTTGTCAATATTTACTTTTTTCAATCTTTCCTTTTTCAATATTTCCTTTTTTCAATATTTACTTTTTTCAATATTTCCTTTTTTCTATACTTCCTTTTTTCAATATTTCCTTTTTTCTCTACTTCCTTTTTTCAATATTACTTTTTGTCAATATTTCCTTTTATCAATTTTTCCTTTTTCCAATATTTCCTTTTGTCAATATTTCCTTTTGTCAATATCTCCTTTATTCAATATTTCCTTTTTTCAATATTTCCTTTTTTCAGTATATCCTTTTTTCAATATTTTCTTTTTTCAATATTTCCTTTTTTCAATATTTCCTTTTTTCTATACTTTCATTTTTTAATATTTCCTTTTTTCTATACTTCCTTTTTTCAATATTTCCTTTTTTCAATATTTCCTTTTTTCAATATTTCCTTTTTTCAATATTTCCTTTTGTCAATATTTCCATTTGTCAATATTTCCTTTTTTCAATATTTCCTTTTGTCAATATTTCCTTTTGTCAATGTTTTCTTTTATCAATTTTTCCTTTTGTCAAAATTTCCTTTTTTCAATATTTCCTTTTGTCAATATTTCCTTTTGTCAATATTTCCTTTTGTCAATATTTCCTTTTGTCAATATTTCCTTTTTTCAATATTTCCTTTTGTCAATATTTCCTTTTTTCTATACTTCCTTTCGTCCATATTTCCTTTTCTCAATATTTCCTTTTTCCAATATTTCCTTTTTTCAGTATTAACTTTTCTCAATATTTCCTTTTTTCTATACTTTCTTTTGTAAAAATTTCATTATGTCAATAATTCCTTTTGTCAATATTTCCTTTTTTCAATCTTTCCTTTTTCAATATTTCCTTTCTTCAATATTTTCTTTTTTCAATATTTCCTTTTTTCTATACTTCCTTTTTTCAATATTTCCATTTTTCTCTACTTCCTTTTTTCAATATTACTTTTTGTCAATATTTCCTTTTGTCAATATTTCCTTTTTCCAATATTTCCTTTTGTCAATATTTTCTTTTGTCAATATCTCCTTTATTCAATATTTCCTTTTGTCAATATTTCCTTTTTTCAGTATTTCCTTTTTTCAATATTTCCTTTTTTCAATATTTCTTTTTTTCAATATTTCCTTTTTTCTATACTTCCATTTTTTAATATTTCCTTTTTTCTATACTTCCTTTTTTCAATATTTCCTTTTCTCAATATTTCCTTTTTTCTATACTTTCTTTTGTAAAAATTTCATTATGTCAATAATTCCTTTTGTCAATATTTCCTTTTTTCAATCTTTCCTTTTTCAATATTTCCTTTCTTCAATATTTACTTTTTTCAATATTTCCTTTTTTCTATACTTCCTTTTTTCAATATTTCCTTTTTTCTCTACTTCCTTTTTTCAATATTACTTTTTGTCAATATTTCCTTTTGTCAATATTTCCTTTTTCCAATATTTCCTTTTGTCAATATTTCCTTTTGTCAATATCTCCTTTATTCAATATTTCCTTTTGTCAATATTTCCTTTTTTCAGTATTTCCTTTTTTCAATTTTTCCTTTTTTCTATACTTCCTTTTTTCAATATTTCCTTTTGTCAATATTTCCTTTTTTCAATATTTCCTTTTTTCAATATTTCCTTTTGTCAATATTTCCATTTGTAAATATTTCCTTTTTTCAATATTTCCTTTTGTCAATATTTCCTTTTGTCAATGTTTTATTTTATCAATTTTTCCTTTTGTCAAAATTTCCTTTTTTCAACATTTCCTTTTGTCAATATTTCCTTTTTTCTATACTTCCTTTTGTCAATATTTTCTTTAATTAATATTTTCTTTTGTCAATATTTCCTTTTTCTATACTTCCTTTTGTCAAAATTTCCTTTTTTCAATATTTCCTTTTGTCAATTTTTCCTTTTGTCAATATTGCCTTTTGTCAATATTTCCTTTTATCAATATTTCCTTTTGTCAATATTTCCTTTTTTCAAAATTTCCTTTTTTCAATATTTCCCTTTGTCAATATTTCCTTTTGTCAATATATCAATTTTTCAATATATCCTTTTTTCTATACTTCCTTTTGTCAATATTTCCTTTTTTCTATATTTCCTTTTGTCAATATTTCCTTCTGTAAATATTTCCTTTTTTCAATATTTCCTTTTTTCTATATTTCCTTTTGTCTTTTTTTCCTTTTTTCTATATTTCCTTTTGTCAATATTTCCTTCTGTAAATATTTCCTTTTTTCAATATTTCCTTTTTTCAATATTTCCTTTTGTCTTTTTTTCCTTTTTTCAATATTTCCTTTTGTCAATATTTCCTTTTGTCAATATTTCCTTTTGTCAATATTTCCTTTTGTCAATATTTCCTTTTTTCAATATTTCCTTTTGTCAATATTTCCTTTTTTCTATACTTCCTTTCGTCAATATTTCCTTTTGTCAATATTTCCTTTTTCCAATATTTCCTTTTTTCAATATTTCCTTTTCTCAATATTTCCTTTTTTCTATACTTTCTTTTGTAAAAATTTCATTTTGTCAATAATTCCTTTTGTCAATTTTTCCTTTTTTCAATCTTTCCTTTTTCAATATTTTCTTTTTTCAATATTTCCTTTTGTCAATATTTCCTTTTTTCTATGCTTCCTTTTTTCAATATTTCCTTTTTTCTCTACTTCCTTTTTTCGATATTACTTTTTGTCAATATTTCCTTTTGTCAATATTTCCTTTTTCCAATATTTCCTTTTGTCAATATTTCCTTTTGTCATTATCTCCTTTATTCAATATTTCCTTTTGTCAATATTTCCTTTTTTCAGTATTTCCTTTTTTCAATATTTCCTTTTTTCAATATTTCCTTTTTTTAATATTTCCTTTTTTCTATACTTCCATTTTTTAATATTTCTTTTTTTCTATACTTCCTTTTTTCAATATTTCCTTTTGTCAATATTTCCTTTTTTTAATATTTCCTTTTTTCAATATTTCCTTTAGTCAATATTTCCATTTGTCAATATTTCCTATTTTCAATATTTCCTTTTGTCAATATTTCCTTTTGTCAATGTTTTCTTTTATCAATATTTTTTTTTTTGTCAAAATTTCCTTTTTTTAATATTTCCTTTTGTCAATATTCCTTTTTTCTATTATTCCTTTTGTAAATATTTTCTTTAATTAATATTTTCTTTTGTCAATATTTCCTTTTTCTATACTTCCTTTTGTCAAAATTTCCTTTTTTCAATATTTCCTTTTGTCAATTTTTCCTTTATCAATATTGCCTTTTGTCAATATTTCCTTTTATCAATATTTCCTTTTGTCAATATTTCCTTTTTTCAAAATTTCCTTTTTTTTATACTTCCTTTTTTCAATTTTTCATTTTTTCTATACTTCCTTTTTTCAATATTTCTTTTTTCTATATTTCCTTTTCTCAATATCTCCTTTTTTCAATATTTCCATTTTTCTATATTTCCTTTTGTCAATATTTCATTTTTTTCTATATTTCCTTTTTTCAATATTTCCTTTTTTCTATACTTCCTTCTGTCAATATTTCCTTTTTTCAATATTTCCTTTTTTCAATATTTCCTTTTGTCAATATTTCCTTTTTTCTTTATTTGCTTTATACAATATTTCCTTTTACCAATATTTCCTTTTGTCAATATATCCTTCTGTAAATATTTCCTTTTTTCAATATTTCCTTTTTTCAATATATCCTTTTGTCTATTTTTCCTTTTTTCAATATTTCCTCTTGTCAATATTTCCTTTTGTCAATATTTCTTTTTGTCAATATTTCCTTTTGTCAATATTTCCTTTTTTCAATATTTCCTTTTGTCAATATTTCCTTTTTTCTATACTTCCTTTTGTCCATATTTCCTTTTCTCAATATTTCCTTTTTCCAATATTTCCTTTTTTCAATATTTCCTTTTCTCAATATTTCCTTTTTTCTATACTTTCTTTTGTAAAAATTTCATTATGTCAATAATTCCTTTTGTCAATATTTACTTTTTTCAATCTTTCCTTTTTCAATATTTCCTTTTTTCAATATTTACTTTTTTCAATATTTCCTTTTTTCTATACTTCCTTTTTTCAATATTTCCTTTTTTCTCTACTTCCTTTTTTCAATATTACTTTTTGTCAATATTTCCTTTTATCAATTTTTCCTTTTTCCAATATTTCCTTTTGTCAATATTTCCTTTTGTCAATATCTCCTTTATTCAATATTTCCTTTTTTCAATATTTCCTTTTTTCAGTATATCCTTTTTTCAATATTTTCTTTTTTCAATATTTCCTTTTTTCAATATTTCCTTTTTTCTATACTTTCTTTTTTTCAATATTTCCTTATTTCCTTTTTTCTATACTTCCTTTTTTCAATATTTCCTTTTGTCAATATTTCCTTTTTTCAATATTTCCTTTTGTCAATATTTCCTTTTGTCAATATTTCCATTTGTCAATATTTCCTTTTTTCAATATTTCCTTTTGTCAATATTTCCTTTTGTCAATGTTTTCTTTTATCAATTTTTCCTTTTGTCAAAATTTCCTTTTTTCAATATTTCCTTTTGTCAATATTTCCTTTTGTCAATATTTCCTTTTGTCAATATTTCCTTTTGTCAATATTTCCTTTTTTCAATATTTCCTTTTGTCAATATTTCCTTTTTTCTATACTTCCTTTCGTCCATATTTCCTTTTCTCAATATTTCCTTTTTCCAATATTTCCTTTTTTCAGTATTAACTTTTCTCAATATTTCCTTTTTTCTATACTTTCTTTTGTAAAAATTTCATTATGTCAATAATTCCTTTTGTCAATATTTCCTTTTTTCAATCTTTCCTTTTTCAATATTTCCTTTCTTCAATATTTTCTTTTTTCAATATTTCCTTTTTTCTATACTTCCTTTTTTCAATATTTCCATTTTTCTCTACTTCCTTTTTTCAATATTACTTTTTGTCAATATTTCCTTTTGTCAATATTTCCTTTTTCCAATATTTCCTTTTGTCAATATTTTCTTTTGTCAATATCTCCTTTATTCAATATTTCCTTTTGTCAATATTTCCTTTTTTCAGTATTTCCTTTTTTCAATATTTCCTTTTTTCAATATTTCTTTTTTTCAATATTTCCTTTTTTCTATACTTCCATTTTTTAATATTTCCTTTTTTCTATACTTCCTTTTTTCAATATTTCCTTTTGTCAATATTTCCTTTTTTCAATATTTCCTTTTTTCAATATTTCCTTTGGTCATTATTTCCATTTGTCAAAATTTCCTTTTTTCAATATTCCCTTTTGTCAATATTTCCTTTTTTTATACTTCCTTTTGTCAATATTTTCCTTAATTAATATTTTCTTTTGTCAATATTTCCTTTTTCTATACTTCCTTTTGTCAAAATTTCCTTTTTTCAATATTTCCTTTTGTCAATTTTTCCTTTTGTCAATATATCCTTTTGTCAATATTTCCTTTTTTCAAAATTTCCTTTTTTCAATATTTCCCTTTGTCAATATTTCCTTTTGTCAATATATATCTATTTTTCAATATTTCCTTTTTTCTATACTTCCTTTTGTCAATATTTTTTCTCTATATTCTTCCTTTTGTCAACATTTTCTTTTTTCAATATATCCTTTTTTCAATATTTCCTTTTTTCATTATTTCCTTTTTTCTATACTTCCTTTTTTCAATATTTTCTTTTTTCAATATTTCCTTTTTTCAATATTTCCTTATTTCAATATTTCCTTTTTTCTATACTTCCTTTTTTCAATATTTCTTTTTTTCTATACTTCCTTTAGTCAATATTTCCTTTTTTCAATATTTCCTTTTTTTCAATATTTCCTTTTTTTAATATTTCCTTTTTTCTATACTTCCTTTTTTCAATATTTTTTTTGTCAATATTTCCTTTTGTAAATATTTCCTTTTTTCTATATTTCCTTTTGTCAATATTTTCTTTTTTCAATATTTCCTTTTTTCAATATTTCCTTTTGTCTATATTTCCTTTTTTCAATATTTCCTTTTGTCAATATTTCCTTTTGTCAATATTTCCTTTGTCAATATTTCCTTTTGTCAATATTTCCTTTTGTCAATATTTTCTTATTTCAATATTTCCTTTTGTCAATATTTCCTTTTTTCTATACTTCCTTTAGTCAATATTTCCTTTTGTCAATATTTCCTTTTTTCTATACTTCCTTTTTTCAATATTTCCTTTTGTCAATATTTCCTTTTTTCTATACTTCCTTTTGTCAATATTTCCTTTTGTCAATATTTACTTTTGTCAATATTTCCTTTTTTCAATATTTCCTTTTTTCAATATTTCCTTTTGTCTATATTTCCTTTTATCAATATTTCCTTTTGTCAATATTTCCGTTTGTCAATATTTCCTTTGTCAATATTTCCTTTTGTCAATATTTTCTTATTTCAATATTTCCTTTTGTCAATATTTCCTTTTTTCTATACTCCCTTTAGTCAATATTTCCTTTTGTCAATATTTCCTTTTTTCTATACTTCCTTTTTTAAATATTTCCTTTTGTCAATATTTCCTTTTGTCAATATTTCCTTTTTTCTATACTTCCTTTTGTCAATATTTCCTTTTGTCAATATTTACTTTTGTCAATATTTCCTTTTTTCAATATTTCCTTTTTTCTATACTTCCTTTAGTCAATATTTCTTTTTGTCAATATTTCCTTTTTTCTATACTTCCTTTTTTCAATATTTCCTTTTGTCAATATTTCCTTTTGTCAATATTTCCTTTTTCTATACTTCAATTTGTCAATATTTCCTTTTGTAAATATTTACTTTTGTCAATATTTCCTTTTTTCAATATTTCCTTTTTTCAATATTTCCTTTTGTCTATATTTCCTTTTTTCAATATTTCCGTTTGTCAATATTTCCTTTTGTCAATATTTCCTTTGTCAATATTTCCTTTTGTCAATATTTCCTTTTGTCAATATTTTCTTATGTCAATATTTCCTTTTGTCAATATTTCCTTTTTTCTATACTTCCTTTAGTAAATTTTTCTTTTGTAAATATTTCCTTTTTTCTATACTTCCTTTTTTTAATATTTCCTTTTGTCAATATTTCCTTTTGTCAATATTTCCTTTTGTCAATATTTACTTTTGTCAATATTTCCTTTTTCAAATATTTCCTTTTTTCAATATTTCCTTTTGTCAATATTGCCTTTTTTCTATACTTTCTTTTGTCAAAATTTCATTTTTTCTCTACTTCCTTTTTTCAATATTACTTTTTGTCAATATTTCCTTTTGTCAATATATCCTTTTTCAAATATTTCCTTTAGTCAATATTTCCTTTTGTCAATATCTCTTTTATTCAATATTTCCTTTTGTCAATATTTTTTTTTCAGTATTTCCTTTTTTCAATATTTCCTTTTTTCAATATTTCCTTTTTTCAATATTTCCTTTTTTCTATACTTCCATTTTTTAATATTTCCTTTTTTCTATACTTCCTTTTTTCAATATTTCCTTTTGTCAATATTTCCTTTTTTCAATATTTCCTTTTTTCAATATTTCCTTTTGTCAATATTTCCATTTGTCAATATTTCCTTTTTTCAATATTTCCCTTTGTCAATATTTCCTTTTGTCAATATATATCAATTTTTCAATATTTCCTTTTTTCTATACTTCCTTTTGTCAATATTTTTTTTCTATATTCTTCCATTTGTCAATATTTTCTTTTTTCAATATATCCTTTTTTCAATATTTCCTTTTTTCAATATTTCCTTTTTTCAATATTTCATTTTTTCTATACTTCCTTTTTTCAATATTTTCTTTTTTCAATATTTCCTTTTTTCAATATTTCCTTATTTCAATATTTCCTTTTTTCAATACTTCCTTTTTTCAATATTTCATTTTTTCTATACTTCCTTTTTTCAATATTTCCTTTTTTCAATTTTTCCTTTTTTCAATATTTCCTTTTTTTAATATTTATTTTTTTCTATACTTCCTTTTTTCAATATTTTTTTTGTCAATATTTCCTTTTGTAAATATTTCCTTTTTTCTTTATTTCCTTTTGTCAATATTTTCTTTTTTCAATATTTCCTTTTTTCAATATTTCCTTTTGTCTATATTTCCTTTTTTCAATATTTCCTTTTGTCAATATTTCCTTTGTCAATATTTCCTTTTGTCAATATTTCCTTTTGTCAATATTTGCTTATTTCAATATTTCCTTTTGTCAATATTTTCTTTTTTCTATACTTCCTTTAGTCAATATTTCCTTTTGTCAATATTTCCTTTTTTCTATACTTCCTTTTTTCAATATTTCCTTTTGTCAATATTTCCTTTTTTCTATACTTCCTTTTGTCAATTTTTCCTTTTGTCAATATTTACTTTTGTCAATATTTCCTTTTTTCAATATTTCCTTTTTTCAATATTTCCTTTTGTCTATATTTCCTTTTATCAATATTTCCTTTTGTCAATATTTCCGTTTGTCAATATTTCCTTTGTCAATATTTCCTTTTGTCAATATTTTCTTATTTCAATATTTCCTTTTGTCAATATTTCCTATTTTCTATACTTCCTTTAGTCAATATTTCCTTTTGTCAATATTTCCTTTTTTCTATACTTCCTTTTTTCAATATTTCCTTTTGTCAATATTTCCTTTTGTCAATATTTCCTTTTTTCTATACTTCCTTTTGTCAATATTTCCTTTTGTCAATATTTACTTTTGTCAATATTTCCTTTTTTCAATATTTCCTTTTTTCTATACTTCCTTTAGTCAATATTTCCTTTTGTCAATATTTCCTTTTTTCTATACTTCCTTTTTTCAATATTTCCTTTTGTCAATATTTCCTTTTGTCAATATTTCCTTTTTTCTATACTTCAATTTGTCAATATTTCCTTTTGTCAATATTTACTTTTGTCAATATTTCCTTTTTTCAATATTTCCTTTTTTCAATATTTCCTTTTGGCTATATTTCCTTTTTTCAATATTTCCTTTTGTCAATATTTCCTTTTGTCAATATTTCCTTTGTCAATATTTCCTTTTGTCAATATTTCCTTTTGTCAATATTTTCTTATGTCAATATTTCCTTTTGTCAATATTTCCTTTTTTCTATACTTCCTTTAGTAAATTTTTCTTTTGTAAATATTTCCTTTTTTCTATACTTCCTTTTTTTAATATTTCCTTTTGTCAATATTTCCTTTTGTCAATATATCCTTTTGTCAATATTTACTTTTGTCAATATTTCCTTTTTCAAATATTTCCTTTTTTCAATATTTCCTTTTGTCAATATTGCCTTTTTTCTATACTTTCATTTGTCAAAATTTCATTTTTTCTCTACTTCCTTTTTTCAATATTACTTTTTGTCAATATTTCCTTTTGTCAATATTTCCTTTTTCCAATATTTCCTTTAGTCAATATTTCCTTTTGTCAATATCTCTTTTATTCAATATTTCCTTTTGTCAATATTTTTTTTTCAGTATTTCCTTTTTTCAATATTTCCTTTTTTCAATATTTCCTTTTTTCAATATTTCCTTTTTTCTATACTTCCATTTTTTAATATTTCCTTTTTTCTATACTTCCTTTTTTCAATATTTCCTTTTGTCAATATTTCCTTTTTTCAATATTTCCTTTTTTCAATATTTCCTTTTGTCAATATTTCCATTTGTCAATATTTCCTTTTTTCAATATTTCCTTTTGTCAATATTTCCTTTTGTCAATATTTTCTTTTATCAATAGTTCCTTCTGTCAATATTTCCTTTTTTCAATATTTCCTTTTGTCAATATTTCCTTTTTTCTATACTTCCTTTTGTCAATATTTTCTTTTGTTAATATTTTCTTTTGTCAATATTTCCTTTTTTTCTATTCTTCCTTTTGTCAAAATTTCCTTTTTTCAACATTTCCTTTTGTCAATTTTTTCCTTTTGTCAATATTTCCGTTTGTATATATTTCCATATATCAATATTTCCTTTTGTCCATAATTCCTTTTTTAAATATGTCCTTTTTTCAATATTTCCTTTTGTCAATATTTCCTTTTGTCAATATTTCATTTTTTCAATATTTCCTTTTTTCTATACTTCCTTTTGTCAATATTTTTTTTTCTATACTTCCTTTTGTCAATATTTTCTTTTCTCAATATATCCTTTTTTCAATATTTCCTTTTTTCAATATTTCCTTTTTTCAATATTCCCTTTTTTCTATACTTCCTTTTTTCAATATTTCCTTTTGTCAATATTTCCTTTTTTCAATATTTCCTTTTTTCAATATTTCCTTTTGTCAATATTTCCATTTGTCAATATTTCCTTTTTTCAATATTTCCTTTTTTCAATATTTCCTTTTTCAATATTTCCTTTTATCAATATTTCCTTTTTTCTTAACTTCCTTTTTTCAATATTTCATTTTTTCTATACTTCCTTTTTTCAATACTTCCTTTTTTCAATATTTCCTTTTTTCAATATTTCCTTTTTTTAATATTTCCTATTTTCTATACTTCCTTCTTTCAATATTTTCTTTTGTTAATATTTCCTTTAGTAAATATTTCCTTTTTCTCTATTTCCTTTTGTCAATATTTCCTTTTGTCAATATTGCCTTTTTTCAATATTTCCTTTTGTCAATATTTCCTTTTGTCAATATTTCCTTTTTTCAATATTTCTTTTTGTCTATATTTCCTTTTTTCAATATTTCCTTTTGTCAATATTTCCTTTTGTCAATATTTCCTTTGTCAATATTTCCTTTTGTCAATATTTCATTTTGTCAATATTTTCTTTTTTCAATATTTCCTTTTGTCAATATTTCCTTTTTTCTATACTTCCTTTTGTCAATATTTCCTTTTGTCAATATTTCCTTTTTTCCATACTTCCTTTTGTCAATATTTCCTTTTGTCCATATTTCCTTTTGTCAATATTTCCTTTTTTCTATACTTCCTTTTGTCAATATTTCCTTTTGTCAATATTTTCTTTTGTCAATATTTCCTTTTTTCAATATTTCCTTATTTCAATATTTCCTTTTTTCAATATTCCTTTTTTCTAAATTTCCTTTTTTCAAAATTTCCTTTTGTCAATATTTCCTTTTTTCAATATTTCCTTTTTTCAATATTTTCTTTTTTCTATACTTCCTTTTGTCAATATTTCCTTTTTTCATTATTTCTTTTTTTCAATATTACTTTTTGTCAATATTTCCTTTTTTCTATATTTCCTTTTCTCAATATTTCCTTTTTTCAATATTTCCATTTTTCTATACTTCCTTTTGTCAATATTTCCTTTTTTTTATATTTCCTTTTGTCAATATTTCCTTCTTTAATATTTCCTTTTTTCAATATTTCCTTTTTTCAATATTTCCTTTTGTCTTTTTTTCCTTTTTTCAATATTTCCTTTTGTCAATATTTCCTTTTGTCAATATTTCCATTTGTCAATATTTCTTTTTTCAATATTTCCTTTTGTCAATATTTCCTTTTTCCTATACTTCCTTTCGTCAATATTTCCTTTTGTCAATATTTCCTTTTTCAATATTTCCTTTTGTCAATATTTCCTTTTGTCAATATTTCCTTTTTTCAATATTTCCTTTTGTCAATATTTCCTTTTGCCAATATTTCCTTTTTTCTATACTTTCTTATGTCAAAATTTCCTTTTGTCAATAATTCCTTTTGTCAATATTTCCTATTTTCTATGCTTCCTTTCTTCAATATTTCCTCTTAAATGTACTTCCTTTTTTTAGTATTTCCTTTTGTCAATATTTCCTTTTTTCAATATTTCCTTTTGTCAATATTTCCTTTTGTCAATATTTCCGATTTTTATTTTTCGTTTTATCAATATTTCCTTTTCTCAATATTTTCTTTTGTCAATATTTCCTTTTGTCAATATTTCCTTTATTCAAAATTTTCTTTTGTCAATATTTCCTTTTATATACTTCCTTTTGTCAATGTTTCATTTTTCAATATTTCCTTTTGTTTATATTTCCTTTTGTCAATATTTCCTTTTGTAAATATTTCCTTTTCTCAATATTTCCTTTTGTCAATATTTCCTTATTCAATATTTCCTTTTGTCAATATTTCCCTTTTTCAATATGTCCTTTTGTCAATATTTCCTTTTTCAATATTTTCTTTTGTCAATATTTCCTTTTGTCAATATTTCCTTTTTTCAATATTTCCTTTTTTCAATATTTCCTATTTTCAATATTTGCTTTTTTTAATATTTCCTTTTTTCTATACTTCCTTTTGTCAATATTTCCTTGTTTCAATATTTCCTTTTTTCAATATTTCCTTTTTTCAATATTTCCTTTTTTCTAATTTTCCTTTTTTCAATATTTCCTTTTATCAATACTTCCTTTTTTCAATATTTCCTTTTTTCAATATATCCTTTTTTCTATACTTCCTTTTGTCAATATTACCTTTTTTCATTATTTCCTTTTTTCAATATATCTTTTTGTCAATATTTCCTTTTTTCTATATTTCCTTTTTTCAATATTTCCTTTTTTCAATATTTCCTTTGTCAATATTTCCTTTATTCAATATTTCCTTTTGTCAATGTTTCCATTTTTCTATACTTCCTTTTGTCAATATTTCATTTTTTAAATATTTTCCTTGTCAATATTTTTTTTATTCAATATTTCCTTATTCCCTTTTGTTAATATTTCCTTTTGTCATTATTTCCTTTTTTCAATATTTCCTTTTTTTAATATTTCCTTATGTCAATATTTCCTTTTTTCTAAACTTCCTTTTGTCATTATTTCCTTTTGTCAATATTTCCTTTTGTCAATATTTCCTTATTTCAATATTTCCTTTTTTCAATATTTCCTTTTGTCAATATTTCCTTTATTCAATATTTCCTTTATCAATATTTCCTTTTTTCTATACTTCCTTCTTTCAATATTTTCTTTTGTTAATATTTCCTTTAGTAAATATTTCCTTTTTCTCTATTTCCTTTTGTCAATATTTTCTTTTGTCAATATTGCCTTTTTTCAATATTTCCTTTTGTCAATATTTCCTTTTGTCAATATTTCCTTTTTTCAATATTTCTTTTTGTCTATATTTCCTTTTGTCAATATTTTCTTTTTTCTATATTTCCTTTTTTAATATTTTCTTTTTTCAATGTTTCATTTTTCTATATTTCCTTTTGTTAATATTTCCTTTTGCCAATATTTCCTTTTGTCAATATTTCCTTTCGTCAATATATCCTTTTTTCAATATTTGCTTTTGTCAATATTTCCTTTTGTCAATATTTCCCTTTTTCAATATTTCCTTTTTTCAATATTTCTTTTTTTCAATATTTCCTTTTATTAATATTTCCTTATGTCAATATTTGCTTTATTCTATTTTTCCTTTCTTCAATATTACTTTTTGTCAATATTTCCTTTTGTCAATATTTCCTTTTTCCAATATTTCCTTTTGTCAATATTTCCTTTTGTCAATATCTCTTTTATTCAATATTTCCTTTTGTCAATATTTTTTTTTCAGTATTTCCTTTTTTCAATATTTCCTTTTTCCATATTACCTTTTTTCAATATTTCCTTTTTTCTATACTTCCATTTTTTAATGTTTCCTTTTTTCTAAACTTCCTTTTTTCAATATTTCCTTTTGTCAATATTTCCTTTTTTCAATATTTCCTTTTTTCAATATTTCCTTTTGTCAATATTTCCATTTGTCAATATTTCCTTTTTTCAATATTTCCTTTTGTCAATATTTCCATTTGTCAATATTTTCTTTTATCAATAGTTCCTTTTGTCAATATTTCCATTTGTCAATATTTCCTTTTTTCCATATTTCCTTTTGTCAATATTTCCTTTTTTCTATACTTCCTTTTGTCAATATTTTCTTTTGTTAATATTTTCTTTTGTCAATATTTCCTTTTTTTCTATGCTTCCTTTTGTCAAAATTTCCTTTTTTCAATATTTCCTTTTGTCAATTTTTCCTTTTGTCAATATTTCCTTTTGTCAATATTTCCATATATCAATATTTCTTTTTGTCCATATTTCCTTTTTTAAATATGTCCTTTTTTCAATATTTCCTTTTGTCAATATTTCCTTTTGTCAATATTTCATTTTTTCAATATTTCCTTTTTTCTATACTTCCTTCTTTCAATATTTTCTTTTGTTAATATTTCCTTTAGTAAATATTTCCTTTTTCTCTATTTCCTTTTGTCAATATTTCCTTTTGTCAATATTGCCTTTTTTCAATATTTCCTTTTGTCAATATTTCCTTTTGTCAATATTTCCTTTTGTCAATATTTCCTTTTTTCAATATTTCTTTTTGTATATATTTCCTTTTGTCAATATTTTCTTTTTTCTATATTTCCTTTTTTAATATTTTCTTTTTTCAATGTTTCATTTTTCAATATTTCCTTTTGTTAATATTGACTTTTGCCAATATTTCCTTTTGTCAATATTTCCTTTCGTCAATATATCCTTTTTTCAATATTTGCTTTTGTCAATATTTCCTTTTGTCAATATTTCCCTTTTTCAATATTTCCTTTTGTCAATATTTCCTTTTTCAATATTTCCTTTTGTCAATATTTTCTTTTGTCAATATTTCCTTTTGTCAATATTTCCTTGTTTCAATATTTCCTTTTTTCAATATTTCCTTTTTTCAATATTTCCTTTGTTCTAAATTTCCTTTTTTCAATATTTCCTTTTTTCAATATTTCCTTTTGTCAATATTTCTTTTTTCTTTATTTCCGTTTCTCAATATTTCCTTTTTTCAATATTTCCATTTTTCTATACTTCCTTTTGTCAACATTTCCTTTTTTCAATATTTCCTTTTTTCTATGCTTCCTTTTGTCAATATTTCCTTTTTTCTATATTTCCTTTTTTCAATATTTCCTTTTGTCAATATTTCCTTTTTTCTATACTTCCTTTTTTCAATATTTCCTTTTGTCAATATTTCCTTTTTTCAATATTTCCTTTTTTCAATATTTCCTTTTGTCAATATTTCCATTTGTCAATATTTCCTTTTTTCAATATTTCCTTTTGTCAATATTTCCATTTGTTAATATTTTCTTTTATCAATAGTTCCTTTTGTCAATATTTCATTTTTTCCATATTTCCTTTTGTCAATATTTCCTTTTTTCTATACTTCCTTTTGTCAATATTTTCTTTTGTTAATATTTTCTTTTGTCAATATTTCCTTTTTTTCTATGCTTCCTTTTGTCAAAATTTCCTTTTTTCAATATTTCCTTTTGTCAATTTTTCCTTTTGTCAATATTTCCTTTTGTCAATATTTCCTTTTTTCTATACTTCCTTTTTTCAATATTTCCTTTTGTCAATATTTCCTTTTGTCAATATTTCCTTTTTTCTATACTTCCTTTTTTCAATATTTCCTTTTGTCAATATTACCTTTTGTCAATATTTCCCTTTTTCAATATTTCCTTTTTTCAATATTTCCTTTTTTCAATATTTCCTTTTATTAATATTTCCTTATGTCAATATTTGCTTTATTCTATTTTTCCTTTCTTCAATATTACTTTTTGTCAATATTTCCTTTTGTCAATATTTCCTTTTTCCAATATTTCCTTTTGTCAATATTTCCTTTTGTCAATATCTCTTTTATTCAATATTTCCTTTTGTCAATATTTTTTTTTCAGTATTTCCTTTTTTCAATATTTCCTTTTTTCAATATTACCTTTTTTCAATATTTCCTTTTTTCTATACTTCCATTTTTTAATATTTCCTTTTTTCTATACTTCCTTTTTTCAATATTTCCTTTTGTCAATATTTCCTTTTTTCAATATTTCCTTTTTTCAATATTTCCTTTTGTCAATATTTCCATTTGTCAATATTTCCTTTTTTCAATATTTCCTTTTGTCAATATTTCCATTTGTCAATATTTTCTTTTATCAATAGTTCCTTTTGTCAATATTTCATTTTTTCCATATTTCCTTTTGTCAATATTTCCTTTTTTCTATACTTCCTTTTGTCAATATTTTCTTTTGTTAATATTTTCTTTTGTCAATATTTCCTTTTTTTCTATGCTTCCTTTTGTCAAAATTTCCTTTTTTCAATATTTCCTTTTGTCAATTTTTCCTTTTGTCAATATTTCCTTTTGTCAATATTTCCATATATCAATATTTCTTTTTGTCCATATTTCCTTTTTTAAATATGTCCTTTTTTCAATATTTCCTTTTGTCAATATTTCCTTTTGTCAATATTTCATTTTTCAATATTTCCTTTTTTCTATACTTCCTTTTGTCAATATTTTTTTTTCTATACTTCCTTTTGTCAATATTTTCTTTTTTCAATGTATCCTTTTTTCAATATTTCCTTTTTTCAATATTTCCTTTTTTCAATATTCCCTTTTTTCTATACTTCCTTTTTTCAATATTTTCTTTTTTCAATATTTCCTTTTTCAATATTTCTTTTTATCAATATTTCCTTTTTTCTTTACTTCCTTTTTTCAATATTTCATTTTTTCTATACTTCCTTTTTTCAATACTTCATTTTTTCAATATTTCCTTTTTTCAATATTTCCTTTTTTTAATATTTCCTTTTTTCTATACTTCCTTCTTTCAATATTTTCTTTTGTTAATATTTCCTTTAGTAAATATTTCCTTTTTCTCTATTTCCTTTTGTCAATATTTCCTTTTGTCAATATTGCCTTTTTTCAATATTTCCTTTTGTCAATATTTCCTTTTGTCAATATTTCCTTTTGTCAATATTTCCTTTTTTCAATATTTCTTTTTGTCTATATTTCCTTTTGTCAATATTTTCTTTTTTCTATATTTCCTTTTTTAATATTTTCTTTTTTCAATGTTTCATTTTTCAATATTTCCTTTTGTTAATATTGACTTTTGCCAATATTTCCTTTTGTCAATATTTCCTTTCGTCAATATATCCTTTTTTCAATATTTGCTTTTGTCAATATTTCCTTTTGTCAATATTTCCCTTTTTCAATATTTCCTTTTGTCAATATTTCCTTTTTCAATATTTCCTTTTGTCAATATTTTCTTTTGTCAATATTTCCTTTTGTCAATATTTCCTTGTTTCAATATTTCCTTTTTTTAATATTTCCTTTTTTCAATATTTCCTTTGTTCTAAATTTCCTTTTTTCAATATTTCCTTTTTTCAATATTTCCTTTTGTCAATATTTCTTTTTTCTTTATTTCCGTTTCTCAATATTTCCTTTTTTCAATATTTCCATTTTTCTATACTTCCTTTTGTCAACATTTCCTTTTTTCAATATTTCCTTTTTTCTATGCTTCCTTTTGTCAATATTTCCTTTTTTCTATATTTCCTTTTTTCAATATTTCCTTTTGTCAATATTTCCTTTTTTCTATACTTCCTTTTTTCAATATTTCCTTTTGTCAATATTTCCTTTTTTAAATATTTCCTTTTTTCAATATTTCCTTTTGTCAATATTTCCATTTGTCAATATTTCCTTTTTTCAATATTTCCTTTTGTCAATATTTCCATTTGTCAATATTTTCTTTTATCAATAGTTCCTTTTGTCAATATTTCATTTTTTCCATATTTCCTTTTGTCAATATTTCCTTTTTTCTATACTTCCTTTTGTCAATATTTTCTTTTGTTAATATTTTCTTTTGTCAATATTTCCTTTTTTTCTATGCTTCCTTTTGTCAAAATTTCCTTTTTTCAATATTTCCTTTTGTCAATTTTTCCTTTTGTCAATATTTCCTTTTGTCAATATTTCCTTTTTTCTATACTTCCTTTTTTCAATATTTCCTTTTGTCAATATTTCCTTTTGTCAATATTTCCTTTTTTCTATACTTCCTTTTTTCAATATTTCCTTTTGTCAATATTTCTTTTTGTCCATATTTCCTTTTTTAAATATGTCCTTTTTTCAATATTTCCTTTTGTCAATATTTCCTTTTGTCAATATTTCATTTTTTCAATATTTCCTTTTTTCTATATTTCCTTTTGTCAATATTTTTTTTTCTATACTTCCTTTTGTCAATATTTACTTTTTTCAATATATCCTTTTTTCAATATTTCCTTTTTTCAATATTTCCTTTTTTCAATATTCCCTTTTTTCTATACTTCCTTTTTTCAATATTTTCTTTTTTCAATATTTCCTTTTTCAATATTTCTTTTTATCAATATTTCCTTTTTTCTTTACTTCCTTTTTTCAATATTTCATTTTTTCTATACTTCCTTTTTTCAATACTTCATTTTTTCAATATTTCATTTTTTCAATATTTCCTTTTTTCTATACTTCCTTTTGTCAATATTTTTTTTTCTATACTTCCTTTTGTCAATATTTACTTTTTTCAATATATCCTTTTTTCAATATTTCCTTTTTTCAATATTTCCTTTTTTCAATATTCCCTTTTTTCTATACTTCCTTTTTTCAATATTTTCTTTTTTCAATATTTCCTTTTTCAATATTTCTTTTTATCAATATTTCCTTTTTTCTATACTTCCTTCTTTCAATATTTTTTTTTGTTAATATTTCCTTTAGTAAATATTTCCTTTTTCTCTATTTCCTTTTGTCAATATTTCCTTTTGTCAATATTGCCTTTTTTCAATATTTCCTTTTGTCAATATTTCCTTTTGTCAATATTTCCTTTTTTCAATATTTCTTTTTGTCTATATTTCCTTTTGTCAATATTTTCTTTTTTCTATATTTCCTTTTTTAATATTTTCTTTTTTCAATGTTTCATTTTTCAATATTTCCTTTTGTTAATATTTCCTTTTGCCAATATTTCCTTTTGTCAATATTTCCTTTCGTCAATATATCCTTTTTTCAATATTTGCTTTTGTCAATATTTCCTTTTGTCAATATTTCCCTTTTTCAATATTTCCTTTTGTCAATATTTCCTTTTTCAATATTTCCTTTTGTCAATATTTTCTTTTGTCAATATTTCCTTTTGTCAATATTTCCTTGTTTCAATATTTCCTTTTTTCAATATTTCCTTTTTTCAATATTTCCTTTGTTCTAAATTTCCTTTTTTCAATATATCCTTTTTTCAATATTTCCTTTTGTCAATATTTCTTTTTTCTTTATTTCCGTTTCTCAATATTTCTTTTTTTCAATATTTCCATTTTTCTATACTTCCTTTTGTCAACATTTCCTTTTTTCAATATTTCCTTTTTTCTATGCTTCCTTTTGTCAATATTTCCTTTTTTCTATATTTCCTTTATTCAATATTTCCTTTTGTCAATATTTCCTTTTTTCTTCATTTCCTTTTTTCAATATTTCCTTTTTCAATATTTCCTTTTATTAATATTTCCTTATGTCAATATTTGCTTTATTCTATTTTTCCTTTTGTCAATATTTCCTTTTGTCAATATTTCCTTTTGTCAATATTTCCTTATTTCAATATTTCCTTTTTTCAATATTTCCTTATGTCAATATTTCCTTTATTCTATATTTCCTTTTGTCAATATTTCCTTTTTTCTGTACTTCCTTTTTTCAATATTTTTTTTTTCTACACTTCCTTTTTTCAATATTTCCATTTCTCAATATTTCCTTTTTTCTATATTTCCCTTTGTCAATGTTTCCTTTTGTCAATATTTCCTTTTTTCTATACTTCCTTTTGTCAATATTTCCTTTTGTCAATATTTACTTTTGTCAATATTTCCTTTTTTCAATATTTCCTTTTTTCAATATTTCCTTTTGTCAATATTTCCTTTTTTCTATACTTCCTTTAGTCAATATTTCCTTTTGTCAATATTTCCTTTTTTCTATACTTCCTTTTTTCAATATTTCCTTTTGTCAATATTTCCTTTTGTCAATATTTCCTTTTTTCTATACTTCCTTTTGTCAATATTTCCTTTTGTCAATATTTACTTTTGTCAATATTTCCTTTTTTCAATATTTCCTTTTTTCAATATTTCTTTTTGTCTATATTTCCTTTTTTCAATATTTCCTTTTGTCAATATTTCCTTTTGTCAATATTTCCGTTTTTTATTTTTCGTTTATTCAATATTTCCTTTTTTCAATATTTTCTTTTGTCAATATTTCCTTTTGTCAATATTTCCTTTATTCAAAATTTTCTTTTGTCAATATTTCCTTTTATATACTTCCTTTTGTCAATGTTTCATTTTTCAATATTTCCTTTTGTTAATATTTCCTTTTGTCAATATTTCCTTTTGTCAATATTTCCTTTTGTCAATATTTCCTTTTTTTAATATTTCCTTTTGTCAATATTTCCTTATTCAATATTTCCTTTATTCTATATTTCCTTTTGTCAATATTTCCTTTTTTCTGTACTTCCTTTTTTCAATATTTTTTTTTTTCTATACTTCCTTTTTTCAATATTTCCATTTCTCAATATTTCCTTTTTTCTATATTTCCCTTTGTCAATGTTTCCTTTTGTCAATATTTCCTTTTTTCTATACTTCCTTTTGTCAATATTTCCTTTTGTCAATATTTACTTTTGTCAATATTTCCTTTTTTCAATATTTCCTTTTTTCAATATTTCCTTTTGTCAATATTTCCTTTTTTCTATACTTCCTTTAGTCAATATTTCCTTTTGTCAATATTTCCTTTTTTCTATACTTCCTTTTTTCAATATTTCCTTTTGTCAATATTTCCTTTTGTCAATATTTCCTTTTTTCTATACTTCCTTTTGTCAATATTTCCTTTTGTCAATATTTACTTTTGTCAATATTTCCTTTTTTCAATATTTCCTTTTTCAATATTTCTTTTTGTCTATATTTCCTTTTTTCAATATTTCCTTTTGTCAATTTTTCCTTTTGTCAATATTTCCGTTTTTTATTTTTCGTTTATTCAATATTTCCTTTTTTCAATATTTTCTTTTGTCAATATTTCCTTTTGTCAATATTTCCTTTATTCAAAATTTTCTTTTGTCAATATTTCCTTTTATATACTTCCTTTTGTCAATGTTTCATTTTTCAATATTTCCTTTTGTTAATATTTCCTTTTGTCAATATTTCCTTTTGTCAATATTTCCTTTTGTCCATATTTCCTTTTTTCAATATTTCCTTTTGTCAATATTTCCTTATTCAATATTTCCTTTTGTCAATATTTCCCTTTTTGAATATGTCCTTTTTTAAATATTTTTCTTTTTCAATATTTTCTTTTGTCAATATTTCCTTTTGTCAATATTTCCTGTTTTCAATATTTCCTTTTTTCAATATTTCCTTTTTTCAATATTTTCTTTTTTCTAATTTTCCTTTTTTCAATATTTCCTTTTATCAATACTTCCTTTTTTCAATATTTTTTATTTTTTCAATATTTCCTTTTTTCTATACTTCCTTTTGTCAATATTACCTTTTTTCATTCTTTCCTTTTTTCAATATATCTTTTTGTCAATATTTCCTTTTTTCTATATTTCCTTTTTTCAATATTTCCTTTTTTCAATATTTCCTTTTGTCATTATTTCCTTTATTCAATATTTCCTTTTGTCAATGTTTCCATTTTTCTATACTTCCTTTTGTCAATATTTCATTTTTTAAATATTTTCCCTGTCAATATTTTTTTTATTCAATATTTCCTTATTCCCTTTTGTTAATATTTCCTTTTGTCATTATTTCCTTTTTTCAATATTTCCTTTTTTCAATATTTCCTTTTTTTAATATTTCCTTATGTCAATATTTCCTTTTTTCTAAACTTCCTTGTGTCAATATTTACTTTTGTCAATATTTCCTTTTGTCAATATTTCCTTATTTCAATATTTCCATTTTTCAATATTTCCTTTTGTCAATATTTCCTTTATTCAATATTTCCTTTAGTCAATATTTCCTTTTTTCTATATTTCCCTTTGGCAATATTTCCTTTTGTCAATATTTCCTTTTTTCTATATTTCCTTTTGTCAATATATCCTTATGTCAATATTTCCTTTTTTCAATATTTCCTTTTTTCAATATTTCCTTTTGTCTATATTTCCTTTTTTCAATATTTCCTTTTGTCAATATTTGCTTTTGTCAATATTTCTTTTTGTCAATATTTTTTCTTGTCAATATTTCCTTTTGTCAATATTTCCTTTATCAATATTTCCTTTTGTCAATATTTCCTTTCTCTATACTTCCTTTTTTCAATATTTCCAATTGTCAATATTTCCTTTTGTCTATATTTTCTTTTTTCTATATTTCCTTTTTTCAATATTTTCTTCTTTCAATGTTTCATTTTTCAATATTTCCTTTTGTTAATATTTCCTTTTGTCAATATTTCCTTTTGTCAATATTTCCTTTCGTCAATATATCCTTTTTTCAATATTTGCTTTTGTCAATATTTCCTTTTGTCAATATTTCCCTTTTTCAATATTTCCTTTTGTCAATATTTCCTTTTTCAATATTTCCTTTTGTCAATATTTTCTTTTGTCAATATTTCCTTTTGTCAATATTTCCTTGTTTCAATATTTTTTTTTTTCAATATTTCCTTTTTTCAATATTTCCTTTGTTCTAAATTTCCTTTTTTCAATATTTCCTTTTTTCAATATTTCCTTTTGTCAATATTTCTTTTTTCTATATTTCTGTTTCTCAATATTTCCTTTTTTCAATATTTCCATTTTTCTATACTTCCTTTTGTCAACATTTCCTTTTTTCAATATTTCCTATTTTCAATATTTCCTCCTTTCTATGCTTCCTTTTGTCAATATTTCCTTTTTCCAAAATTTCCTTTTTTCAATATTTCCTTTTGTCAATATTTCCTTTTGTCAATATTTCATTTTTTCAATATTTCCTTTTTTCTATACTTCCTTTTGTCAATATTTTTTTTCTATACTTCCTTTTGTCAATATTTTCTTTTTTTAAATATATCCGTTTTTCAATATTTCCTTATTTCAATATTTCCTTTTTTCAATATTTCCTTATGTCAATATTTGCTTTATTCTATTTTTCCTTTTGTCAATATTTCCTTTTGTCAATATTTCCTTTTGTCAATATTTCCTTATTTCAATATTTCCTTTTTTCTATACTTCCTTTTTTCAATATTTCCATTTGTCAATATTTCCTTTAGTCAATATTTCCTTTTTTCTATATTTCCCTTTGTCAATATTTCCTTTTGTCAATATTTCCTTTTTTCTATATTTCCTTTTTTTCAATATTTCCTTATGTCAATATTTCCTTTTTTCAATATTTCCTTTTTTCAATATTTTCTTTTGTCTATATTTCCTTTTTTCAATATTTCCTTTTGTCAATATTTGCTTTTGTCAATATTTCCTTTTGTCAATATTTTTTCTTGTCAATATTTCCTTTTGTCAATATTTCCTTTTGTCAATAATTCCTTTATCAATATTTCCTTTTGTCAATATTTCCTTTCTTCTATACTTCCTTTTTTCAATATTTCCAATTGTCAATATTTCCTTTTGTCAATATTTTCTTTTTTCTATATTAACTTTTATCAATATTTCCTTTTTTCAATGTTTCATTTTTCAATATTTCCTTTTGTTAATATTTCCTTTCGTCAATATTTCCTTTTGTCAATATTTCCTTTCGTCAATATATCCTTTTTTCAATATTTGCTTTTGTCAATATATCTTTTTGTCAATATTTCCCTTTTTCAATATTTCCTTTTGTCAATATTTCCTTTTTCAATATTTCCTTTTGTCAATATTTCCTTTTGTCAATATTTTCTTTTGTCAATATTTCCTTTTGTCAATATTTCCTTGTTCCAATATTTCCTTTTTTCAATATTTCCTTTTTTCAATATTTCCTTTTTTTTAAATTTCCTTTTTTCAATATTTCCTTTTTTCAATATTTTCTTTTGTCAATATTTCTTTTTTCTATATTTCAGTTTCTCAATATTTCCTTTTTTCAATATTTCCATTTTCTATACTTCCTTTTGTCAACATTTCCTTTTTTCAATATTTCCTTTTTTCAATATTTCCTTTTTTCTATACTTCCTTTTGTCAATATTTCCTTTTTTCAATATTTCCTTTTTTCAATATTTCCTTTTGTCAATATTTACTTTTTTCTTTATTTCCTTTTTTCAATATTTCATTTTTTCAATATTTCCTTTTTTCTATACTTGCTTTTGTCAATATTTCCTTTTGTCAATATTTCCTTTTTTCAATATTTCTTTTTGTCAATATTTCCATTTTTCTATACTTCCTTTTGTCAGAATTTAATTTTGTAAATATTTCCTTTTGTCAATATTTCCTTTTGTCAATATTTCCTTTTGTCAATATTTCCTTATTTCAATATTTCCTTTTTTCAATATATCCTTTTTTCATTATTTCCTTTTTTTTTCCTTCCTTATTTCAATATTTCCTTTTTTCAATATTTCCCTTTTTTCAATATTTCCATTTTTCTATACTTCCTTTTGTCAACATTTCCTTTTTTCAATATTTCCTTTTTTCAATATTTCCTTTTTTCTATGCTTCTTTTTGTCAATATTTCCTTTTTTCAATATTTCCTTTTTTCAATATTTCCTTTTGTCAATATTTCCTTTTGTCAATATTTTATTTTTTCAATATTTCCTTTTTTCTATACTTCCTTTTGTCAATATTTTTTTTCTATACTTCCTTTTGTCAATATTTTCTTTTTTCAATATATCCTTTTTTCAATATTTACTTATTTCAATATTTCCTTTTTTCAATATTTCCTTATGTCAATATTGCCTTTATTCTATCTTTCCTTTTGTCAATATTTCCTTTTGTCAATATTTCCTTTTGTCAATATTTCCTTATTTCAATATTTCCTTTTTTCAATATTTCCTTATGTCAATATTTCCTTTATTCTATATTTCCTTTTGTCAATATTTCCTTTTTTCTGTACTTCCTTTTTTCAATATTTCCTTTTTTCTATACTTCCTTTTTTCAATATTTCCATTTGTCAATATTTCCTTTAGTCAATATTTCCTTTTTTCTATATTTCCCTTTGTCAATATTTCCTTTTGTCAATATTTCCTTTTTTCAATATTTCCTTTTTTAAATATTTTCTTTTGTCTATATTTCCTTTTCTCAATATTTCCTTTTGTCAATATTTGCTTTTGTCAATATTTCCTTTTGTCAATATTTTTTCTTGTCAATATTTCCTTTTGTCAATATTTCCTTTTGTCAATAATTCCTTTATCAATATTTCCTTTTGTCAATATTTCCTTTCTTCTATACTTCCTTTTTTCAATATTTCCAATTGTCAATATATCCTTTTCTCAATATTTTCTTTTTTCTATATTTCCTTTTATCAATATTTCCTTTTTTCAATGTTTCATTTTTCAATATTTCCTTTTGTTAATATTTTCTTTTGTCAATATTTCCTTTTGTCAATATTTCCTTTCGTCAATATATCCTTTTTTCAATATTTGCTTTTGTCAATATTTCTTTTTGTCAATATTTCCCTTTTTCAATATTTCCTTTTGTCAATATTTCCTTTTTCAATATTTCGTTTTGTCAATATTTCCTTTTGTCAATATTTTCTTTTGTCAATATTTCCTTTTGTCAATATTTCCTTGTTCCAATATTTCCTTTTTTCAATATTTCCTTTTTTCAATATTTCCTTTTTTTTAAATTACCTTTTTTCAATATTTCCTTTTTTCAATATTTCCTTTTGTCAATATTTCTTTTTTCTATATTTCTGTTTCTCAGTATTTCCTTTTTTCAATATTTCCATTTTCTATACTTCCTTTTGTCAACATTTCCTTTTCAATATTTCCTTTTTTCAATATTTCCTTTTTTCTATACTTCCTTTTGTCAATATTTCCTTTTTTCAATATTTCCTTTTTTCAATATTTCCTTTTGTCAATATTTCCTTTTTTCTTTATTTCCTTTTTTCAATATTTCCTTTTTTCAATATTTCCTTTTTTCTATACTTGCTTTTGTCAATATTTCCTTTTGTCAATATTTCCTTTTTTCAATATTTCTTTTTGTCAATATTTCCATTTTTCTATACTTCCTTTTGTCAGAATTTAATTTTGTAAATATTTCCTTTTGTCAATGTTTCCTTTTGTCAATATTTCCTTTTGTCAATATTTCCTTTTGTCAATATTTCCTTATTTCAATATTTCCTTTTTTCAATCTATCCTTTTTTCATTATTTCCTTTTTTCTATACTTCCTTTTTTCAATATTTCCTTTTTTCAATATTTCCTTTTTTCAATATTTACTTTTTTCTATACTTTTTTTTTTAATATTTCCTTTTGTCAATATTTCCTTTTTTCAATATTTCCTTTGGTCAATATTTCCTTTTGTTAATATTTCCTTTTTCCAATATTTCTTTTTTTCAATATTTCCTTTTATCAATATTTCCTATTTTCTATACTTTCTTTGGTCAAAATTTCCTTTTGTCAATAATTCCTTTTGTCAATATTTCCTTTTTTTTATATTTCTTTTTCAATATTTCCTTTTTTCAATATTTCCTTTTTTCAATATTCCTTTTTTCTATACTTCCTTTTTTCAATGTTTGCTTTTTCTCTACTTCCTTTTTTCAATATTTCTTTTTGTCAATATTTCCTTTTGTCAAAATTTCCTTTTTTCAATATTTCCTTTTGTCAATATTTCCTTTTGTCAATATTTCCTTTTGTCAATATATCCTTTTTTCATTATTTCCTTTTTTCTATACTTCCTTTTTTCAATATTTCCTTTTTCCAATATTTCCTTTTTTCAATATTTCCTTTTTTCTTTACTTCCTTTTTTTAATATTTCCTTTTGTCAATATTTCCTTTTTTCAATATTTCCTTTTGTCAATATTTTCTTTTGTCAATATTTCCTTTTTCCATTATTTCCTTTTTTCAATATTTCCTTTTGTCAATATTTCCTTTTTTCTATACTTTCTTTTGTCAAAATTTCCTTTTGTCAATAATTCCTTTTGTCAATATTTCCTATTTTCTATACTTCCTTCTTTTAAATATTTCCTCTTAAATGTACTTCCTTTTTTTAGTATTTCCTTTTGTCAATATTTCCTTTGTTCAATATTTCCTTTTGTCAATATTTCCTTTTGTCAATATTTCCGTTTTTTATTTTTCCTTTAATCAATATTTCCTTTTTTCAATATTATCTTTTGTCAATATTTCCTTTTGTCAATATTTCCTTTATTCAAAATTTTCCTTTGTCAATATTTCCTTTTATATACTTCCTTTTGTCAATGTTTCATTTTTCAATATTTCCTTTTGTTAATATTTCCTTTTGTCAATATTTCCTTTTATCAATATTTCCTTTTGTCAATATTTCCTTTTTTCAATATTTCCTTTTGTCAATATTTCCTTATTCAATATTTCCTTTTGTCAATATTTCCCTTTTTGAATATGTTCTTTTGTCAATATTTCCTTTTTCAATATTTTCTTTTATCAATATTATTATTTGTCAATATTTCCTTTTTTCAATTTTTCCTTTTTTCAATATTTCCTATTTTCAATATTTGCTTTTTTTAATATTTCCTTTTTTTTATACTTCCTTTTGTCAATATTTCCTTTTATCAATATCTCCTTTTTTCAATATTTCTTTTTTTCAATATTTCCTTTTTTCTAATTTTCCTTTTTTCAATATTTCCTTTTATCAATACTTCCTTTTTTCAATATTTCCTTTTTTCAATATTTCCTTTTTTCTATACTTCCTTTTGTCAATATTACCTTTTTTCATTATTTCCTTTTTTCAATATTTCTTTTTGTCAATATTTCCTTTTTTCTATATTTCCTTTTTTCAATATTTCCTTTTTTTATTATTTCCTTTTGTCAATATTTCCTTTATTCAATATTTCCTTTTGTCAATGTTTCCTAATTTCTATACTTCCTTTTGTCAATATTTCATTATTTTAATATTTTCCTTGTCAATATTATTTTTATTCAATAATTCCATATTCCCTTTTGTTAATATTTCCTTTTGTCATTATTTCCTTTTTTCAATATTTCCTTTTTTCAATATTTCCTTTTTTTAATATTTCCTTATGACAATATTTCCTTTTTTCTAAACTTCCTTTTGTCAATATTTCCTTTTGTCAATATTTCCTTTTGTCAATATTTCCTTATTTCAATATTTCCTTTTTTCAATATTTCCTTTTGTCAATATTTCCTTTATTCAATATTTCCTTTATCAATATTTCCTTTTTTCTATACTTCCTTTTTTCAATGTTTCCTTTTTTCTTTACTTCCTTTTTTCAATATTTCACTTTGTCAATATTTCCTTTAGTCAATATTTCCTTTTTTCTATATTTCCTTTTGTCAATATTTCCTTATGTCAATATTTCCATTTTTCAATATTTCCTTATTTCAATATTTCCTTTTGTCTATATTTCCTTTTTTCAATATTTCCTTTTGTCAATATTTGCTTTTGTCAATATTTCCTTTTGTCAATATGTTTTCTTGTCAATATTTCCTTTTGTCAATATTTCCTTTATCAATATTTCCTTTTGTCAATATTTCCTTTCTTCTATACTTCCTTTTTTCAATATTTCCAATTGTCAATATTTCCTTTTGTCAATATTTTCTTTTTTCTATATTTCCTTTTTTCAATATTTCCTTTTTTCAATGTTTCATTTTTCAATATTTCCTTTTGTTAAAATTTCCTTTTGTCAATATTTCCTTTTGTCAATATTTCCTTTCGTCAATATATCCTTTTTTCAATATTTGCTTTTGTCAATATTTCCTTTTGTCAATATTTCCCTTTTTCAAAATTTCCTTTTGTCAATATTTTCTTTTTCAATATTTCCTTTTGTCAATATTTTCTTTTGTCAATATTTCCTTTTTTCAATATTTCCTTTTTTCAATATTTCCTTTGTTCTAAATTTCCTTTTTTCAATATTTCCTTTTTTCAATATTTCCTTTTGTCAATATTTCTTTTTTCTATATTTCCGTTTCTCAATATTTCCTTTTTTCAATATTTCCATTTTTCTTTGCTTCCTTTTGTCAATATTTCCTTTTTTCAATATTTCCTTTTTTCAATATTTCCTTTTGTCAATATTTCCTTTTTTCTTTATTTCCTTTTTTCTATTTATCCTTTTTTCAATATTTCCTTTTTTCTATACTTGCTTTTGTCAATATTTCCTTTTTTCAATATTTCCTTTTTTCAATATTTCCTTTTGTCAATATTTCCTTTTGTCAATATTTCCTTATTTCAATATTTCCTTTTTTTAGTATATCCTTTTTTCATTATTTCCTCTTTTCTATACTTCCTTTTTTCAATATTTCCTTTTTTCAATATTTCCATTTTTCAATATTTCCTTTTTTCTATACTTCCTTTTTTTAATATTTCCTTTTGTCAATGTTTCCTTTTTTCTATACTTCCTTTTGTCAATATTTCAATTTTTTTAATATTTTCCTTGTCAATATTTTTTTAATTCAATATTTCCTTATTCCCTTTTGTTAATATTTCCTTTTGTCATTATTTCCTTTTTTCAATATTTCCTTTTTTCAATATTTCCTTTTTTTAATATTTCCTTATGTCAATATTTCCTTTTTTCTAAACTTCCTTTTGTCAATATTTCCTTTTGTCAATATTTCCTTTTGTCAATATTTCCTTATTTCAATATTTCCTTTTTTCAATATTTCCTTTTGTCAATATTTCCTTTAGTCAATATTTCCTCTATCAATATTTCCTTTTTTCTATACTTCCTTTTTTCAATGTTTCCTTTTTTCTATACTTCCTTTTTCAATATTTCACTTTGTCAATATTTCCTTTAGTCAATATTTCCTTTTTTCTATATTTCCTTTTGTCAATATTTCCTTATGTCAATATTTCCTTTTTTCAATATTTCCTTTTTTCAATATTTCCTTTTGTCTATATTTCCTTTTTTCAATATTTCCTTTTGTCAATATTTGCTTTTGTCAATATTTCCTTTTGTCAATATGTTTTCTTGTCAATATTTCCTTTTGTCAATATTTCCTTTATCAATATTTCCTTTTGTCAATATTTCCTTTCTTCTATACTTCCTTTTTTCAATATTTCCAATTGTCAATATTTCCTTTTGTCAATATTTTCTTTTTTCTATATTTCCTTTTTTCAATATTTCCTTTTTTCAATGTTTCATTTTTCAATATTTCCTTTTGTTATTATTTCCTTTTGTCAATATTTCCTTTTGTCAATATTTCCTTTCGTCAATATATCCTTTTTTCAATATTTGCTTTTGTCAATATTTCCTTTTGTCAATATTTCCCTTTTTCAATATTTCCTTTTGTCAATATTTCCTTTTTCAATATTTCCTTTTGTCAATATTTTCTTTTGTCAATATTTCCTTTTGTCAGTATTTCCTTGTTTCATTATTTCCTTTTTTCAATATTTCCTTTTTTCAATATTTCCTTTGTTCTAAATTTCCTTTTTTCAATATTTCCTTTTTTCAATATTTCCTTTTGTCAATATTTCTTTTTTCTATATTTCCGTTTCTCAATATTTCCTTTTTTCAATATTTCCATTTTTCTATACTTCCTTTTGTCAACATTTCCTTTTTTCAATATTTCCTTTTTTCAATATTTCCTTTTTTCTATGCTTCCTTTTGTCAATATTTCCTTTTTTCAATATTTCCTTTTTTCAATATTTCCTTTTGTCAATATTTCCTTTTTTCTTTATTTCCTTTTTTCTATATTTCCTTTTTTCAATATTTCCTTTTTTCTATACTTGCTTTTTTCAATATTTCCTTTTGTCAATATTTCCTTTTTTCAATATTTCCTTTTGTCAATATTTCCTTTTGTCAATATTTCCTTATTTCAATATTTCCTTTTTTCAATATATCCATTTTTCATTATTTCCTTTTTTCTATACTTCCTTTTTTCAATATTTCCTTTTTTCAATATTTCCATTTTTCAATATTTCCTTTTTTCTATACTTCCAATTTTTAATATTTCCTTTTGTCAATATTTCCTTTTTTCAATATTTCCTTTTGTCAATATTTCCTTTTGTCAATATTTCCTTTTTCCAATATTTCCTTTTTTCAATATTTTTTTTTGTCAATATTTCCTTTTTTCTATACTTTCTTTTGTCAAAATTTCCTTTTGTCAATAATTCCGTTTGTCAATATTTCCTTTTTTTTATATTTCCTTTTCAATATTTCCTTATTTCAATATTTCCTTTTTTCAATATGTCATTTTTTCTATACTTCCTTTTTTCAATATTTCCTTTTTTCTCTACTTCCTTTTTTCAATGTTTCTTTTTGTCAATATTTCCTTTTGTCAAAATTTCCTTTTTTCAATATTTCCTTTTGTCAATATTTCCTTTAGTCAATATCTCCTTTTTTCAATATTTCCTTTTGTCAATATTTCTTTTTTTCAGTTTTTCCTTTTTTCAATATTTCCTTATTTCTATACTTCCATTTTTTAATATTTTTTTTTTCTATACTTCCTTTTTTTAATATTAACTTTTGTCAATATTTCCTTTTTTCAATATTTCCTTTTTTCAATATTTCCTTTTGTCAATATTTCCATTTGTCAATATTTCCTTTTTTCAATATTTCCTTTTGTCAATATTTCCTTTTGTCAATATTTCCTTTTTTCAATATTTACTTTTGTCAATATTTCCTTTTATCAACATTTCCTAAATTCAATATTTCCTTTTTTCAATATTTTCTTTTGTCAATATTTCCTTTCTTCTATACTTCCTTTTGTCAATATTTCATTTTGTTAATATTTCCTTTTACAATATTTCCTTTTTTCTATACTTCCTTTTGTCAAAATTTCCTTTTTTCAATATTTATTTTGTCAATATTTCCTTTTAACAATATTTCCTTTTGGCAATGTTTCCTTTTTTCAATATTTCCTTTTTTCAATATTTCCTTTTGTTAATATTTCCTTTTGTCAATATTTCATTTTTTCAATATTTCCTTTTTTCTATACTTCCTATTGTAAATATTTTTTTTTCTGTACTTCCTTTTGTCAATATTTTCTT
This sequence comes from Ischnura elegans, assembly GCF_921293095.1. Lineage (NCBI taxonomy): Eukaryota > Metazoa > Arthropoda > Insecta > Odonata > Coenagrionidae > Ischnura > Ischnura elegans. Next base: position 94,824,464 of record NC_060253.1, read on the forward strand.
TTTCCAATATTTCCTTTTTTCAATATTTCCTTTTTTCAATATTTCCTTTTTTCAATATTTCCTTTTTTCTATACTTCCTATTTTCAATATTTCCTTTTTTCAATATTTATTTTGTCAATATTTCCTTTTAACAATATTTCCTTTTGGCAATATTTCCTTTTTTTAATTTTTCCTTTTTTAAATATTTCCTTTTTTCAATATTTCCTTTTGTTAATATTTCCTTTTGTCAATATTTCATTTTTTCAATATTTCCTTTTTTCTATACTTCCTATTGTAAATATTTTTTTTTCTGTACTTCCTTTTGTCAATATTTCCTTTTTTCAATATTTCCTTTTTTCAATATTTCCTTTTTTCAATATTTCCTTTTGTCAATTTTTCCTTTTTTCAATATTTCCTTTTTTCTATACTTCTTTTATTCAATATTTCCTTTTTTCAATATTTCCTTTTTTCAATATTTTCTTTTTTCTCTACTTCCTTTTTTCAATATTTCCCTTTTTCAATATTTCCATTTTCAATATTTCCTTTTTTCAATATTTCCTTCTTTTTTTCTATAAGTACTTCCTTTTGTCAATACTTTCTTTTGTCAATATTTCCTTTTGTCAATATTTCCTTTTTTCAATATTTTTTACTTTTGTCAATATTTCCTTTTGTCAAAATTTCCTTTATTCAATATTTCCTGTTGTCAATATTTCCTTTTTTCTATAATCCCTTTCGTCAATATTTCCTTTTTCAATATTTCCTTTTTTCAATATTTCCTTTTTTCAATATTTCCTTTTTTCAATATTTCCTTTTGTCAATATTTCCTTTTTTCTATACCTCTTTTGTCAATATTTCCTTTTGTCAATATTTCCTTTAGTCATATTTCCTTTTGTCAATATTTCCTTTTTTCAATATTTCCTTTTTTCAATATTTCCTTTTTTCAATATTTCCTTTTTTCTATACTTCCTTTTTTCAATATTTCCATTTTTCTATACTTCCTTTTATCAATATTTCCTATTGTCAATATTTCCTTTTGTCAATATTTCCTTTTTTCAATATTTCGTTTTGTCAGTATATCCTTTTTTCAATATTTCCCTTTTTCAATATTTCCTTTTGACAACATTTCCTTTTTTCTATAATTCCTCTTGTCAATATTTCCTTTTCTCAAAATTTCCTTTTGTCAAAATTTCCTTTTTTCTACACTTCCTTTTGTCAATATTTCGTTTCTTCTATACTTCCTTTTGTCAATATTTCCTTTTGTCAATATTTCCTTTGGTAAATATTTCCTTTTTTCAATATTTCCTTTTTCAATATTAACTATTTTCAATATTTTTTTTTTTTATATTTCCTTTTTTCAATATTTCCTTTTTTTAATATTTCCTTTTTTAATATATTTCCTTTTTTCAATATTTTTTTCTATACTTCCTTTTGTCAATATTTCCTTTTTTCAATATTTCCTTTTTTCAATATTTCCTTTTGTCATTTCCTTTTTTCTATATTTCCTTTTTTCAATATTTCCTTTTTTCTATATTTCCTTTTTTCTATACTTCCTTTTGTCAATATTTCGTTTTGTCAATATTTCCTTTTTTCAATATTTCCTTTTGTCAGTATTTCCTAGTTTTTCTATACTACCTTTTGTCAATATTTCCTTTTGTCAATATTTCCTTTTGTCAATATTTTCTTTTTTCAATACTTCCTTTTGTCAATATTTCCTTTTGTCAATACTTCTTTTTGTCAATATTTCTTTTTTTCAATATTTCCTTTTTTCAATATTTCCTTTTTTGTATACCTCCTTTTTTCAATATTTCCTTTTTTCTATACTTCCTTTTGTCAATATTTCTTTTTGTCAATATTTCTTTTTATCAATATTTCCTTTTTTCTATACTTCCTTTCGTCAATATTTCCTTTTTTTCAATATTTCCTTTTGTCAATATTTCCTTTTTTCTATATTTCCTTTTTTCAATATTTCCTTTTGTCAATATTTCCTTTTGTCAATATTTCCTTTTGTCAATATTTCCTTTTATCAATATTTCTTTTTGTCAATATTTCATATTTTCTATACTTCCTTTTGTCAATATTTCTTTTTGTCAATATTTCCTTTTGTCAATATATCCTTTTTTCAATATTTCCTTTTTTCTATACTTCCTTTTTTCAATATTTATTTTTTTCCATATTTCCTTTTCTCAATATTTCCTCTTAAATGTACTTCCTTTTTTCAATATTTCCTTTTGTCAATATTTCCTTTTTTCAATATTTCCTTTTGTCAATATTTCCTTTTTTTATTTTTCCTTTTGTCAATATTTCCTTTTTTCAATATTTCCGTTTGTCAATATTTCCTTTTGTCAATATTTCCTTTATTCAATATTTCCTTTTGTCAACATTTCCTTTTTTCTATACTTCCTTTTGTCAATATTTTATTTTTCAATATTTCATTTCGTCAATATTTCCTTTTGTCAATATTTCCTTTTGTCAATATTTCCTTTTTTTAATATTTCCTTTTGTCAATATTTCCTTTTGTCAATATTTCCCTTTTTCAATATTTCCTTTTGTCAATATTTCCTTTTTCAATATTTCCTTTTCTCAATATTTCGTTTTGTCAATATTACCTTTTTTTAATATTTCCTTTTTTCATTATTTCCTTTTGTCAATATTTCCTTTTGTCAATATTTCCTTTTGTCAATAATTCCTTTATTCAAAATTTTCTTTTGTCAATATTTCCTTTTTTATACTTCCTTTTGTCAATGTTTCATTTTTCAATATTTCCTTTTGTTAATATTTCCTTTTTTCAATATTTCCTTTTTTCAATATTTACTTTTTTCAATTTTTCCTTTTTATAATATTTCCTTTTTTCAATATTTCCTTATTTCAATATTTCCTTTTTTCTATACTTCCTTTTTTCAATATTTCCTCTTGTCAATATTTCCTTTTTACATTATTTCCATTTTTCAATATTTCCTTTTGTCAATATTTTCTTTTTTCAATATTTCCTTTTTTCAATATATCCTTTTTTCAATATTTCTTTTTTCAATATTTCCTTTTTTCTATACTTTCTTTTTTCAGTATTTCCTTTTGTCAATATTTCCTTTTGTCAATATTTCCTTTTTTCAATATTTCGTTTTGTCAATATATCCTTTTGTCAATATTTCCTTATGTCAATATTTCCTTTTGACAATATTTCCTTTTTTCTATAATTCCTTTTGTCAATATTTCCTTTTTTCAAAATTTCCTTTTGTCAATATTTCCTTTTTTCTATATTTCCTTTTTTCTATATTTCCTTTTCTCAATATTTCCTTTTTTCAATATTTCCTTTTTTCTATACTTCCTTTTTTCAATATTTCCTTTTTTCAATATTTCCTTTTTTCTTTATTTCCTTTTCTCAATATTTCCTTTTGTCAATATTTCCCTTTGTCAATATTTCCTTTTTTCTATACTTCCTTTTGTCAATATTTCCTTTTGTCAATGTTTCCTTTTGGCAATATTTCCTTTTGTCAATATTTCCTTTTTTCAATATTTCCTTTTTTCTATATTTCCTTTTCTCAATATTTCCTTTTTTCAATTTTCCTTTTTTCTATACTTCCTTTTTTCAATATTTCCTTTTTTCAATATTTCCTTTTTTCTTTATTTCCTTTTCTCAATATTTCCTTTTTTCAATATTTCCTTTTTTCTATACTTCCTTTTTTCAATATTTCCTTTTGCAATATTTCCTTTTGTTAAAAATACCTTTTTTCAATATTTCCTTTTGTCAATATTTCCTTTTGTCAATATTTCCTTTTGTCAATATTTCCTTTATTCAATATTTCCTTTTGTCAATATTTCCTTTTTTCAATATTTACTTTTTTCAATATATCCTTTTTATAATATTTCCTTTTTTCAATATTTCCTTTTTTCTATATTTCCTTTTTTCAATATTTTCTTTTTTCTATACTTCCTTTTTTCAATATTTCCTTTTGTCTATATTTCCTTTTTTCATTATTTCCTTTTTTTCATTATTTCCTTTCATTAATTCCTGTTGTTGAAGTATTTGCTGCTGTTGAAAATGATCCTTTTATTGAAAAAGTTGCTGTTGTTGAAATAGTTGCTGTTGGTGAAATTGCTGTTGATGAAAATGTTGCTGTTGTTAAAAATGATGCTCTTGATGAAAATGTTGCTGTTGTTGAATATGATGCTGTTGTTGATAATGTTGCTGTTATTGAAATAGTTGCTGTTGATGAAAGTGTTGCTGTTGTTGAAAATGATGTTGTTGTTGTTGTTGTTGAAAATTTGGCTGTAGTTGTTGTTGAAAAAGTTGCTTTTGTTGTTGTTTAAAATGTTGCTGTTGTTGTTGTCAAAAATGTTGCTTTTGTTGTCGAAAATGCTGCTTTTGTTGTTGTTGTTTAAAATTTTGCTGTTGTTGTTGTTGTTAAAAATGTACCGTTTTTATTATTGTTGTGAAAAATGTTGCTGTTGTTGTTGTTGTTGTAAAAAATGTAGCTGTTTTTGTTTTTGTGGAAAGTGTTGCTGTTGCTGTTGTTGAAAATATTGCTGTTGTTGAAAATATTGCTGTTGTTGAAAATGTTGCTGTTGTTGAAAAAAATGCTGTTGTTGAAAATGTTGCTGTTATTAAAAAGTGGCTGATGATAAAAGTTTTGCTGTTGATGAAATTATTGTGGTTGTTGTAGTTGTTGTTGAAAATGTTGCTGTTTTTGTTGTTGAAAATGTTTCTGTTCAGTTGTTGAAATTGTTGCTGTTGTTTAAAATGAAACTGTTGTAGAAAATGTTGCTGTTGTTGAAAATGTTAATGTTATTAAAAATGTTGCTGTTGTTGAAAATTTTGCTGCTGTTGAAAATGATGCTTTTGTTGAAAAAGTTGCTGTTGTTGAAATAATTGCTGTTGATGAATATGTTGCTGTTGATGAAAATGTTGCTGTTGATGAAAATGATGCTCTTGATGAAAATGTTCTGTTGTTGAAAATGATGCTGTTGTTGATAATGTTGCTGTTGTTGAAATAGTTGCTGATGATGAAAATGTTGCTTTTGATGAAACTTTTGCTGCTGTTAAAAATGTTGCTCTTGAAGAAAATGTTGCTGTTTATGAAAATGTTGCTAACGATTAAAATGTTGCTGTTGATGTAAATGTTGCTGTTGATGAAAATGTTGTTAATGAAAACATATCTGTTGTTGATAATGTTGCTGTTGATGAAAATGTTGCTCTTGATGAAAATGTCTGTTGAAAAAAATGATGATGTTGATGAAAATGTTGCTGTTAATGAAAATGTTGCTGTTGATGAAAATTTTGCTGTTAATGAAAATGATGCTGTTGTTGTAATTGTTGCTGTTGATGAAAATGTTGCTGTTGATGAAAATGTTGCTGTTGATGAAAATGTTCCTGTTGTTGAAAATGTTGCTGTAGTTGAAAATGTTAATTTTGTTGAAAATGTTGCTGTCGTTGATAATATTTCTCTTGTTGAAAATTTTTCATTTGTTGAAAATGTTTCTGTTGTTAAAAATATTGCTATTGTTGAAAATGTTGCTGTTGTTGAAAATTTTGCTCTTGTTGAAAATGTTGACGTTTAAAATTCTGCTGTAGTTGAAAATATTGCTGTTGTTGAAAATGTTGCTGTTGTAAAAATGTTGCTGATGTTGAAAATGTTGCTGTCGTTGAAAATGTTGCTGTTGTTGAAAATGTTGCTGTTGTTTAAAATGTTGTTGTTGTTGTTGTTGAAAATGTTGCTGTTGTTGTTGTTAAAAATGTTGCTGTTGTTGTTGTTGAAAATGTTGCTGTTGTTTAACCCTCTCCTTCCTAAATCGCCCGAAACCGGCCGTAAACATTTCCCCGTCATGCACGAAGTTTAAATACCCATTTGCCCCACTGGTAGACCTATTTTTCTCCGCGATGAGGAACTGACGCAGGTTACTTCAATTAACTTACAATAACTTGAAAGATATTTAAGTGTTTTATTTTAAAATTTGCATACGTTTTAAGAATATATTGACTTATTGAAAGAAGTTTGCCTTACCTTATATTGAATTCAATTCCCTCCTTCAACTCCATTTCCTTGGTGATATTGATGATAACATCCTAATTTGCTAAGAGGTAAATCGCATCCTATGCATTTCCATGACGTTTCTATGCTCCAACCAGTAGGAGTTATTCTTTTCTTGGAGCTGCAATAAGCACACACTTTTTTTCTCCCCACGAACTTTGCAAGAGAGTGTTGCTGTCTCTGTGAAAATGTGCCCATCGGAAGGATTCTTTTACGTCCTACTACCTAACGGGAGGAGAATTTCCCTATCATCTGCCTGTAAAGTGCTAAGTGGAAATTTCTACTCTCTCCTCTTTGAAGGCTAAGTTTTTTGGATATTTTAATTCCTTAGGCCATTCTTTACAAGATGATCTTTTAGTAACACATGCGTATGTGTTAATCGTAAGTAGTAATGTCATGAGCGTCACACTTGAAAAAAAGCTATCTAGGTAAACGTGATGATTTTTCCCTAAATAGTTTTTCATTAAATTCATTACAACTTGCGTCCCAAGAAACATTTTACGATTTCTTATATATTTTTTCCTAGGTACACATTTCCCTGCAGAGCGTAGCCATGGGAGCTTGCTAAAACCCAAACTTTAAATCCCCACTTCGTTGGCTTTCCTTGGATGTATTGTTTTATGTAACGACGTCCTTTAAAAACAACCATCGCTGCGTCAACACTTAATTCCTTACCTGGTTTATACTTTTGATGAAAAGTTTCCATTACATCAAGAACCGGCCTAATTTTATGCAATACATCAAAACTCTCCTCTCCCTGTTTTTTCCTGAGTTACATCACTAATATAGAAATAGTTTGAAATGTTTGAGTATCTTCCAAAGGTCATACAGCCACGAACAATTGAGATGTCAATATCTTGGCTATGCCAGTAATCCCTAATTTCAGGCAAATCGAATATTCCCATGTATACAAGCACTCCAATGTATGCCACCATTTCATCGCACGTAACATCTACCCAGTGTTTGTCAGCGTTTCCTGAGGAATGTTGATGTTCTGCATATTTGTTTGAGTTATTGGCAATGTTGTAAAAAACATCTTTGCCCCCAAGCATATATTTCATGAAGGAAAATTCATTATCGCCTATCGCCAAATTATGAATAGGCCCTCTCTCTCTTCTTTGAACTCAAAAATCAGGGTTCTTCAAAAATCAGGGTGTCCGTCCAAGAGTTATGCTCCTGAATATCACCTTTTAAATCACACGCACTTGGGGTGACGTCATCCTTTAGTTCTACTTCACTTGATTTGTCACTATCACTGTATCCTTCTTCTCCATTCAAACCACTAGAACTATCTGAATCACTCGAAAATTCACTTCTGTTCATTTCTTCTGCAATAGCATCCGCACTTAAAGAAGCCATGGTCAGGACTGAGGAGCATTAGGTTTCTTTTCATTTGAGCTGAGCTTCACTTCCTTGCCATATGAGATAGGAAAAGTGTGAGAGTGCGTGTGACCACCCACAAACAGAACTGAGGGGAATTAATTTTCTTTTCATTTGAGCTGAGCTTCGCCTCCTTGCCATGTGAGATAGGAAAAGCGTGAGCTTGTGTGTGACCACACAGAAAGAAATATCGCCATTAGATGAGACAGTCACTCTAAATAACACAGGGCAGGCCTAGGGTTTTGGTATCACACCATTTTAAAACTGGCCCTCTTAAAAATCACATCAAAATAGATTAAAAATCTTCTCTCACTACTTCTCAGCTAATGTGTCACGCTGGAACAAAGCACCTTATTGTCTCGGGATTTTAGCTGATGGTGACGACGTTCTGCTTCTTCTTAATGAAACGAGAGATAGGAAGGATGCTTGTGCTAGCAAAGATAAACACTCTCAAGATAAAACAGATGCCTATGAAGCTCAAAAGGCTGCCCCAAACAGAGCAGGGTGGGCCAGGCGGATTCGGTCGGTTTATGAAGGAACGACTTAAATGGCGGCGGCCGGTTTCGGCCGGGTTAGGACGGAGCGGAGAATGAGGTATTTAAACTTCAATAGGGAGAGGGTAAAAATGAAACTGTTGTTGAAAATGTTGCTGTTGTTGAAAATGTTAATGTTATTAAAAATGTTGCTGTTGTTGAAAACTTTGCTGCTGTTGAAAGTGATGCTTTTGTTGAAAAAGTTGCTGTTGTTGAAATAGTTACTGTTGATGAAAATGTTGCTGTTGATGAAAATGATGCTTTTGATAAAAATGTTGCTGTTGTTGAAAATGTTGCTGTTGTTGATAATGTTGCTGTTGTTGAAATAGTTGCTGTTGATGAAAATGTTGCTTTTGATGAAAATTTTGCTGCTGTTAAAAATGTTGCTGTTGAAGAAAATGTTGCTGTTTATGAAAATGTTGCTAATGATTAAATTGTTGCTGTTGATGAAAATGTTGCTGTTGATGAAAATGTTGCTGTTAATGAAAACATATCTGTTGTTGATAATGTTGCTGTTGATGAAAATGCTGCTGTTGGTGAAAATGTTGCTGTTTATGAAAATGTTGCTGTTGATAAAAATGTTGCTATTGATGAAAATGTTGCTGGTGTTGAAAATGTTGCTGTTGATGAAAATATTATTGTTGTTGAAAATGTTGCTGTTGTTGAAAATTTTGCTGTTGTTGAAAATGTGGCTGTTGTGTAAAATTTAACTGTTGTTGAAAATATTGCTGTTGTTGAAAATGTTGCTGTTGTAAAAATGTTCCTGATGTTGTAAAAGTTGCTGCTGTTGAAAATGTTGCTGTTGTTGAAAATGTTGCTGTTGTTGAAAATATTGCTGTTATTGAAAATGTTGTTCTTGTTGTTGAAAATGTTGAGGTTGTTGTAGGAAAAAATGTTGCTCTTATTGTTTTCAAAAATTTTGCTGTTGTTGTTGTTTTTGTTTTAAATGTTGCCGTTGTTGTTGTTGAAAATGTTGCTGAAGTTGTTGTTGTTGAAAATGTTGCTGTAGTTGTTTTTGTTGAAAATGTTGCTATTGCTCTTGTTGAAATTAATGCTGTTGTTGAAAATGTTGCTGTTGATGAAAATTTGGCTGCTGTTGAAAATGTTGCTGTTGTTTAAATAGATACTGGTGATGAATATTTTGCTGTTGATGAAAAATTGGCTGTATATGAAAATATTGCTGTTGTTGAAAATGTTGCTGTTGTTGAAAATGTTGCTGTTGTTGTTGTTTATTTTGAAAATATTGCTGTTGTTGTTGTTGTTGAAAATGATGCTGTTGCTTTTTTTGAAAATTTTGCTGTTGTCGAAAATGTTTCTGTTGTTGAAAATATTGCTGTTATTGAAAATTTTTCTGTTGTTGAAAATGTTGCTGTTGTTGAAAAAGTTGCTTTTGTTGAAAATATGCTGTTGTTGAAATAGTTGCTGTTGATGAAAATGTGTCTGTTGATGAAAATGTTGCTGTTGATGAAAATGTTTCTGTGGAAAAAATTGTGCTGTTGTTGAAAATGATGCTGTTGTTGAAAATTTTCTGTCGATGAGAATGTTGCGAATGATGAAAATGTTGCTGTTGATGAAAATTTTTCTGTTGTTAATAATGTTGCTGTTGATGAAAATGTTGCTGTTGATGAAAATGATGCTGTTGATGAAAATGTTGCTGTTGTTGAAATGTTGCTGTTGTTCAACATATTGCTGTTGTTGAAATAGTTGGTGTGGATGAAAATGTTGCTTTGATCGAAATTTTGCTGTTGTTGAAAATGATTCCGTTGATGAAAATGTTGCTGTTGATGATAATCTAACTATTGATGAAAATGTTTATGTGTTTGAAAATGTTTTTGTTGTTGAAAATGTTCCTGTTGTTCAAAATATTGCTGTTGTTGTTGTTTATGTTGAAAATATTGCTGTTGTTGTTGTTGAAAATGATGCTGTTGCTTTTTTTGAAAATTTTGCTGTTGTCGAAAATGTTTCTGTTGTTGAAAATATTGCTGTTATTGAAAATTTTTCTGTTGTTGAAAATGTTGCTGTTGTTGAAAATGATGCTTTTGTTGAAAATATGCTGTTGTTGAAATAGTTGCTGTTGATGAAAATGTGTCTGTTGATAAAAATGTTGCTGTTGATGAAAATGTTGCTGTGGAAAAAATTGTGCTGTTGTTGAAAATGATGCTGTTGTTGAAAATTTTCTGTCGATGAGAATGTAGCGAATGATGAAAATGTCGCTGTTGATGAAAATTTTGCTGTTGTCAATAATGTTGCTGTAGATGAAAATGTTGCTGTTGATGAAAATGATGCTGTTGATGAAAAAGTTGCTGTTGTTGAAAATGTTGCTGTTGTTCAACATATTGCTGTTGTTGAAATAGTTGGTGTATATGAAAATGTTGCTTTGATCGAAATTTTGCTGTTGTTGAAAATGATTCCGTTGATGAAAATGTTGCTGTTGATGAAAATCTTACTATTGATGAAAATGTTTCTGTTGTTGAAAATGTTGCTGTTGCTGAAAATATTGCTGTTGTTGAAAATGTTGCTGTTGTCGAAAATGTTGCTGATGTTGAAAATATTGCTGTTGCTGGAAATGTCGCTGTTATACAAAATAATGCTGTTTTGTTAAATTTTAGCTGTTGTTGAAAATGTTGCAGTTGTTGAAAATGTTGCTGTTGTAAAAATGATGCTGATGTTGCAATTGTTGCTATTGTTGTAAATATTCTGTTGTTGAAATGTTGCTGTTGTTGAAAATGTTGTTGTTGTTGTTGTTAAAAATTTGGCTGCAGTTGTTGTTGAAAAAGTTGCTTTTGTTGTGGTTGAAATTGTTGCTGTTGTTTTTGTCAAAAAAATTGCTGTTGTTGTTGTCGACAATGTTACTTTTGTTGTTGTTGTTTAAAATGTTGCTGTTTTTGTTGTTGTTGTTGTTGAAAATGTGCTGTTGGTTTTTTTGTTGTTAAAAATGTTGCTGTTGTTGTTGTTGTTGTGAAAAATTTAGCTGTTTTTGTTGTTGTGGAAAGGGTTGCTGTTGCTGTTGTTAAAAATGTTGCTGTTGTTGAAAATGTTGCTGATGTTGAAAATGTTGCTGTTGTTGAAAATAATGCTGTTGTTTAAAATGTTTTTTTTGTTAAAAAGTTGCTGATGATGAGAGTTTTGCTGTTGATGAAAATGTTGCTCTTGATGAAAATTTTGATTTTAATGACAATGATGCTGTTGTTGAAAATGTTGTTGTTGTTGTTGAAAATGTTGCTTTTTTTTGTTGTTAGAAATGTTGCTGTTGCTGTTGTTGAAAAGTGTTGCTGTTGTGTAAAATGAAACTGTTGTTGAAAATGTAGCTGTTGTTGAAAATGTTAATGTAATTGAAAAGTTGCTGTTGTTGAAAATGTTTCTGTTGTTGAAAATGATGCTTTTGATGAAAAAGTTGCTGTTGATGAAAATGTTGCTGTTGATGAAAATGATGCTGTTGATGAAAATGTTGCTGTTGTTGAAAATGTTGCTGTTGTTCAACATATTGCTGTTGTTGAAATAGTTGGTGTGGATGAAAATGTTGCTTTGATCGAAATTTTGCTGTTGTCGAAAATGTTTCTGTTAAGAAAAATGTTGCTGTTGGTAAAAATGTTGCAGTTTTGAAAATGTTAATGTTGTTGAAAATAGTGATATTGTTGAAAATGTTACTGTTGTTGAAAATGTTGCTGTTGATGAAAATGTTGCCGTTGACGAAAATGTTGCTGTTGATGAAAATGTTTCCGTGTTTGAAAATGTTATTTTTGTTGAAAATGTTGCTGTTGTTGAAAATGTTGCTAATGTTGAAAATGTTGCTGTTGTTGAATATGTTGCTGGTGTTCAGTATGTTGCTGTTCTTTAAAATGTTGCTGTTTTTGAAAATGTTACTGTTGTTGAAAATGTTGCTGTTGTTGAAAATGTTGCCGTTGATAAAATGTTGCTTTTAATCAAAATGTTGCTGTTGTTGAAAATGCTGCTTTTGATGAAAATGTTGCTTTTGATGAAATGTTACTGTTGTTGAAAATGTAGCTGTTGTTGAAAATGTTGCTGCTGTTGAAAATATTGCTGTTGATGAAAATGCTGCTGTTGATGAAAATATTGTTGTTGCTGGAAATGTTGCTGTTATGGAAAATAATGTTGTTGTGTTAAATTTTTGCTATTGTTGAAAATGTTTCAGTTGTTAAAAATGTTGCTGTTGTAAAAATGTTGCTGATGTTGCAAATGTTGCTGTTGTTGATTCTATTGCTGTTTTTGAAAATGTTGCTGTTGTTGAAATTTTTGTTGTTGTTGAAAATATTGCTGTTGTTGTGGTTGAAAAAGTTGCTTTTGTTGTTGTTGAAAATGTTGCTGTTGTTGTTGTCAAAAATGTTGCTGTTGTTGTTTTCGAAAATGTTAGTTTTGTTGATGTTGTTTGAAATGTTGCTGTTGTTGTTGTTGTTAAAAATGTTGCTGTTGTTGTCAAAAATGATCTTGTTTTTGTTGCTGTTGAAATTGTTGCAGGTGCTGTTGTTGAAAATGTTGCTTTTGATGAAATTTTTGCTTTTGTTGAAAATGTTACTGTTGATGAAAATTATGCTGTGGTAGAAAATGTTGCTGTTGAAGAAAATGTTGCTTATGATGAAAATGATGCTGTTGATGAAAATATTGCTGTTGATGAAATAGTTGCTGTTGATGAAAGCATTTCTGTAAGTGATAATGGTTCTTTTGATGAAAATGTTGCTGTTGATGAAAATGTTGCTGTTTATGAAAATGCTGCTGTTGATGAAAATGTCTGTTGATGAATATGTTGATGTTGTTGAAATTATTGCTGTTGCTGAAAATGTTGCTGTTGATGAAAATATTGCTGTTGATGAAAATGTTCCTGTTGTTGAAAATATTGCTGTTGTTGAAAATGATGCTTTTGTTGAAAATGTTGCTGTTGTTGAAAATATATCTGTCGTTAAAAATTTGGTTTTTTTGAAAATGTTTCTGTTGTTAAAAATATTGCTATTGATGAAAATGTTTCTGTTTTTGAAAATGAAGCTGTTTTTCAAAATGTTGCTGTTGTTGAAAATGTTGCTGTTGATGATATGTTGCTGATGTTAAAAATGTTGCTGTTGTTGAAAATGTTGCTGTTAATGAAAATTTTCCTGTTGATGAAAATTTTGCTGTTGATGAAAATGTTTCTGTGTTTGAAAATTGTGCTAATGTTAAAAATGTTGCTGTTGTTGTAAATACTGCTGTTGTTGAAAGTGTTGCTGATGTTAAAATGTTGCTGTTGTTGAAAATGTTTCTGTTGTTGAAAATGATGCTTTTGATGAAAAAGTTGCTGTTGATGAAAATGATGCTGTTGATGAAAATGTTGCTGTTGTTGAAAATGTTGCTGTTGTTCAACATATTGCTGTTGTTGAAATAGTTGGTGTGGATGAAAATGTTGCTTTGATCGAAATTTTGCTGTTGTCGAAAATGTTTCTGTTAAGAAAAATGTTGCTGTTGGTAAAAATGTTGCAGTTTTGAAAATGTTAATGTTGTTGAAAATAGTGATATTGTTGAAAATGTTACTGTTGTTGAAAATGTTGCTGTTGATGAAAATGTTGCCGTTGACGAAAATGTTGCTGTTGATGAAAATGTTTATGTGTTTGAAAATGTTATTTTTGTTGAAAATGTTGCTGTTGTTGAAAATGTTGCTAATGTTGAAAATGTTGCTGTTGTTGAATATGTTGCTGGTGTTGAGTATGTTGCTGTTCTTTAAAATGTTGCTGTTTTTGAAAATGTTACTGTTGTTGAAAATGTTGCTGTTGTTGAAAATGTTGCCGTTGATAAAATGTTGCTTTTAATCAAAATGTTGCTGTTGTTGAAAATGCTGCTTTTGATGAAAATGTTGCTTTTGATGAAATGTTACTGTTGTTGAAAATGTAGCTGTTGTTGAAAATGTTGCTGCTGTTGAAAATATTGCTGTTGATGAAAATGCTGCTGTTGTTGAAAATATTGTTGTTGCTGGAAATGTTGCTGTTATGGAAAATAATGTTGTTGTGTTAAATTTTTGCTATTGTTGAAAATGTTTCAGTTGTTAAAAATGTTGCTGTTGTAAAAATGTTGCTGATGTTGCAAATGTTGCTGTTGTTGATTCTATTGCTGTTTTTGAAAATGTTGCTGTTGTTGAAATTTTTGTTGTTGTTGAAAATATTGCTGTTGTTGTGGTTGAAAAAGTTGCTTTTGTTGTTGTTGAAAATGTTGCTGTTGTTGTTGTCAAAAATGTTGCTGTTGTTGTTTTCGAAAATGTTAGTTTTGTTGATGTTGTTTGAAATGTTGCTGTTGTTGTTGTTGTTAAAAATGTTGCTGTTGTTGTCAAAAATGATCTTGTTTTTGTTGCTGTTGAAATTGTTGCAGGTGCTATTGTTGAAAATGTTGCTTTTGATGAAATTTTTGCTTTTGTTGAAAATGTTACTGTTGATGAAAATTATGCTGTGGTAGAAAATGTTGCTGTTGAAGAAAATGTTGCTTATGATGAAAATGATGCTGTTGATGAAAATATTGCTGTTGATGAAATAGTTGCTGTTGATGAAAGCATTTCTGTAAGTGATAATGGTTCTTTTGATGAAAATGTTGCTGTTGATGAAAATGTTGCTGTTTATGAAAATGCTGCTGTTGATGAAAATGTCTGTTGATGAATATGTTGATGTTGTTGAAATTATTGCTGTTGCTGAAAATGTTGCTGTTGATGAAAATATTGCTGTTGATGAAAATGTTCCTGTTGTTGAAAATATTGCTGTTGTTGAAAATGATGCTTTTGTTGAAAATGTTGCTGTTGTTGAAAATATATCTGTCGTTAAAAATTTGGTTTTTTTGAAAATGTTTCTGTTGTTAAAAATATTGCTATTGATGAAAATGTTTCTGTTTTTGAAAATGAAGCTGTTTTTCAAAATGTTGCTGTTGTTGAAAATGTTGCTGTTAATGAAAATTTTCCTGTTGATGAAAATTTTGCTGTTGATGAAAATGTTTCTGTGTTTGAAAATTGTGCTAATGTTAAAAATGTTGCTGTTGTTGTAAATACTGCTGTTGTTGAAAGTGTTGCTGATGTTAAAATGTTGCTGGTGTTGAAATTGTTGCTGTTGTTGAAAATGTTGCTGTTGATGAAAATGTGTCTATTGATGAAAATGTTGCTGTTGATGAAAATGTTGCTGTGGAAAAAATTGTGCTCTTGTTGAAAATGATGCTGTTGTTGAAAATTTTCTGTCGATGAGAATGTTGCGAATGATGAAAATGTTGCTGTTGATGAAAATTTTGCTGTTGTTAATAATGTTGCTGTTGTTGAAAATGTTGCTGTTGTTGAACATATTACTGTTGTTGAAATAGTTGGTGTGGATGAAAATGTTGCTTTGATCGAAATTTGCTGGTGTTGAAAATGATTCCGTTGAGAATGTAGCTGTTGATGAAAATCTAACTATTGATGAAAATGTTTCTGTGTTTGAAAATGTTTTTGTTGTTGAAAATGTTCCTGTTGTTCAAAATGTTGCTGTTGTTGTTCTTTATGCTGAAAATATTGCTGTTGTTGTTGTTGAAAATGATGCTGTTGCTTTTTTTGAAATTTTTGCTATTGTCGAAAATGTTTATGTTGTTGAAAATATTGCTATTATTGAAAATTTTTCTGTTGTTGAAAATGTTGCTGTTGTTGAAAATGTTGCTTTTGTTGAAAATATGCTGTTGTTGAAATAGTTGCTGTTGAGGAAAATGTGTCTGTTGATGAAAATGTTGCTGTTGATGAAAATGTTGCTGTGGAAAAAATTGTGCTGGTGTTGAAAATGATGCTGTTGTTGAAAATTTTCTGTCGATGAGAATGTTGCGAATGATGAAAAAGTCGCTGTTAATGAAAATTTTGCTGTTGTCAATAATGTTGCTGTTGATGAAAATGTTGCTGTTGATGAAAATGATGCTGCTGTTGAAAATGTTGCTGCTGTTGAAAATGTTGCTGTTGTTGAAAATGTTGCTGCTGTCGAAAATGTTGCTGTTGTTGAAAATATTGCTGTTGCTGGAAATGTTGCTGTTATGGAAAATAATGCTGTTTTGTTAAATTTTAGCTGTTGTTGAAAATGTTGCAGTTGTTGAAAATGTTGCTGTTGTAAAAATGTTGCTGATGTTGCAATTGTTGCGGTTGTTGTAAATATTGCTGTTGTTGAAATGTTGCTGTTGTTGAAAATGTTGTTGTTGTTGTTGTTAAAAATTTGGCTGCAGTTGTTGTTGAAAAATTTGCTTTTGTTGTTGTTGAAAATGTTGCTGTTGTTTTTGTCAAGAAAGTTGCTGTTGTTGTTGTCGACAATGTTGCTTTTGTTGTTGTTGTTTAAAATGTTGCTGTTGTAGTTGTTGTTGTTGAAAATGTGCTATTGTTATTTTTGTTGTTAAAAATGTTACTGTTGTTGTTGTTGTGAAAAATTTAGCTGTTTTTGTTGTTGTGGAAAGGGTTTCTGTTGCTGTTGTTAAAAATGTTGCTGTTGTTGAAAATGTTGCTGATATTGAAGATGTTGCTGTTGTTGAAAAAAATGCTGTTGTTTAAAATGTTTCTGTTGTTAAAAAGTTGCTGATGATGAGAGTTTTGCTGTTGATGAAAATGTTGCTGTTGATGAAAATTTTGATTTAAATGAAAATGATGCTGTTGTTGAAAATGTTGCTTTAATTGTTGTTGTTTAAATGTTGCTGTTGTTGTTGTTGAAAAGGTGCTGTTGTTATTGTTGTTGTCAAAAATATTTCTGTTGTTGTTGTTGTTGTGAAAAATGTTGCTGTTGTTGTTGCTTTTGAAATTGTCGCCGGTGCTGTTGTTGAAAAAGTTTCTGTTGTTGACAATGTTGCTGTTGTTGAAATAGTTGCTCTTGATGAAAATATTGCTTTTGATGAAAATTTTGCTGTTGTTGATAATGTTACATAGATGAAAATTATGCTTTTGAAGAAAATGTTGCTCTTGATGAAAATGTTGCTAATGATGAAAATGTTGCTGTTGATGAAAATTTTGCTGTTGATGAAAGCATTACTGAAGTTGATATTGTTGCTGTTGATGAAAATGTTGCTGTTTATGAAAATGTTGCTGTTGATGAAAATGTCTGTAGATGAATATGTTGATGTTGATGAAAATGTTGCTGTTAATGAAAATGTTGCTGTTGATGAAGATTTTGCTGTTAATGACAATGATGCTGTTGTTGAAATTGTTGCTTTTCATGAAAATGTTGCTGTTAATGAAAATTATCCTGTTGTTTAAAATGTTGCTGTTGTTATAAATATTGCTTTTGTTGAAAATCTTGCTGTTTTGGAAAATGATGCTGTTTTTCAAAATGTTGCTGATGTAGAAAATGTTGCTTTTGATGAAAATGTTGCTGTTGTTGAAAATGTTGCCGTTGTTGAAAATGCTGCTGTTGATGAAAATGTACATCTGATGAAGATGTTACTGTTGATGAAAATGTAGCTGTTGTTGAAAATGTTGCTGTTGTTGAAAATATTGCTGTTGATGAAAATGCTGCTGTTGTTGAAAATATTGTTGTTGCTGGAAATGTTGCTGTTATGGAAAATAATGTTGTTGTGTTAAATTTTTTCTGTTGCTGAAAATGTTGCAGATGTTGAAAATGTTGCTGTTTTAAAAATGTTGCTGATGTTGCAAATATTGCTGTTGTGGAAAAAATTGCTGTTGTTGAAATTGTTGCCGTTGTTGAAACTGTTAAGGTTGTTAATGTTGTTGAAAATGTTGCTATTGTTGCGGATGAAAAAGTTGCTTCTGTTGTTGTTGAGAATGTTGCTGTTGTTGTTGTCAAAAATGTTGCTGGTGTTGTTGTCGAAAATGTTGCTTTAATTGTTGTTGTTTAAATGTTGCTGCTGTTGTTGTTGAAAAGGTGCTGTTGTTATTGTTGTTGTCAAAAATGTTTCTGTTGTTGAAATTGTTGCTGTTGTTGAAATGTTGCAGTTGTTGAAAATTTTACTTTTGTTGAAAATGTTACTGTGGATGAAAAAAATGTTGTTGTTGAAAATGTTGCTGTTGATGATAATGTTGCTTTTGATGAAAATGTTGCTGTTGATGAAAATGTTGCTCTTGATGAAAATCTCTGTTGATGAAAATGTCGTTATTGATGAAAATATTGCTGTTGATGAGAATGTTGCAGTTGATGAAAATTTTGCTGTTCTTGAAATTGTTACTGTTGATGAAAATGTTGTTGTTGATGAAAATGTTTCTGTGTATGAAAATGTTGTTGTTTTTGAAAATGTTGATTTGCTGAAAATGTTGTTGTTAAAATGTTGCTGTTGTTGAAAATGTTTGTTTGTTTTAAAAATGTTGCTGTTGATGAAAATGTTGCTGTTGATAAAAATATTGCTGTTTTTTAAAATGCTGCTGTTGATGAAAATGTTGCTGTTGATGAAAATGTTGCTGTTGATGAAAATGTCTTTGTTGATGAAAATGTTGCGGTTTTTGAAAATATTACTGTTTATGAAAATGTTGCTGTTGCTTAAAATATTTGCTGTTGTTGATAATGTTGCTCTTGTTGACAATGTTGCTATAGTTGAAAATTTTGCTTTTGTGTTAAATGTTGTTGCTGTCGAAAATGTTGTTGTTTTTGAAAATGTGTCTGTTGTTGTTGTCGAAAATGTTGCTGTTGATGAAAATGATGCTGTTGTTGAAAATTTTCCGTCGATGAGAATGTTGCTAATGATGAAAATGCTGCTGTTGATGAAAATGTTGCTGTTGTTAAAAATGTTGCTGTTGATAAAATGTTGCTGTTGTTGAAATTGTTGCTGATGTTGAAAATGTTGCAGTTGTTGAAAGTTTTACTTTTGTTGAAAATGTTGATGTTGATGAAAATTTTGCTGTTGTTGATAAAGTTGCTGTTGATGATAATGTTTCTGCTGTTGAAAATGTTGCTCTTGATGAGAATGTCTGTTGATGAAAATGTTGCTGTTGATGAAAATGTTGCTGTTGATGAAAATGTTGCTGTTGATGAAAATGTTGCTGTTGATGAAAATGTTGCTGTTAATGAAAATGTTGCTGTTGTTGAAATTGTTGCTGTTGATGAAAATTGAGATGTTGATGAAAATGTTGGTGTTGATGAAAATGTAACTGTTGATAAAAATGTTTCTGTGTTTGAAAATGTTTTTGTTGTTGAAAATGTTGCTGTTGTTGAAAATGTTGCTGTTTTTAAAAATGTTGCTGTTGTTGAAAATGTAACTGTTGTCGAAAATGTTGCTGTTGTGTAAAATGTTGCTGTTCCTGGAAATGTTGCTGTTATGAAAAAAATGCTGTTGTGTTAAATTTTTGCTGTTGTGAAAAATTGTTACAGTTATTGAAAATGTTGCCGTTGTAAAATGTTGCTGATGGTACAAATGTTGCTGTTCTTGAAAATATTGCTGTTTTTGAAATGTTGCTGTTGTTGAAAATGTTGTTGTTTTTGTTGTTGAAAAATTGGCTGCAGTTTTTGTTGAAAAAAATGCTTTTGTTGTTGTTAAAAATGATGCTGTTGTCGTTTTTAAAATAATGCTGTTGTTGTTGTCGAGAATGTTGTTTTTTTGTTGCTGGTTTAGATGTTGCTGTTGTTTTTGTTGTTTGAAATTTTCTGTTGCTATTGTTGTTGTTAAAAATGTTGCTGTATGAGTTATTGTTGTGAAAAATGTAGCTGTTTTTATTTTTGTGGAAAGTTTTGCTAATGCTGTTGTTGAAAATGTTGCTGTTGTTGAAAATGTTGCTGTTTTAAAGTATTTCTGTTGTTGAAAATAATGCTGTTGTTGAAAATGTTTCTGTTGTTAAAAAGTTGCTGATGATGAAAGTTTTGCTGTTGATGAAAATGTTGCTGTTGATGAAAATTTTGATTTTAATGAAAATGTTGCTGTTGTTGAAAATGTTCCTGTTGTTGAAAATATTGCTGTTGATAAAAATGTTGCTTTTGATGAAAATGTCGCTGTTGATAAAAATGTTGCTGTTGATGAAAATGTTGCTGTTCTTGAAAATGTTGCTGTTGTTGAAAATGGTGATGTTGTTGAAAATATTGCTGATGTTGAAAATGTTGCTGTGGTTGAAAATGTTACTGATGTTGAAAATGGTAATGTTGTTGAAAATGATGCTGTTGTTGAAAATGTGGCTGTTGATGAAAATGTTGCTTTTGATGAAAATGTCGCTGTTGATAAAAATGTTGCTGTTGATGAAAATGTTGCTTTTTTTTTAAATGTTGCTCTTGTTGAAAATGGTGATGTTGTTGAAAATGTTGCTGATGTTGAAAATGTTGCTTTGGTTGAAAATTTTACTGTTGTTGAAAATGGTTATGTTGTTGAAAATGTTGCTGTTGTTGAAAATGTGGCTGTTGATGAAAATGTTAATTTTGATGAAAATGTTGCCGTTGACGAAAATGTTGCTGTTGATGAAAATGTTGCTGTTTTTGAAAATGTTGCCGTTGATAAAATGTTGCTTTTATTAAAATGTTGCTATTCTTGAAAATGCTGCTGTTGATGAAAATATTGCTAATGTTGAAAATGTTACCGTTGTTGTAAATGTTGTTGGTGCTGAAAATGTTACTGTTCTTTAAAATGTTGTTGTTTTTGAAATTGTTACTGTTGTTGAAAATGTTGCTGTTGTTGAAAATGTTGCCGTTGATAAAATGTTGCTTTTAATCAAAATGTTGCTGTTCTTGAAAATGCTGCTGTTGATGAAAATGTTGCTTTTGATGAAAATGTTACTGTTGATGAAAATGTAGCTGTTCTTGAAAATGTTGTTGTTTTTGAAAATATTGCTGTTGTTATTGTTGTTGTTAAAAATGTTGCTGTATGAGTTGTTGTTGTGAAAAATGAAGCTGTTTTTATTGTTGTGGAAAGTGTTGCTAATGCTGTTGTTGTAAATGTTGCTGTTGTTCAAAATGTTGCTGTTTTTGAAAGTGTTTCAGTTTTTGAAAATAATGCTGTTGTTGAAAATGTTTCTGTTGTTAAAAAGTTGCTGATGATGAAAGTTTTGCTGTTGATGAAAATGTTGCTGTTAAGGAAAATTTTACTTTTAATGAAAATGTTGCTGTTGTTGAAAATGTTCCTGTTGTTGAAAATGTTGCTGTTCATGTAAATGTTGCTGTTGTTGAAAATGGTGATGTTGTTGAAAATATTGCTGATGTTGAAAATGTTGCTGTGGTTGAAAATGTTACGTTTGTTGAAAATAGTTATGTTGTTGAAAATGTTGCTGTTGTTGAAAATGTTGCTGTTCATGAAAATGTTGCTGTTATTGAAAATGTTGCCGTTAATAAAACGTTGCTTTTAATCAAAATGTTGCTGTTCTTGAAAATGCTGCTGTTGATGAAAATATTGCTAATGTTGAAAATGTTACTGTTGTTGAAAATGTTGTTGGTGCTGAGAATGTTGCTGTTCTTTAAAATGTTGCTGTTTTTGAAAAAGTTACACTGGTTGAAAATGTTGCTGTTGTTGAAAATGCTGCTGTCTTTGAAAATATTGTTGTTACTGGAAATAATGCTGTTATGGAAAATAATGTTTTTGTGTTAAATTTTTTCTGTTGTTGAAAATTTTGCAGATGTTGAAAATGTTGCTGTTGATGAAAAAGTTGCTGTTGATGAAAGCATTACTGTAGTTCATAATGTTGCTGTTGATGAAAATGTTGCTGTTTATGAAAATGTTGCTGTTGATGAAAATGTCTGTTGATGAATATGTTGATGTTGATGAAAATGTTACTGTTAATGAAAATGTTGCTGTTGATGAAGATTTTGCTGTTAATGAAAATGATGCTGTTGTTGAAATTGTTGCTGTTGATGAAAATGTTGCTGTTGATGAAAATATTGCTGTGAATGAAAATTATCATGTTGTTTAAAATGTTGCTGTTGTTATAAATATTGCTTTTGTTGAAAATGTTGCTGTTGTTAAAAATGTTGCTGTTGTTGAAAATTTTACTGTTGATGAAAATGTTTCTCTGTTTGAAAATGGTGCTAATGTTAAAAATGTTGCTGTTGTTGAAATTATTGCTGTTGTTGAAATTGTTGCTGATGTTGAAAATGTTGCTGGTGTTGAAATTGTTGCTGTTTTTTGAAATTTTTGCTGTTTTTGAAAATGTTGCTTTTACTGAAAATGTTGCTGCTGTTGAAAATTTTGCAGTTGTTGAAAATGTTGCTGTTGATGCAATGTTGCTTTTGATGGAAAATTTGCTGTTGTTGAAAATGTTGCTGTTGTTGAAACTGTTGCTGTTTGTTTAAATAGTTACTGTTTTTTAATGTTTTGCTTTAGATGAAAAATTGGCTGTTTATGAAAATGTTGCTGTTGTTCAAAATGTTGCTGTTGTTGTTTTTTAAGTTGAAAATATTGCTCTTGTTGTTGTTGAATATGATGCTGTTGCTTTTATTGAAAATGATACTGTTGTCAAAAATGTTGCTGTTGTTGAAAAATTTGCTTTTATTGAAAATTTAGCTGTTGTTGAAAACGTTGCCGTTATTGAAAATGTTGCTTTTGTTGAAAATTTAGCTGTTGTTGAAAGAGTTGCTGTTGATGAAAATGTGTCTGTTAATGAAAATGTTGCTGTTGATAAAAATGTTGCAGTGGATGAAAATGTTGCTGTTGTGTAAAATGATGCTGTTGTTGATAAGTTAGGCGTCGATGATAATGTTGCTAATGATGAAAATGCTGCTGTTGATGAAAATGTTGCTGTTGTTAAAAATGTTGCTGTTGATAAAATGTTGCTGTTGTTGAAATTGTTGCTGTTGTTGAAAATGTTGCAGTTGTTGAAAGTTTTACTTTTGTTGATATGTTGCTGTTAATGAAAATTTTGCTGTTGTTGAAAATGTTGCTGTTGATGATAATGTTGCTGTTGATGAAAATGTTGCTCTTGATGAAAATGTCTGTAGATGAAAATGTTGCTGTTCATGAAAATGTTTTTGTTGATTAAAATGTTGCTGTTAATGAAAATGTTGCTGTTGTTGAAATTGTTGCTGTTGATGAAAATTGAAATGTTGATGAAAATGTTGCTGTTGATGAAAATTTAAATGTTGATGAAAATGTTTCTGTGTTTGTAAATGTTTTTGTTGTTGATAATATTGCTGTTGTTGAAAATGTTGCTGTTTTTGAAAATGTTGCTGTTGTTGAAAATGTTGCTGTTGACGAAAATAATGCTGTTGCGTAAAATGTGTCGGTTGCTGGAAATGTTGCTGATATGGAATATAATGCTGTTTTGTTAAATTTTTTTGTTGTTAAAAAATGTTGCATTTGTTGAAAATGTTGTTGTTTTTGTTGTTGAAAATTTGGCTGTAGTTTTTGTTTAAAAAGTTTCTTTTGTTGTTGTCTGAAATGTTGCTGTTGTCGTTGTCAAAAACGTTGCTGTTGTTGTTGTCGAAAATGTTGTTTTTTTTGTTGTTGTTTAAGATGTTGCTGTTGTTGTTGTTGTTGAAAAATTGCTGTTGTTATTGTTGTTGTTTAAAATGTTGCTGTATGAGTTGTTGTTGTGAAAAATGAAGCTGTTTTTATTGTTGTGGAAAGTGTTGCTAATGCTGTTGTTGTAAATGTTGCTGTTGTTCAAAATGTTGCTGTTTTTGAAAGTGTTTCAGTTTTTGAAAATAATGCTGTTGTTGAAAATGTTTCTGTTGTTAAAAAGTTGCTGATGATGAAAGTTTTGCTGTTGATGAAAATGTTGCTGTTAAGGAAAATTTTGCTTTTAATGAAAATGTTGCTGTTGTTGAAAATGTTCCTGTTGTTGAAAATGTTGCTGTTCATGTAAATGTTGCTTTTGATGAAAATGTCGATGTTGAAAAAAATGTTACTGTTGATGAAAATGTTGCTGTTCTAGAAAATGTTGCTGTTGTTGAAAATGGTGATGTTGTTGAAAATATTGCTGATGTTGAAAATGTTGCTGTGGTTGAAAATGTTACGTTTGTTGAAAATGGTTATGTTGTTGAAAATGTTGCTGTTGTTGAAAATGTTGCTGTTCATGAAAATGTTGCTGTTATTGAAAATGTTGCCGTTAATAAAACGTTGCTTTTAATCAAAATGTTGCTGTTCTTGAAAATGCTGCTGTTGATGAAAATATTGCTAATGTTGAAAATGTTACTGTTGTTGAAAATGTTGTTGGTGCTGAGAATGTTGCTGTTCTTTAAAATGTTGCTGTTTTTGAAAAAGTTACACTGGTTGAAAATGTTGCTGTTGTTGAAAATTATGCCGTTGATAAAATGTTGCTTTTAATCAAAATGTTGCTGTCCTTGAAAATGCTGCTGTTGATGAAAATGTTGCTTTTGATGAAAATGTTACTGTTGTTGAAAATGTTGCTTTTGTTGAAAATATTGCTGTTGATGAAAATGCTGCTGTTGTTGAATATATTGTTGTAGCTGGAAATGTTGCTGTTATGGAACATAATGTTGTTGTGTTAAATTTTTTCTGTTGTTGAAAATGTTGCAGATGTTGAAAATGTTGCTGTTGTAAAAATGTTGCTGATGTTGAAAATGTTGCTGTTGTTGAAAATATTGCTGTTGTTGAAATTGTTGCTGTTGTTAAACTGTTGTTGTTGTAGAATAGTCTGTAGATAAAAATGTTGCTTTTGATGAAAATTTTGCTGTTGTTGAAAATGTTACTGTTTATGAAAATTATGCTGTAGAAGATAATGTTGCTGTTGATGAAAATGTTGCTAATGATGAAAATGTTGCTGTTGATGACAATGTTGCTGTTGATGAAATAGTTGCTGTTGATGAAAGCATTTCTGTAGTTGATACTGTTGCTGTTAATGAAAATGTTGCTGTTTAAGAAAATGTTGCTGTTGATGAAAATATCTGTTGATGAATATGTTGATGTTGATGAAAATGTCTGTTAATGAAAATGTTGCTGTTGATGAAGATTTTGCTGTTAATGAAAATGGAGCTGTTGTTGAAATTGTTGCTGTTGTTGAAATTGTTGCTGTTGATGAAAATGTTGCTGTTATCGAAAACATTGCTGTTGATGAAAACATTGATGTTGATGAAAATGTTCCTGTTGTTGAAAATGTTGCTTTTGTTGATAATGTTTCTTTTGTTAAAAATATTGCTACTGTTGAAAATCATGCTCTTTTAAAAAGGATGCTGTTTTTCAAAATGTTGCTGTTGTTGAAAATGTTTCTATTGATGAAAATGTTGCTGTTGTTGAAAATGCTGCTTTTGTTGAAAATGTTTTATTTGTTGAAAATTTTGCTGTTGATGAAAATGTTTCTGTGTTTGAAAATTGTGCTTATGTTGAAAATGTTGCTTTTTTTGAAAATATGGCTGTTGTTGAAAATGTTGCTGATGCTGAAAATGTTGCTGGTTTTGAAATTGTTGCTGTTGTTGAAATTTTTGCTGTTTTTGAAAATGTTCTTTTACTGAGAATGTTGCTGCTGTTGAAAATTTTGCTGTTGTTGAAAATATTGCTGCTGATGCAAAGTTGTTTTTGATGAAAATGTTGCTGTTATTGAAAATGTTCCTGTTGTTGAAACTGTTGCTGTTGTTTAAATAGTTACTGTTGATGAATGTTTTGCTGTAGAAGAAAAATTGGCTGTTTATGAAAATGTTACTGTTGTTGAAAATGTTGCTGTTGTCGAAAATGTTGCTGTGTTTGTTTTTTAAGTTGAAAATATATAGCTGTTGTTGTTGTTGAAAATGATGCTGTTGCTTTTATTAAAAATGTTGCTGTTGTCGAAAATGTTGCTGTTGTTGAAAAATTTGCTTTTATTGAAAATTTTGCTGTTGTTGAAAACGTTGCTGTTGTTGAAAATGTTGCTTTTGTTGAAAATGTTGCTGTTGTTGAAAGAGTTGCTGTTGATGAAAATGTTGCTGTTGATGAAAATATTGCTGTGGATGAAAATGGTGCTGTTGTTTAAAATGTTGCTGTTGTTGAAAATTTTTCTGTCGATGAGAATTATTCTAATGATGAAAATGCTGCTGTTGATGTAAATTTTGCTGTTGTTAAAAATGTTGCTGTTGACAAAATGTTGCTGTTGTTGAAATTGCTGCAGTTGTTGAAAATGTTGCAGGGTTTGAAAGATATACTTTTGTTGAAAATGTTGCTGTTGATTAAAATTTTGCTGTTGTTGAAAATGTTGCTGTTGATGATAATGTTGCTGTTGATGAAATTGTTGCTGTTGATGAAAATGTTGCTCTAGCTGAAAATTTTCGTTGATGAAAATTTGTCTGTTGATGAAAATGTTGCTGTTGTTGAGAATGTTGCTGTTAATGAAAATGTTGCTGTTAATGAAATTGTTGCTGTTGTTGAAATTGTTGCTGTTGATGAAAATTGAGATGTTGATGAAAATGTTTCTGTGTTTGAAAATGTTTTTGTAGTTGAAAATGTTACTTTTGCTGAAAATGTTGCTGTTTTTTAAATGTTGCTGTAGTTGAAAATGTTGCTGTTGTCGAAAATGTTGCTGTTGTGTAAAATATTGCTGTTGCTGGAAATGTTGCTGTTGTTAAAATGTTGCTGTTGCTGAAAATGTTGTTGTTGTCGTTGTCAAAAATGTTGCTGTCCTTGTTGTCGAAATAGTTGTTTTTTTTGTTGTTGTTAAAGATGTTGCTTTTGTTGTTGTTGTGTAAAAATTTGCTGTTGTTATTGTTGTTGTTAAAAATATTGCTGTATGAGTTGGTATTGTGAAAAATGTACTTGTTTTTATTGTAGTGGAAAGTGTTGCTAATGCTGTGTTTGAAAATGTTGCTGTTGTTGAAAATGTTGCTGTTTTTGAAAATGTTTATGTTATTGAAAATATTGCTGATGTTGAAAATGTTTCTGTTGTTAAAAAGTTGTTGATGATGAAATTTTTGCCTTTGATGAAAATGTTGCTGTTGTTGAAAATGTTGCTGTTGATGAAAATGTTTCTGTGTTTGAAAATGCTTCTTATGTTAAAAATGTTGCTGTTGTTGAAAATATTGCTGCTGTTGGAAATGTAGTTTTACAAAAAATGTTGCTGCTGTTGAAAATTTTGCTGTTGTTGATAATGTTGCTGTTGATGCAATGTTGCTTTTGATAAAAATGTTGCTGTTGTTGAAAATGTTGCTGTTGTTGAAACTATTGCTGTTGTTTAAATAGTTACTGTTAATGAATGTGTTGCTGTAGATAAAAAATTGGCTGTTTATGAAAATGTTGCCGTTGTTGAAAATGTTGCTGTTGTTGAAAATATTGTTGTTTAAGTTGAAAATATTGCTGTTGTTGTTGTTAAAAATGATGCTGTTGCTTTTATTGAAAATGTTGCTGTTGTCGAAAATGTTGCTGTTGTTGAAAAATTTGCTTTCATTGAAAATTTCAGTAAAAATGTTTCTTTTGTTGAAAATGTTGCTGTTGTTGAAAGAGTTGCTGTTGATGAAAATGTGTATGTTGATGAAAATGTTGCTGTTGATGAAAATGTTGCTGTGGATGAAAATGGTGCTGTTGTTGAAAATGATTCTGTTGTTGAAACTTTTGCTGTCGATGAGAATGTTGCTAATGATGAAAATGCTGCTGTTGATGAAAATGTTGCTGTTGTTAAAAATGTTGCTGTCGTTGATATTGTTGCTGTTGTTGAAAATGTTGCAGTTGATGAAAGTTTTACTTTTGTTGAAAATGTTGCTGATGATGACAATTTTGCTGTTGTTGAAAATGATGCTGTTGATGATTATGTTGCTGTTAATGAAAATGTTGCTGTTGATGAAAATGTTGCTCTTGATGAAAATGTCTGTTAATGAAAATGTTGCTCTTGATGAAAATGTTGCTGTTGATGAAAATGTTGCTGTTGATAAAAATGTTGCTGTTAATGAAAATGTTGCTGTTCTTGAAATTGTTGCTGTTGATGAAAATTGAGATGTTGATGAAATGTTGCTGTTGATGAAAATGTGACTGTTGATGAAAATGTTTCTGTGTTTGAAAATGTTTTTGTTGTTGAAAATGTTGCTGTTGTTGAAAATGTTGCTGTTGTTGAAAATGTAGCTGTTTTTGAAAATGTTGCTGTTGTTGAAAATGATGCTGTTGTCGAAAATATTGCTGTTGTGTAAAATGTTGCTGTTGCTTGAAATATTGCTGTTATGGAAAATAACGCTGTTTAGTTAAATTTTTGTTGTTGTAATAAATGTTGCAGTTGTTGAAAATGTTGCTGTTGTAAAAATGATGCTGATGTTGCAAATGTTGCTGTTGTTGATAATATTGCTGTTGTTGAAATGTTGCTGTTTTTTAAAATGTTGTTGTTGTCAAAAATTTGGCTGTAGTTTTTTTTGAAAAAGTTGCTTTTGTTGTTGTTGAAAATGTTGCTGTTGTCGTTGTCAAAAATGTTGCTGTTGTTGTTGTCGAAATTGTTTTTTGTTGTTGTTGTTTAAGATTTTGCTGTTGTTGTTTTTTTGAAAATTTGCTGTTGTTATTGTTGTTGTTAAAAAAGTTGCTGTATTTGTTGTTGTTGTTTTAAAATATGTAGCTGTTTTTATTGTTGTGGAAAGTATTTCTAATGCTGTTGTTGAAAATGTTCCTGTTGTTGAAAATATTGTTGTTTTTGAAAATGTTTCTGTTGTGGATAATAATGCTGTTGCTGAAAATGTTGCTGTTGTAAAAAAGTTGCTGATGATGAAAATTTTGCTTTTAATGAAAATGTTGCTGTTGTTGAAAATGTTGCTGTTGTTGTTGTTGTTGTTGAAAATCTTGCTGTTTTTGTTATTTAAAATGTTGCTGTTGTTGAAAATGTTGCTGTTGTTTAAAATAAAACTGATGTTGAAAATGTTGCTGTTGTTGAAAATGTTAATGTTACTGAAAATGTTGCTGTTGTTGAAAATGTTGCTGTTGTTGAAAATGATGCTTTTGTTGAAAAAGTTGCAGTTGCTTAAATAGTTTCTGTTGGTGAAAATGTTGCTGTTGATGAAAATGTTGCTGTTGATGGAAATGATGCTATTGATGAAGATGTTGCTGTTGTTGAAAATGTTGCTGTTTTGAACATATAGCTGATGTTGAAATAGTTGCTGTTGATGAAAATGTAGGTTTGATGGAAATTTTGCTGTTGTTGAAAATGTTGCTGTTGATGAAAATGTTGCTGTTGTTAAAAATGTTGCTGTTGAAGAAAATGTTGCTAATGATTTAAATATTGTCAGTTGATGAAAATGTTGTTGTTGATGAACATGTTGCTTTTAATGAAAAAATTCCTGTTTTTGAAAATGTTGCTGTTGATGAAAATGTTTCTGTTGTTTAAAATTGTTGCTGTTGTTGATATTGTTGCTGTTGTTGAAAATGTTCTATAGTTGAAAATGTTGCTGTTGTGTTAAATGTTGCTGCTGTCAAAAATGTTGCTGTTGTTGAAAATGTGTCTGTTGTTGTTGTTGAAAATGTTGCTGTTGTTGTTGTTGAAAATGTTGCTGTTGTGTTTGTTGAAAATGTTGCTTTTATTGTTGTCGAAAATGTTGCTGTTGTTGTCGGAAATGTTCTTGTTCTTGTTGTTGTTGAGAATTTTCCCGTTTTAATCGTTGTAGAAAACTTTGCTGTTGTATTCGTTGTTGAAAATGTTTTTGTTGCTGTTGTAAAAAATGTTGTTGTTGTAGAAAATGTTGCTGTTGTTGAAAGTGTTGCTGTTTTTGAAAATGTTGCTGTTGATGAAAATTTTGCTGTTGATGAAAATGCTGCTGTTGTTGAAAATGTTGCTATTGTTGAAAATGTTGCTGTTGATGAAAATGGTGCCGTTGATGTAAATGTTCCTTTTGATGAAAATGTCGCTGTTGATGAAAATGTAGCTGTTGATGAAAATGTTGCTGTTGCTGAAAATGTTGCTGATATAGAAAATGTTGCTGTTGTTGAAAATGTTACTGTTGTTGAAAATGGTGATTTTGTTGAAAATGTTGCTGTTGTTGAAAATGTTCCTGGTGATAAAAATTTTGCTGTTAACGAAAATGTAGCCGTTGACGAAAATGTTGCTGTTGATGAAAACGTTTCTGTGTTTGAAATGTTTTTTTTTTGTAGAAAATGTTGCTGTTGTTGAAAATGTTGATTATGTTGAAAATGTTGCTGTTGTTAAAAATTTTGCTGGTGTTGAGAATGTAGCTGTTCTTTAAAATGTTGCTGTTGTTGAAATTGTTGCAGTTGTTGAAAATGTTGCAGGGTTTGAAAGTTATACTTTTGTTGAAAATGTTGCTGTTGATTAAAATTTTGCTGTTGTTGAAAAAGTTGCTGTTGATGATAATGTTGCTGTTGATGAAATTGTTGCTGTTGATAAAAATGTTGCTCTAGCTGAAAATTTTCGTTGATGAAAATTTGTCTGTTGATGAAAATGTTGCTGTTGTTGAGAATGTTGCTGTTAATGAAAATGTTGCTGTTAATGAAATTGTTGCTGTTGTTGAAATTGTTGCTGTTGATGAAAATTGAGATGTTGATGAAAATGTTGCTGTTGATGAAAATGTAACTGTTGATGAAAATGTTTCTGTGTTTGAAAATGTTTTTGTAGTTGAAAATGTTGCTTTTGTTGAAAATGTTGCTGTTTTTGAAAATGTTGCTGTAGTTGAAAATGTTGCTGTTGTCGAAAATGTTGCTGTTGTGTAAAATATTGCTGTTGCTGGAAATGTTGCTGTTGTTAAAATGTTGCTGTTGCTGAAAATGTTGTTGTTGTCGTTGTCAAAAATGTTGCTGTCTTTGTTGTCGAAAATGTTGCTTTTTTTGTTGTTGTTAAAGATGTTGCTTTTGTTGTTGTTGTGTAAAAATTTGCTGTTGTTATTGTTGTTGTTAAAAATGTTGTTGAAAATGCTGCTGTTGTTGAATATATTGTTGTAGCTGGAAATGTTGCTGTTATGGAACATAATGTTGTTGTGTTAAATTTTTTCTGTTGTTGAAAATGTTGCAGATGTTGAAAATGTTGCTGTTGTAAAAATGTTGCTGATGTTGAAAATGTTGCTGTTGTTGAAAATATTGCTGTTGTTGAAATTGTTGCTGTTGTTAAACTGTTGTTGTTGTAGAATAGTCTGTAGATAAAAATGTTGCTTTTGATGAAAATTTTGCTGTTGTTGAAAATGTTACTGTTTATGAAAATTATGCTGTAGAAGATAATGTTGCTGTTGATGAAAATGTTGCTAATGATGAAAATGTTGCTGTTGATGACAATGTTGCTGTTGATGAAATAGTTGCTGTTGATGAAAGCATTTCTGTAGTTGATACTGTTGCTGTTAATGAAAATGTTGCTGTTTAAGAAAATGTTGCTGTTGATGAAAATGTCTGTTGATGAATATGTTGATGTTGATGAAAATGTCTGTTAATGAAAATGTTGCTGTTGTTGAAAATGATGCTGTTGTCGAAAATATTGCTGTTGTGTAAAATGTTGCTGTTGCTTGAAATATTGCTGTTATGGAAAATAACGCTGTTTAGTTAAATTTTTGTTGTTGTAATAAATGTTGCAGTTGTTGAAAATGTTGCTGTTGTAAAAATGATGCTGATGTTGCAAATGTTGCTGTTGTTGATAATATTGCTGTTGTTGAAATGTTGCTGTTTTTTAAAATGTTGTTGTTGTCAAAAATTTGGCTGTATTTATTTTTGAAAAAGTTGCTTTTGTTGTTGTTGAAAATGTTGCTGTTGTCGTTGTCAAAAATGTTGCTGTTGTTGTTGTCGAAATTGTTTTTTGTTGTTGTTGTTTAAGATTTTGCTGTTGTTTTTTTTTTGAAAATTTGCTGTTTTATTGTTGTTGTTAAAAAAGTTGCTGTATTTGTTGTTGTTGTTTTAAAATATGTAGCTGTTTTTATTGTTGTCGAAAGTGTTTCTAATGCTGTTGTTGAAAATGTTCCTGTTGTTGAAAATATTGTTGTTTTTGAAAATGTTTCTGTTGTGGATAATAATGCTGTTGCTGAAAATGTTGCTGTTGTAAAAAAGTTGCTGATGATGAAAATTTTGCTTTTAATGAAAATGTTGCTGTTGTTGAAAATGTTGCTGTTGTTGTTGTTGTTGTTGAAAATCTTGCTGTTTTTGTTATTTAAAATGTTGCTGTTGTTGAAAATGTTGCTGTTGTTTAAAATAAAACTGATGTTGAAAATGTTGCTGTTGTTGAAAATGTTAATGTTACTGAAAATGTTGCTGTTGTTGAAAATGTTGCTGTTGTTGAAAATGATGCTTTTGTTGAAAAAGTTGCAGTTGCTTAAATAGTTTCTGTTGGTGAAAATGTTGCTGTTGATGAAAATGTTGCTGTTGATGGAAATGATGCTATTGATGAAGATGTTGCTGTTGTTGAAAATGTTGCTGTTTTGAACATATAGCTGATGTTGAAATAGTTGCTGTTGATGAAAATGTAGGTTTGATGGAAATTTTGCTGTTGTTGAAAATGTTGCTGTTGATGAAAATGTTGCTGTTCTTAAAAATGTTGCTGTTGAAGAAAATGTTGCTAATGATTTAAATATTGTCAGTTGATGAAAATGTTGTTGTTGATGAACATGTTGCTGTTAATGACAAAATTCCTGTTTTTGAAAATGTTGCTGTTGATGAAAATGTTTCTGTTGTTTAAAATTGTTGCTGTTGTTGATATTGTTGCTGTTGTTGAAAATGTTCTATAGTTGAAAATGTTGCTGTTGTGTTAAATGTTGCTGCTGTCAAAAATGTTGCTGTTGTTGAAAATGTGTCTGTTGTTGTTGTTGAAAATGTTGCTGTTGTTGTTGTTGAAAATGTTGCTGTTGTGTTTGTTGAAAATGTTGCTTTTATTGTTGTCGAAAATGTTGCTGTTGTTGTTGTCGGAAATGTTCTTGTTCTTGTTGTTGTTGAGAATTTTCCCGTTTTAATCGTTGTAGAAAACTTTGCTGTTGTATTCGTTGTTGAAAATGTTTTTGTTACTGTTGTAAAAAATGTTGGTGTTGTAGAAAATGTTGCTGTTAGTGAAAGTGTTGCTGTTTTTGAAAATGTTGCTGTTGATGAAAATTTTGCTGTTGATGAAAATGCTGCTGTTGTTGAAAATGTTGCTATTGTTGAAAATGTTGCTGTTGATGAAAATGGTGCCGTTGATGTAAATGTTCCTTTTGATGAAAATGTCGCTGTTGATGAAAATGTAGCTGTTGATGAAAATGTTGCTGTTGCTGAAAATGTTGCTGATATAGAAAATGTTGCTGTTGTTGAAAATGTTACTGTTGTTGAAAATGGTGATTTTGTTGAAAATGTTGCTGTTGTTGAAAATTTAGCTGTTGTTGAAAGAGTTGCTGTTGATGAAAATGTGTCTGTTAATGAAAATGTTGCTGTTGATAAAAATGTTGCAGTGGATGAAAATGTTGCTGTTGTGTAAAATGATGCTGTTGTTGATAAGTTAGGCGTCGATGATAATGTTGCTAATGATGAAAATGCTGCTGTTGATGAAAATGTTGCTGTTGTTAAAAATGTTGCTGTTGATAAAATGTTGCTGTTGTTGAAATTGTTGCTGTTGTTGAAAATGTTGCAGTTGTTGAAAGTTTTACTTTTGTTGATATGTTGCTGTTAATGAAAATTTTGCTGTTGTTGAAAATGTTGCTGTTGATGATAATGTTGCTGTTGATGAAAATGTTGCTCTTGATGAAAATGTCTGTAGATGAAAATGTTGCTGTTCATGAAAATGTTGCTGTTGATTAAAATGTTGCTGTTAATGAAAATGTTGCTGTTGTTGAAATTGTTGCTGTTGATGAAAATTGAAATGTTGATGAAAATGTTGCTGTTGATGAAAATTTAAATGTTGATGAAAATGTTTCTGTGTTTGTAAATGTTTTTGTTGTTGATAATATTGCTGTTGTTGAAAATGTTGCTGTTTTTGAAAATGTTGCTGTTGTTGAAAATGTTGCTGTTGACGAAAATAATGCTGTTGCGTAAAATGTGTCGGTTGCTGGAAATGTTGCTGATATGGAATATAATGCTGTTTTGTTAAATTTTTTTGTTGTTAAAAAGTGTTGCATTTGTTGAAAATGTTGTTGTTTTTGTTGTTGAAAATTTGGCTGTAGTTTTTGTTTAAAAAGTTTCTTTTGTTGTTGTCTGAAATGTTGCTGTTGTCGTTGTCAAAAACGTTGCTGTTGTTGTTGTCGAAAATGTTGTTTTTTTTGTTGTTGTTTAAGATGTTGCTGTTGTTGTGCTTGTTGAAAAATTGCTGTTGTTATTGTTGTTGTTTAAAATGTTGCTGTATGAGTTGTTGTTGTGAAAAATGAAGCTGTTTTTATTGTTGTGGAAAGTGTTGCTAATGCTGTTGTTGTAAATGTTGCTGTTGTTCAAAATGTTGCTGTTTTTGAAAGTGTTTCAGTTTTTGAAAATAATGCTGTTGTTGAAAATGTTTCTGTTGTTAAAAAGTTGCTGATGATGAAAGTTTTGCTGTTGATGAAAATGTTGCTGTTAAGGAAAATTTTGCTTTTAATGAAAATGTTGCTGTTGTTGAAAATGTTCCTGTTGTTGAAAATGTTGCTGTTCATGTAAATGTTGCTTTTGATGAAAATGTCGATGTTGAAAAAAATGTTACTGTTGATGAAAATGTTGCTGTTCTAGAAAATGTTGCTGTTGTTGAAAATGGTGATGTTGTTGAAAATATTGCTGATGTTGAAAATGTTGCTGTGGTTGAAAATGTTACGTTTGTTGAAAATGGTTATGTTGTTGAAAATGTTGCTGTTGTTGAAAATGTTGCTGTTCATGAAAATGTTGCTGTTATTGAAAATGTTGCCGTTAATAAAACGTTGCTTTTAATCAAAATGTTGCTGTTCTTGAAAATGCTGCTGTTGATGAAAATATTGCTAATGTTGAAAATGTTACTGTTGTTGAAAATGTTGTTGGTGCTGAGAATGTTGCTGTTCTTTAAAATGTTGCTGTTTTTGAAAAAGTTACACTGGTTGAAAATGTTGCTGTTGTTGAAAATTATGCCGTTGATAAAATGTTGCTTTTAATCAAAATGTTGCTGTCCTTGAAAATGCTGCTGTTGATGAAAATGTTGCTTTTGATGAAAATGTTACTGTTGTTGAAAATGTTGCTTTTGTTGAAAATATTGCTGTTGATGAAAATGCTGCTGTTGTTGAATATATTGTTGTAGCTGGAAATGTTGCTGTTATGGAACATAATGTTGTTGTGTTAAATTTTTTCTGTTGTTGAAAATGTTGCAGATGTTGAAAATGTTGCTGTTGTAAAAATGTTGCTGATGTTGAAAATGTTGCTGTTGTTGAAAATATTGCTGTTGTTGAAATTGTTGCTGTTGTTAAACTGTTGTTGTTGTAGAATAGTCTGTAGATAAAAATGTTGCTTTTGATGAAAATTTTGCTGTTGTTGAAAATGTTACTGTTTATGAAAATTATGCTGTAGAAGATAATGTTGCTGTTGATGAAAATGTTGCTAATGATGAAAATGTTGCTGTTGATGACAATGTTGCTGTTGATGAAATAGTTGCTGTTGATGAAAGCATTTCTGTAGTTGATACTGTTGCTGTTAATGAAAATGTTGCTGTTTAAGAAAATGTTGCTGTTGATGAAAATATCTGTTGATGAATATGTTGATGTTGATGAAAATGTCTGTTAATGAAAATGTTGCTGTTGATGAAGATTTTGCTGTAAATGAAAATGGAGCTGTTGTTGAAATTGTTGCTGTTGTTGAAATTGTTCCTGTTGATGAAAATGTTGCTGTTATCGAAAACATTGCTGTTGATGAAAACATTGATGTTGATGAAAATGTTCCTGTTGTTGAAAATGTTGCTTTTGTTGATAATGTTTCTTTTGTTAAAAATATTGCTACTGTTGAAAATCATGCTCTTTTAAAAAGGATGCTGTTTTTCAAAATGTTGCTGTTGTTGAAAATGTTTCTATTGATGAAAATGTTGCTGTTGTTGAAAATGCTGCTTTTGTTGAAAATGTTTTATTTGTTGAAAATTTTGCTGTTGATGAAAATGTTTCTGTGTTTGAAAATTGTGCTTATGTTGAAAATGTTGCTTTTTTTGAAAATATGGCTGTTGTTGAAAATGTTGCTGATGCTGAAAATGTTGCTGGTTTTGAAATTGTTGCTGTTGTTGAAATTTTTGCTGTTTTTGAAAATGTTCTTTTACTGAGAATGTTGCTGCTGTTGAAAATTTTGCTGTTGTTGAAAATATTGCTGCTGATGCAAAGTTGTTTTTGATGAAAATGTTGCTGTTATTGAAAATGTTCCTGTTGTTGAAACTGTTGCTGTTGTTTAAATAGTTACTGTTGATGAATGTTTTGCTGTAGAAGAAAAATTGGCTGTTTATGAAAATGTTACTGTTGTTGAAAATGTTGCTGTTGTCGAAAATGTTGCTGTGTTTGTTTTTTAAGTTGAAAATATATAGCTGTTGTTGTTGTTGAAAATGATGCTGTTGCTTTTATTAAAAATGTTGCTGTTGTCGAAAATGTTGCTGTTGTTGAAAAATTTGCTTTTATTGAAAATTTTGCTGTTGTTGAAAACGTTGCTGTTGTTGAAAATGTTGCTTTTGTTGAAAATGTTGCTGTTGTTGAAAGAGTTGCTGTTGATGAAAATGTTGCTGTTGATGAAAATATTGCTGTGGATGAAAATGGTGCTGTTGTTTAAAATGTTGCTGTTGTTGAAAATTTTTCTGTCGATGAGAATTATTCTAATGATGAAAATGCTGCTGTTGATGTAAATTTTGCTGTTGTTAAAAATGTTGCTGTTGACAAAATGTTGCTGTTGTTGAAATTGCTGCAGTTGTTGAAAATGTTGCAGGGTTTGAAAGATATACTTTTGTTGAAAATGTTGCTGTTGATTAAAATTTTGCTGTTGTTGAAAATGTTGCTGTTGATGATAATGTTGCTGTTGATGAAATTGTTGCTGTTGATGAAAATGTTGCTCTAGCTGAAAATTTTCGTTGATGAAAATTTGTCTGTTGATGAAAATGTTGCTTTTGTTGAGAATGTTGCTGTTAATGAAAATGTTGCTGTTAATGAAATTGTTGCTGTTGTTGAAATTGTTGCTGTTGATGAAAATTGAGATGTTGATGAAAATGTTTCTGTGTTTGAAAATGTTTTTGTAGTTGAAAATGTTGCTTTTGTTGAAAATGTTGCTGTTTTTGAAAATGTTGCTGTAGTTGAAAATGTTGCTGTTGTCGAAAATGTTGCTGTTGTGTAAAATATTGCTGTTGCTGGAAATGTTGCTGTTGTTAAAATGTTGCTGTTGCTGAAAATGTTGTTGTTGTCGTTGTCAAAAATGTTGCTGTCCTTGTTGTCGAAATAGTTGTTTTTTTTGTTGTTGTTAAAGATGTTGCTTTTGTTGTTGTTGTGTAAAAATTTGCTGTTGTTATTGTTGTTGTTAAAATATTGCTGTATGAGTTGGTATTGTGAAAAATGTACTTGTTTTTATTGTAGTGGAAAGTGTTGCTAATGCTGTGTTTGAAAATGTTGCTGTTGTTGAAAATGTTGCTGTTTTTGAAAATGTTTATGTTATTGAAAATATTGCTGATGTTGAAAATGTTTCTGTTGTTAAAAAGTTGTTGATGATGAAATTTTTGCCTTTGATGAAAATGTTGCTGTTGTTGAAAATGTTGCTGTTGATGAAAATGTTTCTGTGTTTGAAAATGCTTCTTATGTTAAAAATGTTGCTGTTGTTGAAAATATTGCTGCTGTTGGAAATGTAGTTTTACAAAAAATGTTGCTGCTGTTGAAAATTTTGCTGTTGTTGATAATGTTGCTGTTGATGCAATGTTGCTTTTGATAAAAATGTTGCTGTTGTTGAAAATGTTGCTGTTGTTGAAACTGTTGCTGTTGTTTAAATAGTTACTGTTAATGAATGTGTTGCTGTAGATAAAAAATTGGCTGTTTATGAAAATGTTGCCGTTGTTGAAAATGTTGCTGTTGTTGAAAATATTGTTGTTTAAGTTGAAAATATTGCTGTTGTAATTGTTAAAAATGATGCTGTTGCTTTTATTGAAAATGTTGCTGTTGTCGAAAATGTTGCTGTTGTTGAAAAATTTGCTTTCATTGAAAATTTCAGTAAAAATGTTTCTTTTGTTGAAAATGTTGCTGTTGTTGAAAGAGTTGCTGTTGATGAAAATGTGTATGTTGATGAAAATGTTGCTGTTGATGAAAATGTTGCTGTGGATGAAAATGGTGCTGTTGTTGAAAATGATTCTGTTGTTGAAACTTTTGCTGTCGATGAGAATGTTGCTAATGATGAAAATGCTGCTGTTGATGAAAATGTTGCTGTTGTTAAAAATGTTGCTGTTGTTGATATTGTTGCTGTTGTTGAAAATGTTGCAGTTGATGAAAGTTTTACTTTTGTTGAAAATGTTGCTGATGATGACAATTTTGCTGTTGTTGAAAATGATGCTGTTGATGATTATGTTGCTGTTAATGAAAATGTTGCTGTTGATGAAAATGTTGCTCTTGATGAAAATGTCTGTTAATGAAAATGTTGCTCTTGATGAAAATGTTGCTGTTGATGAAAATGTTGCTGTTGATAAAAATGTTGCTGTTAATGAAAATGTTGCTGTTCTTGAAATTGTTGCTGTTGATGAAAATTGAGATGTTGATGAAATGTTGCTGTTGATGAAAATGTGACTGTTGATGAAAATGTTTCTGTGTTTGAAAATGTTTTTGTTGTTGAAAATGTTGCTGTTGTTGAAAATGTTGCTGTTGTTGAAAATGTAGCTGTTTTTGAAAATGTTGCTGTTGTTGAAAATGATGCTGTTGTCGAAAATATTGCTGTTGTGTAAAATGTTGCTGTTGCTTGAAATATTGCTGTTATGGAAAATAACGCTGTTTAGTTAAATTTTTGTTGTTGTAATAAATGTTGCAGTTGTTGAAAATGTTGCTGTTGTAAAAATGTTGCTGATGTTGCAAATGTTGCTGTTGTTGATAATATTGCTGTTGTTGAAATGTTGCTGTTTTTTAAAATGTTGTTGTTGTCAAAAATTTGGCTGTAGTTTTTTTTGAAAAAGTTGCTTTTGTTGTTGTTGAAAATGTTGCTGTTGTCGTTGTCAAAAATGTTGCTGTTGTTGTTGTCGAAATTGTTTTTTGTTGTTGTTGTTTAAGATTTTGCTGTTGTTGTTTTTTTGAAAATTTGCTGTTGTTATTGTTGTTGTTAAAAAAGTTGCTGTATTTGTTGTTGTTGTTTTAAAATATGTAGCTGTTTCTATTGTTGTGGAAAGTGTTTCTAATGCTGTTGTTGAAAATGTTCCTGTTGTTGAAAATATTGTTGTTTTTGAAAATGTTTCTGTTGTGGAAAATAATGCTGTTGCTGAAAATGTTGCTGTTGTAAAAAAGTTGCTGATGATGAAAATTTTGCTTTTAATGAAAATGTTGCTGTTGTTGTTGTTGTTGAAAATCTTGCTGTTTTTGTTATTTAAAATGTTGCTGTTGTTGAAAATGTTGCTGTTGTTTAAAATAAAACTGTTGTTGAAAATGTTAATGTTACTGAAAATGTTGCTGTTGTTGAAAATGTTGCTGTTGTTGAAAATGATGCTTTTGTTGAAAAAGTTGCTGTTGCTTAAATAGTTTCTGTTGGTGAAAATGTTGCTGTTGATGAAAATGTTGCTGTTGATGGAAATGATGCTATTGATGAAGATGTTGCTGTTGTTGAAAATGTTGCTGTTTTGAACATATAGCTGATGTTGAAATAGTTGCTGTTGATGAAAATGTAGGTTTGATGGAAATTTTGCTGTTGTTGAAAATGTTGCTGTTGATGAAAATGTTGCTGTTGTTAAAAATGTTGCTGTTGAAGAAAATGTTGCTAATGATTTAAATATTGTCAGTTGATGAAAATGTTGTTGTTGATGAACATGTTGCTGTTAATGAAAAAATTCCTGTTTTTGAAAATGTTGCTGTTGATGAAAATGTTTCTGTTGTTTAAAATTGTTGCTGTTGTTGATATTGTTGCTGTTGTTGAAAATGTTCTATAGTTGAAAATGTTGCTGTTGTGTTAAATGTTGCTGCTGTCAAAAATGTTGCTGTTGTTGAAAATGTGTCTGTTGTTGTTGTTGAAAATGTTGCTGTTGTTGTTGTTGAAAATGTTGCTGTTGTGTTTGTTGAAAATGTTGCTTTTATTGTTGTCGAAAATGTTGCTGTTGTTGTTGTCGGAAATGTTCTTGTTCTTGTTGTTGTTGAGAATTTTCCCGTTTTAATCGTTGTAGAAAACTTTGCTGTTGTATTCGTTGTTGAAAATGTTTTTGTTGCTGTTGTAAAAAATGTTGTTGTTGTAGAAAATGTTGCTGTTGTTGAAAGTGTTGCTGTTTTTGAAAATGTTGCTGTTGATGAAAATTTTGCTGTTGATGAAAATGCTGCTGTTGTTGAAAATGTTGCTATTGTTGAAAATGTTGCTGTTGATGAAAATGGTGCCGTTGATGTAAATGTTCCTTTTGATGAAAATGTCGCTGTTGATGAAAATGTAGCTGTTGATGAAAATGTTGCTGTTGCTGAAAATGTTGCTGATATAGAAAATGTTGCTGTTGTTGAAAATGTTACTGTTGTTGAAAATGGTGATTTTGTTGAAAATGTTGCTGTTGTTGAAAATGTTCCTGGTGATAAAAATTTTGCTGTTAACGAAAATGTAGCCGTTGACGAAAATGTTGCTGTTGATGAAAACGTTTCTGTGTTTGAAATGTTTTTTTTTGTAGAAAATGTTGCTGTTGTTGAAAATGTTGATTATGTTGAAAATGTTGCTGTTGTTAAAAATTTTGCTGGTGTTGAGAATGTTGCTGTTCTTTAAAATGTTGCTGTTGTTGAAATTGTTGCAGTTGTTGAAAATGTTGCAGGGTTTGAAAGTTATACTTTTGTTGAAAATGTTGCTGTTGATTAAAATTTTGCTGTTGTTGAAAAAGTTGCTGTTGATGATAATGTTGCTGTTGATGAAATTGTTGCTGTTGATAAAAATGTTGCTCTAGCTGAAAATTTTCGTTGATGAAAATTTGTCTGTTGATGAAAATGTTGCTGTTGTTGAGAATGTTGCTGTTAATGAAAATGTTGCTGTTAATGAAATTGTTGCTGTTGTTGAAATTGTTGCTGTTGATGAAAATTGAGATGTTGATGAAAATGTTGCTGTTGATGAAAATGTAACTGTTGATGAAAATGTTTCTGTGTTTGAAAATGTTTTTGTAGTTGAAAATGTTGCTTTTGTTGAAAATGTTGCTGTTTTTGAAAATGTTGCTGTAGTTGAAAATGTTGCTGTTGTCGAAAATGTTGCTGTTGTGTAAAATATTGCTGTTGCTGGAAATGTTGCTGTTGTTAAAATGTTGCTGTTGCTGAAAATGTTGTTGTTGTCGTTGTCAAAAATGTTGCTGTCTTTGTTGTCGAAAATGTTGCTTTTTTTGTTGTTGTTAAAGATGTTGCTTTTGTTGTTGTTGTGTAAAAATTTGCTGTTGTTATTGTTGTTGTTAAAAATGTTGTTGAAAATGCTGCTGTTGTTGAATATATTGTTGTAGCTGGAAATGTTGCTGTTATGGAACATAATGTTGTTGTGTTAAATTTTTTCTGTTGTTGAAAATGTTGCAGATGTTGAAAATGTTGCTGTTGTAAAAATGTTGCTGATGTTGAAAATGTTGCTGTTGTTGAAAATATTGCTGTTGTTGAAATTGTTGCTGTTGTTAAACTGTTGTTGTTGTAGAATAGTCTGTAGATAAAAATGTTGCTTTTGATGAAAATTTTGCTGTTGTTGAAAATGTTACTGTTTATGAAAATTATGCTGTAGAAGATAATGTTGCTGTTGATGAAAATGTTGCTAATGATGAAAATGTTGCTGTTGATGACAATGTTGCTGTTGATGAAATAGTTGCTGTTCATGAAAGCATTTCTGTAGTTGATACTGTTGCAGTTAATGAAAATGTTGCTGTTTAAGAAAATGTTGCTGTTGATGAAAATGTCTGTTGATGAATATGTTGATGTTGATGAAAATGTCTGTTAATGAAAATGTTGCTGTTGATGAAGATTTTGCTGTTAATGAAAATGATGCTGTTGTTGAAATTGTTGCTGTTGTTGAAATTGTTGCTGTTGATGAAAATGTTGCTGTTGTCAAAAACATTGCTGTTGATGAAAACATTGATGTTGATGAAAATGTTCCTGTTGTTGAAAATGTTGCTTTTGTTGATAATGTTTCTTTTGTTAAAAATATTGCTACTTTTGAAAATCATGCTCTTTTAAAAAGGATGCTGTTTTTCAAAATGTTGCTGTTGTTGAAAATGTTTCTATTGATAAAAATGTTGCTGTTGTTGAAAATGCTGCTTTTGTTGAAAATGTTTTATTTGTTGAAAATTTTGCTGTTGATGAAAATGTTTCTGTGTTTGAAAATAGTGCTTATGTTGAAAATGTTGCTTTTTTTGAAAATATGGCTGTTGTTGAAAATGTCTGATGCTGAAAATGTTGCTGGTTTTGAAATTGTTGCTGTTGTTGAAATTTTTGCTGTTTTTGAAAATGTTCTTTTACTGAGAATGTTGCTGCTGTTGAAAATTTACTGTTGTTGAAAATATTGCTGCTGATGCAATGTTGTTTTTGATGAAAATGTTGCTGTTATTGAAAATGTTCCTGTTGTTGAAACTGTTGCTGTTGTTTAAATAGTTACTGTTGATGAATGTTTTGCTGTAGAAGAAAAATTGGCTGTTTATGAAAATGTTACTGTTGTTGAAAATGTTGCTGTTGTCGAAAATGTTGCTGTGTTTGTTTTTTAAGTTGAAAATATATAGCTGTTGTTGTTGTTGAAAATGATGCTGTTGCTTTTATTAAAAATGTTGCTGTTGTCGAAAATGTTGCTGTTGTTGAAAAATTTGCTTTTATTGAAAATTTTGCTGTTGTTAAAAACGTTGCTGTTGTTGAAAATTTTGCTTTTGTTGAAAATGTTGCTGTTGTTGAAAGAGTTGCTGTTGATGAAAATGTTGCTGTTGATGAAAATATTGCTGTGGATGAAAATGGTGCTGTTGTTTAAAACGTTGCTGTTGTTGAAAATTTTTCTGTCGATGAGAATTATTCTAATGATGAAAATGCTGCTGTTGATGTAAATTTTGCTGTTGTTAAAAATGTTGCTGTTGACAAAATGTTGCTGTTGTTGAAATTGTTGCAGTTGTTGAAAATGTTGCAGGGTTTGAAAGTTA
The DNA here is from genome assembly GCF_921293095.1 of Ischnura elegans. Classification (NCBI taxonomy): domain Eukaryota; kingdom Metazoa; phylum Arthropoda; class Insecta; order Odonata; family Coenagrionidae; genus Ischnura; species Ischnura elegans. The sequence goes on from NC_060253.1 coordinate 94,867,243, forward strand.
TACTTTTGTTGAAAATGTTGCTGTTGATTAAAATTTTGCTGTTGTTGAAAATGTTGCTGTTGATGATAATGTTGCTGTTGATGAAATTGTTGCTGTTGATGAAAATGTTGCTCTAGCTGAAAATTTTCGTTGATGAAAATTTGTCTATTGATGAAAATGTTGCGCTTTTTGAGAATGTTGCTGTTAATGAAAATGTTGCTGTTAATGAAATTGTTGCTGTTGTTGAAATTGTTGCTGTTGATGAAAATTGAGATGTTGATGAAAATGTTGCTGTTGATGAAAATGTAACTGTTGATGAAAATGTTTCTGTGTTTGAAAATGTTTTTGTAGTTGAAAATGTTGCTTTTGTTGAAAATATTGCTGTTTTTGAAAATGTTGCTGTAGTTGAAAATGTTGCTGTTGTCGAAAATGTTGCTGTTGTGTAAAATATTGCTGTTGCTGGAAATGTTGTTGTTGTTGAAATGTTGCTGTTGTTGAAAATGTTGTTGTTGGCGTTGTCAAAAATGTTGCTGTCTTTGTTTTAAAAAATATTGTTTTTTTGTTGTTGTTAAAGATGTTGCTTTTGTTGTTGTTGTTGACAATTTGCTGTTGTTATTGTTGTTGTTAAAAGTGTTGCTGTATGAGTTGCTATTGTGAAAAATGTACTTGTTTTAATTGTTGTGGAAAGTGTTGCTAATGCTGTGTTTGAAAATGTTGCTGTTTTTGAAAATGTTTATGTTATTGAAAATATTGTTGTTGAATAAAATGTTGCTGTTAATGAAAATGTTCCTGTGTTTGAAAATGCTGCTAATGTTAAAAATGTTGCTGTTGTTGAAAATATTGCTGCTGTTGAAAATGTTGCTGATGTTGAAAATGTTGCTGGTGTTGAAATTGTTGCTGTTGTTGTAATTTTTGCTGTTTTTGAAAATGTTGTTTTACTGAAAATGTTGCTGCTGTTGAAAATTTTGCTGTTGTTGATAATGTTGCTGTTGATGCAATGTTGCTTTTGATAAAAATGTTGCTGTTGTTGAAAATGTTGCTGTTGTTGAAACTGTTGCTGTTGTTTAAATAGTTACTGTTAATGAATGTGTTGCTGTAGATAAAAAATTGGCTGTTTATGAAAATGTTGCCGTTGTTGAAAATGTTGCTGTTGTTGAAAATATTGTTGTTTAAGTTGAAAATATTGCTGTTGTTGTTGTTGAAAATGATGCTGTTGCTTTTATTAAAAATGTTGCTGTTGTCGAAAATGTTGCTGTTGTTGAAAAATTTGCTTTCATTGAAAATTTCAGTAAAAATGTTTCTTTTGTTGAAAATGTTGCTGTTGTTGAAAGAGTTGCTGTTGATGAAAATGTGTATGTTGATGAAAATGTTGCTGTTGATGAAAATGTTGCTGTGGATGAAAATGGTGCTGTTGTTGAAAATGATTCTGTTGTTGAAACTTTTGATGTCGATGAGAATGTTGCTAATGATGAAAATGCTGCTGTTGATGAAAATGTTGCTGTTGTTAAAAATGTTGCTGTTGTTGATATTGTTGCTGTTGTTGAAAATGTTGCAGTTGATGAAAGTTTTACTTTTGTTGAAAATGTTGCTGATGATGACAATTTTGCTGTTGTTGAAAATGTTGCTGTTGATGATAATGTTGCTGTTGATGAAAATGTTGCTGTTGATGAAAATGTTGCTCTTGATGAAAATGTCTGTTAATGAAAATGTTGCTCTTGATGAAAATGTTGCTGTTGATGAAAATGTTGCTGTTGATAAAAATGTTGCTGTTAATGAAAATGTTGCTGTTCTTGAAATTGTTGCTGTTGATGAAAATTGAGATGTTGATGAAATGTTGCTGTTGATGAAAATGTGACTGTTGATGAAAATGTTTCTGTGTTTGAAAATGTTTTTGTTTTTGAAAATGTTGCTGTTGTTGAAAATGTTGCTGTTGTTGAAAATGTAGCTGTTTAAAAATGTTGCTGTTGTTGAAAATGATGCTGTTGTCGAAAATATATCTGTTGTGTAAAATGTTGCTGTTGCTTGAAATGTTGCTGTTATGGAAAATAACGCTGTTTAGTTAAATTTTTGTTGTTGTAATAAATGTTGCAGTTGTTGAAAATGTTGCTGTTGTAAAAATGTTGCTGATGTTGCAAATGTTGCTGTTGTTGATAATATTGCTGTTGTTGAAATGTTGCTGTTTTTTAAAATGTTGTTGTTGTCAAAAATTTGGCTGTAGTTTTTTTTGAAAAAGTTGCTTTTGTTGTTGTTGAAAATGTTGCTGTTGTCGTTGTCAAAAATGTTGCTGTTGTTGTTGTCGAAATTGTTTTTTGTTGTTGTTGTTTAAGATTTTGCTGTTGTTGTTTTTTTGAAAATTTGCTGTTGTTATTGTTGTTGTTAAAAAAGTTGCTGTATTTGTTGTTGTTGTTTTAAAATATGTAGCTGTTTTTATTGTTGTGGAAAGTGTTTCTAATGCTGTTGTTGAAAATGTTCCTGTTGTTGAAAATATTGTTGTTTTTGAAAATGTTTCTGTTGTGGAAAATAATGCTGTTGCTGAAAATGTTGCTGTTGTAAAAAAGTTGCTGATGATGAAAATTTTGCTTTTAATGAAAATGTTGCTGTTGTTGTTGTTGTTGAAAATCTTGCTGTTTTTGTTATTTAAAATGTTGCTGTTGTTGAAAATGTTGCTGTTGTTTAAAATAAAACTGTTGTTGAAAATGTTAATGTTACTGAAAATGTTGCTGTTGTTGAAAATGTTGCTGTTGTTGAAAATGATGCTTTTGTTGAAAAAGTTGCTGTTGCTTAAATAGTTTCTGTTGGTGAAAATGTTGCTGTTGATGAAAATGTTGCTGTTGATGGAAATGATGCTATTGATGAAGATGTTGCTGTTGTTGAAAATGTTGCTGTTGTTGTTGTTGTTGTTGAAAATCTTGCTGTTTTTGTTATTTAAAATGTTGCTGTTGTTGAAAATGTTGCTGTTGTTTAAAATAAAACTGTTGTTGAAAATGTTGCTGTTGTTGAAAATGTTAATGTAACTGAAAATGTTGCTGTTGTTGAAAATGTTGCTGTTGTTGAAAATGATGCTTTTGTTGAAAAAGTTGCTGTTGCTTAAATAGTTTCTGTTGGTGAAAATGTTGCTGTTGATGAAAATGTTGCTGTTGATGGAAATGATGCTATTGATGAAGATGTTGCTGTTGTTGAAAATGCTGCTGTTTTGAACATATAGCTGATGTTGAAATAGTTGCTGTTGATGAAAATGTAGGTTTGATGGAAATTTTGCTGTTGTTGAAAATGTTGCTGTTGATGAAAATGTTGCTGTTGTTAAAAATGTTGCTGTTGAAGAAAATGTTGCTAATGATTTAAATATTGTCAGTTGATGAAAATGATGTTGTTGATGAAAATGTTGCTGTTAATGAAAAAATTGCTGTTTTTGAAAATGTTGCTGTTGATGAAAATGTTTCTGTTGTTTAAAATTGTTGCTGTTGTTGATATTGTTGCTGTTGTTGAAAATGTTCTATAGTTGAAAATGTTGCTGTTGTGTTAAATGTTGCTGCTGTCGAAAATGTTGCTGTTGTTGAAAATGTGTCTGTTGTTGTTGTTGAAAATGTTGCTGTTGTTGTTGTTGAAAATGTTGCTGTTGTGTTTGTTGAAAATGTTGCTGTTATTGTTGTCGAAAATGTTGCTGTTGTTGTTGTCGGAAATGTTCTTGTTCTTGTTGTTGTTGAGAATATTCCCGTTTTAGTCGTTGTAGAAAACTTTGCTGTTGTATTCGTTGTTGAAAATGTTTTTGTTGCTGTTGTAAAAAATGTTGTTGTTGTAGAAAATGTTGCTGTTGTTGAAAGTGTTGCTGTTTTTGAAAATGTTGCTGTTGATGAAAATGTTGCTGTTGATGAAAATGCTGCTGTTGTTGAAAATGTTGCTATTGTTGAAAATGTTGCTGTTGATGAAAATGGTGCCGTTGATGTAAATGTTCCTTTTGATGAAAATGTCGCTGTTGATGAAAATGTTGCTGTTGATGAAAATGTTGCTGTTGCTGAAAATGTTGCTGATATAGAAAATGTTGCTGTTGTTGAAAATGTTACTGTTGTTGTAAATGGTGATGTTGTTGAAAATGTTGCTGTTGTTGAAAATGTTCCTGGTGATAAAAATGTTGCTGTAAATGAAAATGTAGCCGTTGACGAAAATGTTGCTGTTGATGAAAACGTTTCTGTGTTTGAAATGTTTTTTTTTGTAGAAAATGTTGCTGTTGTTGAAAATGTTGATTATGTTGAAAATGTTGCTGTTGTTAAAAATTTTGCTGGTGTTGAGAATGTTGCTGTTCTTTAAAATGTTGCTGTTTTTGAAAATGTTACTGTTGTTAAAAATGTTGCAGTTGTTGAAAATGTAGCCGTTGAAAAATGTTCTTTTAATCAAAATGCTGCTGTTGATGAAAATGTTAATTTTGATGAAAATGTTACTGTAGATGAAAATGTAGCTGTGGATGAAAATGTTGCTGTTGTTGAAAATATTGCTGTTGATAAAATGCTGCTGTTGTTTTAATATTGTTGTTGCTGGAAATGTTACTGTTATGTAAAATAATGTAGTTGTGTTAAATTTTTGCTGTTTTTGAAAATGTTGCAGTTGTTGAAAATGTTGCTTTTGTAAAAATGTTGCTTATGTTGCAAATGTTGCTGTTGTTATTAATATTGCTGTTGTTGAAAATGTTGTTGTTGTTGTTGAAAACGTTGCTTTTGTTGTGGTTGAAAAACTTGCTTTTGTTGTTGTTGAAAATGTTGCTGTTGTTGTTGTCAAAAATGTTGATGTTTTTTTTTGTCGAAAATGTTGCTTTTGTTGTTGTTGTTTAAAATTTTGCTGTTGTTGTTGTTGTTGTTGAAAATGTGCTGCTGTTATTGTTGTTGTTAAAAATTTTGATGTTGTTGATGTTGTTGTGAAAAATGTTGCTGCTGTTTTTGCTGTTGAAAATGTTTCCGATGCTGTTGTTGAAAAAGTTGCTTTTCTTGAAAATGTTGCTGTTGTTGAAAGAGTTGCTGTTGATGAAAATGTGTCTGTTGATGAAAATGTTGCTGTTGATGAAAATATTGCTGTGGACGAAAATGGTGCTGTTGTTGAAAAAGTTGCTGTTGTTGAAAATTTTTCTGTCGATTAGACTGTTATTAATGATGAAAATGCTGCTGTTGATGTAAATTTTGCTGTTGTTAAAAATGTTGCTGTTGACAAAATGTTGCTGTTGTTGAAATTGTTGCAGTTGTTGAAAATGTTGCAGGGTTTGAAAGTTTTACTTTTGTTGAAAATGTTGCTGTTGATTAAAATTTTGCTGTTGTTGAAAATGTTGCAGTTGATGATAATGTTGCTGTTGATGAAATTGTTGCTGTTGATGAAAATGTTGCTCTTTCTGAAAATTTTCGTTGATGAAAATTTGTCTGTTGATGAAAATGTTGCTGTTGTTGAAAATGTTGATTATGTTGAAAATGTTGCTGTTGTTAAAAATTTTGCTGGTGTTGAGAATGTTGCTGTTCTTTAAAATGTTGCTGTTGTTGAAATTGTTGCAGTTGTTGAAAATGTTGCAGGGTTTGAAAGTTATACTTTTGTTGAAAATGTTGCTGTTGATTAAAATTTTGCTGTTGTTGAAAAAGTTGCTGTTGATGATAATGTTGCTGTTGATGAAATTGTTGCTGTTGATAAAAATGTTGCTCTAGCTGAAATTTTTCGTTGATGAAAATTTGTCTGTTGATGAAAATGTTGCTGTTGTTGAGAATGTTGCTGTTAATGAAAATGTTGCTGTTAATGAAATTGTTGCTGTTGTTGAAATTGTTGCTGTTGATGAAAATTGAGATGTTGATGAAAATGTTGCTGTTGATGAAAATGTAACTGTTGATGAAAATGTTTCTGTGTTTGAAAATGTTTTTGTAGTTGAAAATGTTTCTGTGTTTGAAAATGTTTTTGTAGTTGAAAATGTTGCTTTTGTTGAAAATGTTGCTGTTGTCGAAAATGTTGCTGTTGTGTAAAATATTGCTGTTGCTGGAAATGTTGCTGTTGTTAAAATGTTGCTGTTGCTGAAAATGTTGTTGTTGTCGTTGTCAAAAATGTTGCTGTCTTTGTTGTCGAAAATGTTGCTTTTTTTGTTGTTGTTAAAGATGTTGCTTTTGTTGTTGTTGTGTAAAAATTTGCTGTTGTTATTGTTGTTGTTAAAAATGTTGTTGAAAATGCTGCTGTTGTTGAATATATTGTTGTAGCTGGAAATGTTGCTGTTATGGAACATAATGTTGTTGTGTTAAATTTTTTCTGTTGTTGAAAATGTTGCAGATGTTGAAAATGTTGCTGTTGTAAAAATGTTGCTGATGTTGAAAATGTTGCTGTTGTTGAAAATATTGCTGTTGTTGAAATTGTTGCTGTTGTTAAACTGTTGTTGTTGTAGAATAGTCTGTAGATAAAAATGTTGCTTTTGATGAAAATTTTGCTGTTGTTGAAAATGTTACTGTTTATGAAAATTATGCTGTAGAAGATAATGTTGCTGTTGATGAAAATGTTGCTAATGATGAAAATGTTGCTGTTGATGACAATGTTGCTGTTGATGAAATAGTTGCTGTTCATGAAAGCATTTCTGTAGTTGATACTGTTGCAGTTAATGAAAATGTTGCTGTTTAAGAAAATGTTGCTGTTGATGAAAATGTCTGTTGATGAATATGTTGATGTTGATGAAAATGTCTGTTAATGAAAATGTTGCTGTTGATGAAGATTTTGCTGTTAATGAAAATGATGCTGTTGTTGAAATTGTTGCTGTTGTTGAAATTGTTGCTGTTGATGAAAATGTTGCTGTTGTCAAAAACATTGCTGTTGATGAAAACATTGATGTTGATGAAAATGTTCCTGTTGTTGAAAATGTTGCTTTTGTTGATAATGTTTCTTTTGTTAAAAATATTGCTACTTTTGAAAATCATGCTCTTTTAAAAAGGATGCTGTTTTTCAAAATGTTGCTGTTGTTGAAAATGTTTCTATTGATAAAAATGTTGCTGTTGTTGAAAATGCTGCTTTTGTTGAAAATGTTTTATTTGTTGAAAATTTTGCTGTTGATGAAAATGTTTCTGTGTTTGAAAATAGTGCTTATGTTGAAAATGTTGCTTTTTTTGAAAATATGGCTGTTGTTGAAAATGTCTGATGCTGAAAATGTTGCTGGTTTTGAAATTGTTGCTGTTGTTGAAATTTTTGCTGTTTTTGAAAATGTTCTTTTACTGAGAATGTTGCTGCTGTTGAAAATTTACTGTTGTTGAAAATATTGCTGCTGATGCAATGTTGTTTTTGATGAAAATGTTGCTGTTATTGAAAATGTTCCTGTTGTTGAAACTGTTGCTGTTGTTTAAATAGTTACTGTTGATGAATGTTTTGCTGTAGAAGAAAAATTGGCTGTTTATGAAAATGTTACTGTTGTTGAAAATGTTGCTGTTGTCGAAAATGTTGCTGTGTTTGTTTTTTAAGTTGAAAATATATAGCTGTTGTTGTTGTTGAAAATGATGCTGTTGCTTTTATTAAAAATGTTGCTGTTGTCGAAAATGTTGCTGTTGTTGAAAAATTTGCTTTTATTGAAAATTTTGCTGTTGTTAAAAACGTTGCTGTTGTTGAAAATTTTGCTTTTGTTGAAAATGTTGCTGTTGTTGAAAGAGTTGCTGTTGATGAAAATGTTGCTGTTGATGAAAATATTGCTGTGGATGAAAATGGTGCTGTTGTTTAAAACGTTGCTGTTGTTGAAAATTTTTCTGTCGATGAGAATTATTCTAATGATGAAAATGCTGCTGTTGATGTAAATTTTGCTGTTGTTAAAAATGTTGCTGTTGACAAAATGTTGCTGTTGTTGAAATTGTTGCAGTTGTTGAAAATGTTGCAGGGTTTGAAAGTTATACTTTTGTTGAAAATGTTGCTGTTGATTAAAATTTTGCTGTTGTTGAAAATGTTGCTGTTGATGATAATGTTGCTGTTGATGAAATTGTTGCTGTTGATGAAAATGTTGCTCTAGCTGAAAATTTTCGTTGATGAAAATTTGTCTATTGATGAAAATGTTGCGCTTTTTGAGAATGTTGCTGTTAATGAAAATGTTGCTGTTAATGAAATTGTTGCTGTTGTTGAAATTGTTGCTGTTGATGAAAATTGAGATGTTGATGAAAATGTTGCTGTTGATGAAAATGTAACTGTTGATGAAAATGTTTCTGTGTTTGAAAATGTTTTTGTAGTTGAAAATGTTGCTTTTGTTGAAAATATTGCTGTTTTTGAAAATGTTGCTGTAGTTGAAAATGTTGCTGTTGTCGAAAATGTTGCTGTTGTGTAAAATATTGCTGTTGCTGGAAATGTTGTTGTTGTTGAAATGTTGCTGTTGTTGAAAATGTTGTTGTTGGCGTTGTCAAAAATGTTGCTGTCTTTGTTTTAAAAAATATTGTTTTTTTGTTGTTGTTAAAGATGTTGCTTTTGTTGTTGTTGTTGACAATTTGCTGTTGTTATTGTTGTTGTTAAAAGTGTTGCTGTATGAGTTGCTATTGTGAAAAATGTACTTGTTTTAATTGTTGTGGAAAGTGTTGCTAATGCTGTGTTTGAAAATGTTGCTGTTGTTGAAAATGTTGCTGTTTTTGAAAATGTTTATGTTATTGAAAATATTGCTGTTGAATAAAATGTTGCTGTTAATGAAAATGTTCCTGTGTTTGAAAATGCTGCTAATGTTAAAAATGTTGCTGTTGTTGAAAATATTGCTGCTGTTGAAAATGTTGCTGATGTTGAAAATGTTGCTGGTGTTGAAATTGTTGCTGTTGTTGTAATTTTTGCTGTTTTTGAAAATGTTGTTTTACTGAAAATGTTGCTGCTGTTGAAAATTTTGCTGTTGTTGATAATGTTGCTGTTGATGCAATGTTGCTTTTGATAAAAATGTTGCTGTTGTTGAAAATGTTGCTGTTGTTGAAACTGTTGCTGTTGTTTAAATAGTTACTGTTAATGAATGTGTTGCTGTAGATAAAAAATTGGCTGTTTATGAAAATGTTGCCGTTGTTGAAAATGTTGCTGTTGTTGAAAATATTGTTGTTTAAGTTGAAAATATTGCTGTTGTTGTTGTTGAAAATGATGCTGTTGCTTTTATTAAAAATGTTGCTGTTGTCGAAAATGTTGCTGTTGTTGAAAAATTTGCTTTCATTGAAAATTTCAGTAAAAATGTTTCTTTTGTTGAAAATGTTGCTGTTGTTGAAAGAGTTGCTGTTGATGAAAATGTGTATGTTGATGAAAATGTTGCTGTTGATGAAAATGTTGCTGTGGATGAAAATGGTGCTGTTGTTGAAAATGATTCTGTTGTTGAAACTTTTGATGTCGATGAGAATGTTGCTAATGATGAAAATGCTGCTGTTGATGAAAATGTTGCTGTTGTTAAAAATGTTGCTGTTGTTGATATTGTTGCTGTTGTTGAAAATGTTGCAGTTGATGAAAGTTTTACTTTTGTTGAAAATGTTGCTGATGATGACAATTTTGCTGTTGTTGAAAATGTTGCTGTTGATAATAATGTTGCTGTTGATGAAAATGTTGCTGTTGATGAAAATGTTGCTCTTGATGAAAATGTCTGTTAATGAAAATGTTGCTCTTGATGAAAATGTTGCTGTTGATGAAAATGTTGCTGTTGATAAAAATGTTGCTGTTAATGAAAATGTTGCTGTTCTTGAAATTGTTGCTGTTGATGAAAATTGAGATGTTGATGAAATGTTGCTGTTGATGAAAATGTGACTGTTGATGAAAATGTTTCTGTGTTTGAAAATGTTTTTGTTTTTGAAAATGTTGCTGTTGTTGAAAATGTTGCTGTTGTTGAAAATGTAGCTGTTTAAAAATGTTGCTGTTGTTGAAAATGATGCTGTTGTCGAAAATATATCTGTTGTGTAAAATGTTGCTGTTGCTTGAAATGTTGCTGTTATGGAAAATAACGCTGTTTAGTTAAATTTTTGTTGTTGTAATAAATGTTGCAGTTGTTGAAAATGTTGCTGTTGTAAAAATGTTGCTGATGTTGCAAATGTTGCTGTTGTTGATAATATTGCTGTTGTTGAAATGTTGCTGTTTTTTAAAATGTTGTTGTTGTCAAAAATTTGGCTGTAGTTTTTTTTGAAAAAGTTGCTTTTGTTGTTGTTGAAAATGTTGCTGTTGTCGTTGTCAAAAATGTTGCTGTTGTTGTTGTCGAAATTGTTTTTTGTTGTTGTTGTTTAAGATTTTGCTGTTGTTGTTTTTTTGAAAATTTGCTGTTGTTATTGTTGTTGTTAAAAAAGTTGCTGTATTTGTTGTTGTTGTTTTAAAATATGTAGCTGTTTTTATTGTTGTGGAAAGTGTTTCTAATGCTGTTGTTGAAAATGTTCCTGTTGTTGAAAATTTTGTTGTTTTTGAAAATGTTTCTGTTGTGGAAAATAATGCTGTTGCTGAAAATGTTGCTGTTGTAAAAAAGTTGCTGATGATGAAAATTTTGCTTTTAATGAAAATGTTGCTGTTGTTGTTGTTGTTGAAAATCTTGCTGTTTTTGTTATTTAAAATGTTGCTGTTGTTGAAAATGTTGCTGTTGTTTAAAATAAAACTGTTGTTGAAAATGTTAATGTTACTGAAAATGTTGCTGTTGTTGAAAATGTTGCTGTTGTTGAAAATGATGCTTTTGTTGAAAAAGTTGCTGTTGCTTAAATAGTTTCTGTTGGTGAAAATGTTGCTGTTGATGAAAATGTTGCTGTTGATGGAAATGATGCTATTGATGAAGATGTTGCTGTTGTTGAAAATGTTGCTGTTGTTGTTGTTGTTGTTGAAAATCTTGCTGTTTTTGTTATTTAAAATGTTGCTGTTGTTGAAAATGTTGCTGTTGTTTAAAATAAAACTGTTGTTGAAAATGTTGCTGTTGTTGAAAATGTTAATGTAACTGAAAATGTTGCTGTTGTTGAAAATGTTGCTGTTGTTGAAAATGATGCTTTTGTTGAAAAAGTTGCTGTTGCTTAAATAGTTTCTGTTGGTGAAAATGTTGCTATTGATGAAAATGTTGCTGTTGATGGAAATGATGCTATTGATGAAGATGTTGCTGTTGTTGAAAATGCTGCTGTTTTGAACATATAGCTGATGTTGAAATAGTTGCTGTTGATGAAAATGTAGGTTTGATGGAAATTTTGCTGTTGTTGAAAATGTTGCTGTTGATGAAAATGTTGCTGTTGTTAAAAATGTTGCTGTTGAAGAAAATGTTGCTAATGATTTAAATATTGTCAGTTGATGAAAATGATGTTGTTGATGAAAATGTTGCTGATGTTGCAAATGTTGCTGTTGTTGATAATATTGCTGTTGTTGAAATGTTGCTGTTTTTTAAAATGTTGTTGTTGTCAAAAATTTGGCTGTAGTTTTTTTTGAAAAAGTTGCTTTTGTTGTTGTTGAAAATGTTGCTGTTGTCGTTGTCAAAAATGTTGCTGTTGTTGTTGTCGAAATTGTTTTTTGTTGTTGTTGTTTAAGATTTTGCTGTTGTTGTTTTTTTGAAAATTTGCTGTTGTTATTGTTGTTGTTAAAAAAGTTGCTGTATTTGTTGTTGTTGTTTTAAAATATGTAGCTGTTTTTATTGTTGTGGAAAGTGTTTCTAATGCTGTTGTTGAAAATGTTCCTGTTGTTGAAAATATTGTTGTTTTTGAAAATGTTTCTGTTGTGGAAAATAATGCTGTTGCTGAAAATGTTGCTGTTGTAAAAAAGTTGCTGATGATGAAAATTTTGCTTTTAATGAAAATGTTGCTGTTGTTGTTGTTGTTGAAAATCTTGCTGTTTTTGTTATTTAAAATGTTGCTGTTGTTGAAAATGTTGCTGTTGTTTAAAATAAAACTGTTGTTGAAAATGTTAATGTTACTGAAAATGTTGCTGTTGTTGAAAATGTTGCTGTTGTTGAAAATGATGCTTTTGTTGAAAAAGTTGCTGTTGCTTAAATAGTTTCTGTTGGTGAAAATGTTGCTGTTGATGAAAATGTTGCTGTTGATGGAAATGATGCTATTGATGAAGATGTTGCTGTTGTTGAAAATGTTGCTGTTGTTGTTGTTGTTGTTGAAAATCTTGCTGTTTTTGTTATTTAAAATGTTGCTGTTGTTGAAAATGTTGCTGTTGTTTAAAATAAAACTGTTGTTGAAAATGTTGCTGTTGTTGAAAATGTTAATGTAACTGAAAATGTTGCTGTTGTTGAAAATGTTGCTGTTGTTGAAAATGATGCTTTTGTTGAAAAAGTTGCTGTTGCTTAAATAGTTTCTGTTGGTGAAAATGTTGCTGTTGATGAAAATGTTGCTGTTGATGGAAATGATGCTATTGATGAAGATGTTGCTGTTGTTGAAAATGCTGCTGTTTTGAACATATAGCTGATGTTGAAATAGTTGCTGTTGATGAAAATGTAGGTTTGATGGAAATTTTGCTGTTGTTGAAAATGTTGCTGTTGATGAAAATGTTGCTGTTGTTAAAAATGTTGCTGTTGAAGAAAATGTTGCTAATGATTTAAATATTGTCAGTTGATGAAAATGATGTTGTTGATGAAAATGTTGCTGTTAATGAAAAAATTGCTGTTTTTGAAAATGTTGCTGTTGATGAAAATGTTTCTGTTGTTTAAAATTGTTGCTGTTGTTGATATTGTTGCTGTTGTTGAAAATGTTCTATAGTTGAAAATGTTGCTGTTGTGTTAAATGTTGCTGCTGTCGAAAATGTTGCTGTTGTTGAAAATGTGTCTGTTGTTGTTGTTGAAAATGTTGCTGTTGTTGTTGTTGAAAATGTTGCTGTTGTGTTTGTTGAAAATGTTGCTGTTATTGTTGTCGAAAATGTTGCTGTTGTTGTTGTCGGAAATGTTCTTGTTCTTGTTGTTGTTGAGAATATTCCCGTTTTAGTCGTTGTAGAAAACTTTGCTGTTGTATTCGTTGTTGAAAATGTTTTTGTTGCTGTTGTAAAAAATGTTGTTGTTGTAGAAAATGTTGCTGTTGTTGAAAGTGTTGCTGTTTTTGAAAATGTTGCTGTTGATGAAAATGTTGCTGTTGATGAAAATGCTGCTGTTGTTGAAAATGTTGCTATTGTTGAAAATGTTGCTGTTGATGAAAATGGTGCCGTTGATGTAAATGTTCCTTTTGATGAAAATGTCGCTGTTGATGAAAATGTTGCTGTTGATGAAAATGTTGCTGTTGCTGAAAATGTTGCTGATATATAAAATGTTGCTGTTGTTGAAAATGTTACTGTTGTTGAAAATGGTGATGTTGTTGAAAATGTTGCTGTTGTTGAAAATGTTCCTGGTGATAAAAATGTTGCTGTAAATGAAAATGTAGCCGTTGACGAAAATGTTGCTGTTGATGAAAACGTTTCTGTGTTTGAAATGTTTTTTTTTGTAGAAAATGTTGCTGTTGTTGAAAATGTTGATTATGTTGAAAATGTTGCTGTTGTTAAAAATTTTGCTGGTGTTGAGAATGTTGCTGTTCTTTAAAATGTTGCTGTTTTTGAAAATGTTACTGTTGTTAAAAATGTTGCAGTTGTTGAAAATGTAGCCGTTGAAAAATGTTCTTTTAATCAAAATGCTGCTGTTGATGAAAATGTTAATTTTGATGAAAATGTTACTGTAGATGAAAATGTAGCTGTGGATGAAAATGTTGCTGTTGTTGAAAATATTGCTGTTGATAAAATGCTGCTGTTGTTTTAATATTGTTGTTGCTGGAAATGTTACTGTTATGTAAAATAATGTAGTTGTGTTAAATTTTTGCTGTTTTTGAAAATGTTGCAGTTGTTGAAAATGTTGCTTTTGTAAAAATGTTGCTTATGTTGCAAATGTTGCTGTTGTTATTAATATTGCTGTTGTTGAAAATGTTGTTGTTGTTGTTGAAAACGTTGCTTTTGTTGTGGTTGAAAAACTTGCTTTTGTTGTTGTTGAAAATGTTGCTGTTGTTGTTGTCAAAAATGTTGATGTTTTTTTTTGTCGAAAATGTTGCTTTTGTTGTTGTTGTTTAAAATTTTGCTGTTGTTGTTGTTGTTGTTGAAAATGTGCTGCTGTTATTGTTGTTGTTAAAAATTTTGATGTTGTTGATGTTGTTGTGAAAAATGTTGCTGCTGTTTTTGCTGTTGAAAATGTTTCCGATGCTGTTGTTGAAAAAGTTGCTTTTCTTGAAAATGTTGCTGTTGTTGAAAGAGTTGCTGTTGATGAAAATGTGTCTGTTGATGAAAATGATGCTGTTGATGAAAATATTGCTGTGGACGAAAATGGTGCTGTTGTTGAAAAAGTTGCTGTTGTTGAAAATTTTTCTGTCGATTAGACTGTTATTAATGATGAAAATGCTGCTGTTGATGTAAATTTTGCTGTTGTTAAAAATGTTGCTGTTGACAAAATGTTGCTGTTGTTGAAATTGTTGCAGTTGTTGAAAATGTTGCAGGGTTTGAAAGTTTTACTTTTGTTGAAAATGTTGCTGTTGATTAAAATTTTGCTGTTGTTGAAAATGTTGCAGTTGATGATAATGTTGCTGTTGATGAAATTGTTGCTGTTGATGAAAATGTTGCTCTTTCTGAAAATTTTCGTTGATGAAAATTTGTCTGTTGATGAAAATGTTGCTGTTGTTGAGAATGTTGCTGTTAATGAATATGTTGCTGTTAATGAAATTGTTGCTGTTGTTGAAATTGTTGCTGTTGATGAAAATTGAGATGTTGATGAAAATGTTGCTGTTGATGAAAATGTAACTGTTGATGAAAATGTTTCTGTGTTTGAAAATGTTTTTAAAGTTGAAAATGTTGCTGTTGTTGAAAATGTTGCTGTTTTTGAAAATGTTGCTGTAGTTGAAAATGTTGCTGTTGTCGAAAATGTTGCTGTTGTGTAAAATATTGCTGTTGCTGGAAATGTTGTTGTTGTTGAAATGTTGCTGTTGTTGAAAATGTTGTTGTTGGCGTTGTCAAAAATGTTGCTGTCTTTGTTTTAAAAAATATTGTTTTTTTGTTGTTGTTAAAGATGTTGCTTTTGTTGTTGTTGTTGACAATTTGCTGTTGTTATTGTTGTTGTTAAAAGTGTTGCTGTATGAGTTGCTATTGTGAAAAATGTACTTGTTTTAATTGTTGTGGAAAGTGTTGCTAATGCTGTGTTTGAAAATGTTGCTGTTGTTGAAAATGTTGCTGTTTTTGAAAATGTTTATGTTATTGAAAATATTGCTGTTGATGAAAATGTTGCTGTTGATGAAAATGTTCCTGTGTTTGAAAATGCTGCTAATGTTAAAAATGTTGCTGTTGTTGAAAATATTGCTGCTGTTGAAAATGTTGCTGATGTTGAAAATGTTGCTGGTGTTGAAATTGTTGCTGTTGTTGTAATTTTTGCTGTTTTTGAAAATGTTGTTTTACTGAAAATGTTGCTGCTGTTGAAAATTTTGCTGTTGTTGATAATGTTGCTGTTCATGCAATGTTGCTTTTGATAAAAATGTTGCTGTTGTTGAAAATGTTGCTGTTGTTGAAATTGTTGCTGTTGTTTAAATAGTTACTGTTAATGAATGTGTTGTTGTAGATGAAAAATTGGCTGTTTATGAAAATGTTGCTGTTGTTGAAAATATTGTTGTTTAAGTTGAAAATATTGCTGTTGTTGTTGTTGTTGAAAATCTTGCGGTTTTTGATATTTAAAATGTTGCTGTTGTTGAAAATGTTGCTGTTGTTTAAAATAAAACTGTTGTTGAAAATGTTGCTGTTGGTGAAAAATGTTAATGTTACTGAAAATGTTGCTGTTGTTGAAAATGATGCTTTTGTTGAAAAAGTTGCTGTTGCTTAAATAGTTTCTGTTGGTGAAAATGTTGCTGTTGATGAAAATGTTGCTGTTGATGGAAATGATGCTATTGATGAAGATGTTGCTGTTGTTGAAAATGTTGCTGTTTTGAACATATAGCTGATGTTGAAATAGTTGCTGTTGATGAAAATGTAGGTTTGATGGAAATTTTGCTGTTGTTGAAAATGTTGCTGTGATGAAAATGATGCTGTTGTTAAAAATGTTGCTGTTGAAGAAAATGTTGCTAATGATTTAAATATTGTCAGTTGATAAAAATGTTGTTGTTGATGAAAATGTTGCTGTTGATGAAAATGTTGCTGTTTTTTAAATGTTGCTGTTGATGAAAATGTTGCTGTTGTTTAAAATTGTTGCTGTTGTTGATATTGTTGCTGTTGTTGAAAATGTTCTATAGTTGAAAATGTTGCTGTTGTGTTCAATGTTGCTGCTGTCGAAAATGTTGCTGTTGTTGAAAATGTGTCTGTTGTATTGTTGAAAATGTTGCTGTTGTTGTTGTTGAAAATGTTGCTGTAGTGTTTGTTGAAAATGTTGCTGTTATTGTTGTCGAAAATGTTGCTGTTGTTGTTGTCGGAAATGTTCTTGTTCTTGTTGTTGTTGAGAATTTTCCCGTTTTTGTCGTTGTAGAAAACTTTGCTGTTGTATTCGTTGTTGAAAATGTTGCTGTTGCTGTTGTAAAAAATGCTGTTGTTGTAGAAAATGTTGCTGTTTTTGAAAGTGTTGCTGTTTTTGAAAATGTTGCTGTTGATGAAAATGTTGCTGTTGATGAAAATGCTGCCGTTGATGTAAATGTTCCTTTTGATGAAAATGTCGCTGTTGATGAAAATGTTGCTGTTGATGAAAATGTTGCTGTTGCTGAAAATGTTGCTGATATAGAAAATGTTGCTGATATAGAAAATGTTGCTGTTGTTGAAAATGTTACTGTTGTTGAAAATGGTGATTTTGTTGAATGTTGCTGTTGTTGAAAACGTTCCTGTTGATAAAAATGTTGCTGTTAATGAAAATGTAGCCGTTGACGAAAATGTTGCTGTTGATGAAAATGTTTCTGTGTTTGAAAATGTTTTTTTTGTAGAAAATGTTGCTGTTGTTGAAAATGTTGATTATGTTGAAAATGTTGCTGTTGTTAAAAATTTTGCTGGTGTTGAGAATGTTGCAGTTCTTTAAAATGTTGCTGTTTTTGAAAATGTTACTGTTGTTAAAAATGTTGCAGTTGTTGAAAATGTAGCCGTTGAAAAAATGTTCTTTCAATCAAAATGTAGCTGTTGTTGAAAATGCTGCTGTTAATGAAAATGTTAATTTTGATGAAAATGTTTCTGTAGATGAAAATGTACCTGTGGATGAAAATGTTGCTGTTGTTGAAAATATTGCTGTTGATAAAATGCTGCTGTTGTTAAAAATATTGTTGTTGCTGGAAATGTTACTGTTATGGAAAATAATTTTGTTGTGTTAAATTTTTGCTGTTGTTGAAAATGTTGCAGTTGTTGAAAATGTTGCTGTCGTAAAAATGTTGCTTATGTTGCAAATGTTGCTGTTGTTATTAATATTGCTGTTGTTGAAAATGTTGTTGTTGTTGAAAACGTTGCTTTTGTTGTGGTTGAAAAAGTTGCTTTTGTTGTTGTTGAAAATGTTGCTGTTGTTGTTGTCAAAAATGTTGATGTTTTTTTTGTCGAAAATGTTGCTTTTGTTGTTGTTTTTTAAAATATTGCTGTTGTTGTTGTTGTTGAAAATGTGCTGCTGTTATTGTTGTTGTTAAAAATGTTGCTGTTGTTGATGTTGTTGTGAAAAATGTTGCTGCTGTTGTTGCTGTTGAAAATGTTGCCGATGCTGTTGTTGAAAAAGTTGCTGTTGTTGAAAATGTTGCTGTTTTTGAAATAGTTGCTGTAGACGAAAATGTTGCTTTTGATGAAAATTTTGCTGTTGTTGAAAATGTTACTGTTGATGAAAATTATGCTGTTGAAGAAAATGTTGCTGTTGATGAAAATGTTGCTAATGATGAAAATGTTGCTGTTGATGATAATGTTGCTGTTGATGAAAAAGTTGCTGTTGATGAAAGCATTTCTGTAGTTGATAATGTTGCTGTTGATGAAAATGTTGCTGTTTATGAAAATGTTGCTGTTGATGAAGATTTTGCAGCTAAGGAAAATGTTGCTGTTGTTGAAAATGTTGCTTTTGTTGAAAATGTTGCTGTTGTTGAAAATATATCTGACGTTGAAAATTACGCTTTTGTTGAAAATGTTTCTGTTGTTAAAAATATTGTTATTAATGAAAATGTTGCTGTTTCTGAAAATGATGCTGTTTTTTAAAATGTTGCTGTTGTTGAAAATGTTGCTTTTTTTTATTATTATTATTATTATTATTATTATTCTATGGGCGGTTTTTTTAAAAGGTTTTATAAGTTTTTCGTCGTCACCTTGGTTTATTTCTCAATAAAATCATCATTTTGAGTCATTATTCTTTTTGCATCTCTTCACCGCCTTTACACTCTCCGAAGGGGAGGGCCGCGCACAGGGGAGGTCCGCCGAAGGGGCTGGTTACTGCAACCTTGGACCCCATCGCTCCGCGCATGTGGCCTCCCCTTCCGAGTGGTTAATGCATCCGTGTGGTTCCGCCCTTGTTACTTCATTCCTTCTTCTCTATGGCGCCATCTTCACTTTTAAAATTGTGTCCCCTGACTCCGTTTCTTCCACTTCAGAAAGGACACCGCTCTGACACCACAAGTCAATAAAAGATTTTGTGTCGCCCTTGCATTTATGATATATATACTCCCTCCTGATTCTTCTTTCGATTCCTTTTTTTAAGTACTCGGCGTATGTTTTTTGAGCCCACCTTTCACCTTTTTCTATTGCTGTAAAACAATGATATATGCTTGCCTTTGTTTCGGCTATGATGAAGTTTGCCAGTAAATCTCGCTTAGTATAGCCGCCCCTCTGAGGAGGTCTCCCCCTGTGTAATTCCAGTGCGCTCCTCACCCTGCGGCCCGTGACTCCTTTTATCCACTCCTTTGCTGTCCGCCATACCTCTCCGGCCTCTCTGCAGTCGTAAAGGATGAGCCAGGCCGTGGCCTGGCTTCCGGGGCATGCTCTGCACACTGAGTTTTCTCGCAATCCCGACCGCGACAGGAAAACGGCGTCTGCCAGGCGATCATGTGCCAGTCTCCAAGACACCTCCCCCTCCCTCCCCAGGACTGGCGCCGTCCAGAAGGCTTTCCAGCACGTAGACTCTCCCCATATGCCGTCCTTGTAGGGCCACTTCTCTTTGTTTTTTTTGGCAACGATTTCTCGGTAAATATCGCTTTAGTGTATGGGAAACGTTCGCGTTCGCTTCGACAGCTCGCTCCGGAAACCGAAGGGGAGAGATTCCTCCGTCGGGGGCCAAGATGTGGGGAGAGGTCCTCCGTTTTCCCCGGACCTCACGTCCATTGTGTCGAGGGCACTTTTCAGTTAGGAGTAGAAACCGTTCCTCTTAGGCCTGGTCTCGAGGAAGTAGGAAACGAAAATTTTCCACGGTTGATCTTCACCTATGACGTACCGTTGAAAGAAATTTATCCTCATAGCGGTAATATTTGCCTGCACGTCAGTCAGCCCCAGTCCTCCGCACCCGAGCGGGGCCGTCAGCACGACTCCGGCAACCCAGTGTTTCCGGCCCCTACCCCACACAAAATCCGTGAGGGCGGCTTGCACCCGCCGGATGCATTGAGGGCTAATGCACTGGGTCTGTAGGCGGTACCAGATGGTCGGGGCCACGAACTGATTTACGACCCTTTTCCTTCCTCTCACGGAAAGGGCCCCTGAAGTCGCTTCCCACCTCCTCAATCCGTTTTGGATTCTTTCCTCCAGGTCTTTCTCTAGTCCTTCTCTCTCTTTGATGGTATCATTTTTAAAAACCACTCCGAGGAATCGGGCACCTTCGGTGGAGATCGCGAAGGGTCCGAGCCTATCCGTGCGCCCGCGCCAGGACCCGACGTACATCCCTTCAGTCTTATTCTTGTTAAGTTCTGCTCCCGAGAGGGCGGCGTACGAATCGAATGATTTTATCACATTTCTTGCAGCGTCGTCATCCGAAATAAATAAAGTTACGTCATCTGCGTATGCTGATAGCGTAATATGTGCTTCTTGAGTGGGAAGTGGAAAACCTGTAATTTTATTTTTTAGGATGTGGAGTAGGGGCTCTAGGGCCAGTGCGTAGAGCTGGCCGGATAGCGGGCATCCTTGCCTTATGCCTCGCTTAAAGGGGATTGGGGGAGTCAGATTATTTCCAACCCTAACGAGGCATGATGCGTCCTCGTAAATTGTACTTAAAGTTTTTATGAATTTTTTGCCAAAATTCATACGTCTCATTACTCTGAACAAAAAATCATGGCGAACTTTGTCGAAAGCGCCCTTTTGGTCCAGACCTAATATGGCCAGCGGGGAATTAGTTTCATTAGCATATGCGATGATGTCACGAATTAGGGATAGGTTATCTAAGATGGTTCTGCCTGTGACGCCGCACCCTTGTTCGGGGGATACCACCTCTCGCATTGCCGACGACAGTCTCATGGAAAGGGCCTTCGCTATTATTTTGTAATCGGTGGTGGTGATCGAGATTGGTCTCCAGTTCTTCAAATTTGTTCTGTCTCCTTTTTTATGAATTAAATTGAGAACGGCCCATCTGCTGGTGATAGGGAGCATGCCTCTCTCTAGGCTCGCGTCGACCATTGACGCGAAGGGCTTCGCGAGGAGAGTCCAAAAGGTCTTATAGAATTCGGACGTTAGGCCATCGATTCCTGGTGCTTTCTTTCGGTTCAAGCTGTAGAGTGCAGTGCGGAGATCCTCTGGGGTCAGGGGCGCCTCCATCCGCGCTTTACTCTCCGCCGTCAATTCCGGCTGCCCCCGCGAAAGAATAATAAAATCGTCCTCCTGTAGCGCTGAGTCTGTCTGTACGGGGGCTCGAAAGACTTTTTCATAATAGCTTTTTACGTACTTTACGAGTTGCTGCTGTTCTGAGAGGAGAGTGCCGTCCTCTATTTCTAGTGACGTCATGGGGGGCCGACGCATCCGGATCACCGACTTTGAGAGGGCGGTCCCTGCCGGATTCTGCGAAGACGCTATCTCCTCCCATCCCTCGATCGCCGTCGCTCTCTCGCTCGCCTCCTTGTAAGCGCGCCTTATGTCTTCCCTCGCCTTCATCGCCTCCTCTCCTCGAGTCGTCGCCTCCGTCGCCTCGAGCGATCTCAAGTTGGATCTGTTTCGGTCTTTACTTAGACGTACTTAAATCCTGGTGGCGGCTCTGATTTCCGATTTTAAATTTTCCCACGCGACGACGGGGTCCAAGCTCTCGTAGGTCGACGTTACTTCCTCGATAATTATCGACATGAATTCGACAAATTCTTCGTTCTCGAGTAGGTAGTTGTGGAATTTCCAGTACGGGGGGGAAGGTTTTATTACGTCCTGGATGGTGATGTCTATTGCGAGAGCTTTATGATCCGAGAACGAGGCTCGCCTTTCGATGGAGGATATTTTCTGCGTGTTGTCGGCGTATATCCGATCCAGGCGAGATGCGATGTTGGGGTCGGCCGCCGAGTGGTACGTATATCCTTCCCTCCTTCCGTGCCTATCCCTCCATGCGTCTGACAGAAAGTGCTTCCTCACGAGTGCGGCGAGACGCTTCGCCTTCGCAGGCTCCCTCTCTATCCTCGACGAACGGTCGTGGCGCGGCGACAGCGTGCAATTAAAATCGCCAGCTAGGATGGTGAGGTCCGGATGGTAGTCTTCCGTCCTCCCTTGCTCGAGTGTGTCGTCTATCCTCTGTATCACCTCACCAGCTATGTCCTTGTCATGAGGGAGGTAGATGTTAATCACGCGTATGGTGAAGCCTGAGCCAAAATTAAAACGATGTTCTGTAGCATGCCCCGGATAGATGGTATTTTCCTTCGTGATATTGGGGACGAGGTTCTTTTTTATCGCGATACCTGTGCCTGCGGCTACTCTCTGGGTGGGGTTGAGGCTGAAAGAGTAGCCGAGGTTGCGGAGACAGGGTTGGAGGTGCTCCGCGTTTGTCTCCTGCATAAGTAGGATATCTGGTTCCCACCGCTGAATGAAAAATTTGAGCTGTTTTGATGTTACTTGCTACAGAACGCACGTTTAGGGTGGTCAGGTTGATGTTCCTCCCTCTGACGGTCGTCATTGAGTTTGCGGTGGCTTCTTCGTGAGGGCCTTAACCGACCTGTGGATCCTCATATCCAGCGCTACATCTTTAACTGCTTAGTTTTCGACAAGTTCTCTCATCGTTTCGACGAGAGCATTCGTGTCCGAAAATATATTCCTCGCCATGTCTGCGATGTTCTTTTGTCCTTTTGTTTCTTTCAGGAAGAAAATTAGTTCAAAACTATCTAAGAATCCCTCTTGTGGATATTTTTTGAGGTAATCTTCGATGTCTTTGTATCCCCGTTCATCAGATGGGGTGGGGGTTAATCGTTTCCTTTGAGGAGACGTTTTTTCCTCCGCCCTGACGTGTTTCCTTTTTATTTGCCCTTGCCCTTGCAAGAAGCTAGTTGGTGCGAGCGCGTTGTTCTTTTGTTGTTCTTCCGTCGCTGCTTCGGTGGCGCGGGAATCGAGATAATGGTCCGTGGCAACCGATTCGTCCGAGGAGGGGTTTTTTGCGGTGGGTTGCGTAGGAAAAGGTATCGAGGGGGAGTGAGAGGTCTTGGTCTCGAGGTGTGTGTCGCTGCCGTCATCTTTGTTATGATTCTCAACGTCCGCTTCCTCGGTGGGGTGAGGTTGGAGAGGAGTGGGGGTGATAGTATTTTTACTCGGCGCTGTGATTTGATGATCTGCGTCTCCGGGGGTGGGGGTCTTCTGTGATGCGGCCGGCATGTCATTATTCTTCTGTTTTTTTCCTTCGCTTACGCGAGAGTTGCTCGTTGCTCTGCTTCCCCTGGCCTCGTCAAGGTTCGCCTTGCATGCGGATGCAAAGTGCCCGTCTTCATTACATCTAAAGCACCGTGGATCGTTGAAATTAAAGAAAATTCGGTGCTTCGCAGGGCCGAAATCCAAAAGTAATGATTCCGGTACTATCACGCCCTCCCGTCGTACGATAAATACCTGCTTTCTCCACGACTCGACGTGGCTCAGATCGTCTCTCTTTATTCCCACGCCGAGGGTGGTGACGGGGCTCACGACTCTTCCGATTTGAGAAATTATTTCGAGCAAATCGGGAATCGGAAATTCTGGGGGCACGTTTGAAACGACCAGCCGTTCCACTTGCTGTACCATGCGATTCGCAATTAAAAAGTTGTCCATTGTGGTTAATCCCCCCTTCTTCATCATAAATTCGTTCAAAATTTCCTCGTTCTTCAGATAAAAACAAACGCGATCCCCGGGAAGTTTCGTCGCGTGCGTAATCTCCCTCCCGCCCACCTCTTCGGCCATCGCCTCGACGTATTGGGCTATGGGAATGCCTGGGAGGCCATTGAAAATTATTCCCGTCTTCCTTGTTGGGCCCGATTTCAAAGGTACGATTTTTTTCGTGACGAATTTAAGAGGTTGGAGTGAGCTATCGCCGTTGTTGCTTTGGGCTGGTCTGTTTTAAGTCGTTTTTCAACAACGACGACAACGACAACTTTTTCAGCAACGACGACAACGACAACTTTTTCAACGACAACGATAACTTTTTCAACAACGACAACGACAACTTTTTCAACAACGACAACGACAACGTTTTCAACAAAAAACGACAACGTTTTCAACAACGACAACGACAACGTTTTCAACAACGACAACGACAACGTTTTCAACAACGACAACGTTTTCAATAACGACAACGACAACGTTTTCAACAACGACAGCAGCAACTTTTTCAACAACGACAACAACAACTTTTTCAACAACATCAACGACAACTTTTCCAAAAACGACAACTTTTTCAACAACAAAAACGACAACTTTTTCAACAGCGACAACGACAACGACAACTTTTTCAGCAACGACAACTTTTTCAACAACGACAACGAAACTTTCCAACAACGACAACAACAACTTTTTCAACAACGACAACGAACTTTTTCAACAACGACAACGACAACTTTTTCAACAACGACAACGACAACTTTTTCAACAACGACAAGGTCAACTTTTTCAAGAACGACAACGACAACTTGAAACGTGACAACGTGAAAAATAAAACATTTTAATCGTTTAATAAAAGTAATACAAACTATCAATAGAAAAGAAATTTTCACTACTGCGGACTCTACACACATTCATTCTTGTTATGGCATCCTTAAAAATTACTCATTTGAAAACAAAATGTAACTGTACACTTATACTTTACACAATTTTCTCAAAAGATAGGAAAACATATTTGAGATCATTATATGCTCAATTGAGAGAAGTCTCTGTTTGTTACACGTCTTCCTCTTCCAAGGCTTCTGTTCTTTTCGCCGTTTCCCTTGGGGCTTTCTGGACACTTCAATCGCACAACAAAAAATAAAAAAACGCAGAAAGAAAGAACGACCTCAAAATCAAGCAGCGAAGAAAACGTGTGACCGGCCGGCCGGAGGTGTTGCTGTTGAGGGGAGGGCCTGTGGGCTGTGGAGGAGATGGCCAAGAGGGGAGGCAAACAAGTGAAGGATGACTCGCGGAAGAGGGAATGAAGTGTTTAGGATGACTCGAACCGACTGCGCGTTACGATAAACTGGCTGGAGTGGTCATCGAATGATGGTATTTTAAAAAAATCGAAATTTTTGAAATTAAACGACAAATATCTCCTGTATGAAACCTGGTAAAAGTACCGTCTTCGTCTCAAGGCACAGATATAACCTTTATTACTATTCTGAGTCAGGAAACCGTTACGTACAGTCACTTTCAAAAGTCACGGCCAGCGCGAGCAACAACGTTTTCCGCTGAGCTAGAACTTCGGGTATTACCTATGCCTTCTGCGCCTTGAATGGGTCAATTTGACTTACATGAGTCTAGCTTGTTTTAAAAAAATACCGAGACGTATCTGCGTCGCAACGCACATATAAGGAAGAAACGAAAATCGGAATTTACGCCTGAAAGAGTATTCTAAAAGATGACTCCAAAATAACATTCTAGATTATACCTTTAAAACATTATTACCAAACGCGATCAATGCATATTGTTCTACAAAAAAACCAACAATACGGATCTATGAACTGCCTAACCGACTTTGGCACCCTTCAAAACCTATGGTTTGACACGTTGGTTGCCATGATGGCCCGACGTTTAACGCTATGACCTTTGACCCCCATTGTGACCCTCGGAGGTCAATTAGTGAATAATACGGGTATTTGGACAATACCAATGACTTGGGCACCTTATAAAACCCATAGACCGACACCTTTGTCGGTATGCTATTCTTTTTGCCACCCTTATGACCTTGACGGTGACCTTACTAGGTCAACGGTTGAATTTTCGTAAATAAAAGTGTTATTTCGGGTTTCTCGGATCCGAAACCCTAAGAATTGACATTTTGGTCAATGAAATTCAGACATTTTTCTATCTCGATTTTTTTTACATTGAAACCCCATAAGGCAAATTCTAATTTTTGGTTTGGACCCAAATTGTGAGGTCAAAAGATCAAAATTGTAAAATTTTGCCTACACTCAACAAAACTTAGGACCTTTCCCCATAAGTGTGCCAATTTTCATGAACATTTCTCTATGGAAAATTACAAAAATTACAGATCAAAAATGACACACGACCCTTTGGACAGTCTGTATATATTAATATTTTAGACGCACTGATAGGCGCATCCATCATCCGTAAGCATTGTCTTGGGATATATATTAACCTACAAATTTCTACGCGTGTCATCATACGAGAAATAAAAAATACTAATGTGCCCTAATTTATTATGCTTACTTTGCTATGATATTTACTCCAGTCGTTACTAACTATTCCCTATTTAAATAATACTTAATGTATTCCAGGTATCAGTAAGTAATTAACACATTTCTTTGTGTTCATCGAAAGTTGGAATGTCAAAATAGTTATCATAAATATATTTTGGATGGATAAAAAACCTTCGGAAACAATAATTACATAACTTGTTTGCCACTTTCTTACCATTTTAAGGCACATTTAGCATATGTTTTATCTTTCACCCTTTAACTGAGAGGTCAAACTAAGTCTTTCCCGTTTTGTGTTTCCTCTGCTAGAAACGGCCGTAGTTGGCGCCTGGTGATATCATGCATGACAATGTCCTCTACATTACTATGTATAATTGGTTTCCCACCAATAATAGAACTTATACTCACGTAATGAATACCTTGTGGCAGTCTTACGGGTGAACAAATACTGATTATATTCCTACCAACACAAAACTACGCATGCATAATTTTCATCCGATAAAAATATGCGGTGTCGGGTACCCGATAACTATTTCTGCGCAATTAATGAAAGCGATATGTATTACCTACCAAATATAAAGCTTGTGATGTAGCGATTCATGGTGCGGAAACTTAGACGACGACGAAAGATGGACAAGAAAAGAATGAAGGCAACAGAGATGAGAGTATAAAAAACAACGGAAATGGTGAGATGGACGGAGAGGAAAAAGAAACGAAGAAGTGCTATCCATAGAGGAGAGATTTGAGGTAAGGTGGGAATAGAAGGATGAAAGTAAGGATGTGGATAGAATGAAAGGGCCCTAATGCGAATGGGCATTACTGTTAATTAAAGTGGTAAGTTCAAGTTGGGAGGGGCGCAGGCGAGGTGAATCGCTAAATCTTTCATGTAATCCAGCATTATCAGGATACCTTTCATAAAAGTCATATATATACTCCCTTTTTAATTTCAGAAGGGCAGGTAAATTTTGTTTTTTCTTGACCACCATAAATGGTTGACTCACAGCCATAATGCCACGCTGATGTTGCTCGCACTATTTTTCTTGAGAGAACACCGAACAATACTAATGTAAGAGTATTCCCCAGAAAGAAAAGGACAACATTTCCTACGACACAATGCGGTCTGAAAACTTGCCATTTTTCTCAATGCCCATAAATATCTCGCTACTTCTTTCAGTGAAAAATTATATTTATCTCCAAAGAAATTCAAGGCAATCCGATTGCACATCTGAAAAATATAATGCAAAAATTATGTTCTCTTATGAAACAATTTATTTGCCGGTGGTTTTTCTACGGAAAAATTAGAATACTACTTCTTATTTTATACTAACAGTACTGGAATAAGTTAAGGTATTCATAATGTAGGCACCACTTGTACTCCGAATGCACTTAAACTTGGGGAGTAAATGATACTTCACTTGTAAACATTGAAAAATATCTGAAAATCCTTCGCCATCGACACGGGTGAACGCGAGCATGGATAGAAGCCGTGTCGAAAACGACAATATTAACATTGGCGCATATATTTTCGTATTTTTATCAAGACCGTGTTGAGAAAAAAATATTGCAGCATTATGCTCGAAATTTTTCGAAAATTTTATTTGAAACGTGTGTTCAGCGTAAGTTTACATAACGGTTCGGATGTCCCTCTCACGATGTGTTGCTCCCCAGAAAAGTCCTTGAATTTTTTCCGCTTTCTTCGATGGCTGTTCGATTGTTTGGCTGTGGGGGGGGGAGGGTTCATCGGGACCTCTGAAATCGTGCTCGGGGCTCTTGGCGAGGGTTAAAGTAGTCAACTTGCACCATTTGCACAACCAGATCAAATCAATCGGACAAGGAACGCGTTAGAGTTACGCGAAGGTCGACTTCGGAGGATAACAGAGACGGCTGTGTCAGGTATGTGGACCGACATTTGAAAGTGACTATGACCAGCAAAGCACAAACTGGTTAATAGAAAGGGTCTGCATCGCCTTCCGCGACAGTGCTAGGGCGCCCCATGCGAATGTGTGATGTACACCTTGTCATATTTTTATTCTTTTCACTCGTTCACTTTTTCAGATGCTATACATGTGCGTGAAGAATTGAGTTCTTGAGAATAAAAGTTGATAATTTTTTTGTTATGCGGTGTGTAACCTTATGCGTAACAATGCGAAAAACATGAAGTTTTATCTAACCATGTTATCAATTCGTGAAAAATAAAACATTTTAATCGTTTAATAAAAGTAATACAAACTATCAATAGAAAAGAAATTTTCACTACTACGGACTCGACACACATTCATTCATGTTATGGCATCCTTAAAAATTACTCATTTTAAAACAAAATGTAACTGTACACTTGTATTTCACACAATTCTCTAAAAAGATAGGAAAACATATTTGAGAACATTTTATGTAATTTTGACATAAGTCTCTGTTTGTCGCACGTTTTCCTCTTCCAAGGCTTCTGTTCTTTTCGACGGCGCCGTTTCCCTTGGGGCTTGATAGACACTTCCATCGCACCACCAAAAATAAAAAAGGCGAAGAAAGAAAGAACGACCTCAAAATCAAGCAGCGAAGAAAACGTGTGACCGGCCGGCCGGAGGTGTTGCTGTTGAGGGGAGGGCCCATAGAGTTTATATTACTAGAGTAGAGTATTTATGGGAGGGCCTGTGGGATGTGGAGGAGATGGCCAAGAGGGGAGGCAAACAAGTGAAGGATGACTCGCGGAAGAGGGAATGAAGTGTTTAGGATGACACGAAACGACTGCGCGTATTCGAAAAACTGGCTGCAATGGTCATTCAATGATGGTCATTGAAAAAAAATGAAATTCTTGAAATCAAGCGTCAAATATCTCGTGTAGGAAACCTGGTAAAAGACCCGTCTTCTCTCAAGGCACAGATTTAACCTTTTTTACGATTCTGAGTCGACAAACCGCCACGTTCCTATGACGAGCGAAGCACAAACTGGTGAACGGAAAGGTTCTGCATCGCCTTCCGCGACCGTGCTAGTGCGCCCCCTGTGAATGTGTGCGATGAACACTTTGTCATATTTCAATTCTTTTCACTCGTTCACTTGTTCAGATGCTATACATGTGCGTGCGACCAAAGTTTCAAGATTGAAAACTCAGTGTTTATCCTCTGCTATCACTCCATTCTGCTGAGCTTCGAGGAATTCGCACTTCAATTGGACGAGGAAGCATAGGCCGTGATGCATCGCACGCGAAGCTAATGGCTACTGGAACCGAAAAAATAACGAGGAAAATGTGGTCAAAAATTTCCTCTTCAGTGAAATGCCGGAATGGTTATGGAAGGCAGAAGAAGTTTAAAATTCCAACAAATAACTAAACGCTTAAGAATTCAATGGTAATGGGAAATACTCCACACCACACACGATTATCTGAAGATTTTCTGAAATTATAAAAACGTGCACATTATGTGCGCAAAATTCAATCATCCATCAATCAAGATTTGATCCGTACAGCCACTGATCCTTAGCGAGACATTTTTTACCCACTACTAGGCCACAGGAACGATTGGATGTTTCAATTCCAGATCACAGTAATGTTCACAGATATCCCGACGAGGGTAAATTCATTATTCATAGGTGAAAAGTGGGCGATAATTGAGAAAGAATTCATAGTTGGGTCATTTACGAGTTGTCTTACTGCGACGTACGTGATTAAGGTTCCCCCGGTACAAGGGGTATATAGTTTTAAAATGTCTGGTTGTACACGTAAAGTCATGTGCCATTCTCTGGGCCTCATACTCGGTTCTGCGAAATTTCAATGATCAGAAAAACGTCCCCATTCTGCGTGTGCAATACCTTATCATCCGTCACAAAGATTTGATTCGAGGAATCTTTGTTTCATAGCATGTTACGTAACCCACAAGTACAAAGAAACAATTGCGCTCCCTCGCTATTCAATTGTCCACTTTGTTCGACTTATTTTTTCGAAATCATGACTTTTTGTTCACATATGTTCCAACGAGAGTAAACTGCATTCCGGGTGAAATTTGGGCGAAAGGATAAGTAGTAAATTTATGAGCATTAATACGCAGTCGGATTTGTTACACGCTGCTAAACCACGACGCGAGTAATATTTCCCCGGTAGAAGGGGTGTGTTCTTTGAATATTAAACGGAGGATATCATCAACTGTTGACACCAAGTCAAAAGAAGGATATCGTCAGCCAAGAAAACCTTTCCATTAAAGAAACATCACGTAGTTAATTTAAGGGTTCGTGATACGTTGGTGGGTCCCCAAAAGGCCCTAAGTTAAGCCATGGGCAGTTAGTTCGCTGATAGTAAGTTGCATTAGTGTTCGATGCGGGGAAGAAAATGCTGATTAGTTTTCTTCAAAGTGTGCTATGATACATGGTTTTGATAGTGGACACTAAGGATATGGTAAATGACGAAATATATATATAGTTGCATGTGTGTGATCTTGGAAGAGGGTCACGAGAACTCGGTGGGCCGGCATAAAACTGTAGAAAAACACCACACGATGTCAAATATATATCAAAATAGCCGATGGAAAAAAGATCAAAATGGGAAAGTATTTCATTTAACGCAATCGCCTCCTAAAAAAATTGGACGGCATTAAATATGGCAGAACCGTTTTCACGAAAATAGTCACTGGAACAAAAGTATCCATGGACCACAAAACAAATATAAAAACCAAAACAAATAAATAATGAGCACTCGTATATGATAAATGTATATATAAATAAAT
The DNA here is from genome assembly GCF_921293095.1 of Ischnura elegans. Lineage (NCBI taxonomy): Eukaryota > Metazoa > Arthropoda > Insecta > Odonata > Coenagrionidae > Ischnura > Ischnura elegans. Next base: position 94,897,529 of record NC_060253.1, read on the forward strand.
GAATATATAGATAAATGGGAGTATATGACAGCACAAATCCTAACAAAAGGCAAAATTCATATATCGTTTACTCAGGCAACATCTCTTCATGCAGAATATTATAGAAGAAAAAACGTCATTCGTAAAAGTGTTGGCGATCTGAATAGTATGCACTTCTAAGAATAGAAAGTAAGAGGTGGAAATATTTGAAAATGAAGTTATGCTTGTAGTCATGGCTGCATCAACAAGGTAAAGCCGTGTCCCAATTGGCCATTTGGCTATGCCAATTCCAGGATTTAGCCATGACGCCATCTTGGAAGGATGTCCCAACTCGTTAGCCAGCATAAGGGAGGGAATTTAGGCAGCTAACGCGGCCGCCAGATTTAGGCATCGAGGAGTGCATCCTTCGCCCGACTTTTCCCATGATTCAAAGCGAGCAAAGCGTCTTCAGGAGAAAGGGCATCATGGCTGTCAACAAGGGATAGTACTTGTTTGCAAGTAGTGTTGATATTTTGAGACTTGTTCGAATAATTATTAATTTTTATTTTGTTTATAATAATGAAATTGCGTTAATGGAAGTGTAAGGATTACGGAGAAATTAATTAATGAGAAGGCGGCGTTAATTTTAATGCTAATTAATGTTTGTATGCTTCTTATGTATGTATATGTTATTTTATAACTTTTAATACCGATCACATGTTATCTTTTGCTACCGTTTACTTTTTTAACGTGTTAAATAATGCGTATTTATGTAACACTATGTCTAAATTATTATTTAACACTTTTTCTACATTAGGTTAACACCCGTAAGAATAAACAATTATTATTATATGTTATTGGACAAAGTCCCGAAATTGGAATCGGAATAAGTAACAACATTTAAAATCAATAGTGATTATAAGATATGATACCGAAACCTGATTTATGTACGAATACCATACTTTAAATAAATTTTGAAAATAATTCCCAAGTCAGACGGTGACCGTTTGAATAGACGAAATAGACCTGTTCTTAATAATATAAAACTAGAAATTAAATTGCTAAAATATAGGGAATTCGAAAAAGTACTTGGTTGAGAGACGATTGAAATATTACAAACCAATTAAAAGGAATATACGCTAACATTTCGCCACAAATTTAGCTAAAACCACTTTAACAAAACCATACGGAACTAAAAATACGAATTTGAAAGTATACCCCTACTTTACTATTACAAAAAGGTTGTCTAAGATACTAAAATTATGATTAAATACTCTTCTCCGACATCTAATACTCAAAATCACTTGACACATCATATTTTAACAATTTAGGGTGGGTTTTGTTCATCATTTGTTCAAATCATTCCGATTATCTCTTGTTTTGCATTGGCCTAGTGCCCAGTAGATGGCAGCACCTGCGTAAGGATGTCCCAATTCATGCTCCCTTGTGGTTGGCTGCCTAGAATCTGGCTGGCTAAATACATGATGCCTAACGAGTTGGGACACGGCTTAAACCTTTAAAATAACAAAAAACACTAACAGCAAAGCTCCGCGAAAGACTTCGAGTTAGAATAATTTGATCGTATTTTCAACCATATTTTGCAGAACATTGTGTTTTCTTTTCTTATTACGCAGACAATCAAAGGGGGCAAGTCGTGTGGAATTTATATAAGGAATATTTGAGGCAGAGCTCTGAAGAAATTAGGATTCGTCAAGCGTATTGTGGGAATATTTTCGAATGAGAAAGTAAAAGAAAGGTGCTTTTTCGCACTCGTCCTACCGCACCTTGAATATGCAGCGACATCAAATGTTATCCGGTGCAGAAAAACTTCATCCGCGAACTGAATAAACTATAAAGGAAGACTGCGAGACAAGTGAAAAACTGCTACGGGCGTACAGACAGCGTTACCCAGATGTTAAGCGAATTAGGCTGGGAGCCGCTAGAGACTCGGAGGCTGCGCGCTAGGCTTACATTGCTTGAACAATTGAGAATGGATATATCTTTAAGAGCGACACAGAGAACATAATATTAGAGCCACACTATATTTCCAGGTCGCACAGAAACGATAAAATTAGAAAATATTTTGCCGAACGGATAGATATGCGAATTTGCTTTTACCCACTCATTTCGGACTTTAATAAATGCTAGGCGTAACTCTGTTTGAAAATTCACTTTTAATATATAAGCGTCTGGTGTCCTAACACCCCTAATACGAAAACAAACCTTATTGCAGAGTAGGTACTACAGAAGAAATGATTCGTATAAATAGAAAAAAATGACGATTGAGAATTCCATGCGTAAAAGTGTTTGCGGTGGAAATGAGATTCACATACAACAATGACATCAAAAAGAGAAAGAAATGACTGAAAATGCAGTTAAGTTTGAAGTCATGTCTGCAGCAACAAGGTCGACCTCCAAAAGAAGAAGAACCCAAACCAACCAGTCTTTCGAACCGGCAAAGCTTTTCGAGAGACGAAAATTGGAAGTCAATACATCTGAAGGTCAACGTCTCTCTATTTCGTAAAGGAGTAAGCAGCCAAATTATCTTCATTCGATCGTATTTTTATAGCTTTTTTATTGCATATTTTACTGAACATTATGCTGTCTCTTTTTATTGCGGAGATATTAACTCCAAATCTGGAATTTGCCTTGAAAGATTGCCCGTTTAAATGATTTCGTAAAAATATAAAGTGACGGTAGGTGTCTCGTAGTGTAAATGAATACAGCTGCATAGGTTTTTCAGTCGTTAAACTTGAATATCTATAGCAGGGATTTCCTAATGACAAAGAATCCTTAACTTACTTAATAACTAAATGCATTAGGAAGAAGTGAACGATTAAGTTGGGAGCCTTAGCCATGCTTTCAAACATTCAGTGGATATCGACGCAAGAACATATGAAAAGGTAATTCCGTTGTGAAGAAGAACGTTCATTGAAGGTTAATGTGCAGGTTTTCAGTAAATGCCAACTAGACAAGACTATTTAAATTACTTAATCGCTATTTAAAATATTTTCGAATAACAGCAGGCGAATCAATAAGTAGCATTGAGGCATAAACGTGTTGATGTTGCTAAGGAAACATAATACTGTCCACCGATTATAACAGCAGCGAAATGAATAAGGCCAATCCTTCACCAAATTCAAATACACCCGAAAGAACCCTCTGCAAGCCTATTCATAAGACAATGATATCCATGACGAATACTCAGGTGTAGATCAAGTTTTAGAAGCCACTAAGTAGTAAAATGACAAATTTTGAAATAAGTAAACTATGATAGGGAAATTTAAAAAAAATCGTCACCTTCTTCTTGAGATCTACACAAAAAACCTAAACGCACAAAGTTCTATCGATGTTATTTTGTATTTTCCCTGCAGTTGTTTCTAATAATTCCATTCACGGAGGAACAAGCCAAAGAAAAGAAAAATAAAATCTTCAGTTAGACGAAAGCATATAATCCCGTAGGTACACGTAAAAAATAACTGCTTCCATTTCAAGTTAAGTTAGCATACCAATGGAAACTTTTCGGCATATAACATAATGAAACATTGTATAATATTAAAAAACTAAATCCACTTACCATTTCTTTCCTCAGGATATCTCTCCGACGTAATATAATTCCCAGAAATGCCACTCGTATAACTGACACAGCACTATTTTCACACGGAAACAATTTACTGTAAATAATAAGAAATGGACACATATTAACATAATGCTATCATCAAGCAGAAACCAAGAGCACAAAATCCACATGATTAAATATTATCGAATCAACGTCCGGCTATTGTGAACACGGAAAAGTTTAAATCGGAAATTAAAAATTACTTAGTGAAAAATAATAGTTAATCCACTTAACCATTCATTTCAATTCTTATTATTTGCAACAGTCGTGTGATACAACGGTAAAGAAGAGAAAGTTAGCGAAGAAAACTTGAGAAGTCTTTTTTGGTTTAATTCAGACGAAATATCCGAATAACTACGATAAATGTTAGCGATCACAACAGCTTGCCGGCGACACAAAGGAGAGAGACGTCTACTTCAAATACCAACGCGAAATACATTAAGAAATGAGTCCAATAAGATCTCTACATAACATCTCGTGACTGAACACCTGGGTGTAACAACTGATGGTCAAATGGGGCAATCTAGCAAGAATTCCATCTCCTTGGTGGTAAGGCCCATAAAACTCGGAATATTCTTGCGGCAAGAGCCACCTACGAATACGAGAATAATACGAGATAACAATCGCTTCCACCAAACGATGGGGGACGAATACCTTCGTGTAAGCTCTTCTCAAAAGCTCGTAAGAAATCACTGGAGGAGTTAATTCGTATGACCTTAGGGAAAAAGTACTTGGCAAGCAATTCGCATATTATCGCAATCATGCGTAATTATTTAGAATCCGCCTTAGTGAAAATAAGATCGCAATATGACCAATGGATCGCTGCAACGGAAAATTTACGAACATCTGATACGCGAGACATTCTGACGGCATTACCTAAACTAGATCACCAGACATGGAACTCAATTTATGAACAATTTAGACTCGCAATAGCTCCCAAAGTCGGGAAAGCGAAAGAGCGGTAATGAATAGGGGACGTATTGAAAATAGAAAAGAGAAAATATACCCCAATATCGTCCTATCTTTGGCAGGAGCAATGGAAACACAAATCACTAGCGAATATATCACGATTACGCTATCTTCAAACCTTTGAGGTTCTTTGCATTGGGTAATAAAATAATCAAAGGCGGGATAAATCTCAATTAAGCAGAGAAATTCACGAATTATTTTAAGCACTAAGCAAAGCAGATTCACTGATAACTTGAACACTAAAATGAAATAGCAATGACAGATGTATGACACGATAAAAACGTAAACTAATGTATGGCTTGCTTACTTACGTCTTAACTCCACGGCGGTTAGCAGGAAAGTGAGAAGGATCGCAGCTCCGTGGATGGGATTCGTCATTTGATTGAAGGACGTTTATGACGTCACGATACTTTGAGTCTCGTTTATTTCGTAAAAGAAATAAAAATAGAGTATCAGTGTTCAGCTAATAAGCAATATAAATTTTAAATTAATTTTTAAATGTAATATTTTTAAATAAATTTATTTAATATAGGTTGAAAAACTATTACGCCACTTTTTGATCAACGATTTCGAACACCGATTGGCTTTTGTTTTCCTGACGTCACGTTCTTACCCCACCCACAACTCAATGGTCTTCTTAACCGTCATAATACCATATGACTCGTCATCTTTTGTCTCATTTCAAACTGTTTGTACACCGCCATAGCGTAACATTGTCTGCATCAACGGACAACTGTTTCTAACTCCATTGACGTCTGTATGGCGACCCAATGGATACACGAATACAGAGACGTGATTATTTTTCGTGCACGCTGAGTTTGCGGGAGAAATTTAAAAACAGTGAAACAACGTGTGCATGAGAGGTCAGAGTGGGAAGAAAACCTGGTGCAAACAGCGGCTTGCTGGGACGACATTAACGTGATTGGTACTGTTAGGGTCCGTGAGTAAAATATTATTATTAATGTGTATCATCATTATCATTGCCATCGTATAATATGCATGTCATTGCTTTATTCGTATTTTTTTGGCTAATATCCATCAAAATACAATAAAATGGTCAACTGTGGGGATCTTATGATTCAATTTGCTGCACTTTTTGACTCGACAACTCATCACAAATATCTGGCCGCCCTGCGTTTTAACAGCGGGAAAATCGGTTTCCCTTCAAACGGTATTTCTTTCTTAACGCATCTTTAAACGGTAAATTAACACGTACGAGTTAATGTGTGAACGCATGAACGAATGTGGTCGATATGAACGGAACATGTACGAATGAATGAACTAAATTATAACAGGTTCTATTTCCTGTAGATGCATTCGCTTCAGTAGTTTACACAATGCATTTTATCGCTCATTCACGCGTTCAAATGCATTCAGAAATTAAATCGAAATGGTTGATGATCCGTGTAAACAGGCCGTAAGTGTCGTTCTCTTGCGTGTATTTGTACAGGTAAATTCTTCATTCCCGTTTTTCAGGGAAATGATCCTAAGGTTGATCTGCTTTACTGCTTACAGAGAATGGGAGTATGGAATGAGCTGTTCAAGTGGTATATGTCCTCTCCATGTTTACGTCTCTCCAAAGCAACCTTCCGTTTGAGGCAGCGATCGAGTGGAGTGATTACAATATTATTATACTCTCGTTAATCCCCTCAAATATAGTTCTACGCCCCACCGCAAATGTTCCATGGCGCCCTGTGCGCTGCCAAGTCAATTGGAATCCCTATCGAGTTGAACTGGATGGATTATCAACATTGTTTTTCACTAATTAGTATCATAATATAATTACAAGTAGGTACTTCATTCAATTTATGGGATAACCTCCCATAAATTGAATGAAAATCAACGTAAAGAAAAGTGGTCACTTATTGACATTTACCTACATGCACCATTTATTTGTTTATCGTCTTATCAATATATTCCCTGCAAGTGATGTGAATAACGATAATTAAATAATATTTATTCAAACTATCGGATACATGCAGCATCTATTTCTTACATCTACTTCAAAAATCCTTTCTAATGCTGTATTTATTCTTTGGTGTAATTTTACAGTGATGCTGTACCAATCGTCTTCCTGGGCATTATCCTGGTGTTAGTCTGGGCTGCTGTCACGGATATGAGAAATAAGCGAGGAGAAAATTCGGTGTCGATATTTGGTACGAATATGGCATCGGAGAAGAAATTCACGGGAAATAATATTGAACATGTGAGTAAAGAAAATGAATTTTCATATGAATTAAAGTGAAATTACAACCTACTATAGATGGGTCAAAAAGAACCGAACTGCCAAAACGAACTGTTCACTGAAATGAACCGGTTTGAAAATGAACCGTTCTCTAAAACACCCTGTTCACTGTTCATGTCGGCACTGCACAATTGCGACGTACTCGGTACAGTAGGTATGATCATCAAGAGGCATTTTGAACTGCAGCTTACTCGAGCAAGTGCGTTGTGGGTACAACAGATGGCGGTTACGAGGGAGGCCATCCAAGGCCGCCGAAGTGCGTCGTAGACGAACGAGCCCCTCCCCTTCTTTCTCTACTATTCCCCTCCGATAGCCACTGAACGGTTCGTTCCAAATAATATTTGAACTGATATTTAAAATATTAGTTCTTTCGAACCGTTCGAAATATTAGATCAAATATTAGTTTCCTCGGGGCGTTCAGTTGGGATATCGCGTTCATTTTGATTTCGTATTTTGAACATTTGTGGATCTGTGGATGCATCTCCAAAAATATTGTTTAAAACGTGATTCATGAACTCAGGAAACGATTGAACTCATGATTGTGGAACATTTTTTTCGGTCCCTTTACTAAGTTGATATTTGGACTTAGTTTTTGGCGCCTACGATGAAATTTTTTAATTGGGATCACATCTCCAAAAATATTGTTTAAAACGCGATTCATGAACTTAGGAAACGATTGAACTCATGATTGTGGAACATTTTTTCGGTCCCCTTACCAAGATGATCTTTGGACTTAGTTTTTGGCGCCTACGATGAAATTTTAATTTTTTAAGAGCGCTGTATTGTGCAATGTGGATGCATCTCCAAAAATGTTGTTTAAAACACGATTTATGAACTTAAGAAACAATTAAAGTCTTTGGACTTAGTTTTTTCAGGTACATCATCTAACTAGGAGTTTAATCGTTTCTTAAGTTCATGAATCGCGTTTTAAACAATATTTTTGGAGATGCATCCACATTTCACATCACATCGCACTTAAAAAATTTCATCGTAGGCGCCAAAAACTAAGTCTATAACTAAAAAAAGTATATGATGACAATATAAAATGTGTACATTGTATCCACTATTTATGTTTTTCTTAGGTTGGTCGTACAGATATTTACTTTTAACTGGTTTAATCTATATTTTACCCTGCGTCGCTTAAGAGTTCTCATCTGATGATAGTGGGAAACACATATTTGGCTCCAAATTACATCAAATTACTTGTTTGTATCTGCAAACTTTGGCAAGCTTGTAATAGCCTATTAATTGCACACCACACTAAGCTTTCATGTACTCTAAACGCATTATTAACAATATTTTCTACCGAATGACCCTACCTGTTCACTATGAACCGATATTTTGAACTGTCCTTTTTACTGAACAGGATCAAAGTGAACAGTTCATAAAAATGAACAGTTTAACCCACCTCTACCACCTACACAGGGGTGCCAACCCCCCAACCCCATGGCTGTACTTCAGCTTACCCTCACTGAAGACCTAATCCTGCGAAAACAGATATGCAAATAACCACGGATGTAGGGGGGAGTAACAGGGGTCATTACCCACCTAATTTTATCTAAAACAATTTATTTTTATTGGTTCAACAGTTTTTGTATCCTTGTAAAGAAGTATTATTGAGAGTGTTTATAGAGGGAGTTAGCTGAATATATTACGAATGCCAACATACTACTGTAGATCAGATCATAAAAATAAAATAAGAGATATAATAGACTGCGTAGGACACACTGATTCATAATTTCGGTTTTCCCCCGACAGATAAGGCGAGACTATAAATGCAGCGTAAGGACTTACTTATAAATAGGTTAGTTCACATCTTGTGTAGCCTAATAACTAAACTCGGGGTTGCAATAAATCCTAGTGTTCGTCAGGGCTGCTGCCAAAATCCAATGTGACCGTATTTTTAAATTTTTCAAATGCCTTTTTCCTTCAAACCCGGGCTTAAATGGACAAAATCCTTCGACAGTATTCGTGCCCAAGTGTTTAATATCAAATAAAAATTGTTTCATTTTCGTTCTTGACATTACTTACGTAGTCTCCTTTTCAGAAAAAAATACGTCATTTTTTTCAAATCATTCGTACATCTGCAATCGCTTTCTCTCGCTGTTGGGTGGTATGGGTCCCCCAAATACTCTCCCCGCCCCCTAAAATAACCTCTCGCCTTCTCCGGCCACTCTTAATGTAATCGTTAAGAAATAACGCCCCCGGCTTGACTCAGGCCACCAACCTTTGGGTTAACGGCCGAACGCGCTAGCCGATTTCGCCACGGAGGAGGCAATGTGGGAAGATGATTTCTATTGGTCCAAGAATTTGTGTAGGTGATACCCAACTTTCACTTGATTAAAATTAAATGGAGAATTTTGTGTTTCTACAAATTACAGAAGGGGTGGATACCATGATTTTTTTGTATTTCGGTTCGTTCACACCAAAAATTCCTATGAATCAGTAAACCAGAGGTGGGCAGTGGGTTTTAAAATATAATTATGCTACACCTTGGCGATAAACAATTCTATATATACCTACACCCAGTGTGATTAATATACCCAATAACATTTTATTCCCACAAGCAAAAGTATAGATAAATATAATATATTTAGTTTTAAAATATGAAAATTATCCTTACTTGATTGTTTCCTTGCAATTGGAGTCATTAGACGCTTTCCACAAGAAAGAAGCCATCTCGTAAGATCCGATAATCGTTTGATACTTTACTCCCCTTCCGTAACTTATTTTTGAACACAACAAGCTACACAATGAAACACAATCACCACAAGGGGCTTCCACACGTACACCATAGAACACACTTGACACTATATGCACCATGCGCTAACCCAGTGATTTCCAAATTCGGATTATTTTCTCAATCCACATTCACCAATTCACTTATTCACATTGCAACACGAAATATTAACATCTTCGATAAGTGTAAAACACTTCCTTCATGTTATCAGAACACGGGAATAATTTCTTCACTAGACAGAAAAGGCACACTCAGGAATAGAAATCAACACTCCCGTCACACGGTTACCCAGCAACTGAACAATACTCAGAGTCGCTTCGCATAGTCGATGCGATATTTTTTCTCAAACACCATCAACTCTGAATTGAGTCATCCCAATGCCTTATAGACACGATCTCTTTCTACGGTTAGTACGTGACCACAGCTCCCTGCAATTTTAAGCAAACATCGAAGAAAATGCGGCCAGCCGAACGGCAGTTGTTCGCCATGTTCACAGCGAGAGTGAATGAAATTAGCGATCACTCACGATGACTTCTTACGGGATTCACAGTGATTCTTTGGGTATGTGTAATGCTAATATACGCTCCTCAGCGATTGTAGTCTAATCTAGGGTTAAAATGTATCTCATGTTTAGTAAAGATTCGAAATATCAATTGCTTAAAACTTGGAATTAATAGTGAATAATGGAATTAATAAAATTCGTCATTCCCATTAGAGCCTCCCCTGCATATTTGCACACCTTTAAGCTCCCCATAAACAAACACAAATTCGAAATCGCAGGAGTACTGCAGTCTTCACGAAGAGTAAATAAAATACGAAAGGATTTTTCTTGGACGACACAGCGAGCTAAACGACAGCCGGATGCACCGTGTGAATGATAGCGATCATTCACGATGTCTTCGAGTACGGAATCCAGAGTAATCTTTCCCTTTGAGCACATTTTTTCCGACATTCTGTTACAAATAATTTTCTGACTTTTATCTACTTTATATGGTACCAATTCTATTTAAAAATAATTATTTTTTTCTCTTGGAAATGGAGTTTTAATATCTTTCTCAAAAGCTTAAAAATTGTCAAAATGACTGTTTAGGTGTTTCTGTTTTATTTATGACGCGTGTTCTATTCGGGAAATCTCTACACCATGTTACGTCCATCCACTTTGACATTTTAGTCAGCACATTTATGCATTAGAAGTGCCTCATTACTTTTTGAATTGAAATAATCTCCATATGCCATAGTGAGGGACGAGTGGTAAATCAGGGGCTTAGAAGCTGTAGCGACTGTTCTTACGAAGCAGCACTGTTCATTTTTACTTTTTTATTGCAGAATTATTTGCAAAAAATTGCTCATTTGCATTGATAGGTCAAGGAAGAGGTTGTACTTGATGAATTTATAAATTAATTTTTACATTAACGAAGGAATATTTAAAATCATTACTACCGTAAAATGAAGAGTAGTGGTCATTCTAGGTATGATGCAGAGTAGCGATGAATTTCTGGAAAAAGAACAACTACCCACAACATAGCTATATCATTCGGGATACCCAATTAGAGACAGTTGAATCCGTGAAATATCTAGGAGTTAGACTCAATAATGATCTATCGTGGAATAAACATATTCGGGAAATAACCGGTCAAGCTAAACGTAAAATTGGGTTTTCTTAAAATAATACTAGGTAAGTGCGACGACAAAGTGAGAGATATTAGCTACTTTTCCCTCGTAAGATCCCATTTAGAATACGCTGCCAGTGTTTGGGACCCTCATGAAAAAGGCTTAATGACAGAGTTTAAAACGCGTGCAAAGAAGAGCTGCCAGGTATGTGAAAGGTCGTTACGATAGTATCGTTAGTGTAACTGACCTCTTATATAAACTCGGATGGGAATCTCTGTCGGACCGTAGATAGAAAAATAGACTAAACCTTTAAGACAAATTCTAAAGCAGTGTATTTTCTGACGAATTCAGCCATATCTTACGGACGCCAACATACTACGGAAGATCACATTATATAAATAAAATAAGAGAGAGAGAGAGACACTGTAGATCAGACGGATTCAAAATGTCTTTTTTTCCACGATGAGTAAGATCTTGCGCCGCTTAAGATAACGCTGCCGTTATAATTCTTAGATTATAACGGCAGCGTTAGGAATGATAAATAGATTTTATCACTTTGTAGCGTATCCTACTAACTTATGTATACTTAGATGCTTGTTTCCGAATTTCATAATTATTATTAATAACAGCGAGTGGTAGTATAATTTGTTAGCATGCGTGACGTTTTTTGGACCGTGTGGTGTGCATGTGGGAAGCCAATAGCATGCTGCACATTGGTGATCATGGGCGCAGCTAGGAATAATAACTCTAGTTTCCCTCTCCGAATTTCCACGACACTTTTGTTCATTAGTTCGTTGCAAAAAATGTTATCTACATGAGGGGCGCAGCTAGAAATTAAGGCTGGGGGAGGGGGGTTTAGGTGCAACTAATACCGGGGTGTGTGAGTGTTTAGAATACCCACCAGGATACGCGGTAGGTGCGAGATTAATAAATTGCGGAATTTCAAAGATAAATGGTTCAAAATGGTCAGTTTTAAGGCCATCTGGGGGATATTTTATCAATCCTTACACTATTCTATTAGTAATATAAATCCAATCAAGTAAAATGGATTTAGCTTAAAAATTTCCTGAGCTCTGGGGGGAGAGGGGTTTATCCCCCAAAACCCCCCTCGCTGCGCCACTGTCTCTGATAGGTTCTCAGGGACCAAAAGAGTCATCACTCATTGAGTTATCATTCTATGAATCACTCGGTCATTCCCACCCATTCCCATTCGGCGCGCCGATGCGATTATGTCGAAATGACACCACAAGAGTGCTCAGCATTTAAAAAAAAATGCTCAAAATCGTACTTTTGTAAAAATTAAATCTCGTTTTCAAGACCCAGAAGAGCGTCAAAATCCATTTTTCGGGCAATCAAAATCCTAAAATTTCCCGGGGGGCGGCGGGGTTGGCGAATCCTCCTCCAGCAGAGGCCCCCCCAATCACCTAAAGACCGCCCCTGGGTGCAGCGAGATGCTTAGAAGAGAGCGGCATAATTACGTATAGAGAAGAGATATGTAAGTGTTTGTAGCCAACTAAAAGTGGCGATACTATTTACGTGTTTCATATATGTGAGTACAATTTTTCTTGTGAACAAGCAGCCCCTACTTTATGCCTCGTATCACATATTAGGAGTGACACGGAGATTATCATCATTTATATTTCCCGGTCCGAAATAAAAGATAGATACCTTCATCAAAGAAAACGAAATGCATTGATTGTGATTCGTTACCCGCCATTAGTGTATTCATAATATACAAATTACTTGGTTTTAGATATCCCAGTTTAGACGAATGGCAAAGGGTCAATTTTATCCTCATTTGAAAAAGGCCAGATTGGTGCCCATGCGATGCCACTCCACGTGACGTCACAGGACCTAGTTTCTATACGAGTAGATAGGAGTTTTACATAGTCTGGGATTACCAATGCATGCATGAGGCACAGAGCTCAGGGAATTGTATATCTATATAATCACTTATTAAAACTGCCTAAGGTCGGAAAGTTTCATTTGTTTGATAAGGTATTAATAATCCTTATTTAAGCCAAGCGCTACCTGCTAGTAGCCAGCATCGCAGCGGCGCACAATATCCTCGCCCCAAGGTCACCTCACACGGCGAAAGCGGGATCCAGAATGACGTCATATGGGCTTTTCCCGGCATTCATACTTAGCCATCGCGTTTTCTCGCGCTTGAAATTTTTCACTTTTGAATTAATCGCGAAAAATAGATATCGTAATTTAAAAATCTGAAAGCGTGAAATGCGTACTCCAGGAGTAATAATCTTTCGATTTAGGCAATATAAAAATATTAGGAAACCACCCTTTTAAGAGATATTTTCAGCCGAACGCATAGATATGGGAATTCGTTTTCCCCCCCGACAACAATGTAGGACTTTAATAAATTGTAATCGTAATATTGTTTGAGTAATAGTTTTTTACGTGTACACATCTGGTGTCCTAACACCCCCTGCCACCAGCCTTCTTTAGGCTGCGCTTGAGGGGTAATATGTAGATCATGGTAGCCGAGTTTTCACTAAGAATCAAAATCGATGGTAATTTTATTATCTCAAAAAGAAAAATCGACTGCTGCGATCAGTGTTTAGATTCCATTAAAATCACAAAACAGACAAATTCGAATTCACTTGCAAAATACAATTCAATCCCCATGGTAATTAGTAATGCATGTTCTGTAAAAGTAATTAAATTACTCTAGAGCGATTAAAAATGCGACGAGAGTAATTTTTAAATAAAATTTACATTCTCTCGAAAGAAACCGCTGAAATTTAATTATCCGTGTCCAATAAAAGCTTTCTCCATGATTCCATTCGTATATCGTGGGCATATCCCGCGAGGGGCAGGACAGCTGCCCCTCGCTGCCCCCCTCCCCCCAATAATCACAACTGTATTTAAGGAAAATAATATTTTTGAAGCAAATAATTTTAAAAACGAATGAAGAGCTGTTACAGTTTCCTTAAAACGTTGATTTCATTCACCTTTTCCATGCCTAAATCTTATCTACAACTTGAACAACCATGGCTTCCCCCCCCCCTATATTTTTGACGCCGGATGTGCACTTGGTTTTCAGTGAAGGCCCCCCCCCTCCGAAATTTCTGTACCTCCGAACTCTGCTCTCTGAACCACAGGCATACCTGGAGATCAAGACTTCTTTAGCAAGTATCAAAACTGCAGTTTGGGGTGAGAAGTACTCCACTTTTCACCTATCATAATAACTCTCTCCCTCCTTCCAAGGCCTCATCCTACCGTGTGTTTTTCCTATCCTTAACCCAAACAGCACAAAGTGAATAACATGCACATAATATTCAAATTTTATGCGAATATTGTGCCACCACAATGGTATAAATCGTGCATAAAATGTGCATATTAATAGTATAATGTCCTCATAAATTGCGATATATGCGCATAAATTGCGGAATATACACACTGACGAAATGGCATTATGTTTGCACATATACGGAATATATGAGGACATTATACCATTTATATGCTCCTTTTATGTACAGTGGTTTCCAAAAGTTTCTTAACAAATTGAGCGGCGCCACTTCTGCTTCTCATTAGAAATTGAGCTTCACCACGGCCGTCTTTTATTGTCCTTGGTTACGCGCCACATATATTTCGCTTGTTTGTAAATAGATGTTGTTCTCGAAAATAAGAGCGCAGAATATACCGTGTTACTGCATATTTATCTTTCTTTCGTCGAATTATTTAGTTTAAAATGATTTTTTCGTGAGCTCAAATGACTTTCTGGCTCCCAGGGTTTGTATATTGCGGATTATATGCGTTGCACTGCATGGAACTATTTGTGTTTAATAATTACGATTATTGCATCAATTTAACCTCATGTGTATGGGTGCCATTTGCAAATTTAAATTTATGATTACTTCTTTGCGTGAAATATTGCTTTGCGGTGTTTTCTAAAGTAGATATTTGAGGTTAGAGTGCACTGCTTCGCTCGATTTCTAATTGCATTTTCGTGAAGTTGATGACATTTTCTGTATTTTGAAGTGATCGTGCCAAACATCTTTGTCGGAATGGAGATTTACTTTGTTTACTGCGAGGTGTTACTATCCAAAATACGTCGAGAGAAATACTTGGGTGCATATTCAATATTGCAGTGTTGTTATTACGGTTGCAGTCGCCTCAAGCAGGCATTTGTTTCTCTCGCATACGAAGGTATACTATCGTGTGACGAATGATATAATATGAGTTTTGATACAGATTGGTCAGTTTTGGTGCAATCATTATAAGCTTTTTGTGTGCGCTACGGCGGTCTAAGAAAGATATAAGTTAGCGACAGCCTCTAAATTGCTAATTAAATGAAGCTTAAGTGGCTGCTGAATTGTTGGCGTTCCGGCATATATTCGCGTTTCTCTATTATGCCCGAGGGATGTAACTTCAACTTTTCTTCTCTTTAATTTCAGTGAGAAAGTATTTTTCCCTTTAGGGTCATTATTGTTGATTTACTTTCGACCGATAACATATTCTAGTAGCGAATGAAAATTTCCTTCCTTGTCTAATTTGAGAGCCAAATACTTATTTCTAGCGATCCCTAATCCGGACTCATGTCGATTGCACGTATTTTGTGATGTATTAATTATCAATATTATTTTTAATTTCGTCATATGAGTGATTGTGTAATGTTATAGTCGTGTTTTTAGCCTTCATAACCCTCACATACTTCTCGAATTTGTTTTTATTTACTATTCGTGTGTCATATGTTTCTGGTTTCTAGTCAATTGTTGCGAATACTTGCGAAGGTCCAAGTAATCTATCAGTACTGATTCTTCCAGTTTGTCTGTGGGCCAAAAAAAAACAACCTGTTGATGTTGTCAGCTTTCGTTAACCCTGCCTGCCGTGACTGTGCGGGGTAACACTGTTACCCCAAATAATGTTAATGTTGTATAATTGTTTTATTTATTTGATATTTTTTGTATTTGAGGTCAACCACTTTTTCGTTATTTAGGCGACGAATGATTTTTTTAAACATTTGAATTGTTTTCGAGAACTTCTATTATTATTGGTGGGGTAACTGAGTTTCAAAACAGTTTCTAAAGTGTTCTAATGCAGTTTTCTAAAGCAAACATTTTTTCCATGGGCAGTTACAAAAGCAAGATATGACAGATACCTGCTATTCTTATGAAATCAACGTAAAAACCTAGATTTAGCGAACAATGTATTTTAAAGTGAGGTAAAACAAGATATTATATCATTAAGGGCCCCCGCGCACTGGCAACTTTAATCACCGGCAACTAAACAATTTACTCACCCAAGAGTTGCTCGCTACCGCGCACTGGCGATTAAATAGTTGCCCCTCAGCTCAGTTTACAATCGATCTCGTGAAAGCAAGTTGTGCTGTTGCGCTCATTTTGAGACAGCGAAAAAATAAGCAAAGGAACAAAAGGTTTTGGGTACAGTATTTGTCCTTGTGGACTATCCTCTTTTTATAGTAATTTAGATAAACTATACTGTGTGTAAAATTGGTAGGAGAGGTTCATAGAACTTTCGTTTAATCTAAAATTTTGTTGCCTTTAATGCCAATTCATTATCAAGTTACTTCAAAATGATCACAAATTCAATCACCTAAATATAATAGATATCTTAATCAAAGTAAATAAATCTGGTTTATATACGAGGCATGTTTTTAAAGTAAGTTCCGTTTTGACATAAAAAAACAACAAGTAAATTTTTTTCAAAAATAATTTATTCACTTGAAAGCCCATACTTTACTCTACTGTTCTACATAATTCACATTACTATTGTGGCATTTATCGTATCTTGGGACCAGCTTTTGTATGCCATCGTCAAAGAAGCTTGCCGCCTGATTAGACAACCACTGCTTCACGGTCGTTTTCACTTCGTCATCATCGGAATGGCGCTGTCCAGCCATTAAGTGTGTGTTGCTGGCCGATGTTTTGACTTGCGGCGACACAATCAATGCAACAGCGTACTCTGCGACTTGACAAAAACTGCGCCACCCTATTCAAAACAAAAGGCGTGGCATGCTGAGTGCAGGTGTCGTTTTGCTCCACGATGATGCCCCTCCACACACTGCAAATCGAACACAAGACCTTATCACTTCTTTTGGCTGGGAACAATTAAACCACCCTCCTTACAGTCCCGCTCTAGCGCCGTGCGACTACCATTTGTTTATGCACTTGAAGAAGCATCTGGCGGGTCAGCGCCATTTCGATGATGACGAAGTGAAAACGACCGTGAAGCAGTGGTTGTCTAATCAGGCGGCAAGCTTCTATGACGATGGCGTACAAAAGCTGGTCCCAAGATACGATAAATGCCACAATAGTAATGTGAATTATGTAGAAAAGTAGAGTAAAGTATGGGCTTTCAAGTGAATAAATTATTTTTGAAAAAATTTACTTGTTGTTTTTTTATGTCAAAACGGTACTTACTTTAAAAACACGCCTCGTAGGTACCAGGAATGATCTTCAATAGCTTTAATCGCAAATTGGGCACTAGAGAAGCTGTAAAAATGGTGGAGTGGCTATTTAATATGGGACCAAATATCAGGGAAGAGATACAGTTACACATGGAAAGGAGACTAAACTATTGAAAAGAGACTATGTTGGATCGAGAAACACATGAGGAGGAAACTCAAGAAAATAAAATATGACGCGAGCTAGGAAGGATTGGGCTGCAGTCCGTGGCGTAAATATGGGGGGTGAGAGGATAGATCTCCCCCCCCCCCCCCCCCCCAAACTATCAGAGGAAAAAAAAAGATATTTGAAAGATTACCTAGAATTGAAATATAATAACTTTATCTGCTTAAATTTAAATTTTTAGCGCCAAAATTATGTAAAATGTATATCGAGACATGTCATTTTTCAAAAATTTTCCCAACCCATGCCATCTCATCCCTCTCCCCAAAGCAAATTCCTAGTTACGTCACTGTCTGCAGTACAGCAATTATTGGATTGCGATCTCGATTGCAATACTGTGGAATCTTTGGGGATACACATTGTTTTCTTGTTTTTGGTAATCCTCTGTTCAGAATCACTTACTTATCTTTGACATGTAAGTGCGATTCCTCTATTAGATCCATGATAAATGTGAATGAATTTAACATGATTTCCTCTTTTTATTAATTGTAATTTGCTTCGTTCAAACAACTTTCATTTTATAATGCTCACTAGTTTTTAAAAAATGTGAAATTTATAATATAAGAGCCTGAACCAGAAAATAAAGAAGAACGTTAGGATTATATTTCAGCAATAAATTTTAAACGAAAAATTACGAAAAAAGTGGTTTTATGGAGTAACCCACACCTGTGCAGATCAGCTCCGAATTCGCTGCAGGACCGATTGGCGCCGCCTCGGTCGAACTTAAGACTCGAATTATAACATGGATTGCCGAATCTTTCTGCAAGGGTATATGACCGTTGTTTGTGAATTTATGGCTTCCAAATACAATCCAGGGCTTGTTCAATAAATTTAAGCACCGCAAATAATCCCAAAAGGTAATGAAGCCGGAGCAGCATTTGCAGTAAAATTGAGAAAATGGAAGAAAGAACGGAAGGGAAAATTAAAGAAATGGTGGCGTCGAGTGAAGGTGTAACGCATATACCGTAGCGGAAGGACAAATCAGCCTACCCATGTGGTGTTTTTAAATAGAGATCCTATTTCGAACAACAGAAATGATTGAAATAATTGAAGGTGTCGACTTGAACGAAGAAAAAGAAAATAATCAAGATCAGAAACGTAGATGGAATGCGAGAAATTCCAAGGCTCAGCATTATATAGTCTCTACAATAGATCTCCGTGGTCCACCATGTAATGTGCTGTGAAACAGTTGTAGTTGGACAAGTAGAAAGGAGAAGAATAGGAAAGTGAAGAAAAGAATTTCGAAGAATCTCAACAGTATAAAGGAAATCAAGATGAAGAAAATTAATGAAAGGTGTTAAATGAAGGGAAGGCGTAACTATGTAAGTAAAACATTCTGAGGTAGTTGTTTATTTACATAATGCAAGTAAGTGAATTTGTAAATACAATCCAGAGCATGTTCAGTAATTAATATTACCGTAAGTAACCCCAAAACTTAAAAACTATGAGACCTTTGCAAAACGCGTCCAGCAAAACACTTTCCAAGATGCGCTCCGAACAAGGGCCGTCAAGCAACTGAAAAGTTGCCAGTGCGCGGGGTTGGGTAAGCATCCACGCGATCTATTCCTGCCGGCAACAATTTAATCACCCTCAGAATAGGTCCGGACGCAATTATTTAGTTGCGGCAACTAAAAAATCGCCCGTGCGCGGGGCCGCAGTCAATTTCGTGTGTTTCATTTGAACTTCCACAAAGCAACTAAATAGTTGCTTTGAAAAAGTTGCCAGTGCGAGGGGGCCCTAAGAAAAGATTCATGGTATTGAATTACAGGTAAGGTTAAAATGCAATATACAATTTATGAATTATTAATGGAGTACCTGACATACCGCGTGAGATTCGCGTAAGTATTCTAGGCACAACCACGGTAGGGCTGTGCACTATTCCTTATGGCTGAATTTCTTACGGTACGTTCACGTAAAACGCTGGTTACAAGCGCCTGAAGACCAGCAGTTTGTGTCCGCCGTTTACAATCGTGGACAATTTTTGCGGCCTTTCACTTAAGAAGCCGGAAACAAGTTCTAGTCCTCAGTTGTCGAGATGTCTTCGTCTAGTGATGAAGTTTTTTGCATAAGAAAACGCCGAGTTTATGCTGGACAGCAAGAAATCTAGGGTGCATGATATTAATATCAAAAGAAAGAATTGAAATTGAAAGAAATTTGGATGTTATTTGTCTTTCATTTGCCAGTTCTTGTCTTTTGATTGGATTGAATATTTAGGAGCTGTACGCAGTCTCTTTTGAATCCTGCTCACAATATTCACTCACAAGTACAGTATCATCTGCTTCACTATCCACTACAACACACGAGTTAAGAGCCAGTTTCATACCAATGGAACAGTCGATCCAGCCTTCAAACGATTTTCAATGAAAATCGCCGCAGTATAAACATAGAGTTGTCTTTTCATTCTATAATAAGGTGGTTTCCTATCTTTTTAATTGCCTAAATCGAAACATTTTTACTCCGGGTGTACGTATTTCAAGCTTTTAGATTTTTAAATGACGATATCTATTTTTCGCAGTTAATTAAAAAGTGAAAAATTTCAAGCGCGCGAAAGCGCGATGGGTAAGTATTAATTCTGGGAAAAACCCGTGTGACGTCATTCTGGTTCCGGCTTGCGCCGTGTGAGGCCACCGTGGTGCTTGTCTATTTGCGCCGCTATGATGCAGGCTGCTAGCAGGTAGCGCTTGGCTTAAAACAAAGAAAACTTTCCGACCATAGGCAATTTTAAAAAGTAGGTGATTATTAAGAGATGTTTCCCTAGGCCCTGTGCCACATGCATGCATTGGTAATCTCAGACGATATTAAACTCCTGACTACTCGTATAGAATCTAGGTCACTGTGACGTCGCATCTCACTGTGGAGTGGCATCGCATGGTCGCCAATGTGGCCTTTTGAAATGAGGTTCTACATCTACATAATACCCCGCAAGCCGCCTAAAAGGCGTGTGGCAGGGGGTGTTAGGATACCAGCCGTCTACGCATAAAAAATGAAGTGCTCTAGGAAGTTGGGACTAGCATTTATTAAAGTCCTTTATGGTTCGGGGGAAAAACAAATTACCATATCTATCCGTTCGGCAAAAACATCTCTTTTAATTTTCCGCTCCTATCGGACTTAGAAATATAGTTTGACTCTAATATTAGGTATGTTCTCCGCGTCGCTATTGAAAATATTCATTCTCAATTGTTCAAGCAATCTAAGCCTAGCGCGCAGCCTCAGATTCTCCAGCGGCACGCGCAGCCCATTAACATTCGTCTAAACTGGGATTTCTAAAACCAAATAATTTGTATATAATGGATGCACCAATTGTGTTTAACGAATCACATTCAATGCCTTTCGTTTTCTATGATGAAGGAAACTGCCCTATACTTTTTCCATTGTTTCTTACTTCCCCATTCCGCCTCTCCCGTTCTGCCGCAAGAACACGTTTACGCCTACCTAGGAACTGACGCCGACTGACTGACCGAAAATTACATTTATTCAGACGTTTAGTTGTACCTAACTAACGATTACTTACAACACATACCAAGAATTACTATAATTTAAACGCTTGTATATGACTTACCATCGATAACGCTCAGTTAACTAAGCTGACATGGCTGCAGAGGATGAGCAATAACAGGTTTATCTATTTTGAACACTCTATGATAGTTGACAGCACCTCCTAGTCGCAAGAAAAACCCAAACCCCCTTCTGCCCCGGCCCCCTTTCTACCCTCTGTTCCACTGTTATCAAAAAAAATTGGCGGCTCATTTTCCAAATCTATATGGAAATGATCGTACTCGCCCATCGCCTCTTCAGATAAATTGGATTCACCCAACAAGACCTTTTCTCACCTACTGCCATTTTACGTCTTATGAGGTAAGTACTTCTAAACAGGTATGATTCCTTGAATTCAATTTCACTGATAACGTTGTTTTTCAAACGTGAATGATGAAGGAAGAGTATGGAAGGAAGGGTGGCGAAAAACCCGGCGTCAGCGTAAACGTGCTCTTAACGAAAGGTGTCAAGAGTACCACGGCTTAACGTCCCATCCGACGGACGTAGTGTTTCGCTTGAAATGTCCTCCACGCAATACTCGAGTAGGAATCTGAAAATCCTTTAACAACACCAGCATTTGAACCCGAGCCCACATGTTGGGAAGCCAACACTCTAGCCTCCACACGAACACGATCCTCCTTCGCCACAGTTATGTCGGTAATTTCATTTTAGTATTATGCGAAAACTTGGAAGGTTGGCACATGAAACCACCTGCATCCTTTGCCGTCATGGCACTAAGGACCGATGAAGACTGTCGCGGACGCGACTGAGCAACCGCAGTTGTAGTCAAACTTTTGGAACATAAGCCCAATCGGAATTAATATTTGCGAATAGAATGAACTTAGGAAACTCATGTCCACGCACACGTTGGGCATTCGGAGTGTTTTCTTTCGGGATCCATGACGAGGTTTTTCCCGTCTGTAGATTCGTATTTAGACCCACCGTTCATATTTAAAAAATACGTGGCTCCTTAGCCGAGCATGACTATGCGCGGTATTTGCGGTGAGAATCTGGGAGGCTTCGAGTCCGAAGTAATCTCACTCTCTTTCATTTTTGAACGAGACATTCTTGCTCTTGATGTTATCTTTGCAGATAAATCAAGAAAAAGTTCATATTGAATTTTTTAAAGTCATTAAAATGATGTCCTTATCTACACATTTATTTCTGAACCGATCCATTCACGGAGAAAAAATAAGCAGGGAAGGTGGCAGTAGTTGTATCCTCGTGCTCCTTTGGCTAATTACTGTCAAATCTCCGTTGAGTAAAATTCCTATTGATGGTAACTATAATTCTCACTGAATAACAAGATACATTTGTATTTGAAATCATTTTGATATCCCTAGGTTAAGAAAAATTATAGTAACTGGATCAATAATCATAGTGTTCAAATTTTTTATACTTCGCCTTAAAAAAAAGGCTGGAAATTTATTCCTCGTGATGAAAAGCACCAACGTTTTCCTTCCAGTGCGTGTGTGAAAAACAATTATCTCTAATGGCCAGGTTTGAAAAAATGGTATATGAACTCTTTCACCTTTATTAGCCCGACGACAATTAATAATTATAAAAAGTGCATGAAGTTCAAATGAATGCTGCTAAATGGCACTGAATGCATTGATGGACTAGTATCCTGAGCTCACGGAGTTTACTCACCAAATATGCGCGTGCGCACTCGCGTCGTGTTGAGTCTGGTCCAAGCACCCATTTGAGCATGGCTTGCCCCCCCCGCCTACCTCGGCCCCCACGAGCACCACCAAGCGATCGCGTAGACCGAATATGCGGCCTGCACTGTGGGCCGGTGCGATGCCACGGAATCGCACACTTGTAGAGCGGTGAATTCGCCACGGGGATTGCTGTAGCGTTCGGAGCTTCATATCCCATCTCTGTGTGGACAGGTATTTTTTATCTTTCCCTTTGCGAAGGAACACATAGTGTTCTTTTATAATCCATTCATCTTTGGGTGTGCAGTTGTCAACATGCGTATAAGCACGCGCCGCCACTGATAATTATGCACATTTGACCGAGTGGGTATCATCCATTTCTTCAAGTTTTGAATATCTTTTGAATAATCATACCGAAATATGTCTATTTGTTATTCTATTGGCTTTGCTTTCTGATTTTACCCCAGTTAACTTTAGAAAACACGATGGACTGCTCATTCACCCCACTTAAACGTCACTAAAAATCACTGGTGAGCGTAATAAATACGTTTAAAGGTATGGGTGGCATCTATTTTGCTCATAAGTGTATAATAATTTGTGCTTTGTGCTTTATTATAATTGTAATGCATCAACATAAGTCGTGTGTGGGACGGTGTTAGGACACCAGCCGTTTACACACAGAAAGGAAATGCTCTAACGAAATTTCGCTAGGCATACATTAAAGTCATGCATCGTACAGAGGAAAAGTTTCTTTGTATTTTATTGATTTCACGGATTAAGTCTTCCTGCAACGAATCCCATATATTCTATGCATATTAAAGGCGTGGCCGGACGAGTGCAAAAAGCACCTGTCTTTTACTACATTATCCGAAAATCTTCCCGCAATATGCTGGGCGAATCCCAGCTTCTTCAGGGCCCTGCCACTAATATTTCTCATATGTGTTCCCCCGATAAGTTTTAAATTATTACAACTCTTAAATACTTGACTTCGTCAGTCGCCTTTATGTTTACACCATCTACAGTATAGACATGGGGACTATATATTGATGGCTTATATTGATGAGCTGTATCGGAATTCAGTGAACCATTTCTTCACCATTGAAATTAATACCTCAGATTCATGTGTCATCAACGGTTACGAAACGGCACAAAAACTCGCTCGGATTGCAACTTAACATCGCCAATCACTCCTTTGAAGTGGTCATACGTTTGTGCTTATGCTCGAGTGTGAGCAATAGCGGGTCACATCGCGCGAATAGCCTTTTCCTGTCCAAATATTCATGTAAAACGTGATGTAATCGCACATTTGAGATACCTACATTATCAGTCATCTCACACACTGATTATTTAATCGCCCAGTATCATTCCATGGATTTTATTCACGATTCCTATCGTGACGACCTCTTTCGGGTGTCCTGAACGTTCGACGTCACTTGAGCTGGTACGACCACAACGGAATTCAGTGAACCACTTCTTCACCATAGAAAACCTCAGAGTTTCCCTAGTATTTACAAGTCTTTCCAAGGCTTCAGTGACATTTTATTGCGCAAAAATAATATTTATTTAGCACGCGAAATTCCCTTTTTTCCGTTAATGTTAAAGTTCGCAAGGTTGTCTGCTTTCAATGTCTGTCAAACGCAAACTAAACGAGGGAACTTGCTCAAAATTTCAGAGTTGTTTAGTAATAGATGTTAACTAACGGAAATATTGTTGATTTTATATTAACCAAGTGGGAAATTCAAAAAGTCACGGACTAATAAACGACCATCGTATGCAATAAAAATGTATATTATTATTATTATTACTACAGTATTCTACCGATTAAGGTATGTTTCCATGGAGTACTAAAGAAGTGATCTGGGAGCCTCCCTTTCCTTCCAGCGCTGCCTTCTTCAATTCACTGTGAGGCCTACTCTCTTTCAATCTATCTAAAAACCCTATTCTTTTCCTTCCACTCCCTGGTTTCCCTAACATTCTACCCTCTAACACGATTTTCAAAACTCATTCCCCGCTAAGGATTCGCTCCATCCATACCTTCTGTCTCCTCCGTATCTCATCTAAAAGCTGCCTCTACTCGCCAACCATATCCAGCACTTCACCATTCCATTCACCTTCTCCATACCCACATCTCGAATTCCTCCAATCTTCTCTCGTCTTCTTTCCTCAATGTCCACGTTTCCGCACCGTAGAGTGCTACACTCCAGATGAAACTCTTCCCTAACCTTTTCTTTAAACTCTTACATAACGATCCTTTCAGAAGCTCCTTCCTGTTCATGAACGCATCCTTTGCTAATGCAATTCTCTTCCTAATGTCCTTACTACTGTATCCGTTTTCTTCTAACGTACTGCCTAAATAGTTGTACTGCTCAACCTTCTCACCACCCACTTTTATCTAATGTCTCACATTCCTCGCCCGTGATGCTTTACAAAACCGCATAACCTTATTAGTTTTCCTGTGATTAATCCTCATCCCATACTCCTCGCAACTCTCGTATAACGCATCCACTAGAGCCTGAAGCCCTCTCACTGACTGGCTAATCAGCGCCTGATCATCCGCGAATCTCACTGATTTGAACATCATTCCTCCCACTTTTATTCCAGCTTAAAAATGTATAAGCGGTTTAAAAATAATCATAAGTCAGTAAATGGGAACGGAACTCAAAAATGTTCCTCTAATGAGTTTAAATAATATTTATTCTATTTTCCTTGTTGCTAAAATCGTATTTTTGGGGCCGATTTGAAAAGTGACAAGGCTACCCTCACTACGCACCGGGATTCTTGGTTGCGTAAAATAAGGTATTCAATAGCGACGTCGTTAATAATGGCGATTTTTGGTGTTTTCCAGAAGATTATTCTAATAAAAACATCGATTTCTATGTTTTCAAAGTATGTTTCGCAAATAAATTTCGAATCATTCCACATGAGTTCCAAAGGTTGAATATTTGTCCCATTGCAGTTTCCAATGGAAATCCAAAGCAGTTCAATGTGTGTCACATATAAGTTAAAAAAAGTGTACAAATGAGTTGATGGCATGGTAGGACGCTATGATGTCATGAACTGCTGTGTATCTTGTTTTAATTCCAAAGCAGTTCAAAAGAACATACAAATCAGTGGTTACAAAGCAGAATGATGACAGTTCCAAATGGTTTACACAGCAGAAATTTTTCCCTGAACGTACATCGACTAGCATTCTATGAAAATATAAGTACAAAATATGAGTCAAGTAGAAATCATGTGGAAGTCACGCACTACAAAGTCATGTAAAATATTGGGGTTATTGAATTAAAAATGGTAATTTTGTAAAATAATAAAATATATATCATTCAAATTTTATGCCTGCACTCATTTAACAAACAAGCTCTTTTCCCTACCCGCCAACAGGTGTGCAGTGTACAACTCAGTTACCCCACCAATTAAAGTTCTCGAAAACAATTCAAATGTTTAAAAAATCATTCGCTGCCTAAATAACGAAAAAGTGGTTGACCTCAAATACAAAAAATATCAAGGGGACAAAATAATAAATAAAACAATTATACAACATTAACATTATTTGGGGTAACAGTGTTACCCCGCACAGTCAAGGTAGGCAGGGTTAACGAAAGCTGACAACATCAACAGGTTGTTTTTTTTTTGGCCCTCAGACAAACTGGAAGAATCAGTACTGATGGTACTGATAGATTACTTGGAATTTCGCAAGTGTTCGCAACAATTGACTATCTAGGAAGCAAGCTTTTGTTTTATCCGGATAAGTTTCACGTAATACATTTAATCCAGTTCAAATAAGAATTCTACTAATTGGTTGTAATTAATGAGAAAAAGTAACCTACTTTCCTATAAGAAAACTGAACACGTATTGCACTGTTCAAAAACGCGCTCTTAAGTCCACCTTTGAAGTATATCGATCAATAGATCATAACAATCGATCATATCGATAGTTTTTCAGTTGACATGCGAAACTCGATGTGCTGGTGCCCGCCATGTGCCGATTGTCCATGGTCGTAAATGTAAAGGTAAGGGTAAACATAGCCAAAGCTTGAAACACAAGACTTAAAAGCCAATTTTAGTGCAATATCAGCTATATTATCGTGGAAAAATATCTATCGATTCATCGACTGACCTCTTTTTTTGGCCTTTTCGTGCCATCTTTGGGTTATTTTAGTCCTTCTCTTTACTTCATAGGGAATTTTTCCTGGGTTTTGCTACTAATATAATGGAAATTCTACCGGAATGTAAATTGTTAAAGCAAGGGGCTGAAGCTAAAATTTACGTCGGTGATTTTATGGGACGTTCAGCTGTGTTGAAAGAGAGATTTGTGAAAAAATACCGTCACCCTGTTTTGGATGACAGGATTACGAAGGACCGCATCAAAGCAGAAACTCGGGCTATAATGAAATGCAAAGCTGCAGGTTAGAAAATGGGTGATATTATTATCAGTAAAGTAAATTTTTGAATTGATGAGATTTATGAAGCTTAATATTCTGTACTTAAAAGTAATATTAATTTCTATGTTAAAGGTATATCAACTCCGGCATTGTACATGGTTGATATTGTCAAGAGATTTATTCTCATGGAGAAAATTGCAGGAATTACAGTTAAAGAATACATAAAAACCATGGAAGAGGAGTTTCAAAATTCGAGTGAGAGGGAGGCCATCCAAACCAAGTTGAAGCATTTAGGTAATGACATAGGAATGATGGTCGGTTGTTTACATGCCTCTAGTATTGTTCATGGGGACTTGACGTCTTCTAACATTCTAATGCGGGGGGATCAACTCCATGAAAATGACGTTGGTGATGGAGACAAATTGTGTGGCAAGGTTGTGCCTAGAAGTGGTTGGCAAAGGCTAGTGTTAATCGATTTTGGCCTAAGCAGAACGGACCCGAATACTGAGGATAAGGGCGTCGATATTTACGTTTTAGAGCGAGCTCTTTTGAGCACACATCCTCATGTTGCTGAAGATATCATTTTTCCTGCATTTCTTGAGGGATATATTCGTAAAGGAGGTAAAAGTAGTAAAGATGTGCTGGCCAAATATGAAGAGGTCCGAATGCGAGGGCGAAAAAGGACTATGGTTGGATAAAACACGAAAAGTGAGTGACGCTGAATAAAAGAAACTGATTGAAGGAGCATATAGTGTGTAAGGAAATGGGCAATGCATTTTTACTCATTTACCAAATGGTACCTTCGGGTGCTGGTCTGAAAAATGTTTAAACAAGTTCTATTATTGTGTTAATGTATTTTGCTTGTCATTAGATAATTATACCTGTGATAAGCAGTTGTGTCTGGAGTTCTCTGCCCTCATATTCTTCCTCTTTCAAGATTTATTCAAGAATCTATTAGGTAGCCACTGTCTCTGTAAATATTGTGCATCTTGTGGATTTACAAGGCTTCCCTAATTCGCCTTAGGTAATGTCGGCTCTCTTTTGCCACTATCTTTGCTCTTTCGAAATCAAATTAGTGGCCCTCAATCCAAGCGTGTTCTGCAATTCTGAGTACGGGAGTTGTTTTTGATTTGTGGCTCTTACATACTTCTTCATCCTTGTTGCCTTTCCCCTGCATGCTTCACCAGCATATGATTTTTCATAGAAGCATTACACTTTGTACACGCCTTCGCACAGGTCCTGCGGGATTTGAACTTTTGGTCCAGGTACAATATTTTGGATCTTTGTCACAAAATCACCACATCATCCTTCTTCAGGATCCTTGCAATACTTCCGATACTCCCATGATGCATGGGATTGACAGTCGTGATGCAGGATTGGTTGACTTCCCCTTCTCTGTGGCCTGGTATTCTGCGGATAGTCGTGAGGGCATCTTCTTCACCTTAGCGGCCCTTCTGAGGACCATTCTCTGGATGCAACCATTCTTGAGAGTAGTGCTGTGCAAGGGTGAATTCAGGATATTTTTATGCAGGGGGCAGAAGGGGACAGAGGGGCAAACAGTCTTCTCGTATTTGGGATTAATAAATACATGCAACAATTACTCTACGAAACATACTCTTCATTTTTATTTAAAAGTTATTAATATGTGATGTATAGTAATATAACTTTTATATTAAAATAGGAAATATATTAATATTTGTAATAGAAATCTCGTCTATTTTTTGATCATCCGGGGGGCACGTGCCCCTGTGCTCCCTAAATCCTATGGTGCTGTGCTCTGGTGGTTTTTTTTCTGTACCTAATGACTTGGCATCAGAAATAGTGAAGGCTTGGTGGAGCAGAGAGGTTACCACCAAGGCCTTTTGGGCAGGATGGTGTTGTGATGCTGCACATAGGTATTTTTCAATATGCGTAGCCTTCCTGTATACAACATGTCCAAGACTGCCATTGCCTTTCCTCGTAATCATGACGTCCAAGAAGGAAAGCTTGCCATTGCTTTTCTTTTACATGGTGAAGCGTATCCATTG
This sequence comes from Ischnura elegans, assembly GCF_921293095.1. NCBI lineage: Eukaryota > Metazoa > Arthropoda > Insecta > Odonata > Coenagrionidae > Ischnura > Ischnura elegans. Next base: position 94,926,880 of record NC_060253.1, read on the forward strand.
GTGCTGTTTGTTCAGATGTCAGAAATTTGTCTAATTCTTCTACACCATGTGGCCATATGATGAGCATGTCGTCAATATACCACAGCCCAACAGAGCTTTGATTGGTTGTGGTTGATAAATAATGATCTCCACCTCAAACTGTTCGAAAAAAAGGGTGGCCATTATTGGGAAAGGGGCAAACTCATCACTCCGTTCAATTATTTGTCATATGTAATTGCCATTCCACAGGACGAAGGTGTTCCTTAGGCAGTGCTCCACAAGCTTAGGAAAATCCTTTGGAATTGCTTAGCTAGTTAGCTTTTCCACAATACCAGTGATCCTTCGATAGGCAAGTTCGTAGACAGCGACACTACATCGAAGCCTACCATCAAGTCTTCTCTTTTGGTTGTGATGTCCCGTATCACTTCCACAAAATGGCCTGAATTATTCACAAATGTAGAGGCGTTTCCCACTTAATCTTGTCAAGTTCATAAGGTATTTGGCAAGGCAAGGGGTTGGAACACCGATTTGGATTACTTTGACATCATATTATTAGACATAATGTTAACAGAGACAATGGCTACCCAGTCAGCAACGTATGGAAGAGAGTGCTGACCAATGACCACTCTGGGGTAAGATAACGAGTGTTACATACGGTGGTGGAAAACAAGACTTCTCACCTTCGACCTGAGGATGAAAGGAGGATGGCTTTTGAAATTGTTGTCAATCACAAATGACAAATATGGTCGGAGAGCCCTTAATTTAGCAGTCATCATGAGCATCACCACGGGAACCTACGCACAAATGACTTTCGTTGTTGATGCACCCAAAAACACCATATTGCCTTTTCCATCCATTGGTTAGTCAAATGTGCTCGTGCTTCTTTTTTTATATGCATCACATTGTGGGAGTTTGTCTTGGTGATTTTTTCTCTTTGTGCCCTCTGCTCCATGGTTCAATTAACTGAGTTCATCAAGGAAAGCTTTTCATAAAGTTATTAAAAAATAAATGCCCTTGATGCTTATTCCTGAGTACCTCCTCAAAGTGAAAAAACTGAAGTACTAATGTCATATTCCAGGTTGTATTTATTTTTTTACCCTGAAATATCTGAAATGTTGAGTTTAGTCTCGCCAAATTGCACCACACCAGGCTTTGTGACGGAATGTATAGTACATGATTTCCCCGAATAAACTGTTTTCACCTGTAATGACTGAAATAACTAATTATGTATGTCATCTACAAGGCTGATGTAAATTCTATTTGGTACAAATTTTTTGTATCTCTCATTTAGTCTACAATAGGATGCAAAGTCAGGGTTCCCACTCAACCGTGAATAAGCCATGAATTTCGTCTACTGTGAAAAAACCTGGAAATAGCCGTGAATTTCATCATAAAACTTCAAAAATCTCCCAAACTTATAGCAAAAGAACTACAATTGACAGATCAAAAGAAAAAATATATTTCAATGCCGAGCCACATACAGACACTGTCCCCACATTTATCTCCTCGCATATATTCAAAGTGCAGTTATTGGTGCCTTGTGCCATGACGACACATTGATCTTGAGCCTGTGATTGGAAGACCGGCAAACAAAGTATTCATTAACCCTGGCGAAAAATCAGACACTTCTTTACTTCCCTAGCTCACTGCTCCCTCCATTTTGCCACCCACAACCTTAAGCTTCACTTAAATTTTGATATCGTTAGGTGACGTCTTGAGAAATAGCACTTTCATTGCTACGTTTGAATTCACGGCGCCTGTCGCGGTTGATAAATTTTTAGTTAACGTGCGGGCGGTGGTTGTTACGTCATCAATATTTCTGCCTAAAGTGTCTTATCTACAGACCGTGAATTTGATGATATTTATACGGTGAAAACCTGGAAAAAACCGTGAATTTTATAATTTAGTTTGAGTAGGAACCCTGAAAGTAGAAATTGTCCATGCGTTACAAGTTAGCATTGCCTGCAATGTGCATGTTATAAAATACAGTTGAGGACCTCAAATCCAGAAAGCTTGGGACCAAAGGGCTTCTGGATTTCTGGTCTTCATATTATGTATATTTAGTAAATTAATTAATTTATATATGTGCTCAGGCTCTTGTACTTGATATCCTTATGTGTCCCTGACAAGGTTCTTAGCGTACGTCCATAGTATGTGCTAACTTCCTACTCATCCCAGAACAAGGCTTGGAGAGTGGTGCCATCAGGTGGCAAGTCAAAACACTACGCAGAGGAATTTTCAAACGCTTCTGGATTCCGGGTTTTTCGGGATTCCGGATTTGAGGTCCTCAACTGTAGTTTAAAATCTCTGTGTCTTATTTCACCAATTATGATAGCATTGTTTGAATCAAGTATTTGATCTCATAACATAAACAATGACAGTGATTAGCTCTGAAATACATATCCAAAGAAAATGTGTATAGTGCAAATGCCAGCATGAATTAAGGCCCCTTGTTCTCCATGCCACTTTGTGCAGGAAAAGGGCATAGCCTGAGCATTTTTAAAACAATTCCTGAAAAATTGATGATCCCAAAAAGGATTGAATAAGGACATAGGGTGCATTCAGCCATTATTTGTGTGGTGAGTTGATCATGACATCAGTATGACCCCATAGGCTAAGTTATCAATGCATGATTTTGCATCATGACCGTGGGGGTACCCAGTGAGGGGCAAGCAGCTGATGTAAATTCTATTTGGTGCAAATTTCATGTATCTCTCATTTAGTCTACAATAGAATGCAAGCAAAAATCGGAAAAATGTTTAAGCAAAATCAGTACTGAATTGAAACATAAGCATTCAACAAATTTTCTTTAAACCCATGAAAAATGATATATATTACTATAAGATATGTAACTAAAATAAAACTATTTTTTCAAGGAAATAATCTCATAAACTAATGTCACTCGGTTTGCCCCCCCCCCCCCCCTCTAGACCATGGGTTGCACCCCCCCCCCAGTAATGATCCTTGGTACGCCCTTGATCATGACTTTCATTTATTTTCTTCTCATTGCTCATTTATAACAATTAATTGATACATTTATTTCCTCACAAAGTTATCAACTGATCAATGTCCTTACTGTTAGCTCACGCAGGAAAAAAACCTTTTATTCACAAGAAGTTAAAGCGTACACTTACACCAAGAACAAGAAAACATAAAGTGAAGTACATCAAACATAAATGCAACCTTGGCAATGCCTATACGAACTCCACCCAGGCGCTGCAACCACATTATACATGTACACAAAAGAACTTATTTTGTTAATAACGTATACTCCAACACTTATATCATGTCATTGTGTACCTTTATTCATGTCACATCACAGTACCAGCGCAATCAGAAAGTGAATCACTCAGGGCAACTGAATCCATCTAGTATATAGTAATCAAAGTATTTAGTAGTTAATTTTTCTAGCGTACCAAAAAAGGAATACTGTAAAATAAATAGATTATAACTAAATCAACAATAAGACTATAAAAATTGACATTACATTGATCAAATAACAATTAAGGAAAAAATTACAACACTGGGCGTAATGGCAAAAAATTTACTATTCAATTCTTTGAGATGGTCCAAGGAAAACTACTTTGATAGAAAATCAAATATTTCTCAAATCTGGTTACCATTGGTTTGCAAAACGTACCAAATCAGCTCACAACCTGATGTGTTAAACGTAATAAAGAGGTACAGAAAAAAATTACATCTTATCACTGTCCTATGCATAGCCGGATCCAGGGGGGGGGCACGGGGGCACGTGCCCCCCCCAGACCCTTAAAAATATGCTAGATTTTTAATACGGTCCCATTATCTTTTCGTTCGTTTTGTATGACAAGGTATCCTTGTGCCCCCCCCTGACCAAAATCCTGGATACAGCCTTGCTTGTGCCCCTCCCAGAAAGAAATCCTGGATCCGCCCCTGGTCCTATGGGTATTAGGGATGGAGAGTGTGAGAGACTACTGGGTGGAGCTTAAGGCTGCTGATCAAGAGGTCTTGGGTTTAAATCCCAAGTGAACCCTTCCGACACTCCCTTACGAATTACTCTAAATGTGAGGTGGTCCACGGAAAAAAACTGGCCCCCTATCCTGAATGTGTGAAATTTTCATGCTGGTGGCTTAGATTGAGGTGAGCTCTATCCTTGCCTATCAAAACCAACCTTTGGTATTAATTACTGAGTGAGTCAGTGGGCATTATATTGCATGGTGGTGACATGTGTTCCAAAAATGGAACACTACGCATAAATGAGCTAAATCGAATTAAACCTTGCTGGCTTCAATTGTTAATAATCAACTTTTTCCTCGCATATTATGCATTGGAAGCATCCACTTATTACCAGCAGGCACGAAACTTTCACAGCGTAACAGGTTTCGTAATTAAGAAAATATTAACATACCTAAGTAGAAATGTGTGTAATGTAATGATAATATGCAAAAATCAAGTGTGGGAATGAAATTGTATCATCACTGACTTCGTTGAGTATGAATATGCACATGAAAACATAAAGTGCTAAGGTGGTGTAGAGTGCAGCAGGAAACTCCTGCAGTGCTTTATACCACTTGAGTCAGTTGGATTGTGCCAGTGTTGTAAACTACTACACATAAATGAAGGTTACTTATTAAAAAAATTTAATTTTAACCCAAAAAACACACAGCTGTCTCACGTAATGCGTTTTCAATAAGATGAAATCAGTATTGTAATTGATTTCACATAAAGCTACAATACATTTTGGTTCAATGCAATTTCAGAAGAAGTGAATTCAAGCCTCTAATCATGGACTTGGCAAATGCTGACAAGCAGAGAAGAAAGTATCAACAGTGATTAAAATCTCATCATTAGCTGAGGACACAGACTGAACATTTTCAATTTCTTCAGACAATAAAAGCAGCAAGAAACACAATTGCACAAGAAAGTGAATATTCTAAATTAACCATAGAGATCTTTTGACAAGGTTTCAGAAGGAGGAGTCCAAAACTACTTTGATTTGATCGATATATAGAAGAAAGGTTAAAATATGGGACTTTCAGGGAGCATAGCATCATTACTAGAATGTATAATTTGTTAAGGTCTTACGAGCATAAAGAGTCAGCATGGAACACACATAAAATGGTGCTTCACATGGTGAGGATTAACTTAAGTCCTGCTACTCGTAGCATTCGTGTCTGTGATCTGTGTGAAAGGCATGGCATGTGAAAATTCCATTGGTATCCAATTTAAATGGTGATGAAGATGTAAAAGAGGAGAAATATGCAGGAATGAAAGGATCATAGCCTAATCGATAACCTGTGCTCAGCCAGGACCATGGGAAGTTTTATACAGTGCAACCTCGATAAAACGACACCCCACGGTGCACCAATAAACACTCGCTATAGCGAATTGTCGCTTTACCGGAGGTGGCGCAAATAATAGCCAATATACCTCATATTACTCCTTTATTTTTATTTTATCGCTTAGACGTGTTTGGTGTTTTTTTGGCCATGGTGTGTTCCATCAAATGCTTCCTATTCACGCAACTCACGGACGTGCGGGTATGCTGCCGTCTGCTTTCTGCTGCCCGAGGAACAAAAGAAGATCAAGCAATCGCAAATGCTAATGCCACAATATTTTCACCAAAATTAACTACTTATTTATCGAACGACAGTTTACCACATAAATTTGAGACTGAGCACTCCTTTAACTTCATTTCTAACAGATCGCTAGCAATTACAGAGATTAAGGAGTCTTGGTGTAAGTTTTTCCGGCGGTGAAACCCTCGCTATGGCGAGAGCCAACACCAAAAGGGCCTCTTAAAAACGAAATTTTTAGCATGCTTATAATAGGATCAATTGACGGTGCATCGGCTATCTCTCGTAATAGCGGGGGTATCTCTCGCTATAGCCCGTACTCGCTTTAACGAGGTTCCACTGTAGGTAGTTATGATTTCTCTTCATGTTCATTAAGATGTCATAGGTTTGTAAACAAAATTTTGTGATACATATCAAAATAAGTTTTGAAAAATTAATTATTTTTGATCTTTAACTAAAAAAATGAAGTTCCTCCGACCTAGCTTCCAAGAATTTGGATGCTAATTCATATGGTTTCAAAATTGGTGTCTGACTTCACCAGATAGGGTATGATGCTTCACATAGGTTGCACTGGAGGACTGATGCAAATTTGGATAAGAGAAGATATTGCAACATAATACCTGATGCTTCATTGCACATAGATTATTAAGTATAGGAATATTACAGCCTAAGCACAGGGAAGCACCACAACATTTTCCTGAAAATGTGTTCTTTAAGTAAAAATGACTACTTTCTGATGTTGAACACAGAACCACTTGGAGCTTGAAAAGAATGCCTCCGAGTAGAATATGAATAATAAAAATATACTTTAATGCATTAAAGAAAGTTTCAAGTTAATTGTGTAGTTCACCATACTGAGCAAAGGGGGCGGTGTCTCCATTGGTATAATGTGCCTAGTAAAAGTAAAAAAATTAAAAGTGCCCTGAAATGGCATTTAAAATAATGTTGGGCCAACGTCATTCCAAACTACGGGATGAATGAGCCACCACCCTACCCTTTTAAGACTTATGAACTCTTTTACCATGAAAACCAAAAATTTGAATACACAATTATACCATTTTTCCGAACTGAAGGCGGCTGGGTGGAAAATAGCAAGTAGCCAATCAGAAGCGCTGCCCCTTCCACCTCTACACTCCCCTCCATCCCCTTCCCTTTTCTCCTCCGCTCCCCTCCATCCGGCCGACCGGCGTTGCCAGCCTTGGGAATAACGGTACTTTCGGGGGCGGCGGAAGATTCTCGGACGAACGCTGAGCGATTGGATTTGGCAACACTGCTAGATGGAGAGGGATCTGCACTGCACTGAGTTCGGAGAGAGACTGCGGGCTCATACACACTTTCTCCTGTCGCTCTTCTGTGATTGGCTAGAAGAGTGAGTGGGTTTGGAGCACACTCAAGGTCAGCCGCCGTCAGTTCAGAAAAATGGTATAGCAGAATTACTGACTGGAATTCAAGACCAGCTCCAAATTTGTACCAGCTGTTCCTTCACTTGAAAGGGAAGGGTAAAGGGCGAAACTCCCACTGCCCTCAACTCATACTCCAATTCTCTGAGTGATTAATTTCCTCTCCTAATATCCCCACCTCCATCTAATTTTAATTAGATATACCATCATGGCATAAATGCATGGTCAAAATGGGTCAGTCATTGAACATGATGATAATACGTACCAATGTCACATAATATTTCATGCAAAAAGCATACCTAAATCTGTGGAAGGAAACCAAGTTACCAATTTTTCCCTTGTGAATTTCACCTTCCACTTAAAATTAATACCGCAAACTGGGACAACTTTGCCAGGTTTTGAAAAATATTATCTTTTGTGCCCTACTAAGTTCCCTAATCATTCAAGAAAGGGCCTATGTTTTCATCACACAGGAAAGATATTGAGTGATAGCCTTTCCACACACTTTTAGTCTTACGAGTTTTTAGCCGGTCTTTATTAGTGTTTTGTCTTCGTCGCGCCAAGCTGAATATTTTGGTAGGCTATTCAAGTGTCTCGCCCTGCCCATTTTCTTAAACGTAAGTAAAAACTTCTAGTATCATTCAATAGAGCATATAATTTACTTTCAGAATCGCTTAAAATGGTAAAATGTCCGTTGCAATTAGGTTTAATAATGTACCTTGGCAATGTTGCACCAGGAAGCTTGGTGGAAATAGGACAACTTTGCCAACTGACAATATTGTTATTTCTCAAATTCTAGCTCACTTCTTCCTAAGAGTACGTTTTTCATATACGTTTTATAGACTGTTCAGATGCCAAGACGCTTTAATACCAAGTTGGGAGGCCGCAGGTATCGAAATTATGATGACACTACTCTGCAACTTGCTGTCACTGCAGTGATTAATAATGAAACGAGCAGTGGAAAAGCAGCCCTGAAATATAATATTCCACGTAGGACAATTAACAGTAAGGTAAAGTGTCACCATTCAAAGATTCCAGGGTGCCAGATGGCACTGACCAAGGATAAGAAAGAAGAGATCCTCGAACATGTGCTTGTTTATGCAGATGGGGAATGCCTTTTAATGCCATTGATTGATGATTGATTCGTTTCGTGATCTTACACCATCGTCCAATCATTTATGACAACCTTTTTATTTTTCAGTTTTCACTCCTTGTAAAAAATAAATGGAGAGCCATACTGACAGACCGTAAATTGAGGAACTTTACTAACTATACAACTCTCAAAAATAGAGCATTTCCAACACTTTTGGCAAAACTTCTCAGTGCTTTGGATGAAGGAGGTAAAATGAACTCAAACATCATATCAGGGTTCGAGAAATGTGGCATCGTGCCACTCAATCCCAAAGCAGTTTAGTCTTGAATTCCGGATGCATAGAAGACTGATTGTAATGACGCTCCTACAAGAGTAAGTGCTTCATTTTTTAATTATCTTCAAACATGTCATCGTAATCCAACAAAAGTTCACCATAGAGAAGAAGAATGTGGCCTCAGGAGAAACCGTGGAAAAATCACACTTGATCACTTCCAAGCACCTCCACACAGAATCATATTGGAGGAACTTGTAAATAGAATAAAAATTAGGGGAATGACCATAGTATATTATGTTCAGTGTGTACGATTTGAGTATCAGTGTGTACCATTCAATATTTAAGAGTTTTCAAAGTTAAAATTATTTATTCCATTGTTTTATTGAGGTTTCCGCAGGATATAACTTCATTGGCAAAGTTGCCCCAGTTCCAGAGAATCTTTACCAACTATGTTTTCAATTTTTTTAACATATAAACTTTTACTTAAGTTGTAATTTTTTCACACATTTTGAAAGTAGTGACCAAGAGTAATGGCTGATAATGGTTTTAAATGATTGTCATACATTAACTTATGAGAATGGAGTTGAAAAAGAAAAAAGTGGCAAAGTTGTCCCAGTTTACGGTAATAAGGTCAATTTTCATGTGGAGCCAAAGCTCAAGTTAGATGGAAAAAAAAACCTCAGGGAAGAAAGTTGTACGATTTTTTTTCTTAAATTTCAAAGAGGAACATTACTAGATAATAACTGCTGGCATCAAAATTATAGGCAATTAAAAACATAAAATACCTAATTACATATTTCTTACATTTTTAACAGTTTTGCATCATAAAGTTTAATGATTGAACCTCAGATTCAGCATTCAAAAAAACATGTGAGGAGGAATATCAAAACTAATCTTTAAAAAAAAACACAAAAAACAGCATTTCGACAAGACTGCAAAATAATAGGAGAGTTGAGAGAAGAGGAGTATCAAATTTAAGTATACCGGGACTAGCCACGGTGATCACTTGTACGGAGTCACCCGGAATGCACAAATAGTGCGAAAAATCCACAGAGGAAAAATCATTCGCCTTGACCGGGATTCAAACCCGGATCCCTCGATTTCCGGCTGAGTGCTTTAGCCGGTTAAGCTACCGAGGTGCCATTCTCCCCTGTGGAAATTTGTGGACTATACCAGACATACCACCTTGTCCGGTAGAGTCCACAAATTTCCACAGGGAAAAATGACACCTCAGTAGCTTAACCAGCTACAGCACTCGGCCGGAAATCGAGGGATCCGGGTTTGAATCCCGGTCAAGGTGAATGATTTTTCCTCTGTGGATTTTTTGAACTAGGAGTATCAAACTTATTGAAGAAATGTTGACATCTTATGATCTGATCGAATAAATTTTTTACATTGATATTTTCATAATGACGAACGCAACTCAACACTTCGCATTCTGTAATTTCCCACAACACTATTTCAAGCAGCATAATGTCATGCTTTGCGATGGTTTACTGTATATTTCACTAATTGGGATACCACTTCTGTACTTGATGTTGGTTATGAATCTTGGATACCAACACCTTTCAAAGGCAGAATTTAATGAGGGCAGCATAAAAATCACTCAAAAGACTTTACTATTAACAGCATAAAGACTTTAATATATAAACGTAAACACTTTATAAAATAATTCAGGCTTAACACATAAAAATATTTACAACAATCCCTGATCCATTGAAGAAATCCAGCTCTCTCCTTATCATTGAGGACTATCTTTCATACATCGATCAAAACAGAAATATGATAGAAAATAAAATCCTTCACTTGTAGCTTATTGAGCCCAAAAAAGTTTCTACAAATGTGAAATGAAATCAATGGTCAACAAAAAAAGTTGATTAAAGACAGCCAAAATTACAGTGGAGGAGGGTCATTGGAGAATATAAATCAGCTCCACCCCAACCTCCATTGCAGTACTTATATGTGGACGCATTAGAATGTATTTATTGGAAGCCCAGAGAAATTGGTCCACATTGAAGAAATCTTCTCATTACATGTACTTCTGTACAGCCCACATACCAACCGTTCATATTCCACAATAGCCTTAACCTGCTAGAAATAATTTCCTTGGTTCATTCTATGGTCAATCATCATTACTCTACCTCAGCAGCCTCTCTAACGTATGCTATAACTTTTTCAAGTGAATTAACAATTTCACCTTGTGATACATGGGGCCACTGAGAAATAGATGCTGCATACTGGGTAATAATTTGGACTTCAAAGCCTAGAGGGCATTCCACCGCTAACAACAATTGTTTCTCCAGTGATGTATGAAGCATCATCAGAACAAAGGAATGCAGCAACACCTCCCATTTCATGAGGCATAGCCAATCTGAAAAAGAAGTCCAGAATTATTGAGGTACCGAGCACATAAATGCATACTAATAGGTATGTCTTACATATCAGGCAAGTTTACCTGTTTTCTTCCACAAATAAATCATTTAAACAAAGCACAACTGATATGTGATCTTTAACTATCATAAAAAGAGATCTGCTTATTTTTTCAACATTTTATAATGCATATTCATCATTTTCAAATGAATTTTCTTAAATACTATGGGTGAATGAGCAGTCAACACAAAAATTATATAGTAATATAACAAGGGATGGGCGGATCCAGTATTTTTTTTGGACCCGGATCGGATCCTTGATTTCAGGTGTCGGATCTTCGGATGTTTTCAGATCCAAAGGCATTTTCAAAGTCCTGCTATAAAATGAGGTAATTATTCAAGTTTCTCAGAGATAAATACAATCAAAGGAATGCTTTTTAGATTTAAATACACATTTAAATAATTTTACTGATTGAAAATCATTTTTTTAAGCATTCTAATTATTTAAAAAAAATGATAAAATCTTTACACGCTCAGGATCTAAACTGTTACGCTTATGTTTGACTGAACTGAACCATTGACTGAATTTTCATATTCCTCACATCAGTTTCCCCCAAATTTTGTCACTTTCTCATCGCATACTGACTTGTGCTTCACCCGCATATGCTTCAGTTGTGGTAAGGTGGATTTTGCACATCTTCAAGATAGTTTCACGTAACAGTGATCGCACATGGTTCTTTTTATTTCAATAAAAATGTTTCTACACAATAAAAGACATTTTTATCGCTATATCATTAAAGTAAATTGCAACTGCACAGTTAACAATTTTTAGGACAAAATTAGCATCATGAGTGACGAGTTGCAGGAACAGAACAAGACGACTGCTCAGCGAGAACAAGGGGTGGGCAGCAGAAGTGCGTTAATGATAGGTGGAGGAGAAGGAGTGCGATCCTTTCCGTCTTTCAACCAACAAGACTATGAATGAGGGAGTCAAGGACAAACATGTCAGATCTTGCTAATTTGTGATGTTGTTGCCTTCAAAGCAAAGCAGGGCAACCTATGTGAAATATACAGTTGGTGTTTCCAGGCCGTGTCTTCTTGTTTGACAGTACTGATGCCACGCCTGTTTCTTTGAAAATTGTGCTTTTTGGACAATGATGAATATTGGTATAGTCTTGTTATAGCTAAAATTTTTTTTCAATCGATATAAGCTAAAAAAATTCAAATATGTTACAAATATGATGCATTTGGTCGCATTCTTTATTGAATCTCCGGCACGTCATCCAATTGCCGAAAACTATCAAGACATCTTGAGGTCCGGTAAGTCACTCGCCTAGCATTTGTTCTCCAGAAACGGATAATTAAAGCAGGTAAGATGGAAAAGGTCAGTGGGTCAGATTGGGTAGGGATGAAACACTTCCATTGTTCTCATGTAACTAAATATTTTCCTTCCAATACAATTATTTATGGACTAAGTGGTCTCGGAAAGGAAAAAAAATATCAAAGGCATGGGGTGATGGACGGCCGAGGGTGTTTTTTTTATCTGCGACGTAATCACTTTTGACTTGGTTGTTATTCTATGGCATTTAGACCTGATGGAGTTCAATCTCTTAGTAAGAGTCACACTATGTGCCTGTCGTATTTTGTGGTAAAAATTTGCGCGGCTGGAATTATGTTGCATAACCCCTCAAGAGCTTTTAAACAAAATGGTTCATGAGTAGGACAAGCATCACAGTGCAATGGCGCATGTGAAGGTAGGATCGGAACTCTTTTCACTCCCTCATATGGGAGGCTAAATCCACTGAAGCATAAATTTAAAATTTTGGATCCAGATGCGATGCCGTCATGAATTTGGAACTGAAGTATCTGATGAAGAGCAATATCTGCAGATATATGGATTCGAGGTATCTGATCCGACCATTCCTAAATATAACATTACATTTTAAAGTGCAAAACAAAATATATGCGGTCAAAGGAGCTGCTCCAGGATTATTGGCTAAGATTTGGTGTCCAAACATACGGTACACCTAGACCTAACTACCTGCTGGAGTCGACAATGGCAGTGACGAGTTTTCAACGAAGTATGTTGTAGTGGATAGACATGTGTTTTTCCTGTAGACGTTCACATTTTTGTGAGATAATGTACGGGAAATTCACATGGATTGAAAATATGTTAGTACAGTGGGCGTACAGAGACAAAATCCCTTGAAACACTGACAATGCATAATTATATAGGCAGAGAGAAAGTTTTTGCAATGAATTTTCTGGATAAATATGTTAAGGAACAGTTTCATCATTTCTAAGTAGCTAGGAAACTGAGATTCAAGAGGAGTGACTCTTTTTTGACAAGATAGCCTCTTTCAGATGGAAATTTTGTTTCAATATGATATAACATTCCTTTATAACATTCTCTCTGTTGATACATTACAGCAAAATGGGCAATCAATACATTTAAAAGTTTTAGAAAACTACGAGGCATTATTACAACTGTTCAGTTTCCTATCTCTATGCACTTAATTTATACCTTCCAAATCTCAAAGCCTGGCCAATGATGAAGTTCATGGAAACAGAAATATTGCAGCAATATTCAACAGCCTTGCCAATATTTCACAAGTGAAGCATCAATACATTGGTAACCTTAGATGGCCAAGCCAAACTGAAAATCAAATATATTTGCACAATACATACCTACGTATGCATTTGGATTGCGTGAGATTTTGGTCATAAATGAAGTACAAGTGAATGCAGTCTTAGCTAAATTAATGCTGTGGTCAGTAACTTCATAGTATTCCCCACATTTTAAAATTTCATGTGTTAGAGTTGGATTCATTGGATTGGAGAGCTACCTAGATATAAACGAGTGAATATGACTTGGCTTAAAAATATGGTACTTTGAAATGAATACACATAGAAGAAATGACATGAAATACATGGTGAAAATGAACAAAATATAAACCATTTTCCATATACCTGTTCATTGGAATATTCCTTAAGGCTATCTCTCGGGCATCTTCTGACTCGTGGAGCTGTAAAGAAAAAGAAATTCCAATTACTACCTAACTTAAATTACTAAAAGTATTGAATGGACAATTTACAATAATTAAGTGATAGTATTTAAATATTTTCTAATTAAAAATCTCATATTTTCAATGGTAATATTAGTATGAGTGGATTTTACTTTTTGAGGAATTCCCCAAAATGACTTTTAGCACATGTTATGAAAATTTTAGCAGGCCTATTCTGATTCTGAGGGAGTGAGACAAGGACATGCCCTGTACCCATGATTTTCAATATTCTCATTAAGACAGCTACCAATGAAGTCAAAGATGAAGTGCTACAAGTGAAAATCCAATGCAAAAATATTAGCGTACAGCATTTAGCCAATGGCATATCAGAGAGGGAAAGATATGACGAAAATTCTCTCATTTATGGAAGAGATAATGGCCAGCTGAAAATTAATCTGAAGAAAACTAAGATATTGGTTCACAGTGTAAAAGAAGGTGCTAAGACCAACGTCAAACTAGGAGACCATAAACTTGAGGAGGTGAAGAAGTTGTGCTAGTTAGGTGGCAAAGGGATCAGCAAGGACAAAGTAGGAAGAAAATAGTATATTAGCCCTAACAAAGGGGATATTTCTCAAAAAGAGGAAACCATTAATAGCTGGAAGTATAACTGCTTAAGAACGGAAGTACATATATAATTGGGACTTACATTTGGAACATGCACAATGACAGCAGCACAGAAATCAATGTTGGAGGCTTTCGAAATTAGGTGTAATAGAAGAACAATGAAGACCAATTGCATACTTCATGTGTGTAATGTGGAAATTTTAGGAAAAATAGGAGAGAACAGAAGCCTTTTGAAAACATTGGGAATAAGACAGGACAACTAAATCAGATGCATCATGAGCCATGATGGTGTAATGAAACTTATTGTTAGGGACACATGGGAAGAATGGCAGAGGAAGGTCTCCTCTGAGATACATTGAACAGGTAATGAAGGATATAGAGTAGAAAAATTATGCTGGTGTTAAATGACTAGCTGATACGAGAACTGAGAGCAGACCAATATTCAGATTCATGACTTATGGTGATGAGCTAATATGCTTTGTTTTCCACAGAAATGAAATTGACATTTGGGCTATAGCATAAATTTGCTAAACATTATGCCAAATCCATGTTGCCTGTTTCCATTGTAAAGATAGCATCCACGGCTCTTTCTGAAGCCCCAAGGGATTAACTGCATAAGTCAAGTCAATAACCTACTCAGCACAAGGCTGCAAATCAGGTCATTTGATTAGGTGGTATCCAAGGCTGGATCCAGAATTTTTTTCTTGGAGAGGGGTAAGGGGGGGACACAATGGCCTCACAGGCAAATGGTCTTCTTAAATTTGAGATTAAAAACAGCATACAATAATTTCTATGCAAAATATTTGCTTTATTTTAATATGAAAGTTATTAGTAAGAAGTTAAATGATTAAGGCTCCGTAATATACTATGTAAAATGAACTTAATGATAACCGTATTAAAAATGCTGTCTATTTATTAAGTATCTGGGGGGGAGAATGTGCCCCCGTGCCCGCCACCCCTAAATCCGCTTATGGTGGTATACAGTCATATTAACATGTAAAAATATGTAGACATTACCACATAAATATGTAGTAGAAACATGAATATTTTCCGCTAATTATTATTTATTGCACTGATCATAAAATAAATCTCAATTAGAATTTGTCCACAAAAAATATGCTATTCTCTTGAGCCTCAGTAGCAGAATACTTGAAATACTTATAACTAGGGATGGTCGGATCGGATACCTCGGATCCAAATATCTGCAGATATTGCCCTTCATCTGATACATCGGATCCAAAGTCGTGGAAGACTTCGGATCTGGATCCAAAATTTTAAATAATAGCTTCAGTGAATGTACCTCCCCATAAGGGTGGAAAGAGTTCCATTCTCTCTTCCAATGCACCGTCGCATGCGATTCTTGTCCTACTCATGAACCGTTTTGTTTGAAAGCTCTCGCAGAGGATACGTAGGAGAATTTCAGCCATGGAAAATAAAAAAGGCAAAATACGACTGGCACTTAGTTTGACTCTTCCCAAGAGATTGAACAATCATCGGGGGAATCTCAGCATCAGGAATTTGAAAATGCATTTGGATCCGAAAATATCCGATCTGAAAGATCAAGCTCTGAAAATCAAAGATCTGAATCCGGATCTGAAAAAAATCCAGCATCCGTCCATCCCTACCTATAGCAGAATCATTTTGGATTGAACACCCCAACCCTGTGCATATCAGTACAACCTCATCCTTCACTTTTTCAACCTTCTCACCAGTGTTGCTTATCCCAGTGCTTAGGAATTAAGTCCTCAAATCAACTGAAATTGTCTTTTTCTTCGACATCACTTTCCTTGCCTTTGACTAATATTTCTGGCCTCAAAAATGAATCATTGCATGTTTCCGGAAGGATTCCATGCCCATATCCTCTCTACCAACAATTCTTTACACCATGGCTTACAATAAAAGAAAATTGGATTTTTCAGTGGAACTGAATGTTGGCTTGAGCATTTGCTCCCCATTTAGAGGACCAGGGGGGTTGTGTTTGAATCGCTCGTAATTATTCCGAGCACGTAACCAAGGAGTCACGTGGTACAATTACGAGCGATTCGGAATTTTGGTGTGTTTGAATCACTCGTAAAAATTTCACTCGTAAAAACCCTTCGTAATTATCTGACTCGGTAGCTATCGGTCGAGATGATTACGAAGGATTGACTACGATGGATACCCAGTAAACAACATGGCGGATTTCATGATGTTAATGTACGCGCATGAGAATTTTGGTGACAAGGATTTAACTGTGGAGAGAACACAGCGTAATTTCAGGAGAAGAGGAGACGCCTTTGAACTGAGTGAAAAGGAATTCAGAAACCTTTTTCGCCTCAATGAACGCTGAACCCAAAATCTGATTGACGCCATACATCTCCGAAGCTTCACGGACATCAGCTGTAAGTAATGTAAACAAAGTAAGTACACAAGTTTCATGCATGAATATATATTTTTTTATTCATAGAAATTTTACAGCGATTTATGGTGGTGATCCAATGTTAAATAAGATGTGAAACGCGAATAAGTCTAACTTTATTACTGCTGTTCTAACTTGCAATATGTTAATAAATTCAGAACATTATTCTGCTAAGTTGGAGTGCGAAAGTTTAAGAAATCATTAAAAAAGATCATGTTTCATGTAAAGAAAGGGAATGAGGAACTCCGAAAAGCGATGTGCTGGCATATTAACATTTATTTTAAATTGGTGTATTTGAATTTCCCCCCAAAGCAAATACTGCCGTACGCAAAGCGCGTACAATGTAAATATGTAAATACGTTCACTTGTTGTTTTCTCAACATGTCTGCTTCTGGTTGTTGATAAGCAAATTGTGCCTTGCTGGAATGATTATTTACTCAGACTCGATAAGTGCTATTGAATTGTTTTTACCGTTCATCCAATAATAATTCGTTTAAAAGTGTTTTAACTGTGCTAATGTCCTTCCGTTACCGTATTTCGCTATTTTAGGATAAGTTTATTTATTGTTCTTCAAGTTTGGGTTTGATCTTTCGTATTAGAACGGTAGTTTTGCGAAAAATATCCTCGGTCATTAGTTTATGTATGTTCATTACCATAGTTTTATTGCACAAACACATGTTACTAATTCCGAGTATTGGTATGTTGTATTTAATTGTGTAACATGGGCCTCATTACATATTAGCTTATCTCTAACTTAAAATAGCCGAATAGATAACCATGAAAATACATTAAGGTTGTTTCTCACTCGCGCATGTAACCGTGTGTGTCGACAAATGTTCAACTTTGCCTCAAGATAAACACTCCTTTCATTACAGGTATTGGCATCTCTTACCGTCAATGCTGTTGGACAATAAGTGTCGTACATAGCTTATGATGCATATATGAACATGGAGAGAAGCTTTTTGTGCTGGAGTGTGGAAGAGGTGACAAAAACTATAAATGACAATCTATTTAACGATGGGTGACCGTGGACCATAGCCCAAATTCAATATCATAGCGCTGGCGTAGGTATATACTAACTTGGTTTAAAAATTTATGAACATCCGTGAATAGTGAACGCAGTAGACTGAGTGCTATATTTCTTAGGCAAGTATGTATGCGTCATGCATTAAGTGGTTGGTTTTTACTGGTTATATGTGATGTATGTATTCCCTATGAAAATCAAAGTAATAGATGGAACTCACATTGCCATGGTGGCATTTCCAAAAAATTCTTGTAGTGTTAAAGGAAAGGGATTATTTAAATTATAACATATATCATTTGATTAATATGCAAGTGGTGAGTTCATGTGATTTAATAATATTTTATTTTGGAGCAACTAGGGTCAATTACTTTTTAGAAATTTACATTGTAACCCATTACCTGCTGAATGATATTTTAAGTGTCAATGAGCCTAATGAGCTTCTTACATTGACTTACCTAACTGGTTTTCCGAAATAGAATATAATTATTATATATCCATGATTATACAAATTGAAACCATGCATATCTGCTGTGTTCTATAGCAATATATCCCCTAAGCAATAGATCCTCAAATAGCTATGAATAGTCTTAGGAGGCATGTTAGAATAAGATTATTTTGACTCATCTTACCTTGCTTTGATGTTAATGGATTCTGTTCAATTTTTTAATCTAAAGGATTTGATATTTTGCTTTTCTGTTACTGTTGTATTTTTAATTTTTCAGATTGACTCAACCAGATTCTCCCAGGTTCAAATTTGGGTGAGGCTTCTGGACAACCCCTACTAAATCATAACATTTAAAATACTAATCCAAAGGATGCTGTTCAGTGGTTGTTTGGTTGACGCATTATTTCAATGGAAATACTCTGGTGTGCATTTTTCTCAGAATACCAATCTTTGTATAAATAATAATTCTTAGATCTACTAGGAAGTCTACCATCTGTAAAGGCCTGGTTACGTGATACATTAACATGCACAAGTTAATGCTTAAATGATTGAATGCGTGAATGAACATGAAAATGCACTGTATAACCACCAGACTTGTGTGAACGCAGGAACAGAAAATAGAACCTGTTCTAATGTGGTTCATGCATTTGTATATGTTCTGTTCCACCAAAATCGTTCATGATTTCACTCATTAACTATGTGTTTATATACCGTGTAACCCGGCCTTCAGATTGCAGGATAAACTGCTTGACTCCTTGGTGACTTTTTATCACAACAAGCTTGGTATGTACCTTGTTTCACTTAACCCATCTTCCAATCTTTCAAAATCTAAAACTAATCCAAACAGTTAAATCAATTTTTAGGGTTCTCCAACAAACATTGGTGTTCAATACCAACAGTTTTGATGTCCAAGCCAATTTTTCTCTTCAAATGTGCTGAAACATTTTTTTTTGCCCGCTTCATACTGAGCCTCCCAAGGCACACCCACTGTACAATAAGCAGAAGTCTGAATTACAGTCTTTCATGTGTGGTCTAGGTTTATTTACTATAGTTAATAGTAGTGGGTGTAACTCGGTGGAAATGCTTTATCATAGGAGATGAATGAATAAAAACTTTATTAATTCCACATGGTGATTTATTGTGTCTGACCATGGTTTCGTTACAGTGTAACATGTTCAAGGTGAGACCTTTAAAATGGTTAGCTGTAATGAGACCATGGTAGACAAAATTAATCACCATGTTGTAGAAGCAATGTTTTTACCCCTTCAACTGCTACCTTTTTTTACTTTTCCTCAGCTTATACCATTTCTGCTTCATTTTCTATTTGGTTTCCCTACTTAGGTGTAGGTATGTCCACAATGGTATGCAGCGGAGATTACTTTCTGCCAATGGGAATGGAATTACTCATAAATTTGATGATTGCTTGCATTATTTGTCTTTTATGAAAGTGATTAATGAGGATCATAGGTTTTCCATCCATAATGGTTGTTAATACTCAATATTCAATAATAAATCCATTATGGCATACAAAATTTTATGTTTCTATGATATGCTGTACTTTCTCAACTTTACATTAATGTGATCCATGAATGTGATGTATACCAACTCCTTAAAAAACGTTATTTCTATTGCAGTGCATCAACGATACTGAGTGTTGTACTTTTCTTTGAAAATAAAGACAATTCAATGCCAAGATGCATGTTACTGATACTATTTTTTATATAACCTTGACCTTGTAGAAGATAAATTTAAATGTTCACCTATAATAGTGACAAAGCTAATGGATTAGAATAGCATTAATTTTATAACAGCATCTTTTAGAAACCAAGATGAGTCGTAGATTGAACCAATAGGATTAAGCAAGAGGCTATAGAATTTTTTTGAATAGGAGAGTACATTTTTTGTAACAATTATATTGTGTTTCTTCCCTTATTTAATTACAAGAAATTAGAATTGGGCATGAAGTATATATGCATTGCTTTGAGGATATTCTTGCAGGTCTTATTGGATACTAAATCCCCTATGTAGATCAAATTCTATTTTATCTTTTTCACATCTTAAACCTCCCTCCATTCCTATTCATCTTCTAATTTTCTTTTCATTACTGGAATTTTTTTCATCTTGAACATTGAAAAAATGGGCATTTCTGTCATTGCTCCTATCTTCCAGCATTAATTTTTGTCCTAGGCATAATTAAAGTTGATTAAAATGCGCAGGGGGATAGAGACATGTATGAGTGTTAGGTTATGGAAAGTGGATTCAGCACAGAAGTAGTTATACTTATGGTACAGAATAACTTTCAATGAAAAACAATAGGCTGGAAAGTTCATACAAACCCTAAATTAGAGCTCAGAGCTAATTTCAGGCTAAAATCCCAAGAGGAAATGGCTACATAAGTTGGGCCATTTTGCTGCACATACAGGCTGTATAAGCTTTTCCTCTTGGGATATTATGCAAGACTTGCTTTAGAGTCGTCCGCCTCGTCTTGAGAATTGAAACAATGGTGCTTGGTGTGGTAGTTTGATTTGAGGAGGAAGTGAGTGGGGATTAGAAATTGAGAGGGTCTGAATAATTATGGAAAGTGGATTAGAAGTGGAAATAAGTGTTGAAACACTCTTAGTAGATGTGGAAGGAGATTTTGAGGTTGATGGGGTCGGGTCAAAGGAAGAAAGATCACTTGAGTCCACAGATTCACTATTTTTTCTTTATCTACCTGGCTTTCTGATGAATTCTGTTGCTGAAATAACCAATGATTCTATTTTGTGACATACTCAACTTAGCTACACTTGGGGCCTGCGACGCTAATGTTAGTATTACCTCAATATCGAAAATGATTAGTATTTCCTGCAAGTGTTCATGCCCGTGTGTCGCATTCTTCCCTATTAGTGCTATCATACGTTGTTTAATATGATTAAGCTCATTAAATTTAAGGGCTCCACTCCCAGTCTGGGTGCCCTCACGATTGTAACACGCTACTTTAGAGGCAGATATCAAATCTTGCCAACGCTGAGGGAAAATTTATTAATCACAACAAATGTTATGAGATTCTTAAATGGCAATTTATGGAAACATAGTTTCTCAGCAACGTATACGATGCTACATATTTTTATATTTTTGAGTAAGTAGTTATTTTTACGTTTCATTTAAGCTAATCACTCTGTAAAAAATAATTACTTTATAAGAAAACGATCATTTACCGAAAAATATGGATCAGATATGGAAGAATAAGAGGCTAATGTAACGTAAATATAAATAACTAATACGCTTAATGGTTTATTAATAATGAATTAATCATTAATGTCGCAATACGTTTCATTTTATATAGTGTACCTTCAGAATGAATTGCCGAAGCATATATTTCTGCTCAGCGATAACTTCATATTTACGCCTTTGTTTACTTTAATTTACACCGCGCTACTGACGAATTCGTAAACAAATGAAGGAAATTACAACGTTGCCACAACCACCACTCGTGATCCATCTCATTACGAAGGCTCCAATACGACTTCGAG
The DNA here is from genome assembly GCF_921293095.1 of Ischnura elegans. Taxonomy (NCBI): domain Eukaryota; kingdom Metazoa; phylum Arthropoda; class Insecta; order Odonata; family Coenagrionidae; genus Ischnura; species Ischnura elegans. The sequence continues at coordinate 94,948,558 of NC_060253.1, forward strand.
ACGATAAGTTTGAAACACACCAATTACCCTTCGTGTTGGTGAGCACTCGTAATGGACCGCTCGGGATGGTGAGTGAGTGGAATTATTACGAGCGATTCAAACACAACCCCCCAGGGTCCAAACACCTGCAGTGATGGAAAATATTATACAAGCTCCTCGGGGGGCAATGTGGAGGTCATTGCTACATATGCAGATTGCATATTATTTATGCCAATTGTACCATTGTACGTATGACCCATCACCCATGTTGCCCAGAAGAAAACCATGTACACATTGAGAAAGGGAAAACACCTCCTGAAATTGGGACTTCATACGTGGAGAAGAAAGAAGTAGTGGGGATGCCACAGGAAGGAAAGTGTTCTCAGAGTAAATGATACCTGCACTGAAGGTTTTAGAAATATCAATAGTCTGCCAAAGGCAGGAGAAAAAAAAACAGCTCAAAAATATACTCACAGCACTAGAAAACTTGGTCTTAACAACACCAGGAGCAATGCAATTAACGCGAATATTTTCTGGTGCCAAATCCTGGGAGGCAGCTTTTGTTAAACCAAATAGTGCAGTTTTACTGACAGAATATGCACCAAGCAGCTGTAAGTAAAAGACCCGAACATCATCAAATGATTATAAAATCCTCCAAATAATTATAAAGATGACAACCTTTGAATGAAAGGTGAACTTACATTGAATGGCTGGAAACCAGCAATGGAAGACACATATATGATTGAACCACCTCCCCTTTTCCTAATAAATGGCAAGGCTTCTTTGGACAACAGGTAAGCAGCCTTAACGTTCACATCAAATATTTTATCCCACGAGCTTTCATCAATCTGCACAATAGAAAAACTAATTATAGTTGAAAATGCATTAAAGTACTATTTTCATTCCTTATTGAGTTCTATTTTATAGTCAATGGATAAAAAATCACCTCCAGGACTGGTCCAGTAGTAGGATTGACAGCAGCATTGGAAACCAAAATGTCAATTCCACCAAATTTATCAACCGCCTGAAATCAGGAGACTGTGTTTTTAATACAAAAATGGAACGGTATTTAGCTCAGCATCAACATAATAGGCGAGGGATTTCTTTAAGGCCTGAGCGATCTCCAAAATAATCGGTAATGATACAGGCAGAAGAGAATCAAAATAAATCGTTCAAACGCGTATGAGATACTCATATCTAATTAATATCTAAGCATTCGGAACTTCACTTTCAATCCATACATTCACAATTGGGTATGTATGTGATTAAAAACAACACTAAATTACAAGAATATACCAACGCAGTTCCAGTAAACTGTACACAAAAACCCACTTACCTTGTTGAAAAGTCTTGCTCTATCTTCGGCTTTGCTCACGTGACATACCACTCCATCGACACTTAGGCCTTCTTGTGACAGCTTCTTCACAGCCTCTTGCACATTCTTCTCTTTTCGGCTACTCACAACCACGCTAGCTCCTTCGTCGGCTAAGCGCTTTGCAATGGCAAATCCTATTCTGTAATTACATAAGGAAATGCATTCATCACGAGCACTAACGCACCAACAGTTAAAAATGAACAAACACCTCAATGGAAAAATAGTTTAATTACCCATCTGTTGAGGCAGTAACGACAGCGACTTTCCCCTTAAGCCTGGGCGATGCGGTAGCATAATTTTTACAAGGGTTCAACAATATTTCGCCACCCATTACCTTAGGAGCAGCAAATAATAGCGACCTAAGCATTACTTAATAGCAGAGGCTGGTTTTTCACCTCGGGAAGCAAGCGGTATATTAGATGATGAAAAATCTTAACTGCCGAGAAAAATGCAGCCTCTTATCAGCGGTTTATAACACCTCGGGTGATTTATTTTTGCACACATCATTGTTCTGTGCGGGTGGCGATGCTCATACGTTTCTATCAGCTGATCGAGTTCGAATCGCGCCAAATTCGAAAAGGTCGATTAACACCTACGTCCACTTACAATTAGAGCTTTCGTTATAGGGCAAACGAATTCTCAACTACTAAAGCAAACTGTAACCCTTGGTGAATATTGGAGTAGGCTATAAAATCTTACCAGGACAAAATATCATAAAGGTAAATCATTAATTCCATTGACAACAGAACTACGTATCATATGAATAGGTGAAATGAAAATACACAACCTTGGTAATTTTCCAGTGAAAAGTTACCAATGCTGTGTATTTTTATTTCAACATGGATTTTCACAAAGTAAAAGCCAAATCAATTGAATTCATTGAATAGATGAAATAAAAACTTCGCTATTTCCACGTGGTATTTTATTATGACCAACCATGGTTTCGTTACAGCGTAACATTATCAAGGTGAGGAGTTGCAGGTAAGGTGACCAGTGTATATAGCAAAAAACGGAGGGGGGTGGGTTGGGAATTTTCGGGTGCCGTTGGTTAGGGGGAAGTTGGGTTCGGTGCTAGGTTAGGCGTCATTGTGGGTGAGGTGGGTAGAGGGTTGGAAGAGTAAGTGGGAAAGTAGAGGAGGGGGGAGCGGGAAGGGTAAGGTGGTCATTAACGAGGTATGAGTCCCTGTGGCTTAAAATTTCCCCCTCTTCCAAGGCGTCTAATCTCCGTCCTTTCTTCTCAAAGTGAAGAATAGTTGGGGTGAAGTCACTATTGTGCGCCATGTCTATACGACTTTTGGCGAAATGTGAATGGTCTTTCCCCTGTCTATGACACATCTGGTGCTCGGCCGCTCTAATGGAAAAACTCCTCCCTGTTTGGCCGATGTAAATCGCGTCACTGTCGGCGCCATGAAGGCGATATACTCCGCTCCGTTCCTCCGGAATATCCTGGTCCTTTGGCGATCCGAGCATGCTCCTTAGTGTACGGGGGTTATAAAAGGCTGGCCTTACATTTTCCTTTGGGAGTAGTCTCTGCACTTTTAATGATAACTTCCCAAGGAAAGGGATTCGGCACCATTTATAGGATCCCGCCGGGGAAGTCTGCGTTTTATATATTAGTTGTCGTGCCATCTGATTACTTTTCCGCCGGAAAATAGTGCCAACTACTTTATCCGCATAGCCATTGTTGACAGCAATGTCTTTGATGGTGTGGAGTTCATTTGCCATGTTAGTTTCAGACATGGGGATGTGGCATACCCTGTATATCCCCCATTCTTACTCTGAGTGTATATCAGAGATTTCAGGACTGCCGTTTTTTGTTGGATGTGATGTCTGGAGCGCTCGTGGGTGATGGAGTCGGAATAACATTGTTTCCTATAGATGGAAAAATCAAAATAGTGATTTTTGATTCTTATTAATAGGTAGTTAAGTTCGTCTGCTTTCTCGATTTCCATCGTGAATTGGATGTGTTTATTCTGTGAATTAAATACTGCCAGAAATTGCGATAGCTGTCTTCACGTACCTTGCCACACACAAAACACGTCGTCTACGTAACGATACGATTTCACGATGTTTTTTCATAACGGATGCTTACTAGAAAACAGAAGGTTTTTAAATTTTCCGTATAAACTTCGGCTAGGACGGGCGACAAAGGTGACGCCATGGCAAGGCCATCCAATAGGGTAGTTTCCTTCATCAAAGAAACCGAAAGGCATTGATTGCGATTTGTTACCCACAATTACTGTGTTCATAATATACAAATTATTTCGTTTTAGAAATACCGGTTTAGACGAATGGCAATGGTCCATTTTTATCCTCATTTGAAAAGGGCCAGATTGGCGCCCATGCGATGCCTCTCCACGTGACGTCACAGGGACCTAGTTTCTATAGGAGAAGATAGGAGTTATACATCGCCTGAGATTACCAATGCATGCATGAGGCGCAGAGCTCAGGGAAACATGTCTTAATAATCACCTATTAAAACTGGCTAAGGTCGGAAAGTTTTCTTCGTTTGATAAGGTATTAATAAACCTTTTTTAAGCCAAGCGCTACCAGCCAGCAAGGTACTCAGCTACCCTCTAGCATCCTGCGTCCTATCAGCGCTCAGAGCCTCGATCAAGGTCACCTCACAAGGCGGGAGGGGGAACCAGAAATACGTCACACGGAGAGATTTCCTTACCCGTCGCGTTTTCGCGCGCTTGAAAATTTCCACTTTTCATTTAATCGCGAAAAATAGATATCGTCATTTAACAATCTAAAAGCGTGAAATACGTACTCCAGGAGTAATAATCTTCCGATATAGGCTAAAAAAAGTAATAGGAAACCACCCTATTGTTTGTAGTGCTTGCGGTTGAAAAAAAAACTTTTGATTTGCGCACAATTTAAGGCGTTCACACAGTTCACTAGTCACTGGATACGGTGTACCCGCCTTATTGAGGGCAATTTCTGATAATTGCACAGCTTCCCTCCAAGACAAATATCAGCTAAAAACACCATGAGCCAAATGTAGCAACGAACTATTAGTCAAATGTGGTTAGCGTTGTTTTCTTAAGATGAAGCTTTGCACTCAAAGATTATAATAACACCACAAAGTTTTAGCTGAGCTAGCGAACTCAATATTGAATAAATGGACACTGAAGGGGAGACCATTTCACATGAAGTCCTTCAGATATTCGAGGTCAGGCAGTTGAGTGATGGAGCTGGGTATGTGAGTGAGATTGAAGGTTACGAAACCTCCACCATAATGACGATTTTTCTTGAGCTTCGGAAGATCTTATGATACGTTGTGCGCCATCTGAGCAAGCAAGCGCCGCGATGGGCCAAAAGCACCGGTGGCACTTCTATCCTGGTCGTGTTCATAGCCGCAGTGAATCGCAGGAGTCGAGTAAACTCTATCTTAAGTGCCAACGTAAGAGCGCTATTTACGAAGTTTTTCTGCTGGTAATACTGCAAAAATACCAATAGGAGGCGAGGCTTACAAATTGGGGGTTTGCAACTGGACGAAAAACATCGTAACGGATAAGATCACAACACATTTCACCAAATACGATGGCTTTCAACGGTGGTAAGTACAAAGCCTATTCCTCAGTTATCTTAAGTGCTGTCTCAGTATTTACCTGGTCGTGAAAATTACGTCTTTATGCATTTAAATACATGAACTTCTGGAATGCGACATAAATTCTCGCTTTCCACGAACCTTGACCCTGGATGAAACGGACAGTGTCTATGGTCATTTTTCACGTAAGATTACAATAAACACTCAAAAAAGCTGAAGGTATTTTAAGTGTAAGATTTCGCTTGTGAAGGGCCGCACATTCAAAACGACATAATTACGAATGAATTAATACTACGGGAATGATTTTTTCCGATTCCATAGAGGAAATTTTCAATTCGTTCCTTCCATTAAGACGTGATGTTTCTTCTGATAGCTTTCATTTACAGCATGGAATTCCTCAAATCTGAGCGGTATGAGGCGTTGAAGAAAATGTGTTTAAACGTGAGAAAAGACCACATAGCACAAAGTGTAAGACAGAGGAAAATTAACAAAGCACACATTAGTACGCAGAGGTGTAAAAACTTTTCCACGCAGATCAAGACATCTGTAGTTTAGTACTCTTTTTTGTTTTCATATCCTTTTCATTTTAATAGAGGCATTGATAGAAAAACCTAAATACGATCAGTAAGATCAGCTATATGAGGAAAGCCGTACCTGGTGATGCTTACCAGTGACGCTCTAAGCTGCTGTTAAATCCAAGGTACATAATCCAGGGAAAAGGTGTTCAGGAAATCCAACAGTTCTCACGAGTAGTTCAAATTTTAATGAGGCATTGGGTCCCCAATCAATCGGTGCAAAGAGGTTTCCTGCAAAGTATAGGATGAATGAACTGATAATAACTTAGGGCACGAACGTCTTGGTCAAACTTAGGCGAATATTGGTAACGGACTTACACAAGAATTACCTCCTCTCGAAGGATTTAAATGGGGTTGTCTCAAGGAAATTCTTCATAGCACTCGTGCACTCCACAGTAACATCCTGATCAAGATTCAAGTGATTATGAGCGCGCACCTTAAATTTTTCGTTTCCTACCTTAATGTACACCTCTCTTGCCCGCGATTATTCATCCTGGAAGTGAATATAATAACCGATATTGGCTTCAGTCGGAGGTAGTACGCTTAAGACTGTATGTCCTGGCATATTCCTCTCTTCGTGAAAATATTTTCCAGATATTTCCATTATTCTACAGGAGAGGAAAAATTAGGAGGGGGTATAGGGTGTATGTATTTTTCCCACAAGCAGAAATCTTTTTTACACAAAATTTTCGCATATACGTGTTTATATTTTTGACATTTCACAAATAGCGTATATTGTATATCTTTTGAATTGTAAACGTTTATCTACCATTTTTAATATGCTTGCATTGACGCTATCGAGGGGTTAGGTGGAAGAAGGGACTTCTTAGTCTCAACCTCGCCCGAATAAAGACATCTTATTATTATTATTTTCCTTTTTCCCTCTTGCTATCTTGCAAGGTTTGTTCACAGCGAACGGACCAGGTCAAGTTCAACTATTTTTTGCTATTAGTTCAGTTATTATTCTATTGAAAGGAACCGTCGGAAAATATGGCAGGTGTCCAGGATGACTGATTTTTGGTAGAGTTTTCTCTAAGTTTCGCTACTTTAGCTGGTATAAAACTTCGCATGGTGTGATTCCTGTTGTTGTTATCACTATTGCGCATATATCTACTGACTGCATCTTCCACAAGGCTTTGATCTCTGCTGCAAGTTCTGCATATTTATTAATTTTGGTGGAGAATGCTTTCTGTACATTATGGTTTAAGGGCATTGTCACGTCTATGAGGGTAGTGTGCCGTTTTGTTTTGTCTGTAATAACTATGTCCGGTCTATTGTTTTCAATTGCTCGGTCAGTTCTGAGTTCTTTATTTCAGTATAACTTGCACTCTTCGTTTTCCATAACATCAGGTGGATGGTATTTGTAGTATGGTGCAGCGGTGTCCAGGATTCTATTTTTTCTTGCCAGTTCTTGGTGCATGATTTTGGCTACATTGTCATGTCTACTGGTGTATTCATTTGCAGCTAAGACCGTGCAACTTCCCATAATATGCTCTATTGTCTCGGATTGGTTCTTACATCTTATGCATTGATCGCTGGTTACGTTTTCTTTTAATAAGAACTTTCTGTAGTTCTTCGTCAATATTATACGATCTTGAATGGCCCTCATAAATCCGACTGTTTCCCCATATATATTCCCTTGTTTCAACCATATATTTGAAGCCTCTTTATGTCTGTGTGGCATGTTTAATTGATGAGGATGGTGCCCATGAAGTTCTTTACTTTTCCATTGATCGATTAGTTGTTCTTTAGTTTGAATCGGGATGTCTAGTTCATGGTTGCTTAGATGTAGTGGTGTGTAGTGAGTGTCTGTTTTACATACTATTTCATTTTTGTTATTTAAGTTTGCATTTGACTCCTTTGCTATAGAAGTATTGTCTTAGATCAGCAATTTGCTTATAGTGAAGCTGTACTATTATTATTATAAACATTTTTGGAGGGAAAAGTGTTAGATAAAGTCGAGATAGAGAAAAGGATTGACGGATTGAATCAGAGGGAATAGGAAGTAGAGGAAATTAAAGAGGAAAGTCAGCTTCGCGAGTGAGAACATGCGGGTCGATTCGCCAAATTCTTATTGCAAACCTACCTTAAACGGAAGAATTCCTAAAATAATAGCAATATTTCCTTAAATCGCGGCATCCCGCCACCGACTTCGTTTCTACGCTATTGCACAATTCCAATTGGAAAACTATATGAGTATTTTAGTATACAGTGTTCTTCACCCAGCATAGGCATAAAACAATTTGTCAGAATTGCCATTCTAATGATCCGTGTGACATCTTATCGGGTTACAAGGATTTTGAACGGAGTGCTCGTATATTTAAAGAACAAGAAACGCTAGGAGATGCATAAACGGTCGTGTGTAGCATTGGGAGGAGACGACCTTAGGTAATTAGCGCCATTAGGAGGATGCATCAATCGAGCTCAACTTATCTTTCTAGCGAAGTAATTTTTGTTTCCAACGTTACCAATCATCCTGATATTTTCAGGGCGTATGGAATGGACCCTTCTCTCACCACATCGACAAACTTGAGGATGAATTGAAGTCGACCATCAAAATAAATTGCGTAGATATGGAATTACATCTATTTGACACTACTAATATCAATGTCAAGTTTATGAGTAGCTTTTAGAGATTGGGTTACGGTTCAAGGGACACAACACCTCCCTCAACCCTCTCGGAAATGTTTCGCGAGCCACAGTCTTAGGTCCGTGCCCCCTCTAAAAGAACCTAAAAAAGTACATTCTTCCCTCCAGGTAAAGCTCAGAAAAAATATTCTGCGCAAGCCCTAGTGAGTAGTTAATGCACTGCCACGAAAATGATTCTGAGGCAAAATTATCAATAAATATTAGGCGATGCCCACCTAAGCGTTGCGTTGTTTGGAATACTATTACCATCAAAGCACAAAGAAATTTTCAGTCGGTACTCGCAGAGAACCCGGTTAAGAAACTCACAATTCCGTCGAAGTTCGATACCCCTGAGCTTCCTGTGAAGCCCATGTCATTACGTTTCCATTCTAGAGATGGCTCTAGTTCAAGTCTAAAGCAAACGTGGGCTTTCAATATTCAGTGTGTATGCGTTTTGAGCTAAATGGAATCGAGAATGCATCGCTTGCAAGAGGAGCCTCACTTGACCTAGTGGCGTAATCGGGGTAGTTGACCTAGAGTAGACGGGAGTGAGAATCAAGGTATACACTGCGGGAGCCAATGGGAGACGTAATGCATAATGAAACATAATGATCGTAGTCCTTGAGAGATAAATTGTATCCATCCTACTATAAAATAGAATAAAAACGTTTTTAACCACATGATACTTTGCGTGGTGCTAATTACATTTACGTTCATATTACTAGTCAACATTATTCGGCAATTCACATTCAAAATCTATAAATTTCGAGCATTCTTACTTCCAATGCGTTTCGATACAGAACAACTTGCACTCGAAAATGTTTCCCAGACAATGGGAACAGCTCTTCTTATTCATGCTAATTAAATGCCTCACAAAAAATAATTTAATTTCCTTAAATATTGCTAAATGCAAATATAACATTGCCAATTTTCACAGGGTTGTCTTCGATAATTTAATTGCCATAACCTAATTATCCCACTCCCACTAATCAACTAGTGATATTTTGAGACACCCATAATTTTATCCTAAGAATGGTATGTCAATAGATAGTGGAAAATAGTCGCATTACCCGTGAATTTATTAATATGTGGATAACTTATCTGGGAGCATGTGGCGCATGAGAACTGTCGTCGGAACACGGTGGATTCAGGGCACGAATTTCATTGATCGCATCCGCGACCGACGTAGGAATTTAAGTTTATGGCTATTGGTCCTCTACGCGGAAAACCTCTCCATCTGCAGGTAGAGATACATTCCAAGGTATGAACAGGGTATGGCTCAGAAGGAATCGCCTGAGTGTACAACCGGTGAAATAATGCTATTACCCAAAATTAGTTCATGCGAAATACGAGTATTCAATGAGGAGTCAACACAAAATTTGATAAATGTTGAGCTTAGTAAATGGTTAAATTTTTTACTAAAATAGAAAAGTCATTAAATATTAAATGAGGGTCAAAATAATTCAATTGGTAACAAAATTCAACGACATCGCGGCTATACCTTTCATCGACTTTCATCGAAGTAAAGTTTAGTCACTGGCCTCAAGTCTACAATATTTAAGATCCTATCCACAATAACTGAAATATTTTGACGCAATGCTATTAAAATGCTTATTTTCTTAGTATTTATTTCATTTTATTCTCTTTTTTTTTCAATTTCTCCCGATTTATTTGTCATTTCAAACACCTATGTCATTCCTAATTCGTGCAGGCATATAGCCAGCACAGTTACTATATTTCTTTAATGCAGCAGCCATACCAGTCAAGGGTATGCTAACTTTAAATTTCATTGATGATTTAACGTTTTAACATACGGCTTTCTGATTTTACAAATAAAACCAGTTCTCTTGCACCTCATCCACTAATTTCTTAAATATTAAAGCAGTAGATATCATAACTTTCACACTGTTTGTTGTTTCAATGCTGGTCACATTTTTTTATTTCTTTTAAGAAAATATGAAAATAAAAATGGATTGACCGTGTGAGTAACAAGGAAGTGCTAAGGAGAGTGGGAGAAAAGAGAAGCCTCCTAAAAACATTAAGCAGAAGAAGGGACAACTTAGTTGGCCATATTTTGAGGCACGATGGTCTGATGAAGACAATCGTTGAAGGACATGTGGAAGGAAAGAGGGGCAAGGGACGGCCCCGAATGAGTTATATAGGACAGGTTATAAAGGATGTAAAAGAGAATAAATATGTAGCTATGAAGAGATTAGCGGAGAGGAGAGAGAAATGGAGAGCTGCGTCAAACCAATCTTAGGATTGCTGACTAATGATGATGATTAAGAAAATACCCCAGGACTCAAAAATGAAAAAAAATACAGGATCACCAGTGCGTGCATTTCCATTGCGGATATATTGCGCAATGTAAAATAATTAGTGCGATGACTAAATATGATCTCTTCTCCATTCTCATGCACTGGAATATCGCAAGGTCATTCGTACTTTATGGTACGCGTGCGTACGGTTCGATGTGGGTTACACCCCATTACTTTCAGGGAGTCATTATCAAAATTTTCATTCCATTAAAAATTGCATATTACACAAAGATCAGGAATAGCCAATACGGAGTATGATGACAGTTCCGTGAATGCTACGAGTGAGACAACCTGATACGTTGTTTCGGCAGCAAATTGTAATCCGTAAAATTGCAAGGTCTTATTTGCAAATAAACACAGAAAAATTAATTCTCGATTATTTTTTCTCAAGTTTCTATGAGCTCAACCCTTTAAAATATTATTTCCTTCTCGTAAGATATTTACTTAGAATTGGAATAACAAAATAACAGAAGAAAATAAGCTGGTAACTTAAAATTAGTGAGATCGAGTTACCTCGGCGTCGATGAATTTTGACAACGCTGCAGCATGGATCGATAATATTTTCTAAATAACTTTATGGGAATGTGGAATGTTATCAAGGGGAGGAAAATATTTTTAAAGCATTATTGATATCATTTGCAGATATTACATTGTACCAGGCTGTATACGTACGAATTTCGTTGCTACAAAGAAATAATCCTAAGAAAAATATTTGCCCATAGCAGAAGATTTTAGGAAAACAACTGAACCACAAATACGAATGAATTATTCTGAATAAATAGTATGTAACTAATACCTTGGATGGAAGGATTGATGATTCGTAAGAGGACGATATTCGGTTGAAATATTAATGATACTGCTAAGAATAAAAACTCCACAAAACTTTTGTGCCTTTAATTTTAGCTGAAAATTTGATGTAACGTCATCAAATCTTTTTATAGCGGAAAATAAAAGCTCTGGTGCCCTTACACATTCAAAGTATTCTCCATCACACTGATATCGTTGACTCAAATGGAATTTCATTATGACTAATGCTGCGATATAGATACAGTAGTAGAGCACTTAACGAAATACTTAATTTGGTAGCAATGGAAAATATGGCAATATTTTTCGAATCGTTGGACGTTAAAATTCATAGGCTTGATGCTTCAAATTTTCCATTTCATTATATTTTGAACGCTTACATGAAATCACAAAATACCTAATATGTTAAGAGAGAATTTTGGAGTAGATTACAATCGAGGTACAAAAATAGGTCAAGTCTAGCTCAGGGGATTGGTGAGGTCTTACAATGGACTATTCACGCAATCCATGGGAACCACACCCTTGCAGGTATTTCGATTTTATGAAACAGAATAGAATTAAAAGAAACAAATAACTTTGAAACTGAGGTAAACTAAGCGATAGCGGAACTTGGAATATCTACCAGAGACCACATAATATTTTTTCACATTTTCCACGTAATATTTTTCTGCTTTACTTTACGACATCCAACGATTCCCATATAAATGCCATTTCACCTACTGATCTTTTTCATTAACCTCTTAAAAATGCTACCATAATATCTCTTTATATTGGTCGCTATAAGGAATAATAAACTGATAAATATTTGTTTCGTACTTCTGTGTGAATATTGCATTACCAAGTAGAATTCCATGTTTTTTTCACCTGAAAATGAACTACTGATCTATTTCCTTGAAGTTTAAAAAATGCTTTCATATTTTATTTTTTTATTGGTTGCTAAAAGGAATAATAAACTGATAAATATTTGTTTCGTACTTCTGTATGAATATTGCATTACCTAGTAGAATTCCATGTTTTTTTCACCTGAAAATGAACTACTGATCTATTTCCTTGAAGTTTTAAAAATGCTTTCATAATTTATTTTTTTATTGGTTGCTAAAAGGAATAATAAACTGATAAATATTTGTTTCGTACTTTTGTATGAATATTGCATCACCTAGTAGAATTCCACGTTTTTTCGCCAGAAAATGAACATGAGAGGGAAAAATTTTTACTAATTCTGTTTTCAACGGTATCGCCATAATTTATATAAACATAAATTTAAAAACGTTATTCTATTTTTATTCATTTTATTTTATTAATTTTATTTTGATTAATTTTATTTTAGGGACCTAATAACCAATAATTTTTTGTCAAAAAATAATTTCAATACTTCTTCTATAAAGCCCGATATCGCCCAGAATGACGCATTTACTCGTCAACTCACAGCTCGAGTATCGCACCAACAAAAATTTTAAGGACATGTTCACCCTATCATGTTTAGCTGCACTTTGGAAGGGTTAATTGATATTTTGAGTCACATTGAGGTTCACATTTACCGAAAAAAAATAACCTACAGGTGATATTATTATGCTACACGCATTTTTGAAAACATCTCTATGCGATGCTGCATAAAGAATGGTTTTAACAGGAAAATATTTGTAGATATTTTTTACTCAATCATTATTGACTCATACCGTACTTAAAAATTATTATTTTCGGTGAGATATTTAGGCATATGAAGAAATAAAATTTTGTGAAAGCATTACTTGTAGCTAAAGATAGCATGGGTTGTCACCATACATGGGGGAGAAGCAAGGACCCTGAGGAAGTAAGGTGTTAGCATCATGCCATCAGGAGATCGAGTTATTATTTTTCTTGAGCAATAAGTCAAGGCTAACAACTATTTCATCATTTATATTATTTTTTTTTCATTTCCACTCCACCTTGAATTTCAGCGTCCAACATTCGCTGTCCTTAATTTATTGTGGCAGCAGCTGGAGAAAATATGAGGCATGATTTAACGAAATAAGGTATAAACTGAAGGAAAATGTCGGGAAAAAAGTTAGGTTCTGATCATAAACTACAACACTTACACATAATACCATTTAGACGCAGTGATTATATAAATGTAATTGTACTATGAATTTCTGTGCACCCCAGCTATTATTTATTTAATTATTTAATGCACATACCTAAAAGTACGCTATTCCTGGTGGTAGCTTGAGATTATATAAATGTGGACCTCCAGACTGAAGAGGTTAAATGAATGATAGGTCTACCTACCTAATATCCAAGTAAAGGAATAGAAAATTCACCTATAGGATAAAAAATGCACTGATAGCAATACCACACTTATAACAAATGGAATTTGAACCAAATAATCCAATTAGCAAGGCTCACTAATGAACCAAAATGACATCAACCAGGAATCGACGAACACTTAATCTTAAAACTTTTAATATTCGCGAGAAAGATCTTGAAAATTATGATTCTTTAATGAGTAACCTCCGTATCTACGGAGTAGAGTAGACCGATTATGGTCACTGCAGTGGAGAAGTCGCCTATGATCGACTTCTGCCTTACCTATAATCGACTTCTACCTTAGAATGTACCATAGCTATGTATCAACGCCGGGAGATACGCTTTTCCCGGTGGTGAACGAGATAGCCCCGTAGATTCCTGCAACCAGCAATGATATTTGCGTTGCGTGAGGTCTACATGCAGGAAACATTTCTCCTCTTATAGTATTCGGAGGAGGCGACCGACAACTGAGGTCATTTGAGCCATGAGGGAAGGGTATGGAAGGAAGGGTGGAGAGAAACCCGGCGTCGGCATTAGCCCGCTCTTAACGAAAGGCGCCAAGGGGACCACGGCTTAACGTCCCATCCGACGGACGGAGTGCTGCGCTTGAAATGTCCACACAACACTCAAGCAGGGATCGGGCAGTCTCTGAAAATTCTCTGCCACTGCCGGGATTTGAACCCGAGCCCGCCGGGTGGGAAGCTAACACTCTAGCCACCACACCAACCCGATCCCCCACATCTCTTCTACTAAGATGTTGGTCGCTTTGCATAGGAAACGGTCAGAATTGAAATTCTGAAATAGAGAAATACCCATATGCTCACGCCACTCATTTACTCTGGATGTAGGGAGAGACGAAATCAATCCATCATGATGTGACCATTTCGTCTGTTACCGCCTTTCCCTTCGATCCTTACAATTATTTCCCGCCATTTCCATCTGCTCTCCTATTCCTGACATCCCACAGTGCGCAGGAATAAAAAAAGGTGGACGAAATTATAACATATTTATCGAGGAAGGAATCTGAAACTTCTACCAACGTTAAAAAATTATTTGAATCAAAGAAAAGGATGTCAATTGCTGTGTTTATTGGCCGTTATTTAAATATAGGCACGCAAACATGGCATAACATTCTGAGGAGCGGTGTTTTTTCAGTTTTCTAGGAAAATATTTAAGATTAAGTACCTGCCCGCCCGATTGAAATATTTCAATTGGATAAAAAATGGGTTCTTCAATTATTACGATACTTCATACTTAATTCAAATTAGTTAGAGAGATTTTTAGCTGGGTTTAGATGCCCGTGCAACACAAAATTGTGGACGCTGATTTCACGCGAGTTTTGACACAAATCGGAACAAAACTAGCGTTTAAAAATAGATGCATCGAGAAATTCATATCAGAGGTTTATTGAAGTATTTTGAAGATGCATCTTAAAAAAATGAAAAATCCACTTGCGACACAGAAGGTTACACTATATTTTTGAGCGCGTGCCCGGGGCTCGGCCATGGGCGTTGGAAAGCCGCGACTCGTTCAGCATTTTTGAGTGATTACGTTTTTTTCATAAAAAGTTTCATATTTTGAGATATTTTAGTAATCATCGATGCTTATTGGTACTATAGAAAATACATATATTGCGTAATAAGCAGGAAAGCGTGCTGAATCGATGGGAAATTGTGTAATGCATGTTATCTTTGCATATTTCTAAATATCACTTCACATGCACATCCTTTCACCCCGTATACTCTGCGTTGTTTTAACAGTGACGTACAAAGAAATATATAAGAGAGCTTCATGAGAATTATTTTGTTTTCTACGTATTTTGAAGCCCGTTTTTCAAGTCCTAGAACACAGAAGAGGGTCGCACGGAGTCTTTTGGGTATTGGACGTCGCGGCGTTTCCATTGATATCATTTTTCTCTCCGGTATTCCACCTTCAATTCGATTTATCATTCCCTATATGAAAATCCGTCCTATGGCTTACTGACGCTGAATTCATATTTGACGCATGGAATAAATAAAACGGAAGTTACTAAAACATCTGCTTTTCTTCCAATTCCGCTCTCAGCCACAAAAAAATAATATATATCGTAATTTATCCTCGGTAAACAGTAACTTCAACTTAAATAAAGTAAATTAAATTATAGTGACATGCTTTCATGACGGTTTTAAAGTATTGCACATTACCTTTGATGAAATTTGAGTGTAGCTCTTGGTTCACGGTAACATTCGTATTCGATATGCTATTCAAAATAGCAAACTCTTGGCGACTATAACGCGATGCAATGGTCCACAATGGTTTTCACTCAATTTAGCTTATATATAACTTTTTCAAGAGAAATATAAATTTCAAAACTTTTGGGAAAAATAGACTTTTAACTATCTTTTTCCCCTATTTTGTCAACGCATTCATGCAGTTCCTACTCCCATAATGAAGACACCGCGTAATATCTGCAAATATTGGTCGAATAAAAAGATGCATTGCAGAAAACCCTGGAGGTAATTCTGAAAATTTGCACAGATGGAAGCACTGCTTTACTTAAAAAATTCAAAATATTCGTTGGTACGTTCTTATCATCCTCATCATTGATCAAAAATCCTAAGGTGTGGTTGACGCTGCTCTCCACTCAATTCTCCTATTGGCTAATATTTTCTCACCATCGCACTTCTTCTCACTCACATCCTTCTTTATCTGCTCCATATATTTTGTTCGAGGTCTTCCTTTTTCGTTCTTGCCATCCACTTGTCCCTCGACGATGTCTTCATCATACTATCATTCCTCAAGATGTGGTCTATAAGATTGTTCCATCTTCTTATTAAGGTTTTCAATCGGCTTCTCTTCTCTCCTACCCTTCTTAGGACTTCCTCATCACTAACTCGGTCGATCCATTTGATCCTCATCATTCTTCTCTAGCACCACATTTCGAAGGCCTTTATCCTTGCTTTATCTACTGCTGTAATCGTCCATGCCTCACGTAGAGAAACCAACTCCAAATATAAGTTCTAATCAATTGTTTCCTGACTTCTATTTTAAAATTTCCCTTGCAATTTAATCTTTCTTTTGGTAGAATGCTATCATTGCATGGGCTATTCTGCTAATGATTTCTGTCTCGCTTCTCCCATCTAGTGGCGGATCCAGGATAGTGACAGGGGGGGGGCTAAATGGGGTTAAAAATTCCAGCAGTAGTGGGGGTCGGAAATAAATACCATTCTAACTAGTGTAAATTGGGTGGGATTATAAGTGGGGGGTATAGCCCTTTTAGCCCCCCCCCCCCAACAGATCCGCCACTGGTTAGCACTGTAGATCTGTTTCCGGTTAAATTGGATACCTAAGGGGGGGGTATAGCCCCCTTAGAGTGCCCCCTCCCCCCTAGATCCGCCTCTGCTCCCATCGCTATAGTTATTCTGCTTGCCAAATATGGTACTCTCTACGTAGGATATTTATTTAATGAAAATGCAGTTTTTAACAGAGTTTTCATAGAAAAAATTAAGATTAATCGCTGCTGTTATTTTTTGAGCGTTACTGAGCCTCTTTAATCCTCTGGTCGGTCTGCTCCCTCCTCCCCACAATTACGCCCGACCATCACGATGCGATCACTTCAGTATCCTCTCTCCCTCGACCTTCCCCTGGCTCGCCTTTGAATAATGCCCTCGACGTCCTTTTGTCCTTTATCGTGGCTATCTCTCACGGGCAACCTTACCACCCTCTTTAGTAGGCCTGCCTCAATATACCCCACCTTCTTCCCCTTTCTATTCGAGTGAAATTTAGTATATATGACACGTATATCTTCCCTTTTTCTCTCCTTTTTTCCCTTCAATATAGCACTCACTTTACGGTCTTTAAGGGCACCTCGCCGTGGAAGAGAAAAAAGGGGTCACTACCCTCACATCCTTCCCAATATACCAGGGAGGCCAATCGGTTTGAAAAAATAAAATTCTCCAGTTTCTCCCGGATTTCCGGTAAGTGCACCTTATTTTTTTCAAAGTTATTTCATTACGTCTTTTAAGTTTCCTCTTCGATACATTACGCAGCACAGAGATTAAACAATGATTAAAATATGTTGGATGACGGGTTTGAATTATTGTACTTAACCTTTGTTACAAAGAGGAGTGTAACTCTGTGTTAATAGTAATGTTCGTGTCTAATATGCTATTCAAAATAGCGATTGTAACGCGATGTAATGGCCTACGATTTTTTTCAATTTATTTTATTTATAACTTTTTTACATAAAAAATACAAAGTTAAGGAGAAATAAAATTAGTGGGAAAAATAGACTTTTAACTGTCGCAATTCCCCAGAAATTGAATTATTTAAAATGTTAATCAGTAGCCTTGATAATGGGTAACGAGATGGAACCCGAAACGTTTCTCTTACCCGCGTGCAAATCCGAGAGAAGTTTATTCATAAGGATAAAATCATTAAGTATTTCTCCAAGTTAATCGATTTAAATGGCTGGATTAAATGTGATACAATAGTTTGCAATCGATACGAGCATTCTGACCGGAGCATTTTTCCCAAACTAAGCGGCTGCCCCATTTTTTCGAAGTAAACTGTACCTTTGCATAAATAGGCGTTGATAATAACTGAGAATGAAAACGCAATATTTTTTCATTGCGTACAATGTCAAAATTACAGATTTAGGTATACCGACGAACCAAAACAGTAAAGCTTAATACGTTGAAAAATGAATCGAACGAGTTATTTATGACGTTATAAAACCATAACAGAACTTTTAATATAAGACACGGTCTCAGGCGTTACTTTGTGGAATTGCTTCATCATAGAATAAAATAAAATAAAACTACTTTGTTTTATTCCAATCACCTGATGATAGCATTAGATGCTGAAACCCGGGTCGTGCTATTTAAAATAAAGTGTGGAATTAAACAAAGTAATTTTATTTTATTTTATTCTATCACAACAGAACGATAGAAGAAGAGAAATTCTCACATTGTAGATTAGATCGAATGATAAGTAGGAATGGACAAAATCTGTTTCTAGAGTGAAAAATATTACTTATTTAGATATTTTTGTGGGGAAAGTGTCACCCATATGAGGCGCGTTAAAAGGCTTTCTGTTTAAAAACCGGACAAAGCTCGGAGTAATTCTTCATTTCTATTCCTTAATCGGAGATTTTTATCGAGTAAATGGCCGCCCATAATATCCTGTGACCCCAATTATCCATTTATACTGTATATACAAAGTCAAGAATACGACTTTTTAGATTCACTATATAATATCAGCATGTACACCGAGAATGAAGTAAGCCATGAAAAAATATGTTTCACTTAACCGGGATTAGAACCCGGATCGCTCGATTGCCGGTCGGGCGTGTTAGCCAATTACCCCACCAAGCCATTTTTTCGGAACGAACTTCAGGATGGGTTTTACCGCCACTTGTTTCATAAGGTCCTTTATTAATTTCAAGGGCAGAACAACATGCTTACAATTAGCAGCAAAGTTAATTTCCATATCCATCATTTTGAATAACTCGAGTGTTTTAATAAACGAAATCAGAATTTTCCCGGGAATGTGAGCGAATGCCCGCTTTTTCCTCCAAACTTTTCCCGGTCTCTTCTAATTTCCCGTTTTTCCCGTGTAGGTGGCCGCCCTGCTATCTGCGGGCATTTCGAAGTGGGCGAAGAGGCGAGAAGACTGATCCCATAAATTCTTCATCTCCTTCCGCTTTTATGTGCCCGCTATAAAGAGGCAGATGTTGCCGTCGCCCTTAAAACTTACTTTCCCATGGGCTTCGAACTCGCGACGTCCCGGGAAATTGAGCGATCGGAAAAGGTGAGCAGCGAGGATGAGTAGGTTAGTGAGGGCGGAAGAAATGAGTCGAATTTTTTCAGCGCAATAGCATTGTCATATTTTACCTTTCTACGGCAGTTTGCGGAGTTATCATTGGAAAATTCCTCACTACGTGATAAGCGAGAGTATAATTCTGGGGTGTGGAATGATCGCAGTGGATTTTTTCGTCATGTCAATGGCTACATACGACAAATTTAGTTCAGCTTGGCCTCATGGTCATGGATGATCATTTTTCTCTTTCCTGGGACGAATATTTATCGGTCCTTCTAATAATAATTGCTCGAGAATAATACTGTAGAGTAGGTGCATCCTATTGTATTTTCCACTGCTCAACCTTGAATAAACTCAACATTTACGTCAAATTATTCCGACTTTTTTAATTAGTAAAGCAATGAATGAAAGGATATGAAAATTTCCGAATTTCAACGAGAATGTCAAATATATTCTGTGAAAGCACTCAAAATATATACGATTTATCTGAGTGAGAAAAGCTTATATTGAAAATTTCGCAAAAATTACGTTTACTTCATTTCTCGGCAGCACCTCCTTCATTAAGACATTAAAATATAGGCTACCAACACATTTTACGAAGTTCCTTAGCGGTATACAATCTCAATTTCAACGAGTGAAAATTCCGGTGGCTGTCTACACCGTTGACAGTATTTCCAATAAACACCTATTATCTAGAAGAAAACCCAAATTCGCACTCCTTTTCGTAACGTGGTTCCCTAATAGTTTTGGTCAGAGTCAAAATGGGTTGCATTCCACGGTTTTTCTTGGAAATATCGCCATATCGTCGTCATAACTGTGAAATGACCTTCGCAAAACTCACATAGAATCGTCACCAGGTACGAAATTGAAAAATGTGGCCTAAACATAGTTATACAATCGTCTAGGAAATAACGTTGCCCTCATAAAATAAATAATTAAATAAATATAATAAATAAATAATTAAATAATATTTTTAATATATTAATTCATAAATTAAATCAAATAGTAAAAGTAATAATCTCCTTAGTTAAATATATCCCTCACAACTCGGGATCAAAACACACCTACTGTTTACTGTTGGCTCGACAAAGCTTAAAACTCAGTAAAATTGACTCAAGGCAAAATAAAATTCTGCACGCACAGTATGGCAGGGAAGGCTCTTAATAAATACACAGAAATGAATTGAAATACACAGAGTTTTTCTCGTTTCCACTCTTCTCCGACGAATTCAGAAATTTGAGGGATATAAATATTTAAAAGCAGTACTTATTCTCCAGTGTCGTGCAGAGTTAATTGGCATAAAAACGGAATGAGACACGCAACGCGTAAAGAAAACATTACAGTTGAGGAATGACTTAATGTGAAAGTTACAAATGTAATTATTGCGAGAACAAAAGGAAACAGGGTTTTAGTCTTTTAAAGATAATGTGCTGTACTTTTTTATATCAAAGGTGGCCTAATTTAAAAAAGTGAAGTATGATGCCACTTTGAATCAATATGACAATATGTATAAAAATTAGCAAGGCATACAAGAACTCGGCGCTAAAACGAAAATCAACATTAAAAATAAATTTGAAAAATGGCAGAGGAACAAGTTTGTCTACTCCCAGAAATAATCATAATCTGGCTTTCTGCATGACATTTCCTCAGCAAAGAATATGGCGAATACAACCTCTTAGAAATCTTTTCTATAATTTAGGAGCACTTTGGAAGTTCTACTAGACCGCTTTTCGATTTAAAAGCCAATACGCTCGATTCTTGCATGGTCATCAGAAGTGATAAATGGAGGAACATCGTATTGCGGACAAACACATCTGACTAAAATATCTACCCCCAGGTTTCGAATACCCATTGAAATATTCTAAGGAGTAGGATGTCGCAATAAAAAAGAACGCTGAGAGATCGTGGCCTAATTGGAATCAATATCAGAAGATTAAATCCAATAGATCAGAGTATATTAGCCGGCAACAGTAGAAAATCGATAATTACTATAATTAATTTGATCTAAAAATAAAAATTCAACGTATGATATGCTAAACATTTTTATATCCGCTTTCGACGAAGACGAGGTCTTTGTGATGCTATAAATATAATTTGTGGACATCTGTTCACGTCCACATAATGCATTATTGATTTCATCATGATTTTCTGGACGAAGAATCGTTCAATCTAGACTTTTAGACAAATACGGGATTCTCAAACTAATCATGAAGGAATAATTTTTCTCCTCAAGATAAAATCTACTAAGGGTAAATGGTGGTTGAATCTCAAAATGATTAATTAATATATAACAGTATCTTATCTTACGGTATGAGTTGTGTTAGTTTTGGGGAGCCGGAATGCGCAGGACGTTGAGAAGACAGAAGACTGCTGTAAACTCTGCTCCATGAACCAGATTTCCAAATAGAAACTCCATAGATATAGTAAATAAACATTCGCCCTTGCCTCGCTACATGATAAACATGTAGATGAAGTTAAGCTTCAAAATTATTTTTTTTAATGCAATTTTGTGAACTTAAGCACTTTTTCAGAAAGAGTTAATATTTCTGTTCGCCCTTTCATAAGTGCAAATCATTCAAATTTAAAAAAAATGGCTAAGCTAAAAGCTGGTATAACTGGATTTTTTTAAAGAGGATAGATATTGAGTAAATTTTATTCCCATAACTTTTATCATTCATTTTTATTTTATGTTAAGGAGATATATTATTCATTCGTGCCAAACGCATCATAAATAGTGTTAACGAAAGGCACAACAAAGATTATGTTAATCCAATGCGATACATGCTTTCAGTGTCACTTCCATGGAATGCCGGATGGTATTTCGTGGGGGACATTAACACAATGATACTAGAACAAAGAAAAGGCATGTTTCATGGAATTTCACGATTGAAGTCACGCACAAAAATAGCTGCTAATTTAGTGTGAAAAAATCCTGATTTAGCAAAATCATATTTCCATTGATATAGTGGTCTGTTCCGCACAAAAGATTTCAATAGCTGATTTTTAGCATCTAAGGCTCTATCCAGGATAATACTGCTCGCAGTTATTAAGAGATTGATAATGTGGCAAGATGCTGAAGTCGTCGTCAATTTACAAATGATCACTATATTTTGCTACCAAAGGTTATCCATGTTACAGTTTTGATAAACATAATGCACTTTCTCTCGCTGTAAAGGCGTGAACTGGTTTTAGGGGCGTTGAAGATGAATTAAAAAAAAGATTTCTGAAGGCCTCTAACTTGGCCTAACATTCCCTAAGGGTCACTATCGACTTCATCTTAGTAAGGGGGGGGGCACGAAAGGGTTTCGTTTCCGTGCCATTATCGTACCATTAATACCGTCATAAATACCAATAAAGGCTCCTTTCCACCCAGATCCCTCCCTCTGGCAAATTTCCATCGGAGCAAGTGCAGAGCGCGCGGCAGCGGAAGGTCTAGTTGAACCACATTTGGCGTTAATCCCCTAATACACGAACTTCATCCGTGCATCTCAGCCAGGAGAATAAACTTTCCTTGGTCCATTCTGCTAATACGGAAACGATAATTCTTTCTTAAACTACTCAAATGAAATGAAAAAAAGTTAAAAGAGAAAAAAGTAAGACACGGGTTGAAATGTACATTCGCAGAAAAAAAATATTTTCAAAAGAGATGAATCGCGAAATACACAAACGCATCTGGATTTTCACTTGATACACAATTGATATTTCTTCGCAAATGCATAGGAATTTGAAGTGCAATGGCCATACTGAAGTAATATTTTCCCAAGGATCCTATCTATTGAAAACGTAATATGTTTCCAAAAAGGATTCAACGACCACCAAGTGTTTATAAAATCGGCTTCTCGGATGGTCGTTGCACTGAAGCCTCCCTTATGGAATCTGGGTTTTTGGAGTTCGAAATTGGAGTTCGCCATTAGTTTTTAAGACATTTCTTTGTTGAAGTAGTAATGGCATTGTTACTTTACTTCTTGGCGAGGATAATAATGAATACATTATAAATATTACAATCAAAGCTGGTAAATAAATAAAGTAATAGGCAACACACTCACTGGTTTAACGGATAAAGTATTTTTAATGTAAGAAAAGTTACACCTTTACCCTTCTCGCTCCCCCCTCCTCCACTTCCCCCCTTACTCATCCACCCCTCCACCAACCCCACTCACAGTGATTCTAAACCCAGCTCCAAACTCAACCCCTACCTCCCCCAACCAACGGCTCCCGGAAATTTCCCTACCCAACCTTCTGCTATATATACTGTCAATTTACCTGCATTTTTCACCTTGATAATGTTACTCTGTAACGAAACCATGGTCGGTGTCAATAAATTACTATGTGGAAATAGCAAAGTTGTTGATCCTTCTATTCCTTACAACTTTTCATCAACGCCATGATATCATTTTGGGACATGAAGAACCATGACCCTGAATTTCAAGCACACTACAAAAAAAATATTGGCATAAAGGAAATTCATCAAATTATACATAACATTAATTTTTTCGGGACTCAACCTTCATCTCAAGATCGTCTGGATAGTGATTGTCTCCCAGTCACTGGACTCAGTGCCCTCTCAGGAGCAAGAATAGGAACAACTGATGAGGAGAACCGATGACAAATTGGGAATCCATGCGATCGACTATTTTTTTCTATCGAAGGAATCACTCCGTAAAAAATCTGGGAATCCCAAACGCTTCACGAGGTTCCGTTGAGGTGTTCCGAAGAATCACTGAATTAATGCGACTGGTAGAGGAGATCTCGAGGAAGTTTTTTGGTAGACATATAAAAGACGTGAAAGCGATGACTCTGTGGAGACGTTGCACAAAATTTTGAGCCCTACCAGATACTCAGCCAATGAGGTCAGTTAAGGTATCCAACCATGATCACAGCAGCAGAATCCCGAAAACGCATAAACCCACTCGTTAAACAATAAATCCACATTCTACATAAATACATACTTATTGAGGCAATGGTCCCAATCGTATAAAATGTCAATATAGGTAAAGCGGGAAATATTAATTGAGTGCATTATAGGACAAGAAGTACACCTCGTAAATTTTATTTATAAATGTCCGAGGTACCACAGAATCGGTCATTCCATTCCTTTTTTAAGATTTTTACTCCTGCTGAATAAGACATTTGACAAAAACTTCTCAGAACAGTCATCTTGAATTTGAACGGAATTCAAAATCTGAGTGCCTCTTTTCAATTTGAAATTACGAGCAAATCATAGAAAATGAATCATGTAGGTACACTACTTCCAGCGTAGGCAAAGAATGAAAAATAGATAATTTCTTCCCCAAGAACTAAATAATAAAAAATACCTTCCACTTCATCGTTATTTGTTGTATTTTAAGTCCATCCCGCACAAATCGACGCCACATGATATCGATTAAATAAGAGCAGAATGCCGGGTTGAAAGGAATAGAGAAATAGTATTTACAGCACATATGAGACATAAAGGGCACTTCTCTCCACAAAAGGCAGTAGAAGGACATTGCGTAAAGGTGCCATGCCCAATAAACAAAGCATATATAGTTTTCATGAAAATGTCAAAAAATGCAACTCTCGTTGTACTACTTACCCCCACAAAAAACGTTTCTCGTCCTATTTTTTCCGGAATTGCATTAGAAAATCCGTAATGTATTACAGGTGCTTATGGTTATACCAGCCAGAGCATACAAAATATTCTGATTAACGCTAGAATATATATTGATATCTAACGGAGTAACCTCATATTGTGTTTTTTTTATTAAGTGTGGCAAAATCCTTAAATTTACGTTGGTACTTTTTACTAGTACTACCGAATTTCGGTGGCAATGAGTACTAGCAAGAGCTAGATGTTTATTTACGTCATAAAATATCTTGTAAGCATATATCTTGTTGCGCTAATGGAGATGTAAAAAAAAATTTCGTGTTACGAAGGAGGAGAGGGCCCTTCACCAATTTGAACCAATCATCGGGGTTAAATAATGAGCGACTGGATTATGAACCCGACCAACCACTAAAAAGCCACAAGCCACTGCCCTGCTGACCTTTACCACGTGATCGAGGCTGAAATAGGTCATCGTTACCGCCATGAACAGAAACTGGTTCCTAAACAATAAGTACGTGTATCTCACTCATCATGGCCTCGCAGATATACAGGGTGAGCATAAAGCCCTGCCCAGATTATAAAAAAAATATTGCAGAATAACCGTTTGACATAATAATTTAAACTTGATGCTGTCACATGGGTCAGTTTTACTAATTCATTTTAAGTCCACTAACGTTATTAAAATTCAATGTGTGCTCCCTTGGTAGCTTGGGGAACGTCAAAGCAGTATTCCAGTTCCCTCCAGGTGTTTTATGGCATGCGTTTTGTCATAGTACCCACAGTAGTTTTTATCGTAGCCTTTAATTCGTCGACATCAGTAATAGGTGTGGTAAATACTGTCCTTGATATAGCCCCAGAAAAAAGTAACTATTTCAAACGGTTATTCTGCGTTAAACTTTTATAATCGGGGTAACACTTGACGCTCACCAAGTACGATACAGGAGTTCAGTCTCATTCGTGGGAGGTCGCCAGTTTCTTGTGAATAATGCTTAGATTTTATAAACATCCAAAAATGAAAATCATCGAAGCGTATCTCATGTCGCTTTACTCTGGGTAAAGGAGGTCGTGTTAGGAAGGTGAACGGACCCCCGGACCAATTCAACCCAATCTCGGAGTATCTCAAGCACCTGCAGAGAAGGGAATACATGATGGTATGTGAAAACCATTTTTGCTAAATATCTGATGCTTACGGGTGGTCATATGGGAAGAAAGGAATTGGAGCTGAAAACAAGAAACGAGTAAAGGAATTTGTGACGAGAATAGTGGCTTGAGAAGAAAATGTAGAAAGTATTCAATATTGTATAACCCTACCCCGATACTTGGGATTATAGTACAAGGACTATACCGAAATATTTTGCACAGAATTACCATCCCAATCAAACAGCTGTTCACGGCGATTCCTTGTACTTGTAACTTGCATTACATCCATCTAAACCAAAATTTCCCCTATGGCAGTGGCAAAATACCGATGGCGATACCAGTAGAACATTGCAAGTTCATTTTCCTCGTATTTTTTTGGATACATAGCACAGAAAAAAAATTGAAAGAAAACGGTGCCGCGGGGAAAAAGCCGACCGTATGCAACCCGCATCACGTTTCTATCCCGCTGAGCGGGTGACGTGATATCACTTCATAAATTTAAAAAATCATAGCTAACAGATTAGAGCCAAGAAAATTGTTTCGTTATTTTTCCTAGCTCTTTTGGCATCCAAGCATGCGTTTTGCATTAAAAAACGACAGCCGCACCGGGGGCCGATTTTAAGTTTTACATGGTCAGCATTGAAAGTGTTGCATAATGGGCGACTGGATTATGAACCGGACCCACCGCCAGCCGAGTAGCCACAACCCTCCGTCCTGCCGACCTTCAGCAGATGCTGGTGAATGAAAGAGGTCGTCGCTAACACCATCAATAGAAACTGGTTCCCAAACCATAAATACGTGTATCTCACACATTACGGCTCATTGTTAGTATTGAATACGACGTACCGCAGGAGCACATTCTCATTTAAGGGAGGTCTCCGGTTTCTTGTGACTAATGCTTAGTTATATAAACAGCCTTAAACGAAAATCGTCGAAGTGTGCCTCTTGCTGCTTTACTAAGTGTGCAAAAGAGGTCATGTTGCGAAGGAGGAAAGGACCCTTCACCAATTAAACCCAACCTCAGGGGTTAAACACTGAACGACTGCCTTATGAACACGATCTACCGCCATCCGAGTGGCCACAACCCGAACTTCCGGCCGGCCTTCACCAGATGCTTGTGACCGTCATCGCAAACACCACGAATAGAAACTGGTTCCTAAACCTCAATACGTGTATCTCACACAGCATGACCTCGCACATAATACGAAATACCGCAAGAGAACATTCTCATCTATGGGAGGTCGACAGCATCTTCTGACTAATGCTTCGTTTTTATAAACATCCTAAAATGAAAATCATCGTAGCGCACCTCTTTTTCCGCCGCTGGATAGGCAAAAGAGGTCGTGTTACGAACAGGACCCCGGACCAATTAAACCCAACCTCGGGGGTTAAGTAATGAGCGACTGGATAGTGAACCCGACCACGCAGATGGCCACAACCCACCATCCTGCCACCAGATGGTCGCGACTGCGAGAGAAGTTAAGGTGTTCTCCGCCGCAAAAGGTACACCACGTGGCGACCCATTCATTCCGTGAACGATTCTGGCTCTCGCGCGGCCCACCGGCGACGACCCGCTCCCCACACCCTGGTCGCCCCACTTAAAACCCTCGGCATTCCCCCAAAAAGACCCTCCCCCACTTCCTCACCCCCGTCTCTCCCACTTCCGCGATCCCCTCTTACCGCCATTCCTACCTCAACTCTCTCCCTCTCCCTCCACAGCATCCCGAAACACAAAAAAAGAAAACGTGGCCCCAATTTTTTCTTCCTCTCCGAAACCCCTTTCCCCTCGGCCAACGCTTCCTCCCCTTATCTCCCCGCCGACCCCTCTGTCCCCTGACTTCGCTGCTGCGGGGACATGACCCCTTGGAGATCCCCCCCCCCCCTTCACCTGCCCTACTACACTCATAGCGTCTACACCTACACGCTGAATTGTCACAGAGCTATTGGCAAGGACTGTAAAGTCGGGTTGTTGTAATGAATTAATGAAATATTAAACCACACCTTAAGAGGTGGCATCATTCTTCTCCGCCGGTTGTATTTTTTGCATATTTTTTGCGACGAATTACTCCTTTCAAACTTAATCTGTTTTCTAGAAATTTTTGAGAAGATTTTATTAACAGTACTATCTCAAATAAAAAATTCACGTTTGACGAAATAACAAGGTAAAAGTTTCCAATCGAGATAAGGACAAAAGTGGCCAAGGTCATAATCTAAACACCCAGATAATTTTAAGAAGATGGGGAAAATTTAAAATGTGTAATACGTTGCCGAAAGTAAGGCTAATTGACGGGAAGCGAGCCGTACTCTAAACAAAAAATCACCTTCACGCCTCTTGAGCATTTCATAAAAAAATATCTTCAACCTCAAACGTAAAAATATACGCCCCCTCATAAATTTTTTTATTGAAGCACTTCCCCAAACATCAACCCAGACCACTGATATCCCACTTGTTACACGTCTCACTGAGGAGCCCTTTCATAACGTGGATTTTAGCAAGGTGCTTAGAGTGGCAATAGAAATTAGCCAAAAATGAAGGCCAACTGGGCGTCATCTTAAGCTACGCATTCACAGAAGAGTGCCAAAAAAACTGCTTTGAAATTGAGTTTTCCCGTAAGCTGGGTGGATTTCATAATTTGGAGCTCTTTGCTCCATTTCATAATTACAACCACGTAATTTCCTAGATGTCCTCTTCGATAATTCACGATTTGAGTGGGCAAAAAAGGAAGAATGCTTACTAAATAATTGGCTGAGTGTGCTTAGTAAAAATGAGATAATTCGAAGGCGATGAAACCCAACTCTAATAAAATCCGTTATTTTAACCAGGTTCTGCGCCAGATGTCTCCGATTTACGACGCATCTGTCTTACTGTTACATGCATCTCACGTTAAGTACTCCCTACTAGTTGTCTTCAGTGCGAGTTTTAACTCCATGCAACTAACAAATTATTTTTGACAACGCCATCAGTGAAGCTTTGTTTTTGTTGTGTTTTACAAAAATGGAGCATCGGAATTTAGAGCTACGCTGTGCGATAAAGTCTTTTATTAAACTTGGTGGATCCGTGAGTGTGACTTTTGAAAAGTTGAAACTGGCCAATGGGGAACATAGCTTTTCAAGAGCACAAGTTTCCCATCGGCATAAATCATTTTTGGAAGGCCTACAATACGTTGAAGATGAACCTCTTTTAGGAAGACCGTCAACTTCAAAAACTAACGAAAACGTTGGAAGTGTGAGGGCTCACTCTGAATTTTCCCTAAACCGACAACACCAACTCCGGATTAATATGTAAAAAAATCAAAAAGTAAACACGAAACAGATAAAGGTATTTTGATTTTGAATGTTACTATTTTTGTCTCCATGTTCCTGGGTTTCACCGCGTGGATTTTCTCAGGAACCCAGAAACCCAGGAACATGGAGACATCATCTAGACAACGCCGCGGAAAACTACGCATCAACGTTACTATTTTTTTTTGAACTAGTAAAGTTAGAATTGCCCAATTCTTTAACCATATTTTAAGGGATCCTTTTAACCAGGTGTGACTAACCTTCGGCCCATGGAACATGCGATGGTGGTCTGCGAAGCTAATTCGTTTTATAATTGGTAATTGCAAAATTTTGGGAATTAAAGTAAATTTTGTATGAGCTCTGTCCCGCGAGATTCAGCTTCATATGAAGTTTAGCCTTCGGGAGGAAAAGGATGGGCACCAGCGATTTAAGCCTTACGGACGAACTACTAAGGTAATCACTTGCGTAATTATTTTGCTTCTCTTGCAAATACTCTTGCCGTCGCTTTTTACATCATTTCACATATAGCGTTAAAAATCTTAAATATAAACTTTGGTTAAAATATAAACGTTGTTTTTAACCGTTATTATCAATACGTAATTTAAATTTCGTCGAGTATGCACACACGAGGTGTGTTAGAAAACTAATGAGACTGATTTTGTACTATCTTAAGTTTTTCAAAAAATATTGTTAACCCCTTCAAACTAGTTCCCTCACGCAGCTATATACCGGCAGAGTCGTTGTTCCCACGTTTAGCAACAGCGTTGGAAGTCTTCAATTAGCATGGCTTTTAAACTGGTCAGTCACAGTCTTTTGAATGTTCTCCAGAGTTCCAAAAGAATGTACTTTGAGAGCATGTTTCAAATGTGGGAAAAGGAAAAAGTTGTAAGGACTTAATTTAGGTGAATAGAGAGGTTTAGGAACAACAGCGATGCATTTAGAGGTCAAAATTTACCAATGGAAATGGCCGTGTGACACGGGGAATTGTCATGGCGAAGCATCCACTAGTCTGCAATGTCTGGTTTCACATTAAATACTCTTGGCAGAAATATTTCGGATGTTCAAATTGCCCGTCAAAATTTGATGCATGTTGAAAGTGTTTAAATTTAACTGTTCACTCATCATTCTTAATGTTAAACGACGGTCTGAGCTAACAAGAGCCCTCACACTTCCAACGTTTTCGTTAGTTTTTGAAGTTGAAGGTCTTCCTAAGAGAGGTTCATCTTCAACGTATTGTCGGCCTTCCAAAAATGGTTTGTGCCAATGGAAAACTTGTGCTCTTGAAAAGCTATGTTCCCCATTGGCCAGTTTCAACTTTTCAAAAGTCACACTCACGGATCCACCAAGTTTAATAAAAGACTTTATCGCACAGCGTAGCTCTAAATTCCGATGCTCCATTTTTGTAGCACACAACAAAAACACAGCTTCACTGATGGCGCTGTCAAAAATAATTTGTTAGTTGTATGGAGTTAAAGCTCGCACTGAAGAAGTGGAAGAGATGAATAAATCGGTCTATTGTAGGTCGGTATACTCAACGTTGCTATTTCCTCCGCAGTATTGCCAGTCTCATTACTTCTCTCACACACCCCGTATAATGAAAGGTTAAATATATGTTATTGTCAGTACATATTCATATTCTATGTGATAGAAGGTGAGGAATTACATGAAATTTAATTTGCGACATTACGAACTGGAGGAATTAATTTATTAAAAAGGTCTAAGAAGGGCATCGTCAAGTAAGGTTTGTTTCTACGGTAGCATAAGCATTTTTTAATACAAAAGTTATTGGGAAAAGAAAGAAAACCAGCGTCAGTGTTCCACAAGATAAAATATTATTTTTTATAGTTCTGGTACCTTGAAGCACTATTCTCTTTTTAGCTGAAAATTTTATCCCATTACTTAACCTCTTTAATTTTTACTGTATTCTTGGATAATAATGGCTAATAAAAGAACTTTTTACAGCCTAAGGTGACAGCTGGAATGTCCTAGAAACAGGAATGTCACGAATTTTGGCTTATAGATGTGAGAAGAAATGACCCGTCCAAATTCAGGAACCGAAATGAAAAATAGCAGACTTGGTGGGAAGAAATAATGGGCGCCTCATTATAGCGCCAATCAACTTGATGAGAAGTAGGCGATCCACTGGAAAGCTCTTCGTTGAGCAACCACGTGTGGACCAAGTTTCTACCAATTACGCTCAATATTACTGTTATTCAAATCAGATTTGAATAGTTAATATTATACCAGTCCCGCTCATCATTTAAGGATGAGGAAAGAGAAAGATGAGCATGAATTGACAGGTAAGACTTAAAACTAGAGAAGGTGAAGTTCCGTAGAACAAATAAATAAGATATTTAATAACTGTGATGGTGCCAGACTCAACTTCACAGAAGCCTATCAATATTTACAATGTATAACGAATATAAAATATTTGTACTATTAGCAAAAACTTGTTATGGTAAATAACATTATTGCTTGTGGCGTAGTATTTTCGCATAAATTTATTAAATTTGGGCGATTTCTGCTCTCGCGTAATTCGCTCAAAAATAGCATTACTTCAATGCATGAACTCTGCTTTCCAGTTCAACACATACAAATCGTCATAATTTATAAAATCCCCTTTCAGTACTCTTTTTTTCGTCAGCATTTGACGGAAGAAGACTGGAGGAAAGGTAGGCACTTGAGATGAGGAATTGGAACAGATGAGGATCCTGAGAGAGGTACCTATAATCGGATGACGGCATCACAGCACGAAAAATTAATTCTGTTGAATCTACTATCACGATGATGCGTCTCGAGCAGAGGTTTACGTTTGAACCTTCTTTTGATTGCTCGGGTGACCCCATTCTCTCTTTGACTCATCTCCTTGTATCTACTCTTCCGATCTAAAAATATAATTATGGACATTTGATCACAAATTTTAAAGGGAACCTGAACAAGTATCCAAGCATGCAGCGAATTTGCATGATTTAAAATCAATTGAAGTCACTGTCACTGGCTGATTATGGTTTTGAAATAAAATTCATAAAATATAGCGCGTACGGTACACGTTCATGTCTCTTAAATTATATTTATTACATATTGAGAAACGAGAAATTACTGTAAAGTCATCAACGCCGAACAGTCCGATATGATCGATGAGTTTTTCGATAGTTAGTGTCGAGTCCAGCGCTGTCGTAAGATCCTCCTCCAGCTAATATAATAATTAATTTGATATAAGTTAATTAAACCAGTAATAATATGATTTAAAATCAATTGAAGCCAATATAAACTGCCGATTAAAGTTTTAAAATAAAAATCATAAAATATACGGCGTAAAGCACACATTTAGGTCCCTTAAATTATATTTATTATTTCTTGAGTAATGAGAAATTACACAAAAGTTATCAACCCCGAACAGGTAGATATGATCGATAAGTACTGAGATTACGAGTGTCGAGGCCATTGCTACCGGGAGAGATCCTCCTCAAGGTAATAGGATCGTTCCTTTCCCAATTATGCCTGTGGGCTCTCTCTAAAAGATGTAGCTAATAATATAGAACGCGACTGAGAAAACCGCATAAACTGAAACGAGGTCCCAAGACGACAAAGTCGTATTTTATTTCGGATGCAAACTGCGCAGCAAAAAGTGTTTCAAACCTAATTCCTCGCTGGTTAAATAAAAAGAATGGGGATATTTTTCACGTGAAGCATCTCGTAAAAACACGAAGCCAAGCTTTTAGAATGTAGTTAGAGCGACAGCTGGAATGCTCACATAAAAATTTGACGCACGAATTTTTGTAATAGCTAAATTTACGTCCTTTAGGTTGATACACTGCTCCCACTAATTGATGATTGGAACAAGTATTTCTAAAAGAGGAGCTAACTAAAAAAAGAAAGACGAGGAAACTGATATTCCATAATAAATCAAGCCAAAAACTTCGAACAAAAAAGTCCGTAATTTCTTTTCTACCTTAAATAGAATCAATATGTCTATCATTGATAGTGCATCGCCTGCGAATTTATTTATCACATATGAATCGATACATATATTAATCCTCTATTAGTACGAGTAAATAATATTCTGGCTAGTGTCTTGAGAACATTTATTTTATGTTATTCCATCAAATCACACCAGAGTTTAAAAACAAATTCATATTTCCACGTATCGTATGCATGCGGAGCGCTAATTAACTTCTTGTTCTATTACAGCGTTTTGACATTTCTGAGAGAGAGGTGCTGAAATTGATATGTCACGTGGGATACAATTTCGAAGTATGCTTTGGAGCATTTCATAATATGCTATTTATTTTTTGTTGGCTTGCCTAATCACCAAACTGATTAATAATACATTTACGCACCTATACTTTACCTCTCTAAGCTTTCCACGCTAAATTTATCTTATCTTAGGAGAACGCTAATTAACTTCTACGTCTCTCACCTAATTTTACATTTTTTACGTTTCTAAGAAAGCGATCGGCGCTGAACGTGGGATACATATTCGTAAAGTATGTTTTGGATGCATTTAATTTGCTATTTATTTTTGCTGGCTTGCCTAAACACGCAACTGATTAGGAATACATTTACGTGCCCATGCTCCGCCTCTCTTGGCCTTCAAGAACAAATTTCTGCTTTTGCATTCCTTATCGCGTTTAAAGTATGTGCTTACGTTTCTAAGAAAATGAGGGGAGGGAGTGCAAAGAGGGTGGAGTGGGGGGAGGAGGTGGGTGCGCAATTGGCGGGATGAAAAGGAGGAGGGGGGAGAGGGGGGAGGGGGAAGGTTTGGAGGGGAGGGCGGAGGGGAAGGGGGAGGTAGGGGAAGGAGGGGAGGGGGCGGCGCACGGCGCCTGGCTGCGGCAGCCATCGCCCCACTCGCAGTCTGTGACAGAGTGCAGCCCGTGTAGCACACGCGAGCGGCGGCGGAGAGGCCGCGGGGACTCCGAAACACAAGTACTCTCTGCACCACCACCTAATCCACCATCCCTTGTGCCCCTTATTACTCTCCAACCATTCCACTGAGGCCCAAACAGACCACCCTCTTCCCTATCCCTCCTATGCCCCCAATCACTCAACGCATACTCTAACCCGCCCCTCATAAGCCGCCTCCACAGCCTCGCCCCCACCCCCCCCAATTACCCCCAACCCCTCCCTCCCACCCCCCCTCTCTTGGGCGAAAGGTGGAGGAGTGGAGGGGACAAGGGGACCACCCCCCCGACGCTCTGCGAAAAAATAAGAAGACGCCGCCGCGCACATTTTCTGCATAAATAGTTGCATGCGCCCGTGTACGGAAGCGTGTGTGAAGGAGCGAGTGGAAGAACGCAGTCGACTCCCCCGCCTTTACACCGGGTTGTGCATCTGCTCCTGAAGCTGGTCACCAGAGTCACCCCATGGAAGGCAAGCAGATATTTTGCGAGAGGAAAATGGTAACGTTTCCACCTCTCCCAACTCCACACCGTTCCCTGCTCGTCTGGGTACGCTGAGTGGGCGTAAATGTGAAGTACCCGACAATTTCTGACACCAAACAACGCACCTGTCCACTCAGAGACGCGCTTCTCTGGCCACCGACCCCAAACGCTAAAGAAAACGCCGGAAAGAAGAAAAGTCAGCAGAGGAGAAACCAAAAAGGAAGAGGAGGAGAATACATATCGTATTAATGAAGAAAAAGGGTTGAGGGAGAAGGGGGAGAGAAGTGATAGAGGAAGGGGAAGTCAGGAGCAACGCCGAAGCCAAAACGTATCCCGCATCTTTCCCCCCCCTCACCCTCTCCGGACTCCGCCAGGCGGTCCCGCCTACTCCTGTATTATTACCGCCGGCACGCCCCTCTCCCACTCTTTCTTTCCTTCTCTCTCTCTGAGCGGCCCGACGAGAGAAGTGACCCTGTTTCCACCGATGCACAGCTGAGGTGAAGGGGGAAGTGCCTTTGGAAGTTGTGCCGCTGCGGGGGAGGGAGGCGGTCAGAGTGGCTGCAGGTGGCGGCGATGCAGAACAGAGCGGGGACAAGCGGAGAGGAAGTGGTGGCGAAGCAGAGGACACCTTCGAGGGAGGCTACCTGCCGTTCGAGGGGCGATTCCCGCAGTGCGAGCACGAAGAATAATTAATAACAGTGGTGGTGATTAAAAAAAAGGAATGGACATTCCCACGCATTGGTGGTGATCCTACCGTGAATTGCTCACTGTGAGGAGAGGGTACTGGAATCGAAGTGGCGAACCAAAAAAAAGGTGGGACAAAAAGTGAAGTGGAATAATCGCCACATATATCTGGGTGCGAAACAAAACAATACTCAGAAGAAATATGATAAGGCGGCGGAACGAGAAGTGACGAGTTTCAACCCTGACACAAACAAGGACATTAAGTTGGGGCTACTTCCCAATTATATCCCTCGAATTTCAATATCTTACCCTCAAGTGACGAGAAGAAATACTAACGCTCACTGGACCATTAGAAACAGTGTACATGAAAGAAACATTAGAGAAGATCATTAGAATTCCATCTCCAAACGACTCTCCACTCCTACATCAGCCTACGTGAGCCCCGGTTTCCCAAAGCGGGAAGGGAGAAACAATAAAACCCTGAAGAAACTGTGCGCACCCGGGACCGGAAAATCGTCCCGGCAATAAAACCGCCCCCATAACAACCACCGGCTCCGAAACCAACCAACCAACCAACCCTCTGCCCCTTTTAGCCACTGGGAGACAATCGTACTCACGTTCACACGACCATCTAATCGGCGCTATATAGATCGATCGCGAAGGAGAGAGAGAGAGAGAGTGGAAGGGGGGGAGGGTTGAAGAGGGGCGGAAGGACCCCCTGTGCCCCTCTCGGTGTGTCGAGGGGGAGAAAAGAGGGACCCCGTGGCGGTGCGCGGAGGAGGCGCTGGGCTCTGAGAGAGAGACGGAGTTGAAGAGGGAGGGTGTAGGAGGAGGGAGTGGCCACGATTGGGAGAGGAGGGGGACGTGTGGAGGCAGTGGTGGAGGCGGTGGTGTTACTCAACGGGGGGCGGTCCTGGTGGTTTTTGAGATAGAGGACGGCCGCATCGGGCACTCTGCGTGGTGAGTCTCCCATTTGAATGATCACGATATAAGGCGTGCCTTAAACCCAAATGCCAAAATGTTATCCCAAGAGTACGCATCACTCTCCCTTGATCGGTCTTTTTTTCGTGAAAAATAACTCGTTCAAAACTATCCTACGTCTAGATATAAGCTTTCGCGACTCGTGATAATTATACACATTGTATTATAAGCCAAATACGTTGATAATGTCAATATTTTAAATTACTTTAATTCAAAGAGTCTTTAGGACATAAAAATAAAGTCGAGCTGTGAAAATAACTGAAATCCTTTTCTTTCATGACTCATTCCGAATTTATTTTAATCATAAAATAGCTTACACCAGAAGTTTTGACCCGACTTTGTTTCATCATTTCCCACGACAAAGTGACCAGCATTGGGTCATGAAACGTCCGGCCAAATCTCCTGGTGCTCCACGCGGCATACACCCCATGAATTATTATTATGGTATCATTGTGAATCTTTTCTGGGTTTATTAAGTAGACCCTCGTCAACGTTTGCTTAATTTGAGCCCAGTATTTTCTCGGTTGTATTTTTTTTGTACTTGAGATAAAGGCAAATATTGAGAAAAATCTAGCCTATATACCATGAACTTCTCTAGATAATGACTTAAATTATTAGGAGTCATGCATCGTGAAAAAAACTGAATACGACCGGTCGAGAGATAGGTATGCGTCCTCTTGCGTAAAAATCTCGTAAAATTCTTCCTGCCTCCGACGACCGGGTTCGAAGCTTGAGAAATAGATTAAATCTCAATATTGTGGTAGTAATGAAGTATTTGCGCTAAATCTTTCAGTCGCAGTTAGTTTTAAATAATACAATTAACTTTTAAGAAAACATGCACATGCGCAAGCCTAGCCCAACTTGGTTATGCGGGAAATTTAGTTTTTTGTTATTCTTATCGCATTCCGAAGGTTTCTGAACGATAGGATGGATTTTAAAAAGCCATAAAATATGATTGATATGCATAATGGCATAAAATTATGGCAAAATGTCGTGAAGCATATTGTTAATCACAACAGGAGGAGGTCCGCGGTGGTTATTGAGGTAGAGCACGGTGTCATCGGGTAATCTACCTCGTCAGCCGCCCATTTGAAAGTACATGATGGAAGGCATATGGGAGACCTGGCATTATTGGACCCATAATGGTAACTCGAGCTGAAACTAAAAAAAATTAAAAAGCATAAAACTGGCAACAGCTTACGGATGGAGCTATGATAAATTACAGTATTCTGTAACCAAGGTTCGAACACTTTATTTCTTTCACTCACATGAGATATATTTTACTTTTTACAATGGACTTATGTTTTCCTCATTGATTCAACTTAGCGTTATTAACTTAGTTGAATCTTGAATAATTAAACTTGGCAATTTTCCATATAAATTTATTTTTAATGCCCCTTTTGGTGGTATTTATCCGTCATCTTCTCTGGAACTCTAATTTTGTCCCACTTTTTTTAAATTAATGACGACAGAACTTCGCTTTCCAAGCCAGATTTACCTACTTCATACGTATTTCATCTTTTTTGCATCAGGCGCTATTTCTGATCACCTAATACATCTAACGGCATATTTCGGTAGCGCACAGCATGTACGAGGTTTTTCATGTTCTTTTCGCTGTTTTCATCCTCTATTTGTTTGGAAACTTGGTGTAAACTGAGTATGCTTGGATCACATCTAAACTTAAAAGAAAAGTAAAATCGTTTGGAAAATGTACAAATTTAATCATTCATCATCCCATTAGATTTTAAAAGCGACACGATGATATCCTTGGAAGTTTTCTCGGGATATACACCGTAGGGATTGTTTCCAATTCAACATACGTATCGGGCACGGACCCGTTCCCGAAGCGAATTCCTTTGAAATTACCTGCGGTTATGCGGAACCCAGATTGTTGGGATAGAGGAGCATCGTCCAGTCATTGCGGAGACCTGGCAAACAGGATTCTCTGAAATACTAACCCGGCGGCGTACCCAAGACTGCTTCACTTACACATTTGACCCGGAAACGGTGAATCCTTACGACACAGTGCTAACTTGTGTCGGCTTGGCGGAGTGGTTTAAGTTTTCCTTCCCACCTCAAAGTTCCGGATTCGAATCCCCAAATACTAGCGGAGATTATTTGAGGATTCTTGACTAAGACTTGAATAGAGTATGCTTCAGGAGGTACAAAATGAAATTAATTACCGTAAAAAAAATGCGAGGACCCACTTTTCAATGATATTATATCATATTAGGTATAACCCTCAGGTTGAATCTTTACGGGACCGCCCTTAACAGTATGTACTGAGCCAAAATTCCAAATAGGATATAATTAACCTTGTGGTCCACCAGAGCTCAAAATCCACATTAAAATGGTGAGAATGCGGGGAAGTGATTTAGGCCCAGGATAAGACAACTTATTTTTCTTTATAGAATTTTTGCTGCTATAACATCATATTCAAGAAATAGCATCAGGACTAATCATTTCTGAGAAATGTTCTTAATAAATCCTAATCCAGTTTTACTTACAATACGTACGTGTCCAATTAAGTTGCATAGATGCATCAATATGCTTCGGTCTGCAGGGTAATTTTTTTCGTCAGAAATTATTTATTGAAATTATTATCTACGTGCTTTCCGAGTATTCTCGAGAATTTTGCTCTCCCTTAAAGTACTGCCCGTATGGATTTTATCTGAAAGACCGGCGTTAACGATCAGCTATTGTATCTTTTTCCGCCATTCTAGCGATCCCTACGTCCTCGGCTCATATTAATCACGCTGATAAGTACGTCCTTCCGAATTATTCCAATACTCCGATACTATTAAGTATTGCTTAGCCACGTCTCCGGATGAGCGTCCCTCTCGCGACAAAAAAATCAACAGAAAAAAACTAAATAAACAGCCGCAACGATTAAAGTTACATCAACTATTTTTTGTTTCCATGAAAATTCATTTTATTCGAGGAAGAGATAACTCGCGCGAAACAACTTTATCGCGGACTACGATGGAGTCGGAAGTTTCCGAGAAATGCAAATGTTTATTGACGTGTTTATCATCCACCCTGCAGCACTTCACTCCGGGTGATTCCCATTTGAATTCTTTTTGACGCATCGTGTTTTGTTTTTATTTCTCTTTTTCATTTCTGTACGCCCAACTTACTGTGCATTATTTTTTTCCGATCGGGCGGTGGCGCACTAGCCGATAATTTTTTTAACGAATGAGGCAAAGCAATGATTTTTTTAAACGTTACACGTTTTTTTGCACAACTTTAGAGAGTTCTTTAACCATTAGGGGGAGTGTACAAGGCTAAAAGTTGTCGATAAAATGAGGTAAAAGCACATAAAAGTATAAAAAGGATCAGTGGCGTAACTAGGAATATGATTCGGGGGGGGGGGCTGGAGTGGCGACCCCTCCCCCCAGGCAACGGGATGTCCGAGAAAATTTTTCAAAACTGACTAGCTTGGAAATATGTTTCACACTATTTTGGCACAAAAAAAAATTCACTTTAAGCAGATGCAGTTATTATCTGTCAAAACTAGACAATAGTTTTAAATATTTTTTTATTTCTCTGAGGCTTTGGGGGGGATCTATCCCCTCATCCCCCCATACTTACGCCACTGAATAGAATGTTAAAATAATAACCTGCAATATGTCCACGATGCAATCCAGCCACCACTAGATTGAGTTATGTATCCCATTCCCAATTCAATGTTGAAATTTAATTTTTGTCAATCTAATTACAATTCACACGATTGCTAATTTGAGAGAATTTGATTACCACAGTACATCAGTGTAAGGCATCTTACAACGGAGTATTTGTTTATTTGTATATTCCATCGGCTTTTACCCCTTAGAAACATATACTTAGAAAATAAGAACACTTCTGCAAAAGTTCGAGTAAAACCTGTGCCGCCGCATCCGGCTCATAACACGACGGAAAAATTTTACATTATCCTTCATAATAACTTAGGAAGAAATTTTCCTATTTGCTAAAGGCTTTTTTCGCTTTTTTTTTATATAACCGGAGAAATAAAGACGTACGGCAGAGTTTTCACGAAAGAACGGTCGACGCAAAGTATGGAATTATTCGAGAACTTTCGCGTTCACTAAAATGCCAACCTGTAAACTATCGAATGCTCAAGCCCACATTTCGACGAAAATAAACGTTCCTTTTTAGCATTTTCATTAATAGCCCTTTATCCATCCTAAATAACCATAATAGCCGAAAAAATCTTCCGAAAAAAATATTATATTCTTTGCTAAATGAAACATCAGAAATACCCGGTGAATATAAAGTATGATAATGGGAAAGTACTTGAAAATTATTAAAACGATATGTTAAATTTTCGCAAAAATTGAAAAAGTAAGCTTCTTCCTATATCAGGCACAACAATCCTATGTATAGCTGAACTTATGAGTACCTATGCTAATTATGATGAAGAAATTTTCCTGTAAACAGCTATGTAGAGCATCAAACATTCCTAAAATATTTTGAACCATAAATGATGAAAGCGGCCTCTACATAATCCATTAAGTATCATTTTTTTAGGTTTGTACACGTGTTTCTAGCGAAAATAATTCGACAAAGAGGCATGTCTCTCGGATAATGATAACAGGGACTCGTTGTGGTACCTTTGAAACATAAAAGTTAACATCTATATATTGTAACATTTAATTCTTAATGCAGCTCATCAATCATATCAACTACAAAAGTTTTCTGCAAATAAAAACATTTCATGGAGAAAATTTAATTCACTGATTTCTGGAATGATTTTTTTCGCTGTGTCTCAAAACTTTTCTCGAATAGTCATAATCGCACCACTCTTAAAATTTTGGAAAATATTTTAAACTAACACGGTGGTATCGCGAGAATATTAGTGAGCCTTTCGTCACAAGAAGATGATTTTTCAGACAGCATACAATACCAAGCCATAAAAAGTTTCATACACCTATATAGATAAAGTGATTTGGTTCGGCGGAAATAAGCCACGGCATTAGGTAATGGTGATTTTTTAAACAAACTAGAAAAATAATTATAATTACAGCAATAATTTTTGCCAATTATATGTAAGCCAAATTCAATTCCGATTTTTTCATAATATAATCATAATTCTAATTCCCATCTGGTTTATTTTATGAGCGAAAATGAGTTTATATTTTAAACGAAATGTAAATGTTTAGGAATAATCCTTGATTATTATATTCTCTCAAACCATGTAACGACTGCTCTTAAGGTTTTTAATGAGCTGGAACATTTATATCATTGGTAATGAAAACCAGCATCAAAATGAATATTTCTACAGACGAAGTCTTCAATTCCCGGGGCAGATAATGGGCAAATAGAAGCTATTGCCATCGGAGCTCTACTTACTCTGTAATACTGCAAATAAAAAGAATTGGAGTATTTTTTCGTATTGACTCACTTTATCATTCGTTTGAAGACTGGAAAGAAAAGGTACAGGCCCCTTCCAAGTATTCCAGTCGCACACGTCCGCCTCTCTCCCGAGGAAACTTTCAGATCACACCCGGTTAAGGTATTGGATCGCCCCAGAAACTCGGCAGGCTCAGTAAAACGTCAATTTTTCCGGGAAATCGAGTACCTACAGAGCTATTCCACCGAATAATCGAATGAACTAGGGCTTTTATAGAGAATATATAACAGCGGACAGTGACCGACATTCTGGAGAGTGCATTCAGCCTCATGTTCACATTTCAAGTAATTTTTTTATCGGAACTAATATAACGAGAAATTGAAAAAAATGTCATAAAAACAATATTTTACGTTCAATTACCAGTAGCTTAGAATAAACTGTGATTTAACGAGCGTAATAAGAAAATCTTGAAAATGAAATAACTTTTTTTCGTTATCTTTTTTTGCAAAGTTAATAAGAGTAATTTATCATCATGATTTATTAATACGTATAACAGCACATAATTCCATAAAAATGAATACCAGTTGTGTGATGAATGAAATGGAGCAAAAGGAAGTGGACAAGGTCTAACTAGAATAATTTTATTGAAAGAACCGAGACAAGTGGTACATAAAAGTTTTCAATTTGAAATTTGATATTAAGGTAAAAAACATGTGTGCTTATTAGAGGGCAATATTCAAATTTAAATGAAAATAGGAAATGAAATGCCATAGGAAAAACATCTTACGGACAAAAAGGTACCATACTTACTTGAAACATAGTACTATACTTCTGTGTTCTCATTAAAGAATGATTTTATCGCCTATTATCAGTGAAAAAATGCTTTTCTAATTGCTATAAGACCTAATTTTTACCTAATTTGAGAGAAAGTATTATTCTAACATGAAATGCATTGACGTAAGTTCTTTCACAAATTCTGAATTTCATGCACTTAGTTAACGTTATCTGTTTACAGCAAGCAAGGGAGAATTATGGAATACAGGGAAGTCATTTGGAACAACATGTTTCCCCTACCATAACATACGTATTTCCCGTTGAAGAACAGCATCATTGAACATATTGATTTCAAAAATAGTATTAATTTATTACGCTGAATCCCACGTTCGCAATGAGAAATGTTTGTACTTTTCCAGATTTGCAATGAAAAATAATGACTTAGTGGCATATTCCATAAAAATAATACAGCTTCCTCAAAAGAACATTGCAATAATCGTTACTTATCGTCACTCACGCCTAAAA
This sequence comes from Ischnura elegans, assembly GCF_921293095.1. NCBI lineage: Eukaryota > Metazoa > Arthropoda > Insecta > Odonata > Coenagrionidae > Ischnura > Ischnura elegans. The sequence continues at coordinate 94,991,579 of NC_060253.1, forward strand.
CGTCCTGAAAATTTTCCATTAAGGTTTTTGATATTCAAAGCGTTATTGAACAATTGATTGCATCACATACGTTGATTGTGTCTATATGTTAAGTTACTTTAATTCAAAAGGTCATTAGGATACTAAACCAGAGAGAAATGAAGCCCAGCAGTGAAATTAACCAAATATCATTTCTTTCGAGATTCATGCCGAATTTACTTTTAGGTTTAAAACAGCCTGCTTTGCCCTTAGCTTCATAAGATAATCGAAATTATTAATCGTTTTATGCCAAAAAATAAACGGGAATAAATAAAAATAAATTCAGCAGATAACCTGGGATTAACCGTTTTATGCTTAAAACTAATACCACAAAATATTTGTTACAGTATTTTTACACGAAAACCTAGAACTTTATGGAATTAACTCCAGTAAGATAAGTCAGTTTTTATGGTCGATCGCTCTTACGAGCTTTCGAACCGATTTCCATGCACTTAGCCACGTTCGGTAAAGTGTTTACTAGTCCCCGCGTTCTTCGGTACCGTTCCAAAACCGTCTTCATCCGACGGAAACCCTCACTACGCGGTGCAAATACCCAGCCTCTCCCCCGACGCGCGCGGCCATTAACTCATCAGAATCAAAGTGCCAGAGTCAAGATAGACAAAGTGTCGGCCGGAGAGTGTGCACTACCAACCCCTCACCACCCTGTTTACCGCGCCAAGATTCCTCGAACTGCTTTTATATCTCCCGCATTGTAAGACTTAAGAGCACCCAAGGATTGACACCAATACTCATCTTCCGCCTGGTCCTTTCTCAGATGCCTCCAAGATAAAAGGCCTTTTTGAAATAAAGGGAAACCTCACTCACAATAGTAGTGTGATAGTGAAATACTAAGTATTATATTTTAACCCTCTTCGTGCCTCGGGACGATATACGGGCTTTTACTTCTCTACCGAAAAGTGCCACGAGCCGAAATATCGGGTTTGAGATAGGTAGATGTTCAAAATAATAATTTTACATTAACTTTACTATTGGATAAAAAATTTAAGATTAAATATTAAGTTGAAAATAAATATTGCAAGAGGAAAATAAAAAAGAGCATGACGATATTCCAAAAATTGACATAAAAGAATTCTCTTCTCTATGGTGGCACATTTTATTTTAATACCTTTGGCATTTCTCTTCAGTATCACCCTAAGCAGGATGAACTAAGAGACACCCCTAAAAAACACAGAAATATAAACCATATAAAATAAACGTCAATAATTCAGGGGGTAGGCGTGGTGCGTTTGTAGATAAGGCGTTCAACTCGAGTGTCCCGAGTTCAAATCCGATAGAAGCCATGAAACATTTCAAAATAAAATCCCTCGAGGTGCGTGGGAAAGGTCCCATGTATCCTAAGTGCGTTTCATTCACGCATCCAGTGGCTTAGTCAATGGAAAGCCCTTTCGAAATCACATTTTAAAGCGCTTAGCGAGTACCGGAATGGTGATGAGACAAGGTATAAGTAGAGGTAGAGGAAGATAATGTTTTTTTGCACGTATAATCGCATAGAGTAAGCGTCTTTCATAAAAAAAAACTCTCGGCCTATCGAATCAAATAAAAGCATCATTAAAATTCCCAAACTTGCAATCCACCACCAGCGGCACTTGGTTCAGCATATTTAGTTAAGGTCAGGAAAGTACAATATGCTAAAACTATGATTAGTGGGGGAGAATATTCAATGCAAAAATATAGGTACAAGATATTCTTTTTCATTTATGATAATTCATTGTTTCCGAGAAGCTAATACCAAGCATGCTTGCCTTAAAATTCCATTACACGCATATTAACATGAGCTGCTGAATCGAAAACTTATTGAAATAATATTTTATAAATTTGAGACTGAGGAAGCGAACATTCAAAAATCATTCAATAATTACCCTCTACGAATGGTAAATCTACAAGTTCGCGTATGGGTGAGTCAGGAAAGATCATAAATTCATCTGAGAACTGATTCATTCAAGAACTGAATTGTTGATAATTCCACAATAGTAACTTTGAAGTACGAAACGGTATTATGCGATCACTTGATGTACTCCAAATGCCCATAGTGTAAAATTCTTTGAAATAGAAAATTTTCTCCTTCTATAAATGATCAAGATTAAAATTCAAAGATTGTCTCGATGGCCGTAAAATAAATACCTTACTTTCAAAAAAAAAAAAAAAAAAAAAAATGAAAACTATAACAAATAAAATCCTCCCTATCATTCGTAAACTTGCAAATTAAAATAAACTGATATATTGACTATCCCTTCAATAACCTATAGATAGCTTTCCATTTGAAATTACGCGTTCAACTCTTTCAGTAATGGGCAAGCGCTTTTTTTTTAACAAAGCTTACTTTAGTCCTATTCTAGCTACTCCTCCAGCTGTAGTTCCCAAAATTAAATTATCGTAGAAACGCCTTGTGCTTAAGTTCATAGTATTTGCGTTTTTCAGAGAATGTCTTAGTACCTATTTAAATATAAACAATCTGGGAAATAAAAAAACATGTGACAAGGCGAATCAGGGTTGTGTAACCACTTTAGTTAGAGTGAAAGTTACATCCAGAAAAAAAATATTCGAAGCCAGGTAATTTTATTAGTTTTTTGCAATGAAAAGTTTCGAAAATATTATGCTCAAACGCAGGCATCGCATAAAACCTTTGTGAGAGCAAGGGACTTCCCTCATCATCGCCTTCACAACACACCACGTAATCCTATTCCCTATCAACGGTGTTCCCTGTTATCTACTCACTTCCACCTTATCTCAATCAAAAGCACTATTTGCTTTCAAAGCTTATCCACACAAGTAACGTTTTCCAAATTGCACGTGGCATAAGTCCGCGATCATACTGCTTAGCTTCCATTAGGTCGCATTGGACTTGATTAAACGTTGAAACATGATAGTTATTTAGTTTAGAAGATGTGGCCAGCGAATTTGTATCTAAGAGACGCCTAATCTCATGTTTTCAGATCATATAGCTTATTGCGATCCATATGGACAAAAGTTAAAGGAGGGATTATATCATTTTGGAGGCCACGAAGCATAACATTCATTTCAAATAAATAATGAATGCAATCATTATCATTTAACTTTAATTTCTTACTTCAGTAATGGCTCAACTAACTTAAAAATTGTGAAAAATTCATAAACTCTCAACGGTAGGTTGAAAGTGAAGACTAACCTAGTGTTTTCACATCAAATTAAAATGATTTTTATTTATAATTCTGTGTTTTTCAAATCTCTTATATAGTATTTCTTGCATTTTAATCATAGTATTTTCAGATCATGATATGAATTGAAGTGATATTTTATCACACATAAGGAAGGTAAGAATTAAGCTACGTAACACACAGTGGCATCGATTGGATTTTTTTATCGAAAAAATTTACTCCATATTACTTGTATTATTCTAATTTTACACCAATCTCAGCCATAATATACCAAAACCGAGTTAAGATTTTTTTATCCCACGGTTTCAACACACTATTGCCTTCTGTTTGAGCCTATTTTATCCCCAAGTTAATTCAACCCAAGTATTGGAATTGAAATACCGTAAAAAGGATTGAATTACTGATAATTCAGTATTAATAAATACAATGATTTGGGCACGTTTTATTTTAATTGCAACTCTAAAATAATGGCAAGCGCTATGCCCGGTTTTTTCCTAAATAAATGCATATTCAAACATGTGTTGGCATTTTTTCTATATTCAAGTAGCCATAACAAAAATATCCACCGGACATCTACCAAAATGTTTGAATTTGAAGTGAACTTTTATGTTCACTTTCCAAAATAAGCTAAATAGACTACACAAATATCTTGAATAACAGTGGATTGAGTTGGTTATTCATAAAAAATGAGGGCATGTACTTAAAATGGCTATTTACTTCCATTCTCGGTGGAATCTGGTTACTTTTGGCTCACAATCATGAAGCAAATTTAAACATTGGGCATGCTTTCGCCCCAGAAAGCGACTCAATGCGACAGTCTGTTCTATGTGAAATAAATATCCCAACTTGTATTGACATTTATTCTATGATCCAGTAACCATAACAAAAAGACCAACAAGGTATCTTACAAAATTTACAAATTTAAATTGAATTTTATGTTCACTTCCCGAAACATTCGTAATGAGTATTTTGAATTTAATACTTTGAATAGCAGTGGGTAGAGTTGGCATTTTCATACAATAATAAAGGTATATAATCATTATTTATTTCAATTTTCGGTAGAACCTGCTAAAATTTACCCCGTAATCACCAAACAATTTCAAATATCGCTTGCGTCCCAGATAGCGACTAAATGCCAAAGTCTTTCCCAAAGAGTTCGAGGGGGGGGGGCCTTAATTACCATCTCGTTAGCTATGAGGCACACACACACATAAACCCTAGGGACAGGAGATAAGTTACACCCTAGCTCTCTCCCCCCTGCACCAGTCTGCGTGCGGGACCGTTTCCATATTCTTCCAGGACCACGCTCCGACCAATTCGCTCAATTTCCTCGGCCAACCCCCGAGAAACCCTCCTCCCGTCTCGCACTGTGTCACCAAAGGGGAGAAAACCCCTTTTTCCCTTCTCCCCCACCACCAGCATCCCTTCCCCCAACCTCCACTCTTGGCGCCAACCCACCAATCCCTGCGCTCGAATTTCTCCCCCAACCCCCACCCCCCGTCTTCAACCACTTGTCTCCCCGCTTGAACCACTTCGGGAGATGCCGACGGCCACTTCCGGTCGAGCCCCTAGAGCTCATCTCTCCTCGTTCGCGGCGTGGTAACACTGGATTCAAAACAATGAGATGACGATCGCGATGCGAAGGCCGACTGCGATACACTGGCACCTCAATCGTGACTGAGCTCATAACTCAATCGGCTCGGATCTCAAAAGAATGTTTCCCATAAAAATAAGTGAAACATATATAATTTCATTCCAGCCCCAAGAATAATCCCGTAAGTATCGTGAATTCGGGGAAAAGTTCATGTTTTTAATGCAGAAACATACACATATATACATTAATAGTAAAAGAAGATATTCGAAATAGAAATATAATTGTTAGCACTCTAGTCTTACCTTGGAGACAGTTGATAGCATCTTTCGGTGGCAAACAGGGAAAGAGGAAGGGATGTAGACAGGTAAAGTAAAACTAAACTTGAACAATAAATTTAAACCAAAATATCAATTTTTTAAGTTAAAATTTATGCATCAAAAAAGTATTTTAAAAATGCATTTTCTTCATTAAACTTAGCCTAATCTTATTATTACTTTTCATTTAATCACTTATTTTTGCCTTTCCTCCTTCACTTGGACGCCCTTTGAATAAAAATCGTACTCTCCACAGGGGATTTTTTTGCCTGCCGTAAAAAAATGTTGCAGAAATAAGTCATACGAGTGACATTAAAAAAGTGCTAGAGCACAACCAGCTGAAACTTTTTTTTGGTGCTTTTTTCTATGAAACTCGAAGGAATCCTCCACATTGCCGGCATGTATTTGATTTCACTTGTCGAAATAACTTCCTCATGTTCCTCTTCCTCATTACTGCTAATCTTTCGCAGAAGCTGTGCGTGCTTTATCACCTGTAGCTCCTTCAACTCCTCAGTTTTTGAGTTCCTCCTTACATTCCGCAACTAGCTCGTTAACGTCATCCTCGTCTACTTCTAGACATACTCCTTGTGCATGTCCTTCCGAGGGACATAATCATCTCCTTCTGCCAGTCGGGTTCGAATCCTTCAGTATCCTCTCTCTGCAACAGCAGCAGGCATTAATTTTTTCCATGTCGAGTTCAAGGTTCCTCTTGTAATCTCTTACCATGCCAAATATAAAATACATAAACAGATCAAGATGTTGTAGTGATCTCTCCAAGACTTTTCAAGGCTTACATTTGCGTGCTCAGTCACCTCAAAGCGGAGGCGGAAAAAGTGCTTTGTGTAAAGCGTTTTCAAGTTATAAATGACCTGCAGGGCTGAAGTCGTGTTGGGTGGGAGTTACAGAACATTGGCGGATGTGACCACGCCGAAAATGTTATTTTCAAGGCCAAGTTGGTGGTCTGGTCAAGGACTAAAAACGCTGTAAGCGCAAGTTTATCCTCCAAAATACATTTCTTCACCGCAGGACTGAAGGCGAGATTTATACAGTCGACGAAGAACTGGCGAAGAACCCATTTGCCCTTGGATTGGCGAGTCACATAAATGGCAGTTTTTCTTTGGGAATCCTGAGAGTATTAATGGCTCGAGGATTATCCGAATAATAAACTAGCAGGGGCTTGACTTAACAGTCACCACTACCTTTTGCACACAATGCAAGGGTCAGGCGATTCTTCATGGATTTATATCTTCTCGTGTCATCTTCTTCTCCTCTGCGGTGATGAAAGTCCTCCGGGTATTTTTTTCCAAAACAATCCCGTTTCGCCGCAGTTGACTACTTGTTGGGGGATGTACCCTTCGCTCGCTATAAGCGCGGCTGTACTCGCCTGCTGCCTTCATTTCTGCTCTCATGGATTCCCATGCCTCACCACGGTTCTTTCATAAAATTGTCGGTCCAGCTGTGGCTTGCCTTACACGTACCTGCAACTGCCTCTTATCCTCTCGTATCTGCCGACAATAGAATCTTCTTCATTTCTTCATGGATATTTATCCTTAATTATGGTAAAATTTCAGTTCCTTTTTCTGGATTTGTACCTTTCATGACGTCCTTTTGTTAAGGGATAGAGCAAATCGTAGATCGAATGCGGACGTACGTCTTGGCAAGATCTACCACTCGTATCGTTGTATTATAATGTTCGAGTAATGTATTGCATACATGTAATGTAATGCATTATAAATAGTTATAGGCGATACTTCGTGACCTTGGCTAATCTTCATGATGAAACGCACTTGTGGGCTCCAAACTCGATCTAATCTTGATTAGCGCTTATTTGGCAGCCCAGTGTCATTTTATAAGTACAAGATTTTCCGCAAGATACAATTTATACCAGGAACTGTACCTAAAAATGGCACCAAGGTACCAAAACGAGGGTCGGTCATATTAAAGGAAGTTTGAAGTGCGTTTCATTTGGAAAATGACCGGTTACCATTTACAATGGAGACTGCAGAGAGGAGACCTCAGTCCGTTGCGTAGGATTATCATATACGTTGACACTTCGGACGCTTTTTAATCATCGGTTATCAAGAATATGCACAGTTATCCATTTATTCCCGATGCTTACAAGAGAGTAACTGCACTCGCAAATAATAGCATTGTAACGTTATGAATTTGATTGATCATATCGCCACGAATATAAATTTCGGTTGACAGCCCTAATTATTACACATTTTCCCGTAACAACTTCGGATCGCTCGACCGTCAGTGACGCAAATTACGAATTTAGAAAGCTCATTAAAATGCATGACGGCATTTTCTGAGGGTTGCGTCGAGACGTGATGTTAAACATACCCCCCTTGCGTCAGCCAAGAATTCGGGAGCGTAGCAGTTTTCCGATGACCTAGCTCTTTTTTTGCCGGAAGCCAAATGATACGAATGATAAACTAAACAACGTTGAAATAATAGTGTAGTCATCACGAAGATTTGGTGATGATAAAAGAATATTCAACCGCTGAAAAGTGAATACATAGAAAAAGAGTCCAGGATAACATGGATTTAGCGTGAGCTCCTACGATTCATCATACGCTGATTGATTGGTGGACTTGTGATCAATCCCTGCCATTATTTCTCCGTCTCAGATCCATACATAAACTTTCCCTCGCTAAAACGTCCATTTCCCGAAGATTTAAAGATCATTCACTTCGGCATATGTCAGTAAATCAACCAAAATTCATGCTGATAATCTTCTATTCCTGAGATCGTCGAACTTAGTCCTCCTCTGTCATTGCAATCACATCTGCGTCTTCTACTTCACATGCAAATTTCACATACCTCTTGGAAATTGAAAGACTAAAGCCTCTCCTTCGATGTTTGTATTTCTTTAAAATTATAAAATAGTTATTTAGTAAATCAAAATCGATTTAATTTGTCGGTTAGAGTACTTTGTTCACAAAAAGCAGATATCAGATGCACAAGGTAAAGAGTTGAGCAATGAGCACTGCTTTAGCATATCAACACATCCTAATTTATCTTTGTAGATTTGAAAGACGTTACTAATGCATCAAAGTGTCCCAAGTCAGATTCTAAGCCGAAAGTGATAGAAAATCACTGTCGACTGCTGTTTGATAAGCAATATGCTTACTACGAAGGGGTAACAGGCTTAAGAATTTTCATCAGAATACCATAGATATTCAAGCTCTGCGGAAGTTTGTACCCATGCATTTCTGCAGTATATAATAAATTCAGGAATTTGCTTTGATACGTTAAAAATGTGCTCAAGCCTGTCAAGAGGCTATTTAGGCAGCGATTCACATATGAGTGGGTTGGAAGCCAACGGGTACAAGTGATTTCTCTTTTCTATGCAGAGTTAGGCACAGAAATTAGGTATAGAAAACAAACGAGATCGATTAGATACTTATTAGTGCATTTGATTTTCCACTCGATGTCAGCACAGAGCAGAGACTCACTTTTTTACTTTGGCAACCAGGTTTGTTTTAATTTAATCTAAAAATTAACTTTACCTAACTCTGTTGAGAAAAAAATCACTTATACCCCATGGCTTCCAACCCGCTCACATGACATTAAAAATAACGCAGGATATCCTTGTAGCAAATAAAAATAGACACGTGAGAATTATAAAAGAAACGAGAAAGTTTTAAAATAAACGATGGGTGAAAATTGAGTAAAATACTCGTCGTTCATAAAGATATAGGCACGAGAGAGGAGGTATAGCTGCGATAAAGAAATAAGCGTAGACGTTCGAAAAGATTGCTTCCTAAGCCCATCAAAATATTAATTATATCCTTAATAGTCTTTTCCACATTTATTAAAGGAGTTTATGTAATAAAATCCGCTCCAATCACAATATCCATTTTTGCATATGGGAGAACTTCGATCACGCTTGCTACCACCTCCATAGTCAGGAAATGAAGTAGCTTACATTTCTTTCGAGATTGATTAATGTTGAAAAAAAAGGGTCGGTACATCGGCAAATACAAGTTCATCTTGTACACTTCAGTGGTTACGTTAATCGCGATGGAAATTGAAGCTATTCGAAACATGCAATTGAATTGATACGCCAGTAAATTTATCTTGAGTAGGAGAAATTGAAAACGGAAACAAATTTACACGAGACTTTATTCGAAGATCACGTGAGATAGTGGCCGTGAAATGAGTTTGCATGCACATTAACGAAAGGTATACCCTTTTGATATCCACACAGAGTGCATAGTACAAAATCATAGGCGCTTTTAAGAGTGTTGCTTAATTACTTTCATTGATTTTTATTCACCCGTGCTTTAGCCAATACATTTACTGCTTTCGTGCGTTACTTGAAATATTTCTCCCGGCAAGTTCAAAGTTTTGTTACAAAATTTATAGAACTTTTCACTAGAATTCTCAAAGATGTAGAAGAGGAGAAGAATTGGAATATATTGGAAATCCAGCTAAGCGTTTGCCATTGGAAAACCTAATCTAAGGCCTCAATTCTGTGGAAGAACATCTTTTTCCACTGGAAGATGCAACTCGGCCAACTTCTATTCATTCGATAACTTAACGTCGTTAATGTTTGTCTTTCAAACCAGGTAGTTCCATTACAGCCTTTATTTATAGGTGAGATGCGATGATGAATAATACATTTAGCTTCAATTCTTCAGAACATACGAGTTTCATATGATATTTTTTATGAGCCGTCAGGAAGCTGTTGTAATGGAGTAAAACACGACGATTATCAATTCTTCAGAGGAATTCATCCAATTACTTTTCATGAGCTCAAACATAATTTCAAAAACTCTAATAATAGATTGCTAGTACTACAAATAGGCCCTGAGGTCATCTGAGTTCATCTAGCACACCAAAATACGATTCGTTCGCCACCTATGAAGAAAGAATACATTATAATTAGATAAAATCTCAAAATACTCATTTGGCTATCTCTCACCATGAAAATACAAAGGGAATTACATGCATCAGCAAATGGATTTTTTTAAATGTTAACAGTGAACAGGGGAAACTATAAGTGTGTAAATTTTATGATAGGTTTAACTTAGGAAGACGTGATCTTGTTTGCCAAATGATTTAACAGTCCACTAATGCAATAAAATTCGGATCATCCTCACACACAGTGATATTTGGGAGCTCCCAAGTTTAATGAGGAAAAGTGCGAGGGAGGGTAATACCCTTGAATTCACACTCAGCAAGGAATTCCGTTATATTTTTTTTCTTCTAACGAGATCCTTCTAGACTGAAAGGAGAAACTCGCCAGACTCTCTTCTGATTATATCAGGCTAAAAACAAACAAAAACAGTGGTATCATCCCGATTTTTCTCCGACTGTCATTAAAGTGTGCTTTACATCCAACATTATTAAGATCTGCAAAGCGAGCGAACTTAATAAACGGCTGGGTCACGTCACGGTGTTGCTCCTCGGCTGATGACAAACTCTCCACAAATGAGGAAATTAATTGATATTTCCAGACGCATGCAGCTACTGCCCCCAGAGAAGCAATAATGTCGAGTCTCAAGAGCGCGGATCGAGCCCTCAGACGGCAATTTCCCTCGTGTATGGTTTATAATTGAGCTGGTGCTTCTCGGTGATAATTTTGATGAAATAAGATACGTCTTTCCATCTTCACGAAATGCATACATTGGTTCCATGAAAAGAAAGTTTCTCTCGAGGAAACAGAAAGAGACTCTAGGTTTCAAGTTTTCTTTTTCACTTCACTCGACCGTCAAATTGAAACTAGTGTCACTCACAAATGCTCTGATATGATGCAACTCGGATTACTAACATCCATATCCGTCAAAATTATGTTTTTTTTTTTAGATTTGACTGACCAAAGAAGAAATAGATACTGAAAGAAGCATTTATGTTAAAAAGGAATTTTAGTCATTTCTCTTCTAACTTCCCTACCCATATAATCGGTCATTTACGCGTTAGGACGGAAGGCAGAATAGTATTCAGTACCCATCATGTAGATATAATGATTCTGAAACTTATCTGTATTTATTGCTTGGGTGCCAGATGAACCAATTTCTTCGTGATAATTATCAATACACTTAGCTATATATGACACCATCTTATAATATATTCTATCACTAACATGAAATATTTTCGAATTTATTTTTGCCATTTTCACTGTATTGAATATATAATGACTAATTTAAACTACACTCTTTGTTCTCATAAGCCTAGTTCAAAAACAAATTCGTATTTAGCAATTGTAGAATTAATTACTGACTATTTAGGTGTGGATTTTATAGCACATAGTTTAAGTCGACATTATTAGGCAAACTATACATGACGTGGCGTTAAACGTTTTCTCGAAACATAGCAATGAATGCCGTATAACTCTGTTTTAAGCACCTATTCAACTCTGATTCGAAAATTATTTTAAAGTAAGTGATAAAAATTCATATTTACATTACTAATAATAATGAGCAAAACATCGAAGGAGGATAGAGAATTTAAGGGACTTTCAGTACAATATTGGCATACAACTTATTACCAAACGCGATAAGAGTGCACATTTGCTTCACGTTTTTCGATTAGGGGTCGGTAACCCACCACCTGCACACCAAAATAGTTTCTTTGATGCTTCATACATTGAGATAACTCCTTTGGAATGGAGGTTATATACTTTGTTTTTAAACAATTTAGTTTTAAATTATAGTGCGAAAATACAAATGATTTCATGCCATACTAAACCTAAGGCCTGCATGATTGAAATGTTTACCGACCCATTTCCTAAACGATGGCCTAATAGTATCGAAACTCTCTCACTACATGTATACCTCAAACACGATAACGTTTACTTCAAAACAATATTGAAATATATTATTGTATGTACTATTATAAAGTAAACATGGGCGTATTAAAAAGAGAGTAATAGTAATAAGCCTCATAGCCTTCTACTGCCCCTTAGCTGATGGATGTCTGTATAGTTTGTATCCTCGAGGTAGGACTTCTAAAACTTAAGGCTGGGAGCTGCCAGAGATAAAGAGGTTACACGCTAGGCTTCGTTAAATATCTAGAGCAATAAAGACAAGTTATCCTTCACAGTGGTTAAGAAAACATTACCGTTGATCCGCACTATATTTCCAAGTTCAACAGAAACGATAATATAAGAGGGACACTATGCCGAAAGAATAGCAAATCGTTATTCCCCCGAGCAATAAAGGACTTCAATAAGTGCTGGATAAAACTTCGGCCGTTAAATCTCTCACAAAGTGCACCTAATTTTCGCTTACAATTTAGCGGCTGCTGTGTCCTAGCACCTACCGCCACACGCCTATTGAGGCAGCTTGTGGGGTAGTAAGTAGATGTAGATGCTCCTTCGTCCTCAATTTGATGACTTAGCCAAGTTTTTCGAGGCCCTCCAGAGCCAATAAGAAGTTGAACAGTGAGGTGCAAAAACGCTAGGGGCGAAGGAAGGAAGAAAATATCCTCTTTCTTCCACCTGCGTTCCTCGGTCGTTCGAACGGTTGCGACCCTCCCTTGTGGAGCCCGCGGGGCAAATTACACGGGGAGGAAACACATCGTTGCAACACATCGCCCAAGGATCCGCCGTTCCCAACGGACGCAAGAGGGAGGGAAAGAGATGGGGGAGAACTGAAGAAATACCCGCACAATAATATCGCTTCTGTGCTACCAACTCGGCCCTTTGACACTTCAACTCGTCCGATTCCATCCCCTCATTTCATAAGGGTTGCGATAAAAGAGTTGGGGAATGACAGTACCAACCCACGATACTATTATTGATTGTTTGACTCGCAAATATTACATCAGAGTATTCTCCAGGGGACCAATCATTACGCTATCGCCCATCGCATACTTAATGTAATTGGGTTGAAAAAAGTCGCTTTTCGCGTGGCTCATGGGTTGAGCGTTCAAGCTGTCCGTAAGAGGCGTAATTAATTTTCTAAAGGAAAATTCTCAATAATTGATAGAAACGGGCGTAACTTGGTGGAAATCCTTTATCGTAGGAGTTGAAGGAACAAAAATTTGGCTTTTTCCACATGTTGATTTATTAAGACTGACCATGGTTTCGCAACAGCTTAACATTATCAAGGGGTGGGAAATTATTAAGCTGTAATTACTTAAACATCTTGATAATGTTACGTTGCAACAGCACCATGCTCGATCATAATAAATCACCATGCAGAAAAGTCCAAGTTTTTAATACTTCAACTCCGAAGGAACTTTCTCCACCACGATTAGGTTCAAAGCGGTAACGATCCTATTCCACTCCGACCATTAGAATTTTGATATTCGACGTGGTTAATTGACGAGGACCTGAATCATCGCACCAATTCAGATCTATACGAATGTTAGTGTTTACATTAGTTTTTTGCTATTAATAACATGTATTATTTTATTGAGGCTAAATTGAGACTATGAAGCCGTTTACAAAAATAATCCCGTAAAGTTGCTCGTACAAGCTCTTCATCAATAAAAATGAAGATAACTATTAATTCGATACATGATAGTTGGCCCTTATAACTGTCTTTTATTTATATCCAACACAATGAGCGAGATTTTGGAATAATTTATTTAGTGATCATTCGTCATCAAAGTCCTCATAATGATATCGGAAATTATGAAACTATAAATACTTTTTCAGCTCTAAATCAGAGTATTGTTATTAAAATGTGTTTTGAAAACCAATTTGAGATTTTTTTAATGTTATTAAAATCGATCAATAAATTGTTTTACAAATATTTTCAAATTTTCTAGAGTAAAAACACGATGTCGCAATTGACATTAGGTTAAGATAATAATTGTCAGCATTCGGTACATATTCTATCAAGTTAGCTTTTAAATTCTCGGAAAATTTTGTTTTACAAGCTCATTTTATAGGCTCATTAGCGTGCACATATGACTTTTCATAAGAAAGGGCTGCATCACTTCGACAGCTCTTACCAACGGCACGGCATAATTTGGAAAATATATACCCGTCAGAGCATTATATTGTTAACCTTCACGAGACTGGATAAATCCTTCGGCGTAACTGTATGGATCCTCGGGGGAATTGTGCGCGAGAGAGAGAAGCAGGAGGGTGGTAGAGGGGGCGCCCGACCCCTGGCGCCCACGCCCCCTCGACCCCCCCACAACCCGCGGATCGACGCACGGAACGGTCCCGAGAGCCGTCGAAGCGTGACGAATGGCAGCCTTGGAGGGGGGAGGTGAGTGGTGGAGAGAATTGTGTAGGGGAGGGGAAAGAGGAGGAGGGGGTAGAGGAGGTTGGGGAGGGGATAATTGGGCAAGAGGGAACATCGACGAAAAATCCCTGGCTGTATTTTCAACTGAGGAGGGCGGGGAGGAGTTATGGGAAAGAGAGTTATGCGAGTGGAAGTCGTCTCCCTGCGAGATGCGTGAACAGTTGAATACTCACACGGCGCACTCTCTCTTTCTCCACGATTTCCACGCGTCGTGTATTCCTCGCACTCGTCATACCAGTTGCTTCCCTAATTACCGTTCCTTTTTCATGCGTGTTCAACTACGCGATAGGCCGTCTTCGTGTTTCCAAGCGATGCCTAAGCATTCCAAACATGAGTCACGTCTGGAACTGCCGACGGAGAAATGATGCAAAGACGATGAAATCGCTATTCGTTTGCCTATCAGCAGGCTAGTCAAGGTCATGTGCACCAATAGTATAATAGAGAATTATCCAATATGCGACGAAATTTGATTTCACCCTGCGCGCATTGCATTGGGTTTACAAAAATAGTCGATGTTACGGGATATAAGATATAATTAGAGCTATTAGCCGAAATTTATATTCAAGATTATATACACAATACAATATATAATTTTTTCCATTGTATTTCTCGTTATTGCTGTAAAAAAATTCGGAAGACATGGATTTCTCTGCGCTCCACGCGCCGCGCTAAGTATATTTTTGAAAACCGATAAATAAAACTAGCGAGGTGGAGCCATGAATCAAATTTCTTCAAGACGGCCTGAGGCATACTCTACAAAGTACCTTGGGCTACGTGATTGCGATCGTTTACTTCAGCTCAAAATCCCAGGGAAGTTTACGAAATCCATCCATTGCATATTAGAATTTCTGCGGAAAAAACTAGCCAACTCGTCGTTGTCCCCTACACGAAATATTGATGAGTTGTTGACGTCATTCGAGAACCAAGTGAAAGTGAGGGAAGTGAAATATGCCGCTTAGCACTCCTCGCGATGGTTTCCTGATCAGCGAGTGACGTCAACCACTTCTCTCGCCTCTATAAGTGAAATTTTCCCTCAGAGTTTTGCGAAGATTATAAATTCGCATTCAGTCATGCTATTGATTTTATCCAGAGGATTTCCCTTTACCGGAAAAATAATTTTTGGAATTAATGTATTGCAGCAATGAAATATTATATAGAAGTAGCGATACTCTTAAAATTGTATCGATTTTGTGAAATAAGGTCTGAGAATTCGGTGTTATACCCTCATATGATTATTTCTACGTAACCCTGATGATGCAATGCATTACAATCCTAAATGTTCGCTTACAATAAGTTTTTAAATATCTGAAATCACGGCCTGCACTCTATATTTTAAATGGATTCATAAATCAAGAAGTCCATAAGGATGATATGGTACAGTAGCAATATCCTCACGAAATCAAACCAACCAGTAATTTCATAGTGAAATACGAGACAATAATTTTATTATTCAGTATAACTATAGAAAAAATTACAGAAAATTGGGGAAATGCAAAAGAGCCGAGGGAGTAGCAAGATATAGACTAGAGACACAAATATTATAGCCTCGATGCATCCTTTTAACCTACCAATGTATCATTTATCCACAATCCCTCTCTGTTCAGCGCTGTCATTTCATCATCCCCTCCAACATCTCTCTTACAGATACCCTAATTGGCGAAAGTGTGGACGGCAACGAACACAGAGGCAATAAACCGTCACATCCGAATATAATTCCATCACAATACAAATATTGCTGTAGGAGCAAAGCGCCACTACATGGTATCTATCTCTATCTTTGACTTATTTTTTTGTTCTATATGAGGATAAATGAAAGTTTCCTGAGAGAGAGAGAATGGCGAGCAGAGAGAGAAAGGGATGGGTGAAGGAGGCTAGAAAGGAAGAGAGGGGAGGTCGGAATATTTCCCATCATGCTCTTCCCTCGCGGCGTCCGTTTGTCGCTGGCGCCAGTTGCGACCGTCGCCCCATGGCTGGCTGCGGAGGGTAATCTACGTGGAAGGGATAGGAAAAGGGAGAGAAAGAGATAGGAGAAGAACGAAAAACAGGTCGACCGCGCATGCGCCGGATTCTTTTGAGCGAAAAGACACTTTATCACGCTCTCCTATCTAGCCTTCTCCAACTTTTCCGCCCACCCTTCCCCCACCCCCTTTTAACCAATTCCACGCGCTGCCTCCTCTTCCCTCACGCTCCACGCTACTCTTTTTTTATCCCCGATTCCAAATCCTTTGCCATCCTTATCCCGCCCTTACATCCTCTCTGCTTCCTATCCCCACGCTATCCCTTCATCCTAAGCCTGGGTTCTCATCACTCCTCCCCCGCAACACATCATCTCCCTCTCCAGCTAAATACGTTGCTTCTAACAATAAGCTGGTATGAACCATTGGCCTCGTACACCGGTTTATTTCTACGTGAGTTTGAAGTTTTTTTCCATTCGTAATATTAACGATTTTTCTATCTTTCATATAAAGTCCATAATGTATCGTGCTAGCAATACCTTACAGACGTTCTGCCTTAGTAGGTGGTATATTTCTTTGCCCCTGTAAAAAAAAGACATCGAAATAAGATGCCTACGACCAGAACTCGGTTCAAAACCAATGGAAATGGTATTAGAAACAACTCATAGCCACATTCGGTGGTCATTATTATTTTCACAGGCTGTCAGAATGTCACATCCTGTTAATTTGAGAGGAAAATATTAGAATTATGGACTAAAAACATGATGTTTTAGATATATACGAAGAGATGAAAAAAATCTATTGAAATAATCACGAATTTCATTTATTAATCCAACCATGTAGAAATAATATCCCACTAGCCGTTGTCGGGCGACAACCTATTATTTGACAAAAAGTAGAGGAATATCATCCGATTAATGCAGCGAAAAAGAAATACGTGGTATGAAAAAATCAATAAGAGATAGTACAGGCGAAATATCATCAAAACAAAAATGCTGGATATGTTATCTATAACACAGAAAAAAACTGAAAATTTCACAACAAGGACTTCAGTTGAACGTAACAATTATAGCACAACTTGTTATGAAAAGGAATGCTGAATTAAGTCAACCGAAAAATTGGGCTTGCCATTCATTCACACACATTTTTATACATCGCATGACCCGTGAGTGAGAAAAAAATTGAAGTCGCGGTGCCAAGAGTCGTAATAATGAGATCGTAAAATTGAAAATATTAATTTTTTCCCAGGGGTCAAGAGTGCCATTCTCATACAATACTAGTTTTACTCAGTGTGGTACAATGACAGGCAAGCTCACCAGGTGGAATGAATAAATAGAGTGAACTCTTTTTTACATTTCGAAACATGTGATTATACAATGACTAAACATGTTGAAAACTTTATTCGACAGCACCTGAATGGTTTCCATTACAATTTTCTAAAAAAAGTCTAAATACATGGTAACAATATAATTGGCAGGTGCACTTAAATGAGTGAACTATGTTGTTAAACGGGAACGGGACACATACGTATGCATGAGCCAAAATGGAAAACGTTTTATTTCTTGATCATGTATTCGTAAAAATTGGGTCTCACAGGGTGAATTTTCGCGTTCGGACAACTTGTACGTGCTGATGCGACCGGTGACCCAGGCTTCAGATTTAAATCCACCTACAAAGCGGAGAGTCGCAGCGACTAAATCATTCGATCTTGTCGTTTCCCGGCGAATGATGTCCTGTAGCTGTACTCGGGCTCTCCACCGCGTGAACGTCTCCATTGATGCCGACGAAAACGGACTCGGTTTTCGAAACGTCAGCATCATCAATGGAGACTTGCACCCGGTGAACATCCCGAGTTCAACTACAAGAGTTAATCATTTGATTGGACGGCTGACAATGTTCACGATGATATTACTTATCCTTTCCTCCTTCTTTCTTAATGGTCCACCACTCCCCTCATTTCCTCTTGATATTCGTCTTCGTCTTTTTTTGTTCTCCTTTACGCAAGACATCGCGGCATTCTTCGACCCGCAGCTTTCGTTTCGTCCCTGCAGACGTCGCCTCGGTCGATCCCGCATTGTCTCTTGTTTTTTCTCCTCGTCTAGCTTCCATCTCTCTCTCTCTTCCTGCTTTTATTGCCCTCCTTCCTCTCCCTTTCTTCCCAAACCCTAACATTCGTAAAAGACCTTCCTTCCTTGCCTAGAGCATCCGGCGGACGAGTTTATTTTCTCCTGCAAGTTTTATTTCTATTAAACTTCAATTTTTACGGCTCATGCTTTTGATGTAACGTTTTTTACGCCCTCTCATATTTCATGTTCTTGACGGCAAAGAGGCGAACGCGACCAAGAACTCCGATACCAAAAAATATGCATATTTCGTACGTGCGCGAATACATGTCCATGAGGGAAACTTCCAGTGGGCGGGAGACGAACACAAAACTTCTCATGTAGAATTCGCATGGCGGCGGTGTCACACGGAGAGTTTTTTATCCATGTTATCGATATCTTTGTACTCCCACGAAATACGATATTATGGTTTTCCGTATATCAGGAGTTTAGCGGTTAATATTCCATTTCCGATGTTCCAATTTATAGAAACATCTGTTAAGTGCTGTACAGAATCATTACTTCTAAGTTAATATTTTTCTGATAGCCGCAATGATTACATGGTGTTTTCAAATCAAATAAACTTAATTTAAATTATTTACCGGCGTAATAAATTGATTAAATTTCGTCATTGTCTCAAGTCAGGCTAATATATTATTTAATTTAGTTTGTCTCAATATAAGATCAAAAATATATACATATGTACTTCGATTTCCCTTCGGAAATCTTGAACTTTATTCTCAAAAGCTATTTGACTATTCCAAAAGAGCTACGGTAATACTTACCACTATGCCGAAAATTCATTTTCATCAAGTTTCTTATGAAAATGTTTTATTTATCTTTATCTATCAAGGTAATTAAGCATAAAATATTTCTAGAGTCAAATTTTGAATTTTACTGAAAATCATGGACTTTCCAAATATATAATTTCCAACCTCCAGCCTTGCTTCTCCTTCTCCCAACATTTCTCTCTCCAAAACTCGCAAATAGTGCGCAGGTAATCACTCACAAACATGAATACTCACTGCGTGGAGGTGTAACTTTATTTGGGGATTACACATTGCGATTGTTCTGTCTATAAGTACGGATTCCGATTTTTAAAAAGTTTTTAAAATTAATATTCTATACTTTAACGTTTAACCATTCTCAAGTTTAGCTTTCGACTGTAACGCCATCACGATAGTAAAGCTATCCCTAAAAACTGATCGATCTCAAGCCAAAGGAGAACTTTAGAAAGATAGGAATGAACGACCAGGTTCAAGATTCCATTAAATGAAAACCTTATTCATCTAAATGACTTTACGCTGATTTACCTCGTATTTCATAATTCTATACTATGAAGCTTATCATAATTATTTAATATTAAATGATGCATTTCATTATTTTCATTTCTTCATCCCATTTAATTGACAACACTCAATTTTTCATTTTGACTATATTCGAATCAACAATCTTCATTGTGATTTGATTCAACATTTTTCAATGAGGGTATTTTTGGGTATTTTATTCACTCTGAAATAATTGCAGCCTTATACCAAACAGAGACATATATCAATAATCCATTGCACATGCTTCAGACTTTTTCGGCAAAGTTCAACATTAAGATACAAATAACCTTAACGCCCTAGAGAGAGCATCTCCTAACAGGCATAAATTTGCATTGAAAAACTTAACCCATATGAAAAAGTGGCGCACAAATTAAACAAAATAAGAAAATGAAATAATAGTGCCCAAAGTTAAAAAATATCCATTCCTCAGTTTTGCATTAAATAAATGAGAACATAGTCTACCGTTGTACATAATTTCTCAAAAAATATCTCAAAAACACTCCAGAAATCATGTCCATAAATAAAAGTATGATAACTTATCATTCTCTAGAGAAGCAATATTCTGAGCACTCCGTAGCATGCATCTTCCACTCCTCCCTCTCATTTTGCTGCGTGAATTTTCTTCCCCTTTATTTTCCATTTCCCTGTTTTCCATAGCATCGCCACCCTTATCTCTAAACTCCAGCGACATGATACCATCGCTTTGCTCTCTCAGCTTGATTCCTCCCTCTCCCTGCCACACATAAAAGAAAATTCAGCGACGCTCCCCACGCTGACCTAATGGGGTCGTTGGACCGTCTCCGACACCGCCCACCCTCCTACTCATCGTTTTACTTCCAGCGCTAATTTTCATTTCTTTCTCTACCCTTAATTTCACTAAAGGCTCGTGTATTGCACGATGTCACCAAGGCATCACCGCTTAATTATTTTCGCGCATTTATCACCCAAGGTCATTTTATTTTATTCTCGCGTGCTTCAGCGATCCAGCGGGTGCGAGGAGTGGGATAGTTGATACGAACGCTCGGCAAGGAGTGAGTAAATCCCGACGTTACGCTCCCGAGAGTGAAAGGCTGTCCATCATGCCTTTTTCATAGGAATACTCCAAGTTTGATCTCCTCGCGGTTCAGCAAGTTTTGCAGAATAGGGTAGTTTCCTTCATCAAAGAAAACGAAAGGCATTGATTGCGATTCGTTACCCACTATTAGTGTATTCATAATATACAAATTATTTGGGTTTAGAAATCCCAGTTTATACGAATGGCAATTGTCAATTTTAACGACCATGCCATGACGCTAACCCACGCCGCCTTCCCTAAGTACGTTCCCTTTCCTCCCCCCCCCTCCTTCGCGAAGTGCAACAATGTAGCGCTCTACAGATATCTCCTCTCCACCCCTTCCACTATTTGCCCCCTCCTTTTTTGTATATAACCCACAGCAACGCTACTTGTACTGCTAGTCCTATGAATATGATACAGTGTATCGAAACTAGTCAGGAAAATAAAGTTCCAAATTGTAGAAACAGCAAAGGTTTTTATTCACAAATCAGTCAATTTTAACCATATTTGAAAAAGGCCACATTGGCGCCCATGCGATGCCACTCCGCGTGACGTCACAGGGACCTAGTTTCTATACGAGTAGATAGGAGTTTTACATCGTCTGAGATTACCAATGCATGTATGAGGCACAGAGCTCAGGGTAACGTGTCTTAATAATCTCCTATTAAAACTGCCTATGGTCGGAAAGTTTCCTTCGTTTGTTAAGGTATTAATAATCCTTATTTAAGCCAAGCGCTACCTGCTAGCATCCTGCTTCGTATCAGCGCTCAAAGCCTCGCCCCCAGGTCACCTCACTTGGCGGCAGCGGGAACCAGAACGACGTCACACGGGATTTTCCCGGCATTCATACTTAGCCGTCGCGTTTTCGCGCGTTTGAAATTTTTCACTTTTCATTTAATCGCGAAAAAAAGATATCGTCATTTAAAATTCTAAAGACGTGAAATACGTACTTCAGGAGTAATAATCTTTCGATTTAGGCGATAAAAATAATATGAAACCACCCCATTTATGTTGATTTTTCTGAAACCACGCACTTATTTTTATTGAAATTAATTAACATGTATTATTCCCTTCAAATAATTGCATTTCATTTAATTCGTGGAAAGCTTTCTCTTTTATTCTGCTAAAGTCATAAAATAAGTGTTGTAGACATTTGGATGGCAAAAAAAGCTGAAATTGGCATCTTTGCAGCCTTGCCTTTTTTATCGCCAGATGCAATAATGAGGTTTTCTGCGAGGTTACAGAATTCATCTCAAATACATCACAAAATCCCAAACCGAATACATATACTTTCTGCTCTATAGGAACCACTTCCTGTTTAAAAAATACAATAAAATAGTTCCCTTGCTTATTAGTTGTAACGTCTCGCTTTTTCACGGATTCTTGAGTAACAACTTCACGCTATCCTCGATTTAAAATGACGGCATAGTTATAGATATAACGCATGAGGGCATATCAATTTATTAAAATAATCAAGTAAAAAATGAACCGAGGTTTCCTTTTTTAAACGTAGTATTTCAATGGTTCTCACTCATTTTTCCATTTAATGCAGGGAGATGACGGCATCTAAAAGTTTAGACTCATCATTAAGCTAGTCATGTCCCCTTAACAAATTATATAGAAATTAATTCTAGCCATCCATTGACCACGGTGAAGTATTATGTCGCAATTTTTGCTCTTTGTATTTCAGCGACCTTGGACGTCAAAGTAGCGAGAGAGAGCTCAATTCCGCTGGAATATGGACGAGTCTCCTTCTTTCTCTCGGCCAGGCCTTTTTTCCTCTCTCAGTGCCGCGAATTTTTTGCAAACTTCTTCCCGTTTACATGCCTTCCCCTCTTGTTCTCTTCTCCTCGACAACGTCATTTTTTCCCTTCGGAAGCTCCTCCCCCCTCGGAATCCTCCCACTCTTAAAAACCATTCCTCTCACACCGCCCTGCCCATCTCATCACAGAGATAGTGCGTCCAACTCAGCAAAACCCCGAGCGCGGGACGCTTCTATGATGTTTTTTTTCCTCTTTCTCGCGAAAATCTTTGCCAGGATTTCTCGACGTCCGCGGACATTCTCTTCGGACTCCTCTCTTCCAGGGAAAATTTTTCTCTTTTTCCCGATAAACGTTGAGGAGGAAGGAGAACGATTTTTATCCCGTCCTCAAAAAAAAGGGAGATTTTTAATCTAAAGGAAAAAAAATATTCAAAGGCGAGATGAGAACGTATTTTTCTACCTTCATTTTTACGAATGTCGACTGATGGTTTTCCAAGAAATCGCGTTTTAATTTGGATGATATGTCCACGGTGATATTTTATTCAGAAAATTAAAACTGCACACGAATTGACACTATGGTAAAATAATGTGCAAATTTAATCGTAGTTCGGTAAAATTTGCAAAAATTATTGCACCATAGAATATTGCATCGTAGGCAAAATAATTTTATTTTTAATGAACCACATGAAACCATTCTCGTAAATTATTTCATTTAGAAACAACCCGTAAGATTTAAGGATCACACGCAGTCCAACGAAAGAGCAGTCAGTCGTTAATATTGAGTGAATATGACAATATAATATGGAAGGCATTACCATAAGGTACAAGTTCAAATGGAAATAACATCAGAGCGTTTTGAATAGCACGAAAGAAGACTAAGGAATTCTTGCAATGAAAAATGCCAGCACCAAATATAAGCACTAAAATGGAAATACAATACAAAGTTCTTTCGTACAATATTAATTAATGAACCCTAATCGCGCGCCTATAAATTTTCATTTATCAAAATCCAGTGAGATTCCCTTGCTGAAAGCAATTGCTCTCAATATTTCATGCACTCTGTCGCACTCCACAACGAAGCAATAACTTCCAATATCGCACAAAAACTAAGTCGGAAAATACTAATACGTGCAATGAATTACAGTTCAATATCGTCGTAATAACCAGGAAATTCCTGAGGCAATATGTACGACTGCAAGCTAATGTACACAGCGGACAACCTGATAAACCTGCAGACGTTAAACAAGAGCGACATGGCGTCCCCAAACCCTATAAGCATACCGACGAGCACACACCAATCCCGCGGGCGCATATATCTGCCTTCGTTTGACAAGTTTATTGCGCCAATCCGTCTCCCATCGTCCATCTATAGGGAGGGATCTTCCTCTCAGTTTATTTTTTTCGGTTTTATTTTATTTTCTCCCGGTAAAACCACTCTCCCCAGTTCCCAAATACCCCAGCTTCGCAACTGCTCCCGCTAACTTCACTCTTTTCCCGTCATCACACGAAAAATTTCCGTTGACTTTCTTTTCAGCGACTATCCCTCCCATTAATCTTTCCTATTTTTAATTGGGAGCTTTTGCAGTTTAAATATCATACGCCAACTCCTCCGTTCTGTTTTACACAAATAAGCCCTTCGCGTAATAACGTAAACTTATTAAAGTACTCTGATCTAATAGGATTGAACTTCCTCAAATCGGCCGCGAAGAGAGACCTCCACGCCGGAGTTAATGAATTTTTTCTCTTTTCCGTGTTACACCACCTTGCAATTTTCCATGAGAAGGTAATAGTGGCAGTGACCTTTTCGTAAATAAATTCCGATCTCTACGAGCAATCACCTGAACAGTAGTTAATTGTTCTAACCCTACATATCTGCATAATCATTCCATTTAAATTTGAATTCAGAAGCGATAATAAAACTGTTCACTATCATTCATTTCGATTAAGAAAATAAATATAATTGTTCAGTTTTGACTCAGAATATTTTTTTAAATGGTCGTCTTTAGTTATGTACGAAATAAATTCCCTGATTGTGACATTGGCAGCTAAAGAGAAATGTTCTTCCCAGTTGGGATATTACCACTGGTTTTTAATAATATTATCATAGCAGTCATATGATGACGTTTTGTCATCCGTGACGTTCGTTCGTGGAATTTCATATGATGATATAAGTCAACTCTTTGAAATTGATCCATATTCGAATTAAGAAATAAACACATTCATTTCAGATATTTTCAATTGCATTTATGAAATTTAACTGAAAAATCAAGCAGAAATCGAAAAAGTCTTTAAGCAAAATCAGTACTGAATTAAAACCAAAGTATTCAACAAATTTTCTTTCAACCTACGAAAAATCATACATATTAGTAAAAGATTTGTAACTAAAACAAAACTGTTTTTTCAAGGAAATAATCTCATAAATCCCATGGCTTGTCCCCCCCTCCCAGTTATGATCCTGGGTACGCCCTAGAATTCGCTCATCCTTTAACATGCAAAAGGGCCCTGTTTTTCCTTTTAAAATTTACTTAAATATGTATCAAGGCGAAAATATTAGCAAATAGCATTTCACAAACTAAAAAATAAAATTATTTATATAAATTAATGAAATACACAGTGTTCTGTCCAGAATAATATTCGCAGCTACGCAAGTTGAGTGGACACGATTACGACAAAGTCGCACAGCTTTTAAAAATCCTGACACTCTTCATTTCATGCAAAGAACAAAGTCAGCTACTCAAAAGTACTCAAAGATGAAGCTTAATGCATTTCATAAATGTGTAAATGTATTTCGCATTAAACGTTCTTATAGTGGCAATGATCATGACAGAAAAAGAAAACAAAATTGGCCAGTGGGATCAACTAAATCACTCAACAATGTCATGCATCCCATGGAGCAAATACATATCGATGGCTAACAATAAGTTCTAACAACACGTATCTCAAATTCATCCGGTTTGAAACAGACATCTTAAACAAAGCGTAATAACATTAAAAAATAAAATGCAAATAAATAACAACTCTTTGTTTGCAAATGAATGTTTCTTTTTCAATTTATGAACTTTTGGTTTTTAATTTCAGTGTGCAAGTAACAAATATTAATCATTTTTTTGTTCTCCTGAAAATCTGCTATTTTAGAGATACGTGTTGTAAGAACTTAGTCATCGATATGTAGCATGCAAAACCTTTTGGGCATTTGCCTTCGTGCTAGTATAAGTGCTTCTATTTCTTAACCTCAGTGCATATGTAAAAATTGATGAAGTGCGTATCACGCGT
Source organism: Ischnura elegans (assembly GCF_921293095.1). Classification (NCBI taxonomy): domain Eukaryota; kingdom Metazoa; phylum Arthropoda; class Insecta; order Odonata; family Coenagrionidae; genus Ischnura; species Ischnura elegans. The sequence continues at coordinate 95,017,346 of NC_060253.1, forward strand.
TGCCCGCAAATGCATCTTTGATTTCGCACGTCCATTTTTCAGGAAATTCGCTGTTAAACTTTTAGATGATAGTTCACCTTCTGCTTCAGCATCGCTGATATTAGAATATTTTGTGTTTTCCGTGTTACATATAATATTTTTTGCAATAAGAATATTACCGATTAATTTTAGTCAAGAAAAAAATACCGTAAGCAAATATCGAAGAAAGATAAGGATTGAAGAAAATATTTTTAAGGGCCTTGAGGACCAGATACAACAAATTACATAGTATATAAAAATACTTCCCTACATAAATATCCAAATTTCAATGGTCAACGGTGTCGGGGTCTATTTATCACTAATATGTAGCATGAATTGTACAATATTTTGTATTGTATGAATTGTACACGCTTTTTCTTAACTTGCTTCGTATTTCTGTCTGTATCATCAATCATCACCCACACTTTATCTTGCGAGTGATAAAAAGATTATTTTTCACTTATTAGTGAATTTTATACAGTTTTTGGGAAAAGCGTGTTAACCTTTATTAACCTTTTTTATTTAATTTTTATTGCATGTATACGTAAGAAAAAATGAATAAAAAACAGCCGCTATGCCACGTTACCAAGTTGTGTATTTTTTTATTTAAATTTTTCTACATATATATACATGAGGTTCAATGGAACACAAAAACAGTCGCTATGCCTAGTTACCGACCACCGTCTGCGTTTATATATATTTTTCTATCCTGCCCAATCTGTCTCTCTCCATGTGCCCCATTCTTTCTTCCCCTTCGCCTATCATCTTTCCCTCATCCCACGCCGATGCGTCCTCTTCACTTCCTTTCTCTTGCTCTCTTCCCTTCCCGAGTCGATAAGAGCGGATGTGCGTGAAGGGGGAAGCGTCTCCGCGCGACGTTGCCACATTTACCGCACCTCCCTCCCCCTCCTCCGCGTCCCACGGCCGAAGGGAGAAAGAGAGAGAGAAAGAGTGTCAGTCCCTTTGCCTCGGATGCGGGGAAGGCACCTCGGGAACGCGTGCGGTGCGAAGAGATATATGTACAAATACAAATATATTTATGAAAGGGTGAGAAGATCGGAATGTTCATTCGCGATTTTACAAAAGGCTATTTAGCAAAGGAAGCGCAATAGTATTGTAGAATTAGTGAATATACGCAGGTATATTAAAATTGTGTGAAGGTACATAGATATGAAAATTGAACAAAGATGTATAAATATGAAAACAATAAGTGAGGGGGCGAACAATTCAAAATTCGTACTGCTTTTTTCACGACAGGATAGCGAAGGAAGCGCAATAGTAGTCCAGAATTAGTGAAGATGTTTAGGTATCAAAAAAATTGTGTGAAGGAACATAGACATGGAAATTGTGCAAAGACACACAAATATGAAAAATAAGTGATGGAGCGAATAATTATAAACTCTTACTGCTGTTTCCACGAAAGGATGGTGAAGGGAGTGCAGTAAGAGTGCAGAATTGGTGAAGAAATATAGGTATCAAAAATTTGGTCTGACATGTCATATTAATACATAAACATATATATATATGTGGGAATGGTGCAAATATACATAGATAGAAAAAAAATTAATGAGGGGGCGGATAATTCGAAATTCGTATTCGTGTTTTTACGGAAGGATAACGAAGAAAGCGTTATAGTAGTTCCTGAAGATATAGATAATAAAAATATGAAAAAAGTTTGGGAACATATGAATTTAAAAAAATAGAATAATGATGAGGAGCAACCTCGATATGCCTAATCGTATGGTAAGGAATAAATTGTTAATGCAGAAAGCGAAAACAATGGTAATAGATGTGAACAAAATGAAAATAGTGTGGAGAGATATTAAGATGCAGGGGAGATAGCATAAAAGCAAATTTGTTTTGTTTGCGAAATAATACAATGTTTACGATGTAATAGCGAAGGAAGCGCGGAATTCGTGAGAAGTATTTAGAGGTTAAGATTACTTGAGCACATGTAAATGAAAAAGGTGTTAATAACAGTGTAAATATGACACAGGGATGTCAAGGTTAAAAGAAGGAACGATTCCACGCATGTTCACGAAAGGATTTGAGGACAAAGAGCATGCAATAGGTATGTAATAATGGTGAGGATATTTAATTATGAAAATAAAATGAAGTTACTTAGATACAAAAGTGGTTGGTGAAGCTAACTAATTAAAAAAAATACGGATACAGACGCGAAATTTAAACTGTTGTCCACGAATGAATATATAGGCAAAAGAAGAGCACTAAGTGCGTGAAAATAGCGAAGATGTAAAAATATGAAAATGGTGTCGACATATTGAAGTATAAAAAAGTGAGATGAAAACTATAAATTCATACGAAAAAATAGAAAGGCAAAGAGATCGCAAGGTAGGAGTGAAAAACCGTACCACACCGATGTTTTTCGACCACGGTGTCCTTTTTATTTTTTCATTCGAGTCGGAGAAATTCGATTTGTGAAATCTTCGCTTTCCACGAATCCACAGAAAAGATTCGATACTCAAGGACTCGAATAAATATGAAAAATAAGTGAGAGAGCGAGTAACACGAATTGCGAACCGCTTGTTTACGAAAGAAGAGAAAAGTAAAGGAAATCCGAAATATACGCCCCGCGCCAATTTTTTTCCCGAAATTTTATACATATAAATTTTTTTTAGTCGGAGATATTCGATTCGTGGAATCTTTCATTCCTCGAGTCTGAGAAAAGGAATCATTGTTCAAAAACTCACATCTTGGAATATATTTCGTTTCCTGAGTACAGGAAATACTTTGCGAAAAAATATTGAACGATCTCATAGCAATACAAATCGTTTCATTTCGCGAGTGTAAAAAAATCGGATTTGGTAACGTCAAATACTAGTTCCATCTTTTTCTTTGGTGCCTCAAAAAAAACTTGCCTAAAAAGCTATCGAATTATCTCACTCAAAATATAAAAAAAACATCACCTTTCATGGCATGAAGTGGAAAAAGTATACAGTTTTATTCAGCTAAAAGAACATGTTGAATAGTGTCATTCGTCAAAATTTATAGTATCTCTCTCATATACCTATATTTCATCTCCTTAGCCAAAAAAAGGAATGCGCAATCAAAAAATTTTGGATTGAATTTACTCTGAGAAGTAGAAAAATTAATATTTTTGCTCAAGGTTGTCACTGAACTTTTACTTCGATAGAGCATTAAAAGGGGGAGTACAGAGATATCAAATCTTATTCTGTTGAAAATATTTACCGCAATCTATTTAGGATTGTGTAAAAGTAAGTAACGAATGCAAAATTGCAGAATTCTAAATAGTAAAGCATCTGATATCATGCATTTTTATATTATTCAAAGAGCATGGTATTCTTAAAAGGGAGTCTTTTCTATTTAGAATTTGGCGTATGAGTATTCCAAGTGAAGCCCCTTGATACCCCAAGCTAAAATCCTCGAAATTTAAGGTCGCTAAGGGAATGAAACTGGATCTCTAATCTGAATATGTGGTATCCACAGGCCTGTGGCTTAGTCTAGGGTGAGCTCCGCCTTAACCTATCCAAAATGAACTTCGGGATGAATCATGTACACGAATAGGAGCGGTTTCGAATAAATTAATCTGCATTCGGAGGTGATTAATGAAACTTTACGAATAAAGTCGTATCAACGTGTGTTAATGGTGGTGCAAATTAAGTGAGAGCGCTTGAAATTCCTTTTTTTGGTGAAGCATGCGTTTCGGGAATTAGCGAGTGATGATTTTCCTCCAAATTATGGTGTGATCAAACGACAAAGTTACAGTTTCGACCTCAAGATTCAAACCGTATCGGAATCCACGAAAATTGTCCGGCGACGGAAAAGAGCAAGGTTTTTTGTGTGAAGAAGGTGGAGGGAGGGCTACGGGTAGGGGCATGGCAAGGGGGCGGGTCGCATCTGCCCTCGCTATTTGGCAACATTGGAGGACGGCTGGAAACGGAGAGGGGGGGGGAGAAAGAAAGAGAGATGTGGAGAGGAGGATGGCAGGGACGGAGGGGAAGGTCCGTTTCAATCCTGTTTTTCTTGCGACATCCAACTCGGACCGCTCAAATTTTATATTAACGTCCACCATTGAATTTCATTTCCCCCGCTTCGAAGCCCCCCTCCCTGCTTCGGCCGTCGCAATTTATTTCCTTTAGTGTCTCCATCCACGGCGCAATGAATAATTTAGTGGGATGCATTAGCGAGAGTGTTCCCTTAACCGCGTTAACGACGAGGAAAAACTGATTTGCAATCAAGCACTACTGTTTTGCTTAAAATCGGGATAAATCAAGTCTTTAGGAATCTCTCATATGCATTCATTTTCCAGTGGTGTTTTTGGTCGGAAGAATGTTCTGAATTTATCAAGATAAAAGTCATGCCTACTATCTTCGTAGTAGATCTGGCAGCAGCAAAATAATGAAAGTCGACAGCAGAAGCTGAAAAAAAGGAGCTTCGTTCGAAGATTACTCTACAAGCATCGAGAGAGTAAGACAAATTATCATAAATCATGTGCTTAGAATTTATACAGATATTATTTCATAAATCATTATTATTAAATATATTTCATAAATCAGATAAAAAACAATAGATACCAACACGGGAGAACACAGTGAGAAGAAGGCGCCAACTTAATTATTAAAAAACTTCTTCAAACTGCAGATTTGGGAGCAAATAAAAAACAGAATGCTCTAAAAGCTCTTAATACGCACGATATCGAATTCTTGGTGGATGGGAATAAACCTAATAATGAGAGATCCTAGATCTCTGGTATTTATCGGGACTTTCTCGAGTGCGCAGAAGCAAACAACGCTTTTGACGAATATCGGGTAAAATTTCGGTATCATACCAGCGTGAACGGAAGGCTACCTCGTCTCCATTAATTAGGCAATCTTCCCGCAGTCGATTACGTTATCGTTTCGTCCAGGAGGGAGATAATTATCTCAGTCTTCTCCAACAGAGTCTAGCACGCGAAGGTCAGTCCGCCACGAGGGAGGAGGAATCATCCACATGTGTTCCTGTACTCTCAATTCACTCCTATCTTGGAAACTTACCCCTAGGTATCATTTCGGCATCTCATACTCGGAAATGCTAGAGCTATCGGATGTTGAAAAGAATGTGGAGTAGAGGAATTGAAACCGAGTTAAAATCTATCTCTCCGTTGCACTATCCTATTCCCTTATTAGGAGTTTCTCGCGAATGGTTTCCCCGTAGGAAAATAAGTGATTTCAATTTAGACTCTTGGCTCAAGAGGGACCATCACTCCCACTGTATCGGCCATGTTTGTCTTCGTTCGTGACGCAGCGCTATTTTAATAATATGGTTATCATCTTGGAACTTTCATCGCATATAGGGAACCTTTTTCAATTTGCCGGTATCTCAATCATGAAACTTTTCCACAAGAGAATATCGTATTCTGAGTTATAATAGTGCAAATTCGGATGCATAAAAATGTTGATAAGTGCCTATTCTTAATTTTATTACTATTTAAGTATTCTACCGATTAAGGTAGTTTTCCAAGGATTATTTAGGAAATATTCTTACAATTTCCCTTCTATTCATGGACTTCCCTCTTAAATTCCTAAAGCCTTAAAGGCCAACTCCCTTTCATTCCATCTAAAACTCCCATTCTCTCCTTTCTCCTCCCTCGCTTACCCAAAATTCTACCCTTATTTTCAACATCCCACCGCCGCTCAGTATTCGCTCCATCCACACCATCTGTCTCCTTAGAATCTCATACATAAGCTGCCTCTCCTCACCCACCATTTCCAGCACTTCGTCGTTCCTCCTTCTCTCCATCCACTTTCATCATTCCGCCTTCTCCATTCTTCTCTGGGTATAATTCATTAAGCGCAATTTCCTTCCCAAATCGAAAGTATCACCTCATTAATTCGTACAGAGGGCAATTAGTAGACTCTACCCGTCATATAGTTCATTTTACGTAGGAGAAAGGAATCTTACTCCAAATATTGTTAAAAATTTTAATAATGTTAAAAAATGCAGAAAAATAATGTTAAAAATTTTAAGTACTATTCAAATTCACTTTTTAAAATCTACAGAAAATTTATACGTTATGATTTCTAAAGACCCTTCGGTATCTTTTTCAAAGAATCACCCCTCGATCTACGGCAATTGGGAAATAAATGAAAGGTTGTGATCGATTTCAATTTCCCATTTTGCCGTTTCGGCCCTTATCCGACTTTTAATTGCTAAAAATTGACTCATTACGAAAATGACACAGAATTATTCATTGCTAAAATTAAACCGTTTAAAATCTCGTTAGATCTTTTTCTTCTGTTAGTAGTTTACAGGAAAACTCGACACGAAATATGGAATTGTTAATCAAAAAAACTTCAATGAAAGAAATAGCGCAAGCTTTTGTCTTAGCACTCTTTAAGTAATCCTGTATTGATTAAAAAATTGAAATTAAGTAATTCACAGTAATACTAATACACAGATAAACAACTAAAACTGTGCTCTGTCGAAACATGTATTTACGGTAGGATTTTCTAAATTTTACCGATTTTGATAAAACGTATTTCTCGCAATAATTATAATCTATATTGCATATCAAACGAACTTACGCGCATATACAATGGGGGATTTTGGGTAAAGTATTCACAAAGGTCGTATTTTGTTAATAAAAAAAACTGTTCAAGTCCCATTATGATCCGTCGAATCCGGAGTGACTGGTGGGGCATGCTTTCGAGCCAAGAGTATACTTCAAGAGATTTCCTTGGGGATGCATTTTTCGCCATTTCCCTTTCGTTCGACAGCATGAGGGTCCTTCGGCCTAAACTCCACTTCTCTTTCGATCCCGTTTCCTTGTCCACCCATCCACTCGTCAGAAAAAAATGTACGGCCGAGGACCGAGCGGAGAGACACAAAAGAAAGCCGTTGAGCCAGCGTTCAAGAGCCTCCGCGTGAGTTCATAAAGCTCCCTCGATTCTTGAGGAACAATCGACGAGCCAATCAATCAAATTCCGTCGCCGAACACCAAGCTAATTACATAATTATCTAAAAAATGATATGTTGCATTAAAAAAAATTATTGGCCGGATCCAGGATAGGGAGAAGGGGGGTCTAGGTGGAGGACCAGAGGGATAACGTCCCAGCAGTAGTGGGGGTCAGAAAAAAATTACCATTTTACCTAGTGTAAATTGGATACCCTATTGGTTCGTCTCCCCCCCCCCCCCCCCCATAAACCCATCTCTGATTCCCCAACTGGCTATTGAGTACTGAATAGGAAAAGGTTTTATTTCTAGTTTACAGTCATCAATTACAACATAGAACACTCTCTTCGTATTCATCAAAATTTATAAAATAACATCCATGAAATTAATGGTTCAATAATGTATTTACTTTCCAGGGTGTAAAAGTAAAAGTTCCCTTCTGTAACCAATACTACTCACGATTCTTCCCGAGTTAAGAAAGTGTTAAGGAAATTACAGTACCTCGAACTCACTAATAATATAATTATAATGGTTGGAAGGAACACCAAGCAGTTAAAACTGAGGAAATAACAGTTGACAGATATGTTTGAATCAAGTACCTACCTGCCTGCCTACAATTGCACAGCTTGTGCAATGCTTTTGAGATGAAGGGAGAAAATTCGAAGAATATTTCGAATCACTCGTATTAATAGTGAGGACTTCACATGGATCACTGCAAAAAAAACGTGGGAAATGGGCATTTATTAAGCTATTTATTCCCTCGTGGATCAATGTGCAGAAAACACGCCACTACGTTTACCTATTTCTGTCTTCCTCAAATTAGCACTTACCTTCTACCTTTCCTTCACGTTATTAATAACCCCTCTTTATGGAAAAATTTCACAATTCAATGGTGTAAAAATAATTTAATCCAATTCCTTACGGTCCAGATTCAGTGCGCAAGTTGATGAAGTTCTCACAGTTGAAAATTTCCAGGCAAAATATTAGCACTTTATGGCCCTGCCGCATTATTTAGGTCGAGATATAGCGGTGACCAGACGTGATAAGGAGGGTATACGATCACGGAGAAGATATAGGGGATCGCAAGTGACGAACGGCAATCGGACGCTCCCTGCAACGAAGATTGCATGCGGGCCGATACACAGTTTCCTGCCCTGACGTATAGCACCATTTCGCGGTTTGAATTGTGGGCCAGACCTTTTTGTCGAGCGAGCGATGAGACGATAAACCGTCGCTGCCGGGCGCTTGGCACAGGATATCGGTGTGCCAAAATTAGAGCCGCAACGTTTTATCCGCAAAAAAAATCGCCTTCCCAAGCTGAGAGATGGGCGAAAAATCAGGCGCGATATCGAGAGAAATATGCCAATGTCTTTCGTCGCACCCAAAACAATTGAGGCCAGCCGTGGAATCCGCTGGAAAGGGTCAGTTCACGATAGTTGTAGTACCTTGGAGGGAATCAAATGTCACTCTTAAGTTCCGAACAATCATTTTTCTTCATAACGATACACAAAATTAACGATACATAAAATTACAGGGAGGCTCGGCGGCATTGGTGTAAAGACCTCGCCCACCAAATCTAAGGTCGCAGGTTTGATTCCCACTTGAGTAGTTTTTCCCTGTCCAGTGCATGAGTATTTGTGATTATCCCGTCTTTTTTAATATTATCCGCTGATTTCAAAGCCGAAGTAAAAGTAAAATGTGCTGTTTTTTGGGAGTTACAGATTGATAAAAAATTAAAAAGTTAAACTTTATGTATCTTGTAAATAACTTGCATTCATTAATGCATTGTACTAATAATTTTATATCGGATTTACTGTCGAAAAAGGGAGTATGTCAATCATAAAGCTGCAATAGGTGTATATGTTGGATGAACAACTTTTTTATTTCTTCTGGCATTAGCATACTGTTATTACGAGCGGAAATCGAATGATCTTCGACAGAAATTTAATTTCAATCGTCTTACTTGTCACGAATAATTACAAAGTACGCTCATGAGATATGATTAGCATTGACAGAGAAAGAAAATAAAATAAACTGATTCACGTGATTTGTACTGAAATACTGAAAATGAATTCTTGGTTATCTTGCTAATAATGCCTTCAAGCATTAATTACCTTGAACTAAAAAATTTTATTTGATTTAAGAATAATTACCCCAAAGGCCTGCAGTTTTCTCTTTTTTCCGGGTGATTTTTTCCTTGCCAATATAATATTCTCTTACTAAAAATTACCTAGCAGTTAACGAGAATGATGGTAAATAATAACCCTATCGCTTTACCCCTCATTATTGTAATTGACCACTTTAAGGTTTTCATTAATGAAAAACCGTGACCGAATACAAGTTAAATTAATCTTTCAATTTTTCCTTCAATTTATTCAAAACAATGTCTCAGCAAAAAAGGTGATATTTCACATTTCGACCCAATTGAAAAGCCTACAATTTAATACTAAGTCGATTCATTGAAATTAGTGGTTTCCCACAATTATTAGACTAATAATGGAGTCTAGTAGTTAACTTTTATCTTAGTCACCTATTCATCGATTTACGATATTAGAAGTTTGAATCAAACGCATTTTTTAAATATATTATTATTCTTACCTCGAAGTTGGGTACCTCGAAGATGGGTGCCCCACTAGGCCAGATGTCAGATGCCTTTTGGGGCACCTAACTTCTTAATATTTCAACTAAATAAATGAAACCATTTGACTTTTGGGTTAATAATTTATGCAATTACACTCCGAATTTCGAACTCTCCACACGTGAAACTTTCTTGTTCCTATGCCAGCCAGGTATAAATTAGGTTTCATGTGTGTTCGTAAAGATAAAAGATGCATCTGTGAACCTCATTACGCATACATTTTGTATCTAATTAGCAACATAGTTAACTTGATGTTTACCAACGAGTCACTAAACACATTTGATGAAATTAAAAAAATAAATGTATTATGATAGAAATTAGACTTAAACACGGAATTTTTATCGCATTTTGGTACATTCGCTCACAACGGGCTATGAATTTTATTGCGTATACACACGATCACTAAGGTTGAAATTTAGTCCAGCTGTAGTCCGAGGCTTTGAGGACGTTCCATTACCTTTCAGGATTACTCATTAGTAATTAGTAGCTGTATTATTAGTATTATCGAAGCAGCGTCACCCCAACTGCCTAAAACACGGAAGTAATAATAGTAAAGATAATAGTTTATGACTTTATTTCATTCATTCACATAATGGGTAGCATAAAATAAGCATCAGCTATAATACAGTGACATTAGGCATCCCAGAAGAGCACCTTTTTGGTAGGGTTGCGATACGATACGTATAGTAGCACAGACAAACAAAAATATTCAAGCACTGATGCAAGTTAATGCTCAGAAACGTGTTTATTATAACAGAAATATAAAAATCAGTGCAAAATAATAATAAAATATCAATTATTTAAACAAAAACATTTATGGTTAGTTATTAAATGGATAATTTCTTATTGCTCCAGCTGCGATAAAGATCCTGATACCCTGCTATTCTACCTCCCTTTTTTCTGCGGGAAAAAAAACTTCGCCACTGCAGTCTAAATACGGAAAGCACAGGTAATTACACTGACGCTTCATTTAAACTGACTTCCTTCACGGCCACGTAGAATGAGCTCAACTGACCACCGAGGCGCCCTATTTAACAGCCAAGCTTTTATCGCTTAAAAATCTACCCTCGAGTTGAATAGAGAAGCAAGGAATCGGGAGGGCGTTGGAACTGTCAGCGGTGGATTGATCGCGTAGTAGAACTAGCATTGACGAGCATTCCGTGTTTTCAACTCGCCTAGCTTTCATGCTCAAAAACTCGCTATCGCCCATCGTGACCTTTCCATTCCTTCCATCCCAACCTCCTCAAGGACCGCGTACTTACTTCACGCCAAGGCTCTGGGGCTGACGTGCCTACGGTGCAAATTAAAAAAAAAAAATAATAATAATCACGTCGGAGCCGTCGGGGTCTCGCGTTGCATGATCGCTTAAGTCGGTCGAGTAATTCACGCGAGAGTCTAGGCACTTGTCGGAAACACAAGATTCCCATGCACCTTAAGACCCGGGAACATCGAATGAGAGAAAGAGATCGGAATGCGGAACGTTTGACCAGAATGGCAGTAATAGAAATCTCGGACGATTGAAATCGCAAGTAAGGGTCAGATGTGCGCTTTTTTCCCAAGCAAAACATCTTTCTCGTGGGATCTAGGACTCGAACCTCCAGCAAATATACGCGAGAGAGAGAAAAAACGGCATTATTTTGTACAGAGCAGTTCGTGAGCGGAAAGTTTTGAAGCCGTTGTGGCATGATGATGCATGGGTCAGTTGAAAGAGCCAGAGAGAAGAGAAGCCTATTTCTCTCCATCGTCTCAGGCTTAACTATGCGGAAAATCTTTAATTGTAAATGAAAAGAAAAAAAACTTTATATTCGCCAATTTATTTTCATGTAGAACTAGTTTCAACGCAGAGGTGTCATCTTCGGGTCTGAAGATGACGCATCTGCGTCTAAACTAGTTTTACCTGAAAATATATTGGCGGAATATAATGAAGTTTTTCTTTTCGTTTACAATCAAGCTTATTTTTGTCATTGCTAGGTTCGCCAGCAATGCTTTTATAAGTATTTCAGCATCTACCATATAATCAATTTAATACGGAGATGCCCTGCTTTAATTCTTCATCATGCACACATACTTATAAAACAAAAGTTGACTTCATTTGAGACGGATCCATAAAACGCAGGCGGTACCCGGGACTAGGTATTTTAAGTTATCTATCTCGGCAAGAATTTACCCTCTAGGTGTCCATGCATAATTATAACAGGAAGGATGTAATAGAAAATCAAATCCTCTACACCACGTAACCATATCACTAAATGATTAATTTCGAATTTTGAATAAAATTTGTATCAATGATCATGTTTTTCCAGGAGAATTATCGGTTATTGGCAGCCTGGAGGGAAATAATAGCGCTTAGAAATCTAAATTTCCGAGGTGATTATGATTAGATTTTAGGTGATATTTTAAAATATGATTCATGTTTTTATAATCTTCCATTGACCCAACCGATTTGAAGCAGCCGACTAAATTATTATTATTTAATTATAACATTTATAAAATAAAACAACACCAGCATAAATAACAAGAAATATCCAATCCCAGACCGATATTTTAGGTGACCAATAGCGAATGTAATACGTGAATAACAGTAAATCTCCCAACCTAGTCATGAAATTTGAGATTTTTTCGTCATTCCATCTTATATTAGTGATTGCAAGGTTCGCATTTAGAAACGATCAAATGGTTAAATGAACCTTCAATATACTCCCCTTATTGGAGTCCCAAACTTTTCCCGGTATTGCATGAATGAAGAAATGTGGAAAAAAAAACAAATTTTTGCGTCAATAATTGATTAATAATGGTTATTAAGATCCGCTCAAAATTTTACTAACAAGTATTTCAGCACGATTAGCACTTTTAACTGATTCCAGCTTTCTGCGATTACAGCTCAACGAACGATGAGCCCTTTTAAAAGGATACATGTAAACTAGAAAAATCACGAACAATTTTGCGTTGAATCATTTTAGTTTTTTATATTTTAATGCAAAAATTGCCGAGAGTCGGGCTTTATGGGGCATAATTGGCGACGCAGAAAATTGAGTCAAAAATAGGGTGCTGGGCCATTTTCCCTAAATTTCAATTCAATCATATCCAATTTATGAACGTGTCAAAAGCAAGGTCCGTCTTCCTTAAATCATCGGTTTTTAATTAACTCTGCCACGATCATTGAAATAATTCGTAATTTGCTTCGCCTGGGTAAAACGGTGAAATAAACCTATATAGCCTAATACCAGTGGTCAGGGTCCAATGAAAACTAACTTACGTTGAATTCTCTAAAAGGAAATATTTTTCCATGTATGCTCTAAAATATAAGTTATTTTCGCATACTCTGTAAGGATATGAAGCACTCGCATTAGGGAATCTTAGGCCGTGTTCCAATCCACCGTAAATGCACTCTTGCGCTCTTTCCCGCACTTTTCGATCGTCACATTTCGGAAGTGACGTCACGTAGTGCGATTCCAATCCGCTCTACGTTCTGCTCTGAAGAGCGCATAGTCGAAGAGCACGAGAGAGCGCATGGATCCACCCTTACTCGCTCTTCAGCCCGTTCAGCCCTGTTTAGCCCTTCGCCTACCGCCGTTGAGGTGGAATTTTCGTGGGTTCGGATGGGATTTGATTCGGAGCAATGATTCGGTTCTTTAAATCGTTAATAAGGAATCGAGTGAATATCGAATCCGAATGAATCTTGAATAGATGTGAATTTAAGGGTGTCCAGCGACCGGGAAAGTCGGGAATTATGCATGAATTTTTGATCCACCCCGGAACTGTAGAAACGTTTATATCAAATTCATTTCACAGATAATTTTTCCAGTTCAACGCCCATTTTCTGGTTAAAACGTGTTTGTTGTAGATTTAAGTGCAATATCTAAGAAGAGTTTTTTCAGCTGCAACGAAACGTGCAATGTCAGACGAGACAACAGAACCGAAATATACTAATATATGTACTCTATCTGAATGAATGTAAATATCTAACAATGTACTCGAGTAAGATTAAAAAACACGGAGAATAGAATGCCAGGTGACGTCGACATGGAGCAGCTCGTCAGCCTTGCTTTGAATAATTTCAATGCTAACAAACGTATTCAATGTGTTAACTAACGTATTTCTTTTCCTAGTAAATGCATGAATATGATAATGAACATGAAATCACTTCAATGATTTAAAGTCATGTAAGGGATTCGGGTAAAATCATGTTAAAAATTCGTATATATCGCAGTTATCACGTAAGATTAAACTGGGATTTGTAAAATTTCCCTGGAGAAGCTGGAATTATGCATGAAGTTTTCTGCTTTGGCTGGACGCCCTAAATCTGTCGACTTACTGCATTTCAAATATTATGACGGGTACCTATTTACAGTGATTATAATTTTTCATTTTCACTACATCTTTAATAAATTGTTTTCAGATATAAAAACCACTTAAATTTGTCTGAATGTACGAAATTGGTTGCCTACACGAAATTAGTAGCCTACAATTGAAAAATATGTCGCCTATGCCGTATTTTATTCGTTATAACTTCTGCAATTTCATTTATAAGTACATATAAGCATATTTATAAGTACATATATTTATAAGGCAATAAATTATTGCAACACTCACTTCATAACAACAACAACATTGCACTATTTTCTTACCCTCCAAATTTGTTACTCAACTTTTTTCAGTTTCGAAATCTGCCACTTGACAGTGGTGGCACTACTTGCAATAAGAGCAGGAAAGAGCGAAAGAGCCGTTTAGAGCGTAAGAGCGCAAGAGCGTAGAGTGCACCCTATGGATTGGAACACGGCCTTAAAATGTGAATATTTAATATTTTGTTTCAATTGAGTTCCATCAGCAGCTCTAATTACCATTTTTATAAAATGTTATACCGTTTATCTTGCACCAGTGCGATTTTTAAGTGCGAAAAATGAAATAAGTACTAAAATATGTTAAATAACATTCATTTTATTCTCAAAATATACGTAATGACTTTAATAACTTTTCATTACATTGCAAAAATTAATATACCCTCGCATCCAAAAATATTCACAACTGAATTTAAAAAGTCTCACCACAACAGGATCTGAAAAATGTTGCTCTTCGTAAATAATGAAAGAAACTAAAATTTACTGCACGTTGGATTTTTATGTAAAATTGAAGACCCTTGATATTTTGCAATTGTATTATGATGGAATCAAATTCTATTTTCAGAGCCATTGTCAACACAAAGGTAATTACCGAAGAATTAATTCGCGACTGTGCACAATAATTTTACTCTTGGTCTAGTGATCTGTTCAGTGGCTAGATTTCTTCGATACAGGTACATATCTACACCGTATTATCCTTGCTGACACATAGGATTGATTTTGAATCCAGGATTCCATTCCGATGACCTGAAAAATCAATAAAACAGCTTAATAAAAACGATTGAGAAAAGTTAATACTTAGGTTTTCTTCTTTATTAACATAAGTGGTATCGTCGAGTTAGTCACCAAGATAAATGTTCAGTAATGCAAGCGTTAAGATGTCCCACGATAGAGGCCAGGTTGGCCTTCGAAACGACAGCAGTGCAGAAACATTTATCGCACTTACTGTACAAGACTTCCTTAACAAATTGAGGTGCCCAATCCACTTTCCCAGAGACCTACGCTGCAATTTAGCAGACGCTCCACCGAACTGTCAGCTTTTGGAATCAGGAGAAAATTGTGACTCTCACCGCGGAGATTGGTGCGGTAGAGTCTCGCTTCTATCCTCGTTTACGACGAGAACTTCATCCCCGCAGGCAAGAGTATTCTCAGAAAAGTTTCAACCCGAGACTTCACGAAGACGGGAACACAGCAGGAGTAAATGTATCTAGGTTGCGGGTGGAGATGTCTACTGAACTCTCCACGAATTACAAAATGGAGAACCGTAATTTACCATACGTACATTGTCTACACTCCCTCATTTTCAGAAATTACTCTCGAATCATTGGTCGGGTTGCTAAAAAAATTATTAAAAATTAAAATAAAATATAAAAATTACTTTAAAATCCGCTTTATTATTTAATCTATTGGGCAGTATTGTGAACTGTTGAGTGGGGCGTTTGCTGTTCATCGAAGGGTCCTTATTTCAAATCTCGGGTGGAAACCTTGGGAAAATACTCTTAGAAAACCACGAAATACGAGGTGGCTTAGAGAAATGAATTTCTCCCTAACACTCCGAATATGTGATATTCACACCATTAGGGTTGAGGGCTAGGTCAGGAGTGAGCTCTAACTTCACCTATATGTGTTAAGGTTGAATCCGCAAGTGAATGCAGTGTTCAATCTGGCAACAATTAGTTTATTGTCCATAAATAGTGTAAAAATATATAAAAATTTTCGTACCCTGTGACTCCAATACGAAAATATATTGATCGAAATCAGAAGCTGAAATAAATGAAATGACCATTACTTTTGCAGAGGGAAGCCGTGAATATGGATAAATATTTATCGTTTATAAAAAAACGCTTACTCCATTTTTAAACATGATAGAAAAAGTTTACGAGACCTCAGAATCCAATTTACTATACGTAACTAGGCTCCATTAGCTATTAGGCTGCCCTCTCAAATAGATCTTCATTTCAAGAATTACACAAAAGGAGGAATGGATGACTACAATTCTCTTTATGGTGTAGTGATTGACGGATAATAACCGCGATTTCATTCCTAAACCGGTAATAAGGTATATTAAGAGATTCAAACGAGCGATAAAGGAAATTTAACGGAAGCGGCACGACAAGCGTCGGTCGAAAAATGAACAGTAGTAAATTTCATTGTCTTTCTACTAATACTCACTAATAATTATCTTTTTAGGGGTTTGGAAAACGGTCACGCAACTTCTGAGGTACAAAAGTAAATAGATTCGAAAACCGAAGGTCGAAGATAAGAGGAGAAGATCGTCACGATACAAAAAGGTCCAGAGCGTATAATTCTTGCGATCCAAATTGTTCTGCATAGGCCCCAAATTAGGGTTAAACGCAGGCTGCCGTTATTAACGTACAGTACTCACGCCATGGATATGCATCGCCATTACAAAGCCACTACTTATCTTAAAACATGGGTGACTAGGGCCCTATGGTATCAACATAAGTAAGACGCAACTCGTAAACTTTACGTACTTTTTGCACATATTTTTCAATTAGAAAATATCTGCTGATCAATTCAGAAGATACCTAGCGGGATATTTGTGACGAATTATCGCGTAAATAGGTCAAATTTCTAAAAATAAATAATAGAAGTAAAATTCATACCTTTTAGAGTGTCGGTTGTAATTTGAATAAATACGATATGCTTTCGCATGCCTTGTAATGTTCAGTGCATTAATTAAACTTATAAAATATGAAATTAGATCAAATCCTAAAATGATTGTTTACTTCTCCACTTTTTATCTTGGCGGCTACATTAATGTGTGCATTGTTTAGCCGTGATGGATTCAAGGTGAGGTGATAAATTTAAAAAAAATAAGTTCCATTTTTGTTATCCTAATACTTAAAAATGTCAAGCGATGTCGGTATATACATGCACTGTGTAAAAACTATAGTGTATCGTTCGCCAATGGCTATTCAAATGAACCAAAAAAGAAAATACTAAAGACTTTCAGCAGTGTTGGCATATTGGCGCAGGAAAGGGAATTATAAAAGGATTTTAGCACTAGAGATTATACAACATAAATAATTTTTTTTAATTATATAACACAATTTATTTTTAAAACGCCCCCTTAAATAACCTTTGTGGTACTTGCGAAAAATCTTGTGACAACTGTAGAATGTTCTCATGAAAGGAGAGTTTCCTCAGGGATGTAATGGCGGGGCTGTTAAATTGTACAATTATTCGTTCATAATATGTATCACTTCATATTATATTCATTTAGATAATAGCACTGTTACTTAGTTTAATTTTTATGATTTCTATGTTTGGCCAGCCTTGACTTCTGAATTTGATATAGCACTTAATTGTTCCCTTTCAGTATGTTTTTTTACATTGGGTGAAAAATAAAAAATATAAATAAATACTATTAATCTGTAATTACAACCAATGTCTCAGTCATCATAAACGGCAGTTGAATCATTCGTCATAATCAAACGTGAAATTATAAGATCAAATCAAATAATCAAACGCCTAAGTATCAAAATACATTTCTGTGATAACATAAACAGCGATTCGAGAGCCGTGCGAAAATGATCCGTCGCGAACCTTTTTGGAAGGAGCCATTTTGAGGTCCCATTATAAGTCCACGCTATTTTTGGCGTTCGAAAACTCTCTAGGATCGAATATTGGGAAACTCGACGGGTGGGAAAAGGTATGATGTCATCGGAAGATATGAGTTGATTCAAGCAAGCACACAGTTTTCTCTTCATCTCAATTTGATTGATTTTCGAACTTCATTTGCTCGAGTAATGAAAAATATTTGACGCCCTAGTTTAGGTTAAGCATGCTTCTGGATAAAATTAATTTGGAGAAAAATATATTAAGATAAGTATGGAAGAATCACAAAATAGATTGGAATATTTTGCCTCTTAAACTTCACATGTTGATCCTTTTCAAACAGCAATCAGATATTAATCAGCAACGCTAGTGAAATATTTTATTTTGAAATGGAATAAGTGTTGTTTAACGGTTTCAATCGTTATACACTTTGAAATGCAAAACAGTGAAGTATTCTCCTCAGTGACGAGCATAATTTATATTTTTCAGAACCTTTTAAGTTTTTACTAAATGAAATAATAATTTTAGCACTCGATAGTGAGAGACAACCATTACTTAAGTGGATGCATATCAATTTACCGAAGAATTGTACACCCAGTTATGCCCACACCACCATGCAGCATGGTAATTATCTTAATAATCCATTAGTAAATGCATAATGTTCTATTCTGAGAGCTGCCATATATCAGGCATTTTCCTTGGGAAGTTTTCCAATACGGCAAACGCTGGCGCGTCCCCAATTCCTGTCACAGCCTAGTTACTTTTTGGATTGATTTTTGCGCAGTAGATTAACTTTCCTCAGACTTACTTCACAAGATGTAGAGCGAATACGATATCCCTTGCTTCTTTAAACTACGCAGCCGATTTAATGACTCAGAAAACGTTACCTTTGGGACAAGAAACAAGCATGCTAATGAAGGCTTTCGCGAGCTTAATTTGGAAAGAATAAAAGCATGCTTTCACCCTCTAAATGTCTATCGCGCGGTGGCAGGTTTTAACTCTCTTAGTACTACGGGTCGATACATCGGCTTTTATTCCACGTGTGAAAAATACCACGAGCCGATATATCGGTTCTAGCGTAGACAGGATTTTAAATCATAATAAGGTAATATATAATCATTTTGTTTCGTCCCTCATCCAACGTATTCATACATAATATCAACAAATAGTACCTTTTGAGTAAAATAAACATTACATTGATATCTATAATTTCATAATTTTTTCATGAAGTGCTAGAAATGCTTAAAATTTGCGTTGTCACTCGCTAGTATTGCCAAATGTCGGTGGCACGAGGAGGGTTTAAAAACTGAAGCTAATAATTCACTCAAAATACCCTCCATTCCATTACGAGGAATCTTTTGAGACTTTTAAAAAGAAACTCTACGTACTCCACCTCAGTTGCCTCTCAGATGCGTCGAGAAACCGTGCATACGCCCTCTTTAAAAGGGAGAGAAGGTACTGCACAGCATTCGAAGCTCAGGTTTCTGAATAAAAGAAAAGGAGAGGTCTGCATCGCCAGCGCCGGACACCAGTTGGGAACGGGAGGATTTCCATGGCTACACGAACACTAACATATCTATCTGTTGCTCAGTGTGAACTGCAAGAAACTTGAATATTTTTTCCCTCGACACCCAGCGACTCCTTTTTCTCGCGCGAGCATTCCACTGTGCCTAAGTAATTAAAGAAACCGGGCTCATACGCTTGTCCAAGAGAGTGGCTTCCTTGCACGCTGACATGTCCTTGGTTGATGGGAAGGTAAATCCGAGAGTTGTGAATGAATCGCCACATTTCCTGACTTGCAGGAAATGAATGAATAACGGTGTTTTCACTCTCTTCCCCCACTTTTCCCCGAGTTTCTCCCAAGTTTCCGCTGATATTTCCTCACCCCCTTCGTTCCGCCGCACCTCGCCCCCACCCCCCCTCAACCCTGTCCGCCTCCCACCCAAGGCCTCGTCCTTATTTGAGGAGCGCTCCGTTTTGACGAAATGAATCAATATCGAGCAACGCTTGGAGTCGAATTGGAGAGGGGGATGAAAAGGGTGGATATTTTGGAATAAGATTATACGAAGGATATTCGCCAAAACTAAAAATTAAGCTTATTGCGCTACGTATGGAATCGTTTCAGGTTTGACGTTGTGGAAATGCGATAAAACCGTGATAAAATATTTAAAAAAACAAATGGTAATTCACACACTTTAACATATAACAACACTACCGACCATGGTTTCAACACTATGTCATTGTAAATATTTTCCTTGAAAATGACTTATTGGGTCGAAACCACAGTCGGTATTAGAGTTATATTTCCAGGTCCGATAGATGCAATAAATTAAGAGAGATGTTTTGCCGAACGGATAGATAGGGGAATTCGTTTCTCCCCCGAACCATAAAGGACTTTAATAAACGCCAGTCCCAACTTCGTTAGAGCACTTCATTTTTTTAGCTGTAAACGGCCGGTGTCCTAACACCCATGCCTCACGCCTTTTATTACCGCCCCACGCCAGCTTGCGGGGTATTATGTAGATGTGGATATATTGAAAAAAGGAAATTACCATTTGCAGTTTATATTTTATGATGGACTTACTGCACTATTTTAGCTAAAAAAAAACAATGAATAATATAATTTTTGGTTTTTTCCCGGCGAACAATTGCAGTAAAGTTTTCTCGGGTTTCGCATCGGGTCAGGTCCTCCATCTCTGTTGAGGACCTGACCCTGTGCGAAACCCAAGAAAACTTTACTGCAACAATGAATAATGCAAGGAGATGAAGAGTGGGGCGATAACACGTGAAAACTATAATGAAACTTGAAACTGCGTGAAAAAGGCCTTATGATATAGAAACCAGATATCGATTCCAAACATCAGAACACATTTTTCAATTCTTCCCATTCGTTTCTCGTTTTTTTAGAATGAATATAAATTCCTATCATATTTACTACGCTTTGATAACTTAATGCCATGAAACCATTTATGAATATTTAAAAATTTTCGCCCAAGTCCCATTTGCAATTAGAACCCTCGTCTCAGGAGTTTTTTATCTGAACTCTTTTTGTTATCAAATACCCAGCCTTGAATCTTTACTCAATTTATAGCCCACCTACAACAAATTTTAGCAAATCTTTCGAGTTTTAACACTTTGCTGCGATAGCACGCAAGCACCAAAACTGAATATTTGAGGATTTCCTGGGAATTCGTTTTATAACTAGGAAGCTGGACGCTAGAAGATAGTTATCATCATTAGTAGACATTATTTCGTGACTACGAGAGAAAAGTTGACAAGCGAGGCATTCTTGCCACAAAGGCATGAGATAGGCAGGTAAAAGTAAGATTCTATTATGGTACACTAAATAAAATGCTCCTACAGATAAGTAGGTGAACTAATGAAGAAATATTATTTGATGAATGGAGTAGGGAATGTACAGTTTTTTTAGAAAAAAAATGCAATAATAGCTGCAAAGTACCGGTCTGAAAAGTGTTTTTCATCTCATATCGCTGAGAATTTCAGTGATAAAATTCTTGATAAATTGGCATTATATTGGGGATTAGGATTCACGGGAAATATCTCCCCATAAAGCAGAATCCAAAATCTATTCCTCGACTATTACGGTGATTTCTCTTGCGTCGAGGAGGATAGAATATCCATTTTAAAGAGGAAATTACTGAATCTACAAGAAAGAGAAGAGTTTTCCCTTTAGAGAACGATGGACCGACCATATCAAATCACGCAGATGCATTTGATAGTCAACCTTAGTGAATTCTTTTGACAACTCATTTTGTCGATACATATCCTCGTTAGGAAGCAAAATACACAAGAGATAGGTAGACTATGTAAGATACCGTTATAGCTTCATAGATTTATTATCAACTGTAACCCACAAACTTATTCGGGAAAAATGGAAATATTTAATCTACAAAAGATTATACACGTCCAAATATCAAGTCGCGATAAAATACGACTGAAGTCACGTAAAGTATGAAGGGTGAAATTTTTTATACGAGACCTTTTGTAACACGTAAAATTTTTTATCGAATTCAAGGGCTTTTCAAAGATAAATGCAATAAAAATTTGATAATTCGCCACATTAAAAAAAATCATTAACACTAAAACATTTGCGCACGACAATTGGCAGTCATACCGTATTATATTTTAGGTTGGAGTGCTGGATCAGGGATTTCATTTAATTACGTCAGTGAGCGATTACTTTCGTTGTAATCTCGGTCCTTATTTTATAAGGTGTAGCATCGAGTTCAATAAGACGACTAAATGTGATGCAAAGGAAATCGCATCTCGTGCGGCCTAAAAAATGAGGTATTACGCGATGCATTCAGTGGCAGATCCAGGAGACCTAGGCAGAAAAAGGTACCCTCTAGTTCTTCCTATTCCCGAAGAGGTTTTCCTAGAATAAAAAAACGATCAATCTGCCAAAATTCTGAAAACGTGGCTTAACTTTGCTACAAGTTGGTAGATATAAGATATGAGCATTGCTGGATGGGGTTCTTCTCTGACTTCCCTTTCGCATCTACTTCTCTGGAAATGACGTGCGCTAACAGTATCGGATCTCTCCCGCTAGTTAGGCCTTCTTATAAAAGCAAGGGAATGATTTCTGCTAGGAAATAAGATTTTTTAAATGACGATAGCATGAGTGTGAACTTTTTAAATTACCACTCGGAAATTCGCTAGCAATAATGATCCCTCGGAAAAAATTAAAAGGAGTTGATTAATTTTACTCCATTTCAAGAATATTGATTTTTTTCATCATCTCACAATAATATTTGCGACTATTTGAGGTAAAAGGCATTTAAAAGTCATTCATTTCAATTAGAAGAACTCAATCGCTATACTCCCTCGGTTATAATTTCACTACGCATTTATATTTACTTCGATGGTGTATGAAAGTATTTTTTCTACATCAAATAATAATTTTGAAAGCTAGTGACATGTCTTGGCAATTCTTATCTTAGCGTTGGATAATTCTTGTAACTTTTCATGTATTTAAAAAGGAAGATAACAGTATTTACATTTATCGTTGACAAATTATCAAATGGCTATATTCGTAAATCTCGTGTCGGACACGCAAATGAGGCAACAAATTACAAGCGGCACCTCAGAGATAACAGCATTTGGGAAAACTGTGGCCGGATATCTTAAACTATGAAATCAGCACAGCGAATGAGAAACACTTTCCGTCATATCATCTTCAAAATCTGGAAAAAATCTCGACTTTTTCACCAAATTTCATCACATTTGATAGAAAATAGTAACCTTGCCTAAGGACTGAGTCTTGACTAAGCAGCATACTAGACTTAAAAATGGGTGACAAAAACCATTTTAATGTTAATGAAGCCGGATACTAACCTCTCACAATTAGTAACTTAATAACAGATCCATTAAACGGCCGTAAATATTTATTGTGGCTTCTTTATTTTTCGTGATCGCCCTTGAGGTGTGCATTCCTCTCCTTGCACGATGAACGGCAGGAGATTCTGGATCGATGGGAGCGTGCCGAAACGTAGTCAGTCTCCAATGCAGGCTGGGATAAATGGGAAAGGAGAGAGGAAGGGGAAGGAGAATGGGAAGGAAGAGAGCGACGAAGTTTTGTGCCGTCCTAATGGATTGGAAAACATATCCCGTGATACACGCACGCCTCCTACCTTTAGTCAGATCAGAGGAAATTGCATGCAGAGGGGATGGGAGGAAAAAAAAACAAGACTCGGTATGGCGTAGCCTGAAAATAGATCGCACGAGCCGCCCAAAAGAAAGGGTTTATACGCGTTAAAAAAAACGTGAAAGTATTTATTCAGAAACTTACAAGGGGGTCCGGCATGAGGCGGTCGTTATTGTTCTGCCTCTTGCTAACGGCGCGGGTTCAAAATCTGGCAGCGATGGACATTGTTCAGAGGAATCCCGAACCTTAGTTCAATACTACGTGGAGGATATTTAAAGTCCAGTATTCCATACATCGAAAGGGAGGAAAATACGTACACACTTGTAAAAGAGTGTCCAATGCCTTTCCAAAAAAAGCTCGAATCTGTCTGGAGGAGAAAAAAGTTGATCATTCTCTTTCATTATTTATTTTCACCCAGATTACAGAAAAAATGTTTTTAAGAAACGAAGAAATAAAAATGTGTATTTGAACATTAATGAATGGTCATGAGCAATAAATTGTATTGGCTATTGCCCTTATCCAATTTTCCTCTTCAACACTCGTCCAGTTAGGCAAGATTATTATAATCGCAATACAATTTTCCTAAGGCATATTTCAGGTTTTTTTAACAAAATTGGAGAATTAAAATTCAGCATTTCAAGCCCAAAAATAAGAAAAACCCAAGTGCATACGAAGCTAAACTGTATTTTGAGGTGATGATAGGTTCTAACTTTCTCGTGAATGCTTCCTCAATTTTTGTTAAGATGAAGTTCAAATTAGCTGTCTGATTTCTCAAAAGAAAAAGAATCTAAGTAGGAGACGACTGGCATCATTCATCAGCCATCGAATGCTATTTTCATGACTTAATGGCTTATTTTACATGATATGCGGCACTTCTCCTTTGCAAATATTGGTATGTCTCATTTAACTAATATTAATGGCTTACATCCATTTTGCAAGGTTTTAGAGACTTCAATGAAAAAAACTCTTCGTCGCTGATGAATTTGATCGTTCGACTTATCAATGACAGCACCGTTCGTAAATGGATACATCGAATGGATATAGGAAATAGATTACCTTTCCGTCTTTTCCTCTCGGTGCATTCCATATATTTTGCCGTCCACTTAAGAGCACTTTCTCTTAAGGCCATGTTACACGGTACACGGAATTGCGCAATCTGACGTACGTGCGAACGCGCAATCAAAACTGCGTCGTATAAAGCGGTGAATTGCTAGAACACATGCGAGAATGCGTGGATGCGAGACGGAAAAATAGCCCCTGCTCTAATTTCGTTCATGCATTCGCGCAATTCCACGCCATTTTAGAAATTAATGCAGCTCTAACCTGCGCAATTCCGTGCCCCGTGTAAAACGGCCTTTAGATGAGCTAAAAATTATCTTTGATTTTTTACTGAAATCTGAAAAGATTTTATGAAGAAACAGGAGATAAATATCAGATAGACTGAATATTTTTCTGTCAGAAGAAATGTGAAAGCGGAATGTATACTCAAAAGCGAGTTCTTCCGCCTGAAATTAATTTGATGTTCGAATTAAAATTAATTCTTGAATGTCACGGCCACGACGCAAGAGAGACATGAAGTGAAATATGACCCTATTTATGTAAGTGTTCCCTTGGAGCTGCAATATTTTCGTCCGAGAGGAAACTTCACTCGGAGAAGGAAAAACGCCGTCATCGAAACACTCAGAGCGATTGGCTACGAGATGACTTCACGCCGACTCAACCCGTGGCCCAAATACGAACTAGTAGACCGTCTTGTCAGACATGATGAATGACAGTCGACTAGCGTAACGCCAGAATAACAACGAGCCAGAATTAAAAAAACGGAAGACATGTGAACGTGGAGGTGAATGCCTCTTAACGACCTTGCACAGAAAGATATTTATCGCAGAGAATCCAGGTCAAACTGTTAGGTAAAATAGTTCTCGGTGGTTTATTAAATATGACAGGATATTTTTCTTTGAAATCCTTACTCTTGATACGGATATTCTTACCTATGCTAAATGAGTAAAAAAGAGTATCTTCTTACAGAAACAGATACTAAAGTCCATTGTTTTCCATTTGAACACAGATATTATATGCATGGAATTGGAATTTTAATGCAAAATTTAATACATATGTAAGAGATCTTTTTACAGAAAAAGATGCTTAAGTCCATTTTTTTCCATTTGAATACAGTACTCATATAGGTGAAATTGGAATTTTAATGTAGGTAGAATAACTGGAATAATCTCTCAATCTTGTGCTATGAAATTTTTTCAATCAATTTCATGGCCAATACAGACATATTATTCAACAATATATATCGAAAAAACTAAAATAAAATCTAATAAATTTAATTTATAATGGCCAGATTTTTCACCCATGACAATAATATGGTGATATTATTTGCCCATACCCTGTTTGTGCGAACTGCTTTATTTTGGGAGAGGTTGCCTCGCATGAATTTTCAAAGGCTACTCAAAAGTAAAACATCAACACGATGTGAAATATTTTTCATCTCCAGTCAGTTTGTATGCTACATGCAAAATGGTATACTTTCCAAATTACTAAACCTAAAAGGCAATTAAAGTGAAACATTAAATAAGAAAAGTCTAGCATTATGAACTCTGAAAGGTAAATATTAATCAGCAATTTTATATGAAATGATTGGAAAATTTTAGTACCATTATGTACAAGGCACTATAAACAGGAATAAGATTTTTGAATTTTTGGCATTTTAACATATTCATTTATCGAGAAGAGTATCATGACTTTTGATAAAATATCATGTATTTTTAACTCTTTGATTTCAACTTCTATTAAAAATTTTCTTTGCGTTATAAGGTAATCATTGAGCAAATAAATTTGCATTACTGATATGTTAATATTTTGTCTCTCCAAGTGCTTTGAGGTTTTTCTACCCTCATCTTACATTTCTCACACGAAACCCATCATAACATCAAAATTTGGCAAAGGTGGAGGGGACGTAAATAGAACGCGTGAGACCAAGGTACTGCAAGCCAAGTCTGTCGTTTATTTGAGAGCGGAAAAGATAGCAAATGTATAAAATCTATCGGCGGGCATTGCGAAAAGGGGACGACCGTGTTATTATGAAGGTTTTTCGATTGCTATTCGTTTGATTGAATCTTTCAAGAGGCCAATAATAGACGAATAAGTTTGAGTCAATTACTTGTTGTTCCTCCCGCTTGCTGAAGTTCGCCGTAATTTTGAACTCGTTTCGTAGACGCTGGAATAGGAATGAGGTTTATTGGCTTAGTCCCTGCCCGTCAGCGATCAACTAATTGGATTACTTGGCGGGATAATTACCCCTAGCTTCAAGGTATAGAGAAGTTTCTCTTGCCACTATTTTCATTGCTCTTACCCTTTCCCGGATACGAAGACGTCAACCCAACAAACATTCTTTGGTTTTGTTTTTCTGGAACTTTCGCGGATCGAGTGATGACTACCCTTCTAGAACTATGGGGAAAAATCTATTTCAAATAATTGGTAGATATCTCACGGGTGGTAATTTTTGGATGATAACAAAAATATTAGGTATTAGATTAAGTTATTTTTATTTTTAGCCATAATTACTAACGATTAAGATACGACAAAGAACCAAATCGTGATACATAATCATGAGTCGTGCTCGGTACATAAATGAGAATCCGTCGATAGAATTTACTCTGACGCAAGAGAACTTATCAATGCTCTTGTGCCACACAGGCAAGAAATGTGTAAGAGCAATAAACTATAAATGGCATATTAAAATGAACGGAGTTTTCCTGCATATGATTACTTACATTGAAAACTTTGATAGTGAAACAGAGTTCTCTCTCCTCCAAACGTAATTCCAACAGATAATGGTTTCGAAAAGAGATGAAATTAGAAGCGCATTTTGAAGCACATTTCATGTGAAAACGATCCATAGTTTATGATAATTAAGTGAGGTATTTTCATTTATCTTTTCCGAGGATTTTTATTCCATAAATTTAATTTCCACACCACTTACGATCATATAAAATAGCAATTTTTCACATTATAAAGAGGAAAATTGCTCTTCCATTTATTAATGGATGATGGCAATGTACCACCACATTGAACAAAATACTTCAACTAAATTCTCAAAGTTGAAAACTATATTTTCGTTAAGTAAAAAAATAACTACGCATTATAGCGTTACTCACTTTTTAGGTATATTAATACAATTAAAA
The DNA here is from genome assembly GCF_921293095.1 of Ischnura elegans. Classification (NCBI taxonomy): domain Eukaryota; kingdom Metazoa; phylum Arthropoda; class Insecta; order Odonata; family Coenagrionidae; genus Ischnura; species Ischnura elegans. The sequence continues at coordinate 95,044,974 of NC_060253.1, forward strand.
TGGACTCATTGCTGATAAATAATTCAACCTTTCTAGTCAACTTTCTTTCGATTTCGCACGGAAGAGGAAATATCCTGAATCGGCGTATAAATTACAATGATAATTTATATTATCATCTACACATTCCACCCCTTACGAGTGCTAACGATAAAGACCGTTCCGATTCCGCTACCAAGTTGTATGAAATGATTTAAAGCAGAATTAAATGAACGGTTGTGAAGTCGCGCATCAGTACGAACTCGTTTATTGAAGGTAATCAGAAGTCAAAAGGGGTAGATTTCTGCTTTTAAGACTCCATTTTCGTTGAGAATTTCGCTATCAGTCAAGATAGCTAGGGTTATATGACGTTGTTTTAACAGTCGTGGCGCTAAGCACTCCTCTGTCACCATTATCTCTCCGCCCCAGGATGCCGCCGGAGAATTCCTGGCCCGGGAGAAGTTCCAATTTCTCCCGCAACCACTCCGCCGTCAAACCCCAACCCCCAGCGCCACAGACCCTTCCCCTCCCCCCAGTGCTAGAGCCTTAGATTATTTTCTGATGACGCTTCATACTCTGCTTCACCAGCCCAACAATCCCATTTCTTATCTTCTCCAGTTATCTGCAAAGAATGCCGCTCCAAGCTTGGGACGCATTGGTACGCCTAATGTCCCCATATTACACCTCCTCCTATTTCTCTTAGCGTCCGTCCTGTATTCCTGTTTTTATTTTCTTCGTGAGTAGAATTATCAACCATCTAGAGATAAATATGGAGGCCGTTTTCAACGTTGCTTTGCCTTGAGGCGAGTGACTGTGGAAAAAGCCCAAAAAGTACGTGCGATAAATTGAGCATTACTGAACATTATCTGGCAATCAAAAAGTCTGTGCTGGAATAAAACAGCTCAATACCGAATCTTGAATCAATCCGAACTTAAGCATCTTCCAGCGTTGTGTATTACCTTGAAAATAGACAGCAAAAAATTAAGGGAAGAGATTCTTTGCAATATTGACTACTCTATTTATTAATGGATTACTCGATTCATTAATGGACTCTATTAACCCCAGTTTCAAAAACAATTCCCAAGAAAATCATTTTATTTTATTTTACTCACGTAGACCATCAAAAAGAGTTAACGTGGCCGCTGGTAATAAGTATCTGACTAATCATTCATCCCTCAAAACGTACTTAACTTAGCATCAGCTGATATATTATTAGAGTAAGTATACTTCATCTAGCAGAAAACCATTTCACACCAAAAATATTTAGGGAAGCAAAAAAAATATGGACCAAAAAACTTGATGAAGAGATTATCCATGTAAGAGTCTCGTTTTCGAATGCCTCGAACCTCTACTAATATACGAATTTTGAAAATACGCGACGTTTTCTATTTTAGAAAATAAAATGAAAATCATTTTTGATCAACTAATGCTGTGCGTCAACTGTATCCACAATACAAGTCAACGACAAAGGAATCAATCAGTGGTCTTCAAAATGCCAAAATACTAAAATACCTGGAGAATTCAATTTCTGCAAGAAAGGTTAACGTAATTTTTTTGGATATAATTGTATTGTAATCCTCTATCATTAGAAACAAAGTTGAACCTATTTCCGTGATGTCTTCTCGGTGGAGTGGGTTACCTGTGACCAAGAATCTCTCTTCACTCTTTCTTATTCTTCGAATAATTCTTAATAATATGTCTGTTATAATTTCACATTTAGTCGAATAGATTTTGCAGATTACAGTCCAGAAACGTGCTGGAATAACCAACCCATCGATAAAAATAAGTAATTCCACTCAATTTGAAGGTAAAACACATCGACCGTTGACCTAACTGTGAAAAATTAGAGTAGTATGAAAGTAGAACTCTGGGAATTATTCCGTAATCAAAAGCACTTGAGGTCTCATATTAATGTTTTCGACTGTTCTTCGGGAAATTTGATGAGCGTATCCGATTTTAATAAAACCCGAAAAATTCCTGTTATTCAAATAGCACCCACTCCCTGGTCTGATTAACTACTTTATATTTACTACAAACTACTCCTAATTAAATCCTTCGCGTAACGTTTAATGAGCTTTGAAATTGCGGAACCCTGATGACATTAAGTGGGGTTTCAAATTACTATTTTAGATTATCATTTTGTTCAATTTTATTAAAATATAACAAATTACTTTAGAAATATCCACTAATAATTATAAATCTTTGAGTAAAAATAGATTACTGAATCATTTGATATAAATTTTATTTTTCGAAATTTCAAACTGGGTCACCTCACAGAATAGTTAGGTATTCCGATGAGGGCTTATCTACCGATCCCCCTCATTGCGAGAATCGGAATTTTTTTAAGAAGAGGTGAAACTCAGGCAACTTCAAACCCAAAACTTCATCACTCAAATCCGTGACGAATACGTGGGTATTAATATCCCGAGGTTTACGGGAAGAGTTTGCACCTCCCTGATAAGAAAATATTCGCCCGCGGATTCCTCTCTGAATTCTAGATTGCTCGAATAGCAGATCACTTCTCAAGACTTGAGGTGTAAAGAAAAGCCATCAAGGCGAGAGAGAACAATTGACCCAGAAATGCGATCCGAAATTTAAGATTCAATGAACGAATGGTTAATTCGCTTGGAGAGATGTTTGCACGATCTACGGTGGGTAACAAGAGAATTGATTTCGTTCGCCATTAATTAAAGCGGAAATTACTCCGACTCAAAAAGAAGAGCGGCCAATGATTTGTAAATGATATATCTCTCTTATTTGAATGCTTTTTGGTGAAACATTCATCGTGCTCCACTGGTTCAGCCTCGATCGATTGTTTTCGGACCAGGGAGTGGGTGTTATTTGAATAACAGGAATTTTTCTGGTTTTATTAAAATCGGATACGCTCATCAAATTTCCCGAAGAACAGTCGAAAACATTAATATGAGACCTCAAGTTCTTTTGAATACGGAATAATTCCCAGAGCTCTACTTTCATACTACTCTAATTTTTCACAGTTAGGTCATCGGCCGATGAGTTTCACCTTCAAATTGAGTGGAATTACTTATTATTATCGATGGGTTGGTTGTTCCAGCACGTTTCTGGACTGTAATCTGCAAAATCTATTCGATTAAATGTGAAATTATAACAGACATATTATTAAGAATCATTCTAAGAATAAGAAAGAATGAAGAGAGATTCTTGGTCACAGGTAACCCACTCCACCGAGAAGACACACGGAAATAAGTTCAACTTTGTTTCTAATGATAGAGGAGTACAATACAATTGCTCTATATAAAAAAAATTACGTTAGCCTTTCTTGCAGAAATTGAATTCTCCAGGTCCTCAATTGTACACTCTAAATCAATATTTAGAGCCTCGGATTAATTGTAGGAATTAAAGAGTACATCTAATGGCGTTCCCTTATTAAGGCGAAATAACCATTTAGTATGACGAAATCTCCTTAATGTGCACTCGAAATGCCCACTAAATTAAATGACTCCACTCCTCTTCATTGCACGGAGGTCGTATTACTCCACGAGAAAATTTCATTACCGCACCTACTAACTAAGCATGCAGCTCATGTCCGTGAGCCTAGCATGTATTTCGCCCATTTAGGAGGACATGGAAAGAGGAAATGCTTTACGGCACTATCGTGTTTGAGTCGTATTAGAGACGTGGAATGTGCTAGCAGCTAGGCGACGGACAGGCGCGGTTGCCTGAATGTGGTAGACCAAGACCATTGGAGGATGAACTTCATTTCCGCATAGATATGACCTTCGGACACTCCAGTATTTCCCGATGGTTGGTCTGGCAGCATATTGACATACTTGACTCTTCGTCTTCATCTCACGATTCAAAATTACTTCGCTGATGCGTTATAGCGAGACCCATTCGTCCATACGAGTGCATGAAATAAGAGAACGATATATGATGAGAAGGTTCCGTTGGGAACGATATCTTGAGAATGGTGTGTGGGTAGAATTTGAAGTTTTTAGAGTCTTTGTCTATGATATATTAGTCTTAATTCAACTATTACCCATATCATTGACCATGATGAAATACTACTACGATATCTGAATCACCGAATTTGAAAACACGCTTTACCGATGTCGACTACACCATCTTTAACAAAATACAAATCCAACTTTACAAAATCTTACGCTATTCTCGGCAGATGAATGATGAAATTTTTATCCCAATTATTTATAGATTTGAAGAATTCTTCTCGGGTTCTCAGTCAGGTTAATTATTTCATAAAAGCCGACGTTTCGAGAGACGATTGTCTCCTATTTCAAGGCCGTATTACTCAATGGAAGTCCAATTTCACACTGAGGTTGGAAATTGAGTGTGAAATTGGACTTCCACAGAATAACACGGCCTTGAAGATGGGAGACAAGTCGTCTCTCGAAACGTCGGCTTATATAAAAGAATTAACCTGACTGAAAACCCGAGAAGAATTCATCAATATTTTTCACCAGGAGAACTTAAAATCATTTATCTGTAGATTTCTTTATCAAAATTAGGTTGCGGTCAAAATTTTGTCTCAAATCATGCTTAGCAATGGAACAAACAATCATTTCTTTGGCTAGCTGCACTCAATGCACCTTGGGTAGCACATTCACTATAAAAAATTTCATTCCCACCCCGTTTACCTTTCGGGTCAGAGCTAGAGTGCGAATGAAATGAATACAGAAAAGCATGCCCGATTTTCTACACATGAGAATTAGAAAAATAATACAGCGGCCTAATTATTCCTCGGCACAATAAATCATCTTAAGATATCGAGAGAAGGATATAAGTGTCTATGAATTATTAAAACTCCGCGATAAATATATTTCCTCAGATATAACCTAAACGATGGAGCGAGCGTGGCTACAGGCTTATTGGGAAAAGTATGTGAATATGCAGCCAAATCAACCATCGGAAAATACTGGAGAATCCAAAAGGATGAAACCAGTCTCATTGGAAAAAAAATAATAATGGTAAATATTGGAAGGGTCGTTTTTGGGAACGATATTCTACCTTTCCGGTGAATCATTGCTAAATTTTGCGGCGTCTGGAACATTAGCATATTTAAATATTCACAAGGATGGTTGATCCGTCTCCATTGCCTTTCACGAGATTGAGCTTAATTCTGACCCAAAAACTAAAAGCAATTACTCCGTACCCGGACTCTGAAAATCGTTTATGACTACGTAACAACACCCAAAATTGCGTTCAAAGTAAATAACTTCAAATCGGTTTAATTCATCAAGTTTAATATTTAATTCCATAAGAAAATATATACTCTAAGCATTATTCCGTCGTTTTTAAGATAGCCCATAATTTAGTTCATAAAAATTTATTTAATTCCACATTTTACAAAAGGATGGCAAGAACTTTCCACCATGTGCATTTATTTCAGAATGATCATCTGAGACCACATATAAACTGATGTAACTGAAACTTGATACCTACTCCCCAATTGCTTTAACCATTTTTCGTTTGTGAAGGCTCTTCTATTCAATTAGTAGAGCCTAACGGGCACCGAAGATTTCGCAAATATCGCTTGGAAAGTTAACTTCATCGACTATCAATTTGAAATACGGAATAGATATTAATCGAATGAGGAAACGATTGTAGTAACAATAAACACACTTTAAAAAGGAGTATGGAAAAGACGTGAAGCTTCATCCCTGGTCCAATTTAACCTCTTCAGTACAGCAGGAATGCTGACTTGGTAATCCGAATAGAAAAAAATGTTTCCCTATAATCTATCATTGTGTCCTCTGATAATGAAAGGAGCATCTATTGAAGGAACCAATTCCACGGTGGGAACATGGTGAAAATTGAGAAGGGAAGCTTAATGACCTAGGATAAAAGCGATGGTCCGGTGATCGAAGGCTCACAGGTTCAAATCTTGGAAAAACCTAGAATGCTACCAAATAAAAAACCTCGCAATGGAAGGTGACCCCGATGTAAAAATAATCCCCTACCCAGAACATGAAAGGGTGAATATCCGATGTCTTTCGGCTTATTCCAGGATGAGCTCTTTTTTAAGAGAGAGATGAATCACCGAGGGAATTCCCTTTGAGGGCGTTCAAATTGACTGGTCAAGTTTAACGTTAAATAATATTTCAGCACTAAAGAAAAGTTTGCTACCATCAGCTAATTAGACACCGTCCATTTTCAAAAACTTCATCGCCAGCTGGATGAAATAGAATCCACGACGGCCAATATGAAACACGGATACGTTGGTGTAGAACATACTCCACCTGCCACTACCTCAAAAACAATTTTACAGGATCAGAGTAGAACAAACAAATAAAATTTATAATGTTTTATTGCAATGGAATTCCACCACCATTAATAACATTCAAAGATACGAGCGTGATGGAGTGGATTTTTTTTGTATTGAAATAAATACTCGCAATTTTCCACGATTATAAAATTTACACAACCTTTGTTTCAAAGTTACTACATAATCTTGAAGACGATGCAGTAATATTTTTGTAACTAGTTGTAACAGTATTTATTTCAATATTAACCTCCATTAACTAATCAACTTGAAATCATCAGTGAACAAAATTCAATGAGAGCGCGTTGGTGTGCAATATACCCCAGAGGTTTACTTATTACCTACTAAATAATTCACAACCAAGCCAATAACATGAGTGAAATCTATCTCTATGAAGACACGGTCAAAGTTGATACGGCGGCGCGACCCCAATATTGACATGAGAAGGTATACTCGTCACAAATCTGCACACTGCGCTATTTTTACAACTCCCGCGTGTTTGTATGCAGAGGTGGAACGGAATAAATAAAAAGCCGATTGCGTCACCACTGCGCAACAAAAGGTAACGCTCACACACGCACACGAAAGCATTTGCGAGCGGCAAACTTTTCAGAGCGGGGCGAGCTGTCCCTTCCCCTCGCTTCCTCAAAGGGCCCTTCCAAATGCCCCGCCCCTTCCGACCCTTCCCCTATCTCACCCTTACTCTGTGTCCTTCCAGCCCGACCCTCCTCCACACGTACCCTGGCCACGGCTCACCCACTACCCTCGTTTCCCTTCGAACCTTCGATGACCGCCCCTTACCCTTTACGCTTCCAGAAAACTTCGTCCATCGAAATCGCCGATTCTAAAGCCTGAATCACACGATTATTTTTACCTTTCCTCAAAATGAAGGCTCCTACGATAGGTTTTTTCAGGGACCAAAAGAGTGTTCGCTCATTAAATCATAAATTTCTGAATCCCATGATCAGTTCTATGGTCGTATGTCCTGCCAAAATAATGACAAACCTTAGCCGTCGCTGGAAACAATGGCGTTCGTTTTAAAATATAATTAAGTGTAAAAACATACGAAAGGCCCTTTTCACATCGCATATTCCGTCACTTAGCGTATTTATAACTGCCGTTCACTTGAAATCCGAATGGGGCGTTACAATCGCTGTTAGCGGCCGTGTGTTCTGATTGGCTGAAGGACGGTACTAGCGATGGTTTCAGCGACGGAAAAGGGGACGTGCCGAGTGATAGAAAAAGGTATGGTATTTACATCGTTGGAGCCATCGGGGATAACGATTGCGTGAAAACCTCATTTTTTTACAGTCCATTTGCTCCGAAAACAGCACAAATATGGTCTTCTTCGACGGGGAATATTCAACAAATAGCAGTGAACAATCACTAACACCCATACCTTGGATAGGGACTACCTACCCAGGCAAGAGTCGAACCCTCGACCTTCGATCTGACAGGCGAGAACTCTACCATCATTGGAGCGACCGTTAGAGCCATCACCCGGAAGGGACGGAAATAAAAGACCGCTTGATTCACGCTTAGCTTAAATATATGAATGTAAAATATAACATAGAATACATCGCATTAGGATTGGTCAACTGGCGGCCCGCGAGGAGATTGAGGAGATTGTCCATATCAATCAATAGTCCCCCATATCGGAAGGCGGAAGCAAGCGAAGGGGGGAGGGATCAGAAGGATCAAACACCGAAATGTTCGCAGGATACGGGTCTTAAGTGAACTCCCTCAAAATAAGTTCTTCTCTCGAAACGTACCCCCTCTTCAAAAATATTCTCACTATGATTTTAATATGGCTACTACCCAGCCAAAATAATATTTCTTAGCTTTCGCTGTAAATTAAAGGGTTCATTATCAATTAATAATTAAGCATTGAAAACATTCTCTGGTTTCTCGTTTTGACGCAAAATTGTGATATTTGGAAATGATTTTTAATATCTAAATTTATAACCTCAAAATAATTATGTACTTTGAATTTTTCACCACTAAACATTTAATTACCACGCTTCTTTCCGACAAATAAGGTGTTCGTGTCAATTGATGTTTTAGCTTTAAATATTAGTGAATCTTAATGAATTTTACGGGCTTCAAACCGCATCAATTCATTCAGAAAGTATAAAATCATACATTATGGATATTATTCTTGATTTTTTACTCGTATCATGCCTTATAGCTGTTCATTAGACAGGACCTGAGACTTCAATTCGATGAATTGGTGATTAAACCAGAAGGTTGGTTCGGATAGGTGGTGGTCGAGCTCATCCCGCCCTAAACCGCAGTCATATAAATTTCTTAGATTCAGGGAATGGGGCCTAGCTCTTTTTCACCTCTTTTTCCTTGCACTTTTAGGAGTTCTGAATTGGGTTGTCCAAAGGCTTTAAACCATCAATTTCGGAGTTTAAAAGAGATATCTTTTTTGTTTGATTTGACAGCAATATTTGGCAGTTGATTAATTCTTGATAATGTCAGGAGGAAATGGAAAGAAAAAGGAAGTTTTTTTTTCACGCGTAGGATACTTTACACGTAAAGTGATTTTATCTCAAGAACAACTTCTAGAGAAATCTGTGATGGTTCATCCAACGTTCAACAGAGTCCCTCCTTAAATCTCCGTTTCCACGCTTAAAGTTGACTTTACATGTGACTGCTTAGCCGCAAGAAAACAAACAAACTCGCTAGTAGCAATGTATTTCTCACTGCGTCCCATTAGTTGGAGGAGGTTGCGTGAAAGGTCGGCCGCGTTTCGTTTGCGGGACAAAAGGTTAGGTTTTGATGGTGCAAAAATCGTCGCAGTTGCACGAAATGACCAGTTGGTCACCTTATCGCTTTCTGTACTGAGGGTTGACCATTTACTGACCAATGACTCGCACCTTTTTATTTTATAATTCATGAGAATCTGATACACTTCCCTGCGATTCCATCTTGCGCAGTAAAATATTCTCCGAGCGAAATCAAGGCCGAAAAAAGAGCATAAACATGAAGCAGAAGCGATGAAATTTTTTCATAAATGCTAACCTCTTTAGGGAGGCGGGAAATTTTCTGACAGAACCATTTGAAGGACGCTGTTCGAATTACACTTTGGGAGTGGATAAATCATTCCTTCAAATTAACTATCGGTAAAAAATATAGATATCAATTGAACCAGGCAGACCGTATACTTTACACTTAATTTCACAGAAGATTAAGGTAATCAATAGACCTTCAAATCTCATAGTTAATGTATTTCGATTCGCTGATAAGAAATGCTATATCTTTAGTAAAGATGGAGTTAGTAGCTTAGAAGTGCAGTATCATAGAATATCTGCAAAACTCAGTCTACTAATTTCGTGGAGTAAAAACATGACGTAAATTCAGACAAAAGCATAGGACATTCCCTTGAGACTTTAACCATGACTAAAACAACCGTTAGAAGAACATCCGTGCATTAAAATGACCTTTAATTAGCACATTAAATAAATATCGATTTTTAGGTGTTCCGGTGTCTCTCCAACATTGGAGACGCTGAAAATGCAGCCGCAGTAGAGATAGCGTAGTAAGTCTTAGGCTTAAGACATAGGGCTGAACCAACAAATACCGTAGCTATGCATAATATAAACTATACAAACAGCGAACCCCTTCTTCGGGCAATGAAATTTAATGGTAGAATGAACTAGAATGTAGTTTAAACATCACGATATTTCATTAGAAGAAAATTAAGACGAAAAAGCAAACCCCCTACGCTGGCAGAGATAAATCCTTTATTTCATTCAACTACTCAACAACATTCACGTAACCTCATATTATTTTTACGTCACACTGTATAATAGAGATATTTTACTCTTATAGCCTTAGAGCGGTAAGATAAAATCTATTAAATAGCAATCATTGCAGGAAAAAACGAGAACACTTTGGAAAAATTGAGTTAAACTACTGTGCCCGATGAAAAAAGTAAGAAAGCGTCCAAAATGCAAAATTGGTGAGCCATGGCGAAAATAATCATTATCTAAAAGGTAAAAAGGTATTACATTCTTAATAGCGTTATAAAAAGGTAGTAAAAAATGTTTAAATCTCAAACTAAATGTCGTGCTCAAAACTACTTCTAACGCGTTTGACAGAAGCTCAGAAGAGAGGAACTCTAAATTACTTATTTAAATCCAAAACATATTTCGTTCTTCAATAGAAGGAAATCTTTATCTTATTTATTAATCAGCTCGCGTTTATAGAAGCATTTTTCCAAAGCTTCGTAAATGCAATAGCCTGGTTTCACTTGAGATAATAGGGATGTTAATAATACTACGGAGAGTATTATTTACTATTCTGAATACTATTCTACCAACCTATTACGAAAATGTATATATAATTTCTGAGTTTGTTTCTACTTAAATACAAACACAATTTCTTTTAATAGTATTCCTAAAATTATTGGCAACTTTTACCCTCTAGCTTCAGCAAATCAGTTGCGTTCAACCCTTATCAAATGGCAGTCTCCATTAACGATCTTTATAAACGTGGTATTCAATAGAATACAATCTTAAATTTAATACTTATATTTGAAAGAATATTTTCTTCAAAATTTTAAATATGCCTTCAAAGATAACCGATTTAGCATCTTCCTCGTCAACTTCTCCTATACAGCAAATTAAATCCTCTCATACTACCGGTTCGGAATCAATACCTAGCGCCCTCTCCATGAGCAAAGGCTAAAGGAGACTCGGATCTAGGTAAATTTCATTATCAATCTAAATAACTCCGAGCGCGGCATCCTTAACAACGTCCTTGGGGGTACTCTTTATGAAATAAAAAAATGGCCTACATAACTTCTCGCCCCATTTCATTCAGTTCCTTTCTCGGCGGTATTGATTCCACGATACCGTTTTCTCCCAACTTTACCGCCCACCCACCCATTCTTCAAAATCCACAATCGTCTTCTAGCATCGCTCCACCCCCACTCGGAAAGAAAACCTCCCCTTCTTAAGTTCACTCAAACTTTTAACACTTCTGTCACCAAAAAGTTCTAAAATTATTTTATCGAAAAAATTATACTTCATGCTATTTATAAAATGAAAGAAAAATTGCTATTTTCTCAAGTGTTTTAGTAGTTCTTCTAATTACTTCGATTTTCATAGCAGTTTTAACGATGTTTCTGACAAAAATCCGCAGGAGTAATTCAAAACACTAGCGGATATGATAGCGGAATGGTTCGCTGCGTAAAAGCATTCTCGGGATTGTTTAGTAATGATGATTGGGAATTCTCTTATCTCTTATCAAATACTTCAACGATAACTGAAATGATTATGAAAAATATCAACTGACTAGTTATTTAGCGGTAATCTCATCTATTTGTGCCTCTCCATTTCTGTCCATGGTATTATCATTGTGCTCGTGACAAAAAATGCACGATTTTAAAAACTGAACAAAAAGGATGATAAGTTGATTAAGGTGAATTTGATGATAAAAATTGCCGTATGATCCCCGAAATGATATAGCGATCGCATCATTTTATTATTTTCGCGATATTTAACAGCTGGAACTTGATTAATAATACTTGAATACCTAGGTACCTAAATCATCATTAGTCAACAATCCTAAGATTAGTTTGCCGTAGCTCTCCATTCTGCTCTACTATCCAATGGCGTTTTCATAGCGACAGATATAGCATAGGTATTTGTCGTGTCTTTACTCATCCTAAAGTATATCCTCCATTTCTAAGCTTTTCAGGGATTCATAGTACTGGTTCACCGTTGATTCTCAAAGACACCAGTCATTCCACTACCTTTCCATTACTTCGACTACCACTTCACAGCCTTCCAGAATCCCGCAATTTTTTCATCTTCACTCCGAAACTCCAGCAAAAAATCCTTTTCTTCTTCGGTACTGGGACACCTAACACCTCGCCTCATTCCCTTGCGTTCACCTTAACGGCCGCATGGGAGACATAGCCCTCCCTTCCCACAAAAGCCGAAAGACTCTCTGAGCACAAGACCTTTTATCAGCCCTTTCCCCGATCGCCCTTCAAAGCTGAACCCACAGCGCAAGGGTTCCACTTAATTCACCTCTCCTCCTCCTCCTTTATCGAACCAACAAGTCTCCTCCACCGAGAAATTCCTGCCAGCCACTTCCATTTATTTTCGATAAAAAGCCGATGTCCCTTCCTCAAGTTTTCGCATTTTTAAAAACTCTTTAAAATTCCCCCCGAAGACCCTTCGTTATGGATTTTTTTTCATATTTCTCCTAATGCCTGAGAGCAAACAGGGGCTTTGCTCGGGAGCACAAACTGTTTGTGTACGGACAGTTTTACGTCATACCCTCCCAACTTAACGTTTGGACCTTAGCTTATTGTTAGTGGAATAGAAAGATAACAATCACCTCGCACATATCAAACTATTGCTTTATTCCCAACTTAATTTTCAGCAATAAAATTTCGTGTTAATGCACAAGGTGAATTTTCGTTTCCTATGTGACATCCCCCCATGGCAGTACATAAATTTTCCATACGTATTTAACAGCGATGAAAAATTATAAGGTAATCTAAAACGCTTAAGTGATTTATTTTTAGAATACAATATATTTTTTCAATTTTTTGGAATTATGTTTCAAAAACTACGCTAAAAGAGCACGCTGCTAATTTTGCCCAAGCGTTTCTATTAGATAATAAGTAAAAATGAATAGTAGCTGGTCCAATAACTCCCAAGTCACTAACAATAAGTGGCCAACAAGGATTTCCTTTTTGAAGGTCTGACAAGCATATATGTCACATACACTCAAATTGTAAATAAAATGTGACTCAAAAACTCTTTGATTATGTTTTAAGTCATAAAAGCAATGACGCTGTGTCTTTGGGAACCCTGTGATGTAGAAGTCGTGCGAGTCGCTACACTTATGCAAATGTTTCAAGACCGTTTTCCCACTTCATTCTCATACCCAATTTGACACGCCCCTTCAGTTGAGCTAGTCAAATGCCACCCACCTTTCCAAGGATCTCCGCCTCCCTACCGCACCCTTATCCCTTAAACCCTATCAAAACAGTTCGTACCCTCTCCCCCCATTTGGAAACAATGCAGCCGCTCCTGCCTCCCCTGCCGGCTCCCTACACATAATACAAGGCCCCATGTCTCTCTCCTTCCCTCGGCAATGCCTACATTTCTCCGCTGGCTTCACCACGGAACCTCTAAAAAGATCTCCATCTTAATCTTTTCTCCGCGAACCACCTTGCGTGTTTATGCCTCGCCCAAGGTTTTGATATTGACCTTTTCGGCTTCTCTTCATTTTTTCCCCACTCTTGTTTCGGAGATCCCCGAACCATTATTGCCACTCGTGCGCCTTCACGGTGCACGACGACGGACCCCCTCCCCCACAACTCTTTCCCGAGCATACCCATAATCCTTTGCCACACCGCGTCCCTCCCACAATCTAGGGACACACTTAAGAGAGGCGCCATTCTGAAGAAGAGAGACGTAGACGCACGTGCCGAATTGAAAATTCCCGCGGACGAATGGGAATGGATTCGCCGTGCGTGCACTCTGTCTCTTCCGTGGCCATTATTCCCTCTAACCTCTAGTCGCAATGCTATAGGGTGCCGGAAGAGTATGGATAACCATAAGCGACTGAAGATAAACAACCTTGGTAAATTTTCACGGAATTTTCTGAGAGAATTTACAAAGGTTGTTTATCTTCAGTCAGCATGAATTTTCACCACGTGGAAGCCGACTCTATTGATTTCATGACCATAAGTACTCACAACCTTTTAAAATTACAGGATTAATTAATAAATGCATAGTTTATTGATGAATATTTTTATTTTGGCATCAATTATTTAATGATGAATAACGTCTTGGAGTACAGGTCTGACCTACACTCCAACACGTTATTCATCATTGGTTTAGTAATGCTCTGGGAAGCCCATAGTAGCAAATAAAAACTAAGTACAATTTACATTCTGCTCAAAATTACAATAATTCTGAAACAAGTATAGCATAAATAAGGATAATAAAAAACTCAAAGACTCAAACAATGTAATATTCAAACAATGAAATAAATCAACTCGAATGAATCTAACAACTCAAAAAACAGTGGTAGGGTTTTAAATACTCATACAATTTCGTCTAAAAATATTCCGGGATGGAGGAACATTTTACTGATGGGGATTATGAATTAAAAAACTTGGTTGAAGTAATCAGGAAGGAATTTAGTATTGGTTCCAGTATTGGAAGTATCAGTTGGTATACGAAAGAGATATGACTAATGATCGAGGGACTCAGGTTTATGACTTCGACCAAAGTTGGGCTAGGGTTTCTATGATTACCAATTGGTAATACTATTCTTTCACCGCTTGGCCGGACATCTTATTGACTTCCAGAATGAGAATCAGCTCTCAGATTAATGGCTCTCGTTTATTCCCGAACTAATGACGATTTCCGAAAACGCAAATAATCAAGTTAACCTGATTTCGACTTCACGTGACGACAAAGAACAACTTCTCGTATGACAATTTACAACTGCCTCCAACGAGGAGACATCTAGCGGTCATCGCTAAGTTAAAAATTTGAGCATCGAATTTCCAACAGTACCCTAAGTACCGAAGTCACAAACGCTGCGATGACCAGTACATGTTCATTGATAGTTAGTGAATTGTCATGTGCATTAGTTGTTCTACGTCATTAAATAAAATTGATTACTGGCACAACCAGAACAGGAAACGTAAGAATAGCAAATCAGCATCCTGATAAAGCTGCTAACATTTTTTTTTCGAAAATATCGAAATCGAAATTATTATTAAATTGTGACTACATCGCTCGTGTTGGACGATTGAATAATGTGGATCATAAATGAATTGATAGTAGCGATAGGTCTTTTGATATCAGTATACATAGCTCCATTAGTAATCAACCTTAGCAGCTAACGAGTAGCAGCCCTATTTATTGTAGAACCACCTTCATAACTATACTCGGGAAATAAATTGAATCGAGCAACGACAAATTTATAAGATTGTGGTAAAAATGCGAGCGCAATTGCAAAACAACCCAAACTAAAGATTAGTGATAATTCCTCCCCGTTAAAAACTAAAGATAAATAAATGATGTGGTAAACAAAACTTCGTAGAAAAGAGAGCATAAGATAGGTGAAAGATCTAGCAGCTCAAAAAAGAAGTCAGACAATAAAATAAGCCAAAATGAATGAAATATCCAAAATGGAATATTGGACATGACACATGATTATTTAAAACGAATAAAAAGACTTGGGGAAACGTTTCACGAGGAAGCATTATAACGGCGGAAATAAGTAGATATGACATACATTGGATAGGTAAGCTAATCAGTATGAATTGCACGCAGAAAGACGGAAAAGAAAGCTCATAAAAACAATGATTTCAAGAGAGAAATACCGTGGGAGAAATTGATTTTCAAATACGTAGTAGACTGTAAGGCGAATATACTCGGAAATAAGCGTGGTTTTCGCTGACTTAATTGATTGACGAGAACTCTACATGAACCTTACGCTTCGGTTAAGCCGGCAGTTTAAGGCGGGGCTATTTAGGACACGCCGTAATGGAAGTCATTTGCGGTTATTAAGGCAGAACACACACACACCCTTCCCTTCATTTCACGGAATAATGAGTCCCTTTCAAAAAGCTTTATGGGCTAAATTTCTTATTGCCATAGGTTTAAGTCCCATTAAAAATAGGTCATCGCCGCAACGTGCAATATCCGCACCGCAATAGGTTGTTCCGTTTCGAATTACTTGAATTGGCTCTCTTAATTATGAATTTTTTTTTCATCCTGCGGCAGCGCTTGAATTTATAACTTCGTCTTCCTCGTGAATCGCTCCACTAATAATCCACTCATAGAAAGAGGAAGACACCCATTTCCAATGATTGCTGTAATAAATATAGGGTAAAAAACGGCCCACTTTATTTCCCGAACTAGTGACATTTTATTGCAATTACTAGGCAACTCGACGAGAACTTATGGCGTGAAAATAGCATGCTAGTTAAGGAAAAAAGGCATTTCCTTCTTGAAGAAATCTATTCAGAGATCTCTCCTTCGAATAAAATGACTTGAAGGTTCATCACATTTCACACACCAAATTTTAATTAGTAAGGCCTGCTAATTACTGGCGAGGATGTAGCTGATTAAAAACTACGTCTCATAATAAAAAAGTATTTATTAATAATTTACTTCCCCGCAAAATATTTTAAATAGAAATTTCTCATATAGCTTTCACTCATTCACTATCACTAATTATTCACAACTCAATCTGCAATTCAGATCCTCATCCTCTTTAGAAAAATTACTTGCAAATGTACAAAAACAACATGCCGAGACTAAAATTCTGATCGTCCCTCCACTACTAAGTTAATTTACCGCGTGTCACTCTGGTAGGAAGTTCATTACAACACTGTTCTCATTCCAAATTCTTTGACTTCGTGATTTATTATATCTGAAATCCCTACCTCGTTAAAATATTACTGAGATAAGGAACTTTGTACCCATACGCTGAAAAATTATTGGAGGGAGAATTTCAATGACAAAATGACATCGAAAAAAATTTCCATGGATTAGTCTTTTCGTTTAAATATATAACTGTGATTTTAATCATTATTCCCTCGTCGTTCTCAATTTTGTGGATACCATTTTATGACACGAAATAAAATGAGAGTCAGGTGAGGATAAAACGGAAAAAAACCACAAAGAATACTCGAATTAATCAGGAAATCTGTGGCGCCAGGAATATTTTTAATCGCATTAGCAATGATTTTCACGACGATAAAGTAATTTATTCTCTCCACTTGGTCATTAAAAAAGAAACAAGAGGCAAAGAGACTGGTAAAACTTCTAGCCTGACGAGCTACCTGAATCCCGATGGTCGATCTATTCTCGTGTGTGTAACGGATTCCTCATTGTTTACATAATCCATCAGCTCTTCGTTTAAGCTATCTTAATTCCCCAAGCCAGTACACCTTAAGGGCATTCATTATAGTAACAGTCTTTTACGGCTTAAACTTAGGCAATACCATCTATTAGTAATGCAGAGTGAGTAGTGCGTGTAGTGGAGAGTAAATAGAGTGTGAGAACGATAACACACAGTACTCTTTATCGTGCAACCATAAAGAGGTTTGACAATTTATTGTAGAATCGTAGGTCAACCCATTACATTTTCATTCTCTTCCCTGCGTCGGAAAACTTCTATAAACTCCATAAATATTTCAAAGGGCATACATGGTCCTCAGCTCCTCTTTCAGACATGAATACCACATGTTTTCCCTCGCACATTCCTTTTTACTTCATCCCCATTCCCTATCCTTCAGTGGGACTCCACCCATCTGTATCCCCCATTGGGGTGGTAGCGAACATATTTCTGAAAGATATAAGTGCGGCTGAATTTGTTGGTGTAGTTTTATTAGGAAAAAATCACAGAAAAAATCGGCTTGATCGTACAGTAATTCTCCCTGTCGAATCGCCTTTGAATTTTGTGTATTTTTTCCAAAACCTCATTCTTTTTAGGAAGAATCTCATGTTTTTCAGGTTTCAACATTGTGCTTAACAATTAAGAACTAAATTTTTGGAATAAATGTAACCATAACCTATGATAATTAAATTTGTGTAGGTTGAAAAAAACTTTTTGTAACTTCAACCTCACCTCAACCGCAATATTCCCTTGGTTGAGAAATATTTCTGAATGACTGAGTCACAGTTAGTCACTGCTGTCTTTCACGGTCATTATTAGCATGTATTATATTCATAATTAACTCTTTGACAGGAGATACTATTTTGGGCAGTTAAATTGGAAATATTATTGAGTTTCATGATATGATTAACCTGAAATGTTGGCCTTGCCTTTCAGCGTAAAACCACCCACCCTCTCCATCACCCTTATCTCGCCCACAGAATGTTCAAAAAATTCTACGGGTCTCCCTCCACGCTTTCCCAATGTGTTTTGCTTCCTTCCTCGCTCTCGTTTCAACATACGCTTGCAAAACACCTCTCAACAAGGAAGTCCACCACTTTCCACCAAAACCCCCAGCTCCTTAAAAATCCACGCTTCCCAGCACTCTGTCTCCGAACCTCCGCAACCTCCTCTTCTTCACACCACGAACATGTGAACATACACGCGATTATCAATTACAACCTGAACTAAAACAATTATTTCTAAGGTTGAGGGCTCAATATGTAGAGTTTTTCAATCAGGCTTACTCTCCAGAGATTATTAAATATTAATTAATTCAAAGTTATAGGACATTTTCCATAAATACTCTCATTTCACGACTGGTTTCAATACATTTTTTCATGATCTTTAAGGCCAGAATATAACACAACATGTATCTCGAAATTTCAAATTATGGTTGTGGGAGAAATGTTGCATAGGAAACTCGATCCCTAATGCGGAGCTGATTGGATGAAACTTCTAGTACAGATTAGTTCAATTGTATTCGGGGAGATATGGTGGGACTAACATTATAATTCGAAATAAAAAAATATTTCCATAAAAGCCATAAAATAATAAAAAGGACAGGGCTCTACAAAACAGTTTCATTTGGATCCTGTTAACTGCAGTATTCTCCCTATCAAATGTAACGTATAAGACGCATCTAAACGTAAAGAGTACCTACGCATCAGCCCTATTCAGCCGGTCGTAGCTTTTGTTTTAATTTTTGCGTTTTTACTCGTTTAACATTAATTCTATTATCATGAAATTTTCAAGTAATATAGTGTAGTTATTTGCCAAAATTTCCCTTAACGCAAAAATTGCAAAATTACGTCCAAGAAAATATCGATGATAATTTTTAATGTTTTGAAAATATCTCCAAGTTTCCTTTCATTAGTCAGCCTCTATGACAGTTAGCATTCCCAAAATTAAATTCCGTACTGATAAAATAAACCAACTTGATCCCTTACAATTTTAAGAACGGTCATGGCCCCAAATAGGTTTTATAAGGCAGGAAAAAGTGAAAAAAAAGTTTACGTTAACGCAATAAAAATAGTGAAATTATATCCGATAGTGGTATGTGATAAAGAATGGTATTAATTAAAATAAAGAAAATTCGTAAGGTTCGTTCATAGCCCGTGAATTGCTAACCTTAGTTCTAGAACATCGCGAAATAACACCTCACTGATCTCCAATTCGCTAATAACAATCCTAAATCCAAATACAAATACGAAACATTTTAACACCATTTATTTGGATTCAACTATTAACATTGCTTCGGACGACTCAACTCTTCAGGAGAACTATGCTACTGATTTCGATTCAGACTTAGATGAGGCTTCAGAGTAGCATCAATTTTCCGTTTCGTCTAGAAGTGTATATAAAGTAATAATTTAAGACGAACAAGATTGGAGGAAAAAGTTAGAAAGAAAACAATGATAAAGTAAATTTTGGTTTTAGTTCCTAGTCGTTTTGAACCAAAAAGTGATCAACATAAATTTGGTATACATTTACCGTTTCCAATGCATAATCCCATCTTCGAAACAGAACAGAAATATTTATTTTAAACTAAATAAAACACTTCCATCAACGTCCCTCAGCTCAACCAACCAGTTCAAATAATAACTCAGTTGACCTGAGACACCCGCTTCAAATAAAAATAATTCTGGACGGATGTGGAAACCGAAATGTAGACTTTGCAGTGTTTAAGAGCACATCTTCCTTCTTATAAGCTTTCCTCCTCGCCATCCCCTCTCTTCCTCCGCGCGGAGACTCGCAACTTCTTCTTGCGACCTCCGCGATCTTTGGAGACGAATAAAGCAAGGAGGGGAGATAAAGGTGAAGGAGAAGTTGGGGACGATGTGCGGTGAGAACCACGAACAAAAAATACGCGGAAGAAAAAGGGCCTGAACTCAGAGCCTGTCCAATGAACACACAACTTCTATTTCGGGGCTCCGCGGTGTCCCCTTCCCCTCTCCCCCTGTCCCTAAAGTGGCGGTTGGCCGTGCCGAAGAGTCCGCACTCGGAGGAAGAAAAAAACCCTCATCCGTGAACTACACTGAGTGGGTAGTGGCACTCAACGCCCGTTCCGTTGGGGGTGTCCGCGCTCCACGCCCCACTTAAGAAATCTTTTTCTTAACCCTCCGGAGGACGAGAGAGATGGGTTAAGTGGATGAAGAGGAGGATTGCGAGATAGGCTTAAGGTTGATCCGCTGCGACTACGCGAATCAAAACAAATACCTAATCTATATTTCTGTATGTTTAATGTAAGAGTCGAGGTAAAAGAAAATGTATATATGTCAATATAATGCTGCATGAACTTTTAGCAAATCAATATATATTTAGAGTAAAAAACATTTCATTTTATGAAAATAGTTTGGTGAATACACCTGTAAATAATGTATCATAACAATACAATTTAATACAACTATTTAGTAAAATATTGTTTTCATTTATTCTTGACTTTCTTCTACAATGGCAAGAAAAATCTAATCAGCCGTATAAGTGAATAAATTAATATTTTAATAACCCTTTTCCCGGATGCTGAGTATATCGTAGAGTCATTTTGAAGTGATGAAAACATTTTAACTCTATAAATAGCATTAATTTACTTATAAGCCGTAGAGTAGTATATTGAATTAGATATGTTTTACTACGCCACTTAAAATCTTCCTCATAACCCTCCTGGGGCGATAAGGCTTCGTTAAATAAAGATGAGGATTACGAGATAGGATTTCATGGTGTTCCACCGAAACTGCGCAATTATAAAACGAATTCTTTACCGACGACTTAATATTAATAATTGTATTATGCCCATTGAGTAAAAATACTGCTTACACGGATATCGTTCTCCAATGTTGTCACGAATAAACGGGGTGGATTACATACAGATTATTCAGTAAATTTTAATTTGAATTAAAACTTTATCCAACTGCTGAATCGATCGAAAATATATTTTTATAATAAAATTATTTCCACTCTAACAATGAAATCTAATTATCTTAAAATTGATAGAGCATTTTATGTATGAAAAAATATTTTATTTTACAACGGATCTCACACCATGGTTCTCCATACATTATTTATTCCTTAAATAATCGGTTTTATACTAACTTTTAATTACCCACATTTATTGAACGTAAATGAGAGAATTATGGTTATTTCCAAATTCCAAACAATATTACGTGGTCTCGTAGATGTTTTTCCACGGCCGTCAGTAGGCACGATGTAAATTTTCACAAATGCTATTCTTTGTCTCTTATCAAATCTAACGTATTTTCTTGCGTTTATGCTCTTTCCAAAAAATACACATTGTGAAGCTCAAGGATTTTAACAAGAGAAGACAATCAATAGAGTATAGCATATAAACCATATTTTGAAACCAACAGGAATAGCAGCTCTGGATAATTTTATGAAATATCTTTGTGTCTAATTCAAATAAAAATATATGTAAGAACAGAAACAGAACTGATTGGTCATCTATCTTCATACTCTTATATGCTACTTCATCCGTTTACACAACGCCTAAAGCGTAAACATACAATATAAATTCACAAAAGGGAAAAGATAGGTGTTCCTATCCCTTTCATCACCATACAGTGACTTTCTATTCAAATATGTATATAAGATACATGAATATTGGAGAGCCATATTGGACTTGCAAATGTAACTTTCGATAATGTATAACCAACGAAAAATTGCTGGTAGAATTAACTGAGGTCCTCCTTCGTGGTCACCTAAAGTTACTCATAACTACAAGTGCAACTGAAATTTTTTATAAATTCAACCGATACAGGTATGATATAGTGGAAGTTAGATAAATTAAAATGAAATGTAATTGTAGATTTTCCACAATTATTTTTGCACATACGACACGTATGGAGTCAAATAGCCATCACCTTGAACAATACTGGTGGTAACGCGTTGTACGCATTAAAATAATTGGGAAAAAGCGAAATTTCATTTTACTTTGAAAGATATTTTAATGCTGGAATGTCTAGAACTTGTGAAAATGTAAGGGAATAGTCCCATAAAATTATTAAATAGAATTAACGAAAATACGGAAATGAAGATAAATGTACTTCCATTATATCCTTGAATTCCTAATAATGTTTTAAATTCTTTGTGTAATGTATTTGCAATATTACTTCATAATATAATTATTCGTCTAGGCACAACTCAATATATTATAGGTAATAGTGTTATACCTAGTACTGTTGATAATCAATTTACTGAAGAATTGAATACTGATGATGTGGGATCAAATACTGAAAATTTAAATTTTATATCCATATATCAACTTGGCTACTTGGAGGGACCTCCTTAAGATGGTAGCTTGACTGCATCAGAAAGCTATCATCTGGTGCAGCACTCCTGGTAACGCGTCGTATGCAATCAAATAATTGTGGAAAAGTTCAATTCTCTAAGAAAAGGTGACCAGCAACTGCCACGAAACGTCGGGCAACAAACCGAATAAGTGCGCGGGCCACATCCGAAAAAAACATCACATATAGGTATAATGACTTAAGAGATCTTCCGCCAAGAAAAATGTTCAATTGCATTTAAATTTGAAAAGTATTACTATGCTGGAGTAATAAAATTTTTATTCATCGATCTATTTGAATACTTCGAAAAAAAACTTCATAATATAGTGACTGTTTTAGAGAGCCATCATCTGGTACAATATTGGCGGTTACGCATCAAAGTTCAATTCCCTAGGAGAAAGTGACCAGCAACGGCCACGGAACGTCGGGCAAAAAACGAAATAAGTACACCCGCAAAGACATCACCAACAGCTACAGTGACCTGCGAAAGCTTAAACCAATGAAAAAAAAGTTCAATGAAACCTTCTCGGGTTTTTACACCGGGTAAGGCTGTTTAAGGCCAACTTTTCGATGAGAAACTCCCTCATCAAATCGTTGGCCTTAAACAGCCTAAATTGGGGCCAAACTTGAGAAGATTACATCAATACCTCACCTCACCCTTTCAAGAAATAACATCCACTCAAACCAGTATTCCAGCTCTCTCTGTCTTAAAGGTCCCAACCACTCTGCCTCGACCCTTTACAATAAAATTCCCGAAGAATTAAAAAATAGCAACTCACTTTCCGTATTTAAAAAGAAACTAAAACTTCTCCTAGCTGAAAAATGCTACTACAATATTAATGAATATCTGGAGGATGCATTGTAAGGTAAATTCCTAGATAGCAACTAGAATTGCCTATTTTTTCCATGCTTCTGTTAGTATTTATTAACCCTCTGGACTCTGTTTTAATGTTGTACATATCATAGTTAAATAATTATCATGGGAATTCCCAAGAATCTTATCCTGGTAATTTCAGTATTCATGTATGTATGGAATTGTTTGTAAATTTTATATTTGACTTTAGCCTTGCAGATGTGTGTACTGCCAATGGTGAAATAAATTTATTTCACCAATAAAAAAAATAGTATTCTCCGGGAAAAAATACGATATTTTAAAAAAAGTTCAATTACATTCATTAGAGTATTATTATGCTGGAGGAGTACAATTTCTATTCATCTATCTACTTGACTACTTTGAGAGAGCTTCTTAAGATGGTAGCTTGACTGCGTGCGTGTGGGGTTAATGGTCTTTATTATGACGGGGAGGACGCAGGTGGGGGTGGTAGCGGAGAGAGACACTGGGAAGTGTCACCATGGTTTCATTACTATGCCGAGGAAGTGAGTGGGTTTAGAGAAGTGGGGGAAGGATGACGGAAGGCGTTCTCTCTCTCACTCTCTCCCCTATTTCACCCCTACCCACGTTTTGGGACCACTTTGATATTGTTATTATTATTGCGATCATTATTTCTCGCGAGGTTTTTTTTTTTCTTTAATCTTCCGGCACCCAGTAGCACTTCGAGAATTAAAGGGACCAATGTAAAATTCTGCAGGACTGTGTAATTCATTCACACTAAGTGTGCTCCTTAAATTAAAGTATATCCTCCTCCTTTGTGAGTGATAATTTCCTACACTAGTTCATTTTTAATGGAAAATCTATAAGTTAAACGCAAATAATTGAGACGAAACTCTTGAATGTGAACAATAGGTGAGATGATCCTTAACCCTTTCTAACCCAGAGCTACTTTTGGGGGAATTCAAATATCAAGATTTTTCATCATGAAAACTTGAAAATTTTGCACTCAACATAAATATCATGGTAGCTAAATTATTAGTCATTACATTTAACACCACAAAATACTGCGTAATTTAGATATTTCCTGAATAGAGCAGAACATTTATATATTTTTGATGTTGCTTAGAAGCAACATTGGGATATAATGGGTTAATCTTACTCACTAACTGATTTAATTTGAAGGTTTATTGGGTTAGGTGAGGGTTGAGCTCACCCCATAATAAGACACAGGCGTGAGATAGATACAAATTCAGGATAGGGAGTCCAGTTCCTTCTCATGAGCCACCTTGCATTTAAAGGATTTTGTTTTGATGAGCCCTAAGTCTCTAATAATTACTATTTTTTTATCTGCCAAGACTATAAATGGACAATTTAACAAAATATATTTTTCAATTCGATAAATTTTATGGCGTAAATATTACTTTCACTTTTGTGAGGGACACTGCGAAGCATACTGAATACCTTTGCTCATACGTTTGAACATGTAAATGTGTAGCACGAAATGTATGAGATATTTTATTTACCAAGGTTAGACCTCCCAAAACATAGCATCGATGTTTCAGTCAACTTTATCCTAGCGAATGTTTTTACGCCCGATTTTTCAACAGGGAGTTAAACATTCATGATATTGCCTAGGAAACCGTGGCCGTCAGTAAGGGTAATTTGAATAGCATTTCCATTAATTTTTTGCGTTCGCATACTTTCCAGGTCGACCTTCCAAGGTAACAATAACTAAAACACGAGCATCATTCAGTTATATACTAATCCCCGATTTTGCAAAATATTCATGTCGAAAAATTTTTGATATCCTGAATATGCTAAACTGGTTGTAGAACTTAATACGATAATGTTTTACTGCTTATGTACCAATCAAACACTTTTTACAATACAATTTATTCAAGAAACGCGTGGTTTAAAACCAAACATGGGCCAATCGATCTCTCCGACTTTCGCAATTATGGATTTCAAACCATTCTCTACCAGGAAAAGAAATATTATGCGAATAAAACTTAACTATTCAATGCATGAACCGGGTTTCGACACGTTTTTTTTTTCATAATTTGTGATGGTGAAATTACGCAGTCACCTGATGACGTCAAATCATAACAAAACCTGGAGTAAAATATAGCACAGTGAAACAGTTCGCATTATTTGTCTTGTAACAAGTAGGTACATAGTTCAAATTATTAACCCGGAAACGTACAACTTTTTTTAGAGCTCCCTTACCAAATCTTAAGTTAGGTACCATAGCAGATAATAACTAAACTTGAGCGCCAGACTGAAATCCCGCTTCCACTATTATGATTCATCGTTGATGTATTTTTGTACATTTCCCCGGCAATTTTACATGTTCTACCCCAAATTGGTAAGCCATTCACGTGTGGTAACGTTCTGGCAAAGACGTCGCCGCCCGTAAGCATGGTACGTGTGAAAATTGGCAATATTGTCGGGAGGAACCTTGTCAGTTTCGGTGCGAAGGGGACGGAGGGAAAGTGACATGGGGGAGTGGGCGGACTTTAAAGAGGAGACAGCGGCATGTTAAAGGAGATTGATGACTTGGTGGCGTTCGGCGTCATTTCCCAAGCCACGGAAACCGCCTCGGGAAGTCCAAGAGGGTGTGGGAGGAGATTCCATCCGCGCCCAAGCAAATAGAAACAAAATCAAAGGGCGCTTTCATCTCAGCTCAGATCAGGCCAAAATATATACATTTACACTTCGTCTGATTTCTATCAATTATACATATTTAAGGTTGTAGAGGTTCCGGTAGGAAGTGATTCACCATTCATCGACTGGTAAATAAAACGCAACTTTACACTTTTTCGTAATTAATGAAAAACAAAGATATCGTACTGCCCACTGTTAGTAGGGTCCGCCCGCCTTCGTGACGGTGCGGGATTCCTCGTCCCTTCCCTTCCTTCCCTATCCCCTCCCCGGAGGCGTCGTCGGGCTCTCATCGCGGCGGCGCCTCCTTCCTTGTTCCTTTCCGTCCTTCCCCTTCTGGGTGCAGAGGAGAAAAGCTAGCGCTTACAGTCCCTGCCCCTGGAGCGTATCCCCGCGAGCCCGCCCTAGGGTTTCGTTTCCACTGCCCACTAATTTCATTTAACAACTCACAACACGTGTTTCGATTGCCTTACAACCATTATCAGGAACTGTTTGTACATTTATCATTAGAATCGCAAGAGGTATAATCAGTATCATAATCAGGTACTGATTGCCTTACATTTATTATCAGTATCTAATTATGATTGTAAGGCAATCGAAACATGTGTGGTGAGGTGTTGAATAAAATTAGTGCGCAGTGCGATATCTTTATTTGTCATTCGATATATTGTTCCACCATATCTCCCCGAAAAAATTTGATTCCATGGAGCTGTTTAATGGAACGACTGCTTTCGAGACAAACCATCACTTTTGAATCTGACAGAGACGGGCCCGGAAAAGATTCAGCTAATGGAAACTAGTCTCTTCGTAAAAGAGTAAATAAAAAATCAAGGAAGGAAATACTATCCATGAGTAGAGGATGGAACAGTTCGGCCTCTGCATATCTAGTAAGTCATATTCAGTATTCATTTTGATCGTACGCTGGATGATTGACGGGAACGCAATGTTTTTAACGAACCAGAAAAACAACCATTTTTTACAGATAAATATTATTTTCTGGATGAAAGAAAAGATAATTTATTATTCTGGATGCTCTTCCCCCAATGTAGCAAATGTTACCGACCTAGTTTATTAGATTGATCGGCTCATCTAGGGAATAGGCAAGCATAGTATGATTGTTTTAATGAATGGGCATATGCTAACACCAGGCAAACCAGAAATACTGTGACAACGGGAAAAATATTACATGCTTGGTATTCGAACTCCACGGAATGCTGAAACCACAAGGTAAGCCGCCTTTTTCAACACCCAACATCACAAATAAAATGCCTCCACTTCTCTTATTAGAAGCCTTATACGCATCTCATCCTAAGAAAATATACAGAGCTTTCATTTTGAAGCCGAACGTTTTGAAAAATAGCCTCTACGCCACGGAAAACACCTGCACGTTAAGAATTGAAACGCTTGATTTATGATTTTCGTTATCTCAGGTGCATATTTTTTTCAACATCCATCTTCAATTTGATTACATGGTGCGTTTTCACCTGGAAAACTGATTTTTAAATAAATTTTTCTATCACATGGAACAAAAATATGCAGATTCTTTATGTAAAAAAGTTAATAAAGCGATGAAATAATGAACTTTATTTTTAAAACTATCGGAAGAGGTAGGATGTTAAGTCAGACTCATTCCAAAGACCAAAATCGCTCTTTCAGCCAAAGAAACAAGAGGTTAGCCTTTCCTTCTCCAAATGTTAGGACAAGTTATAAAAATAATACAAGCACATTCAAATATTTAATGATAATAATGGAGTGTAAATTATTAAAAATGAACAGTGGTCATCAACAACTGAATGGAGCCAATATTGAATTAATTAGGACTGTCTTACTTGAATTAAACACAAAGCAATTCTCTATAGTATTATTTTTATATATCGCTTGCACGATGCGTTTCGCAGACTAGTAGAATCTTTATATTCGAAAGATGCAAGTTTATAGGATACTTATGATCAAAAGAATGCCGTGCTTAAGTACTTTTGGCTTGCTACATGATGTATCACAGGTGACGAGTCCTAAAATATACCTCATCCACATAAAAAGACAAAATCCTATTTTATTCTCTTTTTCCCCCTCGTTTTCTGTAAAGATTTGCAGAAGAACGAGGAACTTCGTTTATCGTGGCATCCATCTATGTCCTGAGAGCTACGCTTGGATGCTCTCGCCAAGCCTACGTTAATGAACCCGTCTCCGCTGCGTCAGCGCGATGTATTATCCTCCTCGAAGGTCTCCATATGCGAAAGCTACGAGCTTTAAAAAAACACACACAAACCGGAGTGGCACTTCGCGCACTTAGCAATAACATCCGTCGGCCCGAGATTGTTTTATCCCGTCCCTCGCTGAGGAACTCATCCCAGAACCGTTTGACGGCGCACCCTCAACTTTAAAGTGCGTCTCACGACTAACTTCCACAGATCAAAAGACTCGGGCCTCCTCTTTTTCCACCCTCAGAGCCACCCTTGTTCGCTCATCCTTCCTCATTTGTTTGGACTCCCGGGGGCGAGCCAAAGACATTCTGCGTGGAAGTGAACCGCCACCGCCGCGTTAGTTAAACTGCGACGGGGAGGGAGTAGGTCGTTTCCACCGAGTCGCCTTGATGGAAGAATATCGCGGCAAACATCCGGGAGCCGGAAAGCTTTGATACCGCCATTTTTGGGGAGGAAGGTAAATCAGAGTCGTTGAGAGCATATAAAGATTTTCCTCCGCGTCGCGGAAATATCGTGACTGTGTGTTCTCACATTTCGTTCACATAAACCTCTTCTTAAAAGTTACTTGCCAGACAGAAGGGCTGACTTTCCGCAAGCTGGTGCCCACTAGTTGTGCAATCGCTTGTATCTATGCTTATGAAGTTTGGATAGATTTATGGAAGACTCTTTCGATGAAATAACTTAGTGCAACAAACAAAAGCCGAACCACACAGAAAATTTTGAGCGATTTGTCATCATCAATTTCATAGATACAAATGATATGTAGGGTAGAATTTGATATATTGGTTATGATTTCATATCATGCTTAATGATTATTATTAGGTCTTATTATATATTATATTATATATTTTATGATATGATCTACTTCCAATTTGTATTTGAAGAGAGTTTTGCCTCGTAGAAGGAAAATTATCGAGGTACACACCTACGAATGCGTCTAAAGGAGAGAGCAGATTTTTCCTCTCAAAGGACATGCGTAAAACTTTTTTTTTAACCTTCCCATCAAACATATAATAAAATAATAAACGAATACAGCTAATTTCTCTTCAAGTGTATAACAATCAAATTTACACGTAAAATCAATTCAAATGTTTAAATAGATCAATTTAGTACACAAAACAGAATTTAGTGTTTTAAAATAAAATTATTCACCTCGTCCTAAAATCCTAAATGAACTTATTTTATGGAAAAAATAAAAAATTCACAATTAAACACGGAACCATAAGAGGGGTGATTGAACGAATATAAATATCGTTACCTCATGATACGGCATTGAAAAAAGGTAAGGCCCTATAGAGTAAATTAGGTATTCATCTCGCCTTCAACCTAAGTAGAAAAATGTAATTATTGTAAATTTAATGCAAAGCAGAATTTTCAACTCAGGTCGAAATTCTTTAAATACGACATGAAAAATGTTTCATTTTATGGTCAATAAAACAATTTTAAACGGGTATTTATTTAAACTACCAGACCTTCACAAAGTGACATCAAGCTTAATGAAATCCTATTATCTTACGCAAGCATTACCATCGCTACAGCCCTCTGCCGTCTGCTGTCGATACATATTTCTGTCTGAAATCACAATTTTTCCCTTTGTCCTCTCCTCGGAAAAAGTTAATAGTTCGCCAAATTCACCCACCAGCTCACTAGTTCTGTGGTTCTCAGTGGTATCACAATAGCCACAAGTCATCTACCATCAACAAAGTTTTCCTTCGTACCCACCATGCCCTAAGCAAGTACATTACTTCACCAATCAATATAGACACAATTAACGCGTAATGATGATATTGGTATACATAAGCGTAATTTTCCTGTTACATTCCTTCCAATAAGGTAGCAAAGTTGATGTCTATTCAACTACTTTAACCAGAATTCGACTGCCAGAGTCATTGGCGTAGCGAGGGGGGAGGTCAGGGGTGCCCGGACCCTCCTCTCCCCCCCCCCCCACCCCCCCACGAAATATAAAAATACTTTCCTTCATAAAATAAAACAAAGTATTGAAAAATCATGGAATTACAAAAAACTTAATTAAAAAATGAAGTTTCATCGATAACGAAAAGTGCTACAATTAGTTTAAAGCCCTCTACTTGGTATCATGTTTTTCAAAAAATTTCCAACCTGGTTTTGGACCCCACATGAACGAAATTCCTGGCTATCCCACTGGCCAGAGTTAAAAATGCCGACTTCATTGATCAGTTGAGATGCAATTAGTTCATAATGAAGGTCTTAGGGTACGAAGTTTCCCAGATGTATACCAAAGGAGCAGCAAAATAGATACAGAGTCATCTCCTTCTACCTTTATCGAAAAGGTAATAAAATTGATATTATTCAATTGCTTCAATAGGAATTTGACTCCTAGAATTAAATATGACGATTTCAATAATCAATTGATATGCAATTCATTAATAATAAGGGCCTTAGAGTACGCAGCTTTCCAGATGTATTCCATGCAATAAGCAGCAGAATAGATGCAGAGTCGCCTGCTTCCACCCAAATTTAACGCCCAGAGTTATATAAAGCCGTGTGAGGATCCTTCTGAGCCAGGGCTGTGCAAATTATAGCGTTCTGTCGAACTTTATCCTTTTTCCGTACATCATTCGTTCAGCTTTCCTCCTCAAATCATTCTCCCTTCTCTTCCGAACCTTACGAGCGCAAATATTTATGAATTTCTCCTCCGATCGTTCCGAATCGCCCCTTAACTCTTTCAACCCGTAGCGAATTAAACCCGAGCCATTTCCGTACCCCGCCCACCCAAACAGCCCCGGCGGGAGCATTCAAACCCTCCCGCCGAGTAAGCAATGATTTAGTGCCGCAATAAACGGATCGATTCGCCGCTTCGAAGGTTTTAAAATGCTTCCGATAAAAACACTAGCTGGACCATCGAATCGCATCTGGATACCCGGAACGGAGTTCAATTCTTTGACTTTTGAACGCTGTCAGCGTCACCTGAGGCAGAAAGGTTGCGAGTAGGGGGTAAATCAACCAACATAAAGATCGGAAATACAATTAGAAGACAAAGGTCATGTTTAATAATCGAATTTTGATTAACAGGAAATATATGTCCGTCAATAGTGGAAGAAGAAATTTAAATATAGCCTCATATCTGCAGTATAGGCTACATAAGATGGATTGTCGTTCAAATTGATTTTCCACAGTAAATAGCCTCCACTTAGCGAGAATTAATTCTTCACAGTATAAAATTAAAATTGAAACTCATGTCTGGCAATATCAACCAATAAAGGAAGCTATATTGCATAAATAATAGGCAACTGGGTATAATTCTTCTAATTCAAAAGAGCATACGGATGACGCATACGCAGACCGTACCACAGTGACCGAAAGTTAACCTCAAAATAATCACCCATCAAAAAAAATTGACTATATGCCGCTGTTAATGGGGGGCTAATTTTTCTTTATTACCAGTTAGGGTTTTTCACCATCTTCAAAAATATTTCACCATATTATAATTATTCCTTTAGATTTTAGATGGTATTATTTACAATTGAGCATTACACAGTGGAATTAAGGCGTCATTGCGGTAGAATAACCAGTGTTGGGTTCCCACCTTCAAGGTTTTGCGAAATTCTACCGGCTGGTGAGTCCAGAACAGAACATCACTTATAATATAAATGTTATGATTCGAAAATAGCCACAAAAACAATGAATACGAACTTATGCACAGAATTTCAATTACAACTTGACTAAAATAGAAAAATCACAGCTTTATAAGCACTTCACAGCATTATTTAGGAATCATCAACGTTACCGGAGGAATAAAATGTGAAAAACGACACGAAAAAAGGTCATATATATTCTATAGTGTCCTTACTGATCATTCCAACTTTTAAAAAAATAGACTTTGAAACGCTATCTAAACCAAATATTCTCTGCTAGCGCCAATATCTTTTTTCCGTACCCTAAGAATCGTCCTACTTTAGTATAGTCCTGCTTTCCTGATAGGAATGTGGTATTGCCCAACAATATTTTATCTAGTGAAACTTTAACTTCCCAAATAATTTACTCTCCTTGTAAAACACCCCAGCAAAATGATAATTGCTATCTTCTGTACACTGAAATACCTTTTGTAGGAGATCATTTTCTGTTCTTTCATCCGTTGTTGAGATCATCCTAGTACGGATCAGTTAAGAATTCACGTCCCACATATGCACGCTTTACACAGCTCTTGCATTGAAACATATACACCACCTAACGCCATGACTACACTGCACATACGAACCGTGATGGAATAGAGATATGGTCATTACGAGCCTTTTTTCAAAAACGATCGACGTGTTTAATTGCTCTCCGCACAGGAACGCAAACTAATCTCCCCGTTGAAAAATTCAACAATGGGATTTTAAATTTTTATAATCAACCTCTTTTTTAATCTTCGACGTCCGAGTTTCTTTAAAAGCGCTTTCGGACTTGTAGAGGAGGAAGAAAGGAAAAGATAAACCTGCCGAACCAAGCAGGCCCGGAGTCATGAGTAACCCACTAAATAGCTCGGGCTATATCGCTGCAGTGTCCGGCCCAGCGTTTGCCGACCCGCTCGGCTGAGCACTCGGCGGAACTCACACGAGTTCACGGCCCAGATGAAATATTCAAGTGAAAAACAAACAAGGAAACTGCAAGCGGAAGGCGCACGCGCTAAATTTCCAGGAGAGAAGTCTGCGAACCATTGAATGTACCCTTGGGGTAGGGGAAGATAAAACGATACGAGAAAGACAAGAGGAGGACGCTGCTAGCAGATAGGAATCGGAAGGTTTTCAGCAACGGTGTAGCGTGTTTCTCTGCGATAGCCATGGAAGAAAAAGTTGATCACCTCGTTTGTGAGCCATATCACATTGCAGAGCGCATGGTCAAAGCGAAAACGCGTCATATTTTCGATAAGCCACGTTAAAGGAAAGGGTTTTGAGGAGGTATTAATTTGTTTCTCATGATCTATTCTTGTATTGGACTCCAATAAACATTCCAAAAAAGATAATCATAATTTTCTGAAGTAGTTATAGGTATATAAAAATAACTACAATGGAAATCGATAGACTTTGCATTAAAATTACCGGTGTAAGAATTATTCGCCTCATCTACAATCCAAACAGAAATCCTCAAATTCATTGAATGTTTTTAATCTCATTCCTTTCAAATGTATGTAATAAACTTATTTAAGTGTCTTCTGATACGCGATGCAATTTTGAACTAAACCATATCGAGGCACAGCTTTGAGTCTTATGACCGCGAACTTTGAGCAAAGGGGGAAAATAGGAGAATTTGAGGGGTTATAGTTTTTTCACTTTTACGAGACTTTAAAGAATGTCCTTCCTCCCACCAGCACGAATTTCTATCATACTATTTAAATGACCAAATATTCGTAGTTAATAAATATCAGAGAGAGTTAGATAAAAATAATTTGAGCAATTTTGAGACCATGGAAATACTTCTCCCTACATTGGGCACAACTTATTTAAAGTCCCAGCGTTTGCGATTTCATCTCGGGTATCTCTTGCGAGAATGTGTAATTGGGTATATGAGGACACCCTTTTAGTGTTGTCAATCCTTCTGTCTCTCGAATCGCAGTCACGGACATTTCCAATTATTTTTCCTTTCAATGGATACGAGTAACGTGAGAGCGCAAACGGATGAACTTGTTGCTTTCGCGTGATCGAGATTGAGTCGTCCAGAGCGCTGAAGACGCGGAACGGGAGTAGGAGAAGGTTTTTCTCGGGAGAATTCCTCGCCTTCAATCATTAACTGCAGGAGAAAAATTCCAAACTCGACCAGCCTTCTTATTCTGCAGTCGTTGAAATCGTTCCTTCACTACGTTTTTCTCCTCCTTCCCTGAATTTCTGCAATATTTGAGCTCATACTTTCAGCTGCCTGCAATGCGCCATGAGCCAATATACTCTGCTCCATGAGCCTCTCACAACCTTTCTGAGCTTGAATGGACTGAATTTTTGACGCACTGAACCAGCAAATACTTTGGATTCCACTACCTTTGTAATTGAGTATCTTTTGACCCTATGACGTAATAGTAATAAAACCTATAGCGAATCCTTAGGAGAGAAAGTAAACACAACAAAAACTTTCCACAACTATGACACTCAACTTTCCTTAACGAAGCATTCGTTTTATTCCTAACCGTTCCATTTAGAATTTTTTAGAATTATTCCGACACACGGAAATTATGAAAGGTTCTTCCCTTAAAAAAATCATACCGAAACTTCCATACCACAAGTATAAACTATGCAATATTAACTCTCAACATATAATTAGTATGTACCACAACAGATTTTTTAATAAAAATACAGAATGATTGTCAGTGCTTTTGTTCTAGAATTTTAAATTAATTAGCATAGGCTTCACCAAGCAGACCGTAAAGGTATTTCTCCTTAATCAGCAAATTCTCAGGGAGGACAAATTGAAGTGCGTTGGAGCGAATGCATCCGACAAAAGCACCCATGAAATCACGGAAAATTCCCTTCATTCAACGCCAGGTATGGCACCAGCCTCATGACGTGCACATGAGTGAGCACGCCTCGGCTGTAAACATCGAGGAATTTCGACACCAAAACGAACGTCTTCCTCTTCTATTGCGAGTGTGTTTTTTTAGAATATTTTCGAGCCGGTGAAGGAAATTGAATTTCTCTCACCTTGTTCTCCTTCCTTGACGTACGGGAGGCGAAAAGTGATAGCTGCATGCGACATTCCGTGTTTAAAAGCATTCGGTGAAAGAGGGAAGAGTTTTTGGAGCTGTAGAAAAAATGGAAGACAGTAATCGAATCGCAAAATTCACAGTACCTACGAATCGCATTCAAAGAAACTCCCCCTCCAAAGTGGAGTTTATATATTTTTTCAAGGACAGAAGGAGATATCCAACAATTATTCATTATCCCATACTGTGCTCGGTTTCGAATGTAAGTGGACTCTCTCAGTATGTTGTGAGGCTGTGGAGAGGCGAGAGACGGGCTTCCCATTCCCAAGGTCCTTTACTATTACTTCATCCCTAGGGTCCAAACGGAATGTGTTCGCAACTGACCTTCTGAGGTGTGAGAGATATAAATAGGAAAACACGACAAACTTGCGGTGACCAAGACTTGATACGTACATTTTATCTCTCGCGTAAAAAAAACACCGCTAGAAAGTTATTTATACCATAATGAGGATTTCCCATGGAGTTTTTATCTATTTTTTCAGTTCCCTGGAGAATAATGCAACAGCTACGACCTCCAGCACAAATAACTGCAAGTTTGTGGTGATATGACTTAAATTATGAACCAGAAAACTAGTTCGTAGACACAATGAAGAGGCAAATGGGAGGAAAATGAAATTATTATGATGGAAATTATAAAGATTTTTCGCACGTGTTGAGCTGTGGGAGAGAATTTTAGACTTCACTCAGAGTACTGCTACGAGGAGGAATAATTACAGCAATTCGCATTATTTTTATATCCTCCATGATTGTGGTCTTTCTGGGAAATATTTCGGATGAAAATATTCTTTCCATCTGGCAATCCCAAGTTTAATTTAGCATGTAGCCATGGATAATTGCATGCGTAATGAACCACGTTACTACAGCTAAGAATTAAATGAGGTATCCACGATTTTAAAAATAATGTTTTCTCGGCCTGCAAAATAAAATTCATATAGGTTTTTCATTAAACCTCGCTTAGAACATTATATAAGAATATCTAAATTGATTAACTTAGGACGGTTCCTCTCTAATTACAATAAGCCCTTAGTAATCGTGAAATTGAAAAAAATTTATCGATACAAAAGAATCTTTTATTAAGACTATTTTATAAGCTCTCACTTAGTGGCTTAGCGTAAGTGAAGTGTATCTAAAGAGTTCTTTTAAAATTATCTACGCGCTCCAAATGAATTTAATTCATATTAAGGCTTTAATTTCTTTACGTTACCACACATCAGTTACTTATTTATAAGAATATTTGGTAGAAATCTTCTAAGAAAATCAATGACGTCCTAAGAGAGAAAAATAAAATTATTATGACTGAAAATGTAGAGATTTTCCGCATGAGTAGGCCGACAGTTTGGGTGATTCAAAAATTATTCTTTGCCAACGTTTCGGAATTTATTGCATTCCATCTTCATCGAAAGAATATTATGAGGGTACAAAATAAGATTCTAGGCTCCCACAGTAAACACAGATATAAAATGCGTACCACACGGCGCAGAACAAACTTAAGGAACTCTGTCCCCTTGCAACCGTAAGCATTTTAGTCCGAAGGAGGATAGGCGTGGGGTGAGGGCTTCCTCAGGCCATTCATCCAACCCGGCCACACCCTAGCTATTTGGTATGGAAGGGGTCGTAATTGCGAAAGTGACCGATGAAGATGAATCTTTTCGCATCTTGGGAATCACTTACGGTACTCTAAGAGAATTTTTGTTCGGAAGGTGGCAAGGAGAGGCAACACCATGTCCTTCGCATACACTTGCATATGGGAAAACGTTAATGTCGAACTTAAGGATTCCTTCATCAAATATGTTTATGATGACTGCCAAATTCCTGGATCTCCACCCACGTCTGCCTTCTTGATGGACTACAGTTCCGAAAGTCATCGAAAACGACAGACGCGGCTGGAGAGCCCGGAATTCGGCAGTCATCGTAAACAACGCCGCGAAAAATTACGCACGAATTTCACCAAATATATTTTATATTTACTATTATTTTCGTGAAATTTTTCATAGAAATTTCAATGGCTTCTTGGAATTTCCACTGCTCGAAATCAAGATTCATGTGAATATTAATCACGCCGTTCTATTAGAGGTGGGCATAGGAAAGTCAAAATATATTTTCGGCTAGTTGTTCACCCCTATGAATCGGACTTCCTTATTACTGGGCGTCCTCATTTCCAACTCGCTCTTGGCACACTCAAGGATCATATGCTGCTTCTATGACGACGATAAGTAGCAGACCTTTATTCAACACTAAAATATCTTTTTTTTTAATATGTTTCGTCGGTCCACTGCCATCCACTGATTTTCACTCTATGAATGGTAACAAATACGATAATTTACCACAAATATCGCTAACCAACCACATACAGGAACGGTCCCACCAAACTCATCAACATACTTTGTTTTATATTCTCTTCACATGGCCACAAATAATAAGCAAAATATGCACGATTCATCATAAAGCACTGCGGGAGAATCAAGAGGGTTACGGTGCTTTCAAACGAATTAGGATCGGAGCTACTAGAGACTCGGAGGCTACAAGCTAGTCTTTGATTGCCTGTACAATTCAGATCATACATTTTAGAGTAACTCACTGAAAAGCATCTTAGAACTGTACTAAAATAACTTATCCGATAGAAACGATGAAATAAAATAAATACTTTTCCAATTTGTTAATGATAAAGGAATTTGTTGTTCCCACATAAAATAAAGGACTTCAATAAATTGCTACGGTTGAAAATCACTCGGGTTTCATGCCACATTAGTGTCAACATTTCGACATCCAACGTTTCGGCAAGGGACCAGGCAGTTCTGTCAGGAATCCAAGTGAAATGTTAGAAATATATACGAGGAACCCTACCCAGTGTAAAACCCGAGGGATCTTCACCCACACTGTTACCCGGGAAAGCATTACACATTACGTGACTTGATTAAATGCAAGGTTGCACTCAGCCAGATAAATTACAACCTCCAGTCACAATATATAGAGGGTTTTCAGAGCAGTGTGTATATTCATATATTTCCTTTCCATTGGAAATCACTTAGGGTCATCTAAGAGAATCGTTGTTTGGAAAGTCACTCCGAGAGGCAATGCCATGTACTTCGCAAACCATTATGCATGGATGAGCAGTAATGTCGAGCTTGAGTTGTCCTTCACAAAATATTTTTGATTTTTATTATTATTTTCGTGAAATTTTTAACAGAAATTCCTATGGCTTCTTAACCATTCCACTGCTCAAAATCAAGATTCATGAGCACATTCACCATGCCGTTCTATTAGAGGTGGACGTAACCTCCTTCTCCATTTTTCTACCATTGTAAAGTACACTAACTAATTGAGTTGTATCATATTATTGAGCAGAGAATAGGGTCCCCTAAATTAGTACTGGAGGCACGAGGAGGCCCAGAGAAAGGAATTGGACCCTCTACCCTGAATGTATGATATTCGCACGCCTGGGGCTAATTCTGGTGTGACCTTTTTCATAAACTAACCCCCGGGTTGAATAACTGAGTGATTATGCCTATGTTACGAAACTAACGCCACGACGTTCCTTGCATGCACTTTTTAGTAAACCATTTCAAGATATACGGCGCCCCTCGGAATTTTCCATTATTTCACTGGCTGAGATGGAGTCGTAAACCTGAGCTCCTCTCCACGCGGCTGTTTTAATAGATTAGCTTGCACTAGTTTCAGAAGCCCGTAAAACATGCAATCTTAAGCTTCACACCCGCAAGTCTCAACACACTAATCCGTACTTCTCTCTTTAGCTCAACGCAGAGCCCGTCTTTCACGCTATTATCTCTTCCGCTTTCCCATCTCTTTCGGATTCCTTCCTGCCTCTCAATCTTCAGCATATCCTCTACCCCCAAGACAAAATACTTCCACACCCTCAGTCTCCTGTTTGTTTCATTTTCTCCCACCAGCGGGTAGGGAAATGTCACCTTACAAGTAGGTAGGACAGAAACGATAAATTACGAGAGAGATTATGAAGAAAGGTTAGTTTTGTTTTGTTTTCCCTCGAACAAAAAAGGATCTAAATTAATGATTGATCGAACACAGGCAGTAAAATCTCTCACAAAGCGCACCTCAATTTTCTTTGTATTCTCATACAGGATAACGGCTATCGACATGGCAAATCCTGCCACACGCCAATTGAGGCGGCTTCCGGGGTGGGTAGTATTCAGGTTCACCTTTTCTCCTACTCCACTCTACCTTATATACCCTCCTCCATACGCATGCCTTGAAAATTTTATGCCAATTCTCTATTTAATTCCTCAGAGTTTCTGCACCATTCAGTGCTACAATCGACATCAGACTCTATCGTAATTCATAATTAACACTGTTACGCAATTTTCAAGGCGTATAGGCTAAGTGGGTATTGCTTTTGTCCCCCCCCACCCCCCCCCAAAGTAAGAATTCTGGTTCGAATTCTTTGAAAGCGATCCTTAGGACTTCATACACAAAATCCAAAAATCCACAGTAATAGATGGCTCAGGGTCCGGCTCCCTACTCTGAATGCACGAAATTCACTCGCCAGTGACTAATCCTGAAGTGACCTTTACCCTCATTTCAACTTAAACTTTAGAAATGAAACGATTATAAACGATTAACGATTATAGTGTATAGACACGATGTTGCTGAATGCCCACACTCTTTTCGTGATTAGTGATCAACGGCGGTAAGCGGATCAGTTCATTTATTTGGGCATTGCGTTGAAGGAAAGCGGGCAAAACAGTCAAGGCAAAGAATAAAGCCATACAAATTTCGGTTAACACAAAATTTTACGCTGGTTCTCCGTGTTGACCGATTTTCCACCGTACGAAAATCATTGCGACGCGGTTGGCGCGAGGGGCTGGGTGCCGTGCGTGCCGCGCACGCGGGGCCTTTTTTTATACCGCACGTTCGTGTCTCATAAATTCCCTCGATCACAGATAATGAGTGGCGAAAATTACGATAGCGATGAAATACACATGCCAGTAGAAAGTAAAAGCATGGTCGTTATTTCCCTTGCGTTTCCCATTCCGACCACGAAATAAAATTCAACCCTTTACCTGCCTCTAAACTAAAATCTACTCCCTTCATTAGAGGAATTTTACCGTTGATTCTCCATTTTTCATCCCAGCAATTGACTTATTTGTGCAAAGCAGCATAGACATAGGACCAAAGGATCAGATTTTGAAAATACTTTATGCTTATCATACGAGTGATGGCAGCATATCTTAATGACTATTAATTTATAGTCTTGGCACCGTCTGAAAAACAAATTTCTTATTGGACCAATGTTTCAAAAAAATTGATATAAACCTTATTTTTAAAACTAAAGGTAAGTCATTCGATCAGGCATTAACTTTTGTCAATGGTCAACATCGGTCAATGTTGCCTTTGGTCTCTTATATCTGATAGGAGTTAAGATATCCGCACTTTGTGTATGTATTTTAGATTTTTGCATCCAGCTTTTCATGCTATGACGGTATAAAGCTGGCAAATCGCCTATCCAGCCTTCTTCTTCGAAGAACTTCGCATTAGGTAATCGATGCAACAATATAAAATGTTAAACACTTTGTTCGGATATCTGTCATAAATATGAAATACATTAATATTCAAAAGTATCAAAATAATTTAAATATGGTGCTATGATATCGTAAGTTTCCAAAGCTCTCTTTTGCTTAGAAATTAATCACTGTGGGAAAATAAATTTTCTGCTTCGATTTTTCCCGTAACGAGCACAGCGTCCTTGACAAGATTTTAAATTATTTCTTCACCTCATTTTAACTCTATAAATAATTATGAACCTTCGATCGGAGAATTTCCGAACCTTAATAACTAACTGCATGACTAACTCGGAACTGTCTCTTGCGTGCGTGTAAAGATAATTTTATGGGTGCCCAGCAGAAATCATAAAAACTCTTGAAATTTATAGTTTTATCATTACAGGAAAGGATCAAGTTTATTCAACTCTTGTAGGTGCGGAAAATTTACGAATTCTTGTGCCAAGAGAATGTATCTAGGAAATTCTATTCCTAGAAATAGGTTTTCACAAACAACCAACTTCAGGGACTAAACTATGAACTCCACAGGATAGAACTAAATTTCTCAACCACAGTTGGTTAACCTGTTTGCTCCCATTACATTGAAGTTGGTAACATAGCGAAAGAGTACGTTTCTAAATAGAGACGTAGAAAGTCATTTCCGGACCCGAAATATATAAATTAAGAGAGATATTTTGCCGGACGGACAGCATTAGGGATTCGTTTTTCCCCCGAACTAAAAAGGACTTTAATAAATGACATGAAACTCAGACAAATCTCTCGCAACGTGCACCTTTTATTTTTGCATTCTCGTACAGTTCAATTCCTGCTGTCCTAACACCTCCCGCCACACACCAATTGAGGCAGCTTACGGCGTAGTATATAAATGTAGACGAACGCTATAAAATATAGAGTGTATACCCGGCTTGACTAATGCAGGATTTCAAACCCCATATTGGTTGGCGCTCCAGGCTCTCAAATCGGCCCAGTATTCAGTTGTGCCCCAGGGGGATTTTGTTTCAACCGCTCGAGATAATCCCGAGGAAAAATCCTTTCCAGCAGGACAACAATGTTAAAACCGGATCATAATCTCGAACGCTACAGTTTAGTACCACTACCCCGAATTTTTCTCGCTCAGAATTATCTCGAGCGGCTCATAGACAGCCTCCCACAACCCCTACCACGCAACTATCGCACCGAACGTATTTGCACAGTGCGACAACGTGAAAACAAACGAGCATCCGGGGCCTGAGAGGTCAAAGACGGTGGAGAGAGGAAGGGTGGCCAGCGCCACCGGACGGTGGAGTTGAGAGAACGGAACGACGCACTGCCGGATTCGATACACAAATAAAAAGCACCTGGAAGGAAACCAATCTCCTGGGAGGCTGACATTAAAAGGGCCCACGCCCTCTGCGGCCACTCTCTCTCGATCGTACACTCAGGAGAGTGACCTTTGTCGGTCACGGGTAGGGAGAGGTCTGAATGGTCGGCGGAACATTTAGGTCTTGGGGAGGCAGTCTGCCGAGAAGAAAGGATCACGGACAGGAAGGAATTGCTGTGAAAGGGAAGAGGAAGTAGAGAAAGAAACGCCAAAGGGTGACGTGTAAGAGGCATACAGATATAATGAGTAGAGGGAGTTAAGGCTCCACCTACAATAGTAAGTTCATTCCTCAATCATTATTTGACGCGCCGCAGGCACGTTGAAGCGGTACAGGTGACCCATGTTCAACCCACCCAGCCAGTTGAAGTTTGAATTTATAATGTGCGCAAGTGTTTGTGTTGTGGTGGTAGCGTTGTGTTTGCGTGAACAGAAACTTAAAACTAATAATTGAGTTGAACTTATATATTTTCTTCGTTATAATTATTGATTTTTTTAAATATTATATGTATATTTTATTATCTTTTTTGTTTTTTTGCGTCTTTTTTTCTGCTGTTATTATTTGCAGTTAGAATTTTAGCATTTTTTCGCAGATAGCATTAAACAATCAAACAATATCATACATTTTCAATACCCCAACTGATTCTACAAGAAGGAAAGATATAGGGAAGACTCATGGACGATTAATTTGTTGAGGCAGTTTGAATGTAGTTGGAATCGCTGGGTCGTAATTCCAGATGTCTGTAAGGAACGTGTTATGGGTCGCCTCGAGTCTGGAATTGAAATTTTTCACTAGTTTACCGATGAAATCGCTTACTGTGGGAAGTTTGTGAGCGGAGAGTACGTCACACATTCGGACAAGGCGGGGTAGGTTAAGGAGTAGGCGAATGGATCTGTTTAGGAAGTTTTCCAGTTTTTTCCTGATTGATTTGGAGTTTGCAAATATTTCGCAGCCGTACAGGAGGGTAGGGCGGACGATTGATGAATACAATTTGACTCTGCAGCTGTGGGAGAGAGGGGAGGTGCGAGAGGATAGTAAGTTAATTGCTTGCCTAATTACTAAAGTATTGCGATTTCATCATTGTTATATTACAGCCCTTCATTTCTCCTTAAAAAATGGCAATTCCCTTCACTTCCCTGAGGCTCTTCATCCCCGTTACCTCCTGACTTTACCTAAGTACTTGCCCAGTTATCTAGTTCTTGTTTCATTTTTTAAGCTAAATTTTCTTTTTTAAAGTTGTGTTATTTATTTCTTGTTATGTTTAATGTTCGTTTTTTCTGTTAGAAAAAGAAATTATTCTTTTCCAGTTTTACTATGTTAATTCCAGTTTACTATGTTAAGTGTACTGCTCACCACTTTAACAATTTCTATGTGCCAAAGGAGTTAAGACTCCTAGAGCAATAAATGAGTTAATTATTATTTATTATTGGTCTTCCTCTGGGAACTTTTCCGTCAATTTTTACTCCAAGATATATTTCCCACGTAACTGCGGGTTCTCGTTACGTTGCCAATCCTCCGTGATCCTCATTGACGTACAGTGATTTGTAGGTGCTCGTATAAAATTAGTGTTACCTTCGCAGGAATTCAATTTTCTTAAAGGATCACTACTAAATGGTATAATATGGGATGAGTGGTAGAATAGAATAGAATATTTTTATTATGCTCTAGGGTAAAACCTATTAGTTAGTTTAATAATTTGTGCCGCTTTAAAATTTAAATACTTTGTTGGTTATTCAGCGTGAGTATGAGAATTAGATAGCCATTCCAGACGAGTTGATTAATGAGTTCATACAAATGAAAGAAATTGACGTGCTCACTCAAAAGTGATACATCTTCCGAAGGCTTTGTCTCTCCTGCGATCTTTCTGCACCGGCCCGAAGATAACTGCTTCATGCGCGACCCCCTTTGCCAGGCGAGCCGAGGCGTTTATCCTTAAATCGCACATGCCTGCACCACAAAGCTTCACGTATCCGTTAATGTAGGTCACAGGAGTGCCGCCGCCGCCGCCGCTACCGGAGGCGCGGGTGTGTGGGGTGCAGAGGAGCCGAGGTTAATGATCGTACGGTGCAAAGGCTCTCCACTCGATCGATTTCGTGAAAACTATTGCACATGCATGATTATTAATGAATGCTTCAAATGCACAAAAATAAAACACGTCATAAAAGGAGCAGATCCACAAGCCTCAGCTT
This sequence comes from Ischnura elegans, assembly GCF_921293095.1. Lineage (NCBI taxonomy): Eukaryota > Metazoa > Arthropoda > Insecta > Odonata > Coenagrionidae > Ischnura > Ischnura elegans. The sequence goes on from NC_060253.1 coordinate 95,088,934, forward strand.
CATTAGGTAGGTATTCGATTCTATGATAAAATCAACGGAAGGAGATAGGAAAAAGGACAATAACTTCGGAAAGCGCATAAAAAGAATGTGCATTAAAACTATAAATGTAATTTTGTAAAAACATAAAATGCACCTTGTGGTAAAATGATTAGATCCACAAGCTTTAGCTGTATAAGAGCGGTAAACGGTGAAGCTGGATCTGAGGTTTCCGCGGCGTTCCTCCACATTAGTAACGAATTTCTGGCGTTCCTCTGCGTTTAGTAAACACTAAGTTCAGACTAAAAAACTACGCGGAGGAACGCCCAAAAGCCGTCATTAATGAGACGGTGAAGCTCTTACATTGTTCTCATTTCGGAGGAGTGGAGAGAAGCCTTATACAAGAAAACCCGTATGCCCCTGAAAAGCGTCATTAATGCCTACTTACACCTACCTATAATCCTTACGCACTCGATATCTGAAACACCGCAGATACCTATTTGAAAATTAGTATCATAAAGGTAACGCACTGGTTAAAGTAGGCGTACATGGAACATGATTCACCGATTTTAGTAATCAACCAAACCTGCCTCCAATCCCACCTGGAATTACCCTCCCCACTTCGGTATAAGACCGATCTCCATTGTTTATACTTATCCACGAAACCTGCCCTCTTCATTACCCGCTAATCAATGAATTTTCATTTACCCATCATGGTTTTCATCAGTTCCTCTCCCATTTGTACAGGCTCCATCGTAAACCGTTTTATCTTTCAGAGTAAAGTTAAAAGTTACGTCCTCGCATCAGCCATTCATGTAGTATGAACATAGGTGGATCTAGGCGGGGGGCACGTGCCCCCCCCCCCGCCCCTTGAAAAATTTGCAAGATTTTTAATATGGTCCCGTTATCATTGCGTTCGTTTTGTATGACGGGGTATCCTTTTGCCCCCCCCCCCCCCCAGAAAGAAATTCTGGATCCGCCCCTGAGTTTGAACAAAATAGGACAGTTTTTTCTGTAAAACTAATTCAAGAAGACACTTCTTTCCCTCTCGACTGATCGTGCGTTGCTTTTTTTTGATAATTTATTACTCATCTACAACTCACGCAATCATTTTCACCCATAGCTATTTTTCAAGGTGAATAGAGAACTCCCTTGTAATCATTGCACTGCATCACATGAATACAATAATAATAGTCACCCGAGAAAATACCGAGGAAAACGTTTTTAATGTGGGATATGGGCGAATGGTGTCTTTGTTTACCCCAAATACTTCATAATTATACTGATAGTTTTAAACGAGTTATATGCAACGGATAAGAGTGGTCGAGCGAAAGTAATAAGTCCACCTAAAATCTATTTTCTCCTTATTCAGCACCCTTGCAAAAGCTCTCGCGTAGGCTCACTGACTTATAAATTCATGGGATGCATTTATACGCAGAATATCCTTACAATAGTAGATGGTGAGTATTATGAGCATTCACCGTGATTACTTCTTCGTAAGGCAGAAGTGATATTGCAGCTCTCATACAGTAAAAAAATCAGAAAAACAAGAGTAACCGCATAAGACTCCGTTGCATCCAGTCTCACCGTATTGTCCTCGAAGCCAATCGATCCATAAGTTTCCACACAAATTCCCATCGAATCTCATCTGTCTGCATTTCTCGATGCGCCGCATTGGTTTTCCTCCGGGACGCAATCGATATTCACAATCTCGAAGGAATCCTTTGGGGTCTCATATTTCCATCACATTCAATACCCTCGGTTTTCTTCATTTTTATCGCCTCGAAGACCACATTATTCTCTCTTTCTTTATTTTTTTCGTTTTCCACGAAAATATTCTCACAGTATATTTTATTTACCCCATCGAAAAACATGTAATGAGACGTACAGCGCAGAGTGGGCGAAGTTTCTGCAAGACGATAACGTAAGATCAAGTTGAAACTTCCAGAATATTTAGGTCTCAATTAAAATTTTGATAAGTGCTAAAATATTAATACTTTCAAAAGAATTAAATATTTTAATACACGAAGATTGATCCTATTAATTAATGAGTGAACACTCAAAATTAGTGAGTTATACAATTGATTTTAGTGATCCTTCCGAAAAGTTTTTGTTTACAGCGTAAATTTTGTGGTGTTACCGCTAACTCATGCGTGGTAACAGATTGACGCATTCGCTTCCAATTTAATTATGACTCATTGTCAGTAGATGGAGACGGAAGAAAACTATTTTATACAAAGTATTTGTTTCATAAAACTTGCATGAATTTTTTAAGGACATCTGAAAATCTCCTTCACTTTGCTTAGAGTGCACCTTGATGTCTTAGATATTTTGACAAGTCAACCTTACTATTTCGAACAAACAAAATGGTATAAATATTTCTACCTTAGAAATATGAATTCATTAAGATATTTGTGAACAAAATAAATAATCGTTCGAAATTATATCAAGGTGCTTTCCAATGGAGATGAGAGATTATTTCATCACGTAAAAATTCATTGTCATTTGTATAGGCAAGCACTCTTGACACACCGCCATTGTTACAAGTCAGATCTGGAAAGGCATACAGCGAAACGTCTATTTACTCAATAGTAACAAAGAAAAAATGTTTCGACAACATTTACAACACTTTGTAATAATAAAGAAGAAGCAACCCCTGACTATGAGAAATTTCGGTCATACGTGGCCATAAGTTCCGAGAGGCAACTTGTATATCATCTTGTGAGCGGCTCTTCACTGTTGTGTTTGCATTCACTCCGGCATCATTGAAAAAAATATTTTATGCGAAGCCCGAGAAGCGTTTTTGCAATCAATCCACCTGGAAAAATAAACATTTTTTACCAACAAAAGGAGTGTTATGTTACTACCTCTGACGGACAAAACATTTTAATAGCCAAGGCATTGATGATACGTAATGTATTATTTCTCGACCAGTGTCGCAGCGAGGGGGGGGGGGTGGTTGGGAATAAACCCCAATAAAGTTTTTGGGGAAATTTCAGGGAATAGAGTTCAGAGAATAGTTTTTAATAAAAATATTTTAATGTGACAAATTTAGTAATTAATATAAAGGGGACGGATAACTCACAAACAAAACATCAAACTATTCCTACAGCCGTTAAACTCACCATTTTGAACCATTTATCCTAAAATTTATCTGGGGGAGGGCCTACGCATCTCCCGCTTACCCTGGCGGGTATTGCATACCCCCCAAACCTTCCAGTATTAGTTGCTCCCCCAAGCCTTAATTCCTAGAAGCGCTACTGCTCTCGACCACTTTTCTGACCATTATTTACTTGTTTTCTAATATTATGGCCGTTTATTTTTCATTATTCATAGTTTAGCAGTCCTAAGATAGGTAAACTGCAGCTCTCCATTCCTCTGTATCCTGTTTCAGTTCTTTTATGTTCCTGAGGCTCTTCTTCCCCTCGCCCGTATCCCTCCGGGAACTTCCATGGAGTTTCCCTCGAAACTGCTGTCTGAATACGCGGTGTTCTTCCATGTCGTAGAGTGATCCATACTGTTGATGATCCATAATCTTCTATATAGGTGAAATAATAAGATCGTAAGGTTTCCCGGAAAACAATTTAAAGGAATTCTTCTTGGTCACTTCAAAGGTTGAGATTCTCCATGGCGAAGGCCAAGGAGAGTTGAGAGGCTTATATACTCTATAGCCTTTCTATGGAGAATGTAAGCATCTCAACCGGAGGAGAACGCGAAAAGAATTCCTTCTACCTCCTCGCTTCTCACCATATCCCTCTATTTTATCTTCAATATCCTTCTCCAGCTGAGAGAATTTTTTTTATATAAATTCAAAATTAACAATCATTTCTTTCGCCAAATGCTCCAGAAGTTTTTTTAATTAAATTCAAAATTAACAATAATTTCTTTTGCCAAATGCTCCAGAAGTTTTTTATATAAATTCAAAATTAACAATAATTTCTTTCGCCAAATGCTCCGACTTTAAATATTATTAATTGATATAAAAATTTCAGCTCAACCTGCGATAAAACAATAAGATATTACTGGCAATGTTAGTGTCAAGTGTGGTGGTGTTGGGGAGTCCCGGACTGTGGGTCGTGGTGTGGGTCCAGGTGGACTCGCAGCGAGCGCGACGGGGTCACGGGAGGAGAGAGGCCGGCGGCGGAGGTGCGAAAGCGGGGAACCCATGCCCTCCCGCCCCGTTTGCGGCACGAAATGCAGGGCAGCGTGTGCGCACGCAACGCCAACCTGCCTCCGTACACACACATACACACATATATATCGTGGAGCGCGGGCGGCACGGAGGGGGTTGGGGGAAGGGGTGGTGTTGCCTGTGGCGACCCGACCCAAACCATCCACGCAGTGGGCTTGCGGGAGGGAGGGGAGGGGGTGGAAGAGAAGGAGATTTTGGGCCCGAATCGATACGGTGAAATCCGTGTGATTCGAATGCTTACGCGATGTGTGTGAGCGGGGGGTGGGGGGGGCACCTGCGACACCACGTGACACGAGGAGGGCGCGGAGTGGAGCAATGAATGCCGCCGCACCTGCTCCGCTTTTTTTTCAACTCATCGCGTCAATGGTATTCCGAAAATTTGCCGCCCCACGGTCATTTTACCGTCACCTAAGCCTTTTTTTCCCAATTGCTAGCTTTCTTAGTACCTATAACTCACGTAAAATTCAACCATTCAGGATAATTAGTGACGTTGATTAGTGTCTTGGAGTGGAGGTCTTGCATTACTATTTATTCAGATTATTCTGAATAAATTGCTTTATGCGAAGTGAATACATACAGTTGTTTCAAGCTGAATCCGGAGGAATTCTAAAATATAGGTTAATTAGAAGTTACCAGGCTATTTACCACAGCCTACACTACAAAACACTAATCAACGTTAAACATAGAAGTCATGAGAAATAAAAACTCAGTAATGAGTAAATTAAAATTTACTAGCTATCTTCCACAAATATTAGCGAATTATAAGTTACGGGCTATGTCCCACAATTATTTCGTATTTCTGGAAAATAGCCTGGATATTCTAATTGACTGATATTTTACAATTCCACCAGTTTTAGCGTGAAGAAACTTTATATATTCTCTTCGCATACAGCAATATATTTAGGATAATCTAAAGAATTGGGAAAGTCTGCAGGGATAGACTAGTCGGATTGAGTCATCATTTTCTTCGGCGAAAGGGAATTCGGCGAGGACGCATTCCAAAAGATTTGGTTGAGGGACGTGGGTTGGGAGCCGCCCTATTGAAAAAGATTCGGATGCTTCCCGGCGCATTATGTGCGGAAAGGCTTCTTGGAATCCTAACCGGGTAACAGATCTCAAGTTCGTAATGCGCAAATGAATAAGTAGTCATATTTAAATACATTGTTTGAGGACTGTGTAATGAATATTCATTCATTGCTTTCACCAACCATAATAATAGCCGGCTCGCCGAATAATTAGATGAGTTAGGAAGAACACTACAGCTGTTTTATTAATGCTTCAGGGTCCCTTCACAATCAGGGTGGAAGGAAAAAAATACATCACACTGATATTTGGAAGAAATATTTAATAACAAATATTATGCAGTATGATACACATAAGTGCACCTTGGGATTTACAGCAATATTATCATGTACTACGATAACGAGTGAAAGTCATTGAATTTTGTGGTTCATTACCTTTTATTATTAATAGTGGCGAAGTGGTCGGCGCAGTGGCCCGGAAAGCCAAAGGTCCGTGGTTCGATTCCCGGTCCAGGGGAATTTTTTCTCATGGCAATTCTTGTATATTTAACCGCCATTCTCGCGGCAGGGTTAGAAATATTACTCATTACCTTTCATTTCAATTAAAACACGTGGAAAGTGGTGGGAAAATGACAGAAATATTAAAATTCCCAGAAATGCTATTTCGACGCACACTCATCTTGCTTGCCGTTGTGTCATCTATCTTGTTTTACGAACGCAAAACAAAACACACGTGGCGTTTAGTAGCGGAATCGTGCACTAGAATGTACAAAGAAGTGCAGCGGTGGGTTGAAACTACAATAATTCACACTAGAAGGATTATAAAAATAAAAACGTGTCGATGCACGTGTGTGTACCTTCGATGTGAAGAGGTTATTCTGCCAGCATCTCAATTTTGGTTTATTTACCACCACCCGTCATCTCCGCCAAAAATACAGCCTGGTCTTTTTCAATTTCTTTCCTGCTTACCTTCAATGTTCCACTCAATCATCGCCCCCAGTATTCCATCACCCTTTTTCGGCCGTCCAGTCCATCAACATTTTCACTCCTGCCTTCATCCCACGGCTTACACCCTTCAACCACCGAGCCTTTTGCATCATACATATTTTCTCCTCCCTGTCAAACGTACACCAAAATGTTTCTCCTCACTCACATTACGCTGAAGCTTAAAACTACTTTCTGATTCTCTTTCCAATCGACTTCACAAAGTCATAATGCTGCGCTCGTCGTTAGACTTGAAAGTTCTGTTGTGAATCACCACCTAATTTAGCCATTTTACTTTATAAAAACTATTTAAATTAAAAATTCCTGGCGTACACTCAAAATAATTCTCACTCATAATTCGTCATCATCATCAGTCATTAATCTTTAGATTGATTTTACGCAGCTCTCAACTCAATTCTCCGATCAGCTATGTCAACACCCAAAAATTTCATCTGACTTGCATCCATCACCGCCGACTCTATTCACCCGGATCTTTGCCGATCTTCACTTCCACCCGTCCTTCAAAGATACTTTTCATTAGACCATCGTTGTTAATGATATGGCTGGTCAAGTTTTATCCAGGCATTTATATTCAAGGATTTCAAAAGACTTCTCCTCTCCATTACTCTCCTCAGTTGTTCCGAATTACTCACAATGCGTAAGCTATCTTTATGCATATCTAAAATATGAGAAAACATTCCTAATGGATTGGAACAAGGAATGCTTCTCTATGATTGAAAAAATGGGCACAGGATAGGCGTGACAAAGGCGATGGAAAATCAATACACATCAGTTGTGACGAGGAAGACTGCATGTTCCATCACAATTTCCCCTATTGGTAGAACTATCGGGGGACTCTCATTATATCATCATTTGAATATCATAAGCCGTAAAGAGAGTTATTGTCAAAATGGAACATCAATAAGCACCCATAAAGAACCTCAGAGCAATATTTTAGCCATGATAACATTAGGGGAACATTGGTATTTGATGATTTGGAGATGGTATTTTTGGACACTCTTTCGCGGGACTGATTTGAATACTTCAGGCAGTTTTTCTATCGTGTGGGAAAATCTAAGGCTCCTTTCCGTGTACTGTGTGGGCTAAGAAGACGACTCACTTCAGTCAAGGAATAAATGTGTCTTTTCTGCTGCCAGGATTATGTTATTTATTCACATAGGGTATTGGAAAATTATGTATCTTAAAAAATATGAACCTGACGATGTCGCAATTATCATAAGTTACTTTATAATCAGATTGTACAATTATAAAATACTTGTTCAATGCTCTGAGTAAATCTTGAAATGCATCATTCAAAAAACTAATCTAAATAAAATTTGGATAATCAATGTATACTTCTAAGCCAAAGTATTTATGTATTTTTTTTACCTTTAGCAAAATTAATTCTCAATTTTCTTCACACCATGCCCCGCCTATGACCTCTTATTCACAATAATGTCGCTTTGCAGTCAATTTTTTAAATAAGGTTTTTTCGCGCGGTGGGATGGATATTTTCTACACTGAATAGATCTCAAAGTGAATTAAAATTGACTGCGTTTTACCCAATGTACGAAATCGCGCCACCGTAATGATTTTTATCACGAATTTGTATGAAATTGGACACTTAATCAGTATTAGGGCATGATTTACGCAAAGGAATAATTCATTTTTCCCTGAATGCCGTTGCGACCGGAAGAGGCTGCCTCCTATTCACATTTCGACCAATAAAACTTCGCGGAAGTTTCCTCCAAGTTTTTCCAACTTCTCAACCCTTTCATTCGATTCATCACGCTCAGATAAGGAAGGCATGGAGGCAAAAGCGCCGCAACCCTTTTCTCCAAGATACAACAAATTCGTTTTTCTCTTTTGATGGATGGAACACGAAACTTTGCCCAACATTACCTTCGCATTTTGAGTATGGCACCATGACTTCTATTATTGATGTCTTCGTAAAGATTCGGGTTTAACATATACGAGGTTGACCTCAAAATTTCTCCGTTGCTACATCAACCTTCGTTGCTTGGATGCCATGAAGATGAAAATCGGAGTGCAGAAAAAGTATTTCTATGATTCAGATATACTTTACCAGATTGAGCGCAAAAATGCTATCAAATTTATAAAAAAAAATCACTTACGTTGTCTAAATGATGAAAGAATTTCGTTGTTTGGAAGACTGAGGAACTTTTTTCCAAAAGTTAACTTACGTGGGTGGAGAATTCATAATCCTAAGGGTTTACACCGAGAAGGTATCTTCAAGAATTTAATAATGCACAAGTTTTAAACCTGCTACTCTTATACTCATGGGTCTTCATTCGTTTAAAGATTTCGTTGGTTGAATGAGAGGAAACTAGACGCTATACTATTTTTATTGTTTAAAAAATGCATTAGAGCATCAAATGTCGCTAACTCATAAATTTCTGACAACGGTCGAAAGATAATTTTCTGAGTCAATGCTGGAACCCAAAAGCCCGGATAGCATGAGAGAGAGCAAAACGCAGTAGTCTTCTTAAGACCTAAAAACGGATATGTCGCCCGCAAGTGAAGAAAACTGTGTTCTAATTGTGAAATTGGGTGAGTAGAAGAAGTTTACTGGTAACAAGGACGATCATTAAGTCAGTGAGATGAAATAATTATGTACTTTGGCATAAACAGCAATAATCCGCAGAGAATAATTCAACTCATCGTTAAGCACATAACTTCAAGCTCATCGTACACAAAACAATAAGAGACTTCGCATTCCTTCAATAGGAGGCTGGCTGAGGCCTCTTTCCTCTTCGCCCTTTCTTACATTCCCCTTATACCCGTCCAAAATATTGTCAAGGGACGGTATCAAGAGTGGGCCGTTGAAATTCGGAGGGGAGTAGATCTCGTAAAATTGCATTTTGCCGGTGTGCAAAATAAAATCAATTAATAACAATACGATAAACTATTTATTGGACCGGATGAATAGGGGCACCAGAAATGAGAATGGTTAAAAATAGCGAAAAGGATCAAAATGTCACAGTGAGATTTCTTATTTTCCCCGCTAAAAGTAAGGCAACACAGCGTTTTCAACTAAACTTTGGGAAACCACGTATTGGGAAGGAAACTTCACTTACAATTAGTAGAACGTTCATTCCACGATATGACTTTATTAGAGCCAATAACGAATTCAACGCAGTATGCTATTAAATGGGTATAATGAAGTTACCATTCGCGACAGCAACGAAAGAGCGATCCTTCTCACACGGGAAATAAGCTATAATTAGGGCTTTTATCAAAAAATTTATCCTAATCTACATAATACCCTTTGAGCCACCGCTGGGGTGTTTAGCGGGGGGTGACCAATCACCAGCATGCAGCGTATCAGAGGATCCCCACATGTACCGCACACGGTCATAAAAATACTTAGCATAATAAAAAATACACGTCCACATATATGCAAATGCAGAACTTGCCAACGGTTAATAATCCCTATAGCAAATCCATGAAAGGTTAGAATAATAAAAAAATAAAAACATGCAATGAGTCGCCCTAGCGTGCGACACCATTAATTAGTCGAGACACCGTTGCTATCCTTAATAGTACGAGGTAAGATTGATATTTTAAGTCTCTCTGTAATTATATAAATGATCATATATTTTATCCTTTTCATAACTCTGCAATGATATTCGTCTCCAGCATTGGAAATTAATAGATCGCTACAGGGGCGGAGCCTTGAGGTAATTATTCCGGCTGGGGGAGGTTTAGGTGCAACTAATACCGGGGTGTGTGGAGGTACGGTATACGCACCAGGATAAGCGGTAGGTGCGAGATTAATAAATTGCGGAATTATAAGATAAATGGTTCAAAATGGTGAGTTTAAGGGCTTTCTGAGGAATATTTTATTAATCCTTACGCTATTCTTTTAGTAATATCAATCTAATTAAGTGAAATAGATTGAACTTAAAAAAAAAAATTTAAGCTCTGGGGGGGGGGATTTATCCCCCAAACCCCCCCCCCCCCCCTCGCTGCGCCACTGGATCGCTACGCGCTCATCGTTTCCCTGAGGATACATTTAAAAACTGATTGATAAACGCACCAAGTGGTATCATATATCAAGCTCCTCCACGTATATCTCCTTCAAAGAGAGACAATGACGGCGGGTCACGCAGTCCCCGTGCATCTCAGCCGCCCTTTACATCCCAGAATCCCTTCCGGCGGACTTGTCAAAAGGAGAATAAAAAAATCCAAGCGCCGGGTTTTTCTTCGCTCGAGTCGCCCACTCAAGAGGACGGAGACGACGACGCTTTCATTCCGCGGAAGAGGGCGCACTCCTATCCGCCTCCAACTGTTGACGCGACCCCCTTCGGTCCGTGTGCATCGGAGAAACGATCTCCACTTGGGAGAGGGCCGGGTGGCGACCGCGGCGCGGCCGGGGGCGGAAGGCCGTTCAGTCGGCGAGCGGCCCTAATGAGGGCCGTGGGTGGACGCTGCTCCGGACCAACAGGGACATGCAACAGAGGGATCGGGAGAGGGAGAAATGTAAGCCACTCTAAGGTGGTTGCGACGGTAATAGCAGGTCTCTGAGAGCCCCCGTATTAATAACCCAGTCCATTAAAATAGTAAACCCATGTTACATGTAAGGAGAAACACACACCCCGTGAACCCTGCTTCAAACCCCAGCTGTGGAAGAGATGATGGAAGTAATTTTCTACACAACGTTTACACAACATTTTCTACAATTAAGCCTGAATCACAAAATAATTTATTCCGCCCCTCAGAGTGATAGCTTCAGCAATAGGTTTTCAGGGACCAATGGAGTAAACGCTCATTTTATTAATCACACGGACATTCCCATTGTCCCTTTTTTATCACTTAACCCGTCACTTTCCGTATTTACAAATGTTTTTCAATTAAAGGCCAAGAGTGGCGCGCCTGAAAGACGGCACCAGCGTTGTATTCAGCGACGTAAAAAGGGATGGAATTTCCATCTCTGAAGCCATCGCGGAAAATTAATGCGTGAAACGGTCATTTTTCCGCCATCATTCGCGCCTTTGCTCGGAAGGCACGGAAAAAATGATCAAATGACTTAGGCTTTCATTTGTCATGAGTACAACTGGGGTCAAATAAACGATTTTTGGAAAATTACCGAGTCGTAATAGCTCCGATCATCATGGCGAAATTCCCCAAAGTTGAGCCAGCAAATGACGGTGGAAGAGATCTTTCAGAGGTGTCCCAATCCCTGCTTGAGTGCAGTGTTATGAGCACTTCATCTACATCTACATATACATAATACCCTGCGAGCCACCTCTAGGGTGTTTGGTAGGGGGTGAACAATCACCAGCATGCAGCATGCAATTGGTCAAATCCGTCGAATTCGAGCCGTAATCTCTTAGACGCCTTTCTTCAAGAATAGGCTGATGCCAACGCCGGGTTTCTCTCCATCCATCCTTCTTTCTAACCTTCCCTCATGGCGCAAATGATCTAAGCTGTTGGTCGCGTGTTCCAAATGCCAAAACATTCCGGGAGAAATTAAAACAGGCTCACTCGTTCAAAACAGGTTTTCCTCGCAAGACTTGCCCTTAAATTTTTTTCCATTATATTCATCAAGTAATTATAGCGTCTCATGAAATGGTCAACCAACCGGGTCCCTCTCATTTTTCGTTTTATTTGATCCAAAAACCTACGCACTAAATTAAAGTCAGAAAAAATGGAAATTCTCAATTTCGATGGGCGAGTTGTCCATCGTCTTCATGCCCTGAAGACGATGGACAACTTGCCCATCGAAACGTCGGCCGAGATGGAGCTGAAGAACCTGACCCGGTGGAAATCCCGTGTAACTTTCCACAATTCTCAATCCGTATGATAAAAAGGAGCGTGGATATTTTTTACATCGATCACTGTTTCTGTCATAACAGGATCGTCATATTCCCCTTTCCATCACTGCTGTGAGCTCATAATGTCGAAAACTTTTCGAGTGGGCAGCTAACTTTGTGAATTTTTGTTTTTTGATACACGACTGTGAGGATGAATGCAGAAAATATTTTTCAACAAAAATCTTTTTCTCCTCCTCTCAAATATATGATTTTTCTATGTAGCATTATAGTGTAATTATAATCTCCAAATATCATAATATACCAGGAGAGATGAAAAAAGGCTCACTCTACCGCAGTATTGCAATCGTAAGATAGGTTTACTGCAGCTATACATTTCTCCCTTCCCCAAGCTAGTTCCCTTGTTCCATGACGTTCTTTTTCCTTGCATCCGTCTATATTGCCCCACAGACTTGTCTCTTGGTCTTCCTCGTAGGAATTTTGCAATATAGACTGATATACTATCAATATTCTCATACTAAACCCGCTAAAGCAAACCCCGCCTCCGACACAATTTGTGAATGAGGTGTATGAGATATGATAAATGATCAAAGATTTTCTTTTTGATTTAAATGCAAACATTTTTCCCGGGTTTCTACCTGTCGGCGTTTTCTTATGAGATCGGCATATCTGAAAACGACTTATTTTTCACCTTTACAGTCTGATCTTGCTGCGGCGTCAGCACTCACACAGTTTCAAGCCACACGCTTTTAATGTCTAGGAATCCTCAAGAATCGTACGTTAGGCTGACAAGTCCCGCAGGCAATTCGATTACTTTTCTTCCTTCTTTTACATTTGTAATGTATTTTATCACCGATCTCTTGGTATTGCTCTAGTTGAAATCCCGTTTCCCTATGGAAGTGTTTTTTTCGTATAAGATATCTACCCACGCTAGGTCGACACCCGCGCATGGGTGGAGGGGTAGGAACAGCACTGAGGGTGGTCTGTATGGTATCGTTTCTTTGTCCACTCAGCTTTCTTTGTGCTGTGTTGTCATGACGACTGATCGGAAACCGCTACCAATCCAAACCATTCCATTCAAGCGCATCCGCCATCTTTTTTCTCTGCACGGAAAGGACCAGGTAACCCTCCTTGCCGTCGAGATAACATATTTGTCTCAGCGACAATCCCAAGAGGTAGGATCCCATTTACCCTTTTCAATGCCTGCTTCTACCCAATAACCCGCGAGAAACTTGATGGGCTCTTAGCACGAGGTGTTCTGAAGCCAACTCTGTCAATGAAAAAGGGGGTTTAAAAGGTGAAATAAAGTCTGACAGTGGTTAGAGGGAATATAAATATTTTTATGGCAATTTTTCGATCGTGGAAAGACATAATTCCTACGCAACACAGCTGGGCAATGTATCTCTCTTATTTTATAACATCTTCCGGACCCTAAAATATGGCGAGACGCCAAAATTATAACCTGAGTGTCGCACTGAAACACTTAAAATTAATCCTGAAATGTTACGGAAATCTACACTCCACGCCGCATGCCTCAAAAGACGTGTGGAGGAGGGTGTAAAGGATACCAGCCATTTGCGTGCAAATGTCTATTACATTAACGTCTGCGTTGGTAGGGTGATTTGACCACGGCCAATCATTTCCTAGCCCATTTTTTAGGTAAAAAGAATTCCTACAGCGGCCGATAGATAACATATCTATCTAATTTGAATGTTTTTGTAATCTTATCCCAGAGAGCAACCCACGAATCTCAAACGGATTCCAACCAGCACAAACCTACAGTGGGTTTGAGGGACCGCGACTACCTATCTCACGATGACATGCATTAATCCGTCTGCATCTGAGAAGGTAACATCAGAGAGGGAGAGAGGCTTCCAGTAGATGAGGAAATCAAAGGAGGCGAGCCCGTCTGAGGACCAGCCGTACACTCGGTACTCGAGGGATGAAGTGACAGAGGTCCGTATCATGATGTTAAACCCTTTGTCTCTCCTTTACCAGAGCAATGATACCACACCGGACAGGGAGGAGGAGGAGCACGGATCCCTCGAATACAACAACACCGTCCCGCCCATTTTTCCAGCACTCGAGCTTGCTCGCACCCCCGTCTCCAGGGGAGGAAGGGGGTAATCCACCCCCGTTTTTCTTCCCCCGCATCTTCGCCAAGAGAACTGGTAAGGAACTCGACGCTCGGCGGCGGCGACGAGGACGCGTGAGAGAGACCTAACCCGTCTCTGTGACCCTTGACCTTTTCCTCGAACGGCGTATTGATCCGGCCGCGCCCGCCACGTCCCATAAACCCCCCTCTCCCCCCCCCCCACCAACCCCCCTCCACCTCCTCCCCCGCCTCTCCACGCTTCCTCCCCTCCTCTTCGTCTCCCTCTTCCTCTCCTTACATTCTACACACACATACAATCCCTCATCATTCATCGCGGCCTCCCTTTCCCGTCTTCCTTCCTCCTCGCTTCCTCCCAGCCTTCCATCCCTCTTTTTCTTCCTCCACCTCCCAGCCTTCGACCCGGCATCTCCAACATCTCAAGCGTGTGACACACACTCGCCGTGGGCCGAGTCTCAAGCTCTCCTCCTCCGCAGGGTTCTGCACGCGGCCTCTCTCTCTCTCGCATTCTTCCGACGACGAGACCCCGCCGTCCCCGAAACTTGGTGAATGCATCCGCGAATTCGAGGAATTCGCCTCTCAAATGTTTTGAGCGAAATTTTTGCCCGTTCCCGCTGGCCACGAGGGGGTACCAATGGTTACTTGGGATCCGTTTAGCGTCGAGTTTCCATTCCGTGGACCGATCTAGTGCCGAAATGTAGTCCAATCAAAATTGGTGAAATTCTGATCCGCCGGATTAGCATCTCCATCTAAGTAAACCAAAATTAAGCAAACATATTCACGAAATAAGGAATTTGATAAAAACTGATGGAATAACCATGGCAATGAATTACCACACCTCACCTAAATATATTTCATGGAAAGAGATCGAGATCTCTTGAAATTTTTATTGAGATCTTATAAAAATGGCATAGAACCATTAAAAATCGATTGAGACCGTGAAATGAAGAAGCATACAAATTTACAAAGTCATTCATTACCATGGTTATTGTGATTTCTTGGCTTAATATTTTAAAGCGAAATTGGAACTTAAGCCATCATAGAGCTTAGCGTTAGGCTAGTTTCCGTTCATCATGAGTTTATATTTCCTATATGGTGCATCAATGGTGTGCCTTGTGTAGGTAACGACTCGGAAATGTGTTCCACGAGTCTAGGCTCCTCACGATTCCCTTAAATTTCTCAAAAAAATTGGTAAATTGCCAAAAAAAAACGGTAATCAGGATATAATATTTTAGGAGTCTCGACTCCAAGGGTTACTATGGGGTAAGCTTTGGGCTCCGATGACCGTGCGTTTCCAATTCCTAAGCGGCCACTGTAGCATTTATACCGCTAAATGTCGGCAAAAATTTTCTCAAAAAACGGCGAGGGATATAAAAAAATCCTCTGCGGCCTTCTCGCCGATTTATGTTCTCAATTGATTTCATCAGGATGAGAGAAAAACATTCCACGTGTAACTATCGATAATAGTTTCACAGAACGAGGTATTTTAAATCAATATATAAAACATTTTTGTAATATCAACTCAATCAAGAAGGACACAGTATATAACGTCATTCTCTGCTATTTTCTGGATTCCATTAGAAATAGAAAATAGCATGATGACTATAGTCAAAATCCATGGATAATACATAAGGTAATTTTCTTACTTATTACCCCTTTAATGCTTTTTAATACCTCAATAGTGGTTTCCTTCTATTTCACATTGCGTTGGCTTTATTTTCAAACT
The DNA here is from genome assembly GCF_921293095.1 of Ischnura elegans. Taxonomy (NCBI): domain Eukaryota; kingdom Metazoa; phylum Arthropoda; class Insecta; order Odonata; family Coenagrionidae; genus Ischnura; species Ischnura elegans. The sequence continues at coordinate 95,104,742 of NC_060253.1, forward strand.
AGAAAAATTGCCCTTTGAAGTAAATTTAATCAAATTGAAATACTATGCGAGAGATCGTTTCCCTAGCCAACGCGAAACATCATCGAACGCATTATAAAAAATCAAATACACCATTATGTCCAACAAGTAGCTTGCTAAGCTCTCCGACTGCATCCCAGCAACACTAATGACTTCTTCAGATTGTCCATCATAAATCATACAGCCTACAATCTGCGCAAAACTATTAAAAACACTTCTTTTCATTTACTTTTATTCATCAATAAAAAATCGCACATCGTATCCTATGCTTAATATTGCTGGAAAGTTAGCTGGTAATAAGAGGGAGAACTCTAACTCCAGGTATAACTACCTCATATTATCTCCCTCCATTGTTTGGAGTAATATTTTCATATCTAATTACCACCCCAATTAATCAAGTCCACATAATTTTTTTCAATACGTCGCTATAAATGTTTATCACAATTACTCCTCAATATAAATATAAACAATGAGCTTTTACGGGAACCGAAAACCGAGAAAACATTTCCCTGCTCGAAATGAAATCCAAATTGTCACTTACGGGTGTCCAGACCATCACGGCATTACAACAGATCGGGGTTTAAGCAGCCATTTCTGGCATAGAGATAGATATTCGATTCAAAGCAATGGGAAAATGTTCCGCTCCCATCAATACACTACTTCCTTCTATGTATCTATGAGATGAGGATTTTTTTTGCCGCGTCATATCAGTCAAAATCAACTCCGTCCATCGTTGCGCCCTCCATTATAAATCGTATCATAACGCCAGATGCCGACTTTCACCGAATAACGTTCACTTCCTGTTTTTCTTTGGGGATAACTCTTGAGTGCAGAAGTCATCAGAATTATTATCCCTCCCCTCTCCTTTCCCTCGCTTGAGTGCGCTGTCTTCTATCGAACATTTGAAACCTTTCTCACCCCTCCCTTATGTTTCCGCATCACTAACAGTTACCTAAGTCTACATAAGCTAATTCCCCCTCTCCTACCAGTCGCCCGCTTAATGGCCTTATCTCCTCTATACACCATTGTCATTTTATTATTCTTGTCATTATGTACGCTTTTTTACGACACCTCGTCATAGTATCTTTTTTATGAACCAATATCTTTGTAAGCTTTAGTTTCCGTAATGGATACTACAAATTAAATAATAATACAAAATAAAAATGAATTTTGATAAAAAGCAACGACTAAAAAGAATGCAAGTAATTTTTGTTCAATAAATTTTCCAATTAACTTTGATGTAAATAAATTTGTTGTAATGACTTCATCTTTCTCTTTCCTTAAATGATCGCAGCGCTGCCATTATATTTTGGTGGCCATTTTTGGAACTGATATCCATATTTAATTTTAAAGTCTGAATAACAATTGAGATGCAGTCAAAGTCACAATAAAAGTATTATAATGAATCATTGTCATCTGGTTCTGAGTTATCCTGAAAATTTCAGTTATATTACTAATCAAAAAGTGGGTTGAAATTGAGTAGCAAGATTTGACCCGGACAAGATAAAAAAAACTATAATGCGAGTTTATAAAAACGTTATAAAATCATAATTAATGTCCCAATATCGTCCGTAATACAGACACTTGAATTTTTCGCTCTCACCCCCATCTCCTGCTCTCGGTGATGTATTTTTATGCATTTCAAGAGTCTATCTTCTGCATGGAATCTCGGGCTCTTTAAAACTAATATTTGTATTCTTTATCAAATGGTACATTTCACAGGTTTTTTATTTTCTAAATGCTTCCTTAAAGATATGATCTCCATTTTTTAATCATTTCCACTTTTATATTTTCCAGAGCATTTTTTCATCTAATTCACTAAAAATAAAACACAATAAAGAATCAAAAACACAAATTTTTATCCTCCAGCTGTCTACAAAATGTTTTATGAAAATGCGCGAATTTAACCTTCGGCTTGAAAAGTCCCTCTCATCCTTTAAAATTTGTCCCTGGATACCTACACAAGGTACAACTCTCCCAGATTCGAGTGATTAAAATTTAAAATACGTTCTTTTTAAACGAAAGGAAAAACCTACAATTTTGCGCAAGAAAAATTTTTGAAGCCTTCGGTGAGTCTTCAAAAGTACTCTCTTAAAAAGGGAAGTACTTTTCTGCAAGAAATTGTTTCAAAAACTTAAGTTCACCTAATCATCGACTCTTGAAGATGGCTTCCTTTTACTAATGGACGATGTCTACTATTTTTCCGATTATTTTGTAAAGGGCTCTCATCTTTCACTTCAGGCTCCTACTATCCTGAAGTAAGCGCCTCCAACTGCATCACAGGACCATAACCAATGCTTCAGTTATTGGTTTCCTTCAGTCACACTTGAAGAGAACGCTTTCAGTGAATCTGCTGATGATAAGAGCCGAATCTTTCTCGTCAATCCAATATCCTATTGGATTTTTTATGCGTAACAGGTTCGCATTATTTCTGTTGCGTACATTTTTTACGCTACTCGCGATACTTGAATGAGTTTTGATTCCAAAGGGTGTCAATTTTATTAATGCATCAAATAACTCAGAAGTACTTCTGGGGTCATCTAATATATTAAGATACCTAAATATCTAACAAATATTTTACACTCCATAAAGAAAAGAATTCTGATTATGGGGCAACGAAACCACTCGCAATAGTATTATTAAGAACCAACTTTTGGAGCCTCCGAACATAATTTAGTCTCTAACATAATCTCTACCCCAACCAACCTTGCTACCCGTAACAGTCTAACTTGTTTCTTTTCCAAGATTGTAAAATACAGAGTTCCCCATTTCCGCGACATACCAACTGATTCGATCGTATCTCCCCTTGGCAGCCCGAATCTCTCGAATCACAGAGAAAAAATTACTTAAAATTTATTCAAAACATTCTAAATTCGAACATTGATTCTTCTCAATTACTTTTCTTCGCTAATGTCCGCTCGAGTCCCTGGCCGTTCCACTCGTTCCAATTTTTTTCTTCACTTACCAATCCCCGGACTTTCTATTACCAAACGTTCATTATACTACTGCCTCTTTTTACTTCTCAACTCTACCAAATAAGCTCGATTCTTTCCTGCTCTCACCTGCCACTTTCATCAACCTTGCTATGTAAACAATTAAGCTCGACCTTCTTCCCGTTTCATATTCTAGTTTAATTCTTTTTTAATTTGTATTTTTAATCTTTTCCCTAATGATTTTTATATTTTAAACTTCATAAATCGAAACTAGAAGCTTGGACGTGGTGGAAAGGCTCCATATTAGCAATGATAGCACCAAGTCATAATAACTTCATAAAGATAAAAAATTTAAATAAATTGTGGAAGTCATGAAGTGTTATCATTGCGAATTAAACTTCTTACTTATATCCATTATTATCTTGTTGCTGTTTCACTTTACATTGGCATAAATGCTGAATGTGAACAACTTAAATAAATAAATAATATGAATAATAATAAATATATTACACGTATTGGACATTAACCACAACAGCCACAAATAAGTTTAATTTAAAAATTATAAGCCTCACAATGCTCAGGAATCATTTATTCATGCGCCCAACGCAATCATTTACGACGGGACAATTTCCGTAACGCGCGCTCTTTTTTCACCCCTATCTGAGAATCTCCTCTCTTCCATCCATCACCAGCCCATTCTCCTCCTCCCCACTTCTCTTTCTTCCTATTCCCTTATCTCTCTCTCTCTCTCGCGCTCAAATTCCTCGCTTTTTTCACGCATTAATCTTTATCCTCACTCATCCTCGGACCACTTCCATCTAGCAGCCACCACTTAGCACTCATTTTCTGTTACTCGGTCGCGATTTGGGAGGGTGAATAAATTCCAAAACGAAAATATGCGTTGGGAGAGCGAATAAGGCAATTTAAAACATCGTCATTTTGATGTAGCTCCTCAAAGTCTTGAGGGAATCAAATATTTTCATTCATAATAGACCTAATCGAACCATATATTCTTAAAAGAGTTCCTAATTAATAAAAATAAAGTCATTCTTTTTCGAATCTGTTTGGAATTGAAGCAAAATATGAATATGAAGAAATATATTTATACCTACGTATCTTACTAAAAATACACGGACCTGATAATCTACGAAATAATTTTGGAATAAATCATATATCGTAAAGCACTCAACTTGTTTCCTATTTACTTAGGTTCATAGACGCATATACCTCTTTGAATGTGATAAATAACACAATGGTGCAACATTTTTTGAGTGAATAGTAACGTGCGTTAGGGAGCAAAATGGAAAGTTCGCATGCATTTGCAAGCGATTATTCCACTATCGCAGCTGCACGAAGTAAAAATCTTTCTTTTCCATAAAATAGTCCGCTGCGCAATTGTCACGAAAGTGGGAGACGCCAGCAGCTTCCAAGCGGGACAGATACGGCAAAGAAAAAATACTATAGCTACCTCTACTTCAAGTGCAACAATATGCGCCATTTCAATACTTCAGAACCCGAAAAATCTCTCCCGGATGACAACATTTCAGGAATTCTGTTCGGAGACAATATGCGAGCACTAGTTGTTTACCATCGTTCGGTCCTTTCATCTTACTCCCTTTAACCCGAGCCTGACGATTCGGAAATCCCCGTATGTGGGACAGAACGTTTGACCTTTCGCCTAGCGTTCGCTAGATTCCCTGCCCCGAGGAAATTGTATTTCGTCATCGCCTGTTAGTGGATGAACTGACGTTTAATGGAAAGAAAAGGTCCATGGATCCATCCCTCGGGATGAAGGTCATAATTCACCCCTCCTACTTTCGGGATTCACCGGGTGATAGAAAACTTAGTTGAAATTTTTGCTTAAAGTGCAGATTTGTCCGTAATCGAGGCAAAAGAGCAATGGAGGGATTTTAGATCAACCAATATCCATTTAAAAAGGTAATAACAATTATAATCATTACATAAAAATCCTGAGATTGTTTTAATACAATTTTCCACTCTACTATCCAATCCCCTCATCAAATCCGTCTTATTTGGTGCAAGATAAATACTATGAAGCCATAGTTCAACTGACGCAGGCGTGATGTAGTGGAAGTTCGACATAATTGAAATGAAAGTTAGTTATTAAAATACAAAAATTAGTAACTACTTACCTTTCATTTCAATACTAAAAAAACTCCTTCCTGAGAACCCTACACAAAACAACGCCATCAGATATATAAACCTACATTACAGAAAACTTTCACATTGTCAAAAAATATCAACACATAAATGCAACTAAAATGATAGAGTAAATGATTCTTCAGATAATAAGGAATAGGTGATTCGATGTGACGAGAAGAGTTGTTGACATTTTTCATAATATAAGAGTGCGATGAATTGGATGGATGAGGCAGATACTTTGTGGAGATCCATTATGAGATATGAAGTGAAAGTGCAAAGTGTTTCACTTCATATCTCATAAGTGTGCGAGATGTCTGGTTTACAATTTTCTCCACTATCACTTAGCTTCCACTGCGGTTCCGAGCGCGGTATTCTGAAACACCTTATGGCATATTAAACCGGATTTGTTCATTGTTTTCTGCAAATAGTAAATATTTGAGATTGCTGATTTTATTCCGTATACTCCTTTGTTTTTTAAGTAAATTTTGCTGAAAATGTTTGCCACGTAAATGAAACGCTAAAACTAACCAACCAGGTCAAAATATCAAGAATATCGGACAAGTTAATCCAAATGTGATGCAACATGATTTTTTCTAATAGCTTTTAAACGTAGTAATTATTATCTGAAAGGGCTAAATGCAGTATATTGCCATTTATCCAACTTGTATCTCTCAAATTCCCACCCTTATTGTCATACCAGTCTTGCAAGTAGCGAAAAGGATTTCTTCCATTGTTAGTCCTCGCGACAAAGAATGAACCGACGAACAATGCAATAAATATTTATGAAGGTGACTTGTATGAGTCTTTTTTCGCCACTGAGAATGAAAAAATATGGTTCTATGTAATAAGGATGAGAATTGATAGCCCCACTGAAGGAAAGACAATCCACAGTCAGGCCTATGATCGTACGCAGGGCAAAATGCGTCACATCCTCCCGATTATGAGTTACCGGCTATGATGCGTGCCACGTCTGGCAAGCCTCTCCAGATTCGGCTTGGCTTAAGAAAGCGAATAAGTCACTGAGACGGACACCTGCAGCCTCTGATATTCGAGGCTTTCCCTCACATATCCGTCCTGGTAGGTATTTCATGAATTTCCTATTATGCTACTTTGTTATAGTACATTTATGCAATGTAAACACAAGAACTAACTCGGAAATATTAGAAACAGAAACAACACATGGAGGGAAACAAGAAATGAGCAAGCTTCGCGACATAATTCTCAGGAAGCTGGCCGATCCTTTTAGCTTCAATTGGCTGCCTCTCTCCAGCTACCATAAGAAGGGTTTGCTGGTGAAGAGTTCTTTGTCCCAGTAGGGGTAAATCGAAAGCCTGCAGCAACCTGGTCCCCTTCTTAGAGTTTTCTGCAATCGACCTATTACAGGCATTGACGCTCAGGGGAAGATTATATTTTCCCACCAATAAGATAATTTCCTCTTACTACATTAAGATTTTGATAACTAAAAAAATCATAAATTAAACTATTTCCTTTCAAACAATTTAACAACGGGAAAAATCACTAATGGGAATTAAGTAAGTTTAATCCATTATGACATCAAAAAAAAAGAAGTGCCAGATTCCGAAAGTCAATCAACTACATCTAGAAGCCGTGTAATGAATTCGAATGAGATTTTTTATTTTTATTTTTCCGTAAAATTAAGAATAAAAAAATCAACGTTATGATAACGCTTCTCGAAAAAACAATCAGATATTGCGTTTCGCATCTTAAACATTAATATTCCAGTAGTCTCTTTTAAAAAATTTTAATGTTTTAAATTAGTCCTAATAACGATGAGAATAGCACTTTCCAACTTTTTCCAGATACAAATTAAAAATATGAGTGAACGTTGCATTTATTAATTGTGACCACTGTCTGCCAATACCACAATAAATTTATACCGCTGTACTATGCTTCTAAATGCTTATTACTTACTATAAGCACTGAAGCCAACCATATGAATGGATAAGTGCTATTTAGCAAGGGAAAAGGGTTGGGTTGGGCTTTTTATGGCGAAAAAGTCTTTCTTTCAGTCTACGATTTACCAAAATTTGGACATTTTCCCGTCTTTTTGTCCATTATCCCATTAAGTTTATATCCTTTCGTTCCATTATTTATATTTTCTCCGGCCGTATTCCATGGGTGAAATTTATAACGTCTTCTCCTCTACTCCACGGTAATGCATTTCATAATTCTCTTTTAAGAGCTTTCTATTTTTCCATCAGTTCTTAGGCCCCGAAATCAGTTACTTTTTAACACCATCTGATGTACGAAGTAGATATGTTTGAGAGTCACACCAATTTTATAAGGAATATTCTATTTCTTGAGCACAAAGACGACCTATTATTTGATTTACTTTTCTTATGCACTGTAATAGGAGGAATAAGTGGTGGGAATAATATAACTATACGATTATAAATTGCACTTAAAATATTTTGGCATTCATCTTTGAAATTTTCAACAAGAGATTAATAATGTTTCCCTAGTGCATTTTTTTGTTACCACTGCCCTATAATTTTATGCTCTTGAAAAATATATTACTCATTTTACACAATAAAATGCTTTATTTTTCTACAGAAGGGCTCATACACTTAAATAGTCTAATTAACTTGGTTTCATTTAAGAAGGAGATGCATACGATGAAAATGTCTCGATGATAAAAGAGAAGAATCGATCACGTATGATTTGCCAACATAACTTCAACCTCACCAATCCTTGTTTCTGTAGAAATTATAAACACACCACCTTCATTACTGGCCTTACCCACCACCTTCATCACGATAGAGGTTTCCATAAAGTGAACAATATCCTAAAAAAATTTAGAAGATCGTCAGAAAAGGGTGACACGAGATCATTGCTACCCTAAGAAGTATCCTTACGGATGTGGTTATCACAAGTAAAATGTATCGAATGGAAAATTTCAATATGATTCCGTGAAAAAAAATCTGAGAAAAATTATGACTTACTTATTTACTAATTTATTGTGATAATAAACTTTAAATTAAAATATGATTCTTTACGGGTGTCATTGCTGGAAGGCATGAAATCAGCGAGAGAAATTGTTTTCAAAATTATTATTAGAGCCCTAGAGATGTTTGAGAGAGTTTTGTTTTGAAGGTAAATAGGTTCTCAAACAGCAGAAGTGACGCGTCGCTACGGTGACTACGACATTCAACAGCACCGCTGCAGTGATCCACTGCTAAGAATAGTACGCGAGAAATATGGAATACCCTCTCGAACTGACGTGACACTTCTTGCCCTCCATATATTACCGTCTCCAATCGCGACAAGTGGTGAATGAGGGACGAAATTGCATTTTATTTTTATTCCCTTAGCACTAATTCGTTTAAAAAAATCTTTCGAAATACTACCATTTTCTTGGATATTTTGTATCAATTCCCCCGGTTTTATTCAAAACTAAATAGTACACATTCAATTGGAAGATCCTTCATATATTTTGGGATGTCTCATCATATGTTAAAGAACTGAAATTTGCCCTGAATCAGTGTTGGTAATGCATTTCTTACCTTTAACTGAATTTCTTAACTAACTTAACTAAACTCATTTCTATTCATCATCTCCATCAAAATCTAATTCGTAAAGATCATTTTTCATAGGAGAAAACTGTTCTGAACGTCAACTTTCATAGGAGAGGCTCTCCCTAAATGCATGGCGAAGCCATAATTTAGTAACTGACTCTCACTATTTCTGCCGTATGACGAATTTATGGCATTATGGGGCGGGTACTTCAAAATAAACAGGAAGAGCAAGTCGCCCTTGAGACGCTTGAATTTACGAAATGATTCAGAGGTTCGTGTCGTCGACATAACGACATCGCACCAAAGGAAGTGTCATATATTTTTTGCCATCCAACACGAACGAGAGTTTGAAATCCTTTACGTGACCCCCAAAGTGACCAAGACTTCCTACCTCCCTCCCCCCACCCCCCAATAAATGATACCCTCAGTTTGAGGAATGCCCGAATATGAGACGGGATTGAACTAACGTGCAGCGAACTCCTCCACTGAGATAACATGTGTCTAATTCGTATATCACGGTTTTCTAATCTACGGTTTGTTCAAGTCTGGTGTGATTACAACAGAGGGTTTATGCCTGATATCCTAAAATCTTCATTAAACGCATACTCAGACTTTGTTCATTCAAAATATTACTCCATTCCGTAAGTTAGATTAGTGATAGAATATTTCAACATGTATTTTCTAATTACCCATAAATGGTTCGTAAACGCATTGTGTCAACATCAAAACCAAATAAAATAAACCAAATTAGAGCAATACTTTTGAATCATACGTGTTTATAACTATGCAGACGTAATCGTGACAGCGTAAAAAATTACATGTTTCATTCAGAGCCTCACTTGTTCTTTCACAAAAAATAAGTGCTCGATGGTTAAGGACAGAGAGGGTCAAAAGAGATTTAGACGGAAATAATCTAAATTGATACGTAGTTATATTTTATTCATCCATGAAATCAAGGAACTTAAATTCATGTACTTGAATATTGCCTACTTAAGTAAAAAATACTTTAAAAAAAAGATTAAGCATTTTACTGTGGAGTGAGGACGAAGCGAAAAATCGCTTCCATTTAAACTATTTCTCCAGCTAATTCAATTATTATACCAGCCGTGAGCAAAAAAAATCCTTTCTTTTATCGACTCCATACGTTAAGAGACCGCACCCAAGTATCTTCGAAAGCAGCTAACTTTGAAAATATATTTTGTGTTTAAAAGTAAGGTTTAAGGTGGAATAACCGGTATGCATTGAAAAAAATTAAGTATAAAATGATGCATTTCTAAAAAAATTTCCTCTTCAGTTAATAAATGATATTGCGGATGAAATAAAATAACTGTTACTTATAATCCAAGTGCTATTACTATTAGAAAATTCACAAATCACTCCCCACACAACGCTTATTTTAATCTAACCTTCGAGCGAAAATATATATTTCCATGCTTCGGTTTAATAGCTATATAAATTTAGAGCTCAAAAATTTTCTATTGAGAGAAATTTTAATAAGGATCGAATCTTGGAAAAAAATATCTAGAATAGCAGTTGTTGACTGTGGAGAAAATCAGACTGACTTTGAAGTGAAAAAAACTGCCACCAATCATTTCCACAATTTGCATTTTTTTTCGTCTGTGTTTTCCAAATGGAATACACTCTAAAAGTGTTTTAAAATCAGTTTACAAGCAATCCTTTCACTATAACGATAGGTTAACATTTCCCAATCCAAAATTGATAGCCAATTACGTAGAAACAGAATTTTTGTAATGAAGATAAACGTTCCGCACAAGAAGATATTCAATAAATGAAATCGCACGTTAGGTATTCCATTTTAAAAGTCGTCGAACTTGATTTTCATTTTTCACTCCAAAAATTAATGACTGAATATGAAGTCATTGACTTAGTGATAATTTTTTTGTTCAATTAATTCTCCACAAATAAAAACCAACTATATTAAAAATTTCCATAGTAAATCAAAATGAAAATTATTTTAAAAGTTCCGGCGAAGGCTTTCCCAGTGCAGCAGTTAACCAATCCAGTGTTTCAGTCATTTAAAAAGGTAGGTACTCATGGAGGCAGCTACTTTTACGCAAATACGTGCTAATATCCGAAACTGATGATATCAATTAAGTTCTCTTTAATGGCGGTTGTATTTTAATCGAATAATTCCATGTTAATTTCTGATATTTTAATTCGATACGATTTGAACAAGAGAGGAAACAAAGAAACTATTTGCTAATCACCCATTCAAAATCGTCCTTTCTTTTAAAGTGGTTAATAACGTCACCTAGACAATCCTTTACTTTCTCTGCATATTTTTTATTTATTTTTTATTATATTTGGCATATCTTTTGTCGATTTATCGCTCGCGCTAGTCAGCTGGTCGGAAGACGTCCTTAAAAACGTTACATCGGCAAAATAAATCTCACGGAAGTACAACCCGAATAAAATATTGGCTCAGACGAGAATAATGAAGCCAACCATTGTGTGTCTATGTAAATGTTATCCGCCAAATTTGGGTCAATATCAGATAAAGGGCCTCAAACCCAGGTCAGGGCTTTTATATATATGACATCGAATTAAGATTAAGATGATGATTAATGAATCCTTTTAGCAGCTAGTTTAAGCTGACATTAATTCACACTGTGTATATTTTTTTATTATTACCACGGCGTCCATTTTTCACGAATCACGTCGGTATTTTTCCTTCTTAAAGCTACCATTCTCGTGATGAGCACTGTTTTCAACGATGTACATGATTCATGAGCCCCGCCATAACTTTCGTGACGCGTTAGCCAGCGTGATTGTAGACGTCAAGAAGCAATGGATTATACGGCGCTATCATGCCTCCCTCTTACATTTATTAAGCACGTCGACACCGCCATAACATGCCCCAATGTTCTCTAGAGCGAGGGGATGGCTGACCGCCTTATCAGATGCTCCTCGGTTTTGCCACCGTCGCGAAACCGTAGAACGAAAGCGGAGAAATGACTTCCCGAGGAAGCGTGGCGAGGATGAGAAATGGACTCGGTATGAGAGCAGCCTTTTCGAAGGAGGAGTGCCAGCCGGGAGAAGTGGTGGGGAGAATTGAGAGGCCTGCCGGCGAGTATATTGGTAGAGGACGAAAAGTTATGGGTCATGAGCCGGCGGGAGGGATCGCGAGAAGTGAGAGATGGTTATGGAACTCAAAACGCTGCTGTGACACTAGTTCGGGTGCAGCGAGGGAAAATTTGGTTTAAAAATATTTTACGCTCACGCTCGATAATAGTTCAGCTAGATTAATTGAGTTTAAATGTGACGTACGTATTATAATGGCTTTCATATTTCCTCACAGATTTCATTGTCTTCTAAATAATTCAGAGACTTCTGAACTTCTTCAGAGTCTTCTAAATATTTCATAATATTTTGAAGAAATAAAAATTTCAAAAAATTAAAAAATATTTTACGCACAAGTTCCATTATAGCTCAATATGACTTCTTGAGTAAAATTGTGCCGAAACTATAACAAGTGCCTTCATATTTTGTCAAATTTTTATTTCTTCTAAATGTTTCAAAATGTGTGGAAGAAATAAAAATTTCAAAATATTTTATGCTCATGCTCTATAATAGTTCAGCTGGAATACTTGAGTAAAATTCTGACGTGCGTATTACAGTGGTCTTCATATTTTGACAGCTATTTCGAAGATGCATCGTAATTTCAAAAAAAAAAAAAATTAGGTACGCTAAAGTGTTAATTCGAATATGACAAGATGCCAATTTTTCGAAATAATTTAGTAATTCTCACAGACATTACGAGAAAAAAAACGCGTCGTTTTGTTCCATCTGACTCCTATCGATGGAAAAAACAGGCGGAATCTGTCATTTGCCATCAAATAGTACTAAAAAACGAATATTACTAAAAGAGTCAAATATTTCTAAAAAAATCAATTATTACTAAACAATCAATTATTTGTAAAACTCGTCACATTTAATAACCTATTCCCTAATATCTGAAGGAGGAGCTAGTCTCAGCGTTGATGTGACCACATTTTGTCTCTGTCGAAATTGTTAATCCAGATAAATCAAAGAAACAAGGTAATCCAATAATCCTTCAACATACACATATATAAAGCTAGTATAAGACTTCACATATCACGGCTAGTTTACCTGGTGAAAAACTGAATTTCAATGCTTAAGCATTCTCTTCTCTTTACCCAATTCTTACTCACTGTAATACTAACGTATGGTAGATAGTAGACGAGCTTCAAATCTTTACCTGAGTACATGTCACACCTATAGTAAGAAACTAAAAAATATTCATCTCTAAAGAACACTCGGTAATTTATTGTATCATTATGACGCGAGTGTAATAATCAGGATTTATCCCTATAGAAAACACCAGAAGTCGACTGCTTCAAACGATCATTCAGGTCAGAGTCCTCTGGGTGGCAGTTCTCTACACTACTCCCTCATAGGGTTGCTCTCTTCCTCTCTTTGGTTAATGTATTAGTAAAATAACTACTTTTGCACATTTCAAACGAAAAAAAATAAAAATACATCACCATCATGTTATTTGGCATACAGCAGGGACGGCTCGGCCACGAGAAGTGAGGGATGGTTATGGAACTCAAAATACTGCTGTGACACTAGTCCGGGGGAAGGCGAGGGAAAACCACATGCAATAATCTTCTGTCACTCGTGCCCCGCTGAAGAAGGATCGCGGGCGCCCAAGACGGAACATTAATGCACGCTCACGTAATATGAGCCTCGTCAGCAGCAGCGACGTATAAACCAATAAAGGGGTGGTTTTCCCCACCCCACCCTCCCCTCGGCCCTAGGCACTGCATTCTTCGAGATGACGTGTACCCCTCGAGGCAATTTGTCGCGCTCCGGCACGATGTTTAATGCAAAAGAGAGCATTTTTGCCCCGCGGGCTGGAGTTGCAGAATAACGAGGCACGTAATCAAATGCATTTTCGCCGGCATGGTCTCTTTCCACGCGCGCCCCACTCCGGTCGCCTTATCTCTCCGGGGAGCAGCCCCGCATACACGAGAAAATGACGCGTAGTTTTGTTCCATCTGATTCCTGTCGACGGAGGAAAACAGGCGGAATCTAATTCGCCTTCATGTTATTTGACAAATCTCTTTTTTGAAATCATCATCTGTTAATGCATGCAGTTCCTGGCCAGGATGACCACAGGAAAATCCAGCAATTTTCGCTACGAAAACGTGACACAGAAGTGAATTGACTTCCAGATATTTGGTATGCCTACTTTACATTTCCGCACATTAGATGCGTACTTTTTTACCGGGAGGGGATTTTGAAAGCATCAATCAACTAACTGGCACAGAACACGATTCGTTCATCCTACCTAGCAGAGAGGACATGCCATTATTAAATTGCACCAGGCATCCAAAGGTAACTTTCGGTAGCTAAATATTTTTTTAAATCACTATCATCTATATGAATGAATTAAAACCCTACAAGATTACTTGAGTAAAACTATACCGTGCGTACCATTGTCGCCTTCACATTTTGTCACATTTTTATTTATTCTAAATCATAGCTTTTTCAAAGATGCAAAGAAATTTCATAAATTTAGGTATTTTACAATAGTAATGCATATATGAAAGGATGCCATTTTTTTCCGAAAGAAGTGTATAATTCTCTTAAAAATTCGTACTTCAGGTTTTTGCGAAGGAAAGGTAAAATCGCAAGGTTGCGCAAGTAATACTTAAATTGCAATTGACGTATGATGATTCACGTTTTGTATTTTTTTTCACGACTTCGTTCATACGGAAACATTTGATGTTTGCGCTTCAGTTGTCACAATTTTCTGCATAACGCGCAACTAACAAAAAGCCGCCACAACAAGTGACTTTTACTACTTTAAAAATAAAGTCAAATATCAGAAAGAGCATGCATCGGTTTTTTTCAGCTTTTTCCGGGGGGCAGAAAATAATAAATTAACTCAGATATAAATTCATGCAGGTATTGCTAAGGGGATAATAATGATAAGCGTAACAGCCAACGGAGTGCCGGAGAGTTGTGGCCACTAGAGATTTAAGCAGTGATTTTTTTAACATGGCCTACATAGATATATATATATATCGTTACCACATGAGCAAATTGGGTCTACTTGCCTTCGACTTCCATAAAGCAAATTGTTACCGGGCATGTTTACAGTATAAACATCACAAGGTCCCACAGGGCTAAAAGATAACGGCTATATTCCGAAAATCGCTCGAGTAACACTGTCTGGCCCCTATGCTCAAAATGCTTCATTAAAATTCATACTTGCAGTCCTTATAAGAGATTAAATTTCAAAATTATTGTTTTAATACAACAGATACCAGCGAATAAGAATGGACATAAAAATTTTCCAAGTTTGAATCACTAAAATTATTAGAGGCTTTCACATAAAAACATTATCCCTTCATTTGTGTTAAAAGCTATTAATGGCAGTTAAATCCAAAGGATATTTCGACCGTTCACTGTTTTCTCATTTATACACGGTTATACTGATTATATATCCTTGAAATTGGCAAACTAATCTAAAAAAACCATTTGAAATTTACAGCATGAGTGGTAGCTTGTAAAATAATATATTATACCTACATAATAATATAAACGGTCGCGGGCGCGATAGAGTAATAGGCATTTCTGTAAATAAAAAAGTGCAAATGTATCGTGCGATAGTGTTTCTATTACGTCTGTGCAATCTGATTTTGCAACAAATTAGAACCGAATATAGATTTAAGAAGATGATTCGTGCACTTAAAAGTAAAATCACTTGAAAGACATTCACCTATTTGAAAATCAAAGCCAGCTCTTCATCTAAATGCTTGCCCCTAGAGGAGGTCGAGGAAGATTTTAGGATTGGTCATATCCTTTAAAAAATAAGCAATTAAAATCGTCCGATCAAAAAATCCGCTGCCAATTGTTTTTCATAGATAATAAAAGCTTACCTGATAGTAGAAGTGAGTGGAGATAACCGTAAACAATGACTTTCGATAGTTGACTAATGATAATCCCTTTCAATAGCATGATAAGCACTTAATTTAATTGCAGTGTTACTGTCAAAATATTATCAGTGATGGTAATGAAGAATGAGAAAGTATAATGAATGTATTCGTTGCTGGGAGAACTGATGAGGGAGCTGCTTAAAATCAATCTCAGGATTATTGAACAATTACAGCTTTTAAAATTCAAGTTCACCAAAATTTTCATGTATTTCACTTTACGTCATATTATTACTTTACTACCTAGTGGGTAGAATGCTCGGCTGCAAACGGAAAAGTCCTGGATTCCAGTCCCGGATGAATGTAGTGAAAGGATATTCCCAAAAAATCCTCTAAGTGCGAGGTGGCACTGAGGAAGGAAACCCCATGTATGTATACCCATATCCTGAATATGTGAAATTCACAGGCCCAACACTTAGACGAGGTGAGCCCTGCCCTCACGAATTCAATGTTGCATATCTGAGTGAGCTTTTTTATCACTTTCAATAACTTAGCTGCATGTCACGTCGATCGAAATATTAATCTAGGAAGTCAATCTGAGTGGTATTTTCTCGTCGAATATTTCCAAGTTGTTGTTGACGACGATGAAGAAGAAAATAAAAAAAAACAGGAGGCAGATTTGACGACTTGGATACGGGCCGCTTTTCAGGGACGGACGAAAGAATAAGACGGTAGGATTCTGTGAGGGATGGACAGGGGGATGGGGATGGGGCAGTTTTACGGTTTATGGATCGGGATGAATAAGCAGCCAGGGGGGAGAGAGGCTGGGGATGGCAACGAGTTTTCTTTTGGCCCACGTTGAGAGAAGTTTGAATGTCGCCGCCGCCGAGTGAAAAAGGATTCGCATTGGAATCGCTGGCTGCCTGGCCAATCGATCGCATGATGGGGCGACCGAAAGAGAGGAGGAGGGAGGGGGCGGAGGGGAGAAGGAGGAAGTGGGGTTGGTGACTCGTCTCTTCCCCCTCCTCTCCCTTTCCTCCATTTCCTCCCTGGGCGCGGTGACCGCGAGCCGTGAAGGACGCCCCGCAGTCGGTTCACGCACAAGACACAATACCCCGAAGTGGACTTAGCCGTAACGCCCACGAAAATGGAAGTGAGTTCCTTTGTGGTCCGAGATGAGTAGTCACGAGATATGGGAACAACAAGTTTACCGGCAGACACTCTTCCCACAAAGATAAGTTTAATAATTATTTTACCAAAATATGAAGTAATTCTTTCCCGATGAATTACTTGCGTGAAGTCTTCTCCGGATTTCCAATGGTTTAATTAGTTGTATATCACCAACAATTCAACAGTCATTTTTCGACCATCGTCGCCGCCGTGAATGAATAAATTTTGCTTAGTAAAAAACGTTGATAAACGTTCAATTACAACGATATGTTTACTCCTGATCGGTCGATAATGTCTAGGTAATTCGGAGAGATAGGAGTTGCATCATTTTTCATATTTTTTCTACCCATCGGAGACTCACCTCTACCGCGAGAAAATAATTGGGGTAAAAAATCTGGTGGATGAACTCAAAAAGCGGTGTACCCTAGAACAATTTTTAACGCGTCTAAGGAGTATATGTTATTGAAAATATTAGGCTAAATAATAGGAAAATAGGCTAATATTAGGAAAAATAAAGAAATTTTGGCTTAAACGCTATTAAAGACGACACAAAAATATATACTTATTTCTGGTGTGCACTTACTTTCTCACTGGTGACTTTGTCATGAAAACATGCCAAGGATTTATTTAGCGTTTATTTATACCGTCAAAATGAGACAATTTTGAAATATTACAGACTTAAGTGTGGCAGGAGACCTCATAGAACATGAAAAAGAGAAGTCGCACGCATCCTTTTCACAATTATCTTTTTCAAAGCCGTCTCCTCACTTACTTAATTACTTCGGATTTGATAAAATGCAACAGCACAACGTACCCATATTCGCGCATTGAAATTGTGAGAAAAATTAAAATTTAAGACGGAATATATAGCGATAAGTTATGCGTAAAACGAAAAGAGGCATTTGGAAGAACCTCATGAATTATTATATCCGTCGACCTCTGACTAGGATGAAGTGAATTTCTTTAATATTTAATTTTTATTGGAAGACTGGTGAACCCTGAAATTGGGCAGGGTTATTTCTTTTGATAAATGTGATTGTATATACTTGGGTCGTTAATGACAAGAAATCCTATCCCACCTCGTCCAATTTTCAACAACATATTAGTAAGTAAAACGAAATATGTAAAGGATTTATTATATGTCCACTTCATTAAAGTGAGTATATACGTGTCACAACATTTCGCCTCACACCATTGATTTCAAAGTTATTAGGTTATGATGAGAGTTAAAAATAAAGCCCTATGAGAAAAGCATTTGGAAACTGATACCGGACTTGAATATTTTCCCAGCATTTTCATTTCTATTACGTCCCTTTGTCCGACACGTAATAAGTACCCCACCTCTCACCACGAAGGAAACTCTCCCGGTAAATTTTGGTTGTCTTCGGCGAGAAATATTTTTTTGAGGCTCAGCGACCTCAGATTTCTCCACTTAAGGGAGAGGGACTCTTTGGGCCACTGCAGACCGGGCATTAGCGAAGGGGCTACGTGGGGAACAATGCTACGGAAGCCACCCGGGTGATCTATGGATGCACCACATGGCCAATATTTATGGGCGGGTAGTATGAGGGAAAGGGTTTTTCGGGGTTTTCGTCAGGGGGATGGGGAGAGGTCACGGATATGGAGGAAGGGGTGGAGTAAGCCGCGTAGTCGATAAAGCATTCGGGGGGTTCCCCCACCCCAACCCATCTGCCCCCACGTGGTCCCCGGTGCGGGGGTGTATAGTCCTATGCCCCCCCCCCCCCTTCCCCCAAAAACTTTCCGCACGCCCCCGCTGCCGTCTTCCTGCCCCACCGTGCTCTCGTGACGTCATCCCGCAATAAGTTGGGCACGGGAGCAGAGTGGAGAGTTTTTTGAGCGATGCCAAGTCGGATAAGCTGACTCAAATGGTTTCGTGGGTGGAGGGCCGGAGGGAGGAGAAGACGAAAGACGGGGCAATTACGCGTTCGATCCGTGGCAATGGCAAGACGAATAGCCTGTTCGAATACATTTGCGTGTTTTTTCTTATTTCACCGCTTGAAGGGGACGAAATAAAATAAATAAAACTGGAAGGTAGGTCAGGTATTTTGGTCATTATCGGACTTGGCAATAAAAACATTTTCTCGTTCCGAAGCAACGGCCGGCCTTCAAAGAATTTTTGAGCGTCAGAAGCTTCCGAGGTCGGTCGAAAATTATCCCGTATTATATTGTGTGGCTTGGGCTGGAGGGATGTATCGTTTCGCGGGGAAATGGAAAGTTAACCGTAGCACTTTACACTCTTCTTTCCGAAGTAAAATCTAGACGACAGAAATGGAGGCATAACTTTACTTCGAGTGTAATTATTCTGTTTGAAATTACGATAATCCACTTCACCAACTAACCAATGAAGTCTTTCAAATCATTCGTCCTCAGACCAAATTTAAGCATGAGCGACTATCGACTTTTGCGCAAGGGGCCAAATTTGAAAGGGAAATATATGAGGTGATGTGACGCGTCAGGTTGCTGAATGCGAGGATAAAGTTTGTTTTTATTAAGTTTATTTGGATTGGAATTTATAAATCCATTACATTTTATTCGCATCAAGAATTTTACAGATCAGCATTTCTGTACAGAATTATGTTGCCATTTGCTTTGTTTGTATTGAAGTCGGGGTCTCACTGTTGCACTCTAATTTCAGTTACTGAGTAACCATATTGTGCATTTTTATCCATATTTTACCTTAGCATTCATCATGTATCATTGCCGGCATAGCACTGGCGAAGTGACTCTCTCAAATTAACCTTACGTTGAAAGAAGGAAACTAGTTTTTTTACACGTTCTTCGGGGTATTCTAAACACAAAAAACGATTCCCCGTTCTTCTCACTTTTATGATGACAAAAGACATTTTGAAAACGATTGGGTAGTAACGATTAATTCAATGAGCGTACTTTTCCTGAGGCAAGACTAAGAATTCATGGAATATTATTTGAAACGGTAATGATTACAAAAAATAGCCATGTGTCAAACAAACACAAACACACGAAATAAAAGATTTCGAGTGATACAGATCTAATCACGATGAGATATTTTCGCTCGCTTGCTCGCAATCGCTATAAATCTACAATATATCGACGAAATTTCTTCTTATTTCTTCGGTCGAGCCCATGGGCACGCACCAGTATTGACGCTTTTTTTTAATTCCTAATACATCTCGAAATACCTCCGTATCACCAAGCTTCCCCTTGTAAAATAAATTATTACCTCATAGCTCGGTAATCCAAAAAGGTACGAATTCAGTGATTTTAACCTTTCTTAGTATTTTTTTCACAGAAATGTTTTTGATTATTCTAACTTCTTTTACGACGTTCTACGATATAATGATGTCAACGTTTATAAACGTTCCTGGGATAGATTGGATGGAATCGTATCTGTTTTTCGCCATTAGAAACGGAATTCCTCCATAAAAACGATGAAATATACAATTTATTAATGGTAATTGTAACACATTAGTTATGCACAAATGCAAAAACACCAAATAAAAAAGTCATTCAATTTGAAATTCTTCCTTGAGACGAAAACCGAATCTAAGGATGCCTATACTATAATAGCTGCTGCAAAATTAAAATGAAATACATGTATATAATCCCCGATAAAAGGGTGGCAAGAATGATCAAGTACGAGGGTGGTTTCTTTTCAACCTCCGATCGCTCGGCAAAAACAATCTACAAGCGACATGCGGGTAATACGCGGACAGGGAAACTGCGCATCCTCCGCACCACACGTTCAAGTCATTTCCGACCGTAAGTTGATGGTTTAAGGATAGTGGCAATCTCATTAACTACACTGCCTCAATTGATTCTCCCGTCAGCCCGTGAGCACCGCCGAGCGATAGCCAGAAAACTCGCCTAATGGTTTCAGCATTGATATGTATTCACCTTTATTCCGATAAAAGAAAATGTTTGCGTTAATGCATCTGCTCAGTGTGAAACATTACGCCCATTCCCATTCAAAACAAAAGAAGAGATATGCTGACTTCTCGAAGTGTTCTCTAGTGCCGTGTGACTTCCATCTTAACGCTGCAATGTAGATTTGGCTCGGAGGGAAGCATTTTCAAACGGGCGATGACCTTCAGGGCAAAGGCAAAATTCATTGGAAGTCATTGGCATCAACATCCAATGAAGAAGGTATAGTAAATCTTGTCCACAGGAATGACCAATTCCTCAATCGCCGAGGCCATTATGTCGAAAGTACACCATAAGTACGCTCAATATTTAGCTATGAAATAAATTTCAAGCAACCACTTAGTCTTCTGTTCATGAGCCATCGGAGCTTGAAAAAAACGGCCCTTGTAATATACCATATTTTTCAAATCGCTGAACTATGAAGTGGAAGTTTTAAATGCCAACACGGCATAAGGTATAAGTCGTGTCTTCGAACGTCGTTAAAATCCAATCACAGGATGACACTTCCGTTACCAATCGGTGAAAGCTCTTGGGTAATAAATAGTTTCGTTGTACTTTCGAGAGTGAAAACTTCCTATTTGTATTTACTTTTTATAAATAAATTAGAAGTGCAAAAAATAAAATAATATTTTTACGTAGTAATAATTTACGTGGTGCATTATACGTTATGAACCACATAGTTTGGTACTAGTGAAAACTGATCTGAACCAAAACAGCCAGCAGACCAAGCGTCGTTCTCATTTCCGCAACTTACCCACAATTCATAGCCCTCTGCATCAACCAACTAAAAACAAGCCCATGGGTAATGAGTTTTCTCCACAAATAACCATATAAATGGATAAAGATAAAACGTAAAAAGTAAAATACTGCAAGTACAAAAATAATAACAGTGACTGAAGTGAAATTACTTGACGCACAAGAATCACAACAACAACGATTCAAGAAATGAATCGCCCTTAAAAATACGTATGCGTGATATGAAAATCACCTTGAAAGAGCGAGTCGTTTTTTATTGAAAGTCAAAATATTTATTATACAATTTCACGCAAAAATCATAACAATCTCAACAAGTCTCTTTACACAAAACTTTTATCTAAATTTTACAATGTTAAAAATAAGGTAAATAATGCACTTCGGATAAATAATAAATAATTAGTATATTACTACTTTTCCTCTTCTATTCTTGACCTTGTTCAATTAACTTTTTATGATGTTTCATGGAGTTTAGGTCAAATTGAAACCAAGTCATAGCCAACGTTTCGATTTATGTAAAATCATCCTCAGGGCTATGAAAGTGAAAACATGAACAATATAAAATACAAAGATGACAACGATATACAATAGTTTTACATAAAAATGTTACGATCGCGTTTTTTTTACAGTAATATAATTTAAAGTATACACATATATATATATAAGAACAGAATATAATACACAAAAAATTTTGACATACCTCTTAACTTTGTACATATTTATTGATGTTATGTTACTAAGGTATTGCAACACCTAGTTACCATTAATTTTGATTGTATTTATTTATTAATATTTTAATTAATATTATTAGGATACAATCAAAATTAATGGTAACTAGGTGTTGCAATACCTTATTAACATAACATCAATAAATATGTACAAAGTTAAGAGGTATGTCAAAATGTTTTGTGTATTATATTCTGTTCTTATACATATATGTGTATACTTTAAATTATATTACTGTAAAAAAACGCGATCGTAACATTTTTATGTAAAACTATTGTATATCGTTGTCATCTTTGTATTTTATATTGTTCATGTTTTCACTTTCATAGCCCTGAGGATGATTTTACATAAATCGAAACGTTGGCTATAACTTGGTTTCAATTTGACCTAAACTCCATGAAACATCATAAAAAGTTAAATAATAAATGTTAAAAATAAAGTCCTCCTAAGCAACATGGAAGGAAGTGCGTGCTTAAACATATATTGTTAAGGAGAGGAAAATGCATTAATGTAACACATAAAAATAACATAAATAAAGTACTCAAATATTACAATCTATATCAATTTCATTAGGTTATAGTTGATTTTCTACCAGGAGCTTCTTACATTTTCTGTTTAGTTTTGAGATTTAATACAAGATTTCAAAAAAATGCACTCCTCTGTGAATCAATTCAAACCAATGTGCGTTGATGTTTTCGCGTAGACTTACAATTAAATGTAATCATCTCCTCAGAGAGATTTAGCGAACGAGTACGTGCCGATGCTTAGAATTAAAACAAAAACGTGATAGCATTCGATTCGAACCGCCATCGAAACCCGATATTAGGCTGGCGAAAAGATGTATCCTGTGGAAGTGGTTCTCCGGCTTTTAAATCCCGCGTTTGGCCAAGGACATGCGGATATCTCCCTTCATTGGAAATCTCTTTCTCGTCGACGTGAAAACGTTTGAAACACCAAGCCGACGTCACGTTCGCTCCCACCTTTAAAGGTCACAGCGAACGATGTCGAGGACACTCAACGTTCTATTCTTTCATTGTCCGTGCATTGTGCGGAGAGGAAGTCTTGCCGCTCCGATTAGCTCTAGGGCTTTCAGAGGAGGAAAACAAAGGGAAAATCTCACCTTTTATCCCTTATACGTATTCAATAACCTTAGCCTTAACACCTCACACTGGGCTTGTCTACTCTTAGCCCATATCACCAGACAAGAAATGAAGCCCAAATTATAGGGAACCCGCAAACATGATGGATATAGACTACCATGTGAGATAGTTGCCAGCATTAAGTATTGCAAGCATGTATATAAGCAATTCTATTATTTTAGCGGATGCATCACTCTCGATAGACCCTCAAATTTGTAACATTTGAACATTCATTGCAAGGAAACTAACCAGCAGCTATCCATTAAATGAGCGGAGTACACTATTCTACCTTTTTATCCTTGGCACCGAGCAGTTGCAAGTCCAAGAAATTTAGCAGTTGAGGTGAAATTTTGTGCAATATTCAGTGACGAAAGAGTTACATTTTGTTGATAAACTATGTGAAATCGCAGGCCAAAGATTTTAGATTATTTCAAGATATAACTGTTTTAATGTATCTGTAATTGTGTGTATACTCATCTAAAGTTTTCCTCTTAACTATTCTATCAGTGCATATCTACATCTATATAATACCCCGCAAGCCGCCTAAAAGGCGTGTGGCAGGGGGTGTTAGGACACCAGCCGTTTACAGCTTTAAAAAAAAAAAAAAAAAAAAAATTAAGTACTCTAACGAGGTTGGTACTAGCGTTTATTAAAGTCAGTCGGGGGAAAAACGAATTCCCATATCTATCCGTTCGGCAAAACGTCTCTCTTAATTTATCGCTTCTATCGGACCTGGAAATATAGTGTGGCTCTAATATTATGTTCTCTGCATCGCTCTTAAATATATCCATTCTCAATTGTTCAAGCAATCTAAGCCTAGCGCGCAGCCTCCGAGTCTCCAATGGCTCCCAGCCTAATTCGCTTAACATCTGGGTAACGCTGTCTGTACGCCCGTAGCAGTTTTTGACGAAACGCGCAGCCTTCCTTTGTATTTTATTCAGTTCGCGGATTAAGTCTTTCTGCACCGGATCCCATACGCTCGCTGCATATTCAAGGTGCGGTCGGACGAGAGCGAAATAGCACCTTTCTTTCACTTTCTCATCCGAAAATCTTCCCACAATACGCTTGACGAATCCTAATTTCTTCAGGGCTAAGCCGCAAATATTCTTTATATGTGTTCCCCACGTGAGGTTCGAGGTTATCGTAACTCCCAGGTATTTCACTTCGTCTGTTGCCTTTATGTTAATACCATCCACTGCATAAACATGGTTAGAATTGGACGAATTCCGCAAGAAATGTAACGCCATGCATTTGCTCAGATTAAGTTCGAGTCCCCACTCTTGGCTCCACAAATGGGGATAGTGCACGTGGGGTGATAGCGTGTATTGAAGCAAACATTTCATCAATTTCCTCCATGCAACTTCATAATAGTTTAACTATGACGGAAATAAGCATGAAGAAATCTGGAATTATTTATATCATAATTTCATATCATAAATGTTTTTTCATTGCCAAAATATTTCCAATAGTTGGCCCAAGCGTGATGAAAACGGCAGTCACTTCACTAGGGTGAGTCTCCTTAGTTACATGTACGTAAATAGCCTCAATATTTTAAATAGTTTTTTTTTTAATTAAGGCATTATTTTGACATTATAAATTATATCTCGATGCATTTCCTTCTTATTTCTTCGGTCGCGTCTATGGGAAAGCACAATCATTT
This sequence comes from Ischnura elegans, assembly GCF_921293095.1. Lineage (NCBI taxonomy): Eukaryota > Metazoa > Arthropoda > Insecta > Odonata > Coenagrionidae > Ischnura > Ischnura elegans. The sequence continues at coordinate 95,129,687 of NC_060253.1, forward strand.
ACAACTTTTTTCTAATAGCTCTGAATTGAGAAGTCGAAGTGTTTTCTGATCAAACTTGTGCTCTTCAAACAAATCAATTTCAGGAAATATTTCGTGCTTTCCCGGCGAATAGACTTAGTGAAGAGTTCTCGGGATCGCCACCAGGTCAGGAACTGCATAACTGCCGACGTTTCGATGTCCGACTCGGTCATCGTCCTCAGGGCTGTGAGTGTCGAGTGAGAAATTTAACTTGCTTATATACAGTCACTCTGGTGGTCAGGTGACTGCTTATTGGCTGTCGACAGCGGCGCGCTCTGATTGGCTGGCGTGTTGGTGATGGTTTTGCCTAGCCTTTTGGATTGTTTTGAGCACAGGTTTCCAAGTGTTTCCAAGTTCCAAGTGTTAAGTTTGACGACACCAAGGTGCTCTGCCGATCCAATGGCTTTTGGAATCGACTCATCAAAGAGTCTATTGAAATTAGATTGGCCGAGAATACCGTCAACAGAGATTCCGGATATGCATTGAGCAACACTTGGAAACCTGTGCTCAAAACTGTGGGGCATGGGGGTCACGTGCCACGGGTGGCAGATTTCATGGGGCGGCAAAATTTGAGAAGTTTATTTTTTAAATTTATGTAATATTTTTTTATTATTTAACAATAAATATTGATAAAACTTCTTAATAGCAAACATGCGGTGTGTAATTTCAGCCACCGATTTTCCAAAAAAGAGTAGTCTACGGATGTATTATATTTTGGTGGAGGGAGGGAGCGCGGGAGAGGAAAGGAGAGGCGAACCAAACTAATCTTTGCCCCCCACTGGCAAAATTCCTAATGCCGGCACTACTCATGGATAAATAATGTATGAAAGCCATTTGTCCAGCCCACTAAATAGACAGAATACGATCTTTACGGCAATAGCCTTAATTTTTTAAAATTTACTTTAATAAAGGCTTTATTATTACAGTAAAAAGCATAGCAAAAAACATACCATTTGCCGTTTTTTTTTTACTTAGATTTCATGCATTTGTTGTGTTTTGTTATGTTATGAAATGGAAAACGCTATATATAATATTCATAAATATTATACAAACAATATATATGATAAAAACAACATAGGAATTTCAAAAAATGAAAATTTTATCATTTTTGTAATTCTCTATTTTGTATTTAAATTGCCTGATAACTTTACTATTTCATTTTTTTGTCCTTATCAATTAAATTGATTGTTTGAGGCGTTACTTGGTGAAAGCGATTCATAATTAAATTAAAAAGAAGAACTTTGTGCTTTCACATTAATATTTATTCACGACCATGGTTTCAACGTTAGACGTCACGTGATGATGACGTCTAACGTTGAAACCATGGTCGTGAATAAATATTAATGTGAAAGCACAAAGTTCTTCTTTTTAATTTAATCCTTATGAATTTTTTTTCCAAGGCCATGGATATTTTTATATCTATCTTCTATCTATATAAAAATATTTTTCCACTAGAATCCCCTAGAATAGAATATATTGAAATATCTTGCATTAGAAGACGAGGCTGGAGCAGTGACAACACGTGCACAGAGGAACGTGAGGGGTGGGCTTGGAGCCCCTGCACACGACAAGAGCGAATCAGTGAGCGGGAAGTGACAATGGGGCTGCGAATGACGTTCCCGCTTGCGTGGGAGCCTCACGGAGATTCCATAAAACCCACAATCCCTCACCAAGGGGATTGCAGGGCTACTGCATCCCGCGCACGGCAAGAGTACCACGGGGGCGGACTGTTCAGAATTGGGTTAATGAGGGGTGGGGGTGGACAGTGGGAGAAAGATGGCAAAGCGACCCAAAAAAAATTCTCCCCGGGCTTTCCCGTGAGTCGCCTCCGCGATTGGAGACAGCCGATCGGTCGGTCGGTCTGCCGACGTCGATGCCAAAGCCCCCGGTCTGCAGACCGACCGGCCCTTTGGCACCTGCCCGCTTGCTGGCGAGCACGTCCTCTTGCGGCCATTAACGCGCTCCGAGCATAAAATGTGCACGGTTGAAGTTGGCAAGGGACGTCTCCAGCTCATAAATGAGAATTATTCCCCTTATTATCGCCACCGTCATCAATGGCCTTGCGTATTCGGTATATGGGCCTTACATACTGTATAAAAAAAAGACACGAAAGAATTCTGAGTAATGAAAGTGTTACACCAGTCTGTAAAAGACTGCTTTGAGCAGCCAAAAGCTAAGAGTTTGAATTTTATTTGGGAATAAAAGTACCTATGCATACTTTTTTGGAGAACCCGAATCGTTATAGACGGCGCAGTGCCACCTAAGAAAATCAGTGCTGGCAATAATGAAATGCCAATAATACTACATAACTTTCCTCGATTTAAATTAAACGACTGAGGTATTAAATGATCAATTACCGCAAATATTGCAATTTTATAAATACACTAGCCAGTATAGATACTTCTCATCATAGATGATTGATTTGACAGTAACAAAGATTGCTGTAAAAAGTAATCAAATGCATACCAATGTGGAAAATTTAAAATATTTAGACAACCATATCCTCCCATAAGGGGATATTATATCGTGCCAAGCGAAAAATATTTAATTTTCGGCTTTCAAATTGTTATAATTTTCTCAAAGCCATTTCACTCTCAAAAACTATTCAATTTATACTCTATGAAAATATTGGCTGGATGGATGTTTTTGACATTTGTGCTGTAGTTTGTGGGACCTCAGATTTTTTAGGCAAATGGTTTCAAGTTTTTTTAGAACGTGAAAAATTAACACCGGATTTGAGTAACTGATATAATTTAAAGCACTAATGCGGAAAAAAGAAAAATAATTTTCTATCTACTTCTTTTTACAGTGAAAAACTTTAATGAATTGATACTGCCGAAGGAGAAATATCCTGCAGTAAATCAGCTTAAACGCGGAACAAGTATTAATTCTACACCATAAAACATATTTTTGCATCGAATATTGGACTCGCATTGCTATCAAAGTGCATGAAGAAAAATACATGTACAATATTGCAATGCTCAAGGTAAAGATGCACGATCATTTAAATTCAGTCGTAAAACGAACCAGAATTAAAGAAGCCGAAAGTGCTTGAAATGTAATGACTTTATCGCGAGATCACCTAGAGATGATAATATAACGTGAGTTCAGCTGAATCAAGGGTTTACGAGCCATGTACAAATGCTCAAGGCAAGATGCCATATACCATTATAATATGATAATGTTTCATGAATAATTGTTTTAAAATATTGTAAAATGAGGAGTAATGTGATTAAATCAATTCTCTTATTTCCTTCACAAATTACTAAAAGTAAGCATAATTTAATATTGCGTATGGGTTATAAGTTCGACAACATACTTATATGCCCTAGATCAAACGAAATTAATAAACCCTACTGAACAAATCGACACTCGTACAATATTCAAAATTATAGACATCCTACTTATCGTTAAATTAAACGTATTTTCCTAGCTAGTATATCTTCTGAGAGAACAAATTTGCTAAGCTTGGGCAGCATATACCACAAAGTGAGGATTCGCGTATGACTTTTTGCCATTCTCACATTCACTCTGAACCCTACCAAGACAAATATCATCACGATAACTAAGATAAATTACTTCAAATTAAAGGCAAGAACTTAAAATAATGCATAGATGAAAACCCTGCCTATTAGTTATGGCGTAGAGGCCACCCATTAGCTCCAATTTTCTATGATGTTTACCAAACTGTCGTAAACATCCTACTCGAATTGGCAGACGAAAATATTTTGCTCGAGCCTGCCTGTCACTTCCGTCTTGCGAGACGCATCTCTTGGCGAACTAGGTTAATGGTTTTGAATGAAATAAGTATTTTCTCCATGTATTAACTTGATCGTTTTGTGCCTAGTGCTTCTCTGGACTACATAAAATTAAAACGTGTACCTCATCACTTTCACTAGAAAAATCTGTGCAAAAACCTTATTCATTATTTACTATATTTTTTATATTGTAGGAACCTCAAACTAAATTCAATTGCGCTATGAACGGTATCGCGTCCAGTATATTTCATTTTTAATTTAGAGATATGAATACGACTACCCACTGGTAAATATAATTCTGAAATGTGTCTGTTTGGTTAAAAAAAATGAGCTCTCCCGAAGTTCCGTTTTTCAAGAAGAGTCGCTAAGGTACATTGCTGTCCAAAGCCAAATTTACAACAATTATCCTAGCGCATTTCTTCAGTGTTTTTTTTTCAAATAATGCACCAGGAAAAAGGAATCCGTCAACTCAATTAATATGGAAAAAAATCTCTTTGTAGCATTGTATTTATCATTATTGGGAGTACAATGATAGACTAACGTTTTGATCGCTTTTTTTACTCCAGCATCTAGGATTCTTTCAGATCATACACTAATTCCGGAAAGAGGAAAAATATGTTTCCACAGACTATCACGTTACAAACATTATAACTTTTAAGAACAGAGGCCATAAGTAACACATATATAATGTTAGAATTCTGCGTAAATAGACTGCATAATTTCGTCAGTAAGTTTCGTCTTTTTTACAATGGTAGAACTTCTCATTAACATAACTCCTCTGGAATAAAAATGCTTTTCCTCCCTTGCAGTTTATCTACGAAATTGACAAGATTCACAATGTACTAACAATTGATGGCCCAACTAAATAATCTCCATTTGATAAGCTGCAAATAAAAAGGTATGCAGCGATTCCCAACTGAACGTTGAAAATACAAGAACTCACGGAACATTTGACCAAGCGAGAGAACGAGTGGAATCACTCGGAAATACTCGTTCTAATGTTCGCCGAAGTGGCGCTGTATTTATAGCCCACGCCTCTCGTAGGCACTGTTCATTTCAAAGGACCCGCTCTTCCACTACTAACCCCCTTTTCTCTCTCTCTTCTTCCCCGCGCAGATGAGGTCGTCCTACGGGTCCCCTGAGCCGCGATGGTGGCGCTTCCGCGCGGCCGGGGGATGAGGTAGACCCACCACAGCAAGAGGGACATAGTGGACACGTGGGCCGCCGGCAGATGCTTTGCGAGCCCCGGGACGACGACGCACCGCACGACACAGGCGTCGGCGGCGGCCGCGCCACCGGGGATGGCGCCGGCGGGGGCGGCCAGTCCTCATTCGCGGGGGCCGGCGGCGGCGGCGTCCGCTGGGACATGGGCGGCGGAGGCGGCATGGGACCCCGGGAGCCCCCGCTCGGCGGCGTCCGCTGGGAGCCCGGCATCCCGGACATCGCCTACGACCCTGAGACCGCCGCCGGCGCCGTGGCCGCCGCCTACCGCCAGCACCATCTCCGGTTCGCGACGGACCCCAACTCGGCGGTGGCGGCGCCGCTCGCTCCGTACCCCGCGCCGCCACCCGCCGTGCCCCCCCAGCTCCCCCTGCCGCTCGCCCTGCCCATCGCGGCCGCTCTCCCGCCCCCGGCCGGATCCACGGCCCTCCGCCCCAACCAGCCGCATCACCGTTCCGCCTCCTCCCTGCCCCCGCCGCCACCGCCCCCGGAGCCGTTCGCCATCATGCGGAGCAAGGCCTCCAGCCGAAGGGTACGGATCAACGTTGGAGGGGTGCGACACGAGGTGAGTGACAGACGATTGGTGTGGAATCAATGGTTGGCGAGTTCACTTTTTGGAATGGTGACATGATGGATTAAAGAGAGAACTTTGTTGTATTACGCAAAGTATTTATTATATCGATGGCTAAGTTCTAACAACACGTATCTCAAATTCGGCCGGTTGGAGACAGGTATCTTAAACAAATTGTAATAAATTTAAAAAATTAAATACAAGCAAAAAACAACTTTTTTTTGCAAATGAATGCCTCTTTTCCAGTATTTTCAACTTTTGGTGTTTAATTTCAGTGTACAAGTAAGAAAAATTAATCGTTTTTCTGCTCTCCTGAAAAGTTGCTATTTTTGAGATACAAGTTCTTAGAACTTAGCCATTGATATACACTGTGGAATACAACAAAGTTTACCTTTTAATCTATAAACGAATGGTCGTGAGGTAGTTCAGTGCTCCCTCGCTCAGTAACGTTGATTGGATTACGTAAGGGTGGAGCTGACATCAGGATGTGCCACAGGTGTTGTGAATTTTCATACTAAACGCGTAGAAATGGGCAACCATTCCTTTCCCTAGAAGTGATCACTCAGAGAATCAAACTCTAGGTTAAGCCATTTCCGCCCAGAAAAGTGTCTGCTTGCGATTTTGAACACTTGGGTGTTTCGCTCCAACTGTCGTCTTAGCCATTGAAATCCTTTTAAATATTTTGGTGATGCAAACATGAAATAGTTTTCTCAGGATGACCCGTGGCCACATGGCTACACTGTGCATTAACAGTGTCAAAGTCTAATGGGAAATATGTTCTACTATTATTAAAAAATAGGATTAAATCTTCAGGGAAATCATAGTTTTGGATGAAGAAAAGTTCAAATCATCTTCACAAGGTCCTTCTATTATACTAGCATCTTATTTATAGACAGTAGGCGCCCATAATCCCCCGTCTCTTCCAGCAAGAGGAATAATTTCTACCAGCTTCAAATATTAACTGATAAACGGTTTAGATTGACAATACCTTAAACAGCATATTTTTTTACAATTTGAAAACGAAATAATGCGTAGTTTTTATCAAGAGCCTCATTTTCACAGCAAAATAGGGTGTAGCCACAAGACCACGTTCGGCGGAAATGGGTTAATTAATCCCAATAGGTGAGGCGAGAGCTCACCCCATATAAAGCCACAGGTGTTTGAATTTTCAATCGTTCAGGGAAGGCGCGCAACTCCCTCTCTTGGGCAGCCTCGCACTTCGAGAGTTTTTGTTGCGGTTGTCCGAAGCCTTTACTTGAGAGGTGGTGCTGTATTTAAAAAAACTTTTCGTACCTTTCACTCACATGCTCGTACCATGTTGTTTTGCCCTTCGACAAGTTACTCGCACCACGTGAAGGATTTTATTCGGGACCTCCTTTGTTTTACCCAAAAGTTCTTCACAATTCATGCCCATAGCTTCTCTATGTTCAACTTTATCCACTTCCGAGGCACCAATCACCGCTTTCTCTAATACCGGCATGAATCTTATGTAAAGTATGTATTCAAAAAGTAAAGAGCCGAAATTTTTCTCGTTGTCATAAGCACACCGGAAAATGGTGCCGCCACTGATCCGGATGCAGTGTTATCAAATGGAGGCCTGTACATGATGTCCGGTCTGGCATAATGTCAACGGCAAGTGCAGCCAGCAATGAACCCTCCCGAATGTGAATTCGGAGCCGGCACTCGCTGTCAGTTTCAAGGTTTATCCGATAATAATGCCTAATGCATTTGCAGCATAGGGCAGTTCTTGTTGACCCCGAGGCTTTGAATGGGTCACAAGAAAGATAACCCCTCTCTTCTCTAGCGTCTCCTTTCCGTATCTGGCACGCCTATTTCTGTACTGCAAACCTACCTCAAAGTGTGTTAATCCGCCATTTAGCATTGGAAGGTAATGTTCTCATTAAATTTCTAGTTCATATAGGCAAATATACTACTCATATTTGATGCAATATGCACTTCATTCTCGAATTGTTTTGGAAAAATGCTCAGTACCCTCTCTTTACACAATGAGCAACAATTTCGGCAGTTTGTCTTTTCCTAGTTAGTTGCATACACGTTAACAGCTAGTGTATCACGCTTAAATGTGTACCAATCCAATATCAATGAGATTCAGTAATTGACATGCCTAAATTGTATCTTCAATATTTGTCTCTCAAAATGTACTGGAAACTCTGACACGTATAAAAAATATTAATTCTAATATTTAAGCGATATTGAGACAATGATGACCATTCAAATTGTTGTAGTAGAATTATAACGCTAATTAAATTATCATATCGACCTTTACCCTACCTTCGTGATCTTCGCTGCACGCGTTCTAACTTATTGATTTGATTAAGCCTATCTCATGATGATGCCATATAATGGCAGCGTGCTGCACATGAGGTCTCACGAGAGGAATGTACTCCGTTTCTCTTTGTGATCACATTTCCTGAGGATTCATTTTACACAACCTAATTTTTGAAAGCTTGACCCATTATATCCCTGATATTCTTGCTTCTTGTAAGGCCATCAGTCATTCTTACTTCACGGTATTTGATTCTACGCTTTTCAATATTCTCTTGCCTATGGTGTTGTTATACTATGTATCACAAAATGCAAGTTCTAACGTCCCGAACATCGCACAGGCTATTTTCACATAAACAATAACAAGGGCGTACCCAGGATCATAACTAGGGGGCAAGCCATGGGCTAGGGGGGTGGGGGGGGCAAGCCAAGTTGTGATATTTTAAGAAAATTATAACAGCGCTTTATTAGTATACGAGATTATTTCCTTGAAAAAATAGTTTTGTTCTAGTTACATATCTTATACTAATACATATCATTTTTCTTGGGTTTAAAGAAAATCTGTTGAATACTTTCTTTTCAATTCAGTTCTGATTTTGCGTAAAGACTTTTGCGATTTTTGCTTCTAGGGGGCGGCTAACCTCCCTAGAAGCAAACCCTCCCCCCTGCCCCTCGCTGGGTACGCCCATGACCAATAACTAGCCGCAATATTAAAAGAGTAATATTCGCCCTTTGAGGGTGGTAAAAGGTTTATGGTTGTTCAAAAATGAGTTTTTAATGGTACAGTGGAACATTTTTAGGGACCGATCAATTCTACATTTCCCTAGCTTCAAGGCGCAAAATATCATTAGAGGGCGAGAATTTTCCCAGCCACTGGTTATTTACATTTTTTTAGCTCATTTCGTGAGACGATTTAGAGACATAATAATAAAAAAGCTTGCAAATTGCGGTCCTGCAATTCTTTTAACGGTTTTCACCACAAACACGGCTATTCAATCCATTGTTAACTGCATCAGCAGAATTTCAGAACCAACGTTGTGAAGCATTTTACTGCCAAGTCATGCATTCCGATGTAATAGAATGTGAGTATGCCAAAATACTATAACCTTGCATACATTACGTAGGTGATAAAAAGTTTTGTCGCCATTATTCTTCAATAAGCTTTTTCGTGAGACGCAAAAACTCGACCGCATACTTGCTCCACCCTAATTCACTTGCATGCCTAAGTGGAAAGTCACGCACGTCGGCTTCATTACCTTTTGCTAAGATAAACCTATAGTACGCCTCACGAACGCCTTGAGAAATCAAATCAACTTGATTGGTAACGGCGTAATGAACTGAAGAGTGCCTGTTTCCCGCCAAAAGTCGATTTTTTCATTAATTGAACTAATAAGGAGTGTTAATATTTTTAATTCGTCTTTTAGTGTTCAAACCTCATACATTTACAGCGATTTCTCAAGATGTCGATTCAATTTTCCCCGAAAAATTAGCACAAAAAATCGTATACAACTTGTACCTAGTCACATTTTCTTATATTTTGAATGAAAGTGGTACTTGATTACTTAAATATTTTATTCTACTTAAAATCTTAAAGACGCGAGCTCATTATTGGAGAGGGAATAAATACCTTAAATATCGATTGATTGAAAATCATTTTAGATTTTGTGAAGTTGAAGAGTTTAGTGACGCTACAAAAATTTAAAAAGTTAAATTTTCCTTGAATTTCTGATTGAGAGGCAATGACTTAGCTATTTTAATATTTATTCCGCTGAAAACTCCAAATTATTCTACGCAATAATTGCCGATAGAAAACTCTACTAATACACAAACTTTATATTCCACATTAGAGTTTTACACAAAACAACAAAAATGCACTCTAAATAATGGCTAAAATAAAAATGACAATAAAAAGGCAGTCACTGCAAATACTGCCTCTATAACAATGAAAGGCACAAAAATGTATTTTCCTATACATAATTAAAATTAGTAGGAAAATATGAGCAGCGGTCATGAGTAAGATTTGTGAGCGCGAAATGGTTACAGTTAGAGGCTCTCCACTTTAATATGCGTGATCCTTTCATTTCTACGCTTACCTGTGCCAATTACCGTTCTATAAATATTTATGAAATCATGATTATGGACGCGCAAGGATGGTCAGAACGTTTTATTCGGCGTGAAATATGGCGTGGAAAAGCGGCACTGGTTCGTTACTTTCCTTTTGGACGAGGGAACATAGACTTGGCACCGAATGAAACGAGGCGTTGAAGCGTCCCACAGGGCCAGAATGATAAGTCACAAACAAAGCCCCACGCGCGCGGACGAAAAAAATAAAACGTAAGAACCAACGACAGAGAGCTCGGCGTGGGTTGTATAGTAATTAAAACATTGGCGTAAAAAAAAGGTAATGCATAGAGAGTCGGCAAAAGTTTCGGCGAGAGATTCACGGAGCTAAAAAAATATATATATATATATATAGAGAGAGAGAGAGACACCACCGTTCCCGACTGTGATGTTGAAATGGTGCCAGATGCCAGCGACGTAGTTTTCAAAAGACGCTACGTGGGTGGAACGACTACTCCGGAATGCGACCGCAATGCATTTGAATGGGCGATAGAAAGGAAGGGAGGACATGAAAAAAATCATTCGCAGGGGCCCAGTTCCACTACTAATCATGTGTCATCCTAAACTTTGGTCAAGGTTTCTGCAAGTGAAAACGTTTTGAGGACAACCAAGTTTCATAGTTTTCTGGGAGTCAATCACTTCCGTTACACCCAGTATGGAAATGGAAGTAATAAGCTGATTCGTACAATCATTCTGCTTTCGCGCTAAAGGGTTAATCAAAAGCTAAATAAATTCAGCTTCGAAGTAAATGAGCTGACCGAGTTGAAAATTAAAATTAAATGTACAAGTTGACTTGACTAAGACAAATGAGCGTCTGCAAAAATCTGAACTCCCTGGTCAACATCAAAAAGAGACAAATTAAAAAAAAAGCACAGAAGAAAAGTTTGCTCTATCCAATGGCAGGCCAACGAGGGCAATTCAAGCATCGTGGCACCAAAAAATCACTCGGCGATTGTAACTGATGGTTGGTAAGGAGGGTTGAGAGAGGAACTTAGTCGAGGCTAAGTCACACGGATGTAACTGTCGTACATACGGAATAGGGGGTCCAGTTCTTTCCCTAGGGTCATCTTGCAAACGCACGTTGACCAGCTTCCGCCCAAGAGAGGTTTCAACTGCCCATTGAAATATTCAAACGGGTGACGAATGAGTGACGAATTATAGAATGGATTTTTTTAGACGAATGAATCGGGAGCCAGGTGACCAAATGAGTAGGTACTGCGTTGCGTCACTGATTTAAGGGTCCCGTCTTCAAAACTCGGGTTCGTATCCCGGGTGAAGTTTCGTAAATCCAAAGCGAAAATTCTTCAAATGTGAGGTGGTCCGGGGAAAGCAAAAGGCACCCTAGATTGAACGCATATCATTCAGTTAAGTAGCTTAATCTGGGGTGAGCTTTACCCTCACCTGACCAAACCAATACTCTGGTTCATAGTCTGAATGATTAATGGATCAGGCGATAAGTATTGGAGCTATACAATTAGTCAATGAGGGATAGTACGATAATAACGAAAGCCTGAGAAATGACAACGTGAAATACTCCATCCATGAAAATTGTGTGATTGAGACATCAGTAATTAGGTATGTTATAAGATGACTCATCATTTGGAAATCAATAGCATACTGTTTCAAGGCTCTCTTTGGAGAAAATACGTCATCGGTAAATCCCTTACGGTTCTTACAAAACGTCCACCCTAGAAATCGACTACCGTCTTTAACAGGCTTGAGAGGATGTAAAAAATGGCTAGAGTCAACAGAGTGAGAAAAAACTGCGGGGAAAATGGTTAACTCAGCAATAGATGGGTGTTGGGTAGCGGGGAGTATCTTCATGAATCTGGCGAAAAGACGCGTAAGAATTAAATCTTGTAAACAGAATAACACCTGCAAGGTCATGAGAAAAAATAGATGGAGCAGCTTTTAAAAGACTGGCAAATTCAAAGATTTAGCATAAGCCGGTAAAAACTTTAAGCTATGTGTGTTGAAGTGCACCCATAGCCACAGATTCAAATTCTAACAGTTCATTTATATACAGAGAAGTGCTACTTGACAGTATTTAGATAATTGGTATTTCTACATGAAGGATATTCCGTAAATTTTGCCCAAAATAAAAAATGGCGTGCGCCTTAAAAAAAATAAGTGGTAAAATTACGATGAAGTGACTATAGCACTGAAACATTTGAAAAATCACCAAAAACTTAAACACGTCCCTACCCCTCAGCAATGCCCCTCAGGAAAGGCAATTTACTAGTATAAAATCCATTATTGGATAGTTTAGACCAACTCACAACATGCGTGTGAATAACTATCCACCCTTGTTAGGTAGGGATACTCAATAAGGAAAATCAATTGGTTATATAGGCCTCCTTTGAGAAATTATTTACAGCAGAAGAGACTTTAATTGCTGGTTGATTAAATTTATAGCACCAAAAATTTAAGGAGTAATTAGACATGAATTTCCCTACTAAAAATTCGAAAACAGCTTCTCTATCCTTCATTTGAAAATGAAAAAAGATTGACGACAAGTTTCCTCACTGGATATTACGAAAACTTCATAGGAAGAGTTTCTTGTGGAATGTATCTGACCTACGAGAAAAAGGGAGTTCTTTCAAATTACTTTCAATGAAATAAGGAAGCAATGCAGAGAAATTTGAAAACTTTTCCCAATAACTGTTCGAAAATTTGATAAATCTATTTGATTAGTACAGGAAAATTTTTCTTACCCCAATGCCTAACTACTAATATACTTTGCAAAAATAAGTTCATTATTGAATTACAAGCGATTATTTAGGAATGATGTGATAAATCATCAATTTCACTCCTTCAGGGGAATTCATTTATAGGTTAGTGTCATTAACGTGCAGTTTTTTTGTAATCCAATCCGAATTATTTCATTTAATTCATTGCCTCATCCAAAATATTTATGTCCAATTAATCAGTTAATATAGACATAGTTTTTTTTCAACCATCTCTATTTCCTTCCTATATATTCTACCTTCCCCTCCACCCTTTCCATTATCCTCCATAGCACGCTCTACATCATGGCATAGCTTATTAAAAGGAGAGACTATAATGAATACCAACTTTCAATTCATTTATTTAATTCCTCAATTAGAAACTTGACTGTATTAAAAAAACCCGAATCCTTATCTACGCTCGGAACTCAAAAACCTCCTGCCAACCCCAACCCTGTTTCCGAGCCCAATGACCCAATTTCTCAATATGTATTCAACCCTTTCAAGGGTTCGCCGGTGAATATAAAAAAAAACGAACATGAAAATCGTAAAAAAATAACGAACCACTGTCCATCACTGATGGGTCCTCCTTGATTTTTTTTTAAGAACAGACCGACTTTTTACATGAAGGAAACCCATTCGCCTTCATGGCTTTCCATATTTCACCAATAGGTACTTTCGAGAGGAAAGAAAAGGCAGATGAGCAGCGAGATTCACCCAATACGAGGCTACCATCGACCAGTCGGTCACGATCGAATCCACGGGCACAGTCTTTTCATGGTATAGGGTTAAAGAACAGTTGCCTGCGGAGCTTAACAGTCGCGTGCCGAAAAACTGAGATCGCACCGTAAAAATAAGCCGAGCTGGCTGATTATTATGGCCGAGGGTCAAACTTCTTCTATTAAAAATCTCGTGCAAGTAAAATTTATTGGCGTTCGTCACGCATTCCGAGAAAACAAACGCAATGCCAAAAGACCGCGCGAGAAGTGGGTGCAAAGTGAGTGTCTCCGCTGCAGAGACCATTTCACCAATGTGTATACACCTCTCAGCTGAGGGCAAGTGAGGAGAAATTTCCCGGCTAAACATCACAACTAATTTAAGTATACCGGGACTAGCCACGGTGATAACTTTTTTACGGAGTCACCCGCAATGCACAAATAGTGCGAAAAATCCACAGAGGAAAAATCATTCAGTTAAGCTACCGATTTCCGGCCGAGTGCTTTAGCCAGTTAAGCTACCGAGGCGTCATTCTCCCCTGTGGAAATTTGTGGACTCTACCGGACAAGGTGGTATGGACTGCTGAGCATATGATGCGACTAGCAGTCCAGGTCGTGCGCATGGCGCCACAGCCGGAAAGCAAAAGCCACAGCCGGAAATCGAGGGATCCGGGTTCGAATCCCGGTCAAGGCGAATGATTTTTCCTCTGTGGATTTTTCGCATCACAACTAATATTCAGCTTGGTGGAAATGTTGAAATTGTTGGAAAAAATAGAGCTCGATAAAATAAAAAATGCCGATGAAAACGAGGATAACATCATTAAATAGTCGAAAAATTCAAAAAAAAAGTGGATTTAGAATCTGGTGTCTTGTATGTTAATGGAATTGAAAGGCATGAAAAGAGTGTAAGAAGAAATACAAAACACTCTCCATGTTAAGGGATTGTTATTATTGTTTAGTGAAACTGTGACAATACCTATATGACTTCAATTCTCTTCAGCCAGACTTGAACTTGCTGGTTCCAAATTTTAGTTAAAACTGCCAAAGAATCCTCCGAGAACTCCGAGGAAGTCCGAAAATCCTACTAAGGAAAAATCATTTACCTAGCCCAAAATCCGAATTTAGATCTTTAGAATACGCTTGAGGTTTTCTATTCATCTTCGGAGTTCTGATCGTTACAAATGAATTTTCCTTATTGGAATTTACGCACTTGCACGTGCCAATCTTGTTGGAGACGCCGAAAAGGTACGCCGCTGTCTATTTCGTGGTTATTCCCTTGAAAAATATCGGATAAACAATCTAAGTGTATCTAAAATGATTTAATCTACATAGAACTCACAAAAGAAACTCTTTCAAAGAGTTCGTGCCCTAGTCACTTTCATCGGTGGCTGCGTTGAAACCATTTCTTAATCCTCACATCATTCACAACTTTTCGAGAAATCTATTTCCTTTCAATACCAATTTACTTATTTTTTGTTTCGGCCGTGACTTCATGGAATATACTCATTATTTAAAAACTGAATAATTTGTTTATAATTTATAGTCATTTATAATTATTCCACTAGTGATTCTGGTTAATAGGCTAGGATTGATAGGAATAAAACAGAGACAAAATATGTCACCAAGGCACAGTCACGTTGATCAATTCTACGGATAGGTTTGTCGCGATCAGTCAAAACATTTCCCTTGCAGAGACGGGAAAACTTTTTTTCGGTTGGAGTTGCCCGAGCATACCACTGAGTCGTACGGCTGGCCTCAAGGGGATGAAGACCTCATCCCACTTGTCAACGAAGGTTAATTCATTTTTCCTCGCGTGCAACATGAATTTCCTCTTCCTATAACTGTTCATTATTGTACCTATAAATCCGCTCTCTGTAACTCGTTTTTGATAAGGAAAAAAACAGAAAACCTATGTATAATCTCCAAATTTGGGGATATTCCCTTCAAAGCTCATGAGGGACGACAAAAATTAGCCGTAAGCAATGTTAATGGAGTCAATATAAACTGCATGCTTGCAAGATTTAAAGGGAAAATTAGTGGATATTTTGGGTTACAAGCGAAGTAAAATAAAAGGTAACAAATTCCTACATAACCGATACCGCAAAGGATCATTTACCTCGTGGTCCATGTAACTGGAAAAGGCATTACTTAAAGCATTCTTTGTGGAGGGTAACCCGGGTGATGTTATGCGTTGATTTCTTCACTCTAGGCTCAATAGATGTTTTCGCGGAAGAAGAAGAAGATAGCGTTGAAGTAATTTTCAGTACAGAAATTTTAGAATATTGTATTCAATTAATGCATTTATATTTCCCATTTCATGAAAAAGATCACAAAAAACTTGTCATTACAATAGGGTAGTTTCCTTCATCAAAGAAAACGAAATACAATGATTGCGATTCCTTACCCACAATTAGTGTATTCATAATATACAAATTATTTGGTTTTAGAAATCCCAGTTTAGACGAATGGCAACAATCAATTTTAACCTCATTTGAAAAAGGCCAGATTGGCGCCAATGCGATTCCGCTCCACGTGACGTCAAAGGGACCTAGTTTCTATACGAGTAGATATGAGTTTTACATCGTCTGAGATTACCAATGCATGCATGAGGCACAGAGCTCAGGGAAACATCTCTTAATAACCACACATTAAAGATACCTAAGTTCGAAAAGTTTCCTTCGTTTGATAGGGGAATAATAATCCTTATTTAAGCCAAGCGCTACCAGCTAGAAGGGTACTCAGCTACCTGCTAGCAACCTGCGTCGTATCAGCGCTCAAGCCTCGCCCCAAGGTCACCTCAAAAAGCGGCAGGGGGAACCAGAAATACGTCACACGGACTTTTTCCCATCATTCCTACTTAGCCGTCGCGTTCGCGCTTGAAATTTTTCACTTTTCGTTTAATCGCGAAAAATATATATCGTCATTTAAAAATCTAAAAGTGTGAAATTCGTACTCCAGGAGTAATAATCTTTCGATTTAGGCAATAAAAAATAATAGGAATCCACCCTATTGATACTAATATATAAAATGATAAATGGTGTGATTCGCCCATTCTCCAATTAGCCAAATAAGATAACCTTTAAAAAAAACTATCAATATGCTCACAAAAATGTTGATACCTAGGTTCGCTGAAGAGGATCAAAGAATCTTAACTGTAAGTGATGGTGCATAATGTTGCTCAACATAGAGCTGAAAATAACGGTACCCTTTCGCAAAGCCTAGTGCTCTAATGCCACAGACTAAAAAACTAAAACCCAAAACTAGGGCCTTAAATAAGTGCATCGTCAGCATTACATTTTCACTAACCTCCATTACGGAGATTCCTCGTCTACGCATCACGTGATGTAATTCAAACCCCTTAGTAAAGCTCTATCTCGTCATGATAACACACGAAATTTCAATTATCCCACAGAGATGGGATTAAACCATTTTTTCAGGAACTAGTGCTTCCACGAGTGGGATAAAGCAATCGATGGAGGCACATGTAATATAAAAAAATGGATGGGAAATACAGGAAACCGTAAAGTAGTGAACAAACGAATTTTATGACGTACCCCTGTATGTCATATTCGACTCGCGACCAATCCGACCTTCAACCAAGTATTCGGTACGTAAGTATCCTGTTTTGAAATTCAATTCAATATGCATTTTATCATGTGAACCTAATTGCCCACCAAAATTAACATTTCCAATTGATGAATAAATATATCCATTTTTTATTCTATTTCCTTCCAAAGTATTTTACCTTCTCCTACACCCATCCCATTATACACCCTCGAACCCCCTACATCGTGCCATTATTTTTTTAATAAGAGAGACTCTTGTTAATTCCTACTTTCAATTCAATTATTTTATTTCCTTGATTAGTAACTCAAGTGTTTAAAATCACGCAAAACCGAATTCTCATCCACACAAGGAACTCAAAAAACCTTCTGCCGACCCCAACCCAGTTTCCGAGGCAACGACCCAGTTTCTCAACATTCAACCCTTTTAAGGGTTCTTACCGGTGAATAAAAAATGAAAATGAAAATCGTAAGAAATAGACTTGCTGTCCATCAATGATTCACGACCAATACGATCTGCGATCAAGTATTCGGAACGTGTCTTATTCTTCACATACTGCGTGCAGATGACGAAAATTCTCGTCATATTCCGCCCAAGCGTTACAGACGGATGGAAAATATTCTCGTTACTTAGGCGCGTCAACTTTAACAATTTTAAGGCATACTATAGTATTTGGTAGTACGTTTTCAGTTGTTGTTCGCCACTTATTATAAATTACGTATCGTAAGACTTGGTTAGGTTAGATTAAGGTAAATTGTATACATTAGGTTTTTAGTTAATACGATGTTTAAACCAATAAATTTCGCTCAAATTGGCAAATATGCCGACATATGGCGGCGGGGTAAAGTCCTCGTCTACCAAACCAAAGGTCGCGGGTTCGAGTCCCGCCTGGTTAGGTTGCCCCTATCCAGGGCATGGAAGTTCGCGTAAGTTTCACTGTCAAAGGTTATGAAAACCCAGACGCAAATAGTGCTCTTTTCGGTGGTGTTGCTATAAATAAATATTTTCAATCTCAACTCCTCTATACAGGTACGTTGTTCTTCTACCCTTCATTGACACTAATCGTGACTCGTGTCTTTACAGGTGCTTTGGAGGACCCTGGACCGCTTACCCCACACCAGACTCGGTCGACTGCGAGACTGCAACACGCACGAGGCCCTCCGAGAGCTCTGCGACGACTACTGCCTCACGGAGAACGAGTACTTCTTCGACCGCCACCCGCGCTCCTTCGGCGCCGTGCTCAATTTCTATCGCACGGGCAAGCTCCACCTGGTGGACGACATGTGCGTGCTAGCCTTCGGCGACGACCTCGAGTATTGGGGCGTGGACGAACTGTACCTGGAGTCGTGCTGCCAGCACCGCTACCACCAGCGCAAGGAGCACGTGCACGAGGAGATGAGGAAGGAGGCCGAGTCGCTGAGGCAGAGGGACGAGGAGGACTTTGGCGACGGGAAGTGCGCGCAGTACCAGAAGTGCCTGTGGGATCTGCTCGAGAAGCCCACCACGTCGATCGCGGCAAGGGTGAGTCGCCACCGGAGGTCGCCGGGCCGTAGATGTATATCTATCATAGAGAAAAAAAAAGGAAGATTCCTGCCTAAAAACCCCACTTAAAAGAAAAAACAACGGATCAAGTCTTTTTTTTTCATTCAACTCTTTGTTGATGTGAACTGACACCCAACTGTGTTGAGAAGGAAATCTTTGATTTCGAAACCAGTCCATTTATCTTTATATTAATAATTGATGAGTAAAATCCATCCCACTTGTGATAATAGTGAGTGATATTTTAACCAATTAAAATTCATTCAAAATGTTTTCCTCGTTCTCCCTCTGTTGGAAGAAAATTGAACGAGTGATGGTAAAAGTGGTGTTTTATACGGTGGGCAGGAATTCTCCTTTAAATGTTGCCCGGCGACTCATAGTTTTTTGTAGTTCACGTAAATTTATTGTAACATTGTTTAGCCTCTATCCACTCTTCTGAGTTAGATTTTATATATCCCATACCTTCCCCGATCTCTAAACCCATGAGCAATTTCATAGCATTCGTCAAGAAAATTTGACATCATGTTTTCTCATTGTGTTCCGGACAAACAAACTGTTCTCAAAGTCATCCATGATTTCTATTTTTGCTACTTCAATTTTTGCTTCATGTCATCAATCGCGGTCGTACAAACCATAAGTCTATTGTGTTCAGTCATCTATGAAAGATACCAAACGATATTTTGATAATATAATCATAAACCTTCATGAGTGATGTGCGATACGTCAAGTATTGATGTTTTACAATGAGTAAAATTTGAGTAAATAATGTTGCTAGAGTGTGTTTCCACTTAATGGAAAATTTTTACGGTGTATTTCATGTGACGATTAGATGAGTTGAATTACGAAGATTGAAAACACCAAGACTTTTAGAAATTATAAATGTTGGTCGTTTCAAAGCAAAACCTAAGCGGCTACGTTATAAAATTTAACACATTAACAGTCATTTCCACACTTTAATATACAACTCAACCACCAACCATGGTCTCGACAATTTTACGTCATCCTCAAGGTTATTGAGAATGCCATAAAACTGTCAAGACAATGGTCGATAGCGGAGTTGTTGTTTATTAAAGAAATGTGGAAATTACTATTTGTGTATGAAATTTTATCATAGATGTATCAAATTTTAACAACGCCAAACCTGAAAATACTTTCTATTACGTGACATATGTTCTGTATTTTGGCTCATTAATGCGATAAATTTTGATTTTGTCATTGAATTTAGGTCATCTATGTAACAGCTTTATAAAATTCATAGTTATCAATAATAATTGCCTCCCACTCCGTAAAAATTACTATCAACAAAAAAACTTCAAATAAAATTTTAAAAAAACGGAAAAAATTCATCCAATCAAGCAAACCAGCATTTTTTAAATGGAATTTCGTTCGAATTAAAAGACCAAGAACAAACGACAATTTACATCATCTGTGAGCACACGACGAGTCAGCGAGGGAGAAATATATAGGGAGGAATCTAACAACGCGGAAATGAGGAAGCGGCGCGCCAGGAAAAACACAAGCATATAATAGAAATAATAATTTTCGAAAAGAGGTGACTTCAGAGAGGGAATCCCGAACTCGATGTCGGGCATCAAACGTCTTAATTGGAACCCGAGGTCGGAAAACAACGTGGAGTCGCGAAGGAAACACTCGAGGAAAAGATGAGGCAAAACGGGGAAACAATGGGCTGACAGAAGATGAGAGGAAGACGGGAATATTCGTGCGGCTGCAAAGGATAAGGGAGAATGAAACAGGACGCGACGACGAAAATAAACAAGAAAACGAACTTCAAAGACGGGAGGAGGCTAAGGGGAGGGGGGCAAAGCGAGTGGTTGCGAAGGAAGGAAGGAAGGAAGGCGCTAATGGGTAAATGAGGATGGAAAGTAGGGATTACGACGAGACAACGTAAAAATGGAAAGGAAACCGTTGGCAGGGTAGGATTTAAGAGTGGGGGTGGCAGCAGAAAAGGAGGGAAGCGGATGCAGCCGTGTAAAACTGAGGAATCATACCGAAAAATGAGGAAAGGAGTTTCCCTCGCGCAAATAAAATCAAGGCGATCCCTTCATCCCGCCCAGTTTAGGGGGCAATCTCCTCTTCCTTTGGGAATCAACTCCACTTTTTTTACTCTAAACCTCTCGAGACGCATCCGAACGAACAGCGGAGATGTTTGAAGAAATGGAACACAGAAGGTAAACACGAGGGGAAAATATACAATGAAATGCGACTTGTTGGAAAATTTTGATTTGTCGTGCATTTTACAAATATTATTTTAATTTTCTCCTTAATATTTCCTAATTGTCTCTATTTAGACCAAAATCGCTCGTAGCAAGTAATAGCGCCCAATTAAGTAAACGAAGAGGGTTGATAAAAAGAAAACAGACAATAAAACGCAGAAAATATACTCAAAATACATGAGACTGGATTGATTATTATGATTTTTGCGCTATAATACTTTTAAATAACAATAAAATTAATAATTTTTACTTGTATCTACGAGGCTCTTTTTATATTAATAAACTCTGTTGAACAAAGAACTTTTACCAGTAAATATTAAGCATTAAGTCACCTCGGAGATTATTGAAGATGCAAGATCGAAAATGCAGCTTTGAAAGTAACTTAAACGGTAACTTGTGGCGAAAAACTATTTTTCACCGGTTTTATGAGAGTCTTAATGGCACGAGGGAACACTATAGCAAAGGTAGTGTACAACCATTTTCCAATCATTTATCTTCCCCACTGAGCCATCTTGAGCTTACAGTGTAAGAAAATCATCATTTTAAAGACTATTTTCTTAAGAGAACGGGGGATAGGAACATAAAATTTGATTTTCTCAGAATTACACAGATTTATAATATTTTATCTTAGGAGTGGATTCGCTACACCTAGAAGCGATTTCACTGTTCTTTTTTTCGCTCATTTAAAATATATCACCTACATTCTCAACTTAACGTGTGTTCACCGCCCAGGGCATGGATGTATCTAAAATTCTGTTGGTCTGGTTCCTGAAAAACCTAAAAAGAGGCAGCGTCTACTAGGCTTATAGGGGCAAAGCAGGCGAAGGACAGAATCTTCGGGTAGTAATAATAAAAAAAACAGTCATCCCACACTTAAACAAAGAAATCGATATTATTCGTTTAAAAGGATTATATGAAGATTAGTAAGTTTAAACACAATTTAAAGGTTGTAATGAAAATAATAAACACACTTTTTAGGAGTGAAGGAAAGGCAATGAACAGTAAAAAATCATGAAAACAAAGTCTTGAAAGCACCAACATTTATGTCGCATTCAGATTAATATTCTACGAAGGCATTTTCAGCATAAAAAGTAGAAGGGTGGGGGCTAGTTGACAGTACATTTTAATTGCATTTAGGTATTACCTTCTCAAAAAGTTTTGAGAGCCATAATGCCCTGGGCCCTATTTCATAAAAAAAAACTATACCTATTTGGCTCAAAACCTCTCATAGAGAGTCGCAACGAAAATTAAACAGGTTCCCATGACACCTCCCGCACTCCTGCTCCCTTCCTACTCGCATGTGTTACCCATATCCCGCCACCTCACACCCAGTGGCTCAGCCTTTCCCCTCCAAAATCCAACTCCCCCCCTCACCTGCACCTCCACGACCACACTGCGGCGGAACTAGAGAGCCGAGGGCTGGCGTGCAGAAGAGAAAGGGGGTGGGGCGGGCGCTGAACGGTCCCTTTTCTCCCATTCCCCTTTATCCTCGCCAAGAGCAGATAAGGAAGAATTGTAATGGCCAGGGGACCTCCTCCTCCTTCTCCCACAGCGGCTCTCCTTGGACAAGGGTTCTTGGCAGGAGAGGGAGTGATAAAGCAACTGGGCTGCATCGAAGGGGGAGGGGGTAACGGTGTGGGTGGAGTTGGCGGTTTGGAGGAGGCGGCACCAGTGAGGATGGGGGGGGGGTGTTAGGGAGGGGTGAAGGGGGAAGGGTTGGTGGTCGAGGAAGATAACGCAAGGCGTGAAGCCAGACGCGGGAGATATAGATGGAAAAGGAGGCGGAAGGCGGTCGCTGACTGAGGGAAGACGTCAGACCGGATAAGTCGGGGAAATGCGAAAAATGGGAACGTATCAGGGAGGTAGTTTTGCAGTTTTGCGAGAAAGAGCTCTAGTTTCGTAGCTTTGAATTTTCATGGTTGAAATTACATCGCGTCCCATGAAGACCTCATAGGTGCACTCACTTTATTTATACCTTGATAGCTTCGCTCACGCAATTTCTAATAACGGCTATGTTCCCCTTTGTCTGACAACCAAGCCTACTTCTCATGCTAACGAGTGGAGAAGGATAAGAGAAATAAAAAAATAAAAAAAACTTCGCCAAAATTTTAACTGCAAGTATGACAAATGCGAACCCTCTTCGTTGACAACGCAGCGCACATTTATGAAGAGATTACAATCCCAGATACTGAAAACCAATTAAGTACCTCTTACGTCTCACTGACAGTCCCGTGAATGAATTACATGCGCCAATATTCGAATGGCGACAACAGACAAGAGTTTTGATAACAATCATTATTAGGCATTAATTGCTTCGGCAACACGGTTTGAATTGTAATTTTAGAGACGTCCTTGAAATTCGTTTAATGGCTTATGTCATTCATGTAGCACCTATTTCCTACCAATATATCTCTACTCAATATGATATTATTGACCGTTATATACGCTTTCAAGGATTATATGAAGAGTATTAAGTTCAAACACATTTTAAAGGATGATATATTGATGATGATAAATTACAATAAAAACACATTTAGGAGGGAAGGAAAGGTAATGAACAATAAAAATTATGAAAACATAACTTCTAGAGAGCACAACATTTATGTCGCATTCGGAGCAATATTCTAATGGTTAATCAGGAAGGTAAAACAAATTTCTGTCTCAATTTTCACTTACGGACACTTTTCATGGCTATTATCTCCGACATGTGAGATTATTCAAAGTTTTACCCGGCTACACTTCTCTAAGGTAATACGACGTACGGCTGACAAAAAATGAATCAATAATTTCCTATAAATTTCCCAAAACGTTTAACAAATTCTATAATATGCTATACGGCACTTAGTATTTAAATTTATTTTCAAAGTAAAACTCTATTGGATTCAAGTTGGATATACATAAACCGCACATTTTAAAATGCGTTACCCCAATAGGAGCCGGCTACCACCATAAAGAATCACCAAGCTCAATAGAGACAAGGATGATTTTACCATCGGCAATGAGACAAATAAGTATTGAATATGAATAGGATATACTTCTCGTGGGCTAAACCCTTAGGTTAACATCGCATGAAAAATATGATCAAAGGGAAATGCGGATTTGAAATGAAAAAAGAATAAGCGTAAAAGGGGGAAAACAACAGGCCTTGCGCCAGCTAAGTACTTCCGTCTCGTACAGGTGCTTTTACAAGGAAATTATCCCGAATCGCAAAAAGGTAATCTACATAAAAGCCAAAACTTAATCGTAACGAACACCAATGTTTATCGAACTGCAAAACAGTCACGTAATTCTGAAACGCAATTACAACTTTTGCAAGGAAAAATAGGATATTGCAAGGATTCGAGCCAAAACAAGGACTCAAGCACGTGCTCACGTCTACTGTTGATATAAACCTAAGTCACGTGACCCAAAGAATAAGATAGATGAAAATAACAGTAATTCTACGCGTTTCTCTGACACGTGAAGTGATTTGTGCATCTAAGTCCATACTTGTACCCATACATGAGAACGCTTTGGTTCCTGCTAAAATAAAATTTGTCAGAAAAAAGTGTTTTGGTTTACTCGAGTAGGAGAAGCTGTCTACAGAAAAAGAGGGATAAATTAATACCGGGTGTTTCAAAGAGATGACTGCTAAGTTTATGCAATTGAGAAAAGACAGGTCATGTTGACAGATAGTTCAGACTGATACACAATTTTCAGACTTTTTCATCACTTCCCCTCAAGAATTTACCTATACCTTTGACCAATTGATCGCCAAAAGTTTACCTATTACAGAATATAATAGGATAATATCACTTCTGCCTAATTAATATAGATGAAGTTCATCGAAATAGTTAAAAGCTGACTTGAACGAGCTAACAAAATTCCACATAAAAGAAGGTTATCAAGGAAATTTTTTGCATTCCGATCCATATCAATTAAACTATGTCGAAAGAGACATTTTACTAAGCAGGAGTACCCGCAGCAAGATAAACAATTTACGTGACCATAAAGTTTTCTGATGTACAATTAGGGGAATCGCAATTAGTACACTCAAAACAATAACTGATTCATACCCGAAGCAGCGACTCTGAAAAGAAGTTGCGTAGCTTTTATTCCACTACAATACCTAGACTACCTAGCAATCTTCCACTTACAAACATCGTATAGACACGAACTACTATTTCCCTACTCCTTGTGGGCAATAGTTAGCGGAAGTCGTAGAAAACATTTGATAGCACAGTTTCTTTATCTGATAAAGACTTAGTTTTCAGCGATACCTTCACCTTATAAATAAAACGATCAGGTTCTAGCGTTCTTTTATGCCAATTAGCCACCGAAAGAGGATATATATTGAGGGAGTGGCAACCCAGTAGTCCTTCACGTGAGGCCTCGAACTCCCAAGGCCTACATTCTTAAAACTTTTTCGTTCGGGTAAACGCTTAGTGCTCGAGAATGATTTTGTTTTTACTGCGAGTCGTCACGAAACTTTTCTACAAAAAATTTAAAGGCCTTTTTTTTTATTTCCCGAAAATATTCGCGTGATTTTCCTCGGCTGCTTTGCACGAAACATTCAAATGTGATCCGAGAGTATGGCGTCCTTTCAAGTAAGGTTTAATGATACACCACATGCATACACACATGTCGTTACTCTGCTAGACGATCAAACACCAGATCCAGAGTATTTCCTCATGTTCTTTTTCAGAAGAAGTTTGCTAATGGTTTTTTCAAATAAAAATCAAGGTTAACCTTCGTCCACCAATGAGTATATGCATGAAAACGAAGGAGTTCTTGCAAAATAAGAAATCGTAATCCATGAAGGCATGAAGAAAAATTGCAGGCATTCCTGCGTATGGTGTCGTGGAAGGTTACACGGGATTTCCACCGAGTCAGTTTCACCATCACGCCCGACGTTTCGATGAACGAGTAGTCCATCGTCATAAGGGCAAGACGTCGTATTCCTCAATGCATACGTCAATATTGTTTGTACTCAGAACCGGCAACTTTCATAGCATTTTACAGGGGCATGATAAACGTTGCGGAGCTCAAGGTAGCGAACGGATTTAGAAGAATTATGATGTATGTTTGTTTTACCACAGTGGGCAAGCTTTAAAATCAATATTTCTGAAAACGAAAATCAATAAGTAACTAAGTGCAATTACATTATTTAAACTCATAAATGTAGAACATTCTGAAAATAAAAATTGTATATATTCTGATTATTTTTTCCCAATTTATTCTGTTACATACACAGTAACACGAATGAGCAGGGAATTAAAAAAACGAAAGCAATTTTTGTATCTTAGGAATTTATGTGATTGGTTCTCAATGTGGCAGGAAAGTAAATTTTAAAAAAGTACGGATCTGAGAATTTGATACATTTATGGCAAATATTTCACTTTATCTCGCGGATAAATGATAGCATTGGGTACGAGCTTCAGTTAAGTATCTATAATGGATACAGTCATACCTAGATACTATTATTGAATTGCATAGGGTCAAAAAAACTTTTTACATCATTCGATAGATGATCTACGAAAGTAACTCCGAAATTAAAGTTGAACTGAGATACAACTCGCTCATTTCAAGGGGTGTAAGCTTATAGCAATTATGACAGTTGGCTATATTTCAAAGGTTTTGATATCTCCTTAATAGGACCGAGCCGGCCACAAGATACGTAAGCCAATGAAAGTTTTCAATTGTTTTATCCCTTACTTCGAATGCCGTCTCGTGATTTTTTTACTCATCATACTGTATAGTGGGAAACGGATAGATCAATTTTCTGAACAAGCATTTCCTCTTAATAACCTCATCAATGATGATCAGTTTCATTTTTGCTTTCAAAAACCATAGAACACCCTTATCAGTTAATTTACAAGAAAATCCATTCCTAACTTGTATCGAAACCTCTTCGTGTTAACTCAAAAAATGCAAAACGGTTTGAATATTTCTCCAAAATGGCTCAATTAGAAACCATAAAGTCGAATCACACCCATGGCAGAAACAAGAAGGTATTCATTTGACTGAAAAAAATGCAACCTCTTCGAGTCTGATTTCATCTAAACAAGTATATTTTTCCTCGTCAAAATTAAATTGCAAAATACACTCAATTCAGCGTAATTTGAACGAGAACACTTTTTTTGCTCAAAAATACTTCTATTTCCATGGCCATTGCTCGTTTCACGGAAGTAATTGATGACATATCGTACCAATAAAACGGAAACAGAAGCAATGGTTGTCAATTAAGATCCCATTATAGATAAAATTATGAATAATTCCGAACCCAAAGCTGTTCGTCAAATAATTTTCAATGAGGGAACCACAATCACAAAAATTACTTTAAAATTTTCACGCTAAATTTTATTCATCTGACCCCGGTTTCAGCAAATCTTTTGCCATTTACATGATAATTGCCACGAATTTCCACAAGTCATTGCCTGAAACTTTCAAATTTAGGCAAAAATTCGATGATTTGAGGATATTATTAGAATTCTAAGAAAATTCATCCTTGGGAATTATGATTTACAAGGCAGTTACGAGTACTACTACAAAATGGTCGTAAAATGGAACTTCTAAAAGAATGAAAGTCAAAATTATGGTAAATGATGAGCTCACTGGTAATAGTTAGCAGGAAATATGATAGATAAATGCAGTCCATCTATACATATAGGATTGAAAATTGGAAGGCGATGTTTATCGTCCACAAATCAACTTTCTGATCACTCTTTCTTAATTATGATCGACATTACTGCTATTGAGCGACGCTTTAAACGTTTTTAAGATACTTAGACTAAGAGTAATGGTAGCGTTTTTCATCGTCAATCCTATTTTTTGTTATTATAACTCAAGAGGGAAGAAGTATTTTCTAATTACCCGTGATATATCTGCTCAAAGCCGTCGGAGTTATCAAGAACACGGATTCAAATCGTGCTCGACTGTTATTAACAAACAGGTTCACACCGAACTTGACAAAAACTCCTATCATCGATCAAATCGACTGAATTCCCTTTTCGTGTGTTGGCGGCGTTTTAAATGAAGCCGTCAGTCAGAGATTCAAAACCACGACGCGACTTTTGAAAGGATTACGCGGAGAAAACTAGCGAGGATAGGATTAGGGAAGGATAGGGTTGAAGGAGGCTCGTATGTGAAGAAAGAAAAAAACTAGAAAATTAAATAAATTCAGATACAGCCGACTTCATTAGGGAATGGGGAGTCTTTTACTTGAGCGAAGGAACAATAGATGTGGAATAAGGAGTAAATATTTATGAGAGCGGTCAAGTAGGCTACGCAGTGCCAAAAAAGAGGCCAAAATGGAAACCCCAGCATCAATATTTATTTGTAATGAATAAGTGAGTAAACAATATATTTAAAAATAGTTTTTTCTAAATATTTAGTTTCTTATTTGTTCTTAATAAATAGTATTTTATCTCTCGTACTTCTTCATTTGTAAATTTAATGGAAATAAAATTTCCAGAAAAAAATTAAAGGCTCGAAAGGAAACACTATCGTCTCAGTCTATAGTCATAACATATTGGATTTTTTTCCTTTCTCTCGCATTCCATTTCGAACTAGCCGAAAATCGCTCTAATACCTGTTTACTCTGGGGCACTAATATCCGTGAATTTGACCCTCATCACGCATTTTTCGGCAAAAAATAAAACCAGCGACAGATTTCATTCCGTTTCCTCCTGTTTCCCGAAGGCACGAAAGTTAATATAAAGTGCCAGTAAGCCATCCGTGCTTTTATCCGAAGGTAAGGGGCGGGTAAGACAGTGTTAGTAGCGTCCAAAGAGCCCAATCCTAGCTCATCGGCGACAAGGTGGAGGGTCGTGGAGGAGGGCGAGGAAGTCATTAAAGGGTCCAATCCCGCGACATGCTTCCCCCCACAGACCCTTCCTCGACACCCGCAATCAGATTATTGCGAACGTCCGCCATGTGATGGGCCTTTGAAGATAGCTCTCGCTATATAGCTTCCAGAGAAAAAATATGGCTCGTGGAGAACACGATATGCACTCATGATGCCACCGGTAAAAGGGAGGTTTGCAGTAGAGTTATAGTGGAGTGTTAGCGTAATATTTCATTAGTGAATGAATACTTCAACACAGAATCATTATTCCGTAAGTAAAAGGTAGACTCGCGGTAGAGTAGGATTATACTGGGCCTATAGCGCAATATTCCATTAGTGAAAGAACACCTTCAGCACAGAATCGCCGATAGAGTTACCGTTGATTTCCGCGGAGAGGTGAGCATTATTCGTCCTGTTTTTTTTATATATCTACGTGTTGATTTTCTAATCCCCTAATATGCTAAGTTCTTCGCTAAGTTTCTTATATGCACGTGATAATTATTTATGAGAACTCATCGAAAATAAAAATATTGCCTCGTATGGAAACTTTAAAATGAAGAGTTGCATTCGTGAAGTAGGCTCATCAATCGGACGAGTACCTTCAGTTTGAATCAGAGATTAAAAGTTTCTCTCGCGGTCAGGACTCTGAACTTCTGGTTTTAGGGCAGGATCACTTCGTAACCGAAAGAACGATCGTTGATTGCCGGCGCCTGGCCCCTAGTATTGATCCGAAAATTTCGTAAAATAGTTTTTAATTGATACTTTAACGAAAGCTTTTTTTGTCACTACCCCAAAGATAAACCCTTAATTTCGAGGTCTTCTTCACCCCTGAACACTTCTTTCTCTTTACGAGAAATAATGACCGTTCAACGTATTTGCTACGGATAGAACTTATGGCCCATGGAAGGCGTTTGTAACTCACCAAAATCCTTTTAAGGCTCAAGTAAAAGACAGCAAAACACACCCTACAAGTGAGTGGAGAAGCCAAGAAAAGATGCAATGGGAATTGAGGATACCATACAACGTACCTCCGACAGACACGTGGCTACAAACAGATGCGATGTACAAATGTACATCGCATGTACATCGCATGTACATTTGTACATCGCATGCAGATGTACAAATAGATGCGATAACACTACATTCAACCACGCTCACTATTTCCCGTACACTACTTTTACCGAGGAGGGAAACACCCAATCGCAAGAGATGCTCGAGCCAAAGTAGTTCTTAAAAATGCTCCGAAAGTAAGAACAGACCAATAATTCTTGCAATGATTCAATTCGATATCATTAGCTGAATGCGCAGTGCGCCAGCTTCTCAGTAAGTAGAACATCATCAAGCATGAGATGTTGGATGGGAAACAAAATTTATTGCTTAATATTTTGCCGAAAAAGCCTGAAATTTGATCTTTGATTTGGGAATCAGAAAATAATTCCATGATGATATCATATCATATCAGTTTGGAATCATGGTTATAAAAAAACGCCCGGTGAAGTATGAAACACTCCACTAATTCATTTGTGCGGCGATTAGCTGTCACCACTTTGACAAAGCCTAGTGGGGTAGCCTTCAAATACATGCGGGATCAGCGGTCATATTGTATAGGGGCCAAGGAAGGGAGGAATATTGATAAATCCAATTGGTGAAACCCTTCAAATGAAATCGGATGGGGAAATGCGCCACACGTTGATGGAAAACAAGTGGAAAAGAGGATGCCTAAGGGGAGAAACAGGAGATTAGGTGCGAAGGGTGGAAAAACGATTTTCAGAAAACAAGCAGCGAGGGAGGGAGAAAATGTGGGCAAGTTTTATTTCTCTCAAAAGTACGCAAACAACAAAAATGCCCAATTAAAAAGAGCTTACCGAATGTCAACACAAGATCAGGTCAGTAGCGATTAAGAAACAGTCGCTTTCTACAACCAATCACGGCTCTGGCTGTGCAAAAACCATGAAGTCAGCTTTTTGGAGTAATTAGGACTATCAATACAAAATGAGAATTAAAAGAATGGGCTATTCTCAGCTAATAAAACACATCGTGACGATAAATCGATTTCAGCCTCTCTAAGTCGAATTGAACAAGCAGACGCTCTTCTTATAATTCTAATTAATCCCGAGTTTGGTTGTTGAGAACGGGACGATACAACCACCACTAATTGCACTTCATTGCAATAACAAATCAACCAGGGAAAATTATCTACCTTAATCAGAGCTTCAATCCCGCTGCTCCCCGAACCGGAATCTCTTGAGTTCGTTTGAGATCAATTCATTGCGATTTACCTCTATGGAACTCTGACTCTTAACGTAGGTAATGAGGATCTATCTATGCTTATGAATGTTTTTAGAAGCAGCATAGTTCCCAACATCTATTCTCTAACTCCCTATACTAAGGCTGCGGGTTCAAATCCTTTGAGTTGCGATACTCTATTAGAAAAATTCACGCCGATATTTGTGCTAGATCTAGTTAAAGGATTTAAGCAGAGTTTAAGTACCCTATCCGCTGGGTAGAACGTAAAACTGAAATCATAGACGCCTTACTAACATACCCAAATGCATTCCTACGGAAAAATTACTAGTAAACATTATTTTAGATCGCAAACTTATTTTGTCTTCAAATTTTCTTGTTGCGTTTTAATCTACATCAAATTCTGTCGATAAATTAGGTTTAGACAGCTTTCCCAACTCCTGGCAGTGCTGAAGTATGAGTTTAGCACTCTGTATCCACAATATTTTTGAAAACTCTAGAATAGACTTCACTTACTCATTGATTCGACCCGAAGGATGATTTGGATAGATGGTGATAGAGCTCACCCCAAACTTAGCCTGAGGCAAGTGCATATCACACCTTCATGGTGATGGGCCAGTGTTTTTCCCACCTTGCACATCGAGGATTGTGTTTTTGGTCATCCGAAGGCTTCACTCGGAGTATATGAACTTACTTAGACTAAAAAAATTACTCCTACGTCAAATCAGCCAGCTTAGAGATATATTGGATATTATATTTCATAAGTGGCAAAAAAATGAGTCTTCACGCTTATATTCACTATTCACCTACCGTAGGGATGTATTTATAAACACACATGCATTCTAGAGGTCGAATAAAGTGCTGTAAAATAGTTATGACTTTACGCTGATGCCAATTTACCTACGATCGTATTTTTTTAATTCGCAGGTCAAAAATTCACCGCTGCGGTTCTTAATCGTTGACGTAAGAAGGAGGAGGTCACACGAACGTTTCCTCACGCTATAGCACTTAAATCGAGTCTCGGACTCTAGATACAACGTACACAGTTATATTTACGCATGCTTAGTGATAAGGAATGGATAAGAATGGAAGGAAATGGCAAAGAGGTATTCTGGGCTCGCAGAAGCGAGAACTCACGGAGTCCTTTGACGAGAGGAGGACAAGTCAGTGATTAACAGGACGATACAGTGGTAAACACAATAAATCTTTGAGGCTCTCTTTTATCTTCAGGGACTTAGCGCGGAAGCCGTAACGGTGTTGAATCAGAGGCGGTCTCGGCAGCTTATACCCAAGTAAATCGCAGCGAAGGAAACCGTACAAAAGAAGAATCACGTTTTATTTTAAGTGCCGTTCTATCGCTGTGAAATGGGTCTCTTGAAGTAATCACTGCCAACTTTGGTTCACTACACCTCCTTGGTTTCCACGATGCGAAGAAGGGAAATTACCTAATTCAAACTAATTATGCATAACATAGAACATTTGGTGAAATATTTCTATCCACATACGGCTCTTAACATTAGCCGCATATCAATTAGGAATCGAAGTTTCATTTCAAACGAAATAAAGTTTATGGTAAATTTATAGATTACAGCATTTTTCAGTGAGTTAATGGAACCCAGATGGGGACACTACTAAAACGGTGTAATCGGTGTTTCTGACAATCAAGCAACAGAAGGTACTTTCGTCCTCGTTTCTCGACAACTCTTAAGAAAGACATTCAAACTGACAAATCAAATCATCCAAAATTGTATATTAATATTTTCGAATGCTGTGAATATGTCCATGGTTTTATCGATCACCCACATGACCTATTCTAAAACTTCTTATCAATCAATGTGTTATGCAATATTTAGACTGTATTTAATTAGTTCCATATTTCTAAGTCCATCATAAATATGTGTAAATATGTTACTTAGATAAGGGAACCATTTTTTAAATCTTTTTTGGTATAATTGAACTGAAATAAGTATCTCTTCCACCACTTTATTTCATTAACTGGCAATTTGTCGCTTGTGTACATACTGTTTATTCACTAAAAATTAACAAATTCTTCCCTTTCTATCTTCATTAATCTCTAACAACGGTCGCTAACGCTGTTTAGCGAGTATGAAACTTGACGTACAAAGAAGAATGCACTGTAGATTTCGGGAGTGGGTGCTGGAGTAGTTGGGGATGTAGTATTTGCTAAATGGCTTTAGTTCCAAACATTTCCGCTAAACGGTCAAAAATGGCATTTCATATCAGCCCCATCATTCGTAACATCAAATTTTAGAGGCGCACTATTGAGAGTTGATTCGATCATTTTCATGAGAAAAAACTTCATGGCTAATACCAAGCAATATTAAACAAACTGTAGAGCAATGAGAAATAAGGGTCAACCTTATACACGGAAATTAAAATTTTTAATAATAGTCTTTAAAAACAGCTTTTTTTCTGGGGCCACTTTTAGTGGTTCCAGTTAAGCATTGAATTTGATCAGCAATCAGTAATAAATGTTCATACGTATATAAATATATTTGTTCAAGAAAGAATGTTATGCCATTTTATGACCACTTAGATTACCAAAATGTTTCATAGTAGCTGAAATGCATGAGCCTGAAAACCAATAAGCTAATTCATTTGAACTTACGATTTATGAGATAATTTAACCACCGAATTCGGAATCTACGTTTCGTTTGAAACGTACTTACCACCTGATGATGATAAAAATTGAAGGACTCAATTAAGCGCCTAATTTAATGCTTGACTTTGCACCCAGATACTAAATATTTTCGCAGGTATCTCGCAATGATGCGCGAGTTATCTGGTGTGAAGCGTTACTTCACAATATTTCAAGCTTTGAGAAAAAAAGAACTGAAATCTGAGTTTGATCGGTGGAAAGTATCCACCATAACGTCTTCCTGGTGACTGTATCTTTGCAATTTTTTTCTCGCCACGATGCATCGTGTGTTTTGCCCGTCTCTGCCTCCTTGTTCTCTTTTTCTTCTCTCGCCTTACTAACAGCTCACAGCATCCCGACCACCACCACAATGGCAACGATGGAAGAGAAGAAGATCGCGCATTAATAACACCAATCTCCTTTCTTCGCTGCATGGATTCTGTTCTTTCTTTAGTTAACAAACCAAAAAAATCATACAATACTCCAGCCCTTTTTTTCTTGCCACAGGGCGGGTCCAGGGGATTGTGGGAGGGTGATGGGGGGTGCGAGGAAAGGGGGTCCGGCGGACACCGCTGTCGTCCCCCTGGTACCCGCTCCCCCCTTCCCTCTCCCCACTCCTCCTTGCTCACCCGAAAAAATAAATCTAAACCACACTCTCTTGAGTTCGACAAAAAAATAATTTAATTAAAACAGGCCATATTATCAATCCATATAACCTTATCCTCACCCACTTTCACACACAAAAAATCTTATGAAACCTTAAAAAAACCATCCCCCGTGTCCAAAATTGCCCTCACCTAACCCAGTAGAAAGACAAAAAAACCATAGTAGCCACTGTTTC
Source organism: Ischnura elegans (assembly GCF_921293095.1). Classification (NCBI taxonomy): domain Eukaryota; kingdom Metazoa; phylum Arthropoda; class Insecta; order Odonata; family Coenagrionidae; genus Ischnura; species Ischnura elegans. Next base: position 95,164,010 of record NC_060253.1, read on the forward strand.
CTTTATGGGAGAGATGCGACGACCAGACTTTGCTGTGCCAAATGAATCCACTGCCTTCCTTCCCTCCGCTTTTCAATTCAAATACAAACAAGTGACACTTCATCCCAGCGGCGCCATCTGGGGATCGCGGCGCCTCCGCCCAAGCTATTTTATTTCCGTCTCGCTCTCTATAGCACTGCGTTTCGGAGAACGGAACAAAAGAAAGCGCGGGGAAACGTTTTGGAAAAAAGGAAAGAGAAAAACAAAACAAAGAGTTGGAAATGCGGCCTCCGGACGCCTCACTGCTGCCCTCTACAACTATCGCCTTTTTGTTTCTAAATACCCATCCGCTTCGCCTGGGCTGGAAGAGGGGTGCACAGCAAAAATAAATGAAAGCGCGGTGGCCGCTTGAATTTGCGCGGCCGAGGCACTGCAAGCTCGGTTTTGACGGGTGACCCGGGTGATTTCAATTGTCCTCGTCAGGACGCTAATGGCGCTGGTAAAAGACCGGAATCTGGGACGGGTGGGCAATAGAATGAGAGAGAGAGAGGGAGGAAGACGTGCGGACGGAACGCTTCATTTGTTTTGTTTCAAGGCGTCTGCTTTTGTTTCTCATTGTCTTCCCTCTCGATGACTCTAACCGGATGCCACCCTAAGACGCGACGTATAATCGCGACTAGCTCCTTAGCCCTCGGAGTTTGCAAGAACTGTAAAATAGTATAACATAGCGCTCTGAGGGGGGTCACCCACCACAACCGCTAATTTAACACACAGTAAATGATAAATAAGTCATCCCTAGGAGTCGAGAAAATAGATCATGCATATTCATAAACGAGACTCCAGGGAAAAGAAAGACCAAGAAAGCGCTTCACGGATCCCTTTTTAGCGGATTCGTTTCGCAAATGCCAACCTAAATGCAACTCAAAAGGTCAAAAAGCTGTCTCTCTCAGTATATATTTATACTTATATCTGCACATGTTTTTTTGCTTCTTATCCATTCTGTCCACTGCACATGCTTGAGAAGTGACCACGGCATTTATCCCGAGGGCATGTCTCGAGGTGGCCGCCCGTCGCCAGCGGATCACGGTTCTATGATCCCGTCTCAAAAGATGTCCTGCCACCAAGTTCACTTCACTCATTACTTATTTTGTCGCAAATGGCCAAAAATTAAAACAGCAAGCCGCGAGATAAATAAAAAAAGTGAAATTTCCGATCTAAAAATGGTCATTTTTTCAGTAACTTAGCAGACTAAAAAAAAATGTAGTTAAAAAGAACAAAAGACAGTATATGAGAGACCCTTTTTTAATCGGGTTGTTTGTAAGCTTGGGACGTAGCGGAGGTGACGCGCGGTGCAGGTTGACGCAGTCGGGATGTGGTTCAGCGGGGGAGGGCCGCGGCAGAGCGGGAAACAGGTGCCAAAAGATCAGAAAAATAAACAATTGAATGGGATGGGGCGATCATGAAAAAAAATTGAAGGGAAAAAACAGATGATCAGGGGAGAGGGGTGAAATGGGACCATGTCGTACAGATTTGTGGTCAATGGGTGGGGGGAGGGTTTGTTTCTGCACGAGCGTTGGTCTCAGCATTAAATCAATGATTTTTTCCCTTAACAAGGGGCTCATAAAAAAATAAAGCTGGGTGAAAAGAGATCCAAAAGCCTTGATTCCCGTGCGGGAAGGGATGGGTTTACGTTATCAATTTGGTGTCATCCGCGCCGAATATATTTTCCCCATTTTTATGTAACCACCAATAATCGCGAGAATGGCCTCCATTGAAACTTATGAACTAACAAAGTGTGGATCATAAGCTCTTGAACCGCCTTATGACTTCATCAATTGAGCATATGAACGGAATAACAATGACAAACATCCTTGGGATATTAGTGAGAGATAGCCTTCGTGGATCATAACCACATTCTACCTTATCTATACTGACGCAAGTTACGAGGAGAAATTGGATACGTCCCTTATACTACGACAAGCTACTTATTTCAATATTGGGACGAAGATTAAGGAAACATCTTCACTTCCCACTGCATACTTAACTGGCACCAATATACCTCATCCTCTGCTGCATACTTGGTGAAAGCAGTTTGTCGTCTCGTAATTTTCTACTCGTATCTTGGCTCCAAGACCTGTTCCGCCAGGACTTCCAGAATCTGAGAGTAAATAAAAAGGCACGACTCCATTTTCTACGCCAGCGAAGCCATTCTGCAAAGTCGGCCACTTTGAACAATCCCCAAACCCATCAAGTAACTAGGCCGAGGGGCGCAAAGAACATCGCTTGGGGATAAAATGGATTCAAAAAAGAAATTCTCCGAATACCTTCAAAGCCCGCCTCGGTGAAGCAACGACGAAATGCAGCCAGTGAGAGCTCTGCTGGTCATCCCATTCACTCAAGCAGCTGGAGGGCACAATACCGCTACTCTCTGGACGGCTTCTTTTTTGCCGCTGAAGTCACGTTCTCCAACAGTGCGCCCTGACAGCTGTATCCAGTAAAGGTTCCAGGGATACGAAGAATAGGAGACCATCGAGAAACTAAATAGTTAACCATTTAAACAAACGGAATACAGCCGGTCGGGAATATCACATTCTTCCATTTTTGACAGCGCAATCGATAGTGATCATTGCGTAGAATATGGCCAATTTATTAATTTACGCACGATTTAATTGGCACCTAGACCAAATTTGTTAATTTTTGATCGTGATAGATCAAAAAGAAAGCATAAAATCCCTTTGCCATCTTTTTTTATTCCTAACCTACTTTTCGAGTAAATCAGCGTGGAAAATTGAAGTTCTGAACCCTTTCCTGAATACTGGAGAGGAAAGTTGTGGACGTCACTTGATACTTTCGTCCCAACAGCGTGGACGCTAGTCAGCATGCATCTAACTCCTCACTCCGTCGAATTTCAGGAGACGTTAAAAACTTTTCGATAGCGATACAACTTTTTAAGTTACAAATTTTTGTACGTAACAGTGAGAGACTCAATGTAACACATTCTCCCCGCAAAAATGTATTTTTCTTTCATACAGTGCATCCAGGAATTGAACTATGAAATCATTTCTGATCAATAAACGTGATGCCAGCCAGTATTGGCAATCTCTTAGGTTGGTTAATTCCGATGACATCAGAGATCAGAAAATGGTCGGCAAGAGTTCCCCAACTATACATGTTTCGATGCTCATAGTTTTCTCCACCTAAATAATGAACAATTCAATGCGTCGTTTCTCGTTAATAGTTATTTACCACACTTCGCGCACGTAGGCAAAAAAATACAGCTACAAACCTTAAGACAGCCATGCCAAACACATAATGGTGGTAAAATAAAAAATGCATTTTCATTTGCTTGTTTCCTTTTAAAAAGCCTAATTATTAATTCCGACCATTCTTTATCGAACGTCAGCAATAATGTCGTATTCCTTTGCTACTGCGATATTCTGTTATTCGTTGGAATTACATTCACCTTGTAACACTCATCCATCAAGTTTAAAGTATCTATTAGTAATAGACGATTATGCTGACTCATCATTAAATACCGATGTCATGCCATTCGTAGCATGCGTTTTTGTATTCGTTTCAACTGAAAGCGCAACCAGTTTTATTTTAGACTGTTGAATTGACTGGAATTTATTGATTTATGAATTAATCAATAAAGTATTTTTGGAGTTCAATAAATCCATACTGCTTACCAGTCTGTAATAGAGGTCGATAACTTCCAAATTAACCCACAGTTATCTTCATAACAAAATCATCTCTTCCTTGTTTGATAGTACCATTATTCCCCGTTCAAAACCCAACAATACATGTTATCTTGCCTAAAAGCTTGAGGTCAAATGAATGCGTGTTTTTGACCGCTGTTAGATTAATCGAAAATTTACGTTAGATATCCCCTATTCAAGACGTATTTTGATTTGATTCATGGCCATATTGAAGGGAAGTTAAAGTGTTGATCCTTTAAAATGGATGAAAAGACCTTGTAAATTACTGAAATATTGATAATCCAGCATCGCTGAGTGTATAATCTACTGATAGATGTGAAAAGCGTGATATAAAAGTCATTTTAATCTTATGTAACTGTTCCTCGTGTCTCGGATAAATTAGAATGAATGATGTGATATATGCACTCATTCCGTTCGTTAGTATCACTAGCATTAAACTGACCTCAAGCGCTGAATTACAACCGTGAAACGTAGCCACGGCATAATTTATGTCCCTTTTTGAGTAAATATGGCATCTACCCTGCTTTCATTCAAATCACTAATGGATAAATCCATGCATACAAATTATTTACTTCTGAATATTAATCTATCTTCAACGATTTCCAGTCATTTATCAATTGTAGTTATTTGCATATTGGTATATAATACAAAAAATATTCAAATTCCTTCATAACCATAGAACTAGCGCAAATAATCAGTGCAAAATTCATCTCAAATATCAAACGACATAATTTATAGTATTTCTTGTTTATTGCCGTGCTTCAAGTGCGAGTAACGTCGTGGATTTAACGCCCTCGTCGTCGAGGTGGATACTGCTTGAGCGGGTTTTGCTTCTGCGAAAGGCTAAACTCCGCAATTCCAAAACAACGCTCTCCAAAGCAATGAATTTCACTAATTTCCGGATTCTCCGTTGTAAATCCAAATGGGTGTCAGCTACGTTCATTGATTCTCGTCTACCGCTAGGCTGCGACCGTCAGCAATGAAATCGGCTCCCAAATGAATTCAATTTCAATTGATCATTATCTGTGTCTTTTCGCAACGTACTTTCCATTAAAACTTAAGTTATTGTCTTGAAATTATCATGCTACACAAAGTAAAACTTAGCCAACATTTTAAAGTATATCAAATACATATATTTAGCATCTGAGAAAATATTAAGATTAAGTTTTCAAATTGCAGATGCAGGCAAGTGTTGACAATGGTCACCTATGTAACTTGGGAATCTCAAGTTTTAAGCTTAGTTAACTGCTGATTTTCTTCTAATACCATAAGAAAGATGGAATTTCATCCTATATATGCTCAATAGAAACTCCCTCTTAATAACAAATTATGAAAACCTCTGAAACCTGAAAATAACCAGTTAAATGGCTATCCGAACGAAGCAAGATACAAGTCAAGTTTTGCAGAGGAAAATGTGCGAGATATTGACGGCGAAACTTTATAATAACGTCAGAATAATTATTATCAATATTTTTGCAATGATTCGCTCCCCCTTTTTTCCACCGCAATTTCAAGATCCGTGGAAACGAACTGAAGAAAGGTCTTCTCCATTCAGAAAGAAGAGTTTATTGCTCGATATAGACAAAGAAACGCTGTCTTTCTATCACGTCCGTGATTAATTTCCCATCCATTAATTTTGTGCTGGATTACAATTTGTTTTACTTTAGCATTAACGCCTCTGCTAAGAGGGAATTTATAAAAACGGGTTGAAACATGATATACAAGAAAACAGTCCACATATTACATGAGCTTTGTACGTTCTTCACTACATTATGGCTAACTTCTTCATTTCCTGATTTCGTCATGTACCCTTCATTGTTTTACCTGCAATTTTTTTCCAATTCCTCTAATTTCTTGCCTTACTTTCCTCATCAGTCACTCGACTAGTTGCACCAATGTTCAATTCCCACTTTTGTAAATAGCTCTTCCCTCTTTATTAAATAATTGACTGCATTTACTAACCCATTGCTACGCTTAATTCTGCATTTTGAAGCGCCGTGCTAACTCTTGGAGCTTTTATGGCAGCAATGCCGACCAGCAAGGAATGTTTCTCTCACAATATATCTTTTTATTCATAAAAAAGGTAACTTTTATGAAAAGGTTCCAAAAAGTAAATGGCAGTTATTGGTAAATTTTTTTAATAGAAATGCAAAAGGCATTCATTCACGCAAAGGTTGATATAAGAATAATATCGCTATGTTTCTTTTTAAGATTGTTTGTTTCCAATGTAGTAAAATCTAAGGATTTGCTTGGCAGAGTATATTTTAATGAAATGACTCAAAGGTTTTGTTTAACCTTTTTCGAGCAAATGTAACGCAGCATTAATTCTAAAATTATATTACTCATTTAAATAACAACATGGTATTTTTGAACAATGTTAATAATAAGCAAAACTAAAATATAACCATTTCGGTAATCTTAAACACTAACATGTATTGAGTATAATTGGGACGAAAATCTAAATTTTTCGTAATGATGTCAACTATTTTAAATATATTTTTAAACAAACTGCTATTCTCGTTCCAAAATCACCATTTGTATGATAAAAAATTGATTTGCTTTGCAAATAGTCCCGTTTTAAAGGATAAATAATTTTCAAAATCACAAGAAAAGTATGCCTTGATTTCACTGAATTACAGTATATATGCTATAAAACCTACCAGTATAAATCTTAGTTTCTCTATAAAGGAAAGAAAATGGAAAAATCTCAAGAGGAACTGATTTTAGCCCCGGAGAGAATAATGCCACCAAAGAATTTTGACGTAGTCATTTATGAAAAGAGAGGACTTTTCCAGAAGACGACCGCGTCGGATAATAATATGCCTCCAGCAAAGTTTAAGCAAAGAACTATACCCATCATGTTATCTATACGCACGAAATCCACAATAGCCTCATATCTACCATTATTTTTCCCAAATTTCCTTTTTAGTTTACTTTATCCATAACTATCCTCCACCACAAGAAATACCCTCTCCAGCATAAGTCACATTTCGCTCAGTACCAGACCCGTTGTAGATATCGATTCAGTGGCAGATGCAGGGAGTGGGAAACCCATCCCGATATTCCTGGGAGAAGTGAAATCGGTAATCATTTATGTGATTCGTCAACGCCAGTTTTATTTTGACAATAGGGTGGTTTCCTATTATTTTTTTATTGCCTAAATCGAAAGATTATTACTCCTGGAGTACGTATTTCACGCTTTTAGATTTTTAAATGACGATATCTATTTTTCGCGATCAAATGAAAAGTGAAAAATTTCAAGCGCGCGAAAACGCGACGCTTAAGTAGGAATGAAGGGAAAAAGTCCGTGCGACGCATTTCTGGTTCCCCCTCCCGCCTGGTAGGTGACCTTGATCGAGGCTCTGAGCGCTGATAGGACGCAGGATGCTAACGGGTAGCTGAGTACCTTCCTGTCTGGTAGCGCATGGCTTAAAAAAGGTTTATTAATACCTTATCAAGCGAAGAAAACTTTCCGACCTTAGCCAGTTTTAATAGGTGATTATTAAGACATGTTTCCCTGAGTTCTGTGCCTCATGCATGCATTGGTAGCCTCTGACGATGCATAACTCCTATCCTCTCGTGTAGAAACTAGGTCCCTGTGACGTCACGTGGAGTGGAATCGCATGGGCGCCAATCTGGCCTTTTTCAAATGAGGTTAAAATTTGACCCTCGCCATTCGTCTAAACCGGTATTTCAAAAACCAAATAATTTGTGTATTATGAATACACTAATGGTGGGTAACGAATCGCCATCAATGCCTTTTGTTTTCTTTGATGAAGGAAACTACCCTATTCAATACTGTACACTGGTTCCAATCTTTAAGTTTTCCAAAAGAGGTCCTGCCTCGTCCTTGTGCCTACCTAATACCTCACCCTATGGCCCCCAGGCGTCCGTAAAAGTAGTGAACCTTCACCGCTACCACAAATGAAATTAGCTCGATCCACCCCCGAATTCTAAGGAACGGCACTGAAAGTCGTTTTACGCGAACTAAGTGTGACCGATTCGGACCGGACGCGAACTATGGTGACCGGTTAGTTTATGGTAATAGCATCACTGTGTTCGGCAAGATTCAGGAATCATTTTCCCAGGAAATTTTCAGCTTTAATTAAAATAATTATTAATTACGAGACATTGCCGATTCGGCCTCGTTTATCCACGGATAATCACTCTTATTTCATAAATGTAATAGCTAATTAAAAACATACAATTTAAAAGTGCATTCCATGATACTTTTATTTTATCCACAAACATTTTTCGAACCATCCACATTCATTCCATTAAAAAAAAAGAAATGATGCCGGAACAAAAAAGCATTTCTGCTAACTCTTGCGTAATTTACAGCATGGGGAGTAGTTATATAAAATTTATAATGACTCAACTCACAAATCGTAGAAAAAAAAACAATTTTATACAATCTAAAAATTTCCTTGTATTCTTAGAAGGAATGCAGGGTACGATTTTTATAAGAATTTTAATTCTTAGCTTAATTACACTCTTTTTCCCCAAAGCTTCGGTAAATCACGCCATGCTCTCATAATTTATCTCGACTCCCCATTTTACAGCGTTGGGTTGTTCCTTGCAGACCTCATCGTGGTCCCGAAGGTGCCGTAAACTGTTCCCTCGTGGGAAACAGTGGTCCATTTCCCTTCGGGGCACATGGGACAAGTTTTGGCTCTCTCTAACCATTACCAGCCGAGGTTCTGCTCACTAGGGAGACGTGAAATTTCCATCCTCATACTATGATGCAGGCCCCACGATGCACCTACGCCAAAATGGAATGATTACTCAGAACTGCAACGCTGCACGCAACTCGGGCATCTGTCTTCCACGTGGGAGAGTCCATGAACATTTTTCAGACGATTTACAGCAGAAAAAGATTATTATTATTCGCTCTAATGAATTAAGGAAGCCACACATGAGGCTATATTTTATAATTCATAATCTATCTGTTGAACTATAGGTCATATCAAGAGGTTTTAAAATGAAAATATGATAATATTTATTACCCCTCAGTTTCATACATGACCTGATGACATTCTCAGAACTCATTTTCGAGAAAGTGAATTTAACTATTTTTTTCTCCCACGGATCCCCTTATAGATATTTTGTTATGTATGAAAACCTATCAACAGGGAGGGAACATCTTAAACCACCTCTTACCCCATAAATAAGTTAATGAATACCTAACTTCTCCAATGCGGATCCCCAGACGATAAAAATTTACATTCTCAATTTACTCCGCGACTGACCTGACTTGGATTTATACAGAGCTATATGGCACCACAAATGCGTGATCTTGCTCATGAATCGATTTACACCTTTCATAAAACTCTTCATTTATCTCTTTCTTAGATTTACATTCAAATCGTTCAAATTGTAATTTCTTCAGATCTTTCGCACTAACCTCCCAAGCCCCATTCCTCATTCAATTTGAATTGCAAGCTACACCTCAGTTTTTAATGGGGCCTCTACCTCAACCCAGTGTTCTAAAAGGATTCATTGAGACGAGTTTCCTTGGTCTATTTCACCATATTTTTTTTAAACTAAACACATAATACTCAACCCTTCAAGAAACTATTGGCATGAGAGTAGGAAAGCGTTTCATGAAAGTGATTACATTTTCATTGGAAGATGTTTAATAAAAAGTCCCAAAAATCGACAAAAAAGAAGACATTCACGTCCGTTCCGAGTTACCGAGAGTATTAATACAGTAACTCGTGAGCACAAAGTAAAAAACGAAAAGTGAGAAAGAATGATGAACCCTTGGCGTAATAAAGTGCACGCGAAACTATTTTTACCTGGGGAGACATTCAACAGCTACAAAGCTTTAATCCACCCACAGAATAGCTTCTAGGAAATAGAGGAAATTTGGCGACGCGGGCATATCTTTCCCAGAACGCAAAATAGTAGGAGAAAAGTTTTCAACACTTCCCCTTGAGAAGAGACTTTATCCTGAAATGCGTCAACTGCATGCTCGAGATGATATCGAAGACAATACACAATTTATTCCTGAAACGAAAATTCGTGGAATTCGGAAGTAAGCTATAATCGCAAAATTACAACATTCACTACTGAAGTCTCATGCCGTAGTGTTCATGTGAAGGGTTGGCTGGGCTAAACAATCCGTCTATCATATCAAAGACAAATTTACACTCTAGAACCGACATACATCAAAACGAGATAACTGTTTCCTTTCAACAAAAATCTGATGGTTATTGAATATAGACGTAATTAAACTGACACTGAAAAACTTGACTTCTATCAAAGGCCGTAGTCTTGTTCTCTGCAACTCATTACTCACTCTGTTAACATGAATTAAGATAGGATAGATCGGTGACATTTGTTAACTGTTTACATGTGTTACATACACGTAATCTTCGAATGAAATATGGTTAGCACTTCGAAAATATGGCTGCTTTCTTTTTCACCAACTTTCTTTCATGGAAATGGCTTACAATGCTGTACGGCGAGGGTTTAACATCAGAAAACCGTATGAAGAACGTTGAAATGTTAAGAGTCAACGACAAAATTTTCGTGTCATTTTTTACAACGTTATCTTTTTGATGTGTTTAATATTATTTTAAAATATTAATCTTTATAATATGCAATAACTACCTCCTTAAAAAGTGACTATGATGCCATAATAAATTGCAAATATTATTTAGACTACAGTGTCTTAAGTTGTAACTTTAACGCTAAAAAACGTGTCACTAAAGTTTTAGAGCTTATGAAGTTCATAAAACTATAAGTCGATTAATAATGGAATCGTTCGAAAGAAATCGTAACCTTACATGTTTGACTTAATTATTTTAACCGCCGTAAAAGTAAGTATACATACCAAAAATTCATGTCAATATTTCAGACCCGCAGAACCATAATGGACGAGTAATGACACTATGTAAGCTGAATTAGTTTAAGGATTAAGCTATTATAGGATTGAGGGGTTGAGATGATAGCTAAGAGACTTGTCTTCTATCAGATCCCTCATACAGCTTAGCTACGTTCCACGAAGCGACTTTGGCAGCAATTACACGACTAATGAACTCCACACAACCGCAGTTAACGGGGGGCTCGCGGAGAGTAATGCTTTGCATTCGAAGTCTCGGAACCGTCGTTCCTCATTGTCTTCGTCACTCAACGCCGAATACTTCTCCTGCCGACTTCCAGCCCCCATTCTCGATCAACGCAACCTTTCGTGAAGGGAGTTTCAAGCCTAAGCCATCCATCGTCTTCACGGCAACACTCGATCCATCAGCCATCGGAGATCCGCTACTCCATCAAGTTTCCCATTTTTCATCTCTCCTCCGCTAGCTTTTGTTCGCCGAAGCAGCAGTAACCATTCTATCCACCCACAATCGATTATCCTCTTCCTTATTTTCCACTTTCGGATTCCTTTAAGGCTATGCTATGCTGAATAATCTCGTGGTTTGGTTCTCTACTTCCTCGTGTGATTTTATTTTTCTCTGAGACAACGTATGCATGCACACCAACATAAAATTTCGGTAACACTATTTGTTTTACCCTCAATTTCCACCCAGACTATTCCATCGGTGAGAAATCACTTGGCTCGTTTTCACTTTCACGTTTACTCAACTGTCCTCGTTGATAATGCCCATCAAAAACCTCCCTTGATATCATATACATTAGTTATATTTCGTTAAATTACTTAAATCCAGTCACACTTCCACTGAATCACGGGAACAATCTTCCCTCATTTTAGGCTGTTAAGCTGAGCTTTTCTATTTCTCCCCAATTTTTCTCATTTCATTTTTCTCAACATTCGAGTTTTATCTTCATAATATGAGCCTAGAGCCGAAGATCGTGTTCTCCAAAACGTTTCCAAAACTTAATATTCCCACTTATTCTCAAACAAAGATTTTAGTGTCTCTTACCGAGAAATTGACTCCATTCATGGAATGTCCAAAATACTCTTATTCCAAGAAAGCAAATAGTATTCCATTGAACATTTTTCCAAAAACGTAGCTTTTATCAACAGGCTCATTTCTTTTTGTAACGGTAAGAATCAAAATGAATATTAGAACCTTCGAGATGTAAAAAGAACAACAGAATGAAAATGATGGAGGGATTGAAAAGATATCGTCATTCTTTCTCTCTTGCCTAAAACCCTCATCAGACAGTTTAATCAAATCAAAAATCAAGTATCATAGAAATTAAAAAATTTCCCATCCATTAAATTTTTTGATCTGATTTAATTTTATATCCTCGTCATTGCAACAATAGACTTTTTTTAATTCAACAATACAGGTAGAATATAGAAGTATAATTACCACTATTTTTCAGTTTTTTTCATTCGTGATGAAAAAATGAAAAACCACATTTTTTAAACGAAAGTTGTCAACTAAATCTGCCCTATAAACAATACCATTTGTTTGTAACTTTTGATTACATATTCACCCAATAGAAGTAAAATTTTATTTTCTATATAAAATAGGATTTTTTTCATTATGTTTTGACTTCTCAGGGAGATAAAAAAATGTTTGAATGACAGAGGAATCGTCAAAGACTTCTAGTAAAAAAAGGTGCTAATCGATGAATGAATATTGAAATAGAATGTTGATCAAGCCACACGTTTTAAACTTATGACGAACCTCTTCCCTAATCATGACGTCTGATCATCTTTTTCATTCATTCATTCGTTTATAATATTCTCTTCTTCAGACCATCCGCAATGCATCAGGTGTTGCCTGTTCTAGCCTCGCTCATTGTAGTCTTCACGCCCATATATATATTGTCCCACTAGCTTCATCAGCAGGCTCTCCCCATTCTAAATATACCAAGTCGAAAGCACTCATCTCGCCGACTTGTTTTCCCATATCGCCCACTCGAAGCAAACACTGCGTCTATTTTCAGATTTCCTGAAAGTAAATAAACACTGTCCGTGATCATTTCCCCTTCAGTAACGTTTTAATGCCCTCCTCTTGTTTTTTTTTCTTTTTAATGGGCCCCATCATGGCGATCGAAGCTTAGGGTTGAAACACACAGAGATCCAAGAATAATTGACACTATTCGTCCTGCATTTTACTACAAATGAAAGTGACAGAAAGAACATCAGACACGTCAATTAAAGGAAGACGTTCGGAAGCCGAAGAAAAATATTCGTACATGGTTTGACGCGAAAACACTCGTTAAATCAGATCTCCGAAATGAAAAACAGGCGGAGTTCTTTTCTATACTCATTTCAATAGCTTACCCTAATTTCTCTCAGTTTCCAATCATAATGGCAATCTCAACGATTAATAATAATTTTTAAATCTATTTCTGTCATAAAAACAGCCATGACACTTTACCTCTATACAGATGTAATTGATTATATATAAGTTCTAAGTTCCCATAAAATCTTAGCAGAAAGAGAGAGTTGCTCATGGGCGTCATAAATAAAGCACATGATAATTAAAAAATCCATCAAAAAAAAGCAGTGACGACAGGTCTTCAGCCATATGACCCTATAGATACTTAATTAAATTCTTCGATTTTATACGTAACCCTTTTAATACCAGGAAAAGTCCGTCACATCTGTCACTCAGTACGAGAGATTGCCACATTCTTACGTTTAAATTATTTCGCTCTTCCTCACTATTTGTGTAATTCAACTTTCTCGCATTCCAAATTCAAGCCTCTTGCTTCCATGTTCATCAAGTGTTCCCTCCACGACCTCCGCTTCAACTACTTCCGGCATTCCAGCGACTCTTATACATATCCTTACACAGGATGCTCCTAAATACAAGCGCAGTGAAGAATTTTTCTCTTTGTTCCTGTTAGTAGAATGTGAAGGTTATTAATATCATTGGTAGTGTTAAGGAAGAGTTAGGATCGAATAATAACGTCTCATCGATATACTACTTAGGAAAGCTAAAGTAGGTATAAATGTGGCACACTATACCTACACGTAGGGGAAGACGACTTGTTATTTCACCACCTTGAAATTGTCCTAAAAGGTCAAGAACGATAATATTTATTCCTTTCATTTGAAATATAACACATGAAAGAAAGAAAACTAGAAAATTCTTTGGAACTAGTCCTGAGTTTTAAGCCGCCATTTTAGATCACCCATTACAGCTGCTTTTGCACTTTCTGTTCGGTTAAATAAATTTTGATTGTCATAAAACTACAAAATAAGAATTAACGACGAACCACTCCTCGTTGAACTTTTTATGACTTTTTATACGTATACAAGATAGCCATTTCGATTCCTCCCCATCCTTTCCTCAGCATTCAATCCCCATCCACTCGTGATCCACGTCCGCCCAAGCAATTCCCCTTCCGCCTATTCATTCTCCATACCCTTCGAGGCAGAATCTGACCCCCAAATTCCCCCCGTGGATCCCGAAGCGGGATTCTGACCCTTCCGGGGACCCTGGAGGGCAGAGAGTTTCCTCCACGTTCATTGAGGGCGGCCCAGGCCGCGTCACTATCCCCTGAAGGATGAGCGTCCCATGCCCAAGCCACTGAATAATTAATTCACCAACCTTCGGAGAAGCCGAAGTGAGGGAGTTTAAAAGGGAGAAACCGGACGGACGGTGACATAGAGGAAGCAGTAAGGGAAGACGACCAAAGGTGCATCAGGGAAGAGGTGGCTGCACGAAAATGTAGAGCCACACGAGTCAAAATGTATTTGAATGCGTATGAGTCCCTGATTGGAACCAGTTGTGCGTGTAGAAAAAAGATTGAGAGAACGGAAAAAAGCGACATGCCTCCATTGAGTAAAGAAATATCTAGAGTAATTTAAGTATACCGGGATTAGCCATGGTGAAAATTTTACGGAGTCACCCGCAATACAAAAATTGTGTGAAAATTCCACAGAGTAGAAAATAATTCGCCTTGACCGGGATTCAAACCCGGATCCCCCGATTTCCGGTCGAGTGTTTCAATCAGTTAAGCCACCGAGTCGTTTTTCCGCCCTGTGGAAATCCATCCATCTTGTCCTGTATAGTCCACAAATTTCCTCATAGGTGAATGATGCCTCGATAGATAAACTGGCTAAAGCATTCGACCGGAAATCGGGTGGTCCGGGTTCGAATCCAGGTCAAAACGAATTATTTCTTCCCCCGTGGAATTTTTACACATTATTTCTGGAGCTCTCATCTCGCAAATAATTCATTTAATGCTTAAAATATTGTCGAAATCTGTGTATCTTCGTGGGAAGAAAAGTTTCAGTAATTCGAGACAAATTCGAGGTTCATATAATAAAGATAATTTAATTGATTTTAATTCACATATCTCATATTTACCTTTCCAAGCGTTGAAAATATAAGATATGCAAACAAACGGAAAAATTAATGGTAAATATAACGCTGAAAAATCATACCTTGAGTTTAAATTTTTTTTAACCACAGAGATATATACAGAAATTATATAATAATACAACTTAGTGATAGTAATTTTGGAAATAATTTCGCATTTGCATCCAATAGGATTTCCGAATAATATGTTAAAACACGGACGAGACAATAGCTTGGAAATACAGCTTCCACCATTAATTGCAAATGAATCAAAATGCGTACGAAGATGATCTCCGTTTCAACTAAGTTTGATAAAAACAAAGAAGAACTTTTGGAGAAATTCCAGTATACTTTATCCATTCATTGACTGATTAACTTATAATATCCCATAACTTCTTGGCTACTTAGCGAATAGCCTAAATATATAGGACTAGCTTCCTAGTGAAGAAGCTTCCTAATTTCCTTTTCCTCCCATAAGGTTCATCAACAGTGTTCCCAGTTTTATTCCAAGTTAGCTAAAAAATACCCTGAGCACGCAGTTAAATCATACCGCAAGATAATTCTAAAGCAACCCCCTAACAAAATTCTAGTGATGTAGACCACTTTTCTAGGAAAAGGGAATGAATAACTGGTGCCACCAGATTTTGGTCTTCCGGGATGTCCATATTTCGGTTATTTCCTCCACTTGTGATAAACGCCACACTTTACACTGCTGACGTCATAAACCTCCTCAATCCCACTCAGCTTCCGCAGAAATTTTCAAGAGAGAATAATGATGGGATCGGGAATGTCAAGGGCCCCTCTGGGTTGGCTTACCACAACAAACCCTATTCGCGTGACACCGCCAGGATCCTTCGGAATTTAGGATGAGCCAACGAAGCTTCCTCTCTCCAAACGGCGACGGAGGTGATAAAAATGGAATTCCGTCCACTTTTCCAAACAATGAACTTCATCCCTTAAAGCTTTTTAAACCACAAAGCTCGTTTCCTTGCCAACTATCCGCGGCCGTCGAGAAAATAGGAGGTCGTAAATGTGACTTATTCTGGACAGCGAGGTTGAGAAAATTACCTGTGACTACGACCCCAGATAACTGAGATTCAGAAATCGATATTAAGGAGATGTTAAAAAAAAGATATTCACTCCAACGGATAGCAGATCACCACAAATTTATTTAGTTTCTTACTTTTCAAGTCCTTAATAAGAATCCAAGAGTTAAGTTCCGTTTAATTTATTTTAGCTAGAAAACGTTTTCTCGGAGCCCGTTGCATATTAAAACGAATAATCATAAATAACGTTTTGTCCTCAAACAGCCAATGCTAATTATATCTGCAAATAAATCGCTGATTTTCCCACTGCTTCAGTGATTTGAATGTCCATTTTTACGAAGGAAAAGTTATTCCCATTAATGATTTGAGCGAGTTACAAAAACGCTTAAGGATTGAATAAGGTACTTATTACAGACTTGCAAACAAAGGAATAAAATAGTTGTGACAAGAAAACGAGGAAAGCGTAGACATGAAAGGAACCAAGCCGCACATTCATGGTCACGGACATTAAGTTATTTTGAATCATGAGATCAAGGTATATTGATCCTGTATAAAGTATTAAAGCCACACATAAAACTGAAATAAAGGCCATTCACTAATAAGAAATAAGATATTTTCCAATGGGTACACTTTCTCGTGCGCTTAAAAAAGTTGTTGTCGGATTCAATATGATAACTCACTCGCTATACAAACCTTCATATCCATAAATACTTTCCATTAAAAGCATTATACTCTGAATGCAATAATCATCAGAGTAACACATTTTTCCAAACTTAAAAAATCATCTTTGAAACCCCCCTTGGAAATTTTTTTATCAGGAACGAAATTTTTCAAAGAGAGAAATCTAATGCAGAAAATAATTTAAATGATACAATATTAAGTGGAAGCCTCCGTAATAATTTGATACAATATTAACTTAAACAGTGAATAATATTCTTTCAAAGGTATCCATACTTTGTCAACAACCATGCGCATCAAAAACAATTGTCTCAATAAGTAAATCATACGGTGAAGTGTGTGCGTGCAGCACACATACCGTAAAATTTTTACCAATCTCTCCCGAGTAAAATCCCAAATGTGATTGAAAGTGAGTTCCGAATTCCCACACAAAAACAAATTAAGCAAGCCAACCGCTAATTCTCCTTTTAACTTCCGCCTTCGAATCAAGACGAAAAGAAAACCTTTGGGTTATTCATAGATGAGAGTTCAACTAAGAGTGCATAGGAACCTTCGAACTTCAAGTGAAGTATTCTAGCACACTATCACCCAATTCCAAATCGTAAATAGTAGGTACCTAGTTAACCTTAAAAGAATGCTACATATAACAATTCATCTCCCATGTTGACTACAGTCAAAGGTTTACTAGGACGGCCTTCATATATATCATCAACGGCCCGTGAAGATATCAAAGGTTATTCTAATGAAGCAGGTACTATGTGGAGTCCGGCTGAATAAATTATGAGCGTTTCCCATATTTTTAGCAAATAATGAACTAACAAGAATCAACTCTGCTGAATCTACAAATAATCGCCTGGGATTGAAATACTAGCTCATAGCTACTAACCACTGGCATGACTCTAATTGAGATCCATGGGCAAGAATGGTTTTGGTTTCGCCCTGTCTTCTCATCTCCCTCTCAACTGAAACTATTGAAGGTATAATTATTCGACTTACTTACTCTCAACGTCTACAAACAAACAGGTCATAGCGGTCATCTCCATTCTGTTCATCGTGTTGTCGACCATCGCACTCACTCTGAACACCATACCGAGCCTCCAGGTGGTGGACGAGAAAGGAAACCAGGTTGACAACCCGCAGCTGGCCATGATCGAAGCCGTTTGCATCACGTGGTTCACCCTCGAGTACGTCCTGAGATTCAGCGCCTCTCCCGACAAGTGGAAGTTCTTCAAGGGCGGTCTCAACGTGATAGATCTCCTAGCCATCCTACCGTACTTCGTGTCCCTCTTCCTCCTGGAGACCAATAAGAACGCCACCGACCAGTTCCAGGACGTCCGCAGGGTCGTGCAGATCTTCCGGATTATGAGGATACTGAGAATCCTCAAGCTGGCGAGGCACTCTACCGGGCTGCAGTCCCTAGGATTCACGCTCAGGAACTCGTACAAGGAGCTCGGACTGCTCATGCTCTTCCTTGCCATGGGCGTGCTCATATTCTCATCGCTAGCGTATTTCGCGGAGAAGGAGGAGACGGGAACAAAGTTCATTTCCATTCCGGAGACTTTCTGGTGGGCGGGGATCACGATGACCACGGTGGGATACGGGGATATCTACCCGACCACTCCTCTGGGAAAAGTGATAGGCAGTGTGTGCTGCATCTGCGGGGTTCTGGTCATCGCACTCCCCATTCCCATCATTGTAAATAATTTCGCCGAGTTCTACAAGAACCAGATGAGGAGGGAGAAAGCCCTTAAGCGCAGGGAGGCCCTAGAGAGGGCCAAGCGAGAGGGATCCATCGTGTCCTTCCACCACGTCAATCTCCGGGACGCTTTCGCCAAGAGTATGGACCTCATCGACGTCATTGTGGACGCTGGTAAGTACGAAAGTTTCTCCACTCCAACAACCTTCCCAAAATGTTTCATTTTTTTGCATCCGCCGGCGGGGGCACAGGTTCGACTTCGGCCGGCCGAAGAGAGTAGCCTGAGCGCCCGCCAGCTCCGGTCAGTCCGGTGGTAGATACCTATTCATCATCCTTTGTTTCATACTATACATTATTTATGCTTAATTTGGAACGAATGATTTGTTCATGCTGGCTCACTGCTTCGATTCATTAAGCCCGCCCGCCTCTTTGAAAAGTTCATATCTCTATAACAAAAGAATGTAAAAAGACCCGATCCCAAAGGCAGTTGTCACGTTCGGCAGTTAATTTTAACCGAGAAAACGAGAATCACTTTATTTGTTTTCGAACAGAATATCTCTAACAAACACTAGGATCGATCGTTCAGCGCGCTTCTATAAAATCGTTTCTAACTTGTCAGTCCCAAGCACCTCTGTTTTTGCTTTAACAAAAGATTTTTTTATTAGAGGAAGGCAACCGAGGAAAAATCCAATACCTCAGTAATGAGATCGGGTTTTTTCTATCCTTTAAGGATGAATAAGTCTGCTCATGATCGAACTAGCTCTTCGTTTTCCCGGCTATGAAAATAATTTCGCTGCCCACTTTCAGAATATTACAAAACTGAGCAACGAGCACTCTATTCTTTACTGCTAACTAAGTTCAATTCTAGCAATATTAATATCTTATTTTAGTCTCCCTATGCCAATGTCAATGTTAGTGTCAATGATCATGGTAGATGGATCCCGATGTATTGCTAAAGCATAAAATATGAATCGAATCCGGTAGACACACATGATGGACCTAAAGTAGTAAGCTAATGAGGAATTTGACCGTGATATTGGCAGGATGCAAGTAAATAAGAGTTTTCATTGTTTATAACTCTTTAAAGGAAAAAATATTGGCTGCATCGAATGGTCAGAAAATACGATCATATGGGAATACATAAAATTTATGGTCTAATAAATAATGTGGAATACGTTAGAATAACTAGTCTACGTAGAGCTTGCTTTCGAAGTATTGCCTACTACGGAAAGTAATCGCATCGATAGCTTATTCCAAAACCTGCGACCAGTATCAAAGATTGAATAATGGTATATTTTATTAATATAATTTCATTCGAAAATGGGAAATTACGGGAGACCATAGCACACTACGCAATTAAATTAATTCTGCTATAGTATCAGTATATTTCTATCCTTATGCCCCCACTCCTTGAGAGCATATCCCTTTGATAGCAAGTGGTTCATAGAAACTATTTTCCGTTTATACGTCAGAAGTCAAAACATTTACTTATATAGCTTAACAGCTTTACTTTTAAACATGAGAGGATTCAATCCGTAAGAGTATAACCAACGAACTATTTAGCGAAACTAGAACGAACTCTAGACCCAGAGGCGTTTGCGTTTTCCGTAAAATATGCCTAGCATGCATGCTATATTCTTCATATGCTTGGTTCAAAGTGATAGTACATTTAAAGAAAATATTCAGCGGTAAGTATATCTAATAATTATTACTCTTATAAAACATTGCTGCATCGCTTCCTTCAGCAAAGCTTTTTCCTATGTATAAATCTAGCAACAATCATTTATTTATTACTATTTATTTCCTGTTCATTTATAATGAATAAATATTGCACTAATTTATCTCTTTCAGAATACATGTGGGGAGCAACTTACAGTATTTATTTCAGATTGTAAATACTGATATAGAGTCATTATTTTTACAGATTTGTATCCTGACATCCTGCTCTTATTTTAATGAAATATATTTACCTTTACAGCATACACATTAGCCAAGAGATATTTCACCACCATAATTATTAAAAATATCGATTATTGTATCGGAGTATCAAATAATTACTTGGATAATCTGGCTTAATGGTATGTTATGCGTCCTTTCCGACGACATAAATGCTTGAGTAATTCTGTGTGGGGGTTCAGCAGTCTCATACACCAATATTTATTTAGAAAATTTAACAGAAAGGGATGTAACGGAATATGTAAAGCGACCGCACTTTCAAACGTGATTTGCAGAGCGAAAAATCATTGGAATTGGATCCATCACACTCACGCTCGCCGTTTCGCCTAATTTGGCAACATCTGACAGCAATCCTAATGAATTGATTTATAAATCAAATGAGGAATCACGACCACAAGTTATTCGCTCACACTGACGTAAAGCATTTCAGGGAACCATTCTTTGAAGGTTATTTTACTGTCCAAGCTATCAACAGAATCTGTATACTCACCAGAGTTCCGACTGCTGACACTGGCAAGTAAGTGCAGGAAGGATTTGAAGTTTCTATTCAAAAGGCTTCAAAAGCGTCTCTAAGCTCCCGGGAACTCAGTGTAGTGGACCGTAGAAAAGAAAGTTTTATTGAGTACAAACAAGGTCACCAAGGTAATCTACATTAATGAGGGTAAAATAGGAGCATGAAACAAGAGAGTAGGCCCTATTTAAAACAGAACCAAAATGAGTCTTCTGCATCATGATGGTACCACCAACCATTATTCTTCCTTCATTGGAAAAACGAATCCTCGTACATCAGGAATTTCATAAACATCGAAAACTCCCATGCCTAAGTAAAATACATTTTACCCGGGTGATTCATTATACACTGCATGAATATCCATTCACTAAAGGTGGAGAATCACGGACAAAAAATTATCAACTCCAGGCGACGCACTGCAGGCAAAGTTTTCTGAAAAGAGGTCAAATTTGGCGCGGGATATATACATGGGAAATATGTTTGGGAGGGGATGATTATGCCCGAAAAAAATTTAAAACGGTAGAGATAAACTGCAAACTGATGAAACTAGCAAAGGAATTATTATAATATTGGATAATTAATTGATTTAACCCGCCCGCCCCTGAAAAGTCCTAGTAGGCATTCTTCATTCTCATTTCTGAAACAGCGGAAGAACATTAAGTCCTCGCGAAAGCTTACGTCTAGGCACGCAGAGTAGGGGAGACGCCATCAAATGAAATAGTAAGGAAAAAACCCCGATGGAAAAAGTGAGGCAATGGCAAGCAAAATGACTAGTATACTGTCTTAATGTGGCAATGACATTCAAAGTCGAAATGAAAAATTCGACTCTTAGCGAGTTTGAAGCTTGCAGCGAAGGATGCTCCTGTTGTAACGCCAACACTGAGAAAGGACATCCCTCCCCCTCCAAAAAACACGCAGGAGAGTATGTAAGGGCATACAACTTAATTTAAATCAAAAAAATCAAATTTCAAATTTTGTTACGAAAATCGTAACTGAGAGCCCGCCGATGCTATCTTTCCACCCACGACAGTATTTGGAGATATCGATGGCTAAGTTCTAACAACAAATATCTCAAATTCGGCCAGTTTGACACAGGTATCTTAAACAAAGTATAATAACATTAAAAAATAAAATTCAAGCAAAAAAAAAACAACTCTTTGTTGGCAAGTTTATGCCTCTTTTTCAGTTTGATGAATTTTTGGTTTTTAATTTTAGCGTACAATCAGAAAAAATTAATCGTTTTTCTGCTCTCCTGAAAATTTGCAATTTTTGAGATACTTGTTGTTAGAGCTTACCCATCGATATGGCTTTTTCAGTCAGGTACATTGTTCAACCCCGTACGCTTCCGCCGTATTTTTTTAGCGTACGCTGATAACATAAGTTTTTGAAAGTGGCGGCGTTACTTTCATTGCACCCTGACCTGGTTTCTCTCCGAAAATGGACACGATATAATGCCAAACTCCTTTCATTTTATTCACCACTTCCGGAAACCACCCGGTAAAGCAAACGCGAAAGAAATAAATTTCTTGAGTCCTTTTCCCTTGACCTGCTAACGAATTTTGAGAGAAATAAATTGACGCAGAGCAGAAGTATTTAAACCCAAGAAAACCTGCTCTCTGAATATTTATGCCTTCGAGGAGCGATGCTTTTCGCAAGAGGATCTAGTAGTATCATGCATAATTCAGCCCATGAACCCCAAATTTACGATTTATATAGATCTAGAATCTACATAATATTCCCCGGGAACGTATGAATAAAAATTGACGCTATCAAGATCTGAACGTTTAAACTCGGAGTAACAAAAATCTCCTTTCACTAAAGTGCAAGGTTTCCTTTCATTTAAGTTCCTTCAAATCACTTTCCATGGATTCTATTCTCTGTGAGAACTATTAAGACGTACGATTTAAACTTATAATTACTTATATTAGCGGAGGTAGGAAATTCAAGGAATATCCTTTAATGAAGGAAATAAATTCCCTCATTGAGCTTTAAAATTTATCTCACATATAAGATTTTTTTATAATTCCGAATACTGACATAAAAATTGGGATTGGAATTGGAGAGCATTCATATGTGACCAGTAGTGGAGCCAGAGGTAATCTAAAAGTGTGAAACGAAATAAAATAAAATAGTAGCCAATAAAATATTTAATATTTATTTTATTCGCGCCGTAAATCCAACACAATATTATACTAAAGGGGGTGCAGAGAATATAGGTATTATGAATATGGTATGGGTAGAATATAGGTTTTATGTTTATACTGTGATCAATGACCTCCTCGTTGAATGGAAAGTCCTCATAGGATCAGATGAATGATTTCGATAAATAAGAGCAGTAATTGAGAGTCCATTTCCGTCATACCACAGAAATTCGATCAACGATAAATGTGAGAACTGACAATAATATCGGTATCATGAAATTTGTTTCCCACCCCTAGAGTATGCATATTAAACGGTACGCAATATTATTCGATAGATTTTACTTTTGCCTTGGTAATTTTAAAAGAGGCAGAAGGAAAACGATTGCAATGCTATTCATAGTTCACATACATACATAATACACCCATGACATTTTGTAAACATTTCGGAAAGGGGTTTCAGCATCCTCGACCCCACACCCTCCCAATTCGTCGCTCCCACTTTGAAAATTGTTGCACATTTTTATATAACCTATAGCTCCACTACAGGTCCCACGATTACGTAGAAGGAATGAGTAACTTTTAAATTTCATCCACAACTATTGCTCCTACTGCTCATAATTGCTCCCACGAATACTAGAAGCACTGGGCGCCCAGTAAGATACGCCTTAGTGTAAGCGGTGTTTCGTGTCATTCAAAGGAAGATCAATCATTTTCGGGGACATCGAAAGCTCCTTTGGAACACCGCTAAGTTTGTCGCGGATCGACCGTGTGACTCACCCCGAATTTTCCCTTCTACTCCTATTTATCATTGGCGTATTTCCGGAGCGTGATTCACGGAAAGGCGATTCAAACTCGTAGAATGTAAGTTTTGGGTGCAAGAGGGAGATAGGCTCTCTTCCGGGTTTATGCACTTGCTAAGAAACGGAATGAATTACGAAATATGCTATACATTACGCAGAAAATAGATGAGTTTATATAACCACCCCACCGAAAACCAATAGCGAAGCCATATTCACATGTTCTGCTGTATTTCGTTCGCTGAGACAGAAAATTCGGTTTTGTGAAGGTCATCAGTGGAGAGAGAACCTGCAGTGGAGTTATTCAAAGTTTTCGTCTGAACTCCGACAGCTTTGTGACCCTCTCCGCGAATCTTGGAAATGCTTTTTCGAGTCCAGTAGCAGGCAAATAAATTTTCCTCAGTGGATTGTTCCGCACTACTGTGAACTTGAGATAAATTCATCGTAAAGGTTCAACGCGATTCAACTATTCCGCGATTGTCTCCTTTAATAATTGTAACGCTATGTTGAGAAGTAATCAAAGGTTATCGTAGTGGTCATCAGATCCATCACATGATGTCGTGTTTTGCCATTTTACTCTTGCTTCAATGCGTAGGAGCCTAAAATTGCCCTTGCTTATGTTTACTTTTAAGTTTGGTACTTTGCCACATTTGGAGGATGGATACTGCGGATCGACTAAGCATTTTCAACTAAAATCTCGGTGGGAAACCCGAAGACACTCTATACCATGCGCTCGTCGGGCAAACCTTGAGACGTTGCAGATGAAAAATTGCCTCCACTACGTGTGCGGGCACCCGTTTCAAAAAGAAACGTGTAGGCGCTCCAACCACCACGTTCAACCGACCCTTTACCCTTGTTTACCTTTCCAAATCTGCGTGATGCCCTCCGGAATAGGCCCTTCTCCCTCGCCTGCGGATGCCCTAATTCCCAACCCATTTTCCCATCCCTTCTGGTCCACTTTTCCGCTTTCTCCTTCGCGACCGTCGTGCTCTGTTTATTTCCCACCGGCGGCAGCGTCTCGTCATGCGGGGTATATTTAGCGTCGTGCCCGCAGCTTCGGTGGGAGCACTGGGGAACCCTGTCAATGCCGCCGACCCCCGCCCCACGTCTCCGCGCGGGATTCCCCGTCACGGACCCACGAGTGTCGCCCGCCTTGTTTGAATACTTCTCGCTCTTCATTTCCCCGCGCTCCCCCGCTCTCCCAGTGTTTAAGGGATACGGGAGTGTGGCCCCCGCAGTGTCTAGAATCTTTTTCGGCACGGCCCCAGAGGGAATTACTTCTAAAAGCAGCATTTTTCTGCGTGATTAACACACATTTACACCCTTTAGAACGAACTTCAGCTTAGAGGACGTATCATTTCCGCTCAACCGGTGTTATTTCGTCCATTTTAGTGATTTGTTACTTGTTTAATAAATTTAAATTATTTTTTTAATAAAACTTAATTTAGGCTCATAAATTTTTCAACGTATATGTATAAGGCCGATGTCAATAGATGCCTTTATCTCAAATGTAAAAATTTTGAGCGAAAAAAGTCAGGTAAAATTTTCAAACGTGAAATATAAGCTAATTTAGACTAAGATCTAGCTGTTACATCCAAAAAATATCAAGCTGAATCATAAATCTCAAGCGATTAATATGCCATGTGTAATATGAAGACCACTCGAGCGGGAGTTAGAACATTCGCTCGGATACTTAAGAGGTGGTGATAGATACAATGTTTCTCATTCATATTTAATAAATAATTTTTATAAAACCAGCTACGTTAAACCACTTGTTAATTGGAGTAGTTATGGTTGATCTCTCTTGCCTCCTCCTCTTGGCAAGGCTATCTCAGCGCAGCGTCAGGCGGACGCCGGACACCTCAAGAAAATAACACTCACGAGAGTGCCGGTGGACATTTAGGTGGTTATTATAGGATCCCAGGGAGAGCGTCGGCGGTTTGAGGAGGCGAAGAAGATGGGTGGGATATCTTCTCTCACCGACCTTCGGAGAAGTAATGATCCGTGGCGTTTCAACCTTCAGAACCGTTGGCATTTCCTAATTCCCTGAGATTTATGGCCCCTCCGCAAGACATGCCGTTTTCGCATCCGTAAAGGCGTCAACGTGGTCTTCATATCACGAATGAGTGCCTTAGGGTAACGTCGCCAATCGCTTCCATTCCTGGCAGACCAAAGCCTCAAGGGAAGCTTTACAGAGTAACGAATTTCAAAGGGGGTTCATTTGGAGGGGGTACACGTCAGACTAAATATCCCAAACATTTCGGAGGTATTTGAACCCCTCGCTACGACCTGGCATCAAAGTCATTTTACTCAATTGCTGATCATTCATAAGACACAGTTTTTAAACCTAACTAAATGTAAAATTTAAAGGGGCGCCAAAAAATAGAATTTCCTCAGAAATATTTCCTCTTAATATAAATAAAATAAAACTTGTTGAAAGTAAAAATGTATACAACGCGATATCATATTGACACAGGAAATGTATAAAAGTTGGTGGTACAATAGGGTGGTTTCCTATTATTTTTTATTGCCTAAATCGAAAGATTATTACTCCTTGAGTACGTATTTCACGCTTTTAGATTTTTGAATGACGATATCTATTTTTCGCGATTAAATGAAAAATGAAAATTTTCAAGCGCGCGAAAACGCGACGGCTAAGTATTAATGCTGGGAAAAGCCCGAGTGACATCATTCTGGTTCCAGCTTCCGCCGTGTGAGGCCACCTTGGTGCGAGGCTATGAGCGCCACTACGATGCAGGCTGCTAGAAAGTAGCATAGTACCTGGCTATAAACTTTCCGACCTTAGGCAATTTTGATAGGTGATTATTAAGAGATGTTTCCCTGAGCTCTGTGCTTCATGCATGCATTGATAATTTTAGGCGATGTAAAACTCCTGACTACTCGTATAGCATCTAGGTCCCTATGAAATCACGTGGAGTGGCATCGCATGGACGGCAATATGGCCTTTTTCAAATGAGGTTGAAATTAACCATTAGCATTCGTCTAAACTGGAATTTCTAAAACCAAATAATTTTTATATTATGAATACACTAGTGGTGGGTAACGAATCGCAATAAATGCCTTTCATTTTCTTTGATGAAGGAAACTACCCTATTGACCATTGGGATGATAAAATAATGAAAAAGGTAAATTACAAAACAGAAGCGGTCTTTTATTGTCTATAAAGCGCGATCTTACGCTGGTAGTCTTTCAGTGGATTCTTTATTACGTACCATATAACGAGTAACACCAGTGAAAAAAGCGTCACCAATATCTTGATTACCAAAAAAAACATCATACTAAGGTGTACCTCCGGGATATCAGCCATCTCCTCTTTTTTTCAACGCAGTTACATTGAGGATCACAATATCATGGAAATATTGAAATGCAGTGACATTTACATACCGTATCATCGCTCACAGTTTCAATCCAAGGGTTGGTGTGACAGAAGTGCGTGGGGATGCAAGAAAAAAAATAATATGCAATAAATTATGTACGTGGTGATAATCCAACCGAGTAAAAGGAGCACCCAGAACTAAGCCACTGACGTCGAGTTAAATTCGGCAATGAGTATCGAAATGCCTATGAGCATATTCGGTGAAGAAAGAGTAGAGTCAATCGAAACGTTACTGCACAGATAAATCATAATCCAGAGGTGAGAGAGAAATCTGAAGTTTGGAGAAATAAATTATTTAAATTGTTTTCGAAGTAAATTTGGTGCCACCATTATTAATTTAAAGTCCACACCACATTGTATCAATTCTTGTATACATAAGTAATATCAAGAATATAAAATATTTCAAAAAAACTTTCCACATTCCACAAAGTAAAAAAATTAAGTAAGAATAATTTCTTTTCCACTAATAATATTTCGTGATATGATCATATCATAAGAAAAAAACAATTCTTAAATAGGTTAACTTGCGATTTTTTTGTCATTCTCATTTCATCTGCGAAGTCACATTTGCGGATACGTGCCTTATTATGTTGGCGATTCAACCTTAATTCAGAGGGGACATAATGGAAATAAGTTAAATTAACTAATACTTACTTTGTAGTATCTGTCTATATAAGAACGTCAGAGCCGTACCATCTCATTATTTTATCTCTCAATTAATTTCCAAGTATCACAACAGTCAACAAGCGAATAAAACATGCAGTGTCACAGAATTTCATTCAGTTGATGAGTCTTGTACACAGTAGTATTTTCATCGATACAAATTCCACTCCAATACTAATTCCAATGGCTATAAGGGAATGCATGGATGTGACTAGAAATTTTTTTTTTATTACCAGTATGATTTCAATGTTATTTTGAAAAAAAAAACTATTTTAGATGCATCATACTGTAAGAGCCATGGTGAGAAAATAATTGTGAGTGCCAATCTCCATTAAAAAATTATTAATTGGAATTTTATGATTCGATTGCAGACAAACTAAGTTGATTAAATAAAAATGCTATCCAGTTGTATAACAACTGGTAATGGTTTCAATTTCAAGTCATATGTATCGATTTGTGAGTGTAATATGAACCCTAATTTTTCATTTTAACCTCGAAAGATATCATTTTGAATACCATTAAAGATGAAGATGAGATAGGAACCTTGAAACCTGGGTCGTAATAAATTTTATAATCGTGGTAAATTGCAAGTATTTATTTCGATATGAAAAAAATTCCACTCCATTACGCCTGAATCTTAAGATTTTTACTTTAACTATTAGATATTTTCATTCACTGCACAAATGTACTGGTAAGGATTAATAGTTTTTTCTGAAACACGCAGTAGCGGCATAACCTCCTCAACTCTCGCGATATGATCGCAGCAAAATCAAACAGGTCCATCGTCGCCGACAACAAGACTCCCTCTTGAGGGCGCGTGGAACTTTTTGGCGCTATTGCCCCCTCCCATCCCTTTCTCCCCCACCCATCCCCTCCCTCGCCCCTGTCTCGCTCCCGCGGGAGTCCCACACCCCGGCGGCGGCGGCACACACAAACCGCTCCCTTCCCCGCCCGCACCGCCCCCTTCGGCTGGAGCGCCACGCGTATCGATTTTAAAGGGCGAGAAGTAGGGCGTGAGGGAGGGAGGTTAGACGAGGAGGAGAGGGGGGGAGTGATTTGGGGGTTCGGAGAAAAAGGCAAAATGGTGTTGATAATAACAATAATAATGATTCGATTGGAGGCGAACTGCTTTAATCAAACGAAAATGCTCTTCAGTTGGCTACCAACTTGAAATGTTGTTTTTCGCTCCAAAACTGCCACATTCCGGGGAATACCTGAGCCAATAAAAATCGGACACTGTGGGATAGGGTGAATTCTCTTCCCCAACCGCCGAGCTTAATCCCAATCCATCCATGGGACTGGTGAAAAGTTTCCAGTTGGTACAAACCGGTTGAGAATGTGTAATAAATAGAGTATTAAAAATAAAACGCCTATGCAGGGGAAATATTGAGACTGTTAAGTCCCTTCTCCCATCTAGCCCCTCGTCATCGAACTAATGCTAAATATTTACATCGAATTGCATAGTCAATTAAAATGATACGTGCGAAATTTTTAATATAGTCACAGTTAAAAACGATCAATAGCGATAGAGAAAATGGTGATACAGAGAATTGACACGCACGAAATGTGACAATATACCCTTAGAGTAAAAAATAGAAATATAATGTGTCAAAAAATAAGTACCTTTGTGGAAAAAAGCGTAAGGATTTTGTTTGAAAAAAATATCCTTTTCGGAAAAGAACTACTGCCGGAAAACACCCACACTAGAAAGGGGATGATAAAAGCCTGCGAAAAACTAATAAGAAAGAGCCTATGTATTTGTAGATACATAAAAAATACACCAATTACCTGTAAAGATAAACAGAATAAGAGGTGATATTTAAGGAATCCGGCCTAGCTAGTGTAATATTTTACATTTCACTTTGTTGTGCATTCTGTACGTGTTCTGTGAAGAGACCTTTTGAAAGAATGGTGCCCTTAGTAACGTTACATCAAGAGTTGGGAATCGGATAGGGAGCGGATGAAGATTATCGGGAAAGGAGGCGAGGAAATGGCTGGAAGTTTGGTGGGAACGTTGATGGATTCAAGTAGCATCGGTGCCGGCGTCCTTTTTCTATGCTTTCCATGATTTATCACAAGGCGTTTCACGTTCACGGGTCCATTCACATTGCGCACGATCATTGAATCCTATCCCTATAAGCCCAAGTATCGGCACCAAGCTTTTTCCACCCTTTATTACCCTGACGCAAATACGATTAATAATGAAATGTGAGCCCTGAAACCTCATCGAGATTTAAATCTGATAACAAATAAAAAATATTTATACCTGTCGGAATAACATCACAGCCGTAAATAATCCTTATTTCCTCACAATAATCGAAACCTCCCATAAACTTTTCGGAGAAATATTAGGGATTTCTGATTCTCTTGCCAAAATATGCTTTAGCCGCATCCAACACGAATTCCTTTTTTTAAGTAAAAGTTTTTGGGAAACAAATTTAAAACGGACCCAGGCTAAACCTTGCAAAAAATTGCAGAGTTCCAGACCAACAAAAAATATACTGAGCTCGTCCACTAAAATAGTTTATAACTTTAATAAAAGGTTTAAGTATTAAGGTTTAAGTATCTATTACTGAAAAATCTAACGACAGAGTCTGAAGTCTCAATTTTCCCAGCACTGCAGTGTATTACAAATTGTAAGTTAGTGTCATTTTTTTCCAAACTTTATACTATTTATATTAATGAAATTATTAAACACGAGCATTAATGAAATATAAAATGAGATCGAAATGAGCGGGAAGAGTCAGTAGTTCAACCCTTCCCATATTTTTCTGCTCCCGCTCCCAGCCTCTTGATAAGTGCAAGCAATCAAGGACTTTTCAACAATTACTATTAAATTATAAAATGTTTATTAAAGATCGCAAAGAATACAAGTAGACGCATTCCCAGCCATCGATATAGTTTCGCCTCTTATTTAGAAACTTCATGGTGTTTCAGCCCTGGGCAAAGACGAGCCTTCACCCTATCTCACTCGATCGTATAATTACGGAAATTTATAAACAGGAAGAGAAAACGAGATTGTTAAGAAAAAACTTGACCCTCTACTTCCTTTTCTTTACAACGAAACTGAACCGAGCAGCCTTTTCAGTATCTTCAACCACTCCAATCTTACTACAGAGGCTACCCAAAAGAAAAGGCCATCTTGAATTATGCACCCAACAATAAAAAAATGTATGCCTGACGAATTGTGAGATTAAAAACACTTAAAACGGGTTCTGTCGTTTGCAGCCTGAATCACACGATCATTTTTCAAGCACATGTTCAGAAGAAGGGTAAAAAGAGCTGAAATGGTTGTTCCCTTGAGCCATCAGGAATATCGGCAAAGGCGGGTTCACTACTCCATTCACCGTCGCGTTCATAACCGTCCGTCCCGTACAAGTGCGGATCCAGGATTTTTTCTGGGAGGAGGGGGTCACAATGACCTGACAGGTCAACAGTCTCCTTATGTTTGAGATTAAAAACAACATACGATTACTGTACGTAATATTCTCTTTATTTTAACATGAAATTAAATTATTGAGGCTCCGTCACACACATAAGAACGAACATAATGATAACCGTATTAAAAATCGTGTCTATTTTTTAAGCGTCTGGGGGGCACGTGCCCCCCCACCCTTAATCCGCCTATGGTCCCGTAAATCGAATCCCTGTTTCTAATCAGTTCACCGCGGTAAACAAAATCGATGGTGATGCCACCTGTTATGGACAACAGCAATCATTTTGATCGTAGATAATAAAAGCGAAACAAATGATTGTCATGATTGCTATTCGTAATTAACTCGGCTTTCACATTTTACGATTGTACACTTTCCACATGATTGAAGATCTTAGCTCAACCGATCCCGTATATCACTCGAGAAGAAAAAAATCATGCACTCTGGTGGACAGGTCCAGTTTAACTGCACTTCTAGTAAGTAATGAATTTTACTATCAAGTTCCTTTAGCAAGGTTGCAACGGCGAGGGCTATAATCACACAAGACACCGAGTTTAAGGATAATTTTTGAAAGCGTAAATGCACTATTTTTTCCATTCTGAATGGCTTTCTGACTATAAAACATATTAGATTCCGGGATGGATCTCGGCTTTTCATAGACAATTAAACATAGTTATCCATTCGATTCCATCCAACCATTTTCCAGAAAAGCCATCAAAGCTGAAGACATTTCTAGGGTGTGTTTTCGGAAAATTATCAAAACTAACTTATCCTTCGTGAGAACAGTTCTCGTCTTACTGCACAGACTTGCAGTCGCAAGATTTCAATGAAATTATTATTAAAATCCAAAATATTCAACCAATTTCAAAACCTCCCATCCTGAATAACTTAAATTATCTCATATGCACTCAATACTTACAAATTTTAACAGCACTTGCTATCGTTGGAATCTTGATGGTATTACTCCCATCGAAACAATATTATTTAGTTCTAGACCCAACCCAAGAGTTCAAGGCCCGTTCGTACCCATCGCTCTGTTTGACCACCTACTGTTGGTTTGAATCCGGAGACAGGCGTATCGCGCGCTTCGCTTTGAAACAACCGTGTAATGGAAATGCGTCGTATCGCAAGTTAAAAATAAAAGGAGGTGAGAAATAAAAATTTGGTAAGTTACTTAGTGAACATATGTCTTTCGTTTCATTATGACCGCACACAAAATGCAATGCCTCTTTAATTTATATTTGGAAGCTGTTAATATCTTTGTATTTTCTCACAAATACCAAGTATTCCCAGTCAGGGGCGCAGCTAAGAATCAAGGCTGGGGGGGTTTAGGTGCAACTAATCAACCACAGGGGTGTGAGGGGGTATGGAATACCCACCAGGATAGGCGGTAGGTACGAGATTAATAAATTGCTGCGGAATTTTAAGATAAATGGTGAGTTTTTAGGCTTTCTGAGGGATATTTTATTAATCCTTACCCTATTCTATTAGTAATATCAATCATTGATTAAACTTAAAATTTCTCTGAGCTCTGGGGGGGGGGGGGGGGTTATCCCCCAAAACACTCCTTTGCTGCGCCACTGTTCCCAGTTATACTACCTTCAATGATCGTAACATGCAACTTTGATTTTTCTCTCTTTCGCAGGCATTTATGAACCCTTGGGTTCATCTTTAATTTGACTCCGTTAAGTTGCAATATTTTTGGAGATCATGAGATTTCCGTCTTAATTTATTCCATTCCTCTTCATAATAACAATATCCGTTTGATTTCCTAATGTTTTCATAACAAACTATACTGACGACCGGTACAAATCTGGCGAATTCAGAGCTAAATATCGTTCTGATCGTTATGTCAACTACTATACCCAGTCAGCACACAGAAGTATATAATATGTATTATTTACTTTGAGCCAAAGTAAATCTTAAGTAAATGATACGTATTGCTTTGATATTGAATACATCAATAATACGTCTATATGTCCCACTTTATTTTGTAAATAATACGTATTACTAATACGTCAATTTACGTAAATGATATACATAAATAATACGTCAATGATATATGTATCTGGAATGTAAATTTTCATCCAACAACATTGCCTAGATCTCCACATAATATCCGAAGTTGCCGCCAAATGCCATCTATGTAATATCCTTTTGTATATTACCTAATATCCAATTTTCATCCAATAATATTGCATGAATATCCAAAAAGTATCGATATTAGCAAAACAAAAACTAAAAACTCTGTTCTGGTGGCAGTATGTATTTAGTGCAATCATGGAAGTACTAGTGCATCCATTGTGCCATTTAGTGTGAGGGACAGCTTCAGCATTTTGAGGCGTTTACATGCATTTGAGAACATCCTGTCTAGGAAGTAGAGAGCCTTCATCAACATAATGTAACATGCTAATGTGTTTTGCATTGTTCTGGAACACTGTGGGAACACTTACCAGTTTGTTTTAGACTTCTACCTGACAAATAATTGAATAAAGAATAAAATCAGTGAGATTCTGGTTTAACATGGTCTACGGAGAAAATAGAAAACACACAGAGTGCTGCTTTGACAAAACAATTTTATTTAACTAAATATTACACATATTTTTACAAATATACCACACAATCTCAGAAATATATAAGAAATTGAATTCATTAGACACAACAAAGGGGCCAGGCCCAGATGGTATTCCACCTCTGGTGCTTAATTATTGTCAAGAGGTTTTAGCGGATCCTCTCACGGAATTATTTAATCAGTCTATCATCAAATGTAGAAAAACGATCGTATTGCATGAGTAAATTCAATAAGCATAGTAAGTTAAAAGTCAGTTCAAGAAGTAGTCAGAATTTCGATTACAAATAAAACCAGCCAAACATTTTCTGAATATTTTGATAAGTGTTGATAAATAACAGATACCGTAAGAAATGCCCTTGTTCAATATATACGAAAAATAAAGGCCAATAGGATCAATATCAATGTTTTTGCCTGATCATCCTTCCTTAAGGTCAACAGAATCCATGAAGAACCAGCTCACTTTTCCTCGTATTTCTTCATAATTGGCATTTGGAAAATTCTTTCTTACTACACCTGTGAACACTATTAGATAAACACTTTATTAAAATCTATTAGTGATACATCTAATTTGTCTAATTAAAGTTAGTCATTTTGTTAAAAAGTAATCTCTATTAATGGGATTTTCCCTAAAGCTATATAAATGCCAACAGGGCAATTTCATCTCAAATCAGGCAGATTGCGCAAAATCATATCAGGTGACCATCACCGATTTCTCTGAAATTTATATATGTGAAAGCAGTATTCTTATGATGAATAATGATGCCTTTATCTCAGCTCAGAAACAAACCGTCATAAAGTTACCGTCCTTTGAACATTGCAGTGTCAGGCCTCAAATTCAAATTTTATCATTCTTTACACAAGTTAATCTAAACAACATAATATGGCTGATTTTCCAGTTTCAACCAAACATACAATTGACATATAATGCAGAGCTAAAAAAAAACTAGGACTAAGGGCCAATGCTGATGCATACTGTTGGCATCCTCTTCCTCATAGTGCTCAATCAACATTGTGCTCTCATTTTACTTGGATGATGATAAAGATTGTTCTTGTGTGACTCCTTATCAGCAAGATGTGTTCACTGCTATTGAGAATCATTCAGACAAATTCATGGCTGAAGTTTAGGATTGAACCAAGAAAGGTGTGTATCACCACTATATCCGTAAAATAGAAAGGGAAGCTATTCAAAAAGATAATTTGGTAACACTAATTGGTGTGGCATTGATGCTTCATTTTGACTTTTACGAGAATTAGTGTGATTCTTCCAGATTAAGTACAACCCTATCGCTGGCAAAAAGTACAGATATCAATATTTACCTGTATGGAATATAATAACTAAGGTATGCAGGCACTTCAGATGATTTCTCACATGACACTGCACATGCTTTTCTTAAGATGAATCATATAGAAGAACAATAGTGTAAAAAGCTATCATATGGAGAAATAAATCATATATATTTCATAAAAGTCAGCTGCTAATTAAAAAAACATTTCAGATATTTGACTTGGGGAAAGGTCTTAAACGGGAAGCAAGTCATAGATGGTTGTTCAGTGCAACTGGTCATGAGTAG
This sequence comes from Ischnura elegans, assembly GCF_921293095.1. Classification (NCBI taxonomy): domain Eukaryota; kingdom Metazoa; phylum Arthropoda; class Insecta; order Odonata; family Coenagrionidae; genus Ischnura; species Ischnura elegans. The sequence continues at coordinate 95,199,410 of NC_060253.1, forward strand.
GGGCCATCTGATGGAGTTGTAGGAATTGGTCAAAAATTATGTCACAAACTAAAACCTGAGATATTTCAACTGTGGCAAGTAAATTTAAAAAAGTCCTTTGTATAACATGTGAATATTTCCTTGACTAATATCAAACTTTTGCATTTAACGCATGTTAACCTAGCCAAATAGGGTAATTTACTGCATCAAAGAAAACGAAAGACATTGATTGCGATTCGTTACCCACCTTTAGTGCATTCATAATATGTTTACAATTTATTTGATTTTTCGAAATCCCTGTTTAGACAAATGTCAATGGTCAATTTTAACCTCATTTGAAAAAGGTCAGATTGGCGGCGATGCGATGCCACTCCATGTGACGTCACAGGGACCTAGATGCTATACGAGTATATAGGAGTTTTATATCATCTGAGATTACCAATGCACGCATGAGGCACAGAGCTCCGGGAAACATCCCATAACAATCACCTATTAAAAATGTCTTTAGTCAGAGAGTTTCCTTTGTTTGATAGGGTATTAATAATCCTTATTTAAACCAAGCACTACCTGCGAGAAGGGAACTCTACGCTACCGCCATGCTCGGCAGCAAGCAGCCAGAGGTAACACGGGCTTTTTGCAGCATTCATACTCAGGCGTCGCGTTTTCGTAGGCTTGAAAATTTTAACTTTTCATTTAATTGCAAAAACAGATATCACCATTTAAAAATCTAAAAGCATGAAATATGCACTCCAGGAGCAATAATCGTTCGATTTAGACAATAAACAATAATAGGAAACCACCCTATGTAGACAAAAAATGATTGGGTGAAAGGAGCACCTGTACATGGCATCAACACTTTCATGTCTTGGTAGTTTTTTTAGCTCTGCATTATATGTCAATTGTATGTTTGGTTGAAACTGGAAAATCATCCATATTATGTTGTTTAGATTAACTTGTGTAAAGAATGATAAAATTTGAACATGGCCACTCATAGACATTTCACTCTCACTTCTTCAAAAGCTGCTGAGACATTATTTTCCCATGAAGTACATGTTTGATATTTATCACTTTCTTTAAGTAAGTAAATTCTTGCCTACTATGAAACTTGCATTTAAACATGCTAATTAGCTCAATTTAGACAAAAAAAATAATTAGGTGAAAGTAGCACCTGTACATGGCATCGACAGTTTTATGTCTTGGTAGTTAACAGACACGGGACAACTAAAGCTCGCTCTGTAATGCACACAATCAAACAGGCTGTGACTCTAACAAATTCAGATATAATGACATATGTACAGTACTCAAAATCTCACCATGAATGACTTGTGTGTTTCCGAAAAACCTGGTCAATTTCAAAAATCACTGCAGTGTCTTTAGAAGAGAATGACATTAGTGTCTTGCTTATACATCCACAAGGTCCATCGAATTGTTTCACATGGCCCAAAGTAGAAGACTTATGTGAAGTGCCATTGAAAAATACTCTGTGCAAATTGCGACTCATTCACAGTTTCCAGCCGGTAGCAGTGGGTGTTTGCACACATTGGATGCCGTGGAAGTAAACAAGATTGAACTTGCTTTCACTCAATAGATGTAACCAATCATTCAGATATGAACTTTTCACTGTTATTAATGCTAAGTAGAATGGAACTTCATTTTTTATCCCCATGAAGGTATGCAATCTTGGTGTAAAAGAGTCGAAAACATGCCTACATTTGACATGCCTTAAAACAAAAAGTATAAAAATACTACCTTTTTTTTATTTTTTTAATTGAAAGCAGAACATTTAAACTACCCCCTGAGAAATTTTAAAGAAATTAAAAGGTGGCCTTTTTTAGTAATAAATTGTTAAATAATGACTAATTTTTATTGTTTAAACAAGTCCTATTTGTTTATTATTGCTTTAAATGACTTTCAAGTTATGCCATAATGTGCATGAATGAATTCTCTTCAAAATGAAACAATAACCACTGCATTACAGGCCATGGTTCCTTAGTAATCAGCATTTATGTGATTTTTCATTTTTTACTGTGAGGCCTGACACTGCAATGTTCAAAGGAAGGTAACTTTATGACGGTTCGGTTCTGAGCTGAGATAAAGGCATCATTATTCATCATAAGGATACTGCTTTCACATATATAAATTTCAGAGAAATCGGTGATGGTCACCTGACACCCCTCTGCCGATTTGAAATGAAATCCCCCAACAGTCAACAAAGGAAATTTCGAAAAAATCAGTTCTAAGTGTAAAAATTGACAAGTTATTCACATTGAAAATTCGAAGTACTAATTTGATGTGAGAATTTAATTCGCAATAACTTAAAACCAATGTGTACAAACCTAAAGACTAAAATACCCCTTCAACAAATATGATTACATTTTGAAGGAAGCTAAACTTATGACTCGACAGCGAATTTAAAAAATGGAAATAACTTTAAATGACTCAATAAATAGTTAAGCCGGGAAGTTTTTCTTCATAATCCTCCCACCATACAGTGATAAAATGCGTCAAGCATAAAAATAAAATTAAGTTTAAGCATATGCAACGTTTTTCAATCCACAGAAGATGGATTGAAAAGATGATTGACTGAGCTGTCTCAGGAAGTGTAAGAAGGTTGAAAATATTAAGAATACGCTTCACTTAAAATAAAAATTGTTGCAATGAGCAACACTTCTACTTACCCAGATTCTGGTGAAGGAAGAAAAAAGAGAACTTCAGCGGTTGATAAACTTTTGTTGGAGAAGTTTCGAAAAAAACAACACTACAAATTTCGTTGTAACGGTAGATGATTACGCAGGTGCTGGTGAAACAGGTAAAAGAAGAGCTTTAGAGGTTGATAAACTTCGGCAGGATCAATTTCGCTAACGACGAACACAACACAGTTAACGTAACATCAATCGTTGCAGCAGGTGGTCGTCGACAAAGTAGTTAAGGGACGCATGTGCGCCATGTGTGTATCGATGGGAATCGACTATTGGTGGAATCGACCATCGATGGTATCCCAAATCGATAGGTCGAAATCGCGGGCGGGAGTCAATCTTGGCATTCAAAAAATTAAGTTTCGCCTTACGACTTGAGGAATAAATCCCACTGAGAAATATATCTTTTTTGTGTCATCGCCTCAGTAGATTAAAAAGCACGAGTGAAATCACATTTTGAAAAGCATTCTTCTTTATGAAACGAGGGAAACTTTTCATGGCAGGATTTTTTTACATCTTAAGGGAATTGATTGATCTTTGAATAAATCTGCATTTCATAGCAACCCAGGCGGACAGCGTTCTTGGATGTTCCGAACAGAAATGATAAAACAAACGTGGTAGGCATTTTCTCGGGCGTTCACCTGCGTTCCAACACAGCCCAGTTGGATAGCGCTCATGAGTGTTCCAGAACAGAAAGGCGCAAACACCATAGGTAGGTGTTCTACTGTGTTCCTATAGTGCATTTCTGGAACAGCGTTTGCGAACGTGCAAAAAAAGAGGAACCCCCTGCTCCGTACCACTAGAAAGAAGTCTCTCTTGGGGCTCAGTACAGCAGTCATACTAATTGTAAGACGAAAACTCCCCCGTCTTGAAAGGGTCAAAAAGTTATTCTTATTTTGTTGTAATATCATTTAGTAACACCTGTGACTCAGTTATTACATACTCAAAAGCTTATTGTCAAAAAATAGTCCGCGAATATCCCACAATGGTTTCCAATGTCAGTGGGCGAAATAGGAATATAGGGGATCAAAATAGGATATTCCAGGAATATCCCGTAATGGTTCGCAATAACCCTTGGACGAAATAGGAATATTGGGGATCAAAATGGGATATTCCTAGAATATCCTCTGCTGTGTGGGTAGTCCAGTAAATGAACTATCTGGCATGAATCCATGAAAATGGTTTATGTATATTGGACGTAAATATATGTATATTTTACGTCAATTCTAAAAGTATATGGAATGTAAATAATTTACATTCAGTTTACATTAAATGCATCGATAAATGGGTCAGAAAATAGGTTTAAATCAATCACGTATTAAATAAGACAGCATTTTATGTTGACCTAAAATAAAAGTTAACAACATTTTCCATGTAAATATTTTCGAGTATATGATATGTAAATTTTACATATTTCAATATACTTTACATAGTTTACCAAGATTGACTTAAAAAATATGTATATAATACCTCGTGTGCTGACTGGGTAACCTATACGATATTATCACCTAGCATGCCCTAAAATCATTCCATTGCAGCTGACAATGAGCCCTACAGCTTGGTGGCCTTAACTATTGACGATTCGCTTTTCAATATCAATCGTCACTGTATATAACAACACTGCTTTTCTGCAAATTTTTCAGCTCATTAATATCCTCACTGAGATCATGCAATTCGAGTCAAGTCGGTCACCTTCGGTGTATTTGTTTCTGCTCGGCTTCTGAAATTTTACCTTAATCTCTGTAGTTTCACCTAGTTTCTCAATGCACTTCCATTATCTCCTCTTATGTTTCTTCCATAATTGTTCCGTCAACTTTTTCAGTGGCTAATTTGCAAAGAGGTGAACGCAGATGAATTATAAATAGTTGTCCTGCATGCGTGAGGAAAACCAATTCAATCCATCGTTGGAACTCTAGTTTTTAGGCTACAAATAAAGTAGTTTCAGGAGCAAGTTGATGACACACTCAAAGAAATAGGTGCAAGGAACGTAGCCGGAGGGGGGGGGGGGGAACTTTGGGGGATTCAGCTCCCTCCACCCACAGTAACTTCTTACTTGTAGCAACTACCCGCGATGCACTTGCTGCAGAGATCACTAGCCCAGGGGCATCTGGCACTTCTTTTTTCGATGTAGTTGCATTTCTTGATGCATGCCAATAGCCTACGAAAATTCAGCTGATTTAATGGCATATTTGGTTTTCTGATGTTTGCACGTCAATAGCAAAACACAGTATAGGCAACCCGCACACCACCTAAGCTCCCCCAAGTAAAGTTCCGGCTACATGTCTGATAATCCTTCCAAAATGTAGCGACCTAATTGGCTTTTAAATTTCCTGCAAGTAGGCCATCGAATCAACCGAAGTACTGAGGTAACAACGCAGGATATATCACCCTAGCCTTAGCAAGAGCGACAGTACACAGTGGTCAAGAGATTGCTCTACCCTGGTTGGAGATTGATTCCCTTTTGATATACCTATGCCATAGAATTAGCTGTATTAGATTATCTTATTTCCAGGATTTCAAATTTAGTGTTACCGACAAGAAAATTATCATGTCTCCATAAAGTTAAACTTTCCCTAATTCAAATTTGTGCCAATAAAAAAAATAATACTCACACAATGTAAATCACACTAACATAGATATCTCTTGATCCAACCAAATAATAATGGATAAAGGGTTTAGAGAAGAAGAAAAGTTCATATTCGGTGAACTAAAGGAAGAACATAATAGATCCATCCACAACAGTGAAATTTTTAATTTATAAGATATTATAGATAGCCCTATTAAGTTCAATCATGATTCATAGAAGAAGAAAATACAGAAAAAACATACTCATACAAAGCAGTTAATGAAATAAGGCATAAAAATGGTGCTGCACAAGAAAACTATTTTGGTACACATGTATAAAAGTTGCTAGAAATGATAACTGAACAATCATTTTCTCAGTATGATTGTTCTTAATTTAGTATTCATTTGTAATGAAGACAGTACTTGCATTTGAGGTGAATTACTTGTGGAAAAATGAACCTGGATAACTGCGTACCTCAAACCAATAGGCAGTTGTTTCACAGCCACAAAATAATGACAGACTACTAAAATTGAATGGAATTTGATGAAAAACCAGACCAAACCAATATTCTTCCAAATATGCACTAGTGAATATATTAAAAATAAAATCACCAAGATAAATTTATTTGCCGATTAGGAAAAATTATCATTATTTCCACTCCACACCAAGCAGATAACATACTGTAGGTATGTACTTGTCTGCAGAAAATACTTCCTTACATATTCAACTTCATTGCATCTGACCCAACATCAAGTATAATTACTGCACCAAATACTTTTAAATATTAAAAAATTGACTGACTTGAAGAGATATAAACCATGTACTTATGCAATCTAAAATATTGAGGGTGATACCTTTAGAATATCTCCATCAATGGTAACCTGGAGACTCAAGCTCAGAATAAAACTGCAGTTTTTCGTAAAAATAAGGTATACTGTTTGATACAAAGTTTATAAAACCCTAAACTTTTCCTGTTCTTTAAACTGAGACTACATACTAATGATTGCCATGAAAAAGCTGCAAACGACTGCGTTATCTGTTTCCCTCATCGTAGTTCCTCCACTTACATAGTTATCTCCGTGAAATGACGTAGAAGTTACGTGTGATAACATAGATGTAATATAATTCAAGATCAATATTGTTATCAGCTAGGGCAATCTTAGATCTCTACTTTTGTTAAACCTTATGTGCATGTTTCTTATTTCCACTATTCCATTTTTATGATGAGCTGCAATATTGACAATTTATTTGTTTATCAGAACAACTTGAGTTGATAATATGAATCTCTTTGCAAGGATGAATGATAAAACCTGCTTTGAAGATGAATGACTTCTTCACCTGTATGCATTAGTACTTCAAAAATTCAAAACAAAAAAATCATCGACGCACGAGGTCATTATTAAGTAATCAATTATTGTATTAAACATGTGAAATAATTGCATGCTCCAAGTGAAAGTCCAAAGATGTCAATGTATTATTTTACCTGGGAATTCTAACAACTTTATGTCTTCTCCAGGGTGGAACTTGGTCCTCCTGAGGGCCATTGGCTTTCTATTGCAAATTATATTCGGAGCTTTCCTTCCGTGGCCAACATGAAGTGGTATGGTTATATAAAATTTAGTTGGAATTCAGTAAGTTTCTTAGGATTGTTTAGATACAGTATTCCATTTTAAGGCAGTGATTAGTACATAGCTCTAGATATGGCATAGATGTATCATCAGAGTTCCATAGATATTCCACCTGCCTCAGGTATGAAAATTAGATATTTTCGAAATTTTATAAGAACTATAATAAAATTTAATAGAATAGTAAATGTCAATGGCTAGTAAATAAAAGTGCATATTCTTACATACAATCACTCACGAATTTATGAGGTAATTAGTGCGTCTCAAATACATGTGTACTTGTTCTAAAGTATGAAATGGTGTAGTAATTACTTTCTTGATAAGACAAGTGTTCATTATTGATGTTGCTTTGTTAAAGATTGTATGATTGAAATTTGTTAAAATATCACCAAAAATTTCATGGCCTTTTTCACAAAAAGAAACAATAATTGACTGTGAAGATTGATGTTTGCATGATAAAAACATATGGACAGCCAATATCAATGTGAAGTTGTAGTGATAATTTGTGATATTATTTTCTTTTAGCAAGTTTTCATGGTGACTGGACTAGAGAAGCTTTACAATAGTGTTTTGAGTATTAATGTGGATTATATTGCAGCCTTCAATGTTCAATATTATGCTTGGCCCAGTAGGATATTTGTGATAATGTTGGTCTATTGTTTCCAGCCTGCTACTACACTATACCCCTCAAAATATGCCTAAAAAATGAGATCCCCTGCCACTCAAACTCCTTCAGTCCATTTTCCCATGTCCATTCTTTGCCCAACACTCACCCCTAGAAACAAAAAAAAATACCCTTGCAACTTTTTTGATTGTCTCGAGGGCCCACAAAAATTAAGTCGCACCCATTTCTTCTACTTCTTTCTCTCTCTCTCCCCGTCTCTTCTTCCTTCTCCTTCCAGCTCCACTCCTACCTCCAGATAAGAACAACGAGTGAGCTAGTCCACAGGTCAGTCAGCTCCAAGGACAGAGAGAAAGAGAAAGAGAGAGACATGTTTCTCAGTAGCTTTTTGAATAGATATGCACGGGTTATGCATTTAGTTCTTTGCAAGGCCCTGCTGAGCCACTTTCAAAATCCCTGATTCCCTAACTATGCTATGCAAACTCTTCTTTTGAACTGCTAGTCCCCAGCCATGCATACTGTCTCAAATGCTTCCCCTACTTCTTCTACCCATCAGCATCCAGGGCTGGTTATAAATCAATTAGCAAGGAAATGAGACAGCTATCGTAGTTCAGCTCAAGAATTTGACAAGAGAGCATAAAAAATGAGGAATGGTGAACAAATTAAGTGCAGGTACACACAAAAAAGACTAGACTTCAAAAGTTACAGGAAAACTTAATGTATAAATATTTCCAGACACATATCAAGTATTACAACTAACCCTTAGGAGAAGTGTGATATCATAACACCTGCATGACATTTTAATACCACAATGATAACATAATGCAACAACATTGGTTGGTTAAATGCACTCATTTTTGTAACCTGTGACTAATTACAATAATAGTCATATTGAGCTTAAATAGCAATTTGCAAAAGTTGCCGGGGTATATACAATGCAAGTAGAGTAAATCAGATAATAATTTCCTGTTGATTTTATAATCATTTCTCGTATAGGTTTTCACAGTCTAAAAAGTTAGTGGCTCAGTCTTTATGTTGAGAAACTTCAATTTATTTTCAAATACTGTCCCACACAAGTAGTATATCCTGTGTTGAGTTCATGTTCGTATCTGACCAAGATTCCCCCTGTCGAAACAATTAGTGGCCCAGTTATTTATGTAGAGAAAAGTCAATGAATTTTCAAATAATGTCCGGCACTAGTGTAATTCAATACAAGGAGGGAGTGGAAATGGATTACATCACCTTAAAGGACCTTGGGTACCCACTTGCCCAATAAAACTAACTGAAAAGACAATTTTAGCTCCATCAGATCCTGAATGTTCACAATTGCCACCAACAGTGTCGACCACTAACAACCAGCCCTGCCAATGCCTCCGGGACCAGTCCCAACCACAATATCTATCCCTCCTGGCCAAGATCAACTTTCTGAAGGAGAGAGCCAGAAAAGTGCACAATGGTTGATGGAGTGCCAAGATGCATGTACCAGCAATTCCTCTGATGATGCCGAGTCTTTTTTTTTATTTGATAATGATCCCAGCCTTTTTAGATGCATGTGCTCGTCTCCTCGGCGGGGAAACAAAAAGGCTAAGGAAGCTCATAACCATGAATGATGTATGAAGAGATTTTTTTTTTGTTTTGTGCAGCATTGAAATAGAGCTCAATTTTTTTAGAAATTTCTTATGTCCTTTTTGTCTTGTGGTAGATATTTTATTAAAACTTCTATTTCGCCAAGGCAGAGTTACGACGATGCAAGCATGACCGATCTGTAAATTATAGTGACATGATCTATTTTAAATTATGATATGCAACTGCTTCCTCTTTTGCTCTTATGAACATTTCTTGCCGCTGCTATTGTTGGTCTTGGTAAACATCTGTAACCACATACTCCATCAATATTCCTGTTTTAATTGATTCCAAAATAATTAAATCAAACTTTTGAGCAAATTACTATATTAATCATATTTTTCTTTTTCATTTTACTATAGGCTACGTCACTTTTTAAAAATCACGTTGTTACTGCATGCCAGCAACACTTATTATGCCCTTCATTAAGTTAATTAGCGCCAATTAGCGCTCATTACCATGAACATGTTCTAAATCACTGCCTTCATCTTTATGTAGGAAGTAAAAAAATGCTTCAATTACCAAATCCTTCAAATCTTAACTATGAAACCGAAACCAAATCATATCTCTCATAAATTGAAATAAATGCACACCTATATGATTGGCCAGTAGCTACAATGTAGGCATTTCTTTCGTGTTTAACACTCAGAGGACGAGAATTTCTTACAACCTACAGTTAGATCATGCAGGATAAATCAGACCATGATAGAGGGGTAATAACTTGTTGTTAATTATAATACTACGACAAATACACATTTTTGTTGAACCAAAGAAATGTGACCATTATTCTGATATGGGCAACCTGCAAATCAAGAGAGGCAATCACGTTTATCAACAATTAGCATTTAAATGGAATAAAAAGTTTCAAAAATAGATCTGCATGTATTCTTTATAGTTATTTGATCAGTAAATAAATACCTAGAAGAAAATGGAGAGAAATAGACTTTCTGAACTCAATGAGAGGTTATGACCCATCACGTCCTCTTAATGTAAATTTACTATCCTATTTTAGCAAGACATTGAGAAATACATCGTGTCAAAGTTGAGATTTTTTATGACTTACATTCTAACTTCATTATAAATCACTGACTCTATCAATATCATCTCAGAAATCATTAATTGCCTAAAACCATAAGTGTTAAATATGTTCTTATCCACGAGGAGCAAAATAGCAGTTCTCTTCACAAAAATTCTTTGATGTCACATATGCATTTCTCATTACATTTAACTGTCCAAATAGGATCATTCATGGAAGCACTTTCTTGTTCATCTTAAGGTGTACATACACTACCCTTATCATCACTATTTTACTTTTCCTTACTCATTAAAAATCAAATTCTATCCCATATCTGCACTACTTTTCTATGCAAAAATACCTCATCTGCATAAATTTATACCTTTTGACAGTAGAAAAAGGACCATCAAATAGCCCATGGAACAATAACAATGACCACGAAGTTATGTATCTTCAAATTGTTTATGGGTGGGAGAAAGTACATGAAATCATAAATCTTCAAAATGAAAGCTATATATCCTTTGCAATGTCATATGAGAGTTACAGATGAGATGTCAGCTCCGTAATGGATAACTTTGCCATTGCTTCCTTTCAAGAAAAAATTCTATTTTATCAACTTAAGTCTAAGGTAATATGAATGATTACTCATTACTCAGAAAAACTATGAAGTAAAGGGTTTTGTAGAGTTGCTCTTAGCTCACTAATTCAATTTAAAATTCAATGTCTCATCCACTTTACTATATTTTAATTTCATTCAAGTTCCTCAAGTATCATCACACCGTTTAAAAAATATTTCCAAAGAAATGAAATGCATTTAAAGTAAACCACAAATTACATTTTTATGATCCACAATATTCTACCAATCACTAGCAATAATGAAAAATCACTGTCAAGCAGGAAAAAGCACCATATTGAAAACTACTGGAATTTCACATCCTTTCCTTAATCTTGCACTTATTCATTCCCATTCATGCTAAGTACCTATTATTGTAATAAACAATACAATTTTGTAACAATAACTACTTATGCAACCATGGTCTCTCACAAGTTCAAATAATTATTTTATTAACATAATGTTTAATTATGCACTACATGCATGATTACATGACTAATTTTGCATTTATTTCATAGGAACTATTTGCCTTTATACACCATAGAATGTTTGTTTGAGAAATGCTGTAGATTTATCATCCACATTTGCAAAGGTGGATTTCAATAAAAACAGTGAAATCTGAATGAGGAAGAGTATGAAGGCAAATTTGTTTCTTGTCTAAACCTACATCAGATGAAATTAAGCTAAAAAGTATTGAAAATGAACGTGCATTCCCAAGTAACAAATACCCTAAGCTAATGCTTTGCTGTGGAAAGAAGCCTGCAGTAGTTTACTGGTACTTACATAATTGCTTGAATCATCTTTTTCTTAACATTACTTCACTGAAATTTCACACATCAATGATTAGAGAGAGTGATTTGTTAAACCTCATTTATGCCTTGCCTAGAAATAACAATATTATTAGCCTAAAATAAGTTTGAATCATGCTCTTACATTCATGGTAACTACTAGATGCCCACCAGACTGACACAAAAAAAAATTCTCCAAAATTAACAACCTTGTCAAAATTTCCAATTCAAGGGAGGAATCAGTTGCAACACGTAGGTGAAGGAGGTAGCATCATAAGTCATCTCCCTTCCTACCCCCTCACTCTCCACCCCCACCACCCCCTTCATCGCTCTCTCGCCACAAAACACATAAACCATAAACCCCTCCCCTCGACCCATCCTCTGCCACCCTCCCCATCTCACGTGATCCTTACAGGTGCTGCTGGGGCCAATCCTGGAGGTGAGAGGGGGTTGAACCCAACTGCTTCGCTAACGGCCTCGGCCACAGCAGCCGGCGTGGCTGGCATGGCTGGGATGGCGGGGGCGGCGGTGGCCGCTGGAGCCGGAGGGGGCACAGGCGGCATGATGGGTGGAGGGAGGGGGGCTAGTGGTGGGGCATCGGTGACAATCCGCCCCACCCCTGCATCTGCTGCAGCCACCGTCACTCCCACGACAACCGTGGTTGCGGCCACTCCATCGGCGTCATCTCCGCCAGCAGTCACGACCCCACGGACAAGGAGGCGAGAGAAAAAGCAAGAGCAAAAGGAGGAGGAGGAGGACGAGGAAGACGATGCGGACGATGATGATGATGGCACAAGAACACATCTGCTCAACCTCGCGAGGAAACAGAGGCAGCAACAACAGAAGCAGCAGAAGGCACAACAGAAGCAGACCCAAGAGACACAGACAATGGTGACTGGGAATGGGAGTTCTCCCATGGCTAGGTCGCCACCAGGAATCCAGACTCCGGTAAGTAGCAAACTAAAGTCAGTACATTTTACTTGATGTTCTTGAAGCAATGTGAGGCATGTCAAATCTCTAAAAGTTCACTTGAATATAATTGATGATGATGATGATGATGATGGATGTGAAATGGGTATAATTATGTGGTGAGCATCAAAATGGAGGCTACTCTATGGCGTTTAAACTAGAAATGTGTATCTTATGTTCTTATACAGGCTTGAATCTCAGCACTCAAGTACATGGTGTCATGTAGTATTGTGGATAACTATTAGATGCTAATGCTTAATGCCTTCAAGTTCCTTGGCTGGATTTTCCAAATATCGCCTATTTTGCATTAATGTCACCAGTGTGTGTCTAAAAATTTATGTATTTCATTCATTCCATATGTCATGTTCAATATATATACATATATTTCTGTCCACTAATCTGTAATAGCAATTGAAATATTGGAAACGCATCATATGGTACCTTTATATATAAATAATCTTCAACAAAATGAGGTAAATTCTATTCAATACTGCTGTCATACCACAACTACAAAGCATTATGTATGATGTTTGCATTTAACTCACAGCTAACACGTTCTATCCTTTCTTGGCAAACATATTTCTTTGACACTTAAATGAAAATAAATAAATAATACTTGTTATTTTAAACCAGAGGGAAACCAGTGCTAACTGAAGCATGGTGCTAACCCTGTTATATATTAATGATAATGAGTATCAAATTCAGAGAAATCATCCTTTTTGCAATTGTTGTTTACATTCACCCCAAAATTTCAAGAAAATTGTAACCTAGCTTCCAAAAAACTTTTGAAGCTCTTATTTATCTCCATGCCACAATGAGTGGAAATTATTAATGATGATAATCTTGTTTTCAAAAATTACTGTCCACAGGATATATAATATGGACCTTAAGATGGAAAAGGCTTTTTACAAAATTACTTAATCAGAATATCCCTATACTTAGCTAGACTATACCAATTTCTATGGTCACTTCCAATTAACTGTGAAATAAATGATGAATTTGTTGCTATTATCCGTAGGCTTAAAAAATAAATACCAACAATTCACATAGCAGGAAGATGTGATTTAGTCTTTCATGATCGATTCTAGGCAAACAATCTCTAGCGCTCATTATTTCATTGGATTGGTTGAGTCCTTCCTTGCATACCAGAATTACCAGATTTGAGTAATTCTCTCATTCACCCTCATCCCCTCAGTCAGGCAAGATTGTTCATAATTACATATTATAATAAAAATCAAACAAAAGTAGGTAATTGAAAGTGTGACGCCTTATTGTAGGAGATCACTGTGAAGCATCAAAACTCTGAACTGGTTAATTTATGTACGTTCCATCACTTAAGTGAGCGGAAAATTAATTTTTTTTCTATTCCATAGTGAATACACATCTTGGGTTAGCATAAGGAGGTTTATCCACATTCTTGTTAGTTTCTAGCCAAGGATATTCAGGGGTGAATTGAGTCTGTAAACAAATTCTAAGGTGAACTGAATGTCTGTCAATGAGAGTAGTGTGTAACTAGTGAATCAAACACCTCTCAATTTGCATTGTGTAAATATATTAATTGCTAGAGAAAAGCTAATTTAAAAATCAATGAGAAAATATAGGGATACGTAAATCTACGCAAATACTTTTGATTAATTTGCAAATTAATTTATGCATAATTATGCGTTTTCTATGCGTATAAACTCTCTCAAACCTCGGAATTCTAAGAAATTATATTAAAGAAAACCTGCAATAAAATATTATACAAAAAGCTACTTCTATGAAATTTCTTATCATCACTCCAGCTGTTCATGACGATGATATTAATACATATTTTCATTAGCACAGGATGAGGTAGCCTTCAAATTTTGCAAAAATAATAACTTTATAAGAAAGATTATGTAGCATTAGAACAATGGAAATCTCCAAAATTGTAGCAGTCTAATATAGCTACAATAAAATGCGGAATTAATAGTTCTGACCAACAACATTTTATGAAGAAAATGGAACTTTTTTCAACAAAATTAAATTCTGTTGAAATTATCATGTTTATATTGGAAGGCTACTAATGATGTGAAAGAAAATAATGGTATTAGATGAGTATTAGTGTATCTCCCATCATACTTTTACTCTCCCAGAAAGAGCAACCAACATTATATTTACTACTGGGTGGTGCAATGTTGAAAGCTGGAGTTCACAATTGTTTGCTATGCAGCAAAAGGCCTTGCACTCCAAGACAAAAATTTAACAATGTGATGAATATCTTTGCTATACTGCATTAGTAGGAATTCGTCATAGCCTTTGGCCACAAATTATGTTTCTGAGAAGTCCAGTCCATCATAGGTGATTTAACCCAATTCATTTGGTACATGCTACATGACGTGTACCATGCAGCAATCATCATTCCAAAACATATCCTCACAATCCCAGCAGACTTGGCTTCTTATGTTTTATTTTGCCTTTTACTTTAATCATCGTGTATTATTTCATTCTTTTTTCATAGTTGCCTGCTTTTAATCTCCTTAATACTTAAATTAATTGTGTTTTGCCATTTTTAAAATCCAAAGCTTTGTAATAGATGCATAACTTGCAATAACTTAAACTTATTTTTTAATAAACTTGTCCTATATTTTTCTGCCAAGCACACTAATTCAATTACAGAGAGGTTGACAATGAACTTCAAAAGTTAATATTGTAATAATGTATACATTATAATGTATAAATTATAATTCATTTATAAATGAATTAGAGAAT
Source organism: Ischnura elegans (assembly GCF_921293095.1). Classification (NCBI taxonomy): domain Eukaryota; kingdom Metazoa; phylum Arthropoda; class Insecta; order Odonata; family Coenagrionidae; genus Ischnura; species Ischnura elegans. The sequence continues at coordinate 95,214,639 of NC_060253.1, forward strand.
AAACTCAATGAAAAAGATAAAATTTAAGATTTCTCGAGGACAATAAGTAATCCAACATTTGAAACTAATACAATAATGTATTGTTTAACGTAACATATTAAAATCCTTCATCCTTGACAATGAATGACATTTTAAAAATGAAGGGAAAGTGCTCTGAGAATTTTACATTTCATGAAGTCAACCATTTTTTTTTAATAATCCATCATAACAATTGATAACCTGCGTCTACAATTCATGGATGCTAAATTCAATCGTAAAAATGACTATAAAATATAAAAATTACCAATAACATATCACATTGTGAATACCTTATACTTTAATTGGTCTGTGCATTTTTAACTCCTAAAATAGTCTTTTAGAATTTAACTATTCAAAGATTCTTTTAAAAGGAAGTATAAAATTAATACTATTTTTAATAAACTTGCAAATATAAAAATACAACTTATTAAAGAAAATGTTTTGTTGAAACATTACATTTTAATATTATCCACTGTATTAATATCAATCCTATTCTAATGGAATGAAACCATACTTTCTCATTTCAATGTCTGTGACAAGTCTGCATATTCCAAGTCAAAGTCAAATGTGGTAAGTTAATCTGTTAACTCCACCTTATCGAGAAATTTGTTACTTAGATAAGTGTGGCAATTGTAATATCATGACAACTTTTAGAAATAACTGAAATAATTTAATTTATTTATGACTATATATCATTCCAGGAAGCCAGTTGGCTCAATCTCATCATCGTTTACTTTAAAATAATTCTTACTCCAAATTGCAGTTTTTTCTCTAGTGGAAAGAAATTTGAAAGAGCCACATTAATAAAAAATTGACCTTCCAATTATATTTTTATCTAAATATTCCCACCACAGCATGAAGTAAATCCTTACATCTGTTTTTTTATTATTGACATGAAGCGACAACATCTTCAGCAAATCCTCTTCTCAGCCATCAGTAACTTCAATAATCTTCCTAAAGTTTTCTTACTTTAAATAAAAACCCTCTTCTATCTACACACATCTATTTCTTCTCTTTGTAGGAGGACAGCAAAAAAGACAAGAAAAGTGAGAAAAGTGACGAATTGCCTAGTGAGTTCGAATGTTGCTTTTGCACCTCGAAGGTAGTATTGCGTCTTTATTCCCTCTTTCCGATTTGTAGCCCTAGAAAGTTAATCTGTCACTGTAAATTAGTAGTGTGAAAAGAGTAGTGCGATTTCTTTGCCCGTAGTGCTGATTGTGCTCTCTGGCTGTTAAAAAGGATGAAAGCACCACCCAAAGTTCACTCTGCTTTATGAGCATTAAGGGTACAAGAGCCATAACCACTCATCCACTGAGATATCTTTTTTTGGAAAAGCCACTATTGACTTAATTCAGCATGATTTGTTTCTTAATTCATCTAATAACTATCTTGTCACTATCCCTTTTCCTATCAAATATGATGGCACTTCACATACTAGTAATAAACTATTAGCAACGAATACTGCAGTTAATTTCAACTTACATTCTTTACCCAGTTTAAATGCTTCATTGCTCCCAGTTCTCATATGCCCATTCAAGATAACATTATTGCTTACGCGATCTACATATCAGAAAAATGGAGGGTTAGTACCTCATCAAAACCAGTGCATAATGTACAAAGGCACTGATGTATGATAACTCTTTTCAAAATAAAGGTTTGAAAGATATCTGTGACAGTCCTAAATATATTTATGAATAGAAGTGCAATAACAATAAAATTTTACCCATCTACTGCCTGTATTAACCCTCGAAGCAAGAGATTACATGACACAACTATCATGATTACCAATTAAGGATTAAGTAAGAGTTGGTGACTCATACTGATGGCACACATTGCTATTTCAATTTTTTCCAGAATATCCATTTTATTGACTTCAACTTTCAGGTCTCAAAAGCAATTATAGTGCTCTTTAACTCCAAACTTATTGTACTAGCATATATTTACACACATACAACAGTAGTATTTGTAAATTACATGAAAAACCTCTGCTAGATAGTAAATAAAAAATTATAATACATGGTAGTTAATAAGCCATCTATCTGATTTGACTCTCCCTTTTGAGTAGAAAATGTGATTTTCAGAGGTTAATAGTCCCTTACATTTGAATAATAAAACAGTTGATAACAGATAGTTAGAAAGAGTGCAAAAACATGCTTTTACCATACCTAAAAGCATTACAGTGAATTCATTGGTCACATCCTGTGATGTTAAAAGAACTTCTCATAATTGTTGCAAATATAAGTTCCAGAACACACATAGTCTTCAGACTGCTTTGTGCCAGCTTGATTTAAAGCTACTTTATGATGCAAGAAATATTTTTCCAACTTTATACACATTAGCATATTATCATCAATAACATTCTCCTTCATTCCCTAAGTTATACACGACCCTCGTGCCAATCCACATTCTCTTGTACCCGCAAACTGCTCCCAGCAGCCAAAATTACACTTACTGGAGCCATACTGCCTTAGATTTTTTCCAGTTTTTAATAATTTTTAAGAATGCAGTTTTTGAACTTGTTACTTATTAGGTAGGCTTAAACCATATTAGCATGTTTATTTACGTACAGCAATTAAGCACCATCATCAAAGTGACCTCTTTATCTGCACGATACTTGTGGCTCCAATGGTTTACTTCCTTGCACTAATCAAATAAAGAATGCTTTGGTTCACTTTTTTACCTTGATTGACAAATGAATTCTCAGAAAATCTGCAGTAAAAAGCTTGGAGTCAATTATCTTCCCTTTTGAAGAGAGGATTGTGTGTCGAGGATGAACATTCATATCATAAATGAAACATCCACCATTTGCTTTTCCCTACTCATATATTAAATCACTCATGTAAATTATTCACAGATTTTATGTTTTAGAATTAAAGATGTCTATATATTTAGGATATAATAACTAATTGTTTTGGGGTGATATCTCAGACGATAAAAAGCTTGTAACATTTTTTTCAGTACGCTAATTTATATTTTTCATAATTGTAAAACACCACTGCTAGCATTACTTTCTCTAGATTAAACATTGAACTCATAACTACATGAGACTGTATTATACTGCATTATCAAAATCGAGATTTCTGCCCCTCATTTTCACACCCAGACCTTTGATAACTATAGATTTATCGTCTCAGGGGAAGATTCAATATTTTATATTAGACAAGAATTTCGGTAACCTCATATTTTATTTCAGGAAAAATGACCACTCACAAAATACATTTGCTGCTTAAAATAAGATTTATGCATGTTTCAAATGCATGAGTGCTTTTTTGGAGAATGTAGTCTGCATACTGCTTGCTAACATTTTGGAATGGTAGCTATTCCTCATAATAATGATCAATGAATTTGAATGCTTATATTGGCTAATGAATTTACAAAAAAAATAATACTTTAATATGTCATCTAAAAATTAGTATCTTCCTGTTCTATCATCCATAACCTATTCAATCTCCTCTCTATATGAATTTTAAAGCCTTGTTGTTATTGTCCATTTCTCTCAACTATCTTAATCAAGTTCTTGGACAAAAGTAGGGATGGTGTTAAATACATTGAGCAGAGAAACATGATATCCATTACATATTAGTAGCATTTATCAACATAAACAGAGAGATAATTATGTACATAACTGTGGTAGATTTCTTATTTTTATGAAGAATACTATTTTTTTAAATTCACCTTACACTTTCTTACACCATTTTGAGGATTTTCAGAAAAAACAAACTTTATATTACAGCAGGTAAGCAAATTTTGTAACTCAAGCTTATCAGGTTGCATGATTAGCAATATCTAAAATTCTTAACGTCTTACCTCATTAATGCAAGATAGTTTACAAAGTGTTGTGAAATTACTTAGTTTTTCCCTATCAAACTGTAATTTTTCAATTAACACAATCCCTTGTGATAGGCCATTACACTAATGCTTTAAAATAAAAAAGGAAGCTTTGCTTTTATGGAGTTATGGAGTACAAATTTACATTTTTAACCACAGACAGTAAAACTTGAATGTGTGAGCAGTTAAGGCAGTTATCCAATTTTGAAAATACTTAGACATCTTTAAGTTAGTGACCAAAACATTGAAACATGACTAATTAAATTAATTAAAAACAGGAATTTCAGCTTTTAGGTGAGTTACCAACAGGTATTAGAAAAAGGTGTAACTCATGCCTCATGAATGAAAGCGAGAACTTGGAAAATTCTAAATTGAATCATTCCATTTGCAAAATTCCCAATGGATCTTCATGTTTTTTGTATTTAATTCGTCTGTTAGTCATTAATATCTCTAAATTTTATTTTTGAAACCTAAAAATAGACATTTTCTGTCCATTTACAGTAATAATTTAGATGACCGCAATAAAATGTGGAAACCTATGGTTTTTTTGCGTTATTCATTTTTTATTATATCGAGACAATAAGTTAACTTGTACAAAGGATGTTAAATTGAACTTGTAAATAGGCATGATGGCAAATATCTAGTTCTTTCTTTGAAATATGTTCATCAAATTCACAGAATATTTTTCTTGCTAGAGAAATGTTGTTCACATAATGCCCTCATCAATTGATGCATCATTAATATTTATCACTCACTGAGTGATTCAACTCAAAGGTTGGTTTTAGATAGATGAGAGTATACCTCACTTAGGACTTAGCTACAGGCAAATGATTCAGCCTCATTCACGTGAAGAAGTCCATTATTTTCCCAGGACCACTTCCTGCATCTCAATTTTTGATAGAGGTGCACAAAAGTTAACCTCAGACATGAACTAAGGGACAGCACCCTAATTATCTACACACTAGGCCACTATGCTCCCATATAGTTATTTAATCATTATCTTTGTGAGGCACTTTAAGTAGGTATTTAGTTAATAACTTAAAAGTGAAAATCTTGTCGAAAAACAACATTCCCACAACAACTAATATGACCAGCAAACTTTAACAATACCATTTCTGCCAATTTTTTTATATAAATTGTAACTGAAATACCTGGCTTCCAGATTGGGAGTTCTTTTAGATTGGGTGAATACTACATATTCCCGATTAATCTTATACTCCCATTAAATTCTTGTACTGATAAGTTCCATGTTCTCAAAGATGCATGTATAAATATTCATGTCCTTCTGAGCTTGAAAGAAGTTTCATCCTGAAGCTTTTTCTGAGTCAGATTCCATTAATTAATAATAAGAATTGTGAAAATATTTGAAAGACTTTGAATGACCAAGAGGAAAAGAGGAATAACGACTTATCAGTTGCGACTAAAGAAAATAAAGAGTCAAGTTTAGAATGAATCAGAAGAAAAGAAAGGAATAAAAACATATTTACAAGGAAAAAAATATTTTAGAAATACCAGTAATATATGCTACCAACTGCCCAAATGAGAAGTAAAAGGATAGAATTAATCACACATAATCAGGAAGCAACTTTGGCTCAGTCTGCAGTGAGCCCTACCTTTGCCTTTCCAAGCCAACCTTAGGATTGACTTGCATCTCAACTATACCATTTTTCTGAACTGATGGCGGCTGACCGTGAGCGTGCTCGAAACCCACCCACTCTTCTAGCCAATCACAGAAGAGCGACAGGAGAGAGTGTAGAAGAGCCTGCAGTCTCTCCCCGAACTCCGTGCAGTGCATATTGCTCTCCAGCTAGCAGTGTTGCCAAGCCGAATCTTTGGAGATCGCACAGTGCTCGTTCTGCCACCCCCGAAAGTACCGTTATTCCCAAGGCTGGCAACGCCGATCAGCCATATGGAGGGGAGCGGAGGGGAAAAGGGAAGGGGATGGAGGGGAATGGAGAGGTGGAAGGGGCAGCACTTCTCATTGGCTAGTTTCTATTTTCCACCCAGCCGCCGTCAGTTCGGAAAAATGGTATAGGAATTCCAACCTGACATTGTCATTCATGCTTCTTGAAAGAGAAGAAAGGCTCGGTCAAGGGTTTCTTGATTTTAGGTTTAACATAAAACTCACCTCACAGAGATAGTCCTCTGGTACATGAAGTAGTGGATGCTTACATTCAGAGTCAAAACGGGAGCATTAGGAAATTTCTATGATTATGTCATTGTCTATCATCCATATTTCTGTGGCCATCAAAATATTTTACGATCTGGGCAAACAGTTAGACAGAATGGCTGCCTACTTCACCCACCACTGTACACCAGCTTTCTCTGCAAAATGAAACGAAATTGATACGTCTTAGATGTTTTTGTACTCTGTTTGCAGGAGGTGGTAGGTCCTAAAATATGCTTATGTAAGCTTTCAATTAGCGTGAATTATAAGTGCATCATGCAAGATGCATTGTGAAATGTTTATTTCGAGGTCAAATACTATGTGGCACAAGGCATGTGATGAGAGTAAATGGCAGGAGTTGAAACTGGTGTTTTAGGGCTATCTTAACAGCATTATGAGGGCAAATATTGGATTTAAAGGTGATGATGCAATCAGTGGAGGCAGAGCTCCTTTATGTTGTTTTCATATTTTTACTCACACGAAAGAGGATGGAATTTCAAATATTCACTCACTTTATCCTACCACTTTCATAGCATTAAATGACTTTTTCAACCTCATTTCACATAGATGGCTGCAGTAGGTTCCCCAAAAATTGTAGAATTTTTGCTCAGGTTCACCTCAAATGGATACTCTTATACTTTTAAAGTCACACTTAATTTCAGACAGACATGACATTTTTATGCGCCTTTAAAAAGCAATAAATTCCCTCATAAAATAGAATAAACTTCCTCATAATTTTGTAAATGTGTGGTTAAAACTAATGAAAAATGTTGGTGACTGAGCATATCCAATGCATTCAATCAAATACAGACATAAAAAAGCATTTAATTACATTTATTTTTCAAAACACACTGAATTTAACTCTAATTCACAGAAGTTTTGATGATGTACTCATTACTACATACATAGTTAAATCATGATTTGCCAACATCCACAAACCCTCTCAAGTACGAAAATGTGCTCATTTTAATTTTTTGCATGACTTAAAAAAAAATTTTCCATTTAAATAATCAATAATTCATTGACTAACACAATTTTGACTAAAGATTCAGCATGCAACCAGAGCTACAATTGATAAATTTTGAGCCTGTTGTAGAGATCTCTAAAGCAGAATTTTTTTCAAATCAGATCCTGAAAAATAATAATAAAGTAATGATTCTTGAAGAATTTTAATGAATGCATCTCTACATTTTCAATCTTGTTATAGCATATACGACATACAGGTCAGACTTTTTTGTCAATATGGGTGCAAATACTAAAAATTCAAGTTTTAGAATAACTGGAATGAGTTTTACTTTTACTTCAAGAATATTCAATACTTAGTAGAAAAAATTGGGGTGTATCAAATGACAATGAGCACCATCAAAAGTATATCCTTAAATAGCATTCTATGCCTGGAAACATCATTTGGCAATTATAATTTTTTATTATGACCATATTGAATAATTCATGCTAGATGTACATAGCAATCAAGAATGACTTTAACATATTGTTATTAAAAGTAACTAAAGAAATGATTATATCCCAAAGGATAGTTTTTGTGCAGAAAGACATGCTCTCCCTACATTTTAAAGATGCAGATTCTTTGAATCCTTGGATGTGAAAGCTTAATTAGTAATGGTATTAAATCAATGAATTTATTTCATGCCAATGATCATTCTCTATTTAATTCAAATCAAGAACTATTGCTATGACTGCTTACTTTTACCTATAGCAAATTTGATACTTTTCACTAAATTGCATTGCTTCTGCTAAAAAAAAATAAAACTTATATAAAATTTTAAATGAATGCCTCAATGCTTTCCTTTAATTCTATTCAACATATGCCTATGTTTTCATCTGCTGTTTTTATCTTAGAAACATGGCACTATCACACTAAATATATTCCTCACGAACTATAATACAGCTTCCAGTTATGTTATAAACACACTTATAATAAAATAAATCTTACTGCATATGCAATATCAAAACATATAATGTAAAGTTACATAATTTTGTTTCACTGCATACTCTATGCTTATAATTAAACTATCACCACTAATATTTTCCGACTGCTTTTAATGAATACAGTATTTTGTACAGTCTGTTTGATGAAAATAAGGCTTCACTATTACTTTGTACTCTCATGCAGAGAATTTTTTATTTAAGTCCAAAAAGTTATGAAAGCTGTCAGGTATACAAACTTAAAAAGTGACTGAGTGAAAAGATATCTACAGATTAATCAACCCATTGGCTACGATGCATTGCAGGAGGATGGTGCGGTTGATGATGAGATGAGGGGACAGGAGAGAGGAGGAGGAGGGGGAAGGAGGATTGGAGAGATGGCCAAAGGGCATAATGAGACCCCTCTCAAATGAGACAAGCTCAAATGACCCTCTCCCTATCGCGCCAAAGTGAACAAAAATTTTGTGACTCTATAAGAAGTGTGATGTGAGAATTGATGGCAATGACTTCATTGAACTTGCTTATTTTTATTGTGAATTGAGGGTCTCTCTCCACGTACAATCGAGCGGGAGGAGGTGAGTGAGACAATCCACAAACAGATACATAGATATATGCATTAATATATCCATAACTACTGATTACAACCCTTAGATGAAAGCAAATCTTTAGAGTATTTGAATATGTTTCTGCGATGGGATGTGAAACATGATGGTGATCGCACACTAAAATCATACAAGACTGGTCTCAAATAACTACAGAATAATTTTCATATAGAGAGGAGTTCCTTTACAACCCCCTTTACCACCTATCCTTTTTTAAGATGCAATTGGGTGTGGAAAATTGCCTTGATGAAAACTTCTCCAGAAGAGTTGATAAAGCATGCAGAATAGCAGACTGCAACCTTTGTAATATCAAACCTACATTTAGACTTAGTCTCCACTTTACCATACCTTAGGTCACCTCATCCAAACATTCATGACAAATAATTCAAATGGATTCATTTCATTCAGTTAATATATAGAGAATACACTTCATTTTTGCAACACAGCAACTTTTCAATCACGCTAAGCCACTTTATTTGATCCCTCTAGTTAGACAAAATACGAACATGAAAATCCATACCTCTGGCCAGGACTTGTTCATTTTTTAAAGCTAAAACTTGCACAAAAATATTCTCTATAAAAGTTAAGGGAGCTGAAAATTCTTTCAAGTGACAAGTTCATAAATAAGTTAAAATTTTATTCTCAGTTCACAGAAAATAATAGTAGTATTCCTCAAAAACATGTGCACACACTCATAAGAACTTTTCCCTCTGAATACGTTACCTTCATCAATAGTCACAATTATTAAAATTATGTTGAAATTTAAACTTACAAGGTAAGTGAACATGTTTAACTTGGTGACTGATAGGAAGTTAAATGTTAACAACAACTTACATATTAGTCAGAGTAGGCCCCAAAAAACACTAACTCCGATACAAATTGAATTCACTTGCTAAAAAATGTACCAGCGAGATATGTACGCCATCATATTTAAGGCATTAAGTAATATAATTATAGAAATCAAACCAAGTAAAAACTGCTATATCCGTAAATTGTAGGCATTAACATTGCATGTAGAATCATTAGCAAGTCTTGTAGTGAATGTTATTCAAAAGAGCCCGTTCACTATTATTTTTAAACATAAGGAGCTAACATTAAAATTACCCTATGATTATCTTTTAAATCTCCTCATCTACTTCGATTGATCATATAGAAACAAGATACTATTTTATCTAAGCCATGTTTTGAATTTGCAGTTTAGGACTTAACTATTGTTTGAGGTGAATAAATAAATTGTTGTTAGTCATGTCACCATTTCAAATCCACTAATTGTTAAAGAAGCCAAATTGACCAGCCCCACACAAGTTTAAGTACCTATATCATGTTTCATAAAGGTGTCTTAATATTCCCATAATTTTGCTTACACACAATGCTGCAGGACTTCAAAGAATTCATCGACGCTGAGAGCCTTATGCCTCTACCAACAAGAGACTTCCCTCAGCAACAACTACAAATTTGTAATTCCCCGCCACAAAATGCCATTGAAATGATGTCATTTCGACCAGGAGCAATAAAAAATGGAAACAGTGCCAGAGGACTGGAGAATAGTCTAGTTAGGCTGGAGGGCATCAGCAGGGAGAGGAGGGAGTGTGCTGAGAGGGACGGTGGAAGCAGCGTGGATAGCTCAGAGACATATGCCAGCTGCAGGACACACCCATCTGCCTCCCAGGCCGACCTCCTTGATGACGACTCAAACAATCTCTACGTGAACCCACTCGACAGCACTAGGAAAGTGGGGGCAGTCAAGGGAGGAGACTTGACGAGTCCCATGAGCCCTTCATCGGGTGCCCTTGTGCCATTCCCCTCTACCCCCACCCCTGCATTGACCTCACCCTCTTCACAAGTGGGTGGCGGGATGACAAAAAGTGCTTCCGGAGATACGGCACTCGTAAGTGCCTTGCGAGGATTGCTCGCCGAGGAGACAAGTGCCACTTCTTTAGGGCAAAAGTGTGACAAGTTAGGAATGAGAAGTGTGCGACAGTTTCCGCTGGGAGGGAGCAGAGGCAGCCTGGATGATGACGCCCCACTCCCAAAGCATCGAAAGACACGATTTCAACAAGTAAGTGCGGACATAATGCTTGCAAGAAAATTGATGAAGGCAAAATTAATACAGTGATAAAAAATTCAGGCCGGGATGATGTTTCATTTTGTCATCAATGCTAAAAAATCATACCTTTAAATATCATTGTAAACCAAAGTTCTCTTTATTGGCAATCTTTGGCATTATTCCTTGACTGTTAAGCTCAATGCAATAAGTAAAAAAATTCTGGCTTATGTAAACTATATTTATGGAAGAAACTATAAAATATTACACTCATCATTGCTTCATTTCAATCATATTTTGAGAGAAAAAGAAAATCACGATTTTTAAAATGTTTTTAACTGCAGACAACCAAAAGTTATTCTTTTCAGTGTAGTTAATCAGTTAACTATCGATGCTCCACTCATTAACTCTGTTATAATAAATCTTTTCACAGAATTTCAAGAAATGCTATAAAGGTTTATAATTAGAAGACAAGGCAACTGGCAATAAGTACTATTGTTGGTTAATTTATTAGGGAATGCAGAGGTATGGGAGAACATTTCCTAACTGCACTATTAGATGCCTCCAACCACTTATATACTGTAATATTTTTGTAACATCCTTGCAAATCATGCTTCTCCTTCACTGTTAAACATTCAAGTTTTCAGTAGCTTAGTTAAAATTGAATAGCTTGTACCTAACCAGCAAAAGTAAGCTTTTTAACACCTTATGCTTTATTATTTCCGACACTTAAAAATAGAAATTTTCTTTCTGAAAAACCTTTTATTCAAATAAAAATGTCTAAAGTTAGGAGCATGGGTTGTTTTCTCATTATCTACAGCCTGAAAATTGACTATAAAATGTTCATTGTAACTGGAAAAATGCATAATGTCAATAATAGTTATTTATTAACTTTTCGCACCATTTTTTAAGTGCATAGCTGCCAATTGCCATGTAACAGCCATGAAAAACCAAACCTTTTGGCCATGAGCTTGCAGTTAAGTGAGCATTTTAAATATCTCCACATTTTTACATGTCAGTTAGTTAGAAATTAAGACCTAAAATAGGTTTGTATATTGGAAGAATTTATTACATACCTGAATTACATTGGCAATCCTTTGCGCTTTTAATGATAAATACTAGATTTAGCAGCACCATTATCTTGAATATTTGCTAATGCCAATAACTCAACCATGTCAGGGGGCAAAGCAACGCGCTCGGTTTGGTGACTCGGAAAAAGGTAGCACAGACGATGCAGATTGGGCAGATGCATCTATGACCGCCGGGACAGCAGGCATCGGTGCAAGTACAGCCCCTGACAAATACCACCACCATCGCAGTGCAAGCAGCAGTAGTGGCAGGAAACCTTCCCTCTTTGCAACTCCCGGTCGCAGCCTCGCTTCATCAGCAACACGCATCCTCAACCACCATTTATTTGGCCTCCAATCATTAGCCACTTACAGGGCTGGTAAAGTGGCATAAAATGCATATAAGAATAGTATATATGTAGACAAAATTATCACAAAATCTTAAAAGATAGCATATAAATAGTTCATAAATGTCATTTGTAACACTTGTCCTTTGAACTTGAAAATGCTCCCACATGACACCAATACACAACTACTTTTTTGGCTATATTTAGGATGTACTACAATAGAGGCTAGATATTAATCTGTTGGTAAAAGCTTGCTAATCAATCCTAACTCCTATTTTATACATCTGTCTATTATAATTAATGCCTCACAATAATCAAGATAACAAATGCTAAAGCTAACTTAGGTGTTTAAGAGTAAAAATTTTCATGATAATTTCTGCTACATATTACTATTGTCAAATGATATTTGCAAATGGAAATTTCATGAAACTTTTTACAACAAAATGCCACCTGTATTGACAGTGCCTCACATTCATCATCAGTATGTCTTGTTTGCCTATAACTTATTTATACAAGAAGTCAATAGTGAAATTACCTAATATTGCATTTTTCAGTTTCTTTTCATGAATGAGCTTATTTTTGTTGCAGGGAAAAATGGGAGTAAGTCATCGCTGTCGGTAGAATCAATTGACAACACATCTGAGCATAGGCGTAAAAAATCCATTTTGAAAAAGTCAGACAGCACAGGGGGTAGTGGGAGTGGAGAATATGGAAATGGCAATGGAACAAAGGCACTAATTGGCTTTGGAGCAACAGGCATTGGAAACAGCAGAGATAAAATTGGTTGCGGGAGCACAGATGGTGGAACAACATCTGTAACACACAGACATTACCATCACCAGCGCTCATCTGTGATAGCAGATCCTGAAACAGAAAAACTAATACCGACCGACACCACAGCTGGCGGAAACACCTCTGATAATGGTGGAGCTACATCTGGTGGTTAGTATCTGAGCATATTGATGGCTAAGTTCTAACAACACGTATACAGGCATCCCCCGAGTTACGTAAGAGATGCGTTCCGGCAGACTATGCGTAAGTCGAAATTTACGTAAGTCGAACCTTTGCGTTGGCGCTTCAGAGATTGCTGTATAACAAGTTGTATCGTACAGGAATGAGCGCAACCACATACGCCACCACATCCATCGCTAGAACTGCAAATTTTCACGTTGATTATTGACTTGGGATTTATAAGCGATTTTTCTACAGAAATTAATGAAATTTCCTTCGAGGAATGACAAAAATGGGTCACTTTGTTATTTTTAGCACGTTTTAAACTCTATAACTATTCGATATTTTTTCTACCATAGGTTGTACAAGCGAATATATACTTCTTCGCGCTCGCATTCAAAAATTAACGTAATCATTTGAAATACGGTTATCGCTTACGTAAGTACGGATTTACGTAAGTCGAGACATACGTAACTCGGGGGATGCCTGTATCAAAAATAGCAACTATTCAGGAGAGCAAAAAGATTAATTTTCTAATTGTATATAATTTTAATTGAAATTAAAAACCAAAATACTACATAAAACTGAAAAAGAAGCATACATTTGCAAACAAAGAGTTGTTTTTTGCTTGAATTTTATTTTTTATTAACAGTATTAACTCAGACCAGCCAAATTTTGGGGTATGTGCCATTAAAACTTAGCCATTGACATGTTAAACATGAAAAATTATTTACATGCATATGTGTATGAGTGCTGGGTCAAATATGTTTTTCTTTGAGTACAAAAATTGACATTTTGATGCTATGCATTCATGTTTTCATAGTTTTAACTCTAATATTAGTATGAAGTGTATAATAAATAAAGAATATATAAATATTGGTACACGGTCCTTAAGTCTAATGTTAGAAAATTTATGGTCCATGTCGTTTAATGATCCTCTTTTGAACTACCTGCATCAAAATTTTTGTGTCCAACATTTCATCTCTGCTACGGGCAGAGGTGGGCTTTACCAAAAAGTTATGTATTTGCATTTGAAAAACATATTATTGATAATTTTGTGACTTGTATTGGAGACAATTTTTGAAACTATTTTGAAACTAAAATACATTTGAGAAGCGTTTTATAATTTCAAAATCTAATTCGGTCTCCCTGGACATTTGTTTGGCCTGCTACACACAGAATTTTCTGTTGACTTAAATTTATTGTTGTCAGCATTCCAATACTAATGAAGTAAGTTTGAGCTCACATTGTGGGGAAAAAAAATCACTCAGTAAATTTTGACTACACTAGTTGTGCATTCATTGACAGCCACTTGTGCCAATGGTAATTTTTCAGTTGCTCTGTGGGCTGATATCAAGAAAAGGCTGGAAATTTCTAAAATTACTGTTTTCTTTCAAAAATGGTAGACAATCACTACAATGTCAGCTGCCAGGTTCACTAGCTGTCACCTAGATACAGGCACCCAAATATTAACTTCTTGAAGAAACGCTATTTTCATTTTTCAAGGGATAACAACAGATAAAGTAGCTGCTTTGGTGTTTTTAAGTTTGAATGCATGCCCGGAGCTCTGCTACGAGCTGCTCAAGTGGCAAAGCTGATAAATCATATTTAGTTTCTTCAAATAATGAGGTTTTTTCCCTCAAATTTTTTATGCAGTTTTTTAAATGGTCACTGATATTTACAGGCTGATATTGCAGTGCTGTAATATTCAGGGATTTTTACTGTATCAATGGAATATTGTACCCTTAACACTTAGTTTCCTTTCACATTTCCCAGAAATTATTCACATATTCACCCTTTGATCTAACATTAGCTGCTTTATTTTCCCATTAATGTGTCATCTATATGAAATACAGCTCTATGGGAATTATTTTAAATTTCATGCACTTTTGACCTCATTTTTCACGGCCTATGCAAGAGGGTCAAGCTACATTGGTCACTTTCAGCAATTGGAGACTTCATCATGGCCAATGGACTTCAAAAATTGTGATTCACGTAACTCAAAAGAGCATTGATGGACACTACTTGATCCATTGATGGATTCCCACCCTTAATTATTGATTTAATTGCCATTAATGGTCCAAATGATCTCCTCCTCTACCAGTTTTCTACATCGTTAGCTTTCCTTTCTTCAGCGTGATGCCTAAACTTAAGGATACGTGTTCACAGAGTTGCATCTTCCAGGGGTGCAAGAAGTGTTGCCGATAACCCAGGGTGTAAATTTTCAAGTACTCAACCTAGTTTGTCTGGCCCACTGTTTGCCATGATTTATATTTTATAATAATCAGACCTATCACTGTTTATGGCATTTTCCATTTCTTTGAAGTGAGTAAAAATTAACAGCTAGGAATGTAAAGTAGTGGTCTGAATATTTGCTGCTATCTCCAGACACTAAGTTCTAACTCCAAATATTTTTAATATTTCAGACAATTTCCATTTGAAGTGACATTCTATTTGACCTCAATAAGGTATATGGATCATTGTGCACAACTTATCATTATGTCTTCTATTTGACAGGTTTTTTTCAATGAGAACACACCTTCTATAGGTTCATGCCATTAAGTGCTTAGGAATTAGCCAGCAATACTCACAGAAAAGAGATTTCATAAGATTTCAAATTTTAAAACTCTGCAAATTAGATAATCATATTTATTGAGCATTGAAACTTCATTTTAATTCAACAATGAGATAAAATAATGGAAAATTTTTATTTAAGCTCTATTCATGCAGACTTTCTGGACTTTATTCTTATTTCCTTTTTTCCAAATAAATAATTAGTCACAAACCTGTCAACTACATATTTAATTGCAGTAACACAATCTCTGTAACTTATTCCCTAATTTTAAAAATATTGCATAATTAGTTGGGCATGAAAATAAATTTGCTAAATATGATATTTTTCTCATGCTTCTTTCTTGAACTTGCAATAACATGCATCAAACAAAATTTTAGTTTGATGACTGGCATTTTTTTTTATATTTGACCTCAATAAGATATAGGGATCAGTTGTGCACAACTTATCATTATGTAAATCTTATAATTTATCTCTCTTCTTGTAGATGCAACAGGAGATGAGTACTCCCCTAAACTGAGAAAATCTACCACTTCAACTGTACCTACAAGGCAACACCAGTCACCATTGCTTTCCTCTCCTGACAAAATTCAGTCAGCTGCCGTGATTTCCCGGGGAACAGGTCCTAAGACCAGCCTTAAGCCTCCTGCCTTGCCAGTTAAATTTATCCTCAATTCTGAACAAAGTGGCCCCAAAAATTGTACACCAGGACCAGAAGAGGGAAGGAAGAAGTGGGGTGCAGAAAGAAATGTTAGCATTGCAAAAGGGGAAACATCAATAAATCCCATAGCCAGGCGTATCCCTTCATCCACTACTGCATCAAGCCATCCAACTACTGATCTCTTGCTGATAAACACAGTGACCCAGCCGGATTGGTTGCAGGGGCAGGCATGTACCAGCTGTGGGAGGACTATAGATGCTGAGAACTGGTTACAAGTTGAAGGAATGCCGACAGCCAACAATGTAAAGCCTGTGAGCAAAAGCTCATGGGGTCACACCCAAGTGATAGGGAAGCCTACTGGTGAGGAAAAGGACACAGAAAGAAAATGTCCTCACTGTGGAATGATTAATAAGCTGGACAAAGTGTACATTTGCCCACCAACAAAGACTGAAAAGAAAATGTTAGTTGATGATCTCCTTTTTGCTGACTGCTCACCCACGGAGGAAACAAGCTTACTTGAAAATGCAGCAAATAATCAAGCCAAAACAACAGAAGATAATACAACATCATCTTCTGCTGTCCTGGGTACTTCTGGAGTCAGAAAAGTTCTACCCCCATCATAGCATTTGCGGATGGGCCATGCCAACTGCAAATACGTCTTCCTAGCTTCCTTTGGCATAAATGGCAAAGTCACTCTAAAACTGAACAAATGCTCATTGTGTGCATTCATTTGCCTTTCTACATTGGCTTCAGAGGCCAAAAACAATTATTTGCTCAAACACTGAGCAAGTTCTATAACAGCTATGAAGGAGTCATTCCAGAATTTGTCTTTGGTCCCATTCCTTCAATGAAATCATGAACATCTAAATTATATTTTTTTTACTAATCCCTACAAATACTTCAACCCGAATCTTAAGTATTAACGATATTTTCTTCCAATTTTTTAAAACCAGAAAATCATCTTTATTCAAAGTTTGTCATGACTTCCAGTGAAATAGGTAAGCAAAAACCAAGAAACGTAAATCTTGATGATAAAACTGAGAATAATACTCCAGAAAACATTTTCTTCCATAATATTTTTAAGAACTCATTCTAAATAAACAATTTTATATACATAATCAAATCCATTCTCATCAATTGAAATGAATATATACAAGTTGGTATGATCAACTTAAAAGGCTAGAAATTTTTTCAAGCATTCAGCATAATACAGTTAAGGAATAAGTTTCCCTACTTTATCTATTTACCATGATTTAAGATACAATTTATTTAATGCCTCATTGGAATGTCTTCTTGTAGTTATATGCCTTAAATGTCCTCGGTAGGTGTAATAATAGATGAAAATATAGTAGGTGGAAAAATGAGTGACATACATCTATTGCAAATGAGTGAGAATATTTTCAACATCGGGTCGAAGAAACTAAATGTCTTGGTGTGAAATGAATGACTGCATTTAATGCTGCTGTGAGCTACTTGATCCTAGAGGAAAATATGGCAACCAAAATAGTGAATCAAGACAGCTATATATGGTTGGCCATTAATAGTGAAAAATGTACTATGTGAAGCTTTTGAGCCTGTGATTATATTGTTTTCCTATGTGTTGTCTTTTTCAGACAGGAAAGCCGCAATATATATTAAGACATGATTAATTTTCAAAGAAAATACATTTGAGTAGAACTTTAAGAGATAAAATGAAAAATAAATATTTAACAGCCAATATGAAGAGGAGGTTTTTATCTAAATGAAGTGCATGTGTACATTTGTTTTTAAAAAGAAAAAGATGGTGCATATTTTAGAATGTGTGAATGTGAGTATACTACTTTGTATAAGGATGCTTTTCAAGTGTAGAGTTTAGAACTATGTGTTGGCATAAATCACCAAATTGTTGTTGTTGCTCTCGTTATAAACATGAACAGATTAGAGAGAGACTATGAATTGTTGAAACTGGTTCTTCAAGGCTAACCACAAGGAAATACACTAACATGGTGTGTGCAAAGGTTTTCTTTCTTAGTTTGAATGGTTGGTTAAGAACATTCACCAATACAAGATAGTCTGTAATTGCACAAAAATTTAGCACATGATTTGCCTGAATTCTGGTGTTATGTAGGTTTAGAAGCACCAATGCATTTTCCGGAGCAAAGGTCGAAGTTTTGTGGGAAGTGATTGTATTTGATAAGTATATTTGAGATACATTACTGAAATGCTCAGGCAATTCTCATGCTGAATTCATTGTTACTTTACCATTTGGTCAACTTGTTTTTACTCAGAGTATGACCTTTGTGTTATAGCCAATCATGAAATTTTTATAACTACTTTGTAGACTTGCACCATGCAAATTACATGTGATCGAAAAGTTTTGGTATCACTCCTCTAGAGGTTCAAAGTTTTTGTGTGATAGGGTGAAGAGTGGTGCGACTAGAGGGGTATGGTTGGAGCAAAATGCTATTCCTCCTTAAATATACAATAATAATAATAATAATTCCATGCTCAAATTAAAAAGCCCACTTTGAATGTTTGACAGAGTAAATGCTAAGGGTGAGTGAGGGCAAATACGCGATTCTCATTTGATTATTGGAAGAATTAGGGGGGAAGTCCATGAAGCTACATTCTAAGAGGCAAGCCTATGATTATATTTGAGTGATATTTTTGTTTAAGGCCTAATATTCTATTATTTGATTGTTATGAATGGTAAACTAAGCATTAAGTGTGAATTCTAAATCCAAATTGAGTACCTAAAGTATTGTTTTATTTGCCTTTGTGGTAATTATTGTTCTTCATAGTTTGAACATCACAAAAAAAGTTAAAATGTTCACTTACTATAATAATGCATTGATAAAAACAGCTAAATAAAGTTTGCCTCATAAAAAGAAAAATGTAATACATTAATTTCTGCAATTTTGATGTACCACATTTACAGTTCAACCAAGAAAATCAAGAACAAAAAATCTCACAGCCAAAAGATATCACTATTAACCTCCAAATTAATGCCAACTTATTCAAACACATTAAGCTCCAAAAGGTGTAAGTATTTCAAAATACATATTACTTGTCTTAGTGGGAGTTCCAGTACGATTACTACACAGCCAGAACATCATGTAGTATTAAACAACAACATCTTTGTATCATCCTAATGAAGTGAATAGCCACCTTTTCTTCATTGAAGCTCTCGAGGACCATTGTAGCTGTTGGTGACATGTTGTGACATCTTTATGAATGTGCCCTGCATACTTAGAAATTGCCTGAGGAGTGTGAAGGACACAACACCATTCCAATTAGGAGGAGTGTATAAGATACCTAGCCAATATTGCTCAAAGAAATATATCGGCAAAACCAGAATGGAAGATAACAAGCATGTCATTTCACTGGGACAACCACTGAAGTCGGTGGTGGAGGAACATGGAGCCTCAGGACACGTGATTAACTTCCAAAATGCAAAAGTAATTTCCAAGGTGAAAAACTTAAAACCATGGTTAATCCATGAGGAAAGAAGGAAAATCGACCAGAACTTCAATTGGGACTGTGGTTTAAAAGTCAGTCGCACAAGAGATCCTGCTCCTAAGTTACGCAATAATAAAATAACTCCTTCACCCCCTCCACTTTCAATCTCCTTCCCTCCATGAACCCTTATAAATACCCTCCACCAAAAATTATCCTTATATCCAGCAAACACCACGAAATATCGTTCAACAAGCCATATAAGTACACAGGGCACACACAAAAAAAATCTCAAACAGCTGTATAGCACCCTACTAAATTGGAGCCTATATTCCTAATATATCATTGTAGTTAAAGAATGAAAATTTGTCAAATAAACTTTCAGCTGAGTTATCAAGAATGGAACAACAACTTTCACGAATATATTAAGGAAATAAAAGTCAATCAACCATTCCAATTTCCTTTTTTTAATTACTGATTTACCAATTGCAACAAATGATGTCCTTTTTCAAAAAGAATGGAAATGGAACAAGAGCAAGGGTGAATATTTAATCATTTAAAGATAATTAGACAATTGGCTAGCCAAATTCACTCTCCAAATCTTTTCCATTTGACCAAAGGTGCAAACATGCACCCTCTTTTAAGGTCCTGGCCGAATATTTTTCAATGTTTTTTTTGTTCCACTAAAACTCTCAAGAAATTGTATTATCAGTTTATGGAGCTTCATAAGAGATGTAAAGAAGCTCGGTACGGGCACCTTTTTGAAGCTGGCTTCATACAATCATCTTTCAAGTGATCAATTGTTTGAAGTCTCACCTGGCACCCCACCCCAAGAATACTTGTGTGGTACCACCAATGGCAATTTGCTAGCTGGTATAGAGCATTCAGAAGCTGCTTTATCAAACACATTAAATATAAGAAGTCTGGAATATTGTATCTATTTTTTTAATTGGAAATATTATATTGGAAGGCACAATATTTAGGTACGATTAATGGTTAATGTTTCACTAGAAGTATATGCCTCCTCCTATAAGTCTGAGGGGTAAATCTAGTAGGATGAGTGTACCAAACTCAGTAGGCCGAAGTCATCCTCATCGGGCAATTTCCCAAACATTCTTGAACAAGGTGAGGGTGGACTGGGAACGCCAAAGAACCAAATAATAGGCCAATTTTTGGGAAGGGGCGGAAGTAGAGGAGATGGGAAAATAAGAGGTGTTACTGGCTCCTCTTCTCATTCGCCAAGGAGGGGATCCCGTCCGCTGGATCTGGTTCAAAAGGGGGAACCATTGAGTTAGACGATTGGTAGTCTTTAAAGAGAGGAAATAGGAGTATGAGTAAATAAAGGTAGAGGGGACTTTTGGGAAACAATTATCACCGCAACACCCAGAACGTAGGGCTGTAGGTACAGCCAATTTGCAGTCTCTGACAAATTTAGTAGAAGTCACATTTGCTGTCCTTTGCTCGAGTGTCCTCAGCCTAATTTATTTTTCTAAATACCTGAGGGTAATCAGTCTGCAGGGAAACTGTCCAAAGAGGATAAACATCAACGAGAAAAACGTGGGCTGGCGAAAAAGTTAATTTTGTTAAAAAATGACACAGGCTCAAAACTTCTGATACCCATCTTTGCCGGGGATGCCTTGTAACAAGCATAGAATACTGAGAGTCCTTCCCACCTCCATTTCGTATGGGTCTCCATCTATAATCATTACAGACATCCAAAGGCCGAGCATGATCTATGCACAGTGAATTAAGAGTTTAAACATAAAAAACCTGGAACACACATGCAATGTAATTGTATGAACTCTGCAGGGTTTCAAGCAATTTGTGACATGGAGAAGTGACACATAATAAAAAGTAAAAATCAAAAAATAAAGCAAAATTGAGCAAATATCGGAAATTTAAAAGCATCTATAGAAGTGATTTCAACAAAAATCATGAGATGGATCCATAGGTGGATTAAAAGAGGGGTTGGGGAAGGTCCCTCCCTACTTTCAGGAGAAACTGAAAAGGTGGTAGTCTTTAAAAGTGGCTCTGCCTGTTTTTATTGTAAAATTTTAAATAATAAAAATAAAATAATTTTTAATTTAATTTTTTATTTGACAAGGTAAACAAACGATATTAAATAAATAATTGATGACTACCTAAAAGCCAATTCTCTACGCATACCAGACATCAAACGCATTTTACCGCCGAGATGTCATGCCTACCACCAAGGTGACGAGAAATTAATCACGGTAATCACCAGGGGCGCAGACTTATAAAAAATATTGGGGGGGCCCATATCGGAGGTCTTGCCCTGGGAAGAGGTTAAATTCAAAGTGCGTCGCAGCACCGAAACACTATCATGATTCACACCACTTGATTCAGTCTCAGAGTAAGGATGGGGGAGAGTGCGCTTTGGCTACTGCGCATGTAGTCAAGATCCCGCACTTACACCCCACACTTCCCGCACTTCTTCCCACAAGAAGAGTAAGGATTCCCGCACTTCTTCCCACGATCACGTGGTAACCATGTTGACCACAGAATCTGCTACTGCACAGCCTGAAAGCGCCCTCTACCCCAATCCTTACTCTGAGGATTCAGTTAACCTGCTTAACCTTATAATTATTTGTTTTAATACATTGTTGAATTGTTTTTAAAAGGTAACTATCGTCAAACATGGGAAATAAAAATTACCAATATATTTTTGTGATTTCACAAAGCATTATATAACTTAATTATTTTCTTGAATTATTGAGGGGGCTCAGCCCCCCCAAACGAATCTTTGAGGGGGCTCGGGCACCCTCAGGCCCCATGGAGTCGGCGCCACTGGTAACCACCATCCTCCCCCGAAAAAACGATCTTAACCTGTTCGTCTTCAAGCACACAACCCCTTCAACTGTTAATTATTTCTCTGCTCAAGTTAATGCCCAAATTACCATCGTTTACTTAAATTGAAACATCAGGCAAACATCAACAGTGATCAAATCCATGGGAAATATCTAGAAATATGCACTTTCTCTCGAGAAGAAATAATATGAGGAAAATTATAAATCCCAAACATGGGCGCGGAAACAATATCTTACGCGTTCACATGTGAACACGCCCGGCGCGTCGTATATGGCACCCATCTAATGGGGCCCATTGCCTACCTACTTTACTCATTACTAGGATTCATACTAAATCTATTATTATTGCTTTAATCTATAAGACCGTCGGATCTTAATGGTCAGTCAGTAGGGGTCAATTCGCACCGTAGAGCAGAGCGGACGCCGCATAGGCCATTCGAACGCTACAAAAATATACGACGGGACGTCGCCTTTAAACCTTCCATCGAAGCTAAATAACAGGCCCGATACCCAGTAAATGAGGGAAAACGACACGTGATGCCGAAAATGCAATGCGCCTTGTTATAAAGTTCCGGCTTCGATGTATTTACGTCCTTAAATCTCAGCAACGGTAAATCAATGAACAGTTATCGAGAAACTTACCTCTATTAGACATTTATTTTAGCCTAGGCAGTATATTTAAACAATAGAACACACGTATTTTTGGCCGAGAAGCGGTAATTTTAACAATTCCTGACTTTTACTAGATATTCATAATTTTTTTCAAATTCATTCGGCTATGAAAATCGCGATTACAAACCGAAGACTCCTTTCTTTAAATGGTCCGCGGATACCCTGAATTATGACTATTTGTAGCACTCTAATTTCACCCACTTTCTACCTTCGAAAATCATTAGGGCTATAGGTACTCTCAACCATCTATACACGCATTGACGTGTAGGGAAAAATAAAATTTCTCTGCATATACCCACAAGCGACGTCGCGATGTTACGATCGGTTGAAAGGTAGCGAGACTTGTTTATTTTTTCTATTATAGTTTGGCTACTACAGTACTACACTCATGCCTAGAGTAACTCTGAGGTACTACACCGCTTCAAATAGCGAAGTGCGCACATGAGCAGGTAATACCATCAATGAGCGTTGCTATGACATCCAGCTGGAACTCAACTAATTAATCCAAATGAAAATAAAAGAGGCGTATACAAAATTTAAAAAAACGAAGAACATAAATTTAAATTAATGAATCTTGACTAACCAATAAATTCGCGATCTCAGACTCGTTGATGTATGTGAAAAGAAAAATTCTTCCCTACAGGAAAAAGTCATGTTGAGCACAGAGGAAAAGCGAGAAATTCAGAATAACGTTTTGAAAGGCCTACAAAAACCACATGTTTGGGGAATAACGCCTGTCATGAAGGATGAAATGCCATATAACGTGCGAGTTCAAGATCTAAAGGTAATTTCTATGCAGACACGAAAATCTTAAGTAATCAGGAGTGACCACATTTTATGCTTAGCTGTCATTTTGATGTAGTACGAAGAAATCCCCTCTTCTCTGAAACTGCAGTGTGCACACTAGGGTGCCTCGTTTTGCCACTTTTTTTAGGAGCGAATCGTAATACCCGGCAAAAGTTGCGTACCCGCGTGGGTATTACAGATATGATTTTTTTTCAAAATCGGTTAATATCTTCTGTTCGCCATTTTGTCTTGAAATTTTTAACGAAAAACGTAAAAAATGTAAATAATTTTAATTTGGTTTTAGCAAGCACTCATTTTTTCCAGTGGGGTATAACATTGGTCTTTCCTTGATATTTTAGACCAAATATGTCAGCTCTATTCCTTTCAATTATCGAGAAAATGACCCTTTATCGTACCTCCGAAAGTAGTTTTGTGGGATAGGCAACCCGCAACACACCGCATCAATTTACGCAATGCATACGATAAATGAAGCGAAATAGGGATTTTTTTAAGTTCAAAACGTGGAAATCATGTCTGAAGTTGTCAAGGGTAGTCACTAGGATGAGAATATACTCTTTTATGCCATCGCCGACTATACTGACAATATTTTCGTGTAAGAAGATATCACTGAAGATGCAAATTATCATTCGGGATTCGCAATGACTATTTTATTTGCTTCAAGGATCAAATTCATCTCCCCTGCAGTCAGAAAAGGGGTTTATTTTATTACTATCTAGCAAATGTGGAAAGAACTGATAAAAAATCCCTATTCCGCTTCATTTATCGCATGCATTGCGTAAAATGAGGCGGTGTGTTGCGGGTTACCTACCCCTCAAAACTACTTTCGGGGGTACGATAAAGGGTCATTTTCTCGATAATTAAAAGGAATAGAGCTGACATATTTGGTCTAAAATATCAAGGAAAGACCAATGTTATACCCCACTGGAAAAAATGAGTGCTTGCTAAAACCAAATTAAAATTATTTACATTTTTTACGTTTTTCGTTAAAAATTTCAAGACAAAATGGCGAACAGAAGATATTAACCGATTTTGAAATAAATCATATCTGTAATATCCACGCGGGTACGCAACTTTTGCCGGGTATTACGATTCGCTCCTAAAAAAAGTGGCAAAACGAGGCACCCTAGTGTACACTAACCAACCATTTTCCCATTTCTCTCCACCAAAAACCTCATTATATTAATCATTTTTCATGATCAATCACTATTTCTGCTTCAAACTAAGCCAATTAATTCATTACTGTAGTTAACACTTCTTTCGCTATATCTTTTATAAACAAAATTCAGCCCCCAACACTGCAGAAGAATAAAATCTTGTGCCCATAAAGACGTTATACTCGAACAACAATATTTTTTTCTAGTAAGCTCAACAACCACCTTTCTTCCTCACCATACACTGAACGTAATATCCAAACTAAAAATGCACAATTCACGGTTTTATGAATTAGGACTACATCTCTACCAGTCACTTATTCTGATCACAAATTATGAAATCAATATCCACTCAATGTCCTTTATTCGATAGAACAAAAATTTCAAAGCGAGATTGAATTTCTGGATGTGTTAAAGAAGATTGTGAGTTGTTGGTGGCCTAAAAGGTTGTGTAGGGCAAGGGACTGTGAATCACAAGTTTAGGGTAGAACCTTTGGAACCTATACTCTTTCTCTCACCTAAGACCATTAGCTGATACTCAGCTGCACTGACATTTCCCCTCCACATGCCTCAAAATATGTCTTGCCCACCCAATATCAGTAAATTATTTCCCTTATTAAATGTACTAATATGTATATAGATACATACTTTACTAGCAGGCCACGCGGCATATTGCTCGGGAAGGATATTTCCCAGAGAAGTGGGAAATAGGAATTCATGGTCACATGGTAGGATTTTTAGGTAAAGGAACAAAGAGGGTATGATGATGGTGTACATATGTAACAGCAAGCAATGGAAAAATGATTTTCTCGTAATGTGCACAGGATCAGCATATACCTACCCCACTCCACAACATTGATCGTTGTGTGTGCCCATACAAGTGTAGACCAAAATCGTCGCATGAATGCATACCCAAGCAAAAAGGTTTGCATAGAGAGGATTAATAGATAAGTATGGAATCCTTTGAGTTATGTTTTCCCTTTGAGCGTGTCAAGAGGTGTGCCTGCATGGCAGGATGTCCAACCACAGAGGTTTTACTATGTGACATAACAAACCGTAATGAGAAAACAACGCAAAGGATGCATCAGACGAAACCAGAAGTAGCACTACCGGCTTTGGGAGCATGAGGAAGGTTGGCCAGGATACATAAGGGTAGAGCTAATCCAACACTTAGCCACAAACATAATTAGTATGCAACATATTCAAGATAAGGGGTAATTTCCTCTTCCTGCGCACCACAAGCATTTTTGCTTAGGGTAACCAAAGGCTTACCCTCACATTCTTCCTTTACATAAGAGGGCCTATGAATATTTAACAGATATTGATTCTCAATTACCAATTTAAATCCATGACAACTAAAATCAAATTTTATTGTTCAATTCTGCATTTCCTACAAACAACTATCAAATTTGTAAACACATTTCCAGAAGGAAGCGATGCCTACGTGAATGATTCTTTTTCTGTGGGATTTTTGCACAATTTACAAAAACATTTTTTAACCTTTATCATGATTATAAGGAAAGAAGTACCTGTTTTCTAGGATATCTGAACGAAAACCCAAACTCAGGGACTCTAACTATTTTGAGGTAGACCACTAGAGGTTTAGATACAGGATGTGAAGGAAGACTTGAAGGCAACGGGAGTCACAAGATGGAAATAATGAGCAAGAACAAAAAACAGGGGCAAATTATTGAGGAAGCCAACGCCCACAACAGGCTGTGGATGACGATGATACATCATGACTGCTACCTCTTCACTAAAATATATCGATGGCTAAGATCTAACAACACGTATTTCAAAAATAGAAACTTTTCAAGAGAGCAAAAAAAATGATTTTTTTTTACTAGTACACTGAAATTAAAAGCCAAAACTTCATAAAACTGAAAAAGAAGCATTCGTTTACAAACAAAGAGTTGTTTTTTGCTTTTATTTAATATTTAAATGTTATTACTCTTTGCTTAAGATACCTGTCTCAAACCGGCCAAATTTTGAGATACGTGTTGTTAGAACTTAGCCATTGATATGATCACTTGGAATGAAAAACAGACAAAATTTCAAAACCCAAGGAGAACATAGTGACGTAAGAAGTTAATCTACTGGAAAAAAATCACATCTGTACATCAAAACAGATAGGCAACTTTGGTCATGTGATGCAAATTATTTTTTTTAATTGAAAATTATACACCTTATTAGCTAATTCAACCCAGAACATTTTTTCACACAGTCACGAAAAAAGAAGCCTCGACACTGACTGGCGAGAGTACAGAAAGTCATGTTAGATTGGCTATGGTGTGATGCCAAATGATTCCACAGCTCCACCATAGGGCTCAATCAACTTTTCCCAATAAGGGAGGCTAAGAATATGCTATGTGGCAGTCCACTACTGGAACTCTGAGTACTCACTCTCCATCTATGCACCCAATGATTCTTCAATGATTCATTCTTATCCACAGATAACCTAAGGCATTCTAGGAGCTGATTTTTGACCACTGAACACTCTGTATGGAATGGAACACATTCCTGGAATTTGAAAAAGCTATCATCTTGATCCCATATCCTTACACAGCTTGCATGTGTAGTGTGCTTTGGTGTAAGCTGACTATGCTCATATATTGTGATAATGTTCTTGTTTTTCTTTAATGTACACAGGACCTTGACCACCATTGATCACATTAAAGCATTCAATGAAATATATGAATACCATGCATTTTCTGACCAGCATAATGATCCTATGGCTTTCAAACATGTTTCAGGAAAAGAAGTATGGCAAAGCAATTTCATTCCTAAAGGAGCACTTCCTCTCATCTGAACATTTGTGTAAAGCAGTAGATATCACTTCCAGTGAGACTGCCACAGCACAATTATTACATTTAATGCTCACCTGGCTAAGAGATGGGATTTCTCTAGAGGTAAACTAATATGACCAAAGCATGCAGCATCACTCCATCACACATATTATTGGTATATATCAAAATATAAATTAATATGAGGAGCCCTTACTAAGAATGAATTAGTCTAACCATACACTGATCTTTCCCAATACCTCCCACTTTTTGATCCATTTTCTTAAGCTTTTTCTAAGTACATTGGCCCAATTATGAGCGAGAGATACAGAGAGGTAAACCCAAAACAGCCTAATGGCCAATCTTAATTTGAGGTAACTGAAGAGTGCTGACAGGTGCATCACCTATCATTACAAAATTTTCACTCTACATTATAGCCAAACTAATCTATATAGTTGCTACAGGTATTCTCCGCAAGTGAGAACACAATATGTATAGGGTACGAAAGAGGGCCTTCGTACCCCTTGGAAATGAGCACCTAGAATCTAGTTACATAAAAATATTTTCATAACAGGCAGTCGCAGAAGTGGATCAGGAAAAACTAAGTGAAATGTTATCAGATACAGAGAGCAAGCCAGCAACACCAAAGAGGCAACAAGGAAGCAACGCAGGGTGGCACGGAGAAAATGAGAATGAAATGATTGGTCTTCTTGTATGCAGGTAAATTTCACTGTTCTCTTCATGTTTAGTCACAAAATGCTGATTCCTCAAGAAATGTATAAATATATGGCATAAATATTTCTACTGGACAATGAAATACTTTTGAAAGAAAATCAGCTGAAAGCCATAGGCACAATGGGGGGTTCAAATCCTCCCAGAATGCTCGGGAGATATAGCAGTAATCGAACTCCCAGAAATTCATTCCCCATCCACATGAACCCCCACTCACAAAAATGTTTTTAACAACACATAAGACCACTTCATATTTCATGCAAAAGAATTTAGACTTAAAAATTCGAATTAAGCACAGCGATTTTTTAAATACAAAATATGCACCTGTGCCAGTAAAAAGTTATAAATTCTCAACACTTCAAGAAATGGCAAATTCATGATCAATAGATAATCATGCATGCATATTATATATTGGAAATTTTTCATCAAAACGAGTGTCCAAAAAAATATATAAACATTATTCAATACTACACGATAGTAATTAATTTTTTATAATGTCATTTACATCACTGTTTTCCCAAAAAATGAGTTTAGTCAATGATGGAGTTTAGGCAACATTTTATAATTTCTGGATAGTGCTCATATTTATGAAGTGTTAATAGTGGAGATTAAAATAGTTGAAATTCTAAAAGGTTATGTTCACTTTCACAAAACTAACCTCAAATATGACGTATAAAAAGGGGTTTTAGAATAGCTTAAACAAATACAAGGGCTGCTTCCAGGAGATCTGACTTTTCCCCTATCATCCTTCAAAGTGTAATGGCATCCTAAGACATTGCTTGAAATCATGGGTGCACTGTTGAGCAAATTGCATGATCTGAACAGTCACCAGCACAACAATGACCACAATATATTTCAACAGGCAGATACCACAGCACTGCGCAAAATTGAAAAGGGCACCTTGAAGACCACGGCGGCTGTACACAGTATGGAACTCAACACAATATGGATCAATGTACCAGAAGACACTAATAAATGCCCATTTACAATTCAAGTCATGGCAAAGTACCCTTGACGGCAAGCAGCTAAGTGTGGGAACATTTGCAAGCGACCTCACAAACAACTACATAGTGCCTACAGCTAATTACATGTTTAAGTGAAAGGCACAGAAAAATTTACCATGGTGAGGATAACACTCAAACAAAACTTGAAGAGTAGCATTAACAATTTATATAGGCACCACAGGAAAAATCAACTACATATGAAATAGCATTCTGGGTATCCATTTTTCCTCTGGGCAGCCAATATGCTTCATCTCCACAGGCAATGATTCCTCATATGAGATGGAGTTGATGGATGAAGATTCTTGCATAGGTCATATTCTGATATATACAAGGCTGAGAGATTCATCACCTCTTCTTGGTACAAAGAACTCCAGGCATGGGATTTGCATTGACTTTTCTCCTCTGTTAATTCAATTGAGTTGTTGAGAGTTGAGGTGCGAAAGAAAAACAGGGAGGTGGACATCCCCATGTGGCTATACCAGAAAAGTATCATCAACTTATTGAAGCATTGTCTTGGGCTTCTAGTCGTATGTCTCAATAGCCTTTGTCACTAAATCATTCCTTAAGCACATTGGTGATGACAAAGTGCAAGAGGAGATCCCATGGTTGTTCCTTTAATTTGTTCATAAAACATGCTCCGTCATTGAAAATAGGATTTCCTGAGAAAGAATTCCCCAAGGTCAGGACAATTACTCACCACCCACGACTCTAAAAGTTTCTCTTGTAGAGACAACATCATATTCTCTCTTTTCTTTTCCTTAGGTTGCTCTTTCTGAAATAAGGCATCCGCCCATGGCCACAATGTTTGTGTCCCTCCTACATACCTTGTGCGATTTAACTTTGGTCGATAACCTCTATCAGTATTTTTATCCCATAAGACTAGCTTCAGGAGATTTACCTAGTGACTTCGAGAAGAACATCATCATTCCCATACCCAAAAAGAAGAGAGCTGGGAAGTGCGAAGAATTTAGGACCATAATCCTGACGATACATGCGTCGAAGATTCTGACAAGAATCATTTACAGGAGAATTGAACGAAGAGCAGAAGAATTCCTGGATGAGGACCAATTCGGATTTAGGAAAAGCAGGGGCACAAGGGAAGCAATTTTGGCTCTTAGGATGATCATAGAGAAGAGAATGGAGAAAAACAAACCAACCTTCATAGCATTTGTCGATTTAGAGAAGGCCTTTGATAACGTGGAATGGAATTCAATGCTTAGAATTTTGAAAGAAATCGGCGTACTCTACAATGATTGTAGAATTATTCATAGTTTGTATAAAAATCAAGTAGCTGTGATCAAATGTGGACCAAATGGTGCAGAAGCGAGAATAAGAAAAGGGGTGAGACAAGGTTGTGTGCTTTCCTCCTTAATTTTTAATGTTTACATAGAGAAAGCCATCAACGAAATCAAGCAGAAAGCTTCGGGTGTCAATATCCACGGAGAAAAAATTAGTATGCTGCGATTTTCTGACGACATAGCAGTCATAGCCGAGACAGAGAAGGATTTGAAGAAGACGTTGACAAACATGGAAAGGACAATGGCCAGATATCAGCTGAAAATCAACAAAAAGAAGACTAATATTAGTTTGCAGTAAAAGAGAGGAGGCTAAAACAAACATCAACCTAGGAAAGCATAAGCTTGACGAGGTGAACGAGTTCTCTTACCTGGGAAGCCGAATTACCAGCGATGGACGGAGCAAGAAAGAAATACACAGTAGAATAGCGCAGGCGAAGAGGGCTTTCTACAAAAAGAAGAATCTTCTTACAGCTGAAAATACCAGCATAGAAGTAAGGAAACAATTCATCAGATGCTACATATGGAGTATGTTTCTCTATGGAAGCGAGGCTTGGACGTTGACAGCAGCAGAGAAGTCAAGAGTGGAAGCATTCGAAATGTGGTGCTACCGAAGAATGATGAAGATAAAATGGATTGACCGTGTGAGTAACCAGGAAGTGCTAAGGAGAGTAGGAGAAAAGAGAAGCCTCCTAGAAACATTAAGCAGAAGAAGGGACAACTTAGTTGGCCACATTTTAAGGCACGATGGTCTGATGAAGACAATCGTTGAAGGACAAGTGGAAGGGAAAAAGGGCAAGGGACGGCCCCGAATGAGTTATATAGGACAGGTTATAAAGGATGTAAAAGAGA
Organism: Ischnura elegans; assembly: GCF_921293095.1. Lineage (NCBI taxonomy): Eukaryota > Metazoa > Arthropoda > Insecta > Odonata > Coenagrionidae > Ischnura > Ischnura elegans. Next base: position 95,246,399 of record NC_060253.1, read on the forward strand.
ATAAATATGTAGCTATGAAGAGATTAGCGGATAGGATAGAGAAATGGAGAGCTGTGTCAAACCAATCTTAGGATTGTTGACTAATGATGATGAAGACTAGCTGATAAGTAGCCTTGCACTGCTCAATCGTACAACCTCTTATCAGCACTTCTTTTCAAGTTTCCACTGAGCCTCCAGGTGTTCTTCATAGTTGCTGACTGCCACTGCCACATGCATGAGAAGCTGCAACATCAAGATAACACTTTTAGGGATACCATTGCAGCCTTGAAGACCAGCCCTGCAGTAGAGTCTGGTATTACATATGTGTAAGTTACAGCATATCCAACCTGCACATAGGGAGCAGATTTCTGTAAAATTGTATCATAACTGCCAAGGGCCAAACAGAGTACAACTTTCACCTATTTGCCTACCAGCAGATTCTTGAAATCACTAGCAACATCAGTCTAGAATAATAACTGGGTTTGGTGATCTTCAATACTAGTTCCAGATCTTTTGTATGGCATAAGGGTTTTCAGCTGTAACAACCTCCACTCCCCTCAAAGCCATTTTCATCCACTTCCATCCACATTTGCAGTATCTCGTGAATGGATTCAGTATTCTTGCAAGGAGCTTCTCCTAACGTTTCGAGACCTCAAATATTACAGGTGACAGGCCTCTCTTCCCTTTGCCAGGACTGATTTCTAGAGAAGGTGGCTCAGCCACTTGATTTTACTTAAAACTTTTCAATCAAACTTCAAACTTTGAAGATGAGAGCATTTCCATTCAACAAGAAACCAATCAGCATTCATACCTGTTTCAATGTTGCTCATTTCCAAAATAAAAAAAATACTATGTTGAAAAACAAGGGTTCTTTCATGCATTCTCCCATACGTGTGAGTAACTCTGAATTGCAAAACCTACCCATGGTGGTTTATCATGTGAAAAGAGTGTTGAGCCGTAACTATCTCGTGAGAAATAAGAATGCTTCGACTTTCAAATAATTTGGAATATTAATGAATTTAAAATTAAGTTTTTATCTAACAATTTTCATATAATTGTGTGGGAACTGGTAGTGCATTGCTCACACAGGATACTAACACACCCATCAATTCAGCAACTTCTGAGTTGCCTTGGTATGTGAAGGGCCAATTCACTTGGACGTGTAGAAATTAGGTGAAAGGAGTGTGAAAAGCCATGAGGTATTGTCAGTTTGGCAAGGCTACCACCTGCTAAGTGATGTGCATTTGGTAGCACTTCCTTGGCACAGTGAACCTCAGCACAAGTTAACAATATCGAATTCTCACCAATCACCTGTGTTCCCGCAGCCTGTTGGCATCATTCCATCTGCTGCACTTGATTTTGTGTCCGGTTTCTCAACATTCATCAACTAATGTAGCCAACTTCTCAGTTTATAGGGTAATCCATTTACTAGGTGGAATAATAATGATAAGAAGGACCTCATTCAAAGCAACAAACTTAATCCTCAAATAAGTAGATTTAGCTTTCAAAAAAAAAAAGAAAAGGTGACAAAACATATGAAATTACATTTGTAGCTCTTCCATTATCAATTCCGAATGTTATCAATCAAGATTTCACCTGGGTGAGATAGTTCCTGAATGCTGATATTTCAAGTTCCAAATACATGGTTCTTCATTATTAGGGTGAAAATGAAGAACTTTTCATAAAGCCTGCAATTTCCAGAGGAGTATGAAGGAAATACATAGTAGTAACTCTACTATCTCCATCATACATTTCCCACATGATAGAAGAATAATAATAAAGTCAGACACCTCCACATCAAATCCTCTGTGAAATGACATATAGAATATCTGCAGGTTGTAGAATCGATGTCAAGATGCCCTCCATCAAAATTAGATTTCAGTTTCTGGGAAATACAGGAACAGCTTTGTACTCTCAATCCACTACCATCACAATAGTACTGATGCAGGCAGAGGTAATTGAGAATTACCTACTTGAGAAGATGGACTGTTAAAACAATGATTTTTAATTTTTAGATCAACTGTAAGTCCACACCACCTTCATCCTCTCATGGGCAGAGCATCTATTTGTAATATGTTACCTGCGTATGAATTACCTACCCTCTAATAGGCAACATAACAGCTCAATATACAAATTTCAATCAAAGTATTTCATTGCATTTGGATAGAAAATATACGGTTGTATTCCCATGCTGCATGCAGTTTTAGCCATTCACACACTAATGACAAGCAAACAAATTTTAAGATTCAAGTGAACTACTAATGTAATTTTATTAGGACTTACAATTGTTATCTATGGAATCAAAATCAAGATTACGTGAATATTTTTTTACCATAAAATAAAAATACTATGATAATTCCTTTCTTTACAATCTCATAGAGTGGCTTTTAAGATGGAACACTCAAAAACCTATAGTCGAGTCCGAATTCCTGGAATTGGTTGTGACGAAGATGCTTGTAAAAGACAACATAAAAGAACAGCATCTGAATCCCTTAAAAAAACACACAGTGACAATGAAGAAACAGATGAAAAATATACGGAAGAGACTCCTAAACGAGAAGAAGAAGAAGAAAATCAGCTCAGTGAGATTCTAAAATTTCGGAGCAGCTTAGAATTAAAAATTGATGTTTACAAGGACTACACTGTAAATGAATATCTAAGAATTTATGTCATACACGTTTTGCCAGATTGGCAAGGTATGAATATTGAAGAATCTTTATTCAAAGCAGCTATAGAACAAGCTAAACTAATGCAATTGAAGGTAGCAATGACTATGAGTACAAACCATAGTGAACAGGAATTGGCTAAGAGACTTGGTATGGTAGAATTAGTAAAGCAGAATTATAAAGAATGGGATGAAGATAGTATTATTAGTAAAAATTCTAGAGAAGATACCCAAGCTGCCTTGATGGTAAAAACCTTCGAGGCTGAATCAGGCCTTGATGATGAAACAGAGACTCTATCGGTTCAACTAATTTAATTATTACGGTTATACTTCGTAAATTTAGGATATTGTTCTAAAACAAAATCTTCATGTGTTTTTCTTGGCATTGCAAGACCTTAACACTAACTTATCATAACCTGATAACATATATGAGTAAATAACTAAAAGCAAAGTAAAATTTCATCCCCAAGGATTGCACGTCATGAAAATCTTCTCCAAATGATAAAGATGAAATCTAACCTCAGATAGAATTTTCTTGTGATTACAGGACATAATAATAATAATAATGCATATATTCGTAATTGAATCTTTCGTTGCCCATTAATGTATTAGAGACTGGATAAAGTTGCTTGAACACCAAAATAGATACTAATACTATTGGCAGAGCAGCCTTCAATATGGTTTTCAAACTAGGAGTTTTATAAGACATATTATAACTTTTAGTTTTTACCATGTGAAATCAAATTATAACTCTACAACCATTTCACCGAATAGGTCTTGCAGACAATGTCAGCAAATTTAAACTTTGGTAATTTAATTATATGAGCCATAAATGTCTGAGACATTTATATCTTATCCATAGCAGGTATCATAAGAAATTAAACAAAGTTTACTCACCTAGGTCAGCAGTGAATGATAGGAAAATAGCCTCGCCAGGTTACGTACTGATTGAATTTATGTAACCATTGTTATTTAAATGACCTTTCACGTGACCTTTAATATCTGGCCATGCTTTTAGTCAATAAATATGTACTACCCGTTTTAGTCATAGGTTTTAGTGCCTAGAAGAGCGTTAAAATATTACGCGGCCGTTGGTTAGTGTATGATTGATAATGAAATAAAACAATTCAATAAGCAAAAATTAGCATGGAAAATGGCCCGAGAAAAAAGCTTAAACGGAAAATCATCCACTCACAACTTTCGAATATTAAAAAGATCGCAAATCCCTCACATTTAAAATGTTTAAACGCCCCGAACCCGAACAAAATAGTGTAGAAATTGCGCATCATTCTTAGACAATGGAATAGCTGAAACCGTCCATTTAGTAAAAAGAAATACATAAAAACCTTCAAAACTGAGAGACCACGCCGAAAGAAGTAAGCTATTGGATATTAAAAGTATAACTCAAAGGTACGATGTCCGACCCCGAGTTAGAAGAGATTAGAGCGCAGAGGTTAGCCCAGCTGCAGTCCCAGTACAAGGTAAGAATCTTTGCCACCTCCAATTGGATACTTGTTTTTCTTCTCCATGCTAAAAGATTTACAAAACTTGTACTTTTTAAAGGGAAATCCAGATGCTAATCAAAAGTCAGCCGAAGAAAGAAAAAGAGAGGCAGATGAAATGAGAAATGGCATTTTGTCACAGGTCTTGACACAATCTGCCAGAGCCCGATGTAAGTTAAGTTTGTATTGCATGTAAGAAGCTATTAGTACCAGTTGCGCTAAAGATTGACTTAATTTCATGGTAATTTCCAGCCATTTTACGTTAAGTAGGTGACTTAATTTCATGGTAATTTCCAGCCATTTTACGTTAAGTAGGAGTCTCCTTGTTTTTAGAATGTATTGTCCCTTGTAAACGCTACCTACGACAAGCCCTCTATCATGACTATTTATGTTGCATAGTAAAATAAACTATATGATCATGACAGTGAATACCTTGCTCGTGGGGAAACCTGAGAAGGGTCGCCTGGTCGAGAACATGTTGCTTAATATGGCGAGGAGTGGACAATTAATGGGAAAACTAGGCGAAGAAGAGTTAATTGGTATTCTTGAAAAAGTTAGTGAGCAGACGCGATCTCAGTGTTCGGTGAAGGTAAGTTGTTATGCTTATTAAATGAAAATTTTAAAATGCATCCAATTTAAACTTTTATCAACTAATTATTCTATCCTTCATTCCTTCCTTTTTCCTAGTTCGACCGCCGACGAGCTGCCTTGGATGATTCAGATGAAGATTTATGAATCATACTCACTGAATAACGTACAAGCCCTCAATTTTTATTATACTGCGGAATGGAATATACTAACATGGAGATCCTGAAATGTGCCAGGGCTAACACCACGAAGAATAAATATAATCTCCAACCCTTATTCTTCGTGGATACTACTCATAATGCTGAAGCCCCCACTAATGTTTAAGACGCTTGGAAAGGAAAGCTATCAACTGAACTTGACTTATCACGATTTTTTTCCCTGAAGATAAGATGAGTGAGAAATAAAAGAATATGTGAAATGAACTTCTTCTGCAAGTTAAATCCAGACCATGACATCAATATTTTCAACCCAATATGCTGCATTGAGCTCCAGATTCCCGTGTGGTGACAATTATCTCGTCTTTTTGAAATTAAATTGCCTAATTGTTGGTAAATTCATTCTGGACAATTGCAAAAATGAACTGTTCTCAGAATTATGTCGTCTTCTGAGGACAATTTATGTGTAGTGACACTAAGGCTTTCATTGCCCTCAAGTGGCTGAAAAATGTATGAGGACTTAACTATCCTGATACATTCTTTTTTAATTTTCTTATCGCATGGACTTAATTTTCACCAGATTATAATTTTAGGCCTTTGAATGTTAATAACATTAAGGGATTCATGCTTTACAGAAGGAATGCATCGAGGCATCTTATTTAATGGTTTCAAAAGTGAACCTTTCATAATGATATGAATGTTATTTGCGATGTTGCTGTGCTTTGTGACTTTCCCTTCTCACTGTACTTATGTAAGGTACATCCTTGGCAGCTCATATGCTTGATTTCACTTCCTTCATGTCCTTTCTTTGATAACCTTTCCATTGTGCACATTACTCAAGCTCAAATTTAAGATTCTGAAGAATTTCTTTTGTCAAAATTCCTGTCCAATGAAGCATATGATTTGCGGTGTTGTCTCACAATATTTACAGCTTCCTTTCATAGTGTTAAGAGAATGTGTAAACACAAGTTGCCTTGAAAATTGAGTGGGAAACAATCAGATCACTCTGTTGAACTATTGGTCATTTTGTGATTTTAATTTATGCATTAAAGGATAACATTACTTGGTAAAGAGAAAGTGCTTATAAATTAAGTAACCTAGCTATTAGGGTTCTCTAAGCTGCACCAAACTATTTCTGTCACTGTTGATGCTGTTTCATCAAGTGGGAGGGGAATTACGGGGGGAGGTTTTAGAAAAATTTAGCTTTCCTGTCCAGTATACTGAACCAATAGATTCACTCTCCAGTATCCCTAATTCGAGGAATTCTATTGTCATTCATGTGGTAGGTTTGAAGTATCAATAGTGGCACCCATGTGCAGCTGAAGTGCTGTTATGAGCACTGGCTGTCTTCTTAGAGGTGCTTTCTCCCAAATATCATCTTCATAGATCTCAGAGGCATGATATGTGGTGAAATTAACCTCTGTCACATTAGCATGCCAATTAATCCACTTGATCCAGAGCAAAACTCATGAGCTTATCCCTAAAACTGAAGGTAGAGAGCCTTGAACATTTGAAAGAGACTATGACCAAGCATATGAGGTGGTACATCATGACTGAAAATGGTCAGCTTGCTGACTGAGTTAGATTTGCGGTGAATGGAAAGATAATGTCCTCCGTTCGATTACTAGTCTATGTGAATAATATCAATGCAATTAAACACAGACCAAGGACTGGTTGAAGGTAAAAGGAAAAAAGACGTAGTTATGCAAGATAAACTTAGAATTATATTTATGAGCTTAAAAAATTGAACCGCTTTTTAAAATTCCAAATTACTATGTAATGCAACACAAACAAAGTTTTGATTGTTTGGCATCATCATGTTATTCTTTAACAGTGTAGTGTGGTTTTTGTAACATTCCATATCAACAAGAGAATAGAATGGAAATCCGAGGAGTTTCCGAAGAAGACCAGATTTACGAAAAATCGATGGCTAAAGGTAAGCAATTTTGGCCCTGGGGCTACCGGTAGAAAATGGAGAACAACAAACCTACATTCGATGCATGTGCCAACTTAGAATAGGCTTTTGAGAATATGGGTTGGAATGAAATTCTCGGTCCTGGAAATTGGTGTTTTAAAAGGACCAATAATAAATCAAGAAGCTGAGATTAAATCTGGGCCCAGCTGGGAAGTTAGAATAAGGAAAGGAGTGAGGCAAGGGTGTCTTCCATTCTAGGTGATTTTCGATCTATTCATGAAGACAGCTAACAAATCAAATAATATGCTCGAGGAGTTAAAATCCAATGCAATTCCATTACACAACAGAGACCTGAAGACAATTTTTGCCATCTTTAGGAGGTGAAGAAGTTCTACTACGTGGGTAGCAGATTCACTCTTGATTGGCAAATCAAGATGGAAATAGTGAGTAGAATAGCCCAATCAAAGAGGGAATTCCTCAAAAAAAGGAGTCTACAGTTGGGAACATATGTATGTGCTGAAGTAAAGGAGCAAGTCATTTAGATTTCTTGGAGCATGGTGAGGTTTAGACAAAAGCAGCCGAGAAATCAAGATTTGAAGCTTTTGACAAGCTACAGAACATTGGTGAACACAAGTGCCGTAACTAGGACTATGCTTTGGGGGTAATGGGATAGCCTGGGGTGGCGATATCCCATCCCCATTGGGGTAAATTTTTGAAAAATAACATGCCTGGAAATACATTTCACATCATTTTCGCACTAAAAAATTAACTAAGCAGGTGCAGTTATAATATACCAAAACTAGACATTAGTTTTAATGCACTGAATTGTTGAGGCCTTTACTTTGTAGAATTCCATATTTAATGTTTGGAAGGAAATTTCTTAGCTTTTCTACAAAAAACACACTTTATTGCCGACTAGTTTCGGTTACACTGTACCATTTTCAAGACTAGTGATACACATCAGAATTTGCCGGTATATATACTCTGTGGTCGGGTGATTGGAGGGGAAGGGGAGAGGTAAGTGACGGGAATGGTGAAGGAGGGAAGGGATAGGGGAAAAACCAGAGGTAGTTACAAAGAAGAGCGTGGGTTGGCGTCACAAGGATTTTTTGGGGTGTAATAGTGGAATGTCTAGGAGGGGGGAGTGGAAAGGGAAAAGGTGGTCATTAGCAATGGGTTCTTTCCTCTTTACAATTTTTAAAATTTCCAACTGTTCTCTGATGTCCAGCTGTGTTCCTTTTTTGACTCGGTGCAGCAATTCCGGGGTAAAATCCGCTTGGTGGCCTTCCTCCCGAAGATGGGTAGCGAATTGGGACATCCCAGTGTTGTTGTAGTAATCGCGCCGGTGTTCCTCCACTCGTACGGTCAGACTTCTTCCTGTTTGTCCTATGTATTTGGAGTCACAATCACCACACCTTAATTGGTAGACCCCGCTCTTGAGGGCTGAGTCAGTGGGGTGTGGTGATTGTGACTCCAAATACATAGGACAAACAGGAAGAAGTCTGACCGTACGAGTGGAGGAACACCGGCGCGATTACTACAACAACACTGGGATGTCCCAATTCGCTACCCATCTTCGGGAGGAAGGCCACCAAGCGGATTTTACCCCGGAATTGCTGCACCGAGTCAAAAAAGGAACACAGCTGGACATCAGAGAACAGTTGGAAATTTTAAAAATTGTAAAGAGGAAAGAACCCATTGCTAATGACCACCTTTTCCCTTTCCACTCCCCCCTCCTAGACATTCCACTATTACACCCCAAAAAATCCTTGTGACGCCAACCCACGCTCTTCTTTGTAACTACCTCTGGTTTTTCCCCTATCCCTTCCCTCCTTCACCATTCCCGTCACTTACCTCTCCCCTTCCCCTCCAATCACCCGACCACAGAGTATATATACCGGCAAATTCTGATGTGTATCACTAGTCTTGAAAATGGTACAGTGTAACCGAAACTAGTCGGCAATAAAGTGTGTGTTTTTTGTAGAAAAGCTAAGAAATTTCCTTCCAAACATTAAATATTAGTTTTAATATTTTTTTTTATTTCTCTGAAGCTTTGGGGGGGGGGGGGAGCTATCCCCATGGTTAAGCCACTAGTGAACACCAAATGGATAGATCATGGGAGTAATGTGGAAGCTCTAAGAAAAGAAGGAGAGAAGAATAGTCTTTTGAATACCTTGGTTAGAGGGCAGAACATCTAGAGTCCGGCGAATCTTTTACTTAACCTTCTCAATCGAAATCACTTGGCTTCTTGAGAGTCATCTCCCATTCCATGTTTTTGATGGAGAAATGGTCGAAGAGCTCATGATTGTCTACATCAGATCATCAATGTCTTGTGTGTTTTGATGAGTATTAGTGGGTTCCTCACCGGAAGAATGCACAGTCAACGCTTCTGCGCATCTGCTGTATCCTCTTCATATGCGTCCTCTGGCAAATCAGTCATCATTTCAATGATCTCGTCAGGCGTTAACTCTCATCTGCGAACATTACTGGAGTGGTTGCCATTCCAATTCAATATTATAGTAGTTAACAATAGCTCTGGCTGCTATTCATTAAATTTCTTAGGAAGAGGACCCTCACCAGGTTGGGAATGAGGCTCATGAGCCACTTTGTGCACTGGTATTGAATGATAGCATATACTGATACATTGAATAAATTAAAAGTGACGTTCGAAGAATCCTTATGAGAATGAACGTATACCTAAATTTTATCTACAACAAGGAAAATGCCAAAGAGTAGTCAACACTGCTATGAATAACTTAGTATGAGATGGAAAAGTCATTTTTCGGAATAAATAGCTGCTTACTTTTAGCTTGTACTGCCTCATAAAAAAATAGGCAGGGTTGAATGCTACGAAGGCAAAATCATAGAGCAGTAAACTCAAAGTTGCTAAGTTGTCTTGATTGCTCTTACTTACCCAAGACAAATAAACATGAATTCTGCCGCTGTTACATCTGTAAAAATTGCGTTATAGGTTTTAGAACAAGGAAAATAAATGTGTTAAATATTCCACCGAAAAATTGAAAAAATTATGCAATTAGCAATGACATGTTCAGGTCCTAAATATAGTAGTGGTCATTTTGACCGGTTGGCGGTTCAGGGAGGAATGATAAAAATTTCTTAAATCCAGAGTCACCGGTGAAAGAAAAATTTTCTGGTAGTTTCCTTTCATAAAGTAGGAAAAGTCATAAAATGACTTACTTTTATTTGTGCTTATACTTAATCAGAAACTGTTGAAAGTGTTGACAGCAGTCACACTGACCGCTGTGGTGGTTCTAGTGTTAATGCAAAAATGTATTTCAGCAAACGGAAAAGTCAAACATAAAGTGTTTAACTATGTTATATCCACTATATATTTTGCTATTAAATTACTCATATAGGAATTAACTTTTAACTGGGTTAATCTGTATTTTACCGATACAGATATTGTCCTGCACACGGATAACCAAGTAAAGGCCCGGGACAGAATTTGCTTGAAATTACAATGGCAAGCTTCACAAACTATTTGATACCACACTAAGCTCTCATTTTCTTTAAACATGTGTTAAACAGTATTTTCTACCTGAATGACCCTGACTGCTTGCCATGAACAGATATTTTGAACAGTTCTTTTTACTCAACAGGTTCAAAGTGGACAGTTCATCAAAATGAACAGTTTAACCCACCTCTAAAAGATATCCCCCAGAGGGAGCAGGTCTTTAAAGGGGGAGTGCGAGGGGAGAACAAAATTTCCATTTGTTCTTAGTATACAACCTCGGCCCTTTGTCTCCTACGTGCCGGATATCCAGTTCAATATCAGTTAGGTATATTTCTTTTAATTAATGTTTGAGGAAGAGAGACAATGGGTCTTTATTTCCAGTGCACAATGCATGTTCTTTAATGCGCTCTCCAAAATAATATCCTGGCCAATTTAGGTTGTTCACATTTTAATTCATTAACTAAACTTCTTTCAAAAGCAGTTTTTATAATTGGAATTCATAAATTATAGTCAAAAAAGGTGACTCCCCTTTTTCTTGCAGCGTCCTGTAAAGGAGCTCAGTTTATTTTTCTTGGGATACAGTTGTTTCAAAATTCAAAATACTACCATTGCTGTCACTATCTACTGCTACAACATCAGAAAGCTCATTTCTAAACCTGGAGTGTTTCTGTTCTTCCTCCCTACATGGCTGGCATGTTTTCATTCCTGGCACTAATTTCCGAAGAGTCGGGATTTTTCAGGCCTTTTCTGCAAATTCAAGACTTACATTTCTCAGTAATTTTGATATTTTCTTCTTATGGTTCTTAAAAGGATCAAGACATATTTGGTAGGTTTCACACTTTTTCAGATATTATATTCAGTGATGTTTGCAGACATTGGATAGCACTTCACCAGGTACCCCACTTCTGAGAAGTAATAGCTGTTTTTCAAGCGTACTCACAGTCTCAATTTTGTTCAGTCGCACCACTTGTGTGTAGCTTTTTTGTGGCCATCAGATCCAGTTTCTTTTCCAATGCTGCACAATTCAACAATTTGCTCATTTTAAAACCTAGTGGAGACACTAATCTTTTTTAATTTCAAAGTTCACAATGAGCAGCTTCGCCAAACTCATAGCACACACGATTTATGTTCAGGTAAAAATCCACTGATCGTACACACACAATAAACTTGGATACCTATGGAGCACCTTCATGCAAGAAGACTTGGCAGAAGTCTAAAAGTGGTACCCTAGAATCTATTTTGATTAATCATGCCTTCACTGTGATGCATTGTAACAGTTTATTCTTCCTAATGTGGAGGTTGACACCTACAATGCACTTAATTCTGTTATTCCTCTGGGGGATGGAATAACACTGAAAAGTGAGCCTGAATAGGTGGGATTGTACTACCTTCTCAAGTTTGCCATGTGATACAATGCATATGTGAGGCAGGGGAGAAAACAACGTAGCACATGTCAGCATTATCTCTCCCAGTGAAATAGAAATTTAATACTCCAGTGATCATCAGGGAATGTGGGAATTGGTGATAATCTGCTGTATATGCAGAAGTAATGCCATTTGCTCTGTCAGCCCTCCTATCACCAAGGGTCTGGAAGAATGTACTTCTTCTGTGAAAGTGAGGCTGACTGTGTATGACAACACCAGTTCAGCGGGACTCATTTCATCACTTTTTCACAAATCTTAACAAACTCATACATTGTATGTACTTATGATGATCACTGGTTTTTTAGGATTAGTGATTTCTAAACACGAGGAAGAACATGATGTGAAGGTGAAATTTATGCACCCTTATGGCCCTGCCAGATCATTACACTGGCCTTCACAGGAGAGAGAGAAGACGTCTGTTACATACCCATAAGTAACATCATTTGTTCTGTCAGCCCTCCCATCACCATAGGTTCTAGAAGAATGTACTTCTTCAGTGAAAGTGAGGCTGACTTTGTACAACACCAGTTCAGCCGGACTCATTTCACCACTCTTTGAAAGTAAGCTTTATGACTGAAGTGTAATATTTAAAAAAAGTGTTTCCATTTCTCCTCTAATGCACAGTAAGAGTCTAATGTATGTTGATATCATTTTTTCCATAAACTAAACACTTGAAAATAGGTAAATTCCTGGAAAATAGCATCATTTCAGTTTCCTAGCCATTTAGGCTCTTTTCCCCTCAGCTGCCACAAGCCAAGAATTTTTCTAAAAATTTTACGAACAAGAGCCACATTTGCTAAAGCTGCATATTTGGTCTTAGATTTACTGAACATTTTTACAAATATATCCTCATAAAGGCATGGATAAACTGATACAGTATACATATATCCAAAAACCCCCTCTCGGAGACGGAAAAAGAAAGTAAAACCGGAAATACTCATTGTGGTAGTCAAAACACCACCATTTTTATTTCAGTGTATTGGAGCACATATTCACCTTAATTTTAAAAAAAATGGATGAGTTAACAACTCTGCCTTTGGGCAATAATTCTGAAAATATGAAGTTATATTTCTGAGTTAAAAAATTAGGTTAAAATTAACTCCAAAAATCCTGCCCAAACAAGTATACCCTTCGCTCATTCAAAGACCTGTGTCGCTACTCAAAGGTCTTCATTCAACGCAACTATGCTGAGTTCACCCAAAATGTCACCTCATCCATTACCATCAACCCAAGAAAATTTTGGTCCTTTGTAAAACACCACCGCAGTAAACCTAGAATCCCTGAAATAGTTTCTTACGCTAATGCTAATGCTGTTGGAGAAAACAGAGCAATCCTCTTTCTCAAATTCTTCTCTGAATGCATGACGCCCCTCTCTTCCCCACCATTCACCCATGATCACTTCCCTGCACCCATTTCCAGTAACTGCCTCTCTGAAATCCGAACAGACCCGCTTGAAGTTCTTAAATATTTACACAAAATTCCCCTTCAACGTTCACCAGGCCCTGATGGCCTGATCCGATTTGTTCGCAATTGGGCTGAATCACTCTCCATTCCTTTAACTTTGCTTTTAAACCGCTGCTTTTCCCTTGGTATTTTTCCACCATACTGGAAAACTGCTAATTCTTCATTCATAATTCCGGGCCAAAAAATATTGCATCAAACTATATATCCATCTCCTTACTTCCAGTTCTCTCTTATGTTTGTGAAAGAATAATCTTAAATCGACTCTACTACTTCACCTCCCCTCATCTCTCTGATAATCAACATGGTTTTCTTACGGACCGCTCATGCATGACCAACTTATCCATTTTTCAGCATAATGCCATAAACTCCATGAATAATAAATCACAGTTAGACACCATTTTCCTGGATTTTTCCAAAGCTTTTGGCTCTATCAATCATAGCCTCCTCCTATACAAATTAGGTGAATAATTTAAGATTTCTAGTAATTTCAAGTCTCCTGTTTACCTTCCTCAGCAACGAACTCAAAGTGTTATTCTATCTGGTTTATCATCTCCTTGGTCTCCTCTGACATTTGGGGTTCCTCAGGGGAGTGTCCTTGGTCCTTACCTCTTTAACTTGTAAATTGATGATCTTGCCTCTCTGCTACCTTCTTCCCAAGCTCAAACTCTCCTTTATGCTGATGATTGTAAACTGTTCAACGAAATTCAAAAACCTTCCGATTGCCATGACCTACAAGATGCTTTATGTCAGACATTGAATTGGTGTAATGTCTGGAAACTTAAATTAAAGGCAGATAAATGTAGTTGATGTTTATTTCCCTAAAAAAGATCACACATCAATTTGACTACACTGTTTTTAATCACTCTCTGAAACGTGTGTCAACATCTAAGGACCTAGGCATTATCACTGGCGATAAATTAAATTTTTCTACGCACATACAATCCATCAAGTCCAAAGCAATGTCCCTCTTAGGCCTCCAGTACCGTTTTACTGAAATTAAAGACCCCCAAGCACTTAGAACTTTTTTTCCTCTATCATTCTTCCAATTCTTACCTACTCTTGTCCCATCTGGTCTATCTCTTCACAAACCAACCTCTCATCCCTGGACTGTGTCAGCAATTTCTTTGCCAAAATAGTAAAAATAGATTACCACATTTACGCAACATGTCCACTAATGCTATTCTCTCCTCCCTCTTCATCCCTAATCTCACTACCCATAAGCTCACAGCTGATTTAAAACTTATTTATAAGATTCTCAATTCCACCATCAACTGCCCTGCATTGCTCTCTTTTATCAATTTTAAAGTTCCACCCCGCCCTACCCGTTCTTATCCCCTAATCCATATGCCCATTCTGAGACTTTCACTTACTTAACGTTTGTTTTTCTACCGCATTACTTCTGTGTTGAACTCACTCCCTCCACACGTCGACCCCTTTGCACTTCCATTAAAATCCTTCATAATCCTTTCCTTATCCCATCTATCACCGAAGTAGGCTGTGCCTGCAGATTATTGTTGTCCTTTTGTTTTTGTAGATGTAATTATTGTTTTCTACTTGTTATATTGTCTCTTTGTCCTCTAAGTTAAGCATTGTAAACTGGCTACTATAAAATGGCAACTATATGCTGTATGTGGTTCTCTTTCTTTATAATATTTTTTTTTTTTAATTGTTGACATTATTTTGGCTAGCATAGCAATGCAGGGGGGATAAAAGACATTACCATGGAAACTATGTACTTGGGTAGACAAGGGGTCAAAATTTCATTGAAATATATGTAGTGGTTTCTGAGCTATGAATTTTTACCTTGCACCCTGCACTCTGGAATCCCACCACAACCACTTCTGAGCAAACATCTCTAACTTCAACCCCTCATATCTTGCAAACTATGAGAGTGAGGGAGGAAATATTTTTCAAGGGTCATTAGGCAGGTGATAGCAGCTAATGACAAAAATTACCATTGAAATCTAAATCAGTGGGTGTCATTTTGAAAATTTCTGGGTGATTTGACGTGGAATAACCGTAAACCAAAGAATTCATTTAGACCACTCCTCCACAGGCTTTAATACCTTTTTTTTAAACTAGTTGGAATGTGGAGGTTATATTGAGAAGAAGAACTTCAATGTTGTCAGCTTTTGTGAATCATTGCATTTCTTGATGTACTGGCCCTTTTCTATAACAAACTTCTGCTATCTTTGCCAGCTTTTTGAATGATCACATCTTTGGAAGCTTAAGTACATTTAAGAACTGTAAAAACAATTAGTTAACAATAATTTTAATAAATATGTACATTTCAAAGGCATGTTTTCAGAGGAATGTTTTCCAATTGCCTTAACACTAGAACCGCTGAACTTTCCAACCCCACCAAAACCGCAGCATGGGACTTTTTCGTCCCATTGACAAAATACGTTGATCCTGTCATGTTTGAGTACAATTGACGGTTTTTTTGTGGTTTGAGTGAAAAAAACACGTTTTAAGTAATGTTTAATGTTTAAATGTGCTGCAAGGCGAAGCATGTTGGTTGCAAGCTCAGACCTGCAGACGTGCCGGGCAGAGGTGACGCGGCCGGCACTGCGTGAGTAGGCGGCCGGCGTAATGCACAGATTATTCCCTTCTGCGCTTCTAACTCGCAGAATAACGATATCTGTGCATCGATCGCCTTTGAAATAAACTGTTATTATGCTAAGTACAAAATAAGTGTACAAAAAAAACTGAAATTGTATGTTTTCCCCATATGGGACAAAAAAGTCCCATCCCGTAGTTCTAGGTAAATCGTCGTTTTTCTTGCGAACCAAACATCGTAGAATATTTTCGATATGACCAATTGAAAGAGCATAAAAAATGAGTGGAAGTCAATAAATTTCAAAGGCATCAAACCACTAGTACATGAATGGCAAACATTTGCACTAGAACCGCAGATGGGACAAAAAAGACCCATCTGCAGTTCTAGTGTTAACCTATTTATTCATCCTTTATACCATAAGTTATTCACCAAGACAAATTAAAAATTCTAACATTCTATTTTTTCAATGAAATTAGAGTGTGAGTGATATTGGGCAACCTGACAAGTAATACAATAGGGTGGTTTCCTATTATTTTTTTATTGCCTAAATCGAAAGATTATTACTCCTGGAGTACGTATTTCACGCTTTTAGATTTTTAAATGATGATATCTATTTTTCGCGATTAAATGAATAGTGAAAATTTTCAAGCGCGCGAAAACGCGACGCGTAAGTATGAATGCCGGGAAATCTCCCCGTGTGACGTATTTCTGGTTCCCGCTGCCGCCCTGTGAGGTGACCTTGAGGCGAGTTGAGCGCTGATACGACACAGGCTGCTAGCGGGTAGCTGAGTACCCTGCTGGCTGGTAGCGCTTGGCTTAAATAAGGATTATTAATACTTTATCAAATGAAGAAAACTTTCCGACCTTAGCCAGTTTTCTGATTTGTGAATGAAAAACTTTGCTGTTTCTACAATTTGGAACTTTATTTTCCTGACTAGTTTCGATAGTCAGGAAAATAAAGTTCCAAATTGTAGAAACAGCAAAGTTTTTCATTCAAAAATCAGTAAGATGGATTTCTACAACGTGAAGGCCTCTACTATTCAGTGCATTAGCCAGTTTTAATAAGTGATTATTAAGACATGTTTCCCTGAGCTCTGCGCCTCATGCATGCATTGGTAACCTCGAACGATGTATAACTCCTATCTTCTCGTATAGAAACTAGGTCCCTGTGACGTCACGTGGAGTGGCATCGCATGGGCGCCAATCTGGCCCTTTTCAAATGAGGATAAAAATGGACCATTGCCATTCGTCTAAACCGGTATTTCTAAAACGAAATAATTTGTACATTATGAATACAGTAATGGTGGGTAACGAATCACAATCAATGCCTTTCATTTTCTTTGATGAAGGAAACTACCCTATTATCACTTTCAGAAGCAAGAAATCAGGTGACATATTGATGGAAGACAACTAGATTGTGACAGTGATGTTCACTCATGATTAATATTTTTTTCTTCAATCCTTCCTATTATGTCCGTTTTCTTTAGTTGTTCACAATCATAAAAGTTAAGCATGAGGCAAATATGAAATTACTGTGATGTCACATCACCCATGATGCAATTTTGTTGTGTATTTGTGGCTGATAGAATAGTAGGTGATTTTACATTGTGCTTGTAGTTTGCAGTTTTCTTTCCTTCACTATAATATTTTTAAAAGCATTTAAAGACACTCTTGACTTTTTAGGTAAAGACTTGAAGTTTCTATTTTTTTGTAATATAATTGCACACCTGAAAATATACCCTGCGTGCACCTACAAATGGATTGAGATTAAGCCCATACCTACCTAAATAGCAGTCTTATTTACTCACAATTACTGGCTAAATGTCCAGTAGATGGAGTAAAACAGTGTTTTCACGACGTTCAATCATTTGTGAAACATTTTGATAGCACTAAATTATTTTCAATGGAGAATTATCAAATTTTCTACAGCATGACACACGTGAAAGAGACATAAATTTGATGAATCAAGCTCTATTACATTAGTCTTAACGAAACTTGAATATCACTGTTTCAATTAGCCCTCGCTTTTGATGGAACAAATTAGGAGCGTTAATTGCGGAGTGGGTGTACACAAATCCTCTTGGCACTCTAATTAGAAACTTTAAGGAAAAAATTTACATCAACTCATTTTCCTCAGAACAGATTAGTACAGAGATATTTTTGCAACCGAATGTTGATGCACTATTGATATCATTAAATCTTTCAAACACCTAATAGTGTTCTTATGGCATTCTTTCAAATTGCACATACCAACAACTGGACAGTTAGACGAGGAAATAAATAACTCAGTGCTGATATTTTAGCGATATTAATTTCCTCCAATCCCTGAAGTACCATTTCCCACCCACACATTATGGTTCTTAAAATCCCTAAGTGGAAAATATCTCTTGTGTAACACCAATTGCCCATAGCCAAATACGAAGGCATTTTATGAAAAAATATTTTGTCGGCATAAATTAGAACTTCATTAAGAAGGAATTTATTAAAAATTTAAATAAAATTCAATATTAACGCACTTTTCAATAAACAAACAAATTAATCTTCGTCAGCCTCAAGATTGATATGACTCCCAAATTTACCATACAGCTGTGATTTCAAATCAGACATGACATCTTTAAGCTTGCTGCAGTCTTCCTCGAGTTGCTCAATTGTTGATTTGAAGTTTGTCTTGGCTTCTTCCAACGTATTCTAGAAATTAGTTTAACTTAAATTAGCCATTTGTGTCTTTCGTCAACCAATTTCATTCGCCAAAAAAATGAACAGCATGGAAACGAACCTTAGTGCTCTCCAAGTCTTGATAAACAAACACCTCTCCGACAAGGTAAGCAATCTTCTCATCATCATCCATCAGCTCAAGTTCTTCACATGCATCCTCCAAGTTCTTGAGTTCATTCTGAAGAGAATTACCAACATTATAGCAAACCTTCCCGTCAATGTAACTTGAACTTAGGAAACGTCATTCGGAACTAATCATCCCACCTGTTTTGACTTCAATTCCTCCTTCAAATACTCTAACTTCGCGTTGTGTCGGGCGAACTTGTTAATTTTTTGCTGATCCTCGTACGTTATGTGGACATCGGAATCCTGAAACATAGGTTTCATATACAGAACACTGAAGGTCTCTAACTGTAATCATTTGAAATATTATACACGTGTATGGTTACCGGTTGAAATGATCCTTTTGATAATGTTGCTCCTGCTGCTGCCATTTCCAGGTAATTTGCGCGATTATTTCTTTATTATAATCGAAATTTAACAGCGTTGTTTCAAACCTTATTTGGCTGCACTTCCCGTGTGGGCTGGTGTGGGCGATTGAAGCGGCGAGTGAAAGGAATTTTATATCGTCGCTTTGTTGTTTTGAAATTGAACAACGAAATCCGCTTGTTTGGTCTGTTTGTTTTGATGATCGATAAAGGGGATAATTCATTTAAGTTTCCTTTAATTCATTTTTGGATTATGCTTGTGAATATGTGAAATAATTTTTTAGTACTGTCACCACTAAGTATCCAATTCGAGGTTATTAGTACCGTCGAAGTGCTAATCAATTAAATTATCGACCTGTCATGAAGTTGCCCTACACATTCTATTCAAGATTTTGGTGCACAGTGGAGACGTATTCACTCATAATTTTTACTTATAAATACCCATGTGTGTCTGGGTAATGTTAGCAGTGAGTTAGAAATGGCATATGTGTGGAATCTAATTTTTGGCCTCGCCCTGTTGAATGGTAATTTCAAATTGCTCATGTTGCATGGTTAAATGAGCCGATATCTGTTCTTACAAGTGCAAATTCATGCTAAAATCCACTCAGTTTTTTTATGTAAGTTTCTTAAAAATTTTATTTTGCAGTATTCACAGATGCAGTTTTGGGATCAAGGGTTTTGGAGTTGAGTGACAGGTAAGCCTTTCTAAGTCCATTAATAAACTTTAATGTATTATGTTATATTTTATATTAATGAGGTGAATGAAATGGTTATGTGGAATATTAAAGTCTTTAGCCTGAAATTATTGTGGAATGAAAGCCATAAAATCTCAATTCCTCTTAGGATATTGTATGGGATGAAGGCATGTAAGGTATCTTTGACTGATAAAAATCGAATGTAGAAAATATCTCCCAAAATTTATCTCTTACAGTTAAAGATACAGCTGCAGTTGACCTAGTCATTGAGAGTAGCTATAGCTCTGCGAGCCGCATAAATTTTCTCAGCGTTCTCTTTTTCAAGATAAATATAGCCCCAACATTTATATATTATTTAGTTATTATTTCTTTTCTATAAAAAGTGTTGAATTCATTTTATATCTACTTCTTGTTCATTCTCTACCATGAAGCCTTCTATCTTCTTTACAGATTTCTGGAAATACGGAAGGATGGGCAGTGGCTTGTTATGGTAAATATCTTAGTCTTATGGTTTCTTCATGTGATCTGCATTGATTGATTTGGTTAGATCAATTTCTAATGTCTTCGTGCTTGTGTTATATTTCTTTCCTTTTATCTTTTCCCCCTGCAGTTTTATGCACCTTGGTGTGCTCATTGTAAGAGATTGGAGCCCATTTGGGCTCATGTCGCTCAATCATTGCATAATACCAACATCAGGGTTGGAAGAGTGGATTGTACAAGGTTCACCAGTATGGCATCTGAGTTTGGTGTATCAGGATTTCCCACCATTATGTTGTAAGTTCTATACTTCAGTCAATATTTTCCATTGAAAGCTCATTACCTGGCTAACTATTAATGAAACTCACATTTTCCATGCACCTGTATCATATACCAAGTTCTATGCTAATTACTAAAAATTATTTAGCTGTGCCCCAGGCATTGTAAATATTTTTGCTGTAGTATTGATGCATCTGTCTCGATTCTAATACATTTTATATTCTTTATTTTAACCCTTAATTTTTAGCCTCAAAGGTGAGCGGAAGTATGTCTTCAAGGCTGACCGAACCAAAGAAGAAATTGTTAATTTTGCCATAAGGATGTCAGGACCACCAGTTCAACAAATCACACGCCCAGAAAGCATTGATAATTTGAAAGCCTCCAATCCCTTGTTTTTTGTTTATGTAGGTAATCCACATGGACCTTTATGGGTAAGTAATTTGCAAACTTATTATATTTACATGTTGTGATAAACTTATTGGGATTTTAAGCATTTCCTGTTAAAATAATGATAAATGGAGATTGAATGAGTATTTACTAATGGTCTTAGAATTTCATTCATTACTTTATTTTTTGTTATTTTGAAATTTGAGTTATCTCCATATAATCATGGCAATCCAATAGCTATATACCAACTAAAACTGGCTCTTTTCCAATTAGCATTTTGTGTGTATTTTCCCTTGCAGCTTTCCTCCCCTCCTTACCTTATTTCCCTTAAGTGTAAGTCAGGTTCGTTTTGTCTGCTTTGTTTCCTGGCTGAAGTTACATGTTTGGATGCCGGCAAACAAAATCTAAAGGCCTGTTTACACCATACGATAACACGTATGAGTTAATGTACGTTTGCGTGAATGATTTTTGTGGACCGGAAGGGAACATGTACGAATGCATGAACCAAATTAGAACAGGTTCTATTTTCTGTGCATGCAATCGCACAAGTTGGGTGGTGACACGGTGCATTTTGGCGTTCATTCTCGCGTTCATACATTTAGACATTAACCCGTATGTGTTAATGTACCGTGTAAACAGGCCTTAATGATTTACTGCACCTTCCATTAACTTAGCTAATGAATGCATGTTCATGTTAGGATAATGAAATACATTGTGGTTCCACATAAATTTATTCCTGTAAGACCCAGGTTTCATTGTGGCACATCATTGTCAAAGGACGAGTAAAATAAATGTATTTGATGAGGGAGGTTTTCATACTAAAAAAGTTGGAAAGGTTGGTTGGAAAAGTTGAAAAGGAGGTTGGAAATATTTGAGTTCTGATGAGGTTAGAGGATTTAGGACAGAAATTATGAAATGTAACTGTAGAAAAAAATGGAGTGTCAGAAGATAGGTGCCCATAGGCTAGTTAATGGTCTACTTTGCAGATGTGTGGTGGATAGTTGCCTCATGGGAAAAAAATTGGTAGGGGGACGGCTGAAGCCCCCAAGCTACCTGGTCATGTATCTAGCGGGTGAAATGCATTCCTGCACTATGGATTGAGATGGTGAAATGGCAAGTTAAGATCAGTAATGGGAAATATTAGGTTTGATAACACAACTTGTAGACTCAAGAATTTAATGTGACCTTAATCTGAGAGGCTCTTTGGGGCTCAGCTATATGTTGTCATCTGAGTGTTTATAGGAAAGTCGCATTCTGAGGAACTTTAACTCCCCTCACCCTCACTTGCTATGGCCCCACCCCTCACCCTCTACTGAGTAAAGAAGGGCTTGTAACTGCTGATCAGAAGCTCTCATAGTGTGTGAAATTTTGAGAAAATTAACGGAGCAATCAGGCTCTGATGGATTTCCATCATACCATTCATCCATTCCAACTTATTTTGTGAGGTACATGGCAACAATGAATAACCTTCCACAATTCGAAATGATGGGAAAGCCTGCGATCATTCTTCAATGAAATACCTTGCTCTTGTGTGCATAATTTCTTGCTCTGAAATCCAGCCAGTGTGTTTCCAACAGTTCCCTGGATGAGTTGATTTGTAGAACATGCATGTAGTTGCTGGACCATTGGGGACTGTAGTTCTCCCCTATGGTTAAGTCTTGTTTTCTAATCAAATGTATTAATGTGAGTCCCATCGTCTGTCCTCAATAATTGCTTCCATTCCAATGTTTGATGGTAAAATTCTCTTGATTGGTGTTTCTTGAAAGTATAAGTAATCGTTCTAGATTTAAAGTTGTGGAATTTTGTTTTATTCTTAAGAAAAGAACTTTTTTCGAGCCACTCTCATAATTTATAAATAATAAGTTTATCGGTCAATTTACAAAAGTATAGATTTCAACTTTTTCCTAAGTTTTTTTTTAGTATGAGTGTGATGGAAAATGACACTAAAATTAACACTTGTAGATGTCTGAAGGCAAGAAATTCCAAATGTCTATTGCAATACAAAAGATTAATGTCTCAGAAATCAGTTTTTCAGTTGACATAGGCAATACTCTATGGTAGAATAAGTGTTAACTCGTCATGTACATATTAACTGTTTTTCTGTACCGTTAAGGGCCTAGAAATTTGAAAATGTGGGTTTTACGGCTGAAAGGTTGCACTTCCTGACAAAGTGATGAAGGTCCATTGAAAGGAGAGTTGTTTAGGCTATTTTTTTTTGTCCTCTCATTATAAACCTTCATTGTTTACAGGCCTTAGCTATGGCTCAACGGGTAGTTTGATGCGGGAAGTTGCTTTAGTTTCTCTTTTTGTGATTTATTACCTCCATTTCACAAACCCTCAACAATTGCCCACCGAATCAAATCCACTCATCTAGTAGCCTTAGTAGTACTAGATGAGTGGATTTTATTCGGTGGGCAATTGTTGAGTGTTTGTGCAGTGGAGGTATCCATATACTAAAATTTAGTGCTCCTTCGGAGCAGTTGGACATTCCTTTTAAAATCACTGATTAAAAAATAAGTGTGGGAGTAACTAAAATAATATTACTAATGTTTAACTTATTGTTAGTTGAAGCATGGAATCAAACATATGCTATTAATGTATTTACCAATGTGCAAAATGAGTTATTTCTCTCTATTAAATTCTTTTTTAGGAATCTTTCTATTCTGTAGCAGAAAAATTCCAGCCTTATGGCTTTTTCTATGCAGTTTCCGAGGAAATAGCCAGAAAGGTAATCAATCATTTCTTCTCATGTAACTTTATTTCCAATTTCCTGGGTACAATGTTTTTTAAGTAATTTCTTAGAATCATGCTGTTAACTCTGCTGGACTACAGGTACATGTTAGTGAATAAATGGGATTTAAATGAACTCAGATATTTATTGTGATAAAATCACCAATATGAGCACTGATTGCACTCACTGATGATCGGAAAAAATGCAGGGGGTTTAATGGGCCTTCTCAGCTGAAAGGTGGTGTGTGCAAGTGCTATGATCTATTTCAAATATCTTTGCGATGTGCATTTCGTGCAAGCTCGGAATGTTTCAAGCGGCATCGAAGAAGGAGGTGGGACGAGCAACTCTATGGATGTGCAATGAGTAGGGGTGGCATTAGAAACTAAACAAAAGTCAAAAACAGTAAAATTTCAATACTTTTGTTCCCGGAAGCGAAATGTAGGAACAAAACGAAATGGATTTAAACCCGGGGAGCTAAACTCAGGGTCGGTCCAAAGGGACCACGCGCTTCACCTTCGAAGAGTTTAGTTTCGACCCACACACCGAGTATGAAGTATGGTTGAATAAAGTAGAGGTTCAGCCTACCGCCATTATATGCATGGGACACTCATATTCTTACCACTATCAGGAGAACGGTCAATGCAAACTGGCCAATATATTTTTAAGCTCAATGTTTTAACCTCTCTACACGTATGTCAAACATAATGGGTCGAAAATATTCCCTCTTATCCCTCTCCACTCAACTTCTGGGATTGAAACTTAACTATGAGCAGCAGAGTTTCGATTAATTTAGTTTCATTCCTGGGAGTAAAGTGTCGTCCCAGGTCGAAACTAAACTCCTAGGTGATTTTAATTTCATGTAAACATTTTCGTTTTTTTTTTTTTCGTTTCACTTGCCATCCCTGGCAATGGGGAGAGAGAGGCAGGCATCGCTGTGTTACAAACATGCACCTATAGCACTTTTTGTCAATTGTCCTCTTCATCATTATGGCATCTCTTGTACCCCTTCTTTGTGTGATGCCAAATTTTTCCTTACCTACGTTCTTTGTCAGTACTATTTGAAGTCTCAGGTTCAGAATTCTCAACAATATTTTATCCACAGGCAAAACCAGACTGATTATTCTGGGCTCCTCTTTCTTTCTGGTGCCTTCCTTTTTCAGAATTGAATTCATTATTGTCTTTGCAAAGTCTGGTGGCATCATATATTTTGTTACTTAACTCTACTTTTTTGCCCCTCCTCTTATTAGACCTCAAAAATTCAAAAGGAAGCTCTTTTTTTCCAATTCTTTTCCATTGTTCATGTTTTTCATTGCTTTTTTATCACATATTTCAGAATTTTGGGTCCTTTCATGTTCTGCTTCCTCCAACTCAATATCGCTATTGAATAAATCCATCTTCACTCTTGTCTCACACTGGTCTTCCGTTCACTCTCTCCATCTTTCCCTTATTTCTTAGTCCGAACAGATGTGTTTTCTACATCTGCTCTTAATCAAACTCATTTTACTTTTTCCCTTAATTATCTTGTGTATTTGCATATTATACCAATTAATTTTTTATTGCAGCATGTTAAACTTAAAAGTGCCCCTGTGGTGTTCGTCTACAAGGAAAATATGTTCTACTTTTTTGATGGTAAGCTTCATTCTTTGTTATTTCCTAGCATAAGATTTAGCTTTTCTTCAAATTTTTCTCATTAGCCATCTATATATTAAATGTCGCTGGATATGATACAATATGCATATTTGTTGCCCTTACTTAAAAGACGTTTTTAATTGGACTCATGTCAAAAGTAAACTCTTTTGTAACAAATTAGCTGTTGGAATTATAATTCAGTTGGCCTCGGGTAGTTCATGTTTATTGGCTTTTTTCTTCATAAGTTTCTGTTTTTACCCCTTTATTGTACCTCAGGAGATGATTTTAAATTGAGTAGAGTTGCTAGAGGTTTGGAAGATAAATCAAGTTCCGGAGAAAATGAAGAGGAATTAAAAGGGGACAGCTTATTGAACAACACTCTACATGAATGGGTCAACAAGGAGAGATTTGAAACATTTTTGAAAGTTACAAGAGGTAACATCAATCAAGTATTGCAGACTGGGAAATATCTTGTTTTGGCTGTCCTCCAAGAAAATAAACTTCAAGATATTCCTTCGGATATGATACAGTATGTATGTTTTCATCTTTCTGCAATGTGAGCTTTGAGCTGCTAACTAACTAGTTCTTACAATGAAATGAATATGAATTGTAAATGAAAATTATACTTTGGTATCATGCCAGGGTGGGTCGGTTCCAATTCTGTTTTTTTACGAGAAATGGTTCTCCATCCCAGTAATGGGTTCAGTCTCTTAATCAAGAATTTCATTTTTATTGTTTTATTTTCAAAATCTACCTATAATGTTCTTGTTGGTATTTTGGAAAGTATTTTTATGAATGTATATTTAGCTATTGCACTAGTGACTGGTTCCATAGCATCATTCTGTTTAACATGGTTTTTTTTTTAAATTATACTCAAGAAAAGTTTTCATACTGGATCATTGGAAAATAATGTCTGTTCCTATTATTTTTGCCTTCAGTTCAGATTGTTGTTATAAGCTTTAGGTCCAGACAAACGGAGAACCAAGGAAATAAAGAAACCCACCTTTACTAAGTTCTTAAAATATTACACATATTATATTTCATGGAATACCTAAGTGTCATAGATCTTAAAACATCTTGAAATTCAAATTACTTATTGTAACATATTTTATTTTGACTGTCATCCAATTGCCATACTCTGTCAGTGTAATCCACTCTTAACTTTCAGGTTTCGTGACATGGTAGAGTCAGTAATCAGAGAAAACAGGGATAGATATCACGAGTAAGTTTTGTTGGTATTTTGATATTAGGACAAATACCTTCTTATCTTGTATGATAGAGTTGAAATTGTGCCTTTTATTTTAATTCCTTTTGGTTATTTTTACACAGATTCTATAAATGTTACTTCACTCCAAGTTATATATTTTGTTGGTAAAGTAGTGAAGTTTCATCATGTATTTATCATCTATTTACAGAACATTCCAGTTTGGCTGGGTTGGAAGTCCTGATCTGGCTAATTCCATTGCAATGACAGTCTTGCCTTTGCCAAATCTTTTGGTTATAAACTCAACGACAAATCATCATCACCTACCTAGTGTGGAGGCTTCATCTCTTTCTCCAGAATCACTGGCTGCCTTTTTAGATGAAATTCTCAATCACTCAGTACCGGTTAGTAATATACTATCATGTAACAATGCATGTGTAGTTTATTATCACCGGAACTAGATGTGAAAATTTATTTTATTAGTCTTTTGACTGGTGATAGATGCGTTTTGGGAAATATTCTAACAATTTCCTCGTAAACTAGAATCATTGTAGGCCAAAGAATTGAAACTTTTTATTTATTGCAAAACCATACCATTACCATCTTTTATCATGCTGTAAAATACAAAGATACGTATGAACCATAGAGATATGTTTTAAATTATTGCTAAAAATGTCTCAATCAAGTTTTAATCAGTTTCTAGCTTCATCAATAGGATTATGTATATTTTTTTCCCTATTTTTACTTCTGTATAGCAAAACATTTTTTTAAACTTTTTCATGTATGCAATGTTATATACATACTTTTCAATGCTGTCTCAATGATAGCTATTATGGTTTGTTATGTGCAAATATCCATTGAATCTCATGTGGGTGCACGATCACCTCAATCTTCAATGAGTAATTTCTCATTTACATTTGATCAGTTTGAATGCTATTAATTTATTATTTATTGAATGAAGTCATACTGTTGCTATGCTATTCTTGGTTGGAATTTATGTCTTGAATGAAATTAATCCTGCATATTTATGCCGCAAATGTAGACACGGGATTGATTGTTGATGAAAGACAGTGCTACAAATAGATGATTCCTCCACCTCAAGCAAGTTAATTTTCTTGGCTGTATATGTCTGTGCAGCCTTTGCACCATTTGCACAATAAGCTGTGTGTAAATGGAATTTTATAGTTCCTGTAGATTCCTCATTGGCAGGGTACTCGTTGCCATTCTGAGCTGGATGGCTGGAGATCATGAGAGGGGGTTGTCAACAGTCCCATGTCTGCATTCGTGATTTATGATTAATTGTCATTTTTTTAAATTGGAGCTAAGTTGAATTTGAACATTATCTTTAGGCTTATGGAGGAAACACACTTCCAACAAGGCTGTATCGAACTTACTTTGAAGCACGTACCTCTCTTGCTGAAATGTGGCAAGGTAATCCTGTGTTAACAGCTGTGTTGTTTGGCCTTCCACTTGGTTTCCTCAGCCTTATTTGCTACTCAGTTTGCTGTGCTGACATTATGGATGCAAACGAAGAAGAGGAAGAAGAGGAGGACGGTTAGTAATGCTTTGTGTTCAAGTCACTGGAATAGCTAATATGTATTTGATTCCTATCAAATGTGTGACCATAATTTTTATCTTTTTTTCAGAAGGATCTCATGAAAAGAGAGAGTGATTTGAGGATATAGCTGTTGTGTTGTATCATGCATCCTCATTCATAATGAACTATATTGTGTATTAAAAACTTGTTTATGAAATTATAAATTTTAAGAAAATATTGCATTTTGCGTTATGATATCTAGTTGTATGTAAATAATTTGCCTCAGTCATTTGTTAGCCTTAACAATGTTCCAGAGTCTTAAAATATTAAATTTTGTTAATTGTCTGAGTGTGAATGGTGTATACATTGTGCTAAATTTTAGACCTCTACTCTTGAATTCCAAAGCTGAATTAAACTCTGTTTGGAGCTTTAATTTCTAGTCAATCATGTCCATTTGTGTGCTTAGATGTTTAATTTATCAAATTTATCTAGAGGTAAGTACGTAATTGATAGATGTGTATGTTGTTATTGATATTTAATTTTATATTTACTAGACATGATATGAAAATTTTGCATTTCATGAATAAAATGGGCTATGCAAAAGTTGATAAATTAATTGCTTTCATTTTGTTTAATGCTAACTTTGCACTCAAGATGAAAAAATGATTTCACTCTTATGGTGTAACATATTTCCACCATTGGGAGAAACTTACTTTTTGTTATGCAT
This sequence comes from Ischnura elegans, assembly GCF_921293095.1. Classification (NCBI taxonomy): domain Eukaryota; kingdom Metazoa; phylum Arthropoda; class Insecta; order Odonata; family Coenagrionidae; genus Ischnura; species Ischnura elegans. Next base: position 95,274,995 of record NC_060253.1, read on the forward strand.
GAGGTTAGCCCCTTATACGATTTTGATTTGCCATTTCCTTTTTAAATTACTTTAACTGTGCATTGGACTTTTGAATTTTGAGGAAGAGAAAGTGGCCATTCTGATTTGTGCTTGGAAATTTTCTGTAATGACTTAAATTACCTTTGTATACTCTACAAACATCATTACATATAAAGCACGTAAGTTTAGCTGGAATGGGTGAGTTTGGGGAGTGTTGGCTTCCCACACCTGACACACATGGGTGAGCTTGGGGTCAAATCCCAACCGTGGCAGAGAATTTTCAGAGACTGCCCAATCCTTACTTGAATGATGTTTAGAGTTAGACCGTTCAAGTGCAACATCCCATCCGTCAGATGGGACGTTAAGCCATGGTCTTCTTGGCACCTTTCATTAACATGTTTCGAACGGATGGCGAGTATTCTCGTCATTTTTTTCCCAAATGTTCCGGATGGATGACGAAGATTCTCTTCATTTAGGCGCGTCAACCTAAACAATTTTAAAGCGTACAATTCGTATTCGTTAGTATGTTTTCAGTTGTTGTTCATTATTCATAATGAATTGATGAATCATAACGTTTGATTGGGTAAAGTTATATTCTAAACATTAGCTTACCCAGGTACGCAATGTGTTAAGAGCAGGCTAATTCCGATGCCGGATTTCTCTCCACCCTTCCCTCCCTACCCTTCCCTGATGGTGCAAATAACCTCAGCTGTCTGTCGCCTGCTCCAAATACCATATCATGGGTGAGTTTATATATTCAAGGCCAGGTTTTGTATTCTGACAGTCTGCTTTCAAATTCCAGCTTTGGCTGAAATTAATCTTAGTTATGAAATCAACTGAAGTTTGTGGAACTGTACTTAATTTATCTTTTTGTCCTATGATTATCTTAATAAGTTCAATACCTACTTGGTATTTATATGGATAATGCTTAAAATGCAATATTCCATCTGTCAGATAAGATGCTTGGCCATGGTCCCCTTTGCGCTCCAGAAGACACACAGGGCTTGATCCAGGATATTTTTCAGTAGGGGCTGAAGGGTCTGGCAGGCAAACAATCTTTTCAGACCTGAGATCAAAAACAAGATGTGTACAACAATACTGTACAAAATATTCTCTTTATTTTAATATGAAAGTCATTAATATGAAATTAAATGATTGTATCTCTGTAATACACGAAACAAACCAACGAAATGATAACCTTGTAAAAAATTTGTCTTATTTAAGCATGTGGGGGGGGGGGGGAAACCACCAATGCCGACACAGGGTTTTCTCCTCTCTTCCCTCTCCATGCCTTTCTTACGGTGCAAATGATCCCTGGTTCCTAAGAAACACTATCGATGGCTGCGAAATGCATTATAGTATGAGTTGCCTTTATGGGAGCTCTATGCTCCTGGATACCAAATATTGGATATGAATTGGGGTGCAATTGTGCTGTGGATCCGGGAACCGCATCATGGCGCAGTGGCCTTCACAGACAGCTTGTGCAAGACAACAGATTGGCCAGGTGTCTGGCAGTGAAATTTCCAATGTCACAGAGTGGTTTAATTCGTCCTTTCAAATCATTTCCCCTGAGCCATTATGTTTCCCCCTCTCAACGTACTTCACCATCTGCAGTGAACTCTACTCTCCTCTATCTAAACCAAGCTTCAACCGGTATAACAACTGAGTGAGTGTGGATTTGATGGCAGAAGGACTGAGCCACATACTCAACTAAAAATTTTACTTTCTATTACTTTTAAAAGGACATCACGTAGTTTCCTGCATTCATTAAATTTTAATTATTCTTTTTTAATAATTGGCACAGTCATGAGCAATTGGCATGTAAAAAAGAACCTAGTTTGGGAAATGTGAGCGGTAGTCAAAGTTGGGATACAGTAGAGAAGATATTCTTGTGTAGAGCAGAGTTCACGAGCCGTCAGTAGATATGAAAGCCTTTTGACCCTATGCTCTTTGAGCCATGTCTACAAGGTAATGGCCTTTTATACTTTGAACTTCAAAAATGGTTTTGGCATTTGTATAGAATTAAGAAACGTAGGTCTCGCTGAGATGAGCAGGATGAATCCCATACATTAGAGATTGGCTTGGAGAAGAGGAACTCTTGGTACTGCCATATGAATGTTGAGAGAGCTATACCTACCCATTGTGGTAACACCTGGAATGTTATACTCATAAGGAAAATAATACAAAGATTATTGATTTTCCATTTTGTATTGATATCACTGAGAGGTGGAAGGAAATCACCACTAAAACCAGTTGACAATCATATAGCTCGATAGGAGAAGTTCAATGGAAGAGGTGGACTATAGAAGGAAACGACCATTCAACCAAATCTACGAGCAGCTGTTAATAAAATTTAATGTTAATGATAAATACCTGATTTTCAATGCTGCATTTGTTGCAAAAAAAAGTTTCTCAATAGTACTTAATTTTTGAAATTTACTTTTTTGAAAAATGGAACGCGCCATATCGAACCTTCACAGTCGACAGTCCCATAGGTCATGGATACCCTAAAATAAATGAACTTCACAAATAATTCCTTCATTAAAATATAAATTCTTGACCCTGAATAATATTTTGAAAGCGCACGAGTTATATTTGCATCAAGATGCATAATTTGAGCGCGATGTACCATCACAGGGAATACGAGGAGATATATATCGATTGATCGAAATGGTACATATATTGACATTAACGATATTTCATGTAAACAAAGTTGTATACAACTGGAAAGGAATAAACGTGAGCTGAATATTTCGAACATTCTTGAAAAATGAAGGAAAGTGAAACTGTTGATCCTAAGAATGTCCTTAAAAATAGGGAATTACTGTATAGATTAATGGTTAGGTAAGGAAGTGTCCTCACATTTATCATTGTCCTAAATAGTATAATGTTTTCGTTGATTTATTACTTTATAACCAATCTTGTGCATTGCGACTTCTGCTTAGCTTTCCATCGTCTGTGTTTCCTTTTCTTTTTTCAGTCAATTATTTTATGATGGGCACCAAACTTTGGCTGTCAGTTTGTCCACCGCAGTTCAAGCTGATCCTCCTTGCCCGCCGTCGGACAGGCTATTGCACATTGTGCTGACTGGGTTACAACATGAACCCGGTATTTATTGATTTTTGGTGAAGATTTGAGCCCTCATGTCAAATAAGGGAACTGCTGTATAAAACCTAAGCATAAAACCGGTGATATTCATCTTTCTTGTACGCAGTGGTCAGACCCCTTATCTTGTTTTTAACGTTTCAGAGATACAGAAACCACAAACAAGAGCTGAAGCATTGTTGGGTCCGGGTCTCGATTTAGAATTTGAGACTGATATGCAGACTACGGCTCCTGAACCTGCTCTGTATGAGACTGCATATGTTACGTCCCACAAAGGCAATTGCAGAGCTGGGGCTTTCAGTAATGACGGTCAGCTGGTAGCTACCGGCAGCGTTGATGCTTCAATTAAGGTACGTAATGATGTACATGTTGTGAAAATTTTTAACCTTCCTTTAATCTTATAGGAATCACTTAATATTAACGTTTTTAAGTTTGAAAGACTTTTGTAACATTTGCTTGAATTTCATCGCGCATCCTCGAAGTTATTTTATCGCACTATTTTGGCAGCAAAATTTACTCTTAACTCATTTTGTTCATCCACGTATAGATTGTAATGAAGAAATGAAGTCACGAAAACGTGAATCTTTTTGAAGACTCATTTACACTCGAAGTATGAATTCACTTATGCTGTTTTGTTTGCCACATGATTTTGGATTAACTTTATCTGTGCTGAAATTCCTGGTGGGATTATTTGGCCTGTGGGATTCTGTGAGCATGTCTTGTGGGTTAGTTGATTGGTCCTCTAGCAGTGTAAGAGTTAATAGACGTATGCACTTCCATTTATTGGTCTTCTGGACTGATGATATTCCTATCTCTATCATCATAACTTGCATCCTCACACCATAAGTCCTTTGTTATGAACATTTTTTACTGGCAGTCCCCAAGTTATGTTTGTCACAATTTATGTGTCTCTGCACTGGCCTAAGTGGCCTTCATTGATATCGGAACACAATCATTCTTCCATCTTCTTAGACTTTCATATTGAAAATAATTTAAATATTTCAAGAATATTGACGAAAACTGGATGAAAGTTTTCCATGAATACGCCTTGCATTTCTTTCAATCTATCAAAATCTCTGGAGTTCTGACTTACCCAGAATTTTTTACTCAACTTATTAAGTTATTACTACTTTGTCGGGATAGGCAAGTTCAGTTGTCAGTTTCACCTGCTCTAGAACTTAGGGCTGGAATTGGAACCAAATGCAAAAAGTATCAGCACCGAAATTATTTGTGTAAAACCAAAATTTGAAAGATTCTTGAGCACCATTTATATAACATACTCATAGTTAGGGGGAGCGTGGTAGGCTAGAGTGCTTGGCTGCTGATTTAAGGGTCCTGGGTTCAAATGCATACTGGGTAAAACCTTTGAAGACCCCTAACATAACCCCCAAAAAGCAAGGTGGCCTGGGGATAGGAACTGGCCCCTCTGCCCTTAATGCATGAAAGTCCCATTCCTGTGGCTTAGTTTTGGTTGAGCTCTATCCTCATCTATATGAACCAACCTTTGGTTAGAATCACTGAGTGAGTGATTCATTATAGAGTGATGTTTTGTATCAAGTCAATGGGGCCATACATTATTGTGTTGTAATGGGCAGTTTTCACAACAGCCTAATGACTAATATACATATAAAATTGCGAAATCGATTGATTTGGCTTTTACTTTTGTGAAAATACATTCTGAACGAATGAGAGTACTCGAGAATGACGCCTCAGCATCGAAACACGATTACCATTAAAAAATTTCTGTGGAAATTATTAAGGTTGTTTTTATGTATTCATTAATTGCTTTTGAAAATTATTCATTGTTAACAAAAAAGTTCATTTAAAATCGGAACCAAGAACCTGAGGTGATAGACTTGCAAATAGTTTGTAGGGTGTACCTTGTTATTGAGTATAGGTACTAGTAATTGTAAAATTCTTAATTTATATTCAAAATATATTATCATAAACATAAAATATTTAGAGCATCTAAATCATCAACTACCATATCAAAGTAGTAATATTAATTTTTTTTAGTATTAAGATTTGGATACAAATTACATGATATATTAGTTATCCTGAAACATTGTGCCAACATTTATGACTGTAGTAGTGAGAAAATTCTTGTATTTGCTCGTTGTTCATTACAGATATTGGATGTGGATCGTATGCTGGCTAAATCAGCCCCAGATGCTGTGGAACCAAGTGGTGGAGATCAACAAGGACACCCAGTAATACGAACATTATATGACCATTTAGAGGAAGTTACATGTCTTGAGTTTCATCCAAGGGAGCCAATTTTAGTGTCTGGTTCAAGAGACTTTACTATAAAGCTGTTTGACTATAGTAAAGCTTCTGTGAAGAAGGCATTCAAAACAATTACAGTAAGTGTCCATATGTGTACTGTGAATGAGAAGTGTATAAAATGAATTTGCTTAATTTGACATGGATAGGCTCATAGAAAAAAAGGTTGTCATCATCTTTTCGGGGATTAACCAGAGCTCATAGAAATTTTTAACTTAAATCCATTTTACTTAATTGCATTAATATTACTTATAGAATAGTGTAAGGATTTATAAAATATCCCTCAGAAAGCCATAAAACTCACTATTTATCCTAAAATTTTTCTGGGGAGGGCCCCACACCTCCCACTTACCGTGGCAGTTATTCCATACCCCCAGACACCCTAGTATTAGTTGTGTCTAAAACCCCTCCTAGCCTCAAGTCCTAGCTTCCCACCTGGTCATCAGATTGAAAACATTTGCCAGCTAACTATCACTTCTAATGAAAGAGCAGGTTGTATTCTTATGCCACCATATCTGGACTGTAAGGTGTGTACAAGGGCGCCGACTTATAAAAAATATTGGGGGGGGGCCCATATCGGAGGTCTTGCCCAAGGAAGAGGTTAAATTGAAAGTTTGTCGCAGCACTGAAACACTACCATGATTCACACCACTTGATTCAGCTGACAACTAGTTAACCTGCTTAACCTTAAAATTATTTGTTTCAACACTCATTGTTGAATTTATTTTAAAAGGTAACTATCGTCAAGCATGGGAAATAAAAATCACCAATACATTTTTGTGATTTCACAAAGCATAATATAACTTAATTATTTTCTTGAATTATTGAGGGGGCTCCGCCCCCCCAAACGAATCTTTGAGGGGGCTCGGGCACCCTCAGGCCCCATGGAGTCAGCGCCACTGGGTGTGTGATTGACTTGATCCCACTGAAACTGGTAAATGTTGTTTTGTATTTCAGCAGCTTCATTAGGCTGAGCATTCTCATGAAATAACATGATTCCTTTGCTAAGCTTCCCCTTAATTGTGTTCTGCATTGCATGTGGAAGGTTTCTCAATATCTCACATTATCTTGTGCATTTATTTTTTCTCTTTTGGGTTGAAGTTCAACTAATGGAACCCCTTTTCTATCCCAAAGATCACATGATTTTTCTGGACTGAAATTATTGTTTTGAACTTTTTATTTTTAGATTGAGTGCAGCTCCACTCAATTACTTGTTTTGTTTCTGATGTGACATGAAGAACCGAGGTTTCATCTTTATTTATGATTTTGTTTAAGTAGTTTTCTCCCTCATCACTCTACCACCAAATGTCTAAGCACTGCCAAGTTGTTTTGTTTTGTGGACATCAGTGAGCATGTTGGGAACAAAGTTTGCTGTAAGGTCGGAGACAATTTCATCTAAATGAAACCTTGAAATTTGAGGAAAATTCTTCAGAAATCATTTTCATCTTGAAATGTCTGTTCACACGCACATGCATTTTTTTCATTATCTCTCTTGGTGAGATCATCACTGTCCACAAAAGGGCAAACAGTCCGAGCCTCATCGTGTGGACATTTGTTTGTCCTTCATTAAACTTTATTGCCCACTTTCTCACTATTCCATCATTCATTGCATTTTCACCATAAACTTTGTGAATTTGATGATTAATTTTACCTGGCTTTGTGTGCTTTGGGTTCAAAGACCAAATCACAAAATGATTCTTATGGTTGGTGGATTTAGGAAATGTTTTAAGCATTTTAAATGCACATGGGCAACAAAATGCATTGGCAACAGTATAGGTCAACCCAGTCCCAAGCCATAATAATAATAATATTTTTTATTTGTCCAGAGATCTGTAGGTTGTACACAAAATACAAATATAGGACATGTCAATTTATATACATAAATTGGAATATACAGATAAAATGTTACAAATACAGAAAATCATTAACCGAATAAAATAGATTTCTTTTTCAGAAACTTCAGAAGTTTCTTCTTAAAGGCCGAGGTCCTACTCTCATTTTTCACCTCTGGAGGCAACCCATTAAAAATCTTCAGGCCCATAGGTTTAGGACCTGGGGCTGTATTTTGAGTCCTGATAAAGTTTTGATGCAGGTCTTTACAAGTTCTTGTTTTGTGGCCGTGGTATAGGTCATTTGATGTGTACTGAAGAATGTTATTTTTTACATGCATACTAATGACATAGATATATATGCATGAAAGTGGCAGGATACACAGTTTTTTAAAAAGTGGAAGACAAGGTGCATCATAGGGGGCATTGCTCATCAGCCTTGTAATGCACTTCTGAATTTTGAAGATTTCAGTAGCATGGGGAGAGGAACCCCAAAACAGGATACTGAAAATAATGTGAGAATAAAATTCTCTGTAGTTAATAGACAATAATACATCATTATTTATGGTGTTCCTGATGCTTTTTATAAGAAAGCATGTTGAACTAAGCTTGTTGCACAATTTACTGATGTGCTCGACCCATGTTATATTTTTGTTCAGGGTAACTCCTAGGAACTGTGAACTAGAAATTTGTGGGAGTTGTTTCCCCTTTACAACAATTGGTATTGCTTCAGATGCTTTATTTATGCTGGCCTTATTTATTTTTGTTCCAAAAATAAATAAGGCCAGACTTGTCAAGGTTCAGTTTAAGAAAATTATTTTGACACCATTCATGTAAGAGTTTAGTGGCAGTGACAGCTGTAAGGGACTAGCTATTAAATGATGGGGCTGATACAATAACATTAGTATCATCAGCGTAGAGTATAGGTTTGACACCTGTGACAGATTTAAGATACCTGGTAGATCATTTATATACTGCAAAAATAGAACTGGGCCCATACATAATTATGTGAATTCCATCTTTTGTCAGAGGGATGTAGTTAGGGAGTGTATGAAGGTTTTACAGAAATTTTAAATTGGTACCTATTTGATTTTTGAGCTAACACTGTGCCCACTAGTGTGCTGTGATGCAATGTAAGGAGGAGGATTATTACAGCAGATTCACCCCTGTTGAAAAAAAATCTACTGAGCAGTATTAGCCAACAATATTAGTGAGTTTATGCTATCTTAATTAAAGATTAGATTTGTAAAGGGAATGGTTCATATAAATCATTTATACACTCCTACTGGAATTAATTTAATGTATTTGATTTTGTAAAGAGATTTTGATAATGTTGAAAGAGAAAGAGGCTACTCAGGATGATGATAAGAAACAAATTTTTAGGTTTTAGTCTATCAATGGGTTAGTGTGTGGTAACTTGGATGTTCTCATTTGTCCCAGATTAGTCTCATCTTAAAGGGAAAATTTAGGTGTGCACAAAGTAAAGGAGAAATTAATACCATGAAGATATAGGAGTCCAGAAGTAATTAGAGATTTTGGCATTTTTGCACTTCAAGCTCAAAAATTTTGTCATCGTTGGTCCTGGAGGAATGTCACTTATTGCATAGTGATGCACTAATCAATGCCGATTATATTTTAGAAGCATCCTTATTTGTTGGATCCTTCACTATAAAACATTGTAAAATAAATGGGTACTATACATTTATTGTCAAAGCCATTGAATCATGCTCTGAAAAGTGTGTTCATTCAGTATAGTTTTACCCTTATTCCCACAGGATGCAGATCAAATTCGGTGTATGGCTTTCCATCCAACTGGTGATTATTTAGTTGTCGGCACCAACCACCCTGTCATGCGAGTGTATGATGTTAACACAGCACAATGTTATGTGTGTAGTATTCCTAGTCACCAGCATGTCGCCGGACTTACATCCATAAAGTAAGCACTTATTAAGGTATTTCATTAGATAATGATCCATACTTTTACTAAGTCTCTCTTATTAAAATGATGTTTCGATTTTTTTGTTACAACTTAAAAATGGTAACTGGTTTTGATTACTGTGTCATAATCTGTTTATCAGCACATTTCGTGGGCCAGTCAATAAATATTCAGTTTCTCATTCTTTTGTTGGCAATAATGCTGTTTACATTTGTAGTATATTTCACTTATCTTAATTGGTATGTGAAGAATTATGTCGTTGTTTAACCATTAATGCTTATGCCTATTTTCTGCTAGGTATTCTCCAGATGCGAAAGTGTATGCTTCAGCTGGTCGTGATGGGAGTGTAAAAGTATGGGATGGTGTATCAAATCGGTGTGTCAATACTTTTTTAAAGGCTCATGATGGTGCTGAAGTTTGCTCAATTACATTTTCAAGGAATGGGAAGGTAATTTGGAATACTGCTGCTACCTGTTTTAAATCTTGATCAAATTTATTTATTTAGAATTAGTCAAGGTATGATTTAATTTATATCCTCTATGATTAAACTTTGAAATTTCTGTGTGTGGTTAGACAGGATGCATTGTGCATCTGATAGTGCATTGTGCTCTATTTTGCTCTTTTATATATGTACACTGTGTTTCTATTATAAACTCTTTCCTCTTGTTAGGCACCTCTTTGCCTAAAATATTGACCTTGATATTTATTCTGCTGTGGCTGTTTTCCTATGAAAAAATGTTCAAATAATTGTATTAATCCATCTGCTGTGGTATATGTCCGTCTACCTTTATATATGTAATCACATATCCATGTTGGCATATTTATTTATTTATCAAGTTGTCCACGTACAGCATATTTGCCAGTTTACATAGCACAGTATAACAGGTATAAAGAGTACTAGCACAATTAAACATAATAAATTTAAATAAATAACAATGCATTGAATGTAATTATATTGACCTTAAGGGTTTCTAGTAAGATAAGAAAGAGCGTGGTTTGTAAAAGTGTGGTTAGGAAAAGAGAACGGGTCACTGTGGTCTGAAGAGAATTTATGAGGGAAGAGAGGCGAAAGAGGAGGGATCGTATGGTCAGTGACAATCTGGGAATGGGCATGTGGAGGAGAGAAAGTGTGCGTGTGGGTCTTCATGGAACTTTAAAGGTTAAATTGGAGATGAGATTGGGACAGTCTACGGCTGAGTTTAGAACGCATTAGTTTTAAATCTGAATTGAGAATTAAATTTGGAATTTTAGGTATATACCTATAGCTATATAGAGAGTTTAGGCAAAACAGTATCAGCTGGCATATCAGAAAGATGAGGAACAATGCACTTAACTATTTCAGTGAACAAATTGATCACACTCTTTAGGGCCAAAATATTGGATGGGGCTGAAATGGTCCAAATGGGGGAGCAATACATTATAAGGGGAATGACAATAGTTGAAAAACATATGCGTAGTGCAAGCAGGTCTGTAATTTCTTAGAAGTGGTAGGAGGGACATAGCTTTGTTTTTACTTTTTTTAATATGCTCACAGTAATTCAATTTTTGATCCATTAAAACACCTAAGTCTTTGATGGTGAAGACTCAACTGAGAAAAAGGGAGTTTAAACTGTACCTGAAATCATAAGGGGACTTTTTTTTTTAGCAAGAAGGAAATTATGTTGCATTTATTAGTGTTTGGGTGGAGTTTCCAGGTGTTGCACCACTCTGATACCTTGTTCAATGCAGCCTGTAGGTCATAGACATTGTTAATTTGCTTAAAAATTTTGCTGTCATCAGCGTAAAAAAGGGTGTGAGCTTGAGAGGGATGGACAAGGAAGGCCAGATCATCAATAAAAAGATTAAATAGATATGGCCTGAGAACACTTCCCTTTGGTACACCAGATGTTGTGGGTGACCAATGGGATGAGCAGCCAGGAAGTATTACCCGCTATAATCTATTGCTGAGGAAAGAGTCTACTAGGTTTAGAAAATTGCCATGCAATTTAAAGCGATGAGAGAGTTTATGAAGGAGAAGAGTGTGGCATAGAGAGTCGAAGCCTTTTGAGAAATCTAAGAATATTGCATCAAGTTAAGCTTTATTGGAGATGGAAACAACTGCATGGTGCTGAAAAAGAGCTAAGTTGGTGAGGCAGGAGCGTCCTGGAAGGAAGCCATGCTGATTATTTGATAAAAAAGGAGTAGTGCAGCCTGTTGAGAATGATCCTTTCACAAACTGAAGATAGTATCGGAAGTAATGATATTGGGCAGTTTGAGCGTTCATCTTTAGGACCATTTTTATGTATGGGAATGATATTGGCAATTTTCCATTGGGAAGGGAAGGTGCCTAAGGAAAAGCAACGGTTCAGGAGGAGGCTCAATAGAAGAGAGAGGGAGGAGGCACAGTGTCTAATGAGTTTGGGGCTCATACCATCGGGACCAGGCCACAATGGAGAGGGATTTTGCAGAGATATTCAAATACTTCTCTAGGATATGTGATAAAGTTAGATGGACAATGGTCACGAATTGGCACGGGGAAGTGTTCAATGGTATTAGAGAGATTAGATGAATGGGCTTAGCAATCTGTAAAGAATTTATTAATAAGTTTGGTCTATCTGGGCTCCCAGCCTTAATATTGCTATAAGTCACTTTAATGGGGATGCGTGGAGAGGGTATCCATGAGGGTGTGCAATTATGTTGTATAGTGGAATAATTGACCTATCCCTGATCTTACAGTGTGAATATTTTCTTCTGTCAATAGGAAGTAGCTGAATGGGGGAGAGAATATTATTTAACTTGAAATAACATTACTGGCTAGTTTTTTTCCACACCTCAAAGCAGAAAAGCATCATAACATTTTTTCTTAATACTGATGAGGGCTGCAGAAAAATATTGGAGTATTAGGTTAAAGGCATCATTTATTATCAGTGCTTGCAGGAAGTTCTTTTGTCTTTGTATCAAGCATAGCAGAATATTACTTCTAAAAATGCTGAGTGGTTTTCGTGGGGTTAAATATTGTGCCTTCCTTGAAATTAGTTTTTTATGAACACCTTCCACCTATGAGTGGAAAATGTATGCCCTGTTTCTTAATATAATCCATGTCTACCATAGCTGTACTGATGATAAACTTTTTTTTTCTGTTCAGTATTTACTTTCTTCAGGGAAGGACTCATTAGTAAAGTTATGGGAGCTTTCTACCAGCAGGTGTCTTATTGCATACACTGGTGCTGGAACCACTGGTAAGGAAATCACAAACGAATGCAGTTGACTTCTTTATCACTGATCATTTTGATTAATTTAAGTTGACTTATGCTTGACTGCATATTTTAATCCTTATTTACTGAGGAAATTGTTATTAATTAAAAAAATAATCATTATTTTATATAGTGTAACAATGTTTTTGTTGACTTAAATTCATTTGCATTAAAGATGCTATGTTTTTTGCCTAGGTAAACAAGAGCATAAAGCTCAGGCTGCCTTTAATCATACAGAGGACTATGTGATGTTCCCTGATGAAGCAACCACTAGTCTTTGTTGCTGGAATTCAAGAAATGCATCTAGAAAACAACTACTCTCATTAGGTGTGTAATTTACATTAGTAAATTTTGATTCCATGATTACCTCAGTATGCTTATCCTCTCTTAGTATTTTTAGTGATATGTTTTATATAAGATTATATGAATTTTAGTCTACATATGCTCAGATAACCAGAGCTTCTCTAGTGGAAAATTATCACTGAAGATGAGTGCATAATTCTTTGCTGGTAACCAGTTATTTATTGCTCTGAATTAATTACTTGCAATCGGTTATGACGTTTAGAGTGTCACTTATTTTCTGACTTCTTCCAAAAACTTCTGAGCTCTTCCCCCCAATTTTGCTCAAATGCCTGTAAAACATTTGTTTGAAAAAGTTTAATGAGATCGAAGCATTCCCACTTGTATTGAATCAAATGCAAAGTTGTAGTTGCATAACATAGTTTCTATTAAATACTATAACATGCCTCTTCTACACATTTTGACAAAAGCAAGAAAAGCACATTTCTAGTTGTGACTTAAGTACGTACTTGGAATGGCATCTCAGTCAATCAAAACTCAGGGAAAGAAATTTAATACAGCCCAAATACTGCAAATGGCATTGATAGTGAGAATTGAGAGGAAGCATATCAGTAAGTTAAGCAACTCAAGTAAAGATATAATGAAAACAATGGGGTATGGTCCTGGAGTACTACTCCAAATTTAATGGGCAGCGCTTCAATTAAAAAATAATATCCTCCCTTATCCTTAAGTTTCTGCCAAATACACAACTTAAGAAAATTATTTCAGCATAACGGTGACAGAATATTCTCTGTTAATTGCGGTCAAGTTTAATGAACTTTGCGTTTGATGAATTTGCAGTAAGTAAAATTGTGCCACCCTTGAAATAGGGTTTTCTTGATTACTGTGGTAATTTCAAAACAGTACTGAAGTATATGTGTATCACCATAGAGTAAGTATATTCTAGAGGGCTCACGGCATAGGAGGAAATCGTATCGACTGTTTTAATTCTCAAACAGCCGATAGATGGCCCCTGAAGTGGCGAGCTAGGGCCGAGAGAGTCAGGTTTCAAGGTTCCCAGCTTCTCCCCTTTCCTTCCCGCCCTCCCCTCTGCCTTGACTCTCCCGCAGTCTCCCTAGCATCGAAGGAAGGGAAGACGATGTTTACATCGAGCTGAGAGAATTGGCTCCTATAGGGGATTTTTTTCTCGCCTGGTGAGCTGCGTCTTCCACGATCCTTCCCTCTGCTTGGCTTTCCTCATTCCAACTGAAAACAGTTTTACAACATGCAGCTGTAAGTAAGTGTTTAAACTGTCTCATGCACTTCAAAGATTGCTGTCCGAAAGTCAAGCAGGAGAGAGAGGGATTTTTCAGGGGGGTCCCGGGCCCTATAAATATATATATTCGCAAAACTAAACGAATAGGCTATCAGTTAGATAGGGTTGTGGAAGTATTCACTCCACCACCACAGATTTTGATGAAATTGTGAGAGGAGATATGCTCGAATATCGAATGATACTACCACTACTACTAGCCACTTTGTGAAACTTTCTGCACTCCAGTTAATACGGCAAGGAAATATTACCCGTGAATTAGTTCCACGGTGAAAAATTGGTGCAAAAGCGGAGAAACATTTATGATAATAGGAATTGTTGGTTTGGAGATTCTTATTTCAGGAATAAAGGACATATAAAACGTAAAAGTTATCGAACAACAACATGCGAATAAATATACAAAAGATTTCACATTTATTTAAATACAAGCTGGTAGCAATTTTTCACAACATTTTAATGCGTACGATGCGTTTCGGCTCACAGACCCATCATCTGGTACAATTTATTTATTTCATCCAAGTTTATTTCTGTGTCCATAATATATATTTTTATTAATTAAAATGCTCATTTGCAAACTTTGTTGTATTCCACACAGTATGCATTAAAAATCCAACCGGTTTCCTTCTTTTCAGGTCTTTAGCGTTATCGTAAACCTCTAGTTAAAGACCTGAAAATATCGAAACCGGTTGAGTTTTTTCATTAGTACTGTAATGAATACTAAATGGTTTAGTTTTTAATTTATAATGTCACCATACCGCAAAGTGAAATCACAAAACATTATTTCAAATATATTTATACGTTCGTGATCATCTATTTCATCGCCTGGTGTGGTCTTAAAAGTAAAAATGAGCAAAAATTGGTCACGATAGGCGATGGAAACTCTCAACTAGGAAATACGTAATAATGAGTTGATCTTTAATAAGAAGGAAGCGATCTTTAGAATCGCAATACAAGGAGGGATGTTTTGGAAATAATAAAAGATTTACTTAAGGTATCGAGACCGAATTGTACAGGTTATCTTTGTGTCTGGTATGCAATCCGAGCGAGCGAGCAGCTGGAGAAATGACAAATATGAAATGACGATTTTTCCTGTGAAACACTACAGCTGCCCGTTTCTATCACTATTATTATAGGATAAGGACCTAATTTTAGCAACTGCTAGATTAGGAGAGAAAAAATGTGATTTAAATGCACGTTTACAGCACTATTCATAACATCTTCTCAACCACAATGTCCATCATTTATCAATAATATTTTCACCGCGGGAATAAACTGCCTCACGTTTGTATCCTGCCGTTTTATTCTACCCTCAGCCTTGCTGATAAGGGACATGAAAATATCCTCACTTATCGTCAATTATTATCGATAATATACGGGAACATCGGCGACCAACTCCTTCTCCATCATGTTTAGCATGCTTATTCCAACGCTTTCATACCCCCTTTTCAGCCAAGGCCAAGTTCAGCATTCCTTCTGTTTTCTTTTTTTCGCCTCTTTAATGTTCAAGAGGCCTGTTCAGACAATTTCGCCTGCTAAAAAAGACAGAATCCTACACTTCCATAAGCTTCCAAATTTTTGAAATTTGCTTCCAAAAATGCTACTGCTGATGCATACCTCTTTTTGTTCGTTTGCAGCTGCGCGCTCAAGAATTCATAACCAAATACTTTTAAGCTTTAGTTACCAACTGTGGTGAAGAGGCTATGACCGTTAGCGAAAGGCAAGCAGTGCACTGTTTTTCAGTGTAGAGAGCCAATCTCGCATTCCTATTTTATTGTAATATTCCGGCTCTTGGTGTTGTCAATAACATTTACACCTCACCAAAAAGAGGTATTTCCGAACTGAAGTTCTGAAGCATACTACGCGAAATGTATTTCATTTGATACATTGATCGTTCAACGAAGCGATGAACATCAATAAGATTTATATTGTCTCTTGAAGCGAAAAAACCTTCCCTCGCGGAAAATCTCTTCCTCGTCAAAACAACAGCTCATCTCGCCAACCTATCTGATGGCAATGCGATCTCCTTGCGAGGCGGGAGCTTTCAACGTAGACCCAGGCCAGTAAGGAAAGCCTGACGAGGTGCGTTCATTAAAAATTCATAACTCCCCTTGTAATCGAGATAAAGTTACAATTCTTTCACCAAAAATAAATTTATAGTTTTGTCCAAATTTCATACGCAGCATATATGGACCTATATCGTAAGATACGAAAGTTAGCAGGCGATTGATTTTTACCCTGCAAAATTCCAGATTTTTCGTCCGAAAGATATATAAACACATATAACAACGTTGAAACTGAGTTATGAACAAATTAAAGTTTACCAGTACGGAAAAATCTGCAATAAACATTTCCTGCAAGTTTCAACTTTATACTAAGAACAGTCTGCCGGAAAATGGATTAGGAATATAAACTCGGAAAAGTCAAGTAACTAGCCGAAATTCTAGAAAATATTTTTTATAACATTTGTTATAAACAAAATCGAATAATTAATGTCTCCACTAAACGTAGCAACCCTTTCTGCTTCAGAATATATTTTTAGACTTGTGGAACGAGCAACTTAAAAAAATTGCCAAAATTGTTCATAGCCATCTGGTTAATTGTTCTAGAACTACACCAAAAACGTATACGATTTTTGTAAGTGTGGTGAGCTCTCTATATATACTTACTCTATGGTATCACTCATAGCTCATGAGAGACTTACCTGCAAATGGGTTAAGGCCAGTGATTTTTCATCACTAATAGTTCGAGAAGTAGGCAATAAATAAAAAAATGGAAAAATGTGTCTTTTAATTTTTCTATTTGTATCACAATTGGCTACAAAAAATAATGAAAAATTCCATTAATTGGTGCATTTTTCTTAAAGGGTTTTAGTAGAGTATTCTAACCATAACATTTGGAATTGCATTCTTGATCTAATGGTGGCTTTCCTAAAAGTGGTATTTCTTGCTAAATAGACCTTACTCGAATGGTGGCTGGTTGCCTGAGTTACTATGGGCCAAAAAGATTTCCTAACTAATGAAGTTGTGCATTGTATTCTCTTGGACTACATTTGACTTTGTCTATTTTTTAATGTGATTTTCAAAGATCTGAATTTGAACACCTTAATTTTACCTGCTTGGCGAGGTCTGGCACATGGCACAACAGCTTTTTGTGCAGTGCAACTTTGGAATGTGCAGTGAAGTTTTCTCGGGTTTTGCACTGGGTCAGGTCCAAGGATTCAGGAATCCAAGATTGGATTCCTGAATCCCTGAAGATGATGGGAGAGTTGTCCATCGAAATGTTGGAAGGAGAAATGAAGGACCTGGCCTGGTGTGAAACCCGAGAAAACTTCACTGCCATTGTTCGCCGGGAAAAAACCAAAAATTATGTAACTTTGGAATGTATATGGGCTTCAAAGTAAGCTTACCATTTGCTGTGTAGTACTCAGATTAAAGTCAAGAAGGAGTTTCATGGTCTCAAGGAAACTTTGGGAATGCATATATAGTGAATTAATATGGATAGGGTTGAGCATTTGGAATAACCCAAAGTTTTGCTGCTGTTCATAAAGCTGGAAAATTAACATGGAACTGCAGTAAAGAAAACCAAGTAATGAAAACCACTTCTAAAATTAATAAACCTTTTTATCTGCGTGGTGATTTTTGGATTTTGAACGTTAATAAGAATGAACTTCATAGTTAAAAGTCGTTAAAACTATAGTGGCTTCTTAAATGTTTAGTTTTGGTGGAACTTCTAGTTTTTTGTTATGTGACTTGGTAACTAACAATTGTTAGCGAGGAGAGTCGGTGGCCAGGAAACTACATATATCATTTGCTGTTGCGTCAAATCATCAGATACTCGTGGAAAGGAAGTTTATAATTCATGTAACATGCTGCCAACTTCACTATTTTGTCTCATTGAAATCCATGTTTGGGGCAAAACTTTAAATTTTATGGGTCAAGGATTTGGGATAATTGTTAAATAAAGGTATTGATTAAGATTTATGTTTTGAACAATGAAGGAATAGGTCGAGTAGGTATGGAAACTGATTTCATCAATATCTTGTATGATGTTGGGCACGAAAATGTAAGTTGGCATCAACTTTCATTATCAGCTGTGAAGCAAGTGATTTTTTTACTAAAAGCTCATTCCTGCTTAATTATGACCCCCAGAAGGTTTCCAATGAGTTAGTCATGCATCTGGATAATGTGGTTACAATTTATTTAATCAGAGAATATAGTTTGGAGAATGCATGTTCTCATCTATCTTGCTTGATTGCCTAGTAAAAATTAAATTGTATATTAATTTTATCCTTCACCTTGCTATCTTTGAATTCTGGAGTAAGAACTACCCTCTGGTTAATTACATCCCAGGTGCTAGGCAGATAGGCCTTGGAGTAACTTGTAGCACAGAGAAGTCAAATTTCATCTAAAAGCATATGCACCACTCAACTTTTTGGGAACTTTTTTGACCCATATTACTGTTTAGTGATTAAATTAAGAAAGAAGAACTTTGTACTTTCACTGTTTAGTGCCTAAAATTCAGAAAATGTAACAATTACACAGGTAAAACTCCCCTGATCCTGGGCTACCCATAGCAGATTTTTTAGCGATTATGTGATCAAAAATTTTGGTTTAGTTTTATCTAGATTGTCATATAAGTATTAATGTTTTAAGTGCTTGCCATGGGATATGCATCTACTTTTAGATAAGTATGTCTTTGCTGTAGGTCATTCGAACAGGCATTTCCTGAATTGGAAACAGCAAGAAAAACGGTGTACATGAAAACAACTTCACCACAAGGAAACACCATATCATACCCATTTAAAATGGAAAAATAGCCCAAGCATATCTAACCTCCTTGCTCAAACAATGTCGAGTTTTATTGACTGTGGGATTCAGAATCTGGGGCCAAATGCTGTAATTAGGATTGGAAAAAATTCATGAAAATCATGTGAATGTTTAGAATATTCAGTACATATCTTATTTTTTAAATGATGTTCATAATTCTTTATTAACCAGTTTCCTTTTAATTTTCAGGGCATAATGGTCCAGTCAGATATTTAGTTCATTCTCCTAATGCACCTGCATTCCTAACATGCTCGGATGATTTCCGTGCTAGATTTTGGTATCGAAGGACACCAACTCATTAAAATAGGTTTTTAATTGTGTAAGGTGTGTATCTTGATTACGCATCAGTATGTGTATTGATGTATTTTTGTTTGAAGTTTTCTATGTCATGAACTGGAAAGTGATATTTCTCTATGTCTTTGTGGACTTAACTGTTGGAATAAATGAAATATCTGTACTTTCTTATTTTAATTGACATTTCTTGGTGTATAGGGAAACCAGACTCCTTGGCATCCCCATTATCTATGCATGCTCCAAGAGAACCATTGTACAGCCTTTTGTCGGAGGTTAAATCTTTGTTAATTAACTCCCACATCAAGGTCTAACATTTGATGGGGAACTAGTGTTTGAGTCGTATGTGCCTGGTATCGCTGTTGGTCTTGGAGGTAGCCATGAGGGGCGCTGATGCACTGATCTTCCGAGACAGGCAGTGATGCGTTGACCAGACACTTGATCAGGAGCTATCATTCAGCCAGGCAGGCATTAAGTGAGTCACCAGTCACCTGGGAGCCCCATCTCTTTGCCAGTCTTTGTAAATTAAACTTTATTTCAAAGAAAATAAACGTTTAAGTTATTCCAAAGAAGTCTTTTCGGTAATGATATCCTGTGTGAGGTTCATGGAGCAGAATCGTCCGAACAATATTTGGTAGCAATGCTACGGTTCGAGTCTACGCACGAGGGTGCAAGTCTCCAGCGTGCTCTTCATTTGGTTGCTGTCTTCTGGCATGAGAGAAGATTCGTCACTACTAACCGCAGCAAATTAATGAAGATGAAGTCTACGCATCAACCGGCGAAATTCTGAGTGGTGCTAGCGGCCCACATCACCAGGACGTCGAGTTCCAGTCGTTCATTTGACCGACGGCCTGGAGGAGTCGGGGTTGAGTTCCACTGTCCTCGACACGACGCACACCTGCTCGTGGATCGCCAAGGAGAGAATCAGCTGTTCTCTCAACACACCCGGAATTCCAGAAATCAAAGACTGATATGTATTAATAATTTCTTTCTTTCTTGTCATAGTCTCTCACTGGGTCAGAATGATTGTATTTTCTCTCTCCATTTATCGGAGTCTAGTCGTTTCACGATAACTTGGCTATTAATGGACAAATTTCTTTTCCTAATTGAATTCACTTACGTAAGTAGTAATTATTCTCACAGTGATGGCCAACGGGCAATCTTTGTTGCGAAAGCAGAAAGCAACTGCAAATCAAATCCTAAGTTTCAGAAAGAATACGAAGGGGAAGAAATTGCTAAAGATTCAGACGGAATTTTACTTCCAAAGTCAATTAGGATTACTCAAAAATTATTGGAAAGAGTTCTATACCTGGCAATATGAACTGATTGAATTTGAGGAATCATTAAACGAAGATGATTATTTTAAATTTGATTCATACAATGCAATCGAAGATGAATACTTGTGTGCGAAAGCCGTATTGATGGCCGATATGCATCAGTGCAAAGTAGTCGAGGGTTCTGGCTCACACTCGCATAACCAAGCATCTGAGGTTCAAGTTGAAAATTATGATTTAACACATTGTGGTCCGTTCACGTAAAAGTACATGTTTCCTCATCCATTAGTAGTTGTCCGGTCACATATTTTTACGTGTTTTTGTATTATGATTTGTCACTCCCCTCTATGGAATTAATTTGGACTGTTTGACCAAATTATTTTCTTGCAAAAAATAAATTAACACATAAAATGAAATATACATTAAATACAATAATAATAAAAATGCATTAACCCTCATATGGATTATCTGCGCCTTAGCGGCGCTCGTGGTTTTAAAAGTGGTGTAAAAATTTTCCATTCCAATGGATCATTTTGAAATTTTCAGTAGTCAATTTTTTGCGCCTTTTTTGTCTACATATAAAATTTTGTTTGCATAGTGTTAATAGTTTACATTTTATTGGCCTCTAATGAAAAAAGTTACGTCGTTGGATTTACGGCGCCGCTGCGGCGCTCAGTATTTCCTCGTCGCTACGTCGGGGACTGCACTCTCAGTGTTAATTTCAAAGCAATTATGTTTCGTATAAAATGCTATAATCTATTTACAATATTATTATTTAATTTTCTAAACTTTATAAACAAAATTAAATTGTTAAACAAAAGGAAAATATAACTATACCAATTTTGCTTTCTATTTTCGCTAGGAATCATAATGTTTGCCTCGATATAATGTTCATTGACAAAACTTCATCTTTTCAAAACAATAATTCATAGAATCTCATGGCTAGCCAAAGTTGTTTTTTCCTGGGCCTCCTACTTAGTGTTGCTTGGGCCGAGAATTTCCTCGTCGCTACGTCAGGGACGGCACTCTGAACGCTAATGTCAAAGCAATTATGTTTCGTATGAAATGCTTTAATCTATTTACAATATTATTATTTAATTTTTTTAAACTTATAAACCAAGTGAAATTGTTTAACAAAAGGAAAATGTTACAATATCAATTATGCTTTCTCTTTTAGCTAAGAATCATTATGTTTACCTTGTTATAATGTTCATTGACAAAACTTCATCTTTTTGCAAGAATTATTCATTGAAACTCATGGCTAAGCTAGGTTGTTTGTTCCATGGCTTCCGTCTTAGTTTTCTTGGGCACCTTCTCCGCTCCGCGTCCACGTAACTGCCGTGGTCATAGTCACCTTTGAGTAAATCCCAGTGTTAGTCTGTTTAGAATTACACCAAGCAGCAATTCTAAGAAAATTTTAACACAATGCATTATCCGAATTCGTAGAATAATGCTTCCTCACCGTCGTGTGAATATTTCTCGTTGAATGAGCAACTGTAACTTGCCAGGAGATTCAGAGGTTTCACCGACTACCGTGAAGAACACATTGCATGGTCACTGTTACATGTCTTGTACCTCTAATTCGAAAATATTCCTTTGCGCCTACGATAGTCAATGCAAAATTGCTGACGTTTATATAATTACCGATGACGCGACAGTTTACCATTGGGGTGAAATCAAGATTACTACCCAACTAATTGTGTGATAGAAAATAATTTCTTTTTCCTGACCATTAGTTCAGTATTTACATGGTAAAAATCGTTTCATGATGAATAGGAGAATAGACAATTTACCGTGAAGCGAAAATTTGTAATTCTCGTTTCTTTGTGTACTCAAATGCACAGATATTTTATTCATTGGGATTTTACTAACGTGAAGGGGTGAGTGAGGAAGAGAAAGGAGAAGGAATGCCAGGTTGGTTGTTTTGAGGTGAAGGGGTGGTAGTGTGTCGACTGCCAAGGATCAGGGAATACCCAGATCGTTAGGCCAGGTAAGAGTAGAAAACCTTTATCGCGAAAAAGGTTGGGAGTGCAAGGAGACAATTAGATACAATAGCCTGCTTTTTCTTTATCTTTCCATCGCTGCATGAGGGACAGGGAACCAAAGCCTTGTCAAAACGCCTCGCGGTGGCCCTCCCTTCATTCCAAGAAGGTCCAGCTCGGGTGGGTCATTAGGGTGGAGAGAAGTTCAATCAACTTTTGTGGGCGGGGGGAAGAAGGCGGTGAATGACGAATAAGGAAGCTTAGTGGGAAGGTATGGATGGATAGTCTCAATGGTCTCAATGTTTGGGTCAGTGAAACGCTACGGAAAGAAAAGGTGAGGGAAGTCCTCCCAGCTTGAAGGTATTTTTTTCACCCCAGAACATTCTTCCTTCAGTCCCTCACGTAGAGCTGGACGAAAGAAAATAGGCGCCTGTTTCTTCTTTCCTACCACCTATAACCCATACTTCTATTATTTTCTTGGATTTCCCAACAATCCAGGAGTAAAACCTCGTCTGGTACACTCCCAATCACATTTAAGGCCGGGACACACATGACCGCACCGAGCCCGCGCCGACACACGGCCGAGTGTTGGACGTGATACGGCGAGAAAGGAAAACAATGCATTCAAACGCGTAGGGACACACACCACCGCACCGTGCCCGCACCGTCACCGTGCTTGGAGACCGCGCCGTCACCGACTAGTTCAGTTTACTTTTTGACGGTGACGGTGCGGGCTCGTGCAACATGGAGAGCGAGAAACTTATTGAAGAAGTGCGGAAATTCCCAGTTCTGTATGACCAAACTGTGGATAATTATCGGAATGTCGAGTACAAGGAAAGGGTGTGGAAAATGATTTCCGAGAAACTGAAAGTATCAGGTATGTCACATTTTTATATTCTTTCATTTCGTTATACAGAGTGTTTATTTACCGTGTATAGTGCATGTACAAGTTTGCAACAGTTTCTACATTGGTCAAACATCTCAGTACTTAATGAATAGGAATTCACAACTCAAATCATCAATAAAAAATAAAACACAGTTATGTGCCCTTGCACAACCCAGATTATTCAATAGCCATTATTTCGACTTTAGTAATACCAAAATTTTAGAAAATGAATTAATTTTAGCGAAGCGGTTGATAAAAGAAATTATATATATTTCAAAAAAATGAAAATTGTTGTAATAAAAGATCGGATATTGATAATTTGAGTATAATTTATTTTTACTTTATTGATTTTCTCTGAATGTAACCATGGTCTACAAAATAATCATTGTTACCATAAACAAACAAACACCACAAATTAAGTCACGTTGAACTCCTGTGTATCCCTTTTCTCAATTACTTAATACTGAATTTGTCGTTTTATTTTATTATAAACTAAAAACAGTATTGTAACTTTATATATTTATGATTCCAAATTTTACTATCATATCATATTTAATTCATCCATATGTTTATCTCATTTTCTTTTTCATAACTAAGCCCTTTAGAAGATATACAATTATATCGAAGCGTTGGCTAAATTTGGTTTTTATTTATTTCGACCTAAACTCCAAGAACTCACAAAAATATACATAAATAAGTTTAAGAAGAGGTCAAGAAAAAATAAAAATTTAACAATAATAATTAACGCACTAACACAGTTGAATTTCCAAAGTTGAAAGTTGTAGTTCAAAATAATATCGCTACTTGTACGTTAAAGTCCAATGTCATTTGGCGGTAAATCTTGGGCGTCTTATATTCCCAGTGCAGCCCTCACTTGCCACTCTACACTTCCAACTGGAGAGTTAAAGAAATCCTTGAGTTTTTCTCGAACAGCAAACGCTTCTCCTGTTGACCCTCCTCGTAGACGGGGTAGGTCTTGAAAATTGCAGGCCCTGCTAGGGAGGCTGGTGCTCTCAGTCCCATCTTTGCTTTCATTTAATGCTGACATGTTAATTCCTTCATTATGTCGTATGAAATTGTGGAGGACGCAAGCAGCTAGTACTAAAGTCGTAATGTTTTCAGGATTTCCTTGCAACCGTCGGGAGAAAATGCGAAACTTCTGTACCAAAATTCCAAACGCATTTTCAGAAATCCTCCTAGCTCGGCTTAGACGGTAGTTAAATATCCTTTTGTCATCTGTCAAACCTTTTCCAGGATAAGGTCTCATCATATATCTTTTAAGAGGAAAGGCTTCATCACCTACAATGACCATTGGCAGTTAGAAATTTGTTCCAGGTAGTGCTCCACCCCTTGGAACATTGAGCTGGCCATGCTCCAGAGCTCTTCCAAAATTCGAGTTTAAAAAAATACCTCCATCCGAGTTTTTCCCGTAAGCTCCGACGTCTACCACAATGAAGTTGTAGCATGGGTCAACTAAGGCTAGAAGTACAATGGAGTATGAGTGTTTGTAATTCCAGTATAGACTGCCTGATAACTTCGGAGCTTGAATAGGGTAGTTTCCTTCATCAAAGAAAACGAAAGGCATTGATTGCGATTCGTTACCCACCATTAGTGTAATCATAATACACAAATTATTTGGTTTTTGAAATACCGGTTTAGACGAATGGCAAGGGTCAAATTTTATCCTCATTTGAAAAAGGCCAGATTGGCGCCCATGCGATTCCACTCCACGTGACGTCACAGGGACCTAGTTTCTACACGAGAGGATAGGAGTTACACATCGTCTGAGGTTACCAATGCATGCATGAGGCACAGAGCTCAGGGAAACATGTCTTAATAATCACCTACTAAAACTGGCTAAGGTCGGAAAGTTTTCGTCGTTTGATAAGGTATTAATAAACCTTTTTTAAGCCAAGCGCTACCTTTCAGCAAGGTACTCAGCTACCCGCTGGCAGCCTGCGACGTATCAGCGCTAAGCCTCGCCTCAAGGTCACCTCACCGGGCGGGAGGGGGAACCAGAAATACGGCGTACGGAGATATTTCCCGGCATTCATACTTGAGCGTCGCGTTTTCGCGCGCTTGAAAATTTTCACTTTTCATTTAATCGCGAAAAATAGATATTGTCATTTTAAAATCTTAAAGCGTGAAATACGTACTCCAGGAGTAATAATCTTTCGATTAAGGCAATAAAAAATAATAGGAAACCACCCTATTGTAACATGCTTCCCATCCAAGGCTCCAATACAGTTGGGGAACTGCCACTTTTCCCAAAACTCAGATGCCACAGTGTTCCATTTTGCTTCATCTGGCACAGGCATGACCTCCTTTTGAATAACGTCCACTATTGCTTTACATGTACTGTGAATGATAGCAGCTACAGTCGATCTGCCCAGCCTATAGCTGAATGAAATTGTCTTGAAAGTATCCCCAGTTGCAAGGAACCTGAAAAAAGATATTTTGATAGATTTTAACATAAAATTATTATTCTAAAAGAATATTTTTTTTAGGAGGGCCGGAAGAGTGCAGGAAAAGGTGGGCCTCGTTTCGAGATCAGTTCCGTCGAACTCTACAAAAGAGGAAGACAAAATCGGGACAAGCTGCTGCCAAAAAAAATAAGTACAAGTACGAAGACATTTTGGAATTTTTACTGCATATCAGAAAAAATATTTCAAACAACCATTACACACAAAATTAAAACTTTCATTCGAAAATAACAGACAAAGGGATCAGAAATAGAAAGCATTACGGCAAAAAATGGAAAAGAATGCAGCGTTCAAGATTTTTTGTTATAACTTCCACAAGAATGGGTTTAATCTAGCAAAGCGTGGTGAGAAATAAAGATAGTAGATGTATTTACCATTATCAATCAGAAAATTTGTAAATTCAGGCTAACTTTGAAAGATAATAGCAAAAAATGACGCGGCGCCGCTGCGGCGCCGAAAATCCAACGACGTAACTAAATTTGTAAATCCATATGAGGGTTAATTTGTTCGGCATTTAATTGCTTGTCGGCATTAATTTGTTGTCGGCATTTAATTATTTGTCGGCATTTATTTGTTGTCGGCATTAATTTATTGTCGGCATTAATTTGTTGACGGCATTAATTTGTTGTCAGCATTAATTTGTTGTCGGAATTTAATTCTTTGTCGGCATTTATTTCATGTCGGCATTTAATTTGTGGTCGGCATTAATTTGTGGCAGGCATTTAATTTGTTGTCGGCATTAAATTTTTTGTCGGAATTAATTTGTTGACGGCATTTAATTTGTTGTCGGCATTTAATTTGTTGTCGGCATTTTTTTGTTGTCGGCATTTAATTTGTTGTCGGCATTAATTTGTTGTAGGCATTTAATTTGTTGTCGTAATTTAATTTGTTGTCGGCATTTAATTTGTTGTCGGCATAGATTTGTTGTCGCCATTCATTTTTTGTCGGCATATAATTATTTGTCGGCATTCAATTGGTTGTCGGCATTTAATTTGTTGTAAGAATAATTTTGTTGTCGGCATTAATTTGTTGTCGGCATTAATTTTTTGTCGTCATTTAATTTGTTGTCGGCATTAAATTTAATGTCGACATTTAATTTGTTGTTGGCATTAATTTGTTGTTGACATTTATTTGTTGTCGTCATTTAATTTGTTGTCGGCATTAATTTGTTGTAGGCATTTAATTTGTTGTCGTAATTTAATTTGTTGTCGGCATTTAATTTGTTGTCGGCATAGATTTGTTGTCGCCATTCATTTTTTGTCGGCATATAATTATTTGTCGGCATTCAATTGGTTGTCGGCATTTAATTTGTTGTAAGAATAATTTTGTTGTCGGCATTAATTTGTTGTCGGCATTAATTTTTTGTCGTCATTTAATTTGTTGTCGGCATTTAATTTAATGTCGGCATTTAATTTGTTGTTGGCATTAATTTGTTGTTGATATTAATTTGTTGTCGTCATTTAATTTGTTGTAGGCATTAATTTGTTGTAGGCATTAATTTGTTGTCGGCATTAATTTGTTGTCGGCATTAATTTGTTATCGGCATTAATTTGTTGACGGCATTTATTTGTTGTCTGCATGTATTTGATGTAGTCATTTAATTTGATGCCGGCATTTAATTATTTGTCGGCATTTATTTTGTTGACGTCATTTAATTTGTTGTCGGCATTTAGTTTTTTTTCGGCATTTAATTTGTTGTCGTCATTTAATTTGTTGTCCGCATTTAATTATTTGTCGGCATTTAATTTATTGTCGGCATTAATTTGTTGTCGGCATTTCATTTGTGATCGGCATTAGTTTGTTGTCGGCATTTAATTTGTTGTCGGCATAAATTTGTTGTAGGCATTTAATTTGTTGTCGGCATTAAATTTGTTGCCGGCATTAATTTGTTGTAGGCATTAATTTGCTGTCGGATTTATTTTATTGTCGGCATTTAATTTGTTGTTGGCATTAATTTGTTGTAGGCATTTAATTTGTTGTCGGCATTTAATTTGTTATCGGCATTTAATTTGTTGTCGGCATTAATTTGCTGTAGGCATTAATTTGTGTTCGGCATTAATTTATTTTCGGCATTAATTTGTTGTCGGCATTAATTTGTACGTCATTTAATTTGTTGTCGTCATTTAATTTGTTGTCGTCATTTAATTTGTTGTCCGGCATTTAATTATTTGTCGGCATTTAATTTGTTGTCGGCATTAATTTGTTGTCGGCATTTAATTTGATGTCGGCATTAATTTGTTGTAGGCATTAATTTGCTGTCGTCATTTAATTTGTTGTCTTTATTTAATTTTTTGTCGTCATTTAATTTTTTGTCGTCATTTAATTTGTTGTCGGCATTAATTTGATGTTGACATTAATTTGTTATCGTCATTTATTTTGTTGACGGCATTTAATTATTTGTCGGCATTTAATTTATTGTCGGCATTAATTTGTTGTAGGCATTAATTTGCTGACGGCATAAATTTCTTGTCGGCATTTATTTGTTGTCCTCATTTAATTTGTTGTCGGCATTTAATTTAATGTCGGCATTTAATTTGTTGTTGGTATTATTTTGTTGTTGACATAAATTTGTTGTCGTCATTTAATTTGTGTTCGGCATTTAATTATTTGTCGACATTTAATTTGTTGTCGGCATTAATTTTTTGTAGGCATTAATTTGCTGTCGGCATTTAATTTGTTGTCGGCATTAATTTGTTGTCGTTATTAATTTGTTGTCGGCATTTAATTAGTTGTCGGCATTAATTTGTTGTCGGCATTTAATTTACTGCCGGCATTAATTTGTTGTAGGCTTTATTTTGTTGTCGGCATTTAATTTGTTGTCGGCATTTAATTTGTTGTCGGCATTAATTTGTTGTAGGCATTAATTTGCTGTCGTCGTTAATTTGTTGTCGGAATTAATTTGTTGTCGCCATTCATTTATTGTCGTCATTTAATTTGTTGACGGCATTTAATTTTATGTCGGCATTTAATTTGTTGTCGGCATAAATTTGTTGTTCACATTAATTTGTCGTCGTCATTTAATTTGTAGTAGGCATTTAATTATTTGTCGGCTTTTAATTTGTTGTCGGCATTAATTTGCTGTAGGCATTAATATGCTGTCGGCATTAATTTCTTGTCGGCATCAATTTGTTGTCGTCATTTAATTTGTTATTGGCATTTACTTTAATGTCGGAATTTAATTTGTTTCCGGCATTAATTTGTTCTTGACATTAATTTGTCGTCATTTAATTTGTTGTCGTCATTTAATTTGTTGTCGGCATTTAATTATTTTTCGGCATTTAATTTGTTGTCGGCATTAATTTGTTGAAGGCATTAATTTGTTGTAGGCATTTAATTTGTTGTCGGCATTTAATTTTTTGTCGGCATTTAATTTGTTGTCGTCATTTAATTTGCTTCTGCATTTAATTTAATGTCGGCATTTAATTTGTTGTCGGCGTTAATTTGTTGTTGACATTAATTTGTTGTCGTCATTTAATTTGTTGTTGGCATTTAATTATTTGTCGGCATTTAATTTGTTGTCGGCATTAATTTGTTGTAGGCATTAATTTGCTGTCGGCATTAATTTGTTGTCGGCATTAATTTGTTGTCGTCATTTAATTTGTTGTCGGCATTTAATTTAATGTCGACATTTAATTTGTTGTTGGCATTAATTTGTTGTTGACATTTATTTGTTGTCGACATTCAATTTGTTGTCGGCATTCAATTATTTGTCGGCATTTAATTTGTTGTCGGCATTAATTTATTGTAGGCATTAATTTCCTGTCGGCATTAATTTGATGTCGGCATTAATTTGTTGTCGGCATTAATTTGTTGTCGGCATTTAATTTGTTGTCGGCATTTAATTTGTTGTCGGCTTTTATTTGTTGTGGGCATTTAAAATATTGC
Organism: Ischnura elegans; assembly: GCF_921293095.1. NCBI lineage: Eukaryota > Metazoa > Arthropoda > Insecta > Odonata > Coenagrionidae > Ischnura > Ischnura elegans. Next base: position 95,304,620 of record NC_060253.1, read on the forward strand.
CAGCATTTAATTTTTTGATGGCATTAAATTTGTTGTCGGCATTAATTTGTTGTCGTCATTTAATTTGTTGTTGGCATTCAATTTAATGTCGGCATTTAATTTGTTGTCGGCATTAATTTGTTGTAGACATTAATTTGTTGTCGGCATTTAATTTGTTGTAGGCATTAATTTCCTGTCGGCATTAATTTGTTGTCGGCATTAATTTGTTGTCGGCATTAATTTTTTGTCGGCATTAAATTTGTTGTCGTAATTTAATTTGCTGTCGGCATTAATTTCTTGTCGTCATTTAATTTGTTGTTGGCATTTAATTTTTTTGTCGGCTTTAATTTGTTGTCGGCATTTAATTTGTTGCCGGCATTAAATTTGTTGTCTTCATTTTATTTGCTGTCGGCATTAATTTGTTGTCGTCATTTAATTTGGTGTCGGCATTAATTTGTTGTCGGAATTAATTTGTTGTCGGCATTAATTTGTTGTCGGCATTTAATTTGTTGTGGGCATTAATTTGTTGTAGGCATTTAATTTGCTGTAGGCATTTAATTTGTTGTCGGCATTAAATTTGTTGTCGTCATTTTATTTGCTGTCGGCATTAATTTGTTGTCGTCATTTAATTTGGTGTCGGCATTAATTTGTTGTCGGCATTAATTTGTTGTCGGCATTTAATTTGTTGTGGGCATTAATTTGTTGTAGGCTTTTAATTTGCTGTCGGCATTAATTTGTTGTCGGCATTTAATTTGTTGTCGGTATTAATTATTGTTGACATTAATTTGTTGTCGGCATTAATTTGTTCGGAATAAAATTGCTTGTCGGCATTAATTTGGTGTCGGCATTTAATTATTTGTCGGCCTTTATTTGTTGTCGGCATTAATTTATTGTCGGCATTAATTTGTTGATGGCATTAATTTGTTGTCAGCATTAATTTGTTTTGGGCATTTAATTCCTTGTCGGCATTTATTTGATGTTGGCAATTAATTTGTGGTCGGCATTAATTTGTGTCCGGCATTTAATTTGTTGTCGGCATTAAATTTTTTTGTCGGCATTAATTTGTGTCCAGCTTTTAATTTCTTGTCGGCATTAATTTTTGTCCGGCATTTAATTTGTTGTCGACATTAAATTTTTTTGTTGGCATTAATTTGCTGTCGGCATTTAATTTGTTGTTGGCATTAATTGGTGTCGGCATAAAATTTGTTGTCGTCATTTAATTTGGTGTCGACATTAATTTGTTGTCGTCATTTAATTTGCTGTCGGCATTAATTTGTTGTCGGCATTTAATTTGTTGTCGGCATTAATTTGTTGTCGGCATTAATTTTTTGTAGGCATTAATTTGTTGTCGGCATTTAATTTCCTGTCGGCATTAATTTGTTGTCGGCATTAATTTGTGTTCGGCATTTAATTTGTTGTCGGCATTAATTTGTTGTTGACAATAATTTTCTTTCGGCATTATTTGTTCGGCATATAATTTGTTTTCGGCATTAATTTGTTCGGCATTTAATTATTTGTCGGCATTTATTTGTTGTTGGCATTAATTTTTTGTCGGCATTAATTTGTTGACGGCATTAATTTGTTTTCAGCATTAATTTGTTGTCGGCATTTAATTCGTTGTCGGCATTTAATTTTTGTTCCGCATAAATTTGCTGTCGGCATTTATTTGTTGTCGGCATTTAATTTGTTGTCGGCATTTATTTGTGTCCGGCATTTAATTTGTTGTCGGCATTGAATTTTTTTGTCGGCATTAATTTGTTGTCGGCATTTAATTTGTTGTCGGCATTAATTTGTGTCCGGTATTTAATTTGTTGTCGGCATTAAATTTTTATGTCGGCATTTATTTGTTGTCGGCATTAATTTATTGTCGGCATTAATTTGTGTCCGGCATTTAATTTGTTGTCGGCATTTAATTTTTTTGTCGGCATTAATTTGTTGTCGGCATTTAATTTGTTTTCGGCATTAATTTGTTGTCGGCATAAAATTTGTTGTCGTCATTTAATTTGCTGTCGGCATTAATTTGTTGTCGTCATTTAATTTGTTGTCGGCATTAATTTGTTGTCGGCATTAAATTTGTTGCCGGCATTAATTTGTTGTAGGCATTAATTTGCTGTCGGATTTATTTTATTGTCGGCATTTAATTTGTTGTTGGCATTAATTTGTTGTAGGCATTTAATTTGTTGTCGGCATTTAATTTGTTATCGGCATTTAATTTGTTGTCGGCATTAATTTGCTGTAGGCATTAATTTGTGTTCGGCATTAATTTATTTTCGGCATTAATTTGTTGTCGGCATTAATTTGTACGTCATTTAATTTGTTGTCGTCATTTAATTTGTTGTCGTCATTTAATTTGTTGTCCGGCATTTAATTATTTGTCGGCATTTAATTTGTTGTCGGCATTAATTTGTTGTCGGCATTTAATTTGATGTCGGCATTAATTTGTTGTAGGCATTAATTTGCTGTCGTCATTTAATTTGTTGTCTTTATTTAATTTTTTGTCGTCATTTAATTTTTTGTCGTCATTTAATTTGTTGTCGGCATTAATTTGATGTTGACATTAATTTGTTATCGTCATTTATTTTGTTGACGGCATTTAATTATTTGTCGGCATTTAATTTATTGTCGGCATTAATTTGTTGTAGGCATTAATTTGCTGACGGCATAAATTTCTTGTCGGCATTTATTTGTTGTCCTCATTTAATTTGTTGTCGGCATTTAATTTAATGTCGGCATTTAATTTGTTGTTGGTATTATTTTGTTGTTGACATAAATTTGTTGTCGTCATTTAATTTGTGTTCGGCATTTAATTATTTGTCGACATTTAATTTGTTGTCGGCATTAATTTTTTGTAGGCATTAATTTGCTGTCGGCATTTAATTTGTTGTCGGCATTAATTTGTTGTCGTTATTAATTTGTTGTCGGCATTTAATTAGTTGTCGGCATTAATTTGTTGTCGGCATTTAATTTACTGCCGGCATTAATTTGTTGTAGGCTTTATTTTGTTGTCGGCATTTAATTTGTTGTCGGCATTTAATTTGTTGTCGGCATTAATTTGTTGTAGGCATTAATTTGCTGTCGTCATTAATTTGTTGTCGGAATTAATTTGTTGTCGCCATTCATTTATTGTCGTCATTTAATTTGTTGACGGCATTTAATTTTATGTCGGCATTTAATTTGTTGTCGGCATAAATTTGTTGTTCACATTAATTTGTCGTCGTCATTTAATTTGTAGTAGGCATTTAATTATTTGTCGGCTTTTAATTTGTTGTCGGCATTAATTTGCTGTAGGCATTAATATGCTGTCGGCATTAATTTCTTGTCGGCATCAATTTGTTGTCGTCATTTAATTTGTTATTGGCATTTTCTTTAATGTCGGAATTTAATTTGTTTCCGGCATTAATTTGTTCTTGACATTAATTTGTCGTCATTTAATTTGTTGTCGTCATTTAATTTGTTGTCGGCATTTAATTATTTTTCGGCATTTAATTTGTTGTCGGCATTAATTTGTTGAAGGCATTAATTTGTTGTAGGCATTTAATTTGTTGTCGGCATTTAATTTTTTGTCGGCATTTAATTTGTTGTCGTCATTTAATTTGCTTCTGCATTTAATTTAATGTCGGCATTTAATTTGTTGTCGGCGTTAATTTGTTGTTGACATTAATTTGTTGTCGTCATTTAATTTGTTGTTGGCATTTAATTATTTGTCGGCATTTAATTTGTTGTCGGCATTAATTTGTTGTAGGCATTAATTTGCTGTCGGCATTAATTTGTTGTCGGCATTAATTTGTTGTCGTCATTTAATTTGTTGTCGGCATTTAATTTAATGTCGACATTTAATTTGTTGTTGGCATTAATTTGTTGTTGACATTTATTTGTTGTCGACATTCAATTTGTTGTCGGCATTCAATTATTTGTCGGCATTTAATTTGTTGTCGGCATTAATTTATTGTAGGCATTAATTTCCTGTCGGCATTAATTTGATGTCGGCATTAATTTGTTGTCGGCATTAATTTGTTGTCGGCATTTAATTTGTTGTCGGCATTTAATTTGTTGTCGGCTTTTATTTGTTGTGGGCATTTAAAATATTGCCAGCATTTAATTTTTTGATGGCATTTAATTTGTTGTCGGCATTAATTTGTTGTCGTCATTTAATTTGTTGTTGGCATTCAATTTAATGTCGGCATTTAATTTGTTGTCGGCATTAATTTGTTGTAGACATTAATTTGTTGTCGGCATTTAATTTGTTGTAGGCATTAATTTGCTGTCGGCATTAATTTGTTGTCGGCATTAATTTGTTGACGGCATTAATTTTTTGTCGGCATTAAATTTGTTGTCGTAATTTAATTTGCTGTCGGCATTAATTTCTTGTCGTCATTTAATTTGTTGTTGGCATTTAATTTTTTTGTCGGCTTTAATTTGTTGTCGGCATTTAATTTGTTGTCGGCATTAAATTTGTTGTCTTCATTTTATTTGCTGTCGGCATTAATTTGTTGTCGTCATTTAATTTGGTGTCGGCATTAATTTGTTGTCGGAATTAATTTGTTGTCGGCATTAATTTGTTGTCGGCATTTAATTTGTTGTGGGCATTAATTTGTTGTAGGCATTTAATTTGCTGTCGGCATTAATATGTTGTCGGCATTTTATTTGTTGTCGGCATTAAATTTGTTGTCGTCATTTTATTTGCTGTCGGCATTAATTTGTTGTCGTCATTTAATTTGGTGTCGGCATTAATTTGTTGTCGGCATTAATTTGTTGTCGGCATTTAATTTGTTGTGGGCATTAATTTGTTGTAGGCATTTAATTTGCTGTCGGCATTAATTTGTTGTCGGCATTCAATTTGTTGTCGGTATTAATTATTGTTGACATTAATTTGTTGTCGGCATTAATTTGTTCGGAATAAAATTGCTTGTCGGCATTAATTTGGTGTCGGCATTTAATTATTTGTCGGCCTTTATTTGTTGTCGGCATTAATTTATTGTCGGCATTAATTTGTTGATGGCATTAATTTGTTGTCAGCATTAATTTGTTTTGGGCATTTAATTCCTTGTCGGCATTTATTTGATGTTGGCATTTAATTTGTGGTCGGCATTAATTTGTGTCCGGCATTTAATTTGTTGTCGGCATTAAATTTTTTTGTCGGCATTAATTTGTGTCCAGCTTTTAATTTCTTGTCGGCATTAATTTTTGTCCGGCATTTAATTTGTTGTCGACATTAAATTTTTTTGTTGGCATTAATTTGCTGTCGGCATTTAATTTGTTGTTGGCATTAATTGGTGTCGGCATAAAATTTGTTGTCGTCATTTAATTTGGTGTCGACATTAATTTGTTGTCGTCATTTAATTTGCTGTCGGCATTAATTTGTTGTCGGCATTTAATTTGTTGTCGGCATTAATTTGTTGTCGGCATTAATTTTTTGTAGGCATTAATTTGTTGTCGGCATTTAATTTCCTGTCGGCATTAATTTGTTGTCGGCATTAATTTGTTGTCGGCATTTAATTTGTTGTCGGCATTAATTTGTTGTTGACAATAATTTTCTTTCGGCATTATTTGTTCGGCATATAATTTGTTTTCGGCATTAATTTGTTCGGCATTTAATTATTTGTCGGCATTTATTTGTTGTTGGCATTAATTTTTTGTCGGCATTAATTTGTTGACGGCATTAATTTGTTTTCAGCATTAATTTGTTGTCGGCATTTAATTCCTTGTCGGCATTTAATTTTTGTTCCGCATAAATTTGCTGTCGGCATTTATTTGTTGTCGGCATTTAATTTGTTGTCGGCATTTATTTGTGTCCGGCATTTAATTTGTTGTCGGCATTGAATTTTTTTGTCGGCATTAATTTGTTGTCGGCATTTAATTTGTTGTCGGCATTAATTTGTGTCCGGTATTTAATTTGTTGTCGGCATTAAATTTTTTTGTCGGCATTTATTTGTTGTCGGCATTAATTTATTGTCGGCATTAATTTGTGTCCGGCATTTAATTTGTAGTCGGCATTTAATTTTTTTGTCGGCATTAATTTGTTGTCGGCATTTAATTTGTTTTCGGCATTAATTTGTTGTCGGCATTAAATTTGTTGTCGTCATTTAATTTGCTGTCGGCATTAATTTGTTGTCGTCATTTAATTTGTTGTCGGCATTAATTTGTTGTCGGCATTAAATTTGTTTTCGTCATTTAATTTCCTGTCGGCATTAATTTGTTCTCCTCATTTAATTTGTTGTCGGCATTAATTTGTTGTCGGCATTAATTTGTTGTCGGCATTAAATTTATTGTCGTCATTAAATTTGTTGTCGGCATTAATCTATAAAAATATTGATATTTGTGAATGACTGACTCCCACCCCACTATATACCATTGTATTTTTTTATGGCCTCATAGTTTGTGCCATAAACATCACATGTACTTTGTTGGTAATTGCGTTAAAGGAAAATGCGGTACTGTGACAGAAAACCGATTTCAAAGCATTAGGAAAACAAAATTAGGAGGTAGCTACAAAGAGACTTATTCCTGATTGTTATTATTAATATTTTCGAGAAAGTATTTCAAAAATTAATCTATTTGTGAGTTCTAACACTGCCGTTATAATCGTGGAAATAAATACATTCTGAATCTGTCTGATCTACAGTCTATCTCTCTAAAAAAAGACCGAATTGTATCCGAAAAAACATATTTTTTATGAAGTAAATATTATATATGGGCATTAAATGAATACGCCAGAGCTAACGAATGCTGCGTTGCCACGTCTTGCGCTCTAAACTTTGCTTCCCGGTAACCAGCGCAGGCCGGGCCCCGTTTGGCAACATGGCATTGATAGAAGTTGTTGACATTCACAAATATCAATATTTTTACAGATTATGTATCATAGAGAAATGGCAAATAAATTAAGAAGTGTTTCTATCAATTTTATTTATTCTTTCGGGGTAAACTGTAGGACTACATAGTGTTCAAACATTTTCGTTATTTTACAACAAAATATGCGTTATAAAAATACGCAAAAGCCATTTCATTAATTTAAATTAATTTTTGTAACTTATTGTGGAAGATGAATGTTGCAGACGAGGTAGTTCTCCCTAGGTTGGGTGGCAAAGTTTATGAGGTTGACAAAACGGCTAATTTTTCGGTGCGCGGAGTCATTTATTGCACTGGCGTGTCCACATTTTTGAATTTTTCATAAAGAGAAAAATAAATTAGAATTTAAAATAAAATTTCCTTTAAAATGACGATGTATTAATTATTATGGCATGCACTGAAGTCCAGATGAAAATTTGCAAAGTACAGCGGCACATCATTTTGATGCAGACAGTAATTGTAAGGGAAAAAGTTCGTGTGGGCAGTGGTACTTTAATGTTCAGAATCTCAGAGCGTCAGAAAAAGTGATCATAAAAGAAATGAGGCCTTCGAGACGTGGTGATGGATGCTGAAAATGAAACGGACGGACAGGGTGAGAATTACATTGAAGAATAGGAGGAGAACGGACACTAAGGGTCACTGTACATCAAAGAAGAAGAAGAAGAGGGTGGAATGGCCTAATATACAAACACAGAAATCATATGGGAAATATAATGGAAGGAAAAATTGGTGGGAAAGTCGCAAGGGACGAGTAGCCAAGGCAGATCAAGAGGAATGCCGAAGAGACTCAGGGTGGTGAAAGTAGTGGCTTGGGGTGGAAAGAAATGGAGGACTGCAGTATGTAGTTCGAATATTAGGATAGCAATAGTATGCATGTGTGTAAGTGGCAACCACATGTGGTGCCATCATATTTTGTATTGTTGCCATGGAGGCCTCGATGTTTATGTGTCTTAGTCAGAGACTGGGATCGTCTGAAAGGGCTCCAACGATATGATCGTTGGATTTTTCTCTTTTATAGAAAAATCTTCCAAAATCGTTGGCACAACGAATTATGGCCGCTTTCATAGTGGCGAAGGTTTTTCTCTATCCCACCCTTCCTACCCCACTCCTTGAAGGCGTCGTTGGCCTCCTATCGCGGCGGCGCACAGTGGGCTGAAATCGAAAAAAGCTGGACAAAACCTCGAAAATGGTTTTTTTGAGTATGGAAATTGAAACTTTGCACAGTTGTTGCCAACACATTAGTGCATTTTTTGACGCAAAATATTTTTCTTAGGCTAATTTTTTATATAAAATACATAGCCTCAAAATTGAACAAATTTGGCGGAAATTGCCCGCTTTGAATTTTTTTCGATATTCAGCATGTTTAAACTAATGTCACACCTTTAGTAGTAATTCAATAGCAACAAAAATTTATAAATTTGTTAAACGGTTTGTTATCATCGATTACCATCAACTTTCATGACTTAGTTGTTGTATTTGTGACCAATACGATACAAAATGGCGGACCCTGTTTTTCGTCAAATTTTTGTGTTTATGTAGGATTTTAAAAAAAGGATCACCGAGTTACCTCGAGATATTTACACCACATATACAACAAAGTATATAGATTATGATAATCGGAAGTACAGCTGCGACCACCTGCGACGCCGAAATTAAGATCGATTTTTCGAACGTGCGGCACCGCCCGGAGCTGGCTGCTGGCCACGGGAATTGCCGTACTCGACGGATGTTGGATAGTGAATCATTTCAAGCAAATTTATTGAATAAAAGCTATGATATATTATTACTACATTTATTTTCCTTTTGTTGTAACCGGATTTCTTTACTGTCTTGTAATACTTATCGCCAATGCAGTACAAAATGGCGGACGCTAATTTCAGTAACGTTTTTGCCCGTGTGTGGCTGTATAAAAAGAAGGACAACGAGTTGCTCTCAGATATTTACATCGTAATTGCATAAAGCCTTTAAGAGTCTCCATCCACAGAAATAATCTGCGACCGTTCCCAAAAAACAAAATAAAATCGATGTTTTTACCGTGCCGCGCAGTCCGCGGCTGCTCCCTGGGCGCATGGAATGTCGTGACGCAGCGTACATCATAAAGCGCTATGAAGTCTTTGCTGTGGATATGTTTTATTTCAACATAATTATTAATATTTCATTTCATGTTGATTTGTTGTCACTTTAGGTAAATGAATTCGCTCCTCTATCCATTTCTACTGACTAGTGACTACTTACCAAATTCCCGAATGCAAACTAGCTGTTTTGAAACTCTGACAATTCCGCACGTGCATTTTACCCCTTGGATGGGTAAAACGGCTCTATTAGCCTGCTTCTAACCTCAAAGACAAAATAGATTTTACAACCAGGCGACCAGCCTGCAGCTGGTTGGTATTTGCCCGTCCACCCCATGCGGTAGTCGCGAAAAGGGTCTTTTTATGACCCCACGTTGCTCGTGTGCGGTCCCTTTTACCTTTTTTTCGGAATTTCCGTTTCCAGAAAGAAATTTATATATGAATTTAGTTTTGAATATACAGTGAAAGAGGTTAGTTTTGCTGTGGTGATTTTGGATGCACTTGGATACACGCGCTTTAGATATTGAGAACTCCGCGGAATATCATCGGTTTTCTGCTTTAACTGCATTGGCGGTGTCAATCACTCATTCACCAGGCATCTATCATCCACACTGGTAAGAGATTTTCATTTGTAGTTCTTTATGTTTGCCTCGTGCTATAAGCAATTTCCCTTTTTTATTTACCATTAACGCCTCTAGAATTGACCCTTTCTTTAATTTTCATGTATGTTACTTGTTATTGGAAACTCGTTCGCCTGAAATAGAACCAGTGTTGAATTGAACAACAAATTTGGAGCATTTTAAAAATGTCTGGTCTCGAGGTAATTCGTCTATTGCTTCATAAAAAGGTTGTCAAATCCGGATGTAAATCCTTTGCAGAGAGATATGAATTTTTAATGTACCTAATATCTGACGAAAAAATTTAACGCGCAAGGTAATATTGAAGCTACGAAGGGCCTTAGTGACTTTCTTACACCATATTTTTTGATTCGCTACCAAAGGAAATTTGAAGCCTGCAGTAGAAACAATGAAAGATTTTTGAGGAGAAATATTGAGCGGCTGAAAGCACCTATATATGTACCAGAAAACGTTCTAGAATTGACAAGAGCTTCTAATTCTTTGGATAAGTATATGCGATTAATAAGTGACCTGAGTTGTTGCATTATCTCAATGAATTTAAGGGCGATTTTTTACTCACTTTGATCCCATTATAATCTGGTGGACGCCCGGAAAAAAAATGACAAAGTTAGCGAAAGAACTAAGAGGAGAACGACTGAAAGTCTTAGATCTTCTCACTCGGCGGCAACTTTATCATTCGCAGCATCGATGACATTAGGAGAGGAAGGAGATGAGGCGGCCTCCAAATTAGTGAAGGACATTACAACGACCATTCCAAGTAGAGCAAGGAGAGTCCTAGCTAAATGGAAGACACCCATCTCAGGTTCCTCCATGATGTCAGAAGACGAGGCTCTTTCTGTTATCATATCGATGCACCTGACAAAAAACCACTACAAGTGTCTGCGGAAAATAGCTGAAAGCCATGGTCATAAATTATACCCGAACTATGAAAGAGTGAGGTTTGCTAAAAATACTACGTACCCGGATGGCATAGAGATTATAGACATGTCGTGCGAAGTCAATCAACAAACTATCCTGTCGCACACTGCCTCACCGATTCTAGCTTGCGTGGCAACTGTTCCTGATGCCAGAAGTGAATTGAAGTGCACTCTGATTTGTAAATATGGTTTCGACGGCAGTTATGGGCATTCGCAGTATAAGCAAGTTTGGCAACAAGAGCCTAGGTCGGAGGAATATTTGTAGGTAGGAGTTCTATGGTGCCCCAAACCGTTCATAAGGTCCTAATACACGGAGCAGGTATAGCTACAGAGATGATTCTTCCTCTAGGGCAATTATGTGAAGAAGCAATTGAAGCACGCAATAAAGATAGCAGAAAACCTCGAGAAAGCTTCAGCAGGAAGCACTTCAAAATATATCTAGCATCAAAATATATAATAGCATCCGTGCATAAACAGAGGAGAAAGTATTCTTGATTTATTAGCGACAAATATACCTCATCAGGTAACGAACGTGAACACCGTCGAAGGAATAAGTGACCATAGTGTTGTAACAGCAAAGTTTTCTCTAAATACCACTGAAAATTTAAAAAAAAAGAAGGTAAAATTTTCATTTTTAAAAGGGCTGATTTTGAAAGGGTCAAGAGTCATCTGAAATGTGCTTTCCCCGCGTTTCAGGAATCAATAATAAAGTTTAATGTAGAGGGTGTTTGGAAAGCATTTCTTTCGTCCGTAACTTCGGGAATAAATAGCTGCATCCCTAGTAAAACATAAAAGAAGTTAGCCAATCGAGATGGTATGACGCGGAAGTGAGAAAATCATTGAGGCGACAGAGAGCGTGCCATGCTAAAAGGAAAAAAGTCAGCACGGATTCATCCGCTATTGAACGCGAGTCAATAATTAAAAAATATAAGTTGTCTCAAGCCGCCACGAAGGAAGCGTTCAGGAATGCATTCACGAAACACTTGTAGACCAGCAACGGGATAATCCAAAGGCATTTTGGTCTTATGTTCGGGAAGTTCAAGGTAGAAGATCTACCGTATGTTCGCTGAGAAACGATAATGGAGATGTGTTGACAAACAGTTCCGATAAAACCAATTTATTAAATTCCTACTTAAAGAGCGTGTTCACCGAGCCTTCTGAGAACACATTCGAAACAGTTGACAATGGTTGACAATATCTTCACGCGAAATATGCCGCCTATTGACATGTGAGCGCACGGAAGAGAAAATTTATTGAAATCGCTCAGTCCAAATAAATCATCGGTTCCAGACTAAATCCCGTCTCGCGTATATAGAGAACTAGCCCTAAGGCCCAGGTGGAAATAAAGTGGTATATGAACTCTTTCACGCGAAATAAAGCGACCACTATTAATAATTAAGAAATTATGGTCGAATGGATATCATCCATTTCTTCTACATTTCAATAACTTTTGATTAATCAAACCTAAATATTTCTATTTGGAAATCTCATGGCCTCGCCTTCTGATTTTACCGCTAACAACGTAAGAAGAACACTTACTGGCTCATCAATCTGACTGCAACCCAGTGGGGAATTGTGAAAACGGAATTGCCACCAATGGGCGCCACAACAGTAGGGGTGAATGAGGCGCATGTCCGCGGCTTGTGGATTGAAATTCGGTCACATTTGTGTGAGAAATTAGTTGGGATCAATCCCTAAACGTATGCAGGAAGTTGTAGAGACAGCGAGTACGCTGATACATATTAATTAATTGAAAAAATTCTATAGTTTTAAGTATTAAGCACCTATACCACCGCGAAAAAAATCATCTCACAGCAAAATCACGTGTGAGCCCGAATAAAAGGTTTGAAGACATGGGTGCCAATGGCGAAGCGAGGAGGGTGGGTGTTTGAAAGATATAACCCTCCTCCCAGATCTTTGATAAATTTTTAAGTTCATTACCTTTTACTTGATTAAATTGATATTACTTATAGAATAGTGCAAGGAGTAATAAAATGACCCTCAGAAAGCCCTAAAACTCACTATTTAAACATTATACCTTTCAAAAATTCTGGGGGAGAGCCACCACACCTTTCGCTTACCCTGGCGGATATTTTATGCCCCCAGTATTAATTTTTAAAAAACCCACGCCTCAATTGCTGGCTGCGCCCGTGATGGGGAGTCATTCATTTTGATTTGAAACATGTGTTAACATTGGTATTATCAATAAACTCGGTTGTTTCAGACTTAACTTTGTGAAAATCCATTTTAAGCAATTAAAACGGTATGGTACTTTTTCTCACAGTTTATTTAAGACAAACGGTTTCGTCGCAGAGGCGACATCTTCGGGTACAGAAATCGTTATTTTTATAGCAATAGCAACCAAATAACAACAAAAATACCGATTTCTGTGCCTGAAGATGTCGCCTCTGCGACGAAACCGGTCGTCTTAAATAAATTGTGAGAAAAAGTACCATAACTTTTAAATTTTTTATTGATAGCATCATTATTCTAATGATTGTAGTCGTTAAAAATTCAGTATTAACTTGTTCTATATTCATCTGCTTAGAATATGTCGATGCTAGAAATGTCTATTTAAAAAAATGAAATAAGTATGGTTACATCGTACTCGAACCGTCTTAGAATTTCATCGCAACTACCGACCGTGGTGAAGGTGAAGAAGGCCGAAAGAAAACACTCCGACGCACAGTCGGCTAAAATCGAAAGAAGATAATATAAAAATATTTAAAAAATTAAGAGTTAGGGAGTTGAAAATACGCATAAATATTCTCAAATACATTTTGCAGAACATGCCAGATCTCTCGTCAACGAGAAAATTTATCGAAAAACGTCCACCCGCGATTTTTCTTTTGTGATCAATTGTATCTCGGTGTGTTTGGGGTGGTGGAATTATGCTGCTCATGGTTAGCGAATACAGGTGAGAGAGCAGTGAGAATAGAATGCAATTATGACGTGGAACAGGGGAACGTGATATGTTAGTATCAGGGGCGGTCTGGCCAGAGGTCGGCGATCGCCTAGAGCCCTCCCAAACGCTCGTCTCTATCGTGAAGCTTATATGAAGGGTGTAATATCAAAAGGCTCGTATTACTTTAACCGAAGCATTCATTGCAATTATAAAATTCTAAGTTTGCATTAGTATGCATGTTATTATATACGTTTCCTTTGTTGTTATTTTTACATTTTCTGAAGTTCATTTGTTGTTTGTTGCGTTCATGTTTTAATTTTTTAGTGTTTTGCTTTGAATTGGCGACTTGGTTACAGAGAGAAAAAAAGGGATTGCTGTGAAAGAAATTAGGATTCAAGCACTTCATTTTGTTGGCTTGGTTCTTGCGTAGCTGCAACACGCTTTATATTTTTGTTTGGAAGATAACCTTTCCAGTTTGAATTTTATATAACATCTACGATGCACTATCGAAAGGCGCCAAGGGGACCACGGAGTAACGACCCATCCGACGGACGGTGTGCTGCACTTGGGGTGAACTCCTCAAAGCAATCAACCACTGGGATCGAGCAGTCTCTGAAACAGTGCTGCCACCACAAGGATTTGAACCGCCAGGGTCAGATGCCAACACACTAGCCACCGCACCGAAAAAATCGTCTCAATTTGTTGTAGCAGTCGTTAAATGTAAAATTAAACATTTCCGGCAACTTCATCTCACTCGCTGAATCCTTAAACCCGAGCATCATTTCAATTATTAAAATGTTTATCCATCGCAACATTTAGGGTCCTTTGTATATCGTGATATGGATTAATGTTACTTCCACAACATGCGTCATAGCTGGCAGAAAAAACATTTACACAAAACGTTACTTAGCATTTTATGATGTGAGGCACTCACTTGTATTTAAACATGACTGGAACAGCATCTGAGCTTGGGTCACAGGGATTGGCTGGTCTGCTAGAGGATCTTGCTCCAGGACTTCTGCAAAGAAATAATTGTTATTAGTAACGAAAGTGGAGGAGAGAAATGATTCATTTGGCTCGATCAATTATTAGGATGGGTACACTCAGAAAAGCCGACGGCATTTGGTGAACTGATTGTAGCGATGAATAGAATCAGATACTAACCTCTACCATATTCACTTCGATTGCATTACCTATTCGAAAGATTCAAGTTTGCAACTGCGCAATTAAATAGGAATAATTTCAATGTATGTTATTTTAAAAAACATTTTGACTTCACACAAGCCTTCCATCGAGGCTTTAAAACAAGAGTTTGTCCAAAAAGGGAGTATATTATCTATTATTTTTACTGCAAAGTTAGCATTTGATTCGTCCTAAGCTCTACTTTCATGCGATTATCACGATATGACTTATGCACGCCAACATTCATCGGCTCAAAGAGTCATACGGTGACGAGCCAAAGCTTTATTTTTATCATGATTCTTACGGTACGGGAATTTAATATTTGTTTACAGTCAAAACGACAAGTAGGTATGTTCCAATTGCATTGATCAACATGCTTAACCAAGGTAGGAATGGTATTTGGAGCTGGCGACCGACAGCTAAAGCCATTTTCGCCTTGTGTCACACAATACGGGTTGCTGACCAGACATTAGACAGCTACTGGATCTGGGTACTGGCATGACAGTAGCTCGACGCCGTTCACACAGGTGCGAGCTGCTGGCGTGAAAGTAGACAGTTACTGCACGTGGTTTCAGTGGCGTTTCAAACCCAGTTCATTGCGAATGTGTTCAAGCGAGGCTTTACGCTAATCTCTATCCTTATCATTAGGATTCAAGCTATTCCATATGTTGGTTTGGTCCTTGCATAACTCCACAAACTTTATATTTCAAATGGTAGCCCGTCTGTCCTCCATTTTTCGTTTTCAAACACTACTTGAAACCAGAGGAGCAGCCAGGAATGCTGGGAGCTGGGCGCAACCAGCTGGAGCTGGGGGGGGGGGGGTTTATGTGCAACTAATACCGGGGTGTGTGGGGGTATTGAATACCCACCAGGATAAGCGGCAGGTGCGATATTAATAAATTGCGGAATTTTGAGATAAATTGTTCAAAATAGTGAGTTTTACGCTTTTACGCTTTCTGAGGGATATCTCATTAATCCTTACACCATTTTATTAGTAATATCAATCCAATTAAGTGAAATGGATTAAACTTACGGTAAACACGGTATAACCCCCAACACACCCCTCGCTGCACCACTGCTTGAAACTATGAAACACAAATAAAGCACCCGACGTGGTCCCACACTTACGAGCTATTGCCTTTTCGCAATACCGTGCGGGTTGACGTCCGAGTCACATTCGAGTTGCTGCTTGTGGCAAAATATGGGGGAAGGTGAGAGGCGAGTAAATACAAAACTTTCTGTAGAAACTCGGTTGTGAGTTGCTGATTGACTCGCACATAACGTATGATGCGGTCACACTGTAGGTGTAGCCGCGCTGCCGTAACTGACCAGGCCAGCTCAGATACTAGCTCGCACTGTGTAAACCAGGCCTCAGGGAAGGGTGGAGAAAATCCCGGCGTTGATATTAGTCTGTTTTTATCAAAAGGCACTTTAGGGGACCACGGCTTAACGGCCCATCTGACGGACTGAGTGCTGTAAATGAAAAGCCCTCCAAAAAGAACTTAAGTTAGGGGCGGGCATTCTCAGAATAATCTCCACCGCCGCGGAACCAATCCCTCGGCCCATAACGATTCCTAGTACCAGAGAGAACACAATTTTATCATTAATTAACTCAATTTTAAAAATTGGGGCACTTTAATGCTTTCTGTATACGCATTTATTTTGCCCAAGGTAATCATTAGATATTGTCCCTCTGCAAAAAAGGATTGAATTCTCTCATAGCTTGACAATTGCGTAATCTCCTCTGTCAAAATTGTCTCATTGCATTACTTGATAAATTATTTAATTTAACGGCAGTCGAATTTAGCTTCTATTTTGATTTTTAGTTGTCTTCCAGAGACTGAATTCTAATAATAAGGCCGCATAGAGTACTTAAACATTTGTCGGGGAGGGCGGTGTCCCTGGTGGGTAGCTGCAATTCAAAATGGGAAGTTAATTTAGTAAGTACAGCGTAATATCTGTGTAGGGGTCCTTTTCTGGGCTAAAATATTTCCTTCCTCGAAAACAGTTGCTTGGACTTAAAAACTGAGTAAATTTCGTTGCTTGAGAATCCAAATTTTAGATTTACCCATAGAAATTATTTGTTGTCCGTAGATTTTAGAAATTTAAATTATTGCACTTGGTGTCCTATATGGACCTCAAAATTCTGAACAGTAGACTTGATTTTATTTTTGGTATAGTAGGGAGAACATTCTCAAATCACATTTTCAGGGGTTTAAAAGTAGAGCCCGAGAAAAAATTAAGAGTAAGCCACATCCAAGGACCGTATCTTCGAAACATTTAAGAATATAAATATTTCATAACAATATTGGCATTGTCAATGCATGAGCACAAAAGCCAGTGAAATTCTGTAATACGGCTGGCGCTTTCAATGAATGTAATTTGGAATTGGACTGCACATACTTCTTATCCTTTGTGCGAGGTGCAACTTTCTTTCAAAGAACCAATCGGTGGACGCCGTGAAATCTGGGATCGGATGATTGGCCGCCCAGTTACCGCACGTGAACTGATAGAAGTCCTCGCAGGGGTCTGCATCCAAGTCCAGGGACTTCATGAGATTGGCCGCTGAAAAACAAATGAAGATGAATAAGAAACAGTCAAGTTCAAAAATGAATCAATTCCACAGAAATACTGCGAATATAATAAAAATATAATTTATTTCTTTGCGTTCGATTATGGCGGAAATTTGAAAATGAATATTGACGCGTATTTTACACTATTATTTAAAAATAAAGTCTGAATTAAATCCCTTTCATTCAAACATGTGTTATAGCCAGTCCCTCCTTATCTCACCTGTTTCAACACATTGGTTTGAGGTGCAGACTTGTGGCTCCAGGACTGTATCACTCATTTTGTTGGCTGCAAGCAGAGGCGATGCAGAAAAATTATTTATTCAGATAGCTTGAATATACAATATGCTAAAACGTAGAGTGAAAACTAAGAAAGAAAGGAGAAATAGTAGTATCTTAAAAAGTACGAGGAGAAGATGGGACAATTTGGTTTCCACATTATGAGGCATGATGGCCAGATGAAAACAATCGTAAAAGTACAGGTGGACGTGAAAACGGGCAAAGAACGGCTCAGAATGAGTTATATAGGACAAAGGGTTATAAAGGATGTGAAAGAGAAGAAATACGTCGCTATAGAAAGGTTAGCGGATAGGAGAGAGGAATGGGGAGCTGCGTCAAATCAATGTTAGCATTGTTGACTAATGATGTTGACTTAAATGTAATTAAGGCCAATTAGCAAATTTTTAAAGCAACTGCATACATCAAATATTCTTTTGGCCAATATCAAAAGCTCTGGGTTAGAGAGCGATGGAAATTCAAATTATCATACATGAATAAGTATTTTTTTAAAAACTTCGTTTGACCAAGGTGAAATAAATATTTGCTCACATTTCATGCGTTTAAATTATTTTACATGCTACTCAAGTATTTTGACCCTTGAAGAGTGAGTTCGCGAGAAAAAAAAACATCGCACTGTTACAGAAGGATTTTTGAGTGAGAATGAAGCAGAAATTATTTTTATGTTACTCACAGTTATAGGAAAGAATTCCCACAGCAATCAGCAGTGCAGCAGCTAATATAGCCAATAATATAATCACGGCAACCAAGCGTCTTTGCAAATTGGACTTGTGACTTGGAGTGGTGGCTCTTTTTAAACTGAAAAGGGACATTGAAAAAAATATATTACGACATTGAGGAATGAGTGGCAACTAGATTGTCACGCTTTACGTTTACTAACCGCTAAACCTCGTTTCAGATAGGTCAGAACTGAGACCGAAACGAAAAAAATGTTAGCTAATTTGGAATGTTGCGTTTACCAACGTGAATATTATAGATCGATCTTCATCTATCGATTCTTCCCTAATTCCCGTCTGTCTATAATTCGCTAGGCAGGAATGCATCTTGTCATCAATTGAGGTTAATCTAGCTTCTGAATATGGAGTTAGAGATGAAAGCATCAGTTTCATCATCAAATGGAGGCACTGTCGATGGCAAATTGAAACCGATATGTTTAGAAACATAGAATGAATTGAAGAAAAATGGAACAACGAAGGATGTAATTTGCCATCGTTAGGGAATTTACTTGATAAAATTCTATCTTAATAGAAGACTCATTCAGGAGACCCAATTCGTGGGAAATTATAAATCAATAGAAATGTATATAAATTTGGTATTTGTGGAATAAACAATGTGGCTTTCGTGAAAGAAAGTGTTCATCAGATGACAAAGAAGATTCACGATGCGCAACTGACTCTTGGGCTGGGTGAGCTCGAGGTGTTTGCCATTCATCGCCGGAGCGGCCCAACCTATTCGAAAGTGAGCTTCACGGAAAGAATAGGGTGGTTTCCTACTATTTTTTTATTGCCTGAATCGAAAGATTATTACTCCTGGAACGTTTTTCACGCTTTTAGATTTTTAAATGACGATATCTATTTTTCGCGATTAAATGAAAAGTGAAAATTTTCAAGCGCGAGAAAACGCGACGGCTAAGTATGAGTGCTGGGAAAACTCCGTGTGACGTCGTTCTGGTTCCCGCTGCCTCAAGTGAGGTGACCATGGGGAGAGGCTTTGTGCGCTGATACGACGCAGGATGCTTGCAGGCAGCAGAGTACCCCACTAGCTGGTAGCGCTCGGCTTAAATAAGGATTATTAATAGCTTATCAAACGAAGAAAACTTTCAGACCTTAGGCAGTTTTAATAGGTGATTATTAAGACATGTTTCCCTGAGCTCTGTGCCTCATGCATGCATTAATAATCTCAGACGATGTTAAATTCCTGTCTACTCGTACAGAAACTAGGTCCCTGTGACGTCACGTGGAGTGGCATCGCATGGGCGCCAATCTGGCTTTTTTCAAATGAGGTTAAAATTGACCATTGCCATTCGTCTTAACTGGGATTTCTAAAACAAAATAATTTGTATATTATGAATACACGAATGGTAGGTTACGAATCGCAATCAATGCCTTTCGTTTTCCTTGATGAAGGAAACTACCCTATTTTTCGGTACACTTTTGGGAAATCGGTTCAAAATCCCAGCCTATTATAAAATCAACGAAGCCTAGGGCGTAGCCTTCTAGTCTGTAGCGGCTCCAATCCTGGATCGTGTTAAGACTTTTAAATACCCTACATAATTTTTCATGAATAGCGCAAATTTCCTTTGCATTTTATTCACGACTAAAGTCTTTCTGTGCCGGATCCAAAAATAAGCTTTCATCCCATTGAATTTGCGGCATTACGAGTGCGAAATAGCACCACTCTCTGTTTTTCCTCCAAAAACCTTCCCACACCACGGTTCGCGAACTTCAGCATCTTCAGACTGTGCCACATTTATGTATCTATCTATCTATCTATCTATCCCTTCTGCAGTTAGAATTTATGGCAATAACTCTTAGATATTCCGAAGGGAAACAAGCACAGCACCCAATTTTGAAAATGAAGAAAATGTAATGCTTGTAGCTGATAGATAAAAATTATAGATTACCTGATACATTTCCCAATGCAAGCGATGAAGGTGTTCCGGCAATATCTCGCGGAGTGTGACATTAGAGCTTGAACCATCATCTTACACTTCCGACTCGAACCTCGCCTGTGACTACTCATGACTGAAGAACGATTTCGATCACAACGAGAGATCGAGAGTTAGCCAGGGGAGTTACATGGGAGTTACAATGTCGATGGAATTCGCACGCTTTCAATTCTCGGGCGCATCAAGTAGACAAGTCGAAAACATTGTACACACATGGGTTGTCGCCACACGTCCCCGTTGTGCTAAGCCACGTCGCGACGCAGTGCAACGCTCTAATAAAAACTATCTAAATATCGCATATATGGAAGTGCAGGCAAGATCGTTCCTCCATATTGTTGTACAGGCTGTTCCTTTGATCGTGTGTCGTTTTTTACCTCCATTTTTTGCCTCTTTTCCTCGAGCAGTATTCATGATAATTGGCATACTCATCGGAAAGGGTATGTTTTGTTGAAAGTAAGCAAAATTTTACAATTTTGAACTTTTGACCTCACAACGTGGGTCCAAACTAAAATCTAAAATTAGTCTTACGGAGTTTTGATTGAAAAAAAATAAATCAAGATCGAAAAAAGCAGAATTTCAATTAAAATTATGACAATTTTTAGATTTTCGGACTTAATGAAAACAAAAAAAACACTTATTTATGAAAATTCTACCGTTGACCCAGCTAGGTCACAGTAAAGGTCATATGGGTGACAGAAAGAATACCACAACAACAAATACGTCAATTCATAGGCGGATCTAGAGGAGAGGGGGCACGTCCCCCCCAGACCCTTAAGAAATATGCAGGATTTTTAATACGGTCCCACTATCGTTGCGTTCGTTTTGTATTGCGAGGTATCCTTGTGCCCCCCAGAACAAAATCCTCGATACGGCCTTGCTGGTGCTCCCCCCCCCCCCCCCCCCCCCACAGAAAGAAATCCTAGATCCACCCCTGCGTCAATTCACAGGTTTTATCGGGTGCCCAAGTCAGTGGTATAGCCCAAATACTCGCCTTATCCACTAGTTGACCTCCAAGGCCATGACGGAGGCCAAAGGTCGTAGAGGTATCATGACAACCATATCTGTCATGCTAACCACCGTGTCGAACCATAGGTTTTAACGGGTGTAGATCATAGATCCGTAGTATTCATTACAGTACCTCCGAAGTTTTTATTGGAGGATCAAAGGTCATAGAGGTATTTTTTGAAATATCAAGGAAACTAGAGGAATGGTGCAGTCCGCACAGGGGCGGTCTGGCCAGGTGGGGCTAGTCGGCGATCGGCAAGGGCCCCGAGCTTACGGTGCCCTCACAACGCCAGCGTATATCGTGAAGCGGCCGGCATGCCCTGATCGCGTCCGTTCTCTCCCTCGCCTGTCCCACGCTTAGCCATTTTTTCCCTCCTCCACCCTTCCCCTAAGACTCCATTTCCTTAGCGAAACGCGATATCCCCACAGCTGTGTTTCGAGGTAGTTGAGCCCCCAATTAGGTTACCGAGAAAAAATATCAGTTTACAATGAATGGGTACCATTACAAGAGCTAAGTGAAAATCGCTCTTTTGTTTTTATTTTATGCCACTTCCAATAACAGTTTATCGCATTTCGTAGCATCTTTTTTTTATTTTCATAATGAGGTAGATGACGATGAAATGCAGTGAAATACAGTTATAAGACAAAATACAGAACATTTCAAATAATTATGTTGTTGAACAATAATATGTTAAGGAATAAGACATGTAGTGGCGGAGGTGTAGCTAGCCCGCGCCCACTTGTAGTTCGCGGCCACGTAGAGTCCCAGCCAACTAGCAGCTGGCCAGTCGCTCTCATGCTTTAAGCAGTGAGTGTCGGCGGAGCATTTAAACTGCGCTCGGCACAAAATGTACGAATTTTGCCGTCGAAAAGGCAAATTTGCGTAAAAATATCATAAAAGTCCAGTCATCGCATCTATATCGCATTTGCGATTTTCACGTATGACGCATCTCATTTGTCTGCGTCTTTGGGTGAGGGCTATCTATCATGCACCGTCAAACTCACGATCAGTTCCACAGATAGGAAGTAAGGATGGAGGTGGTGTTGGATGGGGCAGATACGCTCACGGCGAAACTATTCTGTATTCTTCCCCACATAAATCCAAAAATCTTACACAGTTCAATAATTTCTGGTTTGGTTAGTAAGAGAATTTTATGTCATTCATAGTGTTAATATGAAACGTGTGTACATGAGCGATGCGCAGAAAAGAAATAAGGAGAATAATAATCGCTTAGATGTTAATAATATCTCAAAAAACTTGAATGCTTGGCTGAACAAGGACAGTGGTTCCAGTAAAAATACGCAACCAAAATCAATAAACTATGAGAGTTTAAATACAGATTCAGGTACGTTTGAATATTCGTCTTTTCATTTTTAGATTGTTAAAAAAACCCAATATGAAATCAAAGTGCGATTGTCCACGAAAAAAAGTTACATGAAATATTTTAAAGGGAATACGCGCTGGGTAAAGTTTTCGAATAATGTTAAAAAAAAAGGCTAAAAAAATTGCCAGTCAGGACTTCTTCTTGTTGTAAAATAATAAAAAATGAAAATATAACAAAAATCCAAAAAGTGAAGACAGCGTGTCTAAACCCCAAAGTGCGTCCAATAGGGTAGTTTTCATAATCAAAGAAAACGAAAGGCATTGAATGCGATTTGTTATCCACCATTAGTGTATTCATAATATACAAATTATTTGGTTTTAGAAATCCCAGTTTTGAAGAATGGGAATGGTCAATTTTAACGTTATTTGAAAAAGGCCAGATTGGCGCCCATGCGATGCCACTCCACGTGACGTAACCTACTTTCTATACGAGTAGATAGGAGTTTTACAATGTCTGAGGTTACCAATGCATGCATGAGGCACAGAACTCAGGGAAATAATCACCTATAAAAACTGCCGAGGTTCGGAAATTTTCCATCGTTTTATAGGGTATTAATAATCCTTATTTAAGCCAAGCGCTACCTGCTAGCAGGGTACTCTGCTACCTGCTAGCATCCTGCGTCGTATCAGCACTCAAAGCCTCGCCCCAAGGTCACCGCACTTAGCGACAGCGGGAACCAGAATGACGTCACACGGGCTTTTCCCAGCATTCATACTTAGCCGTCGCGTTTTCTCGCGCTTAAAGTTTTTCACTTTTCATTTAAGCGAAAAATAGATATCGTCATTTAAAAATCTAAAAGCGTGAAATACGTTCTCCAGGAGAATAATCTTTCGATTTAGTGAATAAAAAATAATAGGAAACCACCGTATTGGAGATTAGCCAGTATGACTGAAATGTCTACATAAGTTTGTTGCGAGGTGATGAAGCAGCTAAAACATGTACAGAAAGCCGTAAAATAAAATGTGGAAATGGCGTGGTTCAAGTCCACAACCTCAACTCAAGCTCAACTGTATCGTTTTTAATAGTTTATTTACTACAGTAAATATTAATTTTTCAAGTTAAATTAACCATAAATTATTAACTTCAGTCCGAAGATCGTATCAGCAATATTAGAAGAATTTAAATAATTTATAATTTATTCTAACTGCTTTTTTGTATTTATTACCTTAATTGTGTGGAAGTAGGTGGTAACAATATAACTATAAGTAATTATATATATTGTGAGTATTTCTTAAGAGTTCCTGAATGCAAAATCACTTAGGACAACACATTAAGTATTTCATTTATTGATTGGGTTCCTTAATATTTGAAAGTTACTGATACATTTTTTAAAACTACAGCTTCTCTAATATCAAAATTAACAAACAATCCAAATAATTTACTTGGTCTTTTATTGTATGCCAGACAGTTTTCATGGGTCGACTGATTTATTTGGACCAAACAAATTGTTAAATATGATCCGTACAAAATAATTTAAGATATTTTAGTTAATTCAAGCCTAAATTTCCCTATAATATTAGCAGGTTCCTCAATTTTGCTCAAGTTTATATCTACACTTTAAAACAATCACCAACGAGTATGGATAAAAGCTACGTACTTATGGTTATATCTATATGATACGTAGAAAATAATTAATTGGTAACAACCAAAAACCATTATCTAGCCCCAAGTATACTTTCGTTATGTTTTACAACTTTATATTTAATAAAAAAAGACTCAAATTACTTGAATCCAAGTTTATTTGCAATTATAAAATTCTACGTTTCCGCTAATTGCGTTATTTACGGCATAATGAAAAGATTACATAAAAAATTGAGGGTGCTAGAAGATAAAAGAGAACCTGATTCTTTTTTGTAAGAATTTTTCGAATAGGTTATTTAAGATTTCGGTGAAGTTTCAAGGTACAAATTCACTTAATAGATACAACAATCATAATGCATAATTAAACTATATACGTTGTGAAGTTATCACTTTTCATGGTATTTTTTCATATGAAAACGCTATTTTTTAAATTGTAACGCTTTTAAGACCCAGAATAACGTCATAATCCATTTCCGGGCATAATATCTCCTATTATTTTCTGGTGGGGTGGGCCCGAATCACCCAGTAAGGAGGGCCCACAATCACTCCAGGCAGGTCCACCTATCGATATTATTGACTTGGCGATCACGAAGGAGAAAAACTTTATTGCGAAGTCAAATGAAAACAACGTTTTGGTTTTCAAATATTTCAAATATATATATGTTTTTGCACTCAAACTATATTTAGGATCCGAGTATGAATTGCAAATGAATTTCATAGAAGGAAAATATCAAAGTTAAGTAAATATTTTTTTTTTCCTATATTAAACATCATTGAACGAGCCATCCCACCCGAGGCAGACAAAATGGAATGCTCTCCATAAAAGATCGAGAAAAAAATGTCCTATGGCATGAAGATTAATCACAAGAAAACACTGATTATGCGGTTTGTAAAGCATCATGAGCGAGGAATTTGAGACTCGAGGTGGTCGGGTGGGGAGAACCTTTAGGAGGTAGAGCAATTCAATTATTTTGGCAGCACGGAAAACGGATACAGCGGTAAGGACATCAGGAAGAGAATTGCGTTAGCAAAGGAGGCGTTCATGAACAGGAAGGAGCTAATGAGGGGAGCGTTATGTAAGAGTTTAAAGAAAAGGTTAGTGAAGAGTTTGATCTGGAGTGTAGCGGAAACGTGGGCGTTTAGGAAGGAGGACGAGAAAAGACTGGAGGCGTTTAAGATGTGGGTGTGGAGAAGAATGGAGAAAGTGAAGTGGACGGAAAGGAAAAGGAACGACGAAGTGCTGGACCTGGTGGGTGAGGAGAGGCAGCTTTTAGATGAGATACAGAGGAGACAGAATGCATAGATGGAGCGAGTACTTAGCGGGGAGAGGATGTTGAAAACTGTTTAATAGAGGGTAGAATGCTGGGTAAACACTCTTAAAAGCATTTTTAGATAGAGTGAAAGGGAGTAGGCCTTATTTGGAATTGAAAAGGGAAGTCCATGAGGGGAGGGCAGACTGCCGGAATGCGTCGTGAAGCTCCATGTAAACCTACCTTAATTGCTATAATACTTAAATTATAATAATAAGCGCTTCAGAAATCCCCATAGAAATAAATCATATGGTGTGATACTGGGGTTACTCGGCGGCCACTCAACTTCTATCTCCATGGACATTTGCGATTGCCATAATTCCCATTGAGGACTAACTTAGATTTGTGGGGATGAGCTCCGTCCTGTTGCAGTCTCACTCCTCCCTTGTATTATTATCCATAGAATGCATTGTGAGAAGACTTTGGAGCTTCGTTTTCTGATCAAGCGAAGTCGATTTGCCGAATTGGTCCATGTTGAGCCTGGAAGGTGGCAACACAGAAAAGAGAACTTTAGTCAGACGAGGAGGTATTCCCCTCGTCAAAGTGGAATGCATTTTTGAATTTCATTTTATTATTTCAGCAATCAAATTACGTACGTATGAGGTATGAATAACACCTCAATCACCGTGGAATTACTGTTTCAATCCTTTATCACAACATTCATAGCAATTATTTAGACGTTTAATCTAAGGCGCTACTCTTATTTAATGATACTGACGTAATAATGTTTTTATTTCGAGTTTCTTGTTCAATATTTTTAGACAATTTTGCACATTGTGAGTAATATGTCCCTCAATACGAAACTTTTGTACGATATTTTTAACACTTGTATGTAGGGATGGTCGGATCGGATACCTCGTATCCAAATATCCGCGGATATTGCCCTTCATGGGATACATCGGATCTGGATCCGAAATTTTAAATAATAGCTTCAGTGAATGCAACGCCCCATAAGGGTGGAAAGAGTTCCGATTCTATCTTCGAATGCGCCGTCGCATGCGATTCTGGTCCTACTTACGAACCGTTTTGTTTGAAAGCTCTCGCTGAGGTTACGTAGGAGAATTTCAGCCGTGGAAAATAAAAAAGGCAAAATACGACTGGCAATTATTGTTAGTGTGACTCATCTCAAGAGATTGAACAACCATCGGGGGAATCTCAGCGTCAGGAATTTGAAAATGCATTTAGATCCGAAAATATCCGATCCGAAAGATTCGGCTCCGAAAATCAAGGATGCGATCCGAATCCGGATCCGAGAAAAAATCCTGAATCCCTCCATCCCTACTTGTATGATAATTTACCGAAATGAGGCGAGCACAAAAGACTTTCCTTTACATCCATTAACGTATAACCAAAATCCAGGGTGACATTAACAGCATAGCGAGAACTCTTGGGTTGGTATCGACAGCAAAATGTGGAAATTGTTCATAAAAATTGATCTTTATTAAATAAACAATGAAACCTGTGTACAAGTTTCATAGAGAGATCTTTGATAAAGGTAGATTATAAGTCATACGGGATTGATAGTATTAAGTATTCATCTGTTATCGCAATATTTTAATGACTGAAGTTTTGAGGACTCAACTGCGGTTAGGGAATAAGGCTGATTAGGTTGAATTAATGGGGAAGGAATTAGACTTGTTTAAAACAACATTAAAGAGATTCGTTACAATTAATTATAATCAGCGAGGAGTAAGATAGTGCGTGATGGAGTCAAGTATCTCTTCAGCGCACTCTTAGCTTACCTGCGACGGTAAAAGACTAATGCCATAATCCACACCTTCAACAAGGGATGTTAATTGATTCCAAGGATTTAATAATGATCGCTACTCGACACTTCATCTAAACACAGTTTTCACGATCTTCGACAGGATTGCCACTCCGAGCATCTGCGAGAATTGCCTTCACTATTTCCTTGCAGAGGTGTTGGTAAATAAGAATAACGCATTCTCTTAGCTGTGCAGAAAATTCCTCAGGAAAGTTAACACAAGGGAACAAGAGAGTACCACTAAAGACAAGATTTGCTCGGAAGATTTCGATGGATCGACACCTGCCATTGTTTAGCCATAGGCTCGTCTCTCGAAGGCCAAAAAAGCTCATTAAAAATATTTCGAAGAAACCCGAAAATCTAGCGACTGAAAAATGACCGCCGAAGCGGACTGGTTTCCGGAAGCTAGGGTCAGCGCGGACTACTTTGTTTAAAAGATGTTTTTTTGTATGTAGGACTAGGTTTTTAATTTGTTACCCCAGCCAAATTTGCTGAAGATCAAAGTCTTTGAAAAAGTTTTTGCAAAATGCATATTCTTGGCTTCTCACCAAAGAAAGTGTAGAACAAATATTGTTTTAAAATATTGATGTAAATGAATTATAAATACTACTTTAGTTGTTTTATTTTTCATGTACATACTTGAGCTTTGTTAGCATAGATAACCAAGGTAACACAAATTGAGCTACGCCATATAAAAAGGTAAAAGGATAACCTGTTTGAGGCTACCAAAAATTCCTCAATTTTTCTATTGTCATGTAATTTGTGTGTGGAGTAATAAAATTATTATTATATTATTATTATCTTAATTTTGAAGTCCCTTCGAGGCACCACTGCGGTGCGCCCCGTAGCCTTCCTTTCTTGGTCGTACGCGAATATCTGAAGGGTCTTAGAAAAAGGGAAGGTCAGGCAACTGTTCGCTCAGGCATGGTCATGCCCCGTTTACACTACGCACGTACCGACCACGGTCGAAACAATTGGTGTTCTTGGTAAGGCTCTTTGGTCGCAACTACTCGCCTTTTTACTCGTCGTAACCATCGTAACCCAGTGCGGCCCTCGTTGTGTAATTTTGTCAGTTTACAATTGACGACGTGACTGCGTGAGGATATTGAAATCCAGGAAATTAAGAAGAATGAGGATATTAAGGTTTTCATGTGGTAAAATTAACAATAGACCGCATTGTCTGTGAAACTTTAAAGAAAGTGGGATTTGTGAGGAGAATCTGTCGAAAATTTAAAACATATTCATGCTTTAAGGACAGTTGGTCCTCGCTCCGGTACGTTACACATTAGAATATAGTCTGTTGTTTACTGAAAACCTTATCCCATGCACCTTTTCAGATAATACAGACTGAATGCGGCTTGAACGTGTCGAAAATGAATTTTTCAAATTTAATATTTAAAAATTAGTAATCTCACTATCTGAATACTTTATATCTTCTATCCCTCGTATATTTAAAAGCATTACAAGACACATGATCTTCCAACAATGCATGATCTTCCTCTAAAAATTACAAAATTATTAATTCCTACGTAGATTGTTCTTATCTCCTTTTATATTTAAATCTTTATAGACCCCGTCATGTAATATAAATCGTCATCCGCTCGTGGTTATTTTCCATAGAAAAAAAGTATCCCTTTAATTCCTAGCTAGCCAGAATGATGAGGTAAAACTAGACCGTACTGTTTGTGAAGCCTTAAAGATATGTCAAAAGAAGATCAAAAGATTATATAAAAAATTTAACCATATTCACAGATATAAGATAGTACATATTGCTCTTATTATTATTCTAGGATAGGCTTAAATTCACAAACTAGGTGCAAGTATTGATTTCTCCATGTCTTTATCTAAATCGTTTACGGTGGAAAAGTTGATCGTGCAATCCTCTTCACATAAAGATTGTAATTGGTTTATTATTTACGAGTGCTCGTTACTTTCCCGTGAAGTTTATAGGTGAAGTTTAGTGTAAAAGCATGGTTAATGGGTTAAAAAGAAATAAACAAACAAATACAACTAGTTTCGTGTAGCATAAAACCTATCATTTTCTTCAATAGAACATAAAAAAACTTTTCTCTTATCTCCGTCCATTACCTGCTCAATAAATCCTCTTCAATCGTTGTACCATGCATGCGACCACGGTCCGTACGATTTTAGCCTCATCACGTTGTGTAAACCCGCAGAGTTACCATCGAAGGGCATACTACCAAACGCTGCCGACTTACGATGGTTAGCGCTATGTAATAACATGCATATTTAAGTCTACCTGATATCAACTTTTGAAATGCATGCTTAAGAGACACAATACGAAAAATTTGCATTCCATTTTTCTAATTACTTGAAAAAAATCACAAAATATGTACTTTCAAAACTCCAAAACATAACTTTCAAATAAACATTCTCCATTCATAAAAAATGTATTCCTGACCCGATTTTTTCCAGGTAACTTTTGAAAAGTTTGGTTAATATAAAAACATTATTTTTTAAAGTTGCAATCCATTTATGAGGTATTCTTGATGGAGACTTTCGCGGGGTGGTGCAGCATGCGTAGCAAGGTTTTCGGGTTGACCTTCGTGTCGTTTCATCTTCATGACGGCAGTTTCGCCGGCGTTGCAGCTGGCGTCTTCAGGTTCGAAGTGTTTGATGCAGGTTTTTGCCCGTATTACATAGGCCTTGGTTTGGAGTAGGTGCGCTCTGAGTAATGGTGAAGTTCAGTGCGGGTGTGATACTGAGAGAACGCGTGCATCACACCCGCACCGAACGTCACTATTAAATGAAAACATATCACAAAATAGGCTGCAACAAAATTCAAAGTAATTACTATCAAATAACGTATCTCGTTACTATATTATACATAAATACCGTATTCCTGACCATATTCTATCCGAATAACTTTTGAAAAGTTTAGCTGATTAAAACGCAACATATTTAGAAGTGCCAAGCCCTTTCTCTCGTTACTTAAAAATATATCACATATTTGTTTGTTGAACCTGCAAAATTGAAAATTATTACTAAATAATAATTACCAATCATTCATAAAAAAACGTATAATTCCAGACCCTATTATTGGGGGATTACTTTCCTTTCCCCCCCTTTCTCTCCCTCGAGGCGCTTCGGCTTCCATCTCCATATCCCGGCGCTGCGGCTAGAGGCCTTCGTGAGCCGTTAAATTGGAAAATTCAAACGCTAGGGCGCCCCCTTAAAGAGTTTGGTAAATTAACACCCAAAATTCTCAAAAGCATAGATCCATTATTCTCGTTACTTGAAAAAAATATAAAAAAATACACCACAACAAAACCCAAAATTATTGCAAGCAAATAATATTCCATCTTGATAAAAACAGTATTCCTGACCCGCATTTTACCGATTAGCCGCGGAAAAAATTAGTTCCTTAAAATAATGTGGGCTTCCATGCATCAATCCGTCATTCTCGTTACTTGCAAAAATATGAGAAAATATGCTCCAACAAAATTCAAATTTATTACCAACAAAAAATTATCATTCATTCCTAAAAACTGCATTCCAGTCCCGCATTTTACCAAATTACTTTTGAAAAGTTTGTTTGTTTAACAGACAATATGCCAATACGTATAAATGCCTTAATCTCATTATTTTCAAGAATATCACCAAACAGATTTCAACACAACTAAATATTATTGCAAGCATGTTTTATTGCACATTATTCCATTATTTTCAATGGATAAATTTTGAAAATTTTAGTAATTAAGATACAATATGCTCAGATGCCATTGTTGTTGTTCACTAAAATATATCACTCAATTTGCTATCACTAAAATTGATGTTATTGTGAGATAAGATTTGATCAACATTCATTGAAATATATATCCTGACCCGATTTTAACGGGATAATATTTGAAAAGTTTAGCTGAACCAAGTGCTTTAAAGGATCAATCCATTATTAATTTCACTGTCAACATTATCAAAAAAAATGCTAAAGCAAAATTAAAACTAATTGCCAGCAAAAAATCATTCTCAATTCATCAAAACAACATTAATCATATGCTTAGAAATATCAATCCACTATCTCCTTACTTAAAAAAATCAAAAAAATTCAAATACAAAATTAAAAATAAATGCTAGTAATTAAACCATCCTTCATTCTTAAAATCCGTATTTCTTACCTGATTTTAACGAGGTAAATTTAAAAAAGTTAAGACGTATACGACCATTATGCTGAAAGGTATTACTCCATTTCTCTCGATACTTTCAAAAATA
This sequence comes from Ischnura elegans, assembly GCF_921293095.1. NCBI lineage: Eukaryota > Metazoa > Arthropoda > Insecta > Odonata > Coenagrionidae > Ischnura > Ischnura elegans. The sequence goes on from NC_060253.1 coordinate 95,335,970, forward strand.
TCACATAATATGCTACCGAAATTTCAAAAATATTGCTAGCAAATAGCCATTGATTAAATGCGTATTTTTAGGCCGATTTTTGATGGTTAACTTTTCAAAGGTAAAGAAAATGAGCACCGAAAATGCTTAAAGGTATCAAGGATTACACTCGCTCTTTTCGAAAATATCGCAGAATATGCAACTAAAAATTTGAAAATTAATTCTAGCAAATAACAATCCTCCATTCAAAACATCCGTACTTCTAACCTGTTTTTCACGAGAAAACTTTCGAAAAGTTAAACGATTATCACCCAATATGCGCAGAAGAATCAATCCATTTCTCTCGTTACATTCAAAAATATTACAGAATATGCAAATACAAAACTCCAATTTATAGCTAGCAAATAACAACATTCCATTCCTTTTAATCCGTTTTTCCAGGCCGATTTTAACGAGATAATATTTAAAAAGTTATAGTGATTAACATCCAATATGGTTAGAAGTATCAATCCATTTTTCTCATTAATTTAAAAAATATCTTAGATTATGCAACTACAAAATTCAAAATAATAGCTACCAATAACCATCCTCCATTCATACAATCCATATTTCTCGGCGGATTTTCGTCGGATAGCTTTTAAAATGTTAAACAAATATGCCTAGAAGTAATAAATCATTTATCCCACATGCTTTTAAAATAGCAATGAATATGCTACTACATAATTCAAATACTGATGGATAATAACCATCCTCCATTCATGCAATCCGTATTTCCAACCCGTGGTTGACCAGATAACTTTTAAAAAGTCAAGCCAATAACTACACAATATGCTTTGAAGTTTCAATCCATTTTTCTCGTAGCATAAAAAAATATGGCAAAAATACTACTACAAATTCAAAAATATTTCTAGCAAATAAAATTCCTCCATTCACAAAATTCCTATTTCAAGGTAGACTCCCACGAGATAACTATTAAACACTCATGACGATTAACACCCACTACGTTAGAAGCATCAATCAATTTCTCTCGATACTTTTGAAAATATAACAGAAAATTCCAGCAAGAAAATTTAAAACTAATGTTAAAAGGAAAACATCCTATTAAAAAAATGCGTATACCTTTGCCGATCTACACGAGATATGTTTTTAATAAAGTAAAGACGATTTTCAATACATATGCTCACAACTAGCAAAAATAAAATAAAAGCAAATAGATACTTAAAATATTGCGTGATCAATGAAAAAATCGGCATAACTTAATCGATTTTCAAAAGATAATCCTCCTAAAAGTTAAGACCATTATTAACAAACAAGCTAAGAAGTAAAAATCCAATTTTCTCGATACTTTGAAATGTATCACGTAATATGCCAAAACAAAATTCAAAATTATTGCTGGATAATACGTATGTAAATTACCCTTTTGAACAAAAGGAGACCATACAAAGTTCAAAATATGGTTACTAAATAAACTTCCTTCACCCGTAAAATCTCTATTTTTAGGTAGATTTTCAAGGGACAATTTTCAAGTTGTATAGACGATTTACACCCAATGTGGTTAGAAGTATCAATCCATTTTTTCTGATTACCTTTACAAAATAACGCCGAATATGCTAATACATAACTCAAAATTATTGCTAGCAATTATCAATCCTCCATTCAGTAAATCCTTATTTCTAAGTAGATTTTAACGAGATAAATTTGCAAAGTAAAACGGTTGGTACCCATTATGGTATGAAGTATCAATCCATTTTTCTCATTCCCTTCAAAAATATTGAAGAATATGCTCCTGCAAAACTAAAAATATTTACCACCAAATAAAAATCCTACATCAATAAAACCTGGATTTCTAGGAATATTTTCAGGAGATTATATTTATAAGGTGAAGAAAATTTATACCCAATATTAGGAAGTGTCTATCTATTTTTCGTATAAAATTCAAAAATATCACAGAATATGCTACTAACTAACGCATAATATTGACAGCATTTAAAAATCCTGCATTCATTAAATGCGTACGTCAAGGTCTATTATTACGAGATAAATTCGAAGAGGTGAAAACAATTTGTACTCACTATAGCTAGAAATATCCATCCATTTCATTATTACTTTCAAAAAGGTGACTGTACGCGATGGGCACAAAGATAAATGATAAATATGTAAACGAAGGACCAGGCGGTTTATGATGATTGAAAATGCTATATATTACAAAAAAGGAGAACTCTCCCGTTCGACCGTTCTACCTGGCGACCAAAGGCTGACTGACTACCCTCGTGCCGGAACACGTGGGGGCAGTTACAAAATTTGACTTAACACAAATTTGACTTACTCTATAAATAAAGGAAGAACGAATTGAATTGGTGGGAATTCAAACTAGATTACAAAGACTTCAAACAGTGACCGAATGTGATTCTAAAAAACGCAAAAGTTTAGCCAGCTATGAAAAATTCATACAATCCGTATCACTGGGTAGATTTTAACGAGATAACTTTGAAAAGGTGAACACAAATTATCCTCAGGATGTTAAGAAATGTACATCGAATTTTTTTATTACTTTCAAAAATGCCACAGAATATGCTACTAATGAACGCTAAATTATTGCCAGCGATTAAATTCCTCCATTCATAAAATCTGTTAATCTGGTTAGATTTGAATGAGACAACTTTGAAAAGGGAGAGACAATGTATCCTTACAATGTTTATAAGTATGCATTTATTTTTTTATTCTTCTTTCAAAAATGTCACAGAATATGCTACTAACAGACGCAAAATTATAGCCAGCAATTAAAATTCATCCATTCATAAAATCCGTTTGTTCGTATAGATTTTAACACGATAAATTTCAATAGGTAAGCACAAATTTATCCTCGTAATGTTCATAAATGTAGATCGATTTTTTAATTACTTCCAAAATTTTCATGGAACATGCTACGAAGGAATGCAAAATTATTGCCAGCAATTAAGAATCTTCCGTTCATAAAATCCGTTTGTCTGGGTAGACTTTCACGAGATACCTTTGAATACGTGAAAACAACTAAGACTCACTATGGTTAGAAATATCCATCCATATTTTTATCACATTCAAAAATGTCACAGAATTTGCTATTTATAAAAACTAAATAATTGCCAGTGATATAATTCCTACATTCATATAATTTGATAATGTGGGTAGATTTAAATTAGACAATTATGAATAGTGAAGACAATTTAACTTAACAATTTTTATAAATATACGTCCATTTTTTAATCACTTTCCAAAATGTCACAGAATATGCTACTAACAAAAGCAAAATTATTGCCAGCAATTAAACATCCTCTATTCATAAAATCCGTCTGATGGGTAGTTTTTAACGAGATGACATTGAACAGGTGAACACAATTATACTCACTATGGTTAAAAATATCCATCCATTTTTTGTTACTATCAAAAAAGTCACAGATTATGCCACCAACAAACGCAAAGTTTATTGCCGGCAATTAAAAATTTTCCATGAAAAAAATCAGTGTGTCTGGGTAGATTTTTTACGAAATGACTTTGAACAGTTGAACACAAATTAGACTTACTATGGTTATAAATATCCCCCCATTTTTATATTTATTTCAAAAATGTCATCGAACAAACGCAAAATTATTGCCAGAAATTAAATTCCTCCATTCATAAAGTATGTATATCTGGGTAGATTTTAACGAGATAACTTTGAATAGGGGAACACGATATATCCTTACAATGTTTAGAAATGTCCATCCATTTCTTTTTGTTACTTTCAAAAATGTCACAGAATATGCTACTAACAAACGAAAAATTATTGCCAGCAATTAAAAATACTCCATTCCGAAAATAGTATTTTCTGGGTATATTTAACGACATAACTTTGAATAGGTGTACACAATTTAGACCCACTATGATTAGAAATATCTTAATTAATAAGGATTATGAATACCTTATCAAACGAAGAAAAGTTTCCGACCTTAGGCAATTTTAATAGGTGATTATTAAGACATGTTCCCCTGAGCTCTGTGCCTCATGCATGCATTGGTAATCTCAGATTATGTACAACTCCTATCTACTCGTATAGAAACTAGGTCCCTGTGACGTCACGTGGAGTGGCATCGCATGGGCACCAATCTGGCCTTTTTCAAATGAGGATAAAAATTGACTCTTGCCATTCGTCTAAACCGGTATTTCTAAAACCAAATAATTTGTATCATATGAATACGCTAATGGTGGGTAACGAATCGCAATCAATGCCTTTCGTTTTCTTTGATGAAGGAAACTACCCTATTGGGGGGCGCGCACCCCTGCGCCCCCATACGTATCCGCCACTGTGAACACGCCCTACGTATTGGGAATTGAAACTGCCTGAGGGCTCAATCGTCCCGGTGATGTAGTGGGTAAAGCATCGTGCATAGAGCCAGAGACTACACGGATCAAGTCTCCGCGACGGATGGTTTCATGCTGCACACCCATTGTGGACATTTTTCTCATCTTAAAACTTCGCAACACATAGCACGAGGTCCAGAGGACGTAGCATAGCTATGGAATTTTAACGCGCTTATTCATTTGTTGAAATTCAACTCCTATCAGGCATAGCCACGGGCAGGGGCGCAGCTAGGAATTGGGGCTATGGGGGGTTTTAGGCACAACTAATACTGGGGAGTTAGGGGGTATGGAATACCCACCAGGGGAAGCGGGAGGTGCGGGGTTCCTCACTCGGAAAAATTTAAGATAAATGGTTCAAAATGTTAAGGTTTACGGCCTTCTGAGGAATATTTTTATAATCCTTACTTTATCGTATAAGTACTACTAGTCGAATTAAGTAAAATGGATTAAACTTTAAAAATTCTCGGAGCTCTGGGGGGGGGGGGCGGTTTAACCCCAAAATCCCCCCCCTCGCTGCGCCACTGTCCACTGGGGCATTTGACTCTGTAGTCACATCTGACTACCTTTTCAGCGTCGTAATCAGATGTTCCTTCTGTCCTTAACCGACATCCACCCTCCTCTAGAACACACGCTGGGCCTCACGCTATCAATGACTATGGCGAACATATGCAAAGGCCTATTTCATGGTGTAAGGTTGACACCCGTATGCGATAAAAATATTAGCGAAGACGAAGCCGTCGACGAATACAACTACAGGCCCACAACTGTATAAATAAATGCCTCTATCGCTGAACGGCGGTGGTTTTTATCTAGTTCATCTTTTTTTTACAAACGATTTGTTGCAAAGGTCTTATTAAAGTCGCAAAACCACGTCTTTTTAAGGGGGGGAAACGTTTGGTGGTGAAACACGAATGAGCAATTAGTCCACGGATATGGTCATTAATATTTAACGCCAATATTTAAAAGTGGAGACAAGGAACAGCCATCTAATTACAGGCCGATATCTTTAACGTCCATCTCTTGCAAAGTCCTTGAACACATCCTAGTCAGCTCGGTAATGAAACACCTGGACGCGCAAAACTTATTAATGGGAACTCAACATGGATTCAGGAAAAGCAGATCGTGCGAAACTCAGTTAGCGCTTTTCGCCCACGATATTTTAGTCTCCGGGGAAGACAACATTCCAGTAGACGCGATTTTTCTTGATTTCAAAAGGCATTTGATAAAGTACCCCACGGAGAGTTAATAATGAAACTGAAATCTTACGGCCTAGACGAAGATGTCATTTCCTGGATTAGAGAATTTATGAGCGACCGCGTCCAAAGAGTAGTATTAGACGGTGCAGTCTCCAATGAGGTTAGAGTCACTTCTGGCGTTCCTCAGGGTAGTGTCATAGGCCCACTCCTATTCCTTCTTTATATAAACGACATTGGCGAAGTAGTACACAGTAAGTTACGATTATTTGCAGACGACGCTGTAGTTTACAGAGAAATCCGTTCCAGCAAAGATATAGATGAACTAACGAATGACCTTGCTGCTATCCAAGCTTGGTGCGATGCTAGGCAGTTAGAATTAAATTTGAAAAAATGCGTCGTAATGAATTTCTGGAAGAAGAATAACTCCCTACAACGTAGCTATATCATTCGGGGCACCCAATTAGAGACTGTCGAATCCGTGAAATATCTAGGAGTTAGACTCAATAATGATCTATCGTTGAATAAACATATTCGAGAAATAACCGGTCAAGCCAATCGTAAAATGGGTTTTGTTAAAAGAATATTAGGAAAGTGCGACGCCAAAGTGAGAGAAATTAGCTACTTTTCCCTCATTAGACCACATTTGGAATACGCTGCCAGTGTTTGGGACCCTCATGAAAAAGGCTTAATAACAGAGTTAGAACGCGTGCAAAGAAGAGCTGCCAGGTATGTGAAAGGTCGTTACGATAGTCTTGTTAGTGGAACTGACCTCTTAGATAAACTCGGATGGGAATCTCTGTCGGACCGTAGATTGAAAAATAGACTAAACCTTTTAGATAAATTCAAGAGCAGTGTCTTTTCTGATGAAGTTGACCATATCTTACGGACGCCAACATACTACAGTAGATCAGATCATATAAATAAAATAAGAGAGATAGATTGCAGAACAGACAGATTCCGAACGTCATTTTTTCCACGATCAATAAGAGATTATAACGGCGGCAATAGAACTCGTAAATAGATTGCATGACTTGTAGTGTAGCCTACTAACCTATGTAAAACTTAATGCATGTTTCTTAATTCAATTATTATTTCTAACAGCATATAGTAGTATAGTTTGTTATTATACGGGACGTTTTTTGGACGGTGTGGTGTGTATGTGGGAGTCCAAATGCATGCTGCATGCTGGTGATTGATCACCCCCTGCCAAACACCCTAGAGGTGGCTCGCAGGGTATTATATAGATGTAGATTAATGAATGCCATTGAAATTAAACATTGAAGATACCGATTTAATATATCATGATTGCGCAATTAAAATGCTTTGAATTCAAAAATTTCTTTATCGACACCAAAGCTCAATAAATATTGAGGTTCGTAACGGTTTCCCTCTACTTCATTAAACACAGTTATTTACCCTCTTCCAAGATTTCCCACAAACGGGCAATGTCTCTAATATTCTAAATGGCTTTACAATATGACGATTCATAACTAAAAATTGAAGCGTTAAGTATAAATTTTTGCCCTTATAAAAATGGAAGCTCTTTGCTATAAGAATTGAACTTATTAATTCTCCAGATTGAAAAAAGGCATTCCCTTGTGGTTAATTGAGTGAATTTCACTTGCCCTTGGACGGAAGGGCGTTGAAGGGCGCACCGTAAACCACGAAAAGGACCTTAGCGTGTGCTATTCAGAGTCTTTGAAATTGTGAGGGCAACCGCGATATATAGGAGGGAGGTGGTCGGCGGAGGATGAAGGCTGCGATGATGGTCACAGACACTGCAGTATGCGTTTGACGAAAATCGTTGAAAATATGAATTGAGAGAAATCTTTTCTTGAAAGAACTGCGAGAGCATGCTATCAGCTAATGCATTGCAAACACAAAATAGATGAGTTTTTTTGCGCACCAACTTACATTAGTGGAATAGAAATGACTGCCGAACGCGAGGCAGCGAGCTAGCAGTATGATGCGTCGAAGAAGAGGTACGTCGAGTACAGTCTTGTGCAGTAACGTGATCCTATGCACTTCGTTCCCTTGTGTTTCGTTCCCTTCCCTTCGTTCCCTTATTCCGTTTCAAACCGGTATTCTTTTTCTCTTTGTAGTCCATATCCGAGCAATCAAGTATTTCAAATTGTTTCGTCCAAATTGGTTCGGATTAACGAAAATTCCCATGATTTCAAAACGGTGCCATATCACAATTTATAAAAAAACAGTGAAAGTGATAAAAAAACCATCACTCCTGTGCTGTAGTTTAGATGGGTCGTGAGGCAGATACACTAACGTCAGGCGTTTAGAAACGCTTGCGATATCGGAATACCCAAAGCTATCTTCAATATTTACAAAAAAACTACGTTTACAAAATATTCAAAAAGACGTGGAAATCTTAAAAGTTCGTGTTTATATCAGTTTCCGTAACCTTCTTTAAAACCATATTGCATGTCGAGCCTAACTTCTTCTCATTGATGCAATATTTTCCTAGCTGTAACTCAGAACGTATGAAAAATGGTTTTAATTGCACAATAAGTAATGTTCGAATTAGCACGCTTTCAATACTTACTTATAACTACCTCTTCTTGATGGTATGGGATTTACAATAGTGCTTACGACCAGGTTGCCTATGAATTCAAGTACCTATTCATCGAGTCACGGTAATTAATTTAATAATTTAGAATACGGGATGAGGTTTTCCACCGACACTTGTTCCTTAAGGTATAAGTATCAACTCCGTATCCTTTAACACGAAGACCCAGAACAATGCGTCGGAAAGAAATGAAATTTTTTATGAGCTCCATGAATTTTGTTATAAATCTCCTTTCAAAATTATTTGGTTGCCACCCCTGAAAATATAGTCTTAAATGTAGATTTCTTCCTAATATTAATGATAACAATAATTGAGTTTAATTCAGAAATACGACTTATGATTAGAGACCGTTAGTTTAATTTGTCACTCGAAAGGAAGAATCGTAAGCTATGGGTCAAATATATAGTCTTCAAAAAATAAAACACAGTCATGCCACCTCACCAGTGACTTTAAATATGACCTGCATTTTAACCTTTTCAGTGGTATTCGTTTAAAAATACAAGCTTACACAATAACTACGAGGGGCTTCCCACCGCTGATAGTGAGAAAGGTAAAGAAAAATTAAATTTCCATTGCCTTAATTAGTTTATTGAATCATGCGTGAGGACGTTGACGCGGCATTTTAATAATAGTTTTTATTGTCCATTAAACTTGCATTATATGTAGCTTACGCTTCTTTGCATTTGAAACTCGTCACAATGTAGCAAAAGAAATATCCCCGTACAAAATATCAATATTTCCAAATATGTCATTAGGATTACACACATTAAAAAATTTCGATCGCGATGAATTGGTTGAGTTTACTTAAGAAATGAAAATCCATTGGCTTTTCCCATATAAGTTACCGACATAATTCTATGATACTCAGTCTTTTCATCATTTCCCTCTCTTTACTGGGGATTACTGGTGAGTTCATGTCGGCACAAGCAACAAATGAATTAAGAACTAGTGCGATCAGGGGAGAAATACGGGATGTATACGGTGGTACTGGAAATACTGTGGTATCGCTCATAAAAAATGTTGTATAAACTGCATTCAACCACAGCTATATAACGCAAATAAATCAATATAGACACAATGTAATTTATAACTGCAAAATATCCGTTTTCCCATAAACAAGTGCTTGCATCGAAATATATGTTTTAAAATGCGATAACTATTTAAACTATTAATGTTACCTTTGACATGTGGCCATTTTCCCACTTTTTAAGGGAATGAAGGCAGATTCTGAAATTCCGTCGGGCAGTTTATTCCTCTTACACAACCCCCACGGTACCAAGAAACACGTCATCACACCATTCCCACAATATAATTCCATACGTACACCAATGAACGCACTTTCAACACTGTTGATCATGCACTGATCAAGAGGTTTCAATATTGAGATTATTGCCAACATCTTGTAGAGCAATTCACTTCTTCACAGTGCACAGGGAAAATTCCCGTTTGTTGCATTTGCAAATAACTGGAATCACATGTTACAGATTATTGGAAGTAAGGAACAGAATTCACAAATTACGGAAGTCAACACACCGCACGCATGGACATCTAGCTACTGAGTTCTCTTTAGTTCCTCAGCGCTGATTCAAACTTTTACCCATCATCGCATCGGCTTCGAATTGCATCACGCCGAAGGGGAAAGACACGGCTTCTTTCGGTTAGGTCATGGCGTCGGTTAACAATTTTTCCTTCTTTAATGTAATGAAATCTCTTAGTCTTCTTTCCACGATCTTTTATTTCGACAGACCTAGGTTTCAGACCATAATGCCATTTTCAAGTATATGATTCTAAGATGACAGCCTACAGATATACAAAGGGCGAATGTAGGGTTCCGGGAAAGGGATTTGCTGGATTTGAGAGACGAGGAAAGTGGGAGGGTTTCCTTCGCTACGGAGTGTTTCCTAAATATAATGGAAATGAGGGAAGTGACTCATGATGACGACCAAAGAATCCCGAAAGAACAATCCACTAAAGTCCTTGGCGTCCACATGGACAAACGGCTAACCTGGAACGACCACATTAAATCTTCAATCAACAAGGCGAAAGGAATACACGCAGCTCTGCGACCTCTTCTAAAATCTACCTCGCCACTGAGCCTCAAAACAAAACTGCTCCTATACAAAAGCTGCATCAAGCCTATCGTGCCTTACGCATCCCCGGCCTGGCTCCACGCTGCAGCGATGCACCTAAAACGAATACAATCTGCCGAAAATGTCATCATAAGAAGAATTGTTGGGGCACCATGGTTTCTTTCCAACAGAAATATCAGGAAAGACCTGAAGATAACTCCCCTTCTCACCATTCCCAAATCATACCTTCCCCAGTTTGAAAAATCTTTCGCAGCGACGCAGAACGAACTTTTTAAAAACCCTTTGGGACTATACCCCTTCTGAAAACGCAAAGGGCCGTATTTTAAGACGTTCCTAGAGGAACGACTCTTCCCGTATGACGCGTTACTAGGGGGAAGTCAACCTCTAAGCGTTTTTTAAACGAACCTCTTCGTTTGTAGGACCAGCTCTATCTACAAGCATACCGATTGTCTCCCTACTATTTTGAGCATGGCTCAGACCATGCTACTAAATTGTAGGAACGGTTTCAAGGCCTAACATGGCGGAATGCGTTGATCACCTCCGGATTTTGGCATTTTTTTTTAGACACATGTGGCAATATGCGATCATAATGTAGTTAAAATGTCGCTTCTTTAACCGGTTGATGTTTATTTATTTCATCATATATGCCTGTTATAAGGAAACGTATAAAAAGAACGAAAAAGTGAAGTCCGTAATAGCAATGAAGTAAACAAACATTGCATCAACATGGACGCAGCATTTGCAAGGTACGTGATGGAAGAGCCGTATATTTATGTTGGAAGAATGCACCTAAGGGATAGGCAGAATCCCATTGAGTTTTATTCAGAAGCGGAATTCCTCCAGAGGTATCGCTTCTCGAAGAGAACGGTCTCAGACGTTTTATTACCTTATGTGAGGAGTGAGCGTTTAAGCAACCGTGGTTTGCCGATTCCGGATATTTTGAAGCTGCTAATTGCCTTGAGGTTTTACGCCACCGGGTCATTCCAGGTATGTGGTATCTTTTACGTAATATTTATAAATGTTTTTTTGTCGCGTTGATCATGTAATACATATTCAAATCCCTTTTGTAGTTAGTTTGCGGCGATCTGGCCGGGGTTACTCAGGGGACGGTGTGCAAAATTATTAAGGTATGCTTTCTCCTTAGTTTGGTACTTGTATGAGCGTAAAATTTCCATTTGTGGGGGGAGAGTTATAAGGCGTTTCATGACAAATATTTGGTAATCATTACAGAGCATCAGTAATGACCTGGTGGCAGTATTACCTCGGCACATGAAGTTTCCAAGTTCAGATGAAGATACTGCTCGATGCAAGAGATCTTTTTACGAAAAAGGTCAATTTCCTGGAGTGGTGGGTTGTATCGACTGCACCCATGTTCCGATTGTGAGTCCGGGGGGGGAGTTTGGCGAGTTGTACAGAAACCGGAAGGGGTGGTTTTCCCTAAATGTGCAGGTATGTATATTTTATTTACCAATTTATCGTCATCATGTTGCACCAAGTTGTTAGATTTCTCGATGTTACACTACTATTTATTCAAGTTTCTTCTGCACTACTATTTAGAATGCAATTTCATTGTTTTTATGTCAACAAGTGCTAAAGTGGAATCTTATAATTTCATTTTAATTTAGGTCGTTGCCGGTCCAAGTATGGAAATAATGGATATAGTTTGCAGATGGCAAGGTTCAGCTCATGATGCTAGAATTTTCCACAATAGTCGCCTTAAGCTGAAATTTGAGACCAATGAGGTGAAGGGCATCCTGCTAGGAGATAGTGGGTATCCTCTATTGCCATATCTTTTCACACCAGTTTTAAGACCAGTGTCTGCTTCTGAGAGGAGGTAAATAAAGAGAGAATTTGTGATTCACGTTGTAATTTTGACAAAAGTTATAGCACCTCAATGCCTTAAGTATGGTGATTTATGAAAACTAACCTTTCAGGTACAACATCTCCCACATTAGGACAAGGTGCACAGTGGAGCGTACATTTTGGGTGTGGAAACGTAGATTTCCATGCATCAGTATGAAGCTCCGCGTGAAGTTATTTACTGCACAGAAGGTCATTTTGGCTTGTGCAGTTCTTCGCAATGTGGCTATGCAGAATCATGATCCTATGCCTGATCGTATGCCAGCTATGCCCAGGTTGGAAGTCCCTGTACAAAGACTCCAACCTGTTCACGGTCGCCCAAATGCCATCCGGGCGGCATTCATAGAGAGGCATTTTGGTGAAGAGGTAATTATTTTTGGGAAAATTAATATGATATGAAAATTACCATTTCAACTCCATTTGGCTTACTTTATGTGATATCAAAGAAGGAAATGATATGCAGAAATTGAGATATGTATGACAATGGCTGGAAAGATTTCAATTTTAACTTCCATAATTTCATTTATTTTGAAAGCTCACTGATAAAATATGATTCGATTTGATTTAAGATTATATTCAGTGTACTCCATTGAGAATTCACCATGTTAATCTTCAGATCTAACAACAATGTACTATTGACTTAGATTACTCATTATATGTAGCCCTGAAATTGTAAGGTACCTATGCATGTTCTAACGAAATCATACAATGTCATTTTTCTTTTAAATAGGTCAATGTTCTTGAACCTCAGAACGTGGCATTGGATTTGATTCTGCATAAACACAATGAGAAGAACTTCACGACCCCAAAAATCTTGTGTGAAGTAAATAACTTCATGTGGCATGGCACCTTGTCCCAGGAAGCAGACCTAAGGTATAGAGGATACTTACTGACTCCAAGGATATCATTTGTCTCATTGGTCTATGCATGCCATCTTTTTTGGAAAATTTTGCATCATGAGCTTCAACTTGTCATTTGTAAACATATCCATTATTTCTATTATTGGGTAAAACATCTCTGTACAATTCGCCGAGTAGGGAGCATGGTTGCAGTGCAATCCACAACTCCAGGACTGCTTGCATTGCGCAGTATCTTATGCTGAAATTGGCAACTTCATCTCGAGGCAAATTATGGTTTGAAAATATCCGGATGAGGCAAACCGCGGTTGCTGAGGAATTCTACTTCTGAATTAATGGGATTCTGCCAATCCCTTTTGTGTATTCTTCCAACATAAATGCACGTGTCTGCCATCACGTACTTTCATAGTGAATTGTTCAATTGCAATGGATCTTAATAAATAAATTATGTTATTCTGATTTAAAACCATGTATGTAGTTCCTTCATTTCCCTTTTTGCTCTAGGCTCCCACAAGTTTTGCATGTTCCTTGCAATGCATGAATATGGATAGCAAAATGAAGCATATGAAAAGAGCTATAATTACTTCTCATGGCTATAACCCTAATTTCAGGCCTCTATCTGCGTGGAAATTAATTTAATGTTTTATGTATTATACATACTAAAATTTATCTAGCAGGCACATCCATGGACCATCGGACCATGTTATGCCCTTTCAATTTGTCCATTTCATATTTGTGAGGAAATACAATGTCATGGAAAAATAATCATGAACGATGAATAGGTAATCAGATAATATGACAAAAAATGGGCTTTGACAATTAAATTTCAGGAAATTAATAAAATTAAACAATTCTGTATTGAAATTAGCATCATTTAAAGAAAACCTTAGCAAAATTACTTTTCATTAAAACCTGAAGAGGTAGTCAGTCCCCATAATGAAACATGACTGTATGATTGTAGGACTGATCATAGGGAAGAGCAACAGGGGAGGGCTATTCAAGATCTACCCACTTTCCATATTCTATGCTGCTAACATATCTTACAACAAGGAGAAGGTAATAAAAAATGTAAAGCAGGAACTTGATGTCAGCAATGGACCACTAGTACATTGGAGAATTGAATCAAGAGCTATACTCAATCAACCTTCATATTAATGACAGATGTGATAAACTACATAGAATATCAAATGAAATCTAAAAAAAAGCCTCCTACAAAGGCAGCAATACCTTGCACAGCAGTGAAATTACTAATTAGGGGAGTTGTGTAAGCATAGTATTTCATTAGCATTAAATTATTTTCATTCATGGGAGGTATTAAGAGAGATCGTTCACATGAAAGCAACTATATGCTAGAGTCACTATGGTTAACCATGATGCATTAATGACTGACATGTCAACATAAATATCACTCACTCAATTTGCTAAACGAAAGTTTTTCCAATGAATAGTTTGTGTTACCTTCAGCAACATGTTAAAGTGATCCAAAAACTGCTTTGTATTAAACCACAAAACTACACCTTTAATGGTGACCACTCATGGTGAGAAAGGAATGCATAAAATTAAATATAATTATTACATTACGTATTGCTTTTACCTACGTCACCGAATTACCTGAACAGATTGAAAGAAAGAGTAATGAAAGGAATGGGAAATGCAGCTAAATAACATTATCCATGTTCAATTGAATTAAACTTTATTTAAAAATAAATAAATAAATACAAAATAATTACAAAGGAAGGACGAAGTTGTTGGTTGACAGACAAAACATATTTCTGAGAGCAAGAAGACGATGCAAAATCAAATGCAAAGAAGGCAAAATTGCTGGTTGGATGTGCAGAATTACATGAGGAAGAGTTGGGATATGGCTAATGAAAGGCAGGAGTCAAGCAGGATGGAAAATAGTCATGCAGGTGCAGAGGATCTCTTTCCAGTTACAAAAAGGGCACCATCACCAGGGGAAATGGTCCATGAGAAGGCATGGAAGCAGGCGGGAGTAATGGCATCTTAAATGACACAGACGCATCCAGCAGTCCGGGAGAGAGAAGCAGGAACAGGAAGCACACCAACGCCAAGATAGAGGAGGAATTCATAGAGGTGTATCTGAAAGCTTACAAAGAAGTTGGCATATAAGCATATGATGCATACAAACTCCACACAACAATACAGATGTAATTTGGCCCCTCAAATCATGCATTACAACTTCATATCAATATGCAAATACAATGGTCATTCACATGCTTTTATTTACAATCATTCATTTAAGGGAGCATTGCATGGATTAAATGTTATCATGCTGGGTTTCATAACTGCAAGACTTCATGCAATGAAAAGTTGGCTATGCATTTGAAAGTTTGAGTTCCCACAACTAATATGCCAATTCTGCAGAAAACTGAAACATGCATCAAACTTAACATACATATATTTTGTTTTCATTATCCCTAAAATTGGCTGATTTTAATGAATGTACTTTCCTGAATAGCCATTGGATTAGAATCATAAGCAAATAACTTTACAGATAACAAGATAATGGAGAATTTTAACAAGAAATACGCTGGCAACACCTTTACCTAGGTGAAAGAACGCACATATTAGGGATAATGAGTAACCAAGTAATGAATCCAGTAAGAAATAACTTTTTTATTTTCCAGTATTTTAAAGTTATTGAAAAATAAAGACATGCCAGTCCTATAATTAAAAGCTATTAAGAGAAAATAGAGAAATCAAAAAATAAAAAAGATGTGTGACCAAGACATGCATTATTCAAGAACCAATGAGAAAGTACCTTAAGCTTCATTGTCAATTCCTGTCAATACACACTTCAGTGAAATTTTAAATAAAACCAAATTAAAGGAAGTACTTCATACCTTAATGAATTTAATCTTTTAATGGGGGATAATAAAAAACTTCAATAACGGGCAAATGGAATGAGTGGAAACAGAAATGTGTTCATGAAGAACTGGAGGTATTCCCTCCAAAAGCAGTCTGCCACTGGTAGAGATATTATTTCATGCTGTAGATGTTTCATTTATCACTATTCCAAGCACATCATCAAACAACAAGATAAAGAACAATGGAATGTCCTAGAAATTAAAAGGAATGCTATGCTTATTGTAAGTTAGCTATTTGCAGAAATGTTATTCATCAAGAGGTGTATTAAAAATTTTGGAATGAACACTGATGCATTATGAACTCACAATAGGAATGATTATTGCCTCACGTTCACATTTAAGATTCTACTCATGTATTTGGCTGTTACTAAACTTGTTTCATCTTCAGCATAGTAATATATCATAACAAGTACCACACGCTTCCGCTTCGCCTCCTCCGTTTGAAGCTGTATACTTAAGATCCTCCTCCATCTGGATGGTCTTTCCAGCAGCCTTGGCGTTGGCTAGCTCCTGTTCCTTGATTGCGCATGCAATCTCTGCTTCTCTCTTCCGGATCCGCTGGATGGCATCCTCCTTTTCATTAT
Organism: Ischnura elegans; assembly: GCF_921293095.1. Lineage (NCBI taxonomy): Eukaryota > Metazoa > Arthropoda > Insecta > Odonata > Coenagrionidae > Ischnura > Ischnura elegans. Next base: position 95,352,382 of record NC_060253.1, read on the forward strand.
AAGATGCCATGTGCTCCAGCCTAGCTTCCATCTCCTTCTCAATGGCCGCTTCCCTGGTAAATCGTGCCCTTTTGGAACTGGAAGAGGTCCCTGCACCTTGAATCCTCGGAGTGTATGCTTCCTCTACCGGTCTTTCGTCACAATCTGAGGAAACATCATAAAATACACCATTGATTAATGAAAAACATGAGATACTTAACATTCCTGGAAATGGTATCAAGAAACTCAACTTAAACTTGATTATATTTGATATCCAATAACAACTTCCATAAGTCGCAGGAAAATAAGAACATAATACACAAAGGCTAGTACGATACAGTAAAATTTCTCTTTAAAGAAGTGTTATTCTTTCATGGAAAATCATGATACTGTACACCACTACTAATTTTTGGCTGGCAGATGTTATATGTGATACTTTTTTGATTGTTGTTAATCTCAGTGTGACACTATGGAATTCCCTTCATTAATGATAGGTACATAATCCTTATTTTCAATCAACTTGCCTGATATCTCAGAAACGTTGGGAGGAAGCAAACACTCCGAGGTCCCAACCCTACCAACCGTGGAAACGCTGGGGACCGGCAATGCATCGCAGTCTCCAGCATTCGGCGGTGAGTAGGAGATGGACGACATGGCAATTTCCATCTCTGGTGGCAAATCTTCCCTGCTGGTGGACGGCATAGGTCCGCCACCAGTCCTCATCCTCTCCTGCCTTTCATCAGCCAGCTCTTTCCTCTTTCTCATCTTCAGGTTATCCCAACTCTTCCTCAATTGCTTGGCGGTGCGCTATAATGGCGAGAAATTATCGCTAACATTGAGGTTTACGACACAAAATAAATTACTGGACAAACTAAAAATCAATATCCATCAATACAGCCACAATTTATGATGCTACGTTTATTAAAAAATTACTTACTTTAACAATTACAACTACTCCGCCACCATTGTGGAGTAGTTGTAATCATTACCGCTACCACGCCGATACCAAAAGCTCACAACAATAATTCCAATAGCATTCCATAACATGGAATTATTGTTGTGAAGTATTTGGTTTCGGCGTTGGAAAGTAACATTTATTTGTATTGCATGGCGTGAATCATACTTCATCATGCATTGCTAATGAAGGGAAATACGTTACAAGTGAATCTCTGACAGCGACATAATCACAAAGGTTTTTTGCAATCTACTACCAAAATGCACTTGAGGATTCCAGCAAAGAATGGAAAACAAACTTCAAAGATTTATCAACCGATTCTAAACCCCGAAGCCAATGAATGATCCAGGAACTTAAGTAGCGTTCAAAAAAGTCCTTCTTCTGAACAGAGTTATACGAGTTATGCAGAACCTTTCCTACAATCGCACAATACATTCATAACCATCATACTTCCAAAGTTACTTACCTTCCGCACAAATTCATTAGAATTAAATTCTTCCTGCACATCCAACCAGGCTTTCGCCTTCTTCGCATTTGATAATGCATCCGTCTTCTTGCTCTCCAAAACCTCCTGATGCTTAACTATGATGTCAACCAACAACTTCGTCTCTTCCCTTGTGAGCCGAACCATACGTCGGTCCTCCATATTTCTGTCTGTTTATGTTTCGCGCAATGAACTGTGGGCAGCAAACGTCACACGAAACGTCAAGGACGCGTGACGTAGATATGAGAATTTCAGCGAGCAGCTCAACACTCACTACTTCGAAGAGGAAGAGATTGCTTTCGTTGTAGGAACGTTCTTGACTGCGAATAGTAGGTGGAGATACATCTCTAACTCTTCCCACTCCGGCGAAGAGTAAGAGAAAGAGATTCGTTTAAAAATACGGCCCAAAGTCCCCAAAACTGCCCCTTTTCCCCTCCCATATCCCCTCCTCCACTTAAGCAAGCCGTAGATATGCCATGATCGTAAAGAGAAATTAATCGCCTGAAACTGCAAATTGCCATGAAACTCATAGTATACAGCCATAACAGCTGGGAACTTGAGACTAAATAAAAGCCGTGAAAAATCAGCGTAGCGTACTCATGATGTCGTACACTGGCAACAGATGGGAGGTAGAGTAATGTGCAGTAGAGGTGAGTGAAATAGGAACATTCGATCCATCCACAATTTAAAATGAACGGGGAAATTTACAATTTCGAACGGTTCCAAAAAATCAAGTTTCCTTTCATCAAAAACATGGAGCTAACGGAATGTTAGGCTTGCCAATAAATTTTCATCATTAAATTTAATGTGCATTATGCATACATTTTAAAAATATTTCATTATCATCATTGAAATGATGATATTTCGAAGAAACATTGGCGTTGTCTGCTGTTAATTAAGTCACTACTTCGGCTTTTAATGACTTTAAAGATAGGTTCAGAAATTAAATAGAGTTCAATTATGCGTGGGAATTTCGCGTCAGAAATGCAGTTGTGGGACAGTTATGTTATTTTGCATTCTAATTTATAAAATCTGCTTATCTTGTAAAGATGTTTGCCGTTTTAAGATGAAAAGACTTAGTTAAGAACCAAGATGTAGCAAATGAAAAATGAGTAGCTCATCACTTTTTCCTATCAATGAAGTGATTTTATTTTTGTGATTACATTCAAAGACGATTCAATGCGACATAATGCTAATTTCCTTATTAAATTTGCAATATTCTCTTTAAATGAAGAGGTTCGGTAGAGTTTTTTCATCATCCAGTGAATTATAGTGCTTGGTAGAATCTTGCAATGGTCTTAGCAAACAAATATTTCTAGTAAGCAGCCGAATATTAAAAAAAATGTCCTCATATACAGCAAATTATTTCCTTTTTCTTTCTTACGAGGGATCTACTTCCACGATTGCTGCATAATTGACACATGTATGAACACGTAAAGCAGTCTACATAAACAAAAAGAGCAAGTGCCTTTATTTGTGGGCATTAAATACTTTGCGAAGAGCAATTCGCTAAAAAATAAAACATTCCGCTTAAATCAGAGGAGTTAGATTCAAGAATCAATAGATTGATTGTGCCTGAAAACACGAGAAAAAATATATCAGTCCGTAAGATGAGCCCACGTTTGGCCAGGAAATTATTAATTATAATTTAATTATCAAGGAAAAATAATAGAAAAAGAATTCTTTTCTATTTACTCAAACACAGACGATTTCCATTAAGTTCATTCAACCCTTTCAAATTTCTGTAATATTTGCAGTTTTCTAAATTGCTTAGCAATAGATGAAAATCATAATTGATACTCTTCTGATTCTCATTTTATGTCAGTTTACAGGATTAAAAATATTTAAAGCTGAGTTCAGATACACCTATTTAATTAAATAACAAATTTTAGTATATGTTCACATTCAAATATGTGTTCATAAGAATCATCTTTATGATTAAAAATCCAGTTTTAAAGAAATTATAAAGTTCAAAAACGTATATTTAATCATTTCATTTCAGTATGAGAGCAAATTGATCAATAAATTCGGATATCCACATGAAAGAAATAATTGAAGCCTGAACAAGACCTGAATTATTCCGTAACCTTAGTCCATTCGACTTCGCATTTCTTTTCAATTGCATTGTTTTAAGTTGTTCCATAGCAATCCTCAGGAGACTATTATTTGGCATAGAATATTGAGCAAGGCATTTCAATATGAATTGAAAACAGAAAACCTATTTCTCCGAGCTTTCAAGGTTGCTCGAAAATATAATTTCATTCTGCGTGAGGGTATCTTAGAGGTTTTCCGTTGAACGGGGAAAAGCGTATTCATTTGATTCAAGTCATTACAAGTCGAAAGTAGGGACTAAATAAACAGCGGAAAACGCCAGTAGTGAAATATTTTAAGACTTCGCAATAGCATTAGTTGCATGATAATAATGAAATATTTGAAAAATTTAGGCATGCGCAATGCACCATTTGTCGGAAAATGTAAGGGCAATCCTAACATTCCGTTAGGTTAATGTGTACGACGACGATAAATATACGCAGAAGCCCAAAGCTTCCCAATCGAAAACTACTGAGTTTGCGCGGCTCGATATTCATCCTTTACTTAGCACTGCGCTACTTCAGAGGGATTTATTCCCCTTGGAATAAGGTTGGAAGAGAAGGCCGTGACACATCGCACATGCAGCTAATGTTAGGGGCCTTGAAGCGGGGCTGGAAGACGCGGAGAAGGTAGTCAAAATTCAATTCGCAGAAAACTGCAGAAATGGTTATGCATTAAAGGAGTAGAGTTTCGACAAATGAATAAGCGCGTAAGAAATCATTAGCCATGCAACATCCTCTGGACCTCGTGCTTGGTGTTGCGAACATTTTAAGATCAGAAAAATGTCAGAGTGCCTGTGCAGCATAAAATCAATCGTCACGGAGACTTGATCCGTGTAATCTCTGGCAGGGGCGCAGTCAGGAATAGGGTGGTTTCCTATTATTTTTTTATTGCCTAAAGCGAAAGATTATTACTCCTGGAGTAAGTATTTCACGATTTTAGATTTTTAAATGACGATATCTATTTTTCGCGATTAAATGAAAAGTTAAAATTTTCAAGCGCGCGAAAACGCGACGCGTAAGTATGAATGCCGGGAAATCTTTTCATGTGGCGTATTTCTCGTTCCCGCTGCCGCCCTGTGAGGTGACCTTGAGGCGAGTTGAGCGCTGATACGACGCAGGCTGCTAGCGGGTAGCTGAGTGCCCTGCTGGCTGGTAGCGCTTGGCTTAAATAAGGATTATTAATACCTTATCAAATGAAGAAAACTTTCCGACCTTAGCCAGTTTTAATAAGTGATTATTAAGACATGTTTTCCTGAGCTCTGCGCCTCATGCATGTATTGGTAATCTCAGACGATGTAAAACTCCTATCTACTCGTATAGAAACTAGGTCTCTGTGACGTCTCGTGGAGTGGCATCGCATGGGCGCCAATCAGGCCCTTTTCAAATGAGGATAAAAATGGACCATAGCCATTCGTCTAAACCGCTATTTCTATAACGAAATAATTTGTATATTTTGAATACATTAATGGTGGGTAACGAATCGCAATCAATGCTTTTCATTTTCTTTTATGAAGGAAACTACCCTATTAAGGCTGGGGGGTTTAGGTGCAGCAAATACCGGAGTATGTGTGGGTACGGAATACTCACCAGGATAAGCGGTAGGTACGAGGTTAATAAATTGAGGAATTTTAGGATAAATGGTTCAAAATGGTGAGTTTTACGGCTTTCTGAAGGATATTTAATAATCCTTACACTATTCTATTAGTAATATCAATCCAATAAAATAAAATTGATTACACTTAAAAATATCTCTGAGCTCTGGGGGGGGGGGGGGCAGAACCCCCAAAACCCCCTCCTCGCTGCGCCGCTGATCCTTGGCTCGTTGCATGATCCTTTACTGACTACACCACCGGAACGATTGAGCCCATTGGCATTTTCAATTCCCAATATGCTGAGCTTGTTCACAGATGTCCCGACGAGTGTAAACTCCATTCTAAGAGAGTCGTCGGCGAATCATGCTTCGTAGAATATGGGGAAAAATTCGTGGTTGGATCTAAAGTGCGTTGTCATAATGTGACGAATATAATTATTTCCCCGGTATAAGGGGCATATAATGTTTATAATTCCCGTTTGTATGAGAGCAGTACGAACGCTCAATTTTAGAAGACGGACGTCTTCGGGTAGGTCTTGATACCTTTCATTACTGAGTAAGGCGTTTAAAAAGAAGGCGACGAGTCACTGATAAACCGGCGAAGAAGAACGGCGAGCCACGATTCCGAGGACATCAGGATTCGCCATTTGATCGAGGATAATCCTCTATGTCGGTGGAGGTGTTGCCGTATCCATGGTGGCGCTTTTTCGATGCAGCCACTCATAAGTTTGAAGGCGGGTGATGGAGTATAGCATACAACACCACAAACCTCCCCACAAGCGGAGGGGCGAAAACATTCGAGGCTGTTATTCAGCCGGAACAATCTACTTAGCCAATAGGCTTTTTTGGGACTTCACCATTACGGTTACCCTCATATGCAAATCCCTAATCTTAAAAATTTACTAGTCATTCATAGAAATCATACGTATAACACTACACAATTCATAACTTTTATATAACTCATTATCGTTAAAAAATTGTCCTCATAAAGCTATTGCAGCAAATTTAAAATTATTTTGCACTACATAAATAAATGTAAAACGGCCGTACAGGGTAAAAAACTAAAAAAAAAATTTCCCACGCCGGGTGCTTGATCGAATAACAATCACCAACATAGTCTCACATCTACTCCATTCGCCACCGCAACTGCTGACAAAGGTAGTTTTATTATGCGTAAAACTTAAACCAACAGTGAAAACCGTACAAGTAGGCAGTTAATTCTCACGAATTTATCATTAAGTCAGACACTAATCGAAACAGAATAATCAATTTGTAAAGTATCATGCAACGAGCCAGAGATTATTCTGATCAAGTCTCCGTGACGATTGAATTCATAGTGTACACACGCTGTCGACATTGCTCTGATCTTAAAACTTCGCAGCATAGTGATGAGCACTGCGCGAGTCAGTCGTTCAAATGTGCGGCTCAGCAAATAGGGTTGTTTCCTATTATTTTTTATTGCCTAAATCGAAAGATTATTACTCCAGGAGTACGCATTTCACGCTTTTAGATTTTTATATGATGATATATATTTTTCGTATCCAATTTTCGCGATTTAATGAAAAGTGAAAAATTTTAAGCGCGCGAAAACGCGACGGGTAAGTATGAATGCCGGGAAATATCCACGTGACGTCGTACTGGTTCCCGCTGCCGCAAGTGAGGTGACCTTGGGGCGAGGCATTGAGCGCTGATACGACGCAGGATGCTGGCAGGTAGCCGAGTACCCTGCTAGCTGGTAGAGATTGGCTTAAATAAGGCTTATTAATACCTTATCAAACGAAGAAAACTTTCCGATCTTAGCCGGTTTTAATAAGTGATTATTAATACATGTTTCCCTGAGCTCTGTGCCTCATGCATGCATTGGTAAACTCAGAAAATGTAAAATTCCTATCTACTCGTATAGAAACTAAGTCCCTGTGACGTCACGTGGAGTGGAATCGCATTGGCGCCAATCAGGCCTTTTTCAAATGAGGATAAAATTTGACCATTGCCATTCGTCTAAACCGGTATTTCTAAAACCAAATAATTTGTCTATTATGAATACACTAATGGTGGGTAACGAATCGCAATCAATGCCTTTCGTTTTCTTTGATGAAGGAAACTACCCTATTGAGCTGTGAGGCGAGAGAGTCTTAATGGTGTGTCGCGACTCCCTTCGCGAACACTGTGCCCTGGAATTGTTTCAGACTCCCGTCACACAATGGACTGAAATCGAAAAAAGCTGGCCAAAAATCAAAACAAATACCTTTTTCATTTCGAACCGGGAATGCTATATTATCATTTTAGAATCTTCAGGGCATGTGAAACTGAAGTTGATTTTTGGTTTAATTTTTATAGCTCGCCAAAAATCAATAAAAATCGAAAAGGAAAATCAATCAATAGTAAGAAAAAGGGTTGAAGATACTCATGCAAAAGCTATCGTCAAGTGCAAATATACTAAAATAATATGTATGTGACAAAAATGAAAACTTCGATGGCCAAGTTCTAACAACACATATATCATAAATGGCAACTTTTCAGGGTAGCCAAAAGAAAGCATTTTTTAAATTGTTGATAATTTTAATTTTAATTGAAAACCAAAAATAGATAAAAGTGAAAAAGAAACATACATTCGCAAAAAATGAGTTGTTTTTTGCTTGAATTTTATTTTGTATTAACATTATTAGCAGTATTAACTCAAACCGGAAAAATTTTGAGATACGAGTTGTTAGAACTTAGCCATCGCTTTATTCTAACACAAACAAATAAGATTAATCGAGGAAATTAATTATGAATTGCTAACATGATCATGTGGTTTCGGAGAGAGTTTTTTTACAGCAGTTTTTTTAATTGTTGTCATCTCTAAGGACAGGACACGGAGTATATTTTTTGTCTTCCACGAGCGATATAACGTATCGGCAGAAATAGAACCTAAGTTATATCACCTGATAATATTTGTGACTACGTGATTGATTTTAAATGAATTTTTTAAATTGTGATGAAGGAAATGTTATATTTGAAATGTTCCTTCAGAAAATTTCCCCCTCACCACCTTCCCCTCTGCCCCTTTCCTCCACTCCCCTCATCCCCCTCCCCTTAACTCAGAATACGCTTTGATGACAGTGAGCCGCACTGTGCGAGCGGCTCTCTGGAGTGTGCTGTGAGCGGTGAGCCAGCTCCACCAAAAGAGTCGTCGATGCCAACACTATCGTAACACCTAGCACGAGGTCCAGTGGATGTTGCATGGCTATTGAACTCTTAGGCGCTTATTTATTTGCTGAAATTCAACTCCTATATTGCGTAGCCATTTGGGCAGATTACTGTGCAGTCAAATTTGACTACTTTTTCCGTGTCGTAATCAGAGTTCCTTCTGTCCTTCACCAACCACCTCTTTGTCTATACCACAGTGGCCCTCACGCTTACAATGACAATGGCGAACATATGCAAAGGTCTACGGTTAATACCTGTATGCGATAAAAATATTTGCGAAGACGCTGCCGCAGACGAATACAACTGCCGGCCCGAAACTGTATAAAGAAATGCCTTTATCGCTGAAGGGCGGAGTTTTTCATCTAAGTCATCTTTTTTACAAAAGATTTGTTGCAAAGGTCTTATAAAATTGGCAACACCACGGTTTTTAAGGGAGAAACGTTTAGTGGCGAAACAATAATGAGAAATTAGTCCACGGATATCGACATTAATGAATGGCGGTGAAATAAACTTTGAGGATTCCTATTTCAGTACACAATGATTGGATACCATGAGCATTCAACATGCTTTCAATTCAAAATTATTCTTATTGACAGCAAAAGTCTTTTGTTGGATATATGTGTGGTACATCTATATTGCGCAAAACTGTTGATGCGCATGCGCACGTTGGTGTACGCACGTTGGTGTGCGCACGTTGGTGAGCGCACGTTGGTTACGCACGTTAGTTGGCGAGAGAGCCAGTCTGGTCAGTCTCTCGCAGTCGCTCTGTATGTGTTGGTATGTGAGCCTGGTGTGTTACCATGGGCCCAGGGGGCCATGGTGTGTAGCAAGGGAATGTATTTTCTTTGTTGGCAATAAAGCCCAATTACTTAATCAATTAAGTTTTACTCAAATCTGTTAACCCGAGAAACCTGAACATGGTAGCAGAAGTCCGTGGTTCACGTGGTGGTTTCTTGGTTATTGTACGAGTGACGGTAAAATGGCGAAGTACAGTGATTTGGTTATACCGGTGTTTGACGGAGAAGAATACGGTATGTGGAAGAAACGTGTGACATTATTTTTGAAACTTAAAAAGTGTGACAATGTCATAATGAGAGGAAAAGTTTCATCGGACAAAGAGGATTGGGATGAAAATGATTTAAAGGCAATGAACTATATATACGGCGCTATTTCAAATAAGCAATTGGAATTTGTATGTGATAAAACGACGGCGTACGATATAATTAAGAAGTTCGATAGTTTATATCTGAAAGAGTCAACAGCACTGCAGATTGTGTGTAGAAATAAATTGGAAAGACTGAGACTTAGAGATTACAGTGACTCGGCGAAATTTTTCAGTGACTTTGAAAAATTGGTAAATGAGTTGAAAACCGCTGGCGCGAGTGTTTCAGAGAAGGAAAAATTAAATTATATGTTGAACACGTTGCCTGACTCGTACAGTTACATTGGTGATTTAATTGACACGTTAAAAGAAGAGGATCAAACAGCTGACTATGTGAGGAATAAAATTCAAATGGCCGAGTTGAAAAATCAAAGATGCGAGACTTCGGCTAGGAAAAGCAACGCATTCGCGGCGGATAGAAATAGGCAAGAGCGAACATGCTTCCAATGTGGTGAAGTGGGACATATACGAAGAGATTGCAGAAGTAGTGGACAAATGACAAGTAGCAGAGGCACATGGCGTTCATCACGATGCAGACAAGGATCCGGAAGAAGAGGCTTCGTAAGGGGGCGTGGCAGCTTTCATCGCGGGCAGCGCGGAGTATGGCACGGAGCATGCGCAGACCAAGGACAGAAGAATGAAGAATACAGCGCATGGCTTACAACGGTTGCTCATCGTGCGGTGCATAACACTGAGATAAGTAATGTAGATCGTAATGAAATAAAGTGGCTTCTTGATAGTGGCTGCACAGACCACATCATTAATGATGATAGATATTTTGATAAATGTATTGTTCTGAAGCAACCCATAAATGTTCATTTGGGTAATAATGAAATTCTAAAAGCCACAAAAATCGGAAATGTGTTAAGTTATTTTGATGCATTTGGCAAGAAGAATTTAGTTAATATGAAGAATGTATTGTATGTTAAAGATATGCAATCAAACCTGATTAGCTACAGCAAAATAACTGTGGGTAATACAATTGTTTCTAAAGGCAAAATGACCAAAATTATTGATTTTAAAGGTAATGTTACAGCAGTAGCTTTGGAAGTGAATGGTTTATACATTATGAAAAGCAAAGTAAAATCAGGAACTTTGGTAAATGTTGCAAATAAAAGTGTTGATTCTATGACTCTAAAGGAAAAATGGCATCGTTTATTGGGACATGTAAATTTTAAATATTTAAATACTTTGGTGAAAAATCAGTTGCTGGACGGTATTCCGAGTGAACTTGAATCAGACTTTTTGAAATGTAAATTATGTATTGAAAACAAAATGAGTAATGTTCCATTTAAGAATAATAGGAACAGAGCAAAAGATATTTTAGAAATTGTTCATACTGATGTTTGTGGACCTTTCCAAACCACAGGTCTTAAAGGTGAAAAATATTTTGTTTCTTTCATTGATGATTATAGTAAGATTGCTAAAGTTTATACGATGAAATCTAAAACTGAAGTGTTTGATTGTCTTGTTGAATTTGTGAATGAATGTGAAAATCTTACAGGTAAAAGGGTAAAATTTTTGAGATGTGATAATGGGAAGGAGTATTTGAATGGTGACATTTATAATTTTACCAGAGAGAGAGGTATTGTAATTAACAATTGTCCATCATATGTACATGAACTGAATGGAACAGCGGAACGGTTTAACAGGACCATAATGAATATGGCACGTTGTTTGTTAGCAGAAGCAAATGTGCACAAGAGGTATTGGCCAGAAATTATATTTACTGCAACGTATTTGAAAAATCGTACATTAGCCAATACTATTGAAAGAAAAACTCCCTATGAGATATTTTTCGGTAAGAAACCAGATGTTTCCAATTTACGTTTGTACGGAAGTACTGTTTTTGTTAGAGTTCCAGAACAGAAAAGATCTTCAAAATGGGATAAAAAGGCAGATATGGGTATTTTAATTGGTTATAGTAATGTTGGATACAGGGTACTAATAAATGGTACAGTCATAGTAGCACGGCATGTAGATATTGTAGAAGAAAATGTTGTATGTATTGGATTAAATGAGAATGAATCTGATCATGAGGACAATGAAAACAGTGATTTGAAAGATGAAAGTAACGATAGTTCTGAAAATGAATCATTAGAGTCAGACACTAAGAGGGAAGCTGAAATTCGTAGATCTCAACGAGACAGGAATCCTCCTAAGAAACTTGATGATTATTATGTGTACAATAGCGGTATATTTGTAAATATGTGCAGAACGGATGTACCAAATACATTTGAGGAGGCGATTGAGTCCAACGAGAGTAAATTATGGAAAAAGGCAATGGATAAAGAGATTGATTGTTTAATTAAAAATAACACTTGGAAATTGGTCAAAAATATTAAAAATAAAGTTTTAGATGTTAAATGGGTGTATACAAAAAAAACTGATGGTACTTATAAGGCCAGATTAGTTGTGAGAGGTTTCCAGCAAACCGATGAAATTGATGATATTTATTCTCCCGTAGCAAAAATGCAGACTTTAAAAATTCTTTTGTCATATTGTTGTCAGATGGGTTTAGAAGTCGACCAAATGGATGTGGAAACTGCTTTTTTAAATGGCAAGGTCACTTCTGAAGTTTATGTTAAACAACCAAAAGGCTATGAAGATGGTACAAAAAGAGTATGTAAATTGTTCAAAGCTTTATATGGTTTAAGAGAAAGTCCAAGAGCTTGGTATGAATGCCTTGATGAATTTTTGGCAAATTTAGGTTTTAAAAGAAGTGATATTGATTCCTGCTTATATTCTCTTAGAAATGGAAAAGATTCTATTTATTTATTAATTTTTGTTGATGATTTATTAATTTGTGGTGCAAATAAGAAAGAAATACAGAAAGTTAAAGTCTTACTATCTGAAAAATTTAAAATGAAAGATCTTGGGAAAGTTAAAGAGTATCTTGGGATTACCATTGAATATGAGTCCCACAAGCATGAATTGAAATTAAATCAAACCAAGTATATTGAATCATTGGTTAAGAAATATAATTTAGAAAATAGTAAATTGTACAATACACCAATGGAAGTAAACTTAAAAATTGAGAAGGCGGATATCTGTGACAAAAACATTAAATTCAGAAATTTAATTGGTGCCTTATTATATATAAGTTCAGCTACAAGGCCTGACATAAGTTTCAGCGTTAATTACTTAAGTAGATATCAAAATTGTTATAATGAAACGCATTTTAAGTATGCTTTAAGAATTTTGAAATATTTAATTTTAACAAAGGATTTGAAATTATGTTACAAAATGAATGATTGTGTAAATATTATTGATTGTTATGTTGATGCTGATTGGGCAGGTGATTATTTGGATAGGAAATCCACAACAGGTTATGTTATAAGATTATTTGGGAATGTTGTATATTGGAAATCGAAAAAGCAAAAGTCTGTGACGAAAGCTTCAACTTTTGCAGAGTATGTAGCTTTGTCAGAAGCAGTGAGTGAATTAAAATTTATAAAAGAGTTATTGAGTACATTTGATGTACAATTAATAAAGCCAATGAAGGTTTATGAAGATAATTCAGGTGCAATTGATATTGCAAAGCATGGTAATTTTACTAAAAATTCAAAGCATATTGAGGTACACTACCATTATGTGCATGAATGTGTTAGGGAAGGTATGATTGATATTGTCAAGGTAAATTCAGAGGATAATGTTGCTGATGTATTTACTAAATCATTGTGTCGTCAAAAGTTTGAAAGTTTTCGAAATGTGTTGGGTTTGAATTAGTGTAAGTGCAATATAGATGTAAGGAGGTGTGTTGGATATATGTGTGGTACATCTATATTGCGCAAAACTGTTGATGCGCATGCGCACGTTGGTGTACGCACGTTGGTGTGCGCACGTTGGTTGGCGAGAGAGCCAGTCTGGTCAGTCTCTCGCAGTCGCTCTGTATGTGTTGGTATGTGAGCCTGGTGTGTTACCATGGGCCCAGGGGGCCATGGTGTGTAGCAAGGGAATGTATTTTCTTTGTTGGCAATAAAGCCCAATTACTTAATCAATTAAGTTTTACTCAAATCTGTTAACCCGAGAAACCTGAACATCTTTAAATATTGAGGTTATTTACGGTTACCTCTGTACTTATTTTACATCGGATATTTAATAGAGTTATTTTCCCTCCTCCAAGATTTTCCACAAAACGGAAATGATGCCACTGACATGATAAATGGCTTTATAATATGAAAAATTTTTCTGATCCAGGTGTCCTTATCTATTTCAGAATCTAGTCGATTTCATGCGGGATAGACTACAATTAGTTATCCCTTACAACGGAGACGTAACTAATTGTAAGTACTGAAGTGTTACGTTCAAATTTTTGTCCTTATAAAAATGGTAAAATTGGAAGCTCTTTGCTTAAAGCATTGAATCAATTAATTTTCCAGATTGGATGAAAGGCCTCCCCTTGTGGTTAATTGAGTGAATTTCACTGGCCCTTGGACGGATGGGCGTTGTGGAAAAAAACACACCACAAAGGCGAGATATTAATTGAGGAATAATAGAGGATATTCTTCAAGTATTGCACTCTGACACAGCACACTACAACCCTTGTTTTAAATGATATTCGTGATGAATGAATATTTTAAATTCAGTATCGAGAAGAAATAGTGCCTTATGCCGAAAAGTAGAATAAATTAATCCAATACACGGAAGCTTTTTGTTCTGATTTCATTGGTCGCCCAGGATATGGTATATCGGTGCCAAATATGCAATGCCTATGAAACTCAAAGCCTTTAGTCTCCCGTTTCTGGGTTACATTTTTCACCGTAAACCACGAAAAGGACCTTAGCGTTTGCTATTCAGAGTCTTTGAAATTGTGAGGGCAACCGCGATATATAGGAGGAAGGTGGTAGGCGGAGGACGAAGGCTGCTATGATGGGAACAGACACTACAGTATGCGTTTGACGAAAATCATTGAAAATAGGAATTGAGAGAAATCTTTTCTTGAAAGAACTGCGAGAGCATGCGAACAGCTAATGCATTACAAACACATAATGGATGAGTTTTTTTTGGCGCACTATCTTCAATTGGTATAAGAGAATTGACTGCCGAAGGCGCGTCTGTGAGGTAGCAGTATGATGCGTCGAAGAAGATATACGGCGAGCCCAGTCTTGCCGTTTCAAACCGGTCTCATCAACATTATTTCGGCTTATCCAAACAATCAAGTATTCCGAATAGGGTTCTGTATAAATTGGTCCGGATTAACGGAATTCCAATGTACTTCTTAACGGTGCCATATTACATTCTATTAAAAAGCAGTGAAAGCGATAAAAAAAACTGTCACTCCCGTAACGTCAGGCCTGATTAAAATACCTATTTGGTGAAATTAACGTAATTAATGTTTTTAATTGACAGACTAGGACTTAAAGACCTTCTATTCTACGTAACATTTTATCTCTCGTATAATTGGCAACAAGCGCGATTAACAGCTACAAAAACACTGAAATTTTAATCCGAAATACGCACTATAAAATAAATATACTCGGAATACTGAAAATAACAAGACATTATATTACTTAGACTTAAGATTTTTAGACACAGACACCGTGGCAAAGGTTGAATAATCGAAGGTACGCAGGTCTGCACCAACGAAACGGGCAATTCAAATCGCGATGAGAAAACTTGGGTCACAATCTGAATGTGAAATAGCATGAATACAACTTTCACGGGCAGACTTAACTCTATTTGGGGTTGGATTTGCGCGATACTAGCAAAGCCTCTTATACAGTTATGACAATCGTAAATAAACCCTGTGTATGCAGTGGAAATTGCCGCTGTCCTCTAAAATTAGATCGTAAATTCATCGAAAGGGTGTAAGTACGTTAAAAAATAACCATCGAGGGGAGATAATCAGTGCTAGGTGAAAAGTCTTTAGTATGCATAATTAACGTCTGATTTGCGATAAGCTACATAATTAAATCTAAAATCAATTACTTGAAGCCACATGTCCAGAGAAAAAGATTGCACGCATGTGAAGTAAACTACGCTGTATAGCCAGTATGGATTTCTAGGACAACGCAAACCAACAAATTCAAAGACTTGTCTTACTCGAATCGTAAGGACACGAGAGGCGATGGCGCATGTCAGGACACTTTAGGGATATATATACACATAAAATCTGCCGGGCGATTTTGACCCCTCGGATTTCCCTATCTCATTTACATCTACATACTACCCCAATGCAAGCCATCTCAATAGGAGTGTGGCAGGGGGTGTAAGGACACACACTTTTGGGAAACAAAAAGCAAATCCTCTTTCTTAGTTCCAATCACCATTTTTTAAGTCCTTCATTGTTAGGCGGGAGAGTGAATTCTCATACGTTCGGCAAAATATCTCTCTTAATTTATCGTTTCTTTCGGACCTGCAAATCTAGGGGGATCGTGACATGGCGTTCTCGTACTGGAGGATATCTTTTCTTAAGTTCTCAAGCAATCAAGTTACGTTCAAAAAAATATTAAATCGGATGTATTAAAGTTTGCAATAGCCGGATCGCGAAAAGAACTCTAGAGGTACTCGATGTTATTCCTTAAGTCAATGTGATGGATTTCTCATTAAAAACTGCTCATGTGCAGGTAAAAATTAGCTTTCAAATTCGATGATTATAAGAACTTGTGTATTTACCTTTGACGTGGGGCCATTTTTTCTCACTTGTCGGGAATGAAGCTATATTCTTAGATTCGTGGACCGCTGATTCGGGCGTTCCTCTTCAAAGACTCTCACGGTGCCAATAAACACATTATCACCCATTCTCCAGTTATGCTTCCACACTTATACACCATCGAACGCAATTTCAACGCCATGAACTGATACAGCGATTTCAAAAGAGAAATTATTACCAACTACTTCTCGAGCGATGCACTTTTTCGCGGTGCGCAACGAACAATTGGCGCGCATTACTATCTACTACTAATCACAATCCCCGTGTTAAAGAAAATTGGAAGTAGGTAACGAAACTTCACTCTCCGGGAAAGGCACACCACTCCCAAGTATAAAAATTCAACACACTCCTCACCTGGTCACCCAGCAACTGAGCTAACTTCGGTTCTTTGGGGATGATTCAAACATTTTACCCACCCCGAACTCTGAATCGCGTCACGCCGTTTTTTAAGGTTCATGTGATTCTTGGATGATAGCTAATTTATGCCTTTCAATGGTCTAGTGTTGAGGTGGGGGTTAGAGTTTCGGGGAGGGAGGTTTCTGGATTTGTGAGATGAGGTAATGGTTTAGTGTTTTCATACCCACAGTGGGAACCAGGGAAGTGATTCATGATGACGTAAAAGGTAATGGGTGATGTGCACGATGGAATGGGAATAGGGCATTTTTTTCATCCCCTAAAAGTAGATGGATTTAATAAAATTTCACGTGGTCTGAAGGTTCGCTCCAACTATCCATATTTCTGTCCCGATCGTGGTTTTACTCCATCCGCTGTTATTATGTTGGGCCATACAATTTTCCCTCTTCCCAAGTTGAGTAACTCATGAAGATATCACGTTCCCCTGTTCCGCATTGTAATTCAATTACGTTCTTACTCAACACTTCACTTACGCACACCTCTCCCAAGCTTCAATATTCAACACTCTCCTGACTTGGTCGCCCAGCAACTGAGCTAACTTCGGTTCTTTGGGGATGATTCAAAAACTTTATCCACCCTGACCGCTGAACTGCGTCACGCCGATGGGCAAAGACACGACCTCTCCCGGCTATGACATGACGTGAGTTAGCAATATCTCCATCTTTGACATGATAAAATCACTTTAGCTCTTTTCTATACTCACGACCGACCCAGATTTCAGCACATTTTTATGGTTCGTGTGATTCTTGGATGACAGCCTATTCATGGCTCTTAAAAACAAATATACCAATAAAAATAAAAATACCAATTTCGGAAGAAAAATTACGATCAAATTCTATAAAAATAGCAATTACGGAAGAAAAAATACGAGCAAAAGTGAGAATTTCACAGCACATGTAAAATTTAATTATGTATTACGGTTCGATTTTATCTAATTGGACAATTTTCTCTGTTGAACTGCACTGGCAAACAAAAAAAAACGTGAAAAATAATCTTTTCAATAAACCTTTCAAAAAAGCATCATATTCTGTTTTATCTTATAAAATTTTTATTTTATTTAATTTTACGTGACCTTTTTATTTTGAGCATGTTGTGAATAAAGTGACTAATGAAAACTTAGGATTTTATAATTGCAACGAATACTTTGGTTCAAGTAATACGAGTCTTTGGTTATTACACCCTTCATATAAGCTTCACGATAGAGACGAGCGTTTGGGAGGGCCCTAGGCGATCGCTGACCTCTGGCCAGACAGCCCCTGATACTAACATATCACGTTCCCCTGTTCCGTGTCATAATTGCATTCTATTTTCACTGTCCTCTCACCTGTATTCGCTTACCATGAGCAGCATAATTCCACCACCCCAAACACACCGAGATACAGTTGATTAGAAAAGAAAAATCGCGGGTGGTCGTTTTTCGCTGAATTTGTTCAATTTTGATAACGTTAACGAGAGAGCAAAGGAAAAAATAAATCTGGCATGCTACGCAGAATTTATTTCAGAATATTTATGAGAAGTTTCAAATACTTAACTCTTAAAATTGTTGTTGAGGTCCAGGCCATCTTCTTTTGATTCCAGCCCAATGTGTGTCGATGTGTTTTCTTTCGGGCTCCTTGGTGAGTTTTTCTCTCAGTATCTTTACACATTGGAATCACCGCTTATGAAGCACCTATTCCTTCCCAGAACTTCACCGCGGTCGGCAGTTGCGATTAAATTCTGGGACGGTTCGAGTCCGATGTAAACATATTTTTTTTTTAAATAGGTATTTCTATCATTGACATATTCCACGCAGATGAATAAAGAAATAGTTAATACTGATTTTTTTATTGATAACAATTATTAAAATAATGATTCAATCAATAATAACACATTTATTTCTAATCGAAATGGATGACACCCATCACGGGCCGAGCTAGGAATTGAAGCTAGGGTTTTTTTTAAACTAATACTGGGGTAATGGAATGCCTGCCAGGGTAAGCGGAAGGTGTAAGCCCTCCCGTAGAATTTCTTAACATATATTGTTCAAAATAGTGAGTTTTTAGGCTTTTTCTATTCCTATCCTTGCACTTGTGCCTCGAATCCAACCTTACATTGAGGACTTATCATTTTCTCACCATTCCGCCGGTCCCTCAAAAAAATATCGTGCATTATAAAAGGGAAAAACATCATGACAATAGCATATAATCAAACCATAAGATATCTGTTATCATAACTCTCTACAAAATGTGCTATCGTTTTCAAAAGTATGTAGACACCCCAGAGTCCCACTTAACAGATGGGTCCAGGTCGGTGAAAACTTGTGAGGTTGGCACATAAAGCGACCTGTATGTTCGTTTGCCACCCAAAGCAGACTAGGAGGGAGGTGGACGCGACCTAGCCACCGAAGCTGGAGTCGAACTCCGGGAGCATGAGCCCAATCAGAATTAAGATTAGCGGATGGAATGCACTGGGCTAACTCACGTCCACGATCACGTTGGCCGTCGGAGTGTTTTCTTTCGGGCTCTGTTGCGAGGATTTTCCTATTTTAAGATTCAAATTTGGACTCACCGTTTATTCTCTTACTAACACATCGCTCCGTGCCCGAGTAGTTCTATACTGTGCGCGGTAGTTGCGGTGAAGTTTTGGGTGTGTTCGAGTCCTAAATCATTATACCTTTTTCACTTTTTAAAGATCTCCTGAACATATACATTATCTATGCTGATGACTCAAGAAAAAGTTAGTACTGAATTTCTTTAACGATTGAAAAACTGTAAAAACAAAAAAATTCCAAAACGCGTGCTCAAGCGAAAGCATTTAATGCAATGTAACAGGCACTTTCAATATATTCGCCCACCTAGGCCATAAGCGTGGAAAAGAATCGACCGAAAGTCAGTCCACAAAACACGACATCAGGTTCACACGCACTCATTACACTTATCTAATACACTTAACTATTAATCCACTTGGTACATGAGCGCGAATGTGTGAATGATGAAGAGTTGTAAGTATTATCGCAGCAGCGATGTAGCTATTCCTACTCTTTTTCAATATATTCGCCCACCTAGGCCATAAGCGTGGAAAAGAATCGACCGAAAGTCAGTCCACAAAACACGACATCAGGTTCACACGCACTCATTACACTTATCTAATACACTTAACTATTAATCCACTTGGTACATGAGCGCGAATGTGTGAATGATGAAGAGTTGTAAGTATTATCGCAGCAGCGATGTAGCTATTCCTACTCTTTTGCTTCGCGAAGGCACGGGTACTAAACTCGGTCGATTATGTAACATACAATCTAACTTACCAACAACTCTTCATCATTCACATATTCGCGCTTTTCTCCCATTTATTTTTTTCGTTCTGCATTCCTTAGAACTTCCACCTTTTAGAAAACTGCCTTCACGGTGGCCTTTTGAAATAGAAACGCACTTTGTTCCAAATGATTGTGGCTCCTACATTCCAGGGCTAGCCATGAATTTATTTGCGCGCATACCCCTACTGTTCGTACCAAAATTAAAAATGAACCTGAGAAAAAACAAGAAAAGTAATGCTGTAAAAAGTAACACCAAAATCAAGTAAATATATTAAAGTGTATGGTTTTTATAAGCGTTCAAACTGGAGTCTCTACACTTTTGGTACGGAGAGAAAGAAGTTCGCCCCAGCATTATTTCCATCGTTTCATAACCGCTAACACTTCCCACCATATGGAAGTATTTTTGCTCTCAAGACACTTTTAAAAGAATCACGGGGCTTTTGAATCAAAAGGGCAATGGTATCCGAAGCATTGTGTCACACAGTTTGAGAAAAGAATATTTCATAAAATGACAGTTGAGAGATACCGAAAAGGAAAACAATATCGTTTCAGGTAAGTATTTCCCACTAACACTAACACCTGTTCGTATTTGAATAAATTGAATCAGTGGCGTAGCCAGGAGTTTATTCCGGGGGGTAGGGGTGGAAATCCAAAAACAGAGGGGTCCGGAGGATAATTTTTCAAGAACAGGGTACCTAGTGACGGGTTTTTACTAATTTTAACACTTTTCATTATGGAAAAAATTAATTTGTCAAAGAAATATTATTTAAATTCATGATTTTTCATTAATATACATTTTACTATTTAATTTGTCTAGTTTGATTTACAAAACAAAAGGGCAATCCTTTTTAATAAGGGTATGATAATATATCACTTGCGACTTTCCCCTGCTCCATGGTTAATTTATTTTTTTATGTCTCAATATTTCGGGGGAGGGGGGGGTCCGGCCCACCTGAATCCACCTCTCTACGCCACTGAATTTAATAGTTACTAACCCATCATCCGGCAAGGAGTGGAGCTTAATTTAAAAAACTCTGTAACCGCTTCAAAACATTGAACAACAACATTGAACATTACGAAACATGCTTCAAAATCAGTATCCGGCGTAAAAGGATGGAGGATGCGAATGGTTTTTACCACTCAGGGAACATGATAATCTTTAAAAAGCATACTTTTTCCATCCGTCCTATCCTACATTGAACTGAAATCAACCCAAAACAATGGAATTTAGCATAGGGCGAAAGGCCGTACTACCGATACAACAGCGGGCCATAAGACAGGGGGCATATCTGGCGCCGCAACAATACTTTCGTTCACCCTGGCAACCAGTAAAACGTAGCCGTACGGTGACATTATATCAATTGGATTTTCCAAGCGATAGAGAGCGGATGCGATAGCATATTGTGGTGTTACAAACGAAGTTTAAACGCACTGGTTACAGTATAAAACAGTTACAGTGAATAATACATCAATCACTTGAGTAGCAGAGGAAGAAAATAGTCATCTCGCAGGGGTTTGCAGTGAGCTACAGCCGGCGGAGTTTCGACTTCTACCAGCAGAGTTAAAAAATAACTCCTGCAAATAACAGATTGCATTTATTTCCTGAAATAGAATCTCAGAATCGATTCCACTCCGTGGATTTGGAGTTGAACCAAAGAGGAGATCTCGCCATCTATATTTTCCGCTACGTACATCATGGAACGGTTATTAAAGAGAGTTGAAACGAGTTTCTCTGGAAGTGTGCTGGGCAACAGCCTGGAGGAGAGGCTGGATTATGAATATATTGCCCACCTGGAGCAGAGAAACGAGGGATTTGGTCGCGAAACTGCAAAATACAAAGCAAAAGGTGATTTGATAAAGGCAAAAGGCAGACGTGAGGAAACAAATTACACTGATACTCGTATTGAGGTGGTAAGTTCTCAGCTTTCCCCACCAAAAAATCCTGGCACTTCATATCGTTCTTTCGTGCCAGCTAAACGGAAGGCAGACAGCTGGGATGAAGAAAACGGCTACAAAAATGGGAACCTCAACGCCAAACGCTTCCATAGAGAAGGAGATGATGTATTTCCTGTCAACGTCGTAAATGAACGCTTTTATTTCGGCAATTATCTAGTTCTTCCATCAGAGAGAAAAGGAATCAAAAGGAAAAATGAAATTGATGGTGATTGTCTTCCTTTTCATGGGAACGATATCGTTATTGATGCACACCACTTCTTACCAAACCAAGTTCATGATTTTGATAATTCCGAAATGCTGCCTAAGAAGAAAAAATTGTGCATTAACACACAAATGGGATGCAATGACACTTTCGGCCGTGGTGAAGGTGATTTATCAAAACCAATGTATATCCCAGTAGAACGTGCTGATGCCCACAATAATTCATTTACGTTGGCTGAAGACGAGACAAAGGAAATAGATAGTGCAATGGACTGCGATAGCCCTCACCTTGACACCGAAGGTGACGCTATGAATGGACCGCGCAATGGAATGGACCGCGAGAACCCATACCATCATATCGATGGTGATGTTAAAAACGAAAAACACTTTCCCTCAAAACAACCTAGTGCATTCCAGCATCCTTATGAGCCAGCTGAGCAGATGGAATTTTGTACCAATGGAATGGACGCGATAAATGCTCGCTTCCAAGATGAATATGACTTTGGGTATTTATGCCAACGTGAGCCCACAGAAGAATGGGAAGAACGGGAAGGTGCGATGCCTGGTGACAGGTTTGCAGCTGATCCAGCAGCACCGACCTATCTGCGATCCGCTATTTACCAAAGAAATTCATCCGAAAATGTAAGTACATAATTCAAATTGAATTAGAATACTTTTGCCGAGGGTAGAGGATTTCCTTTCTCTGAGGAACATACGAAGTATGAACAATGGCGATCATCGATTTCTGTGCGTGAGACCAGCTTTGAAAAGACGAAAACCTAGATTCCGCGGTAGATCTGATAGGGTGTTTATGACGATAGTGTTTTTTCATGTTGTTTCTTTCGATTGGAATTAGCATTTAAGTGAGTAACCACGAAGGAGGAGTAATGTTGATATTTCAATCAATATCGTAGATGAAGTAAGATGCAGGTATGAGAATAATTCATAGCAAAGTGCACAAAAATTGAAAAAAGAGATGAACTGCTAAAATCCTTGATGGTGAAATAATTCAAACAAGTTCACACGCTCCCATTAACGACTTAATCGCACAACAAATTATTAGTCTTAACTTTATCTCTAATTCCAATGAGTCCAAGGCCATTGCAAATCATATTTGAATCCTAAGAAATGGTAATATGGTTTATCTTTACTGATTCTTACGGTATATTTTTTCAAGACGATAAAAGTTACAAAAATTACGAAAATTTGAAATTTTCACAAAGAGCTCGTTTACCATCATTTTTACATTTATTTTGATAACTTTTTAAATATGGAGGGATCAAAATTTTTCCGTTTTTAATTGCGTCACCCACTTCTCGAGTTCTTCGCGACGAAAATTTGATGGTTATCACCTTCTCGCACAAAAGTTGATGATGTTAACACCGCAATCAAAGCTCGACATCGCTTCTAAACTACTCCTTGACCCTGTGCATTTCTCTCTAGTGGTTTGCATTCTCGCATGCAATCAGTGGCAGTTCCAGAGAGGTAGTATACAATATGAACTTAAATAACTGACATTTTTTTAAGTTGCGAGTACATACAGGAGAGAATAGCCAGTAAAACGCAAATCACTAAAAAAGCACAAATTTACTATAAAAAAGTTAATTCCTTGATAAATTTTAAATTGGGCAACGTTAATGTGTTAAAACAAGCTTCCAAATCCTCATAATTTTCGTTACATCTCCGACCACCCCCTCTCCTTGTGCTGGGAAGTAACCCCCAGGATCGTACCTATGCTGTATCCGTCACTACTAGCGATAACTTCCCTTAATATATGTCTCTCCTGAAAACGAATTAATTAACAAGAAAATACAATGAAGTCACCAACTCGTGGAAACTGGGTGACAAATTTCGTGCTTTCTTACATTGAACTTAAAGGAGAAAAAAATACGCGGGAAGAATGATTTTTTCGTTGAAGCTTAGGTATCCAAAATTTATATAAAAAATTCTTTCAATGAGTGGCGACTTTCGATGTGAACGACACCATTCAAAATTTGTTTCTCATTGTACATTACAGATCAGCTAAACATTATCTTTAACAGTATGTTTTCTTTTTTTCACAGACGAAAAGCATGGATTACGGTAATGCATGTGAAGATGGAGAAAGAAGACATCATTCCCACAGTATTGTCGTTCATCCATGGTGGAATGAGACCAGTACCTATGCAGAACAGGATAACTGGGAGGAATGCTGGTGAAACTCAGTTGCGAGGAAGACAGCGGAGAGGTACATCAGATATGTCTTCCCATCTCCAAGATTACGAATTGAAAATGCCTGAGAAGAAGAGGAACTCCTTGATAAGGGCATGCAACGAAGGGCTGATTCACTGTTCTAATATCACAATAGGTATTCAAGTTCCAAATTATATTACTTTGGTCCTTGCAAAATTGAAATTGTTAGTTGTCACGCATCTGTTAATACAATGACATGAAAAATTGTGTTAGAGCAGTAGATCATTCACGATGAACTGTACTAGGTTAAATAATATTAATCGAACGCTTTCGTTTTGGAGATTTTTCTATTCGGGCGTCAATGTTATTTTTCCCTGCATGGCCAAATTGTTCTACATGTCACGATGAATGTCACCAAAGGCATCGTCACAATAATACTCTGGCATGCCAAAACCAAATTTTGTTTCTTTTGATCTACCTCGGGATGCATTAAAATTTGATGACGTGGTTGGCTATATAATTGCATTGCATTTTAATTTTTTACCCTTATCCTTCCATTGATCTCCACAGATTATACATTCCAACGAATTTCATAATTTGCATAGCATCCAGTACGCGTTAATTTTTTATCAACGACCCAGAGACCAATATCCACGTACTAGTTCAGGGATGGCGAACATGACGGCTCAAATTAAGACTCTCCCACGTAATCATTTTCAGAGATGGCAGGAGTGATCACAGGCCCTATTTCCGTCATTTTTTTCCATTGAAATTGCCATAACTGAACACTTTCGTGGAATCAACCACAGTATATTTTTTTCAATCGAATACATCGCAAATGTAGGTAAAACACGCAAAAATAGCGCGAGAATTTCGTATTTGCAGCCGTGGAGCGCTGGCCAGAACGTCCCAATCCATATCCATGCAGTTACATGAAGAGTGGTAGTGGTGGGGGCTGCTGATGCTATGACGCATCTAAGCTCGTGCCTTGTGGAAGTCTTTGGACGCCGCCCGAGCATGCGCAGAACGACGAATCGCCGCGCCGCCCGGCGGCCGTATAATCAAGCTGTGTTGCAGTGTTGCAGAATAACATGTTTTGGTAACCAGTTGACTTATTTTGCGTAAATTGTTTTATCGAATGAGTGATTGGCATGTAAAGAGGCCCTGTTGTAGCTGCGTTAATCGAGTTAGTGATTGTGTTTTAGCGTTAGTGAATAGAGTAATAGAAAGAAAAAACAGCGTTTCAGAATCAGCATTTTTCGTGATATCATAATTTCAAAGGCGGTCAAGATCCAAGTAAATTTAATGTTGAGACATTTAAATTTGCAGTTCCAATCATCACTGGTATAGAGCCTAAAAATAGCTTAATCGACAAGAGCGAATCACAAATAGTCCCGAATCGCAAAAATACTGGTTCCGAAGAAATAATCGCGGCTGTGGTTAATTGCCGTAATTTAAGAAATGAGATTCCCGATTTTCAGCATTAAATTCATGGTACGAAGTGTTACGTAATTATTGGAACTGAAAGTTGGCTAACGGGTGATGATTCAGACAATGAGATCTTCCCATAATCGTTCACCGTTTTAGGAAAGAAAGAATTAATTGAGCTGGAAGCGGAGTATTTATAGCTGTAAAGAAATCAATCGTAAGCCAAGCGGTAACCGAGACTGAGACCAGCGTTGAATTTGTGTGGTTTACAATTACATGCCCAAAATCCAAAACAATGTTAGTTTGTTCGTATTACACGCATCCCAACTCAGATATAACATGAATGTTGGATTTTGAAACCCAAAAAAACTGCATAGCATCCAAGTATCCTGAAAGAAACTTCATTGTAGGTAGAAATTTCAACGTACCTTCTATAGATTGGCATACTATAGCTTCATTACTGGTGGGAGTGATAAAGTGATTTGCGAAGCGTTATCAAAAGTTTTATACTAAATTCATTCAAATAGCATCCGTGCATAAACAGAGGAGAAAGTATTCTTGATTTATTAGCGACAAATATACCTCATCAGGTAACGAACGTGAACACCGTCGAAGGAATAAGTGACCATAGTGTTGTAACAGCAAAGTTTTCTCTAAATACCACTGAAAATTTAAAAAAAAGAAGGTAAAATTTTCATTTTTAAAAGGGCTGATTTTGAAAGGGTCAAGAGTCATCTGAAATGTGCTTTCCCCGCGTTTCAGGAATCAATAATAAAGTTTAATGTAGAGGGTGTTTGGAAAGCATTTCTTTCGTCCGTAACTTCGGGAATAAATAGCTGCATCCCTAGTAAAACATAAAAGAAGTTAGCCAATCGAGATGGTATGACGCGGAAGTGAGAAAATCATTGAGGCGACAGAGAGCGTGCCATGCTAAAATGAAAAAAGTCAGCACGGATTCATCCGCTATTGAACGCGAGTCAATAATTAAAAAATATAAGTTGTCTCAAGCCGCCACGAAGGAAGCGTTCGGGAATGCATTCACGAAACACTTGTAGACCAGCAACGGGATAATCCAAAGGCATTTTGGTCTTGTGTTCGGGAAGTTCAAGGTAGAAGATCTACCGTATGTTCGCTGAGAAACGATAATGGAGATGTGTTGACAAACAGTTCCGATAAAACCAATTTATTAAATTCCTACGTAAAGAGCGTGTTCACCGAGCCTTCTCAGAACACATCCGAAACAGTTGACAATGGTTGACAATATCTTCACGCGAAATATGCCGCCTATTGACATGTGTGCGCACGGAAGAGAAAATATATTGAAATCGCTCAGTCCAAATAAATCATCGGTTCCAGACTAAATCCCGTCTCGCGTATATAGAGAACTAGCCCTAAGGCCCAGGTGGAAATAAAGTGGTATATGAACTCTTTCACGCGAAATAAAGCGACCACTATTAATAATTAAGAAATTATGGTCGAATGGATATCATCCATTTCTTCTAAATTTCAATAACTTTTGATTAATCAAACCTAAATATTTCTATTTGGAAATCTCATGGCCTCGCCTTCTGATTTTACCGCTAACAACGTAAGAAGAACACTTACTGGCTCATCAATCTGACTGTAACCCAGTGGGGAATTGTGAAAACGGAATTGCCACCAATGGGCGCCACAACAGTAGGGGTGAATGAGGCGCATGTCCGCGGCTTGTGGATTGAATTTCGGTCACATTTGTGTGAGAAATTAGTTGGGATCAATCCCTAAACGTATGCAGGAAGTTGTAGAGACAGCGAGTACGCTGATACATATTAATTGATTGAAAAAATTTTATAGTTTTAAGTATTGAGCACCTATACCACCGCGAAAAAAATCATCTCACAGCAAAATCACGTGTGAGTCCGAATATAAAGTTTGAAGACATGGGTGCCAGTGGCGAAGCGAGGAGGGTGGGTGTTTGAAAGATATAACCCTCCTCCCAGATCTTTGATAAATTTTTAAGTTCATTACCTTTTACTTGATTAAATTGATATTACTTATAGAATAGTGCAAGGAGTAATAAAATGACCCTCAGAAAGCCCTAAAACTCACTATTTAAACATTATACCTTTCAAAAATTCTGGGGGAGAGCCACCACACCTTCCGCTTACCCTGGCGGATATTTTATGCCCCCAGTATTAATTTTTAAAAAACCCACGCCTCAATTGCTGGCTGCGCCCGTGATGGGGAGTCATCCATTATGATTTGAAATATGTGTTAACATTGGTATTATCAATAAACTCGGTTGTTTCAGACTTAACTTTGTGAAAATCCATTTTAAGCAATTAAAACGGTATGGTACTTTTTCTCACAGTTTATTTAAGACAAACGGTTTCGTCGCAGAGGCGACATCTTCGGGTACAGAAATCGTTATTTTTATAGCAATAGCAACCAAATAACAACAAAAATACCGATTTCTGTGCCTGAAGATGTCGCCTCTGCGACGAAACCGGTCGTCTTAAATAAATTGTGAGAAAAAGTACCATAACTTTTAAATTTTTTATTGATAGCATCATTATTCTAATGATTGTAGTCGTTAAAAATTCAGTATTAACTTGTTCTATATTCATCTGCTTAGAATATGTCGATGCTAGAAATGTCTATTTTAAAAAATGAAATAAGTATGGTTACATCGTACTCGAACCGTTTTAGAATTTCATCGCAACTACCGACCGTGGTGAAGGTGAAGAAGCCCGAAAGAAAACACTCCGACGCACAGTCGGCTAAAATCGAAAGAAGATAATATAAAAATATTTAAAAAATTAAGAGTTAGGGAGTTGAAAATACGCATAAATATTCTCAAATACATTTTGCAGAACATGCCAGATCTCTCGTCAACGAGAAAATTTATCGAAAAACGTCCACCCACGATTTTTCTTTTGTGATCAATTGTATCTCGGTGTGTTTGGGGTGGTGGAATTATGCTGCTCATGGTTAGCGAATACAGGTGAGAGAGCAGTGAGAATAGAATGCAATTATGACGTGGAACAGGGGAACGTGATATGTTAGTATCAGGGGCGGTCTGGCCAGAGGTCGGCGATCGCCTAGAGCCCTCCCAAACGCTCGTCTCTATCGTGAAGCTTATATGAAGGGTGTAATAACAAAAGGCTCGTATTACTTTAACCGAAGCATTCATTGCAATTCTAAAATTCTAAGTTTGCATTAGTATGCATGTTATTATATACGTTTCCTTTGTTGTTATTTTTACATTTTCTGAAGTTCATTTGTTGTTTGTTGCGTTCATGTTTTAATTTTTTAGTGTTTTGCTTTGAATTGGCGAATTGGTTACAGAGAGAAAAAAAGGGATTGCTGTGAAAGAAATTAGGATTCAAGCACTTCATTTTGTTGGTTTGGTTCTTGCGTAGCTGCAGTACGCTTTATATTTTTGTTTGGAAGATAACCTTTCCAGTTTGAATTTTATATAACATCTACGATGCACTATCGAAAGGCGCCAAGGGGACCACGGAGTAACGACCCATCCGACGGACGGTGTGCTGCACTTGGGGTGAACTCCTCAAAGCAATCAACCACTGGGATCGAGCAGTCTCTGAAACAGTGCTGCCACCACAAGGATTTGAACCGCCAGGGTCAGATGCCAACACCCTAGCCACCGCACCGAAAAAATCGTCGCAATTTGTTGTAGCAGTCGTTAAATGTAAAATTAAACATTTCCGGCAACTTCATCTCACTCGCTGAATCCTTAAACCCGAGCATCATTTCAATTATTAAAATGTTTATCCGTCGCAACATTTAGGGTCCTTTGTATATCGTGATATGGATTAATGTTACTTCCACAACATGCGTCATAGCTGGCAGAAAAAACATTTACACAAAACGTTACTTAGCATTTTATGATGTGAGGCACTCACTTGTATTTAAACATGACTGGAACAGCATCTGAGCTTGGGTCACAGGGATTGGCTGGTCTGCTAGAGGATCTTGCTCCAGGACTTCTGCAAAGAAATAATTGTTATTAGTAACGAAAGTGGAGGAGAGAAATGATTCATTTGGCTCGATCAAATATTAGGATGGGTACACTCAGAAAACCCGACGGCATTTGGTGAACTGATTGTAGCGATGAATAGAATCAGATACTAACCTCTACCATATTCACTTCGATTGCATTACCTATTCGAAAGATTCAAGTTTGCAACTGCGCAATGAAATAGGAATAATTTCAATGTATGTTATTTTAAAAAACATTTTGACTTCACATAAGCCTTCCATCGAGGCTTTAAAACAAGAGTTTGTCCAAAAAGGGAATATATTATCTATTATTTTTACTGCAAAGTTAGCATTTGATTCGTCCTAAGCTCTACTTTCATGCGATTATCACGATATGACTTATGCACGCCAACATTCATCGGCTCAAAGAGTCATACGGTGACTAGCCAAAGCTTTATTTTTATCATGATTCTTACGGTACGGGAATTTAATATTTGTTTACAGTCAAAACGACAAGTAGGTATGTTCCAATTGCATTGATCAACATGCTTAACCAAGGTAGGAATGGTATTTGGAGCTGGCGACCGACAGCTAAAGCCATTTTCGCCTTGTGTCACACAATACGGGTTGCTGACCAGACATTAGACAGCTACTGGATCTGGGTACTGGCATGACAGTACCTCGACGCCGTTCACACAGGTGCGAGCTGCTGGCGTGAAAGTAGACAGTTACTGCACGTGGTTTCAGTGGCGTTTCAAACCCAGTTCATTGCGAATGTGTTCAAGCGAGGCTTTACGCTAATCTCTATCCTTATCATTAGGATTCAAGCTATTCCATATGTTGGTTTGGTCCTTGCATAACTCCACAAACTTTATATTTCAAATGGTAGCCCGTCTGTCCTCCATTTTTCGTTTTCAAACACTACTTGAAACCAGAGGAGCAGCCAGGAATGCTGGGAGCTGGGCGCAACCAGCTGGAGCTGGGGGGGGGGGGTTTATGTGCAACTAATACCGGGGTGTGTGGGGGTATTGAATACCCACCAGGATAAGCGGCAGGTGCGATATTAATAAATTGCGGAATTTTGAGATAAATTGTTCAAAATAGTGAGTTTTACGCTTTTACGCTTTCTGAGGGATATCTCATTAATCCTTACACCATTTTATTAGTAATATCAATCCAATTAAGTGAAATGGATTAAACTTACGGTAAACACGGTATAACCCCCAACACACCCCTCGCTGCACCACTGCTTGAAACTATGAAACACAAATAAAGCACCCGACGTGGTCCCACACTTACGAGCTATTGTCTTTTCGCAATACCGTGCGGGTTGACGTCCGAGTCACATTCGAGTTGCTGCTTGTGGCAAAATATGGGGGAAGGTGAGAGGCGAGTAAATACAAAACTTTCTGTAGAAACTCGGTTGTGAGTTACTGATTGACTCGCACATAACGTATGATGCGGTCACACTGTAGGAGTAGCCGCGCTGCCGTAACTGACCAGGCCAGCTCAGATACTAGCTCGCACTGTGTAAACCAGGCCTCAGGGAAGGGTGGAGAAAATCCCGGCGTTGATATTAGTCTGTTTTTATCAAAAGGCACTTTAGGGGACCACGGCGGTAAATGAAAAGCCCTCCAAAAAGAACTTAAGTTAGGGGCGGGCATTCTCAGAATAATCTCCACCGCCGCGGAACCAATCCCTCGGCCCATAACGATTCCTAGTACCAGAGAGAACACAATTTTATCATTAATTAACTCAATTTTAAAAATTGGGGCACTTTAATGCTTTCTGTATACGCATTTATTTTGCCCAAGGTAATCATTAGATATTGTCCTTATGCAAAAAAATTTTGAATTCTCTCATAGCTTAACAATTGTGTAATCTCCTCAGTCAAAATTGTCTCATTGCATTACTTGATAAATTATTTAATTTAACGGCAGTCGAATTTAGCTTCTATTTTGATTTTTAGTTGTCTTCCAGAGACTGAATTCTAATAATAAGGCCGCATAGAGTACTTAAACATTTGTCGGGGAGGGCGGTGTCCCTGGTGGGTAGCTGCAATTCAAAATGGGAAGTTAATTTAGTAAGTACAGCGTAATATCGGTGTAGGGGTCCTTTTCTGGGCTAAAATATTTCCTTCCTCGAAAACAGTTGCTTGGACTTAAAAACTGAGTAAATTTCGTTGCTTGAGAATCCAAATTTTAGATTTACCCATAGAAATTAATTGTTGTCCGTAGATTTTAGAAATTTAAATTATTGCACTTGGTGTCCTATATGGACCTCAAAATTCTGAACAGTAGACCTGATTTTATTTTTGGTATAGTAGGGAGAACATTCTCAAATCACATTTTCAGGGGTTTAAAAGTAGAGCCCGAGAAAAAATTAAGAGTAAGCCACATCCAAGGACCGTATCTTCGAAACATTTAAGAATATAAATATTTCATAACAATATTGGCATTGTCAATGCATGAGCACAAAAGCCAGTGAAATTCTGTAATACGGCTGGCGCTTTCAATGAATGTAATTTGGAATTGGACTGCACATACTTCTTATCCTTTGTGCGAGGTGCAACTTTCTTTCAAAGAACCAATCGGTGGACGCCGTGAAATCTGGGATCGGATGATTGGCCGCCCAGTTACCGCACGTGAACTGATAGAAGTCCTCGCAGGGGTCTGCATCCAAGTCCAGGGACTTCATGAGATTGGCCGCTGAAAAACAAATGAAGATGAATAAGAAACAGTCAAGTTCAAAAATGAATCAATTCCACAGAAATACTGCGAATATAATAAAAATATAATTTATTTCTTTGCGTTCGATTATGGCGGAAATTTGAAAATGAATATTGACGCGTATTTTACACTATTATTTAAAAATAAAGTCTGAATTAAATCCCTTTCATTCAAACATGTGTTATAGCCAGTCCCCCCTTATCTCACCTGTTTCAACACATTGGTTTGAGGTGCAGACTTGTGGCTCCAGGACTGTATCACTCATTTTGTTGGCTGCAAGCAGAGGCGATGCAGAAAAATTATTTATTCAGATAGCTTGAATATACAATATGCTAAAACGTAGAGTGAAAACTAAGAAAGAAAGGAGAAATAGTAGTATCTTAAAAAGTACGAGGAGAAGATGGGACAATTTGGTTTCCACATTATGAGGCATGATGGCCAGATGAAAACAATCGTAAAAGTACAGGTGGACGTGAAAACGGGCAAAGAACGGCTCAGAATGAGTTATATAGGACAAAGGGTTATAAAGGATGTGAAAGAGAAGAAATACGTCGCTATAGAAAAGGTTAGCGGATAGGAGAGAGGAATGGGGAGCTGCGTCAAATCAATGTTAGCATTGTTTACTAATGATGTTGACTTAAATGTAATTAAGGCCAATTAGCAAATTTTTAAAGCAACTGCATACATCAAATATTCTTTTGGCCAATATCAAAAGCTCTGGGTTAGAGAGCGATGGAAATTCAAATTATCATACATGAATAAGTATTTTTTAAAAAACTTCGTTTGACCAAGGTGAAATAAATATTTGCTCACATTTCATGCGTTTAAATTATTTTACATGCTACTCAAGTAATTTGACCCTTGAAGAGTGAGTTCGCGAGAAAAAAAAACATCGCACTGTTACAGAAGGATTTTTGAGTGAGAATGAAGCAGAAATTATTTTTATGTTACTCACAGTTATAGGAAAGAATTCCCACAGCAATCAGCAGTGCAGCAGCTAATATAGCCAATAATATAATCACGGCAACCAAGCGTCTTTGCAAATTGGACTTGTGATTTGGAGTGGTGGCTCTTTTTAAACTGAAAAGGGACATTGAAAAAAATATATTACGACATTGAGGAATGAGTGGCAACTAGATTGTCACGCTTTACGTTTACTAACCGCTAAACCTCGTTTCAGATAGGTCAGAACTGAGACCGAAACGAAAATAAAAGTTAGCTAATTTGGAATGTTGCGTTTACCAACGTGAATATTATAGATCGATCTTCATCTATCGATTCTTCCCTAATTCCCGTCTGTCTATAATTCGCTAGGCAGGAATGCATCTTGTCGTCAATTGAGGTTAATCTAGCTTCTGAATATGGAGTTAGAGATGAAAGCATCAGTTTCATCATCAAATGTAGGCACTGTCGATGGCAAATTGAAACCGATATGTTTAGAAACATAGAATGAATTGAAGAAAAATGGAACAACGAAGGATGTAATTTGCAATCGTTATGGAATTTACTTGATAAATTTCTATCTTAATATCTAAATAGAAGACTCATTCAGGAGACCCAATTCGTGGGAAATTATAAATCAATAGAAATGTATATAAATTTTGTTATTTGTGGAATAAACAATGTGGCTTTCGTGAAAGAAAGTGTTCATCAGATGACAAAGAAGATTCACGATGCGCAACTGACTCTTGGGCTGGGTGAGCTCGCGGTGTTTGCCATTCATCGCCGGAGCGGCCCAACCTATTCGAAAGTGAGCTTCACGGAAAGAATAGGGTGGTTTCCTACTATTTTTTTATTGCCTGAATCGAAAGATTATTACTCCTGGAACGTTTT
This sequence comes from Ischnura elegans, assembly GCF_921293095.1. Lineage (NCBI taxonomy): Eukaryota > Metazoa > Arthropoda > Insecta > Odonata > Coenagrionidae > Ischnura > Ischnura elegans. The sequence goes on from NC_060253.1 coordinate 95,386,502, forward strand.
TCACGCTTTTAGATTTTTAAATGACGATATCTATTTTTCGCGATTAAATGAAAAGTGAAAATTTTCAAGCGCGAGAAAACGCGACGGCTAAGTATGAGTGCTGGGAAAACTCCGTGTGACGTCGTTCTGGTTCCCGCTGCCTCAAGTGAGGTGACCATGGGGAGAGGCTTTGTGCGCTGATACGACGCAGGATGCTTGCAGGCAGCAGAGTACCCTACTAGCTGGTAGCGCTCGGCTTAAATAAGGATTATTAATAGCTTATCAAACGAAGAAAACTTTCAGACCTTAGGCAGTTTTAATAGCAGATTATTAAGACATGTTTCCCTGAGCTCTGTGCCTCATGCATGCATTAATAATCTCAGACGATGTTAAATTCCTGTCTACTCGTACAGAAACTAGGTCCCTGTGACGTCACGTGGAGTGGCATCGCATGGGCGCCAATCTGGCTTTTTTCAAATGAGGTTAAAATTGACCATTGCCATTCGTCCTTACTGGGATTTCTAAAACAAAATAATTTGTATATTATGAATACACGAATGGTAGGTTATGAATCGCAATCAATGCCTTACGTTTTCCTTGATGAAGGAAACTACCCTATTTTTCGGTACACTTTTGGGAAATCGGTTCAAAATCCCAGCCTATTATAAAATCAACGAAGCCTAGGGCGTAGCCTTCTAGTCTGTAGCGGCTCCAATCCTGGATCGTGTTAAGACTTTTAAATACCCTACATAATTTTTCATGAATAGCGCAAATTTCCTTTGCATTTTATTCACGAATAAAGTCTTTCTGTGCCGGATCCAAAAATAAGCTTTCATCCCATTGAATTTGCGGCAATAGGAGTGCGAAATAGCACCACTCTCTGTTTTTCCTCCGAAAACCTTCCCACACCACGTTTCGCGAACTTCAGCATCTTCAGACTATGCCACATTTATATATCTATCAATCTATCCCTTCAGCAGTTAGAATTTATGGCAATAACCCTTAGATATTCCGAAGGGAAACAAGCACAGCACCCAATTTTGAAAATGAAGGAAATGTAATGCTTGTAGCTGATAGATAAAAATTATAGATTACCTGATACATTTCCCAATGCAAGCGATGAAGGTGTTCCGGCAATATCTCGCGGAGTGTGACATTAGAGCTTGAACCATCATCTTACACTTCCGACTCGAACCTCGCCTGTGACTACTCATGACTGAAGAACGATTTCGATCACAACGAGAGATCGAGAGTTAGCCAGGGGAGTTACATGGGAGTTACAATGTCGATGGAATTCGCACGCATTCAATTCTCGGGCGCATCAAGTAGACAAGTCGAAAACATTGTGCACACATGGGTTGTCGCCACACGTCCCCGTTGTGCTAAGCCACGTCGCGACGCAGTGCAACGCTCTAATTAAAACTATATAAACATCGCATATATGGATGTGCAGGCAAGATCGTTCCTCCATATTGTTGTACAGGCTGTTCCTTTGATCGTGTGTCGTTTTTTACCTCCATTTTTTGCCTCTTTTCCTCGAGCAGTATTCATGATAATTGGCATACTCATCGGAAAGGGTATGTTTTGTTGAAAGTAAGCAAAATTTTACAATTTTGAACTTTTGACCTCACAACGTGGGTCCAAACTAAAATCTAAAATTAGTCTTACGGAGTTTTGATTGAAAAAAAATAAATCAAGATCGAAAAAAGCAGAATTTCAATTAAAATTATGACAATTTTTAGATTTTCGGACTTATTGAAAACAAAAAAAAACACTTATTTATGAAAATTCTACCGTTGACCCAGCTAGGTCACAGTCAAGGTCATATGGGTGACAGAAAGAATACCACAACAACAAATACGTCAATTCATAGGCGGATCTAGAGGAGAGGGGGCACGTCCCCCCCAGACCCTTAAGAAATATGCAGGATTTTTAATACAGTCCCACTATCGTTGCGTTCGTTTTGTATTGCGAGGTATCCTTGTGCCCCCCAGAACAAAATCCTCGATACGGCCTTGCTGGTGCTCCCCCCCCCCCCCACAGAAAGAAATCCTAGATCCACCCCTGCGTCAATTCACAGGTTTTATCGGGTGCCCAAGTCAGTGGTATAGCCCAAATACTCGCCTTATCCACTAGTTGACCTCCAAGGCCATGACGGAGGCCTAAGGTCGTAGAGGTATCATGACAACCATATCTGTCATGCTAACCACCGTGTCGAACCATAGGTTTTAACGGGTGTAGATCATAGATCCGTAGTATTCATTACAGTACCTCCGAAGTTCATATTGGAGGATCAAAGGTCATAGAGGTATTTTTTGAAATATCAAGGAAACTAGAGGAATGGTGCAGTCCGCACAGGGGCGGTCTGGCCAGGTGGGGCTAGTCGGCGATCGCCAAGCGCCCCGAGCTTACGGTGCCCTCACAACGCCAGCGTATATCGTGAAGCGGCCGGCATGCCCTGATCCATGGCCAACTTTAAACAGGCCGGAACATGGAATTTTGGCAACGCTGTGCCGGGGTCCTATCGTGTTTGTTTGAGAGCATGGCGACTTATGCGTTAAGAGTATCCGTGTAACCGAAGAAGCATTAAATCTCTTGTTAAAAAGGCAGAACTGGACTTCTTTTGTGGATATCATATTGACTAAAGGTACGTACAATAGTTTTAAGATAATTTTTGGGAGCTGAAGGAGGAAAATCACGTTTATTACTTCAAAAGTGGTGCGATCACATGCCGGCCGGCCATTAATGGAGGGGAATTGAGAGTGAAACAATACTGGTTTAAAAGGGGGAACAAGAATTAATTTTTTGTACTGTTTTGCCGTACGGTAAGTAAAATAGTTTAAAGATATTCTCAGTGAGTTGTGAGTGGATATTCAACAGTATTTCATCCAAAGCATAGCGTCTGTTGGCGGCCGGCCACGAAGTAACCTTGAGAGTACACAAATGAAACGAGGCGTATTTGTCGGGATATAAATGCTGCGTTGTTTTTACAATTTTATTACTCTCGGGTTAACAGTGATTGCTATATTTGGTGTGCCTTATAAATAACTGTGTGTAGTTGTGTTTATAATAACGTCGTATATTATTGAACGACGAATGGCTTCTCGTTTACTCTGTTAATATATGTCTCCAGGCACTGATGTTATTCATATTTTCCAAACTTATCATGAATGCACTGCTTTTTTTTCTGTGATCAGCGAAACTATCTTTATTAATGCAACTTTCCATTGTTTTCATTAAAGGGGCCCAAGCGTTGTTGTGTGCATATTGCAGAAGCAACTACCTATCCACCAAAAACAAGGGGTATGTGACTGTGTTCCAGTTCACCAAAGATGAACGCAGTAGACAGAAGTGGCTGAAGAATATCCCTCGGAAGGATTGGAATCTTTCTTCAAGCGCAACAGTTTGCGTCAAGCATTTTGCTGAGCGGGATATCCTACACCGAGTAACTTACATGAATAAGAACGGTGGAGTGAAAAGTTACGAGTTAGATCGCCTAAAGTTGTCCCCTGGTGCTACTCCCACAGTGTTTCAGGCCCTCTCCTCTTCTTAAAACTTCTTATTGTGATCAGTGAACCATGAAAATTTGTGAACATAAGTAGATGAGTTGTACTTCTAAGAAATGAAATCAGGAAATATTGTATGAATCAGCGGAACATGAAAAGACTGCTGATGAAATGACAATATATATCTTTATTTCCGAAAGACATGCTAATTTGACATCTGGCCGCCTTCTAATACTGAAGGTACATTGGAAAATCAATTGCTACTAAGTGATATGGAATATATAAGTGGTATTTTGAACTAATTCATCTTTCCCTTCCAGGTAAAACTTCTTGTTGTGATCAGTGATCTATGAAAACCTGTGAACATAAGTAGATAAGATCTTGGAAATGAGATCAACAAATATTTTATGAATCAGTGGAACATGAAAGAACATAGATGAAATGTCAATATTTGTTCTCGTATCGATAAGGGTACCTTAATTGATATTTATCTGCCGTACTATACTCTAGGTATGTTGAAAATCCAAGGGTACTGAGTGATATCATATATGCGTGGTATTTTTGATCTAATCCATCTTTGTATTGCAGGTAAAACTCCTTATTGTGATCAGTGAAGCATGAAAATATGTGGAAATAATTAAATATGAATTATTTCTTGGAGATGAAATGAACGAATATTGTATGAATTAGTGAGAACATGAAAGAACTACTGAGGAAATGACGATACAAGTTCTCATATTGAAAAGACTTAGTAAATTGACGTCTAGCCGCCTTCCAATACAGTAGGTATATTGGAAAATCCATGAGTGCTGAGTGAAATTATGTATATATGTGGTATTTAGAACAGCATAATAATTTTCTCTGCAGCTAAAACTTCCTTTAGAGTGAACTTTGAAAATTTGGTCTTATAATCAATTATTAAGAACCTGGTGTGGCTACCATTATCGAGATTAATTCAATAATTTCCTTTCGTTTGTAAAATTTGATTTGATTTTAATCAGTATTGAGTTATACGGTAGTATAATGTTATTTGTTGAGACATTTCTCCAATTCGGAAGTCATTATTATTTCATGATACTGGTCTTGGTGTTTAGAAATATTAGATTGACAATATATTTATCTTCCTTATGGCTTCATATTTTTTTACACATTTTTGTCTAATACATAGAATGTTAAGACTAGTTTTTTTGTTATATCACATAAAGTTTTCTAATTAGCCCTTACATTTGTACTAATCATGTTTTTTTCATCAAATTTTTCCATCAGATAATGTGGTGCCTGTGAAACTGATAGCTGTTGCTGGTGACGGTTCATCGGTGAACTTCAAATGGCACGATCTATGCAGGTTGTTTCCGGCTGAAATTGAAATTAAGAACCTGTGGCAGCTTTTATTTATTCCACTTTCTGGAGTAATATTTATGCTTTGATGGCCATGCCTTGTGACATTGTGAGGTTGTTTGATATGTTGTTTGACCTCTTCAATATGAAATGTTTACCGGAAAATGTATATATCTGATTTTTATTTTAAATAAATGTTGTTAAACGTCATACATTTTTTTCTCTCCTGAAATACCGTGGCGAAAGGTGCTATAAAATAACGCATTACTTTTTAACATGTTAATTTATTAGGTTATTCAGAGAGGTGAAATGATGTTTATTTTAAAGCCGCTCTTTATTTCTAAGTCAATAAATTTTATAGGGTGCTATTCTATACAAACAACCAATGGGTTAAGCGGTATTTCCTTCTTGGTCTGAATTTCTGGGTCGTCGATTGCGGTACTTAAATATATTTCCCTGCATAATCTCGTATCCCTTGCCTTGTTATTAGTTCTCACGATTACTTTTAATAAACAGCTGTTATAATACGAAATACAACCACTCGAATAACTCAACCCTACCGTAGTTTTTATCTTAACTTTAGGGAGGGTGAACGGATGTCCATCCGTATTTACATCACACAACGTCAACAGCTGAGAGGCCGATCCACCGGACCCCAGGCAGTAGGACCCCTGACGTCACGTAAAGCGCTGTCGCCAAATTGCATGTTCCGGCCTGTATTAGAGTTGGCCATGCCTGATCGCGTCCGTTCTCTCCCTCGCCTGTCCCACGCTTAGCCATTTTTTCCCTCCTCCACCCTTCCCCTAAGACTCCATTTCCTTAGCGAAACGCGATATCCCCACAGCTGTGTTTCGAGGTAGTTGAGCCCCCAATTAGGTTACCGAGAAAAAATATCAGTTTACAATGAATGGGTACCATTACAAGAGCTAAGTGAAAATCGCTCTTTTGTTTTTATTTTATCCCACTTCCAATAACAGTTTATCGCATTTCGTAGCATCTTTTTTTTATTTTCATAATGAGGTAGATGACGATGAAATGCAGTGAAATACAGTTATAAGACAAAATACAGAACATTTCAAATAATTATGTTGTTGAACAATAATATGTTAAGGAATAAGACATGTAGTGGCGGAGGTGTAGCTAGCCCGCGCCCACTTGTAGTTCGCGGCCACGTAGAGTCCCAGCCAACTAGCAGCTGGCCAGTCGCTCACATGCTTTAAGCAGTGAGTGTCGGCGGAGCATTTAAACTGCGCTCGGCACAAAATGTACAAATTTTGCCGTCGAAAAGGCAAATTTGCGTAAAAATATCATAAAAGTCCAGTCATCGCATCTATATCGCATTTGCGATTTTCACGTATGACGCATCTCATTTGTCTGCGTCTTTGGGTGAGGGCTATCTATCATGCACCGTCAAACTCACGATCAGTTCCACAGATAGGAAGTAAGGATGGAGGCGGTGTTGGATGGGGCAGATACGCTCACGGCGAAACTATTCTGTATTCTTCCCCACATAAATCCAAAAATCTTACACAGTTCAATAATTTCTGGTTTGGTTAGTAAGAGAATTTTATGTCATTCATAGTGTTAATATGAAACGTGTGTACATGAGCGATGCGCAGAAAAGAAATAAGGAGAATAATAATCGCTTAGATGTTAATAATATCTCAAAAAACTTGAATGCTTGGCTGAACAAGGACAGTGGTTCCAGTAAAAATACGCAACCAAAATCAATACACTATGAGAGTTTAAATACAGATTCAGGTACGTTTGAATATTCGTCTTTTCATTTTTAGATTGTTAAAAAAACCCAATATGAAATCAAAGTGCGATTGTCCACGAAAAAAAGTTACATGAAATATTTTAAAGGGAATACGCGCTGGGTAAAGTTTTCGAATAATGTTAAAAAAAAAAAAGGCTAAAAAAATTGCCAGTCAGGACTTCTTCTTGTTGTAAAATAATAAAAAATGAAAATATAACAAAAATCCAAAAAGTGAAGACAGCGTATGTAAACCCCAAAGTGCGTCCAATAGGGTAGTTTTCATAATCAAAGAAAACGAAAGGCATTGAATGCGATTTGTTTTGACTTAGCCGTCGCGTTTTCTCGCGCTTAAAGTTTTTCACTTTTCATTTAAGCGAAAAATAGATATCGTCATTTAAAAATCTAAAAGCGTGAAATACTAACTCCAGGAGAATAATCTTTCGATTTAGTGAATAAAAAATAATAGGAAACCACCGTATTGGAGATTAGCCAGTATGACTGAAATGTCTACATAAGTTTGTTGCGAGGTGATGAAGCAGCTAAAACATGTACAGAAAGCCGTAAAATAAAATGTGGAAATGGCGTGGTTCAAGTCCACAACCTCAACTCAAGCTCAACTGTATCGTTTTTAATAGTTTATTTACTACAGTAAATATTAATTTTTCAAGTTAAATTAACCATAAATTATTAACTTCAGTCCGAAGATCGTATCAGCAATATTAGAAGAATTTAAATAATTTATAATTTATTCTAACTGCTTTTTTGTATTTATTACCTTAATTGTGTGGAAGTAGGTGGTAACAATATAACTATAAGTAATTATATATATTGTGAGTATTTCTTAAGAGTTCCTGAATGCAAAATCACTTAGGACAACACATTAAGTATTTCATTTATTGATTGGGTTCCTTAATATTTGAAAGTTACTGATACATTTTTTAAAACTACAGCTTCTCTAATATCAAAATTAACAAACAATCCAAATAATTTACTTGGTCTTTTATTGTATGCCAGACAGTTTTCATGGGTCGACTGATTTATTTGGACCAAACAAATTGTTAAATATTATCCGTACAAAATAATTTAAGATATTTTAGTTAATTCAAGCCTAAATTTCCCTATAATATTAGCAGGTTCCTCAATTTTGCTCAAGTTTATATCTACACTTTAAAACAATCACCAACGAGTATGGATAAAAGCTACGTACTTATGGTTATAGCTATATGATACGTAGAAAATAATTAATTGGTAACAACCAAAAACCATTATCTAGCCCCAAGTATACTTTCGTTATGTTTTACAACTTTATATTTAATAAAAAAAGACTCAAATTACTTGAATCCAAGTTTATTTGCAATTATAAAATTCTACGTTTCCGCTAATTGCGTTATTTACGGCATAGTGAAAAGATTACATAAAAAAATTGAAGGTGCTAGAAGATAAAAGAGAACCTGATTCTTTTTTGAAAGAATTAATCGAATAGGTTATTTAAGATTTCGGTGAAGTTTCAAGGTACAAATTCACTAAATAGATACAACAATCATAATGCATAATTAAACTATATACGTTGTGAAGTTATCACTTTTCATGGTATTTTTTCATATGAAAACGCTATTTTTTAAATTGTAACGCTTTTAAGACCCAGAATAACGTCATAATCCATTTCCGGGCATAATATCTCCTATTATTTTCTGGTGGGGTGGGCCCGAATCACCCAGTAAGGAGGGCCCACAATCACTCCAGGCAGGTCCACCAATCGATATTATTGACTTGGCGATCACGAAGGAGAAAAACTTTATTGCGAAGTCAAATGAAAACAACGTTTTGGTTTTCAAATATTTCAAATATATATATGTCTTTGCACTCAAACTATATTTAGGATCCGAGTATGAATTGCAAATGAATTTCATAGGAGGAAAATATCAAAGTTAAGTAAATATTTTTTTTTTCCTATATTAAACATCATTGAACGAGCCATCCCACCCGAGGCAGACAAAATGGAATGCTCTCCACAAAAGATCGAGAAAAAAATGTCCTATGGCATGAAGATTAATCACAAGAAAACACTGATTATGCGGTTTGTAAAGCATCATGAGCGAGGAATTTGAGACTCGAGGTGGGTGGGTGGGGAGAACCTTTAGGAGGTAGAGCAATTCAATTATTTTGGCAGCACATTACTAAAGGAAAACGGATACAGCGGTAAGGACATCAGGAAGAGAATTGCGTTAGCAAAGGAGGCGTTCATGAACAGGAAGGAGCTAATGAGGGGAGCGTTATGTAAGAGTTTAAAGAAAAGGTTAGTGAAGAGTTTGATCTGGAGTGTAGCGGAAACGTGGGCGTTTAGGAAGGAGGACGAGAAAAGACTGGAGGCGTTTAAGATGTGGGTGTGGAGAAGAATGGAGAAAGTGAAGTGGACGGAAAGGAAAAGGAACGACGAAGTGCTGGACCTGGTGGGTGAGGAGAGGCAGCTTTTAGATGAGATACAGAGGAGACAGAATGCATAGATGGAGCGAGTACTTAGCGGGGAGAGGATGTTGAAAACTGTTTAATAGAGGGTAGAATGCTGGGTAAACACTCTTAAAAGCATTTTTAGATAGAGTGAAAGGGAGTAGGCCTTATTTGGAATTGAAAAGGGAAGTCCATGAGGGGAGGGCAGACTGCCGGAATGCGTCGTGAAGCTCCATGTAAACCTACCTTAATTGCTATAATACTTAAATTATAATAATAAGCGCTTCAGAAATCCCCATAGAAATAAATCATATGGTGTGATACTGGGGTTACTCGGCGGCCACTCAACTTCTATCTCCATGGACATTTGCGATTGCCATAATTCCCATTGAGGACTAACTTAGATTTGTGGGGATGAGCTCCGTCCTGTTGCAGTCTCACTCCTCCCTTGTATTATTATCCATAGAATGCATTGTGAGAAGACTTTGGAGCTTCATTTTCTGATCAAGCGAAGTCGATTTGCCGAATTGGTCCATGTTGAGCCTGGAAGGTGGCAACACAGAAAAGAGAACTTTAGTCAGACGAGGAGGTATTCCCCTCGTCAAAGTGGAATGCATTTTTGAATTTCATTTTATTATTTCAGCAATCAAATTACGTACGTATGAGGTATGAATAACACCTCAATCACCGTGGAATTACTGTTTCAATCCTTTATCACAACATTCATAGCAATTATTTAGACGTTTAATCTAAGGCGCTACTCTTATTTAATGATACTGACGTAATAATGTTTTTATTTCGAGTTTCTTGTTCAATATTTTTAGACAATTTTGCACATTGTGAGTAATATGTCCCTCAATACGAAACTTTTGTACGATATTTTTAACACTTGTATGTAGGGATGGTCGGATCGGATACCTCGTATCCAAATATCCGCGGATATTGCCCTTCATGGGATACATCGGATCTGGATCCGAAATTTTAAATAATAGCTTCAGTGAATGCAACGCTCCATAAGGGTGGAAAGAGTTCCGATTCTATCTTCGAATGCGCCGTCGCATGCGATTCTTGTCCTACTTACGAACCGTTTTGTTTGAAAGCTCTCGCTGAGGTTACGTAGGAGAATTTCAGCCGTGGAAAATAAAAAAGGCAAAATACGACTGGCAATTATTGTTAGTGTGACTCATTTCAAGAGATTGAACAACCATCGGGGGAATCTCAGCGTCAGGAATTTGAAAATGCATTTAGATCCGAAAATATCCGATCCGAAAGATCCGGCTCCGAAAATCAAGGATGCGATCCGAATCCGGATCCGAGAAAAAATCCTGAATCCCTCCATCCCTACTTGTATGATAATTTACCGAAATGAGGCGAGCACAAAAGACTTTCCTTTACATCCATTAACGTATAACCAAAATCCAGGGTGACATTAACAGCATAGCGAGAACTCTTGGGTTGGTATCGACAGCAAAATGTGGAAATTGTTCATAAAAATTGATCTTTATTAAATAAACAATGAAACCTGTGTACAAGTTTCATAGAGAGATCTTTGATAAAGGTAGATTATAAGTCATACGGGATTGATAGTATTAAGTATTCATCTGTTATCGCAATATTTTAATGACTGAAGTTTTGAGGACTCAACTGCGGGTAGGGAATAAGGCTGATTAGGTTGAATTAATGGGGAAGGAATTAGACATGTTTAAAACAACATTAAAGTGATTCGTTACAATTAATTATAATCAGCGAGGAGTAAGATAGTGCGTGATGGAGTCAAGTATCTCTTCAGCGCACTCTTAGCTTACCTGCGACGGTAAAAGACTAATGCCATAATCCACACCTTCAACAAGGGATGTTAATTGATTCCAAGGATTTAATAATGATCGCTACTCGACACTTCATCTAAACACAGTTTTCACGATCTTCGACAGGATTGCCACTCCGAGCATCTGCGAGAATTGCCTTCACTATTTCCTTGCAGAGGTGTTGGTAAATAAGAATAACGCATTCTCTTAGCTGTGCAGAAAATTCCTCAGGAAAGTTAACACAAGGGAACAAGAGAGTACCACTAAAGACAAGATTTGCTCGGAAGATTTCGATGGATCGACACCTGCCATTGTTTAGCCATAGGCTCGTCTCTCGAAGGCCAAAAAAGCTCATTAAAAATATTTCGAAGAAACCCGAAAATCTAGCGACTGAAAAATGACCGCCGAAGCGGACTGGTTTCCGGAAGCTAGGGTCAGCGCGGACTACTTTGTTTAAAAGATGTTTTTTTGTATGTAGGACTAGGTTTTTAATTTGTTACCCCAGCCAAATTTGCTGAAGATCAAAGTCTTTGAAAAAGTTTTTGCAAAATGCATATTCTTGGCTTCTCACCAAAGAAAGTGTAGAACAAATATTGTTTTAAAATATTGATGTAAATGAATTATAAATACTACTTTAGTTGTTTTATTTTTCATGTACGTACTTGAGCTTTGTTAGCATAGATAACCAAGGTAACACAAATTGAGCTACGCCATATAAAAAGGTAAAAGGATAACCTGTTTGAGGCTACCAAAAATTCCTCAATTTTTCTATTGTCATGTAATTTGTGTGTGGAGTAATAAAATTATTATTATATTATTATTATCTTAATTTTGAAGTCCCTTCGAGGCACCACTGCGGTGCGCCCCGTAGCCTTCCTTTCTTGGTCGTACGCGAATATCTGAAGGGTCTTAGAAAAAGGGAAGGTCAGGCAACTGTTCGCTCAGGCATGGTCATGCCCCGTTTACAATACGCACGTACCGACCACGGTCGAAACAATTGGTGTTCTTGGTAAGGCTCTTTGGTCGCAACTACTCGCCTTTTTACTCGTCGTAACCATCGTAACCCAGTGCGGCCCTCGTTGTGTAATTTTGTCAGTTTACAATTGACGACGTGACTGCGTGAGGATATTGAAATCCAGGAAATTAAGAAGAATGAGGATATTAAGGTTTTCATGTGGTAAAATTAACAATAGACCGCATTGTCTGTGAAACATTAAAGAAAGTGGGATTTGTGAGGAGAATCTGTCGAAAATTTAAAACATATTCATGCTTTAAGGACAGTTGGTCCTCGCTCCGGTACGTTACACATTAGAATATAGTCTGTTGTTTACTGAAAACCTTATTCCATGCACCTTTTCAGATAATACAGACTGAATGCGGCTTGAACGTGTCGAAAATGAATTTTTCAAATTTAATATTTAAAAATTAGTAATCTCACTATCTGAATACTTTATATCTTCTATCCCTCGTATATTTAAAAGCATTACAAGACACATGATCTTCCAACAATGCATGATCTTCCTCTAAAAATTACAAAATTATTAATTCCTACGTAGATTGTTCTTATCTCCTTTTATATTTAAATCTTTATAGACCCCGTCATGTAATATAAATCGTCATCCGCTCGTGGTTATTTTCCATAGAAAAAAAGTATCCCTTTAATTCCTAGCTAGCCAGAATGATGAGGTAAAACTAGACCGTACTGTTTGTGAAGCCTTAAAGATATGTCAAAAGAAGATCAAAAGATTATATAAACAATTTAACCATATTCACGCATATAGGATAGTACATATTGCTCTTATTATTATTCTAGGATAGGCTTAAATTCACAAACTAGGTGCAAGTATTGATTTCTCCATGTCTTTATCTAAATCGTTTACGGTGGAAAAGTTGATCGTGCAATCCTCTTCACATAAAGATTGTAATTGGTTTATTATTTACGAGTGCTCGTTACTTTCCCGTGAAGTTTATAGGTGAAGTTTAGTGTAAAAGCATGGTTAATGGGTTAAAAAGAAATAAACAAACAAATACAACTAGTTTCGTGTAGCATAAAACCTATCATTTTCTTCAATAGAACATAAAAAAACTTTTCTCTTATCTCCGTCCATTACCTGCTCAATAAATCCTCTTCAATCGTTGTACCATGCATGCGACCACGGTCCGTACGATTTTAGCCTCATCACGTTGTGTAAACCCGCAGAGTTACCATCGAAGGGCACACTACCAAACGCTGCCGACTTACGATGGTTAGCGCTATGTAATAACATGCATATTTAAGTCTACCTGATATCAACTTTTGAAATGCATGCTTAAGAGACACAATACGAAAAATTTGCATTCCATTTTTCTAATTACTTGAAAAAATCACAAAATATGTACTTTCAAAACTCCAAAACATAACTTTCAAATAAACATTCTCCATTCATAAAAAATGTATTCCTGACCCGATTTTTTCCAGGTAACTTTTGAAAAGTTTGGTTAATATAAAAACATTATTTTTTTAAGTTCCAATCCATTTATGAGGTATTCTTGATGGAGACTTTCGCGGGGTGGTGCAGCATGCGTAGCAAGGTTTTCGGGTTGACCTTCGTGTCGTTTCATCTTCATGACGGCAGTTTCGCCGGCGTTGCAGCTGGCGTCTTCAGGTTCGAAGTGTTTGATGCAGATTTTTGCCCGTATTACATAGGCCTTGGTTTGGACTAGGTGCGCTCTGAGTAATGGTGAAGTTCAGTGCGGGTGTGATGCTAAGAGAACGCGTGCATCACACCCGCACCGAACGTCACCATTAATCAGAGCGCACCTAGTCCAAACCAAGGCCTATGTAATACGGGCAAAAACCTGCATCAAACACTTCGAACCTGAAGACGCCAGCTGCAACGCCGGCGAAACTGCCGTCATGAAGATGAAACGAGACGGAGGTCAACCCGAAAACCTTGCTACGCATTTATGAGGTAGCAATCAGGAATATAAAAGAATATGTCCCAAAAAACTAAAAAATATAACTTGCAAAAAATTATCCTCCAATCATAAAATCTGTACTCTTGACCCAATTTTCGACGTATAACTTTAGAAAAGTTTGATTGATTAAAACGGACTATGCTTAGGCGTATCAAAATAAAATATATAAACAGGTATTAAAAAATAACTACTCCTATCCTGAAAATAAATTCCAGCCAATAAACATCCTTGATTCATAAAAAACTATTCCTGACACGATTTCAACTGGATAAATTTTGACAAGTTCATTAATAAAGATACAAAATGCATAGAAGAATTAATCAATTATTCTCATTAAATGAAAACATATCACAAAATAGGCTGCAACAAAATTCAAAGTAATTACTATCAAATAACATATCTCGTTACTATATCACTCATAAATACCGTATTCCTGACCATATTCTATCCGAATAACTTTTGAAAAGTTTAGCTGATTAAAACGCAACATATTTAGAAGTGTCAAGCCCTTTCTCTCGTTACTTAAAAATATATCACATATTTGTTTGTTGAACCTGCAAAATTGAAAATTATTACTAAATAATAATTACCAATCATTCATAAAAAAAACGTATAATTCCAGACCCTATTATTGGGGGATTACTTTTAAAGATTTTGGTAAATTAACACCCAAAATTCTCAAAAGCATAGATCCATTATACTCGTTACGTGAAAAAAATATAAAAAAATACACCACAACAAAACCCAAAATTATTGCAAGCAAATAATATTCCATCTTGATAAAAACAGTATTCCTGACCCGCATTTTACCGATTAGCCGCGGAAAAAATTAGTTCCTTAAAATAATGTGGGCTTCCATGCATCAATCCGTCATTCTCGTTACTTGCAAAAATATGAGAAAATATGCTCCAACAAAATTCAAATTTATTACCAACAAAAAATTATCATTCATTCCTAAAAACTGCATTCCAGACCCGGATTTTACCAAATTACTTTTGAAAAGTTTGTTTGTTTAACAGACAATATGCCAATACGTATAAATGCCTTAATCTCATTATTTTCAAGAATATCACCAAACAGATTTCAACACAACTAAATATTATTGCAAGCATGTTTTATTGCACATTATTCCATTATTTTCAATGGATAAATTTTGAAAATTTTAGTAATTAAGATACAATATGCTCAGATGCCATTGTTGTTGTTATTTTAAAATGTATCACTCAATTTGCTATCACTAAAATTGATGTTATTGTGAGATAAGATTTGATCAACATTCATTGAAATATATATCCTGACCCGATTTTAACGGGATAATATTTGAAAAGTTTAGCTGAATGCAGGACGAAGTGCTTTAAAGGATCAATCCATTATTAATTTCACTGTCAACATTATCAAAAAAAATGCTAAAGCAAAATTAAAACTAATTGCCAGCAAAAAATCATTCTCAATTCATCAAAACAACATTAATCATATGCTTAGAAATATCAATCCACTATCTCCTTACTTAAAAAAATCAAAAAAATTCAAATACAAAATTAAAAATAAATGCTAGTAATTAAACCATCCTTCATTCTTAAAATCCGTATTTCTTACCTGATTTTAACGAGGTAAATTTAAAAAAGTTAAGACGTATACGACCATTATGCTGAAAGGTATTACTCCATTTCTCTCGATACTTTCAAAAATATCACATAATATGCTACCGAAATTTCAAAAATATTGCTAGCAAATAGCCATTGATTAAATGCGTATTTTTAGGCCGATTTTTGATGGTTAACTTTTCAAAGGTAAAGAAAATGAGCACCGAAAATGCTAAAAGGTATCAAGGATTACACTCGCTCTTTTCGAAAATATCGCAGAATATGCAACTAAAAATTTGAAAATTAATTCTAGCAAATAACAATCCTCCATTCATAACATCCGTACTTCTAACCTGTTTTTCACGAGAAAACTTTCGAAAAGTTAAACGATTAACACCCAATATGCGCAGAAGAATCAATCCATTTCTCTCGTTACATTCCAAAATATTACAGAATATGCAAATACAAAACTCCAATTTATAGCTAGCAAATAACAACATTCCATTCCTTTTAATCCGTTTTTCCAGGCCGATTTTAACGAGATAACATTTAAAAAGTTATAGTGATTAACATCCAATATGGTTAGAAGTATCAATCCATTTTTCTCATTAATTTAAAAAATATCTTAGATTATGCAACTACAAAATTCAAAATAATAGCTACCAATAACCATCCTCCATTCATAAAATCCATATTTCTCGGCGGATTTTCGTCGGATAGCTTTTAAAATGTTAACCAAATATGCCTAGAAGTAATAAATCATTTATCCCACATGCTTTTAAAATAGCAATGAATATGCTACTACATAATTCAAATACTGATGGATAATAACCATCCTCCATTCATGCAATCCGTATTTCCAACCCGTGGTTGACCAGATAACTTTTCAAAAGTCAAGCCAATAACTACACAATATGCTTGGAAGTTTCAATCCATTTTTCTCTTAACCTAGAAAAATACGGCAAAAATACTACTACAAATTCAAAAATATTTCTAGCAAATAAAATTCCTCCATTCACAAAATTCCTATTTCAAGGTAGACTCCCACGAGATAACTATTAAACACTCATGACGATTAACACCCACTACGTTAGAAGCATCAATCAATTTCTCTCGATACTTTTGAAAATATAACAGAAAATTCCAGCAAGAAAATTTAAAACTAATGTTAAAAGGAAAACATCCTATTAAAAAAATGCGTATACCTTTGCCGATCTACACGAGATATGTTTTTAATAAAGTAAAGACGATTTTCAATACATATGCTCACAACTAGCAAAAATAAAATAAAAGCAAATAGATACTTAAAATATTGCGTGATCAATGAAAAAATCGGCATAACTTAATCGATTTTCAAAAGATAATCCTCTTAAAAGTTAAGATCATTATTAACAAACAAGCTAAGAAGTAAAAATCCAATTTTCTCGATACTTTGAAATGTATCACGTAATATGCCAAAACAAAATTCAAAATTATTGCTGGATAATACGTATGTAAATTACCCTTTTGAACAAAAGGAGACCATACAAAGTTCAAAATATGGTTACTAAATAAACTTCCTTCACCCGTAAAATCTCTATTTTTTGGTAGATTTTCAAGGGACAATTTTCAAGTTGTATAGACGATTTACACCCAATGTGGTTAGAAGTATCAATCCATTTTTTCTGATTACCTTTACAAAATAACGCCGAATATGCTAATACATAACTCAAAATTATTGCTAGCAATTATCAATCCTCCATTCATTAAATCCTTATTTCTAAGTAGATTTTAACGAGATAAATTTGCAAAGTAAAACGGTTGGTACCCATTATGGTATGAAGTATCAATCCATTTTTCTCATTCCCTTCAAAAATATTGAAGAATATGCTCCTGCAAAACTAAAAATATTTACCACCAAATAACAATCCTACATCAATAAAACCTGGATTTCTAGGAATATTTTCAGGAGATTATATTTATAAGGTGAAGAAAATTTATACCCAATATTAGGAAGTGTCTATCTATTTTTCGTATAAAATTCAAAAATATCACAGAATATGCTACTAACTAACGCATAATATTGACAGCATTTAAAAATCCTACATTCATTAAATGCGTACGTCAAGGTCTATTATTACGAGATAAATTCGAAGGGGTGAAAACAATTTATACTCACTATAGCTAGAAATATCCATCCATTTCATTATTACTTTCAAAAAAGTGACTGTACGCGATGGGCACAAAGATAAATGATAAATATGTAAACGAAGGACCAGGCGGTTTATGATGATTGAAAATGCAATATATTACAAAAAAGGAGAACTCTCCCGTTCGACCGTTCTACCTGGCGACCAAAGGCTGACTGACTACCCTCGTGCCGGAACACGTGGGGGCAGTTACAAAATTTGACTTAACACAAATTTGACTTACTCTATAAATAAAGGAAGAACGAATTGAATTGGTGGGAATTCAAACTAGATTACAAAGACTTCAAACAGTGACCGAATGTGATTCTAAAAAACGCAAAAGTTTAGCCAGCTATGAAAAATTCATACAATCCGTATCACTGGGTAGATTTTAACGAGATAACTTTGAATAGGTGAACACAAATTATCCTCAGGATGTTAAGAAATGTACATCGAATTTTTTTATTACTTTCAAAAATGCCACAGAATATGCTACTATCAAACGCAAAATTATTGCCAGCATTTAAAAATCCACTATTTATAAAATCCATGTGTTTGGGGAGATTTTAACGAGATGATTTTGAACAGTTGAACTCAGTTTGCACTCACTGTGGTAAGAAATATCCATCCATTTTTTTGTTACTTTCAAAAAAGTCACAGAGTATGCTACTAACAAACGCAAAATTATTGCCAGCAATTAAAATCCTCTATTCAAAAAATTCGTCCGTCCGTGTAGATTTTAACACGATAACTTACAATTGGGGAACGCAATTTATCCTCACAATGTTTAAGAATGTACATCAATATTTTTAATACTTTCAAAACTGTCATGGTACATGCTACGAACAAACGCAAAATTATTGCCGGCAGTTAAAAATCTTCCATTCATAAAATCCGATCGTCTGGATAGATTTTAACGAGACAACTCCCATTAAGAGAACACAATTTATACTGACTATGGTAAAAAATACCCATCCATTTTTTTATTGCTTTCAAAAATGTCACAGAATATGCTACTAATGCACGCTAAATTATTGCCAGCGATTAAATTCCTCCATTCATAAAATCTGTTAATCTGGTTAGATTTGAATGAGACAACTTTGAAAAGGGAGAGACAATGTATCCTTACAATGTTTATAAGTATGCATTTATTTTTTTATTCTTCTTTCAAAAATGTCACAGAATATGCTACTAACAGACGCAAAATTATAGCCAGCAATTAAAATTCATCCATTCATAAAATCCGTTTGTTCGTATAGATTTTAACACGATAAATTTCAATAGGTGAGCACAATTTATCCTCGTAATGTTCATAAATGTAGATCGATTTTTTAATTACTTCCAAAATTTTCATGGAACATGCTACGAAGGAATGCAAAATTATTGCCAGCATTTAAGAATCTTCCGTTCATAAAATCCGTTTGTCTGGGTAGACTTTCACGAGATACCTTTGAATACGTGAAAACAACTAAGACTCACTATGGTTAGAAATATCCATCCATATTTTTATCACATTCAAAAATGTCACAGAATTTGCTATTTATAAAAACTAAATAATTGCCAGTGATATAATTCCTACATTCATATAATTTGATAATGTGGGTAGATTTAAATTAGACAATTATGAATAGTGAAGACAATTTAACTTAACAATTTTTATAAATATACGTCCATTTTTTAATCACTTTCCAAAATGTCACAGAATATGCTACTAACAAAAGCAAAATTATTGCCAGCAATTAAACATCCTCTATTCATAAAATCCGTCTGATGGGTAGTTTTTAACGAGATGACATTGAACAGGTGAACACAATTATACTCACTATGGTTAAAAATATCCATCCATTTTTTGTTACTATCAAAAAAGTCACAGATTATGCCACCAACAAACGCAAAGTTTATTGCCGGCAATTAAAAATTTTCCATGAAAAAAATCAGTGTGTCTGGGTAGATTTTTTACGAAATGACTTTGAACAGTTGAACACAAATTAGACTTACTATGGTTATAAATATCCCCCCATTTTTATATTTATTTCAAAAATGTCATCGAATAAACGCAAAATTATTGCCAGAAATTAAATTCCTCCATTCATAAAGTATGTATATCTGGGTAGATTTTAACGAGATAACTTTGAATTGGGAAACAAGATGTATCCTTACAATGTTTAGAAATGTCCATCCATTTCTTTTTGTTACTTTCAAAAATGTCACAGAATATGCTACTAACAAACGAAAAATTATTGCCAGCAATTAAAAATACTCCATTCCGAAAATAGTATTTTCTGGGTATATTTAACGACATAACTTTGAATAGGTGTACACAATTTAGACCCACTATGATTAGAAATATCTTATTTAATAAGGATTATGAATACCTTATCAAACGAAGAAAACTTTCCGACCTTAGGCAGTTTTAATAGGTGATTATTAAGACATGTTCCCCTGAGCTCTGTGCCTCATGCATGCATTGGTAATCTCAGATTATGTACAACTCCTATCTACTCGTATAGAAACTAGGTCCCTGTGACGTCACGTGGAGTGGCATCGCATGGGCACCAATCTGGCCTTTTTCAAATGAGGATAAAAATTGACTCTTGCCTTTCGTCTAAACCGGTATTTCTAAAACCAAATAATTTGTATCATATGAATACGCTAATGGTGGTTAACGAATCGCAATCAATGCCTTTCGTTTTTTTGATGAAGGAAACTACCCTATTGGGGGGCGCGCACCCCTGCGCCCCCATACGTATCCGCCACTGTGAACACGCCCTACGTATTGGGAATTGAAACTGCCTGAGGGCTCAATCGTCCCGGTGATGTAGTGGGTAAAGCATCGTGCAAAGAGCCAGAGACTACACGGATCAAGTCTCCGCGACGGATGGTTTCATGCTGCACACCCATTGTGGACATTTTTCTCATCTTAAAACTTCGCAACACATAGCACGAGGTCCAGAGGACGTAGCATAGCTATGGAATTTTAACGCGCTTATTCATTTGTTGAAATTCAACTCCTATCAGGCATAGCCACGGGCAGGGGCGCAGCTAGGAATTGGGGCTATGGGGGGGTTTTAGGCACAACTAATACTGGGGAGTTAGGGGGTATGGAATACCCACCAGGGGAAGCGGGAGGTGCGGGGTTCCTCCCTCGGAAAAATTTAAGATAAATGGTTCAAAATGTTAAGGTTTACGGCCTTCTGAGGAATATTTTTATAATCCTTACTTTATCGTATAAGTACTACTAGTCGAATTAAATAAAATGGATTAAACTTTAAAAATTCTCGGAGCTCTGGGGGGGGGGGGGCGGTTTAACCCCAAAATCCCCCCCCTCGCTGCGCCACTGTCCACTGGGGCATTTGACTCTGTAGTCACATCTGACTACCTTTTCAGCGTCGTAATCAGATGTTCCTTCTGTCCTTAACCGACATCCACCCTCCTCTAGAACACACGCTGGGCCTCACGCTATCAATGACTATGGCGAACATATGCAAAGGCCTATTTCATGGTGTAAGGTTGACACCCGTATGCGATAAAAATATTAGCGAAGACGAAGCCGTCGACGAATACAACTACAGGCCCACAACTGTATAAATAAATGCCTCTATCGCTGAACGGCGGTGGTTTTTATCTAGTTCATCTTTTTTTTACAAACGATTTGTTGCAAAGGTCTTATTAAAGTCGCAAAACCACGATTTTTTAAGGGGGGGAAACGTTTGGTGGTGAAACACGAATGAGCAATTAGTCCACGGATATGATCATTAATATTTAACGCCAATATTTAAAAGTGGAGACAAGGAACAGCCATCTAATTACAGGCCGATATCTTTAACGTCCATTTCTTGCAAAGTCCTTGAACACATCCTAGTCAGCTCGGTAATGAAACACCTGGACGCGCAAAACTTATTAATGGGAACTCAACATGGATTCAGGAAAAGCAGATCGTGCGAAACTCAGTTAGCGCTTTTCGCCCACGATATTTTAGTCTCCGGGGAAGACAACATTCCAGTAGACGCGATTTTTCTTGATTTCAAAAAGGCATTTGATAAAGTACCCCACGGAAAGTTAATAATGAAACTGAAATCTTACGGCCTAGACGAAGATGTCATTTCCTGGATTAGAGAATTTATGAGCGACCGCGTCCAAAGAGTAGTATTAGACGGTGCAGTCTCCAATGAGGTTAGAGTTACTTCTGGCGTTCCTCAGGGTAGTGTCATAGGCCCACTCCTATTCCTTCTTTATATAAACGACATTGGCGAAGTAGTACACAGTAAGTTACGATTATTTGCAGACGACGCTGTAGTTTACAGAGAAATCCGTTCCAGCAAAGATATAGATGAACTAACGAATGACCTTGCTGCTATCCAAGCTTGGTGCGATGCTTGGCAGTTAGAATTAAATTTGAAAAAATGCGTCGTAATGAATTTCTGGAAGAAGAATAACTCCCTGAAAAACGTAGCTATATCATTCGGGGCACCCAATTAGAGACTGTAGAATCCGTGAAATATCTAGGAGTTAGACTCAATAATGATCTATCGTGGAATAAACATATTCGAGAAATAACCGGTCAAGCCAATCGTAAAATGGGTTTTGTTAAAAGAATATTAGGAAAGTGCGACGCCAAAGTGAGAGAAATTAGCTACTTTTCCCTCGTTAGACCACATTTGGAATACGCTGCCAGTGTTTGGGACCCTCATGAAAAAGGCTTAATAACAGAGTTAGAACGCGTGCAAAGAAGAGCTGCCAGGTATGTGAAAGGTCGTTACGATAGTCTTGTTAGTGGAACTGACCTCTTAGATAAACTCGGATGGGAATCTCTGTCGGACCGTAGATTGAAAAATAGACTAAACCTTTTAGATAAATTCAAGAGCGGTGTCTTTTCTGATGAAGTTGACCATATCTTACGGACGCCAACATACTACAGTAGATCAGATCATATAAATAAAATAAGAGAGATAGATTGCAGAACAGACAGATTCCGAACGTCATTTTTTCCACGATCAATAAGAGATTATAACGGCGGCAATAGAACTCGTAAATAGATTTCATGACTTGTAGTGTAGCCTACTAACCTATGTAAAACTTAATGCATGTTTCTTAATTCAATTATTATTTCTAACAGCATATAGTAGTATAGTTTGTTATTATACGGGACGTTTTTTGGACGGTGTGGTGTGTATGTGGGAGTCCAAATGCATGCTGCATGCTGGTGATTGATCACCCCCTGCCAAACACCCTAGAGGTGGCTCGCAGGGTATTATATAGATGTAGATTAATGAATGCCATTGAAATTAAACATTGAAGATACCGATTTAATATATCATGATTGCGCAATTAAAATGCTTTGAATTCAAAAATTTCTTTATCGACACCAAAGCTCAATAAATATTGAGGTTCGTAACGGTTTCCCTCTACTTCATTAAACACAGTTATTTACCCTCTCCCAAGATTTCCCACAAACGGGCAATGTCTCTAATATTCTAAATGGCTTTACAATATGACGATTCATAACTAAAAATTGAAGCGTTAAGTATAAATTTTTGCCCTTATAAAAATGGAAGCTCTTTGCTATAAGAATTGAACTTATTAATTCTCCAGATTGAAAAAAGGCATTCCCTTGTGGTTAATTGAGTGAATTTCACTGGCCCTTGGACGGAAGGGCGTTGAAGGGCGCACCGTAAACCACGAAAAGGACCTTAGCGTGTGCTATTCAGAGTCTTTGAAATTGTGAGGGCAACCGCGATATATAGGAGGGAGGTGGTCGGCGGAGGATGAAGGCTGCGATGATGGTCACAGACACTGCAGTATGCGTTTGACGAAAATCGTTGAAAATATGAATTGAGAGAAATCTTTCCTTGAAAGAACAGCGAGAGCATGCTATCAGCTAATGCATTGCAAACACAAAATAGATGACTTTTTTGCGCACCAACTTACATTAGAGGAATAGAATTGACTGCCGAACGCGAGGCTGCGAGCTAGCAGTATGATGCGTCGAAGAAGAGGTACGTCGAGTACAGTCTTGTGCAGTAACGTGATCCTATGCACTTCGTTCCCTTGTGTATCCTTATTCCGTTTCAAACCGGTATTCTTTTTCTCTTTGTAGTCCATATCCGAGCAATCAAGTATTTCAAAATTTTTCGTCCAAAATGGTTCGGATTAACGAAAATTCCCATGATTTCAAAACGGTGCCATATCACAATTTATAAAAAAACAGTGAAAGTGATAAAAAACCGTCACTCCTGTGCTGTAGTTTAGATGGGTCGTGAGGCTGATACACTAACGTCAGGCGTTTAGAAACGCTTGCGATATCGGAATACCCAAAGCTATCTTCAATATTTACAAAAAAACTACGTTTACAAAATGGTCGCGGTAATTAATTTAATAATTAGAATACGGGATGAGGTTTTCCACGGACACTTGTTCCTTAAGGTATAAGCATCAACTCCGTATCCTTTAACACGAAGACCCAGAATAATGCGTCGGAAAGAAATGAAAATTTTTTTGGCTCCATGAATTTTTTTTATAAATCTCTTTTCAAAATTATTTGGTTGCCACCCCTGAAAATATAGTCTTACATGTAGATTTCTTCCTAATGTTAATGATAACAATAATTGAGTTTAATTCAGAAATACGACTAATGATTAGAGACCGTTAGTTTAATTTGTCACTCGAAAGGAAGAATCGTAAGCTATGGGTCAAATATATAGTCTTCAAAAAATAAAACACAGTCATGCCACCTCACTAGTGACTTTAAACTATGACCTGCATTTTAACCTTTTCAGTGGTATTCGTTTAAAAATACAAGCTTACACAATAACTAAGAGGGGCTTCCCACCTCTGATAATGAGAAAGGTAAAGAAAAATTAAATTTCCATTGCCTTAATTAGTTTATTGAATCATGCGTGAGGACGTTGACGCGGCATTTTAACAATAGTTTTTATTGTCCATTAAAACTTGCATTATATGTAGCCTACGCTTCTTTGCATTTGAAACTCGTCACAATGTAGCAAAAGAAATATCCCCACACAAAATATCAATATTTCCAAATATGTCATTAGGATTACACACATTAAAATATTTCGATCGCGATGAATTGGTTGAGTTTACTTAAGAAATGAAAATCCATTGGCTTTTCCCACATAAGTTACCGACATAATTCTATGATACTCAATCTTTTCATCATTTCCCTCTCTTTATTGGGGATTACTGGTGAGTTCATGTCGGCAACAAGCAACAAATGAATTAAGAACTAGTGCGACCAGGGGAGAAATACGGGATGTATACGGTGGTACTGGAAATACTGTGGTATCGTTCATAAAAAATGTTGTATAAACTGCATTCAACCACAGCTACATAACGCAAATAAATCAATGTAGACACAATGTAATTTATAACTGCAAAATGTCCGTTTTCCCATAAACAAGTGCTTGCATCGAAATATACGTTTTAAAATTCGATAGCTATTTAAACTATTAATGTTACCTTTGACATGTGGCCATTTTCCCACTTTTTAAGGGAATGAAGGCATATTCTGAAATTCCGTCGGGCAGTTTATTCCTCTTACACAACCCCCACGGTACCAAGAAACACGTCATCACACCATTCCCACAATATAATTCCATACGTACACCAATGAACGAACTTTCAACACTGTGATCATGCACTGATCAAGAGGTTTCAATATTGAGATTATTGCCAACCTCTTGTAGAGCAATTCTTCTTCAACACTTCAACACAACAATTCAACACTTCTTCACAGTGCACAGGGAAAATTCCCGTTTGTTGCATTTGCAAATAACTGGAATCACATGTTACAGATTATTGGAAGTAAGGAACAGAATTCACAAATTACGGAAGTCAACACACCGCACGCATGGACATCTAGCTACTGAGTTCTCATCAGTTCCTCAGCGCTGATTCAAACTTTTACCCATCATCGCATCGGCTTCGAATTGCATCACGCCGAAGGGGAAAGACACGGCTTCTTCCGGTTAGGTCATGGCGTCGGTTAACAATTTTTCCTTCTTTAATGTAATGAAATCTCTTAGTCTTCTTAGTCTTAGTCTTAGAGGGTTTCCTTCGCTACGGAGTGTTTCCTAAATATAATGGAAATGAGGGAAGTGACTCATGATGACGACCAAAGAATCCCGAAAGAACGATCCACTAAATTCCTTGGCGTCCACATGGACAAACGGCTAACCTGGAACGACCACATTAAATCTTCAATCAACAAGGCGAAAGGAATACACGCAGCTCTGCGACCTCTTCTAAAATCTACCTCGCCGCTGAGCCTCAAAACAAAACTGCTCCTATACAACAGCTGCATCAAGGCTATCCTGTCTTACTCATCCCCGGCCTGGCTCCACGCTGCAGCGATGCACCTAAAACGAATTCAATCAGCCGAAAATGTCATCATAAGAAGAATTGTTGGGGCACCTTGGTTTGTTTCCAACAGAAATACCTGAAGATAACTCCCCTTCTCTCCATTCTAAAATCATACCTTCCCCGATTTGAAAAATCTTTCGCAGCGACGCAGAACGAACTTTTTAAAAACCCTTTGGGACTATGCCCCTTCTGAACACGCAAAGTCCCCAAAACTGCCCTTATCCCCTCCCATATCCCCTCCCCCACTTAAGCAAGCCGTAGATATGCCATGATGTTAAAGAGAAATTAATCGCCTGGCTCTACAAATTGCCATGAAACTCACAGTAGACAGCCATAACAGCTGGGAACTTGAGACTAAATAAAAGCCGTGAAAAATCAGCGTAGCGTAGCGTACTCATGATGTCGTACACTGGCGACGGATGGGAGGTAGAGTAATGCGCAGTAGAGGTGAGTGAAATAGGAACATACGATCCATCCACAATTTCAAATGAACGGGGAAATTTACAATTTCGAACGGCTCCAAAAAATCAAGTTTCCTTTCATCAGAAACATGGAGCTAACGGAATGTTAGGCTTGCCAATAAATTTTCATCATTAAATTTAATGTGCATTATGCATACATTTAAAAAATATTTCATTATCATCATTGAAATGATGATATTTCGAAGAAACATTGGCGTTTTCTGCTGTTAATTATGTCACTACTTAATTAACAGCAGAAATTCAAATTCACAGTCAACTGCAGAAATGGTTATGCATTAAAGGAGTAGAGTTTCGACAAATGAATAAGCGCGTAAGAAATCATTAGCCATGCAACATCCTCTGGACCTCGTGCTTGGTGTTGCGAACTTTTTAAGATCAGAAAAATGTCAGAGTGCCTGTGCAGCATAAAATCAATCGTCACGGAGACTTGATGCGTGTAATCTCTGGCAGGGGCGCAGTCAGGAATTAAGGCTGGGGGGTTTAGGTGCAGCTAATACCAGGGTATGTGTGGGTACGGAATACTCACCAGAATAAGCGGTAGGTACGAGGTTAATAAATTGCGAAATTTTAGGATAAATGGTTCAAAATGGTGAGTTTTACGGCTTTCTGAGGGATATTTAATAATCCTTACACTATTATATTAATAATATCAATCCAATAAAATAAAATAAAATTGATTACACTTAAAAATATCTCTGAGCTCTGGGGGGGGGGGGTTATCCCCCAAAACCCCCAATCCCTCGCTGCGCCGCTGATCCCCGGCTCGTTGCATGATCCTTTACAGACGACACCACCGGAAGGATTGAGCCCATTGGCATTTTCAATGCCCAATACGCTGAGCGTGTTCGCAGATGTCCCGACGAGTGTAAACTCCATTCTAAGAGAGTCGTGGGCGAATCATGCTTCGTAGAATATGGGGAAAAATTCGTGGCTGGATCTATTGTTCGTTGTCATAATGTGACGAATATAATTATTTCCCCGGTATAATGTTTATAATTCCGTTTGTATGAGAGCATTGCGAACGCTCAATTTTAGAGGACGGACGTCTTCGGGTAGGTCTTGATACCTTTCATTACTGAGTAAGGCGTTTAAAAAGAAGGCGACGAGTCACTGATAAACAGGCGAAGAAGAACGGCGAGCCAGCCACGATTCCGAGGACATCAGCATTCGCCATTTGATCGAGGATAATCCTCTATGTCGGTGGAGGTGTTGCCGTATCCATGGTGGCGCATTTTCGATGCAGCCACTCATAAGTTAGAAGGCGGGTGATGGAGTATAGCATACAACTCCACAAACCTCCCGACAAGCGGAGGGGCGAAAACATTCGAGGCTGTTATTCAGCCGGAACAATCTACTTAGCCAATAGGCTTTTTTGGGGCCTTCACCATTACGGTTACCCTCATTTGCAAATCCCTAATCTTAAAAATTTACTAGTCATTCATAGAAATCATACGTATAAAACTACACAATTCATAACTTTTATATAACTCATTATCGTTAAAAAATTATCCTCATAAAGCTATTGCAGCAAATTTAAAATTATTTGCAATACATAAATAAATGCAAAACGGCCGTACAGGGTAAAAAACTTAAAAAAAAATTCCCACGCCGGGTGCTTGATATAATAACAATCACCAGCATAGTCTCACATCTACTCCATTCGCCACCGCAACTGCTGACAAAGGTAGTTTTATTATGCGTAAAACTTAAGCCAACAGTGAAAACCGGACAAGCAGGCAGTTAATTCTCACGAATTTATAAGTAAGTCAGACACTAATCGAAACAGAATAAACAATTTGTAAAGTATCATGCAACGAGCCAGAGATTATTCTGATCAAGTCTCCGTGACGATTGATTTCATAGTGTACACACGCTGTCGACATTGCTCTGATCTTAAAACTTCGCAGCATAGTGATGAGCACTGCGCGAGTCAGTCAGTTCAAATGTTCGGCTCAGCAAATAGGGTGGTTTCCTTTTATTTTTTTATTGCCTAAATCGAAAGATTATTACTCCTGGAGTGCGTATTTCACGCTTTTAGATTTTTACATGAAGATGTCTATTTTTCGTATCCATTTTTCGCGATTTAATGAAAAGTGAAAAATATCAAGCGCGCGAAAACGCGACGGCTAAGTAGGAATGTAGGGAAAACTCCGTGTGACGTCGTTCTGGTTCCCGCAGCCGCAAGTGAGGTGACCTTGGACGAGGCTCTGAGCGCTGATACGACGCAGGATGTTAGCAGGTAGCTGAATACCCTGCTAGCAGGTTGCGCATCGCTTAAATAAGTATTATTAATACCCTATCAAACGAAGGAAACTTTCCGACCTTAGGCAGTTTTAATAGGTAATTATCAAGACATGTTTCCCTGAGCTCTGTGCCTCATGCATGCATTGATAATCTCAGACGATGTAAAACTCCCATCTACTCGTATAGAAACTAGGTTCCTGTGACGTCACGTGGAGTGGCATCGCATGGGCGCCAATCTGGCCTTTTTCAAATGAGGTTAAAATTGACCATTGCCATCAGTCTAAACCGATATTGAAAAAACCAAATAATTTGTATATTATGAATACAGTAATGGCGGGTAAGGAATCGCAATCAATGAATTTCGTTTTCTTTGATGAATGAAACTACCTTATTAAGATAAAAATTTCCTTGAGACAACTGCGAGAGCATGCGAACAGCTAATGCATAACAAACGCAGAATGGATGAGTTTTTCTGGCGCATTATCATCAATTTGTATAGTAGAATTGACTGCCGAAGACGCGTATGTAAACTAGAAGTATTTTGCGTCGAAAAACGCACGGCGAGTACAGTCTTGTATCGTAACGTGATCCTATGCACTTCGTACGCTTGAGTTTCGTTACTCCGTTTCAAACTGGTTTCATTAACATTATTTTGCTTTTCCAAACAATCAAGTATTCCGAATAGGGTTCCGTACAAATTGGTTCCGATTAACGGAAATCCAATGTACTTCATAACGGTGCCATTTCACAATCTATTAAAATGCAGAGAAAACGATTAAAAAAACTGTCACTTCTGTACCGTCAGGCCTCCATAAAATACCTATTTGGTGACACATAATTTATGATTTTATTGCCAGAGTAGCACTTTTTTAGACCTTTTTATTCTATGTGACATTTTATCTCTCGCATGATTATCAACAAGTACGATTAATAACTACCAAAAACATTGAACTTTTGATCCGAAATACGCACTATAAAATAAACATACTCGGAATACTGAAAATAAAGACATTGTATTACTTAGACTGAAGATTTTTAGACACAGACACCGTTGCAAAGGTTGAATAATTATCGAAGGTACGCAGGTCTGTACCAACGAAACGGGCAATTCAAATCGCGATGAGAAAACTTGGGTCACAATCTGAATGTGAAATTGCATGAATAAAACTTTCACGGGCAGACTTTTAACTCTAATTGGGGTTGGATGTGCGCGATACTAGCAAAGCCTCTTATTCAGTAGTGACAATCGTAAATAAACCCTGTGAATGCAGTGGAAATTGCCGCTGTCCTCTAAAATTAGATCGTAAATTCATCGAAAGGGTGTAAGTACGTTAAAAAATAACCATCGAGGGGAGATAATCAGTGCTAGGTGAAAAGTCTTTAGTATGCATAATTAACGTCTGATTTGCGATAAGCTACATAATTAAATCGAAAATCAATTACTTGAAGCCACATGTCCAGAGAAAAAGATTGCACGCATGTGAAGTAAACTACGCTGTATAGCCAGTATGGATTTCTAGGACAACGCAAACCAACAAATTCAAAGACTTGTCTTACTCGAATCGTAAGGACACGAGAGGCGATGGCGCATGTCAGGACACTTTAGGGATATATATGCACATAAAATCTGCCGGGCGATTTTGACCCCTCGGATTTCCGTATCTCATTTACATCTACATACTACCCCAATGCAAGCCATCTCAATAGGAGTGTGGCAGGGGGTGTAAGGACACACACTTTTGGTAAACAAAAAGCAAAAACTCTTTCTTAGTTCCAATCACCATTTTTAAGTCCTTCATTGTTAGGCGGGAAAGTGAATTCTTATACGTTCGGCAAAATCTCTCTTAATTTATCGTTTCTTTCGGACCTGCAAATCGAGGGGGATCGTGACATGGCGTTCTCGTACTGGTGGTTATCTTTTCTTAAGTTCTCAAGCAATCAAGTTACGTTCGAAAAAATATTAAATCGGATGTATTAAAGTTTGCAATAGCCGGATCGCGAAAAGAACTCTAGATGTACTCGATGTTATTCCTAAAGTCAATCTGATGGTTTTCTCATTAAAAACTGCTCATGTGCAGGTAAAAATTAGCTTTCAAATTCGATGATTATTAGAGCTTGTATATTTACCTTTGACGTGGGGCCATTTTTTCTCACTCGTCGGGAATGAAGCTATGTTCTTAGATTCGTGAACCGCTGATTCGGGCGTTCCTCTTCAAAGACTCTCACGGCACCAATATAAACACTAATATCACACTATTCTCCAGTTATGCTTCCACACTTATACACCATCGAACGCAATTTCAACGCCATGAACTGATGCAGCGATTTCAAAAGAGAAATTAATACCAACTGCTTATCGAGCGATGCACTTTTTCGCGGTGCGCAACGAACAATTGGCGCGCATTACTAACTACTACTAATCACAATCCCCGTGTTAAAGAAAATTGGAAGTAGGTAACGAAACTTCACTCGCCGGGAAAGGCACACCACTCCCAAGTATAAAAATTCAACACACTCCTCACCTGGGGCCGTATTCTGTAACTCCAAACCGATCGGTGCGACACCGATTCGTCGGGTGCGACGTCACACCGACTCCCGGTAAGAAGTCGTGCGAATCTGTACGAACCCGGTCGGTGCGGCACCGACGAGAGGACGGGAGATCGTCGGTAGCCGTACCGACACCAAAAAGGTGTCGGTACGGCCACCGACTAGTGGGTTTCATGAACTCCCCGGTGCGCATTGTACGTTTTATTTTGTTTTTACCTCATCACCAAATAAAAAAGAGGTTTTCTGCAATGTTATCTTTCTCTGCCCCTTCGAATACGCCTCTATAATTCACTGTGTCATAATCTACATTGATTACCTTGACAGAAATATAAGATAATGGTTAATTAAAATGAGGTTTGCTAACATATAATGACTTTCTCTCATTTATGTTACCATTTTCACTCGCTTGTAATAGGCTTTATTTCTCTCTATCATGATTTATTTGCTCCTTTGACATATAAAAGATATATTTGATTAAATATGAGTTTTGCCGCAATGTTATCACTTTATATCACTCTGAATAGGCGACTGTTATTTCACTCCATCATCAATTTGGCGTTTCTCTCGGCATAGAAATAAGATTTTTTTATTTAAGTATGAAGTTTGCCAAAACGGTATCAGTTTCTTTCATTTGTAACGGGCAACTATATTTCATTTCATCGTCAGCCATTGATTCCCTTGACGATAAAAGAAGATATTTGTTAATAAGTATGAGGTTTACCGCAATATTATCATTTTCTCTCACTTGGAATGCGCAACTTATACATATGTATTTCACCCAATCACAATTTATTTACTTCCTCGTCATTACACTTCTTTTAATTACACCCAGCTCCATATTTTTATAACAATTTCCTAACTTGTTCCTCTAATATGACATTTACATTTCAATCCTACGTTCACGTTCCATGGTATGCTATTTTCGTCTGCTACGGTGCCAATGGCATAACCTTCCGTTGATAACATTTATACGGAACTTACTTAATGACAACTATATTACCAAATCATGAATAAATAGCATTACACGGAACCAATATTTAAAAAAAGAAACTACAATCTCAAGGATAGTTTCAATAATTCATTCCAGCAACAACAATCTCCATCACATACAAACTTTATTGTGATGTTTTAATATTGTTTCCTTCGATTCTGTAGGTACAGCATTACTACCACACATTATATAAGCATTGTTAACAACTTGTCCAATATCGTTTATCTTAATCCAGCAATAAGTCGTAATTTCCGCAAATAAAAAGATTGAGAATGACGACAACAAACTGTGCCAATGAGTCTTCTCTTGTTTTTACCCTTCTTTAATTGGTGGAGACACGTGAAACTTCGGATATAGTCGGATTTTCCCTGTTTGGGAAGGAGAGGGAACCGTACCGACTGGTTTGAAACCGACGACCTTACAGATTCGCTGAAAGTGTCGTCGTCGGTGCGGAATCCGTTGTCGGTACGGTTTGATGTCCAGTCGGTGGGCTTGAAAGGGAAACCGACCGGAGCGGCACCGACGAAATACAGAATACGGCCCCTGGTCACCCAGCAACTGAGCTAACTTCGGTTCTTTGGGGATGATTCAAAAATTTTACCCACCCCGACTTCTGAATCGCGTCACGCCGTTTTTTAAGGTTCATGTGATTCTTGGATGACAGCTAATTTATGCCTTTCAATGGTCTAGTGGTGAGGTGGGGGTTAGAGTTTCGGGGAGGGAGGTTTCTGGATTGGTGAGATGAGGTAATGGTTTAGTGTTTTCGTACATACAGTGTGAACAAGGGAAGTGATTCATGATGACGTAAAAGGTAATGGGTGATGTGCGCGATGGAATGGGAATAGGGCATTTTTTTCATCCCCTAAAAGTAGATGGAGTTAATAAAATTTCACGCAGTCTGAAGGTTCGCTCCAACTATCCATTTTTCTGTCCCGATCGTGGTTTTACTCCATCCGCTGTAATTATGTTGGACCATTCAATTTTCCCTCTTCCCAAGTTGAGTAACTCATGAAGATATCACGTTCCCCTGTTCCGCATTATAATTCAATTACGCTCTTACTCAAAACTTCACTTACGCACACCTCTCCCAAGAATCAATATTCAATACTCTCCTGACCTGGTCGCCCAGCAACTGAGCTAACTTCGGTTCTTTGGGGATGATTCAAAAACTTTATCCACCCTGACCGCTGAACTGCGTCACGCCGATGGGCAAAGACACGACCTCTCCCGGCTATGACATGACGTGAGTTAGCAATATCTCCATCTTTGACACGATAAAATCACTTTAGCTCATTTCTATACTCACGACCGACCCAGATTTCAGCACATTTTTAAGGTTCGTGTGATTCTTGGATGACAGCCTATTCATGCATTTCAACGGGCTAGTGGTTGAGGAGGAGGTAGAATTTCGGGGAGGGAGGTTTCTGGAATTGCGATGTGAAGAAGGGTGGAGGATTTTCGTAAATACAATGGAAATGAGGGAAGTGATTCATGATGACGTAAACTGGCGTTGGGTGGTAGGTCTGGAATGGGGATAGGTCATTTTTTCATCCCCCAAAAGTAGATGGATTTGAAAATGCCTCGCGTGGTCTGAAGGTTCCCTCTAACTATCCATATCCCAGCCGCAGAAGATGTATTTTACCATTCAGTTGTCCCTCTTCCCATGTTGAAGTACTTAACTACACTAGTACAATACTAACCAGGGGCGGCGAGGGGTGATTGGGGGCCTTTTACTGGGGCCCATCTGGGGGGTCCCTATTTCCAGCCCTCTCCCGGGTTGAAGGTCCTCCCCCGGAAAAATGTAGTAAAATCGCAAGGCCGGAAATGGATTTTCACGCTATTCTGGCTCTTAAAAACAAGATTTAAGTTGATAAAAATACCAATTTCGGAAGAAAAATTACGATCAAATTCGATAAAAATAGCAATTACGGAAGAATAAATACGAGCAAAAGTGAGAATTTCACAGCGCATGTAAAATTTAATTATGTATTACGGTTCGATTTTATCTAATTAGACGATTTTCTCTGTTGAACTTCACTGGCAAACAAAAAAAACGTGAAAAATAATCTTTTCAATAAACCTTTCAAAAAAGCATCATATTCTGTTTTATCTCATAACACTTTTATTTTATTTACTTCTACGTGACCTTTTTATTTTGAACATGTTGTGAATAAAGTGACTAATGAAAACTTAGGATTTTATAATTGCAACGAATACTTTGGTTCAAGTAATACGAGTCTTTGGTTATTACACCCTTCATATAAGCTTCACGATAGAGACGAGCGTATGGGAGGGCCCTAGGCGATCGCCGACCTCTGGCCAGACAGCCCCTGATACAAACATATCACGTTCCCCTGTTCCCTGTCATAATTGCATTCTATTTTCACTGTCCTCTCACCTGTATTCGCATACCATGAGCAGCATAATTCCACCACCCCAAACACACCGAGATACAGTTGATTAGAAAAGAAAAATCGCGGGTGGTCGTTTTTCGCTGAATTTGTTCAATTTTGATAACGTTAACGAGAGAGCAAAGGAAAAAATAAATCTGGCATGCTACGCAGAATTTATTTCAGAATATTTATGAGAAGTTTCTAATACGTAACTCATAAAATTGTTGTTGAGGTCCAGGCCACCTTCTTTTGATTTCAGCCCAATGTGTGTCGGTGTGTTTTCTTTCGGGCTCCTTGGTGAGTTTTTCTCTCAGTATCTTTACACATTGGAATCACCGCTTATGAAGCACCTATTCCTTCCCAGAACTTCACCGCGGTCGGCAGTTGCGATTAAATTCTGGGACGGTTCGAGTCCGATGTAAACATATTTATTTTTTTTAAATAGGTATTTCTATCATTGACATATTCCACGCAGATGAATAAAGAAATAGTTAATACTGATTTTTTTATTGATAACAATTATTAAAATAATGATTCAATCAATAATAACACATTTATTTCTAATCGAAATGGATGACACCCATCACGGGCCGAGCTAGGAATTGAAGCTAGTGTTTTTTTTAACTAATACTGGGGTAATGGAATGCCAGCCAGGGTAAGCGGAAGGTGTAGGCCCTCCCGTAGAATTTCTTAACATATATTGTTCAAAATAGTGAGTTTTTAGGCTTTTTCTATTCCTATCCTTGCACTTGTGCCTCGAATCCAACCTTACATTGAGGACTTATCATTTTCTCACCATTCCGCCGGTCCCTCAAAAAATATCGTGCATAATAAAAGGGAAAAACATCATGACAATAGCATATAATCAAACCATAAGATATCTGTTATCATAACTCTCTACAAAATGTGCTATCGTTTTCAAAAGTATGTAGACACCCCAGAGTCCCACTTAACAGATGGGTCCAGGTCGGTGAAAACTTGTGAGGTTGGCACATAAAGCGACCTGTATGTTCGTTTGCCACCCAAAGCAGACTAGGAGGGAGGTGGACGCGACCTAGCCAACGAAGCTGGAGTCGAACTCCAGGAGCATGAGCCCAATCAGAATTAAGATTAGCGGATGGAATGCACTGGGCTAACTCACGTCCACGATCACGTTGGCCGTCGGAGTGTTTTCTTTCGGGCTCTGTTGCGAGGATTTTCCTATTTTAAGATTCAAATTTGGACTCACCGTTTATTCTCTTACTAACACATCGCTCCGTGCCAGAGTAGTTCTATACTGTGCGCGGTAGTTGCGGTGAAGTTTTGGGTGTGTTCGAGTCCTAAATCATAATACCTTTTTCACTTTTTAAAGATCTCCTGAACATCGACATTATCTATGCTGATGACTCAAGAAAAAGTTAGTACTGAATTTCTTTAACGATTGAAAAACTGTAAAAACAAAAAAATTCCAAAACGCGTGCTCAAGTGAAAGCATTTAATGCAATGTAACAGGCACTTTCAATATATTCGCCCACCTAGGGCATAAGCGTGGAAAAGAATCGACCGAAAGTCAGTCCACAAAACACGACATCAGGTTCACACGCACTCATTTCACTTATCTAATACACTTAACTATTAATCCACTTGGTACATGAGCGCGAATGTGTGAATGATGAAGAGTTGTAAGTATTATCGCAGCAGCGATGTAGCTATTCCTACTCTTTTGCTTCGCGAAGGCACGGGTACTAAACTCGGTCGATTATGTAACATACAATCTAACTTACCAACAACTCTTCATCATTCACATATTCGCGATTTTCTCCCATTTATTTTTTTCGTTCTGCATTCCTTAGAACTTCCACCTTTTAGAAAACTGCCTTCACGGTGGCCTTTTGAAATAGAAACGCACTTTGTTCCAAATGATTGTGGCTCCTACATTCCAGGGCTAGCCATGAATTTATTTGCGCGCATACCCCTACTGTTCGTACCAAAATTAAAAATGAACCTTAGAAAAAACAAGAAAAGTAATGCTGTAAAAAGTAACACCAAAATCAAGTGAATATATTAAAGTGTATGGTTTTTATAAGCGTTCAAACTGGAGTCTCTACACTTTTGGTACGGAGAGAAAGAAGTTCGCCCCAGCATTATTTCCATCGTTTCATAACCGCTAACATTTCCCACCATATGGAAGTATTTTCGCTCTCATCAATCAAGACACTTTTAAAAGAATCACGGGGCTTTTGAATCGAAAAGGCAATGGTATCCGAAGCATTGTGTCACACAGTTTGAGAAAAGAATATTTCATAAAATGACAGTTGAGAGATACCGAAAAGGAAAACAATATCATTTCAGGTAAGTATTTCCCACTAACACTAACACCGGTTCGTATTTGAATAAATTGAATCAGTGGCGTAGCCAGGAGTTTTATCCAGGGGGTGGGGGTGGAAATCCAAAAACAGAGGGGTCCGGAGGATAATTTTTCAAGAACAGGGTACCTAGTGACGGGTTTTGACTAATTTTAACACTTTTCATTATGGAAAAAATTAATTTGTCATAGAAATATTATTTAAATTCATGATTTATCATTAATATATATTTTACTATTTAATTTGTCTAGTTTTATTTATTAAACAAAAGGGCAATCCTTTTTAATAAGGGTATAATAATATATCACTTGCCACTTTCCCCTGCTCCATGGTTAATTTATATTTTATGTCTCAATATTTCGGGGGAGGGGGGGTCCGGCCCACCTGAATCCACCTCTCTACGCCACTGAATTTAATAGTTACTAACCCATCATCCGGCAAGGAGTGGAGCTTAATTTAAAAAACTCTGTAACCGCTTCAAAACATTGAACAACAACATTGACCATTACGAAACATACTTCAAAATCAGTATCCGGAGTAAAAGGATGGAGGATGCGAATGGTTTATACCACTCAGGGAACATGATAATCTTTAAATAGCATACTTTTTCCATCCGTCCTATTCTACATTGAACTGAATTCAACCCAAAACAATGGAATTTAGAATAGGGCGAAAGGCCGTACTACCGATACAACAGCGGGCCATAAGACAGGGGGCATATCTGGCGCCGCAACAATACTTTCGTTCACCCTGGCAACCAGTAAAACGTAGCCGTACGGTGACATTATATCAATTGGATTTTCCAAGCGATAGAGAGCGGATGCGATAGCATATTGTGGTGTTATAAACGAAGTTTAAACGCACTGGTTACAGTATAAAACAGTTACAGTGAATAATACATCAATCACTTGAGTAGCAGAGGAAGAAAATAGTCATCTCGCAGGGGTTTGCAGTGAGCTACAGCCAGCGGAGTTTCGACTTCTACCAGCAGAGTTAAAAAATAACTCCTGCAAATAACAGATTGCATTTATTTCATGAAATAGAATCTCAGAATCGATTCCACTCCGTGGATTTGGAGTTGAACCAAAGAGGAGATCTCGCCATCTATATTTTCCGCTACGTACATCATGGAACGGTTATTAAAGAGACTTGAAACGAATTTCTCTGGAAGTGTGCTAGGCAACAGCCTGGAGGAGAGGCTGGATTATGAATATACTGCCCACCTGGAGCACAGAAACGAGGGATTTGGTCGCGAAACTGCAAAATACAATGCAAAAGGTGATTTGATAAAGGCAAAAGGCAGACGTGAGGAAACAAATTACACTGATACTCGTATTGAGGTGGTAAGTTCTCAGCTTTCCCCACCAAAAAATCCTGACACTCCATGTCGTTCTTTCGTGCCAGTTAAACGGAAGGCAGACAGCTGGGATGAAGAAAACGGCTACAAAAATGGGAACCTCAACGCCAAACGCTTCCATGGAGAAGGAGATGATGTATTTCCTGTCAACGTCGTAAATGAACGCTTTTATTTCGGCAATTATCTAGTTCTTCCATCAGAGAGAAAAGGAATCAAAAGGAAAAATGAAATTGATGGTGATTGTCTTCCTTTTCATGGGAACGATATCGTTATTGATGCACATCACTTCTTACCAAACCAAGTTCATGATTTTGATAATTCCGAAATGCTGCCTAAGAAGAAAAAATTGTGCATTAACACACAAATGGGATGCAATGACACTTTCGGCCGTGGTGAAGGTGATTTATCAAAACCAATGTATATCCCAGTAGAACGTGCTGATGCCCACAATAATTCATTTACGTTGGCTGAAGACGAGACAAAGGAAATAGATAGTGCAATGGACTGCGATAGCCCTCACCTTGACACCGAAGGTGACGCTATGAATGGACCGCGCAATGGAATGGACCGCGAGAACCCATACCATCATATCGATGGTGATGTTAAAAACGAAAAACACTTTCCCTCAAAACAACCAAGTGCATTCCGGCATCCTTATGAGCCAGCTGAGCAGATGGAATTTTGTACCAATGGAATGGACGCGATAAATGCTAGCTTCCAAGATGAATATGACTTTGGGTATTTATGCCAACGTGAGCCCACAGAAGAATGGGAAGAACGGGAAGGTGCGATGCCTAGTGACAGGTTTGCTGCTGATCCAGCAGCACCGACCTATCTGCGATCCGCTATTTACCAAAGACATTCATCCGAAAATGTAAGTACATAATTCAAATTGAATTAGAATACTTTTGCCGAGGGTAGAGGATTTCCTTTCTCTGAGGAACATACGAAGTATGAACAATGGCGATCATCGATTTCTGTGCGTGAGACCAGCTTTGAAAAGACGAAAACCTAGATTCCGCGGTAGATCTGATAGGGTGTTTATGACGATAGTGTTTTTTCATGTTGTTTCTTTCGATTGGAATTAGCATTTAAGTGAGTAACCACGAAGGAGGAGTAATGTTGATATTTCAATCAATATCGTAGATGAAGTAAGATGCAGGTATGAGAATAATTCATAGCAAAGTGCACAAAAATTGAAAAAAGAGATGAACTGCTAAAATCCTTGATGGTGAAATAATTCAAACAAGTTCACACGCTCCCTTTAACGACTGAATCGCACAACAAATTATTAGTCTTAACTTTATCTCTAATTCCAATGAGTCCAAGGCCATTGCAAATCATATTTGAATCCTAAGAAATGGTAATATGGTTTATCTTTACTGATTCTTACGGTATATTTTTTCAAGACGATAAAAGTTACAAAAATTACGAAAATTTGAAATTTTCACAAAGAGCTCGTTTACCATCATTTTTACATTTATTTTGATAACTTTTTAAATATGGAGGGATCAAAATTTTTCCGTTTTTAATTGCGTCACCCACTTCTCGAGTTCTTCGCGACGAAAATTTGATGGTTATCACCTTCTCGCACAAAAGTTGATGATGTTAACACCGCAATCAAAGCTCGACATCGCTTCTAAACTACTCCTTGACCCTGTGCATTTCTCTCTAGTGGTTTGCATTCTCGCATGCAATCAGTGGCAGTTCCAGAGAGGTAGTATACAATATGAACTTAAATAACTGAAATTTTTTTAAGTTGCGAGTACATACAGGATAGAATAGCCAGTAAAACGCAAATCACTAAAAAAGCACAAATTTATTATAAAAAAGTTAATTCCTTGATAAATTTTAAATTGGGCAACGTTAATGTGTTAAAACAAGCTTCCAAATCCTCATAATTTTCGTTACATCTCCGACCACCCCCTCCCCTTGTGCTGGGAAGTAACCCCCAGGATCGTACCTATGCTGTATCCGTCACTACTAGCGATAACTTCCCTTAATATATGTCTCTCCTGAAAACGAATTAATTAACAAGAAAATACAATGAAGTCACCAACTCGTGGAAACTGGGTGACAAATTTCGTGCTTTCTTACATTGAACTTAAAGGAGAAAAAAATACGCGGGAAGAATGATTTTTTCGTTGAAGCTTAGGTATCCAAAATTTATATAAAAAATTCTTTCAATGAGTGGCGACTTTCGATGTGAACGACACCATTCAAAATTTGTTTCTCATTGTACATTACAGATCAGCTAAACATTATCTTTAACAGTATGTTTTCTTTTTTTCACAGACGAAAAGCATGGATTACGGTAATGCATGTGAAGATGGAGAAAGAAGACATCATTCCCACAGCATTGTCGTTCATCCATGGTGGAATGAGACCAGTACCAATGCAAAACAGGATAACTGGGAGGAATGCTGGTGAAACTCAGTTGCGAGGAAGACAGCGGAGAGGTACATCAGATATGTCTTCCCATCTCCAAGAGTACGAATTGAAAATGCCTGAGAAGAAGAGGAACTCCTTGATAAGGGCATGCAACGAAGGGCTGATTCACTGTTTTAATATCAGAATAGGTATTCAAGTTCCAAATTATATTACTTTGGTGCTTGCAAAATTGAAATTGTTAGTTGCCACGCATCTGTTCATACAATGACATGAAAAATTGTGTTAGAGCAGTAGATCATTCACGATGAACTGTACTAAGTTAAATAATATTAATCGAACGCTTTCGTTTTGGAGATTTTTCTATTCGGGCGTCAATGTTATTTTTCCCTGCATGGCCAAATTGTTCTACATGTCACGATGAATGTCACCAAAGGCATCGTCACAATATCACTCTGGCATGCCAAAACCAAATTTTGTTTCTTTTAATCTACCTCGGGATGCATTAAAATTTGATGACGTGGTTGGCTATATAATTGCATTGCATTTTAATTTTTTACCCTTATCCTCCCATTGATCTCCACAGATTATACATTCCAACGAATTTCATAATTTTCATAGCATCCAGTACGCGTTAATTTTTTATCAACGACCCAGAGACCAATATCCACGTACTAGTTCAGGGATGGCGAACATGACGGCTCAAATTAAGACTCTCTCACGTAATCATTTTCAGAGATGGCAGGAGTGATCACAGGCCCTATTTCCGTCATTTTTTTCCATTGAAATTGCCATTACTGAACACTTTCGTGGAATCAACCTCAGTATATTTTTTTCAATCGAATACATCGCAAATGTAGGTAAAACACGCAAAAATAGCGCGAGAATTTCGTATTTGCAGCCGTGGAGCGCTGGCCAGAACGTCCCAATCCATAGCCATGCAGTTACATGAAGAGTGGTAGTGGTTGGGGCTCTTGGTGTTATTACGCGTCTAAGGTAGTGCCTTATGGAAGTCTTGGGACGCCGCCCGAGCATGCGCAGAGCAAAGTGGGTTGACATCGCCGCGCCGCCCGGCGGCCGTATAATCTTGGTGCTGCAGTGTTGCAAAATAACATGTTTTGGTAACCAGTTGACTTATTTTGCGTAAATTGTTTTATCGAATGAGTGATTGGCATGTAAAGAGGCCCTGTTGTAGCTGCGTTAATCGAGTTAGTGATTGTGTTTTAGCGTTAGTGAATAGAGTAATAGAAAGAAAAAACAGCGTTTCAGAATCAGCAGTTTTCGTGATATCATAATTTCAAAGGCGGTCAAGATCCAAGTAAATTTAATGTTGAGACATTTAAATTTGCAGTTCCAATCATCACTGGTATAGAGCCTAAAAATAGCTTAATCGACAAGAGCGAATCACAAATAGTCCCGAATCGCAAAAATACTGGTTCCGAAGAAATAATCGCGGCTGTGGTTAATTGCCGTAATTTAAGAAATGAGATTCCCGATTTTCAGCATTAAATTCATGGTACGAAGTGTTACGTAATTATTGGAACTGAAAGTTGGCTAACTGGTGATGATTCAGACAATGAGATCTTCCCATAATATTTCACCGTTTATCGGAAAGAAAGAATTAATTGTGCTGGAAGCGGAGTATTTATAGCTGTAAAGAAATCAATCGTAAGCCAAGCGGTAACCGAGACTGAGACCAGCGTTGAATTTGTGTGGTTTACAATTACATGCCCAAAATCCAAAACAATGTTAGTTTGCTCGTATTACACACCTCCCAACTCAGATATAACATCAATTGTGGGATTTGAAACCCAAAAAAACTACATAGCATCCATGTATCCTGAAAGAAACTTCATTGTAGGTAGAAATTTCAACGTACCTTCTATAGATTGGCATACTATAGCTTCATTCCTGGTAGGAGTGATAAAGTGATTTGCGAAGCGTTATCAAAAGTTTTATACTAAATTCATTCAAATAGCATCCGTGCATAAACAGAGGAGAAAGTATTCTTGATTTATTAGCGACAAATATACCTCATCAGGTTACGAACGTGAACACCGTCGAAGGAATAAGTGACCATAGAGTTGTAACTGCAAAGTTTTCTCTAAATACCACTGAAAATTTAAAAAAAAAGAAGGTAAAGTTTTCATTTTTAAAAGGGCTGATTTTGAAAGGGTCAAGAGTCATCTGAAATGTGCTTTCTCCGCATTTCAGGAATCAATAATGAAATTAAATGTAGAGGGTGTTTGGAAAGCTTTTCTTTCGTTCGTAACTTCGGGAATAAATAGCTACATCCCTAGTAAAACATAAAAGAAGCTAGCCAATGGAGATGGTATGACGCGGAAGTGAGAAAATCATTGAGGCGACAGATAGCGTGCCATGCTAAAATGAAAAAAGTCAGCACGGATTCATCCGCTATTGAACGCGAGTCAATAATTAAAAAATATAAGTTGTCTAAAGCCGCCACGAAGGAAGCGTTCAGGAATGCATTCACGAAACACTTGTAGACCAGCAACGGGATAATCCAAAGGCATTTTGGTCTTATGTTCGGGAAGTTCAAGGTAGGAGATCTACCGTATGTTCGCTGAGAAACGATAATGGAGATGTGTTGACAAACAGTTCCGATAAAACCAATTTATTAAATTCCTACTTAAAGAGCGTGCTCACCGAGCCTTCTGAGAACTCATCCGAAACAGTTGACAATGGTTGACAATATCTTCACACGAAATATGCCGCCTATTGACATTAGTGCGCACGGAATAGAAAATATATTGAAATCGCTCAGTCCAAATAAATCATCTGTTCCAGACTAAATCCCGTCTCGCGTATATAGAGAACTAGCCCTAAGGCCCAGGTGGAAATAAAGTGGTATATGAACTCTTTCACGCGAAATAAAGCGACCACTATTAATAATTTAGAAATCATGGTCGAATGGATATCATCCATTTCTTCTACATTTCAATAACTTTTGACTAATCAAACCTAAATATTTCTATCTGGAAATCTCATGGCCTCGCCTCCACATTTTACCGCTAGCAACGTAAGAAGAACACTTACTGGCACATCAACCTGACTGTAGCCCCGTGGGGAATTGTGAAAACGGAATTGCCACCAATGGGCGCCACAACAGTAGGGGTGAATGAGGCGCATGTCCGCGGCTTGTGGATTGAATTTCGGTCACATTTGTGTGAGAAATTAGTTGGGATCAATCCCTAAACGTATGCAGGAAGTTGTAGAGACAGCGAGTACGCTGATACACATTAATTAATTGAAAAAATTCTACAGTTTTTAGTATTAAGCACATATCCCACGCGAAAAAAATCATCTCACAGCAAAATCACGTGTGAGCCCGAATAAAAAGTTTGAAAACATGGGTGCCAGTGGCGAAGCGAGGAGGGTGGGTGTTTGAAAGATATAACCCTCCTCCCAGATCTTTGATAAATTTTTAAGTTAATTACCTTTTACTTGATTGAATTAATATTACTTATAGAATAGTGTAAGGAGTAATAAAATGGCCCTCAGAAAGCCTTAAAACTCACTATTTGAACATTATATCTTTAAGTAATTCTGGGGGAGAGCCACCACACCTTCCGCTTACCCTGGCGGGTATTTGATGCCCCCAGTATCAATTTAAAA
This sequence comes from Ischnura elegans, assembly GCF_921293095.1. NCBI lineage: Eukaryota > Metazoa > Arthropoda > Insecta > Odonata > Coenagrionidae > Ischnura > Ischnura elegans. The sequence continues at coordinate 95,430,808 of NC_060253.1, forward strand.
AAAAACCCACGCCTCAATTGCTGGCTGCGCCCGTGATGGGGAGTCATCCATTTTGATTTGAAATATGTGTTAACATTGGTATAATCAATAAACTCTGTTGTTTCAGACTTAACTTTGTGAAAATCCATTTTAAGCAATTAAAACGGCATGGAACTTTTTCACACAGTTTATTTAAGACAAACGGTTTCGTCGCAGAGGCGACATCTTCGGTTACAGAAATCGTTATTTTTATAGCAATAACAACCTAATAACAACAAAAATACCGATTTCTGTGCATGAAGATGTCGCCTCTGCGACGAAACCGGTCGTCTTAAATAAACTGTGAGAAAAAGTACCATAACTTTTAATTTTTTTATTGATAGAATCATTATTCTAATGATTGTAGTCGTTAAAAATTCAGTATTAACTTGCTCTATATTCATCTGCTTAGAATATGTCGATGTTGGAAATGTCTATTTAAAAAAATGAAATAAGTATGGTTACATCGTACTCGAACCGTCTTAGAATTTCATCGCAACTGCCGACCGTGGTGAAGGTGAAGAGCCCGAAAGAAAACACTCCGACGCACAGTGGGCTAAAATCGAAAGAAGATAACATAAAAATATAAAACTTTTTAAGAGTTAGGGAGTTGAAACTACGCATAAATATTCTCAAATACATTTTGCAGAACATGCCAGATCACTCGTCAACTAGAAAATTTATCGAAAAACGTCCACCCGCGATTTTTCTTTTGTGATCAACTGTATCTCGGTGTATTTGGGGTGGTGGAATTATGCTGATCATGGTTAGCGAATACTGGTGAGAGAGCAGTGAGAATAGAATACAATTATGACGTGGAACAGGGGAACGTGATATGTTAGTGTCAGGGTCTGTCTGGCCAGAGGTCGGCGATCGCCTAGGGCCCTGCCAAACGCTCGTCTCTATCGTGAAGCTTATATGAAGGGTGTAATAACAAAAGGCTCGTATTACTGTAACCGAAGCATTCATTGCAATTATAAAATTCTAAGTTTGCATTAGTATGTATGTTATTATATACGTTTCCTTTGTTGTTATTTTTACATTTTCTGAAGTTCATTTGTAGTTTGTTGCGTTCATGTTTTAATTTTTTAGTGTTTTGCTTTGAATTGGCGACTTGGTTACAGAGAGAAAAAAGGGATTGCTGTGAAAGAAATTAGGATTCAAGCACTTCATTTTGTTGGTTTGGTTCTTGCGTAGCTGCAACACGCTTTATATTTTTGTTTGGAAGATAATCTTTCCAGTTTTAATTTTATATAATCGCTATGATGCATTGACAAAAAGCGCCAAGGGGACCACGGAGTAACGACCCATCCGACGTATGGAGTACTGCACTTAAGGTGAACTCCTCAAAGCAATCAACCACTGGGATCGAGCAGTCTCTGAAACAGTGCTGCCACCACTAGGATTTGAACCGCCAGGGTCAGATGCCAACAAACTAGCCACCGCACCGAAAAAATCGTCACAAATTGTTGTAGCAGTCGCTAAATGTAAAATTAATCATTTCCGGCAACTTCATCTCACTCGCTGAATCCTCAAACCCGAGCATCATTTCAATTATTAAAATGTTTATCGGTCGCAACATTTAGGGACCTTTGTATATCGTGATTTTGATTAATGTTACTTCCACAACATGCGTCATAGCTGACAGAAAAAACATTTACACAAAACGTTACTTAGCATTTTATGATGTGAGGCACTCACTTGTATTTAAACATGACTGGAACAGCATCTGAGCTTGGGTCACAGGGATTGGCTGGTCTGCTAGAGGATCTTGTTCCAGGACTTCTGCAAAGAAATAATTGTTATTAGTAACGAAAGTGGAGGAGAGAAATGATCCATTTGGCTCGATAAAATATTAGGATGGGTACACTCAGAAAAGCCGACGGCATTTGGTGAATTGATTGTAGCGATGAAAAGAATCGGATACTTACCTCTACCATATTCACTTCGATTGCATTACCTATTCGAAAGATTCAAGTTTGCAACTGCACAATTAAATAGGAATAATTTCAATGTATGTTATTTTAAAAAACATTTTGACTTCACATAAGCCTTCCATCGAGGCTTTAAAACAAGAGTTTGTCCAAAAAGGGAGTATATTATTTATTATTTTTACTGCAAAGTTAGCATTTGATTCGTCCTAAGCTCTACTTTCATGCGATTATCACTATATGACTTATGCACGCCAACATTCATCGGCTCAAAGAGTCATACGGTGACGAGCCAAAGCTTTATTTTTATCATGATTCTTACGGTACGGGAATTTAATATTTGTTTACAGTCAAAACGACAAGTATGTTCCAATTGCATTGATCAACATGCTTAACCAAGGTAGGAATGATATTTGGAGCTGGCCACCGACAGCTAAAGCCATTTTCGCCTTGTGTCACACAATACGGGTTGCTGACCGGACATTAGACAGCCACTGGATCTGGGTACTGGCATGACAATAGCTCGACGCCGTTCACACAGGTGCGAGCTGCTGGCGTGAAAGTAGACAGTTACTGCACGTGGTTTCAGTGGCGTTTCAAACCCAGTTCATTGCGAATGTGTTCAAGCGAGGCTTTACGCTAATCTCTATCCTTATCATTAGGATTCAAGCTATTCCATATGTTGGTTTGGTCCTTGCATAACTCCACAAACTTTATATTTAAATGGTAGCCCGTCTGTCCTCCATTTTTCGTTTTCAAACACTACTTGAAACCAGAGGCGCAGCAAGGAATGCTGGGTGCTGGGCGCACCCAGCTGGAGCTGGGGGGGGGGGGGGGGGTTAGGTGCAACGAATACCGGGGTGTGTGGGGGTATGGAATACCCACCCGGATAAGCGGTACGTGCGAAATTAATGAATTGCGGAATTTTGAGATAAATTGTTCAAAATAGTGAGTTTTACGCTATTACGCTTTCTGAGGGATATTTTATTAATCCTTACACTATCTTATTAGTAATATCAATCCAATTAAGTGAAATAGATTAAACTTACGGTAAACACGGTATAACCCCTAACACATCCCTCGCAGCACCACTGCTTGAAACTATGAAACACAAATAATGCACCCGACGTGGTCCAAGACTTACGAGCTATTGTCTTTTCGCAATACCGTGCGGGTTGACGTCCGAGTCACAGTGGAGTTGCCGGTTGTGGCAAAATATGGGGGAAGGTGAGAGGCGAGTAAATACAAAACTTTCTGTAGAAACTCGGTTGTGAGTTACTGATCGACCCGCACATAACGCATGATGCGTTCACACTGAAGGAGTAGCCGCGCTGCCGTAACTGACCAGGCCAGCTCGGATACTAGCTCGCACTGTGTAAACCAGGCCTCAGGGAAGGGTGGAGAAAATCCCGGCGTTGATATTAATCTGTTTTTATCAAAAGGCACTTTAGGTGACCACGGCTTAACGGCCCATCTGACGGACTGAGTGCTGTACTTGAAGAGCCCTCCAAAAAGAACTTAAGTTAGGGGCGGGCATTCTCAGAAAAATCTCCACCGCCGTGGAACCAAACCCTAGGACCAAACGGCTTAAAGCACCAGAGTGAACACAATTTAATCAGTAATTAACTCAATTAAAAAATTGGGGCACTTTCATGCTTTCTGTACACGCATTTATTTTGCCCAAGGTAATCATTAGATATTGTCCTTCTGCAAAAAAGGATTGAATTCTCTCAAAGCTTGACAATTGTGTAATCTCCTCAGTCAAAATTGTCTCATTGCATTACTTGATAAATTATTTAATTTAATGGCAGTCGAATTTAGCTTCTATTTTGATTTTTAGTTGTCTTCCAGAGACTGAATTCTAGTAATAAGGCCGCATAGAGTACTTAAACATTTGTCGGGGAGGGCGGTGTCCCTGGTGGGTAGCTGCATTTCAAAATGGGAAGTTAATTTAGTAAGTACAGCGTAATATCGGTGTAGGGGTCCTTTTCTGGGCTAAAATATTTCCTTCCTCGAAAACAGTTGCTTGGACTTAAAAACTGAGTAAATTTCGTTGTTTGAGAATCCAAATTTTAGATTTACCCATAGAAATTAATTTTTGTCCGTAGATTTTAGAAATTTAAATTATTGCACTTGGTGTCCTATATGGACTTCTAAATTCTGAACAGTAGACCTGATTTTATTTTTGGTACAGTAGGGAGAACATTCTCAAATCACATTTTCAGGGGTTTAAAAGTAGAGCCCGAGAAAAAATTAAGAGTAAGCCACATCCAAGGACCGTATCTTCCAAACATTTAAGAATATAAATATTTCATAACAATATTGGCATTGTCAATGCATGAGCAGAAAAGCCAGTGAAATTCTGTAATACGGCTTGCGCTTTCAATGAATGTAATTTGGAATTGGATTGCACGTACTTCTTATCCTTTGTGCGAGGTGCAACTTTCTTTCAAAGAACCAATCGGTGGACGCCGTGAAATCTGGGATCGGATGATTGGCCGCCCAGTTGCCGCACGTGAACTGATAGAAGTCCTCGCAGGGGTCTGCATCCAAGTCCAGGGACTTCATGAGATTGGCCGCTGAAAAACAAATGAAGATGAATAAGAAACAGTCAAGTTCAAAAATGAATCAATTCCACTGAAATACTGCGAATATAATAAAAATATAATTTATTTCTTTGCGTTCGATTATGGCGGAAATTTGAAAATGAATATTGACGCGTATTTTACAGTAGAATTTAAAAATATTATCTGAATTAAATCCCTTTCATTCAAACATGTGTTATAGCCAGTTCACCCTTTATCTCACCTGTTTCAACACATTGGTTTGAGGTGCAGACTTGTGGCTCCAGGACTGTATAACTCATTTTGTTGGCTGCAAGCAGAGGTGATGCAGAAAAATTATTTATTCAGCTAGCTTGAATATACAATATACTAAAACGTAGAGTGAAAACTAAGAAAGAAAGGAGAAATATTACTATCTTAAAAAGTACAAGGAGAAGATGGGACAATTTGGTTTACACATTATGAGGCATGATGGCCTGATGAAGACAATCGTTGAAGGAAAGGTGGAAGTGAAAAAGGGCAAAGAACGGCTCAGAATGAGTTAAAGTAGGGCAAAGGGTTATAAAGGATGTGAAAGAGAAGAAATACGTCGCTATAGAAAGGTTAGCGGATAGGAGAGAGGAATGGGGAACTGCGTCAAATCAATGTTAGCATTGTTGACTAATGATGTTGACTTAAATGTAATTAAGGCCAATTAGCAAATTTTTAAAGCAACTGCAAACATCAAATATTATTTTGGCCAATATAAAAAACTCTGGGTTAGAGAGCGATGGAAATTCAAATTATCATACATGAATAAGTAATTTAAAAATAACTTCGTTTGACCAAGGTGAAATAAATATGAAACTCACTATTTGCTCACATTTCATGCGTTTAAATTTTTCTACATGCTACTCAAGTAATTTGACCATTGAAGAGTGAGTTCGCGAGAAAAAAAAACATCGCACTGTTACAGAAGGATTTTTGAGTAGGAATGAAGCAGAAATTATTTTTATGTTACTCACAGTTATAGGAAAGAATTCCCACAGCAATTACCAGTGCAGCAGCTAATATAGCCAATAATATAATCACGGCAACCAAGCGTCTTTGCAAATTGGACTTGTGACTTGGAGTGGTGGCTCTTTTTAAACTGAAAAGGGACATTGAAAAAAATATATTACGACATTGAGGAATGAGTGGAAACTAGATTGTCATTCTTAACGTTTACTAACCGTTAAGCCTCGTTTCAGATTGGTCAACACTCAGACCGAAACGAAAATGTGTTGATTTGGCATGTTGCGTTTACCAACGTGAATTTAAAAGATCGATATTCATCTACCGATTCTTCCCTAATTCCCGTCTGTCTATAATTCGCTAGGCAGGAATGCATCTTGTCGTCAATTGAGCTAGCTTCTGAATATGGGGTTAGAGATGAAAGCATCAGTTTCATCATCAAATGGAGGCACTGTCGATGGCAAATTGAAACCGATATGTTTAGAAACATAGAATGAATTGAAGAAAAATGGAACAACGACAGATGTTATTTGCCATCGTTATGGAATTTACTTGATAAATTTCTATCTTAATATCTAAATAGAAGACTCATTCAGGAGACCCAATTCGTGGGAAAATATATATCAATAGAAATGTATATAAATTTTGTTAGTTGCGGAATAAACAATGTGGCCTTCGTGAAAGAAAGTGTTCATCAGATGACAAAGAAGATTCACAATGCGCAACTGACAACTGACTCGTGGGTTGGATGAGCTCAAGGTGTTTGCCACCCATCGCCGGAGCGGCCCAAGCTAATCGAAAGTAAGCTTGACGGATGTAATAGGGTGGTTTCCTATTATTTTTGTTATTGCCTAAATCGAAAGTTAATTACTCCTGGAGTACGTATTTCACGCTCTTAGATTTTTGAATTACGATATCTATTTTTCGTCATTAAATGAAAAGTGAAAATTTTCAAGCGCGAGAAAACGCGACGGCTAAGTATGAATGCTGGGAAGAACCCGTGTGACGTCGTTCTGGTTCCCGCTGCCGCAAGTGAGGTGACCTTGGGGCGAGGCTTTGAGCGCTGATACGATGCAGGATGCTAGCAGGTAGCAGAGTACCCTGCTAGCAGCCGACCTTAGGTAGTTTTAATAGGTCATTATCAAGAGCTGATACCCTGAGCTCTGTGCCTCGTGCATGCATTGGTAGTCTCAGACCAAGGTTCTTAGAGTAAAGGTTGCCTCATTCGCGACTCGGGCTCCCATTGGCTTGACGTCACTGTAGACCCAACTTCCAGCGCCATTTCAAATTCTAGCCTTTCCGCGGGCGTAACTGCTTACCATAGCTAGTTTTTGAAGTTACCCTCTATCGATCGCTATAAGCCGAATTTTAAATTGAATGCCGATTAATGAAAATAATGATGTTAAGATTTAAAAAAAGATAAATTCGTGTATTCAGACGCTATGATGTCCTGATTAAGTGATGAAATGGGAAGGTGTGCGAGTTAGTTCCGTGTCCCCACTTCATTCCTATTGCTCTCAAAACACTGTTTTCCTTTCTACTTCCGCAATATAATTTAAACTTACATTAATATGGCTGGGAGGAATATACGCAAAAAAAGAATTAGTTGCTTCAAAAAATTACAGTTCCGCCACTTTTTAAATAGAAATTATGCTCGTTTTCATTCCTCGCCGGGCTTTGAAAATATACATAAGATAAAGAAAATTATGCAAGAGGACATTGAAATCCTTTACTTCAATGGGAAGAAAAAAATAAGCATATAGAGTGAAAAGAGTTGTAAATTTACCGTTATTACCATTTTCAAATCATTCGTATTAGGAATTCAAAGTAATCATACGTTAAGCGAAAAATCATACAGATGAAACGGAACTAACTTCAATATTATGCTGAGAGAAATAAGAATTCCCCCGTAAAATAATTTCTAGAAATGGAAAGTGAACCACCAACAATTGCCGTTATCAAAACAGCACCATAGTTGCCCGCTTGAGTGGAGAACAGCCTTCGAATCAGAAGACTCTTCTCTATCTTAAATCCCACAGAAAGTTTCCACTGTAGCCTTTGGTCAAAAAAACAAAAAGAAAAATGTTTCATGGCACCAAAAAGCACTGCAGGAAACAAATCCGATAATTTTCAGTGACAATTGCTGAAACAAAAACTTAAGACTAATGTATATCAGCTATTTGGTCGATCATAAGTCTTTTGTAGAAATTTAGCTCCACCGTAAAGGTTCATTTTGAAGAGGGTATAAATAATAAGACTCAAGAATTTATGTATTAAAAGAATTTACTGAACAATTTTTTAAATCTTTGTAGTGGCACTACCAAAGTTGCTCTTCGTTGTTCCATTTTTTTGTTCAAACATTTTATTCTTGTGAGGACCCTCTGCTTGGCGTAACATTTAACAATTGCTTTGTCCAAGTTGGAGACACAGCACAGAACCTAGGTAATTTGTCGAATTAGTCCTAATTAGAGGGTAGAGTCTACTTCATTACATTTTTCAGGTAAATATAAACGCGAAAGAGTACATAAAAATATTAAATGGTTTGACTCAAGTCAACATTTATAAGTTTATAAAGGGTATTCTTAACCAATTTACTAGTTCGAGATAAAATATTATGATTAAAATAACGTAAGTTTCTTTTATGTGAACTACGATTTAACACTTGATTCCTGATAAATATTTTTATACACGCTAAAACTTTTCTGTCCCTAAAATAATAAACAAATTTGCGCAACCGTGGCCTCGAAAATTTCTCAATAGCTCTCAAAGGCATACGAAAGGACTCAAATTTACAGACTTGGTACTAGAAATTTGTTTACCTGATATCTGACCATTGGCACACGATGTTACTCAATGCATACGAGGTAAACGATGAATATGCAAAACAGTCCTTGCATGAATGAGTGCGCAAAATATTGAGTTCAATTTGCCTTAATAGGGAAGAATTCCTGATTTTCCAATGCAATAGGGGCATCTAAGGTCTTGATTACGAAATTTTTAGCATATCCACTTAGTTTGTCTGACTGATTCACTTTCACCACTTTTTTCACAGGTGTGGGGCGAGACACGGTCAATGATTCGATTAGTTAATATATACAATAAAAGATTTTTCAATTTAAGCATCCGCCTGTGATATGAAGGCCTGTTTACACGGTACATTAACACGAACGGGTTAATGTCTAAGTGTATGAACGCGAGAATGAACGCCAAAATGCACCGTGTAACCACCCAACTTGTGCGAATGCATGCACAGAAAATAGAACCTGTTCTAATTTGGTTCATGCATTCGTACATGTTCCGTTCCGGTCCACAAAAATCATTCACGCAAACGTACATTAACTCGTACGTGTTAATGTATCGTGTAAACAGGCCTTAAGACATTCCGTCCAGCTTTCTTCGTTTTCGACAAGCTGTTGGAGCTCGTTGCCACAGTACAACGGGAGACTGGCATATCCGACGATTAAAGGCGCTCTTCACCCACAAAAAGTTCGTCTTATGAGTAGTGGATTACAAAGACGATTTCCAGAGAAATTGCAGGAAATGTGTTCAGATTCGTGTTAAACACAAGGCGGCGCAAGGTCTCAGGAACTTATTCTCTCTCAATTTCTAGCGTGCAAACAATGAAATGGCTAGGATCAGCGGGCATACAGGGTCTACAGTGACGTAACGGGACATCTGCTGGCGCATGCGCAGTTACGAATGAGGCAACCTTACAGTCTAAGAACCTTGGTCTCAGACGATGTAAATCTCCTATCTACTCGTATAGAAACTAGGTCCATGTGACGTCACTTGGAGTGGCATTGCATGGGCGCCGATCTGGCCTTTTTCTAATGAGGATAAAAATTGATCATTGCCATTCATCTAAACCGGTATTTCTAAAACCAAATACTATGTATATTATGAATACACGAATGGTGGGTTACGAATCGCAATCAATGCCTTTCGTTTTCTTTGATGAAAGAAACTACACTATTTTTCGGTACACTTTCGAGAAATCGGTTCAAAAACCCTGCCTATTATAAAATTATCGAAGCCTAGCTCGTAGCCTCCGAGTCTGTAGCGGCTCCAATCCTGGATCGTGTTAAGACTTTCAAATGCCCTTCGTAGTTTTTCACGAATAGCGCAACCTCCCTTTGCATTTTATTCAAGAATAAAGTCTTTCCGTGCCGGATCCAAAAATAAGCTTTCGGCCCATTGAAGGTGCGGCAGTACGAGTGCTAAATAGCACCACTCTCTCAGTTTTTCCTCCGAAAACCTTCCCACACCACGTTTCACGAACTTCAGCTTCTTCAGACTCTGCCACATTTATCTATCTATCTATCTATCCCTTCTGCAAGAATTCTGAGGGTTCAAGGCGAACCCTCTTAAGGGTACAACGTACCGGGTCCAGGAACCAAGCCCGAGGCTTATACGCCCGGACACCCGGGGAGGGGCTGGATGGGAAGGAAAAAGGATAGAGGCGCCGTCGCGATCGGAGCCCGCCGACGCGACGCCTCCGGGAAAAGGATAGGAATGGAAGGGAGGGGAATAGGGATAAAACCCCCCAGCGCTATAGAAGCGAAGGAGGCCCTACCTAGCCAAACCAAGCATACGCATTATTCTTCTACCAATTCTAGTAGATTTTCCTATGAGGAAGAAAAATCTATCGATCGAATCGGTAGATATATCCTTACTGCAGTTAGAATTTATGGCAATAACTCCCAGATATTTCGAAGGGAAGCAAGCACAGCACCCAATTTTGAAAATTTAGGAAATGTAATGCGCCGACTGGGGCACCGACTTAAAAAAAATATTGGAGGGGCCCATATCGGGGGTCTTGCCCCGGGAAGAGGTTAAATTCAAAGTTTGTCGCAGCACCGTAACACTATCATCATTCACACCACTTGTTTTCAGTTAATCTGCTTACTACCTTACAATTATTTATTTTAACGCATTATTGAATTATTTTAAAAGGCAACTTTTTTAAATAAAAAATAAAAAATACGAATATATTGTTGTGATTTCACAAAGCATAATAGAAATTAATTATTTTCTTGAATTAAATCTTGATTATTATTATTATTAATCCGCCCCCCCAAACGAATCTTTGAGGGGGCTCGGGCCCCCTCAGTCCCCATGGAGTCGGCGCCACAGTGCTTGTAGTTGATATATAAAAATTATAGATTACCTGATACATTTCCCAATGCAAGCGATGAATGTGTTCCGGCAATATCTCGCAGTGTGTGACACCAGCGGTTGAACCATCACCTTACACTTCCGACTCGAACCTCGCCTTTGACTACTCATGACTGAAGAACGATTTCGATCACAGCGAGAGATCGATAGTTAGCCAGGGGAGTTACAATGTCGATGGAATTCGCACGCTTTCAATTCTCGGGCGCATCAAGTAGACAAGTCGAAAACATTGTACACACATGGGTTGTCGCCACACGTCCCCGTTATGCTAAGCCACGTCGCGACCCAGTGCAACGCTCTAATAAAAACTATCTAAATATCGCATATATGGAAGTGTAGGCAAGATCGTTTCTCCATATTGTTGTACAGGCTGTTCCTTTGATCGTGTGTCGTTTTTTAACTCCATTTTTTTGCCTCTTTCCCTCAACCTGTATTCATGATAACTGGCATACTCATCGGAAAGGGTATGTTTTGTTGAGAGTAAGCAAAATTTTACAATTTTGACCTTTTGACCTCACAACGTGGGTCCAAACCAAAATCTAAAATTAGCCTTACGGAGTTTCGATTGAAAAAAAATAATACATCAAGATATAAAACAGCACATTTCAATGAAAATTATGTCAATTCTTAGGTTTTCTGACTTGATAAATGAAAACAAAACACTGATTCATTAAAATTCTGCCGTTGACCCAGTTAGGTCACAGTCAAGGTCATATGGGTGACAGAAAGAATACCACAACAACAAATACGTCAATTCATAGGCGGATCTAGAGGAGAGGGGGCACGTCCCCCCCAGACCCTTAAGAAATATGCAGGATTTTTAATACGGTCCCACTATCGTTGCGTTCGTTTTGTATTGCGAGGTATCCTTGTGCCCCCCCAGAACAAAATCCTCGATATGACCTTGCTGGTGCTCCCCCCCCCCCCCCCCCCAGAAAGAAATCCTAGATCCACCCCTGCGTCAATTCACAGGTTTTATCGGGTGCCCAAGTCAGTGGTATAGCCCAAATACTCGCCCTGTCCACTAGTTGACCTCCAAGGCCATTACGGAGGCCAAAGGTCGTAGAGGTATCATGACAACCATATCTGTCATGCTAACCACCGTGTCGAACCATAGGTTTTAACGGGTGTAGCTCATAGATCCGTAGTATTCATTACAGTACCTCCGAAGTTCATATTGGAGGATCAAAGGTCATAGAGGTATGTTTCGAAATATCAAGGAAACAAGAGGAATGGTGCAGTCCGCACAGGGGCGGACTGGCCAGGTGGGGCTAGTCGGCGATCGCCAAGCGCCCCGAGCTTACGGTGCCCTCACAACGCCAGCGTATATCGTGAAGCGGCCGGCATGCTCTGATCGCGTCCCTTCTCTCCCTCGCCTGTCCCACGCTTAGCCATTTTTTTCCCTCCTCCACCCTTCCCCAAAGACTCCATTTCCTTAGCGAAACGCGATATCCCCACAGCTGTGTTTCGAAGTAGTTGAGCCAATTAGGTTACCGAGAAAAAAATATCAGATTACAACGAATGGGAACCATTACAAGAGCTAAGTGAAAATCGCGCTTTTGTTTTTATTTTATCCCACTTCCAATAACAGTTTATCGCATTTCGTAGCATCTTTTTTTTTATTTTCATAATGAGGTAGATGACGATGAAATGCAGTGAAACACAGTTATAAGACAACATTTCAAATAATTATGTTGTAGAACAATAATATATTAAGGAATAAGACATGTAGTGGAGGAGGTTTAGCTTGCCCGCGCCCACTTGTAGTTCGCGGCCACGTAGAGTCCCAGCCAACTAGCAGCTGGCCAGTCGCTCACATGCTTTAAGCAGTGAGTGTCGGCGGAGCATTTAAACTGCGCTCGGCACAAAATGTCCGAATTTTGCCGTCGAAAATGAAAATTTGCGTAAGAATATCATAAAATTCCAGTCATCGCATCTATGTCGCATTTATTTGCTCACATCGCATCTATATCGCATTTGCGATTTTCACGTATCTCTAACCATGTCGCATCTCATTTGTCTGCGTCTTTGGGTGAGGGCTATCTACAATGCACCGTGAAACTCACGATCAGTTCCACAGATAGGAAGTAAGGATGGAGGCGGTGTTGGATGGGGCAGATACGCCCACGGCGAAACTATTCTGTATTCTTCCCCACATAAATCCAAAAATCCTACACAGTTCAATAATTTCTGGTTTGATTAGTAATAGAATTTTATGTCATTCATAGTGTTAATATGAAACGTGTGTAAATGAGCGGTGCGCAGAAAGAAATAAGGAGAATAATAATCGCTTAGATGTTAATAATATCTCAAAAAACTTGAATGCTTGCCTGAACAAGGACAGTGGTTCCAGTAAAAATACGCAACCAAAATCAATACACTATGAGAGTTCAAATACAGATTCAGGTACGTTTGAATATTCGTCTTTTCATTTTTAGATTGTTAAAAAAACCCAATATGAAATCAAAGTGCGATTGTCCACGAAAAAAAGTTACATGAAATATTTTAAAGGGAAAGAAGCGCTGGGTAATGTTTTCGAATAATGTTAAAAAAAAAAAAGGCTAAAAAAATTGTCAGTCATCATCAGGCTTGGCTTCCAAATTGAATATTAAGGACTTCTTCTTGTTGTAAAATAACAAAAAATGAAAATATAACAAAAATCCAAAAGGTGAAGACAGCGTGTCTAAACCCCAAAGTGCGTCCAATAGGGTAGTTTTCTTAATCAAAGAAAACGAAAGGCATTGAATGCGATTTGTTATCCACCATTAGTGTATTCATAATATACAAATTTTTGGTTTTAGGAATCCCAGTTTAGAAGAATGGGAATGGTCAATTTTAACGTTATTTGAAAAAGGCCAGATTGGCGCCCATGCGATGCCACTCCACGTGATGTCACCTACTTTCTATACGAGTAGATAGGAGTTTTACAATGTCTGAGGTTACCAATGCATGCATGAGGCACAGAACTCAGGGAAATAATCACCTATAAAAACTGCCGAAGTTCGGAAATTTTCCTTCGTTTTATAGGGTATTAATAATCCTTATTTAAGCCAAGCGCTACCTGCTAGCAGGGTACTCTGCTACCTGCTAGCATCCTGCGTCGTATCAGCACTCAAAGCCTCGCCCCAACGTCACCGCACTTAGCGGCAGCGGGAACCAGAATGACGTCACACGGGCTTTTCCCAGCATTCATACTTAGCCGTCGCGTTTTCTCGCGCTTAAAGTTTTTCACTTTTCATTTAAGCGAAAAATAGATATCGTCATTCCAAAATCTAAAAGCGTGAAATACTAACTCCAGGAATAATAATCTTTCGATTTAGTCAATAAAAAATAATAGGAAACCACCGTATTGGAGATTAGCCAGCATGACTGAAATGTCTACATAAGTTTGTTGCGAGGTGATGAAGCAGCTAAAACTTGTACAGAAAGCAGTAAAATAAAATGTGGAAATGGCGTGGTTCACGTCCACAACCTCAACTCAAGCTCAACTGTATCGTTTTTAATAGTTTATTTACTACAGTAAATATTAATTTTTCAAGTAAAATTAACCATAAATTATTAACTTCAGTCCGAAGATCGTATCAGCAATATTAGAAGAATTTAAATAATTTATAGTTTATTCTAATTGCTTTTTTCTATTTATTACCTTAATTGTGTGGAAGTAGGTGGTAACAATATAACTATGAGTATTTATATATATTGTGAGTATTTCTGAAGAGTTCCTGAATGCAAAATCACTTAGGACAACACAATAAGTATTTCATTTATTGATTGGGTTCCTTAATATTTGAAAGTTACTGATACATTTTTTTAAACTACAGCTTCTCTAATATCAATATTAACAAACAATCCAAATAATTTACTTGGTCTTTTATTGTATGCCAGACAGTTTTCATAGGTCGACTGATTTATTTGGACCAAACAAATTGTTAAATATGATCCGTACAAAATAATTTAAGATATTTTAGTTAATTCAAGCCTGAATTTCCCTATAATATTAGTAGGTTCCTCAATTTTGCTCAAGTTTATATATACACTTTAAAACAATCACCAACGAGTATGGATAAAAGCTACGTACTTATGGTTATATCTATATGATACGTAGAAAATAATTAATTGGTAACAACCAAAAACCATTATCTAGCCCCAAGTATACTTTCGTTATGTTTTACAACTTTATATTTAATAAAAAAAGACTCAAATTACTTGAATCCAAGTTTATTTGCAATTATAAAATTCTACGTTTCCGCTATTTGCGTTATTTACGGCATAGTGAAAAGATTACATAAAAAAATTGAAGGTGCTAGAAGATAAAAGAGAACCTGATTCTTTTTTGAAAGAATTAATCGAATAGGTTACCTATTTAAGATTTCAGTGAAGTTTCAAGGTACAAATTCACTAAATAGATACAACAATCATAATGCATAATTAAACTATATACGTTGTGAAGTTACCACTTTTCATGGTATTTTTTCTTACGAAAACACTATTTTTTAAATTGTAACGCTTTTAAGACCCAGAATAACGTCATAATCCATTTCCGGGCATAATATCTCCTATTATTTTCTGGTGGGGTGGGCCCGAATCACTCCAGACAGGTCCATCTTTCAATATTATTGACTTGGTGATCACGAAGGAGAAAAAATGTATTGCGAAGTCAAATGAAAACAAGGTTTTGGTTTTCAAATGTATTTCAAATATATACTTGTTTTTGCACTCAAACTATATTTAGGATCCGAGTATGAATTGCAAATGAATTTCATAGGAGGAAAACAGAAAAAGTTAAGTAAATATTAATTTGTCTCCTATATTAAATATCATTGAACGAGCCATCCTACCCGTGGCAGACAAAATGGAATGCTCTCCACAAAAGGTCGAGAAAAAATGTCCCATGGCATGAAGGTTAATCACAAGAAAACACTGGTTATGCGGTTTGTAAAGCATCATGAGCGAGGAATTTGAGACTCGATGTAAAAGTGGGTGGGGAGAACCTTTAGGAGGTAGAGCAATTCAATTATTTTGGCAGCACATTACTAAAGGAAAACGGATATAGCGGTAAGGACATCAGGAAGAGAATTGCGTTAGCAAAGGAGGCGTTCATGAACAGGGAGGAGCTTATGAGGGGAGCGTTATGTAAGAGTTTAAAGAAAAGGTTAGTGAAGAGTTTGATCTGGAGTGTAGCGGAAACGTGGACGTATAGGAAGGAGATTGAGAAAAGACTGGCGGCGTTTAAGATGTGGGTATGGAGAAGAATGGAGAGGGTGAAATGGACGGAGAGGAAAAGGAACGACGAAGTGCTGGACATGGTGGGTGAGGAGAGGCAGCTTTTCGATGAGGCACGGAGGAGACAGAAGGTGGAGGTTGGATGGATGGAGTTAATGCTTAGCGGAGAAGGGATGTTGAAAACTGTGTAATAGAGGGTAGAATGTTGGGTAAACATTCTTAAAAGCATTTTTAGATAGAGTGAAAGGGAGTAGGCCTTATTTGGAATTGAAAAGGGAAGTCCATGAGGGAAGGGCAGACTGCCGGAATGCGTCGTGAAGCTCCTTGTAAATCCTTCTTAATTGGCATATAATACTAAGCGCTTATAATAATAGTAATAAGCGCTTCAGAAATCCCCAAATAAATAAATCATATGGTGTGACGTTGGAGTCACTCGGCGGCCACTCAACTTCTGTCCCCATGGACATTTGCCGACTGCCATCATAGAAAGGTTTCCTATTATTTTTTATTGCCTAAATCGAAAGATTATTACTCCTAGAAAACGTATTTCGCGCTTTTATATTTTTAAATGACGATATCTATTTTTCGCGATTAAATGAAAAGTGAAAAATTTCAAGCGCGCGAAAACGTGACGGCTAAGTATGAATGCCGGGAAAACTCCGTGTGACGTCGTTCTGGTTCCCGCTGCCGCAAGTGAGGTGACCTTGGGGCGAGGCTTTGAGCGCTGATACGACGCAGGCTGCTAGCAGGTAGCAGAGTACCCTGCTAACTGGTAGCGCTTGGCTTAAGTAAGGATTATTAATACCTTATCAAACGAAGAAATTTTTCCGAACTTGGCCAGTTTTAATAGGAGATTATTAAGACATGTTTCCCTGAGCTCTGAGCCTCATACATGCATTGGTATTCTCAGACGATGTAAAACTTCTATCTACTCATATAGAAAATAGGTCCCTGTGACGTCACGTGGAGTGGCATCGCATGGGCGCCAGTCTGGCCTTTTTCAAATTAGGATAAAATTGACCATTGCCATTCGTCTAAACCGGTATTTCTGAAACCAAATAATTTGTATATTATGAATACAATAATGGTGGTGAACGAATCGCAATCAATGCCTTTCGTTTTCTTTGATGAAGGAAACTACCCTATTCCCATTGAGGACTAACTTAGATTAGTGGGGATGAGCTCCGTCCTGTTGCAGCCTCACTCCTCCCTGGTATTATTAACCATAGAATGCATTGTGAGAAGACTTTGGAGCCTCGTTTTCTGATCAATCGAAGTCGATTTGCCGAATTCGGCCGAAATCTTTGACCCAATGGACAAACACCAGGACGAATTCGGGAGGAACGTCCTAGTTAAATTAAGTTATCAAAACATATAGTTAATCCAACAACTATAGGTGGGACAAATTTATGTCGGATATAAACTTAAGATTCCCTATTAAAATATATTTGTCAAATTTATAATTTAAAAAACTTTAAATTACGGTATTCCTTCCATGAAGTTCATCGAAACCTCAAAACCAAAAAATATTCTTCTTCCCTCGATTCTTTTTTCCACAACTGAAGTGAAATTTAACATTTTTCTGACGAAAATACTCAAAAGCTTTTGAGAGACGAATGAGTTCCTTACAAGTGACCAATTCTTAACCTTCATATACGCATTAAATTTAAAATAACGCATGCGGAAACATGAGAATGCATATGTCCACAGCGAAATAACCGCTCTTCATCCACACCATAAATAATACTAAAAGCGATATATCATCTCAAAGGTTCGTTACATTACCCAAATAACCTATCCCAAACGTGAAGTATACTCACTAAGTGCTTCGGGAGCTGACTTCCACCAGGTCTGGATGGCTGTCGGATGGCTGTGTCATAGGTATGGTCCATGTTGAGCCTGGAAAGTGGCAACACAGAAAGGAGAACATTAGTCAGCCGTTCAGGCGACGAGATATTCCCCTCGTCAAAGTGGAATGCATTTTTTAATTTCTTCACTTTAATATCTCAGCAATCAAATTACGAACGTATGAGGTATGAATAACACCTCAAGTACCGTTATATCATTGTTTCAATCCTTTATCTCAACATCCATAACAATTATTTAGACGTTTAATCTAAGACGCTACCCTTATTTAATGATACTGATGTAACAATGCTTTTATTCAAGTTTTTTACAATATTTTTAGATATTATTGCACATTGTGATTATTATGTCCCTGCGTACGATACTTTTGTACGATATTTTAACCACTTGTATGATAATTTACCGAAATGAGGCGAGAACAAAAGACTTTCCTTTACATCCATTAACGAACAACCAAAATCAAGGGTTACATTAACAGCATAGCGAGAACTCTTGGGTTGGTATCGCCAGCAAATGTGGAAATTGTTCATGAACATTGATCTTTATTAAATAAATAATAAAACCTGTGTACAAGTTTCATATAGAGATCTTTGACAAAAGTAGACGATAAGTCATACGGCATTGATAGTATTAAGTACTCACCAGTTATCGCAATATTTTAATGACTGAAGTTTTTAGGAATCAACTGCGGGTAACGAATACGGTTGGTTAAGTTGATATTAATGAGGGAAGGAATTAAACATACACGGATTATAATTCTCCGCATAATTTTCTCGGACTTGTTCTTCATCGCCAAAATTCAAGTTGGAGTTTTCAAATACGCGGTGATCGAAGCCTAATACATTAATTATATTTACGGACAAATTTTAAAAGAGACTCGTCACATTTAATTTTAATCAGCGAGGAGTAAGATAGCGCGTGCTGGAGCCAAGTCCCTCTTCAGCGCACTCTTAGCTTACCTGCGATGGTAAAAGACTAATGCCATAATCCACACCTTTAACAAGGGATGTAAATTGATTCCAAGGATTTTATAATGATCGCTACTCGACACTTCATCTAAAAACAATTTTCACGATCTTCAACAAGGTTGTCACTTCGAGCATTTGCGAGAGTTGCGTTCACTATTTCCTTGCTGATGTATTGGTAAAGACGCATAACGCATTCTCTTAGCTGTGCGGAAAATTCCTCAGGGAAGGTAACACAAGGGAACAAGAGAGCACCACTGAAGACAAGATTTGCTCGGAAGATTTCGATGTATCGACACCTGCAATTGTTTGGTCATAGGCTCGTCTCTCGAAGGCCCAAAAACCTTATATAAAATGAAAGAAATATTCGAAGAAACCCGAAAATCTAGTGACTGAAAAAATGTCCCCCGACGGAATGTTTCCGGAAGGTAGGGTCAGCGCGGATTATCTTAATTTTGAAGTCCCTTCTGGGCGCCGCTGCGGTGCGACCCGTAGCCTTCCTCTCACGGTCGTACGCGGATATCTGAAGGGCACGGTCCTTATGCTGGGTCTACACTAGTACCTTAAGTGACCACTATAGTTGGCTCTTTATTTATTTAAGGTGGTAGTGTAGGGGTCTCCAGCTTCCTTTAAGTACACCTCCAATTAAGTCACTTAGAACCCATACTTAAATTGCGTAGGCAACTGTTTCCGCACGGTTGACTCTCTTCAATTGTTGTAAATGGCACATGATAATACGACACCCATCCGACCCCTGAATCATCCCGTTGATTATGTTCTAAGTTGTGCTGCATTCCTTGATGTGGTTATTGAGCGTTCTATTTCGTTAGTTAACTTTCTAGTGTTGGGGTTATTATTAAATCGACGAATATATTTTGTGGAGACTCTCATCTTATTGTTGGTTTTATTTCCGTGAAAACTAATTGTTATGCCTGTTAGTCACGGTGAAACCCGTTTTATAAAACTTAGAAGCGTTATAAAGAATTTTAGGACTGAGACGACGGCAGAAGATCCGGTGAAATAGCTAAGTTTCCATGGTGTCATAATCGAAAATAACGTAAACGAATGCAATTAGTAAAATCCCACACACTGCTATTAAAACCATTGCATATGGCTTCAATTTTAGTCCTGGGAATGCCGAGGGGATAAGATATGGCGATTTAATTGGACGCGGGAGGAATTGAAGGTTAAAATTTTACATCAATGATTTTAATAAAGGAGTGGAATTATACTAAGTGTTTTCGTTTACGTTATGAATATGCCATTCCACGAGGTCATGCTTAGTAATTCTAAATTCTTCTGGCTCCATCACCTCTCGCCAAATAGCGTTTGCTCAGGGACTTAAATCGGTCTTTCCTTTTAACCTTCTAAATCCGAAATGGTTAATTCACGGAGTTTGGAAGTTTATTTCAAATATCTGTGGCTTTGGATCACAGAATCCTCAGATCTGAGACAGAATAACTAATTGCTCTCCTAGATCTTCATCTGTCTACATAACTGTTTCCCGATATAGACAATCACGGCGCTGAACTCGACTTAAAGCTCAAGTGTAGCTACCGCACCACACTTAAGATTAGTCTTAAGTGAAGTCACTTAGAAGTGTAGACAAGGCATATGATCCGGTAAACTCATTTTGACTTTACCGACAATCCTTACGATTTTTAACGATTACTTTATACCTTAAGTGGCCACTTAAGTTTGCTCTCTATTTATTTAAGGTGGTAGTGTAGGTGTCACCACAGTGCTATACAGTACCATACCGATAATTTTAACGATTACTTTATTTTACCGACAATTCATTGCTACTTAGCTTATATGGTCTAAGGCACGGTCTTCGAAAAAGAGAAGGTCTTGAAACAGTTCGCTCAGGCATTGTCATGCCCCGTTTACACTACGCACGTACCGACCATGGTCGGAACCATAGAGTTCTTGGGAAGGTCGCAACTACACGCCTTTTTACTCGTCGTAACCGTCTTAACCATAGAGGACCTCTATGGTCGAAACCACCGTAACTCAGTGCTGCCTTCGTTGTGTAGTTTTGTCAGTTAACAACTGACGACGTGACCGCGTGAGGATATTGAAATCCAGGAAATTAAGGAGAATGAGGATATTAAGGTTTTCATATGGTAAAACTAAAACTAGACCGAACTGTGTGTGAGACTTTAAAGAATGTGGGATTCATGGAGAGAATCTGTCGAAATTTTCAAAATATTCATGCTTTAAGGACGGTGGATATATCGCTCCGGTACCTACGTTACAAATTAGAATATACTCTTTTTTTACTTAAAACCTTATCCCAAGCACCATTTCAGATAATGCAGACTGAATCCGGCTTGAACGTGTCGAAAATAAATTTCTCAAATTTAATTATTACAAATTAGGAATCTCACTATCTGATATCCTTTTTATCTTCTATCCCTTGTATATTTAAAACCATTTCAAGACACATGATCTTCCAACAATGCCCTATTCTTCTAAAAATTACAAAATTATTAATTCCTACGTAAAGGATACAATAGAAATCCTCACCCGCTCGTGGTTAATTGCCATAGAAAAAAAATTTATCCCTTCAATTCCTAGCTATCCAGAATGATGAGGTAAAACTAGACCGACCTGTCTGTGAAGCCTTAAAGATATGTCAAAAGAAGATCCAAAGATTATGTGAAAAACTTGACAATATTCACGCATTAAGGATAGTACATATTGCTCTTATTATTATACTAGGATAGACTTAAATTCACAAACTAGGTGCAAGTATTCATTTCTCCATGTCTTTATCTTAATCGTTTACAGTGGAAAATTTGATCGTGCAACCCCCTAAACTTAAAGATTGTAATTGGTTTATCCTTTACGAGTGTCGGCTACTTTCCCGTGAAGTTTACATGTGAAGTTTATTTTAAAAGTATGGTTAATCGGTTAAAAATAAATAAACAAACAAATACAACTAGTTTTTTGTAGCACAAAACCTATCATTTTTTCATTAAAACATATAAAAAAACTTTTCCCTTATCTCCGTCCATTACCTGCTCAATAAATCCTCTTCAATCGTTGTACCATGCATGCGACCACGGTCCGTACAATCTTAGCCTCATCACGTTGTGTAAACCCGCAGAGTTACCATCGAAGGGCATACTACCAAACGCTGCCGACTTACGATGGTTAGCGCTATGTAATAACATGCATATTTAAGTCTACCTGATATCAACTTTTGAAATGCATGCTCAAGAGACACAATACGAAAAATTTGCATTCCATTTTTCTGATAACTTGAAAAAAATCACAAAATATGTACTTTCAAAACTCCAAAACATAACTTTCAAATAAACATTCTCCATTCATAAAAAATGTATTCCTGACCCGATTTTTTCCAGGTAACTTTGGAAAAGTTTGGTTAATATAAAAACATTATTTTTTAAAGTTCCAATCCATTTATGAGGTATTCTTGATGGAGACTTTCGCGGGGTGGTGCAGCATGCGTAGCAAGGTTTTCGGGTTGACCTTCGTGTCGTTTCATCTTCATGACGGCAGTTTCGCCGGCGTTGCAGCTGGCGTCTTCAGGTTCGAAGTGTTTGATGCAGGTTTTTGCCCGTATTACATAGGCCTTGGTTTGGACTAGGTGCGCTCTGAGTAATGGTGAAGTTCGGTGCGGGTGTGATGCTGAAAGAACGCGTGCATCACACCCGCACCGAACGTCACCATTAATCAGAACGCACCAAGCATAATCCAAGGCCTATGTAATACGGGCAAAAACCTGCATCAAACACTTCGAACCTGAAGACGCCAGCAGCAACGCCGGCGAAACTGCCGTCATGAAGATGAAACGAGACGGAGGTCAACCCGAAAACCTTGCTATGCATTTATGAGGTAGCAATCAGGAATATTAAAGAATATGTTACAAAAAACTAAAAAATATAACTTGCAAAAATTTATCCTCCAGTCATAAAATCTGTACTCTTGACCCAATTTTCGACGTATAACTTCAGAAAAGTTTGATTGATTAAAACGGACTATGCTTAGGCGTATCAAAATAAAATATATAAACAGGTATTAAAAAATAACTACTCCTATCCTGAAAAAAATTCCAGCCAATAAACATCCTTGATTCATAAAAAACTATTCCTGACACGATTTCAACTGGATAAATTTTGACAAGTTCATTAATAAAGATACAAAATGCATAGAAGAATTAATCAATTATTCTCATTAAATGAAAACATATCACAAAATAGGCTGCAACAAAATTCAAAGTAATTACTATCAAATAACGTATCTCGTTACTATATCATTCATAAATAGCGTATTCCTGACCATATTCTAACCGAATAACTTTTCAAAAGGTTAGCTGATTAAAACGCAACATATTT
This sequence comes from Ischnura elegans, assembly GCF_921293095.1. Classification (NCBI taxonomy): domain Eukaryota; kingdom Metazoa; phylum Arthropoda; class Insecta; order Odonata; family Coenagrionidae; genus Ischnura; species Ischnura elegans. Next base: position 95,453,907 of record NC_060253.1, read on the forward strand.
AGAAGTGCCAAGCCCTTTCTCTCGTTACTTAAAAATATAGCACATATTTGTTTGTTGAGCCTACAAAATTGAAATTATTACTAAATAATAATTACCAATCATTCATAAAAAACGTATAATTCCAGACCCTATTATTGGGGGATTACTTTTAAAGAGTTTGGCAAATTAACAACCAAAATGCTCAAAAGGATCGATCCATTATTCTCGTTACTTGAAAAAAATATATAAAGAAATTCGCCACAACAAAACCCAAAATTATTGCAAGCTAATAATATTCCATCTTGATAAAAACAGTATTCCTGACCCGCCTTTTACCGATTAGCCGCGGAAAAAATTGGTTCCCTAAAATAATGTGGGCTTCCATGCATCAATCCGTCATTCTCGTTACTTGCAAAAATATGAGAAAATATGCTCCAACAAAATTCAAATTTATTACCAACAAAAAATTATCATTCATTCCTAAAAACTGCATTCCAGTCCCGCATTTTACCAAATTACTTTTGAAAAGTTTGTTTGTTTAACAGACAATATGCCAATACGTATAAATGCATTTAATCTCATTATTTTCAAGAATATCACAAAACAGATTTCAACACAACTAAATATTATTGCTAGCATGTATCATTGGACATTGTTCTAGTATTTTCAATGGATCAATTTAAAAAATTTTAGTAATTAACAGACAATATGCTCAGATGCCATTGTTATTGGTTTTTTAAAATATATCGCTCAATTTGCTACAACTAAAATTGATGTTATTGCGAGATAAGATTTGATCAACATTAATTGAAATATATATCCTGACCCGATTTTAACGGGATAATATTTGAAAAGTTTAGCTGAATGCAGGACGAAGTGCTTTAAAGGATCAATCCATTATTAATTTCACTGTCAACATTATCAAAAAATATGCTAAAGCAAAATTAAAACTTATTGCCAGCAAAAAATCATTCTCAATTCATCAAAACAACATTAATAATATGCTTAGAAATATGAATCCACTATCTCCTTACTTAAAAAAATCAAAAAAATTCAAATACAAAATTAAAAATAAATGCTAGTAATTATACCATCCTTCATTCTTAAAATCCGTATTTATTACCTGATTTTAACGAGGTAAATTTAAAAAAGTTAAGACGTATACGACCATTATGCTAAAAGGTATTACTCCATTTCTCTCGATACTTTCAAAAATATCACATAATATGCTACCGAAATTTCAAAAATATTGCTAGCAAATAGCCATTGATTAAATGCGTATTTTTAGGCCGATTTTTGACGGTTAACTTTTCAAAGGTAAAGAAAATGAGCACCGAAAATGCTTAAAGGTATCAAGGATTACACTCGCTCTTTTCGAAAATATCGCAGAATATGCAACTAAAAATTTGAAAATTAATTCTAGCAAATAACAATCCTCCATTCATAAAATTCGTACTTCTAACCTGTTTTTCACGGGAAAACTTTTGAAAAGTTAAACGATTAACACCCAATATGCGCAGAAGCATCAATCCATTTCTCTCGTTACATTCGAAAATATCACAGAATATGCAAATCAAAACTCCAATTTATAGCTAGCAAATAACAATATTCCATTCCTTTTAATCCGTTTTTCCAGGCCGATTTCAACGAGATAACATTTAAAAAGTTATAGCGATTAACATCCAATATGGTTAGAAGTATCAATCCATTTTTCTCATTACTTTAAAAAATATCTTAGATTAAGCTACTACAAAATTCAAAATAATAGCTACCAATAACCATCCTCCATTCATAAAATCCATATTTCTCGGCGGATTTTCGTCGGATAGCTTTTAAAATGTTAAACAAATATGCCTAGAAGTAATAAATCATTTATCCCACATGCTTTTAAAATAGCAATGAATATGCTACTACATAATTCAAATACTGATGGATAATAACCATCCTCCATTCATGCAATCCGTATTTCCAACCCGTGGTTGACCAGATAACTTTTCAAAAGTCAAGCCAATAACTACACAATATGCTTTGAAGTTTCAATCCATTTTTCTCGTAGCATAAAAAAATATGGCAAAAATACTACTACAAATTCAAAAATATTTCTAGCAAATAAAATTCCTCCATTCACAAAATTCCTATTTCAAGGTAGACTCCCACGAGATAACTATTAAACACTCATGACGATTAACACCCACTACGTTAGAAGCATCAATCAATTTCTCTCGATACTTTTGAAAATATAACAGAAAATTCCAGCAAGAAAATTTAAAACTAATGTTAAAAGGAAAACATCCTATTAAAAAAATGCGTATACCTTTGCCGATCTACACGAGATATGTTTTTAATAAAGTAAAGACGATTTTCAATACATATGCTCACAACTAGCAAAAATAAAATAAAAGCAAATAGATACTTAAAATATTGCGTGATCAATGAAAAAATCGGCATAACTTAATCGATTTTCAAAAGATAATCCTCTTAAAAGTTAAGAACATTATTAACAAACAAGCTAAGAAGTAAAAATCCAATTTTCTCGATACTTTGAAATGTATCACGTAATATGCCAAAACGGAATTCAAAATTATTGCTGGATAATACGTATGTAAATTACCCTTTTGAACAAAAGGAGACCATACAAAGTTCAAAATATGGTTACTAAATAAACTTCCTTCACCCGTAAAATCTCTATTTTTTGGTAGATTTTCAAGGGACAATTTTCAAGTTGTATAGACGATTTACACCCAATGTGGTTAGAAGTATCAATCCATTTTTTCTGATTACCTTTACAAAATAACGCCGAATATGCTAATACATAACTCAAAATTATTGCTAGCAATTATCAATCCTCCATTCATTAAATCCTTATTTCTTAGTAGATTTTAACGAGATAAATTTGCAAAGTAAAACGGTTGGTACCCATTATGGTATGAAGTATCAATCCATTTTTCTCATTCCCTTCAAAAATATTGAAGAATATGCTCCTGCAAAACTAAAAATATTTACCACCAAATAACAATCCTACATCAATAAAACCTGGATTTCTAGGAATATTTTCAGGAAGTTATATTTATAAGGTGAAGAAAATTTATACCCAATATTAGGAAGTGTCTATCTATTTTTCGTATAAAATTCAAAAATATCACAGAATATGCTACTAACTAACGCATAATATTGACAGCATTTAAAAATCCTACATTCATTAAATGCGTACGTCAAGGTCTATTATTACGAGATAAATTCGAAGAGGTGAAAACAATTTATACTCACTATAGCTAGAAATATCCATCCATTTCATTATTACTTTCAAAAAGGTGACTGTACGCGATGGGCACAAAGATAAATGATAAATATGTAAACGAAGGACCAGGCGGTTTATGATGATTGAAAATGCTATATATTACAAAAAAGGAGAACTCTCCCGTTCGACCGTTCTACCTGGCGACCAAAGGCTGACTGACTACCCTCGTGCCGGAACACGTGGGGGCAGTTACAAAATTTGACTTAACACAAATTTGACTTACTCTATAAATAAAGGAAGAACGAATTGAATTGGTGGGAATTCAAACTAGATTACAAAGACTTCAAACAGTGACCGAATGTGATTCTAAAAAACGCAAAAGTTTAGCCAGCTATGAAAAATTCATACAATCCGTATCACTGGGTAGATTTTAACGAGATAACTTTGAATAGGTGAACACAAATTATCCTCAGGATGTTAAGAAATGTACATCGAATTTTTTTATTACTTTCAAAAATGCCACATAATATGCTACTATCAAACGCAAAATTATTGCCAGCAATTAAAATCCTCTATTCAAAAAATTTGTCCGTCCGTGTAGATTTTAACACGATAACTTACAATTGGGGAACGCAATTTATCCTCACAATGTTTAAGAATGTACATCAATATTTTTAATACTTTCAAAACTGTCATGGTACATGCTAAGAACAAACGCAAAATTATTGCCGGCAGTTAAAAATCTTCCATTCATAAAATCCGATCGTCTGGATAGATTTTAACGAGACAACTCCCATTAAGAGAACACAATTTATACTGACTATGGTAAAATATACCCATCCATTTTTTTATTGCTTTCAAAAATGTCACAGAATATGCTACTAATAAACGCTAAATTATTGCCAGCGATTAAATTCCTCCATTCATAAAATCTGTTAATCTGGTTAGATTTGAATGAGACAACTTTGAAAAGGGAGAGACAATGTACCCTTACAATGTTTATAAGTATGCATTTATTTTTTTATTCTTCTTTCAAAAATGTCACAGAATATGCTACTAACAGACGCAAAATTATAGCCAGCAATTAAAATTCATCCATTCATAAAATCCGTTTGTTCGTATAGATTTTAACACGATAAATTTCAATAGGTAAGCACAAATTTATCCTCGTAATGTTCATAAATGTAGATCGATTTTTTAATTACTTCCAAAATTTTCATGGAACATGCTACGAAGGAATGCAAAATTATTGCCAGCAATTAAGAATCTTCCGTTCATAAAATCCGTTTGTCTGGGTAGACTTTCACGAGATACCTTTGAATACGTGAAAACAACTAAGACTCACTATGGTTAGAAATATCCATCCATATTTTTATCACATTCAAAAATGTCACAGAATTTGCTATTTATAAAAACTAAATAATTGCCAGTGATTTAATTCCTACATTCATATAATTTGATAATGTGGGTAGATTTAAATTAGACAATTATGAATAGTGAAGACAATTTAACTTAACAATTTTTATAAATATACGTCCATTTTTTAATCACTTTCCAAAATGTCACAGAATATGCTACTAACAAAAGCAAAATTATTGCCAGCAATTAAACATCCTCTATTCATAAAATCCGTCTGATGGGTAGTTTTTAACGAGATGACATTGAACAGGTGAACACAATTATACTCACTATGGTTAAAAATATCCATCCATTTTTTGTTACTATCAAAAAAGTCACAGATTATGCCACCAACAAACGCAAAGTTTATTGCCGGCAATTAAAAATTTTCCATGAAAAAAATCAGTGTGTCTGGGTAGATTTTTTACGAAATGACTTTGAACAGTTGAACACAAATTAGACTTACTATGGTTATAAATATACCCCCATTTTTATATTTATTTCAAAAATGTCATCGAATAAACGCAAAATTATTGCCAGAAATTAAATTCCTCCATTCTTAAAGTATGTATATCTGGGTAGATTTTAACGAGATAACTTTGAATTGGGAAACAAGATGTATCCTTACAATGTTTAGAAATGTCCATCCATTTCTTTTTGTTACTTTCAAAAATGTCACAGAATATGCTACTAACAAACGAAAAATTATTGCCAGCAATTAAAAATACTCCATTCCGAAAATAGTATTTTCTGGGTATATTTTAACGACATAACTTTGAATAGGTGTACACAATTTAGACTCACTATGATTAGAAATATCTTAATTAATAAGGATTATGAATACCTTATCAAACGAAGAAAACTTTCCGACCTTAGGCAGTTTTAATAGGTGATTATTAAGACATGTTCCCCTGAGCTCTGTGCCTCATGCATGCATTGGTAATCTCAGATTATGTACAACTCCTATCTACTCGTATAGAAACTAGGTCCCTGTGACGTCACGTGGAGTGGCATCGCATGGGCACCAATCTGGCCTTTTTCAAATGAGGATAAAAATTGACTCTTGCCATTCGTCTAAACCGGTATTTCTAAAACCAAATAATTTGTATCATATGAATACGCTAATGGTGGTTAACGAATCGCAATCAATGCCTTTCGTTTTCTTTGATGAAGGAAACTACCCTATTGGGGGGCGCGCACCCCTGCGCCCCCATACGTATCCGCCACTGTGAACACGCCCTACGTATTGGGAATTGAAACTGCCTGAGGGTTCAATCGTCCCGGTGATGTAGTGGGTAAAGCATCGTGCAAAGAGCCAGAGACTACACGGATCAAGTCTCCGCGACGGATGGTTTCATGCTGCACACCCATTGTGGACATTTTTCTCATCTTAAAACTTCGCAACACATAGCACGAGGTCCAGAGGACGTAGCATAGCTATGGAATTTTAACGCGCTTATTCATTTGTTGAAATTCAACTCCTATCAGGCATAGCCACGGGCAGGGGCGCAGCTAGGAATTGGGGCTATGGGGGGTTTTAGGCACAACTAATACTGGGGAGTTAGGGGGTATGGAATAACCACCAGGGGAAGCGGGAGGTGCGGGGTTCCTCACTCGGAAAAATTTAAGATAAATGGTTCAAAATGTTAAGGTTTACGGCCTTCTGAGGAATATTTTTATAATCCTTACTTTATCGTATAAGTACTACTAGTCGAATTAAGTAAAATGGATTAAACTTTAAAAATTCTCGGAGCTCTGGGGGGGGGGGGCGGTTTAACCCCAAAATCCCCCCCCTCGCTGCGCCACTGTCCACTGGGGCATTTGACTCTGTAGTCACATCTGACTACCTTTTCAGCGTCGTAATCAGATGTTCCTTCTGTCCTTAACCGACATCCACCCTCCTCTAGAACACACGCTGGGCCTCACGCTATCAATGACTATGGCGAACATATGCAAAGGCCTATTTCATGGTGTACGGTTAACACCCGTATGCGATAAAAATATTAGCGAAGACGAAGCCGTCGACGAATACAACTACAGGCCCACAACTGTATAAATAAATGCCTCTATCGCTGAACGGCGGTGGTTTTTATCTAGTTCATCTTTTTTTTACAAACGATTTGTTGCAAAGGTCTTATTAAAGTCGCAAAACCACGTCTTTTTAAGGGAGGGAAACGTTTGGTGGTGAAACACGAATGAGCAATTAGTCCACGGATATGGTCATTAATATTTAACGCCAATATTTAAAAGTGGAGACAAGGAACAGCCATCTAATTACAGGCCGATATCTTTAACGTCCATCTCTTGCAAAGTCCTTGAACACATCCTAGTCAGCTCGGTAATGAAACACCTGGACGCGCAAAACTTATTAATGGGAACTCAACATGGATTCAGGAAAAGCAGATCGTGCGAAACTCAGTTAGCGCTTTTCGCCCACGATATTTTAGTCTCCGGGGAAGACAACATTCCAGTAGACGCGATTTTTCTTGATTTCAAAAAGGCATTTGATAAAGTACCCCACGGAAAGTTAATAATGAAACTGAAATCTTACGGCCTAGACGAAGATGTCATTTCCTGGATTAGAGAATTTATGAGCGACCGCGTCCAAAGAGTAGTATTAGACGGTGCAGTCTCCAATGAGGTTAGAGTCACTTCTGGCGTTCCTCAGGGTAGTGTCATAGGCCCACTCCTATTCCTTCTTTATATAAACGACATTGGCGAAGTAGTACACAGTAAGTTACGATTATTTGCAGACGACGCTGTAGTTTACAGAGAAATCCGTTCCAGCAAAGATATAGATGAACTAATGAATGACCTTGCTGCTATCCAAGCTTGGTGCGATGCTTGGCAGTTAGAATTAAATTTGAAAAAATGCGTCGTAATGAATTTCTGGAAGAAGAATAACTCCCTACAACGTAGCTATATCATTCGGGGCACCCAATTAGAGACTGTCGAATCCGTGAAATATCTAGGAGTTAGACTCAATAATGATCTATCGTGGAATAAACATATTCGAGAAATAACCGGTCAAGCCAATCGTAAAATGGGTTTTGTTAAAAGAATATTAGGAAAGTGCGACGCCAAAGTGAGAGAAATTAGCTACTTTTCCCTCGTTAGACCACATTTGGAATACGCTGCCAGTGTTTGGGACCCTCTTGATAAAGGCTTAATAACAGAGTTAGAACGCGTGCAAAGAAGAGCTGCCAGGTATGTGAAAGGTCGTTACGATAGTCTTGTTAGTGGAACTGACCTCTTAGATAAACTCGGATGGGAATCTCTGTCGGACCGTAGATTGAAAAATAGACTAAACCTTTTAGATAAATTCAAGAGCAGTGTCTTTTCTGATGAAGTTGACCATATCTTACGGACGCCAACATACTACAGTAGATCAGATCATATAAATAAAATAAGAGAGATAGATTGCAGTACAGACAGATTCCGAACGTCATTTTTTCCACGATCAATAAGAGATTATAACGGCGGCAATAGAACTCGTAAATAGATTGCATAACTTGTAGTGTAGCCTACTAACCTATGTAAAACTTAATGCATGTTTCTTAATTCAATTATTATTTCTAACAGCATATAGTAGTATAGTTTGTTATTATACGGGACGTTTTTTGGACGGTGTGGTGTGTATGTGGGAGTCCAAATGCATGCTGCATGCTGGTGATTGATCACCCCCTGCCAAACACCCTAGAGGTGGCTCGCAGGGTATTATATAGATGTAGATTAATGAATGCCATTGAAATTAAACATTGAAGATACCGATTTAATATATCATGATTGCGCAATTAAAATGCTTTGAATTCAAAAATTTCTTTATCGACACCAAAGCTCAATAAATATTGAGGTTCGTAACGGTTTCCCTCTACTTCATTAAACACAGTTATTTACCCTCTTCCAAGATTTCCCACAAACGGGCAATGTGTCTAATATTCTAAATGGCTTTACAATATGACGATTCATAACTAAAAATTGAAGCGTTAAGTATAAATTTTTGCCCTTATAAAAATGGAAGCTCTTTGCTATAAGAATTGAACTTATTAATTCTCCAGATTGAAAAAAGGCATTCCCTTGTGGTTAATTGAGTGAATTTCACTGGCCCTTGGACGGAAGGGCGTTGAAGGGCGCACCGTAAACCACGAAAAGGACCTTAGCGTGTGCTATTCAGAGTCTTTGAAATTGTGAGGGCAACCGCGATATATAGGAGGGAGGTGGTCGGCGGAGGATGAAGGCTGCGATGATGGTCACAGACACTGCAGTATGCGTTTGACGAAAATCGTTGAAAATATGAATTGAGAGAAATCTTTCCTTGAAAGAACCGCGAGAGCATGCTATCAGCTAATGCATTGCAAACACAAAATAGATGACTTTTTTGCGCACCAACTTACATTAGAGGAATAGAATTGACTGCCGAACGCGAGGCTGCGAGCTAGCAGTATGATGCGTCGAAGAAGAGGTACGTCGAGTACAGTCTTGTGCAGTAACGTGATCCTATGCACTTCGTTCCCTTGTGTATCCTTATTCCGTTTCAAACCGGTATTCTTTTTCTCTTTGTAGTCCATATCCGAGCAATCAAGTATTTCAAAATTTTTCGTCCAAAATGGTTCGGATTAACGAAAATTCCCATGATTTCAAAACGGTGCCATATCACAATTTATAAAAAAACAGTGAAAGTGATAAAAAAACCATCACTCATGTGCTGTAGTTTAGATGGGTCGTGAGGCAGATACACTAACGTCAGGCGTTTAGAAACGCTTGCGATATCGGAATACCCAAAGCTATCTTCAATATTTACAACTACGTTTACAAAATGGTCGCGGTAATTAATTTAATAATTAGAATACGGGATGAGGTTTTCCACGGACACTTGTTCCTTAAGGTATAAGCATCAACTCCGTATCCTTTAACACGAAGACCCAGAATAATGCGTCGGAAAGAAATGAAAATTTTTTTGGCTCCATGAATTTTTTTTTATAAATCTCTTTTCAAAATTATTTGGTTGCCACCCCTGAAAATATAGTCTTAAATGTAGATTTCTTCCTAATGTTAATGATAACAATAATTGAGTTTAATTCAGAAATACGACTAATGATTAGAGACCGTTAGTTTAATTTGTCACTCGAAAGGAAGAATCGTAAGCTATGGGTCAAATATATAGTCTTCAAAAAATAAAACACAGTCATGCCACCTCACTAGTGACTTTAAACTATGACCTGCATTTTAACCTTTTCAGTGGTATTCGTTTAAAAATACAAGCTTACACAATAACTAAGAGGGGCTTCCCACCTCTGATAATGAGAAAGGTAAAGAAAAATTAAATTTCCATTGCCTTAATTAGTTTATTGAATCATGCGTGAGGACGTTGACGCGGCATTTTAACAATAGTTTTTATTGTCCATTAAAACTTGCATTATATGTAGCTTACGCTTCTTTGCATTTGAAATTCGTCACAATGTAGCAAAAGAAATATCCCCACACAAAATATCAATATTTCCAAATATGTCATTAGGATTACACACATTAAAATATTTCGATCGCGATGAATTGGTTGAGTTTACTTAAGAAATGAAAATCCATTGGCTTTTCCCACATAAGTTACCGACATAATTCTATGATACTCAATCTTTTCATCATTTCCCTCTCTTTATTGGGGATTACTGGTGAGCTCATGTCGGCAACAAGCAACAAATGAATTAAGAACTAGTGCGACCAGGGGAGAAATACGGGATGTATACGGTCGTACTGGAAATACTGTGGTATCGTTCATAAAAAATGTTATATAAACTGCATTCAACCACAGCTACATAACGCAAATAAATCAATGTAATTTTTGTCAAATCAAATGTCCGTTTTCCCATAAACAAGTGCTTGCATCGAAATATACGTTTTAAAATGCGATAGCTATTTAAACTATTAATGTTACCTTTGACATGTGGCCATTTTCCCACTTTTTAAGGGAATGAAGGCATATTCTGAAATTCCGTCGGGCAGTTTATTCCTCTTACACAACCCCCACGGTACCAAGAAACACGTCATCACACCATTCCCACAATATAATTCCATACGTACACCAATGAACGCACTTTCAACACTGTGATCATGCACTGATCAAGAGGTTTCAATATTGAGATTATTGCCAACCTCTTGTAGAGCAATTCTTCTTCAACACTTCAACACAACAATTCAACACTTCTTCACAGTGCACAGGGAAAATTCCCGTTTGTTGCATTTGCAAATAACTGGAATCACATGTTACAGATTATTGGAAGTAAGGAACAGAATTCACAAATTACGGAAGTCAACACACCGCACGCATGGACATCTAGCTACTGAGTTCTCATCAGTTCCTCAGCGCTGATTCAAACTTTTACCCATCATCGCATCGGCTTCGAATTGCATCACGCCGAAGGGGAAAGACACGGCTTCTTCCGGTTAGGTCATGGCGTCGGTTAACAATTTTTCCTTCTTTAATGTAATGAAATCTCTTAGTCTTCTTTCCACGATCTTTTATTTCGACAGACCTAGGTTTCAGACCATAATGCCATTTTCAAGTATATGATTCTTAGATGACAGCCTACAGATATACAAAGGGCGAGGGTAGGGTTCCGGGAAAGGGATATGCTGGATTTGAGAGACAAGGAAAGTAGGAGGGTTTCCTTCGCTACGGAGTGTTTCCTAAATATAATGGAAATGAGGGAAGTGACTCATGATGACGACCAAAGAATCCCGAAAGAACGATCCACGAAATTCCTTGGCGTCCACATGGACTAACGGTTAACCTAAAACGACCACATTAAATGTTTCATCAATAAGGCGAAAGGAATACACGCAGCTCTGCGACCTCTTCTAAAATCTACCTCGCCGCTGAGCCTCAAAACAAAACTGCTCCTATACAACAGCTGCATCAAGCCTCTCCTGTCTTACGCATCCCCGGCCTGGCTCCACGCTGCAGCGATGCACCTAAAACGAATTCAATCTGCCGAAAATGTCATCATAAGAAGAATTGTTGGGGCACCTTGGTTTGTTTCCAACAGAAATATCAGAAAGACCTGAATATAACTCCCCTTCTCTCCATTCTAAAATCATACCTTCCCCGGTTTGAAAAATCTTTCGCAGCGACGCAGAACGAACTTTTTAAAAACCCTTTGGGACTATGCCCCTTCTGAAAACGCAAAGTCCCCAAAACTGCCCTTATCCCCTCCCATATCCCCTCCCCCACTTAAGCAAGCCGTAGATATGCCATGATGTTAAAGAGAAATTAATCGCCTGGCTCTACAAATTTCCATGAAACTCACAGTAGACAGCCATAACAGCTGGGAACTTGAGACTAAATAAAAGCCGTGAAAAATCAGCGTAGCGTAGCGTACTCATGATGTCGTACACTGGCGACGGATGGGAGGTAGAGTAATGCGCAGTAGAGGTGAGTGAAATAGGAACATCCGATCCATCCACAATTTCAAATGAACGGGGAAATTTACAATTTCGAACGGCTCCAAAAAATCAAGTTTCCTTTCATCAGAAACATGGAGCTAACGGAATGTTAGGCTTGCCAATAAATTTTCATCATTAAATTTAATGTGCATTATGCATACATTTTAAAAATATTTCATTATCATCATTGAAATGATGATATTTCGAAGAAACATTGGCGTTTTCTGCTGTTAATTATGTCACTACTTAATTAACAGCAGAAATTCAAATTCACAGTCAACTGCAGAAATGGTTATGCATTAAAGGAGTAGAGTTTCGACAAATGAATAAGCGCGTAAGAAATCATTAGCCATGCAACATCCTCTGGACCTCGTGCTTGGTGTTGCGAACTTTTTAAGATCAGAAAAATGTCAGAGTGCCTGTGCAGCATAAAATCAATCGTCACGGAGACTTGATGCGTGTAATCTCTGGCAGGGGCGCAGTCAGGAATTAAGGCTGGGGGGTTTAGGTGCAGCTAATACCAGGGTATGTGTGGGTACGGAATACTCACCAGGATAAGCGGTAGGTACGAGGTTAATAAATTGCGAAATTTTAGGATAAATGGTTCAAAATGGTGAGTTTTACGGCTTTCTGAGGGATATTTAATAATCCTTACACTATTATATTAATAATATGAATCCAATAAAATAAAATAAAATTGATTACACTTAAAAATATCTCTGAGCTCTGGGGGGGGGGTTATCCCCCAAAACCCCCAATCCCTCGCTGCGCCGCTGATCCCCGGCTCGTTGCATGATCCTTTACAGACGACACCACTGGAAGGATTGAGCCCATTGGCATTTTCAATTCCCAATACGCTGAGCGTGTTCGCAGATGTCCCGACGAGTGTAAACTCCATTCTAAGAGAGTCGTGGGCGAATCATGCTTCGTAGAATATGGGGAAAAATTCGTGGCTGGATCTATTGTTCGTTGTCATAATGTGACGAATATAATTATTTCCCCGGTATAATGTTTATAATTCCGTTTGTATGAGAGCATTGCGAACGCTCAATTTTAGAGGACGGACGTCTTCGGGTAGGTCTTGATACCTTTCATTACTGAGTAAGGCGTTTAAAAAGAAGGCGACGAGTCACTGATAAACAGGCGAAGAAGAACGGCGAGCCAGCCACGATTCCGAGGACATCAGGATTCGCCATTTGATCGAGGATAATCCTCTATGTCGGTGGAGGTGTTGCCGTATCCATGGTGGCGCATTTTCGATGCAGCCACTCATAAGTTAGAAGGCGGGTGATGGAGTAAAGCATACAACTCCACAAACCTCCCGACAAGCGTAGGGGCGAAAACATTCGAGGCTGTTATTCAGCCGGAACAATCTACTTAGCCAATAGGCTTTTTTGGGACTTCACCATTACGGTTACCCTCATTTGCAAATCCCTAATCTTAAAAATTTACTAGTCATTCATAGAAATCATACGTATAAAACTACACAATTCATAACTTTTATATAACTCATTATCGTTAAAAAATTATCCTCATAAAGCTATTGCAGCAAATTTAAAATTATTTGCAATACATAAATAAATGCAAAACGGCCGTACAGGGTAAAAAACTTAAAAAAAAATTCCCACGCCGGGTGCTTGATATAATAACAATCACCAGCATAGTCTCACATCTACTCCATTCGCCACCGCAACTGCTGACAAAGGTAGTTTTATTATGCGTAAAACTTAAGCCAACAGTGAAAACCGGACAAGCAGGCAGTTAATTCTCACGAATTTATAAGTAAGTCAGACACTAATCGAAACAGAATTATCAATTTGTAAAGTATCATGCAACGAGCCAGAGATTATTCTGATCAAGTCTCCGTGACGATTGATTTCATAATGTACACACGCTGTCGACATTGCTCTGATCTTAAAACTTCGCAGCATAGTGATGAGCACTGCGCGAGTCAGTCAGTTCAAATGTTCGGCTCAGCAAATAGGGTGGTTTCCTATTATTTTTTTATTGCCTAAATCGAAAGATTATTACTCCTGGAGTACGTATTTCACGCTTTTAGATTTTTACATGAAGATATCTATTTTTCGTATCCATTTTTCGCGATTTAATGAAAAGTGAAAAATATCAAGCGCGCGAAAACGCGACGGCTAAGTAGGAATGTAGGGAAAACTCCGTGTGACGTCGTTCTGGTTCCCGCAGCCGCAAGTGAGGTGACCTTGGACGAGGCTCTGAGCGCTGATACGACGCAGGATGTTAGCAGGTAGCTGAATACCCTGCTAGCAGGTTGCGCATGGCTTAAATAAGTATTATTAATACCCTATCAAACGAAGGAAACTTTCCGACCTTAGGCAGTTTTAATAGGTAATTATCAAGACATGTTTCCCTGAGCTCTGTGCCTCATGCATGTATTGATAATCTCAGACGATGTAAAACTCCCATCTACTCGTATAGAAACTAGGTTCCTGTGACGTCACGTGGAGTGGCATCGCATGGGCGCCAATCTGGCCTTTTTCAAATGAGGTTAAAATTGACCATTGCCATCAGTCTAAACCGATATTGAAAAAACCAAATAATTTGTATATTATGAATACAGTAATGGCGGGTAAGGAATCGCAATCAATGAATTTCGTTTTCTTTGATGAATGAAACTACCTTATTAAGATAAAAATTTCCTTGAGACAACTGCGAGAGCATGCGAACAGCTAATGCATAACAAACGCAGAATGGATGAGTTTTTCTGGCGCATTATCATCAATTTGTATAGTAGAATTGACTGCCGAAGAAGCGTATGTAAACTAGAAGTATTTTGCGTCGAAAAACGCACGGCGAGTACAGTCTTGTATCGTAACGTGATCCTATGCACTCCGTACGCTTGAGTTTCGTTACCCCGTTTCAAACTGGTTTCATTAACATTATTTTGCTTTTCCAAACAATCAAGTATTCCGAATAGGGTTCCGTACAAATTGGTTCCGATTAACGGAAATCCAATGTACTTCATAACGGTGCCATTTCACAATCTATTAAAATGCAGAGAAAACGATTAAAAAAACTGTCACTTCTGTACCGTCAGGCCTCCATAAAATACCTATTTGGTGACACATAATTAATGATTTTTATTGCCAGAGTAGCACTTTTTTAGACCTTTTTATTCTATGTGACATTTTATCTCTCGCATGATTATCAACAAGTACGATTAATAACTACCAAAAACATTGAACTTTTGATCCGAAATACGCACTATAAAATAAACATACTCGGAATACTGAAAATAAAGACATTGTATTACTTAGACTGAAGATTTTTAGACACAGACACCGTTGCAAAGGTTGAATAATTATCGAAGGTACGCAGGTCTGTACCAACGAAACGGGCAATTCAAATCGCGATGAGAAAACTTGGGTCACAATCTGAATGTGAAGTTGCATGAATAAAACTTTCACGGGCAGACTTTTAACTCTAATTGGGGTTGGATGTGCGCGATACTAGCAAAGCCTCTTATACAGTAGTGACAATCGTAAATAAACCCTGTGAATGCAGTGGAAATTGCCGCTGTCCTCTAAAATTAGATCGTAAATTCATCGAAAGGGTGTAAGTACGTTAAAAAATAACCATCGAGGGGAGATAATCAGTGCTAGGTGAAAAGTCTTTAGTATGCATAATTAACGTCTGATTTGCGATAAGCTACATAATTAAATCGAAAATCAATTACTTGAAGCCACATGTCCAGAGAAAAAGATTGCACGCATGTGAAGTAAACTACGCTGTATAGCCAGTATGGATTTCTAGGACAACGCAAACCAACAAATTCAAAGACTTGTCTTACTCGAATCGTAAGGACACGAGAGGCGATGGCGCATGTCAGGACACTTTAGGGATATATATACACATAAAATCTGCCGGGCGATTTTGACCCCTCGGATTTCCGTATCTCATTTACATCTACATACTACCCCAATGCAAGCCATCTCAATAGGAGTGTGGCAGGGGGTGTAAGGACACACACTTTTGGTAAACAAAAAGCAAAAACTCTTTCTTAGTTCCAATCACCATTTTTAAGTCCTTCATTGTTAGGCGGGAAAGTGAATTCTTATACGTTCGGCAAAATCTCTCTTAATTTATCGTTTCTTTCGGACCTGCAAATCGAGGGGGATCGTGACATGGCGTTCTCGTACTGGTGGTTATCTTTTCTTAAGTTCTCAAGCAATCAAGTTACGTTCGAAAAAATATTAAATCGGATGTATTAAAGTTTGCAATAGCCGGATCGCGAAAAGAACTCTAGATGTACTCGATGTTATTCCTAAAGTCAATCTGATGGTTTTCTCATTAAAAACTGCTCATGTCCAGGTAAAAATTAGCTTTCAAATTCGATGATTATTAGAGCTTGTATATTTACCTTTGACGTGGGGCCATTTTTTCTCACTCGTCGGGAATGAAGCTATGTTCTTAGATTCGTGAACCGCTGATTCGGGCGTTCCTCTTCAAAGACTCTCACGGCACCAATATAAACACTAATATCACACTATTCTCCAGTTATGCTTCCACACTTATACACCATCGAACGCAATTTCAACGCCATGAACTGATGCAGCGATTTCAAAAGAGAAATTAATACCAACTGCTTCTCGAGCGATGCACTTTTTCGCGGTGCGCAACGAACAATTGGCGCGCATTACTAACTACTACTAATCACAATCCCCGTGTTAAAGAAAATTGGAAGTAGGTAACGAAACTTCACTCGCCGGGAAAGGCACACCACTCCCAAGTATAAAAATTCAACACACTCCTCACCTGGGGCCGTATTCTGTAACTCCAAACCGATCGGTGCGGCACCGATTCGTCGGGTGCGACGTCACACCGACTCCCGGTAAGAAGTCGTGCGATTCTGTACGAACCCGGTCGGTGCGGCACCGACGAGAGGACGGGAGATCGTCGGTAGCCGTACCGACACCAAAAAGGTGTCGGTACGGCCACCGACTAGTGGGTTTCATGAACTCCCCGGTGCGCATTGTACGTTTTATTTTGTTTTTACCTCATCACCAAATAAAAAAGAGGTTTTCTGCAATGTTATCTTTTTCTGCCCCTTCGAATACGCCTCTATAATTCACTGTGTCATAATCTACATTGATTACCTTGACAGAAATATAAGATAATGGTTAATTAAAATGAGGTTTGCTAACATATAATGACTTTCATTTATGTTACCATTTTCACTCGCTTGTAATAGGCTTTATTTCTCTCTATCATGATTTATTTGCTCCTTTGACATATAAAAGATATATTTGATTAAATATGAGTTTTGCCGCAATGTTATCACTTTATATCACTCTGAATAGGCGACTGTTATTTCACTCCATCATCAATTTGGCGTTTCTCTCGGCATAGAAATAAGATCTTTTTATTTAAGTATGAAGTTTGCCACAACGGTATCAGTTTCTTTCATTTGTAACGGGCAACTATATTTCATTTCATCGTCAGCCATTGATTCCCTTGACGATAAAAGAAGATATTTGTTAATAAGTATGAGGTTTACCGCAATATTATCATTTTCTCTCACTTGGAATGCGCAACTTATACATATGTATTTCACCCAATCACAATTTATTTACTTCCTCGTCATTACACTTCTTTTAATTACACCCAGCTCCATATTTTTATAACAATTTCCTAACTTGTTCCTCTAATATGACATTTATATTTGAATCCTACGTTCACGTTGCATGGTATGCTATTTTCGTCTGCTACGGTGCCAATGGCATAACCTTCCGTTGATAACATTTATACGGAACTTACTTAATGACAACTATATTACCAAATCATGAATAAATAGCATTACACGGAACCAATATTTAAAAAAAGAAACTACAATCTCAAGGATAGTTTCAATAATTCATTCCAGCAACAACAATCTCCATCACATACAAACTTTATTGTGATGTTTTAATATTGTTTCCTTCGATTCTGTAGGTACAGCATTACTACCACACATTATATAAGCATTGATAACAACTTGTCCAATATCGTTTATCTCAATCCAGCAATAAGTCGTAATTTCCGCAAATAAAAAGATTGAGAATGACGACAACAAACTGTGCCAATGAGTCTTCTCTTGTTTTTACCCTTCTTTCATTGGTGGAGACACGTGAAACTTCGGATATAGTCGGATTTTCCCTGTTTGGGAAGGAGAGGGAACCGTACCGACTGGTTTGAAACCGACGACCTTACAGATTCGCTGAAAGTGTCGTCGTCGGTGCGGAATCCGTTGTCGGTACGGTTTGATGTCCAGTCGGTGGGCTTGAAAGGGAAACCGACCGGAGCGGCACCGACGAAATACAGAATACGGCCCCTGGTCACCCAGCAACTGAGCTAACTTCGGTTCTTTGGGGATGATTCAAAAATTTTACCCACCCCGACTTCTGAATCGCGTCACGCCGTTTTTTAAGGTTCATGTGATTCTTGGATGACAGCTAATTTATGCCTTTCAATGGTCTAGTGGTGAGGTGGGGGTTAGAGTTTCGGGGAGGGAGGTTTCTGGATTTGTGAGATGAGGTAATGGTTTAGTGTTTTCGTACATACAGTGGGAACAAGGGAAGTGATTCATGATGACGTAAAAGGTAATGGGTGATGTGCGCGATGGAATGGGAATAGGGCATTTTTTTCATCCCCTAAAAGTAGATGGAGTTAATAAAATTTCACGCAGTCTGAAGGTTCGCTCCAACTATCCATTTTTCTGTCCCGATCGTGGTTTTACTCCATCCGCTGTAATTATGTTGGACCATTCAATTTTCCCTCTTCCCAAGTTGAGTAACTCATGAAGATATCACGTTCCCCTGTTCCGCATTATAATTCAATTACGCTCTTACTCAATACTTCACTTACGCACACCTCTCCCAAGAATCAATATTCAACACTCTCCTGACCTGGTCGCCCAGCAACTGAGCTAACTTCGGTTCTTTGGGGATGATTCAAAAACTTTATCCACCCTGACCGCTGACCTGCGTCACGCCGATGGGCAAAGACACGACCTCTCCCGGCTATGACATGACGTGAGTTAGCAATATCTCCATCTTTGACACGATAAAATCACTTTAGCTCATTTCTATACTCACGACCGACCCAGATTTCAGCACATTTTTAAGGTTCGTGTGATTCTTGGATGACAGCCTATTCATGCATTTCAACGGGCTAGTGGTTGAGGAGGAGGTAGAATTTCGGGGAGGGAGGTTTCTGGAATTGCGATGTGAAGAAGGGTGGAGGATTTTCGTAGATACAATGGAAATGAGGGAAGTGATTCATGATGACGTAAACTGGCGTTGGGTGGTAGGTCTGGAATGGGGATAGGGCATTTTTTCATCCCCCAAAAGTAGATGGATTTGAAAATGCCTCGCGTGGTCTGAAGGTTCCCTCTAACTATCCATATCCCAGCCGCAGAAGATGTATTTTACCATTCAGTTGTCCCTCTTCCCATGTTGAAGTACTTAACTACACTAGTACAATACTAACCAGGGGCGGCGAGGGGTGATTGGGGGCCTTTTACTGGGGCCCATCTGGGGGGTCCCTATTTCCAGCCCTCTCCCGGGTTGAAGGTCCTCCCCCGGAAAAATGTAGTAAAATCGCAAGGCCGGAAATGGATTTTGACGCTATTCTGGCTCTTAAAAACAAGATTTAAATTGATAAAAATACCAATTTCGGAAGAAAAATTACGATCAAATTCGATAAAAATAGCAATTACGGAAGAAAAATACGAGCAAAAGTGAGAATTTCACAGCGCATGTAAAATTTAATTATGTATTACGGTTCGATTTTATCTAATTAGACGATTTTCTCTGTTAAACTTCACTGGCAAACAAAAAAAACGTGAAAAATAATCTTTTCAATAAACCTTTCAAAAAAGCATCATATTCTGTTTTATCTTATAACACTTTTATTTTATTTACTTCTACGTGACCTTTTTATTTTGAACATGTTGTGAATAAAGTGACTAATGAAAACTTAGGATTTTATAATTGCAACGAATACTTTGGTTCAAGTAATACGAGTCTTTGGTTATTACACCCTTCATATAAGCTTCACGATAGAGACGAGCGTATGGGAGGGCCCTAGGCGATCGCCGACCTCTGGCCAGACAACCCCTGATACAAACATATCACGTTCCCCTGTTCACTGTCATAATTGCATTCTATTTTCACTGTCCTCTCACCTGTATTCGCATACCATGAGCAGCATAATTCCACCACCCCAAACACACCGAGATACAGTTGATTAGAAAAGAAAAATCGCGGGTGGTCGTTTTTCGCTGAATTTGTTCAATTTTGATAACGTTAACGAGAGAGCAAAGGAAAAAATAAATCTGGCATGCTACGCAGAATTTATTTCAGAATATTTATGAGAAGTTTCTAATACGTAACTCATAAAATTGTTGTTGAGGTCCAGGCCACCTTCTTTTGATTTCAGCCCAATGTGTGTCGGTGTGTTTTCTTTCGGGCTCCTTGGTGAGTTTTTCTCTCAGTATCTTTACACATTGGAATCACCGCTTACGAAGCACCTATTCCTTCCCAGAACTTCACCGCGCGCGCGGTCGGCAGTTGCGATTAAATTCTGGGACGGTTCGAGTCCGATGTAAACATATTTTTTTTTTAAATAGGTATTTCTATCATTGACATATTCCACGCAGATGAATAAAGAAATAGTTAATACTGATTTTTTTATTGATAACAATTATTAAAATAATGATTCAATCAATAATAACACATTTATTTCTAATCGAAATGGATGACACCCATCACGGGCCGAGCTAGGAATTGAAGCTAGTGTTTTTTTTAACTAATACTGGGGTAATGGAATGCCAGCCAGGGTAAGCGGAAGGTGTAGGCCCTCCCGTAGAATTTCTTAACATATATTGTTCAAAATAGTGAGTTTTTAGGCTTTTTCTATTCCTATCCTTGCACTTGTGCCTCGAATCCAACCTTACATTGAGGACTTATCATTTTCTCACCATTCCGCCGGTCCCTCAAAAAATATCGTGCATAATAAAAGGGAAAAACATCATGACAATATCATATAATCAAACCATAAGATATCTGTTATCATTACTCTCTACAAAATGTGCTATCGTTTTCAAAAGTATGTAGACACCCCAGAGTCCCACTTAACAGATGGGTCCAGGTCGGTGAAAACTTGTGAGGTTGGCACATAAAGCGACCTGTATGTTCGTTTGCCACCCAAAGCAGACTAGGAGGGAGGTGGACGCGACCTAGCCACCGAAGCTGGAGTCGAACTCCAGGAGCATGAGCCCAATCAGAATTAAGATTAGCGGATGGAATGCACTGGGCTAACTCACGTCCACGATCACGTTGGCCGTCGGAGTGTTTTCTTTCGGGCTCTGTTGCGAGGATTTTCCTATTTTAAGATTCAAATTTGGACTCACCGTTTATTCTCTTACTAACAAATCGCTCCGTGCCCGAGTAGTTCTATACTGTGCGCGGTAGTTGCGGTGAAGTTTTGGGTGTGTTCGAGTCCTAAATCATAATACCTTTTTCACTTTTTAAAGATCTCCTGAACATCGACATTATCTATGCTGATGACTCAAGAAAAAGTTAGTACTGAATTTCTTTAACGATTGAAAAACTGTAAAAACAAAAAAATTCCAAAACGCGTGCTCAAGCGAAAGCATTTAATGCAATGTAACAGGCACTTTCAATATATTCGCCCACCTAGGGCATAAGCGTGGAAAAGAATCGACCGAAAGTCAGTCCACAAAACACGACATCAGGTTCACACGCACTCATTTCACTTATCTAATACACTTAACTACTAATCCACTTGGTACATGAGCGCGAATGTGTGAATGATGAAGAGTTGTAAGTATTATCGCAGCTGTGATGTAGCTACTCCTACTCTTTTGCTTCGCGAAGGCTCGGGTACTATACTCGATCGATTATGTAACATACAATCTAACTTACCTACAACTCTTCATCATTCACATATTCGCGCTTTTCTCCCATTTATTTTTTTCGTTCTGCATTCCTTAGAACTTCCACCTTTTAGAAAACTGCCTTTACGGTGGCCTTTTGAAATAGAAACGCACTTTGTTCCAAATGATTGTGGCTCCTACATTCCAGGGCTAGCCATGAATTTATTTGCGCGCATACCCCTACTGTTCGTACCAAAATTAAAAATGAACCTTAGAAAAAACAAGAAAAGTAATGCTGTAAAAAGTAACACCAAAATCAAGTGAATATATTAAAGTGTATGGTTTTTATAAGCGTTCAAACTGGAGTCTCTACACTTTTGGTACGGAGAGAAAGAAGTTCGCCCCAGCATTATTTCTATCGTTTCATAACCGCTAACATTTCCCACCATATGGAAGTATTTTCGCTCTCATCAATCAAGACACTTTTAAAAGAATCACGGGGCTTTTGAATCGAAAGGGCAATGGTATCCGAAGCATTGTGTCACACAGTTTGAGAAAAGAATATTTCATAAAATGACAGTTGAGAGATACCGAAAAGGAAAACAATATCATTTCAGGTAAGTATTTCCCACTAACACTAACACCTGTTCGTATTTGAATAAATTGAATCAGTGGCGTAGCCAGGAGTTTTATCCGGGGGGTGGGGGTGGAAATCCAAAAACAGAGGGGTCCGGAGGATAATTATTCAAGAATAGGGTACCTAGTGACGGGTTTTGACTGATTTTAACACTTTTCATTATGGAAAAAATTAATCTGTCATAGAAATATTATTTAAATTCATGATTTATCATTAATATATATTTTACTATTTAATTTGTCTAGTTTTATTTATTAAACAAAAGGGCAATCCTTTTTAATAAGGGTATAATAATATATCACTTGCCACTTTCCCCTGCTCCATGGTTAATTTATTTTTTTATGTCTCAATATTTCGGGGGAGGGGGGGTCCGGCCCACCTGAATCCACCTCTCTACGCCACTGAATTTAATAGTTACTAACCCATCATCCGGCAAGGAGTGGAGCTTAATTTAAAAAACTCTGTAACCGCTTCAAAACATTGAACAACAACATTGACCATTACGAAACATGCTTCAAAATCAGTATCCGGCGTAAAAGGATGGAGGATGCGAATGGTTTTTACCACTCAGGGAACATGATAATCTTTAAAAAGCATACTTTTTCCATCCGTCCTATCCTACATTGAACTGAATTCAACCCAAAACAATGGAATTTAGCATAGGGCGAAAGGCCGTACTACCGATACAACAGCGGGCCATAAGACAGGGGGCATATCTGGCGCCGCAACAATACTTTCGTTCACCCTGGCAACCAGTAAAACGTAGCCGTACGGTGACATTATATCAATTGGATTTTCCAAGCGATAGAGAGCGGATGCGATAGCATATTGTGGTGTCATAAACGAAGTTTAAACGCACTGGTTACAGTATAAAACAGTTACAGTGAATAATACATCAATCACTTGAGTAGCAGAGGAAGAAAATAGTCATCTCGCAGGGGTTTGCAGTGAGCTACAGCCGGCGGAGTTTCGACTTCTACCAGCAGAGTTAAAAAATAACTCCTGCAAATAACAGATTGCATTTATTTCCTGAAATAGAATCTCAGAATCGATTCCACTCCGTGGATTTGGAGTTGAACCAAAGAGGAGATCTCGCCATCTATATTTTCCGCTACGTACATCATGGAACGGTTATTAAAGAGAGTTGAAACGAATTTCTCTGGAAGTGTGCTAGGCAACAGCCTGGAAGAGAGGCTGGATTATGAATATATTGCCCACCTGGAGCACAGAAACGAGGGATTTGGTCGCGAAACTGCAAAATACAAAGCAAAAGGTGATTTGATAAAGGCAAAAGGCAGACGTGAGGAAACAAATTACACTGATACTCGTATTGAGGTGGTAAGTTCTCAGCTTTTCCCACCAAAAAATCATGGCACTTCATATCGTTCTTTCGTGTCAGCTAAACGGAAGGCAGACAGCTGGGATGAAGAAAACGGCTACAAAAATGGGAACCTCAACGCCAAACGCTTCCATGGAGAAGGAGATGATGTATTTCCTGTCAACGTCGTAAATGAACGCTTTTATTTCGGCAATTATCTAGTTCTTCCATCGGAGAGAAAAGGTATCAAAAGGAAAAATGAAATTGATGGTGATTGTCTTCCTTTTCATGGGAACGATATCGTTATTGATGCACACCACTTCTTACCAAACCAAGTTCATGATTTTGATAATTCCGAAATGCTGCCTATGAAGAAAAAATTGTGCATTAACACACAAATGGGATGCAATGACACTTTCGGCCGTGGTGAAGGTGATTTATCAAAACCAATGTATATCCCAGTAGAACGTCCTGATGCCCACAATAATTTATTTACGTTGGCTGAAGACGAGACAAAGGAAATAGATAGTGCAATGGACTGCGATAGCCCTCACCTTGACACCGAAGGTGACGCTATGAATGGACCGCGCAATGGAATGGACCGCGAGAACCCATACCATCATATCGATGGTGATGTTAAAAACGAAAAACACTTTCCCTCAAAACAACCTAGTGCATTCCAGCATCCTTATGAGCCAGCTGAGCAGATGGAATTTTGTACCAATGGAATGGACGCGATAAATGCTAGCTTCCAAGATGAATATGACTTTGGGTATTTATGCCAACGTGAGCCCACAGAAGAATGGGAAGAACGGGAAGGTGCGATGCCTAGTGACAGGTTTGCTGCTGATCCAGCAGCACCGACCTATCTGCGATCCGCTATTTACCAAAGACATTCATCCGAAAATGTAAGTACATAATTCAAATTGAATTAGAATACTTTTGCCGAGGGTAGAGGATTTCCTTTCTCTGAGGAACATACGAAGTATGAACAATGGCGATCATCGATTTCTGTGCGTGAGACCAGCTTTGAAAAGACGAAAACCTAGATTCCGCGGTAGATCTGATAGGGTGTTTATGACGATAGTGTTTTTTCATGTTGTTTCTTTCGATTGGAATTAGCATTTAAGTGAGTAACCACGAAGGAGGAGTAATGTTGATATTTCAATCAATATCGTAGATGAAGTAAGATGCAGGTATGAGAATAATTCATAGCAAAGTGCACAAAAATTGAAAAAAGAGATGAACTGCTAAAATCCTTGATGGTGAAATAATTCAAACAAGTTCACACGCTCCCATTAACGACTTAATCGCACAACAAATTATTAGTCTTAACTTTATCTCTAATTCCAATGAGTCCAAGGCCATTGCAAATCATATTTGAATCCTAAGAAATGGTAATATGGTTTATCTTTACTGATTCTTACGGTATATTTTTTCAAGACGATAAAAGTTACAAAAATTACGAAAATTTGAAATTTTCACAAAGAGCTCGTTTACCATCATTTTTACATTTATTTTGATAACTTTTTAAATATGGAGGGATCAAAATTTTTCCGTTTTTAATTGCGTCACCCACTTCTCGAGTTCTTCGCGACGAAAATTTGATGGTTATCACCTTCTCGCACAAAAGTTGATGATGTTAACACCGCAATCAAAGCTCGACATCGCTTCTAAACTACTCCTTGACCCTGTGCATTTCTCTCTAGTGGTTTGCATTCTCGCATGCAATCAGTGGCAGTTCCAGAGAGGTAGTATACAATATGAACTTAAATAACTGAAATTTTTTTAAGTTGCGAGTACATACAGGAGAGAATAGCCAGTAAAACGCAAATCACTAAAAAAGCACAAATTTACTATAAAAAAGTTAATTCCTTGATAAATTTTAAATTGGGCAACGTTAATGTGTTAAAACAAGCTTCCAAATCCTCATAATTTTCGTTACATCTCCGACCACCCCCTCTCCTTGTGCTGGGAAGTAACCCCCAGGATCGTACCTATGCTGTATCCGTCACTACTAGCGATAACTTCCCTTAATATATGTCTCTCCTGAAAACGAATTAATTAACAAGAAAATACAATGAAGTCACCAACTCGTGGAAACTGAGTGACAAATTTCGTGCTTTCTTACATTGAACTTAAAGGAGAAAAAAATACGCGGGAAGAATGATTTTTTCGTTGAAGCTTAGGTATCCAAAATTTATATAAAAAATTCTTTCAATGAGTGGCGACTTTCGATGTGAACGACACGATTCAAAATTTGTTTCTCATTGTACATTACAGATCAGCTAAACATTATCTTTAACAGTATGTTTTCTTTTTTTCACAGACGAAAAGCATGGATTACGGTAATGCATGTGAAGATGGAGAAAGAAGACATCATTCCCACAGCATTGTCGTTCATCCATGGTGGAATGAGACCAGTACCAATGCAGAACAGGATAACTGGGAGGAATGCTGGTGAAACTCAGTTGCGAGGAAGACAGCGGAGAGGTACATCAGATATGTCTTCCCATCTCCAAGAGTACGAATTGAAAATGCCTGAGAAGAAGAGGAACTCCTTGATAAGGGCATGCATCGAAGGGCTGATTCACTGTTTTAATATCACAATAGGTATTCAAGTTCCAAATTATATTACTTTGGTCCTTGCAAAATTGAAATTGTTAGTTGTCACGCATCTGTTCATACAATGACATGAAAAATTGTGTTAGAGCAGTAGATCATTCACGATGAACTGTACTAGGTTAAATAATATTAATCGAACGCTTTCGTTTTGGAGATTTTTCTATTCGGGCGTCAATGTTATTTTTCCCTGCATGGCCAAATTGTTCTACATGTCACGATGAATGTCACCAAAGGCATCGTCACAATATCACTCTGGCATGCCAAAACCAAATTTTGTTTCTTTTAATCTACCTCGGGATGCATTAAAATTTGATGACGTGGTTGGCTATATAATTGCATTGCATTTTAATTTTTTACCCTTATCCTCCCATTGATCTCCACAGATTATACATTCCAACGAATTTCATAATTTTCATAGCATCCAGTACGCGTTAATTTTTTTATCAACGACCCAGAGACCAATATCCACGTACTAGTTCAGGGATGGCGAACATGACGGCTCAAATTAAGACTCTCTCACGTAATCATTTTCAGAGATGGCAGGAGTGATCACAGGCCCTATTTCCGTCATTTTTTTCCATTGAAATTGCCATTACTGAACACTTTCGTGGAATCAACCACAGTATATTTTTTTCAATCGAATACATCGCAAATGTAGGTAAAACACGCAAAAATAGCGCGAGAATTTCGTATTTGCAGCCGTGGAGCGCTGGCCAGAACGTCCCAATCCATAGCCATGCAGTTACATGAAGAGTGGTAGTGGTTGGGGCTCTTGGTGTTATTACGCGTCTAAGGTTGTGCCTTATGGAAGTCTTGGGACGCCGCCCGAGCATGCGCAGAGCAAAGTATCTAGTGGGTTGACATCGCCGCGCCGCCCGGCGGCCGTATAATTTTGGTGATGCACTGATGCAGAATAACATGTTTTGGTAACCAGTTGACTTATTTTGCGTAAATTGTTTTATCGAATGAGTGATTGGCATGTAAAGAGGCCCTGTTGTAGCTGCGTTAATCGAGTTAGTGATTGTGTTTTAGCGTTAGTGAATAGAGTAATAGAAAGAAAAAACAGCGTTTCAGAATCAGCATTTTTCGTGATATCATAATTTCAAAGGCGGTCAAGATCCAAGTAAATTTAATGTTGAGACATTTAAATTTGCAGTTCCAATCATCACTGGTATAGAGCCTAAAAATAGCTTAATCGACAAGAGCGAATCACAAATAGTCCCGAATCGCAAAAATACTGGTTCCGAAGAAATAATCGCGGCTGTGGTTAATTGCCGTAATTTAAGAAATGAGATTCCCGATTTTCAGCATTAAATTCATGGTACGAAGTGTTACGTAATTATTGGAACTGAAAGTTGGCTATAAAATGATGATTCATACAATGAAATATTCCCAAAATCGTTCACCGTTTATCGGAAAGATAGAATTAATCGAGCTGGAGGCGGAGTATTTATAGCTGTAAAGAATTCAATCGTCAGCCAAGCATTAACCGTAACTGAGACCAGCGTTGAATCTGTGTGGTTTACAATTAAATGCCCAAAATCCAAAACAATGTTAGTTTGCTCGTATTACACGTATCCCAACTCAGATATAAGAGGAATGTTGGATTTTGAAACCCAAAAAAACTGCATAGCATCCAAGTATCCTGAAAGAAACTTCATTGTAGGTAGAAATTTCAACG
The DNA here is from genome assembly GCF_921293095.1 of Ischnura elegans. NCBI lineage: Eukaryota > Metazoa > Arthropoda > Insecta > Odonata > Coenagrionidae > Ischnura > Ischnura elegans. The sequence goes on from NC_060253.1 coordinate 95,482,130, forward strand.
TACCTTCTATAGATTGGCATACTATAGCTTCATTCCTGGTGGGAGTGATAAAGTGATTTGCGAAGCGTTATCAAAAGTTTTATACTAAATTCATTCAAATAGCATCCGTGCATAAACAGAGGAGAAAGTATTCTTGATTTATTAGCGACAAATATACCTCATCAGGTTACGAACGTGAACACCGTTTAAGGAATAAGTGACCATAGAGTTGTAACTGCAAAGTTTTCTCTAAATACCACTGAAAATTTAAAAAAAAGAAGGTAAAGTTTTCATTTTTAAAAGGGCTGATTTTGATAGGTTCAAGAGTCATCTGAAATGTGCTTTCCCCGCGTTTCAGGAATCAATAATAAAGTTTAATGTAGAGGGTGTTTGGAAAGCTTTTCTTTCGTTCGTAACTTCGGGAATAAATAGCTACATCCCTAGTAAAACATAAAAGAAGCTAGCCAATGGAGATGGTATGACGCGGAAGTGAGAAAATCATTGAGGCGACACAGATCGTGCCATGCTAAAATGAAAAAGGTCAGCACGGATTCATCCGCTATTGAACGCGAGTCAATAATTTAAAAATATAAGTTGTCTAAAGCCGCCACGAAGGAAGCGTTCAGGAATGCATTCAGGAAACACTTGTAGACCAGCAACGGGATAATCCAAAGGCATTTTGGTCTTATGTTCGGGAAGTTCAAGGTAGAAGATCTACCGTATGTTCGCTGAGAAACGATAATAGAGATGTGTTGACAAACAGTTCCGATAAAACCATTTTATTAAATTCCTACTTAAAGAGCGTGCTCACCGAGCCTTCTGAGAACTCATCCGAAACAGTTGACAATGGTTGACAATATCTTCACACGAAATATGCCGCCTATTGACATTAGTGCGCACGGAATAGAAAATATATTGAAATCGCTCAGTCCAAATAAATCATCCGTTCCAAACTAAATCCCGTCTCGCGTATATAGAGAACTAGCCCTAAGGCCCAGGTGGAAATAAAGTGGTGTATGAACTCTTTCACGCGAAATAAAGCGACCACTATTAATAATTAAGAAATTATGGTCGAATGGATATTATACATTTCTTCTAAATTTCAATAACTTTTGATTAATCAAACCTAAATATTTCTATTTGGAAATCTCATGGCCTCGCCTCCTGATTTTACCGCTAGCAACGTAAGAAGAACACTTACTGGCTCATCAACCTGACTGTAACCCCGTGGGGAATTGTGAAAACGGAATTGCCACCAATGGGCGCCACAACAGTAGGGGTGAATGAGGCGCATGTCCGCGGCTTGTGGATTGAATTTCGGTCACATTTGTGTGAGAAATTAGTTGGGATCAATCCCTAAACGTATGCAGGAAGTTGTAGAGACAGCGAGTACGCTGATACATATTAATTAATTGAAAAAATTCTACAGTTTTTAGTATTAAGCACCTATACCACCGCGAAAAAAATCATCTCACAGCAAAATCACGTGAGAGCCCGAATAAAAAGTCTAAAGACATGGGTGCCAGTGGCGAAGCGAGGAGGGTGGGTGTTTGAAAGATATAACCCTCCTCCCAGATCTTTGATAAATTTTTAAGTTAATTACCTTTTACTTGATTGAATTAATATTACTTATAGAATAGTGTAAGGAGTAATAAAATGGCCCTCAGAAAGCCTTAAAACTCACTATTTGAACATTATATCTTTAAGTAATTCTGGGGGAGAGCCACCACACATTCCGCTTACCCTGGCGGGTAATTTATGCCCCCAGTATCAATTTTAAAAAAACCCACGCCTCAATTGCTGGCTGCGCCCGTGATGGGAGTCATCCATTTTGATTTGAAATATGTGTTAACATTGGTAGAATCAATAAACTCGGTTGTTTCAGACTTAACTTTGTGAAAATCCATTTTAAGCAATTAAAACGGCATGGAACTTTTTCACACAGTTTATTTAAGACAACCGGTTTCGTCGCAGAGGCGACATCTTCGGGTACAGAAATCGTTATTTTTATAGCAATAACAACCTAATAACAACAAAAATACCGATTTCTGTGCCTGAAGATGTCGCCTCTGCGACGAAACCGGTCGTCTTAAATAAATTGTGAGAAAAAGTACCATAACTTTTAAATTTTTTATTGATAGAATCATTATTCTAATGATTGCAGTCGTTAAAACTTCAGTTTTAACTTGTTCTATATTCATCTGCTTAGATATGTCGATGTTGGAAATGTCTATTTTAAAAAATGAAATAAGTATGGTTACATCGTACTCGAACCGTCTTAGAATTTCATCGCAACTGCCGACCGTGGTGAAGGTGAAGGAGCCCGAAAGAAAACACTCCGAAGCATAGTGGGCTAAAATCGAAAGAAGATAATATAAAAATATTTAAAAAAAATTAAGAGTTAGGGAGTTGAAACTACGCATAAATATTCTCAAATACATTTTGCAGAACATGCCAGATCTCTCGTCAACTAGAAAATTTATCGAAAAACGTCCACCCGCGATTTTTCTTTTCTGATCAACTGTATCTCGGTGTGTTTGGGGTGGTGGAATTATACTGCTCATGGTAAGCGAATACAGGTGAGAGAGCAGTGAGAATAGAATGCAATTATGACGTGGAACAGGGGAACGTGATATGTTAGTATCAGGGGCGGTCTGGCCAGAGGTCGGCGATCGCCTAGGGCCCTCCCAAACGCTCGTCTCTATCGTGAAGCTTATATGAAGGGTGTAATAACAAAAGGCTCGTATTACTTTAACCGAAGCATTCATTGCAATTATTAAATTCTAAGTTTGCATTAGTATGTATGTTATTATATACGTTTCCATCATTGTTGTTTTTTCATTTTCTGAAGTTCATTTGTTGTTTGTTGCGTTTATGTTTTGATTTTTTAGTGTTTTGCTTTGAATTGGCGACTTTGTTACAGAGAAAAAAAAAGGGATTGCTGTGAAAGAAATTAGGATTCAAGCACTTCATTTTGTTGGTTTGGTTCATGCGTAGCTGCAACACGCTTTATATTTTTGTTTGGAAGCCAATCTTTCCAGTTTTAATTTTATATAACCGCTATGATGCACTATCGAAAGGCGCCAAGGGGACCACGGAGTAACGACCCATCCGACGGACGGTGTGCTGCACTTGGGGTGAACTCCTCAAAGCAATCAACCACTGGGATCGAGCAGTCTCTGAAACAGTGCTGCCACCACTAGGATTTGAACCGCCAGGGTCAGATGCCAACACACTAGCCACCACACCGAAAAAATCGTCTCAATTTGTTGTAGCAGTCGTTAAATGTAAAATTAAACATTTCTGGCAACTTCATCTCACTCGCTGAATCCTCAAACCCGAGCATCATTTGAATTATTAAAATGTTTATCCGTCGCAACATTTACGGCCCTTTGTATATCGTGATTTGGATTAATGTTACTTCCACAACATGCGTCATAGCTGACAGAAAAAACATTTACACAAAACGTTACTTAGCATTTTATTATGTGAGGCACTCACTTGTATTTAAACACGACTGGAACAGCATCTGAGCTTGGGTCACAAGGATTGGCTGGTCTGCTAGAGGATCTTGTTCCAGGACTTCTGCAAAGAAATAATTGTTATTAGTAACGAAAGTGGAGGAGAGAAATGATTCATTTGGCTCGATCAAATATTAGGATAGGTACACTCCGAAAAGCCGACGGCATTTGGTGAACTGATTGTAGCGATGAATAGAATCAGATACTAACCTCTACCATATTCACTTCGATTGCATTAGCTATTCGAAAGATTCAAGTTTGCAACTGCGCATTTAAATAGGAATAATTTTAATGTATGTTATTTAAAAAAATATTTTGACTTCACACAAGCCTTCCATCGAGGCTTTAAAACAAGAGTTTGTCCAAAAAGGGAGTATATTATTTATTATTTTTACTGCAAAGTTAGCATTTGATTCGTCCTAAGCTCTACTTTCATGCGATTATCACGATATGACTTATGCACGCCAACATTCATCGGCTCAAAGAGTCATACGGTGACGAGCCAAAGCTTTATTTTTATCATGATTCTTACGGTACGGGAATTTAATATTTGTTTACAGACAAAACGACAAGTATGTTCCAATTGCATTGATCAACATGCTTAACCAAGGTAGGAATGATATTTGGAGCTGGCCACCGACAGCTAAAGCCATTTTCGCCTTGTGTCACACAATACGGGTTGCTGACCGGACATTAGACAGCTACTGGATCTGGGTACTGGCATGACAGTAGCTCGACGCCGTTCACACAGGTGCGAGCTGCTGGCGTGAAAGGAGACAGTTACTGCACGTCGTTTCAGTGGCGTTTCAAACCCAGTTCATTGCGAATGTGTTCAAGCGAGGCTTTACGCTAATCTCTATCCTTATCATTAGGATTCAAGCTATTCCATATGTTGGTTTGGTCCTTGCATAACTCCACAAACTTTATATTTCAAATGGTAGCCCGTCTGTCCTCCATTTTTCGTTTTCAAACACTACTTGAAACCAGAGGCGCAGCCAGGAATGCTGGTACTGGGTGCACCCATGTGGAGCTGGGGGGGGTTTAGGTGCAACGAATACCGGGGTGTGTGGGGGTATGGAATACCCACCAGGATAAGCGGTACGTGCGAAATTAATAAATTGCGGAATTTTGAGATAAATTGTTCAAAATAGTGAGTTTTACGCTATTACGCTTTCTGAGGGATATTTTATTAATCCTTACACTATTTTATTAGTAATATCAATCCAATTAAGTGAAATAGATTAAACTTACGGTAAACACGGTATAACCCCTAACACACCCCTCGCAGCACCACTGCTTGAAACTATGAAACACAAATAATGCACCCGACGTGGTCCCAGACTTACGAGCTATTGTCTTTTCGCAGTACCGTGCGGGTTGACGTCCGAGTCACATTGGAGTTGCCGCTTGTGGCAAAATATGGGGGAAGGTGAGAGGCGAGTAAATACAAAACTTTCTGTAGAAACTCGGTTGTGAGTTACTGATCGACTCGCACATAACGTATGATGCGGACACACTGTAGGAGTAGCCGCGCTGCCGTAACTGACCAGGCCAGCTCGGATACTAGCTCGCACTGTGTAAACCAGGCCTCAGGGAAGGGTGGAGAAAATCCCGGCGTTGATATTAGTCTGTTTTTATCAAAAGGCACTTTAGGGGACCACGGCTTAACGGCCCATCTGACGGACTGAGTGCTATACTTGAAGAGCCCTCCAAAAAGAACTTAAGTTAGGGGCGGGCATTCTCAGAAAATTCTCCACCGCCGTGGAACCAAACCCTAGGACCAAACGGCTTAAAGCACCAGAGTGAACACAATTTAATCAGTAATTAACTCAATTAAAAAATTGGGGCACTTTCATGCTTTCTGTACACGCATTTATTTTTCCCAAGGTAATCATTAGATATTGTCCCTCTGCAAAAAAAAGATTGAATTCTCTCATAGCTTGACAATTGTGTAATCTCCTCAGTCAAAATTGTCTCATTGCATTACTTGATAAATTATTTAATTTAATGGCAGTCGAATTTAGCTTCTATTTTGATTTTTAGTTGTCTTCCAGAGACTGAATTCTAATAATAAGGCCGCATAGAGTACTTAAACATTTGTCGGGGATGGCGGTGTCCCTGGTGGGTAGCTGCATTTCAAAATGGGAAGTTAATTTAGTAAGTACAGCGTAATATCGGTGTAGGGGTCCTTTTCTGGGCTAAAATATTTCCTTCCTCGAAAATAGTTGCTTGGACTTAAAAACTGAGTAAATTTCGTTGTTTAAGAACCCAAATTTTAGATTTACCCATAGAAATTAATTGTTGTCCGTAGATTTTAGAAATTTCAATTATTGCACTTGGTGTCCTATATGGACCTCAAAATTCTGAACAGTAGACCTGATTTTATTTTTGGTATAATAGGGAGAACATTCTCAAATCACATTTTCAGGGGTTTAAAAGTAGAGCCCGAGAAAAAATTAAGAGTAAGCCACATCCAAGGACCGTATCTTCCAAACATTTAAGAATATAAATATTTCATAACAATATTGGCATTGTCAATGCATGAGCAGAAAAGCCAGTGAAATTCTGTAATACGGCTTGCGCTTTCAATGAATGTAATTTGGAATTGGACTGCACATACTTCTTATCCTTTGTGCGAGGTGCAACTTTCTTTCAAAGAACCAATCGGTGGACGCCGTGAAATCTGGGATCGGATGATTGGCCGCCCAGTTACCGCACGTGAACTGATAGAAGTCCTCGCAGGGGTCTGCATCCAAGTCCAGGGACTTCATGAGATTGGCCGCTGAAAAACAAATGAAGATGAATAAGAAACAGTCAAGTTCAAAAATGAATCAATTCCACAGAAATACTGCGAATATAATAAAAATATAATTTATTTCTTTGCGTTCGATTATGGCGGAAATTTGAAAATGAAAGCAAATAATAGCAAATTTTTAAAGCAACTGCAAACATCAAATATTATTTTGGCCAATATCAAAAGCTCTGGGTTAGAGAGCGATGGAAATTCAAATTATCATACATGAATAAGTAATTTTAAAAAAACTTCGTTTGACCAAGGTGAAATAAATATGAAACTCACTATTTGCTCACATTTCATGCGTTTAAATTATTTTACATGCTACTCAAGTAATTTGACCCTTGAAGAGTGAGTTCGCGAGAAAAAAAAAACATCGCACTGTTACAGAAGGATTTTTGAGTGAGAATGAAGCAGAAATTATTTTTATGTTACTCACAGTTATAGGAAAGAATTCCCACAGCAATCAGCAGTGCAGCAGCTAATATAGCCAATAATATAATCACGGCAACCAAGCGTCTTTGCAAATTGGACTTGTGACTTGGAGTGGTGGCTCTTTTTAAACTGAAAAGGGACATTGAAAAAAGTATATTACGACATTGCGGAATGAGTGGCAACTAGATTGTCACGCTTTACGTTTACTAACCGCTAAACCTCGTTTCAGATAGGTCAGAACTCAGACCGAAACGAAAATAAAAGTTAGCTAATTTGGAATGTTGCGTTTACCAACGTGAATATTATAGATCGATCTTCATCTATCGATTCTTCCCTAATTCCCGTCTGTCTATAATTCGCTAGGCAGGAATGCATCTTGTCGTCAATTGAGGTTAATCTAGCTTCTGAATATGGAGTTAGAGATGAAAGCATCAGTTTCATCATCAAATGGAGGCACTGTCGATGGCAAATTGAAACCGATATGTTTAGAAACATAGAATGAATTGAAGAAAAATGGAACAACGAAGGATGTAATTTGCCATCGTTAGGGAATTTACTTGATAATATTCTATCTTAATAGAAGACTCATTCAGGAGACCCAATTCGTGGGAAATTATAAATCAATAGAAATGTATATAAATTTGGTATTTGTGGAATAAACAATGTGGCTTTCGTGAAAGAAAGTGTTCATCAGATGGCAAAGAAGATTCACGATGCGCAACTGACTCTTGGGCTGGGTGAGCTCGAGGTGTTTGCCATTCATCGCCGGAGCGGCCCAACCTATTCGAAAGTGAGCTTCACGGAAAGAATAGGGTGGTTTCCTACTATTTTTTTATTGCCTGAATCGAAAGATTATTACTCCTGGAACGTTTTTCACGCTTTTAGATTTTTAAATGACGATATCTATTTTTCGCGATTAAATGAAAAGTGAAAATTTTCAAGCGCGAGAAAACGCGACGGCTAAGTATGAGTGCTGGGAAAACTCCGTGTGACGTCGTTCTGGTTCCCGCTGCCTCAAGTGAGGTGACCATGGGGAGAGGCTTTGTGCGCTGATACGACGCAGGATGCTTGCAGGCAGCAGAGTACCCTACTAGCTGGTAGCGCTCGGCTTAAATAAGGATTATTAATAGCTTATCAAACGAAGAAAACTTTCAGACCTTAGGCAGTTTTAATAGGTGATTATTAAGATATGTTTCCCTGAGCTCTGTGCCTCATGCATGCATTAATAATCTCAGACGATGTTAAATTCCTGTCTACTCGTACAGAAACTAGGTCCCTGTGACGTCACGTGGAGTGGCATCGCATGGGCGCCAATCTGGCTTTTTTCAAATGAGGTTAAAATTGACCATTGCCATTCGTCTTAACTGGGATTTCTAAAACAAAATAATTTGTATATTATGAATACACGAATGGTAGGTTACGAATCGCAATCAATGCCTTTCGTTTTCCTTGATGAAGGAAACTACCCTATTTTTCGGTACACTTTTGGGAAATCGGTTCAAAATCCCAGCCTATTATAAAATCAACGAAGCCTAGGGCGTAGCCTTCTAGTCTGTAGCGGCTCCAATCCTGGATCGTGTTAAGACTTTTAAATACCCTACATAATTTTTCATGAATAGCGCAAATTTCCTTTGCATTTTATTCACGAATAAAGTCTTTCTGTGCCGGATCCAAAAATAAGCTTTCATCCCATTGAATTTGCGGCAATAGGAGTGCGAAATAGCACCACTCTCTGTTTTTCCTCCAAAAACCTTCCCACACCACGTTTCGCGAACTTCAGCTTCTTCAGACTCTGCCACATTTATGTATCTATCTATCTATCTATCCCTTCTGCAGTTAGAATTTATGGCAATAACTCTTAGATATTCCGAAGGGAAACAAGCACAGCACCCAATTTTGAAAATGAAGGAAATGTAATGCCTGTAGCTGATAGATAAAAATTATAGGTTACCTGATACATTTCCCAATGCAAGAGTTGAAGGTGTTCCGGCAATATCTCGCGGAGTGTGACATTAGAGCTTGAACCATCATCTTACACTTCCGACTCGAACCTCGCCTATGACTACTCATGACTGAAGAACGATTTCGATCACAACGAGAGATCGAGAGTTAGCCAGGGGAGTTACATGGGAGTTACAATGTCGATGGAATTCGCACGCTTTCAATTCTCGGGCGCATCAAGTAGACAAGTCGAAAACATTGTACACACATGGGTTGTCGCCACACGTCCCCGTTGTGCTAAGCCACGTCGCGACGCAGTGCAACGCTCTAATTAAAACTATATAAACATCGCATATATGGAAGTGCAGGCAAGATCGTTCCTCCATATTGTTGTACAGGCTGTTCCTTTGATCGTGTGTCGTTTTTTACCTCCATTTTTTGCCTCTTTTCCTCGAGCAGTATTCATGATAATTGGCATACTCATCGGAAAGGGTATGTTTTGTTGAAAGTAAGCAAAATTTTACAATTTTGAACTTTTGACCTCACAACGTGGGTCCAAACCAAAATCTAAAATTAGTCTCACGGAGTTTTGATTGAAAAAAAATAAATCAAGATCGAAAAAAGCAGAATTTCAATTAAAATTATGACAATTTTTAGATTTTCGGACTTAATGAAAACAAAAAAAAACACTTATTTATGAAAATTCTACCGTTGACCCAGCTAGGTCACAGTCAAGGTCATATGGGTGACAGAAAGAATACCACAACAACAAATACGTCAATTCATAGGCGGATCTAGAGGAGAGGGGGCACGTCCCCCCCAGACCCTTAAGAAATATGCAGGATATTTAATACGGTCCCACTATCGTTGCGTTCGTTTTGTATTGCGAGGTATCCTTGTGCCCCCCAGAACAAAATCCTCGATACGGCCTTGTTGGTGCTCCCCCCCCCCCCCCCCCCACAGAAAGAAATCCTAGATCCACCCCTGCGTCAATTCACAGGTTTTATCGGGTGCCCAAGTCAGTGGTATAGCCCAAATACTCGCCTTATCCACTAGTTGACCTCCAAGGCCATGACGGAGGCCAAAGGTCGTAGAGGTATCATGACAACCATATCTGTCATGCTAACCACCGTGTCGAACCATAGGTTTTAACGGGTGTAGATCATAGATCCGTAGTATTCATTACAGTACCTCCGAAGTTCATATTGGAGGATCAAAGGTCATAGAGGTATTTTTTGAAATATCAAGGAAACTAGAGGAATGGTGCAGTCCGCACAGGGGCGGTCTGGCCAGGTGGGGCTAGTCGGCGATCGGCAAGGGCCCCGAGCTTACGGTGCCCTCACAACGCCAGCGTATATCGTGAAGCGGCCGGCATGCCCTGATCGCGTCCGTTCTCTCCCTCGCCTGTCCCACGCTTAGCCATTTTTTCCCTCCTCCACCCTTCCCCTAAGACTCCATTTCCTTAGCGAAACGCGATATCCCCACAGCTGTGTTTCGAGGTAGTTGAGCCCCCAATTAGGTTACCGAGAAAAAATATCAGTTTACAATGAATGGGTACCATTACAAGAGCTAAGTGTAAATCGCGCTTTTGTTTTTATTTTATCCCAATTCCAGTAACAGTTTATCGTATTTCGTAGCATCTTTTTTTTATTTTCATAATGAGGTAGATGACGATGAAATGCAGTGAAATACAGTTATAAGACAAAATACAGAACATTTCAAATAATTATGTTGTTGAACAATAATATATTAAGGAATAAGACATGTAGTGGCGGAGGTGTAGCTAGCCCGCGCCCACTTGTAGTTCGCGGCCACGTAGAGTCCCAGCCAACTAGCAGCTGGCCAGTCGCTCACATGCTTTAAGCAGTGAGTGTCGGCGGAGCATTTAAACTGCGCTCGGCACAAAATGTACGAATTTTGCCGTCGAAAAGGCAAATTTGCGTAAAAATATCATAAAAGTCCAGTCATCGCATCTATATCGCATTTGCGATTTTCACGTATGACGCATCTCATTTGTCTGCGTCTTTGGGTGAGGGCTATCTATCATGCACCGTCAAACTCACGATCAGTTCCACAGATAGGAAGTAAGGATGGAGGCGGTGTTGGATGGGGCAGATACGCTCACGGCGAAACTATTCTGTATTCTTCCCCACATAAATCCAAAAATCTTACACAGTTCAATAATTTCTGGTTTGGTTAGTAAGAGAATTTTATGTCATTCATAGTGTTAATATGAAACGTGTGTACATGAGCGATGCGCAGAAAAGAAATAAGGAGAATAATAATCGCTTAGATGTTAATAATATCTCAAAAAACTTGAATGCTTGGCTGAACAAGGACAATGGTTCCAGTAAAAATACGCAACCAAAATCAATACACTATGAGAGTTTAAATACAGATTCAGGTACGTTTGAATATTCGTCTTTTCATTTTTAGATTGTTAAAAAAACCCAATATGAAATCAAAGTGCGATTGTCCACGAAAAAAAGTTACATGAAATATTTTAAAGGGAATACGCGCTGGGTAAAGTTTTCGAGTAATGTTAAAAAAAAAGGCTAAAAAAATTGCCAGTCAGGACTTCTTCTTGTTGTAAAATAATAAAAAATGAAAATATAACAAAAATCCAAAAAGTGAAGACAGCGTGTCTAAACCCCAAAGTGCGTCCAATAGGGTAGTTTTCATAATCAAAGAAAACGAAAGGCATTGAATGCGATTTGTTATCCACCATTAGTGTATTCATAATATACAAATTATTTGGTTTTAGAAATCCCAGTTTTGAAGAATGGGAATGGTCAATTTTAACGTTATTTGAAAAAGGCCAGATTGGCGCCCATGCGATGCCACTCCACGTGACGTAACCTACTTTCTATACGAGTAGATAGGAGTTTTACAATGTCTGAGGTGTCCAATGCATGCATGAGGCACAGAACTCAGGGAAATAATCACCTATAAAAACTGCCGAGGTTCGGAAATTTTCCATCGTTTTATAGGGTATTAATAATCCTTATTTAAGCCAAGCGCTACCTGCTAGCAGGGTACTCTGCTACCTGCTAGCATCCTGCGTCGTATCAGCACTCAAAGCCTCGCCCCAAGGTCACCGCACTTAGCGACAGCGGGAACCAGAATGACGTCACACGGGCTTTTCCCAGCATTCATACTTAGCCGTCGCGTTTTCTCGCGCTTAAAATTTTTCACTTTCCATTTAAGCGAAAAATAGATATCGTCATTTAAAAATCTAAAAGCGTGAAATACGTTCTCCAGGAGAATAATCTTTCGATTTAGTGAATAAAAAATAATAGGAAACCACCGTATTGGAGATTAGCCAGTATGACTGAAATGTCTACATAAGTTTGTTGCGAGGTGATGAAGCAGCTAAAACATGTACAGAAAGCCGTAAAATAAAATGTGGAAATGGCGTGGTTCAAGTCCACAACCTCAACTCAAGCTCAACTGTATCGTTTTTAATAGTTTATTTACTACAGTAAATATTAATTTTTCAAGTTAAATTAACCATAAATTATTAACTTCAGTCCGAAGATCGTATCAGCAATATTAGAAGAATTTAAATAATTTATAATTTATTCTAACTGCTTTTTTGTATTTATTACCTTAATTGTGTGGAAGTAGGTGGTAACAATATAACTATAAGTAATTATATATATTGTGAGTATTTCTTAAGAGTTCCTGAATGCAAAATCACTTAGGACAACACATTAAGTATTTCATTTATTGATTGGGTTCCTTAATATTTGAAAGTTACTGATACATTTTTTAAAACTACAGCTTCTCTAATATCAAAATTAACAAACAATCCAAATAATTTACTTGGTCTTTTATTGTATGCCAGACAGTTTTCATGGGTCGACTGATTTATTTGGACCAAACAAATTGTTAAATATGATCCGTACAAAATAATTTAAGATATTTTAGTTAATTCAAGCCTAAATTTCCCTATAATATTAGCAGGTTCCTCAATTTTGCTCAAGTTTATATCTACACTTTAAAACAATCACCAACGAGTATGGATAAAAGCTACGTACTTATGGTTATATCTATATGATACGTAGAAAATAATTAATTGGTAACAACCAAAAACCATTATCTAGCCCCAAGTATACTTTCGTTATGTTTTACAACTTTATATTTAATAAAAAAAGACTCAAATTTCTTGAATCCAAGTTTATTTGCAATTATAAAATTCTACGTTTCCGCTAATTGCGTTATTTACGGCATAATGAAAAGATTACATAAAAAAATTGAGGGTGCTAGAAGATAAAAGAGAACCTGATTCTTTTTTGTAAGAATTATTCGAATAGGTTATTTAAGATTTCGGTGAAGTTTCAAGGTACAAATTCACTAAATAGATACAACAATCATAATGCATAATTAAACTATATACGTTGTGAAGTTATCACTTTTCATGGTATTTTTTCATATGAAAACGCTATTTTTTAAATTGTAACGCTTTTAAGACCCAGAATAACGTCATAATCCATTTCCGGGCATAATATCTCCTATTATTTTCTGGTGGGCTGGGCCCGAATCACCCAGTAAGGAGGGCCCACAATCACTCCAGGCAGGTCCACCTATCGATATTATTGACTTGGCGATCACGAAGGAGAAAAACTTTATTGCGAAGTCAAATGAAAACAACGTTTTGGTTTTCAAATATTTCAAATATATATATGTTTTTGCACTCAAACTATATTTAGGATCCGAGTATGAATTGCAAATGAATTTCATAGGAGGAAAATATCAAAGTTAGATAAATATTTTTTTTTCCTATATTAAACATCATTGAACGAGCCATCCCACCCGAGGCAGACAAAATGGAATGCTCTCCACAAAAGATCGAGAAAAAATGTCCTATGGCATGAAGATTAATCACAAGAAAACACTGATTATGCGGTTTGTAAAGCATCATGAGCGAGGAATTTGAGACTCGAGGTGGGTGGGTGGGGAGAACCTTTAGGAGGTAGAGCAATTCAATTATTTTGGCAGCACGGAAAACGGATACAGCGGTAAGGACATCAGGAAGAGAATTGCGTTAGCAAAGGAGGCGTTCATGAACAGGAAGGAGCTAATGAGGGGAGCGTTATGTAAGAGTTTAAAGAAAAGGTTAGTGAAGAGTTTGATCTGGAGTGTAGCGGAAACGTGGGCGTTTAGGAAGGAGGACGAGAAAAGACTGGAGGCGTTTAAGATGTGGGTGTGGAGAAGAATGGAGAAAGTGAAGTGGACGGAAAGGAAAAGGAACGACGAAGTGCTGGACCTGGTGGGTGAGGAGAGGCAGCTTTTAGATGAGATACAGAGGAGACAGAATGCATAGATGGAGCGAGTACTTAGCGGGGAGAGGATGTTGAAAACTGTTTAATAGAGGGTAGAATGCTGGGTAAACACTCTTAAAAGCATTTTTAGATAGAGTGAAAGGGAGTAGGCCTTATTTGGAATTGAAAAGGGAAGTCCATGAGGGGAGGGCAGACTGCCGGAATGCGTCGTGAAGCTCCATGTAAACCTACCTTAATTGCTATAATACTTAAATTATAATAATAAGCGCTTCAGAAATCCCCATAGAAATAAATCATATGGTGTGATACTGGGGTTACTCGGCGGCCACTCAACTTCTATCTCCATGGACATTTGCGATTGCCATAATTCCCATTGAGGACTAACTTAGATTTGTGGGGATGAGCTCCGTCCTGTTGCAGTCTCACTCCTCCCTTGTATTATTATCCATAGAATGCATTGTGAGAAGACTTTGGAGCTTCGTTTTCTGATCAAGCGAAGTCGATTTGCCGAATTCGGTCGAAATCCGTGACCCAATGGACAAAACGCAGGTCGAATTTGGGAGGGACGTCCTAGTTAAATTAGTTATCAAAACATATAGTTAATCCAACAACTAGAGGTGGGACAAATTTATGTCGGATTTAATCTTAACATTCCCTATTAAAATATATTTGCCAAATTTAGAATTAAAAAAGTGTAAATTACGGTTTTCCTTCCATCGAGTTCATAGAAACCTCAAAACCAAAGAATATTCTTCGTCCCTGGGTTCTTTTTTCCATAAATTAAGTGAAATTTGACATTTTCTGACGAAAATACTCAAAAGCCTTTGAGAGACGAATGAGTTCCTTACGAGTGACCAATTCTTTACCAATTGCGGAAACATGAGAATGCATATGTCCACAGCGAAATAACCCCTCTTCATCCACACCATAAATAATACTAAAAGCGATGTATCATCTGAAAGGTTCGTTGCATTACCCAAATAACCACACCCAAACCAATTGAAGTATACTCACTATGTGCTTCGGGAGCTGACTTCCACCAGGTCTGGATGGCTGTCGGATGGCTGTGTCATAGGTATGGTCCATGTTGAGCCTGGAAGGTGGCAACACAGAAAAGAGAACTTTAGTCAGACGAGGAGGTATTCCCCTCGTCAAAGTGGAAACATTTTTGAATTTCATTTTATTATTTCAGCAATCAAATTACGTACGTATGAGGTATGAATAACACCTCAATCACCGTGGAATTACTGTTTCAATCCTTTATCACAACATTCATAGCAATTATTTAGACGTTTAATCTAAGGCGCTACTCTTATTTAATGATACTGACGTAATAATGTTTTTATTTCGAGTTTCTTGTTCAATATTTTTAGACAATTTTGCACATTGTGAGTAATATGTCCCTCAATACGAAACTTTTGTACGATATTTTTAACACTTGTATGTAGGGATGGTCGGATCGGATACCTCGTATCCAAATATCCGCGGATATTGCCCTTCATGGGATACATCGGATCTGGATCCGAAATTTTAAATAATAGCTTCAGTGAATGCAACGCCCCATAAGGGTGGAAAGAGTTCCGATTCTATCTTCGAATGCGCCGTCGCATGCGATTCTGGTCCTACTTACGAACCGTTTTGTTTGAAAGCTCTCGCTGAGGTTACGTAGGAGAATTTCAGCCGTGGAAAATAAAAAAGGCAAAATACGACTGGCAATTATTGTTAGTGTGACTCATCTCAAGAGATTGAACAACCATCGGGGGAATCTCAGCGTCAGGAATTTGAAAATGCATTTAGATCCGAAAATATCCGATCCGAAAGATCCGGCTCCGAAAATCAAGGATGCGATCCAAATCCGGATCCGAGAAAAAATCCTGAATCCCTCCATCCCTACTTGTATGATAATTTACCGAAATGAGGCGAGCACAAAAGACTTTCCTTTACATCCATTAACGTATAACCAAAATCCAGGGTGACATTAACAGCATAGCGAGAACTCTTGGGTTGGTATCGACAGCAAAATGTGGAAATTGTTCATAAAAATTGATCTTTATTAAATAAACAATGAAACCTGTGTACAAGTTTCATAGAGAGATCTTTGATAAAGGTAGATTATAAGTCATACGGGATTGATAGTATTAAGTATTCATCTGTTATCGCAATATTTTAATGACTGAAGTTTTGAGGACTCAACTGCGGGTAGGGAATAAGGCTGATTAGGTTGAATTAATGGGGAAGGAATTAGACATGTTTAAAACAACATTAAAGAGATTCGTTACAATTAATTATAATCAGCGAGGAGTAAGATAGTGCGTGATGGAGTCAAGTATCTCTTCAGCGCACTCTTAGCTTACCTGCGACGGTAAAAGACTAATGCCATAATCCACACCTTCAACAAGGGATGTTAATTGATTCCAAGGATTTAATAATGATCGCTACTCGACACTTCATCTAAACACAGTTTTCACGATCTTCGACAGGATTGCCACTCCGAGCATCTGCGAGAATTGCCTTCACTATTTCCTTGCAGAGGTGTTGGTAAATAAGAATAACGCATTCTCTTAGCTGTGCAGAAAATTCCTCAGGAAAGTTAACACAAGGGAACAAGAGAGTACCACTAAAGACAAGATTTGCTCGGAAGATTTCGATGGATCGACACCTGCCATTGTTTAGCCATAGGCTCGTCTCTCGAAGGCCAAAAAAGCTCATTAAAAATATTTCGAAGAAACCCGAAAATCTAGCGACTGAAAAATGACCGCCGAAGCGGACTGGTTTCCGGAAGCTAGGGTCAGCGCGGACTACTTTGTTTAAAAGATGTTTTTTTGTATGTAGGACTAGGTTTTTAATTTGTTACCCCAGCCAAATTTGCTGAATATCAAAGTCATTGAAAAAGTTTTTGCAAAATGCATATTCTTGGCTTCTCACCAAAGAAAGTGTAGAACAAATATTGTTTTAAAATATTGATGTAAATGAATTATAAATACTACTTTAGTTGTTTTATTTTTCATGTACGTACTTGAGCTTTGTTAGCATAGATAACCAAGGTAACACAAATTGAGCTACGCCATATAAAAAGGTAAAAGGATAACCTGTTTGAGGCTACCAAAAATTCCTCAATTTTTCTATTGTCATGTAATTTGTGTGTGGAGTAATAAAATTATTATTATATTATTATTATCTTAATTTTGAAGTCCCTTCGAGGCACCACTGCGGTGCGCCCCGTAGCCTTCCTTTCTTGGTCGTACGCGAATATCTGAAGGGTCTTAGAAAAAGGAAAGGTCAGGCAACTGTTCGCTCAGGCATGGTCATGCCCCGTTTACACTACGCACGTACCGACCACGGTCGAAACAATTGGTGTTCTTGGTAAGGCTCTTTGGTCGCAACTACTCGCCTTTTTACTCGTCGTAACCATCGTAACCCAGTGCGGCCCTCGTTGTGTAATTTTGTCAGTTTACAATTGACGACGTGACTGCGTGAGGATATTGAAATCCAGGAAATTAAGAAGAATGAGGATATTAAGGTTTTCGTGTGGTAAAATTAACAATAGACCGCATTGTCTGTGAAACTTTAAAGAAAGTGGGATTTGTGAGGAGAATCTGTCGAAAATTTAAAACATATTCATGCTTTAAGGACAGTTGGTCCTCGCTCCGGTACGTTACACATTAGAATATAGTCTGTTGTTTACTGAAAACCTTATCCCATGCACCTTTTCAGATAATACAGACTGAATGCGGCTTGAACGTGTCGAAAATGAATTTTTCAAATTTAATATTTAAAAATTAGTAATCTCACTATCTGAATACTTTATATCTTCTATCCCTCGTATATTTAAAAGCATTACAAGACACATGATCTTCCAACAATGCATGATCTTCCTCTAAAAATTACAAAATTATTAATTCCTACGTAGATTGTTCTTATCTCCTTTTATATTTAAATCTTTATAGACCCCGTCATGTAATATAAATCGTCATCCGCTCGTGGTTATTTTCCATAGAAAAAAAGTATCCCTTTAATTCCTAGCTAGCCAGAATGATGAGGTAAAACTAGACCGTACTGTTTGTGAAGCCTTAAAGATATGTCAAAAGAAGATCAAAAGATTATATAAAAAATTTAACCATATTCACGCATATAGGATAGTACATATTGCTCTTATTATTATTCTAGGATAGGCTTAAATTCACAAACTAGGTGCAAGTATTGATTTCTCCATGTCTTTATCTAAATCGTTTACGGTGGAAAAGTTGATCATGCAATCCTCTTCACATAAAGATTGTAATTGGTTTATTATTTACGAGTGCTCGTTACTTTCCCGTGAAGTTTATATGTGAAGTTTAGTGTAAAAGCATGGTTAATGGGTTAAAAAGAAATAAACAAACAAATACAACTAGTTTCGTGTAGCATAAAACCTATCATTTTCTTCAATAGAACATAAAAAAAACTTTTCTCTTATCTCCGTCCATTACCTGCTCAATAAATCCTCTTCAATCGTTGTACCATGCATGCGACCACGGTCCGTACGATTTTAGCCTCATCACGTTGTGTAAACCCGCAGAGTTACCATCGAAGGGCATACTACCAAACGCTGCCGACTTACGATGGTTAGCGCTATGTAATAACATGCATATTTAAGTCTACCTGATATCAACTTTTGAAATGCATGCTTAAGAGACACAATACGAAAAATTTGCATTCCATTTTTCTAATTACTTGAAAAAAATCACAAAATATGTACATACTTTCAAAACTCCAAAACATAACTTTCAAATAAACATTCTCCATTCATAAAAAATGTATTCCTGACCCGATTTTTTCCAGGTAACTTTTGAAAAGTTTGGTTAATATAAAAACATTATTTTTTTAAGTTCCAATCCATTTATGAGGTATTCTTGATGGAGACTTTCGCGGGGTGGTGCAGCATGCGTAGCAAGGTTTTCGGGTTGACCTTCGTGTCGTTTCATCTTCATGACGGCAGTTTCGCCGGCGTTGCAGCTGGCGTCTTCAGGTTCGAAGTGTTTGATGCAGATTTTTGCCCGTATTACATAGGCCTTGGTTTGGACTAGGTGCGCTCTGAGTAATGGTGAAGTTCAGTGCGGGTGTGATGCTAAGAGAACGCGTGCATCACACCCGCACCGAACGTCACCATTAATCAGAGCGCACCTAGTCCAAACCAAGGCCTATGTAATACGGGCAAAAACCTGCATCAAACACTTCGAACCTGAAGACGCCAGCTGCAACGCCGGCGAAACTGCCGTCATGAAGATGAAACGAGACGGAGGTCAACCCGAAAACCTTGCTACGCATTTATGAGGTAGCAATCAGGAATATAAAAGAATATGTCCCAAAAAACTAAAAAATATAACTTGCAAAAAATTATCCTCCAATCATAAAATCTGTACTCTTGACCCAATTTTCGACGTATAACTTTAGAAAAGTTTGATTGATTAAAACGGACTATGCTTAGGCGTATCAAAATAAAATATATAAACAGGTATTAAAAAATAACTACTCCTATCCTGAAAATAAATTCCAGCCAATAAACATCCTTGATTCATAAAAAACTATTCCTGACACGATTTCAACTGGATAAATTTTGACAAGTTCATTAATAAAGATACAAAATGCATAGAAGAATTAATCAATTATTCTCATTAAATGAAAACATATCACAAAATAGGCTGCAACAAAATTCAAAGTAATTACTATCAAATAACATATCTCGTTACTATATCATTCATAAATACCGTATTCCTGACCATATTCTATCCGAATAACTTTTGAAAAGTTTAGCTGATTAAAACGCAACATATTTAGAAGTGTCAAGCCCTTTCTCTCGTTACTTAAAAATATATCACATATTTGTTTGTTGAACCTGCAAAATTGAAAATTATTACTAAATAATAATTACCAATCATTCATAAAAAAAACGTATAATTCCAGACCCTATTATTGGGGGATTACTTTTAAAGATTTTGGTAAATTAACACCCAAAATTCTCAAAAGCATAGATCCATTATACTCGTTACGTGAAAAAAATATAAAAAAATACACCACAACAAAACCCAAAATTATTGCAAGCAAATAATATTCCATCTTGATAAAAACAGTATTCCTGACCCGCATTTTACCGATTAGCCGCGGAAAAAATTAGTTCCTTAAAATAATGTGGGTTTCCATGCATCAATCCGTCATTCTCGTTACTTGCAAAAATATGAGAAAATATGCTCCAACAAAATTCAAATTTATTACCAACAAAAAATTATCATTCATTCCTAAAAACTGCATTCCAGTCCCGGATTTTACCAAATTACTTTTGAAAAGTTTGTTTGTTTAACAGACAATATGCCAATACGTATAAATGCCTTAATCTCATTATTTTCAAGAATATCACCAAACAGATTTCAACACAACTAAATATTATTGCAAGCATGTTTTATTGCACATTATTCCATTATTTTCAATGGATAAATTTTGAAAATTTTAGTAATTAAGATACAATATGCTCAGATGCCATTGTTGTTGTTATTTTAAAAGATATCACTCAATTTGCTATCACTAAAATTGATGTTATTGTGAGATAAGATTTGATCAACATTCATTGAAATATATATCCTGACCCGATTTTAACGGGATAATATTTGAAAAGTTTAGCTGAATGCAGGACGAAGTGCTTTAAAGGATCAATCCATTATTAATTTCACTGTCAACATTATCAAAAAAAATGCTAAAGCAAAATTAAAACTAATTGCCAGCAAAAAATCATTCTCAATTCATCAAAACAACATTAATCATATGCTTAGAAATATCAATCCACTATCTCCTTACTTAAAAAAATCAAAAAAATTCAAATACAAAATTAAAAATAAATGCTAGTAATTAAACCATCCTTCATTCTTAAAATCCGTATTTCTTACCTGATTTTAACGAGGTAAATTTAAAAAAGTTAAGACGTATACGACCATTATGCTGAAAGGTATTACTCCATTTCTCACGATACTTTCAAAAATATCACATAATATGCTACCGAAATTTCAAAAATATTGCTAGCAAATAGCCATTGATTAAATGCGTATTTTTAGGCCGATTTTTGACGGTTAACTTTTCAAAGGTAAAGAAAATTAGCACAAAAAATGCTTAAAGGTATCAAGGATTACACTCGCTCTTTTCGAAAATATCGCAGAATATGCAACAAAAAATTTGAAAATTAATTCTAGCAAATAACAATCCTCCATTCATAAAATTCGTACTTCTAACCTGTTTTTCACGGGAAAAGTTTTGAAAAGTTAAACGATTAACACCCAATATGCGCAGAAGCATCAATCCATTTCTCTCGTTACATTCGAAAATATCACAGAATATGCAAATCAAAACTCCAATTTATAGCTAGCAAATAACAATATTCCATTCCTTTTAATCCGTTTTTCCATGCCGATTTCAACGAGATAACATTGAATAAGTTATAGCGATTAACATCCAATATGGTTAGAAGTATCAATCCATTTTTCTCATTACTTTAAAAAATATCTTAGATTAAGCTACTACAAAATTCAAAATAATAGCTACCAATAACCATCCTCCATTCATAAAATCCATATTTCTCGGCGGATTTTCGTCGGATAGCTTTTAAAATGTTAAACAAATATGCCTAGAAGTAATAAATCATTTATCCCACATGCTTTTAAAATATCACAGAATATGCTACTACATAATTCAAATACTGATGGATAATAACCATCCTCCATTCACGCAATCCGTATTTCCAACCCGTGGTTGACCAGATAACTTTTCAAAAGTCAAGCCTATAACTACACAATATGCTTGGAAGTTTCAATCCATTTTTCTCGTAACCTAGAAAAATATGGCAAAAATACTACTACAAATTCAAAAATATTTCTAGCAAATAAAATTCCTCCATTCACAAAATTCCTATTTCAAGGTAGACTCCCACGAGATAAACTATTAAACACTCATGACGATTAACACCCACTACGTTAGAAGCATCAATCAATTTCTCTCGATACTTTTGAAAATATAACAGAAAATTCCAGCAAGAAAATTTAAAACTAATGTTAAAAGGAAAACATCCTATTAAAAAAATGCGTATACCTTTGCCGATCTACACGAGATATGTTTTTACCCCTACTGTTCGTACCAAAATTAAAAATGAACCTTAGAAAAAACAAGAAAAGTAATGCTGTAAAAAGTAACACCAAAATCAAGTGAATATATTAAAGTGTATGGTTTTTATAAGCGTTCAAACTGGAGTCTCTACACTTTTGGTACGGAGAGAAAGAAGTTCGCCCCAACATTATTTCCATCGTTTCATAACCGCTAACATTTCCCACCATATGGAAGTATTTTCGCTCTCATCAATCAAGACACTTTTAAAAGAATCACGGGGCTTTTGAATCGAAAGGGCAATGGTATCCGAAGCATTGTGTCACACAGTTTGAGAAAAGAATATTTCGTAAAACGACAGTTGAGAGATACCGAAAAGGAAAACAATATCATTTCAGGTAAGTATTTCCCACTAACACTAACACCTGTTCGTATTTGAATAAATTGAATCAGTGGCGTAGCCAGGAGTTTTATCCGGGGGGTGGGGGTGGAAATCCAAAAACAGAGGGGTCCGGAGGATAATTATTCAAGAACAGGGTACCTAGTGACGGGTTTTGACTAATTTTAACACTTTTCATTATGGAAAAAATTAATCTGTCATAGAAATATTTTTTAAATTCATGATTTATCATTAATATATATTTTACTATTTAATTTGTCTAGTTTTATTTATTAAACAAAAGGGCAATCCTTTTTAATAAGGGTATAATAATATATCACTTGCCACTTTCCCCTGCTCCATGGTTAATTTATTTTTTTATGTCTCAATATTTCGGGGGAGGGGGGGTCCGGCCCACCTGAATCCACCTCTCTACGCCACTGAATTTAATAGTTACTAACCCATCATCCGGCAAGGAGTGGAGCTTAATTAAAAAAACTCTGTAACCGCTTCAAAACATTGAACAACAACATTGACCATTACGAAACATGCTTCAAAATCAGTATCCGGCGTAAAAGGATGGAGGATGCGAATGGTTTTTACCACTCAGGGAACATGATAATCTTTAAAAAGCATACTTTTTCCATCCGTCCTATCCTACATTGAACTGAATTCAACCCAAAACAATGGAATTTAGCATAGGGCGAAAGGCCGTACTACCGATACAACAGCGGGCCATAAGACAGGGGGCATATCTGGCGCCGCAACAATACTTTCGTTCACCCTGGCAACCAGTAAAACGTAGCCGTACGGTGACATTATATCAATTGGATTATCCAAGCGATAGAGAGCGGATGCGATAGCATATTGTGGTGTCATAAACGAAGTTTAAACGCACTGGTTACAGTATAAAACAGTTACAGTGAATAATACATCAATCACTTGAGTAGCAGAGGAAGAAAATAGTCATCTCGCAGGGGTTTGCAGTGAGCTACAGCCGGCGGAGTTTCGACTTCTACCAGCAGAGTTAAAAAATAACTCCTGCAAATAACAGATTGCATTTATTTCCTGAAATAGAATCTCAGAATCGATTCCACTCCGTGGATTTGGAGTTGAACCAAAGAGGAGATCTCGCCATCTATATTTTCCGCTACGTACATCATGGAACGGTTATTAAAGAGAGTTGAAACGAATTTCTCTGGAAGTGTGCTAGGCAACAGCCTGGAAGAGAGGCTGGATTATGAATATATTGCCCACCTGGAGCACAGAAACGAGGGATTTGGTCGCGAAACTGCAAAATACAAAGCAAAAGGTGATTTGATAAAGGCAAAAGGCAGACGTGAGGAAACAAATCACACTGATACTCGTATTGAGGTGGTAAGTTGTCAGCTTTCCCCACCAAAAAATCCTGGCACTTCATATCGTTCTTTCGTGCCAGGTAAACGGAAGGCAGACAGCTGGGATGAAGAAAACGGCTACAAAAATGGGAACCTCAACGCCAAACGCTTCCATGGAGAAGGAGATGATGTATTTCCTGTCAACGTCGTAAATGAACGCTTTTATTTCGGCAATTATCTAGTTCTTCCATCGGAGAGAAAAGGTATCAAAAGGAAAAATGAAATTGATGGTGATTGTCTTCCTTTTCATGGGAACGATATCGTTATTGATGCACACCACTTCTTACCAAACCGAGTTCATGATTTTGATAATTCCGAAATGCTGCCTAAGAAGAAAAAATTGTGCATTAACACACAAATGGGATGCAATGACACTTTCGGCCGTGGTGAAGGTGATTTATCAAAACCAATGTATATCCCAGTAGAACGTCCTGATGCCCACAATAATTTATTTACGTTGGCTGAAGACGAGACAAAGGAAATAGATAGTGCAATGGACTGCGATAGCCCTCACCTTGACACCGAAGGTGACGCTATGAATGGACCGCGCAATGGAATGGACCGCGAGAACCCATACCATCATATCGATGGTGATGTTAAAAACGAAAAACACTTTCCCTCAAAACAACCTAGTGCATTCCAGCATCCTTATGAGCCAGCTGAGCAGATGGAATTTTGTACCAATGGAATGGACGCGATAAATGCTAGCTTCCAAGATGAATATGACTTTGGGTATTTATGCCAACGTGAGCCCACAGAAGAATGGGAAGAACGGGAAGGTGCGATGCCTAGTGACAGGTTTGCTGCTGATCCAGCAGCACCGACCTATCTGCGATCCGCTATTTACCAAAGACATTCATCCGAAAATGTAAGTACATAATTCAAATTGAATTAGAATACTTTTGCCGAGGGTAGAGGATTTCCTTTCTCTGAGGAACATACGAAGTATGAACAATGGCGATCATCGATTTCTGTGCGTGAGACCAGCTTTGAAAAGACGAAAACCTAGATTCCGCGGTAGATCTGATAGGGTGTTTATGACGATAGTGTTTTTTCATGTTGTTTCTTTCGATTGGAATTAGCATTTAAGTGAGTAACCACGAAGGAGGAGTAATGTTGATATTTCAATCAATATCGTAGATGAAGTAAGATGCAGGTATGAGAATAATTCATAGCAAAGTGCACAAAAATTGAAAAAAGAGATGAACTGCTAAAATCCATGATGGTGAAATAATTCAAACAAGTTCACACGCTCCCATTAACGACTTAATCGCACAACAAATTATTAGTCTTAACTTTATCTCTAATTCCAATGAGTCCAAGGCCATTGCAAATCATATTTGAATCCTAAGAAATGGTAATATGGTTTATCTTTACTGATTCTTACGGTATATTTTTTCAAGACGATAAAAGTTACAAAAATTACGAAAATTTGAAATTTTCACAAAGAGCTCGTTTACCATCATTTTTACATTTATTTTGATAACTTTTTAAATATGGAGGGATCAAAATTTTTCCGTTTTTAATTGCGTCACCCACTTCTCGAGTTCTTCGCGACGAAAATTTGATGGTTATCACCTTCTCGCACAAAAGTTGATGATGTTAACACCGCAATCAAAGCTCGACATCGCTTCTAAACTACTCCTTGACTCTGTGCATTTCTCTCTATTGGTTTGCATTCTCGCATGCAATCAGTGGCAGTTCCAGAGAGGTAGTATACAATATGAACTTAAATAACTGAAATTTTTTTAAGTTGCGAGTACATACAGGAGAGAATAGCCAGTAAAACGCAAATCACTAAAAAAGCACAAATTTACTATAAAAAAGTTAATTCCTTGATAAATTTTAAATTGGGCAACGTTAATGTGTTAAAACAAGCTTCCAAATCCTCATAATTTTCGTTACATCTCCGACCACCCCCTCCCCTTGTGCTGGGAAGTAACCCCCAGGATCGTACCTATGCTGTATCCGTCACTACTAGCGATAACTTCCCTTAATATATGTCTCTCCTGAAAACGAATTAATTAACAAGAAAATACAATGAAGTCACCAACTCGTGGAAACTGAGTGACAAATTTCGTGCTTTCTTACATTGAACTTAAAGGAGAAAAAAATACGCGGGAAGAATGATTTTTTCGTTGAAGCTTAGGTATCCAAAATTTATATAAAAAATTCTTTCAATGAGTGGCGACTTTCGATGTGAACGACACCATTCAAAATTTGTTTCTCATTGTACATTACAGATCAGCTAAACATTATCTTTAACAGTATGTTTTCTTTTTTTCACAGACGAAAAGCATGGATTACGGTAATGCATGTGAAGATGGAGAAAGAAGACATCATTCCCACAGCATTGTCGTTCATCCATGGTGGAATGAGACCAGTACCAATGCAGAACAGGATAACTGGGAGGAATGCTGGTGAAACTCAGTTGCGAGGAAGACAGCGGAGAGGTACATCAGATATGTCTTCCCATCTCCAAGAGTACGAATTGAAAATGCCTGAGAAGAAGAGGAACTCCTTGATAAGGGCATGCATCGAAGGGCTGATTCACTGTTTTAATATCACAATAGGTATTCAAGTTCCAAATTATATTACTTTGGTCCTTGCAAAATTGAAATTGTTAGTTGTCACGCATCTGTTCATACAATGACATGAAAAATTGTGTTAGAGCAGTAGATCATTCACGATGAACTGTACTAGGTTAAATAATATTAATCGAACGCTTTCGTTTTGGAGATTTTTCTATTCGGGCGTCAATGTTATTTTTCCCTGCATGGCCAAATTGTTCTACATGTCACGATGAATGTCACCAAAGGCATCGTCACAATATCACTCTGGCATGCCAAAACCAAATTTTGTTTCTTTTGATCTACCTCGGGATGCATTAAAATTTGATGACGTGGTTGGCTATATAATTGCATTGCATTTTAATTTTTTACCCTTATCCTCCCATTGATCTCCACAGATTATACATTCCAACGAATTTCATAATTTTCATAGCATCCAGTACGCGTTAATTTTTTTATCAACGACCCAGAGACCAATATCCACGTACTAGTTCAGGGATGGCGAACATGACGGCTCAAATTAAGACTCTCTCACGTAATCATTTTCAGAGATGGCAGGAGTGATCACAGGCCCTATTTCCGTCATTTTTTTCCATTGAAATTGCCATTACTGAACACTTTCGTGGAATCAACCACAGTATATTTTTTTCAATCGAATACATCGCAAATGTAGGTAAAACACGCAAAAATAGCGCGAGAATTTCGTATTTGCAGCCGTGGAGCGCTGGCCAGAACGTCCCAATCCATAGCCATGCAGTTACATGAAGAGTGGTAGTGGTTGGGGCTCTTGGTGTTATTACGCGTCTAAGGTTGTGCCTTATGGAAGTCTTGGGACGCCGCCCGAGCATGCGCAGAGCAAAGTATCTAGTGGGTTGACATCGCCGCGCCGCCCGGCGGCCGTATAATTTTGGTGATGCACTGATGCAGAATAACATGTTTTGGTAACCAGTTGACTTATTTTGCGTAAATTGTTTTATCGAATGAGTGATTGGCATGTAAAGAGGCCCTGTTGTAGCTGCGTTAATCGAGTTAGTGATTGTGTTTTAGCGTTAGTGAATAGAGTAATAGAAAGAAAAAACAGCGTTTCAGAATCAGCATTTTTCGTGATATCATAATTTCAAAGGCGGTCAAGATCCAAGTAAATTTAATGTTGAGACATTTAAATTTGCAGTTCCAATCATCACTGGTATAGAGCCTAAAAATAGCTTAATCGACAAGAGCGAATCACAAATAGTCCCGAATCGCAAAAATACTGGTTCCGAAGAAATAATCGCGGCTGTGGTTAATTGCCGTAATTTAAGAAATGAGATTCCCGATTTTCAGCATTAAATTCATGGTACGAAGTGTTACGTAATTATTGGAACTGAAAGTTGGCTAACGGGTGATGATTCAGACAATGAGATCTTCCCATAATATTTCACCGTTTATCGGAAAGAAAGAATTAATTGTGCTGGAAGCGGAGTATTTATAGCTGTAAAGAAATCAATCGTAAGCCAAGCGGTAACCGAGACTGAGACCAGCGTTGAATTTGTGTGGTTTACAATTACATGCCCAAAATCCAAAACAATGTTAGTTTGCTCGTATTACACACCTCCCAACTCAGATATAACATCAATTGTGGGATTTGAAACCCAAAAAAACTGCATAGCATCCTGAAAGAAACTTCATTGTAGGTAGAAATTTCAACGTACCTTCTATAGATTGGCATACTATAGCTTCATTCCTGGTGGGAGTGATAAAGTGATTTGCGAAGCGTTATCAAAAGTTTTATACTAAATTCATTCAAATAGCATCCGTGCATAAACAGAGGAGAAAGTATTCTTGATTTATTAGCGACAAATATACCTCATCAGGTTACGAACGTGAACACCGTTTAAGGAATAAGTGACCATAGAGTTGTAACTGCAAAGTTTTCTCTAAATACCACTGAAAATTTAAAAAAAAGAAGGTAAAGTTTTCATTTTTAAAAGGGCTGATTTTGATAGGTTCAAGAGTCATCTGAAATGTGCTTTCTCCGCATTTCAGGAATCAATAATGAAATTAAATGTAGAGGGTGTTTGGAAAGCTTTTCTTTCGTTCGTAACTTCGGGAATAAATAGCTACATCCCTAGTAAAACATAAAAGAAGCTAGCCAATGGAGATGGTATGACGCGGAAGTGAGAAAATCATTGAGGCGACAGATAGCGTGCCATGCTAAAATGAAAAAAGTCAGCACGGATTCATCCGCTATTGAACGCGAGTCAATAATTTAAAAATATAAGTTGTCTAAAGCCGCCACGAAGGAAGCGTTCAGGAATGCATTCACGAAACACTTGTAGACCAGCAACGGGATAATCCAAAGGCATTTTGGTCTTATGTTCGGGAAGTTCAAGGTAGGAGATCTACCGTATGTTCGCTGAGAAACGATAATGGAGATGTGTTGACAAACAGTTCCGATAAAACCATTTTATTAAATTACTACTTAAAGAGCGTGTTCACCGAGCCTTCTGAGAACTCATCCGAAACAGTTGACAATGGTTGACAATATCTTCACACGAAATATGCCGCCTATTGACATTAGTGCGCACGGAATAGAAAATATATTGAAATCGCTCAGTCCAAATAAATCATCTGTTCCAAACTAAATCCCGTCTCGCGTATATAGAGAACTAGCCCTAAGGCCCAGGTGGAAATAAAGTGGTGTATGAACTCTTTCACGCGAAATAAAGCGACCACTATTAATAATTAAGAAATTATGGTCGAATGGATATCATCCATTTCTTCTACATTTCAATAACTTTTGATTAATCAAACCTAAATATTTCTATTTGGAAATCTCATGGCCTCGCCTCCTGATTTTACCGCTAGCAACGTAAGAAGAACACTTACTGGCTCATCAACCTGACTGTAACCCCGTGGGGAATTGTGAAAACGGAATTGCCACCAATGGGCGCCACAACAGTAGGGGTGAATGAGGCGCATGTCCGCGGCTTGTGGATTGAATTTCGGTCACATTTGTGCGAGAAATTAGTTGGGATCAATCCCTAAACGTATGCAGGAAGTTGTAGAGACAGCGAGTACGCTGATACACATTAATTAATTGAAAAAATTCTATAGTTTTAAGTATTAAGCACCTATACCACCGCGAAAAAAATCATCTCACAGCAAAATCACGTGAGAGCCCGAATAAAAAGTCTGAAGACATGGGTGCCAGTGGCGAAGCGAGGAGGGTGGGTGTTTGAAAGATATAACCCTCCTCCCAGATCTTTGATAAATTTTTAAGTTCATTACCTTTTACTTGATTGAATTAATATTACTTATAGAAAAGTGTAAGGAGTAATAAAATGGCCCTCAGAAAGCCTTAAAACTCACTATTTGAACATTATATCTTTAAATAATTCTGGGGGAGAGCCACCACACCTTCCGCTTACCCTGACGGGTATTTTATGCCCCCAGTATCAATTTAAAAAAAACCCACGCCTCAATTGCTGGCTGCGCCCGTGATGGGGAGTCATCCATTATGATTTGAAATATGTGTTAACATTGGTATTATCAATAAACTCGGTTGTTTCAGACTTAACTTTGTGAAAATCCATTTTAAGCAATTAAAACGGCATGCTACTTTTTCACACAGTTTATTTAAGACGACCGGTTTCGTCGCAGAGGCGACATCTTCGGGTACAGAAATCGTTATTTTTATAGCAATAGCAACCAAATAACAACAAAAATACCGATTTCTGTGCCTGAAGATGTCGCCTCTGCGACGAAACCGGTCGTCTTAAATAAATTGTGAGAAAAAGTACCATAACTTTTAAATTTTTTATTGATAGAATAATTATTCTAATGATTGTAGTCGTTAAAAATTCAGTATTAACTTGTTCTATATTCATCTGCTTAGAATATGTCGATGTTGCAAATGTCTATTTTAAAAAATGAAATAAGTATGGTTACATCGTACTCGAACCGTCTTAGAATTTCATCGCAACTGCCGACCGTGGTGAAGGTGAAGGAGCCCGAAAGAAAACACTCCGACGCACAGTGGGCTAAAATCGAAAGAAGATAATATAAAAATATAAAAAAAATGAAGAGTTAGGGAGTTGAAAATATCCCACAGTGAGCATAACAGGCCGAAGGCCTTTTTCGGGGGGGCCTAGGGGGGGCAGAGCCCCCCCAGCGAGCAAAGCGAGTTTTAAAATACATCACTCAATTTGCTACCATTAAAATTGATGTTATTTCAAGAAAATTTTTGACCAACATTCATTGAAATAGATATCCTGACCCGATTTTAATGGGATAATATTTGAAAATTTTAGTTGAACGCAAGGCGAAGTGCTTTTAAGGATCAATCCATTATTAATTTCACTATCAACATTATCAAAAAATATGCTAAACCAAAATTAAAACTTATTGCCATTAAAAACTAATTCTCAATTCATTAAAACGGCATTAATAGAAGTAATAGAATTAATAGCTTAGAAGTATCAATCCACTATCTCGTTACTTAAAAAAATCAAAAAAATTCAAAATAAATGCTTGTAAATAAATATCCTTCATTCTTAAAATCCGCATTTCTTACCTGATTTTAACGAGATAACTTTAAAAAAGTTGAGACGCATAACGAACATTATGCTAATAGGTATTAATCCATTTCTCTCGAATATTTCAAAAATATCACATGATATGCTACCGAAATATCAAATTTATTGCTAGCAAATAGCCATTGATTAAATGCGTATTTTTAGGCCGATTTTTTACGGTTAACTTTTGAAAGGTAAAGAAAATTAGCACAAAAAATGCTTAGAGGTATCAAGGATTACAGTCGTTATTTTCGAAAATATCGCAGAATATACGACTAAAAAATTGAAAATTGTTTCTAGCAAATAACAATCCTCCATTCATAAAATCCGTACTTCTAACCTGTTTTTCACGGGAAAACTTTTGAAAAGTTAAACGATTAACACCCAATATGCGCAGAAGCATCAATCCATTTCTCTCGTTACATTCGAAAATATCACACAATATGCAAATACAAAACTCCAATTTATAGCTAGCAAATAACAACATTCCATTCCTTTTAATCCGTTTTTCCTGGCCAATTTTAACGAGATAACATTTAAAAAGTTATAACGAAAAACACCCAATATGGTTAGAAGTATCAATCCATTTTTCTTATTACTTTAAAAATATCTTAGATTAAGCTACTACAAAATTCAAAATAATAGCTACCAATAACCATCCTCCATTCATAAAATCCATATTTCTCGGCGGATTTTCGTCGGATAGCTTTTAAAATGTTAAACAAATATGCCTAGAAGTAATAAATCATTTATCCCACATGCTTTTAAAATATCACAGAATATGCTACTACATAATTCAAATACTGATGGATAATAACCATCCTCCATTCACGCAATCCGTATTTCCAACCCGTGGTTGACCAGATAACTTTTCAAAAGTCAAGCCAATAACTACACAATATGCTTGGAAGTTTCAATCCATTTTTCTCGTAACCTAGAAAAATATGGCAAAAATACTACTACAAATTCAAAAATATTTCTAGCAAATAAAATTCCTCCATTCACAAAATTCCTATTTCAAGGTAGACTCCCACGAGATAACTATTAAACACTCATGACGATTAACACTCATGACGATTAACACCCACTACGTTAGAAGCATCAATCAATTTCTCTCGATACTTTTGAAAATATAACAGAAAATTCCAGCAAGAAAATTTAAAACTAATGTTAAAAGGAAAACATCCTATTAAAAATATCTACACGAGATATTTTTTTAATAAAGTAAAGACGATTTTCAATACATATGCTCACAACTAGCAAAAATAAAATATAAGCAAATAGGTACTTAAAATATTGCGTGATCAATGAAAAAATCGGCATAACTTAACAGATTTTCAAAAGATAATCCTCTTAAAAGTTAAGACCATTATTAACAAACAATCTAAGAAGTAAAAATCCAATTTTCTCGATACTTTGAAATGTATCACGTAATATGCTAAAACAACATTCAAAATTATTGCTAGATAATAGTCATAAAATACGTATGTAAATTACCCTTTTGAACAAAAGTAGACCATACAAAGTTCAAAATATGGTTACTAAATAAACTTCCATCGTCCGTAAAATCTCTATTTTTTGGTAGATTTTCAAGGGACAATTTTCAAGTTGTATAGACGATTTACACCCAATGTGGTTAGAAGTATCAATCCATTTTTCTGATTACCTTTAAAAATATCGCCGAATATGCTACCACATAACTCAAAATTATTGCTAGCAGTTATCAATCCTCCATTCATTAAATCCTTATTTCTTAGTAGATTTGAACGAGATAAATTTAAAAAGCCAAACGGTTGATACCCATTATGGTATGAAGTATCAATCCATTTTTCTCATTCCCTTCAAAAATATTGAAGAATATGCTCCTGCAAAACTAAAAATATTTACCACCAAATAACAATCCTACATCAATAAAACCTGGATTTCTAGGAATATTTTCAGGAGATTATATTTATAAGGTGAAGAAAATTTATACCCAATATTAGGAAGTGTCTATCTATTTTTCGTATAAAATTCAAAAATATCACAGAATATGCTACTAACTAACGCATAATATTGACAGCATTTAAAAATCCTACATTCATTAAATGCGTACGTCAAGGTCTATTATAACGAGATAAATTCGAAGATGTGAAAACAATTTATACTAACTATAGCTAGAAATGTCCATCCATTTCATTATTACTTTCAAAAAGGTGACCGAATATGATTCTAAAAAACGCAAAAGTTTTGCCAGCTATGAAAAATTCATACAATCCGTATCACTGGGTAGATTTTAACGAGATAACTTTGAATAGGTGAACACAAATTATCCTCAGGATGTTAAGAAATGTACATCGAATTTTTTTATTACTTTCAAAAATGTCACAGAATATGCTACTAACAAAAGCAAAATTATTGCCAGCAATTTCAAAATCCTCTATTCAAAAAATTCGTCCGTCCGTGTAGATTTTAACACGATAACTTACAATTGGGGAACGCAGTTTATCCTCACAATGTTTAAAAATGTACATCAATATTTTTTATTACTTTCAAAACTGTCATGGTACATGCTACGAACAAACGCAAAATTATTGCCGGCAATTAAAAATTTTCCATTCATAAAATCCGAGCGTCTGGGTAGATTTTAACGAGACAACTTCCATTAAGAGAACACAATTTATACTGACTATGGTTAAAAATTCCCATCCATTTTTTATTGCTTTCAAAAATGTCACAGAATATGCTACTAATGCACGCTAAATTATTGCCAGCGATTAAATTCCTCCATTCATAAAATCTGTTAACCTGGTTAGATTTGAATGAGACCACTTTGAATAAGGAGAGACAATTTATCCCTACAATGTTTATAAATATGCATTTATTTTTTTATTCTTCTTTCAAAAATGTCACAGAATATGCTACAAACAGACGCAAAATTATAGCCAGCAATTAAAATTCATCCATTCATAAAATCCGTTTGTCCGTGTAGATTTTAACACGATAAATTTCAATAGGTGAGCACAATTTATCCTCGTAATGTTCATAAATGTAGATCGATTTTTTAATTACTTCCAAAATTTTCATGGAACATGCTACGAAGGATGCAAAATTATTGCCAGCAATTAATAATCTTCCATTCATAAAATCCGTTTGTCTGGGTAGACTTTCACGAGATACCTTTGAATACGTGAAAACAATTAAGACTCACTATGGTTAGAAATATCCATCCATATTCTTATCACTTTCAAAAATGTCACAGAATTTGCTATTTATAAAAGCTAAATAATTGCCAGTGATTTAATTCCTACATTCTTATAATTTGATAATGTGGGTAGATTTAAATTAGACAATTATGATTAGTGAAGACAATTTAACTTAACAATTTTTATAAATATACGTCCATTTTTTAATCACTTTCCAAAATGTCACAGAATATGCTACTAACAAAAGCAAAATTATTGCCAGCAATTAAACATCCTCTATTCATAAAATCCGTCTGATGGGTAGTTTTTAACGAGATGACATTGAACAGGTGAACACAATTATACTCACTATGGTTAAAAATATCCATCCATTTTTTGTTACTATCAAAAAAGTCACAGATTATGCCACCAACAAACGCAAAGTTTATTGCCGGCAATTCAAAATTTTCCATGAAAAAAATCAGTGTGTCTGGGTAGATTTTTTACGAAATGACTTTGAAAAGTTGAACACAAATTAGACTCACTATGGTTATAAATATC
Source organism: Ischnura elegans (assembly GCF_921293095.1). Classification (NCBI taxonomy): domain Eukaryota; kingdom Metazoa; phylum Arthropoda; class Insecta; order Odonata; family Coenagrionidae; genus Ischnura; species Ischnura elegans. The sequence continues at coordinate 95,516,830 of NC_060253.1, forward strand.
CACCCATTTTTATATTTATTTCAAAAATGTCATAGAATAAACGCAAAATTATTGCCAGCAATTAAATTCCTCCATTCATAAAGTATGTATATCTGGGTAGATTTTAACGAGATAACTTTGAATAGGGGAACACGATATATCCATACAATGTTTAGAAATGTCCATCCATTTCTTTTTGTTACTTTCAAAAATGTCACAGAATATGCTACTAACAAACGAAAAATTATTGCCAGCAATTAAAAATACTCCATTCCGAAAATACTATTTTCTGGGTATATTTTAACGACATAACTTTGAATAAGTGTACACAATTTAGACTCACTATGATTAGAAATATCCATCCATTTTTATATTCTTTTAAAAATGTCATATAAACACTTAATACTACTTACAAACAGAGTAGATTTTAACGAGATAACTTTGAAGAGGCGATCACAATTTATACTCACTATGGTTAGAAATATCCATCCGTTTTTTTACTACTTTCAAAAATGTCACAGAATGTGCTAATACAAAATTTAAAATATTGATAGCAAATATGCCACCTCTATTCATAAGACCCTCATTTAAATTACATTTTAAGGAGGTAACCATTATAAAGTGAAGACGGTTAAGACGGTAATTTGTAATTAGCAATCCATTTTTCTTCTTGATTTCAAAAATACTACAGAATATGCTGCATCAAAATGAAAAATGTCTTCTAGCTAATAACCAACCTTTATTCATAAAATCCGTATTTCTAGGTAGATGTTCACAAGATAACTTTTAAGAAGTGAAGACGATTAAGACCCAAAATGGTTGGAAGTATCCTAATCTAAATTTTCATATGTGAACTTTCGCTATACAAATTTTCATGGTCAAGGTTCTTTTGTCCTTGTTTAACATTCCAAACCCATTATCAAATCAGCAATTGGTGTATCTGAGTACTATTTTTTACAACCTCCATAATCATAATCAGTTTTTCTGGTGATATGAAATACCAATTATTGTGTTCAAGCCGTCACTTAGTATTGCAACACTTTACTCCTTCTTTAGATATCTTCACGTTTACTTTATGAATATTTGGGGATCTCATAAGAATTTAAAACGACTTTGAGTTTTTGCGCCGCTTTTCCGCTCATTTTCGATATTTCTATTGCTCTCAAGAGAGACATGTGCCTCCCGATGTCTGCGAGAGACAGTATTCTCAGCAGAGGACAGTTGTAGAGGATTGAATGGATATGAATGTGATATAGGATTTAAGGGAGGAATATTTGGGAGTGAAAAAGCTTCTCCGCCTTCAGCATTTATTTTCTCTCCCGGAGTATCCTCTATTTTCCATTTCCTTTCCTCTTTAATTTGGAGAAAATCTGTCTGTTACCAATGCAGGTAGGAAAGCAGCCTCACTAAACACGTATAGACCAAGTGAGTAAATGCCTCAAGTCTATAATCCCTTTGCTGCATTTCCGACAGTTGTTTTTTTTTCAAACATTTAAGATGGCCAAAGAATGTTTTATCTACTGGCTGAGCGTTATGTAAGCTATGAGAAGGTAAAATAAAAAATACACGGATGAATTGAGTCTTACGAAATGTTATAACGTGGGAGATATTTTATTTAAAATCAGCAAAACTGGATCATCAAAAAAAGTTAATCTTAATTTTCATATGTGAACGTCATTTAATTTATTGTCGGCATTTAATTGGTTGTCGGCATTAATTTGTTGTCGTCATTTAATTTATTGGGGCATTAAATTTATTGTCGGCATTTAATTTGTTGTCGGCATTAATTTGTTATTGACAATAATTTGCTGTCGGCATTAAATTTATTGTCGGAATTTAATTTGTTGTCGTCATTTAATTTATTGTCGGCATTTAATTTGTTATCGGCACTTAATTTGTTGACGGCATTAATTTGTTGCCGTCATTTAATTTGCTGTCGGCATTTAATTTGTTGTCGGCATTAATTTGTTGTTGACATTAATTTGCTGTCGGCATTAAATTTATTGTCGGCATTTATTTTGTTGTCGGCATTAATTTGTTGTCGGCATTAATTTATTGTCGTCATTTAATTTATTGTAGGCATTTAATTTGCTGTCGGCATTAATTTGTTGTCGGCATTTAATTTTATGTCGGCATTTAATTTGTAGTCGGCATTAATTTGTTGTCGGCATTAATTAATTGTCGTCATTTAATTTATTGACGGCATTTAATTTACTGTCGGCATTAACTTGTTGTCGGCATTTAATTTAATGTCGGCATTTAATTTTATGTCGGCATTAATTTGTTGTTGACATTAATTTGTTGTCGTCATTTAATTTAATGTCAGCATTAAATTTGTTGTTGACATTAATTTGCTGTCCGCATTAAATTTATTGTCGGCATTTAATTTGTTGTCGGCATTAATTTGTTGTCGGCATTAATTTGTTGTCGTCATTTAATTTATTGTCGGCATTTAATTTGCTGTCGGCATTAATTTGTTGTCTGCAATTAATTTAATGTCGGCATTTAATTTTTTGTCGGCATTAATTTCTTGTTGACATTAATTTGTTGTCGTCATTTAATTTACTGTCGGCATTTAATTTGTTGTCGGCATTATTTTGTTGTTGACATTAATTTGCTGTCGGCATTAAATTTATTGCGGCATTTAATTTGTTGACGGCATTAATTTGTTGTTGACAATAATTTGCTGTCGACATTAAATTTATTGTCGGCATTTAATTTAATGTCGTCATTTAATTTATTGTCGGCATTTAATTTGTTGTCGGCATTAACTTGTTGTCGTCATTTAATTTGCTTTCGGCATTTAATTTGTTGTCGGCATTAATTTTTTGTTGACATTAATTTGCTGTCGGCATTAAATTTATTGTCGGCATTTTATTTATGTTGGCATTTAATTTAATGTCAGCATTTAATTTGTTGTCGGCATTAATTTGTTGTTGACATTAATTTGTTGTCGTCATTTAATTTAAGTCGGCATTAAAATTTGTTGTCGGCATTAATTTGTTGTTGACATTAATTTGTTGTCGTCATTTAATTTTTTGTCGGCATTAAATTTATTGTCGGCATTTAATTTGTTGTCGGCATTAATTTGTTGTCATCATTTCATTTATTGTCGGCATTTAATTTGCTGACGGCATTAATTTGTTGTCGGCATTTAATTTAATGACGGCATTTAATTTGTTGTCGGCATTAATTTGTTGTTGACATTAATTTGTTGTCCTCATTTTATATATTGTCGGCATTAAATTGTTGTCGGCATTAATTTGTTGTTGACATTAATTTGCAGTCGGCATTAAATTTATTGCGGCATTTAATTTCTTGTCGGCATTAATTTGTTGTCGGCATTAATTTGTTGCCGTCATTTAATTTATTGTCGGCATTTAATTTGCTGTCGGCATTAATTTGTTTACGTCATTTAATTTGTTGTCGGCATTAATTTGTTGTTGACATTAATTTGCTGTCAGCATTAAATTTATTGTCGGCATTTAACTTGTTGTCGGCATTAATTTGTTGTCGGCATTAATTTGTTGTCGTCATTTAATTTACTATCGGCATTTAATTTGTTGTCGGCATTAATTTGATGTCGGCATTATTATGTGATTGACAATAATTTGTTGTCGTCATTTAATTTGTTGTCAACATTTAATTATTTGTCGGCATTTAATTTGTTATCGTCATTTAATTTGTGTTCGGCATTTAATTATTTGTCGGCATTTAATATGTTGCCGGCATTAATTTGTTGTCGGCATTAATTTGTTGTCGGCATTAATTTGTTGTCGGCATTTAATTTGTTGTAGGCATTAATTTGTTGTAGGCATTTAATTTGTTGTCGGCATTTAATTTGTTGTCGGCATTTAATTTCTTGTCGGCATTAATTTGTTGTAGACATTAATTTGCTGTCGGCAATACTTTTTGGAAGGCATTTAATTTGTTGTCGGCATTTAATATGTTATCGGCATTTAATTTGTTGTCGGCATTAATTCAATGTAGGCATTAATTTGCTGTCGGCGTTAATTTGTTGTCCGCATTAATTTGTTGTCGTCATTTAATTTGTTGTCGGAATTTAATTTGATGTCGTTATTAATTTGTTGTCGGCATTAATTTGTTGTCGTGTTTTAATTTGTTGTCGGCATTAATTTGTTGTCGTCATTTAATTTGTTGTCGGCATTTAATTTGTTGACGGCATAAATTTGTTGTTGACAATAATTTCCTGTCGACATTAAATTTATTGTCGGCATTTAATTTAATGTCGTCATTTAATTTATTGTCGGCATTAAATATTTGTCGGCATTAACTTGTTGTCGTCATTTAATTTGCTTTCGGCATTTAATTTGTTGTCGGCATTAATTTTTTGTTGACATTAATTTGCTGTCGGCATTAAATTTATTGTCGGCATTTTATTTATTGTTGGCATTTAATTTGCTGTCGGCATTAATTTGTTGTCGGCATTTAATTTAATGTCAGCATTTAATTTGTTGTCGGCATTAATTTGTTGTTGACATTAATTTGTTGTCGTCATTTAATTTAAGTCGGCATTTAATTTGTTGTCGGCATTAATTTGTTGTTGACATTAATTTGTTGTCGTCATTTAATTTTTTGTCGGCATTAAATTTATTGTCGGCATTTAATTTGTTGTCGGCATTAATTTGTTGTCATCATTTCATTTATTGTCGGCATTTAATTTGCTGACGGCATTAATTTGTTGTCGGCATTTAATTTAATGACGGCATTTAATTTGTTGTCGGCATTAATTTGTTGTTGACATTAATTTGTTGTCCTCATTTTATATATTGTCGGCATTAAATTGTTGTTGGCATTAATTTGTTGTTGACATTAATTTGCAGTCGGCATTAAATTTATTGCGGCATTTAATTTCTTGTCGGCATTAATTTGTTGTCGGCATTAATTTGTTGTCGTCATTTAATTTATTGTGGGCATTTAATTTGCTGTCGGCATTAATTTGTTTACGTCATTTAATTTGTTGTCGGCATTAATTTGTTGTTGACATTAATTTGCTGTCAGCATTAAATTTATTGTCGGCATTTAACTTGTTGTCGGCATTAATTTGTTGTCGGCATTAATTTGTTGTCGGCATTATTATGTGATTGACAATAATTTGTTGTCGTCATTTAATTTGTTGTCAACATTTAATTATTTGTCGGCATTTAATTTGTTATCGTCATTTAATTTGTGTTCGGCATTTAATTATTTGTCGGCATTTAATATGTTGCCGGCATTAATTTGTTGTCGGCATTAATTTGCTGTCGGCATTAATTTGTTGTCGGCATTTAATTTGTTGTAGGCATTAATTTGTTGGAGGCATTTAATTTGTTGTCGGCATTTAATTTGTTGTCGGCATTTAATTTCTTGTCGGCATTAATTTGTTGTAGACATTAATTTGCTGTCGGCATTAATTTTTTGTAGGCATTTAATTTGTTGTCGGCATTTAATATGTTATCGGCATTTAATTTGTTGTCGGCATTAATTCAATGTAGGCATTAATTTGCTGTCGGCGTTAATTTGTTGTCCGCATTAATTTGTTGTCGTCATTTAATTTGTTGTCGGAATTTAATTTGATGTCGTTATTAATTTGTTGTCGGCATTAATTTGTTGTCGTGTTTTAATTTGTTGTCGGCATTAATTTGTTGTCGTCATTTAATTTGTTGTCGGCATTTAATTTGTTGTCGTTATTAATTTGTTGTAGGCATTAATTTGTTGTCGGCATTTAATTGGTTGTCTGCATTAATTTGTTGTCGGCATTAATTTGTTGTCGGCATTTAATTTCTTGTCGGCATTTAATTTGTTTCTTTGTTGACATTAATTTGTTGTTGGCATTATTTTGTTCGGCATTTAATTTGTTGTCGGCATTTAATTTGCCGACGGCATTAATTTGTTGTCGGCATTTAATTTGATGTCGGCATTAATTTTTTGTCGGCATTTAATTTGTTGTTGACATATATTTGTTGTCGTCATTTAATTTGTTGTCGGCATTTAATAATTTGTCGACATTTATTTTTTGTCGGCATTAATTGGTTGCCAGCATTAATTTGTAGTCGGCATATAATATGTTTTCGGCATTAATTTCTTCTCGGCATTTTATTTGTTGTCGTTATTAATTTGTTGTCGGCATTAATTTGTTGTAGGCATAAATTTGTTGTCGGCATTTAATTTGTTGTCGTTATTAATTTGTTGTTGACATTAATTTGTTGTTGACATTAATTTGTTCGGCATTTAATTTGTTGTCGTTATTAATTTGTTGTTGACATTAATTTGTTGTTGACATTAATTTGTTCGGTAATTAATTTGCTGTCGGCATTTAATTTTTTGTAGGCATTAATTTGTTGTCGGCATTTAATTTGCTGTCGTTATTAATTTGTTGTTGACATGAATTTGTTGTAGGCATTAATTTCTTGTCGGAATCTAATTTTTTGTCTTTATAAATTTCTTGACGACATTAATTTGTTGTGAGCAGTTAATTTGTTGTCGTTATTAACTTCTTGTCGGCATTTAATTTGTTGTCGGCATTTAATTTGTTGACGGCATTTAATTTAATGTCGGCATTTAATTTGTTGACGGATTTTAATTTAATGTCGGCATTTTATTTGTTGTCGGCATTTAATTTATTGTCGGCATTGATTTGTTGTCAGCATTTAATTTGTTGTCAGCATTTAATTTGTTGTCGTTATTAATTTGTTGTCGGCTTTAATTTGTTTTTGGCATATAATTTGTGGTCGGCATTAATTTTTTTGTCGGCATTAATTTGTTGTTGACATTAATTTGTTGTCGTCAATTAATTTGTTGTCGGCATTTAATTATTTGTCGGCATTTAATTTGTTGTCGGCACTAATTTGTTGTAGGAATTAATTTGCTGTCGGAATTAATTTGCTGTCGGCATTAATTTGTTGTCGTCCTTTAATTTGTTGTCGGCATTTAATTATTTGTCGGCATTTAATTTGGTGTCGGCATTAATTTGTTATGGGCATTAATTTTCTGTTGGCATTAATTTTTTGTCAGCATTAGTTTGTTGTAGTCAATAAATTTGTTGTGGGCATTTAATTATTTGTCGGCATTTAATTTGTTGTCGTAATTTAATTTGTTGTCGGCATTCAATTTTATGTCGGCATTTAATTTGTTGTCGGCATTAATTTGTTGTTGACATTAATTTGATGTCGTGATTTAATTTGTTGTCGGCATTTAATTTGTTTTCGGCATTTAATTTATCGTCGGCATTAATTTGTTGTCAGCATTTAACTTGTTGTCAGCATTTAATTTGTTGTCGTTATTAATAATTTATTGTCGGCAATTAATTTAATGACGGCATTTAATTTGTTGACGGCATTAATTTGTTGTTGACATTAATTTGTTGTCGTGATTTAATTTGTTGTCAGCATTTAATTATTTGTCGACATTTAATTTTTTGTCGGCATTTATTTGTTGTAGCCATAATTTGCTGTCGGCATTAATTTGTTGTCGGCATTAATTTGTTATCGTCATCTAATTTGTTGTCGTCATTTAATTTCTTGTCGTCATTTAATTTCTTGTCGGCAATTAAACCTTTGTCGGCATGTAATTTTTTCTGCATTTAATTTGTTGTCGGCATTTAATTTGCTGTCGTTATTAATTTGTTGTTGATATGAATAATTTGTAGGCATTAATTTCTTGTCGGCATCTAATTTGTTGTCATTATTAATCTCTTGACGACATTCATTTTTTGTGGGCATTTAATTTGTTGTCATCATTTAATTTGTTATCGGCATTAATTTGATGTCGGCATTTAATTTGTTGTCGGCATTTAATTTGTTATCGGCATTTAATTTGTTGTCGGCATTAATTTAATGTAGGCATTAATTTGCTGTCGGCGTTAATTTGTTGTCCGCATTAATTTGTTGTCGTCATTTAATTTGCTGTCGGAATTTAATTTGTTGTCGTTATTAATTTGTTGTTGGCATTAATTTGTTGTCGTCATTTAATTTGTTGTCGGCATTAATTTGTTGTCGTCATTTAATTTATTGTCGGCATTTAATTTGTTGTCGTTATTAATTTGTTGTCGGCATTAATTTGTTGTCGGCAATTAATTTGTTGTCTGCATTAATTTGTTGTCGGCATTAATTTGTTGTCGGCATTTAATTCCTTGTCGGCATTTAATTTCTTGTCGGCATTTAATTTATTTCGTTGTTGACATTAATTTGTTGTTGGCATTATTATGTTCGGCATTTAATTTGTTGTCGGCATTTAATTTGTCGACGGCATTAATTTGTTGTCGGCATTTAATTTGATGTCGGCATTAATTTGTTTTCGGCATTTAATTTGTTGTTGACATATATTTGTTGTCGTCATTTAATTTGTTGTCGGCATTTAATTATTTGTCGGCATTTATTTTTTGTCGGCATTAATTGGTTGCCGGCATTAATTTGTAGTCGGCATATAATATGTTTTCGGCATTAATTTCTTCTCGGCATTTTATTTGTTGTCGTTATTAATTTGTTGTCGGCATTAATTTGTTGTAGGCATAAATTTGTTGTCGGCATTTAATTTGTTGTCGTTATTAATTTGTTGTTGACAATAATTTGTTGTTGACATTAATTTGTTCGGCATTTAATTTGTTGTCGTTATTAATTTGTTGTTGACATTAATTTGTTGTTGACATTAATTTGTTCGGTATTTAATTTGCTGTCGGCATTAAATTTGTTGTAGGCATTAATTTTTTGTCGGCATTTTATTTGCTGTCGTTATTAATTTATTGTTGACATGAATTTATTGTAGGCATTAATTTCTTGTCGGAATCTAATTTGTTGTCTTTATTAATTTCTTGACGACATTAATTTGTTGTGAGCACTTAATTTGTTGTCGTTATTAATTTCTTGTCGGCATTTAATTTGTTGTCGGCATTTAATTTGTTGACGGCATTTAATTTAATGTCGGCATTTAATTTGTTGTCGGATTTTAATTAAATGTCGGCATTTTATTTTTTGTCGGCATTTAATTTATTGTCGGCATTAATTTGTTGTCAGCATTTAATTTGTTGTCGTTATTAATTTGTTGTCGGCATTAATTTGTTTTCAGCATTTAATTTGTTGTCGGCATTTATTTTGTTGTCGGCATTAATTTGTTGTTGACATTAATTTGTTGTCGTCAATTAATTTGTTGTCGGAATTTAATTATTTGTCGGCATTTAATTTGTCGACGGCACTAATTTGTTGTAGGAATTAATTTGCTGTCGGAATTAATTTGCTGTCGGCATTAATTTGTTGTCGTCCTTTAATTTGTTGTCGGCATTTAATTATTTGTCGGCATTTAATTTGTTGTCGGCATTAATTTGTTATAGGCATTAATTTGCTGTTGGCATTAATTTTTTGTCAGCATTAGTTTGTTGTAGTCAATAAATTTGTTGTGGGCATTTAATTATTTGTCGGCATTTAATTTGTTGTCGTAATTTAATTTGTTGTCGGCATTTAATTTAATGTCGGCATTTAATTTGTAGTCGGCATTAATTTGTTGTTGACATTAATTTGTTGTCGTGATTTAATTTGTTGTCGGCATTTAATTTGTTTTCGGCATTTAATTTATCGTCGGCATTAATTTGTTGTCAGCATTTAACTTGTTGTCAGCATTTAATTTGTTGTCGTTATTAATTTGTTGTCGTCATTTAATTTGTTGTCGGCAATTAATTTAATGACGGCATTTAATTTGTTGTCGGCATTAATTTGTTGTTGACATTAATTTGTTGTCGTGACTTAATTTCTTGTCAGCATTTAATTATTTGTCGGCATTAATTTGTTGTAGCCATAATTTGCTGACGGCATTAATTTGTTGTCGGCATTAATTTGTTATCGTCATCTAATTTGTTGTCGTCATTTAATTTCTTGTCGTCATTTAATTTGTTGTCGGCAATTAAATCTTTGTCGGCATTTAATTTTTTCTGCATTTAATTTGTTGTCGGCATTTAATTTGCTGTCGTTATTAATTTGTTGTTGACATAAATCAGTTGTAGGCATTAATTTCTTGTCGGCATCTAATTTGTTGTCTTTATTAATCTCTTGACGACATTAACTTGTTGTGGGCATTTAATTTGTTGTCGTCATTTAATTTGTTATCGGCATTAATTTGATGTCGGCATTTAATTTGTTGTCGGCATTTAATTTGTTGTCGGCGTTTAATTTGTTGTCGACATTAATTTGTTGTTGGCATTAATTTTTTTCGGCATTAATTTGTTGTCGGCATTTAATTTCTTGTCGGCATTAATTTGTTGTAGGCATTTAATTTGTTGTCGGCATTTAATTTGTTGTCGGCATTTAATTTGTTGTCGGTATTAATTGGTTGTAGGCATTAATTTGCTGTCGGCATTAATTTGTTGTCGGCATTAATTTGTTGACGGCATTAATTTAATGTCGGCATTTTATTTGTTGTCGGCATTAATTTGTTGTCGGCATTAATTTGTTGTCGGCATTAATATGTTGTCAGCATTTATTTGTTGTCGTCATTTAATTTGTTGCCGGCAAATAATTATTTGTCGGCTTTTATTTTGTTGTCGTCATTTAATTTCTTGTCGGCATTTAATTTAATGTCGGCATTTAATTTGTTGTCGGCATTAATTTTGTTGACATTAATTTTTTTTCGTCATTTAATTTTTTGACGGCATTTAATTATTTTTCGGCATTTAATTTGTTGTCGGCATTGATTTGTTTTAGGCATTAATTTGCTGACGGCATTAATTTGTTGTCGGCATTAATATGTTTTCGGCATTAATTTGTTGTCGTCATTGAATTTGTTGTCGGCATTAATTTGTTGTTGATATTGATTTGTTGTCGTCATTTAATTTGTTAACAACAACAACAACAACTTGAGACGCCGAGCAGAGCGGACGTGTTTCGACTGCGCTCCCGAGCTCATCACTTTCAAGTGTTTCTATCGGAGTATTTGCGAAGTTTTTTTTTCTGTGAGTGCTTCGGAATAGTTGTTTTTCGTTGCGGGATACCTCACGTAACCCTAGTGTTCAATTTTTAATTGAATATGTGCTTAATTTCACCGAAAAGTGACTCAAAAACACTCTCGTCAAATCTTGGATCCCGTTTCATTACCCATCCTCGCCGACACCTCGGAGTCGGTGAGAGAGGAAACGAGAAGACCAGCAAAGTGCTCTTTTTTTCATCGAGACAACAATTGTATCGGATATACTGCAATTTTCAACTCACCAGACATTATGTGGAAGATGATCAGCCCACCGCATTCACCAAGGAGGATGTCTCCGTCTTCCAGTCAACTCGGCGACACGACTAACGATAGGAGGGTAAGAAGTGCTCCGTCGTCACCTCAGAGACGTGCTCAGGTTGCCACTACAGCCCCTCCGATTAATTACAGAAGTTCACGTAATCTGTCATTATCCCTGGAGTCACTAAATGACGAAATAAAATCGCCGACGACAGTATTACGCCGCGAAGGCGGTATTTTAACTACCACAGTAAGGCGCATTCCGACAACTATCGGTGTCCGCTCACTCCCTTTCTCTTCTATCACTGGCAAAGTTTCACCGACCGAAATTAATTACGGAATTCATAATTCATTTGTCCATGCATGTGGTGGAGCCATAGATACTCAAAGTTCCGATGCCCGTGACGTAAACCGTCCCCCGGACACCGCTTTCCCCATTACTCAGGCGACGAGGGAGGGGGAAATCACCTCTTCAGCTGAGACGAGGCCACGCTCGCTCGCGGCGAGCGCAAGGGGAGGGGGATCGAGTGCGGTAAGCGGGGCGGACCCTATTCGATGCGAAGGCGAAGCCGCGAGCATTAACGACGCACCCCAACGGGGCAGACCGTTAGTCAGCTACGCGCGGGTGACGGGAGGGAAGGAAAATCGACAAGCCCAAAGCAACGGCGATAACCCACCCCAACCTTTTAAATTCGTAACGAAAAAAATAATACCATTGAAATCGGGCCCCACAAGGAAGACGGGAATTATTTTCAACGGCCTCCCAGGCGTTCCCATAGCCCAATACATCGAGGCGATGGCCGAAGAGGTGGGCGGGAGACAGATAACGCACGCCACAAAACTTCCAGGGGATCGCGTTTGTTTCTATTTGAAGAATGAAGACATTTTAAACGACTTCATGATGAATAAAGGAGGTCTCACCATAATGAATAATTTTTTAATTGCGAACCGCATGGTTCAGCAAGTGGAGCGGCTAGTCGTCTCAAACGTGCCCCCAGAATTCCCGATTCCCGATTTGTTGGAAATTATCTCCCAAATAGGAAGAGTCGTGAGCCCCGTCACCACCCTGGGCGTGGGAATAAAAAGAGATGATCTAAGCCACGTCGAGTCGTGGAGGAAGCAGGTCTTCATCGTACGTCGGGAAGGTGTGATTGTACCCGAGTCGCTGCTCTTGGATTTCGGCCCCGCCAAGCACCGAATTTTCTTCAACTTTAATGACCCTCGGTGCTTTAGATGCAACGAAGACGGACATTTTGCCTCCGCTTGCAAGGCCAATCTCGACCAGGCAAGGGAAAGCAGGGCGAATTTTAACCCTCGCATAAACGACGGCAAAAAACAACATAATAATGACGCGCCGGCCGCATCACTTAAGACCCCCACCCCCGGAGGTGCAGATCACCAAATCATAGCCGCGAAAAAAAATATTATCACCCCAATTCCTCTCCCTCCTCACCCCACCGAGGAAGCGGACGTTGCCAATCATGAAAAAAATGACGGCAGCGACACGCCCCCCGAGACCAAGACTTCTCACTCCACCCCGCTACCTTTACCCACGCAACACGCCGCAAAAAAACCCCTCCTCGGACGAATTGGTTGCCACAGACCATAATCTTGATTCCCACGCCACCGAAGCAGCAACGGAAGATCATCAAACAAACAATCCGCACGCACCAACTAGCCTCTCTCAAGTGCAAGGCCAAACAAAAAGGAAACACGTCAGGGCGGAGGAAAGAACGTCTCCCCAAAGAAAACGATTAATCCCCACCCCATCCGATGAACGGGGATACAAAGAGATAGAAGATTACCTCAACAACCATCCACAAGAAGGATTTTTAGATAGTCCAAAACTCATTTTATTCCTGAAAGAAACGAAAGGAAAGAAGAACATTACGGACATGGCTAAGAATTTTTTTTCAGACACGCATGCCCTCGTCGAAACGTTGAGAGAGCTTGTCGAGAACAAAGCAGTTAAAGATGTTGCGTTAGATATGAGGATCCACAGGTTTTTTAAGGCCCTAACTAACAAACCACCGCATAATCAATGACGTCCGTCAGAGGGAAGACCATCAACCTGACCACCCTAAACGTGCGTTCTGTAGCCAGCAACGTAAAAAGTCAACAGCTCAAATTTTTCATCCAGCGTTGGGAACCAGATATCCTACTTATGCAGGAAACAAACGCGGACCACCTCCAACCCTGCCTCCGCAGCCTCGGCTATTCTTTCAGCCTCAACCCCACCCACAGAGTAGCCGCGGGAACTGGCATCGCAATAAAAAAGAACCTCGCCCCCAACATAACGAAGGAAAACACCCTCTATCCGGGGCATGCTACAGAACATCGTTTCGAATTTAGCTCAGGCTCCACCTTACGCGTTATTAACAGCTACCTACCTAACGACAAGGACATAGCTGTTGAAGTGATACGGAAGATGGACGACGCACTCGAGCAAGGCAGGGCGGAAGACTATCATCCGGATCTCACCATACTGGCTGGTGATTATAATTGCACGCTGTCGCCTCGTCACGACCGCTCATCGAGGATAGAGAGGGAGCCTACGAAGGCGAGGCGTCTCGCCGCACTCATTAGGAAGCACTCTCTATCAGACGTATGGAGGGAAAGGCACGGAAGGAGGGAAGGGTATACGTACCACTCGGCGGCCGACCCCAATATCGCATCCCGGCTGGACAGGATATACACTGACAACATACAGAAAATATCCTCCATCGAAAGGCGAGCCTCGTTCTCGGACCACATGGCTCTATCCATAGACTTCACCATCCAGGATGTAATAAAACCACCTCCCCCGTACTGGAAATTCTACAACTACCTACTTGATAACGAAGAATTTGTCGAATTCATGTCGACAATTATCGAGGAAGTGACGTCTACCCACGAGAGCGGGGACCCCGTCGTCGCGTGGGAAACTTTAAAATCTGAGATTAGAGCCGCCACCAGGATTTATGTACGCCTTAGTAAAGACAGAAACATATCCCACATGAGATCGCTCGAGGCGACGGAGGCGACGACTCGAGGAGAGGAGGCGATGAAGGCGAGGGAGGAAATAAGGCGCACGTACAAGGAGGTGGGCGAGAGAGCGACGGCGATCGAGGGATGGGAAGAGATAGCGTCTTCGGAGAATCCGTCGGGGACTGCTCTCTCAAGATCGGTGACACGGATGCATCGACCCCCCCTGACGTCATTGGAAACAGACGACGGCACTATCCTCTCCGAACAGCAGCATCTTGTGAAATACGTAAAAGACTATTATGAAAAAGTCTTTCAAGCCCCCGTACAGACAGACTCAGCGCTGCAAGAGGACGATTTTATTATTCTTTCGCGGGGGCAGCCGGGATTGACGGCGGAGAGTAAAGCGCGGATGGAGGCGCCCCTGACCCCAGAGGATCTCCGCACTGCACTCTACAGCTTGAACAGAAAGAAAGCACCAGGAATCGATGGCCTAACGTCCGAATTCTATAAGACCTTTTGGACTCTCCTCGCGAAGCCCTTCGCGTCAATGGTCGACGCGAGCCTAGAGAGAGGCATGCTCCCTATCACCAGCAGATGGGCCGTTCTCAATTTAATTCATAAAAAAGGAGACAGAACAAATTTGAAGAACTGGAGACCAATCTCGATCACCACCACCGATTACAAAATAATTGCGAAGGCCCTTTCCATGAGACTGTCGTCGGCAATGCGAGAAGTGGTATCCCCCGAGCAAGGGTGCGGCGTCACAGGCAGAACCATCTTAGATAACCTGTCCCTAATTCGTGACATTATCGCATATGCGAATGAAACTAATTCCCCACTGGCCATATTAGGTCTGGACCAAAAGGGCGCTTTCGACAAAGTTCGCCATGATTTTTTGTTCAATGTATTGAGACGCATGAATTTTGGAAAAAAATTCATAAAAACTTTAAGTACAATTTACGAAGACGCATCATGCCTCGTTAGGGTTGGCAATAGTCTGACTCCCCCAATCCCCTTTAAGCGAGGCATAAGACAAGGATGTCCGCTCTCCGGCCAGCTCTACGCACTGGCCCTGGAGCCCCTACTACACATCCTAAAAAATAAAATTACAGGTTTTCCAATCCCCACTCAAGGAGCACATATTACGCTATCAGCATACGCAGATGACGTAACTTTATTCATCTCGGATGACGACGCTGCAAGAAATGTGATAAAATCATTCGATTCGTACGCCGCCCTCTCGGGAGCAGAACTTAACGAGAGTAAAACTGAAGGGATGTACGTCGGGTCCTGGCGCGGGCGCACGGATAGGCTCGGACCCTTCGCGATCTCCACCGAAGGTGCCCGATTCCTCGGAGTGGTTTTTAAAAATGACACCATCAAAGAGAGAGAAGGACTAGAGGAAGACCTAGAAGAAATAATTCAAAACGGATTGAGGAGGTGGGAAGCGGCTTCAGGGGCCCTTTCCGTGAGAGGAAGGACAAGGGTCGTAAATCAGTTCGTGGCCCCGACCATCTGGTACTGCCTACAGACCCAATGCATTAGCCCTCAATGCATTCGGCGGGTGCAAGCCGCCCTCACGGATTTTGTGTGGGGTAGGGGCCGAAAACACTGGGTTGCCGGAGCCGTGCTGACGGGCCCGCTCGGGTGCGGAGGACTTGGGCTGACTGACGTGCAGGCAAAAATTACCGCTATGAGGATAAATATCTTTCAACGGTACGTCACGGGTGAAGTTCAACCGTGGAAAATCTTCGTTTCCTACTTCCTCGAGACCAGGCCTAAGAGGAACGGTTTCTACTCCTCATTGAAAAGCGCCCTCGACACAATGGACGTGAGGTCCGGGGAAAACGGAGGACCTCTCCCCACATCTTGGCCCCCGACGGAGGAATCTCTCCCCTTCGGTTTCCGGAGCGAGCTGTCGAAGCCAACGCGAACGTTTCCCATACACAAAAGCGATATTCACCGAGAAATCGTTGCCAAAAAAAACAAAGAGAAGTGGCCATACAAGGACGGCATATGGGGAGAGTCTACGTGCTGGAAAGCCTTCTGGACGGCGCCAGTCCTGGGGAGGGAGGGGGAGGTGTCTTGGAGACTGGCACATGATCGCCTGGCAGACGCCGTTTTCCTGTCGCGGTCGGGATTGCGAGAAAACTCAGTGTGCAGAGCATGCCCTGGAAGCCAGGCCACGGCCTGGCACATCCTCTACGACTGCAGACAGGCCGGAGAGGTATGGCGGACAGCAAAGGAGTGGATAAAAGGAGTCACGGGCCGCAGGGTGAGGAGCGCACTGGAATTACACAGGGGGAGACCTCCTGAAAGGGGCGGCTATACTAAGCGAGATTTACTGGCAAACTTCATTATAGCCGAAACAAAGGCAAGCATATATCATTGTTTTACAGCAACAGAAAAAGGTGAAAGGTCGGCTCAAAAAACATACGCCGAGTACTTAAAAAAAGGAATCGAAAGAAGAATCAGGAGGGAGTATATATATCATAAATGCAAGGGCGACACAAAATCTTTTATTGACTTGTGGTGTCAGAGCGGTGTCCTTTCTGAAGTGGAAGAAACGGAGTCAGGGGAATCAATTTTAAAATTGAAGATGGCGCCATAGAGAAGAAAGAATGAAGTAACAAGGGCGGAACCACACGGAGGCATTAACCACTCGGAAGGGGAGGCCACATGCGCGGAGGGATGGGGTCCAAGGTTGCGGTAACCAGCCCCTACGGCGGACCTCCCCTGTGCGCCGCCCTCCCCTTCGGAGAGTGTAAAGGCGGTGAAGAGATGCAAAAAGAATAATGACTGAAAATGATGATTTTTTTGACAGATAAACCAAGGTGACGACGAAAAACTTATAAAACCTTTTTAAAAAAACGCCCATAGAATAATAATAATAATAATAATAATTTAATTTGTTGTCGGCATTTAATTATTTGTTGGCATTTAATTTGTTGTCAGCATTAATTTTTTGTAGGCATTAATTTGCTGTCGGCATTAATTTGTTGTCGGCATTAATTTGTTGTCGTCATTTAATTTGTTGTCGGCATTTAATTTAATGATGGCATTTAATTTGTTGTCGGCATTAATTTGTTGTTGACATTAATTTGTTGTCGTCATTTAATTTGTTGTCGGCATTTAATTATTTGTCGGCATTTAATTTGTTGTCGGCTTTAATTTGATGTAGGCTTTAATTTGCTGTCGGCATTAATTTGTTGTCGACATTAATTTGTTGACGGCATTTAATTTGTTGTCGGCAATTATTTGTTGTAGGCATTTAATTTGTTGTCGGCATTTACTTTGTCGTGTGCGTTTAATTTGTTGTCGACGTTAATTTGTTGTTGGCATAAATTTGCTGTCGGCATTAATTTGTTGTCGGCATTTAATTTGTTGTCGGCATTAATTTGTTGTAGGCATTTAATTTGTTGTCGGCATTTAATTTATTGTCGGCATTTAATTTGTTGTCGGTATTAATTTGTTGTAGGCATTAATTTGCTGTCGGCATTATTTTGTTGTCGGCATTAATTTGTTGCCGGCATTAATTTGTTGACGGCATTAATTTAATGTCGGCATTTTATTTGTTGTCGGCATTAATTTGTTGTCGGCATTAATATGTTGTCAGCATTTATTTGTTGTCGTCATTTAATTTGTTGCCGGCATTTAATTATTTGTCGGCATTTATTTTGTTGTCGTCATTTAATTTGTTGTCGGCATTTAATTATTTGTCGGCATTTAATTTGTTGTCGGCATTAATTTGTTGTAGGCATTAATTTGCTGCCGGCATTAATTTGTTGTCGGCATTAATTTGTTGTCGGCATTAATTTGCTGTAGGCATTAATTTGTTGTCGGCATTTAATTTTTTGTGGGCATTAATTTGTTGTAGGCATTAATTTGCTGTCGGCATTAATTTATTGTCGGCATTAATTTATTGTCGGCATAAATTTGTTTTCGTCATATAATTTGTTGTCGGCATTTAATTTAATGTCGGAATTAAATTTGTTGTCGGCATTAATTTGTTGTTGACATTAATTTGTTGTCGTCATTTAATTTGTTGTTGGCATTAATTTGTTGTCGGCATTTATTTTCTGTAGGCATTAATTTGTTGTCAGCATTTAATTTTTGGTCGGCATTAATTTGTTGTAGCCATTAATTTGCTGTCGGCATTAATTTATTGTCGGCATTAATTTGTTTTCATTCTTTAATTTGTTGTCGGCATTTAATTTAATGTCGGCATTTTAATTTGTTGTTGGCATTAATTTGTTGTTGACATTAATTTGTTGTCGTCATTTAATTTTGTTGACGGCATTTAACTATTTGTCGGCATTTAATTTGTTGTAGGCATTATTTTGCTGTCGGCATTTAATTTGTTGTCGGCATTAATTTGTTGTCGGCATTAATTTGTTGTCGGCATTTCATTTGTTGTCGGCATTAATATGTTGTCGGCATTTAATTTGTTGTCGGCATTAATTTGTTGTGGGCATTTAATTTGTTGTCGGCATTTAATTTGTTGTCGTCATTTAATTTGTTGTCGGCATTTAATTTAATGTCGGCTTTTATTTTGTTGTCGGAATTAATTTGTTGTTGACACGAAATTTTTGTCGTCATTTAATTTGTTGTCGGCATTATTTATTTGTCGGCATTAACTTGCTGTCGGCATTAATTTGTTGTTGGCATTACTTTGTTGTCGTCATTTAATTTGTTGTCGGTATTTAATTTAATGTCGGCATTTAAATTGTTGTCGGCATTTAAATATTTTTCGGCATTTAATTTGTTGTCGTCATTTAATTTGTTGTCGGCATTTAATTATTTTTCGGCATTTAATTTGTTGACGGCATTAATTTGTTGCCGGCATTTAATTTGTTGTCGGCATTAATTTGTTATAGGCATTTTATTTGTTGTCGGCATTTAATTTGTTGTCCGCATTTAATTTGTTGATGGCATTAATTTGTAATGGGCATTTAATTTCTTGTCGGCATTTAATTTGTTATCGGCATTTAATTTCTTGTCGGCATTAATTTGTTGTAGGTATTAATTTGCTGTCGGAATTAATTTCTTGTCGGCATTACTTTGTTTCACGTCATTTAATTTGTTGTTGGCATTTAACGATTTGTTGGCATTTAATTTGTTGTCGTCATTTAATTTGGTGTCGGCATTTAATTTAATGTCGGCATTTAATTTGTTGCGGCATTAATTTGTTGTGAAAATTGATTTGTTGCCGTCATTTAATTTGTTGTAGGCATGAATTTGCTGTCGGCATTAATTTGTTGTCGGCATTAATATGATGTCGGCATTAATTATTTGTCGGCATTTAATTTGTTGTCGGCATTAATTTGTTGTAGTCATTAACTTGCTGTCGGCAATAATTTGTTGACGTCATTAATTTGTTGTCGGCATTAATTTGTTGTCGTTATTTAATTTTTTGTCGGCATTTCATTTAATGTCGGCATTTAATTTGTTGTCGGCAATAATTCGTTGTTGACATTAATTTGTTGTCGTCATTTAATTTGCTGTCGACATTTAATTATTTGTCGTTATTTAATTTGTTGTCGGCATTTATTTGTTGTAGGCATTAATTTCTTCTCGGCATTTAATTTTTTGTCGGCATTATTTTTTTGTAGGCATTAATTTGCTGTCGGCATTAATTTCTTTTCGGCATTAATTTGTTGTCGGCATTAATTTTTTGTCGTCATTTAATTTGTTGTCGGCATTTTATTTAATGTCGGCTTTTATTTTGTTGTCGGAATAAATTTGTTGTTGACACGAATTTTTTGTCGTCATTTAATTTGTTGTCGGCATTTATTATTTGTCGGCATTAACTTGCTGTCGGCATTAATTTGTTGTCGGCATTAATTTGTTGTTGGCATTAATTTGTTGTCGTCATTTAATTTGTTGTCGGTACTTAATTTAATGTCGGCATTTAAATTGTTGTCGGCATTTAATTATTTTTCGGCATTTAATTTGTTGTCGTCATTTAATTTGTTGTCGGCATTTAATTATTTGTCGGCATTTAATTTGTTGACGGCATTAATTTGTTGCCGGCATTTAATTTGTTGTCGGCATTAATTTGTTATAGGCATTTTATTTGTTGTCGGCATTTAATTTGTTGTCGGCATTTAATTTGTTGACGGCATTAATTTGTTGTAGGCATTTAATTTGTTGTCGGCATTTAATTTGTTATCGGCATTAAATTTGTTGTCGGCATTAATTTGTTGTAAGCATGAATTTGCTGTCGGCATTAATTTGTTGTTGGCATTAATTTGTTGTCGGCATTAATTTGTTGTCGTCATTTAATTTGTTGTCGTCATTTAATTTGTTGTAGGCATTTAATTATTAGTCGGCATTTAACATGTTGTCGGCATTAATTTGCTGTAGGCATTAATTTGTTGTCGGCATTTAATTTTTTGTCGGCATTAATTTGTTGTAGGCATTAATAATCTGTCGGCATTAATTTGTTGTCGTCATATAATTTGTTGTCGGCATTTAATTTAATGTCGGAATTTAATTTGATGTTGGCATTAATTTGTTGTTGACATTAATTTGTTGTCGTCATTTAATTTGTTGTCGGAATTTATTTATTTGACGGCACTTAATTTGTTGACGGCATTAATTTGTTGTAGGCATTAATTTCCTGTCGGCATTATTTTTTGTCGGCATTAATTTAATGTCGGAATTAATTTTATGTCGGCATTTAATTTGTTGTCGGCATTAATTTGTTGTCGGCATTTAATTTGTTAACGGCAATAATTTGTTGTGGGCATTTAATTTGTTGTCGGCATTTAATTTGTTATCGGCATTTAATTTGTTGTCGGCATTAATTTGTTGTAGGTATTAATTTGCTGTCGGCAGTAATTTCTTGTCGGCATTAATTTCTTGTCGGCATTAATTTTTTTCACGTCATTTAATTTGTTGCCGGCATTTAATAATTTGTCGGCATTAAATTTGTTGTCGTCATTTAATTTGGTGTCGGTATTTAATTTAATGTCGGTATTTAATTTCTTGTCGGCATTAATTTGTTGTTGATATTGATTTGTTGTCGTCATTTAATTTGTGTTCGGCATTATAATTATTTGTCGGCATTTAATTTGTTGTCAGCATTAATTTGTTTAGGCATTAAAATTCTGTCGGCATTAATTTTTTGTCGGCATTAATTTGTTGTAGGCATTAATTTGTTGTCGGCATTTAAATTGCTGACGGCATTAATTTGTTATCGGCTTTTAATTATTTGTCGGCATTAATTGTTGTCGGCATTAATTTGTTGTCGTCATTTAATTTGTTGTCGGTATTTAATTTAATGTCTGCATTTAATTTGTTGTCGGCATTAATTTGTTGTAGGCGTTAATTTGCTGTCGGCAATAATTTGTTGTCGGCATTAATTTGTTGTCGGCATTTAATTTGTTGTCGGCAATTATTTGTTGAAGGCATTTAATTTGTTGTCGGCATTTAATTTGTTGTTGGCGTTTAATTTGTTGTCGGCAATAATTTGTTGTGGGCATTAATTTGCTGTCGGTATTAATTTGTTGTCGGCATTAATTTGTTGACGGCATTAATTTAATGTCGGCATTTTATTTATTGTCGGCATTAATTTGTTGTTGGCATTAATTTGTTGTCGGCATTAATATGTTGTCAGTATTTATTTATTGTCGTCATTTAATTTGTTGTCGGCATTTAACTTAATGTCGGCATTAATTTGTTGTTGACATTAATTTATTGTCGTCATTTAATTTGTTGTCGGTATTTAATTATTTGTCGGCATTTAATTTGTAGTCGGCATAAATTTGTTGTAGGCATTAATATTCTGTCGGCATTAATTTGTTGTCGGCATTTAATTTTTGGTCGGCATGAATTTTTTGTAGCAATTAATTTGCTGTCGGCATTAATTTATTGTCGGCATGAATTTGTTTTCGTCATATAATTTGTTGTCGGCATTCAATTTAATGTCGGAATTTAATTTGTTGTTGGCATAAATTTGTAGTTGACATTAATTTATTGTATTCATTGATTTTGTTGTCGGCATTTAATTATTTGAAGACATTTAATTTTTTGTCGGCATTAATTTGTTGTAGGCATTAATTTGCTGTCGGCATTATTTTTTGTCGGCATTATATTGTTGTCGTCATTTAATTTGTTGTCGGTATTTAATTCAATGTTGGCATTTAATTTTTTGTTGGCATAAATTTGTTGTTGACATTAATTTGTTGTCGTCATTTAATTTGTTGTCGGCAGTTAATTATTTGTCGGCATTTAATTTGTTGTCGGCATTAATTTGTTGTCGGCATTAATTTGTAGTCAGCATTTAATTTGTTTTCGGCCTTAATTTGTTGTCGGCATTTAATTTGTTGTCGGCATTAATTTGTTGTAGGTATTAATTTGCTGTCGGAATAAATTTCTTATCGGCATTAATTTGTTTCACGTCATTTAATTTGTTGTCGGCATTTAATAATTTGTCGGCATTTAATTTGTTGTCGTCATTTAATTTGGTGTCGGCATTTAATTTAATGTCGGCATTTAATTTGTTGCGGCATTAATTTGTTGTTGATATTGATTTATTGCCGTCATTTAATTTGTTGTCGGCATTAAATTATTAGAAGGCATTTAATTTGTTGTCAGCATTAATTTGTTGTAGGCATTAATTTGTTGTCGCCATTAATTTGTTGGCGGCATTAATATGTTGTGGGCATTAATTTGTTGTCGGCATCTAATTTATTGACGGCATTAATTTGTTGTCGGCATTAACCCCTCAAGCGCGGCGGGCATTTAATTAAATCCCATCTCAGTGGCCGGATGAGATTTAAATGACTTCGCCTTTTTGACATAGTATCATTCAATAATTTATATCATTCATAATATACGATCAATATCATTGAAAATATTAATAAACTTGCGTTATATAATCCGCTACTATATAATAATTTTTCCAGCGATTTGGAAAAATATTTATTGTTTTTTGTATCTCCATTTATGAGCTAATGAAAAAAATTTAATTTCGAAAGATTTTAATTTGGTTTTGAATAAGCTTCGAGATCTCTAACATTCCATGCATTTAAAAAAATGCAATTACATGATGTAATTTAGTTATTTGGGGTTGAAAATGTCATAACAAATTAGATACTTTCGATAGGATTACCGGTTTCGCCTTCTTGAAAATTTACCACTCCGCCCACTTCTCTGACTTTGTTCCATTATTACCGTATCATTTCATTTAGGTAATCACGTGCTAATGTTTCAAACGTCAATATGTGAATAATGAAATGATTTACCTTAGAAAATCTGCTTTGTGTGACATGATTTGAAGCTATCCAAACATTATCCCACTGCACATTTTTCACACCAGTACATGCAGTCTCTTCATTTCCCACATTAGGCACAAACTGCACACCTCTTTTGAGACTTTGATTTCTTCCCAGCTGCAGGAATTGTCTTTAGGAAATGTATTTTTGTGAGTCTTGGTACTTAATTGTGTAATAAGTGACGGCCATGTCCAAAAAGTTCTTAAGACGTTGGATATTTCAAAAATATTACCTCGACCGATGGCACGCGATAAGTCAATTTTTATACGTGTTTTTCCTATGATCAACATATGAATTTAGGACTGCCGCATTCAATAGTCTCCTAAATAACTTCATACACCACTTGTAATGGCGTTTTCTTTCCATTAGTTACGACTGCAATAACAGGTCCTTGAAATTCACCCCACCAATGAATTTACTATAACCTAACACACAAACAGACTTCCGAGTCTCTATTTTGCCTTTCAATACTATGTAATGAATTGCAGCACGTGCATGCCTAGACGAAAACACTAAGGGCCACCCTCAGCTGTTCTGGGAAGAGTGACAGTTAAATGTATCACTCTCACTTCTTTAAAAGGGTTCGTCGCGACGGCCTACCACGTGCATGCCTGGACGGATCATTTGCCTGTCAAGACAGAAACTATTAAAAGGGTTCTAGATACCCTCATTACTTTTAAAGGGGTAATAGACGCATCCTGTTTTAAAAGGGGACATAGATATTTTCACTGCTTTTAGAGGGGGATAGACGAGTGCAGCTTAAAGGGATTGTGGCAGCTGGAACCCTCAGGAACAACTTAAAAGACCCATTTTGGGAGAAGCTCTCCCACTCTCCTTCCCCTGCCTCAGAAACGTATACTGATCTCCCCCCTCCCTTATCTAGGAATAAGAGTATATAAACCCTTGCATCCATGGACCTCGCGGGAAGAGACCTCGCTCGCTGCCAAAGGCTACGCTACTCCAGGGTTCTGGAGTCTGTAAGATTTTCTGAAATAAATGTCTCTTTCCCACTAGCATCACTCTGAATTTCAATTCTTAAGTACCAGCAACCCTCTAAGAGAGTTGATCTAGCCACTCGGATCAATCTCTCCGTTTCAGTCGTGTGTACCGAGTTGTCGGGACATGACATAGAAACGTTATTGGTGTCAGGTGCTTGGGTGTGGTACAGTGATTGCTAGGTAGATTCTGCGTTCAGAAGACTGACGTAGATTCGAATAGAAAAAGCGAGCGGAGGAGAGCTGACGTCGCCGTGAGACGCCAGAGGTTGCACGGGGAGCAGAGACGCTGCTGCTGCTGTGGGTCGCCGAGATACGACGGAGAGCAGGCCCGCTGCCGTCACTGAGAGGAGCCGAGATTCGCCGGGGAGCTGAGACGCTGCCGCCGACGAGAAAGGACTGCCTAGACGCCGCACCGTCAGGGAGGCCGGATCGCCGCAGAGAGAGAGGCAGGAGCCAGAGACGACAAGAGGATTCGAGGAGGAGGAGCGCCGCAGACGCCGCAGAGGGGAATCAGCTGTGAGAACAGCTGTCGCAGGATCGCTGACCCATAGACTACTGGTGAGTCACACTCATTCCTTTCTCCTCACCCTAGTTATTTTGTCGTTGTGTATCTCAAATCCAAGAAAATGGCCGAGAGTAGCAATAGAGCAGGTTCAAGTGAATACTGCGGAATTATGGAGGCAATAAAATTGATTTCACAGCCTTTCGATGGGGATAAAAGGAAGTTACGGGAATTTATAGATAATGTCGATGTGGCATTTGAACTCGTCCATCCCGATAACCACGAAAAACTTTTAAAATTTGTAAAGGCTAAAGTAACTGGCGAGGCCAGGTCGAAATTGATCGTAAGGGATCTAACAGACACTTGGGATAGAGTGAAAAGTGTTTTGGAGGAAAATTACTCCACTAAAAGAACATTAGATTACTACGCATGTAAAATGTTTAACTCGAAACAGGGCGTAGCTGAGTCAATAGCTTCGTGGGGAAGTTGCATCGACACGATGCAAACTGAATTGAGAGACGCGGCTAGGAGGGATTTAACAAATGAAGAAATAAATGGAGCAATTGCTCTCGTCAATCATTTGGCTAAGGCGTGTTTTACACAGGGGCTGAGTAATGATAGGATACAAACCATTGTCAGAAGCCGCGGAGAGAAAATTCTTCTCTCAACTGCTATTGAAATTGCGCTGGAAGAGGAAAGTGCAATATTATCGCAGAAAGAAAGGGGCAGCAAAGGGTTAATCACAGGCCCGAAAATTAGGTGCGAAAACTGCAATAAGGTAGGCCACACCTTGTCCAAGTGCTATTTGAAGAAAAGCGTAGATGAACCAAGGGGTGTGAGGGCGTTGAACGAAATGCGATGTTTCAGTTGCAATCGCCCAGGCCACTTGAAGAGGGACTGCCCAATGCTCAAGAGTGACCCAGATAATCGCCCCAAGAGTCGAAACGAGGGACCTAGGGGGTGGAAGAAAAAATGGGAAAACGGGCAGGGTAAAAATGTTGCCTCAGTGAAGAGGGTGAACGCCCTTCAGGCCGACGCCGTTGACACGGTGTCGTTTTTCGTCAAGGAATGTGAGGGGGAATGCCTTGCCTTCCTTGTGGATTCGGGAGCAGATGTCAGCATAGTAAAGGCATCGTTATTGAGAAGAGGAATAGACTACTTCCCGAGGGAAAAGATGAAAGTTATGGGAGTGACGGGGGAGGTAGTGAGCACTCTGGGTTCCGTGAGTCTCACCCTAATGACGGAGGACCGAGAGACTTCCCATAAATTTCAAATCGCAGATGATAATCTTACCCTTAAGCATGATGGGATCTTGGGTAAGGACTTTTTGTGCGAAATGCAGGCGAAAATTGATTATGAGAAAAGGATGATAACCATGCAGGACGTTATCGTCAAGTTTGACTCCCGACCAGATGAGCAAATTTGCCCGCCAGCAAGAAGAATGACCCACATAACACTACCCGCTAGAAGTGAAGTAATAGTCAAGTGTCATTCAGAGAAAGACGGCGAGGGCATAGTAGAAAAGAGGGAGATTTGCCCAGGAGTACACATGGCGGCATCACTTACCGTCAGTGTAGCAAACGAGTGCATCACGAGCCTCGTAAATTCGAATGAGGAGGACCTGGAGATAGAGGTGCCATGCGTGAAATTGATGCCAATTAATAGTGATGAAACTAATTGTGAGAGTGATACCTTTAGTTCAAGGGTTGACAATGGGAAAATTAATCCTAGAGAGGTAAACGCACTCGAAGGATATCAAGCTGGCTCAGAATTGGAAAGGGAGCAACTCTTGATGGATTCCTTGAGGATTGGACATTTAAATAAGGAAGAAAAGAATGAGCTCATTAATATATTGGAAAAATACCAAGACGTATTTTACCTGCCAGGTGATACCCTTTCGTGCACCAACGCTATAGAGCATGCAATACCGACTCCTCTGATTGATCCCGCCAAACCAATCAACGTGAAGCCATACAGATTACCTGAGGCACATAAGGAGGAAGTTGACAAGCAAGTGAAGAAAATGCTTCAAGATGGAATTATCGTCCCGAGCAAAAGCGCGTGGAATTCGCCCATTTTAGTCCTCCCAAAGAAATTGGATGCCTCCGGAGAGAAAAAGTGGAGGATTGTCGTGGACTACAGAAAGCTGAATGACGTCTCGGTGGGGGATGCGTATCCACTTCCGAACATTAATGAGATACTTGACCAGCTGGGAAAGGCACGTTACTTTTCCACGCTAGATTTGGCAAGCGGATTCCATCAAATCCCCTTGAAAAGAGAAGACAGGGAGAAGACTGCCTTCAGCTGTCCTTACGGGCACTTCGAATTCGTTCGAACCCCGTTCGGTTTAAAAGGGGCGCCGCCGACATTCCAGCGCTTGATGAATACTGTTTTATCAGGACTACAGGGCATCAAATGTTTCATCTATTTAGATGATATAGTGATTCATGGAAATTCGTTGCAGAATCACAACGAAAAGCTCAAGGAGATTTTAGATAGATTGAGAGAAAATAACCTGAAATTACACCCGGATAAGTGTGAGTTCCTGAGAAAAGAGGTGAATTATCTGGGGCATGTAATATCAGAAGATGGGGTAAAACCTGACCCAGAAAAGGTCAGGAAGGTAAAAGAATTCCCATTGCCTAAAACCACTAAGCAATTGAAGGGATTTCTTGGATTAGCGGGATATTACCGCAGATTTATCCCCGAATTCAGTAAGATAGCGTAGCCACTACATGAGCTGCTCAAGAAAAATGTTACATTTGAATGGGGCCGTAATCAACAGGCGAGTTTTGAAAAATTGAAATTTCTTCTGACCACGGAGCCGATCCTCAAATATCCAGATTTCTCAAAAGAATTCATCCTGACGACCGATGCGAGTAATGAAGCATTGGGTTGCGTATTGTCGCAAGGTGAAATTGGGAAGGATTTGCCTGTGGCTTATGCAAGCAGATCCCTCAATAAGGCAGAGAAGAACTATTCGACAATAGAGAAGGAGTTGTTGGCTATAATATGGGGGACAAAATATTTTCGACCTTACCTCTACGGTCGGAAATTTACGATTGTAACAGACCACAAGCCCCTCACTTGGATTTTTAACATCCGAGACCCTACGTCAAGATTGATGCGTTGGCGACTCAAGTTGGAGGAGTACGAGTACAAAGTGGTGTACAAGAAAGGAAAATTAAACTCCAACGCCGACGCCCTCAGCAGAGTGCACCAGATGTCGCTCCTCGATGAAAGGGAGGAGGAAGACAGCACGAGTGAAGATGACGTCACGGAGAATGAAGGGGAGAAGTCAAGGGAGGAATCTGAAGGACCTATGCAGCTGCCCGAGGGGGAAGAAGGAAGAAAAGAAGAGGACGGGATTTCGGAAGAGAGAAAGAAGAGAATATTGAAAGAATTCCATGATTCGCCGGTGGGAGGCCACCAAGGCATGAAGAGGACGTATGAGAGGATGAAATTATTCTTCTCATGGCCGGGAATGAAGGAAGATGTGGAAGAATACATCCGCAGGTGCGTGGCATGCCAGAAGAATAAACTCACGAGAAGGAAGACCAAAATGCCGATGCAAATAACTTCAACA
Source organism: Ischnura elegans (assembly GCF_921293095.1). Lineage (NCBI taxonomy): Eukaryota > Metazoa > Arthropoda > Insecta > Odonata > Coenagrionidae > Ischnura > Ischnura elegans. The sequence continues at coordinate 95,545,351 of NC_060253.1, forward strand.
CCCGAGTTTGTCTTCGAGAAATGCAGTTTGGACATCGTGGGCCCGCTACCTGTAACGCAGCGTGGATTTAAATATCTTCTCACCTTCCAGGATGAACTCTCAAAGTTCACGTTGGCTATTCCGTTGGAAAGGCAGGACGCCACGTCAATTGCAAAAGCTTTTGTAGAAAAAATTGTCCTCGTGTATGGTACGCCATTAACCGTACTAACTGATCAGGGAGCAAATTTCCTTAGCGAAGTATTTAAAGAAACGTGCAAAATTTTGAAAATAAGAAAGATACAAACGACAGCTTTTCACCCGCAGAGCAATGGCGCTCTGGAAAGGAGCCACAGAACGCTTACCGAATACCTCCGTCACTACATCGCTAGTGATCAATCCAATTGGGATGAATGGGTCAAATTCGCGGTATTTGTCTTTAATACAACGCCGCATACATGTACGAAGCTCACCCCTCATGAAGTGATGTTCGGTAGGAAACCGAATATACCTGGATGCTTTCAGGTGGAGCCAAAGGACAGGTGTTACACATACGACGACTACCTGGCCGACCTCAAATTAAGGATGCAAACCTGCTATAAGAAGGCAAGAGAAGGTCTCTTGGAATCAAAAGTCAAATCAAAAGAGTATTACGATAGGACAAGTAAGGCAGAATTATTTCAAGAAGGGGACAAAGTACTCCTCTATGACGAATCTGTTAGAAGAGGGAGGTCGAGGAAGCTATCAACTCAATGGGTGGGACCTTATGAAATAATTAGCGTAAATGGAGTCAATGTGACTATTAAAATGAAAAGAAAACTCATGAAGGTTCATGCAAATAGGCTGAAATTATTCTATTAATCCATTGCAGGAATGAAAATGGAGGTAGCGCTAGGACTCCTGCTGCTGTTTACCAGCATTGCTAGCGCCAAGGAGATTGATTTTTCAATTGAGAAAATAGAGGACTCACCCGGGCTGTACTACGAACACAAAGGGGAGGCACAATTATATAGCTCTGAATGGAAAGTTGTTACATATGTGAATTTGTCAGATATAGATGTTAAGTACGAAAGTCTACTTAAGTACGCTAATTTTACGATAGGTTTTTGCCAAACTTACGTTAATAATACGTGGACTAATGTCACAGATTGCACCCAGATGTTGCATTATGTACCAATTAAGATTAAGGACATTAGTAATAAAAAACAATTATTTTATCAATTAGCACGTAATCAAGAAAGCCCTCTGAGAATGAAAAGAGGTGATCTTAATTTTATAGGGGAATTAAGCAAGGTTTTGTTCGGAACGATGGACGAGGCAGATGCAAAATATTACACTGAAAAGATTAATAGATTGGAAACTGAACAGACTGGTATATTAAAACTAACCAGGGAACAAATGACCGTAGTGAAAGCCACATTAAGGACGGTAAACTCAACCATTAGGGAGGTACAAGAGAACGAAGACGCGCTGTTAAGAAACTTAAAACTTGTAGAGGATCACTTAGATCAAAAGGACGGAGAGTTAAAGGGCAAAATCCGTCTATTGTCAGTCACCTTAATTCTTGAAAAACACATGATGCAACTGAACCGCATCATTCATGAAATCGAACAGGATTACGATTTGATAGTCAGCGCTATAGTGAATGCTCAACAGGGCATATTGCAACCACACGTAATTACTCCGGTACAAATAATTGAGATGATGAAAAGGAGCAGGGATGAGATACCTAATGACTTATCCCTTCCATTCCCTATGAGTGTGGCATACAGTAGTGCCTTATTAAATGTTATTGAATTTGATGTGTTTATTAACCACAATGTTCTTGTGTATGTGATTAAGGTACCATTAACGGATCACATAAAATTTAATGTTTATCAAGTGTTTCCATTTCCTATAAGAACTGAATTGAATGCTTTTAAATTTTTATTTATTCAACCAGAGAAACCATACATTTTTATGGATATTGCAAAAAGATATTATTCTAAGCTTACTGAGAGTGATTTATCTAAATGTAAGAAAATTAATATGTATTGGAGGGTATGTAAACAAGTGTATCCTATTCTGTCTACGCACTTGCATGAAGAATGCGAAGCCAAGATGCTTCAGCCAATTAGAAAAATTCCATCTGATTGTCCTGTAAGAGTAGCCATACTCAACCAAACACTTTGGACTCAATTGGACAATAATGAATGGCTATGTGTGTCCGGGAGACCAGAATCCATTACCATTTTGTGTGAGAAACAAGACCCAGTGGACGTACTTATTAACGGAACTGGAAAGCTAAGGTTGTTTAAGAAGTGTAAAGGCTACGGACCGAAAGTTTTAATCCAATCACAGTTTGTGTTCAACTCTAACTATAGCAACAAGGATGTGATTCCGCCGTTGAGTTTGTCATATGACTGTTGTCTCGATGGGAACGTTGTAGAAACGGTGAATTCTATGAAAATTGATACTCACCTGAATCATATTGTGAATAATATAGAGGACTTAAAATACGCAAGTCATAAGGTGCAAGAGGTAGAGAACTTATTGTCTGAAGAAGAATGGAAGCAAAAACAGACCGAGAGAGTATATAATCTCTCATTTATGTCAATTGTTGGATTAATTGTAATTGTATTAATTTTCTGTTGCTATTGCTGTAAATGTTGTAAGGTCTATTTCCCAAGGTTTCTTAGGTCTTGTGAAAACGGTGACTCATGCACTACTATTATATTCAGACCAAAAATTGTTAATAAGGTACACACTTCCAACGAGGTCATGGCAGATAAGGACCAATGTGAAGAGGGGGTTTGTTTAAATGAAATAATGTCTTCTCCAGGACCAGGCCGTCGCCCAGGGTCGAGAGGCGCTGTCTCTAAGCGTTAAGCTTAAGATGTCGAGAAAGCAACTAGGTATTTGTTGCTTTCTCTCGGTATGAGGGGAGGTGTAATGAATTGCAGCACGTGCATGCCTAGACGAAAACACTAAGGGCCACCCTCAGCTGTTCTGGGAAGAGTGACAGTTAAATGTATCACTCTCACTTCTTTAAAAGGGTTCGTCGCGACGGCCTACCACGTGCATGCCTGGACGGATCATTTGCCTGTCAAGACAGAAACTATTAAAAGGGTTCTAGATACCCTCATTACTTTTAAAGGGGTAATAGACGCATCCTGTTTTAAAAGGGGACATAGATATTTTCACTGCTTTTAGAGGGGGATAGACGAGTGCAGCTTAAAGGGATTGTGGCAGCTGGAACCCTCAGGAACAACTTAAAAGGCCCATTTTGGGAGAAGCTCTCCCACTCTCCTTCCCCTGCCTCAGAAACGTATACTGATCTCCCCCCTCCCTTATCTAGGAATAAGAGTATATAAACCCTTGCATCCATGGACCTCGCGGGAAGAGACCTCGCTCGCTGCCAAAGGCTACGCTACTCCAGGGTTCTGGAGTCTGTAAGATTTTCTGAAATAAATGTCTCTTTCCCACTAGCATCACTCTGAATTTCAATTCTTAAGTACCAGCAACCCTCTAAGAGAGTTGATCTAGCCACTCGGATCAATCTCTCCGTTTCAGTCGTGTGTACCGAGTTGTCGGGACATGACAACTATTCCCATTTCGTAGGATCCCCAATTATAAAATAATACCACTCACAGGCAGTATACCCGATGAGAATTTCAACACACTGCCTGAAAGAACACCACACAGTATGAATGACTTTAGTGGACTGAAGCTCGTGGTTTAGAAGCTCCCTCAAGAGACGAGAAAATATCTCGAAGGGGCCCTGGTATACGCTGACTGTTTAGATGGAATCTTATCTTCGTTGATTACTGTCCAGAAAAAAAATTTTAAAAATGCAGAGCGAAGCACATGGCCCCTTCGCCTAGGACGCTAAGGACAAACGAGGCGGGCCATACACACTTGGGGCTCGATGTGACGACAAACAAGGAGAAGACGGAGAGAAGGCATTCAGCTTAGAAGATACGATATCTCAAGCTAAAGTAGCTGACCCTTCTTGACGTCTCTCAAGCAGAATAGGCGGAAGTTTTCATGATAGAACAGTTGAAGGAAGGCGTTGAGTTTTTGGACCGCAGTCGTCAACGCGCTAGTTTAAAACGGAATTTAATTGAAGCATTTTAAAAACATCTTGAAGGCATAAAGCCGTTATGAATATTTTATTGGAGAGGAAAAACATTTCTTCAAATGATAGAGTAATTAGTTTTAATTTAACATGCATTATCTGGTGGAGAAAAAATATTATATTCAGTAGGTCAGGAAGCATACTGATACGCATGACGGCGGCATACGAAATTTAAAAGGCGCGTACTGGGTACGCATGACGGCGTTGAGGGGTTAAATTGTTATCGGCATTTAATAATATATCGGCATTAAATTGTTTTCGGCATTAATTTGTTGTCTTCATTTAATTTGTTGTCGGCATTTAATTTAATGTCGGCATTTAATTTGTTGTCGGCATTAATTTGTTGTTGACATTAATTTGTTGTCGTCATTTAATTTGCTGTCGGCATTTAATTATTTGTCGGCATTTAATTTGTTGTCGGCATTAATTTGTTGTAGGCGTTAATTTGCTGTCGGCATTAATTTGTTGTCGACATTAATTTGTTTTCGGCATTTAATTTGTTGTCGGCAATTATTTGTTGTAGGCATTTAATTTGTTGTCGGCATTTAATTTGCTGTCGGCGTTTAATTTGTTGTCGACATTAATTTGTTGTTGGCATTAATTTGCTGTCGGCATTAATTTGTTGTCGGCATTTAATTTGTTGTCGGCATTAATTTGTTGTAGGCATTTAATTTGTTGTCGGCATTTAATTTGTTGTCGGCATTTAATTTGTTGTCGGTATTATTTTGTTGTAGGCATTAATTTGCTGACGGCATTAATTTGTTGTCGGCATTAATTTTGTTTTCGGCATTAATTTGTTGACGGCATTAATTTAATGTCGGCATTTTATTTGTGCTCGGCATTAATGTGTTGTCGGCATTAATTTGTTGTCGGCATTAATTTGTTGTCGGCATTAATATGTTGTCAGCATTTATTTGTAGTCGTCATTTAATTTGTTGCCAGCATTTAGTTATTTGTCGGCATTTATTTTGTTGTCGTCATTTAATTTGTTGTCGGCATTTAATTATTTGTCGGCATTTAATTTGTTGTCGGCATTAATTTGTTGTAGGCATTAATTTCCTGTCGGCATTATTTTTTGTCGGCATTAATTAGTTGTCGTCATTTAATTTGTGTTCGGCATTTAATTTAATGTCGTCATTTAATTTGTTGTTAGCATTAGCTTGTTGTTGACATTAATTTGTTGCCGTCATTTAATTTGTTAGCGGAATTTAATAATTTGTCGGCATTTAATGTGTTGCCGTCATTTAATTTGGTGTCGGAATTTAATTTAATGTTGGTATTTAATTTTTTGTCGGCATTGATTTGTTGTTGATATTGATTTGTTGTCGTCATTTAATTTGTTGTCGGCATTTAATTATTTGTCGGCATTTAATTTGTTGTCAGCATTAATTTATTGTAGGCATTAATTTCTGTCGGCATTAATTTGTTGTCGGCATTAAATTGTTGTCAGCATTAATTTTTTGTTGTCATTTAATTTGTTGTCGGTATTTAATTTAATGTCGGCATTTAATTTGTTGTCGGCATTAATTTGTTGTTGACATTAATTTGTTGTCGTCATTTAATTTGTTGTCGGCATTTAATTATTTGTCGGCATTTAATTTGTTTTCGGCATTAATTTGTTGTAGGCGTTAATTTGCTGTCGGCATTAATTTGTTGTCGACATTAATTTGTTGTCGGCATTAAATTTGTTGTCGGCAATCATTTGTTGTAGGCATTTAATTTGTTGTCGGAATTTTATTTAATGTCGGCGTTTAATTTGTTGTCAACATTAATTTGTTTTTGGCATTAATTTGCTGTCGGCATTAATTTGTTGTCGGCATTTATTTTGTTGTCGGCATTAATTTGTTGTAGGCATTTAATTTGTTGTCGGCATTTAATTTGTTGTCGGCATTTAATTTGTTGTCGGTGTTAATTTGTTGTAGGCATTAATTTGCTGTCGGCATTAATTTGTTGTCGGCATTATTTTGTTGACGGCATTAATTTAATGTCGGCATTTTATTTTTTGTCGGCATTAATGTGTTTTTCTGCTTTAATTATTTGTCGGCATTAATTTGCTGTCGGCATTAATTTATTGTCGACATTTATTTGTTTTCGTCATTTAATTTGTTGTCGTCATTGAATTTGTTGTCGGCATTTAATTATTTGACGGCATTTAATTTGTTGTCGGCATTAATTTGTTGTAGGCATTAATTTGCTGTCGGCATTATTTTTTGTCGGCATTTATTTGTTGTCGTCATTTAATTTGTTGTCGGCATTTAATTTAATATCGTCATTTAATTTGTTGTTGGCATAAATTTGTTGTTGACATTCATTTGTTGTCGTCATTTAATTTGTTGTCGGCATTTAATTATTTGTCGGCATATAATTTGTTGTTGGCATTAATTTGTTGTAGGCATTATTTCGCTCTTGGCATTTAATTTGTTGTCGGCATAAATTTGTTGTCGGCATTAATTTGTTGTCGGCATTAAATTTGTTGTCAACATTAATTTGTTTTTGGCATTAATTTGCTGTCGGCATTAATTTGTTGTCGGCATTTATTTTGTTGTCGGCATTAATTTGTTGTAGGCATTTAATTTGTTGTCGGCATTTAATTTGTTGTCGGCATTTAATTTGTTGTCGGTGTTAATTTGTTGTAGGCATTAATTTGCTGTCGGCATTAATTTGTTGTCGGCATTATTTTGTTGACGGCATTAATTTAATGTCGGCATTTTATTTTTTGTCGGCATTAATGTGTTTTTCTGCTTTAATTTGTTGACGGCATTAATTTGCTGTCGGCATTAATTTATTGTCGACATTTATTTGTTTTCGTCATTTAATTTGTTGTCGTCATTGAATTTGTTGTCGGCATTTAATTATTTGACGGCTTTTAATTTGTTGTCGGCATTAATTTGTTGTAGGCATTAATTTGCTGTCGGCATTATTTTTTGTCGGCATTTATTTGTTGTCGTCATTTAATTTGTTGTCGGCATTTAATTTAATATCGGCATTTAATTTGTTGTTGGCATAAATTTGTTGTTGGCATTCATTTATTGTCGTCATTTAATTTGTTGTCGGCATTTAATTATTTGTCGGCATTTAATTTGTTGTTGGCATTAATTTGTTGTAGGCATTATTTCGCTCTTGGCATTTAATTTGTTGTCGGCATAAATTTGTTGTCGGCATTAATTTGTTGTCGGCATTAAATTTGTTGTCAGCATTAATTTGTTGTAGGTATTAGTTTGCTGTCGGCATTAATTTCTTGTTGGCATTAATTCTTGCCGGCATTAATTTGTTTCACGTCATTTAATTTGTTGTCGGCATTTAATAATTTGTCGGCATTAAATTTGTTTTCGCCATTTAATTTGGTGTCGGCATTTAATTTAATGTCAGCATTTAATTTGTTGTCGGCATTTAATTATTTGTTTGCATTTCATTTTTTGTCGGAATTAATTTGTTAAAGGCATTAACTTGCTGTCGGCATTAATTTGTTGTTGGCATTAATTTGTTGTCGGCATTAATTTGTTGTCGGCATTAATTTGTTGTCGTCTATTAATTTGTTGTAGGCATTTAATTATTTGTCGTCATTTAATATGTTGTCGTCATTTAATTTGTTGTCGTCATTTAATTATCTATCGGCATTTAATTATTTGTTGGCATTTAATTTGTTGTCGTTATTAACTTGTTGTAAGCATTAATTTCTTGTCGGCATTTAATTTGTTCTCGTCATTTAATTTGATGTCGGCATTTAATTATTTGTCGGCATTAATTTGTTGTCGGCATTAATTTGTTGTCGGCATTTAATTTGTTGTCGGCATTAATTTGTTGTGGGCATTTGATTTGTTGTCAGCATTTAGATTGTTGTCGGCATTAATTTGTTGTAGGTATTAATTTGCTGTCGGCATAAATTTCTTGACGGCATTAATTTCTTGTTGGCATTAATTAATTTCACGTCATTTAATTTTTTGACGGCATTTAATAATTTGTCGGCATTTAATTTGTTGTCGTCATTTAATTTGGTGTCGGCATTTAATTTAATTTCGGCATTTAATTTGTTGCGGCATTAATTTGTTTTTGATATTGATTTGTTGTCGTCATTTAATTTGGTGTCGGCATTTAATTATTTGTCAGCATTTGATTTGTTGTCGGCATTAATTTGTGGTAGGCATTAATTTGCTGTCGGCATTAATTTGATGTCGGCATTAATTTGTTGTCGTCATCTAATTTGTTGTCGTCATTTAATTTGTTGTCGTCATTTAATTTGTTGTCGTCATTTAATTTGTTGTCGATAATTAAATCTTTGTCGGCATTTAATTAATCATTAGTCTGCATTCATTTGTTGTTGTCATTTAATTTGTTGTCGGCATTTAATTTGTTGTCGTCATTTAATTGGTTTTCGGCATTTAATTTAATGTCGGCATATCATTAGTTGTCTGCATTAATTTTTTGTTGACATTAATTTTTTTTCGTCATTTAATTTGTTTTTGGCATTTAATTATTTGTCTGCATTTAATTTGTTGTCGGCATTGATTTGTTTTAGGCATTAATTTGCTGACAGCATTAATTTGTTGTCGGCATTAATATGTTGTCGGCATTAATTTGTTGTCGTCATTTAATTTGTTGTCGGCATTTAATTTAATTTCGTCTTTTAATTTGTTGTCGGCATTAATTTGTTGTTGACATTAATTTATTGTCGTCATTTAATTTCTTGTCGGCATTTAATTATTTCTCGGCATTTAACTTGTTGTCGGCATTAATTTGTTGTAGGCATTAATTTGCTGTCGGCATTAATTTGTTGTCTGCATTAATTTGTTGTCGGCATTTAATAATTTGTCGGCATTAAATTTGTTTTCGCCATTTAATTTGGTGTCGGCATTTAATTTAATGTCGGCATTTAATTTGTTGTCGGCATTTAATTATTTGTTTGCATTTCATTTTTTGTCGGCATTAATTTGTTGAAGGCATTAACTTGCTGTCGGCATTAATTTGTTGTTGGCATTAATTTGTTGTCGGCATTAATTTGTTGTCGTCTATTAATTTGTTGTAGGCATTTAATTATTTGTCGTCATTTAATATGTTGTCGTCATTTAATTTGTTGTCGTCATTTAATTATCTATCGGCATTTAATCATATGTTGGCATTTAATTTGTTGTCGTTATTAACTTGTTGTAAGCATTAATTTCTTGTCGGCATTTAATTTGTTGTCGTCATTTAATTTGATGTCGGCATTTAATTATTTGTCGGCATTAATTTGTTGTCGGCATTAATTTGTTGTCGGCATTTAATTTGTTGTCGGCATTAATTTGTTGTGGGCATTTGATTTGTTGTCACCATTTAGATTGTTGTCGGCATTAATTTGTTGTAGGTATTAATTTGCTGTCGGCATAAATTTCTTGCCGGCATTAATTTCTTGTTGGCATTAATTAATTTCACGTCATTTAATTTTTTGACGGCATTTAATAATTTGTCGGCATTTAATTTGTTGTCGTCATTTAATTTGGTGTCGGCATTTAATTTAATTTCGGCATTTAATTTGTTGCGGCATTAATTTGTTTTTGATATTGATTTGTTGTCGTCATTTAATTTGGTGTCGGCATTTAATTATTTGTCAGCATTTGATTTGTTGTCGGCATTAATTTGTGGTAGGCATTAATTTGCTGTCGGCATTAATTTGTTGTCGGCATTAATTTGTTGTCGTCATCTAATTTGTTGTCGTCATTTAATTTGTTGTCGTCATTTAATTTGTTGTCGATAATTTAATCTTTGTCGGCATTTAATTAATCATTAGTCTGCATTCATTTGTTGTTGTCATTTAATTTGTTGTCGGCATTTAATTTGTTGTCATCATTTAATTGGTTTTCGGCATTTAATTTAATGTCGGCATATCATTTGTTGTCTCAATTAATTTGTTGTTGACATTAATTTTTTTTTCGTCATTTAATTTGTTTTTGGCATTTAATTATTTGTCTGCATTTAATTTGTTGTCGGCATTGATTTGTTTTAGGCATTAATTTGCTGACAGCATTAATTTGTTGTCGGCATTAATATGTTGTCGGCATTAATTTGTTGTCGTCATTTAATTTGTTGTCGGCATTTAATTTAATTTCGTCTTTTAATTTGTTGTCGGCATTAATTTTTTGTTGACATTAATTTATTGTCGTCATTTAATTTCTTGTCGGCATTTAATTATTTCTCGGCATTTAACTTGTTGTCGGCATTAATTTGTTGTAGGCATTAATTTGCTGTCGGCATTAATTTGTTGTCTGCATTAATTTGTTGTCGGCATTAGTTTGTTGTCGTCATTTAATTTGTTGTTGGCCTTTAATTTGTTCTCAGAACTTATTTGTTCTTGACATGAATTTGTTGCCGTCATTTCATTTGTTGTCGGCATTAATTATTTGTCGGCCTTTAATTTGTTGTCGGCATTAGTTTGTAGTAGGCATTAACTTGCTGTTGGCATTAATTTGTTGTCGGCATTAATTTGTTGTCCGCATTAATTTGTTGTCGTCATTTAATTTAATGTCGCTATTTAATTTAATGTCGGCATTTAAATTATTGTCGGCATTTAATTATTTTTCGGCATTTAATTTGTTGTCGGCATTTAATTATTTGTCGGCATTTAATTTGTTTCCGGCATTAATTTGTTGTCGGCATTAATTTCTTGTCGGCATTTAATTTTATGACGACATTAATTTGTTGTCGGCATTTAATTTAATGTCGGCATTAATTTGTTATAGGCATTTAATTTGTTGTCGGCATTTAATTTGTTGTCGGCTTTTAATTTGTTGAGGGCATAAATTTGTTGTTGGCATTTAATTTGTTGTCAGCATTTAATTTGTTATCGGCATTTAATTTGTTGTCGGCATTAATTTGTTGTAGGCATTAATTTGCTGTTGGCATTAATTTGTTGTCGGCATTAATTTGTTGTCGTCATTTAATTTATTGTCGTCATTTAATTTGTTGTAGGCATTTAATTATTTGTCGGCATTTAATATGTTGTCGTCATTAATTTGCTGTAGGCATTAATTTGTTGTCGGCATTTAATTTTTTGTCGGCATTAATTTGTTGTAGGCATTAATATTCTGTCGGCATTAATTTGTTGTCGGCATTAATTTGTTGTCGTCATATAATTTGTTGTCGGATTTAATTAAAGTCGAAATTTAATTTGTTGTTGGATTAATTTGTTGTTTCATTAATTTGTTGTCGTCATTTTATTTGTTGTCGGCATTTAATTATTTCACGGCATTTTATTTGTTGTCGGCATTAATTTGTTGTAGGCATTAATTTCCTGTCGGCATTATTTTTTGTCGGCATTAATTTGTTGTCGTCATTTAATTTGTGTTCGGCATTTAATTTAATGTCGTCATTTAATTTGTTGTTGGCATTAACTTGTTGTTGACATTAATTTGTTGTCGTCATTTAATTTGTTGTCGGCCTTTAATTTGTTGTCAGAACTTATTTGTTCTTGACATGAATTTGTTGCCGTCATTTCATTTGTTGACGGCAATTATTATTTGTCGGCCTTTAATTTAATATCGGCATTAGTTTGTAGTAGGCATTAACTTGCTGTTGGCATTTATTTGTTGTCGGCATTAATGTGTTGTCCGCATTAATTTGTTGTCGTCATTTAATTTGTTGTCGCTATTTAATTTAATGTCGGCATTTAAATTGCTGTCGGCATTTAATTATTTTTCGGCATTTAATTTATTGTCGTCATTTAATTTGTTGTCGGCATTTAATTATTTGTCGGCATTTAATTTGTTGCCGGCATTAATTTCTTGTCGGCATTAATTTCTTGTCGGCATTTAATTTGATGACGGCATTAATTTGTTGTCGGCATTTAATTTAATGTCGGCATTAATTTGTTATAGGCATTTAATTTGTTGTCGGCATTTAATTTGTTGTCGGCTTTTAATTTGTTGACGGCATTAATTTGTTGTTGGCATTTAATTTGATGTCAGCATTTAATTTGTTATCGGCATTTAATTTGTTGTCGGCATTAATTTGTTGTAGGCATTAATTTGCTGTCGGCATTAATTTGTTGTCGGCATTAATTTGTTGTCGTCATTTAATTTATTGTCGTCATTTAATTTGTTGTAGGCATATAATTATTTGTCGGCATTTAATATGTTGTCGTCATTAATTTGCTGTAGGCATTAATTTGTTGTCGGCATTCAATTTTTTGTCGGCATTTATTTGTTGTAGGCATTAATATTCTGTCGGCATTAATTTGTTGTCGGCATTAATTTGTTGTCGTCCTATAATTTGTTGTCGGCATTTAATTAAAGTCGGAATTTAATTTGTTGTTGGATTAATTTGTTGTTTCATTAATTTGTTGTCGTCATTTTATTTGTTGTCGGCATTTAATTATTTCACGGCATTTAATTTGTTGTCGGCATTAATTTGTTGTAGGCATTAATTTCCTGTCGGCATTATTTTTTTTCGGCATTAATTTGTTGCCGTCATTTAATTTGTTAGCGGAATTTAATAATTTGTCGGCATTTAATTTGTTGTCGTCATTTAATTTGGTGTCGGAATTTAATTTAATGTTGGTATTTAATTTTTTGTCGGCATTGATTTGTTGTTGATATTGATTTGTTGTCGTCATTTAATTTGTTGTCGGCATTTAATTATTTTTCGGCATTTAATTTGTTGTCAGCATTAATTTATTGTAGGCATTAATTTCTGTCGGCATTAATTTGTTGTCGGCATTAAATTGTTGTCAGCATTAATTTGTTGTTGTCATTTAATTTGTTGTCGGTATTTAATTTAATGTCGGCATTTAATTTGTTGTCGGCATTAATTTGTTGTTGACATTAATTTGTTGTCGTCATTTAATGTGTTGTCGGCATTTAATTATTTGTCGGCATTTAATTTGTTTTCGGCATTAATTTGTTGTAGGCGTTAATTTGCTGTCGGCATTAATTTGTTGTCGACATTAATTTGTTGTCGGCATTAAATTTGTTGTCGGCAATCATTTGTTGTAGGCATTTAATTTGTTGTCGGCATTTTATTTAATGTCGGCGTTTAATTTGTTGTCAACATTAATTTGTTTTTGGCATTAATTTGCTGTCGGCATTAATTTGTTGTCGGCATTTAATTTGTTGTCGGCATTAATTTGTTGTAGGCATTTAATTTGTTGTCGGCATTTAATTTGTTGTCGGCATTTAATTTGTTGTCGGTATTAATTTGTTGTAGGCATTAATTTGCTGTCGGCATTAATTTGTTGTCGGCATTATTTTGTTGACGGCATTAATTTAATGTCGGCATTTTATTTTAGTCGGCATTAATGTGTTTTTCTGCTTTAATTTGTTGTCGGCATTAATTTGCTGTCTGCATTAATTTATTGTCGACATTTATTTGTTTTCGTCATTTAATTTGTTGTCGTCATTGAATTTGTTGTCGGCATTTAATTATTTGACGGCATTTAATTTGTTGTCGGCATTAATTAGTTGTAGGCATTAATTTGCTGTCGGCATTATTTTTTGTCGGCATTTATTTGTTGTCGTCATTTAAATTGTTGTCGGCATTTAATTTAATGTCGGCATTTAATTTGTTGTTGGCATAAATTTGTTGTTGACATTAATTTGTTGTCGTCATTTAATTTGTTGTCGGCATTTAATTACTTGTCGGCATTTAATTTGTTGTTGGCATTAATTTGTTGTAGGCATTTTTTCGCTCTTGGCATTTAATTTGTTGTCGGCATAAATTTGTTGTCGGCATTAATTTGTTGTCGGCATTAAATTTGTTGTCGGCATTAATTTGTTGTAGGCATTTAATTCGTTGTCAGCATTAATTTGTTGTAGGTATTAGTTTGCTGTCGGCATTAATTTCTTGTCGGCATTAATTTCTTGCCGGCATTAATTTGTTTCACGTCATTAATTTGCTGTCGGCATTTAATAATTTGTCGGCATTAAATTTGTTGTCGTCATTTAATTTGGTGTCGGCATTTAATTAAATGTCGGTATTTAATTTGTTGTCGACATTAATTTGTTGTTGATATTGATTTGTTGTCGTCATTTAATTTGTATCAGCATTTAATTATTTGTCGGCATTTAAAAATGTATGTTCATTGTAAAAACGTATACATGTTCATGCAACAAACATGAATTAGTCTCGAGTTGTGTGAGTTTAACGGTGATCTTGTGGCTTTGTGTTAAAATTTAAAAAATGGCCGGCCTCTAGGGCTAGACAAATGCAAAGGGCATGAGAACAAGAAGTGTTAAGTATTAAATCTATGCCCTTGCTCAACGTCCCAAAATTTAGCGGGAGACAGCGAGAATGGGAAACCTTTAAGGGTTTGCATATTTAGTTCTATCATTAAAGACAATCCTAAACTTACTCCTATTGTAAAGTTACAATATCTGTTAAACAGCTTGGAAGGTCCAGCTGCTCAGCGATTAAAGGGAATTAATGTCACAGATGCAAATCTGGAAGTGGCTTGGGATAAATTACTACGTCTCTATGACAACACACGAATTCGATTGGCAACTCATCTCGATAGGCTAATCCATGCAAAACCTGTAAAATATAAATCACCTGGTGAAATTAATCGCTTAATATAATAATAATCGCGACATTGCTGAGGAAGTCATTCAAGGTCTACGTGATTTGCAATGCCGTGTAGATCATTGGGATCAATGGTTTGTTCATTAATTTGTCATAAACTAGATTTAGAAACAAGGAAGTGTGGGAAATAGCGCAGGTAACCGTCGAGGGCTTCTCGAAGTACAAAAGTTTAAATGTATATTTAGAGAAAACGGGTGAGATTATTAGACCAAATGAATTTTGAAAGAAAATTCAAAAGAGCTAATACTCATAACTCAAAGCTTGGCAATCCTAAATTCAGGCAGACTCACGCTAATGTCGCTCAGTCAAACACCAGGAAAAGGAGAGGTTTATCTTGTATTTTATGTAAGGGTGATCATTCCTTAAGCTTTTGTTCATGGTTCAGTGAGATGACGATGGCAGAAAGAAAAGTAGTGCAGCAAAACGAACTCCTTTAATTGCCTTCACCAAAATCATTTGTTATCAGACTGCCTTATCACTGGTCGATGTTTAATTTGTAATGAGAAACATCATACTAAGTTACATTTGAAGAGTCCCAAGACTAGTGGTACACAGAATGCAATTTCCAATAATCTAAAATTATCTAATTCTTCGCAATCTGGGAAACTTGACGAAACAGCTGCAGGGTTTACGTCATTGGTTGGCAAAACTGTTTTACTTGCCACTGTGCGGGTAGTGCTAAAATCTAATACTGGTTGTGCTATTACTGTTGGAGCATTATTGGATTTGGCAGCAGAAAGATCCTTTATTTCACAAAGTGCTGCCAATTCATTATATTTAAAAAGAAGTAAGGTAAATGTTTCAGTCACTGGAATGGCTCTCTCACATGGTTCAGCCACTCTTAATTCATGTTCAAACATTCATACATCGTTTTCTCTGAAAATTTAACCATGGTTGGTTTTTAATTAAAAAAAAGGGAACTTCATGGTTTTCCAGATGCCTCTGAAAGAGCATATGCGGCGACGATTTATTATCTTCCAAAAGAAGGGATAGTAAGACTCAACCTTGCGAAGGCCAAGGTTGCACCAGTAATAACAGTCAGTCTTCCGAGGTTCGAATTATGCGGAGCCTTATTACTTGCACGAGTGATATCATACATCCTTTCCGAATATTCATCAAAGCCTCTGTTAATACACTGTTGGACCGATGATTCTAAGGACCGATCCAGCTGAAATCAATTGAGATTTCAATTTTGCCTTTTGTTTTTCATAAAGTAAAATATCCTTCTCAAACAAGGATTGCTCTAAAACGCCAAGTGATAGAGCTGAGAAAACTTCAAATAAAATTTGGAGGATTTACCATTATATGCAAAAGATCTTGCTTATGCAAAAATATCTCTTCTCGCCAGGTGGCGCTTGGTAAAAGTGTCAATATTTTCAAAAAATGGCTTTTGACTGGGTGCGAATCCAGATGGAGCAGGGAGACCACATGCAGAGGATGAAAAGTAAGTCATTTTTCAAAGCAATGACTCTTACACAAAGTATCATCTTGTGTGAAGCCCAAGGAAAGTTTTTTACTTTCAATTCACTGTGAAAATCTAAAATCATTTTATCTTATCATTTGTGGGAATCACGGTAAGCATGTGTATTCATTCTAATTAGCAGGGATGTCTTAGGTGGCTAACCTACAAAAATTATTTCAAGGGAAAATCTAATGAGATATTATAGATCTATTAACTATAGAAAAAAATGTGTACACATGTAATAGAAAAGCTAATAGATATATAAAATCTAGTAAGAGTTCACTCCTCTCCATTTTGATGATGTAAGATTTGGCCACTTTATGTACATTATGTACACATGTACTTTATGGCTACTTTATGTACATTGTACTTTGGAAATTAATCATAAAGTAAGCTTTTTCAAACTTGGGTAATAATGTTGCAACTGCAAGATATTCTCTGAATTTCAGACGGTTTGAAGTTTGAACCCCTTTACCTCCATACTGGCATAACTGGGAATATACTTCGACGGGGGTTAGTCAAGGCTTACCCCCAGGAAACAGGAAGTTCAAGAAAAATTAAAAAAAATAATATGCCTAAAAATGGATCTTACATCATTTTGGTGCTTAAAATTTAACTTTAAGCAGATGCAGTTATTATATATGTATGAATTCAGACAAGATTTTAAAATATTTTTTTGATTTCTCTGAGACTTTGGAGGGGATACATCCCCTCATCCCACCACTATATAGTTATGCCACTGATCTCCCCTGCTGGGTGTGGCCTTCAACTCATAGGAGACCTAATGTACACAGTTATGGTGAGGATCAATACTGTCAATACTTGCTCACATTATAATGTTGGGCGCTTACTTTTGCCTTCCCCAAGCCCTCATAACTTACGCTTAGTTGTTATCGCCCTCCCTCAAGGATGTTACCTTAAATTTAGGAGAGAATGTCGTTCATTTGGTGATGATGAACATTAATGAGGGTTAATATGGCACCACACTCTATAACCCTGATGCCAGAAGAGAACATACATGCATCATAAATGACCTAGTCCAGCTAAGCCACTGATAAAAAATGTAACCTACTTCCAACGATTTCTTCTCATATGAACTCCAAAATTTTCTGAGTGGTGGTGAACTCCTCCCCTGTTCGCGAGGGTCCTGTATTATTACCCTACAAAATCTTCGATTTTCAAGAAGTTGAAATTAAAATAATTTAAAAATGAGAAGCTGGAAAATCATATTCTTTCAATTTCACTACTTTTACCTCCACTCACTTATAAGCTCGATAAATGGCAGTTTCTCTGAGATTTAATCATTTAACGATTTCAAAATGTTACGAAATTAACGAGGAAGAGGTAGAATTGAATGTAGTACGAGAGAGGAAAGTGTAAGAAAAAGACGAAGAATATGAGAACTTTTCATTGACATCCAATCGCGTATTAATACTACTATGTTGGCAGTGCGAAAAGTTCGTCGTGTTACCGCAAGGTTGGTAACAGCCATGAAACATGAAAGTTTTGCAGCGCCGTTTCGTCTGATATCGTGAAGGAGGTGTAGTACGACAAGACGAATTTCAAGTGATGCAACATGAGTGGAAGAAGGCGAGGTGCTGAATTAGGTGTGTTGTTATTGTTGTATGAAATGTCAAATATTGGATTCAGACACATTCCACCGGTGACACTGTTTGCCGTTGCTGGTCAGGTACTGTATAAAATTTATTTTCCATGTCAGCCTTTCGCTTTGACTTTCAATGACTGTTTTCGACGAGTCATCGATCATGATCTTTATTTATTTAGGCCTTATTATATTCTGGATTCATCCCTGTGAAATGGGATCGGTGGGATGTATGTCTTAGCACCGAGGCCATAATATATCAGAAAGATTACTTTCGCCTTTTGATATCAGCTCTTGAGCATGGATCGGATATGCATTTGTACTATAATATGATATCTTTTATTTTCAAGGCAAGTAAATGAATTATTGTTTGTTATTTCTCTGTAAACCGATTTATACATAGTTTAATTTAAATATTTTCAGGGCCGTGAATTGGAGAGATACATGTTTGGAAGTGTTAACTTCGCTCTGTTTTTATTGATGACAACGCTTATGTGTAGTTCGACGTACGTGGGGTTGAATTATATACTGCTCCAGATTTTTCAGGATATCTCTTACTTAAAAACGTGTGCCGTAGGATTCTCTGGTAGGTTCTTGTGTGAATATATTGTTCATGACATTTGTGGATGATGTAATTTTTGGTCATTCATTGCCATAAACATTTTTAAAAATTATTTTGTGTATTTCAGGGGTCATATTTGCCTTGAAGACTCTAACGGCCAAGAGAGAAGCGTCAATAAGTCCAGGAAGGTCTTTACAGTATTCTGTGTGGGCTGAGCTTGTCTTAATTCATCTTCTTGTACCTGGGTCATCTTTTGTTGGTCACCTTGCCGGGATATTAGTCGGGAAGGCATATATACACACTCCTTTGGGAAGCATCATTGATGGAATCCTTGTGTTGCTCTCAGGTATTTATTATTTTAACTTTTTCCCTCGTACCGGACCCTTTTTTCAATATCAATAATTCTACCATTTTTAGTACTTTCCAGCGAAACTCTTCCAATTTTGTACTTTGGGAATCAGTTTTCCTCTTTGATCGCAACGTGAGTGTCATGAAAATGAAATCATGAGTGTCAGGCACTAAAGTTCATTTTGTGCATTTCTGTGTGAACATTAGGCATGGTGTTCCAGGCACTCCCTTTAGGTCTAGAGAGACTATCTGAATCTTTCTATATCTAACCTGTTAAATTATCAAGAGTCTTCTAGATCCTATTGGAGGTGTCTTGGCTAGATTATTTTCTTGGGCACGCAATTTCATATATGGTTTGCAGCTATTAGAGGCATCATACTGTTACTTAAAATTGCTAGATGATGGTGTAATAACTTCAATAGGCAGCTCTTAACTATACCACTTTTCATTTCAGTCAT
Organism: Ischnura elegans; assembly: GCF_921293095.1. Classification (NCBI taxonomy): domain Eukaryota; kingdom Metazoa; phylum Arthropoda; class Insecta; order Odonata; family Coenagrionidae; genus Ischnura; species Ischnura elegans. The sequence continues at coordinate 95,564,422 of NC_060253.1, forward strand.
TTATCCTTGGCACAGGTGATACTCGTTGTTAGAGGGACACATACAAATGGTGGTGGAATGGTTTACGTGTCTGTCAATCTCAGACAAATGATGTTCCACTGTTATAAAACTATTGCATCTGATCTGAATCCTGTTTAACCCAAGGGAGTGAGTTTATTCCACTCCTGTTGTGAATTTTTTAACTTTCAAGTTCCTTTCTCAATCCCTGACAAAAATAAACTCCACCATGGTGGGTACAGGAAGGGTGGCATCCTTCATGGTGGGTAGTTACCCTTGCACAACCCACGCCCTACCCACCATTAAGGGTAAGGGAAGGAGAGAAAAATCCTTCGTGTACCCTTCCTTGGAACTCCTTCCCTTACCATCCGTGTACCCTTCCTCTACCCACCATTAAGGGTAAGGGAAGGAGAGAAAAATCCTTCGTGTACCCTTCCTTGGAACTCCTTCCCTTATCATCCGTGTACCCTTCCTCTACCCACCATTAAGGGTAAGGGAAGGAGAGAAAAATCCTTCGTGTACCCTTCCTTGGAACTCCTTCCCTTACCATCCGTGTACCCTTCCTCTACCCACCATTAAGGGTAAGGGAAGGAGAGAAAAATCCTTCGTGTACCCTTCCTTGGAACTCCTTCCCTTACCATCCGTGCACCCTTCCTCTACCCACCATTAAGGGTAAGGGAAGGAGAGAAAAATCCTTCGTGTACCCTTCCTTGGAACTCCTTCCCTTACCATCCGTGTACCCTTCCTCTACCCACCATTAAGGGTAAGGGAAGGAGAGAAAAATCCTTCGTGTACCCTTCCTTGGAACTCCTTCCCTTATCATCCGTGTACCCTTCCTCTACCCACCATTAAGGGTAAGGGAAGGAGAGAAAAATCCTTCGTGTACCCTTCCTTGGAACTCCTTCCCTTACCATCCGTGTACCCTTCCTCTACCCACCATTAAGGGTAAGGGAAGGAGAGACAAATCCTTCGTGTACCCTTCCTTGGAACTCCTTCCCTTACCATCCGTGTACCCTTCCTCTACCCACCATTAAGGGTAAGGGAAGGAGAGAAAAATCCTTCGTGTACCCTTCCTTGGAACTCCTTCCCTTATCATCCGTGTACCCTTCCTCTACCCACCATTAAGGGTAAGGGAAGGAGAGAAAAATCCTTCGTGTACCCTTCCTTGGAACTCCTTCCCTTACCATCCGTCAACCCTTCCTCTACCCACCATTAAGGGTAAGGGAAGGAGAGAAAAATCCTTCGTGTACCCTTCCTTGGAACTCCTTCCCTTATCATCCGTGTACCCTTCCTCTACCCACCATTAAGGGTAAGGGAAGGAGAGAAAAATCCTTCGTGTACCCTTCCTTGGAACTCCTTCCCTTACCATCCGTGTACCCTTCCTCTACCCACCATTAAGGGTAAGGGAAGGAGAGAAAAATCCTTCGTGTACCCTTCCTTGGAACTCCTTCCCTTACCATCCGTGTACCCTTCCTCTACCCACCATTAAGGGTAAGGGAAGGAGAGAAAAATCCTTCGTGTACCCTTCCTTGGAACTCCTTCCCTTACCATCCGTGTACCCTTCCTCTACCCACCATTAAGGGTAAGGGAAGGAGAGAAAAATCCTTCGTGTACCCTTCCTTGGAACTCCTTCCCTTATCATCCGTGTACCCTTCCTCTACCCACCATTAAGGGTAAGGGAAGGAGAGAAAAATCCTTCGTGTACCCTTCCTTGGAACTCCTTCCCTTACCATCCGTGCACCCTTCCTCTACCCACCATTAAGGGTAAGGGAAGGAGAGAAAAATCCTTCGTGTACCCTTCCTTGGAACTCCTTCCCTTACCATCCGTGTACCCTTCCTCTACCCACCATTAAGGGTAAGGGAAGGAGAGAAAAATCCTTCGTGTACCCTTCCTTGGAACTCCTTCCCTTATCATCCGTGTACCCTTCCTCTACCCACCATTAAGGGTAAGGGAAGGAGAGAAAAATCCTTCGTGTACCCTTCCTTGGAACTCCTTCCCTTACCATCCGTCAACCCTTCCTCTACCCACCATTAAGGGTAAGGGAAGGAGAGAAAAATCCTTCGTGTACCCTTCCTTGGAACTCCTTCCCTTACCATCCGTCAACCCTTCCTCTACCCACCATTAAGGGTAAGGGAAGGAGAGAAAAATCCTTCGTGTACCCTTCCTTGGAACTCCTTCCCTTACCATCCGTGCACCCTTCCTCTACCCAACATTAAGGGTAAGGGAAGGAGAGAAAAATCCTTCATGTACCCTTCCTTGGAACTCCTTCCCTTACCATCCGTGTACCCTTCCTCTACCCACCATTAAGGGTAAGGGAAGGAGAGAAAAATCCTTCGTGTACCCTTCCTTGGAACTCCTTCCCTTATCATCCGTGTACCCTTCCTCTACCCACCATTAAGGGTAAGGGAAGGAGAGAAAAATCCTTCGTGTACCCTTCCTTGGAACTCCTTCCCTTACCATCCGTCAACCCTTCCTCTACCCACCATTAAGGGTAAGGGAAGGAGAGAAAAATCCTTCGTTTACCCTTCCTTGGGACTTAGCATTTATAACTGAAGAAAACATATCCTGAAAGAGTCTCCTTAGCTACTTTCACCTGCTAAAGAGTATTTAGTTCCGTACAAGAACGTAAGCAGTCTTTGAAAGCAAAGATAGACGGGCTACACAACTAATCTTTAAAATTTCCTTAAGGAAAACAATAATATACATATTCAGTGGCGTATCCAGGGGTGGGTGGGGTCCGGAGCGTTCGGACCCTCCGCCCCTCCGAAGTATAAAAACACAATCATTTTCCTTCATAATAGAAATCAAAATATTGAAAAATAATGAATTTAAAAAATATTTCTTTGACTATTGAAGTTTTTTCGATTATGAAAAGTGTTTGAATAAGTTGAATTCCAATACTTACTATCCTGTTTTTCAAAACTTTTCCCACCTGGTTTTGGACCCCCCCCAAACGAAATTCCTGACTACGCCACTGTACACAATAGATTCTGTAATTGTGTGAAAAAAGCTCATTTAGAAGTTCTTCCATTCACGTTTTAGGATGTAACCTATTTGTGTGGCTAACAATGAGACATCGCTAGAGTGATGTTCAGTATTAGAATGCCGATCTTATTTTCTGAAACGAAATAGGTGTGGTAGAAAAAAGTCACAGCTTTCTTCCACATAGGCCCGGGTGCGATTCTCATCTTAAGATTTTGTAGTATAAGTTCCGTTGAGAAACTACTCCTGTAAAGTGCGTCGATAGCCGAGGTTGTTAAATCTCTAGTTTGTGATCCTGTAATATGTAGGTCCTGGGTTCAAGACCACGCGAAGGCTAATTTTTTTTATGCCCTATAACTTTAGAAATCACTGTTGCAACTCATCCCCATTCGTTTAATTTAGTTTATTAGCGATTTTTAAAATTTTTATGTTAATTTATGGATTTTTAGTTTTTATTATATCCTACCCTTCCTGTACCCTTGATCGAGGCTGGCCAAACCCTTCCCGTACCCTCCAGGAAGGAGAGGGCGTACCCACCAATGTTCTAAAATACCCTTTGTGTACCCTTGCTGAAGGGTACAGCTATCCTTCCTGTACCCTCAATGGAGGGTAAACCTCTCCTTAATGGAGGAGTTTATTTTTATCAGGGATTGGTTAAAAATCTCCGTGATCATGAATAAGGGTGCTCATATTTGATAAAAATTAGATGTTATGTATAGTTTTTCTTTTAGGAAAAGGATGCCCATTTTTGACTCCTCTATCAAAGTTTCACAACTGATATGAATTAGTTAGGGTTATCTGGATTGAAAAAGAATCACTTGATGACTTACCATTTATAGTATATATGTCGTCCATTATGCCTCACTCCCTCCCATCACTTCTTTATTCTCCTCCAATGAGTTCCTCAAACTTGCTTAACTGCTCATGGTGATGAAGTTGTAATCCCTAGCAAATGTTCAATGGTGACTTAACCTTCCATCAGGCACAGTGGCGTAGCCAGGGGGCGGGAGATGCAGCCCCCCTCCAAAATATAAAAACACTATCATTTTCATAAAAGAAAACAAAATCTTGAAAAATTATGAATTTACAAAATATTTCTTCAGCAAATGAAGTTTTTTCGATTATGAAAAGTGTTAAAATTAGTTTAAAACACATTACTTAGTATTCTGCTTTTAAAAAATTTTCCCCTCTGGTTTTCGACCCCCCCCCCCCCCTGACTGACTGACAGGCACAGAGATGAAAAAACGTTGTTAACTCCTGGCATTGGTCAATGGTACACCATTTAAATTGAAAGCACCATTATTAGTGTAGTCTAACACTTCAATGCATCTTCTTATCTAGGTTTTCACGAAGCTTCTTTTCTCTTTTACTCTTCTTTGGGTTCCCTCTTTATTTACTTGGTCAATCTATTTGATCATCATCATTCTTCTGTTGTGAGTGTTATTCCAAAAATTTAATTGTGAACTATTATTTGAACAAGAATAGCCGTTAACTTTGTGAAACTACTTTTTCCCAGAAACTTCCTCTTTGGAGTTTGAGAGCTTGCATCTGATTGACAAGGGTACTTTCTGTAAATAGCCAAATTTATCCATGGAAAGGACCTAGTTATATGTTTTGACTCCATACATTAGAGAGAGTTAGTTCTACCAGTCTTATATCTATACTTTATCTTTCTTTTTTTTTTTTTTTTAGGGGAACCAGTATACCGGTGGGGATTCTTAATGGGACAAACGTGAAGTCAGCTCAATAACCTCTTAGCAAAATGAAAGTGAGATCTAGGAAAAGAGCACCTGTCACTATTTATAATAAGGTGAAATTTTTTAATGGATTTTATTTTTGACTGAAAATATATTTAATAATAAAAAGACTTATTTTAATTATAACAATTATTTAATAACAATGGTAACAAAATATACATACATTCCCAACAACCAGCATCGAATTGTATGCAGATTCATTCATAAAATATCCTTTAAATGTGAATGATGAAAGGTAACAAAATAGGTGTAATCAACTCCAATAGATGATCACAGTTTTGAACCTGTTAGCCATGAAAAATTCTGTTGCTTCCTGTCAGCTGACGGGTTAATCATAACGTTGATGATGCTAGGGCGATCCTTCACCTGTAATTAATATAGTCTATATCATTTATGTGTCAATTGAGCATTATGAGCATGCGTTTAAAGAAGATTTGTGATGAGTATTGTGGTGACACACAAATAAGCCCATGAAAAAAGGTACACCCATACAATAATCACATGGTAACAAGTACCGTCTCAGGGGGTGATGAAGATGGTAAGTTAGTTACACCAAATTCTAAGAATTTCAATATTAAGTCTTCTTTCAGGGAGATGGGAGGCAGTTGGATAAATTTGTCCATTTAACCTCGCTTAAATCATCACCATTAGCCACCTATACTACAGTGCACCCATTAGAGTCTGAAGTGCTACGTGTAGATTGGTGTGCATTTCATCACGTGTTCATAATATCAAGTTTGGTTATTTTAGAGGCGTTCTCTAGCATTTGGAGGTTGATAGCTACTCTTAGAGTTAGATTTAAGTTGCATCAACACTGGCAAGTTCTTCATAAATGCCATCTCTGTGAAAGGCTTGCAATTTGAATTGTACAAATTATCCTGATTCCAACTAAACGATTTGGGAAGCTTATATTTGCTATAATCAGCAACCAAGTATTACTCACCATTTTCTGTCACTCTAATTTTTCCAAAAGTAACACGAGGCACAACTTGCTTCTGTCAATCTAGGATAAAAATTTCATTGCCTCCTCAATTATGTACTTTACTTGATGAGCCTTGTCATTTCCTTCTTTGATGTACACCATATTATTTAGCAAAATTTATGCCAACAGAGGGTATTACTATGTATGTACGAGGGAGGTATTTTTTTAACATCGATAGCTCAGCAAAAACACCATACAAGCGACAGGCGGGCACTGCGCAAGAAGGGCAATTGCGCATCCTCCGCACCACACGCTCAAGCCATTTCTGACCGTAAGTTGTTAGTTTAAGGTTAGTAGCAATCTCATTGACTACACTGCCTCAATTGATTCTCCCGCCAAGTGTGCATTGCGGAGCCAGAAAACTCACTGAATGGCTCCAGCATTGACATGTCTTGACCTTTATGCCTATAGAAGAGAATTTTTCTTTAATTCACTGTGGCTAGAGAGTGAAACAGTGTGAAAAATTACGTCCATTCCCATTCAAAACAAAAGAAGAGACATGCAGACTTCTGGAAGTTTTCTGATCCATGACAACGCCAGTCATCTCAGCGCTGATGTAGCCCAATTGCTCCTTGACAATTTCATTGGGACACTTTTGATCACCAGCCATGAAATACCGACCTAGTTTCACGTGACTTCCATCTTTACGCTGAAATGAAGGTGTGGCTAGATTGCAAGCATTTTCAAATGCGCGATGAGCTTCAGGACAAATGCATAATTCATTGAAAGTCATTGGCTGCAACATTCCTTGAAGAAGGTATAGTAAAGCTTGTCCAAAGGCACGAAAAATTCCTTAATCGCCGAGGCGATTATTTCAAAAGGATACCATAAGTGTTCTCAACATTCAGCGATGAAATAATTTTTAATCAATCTTTGTTTCTGATCATGACCCATCGGAGGTTGAAAAAAAAGGCCCTCATACTTTTAATAATGGTATTGACATCACCTCTTTTAACCCTTTCCTGCTGGTGCCCACAATAGGAAAACATTTTCCGTGCCACTAGTAGCATAGGAATATTTGAAATCTCTCTGTGCGGAGCTCTTTTTTGGGGTGAAGTTACTATGGTATTTATGTCCCTCAGATTTGGGACCCAACTAAACAGTGTGTCCGTCCCTTACTGGAACTATATTAGCAAAAATCCATGGTCGACTTATTTCTTTACTAGTTTTTTTTTCAACCAAATATTACATTTTATTTTAAATAATTTACTCTTCCAAAAGAATTACGAACTTTTTTTTTAAGAATTATGGACTTTTAAATGGATTTTTAGAATTAATAACAACAAAGTTAGTGAATAAAAAATACCATGACCACCACCCCCTCCTACCTTCCTATTTAAGCGTAGCGCACTTGATATTTTTGTACCTGATGATGCTGAAAAGGGAAACCGGTACTATTAATAAATGTAAAATTGTGGAAATTGCTCCTGCTTTTTCATTTTCATTAGTACCTTGAGCATGATTGCATATAGCAGAGAAATATGGGCAATAATGGCATCAGAGTCAACAGGGAAGCATTTGAAACATGGTGCACAAAAGAATGGTGCAATGGATTCACAGAGTACGTAACAAGGAGGTCCTGAGAAGAGTGGGAGAAAAGGGAAGTCTCATGATACGCCTTAAAACTAGAGATGGGTCGGTCCCAGTGCCTGGTTCTCGGTACTGCCGGTTCTTGCCTGTGGAACCGGTATCGAGAACCGATCGCATACTTTGGTACTTTGGAACCGGCTCGGAATGGTGGGGAGGATTTGAATTTAGTGCCCAAAGCCGAAATGGTCTGCAGCATATTCTAGGCCAAAAAGTAAAAAAAAAAGATTAAAAAATGCGGCTTGCTAACACGTGCATTTAAGGGTTCGTCAGTTTGTCGCTCTCACCAACATCGTAACATTTCCGTAGCCACCACCGCTTTCAAACGAGTTGACTTTTAACCAGCCGCCATCCACAGCATGGAGCCGTTCTTTCAACTGGTATACTGCATACTGGTTCCAAGGTCAAATAAGTCGAATTGTGCCGGATAAAAGTAGTTAGCTAGTCAAACGAGTCAAATTGTGCCGTTGACGGCACGGCGTCCATTTCAATTCGGCCAGGCGATGTGCCTTCTAAGCATGATATACAATGGTACGTTGAGACCAATTTCAGACAGAACGTTCTGTCCCAGTTATGCAATATAAATGAATTTTATAACAGTTAAAGCAAATTTTACACAATCACAATGACATACGATGTTAGGGGTGAGGTGCATTCCTCCTCTACGCTTGATGAATGAATGAAGACAGGTTTTATTTGGACAGCTGGTAAATGAAGTTTTGTAAACTTTGGGATGTATGCACTGTATTTATTTAATCAAGCTGCACATCTGTTTCTCAAAAACTTGTGAATTAGGGTGTGGAACTGATATGAATCATGAGCACTCATTATTTTATAACCTCGTCTCTTAAGACTACATGCCATAAATGTGTATTGCACATAGAAAACCTCTTAGTATGAACTATCCATGATTATAAAAAAAATATATTTTGTAATACGGCAAAAAGTGACATATTCAAGGGTAAATAATATTTTTTCTAATAAATTTTTCCACTTGAGTGTTCAAATGAATAAATACACAAGGGTGCAATTTACTAGGGTAAGCATGGCCTGTGATCCTGAAATAACAACTTCATAGTACTTACAGATAGTGAGTCTTTGATAGCTTTCACTAATTGTGGTATCGTTTCACAGAAATGGCCCTTGTGCCCAAAGAGTCCCATCATGGCTTCATAGTGTGTGTTTGCTGACAGGGCTGTGGGTGGATTCCTAATAAAGCAAAAGAACAAAATGAGAAATTTAAGGGTTTACAATTAATCATGCCACGAAGTAAGATAAAAATGCCAACAACATAAAAACTTACGCGAGGGCCAATTCATCCTGTGATGCTTGAACGCTTGGCCAATCCTCTTTAGTGAATCCACTGTAGATTCCATTATTATTGACAATAATGATAATCACTGGTAATTTATATCTAAATGAAATGAGATGAAATAGTTTCCGTTAAGTTCAATGAAAATCATTATTTAACTTCAGAATGGTCACAAGGATTGATAGGCCTAATATAGGACAATAAAAAAGAGTAAAAACATAAATACTTAACCGAAACATTGTCTCAATTTCCATGCCAGAGAAACCAAACGCAGAATCACCTTCCACACATATCACTCGCTTGTTAGGAGCATTATGTCTGCACCACATACTTGCAGCCACAGCAAAACCAAGTCCTACACCCATAGTTCCAAATGTTCCTATAATTTAAAAGTAAAAGAGTTTTAGTAAGCATACTTTTTCCTTGTTGCTTAACCTCACATAAGCACAGTGAACAAGCTTATAGCATAGATTCAGTTGGACAAGAAAGCCTTTCATACTTAGTCATTATTCATTAGCAATAATTTTCCATTAATACAGAGAAAACCAATGAACTTCCAACAAAATTTAACACCCGTAAAAACCAGGATTCTGAACACTTTTTAGTGCAATTTACTAATTTTAACACACATAGAACCAGATTGCAGGAGGTAACATGTAACCCATAAAACAATTCCACAAATTAAGGTCATAGCATTTTAGAAAACAACAGAAGGTATTAAACTTAATTGTGTGTTTTCTTACATAATCTGATACCAATGTGACCTCTTCCATCGAATTATATGCAACAATAGCATAAAGCCTATTAGAAACCAGTTTATGGATTTGTAACCAGTAATACAGGGTACACACCACCTCGTCATATTCAATTTCCATGACCTTTACCTGATTTCCATTTTTTAAATTTCCCCAATTGATATTAAAGACAAAGCAGTTGTGAGTAGGGGATTTATGGAAAAGTGCAGAAATTAAGTACAGGAAATGAAGAGAAGTAGCCCCTCGTCAGTGCTACACCCTGCCACTAAGCTCGGATAGTACAAAATGCCCACTTTGTTGCTCAAATGCAGCGATGCTCTGGGCATTAAACCCCAATTTTCATGTTTTCACCTCTCTTTTCCTGTTTCCTGAATTCTCCCTGGTCATAATCAAATTTCCATGATGCCCACCCCCAATTTTAATTTCCATAACTTCCCTGACCACTATGAACCCTATAAAAACCATGACATACCACAAAAAATTTTCAATAAAAAAATTACTAAGCATGTCAAAACTTTCATTAGTAATATAAGTCCATTACAGTATGCAGGCTCCACATTATTAACTTTTTTAAACCAGGAGGAATTAAATTACCTGCATCCAGACGATGTCTTGGTAATGAATTTAACAGCATGGTCCTTCCAATATCCATCGTGTTAGCACCTTCACTCACAATGATGCTGTCTGCAAAGGATAATCATGAATTAAGATAAAAGTTCATTCAGATATATGGAATTTAGAAAGGCCATTAATGTGAGCTAGAAATACACTAGAGTTCTCATATTTTTCAGGCATGATAGACAGTGTGAATACGTAATTGAAAAGAGATTTACTGCTTTCTCAGCAAAAAAACTGAGAGAAGAGATCTGTCTGACTCGGTCATTGAAATGTCGGTAGTTATGCAGATCCTGGCCCCGTGGCGATCCCGAGAACTCTTCACTCAGTATGGATTATTGCACACATCAGAATATAAATTTTGCTGTCTAGAGTGAAGATGTCTAAATTCAAAAGGTGACTGCACCTTTCACAGTTTCACCACCTGGAGGTATGGTATGGTAGGTGGATAATCAATTAGTGTGAAAACTTCACCAGCATTTGAACATGAAAAGCAGTCACAAAGGCTATTATATCAGTAAAAACATGCTACAATTTAACAACAACTATGAACATGGTGCAAATATTTCTAAATAATTTGCATTGATTAATTATAAATGGCTGTAAATCACGAGCAGATTTTTATGTTGAAAATACAATGAAGCATTGTAATCATACTAGTTTAGACTACATGTACACACAAAATTAACCTGATTACTCAAGTGAGCCACTAAATAATCCTGATTTCAGCATTTACCAAAAAGCAAGTCAACTGAAACACAAAACTAAGGAACATACCTAACAGACCTTGTAAGAATACTGATTTTAAAATAAATACTTACCTTCAGGAATGTTTTTGTGAATATTGTGTAACACTGCATAGTAATTTAAGGGAGGATTTTCATCATTTATTTGATTCTGAAAAATACAAATATGGATTTTTTATACCATTGTTTATGTTGTTTTCACAATACTGATAATTGTTCATAACTACATATAAGTACAAACTAAGCAAAAGCTCACATCAAAGCCGAGGTTGGTGGTAATATACATACCTGAACTACCATTTTATTATTGTTGCACTTTTCTAATAAACTTGTCCACCATGGTGAGTGTGGAGGAACCCACCAATGATTTTTAACAAACAGTGCAGTCAACTCTTTAGCAACTAATCCGGCATCTCCAAGAATTGATATGGCAGCAGACGAGCTATTATGGAATTCTTCCGGGCAGATATCCACCTTCGGTAACGAATATACAAATACTATGATTTCCATTTGAACATTAAGAAATTGAGCAATGTGTGACAAGAGAACAGAGGGGAGGCCAAGTGGGGATCCTCCTCCCTGTGGTGTACATGTACAGATCCTAATTTCAGGGGCCTGATTGCCCTCTCTTTTATTCACCCCCAATAGGACCACCATTGGCAACTCTTTAAATTTGTTTGCCTCTGATGCAGAGAACCTTAGTAATGAAAGGAGTATTCATCACATTCAGTGAGGGGATTTCAGCCCTTTGAGTTTGCCTCTCTCTCTCTCTGATCTGAATGTAGGCTAATAGTGCTAAGTGTATGGTTAAGATGGTGGATCGATAATGGTAACATGCATATTCTACATTAGTAGGGGAGGGAGTTATTGGTTTTGGGAGGTTGGTCACTCCTGCCTTGGATTAATGCAGAGTAGAGGGGAGGGGAAAATGAAATCATGCATTGCATATGACACCCTATCAGCACATGATCACAACATCATGATGATCTGACCATTACAGAGCTGAACAGGTCCTCAAATTACTCTGGATGGTCCGACCAAAAAAAAAACAATTTAAAAAAGCCCATTAAAAAGAGCAAAATTCACCAGAAAAAGTTCTAACATACGAGAAAAACTATTTCAGAGCATTTTGATAAAGAGTAACGTAACATTCACATTAGAAAGCATAAAAAATCAATTGAACTCAAATTAAGTAAGACAATCAAGAAAACGAATTGGTAAATACATATGTCAGCCATCTATGTACATAGTTATGAAAATGCTCAAAATAAAATGTGCACTGTACATCCATTAAATAATTGTTAACATTCACTAACAATAAGATATTACATTTCATCCTACAATGTCACAAAAAGTTTCTAGGCCATCTGATCAGTCATCATCAACTAATCACATTGAAGTCATTGATATACATATTAAATATTAAAAAAACATGACTCATTCATCTGGGCGTGAGAATTTTAAATGTGTTCATAAAAGATTTCATCTATCCAGCAAAATAATTTTCTAAAGAATACTACACATATTTTATACAATGAGATCAAAAGAGTATGAGTCAGGGAAGACTTGCCAGGTAAAGCAATTATTTTGTATGAGTTTTGAAATAATGTTGGTTTTTGAGGAAGAAAAAAATTAATTTGTACATGTTGCTCAGAAATACAAACTGTAAAGGCTGTTGAATCAAATTTTACACTGAACTATTTTTTTTGATCATAAAACTTGCTCATAAATCTACATTCACTTGTTTACATGTGACATATGCCCGCTGGGGACCGTCAGTAATAAGTCCGGCTCTCTGAAGTGTTCTACACAGTATCAACCCACTACCATGGCCACATGAGCTTATGAATGAAATAACAAACTCACCATTCAATAAAAAAGAATTTAATCATACCTCAAGGGATGATACCTAAGCCTTTCATGCTGCACGCTGCATATATGAGGTGAGGAATTCCTTTGCCAAAGAACGAAAGCCACAGATGTGATGCATCAATTTTCTGATGCAAACAAACAAAACCAAAGTATGTATATGCGGCGTGGGGTGGAGGGAGGTGACCGCCACTGATGAAATTGACCCAGCTACGTGGTTGCCCCTCGATGCCCAAATTAACAAGAGCCCAAGCCCTTACTCGGCCACTCAGATTAACCCTTTCCTGACCCATCCAAGAGGTCAACTGCTGCTAATTGCAGTGATTTTTCCTAAAAAATATTAGTTGCTTATCTTATAAATCTAAAGACAGAAAATGTGTCTTCTTTTTTTCGCTTATCACATGGGAATTTCAAACAGAGTTCCAGCATTAATATCAACAGAGTTCAGCTCAATTCCAAATCAGCTGATATGGAATAGAAATATACTTAATCCGTCAACATGAATGTTAGAACTTTGTTTAAAATTTCTTCACGCTCAGAAAAGTACAGGGAATTCATTTTCAATATTAAAAATCAATGGGAACAACAAATATTTTTAAAAATAAAGCACGGTTATTTCATTCGGTTGCTTTGTCTCAGTTGGGTCCCAGCCTTAGGACAGGAGCAAACCTATGCCTTCTGTCGACACGAGAGAGCTTCATAAAGAGGAGTGCAAAAAATTTTCAAGGGATGTGAAAGAATTTCCCTCCATAAGGCTCCAGCATGAAAGGCTAAATTAATTACGTATGCAGCGACAGTATAAAAATTAATGTATAATGGTAGCAAAAAATGGAGAATAACAATCAAAACTTTGAAAAAGCATACATAGGTACATATATTGTTTGATATTTAATTTCTCACCTGAATGAATTTCACATCTGGGCTGAACCTGGGAGGTCGTCCAAAGTGAAGCATCCAATTAAGACGAGCCCCAAACAAGATAATGACATCAGCACTGAGCAACGCCATAGTTCTGGCCGATGAAACACACTGCTTGTGCAAGTCACTCACAACCCCCTTACCCATAGGTGTTGGTAAAAAGGGCAGTGTGGTAAACTCAATCAATTTTCTTAATTCATTTTCTGCACCAGCATATGCGGCTCCTAATCACAATTCAAGGGAGCCATGAGTAATCAACAGTCGAATAGCTTGATAAACTTGTTTAGACCAGTTTCTTTTTTATTTTGAATGAAAAAAAAACATTAAATAGATCATAATCTACAATTCCAAACAGTCCAGACTATTTCGTTTCACGTTTTCACTGATATTCTGATCACTACAAACTGCACAAGCCTGTATCACACAATACTTAAATCAATAGCTGAAGCTTTCCAAAGGAGCAAGGTACTCGGCACTACAGAGTTGTAATGCTGTCGTTATGGCCACATGATAATGGATAGTATAAGCATGACAAATAAATCAATATTTTTCCATAGTAGACATTACTCTGATCCAAGCATATAAACATGAGAGAGAATGAGCCAGTAGTCGATATTCATGATGCCCCTGAACACATCCCCACCGGTTCCATAAAAGAGATACAGAGAACACATCCCCACCATCATCTACAGGTGAATGAAATTTACCATTTTCAACTGAAGCTATTTCTTCGATCTTTGAATGATTGACATCAGGAACATTACTCTCAAAAGGAAAGCATCAAGTTTTGATGACCTTATGCCTTCTAAAAAAAACTACAGCATATACATTAGGTGGTAATTTCCATGCAGGCTAATGCTTCAGTGCTGAATTTGAGCATTAAAATATAGGCTAACAAGGACCCTGAGTACAATATGAGAAGTCATATTTCTCTAACAAAGCAAAGCTAACTTAAAGAAGAGGTATGCATCTTCTTACAGAAAAATTACTATCAAAGGATTTTGTTGCATTTCACCTTGAAACGGTTCCCTGGTATTACCAACATTGAATACCTTTACTTTTCCATATCTTAAATTAATTTCATGCTCGTTAATTTACTAATTTTGTGTTGCTATTATTCTAGAAGACACCTCTAAAAGTTATCTCATCAAATAACGAACATGGGAGACCAACAATCATATACCTTCAGCTTTCATATCGATTCTGTAGAAAATTTTTGGTGTCCATTACCGACTTAACAGTCAATCTAATAATCTTAGTCAAGACAGTCAGCTCTAAAAAACCTTCAAAGAATCTTCACCTATGCTCACTGTCAATTTCAGTGTCTATACAATAATTTTAGCTTCTAAGAAAAATTGCCAATTGAATATGAGTAAGAGATGGTGCATGCATTCTCACAAAAGGAAAGAGAAAGTATTAGCAATGATAACACTTGGTGACTTCACTTCATTGCTAATATGGAGTCCTTCCACCACATTTAAGCCTCAAGTTTCGATTTAAGCAGAGAAACTAGATTGATTTAAGGTGCATACCGACAGTACCTCACCCTTCATTGATATTATAACATTTATTAAGGACTTGAATCTCCCTACCCATGTTCACCCTTCAGTTTTACTGACACAGTTGCAACCTCGGCTTTAGACTTTAGTCAGTTTCTGATGGACCCATCAGGGATGTGCCACCTAGGTGGGCCAATTCCATTTTGTTCAACTTCAGTAGTCAAACTCCATTCTGAAGTGATTTGTCCCTTCAAAATACATATGTCCTGACAGGAGTCCACTATAACTGCTACATTTGTGAATCGCATCTTAATTAATATGACCTCTTAGCTCATCCTATGAAAATGCAACCTATCAAATCACCTCTGCATACTGTGCCCCTTACAACAAAGTAATCTGTCGAATTCATTATATCGCGGTTTTGCCAGAACAATCACTTTATTCAGTTATGGAGCACCATATGAATGATAATTTATGAATGGAATGTTCATATATTGAAGATAAACCTGTGAGTAAATAAAGTATCAGGAAAAATCACCACTTCTACACCAAATAAGATTTTTCCAGACATTTTCATCATCTTCCCTGACATTCCATTACTTTCCATGAGATGAAAATCCAAGACTTTAGAGGTTTTCTAGAAGAATCACCACTTGGTATTAGAAATATTCTTTCCATAATCATTTGATGCAGAATTCAGCTTATTTAAATGTGAACAAATAAAAAGTAAAATCCATCTTAATTGTCAATCATAGGAACAATAATATAGTGGCTGATCAAAGAGGTGGGTTCAGAAGGAAGTGAAAATTTGCACAGCTAATATGGGAAGTACCCACGGGAAAGTCTGGTTTTTGAAAGAAGTGGCCAAGTATAGAGGAGACTGTGGAATGGAGATGGCTGTTATCGTTAAACAGCAATAAATTATGGATGCAACAGCATGCAAACATGCAACAAGAGTGACCATGCAAGTGTGTCATACATTCAGATGGTAAAGACATTTCATTTCTGACAAAGATAATTATGGGGTATGATTTATTAAATGTATTATTGATGCATATGTGCCTAGCAATGTAGTGTAGCTTTCACTATTCCAGAGAGAAAAGCAAAAACAGATACATAATTGAAACTGGAAAGACAATATATATTCAGGACCATTTTCTAAGCTATGCAAATTTCTTGGTTTCTGCACAATTCTTTCTCTGCATTTATCCCACTGGTTCTGTTGAAATTCTAGATCCTTTTTAGGGAGGAAGAGTAAGAGAGGGAGAATTAAGAGGATATGTGACAAATTTGAGAAGAGATGGATGCATAATCCAACAAACAAATACAGTAGATTCCGGTTAATCGGGACATATCGGGAATTGTCCACTTTGCCCCAATTAAGCGGCTGCCCCAATTAGGCGAACTCTCTTGTATATGGGCATAAAAAACTTTGAAATGGTAGAAAGAAGACTAAAAAATTATTATAATGCAACATGAGTTTATTAAAATATTAATTTGATTAATAAATCAGCGAGTTTAGTTAATTTATTATCATTTTTAAGAATTATAACGTTTTCGTCAAAAATATTTTTCACAGCCATGGGCGACGCTGAATGAATGTCTTTTACTAAGTCCTATTCTCTTACTGATACTATAACAACCCACTTTTCAAAATAAAAAATCTTTTGAGCTTTCAAAATAGGGCAAGAATAGGAACATTTGTGAAAAATAAGAGTAAATCAAAAGAGAAAAAAAAAAATAGTATTCTGAAAACAAATATTTAATTTCGTCGCAAGTATAGAGTCTATGTCGCCGACTCATGGCCCAATAAAGCGGCATGCTGTCCCAAGTAAGCGGAGAATACTCTGGGATATTCCTCTATTGGGTTCTGTTCTTCAAGATCTGCCCCAATTAAGCGGCTGCCCCAAGTAACCGGTGGACCCATTAAACGGAATCTACTGTATATGTAATCGGAAAGCAGATAATCAGCACTTTACCATATCCATGGCATGGAAAAAATTGGCATGCTGTATTGATGATGTAAGAGCCATTACAGAGATGCACAGGCATTAGAAGAAACTTCTACGAGATATGTAAAGGAAAATGGCCATATATGAGATCCAAATAATTGAGAAGAAAACTAGGATATAAGTACTTGAGAATGGAGTAGAAGAGAAGAGGCTAATACCAACAATAAACTAAAAACTTAAGAGTGTGAAAGAGTTCTGTTACACAGGAAGCTGAGAGACCAGTGGTTGACAGAAAAGAATGAAATATGTAGTATAGTACGGGCAATGAGGACTCTATAAAAAAGAATATAGTCATAGCTAGCAAGGAATACTTCTGCAGGAGTAAGGGCTAAATTCATTGCAAGTTACATCAGGAGCCAATTTCTTCATCGTAGTGAGGGACAGATAATGAAAGCAGAGAAGTCAAGGGTGGAAACATTCAAAATGTGGATCTATGGCTACAGGGTTGTGAAAATTTTTAAGGGGGCCCAACCCAAACATAAACATCTCCTAGCACAAGAATTTTACTTTAAGAAAGAGCCCAGCATATTACATTTTCTTAACTAAATACCTACTTTTAAAAAATCGTGGTCATTGAAATTAATTACCAATATCTTTGAAAATTAAGCCCAGGAGGGGTGTTGAATGGCGAAGGAATTGGCAGGGAAGGTGAGCCAGCTGCTGGACCTGTGCAGTGAAACGATGAATGTCAAATGGATTGACTCAGTTTTGAGGAGTCCATGAAGACCGTGAGGCTAGTCTTCTGAAAACCAAAGAAGATGAGACTTCTAATGGACAGTATGGTCTAATAAAGGCAATAATTAAAGGAAAAGTTGACAGGAATAGAAGCAAAGGAAGACCTCTCATGAGATATAAAGGGTACGTGATGAAGTATTAGGCACATAGCCAAATTGGGGGGGAAACTTTGGGGGTTTCAGCCCTTCCCAAAATTTGTTGTGGCTCCTTGTGGCAACTCCTCATGATACATCTCCTCAGAAGGCCAGTAGCCCACGGGTGCCTCTACTCTGATACTCGAATTTTTTTCTCTCGAAGACCAAGAAACCCTCCCTCCCCCAAAGCAAATTTCTGGCTATGTGCCTGGGAAGGATGTACTTAAGTAAGGCGGCATGAATGACTGAAAATGTTACGTGATATTAGATTAGAAGGCAGATGTGTCAAATCCATCTCTGGACTGCCATTCATTAAAATATATCTTTACACTACCTACAAGATATAATATTAGAAAAAATCTTTTAAGTCAATTCACCTTTTCCCACTATTACCAACGGTCGTTTAGCTTTCATTATTAAGGCTGCTGCTTGGAGAATGTCACCCGGATTGGGATAGCAAAGAGGCGGAGGGGTCACCTGGGAGTAAAGAAAAACTTCACTTCTGTTGACACTCTGAGACAACATATTCCCAGGAAAATCCAAATAGCATGCCCCTGTATAAAGAGATGAAAAATGAATTAAAAAATTAAATACACAGGCTATATGTAAAAATAATCACGTTTCTGATATTATTTAAATCTTCATGAGAAGGAATTTCAAAAAGTCACCATTTGTAAATTAAAACATCATACCTGGTCTTCCATAAGTTGCTAACCGCACTGCTTTTTCAACATGCAACGGTATGAGCTTGGGACTTGGTGGGCGAGCAGTGTATTTACAATAGAGTCTGCAAGCTTCTACCTGAGGATACTCCTGAAACCCACCAACAGCCTCATGATCTTGAGGACAAGAGCCACCGATTACCAAGAGGGGCCTAGGCATCAGACACACCACAAAGATAAGAAATATAATCGATGCCAAAAGTTGATAATGTTTCGCATTCAAACAAAAATAAGTTTGAGGTGCAAAGGGGCATAATTGATTATGTTACGATGAAACAACATCTTACCAGCAGTTCACCTGAGCATTTGCCATTCCTCCTATTACATGAAGCAAGCCTGGACCTGAAACGACCAAGCAAACTCCAGGTTTCTTGGTAAGGTACCCAATTGCTTGGGCAGCGTAGCATGCCGCCTGTTCATTTCTCATTCCCACATACTTGATACCAACTTGCTGAATCGCAATGCTTAGCTCAATTACTGGGATACCAACTATTCCAAATACATATTCAATACCCTGCAAAACATATACCTTGTTAAAGCTCTGACTGCGAATGTGATTGGTTTCAAAAAGCAGACAAGACGTTTAAGCTTACCTGTTCTTTCAAGGCTTCTGCCAGGATTAAGTTTCCGTCCATCTCTTCGGACATTTTACTTATTATGTGCTTAATCTGAAAATCCAAACATTTAAAGAGGAAACAAATGCGCCCAAGAATCTTTGCTTATTGTGGTTGCTAGTAGATCACTTTGTCCATTGATTCAGTCACTGGCAATTTCTCCCGAGACAAACATTAACATGAAAATGCCACCGGTATCACGATTGAGATTAAGTCGATGTTTTGTTTCGCAATCACGGCAATGTTGTCATATGAATCCGGACAAAGTTTTTTGGCCCAGCTTAGTAAACCACTGTGCCGAAAGGTTAATTCAAGAATTTTGCTGAGAGTATGAGGCCCTCTGAATTCATCACAAAACGGTCACCAAGATCACATTTTAATTTGCACGTATCATCGAGGGAAGAAAGATCAAATCCGGCGTTTTCGGAAGAGATAGCCCCACTAAATGCCACTAAATCCTATCGTATCAACAGTGTTGGCAGTTACGATTTTCCGAATAGCTGAGACAAAACCATATTGCAATTGGAAAAACTAGGCAGGAAATAGAGCATTTTATGAAGAACTACTTTCCTTATAGATTAAAACGCATTGATAACGTTTAATAAGCCAATTTGGCATTGTAAACGTACGGAGTTCACGCATTACTAACGACCCGATATCGCCAATATAAATTATGGAAAGCTGGCAACACCGGAATTCAGATGGGGATTTAAACAACTTTTACCACGGGAAAGGGAAATCAGTGGATGCATAGAGTGATTTTGACAATATCAGTGATAAAGAAACAAGCATATCATCTTCAGTTTGGACGAGTAGATTGCTGATGTGTTGGAACAAGGCTTCAGTGTCAGCGAAGTCTTATTAGATTCGTAATCAAGGATTTTGGTATTTGTTTTCAGTCTTTCCCAGACTCAAATGAATCAGCATGTTTTAGCCGTGTAGCGTGTTCTTGGTTTTTGCTGGTCTTCGCTACGACAGATCATTCGGCATCGTGGCCTTAAAAGCAACGGTATATTTGGAATAACTGCTTTACTGAAGGCCCATATAAAGATTTCTTTAAAATGGCTCTTAGGAAGGACTCCTATATAAGTAAGAAAATGAAAACCTTTGCAAAGGATGAAAGTTTACCACCTTTACCTATACCTCCATTGAAGTATACCTTAGACAAATACGTGGAATCAGTTCTACCTTTCCTCGACCAAGCTGAGTTGGACAACACCAAGAAAATAGTGAATAAATTTCACTCAGGACTTGGACGAGAACTTCACAAAGAGCTCTTGTTGAAGGCGAAACGAGAAAGAAACTGGGTACATATTCATCAGAATCTTCCATACATATACTTAAATTATAGTGATTGATGAGTTTTGTTCAATGAGTGCTAATTATCTTGACAGGTGGAGAAATGGTGGGAGAAGTATGCCTATCTAAGTCTACGAGAACCTTTAGTTCCCTTCTATAGCATGATTGGAGTGTCTAATTGGGATGATTCGCCAGTGCCGTTGAGTCATCGCAAATCTCTCAGTGTAAGCGGTAATTGAAACATACTTCATACAGGTTATGATCACGAGAACAAAGAAATACATATTCATTGTACAGGCGCAAATATTTTGGTAAATTGTGGCATTTACTCGCATTCTAGTAATGAACTTCGTATGCTTTCAAATTCCATTGCCAGTATGTAAAGTATCCTTATCTGTTTCCAATCGGATGTTGTTCAACGAAGGTGGTGCTTCCATTTCTGGCTGCTGTGCAGAATTATTCCAGGCTGTTTTTTTTTGTGTGTGTTTATGTTAATTTTTAAATGCACATTTTAGCCAATAGAAAGGGTATTATATGCGGAAGTCAGGCATCACTGGGGAGCCTTTTCTGAAAACTTAGAATTATTTGATCATTTATCACCATGCAACTGATGGTACTTTATTTAAATGCTGTGTTCTAGTGCTCCTCGGCTTCCTTTGACCAGGTATTGCCCATAAGGTATTGAAAATGATCTGGTTCGGTAAGAAATTATGGGTTATTATGGAGATTGTAACCCCATTGAAATCCAAATTTATATATCTTCCATGTGTGCACTAAGTAATCAAGACCAAATCTCTACAATTTTTTTAGAAAGAGGTCATTTGGGGGAGAGGTGTGAATGGTGTTTGGCAGGGAGAGTTGATATGTGCACTGTCGCATACTTAATGGTACTCACTTACTGAAATGAGTAATAATTGTTAAATAAGTTAACATATATGGAGGCTGTGTGAGCTACCAACATGAATGCCTGAATCCAAGCATCACATATAAACTACAGGAAAAGTTAAGTGACAGCTTGATGAAAGGAAAAACTCAAGAAGAAAATTTCATTTAAAATGACAATACTAGTTAAATTAGACAGGGCAATAGTTCCATTGGGTTTTATTTTAACACAACGCGTTTCATTATTACAAACAACATTGTCAGGTGCAACATAAGTGTTAACGAGTTCTTCCTTATATGTGCCTTGGTGCTTTAAGGGAAGGGGTAAGGCAGGGGATGAGGTTTGGGTGTTGAGAAGTGGGGATATTAAGAGTTGTGGGGGAAGGGTCTTTTTTTTCAGGGTTTCGGAAGAAGGAAGGCATGCGTGGTACTAACATCCACCCTGGAACCTTTCTCTTGCCCATCCCCACCCTGCTCCTCTTCTGAGACCCTAAAAAATCAACCCTTCCCGCATAACCCTCAATATCCCCACTTCTCAGCGCCCAAACCCCGTTCTCCACCTTACCCCCTACCACCTTACCAAGACACATATAAGGAAGAACTCTTAAAATTTATGTTGCTTGTAATAATGAAACGCATCGCGTGAAATGAAAACCCAGTGGAAATATTGCAATGTCTAATTTAACTAGTATTAAGATCTTTCAACATATCTTGCCTCACATTATTCAAGATAAATGACAATATTTATCAACAGCAGTCAAAATTTCAAAGATTGGTTTGATGAAGCTCTCTCTACTATTCTCGTGCTAACTAATCTTATAATACTTACGATTCCTCAGCAATACCTCCCTCACCATCGACTCAATACTCATTCAAGGTCTTCCTTCCTTTCCCCTTGCCCTACAACCATCTTCATCAAATTATCATGTCTCATGATATGACCAGTTAAATTGCAAGCATTACATTCCAATCTACAGACACAATCTACATTTGTTTGTTCTTCTCCATCCTCCTTATGTGCATCATGAGGGCCAATACTATATTCTTCCTTTATAACCTTACTTTTCCTGAATCCAAATAGACATTTATGAACTCTTCTGCCCTTC
Source organism: Ischnura elegans (assembly GCF_921293095.1). NCBI lineage: Eukaryota > Metazoa > Arthropoda > Insecta > Odonata > Coenagrionidae > Ischnura > Ischnura elegans. The sequence goes on from NC_060253.1 coordinate 95,586,946, forward strand.
CGTCTACTCTACAGTCCATCATCCTTGTCAATATCTTAGATGAATTTTTCTTCAGGCTGATAGCCATGACATCATGCTTATCTGCGTCTGTCTATTTTTGAATAGGAGTGTTGATGTTTTGTTAGAAGTCCTAAAAATATCTTGTGTTGAGGGAGGTCCCTGATTATTTTGTGGAGCTGAGTTCACAGAACTGAGTTAACTACAAGAAATGTACGAGTGTAAGTGTACCAGTGACTGTGGTTAAAGCACACCCACGTGCGTATGAAAGTACAGCCATCTCTTCTTACCTGCTCTACCAGGCTCTTCTTACCTATATGACCCCAACTCTTCCTTTCATGAATGGGACAAGGCAACCCTTCCTTTTTACCCATAGTGGTCCCTCCCTCTCTGATTGTTGGTTGCATTCCATTCCCTTTAAGTACCAGCTTGTTCTTCCATGACCCTCGCAAGGTGCTTTGGTGACTGGTTACAAGATGCATAGAAGAGTTACGAGTTGAGTTTTTGTTAGAACCTATGCAAGCAAATATAAACCAATTTCTTTGATGCTTGATGTAAAATTAAGAAGAAAATTGCAATAAAACTTAACCAAAGTTCCATTAATTCGTACCTTAGTGGGTGGGTTCCTCCCAGTGGGCCTCCTGGAAAAGAGTCGGGAGGGTATTTCCTCCAGGTCTTTCACATGGTTTGCTCTCCCGGGTAGAAAAAAAAGGCTAAGGCTAAGTTGGCAAATATTCGTGCACAGAGTGAAAGACTTTTTATCTAGCTACCTCAGCTAAAGGGTCAAGGAGATTTCACCAATGGATGAAGAAAATTTTATTTTCATGAAAAGTGCAAAATATATTCATATTATCATACTTAATTGACTGGTGCTAAAAATATCAGGCTCTAGAAGTTATATTTTCCACAAATTGCACTTAATGCTCTTAAATTTTAATGTTTCTTTTATGGTGATTCTGGTGTAAGCGGAGGAGTCAGGTTGAATAAAAATGTTGTTGTTTCAACGAACGGATCTGAAGTCTGCTGTAATATGAGAATCATGATAGTGATAAAATGTATGAACGTCATCATATTATGTACTTTTTGAGCTGTTAGGGAAGAAATGCTGAGGTAAAAGTCAAATCACAATTACTTACCTGAATATGGCATCGTGATTGTCTCAATAAGCTTGAAAAAGCATTTGTGAAAAAAATAAAAATTGGATTGTGCAAATAATTTGTAACCTAATTCTGCTTTCAAACGTAATCTCCTATGGATGACTTTGCTGGGGCATACCACAGGGGGAGCATATGGGGTGTTGTAAAAGGGCTGGTGCCAAAATTGCACCTTCAAACTAATTGAACCTTGAATCTTTCACTGTTAGGAGATGGCTATTATCTAGTTAGCCCTGAGTACCTAGCTGCCTTGGTACGTCTCTGGACATGGCCTATCCTCCAGGTCTTTCTCTGTTGTATGGTGTTCCTCAGTTCCCTTTCCTCTCTTTTTTTTTTTGATACACTTCCACGTTCCTCATTTTTGTGGATAAAAATGTTTACTTTATTTCTTCAAAACATGTACTAAGTGTTACTTAATGTAGTAATGCATTTAGATTATGTGCCTTGATTACTACACGATCAAATTGTGGAATGTTAAGTCGTGAACCTTAATTTTGGTCATCATTTTACCTAGCAGCTAGTGGTTTAGGTCATAATATGTTTGCAAATATTGAAGATAGTAAATTACATTATCACTTATCAACAAGTCAACTCTGTAGGTATGTATATTTGGCAGCAGATAGAGGCAGTAAGCTTGTAATATAGAAAAGACTAATGACCATCCTAATTCGACATATGTACATGTATAACTTTGTGTTTCCTTATTTTAAAATATATTGAGTATTCTAGTTGTCTTTTCTCTGTCCGTATATTGAAATGATAAATGATTTTTATAATTTTGAAATGTATTTATATATTTCAATTTATATTCTATTTATTTATATGTATCTGACTTTTATATTTATATTATACTAATTAATTGATTTTTTTAAATCTTCAGTATGCCTCTCTTTATTGTTATTACCTGGTGGAGTTCTGGAAACTTCTCAGGGAACAGAAGCTTAAGCCCAATCAAAATGCTGAAAAACTTTTCTTCACCATGAAAAATTTTCGGAATATTTTTAACAGCACACGCCTCCCTGGTGTCGAGGTCGATTCCATGACAACTTATTTTAAAACAGGTAAGCATTTTATCAATGTGTATCTCTGTGGCGAAGGGTGACATCCTGTGATGAAGGAATGAAGCGTAGTTTGGGTTGTTGTACAGGGGAAATATAATCGGTAAAAAATTGAAGCATAGTTTTTTGAGAATTAAATTATGACAAAACACCTTTATTCCCAAAACTTGTCAAGGTGGAAATGATTTTGGTTCTTAAAAATCTGTTTGGATGTTGGAAGTAATTTCAATTTCTTCCACTAATACCTCTGTCCAATCAAAATAATGCCACATGCTGTCTTTGGCCTAGTTTACACTAATGCTTTCAAATTTGTATTTTGGATAATTATGGTTACTGTGGTCTTGGACCCCCACTCCTAAAGTATAGTCTATGTTCACCACTGCCTTCGTAAATTGAGACACCATGTTCAATAAAGCTTAAATTAGGTATAATTCAAAGAAAGGGGAAGCCAAAGTAGATAATCAAGAATGATTGATATTACATTTGTGATATGTTGATGGAGGCTTTGGCAGAGTGGTTCAGTAGGCGCAGATAGGATTTCGGGTTGTCCTTCGGATTGATTCTAGACGATAATTTTGCTGGCGTTGCAGCAGGTGTCCTCAGGTATGAAGTGTTGGATGCAAGTTTTTTCCTCTCTTATATAGGCCTTGGTTTTGGCGAAGTGCATCCGGAAAGTCATAGCTTAGATTAGATAACACAAACCGACCAATCAGGATGCACCTGGCCAAAATAAGGCCTATACATATAAGAGTGGGAAAAAATTGCATCCAACACTTACATCTGAAGACGGAACTATTGTCTAGAAGATGAATTGACTCGGGAGACAACCCAGAAGCCCATCTGCAACTACATTCGTGATAATTTTTCTAACCAATTTTTACTTTTGCTTCTGTGCCATGGTTTTTTTTACGTATTTTACTTTTTGCAGGTTCCTTAAAGTTCAGCAAATTAAGTTGAATAATTTAATTTCTGCCTGGTATGAGTTAAATGAATGGTTGATGTATTGTATTGAAAAATGATGCAAATAAATAAAGATACATACATCCTAAGGAATCCGAATTTAACTGTGTTTCAGAGGAGGTACACATTAACTTTTATATATGTAATACATATTTTCACTCCAAGTATACTTACTTACTAACTAATGTTTATCTAGGATCTGTTGTAACTATAGTCCCTCATTTTCAACCCTCAGTTAATTGCCAATTTTTGTGAAAGAAATCTTCATTAAATTAACTCCGGATCTTAAGATAAACCCAGTTTGGTAACTGTGTGCTTAATATTGTGCTGGCTTGCTCTGAAGGTTTAAGAAGACTATGTTTGTCTGGCTAAATATCTTCAAAAATACTGCAAAATGTCATTGCGTTTCAGCTTGAATACCAATATTGATGCATGATACATATTTCTATTATGAATTTTCCACTTTCATGTAAATTGAGCTTTGTTAAGATGTGTTATGCTTGTGATGCCATTTCCACGTGGCAGCATGTTTTCTTGGTGTGGTAATGTTTTTTTTTGTTTCTGGTAGAGGATGAAGGTACCTGCCCCTCTCATGTGGTGGTTTTGGCTCAAGGTCGAATCTTTGTTTTTGATGCCCTTGATGCATCTGGACAGATTATTACGCCTCCGGAATGGGAATCATGTTTTAAGCGCATATTATGCCTTTGTGATGAAAAGGGTCCAGGTCAGGGTGTGTCTGCATTAACTAATGAGAGTCGTCCCCAGTGGGCTAAGGTAAGGGTCTCTAATTTTCATTGTTTGAATGCGGTAATATGGTGGTTTCCTATTATTTTTTTATTGCCTAAATCAAAAGATAATTACTCCTGGAGTGTATATTTCACGCTGAATTAAATGAAAAGTGAAAATTTTCAAGCGTGTGAAAATGCAACGGCTAAGTATAAATGCTGGGAAAAGCCCGTGTGATGTCATTCTGGTGCCACCTGCCACCATATGAGGCCACCTAGGTGCGAGGCTATGAGCGCCGCTACGATGCAGGCTGCTAGCAGGTAGCGCTTGGCTTAAATAATGACATTAATACCCTATCAAATGAAGAAATTTTTCTGGCCTTAGGAAACTTTAATAGGTGATTCAAAAGAGATGTTCCCGGTGGAGTGGCATCGCATGGGCGCCTATCTGGCCTTTTTCGAATGCGGTTAAAATTGACCATTAACATTCATCTAATCTGGGATTTCTAAAACCAAATAATTTGTATGTTATGAATACACTAATGGTGGGTAACGAATCGCAATCGATGCCATTTATTTTCTTTGATGAAGGAAACTACCCTATTGTCATCAATCTGTGCTAAATATACAGTCGGATCCAGATTTAACGTCTTCGCATTTAACGTTTTTCCGCATTTAGCGTTTATTTTTTGGGGTCCCGATTCATTCCCTATTAGAACAATGTAAAAATAATCCGTATTTAGTGTTTCCGCATTTTGCGTTTTTCCGCATTTATGGTCGTAAAAATTTTTCCCGCACAAGATTTTTTTGCCCGATTTAACGTTTTTTCATGACGGTTCGTGCAAATGATTATCCAAATCTTCGAATTTCTGCTCGTCAACAAGAAGAGTCCCATTGAAGTTTACTAAGAGTCGATAGAATACCGGGGAACGCTTCTTCAACTGCTTTCTTCCGCGAATGCAGTGCTGGGACCTTCAACTCGCTAGCTGGGTGATTTGTCTTCTCGTAATGTTTCGCCCCCCTTCTAGTCCAAACACCAGGCACTTTTTGGATCAGATCCGATCTAATGGAGCAAAGTCATCCCTTAATAACCTCAAATTACCTTATCCTTCAATTTTCGAATTTGACTTCGATGATACGTGGCAACTGATGACACGAGTTTTTCTCCGAGGGCCGCTACAATGGCGGTTTTCTCGTAATGTTTTCAATTGATGGCTCGTAATGTCAATGACGGTTTTCTCGTAATGTTTTCACTTGATGGCTTATGCCCCTTTCAATTATACTCTCTACGGGTAGTCCATCTTTAGCCCAATATTTTTCCAGTCATCTACTTTCTCTTTTCAAAAGAGGAGACACAATATCATTTGCGCAGTTCACCAGGTGATTCTTTCTATAGATTTCTGTTTCCATGGAGGAACAGAGAAAGAACCGAGGAAGCGTTTCCCCTGTCATGTTCATGAAAGAAAGCATTTTCCCTACGGAACAACATTGTTTCACATCGTAATTTAGATGTCCCGGAGCCCATTTACCGACATGCGCCTAGTTGATATCGCTGTCGATTCAAAGATATTTATCTGGGGCTATTTTATGTCAAAGACCCATCTGGCAGTCCCCGGAGACAACACTTACCCTGAGAAATAAACTCAAGGCTTGGAAGCATTGGAAAAAACACCCCAGCCCCCTGTCCCGCGCCTTGTTCGTTACGCTACGGCACCATGCTAGCTTCCTCATTCGCCGAGACTACAAAACCCACATACAGGCATGCATTTCTGTCGGAATTCGTGACAATCCGAAGCGATTCTGGACGCTCATTAATGCCAAAAGAAAGTCTCACAGAATCCCTGCCTCTGTGTCCTGCAATGGAAATATTTCTAATGGTTCAACAGATTCAGGCTTCAATTGGTGGAAGTTAGACATATTTAAGTAAATGAAAGGTCGTACGGTCGTACGTAAAAAGTGCTACGACCTTTCATTTACTTAAATATTTCTAATGGTGATGAACGCCCGGACGTGTTCAATGAGTATTTTTGTGCAAACTTCAACTCTGCCACTCCAACACTCCCTCTCCCGAAGCTTCAACCCGTATGCCACCAGTCCCTTTCATCCATCTCCACCGATCCTAAAGAAGTTCTGTCCTTCCTACGGCTCTGCCCTCCTCGAAGGCCACCGGGTCCGACAATATCGGCTCCCTCTTTCTCTCTCGCACCGCTAACACCCTTTGCATCCCTATATCCATCCTCTTCAATAGGTTCTTCTCCGTTGGCTAGTTCCCTGAACAATGGAAGAGCGCAAATGTCACACCAATTTTAAAATCTGGCCCCAAAGGAATCGTGGAAAATTATCGTCCGATTTCCATTCTCCCTGTTCTGTCCATTATTTTTGAGAGAATCATACATAGCCGTCTTCTTCACTTCTCCCTCCCCTACATTTCTCCCCATCAGCATGGTTTCCTTCCCGGCGGGTCGTGTCTCTCTAACCTTGCGGTACTGCACCACCATATTACCAAATCTTTCGAGTCTAACTCACAGCTCGATGTTTGCTACGTAGACTTCTCCAAAGCTTTCGACACCGTTAACCACACATTACTAATACATAAACTTAAACACCGTTACAATATACATTCGAAGTTTCTATCTCTGATCAACAGCTTCCTCAGCTCACATTACCAACGGGTATTGATTGACGGCATCTCATCCTCTTACTTACGAGTTAAATCTGGTGTACCGCAGGGAAGCGTCCTCGGTCCCCTCCTATTCTCACTCTTCATTGACGATATTACGGATGGTATCAGCCCTTTTGGCTGCAATGTTCTGTTGTACGCGGACGATTGCAAGATTTTTAAAAGAGTGGATCGCCCCACCGACTCACATTCCCTTCAATCGGCACTCAATTTTATCACCGATTGGTGCTCGACTTGGCTGATGCGGGTCAACCCCTCCAAATCAGTGTTGATGACATTCACGTTGAAAAACAATCCCCTGAAGCACTCCTACTGCCTTTTAAATAAGCCTATCCCCCTTGTAACCTCCCACTGCGACCTAGGTGTGATTTTTGACGATAAATAAAATTTCATGATCATATTTCGCTGATCGTGAGGAGAGCAATGGCCATTGTTGGTATGATTTATAGACTAACAGACCTTCACGACCCTACCGCATTAAGAACAGTTTTTTTCGGTTGTATTCTCCCCATACTTGAATACTGCTCACCAGTCTGGTCTACCGCCTGCCCCACTACTCTAAGCTTGCTCAACCGTCCTTTAAACTTCTTTCTTGCAGTAGTCCGCCATCGAATCCCCACACTCAGATATTACGCCCGTGACGCTATCCTTTCCTCCCTCAGGATACCTAACATAACAAGCCGCCGTTTCTTATCAGATCTCATGTTTCTACATAAAGTCTTTAGTGGTTCTCTACGGACAAACGAAATTCTCCCTCTTTTCCAATTTCATATTCCTCCTCGCCCCTTACGAAACAACTCTCTGCTTCACATTCCGCGATTCCGTCTCTCCATCTCTCAACGCTCTCTGTTCTTCCGAATCCCCTCCTTGTTTAACTCCATCGCTTCGAAAATCCCTTCCCTGGACCTATTTTCCTTTGCTACTAGTTACAAAGCCACCTTAAAATACCATCTCAATAATTCACCATTGTCTAATCAATAGTGCCCCTTCTCACGTTTAAAAATTTTGTTTACTGTTACTTTTCATTTACTGTGCTATTGTTTGTTATCTTTTATATATTATTTATTTAGGAACAGCCAATGTAAAGGCCTTTGTGTCGTTTTTGGTGATGAAATAAATAAATAAATAAAAATAAAAAAAGAGAATGACAATCGGAGTGTTGACGAATCATCACGGTCCATGGCTCTAAATAAATCGCTCGTTCCGGGAAAAATCACCGCATAATCACGGTAAAAAAAGATCGCGGAAAAATACGAAAATCCAGCAGGATTGCCCTTGGTGGTTGACTCCGACATCATAACTCGCACGAAGTTGCCAAACTCTAGAGGCACTGACAATTTGTCAGAAGAAATCCAGTTCTGTTGCAGATTAAACCTTTTCACTAAACAGAGTTTAGCTAATCGCTATTCAAGGTCCAACCAAAGTTTATTAAAAGCTGCAGTGAAACAAAGTGAGTCGGCGTCAAGGTGATTAGCGCGCCGCGTGAGCAACTTCTCCCGGCTCCATTTGACCTGCATGAGGCCGTGGATATATGACAACGAATCTGGTGTCATCATCGAGTTGAATCACCATCGACTTGTAGGCATACTAGAAATAAGATTCTCCTTTTTTGGATGGCCTCGAAATCCAAAATGTGCGCACAGGAGGCTTTTTAAAGGCTCATAAATCCCTCGTTTCGCGGAGGCTACAGAAAACTAGTTTTAAAGTATACCGGGATTTAAGTTTTAAAGGATCCGGGTTCGAATCCCGGTCAAGGCGAATGATTTTTTCTCTCTGGATCTTTCGCACGCTGCAGAAAACGTTAAGTTGACAAAATTCCAATAAACCTCCCTTTTACTAGTTATTCGGTAGTTTAGAATTTGGGATTAGCGATCTTCTGTTGTCCTTTTATTTAACTCATCTTTATTGTTGCAATGACGATTTTTTAGGACATACTTACACCTTTTCTTATTGTATTAGAAATGCTATAGTCACCTACATGTCACTTTTACAGAAAAAATTTTAAAATTTCATCGAGACGACTGAAATATGAGTAAAAATGGAATCACCAATGTCCATTATGATATTCCGTGTGGGAATACTTTTAAGTTGATGTACATTATAATTTTCTTAAAATATTTCATTAAAACAATTGTCATCCTCTCATTACCTACTTATTTCTACTACCCATTTTTTTAGCTGATTCCTGAAAAGTATTTTCCAACCCTCACTGGGCAGAGAACATTTAACCAATGAATTTTTTGCTGCATGCAGCACCTTTTAGTTAGTTAAAATAATTTATTTTATTCATAAAAAGCCATTCCAATCATTACAGACCCTAAAACCTGAAAAAAATGGCATGTCCTCATTTAATGTTTGTCCGCATTTAGTGTTTTAAATTTTGTCCCCCCTGAAAAACCTTAAATCAGGATTCCACTGTATATAGTAAATATCTCCATGAGTGGGTGTTACATTCCATGATAATTTCACATTGTGAAATCCACATTCTAGGAATTATATGCCATTTGGAAATCAGGAAGTGATCTTTTATCTGTTTCCATTAGTCTTCCCACTAAAAACATGGTACAAAGTAAAATGCTTATTGAGCTAACCATGGTATTGACTTGGAAACATAAATCAGAATATGCATTCCAGGTAGCTGCATACTTGAAAGTTTCTCAGTACGAATACACAGTAAAACTGACTTTGTGTTTCCCAAAATTTAGTTTCTACCTCTCAGAATGATCATCATCATGTTGGTAATCTGGTTATTTATTATTCTTGTCAAATGGAAAGAATTAGAAATTACACTGCTGATAACATCAACCAAGCCCATGGAGAGGCGGCGATCAGATTGGTATGGTGACTTAAGTATTTGACTGGCCCAGGTTCAAATCCTGGCAATGCTGGAAAATTTGCAGAGATTGCCTTATACCTGCTTGAGTGGTGTGTGGAGGGTATTTCAAGTTTAGCACTGCATCTGTCAAATGGGATGTTAAGCCGTGGTCATACTGACACCATTCGTTATCAGTAGACTGATGCTAGGTTTCTTTTCACCCTTCTATCCCCACCCTTCTCTCTGGCTCAACTGACCTAAGCTGTTGTTCTCTTTATACCAATATGTACTTACTCAACCACTGAGGGGAGAGATGCGTGGACCAGAAGGTGTATCAAAAGGGGGTAAAGGAAACATACGAAGAAGGTAGCTTTACTAGGTGCATGAAGGGGGAGTGAATGCTCAGAGCCCTTGCTCAGCACAGTAGCAGACTGCCACAGGATATTCTCAGCTTTCTGGAAATGGAAAAATTGAGCTAGTACTATGATGGGGATTATGAATCATCTAGCAACACATGATTGGCCTCCTAGAACAATATTTGAATGGTGGTCAATCAGCAGCAAGTGCTTATGCAAGTAGCAACCGAAAAGACCGCTCGTAGAAATAACTTTTGGCACTCACACTGAGGTGATAAGTTGAATTCCAAGGGTAGTTCTGTCAATTTGTAGTCTATGCCTTTTTGAGTTGGAGGTTCGTTTGCCATTTGTAGGTGCTCAAGTGTTTTTTGCTCAATGTCCTTTGCCTAAGTCTTGCAACGATGTCCCAAGGCTAAGTTGTATGCAGAGGGTCAATTTCAAACAAATTAGAGGGAGGGCATAAAAACTGCCACACAATTATGTTTAACATTTCACTCCTCCATGTTGAGTATAGCTTTGAATAATAAATATCCAGCTGGTCTTGAACAGCCAATTTCCACTTCACAATGGCCAATGTTGTTGTAACATTTTTTATTTATATATTTTTTGGAACATCTATGATGTGTTTTGACTGTAAATGATCAAGAATTGTTGTGAATTTAAGTGTAAGTCATTTTTATTATGAGCTGTGGAGGTATGGCATGCATATGGTGAAGGAGAGTTGAGGGTGAAATATAAACTTTAGTAATAAACCTACGTTCTAATGCAATTGTACAACGTTCTACTTGTCCTGTATCAATGAATTTCCACAAGTTGACAGAGATACAATTATCATGTAAGGGATTACCCTTCAGTCTACAAAAGAAGGGTGACATTTGGTATAATCCACCTGCTATTTCCTTATCTAGTCTCTACAACAGATATCTCTCATTTCAATTTTTTTGCTATAAACAGTGACAACATGAGGAAGCTAGATTGTTGCTGTTAAGGATTAGATGCATCACAAATTTAGTCTATTATGAAGACTTTCGACTATTATGAAGATCGAGCTTTCAATTCTTAAAGCTTTGACATCTCATATTCATATTTAACATTCCTAACTTTTCATGTTATTTATGAATGACAAATTTGTGATTACTAGCATTTATTGTATCCATTAGTGGATCATCTAGAAATATTTTTCTTATCTTTCTGACTACATACTAATCCATTTTTTTTTGCAGAATAGAGAATGGCTTCAAGCACTTAGCTCAAGAAATGCATTTAACCTTGAGCTCATTGACAAAGCATTACTAGTGTTGGTCTTAGAAAGTGGAGGTGTTGACTGTGAAACAGGTGTGATGCATGGAATATTCTGTGGTGAGCCACAAAACCGATGGGTCGATAAAAGCCTCAACATGGTTTTCTTTGACAATAGTGTGGTTGGAGCAATCTGTGACGTTAGTAATCTATTTTGTTAATCTATTTTCAAAATAATATATTTATGGTATCCAAGCTATAATAACTGCATATATTTTTTAAATTGAACCCAGTGCATATGTTCATACCAATTCAATGTTTCTTAAATATCTTATCAACTTAAATATCTGTTTGTGCCCATAGAGGGAGTTCAAGTTCATTTTATTTGTAGTAAATGAGAGACATTTGTAAATGAGTGGGATCATAAATGTATCCTTAATGCAATCATTCATGGAATATTATGGTAGCGATGAACCTGCTCTTCAAGTAATTTCTTCGTTGCATATGCTAGAAACATGTGAGTAATTAAGACCTTGGTTTCTGCTGTATATTGTCATTGGGTGGAATAAATTGTGAATTTTAATTCAGGATACATAACCACCAATGCCTGTATAATATGATCTATCCTTATGTCTTGGAGTTCTAAAATCTGTGTGTTGCAAAATTTTAAATGTATTTTTCATATGTACACATGAGCTATGAGTGGGGTCGGAAATCTTGCAGCCAGTAGTACACTGTTTGTACTGAGCTATATAATTCTTCAAATTTCTACCCCAGATATTTGGTGCAGATCCATAGTTTGTATTTTTTTTACATCATTATTTTTGTTTCTTGACCATACCAATTTCATAATTTATTCTTGGATTGTAGCATGCTCAGTATGATGGAATGGTTAGCATACAAACATTCCATTATGTTTATCTGGCAATTGGTGAGATCAAAGGTGAATGGGATGGCAGCCGTGCAGTAAGAGATCTGCCATTTCCCAAAGAGTTGGAATTTGACTTGGATTCCAATCTTCATCAACAACTTTCAAGAATCAAAGGAGCACCTCAAGATATTGTAAGTGATGTTAAGTAAATATATTAAATCTAATTTCTCTTATAATAAGCTTAGTTCACTAATGTAAGCGAAAAATACTATGGAAGCAGGATTTTTTAAAAATTTATCGAATGTCTTGTTTGAATTTATTTGTTTTAATCCCTTTTTTCCTTTCAGAAATACACACCCTTGTGTGCTCGGCAGAATTTTCACTTGTATGGAAAGGACTTCATTTCAAGTTTCAAGCTTCATCCTGATTCATTTGTCCAAATGGCTCTCCAGCTAGCATATTATCGCTTGCATGGAAGGTATATAATTAAAGATATAATTTGAATCAAATGGTATGAGCGTAGAATTACTTCAGTCCCTTTTGTGCTTCATTATTGTCTTTGGGAAGATATCTATCTTATTAACCTCTTCCCTACGCAGGGCGTGATTTCACGGCCTGAATTTTCTGATGCTAAAGAAGGAAGGCCGGCTTTTCACGGCTGGAATTTTTCGAAGCAAAAGGCCAAAGGCCATTTTTTCACGGTTTCGTGGTCAAGCATGCCAAGTGGGTCCCAACCGCCATTAGGGTCCCTCAGCGTGAGAGGTTCGACCCTTTCCTATTGTCCGCGTGAGGATTATCTCGGCCCATTCCGGCTCTCAGTGTCCCACTCAAGGAAGGTGCTCATGGTCACTTATTTGTTTATAAGTTAAAATAACTAAAAACGTAAATGTTGCATTTTTTGAAAATCAATGCGAGTAATTACATTCTGTATGTTCTGCTGATAGGTTCCAAATTTTAAACGGAATTCTAGCGTTCATATTAACGAAGTTGATCATCACCTAGAACAATTTTTGGAGACGCTAAGGTTAGATGTTTAATTGTTATTTTTATAACTTACTAGCAAGTTTATAGGAGCGATATTGTAATGATTTACATCTAAAAGTATACGTTACTCTGTTAGCTACATTCTAAGTGTACATTTGCGGTGAAATTCGATAGAATATCCGATTTAACTTCTATGAAAAAAAGCCCTCGTAATGTAATAAAATTTGATTCCCTCAGTTCTTTGTCGTGAGCCAAAATTACAGCGGCTATTTTTAATAACCTCTTACCAACCTTTGAATACAAAGGTATTATAAACGAATTTTGCTATAAATACTGATTAATGCATATCCTAAAAATTCGTACCAATAGGGAATGTTTTACGTAGACACATGTTGTGAGAAGCATTCCATACCAATTGCAGGAATAAGAACTGCTCTACCCAGGTAATTACTCTCATATTGTAAGTACTCTCATTGGTGTAAGTATTCTCATACTGATATATGTACGTGGAAGATGATAACCTCACTCTTCTCAGAAAAGCTCATTTGACTATGATATAGTGCCGTTTTGCTGAAAACCCTAAAAATAACCGTAGAACTTCGTTTAAAAGTTCTACAGGCATTGCAAAATGAAAGGAATACATTGATGAACTGACATTTAATGCAACAGTAACAATTAAAAAAATTAAATTTGCACTGGCAACAATAAACTGACCGCAAAAGTACGCCGGGATGGGCTGCCTTCGGGGAAAAGGGTCGAGGATTATATTTGCCCAGTTGCCGAGGGACCCCGCTAGGAAAGGTCATTAAGGGGAGGAAGCGACTACCTGGTCAGTCCCAAGCCGAAAAAAAACTCCGTACGGGGGGAAAAAGAAAATCTCAAACCCTTCGTAGAGCCAAAAGCAACTTCCCGCGAAGGAGCTCGGCGCCAAAAGGTTAAATGTATTCCCTACTCCTACCCCTCTCCTCCCTGTACGGAAGTCTTGCAGGAATGCTTGCATCTGTCATAATGAGAATTGAGTTCTGTAACTTAATTGGGACTCATTCATTCAGTAAAACCCCCATATGTAGAAATTCCCAACAAATTTCAGAAAAAAACTCTGCATTGCCAAGCAGGTACTGAAATTTGCTTCGAAAGTGGAGCTTGGGTGGTACAGGGGTTGCCTATACTGATGTTCTGTTGTCAATTTGCACACTTAGGGAAACCATAAATTTCATTCCTTCCGCTATTCATACATATGTATATTTCTGAGCATTTCCTCACCCTCTGAAGTATTTGCTTCTATTTACCAACACTATATGCTTTGAAATTGAGCAATTGCAATAAAAGTGAGTATTTCCTAATGCACTTCTGACAGAGCTGAGCAAATGCTTATGCTCCCAATTGTTATGCTTACCAAATGAAGCAAATACCCCAAATTCATTGAGTGTAAGTATTTGCTCACTTTTATTCACCTGGGCAAAAGTCTCTAGACAGTTGGATATACGGAATGACGTACCCATTTATAGCTAGAATAGTGGAGGAAACATTTTTTTCAAGCAGTTTTAAATGTTGAACAACAAATCATTTGATATTTGAGGTAAAATTTTATATTCAAGCACAAACTTTGAATTTGGATAAAAAGATAGTTGAGCCATATTTAGTCTCAATCTTGATTGTATGATTCAACTTTTTTCATAGTGATATTACTCATTCTTAGTGAAGGGTCACTGGTTCAAATCCCAAGTGAAACTTCAAGATGCCCAGATTCAAAATCCCCTCATTTCTGTTTGCGATTGTCTTATACTCATGGGATGAGATCTATTCTCAGTCATCCAAACTAACTTCTGCATTGAATCACCGTGTGTGTGACATTTTTTCTGCATCTTGATTCATTATTAGTTCTTTTTCACCTTCATATTTTGCATCATTTGTTATAGTTGAGTAAAGCTATCTTCTTCCCATCAATATAGCATTGTGAATTTTTTGCATACACTGATTTAAAAAATTTAATATGGATACTTTTCAGACCTGCACCTACTTATGAAACTGCAACCACCAGGAGCTTTTATAATGGGCGAACTGAAACTGTGAGGTCTTGCAGTTTTGAGGCAATCACTTGGGTGAAGGCAATGCTTAATGACAAAATTAGTGTAAGTTGTTGAGTATTTCATGTCGATGAAATGCTTTTGGATAAACAATTTTTATTTGGTTTATTTTCTTTATATATTTATAAATAATGCCAGCCCTTTAATTCTTCCCTTCTTGCTTACCTTATGTACCAATATATTTAACAACAAACTGAACAATATTTTTGCATGTACAAATTTGTGAATTTGGTAATACATATTCACAGGAAAAGGATCGTAAATCACTGCTTGAGAAAGCAATAAATAAACATAACCAGTTGATGAAACAAGGAAAAGCCAATGCAGGCTGTGATCGCCATCTTTTTGGCTTACAATGCATAGCGATGGAAAAAGGCCTTGAAGTACCTGAAATATTTAAAGATCCAGCATGGGCTAAGAGGTATGTTGAATTATAATGAGTATGTCAAGTGTTTAAATATTTTATCTATTTTTGTTGCTACCCTAAAGGTTGTTTATTAAACATAAGAGGCCCTTGAGTTTATCAATTTCTTATGCTTATGTATGTAAATATCACCTGTATATCCTTAATGGTGTCACAGTTTTCAGCATATCCTTCCCACTGAGTTCTCTTTCCGTCAACTCAGGGGTTGATTATAAAATATGCAACAATATTTTGAAATTGAAAGTTTTGCACGTCACAAAATGTAAAAAACAAAAAACAGTCAAATAAAATATCTGAAACAAATTAATAATACAGTACACTCCCGATTATCTGGGAGAGACGGCATGAATAATCGTAAAACACAGATAACCGAAACTGCCACTTAAATGTCTTGTAATGTTCATAATTTACGTAAAACAAACTATACATTATTACTTCTGCAGTTATTCTGTTATTTTAGAGTGCTTCCCAGACTCATTGAGAGCTTTCTTTGCCAGTTTGCAATCTTTTTATCAGCGATATCATGGTTTTACTCATATTATTAATGCTCCATGTAAGGCCTGGTTTCAAAAACCACACATCCTTGGCTGCGTGATCACGGATACAGAAAAGTGGTTTGCACGAATGCTTCAAATCCACTGCTCCACTTCAGAAACTACACTGTCAGGTACCACGCCACGTAGTCGCGTCCCTCACAAGTTGCCCCGGTTGCAACTGCTGCACGCTGTGTATCCATGAACAAGGAGCACGGTCGCACACTGCGAGGCTTGGAAAACAGGAACACGGTGCTCCCGTGAATGCAGCAAGAGTGTGATTGCTTCCATTTTATGAAGGGGATTCTAACGGAAATAATATGCCCGGTGTATCCTAGCTTTAATGCCGTTATTCTGATGATTTTTCATCCGATTTTTAAAGTAAAGATCGCGGGAAAAATTTAGAAAGTGTGAAAATGGTACATGGATAATCCGCAACCTGGATAATCTGCAGCTGGATAATCGGGAGTCTGCTGTAATAGCAGTAAGCCTAAAATTCCAAAAGAGGTCTTGTACGTTGTTTGAAAAACATCATTATGTCATCCATTGAGCTCAATAATTATGAGGTAACTTGTATTCAAGTCAGTGAGAATAAAATTATTTCCCATTAGAATTCCTTGTTTTAGTGATCTTGGAGATAGGTATGTACACTAGGGCGGATCGGAAAAATCGATTTTTTTCAAATCCATCTGGCACAATGAAAAAAAGTTGTGGGACCGATCAGAAATAAGGCCTGAAAAATTTGAGACCTCTAGGTGAACCCCTGACCCTCGCTCAAATGCAATTTAGGGGGGGAGGGTCGAAATTCGAAAAATATAGTATTTTATGGTCATTCCCTATAGATTTTGCCGAGTTACTGTCCTTTAGGTGAAAAATTTCGTGCATTTTGACACATCTGCCACCGTTTAGCCACAAAATGCATAATTTGAGTCAGCGTCCGCGAAGAAAATATTCCAACGCCCACGCAGCGTCGCGGATACAAGAGCCGCAGGCCGATCCCTTCCCCTCCCCGCTCGCTTCTCCCCCTCCCACGCCTCCAATACAGCAAAATTCATCCCGCGTATGCTGCTATGAGGTCGTTTATCTTTGATAATACAAATCGGAAGATGGTAGAAGGTAATAAAGGAAGCGTAGTGAGACGACTTGTCCCTTATTAGGCGCCTCGTCGGCGTTAATCAAATCAATGTTACCAACTTTTAGAGAAGTGATGAAATATCTTTAGATCCGAGAACGCAGGTAAGGAGCCTACGGTCTATGAAAAGTCCTCTCGAGTGGCTATAAATGTGGGCGAACTTTGGATATGCGCTTCAATTTCGGCATTGTCCGACAGATGTGACTAAATGGATTTTTGGCGAAGTCCGATCGCGTCCCCTCCCCGCACGCCTCTCTCACGCACCAAATGCACCAAAATTCACACCAAGTGCGTCTTTCTTCGTTAGTCTAACTAATATTTAATGTTTCAGTATCGTCTGTGGAGGAACAATCACGAAACATTTACTCAATTATCTGCTTTCCTATCTGTATTTCATATGTCAATGTCATTCCTCGTCTTTCGCTGTTGTCAAAAAAGTTTTGGTGAATTTCTTCACGAATCTCTCGTCCGTATGTGTAATAAAAAGAAATATTTAACTTCAAATTTGAACGTTCGTCAATAGATTTTTTAGACAGCACTAAGGTCAGATATAGCCGGAGGTACTGTGGTCTCTCTCCAATATGTCATCAGCGGGCAGTCCTTAAAGTCGATATTAAAATCCAGCAGTTAAAAAATCTCGGATTGGCCGCCAAACGCATCCTTGCAACAACGCAAATTCGGTCCCTAGATTGCCCTCCCAATTTTTATGTCGCACATCTAAGTCAACTTTGTGCAATCATCAAATAGACCACTGCAAGGGATGAAATATGATTTTATGCTTTCCCGGAGTATGATGTGGGTTAACTCTTCTCAGGATTCAAAAACAATTATCCCTGAGGATGAGCCCCGAGTCGGAGCTTGAAACTTTGGCCATTATGGAAAAATTAACACGGTGGGAATCCCGAGAAGGGTTTACCTACACTGCAGGGGATGTTGGAATTATGCTTGTAGCAGAGGGATGATGCCTCCTTTTTGGGCGGTATTCACTTGGTACCATCGCATTCAAATCCTTTTTAATTTTGTGTATCTAATTTTCACTTGGTACCATCGCATTCAAATCCTTTTTAATTTTGTGTATCTAATTTTCACTCAGAAAGGAACCGAGAATCTCAGATTTCATAACTTTTGCTAATCCTCCGACGGAGGAGGCAAACCCCCAAAAGTGGGACCCTGGTTCTTCAACTAACACCACACATTCCCCTCTAAACTTGGATTGATAAGTTCTCCTGCGTTCCTGCGTTCTCGGATCTAAAGATATTTTATCACTTCTCTAAAAGTTGGTAACATCGATTTGATTAACGCCGACGAGGCGCCTAATAAGGGACAAGTCGTCTCACTACGCTTCCTTTATTACCTTCTACCATCTTCCGATTTGTATTATCAAAGATAAACGATCTCATAGCAGCATACGCGGGATGAATTTTGCGGTATTGGAGGCATGGGAGGGGGAGAAGCGAGCGGGGAGGGGAAGGGATCGGCCTGCGGCTCTTGTATCCGCGACGCTGCGTGGGCGTTGGAATATTTTCTTCGCGGACGCGGACTCAAATTAGGCATTTTGTGGCTAAACGGTGGCAGATACGTCAAAATGCATGAAATATTTGTTCTAAAGGGCAGTAACTCGGCAAAATCAATAGGAAATGACCATAAAATACTATATTTTTCGAATTTCGACCCTCCCCCCCTAAATTGCATTTGAGCGAGGGTCAGGGGTTCACCTAGAGGTCTCAAATTTTTCAGGCCTTATTTCTGATCGGTCCCACAACTTTTTTTCATTGTGCCAGATGGATTTGAAAAAAATCGATTTTTCCGATCCGCCCTAATGTACACCACTTAAATGAAGTATGTTCTGAGATTCATTTTTGACTAGGGGTAAATTATTTTTCTTTCACAAAATCATGATGATTCACCAAAATCTTTCAGTCAGAAATGCTTTTTCCCTGATTTCATTATTGCATGGCCAATTAACATGATGAAAAATGATGCTGTTTTTGACCAATCAGCTGTAACTATTGGTATAAAATTGAGAAGTACATTCAAGCAGGATATACATATATGTACTCTCACTGAGAAATTATATCCAAAAATGCTGCTGTGCGTATTTAAAATATGAGAATCTTGTTTAAATGGGTGTGAAATTAAAAAAAAACACTAATCCATAAAGGTAAACCCTCAGCTTCCTTTCATTTCATGCTTTCCATTAGTCTTGGCAGACATCATTTTATGACTTTTCTGTCTTAATTAGGTACCTCGGTAGTGAGAATTAGCATCAATTCTCTAGCATAAAAATATTTGTGTTACCAAAATCCACCCTAACTCGGACATACTGCATTTTCTGTTATGAATCCTAATAAATTCTATCTTAGGTTGCTGTTTTTTTATATCAAATTATTGTGCTGTTACCTATTAATATTCTGTCAGGATATTTTTGTATTCCTAATAATCATTTCTTTAGGTTATCAAATGCTTTTGTTGGTTAACTTAATATTATTCTAATTAGTCACTCCTTTATCTTACATGCTTACCGAAAAGTGGTGGCGGTGGAAATTTTGTTTTATCAACAAGTTTAGTGGGATACACCCCAATGGGAGGTTGTGTTGCACCAATGTGTTTGGATGGCTATGGCACTTTTTATAACATTTGCCCAGAAAGGTAAAATTCCTGCTTTATATTAATGTCATGCTTAGGTTAGTCTTTGATGTAAAGGTTTTTATAATTTATTATGAATTAGTGTTGTCACCTTAAATACCATCTCCTATTGCGTTTTCCAGTATCCATTTCTCAATTTCGGCATGGAGGGGTAGTTCAGAGTCAAGCTCTCCTAAATTTGCTAATTCAATTGGGAAGTCACTAGTGGCCATGAAGAGAACTCTAGAATCATCGTATTCCAAGCTTTGATGAGTATTAAAACTGCAAATGTGTGATGGTGAACATTTGGCTCTTGAAGTACATTTGTGAGTCCCGGAAATTTTGAAGTAAGGATTTATTCATGCATATTATGGCCTCATTTTGTCTTTGTAAATACAATATCTTTTGTCTACAGACTTTATGTGGGAGTGGTTGGTGCCTCTGTATGTGCAATATGGGCAAACGTTGTTTTTAAAATCGTGTTGGTTGTGGATAAATGTTATTTCACACATTCATTTTTGTAATCACTTGTTATTCCAGACTATTGTTATTGTTTTAACTTTAAATATATTGTATAATTATTAATGGTGATGTGTTCAAATTATTTTTAGCTACTTTGTTTGTTGTGGACATACTGAAAGAATATGTTTTCTTTCCAACCTCTTTTGTCATAGATTTCACAATTATTTTGAGAAAGTCGAGGACCGCCTGTATATGTCATATATGCCCACTCTATAGAGGCCACAACTGTCTAAAATTGCAGTAAAAATGTGGAATACATAATTGGGTCATTGAAATTGCTTTTAGCAATTTCATTTTCGACACAGACAAATATAACTGGTGTAACAATACAAGGGTGTCATATTTTGTTCCAATCATAAGTAGGCTACAACACGAGAGTGGCTGAATGGCCTTGGATGGTAAATCAGTGAAATCATTAGTAATCGTCGATTATAAGCAAGTTAAATTTACAAAAAAAGATTCCTTTCACATTAACAACTTCTTTCACATTAAGGAGTAAATTACTAATAAAAATTTCATTTTGTAAAAAGTAATTGTTACAAGTATAAATTACTGCGAAAGTAATTGTTACTAGTAATCTGATTACTTCTACTCCATTATTTACAACACTGCAAGTAATTACAATAACGTATGAACACTGTTTCAATGCACTCGAAAATGGCAACAAATGCTAAGCATAATCTTATTCAACTTCTGGGATTATTTTGCCAGCCCACATTTTTTCTATTTTTACTGTTTCTTTATTGCTTCATGTAAAAGATTGAAAGTCCTTATCAGTAGAAAAGTTAATATAATAACTCCAATTGGTAAAATGCTAATATCCTGTGAAGTGGGTCCAACCTATGACAGCACTGATGTTACATTTTCTTCTCTTTTGATCACTTACAAAGTAACTTAGAAATTCCAATGGAGATTTTTATGGTTCTCACTAAGGCATATGATTTAAATTTTTACAATAACATCAACATGATTCCAGGATTTGAACAATAACTGCCAGCTTTACTTTTCTTGGTACAGTCCTGAACAAAAAACAAACCCCTTTGGTCTGGACTGGGGGCAACACTCTTGTAAGCCCTGCTAGTGGTCTCTATTTTACAGTGCCGCACCCCCACTCCATATCTTTGAAGGGCTCATTCATTGCAAATAACTCCCAAATGACATATTCACAAGGAAATTCTCTTATGGGTTAGCTGAAGGGATGGAAATTCACCTATTCTGTGGGTAAAGGCAATAATGGCTGGAAATTTTTCTACTGGAAAGGACTTGGTGAAAAGGCTAGGGCAACTGTTAGGAAAAACAAGTTTTGTTTATGCAGGAACCATCGCAAATGACTCACTACCAGTTTCCCATGGTAAAAAATTTTAATTTTCCGCCAACGAAGTAAAACGGTTATTTTGCATAACAGTTACAGTAAGTTATGCATAAGACCATAACTTCGTTAAAGGACTTGCATTAATTAAGATACATTGATGATGCTCTCAAGATGGGTAGATGAAAACCATCCCTGTAATAAGATAACCGCCAAATAATTTGAGAATCAGATTTTATCGTAAGTTTGGAGCAAAAATTTTCAGGCGTGTCTTTTCTTGGCCACTGAATCACAAGATTCAAGGAATAAGTAGAGAGGAAGTTTCCGTGCTGCAACTAGCAATATAGGAGTACATTCTGGTAAGAATAATCAGATGATTGCCAACGAGCGGACCCTAATAATTCACCATAATAACCTTCCACAATCACAGGCTCTGCGGCTTGGTTGAGATCTGAGAAATCTAACCACCTCCACAAAAACTTCTAAACAGAAGTGACTCATTTTTTTGATCCAGGACCCTATGTCACTTCTCATGCCCTGCTTTTTCCATTATATTAGAGCAGCTATCTTGGCAGTGAATAGTAACAAGCAAGCTTAGCCAATCATTATTTTCCATTCAGAATCAAAATACAAAGCATCATAGCAATGGAGAGAAAAAGGAAAATGCGCATTGCGACTACCCCTCCCCACCTCATGCATCCAGCATCATAGGCTTTAACTTATTGGCTGACTTCTGAATGGTCAATTGCCTATTAATAATGGCCAGATATTCAAAAATATTTTTTTTCAGGATTCATTTGAGAAGTATTAATGCTGTAATACAATATCGATTATCTGTCAATTCCCAAATTGGACTCATCCATTCACATGCCTCAGCAGCCTTTGTTTTCCTTTTCTTCTATTATGTATGTACTAATTTTCTATAATTAAATCTTAAGATTTTAGTTAGATGGAGAGGACTTTGCCAGCATGGAATTAATAAAGTGCATTTTCCCACCGAACGAATTTTAATTCAGCCAAGATTTTAGTGTAACATCATCATCTTCAGTGGTGGATCTCGATTTGGACAAGAGGGGTGGTGGGGGGCCGGAAACTGAGCCTGTCTGGGGAATAGGGCAGTTTCCTTCATCAAAAAAACTAAATGCATTGATTGCTATTCGTTACCCACCATATTAAGGGTTTTCATTATATAGAAATTATTTGGTTTTAGAAATCCCAGTTTAGACGAATGGCAATGGTCAATTTTAACCTCATTTGAAAAAAGCCAATTGGTGCCCATGCGATGCCACTCCATGTGACGTCACAGGGACCTAGTTTCTACACGAGAGGATAGGAGTTTTACATCGTCTGAGATAAGCAATGCATGCATGAGTCACAGAGCTCAGGGAAACATCTCTAAATAATCACTTATTAAAATTGTCTAAGGTCGGAAAGTTTACTTCGTTTGATAAGGTAGTGATAATCCATTATTAAGCCAAGCGCTACCTGCTAGCAGGGTACTCTGCTACCTGCTAGCAGCCTGCGTCGTATCAACGCTCAAGCCTTGCCTCAAGGTCACCTCACAGGGCAGCAGCGGGAGCCAGAAATATGTCACACGGACTTTTCCCATCATTCCTACTCAGCTATCGCATTTTCGCGTGCTTGAAAATTTTCGCTTTTCGTTTAATTGCAAAACATAGATATTGTCATTCGAAAATCTAAGAGTGTGAAGTGCGTACTCCAGGAGTAATAATCTTTCGATTTAGGCAATAAAAAAATAATAGGAAACTACCCTATTCCTCCAAGCCAAAGGGGGGTTCAGAGATTTTGGATTTCCAAGGCTCAAAAATAGCTGTTTTAGGCTAATTTTTTTACAAAAAAGATCACTGATATCTCTTCCTATCTGCCAGGGTGAAACCCTGGAAAATTAAAATTAAGTTCGTATAAAATTGCTCCTTACTAATTTTGTGCATTATTATGTATTAACTCCTTCCAAAAATCGTACAAACAGGTGGTCCACAAATTATGCATGACTTAACTTATTGTGTTTAAAATTTTTGGGTGAGCTCTCTAGGCTCCTCTTTGGGATGTTTGGATATTTTAAGTGATAAATTATAAATGACTTTGCTTCCTAAAAATTATGGTGGTGGTTTTTATATCCTAACCTGCCAATAAGTCCCTTCCGGTTCATGGGCATTGTCCTCACACTGTTTCTGCATCAATTACTTGAATATTGCCATTTCCCATCATCAAGTAATTCTGATTTTCCCTCTATTGAACAATAACAAATGTCAGGGATGCTATCCTCACTCATTGCCTTTTAAACTGAACTACAGACTTAGCATCATGCATTGTGTAAATTACATGGAAGAGGAGGCAAGGGTATTCCACCATTATTTTTAGCGGTAAATATATAGGCAATATAGGTGTAGTGGATGGTTCAGGGGTAGGTTTAATGGAGGTTCTAACCACAAGTGGTGGATGAGAGGGAATGAGATAAATAACTCACTTATAAATACATATATATCTCACTCATAGCTGTAAAGTGTCATGGCTGGTTTCACCATTCTTCCATGGTTCCACCCCTGAATAATTCCAGAGACTAGAAATCCAAATGCCAACTAAAGTTGCCGGGAAATATCTCCAAAACTGATTTTTAAATTGCCTTATCAAATCATTTATGGGGAGGAGAACAGTGTAAACCCACCGAGGGCTAGGCTCTCTTAGCCTTACCCTTGGTGGATTAACATCTGTCAGCTTATGACGTAAGAACCTTGAGAGAAGAGTGGAGCAGAAGGATCAGGCTAACCACTGAAATATCCCCACTATCGCCTAGATTTGCATCCAGGCCCATAGAAAGGGAAACCAACACCAAGCCAAATATCCAACTACACCACCTTAGAGCATCAACTAAAACTCAACATCCACACTCTTGAAATGCAACCTTTTTCGACGTGCAGCTCAGCTCACTACATGATCATGTCGCCAGTGATGTGAATCTCAACAATTGCAAGTAAGAAAACAATTATCCTAACCAAATGATTTTATAGAACTTCTGTCACAAGTAATTCCAAAATAGATGCTTCGTAAATCACTCAATTTGACGAGCATATGGTTCACGGTATTAGGATAGGAACACGCGAACTCCAAATTTTTCGCCGTGAAATTTCTAACATCCAAAGCCTTCATTTACTACGAATAAAAAAAATAATGTTCAATACATGATGCTGATCATACTTATAATACTCGCCGTACACACTGCCGGTAAGAACGATTCTTAAAGGATGACGTACGTTGAGTTTTTGTAAGTGAGCAAGGTGGACCCCAAGAAGCCCCACAATGCTAGGCTTGAGCATTGCCACTGACAAGACACTTGTCAAGACGATGACGGCTTTAGGTGCGAATTTCATGAGTGAAAAACGTATTCATGGGAATGAATAATTAAAGAATAGTATCAAAGTAATTATGAAAGGTACTACCAAACGTTATCCCATGTCGACACACCTGCATACGCCTCTTTTTCACGAGTCGTACGTTAAAAGAATGGATTTGTTACTCGTTCTACGACACTGCACCACTGCACTTCCATTATGGGAAGGCAGGCGTAGTGGATTCTTTCTTTTTTATAACTGCCGTTTCTTCCCGTATGCGCTATTTTTATAACATCCCTGCACTCCAACTCCATAATTCTATCAACAGCAAGGCCTCATCGACTCTTACTTCATAGAGAAAATAATTGTAGAAAAATTTTCAAATCTAGTTAATTCCATAACAGTTAAAGTTAACGCCGCTGGAGACGCCTCTGTCGTCTGCCGAAAAAAAATGAGCATGAAAACCCGCGTAATGTGAGTTCCAGTTCGCTTCTGAGCACTTACTCACCTACTTCAATTAGCATTTACGTGGATTGCGTGACACGCATGTAGCCAAATTCCGTATTTAATGATGACTGTGATTCATAGAATCATCTTATCAGAGTTACTTTTGAAGCCTCTGTGTTTTGGGCGCCTTGGACACTTGATGCCATCGGGACTACGTATTTCGTCAGTGAATCATAACGATGAAATATACCGAGGAATATCTAAGGGAAAGAGGAGACCACGAAATTTAAGCTCTTTGGACGGTGGAAAGTCGAAGCGAAAGAAAGAATTGCCCTGCAAATCGAGTCTCCGTAACAGAGTGAAAGAAGTGAATTCTGACTCGTGTGCAAGTGTTTATAATCGAAACGGTAATCATCAGAAGACTGTTGGAGATGTAAGAAAAACTTCGGAGGAAGGCTGTGAGCGGTCCAGAACCATGAAGAAAACAAAGGATTTTACAGACAATAAAAATCAATCTTATGTATCACCTTTTGAGGCAGTGAATGAGAAGCGAGTTACAGATACTTATTTGATTGCACCTTCAAAATTTTGTGGGGTGGAAAGCAATGATAAGAAGACTCTAAAAGACCAATCCCAGGAGATGAGAACTCATAAGGTAAAATTGGGCGTACGAAAACAGATTTCAAGCTTGTTGTCATATGTGGATGTGTGCATTAGCGGCGGATATGTTAACCAGGGTTTAAAGGCTGCAATGCTCTTCCGGAATCGATGTAAGAAAATGAAAGACTGTGACTATGCCCGTGTCATGGATATTCGAGTTGTTGAAATTCTTCTTCATGGTTACGCGGCACAAAGTAATATTCATAAGGTTGAAGAACTTGTGAAAGTGACGACAGAAGATGGGATTCCCCTCACGGCTCAATGTTACGCAGCTTGTTTCGAGTGTGTGGGTCATATGCTAACTGGCAGTGGGAAAAGTTTGAAGAAGGGTTTACACACGTCTGATAGCGCCGAAACGAAAGTGTTGAAAAAGTTGATCGCATGGGAATGTGCAATGTCTCGAAAAGGCATTAAAATGAATGATTTGCTAGTCAACACTATGTTACTCTCTCACCAAAAGAAGATGGTACTGACAGCCATCAAAAAAGTTGATTCCAACTTCAACCCTATTTCATTCCCTCGCCCAGAAATTGATTATTCCCTTAAACTCCTTCAAGATCTTAATAAATTTCCGTTTACAGAGTACAAATCCCCAGTTTCCAATTTAGTTGATGCTGAACAACTTAAGATTCTTTCTTTGAAACAACTTCAAAATGAGGTGAAAGGTTACTTGGAGGTCAAATCTGTTGATCTAAGGAAAGGAGCAAATGAAAGAGGATATTTTAGCAGAGAAAGATTTATGGAAGTCGTCGAGGAGTGGCATAAAATTATTTCTAAAGTATTGCATCGGCAATTGCAAACATTACAAAGTTGCTTTGAAGGTGGAAAGAAAACTAATTCTCAGATTTACATTTATCCATATTTGGCATCAGTGGAAGAAAGTGAATTAGTGGAACTGATTCTCCAAGAAATCCAGAAGCTTGCTCATGGGTCTGAAACATTTAGTTATTCTACCAATCAGCTTTTTAGAGACTTAGGAGGTTTGGTTTTGGATAGGTACATAATCAATTGGAAAAAAAGAACCGGTGTCATAGATATGGTAAAAAAATTACATAGCAAATATTGTGAATGGTATTGTGATCCTAAGAGCACTGCACTCTCAGAGAAGCCCATTACATGTACCAGAAAAGCATGGCTTAATTTGTACGTAGATAGTGGACTGTCTTTACAGTTTCGGGAAAAATGTTGGCCTGTGGCTGTTCAAATTGCAATAGGAAAATTTTTGTATGGCATAATTATTCATGAAATTATGATTGATCTGCACATTTTGCACTCTAGAATTACAAAGAGCAAAAAATTACCTGCGTTCTATATAGTTTATCGCTCGCAGCAACAGGGAAAATTCCTGAAGGAAGAAGTGAAGCCTCATCCAGTATTGGCGCGACTTATTCGTAGTGTAACGGATGTGATGCTGAAATTTCCAACTTCTTCCCTGCCTATGCTTTGCCCTCCAAAACCTTGGACTACCTATAATTCTGGTGGATATTTAGTGTCTAAAACTGATGTCATAAGGCTTTCTAAGGAAGCTTCTATCCAATGGAATCGTTTGCGTGACTGTCCCGTGCAACAACTGTATCCTGCACTTGATTCCCTTAATCAGTTAGGAGCTGTTCCTTGGAAAATCAACAAGCCTATACTGGATCTACTCATTAGAGTTTTCAATGGAGAGGGGTCATCAATACCTGCAATTTCAAATTTAACCATGTCATTTTCCTCTCCATTAGTACCACATCCAGCTAGGAAGCTTGAAATTTCTAATTCAAGTTCGTATGATAATAAAAAACTCACTTTTCAATCAGAACATGTCATTCAGCAGCGATATTGTCTGTATTTAAGAAAAAAGAAGGCTGAAGCTCACAGTCAGAGGTGTGATTTGCACTATCGATTGTCAATTGCCAATCATCTCCGTGACAGCATTTTCTGGCTACCCCACAACATGGACTTTCGTGGTCGTGTATATCCATGTCCTCCTCACCTGAACCACTTAGGATCTGATTTGGCACGATCCATGCTATGTTTTGCAGAAGGAAAACCCTTGGGCCCAAGAGGATTTAATTGGTTAAAATTGCATCTTGTAAATCTTACTGGATTGAAGAAAAATAAATCAATTGAGGACAGGTTGAAGTTTGTTGATGAAATTATACCTCAGGTGGTTGATTCCGCAGAAAAGCCTCTAACGGGAGGACTTTGGTGGGCTGCATCTGATGAGCCATGGCAAACCCTGGCAGTATGCATGGAAATCCAATCTGCTTTGAAAAATGAAGGAGGGCCAGAGAATTACAAATGTCATTTCCCTATTCATCAAGATGGCTCCTGTAATGGTCTACAACATTATGCTGCTTTAGGAAGAGATGCTGCTGGAGCAGCCAGTGTCAGTATGACTCCATCCAACTGCCCAGAAGATGTCTATGCTAATGTGACAGCCATGGTAGAGCGAGAAAGGCAATCTGATGCCAAGCTAGGGGTTGCAATTGCTCAAATACTAGAAGGGTTTGTGAAGCGTAAAGTCATAAAACAGACTGTTATGACAACAGTGTATGGTGTCACACGATTTGGAGCTAGACTTCAGATAGCTCGTCAGTTAAGAGATATTGATGAATTCCCCAAAGAGCATGTTTGGAATGCATCAACTTATCTAGCATCCAAAACATTTGGCTGCCTAAGGGAGATGTTCACTTCTACCAGAGAAATTCAGGATTGGTTCACTGACTGCGCAAAAATCATTTCCAAGACTTGTCGTCAGTGTGTGGAGTGGGTAACTCCATTAGGATTGCCAGTTGTTCAGCCTTATCAACATGTCATCACCTCTAAACGACAGGGTTCCTCAATTCCCTTAGTTGTTTCCTCAGAGTGGCGGTCTTTTGTAGGCCATGAGCAACCCAATGTGACGAAGCAGAAGAATGCTTTCCCCCCCAATTTCATACACTCATTAGATTCATGTCATATGATGCTTACTTCACTATGGTGTGAAAGGAAAGGTCTCACATTTGTGTCAGTGCATGACTGTTACTGGACTCACCCATCAACAGTAGATCTCATGAACAGGATTTGTAGGGAACAGTTTGTATCCCTCCACTCGGAGCCAATACTAGAAGATCTTTCTGCATTTTTAATGCAAAAGTTTGGGTATTTGGAAGAGGATGGTAGAATCATGGATGTCTCTGGGAAAAAACTGAATTCTGTCCTTAGAAAAGTACCTAAGAAAGGGAACTTTGATTTAAAGCAAGTTCTTGACTCAGTATATTTCTTCAGCTGAGTTTGTATGGCATCTGATGCAACATAATTTAATTAATTTGACCAAGTTGAGATTATTATTACATATAAGACTACTTAGAGGGTACCTAATGACTTAACACTGTCTCAAACAAATGCGAGAGACAGGATTTTAGTATGACATTAAAATTATGCTGAAATTTAGAAATAATATTTGACTTCTATGTTATTTCATGTGAGTCCTGCTTCTAGCTGAAAAGTGAGATGTTAACATAGCAAATAGTAGTTCACGAAATACGATCATAATTCTTCTTACTCAAGTTATAAGGATATCATTATTAAAGATATGCCTCTTTCAGAGGTTGAAAATTTTGTTCTTGATTTTTTGGGCTGGATTATCATATTTACATGTATTTAAAACATTTTAATATTAATGAAGTGAAAGTATTAAATTATTATTTGGATGTTACTCTGGGGTTTGAACACAAAGGATATGTTTAAGGAAAAATGTATTTTTGAATGGAATGTTGTAATGCATATTTACCTTTGCATGCATTTTAAACTAATCGGTACCATGGTGCAAAATAATAATTTTTGACATGTTCTTTTCCCTGTATATCTTTCCATTGAATAAGTGTTAGAGATAATAGGCATTTTAGTTCATGTACGTTTTCAAATTGTCATTCTGCCTTCCATAATAATGCACAACACTTCCGTTCTTTTATAAAGGTTCCTGAATTATATACCAGCTTAAAAAAAAAGATACTTGGTGGTTTGGATTCAAATATGTACCTATTTATGTCTTAATATATTCTCATAAAAACTTTGTTCTTCCCATTGTAATTACTTAAACTAAGAATTTATTATGAGTGAGGAATGAGCAGATAAAGCTCCTGACTGATAAAACCCAGGTTCAAATCCTAGGTGAAGCCTTAGATCACCCCTGAGGAGACCCAGGGAATGAACTTCTCCTTCCACACTGAATAAGTGTGATTACAAGCCTGAGTCTTGGTCTTGGGTAAGCTCCTCCTTCATCTACCCAAAACAACCTTAGTTGAAGAGAGATGCAGTCTGGCTGACATTAGCATGAAATCAAGATATTTTCATATACATATGTAGCATCACCACCAGTGAAGATTGGACCTCACCATAAATTTTTCTATTCAGGTAAGCCTACTCTTGAAATAATAAAAATAAATGAACACACATTCTCGGTTAACTTAAGAGGAATTCTCAAATATGGCAGAAAAAAACACCACTGAGTAATCACTTTTCATACTCAAGAACCTGTAAAAGTGGATGGCTTGAGTACAGTGAAGGAAAATGAGTCTGAAGGCTTATATGCTGCATGGTAGGATGGAGGATGTTGAGTTTAAACAAGAGGGGTGGACAGGAGTTAGTTGTGAGGGGAAGGCAGAGTGAAAATTTCAATGCAAAACGGTCACATTCACTGTATATTCTCCCATTAAAAAATGTCTGTAATTGCTCATGAAAGTCAATTTCATGAGTGCTCCATTACTCAAAGAATATGACATCAAACTGCATGGTGACCACTAACGATGAGATGTTTGGCAAAGGTCATCTATACACGAAACTATCTTTTAATACACGTTAAGGTAATACATATGTATATGTTAACAGTTGGACATCATACATACACCTAGGATGAGCACTCCTTATAACAAATGTGACTTCATGGCGTAGAACAGATATGAATAAATATAGCAAATTGTTGCGAATGAGTGTGCATAAGTTTATGTTGATGGAAAGGTATTTGAAGGGTAGATAATTAAAGTTGTGTGTTCAGCATCTAAAATAATGAATCAAGCCCTTGAAATCATTCAAAATTAAACTCAAAATGCCGGCCATTTTACAGTGGGCTAGTTATAATTGCATGTTCATATATATTTTTACCTAGTCCATAATCAGTGGCTTTAAGAGGAAAATATTTTCTATTGCGTCACTATATGTAGAGAATTTCATTATGGCCCTCAATACTTTCATAGGTAAATAGAGGAAACCATTTTTGTTAGTGATACCTTTGTGAAAATTTCATTTAGTTCTTACTTGGGCTCATCTAGGCAAATGTGTAAGTACCTACACAGTCATATAAGCATCTACAAATGAAGGTACCCATGTGGCCACGTGAGCATGTATGTGGGCACTTACATAGGTGCCTACATACCATATACCCTCATAGCTGCCTTCATAATAGCCAATTTGGAAAATTGCTGCTATGTTTAAAAAGTTTTCCATACAGTACCCATACAGTTTTCTTTCTAAATGGGTGTATCAATTGTATGTTGGTGGAAATATGCTCTTATTTAACCTTTCAGCTTCAGTAGTTAATTGCAAGCATTCCACTCTGCACAGGGAAATGTGCAGAAGCCAGTCTTTTTTTTCCTACTGGGATGAGCAGAGACAATCGGCAAGGTTCGCGGATGATCAGGTGCTGATTAGCCAGTCAGCGAGGGGACTGCAGGCTCTAGTGGATGCATTGGATAAGCAGTGCGAGGAGTATGGGATGAGGATTAATCACAAGAAAACTAAGATAGGGCAGTTTTGTAAAGCATCGCGAGCGAGGAATATGAGAGCCAAGATAAAAGTAGGAGGGGAAAAACTTGGGCAGGTAGAGCAATGCAACTATTTGGGCAGCACATTAGAGGAAAATTGACACAGTAGCAAGGACATCAGGAAGCAAATTGCACTGGCAAAGGAGGCATTCATGAACAGGAAAGAGCATCTGAGAGGATCGTTATGTAAGAATTTAAAGAAAAGGTCAGTGAAGAGTTTGATCTGGAGTGTAGCTCTTTATGGTGCGAAAACATGGACACTGAGGAAAGAAGACGAGAGAAGATTGGAAGCATTCAAGATGTGGGTGTGGAGCAGAATGGAGAAGGTGAAATGAACCGAGAGAAAAAGGGCCGACAAAGTGCTGGATATAGTTGGCGAGGAGAGGCAGCTTTTAGATGAGATACAGAGTAGACAGATGGTATGGAAGTGAGGAGTACTTAGCGAAGAGAGGATGTTGAAAATGGTGTTAGAGGGTAGAATGTAAGGGAAATGAGGGAGGGGAAGGGAAAGAATAGGATTTTTAGATAGATTGAAAGGGAGTAGGCCTTGCAGTGAATTGACAAAGGCAGTGCTGGAAGGAAAGGGAGACTCCCAGATCGCATCTTTAGTACTCCATTGAAACTTTAATCGGTAAAATACAATAATAATAATGAGCAGAGCGGGTATAAGACAGTAATATGTACCTGCCCGACCCTTTTTCTGAGATGAGAATCCCACCAACTAAAGGATAGATTAGTGGAATACCAGATAAATTGGTGAAATTATTTCATTTCTCGAAATCTACCATAATGTTTCATGAAGCTTATTCTTAATTTTCTGTTGAATTTGATATCAAATACATTAATTGGTCAAATCTTCTATTTTCACATCAAGTCTGCATAGCTGTCACTCTGCATTATTTTTGCATTTTACATACATTGCCTATAATTATAATGGAAGGGCAGACTAGCACCTCAACGGAATGGAATGCGACCACTATCAAGTGAGGAAGAGAATAATTTGTGTTAAATTATTCCTCTGTTGAACAAGCATATACCTATATAAGTCAAAGGAAAGTTAGGAAATCTAATCCTCAAAATTGGCAGTTATGAGGGTGCTTCTTGGGGTTATCCTGCACTAAAATGTCTGTCAACATCAGGAGTGGAACATCAGATAACCAATGTTTCATAGGGGCACTACATTGTAATAGGGGGAACTGTCATACTCCACAAGGGAACCATCAAGTTCTTGGGGGAACAGGTTCTGTACGTTCATTAAGTTTTCTATGAGGAATCCCAATGTTCACAGGAGGTACTTAACACATTGTGCAGGGGAATCACCATTTATTTTTCTGGAGGATTCATCCAGTCCAAGGTGAATAGAAGAGAGAATTGTTGAGTTTCAGGGAAGGAACATAATATTCATAACTTTTGATCTGGCTTCTGGAAATATAAGTAAAATACAAACATAATGTCAGAGTGACAGCTAAATGACAATTGCTAATTTTAAGCTGAATATTATGATCCAATGATAACTTAAATTAATGTGTTTCAACATTATTAAATAGTTTTTTACTTCCAAATTTATCTTCCACCAATTATTAAATATAAGTTTCATGAACAAGAAATTATTGCCCTATGACTATTATGTATAGATAGCCACACAATATGAAGTCTGGTTTCAACATAACTTCAGTGGTATCTTGACATCTACTTCATGGTGTTTACTATATTGCTCAGAATATATGATATACTACATGTTTATGACCTGAGGAGCTGCAGAAAATGAACAGTTTGGTTTTATGCCATGAAAGAGGACATTGGATGCTATATTTGCTTCACTTCAGCTGTTGGAAAAGCACAGAAGAAAAAAGAACAACAATTCATCATTGAAGATTTGGAAAAGGCATATGACACAGTCCCATGGAGAATATTATGGTGGTGTATGAAGAAGAAGGGAGTGCCATGTAAGTATGACAGGGTAGTGATGGATATGCATGAGTGAGCACACACCCAGGTTAGATCAAGTGTGGGGGAGACAAAGCAATTTCCAGGGAAGGTAGGACTCCATCAGGGGTACTACCTTCCCTGTCAGTCAGGGGAAGGTCAGTCCTTATCTGTTCAACCCGGTTCAGGATGTCCTAACAGAGGAGGTGAGGGAGCAAGCCCTGTCGTCAATGTTGTTTGTGGTTGACATTGTGTTGGTGCGAAAGACCGAAGAGGAAGCCCAGGTAAAACTGGAAAAATAGAGGGCAGCGATTGACGGTAGAGGGCTTAAGATTAGCAGTCCTGTGGGTAAGACTGAGTGCATGTGGTTTGGAGGAAAAGGGAATATAAGGGATGAGGAGATATTAAAAGAGAGGTTGAACAGAGTAGGGGAATTTAAGTACCTTGGTTACAATCTGAGGATGGTGGGATGGAAAGAGAGGTGAATCCAAGCAGGGTGGAGAAACTTGAAAAAAGTATTAAGGGTGTTGTTTGATCACAGGATTGGGAGTAGGATCAGGGGAAAAGGATATAATACCGTTGTGTGGCCATCACTGGCAAATGGATGTGAAACCTGGCCGGCTAAAAAAGCCCACAAAAAGAAAATGTGGTTTGAGATGAGAATGCTGAGATGGATGATGGGAAAAACAAGAAAAGATAAGATTAAGAATAAGACGATAAGGGAGATGGCAGGTGTTGTTGAGACATCAAGAAAGGTGAAAGAGGGAATGATGCAATGATTCAGACATTTTTAGAAGGGATGAGGAGTATGTGGAGAACAGAGTTCAAAATTTGCTAGTGGAAGGAAAGAGAACAAGGGAAAGACCATTGAAGAGAAGATGGAGGGACCGTGTCGAGAATGATTTGAGGGAGAAGGGTTTGACTGAAACGGATGCGCAGGATGGAGTGAGGATCCCTAGCATATCAAGTCGATGACAAATTCATATAAATATCTGATGAGTGACTATTATTGACATTATTCAGAAATTGAAAAAGATTTTGAATGTTTTCTAAGATAAGTTAAGCAAGTTCACAAATTGTTTTGGAGTATGATCCGGCAATATATAGCCTACTCTTTCTTTGTCGGCATTGGTGAAGGTGGAATTACAAATAATAATGATGCCTAATGTATCGTATTGAAGAATCGAACTATTGGTAGGTATATTTCATTTTAGCTTCCATGCTGTAGTTGAATGTTTCCAGTGGCGCCGACTCCATGGGGCCAGAGCCCCCTCAAAAATTGGTTTTGGGTGAGACAAAAAAATGTGTCAGGCTTGTCGATTTTCCCCTGAGTGTCCAGATATCGAGATTCGAGTTATCAGTGTTCTAATAGTGATCATATAACTCTTCTAAAATGCTTAAAAAACTCTCTAATTATAAAATTTCCTGGGGCAAGATCCCCGGTTTGGGCCCCCCCCCCCGATATTTTTTGTAAGTCGGCACCCCTGAATGTTTCAAAGAACGTTACAGAATCTCTTGTCAAGAATGCACTGGAATGCTGAAGAATGGGAAAATACAACACCTAAAATGTGTGCATGTAGGGATGCAAAAGAAAAAAGTCTGCGGATCAGAAGTGAATGCATCCATATCATTTCAATATATATTACTAAGCGAAACCTGGGTTGAATTAATTTAATAGAAATTGACTCCACCGAACATATTACGCGGCTTCATGTAGACGGCTACATGCCTCCACGTAGGCTACTGCACGGGTACATGTTGTGAGCTACATGGTTCCATTTAGGAAAATGGCATTCGTATAGGCTAAATGAAATTATCATTTGGGTAAGGAGAGATATAATTACTGCATATGGACAGGCCTTATGTGTTTATTTTCCCACTCAAAGGAGAATCATCTGAGAAAGGGGCGATGTCACACTTACCTTCGTCTGAGCATGCGATTATTGTACTACATCTACCAAAGCTTCATTTGCTATACTGTGTAACCGTGTGACATCACCTGTCCACGGCATCGAATCAGAGAACAAAGTTTAATATTAGTTTTCCTTCCATCATTCACTCTTGAGGCAGTCAATAATGATGCATAAGAAGTAACGATGCAGGGAAACGCTAAGTCATTACCGCCCTTCGCGCAAGCAGTCCATTCCTTTCGTACCAACGGACAACGAAAAGTGGTAACTTTATATTTTTGAATGATAAAAGGTAATTAATGTTTCCTAATGAAATAATCAATGTACTAAGAGTATTTTAAAGATACTCCTAAAACCGTTCGGAGATGATGAGCATTTCTAAGCGAATGTAGAACATGGTAACATCAAATTATACAACATTTGTACCGCCATTTTCAGTAATCCTTGTTACCCCTAGGTGACGCTATTTTCTAAATTTTCAAGTTCAAGTCAGAAGTCACGTGACCCACGCTAACCGCCATCTTCCCTAGAGTTACAAACACAAGTCGCCGGGAGTCGGGTCAGGAGCGCGGTTCTCCTTGTTCTCTGTGCACGTATTACGCAAAATGTCGGAAAATAAGGTCGAAACGAAGAAGGATGTCACCATGGAGGTGACGCCTAAGGTAAGAGTAAAGTTTTTTCCGTATATTTAGTGTAAATTGCTACCATGCTTGGTCAACGTGATACGTGCGAATTAAGAGATACGCACCCATTTGTTGACAATAGTTTCCGTTGAAGTGAAGTGTTTTTGAATCTGTTGTTCATTGTGAACGGTCCATCTGTAACATTAGAATACGATGAGTTATTAATTAATGCTCAGTTTATGGAGTTGTATCTATGATTATTGTTTGAAAAGTGAGGCTTTTGCCCTCAATGGCGTTCTGGGACCGTTTGGTACATCGATAACCACCTAGCGGGGGTGTGTGCAACTACAGAAGACGCGCCAAGTTGAAGAAATGCATTTTTTCGATTTTGTTTTCATTTTATTGCTCATCCGTGGTGCTGTGCTGTGCTGAATTGTTACATTGTACCATTTTTGTGGTATTCATTACAAACCTGTGATTTTCAGGAACCGGCCGAGACGGTAAATAACCAAGAATCCAAAACTCCAGTAAAGGGAGACACCGTTAACCAGGTATTTATGAGAATATATTTCTTATTATCGCATCTTAATATATGTTATCTTGAACTAATGTTTCATGTGTCTCGTAGGAAGAAGAAAAACCAGAAGATGGAAAGAGGAATCGTAGAGCGTCGTCGAAAAGAGCAGCAGCCATACTCAGAATCCAAGAAAGCGAAGGAATTTTGAAGGTTCGTTACCACTGAGCATTTCTCTAGGCGTAGTTGATAACTGCAATATAATAGTTATTTAAGGCTTTTAGATAATGATTAATGATGTTATGTCTATTTTCATTGGTTTTACTGTTTTGGTCGACCTAATATTGGTTTGTGTTACTCGTTTTCAGGATGATGGAGAAATGGAAGGTAGAAGAAGAACACGATCATCGACTAGAGGAGTTCCGCCTACGCCTCCACCGGTGAAGAGAGAACGTAGGTCTACCGCTAGCAGTGGAACACCAGGAACAGGTGGCCGAGGTTAGTATTTGTGTGAATGAATTTCTAATGAAGTTATTCCTAGAATTCTGTTTCTGGTAATGATATGTGGTGAAGTGTCTATTGCTCAGTTCGTTGTCTCCTGAGGTATTGGCTAGCTTGGGCAGTACCTTCTATTATCTTTTTTTTTTTAATTTTATAGTATTTTTTTCACTGAGTTGTATTTTGTGTGATGCTCTATTGCGGCATGGGGCATTCCTCGATAATGTTACTTAGCCCATATTTTAAAAAGATAAGTGGTTATCGGGTATTAAAATTTCCCAGTATCATACAACTGCTTTTTACATCTGCCCACTCTGTGTTCACCTCAATATTCACGTTAGGGTCCCAGTCCTTAACCTGGAGGGTAATTTCTACTGCATCCTGCATCTGCCCACTCTGTATACCACCTTAATACTCACGTTAGGGCACTGGTGGGTAATTTGGAGGGTAGTATCTATATCAGAAATTGAGTTGCTTGTTTAGTGATTTCAGTAGAGCATATTTTACTGAATATAATGTTAACCCTGAGTTGTGAAGTGTTTTTCAATGAAAAAAAATGAAGTGTTTTTCAATCTTGTCAGGTCTTAAGGAGCTGTTTGTTTACTTAGTATTGTTTGATATGGGTTTAATGTGGTTCGGTTTCAAAATGTACCACTTTTGTCTGTTTTCATTTTTTCCAAGTGTCAGTGTTGCGTATGTAATTTATTTAGAAACTTATTTGAAAGAATGAAAATATAGTTCTTGTAAAGGTTTCTTGCCAGAGCCGAGTGCTTCTCTGTCCCATATTAGATATTAGAAACTTGGAGGGAATGTTTATTCTGTGCAGTGTTTTTGTTTGGCCCTTGCATGCTGTCATTTGTATAAAATGGTATTGGATCTGTTTAGGAGGTTCAAGGAGAGGACGCCCGAAG
This sequence comes from Ischnura elegans, assembly GCF_921293095.1. Lineage (NCBI taxonomy): Eukaryota > Metazoa > Arthropoda > Insecta > Odonata > Coenagrionidae > Ischnura > Ischnura elegans. The sequence continues at coordinate 95,625,042 of NC_060253.1, forward strand.
AAGGACACTGCCAAGAATGATGAAGGGGCTGGGGAAGACGGGATCAACGAAAATAAGGAAAGTGGTGGGGGCACTGAGGAAGAAGAGGGAGCTGAAGATGAAGTGCCCAAGAAGGAGGAGAAGAAAGAAGAGGAGAAGATGGATGTAGATAAGGTGGCAGAGTCTGCTGAGGCGTCCGAACCCAAGGAATCGAGCGATCACAAAGTAGAAGAGAAGAAACCTGAGGACAATTCTTTGGAGGTAGTTTAAGTTCTTTGTAGTGGCAAATTTTGTGTAACAATTTAAATGTTGACATTCACTGGGAAATCATTCATTCATTAAGTATGCATGTTGGAATTTCCATGGGGCAAAGACTAGTATCACAAAGTGATGCAGTACCATTTCAAATGTGATTCTCAGTTGCATTTCTTGGTGTACTGGGTGTATAAGTCTTGTATATATTATTGGTTGGGAATTATTATTAAGGGAATTTGTTAACATCACATTTGGTGGTTCTCCAAAAAGATCAAGAAGTTGAGAAATCTCGCCTAAAACCATTAAGTGATGGTATATGTGGTAAGATTTTGTTGTTAGTGAAATTAGGATTGTCAATGTGAGAGGGAACAGGGGAAAGTTTTCAAATTGTGTTCAAATTAATTAAACTAAGCCTGAAGTGAATTCAAAACCATCAGAAGCTAGGTGTAAGTTAGTACATATAAGTTGCCTTTCAAAGTGTTTGCTGTATTGACGTCATTCACGGTTCTTAGTATGATTCTGTCTCCCAAATATACTTTAAACATTTTTGATAATTTGTTTAAAAATTTGGGAAACACCCTAATTTCTTGGAAAACTCTAGTGCACCAAAGCTAATACAGGCTTGACTTTTTCGTGATAACTAATCAAATTATTGCAAAGTGGTCAATCTATCAGGTGGGATACAGCTGGAATTGTAGCCTCATGCACCTGTGAAAACCTCAGTACAGTTTCACTTTTTTTGTAAACATTATATTTCACCCAGCGTCCTATTGAAAATTTTGTTACATTTATACATTTACCATAAATTTATTTATTTTTAGCATTATGCACTTCCTTGGAGGGTATATCAGTCAGTGGTTATTTTTTCTGTGCTATGTCAACATTTGTCATGGGTCAGTACCCTTGAATTCTCTAATGGGTACAATTTGGAATTGTTGATTTTTTTAATTAAGTCACCTTAGGGGGTTTTCCAGCTGTTGATTAATTTGATTTATGTCAACAAGTATTGCTTATTTACTATATAAGGTTTTAAATGAAGAGAATAAAAGACAATGCCTATCAATCAGTGTTACATGTTTTTAGTATACTTTTTCCATACATTTTAAGAGGTGATTTCAATCTTTGTGGATCTGCTAAGGTGAAGCTTGGCTTGCAATTGATCCTTGCTGAAGTTAGGTCAGTTTTTGGAGGTGATATACTCTATGTATATATTGTTGTTTTCTCTTCTCAGAAACCAAAATCGGATGTGAAAGAGGAGAAGACCCCAGAAGCTCAACCTGTTGCAAATGAAACCTCACCAAAGAAGGAGGAGGTGGTGAGCAAGGAGAAAGAAGATGGAATTGAGGATGAAAAGGTTTCTGATGTTAAAAAGGCAGAAGAACCATCCCATCCACCTGCACCTAAGGTTGATGAGCCAGTTGCCAAGTCTGCTGCGACAGACATTGTTTCCAAGCCTCTGGCCCCTACAGCAATAGCAGTCACTGAAAACGCGAAGGACGGAGTGACAACAGCTGCAGCAGACAAGGTAGCAACTGTTGTGGCTGATGGAGACGGCGAGAAGAAGTCTGAGTAAACAGCACTTGCGAGTCCTCGCGTACCTGATTTTTTATATAGTAAGGTTGTCATTACTATTATCACATTGTGCATGGTGTAACTCGGTTGAAATCTTGAACTGAATGTGTGGTTAATCTTGGCACTCGGAAGTTAATTGTCCAAAGTGATGTGCAAATGTTCTATAAGTGCTACATGCTTCAGTTCTTCTGAAATAATTACCATGTGCTATAAACAACATGTTTATAATGTTTCATATTCTTGTGTGAGCCATGACTGTCACTTGAGTAAAAAGACTTCATTTTTTAAAACACGAAGGTCATAAATGTACATTAATGATAGAAATTTGGCTCTTGATGGATGATTGCAGGAGTAGTAGTGTTCACATGTAGCTTTAGTTGGAGATTTATAATTTTAATTAGCATTGAAGGTGACTCATCTTGTTATAAGCTGAGAAGAATAATGTAAAATGCTGCTGGCTGCTTGATGACTGAAAAAGAAACTGCCTGAAAATTAAGTTTCATATAGGATTGATTATCTCGAAAGTTTTGCATAATTGCGATCATCTGGTGGCTCAAGATTTTAGCAAAAGCTACAATTGTAGAGTAAATGTCATAAATTTCATGATTTTAAGATGCTTTTTTTATCAACAGATCCTCGACGACCAAGTCATCAATCCCTTGAGAGCTGTACAGTAAGGGAATGAGAGGAAAAAAGAGATTTTTGAATCAAGTTTGGGTAGGTGTTTCAATTACAAGAGACGCACAGAGGGGACTGATATTTCATAGGTAGAGGCATGATGTATCTTTTATGCAAGTTTATTCTTTTGTTTCCTGAATTTTGCTGTGAATTTTAGGAAAATGTTAGTGTACTTATTCTTTTAAGAGTATGAGGCACTCAAGTTAACTTTTCATTCCATTTAGGGAATATATAGATGTTAACACATTTTATTTGTGTCCTGTTGTCAAGTTTTGTACTTTTTATTAGACCGCCTGTATCCAAGATGACTTACTTCCCCTTTTTAACTTTTAAATTCATTTTTATTTGCATCAATTGCACTTTTGGTATAGCAGCTTATCACTCAAGTACTAGGCATTTTGAGTAGTCGAATCAGTTTGTAAAGCTTTGGATTCCTAGAAACTTGCAGTTATAGACTGCCAACTCATTCCTTGAAATCTCTTCTCCAAGTCAAGTTTGTTTCCACTGCTCACTTGTAGACCTGTGCCTCTCCCCTCTCTTTTTCCATCGCATTTACCGCCCAGTACAGTCGAGTGGTTCCTCATCAGGGGAATCAGTGGAAGTGATTGGTGACTGACGTGATCTCAACACAACTTTGAAGATCTAATAGTGAGGTGGGGACCTTGCTCCCCATCAGCCATGTGGAAGGAGTCAAGTGTGCAGGAGTGCATGTATGAGAGTGGGAAATGGGGTCGTTGGGGGTTTCAATAACCAACATTTTTTGTCACTTCAAAGCACTGTGTTGTGATTCGTCCAGGTATGTGTGCAAAGTGTGTTTGTTTTTCTCATCTCAGTAGAAAGGGGGAGATAATGGATGGTGATGTCGCGGGATATGTTTTTAGGTGTGTGTCTGTATTGCTGGAGTGGACAGGAGGTTATTGAAGAGCAAAAATGTGTATCATTAGGCCTGTTTGTTGGCTGTAATGAGTAATAGAAAGTACATCTTCTAAAAGAGAGTAGAACATGTTAAGCCTGTCTCACCATTTGAAATGCATTTTCAAATCACTCGGAAGTGAACAAGTAATTATATAAAAAAGCAAAATTATAAATACATATATTAAATATATATTAAAAGTACAAGATTTTTATCAATTCATCAACTTTTGTCACCTGTAATTAGCTACATAGTGTTAAAATTTGTAAATCTGTATTTTTTTTTTAACCTTCAAGGTTTGACGAACTTATATTTGTGAACTCATAATGCATTCCTTGTTATGATCAGCCTACTCTTTTCAACATCTTTCATTTCCATCTATAAGATTAGATTGGATTACTTGCTAAAATTGTTAGTTCTAATGTAAATCCACAAAATGTGGTTTTATGATGGTAGCAATTAAAACCCAAGAAGTAACAGTTAAAAAGATGTGTACTACTGTCTTCGATTTAATTGTATATTATTTTGCATAATTCTATGGAATGTGGATGTGATTGGTTATTGTGCTTGTTTCTTTATGTTTCGAGCCTTATGCCCACTCTTTTCGGATTGGTTGGTTAGATGCCCCTTTGAATAATGCTTTTTTTTATAATTTATGCTCGATACAATACGACGGAGAAATTTCATATTTTTGATAAAACAAGTGAAATTCACTTAGTCGACAAGCACAGATCCAACTGCTACCCCATTGAAATATGTGTATTTGTGGTGTTTTAAATAAAAATTACTCCTATGACATAACAGTCAGTACTTTGAGCATTTCCTGTCAGTCTTGAATGAATAGAAGAGAGATTGTCAATTCCTCCCAGTGCTCTCCTACGAGTGTTTTGGATAGAAGCAGCTTATGCATCTTCACCTTGGTTGGCCATAAAGTGGATTACAAGACTCAATTAAATCATGTTACCATTAGAAGGGAGCTATAGGGTGGAGGTAGGGCATGCCCTTGAGTGTATTGAGTGGTACATTGTAAAAGAGGGAAGATTTGAATTAGGGTTGTGAGCCAATTTTTACTATGGTGTGTGTGCAATTTATTTAAATGATAACCATGATTTACATGCCAAGGTATGTGTAACATGTGCATTCACTTCTGTATTGAATGACATCCTTATTTTCAATATCCCCTTGCTGCTGGTTAATTAGAGAAGGCATTTTTCTGTATGGACATAGCAAACATTGGCTGTGTTGGCTCAGTTTAATGTCGACCTCAAGGCATTTTAATCTCGAAGACGTCAAATCTCAGAATTTTGATTTTTAAAAGGCGTTTATACATAAATCATTTGATTTTATCACATTTGGTATTAAAGTTTGTAATTGTTAATAATTACTGATTCATGGAAATGCTATAATTTTCTATAGGTCATATGAGTCATTCTAAATGGCATAAGTTCATGCTCATAATTAGCTGTAGGCAACATATGTTGTTGGTAGTAAAACCTGTTGTGAGTAGTATTGCGTCATTGTCATGTTTGGAAATGCAGTGGGTCTTTGAACCTTCCATTTACTTATGGCTGATTATGTGGCATATGTTCTTGTACATTGTAAAACAATAGTCATGATTATTGAGAAGGGAAGGGGATGTGACTACTGCCTCACTAACACAGTAAATAAAATTGTTATCAGTAATTAACTATTTTTTTAAGTACACAGCCATGCTTTTTTGTTCACATATTACTTTCAAGAAAGACCAACAAGTGGCACAAATAAGGTTAATTGTGTCTTGCTTTAAAGTGGAGACTGGCAGCAGTGAATAGATTTATGGCACTATCTAATAATGTTAATTTGTGATGCATGGAGAGTACATTTGTTTGATGGATAACATCTCACTGTAACCCTGCTCACCTGAAAAAAACGTACAAGGATGCTTTACACCCTGGCAAAGGTGCCAGATGTGTCATTTTTAGATTTTTTTTTTGGCTTACCATTTAATAGGGCTTTAATTAAATTTAGTAATTGGACACCGACTAAATACCTCAAATTTCTGATAATTATGTAATTATGATATAATGTTTGCACTCAGTTGCCTCTTGGTACCTGAAAGTACTTCGATGTGCTTCCAGTTTGTGAGTCAGTTCCTTGCTTTTTTACAATATTTGTACTTTATATATTCATGCAATATACCATACATTTTGGCAGTGTGCATAATCAGGATGATGTGTGATAATTTCCTTTTAAGCATAATTTGGTGATAACTTTCTCAAATTTTTTAATGCTATCAAATTTTGAATGTGTGTTTTGCATCATATATTCAAGTCCGATGCTGTTGTTGAATAAGGAATACCCTAAACGTAATAGGAATTTAGGGAATTGCTTTTTAGTTGTAAATTTTTCCTGATCAATGCAACTCCCATGCTTAACTTGGAAGTATGTTTTGACTAAGGGAATGATCTGAATAAGTTTGCAATCCTCAGGGTTTACTTTTTAAGGTGACACTTGTTGGTGTAGGTATGGATGAGCAATGAAGGTTGTCTCTTCAGTGTGGGATGCCTGAAACCCTGAGTACACATTGCCTAACATGTAAATTGATTGCTGAAGTAGTTCACCTGTTTTATCGAAATTAGGGTACTTGTGCAGGGGAATTAAGTGGGGTTATTAGTCCCCATTTCACTTAGGAATGATGAAGAATGGTTGGGACGTTCAGAGAAAACACCCATAAGTATATTCTACTTGCATTTCAATGCTGGAAGCAGTTAGCATTATTTTTTTTGAGCCTGAAATTAATTATGGGGATTTCGCCTGCAATTTTTTTAAAGGGTAATGGTCTGTTCATTGAAGTGCATGTTGAGACGTGTGCTGATAATATTTTACTAAGCCCACAATATTCAACATCATTATAGAGATATTGAGTAGGTTTGGGGTAGGCATGAATGGTATGTGAATTGAAAATATTTGTGGTGCAGTCAATAGTGAAACTTTTTTTAAGCTCTCTTTATCTGACCTAGCTTTCGTTGGTGAATATGGGTTTGAGTGAATGTGTGTGCTACAACATGAAATTTGGACTGTAACGAATTATTTGTGAAGTGTGTGTGAGCAACAACTAGTTTTAGAAGTCCTGAAAATAAGGGTGCCTAGCAGAATAATTTTGAATAAAGAGCTACGATTGTTACTTGGATGCTTGCATCTTCACATAACTTATCCGAGTGGCTGATATCAAGGTTAACTTTTATTGTCTTGAATCTCAAGACTTGTTAGGTAATTGTATGTTTTCAAGCATTATAGTTGTTTTTCAATATTGTCGTGTGGAATTAATGTATTAGCTGCCAATACCTTGAACATTTGTATGGACATTAAAATTACAAGTTTTAGTAATGAAATTACACCTTTGGAGTTACATTTCCAAGTCCCTAGGTACCAGGGTGAGGGAGTTCTCTTGGGCTTTCTCTATGTCCAAGTTCCTCGGCCTAATTATGTTGCTCTATGCTAGCAAAGCAAACGCACCACCTGTTCATTTTTCGAAGAACATCAATTTTCCAGGAAATATCTAAGATGATGTGGAGTATCATAGAAATCGTATTCGAGGAGCAGAATGTAAAGGAGAGGAAGTTGGGAATTTTAAGACTGATCCCTCGAGAGGGACTACGTGCAGGTGTGGATTAAGTTCAGTTGTTTTGGGATTTTTGGTACTTATCGAGGTGCCTTAGTGTTATGCAATACCTCTCGGTGATTATGGTTACGAGATCTGTTGTCTGGGGTAATTGGGACCCCTCGGCTGGGGCTCGTGATAGTGCCCTCCTTCCTGGATAATTCGGGGCTGTGGCGTAGCCAGGAATTTCGTTGGGGGGGGGGGGTAAAGCCAGCAGTGAAATTTTTTGAAAAACGGGAACTAGAGGGTTTTTAAACTAATTTTAACCCTTTAATGATCGAAATAACTTCATATGCTATAGAAATCTATTGTAAATGCATGATTTTTCAATATTTTGTTTTCTTTTACGAAGGAAAGTAATGGAGTGTTCATACTTCGGGGGGTGGTGGGGGATCCGAACCCCCGCTGACTCCGCCACTGATTCGGGGGTTCCTCCCCGGAAAATTTTAGGAAATTGCATGCCCGGAAATTGACTTTGACGCTATTCCGGCTCTTTAAAACTACGTAAAATTAACTAACATTAGCAATTTTGTAAGAATAAAAATACTATGAAATTTGATAATTTTACAGCAAATGAAATTCAAAGTGTACAATGGTACTTAAACCTATTCAGTAAATTCGTGCCTTGAAACTACTGAAATCTGTAAAAACCTCGAAAATATCCGCTTCGAATAACTTTTGGAAAAAGTATCAGGTTCTCTCTTATGTTCTGACACTTTCATTTATATTAGTTTTTATGTAATCTGTTTACACTGGGTATGTTGTAAATAAAGCAAATAATGAAAAACATGAATTTAATAATTGCTAAAACTAAATTTCGGGTAATCTGAGTTTCTACCTTTCATATACGCTTCACCATAGACGCGAGCTTTGTGGAGGCCCTCGGCGATCGCCGTCTTGGCGATACCGCCCCTTTCTGTTGTGTGCGGAAAACTGGCTTTCAGATATTCGTCTAATATTTTGAAACTTTGTGTGCTAATCCGATGATGTCAAACCTCGTTGAAGGGTCGCCTTAATGACCATATCTTAACTAATTTTCCAGAAATGACGGGGAGGGGGGAGGCGGCCGCACCTCCACCTATCAATCTGGCTACGAAATTCGGACCCATCGAACGTGGCACTTATTCAGAGAAGGCACTCGATATTTGCATCATGCGGACTCAGTGCTGATTTCGAATGATTCTCGAGACAGGTTATGCCACTTCAATTCAGGGAGGAAGGCGGAGTTCGACCCCTGACTCTCACCTATCATAGGCCCTTGGAAATACATTCTCCACTTACGAGAGGAAGTTATGCTTAGGACCCGCAAGAATGTTCGCAGGTATTCCCGGCGTGTAAAATCGTGGAAATCCCGAGTTACCTTCCACGCTTCGGACCCATGGTAAATATCCATGGTCCGCTTTGATTGAGATTTTCACGAGCCAGTTTTTTCAGGTGCACTTAAATTAGTACATTTGCAGTTCAGTTTTCCCGGCGAATAATTAAAATCTGAGACCAGAAAGAAGCCAATACGCATTCCCATGGTTTTTTTCCCGCGTCACAATGAAGTTTACTGTTCCTCGAGTCGTGGATCAATGTGCACTGCAATACGTCGTGTAAATCAGCGTTCGTGCATAAATATCTCTCGAAGTTTGGGCATTGGTTATTCATTATAGCTTTTTTTAGGTATCCGCGTAAGTCTTTATCGCTTAATGTAGGCGCGTAGGTTCAACTTTTACTACCCAAGTTACGCTTGCTAATTGTTTATTAAACGTGGGGTAGCTATACTGGTCTCCGCGTTTTCTCGGACCTTCAAGCACCATAAGTGTTAATGGTGACATTAATTCTTTCAAATATGACATCGATTTACCGATGAGGTTATTTTCACGATCAAATACCAGCCGTGGAGTGTCATAGCTTTGGGTGTCTGCCGTTCACTGAATTTTATCCTGAAAATGATGAAAATGACGTTTATATTCATTGTCCTTAGAATATTGTCTGCCGAACTAACAATGCGCTCATGTTTTCAAGCGCTCTCTTAGCTATTCCTGAACACTTTCAGGTAAGCCAGCAACATCGGAGCGCATGTGCGTAGAAACGGTTGCGAGGTCATATTATTGCCTCAGCGGTTGAGATAAGTGCTAATCTGCTTGCGAAAATCTGTATACTAGCGTTCGAGGGCATGCTTTCTAATAGAGATCCGTTAGAATACTCGGCCGAAAATAGGTTTTACTTAAACAAGACAGCGTCTATGACGGACTGGCAAGTAGCTCATACCTAATTACGTAAATTGAGGGGAATGCTTCGAAGTAGTAACGGGAAATGTTGTGAATGATGCTGGAATGGAGATCATTTAGGAATCTATCGGCGTCCTACTGGCACTTTTTTTGTGTGCCGGGGGGAATTCAGGGGCGTACATACGGGAGTTATGCCTTCTCCGAAATATTTTAATATTAAATATCATGGGGTATACCTACTTGTTTTAAATAAGTAAACTAACCTCATAGTGATATTCCCTCCCCAGTTCTATTATTGTCTCACCATCTTAAGTTAATAGGCGCTATTAGCCAGGGTGCGCCCTAGGAATAGAGAGGCAATCCGAAAGGGCCAAAATCGCCCAACTGAATTGACGAAAATTCCCATACTATCCTGACAGGCGCGATCACCTCATGTAAACGAAATTATGCTCTGCATTGAGGCCAAGATAATTTTCGCAGTTTTTGTGGTGGTCTCCTCAGGGGCGAAAATGAGGCAGGGGACCCGGATTCCACCCCCCTCCGAAATGATACGCCAATGGAGGGAATTATTCTTTCTACGTTCTCCTTATTTTTGTCTGTTCGGAATAATCTCAAGACACCGTTGGAACCCGCGTCCACTCCTCTTTTCTCCTATGCATATAATATCAGTTTAACTTGTATTGCCGTCGCTTTCCATTTTCTCGCTGCCCTAATAGCAGAAATATGTTTCGGATGCATCTAAAATATCACACGTGATGTCTCAGAGATATTCTTAAGACCAGCGGGGAGACTTCCCCAAGTTGTCACTATTAAAAAAATGATCTCGGATATACCACAAGAGATATCTCAGGAGAGTCTGAGGTGTATCATGAGACATCTCGAGAACGTCTCTAAGAGGTCTTAGTTCATGGCCTCATTATATAGCTATAGCGGCGGTGTCCGCCCTCCTTTTCTTGAACTTTATTACTCTAAAATTGTGATGAATAATGGTCTTTTGAAAATAAGAATTCCGTATAAAATATCGCGATTTATATCACGACAAAGTCAGAATTTCTCCAAAATTTAGGTACGGAAGGGGCTGACAGCGTTTAAATATGAAAAGAATTACTTTCTGAACGTTTCTTGATTACCTCGTCTCTGTGACATTCGCGATGTTCGAGATATATGAGACTATAGTGAGACGTGTCCAAGACATTCATTGCTATGTGGGTGACACCTTGTATATACGTAGGTACCATTTTAGGCCTTAGGGTCGTCCGCAGGGTTAATGTATGAGCCAGGTTGCTCTATTGAAAAACTTGTGGGAATAAATACTTGGGAGAGGGGGATTTACACTTTGACCAGGGGCGGATCCAGGATTTCTTTCTGGGAGGGGCACAAGCAAGGCCGTATCCAGGATTTTGTTCATGGGGGGGGGGGGGGGCACAAGGATACCTTGTTATACAAAACGAACGAAATTATAATGGGACCGTATTAAAAATCTATCATATTTTTAAGGGTCTGGGGGGGGAGGGGGGCACGTGCCCCCCCCCCCCCCTGGATCCGCCTATGCCTTTGACTACAAATTTTTGGCATTGGTTTTTATCAAAGCTCATTGGTATTCATAATCGCTTGTGCAGCACGTATTCCCCAGAGGTAGTCCATGTGCAACTCTATATACGACGGGTCGAGGGGTGATTTTCATGGAGAATGAGCCATCAGCATTTGGGGGCGTCCCAGAAGTTTTCTTTGTGGAGACCCGTCGACAATGCCTGGCGGAAGCACGGGAGATGGGATATACCTCCCAAGTGTAAGAGAGATGTTACTTTTCTGAGACCATTATAAAATTTAAAATTGTATACTGTTCATTTGGCGGATTTCTACGTTTTAAAGACTTTTGGAAAAAAGGAGAAAGTTTTTGCTCCAGATTTCTATCCATTTACCGGATCATTTTGTTAGACGCGTAGCTGCGATCTTCATATATTTTCCATCCTAAAAATGCATGCCAGGATCCACATGGATATTCAGGGACAGTCTGACCCCACTGAATTACTCTGAGAGTTATTTAGTAATGTCCGTACTTCTGCAAGTTGACGCAAGGCAGGAATGCATACCTATGATCTCTATAATTACTGCGCTGTATAGTATGAACTACCACATCCCTGAAAATGTATTAAAGGAGGCCTAAGAGGTAGGAAATAAATAATATCTTTTCCCACGAGTTTCTATGGTCGCCCGTGGCTATTTGATCTAGTAAATCAAAAATATTGGCATAGCATGGTATTCATTTTCACCACCAATTACGCCTCGACAGCAAAATGGCATCATTTCAAAGTGGATCAAAAGTGCAGGTGTCGAACTCAGGGATGCCGACCTACAAACAATATTAGGGGGGGTCCAAACCGGGGATATTGCCTCGGGAAATTTTTTAAGTAGTGAGTTTTAAGTTTTTTAAGCATTTTAAAAGAGTCATATGATCAACTTTAGAACACTGATATCTCGATATCAGGACACTCCGGGGAGAATCGACAAGCCTGACATATTTTTTCCTCACACCTATAACGAATTTTTGAGAGGGCTCGGGCCTCCTCAGGCCCCATGGAGTCGGCCTAACCTAATGACGCCCATGATATGGGATTGTAAGAGTAGTGAGGCGACTTATTTATGTTGAACGATAATCGTGTCATTACTATTTATTGATAATTGGTCATTAAAATAAGAAATTTTCTATTGTAAATATGTATAAGAATTATTTGGATTTTTCATATAATACAAAAATTGTATAATTCGGCTCTTCCCTTTGGTTTCTCCAGAAAAGACTTTTAAAATTTGCGCCTCGTGGTTGCGCCAAAATAATCGACTGTCGCCCGATCGTGACCGATCGATATTGGATTTCGATAGTCAAGTCGCCAACTTAGCTCGTGTTGGTGGTGTTGACTGATGTTGACGGCGGACCTCTTGACAGAATATTGATGTTGTTAGTAAAAGTTTGATAATTACACCATTTAGGATGATCTGTGATGGCCGATGATTCTAACGAATCGCATGAGGTGATTACCACCAGAGGAAACGGTGCACCAAATTATGCTTTGAAAAAGCGATTACCTCCTCGTCTGCCTCGTAAGAAGAACGAGATATATGCAACAAAGAAAACGCCATTTAAGGTAATCTACATAAAATTTATGTAAAAATTTGGGAGCATTTCTTGACTAGAGGTAGAATTATAGAAGGGAAGTACCCTTTTTATCTTTGAGAAACTCTCCGTTGTAATTGCCAGAGTGTACAAAATCACCTATTTATCCTGGCTGCGTGTTGTTGTCTTGTTTACATAGTGATTTAGTTCACCTTCATATTGCTTGCATCAGTATGTTTAACGCGTGATACAAGTATCATGTTAATATGAATTGGCTAAAATACGAACCTCGTACTTATTTTCATGTAGGCGCAGTTGGCTCGTTGTGAAAAGCTGTTGCAAGAGGGAGAGTCAGAAATCATAATTCATGGTCTGGGAGCGGCAGTGGTTGTGGCTGTGAATTTAGCACTCCAGCTGCGTGACGTCTTTCATCAGACTTTGGATTTAGATGTTCGTACTGACACGGTTGATATAATTGGTGAGTAATTAATTGTTCGTTCAGAATTTTCTTCTCTCAAAAGATATTCTTCAACGCATATTTCCAGCCACAGCCATTTACATGTATTCTCTTCTCGTGAAAATGATGAACAAAGATTAAGTGACAATCACTATTTTTGGTCACGTCAAATCTCTTGAGTCCTATGAGGCAAGAAGTTGGTTTGGATGTATGAGGGTAGAGCTCACCCTAACCTAATTCACAGCGTGCTTCTAACTGTTAGGTATTGGGTGTTAAGTCTTTTCACTGGGTCACATGTGATAATGAGATGTCCTGAGGTATCATTCCAGATTTGATGGCAGGACCCTCATGTTTCTATTAATCAGGGCCCGATGGTCCCTAATTGGCTGCATTAGTGATGCGAAATTGTGTTTTGGTATCAATTTATCTGATACTTTGTTACTTATAAATCTGAGGTTTTCCTTAATTTCTTTTATCGGACGAAATTTTTATTGCATTGTTTCCTCTCCCTTTCTCGTTGGGCAATGTTATTGAATATACAAAGATGAGGCTGTTACTAGTGCAAAGGGTGGACAAAAGCCCCTCATCCTCCCAAAAAATTTACGTTATTAATACAGTTAATAGCCCTCAATTTAACACCCTTTCAGGGCTGACTTTAAAAACACCCAGAATCTGCATCACCATGCAGAAATCCCCATTCGCCTGGACAATCGTAAATTATTCCCCACCATGAGGCCCCACACCATTAGTTGAGCCTTGGGGCCTACAGCTTGTAATTCCACCTCTAGGGCAGTTGTTTTTTTGTTAACTGTTGCTCTCTAATTTACTTGTACGTCCATTACATAGTCATCACCATCCATCATGATGCGTGGCTTTAATATCTCTGAGACTTAGAAAAACCTTCCTTTATGATTAAGGTTCAGTTGAGAAACTTTCCACCAAAATAGGCACTAAAAGCTTTTTCATTGAATCTTAAAAGTAATATTTGAATGAGCTTAAGAAACATACTCACTTCGAAGGTAAGACATCATTTGGAGACAGTTCATACCTCTGCAACGTATGTGTTTAGACCACGTCTTTAATAAAGAGCACGGCATCTGAGTTTGAGGAGCTCTATCATTCCAACAATGCAATCAATTTCAACGCAACAAATAGCATAATAAAAATAATGTAGGTACTGTAGTTCATTGAGGTTTAATATCAGCTGAATATATAAATGTGGCTGTTATCTATACTTATTTTGATCAGTTGCTATTGATATTTCTCGGTCAAGCAAGGAGACCAAAATAAAGAGTTTCTTGGGATTGTGCACACATACCACAATGTGCATGGTAATGCACGGAACAATGCGAATCATGAAATGGTAACTTCTAGTGAAATACTTGTAACTACATGGGTCTTTTCCTATTTCTGTCTCACAGAAAGCTGTTGTAATCTTTGCAGAACATGCAGTTATTTAACAATTATATTGGCCAATTTAAGCACAAATATTTAATCTAAGATTTCAAAGTTCTTAGATGAGTAATTTATATTCCTTTGCATACAAGTCCTCAATTTTCAATTGAGTGGAAGATGCCTTTGCTGCAATCTTGATTGGAGTTGACAATTTATTTATTCATAGAGTTGTTTGTGAACTGTCATCCATTTGAATTGTAATCTACCAGAATTCAACATACATTGGTTGTGAATACTGTTTGATTTGTCTTAACATTCATTTTTTTATATCCAAGGTTGTATATTATTTGAGTTTATGTTTATAATCTGGGCCATGGTATTTACCAATTTTTACATCACATTTATCTTTAACGAGTCCTTCCATTTAAAGCAGCCATTTGGCACTTGATTGTTTAATTTGGCCTCTTCTATATTAGTGCCATTGCAATTAACAACTGATAATCATAAAAACTCATGCCCTTCGTCAGGACAACCTACCCTGTTGGGACTTAAACCCATGACCTTCTGCTTGGCAGGCGTGGACTTAACTACTCCGTCACCTAGGCCTGCAAATTTATATTTCTGAATTTAACGTTGATAATATTTTTGCTTGAATTTTACTGGATTAATCACTTTTTTCTTGTGCAATGCTCTAGATGATCTGGAGCCACAGGATGATGAAACTGAACCTGCTACAAGCACAAGACAGAATTCTGCTGTCCACATCAGAGTTTTCCGCATTGCACTGGAAAAGCTCTATGTTTGAAAAGCCATTCCAGATCGAACTATGACAAAGAACTGACCGAGAAGAGGATCTTGTAAAATTTGGCAACCTATGTACAGTTTAAATGTGGACTCCTTCTATGAGACTGCTGTGTTAAGTGTTCGCAACCATTTTTGTCTACTTGTGTTTGTGAAATAAGCATTATGGTGAGATGCTGATTTGTTGTTGGTGAGGACATAGTTGTGAACGTATCTTCGTAATTTATAAGTAATCTAGTCTTTTGGTACAAGAGTAGGACCATACCGCGAGAGCGGTGGTCCATTGCTAGCACGATATCTTCACGCGAGAGGTGTACTGGAGGTGGGCAGGCCCCTCCCCGCCCCTCTGGCTGCCAGCCTCGACCCTCACGTCCCCGTCGCCATACTGCAATGTTCTTTTCCCTTGACGAGTTGGTGCAATGGCTAGGCCTCACGGTTTTTGAAATGTGGGTGTTTCTAGCATCCCTCTCACTTTTCACCATCCTGGTGGCCCTGGGGGCGGAGGGTGCATTGCCTCCTGCCGATCCTCCCATCCCACAGGTTTCAGGCTCACAAACTTCCATGCACAGAGCACCTTCACCATGGCTCATCTTCTCTCCGCTCTTTGTCGCAGATGCCCTTAACACGTACTTCTGTGCGATTGTCTTTGTCCGGATGTATCTTGAGGGAGCATACAAGGCTGCCCTGTTGCGTGCTTCTTGGTCCCTCTCCATGCTAGCGCTTCTGTTTGTCTTCAAGTTTTTGCTCTGCGAGAAACTTTCAGGCCGTAGCACTCTTGAGTACTCGGAAGTTCTCGCACCTATCTTCATACTTCTGCAGTTGGTGGCGGTGAGGGCTTGCCACCTCCACTGACATCCTCTGGGTGGGGATGTGGGGCCCATTGTTATGCTGCCATCTCTCACCCGATCAGACACTCTCCCCTAGCATGTGTAGAACAATTTCTTCCGTTTCTCTGAGAAATTGTCAAATTTTTGATTTTGTTTTGTACATATTACCAAGAGTAATTATAAATGCATGTGTGAAAAGGGTTGAGAATTTTTCATGAATTTTTTAATTGTTTCTTTCTCTGTGGTAGCCATTGAACATGCCACCACTGATAAGTTACAAAGGATACCCAAGGCCACAGCCATGTGGAGCAGTCAGTTTAGCAGAGCAGGACTTTTTTTTCACATTGTCTCAAGTACTCTTATGGGTATTTTCCATGATAATAGTGATTTAGGCAATTCTTGTATCTTGAGAATTGAACTGGTCTGTCTTGAGCATGAACATGCTCATTAATGATAAGGTGCCCCATGAGTGGTAACTAACTTGTGGCCTATTATGATACTGCAGGAAATTGCAAAATGTGCAATTGTGGTAGTGGAACTATATTTCAAAATAATTGGTAGCATATTTTTCACTTATCTCATGTAATATATCAGATAGATAATCTTATTCTGAATGTGCTCTTTGTTATTTGGCTATTGTGCAGTATGAATGCAATTCTTGTTTGACTAAATACCATCATTTTTGACTTTTTTCATGGCTTATGGTGATCTGAATAAGAAAAAGTAAAGGAAGTAATTTTCGTAGTGGTAATTTTTTTCTTTTTGTTTCAAAGGTTTAACCCTCCCATTTTTCAGTTATTTTTTCAAGCCATGAATGTCTCATAAGTATGGTGGTAGCTTATGTTCATATATTCCAATATAAAATACAATATTTTTTTTAATTCATACCATTCAATTTTCAATGTTCACACTTACGGATTCATATGAAATTTGTATTGTGCCTTTACTGATCAGTGTTAATGATGTATAAACTTAAATGTGCGCTTATTGAGTCTATGAATGCTCACATTCCTTTGCAATGGGATGAGCATGTATGACTGTAAAGAATATTGAAGAAATGAAGTTATACTTGTTATATTTTTCATTATAACCTTTCAAGCACATATAAGTAAATAACTATTTAAAATTCTCTTTCATGTTTTATTTTTAACTCCTAGTCTATAAAGTAAGGAGTTATGTGTTAATTGGCTATAGTAGCCATCAGCACCAGATCCAGAATAGGGATCTATCCGACTAAGCAAAGTGGGGAGCTTGGGGGGGTAACCTCCCAGCAGTGGTGGTGGAATTCCGAACAAAATCGCCATTTTATCTAGTGTAATTGCATACCCATATATAATAGCCCATCTCTGAAACTGCCACTATTACCGCATAGCCAGATGACAAGTTGGAGAGGTTTAGGAATAGCAAACCATTGGAGTATCAAGCATTGTAGTTAGACTGATGTGAGATTTGACATGATAGCTTTCTCATTATCAAACTGGCAACTGAATTGAAAGATGTTGGAATTTCGTGATAAATATAAATGAGAAGGCTCAGGCAGGCAGCATAGTTACTGTTGTAAATATTTACTCTGAGGTTGGGACACCTTTCCGTCTTATGTTGCCATTTAGTGATCAGTCGCCTTCACAACTCATTTCTCAGTCTGGATAAATAAGCTGTCATTTAAATTATTGTTTCTATTAGTTTAATTTCAATGGTACATACTTCTCGCTGGGAGATTTGTTATGATGCCTGTGGCATATGTTTCAAATATCTGTGAACTAGTTACTGGCATATCCTATATCGACCCTAATCTTAACAAATTTAAATATCGTGTATTAATTTAATGCCGAATCTTTTCAGTGGGAGAAATGTAATCCGTTGTTACTTCTTGATGTTTGACTGGATGTATTCTCATTAAATTTTTTGTATGTACAGTAGATTCTGTTTAATGGGTCCACCGGTTACTTGGGGCAGCCGCTTATTTGGGCCTAATCTTGAAGAACAGAACCCAATAGAGGAATATCCCAGAGTATTCTCCGCCTAATTGGGACAGCATGCCGCTTTAGCCATGAGTCGGCGAAATAGACTCTATACTCGCGACGAAATTAAAAATTTTAGTCTTCAGAATACATTTTTTTATATTTTCCTCCTTTCAGTTACTCTTATTTTTCACTTGCCCCATTTTGAAAGCTCTTGTTGTTATACTATCCGCAAGAGGATAAGACTTTTCTTTAAAGGACTTACAATTAGTAAAAGACATTCATTTGGCGTCGCCCGAGGCTGTGAAAAATATTTTTAACTATTTTGTTATTATACTTAAAAATCATAATAGATTATTTAAACTCGCTGATTTAATAATCAAATTAATATTTTAATAAACTTATGTTGCATTATAAACTTACATTAGTATTCTTTCTGTCATTTCAACGTTTGTTTATGCCCATATACAGGATAGTTCGCCTAATTGGGGCAGCCGCTTAATTGGGGCAAAGTGCACAAGTCCTGATATGTCCCAATCAACCGGAATCTACTGTATTTAGTAGATATGTATTGCGGACTATATTAGTGATTATTTTTTCAATTGTCTCAATTTTTGCACTACTAACAGAGAGCACGAGGTTAATCTTGTCTTTTTTGTTGTCGTCGGCTGGCTTAATTTCAGACTGCCGCATGTTATACTACAGCAAATCTACGTTTTAATGCAGTTGCGGTGTGATTAAGGGACACTCGATGAGAGTTACTAGCTTCTGAAATAGATTTTTTTTTGCATTTAAGTCCTTAATATAATAATCATAGTATTCTAATAGGGCTTTCAATGTGAATCGGTATAGCGAATATATTGTCTCCGTGTGTCTCAACTTGTTTTGGGCTGTTATGCAGTCAACTTGGACATTTACAATAAAGATCAATTTTATTTGCATAATTTTTCTGTTGTTCAAGAGTAACAGGCTAAGTTTTAAATTCCTATCTTATTCGCAGTTTATTATAAGCATATATGTCTCACCTGAATTTTAGGAATAGGATGAATTGGTTGTCAAGTGGGCTCTTGGAAACAGTTGCCGTCTTGGGATATGAGGTGCCTAGGCACATAAATAAGGTATGTAAGTATTCAAAATGGTTGATAGTTATTTCTGTTGGTGCATAATTATGGGCAAGAGGTTCTATTTCAAGGTTCATCCCCATTCATATCTTTGATGGGGTCTAGCCATTATTTGCTATTCGACTCACCTGTTCCATATTTGTAAAGGCATTAGGTTCATTTTGAGTAAGGAGCCTGTCAGGGTCACATTCAGCATCAAATTTGGGGGTTTCAGTTTATGACCTGGGTTCGGGGAGTATGGAATACTTCCCGGGGGAGAGGGGCATTCTCCTGTGTTTAAAAAAAAAATACGATACTCACTATGATAAATACGACTCAAACTTCTCTCACGTTTGGGACTTGCAGTCATGCATTTGCATATACATTTCCTTCAAGGATACAAAAACTATTAGGTAGACCAGTAAAAATGGAAAATTTTTGATAAAGCGAAAAAAAATGTTGATAAAATTTTTCATTCCCCACTAAATCAACCCTGAGGACTGGAGAGGTTTCCTAATTTTGAGATTGGGTTTTGGTGCCACAACTCAATTTATGAGATCCCCACGTATGCAGAGGGTTGCTGTTGGTGAATTTGGCATACCGTCATTGGTTCTAATGTATCCTGCGTTTTTTGTATTTAGAGAGATCATTTCTTTGGAGCAGAATATTTTAGAGAGCTGCCCTCCTTTACATGCATTACTGCAGGGGACCATGAAATTTTTGAGCATTAAAACATCGGCCTGAGCTACAGGATGCATTTTTGGTCATTAGTTTAAAAAAGAATCCAACAGATGGTTTTGTGTGCTAATTCTTGCTTTTCTGAATTTCTTACGGAGTGGTACCGTGCTTCTTTCAGTGGATAACTTGCATGAGAAGTAAAATTTGTTTGGTTAATCTTGAAAAGCTCCCCTGTCAAAGGATTGTCAAGTGATGGACGGCATTGAGTTCATCTTTTGACTCTTTAGTGGAAGAAAAGACGAATCTTGCGCTGAAATTATGCATATTTCCTCTGCTTTAGTCACATAGCCAGTGCTTTTGGGGGGATTTGGTGGTGTGAGGATTGCTTATGTCTCTATTTTTATTTTCTTATGCTTATATGTCAATTGTTATGTATCAGAAAAACATTAACTTAATTTTATAAGCTTTAAAGTTCGTTTACACAATAATGAAATTTATAGATGTAATCATTTTTACCGAAACGGCCATTGATATTATGGCTTGTTCTCCTTAGGCAATCGTTTCAGAAGTCCGCCTGACTTTAAGAATAATTTTAAATTGTGGCTCTTACCAGTGGTGCAGGAGGGGGGGAAAATCCCCCCAGTGAGAATTTTTTGATAAAAATATCTTAATGTAACAAATTTTGTGACTAATTATAGGAAGATGGATGACTCACAAACAAAACATCAAACAATTCACATAGCCGTAAAACTCAATATTTTGAACAATTTATGTTAAAAACTTTCTGGGGGGCCCCTGCACCTCCCGCTTAACTTGGCAGGTACTCCATACCCCCATTATCAGTTGTGCCAAAAAACCCCTAGCCTTAATTACTAGCTGTGCCCATGGCTCTGGCGGCAGTTGCTAATATTATCTGATTTTGAGTTAATTTAGGATTTGGGACCCTTATAATAGTCCACAACTTTAAAAAATTGAGGGCAGTCAGAGGATAAGTGCTCCGGGCTAAGACGAATAGGGTGGTTTCCTATTATTTTTTTATTGCCTAAATCGAAAGATGATTACTCCTGGAGTACATATTTCACGCTTTTAGATTTTTAAATGACGATATCTATTTTTCGCGATTAAACGAAAAGTGAAAATTTTCAAGCGCGCGAAAACGCGACGCGCAAGTAGGAATGATGGGAAAAGTCCGTGCGACGCATTTCTGGTTACCTTATCAAACGAAGAAAACTTTCCGACCTTAGTCAGTTTTAATAGGTGATTTTTAAGACATGTTTCCCTGAGCTCTGTGCCTCATGCATGCATTGGTAACCTCAGACGATGTATAACTCCTTTCCTCTCGTGTAGAAACTAGGTCCCTGTTACGTCACGTGGAGTGGAATCGCATGGGCGCCAATGTGGCCCTTTTCAAATGAGGATAAAAATGGACCATTGCCATTCGTCTAACCCAGTATTTCTAAAACAAAATAATTTGTATATTATGAATACACTAATGGTGGGTAACGAATCGCAATCAATGCCTTTCGTTTTCTTTGATGAAGGAAACTACCCTATTGAAGCGGGCAGTCACCACAAGGAGAAAATTTCTGCAGAAGTGAAGCCTCCAAAACCCCTCTCTATCTCTGGCAACGTGCTTGTCTCGGTAACCAAATTTTCCTTATCTTTGCAGAGTTTTCCTACAATTTTCATCCTAATTTGTCTTTCTTCCAATATTATAGCTTTTTTTAACCTTTGTTAACGGTTGAATTCAGTCACTCATCCAAATATTGCGAATCAACTCCCTCTCCTCCTAAGATAGAGAAACATATTTCCTCCAATAATAGCAATTTCTTTTCTCATCCTTTCCACTATGATACTTAGGTCTATAAAATAAGGTAGAGTCATTATGATGACAGTGGTATCACGACTGTTAATTGATTAAAATGCTGCATAATGGGTTGTACCAAATTTTTCCGGCACGAATCGACCTGGTTAGTGTAGATCAAGTAACTATGGTGAAATCTGATGGAAAGAGGGATTTTTCACTGTCGATAAAATGAAACATAGGTACATACTGTAAAAGGAGTGCTTTCACGATCCATTTCCCCACGCAGTTAGTTGCGTAAATATATTCACGATCACGATGGCGCCGTGTTAATACACAAAATTGCGAATGTATGTCCAAGAAATGTTCCCTTTCTAATGTCTAACATTAGTCCGAGCATTTGTCCAGTCATGTACTTGCACGAGTAAATGCATCGTGAATACATGGCTTAAAGGGTATGCAACCCGACTGACGTATGAAGTATTGTATTCACATGCTGTTTTTAAGGCATTCCACGAGGGATAGGGTCTTCTCTGAGTCGACCAGATTTGAACCTAGACCCTCCTATAGGCTAGCTAGCGCTTATTCAAACCAGTGGCGTAACTACGGGGAGGGGGGGGGGGGATGAGGGTATATATCCCCCCCAAAGCCTCGTTGAAATAGAAAAGTAATTATAACTCAAACTTTATACTTCACGACCCCTCATTATATATATATATTTTTTTTATATCACGAGATGTGGGTCAAATGTAAATATTATTTATTTTTTCAAACTTTGCCTACGTTTCGGACATTATATTTGTCCATCCTCAGGGCTTTAAGTCTGATGTTGTTTTTATTTATTTACAATTACATAAATAAATATATAAATTATAAATAATAATAAAATTAAATAATATTAATTGTAAATAAATAAAAACAACATCAGACTTAAAGCCCTGAGGATGGACAAATATAATGTCCGAAACGTAGGCAAAGTTTGAAAAAATAAATAATATTTACATTTGACCCACATCTCGTGATATAAAAAAAAATATATATATATATATAAGTAATTATAACTATTATCTTGTTTTGACGTACAATAACTGCATCTGCTTAAAGTCAAATCTTTAGTGCCAAAATGATGTAAAATGTATATCTAGGCATGTCATTTTCCAAAAATTTTCGGGTGGGGGGTTGCCAGGCCATCCCATCCCTCCCAAATCATATTCCTAGTTACCCCACTGATTCGCACTATCTCCTATGTTATTGATAGGTGATGACAGGACTATTATTGGTCCGATTGTGGTCATGAAGAATACTACTTAAAAATATTTCCCAGCTATTTTGGCAGGTATGGACGCCCATTTTTCTTGTACTGTAGCCGTTCCCAATCGGACGGGCTTCAAAATTCACCCGAATGTGGGGCGAAATAAGCATCGTGTGTGAATCAGCCGCGGACTTAGGTTTGAATCAGGTGTATGAATGCTCTCACAACCATTTACTTTATTTCCTCCATCCCTTGTATCCCCTCGACTGTTTAGACGAGTGCTCTACCTCCCGTCTCACCGCGGTGAGACAATTTATATGTATTATGGGCCGTATTTATATGTATAGTGGGTGCCTTCTAGCGACAGAATCCTTCCACAAGTCTTCCAAGTACGAATACGGTATTTATAGGGCCGTATTTATAGTCGTTTCCACGGTAGACTTCCACAAGTCTTCCATCCAGAAGGCTTCTAGACGACTTCTTTAACCCATGAACTTAGTAAAATACAAATGAATGCTGCAAGATTCGCCAAAAACTGCTACGGACGATCAAAATCAAACCTTCACTGAGCTTTCTTCGATTGAGACTAAGAAAAAAAATGGAGACAGTTTTTTAAACCTTGTTAAGTGCAGTTAACGTAAATATTTTGAAATATTGAATGGAGAAGTGAAAAAATGGCTAGCTCTGCGTTTATGTACGTAGGCATTTTTTTAATAAACGGTGGGAAAAAGTTAAGACATTTGAATAGCCAAGCATCGCGAAATTTCGTGTGCATGGGCTCTCTCTCCAAAGCTTCCACTGTGCGGATTCAATGAGTGCCGCTGCGACCATTTGCGATGTCCAGTTTTGCATTAGTTTTATCGTCACGGCTCGTGTCCTGTCCAACCCACAGGTAACGGAGAGCCCCCTCATAACTTCTAGAAAAATTAGAAAGATGGTGGTCTTAAAGGTGGCTCTGCTATGAAAGGTTTTATTTCTTTAGCAGGGGGAAAAATGTTTAACAACTATGGATGAATGTCTAAAAGCCATTTGTCAACGCAGATCCCACCTCAGACGAATTATCGACGATAGGTATTGAATTCTGTCAAGACGCTGAGGAAAGTAATGAACCCCCCAAAACTACGGCTTAAATCCGCCCCTCACGGGTTGTCGCGGCAAGTATACGAATTGGATTGCAGCCGCATGTACTCCTAGGTATGAATTTTTGCGGTACATACTTGAAAATAACCAGTAGTATTTTGAGTAGGTTGATAACTGAGAAAATAATCTATTTTATGTGTCGGGTCGAGGTACAGGCAGTAACGGATACAGAAAAAACTCAATGGAGGGCGCAAAAGATACCTTGAGTTACCTTTACTATTATCGTAATTAAAAATAATCAAGTCACATGCAAAGTTTAAGAAGGTTTTAATTACATTATGTAAAAATACAAGACAATGCCATCCTATGATATAAAAAAGTAAAAATTGTGGTTCCGCAATGTTGGGCAATATGGGCGGCCCCACAAGGGGGGGGGGGGGAGGGGCCTGCGCCCCCATCTGTATCCGCCACTGGGTCCAGGCGTTCATGCGGTCAGCCGCCCTCCTCCTGTTAGAGATAGCTTTACGCTTCCTATCAAGCTATTCGCACATACCCTTAATTATTTGATATCGAATGTATTTCAACTGTGAAATGTCACGGCGCACAGTGGTCCCAAATCGAAAAAAGCTGGCCAAAATTAATCACGTCGTAATTTTAGCTAAAACAGCAACGAAAGAGGATATCTCCCACTGATTTTGATCGTCTGAATCTGATTTTGGTATTATTTTTACGATGTCTCTTCATTTTATCATTATTTGAGCTGTTTTTATTTAAACAATTTTTAGAAAATCTCAATATAGATGTCATTGCGATTGGTGATAACTTGCGGTGTTCATGGAGAATTTAAATTAGTATAATTTTAAGGTAAAAGATGTATAAATTGTTCTTAAAACCCATTATAGAATTTACGACATGAAATTGGTGAGATTCGAAACCGCGACCATCAGCATAGTTGGTGAGATACCAAAATCGGAAAAAAGTGCTCACACTCACTCATTATTGGCTTCCATATATTTCATAAGTCACATAAGATGAAATAAAATGACTGGTATTAAGAACATTGAGGAAAATAATGTTCGAATTGCAATAAAATGGCTTTCATGTATCACAAAGAACAAATTTAAAAATAATCGTCTCCCGATGTCACACCATCGGACTCATTGTCGTTCTGCGAATCACTTAAAATTAGCAAATTTTCACCTCACCTGATAGGCTGACCTCGTTTTTTTGTAACTCCTGATGTAATTAAAATGTATGATTCAAATATTTGCAGGAGTCTTCGAAAGATATCTTCATAATTTAACATTCTTGGGTATTTTCTTGTACAATGCTATCGGAATTTCCTCATGTCTATGTTCCTGGCCTCCAATGCTTCCTCCGTTAAAACTTCAATTGTAAGAAAGGATTCTTTGGAAATTGCTGTTCCATTTATCAGCACTTTATTTACGATGAGCAGAATATAATACCAAGCATAATAATCGATGCACAGCTCAGCTATTTCAATGCAATACTGGCTGAAGGCTTCATTATTTATCTCATAGCCGCAGGACAGAGATTTTAATATCACTGAAAGTCTATGAATAAGTCTTTCATCGATACCCGTCGTGAATATTACAAATCACATTAATAATTACATTTCATACACATAAAGAATTTATTCGTAGATTTTTCAAAATTATAGAAACGGGTCCAATATTTCTTACTTATTGATTATAATTTTATATTTACACGTAATTTCATCTAGTCTGAAATGAAATCCTGAATCAAAACTTCACTTTTAAAAATATGATGATTGAGATTAATAAGTGATTATTTTTATACACTGCATATATTCACCGACTGTGCATACACGGAAATCATTTGCACTCACTAGATGCGAGAAGGAGATATTGATATGCTTCTGGAGGGAATTTCATTTCCTTCTGCAATCAGCTTTTAACATCTCTTTGCAATGCTCATCTGTCCTTGAGCTTTGATTCCACTTTCTCATGTAGGTATTTCGAGAAAACATTCTTCGCACAAAACGCGTCAGAATATTTTTTGCATGCTTGATTTCATTCAGTCGAAATCTTGTTTTCAAATATTCCACGACATATTCCTTCTTCTTCGCTTATGACTATCCTTTCCTCTCTGTATTTTTATTGTACACCGCAAGGTACGAAAAAATTTGCGGCACCCATAATTCAAATTTAACAGGAGTATTTACGGCTGAAACGATGAATGTGATTTCTATAAGTTGTCTATTTTTAACCAATAATAAACCGGAAATTATGATTTGACATTGAATAAAAGATATAAAGCTTATATAGACTTGCCTCTTTGAGTTTCCGGCGTATCCTGAAATTTGAATGCCAAATATTGGCAAACCAAGTGCTTTAATTATCTGGACAGGAGAAGTTTCTCGAGTTAGCCGTGTTAACACAGTTCGGAGCACAGCACTTGTTCACATAGAAAATCATTTAGTAAAACTGAGTGGGAAATGTTCACCACATCCATGCAATGGCTATGATGAGGGAGGCCGTCATCCTCATTCCATTATTATTAAAAAATGCACGAGCAAGATTCACGCTCCATTGGTGGGTTTAGACGAATTTTTCCCTCCAATCCAGTCCTATCTACGTCTATGGGCTGTTGAAATGATTCTGTGAATTATTCTTGGCATTAGGGAGCATTTATTTCTCTTAGCGCCAATACCTTATTTCGGAATAACGTGCTGACAACGCTGTACAGCATGCAAGGGATACCTTCTCTATAAAAATCTGAGGAAAGTTTTGCAGAGAAAAGCATCTTGTGGTTACTGTAAGGTTCTCGCATGAGGACTTGAGTAGTCACTTTTGATCACTCATAATGTTTCTCATTAAGAGCATGAAAACCGGCCCTCATTGGTTTCATGAATATTTGAAGGTGAGAGCACAAACGAGAAGTGTACATACGATAGGCGTGAAGCACTTGATTTATGTAATCGTACAGGATGTAGAATTATGCTAAGTATACACCATGCAAGTTTGACTACCGATACAGGAATATTTGAGCGATAATGCCACTGTCTCCCGCCGGCCGCCGGCCAGCCGCCCTCAGCGGAGCGGTGCACCGCTCAACTTAAAACCCTCTAGATGTCGGATAGGCAAGTATAGGCAAGATTTTTTTTCTCCATCTTGTTGTACATACTCTTCCTAAGGATTAAGCATAGGAATCTTTGAGGGGCACGGAGGGGCACGAAACTATATTGACACATTTGACTAAAAATAGGCCCAAAAATAGCTAACATTATAAATAATTAAATATAGTTATAATAAATTCTGAAACGAACAAAAAATACTATAATATTGTGAAAAAATATGCAAACTTACCTTATTAAAATTGACAGATGAATCCCATGAAATTAAAATAGTCATTTATTAAGTTGAATTACCCTAAAATCGACTATTTCTACGCCTCGGGCGTTTTAGGCTGAACATGCCCATGTTTGACGGGTTACACAGGTCAACATAATAATCACACAGACCTATCAGGTACAAAATATTATAGGCCATATCCTGCAGAATCCGAATACATAATTCAAGACTTCCTCGTAAAAAGTCGAAAAAAATGACTTTTGGCCAGCTTTTTTCGATTTGGGACCACTGTGCGGCGTGTCCTTATTCGAATTATTTGACATAATCTTACATTGGTATTTTTTCCAGCAAAGAAATTATCAATATACACTAATGGGGCTAGAAGTAGTAAATGCTCTTTTTTTACAGATATTTCTCTTTTTATCAACTCGACCACTGATTTTCATGAATACCCATGTTTACTCCTTTTAATGAATGCCTTAAAACTGAGATATCAAACATAACATTTAGGATTGTTATCTCCTTGTGGGTACGATTGTATTCATACCCATGATCAGTGGCGTGATTTCAGTTTTGAAATTGTGGTTGCAAGGAACCTTCTGCTCTGTAATAATGCAATTCCTTCAAATCAATCTTAAATTTTTAAATCATGGTAAAAAAGATTGTAATTGTAGTTTTCAAAGGCAGGTAGGATACATTTTTCGCCATAAAAATGCTAGTATTTTCTCTTTACCCCAGAGAATTCACTTTTAATCACTTGATTACAAATTTTGGTGGTGGAAATATCAAAGTAAATTTTGGTATGATGAGCCACCTTCTTACGCGCTATGCCTTTTTAGGTCAGAGTGGTGACAGATTATGTGACTGATACCAGTTACAAGGGCGAACCTGGGATCAAAACTAGAGGGGGGCTAGCCGTGGTCGTTCAAGTTGTAAAACATAAAACTTTAAGAAAACCAAAATTTCAAGAAAATTAATAGAGCGCTTTTATAGTATTTTAAATTGTTTGCTCGGTAATTAAACATTTTATATTCAATTTCATGTTATATACTTATATCACTTTTCTTGGCTTTAAAGAGAATTTGAACTAAATTACTTTTGCTTCTAGGGGGGGGGGGGCAGACAGGGGCGCAGCTAGGAATTAAGGCTAGGGGGGGTTTCAGGCGCAACTAATACTGGGGGGTCTGAGGGTATGGAATACCAGCCAGGGTAAGCGGGAGGTGCGAGGGCCCTCCGCCAGAAAAAAAAATTATGATAAATGGTTCGAAAAGGTGAGTTTTACGGCAATCTGAGGGCTATTTTATTAACCATTACACTATTCTATAAGTAATATTAACCCAATTAAATAAAATAGATTAAACTTAAAAAATAATCTTAGCTCTGTGAGGGGGTTTCCCCCAAAACCCCACCTCGCTGCGCCACTGGGGACAGCTGCCCCCCGCTGGGTACGCCCATGATCAGTTTGTGGATAAAAGTGCGCGTATGCCACCTGTGATTTGACTTTAGGAAAGGAAATGTTTTAAATCTTAGGAAATATTTTCTTTTTGAGGAAGTAGCGGAGTAAATATCAAAAAGCGTGCTTGGTGATGGATGTTGGCTCATGTGAAGCTTTCTGCGAATAACACGAATCATATGGAGCTGTGTTCAATGAGGATATGCAATATTCTATGCAACAACATTCGCTGTGATTAGGGATTTTTCAAACATGACGTTTCTGCAGACACATTTGAAAGAGAAAAATTGCGACTGATGACCGATATGGTTTTTTTAAACACTTTTTTTCTTTGGCGCTTTCTGGAGAAGTTTGGCGCACGACTCGACGGAGGAACTCATTTCAGGCTGCGAGGCATGCTTAATGATGCCTCGAAATTTTCAGTCTTCATTTCCCGCCGCACAGTCATTGTTTTTGCTTTTCATTCGCCCTCAGTCTCGTTAACTCAATAACTCAACCAGAAGGTGGCATTGAAATCGACGCGCGACCGTATTCCACAGCATCCCCGTTTCCAAGCACTTTTTCTTCCCGCCAGATTTACGCTGAAATCCTTTTCGTATCCACTTGGATCCTTGCCATAATAATTCAGCTCGCTGCTTCGCGTAGCGTTCGTCCGTTTCATCACATCCTCATTCGCTTTCCAAAGGGTTAGGAAGGCTTTTTGAATGGAAAAA
The DNA here is from genome assembly GCF_921293095.1 of Ischnura elegans. Lineage (NCBI taxonomy): Eukaryota > Metazoa > Arthropoda > Insecta > Odonata > Coenagrionidae > Ischnura > Ischnura elegans. Next base: position 95,654,263 of record NC_060253.1, read on the forward strand.
GTGACTAAAATACGAACTTCGTGCTCTAAACCCACATGGAATACCTGTCAAGTGAGAATGGAATGCAGGTCAAGTGAGGTAAAAATGATATAATTTGAATACAGTCACCGAGAAGGTTTTTTGAAATTATTTTAGTGGACTAGAAGGGATTCGCAAAACTAATGACCGTCATGCACACACTTTTACGATCATGTTGTGATTTTTGCTAAAACGCTTCTAAGTTCATTGGATAGCGTCTCTTTATTTGCAAGTAGTGTCAAAATGGCACGAGGCATCAAGTTATTACAAAGCTAAATATTATGTAACTTAAAACATAGCACTTCATTTTGTGAGCGTCGTCCCTTTCCTTGGAAAACTTAAACGCCCTTCCCAGCCTCACAATTATTCATTGAATAGTGTTCTCAGTATAGCTTGGTACTAAAGGATTCGGGGCACAATTTCAAAATCATTTCTAATAAACACTTGCATATTTTGTTTACTGTATAAATATATACTTGTATAAATAAACATATCAGCTTCTTATTTGTCATAGTATATCATTTATCAATGGGATTAAATCCTAATTAACTCCCAAGATAGAATTATTGAAGTTGACTCATTCATTTTATTTAGATGTCACATTTACTTAATCATTGGAATATTTGAAGCAAGGATTTGGCAAAAATATTTTCAGGAGAGGTAGGGTTCATAAGAACGGGGGGGGGGGGCTTTTATGGCGGTGCTCATTTGATGGTGGTTAACAATTGATACTAATTAATCCCTAAAAATTTCGTAGTAGGAGTGAATCCTTTGACCCTCTCCCTTTGGCAATAGCCTTGATTTGGATTTAATCCACGAACCGAATAGTAGCGATCCATAGCTGAATAGGCTTACATTTACTGTGAGATGAAGCTGAACTCAATTTTCTATCGAATTCGATCTCTTAAGGCCGTTTTACGCGGGGCACGTAATTGCACAATCTTACATGTGTACGAAGGCGCAGTCAAAATTGCGTCGTGTATGTCGCGATGAATTGCTAAGAGGCGTGCGAGAATGCATGGAGGTGTGATGACAAAATAACCCGTTATAATTTCGTTCCTGCATTCGCGCAATTGCACGCCATAATGAGAATTTAGTACAGTTCTAGCCTGCGAAATTACGTGCCCCGTGTAAAACGGCCTTTGGTCGTCAAAAGTGAATACCTGTACGTGAAACCGCAGTACAAGGCCGAAACCTCCCCCAAAAGGTTTGAGAGATGCGGTCATAAGAGGGCGCATCACTCCATATCGTCCGGTCGTATTTTTTCACGACGAACTGTTTATTTGAAAATTTACGCAACCACAATGGAAATATTCAGGGGAAAAAGGGTGGAGCTTTGTCACATTTTGCCTGTATCTCAAATTTTACGCTTAAATCTGAGAAATTGCTTATATGAGATTGTCAAATTTGAGGTGAAGTTAAATATTTGAACGTTTAAAAAAATAAATGCATTACTGGTCCATTTATAATTTGTTTGTAAATGAGTCAGTCGGCAACCCTAACGCGTGGTGAGAGTTCAAAGGGTGTCTAATTCCTATTTCAAATTTATGCAACATCAAGTATCATTTGAATCGTGAGGAAAAAATTATTATTAATATAATTATTTTTTGAAAGGGATCTTATTTATGCCATGGGAATTTCCAGTTGATAGCATAAGTTTTAAACGAGTCATTCGTCACGAAAAAAGGCGGGTGTGATGTGTACTATTCTCAGGATATCTTTTTACCCTTTCTAACCCAGAGCTGTTTCTAAGGGAAATCAAATGTCAAGATTTTTCATTTTGAAAACTTTTAAATTCTGCGTTCATAAATAATTATCGTGGCAGCTATATATTCAGTCTTAACAATTTACACCATAAAGTAATGCAAAGTTCACATATTTCCTCAATAGAACAGATAATTAATACATTTTTGATGTTGCTTGGAAGCAACGTTGGGTTAAAATGGGCTCGTTTACCATTTTTTAATATTTCGATAGATTGTGATGGAGTTTGAAAAATAAAGAGATCATACGATTTCGTTTTTAGGTACGTCGGCTCGCCCATTTCTCAAGATATTCGCGGCAAAAATCGACGGCCTCAACCATTTCACAGATTATTAGATGACGTCACCGACTCCTGCCGAGCTCCTTCGAGCCGAGCCGAGCTAGCGCATCCACCTAATTTCATTTGCTGCTGTTTATTCGCTTGTGAGCTTTTCCTTCCTTCATTAATGGGTTCCCCCTTAACGGATTGTTGATCTGAAACTCTATTTACGTCACCAGCTCACGAATGGTAGGCGGCAACTTTCGCGTTTTCTAATTTAAAAATTTTGATAGAATGGATAATAATTAAAGAAGATATTTTTTTGTTACCTATCTTTTCATGCAATCTATCGGTTTACTAAGATGAATCGCTATTTCGGATCTGAGGGGTTCTCCCTTAACGAGTAATCGAGCTGAATATCTAATGACGTCAACAACTCACGAATAGTGGGAGGCAACGTTAGCGTTTTATTTCTTAAAAATTGTGATAGAATGGATTATTAAGGAAGGTATTTTTTCGTTACCATTCCCTTTCATGCACCGGTTTCTTAGATGAAACGCTATCTCGGATCTGATTGAGGGACCTCAATGAATCCTTCCGTGTTCGTGACCCGATGGACTAATCCCCGTCACACAAAATAAGTACAAATGAATACAAATAAATAAGGGGAACAGCTTTAAATCGTAGCACCATTCCAATAATAAATAAAATTGCTGTAAATGAATTGTAACAAAATAAATGGGAATGACGTAACATGCACATTGCACATTATAAATTCCATTTCCATGGAGACTGGCTTGGATTACCACCCATTGCCCGTAGTTGTTACTCCGCTTGACCTCTCCGTGTCAAGTGACGAGGCCTACTTATTTGGCCTTCTCTCTGTTATGCTAAAAAGGGTTTCAACTTGCCCTAAGAGCGACACCTTACGGCTGTCACGCTGTGACAAAGGTGCGGCGAAATGCCAAGTCACGGGGGAGGGGAATTTGATTCAAACAAAATGTCGTCCCGTCATGACGTAAACACTCAGAAATGTATCCCATCTACAAACGAACTCGCTGAAAAATTTTCCTTCACAAAATTTCACAGCAGAGCTCCACAAGTCCAGACTAATGTGGCCTGAATGTTTTTCGGGTATGTGAAATTTCAGGGCTATCAGGAAAGGAGTACAACTATGCCAAATTACGATTTTTGGACAGTATTACAATAATTAGCATTTATTTATTGCATGGAATGAAAAAAAAACTATCACTTAAGGATCAACTGCAAAAAAACTAACTAAAAAAACTTTAATGCGCTTTTTTCAGGGAAGTAAAGCTAAATACAAAAATACGACAGCTGTAGTAGATGTCGCGTCGCATAGTGGTCCGGATCCGGAAAAAGATGGAAAAAATCATTTTTTTGATTTTCTTGAAAAAACCTTACACTATATAAGTTATGTAGTAATATGTCTGGGATATCACCTTTCATGCTTACTTTTTTATAAAAAAATATTTGTTTAGATATATTGCGTCGAAGTAGCGCTATTTCTAATCGAAACTTGCTTTTTTCGTTTTTTTCAAAAATTACGTATTTCATATTTATTTTTGGCTTTACGACGCCAATTATATTTATAAATTAACTTCATATAATAGTAATAAAGACATTACACTGTAATAAAATATAGATTTCAACCTTTTATAGACGTTAGATCATTAGATTGGTGTAGGATTAATTGAAGAGGAGTAATTTTTTTCGGAAAAATTCGCATAAATGTTGACGTCTATTGGCGCGGATATAGATATTGGTGACAAACAAAATGTCGTCCCGTACATTTTGTTGTCCCATTACATAAAGTAAAGTATTTTAAAGATTATAGTAAAGAAATCAGCTGCAAGATTCTGCAAGTAAGCGAGTAACAATGATTTATGTGCCTAGCCGTGGTAGACGTGGGCGTCGACACGCTAGCATCAGCGCAGTGTGGGCACATGGTAAAATGTGTCTCCCAATGTTCCATGGGCTAAAAAAAAACAAGTTTAGCTTTTGAAATATTATTTTCTACTTTGTTATCGGCCAACTTAATCTATGTGTGGAGCAGTAGAATAATTTCGGTCTTCGAGGTTAAGCGCAGTTCTGACGCTGGGAGAGGAGGCAACATATTTCCTTCGTTCGCTTCTTAATACGACTTTAATCGTGTTTTGGTAATCGCTTGAAGTAAATACGACAGGCTACATGTACTGCTACTGGGAAAACCCACCACTGGCTTCCCTTTCTTTCAAGCCGAAGTGGCAAGAGACCCGTTACCCAAACACGTGCTGGACCTTAGGGAAGTGGGAAGGGGTTGTTAGTGGGGACATTTTGCTATCTCAACTTGGCGTACCACCCAACTTGAGTTTATTGCTTTCCTAGGGGCGGTCTGACCTGCAAATGACGATGCACGTGTTAATAGATTAGGATGAAAAATATTTGATAAAAGATTGATAATTAATCCTGCCCCATTGTTAATTTTCGTATTGTATTTTGAGGTATGTAATAAAAGATGACAAGATAATTGTAGCGGAAAGAAAAAAATATTCAAAACGAATTTAAAAAGAGAATGGGTCTTTTAGTCGATGTGCCAAAGCAATGTGGTACATCCAATGATGGCAAAACAGCCAGGCGCTTCTTCAAAAATTCCCGCCTATCAGCTGAAATTACTGGTGAGGGTCACTATCTTTTAATGCTTTCTTTTTCTTAAAAACTTTTCACGTAAAATAACATAGTCAATTAATGTTCAGGAGAAGAAGAAGAGCTAATCTCTAAATTCTCAACAATTTTGAGATCTTGTCATGCGGATTTTTGATTGACCCAATCAAATTTAAAAAGTACTGTATGAATGCAGCTGAACATTTTGTTAAAAAGTTATGGATGGTTCTACAAGCCACCCATGGAGCATAAAGTATTAATACATGGTGCAGGTGGAATAGAATCGGCTCTTCTCCTAATTGGAGACATGTCGGAGGAGGCCCAGGAATCACGGAATAAAAATATTAGAAAATATCGCGAGGATCACGCGAGACAAATATCTCGAATTCATACGATCGAGGATATTTTCCGAAGACTAATCCTAAAATCTGATCCTTATATTAACACATTAGGGACTGAATTGAACAAATGCCGGGGCCTTAAAGATCTTCCGCAGGAGGTTAGTGATCTCTTGATCTTGCTAGAGTCGCAAAATTCTGCGAGAGAATGCGAAGAAGAGGAGGATGGGTGGCATTCAGAAGAACTCGAGGCTGAATAATTATAATACGCAATTTTAAAGTTATGAGGCATTAACCATGATTATATAAGAAGAAAAGAGTCACTTAAATACTATTTTGATACTTATTTAATAATTGCTTTTTACATACAGGAGTACCTCAGGAAGTCTGTGGAAATCGCACCTCATCAACGTAAATCAACGCACCCAACAACCCTACTTTTGGTCGTTTTTTTGTTTATTTACTAATTTCAAAGATCATAATTCATACCTTGTAACTAATTATCATTTATTGTAACTAATTATCATTTATTTTCGTATTTAATCATATTTACCGTTTGTCTATGCAGTCAGCGTTATTATTAGCCAGTTGATAAGTTATAATTCCACAATATTTTCTAAAATAATAGTTTTTCGTAAAAATAAATGCAGAAATGAAATTAGCAAGCCATAAAATATTTAAGGGGCAATTTTCAAAGAAATATGACGAAAATCTGAAAATTTTCCTCACTTTTTCGCGATCTGGACCACTGTGCGGGGATATACCGCTCTGCTTGGGTTTCCAGGTTATCAGGATTCCGTATGGTATGGCATTTAGAGGAAGTGAACGACAGTCAAGGCCATTTTTGCCGAAAAGGAAGTGTAGGGGAAGACGGGTGGAGAGAAACCTGTCGTCGGCATTACCATGCTCTTTACGAAAGACGGCAAGGGGACCGGGGCTTAACGTCCCATCGGACGGACGGAGTGCTGGGCATGAAGTGCACGCATTAAGCATTCAAGCAAGGATCAGGCAGACTTTGAAAAGTCTCCACGACCTCTGGGATTAGAAACCGGGCCCTCAGGATGGGAAGCCAGCACTATAGCCGCCACACCAACCCGAACCTGCCGGATTTCCGGGCTATCGGTTTCCCGAGTTTGCGGGACCACTACTGTACAGAGCACTGCATGAAACAAATGAGTTTGTACACAGTGAAGCGCACGAGCGCAAATATACAACAAGGTGAAGCTCGCCATGCAAAAATATTTTGCTTTGCTGGAATTCGAACCCGGATATCCTGATTGTCGGTTAGGCGTGCTAGCCAATTACACCACCAAGCCATCTTCTCAGAGGGAGTTTTTTTATGGCGAACTTCACCTTGGTGTATACCCTACTGTAAAGTTTTACCTTCTATGGAAGAATTGAAAGATTTTCCTTCTCCATAGTAGAATCTGCCCCTTCCGAAGATACATAAAATCATGGTTCCGCTAGTAGTGGCCCACGTCACTCTGATGAAGGCGTGGGATTTCCCTATCCCCTCTCTTCCATACCTATCCTGGAGTCCCCGGAGGCGTCGGCGGTCTCCCTATCGCGGCGGCGCTTCCTCCCTTTTGTTCCATCCTCTCCACACCACTCCCCAGGATGACTATGCGTATATGTTAAGGTACTTGGTTCGTGTCGTTTGTGCGTTGTATCCTTCTAAAAATCCATCCTAGGTCTTCATCCGGTGTAGGCCTGCCTTGCTACTCTACTGCCTTAAGGTTACCCCGGCGTTAAACGTTATAATTTGCAGATGAGGGATACTTTCCAAATTTTGATCTAATCCTATCCCAAATCGAAATCACGTAAATATTTTGGTGCTCCTTAAAAATTTGGAATTGAAAAAAGTGGAAGAGAAATTGTGAGGGATTTAAGGTAGATTTTAATTCATAAAAAAACGTGGCTCAATTTAAATGTATTCCTCAGTTAATTATTTGCAACATAATGGAAAGTTGCCCACGAGCGAATAACACCATAGACCGTTATGAATAGTTTTTGCAAGATACCACAAATTGGTTTGACTAAAATTTTCCGCCTGACTGCAGTAAATATGGGATTTCCGCATAGCATTGCAGTAAATTCTAAGGATGAACGTGCTCCAAAATGGTACGAGTTTGCCTCTGTTTGTGCATTTCAAATTAATGAAAAGGGTTAAAGTTTTTTATAGCTCTTTAATAAATTTAAATGTAGTACTTTCATGCAGTAAACGAAAGGTATAAGACTTAAACTTAAAGACATGCCCTTAGGGTTACTTTCAAATTCCCATATCAATAAATGGCTGAAATAAAATGTGAACATCCATAATAGAGGATATGTGAACCTCTCAGGTAAGTAGAACTTTTAAGTATTACATGTAAAAAGTGGCTTTGTACTCAGTCATGCACACAGGTGCAGTGTTGGTTGCTCCAAGGGCGAAATTTGCCATATTCGCCATAAAAAATCAAATGGATTAGCAAAATGACTTTTCCATGGCGAGTTGGTGTAAATTACTTAGTATTTCCGTAACTATGGCCCTTACTTAATTCCATACTGTGCTATTCTCCAAATACGAGAGATCGCAAACCACCTTTCTGTGTAGGGGATCGTGGCGGCCCAGTGGATAGAGCGTTGGGATATTAAGTATGTATCCCGAGCTAAAATGCTGGGTTACGCCTTCAGACAGCCTCAAACAAAATTCCTTCAAGTGGCCCAGGGAAAACGTGAGGTGAGCAATGTGGGTTGCATAACCAACAGGATGATAATAATGACTAGTGAAATATCATACACCTGGGTAGAGTACAGATCCTAAGGGAGTGTATTGAGATTCTGTTTCGAAAATAAATTTTCATCTTATAATTTTAATACGGATTCGGTAACGCTATTATTAATTTGAGATCTTTACCATAATTACGACGATTCTTCACATTTATCCTGTTCAACGGGCTGTAATACCTGTGCTGATGTTGCTAGTGTGGTGAGTTTTATATTAAAAAAGAATTCTAAATTCAGGAGCCGTAAATCCACAGGGAAATCAATAATCTCTTTGTCTCCGTACAGGCATTCGTCTCTTAGTGGACAATAGATCTTACTCTGAGAGATTTAAAACATATTTCTCTCTTAAATGGAAGAATATTCAAATTTTTGTCAAAGTATCGTCAATGCAACAAAATATAATCGGTAAAAATTTTAAAATTACAATCGTTAAGGCATTAAAATTTTTATATTTCAGCTGCGTATTATTTTAACTATCAATTACTAAATACCTTTCCCATGCTGTGACATTTGTCTTTACTCACATGGTAGCGACTGCTCTTTTTCTTTTGTTCCATTTATTTTTCCACGCCGACTGTAGAAGGCTGAACCTTCGTGTGATTGATAGGGGGTAGTTGACGAGCTGGAGGGGGCGAAGAGGCAGTCAGTCGGGGCAAGGCCAAGGGAATGCCTTCTGGTCAGCTCATTCTTCGGTTGGGTGGAAAATATCCGATTTTGGGTTTTTGGGTTATTTTTTTGTGTTTCTGAACCAGGGTTCCCACTCAACCGTGAAAACCTTGAAGCCATGAATAAACCGTGAATTCCGTCTACCGTGAAAAAACCTGGAAATAGCCGTGAAATTCGTCGTAATACCTTAAAAATATCTCAAAATTGATTTTAGACCTACGATTGACGGATCAAAAGAAATATCGATGCTTCGATCATATTTCGAAGTCAGTCACTCGCAGATACCGTCCACGCATTTACCTCCACACGTTTATTCGAAGCGCAATTATTGTGCCCGTGTGCCATGACGACACATTGACCTCAAACGTGTGATTGGAAGACCGGTAAACTAAGTGTTCCTTAACTCTGACGAAAAATCAGACACTTCTTCACTTCCCTGTCACCCTCCATTTTCCCACTCACAACCTTTAGCCGACCCTAAATTTTGCCAACGATAAGCGACGTCATCAGAGCACTTTCATTGCTGCGTTTGTATTCCCGGCGTTTATCACGTTTGCTATGTTTTTAGTTAACGTGCGGCATGTGATTGTTATTTGATCAATATTTCTTCCTAAAATGGCTTATCAACACATCTTGAATTCGACGCAATTTAGGCCGTGAAAACCTGGAAAAAACAGTGAATTTTATAATTTAGTTAGAGTGGGAACCCTTTGAACCTGCCTTTTCCTCCTTATTCTTCCCAATGATGAGAATAGCCGTCGTGAGATCGTGAGTTCGATCCCAGGGCAAACTGAGGGAACTCCTAACTTTCTCAATGGATTGATTACCAGAAAAGAAACCACATTTCCCTCCTTTCTGAGCACGGACGGAAACCTGTCTCTTTCACCTGTGCTGGCGCCAAATCAATTCTCATTCTCGTTCGACTCCGACTTCACTCCGTTGAGCACAGAGACGGCAGTATTAGAATGCGCCAGTGGAAATTTCATCTTTTTTATTTCATTAACAGATTTATCAAAGAATTTTACGTAAAAATTAATCCTTAATGTAATGTACAAATGAGTCCTTTGATTTCGAGTCCGCGAACAACTGCCCTTTTGAAAGCACTCGTTGGCCCTTCAGCTGTTTTTTTCGAGTTTTGAAAAACTCTTATGGTAGTTTTTTTATTTGAGAAGGCAAACCAGACAAATCTGTACCAATTTTCATCCAAATCTGAGAGGTCATGTCCAGTTCGAGTTGACGTGTAATGGCTCATATATACTTTGAAAAATATGTCATAAATATACTTTACCATTGACTTTAGGTCTGAATTTTCCTTCCATTAGGCATCCGTATTGTATTTAACGTTTCGAATGTTATTAATGGGTCCGGATGATTGGCCAATTCTGTTTGAAACCGGAATCTGAAAATTCTATTTATAGCATTGGAGGTACACTTTTTGTAACTACTAAACCAGTTATCAGCTTCGTATGAAAAAGTTCATTTTCGTATTCAGGGTCTACAATATGATCTCTGTACTTTAGTGAATTTCATATCATCATTTAATTTGCAATATTTGTTGCCAAAATAAAGTAGTTTTGCTTATTACTGTTTTCATTGAAAAGATAATATATATTTTCTTCAACTTCTCGCCGGTATTTTAAAATTAGATCGGGATGAGGGAACGAGGTGTTAACTATAAAGTTATCGGCGCAAATGTTGGTATAATGGTTTAGAGGGCCTATCGAACATCTCTGATTATTTTTTATGCTCCTTCAGCAATGACGTTGACTGTATTACATTTTGACATGTACTATCATAATTAAATCATAAATAGGATTAATAAAAGTGAATAAGGTTGGCTTAAAGTGTGAATTTTTCTCACTGCATGGTGTTAAGTCCTTGTTAATATCTCCGTATTTGGACTTTTGATACTCTTGCGTTAATTTTGAGTGTACCTTGCTAGCAGTGGCATGACTTTCTGCAAAAATTTCAACATTTTCCTTAAGAGGTGCTACTATCCTCCGCTCCCTATCTGTGATTATGTTATGTTGATCTGACATTATAATCGACTAAAAGGTTATATTTGAGTAGAGTACCGTAGTAGAGTTATATGAGTGAAATTGTTGAACGTGAACTGAACGTGAATTTAATCTTTTGGTATGCAAAAAACCGGAATGTCAGCCTTCAATAATTTTAAAGGAACAATGGACAGTGAAAATCTTATAGATTAATTTATGGCATTTATTTATCCTGAGTTATTGAAGGCTTAGAAAGAGATTTTCATAAATAGACTAAAATCGTTCACCAGAATTATTTGCAGCATTATAAAATAATTCGGCTGAAGTCGTGGAGGAATGGCAAATTTATCAAGACAGATTACTAATTTGTTCGCACTCTAAACTAAATTAATTTATTAAAATATTATTTATCAACGAGTTGAAAATAATTGGAATAAAAATTGCAATGAGTCAATTTAATAATTATTTAGATCGATCTATTTCACGAAAAACTAGTTCAAACTGTCGACCATCCACAGAAGTCAAGTTTAAAAAGTACTAAACGTGATTATTATATGAAATTTTATGTTTAATAATCGAAAACACTCTTACATTGTAAACATCATTTCACTTGTTTATAATAAATGACTTCTCACGGTACACTGATTCATCGAGACAGGAGAGGGTGATATTGATGGATGGAGGTAGCGAAGTAAACACGTATCTCATCGTAAAACGTGACTGCTGCGAGAGAAGGCAACAGTACGGCCCTTTACGAACATTATTTTTTTGTGGTGGCGTATGCATTTTAGCTGATGCATCTCTATGCCCATTCCTCTATTTTTCTCTCGCTTTGAAGTGCTGCATATTTTTTTTGCCAGCAGGGCATAAATGTGAGAGCGAATCTCAAGGTCTTAATTTCGTCCTCCGAAGGTAGTACGTATCTCGTCTGTGTTTGCATTCATCTTTTACCCCTCCCGCATGCTCCCAGCCCCCCTCTTCTCTCTTTCCCTTCGCATCTCTCTATTCTTTTGTTTCTTACCGAGCTCCACCGCCGCGTCACGCCGTAATCCCACCCTCCTCCACTCTTTTCAAACTATTTTAAAACTCCCCCCCGCCTCCACTCACTCGCTTCTCCATGGCCTGGCTCCGTCGCAAAAACCCTGGCCTCAACACTTCCTTCTTCACTGCGGCGAAAAAAAGAATTACACTCGTCGCCTTTGACTGATATACCCTCTAAGTGTTCCCCGTCCTGATACCCTACTTAGAAACTACTCCACCGGAATGTACTGTGATTATTTTAAAACTGGTTACATTGTTATTTAATTAGGTTTGTATTTTGTAAATAGTTTCGGTTTATGACGTTTTAATTCTCCCGATTGCCAATCTCCATGACTCCTCTTCCTTCCAAAGTTCTTCACCAAATCCTCTTTCAGCCATTTACTTCTGTAACGCATGTATCCAGCTTTACAATGGCCTGTCTCTCTTTGGTCTTACCTCGGGTTTCCACACCAACATAACTTTCAGAAGTATTCAATTACGTTTACAATTGGTAATTAATAATTTTATTTAGTGATTATTGACGCAGGGCTACTTAAGTTCGTCTCATCGTAGTATTTGGTGGCACTCCGTTGGGCAAGGTTTCAAGGTGTCTGCCATGTAAGAAACTGAAGAGCGAGATAGATGAAATTTGCAGGAATCAGAAATTTTAATTCTTTCTCTTTCTCCTTATTTGTCGCGCCGCGTTCGAAAGTTGTTACTGTAAACAGCCAGTTGACAGTACAATAATTTTTGATGCGCATTTATCCGTGTTGAGTGAGTAGTGTGTTTTTTGTATTAGACGAAGCTTAAACATTGAAAATACGATTCGAAGCATTTTTTAGCAATTGAATGCAAATTGTTATTTACAGGGTAGATCATTTTTTAAATGTCCTATTGTCTCATCTTTTTTATTAATTATTGTTATTTTTTACAGTTCGAACGGCACTGCAATTAAAATACCCCGTCATTCATATGGAAATCCGGAGAATATCTTTAAGAGCAGGCTAACTCTAGCATTCATTGCGTTCCCTCAATTTGCCGGCCTCGGTGGCGGCGGAGTAACATCCTCGCCTCCCAAAAAAGAGGTCGCGGGTTCGAATCCCGCCTGGGTAGGTCGCCCCTATAACAGGACATGGCTGTTCGTGAAAGTGTAGTCGTTGAAATGTTTAAAGAACCTCGATGTAAATATGTGCTGCTTTAGGCGGCATGGAAATAAATAAATAAGTAAATAGGTAAAGTGAATGTCCTCAAATTTCGGTCTTTTCCTCCAATTACCAAGCCATGAAGTTCTCGGGTGTGTTACTATATATATTATATTATTTACCTATAGATGTACGGCGCACTTGATGAATGTGAACTTGGTATTTGGGAGAGTACTGGGCTACTGAATGGGAGGGTCAAGGGTTTTTATCTTTTGAACACATTATAAATTGATTCGTGAGGTACTCTCTCCTGATATTGAGAAATAGCTGTTGTTTCCGGAAGGTGAGTTGTCTCCTTATCCTGGTTATATGAAATAAACACGCGAATGGCTGGTTTCAGGGTGAGCTCTACATGAATTCAAACATGAATGTGGTTGCAGCTCTAACAGAGTGCAGTGTTATTGGTAAGAGAATTTCGTCATTGTTGGATTGCGTCAACGCTTTGGCAAACTTTCATCAAGAATATTTTCACGTGTGAAGTGAGTTTCGATATTTTTCAATGGCTAATGCATCTCTGTGGATCGCTATAATAAATCGCTGAGTCGAATCGAATGAATACATCGAATTGCTATGATGTCGTAACAACCAGAGAACGCGTCAGGGGATGCAAACCCTCCAGAAATTTGTACGATATATGGTCTTAAGTGTACCCCTTTCAAATTCTCCCCCAAAAGAGTGACTATCTAAAAAAACGGTTTTTTTTCTCTCCATTGCGCTGATCTACTGGTATGCTTGATACTACCTACTGGTATAGTAGCTTTTTTTTGGAAGATCTTGGCGTCAGCATGTAATACATGATAAGGAGCTTGAAAGTAATGGCCCATGGTATTTATGCGGCCTTCTCCGTTATTCTTTCGGTTATTTACCTCTCTCCGAACTTCACTCTCGATTCACCATTACTGGCTATAATCGCGCCGCAAAGATTTACCGAGCTCATATCTCCTACCTATCTCATGGCGTTCAAAATGCACGTCCTTCTTCTCCCTCATCCTAGCATTCTTCTTTCGGCCGTAGGCAACCCATTCTTATTTTATTACTCGCTCCATTCTTATTTCTTGCCTCCTCTTTTTACGAGATGGGGTCCTATCACATTCTATGCATGAACTCGCGTCTGCTTCTGCGTCGAAAGCAAGGAGACTACGTAGGGGAGGAACGAGTCCGTCCCGAAGAAGCTTGATTTTGTTTGCCACATTGGGCGTTTTAGATTCGAATTTCAAAACTGGCTGCAGCGCGGAGATGACTTGCAAAGCGATTCATTTATTCTAAATATTTGCGATTGAGTATTTGCAAGCGCGAGGATTAGCATTGAAATGTTATATATTTGGCAGACTGAATCGTTGCGAATATAAATTTTTGGTGTATAACCCTAGTTAAGACCTATTTATTAGGATAGCTCTGCCCATCAGCGACGCTAATGCCGGATTTTAATTAGGCACTGTGATAACTTTACGGAGTTGCCCACAATGCACAAATTGTGCGAAGATTCCACAGAGAAAAAATAATTCCCTTTGCCCGGGATTTCCACAGAAAGAAATGACGCCTCGGTAGCTTAACTGGCTAAAGCACTCGACCGTAAATCGGGGGATCCGGGTTCGTATCCCGGCCGACTCTATTGTAATATTAGTGGGCGAAATGCTGAAATGCGTTTGTTTTCCGTTGTTTTTCCTATCGCAGTTCATATTTCAATTAGACCGTGCGCCGCCACGTCACGACGGCGGCGCCGAGTCTGCCGAACATAAAATCTTAGGTTTCCCAGAATATACTTTATACTTGGATGCATGCTTAATTTTTAGTCTCTTTATTCATTATTATCACTGGTCAAAAATCCTAAGATTGGTTTGTTGCAGCTCTCCACTCAGTTCTCCTATCAGCTAATCTTTTCACTCCTATGTATTTCTTCTCTTTCACATCCTTCTTTCCCTGTTCCACGTATTTCATTCGAGATCTTCCTTTTCCGTTCATGCCATCCAATTGTCCCTCGACGATTGTCTTCATCAGGCTATTATGTCTCAAAATGTGACCAATAATGTTGTTCATTCTTCTTATTAAGGTTTTCATGTATTTTTTTCAGGTCTCTTTGTTGCGTGTCTTAATTATTAGAAATCAAATTTAGCGGCTAATTAGCGGTGTGCGTAATCGCACGTAACAAAAAATGGGCACCGGATGCATCCGCCATAGATTTCTGCTGTCGGCGAACTGGGCCAATCTTCAGTGACGTCATTGCAAAATTAGCAAGGCCGGAAAGCACTTTCCTTAACGTTTTTTAGAAATGAGATATTACTCTGAGTCTTTTTTTTCTTATTAGTTATTTAAAAAATATATTGTTTTGGTTACGAATGTATCTGTTAGAAATTTTGTGGCAACAAAATTGATTAAAATGTTATTTGACTGTTATGTCTTTTGTTAACCAGTGCCTAAACGGCATTCCGGCGTGTTCCGGCACCATGACACCACTGCTAATCTTCAAATTATATTTATTTTCTCTCTCTCTATGCTAGTATATAGTGGTTGATGCCAGATCATCAATGCTCTTAATCCTCAAATTACAGGCTGGGAGCCCAGGTACTCTTTCCAGTCCGGTAGTATGACAGCAGGCATAACCACTATAGTAATTGGTGGACATCTTTCCGGAATTCACCTGGATTTGAACCTAAGACCCATTAGGCAGAATCGAGTCGTCCTTTGGAAGACCAGTTTCAAGGTCAAGGAGGCTGGTCTGTGAAAGGAATTATATGTCATTTTCACAATTGTTTTAAAATATCTCTAAATATATCTTGGAATCGTTCTTTAATAACTGGTTGCCACAAAATTTTCGTAAATATACCCTCTGAAAAACTGCGATTTTATAGAGGTTGCTATGGACGGGGAAAGTGTTGATTTATGCTGGAATATATATGCATGTATTTTGGACACACAATAATACGATTTTAGTTATCGCTAAGAATTATTATACAAAGTAGAAAGCTCGTTACTGGACTAATTTTTGAGTTACTAGTAATTGAACGCAGTAATTGAAGTCAAATCACATTGGTCACATGAAAATGGCGCCACGTCCATAAGAGAATGTCTTCAATAGTTGAAAAAAGTGAACCAAAACAATGTAAGAATTGATTGTTAATATTAAGAAATTATGCATATCATCTGTACCTTTATTTTGCTGTTTAATCACGATGGACGTCGTCGATCATGGCAACATGTTTTTCCAATAGCACATTTGGAAAGTGTTTGTTTTGAATCTCACAATGTAGAAATTACCTATTCAACAGGAATGAATTGAGATGTACTCCCTATCATTATCATTAGCGGAGAACACACCTTCATTTCTTCATTTTCATTCCACCTTTTACTGTCAACTTCTGGTAATCCATGTAATCCTACTGGTAATTTCTTCTCTCTGCAATATAAAACATTTTCTTCGTGTTTGTTTCCACTTTTTCCTCAATCCATTTTTCTAATCTTTCAATTAATAATCGCCATTAATCAAGCGACGTTCGGCATGAAATGTATAAATGATTACAGGCAAGCGTGATATTAGGAAATCATTTATATGATGGCAAAGTGTAGTTAAATGTATCATCACAAAATTCATAATCTAATAATTCACAATAATGATTCACTTCATCGTGAATGTTGCCACAGGAAAATAGGATTAAATGAACGCTTTCGAAGGACGTAATTACTGGACTTCACGACTTACTATTCTGTTACTTGATCTTGTCCGTAGTGCACTTAAAGTTTTCTGCATTATCGAAGGATAAGATAAATATTTGCCCTTATTACGAGGCAATGCTCATTTTAGCTTTGACATGAGGAAAAATTAACTAAACGTTTTTCCTCATTTTTCCAGCCTTAATTGGCGCAGTTTCGACCCCGGAAATGACGGTATCACGTACCTAATGACCGAAAATATCGGCTTATTGAAAATGCTTGAGGATATTTTGTGTTTTTTCACTGATGCCTGCACGGCGTTATCGAAATAAAACTCAAAACATAAGTCTGTAACTTCTCTATTGCGTGCTTCTATTAAATTCAGTAATGCATGGACTGTCCTTATAAAAATAGCGAACCAAATGCCACTGTTACTATTCGAGCTTTACTCCTTCCGTAGAGGTTGAGAGGAATACACCACCGATCAGGGTAGGTTAGCACAGCAAATATTTCAACTTCGCAAACTTCCACTCAATAAATTAATACTTTATACTCAACATGTTTCATTGCATAGCAGTATCATAAGAACTGAATAGATAGTTACCTTAGTTAGAAGGGTTTGCTTAGGTTTATCCGAGGGTGGTTAACCAAAAACAATCACTCCTAACAACAATGAGTACTGATGAAGCTTCAGCGCAGTGAAACATGTTGACTAGAATAAATTATTAATATATTGAAAGGAAGTTTGCATAGTTTTACCCATTTCCACCCAGAAAAATGTCCGCTTGCGATTTTGCGGCTATTTAAGAGCTTCGCTCCTATGATCGTCATAAGTTATCCTTATAAAAAATTCCGATGATGCATTTGTCAAAGTTTTCTCAGAAATACCTGTGGCTACATGGCTACACCAGGCGTTAACGTGTCCAAATCTCATGGGATCCATTTTCTACCAGCGTAAAAAAGGATTAAATCTTCAGAGAAAGCATAGTTTTGATGAAGGAAAGTTGAAATTATCTTTTCGATGTCCTTCTACTTTTACTTCAATTGCGTCGTATTCACGGACAAAAGTCGTCCATATTGAAATCCCAATTTGCACCCGTCTCTCTAAAGGCCGTTTTACACGGTTCACGGAATTGCGCAATCTGACGTACGTGCGAAGGCGCAATCAAAATTGCGTCGTGTAAAGCGGTGAATTGCTAGAACACATGCGAGAATGCGTGAATGCGAGACGGCAAAATAGCCCCTCTTCTAATTTCGTTCATGCATTCGCGCAATTCTACGCCATTTTAGAAATTAATGCAGCTCTAACCTGCGCAATTCCGTGCCCCGTGTAAAACGGCCTTAAGGAAGTGAGTATTATTTATACCACCTTTAAAATTAAACTAATAAACAGATTAGGTTAAAAAATATTATGGAACACATTTGAAACAATTTGAAAACAGAAAAATGTGTAGTTTTTCATCAAGAGCCTCAAATGCTTCGAGTGGTAGAATATAGCCATATGGCTGCGGTTGGCGGAAATGAATTAATTTCTTTTCCGTGATATTGAGTTACACAAACTATCGGCCGCTACAATCACTTTATCAAGCTAGGCTAGCGTTCATCGCGAGAATCCACGCCATGCGGCAGTTGGGGATCGCATCAAGGATAAATTGCATTCACCCTGACCATGCGATCGAGTACGAAGCGCGGGAATCCAGCACCCAATCCCTTTCGCGGTTTCCCGGCGTTCACTTCCTCCTGCTCTCCCTGCCGAAAAAAACACACACCCTTCACAGTAATTCCTACCCCTCTTCCACCCCAC
Source organism: Ischnura elegans (assembly GCF_921293095.1). Taxonomy (NCBI): domain Eukaryota; kingdom Metazoa; phylum Arthropoda; class Insecta; order Odonata; family Coenagrionidae; genus Ischnura; species Ischnura elegans. The sequence goes on from NC_060253.1 coordinate 95,672,409, forward strand.
GTACCCTGGCCGCACACTGGCTCCATTGCTCTTTGTCCCCTGTTGCGTGTGCCGAGAGGGAGGGGTTGGAGGAGGCATTTTACAGTTTGCCGACTCGCCACTCGCCTCCCCGTGGCGTCGTCATCGCGTTATCGCGCGCGCGCTGGAGGAAAAAGGTGGAGCGGTTGTGGGTGTGAGGTGGAGCTGTGTCGCTCATTGAGTGAATCGTTCAATTTGAACGGTTCATTGGAATGTCCCGTATAAATCGAATCACAGTGTACGTTTTAAATGGGCCATAATGAAACAGGTGGCTCATGCAGTTCATGTCGATCATGTGGTTCATGAAGAATTATCACATGAAGGGGAATGAATAATACGGAAAAGTAGTTAGCCCACCCCACACTAAGGATTCTGGGCCTAAGGCGATGGTTAAAAAAATAATGATAATGTAATCCTGACATTTGGAGAGTTTCAAGGATCGTGAGACAGAAAGAAGGGTGAAAAAATGATATTTCAGGCAAAATTAGGTATAAGTAAGTGAAACATAAAAAATTTGAGCAATTGTGTTAGGAAATTTTTTACATTTTTTCTCTCAGAAATGCTTTTTTAAAATTTCGAGAAAAATTCTGCCATATTTCTGACAATGTGGTGTAACACCAGCAACATAACCTACAGCATTACGAAGCTTAATCCTCGATGGATTTAATTCTCGTCATATTAATTTATATCGTGTTATCATTTGGTGCGGAGCGCTCATTGTTATTGTTCATTAACTTCACAAGATTCATTGAGGTCATTTGGTTCGCGTGGTTTTTATATACAGAGCGGACCTACCGGAGGAATTTTCACGAGGCGCACCGAAACTGCTTGAACCCCCAAAACCCCAAAAAATAACGAAATTTTTTTTTCTGTGAATGTAAAGTATCAACTCTACTGCTCCCGCAGGAATAAAGTTCGGTAGGGTTTTAACATCAGTTAAACACGTGGAGAACTTGAGTTTTTTTTCCATTTTCTGCCGGCTTCACGTACTGTCCCTGGGCGACAAAATCTGGGTACTAGCCGACATTCGCCTCGTTTATTTGTATTTACCTTCTGGTTCATCATGATTATTTGGTTCAGATGGTTCATTGTGTGGAGTAGCCAGGAATTTTGTCCAGGGTGGATCCTAAACCAGGGGGGGGAAATTTTTGAAAAATCACAAAAAAATCTTTTGTAAATCCATGATTTTTTAATATTTTTTTTCTTTTAGGAAGCTAAGAAATTGTGTTTTAATATTTTGGGAGGGGTGTGGGTGTAATATTTCGAACGCCCAGAAAGTCCCCGCATCCGCTACGCCACTGTTCATTGCATTCATTTGGGTCGCGCGTTTCATTGTGTCCATTTGGTTAATTTTGAACGATTCGAAAGAACGACTCGAAAGCACGATTCATTTTAATGAACCGAATCAAATGACTCGAATCATCGGAATGAATCGAAGTGCCCACCTCCAGTGTGAGGAGTTGTGTATGTGGGTGGGAGAAGGCGGGGGGGTGAGGGGTGGGGACTTTTCCCCTAGAGAGAGAGAGAGAGAGAGAGGGGGGTTCTTCCCCTTGCAGGAAGGGGGCCGTACGGGGGCGCTTTCGAGGCGGCGGCCCCCAGTGCCCCTCGGGGTCGAGCCCCGGGATGACGACTGCCTCGACGGATCGGAGCGTCCTTCTCACGTAGCCGCGGAATTTTTGTAAATTTCTTCCCATCCATCTCTGTCTTCTACAAAGGAAATATAGCTTGTGTAACCGTGGTGGCGGCTGTGCCGGGCCTCTTCCTACTGACGTCGGCCATGTCCATAGTGTCCGTCGTGTCCTCCTCCCCTCTCCAACCCCCGGCGTCGACGCCTCCGCCCCCGTACCACCACCTGCCGCTCGCATCGGCGTCGGTCGCCGCCGCGACGCCCCACCCGGCCGCCGCCTTGCTGCTGGCCGCCGCGGCCGCCAACGCCCCCAACGCATCCCTCGACGCGGACTACGGTAAGGAGGGGTTGGCTTCAAGCTCTGCAAGTGCTTCTCCACAGATTTCTATGCCTCTCACCGCACAGTGATGGTTGTCTTCGTTGTTGGCCACTTCTTGTCGCCTTGCCATGCCAGCTGGGCATTCAAAGGCAGGTTGTGCTCAGCTCGGTATCTATTGTTGAGTCTATAATTGAAAACTACGGCTAACTGCTGCTGCTCCTGAGGTAGCCGCGGTACTTTTTCCGCGGAAAGTCCTCCGCAGTATCCAAGCTAGCGATGAGGAGTTCGTAGCTAGCGGTACAAAGGCATAACGTGGATCTTGTCGAGGTTGATCGCTGGATACTCTAATCCTCACTCGTGCAGACCGTGTTTATGTAGTACCTTGTGGTATCCCGGGCTCAGCCAGGACTACAGTAAGCAGATCTGACCCATAAGGGGTAGCTGAACGCGTATGAGCGATGCAAGTGTTAGCTACTCCATACTTACATTAATCAGGCAGACAGCGTTTCCATTACCACGGTCAAGTTACCTCTCTCTTCGTTGAGTGTTGTAAGTGGTTTTCCTTACTGTTAGATGTCTATTCTTACTCATGCAAAATATGTTTACGCAGTGCCGTTTTTTTATCAGGCCTCGAGCAGGAATGCACCTATTTAGGGATAGCTCAATCCATGTGAGCGCTGAAAGTGTTTTCAACTCCACACGTTGTTGGATGTGCAGACCTTGTGGTTCCAAGGCTGAGCTAGGTCACTTCATGAGTGGTGCAAATCGTTCTTCACTTATCTTCGACACCTGTCCTCTCTCGTGTACACCAATTCTATGTAATACTTTTCAATATTCAGCGCTGGACCAGCTACGATAAGCGGGGCGCGGCCGTTGGGAGATAGGCCACTCAGCGTGAGTGCTGTTGGTGGTCCTCTCCTCTGGTCGCTGCTTCTCTTCCCTCGCGTATTCCGCGCCTTCATGGTACCGTGTGAACTGCCGGATTAAATGGTGTGTAGGTGAGCGACGGCTAAGGTCATTGGCGAGAAATGAGGGTGGAGATGAGGGTGGAGAGAAACCTGGCGTCTGAGTCGGTCTGCTCTTAGTGCTTGAGGAAACAGGAAGCTAATGCTTGTGGACGCTACTCATGGTTTTCCTCACAGGCGGAAGCCACCTTCGCTTGTGAGCACAGGTTTGAATGGCACCGTGTGAACCGCCGAATATTGAGGTATGATATTTGTAAGAGACGAACACAAATAAGGTCTCTTGTGCAAAGGGAAGGGAACGAAATTAGAGCAGAGAGAAACCTGGCGTCAGCGAAGGCCCTCTTGACCCCGTTTAACTTCCAGTCCAACGGAGTATTCTGTTAGAAGTTGCCCACGACACAGCGTCCAAGCAGGAATATGACTTTCTCTTAGAGATATCTCCCTTTCCCCCGGGATTCGAACCCAAACTGACGGAATGGGGAGCAAGAATTATAGCCATCACTTCATACCCATCCCCACCGGAATATTATCGTCGCATATGTTTTTCGTGGTTTGATATAGCGGCGGGGTATTATCAAAGGGGCCGTGCAATTGTTTATTCTCTTTTGATGTTTATTTGAATCCATTTCCTCTCTAGAATAATGTGTCGATCAAGTCCCCAGATGGGCCTGTGCCACGAGGCACCTTGGAGACGAGAGAATCGGCAGGGGCTTGAAGAATAATTACCTTTATTTACAGCTCTTGAATGAGGAAAATTCCTTCCGCCTCTTGCACGAGGAGAAAGCACCTAAATCTGCGCGCCACCCTTCATAGACAGCTGCGAGGGCGTATTGGAATGTGCGTGCCAGAACACTGGGACGTGAGGAGATTATATGGGAAGTGGTTTAAATTCCTGAATTTCCCTTTCTTGTCGAGGAAACATCGGCTCTGTATAAAAAATTGAGATTCAATAAAGGTTTCAGAGGGTTTCAGGATATGGAGATAGTTAATGCTGAGAGTTGAGAATTTCCCTTCTGATTTTTCTTTCGTTTCCTCTATTGAAATCAGCAGGCGGTGTGCATCCATAGATACCTAGTTCACTCTAGCCCGCCACAAGGGCACGTGCCTATTTTATTCAGGGCAGCAATGATTGAGGATTCGCTCACGTTTTCTCTTTCATTTTCAAATCTTTCTTCGACCATTTGTTGCCTAAGTACTCATTTACAAGATAGCACGAGTGTAGTTTGACATCTGGACTTCTAAAACGAGTTTTTATGTAGCTGGATGAAATGCATTAATTCATAATTTGTTTACATTTTTCGCTATTCATTGATACCTATTCCATCTATATCTATCAAACCAACATTACGCGTTGCGCGGCATTTTATGTATATCGAGTGGAAGGAATGCCAAAGAAAAACTTACAAAATGGTGTAGGAGAGGTGAAGGAATGAGTGTTGTCTTGTTGTCTGTTCTGTGCTTTCAAGTACTTAATGTAAAACTGTATGTATAAATTAAACTATATTATTAGCTGACTAATTGCCGAAAGGGGACATCTTAATAATTTTAAAAAACTCAGAAACGAAGAGGTTATGCTTAATGTATTTTTTTAAATCTTGTCCCTCTCAATTAACGTTGTGATAATAATACGCACGCGACAGATACCTTTATCGATGGTGTGAGCTTAGCTTCCACTTTATGGTGGAATAAAATTGTTCCCAGGCGGTCACGTCTGGTATATTCGCTTACATTAAATGTAAGTGGTTAGAGCCGTTGCATTTCAATTTCTATAATAGGGATAAAGAACAGTGCACGTGTGGTATAGGTATTCATGCTCCTATATGTTTTCGTTTCATTCATGAATGGCGTGTCGAATCGTAATTTCTTAATTTCCCGCACCCCTGTCACTACTGTTGTGGAATACAAGTGTATTTTCCTAAAGCAGGAAACACGTGCCAAAAGACTATTCAAGCGAGAGTCTAGAGATGATAGGGTGTAGGACTTGGGAATGTTGATACTTTACATGTAATATTATTGTCGGTGGATTACTTTCATTCAATGCGCAATACCAACCGTTTTATCAGCATATGACTTATAATCGGTAGCTTTTATCTAGTGGAGTGACTAATTGTACGGTGCTGAGAAGAAATAACACCCTCTGTGTAAATCGGAAACTAGTGTGGCCAGGAATTCTTATAGTAATCTATGCCTCGCGTGTATTACCCGTGTCCATAGAGATTGCAAGTCACATTAACTCTAGTTATTCGCAGAGTTTTCTTCCCATTTTCCATAGTGTGATGTAGTTTTCTTATTTCTCCGGCATGAAAGACACGAATGGTGATGTTCCGATCACAATTCTTTCCGTTCCGTGACCTTCGTGACTCCCTGAGCTCACTCCGGGATAATATCCGGGACCTGATGATTCAGGGCCGCCCGCGCATTGAACGGCGATTTGAGACCGCGTTTCAAGTCTTTTCCCTTGGATGCGGTGTGACGATGGCGCTCCATGTCTTTTCTTGGACAGAGAGGGATTTGTCATTTTGTACATCTCGATTCGCTCGGAGAATTTTCTCCCCTTGTTGGATGAGTAATCATCAAAGCTCGCTTGGGTACTTCTCCGTGGGATGGGGAGGAGGATTTCTAGCCACGGGTTTCCGTTTTTTGCATTTTCGCAGTGGTCATTCACTCTTTTATATTTCCATGTGATATCAGTGCGTGCGCGAGGTAATGTTTTCCGGAGTTTCCGTCGTCTTCCTGCACATTCTTCTTCTTTGTAGTTTATCTGCAGCCAGGTTTCCCTCCCGCCGGAAACATTTGCCATCCGTGATTGCATAATGTTGAATTTTCATCGTGCCTCATTGATTTTATATGATTTAAATCCTTCCTTGTGTTTCCGTGTGTTCAATTTCTTCGAGTTTCTATCCCCTTCCTGTACGATGGATGTTAGTAGCTGGATTTTCCGTCTCTCAGACATAATATTTGTTCTATATTGAATGGCATTACATATTCGTCGTTCTACCATCGACCTTTCTTGTTAAAACTAGCTGTAATTTCTCCAACGGGCTTCGTATTTTCCCGATATTCCATACCATATTCCATCCATCATAAGAGTACTCATGAGCAAATAAACTACCTTCCTGTGTGAAGCGTCTCCGATGCAGTAGCCTGGTTTCCCTCCCGCAAGACGTCATCCTTGTCCTTCATCCCTTCCTGTTCTCTCTTCCGGCCAAAACGTCCCAAATCGACATCACAACTGTCGACGCGTCGCACGAGGGGAAACGGTTCCCTTTCTAGTGTCCCCTCCCCCTCCCCTTTCGTCTTCCTTCCCCTCCGTCCCCTGGTAGTGATCTCTCAGACGAACAAAGCCACTTCTGCTCTCTGTCTCTTCTTATGGAGTCCGCTCTCCACGCCCGGAAATTTTTTCATTAACTACGATCATTTTCAGAAAGCCACGACTAAATGTTATCTCGTGGTCTTCCGTGGCGTTCTTGATTCGTGGATCTATCCATGTTCCGGGTTTTTGCCGCGTTGTTTGTCAGAGGTTGACTGCAGTTTCGCCGGGATTCCACCAGGCGTAGAAGTTGGGTTTCCATCCCACAAGACGTCATCTTTGTCCAACATTCAAAAGATGTCTTCAGTCTATGAGGTCAATCACAAATTCATGCCTTATTAACTTCGGCCTGAAGGCAGCAGATGGAATCCCACGGAAACTGTCGTCAACCTCTGACAAAATAAGCGGCGAAAACCTGGAAGATTGAGAGATCCACGATGCTACGAAAAAATATTTCTCTTACAATCTTGGATTTAAAAGCAGCAATAATATTTTTTCACAGGGATAGAGCCATGAATTACCGGTTAAATTCACACTACGCTATTAATTTAAGCGGATGCCGTTAGTTTACTAGACCCATACGGATACTGCATATTACTTTGACATTAAAAATCATGCTTTTATCTTAAGGCAGTAAATTTCTCTTCCTTCTCTCCCTTTGTATGGATTGGAACACCATTATCATTTATTAAAAGATAGTCCCAAAGGCTTACTTTTTCGTAAACATTTTGTTTTTAAGGGATCTGTGTGACCTGAATCATATTATTTTCGTGAAATTCATGTACTAAGGAGAGGGAAAAAATGTTACAACATGTTAAATAATGTTACGTCTGTATGTATTGCGGCCAACCTTCGTCGTTTGTTCTTGGAGATGGATAAAAATCAGTTAAGTACGCCGAAATACTTAAAACACAGAAAAGGGAGATTTTAGCATGATTTTATGTTAACATGTGCTTTGCCTTTTGTGGTCAAATTTTTTTCTCCACTTCACGATAAGGACATAAGTTATTGTTGATAAGTATGGCAGTTGAAAATGCGTGGAAAGTGGATAATATCGTCATCAGTATGTTGCAAGCTGGATAAATGAGATCTAAAAAATGTATTTGAAGAGTTTGAGTGGAGTTAGCACTGGTATACAGATTAATGGAGAATAAAATATCTGGAAATATAGGTATTCATGATACTAACATGCTATAAGGAAATTCCTGGGAGAAATAAGGCGACACATTTAATTGAGTTGAGCAAGGATCATATAACACAGCGGTTATTCCATTGTCGTTGCCGGTTAGTTTTACCTGACTTGATGATATTTAATTAGGGGTTGACGTGATGACCTTCGCATCGCACTCAAGTTCGTGTATCAAGTTAATTAATGCTGTCCTTGACCCTCCTATCTTAACCTTGTGTGTGATGGCACCTGGCTGCAGGAAATACCTTGGGTCGTACTTGTGCCTTCCCTTATCAGCCTTCTAAGATGGTAATATACCTCTCCCTTTAGGAAAGGCTCAAGGGGCTGATCTTCCGATAATGAAATCGATAATCGAAGTAATCACACGAGGATGTACTCGTATAAGACGGGTAGCGTGGTTGGTCTGACAGTTTACCTGAGAATCGGTTTTCCTTTTGACCTTGAGAAAAATTACGCTCTAAGAACAACTATTTCTATTTTCCTGACAAAGCCGACTCCCTCCGTGGGTGTTGCACCAATTTCATTGGCATCAATACTGGACCTGGTTAGGGAAGATAATGACTGTGGCTTATAAATTCAAATATTTGGCAAGAAAATAATATTTGGTCACGTGTGTTAATAATGAGTCCAAATGAGCGTCAAAAATTTGAAGTTAGCTAAATGAATTTCGTGCAAAAACCGTATACAATAAAGTGAAAGATGGACGTTAACTTAAGTTATCGGGGTCGTTATTTTTACATTCGTTAAGGCCGGGTTACACTATACATTAACATGAACGAGTTCATGCTTAAATGAATGAACAATTTTGGTTTTCCAGGGCGGAATATGTGCGAATGCTTGGTCCAAATTGGATCGAGGTATATTTTCTGTTAATCCATTCGTGCAATTTGGGTGGTTACGCGGTGTATTTTGGGGTTCATTCTAGCGTGCATTCATTTAAACAGTAGCTCGTTCGTGTACCCAAGCCTTCACGAATGTTGCCTGTAAATCAAGAAGAAATCGTTCAAATGAGAATCACTACCGGAATTGAACAAATAGAGATAAAGATCTGTTAAGGGGTCCAGTTGAGAATAAGTGAGAGACTTTACGAGTTATTTTATAATTTAGAGAAGGTTTTATACTTTAGGTTCAAGGTACTAAAAAATATGTTGTACGTACTTTGAGCCATTATGCAACTAATATTTTACATTCAGAAAACTTAGCTATTTCCTAGTGATTGTGAAAGGCACTCGAAGATAGGTATTGGCATGCTTTGCTCTCGCGCGCCAGGTGTATAATAGTGTTTTGTAGTCGGTGTTAAATTGTTATTAAGTAAAATACTACTTACTGAAATTTATTGAATTTCGTATTATTCCACTATGGTACTATTGCAATTTCTCTACGATTTTTCATTTTAATATTATTTTTTTGTATTGATGCTTTCATTGAGACATTAAATCGCTTTGATTTGAAATGAAAATAGGTATAATGATGGCATATCTGTGCGGATATTAACTCATCTTTGATGATATTGAGTTTATTATTCATTCTTCGTTAAAACTTTGGCGGGTGCTCGTCATTATGAATAAAAACTTTTGGGCTATGTTGCCGCGTCCATTTTTGGGTGGCCGCAACGTATATGTAACCCAGCACAAATAAATCGAGTGGTCAACACCTTGATTCACCGCTCCTACGCGACAAGTGACCAGAACAACTTTGCCGCAGAGAGGCGGAAGCTAGAGGCCATTCTACGGGGAAATGGATTGGACGTCAGAGTTATATATCGCACATTTAATAAAGTCATTAAAAAGAACGAGATCAAAAACAACACCGCAGAAGCCGCGAACTCTTCCACAAATTATCTCAGCTACCAGGAGAAGCCTTCCTGCCATACATTAAGGGAACGACTGATGTAATAGGAAATATCCCACGCAAGTTCCAGATAAGGACAATCTTCTCATCTCACATACAGATAAAACATCTCCTAAACACCGTCATGGATAGAATTCCTGTACAAGTGGAATGGGTCTACCAAATTCCTTGCCAGACCTGCGGGAAGAACTACATCGGCGAAACAGGCAGATCAGTCAAAACACGCCTAGAGGAGCACGAGAGAGCGATTCGACTGGGGCAGTCAACAAAGTCCGAAACACGCAGCGCTTGGCCACACAATCGACCTCAAGGAAGCCAAAATCCTTGCCAAAGTTAAAGGTTTTAAACAGAGACTCGTCAGAGAAGCCATTGAATATCCAAAGAAGATAAGAATAATTTCAACAGAGACACCGGCATTAAAATTAGCCGTACTTGGCAACCAGTAATACGAAAAAACATTCATCAACCCACTCCTCCAACCTCCCGCTTCCCTCCCCCCACCACCTGACACAGTACCTATATATAAGAATTTAAATTCCCAACTCTTCATAATCCCTTGAAAAAGCGACCAGCATCGGTCGGGAAACGTTGGGGCCACCCAAGAATTGACGCGGCGACATAGCCCAAAAGTTTGTATTCATAATTTATTATTCATATCGGGAGAGTAAAAAAATACGTTTTCTGTCGAACCTTAGGTCGAAGAATTTTGCTCACTGAATATGTTTAAAATTTGTCGTGAGGAGGTAGAATTTACGGCTCGACGTGTACCAAATGTGGTGCAAGACGTTGGAGACAAGGTGGTACGCAACGAGATTGAAGGGAAGGAGAATTGCCTGAGGTGCAATAAGGGATTGCGACGGGGAACTTAAATTGCTAATGGTGGGTGTTAGGACTTTCACCATTTTGACTCAGGTGAAAGAAAAATTTGTGTTATGACTGTTGAGAATCATTTTTTCTCAACTTATGTCTGCCTATTACGATGTATGTCAGGGTGTAAATCTGGCACTCATTAGCTTTTATTTTCTTTTTCCTATATTGCCTTTCTCCCCATAACTTGGTAACTTTAATAAGTAGGAAATTTCATGTAACCCTATCCTTTGCTGTTAACTTAAATTCTACCGTGTAATTTCATTTAAGCTCCAGTTGATTCAAAGTTAGTTCTTCCGTGACTTTCCTCTACTTCTTTGCTCTTCACATAATATTGACCGTTTTGAAACCCATATTTCGGCATTTAGGTAATATTTTTCTATCTTTCGTTAAATTATAATAATTTTAATTTAATTTTCTCCTAAAATTCAAGTGTTAAATGTCAATACGTAACCTCCAAATTGCGATCAAACTTCTTGTGTGAACTCAATATAGATCATAGAGTAGAAAAGTAAATCTCTTTTCAAACCCTAAGTAATCTATTCCATTGATATAAATGTGCAAAAAAAGTTCTTAAGGCTTAGTTACACGATGCGGTAACACGTTGGTACGAGTCAATTAATCGCGTGACATAAGTGTACCATGTAACCACCCAGCTCGTGCGAATGAATTAAAAGGAAATGGAACCTGTTCTAATTTGGTTAAAGCATTCATGCATGCTCCGATCAACCAAAATTGTTCATGAATTTACCCTAACTCCTACGGTTTAATGAATCGTGTAACCATTTAACCACCGTGCTTTAGAATTGAATTGCAGCCAATGGCAGTAATTTCTACATCTCTGCGGTCGCCTTGATGTTTTGCAACTCCATTGATAATGATTTTACGAAAGGTGATGTTCTACTGTTGTATAAATTTACTTTTTTAATTACTGTGTAAATAAATGAATAAATGCGTAAAAATTTACAGTTCATACAGTTATATCCTGTAACAAAACATCATAAATTATTATAAAATCCTTTTAAATTTTAATTAAACCATATTATTTTCTTTAGCCAAAAAAACTTCGCAGGAGAAAAGGTTTTTAGTTTTGAAAAGTTTAAGCGGTTAAACACCTGGCGCAAATTCGGGAGATGAGAGTTTGTATCCCAATCAAGGCAAATTATATTTCCTCCGTGGAAATTTTTCACTTAACGTGCACGTACGGGTGACTTCATGAGGGTCTCTATGACGCTGAATAATTCATGGTTTAATCCTCTAATAATACTAGTAATTCTGTCCACTCAATCGTGAATAAGAAGAAATAATGACATGTGTTCAAGAAACATTGATTCTACCGGATCGATATATTGGTTTGGTAATGCAATTAAAGAAATAAGTTAGTTACCCAAATGTTTTTGATCGCTTAGAATAATATTCGCATTGGCAGTGGGAAGAATTCTCGGGTTTCCCTAGGGGTGCGAGGGTTGATTTCTTCCGAATTTTCTAAGGTTTTCATCAGAATTTGAGCTTTAAATTGTGGATTGAATAGGATATTCTGTAAAGAGATGTTCTATCACTTTAACAACCCTGTTCTTCTTAATCTGGTAAGTTTTATTCGCTATATGTGATAATAGTTTATTATTGAATTTATAAGAAATCATAATATTTCTTAGTGTCATATGATAGGTTAAAAATGTTTTTACTGTAAAGCATATATTCTGTTGTCTGCCATTGTGTTCAATGTGAACTGAAGGTCCTGAAGTGATCAGAGCTAACTATGACTATCCGACCTCAATAGGCAGACTTCTGCCAACGAATCAAAGTCAATCTAATCTTGGACCCAGTGGGAAACCCTAGTATTATCCCTATTTACAGTTAGCCGGGAAAGCTTGACATCGGTCGTAATATTTCTATAGTACCTATATATTCAGAATAAAACGAGGGTGCGCAGTTGGCCAGGAGGTCTTCAGGAATAAGGCAGCTGTGGGGCATGACTTGGTGGTGGCAAAGACACGGCCACGAATATTACAGAAGAGGATCCTCTCTAAGGGCCTCTGAATATGTTGTCACCCACTGCGCATTTACATGAGTCCACAAAAGACGCCACTCGCGTCGCTAATAGACGAAGTGATCCGATTTTTACGGGGAATAAGGTATAATTAGGGGTGTTAACCGAAATTTATATACATGCTGATGTGACCTGTCAAATTCATGAATTTTCAATGCTATTCCTTGCAATCACAAACATTATACTGCAAAATATTGGATAAAAAAGGATCGCATTTCTCCATCAGCCTTCTAAGCGATGGAATTTGGCCTCCTCTATGCAGTACTCTTGTCAAGCCAAGCCAAGCGGAGTTTTCTGTTATAGGTGTCTTCCATGCCCCCAGACAATGGGCTGTCTTCTCGGCGAATCAGGAAGGTTTCATAGGCTATGGTGAGCTGATGGAGTGAAGATTTCGGCCAAGGCATTGCAGGGATTAGGAAGGGAAATAAATATGGGATGGGTTGTGGGCGCATATAGGGGTTCTATGGGTAGATTTTTGAGGAATTGCATAGTCCCAAAGATTCTCAAGCAGTTTATTATTGTGGATGAAGGCTTCTCGGGTTTCCAACCGGGTCAGGGTCTGCATTGTGTAGGCCGACGTTTCGTTGGGAGACTTTCCCAACATCCTCAGGGCTGATGATGCCGATGTCGCTGTGTTTTGATATATATACCCTCCTCCTACACCTAGGTGGTCTCTGATTGGTTCGGGATTTTTCCTCTTTCCTCGTCCTATTTAATGCCAGGTTCCAAGCGCTACTTAGCTGCAGTCCTCGATCTCTATTGATGTTGTTGGGGTGAAGACGGATCTCTACGGCTTCTTTAGTTATACGGTCCCAATAGCCTCTTGTTCTTCCGAGTTGGGTAGTTTCTTCCCATTGGATGTTGTGATTTTCCTGGACACAGTGTTCAGCAATGGCCGATTTTTCAAATTGACCGAGTCGGAGGTGGCGTCGATGCTCCTTCACCCTGGTCTCAATGGTCCCCTCCGTCTCTCCAATATACACTTTACCACATTCGCATCGAATGCGGTAAATACCGGCTGTTTTGAGACCAATTGGGTCCTTGGCTCGGACTAAATGATCCCGGAGTTTGCCAGGAGGAAGGTGAATGCTACGAATATGGTGTTTAGAAAGAATCCTTGCTATCTTTCCCGAGACCGTGAACCATGGGGTTCCTAGTATCTTACGGACAGTCCTCTTGTTTACGGCGATCGGTTGGGGCGATGTGGATATCTCGGTAGATGTAAACGGCGGCAGAGAGGTAACAACGCGAGGGAGATGACGAGGCGCGGCGGCTGGCGTGGGATGTCTGTGAGGTGCGACGACTGGGGTGAAAGAAGAAAGGGGTGGTGAAAAGTGCAACTTGTAGAATCTACATCAACATAATACCCTGAGAACCTCCTCTAGGGTGTTTGGCAGAGGATGATCAATCACTAACATTCATCATGCAAGAGGACCACTACGAGGACACCACGCGGTCATAAAATATTGAGCATAATAACAAAAAAATACGTGCATATTCATGAAAAGGCAAAAATTACCAACGGTTTGTAATTCCTATGGTAAATCCATGCAAGATTATAACAATGGAGAGAATAAAAACATGCAATGAGATGCTCTAACGAGTAACGTTATTAATTCGATTGTTTGAGCGCTTAAGCTGGTCTGTTGAAGCTATTAGAAGTGATTCTGGGAACTTACCGACACGAATTAAGAAAAAAATATTTTCGGAATTTTCCACTCTTGTGCAGTATGAACTGACTCGTTTTGCTGCGGTAATATAATTTTTGTAATGAAAGTCATAGACATTTTTTTACTCCAAAGATGATGCTATGGTATCAAAACAGTTCCGTGAATTGCTGTAAAATTTAGAAAATACCTATTTAGTTGTATTTAAATTGTTTTTATTTTACGATAATATTTCCAAAGTAATATGTTTTATGCTTTTACGTAGTCGATTGCATATGTACTTAAACTTTTTAATGCTCTAGATATTAGTTTATTTAAAATTAATGTAACCGACGTACTTGTGCTGCATTTAAAGAAATTAGTATTTTTAATATTCGTATTTTCGCTGTTTCTCTGTTAGAAAAAATAAAACATTTGGAAAAGAAGCGAATAGAATGCGAGGCATAATATGACTGAGGTACGGAATAATTTAACGAATATTTTTTTTTCTACAGGGTCTAATTCTGCCTTTACGAGTTTGGAGCGCTTACGCTGGTCAGTTAAAGCAATTAGAACAATTACGCTTCTCCGCTAAGGATACGCTTTGTTTGAGGTTGAAATGAGGACAGGGATAATTTTTCCTATTAGTTTGTTCTACTAATAACCCAGCATGGCCATGTTTTAGTGCTGGTGGAAAATGTCGACACTTTGGACATGCTGGACTTCTGCCATGCTTCGAGCAGCAGTTCTTGTGCGTGTAAAATTTTGATTTCCAAGTGCAATTGGAGTTTTACAAGCGAGGAAAGACCTGAAAAATGTAGGTAGTGGATAATATCAGCATTTGATGAATATTATCTACTCGTTCACGTAATTTTGAAAGATTGAAGCTGTTAGTTTAATGAGTTTTGCAACTTTTGGGATGTAATATTGAAAAATTGAACCAAAATGTATACCAATGCCTTTTAAAGGTTTAGTATCTTGGTTGTGAAAAATTGCACTATTTGGGACTTAGCACGCTCGATGAAAATAATTTTTATCACCAAGGCTATTCGCAGTTATTTGGCATGAATGAAAATTTGACTGGCTTAATTTTATCTCTGAAACATACATTTGATGAGGCAGGTAATCAATGTATGGAAAGGAATAAACAATTTTTTTTAATCTGGGATAATGGCAACATTTTTTGTCTGTTACTGCGGCAGTTGGATAAGAAGAGAAGAGGCAGCCAGTCCGTCGAGGTTGATATTGAGGAGAATGGAGGAACAGGGTTGACGGTAGCGGAAAAGCCGAGGAGCAAACGTGTCCTCGGCATGGTGAGAGAGTCGCAAATTGCTTGGGGAAGGTAACGGAAGCGAGTTATCGAGGGAATTGGAAATAAAGGGTTATTTGCGAGGGTAGAGTGCTTGGAAAGGAGTAGAGATGGGAAAATAGAGAAAGGGATGTATTTCATGATAGAATTAGCAAAATAGCAAATTAACTCGATTGTTTCTGGCTTTGCTTTGTGAAAATCCATTCTTAATAATAAAAATTTATGGTACTTTTGCACACGATTTATTCAAGACGACCGAGTTTCGTCGCAGAGGCGACATCATCAGGTACAGAAATCGTTATTTTTAATTCTTAACCTGATGATTTCGCCTCTGCGACGAAACCGGTCGTCTTGAATAAATCGTGTGCAAAAGTACCATAAATTTTTATTATTTAAAATAGAAAATACTCACTCGCTGATTCAACCCGAAGGTTGGCTTTGATAAGTGAGGGTAGAGCTCACTCCGGACTAAACCAAAGGTGTGAGTATGACTTTAACAATTCCAGCATGGAATTGTTAAAGTCATACTCACACCTTTGGTTTCACCAAAAGCATTCCAGCATGGGGGGATCATTTCCTATCCCTACGCCACCTTATACATCAAGGACTTTTGTTTGGGTTGTGCGAAGGCTTCACCCAGGGTTTGAACCCTTGTACCTTCGATCACTAGTCAAACTCTCAACCTATTGGGCTTCCACGCTCCTCGCTACAATACACGTTCTTAGTAGTTAAGGCAAACTATGATCAATTAAAAACGTTCCCTATGATATTAATAAACCGATTTTATAGATATTAATATACTTTCTTGTAAGTTCTTAGACTATTGTAAAGAGGGCTAGGGGTGAGGGTATTGCTTGAGTTGGCGGTGGATATTGCAGGCCACACTCATCGATTGTGCTTATCTGCTAAGAACACTGTTTGTATATCGTTTCCTGGAAAGAAGCCAGTCTTACGATATTATTAGGTGTGGACTTATGCATATTATGTAATATTAAATGAGAAAACAACCTACAAAAAAGTATGCTACTCTAGAAAACAAGAGTTTTTTGTGATATAATTTTTTTTTAGCGCTGTAACTATCAAGGGAAATCTTCGCGAATGCTTTATGGAAATACATTGAAAGCCTCTCCATTCGATATTAACTTTTAATATACATATATTTCTCCATGTTCAAGACTGTCTCAATCCGTTTTTCCCTCAGAAAGACTCAATGAATTAAACGTCCCGCTACTTCTCTGAACGATGTACGACGTTTTGGATTTGCAATCACGCGCAGGCATTTATATACGTTAGTACTTAATGTTTCATGTGACAATGGATGGGAATTCTCATTTGAGTCAATTCTCACCCTTATTTCTATCGATGTTGTCGTCATGCACAGCAGGCTACGGATGATTTGATTTTATTGACGATTGGGTCTTTTATTTTTCGTGTCCAACCCGTGAATAACATCCCCTTCCCTTATAAAATGAATATATATAACCTCGTTTATCGCGTAAATCTTCTAATAAGTAAACCACTTATAAATATGGCCAGCTATTTTGGTTGAAATGAATATTTTTAATAATGAGAACTAATGCTTACATCACCACTCGGTATCATTGTTCAGTCGTGGCGTCTCAGGGCAATTTTGGCATTCTTTTCTTGGAACGTATCTGCCGTATGAGGGCGTCCCATAAAACTCTTTCCACTGTAATTCGGCTGGAATTTTATACTTGGACCTGGATTCCATCCAAAATGTTGGCGGGATTGCCGGTGTTATGAAGAGCCTTGGGGGCAGTCGGGAAGTTAAACGACGTTTACACGGGCAAACCATGGGCTATATTTTATATATTACTCAACTTTTTGGGTATAAAATTTTATATGGATCTTGGTATGTAGATATTTGCTGAATGTATGAGGCGTATGGGGTTGTAACGGGCGTAAGATGGCCAGGAAGGAACTAGTAATGGTTGATGGCAATATTTTTCTCAGCAAGTTTTTGCATTTAAATTTGAACGCAGAAGAGGAAACGGAACCGAAATCTTTAGTTTCAATGGTATAACTCTTAATAAAACGACCTCCTTGCTTATATTATATATTTCACTCTTGGGTTGTGGCCATAATGCCATAATTTGTGATAACGAGGAAAAAGTATGGATCAAAATTTGCAAAAAATTTTTAATTTCCACGGAAATAAAGTTCCGTAAAATGTTATTGTAATATGTTAATGTTGACTTGTGTGTAACCAATCTCTGAAAAGTATTGCCTGATACCCTTAGGAACAGATGGTTGAATAGGAGTGAAATGGCCAATTCATATAGCAAATACTCACTCATGCCTTGTAAATCATCTTCCTAGTTTTAAAATATTTAAGTTTGGACTCCGTTTTATGAGTACGGATCCCCAAACGCTTTGAAAATACGGATGAACTATTGCTAGAATATTTTTGTCTGAAAATTCCACTGAGAAAATATCAATCGCCTTTATCTATCAGAGAAAAGCGTATAATGCGTTTACTACCACCGAAAATTCTCTCATCCGCGGATGTCTTCCATGAAATTACAAGCTGGTAGTCTGCTTAGTTTTATTACCCTGGCCATGGCAGAATTGATAATAGTACGTATTTTATCTTTTGTATCCAACTCCTTGCTCAAGTCTCTAGATATTTTGCCGTAGCTATCCACCAGAATTTGATTCTTGCTAAACCACGACCAAATCAAGAAACAGCTTAGTTGCGGAGAAAATATTACGAAGAGCTTCTTTATTGTGTGCTTCATCCTTAAGTCCGTCCGTATTCATTTCGGCGTGGTGGCGTCTACTCTTTGGGGCCGGGAAAATAGTGGGTCAGGGCGAAGTGCTTTATTCTCAAGCGCGTGGTGACGAAATTCTCTCTCAGACAGCTCCTGACAGAAGAGAGCCCCGCTGGTGTCGCTGCTTTTATTGCTCTTGTTTCTTTTGGACAGAAATGTTTTCGGGACATTCTCTCCATTCCTTCGTTTCTTCTCCATTTTATTATTAAAGGTATACTGCCGGTTAACCTTGGTTTGCATGCAGAATTTTTCGTATCATCCCAATAGTCCCCCACTCTCAAATTTAAATTCCCCATTCAATTCACAGTAAGACTTATTCACTCTCACTCTGTCGATAAATCCCATACTCTTTGTCCCCTTGTTAATGAGCCATCCAAACCCTCTGTCTCATTTAAGTGCACCGCGATTAATCACAGTGATAGCTTTACGGAGTCACCCTTAATCCAAAAATTGTGCGGAAATTCCACCGAGAAGAAAAACATTCTCCTTGGCCCGGATTCGACCTCGGATCCCCTGATTTTCGGTCGAATGTTTTAGCCAGTTAAACTACCGAGGCGGCAGAATCCACAGATTTCCACATACTAGATATCTAAACTGGCTATAGCACTCGACCGGAAATTGAGGTATCTGGTTCGGATACCAGTGAAGGCGAATGATTTTTTTCTCTGTGGAATTTTTGCACCCTCTGTCTTCTTAGAATCTCCTCTGGAAGTTTCCTCTCCTCACCCACCATATCTGGCACCTCGTGTACCTTGTCCTATGTGTCCTATCTTACTGCTCCTCCTCATTCTCCATTCTCCTCCATAGACACATCTCGATCGCCTCCAGTCTTTTCTCGTCCTCTTTCCTGAGCGGCTATGTTTCCAAACTTTTGTGCGCTACAAACCAGATCGTTCTATGCTGTATAAGAAGAAGAAGGAGTTAATTTACACTCAGCTTGGGATATTTTAATCCTCAAACTACCCAAAAACTGAGGTACAATCGGCCATTTTGCTTGAAGGGTTGCTGAAATACGAAGAATTTTTTGACAACATATTTAAATGATGAAATTTGTTGATCGAATGCCTCATATCCTTGGTGGGATAAAGTCAATTTTTCCGGGAGAGATATCGTGGGACAGCATATCGAATGATAAATAAAGATATCGTACTGCCCGATAATTATATTTATAGCTCACAACACGTGTTTTTATTGCTCTCCAATCATCTTAGTGCGTGACGATGATCGCAAGGCAATCGAAGCACGTGTTGTGAGCTGTTAAATAACAATAGTGGGCAGTATGCTATCTATATTTATCATTTCCCAGTGGGATAGTCTTTTTCAAAGACCAGCATATGGAGCACCAGTACGGAAAATTTTATCAAAAAACATAGTCGTGCATTTGTCTCTTGACGTTTAAAACGTGCGTGTCTCTTTGCCGGGCGAGGAGAGAGGTGGAAATGGTTGGGTAAGATTGGGGAGGGAAGGAAGCAGAATAGGGGAATTAATAGTTGGGGAAAGCGTGGGAAGAATGGGAGGGGAAGTCTCATCACCAGCCGGCGTTCCTCGTCAGCTCTTTTACCAGCTAGCTCTATATCCGCTTCTTCCTCCTTAGTTTTTCCCTTTGTTTCTGGTCCTATTCCACCTATGAACGTTAAATCAGAGTAGCAGGAGTCCATTGTGTCATAAAAAGGGACACAAACGTCGCAGAATGGGATGTGAGAGAGGGTTGAAGGCAGCCTGTAAGAGCTTTAGAGGTTTCGGTCGAATTCTTTTCCGTGTGTCCTTTGCGTGGGAGTTTGCGAGTGTGGGCAGCATGCTTCGTGACCGATAAGAGTTTCTCGTCTTTTACCCCGGAATCGGAAGACTCTGAACTCCCACGGTGGATACTTGAAGGGAAGTTCACTTTTTTTGTTCTAATTATGAAAATTACGTCTGAGGTCTCTGTCATGCAATCATGCACGGTTATATCCGATTAGAACAAGTCTTACGTCAGTAGCCCGAAATGGGTATTGTTAAAGACTTAGTACCAAATGAATGATAGGTCTCGGCTATCATTACTCTTACCGGGGAATTTCCTCTCTAATTTTCTACTCAGGTATCCTATATTTCCCTGTTTACATTCAATGGTTGGTTGATTATCGTCATGAGATATTCGCTGTTCCAGTGAGATCGCATCATTATAAAACTTTCCGAAAGAATAATTATTTCCGTAGTTGGATGTGCCCAATCTATTTATTTTCCTTTCAGTTTGTATCCCTAAAAGCCATCAATATTTATTTAAACTTTTCTTTTCTAATTTCGGATTATATATATTTTTCATAATTATTCTCCTTAATATTATTCTCCTTAATTAATGGAATAATCTGTCGTGATAAAAATCACAGAGGATTTTTTACTTAATCTACATTTAAGAGTAGACAATACCTTAGAAAACAGATTTCTACTTCTTTTTTACTTGCTCAGCTTTATTGTAATATAATTTGATAAATAGGTATATAAAAATTGCGATACCTTAGTGGTGTTAGATCTGAAACGATGATATTGCTTCTTTATCTTAGAATTTGATTGGTTAGAATTCTCTTTTTCGTATGCACAAGGTAATCGTCATGTTATAAATGAAAAATAATCTATGGGAATAAGTTTTATGGATGAATTGAATTTTAATAAAGCCGTTGTCGAGGAAACAAAGAAATTAACACCTGAATGGCAATTTCTGCCTCAAAATTTTAGTTCTTCATCTTAGAGAATTTTGTAAAGCTTTGCGTATTTGCTATATTTTGAAATGACTTTATCCTATTCATATTTTCCCGTTTATTTAGGGTTCCTAAAGAATTTACATTGAAATCAAATAGATACGTATTCATCCTTTTGGTAATTACTGATAAATTTTCGGGCGATTAAAGCTTGCATTTTATAAATTGATATCTAAAAATTATAAGTGATAATTCAAGTTAAAATTTGCCGGAATAAACATTCACACATCTAACGATAGACTTCCTTATATCGGGGAAATGTGGCGGGAAATTATATTAATAGATTATTATTGACCTTTCTGTTGGCGTGTTAGAGTTCAAGACAAGTTGTCAGGGAAAAACAGGACGATTCAACTAAACGGAATCAACTTTTTCATCTTTCTGAATGTCTAAATAACTAACTAATAAGGAATAGCTTAATATTTTGAAAATTTATCTCCCATTTTCAAAAGATGGAGATTTCCCTCTGGAGAGGAATGTCAAGCGTGCTGGTAAGAGGCGGTTTTGGCGCCTTTTCCGGTTTTGATTTCACACTTCCCGACCATTCGGCACGCCCCATTGACCGCGCTATTTTATTTCAATCCCGCAAGGGTCCTTTAGTTCAGGATAGCCAGCTCTTTCTTAGGTGCACTTTGCCAACGTCGTATGAATAGAATCGTATGTGCCTTTAAGTGCCTCGAATGAAAATAGAGGATATTGAGACCCTAGAATTCATGCTGCCAATTTTATTTTTAACTTTTGTCCTTAATGGAAGCTTTCATCGCAGAGCCATGTTTTTCAAATGTTATTTAAACCCAGTCTCATTTTATTTTGAGTTATTAATTTGCGAAGTGCTGTAAAATGTGAAAATGAAGCTATTTCGTGATTCATCGCTCAGTATTTTATCATTTTGAAGGCATGTGATTCCCAGCGGTATTTTTAATTTTGTATTGACTTAGATCACCGGTATAATGGGCTATTAAAGGAAAATAAATTCTCACATATATTTTATTGCATAAAATTACGAGTGATTGGTGTAGATGTTTTCAAATAAATCAATTCATGGGCATTAGATCATATGTTAAACGACTTTTCTTCACGCTAACATGATAAAATTTTAATTTTTAAGAAAACTTCTCTGTTGAGTGGAAGCTGCTAAATGTAATAAATAAGTTGATGCCGGCTGATATAGAATTTTCCTGCTAAAATCTGCTGTTAAATAACAATGAGGTCAGAGAAGTTGAAGGTGGAGCCAATAAAAATGGATCAATTGTGATTATACTTTTTCCATAGTATTTATCATATGAAATACACTTTGGTCAATTATCCTAGCGATATTGTGACATCTTATTGTATGCATATGAGCCTTTGCTGTTTGTGACAATTTTAATCTGATCAGAAATCTATAAATCCTGTGTTTCAGATAAAATTATCATAATTTACTGCAGCTCCATTGGAATAATCAATATCTTTCATTTTTATCAGCAATTTTATTTATTATCCAGTACTGCAACTTAGCTGATAAATAATTACAAATGCGTGTATTACGGTGATTTAAAGCAGTTACAATTCCTAAAAATACGAATAATGAAGTTGTTTATGAATTGTAATTATTATGAAGTGTAATAACAACTAGTGCCGCATTTTAGAAACGTTTGAAGAAACAAATACATTTTGTTCCCCTTTTTCAATGCAGAGAGGTTGCAATTGTATTTTTGTCTGAAATCCTGTAGGTTTAAGAGTGTGGAAGCATTCATTCTAATCTAAAAGCGACTTTCGACTTGACTTATGTCGAAACTCGTAAAAAACGTGAAAATGAAAATAATAAAAGTTTATTTTGGCTAAAAGTGTTGCATGGCGTTTATCTTAATTATTATTAGCGGTCGCTAGCTTAAGCTAACTAAGAAATTAGTGATTCGCACTACGATTATTTATTTTATTATCTTTTTATAGCTAAGAAATGTTAGTCGTAGCTAAGCCTTAGCGATGAAAGTACCGAAATAAACGCCCTTTTGTAGATGGAGGGTATGGTGTAAAAATGACATTTTCCTTTAGGCTAAAGGTGTTGAGGACAGAGACTAATTAAAAATCCCGGATGAATAAATGGATCGCAATGAAGAATCATTTTCAACTATCAACACAACCTTTTAAAAGTATTTTGTTGCAATTTCTAATTACCTACTATGCATTATCAAATATCCCACTTACGCTCATGCTGGGATAATTTCATAATGCGTACCAGGTACTTAGAAGTATTGAGTTTGACCCGTATTTGACCAAGTCTTGAAGTCGCATATTCACAATTTTTGCCATACAACGCTCTCAGCAACTCGGTTGTACGAGTAACAAGCAGCTCGTACCAGAAGTTATTGAAATGGATGTATGAACGAAAAAAGTTGTTATGCTTGAGTTGC
Organism: Ischnura elegans; assembly: GCF_921293095.1. Lineage (NCBI taxonomy): Eukaryota > Metazoa > Arthropoda > Insecta > Odonata > Coenagrionidae > Ischnura > Ischnura elegans. The sequence goes on from NC_060253.1 coordinate 95,695,480, forward strand.
ACGCTGTTCCTCAGAATGCGACAAGGTTTTCTTTGATGTATTTTCATTAAGCTAAGCGCAATATTTCTTTTTTCCACAGGCAAGGAAGTAAGGAAACTTTGTTTTTTACTAGCATCTTAGAATTCAGGTCGTAATGGCAATTTGCTTGTTTTAGAGGGAAAGTTGCGCTCCAAACAACAGCATTAAAATCTTTAGGAGTAGATATAGTGACGTAAACTTGAAGAAGAGAGGTCTTACCATCTACATTTTGTTGTTATAATCCTCTGTTTTCCATCCAAAAGTGCCCGAGAAGTACCTACTCTGAAAATAAAGATTTGTCATTTTTTTAAACTAGTAATAAATCTTCAATATTTAGGAAAAAAAATTTCTGACACATATACCTGGTATGATAATTCAGTAAATTTTTTTGTCAATTTTAAGTACCATCTGCAAATAAAGGAAAATATAAGGCAAAGAATCAAATATATTAAGTATTTATTAATTAATGTTACTCTCCCAACATGCAGAATTTGCTATTTAGAGATAGGTATGTCTCTTGCGTTCTGATTTTTTCCTTCTGTCTTCTTTTTCATTATTTTTCTGGCTGCTAGAGTTCACTAGTAGAGAATAGGTTTTACTCACTATTAAATAATTTTGTGGCCCCTTGGGAAATAGCCCTATTCTTATTTATGTTCTATCGCAATGAAATTTTTAACTTGGTTATGAATTAGGAAAGATATTTTACTTCGTGTATTACGAAGTTTTTGAAAATTTTCCGACCATGCTTCCAACAGAATACGAAATTCCTCTATTCATTCATTATTGAAAGTACAGCTGGAAAATTAAAAAATGTTGGCTCATAAAACTTCATTAGTATTTTCGAAAAGTGACAACAAATACTTCCTCATTGACCCATTTTTCTCAATTTGCCTAGCAAGTTTTAAGTGAAGCAGCAACGAAATGCATTAAAAATGAAAATCCAGTATCATCCTTATTATCCCCGTTAATAGTCAACTTTTTGGGCATCATCATCTCAGTCGCGTTTTGGATGGGCAGGAATTGCCTTTTATATATGTCATGGACTTATTCGGGGAGCGTGAGTTTGAACGTTTTCGCGAGGGTGATTTTCGAGAGTTTTAGTTCCATTTCTCTGAAAAATGGCCTTTGATTGACAGATTGAAGACTGCCGATTATTGAAATACGCTCGCATTGTTTCCTATTTTCATTCACCGTCTTGAAAGCTTGTACTAGATGGAATGTGACCATAAACGTATTTACTACGATTTTTTTACTTGTCATATTGATACTGAAAACACGAGTAAAAAACCATATGACGAAATCTTTGGCTCAGAAAACCTTCTGAATTAATTCGTTCCTGAGATGACTAAAGCTCATTATTTATCGATGACGGGCCTCTTGTTTCCCAGAATGCCTTCATCATAATGTCAATAATTGGTAAGTCGCAGAGTGGACAGCTGCGCGTTTTTCTGCCCCGTCTCCCTTGCCTGGGAAACAGTATACTATGGTTAGCGGGAATCGATTGTCGTTTCTTTATTAATGACAGCTCTTTCTTTAATGGTTATCCAGAAATTATCTTCTGTACAATCTTATTCGGGAGTTTTACCTAACTATATTATTTGCCATCAATTATTTTCGTTCTTTAATTGTAAGATTGTTCATAGAGTTTTTTTTTTGACGATTTATCAAACTTCTATGTTTGGTTAATTAATTAAAATTAATCAGCTTTTGCATAGTAAACTATTATTTTTCGCATATTCCATAGTCGATTTTTCCTCGTATTGACTATAACTATGGCCACTATTAAGTGAAAGAGCCCTACTAGACTCACGTCCATGGTATATGTCCTTCTTATCTCCTCAATGATACATGCATTAATAATTCCAATTTGACTTGAGGGGAATCAAAAACTTCTTATCGGTCCAAATTTATATAGGTTCACAATATATTAATTTTCCCATTAGCCTTCTTCCAATGACTCATATTATTGCTTCGATCATGGGTTTTTTGTCTGAAACTTAGGTAAGGGAACTTTTCCTCATCTATATAGATAGATTACCCATTCAAGAAGTTTCAATCTTGAATAGAACGTCTAATTTAAAAGATGTGATCCTCATCGAAATACAACAATTTCACTGCTTCTCTCATTTGGCTCTATGTAAAATTCAGCTATAATTCGTTTCTGCTCTCTAATTCCTCGCGTATGCTAATATGGAGACGAAAAAGAACATAATTCATTTGTATCTCTGGTTATTTTTTTTATTTGTGTTATTAAGACCTTACTCAGCAGTGTCGTTCTTATTCTGCAAAGTACCTCTCGACCTACCCAATTCTCATTATAGTCACATTCACTCGATATGTTCATGAATCTACTTGCTATATTTATATTGTGATAGGGGAATTTTTATCTTATAACCTCACCCTGAAAATTAAATAGCTCTGAGAAAAAGAAATTTCCTCAATAGTTTTCTTGAAAAATTTATCTTTGCGATTCTATGTAACTACGAACATTTTCATTTTGATGTGATTAAGCGCACTCTTATTTTCTCGAACCTTCAGTACAACTGAATTTTCCTTCCATTCTCCTCATATTGATTATCTGCCATATATTAGCCGCAAATATATCTGCTGTATATTAACCGTTCTGTGCCTTTCCGCTCACTGTACTCCTCTGCTTCATCAACCTCCGCTCTTCGCCTTGAGTTTTTTTTAATAAATAATATTCTCTGGACCTTTTTGTTTTAGCCGTACTGAACACTTCCTCTTTTCACCTTTAATACGTTCTTTGAGTGGTGGAAATATTCATTTAGTTCTTGACTTGTCAACGCTGGGATTTCTGGCCATATTGATGGAGAGGGCTTATATTTTTTCTTATTAATTTACAGATTTTGCGTATTCCCTCTTGGTTGAACCCTTAGATCCACGGACAGGAGGTTAAACCTACTTATGATGATGTACTTAAAACGACCTTTTATTGCCTTGGCCTTTTCAAAGTGATTGGGTTAATCGTCAGATTTAAGACCCTGAAGCTTTTAAATACCGCTGCAAATGATTTTCTTTAACACGGCTACCGTCCATCACATCCAGTGGTTTTTTAAACTTTGTTATTAGATAAGACCAATATTTATGCACGCAACGCAACAAACAATGTAATGCAGCGAACGGAATAAAAAACAAAATAAATAAAAAATTTGTAAACGCTCCATTAAATTTCATTTTTGTCGGACAATAGCAAAATATAGAGGAAGAACTCAATTTTTTTCACAACGTTATGTCCTTCCATCCTCTATTTACTCATTAAAATAATGCCCGTTAATGTTACGTTAATAGTAAAGCTATTGTAGCGTTAAAATGGTACCATGTTTTGCGTTTTTAGCGTGTGTTTCAGAGGCAAGCATTCTCTCCGTAGCGGTGCTTCCCCCACTCCTCCCTACCGACTTCCCAACCCACCTCCGGGACCCGAAATGCTCGACCTTGAGTCTTCAGACAGCTCGCTCGCTGAGAAGAATAGGGGAGCTCAACAACTTGATACATCCAGTTTGTTAGTGTGAGTGTATGTTTGTGTGAGGGGCGTGCTCGGCGTTCGCTCCGAAAGTCACCTCGGTTGGGAATCTCGAACTGCCCATTGCAAATCAAACGAGAACGGTTTCATTATAGTTGCTGAGCTCGGGTTAAAATATTTTCTCTTCTGGGTTATGTCATGAGAATTATGTTACTTCACTTAATAATGCATTGAAATTTTTTATTTAGCATTGTGAAGCATGAGTCTAATTTAGGCAATTTTTTCGCTCTCTTCGTCTCTATATATTGCAAGCTACATATGATGCTTTATTAGAGAAGTACAAATCAATGGTCAATACAATTTTAAAGAAGCAACTGCTATATTTGGATTAGATATTTTCATTTTCTCAATTAACTAAGGAAAACTATGTAACACGGACCTTAGCAACTGATGTAAACAATTGTTGCCACATTTACTTCGCACTATAGTACCTCACCCCACCTGTGCTCAATCGGCACCAAAGACTTTCACTGATTGGGTAGTGGTTTAACGACCAAGTACAACTTAGAATGGTCCGACACTAGTTGACATTTGAATGAACAGTCTTTGTGCAATTCGTGCAATAAGCAACTGCAGAGGCCATTTGACGGGACTCACACAGTAATGAAATCCGAGAACGTCTTATGTGCTTCACCGAACCTTCAGATGCTTTCGACTCCGTCTGCCACGTACACTTTGTCTCTCTTCCCATTCCTCTTCTTGCTTTCGTGGCGGTTCACTCGCCATAGAGCTGACTGTTGCGATGAAACTTTTCTAGGTATTCATGGCCCTTAAATTCATCCATGCGGTAATCTTCGGAACAGATTTCAGTGAAATTTAGTTGTAACTATGTATTAAAATGTATATTGTTGGGTCGTAGTTATAACATCAGATACTTTTCCTTCCACAACCTTTTTAATTTTTTTTCAAATACAAATAATTTCCTCGTCTTCTTTCTTACACATATTTTGTTAATTATCACACAAAAATCTCCCCCTCATCCCACAACATACCCTTAGCAACCTTCCATCCTTCTTCCATCCACACAAATATCAATTTTAACACGAATATAAAATCAATATAAGCATTAATTAAACATAAAAATGATTATCAAACGTTACATACATTTTGTTGACGAGCTAACTTTGCTGTTTCTTGTATTTAGTCTGTCATTGATTATCTCAATGAAAATTTCGGATGAATGATAAGGAATACGTGAATTCACACAAAATCCCTGCGTAGCAACACAGTTTCTTTCGTTAAGTTCCTGAGTCTCTTCGTTTGGAAATTAAACATGCCCAGCATAGGACCGATAGGACCTCTAATTCAATTGCTTGCCCCTATATATTGTCCCTATACACGGTGAATGATCATGCGAATGATCATGCTGAATGATCACGTGATCATTCACAGGATCACGCGAGCAAAATAGAACATGTTCTAATTTTCACTGAATGACCATGCGCATGAAGGTTAATTCGCAAATTGTTCCGTCGTACACGGTGAATGATCATGCGCATGATCATGCTGAATGATCATGCGAATGAAATCATTCGCCGTGTATAGCGGCCTTACGGTATAATATCTTTACACCCGGCAACGTCCGCAAGGCTCACGACACTTATGAAGCACGTGTGGCATATACTTCAAGGATACTTTCCAATGTGAAATCATGCAAACCCTCTTAATGAGCATCCAGGCATTCATCTGTAGTTAATTTTGGTGCAGTATTTTTTTTAGGTAGTTCACAACTTGCGTCCTTATTTAATACAGTTGGTATTTAAAATAGAATACTGTAAAGCTAGTATTGAGTTGGTATTTAAAATATAATGCTGTACAACTCGTTTCTTTTAAATTTTTATCTTTCCTTGATATCCTTTCCTTAAAAAAGCGAGTTCAATGAGAGAAAATGTAGAAAATATCCTTTCTCTTCGTTGTTTTTCTCGAGAAATAAATATTACCTCATTTTTTAGAGTACAATCAATGTTGGGGATGAATGAAAAACAAAGAGAATAGACCCCAAAATTTTATTTGAGTAAACTTACAAATGCCGTAACTTCCCTGTTCATCATTGTATTTGAGCAATATTTGAGTTTTTGAATGTTTCGCGTCGTAAACAACTTATATGAGTACCTTGATCACTTCATTTATCATGAATTTTTAATACTTCTTCGTTTTTTACTTGTATTTTAATGATAACTAGTAGCCCTATTTTTTTATTTTCTGACTTAATTTTCCTTCCTTAGATAAGTTTTCTTCAGTATCCTCTCCTTTACTAATTTTTATATTTATTATCTCTCGTTTAATTTGCTGCATTATTTGCTATACATTTTTCGCAATGAGTCCAATACTGCTGTCCATAATGAATGACGTTTTTAAGTTTATTTCCTAGTTAATTATAAATCGTTCAATTTCACTCCTAATCCTTGTTTCTTCGATATTTGAAAAGTACAAGATGCGCGTTCTACGGCGCTGAAAAGTGTGCTCTGATTAAGAAGAATGGGAATAGCCTTCAGAATTCTGAAATGAGATTTTGGAGGGCTATTACGGTAAATGGGAAAGGAAAGGTTACATTTGGCATCTTGAGGCAATGAGTCACTGAATACATGGCGGGAGAATAAATTTATGCTAGCGGTGATAACATATGAGAATATATAGTGAGTATATTTGTGAATGCGGAGCATGGTGGCGTCGTGGGTGAAGCTTTATTCTACTGATCGAAGTGTCGCGGGTCCAAAGCCCTCGTATACTGAAAACAAAAATCTTCGTAGTTTTCGGTGACTCAGGGAAAGTAACTGGGGGGGGGGGGTGGGGAGGGAGGGAGCAGAATGTGAGAAACCCTGAATGTGTAAATTCAAAGTTAGGAATTAACTCAAGTGCTACCAATCCAAATTAATCTCAAGGATGAAACACCGAGTAAGTGATTATTCTTTTTCAGTGAAACATGTAATGGAGGCATAGTAAAAAAGTGCATCGGGATAAAGATTGTCGTGCATAAAAGTTTTGGTCGTCCAGTATTTTTTCCGAGATTTTAGATAATTATCACAGAATTTATATTCAGTTGCTATAAATGGCTTAGAAAAAAACGCTGTTTTTTATTATATTATAATGAGCGTGTGATATTTTCGTTTAATATAGAAGCTGTTTTGACTACCCAAGCTATGGGGATGAAAAATTTATTTCTTTGCCTTAAGTTATGTTTCTGACCGATAATATTCTGTATCAATAGCTTTATAGATGTGATTTTCTCCGTATCAATATTTTACCATCGCCTTTTTTGCCTGAAAATCTAACATTGTCGTAATCATCCCTTTACACCCAAATTTCCGGAGCTGCTCGCCATTCAGAGATCCATTGCTCATTTCCATTGCTTCCCTACGCCGAATTCATTTCCTTGTGCCGGACCTTCAGATGTATATGTATTTTGCCTGGAGCCCATTTATCGTACAGTAGAAGTTTCTGCCGACTTCATAGTTGCCCCAGGGAGTTTTGCGTCAGCGCTCTGTATTTTGTGTTTCTGCGTAGTGAAGCTGGCATGTAAGGTACTTCTTCCCATAGTTAATGTAGGATACTGAAGTTACATGTATAGTCTAGACGAAGTGGTTGAGTTCACCGGCGAAAATCGTGGGGTACAATTAGAAGAAAATGCATTACATTCCAATCGTAAATACCAATGAATACCACAAATTTATTGCTTTGAAATTCTCAAACCCTATTTTTCATCCCTGATGCTACTGTGTTATGACAAGATTACGATTAATTCAGGTTTCAGACTTTACCAATTACTGATTAATTAAAAAAATTGCTTAGCACACATATTTTTCACATTTTTGCAAATTCCTTAGTTGAAGCCAATTTAGGATTTATGATAAATTATCTTAAGTAATATTAACTATAAAATAAAATGATGCCTGAGCATGGGTTTTGAATTTTCATTTTAAGACTTCGAAGCAATCTCCTGGCTGCACATTTTCCACAATACTTATGATGCCTTTTGGTCACAAGAAAGGATTATTTGGTGGATGGAAAGGAATTTATCATACTATCCCTTGATGTATGTATGAATTTCATTTAAATCCAAGCTTTTTCTGCATGGATACCAGTTTGTACCCTTAGTGCCTGTTCATAACGATAAATATTATAACTTAACTTTTTGAAAAAATCACTGGATATAAATATCAATACTGCGTCATTTATCAATTTTAAGGACTTGCGACCCGACCTAATGGTTGTGTGCAACGGCAGTATTTCCAATACTCTCCACTCATCCTTTCGGAGTAATTTTTTTTAAGCTTCAGTACTTGTCCAACGAGAAGTATTTGCAATACTTAAAGCATAATGATCAGACATACTGTTGTCACATACCTGGGCTGAATAATGAATTTTCATCAATTAATCTTAGAAAACCTTGTTGTTAAGAATAATTAACTGTTGTACCTCTTGATATTTTGCTTTGATAGTGAGAATTTGCCTTTTTATCAATCAATTTTTTTACAATTGATCCCATCAATACCGTGACTTTTTTTATTTTTTTTTAATATTTTTTGTGCGGCAAATTGTTATCCTTAAACTTTTGGATGTTACCCAACGACGGTTTTATGCTTAATGTAAAGGATCTCTGGGTGTAATATAAGCTTGAAACTAGTGCATCCATATTACATTATTTTCTAATTGAGTTTTAATCCATGACGAGTGAGTTTCTAGGAGGGTAACTACCCGTCCTTTCGAGCTCTTCTGACAGTTTAGAGGCATTACCTTCAAAAGCCTTGTAAATTTGACTCATCGAATAGACCCACCTTTCAAATTTTGTTGGGTAACAGTTTTACCTGTTTAACATGTATGATTTCCAAATCTGGGCATAGATGCTCCAGGTGGTTGTTCCACTTCCTCGTCACCTATTGGCAATTAATGCTCTCGTTTCAAACGATGTATTTAAGGAAGTCTGTCTCCCGTTCGTAAGATATTATGCGGAATTGAGACATCAAGGCGTTCAGAATCATGCTCCTTTCTTCCTGACTAGAGATTCGATTAGTTTCCTACGTTCGAATTATGTCATTGCCACGAATCAACCCTTTTCCTTGGCCTGACCCAAATGACACTGCCGTGAAATGCCGTATTTCCTTGCAAAAATGTAGAGTTAACGGTGTGGTGATGTCATTTTGGAAGACTAAAAACCGTTGGAATCGTCAGATGCAGATAATGAAGGCTGAGTGACGTCAACTTGAGTGAGCCGTCTGTTTTCTAATGAATAAGCCGGGATTTGAGAAAACTGTGACGTCATACTTGATCCATTTCCGTGGCTTTACAAAGTATCGTTTGAGGAAAATGTCGCAAGCAAATGCTGACGAGTGTTACTCTCGGTATGAATGCATCATTGAGTCGTAATCCATTGAGAGTGAGTTTCTTTGGTATTCGGAAAGTAATCTGGCGTCATTGCTTCGGAAACCCATCGCAAATCTTCGCTGGATATTCACCAATTGTTGAACGTCTGCTATTCTCTGGTGGCCCGCAATAAAGGAAGTTCTGGCTGCAGAATTTCCGTATTTTTTGACGTTTCATATTATTCATGCGCTGTGATCGTCATTTCATGAGTTAAAGCATATTTGGAGGTCCACCTTTCAGCACCAAAAAAATATCTTCAAATTGCAGAATTATCTGAAGTTTGGAAATGAGGTTATTGAATTAGCGTGCAATCATTTGGCGAATAGTTTTTAGCCTACTTTACTGTGGATGCTGTGTCATTTCGATTTTGCGTATTCACTGTGAACGACTAAATCATTGTAAAATGAAAGTTGGACAATAGTGCGATTATATACAGTCATTTTATAACAAATTGTATTATTTTCTTTTTTGCCGAAGGCTTAAATTTCTTCGTCAACGCCTATGTTTTTCCTATTTGCGTTGGTATTATGCATTTTCTCTTGTGACGTTATCGATGTTGCCTTCAGTGAGCCAATTATTTCTTGGGACTTCTTCAAAAAGGTAAAAATATTGATCTCATGTAATTGCCTCTTACGATACTAAAGTTCAAAATTTCACTTGGAGCGTTTATTATATTAATATAAAGGATACCTTTGATATCAAATTCTTCAAATCAGCGATAAAATGACGCATTTCCGATTGGGTAGTGATCTGTCGAAGGAAATAGGTTGAAATTCGGTACTTATATTGATGTAAATATAAAAAGTTCCTTCTGCAAATATAATGGATCCATGTTATTCTTCCAAATGCAAGGTATGAGTGATTTAAAATGGACTTGAATACACTCTTTTAAATTGAATATATGTTATATACCAGTGATTAATCGATAAAATTGGTCATTTCACCCAAAAGAAGCCTCGTAAAATCACCGATGAGTGATGGGACACATGGTTTTTCCTTGGTGATTTTTTTATCCAGTAACACACAGTCATCCATTCAGTTGTAGTTCTTCATTCATCCTGCGTTTTTTTTAACGAGAGATATCTCGAATCAGTCTGTGTGTGGAGATATTTTGTATTCTGTGCCATAGGAAATCATGATGGAGATATCCATAGGAGCGCCACGCCTGCAAAAATGTAAAACCACAATAGGTGTGAAGCCATAGCAACATCATCAGTGAGTGATTTGACTAGGAATCACAATCTATAATAGCTATGGCATTAATCTACCTAAAACTCAGCTGGCCCCTCAAAGGCATGCTGCATTGTCCTAGGGAATGCTGTTGCAATGGACATAATGATGAAAAGGGATTAGGAGAACGGAATTGATGTTCAGAAATGGAGATAGGTCGAGAAGTGTTCAGTGCATAGTGTTTTTCTCTTTTTCAATGTCCAAAAAAGGTAAATATAGAATTAGCGGACTACAATATGGAGAGAATTTTTATGTACGTGTAAATTGTCCTCTCAAATAATGAAATTTGGCGTCACTTGATTTAGCGGAGAAAAGTGTTTTTCCATGTCACGTTGATAATACATCCATATCACGCGATAATGGGATCTGAAAAGTTATACTGTCATTATCAACGTCATATGAACGAATGACCCTAATTAAATGCACATAGAGCCCTTATGATGATATATCTCTCGTTTCAATTTATTTTTAAATTATTAGAAAATTTACTCAATAAAAGAGGAATTTAATTTACAATAAAAAATCAACTGTGGTTCTTGGAAGATATTGCGGCAGATTTGAAAGCTAAATAAATGTAGCATTTAATCAATTAATTTCGTGAAGAATATTCGATGTGTGTAAGTGCACTTGTTTCACGAAATGACGTGCTGATTCATATTTTTCAATGCTCTTGTCGAGTTTAAAAACGAAGAGACGTGTATTTTGTTTTCGTTTATCCATCCGCCGACAGCTTCACAGACTATTCCTGGCAAAAATGGACGGCTTATTCCCCGTCGCCGGTCAGTTGGTGACGTCGCGAACTCATCCCGAGCGTGCCACAACTACTCCACTACACCTTGACATAGCGCATACATCCACGTGGGTCGTTGTTGTTACTTGCGCGCCGCAAACGGTCACTTATCGAACTTCCACGAAAAATGTGACGTTATTTATTCTTCTCGGTATTTCCGCCGAATTAATTCGTTGTATCTCACCATATATTTGAATATATTATCATTTTGTGATTTTCTCCTCAGTCGCGGGACATATCCATCGTTATTTTTGGTCTGAATTTCATGTTTTCTGGTTAATTAAATGATAGCAAATAACATTAGCTATTTATGTGAATCATGCTTCTGTATGATGCACTCCTATATTATGAAGAACTGAACAAGATGCAATAACGACATTTCACTCAGCCAAGCGGCAAAATATTTAAGCGTCGGAGTATTTTATACAATACGCCAGGACCGAGGAGGATATACAAAGAATTTAATCGGAGGAAATCCCGAGACGACCTCACGAAATTCATTCGCCCGGAAAGAATTAAATGCTTTATAAATAAATATAAGACGTCATCCGAAGTTGAGGCGAAATTCAGAAATGCTAGATATCCTCTCTGAATTCAGATGTCATCAATAGAAACCGGTCGCGAGTGACTAAATTATTGTGGAAATAGCAAAGTTTTATTCCTTCCTGATGGCCAGATGATATCACCAAAATCATAAAAACTGTGCGACAACCATTAGCGAAGTTTAGAGTTATATTTGGGGGAGGGGGCAGCAATCCTGCCGGGGATTTAGGGACTATGGGATTTCTGCCAGTGAAACGAGGGTGTTCTCGGGGCCCTTTGGAAAATTTGTTTGAATTAATTTCAGAAAAGAGCATTTTAAGTACTGTAAGGCTAAAATATTTTCGCATTTATGCAGGTTTCGTACTTTTTTCGGACAAATTATCAATTAAATGCGGGGGGGGGGGGGTGCAGGCTCCCTATGGCCCCCCAAACTCCTTGGAGTAGTTCAGTAGGAGTATCTTGTCTTCCGGGTTGTATTCTGCGTCAAAATATCTTCGTGAATAGAGTTTCACCGGCGTTGCAGCAAGGCGTCTTCAGGTTTGAAGTGTGAAGATAAATTGCTGATACAACTCCGGCGAAACTGTCGTAACGAAGATGAATAGACGTGGAGGACAACCCGGAAGCATAGGTGCGTATGTCGCGTTTCTTTATTTTTATCCCTCCATTGGTCGCGTGGCGTCTACCAGACGCCAGGCCATTTTGTTTTCTTTACTCACATCGTATTTTCATAGTTAGGAAACTCGTATTATTTGTATTCTATTATTTTATGAGTCTGAAATAGTCATCAATATGATTATATGTTTTGTCATATTTATGGAATAAATTTTGATATTTTGTTGTTTTTGGAGTCTGGTAGACGCCACTCGACAACTTGAGTTACAATACGTTACATGATAATAGCTTCGTGATATTCATCGCAGAGTTTTTAAATACATTTATAATTTAAACTAACAACAATTTAAAGCATTTAATTTTGGATATGCGTCTTATTCCTACGATTTTTTATTGTAATCACTTTAACACCTAAATAAAACTATTATTGCGAACAATGTATGTATTATAGTTCTCACATAATTTGAGTGAACTTTGGCGTTTAAAACATCGTTTTCCCCTCTGCTAAGTATGTTTATGGTGGCTTGTTACATTGATTTAGATGCATGACATTAACCTTAAGCATACACATAACAATTTTGTGGTTGTATCTAATAATAATTTTCCAATCTTATGGGAAATATTTTGGTTCAAGTTCAACTGGGCGCGCTATCAATAGAAAATGTATCCAAAATCAATAATACCCCCTGTAGTAAAAATTATTTGTTAGATTTTTATTATTATTTCAAAATCCGTATTGTGAATTTGTGGAAAATATGTTTGCATTTACCGTCAAAATTAAACATTTTCTTATAATTTCTTTGGAAGAAAAACTTTAAGATACGTCAAAATAAATAGTATTAAGTCATTTACTAATACAAATATCCCAATCATTATTATGCATCACTAACATAAAACTACCTTTTTCACTTGTCGTACAATCACTGTATATTTATGTGTCTCTCTCCTCTGTGTTCTGCAGATGGCGCGTTCGTCGAGTTGAACGCGACGGCAGTGGGTGGTTCTGCGTCCAACGGGAGCGATCTGCTGTGGCATGGCTCGTCCACGGGCCACCCGCCCATGCTGGCCACGGCGACCACGGCGTTGGCGGGCGCCGGCGGAGGCGCCGTGGTGGGCGGCGCGGGCGCCCGTCCCGTGGACACGGCGGCCGAGCAGCTGCGATGGCTCTTCCTCATGCACACTATCGGATTCGGATGCGTCTACTCCATGCTCGCCTTCTACACATTCTTCTCCATCCTCGGCCTCAGGTGAGCACATCATCACTCCACTTCACTTTGTCATTCAAACCCAGGGATGTCGACTTACAAAAAATATTGGGGGGGGGGGGGGCCCAAACCGGGGATCTTGCCCCGGGAAATGTTTTAAGTAGTGAGTTTTTTAAGCATTTTAGAAGAGTCATATGATCAACATTAGAACCCTGATAACTCGAACCTCGATATCTCGACATTACGGGGAAAATCGACAAGCCTGACACATTTTTTCCTCACACTAATAAAAAATTTTTGAGGGGGCTTGGGCCCCCTCAGGCCCCATGGAGTCGGCGCCACTGTTCAAACCCGAATGTTTGCCGGGGTTCAGGTGGTGGCGAATTTAGGGGGGGTTTACAGGAGTCATGACCTCCCCAAATTTTATCAAATTAAAAAAAAATTTTATTAGTCTAATAATTTTTGTATCCTTTTTGAAAAGGAGTAAAGCAAGTGTATATGCAAATGGATGGCTACAAGTCACAAACGTGAGAGAGGTTTGAGATGTGTATATAGTAGAGAACGTACCCTCTCCCGTGGGGCATTCCATACTCCCCGAACTCAGGTCATGACCCGCTCCCCCTCCCCAAATTTGATACTGAATCCGCCCCTGGGTTATGGTTGGTGCGGTGGCTAGAGTGTTAGCTTTTAACCCAATGAGCCCTGGTTCAAATCTCGGTTGGCGGAGATTCTTCAGAAACTTCCCGATCCATTCTTGAATGGTTTAGCGGGGGCACTTCGAGTACAACACTCTGTCCGTCTGACGAGACGTTAAAGCGTCGTCCCCTGTTTTTTTGTTGAATGCAGGCTTAACCGATGCCGGGTTTCCTTCCTTACTTACTTTCCCTTTGGTGCAAAAGGATTAAGCTGTCTGTCGCCTCCTACATCTACATCTACATAATACCCTGCAAGCCACCGCTAGGGTGTTTGGCAGGGGGTGATCAATCACCAGCATGCAATAGGATTCCCATATGCACACCACACGATCCAAAAATAGATACGCATTCTCAAAAGTTATACTACCACATTCATTCAAAGGCAAAACTTGCCAAATACTCATTAAGGTTTTCTGCCAATTAAGCTAGAACACATAAAACATGCTGTTAGTCATAGTAAGAAAATTCAGAAACATGCATAAAGGTATACAGAAGTTAGTAGAATGGGAATCTTTACAGGAACGTAGATCGAAGTATAGGCTTAACTTACTTAGGAAATTCGAAGAAGATGTTTTCTCAGAAGACGTGAATCATATCTGCATCTACATAATAACCTGCGAGCCACCGAAGCTGGGTCGCAGCCACCGAAGCCACCGAATACCCTTCCTACAAGTACTGCACCTTATCAAAAGTTATATTTGTTACTGTGGTCTCTATTGCTCACGCAAACCGTTTATAATTCAAGAAGAAAGATCATTTGGGCAGGAGAGGGTAGAGTTCAACCAAGAACCACAGGCGTGTAGATTTCAAACACTCTGGATGGACAGGGGGCCAGTTCTTTTCCCTGACCCACATCGCACTTCGAGGAATTTTTTTGTTTTGGGGTGTCAGAATGATTCGCTTGAAATTAAAGCCGGGAATCATTCGATCAGCAGCCACGCGCTCCACTAGGCTCCTCCGGATATCGTCAGTTGTGGTGAACTGGGAGGTATAAGTGGAGGCGGATGCAAAATGAAGACTCTTTAGCAATTTGCGATAGTTTATGTGGTAACTTTATGTGGTGTATTCTTTAGTAACCAGATATGCTAATTGCTCCCGCATATTTTCATGCTACCTAGTACGATACGTCATGGCAAATTGTTGAATAATTTACTGTTGGCTCGATCGCCCTTGGGGATTCATTATTAGTACAAAAGCAAATGTCAAACAGTTAATTTTAAAGTAATATCATAGGGTTCCTTCCCATTTTTCCTTTCTCAGGGTCACCTCGTACTTAGAGTATTTATGTTTGGAGGTGTTCTAAGGCTTAAACCGAGTTTTGAACCCTCCAATCAGCAGCCAAGTGGTCTATCCACCTGGCTACCACACTCCTCTGATTATCAATAGCCGTGGTTAAGAAAGAAGTTAAAGTGTGAAAAGGAAATGCTTTGACATTTCGCAATAGTTTTGCATGAAAAAATATGTAGGAGTACGCGCAATATTGTGCATGCAGGTACCATTTATTAATCAGCTAACCTAGTCGGTTCCACGTAATGTCAGGCTGAATAGTGAAATTAGTCATGCTAAAGTGGTGAATAAAACATTGCTAACTCGTACGCCCTTGGGATTTAGTTACTGGTACAAAGGCAGATTCGTTTATGTCATAGCGTTAATTTTCAAAGTGTCTTAACATTTATGAAATGAAATTACTAGATTTATTGATAATATTTTCAAATCCATAGAGGCATTGAATCAGTAAAACCTCGACTGATTTCAACGCTCTCGTTCAATACAAAGAGGAAATATTTATATGAATGAGTATTTCCTCTTGATGATTCACGGGGTTATTGAAACAAGTTGAGGTTCTAACGAATAAAAGTAAATGCTTTGGCAAAGTACAATGTATTTTTTTAGTCGTGGGCAAGTTAGACAAAGTTAACTCGCATGTAGTAGATGGTTAATGACGATAAATTACTATTTGCGCATTTTCGTTCTCTTTTTTTGTGTAGAACAGAAAACATGAATTAAGAACAGAAAAATGAATTCTTTCTATCCCTCACTCATTCCCTCCCTTTTATTTACACGACTGGTTCATCTTACACCTCGCGGCTGTCATGGCATAATGTAGTGTACATGATTACCTTCTAGATCGGCTATAGCTCCGCATGATTTCATGCTGTCTTGCGGGATATATTCCACGGCAAAATGGTGGAGCACCAAGGCCGAGTCAGTGTATACTTCCTCCCAAACCACCTCCCTCGCTTCAAATGGAAAGTTCTCCCGATCCGCGGAGGATTTCAGAGAGCGTTAAGCCCGGCTTTGAGTTGGCGTCCGCCTGTGTGTGCTCTTGCGGTGCAGTTGAGTGTCTTCTGTGTGCCCTCCGTTCTCCAATCACCTTTTGTGCCAGTGGCGCCTCATATTCCACAGGGTGCTCGCCACGTCAACTCTGCGAAGTTTTGGACGAGAATTCCCTCCGTTCCGCGGCTACCGTTCTCAATCGGCATACGTCATTTTTATTGATTACGGTTTAGTACGCGGCCAAGTTACTCAGAGCGTCGCAAATCATTTCTGATTGAGGCGTTTTGGGACAAAGGGTGCTTGTTGCTAGGTACCTGGCGAATGGCCAGTTCGGTGGGCGATAATCGGGAAGATTGTTTGTTTGCTTTAAGCGTTTCTCAAATGTTAGGAGATTTTTTTCCGAAGGCGGCTGTTTTATTTAGGGGATCATGTTGGAATGGTAGCTAAGGGGTTGGCTTTCTACGCCGTGGGCTAGGGTTCTAACGAAGTCGTTTTTCAAAGACTACCCAATCACTACTTAGTGCTTTTTGGAGAGCACTTCAAGTGCAGTACTCCGTCCGTCGGATGGGACGTAAAGCCGTGGTCCCATGGTGCCTTTCGTTAGAAGTAGGGCCCGACGCAGGTTTTCTTTCCACCCTTCCTCACCTGACATTCCCTCTTGGCAAAAATGACCTTACCTGTCGACCACCTCCCCCAAATACCACACCAGATGTTTTTATGGCGTATACGTATTTGTATGTATAATGTATATGTATACAAAAATACATGTCTGGTATTAACTCACTCTAGAAATATAAATGAAACCTCTTGCCCTAGGGTGGGTACAAAAAACCACTTTATTAGGCAGTGAAAAAATAAAACTATTGAGTTCACGAGGCAGAGTTTTCTCTAACATTCAATGGGATACAGCCAATCTTTATCGAGACAGGAGAGGCACAGGAATGACTCGGGAAAAGACAAATGTTTGAATTGGGCGAAAGAAGCAAAGGTGTGAGGAAGAGGAGAAATATGGAGGGAGCGGATAAAGATTGACGGGGATTGGTGGTGTTTTAATGGGCGCGGTTGATCCCTGGTGCAGAAAACGCACGAAAATATTCCAAATATACGCCTGCTTCAAGTTCTCAAGCTCTAGGGGGGTAGTGGACGGGGGAGGGACACCGTTCAATATTCCCACTCTGTAAGCTTAATCAAATAAAGTATTGTGGGAAGACGCATGGATAGCGCAGAAAGGGAGTATATACTATTGCATGACGAGCGATGCAAATTCATTCACGGATGCCAAGGTGGATTGGCCGATGCAATATATATTTTAATCTTTCAGTCGGAAAAAGATTACTTAATGCTTGGAAACTTTTGCTTTATAATAATACACTCTAATTTCTCACTCTGTGAGTCCTGTTCCGAGTTTCGATTGGATAGGAGAGGGTTGAATTCACCGCAGAGGCGTGTAAATTTCATGAATTACGCTTAGGAAATCATTTGCCTTGATTAGGATTCAAAATCGGATCTCCAGAATTGGCCCACTTACACAACCAAATGTTTGGCTATGTAGTTTCAGTTTTAGAACGTTAGGGGCGTTAATATGTTTTACCAAATGAAAATTACCACATTCGGAGAGCTGCTGGATCTTCAAAGTGAACCGTAACATGATAAAGGCAGCAGCAATAATTCGATGGAAATGAACCGTTACCATCGAAGTGAGCCATAAGAGGGACCTTTTACTTTCACGCCGGAGGCCGTCATGTTTTACAGTAACAATGAGCAGGGTATTGAATTTATTTTTGGCTCTTTGTAGAAAAATAAACTTTAAAAGGATATAAATTCAATAAAAATTATAAATATTTAATAATTGAGTAAAATATTCGTGAAATAAGGTAAAATCTTGGTTTGTTTTTATTTTGCTTAAGTTCTTCATAGTATTACCTTACATTTATCGTAATGTTACTATTCACGGCATAAAATATATTCAGAACTCAAACACTTACGAATGCTATTGCTTTAAATTCATGTAATTCAGTATAAACAATCTGAGGGCCACAGACCTAATAAAAGGTTTTCACAATGTTTTTTTGGTCACATGATAGGGATTAGATTTTTTACGAAGGTAATGAACAGCTAAGTGAGAAAAGGTAAGCTATACTATAGCAGGTAATTCTTTAAAGCTAAATTTTAGCACGGACAATGACTATTAAAGTTTTCTCATGGTATTTTTATGGATATAGTTAAATTTTAAGTTCTGCCTCTAATATTTGCTTCCTACACGGATATAGGAGGGAAATAGGCAATATAAATCCACGAGGAAAGATTCGTGGAGAGAAACTTTTTCCCGAAGACATTCGTGGTTGACGTGACTCCTTGAATCAATATCCTTGATATTTTGGCAGCAACAAGTTACTATTGCGATCGGGCATTGTTTTCTCCAGCCTTCGCGTTTGATGATAGCAGCTCAACACGAGATAAAAAATCAAGGCACTACTGACTACGTTACTTTCTCTAATAGCTTTCCGGGACACGAAACCTCTTTTAAGGGTATCATTGATTACCATTGGGGATGCGATCGGAAAAGTTCTTTGAACTCTTTTCTTTTGTTCAGCTGATGAGAACGATTCTCCGTATTTGGAAGAAAAACGTGCCGTTTTATCGTGAGGTTCCATGCTCCCCAAGTCACTATTCACACGTACCTTTATCCTGTCCATTTCCTATCCTGAGGTGGATTCTATACAGGCACATGATATCAGAATAATTAGGAAACGAGATAAAATAAATTTATTTATTGCATTACGTTAAAAAACTTTAAAGCGAGGAGCAATATATCATAAATTTCTCGCATAACACAGTAATAAAGTAGAAATACATACATTATTACTTCATAAATTAATACACATGTGTTCCACTGTAGAATTATTGTACAAAAATTGCATATTTCAATGTCACTGAAGTGAAGAAAGTTATAAACAATGAGAGTGTCAGAGTAAAAACAGTAAATTTTTTTGCTTAACTGTAATCATTTATAGATTTTTTGGCTGAATAGGAGATAAAAAAATTGTATTTGAAGGTGTACAGTTTATTGTTCTTTCATTCCTTTGGTATCTCGCTCGTAAAGTGAATAGAATTTAAGTGAAGTAATAGGGTTTCTTGGACAATTCACTTTTACTTATACCACAACTTTATAGTAATTTTGATATAATAGGATCAAAACATTTGAAACTCTTAAAAATTTTTTAAAATTTCAACCATATGTGTTTAGCATTATAATCGAGGTAATTATCGTTGATGGAAATCACGGGGTTTTGCAGTCACTTTTACCACTGTTAGTGGAGTAAGTTTTACTACATTTATAGTACTTTATTCTTATTCTTAAAAGCAGTTTAATGAGGCATAAGCAAGCATACCTACCCTAAAACTTTATTAGTGTTTAACCCATGTTTCCATGCAATATTTGCTAAGTATTCAGTACAAGTGCGGGAATGCAGAAATGGTACGTTGAGGATAAGGTTACTGATGGTAATTTATTGAAGAAATTCATTCTGAATAAAATGTGTGTAATTTATAAGAAATGGAATATATTTAAAGACTAGATAGGATACAATGAAAGTTGCTGTCGTGGCAGTGTTCAATTATGCGGCTCAGAGGCACTTCCGGCTTCTTCCTCAAAACATTAGTCATATCATTTAAATCGTTCACGTGTTCTTCCCGCGATTATCCATCCATCTTATTCATCAAATGATTTTTCCTATTCTCAATTGTAGATTATATGTAGGTGCTCGGGTAGGCACAGTTTCCACGTTGAATTTTCTTTCATATCTAACGGTTAACTTTGGTCATGCCAATGAATGCTGACATAAATTCCTTTCAACCGCTAAAAAGTTTTTTTATATCTAAGTTTAAATCCATTCCCTGGGTTTATTACATATTTCCTCACTTAAGCAGCCCAGGAATTCTGTATTTTCTAGCATATAATCCTTGGAAGATAAAATCTTGATCTCTTTACCTGTATTTACTCTTTAGTCATTCATTTTCTACTCCTTTGGTTCGCCGTACTTACTCTTAGGTTCTTTTTTCGTCAATCGCTGGGTCGCACATAGTCCTTCAGTGCGTGCTGTTGCGCTTTTTATCGATGATATGACCTCATTCCCCTTTAGTGAACTCAACTCTCGCACAGGAAAATTCCCTTATCGAATCCTCAAATTTGCTCTCTTTGATTTTGGCAAGCACTGCAGTGGAATATATATACTTGCGCAGACCAGATTATGATGCGCTAAGGTAGTATTCCAGCGTTTATAAAACTTCAATTCGCCGAGAAATAAATAAAATTCGGAGCAGAAACTTAAATAAAAAAATAAAAACCCTCAATAGGAATTAGAGCGAGTATTGCGCGCTGAGGAAAATGTGATAGCTACGAGCATAAAATTAAGGTAAGTGTTCTCTTTCATAAGAGCTTTTTTTGGATTGTTTCTGAATCAAATATCTGACCGATAAAATCAGATCTACATTCATCACCACGCAAAGTGAAATACCTAGATAACGTAGGCCACGCGAAATACTGCCTCAAATTTGCGAGTGATAGTACCATCGGAGAACTATTAGGGCCATTGTTTACTCTGCGAATAACTTGGACAACAAAATTTATTATTATGTGTCAATGGAAAAAGAAAATTGTTGGTGGGCTCCAGCTTCCTTCCTTCCTTCCTTCAAACTTTGTTGATGCAGAAGCATTAGTAAGTTTTTAAGCTGCCAATAGGGTGGTTTCCTTTTATTTTTTATTGGCTAAATCGAAAGATTATTACTCCTGGAGTACGAATTTCACACTTTTAGATTTATAAATGACGATATCTATTTTTTGCGATTAAATAAAAAGTGAAAATTTTCAAGCGCGCGAAAACGCAACGGCTAAGTAGGAATGCTGGGTAAATCCAGTGTGACGTCATTCTGCTTCCCGCTGTCGCAACGTGAGGTGACCTTGGGGCGAGGATGTGTGCGCCACTGAGATGCAGGCTGCTAGCAGGTGGCGGAGTACCCTGCTAGCAGGTAGTTCTTGGCTTAAATAAGGATTATTAATACCTTATCAAACGAAGGAAACTTTCCGACCATAGGCAGTTTTAATAGGTGATTATTAAGAGACGTTTCCCTGAGCTCTGTGCCTCATGCATGCATTGGCAATCTCAGACGATGTAAAACTCCTATTGCCATTCGTCTGAACTGGTATTTCTAAAACCAAATAATTTGTATATTATGAATACACTAATGGTGGGTAACGAATCCCAATCAATGCCTTTCGTTTTTTTTGATGAAGGAAACTACCCTATTTTTAAATGGCATCAAGCTATCGGATGCGTAAAATTTGCGCGTGAACAAATAGCCTCATTCCAATGCATATGGAAAGTGGCGTGTGCAAGATAATCAACAAATACTTCTTTCATAGGCTAAGTCTTGCATTTATTCTATTTTCCTGGGCAGGCAACAAAAGAAAATGATCAAGTTGTGATGCGGTCTAATCTTAGGAATAATAACGCTTTTTTATTGAAAAGCCTTTTCCGCGAGCAGTTGTGTGGGTTACGAGGACGAACATTTCTATTAAGTCTTTGGCCGTTTAAAACTCATGAAAGAAATAATCTAGCTGTTTACGCCCCTCAAGTTTTTCGGTCATAATTATTTCTCTGCAAGTATTCGACGAATTTATGCCGTGGTCAGCGCCTGCTTTTTATATTTTTCCATTTTTAACTTTGGCTTGTCGCACGACATGTTTCTGGAGCCATGTAAAATATACCATAGCTATGATTGTGTTCAGTGCTTGGTACCTAGCAAAAAGAGCACTTGTCAAAAGCCTGAGTCACTCCATAATTTTTATCGTCTCCTCCAAGCGATAGGAAATTCCAGCACTTGCTCTAATGATGGCGAAAATATGACTGTTTCACGCAATCATTTTCCAAGAAGGAGATTCCTTTCCTTTTTTCATCTCCCCGCATGTCCCTTATTCCGTCGCTGAAATCATCGCTGGTAATAAGAGGTGCTCTAGAATTAATTAAAGACTATGTGTAAGATTCATTTATCTAGGAGTTGCTTAAAAACCAAGGTATGACAGTAAATCAGGTGAAATGAGTAAAAATACTTGTGGATTCGATTCATTTGTATCAATGAAGAGGGGTTGTACACAACAAGAATAACCTCGAGCATAAATCACTGTACAAGCTCAGCATTCTAATGCTTTTGTTGTAATGTTATTCAATTCTGCTTGGACATTTTTTATTCAATTGTTATTACAGTTGAAACATAATTAGAATTTCGTTTGATGCATCATCATTTTTTATGAAATACTAAACCGTGCGTTCATATCGTGACCAGGAAATGTTTTTATTTATATCCTAATGGTCAGGGAAAGTATTACCGATCAACTGAAATGCATATGATTTGAATACAGATTCCCACTTTACTACCTGTGCGACTTACGATGGATTCGTCATATAATTTGAGTTGGAAGGGACAAGTGTGTAATTTTACGCCTTATTTGTTAATGAAAAAGTTTTAGATAGGCAAAATTTACGTGCGCTGATGCTCTTCAAACTGATAACTCGTCTGGAATTAATGCCAATTCAACATATGAACTGGAATTCTCTTTACGATCCGACCATTCATGAACTACTATACGTTATTATTAACTGTATCTTATTTTGTGGAGTTTACAATAAACGCAGATGTCGGAGCTTTCCGGTCGAGAGCTTGGCTCCTAATTTGAGGCCATAATTTGAAATATCACTTTATCATTTCATCAGAGAAAGGGCTCCTTGGGCGATTTTTCTTCCCATTGAATGCTTTCTTCTAGATGAATTTTTTTCGCTTGCCTTCTCTCTGATCTTCTTTGAAGCGATTGTCATGTTCACTTTACCTCAAGTGCTGACCTGGCGGAAGCTGAGTACCTCCTTCCCGATGTCTCGAAAAAATTGGAACTTTGTGGTGCCACATCGATCGTAACTAATTTTCTTATCGCATGACCGAACCGATGTAAGCGGTGTGATGATGTCGACAGATGCGGCGGCCGATACATTGATTTCCTGGAACTCGAGTGTCCTTCCCGTGTTGTCGTAGTAGGTGGTGAGTGTTGACAGATATTAAAGAGATCTTACGTAAGGAGAAGGATAAACCAAGGGTAAAAAAATGAGAGGCAGAGATAGAAGAGAACAATGTGGAGGGGAACTGGCAGTGATAGGAAAACGTATTGAAAAAATGTAATCGGGCTCTGTTAAAATTACTCTGTAAAATTAATATTTAATTGCAGTTAAAAATTAATTTCTGAAATAGTAATCAGTAGGATTTACATTACCAATACAATTAATTAAAAATTTTATCCTTTGAATTATGCAATCTCTGTTGATGTTTACACTAACAGGAAGCGCTAACCTATAAAAGAGCATTTTAATTATTATTTATGATATTGGCTAAAACATTAATTGCATTATTTTATTTAGGCTAGGCACTTAAAGGCATAAATAAATATGCTCCACCGAACTTTTTCACCCGTGGATGAGGTTAAAGTAGCTGCAAATGCCTGTCGTTCAGAGCGCGTGGAATTCAAATTTTCAATTTTGATTTCTAAAATGTAACGATTACTAAAATTTTACCGTAAACTATCACGAGCTTCGGAGTAGATTACAAGTGAAAATTACCATAGATGTTACTTTTACAGTAATTTGATTTCTTCTACTTCATTACATCTCACCAATGGACACTGGATTCTTTATGTTGCCGAAACTGTATTGAGATTTGGCGAATTGACGAACGAGAGTTTGAATGAGACTCTTTGAAACGCTTATTTTGGAGACGTGCCTCTCCCACTGTTATATCGATCTTTTTTGTTCCTTATTACTCGGTCAAAACTTTTGTTACCATCTTGATAATTTCAGGGGAGTGAAAATAAGGCACAACCTCGGGGAATTTAATGCCATTCTTTTTCATAAATGATATCGTCTTAAACAAAAAATGGTTATTCACGAAAAATGAACCAAAACTGAGTTCTTTTTGCCGCAATTCTGAAACTTTGGGGAAATTTTTGGAAGAAGAACACATCATTGCCGCTTGACCTGTCTCTTATGGTTAGCTATTACTCTTTTAATACTTAGGCTCTCATTTTCAGGTGTCTAGTATAGATCCTTGTCAATATTTTCCTGTATCTCACATTTGCATTTTTTACCTCAGAATTTCTTCACATAAAACATTATATGTTTGAGATAGAGGCATGCTTTGACAAAGGTAAACTCTATTCACTTTGGAAATTGGAAAATGATAACCTAAGTTTTATTGGAGTAAGTTGTCGCCACGAAAGAAAGAGGAAACACTACTTCTTGTGAGAGAGTGATGCGTTATTTTAATCTTTGTTCGACAAAGGTTGAGATGGGTAAATCAACTTTTCTCGTCAGATGTCTCTGACTCCCGCACAATATGGGATTTTTTTTGCATTTAAGTGTGTAGTTACGACACTTATAATAAGTGTATTCCTACAAAAAGTATTTCTCTTACACCGTAATCTACGACAGCTCTCAATAATGTTGTTTTATTATTCTTCCATTTAATTTGAAATGAACTGAAGCAGCTTTGCTCTGTGGAGGATCTCCCGTTCAGGCTCAAAAATCTTCACGTACCGTATCGTATAAATATCGTGTAATTTTAATTCTGGAGGATAGATCTTGCCAATCCGTTTGAAATAATGCAACTTTCGATATTTTGTGGTGAGTGAAGTGATAATAGCAATAGGGATTCTACCAGAGGTGTATTTTTTAGGTACCTATTTGGGAAGTGCAGAATCTTTTATTTATTCTCAATTGAAATTAATTAAGTGGGCTTTTTTCTCATCCTCGTGAAATACGCCGCTCAAATAAAAGTGATACTGCCCGTTTCCTGTACTTCATAGGAACCAAGTTCCCCGTCTCTACTCGATACGAGATGATTTTAAGCGGTAAAAACTCCATTTACACCTAAATGGTCTTTCCGTTATCTTATGGACGAACATTTTTCCCGCTATTTATAAAATTTTCCTCATAAAATATCTTGCGTGAAATAGGGAAGTGCACTAGTGTTTCAAATGCACCAAACACATTTTTTAAATTAGAGTTCAGAATAACATAATGTCGTAAAACCACAGTTTAAATCCTAATAGTGAATACTTTATTCGAGATGACCGTCTGAAATATGGAAAAATTCAAAGGCCGCGAAAACGGGTGTCCATGTTGAATATTGGCCGTGACGTCACAAGGCAGTAGCAGAAGGCAGCTTCTACACCGTTTAGTTCTACCACTATTATTGCATAGAAAAATTTCAGAATTTGAGGGTATCCGTTTTTTGCTGTCATAAAATATCTTCAGAATATATATGTGGCTGCTTCTCTTTTGAGTAAACGACTTCATCATTGCGTAATATATTAATATTCATTTACGTGTCAACTTCAAGTTTGGAAAGAGTAGTACGAATAGCACATTGAATCTTTAATAAATGCATCATGGCATTTATTTTTCGCTGGGTATATTTTGACACAATGCCGTTTATCATGCCAAAACTTTTTTTGTAAGAACCGAGTCAAACTAATAAACCTATTTCAGACGTTTGCTGCAAGACTTATTCGTTGCGTATGTATTCACGCCGGCCGGAACGTTCGCCCTTCGCAACTAGAATCATGGGATGTTAGCCTTATTTCCGAGCTGGCTGGTTGTTGCAATGGTTCGCTGTCCAGGATGGGTTCAAGAAAATATAATCTTGGTTGGGAGAAGGAAAATTCCAACGATTTATAAATGGTATACCAAACTTTGATGTATTTATGGTTACTGAATAAGGAGGACAGGTTCAACGCTCCATAGAAATGCGAGACGTTAAGGCTAACAAGGGGAGACCGCGTACCTTGCTGCATCTTTTTCAATTAGGGCGTTAGTTAGGCTGTAAATAATTAATTTTCATGCGTTACTTTTTACAAGTTATATATATAAATCCAAAATGTCCACTACTTCTTAATGGGTCGGTTGGGGTAGTGGTAGCGTGCACGATACAATGGATAGATTTCACCCGAAGGACCGTGGTTCAAGACTGCGTCATGGCATTATTTTATGTTGTCTTCATTGTGATCATACGGCATCAAGTTTATCATTAATTATAATTGCAGCAATCATTGACATGAGACAATTTTTTTATCATCGTTATGGCGTTTAGGTATTTTAGCAGTGTCATTACAAACGCAGAGATACGATGACTACAAGGGTTGGTGTGCGCTAAAATGTTAATTTTTTCTTTGCATATACTGACCAACTTCCACATTAAAAATGAAAACCACTCTTGCAAGAGCACATACCATTAAAGGCTCGCGGCAAGCAACAATATGCGTACAGGCATAATTAATAAGAACACAAAGCGAATATAAAATGCCATATATCTCGAACACTTGTAATTCACATTACTCCAAAGGGAGTTTACTTACTCAGTACATACCTCAGTACCTACCAGTTTACCTCAGTAGCAGTGCTAAAAGAACCATTCTGAAATATAATTTCAACTAACAAATAGGATGAAATAAAAGTTGATAACCCTAGACCGGGCGCGCTGGCGTATAAAATACGTCAATCTTTGAAAACCAAGGATTTCGACATTGTACGTACATTCTGGGCTATAATGGTCTCGTGTATTCTTACAATGTACTTTGACTGCCCAAAATGCGAGTTTTCAAAGTTCGAGGTATTGTAGCTAATTTTTTGGATCAGCAAGATGAACCCGTCACCAGTGGAGTACAAATTACGCCGCGCGACCTGCCGTGTACCTTTATATCTGTATCACCTATAAATGTACTAATTTCAACAAATAAAGATTAAATTTAACAAAAATCGTTTGTTATCATATATGCACATATCATGGGCAAAGTACGCTTTTTGCCCGGTCGTGTAAAATAACAGTCGCGCCATAATTCTTTAACCAAACTACTTTCAGTTCATAAATTACGTAGGTCTACGCGGAAGATGCTATATTTGGACTCAACACACTTTCTGATGTAACTGAGGTACCTATTAAGTAAATTATTATAATATACATCAATTTGATCTTACAATACCTTCAAATGATCTTCAAAACAGAATATCATCGATAGGTAAGAGTCAGGAGCAGCCTTGAACCATTTATTCCGTATGGCTTGTGCTTAAGGCACGGGAATGAATATCTTCTCCAGGCTTTTGTTTCGACGTCGAGATGAAATTTGGAACAAAATATCATTTATAATTCTATTTTGAATTCATGTTTTCGGTACTACACGACATTTTTAGGAAGCAAACTCCACCGATTCCCGGAAACTCTCGCCGCGCTAAAGAAAGCGACGGAATTCAGCGATACTCCACTGGTGACTACTGCCTTGTGACGTCACATCTCAATCAAGATGGAGGCACTGTGTTTCAGCGCAACATGAAATTTTCCGACTTTCAAAACGATTTAAAGTGCATACCCCAGATGCAGAAAATAAAAGTGACTATACTAATGTTTCTTTTTTAGGCTAAACTTTCAAATTCAGCAATAAAAAAAAATTAGTGCACTTCCCTATTACCCAATTATACAATGTATTAAGCAATTTATTCCCGTATAATTGGTACCTGTCATGCCTCAACATTTAATCATGGTAAAAGAGTAGTTTTTTTTAATCAAGTGCCTTTGCCGACTGCAAAACATAAATTGGTAGTTTAATGTGCTCCCTTAATCATAGCCTTTTCAGGTTTTAACGATTGAGACTTAAGTCACAGTTAAGAGACAGTGGATTGCCATGACTATAATTAACTCAGTGGTTGCGAATGTAAACGTTGTTTATACACCATTATGCTGCCAAGATTAATTTTATGTTTATAAAGTCCTTGCAATTTATACTACCACCCCTAATTGTTGTTACTATGGCCAACGGTTTTATTTCGAGCGAGATTGTGCGTGGAGATATATTTTTTCTTTCTCGTGCGTGCACAATTAGATCCTCTAGAATAGGTCAAGTGAAATAAAATTGTTTGTCCGACGTTGCTACTTTCTTTCGCGGTACGTTCACAGGAAATCCCTCTCTAGGATTACGTCTCCGTTCGACTAAAATGCCCTAGCAAGTCGCCTGATTGCGTAACGGCCCTGTAAGAAGGCGTCGCGTCGCCGCTTTTCCCTTGCATCCTCTTCTGTTTTATGACGAAAAAGTGGGACAAGGAGTTTCCTCAACAATCTCTTGAGATTCCCGAGCCTTAATTGTTGAGAAATTTCACGGACCATCATCGATCCGGGAGGAAACTGGTGACTCCTTTACCTTACAGTCTTTCGCTCAATCCATTTGTTGGAGAATATTGAAGAATTTTGGTCCAAGTGTCCTCCAACTGCGCCGGCGAAGCATATTAGCTCGAAGGGAAATAAGATGATACGTAGTTGACAAGGCAAAGAAGAATACATAAAATCAGAATGATCATTTTCATACGGGCTAATTGTTACATTATTTGATTTCTGATCAAACTGAAGTAATTTAGCTGTGAAGGTATTGGACTTAATAACCACATCTTTCATTTCATCGGCCCTTTTATGTTTTTTCAAGGTGACAAACTTTTCATACACATTGAAACAATACATATACAATGATACCGCTCACTCAGCCCCAAACTCGTATTTCATTAAAACGACTGAGGAGAAGGAAGGGTTCTTAAACAATCGTATTTTCCTTTCCAATATTCTTTCCCGACGAACTTCCAAGCTGAAGAGCAATCGAGAAGTCAATTGACCGTAATATTTTTCAAAAAGGTAATAAGGGGATCGTGGTGGCCCGGGAGGAAATGGGTTGGGCAATAGGGTAGTTTCCTTCATCAAAGAAAACGAAATGCATTGATTGCGATTCCTTACCCACCATTAGTGTATTCATAATATACAAATTATTTGGTTTTAGTAATCCCAGTTTAGACGAATGGCAACGGTCAATTTTAACCTCATTCGAAAAAGGCCAGATTGGCGCCGATGCGATTCCACTCCACGTGACGTCACAGGGACCTAGTTTCTATTAGAGTAGATAGGAGTTTTACCTCGTCTTAGATCACCAATGCATGCATGAGACACAGAGCTTAGAGAAATATCTCTTAATAATAACACATCAAAAATACCTAAGTTCGGAAAGTTTCCTTCGTTTGATAGGGGAATAATAATCCTTATTTAAGCCAAGCGCTCCCTGCTAGCAGGGTACTCTGCTACCTGCTAGTAGCCTGCGTCGTATCAGCGCTCAAGCCTCGCCCCAAGGTCACCTCACAAAGGCGGCAGGGGGAACCAGAAATACGTCACACGGACTTTTCCCATCATTCCTACTTAGCCGTCGCGTTTTCGCGCGCTTAAAATTTTTTACTTTTCGTTTAATCGCTAAAAATGGATATCGTCATTTAAAAATCTAAAAGCGTGAAATACGTACTCCAGGAGTAATAATCTTTCGATTTAGGCAATAAAAAATAATAGGAAACCACCCTATGGAACTTCACGACTAATTCCTGCCGTTGCTGTATAGATAATAGTAACACGTCCGTCATGCTACTTTGTGGCATGAAATCATAAGCGTGTTATTTGCTGCATTTTTTATCAAATTATTTATTCATTTTTTAAGGCTATTTATGTGTGTAATGAAAGCCGTGTCGAAAAATAAATATGTAGATGTAAAAAGTTTTCTTTATATCGATTTAAAATGATAAGAAAATTCCACTACGTCAAGCCCGATATTGCGGAGCAATTGGTATTTGCCTTAAAATAATTGCTTTTAGACTTCTAAATGTCCACAATTTCATTTAATTGGCAAGGAAATCCAAAAGCAGTATTCGATGTGATGGAAACAGTGTCGCTCTTCGAATCAATTAAAACGAAAAATCTATTAACTTCACCTGATAGGACCACCTCGTTTATTTTTGAAGCTTCTGATTAAAATGAAATGCAGAGGTCAGTTGTTGATATGTTCTCCGAAAGAGGGCTTAATGGCGCGCTGGTAGAATCACCCCCATTTGCTCACGATTTTAAGAAGGAATTATTTCGCCGACCTTGTGAAAAAGAAAGCTCGAAAGGAAATGTGCGCGCAAAAATCAGAGTACACCTTCATATTCATTGAAGCCGCCAGGTTGAGCTCCGGCGCTGACTTTAATCCGTGGCCTAGTGACTAAAGCTTTGACAGACCGCGGCGTTCTTCTTTAAACAATTTGGGATCGCGGGCTGCAATCAGGGGAAATAATGAGGAGGCGGAATGAGCCTTTTGCTCCACTAATGGCTCGAATGCGAGGAGAGAAACGGATTTGCTCTTCGGGATTGTGGTCGATACACTGTTTCGCAAACCTCCTACCCCTGTCGCTGCATCCTTAAATGTCAGCGGAATTGAGCGACGTGGATATTATTTCACGCTTTCGAAGGTTAGAACCGATCGCGAAGGCCGGCGAAATTATCCATTCTTAAAATCGTGAGCGAACCATGGTGATCCTATTGCCGAGTCATGTAGACATCTTTCGGAGACTCGTTTTGACGTCTGGCCCTTACATTTCAAATTCATCAGAAGATACAAAAAAACGAGGTCATTTTACCTGATGAATTTAATAATCTTCGAATTTTACGCTATTAAAAGAGCGAAAATGCGTTAAATGCGATGACCTCGGACGATCATTTTAATTGAAATTCTTTTTATGGCAAAATATAAGTGGCGTTATCTAAATTTTTATATTATCCTTGTAATGAATCTTAATTTCTGGTACCTAAAAATTAATGTAACTCATCAAATTCCACGAAGCCACATACGCAGTTAATTTATGGTGGCCTTTTCAATTTGGGTCACTCGCCGACTATGATGATAGTCGCGGGCTCGAATACTGTGAGTTACGTATCTTAAGTTTCATCATGGATATTAATCAGTATTAGTTTATCTTGTTAATTAAAATTATAACGTTTTATTTCCCGCAAAAGTAACTATTTTTGAACATCCTTACACCTGCTATCGTAAGGTGTTCCAAATAATATTTTAATAAGAGTACCCCAAGAAACGATCGAAGGTGTCCCCACGAGAGCGACATTAACCCGATCGAATGATGAGATAGTGTAAAAATTATTTCAACATCAGATTTAGGTGATCAAAATCATTGTTTAGTTGGTTATTTTAATGACACTGTTAATTATGGCCATCTTATTTTGATTTGGGCCTACTATGCGGCGCAGAGGCCCACGCTTTCCAAAATATATCTTGAATAAGAATTGCAACACACACACCTGCCACACTTTTAAAAATATATCTGACATACCTAAGCCTTTCAAGGATGCCAAAGGAAATGTTGCTCAATAGGACTACAAGTGGGGGAAAATATTTTATGTTCGATATACATCGCAGAGAACCTAACTTTGATTATAGAAAACGCGGATTATCTGAACTACATGTACACGAAACTGAAGTAGGCGTTTGAGCAGTGCGGGATCATTATTAACAAAAAGAGCGAGAATAATCAGTAATTGAAAGTGATGAAATACCACATCTACCTTCAGAAAACGAGTGTCTAATGGGAGTAACCAGTGCAAAGTACTTAGGAGTTATATTGGATAATAGCGGAAGCAGTCACCATGAGATCAACAACAGAATTACGAAGGGGATTAATATCATTATAGTTCGAAATTCTATTTCATGGGACCAACATATTGGCAGAAAAACGAAGGTAAGAATATATAAAAAAAATAGTACCAATTTTGATGGAGCAGAGACATGTTGCATTAATAAAAAAACAGGAATGGGTAATTGACGACTGAGAGAGATTACAAGAGAAGGAGTTGCAGGAATAGGAGACTCCATAAAACTAGAAATGATATCTTAACGAAGAAGATGGAATTTGAATAAAGATATACTCGAGTCGTAGAGGGAAGCAACTACTCTGGTTTGCCCATGTCAATGGATTGGATGTCACCAGATACAAGAGTCCGAGAGGTAGCAGTGACTCGCTAGGATGAAGGTCATGACATCATCAACTTTTCCGCCGAAGGACCTTAATTTTCTGGGGAAGTAGGCATCGAATAGAGAAACGGAAGAATAGGGGTCTCTTCGTTTTTCAAGATAACCACAATCGACAATAAAAAGAATTTGGTCATCGAGCCCATTTTGTGTTGCCGTCTGTTCAAAGGATGGCTTGTATGAAATATTGATTGTTCTAATGAATTACATTTGTGGATGTTAATCAAAATAATCCGCTTCTTTCTCCCTGATTTACTGGCCCGTACAAAGATTACCATGTATCCAAAGTATTTTGTTATCGTATCAAACCTAGGTCGCTGGACGTGCCGATTCAGTTATTGTAATTATGGGAATGAAAACAGTTGAAAAACGTACAGTTGCTCGGGATAGAAAAAGTAAACAAGTAAAGTAGCTCAAATGATAAGAGTAGCGCTTAAGCGTAAATGCAATCACTGTTTATCGCGAATGATTAACAATAAAAAATCAATGAGTAACCATTAATCTTGAAAGTAATGGCTAAACTAGGTTCATCCAACTCAATGAACCGTTATTCTTTCGAAAAATAATCTTCATAAATGACATCTATTCCCAAACTCATCCGTTACGTCGCGTATGCCGGAAGAAACAGTAGATTAATATACGCGCGTGATGATGGCGCCTCTAATCCGGGATTCATCGGCTTAAATGCAAACAATTTGTGGACATTCCTAGCATTCAATTATATTTCACGTTAGATATATTGTTCCATTAAATCTTTCCTGATGTATTTGGTACGTAGTGATTCTTATTAGAAGTATTTCTCGTGATACTCGAATTTTGGAAAAGTATTGGTAAATCAAACCAATTTAATATACGATTTTGACTATAAGAATTAAGTTCCAGCCATCAGATCGTTCTCTACAATCTCAAGTCTTGTATTTTTCCTTCCTTATTGATTAGTGGAGAGCGTGGTAGCCAAGTGTGTAGAGCACTTCGCTGCTGACCGAAAGGTCCTGGGTTCAATTCTCTGCTGAAGCCATTGGGCACTTCAAATCTAGGGGTAGGACGAGGTGACCTGATGAAATGAACTGGACAGTGATGGAAAAATCGATTTAGATTAAAATCGAAAATCGAATTTAAATAGCAAAAGATTTATGGCATTGAGATCGAACAATGATTTTTCAGCTTCGATCCTGACCATTTTGTTTGATCTCAGCAGTATCACCACCGGCCCATGATAACGTCATCCGTTCCGCGTGAAATGCTTTTCTCTAATGCCGGCAAAGTTGGAAAAGTCACCTCGATCATCAAGAAAGTATCTCAATCAGTTGATCTTTCTAAAAAAATATCAATGAAGCGGAATGGTTCCTAGCGGTGACCCCAAAACTTAAATGTGCATGCATTTGTAAATTTTTACTACTAATAATTCACTAATGAATTCCAAGTACATTTTTTGGTATTTTTTTTCTGCATCTTAAAGATGTATTTTGAGTGTTTTTCGAACCTATTTTTAACAAATTATGTTTTTTTTTAATAACCGTTGATTTTTCCAATAATCGGCATTTCGGTTATAATTTCGATTTTTCTGAAGAGTCGAGCTATTCATTTCGATTAGAAATCGATTGCTCGAAAAATCGATGCGAATTTTGACCGAAAAATTTCCATTACTAAACCTGAACCCACTGTCCTGAAAGTGTTAGGTGCACACGCCTGTGGCCTAATCCCGGATGAGTTCTACCTTCGCCTAATCAAGATAACCTTCGGGTTGAATCACTGACTGAGTGAGTGAGATAGAATTACCAGATATTTATGCACTTTTATTGAACCACTATGGCGCAGTACCCAATTGTTCGGCGCAAATTTGGTGTACCGGAAGTAGGTCGCGTGACTCTCAGTTTAAGCTCTTATCCCACGATTCACAGTGTCCCAGTGAAAGCGAGTCTTAAAATATGTTGGAGAATTATAATCTCCTATAGATATGAAATAATCATGTAAGTCAGCATAACAATAAAATTCCTCACAACCCCTGGCGTTAATGACGGAGATACAGAAGTCATCAGTCAAGTGGACCTCAAGAATTGAGAAACCAATCTAAATATTTCTATGCGCCACTATCATAAAATACTGTCGGTATGTTTTGTTGGCAACTTCTACGAGTGGATAGCCTTGTATGATACGTTAGAAGATCTCGCCATTTTCGGAGGAGCAAGTTGCCATTAATTTTTGGTGATATAAATTGGCTCAGAAATTGAATCCGTGGGTTCGGCAGAGGAGTGATAGGTAGCGTCCAGCCTACTCTTAAGAACCCCCTAAACTTCTATGAACTTTGACGTGAGGCTAATTTTTCCTTTAATGCCAATTTAAATTAATCGCTCTTTTTTCTATAAACCGAACTTAAGACCGAATCTCCCAATAGGGTAGTTTCCTTTATCAAAGAAAACGAAATGCATTGATTTGGATTCGTTACCCACCATTAGTGTATTCATAATATACTAATTATTTGGTTTTAGAAATCCCAGTTTAGACGAATGGCAACGTTCAATTTTAACCTCATTTGAAAAAGGCTAGATTGGCGCCCATGCGATTCCACTCCACGTGACGTCACAGGGACCTAGTTTCTATACGAGTAGACAGGAGTTTTACATCGTCTGAGATTACCAATTCATGCATGAGGCAAAGAGCTCAGGGAAACATGTCTTAATAATCACCCATAAAAATTGCCTGAGTTCGGAAAGTTTCCTTCGTTTGATAGGGTATTTATAATCCTTATTTAAGCCAAGCGCTACCAGCTAGCAGGATACTCTGCTACCTGCTAGTATCCTGCGTCGTATCAGCACTGAAAGCCTCGCCCCAAGGTCACCTCACTTGCGGCAGCGGGAACCAGAAATACGTCACACGGACTTTTCCCATCATTGCTACTTAGCCGTCGCGTTTTCGCGCGCTTGAAAATTTTCACTTTTCGTTTGATCGCGAAAAATAGATATCGTCGTTTAAAAATCTAAAAGCGTGAAATACGTACTCCAGGAGTTATAATCTTTCGATTTAGGCAATAAAAAAAATAGGAAACCACCCTATTATTTCGGGGAAGATTTGAACCGCCCACACCACTTTACGGCCTTGATTTGAACATATTCCTTGCATATGATTATGAAGAGCGCGTTCCCTCAGCAAGAGCCATCAAATAGTTGTCACTGTGAACGTAATTTTTTTTCTTCAATTCGTGCGAACGACGCGAAAACGACTTCCACTTCCTCTCGTTCGCGATATGAAAAATCCATTTTCATTCCGCAGGGCAACGTGCCAGAGCTGTTCACCCGGTACAACGCTCCGCTATGACCTCTTCAATATTCAAGTGTGAGGAGACCGCTTATGTCATTGTGGCATTCATTACACCGCGTAGAGTTCAAGCCGTGCGAGGGAGGGATATAAAGCAAGAAACGAGAACGCTTTTCCATGTTTAAAGTGAATCCAAATGGGTGGGAGGGTCGGAGGAACGAGCCATCCACCAGCTCTCGGCTATCTCCGAGACTTATGACATAACCCGGCGGTTGCATCGCAGTGTTTACTGAAATCCATTCTCGATGTGCTCCCCAGCTCCCCAACCACATGCCATTGCGCGATCTGCCTTTCATTCTTATTCTCGTCCTGCTCCCAAAAAACCAGGGCGAACGTAATCAGAGCATGGGAAGAGTTGAATGCTCGCAAGTAGGTCATATTATACGGCTTCTGTCAACAATAGTGACGTTAGTGCCCGGGTAGGCTCGCTTTAGTTCTTGTGACGTCATTCGTCCTTTTTTTTTGGGAATCGAGTGAAAGCCAGTTTAGAGGATCCTCATCGTCATGGGACGCGATGGAGAACTTTGAGGAAGCCGACCGCTGCGTGCGCTTGAGTCAATGTTTTGACCCACTTAAATGATGAACCTAATTTCAATTCTCTTTGGAAGAGAGGCTTGAACGTTGACAGCAGCAGAGAAGTCAAGAGTGGAAGCATTCGAAATGTGGTACAACTGAGGAATGATGAAGATAAAATAGATCAACCGAGTAACTAATGAGGAAGTGCTGAGTAAGCTGAGTCAAAAGGGAAGTCTTCTAAAAACCTTAAGGAGAAGACGGGATAACTTAATTGGCCGCATCATAAGTCATAAAAGCCTAATGAAAACAATTGTAGAAGGGAAGAAGAGCAAGGGACCGCCCCGAATGAGTTACATAGGACAGGTTATAAAGGATGTAAAAGAAGAAATACGTCGCTATGAAAAGGTTAGCGGAGTAGAGAGAGAAATGGAGAGCTGCCTCAAACAAATCTTAGGATTGTTGACTAATGATGATGATGTAGATTATATCCGCGTGAAATGCCTTCATCATATCCTTACTGTAACTTATGTATTGTCATTATCCTTAGTGTAATTTGATGTTTTATCTTTTTATCTTTGTTTTAGTTTATCACCTAGTCCACAACAACTTTACGTAGCGTAATTAAGAATTTGAGGTGTAAATTTATGATTTCCGTACCAAATTATCCGGCCCCTTTTGAGGGTTGAATGCCGATTCATATAAATTGTTACGAGGTTAAGATGTTTGGCCTGAGAAGTGATGCATGCATAATTTTTAAATATTAATATAATGCTCTTCTAATTCGACAGGCAGACGCAAATTGCATGCGTTCCGTGTTTAAATTTCATTTAAAAATCCCCATTTTACACCAAGCAGTACTTTAATTAGAAAAAAATTGTTGCTGTATGAATGTGATTTGCTGTGGGTATAAATTATCATTTAGACAAAAAACTGAAATAATATTTATTTCTCATAACAATGACGGTTAAAATGTAAGTAATAACATAAAATCGTTACTTTTTGAGTTATTAGCAAACAAATGCTGTCATTTGGGTCAAATAATGTTTGTTATTGGAAAATGGCGCTACGATAGGGACAAGTAGTCGGAATATGGTTTGACTAAAAGTGTAAGAAATATATCATCAGCATTTTAATTGCCCTAATTTTTCTTTGTGACCTCGATTAATGTCATCTATGATGACAAAATTTTATTTATCAATG
Organism: Ischnura elegans; assembly: GCF_921293095.1. Lineage (NCBI taxonomy): Eukaryota > Metazoa > Arthropoda > Insecta > Odonata > Coenagrionidae > Ischnura > Ischnura elegans. The sequence continues at coordinate 95,732,750 of NC_060253.1, forward strand.
TCCTTGAAAATTATTCATACATTTTCTTAAAATTTTAAAATCACTCAAAGGATACTTTTCCTCCTCGAACATTTTACTCGCGTCTTTTCCCCTTGGTCGCCATTCTGCAAGCAGTCGTCGTTGTAAGGCGCTCAAGATTTTCACTCGAATCAGTGCTTCACCTAATTCTTCCCCTTCTAAGGACAGAACATCCCACAAAATGCTCATGCTTTCTTTGAATACGTGTACCTGGTACAAATCTTTCTCTTTTCTCGCAGGTCCCTCATTTCATCGCGCCCATACATGTCCACCATCAACGGCTTCCTTTGTCTGCTCGGGGCTTCCAGGGCGGTCTGCCTATTCATAGACCCATACAACCTCAGGGAGGTGAGTACCTAACTCTATCCGTGTGCCCGTAACATGAACGCTTTCCAAAGTTTCTGAAAAAAATGCTGTTTTCCAATCTTATGGAAATAAATACTTGTAATTTTTCACGATTATAAAATTTATTACGACCTCGGATTCAGTGTTACCACATCAACTTCTACGTGCAAATGGTTTTTAAATTTAATTTTGTACCTCATACACTATTTGTATCTAGAAGATAAAGTTGTAACATTGAAAATTAGGTCGTAATAAATTTTATATCCGCGGTAAATTGCAAATTTTTGATTAAACATCGAAACATTCTAATCCATCACGCTTGAATCCACGGCTTTTATTATTTTTGTATACATTTATGGAATAGGGATTTGCGATTTAAGAAAATTTACCACTCTTTATTTCGGAAATGATGAGATTGGTTATCAAGATTGGCCCGCCCCAGGTTAGTGGGTAAAGCTGGGCGCTCGTGAGTTCTTCTCAAATTCGTGCTTCTTTTAATTATTCCCTCGAAGGACAGAAACTCTAACGAAATGCTTCGTTTAAGTCGTAAAGTTAGGGTACTGCAATTAAGGCAATGCAGCTATTTTGAGTGATATTTTAGAAATAACCGCGTTACCTATTCTTGGTGGCCCTACGTTAGGGTGGTGCGAAAAAACTCAAGTTCCAAATTTCGTGTCGCTATAGTGCGGAAAAGTTGCGATACGTTAGTACAAGAAAAACCAAAAAAAGAATTATTAAAATCGGACGTCATCTTCCTATCCCGCAAAGCACCTGAAAAAAATGACCAAAATGAAAAAAAAATGTTTTTTTTGTCGTCTTAAAAAAATTAAATTAATATCTTTTAACGCTGTAGCAAAAAATGATTACAAGTAGTATAGGTTATTATTAACACAGACATATTTTTGGTTTCATACGGTTATTTCCGATCACACAAGATCATTAAAATGTATAAATTTTGCAGTTTCGCCTATTTTTCAGCTTTGTAATAATTCCTTGAGGATAATTTATGTGAAGTTTTAACTAGCCCTTTAGATAAAAAATGACAATATAACTGACCACTAGAATTGAAAGGCAAAATTGCACTTTAAAAAGGCAGCATGTTAACCCTATTGAAACCGAAAGTGAAGATGTTGAGGTTTTAAATTTATAAAATGTGGACAAAAGAAGTTTTTTTCACTCTTGGTTGAAGCGTATAAATCACATGAATACTTATACAGCGTAAAATCATCGAAATACAATGGCGTTCTCTAGCGGGACATTTGAAAACTATTATGGCCCCACATTAGTGTAAATATTGATAAGTGCCATACAGTACGTAGCGCCCAATATTTAAACAGTATTTCACGACGATTCATTGGCCAATAAATTTTGAAAGTGTCATCCGAGCTTCACTCCAACCATCTGTCAAACTTTTGTTACATACGTATTTCTTCTTTCACATCCTATCTCATCTCTTCTCATCGTAGCTCATTTGGAGCCATTCTTTGCCTATTTCAGACTATCGCCTTTATAAGACCTTTACGCCTCATGATGTTGCCAATTGAGTTATCCTGTCGTCTTCTTATGACTTTTAGGAGATCTATCTTATCTACGACTCTTCCTAACACTTTCTCATCCCTTACTCAGTCAACCCATTTCATGTGCATCATTTTTCAATAGCATCACATATAAAATGCTTCCACTTATGGCTTCCCTGCCTTTGTCAAAATCGAAGTCTCACTCTCTTGAAGAAAAATACTATATGCACTGCAAATTATGATGTTGTTCCTAACTTATATACATTTTATTTCATTGTCAGAAGATTATTAGTTTGGCAGAATTTCCTCTTTGCCGGTGCTATTCTACTCACTATTTATTTCTTGCTTCATCCATCGCTGGTTAATCACCTTCCTAGAAAGAAAAACTCTTTTGCCTTTTAAAGATTTTGTTTTCCTATTTTAATCTCTGTGGAGGTATTCTCTATTTACTGTTACTAATACCTACCTTAGTTTACTTTTTGTTGATTTTCAGCTAATTTCTGGCCATTGTCCTCTCCATAGTTGTCAGGGACTTCCTCAAATCCTTCTCTATGTCTAAATAACTGCTATTGCGTCAGAAAATCCCAATAATCGCAGCAGCTGCACATATAGCTTCTTCTTTCATTATAATTCCGTAGATATTGCCACCAGTAGCCTTCTCTTACAATTAGATTCCATTTTTATTGTTGAGTTACTCGTTTTTATCGTATCATTTGATAAAAATACCTGCATTTTGCCTTGAACTTATTAACCTGGCCTCAAAGCTGCGTTGTCACATAATTCATATCAATTATGTTCTCTGTTCCAATTTTCATTATCCTTGTATATCATATTGACAACATGAAAGAGACGGATGATGAGTGTGCTTTATTAAGGAATCAGATGTGACCGAGGAAAATTTGATGTATTAATTAAGAAGGATATTATTCTCTTATTTCAACTTTTTCTTCTTTAAAAAACCTTTATTTTTTTCGGAACGAAGTGGAGGTTTATCTTCTTTAAGAAGCAGACATCCTTTTTATAAATGCATTAATTCATGACTATTAATGCACTGTTTGTATGCACCGCATTCTTTAAATTTATTATTGCTAAACCCTTCGCCATTCATTATCTCCGCCATTTAACTTTGTGGAAGACCTTCCCGTCTCTTTGGGGAATATTCTTTCCGGGCGGGCAATTTCTTCCTTCCCATCTCCCGCGACCAACTTTCCCCACATAACACCCTCCCCTCCCTCCCTCCCTCTACTCCATTCTCCCACCTTTCTCTTCTTATTTATCCACCCACCCCCCTTCATATTTTTCTCGAGTTTTTTTCCTTAATTCTCCATCCTTCTCCCGGCCGTCTCAAAACATGGCTCTGCACTCAGGAGGAAGTAGAACAGGGGGGAGTGGTCACACGACTGGGAATTTCTGCATCACCGGGAAAAATAAAACCTGGGAATAAGGAGTGACCGGGAATAATCACTAGGAATTGCCTCAAGTTAACGGTGGAAGTTCTGCAGGTAAATAGGAAAAGTTTCATAATTTTAGAGGTGAGAAAAGAAAAGGAAACGAGTAAATTATACTGCTGTTATCACATTGATCAGAACTTACTTATCTGAGATTTTGTGGTAGGTTTAGGTATCAGAATTTATATAGGTAAAGTAGGTATATAGGTATAGTAGGTAGATATATAAAGCTGTATATTTATAGATAGGTGAGTATTGTTATCAGAACTTATCTATCTGTGGTTGCGTGTTAGGCTAGTGGGTAGTGTAGTTATATTCTGATCGACGGATCCTTGGTTCAAATCTCGGGTAAAGCCTTTGGATGCTTTCAATAAAAATCCATTGAAGTATCCACACAGATTCAGTTCTTCCTTTCACAGCTTCAGTGCCCATTCCACTTTCTTGATCTTCCTTGCGGAATAAAAGTCTTCCTAAGTCCTTTCCGTTTCCTTTCCTTTCCGGTGCTGATGACTGAAGGTGACGAAGCAATCAAGCTTAGGCAGTAATTTTTTAAACCAGGAGTCAAAATGGCAGCCGACATGTTTCCAGTTTTCTTTCTAGGCACATATTTGTGCGCATGCGCATTGGGACTGGAATAGTGAAGGAAAAAGTGGCCTATGTGTTGTATGAAGAGGGAAGTTCATGAAGGAAGGGGAGGCTACCATAATGTTTCTGAATTACTTCATGGAAACCTACCTTAATCGGTAGAATACTTTCCTAAATATAATTATGCTAGGGGATCAGGTTGGTCTGGTGGCTAGAGTGTTAGATTCCCATCCAGCGGGCTCGGGTTCAAATCCCGGCAGTGGCAGAGAATTTTCAGGGAGATCCCTGCTTGAGTGTTGTATGGGCGTAACACTTCGTCCGTCGGATGGGACGTTAAGCCGCGGTCTGCTTGGCGCCTTTCGTTAAGAGCATGCTAATGCCGACGCCGGGTTTCTCTCCATCCTTCCTTCCACACCCTTCCCTCATAGCGCAAATGACCTCAGCTGTCGGTCGCCTCCCCAAAATACCATACCATAATAGGGTAGCTTCCTTCATCAAAGAAAACGAAAGGTATTCATTGCGATTCGTTACGCACCATTAGTGTATTCATAATACACTATGTATACAAATTATTTGGTTTAAGAATTCCCAGTTTAGACGAATGGCAATGGTCAATTTTAACTGCATTTGAAAAAGGCCAGATGCCACTCCACGTGACGTAACAGGGACCTAGTTTCTGTACGAATAGATACGAGTTTTACATCATCTGAGATTACCAATCCATGCATGAGGCACAGACTTCAGGAAAACATCTTTTAATAATCACCTATTGAAACTGCCTATGGTCTTAAAGTTTCCTTCGTTTGATAAGGTATTAATAATCCTTATTTAAGCCAAGCGCTACATGATATCTGGGTACTTGGCTATCTGCTAGCAGCCAGCATCGCAGCGGCGCACAATATCCTCGCCCCAAGGTCACCTCACACGGCGAAAGTGGGATCCAGAATGACGACAGACGGGCTTTTCCCAGCATTCTTACTTAGCCGTCGCGTTTTCGCGCGCTTGAAATTTTTCACTTTTTAATTAATCGCGAAAAATAGATATCGTCATTTAAAAATCTGAAATCGTGAAATGCGTACTCCAGGAGTAATAATCTTTCGATTTAGGCAATAAAAAATAATAGGAAACCATCCTATTATTTTTTATTATTTTCTATTATGCTTTGGTCGTCGCATAAATCCATAAATTCTATTCTACCTAATAGCCAAAGAAACATCAACAAATCGCACTCGGGAGAACCGGGAAAAGATGCGGAATTTTCTTCTGTGACCAAATGGCGGCCCTGGAGTTGAGGCGCCAGCCAATCTCCTCCCTTCCCCTCCCTCCCCACTCCCCCTCTCTCAACCCCTCCCAACACCTTCAGAGCTAGCACGCACCACCGTCTTGTGTACCTCCCCTCCCCACTCCCCTCTACGTGCCATAATATTTGCGCAAGGGCGAAACTGACTGAGAGGCCTTCCCTTTCCTCCTCACCTCTTATCTGCTTCACGGCCACTACATCCTCATCCTCTCTCTCTCACTCTAATCGCGAGTGCAAACTTAGGTCTGAATCGCACGAGCAATTATCACGGGCAATTGCAGGGACGGTGGTGATGACAGCTCAAATGATCACTCTCGGTCGTCATCATTATCAGGGATGACGGCATCATTGTCCGTATTTTCATCTCTTGCTGTCTATATGTTTTCCAGCGCTGAATACGATGCAATAATGCAGCAGTCAGTCAGCGCACGAGTGAAACGCATATTTTAGCAACGCGATGGAGCCTTATGCTAACGAATATGGTAAACATGAAGGACGCCTCAGTTGACCAGTTGGTCGTTTTAGGCGTTCTTCATTAGCTCTGACATCATATTGTCACATCATCGGCCATTTTATTCTCGAATAGCTCTTGCATGGGCTAATTCACCAATTTTCATTAATTAGCCATTATATAATTTTTTTAATTCAATTATAGCCACCACCACCACATATAGCCACCTTCAGCGCTATTTCGACTTTAAATCGGGGTTTTCAAACATACTCGAATATCCAAGCCCTGTATAGCGGTAACCTACCACACAGGCAATGCATTATGATGAAGTTTTAAACCATTTCATCATTTCACGATCCTTGGCCTACTTCTCAAGCTTTCTCAACAATCAATCGGTGGACAAAACATGAAAAGTGGGAGTTAACTTCGATGTTTTTTTACACTCATGAGGGAATGGCTGATCAAGGCAGGTTTTTTTTTCGTTGGTACCTATCGTTCCCATCCATCTACCGATTTCTCTCATTGGATCTAAGTAAGTGATCGACCCCATTCATTATTACGGTCGCGGGATTGAGTCTTGAGGTAGGGGATGGGTGATTGCGAATTATTGCGATGCGACGACTGCGGTATGCGTCGGCCAGGAAATTTCGCGTCGTGATATCGATCTCCGAGTCTTAAGATTCGTCGCTCGCGTTAATAAATCTTTTTTGAAGCCCAATTTTTCGACTCGACCTGTACGATTCTGAAATTCATAAGAAACTATCGCAAATTTATTATTTTTTGGACTTTCACTTCGTTTTTGATCGTCGCCATCGGAAATACGAATCGCGTTTTCGATACAATATGGGTATGCATCGCGATAAAGAACAAGTGGGCGTATTCATCATAAAGAGGGAAAGTACGAGGGTTGCCCAGAAAATAATGCACCATATTTTTTTTCTTCGACATTTATTTATCGCACATTATGAAAGTTACACACACAAAAGAATGATATTTTTGCTACACACAATATTTTTACACGTGATCTCCGTCCAGTTTTATGGCCTTTCTACGACACGAAACAAGGGCTTGTATGCCCTGTTGGTACTAATCCTTGTTCTGGTCACGGAACCATTTCTTCACTAAGTAAGTGAATCACGCCCTCGTCGTCCTCAAAATGCCTTCCACGAATGGCATTCTGTAATGCCCCAAACAAGTGGAAGTCCGAGGGAGCCAGATCAGGGCTGTAGGGTGGATGGGGTAGTACTGTCAACCCTATTTTGCCATGTGTTCAGGAGTCCTCAAACTTGTGAGGGGTCGAGGGTTATTGTGTTGAGTCAAAACATCTTTTCGGTTGGTATGGCGCCGAAGTCGCTGGAAGAGCGTTTTGAGGTCTGTTAATATGTTTGTAAATATGCTACTGAATTAATGGTTCCGCCTCTTGGCGTTGCCAAGACTTGTTCGCTGCAACATGTCAGGTGAGACAGCCGTGAATGGTCTCCCCGACGGCTGCAAATCGTGGAGCACCGCCGAACCACGTCCTTCAAATGTCTTCGTTTGCTGAGACCAGCGACTTACAGTACTCCTGTTCGCAGTAGATGCGCCATAGGCTTTGCACAATGAATATGAACTCTCTCTTAGTTTTCTATTAACGCTTACAGAGTTACAGACTCCAAAAAAGGAGAAATTTGCATCGCTGATATCTATATGCTCTTAGTACGCCGCAAGCCACATCAATAGGTGTGTTGCGGGGAGTGTTAGGACGCCAGCTGTTAAAAAATAAAAAGGAAATCCTCTTACCTATTCCATCTGGCAAACATTTAAGTCCTCTATAGCTCGGAGTAAATACGAATTCCTATACTTATTCGTTCGGGAAAAAATCTCTATTATTTTATCGTTTCTGTCGGACCTGGAAATATTGTGGGGTTCTAATGCTACATTCTCCGTGTCGCTCTTAAAGCTATCTATTTTCAATTTATCAAGCAACCTAAGCCTAGCACGTAGCCTCGTTGCCTCTTGCGGTTCCCAGCCTAATTCGTTTAACATCTGTGTAACGCTTTCTGAGTGCCCGTAGCAGTTTTTGACGAATCGCGAAGCTCTCCTTCGAATTTTATTAATATCATGGATTAAATCTTAGTGTCACGGATCCCATATGCTCGCTGGTATTCAAGGTGTGACCGGACGAGTACAAAATAGCACCTGACTTGTACTCTTTCATAGTACTGCGAAGTATATTGTGAGAAGCAACCTCGGCAACACGATCCTGGATGTATTACTCATTTCTAATACCGATTTTATGTGGATTTTCGTAGTTTAAATTTTTATGATATAATGAAGCCATTCCATCAAGGAGAATTTCTATCAAATGCAACGCTTGCACTTTGCAAATGGGCAAGAATACCATCTTTGCTATGCTTGCGCACGAGTTTCAATTTCCTCTATTGCGATATTTTATTCCAAAGGCAAAGTGAAGGAGAACGAAATTATAACACCACAATGTTATATGCTCTGAATTGAGATCTCTGACATTCACCACTTGAGAAAAAGCAAGAAAAATAGAAAATTTAAATAAAAGTAAATAAGTGCAATCACAATACCATATATGTATTCAATGAAAAGTAAGCAAATACATTTTCTCCTATGCTACTTTGATACTTTCCTTTACCTAATTTCTGTACATAACTCTGTATGGAAAAAATCACTTGTACCCCAAGGCTTCTTCATCATCATTATCATCATCATTACTAATCAACAATCCTAAGATTGATTTGACGCAGCTCTCTACTCAATTCTTCTATCAGCTAATCTTTCCACACCTACGCATTTCTTCTATTTCACATCCTTCTTTACTTGCTCCCTATATGTTATTCGGGGTCTTCCTTTTGCATTCTTGCCATATACTCATCCCTCGACGACTGTCTCTATCAGGCCATCATGTCTCAAAATATGACCTACAAGGTCGTTCCGTTTTCTTATAAATGTTTTCACGAGGCAGTGGCGCAGAGAGGGGGGTTTTGGGGGTTAAACCTCCCCAGAACTCAGAGAAATGCTTAAGCTTAATCCATTTTACTTAATTGGATTGATATTGCTAATAGAATAGTGCAAGAATTAATAAAATATCCCTCAGAAAGCCGTAAAACTCACCATTTTGAACAGTTTATCTTTCAATTCCGCAATTTATTAATCTCGTACCTATCGCTTATCCTGGTGGGTATTCCATACCCCCACACGCTCCGGTATTAGTTACGCCCATAAACCCCCTCCCTCCCATCCTTAATTCCTGGCTGCGCCCCTGTCACGAGGTTCCTCTTCTCTCCCACTCTTCTAAGGACTTTCTCATTACTCACTCGGTCGATTCATTTGATCCTCATCATTATTCTAGGCCTACATTATGATAAACAAACATTTCTGATTCGCACAATGGGTATCATCAAGTTTTGAAAAATAGGAATTTATTTTGCCGCACCCTGTGCGTTTGTGGGGACGGGATGTAAGAGGAGAGCCTGAGTAAAAAGATGGTTTGTTCGGGACGAGAAGGGAGAGCGGTAATCAGGGTGAAAGAGGGGAGGGGTGCGGTGAGTGGGGTTTACGCGGGAGAAATGAGGTCGGCGGCGGGGCAGGGTAATGCCAGGAAACGAGTGGGCTGGGGGGGGGGGGGGCGAGGGGGTAAGAAGGGTGGGGAAGGGCGTGCGCTGAGCTGCGTCGGAAGTTTAGCCCCGCTTCCCATCTCCCGCGACTTCGACTCTCTTTCGGCCGGTAATTAAAAATATCGCCGCAGTCCCGTCCCGTAAATGTTTTCATCACGGGCGATATCGCGACGCTCTCTTACGGAGGCAGCGCTGCCAAAATTGCTGCGTCTTACAGCTCCGGACGCATGAAGGGTATCCCCCCCACTGTGATTTTTCTTTTTCTCCTCTTCTCCCACTCTGTTTATGACCTCCTCGACCAATTAAAGGCGAAATTTATCATCTCTGTCGCCGTGCTTTTGCGTCGAATATCAGCGACGCAAAACGTTGGATGATTAAAATCGTGAATCGGGGACGTGCCGGACGCTATTTCTCTGTCAAGGCTGAGCCACGGCGTCGTTGCGATGCCTTATAATCGGTTCCTTAGCCAAATTTTCTTTTATTGCCGATTTATAGAAATTTTGAAATGAATAGACGAAAGAAAATTATATTTTTCCGTTTTTTGACCTTTCGCTTCAAGTTCAAGTTCAAAAATCGTTTATTTCACGAGCTAACATTTAAATAAAATTTGAAACAACAATAATAACAAAACAATAGCTCGTGAAGCTGGTCAAGGCTTGCGCCTCTTCAGCGTTACTGGGGATTTGTCACTGGTACGGGAGCGGTATTGGCCCGGCATTTGTCCTAAGGAGGTGGGAAACCCGTAAAACCACCGTCAGGCCACCACGGTACAATAAACTATGTACAATAAACTCAAAACAATAGTCACCAACATGCCAAGGTAGATTACGTTGGTAGCTTACTTCTCGAGCTTTAAGAAGTTAAAAATCACGACCCTTTTGCAAATAGGTTGATGACGTGAAATATCATCGTTGAAATGTAACCGAGAAGATCTCAGCTACTCCAAATGCCCTCATGCGATTTATTTGTTGTTTGCAGTCTTAAGAACGCTTCCTTTCGTTCCATCTCCCTAAATGAGTAGCAGTAAACCAGAACTCTAAATACTTCATCAACTCACGAAAATTGGGCGGTAGTTTTTGCGTTGTCTCATTTACAACTTACAGCAAAAATCAACCAGGGGTCAGCTGTTAGCCATCATAATCACGGTGCCAAACCCCGAAAAAGCCTCTCAATGGAGGAAGGAAAAATCTGGGATAAGGACAAGGGTTGGGGAATAATTGGCGCTGATGGTTATGAAGAAATACGCTAACCAAGTTATTATCAAAAAGGACTGAAGGCGGCTTCATGGAATTTTGATACCTTCACTCTCACGTTAAAATAATAATTTTAGTCAGTCCCGGCCTGGAGACCCGTTGGGAGAATCGAACGGGTTAAAAGAAAATGGGTGCCAGGGGGTATAGGAAACATTTCAATCAGTCGAGGGTCCGAGGTCACAAAGATTTTCACGAAATATTGATAAACACCGGTGCAAATTCGTGAGTTTGAGGCTTTGTTAATCCTTAATGCATAAACAACGTAAATATATGCATAGTTTTATGCAAATCTTTACTTATGACATCACATCTACTTACAGAACAACAAATAGTAACGACTTAGAAAATTAATAATTTGTTTATTTACGGCTACGAAAGTATTAACCGTGACAGCTCACAAATTTAACCACCAGATCATCACTCATAGACCGGCCATAATCGGTTATATCTGCAAAACTTCGTCTAGTCTTGTGTGCTAGTAGGTCTCGTGCGGGCGGTCTGTTTTCCCGCGGACATTATTAGCTAATTGTTTATTCATTATATCGCCATCATCAGTAAATGAGCGAAGCTGGCAGATGTGATTTCTACACTAAGTTGGCGTACAGGATAATATTTTCCTGTAACCAATACAGGGATTTCATGCACGTCCCAGTATCCTTGTGGGCCATACATGGTCATTTTACAGAATTTTTGGTTGGAGGACCTTGATATTGACAAGCTTAAGTGCCGAAAACTAGGTTCGAAAATAGCAAGTGTGGGATTGCCTAAAATTATTTTTTTTTTCATGAGGATTCACCTAAACGCAGTAAATGGCCGACTTGGTCAGAAGAGGCTGAAGAGGAGGAATAGAGTCAATTTTCTTACGAGAGATGTCGTAGCACAACATAACTAAAACGAAGATATCCTATTGCCCACAATTTATTGATAGAGTAATACACGTTATTCAATTGTCAAGCAATCATCCTCATGTGCCAATAGAAACTAAAGCTACTTACGTACTACGCAACTACTACGTACTTACGTAAACTAATGAACTTAAATTTAGTTTCTATTAGTAGCTGAGAATGATTGTGTAATAATTGAAACACGTGTTGCGCTATGACAATAAATTGTGAGCAATACGATATCTTCGTTTAAATTTAAAGAGGAGGAAGGTGGAAAGAGGAATAAGTGAGTCACTCAAAGAGGATGGATCTCTTTGAGGAAGAGCAACAAAAAGCATTTTATGTACATGGCAGTTATTATCATTTTACAAAAAGTTTTTATTTGAGTACTTGACATTTTCATAGATCTAAAAAAATCTACTTTTCATCTAGTATTTTTGTAAAGGAATGACGGGCGGTTTATTATCTCTCTGGTGACCGCTTTTCAATAGACAATGGGCAACATTGGAAGTAGAGTCTCTTTTTTCTGCCCACTAAAGCTAACATTCTTGGAGGGTAAAATGTCAAATAAAGTAAGCGATGAAATTGAAGCCGGTGGGCAATTATTTTATTAGAGGCACCGCTAAAGGAAGAGCGGAGTTCGCCGAGAATATGTACATAATGTTCTGCCGAGAGAGCAGAACAAGAGGCATTAATAACTGAGCTTACGAGGCATAACTAAAGTCCTTTAGAGCTCAACGATGTAGTTACCTTGAATTTCAAAGTATCTGAGGTTATATGTCAGCCTGGCAAGATTTTCACTTTTATCATTTTAGGTCCTTCTCGTGTAATGCCCTCATTACGTTTGAAATCATATTTCAAAATCCCAGGACCTTTTTTGAGGATATATTTTTCCAACCTGAGTGGAAACAATGCCCTGGAAGGAGGACCTAATGGAAGTTTCCGGCTAATCTCCTATGAAACGAAAACAGAATAGTGAAAAAAGATGAATTGGGAGTGAAATTTGTCGTGGTACATAAGTTTTCATTGTAGTTTTCGTTGCAGTTTTTTATAATTATTTAAGAACAATGTATAGTTTTTTCTCTAATATCAAGTCTGCATAGAAGAACGTCATTATCCCCGTTGCAAATAAAAGTTATATTTTTCTGCGGATTTCATAAAATATCTCGTTAACGAATCGGTGACCTAAAACGTTCGTTGACGCAAGTTCATTCGCTGTATGAAGTATTCTTATTTTGAGTTTACCACTAGGTGGGGGATGACGAGTGTGAGCACATTTTTGTTTGGGTGAAAATAAGTGAGCATAAGTTATTACAGCTTCCGTACTTCCGTTATTACAAACTGTCACTGTCTTCAAAATAATGCTATTATTATCCAGGTATTATTTGAAACACGCTGCATTTTTTAAGACATCCACTATATCGTTGTAATTAATAGATAACTATCTCAATTACCCAAATATTCGATTTATCTCCATAGTTATTCGTATCGTATATTTTTTGTGGGCATGATTCTTTTTTAGCTATTCGGCACGATTGGGTTCGACTAATTTATGCAGGTTTTCTAGTGTGATCGTGCAGCCTATTAAACCCACAATTAATGATGTAGCTGCTGGTGATGAGTCTTAGTTATTATCCGTAATATGTGTATGATATTCAATGAATTTGTGTAGGATTTTTATCATCAATACTTCACTTCTCATTCATATAAATAAAGGTTATGTATCATTTCTGTAGGACAAAAACCCGCGGTTTCATTTCGAAAGATTGTTTTCTTGAAGCGAATTGACTCCTCTGTTTTGAATTGCTCCATTGCTATACCAAAAGACTTAAATATACAATAGGAAATACACAGGTTAAATGAAATTAATTCGTCAAATTGACTAAAAATGAGTTGTTTCCTTCTGCCTCTGTGCTTTCTCTGAAGTCCACTTATTATTCCATATGATATCCGCGTCATTTTTCATCCAGAGATGTCTCCTTCCATGATTTTCAGTTTGAGCTAGCAAAACATGGATGAAGAAGCATATCTAACAAATGACCACGATACTACGCGTTTAAAAAATTTCACGCTAATTTTCCAATTAATTCAAATCGACCAAACCACACGCTAATTACACCAGGTTTTATGCTAATTCTCTCTATGAACGCCTCGATTGGCGTATGGGCGCTGGAACCTCACGCTAAGTGCTCCATACGGTTAATTTTATGCTGTTTTTCTCTATAAATTGGGCTTTAGCTCGTAACTCTTCATTTAGCGATGCTATCGCGCAGAGCTGCTCAGCTGTCTCGCCGTTCGTAGGGTGGCCTAGAACGTTCCCAAGTCGAGTTACCACACATCTTCCCCAAAGCGCTGGAATGGGAGCGTTGTCTGGGTCGCCTTTATCAGGCGATCTACGTAATGGCCCCGGTGCCCACCGACTCGTCCCCTGGGCGAATAGAATACGGAGGCTTGGCTGCGGCCAGGCGAAAATAGCTGTAGCAGCGCTTCACCTTGAATCTGAGGGAGTGTTGGAGGAAATGTGGCGAGAGCACATTTGATTCGGAAATCGGAAGGGAATAAGCAGGGATTGAAGGAAGTAAGAGTCAGTCGTTCAAGTTCAAGTGACCTCGATTCCGTCTAGGAAATCGGCCCATTTTCTATGAGTCGGATCTAAAAGTTCTGACTCCGTGGAATGTTTAGGGCCTGTCGCGTGAATCGTGGTGAAATTCACGTTAAATTCTGTGGGAAAAAATCCTCCAGATCAGGAATCGAACCACGGACATTCGGAGCCACTGCTTAGATCACTACGTAGATTATCAAGGTTCTTTTATTCCCATGGCAATTCTACCTAGGCTCATGGTACATGTGTAGCCCTTGTAGCCTGTACAAGATGGCAACGCGAAGGAATATGGGTTTCCGAGATGTAATTACCAAAGGCCAGTCTCGTTCAAATCTGGCACAGTGAACCACAGTATTATAGCTATGGGGATTATGGAACCTAGATAACATAGTGATCCACCCCTTGGCCAGCAAAGGCAAAGGTTCTTGACGCTATTCCCGGTCCTGGGGGAGTATTTCACATAGAAATTTATGTGAAACCATGTTCCGCGTCTAAAATAAAAAAGTAGTCGATTCTCTTGAGATGAAGGCTCTGCATTTTACTACTACACTACCTACCTTTTACTTCCTGAAGATTTCCTAATGATTCGAAAAATGTATTCATTGATGGGAGAGAAAATTAAGTCCTGAAGCTAATTTATTATTTTTTATGATAGTATTAGTGTAATATATGCATTATGTAACTCTTAAAATGTGCTAATGTGGTGGTCGATCGGAGCGATTTGAGGAAATTTGGTGTAGGGTGAATTCTGATGTTGATAAATCACCCCACCATTTTTCAGTCTCCCGAAGAAAACGATAAGAAAATTACTTGCACCGTTTTTGCTGCTGTTTCCGAAAAAAATACATGAAAGAAATTGCTGATAGAGAGATAATAATTAAGGATGTTTGACCATTATAGGCCCTGGGTGATGTCTGTGTGAGCATAAATCGTCTGAATCTACGCATGATTAATGAGGAGTTCCCTGAGATACCTAATTACCCAGTTTGGGTCCGTGAATGAGAATTTATGAAAACTTGACTGCTCTTTCATCAATGAAAATGTTTCGTTTTCGATATCGGGTTTATTCATGAAAATTGTTGATGAAAGTGTTGGAAAGTACTGAATGATAATATCTACCACCTCCTGTTCTTATTATTCCCTCAGAGAGAAGGCGGTCGCTTCCGAATGTATGATATCAGTAATGTTTACTTTCCTTTTTTAAATTTTTTATGTTCTAGTTAAACTGTATATGGTATAGTATAGTCTGTACATATTGTGGTAGAAATGGTTATTACAAAGAAAGTTTATTTTAACAATTTTTAAAATCTATCAATACGATGAAAAGAGGACTTTTCATTCGCCTTTAATTTATTAACTTGGTTTACTAATTCCTTACATAGATTGTCATTTTTCCATCAGGAATTTCCATTCATATTTAACTTAATAACTTGGTTTTCTAATTCCTTCCATTGATTGTCATTTTTCATGCATTACCTATTGTTAATTAGACTCGCAAAAATATCACGCACATTCCAAAACAGAAATTAGCCATGGCAAACATCACATCATCAAGTGCGTTCATTTATTTGTTTTCTGTAAAGGGCAATATTTTTAGTTGTGACTTTTAAAACTTTACATTCTTTTCGAGAGTGCCCACTATAAAATCGGCGGCAATGAAAGGGTAACGAGGGCTGGTGGTCTTTCGCGGAGAGACAATTCGCCGCCGAGCGTGGAGACCAGAGAAGAAGCTAGAAGAGTATAGATACAGAGATGAGGCACAATGCTGGGGAGTTGGCCTCCAAGATTGGTTCTCCCCGAGGGCTGCCGGAGCCAAATGAGCGCGCAGACGATGGTTTTTATATTCTTCTTCAGAGATTGTAGACGGATGGAAATTCTCAAGTTGACCCAGAGATAATGAAACCAAGTGGAAGTTTATATCTTGCCTCCCCACTCTCTCCCTCTTTGCTTGCTTACAAAGAGACGTGGAGCTAAACGCTTATAGGTCACGTCCCACGGGACTAAATAGAGGAGGCCCCAGTACGTCCCGTTGGAACTTGATTTATGATGCCGCGTAGCCCTCATTTTAATCGGTTTTCAAAATATATCTAAGGATAAAATATACATGTACATGCGTGTAGTCTCCTCGGGATTTCCACCTGTTCAATTCGTTGAATAATACTTTAAGATAGTAAGAGCGGTATCGACTGAAGTCAAGTGATGAACTCGGGCTACCTATTATTTACGCAAAAGAGTCGCCACAAATTTAAACAAAATAAAACATAATTAGGAATGGAATGTGAGTGCAATTTTGCGCCTCAGCACAATGCAAACGTCGAAAATGATTTTTTAATAGGTATTTACGGTAGTCAACTTGACTAGTTTTAACACTGCTTCGAACTGTTGATACTTTTGACTAAATATTCACAACCTACGTGTTAAATCTTGAAAAAAAAAATATATTTATTTAAAAAGAAAAGATATTTATAGAAAAGCCGGGAAACTAAATATATTTGCATAATTTAGGCGAAGTCTGTTTAGTGGTTTTCGTTTTGCGATGTTGGTACCAGAGATTCCGGCTGCCATCTTGCCAGTTTCAGGAAGTTTTCTTTTTGGCAAATATCTCTCTTATTTTATCATGGACTTATACTATCCCGTAAATATTTAGATTTGCCACAAAATTTTGCTTCCAATGAGTGCCGTCTCAACAACTTCTTGCAAACAGCTTCGCGAGCTCGAAAAAAAAACGTATTTCTTCATTAGGCGGCCATGTTAAATTATCCTAATTTTACCGTTGAATATCTCAAAAACGGCACTCCTTTTTGTTGGTTGGACTCCTTTTTTCTTTGGATCATTGAAAGTGCCTCTTTCAAAGAATATGTGACCAAAGTTTCAACAAATTCTTATTAACGTATAAACTCGTTTCAGGCTTGATTTTGTGGAATATTGCTATATCCATGGTCAAAACACAAATGGTAATTTGCACACTATTTAATTTAACACTCAACGAACGACCATGGTTTCAACAATTTGTGTAATTCTCAAGGCAATTACATGAAAATCACACAAAGTGTTGAAACCATGGTCGGTCGTTGAGTTTTGAATTAAATAGTGTGGAAATTACCTTTTGTGTTTTTATCATGAAATTTTTATTACTTCTCTCGAGGCACTTTAACTACCTTAATATTAGTTAATTATTACTTGGGTAAATGGACCCGATTTCAATAAAACAATATTTTTAAATTAGATACTCAGTATTTCGGTGTGGATATCTTCAGTATTGCTAAGTAAAATAATTGCTTTGTAATTCAAGGGCAAATATGACTTTTCATCACAACCGATTTTGTTGAAATCGTATCTAATGGTAATCAAAAAATTTTCGTTATAAAAGTTAACTTTCAGCGCGGGATTTCAAATTTTTACTCTAGTGAGAACTTTTCTAGTTCCTCCATGGATTTGAATTATAATTGGCCGAAGTCGTGCATATTTGTGTGACAACTTCCTGTATTTCCAGTTAAAGAAATAAAGTTCACAAGCAATTATTAATTGTTCAGATATAGTGAAAAATATAGATTTCGTGTATCATTCTAGTATATTTTTGGTTCACCCTGATGAAAATGGACGTGTAACCCGTTTTTACGCAGGTGATATACAAGGAATCAAACCGGTGAAAATAAGACAAGCCTTCACACAAACAATTGGCCGGGAAAGAATCACTTCATATCATGTAGCATAGTTTTATTGAAAACCTCGTTTTTTCGCGGCGATGAGCGCTCAGGCTCGCGGCTGAGCTTAAAGCCACCGAGTGCGTCCACCGGGTTGCGGATGGTGGGTCGACCTTTAGATATAGAGGTTAGCTGCGAGATAAGCGAGTTCTCTCGTCGAATAAGCAGTCGTGGACAAAAAGCGGCGGTATTCTGAGGGGGTATTGGGCTACCCTTGGGTAAGGTAGGCCATTTAAAAGATACGAAAACCTGTGAAGATACCGTGACTTGGCGACTGGGGGCCGCCAATAATTATGCCTCTCATCACCCGGGGGAGAGGGCAGCAGCTCTTCTTCACATGTGCGAAGGTGGAGACCATACTGGTCGGTACAGCGACACACATTCCACTACGGGCGTGGTAACATTTACTTTAACGGCTGTAGTACTGCGATGTGGAAGGCAAGGGGAAACCACCACATTATCATCCCGAGGAGTCAGAGCTACTCCACTCAATTTATATAATGACATGATGGAATTCTCTCGGGTAAAACATTCCGGAAGTAAACTAGTCCCCCATTCGGATCTCCGGGCGGGGACTACTCGAGAGGGTACATCGGTCAAACGAGATAGAATGTTACGGAAAGGAACATGGAACGTCAGATCACTTCGTACCTGCGGTAAGCTAGAGAACTTGAAGGTGGAGATGCGAAGAATGAACCTCGATGTATTAGGCATCAGCGAAATGAAGTGGCCCCAGGAAGGAGACTTTTGGAGTGGAAGCTACAGAATGATACACACGGGATCGCTAAATGGTAATGCTGGAGTAGGCATAATGCTTAGAAAGAGCGCCGGGATGCGTGTTAAAAGCTACCTGCAGTTTAATGAAAGGATAGTAATGGTGAAGATAGATACTAAACCCGTTGCTACTGTAGTGGTACAGGTTTACATGCCTACGTCAGATTATGAAGACGAAGAAGTAGAAGATGTCTACCAAGATATAGCGGAAATTATCAAGCAGGTAAGAGGGGAAGAAAATCTTATTATTATAGGTGACTGGAACGCTGTCGTTGGCGAAGGTCAAGACGGAATAATAACTGGGAAATATGGGTTGGGTAACCGAAATGAAAGAGGAGAAAGGCTACTTGAATTCTGCACGGAGCACAGGCTAGTGGTTGCCAACACTTTATTCAAAAATCCCCTGCGAAGAAGATACACGTGGAAGATGCCAGGAGACCGTAGAAGATTCCAAATCGACTACATTCTAGTGAAACAAAGATTCAGGAACCAGGTGAAGGACTGCAAAAGCTATCCAGGGGCAGATATCGATAGTGACCATAACCTAGTTATGATGAAATGCCACCTTAAATTTAATAAGTTAAAGAAAGCCGTGAAAAACATATGGCAGGTTGAAAAATTGAGGGAGGTTCAGCATCAACTGGCTTTTAAAGAGGCTGTAGAAAATAAAATAGGGGAGGATACGACCAACAAACCAATGGAAGAGAGTTGGAAAACCATTAGAAGTGGTCTGCAGGCGGCAGCTGAGGAAGTTCTTGGTAAAAGAAGAGTCGTTATGAAAAAACCATGGATCACGCAGGAAGTATTAGATCTCATTGAAGAAAGAAGAAAATACAAGGCTGCGAAAACAGAGGAAGGACAGAATCGTTACAAGAGGATAAGGAACGAAATATGTCGTAAAGCGCGGAAGGCTAGAGAAACGTGGATGAAAAGCATTTGCGAAGACGTGCAAAACAATCTTAAACATGGAAAAGTACAGGCCGCTTATAGGATAGTGAGGAACCACTTTAAGGAAAGGAGTGTTAGTGAGGAACCACTTTAAGGGCGTAAGATGTAATACCCTTAGGGACAAAAACGGAGAACTATTGATTGAAAACGAAGAAAAAGGGAAGAGATGGAAGGAATATCTGGAAGATTTGTACAAAGGAAGTCGCCTCAGAACGAATGCTATCGAAAACGAGAGGGAAGTGGATGCCGATGACATGGGAGCCCCAATTTTAAGATCGGAATTTGATGCGGCTGTAAGAGACCTCAGGATAAATAAAGCGTCTGGCATTCATGACATTCCTGCAGAACTAATTAAAAATTCAGGAGAGAAGACGTTGAACCAGCTATACAAAATCATTAGTGAAATGTATACGACAGGTGAGATACCAAAGGATTTCGAGAGGAACATTATAATCCCTATTCCTAAGAAGAAACGAGCGGAGAAGTGCGAAGATTTTAGGACCATAAGCCTTACTACACATGCATCAAAGATACTGACAAGGATCATCTATAGAAGAATAGAACGAAAAGCAGAAGAATACTTGGATGAGGACCAATTTGGATTCAGAAAAAACAAAGGCACAAGGGAAGCAATATTGGCCCTAAGACTGCTCATAGAAAAGAGAATGGAAAAGAACAAGCCAACATTCGTTGCGTTTGTGGACTTAGAGAAAGCATTTGATAACGTGGATTGGAGCACAATGCTTGGAATCCTAAAGGAAATTGGGGTTCTTTATAATGACAGAAGAATCATCCACAGTTTATACAAAAACCAAGTAGCCGTGATAAAATCAGGGCCCAGCTGTGAAGAAGCTAGAATTAAGAAAGGAGTGCGACAAGGCTGTGCATTGTCACCCGTAATTTTCAACGTTTACATTGAAAAAGCCATTAATGAAATCAAAGAAAAGGCATTGGGAGTGAATATCCATGGAGAAAAAATAAGCATGCTAAGATTTGCCGATTACATAGCCGTTATAGCAGAAACAGAGAAGGATTTGAAAAATATTCTGGTTAATATGGGTAGGGTAATGAGTAGATATCAACTGAAAATAAGCACGAAGAAAACCAAGATCATAGTATGCAGCAGAAGAGAAGAAGTCAAGACCAACATTAAAATAGGGAGGCAAAAACTGATAGAAGTGGATGAATTCTGTTATTTGGGAAGCAAGATAACTAGTGACGGGAGAAGCAAAAAAGAAATTATCAGCAGAATAGCCCAGGCGAAGAGAGCATTCCACCAAAAGAGAGACCTGCTTACAGCGGGAAACTTAAATATGGATGTAAAGAAACAATTTATAAGAACCTACATCTGGAGTATGCTCCTATACGGAAGTGAGGCATGGACAATGACCGCAGCGGAGAAAGCAAGGATAGAGGCCTTTGAAATGTGGTGCTACATAAGAATGATGAAAATCAAATGGATCGACCGAGTAAAAAACGAGGAAGTCCTAAGAAGGGTAGGAGAGAAGAGAAGCCTCATGAAAACCTTAATAAGAAGACGGAACAACCTTATAGGCCACATCTTGAGACATGATGGCCTGATGAAGACAATCGTCGAAGGACAGGTGGAAGGCATGAATGGAAAAGGAAGACCTCGAACAAAATATATGGAACAAGTAAAGAGAAATGTGAAAGAGAAGAAATACGTAGGAGTAAAAAGATTAGCTGATAGGAGAACTGAGTGGAGAGCTGCGTCAAACCAATCCTAGGATAGTTGACCAGTGATGATGATGATGATGAGCACTCAGGACTTTATTTATTCTCAGTCTCGAACAATAGAATTGAAAATTATGAATTAAAACGGATTAAATCATCAGGAATGTCAATTGGTTAACAGCACTAATTATAGCTTAGGTGAATCTGGTATCATCCTAACGTGAGCGGCGACTTTTCGAACACATTTTAATGCACGTGGAATGACAATGAATCAAGTGGCCGATTGCAGACTGCTCGACTGTAAGTGTAAAAACCAGCTTGGCATGCAATATTTGCAAATTTTCAGTTGACGTAATGAAAATCAGAGTTCAAATCTTCCACTTGAGTCACCTGTTTCACTAAACGTAATTGTGAACTATTATGCTTTTCTTTAACTTTCAAGAAATCCCTAGTTAATGTTACGGCATTATTAAGTTCTGGTTAACTCTAACCAGTATTCCACCAATAAGGTTGCTATCCATGGAGTATTTACTACGTTTTTTGACAGTCTCCCTCCCCTTCACGGACTTCCTTATTCAATTCATATAAAGGCCTACTCCCTTTCATTTCTATCTATACATCCTATTCTCTTCCTTCCACTCCCTCGTTTACCCAACATTATACCCTCCAACGCTGTTTCCCTGCTGAGCACTTGCTCCATCCATACCTTCTGTCTCCTTCGTATCTCATCCAGAATCTGCCTCTCCGCACCCACCACTTCGTCGTTCGTAATCGTCTCCGTCCTCTTCACTTTCTCCATTCTTCACCAGACCCACATCTCGAATGCCTTCAGTCCTCTCTCGTCTCCCTTCCTAAGTGTCCATGTTTTCGCACTATAGAGAGCTAAACACCAGATCAGACACTTCCCTGAGGCTAGGCTAAAAAATACGATACCACTGATATGCACAAATAGTACATGCGTAGCTGGCTTTTGTTCTTATATAACTTTAATGGCTACTATAATTAAATTATTTAAAGTCATCCACAATGATCCTCTCAAATTCTCCTTACTGCTTACGATCGCTCTGCATACGCAATTTTCTTCCTTATGTCCTAACTGATATATTCGTTTCCCTAAAAATTTGCAGCGCAATTTATAAAACCAGACAACCAGAAATTATAAAACCTGAGGATAAATAAAATAATGTGAGGTTGTAGGTGGCTTGAAACTCTCAAGTTGACCTGGAGATAATGAAACCGAGTGGTTTTTTTTATGGTACTTTTTTTTCCTCTTGGTTTACACAGTGGGACGTGGAGTTCATTGCGCATAGGTCACATCGTTGTATATTTAACCCTCACAGTATTCCCTCCCCTCTCTTTTCCACTTCACGTCCTAACTTTTCTGCCCATTTTGCGTGAAAATGGCTGCCACTACGGAGAAAAAAATAGCATCGTTCATCGATGCTATACACTGCCCTCTTTCCCATGAAGATAAACAAAAAAAAACACGCCGCCACTAATATGCGCAAGTATTACATGCGAAGCTAGTTTTTGTTCTTACAGAACTCTGGTGACTATAATGATAATGAAAGTTGACACAATTTTGTGATTTTTAAACTATTGTGAAACTAATCCTACTTTTCCTTATGGGAGTAATAATGGCTTTGTAATATTCCACACAACGTACATTCACCCAACCGGTTTCGGCACACTGTGCCATTATCATGGGTACAACTTTCGGGAGTCACGTAGTACTTATTAATCCCATCTTCATGGCGAAATTCCACAAAATTGAGTCAGAAACTTCTGAATAATTGCATTTGCTATTGAAATTTAAGGGTGGTACAAGAGGGTAGTAGGTAGAGCGATCGGCAGCTGATGGAGGGGTTCCAAGTTCAAATCCCGGGTGAAGTATAGGGACATCTCAATTAAAGTGCGAGAAGGCCCAGGGAGAGATCAGCCCCCCCACTCTGAAATGTGAAATGCAGACGCCTCTGGCCAAGTTTGGAAATGAGCGCCACCCTCCCTTATCCATATCAACATTCGTGTTGAATCATTTCGTTTCCAATTCAAATTCAAACTCATTAAAACTCACTTTACTCAATTCAAATTAAATTTCATTTCAATGCGGTGAATAAATTTAGAAATCAATTCAGATTAAAGATTTTTTCAACATTTTAACGTTACTACTGTCCAAATTATCCCGAAATGTCCGATTTAGGAAGGTTTTCAATGATCATTTTACGAAAACCCGACCTGTATCCCCTCCAAAATCGAGCCGCTCTCTTCAATTCAGCGCAAGGCTTCCCTCCTTTTATTCTATGAATGTAAATACTATTATTTTCTTACCCCTACCTTCGATTTCCTCACACTCTAACGTGTGCTTTCCGCTCAAAACTCGCTCCATTCAATCCTGTTCCGTCTCCTCGCTATTTCCTCTAGACATTTCCTTTCGTAGCCCACCGTGCCCAGAATATCGTAGTTTCTCTTCCTCTCCGTCCACTTCATCGACTCCATTCATTTCCACACGAACATCTCGAACGCCTCCAGTGTCACCGTGTCCTCCTTCGTCAGTGTCCACGTTTCCATACCCTGAAGGTCACATTTCAGGTCAGACTTCAGTAGTCTTTTCTTTAAACTCTTGTATAACGAATCTCTCATCTGCTCTTTCATATCTATTAACTCCTAATTTGCTTAGAAAATTCTCTTCCTGGTGTCCTGACTGCTGTACCCGTTTCCCTCCAATGTGCTGCTCAAACAGCGCAAACATGAAGATTAGTCCAAGTTATAAACATTTGAAAAACTAACGTTTGCAGTTTTTGGTGGTCAAAATCGGCAGTTTTTGGTGTTTTTTCAAATGACTCTAACTTCATCAAATATTGTCATAGAAACTGTGAGGTGTAAAATAAGTAAAACATTCTCATAGGTTTACAGAATACATATTTCTCAAATATCTAAATGTTATCTCCTCTCCTCCTGCATGGATTTGAATGAACTGTCCAGTTACCGGAGTGGCCTAAATTAATGCGTACTCAATGAGGCTAGTGCATCAAAGCAACGATTAAACTTGAAAGTGTTTTTATCCACTTAATTAAAGGTACTTGCTTCTTCGTTATAAATTAATGCAATCTAAGAACTCGCAAAAAAAGTTTATATTAAGTTTTAGACTAGAAAAAATAATTTTAAGCGAGCGCAATGCAAAAAGTTAATTGTATTACGCCTTAAATATACGCCTGAATATTATAGCATCATTGCGATGCAATATTTTTTTGAAATTCCTGGGCAAAGATTTTCATCACCAATGATATCGTTGCTATCGCATCTTTTGGAAACTTAAGTTTTCATAATTAAAGTTTATTTTTCTAAGAAATGAAGTAAACTTCTTCAGCTACCCCATGGATTTGAATTATAGTCGGATCATGTCCATCAACAACTTCCTGAGTTTCCAGATAAAAAAGTAAAATTGTCAGTCGGATATAATAGTTAATGTAAGAATTGTATCATTCTGCTATACTTTTTATTTGTGTGACCGTGTGCAAGTACATCCTATTATTTTTTAGCACCTGGAGATTTTTAGATCTCATGGTTGTTCAAGGCTTTATGAGAATCCAATTGCTTTTATAACAGCCTTTGTGATTTCATAGCGCTTTTTTATTTTATCCTCGTTCCGTGAGCAGGGTTGGCAATTAAGGAAAATAAAGTAGGCTTATATAAACATACACTGTGTGTGTGTATGTGTAAATATCCTTCTTCGTGTGCATGATTAAAGGCTGCTGTGGGAGCAGATGCAGACACTAATTGGAGGAACAACCGCCTCACTTATCATCGCTTTGTACGTCAGTTCCTCTTTGCGAGGAGAAATCTTCTTTTTTATGGCCTTTGTTCAAACTTCACATGTCGTCCAATATTTTAAGGCGTACGAATATCTAGATTTTGTTTGTGCCATCAATGGGGGTGGTATCTTTGTGGTATTAAAGAGGGTGGTTATCAAAAGGGGATGAATATATCGGGCAACTCATCTTGATAATTAACAAATGACTGATGTTTCCTGTTTCTTTCCTCATCTGTTAATACGTAATTCGCGAAAATTTGGGTGGTTACTTTTTCTATATAACTTATCATTTTAAATAGCAGTGGTTGATAAATTGTAATCGTTAAATACTTTCTCCTCACTTTTCAAACCGTTTCCATCTAGCTTGTATTAAAAATGCGTAATTTATAAATGTCTGTTGATAGCTTCCTTCATTTCCTCATTCAAATTAGCCCTAAGTAGAAATGTAGTATTATAATTTTTTGTTGAAACTTTTGGATGCAATATTGTCATTATTTTATATTTAATTTTTGAATTAATAGTATATCATCTACAGAGCATGTATCAGGTCCTGAAGATTTATCACGACTCCATGTTGTTCGTTACTAAAAAGATGTTGATAAGTTTTAAGCTTGGTTTTTAGGTCTTTTCCGGGTATACATTTCTAACTGGTGACTTTCGAAGAGCTATGGAGTAGGAATTTCGACATATGGAGAATGACGAGTAGTGTTTCGTTGGAGGCTTAGTTTCGAAATTAGGCTACATCTTTGAGTTATACGATAAGGTTCCGAGGGTTATTAGAGCTGTTGGGATTGCTCCGATGGAAGAGGTGGCGGTAATTTTGAGTTATTATCAGTAAATTTCGTTAAAGCCTGATTGATCGTGTATTCAAAGTATAGCTATTTTATTGGATATTATTCTTTTACTCGTGTGTGAAGCGGTGATTATAAGTTTCCACAATTTTATTTTTCCGTGACCAGAGTGTCAAAAAGGGAAGGAAACACTTCTTGTTTAATTTTATTTTTCGTAATAACGTATGCAACAAAAAAGATGCCACCTAAAACATATTTTCCATAACCTACTTCCATGGTTCATCTATTTGAAAAATTTAATTAGATTAATTAATTTATAATTTCACATATTTTTAGTTGTATTATGATAAATTTTATCGTCGGTATCTGCTCTATGTAAATCTTTATAGACTTCCCGAATCCATCTTCAAAAAACCAAACATTTGCTGTAGAGTGATATGTAAATGTTTGAGTGAAAAAGTGCTGAAGAAAACGATTTCCTGAGATAAGAAATTTTTGTTTCTCCCTGAAATTTAATATATTTGGTGTGATTGAGATTTAACATTTTTGCTCTAGATAAAGCTATATTTACGTAGTAATGGCTAATAAAAGCCTCGCCGACGGCGAATCTTGGGGGTAGAAATTTCTCGTGAACCTTGACTCAGAGAATATTTGGCCCCAATAACAAAGGTCACACGATAAAGGGTTGCTACTTCCGAGTAAGTGAGTCACGACATTCAACGACACTCCTTCGGTACATTCTTGGTATTTCGTTGAGAGCACGTCAGAGGGGCTTTTTAGATTGCGCTTGAGAATAAAAGCTGAACATCTGTTGGAGATGAATGTGACAAAAGAGCTTGAAGAGATATAATGGAGATTTAGTTTTATTGGAAATATTATTGTTGATATTTATAAATGGGATAAAACTTGTGAATTTTAGAATAAATAATGTATATTTAAAGGACTCAATGCATGATTATTACCGCCAAATGTTATTTATACTTATTAAATCGTTTTTTTTTCGTCTCTTATTGGTAAATAAAGACTTCACGAAAGACTAACTCGTTCTATTTCATCCTTGGAATGTTTTATTATATAAAGAATGAAAGCTAAAATAGATGGATTTTAATGCATATTTTCTTCCAATAGCTTTAATAAAGTAGTAAAATATAATAATATTGGCCAGCTTAGCCGTGGACGCTATTCGATACTATAGAATCATCATTCTCCTTCTTTTTTTAAATGGGTGTTAAGAATTACCTGCGATAGGCTTTGTAAAAATGAATTCTGGAGAAGATGAAAATGGAAATCAAGTTAAATTTTTACGAAGTGTTCTTTAATCGGAGGACATTTATGCGGTAAAACAATAAGGAAATTCTAAAAAGACTATTTGAAATTCTATTTTTAACCACACTCTTGTCGCACGAAGCGTTTTGATGCATAACATCGCTCGAAGAAGGCAGTACCCGTAGCTGTCCTCAGGAAACTTAGTTTTGGAGTAAAAATAAGTTAAAGAGACATTATTATTTCATATCTGCATTTAAAGCTCACTCTTATCTTCTCAGAATTATATCTGTGAAATGCTTTACTACGTAATCATTTTTGAGGACCACCTTAACGATACGATTGTCTCAAAGTGTTTTCGCGCCGAAATCAAACTGCATTTAGTGGTGATCAATTCATTCGTCGTACGTACATGTGTTTGGCCGGAGTATTTTGTTCCTGATAATGACGGACTATATCTCTTTTCTATTACCTGGGTCGTACTGATAAATTTTGGGGATTTACCATCTACTTTTGAATCTCAGATATATTATCGTATTTGCCAATATTTCCCTCGTTTTAATAAACTATTTCCTTAAGAAGACTTGTTAGATCAATCGTATAAGGTCAAAGGAAAATTTTCCTTTTGCTTAGTTTTGAAATTAAATATAAGTTATGGAAACATTATTTATCCACTATCTATCGCAAAACATTACATATTACTGTATATCTGCATTTAAAGTTTACCTTATCGGGACGGTATAACCACTTCGTTTTCACAATGGATATTCATGAGCAGACTTGTTGCGTCAAACGTAAAATGTTAATTGAAAATTTTCGCTTACTATAGCTACGTATCGTGCATTTCCATATCGCAGGGCTTAAGAAATTATGGCACGATGTGCAGGGAGGGTTGGCAGGTCTCTTAAGATATTTTCGCAATATATATAAATACGCTTCCGTGTGCTTTAAAAACGTTCCGAGCGTTGATGCGTGAGAAGGGTGCATTTAGCTAGCCGCCGTGTCATAGCGGCGGCGCCGCGCCAAGGCGTCTGAAGCGCGCGGTGAGTGTGGCTGTGTCATCACGCGAGGCCCCCGTAAGAGTGTTGGCGTTCGTACGAATTCTCAAAGAGGCGGCGTAAAAGCCTCCGTGTTGATGCTCTCCGGCAGTATTACTTCAATGAAAACTAAATTTCAGGCGATACAAGCCCGAGGAAATTTAAAAGGATCATCTCGGTCACGCTCCAACCTTACTTTAATCCTTTGCGGTCCAACGTCGAGGCTGACTCAACAGGCCTAGCATAAGATCTAACGACAAGTTTTGCTCGACATCACAAGCCACTGCGATTATACAAGTGCTCAAGGGATAATGCATTATTTTTAGAAATATCACACATTGAAAATTTTCCTAGAAAAAACTCTTGGATTGAAAAGGGATACTATTAAAACCAGTGGGCTTTTACTTTAAATAATAGAATAAGAACATTTCGAGGGCAATGATCAATCATATCAATTGAGAGGGTGAGAGCCCATGGGGTACAAGAGATTTCTTTTTCCAATGCAATGTTAGGTGCAGAAATTAGGCATAGAAAACAAGCAAGATATTTAGTTGTGCATTTTATTTTCCACACAATGTCAGCACAGAATAGAGACTTACTCGTATCCCATAGTAACCAAGTTTATGTGCATTTCTTCTAATAATTAACTTTACCTAAAAATTTGAGAAAAATATCACTTGTACTCCTCGGCTTTTCACCCTCTCAATTTTTTCCTATAATTAAAAAATAATACATACAATAAAAAATTGGACTGGATAGGGTTAAGTTACTTCACACCATCATTTATAATTTTCTCCTATACACTGTCCGATATAAATCAGTTCTCGGTGACTAAAGTGTTGGCTTTCCACCAAATCAAACCAATAATCGAGAGCCATTTAACCAATAATGTCTCTCGGTAATCACCTCAAAAACTAATAAAGAAAATGCCGATGCCTAGTTTATATTCACTGTTCATTCCCTATCCTTAACTGTCGATCGCTTACTCCAAATACTCTACTATAACATCCAAGTCAGTCTATCAGTGTTTCCCTCCGACAGGGAAAATATAAGCAGTGTTTCGTCAGTAACCCGAATTTATGTTGGTACCTCAAAGAAAATACGCGTAAGGGCGCGCATGGCGACTGGGTATTAACCAATGGCTGAAGCCAACGTTGAAACCCCAGCATTCCGTACTACCATGGGTCATGCAAACAATTGGCAAAGTAAATATTTAATAATGGATTTTATCAAAATACTGATATTCTGTGGTTGTGAAATTTGCAGGAAATTAAAGTTCCAAACGAAATAAACCTTATGAAAACTAACGCTATATCCGAATTAAGCCAACCACATCCATCTAATTACTCACGTGGTCTTCGATTTTGCTATTTTAATTTTGGTTAAATGCGAGGAAGCCGATGATCAACCTTTTATCGCTGAGGTACCGTTTGAAGGAAATATTGTACCTTTTGAAACATCACGTGATTATATCAACACTTAATTTCAATGCTTTCTTGAGAAAACAATAATATTTATTCAAAGCATAGCTGATATTTGTTACTATATTGCAAATGTATGTAAGCACTATATGTATATATTAGCAAATATTTATACCGCAACTATAATTTTGAGATATTTCTGCCATAAGGTAATTATATTTCTATTGGTGAACCTTATGTGATATGTGTTATCGAAATATTTCTTCTGTATGTGTTCGCCATATTAATTCCGCTGGAGGGTTGAAGCTGGCATTCAATTTGTCATCGAAATATTGGGTGAAGATTCTGGTGAATCTCGTGAATTAAATGAACCTAGTTCCCTCTCACAGGCTCCTATGTCTATAGAGCAACAAGTTGAATCCAGCTGAGCTCGAAATAGAAGCTTTAGATACCTCCATCACCTTACTTTCACCAATTTACACGAATTGAATCTAAATCTAATTTAATCCAACCATGAAATTTACATTTAACGACATTAATTAACATTAACCATGGTAATAATTTCAAGGTATCCACGTTTGGCTAATCACCAGTGTACCTAGTTAAATGGAAATGCTATATATAAAAATTTGGCAAAATGCCACTTTTTCTTGCGCTTGTTGGTTCATGAGGTTCATTTCTGTATCTGCCCTTTCTTCCATTCTCAATTCTCGAGAAACCAATCATAAATACTTTTGGGATCCATTTAACTACATCCCGGGGAATGCAGGTGGATTGCCCTTCATCTTTTGGTCAATGCAATATGATTTCAGTGGGTACAGGACAAGGTATTATTGTTTGAGTTAAATTTTTGACCCAACATCTGTGGTAATAGGTAGAAAAAACCATTTTGAATGAATTGAATATGAATACTGAGACGAAGGAAGGAAAGTAAAAATTAATAAAGCATTTTTCATTCTTCTACTTAAAATGTTGTTGAGAACAATATTTCCCCTCAAAAATAAGTTAAATTACTTTTAAAAAACCAGGAAAAGACAAAACTGAAGAAAATCGGTTACTTTAGGACCTACCGTCATGGTTACTTCATCCATTTTCTGAATCTGACGTATTGAGATTATTTATTTATTGCGCCCTTTTAACATAAAATGCAATTTATAATTGTATCTTTAAGTGATTTTTATTCTTTTTTTCTGGTTCGCGCGTTCATCGTGTATTAAAAAAATCATTTAGGAGGTAATTCCGCACTGAGCCATGTATAATAGATGATTACTCAATAATTGTTAATGATATGTAAGGAGGGATTAAAATTCATATACTTATTTACAAAGGCATTTGTGGAAAGTGAAATCTTTTTAATTATTCCACACACAGCCAATATTACTCTTGTTCAGGACTTGTGGTAGAGGGATATTTTAAGTGAGCACGTTTACTGGGTCAGTGGTTCCGATGTCGTATAAAACCTTCTAAGGGTTTAATTTGTAATGGTATTGTCCCTCGGTCGTCTTGCTCGGAATTAAAGCCCATCGTTAAATGAAAAAAGAAAACTCTCGCGCACGCGATTCGCATTATCCTCGCAGTGACGTTTGACTCTTTTGAGGCGTATTTTTTGGACCTTTTTGTATCGCCGTAAAGGTTTTTAATCGGACTTTTTCATTAATAATTGAAATGTTTTGGCGGTGAGGTGTTGTTTACTGAGGGATGTACAGTTGAGTTTTGCGTGCGGGACGAACACGTGTTATCCGAATATCCGCATAAACCGAACAGATCCGAGACGACATTTTTCTGATAAAATAACTTTTTGTTTTTTTATATTACAAATCTTTTTTAAAATATTGGCCTTGCATACAGTCAAATAGTCCCTTTTTTTAATAAGTTTGAAATATAGTACACAAATGATCGAGTATACTCTGTAACAATACAAACCATAAATTACGTGCATTATTCGAAACTGTGTTTTAAGTAAATTACAGTGATGTGGAGTGACGACTACGAGAGGTTCTAGGCGCGCCTATGAGACAGCAGTGTGATGCGTCGAAGAAGGGGTAGTGAGAGTACAATCTTATCTAGATACGCGGCCCTATGTACTGTGTTCGCTTTTGATTCATTCTTCGTTTCAAATCGTTTTTTTTTAACTGCTATTTCAGCTAATGCGATCAAGTTCTGTCCCAATTAGTTCGGATTAGCTGGAATCCACTGTAATAAGTTTTTGACGGATTTGAAAGAGAGTAGGGTAGTATTGCGACATGCGTTCATAGGAATTGCATCGACTTATTGAGTTAGTTTATCAACATGGAGTGGTGTTAGTATGGTCGTTATCTCGTTAAAGCTGAAAATTGAGCAGAAAATTTTCAAGATTTTTCAAGTTTTTATCTACGAGAATGTTCTCTTGGGCGTATTAAAAATATATCATGGCCATAAAACGTTACTCTTGTGATCGTAAATTATTTATAGGCTAGAATTTTTAGATTCTTTAAGATGTAGGCGTCAAACTTTTGGATTGGGTTGTAAAAAAGTGGTTGGAAAATAAAACAAAAAATGTGAAATGTAAAACTTGAAATAACCTTTCCATAGGACCCACATGTTTCAAGCGATAAATTATGTCAATGTGCTTGTTGTTTTGTGTTGCACCAATTGTGTTGTTAACAATATTATCTCTGAGCAGTTTAAGCAGTCATCTTAAGTATTTATTATTATTACTATAAATTGAATTTCTTTGTTGAGTTATATTTCCAATATCCTAATGAATATGATATTGCGCTATATCTTGCCTGAAACGACTTGTTGGAGATAATCAAACACTTGGCGGTTTACTATGGCCCCAGTCGTGACATCAGGCCTATCCAAAAGGTAGGAGTGCAAGGGCTCATTTCTCTCATAGCCCTTAACATGCAGGGGGCCTGTTTCAGAATTGAGGTACTAGTCCTCTATTTGCAGTGTATCACATTTAAAATTCCCAGTGAAAGCTCATTGCATCGTAGTATTTAGTATTCAAATCACTGCATGAAATAAGTGATTTCGTACGCAGTCACGCGCACAGCTGCGAAGTTATATTCGATAGCTCACCGACACCAAGGATAATATTCGCCATGAAAAAAGTATTTGGCTAAACTGGGTATAAACTATATATACTTGTAAACAGCAAGGATGAAATAAGATATGAAAAAAATATTTGGGCAAACCGGGATTAGATAGAACCCGGATTTCCCGATTGCCGGACAGGCGTGTTAGCCAGCTATACCACCTTCTCATAGCGAACTTCGGGATAGAATGACACCTCATTCGGTTAAAACCCATCCCGAAGTTCGCTCTGAGAAGATGGCTTGGTGATATAATTGGCTAACACACCTGATCGGCAATCGGTAAATCCAGGTT
This sequence comes from Ischnura elegans, assembly GCF_921293095.1. Taxonomy (NCBI): domain Eukaryota; kingdom Metazoa; phylum Arthropoda; class Insecta; order Odonata; family Coenagrionidae; genus Ischnura; species Ischnura elegans. The sequence goes on from NC_060253.1 coordinate 95,765,595, forward strand.
CTATCTAATCCCGGTTTGCCCAAATATTTTTTTCATATCTTATTTCATCCTTGCTGTTTACAAGTATATATAGTAATACCTGGGTATTTCCATGAAAATGTCAACTTTTTCTCAAAAATTAAAATTTATGATGGAAATATTTTATCTTTAAAAAAACAACAGCTAAATGATTGGATTTTATGAAATTAGTATTAGACACATTATTCAGAGCCTTATTAAAAGTTTTCGAATTATACTTCGATTCACAGAGTTTTGAAGATGTTTGAAATATTACACTTAGAAGGTTGACCTGGCAGTAATTCCGTCACATGTTAATTTTGGGCATATTCAGAAGGTATTTCAATAGTTAATTTTGCTTCTATATATGGCCATCACCTTCAAAATTTTTTTGATCATGCCTAGCTAGAAGTTATGCGATTTTTGTGTATTTTCCAATTTTATCGAAATATTCTACTGCATACTTTTTTATCTAAAGGTAATTCCGTCACAAATGGAATTGCCCACCTATTTATCTTATTCCCAGTGTTGACTGGATAGTTTGACTTCATTCAAGGTGCTCAGCAATGCCTCATTAGGTCCGCACACCTTTCTCTGCTTTGGGAAAGCATTTCCTCTGCTTTTGCCTGCGTGTCTCGTGTCCTTTGTGGGCACACGTGACTTCCGCGTGGGCGGCGTGGGTGAGCGGATACGGGATGAACGGAGGAAGGTGGCATATATGTGGCACAGGGGCGGGTGACGGGCCAAGAAGGCGACTGCTCTCGCCTCGTCTCCTTTTACCCCGTGGGCGACGCTAATCAATAGCTCACCGACCCCAAACCCTCCTCCCCTCTCCCACACTCTTTTTCTCCACCCAGTCTTCTTTGCTTCCTCTTCTGTCCCCTGGTCCACCCTTCCTGCAAGGAAAAATGCGAAATCCACTTCCCTATGTCGAATCACCGCCGCCCTAAATTTTCTTGGCAAACTAAACACTGATAAATAGTGTATTTATTTTAGTGTAAAGAGAGCTTTTGGGAATCCAGCGATGAAATCAAATCCTGTTTGTATTATGGTCATTAAACGCCGCATGAAAAAAGTAACTTTACACCCAGTCACGGGCATGAGTGCAAATATTATACACCTAGAATGAAAAAATTACTATAAATTATCAAAATAAATTCACTATGAAAAAATTGATTAGCTTTGCCGGAATTTGAACCTGGAGCTCTCAATCGCCGGTGAGGTGTGCTATCAGTTACACAGTTACAGTAATAACAGTTATTGTAATACATGGATTTTTTAATAGCTAAAGTTGTGGAGCTGCTGAAAGTAAGGTCCCGGGTTCTCATAGCGGCACTGAACCTTCTGGACTTACAAAATTCACTAACTCTTGATTAACTTTGTGGTATTCCATTATAAGTTTTCCTAGATATCACACAATTACTTAAACCAATTATTTTTTAACAGAGCGCGACCCGGGTTTCAATGAATTATCATCATCTTCAGGCGAAAATTATTATTTTTTTATCTTATTATTGTTACAATTTTAAATGCGCTCTGATAAAAAATAAATGGTATAAGTAACTGTCTGATATCCAGGAAAACTTCTGGACTTACTAGCTCAGTGATTCCACCCTAGGGTGGATGTTTAAGTATGATGTTAGAGCTCACCCTGGACTAAGCCTCAGACGTGTGAAAAGCGCACATTCTGAGAGGGGGGCATTTCCTATCCCTCGACCACCTGGCACTTTAAGATTAATTTATATGAGGTATCCAGAGGCATCACATAGCTCATTTGCCACTCCCGCCAATTTTTCCATCCCCCTCCTCAAACACTGATTTCTGGTGTTTTCGGCGGGAAATATGTCTGGAGAAATTCAGTTGCCATCGGCATGAATTCCTTAGAGACGCCCTGAGGTGTACTTTCCAATGCATTGGAATTTTCTCTTAAGCAAGCAGCCTCCTCTGACGTCGACTTAATCATGATCACTTTTATGATAGTGGGACGCTTTTATGATTTAGCAATTTTCCACGAAAGGTTTATTCCCCTAATATGATACATACAAATCATCAGAGTATCCCTGAGGAAAAAACGGGTTTCTTCATTTATAATCCCTCATTTTGACTTTTCTGGTGTAGCTTTTATAGGAATATTAAAGATTTGTTCATCAAAACTACAGCGCTCTTTCAACGCGTGTATTTTCGTTTAATTTTCAATTATCATCATACTACTATGTTTATGAAAAATCTCAACTGGCTAATATCTAAATCGCGTTAAATTCTTCATACGCTGTTTCTACTATTTCGAATTTTACATACTGGAGGACCGGTGTAAGCAAATGGGATTGTCAGACACTTGGCGGGGTGTACGTAAAAATACGAGAGGAATTGAAAAAATTGTTATATCTCACCAACAAACAGTCAGACTTAACACATCATTATTGTTATGGCATGCTGCGAGTTGAGTGATCTTGATATAACGGTTTGTTGAGTACCCTCCCTCAACTTTTTCGAAAAGACACTTATAGAACACTTTTCGACGCATAAAAGCCTGAAATGTAAAACCCCACAAAAGGCAGGCCGGATTCCAGAAACACCGCTAATTATTCTGTTTCTCTTTCCAGGTACTGGATGTACTTATTACTTAATGGCTTAATGTCCACAAGCTTATTGGCTCCTTTTTAGTATGTTTGTGCAAGTTTTTCGCAACCCCCCTTCTTGCGTATGTTATTTTCCTGCTTTTGAATTTTTCCAAAAGGGTATCAAGCAAAATCCTTATTTTTCCAACAAAGGGACATATCTTTGGACAAACCATTGTTATATCCTTTTAAGCATCAAAATTAGGTACTCATGTTCATTCATAGCCCTGATGAAGGTGTATAAATATACCAAAACGTTGCCACTAATTTGCATTTAAAATTCTTCAAGACCTATACTCCGTGACACTGAATCAACATTAAAGATAGAGGTCAAGAGAAAGAAAAAAATTCAATTTAGTATTAACTTAAAGATGAGAGGTTTTTTGTGAAGAATCCGACCAATCCGACTAGTGATGATGGCGTCGAGCAAACATTGTCAGAAAAGATGCTTGTTGAGAAAACTTTTTGTGGAAACTAAATTACATTGGGACACGGGGCTGTCAGATCTATTGTTTTGTTCACATGGAATCGAAAGTATTTATTAATATTATTGGAAGGTTGAAATTGAGCAGCAGCTCTTCATGGCTAAAATTTTGAAAAAAATATTGATGAGAATTGCTCTCTCATATTTGGAAGCTTGTCAAGTGAGAGAGCAAGTGATTCTCTCTTTTTATACGTCGGTAAGCAAAAAAATGGTGACTCCTAGCATGTACGACCCCATATTTCTTACTCAAACGACGATGTCTCTGCTCTCGAACGCTCTAACGACTGACGATTTGAGTGAGAATGTGCCAGGTATACTTAGGTTCGAAGGCAATATTTATCCATCAGCGTTAGAGTTGGGCATCTCACTTTTATTTGGCCGTTAAAACTTCACTTCAGCTCGAAGGAAGAAAGCTTTAATGGCAGCTAGGCGAGTTGCTGTCGTTTTTATGGAGAGGCCTTGGTTTTAATGTGCTTCGACGGTCGAGATAATACTACTGCAATCAAGGCAGCTCGCATCGTTTTATCAACATTAACCTAAATATTCGGCTAAGGACTGCTGACAGGAAAGGGTGCTGGTCATTTTAAAGCTAGCCAATGTAACACCAAGAATATGGAAAGCTATTAATTAGCTAAAGAAATAGACCATGACCAGCATGCGCCGATAGTCCACACTTTTACAGTGAAAACTGTTCTAGTATGCGTTATTATTTCATGAATGCGATATTCAGCTGTTGCCAGGTGCATTTCCTGATTCATTTATAAAGTTATGTGATGTTTCTATGCTTTAAGAAATAAAAATGTACGGTTCTTGTTTTGAATGGAAACGACACGGTTTATTGATTATATTGCTTTATCCCATAATATTACTTTTTTGGTGAAGTTACTGAAGAGCGAAGCACACTGAAGCGATTCTAACAAAAACTCGCGAAAAGAACTTACAATGATGATAACGTTCCACTATTTGATGTAATTTGATTGTGGACATTATATGAGAATTGTTTTACCGCTGCATAGATGGAGGTAAACTTAATTGAAGTAGTAATTGAAATCCTTTGAATTCATAATGAATGGAATGATTAATTTGTTTTTTGAGAAAAATTCGGGAAATGATGATGAGTATCAAATAGAGCAATAGAGTATGTTATGAAATAGTCCTTAGACGAGAGAGGGAAAGAGAAGTTGTTTGAAAGCCCTAAAATGCAGACGGGACAATTTAATTGGCCACATGGTGATACTTGAAGGTCTAATGTAGTCAATTGCCGTAAGACAAGTGGAACGGAAAGGTCAATGAACTGGGATCCTAGATTACATATATGAAGCAGTTAAAAAAGAAGATATTTTCCTAAGACTACAAGAATATATTACAATTCTTTACCGAGGTAGTGAAACATGGAGTAAACATATTTGCTCGAAGGGAAATTTGGCCTCATGAATAGGTGGAGGAGAAGAATGTCTTAGCTGACATTAGAACTTTGACTGATGAAACGAACTATTTTTCCTTATCACGGATTTTTGATGGCACAATTTTTATTGAAAATTTTTATTTCAAGTCTATAGTATTAAAACATTGGTATCGCCGAAATGTTTAAGCAATCTCGAAACTGGTGTTAACCGACGTTTGCAATATTTATTTGCAATTCTTAAAGTTGTTTTCTTTGAAAAATGACAATTCTGTATTAGCTTTAATATTTTATAAATGTTTAACTCTTTACGGAGCAATTATTTCTATTGTCGGAAGCCCGCTTATGAGAAACAACAGCATTGGGTAAAATTTACTTTTTGAAAGTATTTATTACCTTTTCCGATCGCCCTTAATTTTTATTATAAACCGAAATATTCTTCGCAGCTATGTGAAGCTCATGTTCCTAGCTTGTTGCGCTTCAGTCTCGGTTGAGTAATGCGTTACTCTTCGACCTCGTTCCATTTGAATTCGTGCAACTAACGCTCCTGGAAATGGATTTTGAATTTAATTATCTGAAGCCCTTTTAGCCTCGTGGAAATGGTGAATGTTCAGACCCATTGAAACTCCACGGTAGTCCCCGTGAGTCATTTTCACGGAACAACGCGCTTTGCCCAGCTGCAGTACAGTCATGAGCGGTGAGATCACTGGAAATAATCTCTTCGGAATTGGTTGGATCCCATGAATTATCTACGGCAGCAGGCACTGATATATTATCACCCAGAATTGAAGTATTTTTGAGCTTGAAATTTTGTATACATCCCCCTATTGAATACGTGTCCCAGAAATGGAGAGAGGATATATCGAAATTGAATTTTTATTTAACTTTAGTATACTGTTGGCGTTTATCATGATAGAATTGGTATTTTTGTGGTACCGTTTTTTTGCTGAATTTATTTGGTCTCTAACCGTAAATTTTGCGCATTAATTTTTCTAGGTTTACCTGTATGCCCACAAAATTCAAGTTGCCGCAACCTTTTTTTCGAATTGAAATAACTATCGTTAATGCATTTCATGTAGTAAGATGCTTTTCTTTCATTACTTATAATCGCTCATTGCAACCTCCCAAGGCTACGAATTACTTTGTACATATTTTAAAGATGCGCTAAAAATTTCCATGTATAAAATTTAATAATTCAAATTGAATAATAGTTTAATGCACGATAACTAAATTGATTTGCAATAAAAATTTGTAACAGCATTGAAAATTCCCCATAAAAATATATAGTTTTCCCGAGAATGCTCTCAGCGGCTTACAACACAACGTTAATCCTGGGTGTGAAAAAGATCTGTGTTCAATCGATACACTTTTTAGTCATGCGCGAAAAACTTTTGGGAAATGCAAAGAATTTTCCGTGAATGCTCTTTGGCGCCCTTGCTGGCTACGTGACTATGGCGGATGAATGGCATTGTGAAATAGATCTGCTGACTCCGCAGCCGAAGTAAGTCCTCTGCCCACTCGACGAGAGGTATCTCACTCTGCTGCAGGCGTGGCGAAAGGGTCTCTCTTGAAACCCCCGCTCCTGGACGTGATGGAGAGTCGCTAATTCCGTGAGTAAAATTGCTAAATTGGCAACGGCCGAGGGGTTTGTCACGCGAAGGGCGACCACGCCCCCCTCCCGGTCTCCCTGTATGCATGAGGTTGGCGGTCGCTGTCTCGGAGTAAGGATGGGAAAGAGCGAGTGTTGATTTCCGCACATGTGACCAAGATGGAAATGGAATTCACCAAGCCCATGTCACCCCCCACCCCATATTAGCCTCATTGGTGACTTGATAATTAATTTTAACTACTAGATGGCCTAAGTGTTAATGTACGAAAACAGAAAAATCCTAATGGCTGATTGCGCTCTTAGCCTAGCTTTGACAGGTTAAATTGTATTGAAAAACCAATTTCGAGGATATTTTTTCCAACGTTAATGAAATTCAGGATTTTATTCTATCTTCGAACATGTTCGCGTGAAATTAAAAGTTAATGTTTAAAGATTATTTTCTCATGAAATCGATAGATTCGGCTTTCATTTGGTGAAAATTCATGCTGAATGAAAATAAATAACCTGTGTAAATTTTCACAGAATTTTTTATTGGTACGACGCGTTTTAGACGCTGAGGCGTCATTCTCGAGTGCATTCTCGAGCACATTCTCGAGTTTTTCCGGCAAATATCTTTGCACAGAATGACATGTAAACGTCGAAACGCGTCGTACCAATTAAATATTCAGTGAAAATTTACTAAGGTTGTTTATCTTCATTCAGTTTGGTCTCTTGTTCACTCTTGAGGCGGCTTGCGGGGCTGATATTTAGATGCAGACTTTCTGTTTTTTTCACGTGGTTTTGCTGTTGATTTCAGCTTTCGGCCATTGCACGGCCACCTTGAGCGTTCTGTTTATGTTATTATTCTTTTGGTTGGCTCGTGAGTCGCGGGTGAGGGCTGTGGCCCCCGTTCCTTCGGACGATTAGGGTTGGTCTCTGCGGTTGCGCTGAGGTTTCCGCGCGGGCTGGATGGGGGAACGCGTGGCTATTATCCGTGAAAGAATCAAGCCTTTGGGACGAGCAGCGTTAGCCCATGAGGCATTAGTTAAGAGGGAACACGAACATAATCCCGGATAATATTCAATCGGTGGGAAAGAAGTGAGATTGTGACAGGCAAAAAGCTAATTGAGCATTAGCAGGCGAAATTGAACACAAGATATAGGTACATAAAAATTCAAGTAAAAATAAAAAATAGTAAAATGTATCGAGAATAAAAATACGAGTGCATCAATGAGGATGGGGTAGTTTAATGGGCAGAGCACTTAGTTGCCGATCGAGAGGTTCCGGGTCCAAATTCCGAAAGAAATCCTTTTGGGTATTCCATAGCGAATTTCTCGAAGTGCGAGGTTGCCCAGAAAAATTAAATGGCCTCGCAATGCTGAATTAGTGAAAGTTACTCGCCTGCGGCTTATTTCGTGGTGAAATTTACCCTCACTTATGCAAAACAACCTTCGGGTTGAATCAGTGAATGAATGAATGATGTCAAAACTAATACAAACCTAATGAATGTCCTTCATTTCATGCAAGTGTGATACAGTATGAAAGAGTCATTGCTAGGATAATAATAGCAACAATTACTCCGTCTGATTTTCTTGGGGCTTAGTTGGAGGTGGGACCTCACTTATTCAAAATAACCCTCGGGTTGAATGACTGAGAAAGTGATGGATCTAATTCAATTCCTGCCAGTGCGATATAGTAAAAGAATCATTGCTATGATAGTGATGGAATCAACTACAGCATCTACTTTTCTTGTGGCTTAGTACGACGTGAGCTCTAACCTCACCTATTCAAACCAATATTCGGGTTGAATGAGTGAGTGATGACATAATTAATGTATACCTAATGAATGCAATTCAACCCTTGACAGTGCTATATATTGTAAAAGAATAATTTCTAGGATAGCGATAGCATTAACTATTGTGTCTGCTTTGCATAACTGAATAGAAATCCCAGAAGCCTTCTTGAACTCTATCCTCAAAACCATCTTCATCGTTGCCTCAGCATTCAGGAGGCAGCGACGCAAGTGGATGGCTTCCTCTGCTTCCATCGCCCTGGAAAGCTATCGAATATTGAACAACCAAGTCAGAGGATGAGTCCATATCTCCTTGCGACCGTATTATCCAGTCTCCCTGTCAATGGGCTTGGAAGAGGCTTAGCGCAGCAAAAGCGTCGTTAATTTAGAGCTTCGTCGTGAGAGCATCACTTTGGAGCATTCTCTCCGGGGGAATGAAGCTATTATTTCCCCGCTCTGTATAGTGCTGTGAATTACTGGCCATTTTCATGCCTCACAGGAGGGGGTTGAAATTCGAATGATAGCATTCGCACTTCCAACGTGAGAAGTCGAAACTTTGCCTATTCCATTTCACGGCGATTAAAACTAGAAGGAATTGCTACTGAATCTACAGGTGATGGGCCAAATAATTAACCGAGGGAGTGAATAATTCCTATCAAATATATGGGCTCGGAGAAAGAAGTTGTGAATATCTGATATGCTTTTTCAATCTCCTAAATATATGAACATTTAAAAGACTCGAGACTGGAAACTATCTAACTATCTAAAGCACCTATGTATTATCTCATCATCTGGCTTGAAATTTCAGACTAAGTTCAGTTATTACGAGAACTTAAGAATAAGAAGGGTTTTGGAGGACGCATTGCACCAATTCGACCGGTTTTTTCGCTAGATTATATGTTCAAAGCTTAATTTATCACCTTGAAATTGTCACATTACAAATCGTAGACTCTTTTCTACATATTTATGTGTCTTAATTTTTGTAAGTGTTTTATCTTGTTTTACCTCTTTATATGTCCTCACTTCTGAAAAATTCATTCTTTAGATAGATACATTTGGATTGTTGATCAAGGGCAACCCTACGTATCATGAATAATTATTAGTGCGATCTTATGCTTTAAACAAGTGACTCGTCGCGTAACGAGGTATAATAAGTCGTGTATAGCGGGTGCTGTGCATCTTCTGAATGATAAATGAGAATGCATTCCTTCTTTCTCGACTGGATTTTAAAGGTGACGGATTGGTCGTGTAAAAGTCGGAGTATAATCCTGAAATTTTATGAATAAGAATAGATGTCGAATGTGTCTAACGAAATATCTAAGCATGAAATTTAAACGAAATCGCTATCAAACTTTTATTGATTTCTTTCAGATATACTATTTAAAATAGAATTGGCTAATAATGCCTTCAAGTTTTCTAGACAAATGAGGTATTCAGTTCGAATAAATTTCCTGCTGGAAACATAGAATAACTCTAGTATTACGGTTGTGCAGACTTTTTATTCTAAGCCACCGTTCACTTCGCTCATTCTTTGGAGCTTTCGGTGAGTCAATTCGGTTTGATATTGCGTTGTCCAGAAGAGACACCGAGTTCCATTACGTAATAAATATAATCACCTTTCGGTCTCTACGTTCATTTGCCAATAATGAATGAAATATCTATTATTTTCGGCGTTGAAAAGAGGTAAATTAGCAAAGGTCACAGAGACCCTGCATCTCAAATATTACAGTGTTACATATGAGAAAATAATAAGTATTTAAATATTAAAATTTGAGATTATATTAAGCTAAAGATCAGCCACCAAATAACCGGTCGAAGAGAAGGAATCCGTCCTCCTAACCCCGGACGGCCTTATATGATTCGACCTCTGAAACGTAGCGCCGGCAGCAACAATAACCCGTATTGCCATCAGCGATAACATTCCCCAGGAAAGTATGGGGTAGTACTTTATTCATCGGCATCATGTGAGACAGACGTTGAAGGTATCACTCCCTCATCAATCGTTTTCGACGTGTTGTCGCTGGGGAGCTTGTAAAATCGGTCGCATGCGGAGGGCTGGGTGAAATGACGCCGAACACGGCCCACTACATGCATGTTCGCCGCTCTGTTATTCCGTTTGCTTGCTCCGATCACCCTGGGGACCAGGAGTTTCTCTTGTCGCGCGGAAGATAGGCCGACATTTCGCCTCTGCTCCAAGTCGAGAGATGACCCCGGGCTTCGATGGCAAACCAATTTATGGCCGTGGAAATGTGCTGATCGTTCTTGTGCGATAGTTGCATCAGTGATATAAAATATTTTGGCCGGTCCAAACTTAGCATATGAGGCATTTGCAGAGTTAATCCCATACCCGGCGAGTGAAAATTGATCTGTTCGTTCTTAAAATGGCGCTTAATTTGAAAGGATATGTATTTTTTATAAAATGCATTCGTTTATGCATGCAAATCTGTTTGTATGCCATAGATGCATGCCTTTGAGGCATTTTTAGGGTTCTACTCTCATTTGGCCGGTGAGAACTGATTTGTTCGTACTTAAAATGGCGATTAACTAGAAAGGGTATTTATTTATTCTAAAATTAGATTATTTTGAACTTTACCCTGCTCTGGAATTTTCCTTCTCCCAGTGGAATGTATTGAAAAAGCTTGCCATTTCGATTGCCTTTCATTGGAATGTACTGCTGCGATGAAGTGTCTAATCCTTGCAACAATATTGATCTATTTGAATTATCCATTTATTTTGATATCTCCTCCACTAACGCACGAAGGTTCTCGGAATGAGCAACCGCAGACCATAGCAATGATTCATGATTTCCGCACTTAATGTACTTCATAAGGTATACAATGAACATTTCAGTTTTAGTGTAATAATTTAACCATTAAGTAAGTTCAATTTGCAGTAATGGAGAAACATATTTTAAAAATATTATAAAATCGTAAAAAATAGAAGTAGAGGTTATGTCGATAATAATGATGTTTGTTTTGATTTCCTTTCAAAACTTATAGTTGAAAATAGGTTCTCAAAAACGTTTATAAACCCTGATTTAAAAAAATGAGGAATTTTGAAACGATATGTATAATAGTGATGAAGGAAATATACGGGTATTGATGATCCTCTGCGAGTGGATGACGCCCTTAAGACACACCGTGTGTACTCATGAGTTTATATTTACAGTAGTCTACGTCTTTCGTGAATGCGTGGCACTGTATAATTTTCTCCCCTTCTTTTTTGAGAGAAAAGTCTAGAAAATGTTGGGCTTTGTGTTGAGGCGCCTTCTTTTCCCACTCTGGGTGACCAAAGAGGCATGGTCTTGAACAAGATTAGCTCGGAACAGCCTGTTGGAGGGCTTCGCGGAGTAGGTTTAGAGGTTTGTGACGAAAATGCGGTGAAGTTGTTAAATTATGAAAGGGGAAAGAATGAATAGATGGCGCTTTTTCCGCGCAGAAGCGGATGACGTGAGGTGTGGGCGCCTGCGACGACCGTGAGAGATCCAAGTTCTATCGCCTTGATAAGTAAGCTCTCCGTATCTAGGGTGACTCTATCAGGTGAATCTGACTGGGTCCAAGTCTGCAAAAGTCTCCTTACCACTCGCGCTCGCTCGAAACTAACATGAGAGAGTGCCATAAAATACTTCCTATCGGTAGACGAGTCAATAGAAAAATATTAATAGACGCGCTAACAAGCGCCAATAGGAAAACGAAGACATAAGTACAACTATAGCGCAAAATTATTGTTTAATATGCAAGAAAGGAAAGCAAAACACTTGGGTAATGTTGATAATGGCCAATGTAAGTGAGCTTTGGAGTCAAAAAAGGGAGTCGGACAACTAAAAATGTAAATGTAGGTGGTTTCAATCGTCTTGACGGTGGTGGCGTGAGGAGCAGAAAGTTATGACATTACCGATGAAAAATGGAGACTAATTGAATATATGACTAATTTAGACGTTGAATTTTATTATTGTCAACGATAGATAACTATTAGTTTGAGTATACGGCAAATTTATATTCCTAAACATATACATTTACATAACATCTCCAGAGAGCTCTTCAATTATAAGGTACATACTTGGATTTTTCTTCGAGCTTGAACTTACCAACAACTTCCACTTACTTGGAAGGAAATCCGGGATGCAATTAACCTGAATTCACTAAAAAAATATCCTCTAAAAACATTCAACGTACAACTGTTGATAACTCAAGTGAGTATACAAAGGAAAGCCAAGCCATTCGTCAAAAACTGCTAAGGGCGAACAGAAATCGTTACATGCATTAGGCTGGGAGCCGCCATATACGCGGAGGCTGTGTTCTAGGCTTGGATTGCTTGAGTAATTAAGGACAGATACCTTATCAGAGCGACATGGAGAACATCATCTTAGAAACTCACTTTATTTCTTGGTCCAACAGAAACGATAAATTCAGAGAGATATTTTGACGAACGGATAGGAAAAGGAATTCGTTTTTTTTCCCGAATAGTAAAAGAAAAGGAGATTTCTATAAATCAGTCTTAACTTAAACCATGGGATCATAGTTTAAGCACCGAACAGTCCAACTAGGTTGAAATAACGACTATGGTTTCTGTCATCTTGACCACTGTGGCATGGGGAACTGAAATCCGGGAAATCACCTATGAAAAAAGGAGAGTAGTTAAATTTTTATCGTTTCCCTATACATCAAACATCTCCAGAGAGCTCTTCAATTATAAGGTACATACTTGGATTTTTCTTCGAGCTTGAACTTACCAACAACTTCCACTTACTTGGAAGGAAATATTATGATAATATACGCTTAGCGGGATTCAGTACGCGCATCTCTTTTTTTTGTAAACAGCTTGTGTTTTTATGCCGCCACCACACGCTTAGTGAGACGAATTATGGGGTAGTATGTAGAAGATAACAATAAATACTATTATTGAGGTGCTATTAATATAGGTAATAAATGCCTTTCAAAGGCATTTACATCAGATTCAAATGAAATATTGACCTCTGAAGAGATTCCAAGTCTGGCCTTTGGTGCCGGTCTCTCTGGAATCCAGTGGCCATTATACCTGCACTGACGTCGGCATTGTGCTAATTTCGCAGCCGAGGGAGCTATTGTTCAGGGCTTAGGAGAGCCTTATCAGCATTCCGTGTCACTTGGGCTTCCGAGAGTGAGCAATGCTGCTGGGCTGGACGTAAGTGTGACAGCCGGAGGACGCTGGCACAAATCTGCCGCCTATTAATCACGGCCGACCCTCGGGAAATACCCCCAATGACTGCCGAGCGGAGATAAAGCCAGCAAAATCCCCAAACGTACACGTGTGTTTTACATTACTCTGATAATAGCACTTTGAAGCTCAGAATTCGATAATCTAAGTCAAGGCACGGGTAAGGTTGGCAGATGGAACGAGACTCCAAGGCGAGCTCGCAAGGGTACACTCCTGGGGCAGGGCCTATAATCGCGAGCTTTTTCCCTCTGCACCGCAGAAGGGGAAGGACAGGAAGGTGAAAGGAAGGAGGCGCCGCCGCGATAGGAGCCCGACGACGCCTCCTGGGACGGAATAGGGAAGGAAGGGATGGGACGAGGAATCCCGCACCGTCACAAAGGCGGGCGGGTCCTACCATCAGCGAAATCAGGCAACGCCATTTCTGTTCTAACGATTTTGGAGGACTATCCTATGAAGAAGAATAATCCAACGATCAAATCGTTAGATGGGTAAGGTTGGCAGTAAGCATTCTTATTTTTGAGCCAATATCGAAAAATGATTCATGGGCGTAACACTTCGATCCCTCTGCGCGATTTACATGAGTTGCCTTGAGGAAAATTCCCTTGACCGGGAATCGAACCACAAACTTGTGGCTTTCAGGGCCTCTGCGCAGACTACTACGATATCCAAGGTGGCGATTGTATGATCGTACGAACCACGGAAATCCTAAGGTTTGTGGTTCGATCCCTGGTCCAGGGTAATTTTTTCTCACGGCAATCATGCGAATGATTCATGTATTTGAAATACTATAGCCCTTCCTGATACAATTTCTCATTTTAGAATTCAATTCGAATCTTAAGCTTAATCTTTTCAATGGTTACGCTTTCACTTAGGCGCATTTATAGTACTCCATAGATTATGTAACCCATTCTTCTTTAAATGTGAGAATAACCGCCAGCTAGTCAGCGCGTACCTAAACGGCGTACCTTCACGGAATCAGAGGAAAGGCTCAAAATGTGTGAAATTTCCGCAGAAAAAAACAGCATTTTCCCAGTCACAATCCCATTGGACCCTAAAGATTTCTCCTTTGAATAATTTTCTTTCATTCTTCTTAATTTTTTGTCGGGAACGTGGTATCGTAGTGGGTAGAGTACTTGGCTGCTGATCAAGGGTTCCCGAGTTCAAATCCAGGGTAAAGTCTTCGGACACCCTCAAGCAAAAAATCCTCGAAGCACGAGGTAGCCTAGCGAAAGGAACTGGCTCCCATTCCTGAATGTTTAAACTTCACACCCCTGTGGCCAAATATGGCGTGAGTCCTACCCTCACCTAAGCTAAGCAACCTTCGGGTTAAATAACTGAGTGAGTGAAACTTTGGTGAGTTTTAAGCGCGTAGCGCGTATAGTGACTGTGCGGAATTAGCGAGTGACGCCTCATTGCGTGAAAGGGATTCTAACTTCGACTATTCGCGGCCGAAAACTCAAATTTTGGGAAACGAGTAAAACTAAATACAAGCTGATATTCCAAGAATGACTCATAAATACATAAGTTATAATTTTTTTATACTTTGTAGATTAGATTCATCTCGGAATTTTAAATTTTGTAAACTAGCCTAACCTATTCGACACCAAAACCATCGTCCATTGCTCAGAGTTGAGGCCGATGTAGAGAAAGAATTGCAATATTTATAAATTAGGATAAACCACGAAATTAGATTCACATCTTCGGAGCGTACTTACATTGAAAGTAACAAGCGCGGACTAGACGCCATTTATCTTTATTTTGCTGAACTATAACTTCAAACTTCCGCACACAAGGTGTTGAAATTGATTTGAAGGGTTTCTTCGCCGCATCGATTTCTTCTCAGGAGTTAACTACTCAATTACGTCTTAAATCCACGTTATTTTTTTATTCTGAGTAATTTTCTTCCAAGATTCACTAGTAGAGCAAATTAAAAACACGGTTGCAAATCGCATGAAAAAATGGATTGTACACTGGGCGATTAGTGATGAAATAATCATTTGCCAGTTCCTGATGTATGATTTTGGCCACATTTTCGTGTCTACTCGTGTATTCCTCAGCAGTTAGAGTAACGCAACTTCTCATAATGTGCTCTATTGACAAAGTTTGCTATTTACATTTTCCACATTGATCACTCCATGGAAACCTACCTTAATCGGTAAAATACTTTAATAATAATAATGTGAAATTTCTGTAGTTCTTCGTCAATACTGTACGATCGTGAAGTATAGATCCTCATAAAACCAACTGTTTCCCAAATTATGTTTCCTCGTTCTAACCACATATTTGAGGACTGTTTGAAAATGCATGGCAGGCTTAACTGATGAGGACGGTGCTCTGTGTACAATTTTCAATGAAAATAAAAGCTTAACAATAATATTTTATTTAAATGAAAGTTCACTTATAAAGAACGCCGCTTATTTCCGGAACCGGAAATGATTCACAGTATGCGAAAATAGTAGACAGACGTTCATGGGAATGCCTTTCCTTTTAACGAGTTAGTGGTTATTACCAGATTTTTCCTATAATGATTGGCGAATGGCTGAATTTGTATTTATATATGAGTCTTTCGTTATAGTTATTATTATCATCCTTACCGATAATTCATTGCTTACGTTTTCTATCATCCGGCCTTTCTGCTTGCACGTCGCTGAGAGAGTCTCAAGCACGGCAAATCACCCTCCCCTTTCCCGCCTCTTTCTCCTCTAGTCCGCCGGATGTTTCCCTTGCACTCCCTCGATGCCTTCTTTACCTCACTGGCGCCAGGAAAAATTTTTCCTCCCAACCCCTTCGAAGCGCGCCGTACTCGAGGAAGTCCTTCGAGACGCAGAACAATGGAATGTTTTATTTTCCTCGGTTACCGTAAAACTGGATGCTTGTACACGATTTTCAAGCATTGCATTCTCCCCATGCTTTCATGCACTGTACTAAAATGTCGTCTTTCTCCCGTCCCCAAAGCCGCCTGCATCTTCGGAGAATAAATTCTGCGGGCGATAAATCTGTGTGGAGTGAGTGTGTTTTGATGTCAGCGGGGAGAATTAAAGCCGAAACTATGTTCGGGAGGAATTGAAGAGAATGCCATTGCTGTAAATCTTTCTCGGTCTGCCCTTTTTAGTCTCATGGCCATGATGAATCTCGGTAAGTGAGGAGTAGAGATTTGACGATTGATATTGGTTTTTAAATGGAAAAAACGGAATTCTCCGTTGAATTTTCCATTTAAACGCAATTTCCGTCATGACATACCAAACACTCTGAGTAAGTTTATTGTATTACCACTTGCACGACATAGATTAATCTACTGAGAGAATGCAATCACATTTAGTCATGAATTTCCCTTTTGTATGTATGTGTATTTATTAATTGGAGCGTGGTAGCCTATGAGATAAAGGGCTTGGTTGCCGACCAAAGGGTCCTGTCATGAGTGTCCTGGGTTCAAGTCCTGGGTGTAACCTCTTGATACCATTAGCATTATTCCTCGTAGTTCGAAACGACACAGAGAAACCCTGAATATGTGCTGCACTGTGTCTTTGTCTGGTGTGAGCTCTACCCTCACCTATCCGAACCAACTTACGAGAGAAATCACCGTGTGAGTAGAAGATAATTTTTATATAGGGTTTGCGCTGCTTTAGAGAGTGGAATAGGAATTATTGGACCCAACCATATTACTTTACTAACGTTTTGGGCTGTACTTTGTTTACCTTCTGATAAAATTCGTATGGACGAGTGGAATACTTAGTGAGTCCGATTGCAATTATAACTTCAGCCATTTTGCTGATAAATATTTCTCATCGTGTAAATTATGAACGTCTTCCCATTTGCATTCATGCACGTTTGCTCACACCTTTTTTGCTGCTAAATTAAGGCATTAAATATGCTATATTCATATATACACTATTAGGGACAGAAGTCCTTGATACCTATGTTATTTATCGTTCCTTTTTTATTGGAAACTTGCAGATTAAAGTTTTGAAAACGTTTCATTAAGCCTCAGAAATTTTTTGGGAATAGTTTGAGCTAACTACTAACTACTCGTAATTGCGATGATTCTGACCGTACGCCTTGTTCTTGGCTCTAAAGAAAATTTACCGAGGAACTCATGATCTTCTTTAGGAAGTGATATGTTGATTAAGGTTTATCTTTACCTAGCCTCCACAATTCAAATAATTATCACCTAAAATTTCTTTAACCTAAGCACAATTTTCTGCCACTGCGTGTAAAGCTTATATGTGTCACGGTTCTCAACTTTGATTTTCATTCGCATAAACATTTTCCAAGCAAATGTATAGGCTAATTATCCATCTAAGTTTTCTCACAGAGGCTATGCAGTTCGGGTGCTAAACGCTACATCGAAAGAAAGGAGATTTTACGTACAGGTCGTCAGGAGAGCTTATAAAAGAAGGACCTGAAGGCGTGTAAAGTGCATGGATATGAAGACTTGGCCTAGTGCGCGTCGCTCCATTAGTTGCAATGCTAAAACTGGTCGTGTGCCACAGGTCGTGGTCGTGGCCGTGGTCGTGGCCGTGGTCGCGCTAGTGCGCGCCTGCCCTTAGTTGTAATAATCGTTGTTGGTGCGATGGGACAGTCTTTTGGTCACGTGTCGCGAGCACCTTTTGCCCGCACCTTGTTTAATCATCATAGAGACGCCCACTAATCGCATTTCACTCGACCCCATTTCCCTTCGTTCTTCTCTCTATGTCTATCTCTCTCCCATCCGCTTTCCTCCAGCGCACAATTTCCTTCCCCCTCCCTCCCTTTCGCATTCGCCACCCAGACAATACTGCGATGCATCGCCTGCGTGGCACGATATTCGTGAGATAGTGCGATGCGACAGCGACCCTCCTACACATCCATGGGATCACGCGATGGGGACTCTTGTGATACGGCAAGTCTCGCTGTGGGAGGACAGATACCTCCTGCTCGACCGGTCTATTTCGGCAACAGATTACGCGCTTAAACCTAATGTTATCATCTTGCAATTTTCCGGAAATGCAAAGTTGAACTAAGTTGCAGCGAACATATGGGATCCGACGCAGAGAGACTTAATTTGTGAACTTAATAAAATACAAAGGAAAGCCGAGCGATTTGCCAAAACATCACGGACCCAGCTGTTTCCAGCTCCGATAGAAACGATATATTAAGACAGATACTATACGTAACAGATAAGAATGGGAATTACTTTTCCCCCGAACAATAAAGGGCTTAAATAAATGCTTAGCGGAATTCAGAAGTTCCTTTCCAGTTGTTAACTGATGATGTCCTAACACCCCCCGCCATACGCCTATTGAGGCGGCTTGCGGGATAGTATGTAATTGTAGGTTAACATTTGAACTACACAGTTTTTGACGTTTCTTGGTGGAATATTTTTTTCATGAAGACAGAATTAATGAAACACTGCAATTCCACACGAATACGCAACTTGTATTTATGTGTAGTCGCAGTGTTTCATTACTCACTGCATATTTATGTGGAATTGTAGCGTTTCATTTATTCCGTCTCCATGAGGTAAAAATTTACCTGAACATATTTGCTGATGTTTCCTTTTAACTTTTATTTATTTTCTCAGATGGGTTTTTCAGTATTTTAGATACATACAAATTTTGAACGTGGTGTGCTGTGTGAACCTTGAAAATTTCAAGATGATAGCGCAAGTGCTACGCAAGTAATCCTTCTCAGAAAAGACTGGTCGAGAGAGGGAACGTATAAATGTTGGTCTGAAAAACCGAGAATTTAAAATTTTCATAAATATTTCTAAATATACTCATTTAACTATACTTCAATGAATGAATGAAGTAAACGTATGAATCGTACCTCAAAATTTGATTCAGGGCGAAAATGTTTAAATTTAACTCTTTACTCATCATTCTTAATGTTAAACGACCGTCTGAGTTCACAAGAGCCATCACACTTTCAACGTTTTCGATAGTTTTTGAAGTTTGAAGAAGGTCTTCCTGAGCGAGGTACATCTTCAACGTGTTCTCGGCCTTCCAAAATTGATTTGTGCCAGCGGAAAACTTGTGCTCTTGAAAAGACATGTTCCCCAATAGCTGGTTTCAACTTTTCAAAAGTCACACTCGCGGATTCACCAAGTTTTACAAAAGACTATCGCACGGCGTAGCTCTAAATTCCGATGATCCATTTTTGTAACACACAACAAAAACACAGCTTCACTGATGGCGCTGTCAAAAATAATTTGTAATCTGTATGGAATTGAAACTCACACTGAGGAACTTGAAGAGATGAATAAATCGGTCTATTGTAGGCCGGTAGACACAACGTTGCTATTTCGTCCGCAGTATTGCCAGTATCATTACTTTTCTCACACACCTCGTATATTATGGCGTGACATAGATAATAGTGGAGGGATTCGTAGATGACAAGAATGAAGAATGGAAAAGAAAGACCGCGATTAAAATATGTAGAACAGGTAAAGAAAGATGTGAAAGAGGAGAAGTAAGTAGGTTTCAAATGATTAACTGACGGAAGTATTGTGTGGAGAGCTGCGTGGAAACCAATCTTAAGATTGTTGGTCAGAGATGATGATATTTACATTAATTGTGAGGAGGAAATTTACTCCATGTAGATATAAATTTCCAACTGTGAATGATTTGAGTATCACGACGTAAGTACTAGGGTAACAAAATCTCCATAAAATGTAAATAATTGGCAGAATGTTTTTTTGTGGGTAGGGCGAACGCTAATGGCGAAAGAAGAATAATATGGACAGATGATAGGCGATTTGATCAGAGTAACCACCTTGTCTCTACTCCAACACATAAAGTGAACATATGCCTACGGATAGAAACGGAAGTCTCCAAAACGGAAGTACTTCATTAAAACTTAGGCCGAAAGGATCTTTCAACGATAAACTATCCAGCCCCAAAAGCACATCGTTTTAACAATTCTCTATATGAGGGCTAAAAAAATATTTAAAATGCTCGTTCGTATTTCAAATTTCAATGGGATCGGCACTAAGTCTTTATCTCTTTCTAACAGACGAAAACAAATGAATACCATTGAAGCGGTGATTATGCCTCAAAGTTTTACGTCGAGCGCGGAACAGATAAAACTCCTCATGAAAGCCCTCACCTTTTACTGGCGAACCTTCACCGCAAATCCTCTCGACGGTTTTATAAACAAAGGGAAACAAAAAAGGGACACGAAGCGTGCTTTTGCGGCCACTGCCTCGCAACTCACCTTCCCCGAGGATGTTTTACACATTCGTTTTGCAGCTGGAGGATTCGGGTGTGCAGCGGAGAGGCAGACGAACAGGGACGAGAATGGAAAAATAAATATCTATATCGGATCAGATGAGGTTTTAAAATACCTTTATTCTTATAGACTTTTTAAACATTCAATGCACCCACCTACCCATGAGGGGATGGATAGCGAATGATTCAGGACCACAAAGAGCAGTGTTGTAAGTTCTGAACTGCCGAAAAGCGAGAGATTTCAGGTTGTATGACTCGGGCACTGATGTACGATAATGGAGACAACCTAGTTATCACACTACAGTGACACAGTTCGATAATAATTAATTCGGAAATTATTTTTATTCAGGAGGTAAATTTGCGACTGCTTAATTCAGTAGAAATATTTTCCTGGTTTGTAATTGAAATAGAAAGGGTTTTGGTCAAATGGAGGACAATCATGCATGTAAAAAAAAGTAGAGTACACTAATAGTGGCCAATTGAAATTCCAATACCCTGAAATTAATACTTTTCCAGCTATTGATGCCGACTTTAGCGCCATTTTCATTTTACATGAGTGATCTCACTTCAGTTGCTTTATTTATTTGATAATTCATCAAAAAGTGTTGGAGTGAAGACTAAACATCGGATTTTTTATTATGATCTCTTTGGTATATCATTTTTCCACCGAAATGACAGGCACCGGAAAGTACCGCCATAAGATTCTGTTTCTAAATGATGATTTTCAAGTGCAATTTAAAGAAGTAGCAGCACGGAAAGACAATTTTTTGTGGCAGTTTATCACTGAAGTAGTATGTCCACGCCTTACTTCCGTGGATAAGCACACTCCAAATGTAAGGTCTGACAATTTTTTCCCCTGCTTAAATGTACCCACATTCAAAAGTTTATTTTATTTCACATTAAATCCCAAACCAAGGCTGATCTTCTTTAATTGAAAATTTTCGCCTCATGTGACCTATACTTAATTCAGACTCGCACCTATAAATCATTCTGCAGTTTAAAACCTTGAAACTCCTTGCCGTTTTCAATGTCTCTCTGCCTCACCTCCAATTTTGAAAGCTGAACTGCTTATAGCATCATTTAAGAACTCATCTTTTTCTGCGTGCTGATAACTGTTCAGATCTCCTCATTATCCTATATTCGTAACTTTTCCAAAGAATTTTTCCGGCGTTATCTCTTCTGGCGTCTTTTTTTTTTAATGGTTTTATGGGTAATTTATTTTTTCAACTCTAGGAACCGTTTTCGTTTTCTTTGGTTATTTATGTGTCCCTAACTAATCCGTTTTGCGTCAAGGTTTGGATCTCTTTCTTCGTGTTGTGATATGGCCTCTTCTACTCTTCAAAATACGTCATAGATTTTCCTGTTTCGTGCCAGGTATTTTAGGTTTTTTATAGTGATTCGCAACCTTCAACTGTTTTGATTAATGTTTCGGCTTGAAAAAATGCTTTACAGTTTTTTCCAAATCATATTTCCCTGACAATTATTTTCATCCTTCTTTTGTGTTCTACTTTATTATTCTTGTCAAATTAAAGGCTTTCGCGGGCTATCATAACCAGAGTATAGGGAGATGTCGTTAGATTGGTATACTTAGAAGTGCATTCTCATTGCTGTAAATACTTTCTCATCATATCACTCTTGAATTATTTGTCCGCTTTAGTTATAGCTCACCTAATCAATCCTCAACTTTTTTGATTTGGTATCCCGCTCGTATTTTACGGAACAGTCTATCAGAGATCTCAACCTTTGAGAGTTTGTTAGATATAAGATTTTCCGTTTCTTTTCTACCTCGTTAGGATAATCCTTAGCATTTTCATTAGTCTGACCTTACTGCGGTTTTGTTTCTTTACTCTTATCTCGTCCGGGAGGTCTTAAACTTAGGGGATTAAACGAGCTTTATGAGCAACTTGAACTGCTTAGATCCACTCAAAAGCAATGGAACTGGAAAATTATTGGGAATAACTACGGAAGACGTCTGAAGACGATAAATAGCAAGCAGTCAATATTTGAGTCACAGTTTTATTGTATTATACCCAATTATTTATTTGATACGTATTTTAATGTATTTTTTTTGGCATATCATTAAAAAAATGGCGTTATTTTCTTTGAAAAGAAAGTAGTGAGGTGTGATACTTTTTTAACCCTGGATTACGGTCTAATTTATGTGTTTCCTTGAACTCTAAATCTGACAGTCTAATGTTGTCGTCTAAAAATATCAATTTTTTCTTGCGCGGTGAATGGGCATACGGTGGAATTCCCTTCACTTCGATAGTCAAAAGAAAATTCAACGCCGCGTGTGCGCACGGATCGCCTTAAAAGCTGTCTTCAGGGCAGTGCTATATTTACACGATGCCCTTGAATTGATGGGCGCGTATTTTTAGTCATCTCTCGCTCTTCAGGAGAGGCCGATGCGAATTTTTAGCGAGGTAATCAGGTGGAAAAGGGTGCAAAAATAAAGTGCTCTCAAATTCATTCATCATTGTTCTCAGCCAACCATAAGGTGGCGCTAAAATAGCACAGCATGGGAAATATGCGGCCTGTATCACTGGAGAGTAGTTAGTGTGATTCTCAGTTTTTCGTAGTCTTCATCTCTGATTTCAGTTGTTTTCAGTTTATGCTTCAATATTTTATCCAACCTCTTGGATTTCACCACCTGCAAAGGTAGCTAGTTACTCATCGGAGTAAGGCGAAAAGAAGGATTTTACTATCGGGGTAAGTAAATGTGAATAAATAGCATACCAACACATCTATGTATTAACCCTATAAAAATTCTCATATAGAAACATCATGATTAAAATTGGCGCAGAAAATAAGCGAAAAGCACTTTTTATTTGTCGGTGCACTTCCTAATAGGTGATTTCCTACTACTCTGAATTTAAGACAAGCTTTATTTTTTCAATTTTCTCAGCGTTTTTTTTTGCGTGTGCAGTTTTGCTTAAAGCCCACCAAATTATATTCCTAAAGAATTTTCTGCCCTTGCGTGATAATCATTTTGATTTAATGCCTATGTTTTTTTCCTTTACCAGCTCTCGTGAATTCCATGTGTTTATTTGTCATAAAATGTCCTATATTTCTCGGTCCAAGTGCGCGAGAGATCGTTATTATTTGGCATGTCTTCCTATTGTCCTCATCTCTAAAAGCATATCGTAGTGCGCCCCTATTACTGCAACGGTTATGTGAGTCTTACCGTTGGAGTAGTAAACGTGGTAAGGAAGAGGCCCGCTCAAACCTTCAGTAAACTTGCTCGAAGCACGTTTTTTCCGTGATTAACATTGCCAAATTGGCAAAACCTTGAGGAGAAGGCGCGCGGTTGGTGAGGAGATGCCAAACCAGCTTTCTGGTCACTCGTGGTCGCTTGAACGTGGTGTGTGTGGTGACCCCTTTGGCAGAAGTTGGTGGCCTCTTTTTTATTAGATAAACGCTGGTTTTGGCCAACCCTGGGGTTTACGAGTCTGCTATGGGGCGGGTAGGAGCGTAAGTCCGTGTGAAACATGTGAACACGTGATACAGGCATTGATACGGTTATATTTTAATACGATAATTTATTGAGCCACTGGTACTTTTCGCTACTGGTATATTCCGTTTTAATAATTGTTCCGTATAGCATTTGTGCAGCAGTTCTTGTTCCCCTAATACGACCCCACTCAACCTGAAAATCACGGATGCCCACGATGCCCAGCTAAAAAATGGACCAGAAGTAAGTTATGTAAGATGGCGGATCAGTTAGCTATTTTCTCTTTAGAATGGAATTAAATCCCCAGTGCGAAAGATCCACAGAGAAAAAAATCATCCACCTTGACCGGGATTCGAACCCGGATCCCTCGATTTCCGGTCGAGTGCTTTAGCCAGTTAGGTAAATATACATTTATTTCAACTTTCAAGCAGCAAAGTACAATTCTCCACAACACACATTAATATCTTTCTTCTAACACTAATCAGTGTCCAGTAGTTCTTTTAACACAAATCAGTGTCCAGTGGTTCTTTTAACACAAATCAGTGTCCAGTGGTTCTTTAAACACAAATCAGTTTTCAGAAGCAGGCTCCTCTCCCGCCAGTGACGACGATGACACAGCATCCGCACCATCCTCCGCCAGTGCTTTGCGGAAGACAGAAGCGAGGAAAGAGCGCACCTCGGCTGGCGCACCATGCACCGAAATGCTATCAATGAAGCAGAGGAGTCCTTTCCCTACTGCCTTATGTTTTAACTTCAAAAAAATATATTTTGATATTAATGTGGAAAGTATTACATTCTTAAAATTGGGAAAGAGCTTAAACTTTAACATAATCAAGTTTTCATTCGTGATGGCACCACCACCAAAGGCATCCCAGGTACGATAAATGTTTCTAATGGCTCCCCACACTCTCCCACCATCACCGCAGCCGAGAATGTAATGAGGTGCGGAGTCAACCCGACCGCATGCGACGCAAGCAGAAGAATCGGCAAGCCTCATTCTCGACATCACCTCGCGCGTAGGAAGGAGGCGAGCAATAGTGTCAAACATGGCGCTCGCCGCCCCCGCGTCCCCCCGGCACGCAGCCCAGTTTCTCCATGGGTTAATGATAGAAGTGGGAGGATACTTCTCCCTCTCGATGAGCCTCCGGTAAACAGTCTTTACTACAAATGTTTCTCCTGTTCGCAGGCATTCCGTTATTTTTCGGCATTCCTGAATGCATCTCCTAAACGGCGTACTTTTAAAGCTGGCTTCCGTCCACGCGGAGTGGAGGAGACCCCGCCTGGCCTCATCAACCCCCCCAAAATTTTGGTCGATACTTTCGAGAAAATAACATTGGCTTTTAAAGCAATATTCGTTAAGTTCAAACCACCTCTTGTCGGAGGGTTGTAAAGCTGTTGCCTTGGAGCCTTTTTCAAATAACCATACCAGAGGAAAGAATTAGTGTCCCTAACCATCTTTGCATGCACTTCTTTTGGCAAAGGCCATACATGAGCGAGGTACCAAATTTTTGGGAATATTACCTGATCGAGGAGGCGGACCCGAGCGGTGAGAGGGAGGGAGGGGAGCTTGTAGCGACCCGAACCCCCCGATACTGCGCCCCTAACCTCCCCCCAGTTCTTCTCAAGAGACTGTTTCACATCGGAGCCCCACCATAATCCTAGAATTTTTACAGGTGGTTTCCTAATTCCCACACGTTAGAGGCTATATCACCCTTTAGAACTCTCAATTTTGATTTAGTTTTATTCACTTCTAAACCACCGGGAGCATAGGATTGAATTAAGTCATTGGCCAAGAGTAGTTGGCTTGGATGCCCAATGAATAAAGTCAAATCGTCAGCGTATACAATATTTGAATAAGTGATTCCTTGTCTAGCTATGCCAATTCCGGCAGCTTCAAGTGCCCTTGTAAGAGGGTCCATTGCGACGGCAAATAGAGCCATAGATAGGGGACATCCTTGCCTTACAGAATTCTTGATAAGAAATTCATGTGAAGTTTTCCAACCTATCCTTATGCATGCTTTTGCTTCATTGTATAGATTTTGAATTGCCCGAAGAAAGGTGAGGGGAAAAGCCATTTTTTTAAGAATATATAAAATATATTCAATACGAATATAATCAAACGCTTTTGTAAAATCTACGGGTAAAATGGCAAAAAAATCTTCGGAAGGAGGAGACGGAGCCAAAAAAATATCCCGTAATAATACTGAAGCGTCTAGAATATTTCGTTTTTTCGAAACCGCGTACTGTGTTACAGATAATGTGGATTCCAGAGAATCCGTAAAACGAGATTTTAATATACGCGTAAAGATTTTATAGTCTGAATTCAATAAAGCAATAGGCCTAAAATCATTTCAGGACTGAGGCCGATTTACCTTTGGTAAAAGCGAGATAATTGCGGTATATTGACTTGAAGTCAGTGCCTCGCCTTGGCAGAAAATCTGGTTGAAAATAGCTAATAAAGTCGGGGTCAGAAGATCACCACAAATGGAGTAAAATTCATAAGATATACCATCTGAACCTGGGGCCTTGCCTTTTGGGAGGAGGCGAAGAATTTCCTCTACCTCCTCTCCTCTTATCTCACCAGCAAGCAATTCAGCGTCTTGTGGCGAGAGGGTGGGTAAATTAGGAAACGGAGGGAGATCGTCTTCGTTCCAGACCCCGTATCGAGCAAATATTCTCTGAAAATGCCGTGAAGCAGTATCAAGGAGATCACCATCAGCGCATTCTGCCGGCGGTAAAGTGGTTGACATGTCTTTGCGGAGTCTGATCACCCTCCGGAGCTCAGAGAGTGTGAAAGGGCCCCACGTGTCAGGATTCAGTTCTCTCTGCCACCGACTTGGAGCGTAACGCTTCATTTCATGCATTAAAATGGTGTTTTTCAAAAGGGCTGTCTCCTCATAAAAATTTTTTGGACGGGGATTGAGATTTAGTAATTCTCTTAAGGCGGTTCGATAGAACATGATTGTGGCATCCATGTCCCTCCGCCACTCATATGTTGAGCGTCGTAAAAAGGATTTAATCTTTGGTTTAAAAGTAAATTCCCACCAGGTTAGAGCATCGGTGCCCGGACGACGCATGGAGATAAGATCCGCCACCCGTCGCCGGACAGCGCAACGAAAATCCTCGTCTTGAAAGGGTCTAGTGTCCATCTTCCACATGGTTGTTTCAGGGCGGTGGGAGTGAGGGATGGAAGGGAGCGAGAGGTCAAGGAGGGCACAATGATCAGAAAGAGAAACCGGTATAGTATGAGTGGTGTAAGGGATTTGTTTAAGTAATCGGGAGAGAAATATAAAGTCAATGCGTGTTCTAGAACTTGGACCAACACGCGTGAAAGGGGCGGGGCCCAAAGTGCTGCGTAAAACAGCGTCAGTTGCACAAAGCGCATCAATTAGAAAAGATAAGGCTCGGCTCGGTCGGTATGAAATTCTTTGATTGTTGGATTCCGAGTCCTCCCTTCTATAAATTGCATTGAAATCTCCAGTTAAAATTGCTTTCCCAGTGAAAGAAGTCACGTAAGGTAAAACAGTTTCCGAATAAAATGTTTCCCTGTCTACTCTATTTCTCTCACCCGGCGGCGCATATATGTTGATAATATTAATTTCGCCATAAATAGTTAGGCTAGTTATCCTACCTGAGGCGTGAAATCGTACATTAGAGACTGGGATACCTTTCTTTACGAGTATAGTGGTGCCCGCACGCGACCCTCCGCAATTTGCAAAGGCTCGATAAATAGAATTAGGCCAAATGATTCCCTCTGTTGTTTCTTGAAGGCAGACGACATCTGCCCCGTAATTTCTAAAAAGTGCCAAAAAGAGGTTAATCTTAAGTGGGCTAGAAGACCCGGCAATATTTAAAGAAAACAGGATCATAATTGAAGTAGTGGGATAGGGCTTAACATGAGTCTTTCCTCTTGGATGCTCCACCGTGGCTCTTCTTCCTGTGTCCGCCCCTTTGTTTACCCGGTCGACTGCCCCGGCGTTGAGACCCCCGGACTGCCATGACCGGTTGCCAGTCGTCGTCCTTGGCGTCCAAATGGCTGGAATGGTTATCAGATGACTCTCCGTCTTCGTCACTCTCTGATTGTGGAAGCGATAAGGTGAAGGTGCTGGGGATTACCTCCATGAGGCGAGGGGAGGGAGGGGAGAGAGTTTCAGGGGAAACTTTTGACTCGGAGACGGATCCAGCCGTCAGCAGTGATGTTTCTTTGACGTCGCAGGTAGGAGGTTTCGGAGTCAGGGAGGTGATATGTGCGAGGGCCTCGGGGGGTAAACACTCCGTATCCATAGCCGCAGAAATATCCCCTTCCCCGATTGCACTCTCGTCTTCACCAGTCAAAATAGCTCTCGTTTCCTCTCTGTTTCCCTGCTTAGGCGTAACCTCCTCTCGCCTTCGCTGATGTTCTATCTCCTCTGCGACCTCCACTATGGGATTCTCCATGTCCTCGATGCTTCCGGCGATGAAAGTGTCAACTGCAGTTCTCTCAGTCTTCCCTTTTTTCTTAGGAGTTTCCTCTTCTCCACTCGAATGGCGGCGTGCTTTTTCTTGATGGCCAAGGGTGTTTAGTAGAGGTGGGAGGGGTGGGGATAATGGCGGGGGCGGTGGTCGGGGGATGGTAGGGGAGGCTCCGGGGTATATCCTTCCTTGGGAGATATGCTGCTCAGGGGCGGTCGCGGACTGCGTGGTTCCTTCGAGTCCAAGAGGGGTGAGGCCACACTCCTCATCCACGGCCTCGCTCAATTCGACTGTTTCTCCTGAGGTCGCCTGGGCGTAGCTCCTACTAGCGTAATTACGCGGGCACAAACGTCTTTCATGACCCTCCTCTCCACAACGGGCACAGGTTCTTCGTTGTCCGTCATAAATAATTATGGCTCTATTCCCTGCTATATTTACATAGCTAGGTATATTTTTCTCAACCACCATTCGGGCAATTCTCGTGCCGGTTAGTACGCCGAACAACTGATTTCCTGACCACTTGTCGTCTGACATTCTTATAACTTTCCCATAGCGGGATAAATGATCACGGATGTCCTCTTTACTAACCTCAGGTGGTAGACATGAAATTTTCACATTCACTGGGGAGCCGGAGGTCCTTTCTAAAGTTATGTATCCCCTTTTCGTGTCCTCAGATGGGAAGGGGAGACGTTTCGGGTGTTTCTCGATAATCTTTTCCACAAGGCTTTCATTCGTCAGCTTCACGAAGATGTCCTTCCGGTTCAAGCCAAACTGGATGGCAACGACATCCTCTGCCGCGAGGCCCAAAAATCGAATAAACGAGTGGACTTCGAGCGGCGTTGCGTTTTTCACTTCTTCTTCTAGTTGAATCAGTAAGGTATTAATCCTTTGCACCGCCATTTTAGGTGAACGGGAAGATCAATACAAAGGGATATGGAGATATAGGGGTCAGGGGTCACTTAGTTCTCGGAACCGCATACAGACCACTAAATTAACACCGGTGGAACAGCTAAAAAAGTAAATTAACGGCCGCATAGCGGCCGCTAACTAAGTCAGACAACTAGAAAACTGCCTCTCCACCTATGCAAGATTTCACTTCACACACACGACAAATAAACACGGGACTTCGTCGTCCCAACTCCCGGCAAGGAGAGGCTTCTCCGGCCGGCAAAAATTCAGCCTTGGGGCTCACTCGCAGCGATCGAGAAACACGTCCGCTCAGTTAAGCTACCGAGGCGTCATTATTCCCTGTGGATAAATCACTCGACCGGAAATCGGGGGATCCGGGTTCGAATCCCGGTCAAGGCGGATGATTTTTTTCTCTGTGGATCTTTCGCACGATTGTGCACTGCGGGTGACTCCCGTAAAAGTTATCACCGCGGCTAGTCCCGATATACTTTAAATTAACTACCCAGTTTCAACGTCTATTTTGTTATCAGCATACAAAATTGAGAACAAAATGAACATTTAGGTATTATTTATCGAGATATTTGTTGAGCCACTAGTATCAGAAACAGCAATGAAGAGTTGGAAGTCGGGAAGAATGTTACGGGAGACTATTGTGAACGCCTCAATAATATTTATTCCATAAATATAAAAACAGATATTTTGCTTTTTAATGCGCTTTGTACTTATTGTTAGTAATCTGAGGAGCGTGGTGCCCCGGGGGGATGGGGTAGAGTTTTGAATTGCTAATTGGAGGATCTGATGAGTTGAACTTCTGGGTGAACCTTTCGTACCCCCAAAACGAAAATCCGTGCGAGGAGGCCCAGGGGAAGGAACTAGCGGGGAAATAAAGGGGGCGGAGCTACGATGTCCTTTAGAGTAAAGGACTCAAACCTTTCCTTAATTCCGATCCCATTCCCACTTAACTGTTGTGGATGGTGTCAACATATAGGTGACATATGGACTGAAGTACCTACCTGGGAAATATATAATAACTTCGAACCTATCGTTGGGAACACTTATAAGATTTGCGGCAGAGCCTTGAAGAAGGTAGGATTCGTCAAGTGTGTTGTGGGAAGATTTTCGAATGAAAAAGTAAGAGTCAAGTGCTATTTCGCACTCGTCCGACCACACCTTGAATATGCAGCGAGCATATGGAATCCGGCAAAGGGAGACTTAATCTGTGAACAAGGTCCGACTAAAAAGATAAATTAAAAGAGATATTTTATTCAAACGGATGGGTAGGTACAGGAATTCATTTTTCTCCCGAAAGGACTTTAATAACGGCTAGGCGTAACTTCGTTTGAGCATTGCCTATATCCTTGTATTTGTAAGCGGCTGGTGTTCTAACATCCCCCGCCACACGCCTAGGTGGCTTGCGAGGTAGTATGTAGGTGTAGATGAATTTCTATGAAAGCGTGTAAGCTGAATAAAAGTCGAGGTAAAAAAAAGCCAAAAAATTTAATATTTTCACCCCCTCATCCTCCATAATCGCTGCCACTGAGTGGTATTAATAAAATAGATTTGCGACTGACATACAATAATTTTTGTATGCGTTATTAAAAATTTAATTTCCATTATGGTCAAAGTTTTTATATTAAGCCAACAAATTCGCAATTTTCTTATAATTAACGCGATTTGACTTCAATGGCAGCATTAATTAGGTTATGACTCATCAAGTAGTTCAGTGAACAGATAGAATAAAATCTTCTCGGGTTAAGCACCGGGTCAGGCTTTTTGAGGCCTGACCCGGTGCTTAACCCGAGAAGAATTTATTCATTCAATTCGCCGGGAAAAACTACGATCATTTATTATTCAGTGAACAGATAGCTTATTTTTATCACGGTACTTAAGGTAGATATTGAATATTACACCCGTTATTTTGTCAAAACGACATACATATTCCAGCCTCAATGAACATTTATCCAATGACTAGTTATGTATCGCCATTACAACTCATAAAAATGTGTTTATCGAATGCGATTTCTTATAAATAATGGCACGAAGTCTATTTTTGGTGGTGCCTGCTGACGAAATATCATTAGAGAAACAAACAGATTTAACAATTTTCATAAAAATTACGTATTTAATGGCTTTCAGAATAGTATCGTTATGGGAAACGAGTAAAAATATTTTTGGCTCATATCCCATCGGAATGAGAGGATAATATCATGATCCTTTGCCTTTGAGTCATGAGCGGGCTCTATGAGTTTTTAAATTTAATTTATGAACTCGAAATTTCGAATTTAGAAAATTTAAAGGCCATAAACTTAATTTTCTTCGCATATGCAGTTATCCTCTCGTTTTTGTGCGTATCCTGCAATTGATTTTCCGTGTTTTTCCCTTGCAGGCGATGCCCAAAGCGATTCGTTCCATGCTGTGGGACTTCGGATTCCCCTGCCTCACCTCAGCATTCTGCCTCATTCAGCTCGCCTTCCTCCAGCTCACTCAGGTAAGACGCCCGTCTACTCATCCTTAAATGTATTTTAAAGTTTAAAATATTTGAATCTCACCCACCAAAATCGTTCGTGTACTCGCTCATTAACTCGTAAATGTTAATGTGTCATATAACCAGGTCTTTATGTCTAAAATACACCGTTGAAAAGATGTTTGTCATCGTAGTTTAGATGATCTTGCATTGTGGTGAAGAATGAAACATTTTGGCCATGACTTTACTGTCATTAAAATACAGATCATTATATCATGGGTACAAATTCATATATTTAATAATAGGAATCAGATAACTTCTATTAAAATTCCACTTGGCACATTTGAGCGCTCACATGTAGGCTCTAGAGGAGCCCATCTAGTCGATGGTGCTCATCATAGTATAAAAATATTTTTGCTATGTCGCCGAGTCAATTTTTAAGTAGATTCCGAAGATTTAAAGTTTACCGGCCGATGCTGGTCTCTTTGCTGAGCAAAATGACAGGGAAAGATTTGTTCAAAAACATGTCTCCAATTATATTTTAAGGTTTTTCCCAGTAGTTGTCTTTGAAAAAGCTGCAATCATCAGCCGGAAAACGTTCGGATCTAGCTAATATTGACGCGGCGATAATGTGCAAAGGTTTTTTATTACCACCTAGAAGAGCCTGTTTAAACCTTATATTTCACCCTTCCCAATCCAAGCGCAAACTTCACCTTTTAGTGAATTTTCTGATTCTTCCTTTTCTCTTTTTCTGGATGATGTTCCACCGCCGTGTTCTCGGATCTCCGAATAATCCAATTGAAACCGCACCTCTGCTCCGTCCGTTGTTTCGTGATTGATTCACGGATTAGTCGGGTCAGCTGGTCCCTCAGCATCGTCTTTGTCAGCTCTCCCCCTCGACAACCGTATATATCGTTTCGCCGTGGACTCGGGCGAAGAAATACGTGGTGAGTACCCCAAGTGAACTTTGGTCATAAACCTAAAGCAGGTAATGTGCCATACCATTTATGTTGGTTGTCGTCCATGTCTATTTACTAATTTTTTGGGTGCATAGAAGTTGGTCTCCGTTGAAATGACGAGATTATTTTTGCTTTCCAAACGTTTTAGTGCATTTTTACGTCTTTCCAAAGGCCTAATCAAAACAAAGAGAAAATTATCAGTGTCAAAATATATAATTATTCAATAAGAAAGCAGTATAGAATTTTTATGTATTTTTTGTCAATTGTCCCTTTTTTCTTATTGTTAGTCTAATTATTTTAAGTTATTTTTAGAATCTAGGGCTATATTTTGATAATTTTTAATCGAGATCGCAATGCTCGAGCTGCTTTCTGTTTCTCAAATAATAATTGTGATAAATTATTGGTAACATAACTAATACTTCTGCAATTGGCTTCTCCAAATTTCGACTTTTAACAATTCTATGGCTTATTGTTTTTTTTTAAGTTTAACGTTTCACACAACCTTTTAAAAATGTACGGTTACTCAGTGCGTTCATTCCCTTAAAGTATTCCTGGTTGATACGGATAGTTTTAAGAGCGCAATTGTGTTTTCATATTTGTATTCTCATTAAGAGTATTGAGAGATACAATGGAGGACCCTTGCTTGTTTCCCATTAGTGTGCGTGCGCTTTTGTATTCAATAGGTTGAGTATTGAGTTTTTTCAAGTATATATTTACGTTTATTCAGCATATATTTAGTCATTGATAATAACTATAATTTTTATGGAGAGTAAATCAAAGAAATAAATTTTTGAAATCATATATCAGCCATTTTTCTGGAGCTATCTCATAAGCTTATCTGCGAGGTCTGTGTATATAAATAAACGGCTGGACCAACTTTTTTTAATGTTACCTACAAGTAGGCTTATATTTTAAATACAAATAAGTTAAATCACACAACCTACGCTATGAAAGATACTCAGGACTAACGGAAGAATTTGCGGCACAGACCAGCAATAAATCTCACTGAATAGAGGGGTGAAAATTTTAAACATGGTGCTGTTTTGGTTCGATTTAAACATTCTTCTGTGATATTTCTTGTATAGACAATCATTTGCTACCTTTATTGCTTAATCGAAATATAGGTGCTGTGACAGCATCTCGGTACTCCTTAATATTGTACGTCAACTACTTACGTGGACTAAAGAGGATAATTTTCAATATTTATCACGGAAAACCAATATAGCGATAAAAGTTTCGAAAATTTTGCATAAGTGACCGTTCGGACATAGCGCTGTCCTAGGAGATAGGAATTTGTTAGGTTGAGCTATCACAGTCGCTCGACCGGATGTATTTTTTTCATTAGATTTGCGACCTAATGCGTATAAAACGTATGCTATCATATCGAATTATCAGGGTACAAATTGTAAACCCTTTTCAGCACTTTTCTGGATCTTAAAAACAAATATTTTACATTTGAGAGGTAAAATTTCAAAAATTCTGACACTGGAAAATTTTTAATATGGTCTACGCTGTGCGCTAAGGTATGAAATGCTACGCTGAATAAAATATTCTCTTTCGAGGCGATAGCTTAAGTGATAACGTCTAGTGATAACGCACAAAATAAGATAGGTCGAGCAGAAGTGATATCCCATGAAAACAGGTATTTAATATTAAAGGGAGGATTCGTGCATTCAGCGATTGTTTGGACTGACTAAGTTTTGGGGAAAAACTGCACACAAGAGCGGGTACTGTAATTCATTGAACCTTCTCTTCGGGGTCTAGCTCATCGAGTGTTCGCGCGGGAAGGAGAACGATCAATGAATATCCCATCTCAGTCCCCGGGAATTTGTAAACGGTTCGCCGTCCATGGGTATTTTGGCGTATACCTATAGTTAATGCCTTTTGTTAACCTTTTTTCAGCGAGCGATTATCGCAGTTAAATGCGAATCCATTGAATGGGAGCGTAGCGTGCGTGTTTCGTCCGAAAAAAAAGAAATGCCGCGTCGCGTCCCGTCCCTGTCTCCGTGAATGGCCTAAATTCCTCCTCGCGTCCCCCCGTGCCCTCCTCCGCTACAATTTAGTGTGATGGGGAGCCTGTGCATGTGCACCTATCCATCGCCTAAAGGTCGGGCATGCGTGTGAGGGCACAGTGGTTCGGCCCCCGGGGATCACGGTGACAAATCAAAAGTAGCTCAACTGAATCCCTGGGGGGGTGGGAAATACACAACTGGACATCCAATGGCGTGCGCCTCGCAAAAATATTTCGGACTGAATGCATTACGGGGATATTACACTTTGATTCCGCGTTATGAGTTATATGGCATATATTTTGTCGATTCAC
Source organism: Ischnura elegans (assembly GCF_921293095.1). NCBI lineage: Eukaryota > Metazoa > Arthropoda > Insecta > Odonata > Coenagrionidae > Ischnura > Ischnura elegans. The sequence continues at coordinate 95,800,435 of NC_060253.1, forward strand.
TACTGCTATTCACGAGGAGAGGAAGGTCTAGTCTCTTGCTCCAATTCAACTATGCACAAGCTCCGAGTGACTTTCTCCTATTTTCAGAATCGAAGAGAACCTTAAAGGACGGTCGTTTTACAACCGTATGTGACATTAAACGAGAAATAGTGAAAGAACTGTCCCAAAGACCGAGTTTAAGAAGTATTTTGAGCATTGGAAGAAGCGCTATCACGAGTGCATAATATCTAATGGAAACCATTTTGAAGGAGACAACATTAATGTAGACGAATACATATATATTTTTCAAAAAAACTAAAGTTTCCATTATTTTCTGAACACACCTCGTATCTAGGTTTTTTTTGGAATTCAGTCCTGTTTCGGCGGAATAAATAACGCGAAGACTCAGGTTAATCACAACTGAGACCACATAAATGGCATCTACTGGCTCAATCTATCACCTCTGATGATGATGACAGATTACGTCATCAAAAATTTGGTATGGATGTATTTTTTAACTGATAAACTGATGTGCGATTTCTGTGTATCAGTGTGACATACACTTTTAGTTGATTCATGGTTCGAATCAGGCAATATCACCGTAAAAAAAGGTACAGAAAGAGTTCAGTTCGCCACAAAAAGGTTTAAAATCAAAAATTTTCTCCAGAAAGAATTTTTTGTATACCCTGTTGGCATCTAATTTATTTATCATTAGAGAGTTAATCGATTCTTTCACTGCTAAAATGGCAATCCGAGATTCCCTGTCCCCGTGTCACCATAGTTTGCTTTTGCATCCACGGCAATTGAATTTCAGTCGTCTCATTGAAACAAATAGTTTCCCGATTAAAAGAACCGAAGCTTCAAATTATGGATGAAGAAAATTGATTTTTCCCATCAAGCCATTGAAAGCACCGTTTTCCATCGTCGTTCCGGCAGGAATATTATTTTTCGAAAGAGGATTAATGGATTACTGTCGAAAATGCGCCATGGCGCTGATGAAGCGGAGGAGCGGGATGACTTTTCACGTGGTGACAACATAGTGATGTCACGCTTTAACTCTTAATTCCTCGCCCGGGAAATTGTAATGGGTAAGATTGCGTTTCGATCCCCCCCTCCACCTCCCTTTTTCCCCCGTGATTGAATCACCAGTGAACACCGCTTCTGACACCGATGTCATTCCGTGCCATATTGAACACATTTTAAGCGCGAGTTACTCCGTTCAGTGTAAACAGGAAAATCGATTTGCATTGAGAATTGAAGTGTGATTCGTGGGCCTATGACAATCAAATGCGGTCGTTTCCTGTGGGAATAGAAGTTTATAATTTTTATCATAATCCCCTCAAAAGAGATGACAAAGATGGAAATGAAATTTCCATCTACGTATTATCCAGGAATACTTCAAGTGAATAAACGCACTAGTAATAAGTGTACCTGTGTAATAAACTCACACGTTTTTTATACACGCAATCGCATATAACTAAAACGTAATGTGAAACGTCGTAAATTTGAGGATCAGTTAGCTGAAGATACGATTAAAGCCGAAATTTTGAGTAGCCAAGTGCACAGTTAAAAGTTTTACGTACCAGTAGTTCATGACAGGGTTTATTTAAAATTCAGTAATTGAGAACTAAATATCATGGTATTTAGCTGGGGTTTATCGATAATTTGCTGCTCTCTGGCCACTTGAGGTCTGTGATTATCATGCTGTCTGCAAATGAATACTTAGCATTTTCATTCCACGGAAATGAAGATTTTAAATGCTATTATTTTTATTTGTGAAACGTGGTGCAGTCAATTTTTTCGAGAAATCTTATTCTTTTTTATCCTGGAAAATTATTAAATTAAATTTTTATAACATACACAAAAATTCCCTTAAATTCTTTGTAAGCCAAGTTGTGGGAAGTATTTTATTCATGAATGCCTTTTCCCCCATCCTGGATTAAATTTCTTTAAGCGTAGACGATTTTACTTGTCATACTATTGTTGAATTTTCGGAAAAAATATTCTTTTTGCCGCATTCATGACAAATTTATGTCATCATTGGTGCTAGGTGTATGCAGTACTACGTATTTTAAAAAGGCTGAGGATAAATTTTACAGCCATTACTGGTATCTAATGCAATTTTTTTCAGCGCAGGTTTATTTCTTGTGAGATTATTTTCATTCAACCACAATTTATTTGTAGCATGTGGCGTTATTTTGCATGATAAAGTATGTTAAAGTGTAGTTTTAGAGAAAAATTGCATATATTTCATTTTTAAAGTATTACTTGTTTTACTTTCGTAGTTTTCCCTGTGAATAAAATTGCCATTGTAACAATAGATTATCATTTCGTGTTTCTGTTTTGTACTACCAATTTATAGGGACATAAAATTCCAGATTCTTAATTAGGTTAAATTATTATTATTTTCATTAATGAATAAATTTTAGTCGTATGTGGTTAGCATGTTTTTTGTACTTTTTAAATTGATATTGATGTTATTTAAAGCTACGAGAATTAATGTAAAAAAGCAAGTATACCTGTTGCTTGGTGAGCCGTATTTACGTTTTTTTCATTGCATCTATGGATTGTATCTTGCTTTCACGAGTTTCCTTTTCTGATGAGAGAGAAGGCATTCAAAGCCTTTTACACGATGATATTCTGCACGCATTCATTTCGCAAAAAAACACAAACATTACTACATGATTTAAAAAAAAACATTTCTTTTTACGCCATCAGTTATCGTATCAAATATTTTGTTTCAATAAAATATGTACACTCCCAAGCTTGAGAAAATTATTGCGAAAGAAAGTTATGCAGACATAAAATTACTACTAAGAGAATGATGGAGCAAGTTTAGCTTTTTTCTTTTAGTAATTATAGTAACAGTAGCAATTTACGTTTTATGTCACAAAGGTTGAGCATTGAAAGATATTGATGACATTGTACCCGAATGAACCTCTCTTTCCCAGCGATGATTTTACCAAGGACACCTGTGCCCCATCGGGCAGCCACTAGTTGAGAATCCCCCTTCGGATGTTTACTTGCGGGTCTTTCGTATATATATGTATGCCTGTTGCTCGGTGAACCGTATTTTCGTTTTTTTCCATTGAATTTGTGGATGGTATCTTGCTTTCAACGTTTTCCCTTTTCTGATGAGTGGGAAGGCTTTCAGAACCTTTCACGCGCTCCAAAGGGGAACGCGAATGTGATCTTCTGCACGCGAATTCTTTCAAAAATCGGAAAGTGATCGACTCCAACAAAAAAAACTGCTGTGACATGAAAGTTGCAGGTGATATGATTTCCTCGTAAATTGATTTGTGAAATTTATCAATAAATCGATAACTTTCATTTCCACCTCTGAAAGTGCTGCGAAGGTATTGAAAGGTTTTTTTACCATTATGACAGCAGTTTGGTATTAAATTTTATTTATTAAATAACTTAAAATATCATTAGTAAGATGACTGTGTTCAGGTTTTGTGAGGGAACTGCAATGTGATATTTTATTTCGGGTTACAGAATATTCCAGGATTTTGATAACTTTAATTGATAACTAATAAACGTAAAATGTTAGAAAATTAAGAGTTTAGATTCCAAATACCGTAGCAATTCGAATAAATATTGACAAAGTATTTCCTAAAGTTAATAAAAATCGTGTCTTTGGCTTCGTATCACCCTCTAATAGGAAATATTTTTGTCATGTTTGTCACGATTAACACCAGTGTAATCAATCCAAATATTTTGATTAAGGCTGATGACTATATTGATAGCCTATATTGTTTATTACTTTCTTGCAGCACAAGATATTACTTCTCCTGACTAGTTGAGATTTCACCGAGGAATCAATGAAATACAATTTTCATGGATATTCCAAGATGTGCCTTTCTAATAACCCTTTATCGACTGACGGTCAAAAGAAATTTGAATTTCCTTGCTCCATTTTATGTAAATAGCATTCAAAAAAATTAATTCCACAGACAAAAGCTCATCTTCGATGCTGGTATTAGCGGGGGATCAATGTTGACAACAGGTTTAGTGCAAATGTCTCAGTTAAAAATTTGAATCAAGCTTGCTACACCATGAAAATGAGTATTAAAAGAAAACGTACGCAATATCACTAATTTTGAGTTATTATCAAGATAGTGACGTCAATGAAGCACAATTCAACGTCGTTAGCGCATGATGCTTGAAATAGCATCAGTTTAGAAATCCTCTGCATCCTTATCTTGGTTTGAGATTGAAAAGTAAACATTTTTACGCACTAAAATAATAAATGAATGCATGTGGATTTACAAACTTTGTGAATCCACGCATTTTTTCTAACAAGGAGTCCATATGCATTTTATCCGATGATGGAGAATCACTTTTAATGCGTTACAGAGACAGTGATAAGAAAAATCCACAAAGTCACGCCTGAGCTTACAACGCACTTATTTTGCCTTCAAGCTTCAACGGATGTCATCTACGAAAGTTATATTTTTTCAAAGTAAAGTTGCTATGTGATGATTATTTATTTGTACTCATTCAGTCGCGATTGAACTCTTTCTGAAGCTACGAATTCCATCGCCATTGCACTTTCGTTCGGGTCAACTTTCACGGCGTGTCCTTTCCCTCGATGTGTCCGTTCGGTCCGTCGGTGCCTATCCTCACGGCCCGGCGGCTCGGAGAGCGCGGACTTGTAACAAAAGGCCTTTAAATATTCACAGCTCAACCTGGGGCCCGAGAAACTGCGGCGGAAGTCATGCCTGTCACTCGTCATCACGGCTCACTTCACGTGCCTCATCACCACCGACGTGGCCGCCACCTTCCACGACCAGCTTGCCGTGAGTGCTTTTTTATTATCATCCCTCTATTTCCTGCTCTCCCTCTAGTCCACGAGATGTGGGACTCGTCTCACTGCAAAGGGGAATGGTGTTGGGGATTCATATGACTGTGCAGTACTCCCTCTATAATCCGCCACTTCACTTCTCCAGCCCTACCACTAAATCGGCGTTTTCATTCAGACAGTTACCAAGCGGGCAGCTCGGTCACTTCAAAAAGTCTACTTCGCGGGTGAGCCTAGTCCTACTCATAAAAAGGGGAAGTAGTGCTTTTTGAGAGGGTAGAGATGCACGAACAGTTCAGTGGGCCATTAGTACGACTGAATACAGTACTATAATTTAAGTATAATTTTTCTTTATTTTAATTGTACTTCACGTTAAAACTTAAATTTAGTGTATGTACTAATGAAGTGTATAGTACAATTTATTATATATTTGTATGTATACAATAAAACATAGCTTCTGCCATTTAATTAGGTCATCATTAGTGATTTCCAGTAATCCGGTGTTTTCGGTAAACCGGCAGTGAGCTGGTCCGATATCTGCCGGATTACCGAGTGACCACTGTATTTTAGCCCCGTTTACAACAAAGAAACTTGGCGTACCTTGACTTAGCCAGATTTATAAAGTAATGAAACAATGACTTGCAATTTTCCACAAAAATAAATTTACTTCGACTCGAGTTTCGATGTTACTACATCATGTAGTAACATCGAAATGATGTAGTGATGTAGTAACATCGAAACTCGAGTCGAAGTAAACTTATTTTTGTGGAAAATTGCAAGTCATTGTTTCATTATGAATCAATTCCACTCCATCTCGCTTGATTCCTCGAGTTTTAGAAAGCTCCAATAAACAATTTGACTTAGTTACAAGTTCACTTGATGACGAAGGACTGCGATCTCATTTGAAAAGTTACGACCCATCACCGACGGAGAAAGCTTCTAGCGGTCTTCCGTGCAGTAGTGCCGATAGTACCGATGCAATTAACACCGCGATTAACACTTGATGACTTCTCTGTTGGAAGTCGTTCTTAAGTCGTCATATGACATCGTTTTCGTTCGTCATCAAGTAAATTTGAAATCACGTTAACTTGATAATTGGCGCTTTCGAAAGCGAGTTATGGAGGCTTGAGAATGGAATTTATCAGCACGATTAAAGCATGTCAAGGATCCAGGAACAAAGGCCGTGACTCAGGAGTATAAATGTTATCATAGCATAAAGTATAGTACAAAAATATGGCTTTCATGCATCCGGTCCAATTTCAAAAACTTAGCATGAGTAACTTTTTTGTTACGCACGGGTTACCAAGTTATCTGCATTTCATGCTTTATGTATTTGGAATATTAACAGTTCGAGGCTTAAGAGCCTTCGAGGATCTCTAACATAGAACAGGTAAAGAAAAAGGTTAAATTGCACTGCCATTCCAGAAGCTAAAAACTCGTTTAGCCTTAATTCACATGCCTAAGTAGGTAGTAAGTAAAGTAGTAAGTATTTAAGTAAACTATGGTTGAATAAAAGCAAAATTTTGATAAGTTTTGTTTTTTAAACTTTGATGAAGAGGAAAATGATCGTTTCATAGGTACATAAGCTAATTTAAATTTTTGGGCGTTATTCTTATTTCGGTGGAATTCTCAAAAATGATATCTTATCCAGGTTTTAGCCATCTATCTTGCAAATGATCGCTTAGAAATACCTTTTTTTGAAACAATCTAACATCTATTGGAGTTACACTTCTGAACAATCGCTAAATTTGCTAAATACACCCCTGCCTCGATTATTATCAAATGAAAATAATCATAGTTATCAGAAGTCGTAAGTAACCCAAATCGGAGGACAAGGTAATAAGCATGGCGTAGTTTGGTCACAAACGTATGAAAATGTTGCGGGCGCAGTAGAATCGAACTCCAAGGTATTCTCCCGGTTTCCAATTGAAGTGCGGACCCTAGAGAGGGCCTGTGGGCACAACCTTAGACCATTTCTTCTTCGTGAGTATTAAATTAATTGGAAAACAATTTCATGAAGTGGGAACAAGTGACATGAATACAATCGCTATCTTCATAGTTTGCCAATGAGGTAGTTTCCTTAATCAAAGAAAAAAAAATGCAATGATTGCGATTCGTTACCCACCATTAGTGTATTCATAATATACTAATTATTTGGTTTTAGAAATCCCAGTTTAGACGAATGTTAATGGTTAATTTTAACGTCATTTAAAAAAGGCCAGACTGGCGCCCATGCGATTCCAATCCACGTGACGTCACAGGAACCTAGATTCTATACGAGTAGTTAGGAGTTCTACATCGTCTGAGATTATCAATGCATGCATGATGTACTGAGCTCAAGGAGATATCTATTAATAATCACCTATTAAAATTGCCTAAAGTCGGAAAGTTTCCTTCGTTTGATAAGGTATTAATAATCCGTATTTAAGCCAAGCGCTATCTGCTTGCAGAGTAATCTACGCTACCGCCATGCTCGGCAGCAAGCAGCCTGCATCGTATCGGCGTTCATAGCCTCGCACCCAGGTAGCCTCACACAGCAGCAGTCAGACGTCAAACGGCCTTTTCCCAGGATTCATAGTTAGCCGTCGGGTTTTCGCACGCTTGAAATTTTTCACTTTTCATTCATTCGCGAAAAATAGACATCGTCATTTAAAAATCTAAAAGCGTGAAATACGTACTCTAGGAGTAATAATCTCTCAATTTAGGCAGTAAAAAAATAATAGGAAACCAACCACCTTATTACGCCCATCGATCTAGTAAGCCAATCAGACCCGTCACTTGATCCATGTTTTTGCCATTTTTATCATGGCAAAGAGGATTGTTGTATACATTTTCTCCGATGTTAGTATTAGTAATTTTTGAGTTACGTACTGGTCATTAAAATAGCAGCTTTGAAACATAATCACAAATACACTACTATTGTATGTTCCACTAGTGTTTTTATTATTCTGACCCAGGTTTGGACACTGTGCACTATGTCATTCACAAAGACACCTTCGAGAATGATATAGTACACAGTGTCGAAACCTATTAAAAAAACTGTGAAACATACTGTGGCGTTACGTCTTTAAATCTTCCAGATTGTGAACGTAAGCCCAAGACACAGGGAACTCCGATCTTTAGTCACTAACTGGTTGAGTGAAAGACTCCACAAACAAGAATAATCAGCACTCAAAGAAACAATTGTCACAAAATTACGAGTCATTTTCAATCAATACCTATTTGAAGTAGAAATATTCACAATCAGAATTATTACAGAAAACAACGATGATAACTAAACATCTCATTGGAAACTAAGTACAAGCTGCATGATTTTTAAGAAATCACCCATCTCAGCCGAGCAATCTGTCCACCGCCAGCGCCGAAGCAAAAGAGTATCTGTGATTATATTTCATTATACACAGTTCCAAAAAATATCACCTTCCACCCTTATGTTGATAGCAGTTTTGCATTAAATGTGTTTGGAACATTATTTAAAAACCTGTCATCGTTGTATATGTCCTCATTAGGACTGGTTATCGTATGAGATGGGTGAAGGATTTCTACCAGATGACTTCAGAGGGATTTCGCGACGACCTACCTCATTTGGTGGTATCCTGGGCACGAGGTGTTTGGCCAGCCGGCATTCGTCGACGCGTGTGAACCTCTGCTCCCCGCGTGTCCTTTTCCGCTCACACACACGGCTTTATGTCCGGCACCCTTTTGACCTTTCCCCCCACCCACACCACCCCGCTTCGAACCTTTCGTGTACCCTTTTTTCAATCCTCTCTTTCCCTCACCCACCGACCCCACACAGCCTCACCCTAGGGTTTATTCTTTTTCTCCTTCCCCTCCCCCACGCTCTCCAATGCCTCCTGCATCGACCTCTCACCCTCCTCGTGTGGCAGAGGCGGTGACCATCAATGTTTAACGAGTATCCGTTTAACAGCGTTCAACAGCGCGTGAGGACTCCAGCAGTGAAAAAAAACAGCTCTTCGCTTTTAAGTAGAGACTCGCGATCGACTCAGGGGCAAAAAATAGGTGGCGGTGCTCACAGGTAGCGCACCCAGTGAGGCCGCTCTTCAATTGTTAACTGGGACGTATCCTTGAGTTCCGATTCTAATGCGCGCGGAACATTTTCATATGTTTATGACTAACGTGCGCCATGCGCATTATCTTGTCATCCGATGTGAGTTACTTACGACGAGTGCTATAGGACAATCAAAAAGTATGATTATTTTCAAGTGTGTATTTAGCAAATTTTGTGGTTGTTCAACTGCAGGAAATGGTAGATAATTTCAAGAAAAGGTATGTTTGAGCGTTTTTTTACAAGCTTAAATGGCTAATAACAGTATGAGATATCATTTTGGAGCATAAACATAAACATAGGGAAAACCCACAAAATTAAAATAGCCATTGCACTAATGAAACGATTATTTTCCTTCTTATTAGAGTCTAAAAGACAAAATCTGATCAAAATATTGCTTTTATTCAACCATAGTTCACTGCGGGTTGGTTACAGTGGGGTAACGAGGCGATAGATCCCCCCCCCCCCCCAAAGCCTCAGAGAAATAAAAAAATAAATGAAAATATAGTCCAGTTTTGACGTATAATAACTTCATCTGCTTAAAGTTCAATTTTTATTGCCGAAATGATGTAAAATGTATTTTCAGGCATGTCATTTTTCACTAAGGTTACCAGATTTCCAGGGGGAGGGGTCCCCACCCCAGGCCATCTCTACCCCCTTCCTCCCCCGAGGCATATTCCTTGTTACTCCACTGCTTGGTTGTAATTAGAGCTTTTGGATAGAGGAAAAATTAATAATTATTTTATATCAAAATTAATGGAGTCAAGGGTGTATTTAGAATATTTGTAGGTAGCTCGCAAGTTATGCAGAGGATAACAGAATTTTTAAAGAGAATGCATGTCTGAGCGTTTATCTATGACCACGGTTAGCTTAAAACGGGATAAGATATGCTCTTGTTGTTTCGCTCCAATTCAAGCTGGACCAGATCCGGGCAACTTTGCCACAAACAGTGAATCAAGGGGAAAAAGTCCATTATGTAGGACTCGTATCTCTTTGATGAAAAAATCACGATTTTCTCCTTGAGATAATTCAAGATTGCGTTAATGGGTCTCGGGTAGTATATTTTATATTTAGAATAGATATCAGACCCCAATATACGACAACCAATATTTATCAATAACCGACGCCATCTGTACAGTTTAAGATAACTGGGATACGTGGCGCAGGTTGACCAGAAAATTGAGAAGCGGTGCTTTAACACAATTTTCATGCATGATTCGCATTAAAGGATAAAAAAACAGAAATATATGAAGACTTTATGTACAGGATTAAGAATAAAAAATTGTCTCACTCATATCGGCTTATAACCACTTCGAGAAATTGTTTGAAAATATTTCGTCGTCAAATATATACTTGACGTATGTCACTTCAACATTTGGATTACTGGTAGTATTTACTATGTGTTGAGGGCATATAATGGAACGTCGCCGAGCTTATCGTTCCGTGTGCAATTTAATTTTGCCTAGTTTTTCTAGAAAATTTAATGAATTAACTAAGAGGGCTCCTGAATCTGGATACAATCATAAGGAGAAATTACAAGTTGATTAAAGGACGACGAGGAATTGATTTGCATATCCATTCGACGGAAAATATCTATCCATCAACGTATTGCGTACTTTATGCCAGTAGTTCACGTATATTTTTTTGAGGCTGTGATAGGTAATATTAAATTATGGCACCGAGTTGCATATATCTTAAAAAATATGAAATTTAAAAAAATAGGTAAGTTCGATGGTAGAAAATAGTCGATTGACATACAATAGCCGTAGGCGGCGGACGTTAGACATCTTAAACGCTTATTTTTTTCCTCATTTTTGGGTCCCGGGTTCCCTGGTTACCCTTCATATAGTCTCGGCTGCTTCATACTGATCCACTAACGCGAAAATTGTGTGAAAGAAGTTTTAGGTAACTTAGCTAAGCATTCGTAGTCTTCTTCGAAGAAACATGTCGATAGCGGAATAAAAATTCATGTGAGGGCTCGAACGTAGCCCTGTGTTTTGACCGCGGTTGAAATGAATTGCAACGAATGGTTAATAAACCGATAGGCTTACCTAGTAGAGTAGCTCAGCTAATTCAATAGATGTTATGTTACATTCGCATTCAAAGATTTAAAAAATATCAAAATACGAATATTGTTTTAACAAAATGAGAATTAAAAATTTTCTTACACATATCAACTAAAAAAAACTTCGAAAAATTATTGGAAATGTTTCTGTAGTCAAAATCAAGCATTCACTCAAGTCATTTCAATAATATATATGATGAATTTGGGTTTAATAATTTAATATTAAATTAAACTTACTGTCTTACAGTACCTAAATGTCCTATAATATTTATTGAGGTTTAGGAAATAGATATAAGTGCAATATTAACTATTTTAAATATGTTTGTTGGATTTTTAATTTTGGAGGGTTTTGTCTACATTTTACATTTTTGGATTGTAATTTGATATGATAATATGGACTGCCAGGAAATGTTCATTCAGGGAGGTGAATTTCGTTCAAGCAGCACTTCTTTATTTTCAGAACAGTTACACCTGCGCCATATCTCTCGATGTACACGAATGGAATTGATTATTGACTTGTAATTGAAATAATTAACGAAATAAAACCATAACCCGAGTCTCATTAACACGATCTTGGATATTCTTTCAAAGTAAAGCTGCAAGTTCTAATTCAAGAGATTTGAGTTCCTTATAACGTAAAGAAACCTTGTTAGTGGTGGCAAATATTGGAATGAATTACTGGAGGTGATTAAGGTAATGAACTCCGACGTAAATATAATTTTTTGATCGAAATTCTTCTTTAAATTGCATTCCTATGTACACCTAATTAGCGAATATTATTGGATCATGACCATGTCACTCAACCCGTTCATCGCGATACTGCTTCTCGATACTCTACCTCTTTTCCCATATTTGGTACAGCCTTTCAGGGGACTGATTAATAGCCCCTTTTTAAAGTAATAAAAATTTGAAATAAAATAAATGAAAATGTAAAAAATTATGCCTGAATTTTATCGAGTTCCGCCATTTTTCGCGCCGTTCAAAAACGTTTTGTTACTAATGACCTGCCTTACACATTAGTGGACAGTTATATCTTCAGTCAGGGCTTTTTCTGACAAGTAAATCGTATGTAGCGTTTGCTGCACTGAATTAATGCTTTTGACCTCGGTTTTCAATGTAAAATGTAGAGTAAGTAATAATAACCTATTAAAATGTTAGTTTTACAAAAAGATGGGTAGCCTCTCTTTCAAATTTATGGAAAAAAAACGAAGAGGAATTTGTTGGCATATTCAGTTCAAAGTTGAAAATTCATCTTGCAACCTATGGTACTTTTATGGTAATCATTTTCATTTGCCCATGGAACTTATTTTTTGAGGTCAATTGCTCCCTTGGCGCTACAATTTTTAAAATTCTTATTTTATGCTAGCAATTTAAAAAGTGTTTTCATTTCAATGATGAGTTTCAGATTACTAACACTGGGTCATTATTTAAACCATTATATTTGTATTTGAACTTAGAACTTTATTTCTATTTCCAGTCTGTAACAATTTAAAACAAAATGAGGAATTCTATATCTTATATCCCTCGCCTATCACTACCTCTGGTTGAATCACTGAGTGAGTAATGTAATTACTAGTCTTCCGGTAATAACAATGAACAACAGATATTGTTTCATAAATTTTCAACAGTTCAACAGCAAATGGTTTGATTTATTTTCTGAAAGCAAACTTAGTTGCAGTCACAACTTTGTCAGTCAGCTTTGGCTGCACAAGTTCTATGCATCATAGAATTTAGAAGTTTAGGTCCCAAAGCAGATTAATATAGGAAATGAAGTCCAAGCAAATGGGTTTTCGGTTGGCAAGGCAGGATAATGTATCATAATCTATCCGAGAACAGGGTAAAACACATTCTGAATGATGGTTACCTATCAAAACGAAAAACCGGCTTCGGAGACTTTAATTCCTAAATTTATATGCTTCAGGACGTAAATTATTAAATTTCACCGCAGAAACTAACTTCGTTCTTATCTTCGTCGTGGCAGGTGGGCAAGATAGTGGTGCAGATCGTGTTCCTCATCTGGGGCCTCTTCCTCTCGGCTACCTTCCTCTACGGCGGCTACAAAGTGATGCAGCTCCTCAAACACGGCCACATCCCCCGGCGGGCGGGCAGCAGCAGCGGCGCCAGCAGTAGCGGTGGGGGCGGCGGGGGCGTGGGCCGGCTGCTCCTGCCCTCGGATGGGGACCGCGGGGGGCCGCTCCTCTCGCCCCCGCCCGTCCCCGCCCCCTCCTCCGCCTCCCACCACGGACCTTCCATCCTCCTCCCGGGGGAGGACTTCGCCAGCGTCGACCCCGACGCCGGACACAAAGGTACCTACCTATTCGCCTAGCCCCCATCCTCTTTGCTCCACAAACAAAACGGTGTCATGATTAGAGATGCGTGAAAATCGCAAATGCGATAAATGTGATATAGATGTAATGTGCGCAAATAAATGCGACATAGATGCGATGACTGGAATTTTATGATATTTTTACGCAAATTTGCCTTTTCGACGGCAAAATTCGTAGATTTTGTGCCGAGCGCAGTTTAAATGCTCCGCTGACACCGCTTGAAAGCATGTGAGCGACTGGCCAGCTGCTAGTTGGCTGGGACTCTACGTGGCCGCGAACTGCAAGTGGGCGCGGGCTAGCTACACCTCCGCCACTATATGTCTTATTCCTTAATTTTTTATTGTTCTACAACATAATTATTTAAAATATTCTGTATTTTGTCATATAACTATGTTTTACTAGATTTTATCGTCATCTATCTCATTATGAAAATAAAAAATAGACGCTACTAAATGCGATAAACTGTTATTGAAAGTGCGATAAAATAAAAATGAAAGTGCGATTTTCACGTATCTCTAGTCATGATCGAAATAATTATTTTAATATTGTTACATAATTGTATAATTGTTACTTATTATTATACAATTATTACTTATTGATTGCTTGTTGAGTTCAGCTGTTTATTTTTTGTCTTCTTCCTAAATTTAATTGATATATTTTAATTTTTTTTATGTTTCTTATATTAGCGGGTGGTTTTGTAAATGGTGGATCCGTTGACATTAAATAAATAAATGAGGTGTTTTCAGACGAAAAGATGCATTTACATATCGTGCTGTCCACTTATTGAAATGAACGGTAGTTGTACGTTTCCACAATTATTTAATGCGTACGAGGCGTTTCAGCTCACAGAGCCATCAGTGATGTACCAAATGATGTAATCTGTGACCCAAAACTCGTCATACGCACTAAATAATTGTGAAAACGTGCAAATAACTTTCATCTCAATATGTTGGGCTTCCAGTATATCAAACCTGAATCGTTTGAACATACTATCTAATTATTTAAACCGATTTCCGCCCAGAAAACCATGTGCTTACGATTTTGAAGATATTTAGATGCGCTATCCCTCTGGTCGTTTTTTGTAATCCGGTGAAATGTTTCGGTGATATTTCAGCTTTGTTCTTCAGAATGACCCTTAGACATGGCTACACCGAGTCAGAATCCAATTTTTTTTTTCATTTATATGAGTGATCTTGATAGAATGGATGGAGATGTTCATTTGAAAATGCTGTAAATGTTTCCACAACCTTTCCAAATGCAGCACATCCTTGGTGTTGAAAGATACTTAAACGATGTATTTTTCGTATAAAATTATTAAAATGCTAAACTTGTTGTAATCATCAAGAGAGGTGATGAGAATGACACAGGAGTGTAGAAATCGCTTGATTTTTCTTGGGCTTCAAAATAAATTTAGTTAAAAACCTTACCAAATAAATTTCTTCCCTGATACTTGATGAAACGAACAATATTCTATCACTATTTATTGAGATACTAAAACCTAGTGGCCTCTGCTATTCCTGTCATTTTCAACAATTCTTTAGGTAGCCTCACGGTTTTGAAACTGATACTGTGTAATTATTTCAATAAATTTTGTGAAAAAATGAAGGTTTCTTAGGTTTTCAATTTTTCAGGAAGTGCCGCCTCTTTCTCAATTTAATTCCGTATTTATTGTATCAGAAGTTCGTTAGTGAAGTGGTTAATGAAATAAAGGTAATCATTTAAACCAGTGGCGGATACAGAAAAAACTCAAGGGGGGGGCGCAACATATCTTGAATTGTCTTTAATTTTATCGTAATAAAAGATGATCAAGTCACAGGTAGAGTATATGAAAATTTTATTTAAAGTGATTATAAACATGTAAAAGACAATGCCATCTTATGATATAAAAAAGTTACAATTGTGGTTTTGCAATGTTCGGCAATACATGCGGACACGCAAGGGGGGGGGGCGCGCGCCCCCTGCGCCCCCCCACTGTATCCGCCACTGATTGAGGTAAGTGTCGTGAAAAGGGAGTCATCAGGTATAGCAATTGGAGAAGGCGACTGAATGCAATGGTAATTTGCGCCATGGGGAGAGGTAAGGCAGGACGGATGGAGAGGAATGCGGCGTCGGCATTAGCCTGCTGTTGACGAAAGGCGCTAAAGGGACAGCGGCTTAACGTCCCATCCGACGGACGGAGTATTTTTCTTTGAACTTCATTCCGCACAATATTGAAGAATGGATTGGGAAGTCCCTGAAAATTCTCTGCCACATCCGGAATTTGAACCCGGATCCACGGGGTTCGAGGCTGGGATTAAATCTTATTTCTAAGGAATTTTCTGATCTCGAAGCCGGGGGAAAATTGTATAATTTCGGTTTGACTGTGGCTATGTTTACAATGACGCTAGTTTCATAAACCGAAATGCTAATCAATGTAACTACTTCATCGTATAAAGGGAGAAATCACATTCCTTAAGCACGCTTCTTCTCTTTGAATGAAACATCAACGTTAGGTATGCTTATTTTCCGCGACAATGAAACATCGCAGATACAGGACAGATCTCACTACAAACATTAAAAAAATGTCATATATACAATAAGAGGTCATTTGTTGAGGAAGGCCGACAGCCAAGGTGATTAGCGACATATATTGTTGGTTAAGAAAGGAAGGATGGAGAGATTCCTGGTGTTGGCCTGAGCGTGCTCTCAACTTAGGCGAATAGAGGAGCATTACTAAGATTCTATTTGACGGATGGATTGCTACGTTCCAAAGTGCCATCCGCGCAGCTCTCAAGAAAGGTTCGAGCTATCTGAAAAATCTCCGCCTCTATCGGGAGGTGAACCCGGTACTGGGAAACCCTAAAGGTCTGGTTACACGATAAATTAACCCGTACGGCATAATGTATAAAAGTATGAAAGCGAGAATGAACGCCAAAATGCACCGTGTAACCACCCAACTTGTGCGAATGCATGCACAGAAAATATAACCTGGTCTAATTTGGTTCATGCGTTCGTACATGTTCCGTTCCGGTCCACCAAAATCATTCACGCAAACGTACAACATTGTTACATGTACGTGTTAATGTACCGGGTAACCAGGTCTTAAGACTAGCTAACACACAAACCCTGGTCCGTTCTTTTCAGCTCTAAAATATCCGCGGTGACTTCAGTAATTCTTCATTCCATCACTTTTAATGGTTTAATATCAATTATACATTGCTTTAGTTTTGCTTAAATTATTCCGTCCGCTGGGAATGACATTTCAGCGTAGAAATGAATAATTTGAGGCTTCTTCCAGCCAATACTCCCATTAAATAACGGGAAAACATGTTTTCATTTCTCTTAAAGGGAGTGAATACGCGGAATGATGAATATGCGCGATAAATTTAACACTTCTGTTTTGCATGTCCCAGCTCGTTCGCCAAAAAGAAGTGAAATTCCCGTTCCAGAAGGATCCACAATGCCTTTAATTTCATCACCGAAGTTCACTTTCACCCAACTCCCTGATGTATTTCCCCTTGGAAACTTTTGGCACTTAATGGGTTTCGTCATTAACAGCCAGACAAATAGTTTTTCCCTCTCTTGCCACTTGTAGAACGTGACCTCAAGGTTCATCAACACTGACGCAAGGGGGAGTGGGAAGATCTTTTATTAGACGCATGTTGAGCGCCCCCGTGAAAATTATGTATGCAAGTCGTTGGTCCTTCGAACTCAGCCATTTTTTTATGTTTCGACTGTATTATAAGACTAATTAGGAATGAAAATTGATGTAATGAAAATTCGGGTCACCTCATGATGATGAATTTATCGTAACGTGAAAATTACACGAAAAACAGCCTCAGAAAACAGAACGCCTCACATAGAATTATGGGATGGGTTAAATTGAAAACTATTAGGAGTATAAAATATCAATGTATAAATTCACAGAAAGGGAAAAATTTGCAGTAACACAAAACGGACATGGCTACGGTGTACTGGAATAGAGTCGAAGATATAACTCAGAACTCGGAGAGTCTTTAGCTTGGGCCCACAGGGGTGTCCAATGTGTACCTTACCTTTTCTTACAACACCAGGGCAGCTAGCCACTCACCAACAGAAGAATATGATGCGGACACTAGATGAAGAGCTAAGATAACCGCTCCCACACCAATTGTACCTCACATCTCACACCAATTTGGTGCCCAGAGAGAGCAGCGATTAATTATTGTGCATTGATGGCACATCTATTATTATCCCTGAGAGTTCTGGGACTGAATAGTCCTAAGAAAGAATTCCTTGATAAACAGTGGTCGGGCCAGTGGCGGATACAGATGGGCGCGCCCCCCCGTTGAGGGCCCCCCCGTTGAGGGCCCGCCCGTATTTCCAAAGATTGCAGAACCAAATTTCCACAGTGAAGAATGACGCCTCGGTAGCATAACTGGCTAAAGCACTCGGCCGGAATTCGAGGGATCCGGGTTCGAATCCCGGTCAAGGCGAATGATTTTCTTCTCTGTGGATTTTTCGCACATTATAACTTTTTATATCATAAGATGGGATGTTCTTATATATGTGTGTAATAAATTTAACTCAATTTTTCGTAAGCTCTGCATGCGAATTGATTATTTTTTATTAGGATAAAAGTAAAGGTGGCTCAAGATATCTTTTGCGCCCCCCCCCCCTCGTGTTTTTTCTGTATCCGCTACTGGGTCGGGATCACAGCCGAGCGAGGCTCTCCATTATTACCGACACTTCAATGGCCGAGTATTCCATCAATCCGTTGGCCATAATGTAGAGACTTACCCAGTTGCAAACTCGGCAACAATACTCGACATCATAATTCGCCAGTAAACTTCAGTTTCATTTCTTTCCCATCACGTAGGCATCATGCAGTTGGCGTTGCTCGCGCCGTTGGGCGTGGGGGTGGCCGGCGGCGCGTCTTCGCTGGCGTCCTCCTTGGCCCTGCTCCCGCGGGCCCTGCTGGCGCAGCAGCCCCCGAAGATCCGCATCACGGACGAGCACGAGCGCACGTTCAGCGTGGCAAGCAGCGCGGGTCCCGCTTCCGCCGCCGCCACACCCGCCACGCCCGCCAAGCCCATCCTGCCACGACCGCACTCCGCACCGCACACCTCGAGGCACTTCCGACAGAGCGGCGACGGCCACGAGGGAGACGGCGAGGACGACGAGGAAGGTGGGTGCACCCATCTCTCAAAACACTACTGCTGGACTGAATGCAAAACTGGGGGGTTGAGCTTCTACGGCCTCAAAACTGTAAAAAGGAAAATAATAAAAATGGCCGTATAATTCGCCCACGGCTCGTCCACCTTGCAAGTAAACATTGTCACTATGCTGGTGAGCGGGAAGGGGGAGAAATTCACTAAATTCACAAATTCAGGGACTAAACCCCAGCCTCTCAACCGTAAAGCCCAAATCACACACACGTATTCACTCATAACAAACAAACAAAACAAGATCCTTTGTGAGGGCTGTAAGGACCTCCACTAAAGATTCTTGTTCCAAAAAAAAACTGGAATATTCACAGGTTAGGCCTGCTGGGGATAACCAGTGATTTGCGGAAACGCATGCACTCAATAAGCAGTCACACACACATTCACTCACCCACAGATGGCTTCAATCTTCCGGGAGAAAAAAATAGCTCCAACGAGAGCGTGGTCAAGGATCGGCAAGGGGACGAGGAACCACACGCATACGGCTACAAGGTTAGCCCTCTTCAGCGTGCTGAAGGGAAACAAAAGCACTTCCAACACAAGGCTGAAAGTCTTCCCCTTCCCGCATACCAACACAGTGACAA
The DNA here is from genome assembly GCF_921293095.1 of Ischnura elegans. Lineage (NCBI taxonomy): Eukaryota > Metazoa > Arthropoda > Insecta > Odonata > Coenagrionidae > Ischnura > Ischnura elegans. Next base: position 95,819,443 of record NC_060253.1, read on the forward strand.
TTTTTACTTGCAATGTGGACGAGCCGTGGGAGAATTATACGGCCATTTGAGTATTTTCCTTTTTACTGCTAGACTGTTGTGAACTGACGGGTGGGAGTGAAGTGTCGGGGCTATCGGGAAATAAGAATTACGAGTATTTAAGCATTACTACAGTTTATGGTGAAGCAAAAAACCCACTGTTCCACAAACTTTTATTTGCTGTTGACTAGTTTCGACGGCTATAGCGTCATTGTCAAGAAAAACTGAAGGAGCGCTTACGATGTCGAGCCTTATATATCCGGCAACAGTAGGAGTACATTACTACTGTATTAAACATTCATTTATTACAAAAACGTTTATTTCTTACACACAAAGCCGGACTATTGTGAACTGAAGGGCGTTAGTGAACTGTCCGGCCGGTACCATCTGGACTAAACAAATGGTAAAATAAGAAAAAAGCAAGAGTTTTTTTTAAACATTATTACTGTAATATGCACTTATTTTGCACCAAAATTTGTTCAAAAGTTTATAAAATAATTGGCCTGCCTTGGTGGCGGCAGGGTAAAGTCTTTGCCTGCTAATCCATAGGTCGCGGGTTCTAATCTCGGCGAGATAGGTTGCACCTATCCAGGGCATTGATTTTTGAGGCAGTCCAACGTTATTGATTATTATAAATCCTTTGATTTTAAGTCCTTAATGTGTGGTTTTGAAGAAATAAAAATTAATAAAATGAAATAAAAAACACAAAGAAACCTAATTTTCAACTGTTCAAAATATCTCAATAAAATTTTAAAACTGATTTTAAGCCCTTAAATATGTGGTTTCGGAGAAATGAAAATCAATAAAATAAAAAATACAAAGAAACCTAATCTTCAACTGTTCAAAATATCTCACTAAAATGTTAAAACTGTACTTAAAACTGTCTACCCCGCAGAGTTTGACCAGCGAATATCTATTGCTCCGCCATGGTTTCCGGGCTATCCGGACTTCCGGGTTTATCGGTGTCCATGTTTACCAGGCTGTAATGACTACTCGCCATAAATTGTAGCTTAGGAAACATACTTGTTTTGTGCTCTTCTGATGTACAATGTAAGAATGGAAACATGAAAAAATGAGTGAAATGGTACTAAAAGTGGGAGGAGATAAATTCGGTTCTTAAAAAAAACTAGGAAATATTTGTCATTAGTTAAATATTAGCAGCGGTAAGAAAGACGATGAAATCGGGGATAAGTCGCCAGGATTAGTTCTATAGAAGGGGAGACTGTATAAAATCGGTTTCTAGCGTAAGTTGCGTTATCTTCATCCACGTACCCGGCCGAAAATGTCAATGTAAAGGAAACGTAAAATTTGGTGTACCTACTTATTCACAGGTAGCGTGCTCGAAGGAAGAAGCATGAAATTTACAACTGCAGAACAAAGGTTCACGACGGGCACACTACCAGGGAACATTCCGCAAGTCTCCCCCTCCGATTTTATTCCAATTTAGCTTGAATCGTGGTGTACCTTGACAAATGAACAAGCGCAAAATTTCCCGTGACCTTGGAGCCGAATAATTAGCTTCCCAAGTTCCGCGCAGACTACACATTTTTCGGTGAGGGCCCCGCCATGGGCGCGGGAATTTGGAAGCTAATTACTCGGCTCCTAGACCACGAGAACGCGGTGAAGTTCTAACTTTTACATTTTTCATGGACACAACCACCCAACCAAATTAGAACAAAATCAGTGGGGGAAATACTTCGTAAATTTTCCTTGTTAACTTCCAGTAAGTGTGCACTAAACGTAGACTGACCCATTTCAAACCTTCAATAATGGCAATTCTAGAACTTTGCAGAAAAAATACTCATGACTTACCGAGATGACTACATAGGCGTGTCGCCCCTGGCACAGAACGCATTGTGTATTCATTCGCAATTCATGTGTTTTTTGTTGATAGTTGTAATTTTAATACGCACCATGCTAACTGTACATCGGAAGGAGGATAGATTGAGTGCGTTTCCTGTTGGTTAATACATTTGGCAGGACTCGAGTATAAAATATCAGGAAAACCTTGTAATTTGACTCATGTCGGAGCTACTCCTATCGGAATTTATGAGCTCTTTCGTCACATGTATTTTTAACTCTGGATTGTGATGAAGTTTGGATACAGAGACCGTCTAAAAATTTTTCAAATTGCGTTTTCGGATATGAGTGTACGACGCCATTGCGAGAGGCTGATTCCAGTTAGAGTAATTATCTATTTGGTATATCTAATTAAGGCGAGTGTTTCACAATACTAGGCACCCAGCCAACTCACTGTTTGTATTCCGAAAAAAAAATCATGTATCCCTGTAAGTAATGCGCTACCAAATCCCAAATTAGGGCGAGGGATTTTATCTGAGCATCTGTTAAACAATTGTCTCTATTTTGAGTGTTTAAACAATGTCACTCATATTATTAGCACAGAAGTTATTAATTTTTCAAACATTACAAGTTTTTAATAAATCATGAGCGCGTCGTCTTCAAACAATCAAATGATCATTAATTCCGACGTAATTCTCAAATACAGACCATGGTTTATCTTTCATCACTTTGAGCTTTTTGTATTCAGTAGGAGCTTTATTTAAAGGAAGTGTTTTACCTTTTACTAATTGAAATAGAGCTACTAATGAAAGGATGAAATTTCCGAATTTTCTGCTATTATTGATAACCCACGTTTCGTAGCACTTCATATTCATTTTGTATCTTCAGTTTCCATGAATATGACCCTAACAGTCAAAACAAATGTCATCAATGGAGCTACTCGTTCGCGAAGTTAGTTTCCACATTTGAAATTATTCCAAGTGGAAACTTCAGAGATATCTTCTATCGCTCGCTTACAATTCTGAAAATCATTTTTTTCCACGGGAGTGGTAAAATTAGCTTGTCATTCCGGATTTTCCAAATTTTTTGACGGAATCATACGACAGGATAATTTAACGGACGCGTTGAGTTTAATATTGAGCAAGCAATTCGCGTGAAATCATTATTCGATCTCGGGGAAATTCAAATATTCGCATTAAAAATGGTTTGACGTTTCCGTCGCGAGGAAATCATCTGGGGAGCCTGGAATTCGGTCGTGGGATCAACCTTCGAAGCGCCTTTGTTCGAGACGGATGGCCGAACGCCAATTCCACTCGTCTGCCACGACGAAAGTGGAAAAGCCATTGTCATCATCATTTGCGAAGGGATAACGCATTACCCAGTGGATCACCCTCCATTTCATCTCGCAAAACGCTTCTCATATTCCGATGGATCGATCCACGTCACACAAAGCGGGATTGGAAGCCATGCGGTCTCTCAGTATATCTATCATTATTCTGTCCCTGTGCAACTGCATTGATTCACCGCCGCCGTTTGAATTTATCGCGGAAATATCGGACTATTCCCTTCTTATGTCTCGTTCACAATCACGTAAGTTGACTTGGCGTAGTCATGGAACTCAAAACTTGAAAATAAACGTTCAATGGTTAACAACAACTTCTAGCGGCATAACTCGACTTATAATAGTCACTACATGAGAAAAGCACAATTTGTTCTCAAAATTGGCTGGTAGTAGAGAAGGTAGAAATATCTATCGTCAATCTTGAGAATTATAGAAAGTTTCATGCGTAATTTCTGCAGCGATGCTCATGATGAATTTAAGATTCTGGGTTCTCCAGCTGCGTTTGTTGTTTGAGAGTGACAAGAGTTTCGGAAGCCATCCCGCTTTCGTCTTCAGGTCCTTTAATAAGCTTTGTGGAGTAGAGAGCTTACAAAGCAGCGCTCAACGGAAGAACGGCCAGTGATATATAACGCGGCAAAAAAGGAAAGCTTCTCTCTTTTGACCTGAATACCAAAGGAGGATGACTTTCGCATCTGTAATCACTCAAAAATAAGAAACGCGGTCTCAGCTTTGATTGGTTACATTTCACTTATAGGTCAGGCAGGCAATTTATCATAAATTTGCTACGGGGGAAGCATGTTTGGCATGGTGGTTGCCAATAATTTATATTATCTTGTATATTCGCACGTATGGGAACATCGCACATTTCAATGAATCAGTTCTTTGAATAATACTGAATTTTTTGTGCATCTTAAGTTATTGGTAGACTTCATGATATGTAACTATATCGAAAAATGGAGTGTCAGAGGATAGGTGCTCCTGGGTTAGTGATCTCTTCATAAAATCTCTCGGGTAGTCGCCACAAGTGCATCTAAAGCCATTCAAGGCCTTCCCCCTCGGCTACGTGCCTCAGTCAGGGTGATAGTCAAGTTAAGCCGAGTTAAGCTGTCGTGATCGTAGCTTTACGTGGAGAGAACAGTGATTTATAATACACACATTCCAGAACGTGCAAGAATTTCGGGAGTACTGACTACAACGTAAACGCTGGCTGCGGTCATGAGTGGTCACTTCTTTGCAATGCGTGAAAATTATTTTTTAGCGTGGCAATTATTCTTTCGGATGGTGATCTGGGCTTCTGTCAATCACAGTCACGAAGGTGGCTTTCTCGAAAACCACTTTCATCAGACTTTTTTCTCAACTATTAATTGGACATATTTAATAGTTGAATAATAATCCATTTATTGTGGACAGATCGGCGTCTCAGATTTCGAAGTTAGCTCAAAATCGGATTACGCAAACTACTGCCCCCAGACCTTTAAGGTTTAATTTTATTCTAAGAATCAGGTGAATTTCGGAAACAAACGCCTATGGAGACTAAGCCAAAGTAGCCACCACCGTTTTAATTAACTCCAACGATGGCTGTGCATTTCAAAGTTAGTGAACGAAATTTATTGCTTATTTAATGAAACAAATGAATTTTCTGATGCGTGGGGATAGAAATAAAAACTATCATTGTGGTCAACCCAAATGCCACCCAAGGCATCCCCAAAGAAAATCTCTGGCTGTGTACCTCGCGTCTGGGTATTCACACATTGCAGCAGCGGCAGCCATACGGCCTATCAGTACGACCATCATTATTCTGCCGCATGTTTGACTCCATTGATTCACGGCGACAGTTTGAATTTATCGCGGAAATATAGGATGACTCTCTTCTTACACAGTAGAGGAGACATTGATTTATAATGCGCACATTCCTCCCACTACCGTTGCGCCAGCATTTCGGGAACAGTGACAAGAAAATGGACACTGTTCTCTGTTTTCAGTGGTCAATGCTTTGGGATAAGTCATGGAAATCCTTCTTTCAGATAGACTTTTCTGTGTCGGAAAGCAAGTATAAGTAAAAAGAAAGTGTTTTAATTTGCGTATATATTGTAATACGTATCTCAACCACTATACTCTGTGCTACCACAAAATTTGGTTTGGCCAGCTGATTTACTGCAATAGGGTGGTTTCCTATTATTTTTTTATTGCCTTAATCGAAAGATTATTACTCCTGGAGTACGTATTTCACGCTTTTAGATTTTTAAATGACAATATCTATTTTTCGCGATTAAATGAAAAGTGAAAATTTTCAAGCGCGCGAAAACGCGACGCTTAAGTATGAATGCCGGGAAATATCTCCGTACGTCGTATTTCTGGTTCCCCCTCCCGCCCGGTGAGGTGACCTTGAGGCGAGGCTTAGCGCTGATACGTCCCAGGCTGCTAGCGGGTAGCTGAGTACCTTGCTGGATGGTAGCGCTTGGCTTAAAAAAGGTTTATTAATACCTTATCAAACGAAGAAACCTTTCCGACCTTAGCCAGTTTTAATAGGTGATTATTAAGACATGTTTCCCTGAGCTCTGTGCCTCATGCATGCATTGGTAACCTCAGACGATGTATAACTCCTATCCTCTCGTGTAGAAACTAGGTCCCTGTGACGTCATGTGGAGTGGAATCGCATGGGCGCCAATCTGGCCTTTTTCAAATGAGGATAAAATTTGACCCTTGCCATTCGTCTAAACCGGTATTTCAAAAACCAAATAATTTGTGTATTATGAATACACTAATGGTGTGTAACGAATCGCAATCAATGCCTTTCGTTTTCTTTGATGAAGGAAACTACCCTATTGTCAACCACCGAACCACAAATTTTAATTCCTAGGAAATATATTACTTCAATAACCTTTGAATGATTACCTCTTTCAGAATCCTAATTCAAATAATTGGAAGAAACATATCACTGTGCTACGATTTATGCTTTAGATGACTGATAATATTCTTTGTGAATGCTGGTCAAAACGTCATTCTATCCATTCAGATTAGTAATGTTTTTTTTTCTCTAATCACAGGGGCTAATGAGTCAATGGTAAAACAGATGTATTCTGAGTATTGATGTTAGGGATAGTTCATTTTCAGGAACTAGTATTCCTATTATGCCTGCCTTAAATTTAGGTATCTCTTTACCCGGAGCTAGTTTCAACTCAAATTCTAGCGTGTTCGTTGGTAATCACTTTCTTTCAATATTTTGGGCTTAAATTTGGAAACTCTTAGTTATTCATGTGTATTTGACCAAACTTTAACTTGCGACCATTCTTACTGGTCTTTTAAACTATCCCCTCCAGAAGAATGCGAACCCTGCAATGTCGGCTTTCGATATGGAGGAGTATTGTTATACCTCGCAGAATGCGATGAGCAAGCGATGATAAAATTTAGGGATCATCATCGAATTATGAACATGACCCCTCTGGGCGTTAGCAGAAGATTTTTCATAGGATTTAATCGCGCTCGTTTTGGGAGTGAGGTTGGAGAAACCAAGTGCGTGTCATTTTAATGAAAGTTTGAAAATATTCTCTTCAAAATGTACCTCAGCCGCTGGAAGTAAAACAAAATAGACTATCCGCTCTGAATATTGTAGATATTGAATTTAAATTTAAAATGTGATTTTTTACACAGGTCCTTTAAGGGATACTTTTCTACGAAAATGATGATTGATTCTATTATTGATACGTAGTTTTAATATAAATACCGGTTATAAATTCGGCTATACATTATGAGTACTGATAAAAATTAAACAAAGAATCATCAGCGGAATACTTTTGAGTAATTTTTAACGAAATCAGTAATTGAGAGCAATAACCTTAAGAAAGTGAAAATTGTACTACGGTCGACTCAAAAGTCTGGAAAAAGTGAGAACGTAAAAATATAATGAATGGATTTTCCATTCCCTCTCTAGCTTTATTTTTCCTTGAAGGCTTAAAAGATACGGTCTATGATGACTTTTCTTAACTACACATGCGAGAAGTATTTTTTTTAACCGTGCAAAATATGTCCTTTAAAATGTGTCAAGGTGTTCGCTAACTTGGAAAACCGAGAACATCTGGAATAAGCAAGGAATTTTGGTCTCCTAGAAAAACCGTGGAAAAAATTTAGTGAATTTGACGAGTGACCTGGAGAAATTGGCTTTCTTCGCATGCAGCGTCCGGCGAAAACAGGTCCAATGCGTCGTATTCTCGCAACTTATCAAAAGCAAAGCACTGAATAAAATAACTTTTATTCTGTTTTTTTTTTTACAATGTCCCATGAAATATAAATCTGTTAGTATAGTTGCATACTTGATATTCTTATCTTACTTTCACACTTGAAGTTCATATTTTGACACTAGAAAGCAAAGAGATTTTCGTGTGCTAAACTGCAGGAATATGTGAGGTATTTGATGGTGTTAAATTTACTGTCATGCTGAGAATTTTCAAGCTAAAAGTCATTAAGTGGAGGTAGTGAAAAGTATGCGCCATGCCATGCTGTAAAGTGTGAAAAGTATTTGTAAAGGTCAAGATAATGTGATAATTCTTTGCTCTTTTTTTATACGTTATGTGTGTGCTGGAGTTTTACAGAATATGTAGGCGGTTTATTGAACCTCATTTAATTGGGGTCACTTGCAAGCGTAGAAAGTTTATATCATTTAAATGTGTTACTCATTATGTATTAAAATGAATTTTCAACTATTCCTGCTGTCAATAAGTTCTACTTTTTAAGCAATGTTTATCCCAATATTATATTAAGTACAATTATATATTAAGTCTACGGCTGGATAGGACGCTGAAAAACTAAGCAATTCTCCTGGACAACCTGCACATCTCCGGGAATTTTTTAACTGCTAATCGGTGCACACCCTGACTATTATCTGGAATATATTTTCGCAGCTCTGAGTTAACGTAACTATGTCACCCTGCAGTAAGCGGGGCGGCACTCTAGGAGACCCTCTTGGTTTTGATGGGAAAGAAAATTTCCATCGACTGGGAACAAGTGTCTCCCCCTGTGAGGCAGGCCATCAATCCAGAATATCGACGACCTGTTCCATCCGTACGCCAAGGATGCAATTATACGAACTCGTGCGAGTACCCGGTGTGGGTTCTAGGCAGAGAAAATTACATACACATCGCCTATAAACGGGTTAAAGTTGACATGGTGGAGTTTTCCGCTGAAGCGCTTGCACAAAAACTCGAAAATTCTTGTCGAGGAAGGGGAAAATAAAGTACTTTCTCAAAAAAATATAAGTCTTTATCAACTTCCACGCTTAAAGTTTCAGTTTTGTTTCACCACTTCGGGTAGCCGTGGCACAAATTTAAGTGAAGTAACTGTGGTATTTTTCCACGCATTGATATTTTAGTACTAAGTGTCACTTACAATAATTTTAGTTGGCAGTTACAATATTGTAGCTGTAAATAAAGAAATGAGATATCGGAAAGCTCATGGCTTAAACATTAGGCTTTGCAACAAATATTATCTGGTTTACCTTTAACCCAGTATTAACTTGAACGCATTTTAGCCAAAATCCATTGATGATATCAGCAAAAGATAATCTCCATTTGAATTTGATAAATTTTTAATGGTGGTTGTGGTAGCTAGGTGGGTGGAAAACATCACTCCTGGTGGAAGGGTTTTGCGTTCAAATTCAGTAAAATGGCGATAGTGTACGGGAAAAAGAACTGTTCTACCTACTCTGAATGTGTAAAATTAACTTTTAGTCTAAAAATTAGTTGACCCTCTCCTTTCTTAACCACTATTTAAGCAGTGCACATAAAAGGTCAACAGATTCAGACTTCAATTGGTGAAAGACATATTTAAATAAATAAAAGATTGTAGCACTTTTCCACAAAAAAAGTTTCACTGCCTACAACGCGTTTCGGTTCTCAGAGCCATCATCTGGTAAAAGACCCGGTCATGTGCCATATGATGGCTCTGTGAGCCGAAAAGCTTTGTACGCAGTAAATAAATTTCGTTGAGCAGTGCTGCAATCTTTTATTTATTTAAATAGTGTACATATGATTGGGTGCTTTTGGCAGGTTTTTCGTGACTATTGACCTATTTATACTGAGTTTTGTGCTATTTTTTTAGCAAAAAAATACAATAACTACCATATTGACAACTAGTTTTCACTTTTTTTCCTTGAATAATTTCCTCATCGAACAGCGTGCAACTTGATCGCCAGCCATTATTGCCCGTGCTTGTACTGCTCAAATGGTAGCCTCAGCGTATAGTAAAAGATCTATAATTATTCCAATGGCGCACTTGCAGATGTACTATTTCTAATCGTCACGCCTTATTTCTTCGAGTGAATATATAATGCAATAGCTGAAAAAAATTTCAAGCCCTTACAAAAACCTGCTCCACTCCGTTATCTGGGAAATTTTCTTGATTATGAGGGACGTATATTAATTCTTACGTTCGGAGCTTCATCGTTAATATTTTTCTTTCGTGAATTAAACATTATTTTCGTTCCACGTGCATTAAATGGAATGAAGACCTTGGTTTAGCTTTTGTGATCACTCAATGACCACTACTCAATCTTCGCAACCAGCGCCGCATCATTATATTCATGTACTTTGCGTGATGATGCTTCAATTTAGCGCAACTGGGGTTGTAATTACACTAAGTAAAGGTGCTGCTTCTGGCTTCTTTCCTTCACATTTTCCCCGATAGCGCATTCATATCTCAGGGTATAATGACACGGGTGAATGGCGTGAACGCGGCGCGACTTAATGATGCATGAAAAAATATGAAACCAATATCAGAAGTGCCCCGACGCGACGCGACTGTCAGGGCTCGAGGAAATTTGGATGATGAAACGCGTTAAAAAATTATGCGAGTAAAATTTCAGAAATATGTTTTTTATAAACCTAGGTAAACAGGTTAATATGTTAATTTTCCTTAGCAATTATTTTACACGATTGGCTTTATCCAAGTCCGCGCGTATTAATAAACCATAAACACGTTAAGAGATTATATTTGTTCCAGAATAATCATTTGAAGGACGCCTCCTTCGTTCCTATGTTACTTACTTGTTTTTCTGGTGTGATAAACCATCTAGGAGTGCGTTAATTGACTTAAAATCATTCTTTTATTGTTGACAGCGATGTGGAATAACTTCATTGGCGTTGGATAATTTAGTTCATGAAATTGGTATCAGATTGGTATCACGCAGAGCTCAAATTGGTATCTCAAGGTACGAATCTAAATTAGACGTGCGCCTCTCAATGTTAGTTTGGCGTAATTAGCTATGCGTCATCGTTTTCAATAAAAGAAAAGCACCACTTTTTTGTTTCTTAACTAAAGTATATTTGAATGTTTTTTATGAAAAGTTTCATGCACTATTTCAATTCCGTTTTATATTCTTTACGTTGAAAACGATTTAAAAATAGCACGTCATCCTTTTATTTTAGCACTAACGTTAGTTTTAAATACTGTTTGTAGAATAAAAACTATGTAAATCTATTTTGACACGAATTGAAGTTAAACTTTGTAATATTCCACTTGAATATATATTAACTAACCGAATTTGGCTGCAATTGTTCATAGTGCTTTTCAAGAACGGTCATGGTCGGTTAATCAATAAATGTTAAATTTGAATTTTGAAAAGTTTAACTTTCATTTGTGGAATTATTTGTATTTTATAATGTCAGAAAGAGAGAAATTACTCATGTAATAATAATCTTTTTAAAGAAAATGCTGGATACTAGTAATCACCTAGGCTATCCTTTGTCGAAATGAAATGTGAATCCACTAATTTAATTCCTTACATCCATTAGTCTAAGCCTCTTGTCTCCGGCTGATAAAAGCCCTGGGAGACATCCATTCCCTTTAAGGGAAGCCAAGATGCAAACGAGGTCGGTATCGGGTTCGGATGATAACCATCCCGCGTAAAAGCCGCTCCTTCAATTATTCACATCGATTGCGATCGCCGTTTCTCGTCCCCCTCATCCCCTCCCCCCCGTTCATCCCTCGCCCCCACTCCTTACCTCCACCTGCAGGCGATTGCCGACAGGTGGCCATTCGCGGGCTGCCGTCTTCTTTTTATGAAAAGCATCGCCTTTTACTTTTATTTCTTTCGGGGCCTTCTTTTAAATGTGTTTTACCCTCCATTGCCTCTGCCATGCTTACGAATGTGTGGCAAATGTACGAAAATGATACCTGGAATTGAAAAATTTTACAAGCAAAAAGAATTGTCGAATTTGATAGAGAACTTTTTGATGCTTGATAGAAGGCGAAACTTCTTACTTTACTCTTCACTTTAGAATCCTTTCTAAAGCGTAGTGCTATAATCTAAAAATTATTCAGAGCATACAGCACCTAAAATTGAGAATTTTTCTAAAATAATAATAATAATAATTTTTATTCATCCTTAATTGAATACACAACTTCAGGCTGTACTATTTCATCCAAATTTAAGAGAGGAATATCGGTACACTTAGATGTAATCCTGAGCTGGGGTTACCATCATATGAAATAAATAGGCTGCGGCTGGTGATAGTATCTCTTTCATTCGGTTATTAAAGATCGTTTTTCATTTTCACCATACTGTGCTCGTTCAACATAACCAATTGCTGTGACAAGAAACAGCACGAATACCAAGATCACACAATCACCGTTAAAAAATTTTTCCTCCGCATCAATCTCCTTACACATCGGCCATTTTCTTACTTAGCGGAGGATCGCAGCCCAGAAATTGTTTCCACAGTTCTGCCGGGAGGGAGCAGAACAAATTTGGTATTTGGTTTAGTAGGCATGCGTATGCGTGCTTAAAGGCTCCGTTTCTGGGCTCCGGTATTTCAATATATCATAGGTTTAGCAATGAAATATCTTATTTTAATCTTAAATTTAAATTCTATCGGCTATGTTCTGTTACCACCACGGGCATAAAATATCTTGAACATATTGTATCCAAAACAATTACATATCTAAGAAAAATTAGGTGGGGAGGAAAAGGCCACTCGCTAGGCTTAGATTGCTTGAGCAATTAAGAGAGATACGGAGAACATCACATTAGAATCTCGCTATATTTCCAGGTCCGGCAGAAATTTACACTAAAATTTAAAAAAAATCATTTATGAAAAAATATTATATGATAAATTAAGAACGATATTTGGCCGAACGGATAGGTATGGTAATTCGCTTCTTCCCGAACAATAAAGGACTTTAATAAATGCTTTGCGGAAGTTCGTTAGAGCATTTTCGTGTACAATGGCTGGTGTCCTAACATCCCACGCAATTGAGGCGGCTTGCGTGGTATTATGTAGATGAATCAAACCTCATTTTCGTAGACTAGTATCCCTTAAAGAACCTGTATAAAAATCGGATTGTAAAATGAAATATTTAGAGTATTCATCGGGGAAATATCCTTTTTGTGAGTTCCAGTGAATGATGTACATTTAAAAGAGTATTATTTGAAACTTGCAAGAATTCACACGTACTTGAAATAATGTCTTTCCTGGGAATTAAATTTTTCTTTTGATGGTTGACAATCGTGGTCACTCAGCTGGCCAAACAAAGTGTTGTGGTAACAGAAAGTAAATAATGTAAATTGCTAAATAACAAGCGAGACTTTGTGAGAGCATATCCTTTTTATTTGTGAACAGCTGATTTCCTAACCCTCCCCCCTCGCCTATCGAGGGGCAGTGTGTAGATCTAGATGTAAAAACTACGTTCTGCCTTCAATATTATTTCTACTGTATAGATACTTTTTTCTCAACTTATACGCAACCAAATTCTACAAATGAGGTACCAAAATGCACAGAATTATCAGAGAACATGCGACGGCATTACTTACTTCCTAAATATTGCTATTGTTTCCTAAAATTGGTTTTTAAATAATTAAAAAACAAAAAAAAACACAAAAAAGCGGTAGATATTCCTGACGTTAACGGCGCAAAAACTATTACATTTGTTCATTTGCAACAATTTCTCGCATTCTTTAAATAACTTTTATCAAAATGCGGCTGATTCCACATTCAAGTCTCCTGTTGATACGTAAGTATGAGTCATCATGTGCGTTTAACAGAGGATAGTGTAATTACTTCCAATGTTGAGTTTAAAGAGTTCCTCTGTCCTCAATTTGTACATGAACATTCCAATTAAATTTGTACATAAGACCCTGCCTTTTTTTCTACATTTTAAAATTAGAAACGCGCCAATCCCTCTGTGGACCTGCATTGAAAAGAGCGGGGGAAGCCCGCTGGTAGCGAGCGCATCACGCTCGTTTTTATATATTCTGTGGTAAACTTATACATCTCATCAGTTCGTCGTGACGCCGTGTCATATTCATTTGGATCGAATAACCAGGGCGGGTTATTCGATCCAAACGTCACTCCTGAGGTACGGGAACCAAGTCCGAGACTTAAACGCCCATACTCCTCTGGAAAAAAGAAAGAAAGCGCCGCCGCGATAAGATCCTAACGACGCCGCCAGGGTTGGTTTAGGGATGGAAGAATCCAGAGCCGTTATTAAGGCCGTGCAAAATACCATTAGCGAAACCAAGCTTCGCTGTTCCTAGAGAAATGAAAGAATACTTTATAATTAAGATTATTTCACAGATTTTTCCGTATATCGTGTCACACTCAGTGGATTCGAAACCTTAGGGCGGGCTCGCGGAGTTACTCTCCTGGGCCGAAGTCTGAAGCTATAAGTTTATCACCTCTGTACCACAGATGGGGAAGGACAGGAGGGAAAAAGGAAGGAGGCGCCGCCGCCATAGGAGCCCGACGACGCCTCCTGGGACGGGATAGGGAAGGAAGGGATGGGACGAGGAATCCCGCACCGTCACAAAGGCGGGCGAGTCCTACCACCGGCGAAACCAGGAAAGCTATTACTGTGCCAGCGATTTTAGAGGATTATTCTAATGGGAAGAATAATCCAACGATCAAATCGCTAGATGCGTGTCACACTCAGTGTCGATGTTGAGCGCCCCTCTCTTCCCACCCGCAGATTGTTCATCCCCGGAGTCTGACGACGAGGTCGCCGTACCGCTGGCCGCCTCCCCCGGAGGACTGACCCGCGGCGCGGCGAGTGAGCGGCGCGGGGTCGCTGGCGGCGTGGCCGGCCGGAGGCGGCGAACGGTGTCGGGCAGCTCGGGGGCGGGGCTGGCGGCGGTGTCGTCCACATCGCCCTGCCCATCCCCCGGGGGCCGCTTCCCGCCGCACCACAACAACCGCCCCTCGCCCCTGGCCCACCCCCGCAAGAAGAGCCTCACGTGGCGGGAGACGGCGGCGGCGGCGGCCAGGAGCGCGGGGGCGGGACTCGGAAGCCGCGAGGAGGCGTGCGGGGCGCGCTGGGAGGAGGAGGAAAGCAGCCTCCTGCCCCCGGCCGCCCCGCCATGCACCGCGGGGCCCTCGGCCAGCGCACCTCCCCCTCACGGGTCCGGAGAGTCGGACTACACCCTCCAGGCGCTGCTCACACACATATCGCAGGATAAATATGGTAAATTAATAGTAATAAATAAATAATAATCTCATTAATCATTATCTAGGTGGATCCCCCACACGTCATGCCTATCCAAAGTATTACCTAACATGGTGAATAAAACAACTCAATTGACAGAGTATTTACGGTATTTATCCTGTTATTTTGATCCCATATACAATTAATTATGCAATTAGCTTTATTCTGGTCATTTTTTGTCGATCATCATCCCATAATACTGTGGATATTGTATTTATTTGTACTTATTTTAATGAGCTGCATATTTTACCCTCCCATCCCCATTCTACTACATTAGTGAAGAAGTATTGTGAACCCTCATTAAAGTACGATAAGTTAAGATTTAGCTGATCATAACCTAATAATCCTTTCAGTAGCAAAATCAAGTCGAAAGAAGTATATTTATCCTCCATCCACATTGTCTAAATCTCAAAACTGTACCGTATGATGCTCCAGACGTAAACGACGAAATGGTGACTTTTCTTCCGCGTCGAAAAGGGCCTGGAGGAAAACACCCCGCCTTTTCTAACCTTCAAAAGAAGTGACGTATTTAACAGGGAATATTGCTAAATGAGAAACAAATGCAAAGAAAAAATTATGAGTTTATTAAATATACGAATGTATTCTAAGCTTTTTCATTCGTGTTATTATGTGCTATTGACTATGCCAGGTATGATGGTCCCCCACCCCCCATCACACTTGTGATAAGGCGCAATATGAAAGGAAAAAACTATGGTATCCTAGGGATGAGCGCTAAGAGATAATCAAAATCCTCACAAAAACACCCTTTGCTATTACCCGTCTTTCGAAGGTTGCGGAAAGCTGAGTGTTTTCCCTATGCCCTCTTCAGAATTGAGTCCTACTGGATATTTCTACGGGAAAGCGTTTTAAAGTAATCTTCAACTTGCTGAACTTCACTCAGAGTTGAACTTTTAGTTTCAGCAATAAAATATTTACCTAGTTAAGGAATTGGTAGAAAAATCACCATTAAATTTATCGCCACATCATTTTATTGCTTAAAATGGCGTCCGATTGAGGCAGTGTGTTGTTGAAATGTCCTTGTACCTAGCTAATGGGTTAGTTCGTGCAGTGTGCGAGCTCAATGCACTCATTCAGAATTAATATTTATCATTTATCCCCTGATTTTTAGCTCTCTTTTCACGTGGTATAATGTTATTGCAATAGTTGCTACCCCTTACACATATTATTTCCGAATCTGGAGTATGCGGTGTGTGCTTTATGCCGTTTTCGGTTAGCCAAGTTTTGTTAGGTATTTTCAAGGGGAATTATAAAAATTGACGTTCATTCAACTAGCCACTGAATCGTTTGATAGGACTTTTTTGAAGCTGTTAATCGTTGTACGCCTGTATATTTGACATTAATAATATCCGTCCACTAATTATAAAATAATAAACTAACCTGTTTTATTGCTCTATTATGACGTCAAAATAGGATTTTTGCGATTGCCATGCAATATCAATTTTTTTTTCTTTTATACCTATCGTACCTTTTTTGTATTATCAGACCATTACTTTCACAATAATTATTGAGTGAAGTTTGCGCAAGAGAGAATTGCTTATTATTTAAAAAGAAATAACATAAGATAAAATCGTATTTTCTTAATTTATTTCACCCAGGAGTATCAAGTTTCTTACAGATGCGAAATGTAACACGCTAAAAATCGTTGGCATAATATATTTACATCCTACAATATGGAGAAAGTCGTGAATTAACTGTGGAACGCGACAGAAAAAGAGAGGGTTAGCGTCCCTTGTGATTTTCAAAAGATGTTGTCTTCGCAGTCATTTTCTGCGCTCGAAATTTCATTAGCCCAATTATGGAGTGACGCGGGGTAATGTTTCGAGCTTGTGCGTGACAGCTCACCGTTTATTCATAATGTGTCGACTCCCTCTCAGTCATTTGGGTATAGACAACGTGAGATGGTCGATTAGGTGGCGCCGTACGTCTGTTGACTTCCTAATGTACCACTGTTTAAGCCTTCTCATCTCACTTTGAGCATTGCTGCGTTAGATAACTGAAATTCACAGGCTGTAATCGCCATCGTCTTAGGTCACCGATGACAGGAATTCTCATGTTTTCAAAGCTTAAGAACGGCTGAGTTGACTATGTTTTAGATCGAGGCAACAAGTCTTTCTAGGTCATCCCTCCCTAAATTTCTTCTCGATTACCCATATATTTTCGCTGGTGATGGCAATTATCCAAAAGTTTATTATATATGGTCTATTGTGTAACTTTGTGGGACCAATTAACTTCGTTATTACACAAAAATATTCATTGACACGACCCAGGTTTCGACGTAAAACTTCATCTTCAGGTAAATCCACTACTGTTAGAGCACTTCTCATGTACCGCCATGAAACAGCCAAATGAACCCCCGCGCTGGTTGTTCATCTGATTATTTTCTAGTGGCATTTAATAAGTGCTCTAACTGTAGATGATTTACCTGAAGGTGAGGTATTTTTGAAACCCGGATTGTTCTAATAAAGCTTTTTGAGCGAAACAACGAAGTCAGCTTTATCATTTACGTTAATATAAAAACATTAATATCATTCCCTTCCAAAAATAAATTGTATCAATATTGTTCAATTTGTTTCATGCTCTAATCCTGCATCGTGTAAGCAGAAGATGTGTTGCCAGGGAAAATATTGATCTCACCAACAAAACCTTTTCATGATGAGTTTGCTCTGAAGTTCTTCTGTCACACACCTCATGAGTCCCGTTTCGCATACGCAATGCCGGATAGCCACGTCATGAACGAGCTCCTCAGGTGAAATTAGTGGCATCAATGATCCGGGTAAATGCTGGGACCAACTTCCGAGACGTCAATAGTATAAAGGGGACTATCTATTCAAATGTTCAAAGGTTAAAGCGGTAAAACTTGTAGGTCAATGAGTTAATCTAAGGGCTAAAACTAACTCTGAAATAAATTCCGCATTCTAAGATGATTTGATATTCGTGAATCAATGGCATTGTGAGATGTAGTTGAAACGAATTGAAAGATGCTTGTCCTTTTGTAGAACGGGAAAATACGTCTTATTGTGACCAAATATGACGGAAAAGTTTCTTTCTTCATGCAAGACACTAACTCTGAAATCAATATTGACGATTCATTCACTTTTTAAAGATTATATTTATTGTTTACCGATTTACGTGATACCTCTAATGCCTGAATTATTAACAACATGGTCAGCTCATATTAAAAGCCAGAACTCAGGACAACTTTCATGATGCTAAAGAAATATTTCAGCTTGACATCGAGGAGTTAGAAATTATAGTAAGCATTCACTCCTCGTGTTTCTGCAGCAAGTCACCCACAAAACAGCTACGCTATCAGTTTACAATTTATTATGAATTTTTATCGTAATTATGGGGTTAAATTACCTGTATAATATTTAACCAAAATTCAAACATGGGGTCAAAGTGAGATGAGTAAATCTGAAAAAAAGCTTTTGCTTTCTAAAATTTATTTTATTTTGTTTTGTTTTCTTTAATTAAATTTTCTTATATTGGAATTTTCAACTACACGCAAGCCGTAAGTCAATTTATCCTCACAGTAAAAGGCGATTCGTCCAATGAGTGCTAACTTTATTTTGTATGATTTAATGATACTTTTGATTTAAATTTCTTTTTTAAGTTCAATTTCAGTATTGTTTTGCCATACTATCCCTGTATTTTTTCTTTTTTATTTACATTCTACGATATCAGATCAATTTATTGACCATTTACCAACATTTTGGGTCATTTTTTTGAAGCATTCTGCGATACATTCATTTTTCCGTGAATAATAGTGTCGTGAGCCAAAAGTGGCTATATGTGAAGTACATTCCCTCGAATGGAAGACTCAACGACGATCAAAAAGAGATATGGTCGTCACGAAAGACACATGACAAATGGTGAGCACGGCCGTAGGGAAGCGATTCGCGGTGAGCTTAATGTTCAGAGCTATGTGTTGGCATCCACAGTGGTCATTAAGGAACATGGCGTTTGTAATAAAGATTCTATCTCTAGGGAAAGTAAGATCCACAGTGATAATTACCTCGTGATTCTGGTCACATTAATTCACGGCTTCGCACGTCTACCATTGGTGGACGTAAGTTGGTTGGCGAATATTAGCGCGCGATTTTGCCATAATGTGGGTAAATAATCTGCAGAAATGGAATATTTTCATTATTGTTTGCATATATTTTGTTGTAAACATGTGTTTAAGTACGTGTATGCTCATTGTAGAAAACCCTTGCGAGATTAAATTTCTCTTTACGTTTCACTTCTAGTGCACTTATTCATAGCATTGAATCTACGCCACTCTGCCTTCAAAGAAATAGAATGGCTGCCGAGCCAACGTTTGTCTAGCACAGCATTGACTTAGTAAACTGAGAAAAGTTAGATTTTCTATAGTTATATTCGATAATTCTTATCAAATGTTCACTGCCAATTAAAGAAGCCTGATGACATGTCAAATTTGGGAAAGAAACCTGTCCATTAGTTGAGGTAGAAGGTTTCCTTTTTTGATAGCGCATATTATTTGTCTCTATGACTATCGTATTTTCAAGTTATTTAATTATGATCGCTATTACAGTAAATCATTGATCCACGGTCATAATAATTTTGTTATCGAAAGTGCATAGAGGTGTTCCTTCATTAGTGCTGTTTAGCAAAGTTAATCATATCAATTCTTAAATTATATAAGAACATCATTTATTTTTCATTCTAAATGTACCATACGATATACGTACGCGATTCTTGACTATTTTCTTGAGCCTTTCACGTTCTTCATTATTCCATGTGTTGTGTCCAATTATCTCTAAGGTACTCAAATCTTTCCTTCACGCAGAGTTGGGGTTTATTTGGAAGAGTTAGCAGTGAACTCTCTCAGGCTCTTTCATATACTTATAAATGGATCACCCCATTCAAAAAATAATTTTTTTAGATGAAAATGCTTTCTTCTCAATGAGAACTAGTAGTGAAGACAGCGAAAAACTACCTTTCTTTCTAGCGTGAAGAAATGTCATCTTGAGTTTCAAATGAATGTCAAAATATAAATATGTTATATAAATGAACCCAGGCATTCCAAAGGTCTTATTTGGAAAAATATTCTGCACTTCTTTCATAACTTTTCTTCACAAATGTGTATGCTAATGGGTAAATCAAAAATTTTCAACTGTAAAAGCATATAATTTTTAAACAAGATTATCTTATAAAAGATAAAAACATCATATTTATATTGTATACAAAATAGCAATAATTGAAAGTTTAAAGAGTCTCAGTTGAAAGTATCTCCTTTTAAGTATTCAAAATAAATATCAAACTTTGAAACTCATTACTATTTATGGTCACAGTTGGGAATAAACTCCCCACTCAATACTAAAAATAACCTAACATAGCCTCATCAAAGTATTACTTACTGAAAAAAGCTACAAGATAAAGAAGATCGTCGTAATATGGTCGTATCATAATAAGAAAAAATTTAATTTTCTTCCTCTGGTTTATTTTCACAATTAGTCATGCTTCAACGCTGGTGAAGCAGTTGCTGCGCTAGAAATGGCACTTGGGCACAAAAAAATTAATTTGGACATCCTACGGTGTAGGCAACACACAATGTGTGGATAACGTTGCCTATACACGAGGATATATCACACTTGTGAGGTTAGGGTGTAGCATGCAACGAAACGCTTTCTGTGCTAAAATTGTTCAATTTCTTCTTTTATGCATGTTAAAATATTTCTTGGAGTGTATTTCTTCTTTTATCAATATTATGTACATCGACCATATCGTATGTAGTTGAAACAAATTGAAATATTCATGGTGAAACAAAAAACAGTACTCTTCCACAAACTCTCCTTGCATAGAATGCAATAGTAATTTTCAATTGGCACTAGCCTCTTTTTATAAATTCTCACATTTTTATTGTCTGTCACTCTCTTTAGGGCATTAAACATTTTTTTCCCAATTATTACATCATATTTACCCACATGCAACTTTGTCACACATTAGAGTCAAGATGAGTTTTCAAATAAGTGCGAAATTACAGTAAAACGTTTCGTTTTCTCTACCCGCTCATCCCGCCCGCGCAGCCGCGGCCAGGAAGGGCGCCAAGGGCAAGCGAGGCTCGGAGGCGGGCGACCTGGAGGCGGGCTGGGGCGGCGGTTGCATCGCGGGGGCGGCCGCCGTGGGCCGCAGCCGGGGGCAGGTGTCCCGCGTCCTAAGGGTCACCTACCTGGCGGCCCTCTGCTGCGGCGCCATCTGCCTCATCGACGGAGGACGCCTGTACGCGGCGTGCGCGGCGGAGGCGGCCCGCAGCGGCGGCGGCGGCAAAGGGGCTGGCGTAGCCCCCAGGGGGGAGTCCGTGGGGGAGCGTCCGTCCCCCTGGCCCTGGTTCTGCCTGCAGACGCTGAGCCGCCTCCTGGAACTGGCGATGGCCATAGCGATGGCCAATGTCACCAAGACACCCGTCCACCGCTACCACCACCACAACTTCGAGCCGGAGGGGCACCAGCAGCAGGTGCACCACCACCCGCCCTCGCACCACCAGCACCATCATCAGCACCACGCGCACCAGGGCGGACAGTCGCACCACCCCACCAACTACTCGCTGAGGGCAAAGCAGAGGGAGGCGCTGTACATGTGATAGCGGCCGTTCGGAGCGGCTCAGCTCTGCTCCCTCCCGTTCACCACATTGCTGGCCTCCGGGGTCGTGCCCACGGAGCCGGCGTAACAGGAATTATTGTGTGATTCCTTTATTTATATTCTTTTCATACGGCCGTGGGAACTAAGGAACCTGGGTTGCATCTTCCGGGCGTATACTCGTAATGTTCAAGGTCCGTGGTTAGAATTCAGGCGTAGGGAATTTTTTCTCTAGGTTCGAGCCCACGGAGCCGACGATACAGAATGTGGTTCTGTGTTAAAAGAAATGGTAAAATTTCCGTGGGAACTAATGACTCTGGTTAAAGTCACTGAGCATTGGTTCGAAGAGTTCAAGGTCCGTAGTTGAAGTCCAGGTAAAGGGAAGTTTTTATCTGGGTTCGAGCCCACAGAGCCGACGGCATAGGAATCACAATGTGATTCCTATGCCGTCAAATTGGTTAAATTTCCACGGGAAATAAGTAACCTGGATGGCGTAGTCATCTACTCAGAGGTTAGGAATATTAAAGGTCCGAGGTACGATGAGAATTTTTCATGCCAGTTAATTTGAATGAATTATGATGTTATGAATGGAATACTTCCTTTGCGATTTTTAAATAAAATGATGGTAGAACAGGTGGAGGAACAGTGTTTGAACTGTTCCAGTATCCGGTGCATAATACTGAGTCATTGGGATGCCATATATTCGAGCGTGTGTTGATTAGTATTATTTATTCATCACAAATAGAACTGGCGGATTCCCGTTGGTTAAAACGTGGACAGCTGGTAATGAACCGAGCCATCTTAATTTATCGTTTCAAGTACGATCAGAGATGACATTAGTTTTATCCCCGACCTCAAGATTGTAAGTACATGTAATCATTTCGATGTCATCTGTTGTGGGAGGGTATTGCCATCATAGCATGTAGTTTGATAACAATCTTCCTACTGCCAATCAATTATCTGAAAAGATCACCTGCCAACATATCAGGAAAGATAAACTCCCGCATCGCCATCTAATCAATGGTAATGCACTTACGGAATAATCTAGGTTTGATTTTTCTAAGGCCTTAGGTGATGGCAATACACGAAGCGAGAGATGCAGATGTATATGTGCCATTTTGTCGATGTACATTAATTAATAAGTAAAGAAAATGTTTCCAGGGAGAAGCAGTAGTTCGTTGGTGAGTTTAGCATTGAAGTAAGCGATGTTTGAAGCTGTCCGAGAACTTTTTATCAAAGAAGGAAAGAGAGTGTAATATGAACACATGAAAAATATGAGGGTTTTTTCCCTCAAGGAGGTAGAGTGACTTTAGGGATAGTGGTTCCGGCATAAACTACATTACCAATTTAGGTTTATGGGCGACAGGGACGCCTGAAATCCTTCAAAGAATTAAGGTCTGGCTAAATTATACATTTACTTTTACGAGTTCACTTGTGATGGGGTTTCTTCTTATGCTACTTTCTTCCTCTGAGCAAATTACAATGCCCATTGAAACTTGTCATCCATATTACAGATGAAATTTTTTTGAAGGGGAACATTTTCATGTGAAAAAGTAAATCGCCAAAAAGATATTTTTTTATTCAAATTTTTATTAATTTCGACTATATAAGGGGGGATAGAGGAGCGAAAAGAGATGTTTTCCTGTCGTAACTTTTTCCTAAAGATTTTTAAGTTCTAGAAATTAAAATGTCAAATATGACACATGTTTTTCATTCTGAGTGATCATATCTTTGGGTAGAGTGGCATTATTTACGAGGGAATATTGTTGTATGAACTCAACATGCACTTTTCATGACCTTTTTAATCAATTAGATGAGTTAAAATAGTTCCCCCAAAATCTTCATAGCTTGTTTTTGCGCAACTCGAAACAAGTTCGCATTTTTCGAGGCACGCTTATGTTTGAATGCGTAAGCAGTAAAATAGTGCAGAACTGTGACGAAAATATGAACTGTATTGGAGCAGTTTCTCTTTTCTGTTTAAGTATTGGCTCATCTTGTTATGGTTACACTGATTTATAGCATATATTCTCTCAGTCTTACAAGAACAAATTAACACGCTCATGTTAATGGCTCGTGTAGCCAGACTTTGAGAGAGGATGGGTGAAAGCTCACTCAGAGATTTGGTAGTTGTGCCGGTGCGCCTGTTTACGTGTCTTAATCTATCAATTGTCAATAAAATAGCCTTTAAAACGAGGAAAGGGAAATGATTTGTGTCTTAAAAACCAAGCTTTTACTTCACCTAGTGTCGCCTAATACTACATTGTGAGTCTTTATGCCATGAACTGACTTATATTTAAACCATTTTAAGAATTCAACGGCAAAAATTGTCAAGGGAAAAAGCAAAATTATTAATAAGATATTTTTTATTCAAAGTTTCGTTTATTTAGATTTTATAAATGGAAATTGAGGGGCTAATTCCGTGGTTTCAATCGGAAGAGGAAAAGGAATGAAAAAATCTCCAAAATCAGTAAATCGTTATATGCACGGCCAGATATGTTTATCACAAATTAACGACATATGTTTTGGCACTTCTTAGCATTTCGGAGGTTTGAAGTTTTGATGATCGCATAAGCAATTTCCCCTATCTCCACATGAGTATGTAATCGCTCGAAATATGTCACCTTGAAAATGGTATGAGAGCTGAAACCCTATTTGAAGTACGATTTGAGGTAACCGATCTTTTATCTGGGTGGAATGGCTAGGAACAAATGTAAAGTCTAACTAGGAAATTTCACACGGTGTTTATTTCAGCACTGAATGGTGAACTGAGCTTAGAATGATACACATAATGAATTATATATGTAATGAAATCATACCATAATGCTCTAATAGGATATAGATGTGCATTCTTTCACTTCAATCGCGCTTATCAAAACAATTTCGGGAAAGCGGACGAGCTTGTGCGTTTTGAAAGAGCACCGGAGGAAGCCACATCTAAATGGATAGTGCCTGAACAGTCCTTCAATCCTTAGTCGCCCGAAAATTTTCATCGCATATTCTCTGCGGTGCCATCGAATCTCTCAACTATGGTAGAAAATAAAATAGTACCTTCTAAGACTTCCGCAGTAGATTGACGATGTATTCATTTTTTAATGGTTTCTACCCCGTTTCTTTGTGACAGGATACAGCACTATCGCCTTAAATCCTGCTTTAATCTTTAAGTTAGAAGATTTTTGCGTGATTTTAGTAAGCAAGCTATCTGCTGCAGACACCATTCCTCCGGTACGTAACACATAAAGGGCAGGGGGGTCAGTTTATTTCCCTGGGCTGCCTGGAACTTTTGTTCGGGTTGTCCCTTGGGTTCACCCTGGATTTAAATACTCGTTAATTTTTTCTACATTTTATTCAACACACTACCAAGGACTGATACCTGAGGATGACAATGTGCTGGAGCGCCTTGTGTAAACTTTTTTAAAATGGTTCCAGCATTTCAATTATTGATACCTTCCACTAAATATAATCTTGATCTTTCGATATTTGCTAAAGCCGGAACCTGTCGCAGAATAGTGCCTAAGTAGGGTTTTCTCTCCAACGATGACTAAATAAGCATGACCTCCGTTTCCTATAACTAATATTTGGACTTGATACTTCGACACCTTGTTCGGTAAATCCGATCTGAAATTCGCCTTCGAAGAGGATGGCTAAGCGGTATAACTAGAATATATATTTTTCACCTGGATTTGAACCAGTGACCTTTCGGTCCGAAGCTAAGCCCTGTACTTATTAAGCCACCTCGCTCCTCGCCTATGGAAAATTTTAGCTGATTTATTCCTAGTGGCGAAATTAACCACGAATTTTATCAGCACTGATCTTGAAAGGGTTCTGTCCTCTTTTAAGTGGTGTAGTCTCGTTGGGGTCGCTGCGAGAAGAAAATATTTCGGGGCGAATGTAAGCGAAAAGTAGAGCAAAGACAATAATGATAAAAATAATTTCGTCTCTATTAATTGACCAAATTTAGGACTATAAATTTCTCTTCTCTATCAAAACATCCTGCCCCGTGACTTCATCACATCAACATCACAGGTGATTCGCGCTCCTCAATCTCATCCCATCCTCAGACAGATAAATGCGCATTTTCCTCCCCAATGATGGTTGCCCAGCCAACCGAAAATCCTGCTTCAGATACTTTAACTCCTACTTTTATGCAAAATGAAAAAGCACAAAGTTTCTTCTCTTTCATTTTACGTAATGAAACGCTTTCACAAAGTTACGCCTCTAACCATCAATACTATTTTTAATTGGCTTTAGGACTTACACATCTAATTTTCCTGTCTTATAATAAGTCTGATGGACACGAGCATAAGTCTGGATAAACTGGATGAAAGAAAAACCTACATAGGCGGGATTCTTACTCGGCATCCCTGGGCTGGTAGGCGAGGACTGTAACTTGGAGGCCTGCAAAGGTGGAGGGAGTGAATGGGGAAGGGCGGGAATTGGAACGAAGGGAGGAAGGGCAGGGAAAGTGAGAGGGTTACATGGATAGGGGAGGGTGCCAGGGACAGGATGCTCCCAGAGGAAGAGTCCCCAAAGTGCCAAGGGCCGGGAAGGAGCTTTTTTTTAAAGGAAGGGCGTGCTAGGGGATGCAGAAGTTCGCAAATCGATGGGTCGAATGGGAGTTTGTGGGGCCCTGAGGACATCACCTTTGCTTTCATCATGTGAACAGAATACACTGGCTTGGAATAGGACAAGAGCCTAATCAATAATCACACATACACTTATGTTCATGTAGAATCGCCTAAAGTAATCATTTTTTGTTTATCTTCTCCGCCCCGAAAATGGCCATCAAAAAGGCGCATTTAAGGCCTTTGCAAGGGGGGAATCTAACGAATGACAGCGTTGGATAATCCACCGCGGGGCGGGACTCGAACCCGCTACTATCGGTATGACCGGCAAGGAATTTAAGCCCACCGCCACCGAGGCCGGCTTGATAAACAGTATTGGGACCGGACTGAAGTTGAGTAGGTGACTATCATTATGACAATGGGAACACATGGTATTCCATAAATGCATATTTCAGATACTTTACCGGTTTCGAACTCTTCAGGCCATTACCAAGATTACAATGCATTATAGAAAATTGAACTGTACTCTTGATAATACCTGGAGAGGCCGCAACTGGTTTAGAGTACAGCAACGTGTCTCATTGTTATAATGCCATCACGATTCCACGAGGTTAAAGTGCCGGAAATCGATTTTATTAAGATTGTCGAATGCCTCCCCTCCCACCTTTCTTAACGGTGCAATCTAATCGAAACAATCTAATTTTGAAGTTATTTTGCTCATTAAAAATACTTTTCAAATTCTACAGTACTAAATAACGTCTTTTGGAAAAAATCTACGAAAAAGCCAGCGGTTGAAATTTTTGGTGTCACCCACAAAGGCGCGCACCATGTGCAAAATTCCCCGAGGAAAAATCATTTCCTAAACCCGAACTCGAAAGTGGTATTTCGGGTTCATATCCGATGAATATAAACGGTTTCTCCCATTTGGAATCACCGATTACCACACTTAAATAGATTTCAACGTTCAAGATGGTTGAAAGCCTTACAACTGATTTTAAAGATAACAGATTACTATTTTTATTACTACGTCGATAATACGCTAGGTCTGTGCTACAACTGTGAAATTATAACTACAATTTGCAACTCACTAACCTTGAAGCCGTTAAATCTGCCGATGAACAATTCTTTTGCCTTCTTTGAAACATGATTTACGTAATCCTGGTCGGCCATCATCTTTAATTTAATTCACCAGTGGTTTTAATAAGCAGATGGCTTGTTTATAATCCACATATGTTAAATAAACCAGATTAAATGACCGAATTAATCTATTTATGTTAAAGCCAAGTTACATGTTCCATTATGAATACTCGTTATTTACCAAATAGTTCTTCTGTTGAAAATTAGTTTATGGTGAAACATGGCAACGAGATCGGTCTTTATTTGAGTTTTTACTGTATAATGTGAAAATTGTTAATTTCCAAAGCCAAATATACTTTTTTGAAATTCAATTTAGTGGAGCCTTAGACGATTTCTTGTAATTATTAAGAGCATCCTACCTTTGAATACACGTTAACTTTGAATTATAACCGTCCTTGTAAAATCGTAAGGTAATATTTAACACCTTTCGTAAAGTGCACATTTAATCATCGCACTGACTCTTAGTGGAAGTAGTTGTTTATAAACGGCCTAATTCATGTGTCCAGCGTGCAGAAATCGATCTTATTTAGTCTCTAAATGTACACGCTGATGTTTGTGCTTGATTGGTTTAGAAGGTTTGAGGTTTGTAACATAGTTTACATATCGCATTATATGTGGTGAAACTATAAAACATCCTCGGAATACCTCGTCAACTGTAATGCAAAATTTTGCATCCATCAAAATTACTAGCGGGCGATCATATTGTTACAGTTAGCGGGCTGAAGTTTTTATGAATGGACAGATTTTATCGCTTTCGATTACACTTTGAGGAACCGCGAAATAGGATATGAAAATAGCTTTTGTAATGTTTTATTCCCGACCATGTTTTTGGCAATGGTCATTTTCAAGGAACGATGGTCCGGAATAAAGTATTATTGAGGAAAGTACACGGTCTATTTTCACCTCGTGTTTATGAATGAAGTTTATACGCTGATATTTTCCTATATGTCCTAGCGGTCATCTTAAGGCAAGTGAAATGGCACCCTTACGGAATTTTTTCCAATGAGAACGGGTTTCTATCAGTACTTTAGTGTTATTTTCCACGGCTCCCTCAATGACAGCGTCTAATGTCACCTTTAGGTTGGACCTAATTTTTTGTGTGCGGGTTGATTAGATTCTTGATGGAATGGCCAATATCCTCCTCCCAATGATGTTCTCCCATCTATCACAGCCTAATCACTCACCATCCTCAATTCGTAACCCCACTTAGTGTTTTTTCCTCTTATCCCATCCCTAATTCCGACACTGACTCGTTCAATTCGCCCACGTCCAATCCCTACGCCCTTGCTGTGTAAGGTTCCGTAAGGTTATTTCTTTAGCTATTTTAGCCATTTTTGCGACCTGACCGCTCCTACTTGGTCGTGAAGGTGAGAATTCCATATTAATTGTCACAGTTGTAAAAGAGATAGCGACAGAAATGCATGCTTGTGAAAATTTTCTCTCTCGCTGTAGTCTTTGCGGCGAGGTTGCGGACGTGTTTTATCCTTAGCGTAAACTGTTCATTGCCTTTTTGGGAAGGATTTTGGAGTAAAAATTCTGTTCCCAAGGGTGGTTACTGAATGTAAAATATTTTAGGTGTCATTCTGTGGGAGAATTGTTCATTCATGATGAAACAATGGCAAGACACCGCTGTGTTCAGTGCACAAATCGGCTCGGGTTTCTGAAGCTCAGTACCATTTTCTAGGTACGGAGTCGTGTGTTGGCTAGGTTTGCATAAATACTGTAAATGCTTGGAAATGGGGGTTTTGAGGGAATAAATGAGAAAAGGAAGGAGTGCAAAGCAAATGGGAGGTGAGAGAGGAGGGGATCGAGGTAGTTAAGGGAATTATAAAGGCAAACCCCTATGAAATGTTGGTTGTTTTCGAGAGAAGTGTCAAAATACATAATTTGGTGTAAATCGAGAGGTATCCTGAGAGGAATTTTAGTTTTTTCAGCTGATTTTTCTCCGGCTATCCTTATGTTGGAGGGGAAGAGGAACTTTCCCTCCAATTCAATCCTGGACCCGCCTCTGGCATCTCCAAAAGATTGGGAAACTCTATGCACTGCTTGAACTCCTCATTTCTATCGCTCATGTTAATAATTTGTTCCCAAGGATAAATTAAAGCCGTTGATTTTAACAAGGAAGGCTTACTTGCGATACGACCGTTATGAAAAAAATTATGTCGCAACAATTTTTACACAAAATTTATGGCGTAAACTTACTCTTTTTTTTTCAAAAATCTTGGATTTTCAATCAAGCTTTCAGCGCGTGCGACTGACATAATGACACTCCGAACGAAGAGTTATTTATTGTTCTTTTCCCTGAGTTTAAAGACAGTGATAGGAATAATGGATACGCCTTTGAATGGAAAGCAATTTCCGGTCGCCACGCCTCATAGCCTTCAGTGGTCTTTCTTTTCCTTCTAAATTGAATTGAGCGACATATTCATGTGAGCTCTACCGATTTATTTCACGAAACATAGCATTTTTTTCTGGGCGATGATAGAGTCCTTGTTATTTGCAAATGGTGAGAAGTTAGGTCCTAAGCACTGTTTGGTGCTAAACAAAAATTTAGCCGAGCTTTGGTGAGAGTTCACGGAAAAATTGAATTCACTCAGTTTTTCCGTGATACTCCGTTACCTTAATTGACGTTATTTGTGTATTTTGAGATAGAGAGATAGGCTGAGATTTGTAATTGTTATTTGCTAGCCGCGAAGAAAATGTTTTCGTACGCAACTTATTTCCATCAAGAAGATGGCTACTCAAGCAAGCTTATTTACTATACCTCGTTAGTTTTGTTCAAAATTAGCGATATGTAAATAAATATATACATTTGTCGTGCAAAAATATATGAAAATGTAATTTATGTTTATATGATGTTTATTAATTAAAGTGTTATTTTTTTAAATGACTTACTTAAAATTGAGTGATTGAGGGTATATATTGTTATATTAGCATCGCAAATCTAATAATATTCTAGTCTTTTGTTACCTAGCTGGCTAGCACGAGTTTAATGTTGGAGCGCTGGGCCTGGAGAACTCGTAAATTAATTGAAACTGCTCTTTGCCATATTAACCCTGATCTGAGTAGTGTGATACAACTCTTAACAGTAATGTATACTTTTATCGATGGCTCAAATTTTTATTCTAAACTGCCATGAGTACCCTAGATATACCTCTTCTCCGAAAATTTAATTTTATCTTATCTAATGTAGCCATCGAGTGAATGAAGTCGTTCATTGCACTATAGATTAGATGAAAGTGAGATAGTCAATCAATTGCGGTATTTCTACTATTCATTTCATTCTCTCCTCTATTTTTTTCCGGTCAAAATGCGAGGACTTACCTGGAAAAGTTTTCCTCTCTGTACCATTGGCAACCAAGTTCCATCGCCAACTTTCTCATACTATCTAGCCTGTGTTGTATACATGACGCTACAAATGACGTGAAAATTTATAGGATTCGCCGTTTAACCCACCAAAAAAATGGAAAAACGCTAACATTATAATTTCTTCATTATAGTTATTTTTAAAGAGGGACAAATCAGATGCTTTGCCCAAAATTAAGCGATTTTACGTTGAATGTAGTTAGAGAATGAAAATTGAACTTTGTTTTTCCACATAATTTTTTTTTACCACAACCGCGGTATCGACGCACTGCGTCATCCTCAGGCAGGCAGTGCATCGAAACCGCGGTCGTCATTAAATAAATTTTATGTGGAAAAACAAAGTTCAATTTTCATTCATTATGAGTAAATTCCACAAAGTGACGCCTCAAACCATCAACTTCGAATGTAGTTAGCTTTAAGGATAAACTACCAACCAGCAGCAGTCTGATTTTTTTCCCGGCGGACAATGCCAGTGAAGACTTTTCAGGTCTCACACCGGGTAAGGTCCGCGTCCGCCATACCTCCTTTCGACGCCTCGACATGCTACTCTCTCAGGGATTCAGGAATCCAATGATTGGATCATGATAAAATCATTGAATTCCTGATTTGCTGAGGGCGATGGGCGATTTGCACATTGAAACGTTGGAAGGAGATGTGGAGGGCCTTGCCCGGTGTGATACCCGAAAAATCTTCACTGCTACTAATCAATGTAATACTTGAGTTACTCTTGGTATCATGATGATGGTGAAGATGACATCCATCGGGCTCAGCGGCAAATCAGTTGATCGAATATTTTAATAAGAGAAAAGTTTCGTTGATATTTTTCATGCTTATGCATCTGAAATGCTTGTACATTAATCTAGTCATAAGTCATATGCACTAGAATTGAGCGCGGGTGTTCTCCAGGCTTTAGAGCGGAATATTTTAGCAATCCCTTAGAAATCACCGGGAGCTGTCGGCTGCAGGGGATCAGCATTACGTTCCTGAATGGGTCCTGCTTCCGGCGGCGCGCATTCCGGGCTGTGTTTCTAACGTTCTGACTATAGGAAATATTTGTAAAGATGAGATGTAAGTGAATCGGACATCAGTTTTGGTGATGTCGGCGTATTGCCAACTCCTGAGTTCAACCTATATCTTCGCTGTCTCTAATCGTTGTCTCTTAACAATTAGATTGTTGGAATAGGAGAGTTCAGATTCGATTTGCCTCGGATAACTTCATGTCGTTTGTGCTAGACAAGAGGTTGTGAAAATTATAATAATTGGCTCTCAGTATAGAGAGTGCTGTTAGGTCAATCGGGGAGAAAATGGTGAGCTGACTATCCTTCGCTTCATGTATCTTTGTCCTATACACCACCTTCCGTTTTTTCGCTGATGAGATAATGCCTCAGTTGGATTGAAAGAAACGGATGGTTATGTATGGTAATGCGTGTGCTGAGACGCATTTAGGGTGTATTGTGTGTTATGTATTGTAGTCTGGTGAAAAGAAGGACGCGATGAGCCATAGAGCCATTAAAGTGGAGCAATTCACGGCTTCGCGCATTTCAGTCAAAGTTGGCGCCCATCCTTACGGGAAAAAGGAGAATCTTTTCTTATAAGCAAATTGAGTCATAATTTTAGTGATAATTGGCGTAATCGTCATTTATGAAAATGTTGGGCACCTTACGCCAATTTTTGTGAATTATAATTATTTGTTTTAAATTATTCGAAGTCTCATAGTGGTTGGAATGGTGTATTCTTCGATCATGCTAGCAGTAAATGCGCTGCTATTACGGCATAGTATTTTTATATACTGTTGCAAAATGTTGGCTCCATATTCCCAGTCTTTTTATGAGGAGCTTAGCCTGAAATGGCCATGTCAGCTAGAGCTATATTTTGGAAGCCACATTGCATTATTTTCAATAAGTGTCTGTTTAAGTGAACTGAGACTTTTTATAATCCAACTTATATAATAGAGATACATATAATGTAATTGGAGAAAAAGGAAATGAAAGTTTTTTTTTAATATCCTCCTTATTTTAATTAGAAAATACTGTGAACGTTATGAATTAATATTAACCATACATTTATGGCAACAATTTGACGTGACTGGTCCCGGTCGAATTTGTGACCAAATTTCACGACCCCTAAGTGTACTTGGGGCGTATCACTACATGATCGAAGTATATATCAATACCAAAGTCTAGGTCCTACAATAGTGCTCTCATTCACAAGTTTCTCGCATTTACTGAAAAGTGACCGTATAAGTGAGGTGGACCTACGTTGGCTGAGATTCCATTCAACTATGCTGCCCACCTGCTGATTCTAACTCTGTGCAGTGTTCTACGATGGCTCATGGTGAAGATAAGGGCTGGTGCGTCAAGAGATCATTGTAAAATTTCAAACATGCTGTAAAGCCCGGAGCAGGTTTCCTTCTTCCCGGGCGAGTTGCTTGTCCTTAGACCTCCTCTTCCTCCCGGTTAAAGTGAGACAAAGATACTTGAAGTGGAATATAAAGTCATGAGGAAGGAAAACGGACTTCGAGTGATTCCCACGGATCGCAAGGATGTTTCTCGTGCCAAATGAAAAATTTGATCAGCCACTGACTGAAATCGAAGATGATGGGAGTTTTATGTCGAGGAGAGCTCATCACTCGAGTTTCTCCTTCAGAACTTTTCTTTCTGGGAGTCGCCCTCATAGCGGGACGGCTCCATTCATGGGTTTTCATGCTGGCCAATAATAGAAACATTGAGACCGATCTTTCATGAAAATCGGCAGCATTTGCGGTCATTGTTATTCGCCCTTACTGCTAGAGAACTTCCAAATACCCTCTCCTCGACATCTTTGTTTCATAAAAATATCTTACAGTGGTGTCATTCTCATGGGTTGCTCGACATGTTGATAACAATGGAAGCAGAATGAATAATCTTTTATTGTAATGATAATTCTATCCTATTGGTATATTCTTCGTGTGAAATGAGTCCTCGTCTTGCTGAAGTGTGTATCCCTATTAATGGCACTATTGAAGGACATTCCTTTTAATCCCATTGTATGATTCCCGTGTATAAATAAGAAAGATACGGTTTGGCACCTTTCCCGTCAAAGTTTGACGAAACGATTCTAAATCCAAATTCTAAATTTATCTTCTATTGACATTAATATACCCCGATCTCCAGCTGGAGTTCATTTTCAATAAAAACTGAGCGTGATGAGATGAGATGAGTGAACAGGGAATGCCCTTCACTAAATAGTGCCAAAAACTTCTTCGCTAAAAATACTAAATGATAATTTAATTAAAACTAAGCTCTTGAATATATTTAATTCCTCGAAAATTATATAATAAACTAAATCTCTCATCAGGTCCAGAAATGGATTTCCACCCATTGGAAATATGTTTCTGTAGTATTTCCCTAGGATTTATTCCTAAAACATTCTATTGAAATGGCAATTCTATCAATAACATCGGTTTGTTTTTCATTGCATTCTCCGTCATTTTCCCAATTAAAAAATCCCATGGTTTGATTATTTTTACATTGGTTTTAAATTAATAAAAAGCTATATTAATCCCAAAGTTTGGAAGATTCTTCCTTAAGTGGATTTGAATGACGCCACTGGTATCCTGTAGGACTAGAGATATTATATATATAGTTATATTTAGCATTGAAATGAATTCCCTCTTGAAAGTCTTCTAGCCTGATGTTTGTGTTGATGACAATGCTTCAATTTTCATTGCTATCAAAGTCTCCTTGAACACCTTCCTGGGCTATTTGAGTTGGACTCTGATGGGTGAGGAGAAGTGCGTGTTCGTTATGTGTGCTTTTTAAATCGGTTTTGTAGACTTGATTTTTTTTACTGTTCCCTTAGTGACTGGCGGGTAGTGGAAGTGTTGTGATATCTGTGATAAAAATTGCAAGAATGGTGTTGATTAGCAGTGTTATTAGAGAAAATTCAGTTTTGATCTCATTTTTTAGTTTGCTATATATTCCGTTGATATCAATGCTGTTTCAATTCAAGTGTACAAGCGCACTTTAAGTTCAAAAACTTCAAATGTGAAATAAATATGGTTCTCGCTGTTCATCTGCTGAAAGGAAAAACATACCCCCCCTATTGTCCCTTGAATGCATTGTATATTTTTTGCGCATGAAAAAAGTCGTTTGTTATATGTGTGATACTAAAAAAAATATATGGAAATAAATTTCAGAGTTGTCTGTAAGAGACTTTAAATATATTTAAAAATAAAAAATCCTGTGAACTTGGCGGTGAGGTGAATGAAATAACAAATTTCAATGAATAATATACTTGGATGTGATGATGCTGTGAAATTGAACAGAAAATGAAGCCTTGATTAACAATAAATCCTCTCGATTCAATTATTTGGAAACAAATGACCTTGTTTTCATTCCCCTCTCTACTTCTCTATCCCTATCTCTCTCTCTCTCTTTCAATCACCTGTTGTTCTCGAGCACTGAGGTTGTCCTGGAAGAATTCTTGCCTCATTCATCATCAAGGGACAAATCTCAGGAGATAATAGAATTTTTCATTTTTTTCACAGAGGAATATCACAGTTAAGTATAATTTTCTGACTACATCTACGAGCCGAAGTTTTGGTGAAAATTATATTTGGAAGCAATATAATTGGTAAAAATAATTTGAGGATGAAAGAAAAAATGGGTGAATATGTTATATAAGACTAATCTAAGAGTGAGAAAATGCATTTTAAAATAAACAATCAAATTTTAGTCAATATAAATTATTAGGTACAGTATGTAGAAAATACCAAATACACGAGTAACTTTTACATTTAAAATTATATTTCATGTTGCGTACTTTTAACTTCAATCTTTTTTCTTCAGAATATATGCATGAATGCGTGTCCTAGTTTCGGGATGGTAAAAAATACAATCGTCGCCATTCTTTTTTATTTCTACAATATATAAAACTCCGACTTTGACTCCGAAAACTATCCGAACTAATGATAGGGAAAAGCGGTGGAAAATACGGATTATCCAAATTTTTACTTTTTGTAATATTTATATTTATTTATTTGTAATTTACGTGAATCAAGCAGTATGGTATTTTTATGCACACAGTCTGTTATTTTATATTGTTTCAAAGACTCGTAGAGAGCTTCCTTCGCCCGAACGCGGATCTTTTTGCGGCTATAAAGTCTACGTATCGTATTTCCACTTCTCTACTTAAACCCTGGTTTTCAAGAACCACGCATCCGGTGCTGCGTGATGTGCGACGGGGTGATCACCGACCGGATGGAGTGATTTTCACGTATGTGTCAAAACCTCTTTTTGACGTCGGAAACTGCATTTTCAGGCACAACGCCATGCAGTCGCGTCGCGCACGAGTTGTCCGGGAGACAACTGCTGAGGGGTCGGAGTTTTAGTAAATCTGCCCTCGTATTAAAAATTACACAGGCCAACAACAAAATTTGTTTGAAAACTTATTTTATTTTAAAGCTGATCTATATAGATTTTGATGTGCCGAATCCAAACCTGGCCTTAGTTTTTTGCATCACCCATAGTTTCCAAGCACTATGTATTTAATATTTAGTCTAATACCCCTATACGGTATACAGGAAAATCAATGAAACACTGTGTTACATCATAAAATTTTTTATATTTACTGTTCACTACATCGTGATAAAATTGTTTGTATTTACTATAGCGTGATAATACTGGGTTCACTTGTCAACTGAAATTGGTCTACATTTTCTTTCCCTTTTTTCCTTGAAGCTTCTTGTGTAGCTTTTTCTGCGATAAATCGCTTGCTGAACTTCTCGGTGAAGTACCAACAGTAATCCCCATTATCTTCGTTCATTAGACCTACTTTTTCAATTTTATTATAACTATAAAAAACTGTAAAATTCTAAAAATATTTCTTGATTTCATAAATTTAGCTGTAAAATGTGAATAAATGGTGGGTGATACAACTTTAAAAACCATCATATTTGGATTCAGCAACTTTAAAAACATAAGAATAAGGTATTTTCAGTAAAAAGGTTTTTTCATTGCTGGCCTGTGTTATAGGTGGCGCAAAAGGCGATTTATAGTCTATACGAACACTAAAGGTTGGTAAGAGATTAAAGTACCACTCAGAGCCCAACAGTAGCCGGGTACCTGCCGTCCGACAAACAGTAGCCGGGGTCTAGTCGACCGCGTAAGCTATAAGTCGCAAATTGCTCTCCACTCAGAAAAATAATCACATAAAAGTAAGCGCAATTAGTAATTCTTTTGCAGTTTTGATTTATAGACGTGATTTCATGAAAGAGGAGTCTAAACGACAGAGTTATGTCAATTAATCGTGTAAAATTTAGTGGGACACTTAAAAAAAAAGCAAAATACAATTTTTTTGCAATGTCTTACTTTATTCTAAAAGATCCCTCAGGAAGTAGAAAATAATTAAATACGGATGATTTGAGAGGAAGTTAGGAAGAGTGATCTGAATCTTTCACGTCGAATATTCTTGAAAATTTCTGCTCAAGTTTTCCACCGGCTCAAAAATAACATTGTTCTCAGGAAATCATGCAATAACGTATTTAAAATACGTGTGTACAAACGTCAGTATCAATGCTGTGAGTAACTGCGGCACTTTGTGTCGTCAACGCTCAGGATGAGTGGCCATTTAAAGTATATGTAGGTTCGGTAGTACCGCTTTTACACCAACCAATGTCTGTCTTTGTATGCGATATTTTTCAATAGAAATTTAACAAAAAGTGTCTGTAAATGAGCATAAATTGTTTCATGTTTACACCCATATTATTATTATGCGGAGCTGCTTACCATGCTCCGTGCTCCTCACAATTATTATTTATTCGCACTGGTATTTTTTTGAGTTTGTGCTAACGAATTGCGCAGGCAATTAGGAGAGTTGAGATGCGAACGAGATTTTTATAGTTAATTTTTGGCTGCAAATTAATTATGCCCTTAATTTACGCCAAAAATGTGCTTACCCAAGAATCTTATAGTGGGGAATTCTAAGATTCCTTCCCCAACTGCGTTTGCATTCAAAGCAATTACTCGGCTCTGCACTCTCTCGTGCCTTCGCAATGTCAAGATGGATAGTGCATCTCTCTGAGACGGAGCAAAAGTAACGAGACTGACTTCGCCGAGTAAAAAATAAATTGGATTTTCACTGAAGCATTTCCTCCGGAGCGACTTGTGACTTAAATGCCCAGTCCAAGGTATTCATTCTGGGTTTGCAACCCCCACAGCTCTTAAATGCATGATATTTTCCAAATTAGGAGAAAGTGACGAAAATTAGTCAAGTAAAGAGTAAATTAAATAACATTTTCATGACGACGAGCATCAATGCAGTGACAATGCCTACAATACAATATCTAATAATTAAAAGAATAAAAAAGTTGTGGAGAATATGAAGGCAATTAAATACAGGGATTTCCGCCTTTTTTAACGAAAATTCTTGTCCTTGCCACTGAAAGTAATTTTTACTGCATTTTCAACCTGTATCTTGGTCCATTGTGAGAATAAATTAGTGCCATGAAGATATCCACTCTTTTCCATTCTATTTATCAGACAATATACTTCTATATCCTTCGCATGACTTTCCACTATGCATAAAACCAAGGCTCTTAAACAGAATCAAACAATGAATACCTAAGTTGAATCTACTACTATAGGCCGATTTTCTCGTTTTAATGAGTTTTAAGGCATTGCTTCGATATGGCACGGCCTTTAAAAACACTTCATGAAAGTATAACTGTTAAAATTTTGCTTTAAAGGCTTAAATTGTGCATGAACCGTAGTATTTTTCAACAAATAAAGGCACGGGTACCATTTGTACAATTCATTCATCACCAACTCTTATTTTAAATTTCCAATTGCAAATTTTTGAGCCGTGAGGCTTTTTCTTAGTTTTCACATGCTCTTGTTACTGCCTCAAATTGCGTCCAGGCAATAAAGTTATTGTAGTTTGCGGGCAGTATTTCCCTGACAAGAGTTTCAGCGAAGCGGAAAATATCGAATGTGCGAAAAAATTTCGTTGGGTGCGGAACTTAATTTTTATGCTCAAGTTCTTCTTCTACATACTACCCCGTAATCCGTCTTAATAAGCGTGTCCTTTCCATTCGCCAAAATATCTCTCTTAATTTATTCGATGCATGTGATTTCAAGGGAAATCACATGCATCATTCAAGACCTTCCCAATGGTAAACATTATTTTTTTCATCTTTAATGTATACTTTCCTATGCTGAATTACTGTATTAACATCTCCATATCGCGTCAATAAGTTACTGCCATGAGTTTCCATGAATTTCCATGTGAGACTGCGAGTATGAACTTTGTGCCAATACGTAATTATGTTGTAATAAAATCGTTCGCTCGTCGTTATGTTCGGACAACTAATCATTAATATAGCGTAGCTTATGCATAGTAACTTTTAGTAATGCAGCTTCACGGAAAATTCTAAATGAAATGGCTAAATTATTACTCCTTTTATGTACAAATTATCATGGTTTTACGCGTTTTTGCATACCTAATTAATAACGAAAGCAAAGAAACGCTAAAGGTGAAATTCTTCGCAGTCAGGTAACAGATAAATTTAAACGTTTCATACCCTAACATTGCGTTGATATCACGGGGATTGAAGCATCGTAGCTCTCGATTTCTCCTTACACCAAGCCAGTTTTTTGTTTGCTGTGATAACTCTTCTCCGCGTTTTTCTTGAACTTCTTGGTCTTCTGCTGGGGGCTTTTCCTGCGTACACGAATTATTGTACATTAGCATGCCGAAATCATTGGAGTGGGTAAAGAAGCGTTTTAATCTTCTAATACACTGAAAGTTATTGAAAGTTCCGCAAACTCATTCATTAATATTCAGACAACTTAAAATATAGTTTTTCTACGACGCGACGCTTAGATTTTTAATCTATTTTCGTCTACGCTGGGTATGCAATTGAACCATAATTAGGAAATATTTCCTCGCAGGATACAACTGAACGGTATTTTATCAAATAATGTTGGACAAGAGATTATTTTTGCTTATTTTCTGTAATGCATCGTCTTCAGTAAGTTGATAAGACTCAGTGTTTCCCAGATGGATGGGTTATTAAAGGCGGAAAGCTGAAATCACACTCTCTCAAGAACGGGAGATGATTCATTAATGAAATGTAAACAGCGAGAGCCGAGCCAGTTTTAATTATCCCGATATTTGTTTTGGTGAACTCGAATAAATGGCTTAGTGGGTTTACAAACTCACACGAGGAAGCATCTAAATTTTTTAACTAAGCCATTAAAATTATATTTTTTGGGAATATGTTTTACAAGATCGTAGGTAATTATTCAAAACGTGCTCTTTGTAGATAGTTAATTATGAAATTCTCTTTATGGAAAAAAGTTCCAGCGCAAATTACGTCAATATAATTCCAAAATTATCGTAGCCTTCCCCTCATAATTTACATCGTACAGGATTTTATGCAATAAATTTGTACCTAATTCCTTTTTCCAGTTCAAGTAACTATGTAAAATGAATTCATCAACTATAGTAGAACTGCGCCATATTCACGAGTGTAAGCTAAAACAAGTAGGGGAAATTAGGCGATTAAGCCAAGCCCGTGGACTGCATTTCAGGTAAATTTAAGCATGTTAATCTATTTTCCCCCAACTTAGTATATTTAGAACTTAATGCTCCTCTTTCACGATATTTATGGGAAAAGAACGGGCTTACACGTGATGTTCGTATTATAAATGTTTCCAATAAATAATAGACAGTGAGAAAAAATTTATTCATAAATATGTAATCACCACTCTAGTTAAGTCGATGAAGATGAAAAATATAATTAAATTCACTCCGAGAACAAAAAGGACATTTAAATAACTGAACCCATTTTCTTCTTAAAATATGCGCGTTGACTTTTCTTTTGTTTCCGCCTGAGCCTTTCCTCTTCGATGGATCCCCTGAATGCTAACAATTCCAGCTGAGAGAATACCAAAATAGCTGAAATAATCATGGAAAGCGAACGTCAAACATTTAAGTGCATTGCGAACAAAATATTCCAGAATAGGCATTTCTTACCAAGAGGGAGTATGTGTCTTCTAAAATTTAGCAGAAAAACATTTTGCCAATTAAAAAAGTTAAATATTTCATGTTGGGTTCAATACGCCTTATACCTCGGCTACGTGAAAGTTTTTTACTGGCATTTTTAGCCTTTACGTAACCTAAAGTCAAAAGTAGGTTATATTACGAGATATCTAATATCGCAATTCGAGCGTCGAGAAAACTCGGTAAGCAGGTGCTGCATAAACATGCTGGATAGGTCAGCTAGAGTGCGGGAAACCAGCAGCTAATAAAACGTATCACTTTAAAAGGACGTCAACGGCGACTGAAATAACCTCGGGAGTCTAGTTACTCCGATTTTACTGTGAAATCGCCTCAAAAAAGTGTGATAAAATGAAGTCCTTAAACATCTGCGAGGGATATACGCTTTTTTCCCGTAATTAATTATTATTTCCCCACGTCCTCCGATTGAGCGCGAACCGTTTGTTTGCAAACGTTGATACACGACGCTCGAGTGCCCTCAATCCAGCAGTTCCTGGGCGAAATGTTTTTTTTTTTTTTTGCACCGCTGCTGGCACGCTTGGATATGCCCAACTACTTGCTCCAATTAAAAACGTCTGCCCTCGCCCTGTTGCTCTTAAGTGAGCTCCGGTTTTCAGCCCGAGGTGACCTCGCTACATTCTTGGAGACAATGCGCCTATGTCCTCTCGTTTCCGCTGCTACCTTTTTCTGCTCGAGGACTCCTCTTAACCTCCACAGTTTTCGCTGTCGATTCGTGAAATACTGCAGGTTTTGAACCAGTAATTCTTGCGTGCATGAGCAAAGATACATTTTATTTCACGTCTCGGTAACGTGGCTGATGATAAAGCGTGTGGTTTTATATTTTGCCGCTTTATTGCATGTACACTCACATTGGATGCATTCTAGTTTTTATTCCATATTAGGAAACATATAGATCCATACCATACAGTTTTCGGCGTTATTCGGTGGAAATCTTTGATATTTAACACATTAAAAAATACTTGTCTATTTCCACAATTACATGTGTTCTAACCGACACAGACTTCGGCTCATTAAGCCATTTTAAAGGTTGAAATAGCATTATGTGCCGAAACCTGGGTCGGTTGGAATAAATAAGTGTGGAAATAGACAATTACGTTTTCCTCTTAATGTCTATTCCGCAGGGACCAATTTTAGGCCCTTGGTCAAACATGGAATTTGGGCTCTCCGCGGCCTCACCCCTACGTCCATCCAACAGTAAAATGCTGGCTCAAATATTTTTTCATTCATAAAATAGCCACAAAATTGCATGCAAGCGACAAATGCCCATAATTGGTGTGTATTTACTTTACAATCAATTTCAATTTTCTTTTCGTCACAGGTCGATGAAAAACATATTTCTTATTTTATAACTAGATTTTATGTCTCCTCTTATGTCATCGTTCCTTTTTATGTCTCCTCTTATGTCACCGTTCGTTTGCCTTCCTAATCTTGCTCAGTACACCTTGTATACATCAGTACATTTTATAATTTAGCATAGCCTTCCCCATTTGAGCGAGCATGATTAAAACTGAGGGTGAAGTTATAGCACGTATATAAATTTTATTCGAATGACGTATATGAATATGGTGACAGTAAAATCCGCATCGTCAAGAATTCGTTGGATATTTTATTAAAATTTTGCCAATTTTAAAGAAAATATTTCCTTTACCTGACGTGAAAAACATATAACCATCATTATTTCCTGGCCTGGGACAGGAGTCAATTTTACTTTAGCCTTTCGGCTTACTTTACTTTGGTCTCCACGTCTCCTTTTGCATCCATCTTGATTCCTAAGCGGTTTTCTCTCTTTATTTTGGTCAAAATTCTCAATCACTTTCTTCTTCATGAAAAGCAATTCCAACGGCTCCATCCTTCTGTTACGGGTAGCCTAGGATGCCTACAATTTTTGGTATGATGAGTAGGCACTCGTTTAATATTAACTTGCCTTTATCTCCCTTTCACTATTCAAAATCGGCCTTCTCCTGTTCTCTTCACTTTTTACTCAATTTCAGCCTTGTTTCTGCATATTTTTCCTCCCAATCCATTTGAACTTGAATAGCACGTTTTGATATAAAATATGCTCCGATAACAGTGGCGTGGTAAGAAATTAATCGAGGGCCTAACACCTAGTACCATGAGCCTCGGTATAATTGCCATGGGAATTAAAGAACCTGGATAGCGTAGTGGTCTGCGCATTGACCCGGAAAGCGACAAATTATTCAATTGGAAAACCACTTCATTTCATGATCCGATTTGGTGGTTTAATTGGCGTGGAAAGTTTAAGATCGCTTTCATGCATTTAATTTTTACCAATAAAAATATTTTTACAAACTACTGTATAATTGCTGTATGTAACTGGGTTGTGAATAAGAAATTTTATCCACATAAATTAAAGGTCGTGTAAAAGAGTTGAGATTGTTTGCCTCTGACTTTGTGGCTTACCTGCAACCAATTGGCGTCGTCTAACGTGTAATAGTTAATAATATCCAATAAATTAAAATGTACTACAATGGCATATTGATTTTGGTCGGCTTATTGTTTAAATATGGAATATAACCAAATATTAGGAATTCAAAAAAGGCTAAATAAAGCACATGCCCTAGCTTCAAGCATGATATTTTAATGTTATACAATGCCTTAATTCATATTAGGAATTCTACTGAAAGCCAATGGAAAACACCGATTTAAAGGAGAAAAAATCTATGTTGTCAGTCATTATTAAATTCTATGCATGATACGATGATCTATTTGTAACAATTTCAAGTTCTAGTAATTAAATATTTCCAAAATTTTAATGAAAATGTAATCGGAAGTAACTAAATGATTGATCAATCCAAGAATTGTTGGTAAAATGTATTCATTAATTAAAAATACCATGTGGACGATGAATTAATTCACAATAACTAAAATATAGTTCCAATCGATATTCATTGGTAAAATTTATTCATAAATATAAAAAATAGCAGACTCAGAATATTGAAATTTCAGCTCCAAAAAAAAAACTATACAATAAATTCTCGTATATCAAGTCTTAAATTAATCATGGAAATACAGCGATAGAGCTGAAATGTCGTACCCTCATAGCCGTTGCCAACATTTAGATAACCTACGATACCGTTTGAGCATGAGACATGTCATTCTGCGTCTGTGATAAAGATTGGTATCTATTGTAGTAGCTGGGATATAAAGTAACAATTACCTTAAAAGCATGATATAATCTTCAGCATTTTAATTGTCCTGAATTAAGAATCAAACCCACGGCCCGCACGGCAGGGCTCGGCACATCACTGCTAGGTTCGTTTGATTGCAGTGGGGGGGAATCGTAGGCAACCCATTATGAACGGCCGGCACGGCAAAGAAACGGCCGGAATTTTTTCCCGACATTTTAATCCGTTAACGCCGTACGGCCATTTGGTACCTTCCACGTGAATCTGAAGTTTAATCAGTGGCCTCTCTTCCTATATTTCTTTTCTTCGAGAAGATGAGTCCAAATCTATGCTGCCCTTTGCATTGCGTCTCAGCAGATGTTGCTCAGAGCAGTTGCTGATGTACGCATCCCTCCCCGAACAATCTGAATAAGCGGAGTTGAAGCATTTAATTTATGCTATTTTCGCGTTTGACGAACGAAGAGTTCCGGCCTTTTACAATGGATGGAATTTGCCATGAAAAAATATTTGACTAAACCAGGATTCGAAATCGGATCTCCCTTGATTTCCAGTCAGGTATGCTACCAGTTTTATGACCAGTACCAGTTATCCAATACAGCACAGGGAGAAATTTACTCGTGTATACTAACAGTAAGTCGAAATTTGGTGTAAGGAATA
Source organism: Ischnura elegans (assembly GCF_921293095.1). Classification (NCBI taxonomy): domain Eukaryota; kingdom Metazoa; phylum Arthropoda; class Insecta; order Odonata; family Coenagrionidae; genus Ischnura; species Ischnura elegans. The sequence continues at coordinate 95,863,623 of NC_060253.1, forward strand.
AGTCGAGAATTCGCCCATTTTTACACGTGCACTGGCTGTGTAAATTTGGTCCAACTCCCTTGACCCTTATATGCAAGACATATGAAGCAAAATTTGGTAATATGAATGAATATGCTGTTGTCAGCAGTAATCTGAACACGTTGAAAGTTTCAAGATAGATGATTCAATTAAGTCGTCTACCTTAATACCAGCAACATTTTCCCAACAAAATCTGGTTAAAATCATTTTAGGAATCATCATGCAACATATATTATACAGGTGTATACTTTATTAGGACTATATTTATGTTCCTGCCGAGATATGAACGACTTAATCATCAATTTAAACTAGAATGACGCTGTCTACCAATTTAAAATTCTTAATTTCGAATTATTTCCGTCATAGCCTCGTACCACGCGAATTGAACACTGGGAAAACAATCACGAAACGATGTAATTCGTGCGACTCGAACTGGAAACGTAAACTATTCGGTCATTCTGTTTTACCTCGTGTGCCTGTGCCTAGTGAAAAAACTTGCGGTTCTACCAAGATTTTGTGGTTTTTTAAACTATTCAGCAGTACTTTTAAGATCCATCCATCATCTCATATTCGCTATCATGCTGTCCACAACGTCATTCACATTCATTTTTTACATCATCGCCACTTTTTTTGTCACATGATCACCACTCGTGTATTGTCCTGTATTTCCTGAAAAATTATTTTATACTGAGGAACCTTTTTCTGAGACAATAAATTAAATATTTTGAACTAATATGTTGCCTATGTCTTATTACATGTTTATTATACGTGAGGTGACACCATTTGCGTGGCTTCTGCCATTTTCCTGTCATCCTATACCTGCTATACTATTTCAAGAAGCCTTATCCCTGATGGAGAATGGAATAACTATAACGGACCCCTAATTGGGTTCCTTGTGAATACACGTGTATTATCCGGTTTGTAGCGGACATAAGATCATTTATACACCAGGTTTATTCCGTTTTTACTCGGGTAATAACAGTTTTTACACGAGATAAAACACTTGTAATACACGTCCTGTACACCAGTTTGCGACTGTCAGTGCTGTATGGGTATAATTTTGCACCCGTACGCATGACTGCGTACAAAGTCACTAGTTTCATACAGTGCTTCGTTAACAATGGGTCACATCGTTCCTCTCCTTTGCCGTGCTGAGCCGTGTCCTGTCGAACCGAGTCGTGCTGGCCTTCGTCATAAGTTTCGTGCTTTAAACTCAGCTTTTTCCTTTGTTTGCCTGTTGTTTGAACGAAAGATTTTTGGAGTTGAAATGTGAAAAATTTACAAAAGAACGAACACTAATTTCCCTCCTAATTTTTGTTTCCCCCATAAAATTTTCTGAACGGCGCTCGCCACACGTTCCCCCTGTTGTGGGCGGCCCTGTGAACTAGTGGCTCGACCTCGATTGCGATGGAATCGAAGGAGGAGGAGCAACCGGTGGTGTTGCGGCGGTGGAGGCCATTTGCGGTGCGGCCGCGGGACCACCACATCGGCTGGGCACGTCACACTACCACGACGCCACTGGAGGTAGGGGAGGGAGAGAGACGGTCCAACAGGCGACGTGCGTGCACGTATCAACTATTCAGGGGAGGCACGCGACGTGAATCTGGAATCAGGGGCGTGCTCAAGAATCGATGTTGGATCTCGAACCCCCCCCCCCTACCATTACGACTCTCGGAATTCGGCGGTTCTATAAATAGTGGCCCTTAAATTATTTGTGGAGTTGGGTCGTTTACGCGCAACACTTTACGCTTCCTCTAAACAGGATTGTTGCGTGATATTCACCTTAAGTGGATTGAATCAATGGAGCGAGTTTTAAATTCAATCAAATCGTGAGATCCCTTACTTTTCATCTTATTCCATAGGTTGATGAGTCGTTACTATCGCAGAATGAGCGCTTATCGGAGTAGGGGAGGCCAGTAGCCTAGTGGGTAGAGCGCTTAGCTGCTGATCGAAATGTCGTGGGTTCACACCCGGGGTGAAGCCTTCGGACATCCCTAAACTAAATTCTCGAAATACTAAGTGGCCTAGAGAAAGGAACTGGCCTCCTATCTCGAAAGTGTGGTACCACCCGCGTGTTGCCTAACCGGGGGTTAAGTCAAAACTAACCTTTGGGATGAGTCACTTGACATCATCTACGATTGCTTTTTTGGATTGATGCAAGCGAAGAGAAAAAGTAACGTAATAACCTTATTAAAGTACGCGACTACTTCAAAAAAATTATTCAAGATGTAATCGTTGCCGGTTATTCAGTAGCCTTCTGGCGCCATTTTAATTGGCGGGCTGAGGCTTGATGATACAGTCGCTGAGAAAAATTAACTCCATATTTTTAGAAAATGCTGTTGCATGCATGAATACAATGAAGTCGCTACCTATCGCCATAGAGTAAGCAAATTCCAGATTTTTCGTCCAAAATATATATAAACAAATATAACAACGTCGAAACTGAGTTAAGAAAAAATTAAAGGTCACTAGTATGGAAAAAATGCACAATAAACGTTTTCTACAAGTTTCAACTTAAAACTAAGAACAGTCCGCCGACAACTGGATTAGGAATATAAACTCGGAAAAGTCAAGTTACTAGCCGGAATTCGAGAAATTGTTTTTATAACTATCGCTATGAACAAAATCAACTAACTATTGTATCCACTAAACTTAGCGACCCATTCTGCTTCAGAATATATTTTTACACTTGTGAAACGAGCAAATTTAAAAAAATAGCAAAAAAATTGCTCCTCGCCATCTGATTAATTGTTCCAGAACTAAATCAAAAATATATACGATTTTTGTACGTGCGGTGAGCCCTCTATATATAGTTACTCTATGCTATTGCTCAGCAACTCCCTAGCGCTATCATTATTGGACACCTCTGGTTGTTCCGCCCTTGCCTCTTGCTCCATTGAATCGAAGGCTGCAGCGATGAGGAGGGAATACAAAAAGGAAGACTCGCCGCTTGAATCCCTCGGAAATATTTTCGACGACGCAAATTATCAGCGCGCCTGAGGTCTCCATTGGCGTCATTTCCTTGAGCCTCGTCACGTATGCAGGCGCATTCGGAATAGGAGGACCGAACGAAAAATATGCGCAGCGAGGAAAGATCCTCTCGGAGGATGTGATATGGGGATTCATGGGAGATGAGCGACGACCTCGAGTGTGTCAGCTTAAAGTTAACACTTTCTCTAGTTTATTCTGTAAGAAAAACGATGACTATAATCACTTTCTAATGAGATTGTCTCAAAATTATAAATATAAATATTCATTATGGAAAAATAATAAAGCCTCTTTTATATTGTGAGAAAAATCCACAGAGAAAAAAATCACTCGCCTTGAAAGGGATTCGAACCCTGATCCCTTGACGTCCGATCAGGTACTTTAGCCAGTTAAACTACCGCAAACCTTTGGAAATTTAATCAGGGAATGAGATAATGACGACTCGGTAGCTTAACTGCCTAAAGCACCTAGTCGGTAATCAGGGGATCCGGGTACGACCGCCGAAGAATAAAGTCATGTGTAAGAATATCAGAGCTTTGCCATTTTCATTACCTTGTGCCGGTATCATCTATCACCATATCATTCCCAATACCCATAGAAAAAAGAAAACATTGTAACATGACTATAAAATATAAGCCACAGAACAACCATCTGAATAACTATTTCAGCTGATGGTCATGTTAAAACTTAAAATTTCGTCCGATTTTGTAAGAATTAAACAATATAGGAGTATAACTATTAACTTCAGGCTTTACTTTGTGAAACCTCTCCATATTGGAATTATGGAAATAAAACTTTGTAAGGTTCACTGTTATTTAATTCGTGCCTATAATTAAATAACAGTGAACCTTACAAAGTTTTATTTCCATAATTCCAATATAGGAGTATAATTGATAATGTTTTATCCATTCGACTGCTGTAATTTATGCTGTGTACTTGATGTATTACACAAAGAAGTCTCTAACAAAGCTTGTTAACTCATATAACTGCATGATTTGGTGTCACATTTCAGACCTTGGAAGATGTATCTTTTTCTTTTACCAGCTATCTGTAACTGCGACCCGAGCAAATACCCTTGGCCTAAAATGATCAGGCAGCGTGATTGATAGTAAAATGTTACTCTTTAAAGAATACAACAGCGAGAATCAATTCACTTATAATTGTATATTTTAACCTTTTCCGCACTATCTGTGCTAATATCGCACCACCCTTTGGTTTTTACATTGTGCTTTTCGATACTTTCCATTTTCCTATTAGTACGTTTCTACTCATCTCTTCAAAACCGTCTTTCAATGATACGCCTCGATGGTTAAGCTAACTGATGAAACTTCAATGTGTCAGTGGGTGTTTCTTGGGCGCCTAAACGAAATATGGGTGATTTACATCATTGTCTACCACAATTATGTCGATAATTGAAATAATTCTATTTCATCTATTGCTCTAAACATATATATGCCATCGTAAATATTTAATTTATTATTTATTAAAAAGTAAAAGGTATCATTAATTACTGATTACAATGACAGCCTTATTTTATAGCATCTCCTTAAGCTCTCCTCTTGGCCAGAATCAATTGAAGCGGATGCTCTCAATCAGCTACTAATAATAAGCACTGACCTGGTCGAGGACATCTCATCCTGTGATGTCTGCAACACCCCTATCTCCTGTGCCTATATGGCGGCCAAAGACGTAGGCTCCATAGCACTGCAAGAATACCCCGTGCTACACCTGAATGTTAACCTGAATATTCATTCATGAGAACTAGCAAAGTTAGCCTTCATAAAATTCCAATATTATTCCATATTTTATAAATAAATTCTATGATGGGTGGCAGAAAACTTATTTATTTCCAATATTTTTCTTTTGCAATTTTCGCTCTCTTCAATAACGCCTGGAATCTTGGTTATGTTATTAGCAAAATTGGCCAGTAATCAAGTAAAAGTAAACCAGTAACCTGCAACGATTACTTTTTAGTATTTTTTATCCAATATCGTACTTTTAAAAAGTAATCCTACTTTTTTACTTAATTTTGATCAATCGTTGCATTTAAGTTATAGTTACTTTTATCTGCAGTGAGCTATACATTTGCTCGAAATTTGAGATCCCCCGTCATAACGTCAATCGGTGCACCTTTTTGCAGCGGCGATACGTCCAATCGGTGTGCAGGTACGCCAATGGTCGATGTTCGTCGAGGTATATGTAATGTCCGCTGATTTCGAATGAATTCACCAGATAACCATTTTTTTAGTGTCACAAAGAGTTTTTATCATCGATCGCCATCACATATTTTTTAATTTAGCAGAATTGCCAACGAAGGAAACAATGGAACCAAAGGATATCATAGTTGAAAAAAATGTGGGATGAAATCTTTAATTTCGAGAAAATATATTGATTGAGTTAAGCAATTAAAATAGGCTAGAAACTAAGAAGAACAGAAAAAGGCATTTTAAATTGGAGGAAAATTGCTATTGATGGGTAATTCCTTTGAAAATTTCAAACATTGAAAAATTAATATAAATGTAATCTATATGTAATCAATTATTTTTTGAAAGATAATTGTAATCAATTACATTTCAGCTAAAGTAATAGTAATCAAGTATCCAATCGGATAATCGTACAGTAATCGAGTTATTAAATGAGCAATACATGGAAAAAGACCAGGAAGGAGTGAAGCGTCCTGCTAGTGTTAAATTCCAAAATTCTGAGCTCTCTTACTCCTATACTTTCCAGCTTTTTTTCCCCGAAAGCGTCATTCAATATCATTTCCTCATTAATTTCTTCGTTACCTAACCACTTTTCTTTCGTCGGCGGCTGCATGGTTTCTCAGTATATTTGTTGGTTTTATCGGTAAAAAGGTTTCGCCGTAGTTCCTAATTTAAAACCATGACCTCTCAAATTACGAGGAACGAAGCCTAAAAGTAGCCAACTGATCGATGCTGTGGGGACATATCCTCTGACTTACTTATGTTTCTTCTGAATTGCCCTCCCTTCTTGATTTTCCCAAACTTTTAATAAAATAAATTACCGCTAGATTTCTTATTAAAACTTTCATTTGCGTCTAAATTCCCGTCAATAAAAAAATCATTTCATACTAGTATGCACTGGCGTAGAATAAATTTGAAGGTAAAATAACAACAGGGAAATATAAAAATATCTACTGCCATTGAACCACGTAACTTTCTGGATCCCATGGAAATATCAAAATTAACCTTTGCGAATGACGAATTAAGGTGAGATGAACAGCCAAATATCCCCTGAGAAAGAAGACAGAATTCATGAGAAATAATTCTACCTTATATTTCAAGAAAAATAAACTTAACTCTTCTTTCACATTACCCTTTCCTAAGCAACTATACCTCACACTCCCTTGAGGGCCTTTTTCCGACCCCAGAAGCTTCTCTCACTCTTTGTAGCTATATCACGTGCAATTCTTCTTACAATTTGTCTGCCTAATAAGCAGAAGCCGGTCACAAATAAAGTTGTGTGGAATAACAAAGTTTTCACTTTCATTTATTTAAAATGCTTCGATAGACGTAGGTGTGAGGTAGATACAGCATCGCTATTGCCAATAATGGCCTCAAGAAAAAAATCCCCACTCCGGGAATCAAACCTCTGGCCTTTGGCTTTTCGGTCCATTGCGCACACTACTACGCTATCAACTTTCCTTGCTATCCTAGCAACTTACTAGGAACATGTATTCTATACAGCTTCTACATATTATGCAGTGTATAGCCTAATGATCTGCGTAGTGGCCCTGGAAAGCTTAAGGTCCGTGGCTCGATTCCAAAGGTAGAGGATTTTTTTCCCACAACATCTTTTGTGAATTTCACCACCATTAACGTGGTTGCTTCGGAATATATTACTTAAGGTCGCGTCTTGGTTGAGTAAGATTCCATGGAACGAAATCTAGCATTGAGGTTAGTGGAAGATGGAGCCACCAACCAGTTGGAAGGCTTCCAGTGAGCCAAGCCCCGGGTTTTTAAACATTCATGGGAGCGGAATCTCTCCCAGCATTTTCTCCCTCACGTACAACTGAGTTCCTTTTCTTCTCCAAGCGCCCGTTCCCTACCGTACACTTTCCAACAGAACTCTACCGCCTCCCCCACGTAGCACAGCTACGCTCCTTTTGGAGTGACTATGCCGCATACGCATGGTTTTTCTAGGCTGGTTTGAATGGATAGAAGTAGAGTTTCAAAGTGTACTGCATAGAGGAGGGCATATCTCTTGGGCACTAGATTTTTGCTGCCACTCTGGCCACATTTTAATCTGTGCTCAAAAATCTGTTATAACTGCGGCATTGATGTGAAAGCAATCCATTTCTCTCAATATTTACTGTATATTAGGCTGGGAGTCGCTGGATACTCGGAGGCTGCACGCTAGGCTTAGATTGCTTGAACAAATAAGAATGTGTAGGACTATCTTTAAAAGTGACGCGGAGAACATAATATTAGAGCCCCACTATATTTTCAGGTCCGACAGAAGCGATAAATTAAGAGAGATGTTTTGCCGAACGGATAGATATGGGAATTCGTTTTTCCCCCACCCATAAAGGACTTTAATAAATATTAGTCGTAATTTCCTTTCCTTTTTTACGTGTGAACGGCTGGTATCCTAACGCCCCCTGCCACACGCTTGCGTGGTATTATGTTGATGTAGATATTATTTAAAACTGTGAGATGTCCAATTGATATATGTAATTGATATAGTTATGAATTGGATAGCTCACACCATCGAGAATAAAAATTTTGGTCAAAAGCCCTAATAATGTACGATAATACCTCATTCCTCTGTGAAATTCAGATTCCTCTTCCCGTCAATTACGACAATTGAGACTTTCGTAAACCAATTTAAATTAGCGTGGTGGGTGAAAATACATCTAGTAACCGATTGGAGAATCATCTAGTGTAATATTTGTGGTTCTTTTTCTCGCCTTCGTCAGAAATTTATAGCCGTATTTAGTCATCATAACTGGTGATTTTTACGTTCTAGTTTTTAAAATTGCGAATTTCGTTTCTCCATATTAATTTCTTTTTATTCCGATTTTGCGTCTGATTTTAATTGTATTTCATCAAGTAAGTTGTCTCGGATTTTATTCGCGAAACTTTCTTGAAACTGAACAAGAACTTAAGAAATATCTCGTTAGAAAATAAATCACCCGGGTTACTGCGGTAATACTTTGAACAGAATATCAACGTTTCTCAATTTAGATAATTATCGTAATATTTATTTGAATAAAGGATCAGTATTGGTAGGTAAAAATTAAGATAAGGTCGGTATTGGTATTGTGATAACTCGAGTAATTATTTCATTTTTTACTGCTATAGCTAACGAAACTTTCGACATTTTTCGCTTAGTAAATTGGAGTCGTTAGGGGAAAAATATATGTAGGAGAAGTCTTTAATATTCAATTCTACACGCACACACACACACACACATTTATACAAAATAATACAATATTATCACTTACCGCGCTGATATTAGCACTGTAGATCTATACCTCAGTGCTGGCCATTTTCGATAATTTTGTATTACGAGCGTGCTGCGCCCGCTCCCAGCGGGCTTCCCCCGCTCTTTTCAATGCAGGTTCACAGAGGGATAGGCGCGTCTCTAATTTTAAAATGTAGAAAAAAGGCCGGGTCTTATGTACAAATTTAATTGGAATGTTCATGTACAAAATTGAGGTCAGAGGACCTCTTTAAACACAACATTGGAAGTAATTACACTATCCTCTGTTAAACGCGCATGATGACTCATACTTACGCATCAACAGGAGACTTGAATGTGGAATCAGCCGCATTTTGATAAAAGTTATTCAAATAATGCGAGAAATTGTTGCAAATGAACAAATGTATCAGTTTGTGCGCCGTTAACGTCAGGAATATTTACCGGTTTTTTTTGTTTTTTTATTAATTATTTAAAAACCAATTTTAGGAACAATAGCAATATTTAGGAAGTAAGATATGCCGTCGCATGTTCTCTGATAAATTCTGTGCATTTTGGTACCTCATTTGTAGAGTTTGGTCGCGTATAAGTTGCGAAAAATGTATCTATACAGTAGAAATAATATAGAAGATTTGCCAACCTTTGATGCGAGCAATAGGTGCTCAGTATCTCTTTAAAGAATGAATTTTCCTTTTTTTATTTGTTTATTTAGAGGTTAGATTAAGAAGTTTCCCACTTCGTTTTTTTATGTTAAACTACGATTTTTCAAAAGACGAATGGCGTAGTATTACGCCCATAGCAGGCAAATTGTTATATCATTTGCTAGTTTGGTTCAACAAAACGTCAAGTTACGCCAAGTGTTGTTGTTGTGAACGAGGCTTAACAGTTTGAGACTCAGGTGAGCTCGAGTCATTTAATTGAGAGTTGCCGTATTAATCATTAGTCAACGGCGTTAGTGGGGCACTAGTGAATGGGAAGGTGGGGGGTGGTGTGATGTCCCTGCTGGCTGCACTGGGGTGGCGAGGGAGCCTTAATGGAGTCCCGCGGCGCGGAGGCCGAGCGAAGGGGGTGGTCGAGGCAGGGCGCTAAACTTCGAGGGAGCGGGAGGGGGGGAGAGAGGGAAGGGGTGGCGCGAAGCCTCGAGCCATGCCTTCCGGGCGAAATTGAAACCAAGGCTGGCTGGAGACCCTACACTGAAAATTCACCAAGCCGTGTTTAAGTACTCCCTCGAAAGTAACCATCTGTGGGAGATTTCCCGACTTGAACGGCTAGAATCACTTGTCTCAACGCGTTGGAAAGTGAATTTTTTGCCCTTTGAAGCGCAGGTAAAAAAATATTTTTTTCGTTCGAAACGAGTGATTCAAATGATGGGTTTCGTCAAAGGAAATACAAAGTTGGCAGAGAGGTACAGAAAACATGCATTTATCATTGCAAGTACTTTTAACGAAATATGTAATTCTCATATTATATATTTGTATACTTTACATTTGTGTTCACTTTATGCAGAAAGAAAGGAAGTTTTTTTATGACTCCATTTTGTGTGACTATGGTCCTAAAACAATTTTAACCATTGTATTGAGATTTTTCCTTTTTTGCAAAATCTAATATACGTTTTGAAAATGGGTCATTTCACCAGTAAAAAAACTTTATTACCTCTGTTTTACAACCAACCTCTGTAACCAAGTTTTCTCGTATAGTGTGCAGTTTACTGTTTACCCATATTTCCTCTCTTCGAAATATGTATAATGGTCATTCGAACCGAGTTCGGTTGTGTACAAGAAAATGTCAGTCCCATATTCTATGCCTGGCGACGTATTCATATTTATTGATCTAATTTACGATGCATGTTTTTTAACTGGTAATTGTGATACGTCAAATCAGCGGTAGCTATTAATTCCTAGTTCGGCAGATCAAACTGATATTGAATTTTGGAGGAGATTATTGCAAATATAGGATTCATCAACTTTGTTCATTATCGTAAAATAATAACTTCACAATATTTACATAATTCAATCTCTCTAAACTTCTTCAAGAGTGCTCATGACTCGAGTTAGCGAAGAAATTAGTTAATCTCGCAAAAACTGTTGTATTATCTTCTCATGGCTAACTATCGTTAGCTTTAGCTAACATTAGCAACAAAAAACCGGATTAAATGCACAGGACTTAGGTTTGATAGCATTTCAAACTAGGAAACTAGTATATTATCATTCAGTGATTCAACTCGACGGTTGGTTTGGATAGGTGGTAAACTCACCCAAGACTCAGCCACAGGCGTGCAAACATCACTCATTAATGATTGAGGGACGATTTCCATTCCCTCGGCCACCTTGCACTAATTTGGGACTGTCCAAATGCTTTATTCGGAATTTAAACCCGGGACGCTTCGATCTAATCCCGGCTGAAGCCTTCGGACGCCTCCAGACCAAGTCCTTGAAGTGCGAGGCGGCCCAGGGGAAGGAACTGGATCCCTACCCTAAATGTGTGAAATTCACATCCATGTGGCTTAGTTCGAGGTAAACTCTACCCTCACCTATGCAAACCAACCTGGTTTAGCAACTGAATGAGTGAGCAAAAAGTTTTAGCGAGTTATCCATCATCAAAAAAGACCGGTCTGCGAGGAGGTGTGCCTCCTTTTAAGCTTAATATCCAGTGCGGCTTACTTTGTCTAGAGCTCAATATTGTTTACTGAGGGTTATTCAAGTTAAATGGTAAGCGAGGGTTATTTCCTCCCCGAAATGAGGAGAATTTTGGCGTTTAATTTGTCTATCGTCCGCTCCGCAGAGCTATCGCTATACTTCCTCTCCATCTACCAGCCATATCTTACTTGCCTTAGTTTATATTTGTTAAATATAAAAAAATATCGCGGGTCTTCCTTATTTAAAATTACTAAACCTAACTCAACACTGATTAAGGACTCTCCAGATACATGATCTGTACACGGTCCTGGCTGTAACGAAGAATTAGGCGTTTTGCACTTCAGTTTAAACACCCTGCTTCGGTTGTCATCACTAAACGTATCTTCCGATTTAAAAGGGATTCTTTTTACAGATTAAGGGTTATAAAACGTTGCCTTACCTATTCTCGGTTATTTAAAATTATGTAATGCTTCCCAATATTCCCTTCCCTTCTCCAACCCTTCACCCTCCCATTGATCCCCCCTTCCTGTCTCCCCACTCAGTTTTACGTTCATGGAACCTTGTCACGTTATTTTTTACGCTGAAAATGCGTGAGGATTGAATAAAATCAGGGCGGCAATTTAATTTTTTTGTTAGGAATTAACACGTTGTTTCGATTCAAAATAAGTTTTTTTTCCTTCTCCAAAAAAACTATTTGCTCTTCATTTTATATAATCGGCCATCTGATATTTTCATTCTTTTCATTGGCAATTTCAATTCTAATTTTAACACTTTCATCACACAGCGTTCACAAGTGATCCATTAATTTTGCATTAATTGGACTCTCCGTCCGAGTGGTGCAAAATTTTAATATGGTGAATGTAAAATTTACGTTATATTTTTAATCCCTTCCAGGGTAATCTTTCTCAATAGCGAAACTTGAGCCTCACATCCCCGCTGTGGACCGCGTTGTTCGGATATTTTTCGTTTCACTTCGTGCCACGTCAAGACTTACAGCTTTCACGTTGATAACTCACATGGAGTAAATTCAACCGATTCAGGCGAGATATAGTGGAAGTTCGAAATATTAAAATAAAATAAAATTGCACTTTTCTTCAATTATGTTAATGCATACGACACGATTTGGCTCGCAGAGCCATCATCTGGTGCAAGTCTTTTATTTTCAATGCGAGGAATTTGTACGTGAAATTTGATTTTATTTTAATACATAAGAATATTGTAAATAATATCGAAGGGTCGCGCCTGGACATTCGATATTCACGTGGGGAACTAAATTTCTACACAACGAGAAGTGGCATTTATTAATGGAAATGTTGGACAAGGCTGTCGAAACAAACTTATCACGGATTTACCTGCTTTCTTTCATGCCAAGAATTGCCTCTCTTCTAGGTCGCCCTCTCTGTATTCTTACGGAAATAATTACCTCATGGAGTCTCTTTAAGGAAGTGTCTCACTAATTTTTGATCATGGAGATAGACATATAAAGCACTCCAATACCAAGTCTCCAAGGCTTCTGGGTTTCCGAGATTTGTTGGTGACGACAACTCGTGGAAGAGCGTCACACAAGAAAGAAAGTAACCGGGAAAATCAACTTCCAGAATGGAGGAACTAGCGCCAGTATGCCCAAGAAAAGTTGACGAAAGAACTTCATCGTGGCGCTCAACCTGAGGTCGCCGGTTGGTATATTGGAGTAACTGTCGTCACCAACAAATACCACGCGGTGGAACTCGGAAGCCACGGAGACATCTGCAAATTAACGCCGCGGAAAATTACGAATCAACGGTAAATCCACTTGAAGGGGTGATATTACAATTCCGTGACTCCTGGCTCGTGCTCTTTTTATTCATCTCAAAAGGAATTAATACCTTCGAGTAATTCCGTAAAAAAACTAATTATTTCAATTTGAATCAGCTGGAAGAAGCTTGAATAGTGAGAATAAAAGAATACATATCTTTAACCTCATTAATTTCAGTATCAAAACACTCTCAAAGATAGTGGAAATGGAATTTAAACCGCTTCTTTGAGTTTCTAGAAAATAGTTTATGAGGTAATGACTGCACCTGATGGTAGGGCATTTGCCTACACACGTTGTTGTAGCAAAATTTTCAGGCGGAATAACATAGTTATTCTTTCCATCAGGGCTTTCTTTTTCCTCGTCATCCCCATCATATTCCTTCCTGCGTTGTGAAGACATAAAATGCAGAGATGGGATAAGTATGCACGTGAGTAAAAATATCATTACAATTAAAAATTACTCCCTGAATCACTCCAAGATTAAAATTAGCTTTAATTTTCTCCTGTACATGATAATTTATATCAATATTTTCTCAAACGCGAATGCTTGTTGGTTCGGTTCAAACTAGCGGTAATGCTGGATTGGTTAGTTTAAACTAAATTATTATTTGTAGTGTTATGACGACCAACATTTTAAATATTTTTAGTGCTATTGCATAAAATAATAATTTAAATTTTCAATTTCGGGCCTTTTGGGTAAACAAATAGCTGTACCTGTCTGTTGATCAGCGCACGTGTAATTCAAATTTTCACTTTTGATTACTACAATGCGAAGATAACTCAAGTGTAAAAAGTACGTAAACGAGCTTTGGAATAGATTACAGGTGAACATTTCTTTTAAAAAATTATTAATTACAAGCAAAAGTTACCTAAGATATAATCATTAACAGCGATTCAATTAGTTTTATTATCTACATAACATCTCTGATAATGTTACCTGCCCCGATGTGATTGGCCCAAAGCGGCTGTTTTCCAGGGCGTGAAAATAAATATGTGAATAAATATGCTAGGCGCGACAACACCCGATGCTCATTGGTGACCATCGATGGTCACGGGTTCGAGTCCCGCCTGGGTAATAAATATCCAGGGCATGGGTATTTCTATTGTGCATTTTTATACGTTATTGGTTCTCATATATAGGTCCACAGAAGCCGTTTTTATTAAACGCCACAGAGGAATTTTAAAAGTCACTATTTTCATCACACCTTCCATTTCCCTTAACATTCAGATAAAAATATAAAAAAATATTAAAAATAAAGAGCAATAAAAATCCAGTAATTTTCTTAATTATCCGTTATTATATGTTTATATCTACGATGTGTAAGGCCTACAGAGGCTCTTCTCGGGAGCATCATAGTAAATAAATGAATACTTGTGTGGACCGGGTGACACCATATGATACTCCAATGGCCTACACCCATTGTTGTTAAATAATTTGTTGGCTTCGGGGGCTGGGGGATAAAGTCTTCGTCTACCAAACCAAAAGTATTGAGTTCGAATCCCGCAAGAATAGGTAGTTCTTAACCAGACCATGGGTGGTTGTGATTGCTGATTCTAAACTGTTGAATACCCCCGTCGTAATGGGCCGCATGTGTACTGTTGTCGGGGGAAATGTATATGTATGTATTAATTCTATCATGTAACGCAAGGTCAGCCTATAGAAGGAAGTGGTAATAAATATACCAAATGAAATAAGAAAAACATTATTTAACAAAAAATAGCAAAATAGTCTCATAGAAAAAATTAGCGTGGACTGAACGCAATCTATCATTCTTCTGTAGAACTTTAAAAAAATAAAATAAGGTATTAAAATTCAGATATTTCATAGACACTAGATTTTCTTCTTAATTCCATGTTATATCCACGTTATTTTCCATTCCAAGGTGTCTTCTCCCACGATTGACATAATAATTAACAAAACACGGTAGCAAAGCGCTTGAAAAAAAATACAACACTGCGCGTTCCAAGGTTTCACGCTAACATCCCCGTTAATTCAACATCGACCAATCCCCACGCTAATTTTTGCCCTAAATTGATTAGGGTTTGCGCTATTTTTTTCTAAGATGGCCACCATTGACGCACGGGCCCTGGAATACCACTCCGTGAGGATGATTTATTGCTAATGTTCTCGTTAATTCAAAATCGACCAATCCCCACGCTGATGCTTGCGCTAAATTTAATGATTTCGCGCTATTTTTTTCTCTTGATGCCGCCGCCATTGACGTATGGTTAATGGAATATCACGCTAATTCCTCCATGCGGATGATTTATCGTTAATTTTCTCGTTAATTCAAAATCGACCGATACCCACGCCAATTTTCGCGCTAACTTCACTAAGTTTTGCACTAATTTTTTTCTATGAACCCCGAAATTGTCCTAAGGGTGCTGGAATCTCACGCTAATTCCTCCATACGGATGATTTATGGTTAATTTTTCTAATAGAGCGCCCTCCAGAAAGTGAGCCTTTTTCATCACACCTTTCTTTTTCCCCGACATCCCCTTCCTTTCCTGCGTGGCTTTCGCAGCCGAATCACTTTGCCCAGCTTCCTCCTCCTCCTCCTGCCGGAACCCACGGCTCCCCTCCCCCCTCGCCGTCTTTCTCGCCCTGCCCCGCCCTCTCCACCCTGCTTTTATACGATGCTCTGGGGTGGCTGAGAAATCGATCAAGCTGCAGCCGCCTCACTCGGTCCAAGGACCCCCCACGCGGGGAACCCCCTTTTCCCCCCTCCCCCCACTGCCTTCCCTGCGAGCCATCCCGCGCAGCAGATGGTTCCCACGAACGGGTGAAGGAAGAGGCGTTGCTCGCTGGTTTCTTAGTTGTAATAATAATAATCCATAGAGCTCATTATTTCAGGCTGTTCAGTCCTTGCGGGGAATGCCTACCTGAATAGGCATACTTAGATGGCCAAAATAATCCGCTTTATTATTGTAGTTTCAGTGTTTCCAGCGTTTTTCGCTGGTTTTTTTTTGTTATTATTAATAATAATTATAATAATAATAATCAATTGAGCACATGATTTCAGGCAGTTCAGTCCTTGCAGGTAATGCCTGCTTGAAGGGGCATAACGAGCTGGCAAAAATAATCCACCAAATTGCAAATGTAAGCCATCTGCATGTATTACAAACACAAAACCGTTTTCTATATTGGGACCAATCATTACTAATTGACAAGACCGTAGAAAAAGACCCGATATCCTACTGAAAGAGTGACAGAATTTTTGGCAATAGCAATTTAAAGCACAGTTTATTTTTAAAAAATGCTCGAGCCCATAATTATGATAAATATAAAAAGTAATCCTACATATTGCAATGAACATTTCCATTCAGAGTAAATCATAATCGTGTTTACAGAAATCATATAACTTAACTCAGAGATTTCGCTATTCGCGACAGTTCGATGCCTCAAAAAAGGATAGGTGAAGAGTTTCTTGTCGGTAAAAACCAAATGATGTGTAATAAATCGAAAAATAATAATAATATTTATTTACGGGCTAAAACCCATTTCAAAATATACATATTAAATAAATAAAACAAAATCAAGATACGCTGAAAATCGATAAGCATAATCGCAAAAAAAATTGCTATGTATCTTTAAATAATAAATAAATCTCTAAAAAATGCGATTAATAGATTACAGGCTCAACCAAACTCAGCAACAGGAAGCTACAGAGAACATCAATAAATGTTTAATGTATGCACATTTGTTTCACTCTTGTTTTAACACAGTTTTTAACAAAAAATTTTGATGAGATTAAGAAGTCTAATTCACTGTATTTGTAGGTTTCTCTTATTGCACGGAACATAGGCTAGGGTAAAAGGGATTTTTTATAAATTTATATCATGATTTATAGTTATATGATATTTTAAATACGTAACTGATAATAATGAATAACCCGGAATAAAACTGTGTGACGAAAGAGTTGGACATTTGAATAGTTATTTAACGTATATTAAATAAAAATAATGGTAATTGCTTGTTACGCCTTTGGAGGCAGGCTAGGTTAACAAATGAAATGAATTCATTGGTTCTAAACAAAATTTCGTTGGGAAAAATTATAGTGTACCGGGAATGGATCCACGGACCTATAGCTTCCCGGACCATTGAGCAAGCCCCATACGCCATCCAGTTGGAGGTGAAGTACGATCACGAAAGTCATTAGGCCTAAACTCCAAGAAACATCATAAAAAGAAAGTATCAACTACACTCGTTGTTAAAAGCGCTTAAAAATCTCCAACGCAGTGGCAGAGTCCACTTACTTCGAGTTTTTCTCGCTTAAAATTACCTCGAGCATTGATTTTGTTATTTCCCGGCATATGATACTGGTAAAATCTTCTCGGGTTTTCCACCGGATGAGTTGCTTGTAGGCCGGAGTTTCGATAGTTACCCCGAGGACCATGGCAGAGCTATCCTAAAGGCCGTTTTACACGGTACACGGAATTGCGCAATCTGACGTACGTGCGAAGGCGCAATCAAAATTGCGTCGTGTAACGCGGTGAATTGCTAGAACACATGCGAGAATGTGTGGATGCGAGACGGCAAAATAGCCCCTGTTCTAATTTCGTTCATGCATTCCCGCAATTCCACGCCATTTTAGAAATTAATGCAGCTCTAACCTGCGCAATTCCGTGCCACGTGTAAAACGGCCTTAACACAAGTCCCACTCCCAATTACTCCGGTGTTTGATGTTATGTCTTCGCGGTTGCTTGAAATATATCAATTATACCAATATTTTCTCACGGCAGAAAAAAGTTCTAAATGAAAAGAATCTGGTCTGAATCTCGTGAATCATCAAATTCGGCTTGAATCTGTCCTGAAACTGATCTCAGCTATTTTCCAGAGGAAAGGGCATTGAAAAAGGGTAATTGAATTTCGTTTCTCTTCGAAATGACTTTCAGGCAATCATCAGCGGAGAAAGTGTTCTAATATTAAAGTCAATGTGGTTTGCAGTGGCGTAGCCTGGGATTTCGTTCGCGGGGGGCTCCCCGGAGAAAATATTGGAAAAACAGGGTATAAGTAGAGGGTTTTAACCTTCTTATAATCGAAAAAACTTATAATCATGTGTCAAAGAAATCTTTTGTTAATTCATGATTTTTCAATATTTCGTTTTCTTTTATGTTAAAACAAAGTTATTGTGTTTTTATATTTCGAAGGGGGTCCAGAACCCCCCCTCCCCTCGCTGCGCCACTGGTGGTTTGAAACATTTGGCTGGAGGCTTTTCCCACATTCGTCTTTCAGCTTATTTTTACTAAAAAGAATTATTTTCTCCCCAACAGAAGGTTTAAAGGAGGATTTATTACTGTGTATATTACGAGGGAGACACCGATAACCCTGATCACTTTCGCCACGGAAAGAAGAGGGTAATTCTTCTGCCTACTTCACTATCATTTTCCCTTCCTGGTAACTCAGCCTTCCCTGCGAGCGATCCAACGCAGATGGTATCGACGAACATCTGAGGAAGTTTTCGCGAACAACGTTGACTACCCATATAAAAACTTCCCGTGGACCGGAAATCGAACTATACAGACCTTCTGATTTCCGAGCCATCGCACAGACCAATATAAAATCCAAGTTATTCCCGCATGATCCCTGAAGTACACGCAACACATTAAAAACAAAAGAAAAATCTTTGTTTTTCAAAATTCAATTGATTCTTTCCTCGAACTGATTTCCACTTTTTCCCAGCGTGTTGACCATTGAAGATGTAGATTTCATTTCCCTTCGAGCTAGTTTTGAATGTCTCTCCGATATGGCGTTTTGAATTGGAATTGAATTTGGTTCGAAACCCCTCTTCTTCAATTTTGGTTTAGAAGCGCATTCCAATAATTATTTCCAATTATTTGTATTTAAAATAAGTGGCCTTTCCTTCAAGTGATCTCGAGTCGATGGTTTTGATGAGTGATAATAAGCAAGAAAGTATTTCTGGTGGCAGTGGCGCAGCGAGGGGGGGTTTTGGGGGTTAAAACCCCCCCTACAGCTCAGAGAAATATTTAATTTTAATCCATTTTAGCTAATTAGATTGATATTACTAATAGAATAGTGTAAGGATTAGTAAAATATCCCTCAGAAAGCCGTAAAACTCATCATTTTGAACCGTTTATCTTAAAATTCCGCAATTTAATAATATCGCACCTACCGCTTATCCTGGAGGGTACTCCATACCACCACACACCCCGGTATAAGTTGCACCTAAACCCCCTACCCCAGCCTTAATTCGTAGCTGCGCCCCTGTCTGGTGGGTCTGTTGGTTATGCTTGAAAGTCACCTTAATAGGGTGGTTTCCTATTATTTTTTATTGCCTAAATCGAAAGCTTGTTACTCCTGCAGTACGTTGAAAAGTGAAGCGCCCGAAAACACGACGGCTAAGTATGAATGCTGGGAAAAGTCCATGTGACGCCATTTTGGTTCCGAGGTGTGAGGCTATGAGCGCCGCTACGATTCAGGCTGCTAGCAGGTAGCACTTGGCTTAAATAAGGATTATTAATATCCTATCAAACGAAGGAAACTTTCCGGCCATTGGCAATTTTAATAGGTGATTATTAAGAGATGTTTCCCTGAGCTCTGCCTCATGCATGCATTGGTAATCTCAGACGATGTAAAACTCCTATCTACTCATATAGTTACTAGGTCCCTGTGACGTCATGTGGAGTGGCATCGCATGGGCGCCAATCTGGCCTTTTTCAAATGCAGTTAAAATTGATTTTTGCTATTTATCTAAACTGGGATTTCTAAAATCAAATAATTTGTTTATTATGAATACACTAATTTGGTGGGTAACGAATCGCAATCAATGCCTTTCGTTTTCTTTGATGAAGGAAACTACCCTATTATCATGAAAAAATATATATTTTAAAATATGTATAGTAATATAACATATGCCCTTGATTCAGGACAACAGGCGTTTTTTTTGTCCAAAGTTCAGACCACCAAAGGTCAAAGCTAGCCGGGAGGCAGGGCTGCAGGTTAATGGGCTCAAACCCTTACCCCTTAAAAAAATAAAATTGAATTTTTTTGTACCTACCCTTTCTTATTGCAAAATTGAATACATATTTTGATTCATTGCATCATCATCAGATCTATTAGATACCAAGTTCCAGTGCAATGGAGAAGCAGAAATATATATCATACAAAAGGAGTAGTGGGCAAAAGAAAGATGGAAAGACAATGGGTAATATTGGGCAGTGGCGCAGCGAGGGGTGTTTTAGGGGATAAAACCCCCCCTAGAGTTCAGAGAAATATTTAAGTTTGATCCATTTTACCTAATTGGATTAGGATTACTTATAGAATAGTCTTAGGATAAATCAAATATCCCTCAGAAAGCCGTAAAACTTGCCATTTGAAGCATTAATTTTAAAAATTTTCTGAAGGAGAGCCCCCACAAATCCTGCGTACCCTGGCGGGTATGCAATACCCACACTCCCCGAAGTATCAGTTGCACCTAAAACCCCCCCTAGCCTCAATTCTTAGCTGTGCCCCTCGTATTGGGAAGTAAAGGGTAGGGAATAGATGAGGTCAATGAGGGAATTAATATATGATTTTCATGCTGGAAGAAAAGGGGCGGAGGAGGTTAAGCAGTCATACGGAAGTGGAAAGGATGGGTGACAGGCGATCAAATGCAGCAAAGTTAACACATTGAGTGCCGGCTGATAAATTTAAAGCCCTACTGAAAAATCCAGCCATTTTTACTATATTCGTAAATTTTTTTAAAACATTAGCATCAAAAATATATTTATATCGATGTGCATTTCAATAAAAATGGACTTTGCTCTTCTTTATGAATGAGTTGAATAACATTTACTGCTAATTTTAAAATTATAATTTAACAATGAAAACCTACTGTTTTTGAAAAATAAAAAAGTTGCAACATATGATGAACTGCCATAACATGCATAATATTTTTTTTAATACGCTCAATTTGAGCTATTTAAAGCATGGAAATCATAAAAAAGCATTGTTCCAAGCAGACCATTAAAAATCCTGGATGACAAAAAGGGTCAATGCACCCTCTACGAATGGTCCATTGGCCCAAAGAATTTTCACACCTAAGATGAGGATGGCGGTAGCTACGGAGGACTTTTCGTCCTCAAGACATAATGTGAACTCTTTTTCCATCGAGCAGTTGATTTTTGAAAAAAACAGTACCAATAAGCAGTAAACTGGAAAAGTACCACGGGCGAAATATTACGGCTTCACGCATACAAAGCCAATTAAATGGAAAGACGTAATATCACGTCCATGGCAATCCTCAGAAGGATTAGCAGGACGTAATATTACGTCCATGACACGCAAAGTGTTAAACAGCTGGGTCTTATTATTCTTTCTTTCTATTATTTCCTATTTCTGCCCCCTTAAAAGTTTGGGGGAGGCAGTCTTACCAGTTATACTTCAAATGGAGGCCACTAGAAACTTCATTCCGCCCAAACAAAACCCTCCCATTCCACTGAATAAGTTTTCTGGCGAAGGCCCAGTAAATTTGGCTTTAGAGTGTCTTCCAAACAATTTTAATGAAAACATAATTAAATAGATTTCAAGTAGAATACATTATGTATGTATTTAATAACAGGATATTTAGGAGAACAGTGACTATCAATGTGAAAAGAAAGGTATAAGTATTTGGATGAGATGACCGACAGCTTAGGTCATTTGTGTCGTTGGACAGGGTAGAGAAGGAAGAATGGAGAGAAATCCAGCGTCAGCATTAGCCTGCTCTAAACAAAAGGCACTAAGGGGACCACAGCGTAACATCCCATCAGATAGATGGTGTTCTGTACTTGAAGAGCCCACTACGAAGTGCTCAAGCAGGGATCATGTAGCTCCCTGAAAATATCAACTGTCAAGCTTCCTTGATTATCACTTTGGCTTTCTGGGTCACTGTGCAGCCCTTCACACTATCAGTATCCCCTTATAAGTAAGACAATTTCACTGAAGCCTAGTCTCCCATTACAGCGACTTGTAGGAGGAATAATTTCTGTGTACATAAAAACAAAAGAGATGAAGAACAACTGTATTATTTTCCAAAGAGGTGCAGGTGATTCCATGGGAAGTTGAGGAATGTTCAGGGCAGGTGTTTCCATTATGATTCAGTGCCACTGACTGTGAAATTCGTAAGATGATGCTCTACAACAGTCTGAGACATGGACCAAATGTGTTTATGCTGGAAAATATTAAATATATTTGAATGCTCTACAATGAGAGGATTTTTCAAATATATATTTTCCAAGTCAGGATTTCATCGGATGTCAGGTTTAATACTAAACCTCAGCTTCCTGAGGCAGTACAGCCTGAGATGTCACTTGGTTTAACACCCTGAGTTCCCTCATTCCTGAGGAAGGGGGACACTGACTGAGACAATATCTTTCACTCTTGTTAACTTGATTGGTTGCCATCAGTAATAAAATAAAACATAATTTTATGTTTCTTACTCCATTAGATTAGTCCATGAAAGATAATTGACGATGTAAATGGAGACGTAACTTGTTAATGAAGAAATTAATTCTTGGGCCAGACAACTCGAAGACCTCAATAGATTCACATGTGTGGCAAGAATATTACACATGGAAGTGACTTTCCTCGCCCAAAGTAACCAAGACATAAAGTCTAATAACTTCAGGGTAAAATAATCTAGCTCATTGCATTGATTTTATCATCCTTAGCATCCAAGTCATATCTAGGACCTTGAATTTTAATTCATGAATATCCTCTTACTAGGATTAACCTGTTTCTCATTCAATGCTTTCACTTCCATGAAAAAGAAGCATAGTATTTTCCTCATCATAAAACTATAGCTCTCTTCCAGTCCATAGCTAGCTTCTCTTCAACTATAAATTCACTCCATTCACTATATAAACAATGATGTCCTACAATGTCTTTACAATTGATTTATAAGCCTTTTACTCCCACGCAAATTTCACTAAAAGTATTTTTTTGCATGAACTGCTCAAACAGAATGGTCACAGATAAAATTTCTCATAGTGCATTTGAATGAAAGTGTGCCACCCACGACTTATTTGACCCATTTGGACTGAAGAAATGGTCATAAAATATTTCCCAACCTTTTTCTCTATCCTAATTGTGTTCCTTGTAAAAAAATGTTCTACTTGCAGGCTTACTAGAATATATATATATATACAGATTCACGACAGTGCATTATCACCAATCAATATCTGAGAACTATAATTTGCAGCACAAACTATGTACATGCTTAAACCGAAATGAAACTATTAATTCTATTTAAAATACATATTATTCAAAGGACTTAATTCAGAAAGGAAGTATAAATAAAATAGAGAGTTCCTTTTCATATTTATCATATAAACATTGAAAATATACCTTTTTCACAGACCAAATGACACAAATATTTGAAAATAAAACGCTTTCCATAAGTGAAATCCTGTTGATCAACATTACTTGTAAAATCCTTGTACAATATGTCTAACCTAACTGACGGAAGTTGAACCAATTCAAACTGCGAATACAAAAATTATTAACAATATTTTGAAAGCTGTGGATTTTTAATATACAACAGGTTTATATAAAAAAACATTGAACTACTGGTGACTGTCTGCATCAGGTTGGCTGGATTGCCTATTATTTTTACCAAATTTCAAAATAAATAACATAGCAGATTCATAGTGTGTGTGCACTTATTCCACATTTGAAGAATTCAAGGGCATACAGAGATATTGAATTGCTGTTCAGTAATAAAAATTAAAAATTTAAAAATATGATAAATCCACTTCATTCTTGCTCTAATTTTTCTATTTCATCCACATCTGATGCATCCAATAGCTGAATCTTCTTCCCTGAAACAAAATAAATTCACATAGTAATTACCTCAATGATACATAAAAACAAACATTAATGAGTCAAGATAATAATAAACCAAATCAGCACAAACTATATAAAATTTTGGCAGGGGAAGAAACTTAAAAACTATATTCCTTCTTCTATTTTATTAGGAATTCATTGTTTACATTCCACTATTTCAAACAGCACCCACAAAACAAGAAAGTAATTTTAAGGACCATTTTCATAGCAAATATTAGCACCACTATCCTCTTAAACAAGTTTCATACAAAATCATTACCAAAGTGTTGTTCGATCTGCCTCAGCAGGGCTAGGGAGCTATCACTATCAACAAGATTGATAGCGAGACCTGCTTTTCCAAAACGTCCGGTTCTACCTATACGATGGAGGTAGGTTTCACAATCAGCCTTCCGCGTTAGATGATCAATGGGCAGATCAAAATTAACAACAATAGTCACTTGCTCCACATCAATACCTGAAAGATAAGACAATGACATAATAACCTCAACATTAAAAACTGATAAGACAATGATTCCCCAGAAAATGTAAATAATATAAAATTATGTCAAACATTTGTACTGTGCCAATAGGGTGTTTCCCTAATCAAAGAAAAATAAAACTATTACTTTTGACTTGTGCCCCATAGTGAATGTGATAATTTTGATCAAGTAACAGAAATACAGAAATCCTGATTGACTAATAAATCAAAGGTAAAGTTTAACCTTTTTAAAAAAAAAGCTGAAAATACTGGCCATTACGGCAGCATTATGCTGGGTATGACTTCATAAGTGCATTTTGTAAGATATGCAGTTTTCATGAACAGAATTTATTGGAGCATTTTTTGAGCAATAATTTGTGAACAAGAGAAGCAAGAGCAAGAACACACTTGAGACTGATTTGTCCGAGTAAGGTCTGTGCTCTTGGCATTGACTTTCACAGCATTTAACATACCATTGTTTTAATTAATGACCCATTTCATTTTTCATTGCTTTCATCGGCTGCACTTGGTATTTATGTCAGGAATATTACGCCAGTTTCTCCTCACTATCATTTTCGTGAACCTAATATAAGGCTCTCACTCTAACTAAAATATAAAATTCTCTGTTTTTTCCAGGTTTTCTTGGTCTAAATGTCTTCAAAATTCATGGTCCATTGATGAGCCATTTAAGTCAGAAATATTGATCACGTAGCAATTACCGGCCGTACGTCAACAAAAAAATTAACTAATGCAGCAGACGCTGTGAATGCAAACACAGCAATGAAAGAGCTATCTCTTGTGACGTCACCTATCATTAGCAAAATTAGGGCCAGCAAAAGGTTGTGAGTGGGAAGATGGTGAGAGCAGGGTGGCAGGGAAGAGAAGTCTCTGATTTTTTGCCAGGGTCCATGGACACTTTGAATACCGGTCTTCCAATCACAGGTTTAAGGTCAATGCGTCGTCATGGCCCACGGACCAATAATTGCGCTTCGAATATAAGTGAACAGATAAATGCTTTGAGAGTATCCACGAGTAACTGACCTTGAAACATGAACGACACATCAATTTTTCTTTTGATCCATCATTCGTAGTTTTACAATCAGGTTCGAGAGATTTTTAAGGTTTTATGACGAAATGCACGGCTTTTTCCAGGTTTTTTCATGGTAGACAAAAGTCACGGCTTATTCAAGGTTGAGAGGGAGCCCTGTTATACCAAGCCACACTATTCTTAACCCAACAAAAAGGTTTTCTGAAAGCAGATGACTAGTTTTTTTGACTAGCTTTGGATTCTAATTTTGTGTAAAGAATTTCTAATTAAGCAAGAAAGTGGATTTCTTAGCCTTGGAAACCCCACAAGAAACCTCATCCCAATCGATGTGATATGAGCTTCGAAGACTGCTATACATTAAATTACAGTGGAAGCTCGGTATAGTGAGAACGGCATACTGTGATAATTGGATTATAGCGATTGATAATTTTTGTACCACCAAACAGGCTATGTTTTGTATGGAAAATAAATCAGATGTAGTGAAGTAAAAAATTTCCTTCCATAGTATCTGCTCCGTATTACGATGGATATCTCTCAAGGGTGATGCACCACTGAGTATACATTAACTATTGTGTTTTGTATTATCTGTGAAATAAACTAAAAATATACTATAAGTGCTATCTCTACAACACCTAAAGGCAGTTATACCCAAACATTAGCAATATACGGCCTTGGGTACACTCTGCGCACAACCATGTCACATTCTTCTATTGTTAGGCCCAGTCAAAAGTGGGAGGGGAATGGACTGACTGGGACGGATGATGAAAAAGATGAAAGAAGTAGAGAGAGTTAGGTCCACGCCTACCCTACGGCTGGCTTCATCGCTAATTGGCGATGTCTTAATGGCAGGCACATTGCAGTGAAAGCTCCTCCATCTTTTCCCATAGTAGGGATGATTTTGAGAAAGTTGAAAGTGCAACACTGCCACCATTAGATTGGTACCCTTTAATAGATTTTTTACTCATGGAAATCTAGAGCAGAACGTTCCTATGATATATCACTAAAACTGAAGAAGTCAATTAATACCAACAAAACATTGATTCTAAGCTCTAGGAATAAAAGGACCCAATATCTTTTACCTACAAGGAATTACTGCAGATAAAAAAATATAATGACAAAAATTTTCCAAAAAAAATCAGCAGGGGAACAATACACCCATGTCTCGTATGGCGCAATTTCGATATAGCGCAAATTCGTTCCTCGGGGAAACATTGCAATGCAGTGTAGCCTAATCAAAAATCTTAAACGCTTTCGTGATAAAACGTGAACTTACGCTAAGTACACACGAAATTTCTATCATTTTACGCATATAAATATTATTGCTTGCCTCAAATCTTCTTTTTTGTTTATATATTAATCGAAATCCATTGCTGTGCATTGGCCAAAAGTATTACTCGTCATTGGGTCCAGATAGCCGGCCTACCGAAGTTATTTATCTCGTCTCCTTAACAGAATGAGTTGATTTAGATCATTAATTAAGCGTGGGGCTAGTGAAATGAGTTTT
Organism: Ischnura elegans; assembly: GCF_921293095.1. NCBI lineage: Eukaryota > Metazoa > Arthropoda > Insecta > Odonata > Coenagrionidae > Ischnura > Ischnura elegans. The sequence goes on from NC_060253.1 coordinate 95,890,335, forward strand.
TTTTAAGCAATACTGGTTGAGACGTAATTTTTGCCATCATAGGTTATCGGGCGATTGACTTCAAGCCTTCAAGGTCATCGGTATCCACAGGGGAGAAATGGAGCGGTGGCCGAGTTGCGCATGAATAGCATCAACATATAAGAGGGTCCACTATAGAGTCTCAAACACAATAGCTTCGTTCCCTCCCCGCAGTCGTAGGCCCTCTGCGTCTCAAGAATACAGTTCAGCAGTAGAAGGTGATTTCGATAGAGCCATGCAGAGTAAAAACCAAGATAAAATGGCAAAAAATAGGAATGCGGGTAGAAAAATCAAGAATTTATCAATAAAAACCATAAACCTAGAAGAGAAATTGATATAGGTCAATTGTTATGAAAATGGAGAACGTCAAAGCGATATTGCACGGAAGTTTAAACGCACAATGCCTTATTCTGAATAAAGACTAAGTTAAAACGTCAGTGACCTCAGCCACACCAACTTCAACCAAGCGGTCTACACATACGGAAAGTTCATAGTGAATCAGTACAAAAAGACGAGAGAGGTAATCGCTCCGAGACATTTAGTGAAAGCTCCGGTTGGTTCCAGAATTTAACGGCAAGCAGGTATTTCCAGTGCGGCGATATCAGGTGAATCTGCAAGTGTTGATAGCGCAGTCACCACAACATTTTCTGATGAACTCCAAGCTGTGATTGAAAGTGGCTCCTTTCCCCTCAACTAGTTTTTAGAGTTGACGAGACGATATTCTTCTGGAAAAGAATGCATTCTCGTTCATTCATTTTTAGGGAAGGAAAACCTGGGTTAGGTTTCAAGGCATTTAAAGACTGTTTCACGTAGCTGCTAATGACTCGGAGGACTTCAAATTAAAATGATTTATCATTCATAAACTCCGCTAGATATGAAATAGCATTTAAAGTAGCATTTGCCTGTCATTTCGATGAGCGACAAAAGGGCCTGGGTGACACAATAGTTGTTTTTAGACTGGTTTGAAAAATCGTCAACTGCCGGGAATGCATTATGAACCCCTGAGATAGCAGATGTTAGCCCACCCGCACGACAGGAGGGAATTCCAAAAGCACGTAAGAATTTTTTTTAACGTGAATAAAAGTCTTCAAATGCATGCATACTATCTTTAAAGATGTTTTAAACTATAAACATTTATATAAATAATGTTTTCTAAGGCTATTTATGGGAATACATATTTTTAGAGGAAATTCAATACCCAAGACCTATGCTACCAGGAACGCAACCCTATCTTCCCAATGTTAAAACGCTCTCGTATAACGCAAATTCGTATAGCGCAAAGACCCCAAGGAACGCATCCCTTGCGCTATACGAGACATGGGTGTATTGAGTTTGGTTATGCAGGATGCATATCACATAAACACTCATACGACTCAGTAACACTCAGTGAAATCAATAACTGTTCAAAAATTTTTTTCTGAAAGAGGGAAAAGTGATGATATCATGAAAAATCGTGACTAATTCAAGCAGAAATTATCATGCTATGCAAAAAAAACTTTCTGTTTACAGCAAAGTTACCATGAAGTGCAACATTGAGAGGGTTAAATCATACATTGAGAGGGTTAATTAGCAATAAAAATAATTATCCTCAATTAAAATTGGAGTAGAACGATTCCGTAATCAAAGAAACATAGATTATATTTTGGTATTATTAAAATATTCACAATAATCACTCTGTAATTTTTCTAAAATTTTCTACTAATTTGTGTTTTCAAGCAATAAATGTTGTGCATTAAATTTAAAATATGTAGCATTGTAATGACAAGTGTTCCAAAAATAAAACACTAAGCATCAGTTACCACAGTACATCATTGCACATTCATTTGATCCTTCATCTCATCAAGAAACACCATTGCCCACACATTCCCCAACCCTCTCATGCATGGTGTCCTTATATGAGGATGCCAAAGTTTTCTCGTTTTGACCAAATATAACTCGGTCAGTTTCCTGATCTACATCTTGAAAGTGATAATATGCATAAACAAAATTTAGTAACAAAAACCCAAAATGTTTCCATGAGTGTTAACTAATCAATTAAAGTCATAATAATACTGAAAAAGGTTGTGAAAAGTTTTACCTACCAATATGATCAATTCAAAATTACAGCATATTACATGACGAGGATCTGTTTCAAGCAGCATGTCCTCGCATGAGGACTTTAACATTTAGCCATTACAGGCAAAATTGTCTTTTTATAATTATATTACTTAAATTTTATGGTTAAACACATATTGAAACTCAATTTTAAAAATCGAAATCGCTCAAATTTAGTAAATAATACATGAGGGGGTTAAGATATGAACGACAATAGCATGAGCGGATAGGGAAGTGCACTAATTTTTTTTTATTGCTGAATTTGAAAGTTTAGCCTAAAAAAGAAACATTAGTATAGTCACTTTTATTTTCTGCATCTGGGGTATGCACTTTAAAACGTTTTGAAAGTCGGAAAATTTCATGTTGCGCTGAAACACAGTGCCTCCATCTTGATTGAGATGTGACGTCACAAGGCAGTAGTCACCAGTGGAGTATCGCTGTATTCCGTCGCCTTCTTTAGCGCGGCGAGAGTTTCCGGGAATCGGTGGAGTTTGCTTCCTAAAAATGTCGTCTAGTACCGAAAACATGAATTCAAAATAGAATTATAAATGATTTTTTGTTCCAAATGTCATCTCGACGTCGAAACAAAAGCCTGGAGAAGATATTCATTCCCGTGCCTTAAGCACAAGCTATACGGAATAAATGGCTCAAGGCTGCTCCTGACTCTTACCTATCGATGATATTCTGTTTTGAAGATCAATTGAAGGTATCGTAAGATCAAATTGATATTTATATTATAATAATTTACTTAATAGGTACCTCAGTCACATCAGAAAGTGTGTTGAGTCAAAATATAGCATCTTCCGCGTAGACCTACGTAATTTATAAACTGAAAGTAGTTTGGTTAAAGAATTATGGCACGACTGTTTTTTCACACGACCGGGCAAAATGAGTACTTTGCCCATGATATGTGCATATATGATAACAAACGATTTTTGTTAAAGTTAATCTTTATTTGTTGAAATTAGTACATTTATAGGTGATACAGATATAAAGGTACACGGCAGGTCGCGCGGCGTAATTTGTACTCCACTGGTGACGGGTTCATCTTGCTGATCTAAAAAATAAGCTACAATACCTCGAACTTTGAAAACTCGCAATATAGGCAGTCAAAGTACATTGTAAGAATACACGAGACCATTATAGCCCAGAATGTACGTACAATGTCGAAATCCTTGGTTTTCAAAGATTGACGTATTTTATACGCCATCGCGCCCGGTCCAGGGTTATCAACTTTTATTTCATCCTATTTGTTAGTGGAAATTATATTTCAGAATGGTTCTTTTAGCACTGCTACTGAGGTAAACTGGTAGGTACTGAGTACAAGGTACTGAGGTATGTACTGAGTAAGTAAACTCCCTTTGGAGTAATGTGAATTACAAGTGTTCGAGATATATGGCATTTTATATTCGCTTTGTGTTCTTATTAATTATGCCTGTACGCATATTGTTGCTTGCCGCGAGCTTTTAATGGTATGTGCTCTTGCAAGAGTGGTTTTCATTTTTAATGTGGAAGTTGGTCAGTATAAGCAAAGAAAAAATTAACATTTTAGCGCACACCAACCCTTGTAGTCATCGTATCTCGGCGTTTGTAATGACACTGCTAAAATACCTAAACGCCATAATGACGATAAAAAAATTGTCTCATGTCAATGATTGCTGCAATTATAATTAATGATAAACTAGACGCCGTATGATCACAATGAAGGCAACAAAAAATAATGCCATGACGGAGACTTGAAACTCGGTCCTTCGGATAATATATTTCCTTCGACTCGTGCACTCTACCACTACCCCAACCGACCTATTGGGTAATGGAGGATATTTTGAATTTATATATATAACTTGTAAAAAGTAACGCATGAAAATTAATTAATTACAGCCTAACTAACGCCCTAATTGAAAAAGATGCAGCAAGGTACGCGGTCTCCCCTTGTTAGCCTTAACGTCTCGCATTTCTATGGAGCGTTGAACCTGTCCTCCTTATTCAAAAATTCAGTAACCATAAATACATCAAAGTTTGGTATACCATTTATAAATCGTTGGAATTTTCCTTCTCCCAACCAAGATTATCTTTTCTTGAACCCATCCTGGACAGCGAACCATTGCAACAACCAGCCAGCTCGGAAATAAGGCTAACATCCCATGATTCTAGTAGCGAAGGGCGAACGTTCCGGCCGGCGTGAATACATACGCAACGAATAAGTCTTGCAGCAAACGTCTGAAATAGGTTTATTAGTTTGACTCGGTTCTTACAAAAAAAGTTTTGGCATGATAAACGGCATTGTGCCAAAATATACCCAGCGAAAAATAAATGCCATCATGCATTTATTAAAGATTCAATGTGCTATTCGTACTACTCTTTCCAAACTTGAAGTTGACACGTAAATGAATATTAATATATTACGCAATGATGAAGTCGTTTACTCAAAAGAGAAGCAGCCACATATATAATCTGAAGATATTTTATGACAGCAAAAAACGGATACCCTCAAATTCTGTAATTTTTCTATGCAATAATAGTGGTAGAACTAAACGGTGTAGAAGCTGCCTTCTGCTACTGCCTTGTGACGTCACGGCCAATATTCAACATGGACACCCGTTTTCGCGGCCTTTGAATTTTTCCATATTTCAGACGGTCATCTCGAATCAAGTATTCACTATTAGGATTTAAACTGTGGTTTTACGACATTATGTTATTCTGAACTCTAATTTAAAAAATGTGTTTGGTGCATTTGAAACACTAGTGCACTTCCCTATTGTACAGTGTGTGCACTCACCTCTTGATAAGACATTTGTTGTGATGAGGACTTTTTCAAGTCCTTCCCTAAATCGATCCAAAACTGCTATCCTCTGATCAACGGTCAAGTCACCAGATAAAATAGCAACTGCATGACCGTCTTTTGACATCTTTTCTGACAGCCAGCTGGCAGTTTTCCTGGTCTGGTTTAGGAAGAAAATTTGTTCATCAGTGACCCCATACAGTTTAATGCAATAACCACACATAATTCACAGCCAAAAACACATATATACTCACATGGCAAAAAATCATGGCTTGTCCAATTGTTACAACTCCATATATATTTGATATTGCAGCGTACTTCTCTTCTTGAGTGTGGCACATGACATAGTATTGCTTAATATTATCCAAAGATTCTTCCTCCCTCTTGAGCCTAATGATTACTGGGTTTGAAACGATAGCTTCTGCAAATTCCATTACGTCTTGCTCATATGTTGCAGAGAAGAACATCATCTGACAACTTCGAGGTAAACACCTGAAAGAGCCATCATATTTGGAAATAAGATCTAAATAGGTCAAAGAAATAAGAATAAGCAACAATCGAACCAAACATATAAATAGCATACTGAAAGGAACCAGCAAACAAAAACAAACTCCATTCCATTCACCATTTCTTCTCTGCCATTTTCCCAGTAATGTGATCACTCGTCAGTGCTATAGGCACCTGGCTTTATTTTTGGCAGGAAAACATTGTTCATATCTTACCCTCCTGTTTTATTCGCCACGTCTAGAGGGCACTGCCCCAAATGTTAGGAAAGGTGGCTTCCAGTAATCGATCAGCAAGTATGTCTAGGGAGGATTCACTACAAGGTACTTTTAGGGTATACGAACCATATGCATGACATTTAAAATGAATGGGATATGACATTCCTCACGGAATTTAATCTGAAGATTGACAACTTCAGTTCATCTAGTGTAGCGACAGACTTAGTGCAGCAGGATCAAGTTTGACATTATCTATGCTTTTTTCCTTGAGAGGCAATTTTTTGTGCTCCAAAAAAACCATTCAATGAGAACCAATAGTTTCTCTAAGATTTGAATCAGCCCAAGAGTAGTGACATGGTAATCAATTCTACTGTGTTTAAAAGAACAGACACACTATAATATATCAGTTTTCTTGAAGCCCCCTAGTGAGGTTTTTGATTTTGAAGTTTTTAAAAATGAACAGACTGAAGCTGAGCCGGAAAACACTCCTAACATTGATATGAGAGACAATAAAACCTTCAAGCCAATCAAATAATTAGCAGTGGAGTTGTAGTAAAACATTATATAGGCACGTAAATACAAATTAAAGATGGGCAAACCAGTAATAAATAATTTTTAATTTAATAAATTCAATAATGGCAGACCAAAGAAAAAATTGTGATACATCTAGCCTGCAGAAGTGCACTTATGGAGAGAAAATGGCTCCTTCAGCATCCATCTGTCACTCACTTGTGAATCCTAAAACTTTGATCTTGATGGCCTTGAGTGGCAATCATGACATCTGCTTCATCCAACACAAAAACTGATATTTTAGATAGGTCGAAGAAACGGAGTTTCATTCCCCAATCTTGAACTTTACCCGGAGTACCAATTATAATATGATCGGTAAGGGTTGTGCCTCTTTCAACTGAAAATAAATCGAATGCAGACTTTAATTAATTGGACGTTTCAGAAACTAAGGTTGTCTCTATGACACTAATGGAATTTCATAATTCACTTAAACAAAATAAAATTATGACATAGTTGAGCATGATATAATTTCATCCTTTCAAATTTTACCTTCCTCTCCTCTAACAGCCAATCTTATCTTTATCTCAGGACAGTATTGAGCCATTTTACTGGCTACTTCACCAGTTTGTACGGCAAGTTCATATGTGGGTGACAGGCATAGCACCTAAAATAAGAGAGCTCTCAATTAGTGAAACAAAAAAGATACAATCGATTGCCATTAGCTCAATCACAATCGAATTTGATACCCTCAAAAGCAATGCCTATTGACTAACCTGGGGATAATTTTTGTTAGGATCGACACGGCTAAGCATAGCTAACACAAAAGCGGCAGTTTTCCCTGTTCCTGACTGAGATTGAGCAATCATATTTTGGGGCCTGCAATCAAAAGCATGGTTCAATTACAGTCACGCATATGTCAACATGGTAATTGAATGAGGCTGAGGAAGTTCAAGTAATGACGGAAAAAAGGTGTTCAACTCACGGATCTGCAAGGAGGGTCGGTAAAGCCGTTTCTTGAATCTTGGACGGCGAGTTGAACCCCATGGAGTACACACCCTTCAAAAGTTCAGGTTTCCTGAAAATACGGGGAATATTACCACCTACAAAAGCTACTGCGATCCATAAGACTAGAAAATACTGTACTTACAAGTTTAATGCCTCGAATGACTTAACAGAATAAAGTGGGGAGTTGGGATCCTTGCACTGCACGCTAACATCGTTTTTATTTTCCACAAGACCCTTTCTAATTATTTTCTGCAGAAGAGAACGCTCCGCAGGAGATATTTCTTCCTCTTTCGGATCATCCGAGTCAGAGCTACTTTTAGATATTGCTACAGCTCCAACCTAAAGTCGAAAAATTCAAAGAAAATGTCTTAGTCACCACTCCTGAGGCATGAACCACTCAATACAGTGAGAAAACAATGATTACCTTCTTAACCAGCTTCTCCTGCTCCTCTGCATTGCGCGCCCAATCAACTTTCGCAGCCATAAGTCATTAACAAGTTAAAATATCTCTTAAGAATACTTTCTTAGTCAAGGAAAAACAGTATGTCAATTCCTCGTTAATTTACGTCCAAATATCCAGATTTGCAGACTGGATTGGCCAGCGCGGTCGCGTGTTAAACTGTCATAGACACAGGTTCATGGAAAGTTGGATAAATCCGAATCGTCCAGGAACGTCTTAACCCCTAATACATTTTCGGCCGCTAGAGGAGCTGTTGAAGTGAGCACCTTGGGGTAGAGTTGGGTGGTGTAGGACCTTTCTTTTCTCCGCCTTCTGGAGAAGGGGATGATAAATCACTTGAAAATTAACTCTATCATAACGTCATTTTTCTCTGAAACAGGAAGCTATGATACAACTAATTGCGAAAATCTAATACAGAAAATGAACATTTTCGTCCTCTATCACAATTCGATTCTTCATTGTTTTGAAAGATATTAAGTTGGCCCAGAAAAGGTCATTCCAATTTACGGATTATCGCTCATGTAAATATGCTGTATTTTCGTTATTACATTGGCAGTGTAATTATTAATTAACAATTATTATTATTTCACTTAGCAAAATATCACATTATGCCTGAAGTTCAATTATAACAGAAACAATTGTTCTTTAATGAGTATGAAGCAAGTAAACGTTTTTCCTGAAAGCAACTCCCATCCAAAACATTTCCAGTCATTCCGGCAGTCTTTGTTGATTGGTTTTGACGGTTGTGACAGGGTTCTTGGTTGTGACTATGATTAGGATAAAACAAAAGCGAAAGGCATAATAAAACTGTAGCCATAATAAAAAAAATACCATATATCTTTCATAAATACACACATGGTCCATGGACACACCAATGCAAATGTTATTTACAAGTGATATTAATAATTAAAAGTCTCATATAAATGTTCCAATGTTTCCGGGAGATGTAAATTCTCGCACACGCACAAAGACCAGAAAACTTTTTTCTTAGAATGGAAATGCCTTTCAATATAAAGCTTTGTATCGCCCAATTAACCTTTTAAAGTGACATTTTTCTGTTTTATTTCGAATTTAAGGTGTAGTGCGACATGGGGATAATTTCGATAAGTCTAATGACTACATTTCCATAACAACGAAAATAAAGCAGACTCACTTCAGCGCCAATTTTTTGTATAAATTGGGATGACCTATTCTGGGCCAAGTTGTTGGTACTATTGTTCTCGTTCGAATCGATAGTTGCTACATCGATAGTTTTCGATAAGAGGCGGGAAGTGTTTGTGTTTTTATTTTGGTGCATTAGAAGCGAATGGAACATTGTTTTGTTTCGATTCCTGCCAATACGTCTATCTTTTTACCCTTTCTGGTCTACCTTTGTTGTTTTAAGCAATGAGAAAGTCACTTGCACCATCATTCAAAAGCGTCAACGCTCGACCTATGGGAAAACCATTAGAAAACAATGTGCAAAATTCGTGTACAGGTGGTACGTAGTGTTGCTTTAAAGTGCTCGTCGATACTCTACCGTTTCTCTTATTATATAATTTTTAATTAAAGGAGGCTCGTCTGAGACTGTTCGCAGTGCAATCAGTATCCTTAACTTGTTGAAAGAGAGCACCGTATCATCTGGTGAAAACGACCTCCTGTGTCAACAAACAACTGGGATCAATTACTCAGCCAACTCACCTTACAATGCGTTGCCTGTCAGCCAGTGTAAACGACCATTGGCTGATGCCTTCGATAATGTAGATGAAGAGGAATGCGTTCGAGTGCTACCTTCACCTAATGAGATGGTGACAGTTAAAAGGTGAGAAAACTAGATTCTCAAGTATTACCTAATTAATTGACATTATGATAACGTGTTTCTTTTTTTTACAGGAAGTTCAATGTTGTGTGGGGAAAGTTGTCAAAGAAAAAGCATAAAAAATGGGAAGGTGATGGATTAGCTGAGATAGGACCGAACTCTGTTATTTTGAAGGTGTGTTGATTTGTACCGGGCAATCAAATTTCAATCAAACGGTTAGCTCCTCTTGAAAAAGAGTTAATTTTAAATACTACCCTTGGAATATGCTCTGTTATAAGAATAATATGGTAATAGTCAGTTGGAAGAACTGTGGGAATCCATCTGTGAATTTGGGGCATTTCTTCAAACATTTTCTAGTTTCTTCTCGTTCTCTTGTCTGTTATTGTATATTATTATACCTCATATAGGTTTGTTACTTTATATGTTGCTAAAATGCATTGTATTTACTTTTGAAGGATTGTGATGGCAAGATTCTTGGATCCACCAGAGGTGTTAAAACGGATGAACTGGAAGAGGGTAGCCGAGTGATTGTGGGGGGAAAGGAAATTGAGGTAATTTTCTTATTTAATCGTTTACAAAGTGGTGAATTCTATCCATTGTTGTACAATGGTGTCATAGAATTAATACTGCAACTCTGCTCAAAGTTCTTCCATTAATGTTCCCCAATGTCAGGGCTATCTTTCTCTGATAACAGAGATGAATTGTGTCCCAGCACCTTTTTCGGTAGACTGGAAGTTTTTCGACCAGGGAGAGCATGATTTTAGTATTACTGCAGTTGGACAAATTTGAAGTGGATGCATTTGCATTTTATCATATTTTTTACTTGGAGTAGTTGTCATGCTCTTGTATGGGCAGTAGTATTTAGAAAAAGTAGTTGCGTAGTTCAAAGCAATCGATATAATTACAACTTACTATTGACAAATTCGTTTTAGTGAGGGTATATGGCTGGTGTTCGCTTCCCATCCGGTGGACCTGGGTTCAAATCCTGGCATTGTTGAAGATAATTCAGACTGCTCAATCCATACTTGAGTGCTCTGTGTGGGGCACATCAAGTGCAGCACTCCATCCATCATTTGGGACATTAACCTGTGTTCCTGTTGGTGCCTTTCAATCGTAGTAGGCTAATTCTGATGCTTCATGTCTCTCTATTCTTCTTTCCCTCATTGTGCGAATGGCCGGAGTTGTTGGTTGCAGGGTATCCAGCGACTGGGAAAATCGGAAATTATGCATGCATTATTCATGAATTTTTGCACCAACCGGGTTTTCAAAAAATGCATTTCAGATAAAAATTTTCCATTTCAACACCCATTTTCTGGCCTAAAATGTGTTTGTCATAATTTTAAGTGCAGTACCTAAATTAAACGAATGGGGATGAGTTGTTGCAGTGACTTCTAAAATTATGAGGGAGAAAAAAAATTACCCTTCACAGGGATGCATGCGTCAAAAGTCACTGGACCAGTGCCCTAATACACCACGGAGGTAGTTGAGAGGGAGTGATTACTCAAGGCAACTGATTTTGCCCGAAATCTTTACATGCGAATATCTCTCGAACCCGGGCCTATGTGGAAGAATGCCGTGACACTTTTTCTGCCTTACCTAGATATAGTTTCAGAAAATAACATCAGCATCCAGATCCTGAACATCGCTCTCGCGATGTCTCCTTGTTAGTAGAATTTGTACAGCCGCATTGAAATGTGGAATGTCAGACAAGATAACAAGATGGAGATAGCTAGCACTCTTTGACATGAGTAAGATTCAAAAACACAAAGAAAAGAATGGGAGGTGACGTGACTCGCTTGAAGTGGCTTGGCTCGCATTGAAGAAATTTAAATTTTAAATGAAATGTGTGCTAACTAATATATTCCTTGTCCTTGTAAATACAAAATTATAATGTAAAACTATTGAAGTAATTTTGGTTGTTTTAAAATTCATATCTATCGTAGTAATCACGTAACATTAACAATAATTTTGTAAAATTTCACTGGAAAACCGGGAATTGTGCGTACGTTTTTCTGCACTGATGGACTGGATGCCCTGGGTTGCCTCCACCAAATATCTTGCTATCTTGTTATGGGTTATGGCCAATGTAACCCCATGTATCTAATTGACCCAGTTTTGGATAAGAGTGGATATATTAAGATGATAATTATTTCACTATGTTGTTACAATGGGCCAGTTGCATGATTTTTTTTTACTTTGGTATATGAAAATATGATCAAATTGAGATGTGACAAAATAGTCCAGGTATTTTTTCAATGCGCCGTTATTAAGTAATCAGCGCTCAAAAATTCGATTTTTGAAAGTCATTTCAAACGGGCCACTTCTCCCGCCAACCGGATGTGACGAAACACCACTCGACGGAGGACAGCAATACGTTGGAGTTCTGGTGTAACGTTGGAAATGTTGGAAATTCATCCATTCTACATAGTTTTTTGGTGCCTACGAGAAGTATGGCTCAATCCAGCAAGTCTTATAGATACTGTTTCGTCCCGCACTGCCAGAGTACGACTAATAGGAACCCAGAAAAATTATTTTTTAATGGTCCTACGGATCCCGAACTGCGTAAGAAGTGGTTCACGGCGGCACGAAGAGATAAAATGCTCGGACCGAAAACCACTTTCTCTTGCTGCGAAGACCACTTCAATGTGAGTACCAGTGTTAAGATAAGTATGCTATATCGCAATTGTCTTTTCTTATAAGACATTCGCCGGCAGAAATGGGAGGTGCATTTTTCTTGATAACATAGATATTGCTTTCTGTTAATATGCATTTCATTTACGAAATTTTTCTTTTAAATAGGTCACTGATGACGTCGAAAATATACTTGAGTATAGAATGGGAATGGTCTCAAAACTCTATCTGAAAAAGGGAGTCATTCCCCACATTTTCAGTTGTCAGAAAGATAGAGAGAGAAGCCATATCAGGCCCCAGCGAGCTGCAACTGTGAAGAGGCAGCGAATAAGTTTAGTGGCCGATGCCATGGAAGAGTGTCAGGAAATGGAACGGGTCAATGAATGCCTGAATGAAAGCCTTGGATCGACGGAATATCCTCTACCATTGCCAAATACTCCTGAGGATACACCTGGAATAAGCTGTGGCGAGAACAGTAAAGAAGAGAACTGCTCAAAAAATATTTCCGTGCAGGTACTTAGATTAATAATTATTATTATTTACGAGCTGGCACTTTTGCATGTTCATTTACAAGAACCAGAATAAGCTGTCATATTTAAATACAGAAATTACATAATCACTGTTTTTGTAATGATAAATTAGGATTTTGTAAGTAGCTAAATCAACATCCTTGGAGGGTTTAATGTTTATGTTTTTGGGGGAATGGTCAGGGTCACAGTCCAACAAAGTATCTGAGGAAATACAGCAGGAGACTTTAATAATAATATACTTACTCTATGCTTGAAGGGAGTCTAAAAAAGCTTAATCCAAGCGTGATCCAACGGTATGAAAACTAGTATTAAATTGAGTGAGGCCTTGAATGGTAAAGCAATAATAGCCCTTGCTTTGGCTAAGAGTGGTGCTGCATTTAATAGTTGTTCATCAGTAGAAAAAAACTCTGAACAGTATTGAAATAAGATTGTACCCACTATTAATAACAGAATTTGTAAATTGAGAGAGGTGATAATATTTTCAGTGGAATTCATAAATTGCAGTGGGATTCATAAATTTCAAGAATCCTCCCTTCAATTTTTTTATTTTCTCAGGAACAATTTGCCATCAATAGTTAATGTATAAGGTGAATATGTAGAGAAATAATTGTAAATATTGAATGATAGACAAACTCTGGTGTAGGAATGATGAGAAGATTTCCTTAGCTTCCGAAATCATATCACAGTGCATGATATGGTTTTGACTAGTTCCGCTGGAAATTGTTCCTTGGGTTTTTGACTTGCAGTAAAGTTTGCAGCAGCATCCTATTAGTTCTCTTATCCACTGTTTGTTTTTAGGGAATTTTTATACATGACTATACATAACCACCATTGTATGTGCAAGATGGAAGATTTTAATTTGGGGATTTAGTGACGGATGTCATCAATTTGGGGATAAATAAATGGATGCATGTTATATTCTTTAAATTAGACTATATCAAGTACTAATCCATCTTTGAATTTTCATTTACTTTAGGTTAACACAATGTTAAAAAATGTGAGAAGCAAGGGTGTTCAATGTTCTCCGAGAACAGTATCTAACAGTACGTCACCTCTGAAGTTGCCTAAGCAACCAAAGAAGGCAGTGGAAGACATGGAGCTCAGTGCTGAGGCATCATCATCTTCTGAAGAAGAAATGCAAGCCCCTTCAGATGACTCGTATGAATTTGGGGAAGAAGATATCCTTGATTCATTTCCATTGGGTGGTGTGATGGATGTATCATCAGCCATCATCAAAAGGATAAAAGCTTATCCTAGACTTTATATAGGTCTACCAGTGGATTCATACACAGTAATTGAAAAGTTGTGTGAATTCACTAAATGTAAAGAGGGAGAAATCGTGTTGACTCTAAAGAAAATAAGACTAAATGAACAATTTGAAGTCCTCGGGCATGACTTTGGCATTAGCAAGAGTCAGGCCAGTCGCATATTTGCAAAGATTCTGCCCCTAATTTATAGTTACTTGAGAGGACTTATTATTTGGCCTTCCTCATTTGATATAAAAATGAATCTCCCCATTCCATTTCGGGCTAGATATGCCAAGGTGGAATCAATAATTGATTGTTTTGAAGTAGAGATTGAAAAGCCATCGAATCCTTTGTCTCAGGCCCTTACATGGTCCGAGTACAAAAAGTGTAATACACTAAAGTACTTAGTTTCATGTACTCCAGATGGCCTAGTTAATTTTGTATCAAAAGGTTATGGAGGTCGTGCCAGTGATGCAGCCATAGTTGAGGATTGTGGGTTCCTTGAAGTTCTCCCATCAGGGGTATCAGTCATGGCAGATAGGGGGTTCAAGCACATAGATGGATTACTGACAAAGAAAGGTTGCCAGCTGGTAAGACCCCCTAGTGTTGCCTCAGGTGAGGTGCTAAACTCCATGCAGGTGAGGGAGACAAAGCAAATTGCTGCTTTGAGAATACATGTGGAGCGAGTTATTAGCAGATTAAGGGAATTCAGGTATCTTGTGCCCCATGCTTGCATATCTCACAATGCCATCAGCAAAACAGATATGGTTGTTGCTGTGACATGTGGCATCATAAACTGTCAAGGAAGAATTGTGTAATGTCATTGAAATGTGCTCTGATCATCAAAATACTTCTGTCTTTGGCTACCTTCACTGATAGCGCATTATCCTTACAGATACCTTTGATATGTCTTTTTTCAATTTATTCTTATTGTATATTTTTGTATCTTGTAGCATTGTTACAAAGTTCAGTTGTTATACCTTATGATGTCTTGCCTAAAACATACAAAATGCTTCCCACTGCAGCTGCATATTTGACTATTTCCTTCCTTCAACTAAACAAATCAATGGCGTGAAGTAAGCAGCAGCACCATGACTGCTATTATTCTATGAAATATTTTATGAATAATTCAGATTCATATCCATATTGTACACATTATGATGCATTTTTAAGGTGTCACCGTAAGCTTTGAATTCTTTACAGTGACAATGAAGATATATATGGCCTTAACCCCTATGGTATTATCTACATGGTGTGACCATTCTGGATTGTCGTTAAGATGAAAGTCTCAGAATTTTATGTTAGTTGAGGGTTTCTTGAATTGCTGTCTTTTCCTTGTAATACGCTTGATGAAGGAGAACAATTTTTGATAATAATTTGTGTATTAACTACTTCAACTGTATTTGGAGTCAGTTAGTTGCACACCACATGAACATCCCTATGACATATATGATGTACCCTCTTATTCCAATGATATTCACCAATACCAAAGGCATGAATTATCTCCTGAAAACAGTATGGGTTGGCAGGTTGAGGTATACTTTGGTTGATCATTAAATGAGTCGTAAATTGTTAGGAATTGTACCAAGATTAAGACCTTGAGGGTCAGCACTTTTAATTTTCAGTGGTGGGGGAAAAAGAGTTACCAACAAATGGAGAATATTTTACAATTCTTACTTAATAGAGAGAAGACATATAATACAGTCTAGAGACTTTAATTTGAAACCATACTCTTGAGCTTAAGAAATAAAATTTCATAGTAAGTGTAATCGAAAGCTTTAGATAGGTCAAAGGAAAATCAAAATTATCTTTTGAAACCCGTTTGAAAATGCCTCTGACTAGGCCCAACAATTATTGCAGTAACATTGGCAACCTATTTTAGGAGTAGAAGAAAAATTATAGATTTAAAGTACTCATAAAATATCTTTCTAATGTAAATGAACTGATTTAGTTGGCAGACAGTGGGGCAATGTATTGAATGTAATTCTTGATGGCAGTAATGGGGAGTTCAATATAGATAGGGAGACATAATAGAAAATGCATATATGTTCTCTTCCACTTCATTGCTTTAGGCAGTAAGATTAGGATTTCCGTTTGTCCTACTCCATAATCACTACTTCACTGTCATAGCTCTCTTCCAAGCATTGGTATAGACAAATAATACAAGGAAACATAAGAAATTTGTTAATATTCCTCTTTATAAAACCAACAGTAACACAAGTATCAAGTATGTAAGTAATCAAAATAAAGAATTGTACATTACAGGAAATATATTTTCCTTCCAAAACTTCATTGCATTATTAATCAATGCCATGCATTTATGCTGATCAAAGTCAACAGACACTATTTCGACCTCCTGGCTATCCTCAAAGTCAGGTCTAGCAACACAAAAATACCCCTTCCTCCTACCAGTCATCAGCATTTGTAGCTGCATTTGGGCAAAATGCTGTTTTGCAGGGAAGAATGAACCATTGCATTGAACAATATATTTTGCATAGCTACTCAAGCTAATAGGGCACTTGAACTCAAATACATTGTTTTCATCAATGCCATCAGGTGATGCCCCCAAAACAGGATAATCTCCCCTTAAAAAGAGCCCACAGTCAGAGATTTTCACGCCTAATTTGCTCTCCACAACATTTTTTATAGCAACTTCTAAGTTCCTGCCTCGAGACATGGCCAAATTATCATCTATTCTATATGCCCCTAAAATGGTTTCAACCAGCACACCATCCTTGGTGTGGCAGTGGGCAGCTTCATGTAACTTAGAAGCAGTTATTCTCCCATATCTTAATGAGTGCCACATTTCTGAACTACCTTGCTGTTCAGTGTCCTTCTCTGCTGCAATAATATCTCTGTCTGTGACATTGTGACTGCAGTAGTCCACAAAATCATCTGCCCTTCGTGAGTTCACACTATAATGAAACCCTATCAACAGCGAGTGCAGGGAGAGGCTCTCACCATGACTCTCATGAGACCTCACTATTTGTGAGCTTGGGTGGCTCAATTTGAGAGAGTCTACAACAGATTTCACAAATAACTCTCTGTCTTCCTCTGAAACATTCAAAGCTACCGGCGCTCTCCCCATCTCATCTGCAGTTATAAACTTTTTTCCAGTTCCAATGGAGGAGAGCCTAGACTTCTTCCAATAACATTCTGTGGATGTTTTCGCAGGTTCCTCACTCCTTCGATGTAACCAAAATAACAAGGCCACAGCATGTTTACATCCTCCTAAAAATATAAAATGCTATGATGTATTTCGTCTGTGATACCCAATTTCAACGGGGCATCATGATTAAACGT
Organism: Ischnura elegans; assembly: GCF_921293095.1. Lineage (NCBI taxonomy): Eukaryota > Metazoa > Arthropoda > Insecta > Odonata > Coenagrionidae > Ischnura > Ischnura elegans. The sequence continues at coordinate 95,907,435 of NC_060253.1, forward strand.
TCATAATATTTCGTTGAGTTAAAAAAGTAATTTGAGCTGCATATTTGAATAACGATTGTTACTATATCACATGAATGCTCACCAGTAGATGCTGCACAGTCTTCACATTCTACGGCTAAAACCTTATCCTCGTCCTCATTAATTACAGCTTTAACTTTGTAACCGCTGCCCCTGATTTTGTGCTCAGGTGTTACCTTTGCCTTGACTGTGCACATAGCTCCTTCTCTTCTTACTTGGACATAGCCCAGGGCATTATCGCCGTAAGATTCTCTTCCGGCTCTATAAAATAAGTTAATTTCACATTTTCAATTGACACAAATAAAATTAAGCAAGTAAAAGATTAAAAATGCAACATGAATCCTGCTTCTAAATAAGTGCAACACGCAGATAGTGTAAGCCAATGTACAGTTTAAATATACGTGTAAATGATGGTTATTTCACCACATCACGTATTAGCTTCGTATGATTATGAGAAAAAAACCAACCTTGCCGTTTTCATGCCACGTATTTCTGCTCCCACAAAATTCGAGTTCTGGCTCATGAACTCCGCTACCATTACAGCGTCAATAGCTGGTAGATTGTCTGATTGTCCTTTGGAAAATCCTGGAATCATTTCTTGGTAGGAGAATAAACACCTCGGATAATATGTGTTTATTAGTAATCGACTACTAAACAACGCAACTGGCCACAGCGAGCAGATATATTATAAAGATAGCGGAGATCGAGTGTTACGGGGGTTTTTCACGATATTTTCAAGTGGTTCTACGTCATCAGGGCCATCAGCCAATCAGACGCCTTAATTCTTTTTTTACATATTTTAAGGCTAATATTTAGCTTTAATATTAATTTTTCGATTTTAATATCAACATTTTCGTATTCTACGGAAAAAAATGAAGGGAAACGATGTAAATCTGATACATAACAAATTTTATGCAACTGGCCCATTATCCCCTTAAATCATACCGTCAGCAATTTGCAAGATGGGAAAGAACTGAACCATACCTGTTTCACTTTGTCTTTGCGCTTACTGCAGGTGTGACTAAAGCAAGAAGGGGAGGTTGCCTTTTATGAGAGCGTGGGCGCTGTTGGTGGGGTAGGGAGAGGTACTGATAGAGAGGAGGAGCAAACTTAACATTGCTAAATATACCTAGCCACCCCTGCTTGTCAAATAAAAACATGAGTCATGGGTGGCCTCTGGCATTTTACAATAAGACAACATGGACTCATTTGGAAGGGATTGTAGATAATAGGTACCTTTATAGAGGCCCAGTGAATGGTTAGCTACCAGGTTTGACAACACTGCTTGCAGATTCACTAAATTAACAACGCTGTCATGTGATTGGTCTAGGGTTGGTTACATAGTTCTTGGACCTCATATTCCCATCATTTTAAAGTAATCAAATTTTAGTGAGTAAATATTAACTTCGTTATGGGCATTCTGAGAATCAGGAAATATATGTTTTCCCTATTATGAAAAATTAGGGCCGACCTGATAGCTATGATTCACTTCAAAATAATTTTGAAAAATCTGTTATCACATATATTTGTAATATTTCTTATTTTGTTCAAATTAAAGTGTTTGCTCTTCTTGTTATGCTCTTTGAGTAATTTAATGGAATCTTGGATTTTGATTTATTGTTAATTATGACAAGTTCTCATGCATTGGGTTAGCATGGATTTCTCTCTGGCATAGAGGTATAATATCTTAAATAACTTCAAATTTCTAATTGCTGTTGATATTTTTCTATTGCCCTTCTACCTTTGAAACTTACCATGTCATTGATGCTGCTATTTAGTAGTAAAACTTGTTAAATTCAAAACATGGATGGGTTAACAATAAGGCAATTTAGTTTGTTGTCTAGTGTCTCTGTATCAAAATGAAAAGGTGTAGGAATGAGTAAGGGTCCCTTTAGCATGTGATGGCTCCAGGCCTCTTAGTGTGTCAATCTGGTAATGATTCAAAATTATTCATATTGCAGTTAATAGATCTTTTATTGGATGGTGGCAAAAAGGAAGATTCGGCAGCCGAAGGAGGTAATGTTCCTAAGCCACAGATGCCAGCTGTAGTCACAAGACCTTCAAAAAAGCCAAAGTTTATGCTTTCAAAAACTCTAACAGGTTCCAGTGATAAAAATGTGGATTCCCTTATCATGCCTACACCACCTGCAGAACATCAAGTAAGTAGTCATTTTTTGTATTGTAGTCATTTTTTACGACCAGGTCATTCACTCAGGCCCTAAATCACAATTTATTAAAATATTTCACGAATAGGGTGGTTTCCTATTATTTTTTTTATTGCCTAAATCGAAAGATTATTATCCTGGAGTACGCATTTAGCGCTCTTAGATTTTCGAATGACAATATCTATTTTTCGCGATTAAACGAAAAGTGAAAATTTTCAAGCGCGCGAAAATGTGACGGCTAAGTAGGAATGATGGGAAAAGTCTGTGTGACGTATTTCTGGTTCCCACTGCCGCCCTGTGAGGTGACCTTGAGGCGAGGCTTGAGCGCTGATACGACACAGGCCGCTAGCAGGTAGCAGAGTACCCTGCGGCAGGTAGCGCTTGGCTTAAATATGGATTATTACTACCTTATCAAACGAAGGAAACTTTCCGACCTTAGACAGTTTTAATAAGTGATTATTAAGAGGCGTTTCCCTGAGCTCTGTGACTCATGTATGCATTGGTAATCTCAGAGAATGTAAAACTCCTATCCTCTTGTGTAGAAACTAGGTCCCTGTGACGTCACGTGGAGTGGAATCGCATGGGTGCCAATGTGGCCTTTTTCAAATGAGGTTAAAATTGACCATTGCCATTCGTCTAAACTGGGATTTCTAAAACCAAATTATTGGTATATTATGAAAACCCTAATGGTGGGTAACAAATAGCAATCAATGCATTTTGTTTTCTTTGATGAAGGAAACTACCCTATTGAAAGGGAAGGATGAGTTACAGCGAAAAAAAAATCCTCCTGGTTCATTCATTCTGTCACAAGTTAAACTTTATGAAAACTTGAAAGTTGTCGCCTCCTTTTTAGAAGTTGGTGACATCATTAGTGGTTGGGCTCATTCATACATTCAGGCAGGATTACTCTTAAGGCCGCTATACACAGTGAAAGATCATGCGAATGAAATCATTTGCCATGTATAATGGAAAAATTTGCGAACGAACCATCATGCACATGAAACATGCACACACACATCGTTTTGTGAAAATTAGAACATGTTCTATTTTGCTTGCATGATCCTGTGAATGATCACATGATAATCATTCAACATAATCATTCGCATGATCATTCACCATATATAGCAGCCTACAGAGAGAGGTAATCACTCACTAGAGTATAAGCAACAATGAACCACACAAGACCAATGTGAGGAGCTTAGGGGTAGCTGAAAAGATGTGACCCTATCACTAGGAGTGCATGGTGTCATAAACGCATCTGCCAACTTAATTCCGTGAGCAATCTCAGCCTATCATGTACCCTCTCTAGCTCTAGTCTCTAGCTATGTGATGAAATTTTTACAGAACCATGTCTCCTAAATATTTTTGGGCAAATTGGTTTTTGGGCTGAAATCATCATCATCAAAGGGTGTCATCAAGTTTTTCTGGAGAAGAGAGACTTCAGCACCTTAACTCTTTAGGCCTTGATGCCTATTATATTTCAATTTTTATGTTCTATTCCATGTCTCATGACTGAGCATTCTTTTGGTTCTTTACTTACAGCAGACATCTCTTGCAACTGATCCAACTGGTGATGACGATGCTTTAATTGATGAGTTTTTGAGTATATGAAAAATGTGAAAGGTTTAAGCTCTAAACATTGCTGTATAGAAAGCAATAAATTCTTAATAAGTTCTCATAGTCCATTCGTTCTACGAAGAGATGGTGAAACAATTTCTCACGGTTTAATGAGCTAGCTTTATTAGTTTATTTTTTTTAAGGTGTGCATTTTATCTTGGAAATACTTTTAATTAAAGTGTCTTTGTACATTTTGAATCAAATGGGATATAAGGTTTAAGCATAATTGATAAGAGGCTTATGAGAACTTTTTCCTTCATTCAGCTGTAGTCATTTCTTGAAATTTGTTTCCGAAGGCTGATCACTTTTGAAAACTTCATTCACCCCCTTTATTTCATGCCTATCTTTCAACATTACAAGACGTTTAATTCAAGAAATATTCCCTTTTCCATTCCTATTGTTCTTCTATCCTCTCTCTTTGAAACATGTGGTATATCTAATGCCCATATTTTTTCTTGGTTGGCTCATGGATGATAAGATTGATTTACCTTGAGGAGATTGCTGAGTTTGCACACATCAGTGGGAATGTTTTTTTACTGTTAATGCTTGGCCGTAGCATCCTACCATATTATATGCAGCTATAATAGTATTCATTTTTCTGGTATTGGTGAAGTAAAAAGTATCAATACTCAATGTATACAAATCATGTTAAGCATGTCAAAAGATTGTTCATATGCTGAGTGCATTCATCAATGGGCTGTAATTAAAAAGTATGGAGGTGAGAAACATTGTCACAAATGTGAATTTTATTGGTTATCAAGTTCAAAAATCTGTGAAATTAGCTGTTGAAAGAATTTTGTGGTTCACATATGTCTGCCTGACTGTCACATGTCATGAATTTATATGCTAATTATTGCTAAAATAAAGATGATAATATTTTATTTAACTTTTCTTTTCAAAATAAATTTTAAGTTTGCTGTGATAATTTTAAGATGTCACTTATATTAATGTCAAATGTAAGAACTTCTTGATTAAGTGCGCTCGTTTGTAATTTGTTGCTTTTGCAATCGTCAGTGGTCATCAGTCTTTGATTCTCTGGAATGGGTGCATTTATTTTATTTTGCATGTTAAAGGTGACCTTGAAAAAATTAGGCTAATCTCAACTATATTACATTCCTCTCATAGATTCAGCCCTTTCCTTCTTCTTTGTTGAAATCCAACATCCCTCAAAAATATGGCTAAATCCCTGAGGGACCTAAGTAGTCGACGACATCAATCAGCTATATAATTAAGGTTGATACCGTATAAGCTCGTGTAAGAGGCGCACATTTTTTCCCAAAAATTGCAGCCGAAAATGAGGGTGCGCCTCTTACACAAACTTCTTATCTTCCCCCCTCCCCTTCACCGGTCGCGAGTCTAAGGGGAACTGAGTGACCTTGGTTTTCAGCATGAGTCAGTCATCTGAAACCCTGGGTCAAAAACAAGCGGCAGGCAGGGGAGTTTCTCCCTTAGTGACGTATATTTAAAATGCTCCTGTTTGCTTTTCTTGTAAGCATCGCGCCGTCACGTCGGTACCCCAGAGGTGAACATGGAAAAGATCGCGCGGGGGTTTTTCGCTTCGCTTCGCCGTCTTCGAAGCAAGCGACGAAATACGGAGGGGATGGTGCGCGCTCCCTCCCCTCCGTATTTCAAGCTACGAAGCTATGAGCGAAGGAGCACGGGAAGAACACGTCCGATCTTGCATTTGACGTCGTTGCCTTCAAAGCGAAGGGGCGAAGGAGCAGCAATGTGATATACGCAGTTTGCGTTGCATAAAGTTCTCAGTCCGTCTCGTCTTGTTTGAATGCGCGTATGCTACGCTTGTTTCTTCCGAAATTGTCCTGTTTGGACTATTTTGAATATAAGTAGCCTTGTTGTAACTATAAATTTTTGTGTCAAACAATTAGAGCTTAAAAAACTCAAATTCTGTCAGATATGCGTCGCGTTAGATCTCTTTCTTTTTTTTGAACCTGGTGCGTGTCATACAATTATTGAAAGCTATCGAGATATCTTCCGGCCTAGTTGATGTCTCACCTAGCATTTGGCCTCCAGAAACTGGGAGATCGATCAAGGTCAGTTGGTGAAACGGGGTAGGGATGAAACACTTTTCCATTGTTCCCCTGTAACTTGATGTTTTCCTGTGGGGTCTCGGAAAGGGAAAAAAAACGGCAGAGGCATTGGCTGATGGAGGACCGAGGGTGGTTCCGTTAAATCTACGACGTGGTTATTATCCTACGGCGCTGAGATTGCCCGATTGTTGTCCAAGCTCTTGGGAAGGTTCGTGCTAAATGCCTGTCGTGTTTTGCCTTAAAATTTTCCACGGCTGCAATTCTATTGCAATACTCCTGCAAGAGCATTTAAACAAAATTGTTCGTGAGTAGGACAAGCATCGCAGAGCAACGGCGTATGCGAAGAGAGGATCGGAACTGTTTCTACTCCCTCTTATACCGCTATTACCGCCGCAGTTATCAAAATTTCCTCTTTCAATATTAATTGAAAGAGGAAATTTTACTTTCCTTTCCTCTTTCAATTAATATTGAAAGAGGAAAGTTCGATAACTGTCGAAATTCCCGGCGTACGTCTGCAACACCGCGCGATAGTATAAAAAAAAATGCCGAAAATTTTTTTCTTTACAGCTCCGACGCTCAAAATAGGGGTGCGCCTCTTACACGTGTGCGCCTCTTACACAAGCTTATACGGTATATCCAAAACATGTTATTATTTCATGATGGATATTTTGACTGGGTTACATAGATATCATATTTGTAACTTCCAAGACAAGTGGTAAAAATAACATTTCTTTGATATCCAAGTTGTAATATCTATGATATTAAGAAATTGTCATTCCAAACAGTATCTATAGCCAGATGCATATGTTCTGTATAGAATTGAAGAGCACAAATGTTTTTTTTGTATGTCTGGGGATTACCAAAAACCATAATACGCACACTCATATCTACTCATTAGATGTTGTGAAGACATCTAAAGGCTTGAGACAGGTTTATACAATTTTTTCGTTGGGGAAGGCTTGCAATTCAGAAAGAATGGAATATTTCTAAAAAAAATTGGGTATGAATGCTGGGTCATAGTACCCAGAGCCAATTTCAAAACCGGTGTATGAAAGGATTTATGGAAACAGCAATGAAGCCTCACTTCAAATAAATGATGCATGTAAAGGCAAACCATATTTATTGAAATGCTGAGAGATACAGATCAAAGTTCAATGAGCATCTGCTGAGGGTTGTATCACGGAAGGAAGTCTTGTGACCTGCGGTTACTTTGGATGGGTGGCACTTTCCTAGCACTAGGGTTTTCTATACCATGGTGGCCATGCCAGGTACCTAGGCCAGCAATCTCAGCCAGGTGACACACCCCACTGGTGGATCTTCAAGCTCGTAGCTCCGCTGCGTTGACTAATACCGTATTTACTCGTGTAAGCCGCACCCTTGTGTATCTCGCGCACCCCCATTTTTCGAGCGGCTCATGAGGGAAAAAAAACTTCCTAAAGGAAACTTGTGACTCGTTGCTAAATCAATAAATTTACGTTTCCATGATAAATTAGGTTAGCTTCTATGGGTAAATATGGTATCATTTTAGAAAACCTGGCCTGAAGTCAAATTTTTTTTTTAATTCAGAACTGTTCTTTCATCATAGTTAATTAAAACGTTGCCTTTCATATTTGGATGGGTCTGTTCCACTTTCCTCTCAGTTATGGTTCTTAACCAGGTGTTGAGTTTCAATATCGTAACTTCAAAAGGTATCAAAGATATTTAATAGGGCACAATGGAAAAGTAAATGGCACATCGAGTTACGTCGCAAGTGATTGGATTCATTAAGTTATTCCATTTTCAGAATATTTTTAATGTAAATTATACTCTAGAAATGTCTTCAAACTTCGTTTGAATTTCCATACCCAATTTGAAGATTGACTTTTTAGCTCCAGTTCATATTCTGGTTCTAAGCTCAAAAATTATTGGAACCAACTACCAAAGAACTGAAATGATGCATCCCTACTTTTAGTTGATATAATTAAGGTGTCTACTAACCTGGAATACACTTATAATTTCTGCCTCCTGGAAAAACTTAAATAATTTGGAATGTTCCTGGAAAAATGGGTTTTATATGCATGCAGTGACCAGCAAAAACTAGCCCAATTCATTGAATTCTTGTAACGAGAATAAAAGCAAAAATTCACATTCTTTACTATAATTCACATTTTTGTTCAACTTTTCTGTCAGAATGGTCACTCATTTGAAATTCTTCACTTATTCACATATTTGCAGGTCATATTTGGTAACTATTTCTTAGAACAGTTTGGCTTCTGGACTTAATTCCTTGGTTACTACAGTCTGTATTTGGGTTATCTCATGATGTTAAATTTGCATTTGTTTCTTAAGCATTTAGGGTAGGCATTTTATGAAGGAGGTCGTAAAGAGTCTCTGCTATGGCATTACTTTTTAAAGATAAGGATGGTGTGATAACTCCTGTGCTGTTTTTTCCTTCTGTTTTAACTGAAGCCAAACTTCTGTATTAAATATGTAGAAGTCTTATTGTACCTCATTTAATTGGAATAACTTTTATGTGTAGATAAATTTCTATCATCTCAATATATTGCTCAATGCATTAAAATAACTTTACAACTATGTATTCCTGTGGTCAGTAATTTTCACCTCACGATCAGTCTTTGTCCAAAATACTTATGTATTGGACTGTATATCATCCTGAAAAACAAATCAATTTGCCTGGAAAATCTGGAAATATTAGGGAATGTTTTATAATCCATACTCTGTGGACACCCTGTATAATGTGTGTGATTGAAATTAGCTGTCAGCTAATTTTGTGTTCCTCTGTAACAAAATTATTTTTCATCTTTATGTATTTTAAATCCACAATTATTCACAGCATGCATGGCTCATAAAGCAAGCTTGTTAATCATTAGTGTTTTCAATATACATTGCAGCAAATTTATTGATGAATTGGCTTAGTAAATTTTCAATTGCCTTTTTCAAGTGGCTTTATAACCAGGAAAAATTACCCTTAGTGGATGTCATCATAGATTCATATCTATCCAAAGTCCTCCGTCCCCATCAGAAAGTTGGTGTTCAGTTTCTATATGAATGTGTTTGTGGCATGAAGAACCCTTTTAGACATCAGATGGGATCAAGTGCTACTTGGGAAGGCTGCATTTTAGCTGATGAAATGGGACTTGGTAAAACACTGCAGTGCATCACATTAATATGGCAAGTTGAAATATTATTATTATTAAACTCTGGCATTATGTTTTTGTTTCTAAATGTTAATATTACTTTTTATTTCTATTTAGGACCTTACTGAGAAAAGGACCATATGGAAATAGACCGGTATTTCGCAATGTTTTGATTATTACTCCTAGTAGTTTGGCTGCCAATTGGATGAAAGAATTCCAGCGATGGCTTGGAAGAGAGAAGATAAAACCTTTTCTTGTCACTCAGGTTATAAGTGTTTTTTTCCTGTGAAAATTGAAGGTATTTCTCTAATTGAAGGATTCTAATATTCTGTTTTTTTTTTTTTAGAAAAACAGGCCCATTGAATACATGAAGTCTCGAAATAACCAAGTAATGATCATTTCGTATGAAATGGTTGTTCGTTGCCTTGAAGACATTAAAAGAATAAGATTTGATGCAATGATTTGCGATGAGGGCCATCGGTTGAAAAATACAATCATCAAAACTACTCAGGTAAGGAAAAATAGAAGGATATAGTTTTTTGCTATTTAAATATTTATTCTTCTTGTATGTATAAACTAACAAAATTTCCTGGGATGGGTGAAAAATTTGGAAATAAGATAAATGATATGCATGGGTCATGCCAAACATATTCGACCAGCTATTTGCCCCATGGGTCACTGACTTTGATCAAATTTGGCAGGTTATTTTTGCTTCATCAATAAATGAAAACCCATTAGTCTTTTTCTAATTTGTTTACAAAATATTGCAATGTGGTAAAGCTGCAATTTTACAAAAGTACCTATCATCTCATTAGGCATCATATATCGGGAAATAAAGATTATATGAGGGCATGCAATGTCTCATTTTAGGGGTCTTGCATTGAAAAAGATTATCTATTTATGAATTTTTCATAAAATTTAAACACTTGAATAAAGTTGATATCAAATTAAACATTTCAAATCGATTTTTGACACTGTATTTACCTGTTCGATTTTTCTTATTTTTTATGTGTTGTAGATACATTCATCCTCTGCAATTTAAAATAATTTTGAAAGGGTAATATTTCATTTAAGAAAAAATAAATTTTTAGTATGTATTATGTTGTAAAAAATTAATTCTTAGTATAACTACACAGGAGTCAGATGATTCCAAGAGCTTCTTTATAATAGCTATTTATTGCAAGAATTTACCTTTTCCAAGCTAGCTGGGAAAAGATAAATTCTTGCATAGTTAATACGTCATTCTAACAGTTGAAAAAAGTTCATATGATACCGTATGGTGTGGAGGAGGCAATTGATGGCTGAGGTCATTTGCACCATGAGGGAAGGGTGGGTAATGAAGGGTGGAGAGAAACTAAGCGTCGGCATTAGCCTGCTCTGAATGAAAGGCACCAAGGGGACCACGGCTTAACGTCCCATCCGACGGAAAGAGTGTTGCTCTTGAAATATCCTCCAAGCAGGGATCGGGCAGTCTCTGAAAATTCTCTGATGCCGCCGAGATTTGAACCCAAACTCACTGGGTGGAAAGTCAACACTCGCCACCACACCAATCCGATACCATATGATATCGATTTATGCAGAATAAACATTTAGTAATAAATTATTTATTATTCATTAGTTGGTTACATTTTTATTGAGCTTCAAAATTGATTCCAGTGATTCAGTATTCAGTGGAAATATGTGGGTTGATGTTATTATTCATATTCTTTTTTGCAGTATGCAACAAACATTCTTTTTTAAATTCTTTTTTCATCATTTAAATGCAAGACTTGCTGGATATGCAATGTGGGAATACCGTATAAGCGTGTGTAAGAGGCGCACACGTGTAAGAGGCGCACCCCTATTTTGAGCATCGGAGCTATGAAGATAAAAATTTTGCGGCATTTTTTTAAATACTATCGCGCGGTGTTGCAGACGTACGCCTGGAATTTTGACAGTTATCGAACTTTCCTCTTTCAATATTAATTAAAAGAGGAAATTTTGATAACTGCGGCGGTAATAGCGGCATAAGAAAAGTAGAAAGAGTTCCGATCCTCTCTTCGCACACGCCGTTGCTCTACGATGCTTGTCCTATTCACGAAGAATTTTGTTTAAATGCTCTCGCAGGAGTATTGCAATAGAATTGCAGCGGTGGAAAATTTTAAGGCAAAACACGACAGGCACATAGCATGAACCTTCCCAAGAGCTTGGACAACAATCTCAGCGCCGGGGCAATCTCAGCGCCATGGGATAATAACCACGTCGTAGATTTAACGGAACCACACTCGGCCCTCCATCAGCCAATGCCTCTGCCGTTTTTATTCCTCTCCGAGACCCCACAGGAAAATACGAAAACATCAAATTACAGGGGAACAATGGAAACGTGTTTCATCCCTACCTGCCGTCTCACCAACTGACCTTGATCGATCTCCCATTTTATGGAGGCCAAATGCTAGTTGAGTCATCTACTGAGCCCGAAGATATCTCGATAGTTTTCAATAATTGTATGACACGCACGAGGTTCAAAAAAAGAAAGAGATCTAACGCGATGCATATCTGACAGAATTTGAGTTTTTTAAGCTCTAATTGTTTGACACAAAGATTTATAGTTACAACAAGGCTACTAATATTCAAAATAGTCCAAACAGGACAATTTCGGAAGAAACAAGCGTAGCATAAGCGCATTCAAACAAGACGAGACGGACTGGAAACTTTAGGCAACGCAAACTGCGTATATCACTTTGCTGTGCCTTTGCCCCTTCGCTTTGAAGGCAAAGACGTCACATGCAAGATCGGACGTGTTCTTCCCGTGCTCCTTCGCTCATAGCCTCGTAGCTTGAAATACGGAGGGGAGGGAGCGCGCTCCTTCCCCTCCGTATTTCGTTGCTTGCTTCGAAGACGGAGGGTTCGCGCTCCTTCCCCTGGACCTCTCCTTCCGCGCTCATCACTTACAAGCATTTCTGATTTCTTCCGTCCACAATTTAGTCCAACAATGAACATACTCGTTCGAATTTTTTAAAGCGCAGGTTTTGACACCAATATAATTTTCAGTTGCAATAATCCTCATATTAGCGTCTGAAGATGATTTTTGGAAAATCAGGTCCTCAGCGTAATGGAAATCACTCGGCAAGACAGATATTGACTATTGACCAGGTGTGTCATCCAAAAATACGTGTTTCTCTACGTTTGATAACCGATTACTATATGCAGTATAAATGCCGCGGGATGCCCACTCAAGGCAGTAAATTTAGCGCACCCTCCGGAGCGAAAAACCCCTGTGCGATCTTTTCCATGTTCACTTCCGGGGTACCGACGTGACGGCGCGATGCTTACAAGAAAAGCAAACAGGAGCATTTTAAAAATACGTCACTAAGGAAGAAACTCCCCTGCCTACCGCTTGTTTTTTACCTAGGATTACAGATGACTGACTCACACTGAAAACCAAGGACACTCAGTTCCCCTTAGACTTGCGACCAGTGAAGGGGAGGGGGGAAGATAAGAAGTTTATGTAAGAGGCGCACCCTCATTTTCGGCTGCAATTTCTGGGAAAAAAGGTGCGCCTCTTACACGCGTTTATACAGTATGTTATATCCATGCATCTGCTTTCCAGCTTCTATAATTTCTCATTTTAATATGTCTTGTATTACATGCATTTCACTAGAATGCGTTTCTTGTTTTACCTTAGGCCCTTGCTCAGTTGAATATCAAGAAAAAAATACTTTTATCGGGTACTCCAATACAGAATGATCTTCAAGAATTTTTTTCATTGGTAGACTTTGTAAACCCTGGAATACTTGGAAGCAGTGCAGGTGAGTACACCTCTTACTTTACCTATTTTCAAAACTCAGGTCTCTGTGATAAGTACATTTTTTCATCCTAGGTACCTAGAAAAAAAGTTTTGTGGGTACAAATCAACAGTGTCAAAAATCATTTGCATCATCATTTTTTTGTAAATTTTTCTCTGGTTTCTATGCCAGCAAGGATTTTGGCTGCTGCCAATCTTTCAATGCAATATCATTTTCAGAGCTTGCTTGCCTGATTCAGTGAACAAAATTCTTACTAACATGGGAAATATAGAAGTAATAATGCAATAAATTCACCTGGAGATGAGCGAATCAATAGCTTTGAGATTTCTCTCTTCTAATCCATGGCCACTCAATTATCTATTTTCTCTAGCTATAAAATTTGTATTAAGTTAACTGTGCAGAACTAACACTTACAACATCTCCAACATAAGAGAGTTGATTTATAAAAAATAGACTCAGAGAACTCAAGAATGGGTACTATTGATGTTGACTGTTATGAATTCTACTTATTTGAGACAAGGGCTTACCCAAGATCAAAACTAGGGGGGCTAGCCATTGTAGTTCAAGTTGTAGGTAAGATTTAAGCATGGAAACGTTAATGAAATCAAAATTTTAAGGAAACTGTAACAGCTCTTTATTAGTTTTTCAAATTATTTCCTTGAAAAAGTATTATTTTCCTTAAAGTCATTTGCGATTTTTGCTTTAGGGGGCAGCTGCCCCCTCCTGCCCCTCACTGGATACGCCCATGATATGAGGTCAAAAAGGTTGGTGAAGCAATTTATGCATTAAAGTATGCAAAATTTTTTTGCTGTTTACAGTTCAAGTCCCATTACATTTTCTGCAAGGGATATTTTTATATGCAAGTGCATTAGACTTAGCAAAATATTTTGCTTAGATAATTTATTCAGCATGAATATATAAGTACGAATTTAGCCTGTTATTTATGGGCAAGTCAGGTATTCACTTGGAGCCATGTAACATGATAGGATTTGGAGTGATGCTAGTCCAAGGGTCCAGGATTTTTTCTGGGGGGGCACCAGGGTCTGACAGGCAAACGGTCTTCTCATATTTGGGATTAAAAACTACATGCAACAATTACTCTACGAAATATACTCGTAATTTTAATTTAAAAGTTATTAACATGTAAATATTAATAGCTTACATATCAAAATATAAAATTTATTAATATTTGTATAAAAAATCTTGTCTATTTTTAAGCGTCTGAGATGTGCCCCGTGCACCCCCTTAATTTCGCCAATGCTCTGGTCCACGTGAATATGTATAAGAATGTCATCTTTCAGATCAGAGGCTTGTTCCCTGCTGGCAATTAATTGATTGCTGAAATATTGGTCAGTGTGGAATGATTGACCAGACTGAAGACCCAATAAATATTACACATTCTAAATATTACGTAGATAAATCTGCTTATATAGGAATGAGATTTGATAGTTAAATGGGAAATTGGGATGGGATTTTTGAACTGCCTCTGTGAGCATTGCCTCATGGACTGAATTTTCTGTGATACATGTGTATCAAAATCATTTATTTAAATGCATACATATATGTCTCTAGTAAGGATGAATCGGTTCTTAAATTTTTTTTGTTCTGAGTACCGGTCCGATTCACCCCCATCAGTTCTCAGTTCTCAATACTCAGTTCCAAGGATGAACTCTTATTATCTGAATTAATAGCAAATTTAAATTAACAACTGCAAGAAGTGAATGAGAATAATTTCACTAAAGATGTAAATTAGCAGGAAAGAGTGTAAAGAAAAACTTCAGTTCATCTCCATAATTTTATTTGCCAAGCAAAAAAGTTTAAATAACACATTGTTAAAGAATGCATGATTGACCAATATGTCTCATTGCATCAGGCAGCCACTGGTTCTTTCTCCAGGTATTGATTTAAAAAATTCAACATTTTTACCCTATCTGGGTCTTATCTATCCTTTTTTTTGGCAGAAATATTGCCATGAACAGGCGTTCACTGAAAGCAGTGGTGGTCGATGTTGATTTGAAGGGCCCCACAGAATATGCTTGGAGCACAGTTTACATACTGCATACCATCAGGATCAATAGGGAAACTCCCTCAACTTCTGACGACATCATCTGTTAATTTGTTGTAACTTGTGAGTCAGTTCAAAATATATACTCTATGGTGCCATGTAGCTTAAATTGTTACTGAAATTGACAACTTATTTGCATGCTTCACTGTCACAGTTTGTATAACCTCAACAATAAACTGCTCAACATGACGGTAGAGCGACACCATGGATAAATTGGGCGGACGTGAGTTAACGCAAAATTGTATTGCAGTGTTGCATTCTGCAGGATAACCACATCTATTGATGTCTTGCATAGGTTTACCAACTTACGAACAGGCTCTTGAAGCGCATCTTGCTCGTGTGTCAAAGAATTACCATATATGTACATGATTCAATCGTAAGACTACTTTCAGACGAAACTATTTTCCGCCAGCCGCAGTTCACAGCATGGCATACGGCGTTGCAGAGAGTCATCTCTGGTCATCTCGTCTGAAAGTCCCCTGAATTTCCCGCGAAAGGTTGCCGACAAAAAGGCATTTCGTCTGAAAGCGGACTCAATATAGCATTGTCTGTATTTCACGTTGTAGAGGGTGCATCTCCGGGCCAAATGGGCGACATGCCGTCAACGGCGCATTTCAACTCATTTGAAGGCTTTGGATGCCAAATTCAAACCCTCACCACTGTTCCGAGCCAGTTCCAAAGTACCGACTTTCCGCGATCGGTTCTCAATACAGATTCCACAGCCAAGAACCAGCAGTACCGGGAACCGGGTACCGGAACCGACCCGTCTCTAGTATCTAGTAGTCATTATCTGATAACATATGGTAGAGGATTAATTTTGAGTATTTTCACTCATTGTGAGGGTAGGAGTAGTTTCATGTGCATTTATTCCATTTGCTCCAAAGGCTATAAATTATTTGTATTTGACAGAATTTAGAAAACACTATGAATCTCCTATTGTGGCATCAAGGCAACCACACTGCTCCGAAGAAGTCGTACGCCTGGGTGAGACGAGAGCAGGGGAATTAAACAGCAGAACAGCTTGGTTCATTCTCCGCAGAACACAAGCTGTCATAAATCAGTACCTTCCAAAGAAGGTAGAAGCTGTGATATTCTGTCATCCATTCCCAATGCAGGTAGGTACATGAATGGGAAGGTATGGAAATGTCTGTATTCTCTTTTTTTTTTATCCTTATCTTATTTTCCGTACCTCTCGTAGAGCTTTTGAATAATCTAATTTCATTGGCATCAAGTCTTCTTGTCATAATCCTTCCAAATGGATACAAGTTTGTGACCCTAGGGTGATTAAATTCATTGTTATGGGGACATCAAACCATTATTTTATGGTGATTGGGTAAGATGTTATAGCTTATTGTTTTTAGTGTATTCTGTAAAGCTTATTTTTATGCAAAATAATATCTTCATAGCTACCTATTTGTTTTTTTAACAGTCTTAAGGTTTAAGGTTACATGGTGCATTGACACAAGTTAATGTCAAAATGTATGGATTCGTGAATGAACATGACAATGTAAAATGTAACCACCCAACTTGTGCAAATGCATGTACAGAAAATAGAGCCTGTTCTAATTTGTTTTATGTATTCGTGCATGTTCTGTTGTGGTCCACAAAAATCGTTCATTATACAAACAAACATTAACTCGTATGTGTTCATGCATCTTGTAAACAGTCCTTTAAATCCTGTAATTCTTGGCAATAAATAAGAATTTTTATCAGCATTCTTATGCATTCTTGGAGAAAAATTTTTGTAAATCATTCTTTTGTTGAATGTTTATGTCTTTGTATCTCTTTAGGTACAATACACCAAATTTATTTCTTTATTCTCTATTTTTTCAAATGAGGTGAAGCTGTACAAATCTGCCATTTCATATTGGGAGATGCAAACCAATAAAGAGGAGGAACCGGAGAAAGGTGTGCCCCATCTATCAGTATTAACAGTTCTGAAAAAGATTTGTAACCACCCAAAACTGATCACTGCTTTTGACGCTGAAGAAGTAAGTTCCAATATATTTGAGTTTAATGGGTACTAGCTTTATGCAATTTAAAACAATATGGAAACTGTGATAAAACTTACATGGAAGCTATAACAGGTAAACCATCGTTTACATCAAAAAGCTCCTCAACTGGTTGATAATTTGCAATTACCATTAGTGTTATTTATCTAGTGATTTCATTTTAAGGTGTTTGTTTGAGATATTTCAATAAGAGAAAGTTTTATCAAGTAACATTCCTTCAAAACTTTATGAGGGAATTTTTTATTTTTCAAAATGTTTAATATTTGATTTCTGTCTTAACTGTTTCAACTGCCATATTCCAGTATAAAATGGATATACTATATCTGTGTTTTATTACCATATATTTTTTTAACTCACAGTTTCAAATTTCATTCATGTTTACTCGTGCTGCTGCTAAATGTTAACTCAAGTACACTGTATTGTGTGACTTACTTTCTAATGTGATTAAGCCTGTGTTATGCAACAAAATACGCTAATGAACATCAATTCAATTTGCTCAAGCCCCATTTTGAGTTGCAGAGCAAAACTTTTCTTTGAATTACATAAGAGGCAAAAATAGTTCATATCCTCTGCACATTCTATTACAACCTATTACACTCAATAATGTGACAGATTGTAGAAGTACACTGTATTATGTGACTTACTTTCTACTGTGATTGAGCCTATCCTTATGTTGAAATTAATTGATATTTAATAACCATTTGAAGTTAATAGGTGTTTTCTTAATGCATGTTTTACCTACCTTAACTTATTAATGGAAATATCTAATCTCAAATACCGTTTGACCAGTCATTGTTAAATGTATTTTAGATCACGTTTTTTTAATGTAAGACTTGACGCCATTTTTTATCTTCAAGGCTGGAGTTGTAAAACATTTGCAAGAAGAGCTGAGTGACAATGATTTGTTTGAAAACACTGTTGAACATTCTGGGAAAATGTGGTTTGTTGAGACCCTGCTACATAGTCTCAGTCATCTGAAAGAGAAAGTGATTCTGGTGTCTTATTATACCCAGGTAATCATGAAAATTACGGTAAAATCGATATCAAGGCAGTGGATATTAAATGAGTGGGTTTGAAGCCAAGTGGTGCAAGTGATATTTTTCTCAACAGAGAAAGGTAAAGTTAATTGTTGAAAGGGGATTGGGTTGGTGTGGTGACTAGAGTGTTGGCTTCCCACCTGGTGGGCCCGGGTTCAAATCCCGACAGTGGCAGAGAATTTTCAGAGACTGCCCGATCCCTGCTTGAATGTTGTGTGGTGGACATTTCAAGGACAACACTTCGTCCGTCAGATGGGACGTTTACCCGTGGTCCCCTTGGTGCCTTTCATTAAGAGCAGGCTAATGCCGACGCAGGGTTTCTCTCCACCCTCCCTTACCTACCCTTCCCTCATGGCGCAAATGACCTCAGCTGTCGGTCACTTCCTCCAAATACTATACCATTAATTGTTAGAAGAAATACACAAAAACTTGGTTGCCAAGGGATACGAGCGAGTCTCTGCTCTGTGCTGACATCGAGTGGAAAATCAAATGCACTACTAAGTATCTAATTGATCTCGTTTGTTCTCTATACCTAATTTCTGTTCCTTACTCTGTGTAGAAAAGAGAAATCACTTGTGCCCCTTGGCTTCCAACCCACTCACATGTACTTTGATGTCATGGGGTTTCAATAGCATGCAAAAATTATTCTATTCCATTGTAGCAAGTATTAAATATTATTACTCCTGTGAATGTATTTTCAGACCCTGGATATTTTTGCAGACATTTGTGATTCCAGGAAATATAAATACTGTAGATTGGATGGTTCTGTACCTACTGCTAAACGGATGGCTATTGTTGAATCATTCAACAATCCATATGAAAATAATTGTAAGTTGGAGTGTACTAACTTAAATTTGTGTCTTTGACATTGTCATAATTCACTTCCCCGAGTCATTTTTCTCTGAAAGCAAGAACTTGCGAATTTATATGAATTCATTACCTTCCATGAAATCATAGGTTAATTAATATGATACAAAATTTATACACTTTTAAAAGCTACCACGGCAAAACTCTCGGCAGCGAAGACACACCCACACACCACAACTTTTACAACCATACTCCCCTTCGCCATCCACAACAATCTCCGTCCACCATCACTTGCCTCATTGTTCCTCTCCCACCAATTGTCACATCAACACTCAACTCACATACAACTCAAAATTCATTGTTACAGTATATGTATTTTTCATTACCAATTGTTCCTGTAAGCCACTCATTGGTTTAGATTAAATCATTTATCATTATCTGCTATTTAAAATTCCTAACTATCTGTCATTGCTGTGTTCTTTCAATGTTTTAAATGACGCTGATCTCTGCTGTATAGTTGTCTCCTCTATCCTACTTCTTTGCTTCACATAAATTGCCGTGGTAGAAAATTCCTAAGGGTCAGGAATGGAGCCAGGAACGATTGGCATTCCCGGCCTCTGCGCAGAACACTATGCTATCCAAGTTCCTTCTTATTCCCACGGCAATGAAG
The DNA here is from genome assembly GCF_921293095.1 of Ischnura elegans. Lineage (NCBI taxonomy): Eukaryota > Metazoa > Arthropoda > Insecta > Odonata > Coenagrionidae > Ischnura > Ischnura elegans. Next base: position 95,926,796 of record NC_060253.1, read on the forward strand.
CCTGGATCACATGATCATTTTTTCTTTCCCTCAGAGTGATAGCTCTTACGATAGATAGAGATAGGTTTACAGGGATCAAAAGAGTGATCGCTCGGCCCATCATTTTCTGAATCGCTCGGTCATTCCCAGAATCATTCATTTTTCCATAACTTATTCTGTCACTTTCTGTATGTACATTTGCCATTAAAAGTGAAGCATGGCATTACAATTGCTGTTAGAAGCTGTGCGTTCTGATTTGTTGAAAGACTGCTCAGTGATGGTTTCAGCAATGGAAAAAGGGATTGGATTTTCATTGCTGGATTCTTCACAGAAAACGATTGCACGAAACGGTCATTTTCCTGCCATCATAAGAGCAATCTCTCGTATGCGATGGAAAAAAAATGATCAAATGATTCAGGCTTTAAATTCAATTTTACTGCTATTCGTACAACAGGTTCAAAAGATGTAGTATTAATTGCCACACGCTGAACTATTGCTTTTATGATTTCTCAACTTGCTGTGGCATTCATGAAGTCCATCCTCCCCTGTATTGCCATCGTTGATGGACATAAGGCTCTAACTTTTAGTAGTACCTTGAGTCCAAGTAAAATTGACATGGGAATTTAGGACCTAAATAGCATTGTAATCTGTATCATTCATTGTTCGGAAAGCCATGGGTTGATTGACATTCCAGGGAATTTTTGAATATTGAAATTAATCTGAATGTAACTGCTGTACATGCAGCAGATTGGAAAATACTGTATATGTCTGAATATAGTCCCCCCTTTTTTTTCAGAAATGCCTGTGGTAAAAGTAAATGGGGGTACTATATTCAGAGAAATACAGTACTCTGACTCCCTTCTTTGTCTTTCCTGCAAAAGTTTCTCTCACTCCATAGCTGAAACCTTGGCTTCCCTCTCATTAACATTCTCAGTTACATTCCGCTCATTTTGTCTCTTTTCTTTAATTTATCATCCAATAATTTGAACTCCTGTGTTTGAATTACACATTTTGTTAAAATAAATGTATTACTTTTTCAGTTGTCTTCTTGCTCAGTGCTAGAGCTGGTGGGGTTGGATTAAATTTGACAGGGGCATCAAGGCTGGTTCTTTATGACTCAGACTGGAACCCTGCCAGTGACCTCCAAGCAATGGCAAGGATTTGGAGGGATGGACAGAAAAGATCTGTTTATATTTACAGGTATTTACAGTAATCAGTGACCAATAATTTACTCCTCATCCCCTTTTACGTGATGCATTAACTTGTATCAGTCTATGTGTGTTAGCATGGATGTAAATATGCTTTTTGATTCTCACTTGGATAAGAACAAAATGGGATAACTTTATAAGAGAAATGAGGACAGATAAGTAGGCTTAACAGGTGAATTCCATTCAGCAAAGTCAAACCGAAGCTAGTTGGAAAACAAAGGTACTTGAACTGTAACAGTTTATACTGCAGAAAACAAGAGATAAATGCACTTGAATGCACTTATATAATAAATGGAGATTGGAAAATGCGTCATACCAGTCAAAATTTGTGCGCTGAAGGTGTTTTGTTCTCACAGGTATAGATATAAGGTCATTGCTGGGACCCTCTTGATTATAAGCTTCTGATTTTGATTATCAGTGGAATCAGAATTTATTTTTTACTCTATGTATATGAAATTCCAATTTTGCATAAATAAATCTGCAAATCAGCACTTTGATCATCCACTGTCAATCAAATTTTCCTTGGAATTCCCTGGCCCAAATACACTGTCCTAATGTGCTAAATATATAAATCACTTAGTAATGTTTCACAAAAACTTTTATTGCTCTGACCCAGAGTTTTGACTAATATATAAGAGGGGGGACCCAAAACTAACCGGACACAATTTTTTTTTATTCAAAATTTAATTTTATGTCTTACAAACGTTAGTCACCTTTGAAGTATTCTCCATTTATACTGATACATTGATTAAAACGTTTTTTCCGCGACGCGAAACACCTGTGGTACTTGTCGTTTCCGAAGTCTTGCAGCGCCGCCTTTGACTTTCTTTTCATCTCCGTAATATGATCAAAATATTTCCCTTGCATCACCATTTTCATCCGGTTTAGTAAAAGGAACTCAAAAGTTGCAAGATATGGTGAGTAGGGTGGGTGAGGAAGGAGTATCATGCAATTTTTTAATAAAAACTCAAGTCGCCACAATCGGCAACATGTGCAGCTTTTGATCAGGAGGCAACAAGCGGGGGATGAATTTCACTGCCATTTGTCTCAATTGCTAATCTTCTGCTAAAATTCGCTGTAATTAACTCCACGAATGACCAGATTGTTCAGCGAGTCCGTCAATAGTTCACCTCTTATCCTCGTACACAAGGGTAAGAGTTTTTTTCCACATTTTCATCTGTTCTGGACCTGGAAGGCCAGTCTGGGCATTACATGTCTTTGATCGACACGTTGCCACATTTGAATTGCGAATACCACCCGTGCATGTGTTATTTTTAAAGCCTGTTCTATATTAGCTGTAGACAACATAATAACCATCTATAACTGATAACTTCAGGCTTGACTTTGTGAAACCTCTCCACATTGGAAATAAAGGAATAAAACTTTGTAAGAGTGTAACTATGTTATGAAACCCGGGTCGTGCCCATATTAATATGTTAGTGAACCTTACAAAGTTTTATTCCTTCATTTCCAAAAATAACCACCTCCAACTCAATTTTACTGAGCAGAGACCAAAATTTCAACACTGCACGATGTTCTTGAGTATCAGCCATTTCAAAAATCGAAAAGGTCAAAAAACTCTTTGAATGTAAACTGTCACAGTGGCTCGCTACAACCATCTAAATCCTAGCCATTTCGGATACTGACTTATATATGATGAAATAATATCCATCTAGTGGAAGAAGCCCAAAATATAAGAGCGACATGCACAACGATATTCGTCCGGTTATTTTAGGGCCCCCCCTCGTAGTCATTATTAAGTACCTTGATAATGACTATATACTTGTCTAAACCGTGGGTCGGAACAATAAAATTTTTTGTAGAACATCACTAAATGATTTATGTTGCACATTAGATATGTGGTTCCAAGGGCGTACCTAGGATCATAACTGGGGAGGGGGGGGGGAAGCCATGGGATTTATGAGTTAATTTCCTTGAAAAAATAATTTTATGTATTTTAGTTACATATCTTATACTAATATATATCATTTTTTGCAGGTTTAAAGAAAATTTGTTGAATACTTTCGTTTCAATTCAGTACTGATTTTGCTTAAAGACTATTGCAATTTTTGCTTCTGGGGGGGTGGGGGGGCAGCTGCCCCCCTCTGCCCCTTGCTGGGCACGCCAATGTGTGGTTCCACCAAGTGAAGCCTAAGCACCTGAAATACAGATACTGTCCTAATCTTTGACCCCCTTCCTCACCAGACAGGTATCCTTTAGAATTTGGTTGGTCACATGGTGTGAATGGTCAGGGTTCCCACTCAACCGTGAAAACCTTAAAACCATGAATAAGCCGTGAATTTTGTCTACCTTGAAAAAACCTGGAAATAGCCGTGGATTTCATCACAAAACCTTAAAAAATCTCTCAAACTTATAGAAAAAGAACTACAATTGACAGAAGAAAAGAAAAAAAGATATTTCAATCATGTTTCAAGGCCAAGCCACATACAGACACTGTCCACACATTTATCTCCACACGTATATTCGAAGTGCAATTATTGGTCCTTGTGCCATGATGACACATCTATCTTGAGCCTGTGATTGGAAGACCGGCAAACAAAGTGTTCATTAACCCTGGGGAAAAATTAGACACTTCTTTACTTCCCTAGCTCACTGCTCCCTCCATTTTGCCACTCACAACCTTAAGCTTCACCTAAATTTTGATATCGATAAGTGACGTCAAGAGAAATAGCACTTTCATTGCTACGTTTGAATTCACGGCGCCTGTCGCGGTTGATACATTTTTAGTTAACGTGCAGGCGGTGATTGTTACGTCATCAATATTTCTGCCTAAAATAGCTTATCAACATACCGTGAATTTGACGATATTTAGACCGTGAAAACCTGGAAAAAACCGTGAATTTTATAATTTAGTTTGAGTGGGAAGCCTGATGGTTAGTCATTGCTATTCCTTGTTTGCATTTTAGATTACTTACAACTGGAACTATAGAGGAAAAAATCTATCAGAGGCAAATAAATAAAACCGGTTTAAGTGGAGCTGTGGTGGATCCCAAAAATCCTAGTGGCATCAAGCTTTCTTTGGCAGAGCTAAAGGTGAGTAAATTAAACTTTTATCCAATTCCTGGATAATATTTCCCTGAGTCCTTATCTCATTTGGCTCACAAAATTGGTTTTAATGCTGTGACATGGGGAATAAATTTAGTCCATCTTAAATGTACCCTTCATTTGATCTCCTCAAAGAAAACTTCCTCTGCAAATTTCCCTTGAAACCACTTTTATAGGTTGGAATTTTTGATGATATTTTTCATCTTTGACCAGCTGGTTGTATCTCTTTAAAGTACAGCCAGTAGCCTACTCTGTTCTATTTCCACAGACTCTGCTTTTTATTTTTCTTATTTTATTTTAAAGCTAGATTCTTACTCTTCCATATGTTATTCCATCTCCAGGATTTATTCACATTTCATGAGGACACCCTTTCTTTGACGCATGGTTTATTGGATTGCAAATGCCTAAATGCAGATTCCAATGTCAAGGAAAATTTAGGTCCAGCATCTGTTGATAATGAGCTAGATGATGATGATGAGAGAGAATGTCAGTTGGGCCTGGCAGCAAAAACATCTCAGACAGCTTCTCTTCCTATCAGTCAACTAAACAATTGGAAGCATTTATCACCCCCATTTGAGGTTTCTGAACTTGAGGTTTGTCATCGAAACAGTTTTCTCTTCAATATGTAAAATAAATATGTACCAATTTTTTTGTTTAATCACTTGACCCTTAAAAAGTATAAGTTCATTGAAATATGATGTGTTATTTGTAGAGATGTGCGAATAGTATCCGCGAATACTCGAATACCTCGAATATTAGAAAGTATTCGATATTCGAGGTTTCGAATAGTTATGCGAAAAGTACCGCCTCGAATACCTCGAATACTTTGAATTTCGCGTCATACACTGTCGCACGCACGTCGTTGGTAGTTGACTCGGAAAAATGAAGAGAACTCTAGTCGTTTAGTGCTCGCTGCGCCGTTTTACGCAAGTTGACGAATTACATCAAATTCGTGGATTTTAGCGGAGAAAAGAGTTCGACGAGGGGAACCGAAAATGGTCGGGTTGGAAAAATCCGAAAATCCCCGATTCCCCCCACCAGGAGAACCTCAGCGCCGTGGGATAGCAACCTTAGGGCATTTCCCACGATCCGCTATCCCCCTCCATCCAGCACTTGCCTCACCCACTCTGACGCTTTCCTCTTCTCCGAAATCAAACAAAAGGCCCCAGATCGCGCAGGGATCGCATTACGAAGACCCCTGCTTCGAAAAAAATATCGAGTTACGAGAACAATAAAAACGTGTTTCACGCCCTCCCCACTTTTCTCACCCACTGACCTTTTTCTGGCTACCTGCTTCGAAGTTCCCCATTTCTGGAGGTCAACAGCTGTGTGAGTAACGTGGGATACTTACATTAGCGCATTTCCCAAGATCTGGTATCCCTCTCCATTCAGCACTAGCCCCACCTCTGAGGCTTTCCTCTTCTTCGAAATAAAAAAAAGGTCACAGCTCGCGCAGGGATCATATTACGAAGACCTTGGCTTCGAAAAAATACCAAGTTACACGAGAACAATAGAAACGTCTTTCGGGCCCTCCCTTTTCTCCCCCACTGACCTTTTTTTTCCTACCAGCTTCGAAGTTCCCCATTTCTGTGGAGGTCAACCGCTGCATGAGTCATCTATTAGCACAAAAGGTGTCTAAGAATGACTTTCGTCAATTGATGTTACACCTTTATTGAATTGAAATATTAGTAATGTGCGCGTAATTTCAAAAAGAATAAGACCAAACACGAAGTATTTCTGAGTTTATTTAAGCATTTTACGCAAAGAAATAAATGTCAAAATACGACGGAGACTTAGCATTCTGGCGAAACTCGATATGAGCAGCAGAGCTTCTCGGGAGTTGATGCCGTATTTTTTTCCGAAAACATATATCAAGTTACAATTTATGAGTGGTGCTATAAATCTTTATTGTTACAGTCCCAGACAAAGGGATATTTTCTCAGAATATTTGGTTTCTCCCTGATAGCAATGCCAATTCATCTTCTTATCTCGTGAGAACTCCCAAAGATGGACTAATAATAATAACTAACAAAAAAACTAACAAAATAATTGAAGAAAATCCGGTGGAAAAGAGCTTGTATTTTACAAAATGCCTGAGATTGTCAGCTAGCACTTGGCAGCAGGATAGGGGGTAAAGTGATGTTAGTTGAATTAATTATATGCCCAATTGTTTCCATAAAATTAAAATATTCATTAATCAGCTAAATTCCTGTTCGAATCATTTAAAGGAAATCAAAATTACTCCCCAAAATCTTGTGTTTCCTGCTGCATAGGCAACCGAGTCAAACATACCAGCATTCATCATTTAGTATTCGAGGTATTCGAAATTCGAGGTATTCGAATATTCGAGCAATGATTTAATATTCGAATTCGATATTCGAATTCGAGAAATCTGCTATTCGACCCATCTCTAGTTATTTGTATTAAGCCAGAGTTAGATAATTAGGCTTGGTATTTTTTTCATTAATCCTGTATGAAAAAAATTCATATAGTTTCCTTTAATCCATTTTCAGGACATGGGACTTTCATTTTTACCAACCCACATCACTTTCATTTTCCAAAGTACAACGGAATGATTAGAGTGCAAATGGACTTAATAATCATGTTGCTATTTATGATGGTGAATTGTTATTTGTTTTTTATTGTATTTATGAAAGAATATTATATTTGTTTCCTCATCAACTTATCTTGTATTTTTTACGTGGGAACCACCATTCCACCTCCATCTAAACATTTCATGCTAAGAGTATAAAATTATTCAAGGGCGAGCATTCTTCTGATAAACTAAGAAAATCAGGAAATTTACTTGAGTATGGAAAATCATGGAATGTCGAGGAAAATAACATGAAAGTCTGGAAAAATAATTTTTTCTGTGAAATTTAATTCAAGAACTTTCCTAAGCCTCCTATCTAAGCATCTAAAGCATATCTAAGATTCTCTCGGGGGTATCAAGTGCAGAAAGGCTTCTCGGGCTTTCCACCAGGTAATTTGCTACATCTCTCCCGACATTTCGAAGAGCTCTTCATCCTCATAATCTTCAGAAGATCCCCTGAGGATGAGAGCTCTTTGAAACGTCGGGAGAGATGGAGCAAATTTCCTGGTGGAAAGCCTGAGAAACCTTTCTGCAAAAGCTTGATATTTGAGCCACCCATTCCCAACAATTCATTTAGATGGTACTCTGCAACTGTTACAATTCATTGCATTATTCTAATTTATGTATACATAAAATAAAGACCCTTGTGACCAAGGGAACTACCTATCTTTGGCATATATGTACTGAGGCCCTTATATATATGTACAGCAGACTCCCGATTATCCGGCTGCGGTTTATCCGGGTTGCGGATTATCCGTGCATGATTTTAACTCTCGCTCAATTTTTTCCGCAATCTTATAAAAAAACTTAAATCGGACCCAAAATCATCGGAATTACTGCATTAATGCTAGGATACACCAGGCTTATCATTTCCGTCAGAATCCCGTTCGTAAAACGGAAGCGATCGCGCGCTAGCCGCATTCAAGGGAGCACCGATTTCGTGTTTCCCAAGCCTATCAGTGCGCGAACGCACTCCGTGATCACGGATACACGTCCCGCAGCAGATGCAACCCGGGCAACTTGTACGAGACGCGACTGCGTGGCGTGGTGCCTGACAATGTATAGTTTCCGACGTCGAGCAGTCGTTTTGAAGCATTCGCGCAAATCACTTTTCTGTACCCGCGATCACACACCCACGAAAGTGTGGTTTTTGAAACCGTGCCTTACATGAAGCATTAATAATACGAGTACATTCATGTTATTGCCGCTAAAAAGATCGCGAACTGGCGAAGAAAGCTCTCGTTGAGTCCGGGAAGCACGCTCATAAAGCAGAATAACGGCATAAATAATAATATATTGTTTGTTTTACGTAAATTATGATCATTACAAGACATTGGAGTTGATGTTTGGGTTATCCGTGTTTTCCGATTATTCGTGCCGTCCCTCCCCATCATTAGCCCGGATAATCGGGAGTCTACTGTATATGAATGAGGCCCTTAACTAAGAATTGTAGTAATAATTTGCTCACTCACTGTTATACATATTTTGTGTATCTTCTCTTGAAATCTCTTTGTCCTATTATTCTAATATTAGACTGCCCTTAGCTGCCTTCCCCATATTTTTTCCCTGAGAGAATTTCTTTATAAGACCTATTTATATCTCATAATGTGGCCAGGGTTTGTGGTAGACTTCACTCTCGCACTCTTCATAGAATTGATTGTTCACTTAAACCCAATACATATATAAATTCAATAAAATAATTCTGGAAATGAAAGGGAAAGTTAAGTTAGCATGAGGAAAAAATCTTCCTCATTCAGCCATTTTCTCTTAAGGGTAATTCCATGTCAATTCAACACAGAAAAGTGACATTTTCAACCCAACCACGTCAGATTTCTTTCAAATTTGGTGTATTGAATGGTACTGGTAAGTGATGGAAAAATACCAATTGGTAGAGGTATATGATGATTTTGACAAAAGTTACAGGTCCGCAAATGTTGTAAATTTGTCGAAATTTCAGCGTGTCTCTCTAAAGGTAAATGACTATAATTCCGGTTCTATTCAAGGTAGAAAAATTAAACTAATGTTTTTGGAATGGTAATATGTAGGGCTTTACATTGATATACAACATGGCCTATTTATAATAATTTCAATACACGAGGTCTTTGACCTTGAATATCTCAAAATACCCCCCCTTCAATTTTTTTAATAAAAATATATGTTATTGCTCATACATTTTACTACACTCATACAAAATATCAAGATGGTACACTCAAGGCATCGTGCCCAAAAAATTGTTTTTCTACGGAACTACACAAGTAAAATGCAAGAAGTACCACTTAAATATGAAATGCCCATTGTTGAACGGTATAGTTCATGGCTATATCACTGCAGTGTTACAGAAAACAATATGATGGGTAGCTTCAATGAAAATACAGTTAAAATTGGTAAAAACCAGGGGTGGTTTCAAAGAGGGGCTAGGGGGGCTAATCCCCCCAGGGGCCTCAAAATGTTGCTTCAGCTTGGCCATGTCTTCATCGTGATGGGAAGTCGGTGTATAGTTGAAGGTACATGATGGAATATTTACTTTGCTACACTGAAACAACTCTTGTGCTGTCAATATATGGTTATCAAAAGGTCTCTTGAGGCTTGTCTTTTTACAGTCCCTGCAACCCCATCACAAGGTCCTTTGCCATGAGCTGTTGTAAAAAAATGCCATTCTGTTGTGACATCAAAGCCTTCCTGATGGTAGCTCAGATTGATGAAATTTTTTCAGTTTTTGTGTTGGGCAGCACATCCATCCGAAAAATAGTAAATGTGCTTTGGAGTTAAAAAGTGGCAATTCAGGGAATTGATGAAATTTCGCTGGAAACAATACACAGATACGATATCATGATGAAGGCAGTCAGATAATTCTACTTATGACACATGTTGTATTTTATTAGATGCAACGTCTCTATGGTAAGCCACGAATGGATGAATTGTGGCCTTTGAGATATTCCAGTAAAATCCTTGAACTTCATCTTGAATGATGAAGGAGTAGTTCTCTGCAAAATCACAAACCACAAGATATTCATTCACTTTGAGTTCTTCTTTCGTAGTTTTAAAGAATTGTGACTGCTGTTGTGTTATGAATGAGTGTGGTATTATATGCTTTAAACTGGATGAAAATGCTTCTAGGAAATCATTCTTTGATTTTGTTAAAGTCTCTAAAACTGCCCTGCCAGTGGTCAACCAACATGCCAAGAGTAGACCCATACAAACAGTATGGGTTCCACTAGCACCCGCAACAACACAGTGCTTTGCCTGCAATTCACAAAATTTGGAGATTCCAATTTATAAATCTGGATATTTTTCCTTGAAATACATTATTATTATACAATACACAAATTCCTGTACATTTCCTTAATGTACCATGTAATCTGAGGCAAAAAATTCTCTCATGGTTTTCCTAACACTCCAGAGCTCTTCGGAAGCACAGTCAGAATCTGTGCCTTGTCACATATACTGTCTGAACTATGAAACTTATCTTTGAGCTGGGCTATGATTTCACTTTCTGCAGTCTCTTCCTTTTCAGGTTGCAACAAATAAGTATGCTCCAAAACTGAGGCTACCTTTTTCAATTTTTCTTTTGGATAATTTTTCTCATTTTGAAGTCAATTTTTTTCACAGGAGATTCACCTAAAAAATGAAGGCTACTATTTAAATAATCCAGGGCAATAGCAGGTGCTATTTCATCTTCACTTACATCTTCTTTGGAAGTCCCTGGCATAGCACAGGCTACTTCAGCATGTTCTGATAACTTCTGTGATAATTTTTTTCGGCATTTACTGCAAATTTTCCCACCTATCAATACATAAGGTGATTCATTTGCCATCCACTCCTGAATGTCTCTCAAATTTTTCTTTTCTCTTGCATGGCCTTCTTCTTTAAATGGATTGCAAGAGTATATTTTTGACTTGAAAGCCATTTTTCACAAACTACTGTTTCACATAAAAGAAATAGTGCTCAAAATTACTTATGCACTTCACTGTAGTTCCAACTGAAGTCACATCCTGGGACAAACAACAGATAATTAGCTTAAATGACTGCCTGATTCTTACTCATATACCTCACTGTAGTTCCAACTAAAGTGACATCCATGGGACAAGCAACAGATAAGTAGCTTAAATGACTGTATGATTCTCACTTTAAATTAAACTCTATGAATCTAATCAGATTAGTCTCTCACAGCTTGATTCAATAATGAAAATATGTAATTAGGTTAACTGCAAGTTAGTCTTAATTAGATTAACCCTTCAAGCCTGACTTTAAATGCCCGTGGTTCCTCTCCCAGCGTATGCAATGCACTGTATGCATCTTCTAAATGCCATGCCTAAAGCGTGCGCGATACACCGAAGGCGTCCGAATCTTTTATTAAGAATTCCTATCTCTTAGCTTCCATTTATGTACTCTTAGTGAGTATATATGAGACATAACTGCCTGCTTTTTTTTGGGCCTCTTCTTTGCTTTTGTTTGTGTGCTCGTATTATTAAATAATATTTTTCCCAGCTGATGCTAGGATGCTTCGTCTAGGAGCAGTGTCTGGTGGACCCTCAAAGAAGATATTCTTCCACTCACGCTCCGATTTATGTGTTTTCTTAGCGATTGTGTGTTCTATGTGGGGGTGCTGAATGCTCTCCTCTGTGGCTCATTATCATCTGCTTTTCTGCCTTATCGTTTCCTTTCTCTTTCATTGTGGCAATAATAGTGAGGGCATGGACCTGAATCTTGCAGCAAAGGAGGGGGTCCGAAAAAATTACCATTTTATCTAGTGTAAATTGGATACCCCCGGGGGGATTAGCCCCCCTAGCCCCTCTTTGAAACCACCCCTGGTTTTTACCAATTTTAACTGTATTTTCATTGAAGCTACCCATTCCAAAAACATTAGTTTAATTTTTCTACCTTGAATAGAACCGGAATTATAGTCATTTGCCTTTAGAGAGACACGCTGAAATTTCGACAAATTTACAACATTTGCGGACCTGTAACTTTTGTCAAAATCATCATATACCTCTACCAATTGGTATTTTTCCATCACTTACCAGTACTATTCAATACACCAAATTTGAAAGAAATCTGACGTGGTCGGGTTGAGAGGTGTGTTGAATTCACATGGAATGACCCTTAAGTTGAAAATAAGAAAAACTTGAAAGTTGCTGCCCACTTTTCATAAATTGTCAACATCATATGAGCTCATTCAGAGGAAACCTCCCATTGGGGGAAGGATCACAAGTGTGCAAACAACAATGAACCTGTGAGACCAAGGATTATGACAGAAGCGGAGACCCCCTCGGCGAAAGATAGTGAGGTCCACAACTTACCAGCAAAAGGGTTAACGCCATCGATTTTTTTCTCCAAATAGCATAAGATGCAGGTGATGGATACATACATCCTAGCACTTATGTACGATTAATGTGTGATAACTGATACTATTAAATACATTGACTTTGAGAAAGGAAAGTGACTTGAACAATTTTTGAAACTCCTGAGTTCTTCAAATTCATAACTGACTGTGGAACACTAATGACCAGATGTGCTATGGTCCTAGATTTAATAATAACACACTCAATACTGTATTTTTTGTGTCCTTTCCTGAAAAATAAAAGATTTTTCTGCCATTATAAATAGTCTTTCAGAGATGCAAATGTGCATCTTGGTATCAAAGCCATGCAGCCTGGATGTGCATTCACATCCATCTGTCTCAATGCGTTAATGTACCTTCTGTGAATGAAATGGAAAATCTGGCAGTTTGAGCTGAAATGCATTATCAACAACAAATCCAAAGCGGTGGATTGAGGAAAATAATTAATAGCTAGAGCAATGTCTGTAACCATCAGTTTATTGTGAAAAAAATCAGCAAATATAAAACACATAACAGGATAGGTGATGTGATACATGGATACTGCCACAACCAAACGAGGAGAACCTCATGTGATGTTATACTGTATGATGAGTATTTAAAGAATATGATAACAGTTTTCTCAATCCAGATAACATAGCATAAAAAATATCCATATTACAAGGTACAAAAGTATTTATAATGATACATATTCCCAGCGCCAAAAAAATATAACCTGTCATGCACAGCAACTTTTAAAATTGGTAGGGGAGTCATACATGACTGTGGGAAAAATTATAAACCTTTTAAAATGTGGAAAAAACTTGATCCTCAACACCATGTGATTGTATTATTACAATGAGTTTGTACTAATATCATAAACACATTCAGTGCGGAGCAATAGTCAATTGACGTGGTCCCGTCCAAGCCGAGATACGGAGCATGTCAATTGACGTGCTCTGCCGGTCGGGCTGGGAGCCCTTTCTCTGCCTCCGTACGTGACTAATATCCACTTCCGAGTCTTCCAAACGTGTGAAAGGCCTTCGGTAAGCTTCCCTCTTTCGACCCGTGTGTGCCGTTTGTAAATAGCAGTATTTGAACGGAAGTTATGGCACGAAAACCTCTCTCTATTTTTCTTTCTTATTTTATCGGCCGATTCTGACAACGTTCATGAAAATTGGGCCCACATTGAATGTGTTAATGTATCCTGGAAATATTTAACTCATTGTATTCTTAATAACAAGTATCCTATAAGAATATTTTCCTGGATTAAAGCAAGTAAATATAGCATAAAATAGCGGTGGGTTGATGTTTATCACTCTACAAGCTTGAAGAACGCACATAAGAGGCATCACAATGAAACAAACGTCATATTAATATCACAGCCAGATTTTGACATCACCAGGCAGTAAAAACTACCTGGTTAATTACTAAAAAATTCTGCATTTGTGCATTATTATGAGCAATAAATTTGAAGAATTGAAAATATTTGTTTAAATTAAATTACAATGTTTTTATAATGAGCAGTCAAATCTGTACATTGTGATGAGTTAAATTTACTGTGAATAAGATTATTTCCATCAGTCCAATATCTGTTACTCTATCTTTTCTTCTGTTCTTTCTCTTCTCCTGTTCCTTGAAGTTCTATCCCTTTATAGTTTTCGCATAGAATAAGACTTCATTAACCTAAATTGCACAAATGGTAAGCAGCCTTATCCATCCGCAAAGTCTTGAGAAATCGTGCTCAAAGTTTATTTCGCCGAGAAATAAAACTCAGGAGTCCTTGGATAAAATCTTCGGATGACCATCTTTCCTTGAGCGTTTCAACTTCAGCTTCATTGGCTTGTCTTAAATCATCTAGATCCCATCGACGAACCAGCGCTTTAGTACACATCAATGACTGAAAAGAAATCACATAGTGATAGTCATTGTAAATTAATTTACATGAATAGAATGGTTAATGGAATGCATTAATAGCCACCATCAAATATATTATTTCTCCGTTTCATGCTCATAAGAGACATACTCATATTTGAATTCAAATATACTGCATGAAATGTATGCGTAAGCCGTAAGTTCATTTTTTGTCGCTGCTCTGTCTTTGCCTTATACAGTATAATCCCCTCGCTCCTACTACAGGCCACAGGATTTTTTCTGGAGCTGTGACTGAAGCCTTTAATCTCCATCTCTAAAGGCCTGGTTACATGATTCATTAACTCATATGAGTTACTGTGTGAATGAACATAAAAATTCACTGTGTAAACACCCAACTTGTGTGAATGCATGGACAGAAAATGAAACCTGTTCTAATTTGGTTCATGAATTCATGCATGTTCCATTCCACAAAAATTGTTAATGCAAATAACAGACATAAACTCGTAGAGGTTACTGTACTGTGTAACCAGGCCATAAAATGAGTTCTCTCTTTCTTTTTGTAGTAAGGAAACTTGTTGGCACCATGAGCTGCAGGTTTTTCATGCTAGCTTACCTTTCCCTTCCAACAGTTGATTATGTCAGTATTTTTGTCAGAGTTTTGAGAGCGAGAACAATTATAGGATGGACAAGTATTTATTTATCTCTTCTGATATCATATTAAATATATTAAATTAAAGTTGCTCTTAGCTTAGAGAAATTCTGCTTCAAAATTAGAAATTAAACTCAGCTGATCAACTCACTAGGTGTATCCAAACAATGATTTCAGTAAGTCAATTAACCATCTCAGCAGAGCAAGCTGATATATTGCCTCACCAAGAAACTATATTCAATTCTGATTTTCAGAACACCACAATAATTATAACATTACCGTCAGTAGATGTAACATAAGAGTCTCAATATTATCTAATTAAATAAAAATACATAACCAAAACAATAAATTTGAATAATATTACTTTCCAAAGTTGCTAATTACTTTAGAATTACCCTCATCATTTCTCACTAATATGCCAGGCTAAAGGTAGGCACTTAATGGGTTAAAAATTAAATGCACAGATCAAATTGGCCCTTGAGAGGTAGATTTCTTTGGGAGTCAAACACAAAATCTAGAGTATAAAGCAGTCATTTGGTCTTAACTTCAATTTTATTCCAAGAATTTTGCAAAAATGAGATTTTACTTTAAATTTAGGGCTTACCTTAGCTGGAAGCTTCGACATTTTCTTGATATGCCCAAACACCTCCTCTGAAAACTTTGAATGTGGAAAGACTTTACTTACAAGCCCACAGTCCTTTGCCTCATTGGCAGTCATTTTATAGTTGAAGTATAGGAGATCACCTGCCTGATAAGATAAACTTTTTTAAATTATATCTTTCTTTGGTGTCCATCATTAATAGATTCTCTTATCAATTAAAATATACTTCTTGAAAAGGATTGTGAATAAGTAGCTTCAGGATGAAAATTCAAATAGGTAGATCATTCTGCTTGGAACTATTGCGATATCCATATTAAGACTCAGTGGCGCTGGTTTTCAATGGACTGGGCTAATTATGCTATGAAACAGCCATTACCCTCAGAATATTATTATGAGATGCCACGAAGTTCCCCGCTAAAATGTATTGTTTAGGAATGTAATGATTCCTAGGTGGCCACCAATGGAGAGGCTACAGGAACCTTTATGGGTATTGTAGCCCATTGACCCGTTGAAAAAAATTCGTAAACTTGATGAGAATAAGTCTAAAAAAATAAAAATCACAAAATAATTACAATGATTTGCTATTTTCATTCTTTAATCAGGGTACCACCAGCAGTCCTGTTTCATAAGTTTTGATTTAGCTTTTATAATCTAACTGCCCTGACTTGCCCTATCAGGGCCATTTGCTGAGACTTGGAATTGTTCAAGAAATTAATCCCTAGGTGTTCCTCATTGAGTTATACACAAATGTGTGGAAAAGTCTGCATATGTATTCCTCACATACCATACAGTCATTTTCATGGCCAATAACAGCCAGACTCCCATGTGGCCCATGCCTCCAAAGCACTTCAATGCAATGGGCTGTGTGGATGAGAAGTACTAAATCACATAGCCCTGTTCCTTCAGAAATTTAAACTGATGTTTAAGCTCACCAACAAAGTAAATGTTAAGCTGAAATCACTCAGTCTTTCAGATTACATACCTGTAAGCTTCACCAATGGTGACCTCTTTTCTACACTTACAAGAGCATTTCAACAGCGAGGAATTCAAAAGCTTACCATTTTAACTATCACAAAAGCCACAAAGAGAACCTAATAGCTTCAAATGTTTGTCACGGTGATTACAGTAAATAAATTACCAATCAAATATGACATAAATCTGCAAATGATTTATTTTCAGTTCACTTTTTCTCACCTTGGTAGATCCCATTATCCGTGGAAATGTGTACGTTGAACAGCCCTCAGCAGATATACCAAGGGGTACAAACGGAGTATTGAAAGTTGCCTGGAAAAAATTATAGGCAGATTAAAATTTTCAATTCCTGATTAGGGCTTTTAGTTTTCCAAATTCAACCATGTGATTCTGCTGACTGCTTCCATGATTTATAAATGGCTTATCTAAGGATATACCTAAGCAATACACATATATTTTTAATGACAAGAATAAGTGTAGGTTAGTAAAGGCTGGTGCTAAACAGTTCACCATTTGCTGTCTTTCAAAAATACATGACAATTGAACTGCATGTTATAATCACAGTTGATGCATACCTGATTGTTCCATTTCTGTTTTCCACAGTAGGCTCTGTATGTAATACTATGAAAATGATCTCTGGTATGGAGGATGTCTGAGGCAGGCTAACACCAGATGGTATAATGCATGAGACAAATGTGCTAGTGTCAGTATTCAAGTACCCAGGTAAGTACTCAACTTACCACACAGATACAGGAGAACCCTCGCGTATAAATCTGAGTACTTGAGTACCTGTTGTGAATGATATTGTCGAAGGAACTCACAAACATCTAGTAAAAGAATACATTGGTATGCATTGGTATTCACCTCGATAACCATGTTGTATTCGTTAAGGTAATCTAGAGCTCACAGAGGTATTCAAGCATCCAGATTTATTTTTTATACTCGTCTGGGTACTCCAGGAAAGTCTTGTATGAGAACTCGGACCCCTAAACTTGAGTACATTTGGCATTCACTGACTGATGAACAGATTTCCTGCCATTTCTCCAAAATAATATAATTTTGCTACGAAATAAGTTGATTAGGGAGAGCAGAAGAGGGTATTATAGTGTAGTTTACCCATAAAAAACAAGAGGCAGAACAAAGCCAGGTAGAGCTCAGAGAACAAATGAGCATTAGCCACTTGGTATTAACCAAAAAGGAGTGAATTCATTCATTAAAATCTTTTATTAACACAATGGGGCAGAATCAGCACTTTTCCACAAATATCATGGATGCAATACAATTGTTATTTAAATAAACCATTCTTGCACATAGGTATTTATATGTGAATATTTACCTTGTCTGATGCATACACAACATCACATAGGGCTAAAGTTGTAACTCCAATTCCAATAGCTGGTCCATTGACAGCCGCCACCAGTATTTTTGGATATTCGATAAAAGCAGAAACAAAATCCCTGAAATAAAATAGCTCTGTTAAATCTCAGTAATGAAAATTCAAACAACTATCATCATTTACCATCGCAAAATGCAAAAATAGAGAAATTCATGACCAGGGGAAATCAGTCATGAACTGACTAGAAAAATGAGTGTCACTAGTTTATGACATGCAGAGAGACCAAATGTACAAAAACACAGCCAAGCCATCTTTATCATTATTATCCAATGTCAATTACTATTCATCACAATTCATCAAATTAGCTATATGTTTTGTTTGAATAGTACTGAAATTAAATTCATCATTAGTTACTGGCAGATACCATGAAATTTAGCTACATAAGCATATAAACAAATGGAGTGCCAGAGGATAGATGCCCCTGGACTAGTGGTCTCCTCAGCAGATGTATTGCTCATAGTTGCCACAAAGGTAAAAGTTGGGGGAGAGGGGTACTGAAGCCCCTCAAAGCTCCGCTCCATTCCCTCTAGCTACGTACTGACAGTGTGGGGGTGTATTGTGAATTGTAAAATTAGTCTGGTGGCTCAGCTTTCTAATCTAATGGGCTCACATAAGGCCCACCCAGTCCATTTTTTTCTAGCACTACACAAAATGACCAAGTATGCAAAACTTAGATTCCCTTCTCTAAAGGTAGTTACACCACTCCTAACGGGGGATGTTAGCTCCCAATCTCACAACACTCTGAATCCACTATGGAATTAAATGAATCTCCAATGTAAAGCCCATTTCACATGGGACATGTTACTTTCACCATATGAAGTACAGTGAAGGACCTCAAATCCAGAAACCCAGAACGGTTGAAAATTCCTCTGTGTAGTGTTTCGACTTGCCACCTGATGGCACCACTCTCCGAGTCTTGTTCTGGGACAAGTAGGAAGTTAGCACACGCTATGAACATATGCTGACAACCTAGGCAGGGACAGGCAGGGATCTCAAATATCGAGAACAAGAGCCTGAACACATTTATAAATTAATTAACAAAATATACCATGAAGACCAGAAATCCATAAAAACCAGAAATTGAGAAACCCTTCGGTCCCAAGCTTTCCGGATTCGAGGTCCTCAACTGTACTTGTATTTCAAATTGTGTAAAGTGGAGAATTGCTGGAATGCATGCAAGAAAGAATGAACGCTAGATGGAAAGTACAGTAAAACCTCTATGTAGTGAACCTCTTTACATCATAAACCTCCATACTTCATACCACCCCTACGGTCCCATCAGAATTACAAGTAAATTTATAGTCAAACCTCTTTATAGTGAACCTCTTTATCTTATATAACCTCCACTAATCATACCAAGGAGATACCCCCGAGACAGCCTAACTACCTCTGCAAATCGTACCAAGATAACTAGAGACCATTAATACAGCCGCAATCACGTACATGGAATGACATTTTCAGCAATAAATGTTTCACCCTTATTTTTTCCTTATATACCTTTAATATGCTCTAATTTTCATGTTAATCATTAATTGTGGCCATTTTGTTCCATATTAGAGCATACCTTACAGTAAATAAGAAAAAAGGTATCCAGCTATCCTAATCATTTTAAGTGACTGTTGAATTAAGAGAGATCACATTGTTTTCTCTCGGATCATAGTAAAAATCATGTGATAGCACTCGCTTTCTGTAATTTTTTATTTTTATTTTATTTTTTTATTTTATTTTCAAACCGCCGGATACAGCTCTTATTGGCCATTTTACACCGGGGTGTTCAACAAATGTAACAAGTAAACGTAGACAGACGACCATGCCCTGGACCGGGGAAACCTACCCAGGCGGGACTCGAACCCGCGACCTCTTATTTGGCAGGCGAGAACGTTACCCTGCCGCCACAGAGGCCGGCGAATTATTATAAAGGTAATAAATATATGTTCACTAATGCACGCATGTTTGGTTAAACAAATAAATATAATGGTTCAATAGACAGAAGTGCTTTTCATTTCCGAAGTATATGAAAAAATTGTGCCTATCACTGAAACCTCTCTATAGTGAACCTCCATTCATCAAATTGCCCAATTTTGGTCCCCTCCATTATGATAAAAAGAGGTTTTACTGTAGCTAGTGTTCTTATTTCATCCATACATTTGTACAATTGTATGCCAGATTACATTAAGTTCTGAGTTATGTACATGGCCTGTATAAAACAGGCTTCAGCCAGGGTGGCACTGTGCTTTTACCTTACTCGGGCGCTGGCTTCATTTATTACGTTTTCCAAACCATCATTGACCTTATTTGAAGTATCAGCGATATCATTTCCACTAGTGTAGTAATCACCATTCCCTGTGATGACTGTGATAACAGTATTTTCATCAGAGGCTGCCTCTTTTAGTGCATGTATCACTTCATCGTACATCTAGTGAAGGACAAAAAGTTTTCATAATTATCAAGGTATTTCACCATCTCCAGCTGACTAGTACAAAATACTTCCTCGAAGACACATGGTTATTCAACCATGCATAAAGGTAATTATCTAGGTTTTGATTTCATCTGCAAAATGCTATTTTTATCCAACATTACCTTATTTGAGATTGATTTAAATTCATGTATTGATTCACACAATAAATGTTTATCAATTATATATCAATGGCTAAGTTCTAACAACACAAATCTCAAAATTTGGCCGGTTCGACACAGGTATCTTAAACAAAGAGTAATAGCATTAAAAAATAAAATTCAAGCAAAAAACAACACTTTGTTGGCAAATGTATCCTTCTTTTTCAATTTCATGATTTTTTGGTTTTTAATTTTAGCGTACCATTAGAAATAATCAATCATTTTTTAGCTCTCCTGAAAAGTAGCTATTTGTGAGATACGTGTTGTTAGAACTTAGCCATCAATATGCACTTCTGAGTATTACTAAGAAGTATCAATGTTGATCCAGAAGCAAGATTTTGAATTAAGGCATAGGGTGTCTTTACTTCTAAAAGGACAAAAATTATACAGGAGACTGATTTTTTGAGGCATGAATTGGTGAAATTGCTTCACGTTAAATAAAAGACAGTAAATTTGATGATATTTGTGACCTTTTGTGCTCGTGTTTCGTCACCGTGCGACATCATTAGCTTCATTTTTTTTACAGCGACAAAACTGGTTGTTACTTATATCATATGTGAAATTTACTAAGTTTTTTATTTAATACATTTTAATAGTTTTGACTTCATTTATGTCACGGAAAAAATTTTTCTTTCTGGTTTCCAAAACTTTTTCCCAATGCAGTACGACATTTCCATTTCACCCTGTTTCTCTCCTTGAACGTCTCAACAAAATGTTCAGTAAGAATGCCAAAGTATTTCTGTAGTGCATCATCTGTAGCCTATTCTACTTTATTTATTTTTGCATTTAGTTTATTTTCCATACTTTTAAAAATGTATTGATCTTATACGTTGTACACCTTATTTCACTTGATGTGTTCTCTAAATCTATGTCATTATTTTCTAAGGTTTATGTTATCGAGAGATTTCAGGATAATCATAATTTTTATTATTTTTAATTAAATTCCCTTCATTTTTAAGAATAAAATAAATTGACTTAAAACTATACAACCAGGGGAGAGCTATCTGTGGTAAAAAAATGACTAGATTGCAGATATAAAATATGGAGTTATCTCTGAGGAAGTAAGAATAAGGGAAGATGGGGCACAATTCTTCCCAAATTTTCAATGTGTACAGTCAGCAAGCCAGTAATTGAGGAAAAAAGTCTCTTTTCCAGGTGTACAAATAAATTCCCAAGTTATGTTTCCTGATGACATATCTTCGAAAAAAGAGAGAAGGGCTTGGTAATATAATAACCTGGAGAGTACCAAGGGTTAAAATTTAATCAAGAATAGTGATTTCTGAAAGGAATCATGGAGTTCAAACCAAGAAAACCAATTGCTGGAAGAGGTTGTAGAATATCATTCTCAGGGAGGTGTGATCATGGATTATAGACCCACCAATACAGAAGTAATCTCAAGGTTAACATAAATTTAACGGATAGTAAGAAAAATGATAGAAAAAATATGAATTTTAAGATTGAAGAAGAATAGAAATGAAAAAGTGGGCCAATCAAATAGCTTATAAAAAGTAGATGGAAAAAAGAATAAATAATTTCAATGAGACTATTGAAAAAAGCTGACTACTGAACTGGAAATATTTTTACTGTGTGTTTCTGGAGGAAGTCCTTGCATGAGATGTATTGAACAAATAATGATGATAAAAAATAAGCAGTGGCCACAAATATCATCCCACAGAAGTGAAAAGGGGATTATTTGGTAAATGACCATGAAATTTTCAAAGATAGATTTCATAGATGAGCTCTATAGGAATCATAATGATCATAATTGATTTTTTTTCACAAAATTTTTAATAGTGATGCAAGGCTCTCTTAAACCATTTCCTGGCTGTACTACTGGAGGTGATACGAGTCTATTTCAAATGACCCTAGAATAAAAGTCTGGGTCATCAGAAAAACAAAGTGTAAGCCCGGCCACATGAAGTTGAGGAACCCAATAAAAGAACCAGAGGGGGGTTCCTTCCTTTAGAAAATAGTCTTGCTCTCGCTTCAATCACCTGATGACCTGCTCTCTCCAATGTACATTGCCAAGACTGAGCTACGATAAACTCTAAATACAACCACACATTTCCCATAAATATGGTAATGTGTTGCAGGCATTTGTCCCTCCCCCACCTTGGTTTCATTTATCTGTTACCTCAAAAACTCCACAAATTTTCCCTTGTACATGATAGTATACAAGAAATGAAGAGAACAGCCAAATTCTCAGCCACCAGGTCATTTGAAAAAGGCTCATCAGACTATATTGTAGGCTGGTTACAAGGGAAAGTAGGGTCTGGGGGTTCAAACCCTCCCCCCCAGAATTCTTGGGAGATACAGCTTTATACACACCTCTCTGACTGAATCCTCATTAAAATGTACCCCCTTGTCAGATGAAACCACTATAAAAATTTCTGACAACAGCCTTTGCTGGTTCTAATCATGGCAGATAAATTTTGAACGTAGGTTTTCGTAGCGAGGGGCATCGTTGCTAATGGCTTCCGGGTGCAGCTGCGTGTTGCGTTTTGTCTTGCAAGCTTTTGCGTGCGTTACAGGGCGCATCATCAGGCGATGAAGGCGCATCCTTCAAGACAAAGCTTGCAAGACAAAGCTTGCAAGACAAAGCTTGCAAGACAAAGCTTGCAAGACAAAGCGCAACACGCAGCTGCACCCGGAAGCCATTAGCAATGGCAGATAATTATCCAAGGATGCCCAATCCCCAATAAGTTGCATGGAGGGCAACTCAAATTTTAGTAGTCTGTCCATGATTTTAAGTAAATAACTCCAACATGCTTTTATTAGGGAGTGGCTAACTCTTGCACCAGGTTCATGCTTCAAAATAAATTTCCCTTTCATCACCTACTCCAAATCACAATCATGGAGAGCTTAAAAGGAATAAAGTAAATCCACACCAA
Source organism: Ischnura elegans (assembly GCF_921293095.1). Taxonomy (NCBI): domain Eukaryota; kingdom Metazoa; phylum Arthropoda; class Insecta; order Odonata; family Coenagrionidae; genus Ischnura; species Ischnura elegans. Next base: position 95,949,959 of record NC_060253.1, read on the forward strand.
CTATTAAGGCCTGTTTACACGATACATTAACACGTACGAGTTAATGTACGTTTGCGTGAATGATTTTTGTGGACCAGAACGGAACATGTACGAATGCATGAACCAAATTAGAACAGGTTCTAATTTCTGTGCATGCATTCGTACAAGTTGGGTGGTTACACGGTGCATTTTGGCATTCATTCTCGCGTTCATACATTTAGACATTAACCCGTACGTGTTAATGTACCGTGTAAACAGGCCTTTAGACATTGGGGCAAAGGTAAAAATCTATTTCAGCTCCTTCTGCCCATGGCACTCACCAGGAAAAAAACTAGTGGAATTCATTTCAGATGAGGGTATGTTTTTGAGGATGTGGAAGGGGTACAAGTATGCAGTACTCACTCACAGATTCAGCCCAAAGGTTGGCGTGCTTGGGTAATTAATGCCATATTTATAACAAGCAAATTTAGGACTAGATAGTCCTCTCTTAAGGCCTGGTTACACGGTACATTAACACGTTCAAGTTGATGTACGTTTGCGTGAATGATTTTGGTGGACCTGAACGGAACATGTACAAATGCGTGAGCCAAATTAGAACAGGTTCTCTTTTCTGTGCATGCATTTGCATAAGTTGGGTGGTTACACGGTGCATTTTGGCTTTCATTCTTGCATTCATATATTTAGACATTAACCCATATGTGTTACTGTATCGTGTAACCAGGCCTTCACAATGGCAATCACATTCATCCATGCCCTGGATGTTGGTAAATCCACCCGAGTGGAATTTAAGCCCACGACCTTTACTTTGGCAGTCAGGGACGTTACCCCAGTACCACTGAGGCCGGCACCTAGGTAGGGCATAGCTAACCCCAGACTATCACACATTCAGGGTAAGGGAGAGAATTCCTTTCCCTTGGCCATCTTGAACTTCAAGGAGTTTGCATGGAGGTGTCTAAGGGCTGCACCCAGGATTTAAACCCATGATCCTGTGATCAGCTGCCAAGCGCTCTACCCATAAGGCTACCACGCTTCCTGAAAGAGATATATTTTTGGCCAAATCTCTCAAACCCTTTGAGCATGGTCGGAAGCCCTTGATCCCCCAATACATATGAGGCATCGGTCTCTAGATTGAAATATACTTCAGCTATATATTTATCTACAGCTATCATTTACGCAGGAGGCCGAACATAATTGGAAAGACAATTAAATTGGAATGTATCAAGTTCATCACAATAACATGTAGTACAAAACGTAAAATCCCGCAACGAAAGATGTGGAGGCGAAGTTTCCAAACAGTAGATTTGGAACGGATAACGAAGATTCAACCAGAGAAAGCAAGGATCATTGAATTCCCGCAAACCTAAATAATACTTTGACTTGAGATTTACGGCATTAAATTTGATATTTTTCGAGAGTTGATACCATGAAACATACATGGTCGATACCTATAGCGTTTCTGAAATTGACAAACATATGCCAAGCGTATTCATTATTCATAGACAAATAAGATAAGCTCTATACCCTGTCACAGAGTATATACTCTGTGACCCTGTGTACTAAAATTAGGGTTCTTCCTTCAGTCAAGGTCAGAAACTCAGATGGTTAGTCTCAGATTAAGCACTTGATATTTATGAAAAAAAGACTGGGATCTTCGACCAAAAAACGGGACACAAACGTACCTCTTTATTGAAGGCATTCTTCTTTTCAGGCCTATTTAATGTAATGACACGCACGCCGTCTGCATAGGATACTATAATATTCTTCATTTTCTCTACGCTTAAACCTAAAAGAATGAAACTAATCTAGATCACTGTACACAAAACATGAGTGTAAGAGGGATAGAGATAAGAGAGTACCTGAGAGAGGACTACAGCGGCAGAAATAGGAAGACTGATTTCCAGTTTCAATGACTGTCACATTGAGATATGAATTTGACGACAGGGGAGTGAAATTATTAAAACGGCATCCTCTTCACATAAGGCATTTGCACAATAATCTAAACAAAACTACGAGGTACGTTTTCGCAATATTTTCCTACGTAACAGCTGGCCGTTCTCGACGGAAGGAATTAATTCTTCGATATCCGCAACGTATTATCAAAGTAAATATCATAAAGGAATTGTCTCATGCAGATATGATTGCAGCCATGACTACGTCTTCTTAATATTACAGCTGTTTCATCCGATTAGTTTTGACCTCATTTAAATCTAATCAAACACGGTGGGGTTTACCAAAAAATCATAAATGCTGAATCAGAATAAAACCCGTGCGAAAAAAAAGAAAGCGACGAACGTGATGCGAAGGAGGGTTAACTTTAGTACATCAACCTCAACCACTAATATTTCATTATGGTGGCGTTAGCTATTAGATGCATAAACAGTAATTTATGAGTCGCTATTATCGTCTCAAGATGTAAATAATCAATTTCACGATATCGCAAGAGTCATCTTTTCTTGCGGGCTTCGAAAGGTATGTATCAGTTTCAGTTCATAAACTCGGGTTATGAGGGCTACCGAAGGTAGAAGACCGCCTTAATGGATATGCAATGTCCTATTGGCATCTTGTCGTTATTATGTAGGATTTCACGCTGGGTTCTTCGATTCAGGGTAAATTGTGAGAATTTTTTATTTGTTGATATTTATTTTTTAATTTTTAACAATGCAAACGAAAATACAATTTGACGTGAATTATGGGGATGGTCTCCGAAGCTTGGACGAAATAAACAAATTAGGTGTTATTTTATGTTTCCTTCGAAGTATAACCCGTGGCTTCTTTTGTAGCAAGATAAGGGATGGTATTTATCTATTCATGCGAATCACGAGCTGAGTACGCCTTATATTGGTAGTAGTGAGTGAATGTGATAGTACGTATACTTCCAAGTTGCGATTGCTGGGCTGAAATGTGCGAACTCTTAGCAATATTATTTCAAATTTGTGGCATCAAATTTTGATGCGTTGACGTTGATGTAAATTGAGTAAACTTCTATTCCGCGCTATGTTCTTTGATAGTGCATCTAGGTACGAACGTATCATGGTACAAATTCTTACACATGGCGCGCATGCGCATACTTCATGCTGATTTTTATCTTTGGAACAGGTTGGCGTAAATGACAAAATTTCACTTATTTGTATAATTTCATGTGTTGGGAAAAATATTTCCCTCCATCGAATCACATATCGAATGATTGAGCATACCGGGATTACTTGTTGCGACGAATGTGATATCGGAAGCCTCCTGTGGTAGGCGAAGCTTAACCGAAATGCGTTCCGTCCGAAATCACGACAGATGATCTAATTTGAGAAATGTAAGTCATTTCGTATTACTCAAAGTCGAATTACTGCTTGTGAACTAATTTATGCGTACAATGGATGATAATTTTTGTATCGTTTTCATTATAAACATTTGGAAGGTGGTAGTGGCCTTGTTTCTATCATTTTCTCACCGTATTAAGGAATTTGTGTATAGCATGGTTTACCCCGATATATTTCGTAATTTTTAGTTTACTTCTATGGTTTGTCAACCCTATCCACGGAATATTTAGATTCCTAGTGGGGAACACATTTATGTGAGAAGCTGAAGTAACGCGCATTGGAGCGAGAAACACCCCCGTATCAGTAGTACTTCCTAGGGTAAATGGATGGACAGTGACTATCAGTTTGGATTATGAGTTATAGAGCGATGTTATATGAGTTCCATCGCTTGCATTTTGATAGGTTTCGATTTTCCCCACGACGATGAGTTTTTTGTCATCACTCTCTCAAATATCCATTCAATGACCTGAAATAAATTTTCAGTTGCATTGAAACACCCAATTAAGTGGTGAATGCCCGTTTTAATTATTGAAGCATTTGGAGTTGATACAGTCCCTTGATTTTCGTTGGTTTGGTGTTATGTACATCTTATGCAGCGAAATATAAGTTTGTGCGCGCTGTTTTTAAGCATAATTTATTTGGCTACATGTTTACTATTTTCGTTTCAGGAAAAGGACGATCTGGTGCTGAATATTTAGAGAAACAACCCTGTTGTCATTTGCGTATAGCTTATGTCATTGAAGGAAAATGGACTATCCAGAGATCGTCTCAGGTGCAAGTAGAGCATGCCAATATTTTGTAATGAATTAGCCGAGGTGGGTAACCTGTCGATACAAAGGCTGTTAGTTGAATACAGATATAATTATAGACCATTGAGAACAACGGTTGAGTGAATTAACCTGAGAATTACCGGATATTTTTTCTGCCGGCTGAATGCATGTCAAAATGCCTCGTCCTAATGAAGATGTGTCACCGTCGCACGGGGTTTCTACCACTGTGTCTCCATCATTTTCGATTCCTCCTCATGTTATGGGCCGAACTGTTAATAATCCAACTATGGACTCCTCTGGTCCTGGGCGCCGTCTACAAAAACCACGCCCAGGCATGAGAATACCATACAGAAATCTCACAAGTCAAATCGTGACGCAGGATGAAATTGCTGAGGAAATACTTAAGCGACAAATGAAGAGGAGTGCATCAGCTCAGCCAAGGGTGCTCTTATGTGATAGTTTGAAGAGTAAAGCTCTACATTTTCCTGGAAGTGGCAATGCTATTTTTGCCAAAAGTCTATCACAGAAATTGGCAAATCAGCTGACATCTCCATCAGATGGGGAGGAGAAGTCTTCAAATGGTCTGGGTGGAAGTAATGCAGTGATGTGGCCCCAGGTAATTATACTGATAATGGACAACTCGATTTTTCATTTCATTGAGTAGTAGTAGTTTTAGGGGTCCAAATTATAGTTTGTAAACATCTGTCTACATGTTTCAATAATTACATTGTGCAATTATTTTGGAATGGGAAAAGGTAAACGATTGAATTTCATAACATATCACCAGGGCTTGCAAGTGCTGAATTGGGCCCGGGGACACTGAAATGATACAATGCATTGTATTCCGCTAGCAATCCTCATTTATCTGTTGATCATGGTGTCCATGAATTTTATTCCTCTGCTCATAGTCCCTTCCTCTCAGCAGGCCGGCTTGAAAGTCCCTAAGTATGTACTCTCAAATCATCCACGGCATTTATTGCAGCCAACCCTCCATGGATGCGGAATTTCAGTAAATATCAAGATCAAATTTATGGAATTTTGTTTTTAGTCCCTGTTAATGTAACATCACAACATATCAAGTTGTAATCTGAATAATGTGTAATGTCTATATTTTTACTGTTTTCTGTATGTTGTTCTTATTATTTCTGTTGTTCACTCATTGGAGGTTGATGGTACCTATCAGGTGATACAATGATGACCTATGGTGCTTAATGTTTCTCTTGTAAAACAGTAAAGGAATGAAGGAGTAATACTATTATGAATTGAAGAATGAAGTGAAATTAGCAAAGAGATGGAGGTTCTAGCATAGTAACTGAATGCAGCATTTTGCACATGCTTAATCAATCAAATATGATTCGATTTCTCTTCCTTTTTAATTGTAAGTCATTTGAGAGCTAGGCCAACCTGGTTTTAGATGAAACTGTTGAAACTGCATGGATGGTGCACTTTTTGTTGTTAACTTTTAAGTATGTCGGTAGGGCAGTATATTTAGTAAGTGGAAGTTGAGGATTTTCTGCCTTTTGGTTTTTGGTTGAACTTAATTACATCTTGTCTTTCTTTTTCTGGACAAGCATCCTCTTTGTTGCAATATGTTGGATGCTATTTATTCTATGGGTAAATAATTTTTGCATTAGATTGCTAGCCCACATTACATATTTCTCATCTCATAGAAGTTGATGCATTAAGATTAGAGAAATAAATAAGTGGAGTACCAATCACCCCTCATGATAAATCCTTAAGTACATTGACCACAAATATTAGTTCTATAATAACTCTCCCACTCTCTACTTTCACTTTCCATAAGCTATCCCTTAAAAACAAGCATTTCAATGGAATAAGAGCAAATGATGCTGAAATAGCATGGCGATGGAACCTAGGGCAGAACTACTCCAATGCATTATCTATTCGGGAAAACCTTTAGAGTCAGGAAACGCATTGAAAAGGAGGAACTTGGCAATATTACACTATTTATTGTAGATATTGTCGTTTTTGGCATATTCATTTGTAGGATACTCTGCCATTTTAAAATTGGGGAGCTCATTTTGGTGTGTAACATATGAAAGATATAGTGAAGCCCTACAGGAGGGATTGGGGAGGCAGAGAGGGCTCACAACTTAGTAGTTTCCAAAAAATCCTATCTTAACAATTTACTAGTTAGTGCTATTTTTGTATCAGAAATACATCATAATTTTATTTACAAGAAATGTGGTGATAATTTGATGATTGGGCTGGAAATTAGGCTTTTGTTACCGTGGATGAAAAATTTTAAATGTTCCTTTGTTCTAATGTCTAAATTTCACACTTTATGGATTGCACTCTGTGCACTTATTATATAATGATACTAAGGCCTGCCATTGCTTCTATATACTTAGGTCAAGGGGCATTCTATGTCAGGGCATAATGTTTTCTATTCAAGTGTCCTGGAATAAGTGCTGGTAATTGTTATATGTTAGAAATTTTCTGTACTTTTTTTCAAAATCTATTGTATTCATTTATAGAGCCTTGGATTTTTCTGCCTCTTATAATAGGGTAGTTTCCTTCATCAAAGAAAACGAAAGGCATTGATTGCGATTCGTTACCCACCATTAGTGTATTCATAATACACAAATTATTTGGTTTTTGAAATACCGGTTTAGACGAATGGCAAGGGTCAAATTTTATCCTCATTTGAAAAAGGCCAGATTGGCGCCCATGCGATTCCACTCCGCATGACGTCACAGGGACCTAGTTTCTACACGAGAGGATAGGAGTTATGCATCGTCTGAGGTTACCAATGCAAGCATGAGGCACAGAGCTCAGGGAAACATGTCTTAATAATCACCTATTAAAACTGGCTAATGTCGGAAAGTTTTCTTCGTTTGATAAGGTATTAATAAACCTTTTTTAAGCCAAGCGCTACCGTTCAGCAAGGTACTCAGCTATCCGCTAGCATCCTGCGACGTATCAGAGCTAAGCCTCGCCTCAAGGTCATCTCACCGGGCGGGAGGGGGAACCAGAAATACGACGTACGGAGATATTTCCCGACATTCATACTTAAGCGTCGCGTTTTCGCGCGCTTGAAAATTTTCACTTTTCATTTAATCGCGAAAAATAGATGTTGTCATTTAAAAATCTAAAAGCGCGAAATACGTACTCCAGGAGTAATAATCTTTCGATTAAGGCAATAAAAAAATAATAGGAAACCACCCTATTACTTTCTTGCCTTGCTCATTGTGGTCTCTTTCTTATCATATTTAAATTTCCCAAGGAACTTCTATAGACTGTAAGGCCTTGTGTGTCTTTTTTAGTCTACTATATTTGTACTTTTTTATTCTACTCTAAAAGGCAAGATTATTTGGTATAGTGTCTCTATAAGGCTTTTATGAAAGAGAGCTTGAAAAAATATGTTTTTCCTTTTAAGGAATACGTCTTCGAGGAGTAGGCTGTAATGTTAAGCAATAGGTTACATCAGGTCACAAATTAAGTCTTTGCATGGATGAGGTGTTTTCAGAAAATATATTGCAGTTGGTGGTCTATGGTTTCATAAGGTCTTCATGAAAATATCTATTAATTTTTTAATTTCTACTTTTAACTTGCAATTTTTTTTTTTGCATCATAAGCATTTGTGGCTGAATGCCCAACAATTGGTTCTTGGTATAGTGACGTCAACTTGCACACAAGTAAATCATAAGTTTAAGTAAATGCTTTGCTTACATCAAAATGATCTTTGTAGCTTCAAGTCATCAAGTAGCAATCATCTACTTTCTTCTAAATATAGGATTACTTGACACACCAACAAAAACTTTTTCTCAAATACTCATATTAGAACAATACTTTAGTACTCTCTCCAGGTCTTCTTGCGTGGAATCTCATATGATGAAGTACTACGCTCCATCTTATAGAATTTTTTTTGGCTAATTAGTCCTTCACTTCAAGAATGTTATATTGAATAGTCTAAATCAACAATCCTCTGAGAATTCCTGAGAGAACTTTTAATTTACAGTTAGCAAACAACAAAAATAAATAATCCAATGGCTAAGATCAAAGTCTGTGTAATATATGCCTCTGTGTGCAAACAGATATTGCCCATCCAAAAACGTGGAGGCCATGTGCAATTGTGTAGATTTTAATTACTACATAGTAATAAGCAATGTCTCAAATGAAGGTAAGATTTAAAATTTGGTAACTTTTAGTGGGTCATATTTATTTTATGCTGTTTCCCAAAAATGACCAAGTACTCTATTGCCTTTGGTGGTTGGCAGGTTTATGCCATGATAGAATTATGTAAATACTAGTCATAGATTCTTGCCATCTCTCTGTTGTGAAATCACCTCTTTTGCCCCACCCATTTCTTGTCTTTGCTCAGTCATTAAAATCCTCCTCATCACACCTCTCTCACGAGTGTCCTAGGGTATCAGGCAACGTGAAAAATTAGGAATGCTTCATGGGGTAATAATATTGTTGGGAGATAGATGATGTTTCCCATTGTAATTTGTCAGGCGATGCATGTGAGACTCCATGGAAATATCATTCATTATCAACATTAGTTCTCCTTGGTCCTTGGCCTTCACAAGATTTATTGTTGACTAGTGGGAAAGTAAATAAAACCCCATGCTCAATAAATGATGCTGAAATTAACATAAAATTTTCTTGTTAAAGTATTGTAATCCTTTTCATTTAAAGTAACCTTGAGATGTTAGTGATTGAGGCCTGGTACTTCCAGGCAACTACACTGCTGTTGTATGAGTTATGCTGGTCTCATTTCTCTACAGGAGCTTGAATGATCTGCCCAATACTTAATAATACTAAGTGAAGAGTTCTTGGGATCGCCACCGGGTCAGGAACTGCATAACTGCCAACGTTTCGATGCCCGACTCGGCCATCGTCCTCAGGGCTGTGAGTGTCGAGTCAGAAAGTTAACTTGCTTAACATTATGCAGTTCCTGACCTGTATGCGATCCGGAGAACTCTTCCCTAAGTGTATTCGGCAGGAAAGCACGATATCTTTCTTCACTTATAATACTACTCAGTTCAATACTCATAAAAATTTTAGGTCCTAGAAAACCGATAGAATTTTTTTTTCTGAGAACTCCTGGATATTCCTTGGGAGGCCAGTTCAATCTATTGAAATGAGTGCTTAACTAATGCGACATCCCTGGCTTGACACAGCACAGGGATAATTAAGATATCAAGGTACATAGTATGTTCAAGTAAATGTTGACTTTATATGCAGCTCTAATCATGACTGGGGACTCTCGCAACCCAGTTTTGTGCTTCTCCATGCAATCCCTGTGCAATTGCTGGCAAGCTAGCCTTATCCTACAAGTCATGTGGTAGTTTTATGAAGAGTATCTAGTTTGGTCAAAATCTTTGTATGTATTTACAGCCATCAGTTATCAGAATTAAGTTCAAAATAATTTGCTCAGCTGATCTCTAATTTTATCATCCAAATCAACATGCTTAACTTTTATACCTTTTTTAAGTATCCTATTCCGCAATACCCAAATCTTCCATTTTTTCTTTTTATCTTGAAGGGCCTCATGATCTTTCCTCAGACTTTCAATAATTTGATAAATTGTGTAGTCATCTTATAAAAGGCATATTTAGAGTAGCTAATTTTATAAGTCGTTTAGTTGAGTTGAAAACAAAGTCCCATAACATGTCCTTGAGGTACACCTGACATTATCCTTGCCTCTTATTACAGAAAAGGTAATTGACATGAAAATCAAAGTTTTGAATTCGTACCATAGGTGTGAGAAATTGTTCCCCCGATAAATGGGAGATGATCACTCTTTACCTAATTTGGATACTCACCTTTAGAAAGTTTTATTGGGATGACTTGCTTTTTAGTGACCTCATTTGTGTCTAGAATAGTTTTTTTAGAACTCTCTTTATTGTATTACTCTGAAAGTTACTAACCAAATGTCTCCTTCATCATTCACTTTATTGCCGTGAATTTATCTTTCACAGGTTCAGGTGGAAGGCCATGAACATGATCAATTCATCAACAGTCATGGCTCTTATGCCATTAAGGATAAACTATCTGTGGAGTTGATTAACTGTGATTCCAATGGAATTGATGGTGCAGAGATATCTCACAAAAAGACATCAACATCTCCCAGAATTAATCATCAGAAAACTCCTAAACTTGACCGGGAAGCTGAAAAAGAAATGGCGTTGAAACAGTTAAAAGAACTCCCCAATATAAAAGATCCTGAATCAACTGTTCGGAGGAAAAACTTGATTAAATCGGATAGCAGTTTGCAGCTCTCTCTTATGACCGCTCAGTCTGATTTGAAAGCTTATTACAAAGTTGAAGCAAAAGGATCTAATGGCAATGAAGAAAAACATAATGTGACTAGTGGTGATTGCTCCAGTGAAGTTAGACAGGGTTTGTCCTCAACTCTGAATTCAGGGAATGGAAAACTCATGAACTCCCCATCAAAGTCTGTTCATCCTCCTCATGTACCTGGTAATAGTGAAGTTAAAGGGAGTGATGCCCCAAATAAGTTCAGAGCTCTGAACAAAAGTTTCCCAAAAAAGACAAAATTGCAGGGTAGAAAAATGTTGAAGTCAAATCTTCCCAATGGGCATTGTAAAAAAATTAAAAAAGAAAATGCAAGGAAAAGGAGGTCTGCTAGGTTAAGTGATAAAGATGTGGAGGGCATTGAGAAGAAGTCTCCAAAGAAGTTGCCTCCTCCACCAAATGGTGAAGTTAAAAAACGAAAGAGAGGAAGACCAAGTAATGCAGAGATTTTAGCAAGGTTAGCAAACCAGTCCAATGACAGTTCTAGTTTTTCACCAGTCGCTAAAGCTGAAACAAGAAATTCCTCATCTGGCGAGTCATCTCCAAAGAAGGCACGCATTAGTATTGGCAATTCTAGTTTTAGTGACATGGATGCATCCTCTGCTGGCCACCTCAGTGTAGTTTCTCCTGTGTCTTTGAAAGTTGAATCAAGTTGTGCCTTAAAAGCCCCTGTTGTTCAGGCTGTGATGCAGTCACAGGCAGAATCGAAAGAAATTAAGAAGGAAAGGGGCAGTACACCTGGAAAGCAAGGTGAACCTAAAAAAAGAAATAAACATTTGACAGAGGTAGAGAAGTTAATGAAGGATGAAGGAGCTGCTTCCATGCTTATGGAAACTGGCACTTTGGGTAGTGGACATGACTCAATAAAGCCAGAGTTGATTGATAATAAAAAAGTAATGAAAAGTAAGGAGCTTGAAAAGCTTTTCAGGGATGAAGGTGTCGTTAATATGCTTATTGGAACCATTCCGTTTGGACAGCAGATGATTATTAAAAGGAGTGGAAAGTCCCAACCACAAATTCTCAGAAAAGCAACCAGGCAGAAGATCTTGTACAAGACAAACTTAGCGAGGAAGAGTGTGAGATTAAACAGCGCTCTTCCATCAAGACTGAGACCTAAGACTATATTCAAGAGGAAGCAGGAAATAGAAAGAAAAAGGATGTTGGATGAGAAGAAAAGGCAGCTGTTTGCAAAGAGGGAGTCTGGTGCTAATCAGCTTGATAAGAAACCAGGGGTTGATGTGAAGAAAGTGCAGGATGAAAAAAAGAATGTTGAAGATGAGAAATTAGAGAGGCTATCAGAATCTATTGAGAAACCTAAGATCCCACTTAAGCATGAGAGAGACTCCAGTTTGTCCATAGACATGTCTCTGCATAGGTTTTCCCTTCCATTAGCAGCTAAAGCATCTCGTATTATTCGGCGCCATTCTTCCAGTAGTTCCTTTTCCAGTCGTAGTAGCAGTCCAGTTGGGATGGTCAGCAAAAGCAGAAGAGGCAGTTCCAGCAGCAATTCGCCAAAAGAAATGCCCATTTCTTCACGTGACTCTAAGTGTCTGGAACAGTTGGCATTATATTCTGAGCCATCACCTGATACTCAGGTGAAAGGAAATGCAGATACTAGCAGACTTAGTTGTATTCCTAGATGTTCGAGCTCTAGGAAAGTGGTGGCAGTGCCAAGAATGAGTGCTGCGGTGAGGCTGAAGCTTAACAGTGAAATGTCAAAGAATTTTCAAAAGGGTCTAAATGTTGAGAACGCAAAAAGTATCTCTGCTAAAGTGAACTCCTCACCAAAGGCCAAGAAGAGCCCCATACAATTTGAACAATCTTTTAAGTTGAACTCTGTTATCGATGTGAAACTTCAGTCACCAATTCAAGCAAGCACTGACATTAAAACTCCACTGTTGAGAAGTTTGAGTGAAGTGAAACTCTCTCCCTCTGTGGAAATCATTCAAGACCCCCATCCAATTAGTCCATCTGCTTCCCATGTGGTTCCATCTAACCCTGTGAGTGCAAATGTACTATGTCCTCCGCCTCTGAAAGATTTGGACATGATAAGTGGTGGAGAACTTGCTGTGTGTGTGAAAAAGCTGCAGGAGAGGAAAGAGGTGTCTATCACAGCAATTAATGAATGTGGTGAACGGACAGTAGAAATTCCTAGCAGCACCCCTGCAACCATCCCCCTAGTGACAAGTAGGGGTCCTGAAACGTGTGCTACTAGTGTGATACCCCATCAGATAGCTTCTTCATCAGGGGTACTGGTTGAAGTAGTTCCTAAAATTAAAAAGTATAAAACTCCCAAGGTCCCATTTTTGAAGAACATAATGGGGAAGGAGCATCGGATTGTGGGCTTGCCTCTCAGTCCCATTGCAAGTAAGTTAATTGTATTCTAATCAAGCTTAGAAATTGAATGATTTAATCAGTTTTAGAGAACTTGATACGCCAGCCTTCCGAATTTATGTGCATGAGTCCTTGCATGTTTGCTCTAAGTGTTGTAATTAGATCTTAAAAAATTTATTATACTATGACCCTGTTGTGATTTTTTTACTTGGCATTTGATTTCTCAGTACTGATTCCGCTATGGTGCTTTTTCATTATTTCAATGCTTTTGTAGCATAATGAAGGGCTTGCAGTAAATTTATCGTTTAGATACATTTTTATATTATGATTACGCCTATTAAGTTAAATCTTTAGGACTCTTTATAGATATTGAATGATATTATTAGTGTTGACTCTAAAATTTTGCACTTCAAGGAATGAAAAAATCTCTATACTATGTTTAAGTTTTGTGTTTGATGCATCTATTTCAATTTCCTTTAAGTAGATACCTGATTTCCTTAGCTATTTTGCTTTGTTGGTATCCCTGCATCAACTTTTTTGTTTTAAATTGCATTTTTCTCATCTTAGTAATCATTCCCGCAAATTTTATTTGCCATATCTTTACCATGGTTATTTTGTTTTGTCCAAGACGTAACCACTCAGAACCTTGGTTACCAGGAATACCTTGCTTCTCCAACTAATTTTTATGGCTTACTGCTTTGTTGAGCAGATTTAGTGGGCATTGTGAAGAAGTCTCCGCAGAAGTTGCCTCTTCCACCAAATGGTGAAGTTATAAAACGAAAGAGAGGAAGACCAAGTAATGCTGAGATTTTAGCAAGGTTAACAATCCAGTCCATTGACAGTTCTAGTTTTTCACCAGTCGCTAAAGCTGAAACTAGAAATTCTTCATATGGTGAGTCATCTACAAAGAAGGGACGCATTACTATCAGAAATTCTAATTGTGGTTACCTGCATGCAATTAGACGTTCATTATTCATATGGATGCTGTCTCAAAGTGCAAAATGCTGAGTTAGTTCGGCATAGGAAGGTAGATATTGGAGATGAGGGGGATATGATTCGGGTAATTCTCGTTCCACTGTGGCAGAACTTGCTCATGATCGACCATTGAATAGAACTATAGGTACAAAATACTCCATTATTAGAGCTTCCTAGAGCTTAAACAACTATTATGACATTAATTTGAATTTAAAAGTGAAATTCTCGGATTTACCGCGTATTTTTAGGTGCGCCCGGACCAATGCGAAGTTGCACCCTCTTCCACTTTTCATCCGAGAATCTTCCTACAGCACGTTCAGGAATCCTGGCTTATTTTTGGCTCTGCCAAAAACATTTCTTAAGTGTTCCTCACTATATGTTCAAAATTGTCGTAAATTCACTACAGCGTTTTCAGCTATGTGTGTCCAACCGGTAAACGATTCCATTTTTAGTTGCTAATTTCCTGGCTGTCATTTAGGCGTGAATCGGTAAGCATCTCGCCGTCACCTTTGTGGGTCTATCGCCCTTTAGGCTTAAAAGCAAGTAATGATGAATCTACTACGACTTTCGGTATTGATGGGCGCGAGCTGGCGTCGCGTCTGTACTCGCTGCTATGAAAAGAAGGCGCAAAATCGTTTTTTATGGTCAGGCCATAAGCACTGAAGAATTATCCAGGATTTGGGGATGTGTTTGTTACGGACTGGCGCTTCATTATCATCTGCGAATTTCATGTTTGTCCCGCACGAATCGGAGCCTAAACCGGAAGAACTGGTGTTGGAATGGTTGCGGAAAAAGACTATGTAAGAGAAGGCAAGCCTCTTGTCATGGGCCAGTTCTCGACTAGACAACAAGAGAACCTTAGCTTGAAGTCCAGTCATAATATTGAGCTTTTGTGTTTAACCTCAAAGTGACGAATGACCTGGAAGTTACTTAGCTGACGGCATGCGACATGTCAATATATTAAGTATCAGTTAAATCCGGGGCATTAATTTTCTTCCTCCCTTCGTATCCATCAAAAATACATTACGGAGGCGATTTTTTCCGTTTTTCTTTCCTGAAGGTTATCCTTTTGAATTGAAATGTGAATGTCGTGTTTTCATTAATATTGTTTTAATATCCTCCCATATAACCTGTAAACTTTCCAAATCGTAGTGAAGTACTCCTTTTGCTATAGGCAAATTATGTGCAAATTATTTGGTCAGTAGCACTCACTTGTGGAGTGTGTTCTTAATTGCCCAAAGATGTTGAAATTTGCAGCGCTTGATCGTTCGTATCCATCGGCCTGTTTTCTTCCCTTCTAAATTTTCCCCCCTTTTTGTCAGTGAATACGTCTCTAAAATACTCTTCGACGCATTATTGCAGTGATCGATGAAACCACTATCATCAAAAACTTCATTTCCCAAGCCATTTCCGGTCATGATTAATCGTATAATATTGTGTCCGTCAACTTTAATCCTTTGAAAATCCTAAGATTTCACTATCAAGTCCTTAATTATTGTCGTATACTCTTTATTTACCAATGAACGCACATAATCTTCTGCAAGGAGTTCATAAGTGAGAGATGAAAGAGCTGTATTTGACGCATGAAACTGCGTAAATAACGATGCAACATGAAGTAATTTGTACCAATGATTCTATTGAATGGTCGATAACTGCGCTAGTACTGTCTAGTCATGACGAGAATTACCCAAAGCACAACATCCTCCTCTTCCGTATCTCCCGCCCTGAGCCTTCCCTAAATTTTGCCCTTTGAAACAGTATCCGTATAAATAATGAACGTTCTACGGCCATGCCGTAGTTTAATGTAATAAATTCACCATAGCCTTACTTTTTAGTGAGCAATTTGAGAGATTGGCTGTAAAGGAAAGCAATGAAGTAAAACACAGTGAAAATTAATAAAAAAAAAGGAAAAAATAGGGTACACTCGCTTGCTCACTCCCTAACCGCGTGGATTCGATCCAAGAAATAAATTTCCGCGCAAGTCCGCGCACGAACACGCTCTAAGTTTGCGAAAATTTTCCTACTACAGTGAACACATTCGTGCCAGGAAAATATTAAAAATAAAACAGAAGAAGAAAATAAGAAAGAAAAAAAAAAACACACTCTCGCTCACAAATCTCGCTAATAATTTGATTGAAAGAGATGATATCGAATTATTGCATGAACTAATGCGCCGGTAAAGCTAGATTCGCAAGATATTATTGATTATACCGAGGCTAAACGATATTTCTTGGAGATTGATTCTGCTGAAAGATAGCAGTGTGCTACGAGAGGAGAGAATGACGGTAAATGCAGCCTTGGCTATGCAAGTTGTGTAGAAAGCTCCATAAAATCGTTTAATGAAGGTTGTTACGCAGGATTTGCCCTTTGCCTAAGATCCTGGGGGGCGTAATTGCAAAAATGTTCCTCTCATTGTCCACTGAGAGCGTCACTTCTAACTCATCCTTCGAAGATAGTCATCCGGAAGCATTAGGGAATAATGAATGCCGCTAGCCTCGTGGGGTATCATAATTCTATTAATGTTTTGTACATACGAATAGTTAATTAACACTTCATGGATGTATTATCTTTGAATTCTTCAGGTAGTGAATGAACTCGATGTAAATGATGTAAGGTGGGTGCTGAAATCTATCGCTTGTTCCGATCCCATTCCCTCAAAATGTGTTCATATTTGATTGAAACGTGAAACTTGCGAAAAAGATGTTTCAGTAATGGGGCCTTATTTACTCAGATTCCAATAATCTCGAAAAGTGGAATCAGGCAATGTGCGAACTGAAATAATTTTTCTGAAATTAACGAGGAATTACGGCGGACTTGAGTTATTTCATTGTAAACTTTCAAAGGGGTAGAGTGTTATAATTGGGGCCAAAAATTATCCATAAGTGCAGGTGAGGAAGATGTTTTGATTCAAGTAGCGTGGAGGCTAAACATTTAATGCACTTCCTCTCTCAATCGTTGAGTAAGTCTTTCGTTCGTTTTTCTGGATTTAATTTCTTCTTGAGATGCAAGCTGAAATTTAAAAAATGTTCCCCTCTCATTTGTTCTCTCATTACCTAATAAAATAATTATAATTCAATTCGTGATAATCCCTAGTTTAATAGTTATTTTTGTTGCTATGTCAGTAATCTTTGAATGGATGGTGAGTTGATTACGTACCTTTTCCCAAAACGCCCCAAGTAAACGGTGGGGTTGCCTTTAGTACGTATCCTGCGGATTTTTTGGAGTCTCATTGAAATCTCGTTTCGTGTGGCAGGAGTGCGTGAGTTCTCCGTACTTTCCAAAAAGCTGAATGAAATTTTCTTAAACTCAAAATTTTTCATTAAGTATGGATGAATGTTTTAGATGAAGTATAGATGAATATGGGTGATGAGTGTTAAAGACCAAAAGCGAGTGTTTCGAGGAGGGAAATAACCTTTCGAGAGGAAACCCCAATTGAACCTAATTTTGAACGAATGATTTAGGTGGAACGGAACATGTACGAATGCATGCACCAATTTAGAGCAGGTTCTATTTTCTATGCATGCTTTCGCACGAGGTGGGTGGTTATACGGTGCATTTTGGCGTTCATTCTCGCCTTCGTGCATTTAGGCATGAACTCGTACGTATTGTGCAGCCAGGTCGATGTAGTTTAGTTTTATGGTATAGACAAGTCTAGCTGTTCACGATTTCAACTCCCGACCTGCGTTCAGCATTTCCCCAAAAACTAAATCTCCATCTTATAAGGTTAAAATATGGGTACTCGGAGTGAGAATTCAGTTTTACTGCCATCTTTCTCACCCGCTCCTTAATATTGATTGGTTCTAACTACTGCTCAGCTCAGGGGAGTCATTGTGCTTTCATGGCGAATTACTGCGCATTGTCTTCCCGGGACTTCATGTGAGGTTTGCTCACCGTTTCCGTCAACTTTTTGATGAGCGAATCACTCTACATTCACTGCTACGTAGATGAAACTAGGTACGGTTTGGCTTAGGTGGAGGCACCGGAATTAGCTACTTTTCCAAAAACATTCTATTCCAATCTTACCGAGGGAAATTAGGAAAGAAAATCCGCGGAACTAATTATGTCATTTTCAGTAAAATCTCAAAATATACTCTTCTAATTTTGCTTCATTTACTGAAGGCCGTAAAAATATTCTTTCAGATCTATGCTCTGATCTATCTATGATCTATCTATGTTCTGCAAATTTCATTCCAAAATTCGCATTTTTACTCGGGTTCTCATGGCGATAATGCTCTTACTAACGCGGAAACTTTTATTTCGTCAGAATATACCTGTCGTTTGTTTCTTACTTGGAATTCAAATCCTGCAAGCAACAACGTTATGTACGTCGAAATGAAAGGGTGTGAAGAGTACGCATCTCTTCGTGGACCGCTGATCTGTTGTGTGGAGAGTTATTGTGGTGTAGCCGTATCGTGTCGCCTGATGCGTTTCATGTTGAAGCCTATGAACATTTCAACCTAAATTTAGGTATCCCCCCACTCCTTTCGGGCAAGAGCACGGCCATATTTTTAGCTTCCTAGTTGGAAAACTATAATGAGGCGCATTTTTTCCCTCATCCCTCAAACGAAAGGGTTTCTCTATGTAGGCTAAATATTTCTCTTTGTATTTGTTTGCGTATGTAATATTATATTTCAGGTCGTTCGGATAAGGAATTCGATTCCGTTCTTTCAGCTCGATCTCTTCGATAAAATCGCTATTTATATTTTTTTGTGTTTTTATTCGAGGCCTTTTCAATTATCGCGTGAAATAGCCATTCAAATACGTTGAAGATGAATGATTTTACTCCCAATGGGTATGATGAGTATTCATCGATTAAGGAAAAAAAATCAGCGTCTTAATGCGTCGTGAAATACCCTATCCGCTCGTTAGAAAGCCAGGAACTGTGATGGTGTGCGTCTATGATAATAAAACGGGTGTAGCCAGTGACGTCAGAAAATTCATCAGCTCCTTCCCGTGAAAGTAATAATAACGCCGATAGTCCGCCTATAACTCGAGATATTGTTAACGGATTAGAAAACATTCCGATCTCCTTATTTTCCCATTCTGAACATGCTTGTGAAGGTTTTTTTTATTCTAATGCTTAGAAATTATTTTCTATCCTCAATATGTATATTTTTTTAAACTTTCATCTCCTGATATATTTAAAAACATGATTTTTTATTTTTATTTTGTTCAATCATTATTCCCCTTATAATACTATCAGATCGAATTCTTATTCCTTTATTATTATCGTTTTACTTCGGCGTGTATGAATCTCATAAGCTCTTTGATAGTCATCGAACATATTTTACCTCGAATGAATTCGGTGATAAAGTGTGTAGCTCGTAATATTTATCTATTGCTTTATTTTGAATTTTAATCATTAAAACTGTCAGAAAAATACCGGCTGTATGTTATTATGAACCGATAAACATCGCTAATATCAAATTCTGTTCTTTTACTAATCAGTAGTGATGGTTAATGTGTTCGCAATTTTAGTTGTAAAAGTGAAAAAATGTATCAATCCTTCAGTAAAGCGGATGTTCGACTTGAAAACACAGTGTGGCGTTGCCGGGATTCGAACCCGGATCTCCCGATTTTATAAATACTTGGTTCATACTGTTCAATGTTCACACTGCGTTAAGCCTTATGCGTTTTAATCAGCTTGGTTGTGTTGTTTACTTTAGGAACATCATCGTCGGCACGAGTTTTTTTATGATTGCATCCCATTTCTTTTGTCGCTTTGTATTTGGAAGGAATGGAATTGAGTTCATTTTGTGCTAACTCTCTAACTTTGCTGTAATATTATTTTGAGTACTTTGGATTGAAATTTCCTCCAGAACTCTGCAGTTGCTTTTCTCTTTCAATTAATACTTGTCTCTATGAGCCCTCTCGACCTTCTATACCTAATTGATAGTGAAAATGTCATGGAATTGTTAGTTTTTCTACCCGTTCTTGTACGGAATCCCTATGTTAACATTTTGATTGCGCTGCATGTAGTTGAACCGTTACGAAGTGTAATGATTGTAGGATATTCTCTCAGATTTTTTCTGGTGAGATCGTGAGGAAATACTTATCTTGTTGCTGCTTTGCGGAACTTATGATCAACTTAATTCTCTTTTTCCTCATCCGCTTTCGCATCCGGAGTTTTCAGAATGACGAGGTTAATACGAGGCTTCGTTTCTTGGAAGTGAATGTTTGGATCATATTTCTATTTGAATATGTGTCAGGAAAAAAATTGGTACACACTCGCCAAAAGCATTAATTTACTTTGAGGTGCATGGAAACGTTGAAAGTAGCAATCGATTTTATATTTTAATGCTATCATAAGTGGTGGCCCCCCGGCGACGCTTAAAATATAGACAAGATTTTTAATTTGGTTATCATTGCGTTCATTTTGTATATAACGGGCATATTACATTGTTTTGTAAATAATGGATCCTCAATCATTTAATATACTTAATGTGAATAACTTTTATATTGAAAATACGGAAAATATTTCGTACTGTAATTGTTTTATGTTGCTTTTAATCTCAAATATGAGAGTACCGTTTGCCTGCCAGACACATGTGCGCCCCCTTCCCCCAGAAAAAATCCTGGAGCCGCCCTTGAATGCCATTGATATTCTATAGTATTCGCGGATTAGAAATTGCTAATATTTGCTTGCTCAAGGAAAATTTCCATTAAAGCTTGCCGACATAACTCGAACATGACTTTCACAGTAATCGCTCAACGTTACAGCATCGAATATTTATACGAAGTCTGCAGGTAAATATCGCTTCGAATAAAAGTAATCGCATTAAGATCATTCATTCGTCCTCAGTTAAATCGTTTGAATTAATATTTTCATTGCAATTTAGTGTAAGAAAAAAATAGAATTTCTGCTGACTCGAGGAATCGAATTCCATTAATTACCTCATTTTACTTGAAATAAACGGATGCATTGAAAAAAAATTCGGCAAGTACTCCATGAAATTAATTATATATGGCGTTAAGAAATTGACATCCACACGGTTTCTGTAGCAATTCGTACCATTTTGGCCTTTAAATTGAACTCGGCGTAGTGTAACATAGGAATCCCCTACCGATAAGCTCCGATTTTTTTAAGAAACGAACATTATTATCTATCCCTTTTTTGATATCGAAGAATGCGTATTTACGTGTTTTTCCTGTTCGTCTAAGAAGTAATTAAGGTTTTTATTAGTGAGGCATCTGTTTTGGTATGGGAAATTTTCGGAAAACCTTGATCAATTCGCAAATTTAACATTATGTACATTAGTCGGGAGCGTGGTGGCCTAGTGAGTAGATCGCTCGAGTGGCTTCATCACTGGGTCCTGGGTTCGAATCTCGATTGAAGGCTTTAGACGCCCCAATTCACAGATATCCTCAAAATGCGTGAAGTGGCTCTGGGGAAGGAATTGGCTCCTTTACATGGATATGTGAATTTCACTCTCTTGTGGCTTTGTATCAAGGCCTGGTTACACGATACATTAACACGTACGAGTCAATGTCTAGATGTTTGATAGCGTGAATGAACACGAAAATGCACCGTGTTACCACCCAACTTGTGCGAACGCATGGACAGAAAATAGAACCTGTTCTAATTTGGTTCATGCGTTCGTACGTGTTCCGTTCCGGTCCACCAAAACCGCTCATGCATTCACAATTTAATTGGTATGCGTTAATTTATCTTGCAACCGGGCCTTCAGGAAAGCTCTACCCAAACCTATCCAAATCAACCGGTAGAATCACTGAATTAGTGATTGAATTTTTTCTCATAATCTCTGAAGTGTCTCCCGTACGGATTTATTCTTTTGAGATGTGTGAAATGTTTCTATTTGGTTGTACGCAATCGTAGCCTTGCTCTAAATTGGCTTAGCCTAAAAATGTTTAATCTTCTCGTTTTTCGATTAGAATTCTCTTTTTTACGTCAATTTTAAAACTTCCCCGTTATTATGTATGACTACTGGGATGAATTTATCCGTGATCTTCATACTTTACCCGTAATAATTGGACTTCATACTCCAAAGTTTCAGTGCGAGATGTTTTCTTCCACCATCCTTCGGATCGGCAAACCAGGTGTCCAGTTGACATTATAGTGGGCATTTTCTGCATACTTAAATTGGTTGTTGTTTTGTATGTGTACAAGAGACAGTTTTTCAGAATAAGTCTCGAGACCTAGCGAGAATCATAATTTATATAACATGTGCTGTTGCCCTTTGGCCCCTTCGCGATCTACGGGTCATTGCCGTCACACGTTGATAAATTTTTATCAAGTCGGTATCACTGTCATTTTTGAATCTAAGTTAGTATCGTCTTGTAGTTCTTCCCGATCGTTTGTCGCCCTCAAATGTGTGTTGCATTTTTCCCCTGCGTTGATTACAGTTGGAATTCTTAATAATCGACCTATGTTGTGGTCCCAATGCTACAGAGTAGAATCTAATGGACGAATTATAGCTCATGGACTTCGTTTCCCTATGCCCTAAACCATGGTTTGTTGTCTTTAATTATGTATTTACATGAATATACTCCACAATTTTTCATTCTGTCGAACACCATGACGAAAATCGTATTGGATATTCATGCCTGTCACTGGTCAATCGCGCGCCTGACTTACCAACGACCAGTCAAGTTCATTGCTGGTGAAACTTTGGCATCTTACTTGAATCGTTGCAGATGTTTTTCGTGGTATTGCCGCCCCTATATTTTACCAGTATTACCCTGTTGATGCATGATGCGATTTGACATAGCAGAGATATAGAGAGACCCGAAGAAAAATATTATTCACACTGGTAAACATGATTTCTATTTATAAGCTGAAAATCAATCTAAAGAAAGAAGTTTTGGTCTGCAGTAAAAGGAAGAGATGAAGACCAGCCTGAAACTAGGAAACCACATACTTCAGGAGGTGAAGTATTCTTGCTACTTGAGTTGCCGAGTAATCAACGATGGACGTAGCTATAAGGAAATAGTCAGTAGAATTGCCCTAGCGAAGAAGGCATTCCACAAAAAGAGGAGTCTTCTTAGAGATGCAAATATAAGCTTTGAAGCTAGGAAGCTATTCGTTAGGACTTGGATTTAAAGCATGCTTCTGTATGGTTGTATGGCATGTACCATAACATCAGCAGAGAATTCAAGGTTGGGACCTTTCGCAATATGGTGTGGTAGAAGAATGATGAAGAACAAATGGATGGATCGTGTGAATTATGCGGAAGTCTAAGTGTTGGGATTTCAGCCTTAAATAATTTACTCGGCTTTCAATGTACATAAGGCCCTTTTTATTGCCTCGTAAAAGAAAATTGGAATACAGCACGAGAACATCTGCTACGTAGCTAGCCGGGTTACAGACTGAACGGCCACACGAGGACATACGTGGTTAGAAAAACAAAAAACAGTGCTGCCCACCCTTATAAGTGTGTTCTTGGTTACGACATCTTACAGATTTACAAAACAGCACTAAGAAGAGTGGAAGAGAAGTCTTTTGAAAACCTTGGGTAGAACACATGACAATTTAATAGGCCACACCATGTGACACAATGGTCAAATGAAGATTATCGTTGAAGGATAGGTGGGAAGGAAGAACGTTAGTGGTAAGCCTCGGATGAGTAACATAGAGCAGGTGATGAAAGATCTAAAGCAGAAGAATTATCTAGGTGTTAAATGATTGGTCGGTTGGAGAACTGAGTAGAGAACTGCTTCAAACCAGTCGTACGATCGATGACTGATGATGATTATGACCCTGTTGATGAAGGCTAATGGGCACCTAAGTTATTTTTGTGGGTGAAAAAGGATTTGCGAATATTTTTTTTCTTGAGCGAGTGCGGAGAATTGTGTCATTGATATGGCCAGGTCTATTTCTAGAGCAAATGCATCCGAAAGTGCCCGCATAGTTTTTCTCGGCGTCGTGCGGCGAGGGCCTATCCTGTCTGCTATGTGTTTATCTCATGATTTAACCGGTAGCATTTCTTCACCCTGAATGAAAATAGTCTTGCTGAGCTTAATGATAGCGTTTGCCTGTACGCCAAATTGTCAGAAATGTTGAACTCGCGTCGTAAGGTGTTGATGATGAAGAATGCATTATTCGGAATGGGTCCGTTAAGTTCGCATAAATAATAATGGGGTCGTTCATGAGGACCCGAAGTAGCAATTTATAAAAAATAAATAGGTAGGTGATTAGGAAAGGTTAGTGACGACGAAAGGAGGAGGACTCTTCATTCAGCCATTTCCCCTTAGATTTAAAATGGAACAATAGAAAAGAGTCCGCCCATGTTTTCAAGATAGTATTTCACAAACTTATCGCTTATTATTATTTTTAAATGAACTTCTACTTTGAATAACATTTTTCGCTTCCATTTATTTAAATTGTAAGTAATAAACAGCAGTTTCGCCAGCTTGTGTCCTCAAGTTAGGCCTTCACCTGAGGACGCTTACTTAGTTATTATTATTTACTTCTTTACTCCACAACTGTCTGTAACAACTTACGCGAACTCATCCTGAGTAACGCATGTATTCATTATCATCCACACAGCGCCGCGGACAACTGCGAACGAACATTAGGCTATTGTTATCTTCAGTGTATTGTACGTATTCGAAGGGTTATGTTGAAGTCATCCGCCCAATCGTTACCCCTAGCCCACGCATTGCGTCTATTCACTATGGAATTTATATGTTTAATTTAAATTAATTCTGTACAATGCTTTATTGCACAATACCACACTATACGATAATACCATGAGAGATACTAAACGTTAGGTAAATGGACGGATAGAAATTCGAATATTATGGTTAAACCAAAAACGGTTGAATAAGGCAAATACCATCGACTATAAGCATTAAATATTTTATCGCACTATTATAAGCGGCCTCTTTGTGTGACTTGTTTATTGTGGTGCTTTATGGAACTTGTATCATGTAAACGACAAGATTAGCATACTGGTTCCACAGGGAAACTGCTTTTGAAACGACCCTAGTTCCTCAGTACAAATACCTAAGTTGCAGAGTTGGCTAACGCAACCCGAGTCATTTTAATAAAACTTGAAAAAAATATTTGAAGTGGAACCACAAAGTTAACCATTTAATGATTACAATTCTTGCTGGTATCAGGAAATTCGAATGTTGTCAGATGTATATTTCTTTTGAATTCATTTGAAGCGGGGATATATTTCGGAGGGAATTATTTGAAACGGGTACACTTATGATCGTATTTCCCAAACATTTCACAAAGGGTTGAACTCCTAAGATCCCTCCCTTCTTCTCGTTACGGCCTTATCATCACTAGAAATGTACTAATAATTGACAATTCAGCTTCACTTTCGGAAGAAGAATGAATGGCATAGGCACTCCTACGCTGAATTTCCACGCCGCGCCGCTATGTAGCCGTGTTCACTGAACCACAGCGTCACGATTTTGACTGACCTTCAACCTGAAGGCTGTGGCCTCTGTGGCTTTCGAAAAGAGATAGAAAATAGGTATCTCTTTAAATTATTCGGAGATGAAAACGAATTGTCCGCAATTCAGTGTTTGAAATTGTTCTTGGGTACATGATTAGACACATTGCATCTACTTTCTGCGCACTTCTTTCAGAAGTGGTGATAAGCGATTCGATGGAGATCTATTATGGTGGTGAAAACGGTTGAAGGATGCTTGAATTGCAGAAAAAGTCAACCGTGGCAGTATACCCTCTCACTCCCACGTTTCATGTTCCACTCCGTTGATCCTCATATCCATTGACCATGGCAGAGTTAAGCCTAAATCACACGATAATTTCTTCCGTCCCTCAGAGTGCTCCAGCGTTAGTTTTCAGGGACCAAATGTGTGATTGCTCAATTACCCGTCATTTTCTGAATTAGACGGTCATTCTCCCCGTCTCTTTATCCATCGTTTTTTTTCGTCACTTGCCATATTTATAACTGCCATTCAATTGAAAGCCAAGAAGGGCATTACGAACTCTGTTAGGGGAGTCGTGATTGGCAGAAGGGACGGTGCCAGCGATGTTTTCAGCGACGGGAAAAGGGTCGTGACGAGTGATGGAAATAGGGATGGTATTTCCATCCCTGGAGCCATCGCGAAAAATGAGTGTGCAACAGTCACTTTTTCCGCCATCGTCTGAGCTATCACTCGGAAGGGACGGAACTAATGATCATGTGATTCAGGCTTTATTGTGAAATATTTTGACCTTGTAATCAGCTTTCATCGTTACACGTATTTGAGGAGTGATACGCTAAGGGGCACAAGTGATAATTTTTCTAAACACAGTGAGGTACAGAAATGGTTAGAAGAAATATACAAAATGGCCAAGAGATACCAGTGAGAGTCTGTTCTGTGCTTACGTCGAATGAAAAATCAAATGCCCTGCTATATATCTAGTTATCTCTAATATCTCTTTTGTTTTCTTTACATCATTTCTGTACCTTAATCTGTTTAGAAAAAGAAATCACTTGCACCCCGTGGCTTCTCACCCACTCATTTGAAAGAAGAAAATGTTATGTATGCTTCGATAACCGGCGTTTAAATAAATTTCTTGTGGCCCTTGAAGAATTAAAAAAAAGTTCTGGAAATGGTCGTGTCCGAATGCTCTCTTGTTTGAAACTTTTTTAAGGAGGAACTAGTTCGTATCTCCTAAACATGTTCGCTTGTCTCTCGCGGAAGAATGCTTTTCGTCTTAGCAGGTTTCGTTTTATCCCTTCAATGAGTTGAGAAGTTGTTTGATTAGGTGCTAAAAAATTTTAGGAATGTGATTTAATGCCTGTTATTTTCCATTGTCAAAATTAGGTTTCACCTATATGCCTAGGGACGTTTTTTTTTTCTTTCAATCTTTCAGTTTTTCTACCTGAAATTTCACTCCGGTGAGGCAGTTTGACGTGAAAGATGTTGAAGGCAGGCGGTTCTATGATCTTCTTTAAATTTCCAAAACATAATGAAGAATAATATTATCTCTTTTGGCTAATGCCGAATTATCCTCTCTTTCCTGTTCATATTTGTGTATTGTATGTATCCGCATTTAAACCTGCAACCAATGTAAAGCGCAAGTTCATGACCCCCTTCAGTTGAGGCTGAGAGGGATGGGTAGCTCTGTAGAGATTTTCACTTTTTATAAAATCTTTTTTTTCGTACATTTTATGAATAATTTTTTTAAATGAAACAATAGCACGTTTTAATGTTTTTAATTTAAACTGGGCTACGAACAAGTAATTCGTTTCTGCGCCGTGTTTAAACAAATGACGCATCATGTGCGAAGACGATGAATTTCATTTCACTTCCGTCTGACATCACGAAAGGTATCATTTCAGATTTTACTTCGTTATTTTACGAACTCCGCAATTATTTTCGTTCTCGTCATTTTTTGTGGCCCCGTCATAAATGTTTATTCAGGTCATAGTTCTTATTGTCTCAGAAAGGCAAGGGTTAAATTTTTTAAATTTGCATTATTGTTTCTATTCTTGTGATTATCAAGTCAGACTTTTTTAGCTATCGTTTGAGACATTCCTTAAAGGAGCATTGAAAGATGATCGCGCGATTCTGGCGCAAGGTTGAAAATTAATATCATTTTCGTCGAACACGACCAATGCTCACCTATTTGTTGGGATGTGCCAAGCGCTCACAGGGCCTATTGCTTCAGTGATTCTTCTAAAAATGATATGAAACTCGAAATTAATAAAGGGAACATAAATAAGAACGAAGACTTACACGAGAAACTGATAGCATCATTTATGGTTGTATGTTAACAAAATTTTGGCAGTCACTTATGCAGGAATGTTTAGAAAATAATGTCTCGATTCATTTTAAACATGAGTTCAAGGATCTCGAAACTGCGTCCCAACGAGCCGCCATTACACTCTTAAGTCAAAGAAAATATTTTAGTCTGGATGTCGACGTTAATCCAGCTGAGTTAGCATTTGTGGAGAGGAAATTGCTTATGATGAACGTCGGCAGTCTATCATTGAAAAGGGAAACTTGTGTCTCGTGTGGAAATGTGATACGCAGTTCGGTGCTGCGGGTAGTCTCTATGGTGAGTGGTATTTTGTTGATTAGGGTGGCAAAAGAAGCGAGGGACATGTCCTTTAGAGCCGATTATTTTTTCCATGCACTAATCAAGTGAATAAGTGAAGATCTGGAGAAAATCAGCTGTCGGATGACATTAATAGGTATAAGGTTGCCACTGTTTTCTTTGACAATCTGAAAATTTCCGTTTTCAATATTCCATATTTTAATACTAGAAAATCGAGTCGATATTTCCTTCTATAAAGAACAGTTTCACCTACGCCGAGACAGAAACTATAAGATGATTTATGTGCTAAGTTGTTTCTTAAGTTTTCTTACGCACGCAAGGATGTGTTGGTAAAATTTTCCTCGTGGAATGAAGTACTTGTAGTTATTTAAGTCGTCTCTAAAAGCTCTCCCGTTTCTTGTTGAAAATGTGAACCACGTAAAGGTATTGGAAACAATTCATACCTTTCGATACGCGAAACTATATTAACTATGCATCTCTTTCACATTGATTGATTGGTATACTGATTCCAATGGTAGCATTGATTCTGTATCTTGAGACGACGGAATCACCTTTCTAGGAATACTAAACCTTCAAATTCGGTTAAGTAAAGTATATCTTTTGTCATAATCTTATGTACGAAACTTTTTTCTGTTAGCAATGTTCAATCAGAAAAGTGCCTTCGTATGGTATATTATTATTTTCATTAAGTTTTTTCATGATATTTACATTTACGTTGAATATAGGCGCCCCTGTGGTAAAATAATGTGTCTGGGTTGACAGTATTGAGGTTACATGAAAAGCAGCTAACTGGTGCGCTCAAAACAAAGCAGTAGGTATGACATATATTTTTTACTCTCAGAAAAATTTTATTCTCTATCGTGTGTTAAATATGAAGTAAATTAAAGGAAAAAATGTCAAAAATTTTAGTGAATGTAATAATTTACGTAATGTATTGGAGTGTTCCTTACACTACAAAAAACCAAAATAATAATATGCGTGGAAAAATGACACGCGCTTTTTAATAAATTAACGGTGCCCTTTTTTTCTTGTCCCGCTGAATTTGGTTATGTTCTAAAAAAATCGAAAATGGGGATGTTATTTAGTCTACAAAATTTGCTAGCTCTGGTTAAATTAATTGATAACTCGCCACCACAAATCAGCATTGGTCATAGTTTCGTAGTCATCTTAATGAACATTTCGGAATTTTTGCCCCGATTATTGATTTCCCTTGACAAGGATAGTTTGTCAACGTCCCCCTTCGTAAACAGCTTATTTTCTCGTGCCACATCTATTTTTGAAGCTCGTCGTGTCGTGACCCAATTTCCCTTTATCGTTTTTCCGTCTTCCACGTTTGGCCAAATTCTTGTCGTATATCACCCTTCTCAGCATTTCCACTCAATACGCTTACAGGCGCATGTCTTTCTTTCAAAATCTCCGTCCTGAATGAATTAATATAATCCACACCAACATCTATCCATCGGGAATAATTACGACCCCTCTGAAATTAAAAAGCTTCTTCATTTCCTCATGTATCTACCTCGGCTACCAAATTGTTTCCTCAGCATCAGTACCATGTATTTTAATTGTGTATTTTAAAGTTTATCGTTCCGCCCTCTTATCCATGTCTACGTCATTAAAATTTTATTTCTTGTATCCTCACGATATGTTGCAGAATCATTCAAAATGGTGCAAATTATCTCATGCTTTGGTCAGAAGTTCTGCAAAGTATGTTCAGCATCGAGATAGATTAGGAACGTTTCGTCTCGTAGCTTTTGTTGTAGTGAAAGCGAGGTACGAACTCCCAACGAAATAGCGGCCTTGGAAGGAAGCAAGATCTAATGCCCATCAATAGTAACTTGAAAGTCAACGTAACTTTTCTTTGGCCCACATCGCAACTATTAATATTTAGTTTATAAATTGAACAAGGCGAGGTACGAACAACTGGTATTTTTATGAAAATCCACTCCAATCTTCGAAGAAGCAATCTTTTGTTCTAAAGTTTGTGAGAAAGTTGGGGGATATTAAGAAAAATTTGGTTACAGTGAATTTTTAACGATTAGCGGTCATCCGATCGGCAGCAGTGCCTTATCTTTCTTGAAATTTTAAGTGGTCATAATACAATAGACAAATATGCTAATTAGCTAGTAGTTGTTATGAGTACATTATGTCATTCTTATATAATTATTCTTCTTTTTGAGGATTTTGTGGACTTGCCTTTTTCAGAGCTAATGAATTTAGATGTCAGTCTCTAGTTAGCCTGGCTGAAGTTCTAATCTGTTATATTTGAAGTCGGGTGTAACTGCATTTGATTACACATCTACGACTCTTGCAAAGAATTATAAGGAATTAAGCTAAGGACACTGTATTAGTGCGACGTCTAACGTTCATATATCATTCGTGCTATCGGTTGAATTAGGGAGATAGTGAATTCGTCAGAGTAGAACAGCGAGGTCTCAAAAACTGCATTTAAAGAGGGATATGTCTCTTGATCGTTTGAAATTACGTTGTGTTCATTAAATTCTAATTAAAAATGTAAGGTAGTTGTTACGTAATATTCTGCCCACGTCAGTATAGTCAAGTTTTATTTTTTTCTAAAACGATGGTGATTTAATTGCTGATCTGACTATTGGAATAGACGACTTGTGGTAACATCAACCTGAACAGTAAGTTAAGCCGTAAAATCCGTAATATCCTCGGAGTAAACCGTACCTGGGGGATAATCAGCTGACGTGCATTGTACTGAGATTGATACGGCAATATGTATTATCATGTAGTGGTCATAGTGTGACAGGCAGTTAGTGTTTGTTTTCGCATTTTTAATTTCAATTGGAAATTTTTTATCGATTGGATTTAATTCTCAAAAAGAAAGAGAAGTATCAGGATTTTATACCAAATAATTACAAAATTGGCTTTGCTAAATGTTCCCCTTTGCGATGTTAATAATGGGGTGGGGTTTCAATGTTGGCCTCGGTCATTGGATACTGCACGGACGTCTTCAGCGCTCTTGTATATTTTGACTGCGAGGTTCGACATTCATATGCTGTACAGTTCAGTGCAGTAGTCTAATAATTCTGTATTCGTCATCGATGTGAAAAAACATCTCAGCAACTCCCTTGCCTAAATACACCTACCACGTCTTATCAGGGTCCTTCTCATCCTGTGCTGACGAATAATTTTATGAAGAATTTACGAGACCTGTGGATGAGAAACCGAGTGCATATCAGTGACCACCACTCCTGTAGCTCATTTAATTTTCATGTATTGACTGCTCTCTGCGCATGTATTTTATCATCCGTATGCATGAACTTAAAAATGTATCACATTAAAAAAAACAGGTCGGTGACTGTATCTCAGAGTGTATTTCTTCATATCTCTTCACATGATGACTGTTATGCAAAGATTTAAGTGGAATAAAAGCTGCGAATTACGTGCGAAAAATCCGCAGAGAAAAATCATTCGCCTTGACCAGGATTCAAACCTGATCCCCCGATTTCCGGTCGAGTGCTTAAACCAGTTAAGCTACCGAGGCGTCATTCTTCACTGTGGAAATTTGAGGACATACCGGAAAAGGTGGGACATTAAGCATTCAACGTCATAATTTTTAAAAATGTGGTAGCATACCTGGACGGTAATCGGGAGATCCGGGTTCGTATCCCGGCTATGATAAATGAATTTTTCATGGCGAATGTCATCCTTGTTGTATATTACTTTGCAACAGTAAGCGTATTTGCTTCAAGAGTCACTTGCCATACGCAGTGCTTTGGAAAACGTCCGTCGCGGTATAGCGACTAAGTAGGGTATATTTATCCGCCAGTGGCTTAGTAAGACCATCTCGTGAGCCAGACTTTAGACTTGTTTCAACAACTTGTTCGATTAACCCAGTCTGAGATTCGCATCGTAATAAGATGGCTTGGTGGTGTAAATAGCAGCATACCTGATCGGCAATCGGGAGATCCGGTTCGAAACCCGTTTAGGTCAAATGATTTTTTCACGGCGAATCTCATCCTTGGGGTAGATAATAAAAATGTAATACGTCGTAAAAAGAAAAAGGATATAATCATTTGAAGCGAAACTATGTCATAGCTGAAATGCTGATCAGGAATAATTAAAGCAATGCCGCAAGTTGTAGACAAGTTTTTTAAGGACATGGATCAGTCAAAAACACTATTGCCCTTCATTTTTTAATATTTTGTTTTCACCATAAATCAAAAGACTCCGAAATTGCACGAAATCGATCTTTGAATTCATGTCAAACCATCTCAAAAATTTTCTTGTTTATTATTTTGAGTGAAGAGTAGAGTTTCTCAATCGCAATCACATTAATTCTCTCAGAGCGTCAGTATCAGGTGTGGAAAGCGTCGTAGGATACTCGGACCTCTTCGTGCAGAGCATTATTTAAATTTCGCACTTAGTCATGACAGGAGTTACACACGCAATTTGGTGGAGCCTATTAAATTTCTAACCTTTTCCGCGTTATCGTTATTCACGTAACTTCTTTGTTTCAATGTATTGGTATAGTAAATGAGGTGGTTGATAGAGAGAACAAGGAATTTCCGTAATAGTTAACAGGGAACACCGTAATGCTGAATGAATTTGGGATAGAGTTTGTGCATGACAAGATTTTGTAGATACGAACTTAATTGATTTGGGCTGTCCAGCGACTCAAAAATTACGTAATAGCATTAGCAATGTTGATAATGTTGTTTTTCTTGACTGCTTTTGAAAAAGAAGATTTTTTATCGTCGAACCAATACATCAAATCATTTGGCCGTTAAAATGTTAGCCAATTGGTAAATAGTTTAGATGCCGGTGGAATGTGGTGGAGTAAGGTACCGGAAGGACGCCTCGCCTCGCCGGAATTTCTGTTTTTATTCTTTGTCACTAGTCCCAGCCTTCTGGCTGTCTCCAGTGGGTTTCAGTAAAAGGTGGTTTCTGATTATTTAATTATATTTATGTTTTTCAGTCTTTCTGTTGGTAGGAAGGACCCCTTGCGAAAAAATGGGGCTTTTGTTTAGATCAGGTGATTGGGTCAACATGAATAAGTTTTGATTGAGTTATCGAGAATGCGGTAAGATTTCGTCAATATTTTGTTGGTATGTTCATTTAATGACAGAGGGAATCAGCTTTGCGTTATTCTGTTACCTTTACTGCTTTTACATTCCGATTAGCAGCTACTGCAGACACCGGCCTTTGGAATGAGATTCCTATTCGCTTTTATGATCATATAACGTAGTTTTTTCGCATTATATTCTGTGGTTGTTTCTTAAAATTCATATTAATAGATTTAACATGGAATATCCTTTGGGCACGAAATTTCTTCTGTATATCCACGTATTTATTAATCAGCTCACTACCAATTAAATGCATATCACATTAAGTACTCTCACTGGTTAATATTACATCCCCAATGTTTTTTTGGCTCGTCACAAGTTGTAATGTACTAAACCCATACTTTTAATACCCTCTCGGCGTCATTGTTAGAGTAGTGCGGAAGGACACACGAAATTCAAGTGAAGAAAATGGAAATGGTGCTTTGTGGAGGCGATATACGTCGGCATAAAGCATGAGCTACGTAGCCAATGGATTCATCATCATCATCCATAAAATTTCAGTGAATTTGTAATTTCGAGTAAATTCATTTTATAAGGCATTCGAGTAAATTCATTTTATCAGGCATACAATACCATCTTCGGGAAATGACCACGCATCAGAATCCATAAGTTGCGACATCAGCGTAAGCCTAAAATGATAGCCATTACTTGAAGGCAATAGCTGTGTACTTCCCGTACAACCATGATGAATTTTTCTGTTTTAACTATGTTACAATGCGCATAGTTTCGTGTGTTGGGTGTACTCGAGTTTCCAGTTGTATTGTCCGACCTCAGGGCCGGATGATCGGGGCTGCATATCACAGAACGTGAGCTTTTGTTGACGACGGTAATCATGCTTTAAATTATATATTCAAAGAAAGCAAAATGATTAATGTAGTGGTACTTATAACACAATTTTGTAAAACGATGTCTGATGACAATTTTAGCTTCGCAATCCAGGTGACGATGACAGCGAAAAACGATAAAACCGGGTGGTAGTTGAATTTGAGAAATACTTCGACAGATATTCTTTACGTCACTGGGGATGTAATATTTAGTGTAGAATTCGGAAAAGCGATAGTATAACAATTGTCTTCGTATTATTTATTTGCCGCTGATCGTAAACATCCCCACTTCGTCCGTAATTGTACATCGTGCGTCATTTGTTTTCAACATGGCGCAGAAACGAATTTCTTTTTCGTTACGCTTGTAATGATTTAATTTAACGTATTTAATTTGTTAATGATAATGAATTCGAAATAATTAATTCAGTCTGTAATGATTTAACCTAAACTTAATAACTTAAAATATCAAAACGTGTGATTGTTTCATTTGAACTCTGGTTTTAATAAGAAATATGAAAAATAATAAATTTTCTTGAAAGTTAAAATCTCTTTGAATCCACCGATCCCACTCAGCCCTACTCGAAGGGGGTCATGAACTTTCGTTTTTCATTGGTTGACCTTATCCATTGGCAAGGGTATTCTGACTAACACATCACATGAAAACTCGCCGACTGGGTTGGGTGCAATTTGGCTACAGGTGTCACGCCGGTGTAATGGGTGTTGCCAACGTCTTAGGATACCCATCATCATATCCATCTACTATGTTAATTGATGCTTCAGCCTTGTGGTTATTTTTACCGTTATTATATGAAATTAATTTTTTATAATCGGTTTCACAGACTTGATTACCATTTCTTGGCATTTCCTACCAATTTCAGTTGATGCGGAAAATTCACCTTAGAAAATTTATTCCTGAGACCCTTCGAATTAAGAATGCAGTCTCCCTCCTTAAAATCTTCCTTCTCCCTAGTTAAAGCAATAAAACTGCCGAAGGATCTTCTTCAGTATAGATTGTGGTTGATTTAGAGGACAAGATGGTGTTAGTTGAAATCACCCTCTTTAAGGCTGATATTTCCTCCCCTGTGATGATTGAGGTACATTCTCTGGCATAAGTATTTGTGAAACAAAATTATTTTCAGTTCAAGTATGGTATGGTATTTAGAGGAGGCGACCGATAGCCGAGGTCATTTGTGCCATGAGGGAAGGGTATGGAAGGAAGGGTGGTGAGAAATCCGGCGTTGGCATTAGCCTGCTCTTAATGAAAGGCACCAAGGGGACCACGGCTTAACGTCCCTACCGACGGACGGAGTGTTGCACTTGTAATGTCCTCCACACAACACTCAAGCAGGGATCGGGCAGTCTCTGAAAATTCTCTGCCACTGCCGGGATTTGAACCCGAGCCCGCCGGGTGGGAAGCCAACACTATAGCCACCGCACCAACCCGATCCCC
This sequence comes from Ischnura elegans, assembly GCF_921293095.1. Taxonomy (NCBI): domain Eukaryota; kingdom Metazoa; phylum Arthropoda; class Insecta; order Odonata; family Coenagrionidae; genus Ischnura; species Ischnura elegans. Next base: position 95,984,967 of record NC_060253.1, read on the forward strand.
CCTTCAGTTCAATGGCAAAGGTTATAAACAGTGTGATGGCCTTGCAATAGGGTCTCCTTTGTCCCCTCTATTGGCAGACCTATATAGGGACAATTTTGAGAAAACCTTGATAATCCATAGTAGTAAGCTTTAGAAGTATGTGTACTGTTGGTATACATTTAAGGATGTTGTATTTTTTGTTTGGTATGGAACAATGAGGCAACTCAAGTCGTTCAGAAACTTTCTTAATGGCATGGACCAATGATGGAAATTCACAAGGGAGACTGAAAGCAAAAGTGTGCTGAACTTCTTCGAAATAACCATTTCCAAAGCAGTGGACCAGAAACTTAATTCTCTGTGTTAAGAATTTATTTTATTTTCTCGTAGTCAAGTCAATCATTTCTCATTTGGACTTAATTTTTCACTATCTTTTTTGCTTTTCGTTCACTTCTATGCACTGTTTCACATCCCCATGTCATAGATCAACAAACCAAAAGAAATGAATTTAATGAAACAAATAGCATCCAAATACAGGTACCCCACTGCTCCCAATGGCAAGCTATGCAACAGCAAGTGCCACAAATAAGCCATGAAAAATTTTTTCCCAACCCTCCTTGGAGAAGAAATAGTCACCAAATGGCATAGATTGCAATTCTTGGAAAAATATTTCTGTTAAGATTACTGAATTTTTTCCCACAGATAAATCTAAACCAGCTTATTATAACCAGTACTCATCAAAACACTGAATCAGCCATGTCAAGGATAAGTTTGATCCCTTACGAAGGGGGGCGGGGTGTTCAAACTCAAATGAAACAGGTGTGCAAAGATTTATATGGGATGGACCAGAAGAAATTTCAAAACACACAAAAGAAGAATAAGTGTGTTTTAAAAGCAATGGCCCCCTCCTTTTTTTGCTATGTATTTGTTTGAAGAAAATCATTTCAATACTTTTTTACCGGAGACCCTCCCATGTGGAGAAGAAGGGAGGGGGTTCTGGTTTCCCACCCAGTGGTCTCGGGTTCAAATCCCGGCGGTGGCAGAGAATTTTCAGAGACTGCCCGATCCCTGCTTGAATGTTGTGTGGAGGACATTTCAAGCGCAACAGTCCGTCCACCGGATGGGAGGTTAAGTCGTGGTCCCCTTGGTACCTTTTGTTAAGAGCAGGCTAATGCCGATGCCGGGTTTCTCTCCACCCTTCCTTCCATACCCTTCCCTCATGGTGCAAATAACCTCGGCTATCAGTCACCTCCAAATACCATACCAGAAGAAAGGATCTAACGTTGACTCACTAGAACCCGAGAAAATATTTAAAATTGTGAACTACAATGAAGGGATTTTACGTAATGATGTCCTTTTCCTATCCCATTCCCCCTCACATAAACTCCCACCTCTGAACTGTCACCCTCCTCCCCACCTGATGACATGATGTGACTCTAGGGCACACCATATCCATCTCTCTGGCTCTTTTCTCCTTTGTCATTCCCCCACACTCCTTACCCCGGGGCATTCTGGCCAGGTTCCCTGGTTGACGATCGCCAAGGGCCTCCGAGAAACAGAAGTTAAAATGTACCCTTATATAGCGGTAAACATTCTCTGAAGCGTCAAGATTCAAACAATGGTTAATAATAGAGATGTGCGAATAGTATCCGCGAATACTCGAATACCTCGAATACTAGAAAGTATTCGATATTCGAGGTTTCGAATAGTTATGCGAAAAGTACCGCCTCGAATACCTCGAATACTTTGAATTTCGCGTCATACACTGTCGCACACACGTCGTTGTTAGTTGACTCGGAAAAATGTAGAGAACTGTAGTCATTTAGTGCTCGCAGCGCCGTTTTACTCAAGTTGACGAATTACATCAAATTCGTGGATTTTAGCGGCGAAAAGAGTTCGTCGAGGGGAACCGAAAACGGTCGGGTGAAAAAATCCGAAAATCCCCGATTCCCCCCACCAGGACTCAGTGCCGTGGGATAGCAACCTTAGGGCATTTCCCACGATCCGCTATCCCCCTCCATTCAGCTCTCGCCTCACCCACTCTGACGCTTTCCTCTTCTCCGAAATCAAACAAAAGGTCCCAGCTCGCGCAGGGATCGCATTACGAAGACCCCTGCTTCGAAAAAAATATCGAGTTACGAGAACAATAAAAACGTGTTTCACGCCCTCCCCCCTTTTCTCACCCACTGACCTTTTTCTGGCTACCTGCTTCGAAGTTCCCCATTTCTGGATGTCAACTGCTGTGTGAGTACCGTGGGATACTTACATTAGCGCATTTCCCAAGATCCGGTATCCCTCTCCATTCAGCACTATCCCCCCCTCTGAGGCTTTCCTCTTCTTCGAAATAAAAAAAGGTCACAGCTCGCGCAGGGATCATATTACGAAGACCTTAGCTTCGAAGAAATACCAAGTTACACGAGAACAATAGAAACGTGTTTCGGGCCCTCCCTTTTCTCCCCCACTGACCTTTTTTTTCCCTAACAGCTTCGAAGTTCCCCATTTCTGTGGAGGTCAACCGCTGCATGAGTCATCTATTAGCACAAAAGGTGTCTAAGAATGACTTTCGTCAATTGATGTCACACCTTTATTGAATATAAATATTAGTAATGTGCGCGTAATTTCAAAAAGAATAAGACCAAACACGACGTATTTCTGAGTTTATTTAATCATTTTACGCAAAGAAATAAATGTCAAAATACGATGGAGACTAAGCATTCTAGCGAAACTCGATATGAGCAGCTGAGCTTCTCGGAAGTTGATGCGGTATTTTTTTCCGAAAACATATATCAAGTTACAATTTATGAGTGGTGCTATAAATCTTTATTGTTACAGTCCCAGACAAAGGGATATTTTCTCAGAATATTTGGTTTCTCCCTGATAGCAATTCCAATTCATCTTCTTATCTCGTGAGAACTCTCAAAGATGGACTGAAAATAATTGAAGAAAATCCGGTGGAAAAGAGCTTGTATTTTGCAAAATGCCTCAGATTGTCAGCTAGCACTTGGCAGCAGGAGTGGGGGTAAAGCGATGTTAGTTGAATTAATTATACACCAAATTGTTTCCATAAAATTAAAATATTCATTAATCAGCTAAATTCCTGTTTGAATCATTTAAAGGAAATCAAAATTACTCCCCAAAATCTTGTGTTGCCTGCTGCATAGGCAACCGAGTCAAACATTCCAGTATTCATCATTGAGTATTCGAGGTATTCGAAATTCGAGGTATTCGAGTATTCGAGCAATGATTTAATATTCGAATTCGATATTCGAATTCGAGAAATCTGCTATTCGACCCATCTCTAGTTAATAATAGAAATCAGTGGAGTTCTGAGTTGATACAAACTGACTGTGGGTTTCTGGTCATTTAAAATCATTAGTTTTCCTATATATGTAGCTGCCCATGTATAGGTAATTTCTTTAAATTGTTGAAACTATCAGGCTCTTTCATGTCATTTTCGGTCCATACCAAAATTGGGATTACAGTCATATTTAGCATGTTACACTTAAAAATGTAAATTAGTTAAATGATTGTTTGTTCATCCACATCAATATGGTGATTGACCTGCTACATAGTATATCTGGTGCTTCCACAAGTGATATTTTAGAAGTAACTGTCCATTAGAACTTTCAAAAACATTACAAATTCAACAATACCTCACTTGTGAAGATAGGTACTAATATTGAGCTACTACATGCCAATTCCACTTTGAACTGGTAGTTACCTTTTGTTGGATATAGCCTGTAGCACTCAGAGGAACATAATAAGTTAAGCAATAGTGTGTTAACTGTCTAAGGTACAATGAGTGAGCAGCCACATACCACATCCAGTTTGAACTGGAAGTGACACTTTAGTTCCATATAGCTTATTAAACTTTAGCAACGGGAGGAGCCATATGATAGTTTGCTTAATTTTAACAGTTCAGCAGTTATGTAGGTAAATGCCGCTCCTGGTCAGAGCCTGAAGTGAAACTTTTGTCGCATAGCGTATTAAACTCATTTAATTTTGGGATGTTGAATGGTAGTTTGCTCACTTAAAATTGTCCAGTGCCTGAGAACTTATGGTATGAACTGGAAGTGAAAATTTGACAAAATACATATACCCTATGTTACTAGTGTTAATGTAAAAACCTATTTTGAAGGGTTTTTCCCTGATTGTACTTGAATTTTCTTTTTCCCTTCAGACAACCTTCCCCTACCTTTTGTGAATATTCTTGTCCATTCTGAACTAGAAGTGAGCATTTGATCTAATATTCTGTTTAAAAAAAAAGTTAATGTAAAAATTCTAAAAATAGTTCATTTAAATCAGTTGAACCATTTGACAGCTACAGTGGAAAAATCATACTTACCCAGGAGCTGAAAATAATACACTTCTGTCCTTGGGCAGCTGTGTAATAATCCTTGCACTGTGGTATTCTGTTTCTTTCGGACAGAGTAAATATTTTTGTTTTTGGAATAGTGCTCTTGGCACATTCAGCACGGAGCACGTCAATTGATGTGGTCCCGCCCAAGCCGAGAAACGGAGCTACTGCGTACGGAGCTAGAACGTACATGACTAATATTCACTTCCGAATCTTCTGATCGTGTGCATGGCTTTCAGCAAGCTTCCCTCTTTCGACCCGTGTGCACCATTTGTAAATAGCAGTATTTGAACGGAAGTTATGGCACGAAAACCTCTCTCTATATTTCTTTTTTATTTTATCGGCCGATTCTGACAACGTTCATTAAAATCGGGCCCACATTGAATGTTTTAAACAACCTTTAGAATCAAGTAGTATTGATTGAATGGTGGAACTTACCTCTAGTTGGTTTACTTTAACAGCTGAAGAATTTTGGAATGTATGATTTTTATGTATACTATTCCCCATTCTAAAATTGCATGCATTAATTTTGTAATTTAGTTCCTGCATCGCCATGTTGATGTTAACCTCTTTATTAAACCATTTTTTGTAACTTTTTTCCAATTCGTAATCATTTAATTATTTTTCTCCCTGATAGTATATGTATGTTATTTTCGCTTCAGGCTACAACAGTGTGATGAAAAGCCTTGAGAATGTTGCTCAGAAACATAAAAAGAAACCAAACTCTAAGATGGGCAAGCTATTGGAATCTAAAGAATCCTTCCGGCAACGTTCTAGTGGCCGACAGAATGCAGGAACATATAATTATAAGGAAATATGTCTTCGTCGACATGAGAATTTTGTCCAGTTAATATTGACTCCTTGTTCCACCAAAATGAAGAACAGTCTTAATGTTCAGGTTGGTGAAGTTAAGTGGGGGTACTACGTAAGGTTATCATTGGCATGTTGTGTTTTTCTTCTGTAATTATAATTCTAATTTTTGATTCAGGTGCTGCATGAATTTCGTGATGCTCTTCAACAGCTCCGTAGGGATGAATGTTGTCGAGTTGTCTTAGTGACCTCTACTGGGAGTTCCTTTTGTCAGGGTTTGGACCTGCATTCTTTACTTCACACCAACATCGAGCGTCGTAAGAAGGCTGCCCTAGAACTATCCGAGGCCCTGAAGTGAGTGTGATGCTTGAATGCTGAGCGTGGTGTATTTTTTGTGTGTATCTTTAGCTAAGTCCCTACTTACGATAACCTATTAAAAGTTTTTCAATTCAGAGAAATCTGCAAAATTTGTTAATGTACACCACCCTTAGATATCATTGATATTAGGGATGGTCGGATCGGATACCTTAGATCCAAATATCGGCAGATATTGCCCTTCACTGGATACTTAAGATCCAAATTTGCTGAAGATATCAGATCTGGATCCAAAATTTTAAATAAATGCTTCAGTGAATGCAGCGTTCCATAGGAGAGAGTGAGAAGAGTTCTGATCCTCTATTCACATGTGCCGCTGCTCTACGATGCTGGTCAAGCTACTTACGAACCATTTTTTTTTAATCTCTCGTAGGGGTTATGCTACAATTTTCAGGCATGGAAAATTTTAAGGCAATATGCAACAGGCACACAGTGTGACTCTTCCCAAGAGATTGGAAAACCTTCAAGGGAATCTCAGTGCCGTAGGATAATAACCACCTCAAAAGTAACTATGTTGCAGAATTCAGAAAACCACTCTCAGCCCTCCATCAGCCCGTGCCTCTAATATAATCACACAGACCATAAATCATTGTCCTCGCAGGAAAATATGAAGTTATACGAGAACAATCAAAGCGTGTTTCATCCCTACCCTGTATCATCAACCGACCTCTTTCGGCCTACCTGCTTCAATTCTCCGTTTCTGGAGAATAAATGTTAGGAGTTCTGGGCCCAAAGTTATCTCAATAGCTTTGGCAATTCGATGGCATGCTCTAAATTAAAAAAAAAGAATGAGGCCAAAGATGACACATTTCTGACGATAATTTAGTTTTTTACAGCTCTAAGTCATTGCCACTAAGTTTTCTAGTTACAACTAGACTACACTAATATTCAACATCGTCCAAACAGCACAATTAAAAAAAAGCATAGCAATAGCCCTCTCGTACAAGTAGAGACGGACAGGGAACGCCAACTGCTTATATCTCGTAGCTCGCCCGGCTTCGCTTTGAAGGCAAGGACATCTCAAAATAGCAAGATCTGACTCTTTCTTCCTTGACTCCCTCATTCGTAGTCTCGTTGCTTGACGGAGGGATCGCACTCCTTCCCCTTAGCCTCGCTTTTACGTGCTTCTGTATCCACCCCTTCCTCTCTAGATCGCTGCGCGGTCGTCTTGTTCTATTCCCGCGCCTCGTCACACATGAAGTCAATATTGTTTATAACGTTGTCAATTATGTTGCAGATTGCACATTTGTAATTTAATTTAATGATATATTGATAAAAATTTATTTCACTATGTGAAAACATTTTTATCGAGATAAGGAGAGCTCATTATATGCCATCTACATGCACTGCGGCATGAAACTATCGCGAGGAGCAAATCCACCTCACCACAACTGAAGCATTTACGGGTGAAACACAAGTCAACATGTAATGAGAAAGTGACAAAATACAAGGGAAACGTGCATGAGGAAAATTAGAAAATATAAATAGCAATCGAATTTACCGTGAAGAAACTTGAATAGTTACTTTGCTTTATAGCAGGCAATTAAAAATGCATTTGGATCCAAAAATATCCGAAGATCCGACATGTGAAATAAAGTATCCGAATCTGAAAAAAATCCTGGATTCGTCCATCCCTAATAAATATTTAAACCCATATTTTGTATACCCTGGTACTAAAATTGTGGAAAATAGAAAAGAAATATGTTTTCAGGAATGATCTGCGTTTAGCCTTCGGATCATCTTGATTTAGTTTTTTATTTATGTATGGACACTTGAAACATTTATTGATATTGAACAATGAACATATGGTAACTTTTTCAAAAAGTTGCCCCTCCCCGAGCCACCTCCAGAACCGATGTAGTTCCTTTGCTTTGTTAAGTTCAAAATGCTATTATTTTTAATTAAGAGTAATTTTGAGCGCTAAAGTAAACTCCTGATTAACCGGGTTAATTTTTGGGAGAGGCAGCTTGAATAATCAGAGTACATGGACAATTAAAATTTCTTTTTCGTTTGTTATAATGTTGATAATTTATGTAAATCAAACAATATATTTGCATGCACATTCACTAATTGTAGGATGTTTCAAGGACTCATTGAGAGCTTTCTTTGCATCACCGGAGATCTTTTTAGGGGTGATAATGTCATTGCACTCATATTCCCACAGCTCCATATACTCCAGTAAACTGTCTATGCGAGCAAGTCGATACTTCCACTGCAAAAACGCTCAACAATAGCCCATTGAGTCAAATCATCTCATCTAGCACTACTAGATGAGCGGATTGGATTCGGTGGGTTATTGTTGAGCGTTTGTGCAGTTGAGGTATCGAAGTGCCTGGCTATGACTCATGCGATCTCTACCTCCTCTGCTTCCACTTTCCCCTTTGCCTTCGCTTCCACTGCTCCCTTCCTCTCCCATGTGACCATGACTAGACTCAATCTGAAAGATGTGCTTACACTTTCGTAGGTTACATTTTCGTAATTTACAGTTGAATGCATCGAAGAATTTTAAAATCAGTTAATAGTTTTTTTCCACCACTCATTGTCTTCTGCAATACTAGAGTGGATGTCCAAATAAACTTGAAATATTCCATGTCAACAATTAAATAAAATAATTACATGTTACAAAGGGAATTTTAATGGAAACAATAGGCCTCGTAGATTCTTGCATAAAAATATGATAACCTGGTGTTTTTGCGTTTCATTTTATTTTTTGCAAAGAACACAGAAAACATCAAGGGAGGGTTTGTGCACAGATAATCCCTGCATGGTTAATCAGGAGTTTATTCTAGTGTTGAACAGATGATGGAATAAAAAAATTAAATTCTTATCTAAATTATAAATGAAAATTCTGAAATATGATGAAATTATTTGCTAATGTTTCATTTTAGATGATAGAAGTGAGTAATACCTATTGTTCAATAACTTGATCTATTGAATTCATGTGCTGTGCAAGAATGAATTGGAAGCATACCATAAAGTTTTGTAACTAATTTAGGAAAAGCTGCACATTTATAAAAATAATTATAAAATCATTTTTGTCCATACGAATCATTTAAAAATTGTTTCTTATTATATTTTCTGTTATTTTAATTTTCAATTGGCCCATAGCACTAGTGTATAGTTTGGCTTAATTGTCATGTTGTCATTAAGACAAATGTCATTAAGTGTTTTCTCCGGTGTTATTTCTTTTTTCTATAAACATCTTGATTTTTTTTATATACCTAGTGATTTTGGTACGAATATTTTGCAATAGCCATCTTTATCCTAACCAAAGTGATTGCTCATTCCATTTTTTCGTGGAATAATCCATTAATTGTTATTTTCTTTTTCTAGGGAGTTCCTGCGGGTGCTGGCCATGTTTAATAAGCCTATAGTAGCTGGAGTACATGGTGCTACTGTTGGACTTGGTGTGACTATGTTGCCATTTTTTGATGTTGTGTATGCCAGTGACAAGGCCACTTTTCACGCACCCTATGCACGTCTTGGCCAAATCCCAGAAGGTGCTGCTGTTCTGACTCTTCCACTTATGCTTGGGAATGCTGTGGTCAGTACCCATCTTATTCTCAGTTGTTCTTTATATGATGGTTGTGCCAAAATTGCCTTCAACCATATTTTTTTCTTTAGTACATATCTTCATATCATCAATTTTGTTTTACTGGGATTTTTCTATTGCCTCTGGGACCAGAAAATTCTTTGTTTGTTCACATTGTTCAATATAGGATACTTTGTGCTACATTCTTCAAGGTTGCACTTCATGCTATAGCACAAGTTGAAATTCCTGGAATTTTTTACTTTTTTGCTTGTATTTTAGGTCCGTGAACCATTTCACAGCCAGCCCATTTTGGGTGGGATTATAAAGAGTGCCTTTGTTATTTTCCAGAATTTGCAAGATTTTAGATTTTAAATTATTATAATTACATACTTAATTTTATCAAATGCAGCTAGTTTTTTTTTAAAAGGTTAAAGATATATTATGAGCTTCGAACCATATATGGGCTATGGGATGGTATTAATGAGACAGCAGCCAGTGAAATAGCTGCAATCATGAAATAAAATAAATGGTTAAAGTCAGGCCAATATACAGTAGAACTTGTTAGGTACGTTTCGGAGGGGACCACAAAAAATGAACGTGCTATCCAGAAAACATGCTAACCAGGCAGGTAGATAATAGCAATGATTGGTTGTTGCACTCAGTGGAAAAGTTGTCATGATTACAATTTTGGAAGGTCTCGTACGGCCGCCTTCCTGAACTCTTTCCACGTTGAAAATCAAGAAAATGAGCACTGCATTGCAAAATCAGTACCACGTGAATGAAAACCACAATGTTTCATAGATTTCCCTGGGACAATTATGCAAAAACAGGACATTTCTCCCGTGATTTGTCATTTCTGAGTGTTAAGAGGACAAGTTATGCTAAGTAATTTCTTCTTTCTCACAGCTTACTCGGAGAATATGATGATAACTCAGAGTATATCATTTGGTTGTTTTAAAACATAATAAAAATTGGCAAAACTTTATTTGCCATAGCTTCTGGCAACCGCCTTACACATTCTATCTTGGAATGAAACCATATTGATTGTTGTTTCGATTGATTTATTAATAGTGATATGGTGATTAATAATGTACTTAGTGATTATTACAAGCACATTTTTATATTTTACAGATTAAATTCACTTTAAAAAATTGTGCACCAATGTGGTGTACTTCCTATTTCTTGTGCTGAGAATAAGTATTTTTGCGTTATGCTTCGCTTGGAGATCCAAAGCATCGTCTGCTTTTGCAACGCTAGTCAAGTAATGATGCACTTACTCCTCACATTGAGAAATCCATATGGATGCATCACAGTCGTAGAAAGAGAGATGTGGAATGAAAGTAAGGTCAATGGCCGATTGCAGTAAAATAAATTATGAATTCGAAGGTTTAAACACCTTTAGAAAATACTAGAAAACGGCTTGTGGGTTGCGTCATGGAAAGTAATTGATCTAACTACCCAGGAAAGTGCCACTATTTAAAACGTACTAGCCAAATAGTTTTACCTGTATTTTGTTTGCGTTTTAAGGAGGAAAATTGTGCTAAAGAGGAACGTACTAACCAAGCTCCACTGTATTGGTCACGTGTATTGGCGTGGTTTTCTCACGACCGGTGAGGGCCAATATATTGGCCTTCTGGCAGTAAAAGAGTGAAAGTGCTGATAAATTGTTGCTTACATATTTTTGATTACTTTGAGGGAAATGTGTAACTGGTTTTCATTTTGTTCCTTCCTGTCTGTGTTTCATGTTTTATGTATGCAGACAAGTGAACTCTTATTTGGGAGTAGGAAGCTTACGGCAAGTGAGGCTCTACACTATGGATTGGTGACGAGAGTTTTCTGGCCAGACACATTCCAAGAAGAGCTTATTCCAAACATAACAGCTATGGCAACCCAATCTTCACAGGTAAGCAATAATAATAGTTTTTGCCACTTAAGTTGTAGTATGTCATTTCTGCAGTACTCAGAAGTTTAGTAGTACAGGCGGTCCTCGACTTTCGTACACTCGACTTTCGTACAATTCGCACTTTCGTACGTTCAAAATTGACACCTTTTACTTGACTTTCGTACGCTAAATTCGGACTTTCGGACGTTGTAATTTTTCTGTAATTTGTGTTGTCTGTAATTTTTTTTAAATTCCCGCGATGTTTATTGCGCATCCCAACATTCAATAGGGTGGTTTCCTATTATTTTTTTATTGCCTATATCGGAAGATTATTACTCCTGGAGTACGTATTTCACGCTTTTAGATTTTTAAATGACGATATCTATTTTTCGCGATTAAATGAAAAGTGAAAATTTTCAAGCGCACGAAAACGCGACGGGTAAGGAAATCTCTCCGTGTGACGTATTTCTGGTTCCCCCTCCCGCCTTGTGAGGTGACCTTGATCGAGGCTCTGAGCGCTGATAGGACGCAGGATCCTAGAGGGTAGCTGAGTACCTTGCTGTATGGTAGCACTTGGCTTAAAAAAGGTTTATTAATACCTTATCAAACGAAGAAAACTTTCCGACCTTAGCCAGTTTTAATAGGTGATTATTAAGTCATGTTTCCCTGAGCTCTGCGCCTCATGCATGCATTGGTAATCTCAGACGATGTATAACTCCTATCTTCTCCTATAGAAACTAGGTCCCTGTGACGTCACGTGGAGTGGCATCCCATGGTCGCCAATCTGGCCCTTTTCAAATGAGGATAAAAATGGACCATTGCCATTCGTCTAAACCGGTATTTCTAAATCGAAATAATTTGTATATTATGAATACAGTAACTGTGGGTAACAAATCGCAATCAATGCCTTTCGGTTTCTTTGGTGAAGGAAACTACCCTATTGTTTCAAATGGCAGTATATGCGAACAATACGAATGTATAGAATGAAGGGAATTGTTGGTAGTTGACTCTAATCTAGGTGATTTATTTGGGAGAGAGACTGCCTGCTATAGGCTTCTTTATCAAGAGAAGAAGAAGGCCTTCATTGAAGATATTTTTCAAAAGAAGTTGACTAGACATCATCAAATAGCTGTCAATAAAACTAGTAAGATCTTCTTTCTAATTGTGTTTTTTCATTTGAGTGCTGTTTAATTCATGCACACCTTCAGCAACGATATTGCACGAAATATCATCCGAATTCCGTTTGTCATTTGTCTTTTTTGAATAACATGCGAAATATACGCGATCACTAATGTTACCTGCCAAATGTCGAATTTTGGTGTAAAAATTAAAAGATATCCAGAGTGCGGGTTCAACAACTACATTTTGTTATGCTTCTTGATATGTCTTTTTATTTATAGTGGACGTAATAAGTGGAATGTCAAATTAAACGCCAAGAGGAAGTTTCACTCGATAGCCAACGGAGTTCTTGTTTTTTAAACTTTTATTTGCATTTTCTGCATATTTTCGAAAGAAATTAGATGATTGAGGAGTTTTATTAACATAATATTGAAATTAAGTCAATTGAAATGAATTCCGTGAAAAAAAAAAAGGTTTAAGTACGTATATTCCGCTCTTTTGGAACGTAACCCCTAATTAGTATGGAAGTCAATGGTTCGACTTTCGTATATTCGACTTTCGTATATTCGACTTTCGTACAAGTTTTCGGGAACGCATTGTGCACGAAAGTCGGGGACCGTCTGTACCCAGTTTGTTGTGCATATAGTATTCTGGAAGAGCATGTGTTTTGTGGCTTAAGTGAATTACCGTATAAGCTTGTGTAAGAGGCGCACCCCTATTTTGAGGAAGGAAGCTATAAAGAAAAAAAAATTTACGGTATTTTTTTTTATCCTATCGTGCGGTTTTGCAGACGTATGCCTGGAATTTCGACAGTTATCGAAATTTCCTCTTTCTCTTTCAGTACTATTTGAAAGAGGAAATTGTTGAAACTTCCACTAATTCTTTAAATATTTTACTAATGACTTCACACAACGTACAGGACAATATTATTTTACTTCAACTCAACACAGTAACTAATAAACAGATTAGATCTCTTAGATACAATATTCAACACTCTCTATTAATTTTTTTTTCTTTGGAAACAACAGAAAACAAATTACATCATTCAACACCATAAAACTTTTCTTGAAAATTACATCACAGAATTAATTCATATAATTATAACCTTAATGCAACAAATTAATCACACATTTACGTTTTAGCAAAAATTAAAATTCCTTCAATTACTTGACAGTAATAAGTTTTTATGTGCATGAAACTTGATACTATTGAGGGGCTTTGTAAATATATCGGCTAACTGATATTGTGTTGGACAGTAATTTAAAGTCACTACTTTTTGTGACACCTTTTCGGAAATGAAATGATATCTTACATCAATGTGTTTACTTCGTCTATTAAGCTGTCCAGTCTCAATTAGTCGAATAGTGCTTTGATTATCCACATGTAAACTTACACTCAATTCTTTACCAATCAATTCTTCAATAAAGGTTTTTGCATATATGACTTCCTTCACACATTCAGCTGCTGCAATATATTCTGCCTCTGTAGTGGAAAGAGCCACAATTGGTTGTTTACGTGACCACCAGGCTACTGGACCTCCACAGAACATCAGGACGTATCCACTTGTGCTCTTCCTAGTCTTTAAGTCACCTGCATAGTCAGAGTCAGTATAAGCAGTCAGAGTCAAGTTTGATCTTCTTTTGTACCGAATACCCAGGTTCTCTGTATTCTTTAAATACTTCAATGTTCTTTTTACATTTTTAATGTCTGTTTTTGTTGGATTTTCTAGACTTCTGCTTTCATAGTTGACTGCAAATGCCATGTCAGGTCTTGTTTTATTCGTCAAATATAAAAGACTACCAACCACTTCTCTGTAAGGAAACTTGAGAACACTTTTATCCCTTTCTTCGTGCTCATCAACTCTTTTCCCAATTTGAAGAGGTGTATCAGCTCCCTTGGTATTTTTCATCTCGAATTTATCTAATATATAATCTGTATACCCCTTCTGAGATAGGAAAATAGAGTCCTTAGTTTTTGTTACCTCTATGCCAATTAAAACCTTTTGGAGATTTTGAAAAGCTCAGAGTTTTCGGATCAGAAGTCTATGCTCATGTGCCATCTCGGAAGAGACAAAAGTGGGATGCCAAGGGAAAAAGAGGGATTTTTGTGGGATATGAAGATTGTTCAAAAGGAGTAAGAGTATTTTTTATGGATAAAAGAACAGTTGAGGTAGTTAGAGATGTAATCTTCATTCCTGAAATTCAAAATAACTTCAAGGAAGAGAAAGAAATTAAAAAGACCATAAAAAGAGCAAAGGTAGAAAATCAAGAAGAAGAAGATGAAGGATTACACTACAATCTTAGAGATAGAAATAAACTTAAAGCACCAGATAACTTGAAGGAATATCAATGTAAAATGGCTTTAATTTCGTATAATGAAGCTGTAACTGGACAGGAAAAAGATAAATGGATAGAAGCAATTGAAGATGAAAAATCGTCGTTGATGAAAAATGAAACATGGAAATATGTCAGTCCTCAAGATGCCAAAGGGAAGAAAATTTTAACCAGTAAATGGGTATTCAAAATTAAAGAAGACGGGAGATACAAGGCTAGATTAGTAGTTAGAGGCTGCGAACAAGAGAGAGGAATTGACTATGAAGAAACCTTCAGCCCAGTGGTGAATACAACATCACTGAGGATACTGTTTGCCATTGCAGCTAAAAATAATTACAAAATGAAGGCATTTGATATTAAAACAGCTTTCCTTTATGGAGAACTAGAAGAAGAAATTTACATGCATGTGCCAGAGGGTTTTAGTGTCAAAAATAAAATTTGTCGTTTAGAAAAATCCTTATATGGATTAAAACAAGCACCCTTGAAATGGAATCAGAGGTTAAAGAAGTTTTTACTGAACAGAGGGCTTTTTCAGTTGAAATCAGAGCAGTGTGTATTCAGAAATGAGAAAAGAACTCTGTATTTAGCTGTGTACGTAGATGATGGGATCATAATAGGAGAAAATGAATCTGATATAGACAGTTTATTATATAGTTTAGGAAAGGAGTTTGAAACAAAGACAAGAAATAATCCAAAGGTTTTAATTGGCATAGAGGTAACAAAAACTAAGGACTCTATTTTACTTCAACTCAACACAGTAACTAATAAACAGATTAGATCTCTTAGATACAATATTCAACAGAAATTTTGATAACTGCGGCGATAATAGCGGCATAAGAGGGAGTAGAAAGAGTTCCGATCCTCTCTTCGCATACGTCATCGCTCTACGTTGCTTGTCCTACTCACGAACAATTTTGTTTAAAAGCTCTCGCAGGAGTATTGCAATAGAATTGCAGCCGTGGAAAATTTTAAGGCAAAACACGGCAGGCACATAGCATGAACCTTCCCAAGAGATAGGACAACAATCGGGGCAATCTCAGCACCTTAGAATAATAACCACGTCGTAGATTTAAGGCCCCTTGCACACACACCGATTTTGGACGGCCGGTAAAATATCGGCCGTCCACACTCCAATAGTGAACGATGGGAGAGCATTGGAGCTTGCACACGTACCGAACACGCGCCGGCACCGGTTAAATGCCGGTTAGCCGCCGGCCATTGTCACTGTGGATCGCCGTCGCCGGCTCAAAAACATAGCAACTTATCGTTTGACCGGTAAAAATCCGGCGTGTGTGCAAGCATCGCTTCGCCGGTAAAATATCGGCCGATATTTTACCGGCCGTCCAAATTCGGTGTGTGTGCAAGGGGCCGTTTTTTTCCTTTCCGGGACTCCATAGGAAAATAGGAAATTATCAAGTTACAGGGGATCAATGGAAACGCGTTTCATCCCTACCCTATCTCACCAACTGACCTTTTTCTGTCTACCAGGTTCAATTCTCCGAGTTTCTGGAGGTCAAAAGCTAGGTGAGTCACCTTCTGAGCTCGAAAATATATCTCGATATCTTTCAGCAATTGTATGACACGCACGAGGTTATAAAAAGAATTAGACCTAACGCGACGTATATCTGACAGCATTTAAGTTTTTTGAGCTCTAATTGATTGACACAAAGATTTATAGCTAAAACAAGGCTACTAATATTCAACTTAGTCCTAACAGCACAATTTCGGAAGAAACAAGCGTAGCATAAGCGCATTCAAACAAGACAAGACGGACTGGAAACTTCAGGCAACACAAACTGCATATATCACATTGCTGTGCCTTCGCCTCTTCACTTTAAAGGCAACGACGTCACATGCAAGATCGGACGTGTTCTTCCCTTGCTCCTTCGCTCATAGCCTCGTAGCTTGAAATATGGAGCGCGCTCCTTCCCCTCGACCTCTCCTTCAGCGCTAGTCCAACAATGAACACACTCGTTCGAATTTTTTAAACCGCAGGTTTTGACACCAATATAATTTTCAGTTGCAAAAATCCTCATATTAGCGTCTGAAGATAATTTTTGATAAATCAGGTGCTCAGCGTAATGGAAATTGCTCGGCAAGACAGATGTTGACGAATCAGGTATGTCCTTCAAAACTACGTGTTTCTATACGTTTGATAAGCGATTACTATATGCAGTATAAATGCCGCGGGATATAAATGACTCGTGGCAGTAAATTTAGCGCGCGCTCCGGAGCGAATCACCCCGCGCGATCTTTTCAATATTCACCTCTGGGGTACCGACGTGACGGCGCGATGCTTACAAGAAATTCAAACAGGAGCATTTTAAAAATACGTCACTAAGGGAGAAACTCCCCTACCTGCCGCTTGATTTTGACCCAGGGTTTCAGATGACTGACTCACGCTGTAAACCAAGACCCCTCAGTTCCCCTTGGACTTGCGACCGGGTAGGGGAGGGGGGGAAGATTAGAAGTTTGTGTAAGAGGCGCACCCCCATTTTCGGCTGCAATGTTTGGGAAAAAAGGTGCGCCTCTTACACGCGCTTATACGGTATAAAGAATTATTTTGCTCGTAAATGGACTTCACTTCTTTCACTATTTATTCCTGGTGATGTGAAGAAAATTAGGGCTATTTAGTTCAATTTCAATGGAGGTTACCATCACGGAAATCTAATCATAACTATTACCACCGAAAATTAAAGCATTACATTGTGAGGGGTAGGTTTTCGGAGATGGAGCAACAGTGAAAGGGTTAATGCTGTGTATCTACACCCATGCCTCGCATAGCTCAATTTCAATTAGTGCAATTTCGATATACATAGTGCAAATTTTTCCTTGGGGAAACATCGCAAAGCAGTGTAGCATAATCAAAAAACTTTAACGCTCTCATGATAAAACATGAACTTCCGCCAGGTACACACGAAATTGCTATCATTTTACGCATATTAATAGTATTGCTTGCCTCAAATCTTCTTTTTTGTTTATATATCAATTGAAATCCATTTCTGTGCAATGGCCAAAAGCATTACTCGTCATTGGGTCCAGATAGCCGGCCTACCGAAGTAATTTATCTCGTCTCCTTAACAGAATGAGTAAATTTAGATCATTAATTGAGCGTGGGGCTAGTGGAAATGAGTTATTTTTAAGCAATACTGGTTGAGACGTAATTTTTGCCGTCATAGGTTATCTGGCGATTGACTTCCAGGTAGAGGGTCTACTCTAAAGCCTTCAAGGTCATCGGTATTCACGGGGGAGAAATGGAGCGGTGGCCGAGTTGTGTATGAATAGAATCAACTTATACAAGGGTCCGCTATAGAATCTCAAACACATTGACTTCATTCCCTCACAGCAGTCGTAGACCCTCTGCGTCTCAGTGCAGCAGTATAAGGTGATTTCGATAGAGCCATACAGAGTAAAAACCAAGACAACAATAGCAAAAAATA
The DNA here is from genome assembly GCF_921293095.1 of Ischnura elegans. Classification (NCBI taxonomy): domain Eukaryota; kingdom Metazoa; phylum Arthropoda; class Insecta; order Odonata; family Coenagrionidae; genus Ischnura; species Ischnura elegans. Next base: position 96,002,791 of record NC_060253.1, read on the forward strand.
GGAATGCTGGTAAAAAAATCAAGAAAAACTATAAACCTAGAAGAGAAATTGAAAGTGATCAAATGCTTTGAAAAAGGAGAGCGTCAAAGTGATATTGCGCGGAAGTTAAAACACACGATGCCTTATTCTGAATAAAGACGAAGTTAAAACAGTAACCTCAGCCGCACCAACTTCAACCAAGCGGTCTACACATACGGAAAGTTCATTGTGAAATGTGTACCAAAAAGACGAGGGTGGTAATCAGGCAAGCAGGTATTTTCAGTGCGTCAATATCTGGTAAATCTGCAAGTGTTGATATTGCAGTCACCGCAATATTTTCTGATGAACTCCAAGCTGTGATTGAAAGTGGTTCCTTTCCCCCTCAACTAGTTTTTAGTGTTGATGAGACGATATTGTTTTGGAAAAGAATGCAATCTCGTTCATTCATTTTCAGGGAAGGAAAACCTGGGTCAGGTTTCAAGGCATTTAAAGAGCACAAGAAAATCACTTACTTTAATTATGGAAAATAACTTCTGGAAGTTGTCTATGAAAAGCAAAGGACAGTTAATGAAACACGAGAAGTACATTTATTGTTTAAAGAAACTTTTATTTCATGATAATGTGACAGAGTTTCACCATTTCATTGGTAATACGAATACACAGCAAAACAGTCTGCACACAATTAACAAGTGACATTGCAAATCGGTTCCGCTGCCAACACACACACAAGCTAAACCTATTTCAATAATAGAGGTAAATCCATAAATGATGTATGTACTAGCACATACCATAAAAATATAGTGGGGAATAGGCAAATACAACAATCATAAACTGGAAGTCACTATCATTCTTATATTCATCGCATACAACTTACTATAACAGAGCTCGTTATGATGAAAACAACTATTTATTCACTAATTTAAAGCCTGAAATTAGACCACGAAAGTGACACAGGTGACTTTTCTCACTACTATTCATTGATATAATAGAAAAACAAACTTCATACACAGTTTTGATCTTGATAGCTAGTGAATTTCATATCTACAGTTAACAACGGTCGTGAACATGCCACTGACAATTTTTACATTACTGTCAGACACAGGGTTGATTGATTTAAATCACTTTGATTTAAATCATAATGTGATCTATATGTTTGATTTTTAAAGAGTGAAGAAAAGGAAGCTGTAAGTGCATAATTTTGATTTTTATTTCTTAATTAATACAATGAATCGACAGTTATCAGCACAATGGTGGCTCTTAAATAGAAATGATACTGTAGGAATGCATTTAACATGAGAATTTAAAATAATGGCTTTGGTTAGAATACTAGAGTATCTGTTGAAAAAAAAATTGTTTTCTGATTTAACTTCTAAGCGTAGGCACCATACAAAGTTGCAATTACAGAATTTTTCTAAACTTCATATGCTTTAGAACCGCATAATAATGCACATTTGATACTTCCAATGGCAATGTTATATTATGCTGGTGTAATTTTTAATTTGATACCATTGGCATTTCCATAGTTCTCTCCCCTGATTGACTAAATGTTGTTTTAAGTTTAGAGTATGTTGCCTCTTATTGTTTCTGCAAACGATCATTCTCCAATATGCTGCCCAAATAGTTAGTTTTGCAAATAACTGAATTTTTTATGAATGGAGAATCATAAAAATCTCATTTAAATCAATAAAATCCGATTTAAATCAATAAAATCCGATTTAAATCAATAAAATCTGATTTAAATCAAAAAAATCAACAAAAATGATTTTTAAAAAATCATGATTTTTATCAACCCTGGTCAGACATTTATCGATAGGGTAATAGCACTTTACAATTCAATGACGATGGAACACTGATAATTACAACTCTTGGCCGATATTTTTCAACCTTGTTGAACTTTGTGCATTACAAGCACTGGCACTGTGATTATAAGCAGTAGCTTAACTTGTAGTAGTATGTAGGGACTTGTCACGTTGAAAATAACACTATTTTGGCACAAAAGATGTTCCTAAAAATCTCCAATCCGTGAGCAAAAGTTGCATTGACTGGAATTCACCTTTTAATACAAGCACAGGCCGTCCTAAACGATGAATTTTCCGGTACCTACAAATAAATGGATGAAGTTATTTCACATATATCAAAGCTTAGCGGACATTAGAAAGCCAACAAAATTGTTCTAATTACAGTGGAACTTGGTTATAATGGCATCGACTGTAACGTCAACTCTGGTTTAACGTCACATTTTATACAGACCAGATAAAATTGAACATTTTATGTTGTACGAAAACCCGTTTATATCGTCAACAAATATTGCCACCCTCGGGTATAGCGTCAAAAATTTTGCTGTTCTTAGGTTGCAAAAGTGGTAGTGTGATTGTATTATGTCCCAAAGTTCATAGAAACCATGTGTAGAAACATCAAAAGCAAAAACAGGTCACAAGCTGGACGTTGAGCAGGTGACGGGATGCAACTCTTTTGTTTAATTGGTGTCTGGAGGGAGCGGGGGCTGTCCCGCATACCTGGGTGTTATCCCTTCCCAACCCTACATTCTACAAGGTCACTGACACAGGCACACTGTATTGTATTGTTTGTTTCATTAGTTACGGTAGATCATCAGTCACATCACTACCTACCTCCGTGTGAGCATCGCGTATGTTGACAGTTGTTTTATACGTCGTTAGTTGTGTTTTGTTTGTGCAATGTCAAGTTGTGGTGTCACTCAGATTTAAGGCTGCTTTTTTTATAACATCACTTGGATATAACGTTAAAAATCTTCTGGTCCCCTTGATGACGTTATAACCAAGTTCCACTGTATATACTTAAATGAATGAGATGCCGTCGATAACATCAATTAACGTATTCACCTTCCAACAGCTGTGGCTCAGACTCCTACACCGATGTTATTAAGGTATTATAAACATTTTTGTTTTACTGCTCCAGTTTTATATTTTATGCCCTTACTCAGATATTAGTATCATAAATAATACAAAATGTGAGGGCTTCTGAGCCTCTATCATTGGATATTTTGCTTTAAATTGAAAATAATCAACACATCTCACAAACGAAGCTCTTACAACTGCTGGCAACTATTACAAACAATCACAACAATAGCTTCGTGTGGTGTTTAGACACCTATGACGTCATCGAGGCTTTGTCGGCAGTAGCTTGGGGGGTGAGGGAGTTTTTAGTGGGCTTTAAAATTCGTTATATTTATCGTTGAATATCTCGCAAAAGATAACTCAGATTTACATGCTGTTTTCTTTGTTGAATTTAGAAAATAATTTTCTGTCCGTCTGTTAAATCAAAAAAATGCATGCAAGTTCCACATTGAAACTTGATTGGTACTTATGCATGCTGTACAATGAATTGAAGACTCATCATCACTGGTCAACAATCCTAGGATTGGTTTGACGCAGCTCTCCACTCAGTTCTCCTATCAGCTAATCTTTTCACACCTACGTATTTCTTCTCTTTCACATCTCTCTTTACTTGTTCCATATATTTTGTTCGAGGTCTTCCTTTTCCATTCTTGCCTTCCACCTGTCCTTCGACGATTGTCTTCATCAGGCCATCATGTCTCAAGATGTGGCCTATAAGGTTGTTCCGTCTTTTTATTAAGGTTTTCATGAGGCTTCTCTTCACTCCTACCCTTCTTAGGACTTCCTCGTTACTAACTCGGTCGATCCATTTGATTTTCATCATTCTTCTGTAGCACCACATTTCAAAGGCCTCTATCCTTGCTTTCTCCGCTGCGGTCATTGTCCATGCCTCACTTCCGTATAGGAGCATACTCCAGATGTAGGTTCTTATAAATTGTTTCTTTACTTCCATATTTAAGTTTCCCGCTGTAAGCAGGTCTCTCTTTTGGTGGAATGCTCTCTTCGCCTGGGCTATTCTGCTGATAATTTCTTTCTTACTTCTCCCGTCACTAGTTATCTTGCTTCCCAAATAACAGAATTCATCCACCTCTATCAGTTTTTGCCTCCCTATTTTAATGTTGGTCTTGACTTCTTCTCTTCTGCTGCATACTAAGATCTTGGTTTTCTTCGTGCTTATTTTCAGTTGATACCAACTCATTACCCTACCCATATTAACCAGAATATTTTTCAAATCCTGCTCTGTTTCTGCTATAACGGCTATGTCATCCGCAAATCTTAGCATGCTAATTTTTTCTCCATGGATATTCACTCCCAATTCCTTTTCTTTGATTTCATCAATGGCTTTTTCAATGTAAACGTTGAAAATTACGGGTGACAATGTACAGCCTTGTCGCACACCTTTCTTAATTCTTGCTTCTTCACAGCTGGGCCCTGATTTTATCACGGCTACTTGGTTTTTGTATAAACTGTGGATGATTCTTCTGTCATTATAAAGAACCCCAATTTCCTTTAGGATTCCAAGCATTGTGCTCCAATCCACGTTGTCAAATGCTTTCTCTAAGTCCACAAACGCAATGAATGTTGGCTTGTTCTTTTCCATTCTCTTCTCTGTGAGCAGTCTTAGGGCCAATATTGCTTCCCTTGTGCCTTTGTTTTTTCTGAATCCAAATTGGTCCTCATCCAAGTACTCTTCTGCTTTTCGTTCTATTCTTCTATAGGTGATCCTTGTCAGTATCTTTGACGCATGTGTAGTAAGGCTTATGGTCCTAAAATCTTCGCACTTCTCCACTCTTTTCTTCTTAGGAATAGGGATTATAATGTTCCTCTCGAAATCCTTTGGTATCTCACCTGTCTTATACATTTCACTAATGATTTTGTATAGCTGGTTCAACGTCTTCTCTCCTGAATTTTTAATTAGTTCTGCAGGAGTGTCATCAATGCCAGACGCTTTATTTATCCTGAGGTCTCTTACAGCCGCATCAAATTCCGATCTTAAAATTGGGGCTCCCATGTCATCGGCATCCACTTCCCTCTCATTTTCGATAGCATTCATTCTGAGGCGACTTCCTTTGTACAAATTTTCCAGATATTCCTTCCATCTCTTCCCTTTTTCTTCGTTTTCAATCAATAGTTCTCCGTTTTTTTCCCTAAGGGTATTACATCTTACTTTCCTTTTTTACACCTTACCTTCCTAGCTTTCCTTAAAGTGGTTCCTCACTATCCTATAAGCAGCCTCTACTTTTCCATGTTTAAGATTGTTTTGCACGTCTTCGCAAATGCTTTTCATCCACATTTCTCTAGCCTTCCGCGCTTTGCAACATATTTCGTTCCTTATTCTCTTGTGACGATTCTGTCCTTCCTCTGTTTTCGCAGCCTTGTATTTTCTTCTTTCTTCAATGAGATCTAATACTTCCTGCGTGATCCATGGTTTTTTCATAACGACTCTTCTTTTACCAAGAACTTCCTCAGCTGCCGCCTGCAGACCACTTCTAATGGTTTTCCAACTCTCTTCCATTGGTTTGTCAATTGAAGAATGTTACTTATAAAATTTACATTAATTGTGGCTTATGAAGTCAATATTGGGCCATTCCATGAAAATAGGTAACTTTTGGAAATAAGAATATTTTTTTATATTTAACTTATTATGTCATGATTGTCTTCTTATAAGGCTATATTATGAGTGTTTACTAAGAATTAAGTATCAGTCAAATATGCTTAAATATGTAGGTAACCTTGGTTCAAAGTCGACTCTTCATCAGCTGTTCAAAAATTACCATTTTCATAGGTTGTGTGGCCATATCAATACTTCAGTAAATGCTAATTTATTTTTCTTGGTAGTTATAGTATCAAAATATAGTGCCATATAAGAGCTTCTATCACTAAGTTATATTAATTTTGCAATAATATAATGGTAAAACACAGTGTTTAAAAATACATTGTTTCTTTGTCCCGTACGTAACATAAAATAGATATTTTCTTTTTTCACTAAGTTTATTGACAGACAGTTACTCAAAATATGATTTTCTAATCAGTTTTTGTGTCAAACTAAATGATTATAATGTTAAAAAATATTAATTGAATTTAAACACCCTAATGTTCAAAATCTTTCTGTCCCGTATGTAACGTTACGTACAGGACATTACACAAAATAAGGTGCAATACACATAAAAATGTATTCACTGTGTCATATCATGACTAAATGTTGATAATATTTAACTCCAAAAAAGAAAATGAAGCCATGTTTACATTGAGGCCAGAAAAATCTAGGTCTATGGTACAGTAAAATTCGGTTATATCGTGGGTCTAAGGGGACGTAGTTTACACCCGCGTTATTGGACAACCGCGTTATTACGGGAAAGTGCGTGGGAAGCAATAAAAAAACCCTTAAAGGTAATTTTTAAAACAAATTTATTTGCGCAATACATTATTAAAATATTTATTTTGTGATTTAGACGCTCTACTTTAACGGGAGTTACTAAAATACTCAGATATTTTCTTTTGCCCCGATAGTTGATGGCGTTTCTTTTTCACTTAATTTTTTATGCTTTGCAAGTGCAACAGATGAATACTATCGCAATCACTTTGTCCCTCCAACCAATTCATCATTTCACTTATATTATGTAATAAATGGCCAATTTTTGGCATCTCGACCTCACATTCGTCTTCTTCATTCTCGCTCTCATCTTCCGATGATGCAGCTGTTTTTGCACGGCTCTGGACTGCAGCCACTATTTCTTCGTCACTCTTATAAGCAGATACAGGAGTTTCCTCGTCTTCGCGAACCCAGGCCTCGAGATCACTCACAAATAGTTTATTAGAAAGAACATCTGAAGCTTCACGTGCGTCCTCTTCCGTGAAAACTAAAAACTCGTCTTTGTCTTCCATGCTATCGCCCGCTGTATACTCGCACTTTAACCAGCAATTTAGAAATGTAGCTGAAGTTATTTTCTTCCATGCCAATCCAATATTATAAGCCATATTCTTCAGGGTGACTGTTTTCAGATATTCTTGTACCTGCAGTTCTGAATTTATGACACTAGTGAGCAATTCCCGCCGATAGTGGGCTTTAAATGCTCTGATTATCCCTTGATCCATGGGCTGAATAAGAGCTGTCGTATTTTTTGGTAAGAATGAAGCCACTATTTTACCATCCCTCGATATCAAAAGCTCAGAAGATGGATGGGCCGGACAGTTATCTAACAGAAGTAGTGCCTTCTCTTCTAACTTTTTTGATCTTAAGTGGCTCTTAACCGATGAAACAAAATCTTCATTGATCCAAGATAAAAAAATGTCTCGAGTCATCCAGGCATTCTGACTGTTTTTGTAATTTATGGGTAGTGCTGTCATATTTACGTGCTTGAAGCACCGAGGACTTTGATTTTTACCAATACACAGAGGTTTTAACTTGTGACTTCCTGATTTGTTCGCGTGCAGTAATAAAGTCACTTTTTCTTTGCTCATTTTTATTCCGGATTTATTTGCCGACTTCTTAATATCAAGTGATTTGTTGGAAGCAATCTGTAGTAGAGAGCGGTTTCATCGCAGTTATACAATTGCTCTTCAGTGTACTCACCCTCATCAATCATCTTGCGTTAAGTCCCACAGAATTCTCTAGCTGCTTCACTGTCACTGGAACGAGATTCTCCTTGCATGTTAGCTTGCGCTATCCCCTGGCAAATTTTCCACCTCGATAGCCAGCCAGCAGAAGCAACAAAATCATGAGCACCACCTATTTGTTTATTTAATTTAATTGCCTGTGCTTGTACAAGTGGACCGGATAATGGAACACCTTCACTGTGCTTCTGAACAAACCATGTAAATAAACATTCATCCACATCACCAGCAGCACTCAATCTGGCCTTTTTTCTATCGAGTCCTATTTCGTCATCCATTTGATCAACAAATGATCGTAATTTATCTTCTTCTTTCATCCAACCACGAATAGTTCCTTCAGGAACTTATAACTCCCTGAATAAACTATATTTTGAATCACCGCGTTTCACTCTGTCGATTATGCCCAACTTTTCTTTAATTGTGTAAGTTTTCCTTTTTGCAGACATCGTTTTAACCCTAAAATCAATGAAAATTTTTGTAAAAAAGTCATTTAATATTCATATTAAGCCTAAGACAAGGGTAAAACAGCTCATTCATCATTAAATGCTCGAAGCCTGTAGGCATTGAGTACCTACCTTGGTTTGAGTGCCACGGTGCGAACGTACGAAAGAGAATAATCTCAATCTCCCTAAATCTCGAAAATTATTATAGCCGTGCAACACACTTTTCAGCTCGAGTTCACGAGACACAATGACCGATCAGGAATTACAGAGTTTTTTAATGGCTACGAAACAATGTATGGAATACGTCGCCAACCGCGTTAAAAACAGTCGCTTGAAGTAGTGCCGTTGCAACGGGTCGGTAGTCACGCCGAGATGAAATTCGCCACAAAGTTACCTACCTCAAAAAAAAAGGTCAATGTAATCATTTCGGGGGACATGGTGAGACCCCCGGTATATCCGAAACCGCAGTAAAGTGAGGCGCGTAATAACCGAGATGAAATTCGCCACAAAGTTACCTACCTCAAAAAAAAAGGTCAATGTAATCATTTCGGGGGACATGGTGAGACCCCCAGTATATCCGAAACCGCGGTAAAGTGAGGCGCGTAATAACCGGAATTTACTGTAATTAAAAGTTAAAATAGTGCTCTGGGCTCTCAAAGATGGGGAGTTTTGCATCAGTTAGTAGATGGGCCAGGTTTTACGTTTATGTCATAAAATTACGAAGTGGCAGAGGAGTAGGTGCTGTGGTTGAAAGTATGCATTGTAGTAAACAGAAGAACAAGTGAAATTTTAGGTGCATAGAGGGAGGGTAGAGAGGGTTAATATAAGTAAGGTGAAGGAAATGGTAAAACATGATTGTTTAACTCCTATGTTTTATTTGATTTTGTCACTCTCCAGTTCTTCAAGACAGAAAGTAGGAACTTAGTTTCTTTTGTCTCAGTGTGTGGTAGACCTCGGATGTGAAATCACTGGGATAGTTGTTCTCGATTAGATGTTTGGTGATACTAGAATCTACAGTCACCTTTAGCCAGCATGTCATACATGTTTCAGTGCACGAGTGATTATAGCACATGCTGTTTTTGTGACTGATTACTACAAGGGGATCAAGGTCATAAAATAATCAATATGGACCACATAAAGTATTTTTATTTAGGTAAGTTTAAAACAGCACCACAGAGTAATGCTTGAAACTTTTAAGATTAGAAATTTAATGTTTTTTCAGAATTTAAATGGTGGTGGAAGAGCCTAAGTCAACTGCTGATGCTAGAGGAAAGAAAATGGGTGGTAGTCTCAAAGCAAATGATCATAATGGGTTCTTAAAAAAGAAAGGAAGACAATAAATTCATTAAGAAAAAAAAGCAGAGAGAAAATATTACTGACAAAGAAAAAGTAAGAAAGGGACAAAACGACAGTGAAGAGCAGGCAAACTTAAGCTAAAAAAATCCAGCTCACAACAGTTCTCCTGAATGAAATTCTGGAGAACTGATGTGGTTGGGGGGATAAATTCCCTCCCCCCCCCCCCCCCCCCCCAAGAGCTCAGATAAATTTTTAAGTTTAATCTAATTTAGTTAATTGGATTAATATTATTAATAGAATAGTGAAAGGATTAATAAAATATCCCTCAGAAAGCCGTAAAACTCCCCATTTTGAACCATTTATCTTAAAAAATATCTGAGGAAGGGCCCCTGCACCTCCTGCTTCACCTGGCAGGTAGCAGATATTCCATTTTCCTCAGATCCCCAGTATTAGTTGCGCCTAAAACCCTCTCTAGCCTTAATTCCTAGCTGCACTCCTGATAGTACCCACCAGTCCTTCAGGGAATTATAAATGGTCAATGCCGCCCGATTGTATTGCATACAATAAAGAGAGAGGTGATTAAAGTTATTTCTCCTCCTACAGTGATGAACAACAAAAGACCATATAAATTTAACATTAAAGATCTTAAAATATGAACTCTGGTATCTTTCTCATTGTCTTTTTTATTAATACCATGGTAACAAGATTTTAGTAGCTGTATAATATTTTTATATATTAATTGTATTATAATTAAGCTAAGCTAATTGATCAAGAAAATAATGCTTATAAACATACGATCTTCTTCTATTGTAATTGGCTTAACAGCCTTTTCTGATAAGTGTGTTTTTGACCATGTGTACTCTGCCTGTTTTCAATAACTTTTAACCTGAAGTGTACAATGTCCTGTACGTAACACCCTTGTCCCGAGCGTAACAAAAGGTAAAAAAATTGTAACTTAGCTAAAATATTTTTGTTAATTATGTTAAACGTATATACCTGAAGCATCATTTTTAAGGTATATGAAAAAAATATCACAGCATTATGAAATTTCTAATTTAGCTGAAATATCATTTTTCATAACATGAGCCAAACAAATAGTTGACCCAGCTTGTCCCATACGTAACAGGTACTTCATTTTTCTTGCAACAGTTACAATAAGTTTTGAATCCAAAACTATAGCTTGAAAAATATTTCAGGGCTACACCTAACAATTTATACCTGTTTCAATAAAATACAAGAAATATTAGGAGCAGAGATAATATTTTAAAGTTGTAAAAATTAGTGCAAATGTCCCGTACGTAACAGTGGAATGGCCCTATTGCTTATTAATTATCTAGATGTTTCTATACACCTACAAGCAACTCCATCCTGGAAGAGGGAGGAAAAAAGAGGCGTGTGATTGTCACCAACCTGGCAGAAGCACCGGTGGATGATTCATAAACTGCCGGGGTACTGTGCATCACGATGTGCAATACGGCATCTGCTTACGGCTTTGAGAGATTTCCCCTTTTCTGTTGCTTTGTTTTGGCCTGCCTCGCAAGGCAGAGGAAAGCGGCAACCAGATCTCAAAACGAGAATAAACATCAAACGATATTGAATATACTGCTGACATTTAATGCGTATTTTCTGTGTATCTCCATTATTTACATTCTATGGCATATAACAGAACCAATCAATTTTCGATTGACCCATTGGTTTTGAAGTTAGCAAAGATTTGCTTTATTTACAACAGATTTATCAATTTTAGTGGTACATACATGCAATTTGTTTTCTGCAAACTGTCAATAATAGATTCCTTATAACAAAATTCCAAGTTACTGGAATGAAAATTACTGGAATACCAACCGCTCAAAGTTGGGCAACTTTAGATACTTGATATGCAAAAAACAGGAACTCTTTTTTTTTTTTTTTTTTTTAGAAAAAATGAAGCACAGGAAATACTATGGACGCAAATTATTTTAAAAGTAAATGATCCAACGTAGAAATAAATTCTCTATCGTTTGATTTTTGTTGCATTGAAGTTCATTGCTTCATTTAGACATTTGAGCTTGAATACTCAGCTGTCTTGCTTTTTTTACACACAGTAGTCTCATTATACCCCAGTTATTAAGTCAAGTGATAGTGTCACTGAGCAAGCAGCCAATATGGTTGGTGCTGCATAAATGCTGTAAGCAAAACTTTCTGAATTGGATCCACTTGTTACAACTTTGAACTTTTTGGTACATAGGCCTTTTTAAACAGAATAAGATTAGGAAAAGTTGATTGTTTCTGGCTTTACTTTGTGAAAATCCATTCTTAATAATAAAACGTTATTGTACTTTTCCACACGATTTAATTAATACGACCGGTTTCGTCGCAGAGGCGACATCATTAGGTACAGAAACCGTTATAATAACAGTTACTTTGTTCTTGTTTATCTGGTTGCTATTATGTTGGTAGGGGAGGGTTGCGTTGGGGTTGGAGCGTCACTCAGCTTCAGGGGAATCTCCAAGAGCAGGGAATAGTTTACAAAAATATTTTCATTTGCTAAAATTCCATTTTTTATATGCTTCCTTATCTCCAACTCCTCCAAGCAGTCCATCCTTCTTCCCTTTCCCTCAAGGTGGAGAATTTCCGGAACAAAATTGCTCCTGTGGTCACTCTCACATAGATGTTTCGCGAAATGCGATTTTTCTAACTCCCCGTTTCTCAAATGCCTTCCTCTGCTCTTACTCGGAACGAACGTCCAGTCTGGCCTATGTAACAGGTCTCACAGTCACTGCTCTTGAGTCTGTAAATGCCACTTCTATCATTTAAGTCAATTTTATCTTTTCTTTGCATAATAACGCCCTTAAGTTAGATGTGTTATAATATGCAATTTTAAAGTCTTCTCTGGGAAAAAGGTTTGCGGTTGCCTGTGAAATATTTCCATAATAACTCAGTTTGCACCAGCGTTTCTTATGCTCATTATGAATGGATGAATGGTATATCATTTTCTGTGCCCGGAGGGAGTATTTCTTCCTTAACAATTTATCTATGACACTTTCTTCGTATCTGTTTTTAACTGCAATGTTTTTGATGGTTTTGATTTCCATGGCGAGGTTCTCGGCAGAGAGGGGGATGTTGAGTGCTCTGTTTAACATGGCATGAAAGGCGGCTAGCTTATGAGAGGGGTGGTGGCGGGAGTCGAAGGGGATGACATGGTCGGTGGTAGTCTCTTTCCTGTAGATTTTGAAGTCGTAGCCTTTTTCCGAGGTTGAAATAGTGATATCGAGAAAGTTGATACTATGGTTGGATTCTTTTTCACATGAGAACTTTGTTTTTGGCTTGTGTATTCAGTTTATTCAAAAATATGTCCAGTTGCCTAATAGTACCAGTCCATATGGCAAACACATCGTCAGCGTACCTGTACCAGCAATGGATAAAATTGGTGTTCACTGAATCTTCACTGAAAATTTTTTCTTCAAACTTGTCCATATATAGTTCCGCTAAAAGCGGCGATAGCGGAGACCCCATTGCCAAACCTTCTTTCTGTCTGTAGAATTTGTTATTAAATTTAAAATAATTCTCTTCCACACACACTGTCAGCAATTTCACAAAATCCTCGAGGAAGGGTGGATCGGCTCCGGCTTTCCCCAGTGTTTCTTCTGCTATTTTAACAGCCTCGGAAATTGGAATGTTAGTGAATAAATCTTTCACGTCGAAGGATACTGACGTATGTTTGGATGGCGGGGGCTCTCTTTGGGTGAGAAGACGGCACAGTGCAGTTGAGTTCTTCACCCTGTATCTTGGCTTGAATCCGGTGAATTCTCTGAAGATTGAATTGAGGTGGGAGGCTAGTTTTCTTGATGGTGCAGCAACACTTGAGACTACGGGTCTGATTGGGATGTTTGTTTTGTGTAACTTTGGAAGACCAAAAAAAAAATCTTGGTGCCTGCGGGTTCATAAAATAAAAAAACTGTTATTATAACGGTTTCTGTACCTGATGATGTCGCCCCTGTGACGAAACCGGTCGTATTAATTAAATCGTGTGGAAAAGTACAATAACGTTTTATTATTACGAAAAGTGATCAACCAGTAAATGTCATTGGATTTATAATCAATGTTGTGCATGGATTCTTCAATAGTGTATCAGAGGGGGAAGTCCAAACCAATAACAAAAAATTGATACTGTACATATATGTATTTTATTTAAAAGAGCAGATATTACCTTTGGTCATCCTTGTAGTTTCCACCATGGTTCCATCAATTCTTCCTGTCTTTGGCACGTATTCTGTTGAAATACTAGTTGTTTAATTTTTTATTGGCCCATTTGTTCGTATATTTACTTCTCCTTAGCATTTCACTAACAGCACTACAAGTCTTCTTTGTCTCATACATGCAATGCACTTCATCAATGTGATGGACATTAAATGTTGAGTTGTAATAAAAAATTTCCCTATGTTGAGCCCTATCCCTGTGTACCCACTTATACTCTTCTTCTGTTGTAAGTATTTGATGCCCTAGTTAAACTGTGACACCCATTGTGAAGATGTTAAAATATTCTGATCATAAAATTTTGCTTTTTTCATTTTTTTAAATTTCCAATATCTCTATTAATTTGGCCCACAAAAATTTTGAAAAATTGTATGGTCACAGAAATGACATAAGACCTGGGCTTAAAAATTTCATGGAGAGTTATTCAAGAACTTAAGCTTTTCTCAAAGTTGAAATATCACTGTCAAGAAAATTTCATGTCAATGGGGTCCCAAATCCCTTGTTTGGATAGTTTATATGGGACTACATTTCATATGACTGCGAATCCAGGGCCTCCATCTTAAGATACATCAACTTGATATTTTCCTCTTCGTTGGCAATAAGATCACTACTTTGGAGTTCTGAGGTACCCAACTCTTAACCCATTCCTGATGTCAAAGAGTGAAGATAAGGCCATCCCAAATTTCAAGATCATGCCTTCATTTATTTGTGACAAATTTATCCTTATAAACAGGCTGAAGAAAAAAATATGAACTTACTGACCGCAGTAATATTTAGTATGTTGCTTTGGAAACGGTGACTTGTTTTCTTCCACAGATTTATTTCCTTGTTAGGAAGTGTTTATTTAACGGAATGGTTTTGTGTAATTTGATTCCCTATTGTGGAAGCCACTCATCAAATCTCATATCCACCTTACTTACCACTGTTCTTTCTTACAACTATTTCACAGAGGAATAATGTAGGCATTTGGCTTAACTTGCATATTTGTATGTTATAGTACAAAGGAAATACTGCCAAACAATTATTGGTGCTTGTTTCCAAGAATACACGCACCTGTGACTGTCTGGTGCATGATGTATAGTGATGTGGTCATGAATTAGGGATTGTCTAAGATTGGTAAAATGCTTCAGATTGCGCTGTGATGGCAGAAACCATATTCCAGACACTGCTACAAACATTCGCGTCACACTATGTCGCAGAAGAGGCAGTTGTAGCATAACACGGTTCAGTTTCAATTCTTCCTCATTATCTCTCTTCAAACTCTAAAAACTGAATTGATTCCATTCATTCAAGGATGAATGATGTGGTTATATGTAAAGTATGTTTTTATTGCAAAGGAAACATGTTCTTTTCATACCCACCTACGTGTACAAAATGCCTTGTAGGCTTTACCAGAGAAAAAGAGTTCGGAAGCATTCACAGTAATTCTTGGGTATGATGTGACACACAGATGTCCTATTGGGCAAGAACATTGGTAGTATGTTGCGAAACTGTCTGCACTCACATGACCACAGAATTCTCCAGGTTGGCATCGTTTAAGCTGTAAATGAAAAATACATTAGCAAGGAATAGGCAATGAATTTCTATTTGACTGAGGTCGCTGGGGCATGGTGGGTTCTCTTTTTTCTATCTCAAATTCCTTAAGATTATACATACTGTGTTTTGCTGTGCCTGCAGGAGCACTGACTTGCTATGATAAGTACACCTGAAGACATTTGTTTCATTTATTCATCATCATTTGCAAACAGTCTTATAGAATAGCCCTGAAATTAATCAGTAAGTTATCCCGATTGCTCATTACCTCTTTCAATACTGAACTGATGGAGATTTAAACTAAGCATCCATCTTTTGAGCAACCAAAGAAATAAATTATGCTGTATGATATAAATTTCAGTTGGAAGTCTGGAAATTCTCTGAACAAGTCACCAAAAATGCCAGCAAAATAATTGGCCTAAGGAAGGGACCAACATAAATTAGTGAAAGCATTATTAGGTGTATCTAGGTTAGGGTTCTATGAATATTTCCTTGTGAAGTAATGGTTTGTTGTATGCCATATTTAACAAGGATGAAAAGCATTTTGCAGCTAAATGTGTGCATTATTAGTTCTTACAGGATTAGGAAGGAAACTTGAATTAGTTTACTTGCTAATTAGTACTTTCATAGTGGCATTCAAAAACTAAGAAAGTTGACCTGCGAGATCAGTGGTTTTTAATCTTCTGAATTCTTAACAGTGGAATAAGAAGTAAGCAAGTCTAATCTGCCAGAACTGGTCTTCTTATTAATTCTTCTAAAGTAGTTTTAGTCACCATTTGACATTTTCGCATGTTGGAGAAGTTGGTGTGTTGCATAGCAGCCTAAACCATCAGGATGGGATGGAGGTTTGGCAACAGTGTGCATTATAAGACCTGTGCCATCAACTAAATGTGGAATGCTCTTAAGTTTATTATAGCCGTGATAGTAATTTTTTATTTATGAGATGGTACCTACTTTCTTGTATTTTTTATGATGGTATTTTCAGGCCTAGTAAAACAGCAATAGAAGGTATGATACTTACTGGTGCACATGAGTAGTAATCACTCGCGTCCACTGTTTCATTCCCATTATCACGTGATGTTGTGCGATGATATTTCCAGTATCGTGCTTGGGGACACTTGCAATTGACTGTTGCTTGCACTGAAAAGTATTCATTCAGATGGAGTCTCTGCTCTTGTCTTATGGATGTTCTGGGGGGAAAATCTGGGATAGTCTGCATTCGAATCCGTAGGGCTGCCTTTTTTGGCTGGCATTGTGGCATCCGTCTAATACTTTGACAAAACTGGAAAGATTGGAGTGAATAATTCTTAATTCAGCTTTGTTAGTTATTTTATTATTTTGAGGATATTTTTTGTAGTCATTTAGTTTCTATTGAAGAATTTTTTATAGATTAGACTGTTAAAGTAAAAAGTTAAGGTTTTGGAATGAATAGTGATTGAAAAAGTTACTAGCCTTTGAGGCATCTTCAGATGGTCCATTTTATAGTTTACTGAACTGTGCTGTCTGGGAAAATTTTTAATGAAAATAAACTTTCACTTTGAAAGCTTCATTTCTTAGCACCTCATGACTAGTTAATTTTTGTCTTCAACTTACTTGTGGAAGATGGAAGTTAAAATAGTTTGCCGTTTTTAAAGATAAGTTAATGGAATATTAATGGGAAGAAATTGGCTAAAATATTCATTATTTATAGAAATAAATCACCATCAATTATAGTTATCATTGCCTCGTAATAAGTTGAGTCATGCACTTGCCTTAAGCTGTGAACGGTTGTTAAGTGACATGGTCCGGTCCCGTGTGTATATAAGTCCTTTCAGTGGGCCAAGAAATTCAAGTTCATCAGGATCCAGGTTAATATTTGCCGAAGAATTTGTTGCGTTAGCTGAAGGTCCTCGTTGACTCCATCGCCATGGGCACTCTTGACGATCTGGACATCGGCATAGTCGGTATACCAATGGTGGTTGCCAATAGCGTTTGTGAACAATGCTGCACATAGCTGCATTTTCTCCATCATTAGCACACATTTCCAAATCTCGCTCACTTCTTGCCTTAGACATAAAGATATATTAATGTGTCATATCCTAGTAATATGCCCAGTAATCATTATTAATGTCTGTATCATGAAAATAGAAATCCTTTTTGGCATACTAGAGGTCACTAGGTATCAAGCATGTCATTATGAATTTAGTATTCAATGGTCAGAGAAAAAATCCTTCTTTTATTTTTTTAGGAACTGGAGTGTTAGGCAAGTTTTCTGAATATCAGAATTTTATTTGGTAACCATAATCAGAAGAAAACTTCATGACTGTAATCACCATGGCTGTAATGGGATTTTTCTAGAAAAGAAAGGATTCTGCTATGCATGGAATGGCTTTTGGCTTTCTTTCTTCCTCAACTCGGAGGAGAAAAAAGTAAATTACTCCAAATGCGCGACATAATGACTGACAGATGTTTCAAACCATTTGAAAAGAAGAGCTAGGACAGGATTTTTCTAGAAAAGATTCAGCTACGTATGGAATGTCTTAGTCTTAATTTTTCCTTCAGCTCGGAGGGTAAAAAAGTTTAAGTGACGCAAAATGCACGATATATTGACTGTCAAATGTTATAAACTAATTGAATAGAAGAGCTGTACGTATCCGTGGTTTTGGGTGCAATGTTTTTTTTTTTAGATTTCAGTGGAAATAGGTTTTTCATCTTTCCATTCTCAGAATTTCAATGTTCTCACCTGACCCTGATAGTCAAACTCGGCTTCTTGAAGCTGCGTTATGATTCCGGTATACAATGGAGCGTTTGCGGGCGGTTCCTGCGGAGTTCCGCGAGAGTAAACCACTTGTCCCAGAAGTGACAACGCGTAAATGAATAATGCCACGGATCGCGCCATGACTCTGCGTGCGTAGTTTAAAGCGCGAACAACGTTTCCGTAAATCGTTGCTCCTTGCGCAAGCCTTGACCTCCCCTTACCCAACCGATGTCCTCCATTCTCGTCTTATCTACGGCAGTTCACCGCCCACATCTTCCGTGGACCGAGCTGCCTCTGCAGTTGTCTGCTACCGGAAGTGCCGTCTTCCTCATCGTCGGAATCACGAAAGCAAAACATAGTTCATATACTCGCCGATTGAAAGGACGTTCCTTAAGTTTTACGACGTGTCTGCGAATCGTGATGAGTACCTACGCTGGAATCGTTTGATTAGTTTGAAATCATTGGCTATCGATTTAATGAAAATAGAGGCAGAAAAAGAAAGTGTGGTGAAACTGTATGTATCGAGGAAAAATTAAGATTGGGCCAGAGCTATTGCTGCAGACTGAGTGAAAAATTGAGTTTACGGAAAATTCTTTTTTATACCTTATTTTGGAAATAATGCAGCGTTAGAGACAACATTTACATTGACAAATTAGCCTATGTTTGAGAGTTGCGTAGCCGGCGGGCCTAGTTTTCAGCACGGTTTTAATTTTCATATCTCGATCGAATTCAATCCACTGTAATGTATTATTAATATTTGTCATAATTTAGAATCCCCCTCCTGGTTTCAATTCTTGACACAGATGTGCATCGTTTGCTATTCATTCGAGTGCACCGAAATATAGCGTGGCGAAAAATATCTTGCCGCGGCGGTTTCGTTTGTAGTGGGGGTCACATACTTTCGAGGATAAATCCTCGAATCCGAGCAGTGCCACTTACTGTTGCCACTCATGTCTTGTAGTCCTGGCTTCGCACTAGAAATATTTTTTTAAATTTTAATGGCCATAACTGCTATATTAAAAATCAAATATCTGCTCAAACACAGCATTTGTTTGAGTTAGTTACTTATTGAAATTAAAATCATATGTAATAAGGTAGTTTCCATCATCAAAGAAGACTAACGGCATTGATTGCGATTCGTTACCCAACATTAGTGTATTCATAATGTACGAATTATTTGGTTTTAGAAATCCCAGTTTGGACTAATGTTAATGGTTAATTTTAAACTCATTTGAAAAAGGCCAGATTGGTGCCCATGTGATGCCTCTCCTCTTGATGTCACTGGGGCCTAGATGCTATGCGAGTAGTCAGGAGTTCTATATCGTCTGAGATTATGAATGCATGCATAAGGCACAGAGCTCAGGGAAACATCTCTTAATAATCACGTATTAAAATTGCGTATGGTCGGAAAGTTTCCTTTGTTTGACAGGGTATTATTAATCCTTAATTAAGCCAATTGCTACCTGCTAGCAGCCTGCGTCGTAGCAGCACTCATAGCCTCGCACCAAGGTGGCCTCACACAGCAGCAGCTGAAACCAGAATGACATTACACGGGCTTTTCCCAGCATTCATACTTAGCTGTCGCGCTAAGTATGAATGCTGGGAAAATGCCGTTACTTGCGCTTGAAAATTTTCAATTTTATTGAATTGCGAAAAATCCATATGGTCATTTAAAAATAGAAAAGCATGAAATACGTACTTTAGGAGTAATAATCTTTCGATTTGGGCAATAAAAAAATAGGAAACCACCCTATTGCATTAAAATTGTTTGACAAATCAAATATTCTCAGCAGTAACAGTAACAGCAATATTGACACTATTTTATTTACCTGGAAATGCAATCTTAGTAAAAAATTATGATAATGACAAATTAATTTTTATCTATTTACCATATTCAGTATTTTTTTAACACTTGTTGTAAATTCTCCATAAAAGTCTCCAAGTCAAGATTAAGATTAATTAAGATGGTTAGGATTGATAATTTCTGCTCTGTATGAATTTTGTTATTTCTGGGTGTTTGTCCTGAGATTTGGTGTGTTATAATTCATGGATCTAACTTTAAATTTGCTGTATATGGTGATCAGTTTTAATTAACTTAAATAACTTTTTCTCTTTCAGTCGATGCAGGCTATGAAGGCTCTGTTACGTCTCAATTTACGTGTCAAGCTAGAGGCTACCCTTGACAGTGAATCAAGCTTATTAGTTCAGCATTGGTGCAGTCCAGAATGCCAGCGGAATTTTAGGAGGTTCCTGGAAACATCTGATGAAATATTTCTGCAAAGGCAGAAAAAGGATCCATGTTGATGTAATACATAATATCATGTTCTAATTGATTCTCTATGATTGAAAGTCATTACGCTTCATTTCTTCTTTCGAGAAATGTCAAGAACCAATTCATAAAGTACAAATATTCCATTTATTCAGAATGGAACCTACAAAATTGAATGTTAATTTTCTAAAGTCATTATTCATGATGCACATATATACTGATTTGGCAGTGTATGGTTGAATTTTAGGAACCACCAACAATTATTTAGAAAAGATTTTAGGGTGTTTTAAGTTTTAAAGAAAAAATATTTTTGCGTCAATAGACAAATTTGCAAATAATCTAGATACATTATGCTTAACTAACACCCATTCTGCTTGGGTAATTGCAGTGACTTGTATTTGTACTCTCAATTTGGTAAACAGTTTGGTGCATATTCTCCTGTAAATATAGTAATATAGTTCATATTTATAAGGGTTTGAGGCAGTATTAAGTACTGCTTTGTTGTTACTAGAGTTTTAAGGACAAAATGAAGTTGAATTGGATTCAGTAGCTATGCCTGTGCTCAATTCATCTATTTTTTCAAGAAGCACAAATAGCTGCATGAATATCTCACCCTTTGAATGATCAAGGTAACATGACTGGTGCTTATCACAGGTTGATGAATTGTAAACTTGATATTTCTTTATGTGGTTTATATTTTTTGAATTCAAGACCATGGTGGAGGCACTTAAAAGTTATTTTATTCATTTGTGTGTTTAGTGTACCTTAAAATTTTTTTGACTGTGCTTGTTGAATATTTATGGAGTTCCCAATTCTTTCTTAAATATTATTTAGAACACTTAATTAGTAAGTAAATGACGGATGTGGAAACAGGAATAAGTTTTTCATCAAATAAAAAATACATACGCCTGTTTGTCTCTAATATCATTAAATTATTAAAGGAATTATGTAAGGTTTTAAAGGGCAGTTGAGTTAAGTTTTTGACTTAATTTAATGCATTGAAAGTAGTGTGATCATTTGTGATCGTAAGGGTTTTTAATGCTCTTTGAATTTTGTCTTTTATTATTATCTTGCTTTACTGTAGCACATACATTGTTTTAGCTATAACTGTTTAAATGATGTGGTTAATGCCTGAGTTATGTTAGTATTTTGATGATTCAAGCCAAATTTGTGAAGTTTATTGTTTGATTTTTTCAGCAGAAAAAGCTGAATCCTGTAAAAAATACCAGTATGTACATTTCATGGTTAATGCTAAACTTGAGATTTTTGGCATAATAAATAGAACCACAAAGTATTTACAATAAAAATGTATTTTTTGTCAATTTCTTGTTTATCTGGTCATTTTTTCTACTTACAACATTTTTGTAGAAGTTGAATGTATTATTCCGTAAGTATAATTGACTGATTGAAGTAGGTGAATTGAAAGCATGCCACTTAAAGTCATTCCACATGCAACCTCAATTATGTAATTATTTTCTTGCTTCATGTTGTCGTGTGCTATATCTCTCTTCATCTATCACAGTCTCCAACAATCTTTCTTCCCTAAGTACAAAGATTAGTCCTCACTCTTCGCCTCCTCTTCATGTTGTGTAGTAATTTCTACTTTTTACCCCCCATGATGAGGAGAAACTCTTTGTTGCTTCTTCTCCTTCCATGAAAAAAATTTGAGCCCACTTTGCTATCATTCTCAGTTCTCAAATCATATAAATTAACTGTGGAACTAAGGCAATTTTACA
This sequence comes from Ischnura elegans, assembly GCF_921293095.1. Classification (NCBI taxonomy): domain Eukaryota; kingdom Metazoa; phylum Arthropoda; class Insecta; order Odonata; family Coenagrionidae; genus Ischnura; species Ischnura elegans. The sequence goes on from NC_060253.1 coordinate 96,024,510, forward strand.
TGCACTATTCTACGCTTTGGAGAGAAAGAATGGTAGCCTGAAACTTATAATGGATTATGAATTTTGTTTATGGTTAATTCGAATCAATTTATTATTTATGAACTTTTTATCCCTGTTTTCTGCCCCTCTATTACTGTCTGAATCATGTCTGCAACATCCATACTCTACCATCAATGGTGATGGTCACTCGAGTTACAGATAACAATGGCTGCCATTGTCTCCTTCCAGAATGCCTTACCCAAGGTTGGCTTCCAGAATTGTCTCATAGACCCTTACCCTCCCCTAATCCAATGTAGCACCTTTTGTTCCACTATCCTCCAGTGAGTTATCCATATCCCACTTCCTACCCCCCACAAATTTAGCTATCAATGGGTTTTTTAAAATTGTTAGTTCTCTTGAAGATGCTGCTGTGTGGAAAAAGCAGTTGTGAAAGTTGATATCAAGTAATTGGGAGCTGTAGTTACAAATCCTGCATCCCTGAAGTCAAGACATCGCTCCTAAGTAAGGTCCAAAACTATCCAAATTTAAAATTTATGAATTTTTGTTGCCTGCCTGACTAGGCTCGGAGACTAGAGGCGTGGGATTGGGCTGAACAGGAATAGTGGGATATTCAATTGGAAATAGGTGGAAAAACAAATTTTAATCTTGGCTGGTGGAGTTATTGGGCAAAAAGCAATAAGAATATACTTAGGAAAATTAATTTAGCAAGAAAAGTTTGGTGTAAGGGGAGAGGTAGGAGTGTGGATGGTAGAAGAAGACTAGTGATCCCAAATATTAGATGTGTGAACAGAAGGATTTTAATTACATGAGATGAGGTTTATAGGAACAAATAGGATTAGTGAATACAGCCATATAGGATGGCAAATATGTACAGGTACACACAGGCAAATATGTGAGTTTCAAAGTGGAAAGTGAGAGAAATCTGAGATGGGCTACTTGGTATAGAAATAGACAGCCTTTTGGGATAGGATTTCCGGAGAAGCAGCTGGATAGACAGTAATCCCTTTTGTGATTTTTAAGAATGTGGAGAGGGCTGGAGGTCAGTTTCTACACTGGTGTTTGGTGGAGGTATCCAGTGTAAAGAGTTCCCATTCCAATTCTGATAATGAGGAAAGCTTTGGAATGTGAGGATTAAAAGGACATTTAGTGTAATTTGCATGCTGAAAAATTGATACTGAGGATTGTAATTGGAAGACTGTTGGTGTGAGGTAATGACTACTCATGGGTTGTGATCAGTTCGGAACAATAACAGAAAAGTCGACTCAGGTTGCCACAGTGGTGATGAGCACTAAGATAGTAATAAAGCTTAGATAAAACCAGAGACCTGTTTCTACTCACAGGGCTTTTCATGGATTACTTGAAACTTGGGCATTCTTAGGAAAGTTGATGCCTAGTATGGATATGGCTCAGACAACATAAAAGTGAGGTTGGCCGTAATGAGCAGTCATAGGAAGCGACTAGAGGAGTCATGTAATATTCTTGGGCAGAGATATTGAACAAGATCAGGGATAATACATTACGAAAGGATGGTTGACTTGCCACCTGTTAAAACTTGAATGTGCTGTATTCTGCTTCCCAATCCAATTAGTTCCCAACTATCACCATTTGTGGCATTGAATGATATTTATTTTGATAGTGATATTTACTGGGTATTTGGAAAATATTTTCAATGCTTCGTACTTCTTAAACTCATTTTGCACCGGGGAACACGTTAAGTTACGAGAATATGTTAAAAGCGAACGCTTCGTTGGGTATCCGAAATAAAAGCATGTTTAAGGCTGTAATGAGTACCATTTTAATTGGCAAGACTCATTGATTGACTTGGCTTTTTTTGCCAGTATTTTTATATGATTTTCTGTCATCAGAGGTTATTTTAAATCACGTGGTAGTGTGATAAAGATTCATTACAATTATTCTCTTACTTCTTGCCAGCAATGATGAGAAATCATCCGTATTGTGTCGCAAATTCACCAAAAAAACTGAAAAATTGCATCTGAAGATTAAATGTACTTCTGTTGCTGTATATATCTGTAAAAATATTTCCAAGTCAGCTGATAAACAATTATTAAAATTACAAGCTGTGGAAATTGATTTAGAGTTGTGTAAAAACTCCAAGCGAGAATAGCAGATAACTTAAGAGATCAATTTAATCTGTCATGTACTGCTTTTTACATGATGCATGTATGTCACTGAAGATACACTACCTAACGAAATCATGGAATGAAAACCTCTTCTTTGTGATCACGAAGTTACGTCCTCACTGGCGAATTCATTATGTAATTAGAATTGGCAAGGGTTATTCTCCTTATAATGAATTAGTTGTCTGTGAAGGTACCTTTGAAGTTGCAATGAGAGGTGGGAAAAAAGTCTGGTTGTTCAACCATGTGTAAAAATTAATGTGTTCAACCTTGTTGGAGATGATGTGAAGAGATGGCCTGCATGAAAACCTTAAATTTTAATTCCTATAATTCTTCCATTATGAGTATAAAATATTGTGCCCTATAGTGAGTCTGCCACTTGTTTGAATCACTTGCCTGACAGATCCATAACCCTGGAGCTCGGAGGCACAGTACTTATGTAGCACCTTGTGTTTTAAGGTCCAAGGCAGTAGGCAGATAAAGCACTTTGAGAGGAAAAGAAAGGTCAAATCATCTCAATCTAAACATGTGGCTACATTGAAATTGTACAAGATAAAAAATAAATGTTTGGTGCCACAGGTATTGATTGCCATTTTCATATATGTAACATTTAACATTAGCTCATGCCTGGTAAACTGATTTTCATGGTTAAAATTTCATCATTTAATGGTACCAACGAAGTGTTTACATTTTCAGATCCAGCTAATCAGTTCAAAGATACTCTCTCTTCAAGAGAAATGCTATAAAGATTCTGGAGATGATATCAGAAATAAAATTGTCAGATTGCCTGCTACTCTGCAAGAGAATGTGTAAGTGTTTTGTTGGCTCCAAGTTAAGAGCCGCAAGGGTTAGCAATACACACTTAACAGGGTTTGAGAATGCCTTCTGCTTAGGATCAAGAGCAGGAAGGCCTATGGACTCCTTTGATTCCACAAGATCTTAACCCTACCCAGAGTAAATACTCTTAGCAGATACATTCGAGGTATGAATTCAAGAGGGCAATTTTCAACTGTTTTAAGAAGTTCCAGGACATAGTCCTCAAAGACACAAGGGATAAAGCAGTGGTAGTAATATGTTCTGTCCATTTTTTGTTGTTGCATACTTTTTTCCTAATATGTGAATTTAATTTTGGTAGGCACTTTTCTTCTTGATGAAATGAGGCTATGTATGTTTTGTTTGACAGGAGCACTGTGGAAGTTAATAGCTTCATAGATATGGGTGACCACACTCCACTGCACCAGAAAAATCAGCAAGGAGACCATGACGTTTCAGCCCATCTGAGGACAAAGGGTGCAAGTCAAGAATTTCGTTCCGGGGGTCCAAACCAGAGGGAAAAATTTATGGAAAATGGGGTACAAAGAGGAGGGTTTTTAACTAATTTTAACACTTTTCATAATCGAAAGGTTTCATTTGTGAAAGAAATCTTTTGTAAATTCATGATTTCTAAGTATTTCCTTTTCTAGTATGAAGGAAAGTAATTATGTTTTTATATTTCTGAGGGGGCTCCAGACCTCCCCCTTTGCTGCGCCACTGGTCAAGGAATTGTCTCAGCCAGGGCCGTAGTCCGAGGGTCGGATGAAAATTCTTCTAGGTTGTGCACTTCCCCATCTGGGAAAATTTCCGTCTCACCCAGACAACTTGAACTGTATGCATTTTACAATTATACATATTCATTATGTCTCCCCTCCAGTAACATATACTTGTTGCCCGACCAGACAATCTGTCTTCCCCCCCTGACCAATAGTATGGCTATGGCTGTGGTCCCTGGAGACCCTGTTGGATTTCAAAAATACCTCCATGTTCTTTGAGAAAGGGATCCGAGGAATGGATGGTAAAGAAGAGCTTACTTAGCCCTTATTAAATCCGAGTAAAAGATAATGTAACACGTTCACCCTTATGTTCTCACAAGCTCTCTCATGAGATTCCTACTTTGCCTCCTCATTCGGATTTCTCCACCTCGTCCATCGTGAAATTATTAGGTCTACAGCTTGATGACACTCTTGACCGGTCAACTCATGTTTTTGAAATGAATAAGAAACTTTCAGTAGGTATTTATATGATAAGGAAACTCTCTCCTCTTGTTTCTATATATGTTCTAAAAGCTGTGTACTTTGCCAAAGTACACTCACTATTGTCATATGGTATCATGTTTTGGGGTAACTCCCCTACTGCAGCTAAAGCCTTCTCTTTACAGAAACAAGCCATTAAGGCCATCTGTAAAGTTCCAATACGAACAAGTGGTCGGCCACTGTTTGTGTCCCTCAAGATCCTCACACTTCCATGTGTTTACATTCTCTCATGTGCCATGTTTGTGAAGTGCTATCCGTATTACTTCCGTGTTAACTCTGATTTTCACAGTCACAACACTAGATCAAAAAGTGACATTCACAGTTATCTGTATTCATTTAGACAATGCCAGAAGGGACCATATCACTCTATTGCTGCAATCTACAATAGGCTTCCCTCTGATATGAAATCCCTTTCCTCAAAAAAGGTTTTTAAGAATAGATTGAGAACTTGCTATGTAACAAAGGTTATTATAGCGTCCAAGAATTTTTTAATGATATTTTATAAATGTTATTAGTGTTCAAGAATTTTTTTTAGATATTTTGTAAGCTGTGTTTTGTGATTCTTTTATGTCTCTCTGTATCTTGACGAAACCCATGGATAATTGTATCCCAACGGAGTTAATAAATATATTATTATTATGTTAAATATTAATAGGCAAACTCCAAGACACTAATCAACGTTAAAAATTGAGGTCAAGAGAAAGGAAAAACTCTAACTATCGGTAGTCTGACCATTTGAAAAAGTGTGGTAGTCCAGGAGACAGCAGGACGATTTGCTAGGTTAAGGTTCGCTACACTTTATATCATATAGCATAATGGTCAATGCGAAACTGTAATTTAGTTTTCTGTTGGTCCCTACTCCCTTCAAAATTATTAGCTCACCCACGTAACCCAGTTAAGTTGTTGAGACTGATAAGGAGGCTCTTGAACTTAAAAATTCAGGAATTAAATTGGTATACTCGACGATTCAGTCATTTATTTTCACTGATGACCACGATTTGATTACTCAAGCAGCGAAGGGTCCTTGGCACCGGTAGAGCTAGGTAAACAGGAGCATTACGGCATGTATAGAGCGATGGCAATAAATCGAAGAAACATGTTTTTTTCCCCCGCATCAAAAGTGAAGACTGTTAGGCTTCATGTTGAGTTGTAGATGACCACAAAATACCGTAATCAATACTATATACCACAGGCGCGGATCCAGGATTTCTCTCTGGGGGGGCACAAGTAAGGCCGTATCCAGAATTTTGTTCTGGGGGGGGGGCACAAGTATACCTCGTAATACAAAACGAACGCAATGATAATGGGACCTCATTAACAATCTTGAATAATTTTTAAGGGTCTGGGGGGGGGGGGGGGGGGGGGCACGTGCCCCCTAGGATATACCATGATTTTGATGATAGATAGTGATAGCAGCTGGCTGTCAGCAATTAACGTTTTCACACTTGATAACCGGTAATTACTCCATGAGCTACCGGCCGTTGCTAATACATCACAAAATTAATTAAATAAGCAGATTATATTGGCATTAAAATACGGGCATGAATCTTAACTTTAGGAAGGTTCGAAAGTTAACATAGCCGCCAAAAAACTGGGTTGATAGTTTTCCCGCCTAACCACTGAAGTTGATCTGGGTTGATAATCCAGGTAATTGGCGACTGCCGGCCGCGATGATTTACTTCAAAGACTTAGAGGGATGTTTATACTGATGAAATCAATATCTTAATGGTATATGACGGTGTAATTCTACAAAAACTCACTTTTTAGTATTATTTCATGCATTATAACGTAGTTTTGACTACAGTTGCCCTCTTTTCCTGTTTCAAGTCACAAAAAATGTGCATGGTAGTGTGGTGGGGTGGTGGTGTGGAAGTGTTTTAGTTCGCGGACTATAGGTGGCAAGTCAACCACACTGCTGCGAAATCGTGGAATGGTACGGAAAGGTGACATGCCATGTGCATGGAATTGTGGCAAAATTGATATTGCGGTCAGTGTTCTCACAATTTTCATTCGTGGTGTTATAATGTAAGCTGTTAAACAATTTCAGCTCGAGTTTTCAGTGTACTTGTTTTATCATGGCAGTCAATAGTTTTAACATGCATCTTACAGTAGTGGAGAAGGAAGGGCCTCTTATTAAGTTATGGGCTCAACTAAATAAGAGTGCAGTTGAATATATTGATAAATGTATAATTGAGTTGGATGAGACTTTTTCAAAGGGATATGGAAAACCACATCCTTCAACGGTTGTCGTAGGATTAATTTGCTGCGCCCAGTACAACGACATATTTTACCGAGCACGAGTTTTGAGCGTGGCGAGTATATCAGTGGGACACGTTGTTGTTCGCTTTATTGATTATGGGAACAGCACTGTTACATCGGTGGAAAATTTGAGATTGCTTGAAGAACAAGTGGCGAGAATACCACCTCAGGCAAGCGAATTCTACCTGCATGGTGTCACTCCATTAACAGGAACTGACTTAGAGGACGTTACTACAGACTACATGAGGCAGCAACTATGTTACAAAGATTTTGATGCCGTTCTTGTGGGTAATAGTAGTGAGAAGAGGTTGATAAAACTATTTCAAAACGGTGTCGATGTTGGGGAGATGATGATAGCTCACAAATTTGCTCTTGCCATTGATCACCAGCACCAGGAGACATTACTTAGAGGAAATGTCAACCCTTCGTTGCACCCATCCGCAGGACAGCCCCAGCGATGGCATGCGCAAGGCAATGCTCCTCCAGCGAAAGTTATGCATAAGACAGCACCCGTTCATAGTTCTATCTATGACGCCCATGGAATTCCTGCAGGAAGAGAATCTCCGATGGCTTACGGCGTTTCTCACAATTCTGTGCTATCACCTGGAGAATTGACCGTGAAAAACTTTACTTCTCCCATTTTGGAGCCTAATTCTCAACATAATATTTACGTGTCAAATGTTGAAGATGGCCCGTTGGCATTTGCTGTTCAGCTCCAGGCAGCCGAGCAAACGCTTATCGCTGTCACTGCTGATATTGCTGCCCACAGGCCTATACCATTGAGAGAACCTCCTGTGCCAGGATCGGTGTGCCTTGCTCGGTGAGTATGAATTTAATTCTATTCCTTAAAACTTTATTGAAGCTCTAGAGAAAAATCAAAGCCAATCATACCATCATACTAAGTTCTATATTAGCTTGATAATCCCTTTTTGATTTCAAATATCGCTTGAAAATGGTTTGCTGGCTGCTTGCTAATGTTCAGGGTCGTGTGTTAACCACGTTACTATTTTCGGTGAATTTTTCTCCCTCCTCAACCTTCGTTATGTAATTCTGTTGTATCCCCATGCCCATACGTGCAGTAATCCTGCCAGCACATCCTTTTACATGTAACATTGACCTTCAATTCATGTATATCATGGAAATTGTTGAAGATCTTTGGATCGGTGGATATTTATCTGTCGAAGAAGTGGAAATGGACGCAATGGAATAAATTTAGTTGTAGGTAATATTGATGGCAGTGTATTTATTCATTTATGGTTAGATACCTTAAGGAACTCATTATAACAGCTACCTTTCATAATGGACGTCCCTCCTCGTCACCCACCGTGGATTTTTTGCAAATTAATGCAGTGAGATTAATTCCCTACTCAGGGATTTGCTCCTGCATTCTCACACCCATTCTTACGATGTGGACATTTTCCTTCGCATGTATGTTCACATTGGGTAGTGCAGCTGAATGTGGGTGCAGTGTGTAATGAACTTAATGGCCAACAAGGTTTTTGTTTGCAACTCTTTCCTGACACATTTCAGTCCCTTCCTTCTGACACACATTAATTCCATTTTTTTTATTTCTTCAAGATTCCCTGATGACACGAAGTTGAGCAGAGCAACCATAATGGAAGTAATGGACAGTACATGTCGACTCTACTATGTAGATTTTGGCAATGTGAGTGACGTACCTTATACAGACATTTTTGAATTACCTGCAAAACTGATAAACCCTAAAGCGATGGCCCTGAGATTTTGTCTTGCTGGTCTTAAAAGAGGTCCGCCACCTACCAACATTGCCAAAGAAGCGTTCAAGGATGTTGTGAGAGGTGTTCTGTTGCAATTACGTGTAGCTCCTAGCCCAGAAGGACCCCCATTAAAGCAGTATGGATATTTATTTAGGGATGGAAGAGATGTTCGTGTATTGTATGAGGAACTTGCTAGAGAAAGATCCAGAAGTATAGCTAGTGTGCCTGCTGTTGTTAACTATCAAGTCCCAGTAACCTATGAACCTCCCAAGGCTGATGCAGTTGTAGATAGAACTTGGGTTATGATATCCCATCTCAACTCTCCGGATGAATTTTGGGTTCAATTGGAAAGTGATCACTCTCATCTAGAGCAAGTTATGGCTCTCCTGGATGAGTACTGCAATCAATGTAACAAAATCCCTACGTCATCTGATATTAGGGTAAAAAATCCAGTGTTTGCTAGATTTTCTGAAGATGACAGGTGGTATCGTGCATCAATTGTTAAGCTTGAGCCTGTAGCAGAAGGGTTGTCAGTACATGTTGATTTTGTTGATTATGGCAACGAGGAAGCCATTACCGATATGAATCGGCTGAGGGTCGCTGAACCATCCATTGTGTTAGCCTTATCAGCTCAAGCTATTAGGTGTCGTTTAAATGGAGCAGCAAGTGTGCGTTGTAAGGTGGAAGCAGAAGTATGGGATCAGATATCAAACAAGTTCTCCGACTTGACCTTGGAAAGCAGGGGTATGGTGAAGCTTGGACCTCGTGGAGTTGGTGATCCTGTTGTTGTGATCGAAGAATTGCGGGATGACTCTCTGTCGCCTCCAGTGGTTATCACAATTGATGCCCTCTACAAGGCTGTTGTGGAACCAGCAAGTCCACCTATCATCAAATCTGTTGCTCCTGCTGTCTACTCAAACTCAACTGCAGGTAATGTATTCTATTCAATCAAGCCTGGATTATAGTTGTTTTTTTTAATAGCTGTGGTTTCATGGCCTTGTTATATCTAATGGAACTATAGTTTTCTGTTATGGAACATGCTGCTTGGAGGAATAATTTTCTGCAACAGGATGGCATTTGGAGCGAATAAGAAAAGTTGGGAATATTTCAGTAGGGAATATTTGTTAGTTGGGTGGTGCTGTCATGCTGGGAATAGTATAGTCAAAGTAGTTGTGGTTTGAAGATGTGCTTCGAAAAAATCACCCATCTTAGTCTTGACACAAACTCGAGCTGAAGCACTTGTTTGCATGAAAAGTAGAGGCAACTGCTAGATTCCTCTACCACTAAAAGTTCCTAAGTTTCCAAATAGAAATTTCATTTTCGGACTTCATTTTCATGAAGTGAAAAAAGGTGTGATATCTGCATTTGCAATCAGTTCACAAAGACATTTTTATGATTTATAATACAGATTTTTTTGTATGAATTTAAAAGTGATGTATTTTTAAGGACGTTATTGTGGGTTGTAATTTTCATTATTATACTTTTGGACACTTTTTTTTCTCCAGGAAGTGTATGCCATGTTCGCACCAGGGGTAAATATTAGAGATGTGCGAATAGTATCCGCGAATACTCGAATACTAGAAAGTATTCGATATTCGAGGTCTCGAATAGTTATGCGAAAAGTACCGCCTCGAATACTCTGAATTTTGCGTCGTACACTGTCACACGCACGTCGTTGGTCGTTGACTCGGAAGAATGTAGAGAACTCTAGTCTTTTAGTGCATGCAGCGCCGTTTTAGGCAAGTTGACGAACTACATCAAATTCGCGGGTTAGAGCGGTGAAAAGAGTTCGACGTGGGGAACCTAAATTGATCCGGGTGAAAAAATCCGAAAATCCCTGGTTTCCCCCACCAGGAAAACCTCAGTGCCGTGGGATAGTAACTACGTAGCACAATTCCCAAAATCCGCTTCCCCCTCCATCCATCAGCCCTCAGCCCCTCCTCCGACGCTTTCTTCCTCTTCGAAATCAAACAAAAGGCCCCAGCTCACGCAGGTTTCGTATGAATGAGACAAAGTGTTTACCATGTGTCATTTATGGCTAATAAGGACAGTCACTTAGTTTGAATCTTTTACAGGAGATGAAACTACCATAGGGAGAAACTCAGTGCCGTGGGACAGTAACATTGGCGCATTTCCCACGATCTGTTATCCCCCTCAATTCAGCACTCGCCTCAACCACTCTGACCCTTTCCCCTTCTCCGAAATCAAACTAAAGGTCCCAGTTTGCGTAGGGATCATATTCTGAAGACCATAGTTTCGAAAAAAATATCAAGTTACACGAGAACAAAGAAACGTGTTTCACGCCCACCCCCCTTTTCTCACCCACTGACCTTTTTCTGGCTACCTGCTTCGAAGTTCTCCATTTCTGGAGGTCAACTGCTGCATGAGTACCGTGGGATAGTTACATTAGCGCATTTCCCAAGATCTATCCCGCTCTATTCAGCACTAGCCCCCCCTCTGAGGCTTTCCTCTTCTTCGAAATAAAAAAAAGGTCCCAGCTCGCGCAGGGATCATATTACAAAGACTCTAGCTTCGAAAAAAATATCAAGTTACACGAGTACAAAAGAAATTGTTTTGCGCCCTCCCCCCTTTTCTCACACTCTGACCTTTTTCGGTCTACCTGCTTCTAAGTTACCAGTTTCTGGGGGTCAACTGCTGCATGAATCACCTATTAGCTCAAAAGGTGTCTAACAATGACTTTCCGCAATTGATATTACACCTTTGTTGGATTGAAATATTAGTTATGTGCGCGTAATTTAAAAAAGAACAAGACCAAACGCGACTCATTTCTGACTTTATTTAAGCATTTTACGCGAGGAAATAAATATCAAAATAGGATGGAGACTTTGCATTCTGGCGAGACTCGATATGAGCAGCAGAGCTTCTCGGAAGTTGATGCCAGACTGTCAGCTAGCACTTGGCAGCAGGAGTGGGGGTAAAGCGATGTTAGTTGAATTAATGATATGCCCAATTGTTTCCATGAAATTAAAATATTCCATTAATCGGCTAAATTCCTGTTCGAATCCTTTTAAGGAAATCAAAATGACTCCCCAAAATCTTGTGTTGCCTGCTGCATAGGCAGCCGAGTCAAACATTCCAGCATTCATTGTTTAGTATTCGAGGTATTCGAAATTCGAGGTATTAGAATATTCGAGCAATGATTTAATATTCGAATTCGATATTAGAGTTCGAGAAATCTGCTATTCGACCCATCTCTAGTAAATATGTACGGGCCATATCATCTCAAATCAGGCAGATAGTGCAAAATCATGACAGGTGGCCATAATCGATTTCTATGAAAGTTGTATATGTGAAATCAGTATCCTTATGATGAATAATGATCACTTTATCTCAGCTCAAAACTGAACCATTTTAAAGTTATCCGTTGAACATTGCCGAGCCAGGCTTCGGAGTAAAACATGAAAAATCACATAAATGCTGATTACTAAGGAACCATGGCCCATTTAGCATTTGTTGTTGTTTCATTTTGAAGAAAATTCATTTCTGCACGTTCTGACAAAACTTGCAATTCGTTTGAAGCACTAATAAACAAATAGGACTTGTTTAAACAATAATAATAATTAGTCATTATTTAACAATTTATGTATTACTAAAAAAGGTCACCTTTTATTTTCTATAAAATTTCTCAGTGGGTATTTTAAATGTTCTGCTATCAATTAAAAAAATTAAAAAGGTATTTTAATGCTTTTTGTTTTGAGGAATGTCAAAGTTAGGCATGTTTTCGACTCCTGTACACCAAGATTGCAAATCTTGGTGGGAGAATGAAGTTTCATTCTACTTAGCATGCATAATGGATAAAAAGTTCATATATGAATGATTGGTTACATCCATTGACTGAAAGCAAGTTCAATCTTGTTTACTTCCACAACATCCAGTGTTTCAAACACCTACTGGTACTGGCTGGAAACTGTGAATGAGTCACAATTTGTACAGAGTATTTTTCAATGGCTTTTCTCATAAGTCTTCTACTTTGGGCAATGTGGAACATGTGAATGCATAAACGAGATACTGTCATTCTCTTTTAAACGCTCTGCAGTGATTTTAGAAATCCACCAGGTTTTTCTGAAACACTATGAAGTCAGTCATGGTGAGATCTTGAGTACTATATGTACGTCTTTATATCTGAACTTGTTAGTGTCACAGCCTGTTTACATGTGTAGTTGGCAGAGCGAGCAATAGTTGTCACCTCCGAGGAAGGAATAGGAATGGAAGGGCAGGATATGGTATACCCTCGCAGCTGTGCAAGTGACCAGGGCCCACTATTAGCGAAACCATAATTGGTTGTGCCAAGAGATCAAATTGTTGGGTTATACATGTGGAGAGTGGAATCCGAAATCCAGCGCAGGCCTGCAAGGGGCACACTCTCAAGGAACGGGAACCAAGTCAGAGACTTAAATTTCCTATGAGGAAGGAAATTTCTATGATTTTCTGTAGATTGTGCATGTGGACATATCATCTACAAATGCCATTGCAATGCGTAATACATTCAGCAGCAAGTAAAACTAATATCCATATATTACAGCCAATTTATCAGATAGCTAGGAGAGTCAAATCATGTTATAAGGTTTTTAATGATTTTGCGTTAACCCTCTTACTGCCAGCCCATTTCAGGTGGGATGTAGGAAGACTGCCAACGTTATTTTCTGGAATTAGCAACGTTTCAGATTAAAAAATTTTCAGCTACTTAATTTTATTTAATAAGTGTATATTTTTTCCCCAATTCTTAAGATTTATTTATATCTTATCACCTAGGATAGATTATGGGGGTTTACATAAATTACAGCCGTTGAAAAGGCCACTATCATGAAAAAAAGTGAAATTATCCGGGCAGAAAATATCTGGAAGGGGTACTGGTGTACGCTGACTGTTTAGAAGGCAGCTTATCTTCGTTGATTTCCGTCCAGAAAAAAATTTAAAAAATAAATGCAGAGCGAAGCACATGGCCCCTTCGCTCAGGACGCTTAGAACTAACGAGGCGAACCAAACACACTTGGGGCTTGAGGTGACGACACACAAGGAGAATATGGAGAAGGCAGTGAGCTTAGAAGATACCGTATCTCAAGCTAAAGTAGCAGACCCTTCTTGATGTCCCACAAGCAGAATAGGTGGCAGTTTTCAAGATAGTACAGTTGAAGGAAGGCGTCGAGTATTTGGACCGAATTCGTCAACGTGCTGGTTAAAAACAGAATTTCATCGAAACATTTAAAAAAATATCTTGAAGGCATAAAGTCGCTATGAATATTTTATTGGAGAGGAAAAAAATTTCTTCAAAAGACTGAGTAATTAGTTGTAATTTAAAATTCAATGTCTGGCGAAGAAAAAATATTATATACAGTAGGTCAGGAAGCGTACTGGGTACGCTTGACGGCGGCATACGAAATTTAAAGGGCGTGTACTGGGTACGCATGACGGCTTTGAGGGGTTAATCAGCGTGTCTTTTTCAAGGGGCTCGGTGGATGGCTAAATAAACATTATACAGTGGAACCTCGTTAAAGCGAGTACGGGCTATAGCGACACTCCCGCTATAACGAGAGATAGCCGATGCACCGTCAATTGACCCTACAATAAGCGTGTTAAAAAATTCGTTTTTACGAGACCCTTTTGGTGTTGGCTCTCGCCATAGCGAGGGTTTCACCGCCGGAAGACTTTCATCAAGACTCCTTAACCTCTGTAATTGCTAGCGATCTGTTAGAAATGAAGTTAATGGAGTGCTCAGTCTCAAATTAATGTGGTAAACTGTCGTTCGATAAATAAGTAGTTAATTTTGGTGAAAATATTGTGGCATTAGCATTCGCGAATGCTTCATCTTCTTTTGCTCCTCGGGCGGCAGAAAGCAGTCGGCAGCATACCCGCACGTCCGTGAGTTGCGTGAATAGTCACCATGGCCAAAAAAACACCAAATACGTCTAAGCGAGAAAATAAAAATAAAGGAGTAATATGAGTGTCGAAATTAATTTATCTTCCTATTCGCTCTGCAAAATTAAAAAAAAAAACAAAAGCGCCCAAGGAATGCAGACGATGAAGAGTTATAAGGAGCTTTGTTCGGGTGGTTTTGCCCATTCAAATCTGCGGGAACTTCTGAGAAAGGGGCTACGCCCAAGCCTGAAGCGGAGTATTTTAGGGATAGATTGCGAATCGAGAATTTTAAGAGTGCGGAAGGTTGATTATACTAATGCGAAGCACCAAAGCGTTATCTCCCCTCACAACTCCCCTGGTGATGCCTGCGGTGTGAACCTGAAGTCGTGGAAGAGAGGACTCCGATCATAAGTATCTTTAGAAGTATTCCCCGCGTCATATAACATAGACGAAACGGAACTTTTTTTTACATACAACTCCCCGACAAAACCCTTGCAGTATGAGGTATTTCTTGCAATGATGCCTCTAAAGGTAGGTAGTGCGCCTTAGCGATGATGTAGGATGTACGAAGCAATGATACTCAGCGTGAATTGTCCGGATGGACATATTTATTCTCCGCTGCGGATTTACAAGGGTGAACTATTCGGGTCATTGGTCGGAGTCGTACTGGCGCTCTCTTTTGTTACGTGGGTAGCCGAGCATCCCCTGGTGGCCGCTGGAAGAACTCACAGAACAACTAACTCTCGTTTGAAGTGCCATGGTAAACTCGGTGTATCATTTCAAATACGTCGCGAGCGTAACACTCAAAAAGAAACTTTTTTTCAACAACGGTAATTTTAATCACGTCATTTTTCAAGCTTAGCAAACTTTTTACCGTAGATGATGAAGATATTACATTATCTGATAGAAAAAGTCTTCCAAGGCGGGAACGTTATACAACCTTCCACCGCTAGAAACAAATGTAATGCGTTATTTCACTTCACTGCCGGTTAACGTACAGAAACAATAAACATACACCAATGGAAACCTTTGAGGCATTAAATAACCGCGATACTGTTTTGTCAGTTAATTTTTGACTTTTCAGTAGAAAATACCAAAATAATAGAATGATCACGTAAATGAACTAATTAAGTGCATAGAAAAATGACTTCGTCGGTTGTGCATTAGCATAATGATTGACGAAACAATGCTTTCCATGATTTTTATTCAGTGCGGCACTTATAAATTGTTTGAATAGTTAGTCGTTGTTCGAGTAAGGAAATTTAGTGATGCAAAAAACATCGCCTTTCGGCTGGATTTATGCTTACGTTTATCGGATAGATGTTTATCTGTCGCCGCACTACTCCTGTTCCTGTATATCTGTCCGCAACAGGTATATTGGCTATTATTTGCTCCACCGCCGGTAAAGCGACAATTCGCTATAGCGAGTGTTTATTAGTGCACCGTGGGGTGTCGTTATATCGAGGTTGCACTGTATGTCTGTAATCAGAGTATTATTTCCTGCGCTGCTGATAAATTAGGGGACCCTGTATACCTTTTAGTTGAATAATTATGCTTGGCACTGAAGAGAGATTTCTTGTAATAACGAGCATATGCCAAGGTTGGGACATCTTGGCGCCTCTATATCTTTATGTTTTTCCAAGTTAATCCTAGTCCTAGGCCTTACGCTTGTAATAATGGTATTCTTTGTATATGCTCTTCTCACTGCAATGGGCTTCCACTGTACCAGTTTTTGTCAAAGTATAAGCTTTGTTGCCTGAATCTTAGTAATCTAACATTTTCTTATATAAACTGCTGTTTGGCTCAGTCTGCTGCGATAAACTAGTTCTTAATTTACTTATTTGTATTACAGGTGATTGGCAAGAGGAGAAGGTCTTCAAAGATCATAATGCTAATCCGTCATCCAGCCAAGATGATTATTCTGGGCGCAACAGGTAAAATATGTATCCATTTTAATATTTGATTGCCTTTCATTAACTACATATATGTTTGGTTGTAAAATAGAATCTAGTGGAAAAAATACAGATATTATAATTAGCCCATCTTCGTAGTTGTATAAAAGTGACTTAAAAATTGAAAATATTGAGTTGACTGTCCTTTGCTTAGTGCCTTTGTATATGTGCAAATATAAGGTCTCATGGTTAGTTTAAAAAATTGTGTAAAGTTGGATTCAGAATAAATATTACAGCAGACTCCAGATTATCCGACTGCGGTTTATCCGTGTTGCGGCTGATCCATGCGTAAGTTTTTTGCTTATTCAATGTTTTCCACCATCTTTATAAAAAATAAATCTGATGCAAAAGCACTTATTATATTTGCATTATAAGGCAAGGCTTCTCCGGGCTTTGTATTTCCATTACAATCCTCTTCGTAAAAGGGAATTATGTTATTTACTTTTTGGCAAGGAATGTTTCAAGTGTACTTCGGACGTCTGCTCTGTCATGCAGGTGACGATTAGGGGTGGGGAAATAAACACTTGATTAATTTTAGAAGATTCTTCAATGGTTTTTACCAATGGCAAATTGAGGGAAATGTTGTCTGCGGCTGATCTCATCGCACTCGATCATATTTATCCTGAGACTATTCAAGGTCAAACTGGAGAGGAAGGGAACAGAAGAAGTGAAGGCAGTGGGGGAAGTGGAAGCAGAGAAAGCATGAGTCATAGCCAGGCACTCGCATGCGTAGAAAAATTGCCAAAAGTCCCGGTCACAGAAGGTCCTTGTTCATGTTATCTGAACATTGCAGTATGCGATTGTGTTCAGTGATTGCGGAACTGCATCCCGCATCAATTGCATACCGGGCAGCTTACGCGAGATGCGAGTATGCAGTGTGGTGCCTGACAGTGTAGTTTCCGACGTTGCGCAGTGGTTTTGAAGCATTCATGCAAGCCAGTTTTCTGAATCCATGATCTTATAGGCACAAGTGCGAGGTTTTCCGAAACCAGGTATTTCATGGAGCAGTAGGAATACGAGTACAATCACGTTTTTGCTGCTAAAAAGATCACGGTCCGGAGAAGATAACTGTGAATGATTCCTGAAAGCAACCTAAAATAACAAACACTGTGCATAAATAATAATAAATTGTTTGATTTACATGAGTTATGAAAAATACTTGGAATTAAAGTGAAATTTTGGATCATTCATGTTTTCCAATTATTCTTGCCGCCTCTCGTTATCATTAGCCCGGATAATCTGGAGTATGCTGTATATAAATATCTATATTCAACACATATCCATGTTTAGCATTGGATTTTTAATTATGAAATTATCTTCAGATTGATGAGTTAGAATCACTCATGAAGTTTTGATAATACTTTTGTTGAAAGAATTTGAGGACAGCTTTTCAAATTGAATTTAGAAGGGCTAAAGAGATCATTTTAATATTTGCAGCCTTCTTAGTATTCTTACAAAGGTAATTTGCATTTCAGGTCTTATGATTTTAACAAAAGAGAAGATGGTGGATCCAAGGGGTGGCAAAGTTCATTTAACAAGAATGATATGAAAGGCCGAAGGGTTGCTGGAAGGAACGGCAATCAGGAGATAGGCAACTGGGGTGATGGAGGAGCCACCATGAAGGAAAGTGATGATGCAGCCCCTCCTTACGGTGGAGGAAGAAAATCGAACACGTCAGATGATGAATGGGACCACAAGGAAGGGAGGGGTGGCCGAAGGAACCAGGATTCTGATGGCTGGGGTGGTGGGAGGCAGGGTGATGGCGGGGAGGGCCGTTACGGTGACCGTGGGGGCCGTCGTGGGGGACGGGGTGGACACGACTCCTATGGCAGGGGAGGCGACAGTGGAGGAGGATACAGAGGGGGCAGTCGTGGGGGCGGCTATGGTGGAAGGAGTCCGAAGAGGGACAGTGGAGATTGGGACAATAAAGATTCCCACGGGCAAAGTGATGGTGAAGGCAGCACTGGTGGCTGGGGAGGTAACCGTGGAGGAAGAGGCGGTCGCAGCTATGGTGGTGATGATAGAGGCGGTCGCAGCTATGGTGGTGATGATAGAGGCAGTCGCAGCTATGGTGGTGATGATAGAGGCAGTCGCAGCTATGGTGGTGGTGATAGAGGCGGTCGCAGCTATGGTGGTGGTGATAGAGGCGGTCGAAGCTGGGGCGGAAGTGATGAGAATGATAGAGGCTCTTGGGGCAGTTACCGTGGGAGTCGCGGAGGTGGTGGTGACTCCTTCCGAAAGAAGGATGATGATGGAGATGGAGGGTACCGAGGAGGTGGAGGGTACCGTGGGGACCGCGATAATGATGGTGGTGATTGGGACAGTGGTAGCCGCTCTGGCAGGGGAGGAAGGGGAGGCAGGCGTGGTGGTGGACGTTTTGGCTCTGATGGTAATGATGATGAGAATTCCTCCTCTGGCTTTGGAGGTGGTTCTGGATGGGATAGGAAGAGGTCGGACAGTGGTGGGGATGGTGACTTCCGAGGTGGTAGAGGAGGGAGAGGCGGAAGAGGTGGTGGACGAGGTGGGGGCAGAGGTGGTCGAGATGGCGGCTTTGGTGGTCGGGATGGCGGCTTTGGTGGTCGGGATGGCGGATTTGGTGGTCGAGATGGTGGCTTTGGAGGCAACTGGAAAAACAAAAGTGGTAAGCTACAATTCTTAGTGAGGTAACACTTTCTCTGCCATTTCGGTCATAATGACCGAAGAATGAGTCACTTTTTTGGCCTCTCATAGCATGCCATTGGTCACAGCGACTTCGGTGCCGCTTATATGATGTGACCAACGTACATAGTGGAATGTACGCAAAAACTGAAATGGGAAGGATCCATGTATGTGAGTGAAAGGTAAAAGAAAAACACGGAATGGGTGAATTCGTCTAAAAATCTTTGGCGGGGAACAAGTTAAGAGTGTAACCCTTTTAACGCTGTACTTCACATGTAGGTCCTAGTGTCATGAAGCAATTGTCTAGAAAGTAATGGGATGTCAGGGAAAAAGGCTGCAAAAGCTGAAAAAGTCTCAACAGTTTCGAAAAATCTTTTTCTTATAAAATTTGACTGACGATTTGTCTTCTTCCTTTTACTCATTGATACATCTTCAAATTTGAACATTCCATTTCCAAAGCAACCTTCAGATTGTGCTCCACAAGTGTTACTATGCATTTTAATGCTGTGAATTTACTTAATTTTCTTTTACAAATAGAAGAAGAAAAATATGTGAAATCATTGATGGTCCAATTGTTTGAACACAATTATGTATAAATGCTATTTTTTGCAAAAAAATTGGTCAATATAATTTTATCCCACTTCTTGGAAGCCTTCTCTTCTAGGTACAATGCTTTTTGATGTAATACTAATATAGTAATAGGTATAATTTATCCATACTCTCATTGCTGAGAATACCAAGAGAAGTCGTGGTGAACCAACTTCCTCCATGTTTTGAGACAAGGTTATTTCCTACTAAAAATGTTCTCATTCCCGACATAAATGATATTTACCTAAAACTATACGTTCATTAATTTCTGCGATAGTTAAAAATGCATAATATGTAACTTCAGATTTATGTATGCATCATTGGAAATATTTGCATGTTTGATATATGTAATGGGGTCACAAAAAAACTTTCAGATTAGAATTCAGTTTTCGATGTTAATGGTCTTTACTTTTTTCCATTTTCAGATGATGATTCCAGCAATAACTTCCAGAATACTTTTTCAGCAGTAAGTATTTTGTTTGCACTTGTGTTTTTAATGTGGTTATTTTTAAGTTATTGTTGTATTAAAGTTTGGATTTGAAAATGTTTTTTGAAAAGGGTATGTGAAAAATATTAACTGTGATTTTCTGAATTAACTACGTATTTTGATAAAACCAAGGGAAGATGATAGACTTATGCACAAAAATATACCATGAATTTATAATGGTATTTATCAACCCACCTCATGTTTTCTTTTAAATGTTGGTGTTAAGATTTTTGAGTCTGTATTTTTCTATTTACTGCTGATATTATGCTCAACCATTGAACACAAAATTAGAAATTTTGATAATAATATTTGATATATAAAATAAATTGAAAAGCTCGGCAGTTACTAAGAGTTTCTGGGGCACTTGATGCAGCTTAATTAACAATACAGCGAAGAATCGGAAGCCTTTCGTTATCATCTAATCGTAATGGGTAAACGTAATTTAAAAAAGAATAAGACCAAACACGGCGTGTTTCTGACTTAATTTAAGAATTTTAACGCAAAGAAATAAATGTCAAAATACGACGGAGACTTAGTATTCTGGCGAAACTCAATATCCTCGCAGCTGAGCTTCTCGGAAGTCGATGCGGTATTATTTTCCAAAAACATATATCAAGTTACAATATTTGAGTTACGCTATAAATCTCTATTGTTACATTCACAGACGAAGGGATATTTTCTCAGGATATTTGGTTTCTCCCTGCTAGCAATTTGAATTCATCTGCTTATCTTGTGAGAACTTCCAAATATGGACTGAAAATAATTGAAGAAAATCCGGTGGAGAAGTGCGGGTATTTTGCAAAATGCCTCAGATTGTCTGCGAGCACTTGTCAGTAGGAGTGGGGGTGAAGCGAGCTACCTCTTGAAAATAAGAAGTTGGATGAAGCCAAGTAGCAGATGAGCGTGCCGCTGAAATGGCGTTTGGTAGATAAGAATGTATACATCAGACAAATCCATCGTAGCAGTGTAAATGCTGAGATGGCATGCAATATTTTTTTCGCAAGGTGGTGTGTCCCCTTACGATATTTGAAAGAGATGCTAGTTGAATCAACTTTATGCCCAAATTGTTTCCATAAAATTAAAATATTCCATTAATCAGCTAAATTCCTGTTTGAATCCTTTAAAGGAAATCACAATGAGGAACTTGCATGGGTCGTAGATTGCTCTAAAAACTATTTTGAATAAGTGAAATGGATACATTAGCTCGCAAAAATACCTTCAGTTTCTCCATTCAACATCAATAGAAATAAAAAAATTGCATTTAAAATCGAGAAAAATTTCTCTGAGCCGACCACTGCGCGAAGACACCCGAGCGTTGCCGAGGCCAGGCGTGACGTCATAGGTGCCTAAACAACCGTAGGGAGTAGGGAAATACGCTGAGCGCATGGTGTAAAATTTGTTTTGAGGGAGTATTAACCCGCTCATCGTCACTTTATTTTGTTGTTATTCTTGGGCAAGTTCTCCTATTGCTATTGTGCCTAGATTATTACTTGGGATATTAATAATGCGGCATCGGGATGATGAAGTACAAGCGTTTCACTTCGTGTGTTTTGGTTATCAGAAAAATGGATGATAACGTTGCCACTCGTTCGAATAGTACACCTGAAATTCATCTACGTCTACATAATACCCCGCAAGTCGCCTAAAAGGCGTGTGGCATGGGGTGTTAGGACACCAGCCTTTTTTTAGGACACCAAAAATTGATGCCACGACCCTCATGGAATTTGTTAAGACAAATTATTGCTATACGTCGGCGGCAAATCGAGTTGTAAAAGAAACTTGTAATACTGGAGGATACAGATCGTAAGCTGTGCTGTTGACATTAGAGTAAGCTGTGCTGTTGAATTTGGCAACGCCGGATTAACGGAGAAGGTAGTCCTATCCGTCCTACGGTACGAATTCACAGCAAAACAGTCTGCACACAATCCACATGTGAGATCGCGAATCGGTTCCGCTGCCAACACACACACAAGCTACAACCTATTTAAATAATGTAGGTAAATCCATAAACAATATACTAGCATATACCATAAAAATATAATGGGAAATAGGCAAATACTCTTATCAAAAACTGGATGTCACTATCACATTCTTATATTCATCACGTACAACTTACAATAACAGAACTCGTTATGATGAATACAACTATTTATTCACTGATTTAAACCCTTAAATTAGCCCACACAGGTGACATTTCTCACTACTATTCGTTGAAATAATGGAATAAGATACTTCACACACAGTTTTTATTTCAATAGCGTGATCGTGAAATGTCATATCTACGGTGAACAACGGAGATTAGCATGCCACTGACAATTTTTACACTACTGTTAGACATTTATCGATAGCGTAATAGCACTTTTTACAATTCAATCACGATGGAACACTGATAACTCTTGGCCGATATTTTTCAACCTTGCCAAACTTTGTGCATTACAACCACTGGCACTGTGATTATTAGCAGTAGCTTAACGGGAGATGTCACGTTGAAAATAACACTATTTTGGTGCAAAAATGTTTCTAGATGTCTCCAATCAGCGAGCAAAAGTTGCATTGACTGGAATTCACACCATAATACAAGCACAGACAGTCCTAAACGACGAATTCTCCGGTACCTACGAATAAACGGATGAAGTTATTGTATATAAAAGCTAAGCGGACATTAGTAAACATCAAAATCGTTCTAATTACATACTTAAATGAATGATATGCCGTCGATAACATCAACTTACAATTAACGTATCCCCCTTCCAATGGCCGTGGCTCAGACTCCTACAACGATGTTATTTAGGTATTATCAAATTTTTGGTTTAACTGCTCCAGTTTTATATTTTATGCCCTTACTCAGATATTAATATTATAAATAATGCAAAATACGAGGGCTTCCAAGCCTCTATCGTCGGATATTTATCTTTAAATATAAAATAATCAACACGTCTAACATACGTAGCACTCACAACTGCTGGAAACTATTACAAACAATCACAACAATAGCTTCGCGTGATGTTTAGGCACCTTTGACGTCATCGAGGCTTCGTCGGCAGTGGCTTGGGGGGTGAGGGAGTTTTTCCCGCGCTTTAAAAATCGTTATATTTATCATTAAATATCTCGCGAAGGAAAACTGAGATTTAAATGCGGTTTTCTTTGTTGTATTCAGAAAATAATTTTCTGTCCGCCTATGAAATAAAAAAAATTCATGCAAGTTCCCCATTACTCGTCAAAATCTTGGGTTTCCTGCTGCATAGGCAACCCAGTAAAACATTCCCGCATTCATCGTTTTTTTTTTTTTTCACCCATCCCCTTGCAAAACGATAGATCAAGATTCTATTACATACCTTTTTATTTATACATTCATCAAGTGAAATAGAAGAAGAATTGTACGTATGCTAGAAGGCAGGTCATAAGTGAGGCATGAGTGGAAGGACATTCGGTTTTAAAGATCGAGATTTGTTGGGAAGACAGTGGGTGGGCTGTGAAGGAAAACCTAATGGAGGGAGTGCCTAGTGGAAATGATATTTTGAATAAAAAACGTTGAAGCCGGAAAATACTGGTGCTTCAGAAATGGAAAAAAGACATTGAAAGTGGATGCACACGCGTCAAAAACCGGGGAACAATTCATGAATAGATGTACAGTCAGTTAATTGATGCGAAGCAGAAGTGTGCATCAGTGCACATTACACGGAAATTCACGTGCAAGTAATTATATGCGTCCTCTAACTCACGTGGTAAGGCACAATTCAGAGTTTCGTTTAAAATCCATAAATTGATATTAAATTTAAAAATTCGCGAACTAACTAAATAAAACTAATGGGGATAAAATGTAATGGCTATTTCAAAAATTAGAAGGGAGAAAAATATTGCCGACACTGGGACTCGAACCCACGAAAGCGACTACAGGTTAGGGGACTAACGCCCTAGACCACACCGCCACGGCCGTAGTTCAGAGGGAGAGCTTACTCAAGGGATGTCATGCTGCACGAAATCTTTACATGCGAATATCTCTCGAACCAGGGCCTATGTGGAAGAATGCCGTGACACTTTTTCTGCCTTACCTAGATATAGTTTTAGAAAATAACATCCGCATCCAGATCCCGAACATCACTTTGGCGATGTCTCCTTGTCAGTAAAAATGAAATGTGGAGAAACTTCAGGGAAAATGTTTTTTATAATCAGGATCTTAAAATATCTATCACTTCATAGAGAAGATGCCCTATTATCATGTCATGATCATCAGTTTTTTATTGATTTTGCTATCTTTTACTTGCGAAATTGAAATTTTATTTGAGATTAAGTTAAACAATATTCATATTTTTTTCAGCAATAACAAACACCCTTCTGAGGGCTTAGAATAATTAGCTTAGATACCTTTTTTACATTAGAAATCACATTCTTTATGCAGCAAAAAACTCTGTAAAACAAAATTTATCTTCTCAAGAAGTTTGTCATAAAAGATATTTCACTTATTACTAACTACAAAGTTAATTATTTCTGTTAGAGAAATCCCGTATGAGGAATAAAAATTTTGAAGGGAGGAGGGTTTCTGCAATTATAGAGAAAAGAAAATTATTCTGTCATTATAAAGATTTATATGTATGTAAATTAAATATTTTATTCCCCTGCTGGACGTATGCGCCCACTGTTTTACCAAAGAGAATATAGGTATGCAGGCAGTAGCTAACCAAAGAATGGGAATTCATTGCAAACAAAAACAAAATCCTCTGACAAGCTCCTTCCCATGCTGAGTAGCACACTACTGCTGCGTAGTGTTTTTGGCTTCGTGAAATATAGTGAAGTGTTGTCAATAGTAACATAGTGGAGGCACTAAGACATTCATACTATGTGGCAATAAGGAATAAAATATAGATGGAATGAGCAGATGAACCTCTGATGAAAGAGAGATCTTTTTGCAGATGAGCCGTCACTAAAGCCAAATTGTTAGTCCTGAAATGGCTGTTAAGTGTGTAAGGAGATAACCTTGACATCCAACGGGATGTAATTTTGTATTTTCTGAGGCTAACAGTGACTTTGAGTAAGCAACATCAACACAAAGTAACTCATGATGTCAATTGGCATCTGGTAGCTTTGCAAATGATAATGGTAGGACGTCAATTGATATCCACAGCAGCGAATGTGTTTATATATGTAATGTAATTTATGATTAAGAAATGCTTTCTAACTGGGTTTTGAGAAAATAATTTCAGTGCCAATTATTTTTGTCTTGGGTATGGGGTGAACCAAAAACTGAATATCCGAATCAACCCATCCCTATCTTCAAGTATGATTGCCTACTTGATACTGTGCTTTTGTATCCAAAAATCTAGGTGGCTGATTCTGGTGATAATTGGGATGATGGTGCTCCGTCAGTGATCCCTGCGCCTAGTATTATCCCCGAGGAGGAAGCTGTCCCCACCACCTCTACTACTGCTCCGTCAGGCCAGATTGAACCGCTCAATATTGAAGTTGGGTCTGCTGAAGAAGTTAGTGTGGTCTTTGTTGAGAGCCGGATTAATTTCTTTGTTCAACTCACAAAACAAACGGAAATAGTGGACACAATATCCCTGCTTTTGTCTGAAAATTATGTTGTTCCTGATGTGGCTGCTGAGGAAAAAGGTACGTGGAGAAATAGGTGCAACATAGCTGCCAAAGCAGCACTTCTTCTTTTCCATAAAATGTCAAATGAATCAATTTTGAGCTCTAGTTTGTGATTAATATTTGATTTAGCTTAAGTTTAGAGAAACAAGTTTAATTTTTATTAATTACCCAATTGTGGCCAACAAGATTCTTTTTTATTCATGGACATCTAAAGCCTCTCCCCAACATTTTGTGTAGGTTTTTGGCTGATGGCACTCCTAAGGGGAGTATAAGTGGCTAACTCAACATACTGATATAATGATGTAGAATATTTATTTAGATTTCAAATAATCCAGATTACATTAGCAAGTGCAATTATGACTTAAGGCTCTAAGTCCCTCCGTTGTGTCCTCTGATTTATTTGTTTTTTGTTTGAGTATTTAACTCTCAGCAGTCACATTTTTTCACCGTCATCTGTAGCCCACTCAGAATATAATTTTCATCAAAAGAAAACCATAAATCATTTATTGCAATATATCAAGGAAGTAATGGCAACATGCATCCACCACACCATTATTTACCAATACACAGCAACTGCTTGGTAGACGACTTGACTCAACAGTTATTACATATTCTGTAAGTGCTGGCTAATACGATCATTAACATTTACTAAAAAAACAATCATAGCAGAAGGCATTGAAAGAGAATAGCCTCCGGCCATTACAGTAAAACTTTGATGATATGTAGTTGGGTAATATTCACACTCATATGTCATATTTCAAACTCAATTCTTGAATGACCTTCAATTTACATGTTTTCTCTGTGCTTATTGTATTTTATTTCAGCTGTTGAAAAGGAAATCGCCCCTGCTAGTGTGGAGACTGAAGCAGCACCCCTCGTCAGTTTATCAGAATTGCATGTTGGCATGCCATGTGCAGCTCTTTATTCAGAAGATGGTGTCTGGTACAGAGCCTGTGTGGACACCGAGGCTACTGAAGATGGGTTGGCTGTGAGTTTCGTGGACTATGGCAACAAGTCTGAGGTGACTGCAGGGAATGTGAGGCAATTGCCGAAGGAGTTATGCTCGCTGCCTGCTCAGGCAATATGCTGCTCTCTGGTGGGGTTGGGAGAAGGCGAGGATGAAGAGAAGGATATGGAATTTGAGACGGAGGTGACGTCTGGGGAGGCGACTTACAGTGTGACCTTTGTGAGGAGGTCTGTGAATGGTGGAGATGAATGTGTGGAAGTGCTGCTGAAGAACAAGGAGACGGAAGAAATTGTGAACAGCCGTTTTGGTGGCTCTGACGAGGAGGTAATCATCTGTGGTGATAGTGATGCGATTAAAGCTTGTGAAATTAATTCTGTAAATATTTCTTGGAAATTCATCAAGTTACATGTTAAAAATTTATGTTTTTGATGTCATCAAATCAAAATTCTTGTCCCTATCAATGATTAGATTATGGCATGCAATCTAATTTTTTTTATTGATTGTGGGATAGCTGTAAGATAACTGCATATACCTGGACTAACTTACTCCCAGTGTAAGAAGGTTAAATGTGATTATGAATTTGGCTATTATTTCAAAGGAAATAGAAAATTTTTTCATGATAAATAGTTTCTTTCAAAAATTCAGTTCTCTGTACATCTTACTTCATAAATTTAATGGGTTGGTTAGCTGTTTTTCTTAAAAAAACATAGTGTATGATTGAACCATGAAAGTGAAAACAATGTCAAAACTACCTATCAAGTGACCATGTGTTGATAAGTTATCCTCCTATTGCCCTTTGTTTCCCCACCCAAAGAAAATTTTTTAAGCTTTGTTAAATCCTTTGATGTGAGTCGAATAATTTCATTAATTGATTTCAATCTTATTTTTTATGGAAGTAGTAGTTATTTTGGTGGAGATATCCAAAAAAAAGTCTAGATAGTGCAAATATGTGTTACAAGTTTCTTTCTACTAACTGCGGCTAACTAGCCTGTGGCATACTTACATCTAGCCTTCCTTTCATTTGCATTTTCCTCTGTTTTTATTAGGTTCCTGTTTTGGCTGGTCACGATGATGGGAACAGCTCTGAATCTCAGGGAGTGGAGACCATACCAAAGCCTGCCATTGAAATAGGTGGTAGCATGGATGTCGATGTCGTGTTTGTGTCTAGCCGTAAAGAGTTCTATTGCCAACCTCGGGGCACAGCTGAGCAACTCACGGCTCTTATGGAGAAATTGGCTTCAATTTGTGCCTCTGGAGGTAATGAAACTTTCTCCATTTCTCAATAATATTACATTCTCTTGTTAAGGGTATAAATTGTGTATACATTTGAGCACCCCAAATCTAGAATTCCTTAATCCCGGAGCACATATAATCCAGCAATATTTCTGTGGCGTTCTTCGTCAATGTCTTGGAAAACACAACTTTTACTGAATAATTGCACACGTCCTCACCTGCTGAAACTGTTTCCTACTTTCAACGTAATTACTCCTTGTTTTATCTGTGGAAAATGGGACCCAAATTGGCAATGTAGATAAAAGTTATCTCAGTGAACTATAGTATATCTGACATGAAATAGATTGTAAAGTAATGATGGAGACTTTTGCGGAGTGGTGTAGCATGTGTATCAAGGTTTTCAGGTTGACTTCTGCATCGATTTATCTTCATGACGACAGTTTCGCCGGCATTGCAGCTGGCATCTTCAGGTTCAAAGTGAAAACGCCAGCTGCAATGGTGGTGAAACTGTCGTCATGAAGATGAATCGACGCAAAGGTCACCTCGAAAACCTTGCTACACAGGATTGCAAGGGACTTTTAATGCTTTAAAAATGTTTTATTAATTTTTTTTACTAATATTAAATATTCGATATTCTGTTATAAATTTATTTATACGCAGCATGTGCATTCTTTTCACTCAGCAGATTTGTGTTACTGTTAGTGGTTGAATAAGGCCGCTTGTAAAATTAGAAACTATTATTTTCCTGTTAGCCGTAAATTATTGGCAAATTAATATCATATTTAAATTTCACGTCATTTTATTGTAACTTATCGATTTCCCCTAAAAAAAGTTGCTGGCCCTCTGATTATACTGGTTACTACCTCGGTTACCACGGAAGTCTGGTGAAATCCAAAATGCGTCATGACCCAATTCCTGAGTCTAGATTTGGTGTGCTCCACTGTAATGGGTCATTCCATGTCAGTTCATCCAGGCATGACACCCACCGACTCGGATTTTGATGAAACTTGCCAATTTTCATCCTTCCATGCTGGAATGAAACAGTGTAAAATATTTCTTGGCTATCTCTAATAGTTTTTTTTTCACGACCATTTGAAGTTTGGGTGAAACTGCAGTTTTTCAATGGATGCGGTCTCCAGAGGCACTTGTGCCTCCAGAGGGAAATAATTTGTCTTAGCCATAGTTTTCATCCGATACTTATGAAAATTTGCAGGTTTACTATAGAAGTCATGAGGATTCCAAAATCTTATTGAAAAATATCCTAAGGAATATTGGAAATTCTCTAAACTCATATGTTTCATAAGATTTTAGAAAATTTTACATCAAAAACATGGTTCTATAAAACATCAAATTTTGACCTGAGGCAATATCTGAATCAAGCTAAATTATTTTTTCTAATATTCCTTAAGGTATGACCCACCACCTGTAAAAATAAAATTCATGGCTTTTTGCTTGCTTTGTTGTTAAAAAAAATTTTATGCAAAAAAAATCCTTTTTCACGACTCTGGTCGTCAGTGTTGGGTCCTCCTCCAAGTGTGATGAAATGCTTGTGTTAACTGCTTTCTATATCTAAGAAAATATTTACAACATGTATCTAGTGCATAATACATTCAAAAATTAAAACATTTTTTTATGTGCAGGTTGTTTTTCTCCCAATACGAAAAATATATTTTTGAAATAGAATATTTTAAGGAATTCATAGCACTTACCCATCATTGCTGGGGATAACTTGATTGTTGCTATATAAAACACATCAAAATACAGGATGCATGTCAATACAAGTCACCTTTCTTCATTTTGTATTGACAAAAAACTTCACGAATGTTTTTTACCTCATTAATGTTGTTCTACTTTGAACAAAAAGGTTTTCAAAGTACTGGATAAAGATTTCCTTCCAGAGCATGATTCAGAAGTTCTTGATAAAGCGAGTGATATGGATGTGCTAGTTGGGTTACTAAAAGAAAAACTGGTGACAGCAGGCATTCAGCGAGAGATAATTCAGCTACTAACACTAGCTCCGACTTCATGGAGTAGGAAAAAAGTAGCCACCAAAATTAATGTTAGTGAATATACAATTCAGCATACTACGGAATTCTAAGAATGAAAGGCATCATATCCATACCAGATCCAAGGAGGGGGAAAAACATAGAACAAACTGCAGTGGACTTAGTTCAGTCATTTTACCAAAATTACGAGTATTCACGCCTTATGCCAGGAATGAAAGATAAGGTGAGTGTGTCCAAAAATGTCCACAAGCAAAAGAGGTTACTTCCAAGTAACCTAAACGAGCTGTATGCAGCTTTTTAATTTGAATTCCCACATGTAAAAATAGGGTTTTCAAAATTTTGTCTGTTGCGGCCTAAATGGTGCGTGTTGGCAGGCTCCTCTGCAACCCATTGTGTGTGTCTGTGCTATCCATCAGAATGCATCACTTCTTCTCCATGGATGGTCTATAGAGGAGACCTACAACGACCTATTTGACTACTTGGTATGTTCCAAAGATAACAGGGATTGCATGGTACGGCACTGTTCAGAATGTATGTATGACAAACGCCTGAAGGAACATCTGAAAAGTAAATATGACGAATAGGACCCTGAAGATGAAGTGACATACAGTGCATGGGTGACAACGTATCGAACCCAACAAATTAGATTAACAGTGACTCTGGATGAATACATCAATAGTCTGGTGAACAATCTGGAAAAACTTCTCCCACATTCCTTCATAAACAAATCCCAGGCGAGATACCTAAAAGAACTAAAAAATAACCTACAGCCAGATGAAGCCATTGTTTTGCTGGATTTCGGTGAAAACTACCATTATGTAATACAAGATGAGGTTCAGGGTCATCACTGGAATCAGGATGGTTGTTCCCTACATCCAGTGGTAATTTATACTCGTGGACAGCTGAAGAAAGATCTGTGTGTGTCAAGTTTGTGTGTATTTTGTGACGATCTAGAACATGATGTAGCTTTCGTATTTGAAACGCAAAAAATAGTCACTCAGTTTTTAAAGGAAAAGTTCCTTGAAATAAAGGAAGTGCAATATTTCAGTGATGGTTGTGCTGGTCAATATAAGTACTGTAAAAACTTTATAAACCTGTGCCATCATCACCAGGACTTTGACTTGCATGCTTCTTGGTCTTTTTTTCAACTAGTCATGGGAAATCTCCATGTGATGGGATAGGTGGAACAGTTAAGTGCATTCTTACAAGAGAAAGCCTTCAGCGGGATCTGGGTAATACCATGACTTCCATTAAAAAGGTGTTTTGAGTTCTGCAAGTACAAAGTGGACAAAATTTCATTTTACGTTTTAAAAAAAGAACAATTATCAATGATTCGGCAACAATAAAAAAACTCGCTGGTACCTTGTAAAAACAATCCCAGGTACTCGTAGCTACCATTCTTCTATACATTATTGCGACAAAAAATTAGCTTTGATACCACATACAGTTCTGTCCACAATTTCTTGATAAAGCCAAGTAGGGAAGAAATTTTGACAAAAACTTGTACTAATTCTTTTGTGGCCTGCTTGTATGAGAATCACTGGTTTTTTGGGCTACTTATGTCGATGTTGATCCATTTGATATAAAAGTGAAATTCTTTATCATTTTACTGGCCAAAAGAGAAAGAAGATATTTACAATGTTCCTGTAAATAATGTCATTTGTTATGAGGAAACTCCTACCACAAGAGGCTCAGGACGAATTTATTACTTCTCAGAGAAAGACATTAAACGTGTGAACCGACGGCTGTTGGATTTAAAAGGAAAACTGGAATTACCAAATGTAACTCTAGTGTAACTGAAATATTAGCTTTCTCAGAGATAGGCCTCAGTGAAGACCTTGGATACTATCATATTTAACTACAAACTGATGCACAGACAAAAGTGACTATATATTGTAATTGTTCATTTATAAGTTGTGCAACATTATTGAAGTAAAACACATTCGTGAAGTTTTTTTGTCAATACAAAATGGAGAAAGGTGACTTGTATTGACATGCATCCTTTATTTTGATGTGTTTTATATAGCAACAATCAAGTTATCCCCAGCAATGATGGGTAAGTGCTATGAATTCCTTAAAATATTCTATTTCAAAAATATATTTTTCGTATTGGGAGAAAAACAACCTGCACATAAAAAAATGTTTTAATTTTTGAATGTATTATGCACTAGATACATGTTGTAAATATTTTTTTAGATATAGAAAGCAGTTAACACAAGCATTTCATCACACTTGGAGGAGGACCCAACACTGACGACCAGAGTCGTGAAAAAGGATTTTTTTTGCATAAAATTTTTTTTAACAACAAAGCAAGCAAAAAGCCATGAATTTTATTTTTACAGGTGGTGGGTCATACCTTAAGGAATATTAGAAAAAATAATTTAGCTTGATTCAGATATTGCCTCAGGTCAAAATTTGATGTTTTTATAGAACCATGTTTTTGACGCAAAATTTTCTAAAATCTTATGAAACATACGAGTTTAGAGAATTTCCAATATTCCTTAGGATATTTTTCAATAAGATTTTGGAATCCTCATGACTTCTATAGTAAACATGCAAATTTTCATAAGAATCGGATGAAAACTATGGCTAAGACAAATTATTTCCCTCTGGAGGCACAAGTGCCTCTGGAGACCGCATCCATTGAAAAACTGCAGTTTCACCCAAACTTCAAATGGTCGTGAAAAAAAACCATTAGAGATAGCCAAGAAATATTTTACACTGTTTCATTCCAGCATGGAAGGATGAAAATTGGCAAGTTTCATCAAAATCCGAGTCGGTGGGTGTCGTGCCTGGATGAACTGACATGGAATGACCCTAATTGGAAAAACTCCTGACAATAATTCTCCTTTTTAATAATTCCAAGATCTATTTAAGAAGTCCAAAATGCTGAATCTTTATTTTTGATGATAATCTCCACAGTCCCAGAAAGATTATTTTTATCACATATCCTTTCTTTTTTAGTTCCATGCAAATCTTTAACGGCTTGAGTTACAAGTTCCAAGCCCCTTACACTTGGGCACAGGCAGTGACAATAGGAATGTGGAAACTTTCTATGGCCAGTGCTAGCACCAAAGCCAGTTATTGTTCTGGCTCTAGTGTTGTGTACAGTAATGGCCTGACAGATTTGCTGGCATGTCTAGTAACTTAATTCTGCGAGTGAAAACACTTATCCCTTGAGTGGAAGTAACTCACTCCACTCAGCCTTGGATATTTTCGTCATATTTCAAACTCAATTCTTGAATGACCTTCAATGTACGTGCTTTCTATGTGCTTATTGTATTTTCTTTCAGCTGTTGAAAAGGAAATCGCCCCTGCTAGTGTGGAGACTGAAGCAGCACCCCTCGTCAGTTTATCAGAATTGCATGTTGGCATGCCATGTGCAGCTCTTTATTCAGAAGATGGTGTCTGGTACAGAGCCTGTGTGGACACCGAGGCTACTGAAGATGGGTTGGCTGTGAGTTTCGTGGACTATGGCAACAAGTCTGAGGTGACTGCAGGGAATGTGAGGCAATTGCCGAAGGAGTTATGCTCGCTGCCTGCTCAGGCAATATGCTGCTCTCTGGTGGGGTTGGGAGAAGGCGAGGATGAAGAGAAGGATGTGGAATTTGAGACGGAGGTGACGTCTGGGGAGGCGACTTACAGTGTGACCTTTGTGAGGAGGTCTGTGAATGGTGGAGATGAATGTGTGGAAGTGCTGCTGAAGAACAAGGAGACGGAAGAAATTGTGAACAGCCGTTTTGGTGGATCTGACGAGGTAATTAATTGCAGGATAGTTATAGATTCATTCATAATAAACACCAGAGGATTTCCTATTTCTCACCACTTGCAGTCTACAGCTGAAAGGTTGCAAATAGCTTGTTATGCGTCAGGAAGTGCCATATGAATTTGAAAAGTAAATACAACTTTGTTTATACCTATTGACATTTCTTTCTGTATTCACAGCCTTAATAAACCAGTAGGAATAGCTGTATAGGTGTAATATTACAATCATAGCTTTGTAGCTAAAAGGCGATTTTTCATCCATGAGATTCTGAAAGTTTGATTGTTTCGCTATAATTGAATGTGAGTTGGTGGCAATTGTGGGCCATAACCTCTTCTTGGCATTGAGAGATTGTGCTCATTGTTCTTTTCACTGCCATCTCAGTGCACTACAGATTGTAGAAATAGCTACCCTAGGTAATTCTACTGAGAACAAACTATTAGAACTCTTGAGAAATCTCCTACTTAGTGTACCTCACTCCTGTTGTAAGGCCTGTAACTGGTGGAGGCTTTTATTCCATACTGTTATGTCTGTAATGAAGTTTTACTAATGTTCAGGTATAATTGCAAAAGGCGTCCAAAAACTGTAGCTGCTTTCATATCTAATGCTATCCCCTGTATTTGCATGTGTTATCAGTGCGAAATCTAGGTGAAGGTTTTCTAGGAAATTTAGGATGACTCTACGAAGGTAGGATCATTGTGAAGTTGGATTGTATTAACATATCCATCCAGGATTTTATTTAAAATTTGGGATAGCTCCAAAGTGCATAGTGGAGAACAATTATTCTTCTTTACTTTAGTAAAAGTATGAATATGACCGCCAAGCGTGATAGAAGCACAGTTACGATTCCTGTATAAAATGTAATATTTTGTGGAGGCTGCAACAAAGACAATTCTAAATGTTATTGCTTACTTTTCTGCAACAGTCGTGCTGGCAGTTATGTTCAGGCTACGTAACTTGAAACATAGGCTTTTGCATCAAGATTCATTAGTATCGGAGGCTTTCGGGAGCAGCTGTGCATAAAGTGCAATATGCAGATGCTCTTGAAAGCCTCCAAAACTAATCCGGGTATATGTATAAGTCTTTTGCCCTTGCCTTTCTTTATCCCTATCAGTTTTCTCATGAAGATTTTTAAAATTGATACTTTCTTAGACTATATTTTGTTATTTAATGGTAGCCATTGGCCAACATAACAAGATCATTGTGTTTAGTTATTTTTAATCCTTTAACCAGTCACCACTTTCATTGAGCTATTAAGTTGATCATAGAAAAAGTGGTTGGCTAGAGTTATTTATTTCAGCGTGACTCAGTTTTGGTGTTTTTTGCATGCCCCCTCCTTATGAGTAGACATTTTGTTCCTCTCTATTTTATTACACCCTCAAAATTTGGAAAATTATTTCATGTCTGTTGAGGGTTTGTATGTCATACTCAAGTGTTTAATTATGTAATTTACGTATTATTACAGCTTCCTGCCTCATCTGACTCTTGTATTTCTGGCGATACTGTACCTGATGGTGCAGAAACCATACCAAAGCCTCTGGTTGAAATTGGCAGCAGTATGGACGTTGATGTTGTGTATGTCGCTAGCCGCAAAGAGTTCTATTGCCAGCCTCGAGGCACAGCTGATCAACTAACATCTCTTATGGAAAAATTAGCTTTGATCTGTGAAGCTGAGGTGGAGAAAGGTTTGTGATTGTTATAAGAGTAGCTGGTAGCATGAAATATTTATTTTTTTTAAAATAACATTGGTCTAATTTCTTTTGGTTTGATTGCTTTCAGCTAAAGGAACCAGTAAAGCAAAGATACCAAAAGCCAGCCAAATAAGTATTACCTCTGTGGAGCCAGGAATGCCCTGTTCTGCACTGTTTTCAGAGGATGGGGTTTGGTATAGGGCTTTGGTAGATGGTGAACCCAGTGAAGCAGGGTTGCCAGTGAAATTTGTGGACTATGGTAACAAGAGTACAGTGGCTGAAGGTTCCTTAAGAGAGCTTCCTGGAGATATGCGTATGCTGCCTTCACAGGCAATTTTCTGTTGTCTTATGGGTGTTGGTAACGATACTGGTGAAGAAGCAGAAGCAATGGATGTAGAGTTCGAAATTCAAGTGACCTCTGGTGAGAACTCGTACACAGCTATGTTTGTGAAGAAGTCATCGGAGCAGAACGAATGCTATGAGGTTATTTTGAAGAACAAGGACACCGGGGAGTGTATAAATTCACTGTTTGGTGGCTCCGATGAGGTGAGAAACATAATAATCATCCTGAGCCTATAATTTATGAATTCCTAACTTTACCTCATGTAATTTACTTTTGAGTTTAATGGAGCATTTTTCTCATTGATAACTATTTTTTTTTATTCGAGAAGAGAAAATTATTGTTTCTTTTCATTATAATTTTATTCTTGCATTATTTTTGCATTCATTGTTCAGCCATTCAATGGAATTCCTATTGTTTGTGTTTTATTGTCCAAGATTTTTGAGTGTTGAAAAAAATCACGTTTTCAGATTTTATAAATCTTAGCTGTTGACATTTCCTTAGATCTTATAATCTTTCTGAACTTAATGTTTTATGTTTTCTTAATACATTCCATTAATTGAAGTAATCTTCATTTCTCAGTGTGCTAAAACTCTTCCTTCCCATACCATATTGTTTTTTCCATTATTCCATCATATTATAATATAATAATTTTTCTAGGCTACCGAGACAGATGCTAATGCATGTAATCAGGATCAATCATCTGCCATTCCCAACCCTGAAATAATTTTGGGCTCAACAATGGATGTGGAGATAGTGTACGTTGCCAGTCGGAAAGAATTTTATTGCCAACCCAAAGATTCAACTGAAGAACTTCAAGCGCTGATGAACAAACTAGCTATAATGTGTACGGAAGAGGAGGAAGAAGAGGAGGGTATGTAGAGTTCTTGGAACTAATGCTTTTTGTGTTAAAGTTAAAGAATTTCGAGGATATAGAGAAATGAATTTGTGAGTACATGGTGGCAACTGCATGGATGAATTTTTATGTCCATTACTAAACAAATATTCTGCACTTTGCCTTAAAAATCTTAGCATTTTATCACCTGAGTTTTCATAGTTCAGTTTTCTTTTTATTGATACAGTAGATTCCGGTTAATTGGCACATATCGTGACTTGTGCACTTTGCCCCAATTAAGCGGCTGCCCCAATTAGGCGAACTATCCTGTATATGGGCATAAACAAACGTTGAAATTATAGAAAGAAGACTAAAGAATGTTTATAATGCAATAGTTTATTAAAATATTGATTTGATTAATAAATCAGTGAGTTTAGTTAATTTATTATAATTTTTAAAAATTAAAACAATTTTGTTAAAAATATTTTTCACAGCCTCGGGCGACGCTGAATGAATGTCTTTTACTAAGTCCTTTTAAATAAAAGTCCTATCCTCTTGCAGATAGTATAACAACAAGATCTTTCAAAAAAGGGCAAGAATAGGAACATTTGTGAAAAATAAGAGTAAATCAAAGGAGGAAAATTAAAAAAAATAGTATTCTGAAAACAAAAAATTTTAATTTCGTCGCTAGTATAGGGTCTTTGTCACCGACTCATGGCTCAATAAAGCGGCATGCTGTCCCAATTAAGCGGAGAATACTCAGGGATATTCCTCTATTGGGTTCTGTTCTTTAAGATCTGCCCCAATTAAGCGGCTGCCCCAAGTAACCGGTGGACCCATTAAACGGAATCTACTGTATCTGGATCGTATAATTCTGTACTTAGTAAGTTCAAGTTAATAATAGTGTAATAATTAGTCATAGCCTGGGAAGATCAAAGCCATCATGTTACATATTTTGTTGATTTGCTACATTTTGGCTAAACTCTGGTTTTTCTAACTTCCCCCTTTTGTCCCCCACTAGTTGCTCCGCCATGCGAAAGCACCCTGAGGATGCTTGGGTTGAGACCAGGCATGTTCTGTGCTGCCCTCTACTCAGAAGATTCAGTGTGGTATAGAGCACAAGTTCTGGATGAACCCAAGGTCAAGGAAACTGGCTCAGGATTTGTGGTTAATGTGAAATTTATTGACTATGGGAATGAAGCTGAAGTGGAAGAGAGTGGTATCAAGGAGTTGATTCCTGCTCTGTTGGAATATCCTGCTCAAGCTATTCCGTGCTCTCTCTTAGGGATGAAAGATGGTTTTGTTCTTGATCCAGATAAAGAGGTTGAATTTGAAACTGCTGTGTCTGAACCAGAGGTGTTGTTGGAAGCTCTGTTTGTTTGCAAAGCAACTGAAAGTGACCACATGGAAATTTTACTGAGGCACAGTGGCAGCCAAGAAAGTATTAACCCACAATTTGGAGGCATTGGCGAGGTTAGTTTCTGCCTCCATTTAGTCATTCTTCAGGCCGTTTTACACGGGGCACGGAATTGCGCTGGTTAGCGCTGCATTAATTTCTAAAATGGCACGGAATTGCGCGAATGCATGAATGAAATTAGAACGGGCTATTTTGACGTCTTGCATCCACGCATTCTCGCATGTGTTCTAGCAATTCACCGCTTTACACGACCCAATTTTGATTGCGCCTTCACACATACGTCAGACTGCGCAATTCCATGTACCGTGTAAAGCAGCCTTTACACTTTCATCTTATAGTTTTCAATGTAAGATTTTATATTTTTAACTTAGTTTTAGTGGAATTCGCAGTGAAACCCATATTTTACGCTCTGAAAAGACTTCTTCTACAATTTTATATTTCAAACTCAGCAAAGTATTTAGGAGCATTGCTCCTTTAAGGTATTTACTCTTGACCAGGAATTAAAAAAAATGCTATATCTGGGAAAACCTAGATCAAAGGAGTGTAAAACAAAAGTTTCGCTGTTTCCAATGTTCCATTTTTTTTATTCTCTCACCAACCTATCAGATTGAAGGTTAGTGATTATGAATTGTGGAAATGAAGACTAAGTATTGTATTACACATGTATTAAGGGAGTATTTTACCCATTATTTTCTTATTATTTCATCTTCAGGTTGTTGGTGGTAATGGTTTTGGTTTAAGAGCTGCAATGTCTGCTGACCAGAGCCTTGATGTGTCAGTGATTTGGTTTGTGAGCCCTTTCCGATTTTATGTACAACCTATTGAGTGGGCGAAAGACCTAATACCATACATGGAATCTCTTCAAAAAGTGAAGAAGCAACCTCTTTCTCCATGGCCACCTGCCATTGGGACACCAGTACTTGCACGATTTGTTCAAGATGGTGGCCTCTACCGAGCAGTTGTTGAGGAAATGTGTGCAAACTCAATGGTGAGTCTTGTATTTTTCTCTTACATTGAATGAGATAATCTTTACTTTTTGCGTTAATAATTACACTATGATATTTCCTCTGTTATCGTGATGCGAGGTAGTTTTTAAATAAAAGATACTTTGTAGAGAAGACTTGAGCAAAGGATTCTTGCGTTCAATTTCTGTTATCACATTGATAACCATTATTCCCTTTATATTATTTGTGAGTCAGCTTGGCATCTTTGTTATTGCTGAATTTATTCTGAAATTATTATCTTATTATTTAACTGAAAGTCAACAGTGTTAAACAAGTTAAATTCCTGTGGGTTAGATGAAATCCATGTTGTAATTCATGTAATATCCTGTCATGGCATAATACGCAATGCAGATGGAATTAAGAAATGTTTAATCTTTCTTTTTGAATTTGATCGAGGGTCATGCTTTGTATTTTTGCACACTTTTCTAAGGACGTGTGTTCTGTAAACAGAGCGTTGGGAAAGGAGAAGCAATAATGGAAAGAATGAGGATTTTTTTAGCACATAATCTCAGATAATTCTTTTTGGGTTTGCCTTTGAGTCAGAGTTAATATTTCTGCCAATGTTTTGTTATGTGTCTCCAGTTGTAACATAATCATATTCTGGGAAGAGGAATTGATTGCAAGAGAGAAGATATTAATCTTTCCAGACATAGCAAGACGAGTGTCTGTTTCAAGTTTTCCCACGGGGTTACACTGCTGATGTTTGCCCCTATCTGTCTTGGGCAGTATTTTTTGTACATCTGCTGCATTGGTGACAATGTAAGATTTATGCCACAAATGCTGAGTGACCAGTGGAAAGTCCTACTAGAAGTCATGAATGTAGAAATGAGTTTTGAAGTCTAGTAACTTGAAGAAATCATTTATGGAGAAGAGGTACTTTCTTGGGTTTTGTGTCGTGAGGATGGAAACTTTATTCTGGGGTTTCCCACCAGGTGAAAGGATGAATGTATGCTAGGTTTGTTTGAGCAGGGATTTTTTTAGTCGAGTCATAATTTGAAAAAATCTACTGCTGCAAGCAATATTCAAGCTCTAGATTCCATATTGTCTCCCTGATTTAAGTTTTTTATCCCCCTGGGGTTTTTGTCTCTTCTATTTTACAATAAAAATATTTTATCCGCTGCGAGTTATTAGTGAATTTATTGCTGAAAACAAGGTGTGAATTATATTTAAGTATATCAACTGCCATGAAGAATGCAATCTAGATAATGTTATCTGGATTAATAAGTACAGATTATGGTAAATAAATGACCAATTAATTTCCCTGTATTTAAGGAATTAAAAGGATTGGAAATGTGAGATACAATTTTTCAAAACATATTTTATGTGAACAATGACTACGGAACTGGGTGACTAACTATAGAATGAGTGCATAATTTTAGGCTGAAAATTTTTATCACCGTATCCTCTATGAGAGGCATGAATTGGAAGCATGGCAAAATAGTTACTATTCTCTTGGGAAATAAATTTGTTTATCATATTTATCTCTTACAGGTCCGAGTGCAATACGTTGACTATGGAAATCGTGAATCTTTGAAGCAGTCTCAAGTTTGGAAGGCTGACCCTTGCTTCAAGACCAAATCTCCTCAAGCAATAGCATGTGCCTTGAAGGGCATAACCCCTGTAGATGGGATATGGCCCTTACCAGGATCCCCAGAGAGCTCTTTGGACAAGTATTTTGCCTATGAAAAATGCACGTGCATCTTCCACTACCGCATTGCTGATGAGTCTAAGGTCATAGATGGAGTGGATGGTGAATCACGTCTTTGGGTTTCACTATTGAAGGCAGATGGAACCAGTATTGCAGATGAATTGGTGGCCGCTGGCCTTGCTATCCATGATGATTCCTTGGCTATCTGCCCAGAAACCATATCTTCTGGTGTTACAGGAGTACCTGAAACAGTGGGAGAGGAAGGTATTAAAGTTGAAGAAGAGGCCCTTCAATCCGGTGTTGTGTTGCACTCCAATCTGATTTCTGGTCCATCTGAAGATTTACCGGAGACTTGTGATGATGAAGTTCTGAGATTAGAAGAAAATGATGTGG
Source organism: Ischnura elegans (assembly GCF_921293095.1). Lineage (NCBI taxonomy): Eukaryota > Metazoa > Arthropoda > Insecta > Odonata > Coenagrionidae > Ischnura > Ischnura elegans. The sequence continues at coordinate 96,065,163 of NC_060253.1, forward strand.
CCATTCCTGTTGATAATTGTGTGGAAGGTGAGTCATCATTGAAAGAAGAGATGTTAATGGAGACGAAAGAAAATGGGATTTTGGAGTCAGGAGAAAAACAGGAATCATTAGTATCCCCTGATTCTGATTTAACTGAAGACAAAGAGACTGAGGAAAGTGCCCAGGTAGATGGAGTGGTTGAGAGTGCCGATGTGTTAGTGGAAAAAATGAATGAATTACCGAGCGAGGCTGATGCAGAAGAGTTAAGTAAGCCGTCTCTTGACATTGAGATGGTCGTGGAGAAGCTTGGTGAAATGCACATGGACATCTTGAACCAGCAAAAGACCAGTGATAAGTTAGTTGATGAACAAAGTGAAGGTGGTGAAAGCAGACTAGTCAATGGTGAGGTTTCGGATATCGTTGACTTAGAAGTGTCCAGGCTTAGGAAAGATGAAGAAATTGTAGAGACTGATAGTTTAGTGCATGGTTTAGACAATGGGCCAGAGAGTTTGGACCTAGTAATGGATGAACTTCTACCCTGCAGTGACGTGGGTGAACCATTGAGCCTTGAAGTCGGCCTTGAGCTGTCCACATCAGAAGTCTCCACTGTTGGCCAGAAAGGTTAGTTGATAGATTAACATCTGTATTTTACCGTGCCTTATTATCTTAGTTCAATGTTAATAGGTACATGGACGTAAGATGCATAGGGGTAATGAAGTATTTCTTTCAAACCTTGCATGTATACCCTGATCCCCAATTCTCAGAAGAAAAAAATATTTTCCCAGAAACATTCGCCTTGAGCTCCCAGATCCATAAAACTCCGCATTTTAACAATATGAAAACACTTCAAGGACTTACTTAAATGAAAAATGACAATTTGACAGATTTTTATAAAAATTGACCTCCGCAGCCCTGCCTGGGTAACCACACACATTTGATTCAATTATTAATTTTTAACTGATATTACTTAAATTATTGATGATTTTACCATAGTTATAACAATGGATATTACCGTATTTCTCCGAATATATTCCCCCTCTGAATATAGTCCCCCACCTAATTTTGAGGCCTCAGTTTCGGGAAAAATTAAAAGAATATGCTTGAATATTGCCCCTTCTTTACTTTTCCCACAGGCACTTTTGGAAAAAAAGGGGGGGCTATATTCAGATAAGTACGGTAGTTAAGTTAAATATTTTTTGTATGACGTAAAACAAAAAAATTGTACTGGTGATTTTTTTTTCTTACTTTTGTAAACATGCATTTGCTGTATCAATACACTTGCAGCTGTTTATATGCTGCCTGTTACATTTCTCTTTATTAGGCAATTTGAAGTTAATTTTTAACCTTATCTGGTATTCATCACTGCTTAACAGATGTATCTAAATCATTAAGAATCAAATTATTTCCTATTGCATGGAAATGGAATTCGGATTCATAGTATGAATATTCAATCCTTCAATATTCTTGTTATAGGTAAGGATAGGATTTGAACTATTCAAAATTTGATGGAACCCTTCCAAATCCTTGGAGATGAGGTTCTGCCCATGCCTGATATATTTTTCTTAAACTCCCGCAGTAAGATATGAAAGGGAAATAATTCGATTCTCATATTGCGGCAGGAAAGAAGGCGACCTCCTCCCTAAGGGTGTGGTTTACTTTTTTCTGGTATTTATTTTTAACCTTTTAAAATGTGCGAAAGGGATATCAATAAATATCCTTTTGAAAGTCAGTGAATGTGTAATATTTGTAGTTGCTCAATATGCCTAAAGCAATGACAATAAATTTTCTGTGATAGAGAAAAAAATGCTCCATTTAAAGGGATGAAACTTACATATCTCTTGAGCTATTGTTTTCCTGGGAAATAAATTTAGCATGAAATGCCATCTCTTAGCTCTTGGCATCATACTAGGTTCTTCCAGGCTGAAGTTGGGGTCCTCTAAGGTCCTGAGCCCTGTTCTACATCAGCGTTAGTGAAATCCCAAAAGCAAGAGTCGAGGGAGCTATTAACCTGGAGTAACATTTTCCGGCCTATTGGTCAATACGAACTTAAGGGCCATACCAGCTCAAAATTAGCTCTTTGTTGTATGTTCATATATAAGTCATGCATTGTAACGGTTCGAACCGCGAGAGCCGCCCACTCGACTCCCGTTCGATCTCCACCGGACATGTGATAATAAATTTCTCCAATCCCCAAAATATAATAATGCCCCTACTTTGACTTACCTTTTCAGGGCCCCAAATCAGATCCCCCACTCGAACGCGCCCACGCGCACACTCACTTACAAATGGATTGAAGGCACTTGTGGCAATGGCAAATAATAGCAAATTCCATAAAATCTTTTTTACAACTGATTTTATTGAACTAAATGGCATCGATCCAAAATTTTACACAAGAAAAAATATTACCCCAATCACAACTGACAACTCTTTGTCAATAATTCAACGGCGTCACCTCCGACATGAAATTTAACCACACGTCTTCTCCTTCAAAATATCAATAGCACTTCACAAATAATTATTACACAAAACAATTCTCTTTTCCAATGAACAAATGTGATGGTGTTGCATGAACCTCACAAGAGTTGCGTTTCATGGCAATTATAAAATCAAATACGTTAATTCAAATGGCCACCCGTCTCAATTAGGGCTCAATGATACGCCAAGTAACTACCAAAGATTCACAATTATTGCTCAATCTTCTTAAAGCGAGCACTCGAATCTTGCAGGGCCGTGACGAAAGACCAGTCGTTCGCCCGTCATTTACGGAGCGAAGGTCAACAGCGCATTCACTAGGGCCTTTAGTGGAGAGTTCACTAGGACTTTCGGAGGGGGACAATCTGGATTGCAAAGGAATTTTAGGGCGTTGGGAAATTCCAAGCTTACGTCCTTCCTTGATGTCCAAGCCACCCCTCGCCAGCCGTCCATGTGCGTGCAACTCCGTCCACCTGCCGAAGTTGGGCTGCCACTGCTTGTCACTGCACTCACAATTCAACTTGATTAGTGCCAGCGCGTATGAGAGAGAGAGCTAGACCTCGTGTCTTCGCCTTTTATCACTTCTCTTCTACCCATGAACACCTCCGATTCACCTACTAACACCCTCTTTCACACAATTCAGAGGTGGGTTTTCGAATGCTTTCCGGGAGAGAACCACAACGTCGCCTCTCCCGGAAATCCAACTTAACACTTTTTCACTGCATTTCACTTTTGTAACACAAATATTATGCATTTAAACATAAAATTAACACTCCACACAGATATTTAGTGCCGCATTTCACTCCCGATGCCAAAATGCGAGTGTGCGCGCGGACGTAACCCAGCCGCGATTATATTAATTTGCGCGTCGGGCCGACTCCGATCCGTACCGTTACAGCATTCACTGCATTTTCATTTGCCTGACATTAGGTTCTCATAACTGGGGAATGACAACAAGAAGCATGGTATACTTAATAGAAAAATTTTCTTTGCTCCCTATTGTCAAGAGGGGGGTACTGCCGTTCTACATGACTTGGTGCCAATGCCGAGTCAGCTGAAAAATAGATAATGAATCTCCCAGGGTGTACTCAATACTTGATTGAATAATCAATATTTCATCTTAGTTTTGCATTTTTAATATTTGGAACAATATTTAACTGTGCGTAACCAGTTTGTGCCGTAGAAACCAATCCTGGCTGCGTGCCGCAAAAAATAATCTCTGATGTCAACGCTGTTGGATTTATTAAGTGCACACATCTAATATTTTCGTACTGTTGTAGTTCATCACTCTTTGCTGCTTTGAGTATTAACACAGGTGATCCATGTTTCTTTTGCCAGTTTGGTGGTTAAAATTTTTCTTTCCCAATGTAGTTAGAGGTAACTCGAAGTTAGTATCAACTCTACCCATTCCCCAAATTTTCTGTTACAGGAAAGGTCTCTCATTACCTGTTTTACAACTGAGAGGTCACTTAATATTATATTTCTATTGAATGCAGAACTTGAAGATTGATCAGGTTTACTGTGGTTACTTAATAACATTTTATCAGACTTAAATTTATTAACTTGTTTCAGTGTTCATATAAACATCACGATATTCCCAAAGTCCGGTGGTTTCATTGCTCATGTCAGGTTTCTACTTTGTAACAGCCACTTTGACCACTCTGTTAATATTTTCTCCTAATTCAAACCAACATGTTTTAATTGACTTGAATGCACTCAGTTTGCAGACTCGTCAAATACTGGCCTTAGTTTGGGAAGTTATATTTGCCTAACATCTTTGAACTCAGTTGTGAAATTGATTTCTTCCACTGTTGTTAGATAATGCCCTGATGTGATTTATTGCTTTTCATGAAGATGCATCTTCAGAATTGGAAGTTTTTGAAGATGCTGAAGACACAACGTCTGAACTCGCCAAAGATGTCCTCAAGTCGTCTGTCGATGGTGACAAAGATGCTGCAGCCCGAGTGCAACAAGTGGTTGAGAAATATTACCAGGTTAATTTCCCTTCCTATATTTTAAAGATTAAATTTTTATTTATCATGTTTCTCAGATCATGGTCCGTATGTTATCTGTTTTGTGACTGATCCATTGAACTTCTAAATTCAATGTTATGGTTTTTGCCAGCATTTTGGTTTAACTTAACAAGTTTGGCTGCAGGATGTAAGATTATTATTTTAATAACTTGGTTATCCCATGTGAAGAATTAAAGCTTTTAGGGACAAAGTAAATTCATTAGAAATGGTAATTTATTATATCAGTTAGACTGTTCTCTCTTTAGCAAATTATTTTTTGCTCTTTCTTGTTATAATGACGTCAATTCATTGCATTAATATTTTATGTATGTATATTTTTTATTCGTTAAGTTGAACATAATTTATTATAACTACTCAAGAAATATTTATGCGCTATAATCTGTATTAGCTGATTTGTTAGTGGACTCTATAATGACTGTTGAATGAGTATCCTATGAGGGTCTTGGGCTTCATCACCTGTGCACACTTGTATTTGCTTATATATCTTAGGTCAAGTATATTTGCCAGGATGCAAAATTACTAAGGTAATTTCTATCCTATGTACAGGCTTTTGCAAAATGCTAGATTGCATTCTTGCTGTTTTACGTTGTTTACTTTTGTGATAATTATTTCATTGGCAATGCAAAAAATAATTTCTTTTGTCTTTCACTAATCCCACTACCTTGAACAGCTAATGCAGTACTAACTTTCTAACAAACAATCATAATATTATCTGTCCTTATTAAATCGCATACGTGCAGTTTCCTCTTCCAAATGCTATTCTTGCGGCAGCATGTTTGTAAATATAGCTTTATTTTTTAAACTGCTTTTAATGCTTGGCTATTTTTAATGCTAGTCATAGTGTGCAGCTTTAATGCTTCCTCCATGCTTTATATGAATATTTTGATGTACAACTTTAAAGCTATTTGCAGTATTTTTTATCTGATAATCTTGATTGTTTAAAGATATTGAGGTCTGGATCTTCTCTTGTATATCAGACTTTTATCTGCAGACGTGTTTCAATTTTTTTTTTTTAAACGTTCCGGCAGATTCTTAAGCCTGAACTGCGTATCAAAAAGAAAAAGGTGATTATTTCCCATTGAAGCTATTGGCTTTTCATAATATGTTGAATATTACTTAAAATAATTGTCTAAAAATATTTGGATTGCGAATAGGTAGGCCACCTCTCTCCCTTATATGTTTCTGTGAAATATTACTTGAGGAAACAAACTCATTGTATTCACTGGTCTTAAGTTACTAGTTAGGTTAGTGCAGATTTTGAAATCTTTCTTATAGTCCAAATTTACGCTATTTCATCATGTCTAGCATGAAAGATGGTAGCCATTGGAGTGGAGCAACAATTACATCCATGATCATATAGGTAGAAGGATTAAGAAAAATAGATGGTAAATCTATAATGATCATTTTCGTAGTACACAGTTTCTACCTTGACTTCAGTGTCATGACTTGTGACTTCTGCTCCTATTCTCTATTAGTTGTTATTCTTTTGTATAATTTGGGAAGTTTCTTATTCATTGAAGAGAAAAACCTATCAAGTTGACAAAATGGTGTCAAAATTAGTCTATGGGCAAAATTAACAACTGGGTTGGAGTTTGCTGACAGTCTGGTCAGCAGAAGTTTTTGTGGGCTACAATCCAGTGATCAGTAAATAGAATGCCAGATAATCAGGCTACCACTGTATTCTCAGAGTGGCTATCTGCAGGTTTTCAGCAGTAGGCTCAAATAACCAGGTTGGCATTTGAAAGATAGTCACTCTTGCTATGAAGTAAATTAATTGGTGCTTATTATGTTTAGGATCATCTATTTGTAAAACACTTATTTTGGGACTTGTTAAAGTAGAATGCTTATTAGGCCACTTCTTCGACTTGACATTTTGCCAGCATTCAGGTGACTTTGCAGGATTTTAACCACAAAATATTTTCTGGGAGGAGGTGGTCTCAAGAAAAGGAGTTCTTGATTCTTTTGGATAGTGTTAAGACTTGAAACCCGAAAACATTTTGCAGGTTTTTAACTTGGCTTGACTTTATGCAGGGTAGTATTAAACTCAACTCCTATTTGAAATTTATATTTTTACATGCACAGTTTTTGTGGTATTAAACTGCCCTCTACATTCCAATTCAATGTCTATGTCTTCAGCGTCAAATTGAGTGATATTTATTTTTTAGATAACTATGCTTAGGTGTTCACTTCATGTATAAGAAATTCTGAGTAGCATGGAGAAAGTATCTTGCTGCACATATAGAATTTTTACTTGCTCTAAGTGATAGTCATAATAGCAATATTATATTGGTGTTCATGTCACTTCACAATGCTTAACTAGCTTGCGACTCCATATTAGTAACAAATGCTTTCCTTTCTGTATTATTTCATTCTCCCGAAACTTGCCTCAAACTATTTCAGGAGTCTGCCAAGCCTTTGCCTATTGAAAATATACGAATAGGTGGAGATTACTTTGCGCAGAGCCCTGCTGACTGTGGTCAAGTGGTGCCGGTGAAGGTGTTGGACGTGTCGGGTACTTTGGGTGCTGTGGTGGAGTTTAGAGAAGGATTTGTGGATGAGGTTCCTCTAGACAAGGCAAGGGGAAGATCCCACTGGCAATTACTCTAATAATTTTCTTGAAATCTATCATCCATTTTTCAAATATGCTCCTCTTTGTCTTACTAATGTTTCTTTCAACATTTTCAAGGTATTTTTTAGGTTAGTAAATTACTGTCATTCTCCTTCACTCTTCAATTCTACCCAGCTAATGATTCACATCTTGAATTAATAATTCTTCCATCAGTATTCCCATTTTGCTTTGTTAATGGTTATTAAATAATTGATTTTAAACTCAACCTGTACTAATGTGATCAAGATATGATCAGAATTGCATTGATGGCAATCATTGATCATGTCTATTTGATAAATAGCATTATAAATTTAAATTCTTTGTTCAGGATGGTACATACTTGTACACTTCCGTACATAAAAAGGCAAATATGATGAGAACACAAAGAAATGCCTAAAATAAGGCTTACCTGTTGTGAGCTAATTTTAAAATGTCACAGCCTATATATCTGGTTTAGCAATGCAGAAAAAGTATCTCCATTCTATTTTAGTGTACATATTTTTACCCTACTTACTGAAGTAATCATAAGAAAAATTAGTAACTTTTTGGGTCGGGAGTACTACATGAAGTCAAATTATGTGTAAAAAGAGGTGCAGGTAGCAAAAATAATTTCACCAAAAACTATAAATATTAGATCTTTTTCAGTATTCAATTTGTTCCTCTGTTCTTAAAATCTATTGGCAGTGGTTTCATGCTTAGTCTTTTGGGCACATAGTGGCAGTTTATGTGCTGTGTCTTCATTTTATGTCTATCTTTTTTGCATTTTGAAAAATTCAATGGGGAGCCAGTTACATTATTAGCATAGTAGATGAGATCACATTTCGGGGTGTGGTTTTGGATCCCAGCTTAGGGAAATTGATTTTTTAGCCTAGTTTACATTTTCCAACTTAATGGGCACATCTTCTTTGGATTACTTGGTTAAAGTTATGGTTGTGGTAGTTCCATAGTTTTTTAGTCCTTTTTTCTGGGTTATGGAAAATTTTATGAAAAATATACTTATTAAATTAAAACCTACTGCAGGATATTATCATGATATAGGGTCCAGAAATATTTTTATTTCATCATGTAAATCAGTAAAATTCACTTATATCTTTACTAATCCTGACTGAGTTATAGTTCTGGTGAGGGAAACCTCAATTTTCAATTTTGTCATTCATTTATGGAAATGAGCAAACTTAGGGAAGTTGGGACAGGTCATGAACTCTTCTGGTACAATTTTTCTGATCATAATCTGATAACTACTAAGCTATGAAGAAACCTTTGGATTCTTTTAGTTTATTTAATTTGAAAAATTATCTCTTAAATTTTCCACATCTCTTTTTAAGATCAAGTACCTTACTCACAGACTGACAGGTTATTGATTAAGTCTGTTTTCATTGTTTGTAATCACTCTTCAAGTGAGCTTTGGTAGTCTAGTTTGATAATTAGTACTGTTCGCACTTTAATTTCTGGAGACATGCATTTTTCCACTGAATCCCATTGTCTTTGTCATGCCTGTCTTAGCATTTCCTCATTCAGACCGAAACGGTATTTCTATTTACATCCCTAGTATTCTGCGTGTTTCATTAACCTTTACATACACATCTTATGGCATGATCAGTTCATTCACAGTAGTTTACCTGGTAGTATATCATTTTTTTTATTCATCTGTGTCATTTCTTCACAACAAATATCAACGTAAATACCTAACAAAAAAAAGACTGCAATTATATTCCAAATAATAGACATTAAACGTCTGACAATATGCAGATAGTGAAGTAATGATAGACTATTTCTGATCATGAATTTATTTTGAAGGGCCATTCATGGAAAGGAAACGGTGTAGTGTAAATGTTGAGGAAATAGCTTAGTGTTTCATCAAAATTCGTTGTATAAGGTAAAGGCTCTGCCATCACTGGCTAGAGTAATTCTGCCTCACTCATCTCTCACGGCCCACTATTAGTTGCAGAGTCAGTTTCTGGGACATTAAACTGGCCATTTTGGGCAGTCGTAAACCAACCTTTTTTGAAATGAAAAAATTGGTGCTTAACAAACTTCACCATTTACCAAGTGAGCAACAGGGATGAAAAGACTGCTTAGTTACCTTCTTAAAAAAGCAAATGCAATCTGTTTTCTCTTCAAATGCAATTTGTTTTGTTTTACAGCATCCTCAACAGCCTAAGCCTTCATAAAACCTTTTCTCTTAAATCAAGGGTGAACATAATATTAAGTAAAACTTACTTGCCTCAATCATGCATGGTTAGAGTTAATACCCTTCATAATTAACAGCTTTTGTGAGGTTGTACTTATAGCCAAGAAAGAATTGAACTTGTTGCACATGAAAAATGTTTGAGTGTCACGCGTGTATGATGCATGATTTCTCTGCTAAGTACAGGTTGAAACCTCTCTAGTGTGGCACCCTTGGGACTGGTCCGTTGCCAGATTATGGAAAATTCTGGTTCATAAAATGCATCTCTGATGAATATGAACTTTGATAACATGCTCACTTCCTAGTCGTAGCAGGTCGTACTAAATACTTCAAGGGCTACTTAAATAACATCCAATGCTGAGTGGTATTATCGCAAAGGACATAGCGTTTCAAGTGATATATTCATCAGAGGTTTGTAGGAAAATTCAGAGCTTCAGCTGTATATTGTTTTGATAATTCCTCCACTTTCCCTCTGAAACTTAAAGCCAGGTCAGAGCTTGTGCTTGCCACCCCTCTGTGTGGTTCTATTAGCATTGTCCCAAGCAAAGGAAAGGGACCAGAGTAAGTCTTATAGGGTAAATCCTTACATGAGAGCACATTGTCACAGGGTTGAATTAATGAAGTACAAATGGGAGAGAGGTGCCCTCAACATTACTTTTTAATGAACAATTTGGCTTTGGGTTGAGCTGGAGAACCACGAACAGAACTATTTTGCGTGTTGGATCTAATATAACAGAGTTAGTGTGCCCTAGCCTCTGGCATAAAATAATTCTCAAACCATTCCAGGAACAATTAGAAAGTCATCCATCCCTTCTTATTTCCCCGATAGATCACTAGGAAATTTCCACTCTCTTGAAAGCCCTAAGGTATACACTCTTATCAATGACATTAGCTAATGCCGATGAGTGCCAGCTGCATCACTGCACCCTAGAGGTGTTACTTATTCATTCGACTCCCTCATGCACTTTGCTGCATACTCTGAATCCTAAGCAAGTGTTTTCTGGGGCATTCAATACCAATACTCAGCACTTTCATCTACGTGGTGCTCATGTTCTGGCTATGAATTTTCAGAGGCCACTATTTGGGCAAATTCACCAGTGAAACTGTGGACTCCCTATCAGCACTTCCATTTTCACTACACACACTAGAAATCCCATCCCTGTCGTTAAACATCTGCAGCTAACCTGTGCTTGCTCAATTTGCATCTATGTGGAAATGCTCGCACCATCACTTTGCCATAACTTAAACCACTGAATTAGTTCACTGCCTAAGTCCTTATTTTTCTACTTTTGAAAGTTATGTACTTCTGCAATCTTTTCTGGCTTTATTTCTCCAAAGAAATTTAAAATATTCTCCTTGTATTTCTTCAAGTTGTACACTGCTGAAGTCACAATGCCATAACTTTTGCTTAAAGCTCTGACTGAAAATTGGAATCAAGGAAATAAAACTTTGTAAGGTTCACTGATTGTTTAATTAAGGGCACCAATATGGAGAGGTTTCACAAAGTAAAGCCTGAAGTTATTAGTTATATTCTGACTGAAAAGTTAAGTTTCCCCTTTTTAGCACAATTATTCACACTGCTTGGCATCATGAATACTTGGACATGATCAAATAAATTAGCGGGAAACTTTTTAACTAGGGACGAGTTGGCATGGGTAAATTTTAGCTTCCATGCAATTCCTTGCTGCTAGTCGATATGATCCAAACAGCACCACAGCATGGAAAACCACAAATTAAAAAGCTTGTATTCAAGGTGCACCATATAATAGGGATGCAGGACCATAGAATACTGGACTAAAGAGGTTCAACCTGTGCATACAGTAGAAGATCCAGAACACATTGAAACAGGGATATTTGGGAAGTACGATTTTTCTACTTTCTAGATCACTCTCATTTCAGTGACCAATTCAATTTACATTGTAACTGCCGTCACACCTGGGTTGATGATGAATAAAAATAGCTTCATTCCTGGGACAACCTTTCTTCTTTTTTTTTAGCTCATCAACTAGAATATTCTCATGAAAGTTTTGCAAGAGTAAATTGAATATGCTGGGTTGTGCTTCTTCATCATCATTCGGCAAATGCAGTGCCAGGAGCTTCGGCTCACGAGTGGGGTGACTTATCTTCATGTAACATTTGGCTCCCTCCTTCTGATCCCAACATTGGACACTTTTTTATAAAAATGTATCTAATGGTTCTAAGTCATTACTGAATTACCATAGATTATCTTAGTTTTCACTTTTGAAGTTGGACTTAAAGGATTACGTGACTACTCATGGCATGAGTTATTCTCTGAGAGTAGCTACTACGATGGTTTTCTAGGAATGGTTTTCATTGATGGCTCACCAACCCCTCCCTTTCAATTCTCCTCTTGGTAGGCAGTCCATTGTTAGCCCAACGTCTACCTATGCCACTATTTTCCCTTTTCAAAAGAGAAGGCCCGATATTTTCTGTGTAGTTCACCCAAATATCCTTTCTTAAATCCATTTCAAGTTCAGTTTTATGGATGTTTATTTGATTCGTGAACGAGAATATTCTTTCTCTGCAGGACAACATTATGAGAAAATATTGTCCACATCACTTTTTCCGTATAACACCATGCAGATGGCTATCAGAATCAGTGTTGATCAAAGGATATTTTTTTCTTGTTAGCCTGGTTGTGCTCTTCAAATCCCTCCTTGGCTAATATTTAATGGAATCAAAATCTTCATTTGTTGTGTAATACTCTGAGAGTCGATTAAAATGCCCCAAACCAAACATTAGGAACAAATATGCTTGGTGAGTGCTTGCTAGTTTTTATTTTCATTCCGATGTGCTGCGTAGCTATTACTGAAGAAAAAGATTGCTTTTACAGCATTAGATGGTATTGGCTTAATCTCTTTTACCAAGGCGTCAACTCATCGTTATGAGGCCTACTTTCACTGGCTTGAAAGGAATCCCATTCACTCCCATGGAATGCCCCTCCACGTTGATTATCCACCATTAGCTTAAATGTGCTTGTGGAATTCCCATTTTCACTTGATTGAATTCTTTAAAATATCAGCCTGCAGTGTGTGCAACCAGCAACCCGTACTTTCTCTAAACTGTGAATTTACTAGTCTGAATTTATATTAGTTCTTAATTTGGTATAAGGTAATCCACATTTTGCTTGGAAGGTGTGCAAGAGTGAAGAATTTGTGTTCAAAGGATAAAATCATGTAAATTCCAAGGTTTCATGAATTGGTGTGCACGAATGAATGGTTTCAGATGCACGTATGCCTTTTACCAACATGTATTATAAAAGCTTAGATTCTTCAAGGCTTGTAAGATTGAATTAACTGTTAGATATGGTTGTGAAGATTTCTCGCGCTTCACAGTGGATAAGATTTTCCATATCTCCTTTGAATGTTTCGACGAGCGACTTGCCCATCATCCTCGGGGATCCAATGCCATTCTGTTCGTACATTGAGTTAATATACAATTAACTGCTCCTAATAGTGGTTGATCTTTCACTTTCTCTTGATTGGCTTCCAGTTCCCTTTGAACTTCCAGGAGGTGGGCCCATATTCTGCTTCTGTTGTTGCCGCTCAATTTTTTTATTGTGTTGCCATGCTATGGGACCTTAATAGATTATTTCGCTATGCAATTCCAGTACCCATAGGATCAACAGAAGAGCTTCATTTCTTCCCAGTGAATCTTATGGTTGTGATGTATGCTGTGCTAGGCTACAGCTGATCTTTTAGGCTGCCATAGTTGAAGGTGTCTGCGATGTTTTGTCAGCCTCTTTCCTATTGGCTCCTCTCTCCAGTGTTAGATGTGTAAAATTTGTAGGACTATTTTCTGATCCCATGGATAGTGGGAACTCTGAGTGATAGAATCTATTCACACCTGACGGCATTGCAACATGGTAAAGACAGCGGCTACAACACAAGCAGAATATGAAACATTCTCCTAAAATTCCGAGGGGACTGGCAGCCAGTCAGGAGACATATGCATACATTTAAACCCAATGCACCAACGGAATGACATTGGATTCCCGAATCCCTGAGCAAGAGGGGCCAGTTGCTCATGGAAACGTTGGGAGGAGAAAAGGAAAATATTAGCCGGTGTGAAACCAGAGAAACTTTTATATCCATAAATCTGTGGGAAAAAATCTGGCATTGCTTTACTGTTGGACCTATTTTCCATTTGTGCAGATTGGATGAAAAACACGTCATCCCTATTTCTCTCATGTCAACTAGTAGGTAAAGGCATGATTATATTTTTTTTCCTTAAAATTGGTTTTCATCGAGTAGACTTAGGTAGAGCCAAGATCACTTATAATGGAATCTATAGTTACTGAACCCTTTAAATTGCAATAAAAGAAAATGGACATATATGACTGGATATGCTATCAAGATTAATTACTTTTGACCCTCCGTCGGACGCAATGGATCTGAGAGGCATAGTGCAAGTTTTTTTCATTTCTCCATGTCAATTGGTGGCATGAAGCCTTGATGTTTATAGTAGCTTTTTGTTTTGACAATCTCTATGCAGCCTTTAACTTTTCGCATTTATGCCGACAGATCAGTGGTGTATTATTCAACATAGTTAAGAGAAGTAATGGCACAGTAAAGCAAAATAAAAGCATTAGTAGATGAATAAGATACTGATCTTATAGAATTCACATGCTAAAATACATTACTTATTATAATACTTATCAGCCTAATGAGTGCATTAAATCGCTCCTTGCTGGATTGGTCCGGGGCCGTATGATGGCATCTAAAGGGGTCTATGCTTAGCTCTAAAGACATCATATAAGTGTTCGAGTACACTAATAATGGTGCTTTAAACGTTAAAGGTATTCCACTGAGCTATTCTAAGAGTAAATAATGGTTTTCAAATCTGTGCCTATCACATTCATTCACATTGCACCTGACGAAAGGTTAATGGAGTTATCTTATGTGAGCAAAAGAGTTTCACTGATGGTCACTGATAATGTTTTACATCTCTAGTAATATCTTAGTTCATGTTGCAGTGTTGAATGTCATTTCACTATATCAACTAGAATCTTATATTACCTTTTTTATATTAATCATTACCATAGCTTCAGGAAGATGTCACACTAATCAATTGGTTTTTATAAAAATTTTTGTAGTTTTCTTTGATGGGCTGACACAATTTTCATTGTTGCATGGTTGGTTGTTACAAATTTGATATTATTTTTGTGTGGCATTGGATGTTGTGGCATAAATTCTTGCAAAGAGTAAATGATGGTCGTAAAACCGAACTGCTTGTCAATTCTTACTGGCAATTGATAGAGCGTGTGATTAAGTGTTTGGAATGAATGCTGATTGTAAATTGAGGAGTACCTGTATGTAGGCCTGGGTGATGTTGATAATTCAGTATTGGAATATGATAATTTTTTAATTTCATTAATTTAAATTGCTAATTAATGAATAATTATTGAACAATACTGTATATAGTCTTATAGGACAAAATAAATTGTTGCTCTAGAATGTCATGATATCCTGATAAAATATTTCCTTTTTATGAAAGAGGGCGTTAAATAGTATTTTGTCAGAATATCTTGATATATTTGATGTATCACTCTGGCCTTTACTTATTATATTTTCTCAACTTGGGTTCAACATCAATAGGGCACATAATTGTTGAAGATACAAACTTTTGCTATTTTTAAGCATAATTTGTTTTTACATGATAGTGAGTTTGGCTATTGTGATGATTTTTTCGTGATTTGAAAAGGTGTTTCGACCATCATGGTGCTTAATTAATTTCAAACCACAAATAACCATCACTTTTACCTTTTCTGCGAAGTAAGTTCAAACCACAGAAAAACAAACCTGCGATAAAACTCTAAATCTTGATGCTGCCACATTATGTCATCTTAAAATGTCCATTAAATGAAGAAGCAAAGGCTATAGTTATGCTGTAGTTAGTTATGCCTAGTTTATGCTGCCAATAATGGGTTCAATTTTCTGTACTGAACTTCATGAAGTCGATAAGAATACTCATAGAAATGACTCAGCATTCACTTGGAATACTTGGGGGTGAACACATTCACGATGTAACTGTGCAGCTACCGCTGTAAAGCTCTTTGGGGAATTTCTCATGTCCTCTTGTCTCTGACCTAGGTGCATGTATTTTATCAAATGTTGTGCCCTATTTCTACGATTATTCTGTTTTTAAATTTGCTATTCTATGGAGCCAGCCAGGGATTCTATCGCTATTTTAAACAAGCCAGGGATTGATTAAATTTGATTTTTCACGATGGCCACCATGCTCTACACTTTTCGTTGCTTCCTTTCTGCTGTGCCAGTGATACCTGTCAGGCCTATTCGTGATGTTTTAGCAATCCGTGGGATATTTAGTGGGTTTCAAATGAAAGTTGAACCACAAAGCAAGTATTTTTGTCAGCTGGAATGCTGAAAATCGGTAACATTTTACTTGCCTTGACTGGTGTGTTTGCAATGTGTTGTATGTATTTGGTAAGGAGTAATTTCTGCAATGCTGAGATAGACTGGATTCATAATTGTTCTTTTCTAGCAAAAAAGCCTGTTCGTAGCTATAAACACAAGCAAGAAAGATTCATAAGAAGCTGGACCATGTTATAACAGATGCGATCTTTACAAAAATAAAAAAAATAAACTGTTTCAATAGCAGTAAAACTACAAAATACATGATGTATTTATTTTGGCCAGTATACCACTTGAAAACATAGAAAACCATGCATTAATATGCTTTCTCAAATATTCGTGATGGTGATTTAAAAATCTCATTTTGTTCACAGAAATGTTTTAACATAAGATTATATTTACGGCTTTTATTACGAACTGGTTCTTTATATCATTTTTTATTCTAATTTTTGGCTCTTTTTATATTGCTTTGTGAAGGTTTTATTCACTACAAACCAGGAGCGATAATTGTCAGCCATCAATTTTTATTTGTGCAGAGAGAATTAGTGTTACATTAGAACATAAATTTAAAAGTGTTCTTCGGTTGAAACTTCTAGTGTTTATTTAATTTTTGTCTTTGTATTCTTCAGATTTATGAATGCCCTCCAGATATGGCTGTTTTGCCAAGTCCAGATGCTTCGCCAATGGCCAGCTTGACAGTTGTGGAAGATAAAGTGATCTCTGCATTGGATGATGGGCAGGTGAAATCGCTGAATGACCATGAACCGAAAAGGTTAGACATGTGTTGTTGTGATGATTTTTCACTTTGTTACGGAGCAGTCATTTACATAGTGAAATAAATTAGTTAAAAGTCTTCTCAATGAAACTGGTTTTCCAAATTAAGATTATTTCTGTTCAGATTTTTTCATATTGTTGCCTAAAAGTGTTGTCAAATTTATTGTGATTTTAAAATTTTCATCATACACAATTTTTTCTGTGTCAAGATTGATTTTTCAAAATCACGACACATTTTAAGTCTGAATAATAAAGCCTATGAAAATACATATTTTTACCTATTTGAATGTTTATTTTGGTCCCTATGTATTCGTATACCTGGGTATTCACATCCCAAGCCATTATGATTTGATAAAGATTTTAGTTGACTACAACTTGTAGTTATACATTTAATGAAAAATAAGTCACGTCAAATTGCTTAAGCCAGTCATGCATTGTGACAATGTGGTCACGTTTGTTTTATTTAATCTTTTGTGGAATAATTTAGTGCACATCTGAATACTTAGTATCGATTGATAATTTTCCTTTATTTTTTCAGCGAGTTAGAAGCTAAAAAGAATGATGCTGAGAAAACTTCAGAATCAGATAAACCAGCCATTCCAACTACAAACGAGTAGGATGACCCAGGATATTAAAGTTTCATTCCTAAAGCAACAGAATTAAGGTAATGGTATTATTTTCTACCTGTGTTCTTAGCTTACAAATTTCCCTTAAGAATGTTGCATTTTTGGCAGATTAATTTAACACGAAATGTTGGTCTTAAATTTTTAATGCTTGCATGGAGCATTAACAAAATGTGGCTGATAGATTTCAGCGGAGCTTGGCTGCATGTCAGATAACATACGGACAGTAAATGCTGTGAAATTTTATGTGCCCTAGTTACCCATGAGTCACATACAGTAAAAAAATGTAAAAATGCAACCTGTATTATACAGTTGCTGCCATCACTATGAAATGTGGGAAGCATTTACTGTTTCTGCATAAGACTCTCTCTTTTGGGGGAGAGCCTCTCCTGGTTGATGCCGTTGTGTGGACAGTGCAGTGCGAAGTTTCATTGATAGCTCAATGGGAAGAGTATGAGCTAAATTCTATCTCCTTATTTTAGATATTATTTTGGGCTCTCATCTGGAGACTCAATTATCAGACGGGTAGTTAGTTTGCCAAAGAGTGAACCATGTGAAAGGATTCTTTTCTCCGGCCTCAATGACATACTTGTCAAGCATAATTATCAATGTAAATTCCTCTGCAATGGGCTATCATAGCACCTTCCTTCTCTTGTTTCTGCACTTTTTCTGTTATTAGTGTGTTTGTAATAAATTCTCTCTTTTATTTCTTTAAAATATTAATTTTTAGTTGTGAAGCATTAAAATAGGGTGACATCTTGACTTCCTAAAAATAAATATTTTGGTATGTTTTCCTGAGATTCTCATTTTCCCCTCACTTGTGTGAAGGAGAAATAGTTAAGTGTTCCCGGAATAATTTGTAGGATTGGATATGGCTGGATTAGACTATTGTTAAAATAATTTTCAATTGCTATTTTTGTTAATCTCTATAGTCCTCGGCTCAACTTTGTGGAAGTTCATTCTAACAAATGAAAAGAGAACTATGTACTTATCCACCAATTTATTCTCGTGGTAAAACTAGTTTCGACCCACTGGCGTCATCATCAGGTACTTATCATTAGTACGAGTTGTGATGAGTCACGAGTACCTGATGATGATGCCGCTGCATTGAAACTAGTTGTACCAAGAGAATAAATTGGTGAATAAGTACATGGTTTTCATTTGTTGGTATTATTATCTTATTTGTCCATATGACAAACTACTCTGTGGTTCATACCCACCTCTAAGGTGTGCAAACCCTGACTTGGGCTAAGTTTTGACATTTAACGTACATGCTCAAAATTAAATCAAGAGCTGACTGAGTATCATTATTTTTGTGTAAAAATTGTGTTGTTAGACATGAGATTTTAAAAAAATGTAAAATTTATCAACTGTCTACTAAGCTAAAATATTCCAATTGCCCATTATTTCATTTACAGGTTGAGTTGCCAAGGAGTCCAGAGAAATATGGTGTCTTAAAGAAGATGTTAAAATTAGTAGTTTAGTACAGAGAATTTATTTTGATTACAATACGCTTAGTTTTTTTAAGAGACTATAATGAAGGGAAAGGCTGGTGCTTCTGAAGGATTGGTGTTCTCAATTCTTGGCTGTGGCATAACATTTTTAGCCTTGAGTTCTATTTGTGTTTATTATGTTAGTCCTTCAGTAGTGCTGTTCTCATTTCCTAATTTTTACTGATGTTGAAGTAGTAAGTCATGATAAAAATTTCTTTTAAAGCATACTAAGGCGTCTATTGGTCTCCTAGCTTTTTTGATGGAAAGGGTTCCATTTATTTATCTCTTGTCCATTGAAAGATCATATTTTTGTGAATTATATTTTAATTGGCCTTATGTTGTGATTTTCATGCATTTGAAATGTATTCTCTTTCTCTAGTGCTTGCACTTTCCATAGGTGCTTGTTATTAAGATTGCAGGCTACATCCAAGTGTAATGATTAAATATTTGTTTCTTAGAATGTGTTTGTATTTATTTTTTAAGGTTCTGTTCCTAGTCTTTACGTGTCCTCCTCAGAGAAATTGAAAGATACTCAGCCTTATCATGCTTCATCTTTTTCACAGTTAAAAAAAAATACGAATGATCAGTGATTTTTCAAATTTCAATTTTCAATATGAAGTGAATTAAAATCTTTCTGGTGTTAAAGTCCTGGAGTAAATCTAGGTTGAGGGTAATTTACTTCTATTGTAGTTACTATTTGAGCCCTGAGCTTGGCAGTATTAAACTCCAAAAAGTAATCTGATGGAAATAATTGAAATGATTCACTATTTTTCAATTTCCTAAGTTCTTTAGCAAGTTTTTTTTACATATTCAAGTCATTTTAGTATGTAAACCTCAAATAATTTCAGAGAAAGCTCTTTAAATCAATATTGTACCTATGCATTAGCTCTTTCTTGTCAATACTAGGTATTCAAAATATAAGGCTTTAGTGATGTGTTGGCAAACCACTCACAAATATTTGAGGCTCTATCAGATGAGTTACAAAATGTCAATCCTTAATAAAATCTTGCTGGATGCACATTATTGGAAAGGGCTTATTGAAGTATACTTCAAAAATTAATCTAACCAAATTTTTTTAATCTGTGCGAATTCGTTAAAATGTGAAACAATTTTATGAGGCCTAAAGTTCATCTTGGGGGGTATGGATATTACAATCATGATCTTGGTCGTTGTCATGTACTTGGTTGTAATTGTTCACTAATTATAGCTGAGGTGCATGTTGAAATTCATGTAATTGCATAGATGGAGATTGTATTTAAAGTGGGAGCTTTGAAAGAAAGACCAATGGATGGAATGAGAACTATCACAAACTAGTTAAGATCCTCTTTGACACCATTTATCAATGAGAATTTCTGGCTGCACGACAACTATTTGGTGGATGGAATAGGAGGAGAATTTCAGTTGTGATTCCTCTAATTCTGAAAACCTTTGAGCCAGTTGAGTGCAATGCTCTCAACTGCTTATGAAATTCTTGTGTTGCTGTGGTACATCTTTCATGTTCACAATTAAAGTACTTAATTCCAAAGTCACATTTTGCTGTCACAGCTAGTTGGTGGAATAGAATGGATAACGCATCTTAATTCGGTTGGAAATATCCATTTTTGTGCTTTTAATGGTCACCTATATTTTGAATGATTATGAGCATTTGGAAGATAAAGTTTTGTTTACACAAAAGTCTGCATGTTAAGGAAATTGGTTCGTGATGTAACCCTCAATAATTAATGCCCACACAAAGTAATTAATAGCCCTTACCCAACTTCATGTTTCTTGCTTTTGTTGAAATTTTGAAGGTGTAAGGCTCTTTATGTCAGAAAGTAGCCCGCCTCAAAATGGCCATCTTAATCCATCCCTGTTGAAGAAGAGAAGGCGTATTTGGTGTAGCTAAAGGCTGTTTTACATGGGGCACGTAATTGCACAATCTGACGTGTACGAAAGCGCAGTCAAAATTGCATCGTGTAAATCGGTGAATTGCTAGAACACATGCATGGACGTGAGATGGCAAAATAGCCCCTGTTCTAATTTCGTTCATGCATTCGCGCGATTCCACGCCATTTAAGAAATCAATGCAGTTCTAACCTGCGGAATTCTGTGCCCTGTGTAAAACGGCCTTTAAGATTGGAACCCTGATTTCTCTAATTGCTGATCACGTATTGCTTTGAGTTAAACCCAAGGAGGTTGTAAATATAAAACCTCCTTTGTTAAACCCCTAAGCCAAGTGCTGTAACTGGTGGTATACCTTGTCGGCAATCTGAAGATCTGGCCTCGATTCCTGATAATTTTTTTCTCATGCCAAATTTCATTCCTGAATAACTTTGCACTAATAGTGCGCGTGACTGCGTTCAAATTAACCTGTTTTCACGTAGTGCTTCCTTTTTACCTATAATATAATGCATCGCCAGTGCCGGCAGCCAGTTTTATTTTGAATGTAATCGATGTGATTTATATGCGTCGTGATGGTCTAATGCAGAGAGTCGTCTCGTCTGAAAGCGGCCCGAATTGCACGGCGCCCGGCGAAAAGTCTTTTCGCCTGAAACCGGCCTCAATGTAGCACTGTGACCACTATATTTCGTGAAGTAGACGGCGTACCGTTGGGCTGGATTGAAATGGGCGCCGTGGTGACGTCGCGTCGGCGCCGAGCCACAAAAGATGTGGCGATTCGACTCATTGAAGACATCCAGAGAGAACTTCGGTTGAAAGCATGGCGCCGTGCCCTGGACGGCGGCCGCCCGGCGTCAAGTCGGCTCGTCTGATGGCGGCCGTAGTTGTAGTACGCTTGTGAAAGCATGCATTGTAAAACATTGTAATCCCCAGCCGGTGGTGTTGCCGGCATCCAACTTGCCTATTTTATCGCCGGCTGTCATTGTGGTGTCGCGCTGGACAGTTCGAAATATTCCATTTGATTCCGTTGCATAAGTCGTTAATGCCTACCTCCTGTTAATCTTCCTGTAAACCTTTCTTGCCTGCCAAATTGGGTTGTCCCTTCTGACTCAGGTCTGTAAATTAATGCACAATTTCGTGGCATCCGTGAGAAATAGATTTGGTGAAATGCGCGGCACTCCTCTGCATGAGGTTAATCGCGTGGATAAAAAATGATTCGCATAAAACGAGCGCGATTGACAAGTTCTAAAAACGGAGAACTTAGGAGCAGGGAGGGTCATGCTGCGCAAAGCCCATGCTAATTTAAGGTAATTTTGAAGAGGACAGCTAGTGACGTAGACGGCTCCTTGTAAGGGTTAGACCACGAATATTACAGAGGATCTTCAAGGCGGCTTCATGATGTCGCCTCATGATATAGAAGTCGCTGACGGACAAATTGATCCCGAGTTTCACGGGGCAATTAGGTATAATTAGAGGCGTTAACCAATATTTATTTATATATAATTATGTTATTTATCAACTTCATAGCTCTTCAATGCCATTCCTCGCAATATTAAATATACTACAAAATATTGAAAAAAAAGATGATCGCATTGCACTCATCGACGCACCGTGGTCATTTTTGTAAGCCGATTAAATTACGACCGAAGGGGCAACAGAAATCAACCTTCTGTGGGATGAAAGTGGGCCTCCTCGAATGTAGTCCCCTTGGATTAGACCTTCAACATTTTGACGCAAATAATCAGAGAGGTGAAAGTAATTGGAACCAGGGCCGCCCAGAGATTTCTTGTGGCCCGGGGTAGAGTTTGGGTGTGAGGCCCACCACCCCGAAGAGAAATAGCCCCTTTAACTTTGTGATCCGGGGCAGTCCGCGGGCGGCCCTGCCTGGAACCTGTTGTAGTACCAGTTGATAGATGGGAAGTAAGACCCTAAGCTGATGACGGTATGCCGCTTTTGATCGAAAAATTTTCCTCATTTTGAGGGGGGCATCCCTGACCTAAACGGTGGAGCTCAAAGTCGTGGCGAGTAAAGTTGTGAGGTTTAGGGGCTCAAATCTTATGTTGTAGGCACGTTCATAAGTATAACCTCTGGCACAACTCTCCGATGTTAATATCCTCTCCAAATGATACACCACGAATTTTTTTTCTTGCTACGGCCTTGGTGGAGCTCTTCGCTTGACGGAAGTGATTAACCTATCTTCTATATTATTTCTACTGTATAGATACCTTTTTCTCAACTTATACGCTACCAAACTCTACAAATGAGGTACCAAAATGCACAGAATTCATAAGAGAACATGCGACGGCATATCTTACTTCCTAAATATTGCTATTGTTCCCTAAAATTGGTTTTTAAATAATAAAAGAACTGTAAATATTCCTGACGTTAACGGCGCACTAACTGATGCATTTGTTCATTTGCAACAATATCTTGCATTCTTTAAATAACTTTTATCAAAATGCGGCTACATTCAAGTCTCCTGTTGATACGTAAGTATGAGTCATCATGTGCGTTTAACAGAGGATAATGTAATTACTTCCAATGTTGTGTTTAAAGAGGTCCTCTGACCTCAATTTGTACATGAACATTCCAGTTAAATTTGTACATAAGACCCTGCCTTTTTTTTCTACATTTTAAAATTAGAAACGCGCCAATCCCTCTGTGGACCTGCATTGAAAAGAGCGGGGGAAGCCCGCTGGGAGCGGGCGTAGCACGCTCGTATCTCCTTATTTATCCTCTGCTTAGATGTCAGCTACAACGTCTGAGTGCTTGGTTCATCGGATCCAATTAATAGTAATATAATATTTTTTAATATACTACTGCGCTCTTAACTGAAAAAAATAAAAATATTTTTGGGTGTTAGGAATCTAACTAGTAATGATCATAACGAATTGTAAGCCAAAGTTACACCCTACCAATTGTGATCTGTAACTTTGAATTATTAATTCATCAATTCGTCTTCAATTTAATTGTTGTACTTGGATGCCGTTTAAATACTGAGAAACCGAGTTGCTGTTCTTAATCAACCGATGAAAACATGACAAGGTTTAAGAAAGTGAATAGGGATTGCAAATTTAAATAGATGATTTACGCGAGAAAGGTTCATTATTTAAAGTTAAATTAGTTGTATCTGACTGTCATTAACTGGAGAGTTAAAAATATTACATGACCAAAGGAACGTTGAAGAGATGGGTCCAAGGATCAGGTGTTCCAATGATCAGGTGTCTCATGAGACGTCTGTACAAATTTCATTTGTACAGACCTCTTGAGCTGTAATATATGGATCTATGGATGAAATTAAATCCCTCCTCATCTTATCATTCAGTTCAAAATTTTCTTATTGCCGTACATGGCCGCGTATTTGATTTCAATACGCTTTGTGATTAAACGTCTTCCAGTATGATTTCTCAAATTTACGTTTAATTATGATTGAAATTAAAACTTCCAATAAAATCTGAATTTTTACCTGCGCTTCTTCCGGGGAAATGGTCAATGGCTTTATTAACATATTTCCGTACAATAGTGAGTATATACTTGATGACTGATACAAGACATTTACTCGAACAAATAAATTCTGATAGTTTCCCGGATTTTATTTTACACGTCTCGCATGGAATAAAAAAGCATGCATTTTTTTGCCCTATTACGCCGGTAGTGGGTTTTAACATTGACTTCCTGGTTGTTCTCATCTTCCGGACATTTTTCCAATCTTGTGACATTTCCAGCTGTGTTGGTTAGTTAGTGACGTAAATGTCCTTCTCCCTCGCAGGAAGGTAAATGTTATAGGCTCTTTTGAAATTCCGTTCTGGCGGGGGATGCGGGGGCATTTGTGGCGTGGAATCCCAGGGCACTGGAAGGGACGCGTAAGGGCACATTGTGGGCCAATAGTCTCTGTTGCTCTCCAACACTATCTTCTTAAACCGGTCAATGTAGATCTCTCTCATTTTTTCACCCTGTGGAGAAAGATGGAACGTAGTATAGAGATATTAATGGCAAATCGGGTTAGCGTTATATTGCAGTGGGGTTAGTGGACGAGACGAAGGGAAAAGACGATTTTAGTCCTTAATTGGTCGCATCGGGTCGTATTGACCCGACTGGATTTTCTTAGATATTTTTTTAAATAAAATGATAATAGGAATTTTTTTCTAGTCTATTAATGTATGTAATTCTACCGCTGGGTAAAGTTGGATTTTCAAAGTAATGCTTTGTTTCGCTGCAACCAATGTTTATAGCCGACGCGACCGAGAGCGCATCAGATTTTTTCCGCCTTTTAACCGACGCTTTATTCTGTTTTAGTCTTATATTAGTCTGTTTTATGTAGCAGGCTGATTTCTTGAAATGTTGTAAAGCTCAAACATTTCCCTCTTTTTATTAAATTCATGTTTCTATATATGTTCTCTGTATAAATCTTTATACCGTTTTCTGTGCATCGGCCATAGTTTATGTAATGTTTATTGTGTATCAAACTTCAAATTTTTCAAAAAAATGTATAAAATTTATTCGAACAACTTACTTAGTGAATAGTAGTAAAATGATACCAATATTTTGACAAAAACGTTTTGCAAAAACGCAATGAACTCAACTCGGGTCACAATGATCCGAAAGTTTTTTCGCGTAAGTTTTGGGGTGCGACCGATTAAGGGTTAAGGGCAGTTGCGGTGCGCGACTGGAATAACATGGAAGAAATTCTCTTCAAAGAATGCGCATTTTCCCGTAATTAGAAGCACACCAAAAATGGTTTTAAATAATATGGGTCTAATATAAGGACCTTTATCTCACTTAGGTCCATCTTAAGGAACCTTTCATCGGTGCACAATCCTAGGGCTAAGGACCGTGGAAAAGGACCATTAGGGAAATAAAAATGGGTTTTTCAAGTTCATTCAATGCGTAAATTTTAAAAGCCGTTTTACTCGGGGAACGTACCTACTTGCACAATCTGACGTGTGTACGAACAAGGGCGTACCCAGGATCTTAACTAGAGGGGGGCAAGCCAAGTTGTGACATTTTAGTGTGGAAAAGGTGAATGAAACTAATTAATAAAACTAACTAATGAAACTAAGAAAATTAAGGCAGCGCTTTATTAGTTTGTGAGATTATTTCTTTCAAAAAATAGTTTTAGCTTAGTTACATATCTAATACTAAAACACATCAATTTTCGTGGGTTTATGGAAAATTTGTTGAATACTTTCAATTCAGTACAGATATTGCTGAAAGACTCGTGCGATTTCTGCTTCTAGGGGGGGGGCAGCCCCCCCCCTGCCCCTCGCTGAGCACGCCCATGTGTACGAAGGCGCAGTCAAAATTCCGTCGTGTAAAGCGGTGAATTGCCCCTGTTCTAATTTCGTTCACGCATGCCATTTTAGAAATTAATGCAGTTCTAACCTGCGCAATTCCCTGCCCCGCGTAAAAAGGCCTTAAATGCGGCAGTTGCCTCCCGTACAACTTGTGCGCGACTGCGTGGCGTGGTGCCTGACAAAGTAGTTTCCGACGTCGAACTGTGTTTCTGACGTATCCTTGCAAACCACTTTCCTGGATCCGTGATCACGCCGCCGAGAATCGCGCATCACGCAGTCACGGATGCGTGGTTCATGGAAACTCTCGCCTCATCACCACCTTTCCCAATAATTTACCCTCACCGCAGGGGTGACTGGGGGCCCTCGGCTGGAGATCATGATGATGCCCTTTGTTTAGATGTCACGGCAGTTACAAGGAACGAATTCACTAAACAGATAATAGAACCATTATACTTAAATTTCATATTATAAATTTTATGAGCTGTGAAATTCTTACTTTTCATAGTATTTTTTCTTGCGAAATTGATATTTTATTAACTTCAAATGTCGCAACTTGGCTTGTCCTCCCCTAGACCATGGCTTGCCCCCCAAGACCATGGCTTGCCCCCACCCTAGTTATGATCCTGGGTACGCCCTTGTATCCTGGTTCTATTATCTATTTAGTGGATAAGGTCCTTGAAACTGCACTGAAACCAATAAACACCTTGAGAATTTCATTTTTAATTAACCTTTCAAAAAAGCATCAGGTTATCTTTTATCTTCCTACTCCTTTATTTAATTTATTTCTTTTTGTAATCTTTTTGCACTGAGTATGTTGTAAGCATATCAGCTACTGAAAAGCTTTTTTTTTTTTTTTTTGAATTTTATGATTAAAAAAAAGCTTTCGTTCAAGTAATCTGAGACTTTTAATTGTTACACCTTTCATATGCGCTTCACGATAGACGTGAGCGTTGTGAGGACCCCCTACTAATGTTTGTACGAACGAAAATGTTTAAACTCTATCTAGTCCTACATTTTATCCCCACAGAAAAAATAAAGTTGATAGAAACACTTCCTAATTTATTTGAAAATTTTCTATGATCCGAAAATAAATGATTTTTATGCAGTGTAGATTATATATGGACATTAAAAAATACGCCGAAGCGAACGAATGCTGCGTTGCCACGTGTTGCGCGCGAAACTTTGCTTCCTGGTAACCGGTACTAGCCCCACTCAGCCCCGTTTGGCAACATGACATTGATAAAAGTTAATAACATTCACAAATATAAATATTTTTATAGATTATAGATCATAGAATAATTGCAAATAAATTAAGAAGTGTTTGTATCAACTTTATTTTTTCTGTCGGGATAAAATGTAGGACTAGATAGAGTTTAAACATTTTCGTTATTCTACAACAGAATATGCGTTATAAAAATACGCAAAAGCCATTTTATTAATCTACATTAATGTTTGCAACTCATTGTGGAAGATGAATGTTGTAGACGTAGTAGTTTCCCCTAGGTTGAGTTACGAAGTTCATGAAGTTGACAAAACGGCTAATTTTATGGTGCGCGGAGTCATTTAGTGCACTATCTTGTCTTGATTTTTTGAATGTTTCAGTAAACAAAAAATAAATCAGAATTGAGAATAAAATTTCCTTTTAAATGACATATTATTCATTATTATGGCATGCACTCAAGTCCAGATATAAATTTGCAAAGTACAGCGGCACATCATTTTGACGCCGACATCGGCGCCCTCGGCGATTACCTACCAGCCGACGCGACGTGGCCATGCACACACCTTTCCTAGCACCATCCTATCCTTGTTTCGAATATAAATAACTATTCAAAAATTTGTACGTGTTGATAAAGCATTTGCGTCGAAACTAGTACATATAACAATTAAAAATTATGTCGACCAAGTATATTGAATGATTCAGTAAAATAATTATGTCGTAACGGCAAAATTTTGGTAAATACGAGTCCAAATTAGACAACCGGTTTCCCAATTAGGAACATGAGAATAGTTAGGATATTTCCACTTATCTCTAGGGTGACATTTTGCAAATATAAACCAAATGGATGAAAGGGGAGATAATAAAATATACTATATCAGTGGCGGCGGCTGGTGGTTTTACATCCAGGGTGTGCATTAGAGAAGATGTACGATGATAGAAAAGGGCATGAAGTTCAAATGAATGCTGCTAAATGGCACTGAATGCATTGGCATTGATGGACTAGGATCCTGAGCGCAGGTAATGTAGGTGGCAGCTACACCGCTACACTTCCTACGAGTTACTACAAATATGGGCGTGCGCACTAGCGTCGTGTAGAGTCTGCTCCCAGCACCCATTTGAGCATGGCATGCCCCCCTGGATACCTCTACCTCGTCCCGCCCGAGCACCCACAAGCGATCGCGCCGGCCGCATATTCGGTCTACGCGATCGCTTGTTGGTGCTCGGGCGGAACGAGGTAGAGGGGGGGGCATGCCATGCTCAAATGGGTGCTGGGAGCAGACTCTACACGACGCTAGTGCGCACGCGCATATTTGGTAAGTAACTCTCCCATCGTAATCACGAATCCAAGGATAAATCTTGAATTCCTGGATCAAGCACGTAGCCAGGGAAAGGGGGGGGGGGGGTTCAACTCTAATTTGGGCTCCAGCCACTCGAAATGTTTTCCTTTGTAGCTACTGCCATCTCTAATCTGCTAAGGAGACAACTGGCACTTATCCTCAGATTTTCTCTTAATTATTGAAAGTTGCGGACTGAGATCAGGGTCTCAGATCCGAAATTTTCAAGTTGTTTTTTTTTTTTTTTTTTTTTTTCGAAAAATCAGGCGGATTTCGGTGCAAACGGATATGGAGTCCAAGACACAGTGGCGTAACTATGAGGGGGATGAGGGGATAGATCCCCTCCAAAGCCTCAGAGAAATAAAAAAATATTTAAAACTATTTTGACATGTAATACCTGCATCTACTTAAAGTTAAGTCTTTAGTGCATAAATTATATCAAATGTATTTCCAGACATGTTTTTCAAAAATTTTCCCGTTTCCTGGGGGAGGGGTCGCTACCCTAGGCCATTCCATTCCCCCCGAAACATTTTTCTAGTTACGCCACTACCAAGGCATGAAAACTGCGGCCATTTCCGTAGTGAAAAACAATGAATTTTCTCTTAAGCATTATGAAAACAAAATTTATAAATATATGATTTTCCGATACGTAAAAAATTAGCTGTATACCATCCAAGTAACCTCCGACAGTAGCGCAGCGAGGGGGGATTTGGGGGATAAACCCCCCCCCCCCAGAGCTCATGGAAATTTTTAACATTAATCCATTTTACTTAATTGGATTGATATCGCTAATATAATAGTGTAAGTACTGATAAAATATCCCTCAGAAAGCCGTAAAACTCACCATTTTGAAACATTTATCTTAAAATTCCGAAATTTATTAATCTCGCACCTACCGCTTATCCTGTTGGGTATTCCATACTCCCACACACCCCGGTATTAGTTTCATCTGAACCTCCCCCAGCCTTAATTCCCAGCTGCGCTCCTGACCTCCGAAGCATATTTCTGGTTGCGTGGCTGTCCTGGACCGCTGTATACCTGAACAAGAACTTGAACTGGTGTTAAACCCGAGAGGTTTTCTCGCGTTTAACACCGGGTACGGAAAAATCTGAGTAGTTGCACTGTCTGACGTAAGAATAGATTTAAAATAAAACCGTTTTGTTAATAAGTTGCAACAGATGCTTTTCTTATATGATTTATCTGCGATTTTATCCTAAACATGGTTACTTTCGTACAATTTCGTATGATTTTTTCGTGTTCCAACGTGTTTCCCACCTACTCTGGCTCACATGTAAAATTTACACCGTCCGAGAGAAAGAGACCGACTTCCTTGTACTCACCTGCTTCCTTCCTTTCTTGAAGTGCGCCATGCTGAATCCCTGTATTCTCTCGAGGCTCTTCGGAATTTTAGGCCTCTCCAAATTGTAGGAGTCGACTCTCAAGTAATTCCACTCACTTTTGCTGAATTCTAACATCTTGTCTGGAGAGAAAATTCAGTAAATTTAAATCAGGTTGTTTTATTCACTAGTATACAGATGGATGCAAAAATACATGTCGACGTTATTTTCAGAGTGGGAGCTTCTTAATTTAAAAGGCATGCACTCTTTTTCTGACAATTTGAACTTCTTGGACTTACTCTGGCATAAATCGGCGTGCGTCTCATTCACTTTGTTATGCCATGGGGAGAAACTCCTAGTCGATAAAATGGAGACAGGTACCCAGGGCGGGCCTGCGGAGATACCTACGCCCCTTCTGCCCGGGAGCCAAGTTAGACTTACACGCTCAAGTACCCTGAGAGCAGGGGCGGGGTTAGGGGGTCACAGGGCTCATCGATACCTCCACTGCACAAACAGTCGCCCACCGAATCAAATCCGCTCATCTTGTTGCCCAACAAGACGAGTGCGCTCAGCTGGCTGTAGCCTTACCATAAACGATCACCTCCAATTCTCCAAGCTTCGGAGATGAGCGTTTGTGGTCCGGCTACTGCCAGCTGAGCTCATTCGTATTGTCGGGCTCCTAGAAGAGCGGATTTGATCCGTTGGGCGATTCTTGAGCGTTTGTGCAGTGAAGGTATCGTTGTGATACCACAAAACGCTATCAAATTTAAAAAAAATTATTAGTTTAATAGTTTTTGTATTCTTGTAAAGGGAATGCAAATGTATGACTACAAGTCCCAAACATGATAGGAGTTTGAGTTGTATTCATCGTTGAGCGTAGCACTCCCTACTTCAGAACAGGGGCGCAGCTAAGAATTTAGGCTAGGGGGGGTTTTAGGCGCAACTAATACTTCGTGGTGTGGGGGTATTGCATACCCGTCAGGGTAAGCGGGAGTTACGGGGGCCCTCCTCCAGAAAAGTTTAAGATTAATGGTTCAAAATGAGTAGTTTTACCGCTTTATGAGAGATATTTGATTAATCGTAACACTATTCTATAAGTAATACTAATCCATTAAGTAAAATGGTTTAAACTTAAATATTTCTCTGAGCTCTGGGGGGGAGGACACGCACAATGGTCGCAAATCGAAAAAAGGTGGCCAAAATTAATAACGTCGTTATTTTACCAAAATCATCTACAAAAATGGCAATTTTATATTGAATTCAATAGCCTACATCAGATTTTGACATTGTTTTTACGCTATCTCTTCATTGCAACATTTTTGAGCTATTATTATTTAAATAATTTTTAAAATCTCGATTTAGAAGTCATAGCGATTGGCGATTAACTAGTTATGTATGGAGAACTTTAAACAGTATAATTTTACATCAAAGACATGTAAATTTTAGTTAAAATCGCTGTACATGGTGGGCGAGGATAGAAGACTTTTAAGCCTGAATCACACGATCATTTTTTTTCGTCGCGAAAGTGATCACTATCGCGAGCTCTGCGCAAAATGATCGTCGGCGGCAATTGTTTTTCGCGATCGCGATCGCGATGTGGATTCCCATCGCTATTTTTCATCACTCGTCCGGTCGCTTTTTCCGTCGCTAAAACCGTCACTAAAACCCCATATCAGCCAATCGGAACGCATGACCGTATGGTGTGATTGCAGCGCCACGTTTGACAAATGTGGGAACGGCATAAATAAACAAACACGCTATATAACTTCGTGATGAGGGTCCTATGGCAACGAGCTGTGATATTGGAAATGATGCGAAAAGCGACGGCGGGAGTGACCGTGTGATTCAGAAAAATGATCACAAGAGCGATTGCTTTTCGCGACGGGAAAAGTGATCGCGATAGTGATTACTTTCGCGACGAAAAAAAATGATCGTGTGATTTAGGCTTTAGATGAAACTCGGAGTCGATAGATGGTCTTGATGGAGCGAATTATAAGCGAGAAGAGTATGTTAACCTGTCTTGGAGAGATAAGAGGGGGACGTGGAGGAAGTGAGTCATATTTGTTGATACTCGTATAATAAATGGCAACTTACTGAGGATTGAAAATGAGAGCGATTAGCAAAATTCTCTTTGTAAAACCCACCTCAACCGGTATAATATCTTCAATATCAATAATAAGCTCTTACCTATTTCCATTCGAGTCATTTTTGGCCTAAGGGATGCGAATTGTGGAGCAGATTTTCGCCTTCTTTTGTCAATCCAAAGCCGTAGTCCGGGCAGTTTCCAAGCAAATGGCAAGCACGCAATGGGATCTCCGTGTTCCGTGTGCACTCTTCTCAAAGCCTCCTGGGAATGCCAAAAAGTCAGTTCGTAATGAGAGAAATTCTCCCATTCTCCATAAAAATGGATACCTGGCTGCAATTTTATTCTAAAAAAATAGATTACAACAGAAGAATAAAAAAATAGCAAGAAAATGGAAGATGGCACTAATATGCGATTTGAGGATTTTAAGATGTCTTTCCGTTCCTTGATTTCGCCTTAGTCATTTTTCCTTATATCATACTTTGGTCAGTTTGTTTGCCATAGAATACGTTCGCATTAAAATTTGAGCTGAAAGAATTTATTGAGGCAATGAACTGTATCTCCGCGAGCCCAGCTTGAAAACGTGTATGCGTTCAGGTTCATTTATTATGCCTCTTTGAATTTTCTTATTAAAATGTCAATGTTCATAACGGTAATAGCAAGTCGCTAAATAAATTGTTAAGTTACATTTCGAATCTAGAATCTATTGTTATATTTCTAATGATTAGTTAGCTCTGTACCAGTTTTATGGTGAACAAGGTTGTGAATGAAGATATTTACAACCTCCTTGATGGTGAACACAACATAAAACCTCGGTCATGTCCTCTTAATTTACGGTGCTATTTCTATTGTTCTCATCAAATGTGGGTCCAAGTACATATTTGGATAGGGGAGGGAATTACCGAGAGTATTATTTATATTATTATTATATTTAATATGCGATAAATAAATGGATGTCAAATGAATGTTGTTGTTGCCGCCGGGTGAAAAATTATTTCATATTTTAAAATTAATTAATTCGCCATTGTTTCCGAATTTGAACTTAATTTAGCGGGTCCGCTTAGGTTAAGGATGAGCTCGGTTTCAAGGTGTTAACTCAATAACCTATGCAAAAACTTAATTTGGATTTTGGGATTAATTTTCCTCCTCCCCTACAATCGTCAGTTGTTACCACCTCCATTTAGTATTACTTCAATCAGGTCATGTAGTCCTGATATTCTCTACGTAAAATAAATATGGATACTGTTTCAAACAATAATAAAACAAAGATTACAATTCCGAATGATTTGTTTATTAATGGCGTTCCTTATGTAGGACTTAGGTGAAAATAATTTTGTGAAGTTCTAAAATTGGCATTGAAGTTGGTCTTATCACATACCAAAATTTGGATCAGAATAGCGTCTTCCTTTACTTCTTCGGGAGGCATCTGTCCTTTCGGATGTCTGCATTGCATCTTCTTACCGCTTTCCTTATGTCCAAAGAAATCCACTGATAAATAAAAATTAATCATTAGACCCATAGCTATGAAAAGAATTTAAAATAATTTCAGCATTCACATGAGCAGTCCTTTCAACACGAATGAAAAATTATTCTTTGGAAACTCTTATAAATCGAATTATCCGAGGTAGGGTGTGTGTTAAGCAAGAAATTATTT
The DNA here is from genome assembly GCF_921293095.1 of Ischnura elegans. NCBI lineage: Eukaryota > Metazoa > Arthropoda > Insecta > Odonata > Coenagrionidae > Ischnura > Ischnura elegans. Next base: position 96,098,530 of record NC_060253.1, read on the forward strand.
TTGGTATCCCTGCATTTTTGAAACAACATATCCATGAATTAATGATTCCAGAATATTAATTATTTCCAGGCATTCATCACAGCAACATGTACAATTGTACATATCTAGTCATTTTTGGAGTAAATTTATTTGACAAGAACAATAGTAACCTTTGGCAGGTCAAAAAGTTAAATTTGCTCATGCTTATGATAGCAATATATAAAATCGAAATGTGAGCCGTGGCTAAAATCTAAGGCAAAACTGTTCCGATAACATAGAAAACGTGTTCAAGCGTTGAGAGGAGCCATTTTAAGTTGTTCGATGTAGTATAGTTTATTAAAGTCGTTAAATAAAATGGAGGTAAGAGTGTATGGTTTCTCGATTACATTTGTTCGGTGTTTGAACAATGAAGGCCGGCACTCGGCCTGTAGTTTGCAATTGTTAAGAAGGTGCTCGGTCTAAAATACGACACAACTAGAGGTAAAAGGACCTCTCTCGACTCCTAAGCGCACTCCAAAATTACCAGCTCAGGTCGAAGGAAACCCTTCGCATGGAAGGAAAATCCGCCCTTACCAGCAAACTCCTCTTCGACATCCACTTGGCAGTAAGTTAGATAAGGGGATTTACCAAGTCGTCGCGTCATCCTCTTGCATATTCCTTTCAGTTTTTTTGCTTCGTTTTCAGTCCTTCCTGAAAAGTGGAACTGTACGTTTAGAATGGACCGAATATAAGAGACTCAAGGTTTATACATGTTAGAACGTACTACAAATTATTGTATGTTCTATATATTTTCCTTCCCCAAAAAACATCTATGGTCCCGAGTGATGTAAAAGTAGATGCACTATGAGTAAAGTGGCATGCACACTACATAGGTGCCAACATTTGAGCTCTAGGCAGGTAGCCGTAAATCTGTTTGGCGGAGTTGGATGATGTTCGGGTTGCCTATACTAATGTTTTTCTGACAACTCTCACGCACGGAAAACCCCGCATTTCATTGAGCCAGCGATATATTTCAATTAAGTACTGAAGGTTCAATCATCGGCAGCTATTGGCGTAAATTACGAAATGTTCTTATACCGAAAAAAAGAGTGCCGGAGGATAGGTTCCCTTGGTCTCCTCAGCAAATGTATCGCGTGCAGTCGCCAAGTGGGAAAACATTTCGGGGGTATTGAAGCCCCCCCAAATTCCTGCCCCCTTGCCTTCATTCCTCAAGAACAGTAGACGATGAGACCCAATGTGTTAAACTAGGCATCGATGTTATATTAGTGGTTTGTAAGCCAAGGGGTACAAGTGATTTATTTTTTTCTATACACAGTTAGGTACAGAAATTAGGCATAGAAAACAAACAAGATCAATTAAATATTTGATATAGTACATTTGATTTTCCACTCGATGTCAGCACAGAACAGAGAGTCACTCGTATCCCTTGGCAACCAATTTTTGTGTCTTTCTTTTAACAATTAACTTTACACATTAAAGATACCTAAGTTCGAAAAGTTTCCTTCGTTTGATAGGGGAATAATAATCCTTATTTAAGCCAAGCGCTACCTGCTAGCAGGGTACTCTGCTACCTGCTAGCAGCCAGCATTGAAGCGGCGCACAATACCCTCGCCCCAAGGTGTCCTCACACGGCGGGAGCGGGAATCAGAATGACGTCACACGGGATTTTCCCAGCATTCATATTTAGGGGTCGCGTTTTCGCGCGCTTGAAATTTTTCACTTTTCATTTAACTGTGAGAAATAGATACCGTCATTTAAAAATCTAAAAGCGTGAAATACGTACTCCAGGAGTAATAATATTTCGATTTCGGCAATAAAAAAATAATAGGAAACCACCCTATTCAGAGTTCGATCCAACAGATGGAGTGCTCTGCGTTAAGACGGTACCAACAGTGGCGAGTGGCGCCAGTGGCGTAGCCAGGGGGGTCCAGGGGGTCCCAACCCACCCCGAAATATACAAACACAATTATTTTCCTTTATAAAAGGAAACACAATATTGAAAAATCAGGAATTTATAAAATATTTCTCCAATAAATGAAGGTTTTCCGATTATGAAAAGTGTTAAAATTAGTTAAAAACTCATTACTTAGTATTTTACAAAAATATTCTCCACTGGTTTTGGATTCCCCCCCGAACGAAATTCCTGGCTGCGCTACTGAGTGGCGCAGCGAGGGGGGATTTTGGGGAATAACCCCCCCCCCCCCAGAACTCAGAGAAATTTTAAAGTTTAATCCATTTAACTTAATTGGATTGATATTACGAATAGAATAGTGTAAGGATTGATAAAATATCCCTCAGAAAGCTGTAAATCTCACCATTTTGAACCAATTATCTTAAAATTCCGCAATTTATTAATCTCGCACCTAACGCTTATCCTGGTGGGTATTCCGTACCCCCTCACACCCCGGTATTTGTTGCACCTAAACCCCCTCCCTTCAGCCTTAATTCCTAGCTGCGCCCCTGGGTACCAAGCCTACGAAAGAGTGATTATTTTACTGTAGAGGAACTGGAAGTCATAGGAATGCTGAGTTTTTGTTTTCGTATTCACCCGGTTTTCAATTTTCGGGACCAAAAAGCAGAAAATGTGTGTTGGAAATATCTATTTTGCTGAGAAAAGGATGATGGTAATTTGATTTATTTTCGGTCCTCTTTTCTCTGAAAATCGAAAGTAATCTACTTTACGAGCTATACAGCATGCTGTAGGCGTATGGCGGGAGGTGTTAGAATGCCAGCCGTTAAACTCGACGAGAATACGAAAAAAATTCTCTCATCACCGACTTTTCCTCGTAAAATGCTCTATGAAAATCGAGTTTAAGTCCTTAAAAAAATTCGACAGAATCAAACGAATGTGCTCACATTTACATTGCTGATACGTAGAATGCAGTTAAAGTATAGCGAATCGTTTTTACAATAAAAAGCTAACGTTGCATGTTTTCAAACGCATGAATACTCTACTGTTTGAGCCATTGCCAAATGAATTCTTTCATTGAGTTATGGATTGGAGATAGAATTATGGATTGAAAATAGCTCTGAAGCCAGGTCAAAGAGCAGAGAGAAGTTTAAATATAAAAATATATATTCAATGCAAGCTTTGTGCTCTTAATTTTTATCATCGAAGGCTTTTCTCTCCATGAACGTAGTACATGTTTAACAATGTATTCGAAAAGTTTTGACTCCATCATTTCTTTTGAATCGAGTTCTCGAGGAGAAGCCTCCATCTGAGTGCATTTCATTCACAGGAACCCCCTTCGGGAGACAAGGGTTCAGTGGGAGTCGTGAATATTTATAGCTCTAGGTTTCGATTAACCTGGATTTCCTAAGCTGATTTTGGATGTACACTCAATAGCCTCTTCGACCGTCTTCTCTTTTCTAGCTAAGCCGTCGAGAGCTGATTTAATGAACGATGAACGATGGGATAAGAGGCCCAAGATGTAAGTGTCTGAAAAAAATCGCTCACGGAATTCATAATACCGGCAGCGATAGATATGAAAGGGTGAAAGAACATCTTCTATCTTGATTTCAGGAAGAGAAAAAAGTTGGGGCTCTGTATGTCGACAACCCAGTTTTCTCCCATTTAGAAAACCCAAACCATCCCGAAAATACAAGTCAAAATTGAATAAAATGAATCAAAGATAATCTCTTAATGATTATTTTGCTAGGTAAATATCTGGAAATCGATGGGAAGACCTTGGAATATGTTCATCCTACTACACCGACGACCTTCCTACAAAATCTTATCAAGCGGGAATCACTTCTTGCATAATGTGTGGGGAATGAATCACCGAAGATTGAAAAGTCGCATTGTTCGTATTTCTTATCCAAAACTTCATTTTCAAATAACTATGCTCGCTGGGTTAACGAAAAATACTCGCTAATATTACATAAAAGCTCCTTTGAATTATGATTAAATATCGGTCGCCTGAGATCTCGGAAAAAAGATGACTCAATTTGGTGACTTCTAAACAACTGTGAATTACACTTCCCATTCAGATTGAAACTTTGATCTTTTTTAATAAATGAAAGCAACAATATATCACGCCAGAATAAGGAAATTTTCAACATTCCATTGTCATTATTGTCCTAATAGTAGACATTTGAAAATTTACTTTTCCCCCCCAGCTTGCCAGAATGACCTTTCTTGGTGTTTTTTTTTAATCAATGTCATTGCATGAAAAATTAACTTAGAAAATTAAAATTGAGTGAAATTGCATTCAATTTTTCATTCATTCAATTTCGTGTTAGAAACGCTTAAACGCTGTCTAATCTAATATCTTCTCTGCCGATCTCGTTCGAATTCTACCATCACACATTATCATTTACCGCATGCGTGCTTCCTTTCCTGTAAAAAAGGATTATTTTAAGCAGTTTAGGATGAGGAGTCATATTATTTTGGCATACGTTTTGCAATAGTAACTTATTTAAAAAACTTTTGAACTTTTTTTAAAGCATTTAGGCTCATCAATTGTCCGTCAAAGGTTATAAATCTATTTGAGACCAGTAAGTAAGGGAGTGGAGGCGAATGATACGAAAATATGAGAGGAAAATTGGTTGGGTATCAATTAATGTGGAAAGATAGTTTACCACAAATGCTGGATTCGGATATTTTTAATGCATGGCAGAACAGTTGAGTATTTGTTAATGGTCGATTTTTTGAGAATTTGACTCGGGACAGTATTTATTTTCGTGTTGAAACGAAATCATATGTTGATGGACATGTTGAAGGCTCTTCCACTAAATTTGAGGTGACATAGTTATCACTAAATAATCAATCTCGATTATATTTTAACGTAACTAATGGAATATATTTTAACACTCTGCCAAATAAATCTTTTTATCTTAACGGTCTTCTATGACAACTGAATTTTAACGAATTAGTCACATTCACGGACTTGCTGTAGTTCCATGCGAAGAAAGCTCCGCGTTTATATATTCTAAGTCTAAATAAATGTTATGCTACCGTTCATACCCATATATTTTAAGATAATTAATACAAAGCGTAGTTAAATTTGTCAAACACAAAAATTACATGCTTATTTTTGGATCCAAAAATTTAGATACTCAACACTGCCTATTATGCCGCGAAAATGAAATCATGGAAGGTAAAAGGCGCAGGTATCGTTGTGTTTGTATCTTTCTAAGGCGATTGCGGAAATTACCTTTCAAAATCCTGCCATTGTTTATTTTGTGTACAATTTCTTCATTTCGTGGAAATGATATTCGTTTTATCCCTATAAGTGGCATAAGGATGGTTCGATGACAATAGTCCAGGGATTCATTGTCGCCATTGACTTCACTCATAGTCAAAGAGATAGTGTCTGAAGTTGCTGTTGGAACACGAATCCTGCTAATTCTAACGTTTCTTTGGGAACTGAACTATATTTGTGTTTCTAAAACTTCATTCCAAGCAATTCATCATTTAATTGAACTCGGAAATATCCAAAAATGTTGAGGTTGACAATAACCTCAGGAAGCGGAATAGCGAGGGTTCGTCAAGTCCTAGGCCAGCTATGAATTTTCTGAATTATTAAGGATGAATGCAATTTTTTTTACTGAAATTGGGTTTTCGGCTTTTTATTGATCAGAAAGTAATCACAAAAAGTCGAGTAGCGCGGTAACCGAATTTATAAAAATTACAATATGGACGAAGCGATATTTTTTCCTCGCCTAAACCAGCCCCTTTCACTACGCTCAGAATCGCTTTACTGAATTCAGCTCGTCGGAAGTTCCCGTCCATCACTGTCACTTTTAATGGCGTCCAGTATGTCAACCAAATCTCCTAACCTAACAATGGATCAAGTTGAGGCTTGAATCAATGCGGCAAGGGACCCAGTTTAGGTGCTTCTGCACCGGTGGGTCTGGCCTTCTGATTCCTCTTATTACTCACCCGAATGGATAAGATTCGACCATGGGAAGCTATGTGATTATCTTCTAAGTCATGATAAGCTGATTGGTAGCTAGAATAGCAATCAGCTCTCTAAACTCAATCGATTACGTCTTTCAAACCTGTTACGGTTAACTATAAATTTATATGCTTTCCTGAACGAGTTTTATTAGTATATTTTGTTTCTATATAAGTGTGTTCGGCAGGCCAAATTTACTCACGATAAGTTATTGCAAGCAGGCATAGTCATTCTCAAATTATTATCTCTATATTAACGTTTCTCGATCAATAAAAATATATTATTTATCTCTAAATTTTATTTACTGGTGACAAATATATTGCTGTTGCTTATAAATATTGAAAAAAATTTAATTGAAGATAACATAACTGCAATTTTTTTTGTTTACGTTTTTTGTAAGCCTAATTCTTCATATGTGCTTCTATATATAATGCTTGATAGTGGTATTTTTTTATTTATTACTTTTACTTCTAAAGAGCAGTGACTGACTCCTTTTAAAGTGGAATCTGTGTTGCGGAGATAGATTGAGTGGAGTGAGTATAATGTTTCTTGACTGATGAATATTACCACTTAAATGTAATTGATACAACCACATGTATCCATGATCGGGAATAGAGTTGGTGTTGGAATAGAGTTGGTTTCTTGAAGTAAATTAGAGGTAAATCGTGCCATACGGTGCTTATTGGCGAGGAAATCAATTTAATTTATGAACCATTTTAATTTTGTGCCACTCGAAACGAAAGGAGAAGAAGAATTGAAAATACGAAGAAGGAATTGTCTCTTTTGAGGGCGCACTTAGGCTTTTTAAGGGTGGCTGATGGTTTCGGTCATTTTAAACTACCTTCACTTAATAATAAGTACATCAATGTGAATAAAATAGTGTTTTTTATTGTCAGCTAGCGTCAGCAATTTTTGCCAGTTTCGCCACATTATGGCTTGATTTCATTGGGTGTGAATCACCTTGGCATGTATTTGACACTTGCCTTATCATTTTTAGTTGCTGTTTTAATCTCTCCTTGAAATTATTAGAGCTATAAATATACTAAAAGGTTGTGGCATCGCATTTTGGCGTAATAAATTAATTATCTTCACAGTAATGCCTAAATATCAATACAAAATATAATATGCCTATTATTTTGTGTGGCAGAGCTACCTAATAACAAACTTTCACTGCAAAGCGATTTTTCTGTTGTCACTCTCACTGTTTTAAAATACAGTGTTAAACAAAAAATTTAAAAATGAGAAATTGTTGATAAATACAAAATAGTAAGAAGTGACTTTTGATCAATACACATGTTGTACGTATTATAAATTTAAATCATATTGTCATCGTTTATAAATGCTAAATTTGCACATGCTTAACGCCCATGACATCATTATACTCATATTACCATCAGTTTCCCAACGCGCACAGATACTTCGAAAATATTTTTGGTACGTAAGTATGGTGTACGCTTGGAAGTTAAGTCTACCGAGCTAAGATTATGGAGTTTTAGTGAACCCAATAGAGTAATCATAAAATTAAGATTAAGTGCCATTTACTTTCTCAGAGCATTTATGAAAAGTGTTCAAGGTATACATATGTACCGTATAATCCGATCCCCTCGACGTTCTTGAAGCGAGCTTGGTTACCTGAAGTGTTGTTCAACTCAACGTTTTGGGTGCGGGAAATGTCTTCTGAGGGATCGATCTTGAAGTCATTGATTTTTGGAGGCATCTTAGCCATTCTCTTTCTTTACTCCTTCCCATTTCCATAGCAGCGGAGTACTCTTTGACTACCTTTCTGCTCAAACGGAAGGAGAGGGAGCCACATTCCCCGAACCGTTTGCGATACTCAATTGCTTCCTCAAAATTTTACACTCCCTCAATCGCCCTTTCCTGCCTTAGTATCGGAAACAATCAAAACAGTGGAAATAAACCTCCGTCGGCACCAGAAGCTAATATAGGAGTATTAAGAGTTTTGCCTTGCGATATAAAATATTGATCAATTTATTAAGCAATAGAAGAACGGAAATTTTTATGAATCTAAAGTAATTTGAAGTTCTAGAGTTGGAGAGATTTAATACATAATTAATAAGCAGTTGCTAAAGACTCTACGAGAACGCTTGCCTCCCCAATCAAATTTGGGTGGTCAGTCCGAAAATCGAAGTGTGTGTCATTTTCATGAAAATTTCAAATGTTCTCCACTAATTTTACCTCATGTACTGACAGCCGAAAAATGTGGGCTTTACCAGTTTTTTTCCCTGACATTTTCAGTTGGAAATCCGTATTTTTTTATATATTTTGTCATGGCAATCTAAGAATGCCACTCTAATCTAAGAATGCCAATCTAAGAATCTGAGAAGCAACTCTTCTAAGAATGCTAAAAATATTTATAAATGCTAATATGATTTGTCGCTGGGACGAAATTGATGTAATACTCTATATAGCCTAAAAATAATAATAAAAACAAAACTTAGGCTCGTAACAATATTTAAATGTATTAGCATTTTTTTTGCTGTAATTGACATCAAATCTCATTATTTGCATGAAAAAAACTCGAGTGCCGATCCGGTTGACTTAATTATATACGGATTGGATTATCCACATTCTATGTAGTCAATAATGATGGTCTGCTTCGGTCTGCTGCTGATCTGCTTTTCTAAGTCGATGGATGTCGTCTATGATGGCGAAATATTTTTCGTTACATTTGCAAAAAGTATTTGTTATACATCGCGCAGTCACAAACCTCCTTTAGGATTGGGTGGAATCACCCAGATAAAGGTCGAGGAGCCAGCCAAGAAAACCGGCTGGAATATTTAACTAATTATTTACCAAACGCTGAGAGACGTAAATCTTAGGAGTAGTAGATTTAGATGGAAAGGAATTATTATTTAAGAGCATTATTTAGATGTTGCACGAAAAACTGGCGATATCAACGCTCACCAATGAAATTAGTTAAGAACTGTATTTAACGAGTTACGTTTAAACTGTCACGCACATGAAATGAATGAATGTTTATTTATGCTGTGATGTAACCCATCACAGCAAAAAGGAAAGTAGATTTTAATATTCTGCTCAAAGACTACTAAATAACTTATAAATAAAATATTGTATATAAACAATACCTAAAATATATATTTAATCGTTTTGCAGAAGAAAAAATGCTCAGAAAAAATGACAGCAGCAATTATGAATGTTGAGTTCAATATTTAATTCTACTCCGTGGGTCAAGTGCAAATTTCAAGATTATATTCGCAGAAAGTTAATTGGCCAGACCAGGTTGATAGCGTGATCTCTCGCCTATGGAGTTTCGGACAGACTATCTGGATCGCCGAAGGCTGTAAAACATTTCCGGTGGGAGTATATTTTCCATCACTACCAATATAATGAGTTTGTGTTTTCATGACTGGTGCATCCAAATTTAGATTGTTTTTTGGGTGAAAATTAAATTGCGGGAAAGCCGGGTGTAAATGATTTTTTAGAGACGATTTTCATCGCTGGTGTTAACTGGTCACCATGACTGACAAAAATTATTAACGGTTTTGTTTTCGAAGTAGAAAAAGACCACATCCGTATTATCGAAAGGGTATAAAAATTTCATGGTGAAACAAAACCCAGTGCTATTCCACAAACCTTTATTTTAACTGTCAACTAGTTTCGACGTTTATACCGTCATTATCAACTTATGAATAAAATATTGTATAAATTTATATGTTTGTAATACAGTCTTGATAATGACGGTATAAACATCGAAACTAGTTGACAGTTAAAATAAAAGTTTGTGGAATAGTACTGGGTTTTGTTTCACCATGAACATTTCATCGTTCCACCAAGTAACGCCCAAATCAGTTGATTTTATTCGGGTGTAAAAAGGTTTTTCAGGTGTTAAAATTAAATGCGATAAAAAAGTGCCAAAAAGTGTGACCTAGTTACTCGTCAGTTAGATATGGATTGCCATCCTCAGAAAACGCATGATACTGCCATGTTTCTCCGGAAATTACGTAAGGAACTGTCGGCGTGGAAATGATTCGCTTGACTTGAAAATTTTCTCATCTCACTGCTGCATTTGGGCATAACTATATTATCCACTGATATTCCACGGAGCTTATTCTTTTAGGTTTAAAATATCACCAACTAATTGCATACTGGTCTTTCAAAGACAATAAATCTCACTGGAGAAAATGGCCTTGTCTCATTCCAGCATTGTTCATCGATTACACCGCATCGGGCCCGAAGTAATGCTTGATATTTTGACCTCGGTTTGTGAGCAAAGTGACAGAAACATTTTAAGAACCACATTGATTGTAGTGTCTCATTCATATTTAAATCCTCGCCTGTAAGTCATAAATATAGATATACTGATTAATATTTATCTCCGAACGCCGTAAAGTGAGTGGTTTTCACAACTTTGCCAAATTTTAAACTCTAAAATATCTTTTAAACCTACAAAGGCCTCCCCAGTACGTGTAATTAAACTGGCTTTTCGTTCATGGATGATCTATATTGTTACAATAACTTTCAACTGAGTGAGATGTAAGCTTTCAAAGAGTGGCTTTTGTTCTGACACAGCCAGTAATGCTTATGAATATTGTCCCTCACTTCAACCCGCAAGAATTCAAACAACCAAGACTTTTAAATTACACGTTGAAATGCTAATTATATACAATGATAAAATTGGAATCATATCAGTGATGATACGCGTAAGTAATAGTTCTTCGTTATCAAGACAACAAAAAAGGCGCAGCTGATCCGTTTATCTCTCATTGTGAATCACTGACCGTTGGGCTCAACGAACTTCTGGGTCGTATCTCAAGAGCGCGGAACGAGGTTATGTAATTGCCATTGCATGCCGGTCAGCAATGTTTTTTCGACCGTGCCCAGCGAACCCGGGATCCTACGTCACTGCTTCCCCTTAATTCTTCCCCCCTCCTCCCAATGGCCATGCCAAGGCGTCTGCCTCCCTGTCCTCCCGTCTTGTTAAAATTGATGTCACTTGATTGAGGTGAATCGCATTTAACAGCATTTCATTAGCATTACACTGGCGCGGGGTTCTGTGCAAGCCAACGTGTCTGTGCTCGATTTGCGTCGCATTTTTCGTACAGTTAGCAGGTTATTGAATGTATTGATGTTCTTTGGTCATTTTGATACCATCATCATTGGTGAACAATCTTAAGATTAGTTTGACGCAGCTCTCCATTCAGCTCTCCTATCCGCTAGTCTTTTCATAGTGATGTATTTCTTCTCTTTTACATCCTTTATAACTTGTCCAATGTAATGCATTCGGAGCCGTCCCTTGCACCTGTCCATATACGATTGTTTTCATCAGTGGCGCAGCGAGGGGGGATTTTGGGGAATAACCCCCCCCCCCCAAGAACTCAGAGAAATTTTTAACATTAATCCATTTTACTTAATTGGATTGATATCGCTAATAGAATAGTGCAAGGATTAATAAACCATCCCCCAGAAAGCCGTAAAACTCACCATTTTGAACCAATTATCTTAAAATTCCGCAATTTATTAATCTCGCACCAACCGCTTATCCTGGTGGGTATTCCATACCCCCACACACCCCGGTATTAGTTGCACCTAAACCTCTCCCTTCCTAGCTGCGCCCCTGGTTTTCATCAAGCCTTCATAGCTCAACATGTGGCCGACTAAGTTGTTCCGTCTTCTCCGTAAGGTTTTTAGAACACTTCTCTTTTCTCCCACTGTTCTTAGCACTTCCTCATTACTTATTCGGTCGATCCAATTTATCTTCGTCATTTTTCGGTAGCAAAGTAAAGTAGCCACTTAAGTAGATACCTACTGATAAGTAGAGGTTTAAGATTATGGTATTCAGGAATGTGTGATAATACAATGATAATAATCCATTATTTTATTTTGTTCCTAAAACTGGCATTGCAATCTGAATAGTTTTAAAATTTTAAGTTATTGTTTATAAGACATTTACAGGCCTTTGAATGGAGGAATAATGTTTACAGTCCACGGAGGGACAACTGTGTTTTAATAAGTTCGAGAACTTTAGAACTCTCTTTACTTGCTCTTTTAAATGTGGGGTTTCTACGTCGGAGGGTGTTTATACCCAAATTTCAAATGTATATTGTCGCGATAAATATAGCGGTTAAATTTTTAAGGATTGGCCATTGGCCGAATTAATGTTGACGCTGCCATTTGAAGGGGGTGATCGTTAAAATAAGTGGAATTTGCATTTATTATATGGGAGATACTGTAAAATTCACCCAAGGTTAAACTTGCATGACCGAATTGTGACGGATCGATCAAACCAATATTAATAATTTAAGTGAAATGCAATGCACTGAAAGTTAAGTAGTAATTCCTGTACGTCAGATCATGGCGGAAGACAATTTTTATTTCCAGAAAAATGCCGGAAGACTGCTTAAATTGTTCAGTTTTATAATTAAACTGCCTATCCATGAGTTATGGGATTCCACAGCTATTAGATTTATATGACACATCTTTCAGTAGGCCCTCAACCAAAAAAAAAATAGTTACGAACGAGTAGCTAATAGCATACCTGTATGAAAGACCCTCAGCCATTAATGATGCAGATGTTGGAATATTTTATGCGATTGGATATAAAATAAAATTCCGTTATTATCAATAATTTTTTATCTTATCAGTCTAATTTTGGGAGAAAACTATCAGTCCTCTAGAAATCTATGTGCGAAAAAACCCTTCTAATTGATTCAATAATCCGGAAAACAACAAAATTTATATTATTTAGGAGGCGTAGGACATTCATCCTCTTTTTCCTTTTCTCGTCATTATTTCCCTTCTATTTTTTGTAATCCTGTCATGATCTCAAGCCCCAAAAAAATGGCTCTGTAATGGAACGAATGAATCCGCATTAAGAAAAGCGCAACGTACAGAAATAAATCTGAGCGCAAAAACAAAAATAAATCATATCATGTGACCCACGTAATTGCCAGTTGTCAGCATCCCCTCTCCAATTAATTTTATTCCCAGCCACATGCCTTTTTATTTCGTTTACGCCTCAGGAACATACGTTTAGCCTGGTCCGATAGTTTTCATCACCATTATTCTTCGGATAGCATCATTAATTTTTACCAGCGTTACTATTTCGTTGCATTTGAAGTAAGATTATTCATGGATTCCATTGGAATTTATCAAACTAAAACGCTCTGCCGTGGAAAACGCTTTGCTGAGTATGGGGATAACGATGAATAATAGAGCAAAAGACCGAAAACTTGGTCGGTGGGCCGCATAGGGCTCCCGAAAAATAATCCATTCGGCTCGGGTAACTAGTAGTTATTAAATGTTTATACAGTATTTCGAGGGATAGCATTGCTTAAATGCAATTATTATTTAATTTCAGCTTATGTCGAATTGGTTGCAATAAAAAAATAGCCAACCTATTGCAAAAAAATGTGAATAGCTGGTCGCAGGAAGGCAATTAATGTTTTTTCTTATAGTTCCGTCTTTGCATTTACAAATAGAATGCAATAAAATTACCATCATCATTACCTGATTTATAAAATTACCTTGCAGACATACAGGCATTTCGTCTAGGTAAACGGGCCAGTTTGATCATGAGGCCCGATGGCATGAAAAGACTTCCGATACCTGGTATTGAGGGATTCACTTCCTAGTTAATCCAGTCGCGTTGCTATCATTACCAAAGCACTGCTTCCGACCGTCTCGCTTATGAGTTGATGGGAACGACAATTCCCACTCCACTCCAAGGTTAGTGAGTATTCCGGAAGCTGAGGCTCCATATCTTACTGTATGAAGGCAAAATCACGGTTTATCGTGGTTCACGCGTTGTATATTCAACGTTATTGGTAATTCAATTTGCATGTACTTTTAAACCCACTCATTATGACCCATGGCCTACTACACCTGGGATCGTTTCCATTAATGAAGGCTGTTGGAAACCGGTACCTGACGCCACTGATAGGTTGAATCCAGGTTATCGCTTAATCGTAGGAAAATGTATCGTCTTTGGGTAGAAAACCATCTTTATTCTCCATTAACTACTTCATGAAGAACTTGTCCTTATGGTTTCCGTAGATATGTATTTATTTTCTTGGGTGAGTTGAAATAACGAGACTATAGGAGTCAAAATGCTAGCTATCAATTTATGCCCTACCTACTCCACTTATTCCGGTATTTAGGACTGAATATTAAAATGACGAGTATTATATTGTCAATGCTTGTTTATAAATGCGACTATTGATGGATGGGTCGGCGGGCTTATGAAATCATATTGCATAGATAAAACTTATTAACAGGATCAAAAACTAAGCAAAGCTACCGATCATAATTATTATTTTCTTGATATGATTTTACTTTTAATTGGCGTAGAAATAGTTGAGGCTAACATTATCTGCTGTCAACGAAAATACGTTACCACTACTTTTAGAAAATTTTTATTACGTTTTATTATACCCTTTGGAAAATTATGTCCATGTCCGAATAAAAAATATTACCGAGTAACTTTAAAAGCACTAAAGTTCTCGTTTAGTCTCGTGTGATGTGCAATTTTTTATAGATATTCGTTGGAGTCAGTAAAATTGCCCATCGTCAACGCAGTGTGTGCCTCCATTTTCATTAGCCTATCATAAGAAGAATAAATATATATTTTCTCTTTTCTTTGTTGCTCACCATTCACGAAATGGGTGCTCTTTGTCAAGTTGTTTACCTTTCACAAGGGCGCATTGATGCAGACGGGCTCGGTTTTTCGAATGAATTCAACTTTTATACTGAAAATTTACTATATCCCTCATTTTCATCCTCGAAAAAAAGTAGAGCATAAAATGAAAAATATGTTCTCCTCGTTAAAGCAATTATATTAATTTTATTTTCTGCAATCGGTTAGTAAATTAAGTTTTGGGTTAATGTTTGCGAAAAAATCTTCAAATACATATAATTTCCTTGAATTGTTTTCGTGCATAGAGTTTTGGGATATTAATTATAGTGCCTTTCATTCATAGCTGATGCTTGATGTGAATTCTAGCTGAATTAGTCTCTTCCCACTTTTGCGCTAAGTTTCATGGAAAACATATTCCCTTTTTTCTTATATGTCGGTGAATCTCAAATTTACGCTATCAATTCTAAAAATCTTTTATAATTTCAAATATGTGTTGTCATTTATAATACTAATTTATATTTTGTTCTCTTCATTTAATGTTAATGAACTCTTTGGAGTCTATTATGCATAATATCTCGATTTTTATGCATATTTAACTTTCAAATAGATGACTACATGTGCGACAACCATCTCAACATCGATGACAAGCTAAATTCATTTTCTCTATCCCCGTAGATCGCTTCATTTTTTACATTCATTCGAATATCCTATCAACTCAGAATTTGAATATTTGACAGAGCCACTGCATGTTCAGCTGAAAAACTTAATTATTTCCACGAGTCACGGAGGACCTATGGCATGGTTTTATTTCCTCCCACATGCGCGGCCACATGAACATGGGTTTATGACACTTGAGTTAACTGCAAACCACGGTTTATACGGCACAGTAGGCTTGTATTCTTCGCCTACAAATGAAGTCTTCCCCGGAGTTTATCTATCAAAAGTAGAAACTCAAATGCCTGTAGTAATCATCTCGGTAAATTCCAAGTCTCTCCCGCATCGCAGCTTCTCGGCAAAGATGTGTAGGGTTTGATTGGAGTATCGGTGGAGGGGAAGGATTACCGCTATTAGGGATTGGTCTAACTTTTAGCTTATTTATTTGGTGACTGATTTTTCGATTTCATCATCCGAGATCTAATACACGAATGACTTCATTTCACGCGGAAATAGTAAATATCTATTTAATGGAGATTTCCGTCCGATTGAGAAGTTCATTGAAGTGTCGAATCTGGTGCTTCTAATTGAATTTTGAATAATTTGATATCTATGGATTTAATTACTGATATTGAATGTTTAAGGTAATTGATTTGGTGAATGAAGTGTTTATGCTTTTTGCATAATTTTTTGGATTAATTACACTGATATGCTCGTGTTTTCTTTTGGACATCGCATTGGAGTCGCATCATGTAGAACACATTGCAAATGTATAGTTTTCCTCGACTCCTTATTTTTACCTGGATTAAAAATTACTTTTCATTTGAGTCAGGTTTTTCATGCCCTAGATGATAAGGTCAGTGATGAAGAATTTTTAATTGCCTTATATTTTCGTTATAAAGACATCCAATTTTGACGGAACAATCTCGCGTGAGTATTGATGTATTTCATCAACCATAATTTTGTACTCACAAACTATTAACATTTTGGTACTATTATTACCTTTTAATGCTCACAGTTAAAATACCTATACTTTTTTTCAGCACCTCCCTTGTCTATACGTCATTGGAATTCTTCGGTACATTCCACGGGACGAGAGAGGCTTTTAGCTCCAAACAGCAGTTTGGACATCAGACAAGGGTCAAGAACCCTTGCTAGCCTTTGTGGCTCTAAAATTTCAACCGCTAAGCGTATTTTCATCTTCAAAACCTGGCACCACTCTAACCTAGGTATTCAATAGGTTCTGGACCTAAACTATCACAGATTTCCTTCCTAAAAGAGCTGTAACGTTCCTTATTCCCATGCGAAAAGCGAAAGAATGATAGTTACTTGAAAAATAACCAGGTCCTTGATATTGCCGGGTGACCCTCGGGTGACTCCTTCATGAAATCATCACTCCTCATCACAAATTTATTCAGAATACTCTGCGAGGAGTTTTTTTTTTCACTTTTCCGGCATATTTACTTTCTATTACCTAAGCTCAGGAATTAATTTTATCGCGAGACAAAGAACGATAGCTAAAACGGTCAATTATATTGACCATAAACAATTACTTTGGAGTAAATGGTATTCTACAAAACCTGTAAATATCAAGCAATGTCATGAAATAATGAAATAAATCTCGGATTCGTCACTATCGACGGATTTGAGCGATTTTTTAAATATCGCCCTTCATAGTAGGAACAAGGGGATTTAATTTTTTGAGCCGATAACTATGTATTTTCAACTAATTTAAATGTAGGTGAAATTGGGAACATTCAATGGTCAATTTTAGTTTCATTTTTTAAGCAGAAAAAAATCACGCGGTCGCAAAACCCACATTTTGATATGCTAAAATTACTCCTTTTAGCTGTAATCTTTTCTCAGATCGCTAGGAAGTAGACGATAAAAACTATTTTTCACCTTCTGGGACCTGTATTAGTCACTTGATTAAAATGGCGACTTAAGGGCTGGGTTATACATGAAGATTAAAAGTTTTCAAGAAGGTCCTCTTATAAATTTTATAACTCCCATTTAGATAACTACTGGAGGCTTTTATCATGAGGCCTTTTTCAAAAGTTCGCTAACTTTTTAGATTATGCTTTTCTCAGCAAGACTCTCTTCCTCAAGCAACTCGTAAGAATCATTCACGACAACCACTCTTTAAATACATGGTAAGTTACTCAGGACTCTCAAAGAAGTCTTGTAAGGAAGAGGCTGAAACTTACAATTAGACTAGTCCATGCCTCATGATAAAGTGCGTGCCTGCTCAGTCAATAACCGAGGGCAGAACAACGGTATGTGCTCCAATACCTCGATAAACTAATATGATCTTACGAAGGCGATTTTTTTTGGTCCTAAAGCTGAAACAGTCCTTTTTGGGTTGAGGCCTTAAAATGATAGAAGTGACTGAAGAAAATTTTCTCAAAGGGATAAAAAGAACATGAAACTAAAGGCGATTCCGTCTGAAGCCTTTTGGGACTACTTGTAAAAGTTACGTGTCCGCTACAAAAGTGTATTGTATGGAAAGGTTACAACCTTAAGACATGTTAACTTTTAAATATATAAAAAAAGAATTAAGCTCGCGAGAATTTTCAACAGTTTGGTACACGATAGAGTTATAGTAACTTATAGATTGGGTTACATAGCCTTATTGGTATCGCATTTCAAGTCGCTCAGTGTGTTTTCTAGGAGGAGCAGCGTAACATTGAACTATCATACGGCACAGGAAATCATAATTGAAGTTTTAGCAAGACCTGTAATACCTAATCTACGAACAGAATCAATTTATCATGGCAGAGGGTAAAAAATGTTGTTTTTGAATGACTGGAGACTTGATTTATTGCATTGTCAACAGAGGTAGTCTTTATTATGAGGAAATCCCAAGTCTCTCTCGGGTTTAGTATCAACTTAATGTACATTAAAATATTCTGTCGAATTTTGGTTTTTAGAGCCAGAGCTTTTTGATCAATAGTTACGTCGCAGTGAAACATTCAGGATTCGTCTAAGGCTAGACTCCCTAACAACACCGGATATCCATCGGATATCCGTTTCAGGCCCGCCTCGTCCCATGGTTGTTTCAGGTCCGCTTGCAATCAGGATATTCGTCGGATCTCCGACGGATATCCGAAGCCAGATGATCCGAAAGCCGTCCGATTGGGATCTCGATAGGATATTCTGTTACTGGACTATATAACATTAATTATATATAATTTTTATGATTATTAAATTCATATTTGCACAATAGAAAAGTAGTCACGCCTTTCATTACTGGAAATCACAACTGAATGCAACTACCAATCCTGACAGCACAAATTACTCAAATAGGCACTGGAAATTTTTCCTGCAAGCTTTAGTTTTGGCTCTATATTAGCATGTATTATCTGGAGAATCCAAGTACCTTTAATTTAGAATTAGTGATTATACCATTAAAAATTTTTCTCCACGATAACAATTACGCAGTTTTCCTTTCCAAGAAGAATAATAGTTTTTAACTTTAACCTAAAGGAAATTATAAATTATTTGTAGGGATCCTGTTCTATCTACAATTATAATTAATCTATTTTACCGATGGAGTGCATCGTATTTGAATGCTTATGGTCGAGTTTTTGGGTCGCAGTTTTTGCAGCTGTCAGTGAGTTTTATGAGGATGTAGAGATAAATAAAAACACGAGAATATATTTAATTATATTTTTTTTAAAGTAGAAGTTACTATATTAAAGATCGTAACATTCCCAAGCACGGCTCAAGTTGAAAAGATTTTGCTTCTGACTCTTATTTCACTAGCAAAAGCAAGCATGCAATTTCACATGCAACCAATTACAACCATTGAAGAAGGAGGAGGTCCTCCTTCTCCTACTCCTTCTTCCATGTTACAACTATAGTAAGTCATGGCATATTAATGGTGCTCTCTAGAGGATATTTTCATGAGAAATTCAGCGTTAGTCAAGCATCGGTCTAGCGTTGCGTATATTTGCCCCCAGAATGGGGCAAGACTTGGACCTAAAAATATTTTTTAAGGTTAAAAATGAAAGTTGGCCGACAAATATATGACTGACTGCTTTGCGAAACCACAACGTCTTTAATGTCCTAAGTTAAGACATAAAAATTGGAAAATTCATTGGAAAATCTCTCTGCGCATACGTGCTCCACTCTTACTAAATTAAATTTTCTAGCAAATAATAATTATTAAACGACTGCTGACTTCATGTATGTGAAAAGCTATGTATATCCCATGCAACCTATGAGGCATACTGACTATTCAACTGCATTTTCTACTTTGTTGCTAACTACGTAAGTTCTTGTATCGATATTTTCACCAATTCCTCTATAGGTGCATCCTGAACGTTTAACTTCTACCACCTTGGTGATTAAAAACATTTTTAAACCCACCAGCACCCGCGATAATTTGGAATGAAGAATCCTTCCACCTTGTTAAGGTTGTCTATCATATGAAGGAATCTTTTTGGTGCATACTCTTACAACAATATGCAAAAAATGGTATTAATATCCGTAAGGGGATATCCTATGGATATCGAATTTTGGTACTTATGGATATCGTCGGATATCCGTGGCCCATCCGTAACGTCCGCCTTGGATATCCGTCGGAAATCCGTTGGATGCCCATGGGTTGTTAGGGCTTATCCGATTCTTGCTTTACAACTCTTGACTGCAGTGATGATTAAATCATTGTACCATAATATCATAATTATCTGTCAGCTTTCCAATTTTATAATACACATTGAATTTAGTTTTTTTATAGTTAAACGTCAATTCCTCAACGTATTGCAAACTCAATTAAAAATATGTTCTATAGGTATCATGCTTATAAAACATTCCAAAGTAGATATAATAGGAGTTTGACTCTATAACATTTCCTAAGTTGCACGAGAGAATTGTATTTGGATCATCTGTCTTAGGAGGATACCCTTTCATATCTGTGTAATTTAATCCATGTCTTTCGATTCATTTTGATTCCACTAGAATATTAGGGAACCGTAAGACCTAAATTATTTGGCTATTTGTACGAATATTATAAAAATTTGGCCTCCAGGAATGAGATTTATTTAGACTTTACGTCATTGAATACCACAGAGTAATATTTTAGCACCTTATCAATAGCGAAATTAGTTTTTTCATTGCTAACCAATAATTTCTCTTGACTGATTACATCTTTATCTATTAATATCCATTCTTCACGTTTGGATGGCTTAGAGGAAGCCAATTTTCTCAATCTGGAATCCTGATTTTCCTTTAAAGAGAGTTTTTCTAGCCAAATATTTTTTGGTCAGGGAAGTGGACCTTATATTTGCACAGGTGGGAGCCTGTTGGGGAAGATCAAATCGTTCACAATGTGCTCTCTCGATACTATTGTTCCGTGTCTACTATGTCCAGATGGTTCTGAGGAGATCAATTGCCGATCGGATATCTCTGATTTCTTTACCGGTAGTCATCTTCAGACTTTAGGGCAGCTTACTCATGAACACGTGCCTGGCGATAGCACCTTACACCTTCGATCGTCAAGTGACATATTTGTGGAAGTTAGACATTGCTTTTCCTTTTTGAAACACATCGTCTTTCTTGATGCCAGTGTAATAATATAATCCAGGTTAATAACATATATTGTATTATTACATTGACATCAAGATATATAAGGAGGATATATTAGTGGAACAGCCACCATCATTGGCATTTAAGGAGGTCGAGTGCTTTGAAGTTGCCTATCAATTTCAACGAATAAGAACTTCAAAGCACTCGACAAGCACTATGCAATTCTAACAGACAATTTTTGGATTTTTAAAATTATTTTTGTATTTTGTATAGATATTTTCTTTGTGTTTATGGCAAATTTACGTTTGAAAATATATCAAAGAGGTTTTATGAACTTTATAAAAATTGTAAATTTTGTTGAGGGTGGTGTTCGCTACAATTTACAAAAAATATATAATTCTCAAAATGTTGGTGAATGAGTCAAAATGTATTCAATCACTTTTTTAGCCTCTGAGTAATGATAAACGGTGGCGCAATAAAATATTTTGTTATAATTTACCATTTCAATGCATATTTGGACCACACAGAATCCTAGCCTATGAAAGCAGAAACGTTTTTTTCCAATGCTGCTTTTAAATATTCGATAAAATAACGATGCATTGTGTGTCTCGACACCCTGTTCGTATTCAAAAATATATAACGATATTTAATTTCAAATTTTATTGCGAATTTTAGTTTTTCCTCACATAACGTTATGTTTCGGAAAGTCGTCAGTTTTTCAATGACGCGATGGACTCCAACATGAACTGGGCATCAAATGTGTTTTCAACGCCTCGGGGAGAATTACATTGAAGGAATAGCGTCTCCTATTTTGTCCTGAGCTATGCATTTTTAATTTAAACACTTGTTTCATTCATTTTTTTTCAGCGGCATATTTATAATGTTTGTCATTTCAGGAAATTAACATGACAAAAATTTTCCTAAGACCCTCACCGTGAATGGATGCGAGTTAGAGCCTCCCATAGGACTGCAAGATGTTGGCGCATCTGTCAAATACAGGGTGACCAAATCAAAATTTTCTTAAGCAGGGAATTTAAGGGAAAGAGAAGGAAATTTTGAAAATATGGCTATAAATATATTTAAATCCTGTTCATTTGCTCAAAACTACGAAAAATTCTATGTGATATAAAATGTAAAAATTTAAAAAATGTTTTTCAAATGTTACTTCTTCTTATGGAGGGAAATTTCATTATGCTGCGTTATACTTTATAAAAATGCTGTCAAACCCATGTTTTCGAGAAACTAATAGGCGCGTGCTATCACGGGTTATAACATTGCACTTACGTAAACTAGGGAATGTAGTGCAAATAGGTGTGTAACCCGGAGCAACTGTATCACCAATGTTAATAAGTGATAGGTATAATAGATCCAAAATTTGTTTTTCTTTATTCAGCAAAAATTCCCTTTAAATTGAATATTTTTCATAAAGATACATAATAATACTAAACGGGTCGGATTTTATCTTATGCATTATATTTCATAATAAGGTACATGCATGCCTAATTTATGTATGCGTAATAATCCAAAAAGAAAAATCTAGGAAGTTCGCTCGTGAAAAAAAAACTGGCAAGGCGATTCATTGAAATCAACATCCCATGTGGTCTAGTGGCTAGGATATCTGGCTTTCACCCAGAAGGCCCGGGTTCGATTCCCGGCATGGGAACATTTTTTTGCTGGCCTCAGTGGCGGCGGAGAAAAGTCCTTGCCTGTGAAACCAAAGGTCGCGAGTTCGTGTCCCGCCGGAGTAAGTTAGACAATGCCCTCAAATTTGAGATGGTCCGTCCTTGTTGATTGTTACAATCTTCAGCTTCATAGCCTTCAGCAAACCATAGAATCAACCGACTTGAACCGTTTTCGGAACGACGGCATCAATGGAGACTTTCACCCGGTGGACAACCTGAGTTCATCATTCGCCGGGAAACGACGAGATCATACTTAAATAAGCTGTTTGCGGTGAAGCTGAAGATGAATACTTAGATAGAATGCAGGACGTATCCGGCGAAATCCGGACTCTGGTCACCATGGATGCTTGTCAAGTTTCGTGAGCAGCAACCATTGGTACATCACAGTGGTACTTTAAAGCGAATATTTTCAAGAGTGCAATCATTGAAACCACTACAAGTATTATCACGGGGAATGGAAGTATTTAGGAAATAATTTGAAAGAGATTTTATTTAAATCCTGATACTTCATCTACTTCGTAGGTCTTTACTCAAAAAAGATAATTTTTATTCGAAATATACCATGAGTTAACAGAGGACATCGTCCTGGTCTGCCAATCAGACGAGTTTTGAGTTAATAAAAAATTAAACTTTCAAATATAGCAGCAGGCTTACAGCAAATGCGAATAGTTCGATAAATCCACACGTCTTTGGAAGACGTTTTAGTTTTTTTATTGACTTACGCATATTATGGATGTTCCTTTTTAATTGATTAAAAAAACGGGAAAGGGCAGCATTTCGGAAACTCATTTTTCTTTTTTCAAGTGTTTTATGCATTGTACAAAAAAATCCCTCACCTGATAGCATTGAAAATGAAAGAAATAAATTGCGAAACGTTAAACTTACATTTTAAGAAAACCTACAACCCAAAAATAAGTCACATATATAATGAGAGGTCGAGGAGACATCTCACTCCACAAATTTTAGCATAATATTTAAAATTTATGTTTTTAAATCAATAGAGAATCTTCACTAGATTAACTTCGAAAATATACAATTTCTTCAGACCCATCTCGGATCCAGTGGTATTAAATAGCTACATTTCAATACTGGCCGCAAAAGTCAAAAAATGGTCTTGTTTATCTTTACTCTGAGAACGAAACCGCCTTTTTCTCCAAACTCTACACTGTCCTTGCTAAAAGTCGAGATACCCGAGTTTGAAGTATTGTATTTCGGTAACTACTCGATGGGTTCTAATTAAATAAATAAACAATGTAAGGAAATTATTTCTACGTTTTCTTAACATTATCAGAAACTCATATTTTACCTAACAGGATTGTCATCCATTTTTATGAAGAAAGGTATGGTTTTTTAACGCTCGCAAAATGGTGCTCTCCACTTTTAACACATTTTTTCAAGACCTTATCCATATAGTACATAAGAATCAATGCAATGAATGAAGGTGTATATTCCAGAGAAATTTATAATAATTGGTAACTCAAAAAATGTTGTTACAGAAATATATCCAATTTTCGTTATTTTAAGACTACAAGAAATTATAAAAGCACAGTCGGCACCGAATACGTGGACAGGTGACGAAATACTGTTTTTTACCACATTTTATTTAGTCTTTTTTTGTCTGTTGTTTGTCCTGCCGGTCAAAACATTGCTTCTACAATGTAACCTACTTCGCTATTACCTACCTATCGACTTGAAATTTACGGTACAGATCAGGATCAGCTGGCAATGATCCTTACGCTATTAATAGTTCTCCAGAGATGTTATGAGCCGCCATCTCCGACAGCGTGTGTATTAATCACTCAGCTGCAGAATTAATTTTACGACTGTTCAGAACTGTTTACGGCTATTTGGCTCTGAGCGAATGTAAACAATGGAGTTTAGTAATAATGTAACAATGGACAATAAACAAATACAAAATTCCCACGTTTCCAGTTAAACTTTTAAAAAATATTACGATAAATAAAAACACGTCGTTTACTATATTTTATTTTACATAAATATTCATTAAAAAATGAGTCAACATGTTTCACTGCACTGATGTGTCAATAGGTCTCCCATGCCACTATTACTGCAGCATAATGAGGACTATGCAGTACATTGAAACATGTTGAATCGTTTTAAAATAAATATTTATGCTGAAAATTGCAAAGTATCTTTACTTCATATTCTACAAAGGTTGGGTGGTTTATTTCATTCCTATTAGTTGGAATGAAATTGTGGGTTTTATAATTATTATTTTTAATATTTTATTGAGTGAGAGCGGCTCTCGAAGGGTCGAAGGTCGAAGCGAGGGATCCGCCACGCTCATACAAACTTACCGCCCTTTTTCTCCTTGTCGGCCGTCGTCCGCCTCGCCTCGTTGCAGACTTGGTCGTCAGTGCGCAGGCGCGGCGGCAGCATTTCGTCTATCCTTTGGATCGTTTGCGGCAGTTGGAGGAGTGCGGCCGCGGAGAGGAGCAGCCGGTCTCGCTGAGGGCACGACGACTCCCACACCCGGCCTGCCGAGACGAGGATCATTCATTGACATAGGTCAGAAACCACACCTACACCCTCCCCACCCCTTCTCCCAGCACCGATCTAACAGGTTATCCATTTTCGTGACGAAAAATGTAGCGTGACATTTTTAACTCTAGTCCGAGTGTCAGCGATTACATGTTGCATGCCTCGTATTGTGTAAATTATCCTTTTCCGGGGCCTTATTTTGAGTGCACGTAGAAAAATAATGTTCGCGATTATCGACATTGTTTTGATCGTATGTACTAACACCACAAACCACTGCGTAGCGATTTAAGAGCGAATTCCAATGTTTACCATTTGTTTCCGAGGTTTAGAATTTATGTTCTGCATTCTTCATATTGAGTATTTTACTCTTTTTTTAGCATTTTTAGTTGAGTCCTAGTGTCACATGTTACGTATTGCATGTCTCATATTTTGTGAATTGCCCTTTTCCTTCCCACAATTGTTTATCAGAAAATTCGTGTTGCACGGGATTACAGAAAACGTTTTGAACTTCCTCTCACGATATATCGCAGTTGATTCGGAAGTTTAAAGTGGTTTCTGAGTGTTAGCAGTTGTATGTCCCATGCTTTACATTTGGTACATTTTTATTTTTTCCCTTCAATTAGAAGAGAAATTCGAATAGTAGCCGTTCGAATTTGTCGACATTTCTTACTGCATCGCAGTAAACCTCTCTATAATGGTTTCAGTGTAAATGCCTAAATCAATGTGGATTCAAAGAGTTCGTAATAACTTTTTCTTTTATGTTAGGGACACCGTTCGCTACCGTCTTGCGTGGATTGTTGGTTTAGCAACAATTCGCTGTGGTCGCCGGTTTTGCACAATGTTACATTTACTTTTCTTGTCCAAAATACATGCGGTGGTCAGGTTATCGCGAAGTGTTCTACATTCATCGCAGTTATTATATACTGTGTTTCATGTGCGGTAGCGAATTTTCATTCTCTGAAAAATTTTACACCGCATACACGCTCATCGTTTGTACAATGAAATTCGGATATTTTCCCCCAGATAATTCATTTTTCGTGCGTTAATCAAATAATATTGGAAAGATCATAAGTTTCCAAATATATTTTCTGAATTTTTTTGTACATCCTTTGACTCTGAAGACTTTTCCTACCCCTCCATGCGTCTTTGTTTAGCTTCTTCATTTAATGAAATCAATTTCTATTGAGTAATGAAATATTGAAGCAGTTTCGGACAGATTTATTTTTTATTTCTACCCGGATATATTTTTAATGTAGAGTATGATATATCTGGAATCTTTACTTTTTTTACTTCGTTGAATAAAAGCTAGCTTTTGTGGATAATGAAATACAAAATAAAATTTTCTCTTCTTTGAGTTGCTGTGAATTATAATGATTAAACG
Organism: Ischnura elegans; assembly: GCF_921293095.1. Classification (NCBI taxonomy): domain Eukaryota; kingdom Metazoa; phylum Arthropoda; class Insecta; order Odonata; family Coenagrionidae; genus Ischnura; species Ischnura elegans. Next base: position 96,124,771 of record NC_060253.1, read on the forward strand.
TGGTGCAAATTAAAATTTTATGACTCGGATAAACGTTAATTTGGTGGATATGTAGTCAGCTGAGGCATTCACACTTTGACTGCAATGGCAAGCAGGTATTATTCCTATGGATCGCAAAATTGTTTTTAGCGCCAAGGATTTCTTTCTTAATTTAATAAACGCAAAAACAGCAGTATCTGCAACTAGAATAGAAGAATATTGAACCTCATTTTTCCTCTAGAGCTTAGCATAGTCAAATTTTAAATTCTCATATAAATGTAACTAATAACTAACGACTAATTGTAACTAGCGACAATTTTTTAAAAGTCGGAATATCGTACATTATCTGGTGGAAGACACTTAGGCTCATTTAATCTATTGCTTACCTGAAAAGATTTGCATTTACTGACTTAAAACTATGGTGATTTAAAAACATGAATTCCAGTTATGTGTGGTCGAGCGTTTCCTCTGATGAGTAGGAATGAATTCACTCCTTTAATTAAGTCTCTTCTATTGTAATCCAGAAGTTCATGATTCCCTGCAAGATAGCTCTATTTTGTACCCTCGCATCAATGTGCTCCGAATCCTTTTTCAAAATATATTACGGTCGAAGACGAAAACCGACAGTAACTCTGACAAAGATGGTTAAACAAATGCTTTATGTTTACTAAATTTTCACAAATGACAAAACGGCTTCGCTTTGTCATTTGTGAACTTCAACTTTCACAAAGTTGAGCCGGAAACCATTGAATGTGTTACCAAATTTTATTTTTAGATTCCAAGGAAATTCCCATTTTTCGGTCGGTTACTTTTCGTCCGTCCGATCACTTTTATTTTTACTTTACTACATTTTAAGTCGATGTTGTGATTCGTAAGTAGTGCATTAAACATAAAGTAAACATTTGCAAGCTTTAATAATGTGAATATGCAATAAGGTTTTGTATAGTTCGTGGAGACTCGGAAGGAAGAACGAATGTTTGAACACGAGAAAAACCTGGTGCCTTATCTGCGAAAGTCAATCTTATGCGGCTGAAGCATTAATGCGGCAAACTGAAGCTGAGTTTCCGAAAAAAATAAAACGGTTTGTGGGAAAACCAAGATTTTTTTCGTGTTTTTCTGTTAATTTCTTCTCGCCATCAGCTCACTTTGATTATTTTACTACCAAACTATGTCAATTTTAAAACACAAAAAAAAGTGTCTCATTCATGATCAACACGTTGAAAAAATTCTTTCGTATTTATACTGCGGTGCCGCATGATTGGTGGGGATGGATCAGGAGAGAGGAGCGAAAATTCGTTCACGAGATATATCTGATGCAATTCCCGCCAATTTTCTTCTTATTTTTCTAACCAACGCTATAGATTTTTATTTTTTCATTCCCCGTTCAGAATTTTTATGCGTTCACCAATGATTTTCGTATTTTAATGTACTTTTCAACGACTGATTCATATTGTGACTTCTTATTTCAATTTTGTTTGTATATTTATAATTCCTCAAGGACTACAGTAATGAATTGAAATTAAATTAAATGCTATCAATCTGCGAAGGGAAAGAATCTGTTTCTGAAACTTAGTAATTGGCTGAAGACATTGTTTTCTTCTCAGAACGAGTGAAATTTCATTTTTGAGGCGAAGCGAATTGTGTGCATATTCGCGGGTGAATTGCTTTCGGAGCGGAAGGCATTACTGAAATTGACGGATCGCTTCCCATCTCTGCTTGCATTCGCATGCGAACCACGCAAGGTGAGCTCTTGGCAACCAGTCACGGACTCTGCGGGACTATGCGGCCCTCCGTCCCCCCCTCGCCCCCCCAGTCCCTGCACTCGCAAATATTGCCCTCAAAGGTTACCATGCGCCGCAGAAGAACCGGAGAATTTCTTCCAATGCGTTGCTGCTCTCCTCCTTTCCCAATGCAGTTCATTGCTTCGAGTTCCTGATCCGCAGAACGATTGAAATAAAAAGTCTATCAATTGAACGAATGCAGACGTGGGAGCTCTTCATATTTCATAAGAGAAAAAAATTAATTTTTGTCCCATATTATAATAATGCATTCATAATTTGTTAAAATAATCTTAGAGAAATCCCTCGAAAAAATGACCAGCAGTCGGTCACAAAACGTCGGGGCAAAAATCCGATTTATCACGCGCCATACACCCCTATGTCACTCTTTAATCATCATGAGCTTTAACCAAGAAATCTATGCAAAAGTTTATCTGTTACTTTAATAATAAAAATTCAACTTTGTGATGGTCCACTTATTAAGTTATGTACTTACTCACGAACTAGGTTTCATCATTATCTGCTAATTTCAGACCTCAGTCATCAGTGCTGAAACTATTTTCATGAATAAATAACTGATTTGGTGGGCCAATACGAAGTTCGATTTTTATCTCTATTTTGGTGAAGTTAATTATGAATTTTGCTCAGCTGACAATGCCTGTCCTCATCTGTGGACCACAGGAAAATATCCCAGCCATAACTAAGGAACAAAAAAAATGGAACACCAATTCATACTTTCATAATATTGCCACTCTATTCATGCTTTACCATTTCCTGATTCGAATGACAGCTTCCACTATTCAATGGTTGCCGTCCCAGGGAAAAAATCCCAGTTACCATTTTCAACCACGCGGAAAGTTAACCAGCAAGCTACACCGCGTCCGAATCGTTTCTGCATTTATGCTTCAGTATTTCTCTTCATCACAGTAAACGATTCCAAATATCTTTAAAAATATGTTTACAAAATGTGCGAAATCTCAGTGCTTCCTACTTCCATGCATTTTCTTGTGGTTCTAATTGAAGAGATTAAGATTTCGATTTTCAATTCGATTATCTTCCAAACGTTACAGGTAAATCCTTCCCAATTATTTCTTCTCAATGGTAGTCGACCCAAGAAAATGTCCAATTTTTCTTAAAATCGTAAATTATAAACTGCCAAATATGATGCCACAATACTATCTCTTTATTAATTATTAGCTAGCTATTCTTGCGGGTCTGTTAGTCCTCTTAATGCCGTGAGAGATATCATAATTCCGCGGATTGGTTTGCTCCTTTTCACGTCCATTATATAGTAAACTCAGGTTACTTGCGACACATGCAGACTGGGGCACTTTGGACATATTAATCGGCTGCTCATCTTATCCGTAGTTTCCATATGCACGAATATGCATTTAAATGTAAGGTTAAGGTAGGCCGCGAGAATTATTGAGAATTAGAACGCTATTGTAATTCGTAATTTACAAAATCAATTACCTATTAGTGATTTTACTGGTGAAAAAGGTCTACTGGCTGCATGCTTTGAAGAACTCATTGAACGTGTTTGTTTATCACTTAATGATTGCGGCAAGAGAATAATTTTCAACAGTAAATAGCAAGATAGATGTCCATTTTAATTTTTTGATCCAAAGCTGGGGGGATTTATACATTTGAATCGGTTTCAAGCATGTTTCGTATCTTGAAATTTCTGTTGGGCAAATATCACCATGTTTAAACGGATTTATTTCCTTGTTAACTTGACGAAACTATGGATATCTTCATTTGGATTTGAGATTTGTCCCGAAGGATTTATCCTACTGCTTCTAATGTCCGATGGCACCAATAATCGGAATGTGTTGTATTGTATCCTTGAAAGTTCTTAATCTTTCAATTCCAAGTTTCTAATGCTAAACAGGGTCATTTCTAGTCGTCTCTAACGGTACCAAAACGACATAGTCTTGTTCAATGGATTGACTCAATGTGTCGTCCATGATTTTCTCTCACTTTCTCTCTTGGTTGACCTCGGGGCACTTCCTGAACGGGATCTCGTGGTTACTGCTATTATTCTCCTTTGAGTGCTAGTGGGAACTTGGTAAAACAATGGTTTTCTAACTTCCTTGTCCGGAACGTGCCTGACGCTTTTGAGTATCACATGTTCCAATTAGTATCCCCGTAAATGGACACAGATATTTATCCAATTTTCTCCTATTTCCTGTTCACAGTTCGAATGATCGAATTGCTTTTGAACGAAATTTATTATTCGTCATAACAATGAAACACAATGAAAACCCATCAGTAGATATGGTGGTAGGCCTCATCGTCACACATTCAATTTTGGGTTGATTGACAGGTTAGTTCTTTTCTAAATGGATGCATCTATAGATCTGGCCAATTTGGCCCCAGTTTTTTTCTTCATTTTATTCCCAATATCATCAACCGTTTATAGTCCAATGTACCCATTTGGGAACAGATTTATAAAAAATCATGGAAATTATATTTCGCATCTCTGACTACTTTTATAGCTTTTGTTGGGTATATTTATTATGGAAGTATTTTTTTTAAAGTGAATCCCATGACTTGCATATATATTGCTCGTCAATTATACCTTTTCAGAATTGGTTTTGTTTTATCGCCTCTGTAGTGAGTATGAAGTTTATTCGATATTTTTTCCTACACTCGCTTTCCAGTAACAAATGCTCATTTATTCAAAAGATCAATATTTGTATATTACATTGTTAAACTTAGTTTTTTGGTCAAATGTATATCTATTTTTCAAGCAATAGCAAAATTTTGTGGTGTGTTCCGATTTGGCAACATGCTTGAAAACGCATTAAAAATGTTTTTTCGGGTTGTCTTTCATAATATCTCTCAATTAGTTGTAAAATAAATATGATATGCAAAAAAATAATAAAAATCAGTTGGTAAGTTGGTTTGGTCTTTAAAGGGTCAAACGCTATAATTTTCCACACCCCTAATAACGAACGCCGGTTCATTTACATCTGCATACTACCTCGCAAACCGTAATAATAGAAATGCGGCGGGGAACAAGCCGTCTACAAATTAAAAGGAAATTCTACAGCGAATTTCTGCTTGGCTCTTAAAGACCTTTCTTGTTCGGAGGAAAAGCGTATTCCCATTCCTGTTACCGTTCGGTAAAATAACTCTCTTAATTTATCGTTCGTATCGGACCAGGAAATATACTGGGTTTATAATATGATGTTCTCCGTGTCGCTCTGAACGATATATATATATATATTCTCATTTGCTCAAGCAATTAAAACTTAGCGCACACATTTTCGGTGATCCTCGTGCGTTCTTTTGCTTGCTGTCTGACTCACCTCGTCTCACCAAAATACCCATACTAGTACTGTATTTACCCAGGATTATCTCCAAATTCTCCCACTCGGTTCTTTCTGTTTATCGATATAACATAAATCCTATTTTTTCGTATACCTTCCATTGTACCTCTGTCATCGCCTCCAGAGGTGAGTTTGCACAGTTTGTGTGCCCGAGCGATGAGGTGTGCCTGGTTTTCTGAGAGTAGATTTTCTGGAATTTCTAAAGCATTATAAGAATTATGTTTGCGTAAGTTTTCAGGTTTACTCACTGCGAGTTAACTTATTGCGCTTATTGTTTAGGCAGTTAGTTAGCGCAGCTCCTTGTAAAATTAATTATCATTAAATAATCTCAGCATGTTTCATTAAACACATTGTTATTTACCTATGTCGGTAATGATGTATTTCATTATCTCTCATTTGAAACAAACTTAAAAATGGGAGGTGAAAGGGTCTCGTAAGTGGAATAGCCTATGGCCTCTTTTCATCTGCATCCGGCTCTGAATTCATACTAAATATTTTTTCAAAGATTAATTTGCTATCCTAATTAATTAAAAATTTGACAGTGCACTTGCTATTGAGCCCGATTGTATTTTAGAACTATTTTTATAAAATCGCTTTATTGTTTTTCACATTGTCCGGGTCAAACCTCGCAATTCAATTTTTACCCGCTTTCTGATTATCTATCAAGCTGAAATTTTCAGGATAACGCAGAACAGATGATAAAGCAATATTCTAACACCCTTATTATTACTTTAAGTGTATCTCGATTGTTATACAGAATTTAAAATAAAATATGACGTTTAGTTAAAAAAAATGCCACAAAAATCCTATGGCGGCGCTGCGATCAATGAAAGTGTAATTAACAGCAGCGCACTATATTTCGTAGTTTCATTATGTTGTGGTGTTAGTATAAATTGATTGTTATAGTGGAACATGCACCCAACGCTTTTCGTTGCATATGAAGCAATTTTTTAGAGAGGCTCGGGCTTGTAGAAAATTTGTTGTTCTTATTCTTTTTATTTCGCGATAAAAACGTTTTTTTAAATAAGATTTCATTTTTATTTTGTATTATTATTTACTATGTTATTCCTATCACTGGTCATATGTCATTTCGCACTCGCGCGTGCTCCCAGACGCATCCCTGTCTGCTCTCGTCGTGCTGTGGTTTCGTGTGATGAGCATGGCCTGCTTTTTTTGGGATCAAAGTGAGACGATGATCCTCCTCCCCTTCGCTTCGTCATTTCCTTCCACCACGTGGGATGGCATTGCCTGCGCCCCGCCTCGCTCTTCCTCAATATTTCAAATCGTCCGCCCCCTCCCGAGTTCGTCGACCTCGCGGACAGTGCGTACTTCCCCCACTGATTAGCCTCGTGCACCTGGTACACTGCCCTCCTCTTTGATATCACACACCCCTCTCCACGGATTACAACCTATAGGCTCTTCGGCTTAACTGCATTTGTCCGGTTCGATTTTACAACACACCCCCCCTCACGGGCGTACTCAATTATACACGTCTGCATTGTCAGCGAAGCCTGTCACCACGTCTAATGCTTTCGCGAGGCGTAATGGAATGTTAATGCCGATATTATTTTCATGAATGGAAGTTCTTTGTTTTGATGTGGCAATAATTTACTCCTTCTTTCAGAAGGAACAAGCAAATCACTTAGTTTCGCTCGTTTCACAGTACTAAAAGGACATTCGAAGGAAAGGCAACAGGCTTTGTTTGCCTGTACATTCGTTGTTGCTTGTACGAGGTCGTCAAATGCTTGCGCAAAAACTGTTGCTCACTTTTTCTGTGAATTTTGTCTCTGGATTTATTGAGAATTTCTAATTTTAAAGTTCTATTTTCAGAGATTACTAAATATTGTGGAGATTTTATCTTTTAGCGTTTACATAAATTTTCTTTAATTTGTTAGGGTGATAACTTTTTCATTAATCAACGGCTATTACAAAATGTTTTAGAAATTTGATTATTAAATCTATTAGGTATTTTTGTTATGGTAATAACCTTCTGCGAGATTTTAGATTTTATTGATTAGTATGAAGAACCTCTAGTGATGACTGGCAGTTTTAGAGGCGCGTTCAATAGGACATCGAAATTTAATGTCTGGAAGTTACATACGAAATTCAGTTGTCAGGGTAACTTCATCTGTCTTATGAGAAATTTCGTGACTTAGTGCTACGTAAATGGAATGAAGTCTTCGAATGAGTTTGCGAGAATACATTCCCTTTTCACTCAGCACTGGCGCATTAATTGAGATTTCATGTCCAAAATATAATTTTTACATCTGAATACTCTTTTGTGATGCTCACAAGGATTTTCATTTTCTCATTTTGCGAACAGATGAGTTGTTTCATGTATAATTTTTGCTAACTAAAAAACAAATAATTCTGGCGAAGCGTTTTCGTCTATGTATGAATTGCTTTAGGAATTTTTCTGACCGAATGCGCTCATTTCTGTGTCCAAGGACGACATTCTGAAGAATAGGTTTCGATAAGATGAGTTGATGGAGGACATAAAAATATTTTTGGAACTCTACGGTTACGTCCTAACAATTTAATTATCGGATACGTCTAGTATTTACCTGACGCTTGATAACTCTACTTGTTCGAGAAATCAGTTGATGCAATTATTCCTGGGTCATGACTACTTTCTCTCAAGTCATTAATGATTAGGGTTTTTGTCGTGTTATGCCTTGAGTCAATGTTATTTTAGCAGTCGCAATCACCTGCTGTGGACGTAGCGGTCAAATGGTGTGCGCGACGCTTATTGTCTGTCAGGTGTGCTCGATGGTCCACTTCAACTGGTTCGTGAAGTAGCCGTGCACTTACTAGAGCATACATCGAGGTGCGCACGGGTTCTAATCCTCTTGAATAAAAAAAATCAGTTGCATCTCTCTCATACGCGGTTACCTTGAGGAAGAAGCATAAGGGTCCTTCTCCTTCCATAAGTTCGACAATACCGTAGTCTTGCTGAATATGTTTGCCTTAAGTTGAGGCGGTGAGCTTCTACCGCAATTTCAATAGGCCCTCCACTCTTATCCTCTCGGTCTTATCAACAAACTGAAACGATGGACTGACCAGAAATGTGGACTCTGATAACTATACCTAGAAGAAATATGACTAAACTAATATTATCGTAACTTATCGAGTGCCTTTCGCCGAAAGGGAACAAACATTCGTGATAGTAAATGGGACATCCCAAATAAGATCGTCCAGCACCTTGCAGCTCACATGACGGATTTCCTTAAATATTTTAATTGCACTGGCATGAATTACTTTTGCAAAATTAAATTTTTATGAGATTTTAGATGAAAAATGGTGTCCTCATATATATTTTTAAAGCGTATTTGCATGAAAAATGAATGCTTTTAGTTCTTAGTGTGCCAATAATAAATTACTTTCGTCAATTTTCAATATTCATATTGACATAAATGACTTTCACCATTCAACACTGTGAGTTTGATGGTGAGCGAGTTCTAAACTGCCTTCCAAATCTAATTTGCTTGTAGGGAACGTAATAGTGCACCAGACAAACTTCTTGACATTAGTTAAATCAATTATCTACAAATCGTTGCAAACTTGATTGTCGAGTTTTTGAAATGAAAATTTGAGAAAATGTTCACCGATTTGATTCGTGTAGCAGTAGGTATATGCATTCAATGGATAATCAAATTGAGCATACACAGAAATATAAATTATTCAAAAGCTTTCGGAAGGAAACAGTGCTCACCAAATGATGTCCCATATGTATGACTAAGAAAGAATTTTTTAAGCGCTGACGAAGAGGGAGTTGGGAATAAAGAATCGTGAACTCAAGCGATTAGCGTGGATTACAGAGGTATGGGAGACCTAAGTAGATGGATGAAGAGGTTAATAATATTGATTGCTTTCTTATGAAACCGCAGTAATGAATTCCTCTAAAGCTTGAGGACGGATGTTAAGCTGAATTATATGGGTTTTCGGAATCTTTTGACAAGGGCATGTATTTATTGATGTTGACTCTTCTTGTGGAGCTACTGCCTAAATTTTTAAAGCATAATTTAGTGCTCCTCTCTTTAAAATTTTAAAGTCTCAACAAAAGTGCAAGCCTGGATTGTCTTCGGAGTGTCTTTCTTTCATTTCTAAATGGTACTATAATTGTTTGGTGTGTTGTACCACAGTATAGTCGAACTCAGTGGCGGATCTGTGGAGGGGGAGGGGTCTATAGCCCCCCATTTGACATCCAATTTACACTAGATAGAATGGTAACTTCTGTTCGGACCCGAAATACTTCTGGGAGTTTACCCCATACTTAGCCCCCTTTGTCCCTATCCTAGATCCACTGTTGGTCGAACTCAACCCTGATATTCATCGATGATACCTTGAGCTGTTTTGCAAATTCTTCTTTCATTAACCACGGAGACAACTTTATATGACATTCAAAAATAAACAAATCCTTTATAGATGTTGCGGAAGGGTTTTTCTGCTTCCTCATATGTAGTATATACGATAGTACTTTTCCATTATGAAGGCCTTCTTTCCGGTCTCCATAGGTCACTAATTTGTGTATGCATCGCATGAGAACTTTTCCACATCATTTCCTTCTTTTTGGGATTGAAAATTCCCAAAAATCTTATATATTTTACTTATTCGATGACTGTGCCATCCAATTTTATTCTGATCCTTTCCCCTTTTTCACGTTAGTTATGTTTCCAAGAAACTGTTCATTTTTTATTCATTCATTGCCATTCATTGCTCTTTTCCTTTGGTGTTGATGTTTTCCTTCACCTTTATTTTTATCATTACCATCCGGTTCAGTAAATATAAAGTATCCTTATGAATACATTAATAATGGCATTTGGAGTTGGATTGTGCCTAATTGAAGTCGTAAATGAATTTCTCATCGGGCGTAATCTTTTCTTCTCGAGAGCTGTGAGTGGCAGGGGAGCGCGCTAGGGAGTCTGCCCAGCCCCCTCGATATGATGAAGAATGAAATGCGTGTGTTTTCCAGGAAATATATGGATTCGGATGTTTGCCTTCCTAAAAGCGAACTCAACAACACCAAATTCGTTGCTCTCGGTTAAGGCGTCCCTGTCAATGGGGACCGCGTAACTGACGGAGCTCTGGCCTGGGATCTCAAACATGCCGAGTCAAGTCCAGGGTTACAATAACAGTAAGAACGAAGTAATTGAAGCTTTTTTTATGTGAATTTTTCGTGACTTTTGAGTTTCCTCTTCATAATTTATTTGATGTGAACAGTGGCCACACCCGGGGAAGGGTTAACAGTAGGGTGGCTCGAAAAATACTCTTTTTCCGGATCAAATTTATCCTATGCAGGAAAGTGTTTTACCTATCTCAGGGTCTCAGATGCGAATTTTTCTCAACGTTGGATAACATTGACCATTGCTGCCCGACCACTGAAGCTTAAATGTTTGTGAAATTTCCACTCGAATCGGGAGAGAAACACGTATAGAGAAGATATCACTGCAGCCAATCTCACTTCGGCTATGTCCAGTGATGATTATAACTTTAAGCATTATATTTAATAGTGTTTTTTTTTGCTCAACGGGGCACTGCTCCCCCTTAGAAATGTAAACAATCTAAATAAATTAACTGACATTCCATGTTGTTACATCACACTGCCTTCGTCTTGAAAAAATATTGGCTACTCATGTTTGGATACTCAATATATACAATAACTTATATGTGAGCTATACATTTCAAAATGTACTGATTAACGTATTCGCACTTCTTTGCTAAAAATAGGGCACATAGCGCCACCCCGTAAAATTTCTAGGTGTGCTTCTTGTCTTAGAAATGTATTTTATTTTGTGGAACGACTCAAATCTAACCCTTTTTTAGCTAACGCTTTGATTAGGCGTAACACTCATAGCAAATGAAAATCATTCAATACTCAGACGGTGACTTTCTTTGAAATTCGTGATTGCCACCCTCCAGGTATTCAGGTGAACTACCATGCGATTTGAATTGTTCAATAATAATTATTCTGAAAGCGATTCATAATGACTCTCAGGCGTCTCCTTCCTCCGAAGACTTGCATTTTCGATGTACTAATGGCCTGTCATATTTCAGTGCAAAAGTTAGAGCCTATTAGCATCTGCACTAGTCCAAGAAGAAAATAACTCAAAATGATTTTTTTTAATGTTGTGAATTAAACGAAAATGGTTTTTCTGCTGTGTGACATTATTTGTTTCAAGTCAGCTTTTATCAGGCTTAAATATTTTGGGAATGAGGGAAATAAAGTTACTAAGTAGGAAAACGTCTCATTTTCAGTTATCCATCACCTCCTGATGAGTAGCGGAACCGAGGTCGTTTGACTAAAAGTTCCATTGGAGTTGCTGTGTTGTATTTCCTATTCGTAATGATAGAAAAATTTCACCCGGTAACAGTTTTGCACGTTTCGACTGACTTTTGAGTTTTACCTATTAGCGAAAATGATAAAATTTGCATTTTAAGTTTATATGATGAATCGATTTTGATTATAGCATTATATTTGTTACGAATAAATTTCCTTTGTTAATAAATTTGCCATCATTTTACATTAAATAATTCCTCAAAACTGAAGAATAAGGTAAATTATTTTAAAATTACCGTCAACCATGATGACGAGCAACGTACATGTAGAGCTATTACCACAGAGAAATTCAGCCTAAGGTGGAGAAAGTAGTATCTGTATATTCTTAATTTTTTGCTTATTCATAGGCATTGTTTGACCCATAGATTTTGTCAAATAAACTTCAAGTATCAGAATTGTAACCTAAAGATATGAATCCATTATTAAATATTATGTATTATTTCGCATTTGCAACAAATTAGTCTCCATTACCATATGCTTCCGAAAGAAGCCTTATTTTTTCCAAATTTTTAAACTTTACAGTTCGAGCGGCAGTGGTTAGTATTATTCCAATTTTAAAAAATCGTGCGAAATCCTGATATTATTACGTAAATTTTCCGTACATGGCAACGATCCGCAAAAAACGTATTCCACCCATTAAGAGTGATTGAAAAAATATAGAAAAGAAAGAACTATAGCTTATGCACAAGAAAAGACTCACAAACAATGTATCTTGCTCGATTATATGCAATTAGAATTTTATTTCTCATGCCAACATATTTTGGGGAACTATTTTGGTAATTGCAGTTTCATAATCAACCCATCAAAAAAGTAATCAATAGTTATTTATGAAGTATTTGGAATGGTATTCTGGAAGCCCCCTCTGCCTTGTCAATTTCAGAATTTAATGTTTAACTAAATTGATGGGTCGGTTCTTAGTGACTCCATCCCATTGGATGCTGACGCATCTATTTCCTGCTATCTATCACTTTCGAGAAAGACGAGGACGGGACACTACATTCCCGTAACACGGTCCACACGCCTGCTGATGACTCGACTGCTGAAATATGTGCTATGGTTGATACATGGAGGCGAATTATCTCCTGCAATGCGCTGCAACGTAGCTGGTGTTAGAAGATTGAACTCCGATAGGATCGCGAAATCTTCCGAATGATATCCAAATGTTGACCCGTGTGTATTAAATAATTATTAATAAAAAATAAACTGTGGAATTATTTTATGCCTTAAAACCACAGCATTTTAATACCAAATGACGATGAATCATACACATTTTGAAATATACTCAAAAAGTATAATAAAATGGATCAAGAAGAGATGAATTTATCAAATTGACTTGCCGCATCGTCCTATTCACAATGCTTTTCGGCATGCAACGAGAAGAAGAAAATGCTCACGCTTACAGGCAAGTTTAGTGGAACGGAATGTGAAACAAATCAGCAAGAATGCCTTGGAAGATCTACATGCCCAGGAAGAGGAGCTAGACTATGTCATTCAAAGCCAAAGTCAATGGATTGGGCTGCAGTCAATCGACATTATAATAGAAATGCTAGTTTTTAATTCAAAGTTATTTTCCTGCATAATAGAACATTAATTCTAATAGGTGACGGTTTTTATCTCGACAACTACATTTGTAATTGATTGCGAGGATATAATTTTTTATTTATCGAGTCCGATGCTCGGATTACAACCCAGAAAATTATTACACTGTAACTAATTAAATAGCGAAATAAATGATTTTTCATTCATTAATTTCAGGGAAAATATGACCATCCTCAGAGAAAACCAAAAGACATCAATTCTAATCATTATACGGTTCGGAACATTCTCACTGAGAAAATTAATCAAAATCCTTGTAAAGTTAACATCTTTCTAGTTCTGAGGAAGACAGTTGCACAGGATATTTTCAGTAAATGGTGTCACATGGCTGAATAACTAAATAATTTATTGGTTAACTTGAAGCGAATCATTTAGTGCAAATTGGAAAGGATAAAAGTGGATCAAATAAGATTACAGAAGGCTATTGGTGATATTAAGTTCGAAATAGAAAAATATTTTTTCTATTCTTAACTATTATCCTTAAGAGACAATTAAAATCTGTTAAAATATTGTACGAGTAGACCTTTTCGTTGAAATTTCTCGTCACGTTCGAAGCTCAATGCATGCATTTATGTGTCCTATTTTCTGAGAAATAGCCCTCAATAATTCGTGAGAATACCTGATTGAGTGGATGGTTAACATTTTTATGCCACCGGTCGTATTTGCTGAAGCTCTTAATTGCAAGAGGTTTATATAAAAAAAGCTGGCACACATTCCCAATTTATTTCCAATGCTCCTACTTCAGCACGTGTAAGATACCGCTTCTTCTCCTTTTGCGTAAAAACCGGCTATACCCGTGATTAATGTCTACATTACGAGCACGGAGTCGTTCTAATATGGAGGCATCTGGAGTTGATGGGAACTTGACCTCCATCCCAAGTACGTGACTTTCACACGTCTGACAATTTACCGGCCGGCGTGTACAACTTTCTCTTGTCCGTCCCATCTACGGCTGTATACCGGTGACTTTGCTTGATATCCAACAGTTCCTTTCCCTAAGTCGCCTACTATATGTCCGACTCCATCTACGAATACCGTACCGCTACATCGTTATATCAGTGAATTGATGATAGTCTCGCGTTGCTCCCGCCTAGTATGGCTTTTGAATTCATAATCGAATTATTGTGATACAGGAAAATGAAAAAGGAGATCTCTATCTTGGCAGAACATCTACTAAAAGTGAAATATTCTCGTGATTTTGACCCGGAGATAGTCCGCGTGGAAAAGGAAGGCCGAAAACTGGACACTAAAAAAAACTGACCGAAGAAACTGACACTCGAAAAAGTATTTTCTAGATGAACGAACGAAAATTCATGGGCCATTCCCCATTCCTTTCCATCCCATTCCACGAGTGCACTACCCAATGACACATATTCTCACCCTTCCTCAATCTTCCCCTTCCACTCCCCACTCATTCCAACTGTAAAAATGCAGCTTATGATTATGACATAGTGCTTGAGGCTGACCATACGGTGGAAACGCGTGATACATTGTAAAACAAATTTGTGGAAAATTGCCATATCTACAGGGTGTTTCAAAAAGGACTTCACAACTTTGAAAATTCATATAAATTTTATTAAACGAGGTACAGAGCTGGTTTTGGTGTTATTCTAAAGGAAAAAACTTCAAGTTTTTTTTACCTTAAACTAAAGATGTTCTATGTGGCTTCCGTTGGTTATTCTGCAGACATCCCATCGGTAGTCGCTTTCTTCCCAGACTCTCACTAGCATTTCAGTTGTAACTTGCTCAGCAGCAGCGTAAATTCTTGCTCTAATTGTAAGTTCAGCTAGAGTGGCCGGCAAAGGAGGTACGTACACCATATCTTTTATGAAACCCCAGAAGAAAAAATCGAGTGGTGTCAGGCCTGGGGGGGGGCATGCAATTGGCGCATCACGGCCAATCCATTGACCTGGGAAGCGGTCATTTAGAAAATCCCGGACGTCAGTCAGATAGTGTGGTGGTGCGCCATCTTGCGTAAAGAAAACATTTCGTTCTCGGTCATCCTCATCAATCTGTGGTATTAAAAATTGTTGCCATAATATAGTTGTAAAGTCCTTTTTGAAACACCCTGTATTTTTCATCAAAACAGGGAATAAAAGTAGCCGTAGCTACTTTTGTTAATGAGAGAACGTTCTTGCCTCTGTAACAGCCCTGGGCCATATCGCAGCGTATGGTCGAGAAGATAGCAATCCCTACTACTGCTTTCGAACTTGGGTCTGATGGCGGAGGTGGGGGTGATTTAGTGGTGGCCTATTTAGGTTTACTAAGCTATGCGTCAGGCTACAGAATCCCGGTTTCGAATCCAGTGGCAACCACTGGACGATGTAGCGCTGCGGTGTTCGCGGAGCAAGTCGGAAATATAGTGGCGACTCTGAGAAAGGAAAGGCACCCATCCCAAAAATCATAATCCTAATCTATTGAGCCAATTTTCGGGTCCAATCAATTAGTAAGTGGATTTGGGTACCACTTTGAGGCAAGTAGTCTTTTCGTCAATTTAAGCTCTTTGGTGCCTTCGTATAATTTCTTGTCTCGTTTGTCGATTCGCCAGATAATCAATCCGATAACTTCCATTTATTATTCAAGTGTTTACCATCTGGAGAACAGGTGATCAGCGGCCCACAGGTGGCCCCGGGAGTGGTCTGCAGAACATGTGGAAAAGCTGACAATAAAGGTGATGGAAGCTATGTGCTTTGAATGACACGGGGTACATATGAGTCTCGCGTAATATCCATCTTATTATGTTTACTCCAAAATTAGATATGCGGATACTTTCAGACCGTGTGGTCCACAGGCTTCTTTCTTCGAGTTTTTATCCACTGCATTTAAGGTACGACTTGCGAGAATTTCCTCCACCTCTAAAAATACCCAACTTATCACTCTTATCAGCAAAATCCGACACCCAACACTTTCGAGGAAATATACGAATAACTGCTGCCCGCTGCGTGCGATGAGGAAATTCCTTTTCGGCTGAATGCGGTCACCCAGCTTCTTGGTTGAGAAGTGTTCATATAACAGCTGATACAAACAGTTTTTTTTTCCTTTCAGTCATTGCTCTTTGCTCTTGATAAGGGCATTGAGTTGTATGTTGGTCAAGGTCAAGCTCTTCGAAATGCGGAAGGGGAAAGAGTGGTGGCGGCCAGTCAGTGCCGTGGGACACGCGTGCGAAACGGCGCTGTGTGCTCGCTTAAGGTCACGACCCCATTTTTGCCACACCAGCCACAGTGAGTGCCGCTCTGGCTGGCTGGGGGAATATTCGCGCCGCGACCGGATTGGAAAGGCGGAAACAGTGGCGGCTCTGGGCATTACCGAGTTGCAGTGCTGCGTCGCCTACGTCAACGACACCTGAGGGAATAGGCGGAACAAGGGGACTACGAACGAGGAGGCCTCTCACGTGAAATACAAGCGATAGAAACCCGTTGAAATGCTAGGTACGGGATGTGAATACATATTAAATATAGTGTGGCTTTACATTTAAAGAAATCGTATAAGCGTTTTCCTCTTAATAAGTGGTTTAAATGCATGTTTATGTTGCTACGGTTGATTTCAATTGTTGAACTGAGAGAAAAATGGATAAATTTGGACCTAAAAACACAATAATTAGAATAAAATTAAGCGTATTGAAAAACTTGTCTAAACAATTTTTTGATAAAATAATTAGTAGATAGGTATCACATGTATATGATTTTGAACTACCGGTATCGTCGCGTTGTGACCAGATTACGTGGCGTCGAAAATTATATACATGTGAAATTTACAATTTTTTTATTTAAAATAAATACATTCCACCAAGTGACGTTTCAAATTATCGCTAATGGAAAATATGTTTTACGTATTATGATACAAATTTTTAGTGGAAGAGACGAATTAACTACTATTGTTATTCAGGAGAAGTAACATTTTTATGTGATCGAACACATCCGAACTCATTTGACTGCGATACATCTAGCCAAGGTAAATAACAACAACAAAAACATCAGGTTGCCTTCTAACAGGGGAAACAAACAAACAGAAGTAATTTTGTAATAAGTATATATTTTATCAATTTTCAACAATTTTCGACCAATATCTTGTTTAAATATATTTGAAAAAAATCAAAAGAAAATAGTTCTGCACAGATTTCAATGCTATTCTTATGGGAGTCAAAAATTTCATGTTGATGGGGTATAAACAACACCAAAAATTTTTTTCGCGTTAATCCTTTCTTGTAACGGCTATATCTGACACATGAAATATATCCTATAAATCCTCCTGGAATTTACCAATCCCCTCTTAAGTTAGCATTGAATTTACTCATTTTTATTGAAAAAATTAAACTTTGTTTTTCCTTCACAGGTTTGGGCTGTGTGTTGATTATTGAGTGAATCAGTCAGTCAGAACTTTTTATATGAGAGGAGACAGTGGCTTAACTAGGAATATGCTTTGGGGGAATGGGAGGGTCTGGCCCCTGGCCCCTGGGTGAGGCCCCTCCTCCAAGCAATAGGGGGTCCAGGAAAATGTTTGAAAAATAACATGCCTAGAAATAAATTGTAAATCGTTTTAGCACTTAAAATTTCACTTTGAATAAATACAGTAATTATATGTCAAAACTAGACAATAGTTTAAAATATTTTTTTATTTCTCTGAGGCTTTGGGATGGGATCTATCTCCCACCATCCTATCCATAGTTACACCACTGATTGTGAGAGGAGATGTGCTTTTACATACTAACCCGCAAGCCGCTTCAATAAACGTTTGGCGGGAGGTACAAGCTCACAGTCCGTTAACCGGCAAAAGAATGCAAAAAATAATATTTGGTGCTGCATTGTTTTCCGCAACTGATTTGAGTGTCTGAGTTCTAAACCTGTCCGATCGGCATAATATCTCCATTATTTTAATCGCTTTCGGGACCTGGAAATACTGTCTAATAAATGTATAGTGAGTTTTTAATTGCAAGATAATGTTCTCTGCGTCGCTCAAAGATGACGTTCTCTGAAAGATATCTGTTCTTAATTTCTCAATTAATCTAAGCCTAAATCTTAGCCTCCCTCATCTCTAGCGGCTCCTAGCCTAATTTCTGTAAAAGCTAATGCATAGCTCTCCGTGTTTTTCTCGGCCATCTTTCTAATATATAAAGGGTTTTTAATTACATCCGACCAATGGATACTTGCTCTTAAAATGTTCGCGAAAGTGCACTCAAACAGAGATGAGAGCTACTATGAAAATTCTCCATTTGAGGTCCTCTGTCGTGATTGAAGGAAGGAGCTGAGTAATGCGACTTCATTTGCTACAGAACTCCCACTCTTGAGGACACAGGACATTAGGGAATCCGGAGTTCACTGCTCGTCTGCCATTTTCATCTCTAGTGAACATTTTCAAAGCATATTAAGGAAGCTGCTCGAATTTCATCTTCTTCCAAGCCATAGTGATGGTCAAATTAGAACGTGAAAGCATTATTTTCGACGCCATTCTTGACACAAAAATTAAATAGGGTAGTTTCCTTCACCAAAGAAAACAAAAGGCAATAATTGCGATTCGTTACCCACCATTAGTGTATTCATAATATACAAATTATTTCGTTTTATAAATGCCGGTTTAGACGAATGGCAATGGTCCATTTTTATCCTCATTTGAAAAGGGCCAGATTGGCGCCCATGCGATGCCACTCCACGTGACGTCACAGGGACCTAGTTTCTATAGGAGAAGATAGGAGTTATACATCGTCTGAGGTTACCAATGCATGCATGAGTCACAGATCTCAGGGAAACATGTCTTAAAAATCACTTATTAAAACTGGCTAAGGTCGGAAAGTTTTCCTCGTTTGATAAGGTATTAATAATCCTTATTTAAGCCAAGCGCTACCAGGCATCAGGGCACTAGGCTACCCGCTGGCAGCCTGCGACGTATCAGCGCTAAGCCTCGCCTCAAGGTCACCTCACCGGGCGGAGGGGGAACCAGAAATACGACGTACGGAGAGATTTCCCATCATTCCCACTTACGCGTCGCGTTTTCGCGCGCTTGTAAATTTTCACTTTTCATTTAATCGCGAAAAATAGATATTGTCATTTAAAAATCTAAAAGCGTGAAATACGTACTCCAGGAGTAATAATCTTTCGATTTAGGCAATAAAAAAATAATAGGAAACCACCCTATTGTAAATGGGGTTTTGTGCGGTGGATATGTTTCAAGCAGCTTCAGTTTCGTTCTGTAAATATTCACTGCAATTCTCAATCTCGCCAGGCATCTTTTACGTCCTCCCTACATCTATAAATACATCCCATATTATTTTATCTAAGAATCTGCACTCTCAGTGATTCAACCCAAAGGTTGGCATAGGTGAGGGTAGAGCTCACCCCTGGCTTTAGCATTGGAATGTGAATGCCACACATTCAGGGTAGAGGGCCTGTACCTTTCCCTGGGTCACCCCATACCACAAGGATTTTCCTTAGGGGTGTCCGTTGGCATCACCCGGGGTTTGATACCGGGAGTAGCTCTACCCCTAAACTACCACACTCCCTTTATGAATTCTTATCGTCATCATAAGTCAAAAATCCTAAGACTGGTTTGACGCAGCTCTCCATGCCTCTCTCATATTCGTTTATATCAGACATTTCGTGGAGGTGTATTTTGTTCTCTTTTACATCCTTCATCGCCTGTCCTATGTAACTGATTCGGAGCCGTCCCTTGCCCTTCCTCCCTTCCACATGTTCTTCTACGATTGTTTTTATCTGGCCATCGTGTCTTATAATGTGGCCAACTAAGTTGTCCCGTCTTCTGCTTAAGGTCTTTAGAAGACTTCTCTTTTCTCCCACTCTTCTTAGCGCTTCCTCGTTACTTACAAGGTCGATCCGTTTTATCTTCATCATTCCTCAGTAGAACCACATATCAAATGCTTCCACTTTCGACTTCTCTGCTGCTGTCAACGTCCAAGCCTCGCTTCCATAGATAAACATGCTCCAAGATGTGAAAAACTCTTTCACCTCTTCAAGCCTATGCTTCCCCAGGTTAATGTTTGTCTTAGCCTCCTCTCTTTTGCTGCATACTAATATCATAGTCTTCTTTTTGCTGATTTTCAGCTGGTATCTGGGAATAGGGTGGTTTCCTATTATTTTTCTATTGCCTAAATCGAAAGATTATTACTCCTGGAGTACGCATTTCACGCTCTTAGATTTTCGAATGACGTTATCTATTTTTCGCGATTAAACGAAAAGTGAAAATTTTCAAGCGCGCGAAAACGCGACGGCTAAGTAGGAATGCTGGGAAATCTCTCCGTGTGACGTATTTCTGGTTCCCGCTGCCGCCCTTTGAGGTGACCTTGAGGCGAGGCTTGAGCGCTGATACGACGCAGGATGCTAGCAGGTAGCAGAGTACCCTGCTAGCTGGTAGCGCTTGGCTTAAATAAGGATTATTAATACCTTATCAAAAGAAGGAAACTTTCCGACCATAGCCAGGTTTAATAGGTGATTATTAAGACATGTTTCCCTGAGCCCTGTGCCTCATACATGCATTGGTAATCTCAGACGATGTAAAACTCCTATCTACTCGTATAGGAACTAGGACCCTGTGACGTCACGTGGAGTGGCATCGCATGGGCGCCAATCTGGCCTTTTTCAAATGAGGTTAAAATTGACCATTGCAATTCGTTTAAACCGTGATTTTTAAAACCAAATAATTTGTATATTATGAAAACCCTAATGGTGGGTAACGAATAATCAATGCATTTCGTTTTCTTTACCCTATTTTATACCCTAGGAAACTACCCTATTTTCTTTTCCATATTTGTCAAAGTCTTCTTCAAATCCTTCTCTGTCTCGGCTATGACTGCAATGTCGACTGCAAACCGCAGATTTCTATTTTTTCCCTAGATACTGACACCCAAAGCCTTCTCCTCTGATACCAGTAGGATCCAAAATTACTAATGATGAGTTGGTCGAAAACGCACCATTTTTAAACTAGAGTAACTTTGAGCCAAGCGCTCCGATTGGGCGCTAGTTTGCCCTGTTGCCAAATGCTCTGGACAAAGGAAAAGACCAGCAAAACATGCGAAGTCATGAGTTTTACAGAGCATCCGGCAACAGCGCAATCTCGCCGCAAATCGGAGCGCTTGGCTCAAAGTTTCTGTTTAGAAATACTGCGTTTTAGACCGGTCTGCATAATCTGTAATTTTGGTTCCTTACGGCATCAGCTATCCAGGATTAAAATTTCGTGACACAATTGTTCTCCACCCTATATGCTTCCGTCCATTATGTGTATGGTTATGTAAACATATAGCCTATTTAGGGGTGAACGTTGGAAAATTTCCAAATGGTAGTTTAAAACGATTAATCCAGCAAGAAAAAACATATGAAATAATACTGGTCGAGTGGGATTGATAGTTCCTCTGAAGAATATGTAACCTGAACTCTGGGAGACGTTGGTAATTTTTCCTCCCGTTCGTGGTTTGGAGATTCTCCAAAGGAGGCGTTGCGTCCTTCCGGGCTTGAATGGTGGTTTTTCCATCACTTGGCGACTTGGCCATTCAGACGGGTTGGGCCATGACAATGATCGCACCGGAAAAAGGGGCGACGGAAAGTTAAAGGGAATTTCATTCAATGACGTGTCCTTCGCGGATTAAACTGCCGTGGATGAAGCAGCGCGCCATGAAGCTTTTGATCCACACTGCCTCAGACTCCATTTCGCTCCCATTATTCGCCACTTGCGGAAGGTAGAGGATGGGCTATGTGGCACTGATGCACTGGAGAGCATAAAGCCTTATTCACTATGGCTTAACTCGGCTTAGGGTAACTATGGAGTTTCTAACTAGGTAAAAAATTAACTTCCAAAGCAGTTTAAAACGGCGTAACTCGACTTAGGATAGTAATATATTGATATAAGCTCTCTTTAATGCACCTCTTTAAAAATTCCAGTAGCGAAGAAAAGCATAATGTCTATCGACAGTCATATGGGCTATCTAAAATACTCTGAATCCGTTTTCACGATTGTAATTTGGTCCGAGTGATTTTTTTAAACATTTCACGTATTAGTCTACGTGATATTAGCTTAATTTCGTCAATTTAGGGTTTTGAGATCCGGACTTAATACGACCACGATGGACCGCAGCCAATCTTATGAGTTTACAGCGACCATTTTTTTCCCTTGAGCACGCCTGTAGGTATCATCGTTTAGGGCAACCAACTTGGCATGAATTTGGAGTAGCGAATTTGAGATGATTGTTTCCTAAGTCACAGGAACTTGTCATTCATATATTTTTAGAATACAGAAAAGTATGAACCGTAATCTTTTATTAAGTTTTTTGCATGGGAATGGACACTGGCCATAAGTTGGCAACAGAGGACCTGTCTACTCTATTTAAAAATACTCAAGTGTCAGTAAAAATTAAAACGTGTTACGATATCTTCTTACAGAAATGAAATATGTCTTCTTTATTATAATTCGGAACTTGGAGAGTTTGGATACACTGTGCATCAATATAGGCCTTTAAAAATCTTGATTAGATTTTTGGATATAACAGAGGTGTACTGTTTTATGCCTGAAAATTTCGAGGGAATAGTGTAATAAACAAAGAATGTGTGGAACCTGAAGTACTCTAGATTTAGATTTCTGAAAATAAATTAATCATATGCGAAGAAAATTACTCTCTGGTACTTAAAAATATCCATTAAATGTCTTTTTCAAATTCATTACAGAAAAACAGGAAAATACTTCAGGCTTCAACTCGTGAACACGAATTCTTAGGTGCGCGTCGAATTTACTTTTTCTCAAGTGCATCGAAATTAGAGCGCAGGAAACCGTGGAATTAATCTCCAATGACTATTGGAACATCGCGATGGCGGTTAACCGGTGGAGTAGGACACTTAATTGATAAAAATCAGGTCGCCTTCATGGTTTCTTCGCACTGGTGCCTCTGTCGAGCCGGCTCGACAAAACATTGAGGTCAATAGGAATTGTCGTGGTAATAACTACCTCCCGGGAATGCTGGAATTGAGGAGGTTGACTCTTTGAGTTACGTAATTCACCATCCGCCCGGGTGGAATTGGAGGCAAAGGAGTGGACACTTTTACTGCGTCGCAATATTTCTTTCATTATTTACCACTTTTGGCCGCAACCGTGGAACTATTTTCTGGCTACACCCTCGTTGTAACGGGCTATAAACATGATGCCTTGGGTTCATTAACACGAAATGGCTAAGCGGAACGCTCCGAAGTGTATCTTCATACTATTAATACGTGCATTATTTACAATGTCATCTCACCTGCCTATCCCACCGTCGTCGTATCCTAACATTTTATCGGTCGCCTCATATGACACCCAAATTCATCGAGAAACTGTTGGTATAGGGGATTGGGTTGGTGTGGTGGCTAGAGTGTTGGCTTCCCACCCAATCGGTCCAGGTTCAAATCCCGGCGATGGCAGATATGTTTCAGAGGATAGCCAATCCCTGCTTGAGTACTTCGTGGAGGACACTCTAAGAGCAGCACTCCGTCCGTCGGATGGGACGTTAAGCCGTGTTCCCCTAGGCGCCTTTCGTTAAAAGTAGGTTAATCTCTACGCCAGGTTTCTCTCCACCCTTACTTCCCTACACTTCCGTCATGACGCAGATGACCTTATGGCTATCGATCGCTTCCTCCAAATAACATACCATCTGTTGGACTAGATAATATTCACTTTTCAGTCAATTCCAACTTTCTTATGACATTTGACATAGAAGATGGTAGATTAATAAAGCTTGTTCGAATTGACGGTTGGTGTTGCTACCACTTAAATTTCCCATTTGGTATTGTTTACGGTTCAGGTAAATAAATTAAACCATGAATTCCAAAAGAGCTCTAATGAATTCAGAATAGTTTTGAGGCAATCCACTTGTTCGGTAAACCCTTCTTTTCTTTATGTACATTCACACAGCTCTGCGGATAATTAGAGAGGTGCAGGAGAATCGATTTTTATAATTCGAGAGGCTGATTAGATACTGGGCATACGTTGAACATTCTGTATAACCCATAAAACTCTAAAGCAAGGGCTATCTATGACCGCAAGAACCTTGGAGTGTAAATGATTTTTCGAGTCAATTACGCGAAAGCTGTTTACCATCTCAATAAACAGGAAGACGAAGAATGAAGAGGACCATTTATCTGTTCTCCACTTGCCTATGCTGCAGCTCCATTGGACTGAGCGAATCTTATCGTAGTATATCCAAGTGTGGTTCTTGTTGGAGTTGGTATCAGTTCGTACTATTACGCCCGGCATTGATAGGAATCGACTTCGGCTATTTATGGCATTTTTATTTGAAAAGGTGTAAATATAAACGGAAAATATCTTGTTGGATTTTGAGAAACATTATAGCAACTATCCACAACATGAAATATTAGACGATGTTCACGTATAGCAAATGTGATACTAATTCCCTATCGATATAAATGATGACGTCAAAAAAACTGTAAGAAGAGTTTGGCAAACAGTGAGTAGGGCTCAACGATAGTAATATGGTGAATAATTATTATGAAAATAAGAAGCAAATTTGAACTACACCTTCCGCCGCGAAAAATGGTGGCAAAATACGCATGGTTAAGCCTCTATTACTGTAATACATGTGTCGCTTAAATAAACAGATGCTTCGCGCTATATAAACATGTGCATAGTCTTTATTTTATGCCCTGGCCTAATTAAATGCTCTCGTGAAATATATATCTAGCAACATGAATTAATGACTTGGCAAGGGATGTTCATCGCTTCATTTAACTTGCTGAATGTTTTTCTTTACGAATAGTTAAATGTTTAACGATTAGCGTACCGCGTATTTATTGTGGCCGTTGACAGAATGGAGTGAATTGGAAATAGAGCTAACGGTTGTCAGGCAGAAGAGGCGCTTTCCCGCGGGTTCTGTCGCTGTGTCTGGATTTTTTAATCGCATTTTCTTCCATGAGGAAAGCTGAATACTTTCCACACACATTTATCGAGTTGGTAGCTAATTAATATTCTTTCATAGAAAAAAATGCCTTGACCTCCACGCGAAAGTAATCTTCATTTTGGCTCCTTAACAGGTTAGGGAAGCGATAAACCCATTGATTTCATTTAATTTCTAAAGTTCTCATCATCCATCATAAAAAACAGGAGATGATGGTTGCTATCATGCGCCTTGAAGGCCTATTTTTACCCATGCTATTGCTAACCATTTACTACACATGTGTTCAAATCTTATGAGTTTTTTTTTCAATAAAATAAAATGGTTTATTTATCTCAAATTGCCGGTAATCAGTGTGTGATGATTTTTGTTTTCAGAATGAAAAATAGGAGTTCAAACTACGAGAAAGTAATGAGATAATGCGGTCATTATATTGAGATAGCATTTTAAAGTGAACATAATATTTCCACGTGGCGATAAAGTGTGAAATGGCAACACCTGCTTGGGTGTTTGCACAGATTAAGCATACTCTGTTTTATTAATATTGCCTTTATTTCGGGACAATTTTAATGTGATTCTAATATTTTAAATAATATTTCCATGTGGTGATAAAGGGTGAAATGGCAACACCTGTGATGATGTGTTCGCCGATAAATAATACTTGTTTTTTTGTGGTCAAATGATATTTAGTCTAATCATATGATTAAAAGTAATTATTTTCTTGTCAAAAATGGGACACTGATAATCCCCATCACTGAATACCATTGAAACGGAAATGGTTTGTTATGAAACGTCTATATAAACCAAGTATTAGCACTCGAATTGCATACAACTTTTAATGGAAGTTTTTATTTACACATCGTTGATTATTGTTCAACTGTTTTATTTTTATTTTAGAACTGTGCAACGCTGAAAAATTATTTGTTCTGGGCTCCTCTTAGCACTCTAATGTAATCGGTAGAAATTTGTATAGTGATCTATCTGATGGGCAATCCAAGAAGGTAACCAACCATAATTTTCAGCGATAATCTTACCCCAGCAACTGCCTTGAGAAATGAAAACTCGACAAAGTACATTTTCCTGTGAGATTTCCTGTAATCATTCTTTGAGTCTTCAGGAAATGATTTTAGGACCGTAAAAAGAGATACTTCTTCAATTAAATGACAAAAGACGATGTAAATTTGGCTTGTTGCCTAGTACAACTAGTGACATAAGACAATGGAACCCTCGTCAAAGACGCACTTTTGATTCATTTAATATTATCATTTAAGTGAATCCATTTTCATTTTCTTCAGTCTCGTGTTTGGAGGTGGTAATAAACATTCTCTCAAAGAAGTACAAGAAGAACTCTCTTTCTGCACAGAAATCATGTTCACTCGCTTTTGGATTGGGAGAACTAAATAAATAAAAAGGATACAGTGATGGAATCCTTCTATTCATTACATCAATCAATTTTGCGTTTTTCTACACTGAACTTAAATGCAAAAAAGCATTTAATTTGTTTTAATTACAGTTGTAATTAAAAACAAAGCCGATTTTGAGGTAGTTCGAGCCAAGAACCGAGTTTAGCAACTCATAACTCGGAAATAAGTCGTCCCATTCCAAGCAAAATTGAGAACTTGTTTGTTGTTTGCTTATTGTTTTCTATTAATAATTTAAGTTTTATTTACTTATCTTCCGAACAGCCTAGTTTTGTTATGCTTGAGTTTTAAAAATTTGATAAGAGGTCTGTTCCTGCACAAGATAAGCTCGTGTAATCTTCTCTTGTGCAGGAAAGGACCTCTTATCAAATTTTTAAAACTCAAGCGTAACAGAACTGGGCCTTTGTAGAGTATTGTTCTTAGCAGCGTTGCAATTCACCTTCACTCAACGTTACTAAAGTTTTAATATCTACGTCTTCTGCAAGTTTTTATTATGTGTATCGGTACTTGCAAAATTATTTGTATTGTAGAAAACATAATTTCATAGAAGGTACATAGAGCCTTCGGCAATAGAATTTACGATAAAATTATTAAATTTGAGTCGATAAAAGTTAAATTTAGTCTCTAAAGATACAGAATTGAGTAAAGAAAATTATGTTTGAAAATTGTTTTCTGAGTTCAATTTCTATTAAGCAATTCGTAAGCAAACACGATTGATTATAATTTTCGGACCGAGAGTGGATTTAGTCTCCGGTTTGGAAGTCACTAATGCTGGGAAGGTACAAAAATCATTGGTTAATGCAATTAATTATGCTAGGTGAGGGTTATATTGTCGTCCTTATTTGTGGACACTGATACACCCGTTCGCTGATATCCATTCCTTTTTTTATGAATCTATTAATGTTGTTTTATTCTCTCCGCTATCTGGAGTAATTCATGCAATCATTTTGGGTCGTACAAGCGTATTTGCTTTTACGGTGACTTCCTTAAATGAGTCATTATTGATTGCCATTTTTTAAACAACAAATAGTAAGACTAATGAAAAGAGACTCACCTCCAATTCCTCCTGTTGCCATGTAAAGGGCCATCAAAAATTCGACCGCATTCACTTCAATTTCCAGGGGTTTGGGTTTTATTTTACCGGGTTTGAAGGGTAGGATGACTTGCAGCGGGGCTCTCGATCTGTTTAAATTGATTTTTATAACTCCGTTTCACCAACACATCTGCATTGTGACCATAGACGACATGATACTTCAGCTTAAAGAGCAAAATACCCCTCATAATATTCATGCATGACATTATTCTGACATCAATTAATTGTTGGTTACTCGCTCAAGTTTAGATTCAGAACGATTATGGATTATGCGGGATTTTTTTCAATAAGAAAATATCATTGGGCTATTGTTTGAACAAGTTAGATAAAAATCGTGAGAAAAAATTTATTAGGGTAAATTTGCCAGTGAATATGGACTGAATTTAGTTTCAAGCATGCGCAAAATTGGCTAGAAACGTGGGCTTAAGACCTAGTTTGATGACATCACACCAGTAGCCATTATTTGTACTAGTGTTAAAAAAGGAAAAAAGGAACAGTTACTGAATGAGATCCTATGATAAAATATATTTTGCAATATTCAGTGGTTGATTTATTTTAAATATTAACGGACAAGAAATATTTTGATTGCTCTTATATCTTTTCATTAATATGATCTATTCATAAAGATTTAAAGACACGAAAAGGATTACTCTGGCCTCCTATGGAGGCTGAAGAACGGCCTTGACTTCTACCCTCATGATCTCATCTCCCGACTTTCAATGAGGTCCTCGACGGTGTGATTCATAATAAATATTTCATTGAATAATGTTTTATATTATATTAACTACTATTTCATTAAAGATGAAGAATAGAAAATGTCAAAAAGGTATAATTTATCATAAACAACATGCATCGAAGTTAAAAAGCAAAATTAATGTACCAATATTGGGGATAATTCTATCCTTATTTTTCTTAAGTTGACACTAGAATTAATCAACGTTCTCTTTATGCTTAGGCAGGTGTTGCCATAAGAATCAGCTCTCTCTAGACCTATTTAGATATATTTTAGTATATTCTTTGTTAGAGATATATTTTCTGCATTTAAATTAACATTCAGGCCATTCAAAGTGTCCGCGTAGGGTGTGCCATCTTTGAGGTGGTACGTCAATCGTACATCAAAGGAAACAATTTTTTTCTATTTATTTTTATAGCTACCAGTTTTTTTTTTTTGCAAAAATTTGATATCCTAGTAATTTTACCACTTTGATTTGAGTTGAATATTTTCCGGGTGAGCCTAATCTCTCTTGCCTGTGACACGCTATATTGATGTTAAAAGCTCGAAGAAATTCTGTATTATTTCGATGAGGTCGAATTCCCATAATACTAGGTTGCAAATTACACATTGGCGGGCAGAACTCATGGATGTTTCACACTGAAAACATCGCGCTGTACTGGTAATACCTTATGGCTCAGCAATCGGCTAAATGCACATTAACCCATTACAACCCAATGTTGCTTTTTAAGCAACATCAAAAATCTATAAGTTTTCTGCTCTATTTACGAAATACCTAACTTACGCATTATTTTTTGGCGTTAATTGTAATAACGAAATGTTTAGCTCCAACGATAATTGTGATTGGGAGAAAAAATTTCGTATTTTCAAATTGAAAAATCTTGAAATTTAACATCTCCCAGATGCAGCTCTGGGATAGAAAGGGTTAAAGCGCTAGATTGAAACGTCGTATCCAGGAAGAAAATCGTTGGAACTATATGTAGCAGGAGCATCCGCGGTTTTAGCATAAATTTTCACTTACATGGACGAGCTTTTCCCATTGATTAAGTTATTTTTTCAACAAGGACATTTTACCATTGGATATCCTAGCATATAGGATTGTTTTTATCCAGCTAATAAATTTTCTGTGTAGTTTCTTGTCCTTATGAAATAGTCTCTCAGTGACTGCCGATTAATTAACTTTATTACCTATGCAAATATTAGCTATGCATTTTCGCCATTTTTTACAGTCAACTCTTTGCCTTTCATATTGCATAACTCACTTATGCCTCGAGTTTAGTGTCTATCCTCGGGACGGGTGTCTATTTTATCGAAATAAATTTCTGTGGTCACCAACTTCATTGCGAATTCTGGAATCAATACCTTCTCACGTAGGCAACGTGTAATGTGTCTGTCTTCCTCCCGCTATATCTTTTTTTCACAATTAGATCACGGGTTAACAAACCTAATGACGCTCTGTTTGACCACATTGAAGGACTTAATTGCATTGGTTTTAATTTCCAACTTGTATCCGAACCTTGAATTCGGAAACGAATCATTTGTATTCAGAAGGGTCAGTAAATCTTTTCGTGCCCTCGGCCACATATTCTTATTTGGTAAGGCTACTGCGGTGGCATGTAATTTTCATTTTGTCAGATATTTAAAAATAATTTAATATATTCTGAATATAATATGTGGTCTCTTCCTGCAGTTAAAAAATAATTTTTGTACATTAATTAAAAAGAAGAGACTAGAATTTTGACAAAGTAGCTTAGTTACAATCAATAAGCAAATCATATTCATTGCGAAAAGGCATGCAAAAATTCTAGTCTCTTCTCTTTAATTATTTTACGATTGAATTCTTTTTCTTTTTATCGTAAAAACATTGTGATAAATTTTCATGCCTTTATGTATAAAATTAATGTAATCAAGTTAATTCGTAGCCCTGAAGAAGGTATTATATTATTATACCGAAAAAACGGCCAACAAATTTTCATTTAGTTCTTAGAAACGCTAATTAGCGTTTTATTTATCTCTATCTACATTCATTATGACTATTACAGGTCTAAGAAAATGTGGGTAATTTAAAAAAAATCGGAATTTACTCACAATCTTCGCGTTGCTGATACACTGTAACGAAGACTCACATGCTTATAAGTTGGATCCCGGACGGTAATTTTCCTTTCTCTTGTTAAATATTTTGTATCACTGGACCCTTCTGTTGAATCATCGCCATCCTGTCGTGGGAGAGGATTATAGATGCGATTGTAGGGGTGGAAATTGCAACATTATCTGCTCAAGTATTGAAATCTAGGTGATGAATGAAATCTTAAGATTGGAGCTTGATGGAGTGGAATTTTTCCATGTTGAAATAAATACCAGCAATTTTCCATGATTATAAAATTTATTACGACCTAGGTTTCAATGATACTACATAATCTTCTAGGTACAAATGGTCTGTAGCGCATTGAAATTTTAACTGGAGCGGATGAAGTAAGGGGGGAGAGGAGGGTGAGGAGATGGGAAGGTCATAATAAATTTTATAATCGTGGAAAATTGCTAGTATTTATTTCAAATCAGTAGATGATGCTCGGTGGGTATTTGGAGGAGACTCTCGGCAGCGTGTGTCATTTTCATCATAGGGAAGTGTACGAAAAGAAACGAGAAGGGAAAACGGGAGTTGGCATTCGCTTGCTCTTATAATCAATGAAAGGTGCCAAGGGACCGCGGCTTAATGTCCCATCCGACGGACGGAGTGCTGGAAGTATCGTATAAATCTCTGCTACCATCGGGATTGGAACTCGGGCCCACAGGGTGTGAAACTTAAGCTCTAGATACCACACAAACCTGATGCCCTTAAGATAATAATACAGCGTAGAAATCTGTATTAGGAAAACTCTTTTATGGTACTTTTAGTTCTCTCAAAAACTTTGGCAAGAGATCTTTAGGTATGACGTTTCACATTTCTTGTTTCAGTTTCAAAGTTGTCATACCTGTAAGATTTGAACTGAATGTCATCCCTTTATAAAATCGGCTCAAGGACGATTAGTTACATTAGTTACAATATTATCGAGTTTCCAGTTAACTTAATGTTAGGTACTCCACTGCTAGACCTAAGGTCGCGGGTTCGAGCCCTGCCGAGGTAGCTTGCGCCTATCCAGTGCATGGATATTCTTGATCAGACGGTGTTACCTGTTTTCAACTCTCCCCTTATGTATAAGCATTGTTGTGATGTTTTCCGGATAATAAATATAAATAAAAATATGAAATACCTCTCAGTACGTATTATTACATTACGCACAACTTTATCGTTATATATTGAGTTTCATGCGCTTCATAAATTAACGTGTTTGTGTGGTTTTGAATTTGAGGCCGTTTCACCTTCATTTTACCTGCAAGCTTTGTTGTACCTTTGACTACGTCTCCAGAAAACCCGAGATAATACTGCTTCTGTATTTTCGCAATATCCTTTGCCACATGGAACAGGCCAGGGCTATTTTGTGGCGTGCAACTCACGTTTCTCACATCACTGCTTTTGAGAGCAATATAATACTGGGCGACCTCGTTGTTGGCCAGGTTTTTTATTAACGCTTTGATGAAATCATTCACAATATTCCAAAAAGTATTGAACCTTTTGTAACTTCATGTGCAATTAAAGTTGATTTTAAATGTTAATTCACTCTAATCCTAGCAAAATTTAAAAGAACCATCTCAAGAACTTCTACGAAATTCGTAAAATTCCATTCTTTCTCAATTTTTGCGGTAAATATTATCATAATTTTACTTAGCTTCATTTTCAAATGCTTATAAACTACATATTGAAGCGGTCATTTTCGAGTATTTTTTTCGGCACATGGAGTGTTTTTAAATACTCAATATTTTATTTATTGTACTGAAAAGTCATGTATAGGTTGAAAAAAGTTCCGTTGCAATTTTTTTAATTTGACGATATGCCTTTGTTTCTGTGATTTTAATGTATGAATATTAGTGGATTATTACTGGTAAGGCTGTACTAGTCTTTCACTACTTTTGTATTTGTGTACCTTAGATCAGGGGACTCCAAAATATGGCCCGCGGACCGGACCCGACCCGCGCACTCGTTTCAAGTATCGACTGTGTATACTTCAGCAATCGGCAAATTTACTATCCGGCCCGCGGGACGATTCGGAACTTGGAATGTGGCCCTCGTGGCCTAGTAAATTGGAGACCCCTGCCTTAGATCATGAAATTGTGAGGATAAAAGCAAGCTAAACATTTTATTTTTCAAAGTAATTTGATAAAAGTTTTTATTTTTGTAAACATCCCGATTTTTACGCAAATATGAAGGGAATTATGTTTTTTATAATAACAGTTTATGACAGAAAGCGTTACACAATGCGACAATTAGAGTTTGGTTTGTCAAAGATGAAAAAATAAAAAAAATCTTAGTTTTCATTTTACTAACCCATTAGCACAGAGTAAGGCTTTTAAACTTTTTGACTTCTCTGGGGACGCCCCCCACTCCCCTCTCAGTAATAAGACGGTACGAAGTCAAGGGCAAAACTATAGATGAGTCGATTCCAAATTTTGACTCTCGATTCTTACCGATTCTCGGGCACGGAATCGAGAATCTATCACCTAAAGGCGATTTCGATTTCATCGATTCCAGAAAGATAAATATTTTGAACAAAGACTTAAAGCTAGGGGCATAAAGTGCGCCACTCACCTGAGCAATTGTGCTCTGTACATTATCAAGTTTACAATTTATGTCTGAAACGGTTAAATTGCTTATTATTTTATTAAAGCTGAGGATGTATTACTATAATACTAATTCGATATTTTTTTTAATAAATACACCTTTGGGGCCACTTAACTATCTTTGTTATTTTTATCCTTTCAATTCTTAAATTTTAATGACAGCAATGCTACAGACAAATCAATACCCCACTTGTTAGTATGAATAAGAATCGATTTGATATAATCGGAATTGGAATAAAAAAATTGGAATCGACTCATCCCTAATCTAAAACTAAGCTATACAATAATGTCTAAACCAGGGGCGTAGCTAGGAATTAAAGCTGGGGGGAGGGGGGGTTTAGGTGCAACTAATACCGGTGTGTGTGGGGGTATGGAATACCAACCAGGATAAGCGGTAGGTGCGAGATTAAAAATTGCGGAATTTTAAGATAAACGGCTCAAAATGGTGAGTTTTACGGCTTTCTGAGGGATATTTTATTAATCCTTACACTATTCTATTAGTAATATCAATCCAATTAAGCAAAATGGATTAAACTTAAAAATTTCTCTGGGCTCTGGGGGGGGGGGTTTATCACCCAAAACCCTCCCCTCGCTGCGCCACTGGTCTAAACTATCGAAATGATTACGTTAGCTTCAAACAAGCATTTTGTCGCGGAAACATTCAAAATATATAAAATAAGAAACCTTCTGAAGGGGTTACCTGTTTTTCCTCCGCTTCATCGTCGGCATCTTTCTCGTCGTGATCCACGAACACCACGCCTTCTTCGTCCCCCTCCGCTTCGTCCCTCTCTCCTCCCTCCCCCTCCACCTCCTCCCCACCTTCCCCTCCCTCTTCTTCTCCGTCGGTGAGATCCTCCTTGTCTTCCCCTTCCCCCTCACCCTCCTCTTCGCTCTCTTCGCAGACGGTCGAGAGCATCATTGCGGGACAGTGGCCTGTACAATTCCCGCACCAATCACACCTGCAAGTGGAATTAAGCAAAGCCAGCGTGCAATTCAGATTGTCTCATGTCGTAGCACACCTGCCGAGTGGAGACTGGACAAAAGGATGCCATAGTCGAGATAAAATATTGAAAATAATCGTTAAAAATGCAGTTAGATGGTTGATTTGATCGTTACTGTACATGAAAGTTAACTTTTAACCGTTAAAATTTTGTATAAATGAATAAACTCTTCAAATGAATCTTTTCTTGTGTCTTAATCTTCCTAAGTTTATATACTTAATTCATTCAGTTTTACCATCAAAAAACTCTGTTTAATGTGTACAACAAATCTAATGATGCTCATGCATTTTCAATGGAAGTATTTGGGCAATTCCATTTGTGACGGAATTACCTTTAGAGAAAATTATGCAATAGGATAATTCGATTGATTTGTAAAATACAAAAAAATGGAAAACTTGTAACTGTGCATGATCAAGAAACATTTTTGAAGGTGATTTTCATGTACATAAACAAAATTAATTATCGAAATACCTTCTACACAAGCCCATAATTAACATGTGACGGAATTAGTGCGAGGTCAACCTCCAAAGTGCAATGATTTTAAACATCTTCAAAGCTCTGTGAATCGAAGTATAGTTTGAACACTTTTAGCAAGGCTGTGAATAATATTTCAAACATTTATTTTTTGAAATTCAATCAATTAGCTGTTGATTTATAAATATAAAATATTTCTAGCCTAAATTTTAATTTGTGAGAAAAAGTTGACATTTTCATGGAAATGCCCATTTATTAAACAAATTACTCTATAAAAAGTGAGGATTTCATTCCTATTCTCCGACGGGTGGAAAAAGCAAACCGCTCTCCAATTTTACGCTTCAGTAAATTAGGGGTAGCAAAATTTAAATTTCTCTTTTTTTTTGGTAGAACTATTTTGAATTAGTATTTCATGGATATTGAAATTAAATATTTTCAGATAATGTGAAACATGTGTTCTGTTTTTGGGCTCACTTAAGTGCCGTATGTTGACTGAATTGGTCGTCAGCGTTGATGGTCATAAACAAGACAATGAGGAATATGATGAGATTCTTTCCCGGCGTATTAATTGAGTGAAGTCCTCTCGGGATTTCCACCGGTTGATTTGATTTATAGGCACCAACGTTTCAATGAACGCCTCGTTCATCGTCCTCAGGGTGAATAATAAATTTTTTACTGATTAAAGAATGTTTATAAGTAACTATAAACAAATTGCAACAATTAAGTTACCCCTGATCGGTCGGAAAAATCTAAATTTTTATGAAACTTATAAACATTCTTTAATCAGTAAAAATTTATTATTCACACTGAGGACGATGAACGAGGCGTTCATTGAAACGTTGGTGCCTATAAATCAAATCAACCGGTGGAAATCCCGAGAGGACTTCACTCAAGACAATGAGGCTTCCACCCTCTCCTTTACCCACAGACATTTTTTTCCTAGTAGCGATAGCCCGCCATACATCTCCTTAGGAGGCAGTGCTCTGGGGCAGTTATCCTCTTCTTTCTCTCAACTCTTATAAGATATGCCCAGGTATCAGTGTCTCAGATTGGAAATTTTCTCACAATAATAATAATAACTACCGCTAGTGCCCTAAAGTTAAATTTTTTTCGAAAAGACAAGCGGATTTCGTGAGGAAACCTCTAATGAGAACAAGCCTTCATAGCTCCATGCCGTTTAGGTAGAAACCAGGGATTACTATGAAGTTCAGCACTACGCAAAGAAAATTTATGGTATATTTAATCTTGGGCCTACCCAGCGAAGGGCAGGAGGGGGCAGTTACCCCTTAGATGCAAAAATCGCAGATGTCTTTAATAAATATTAGGACTGAATTGAAACGAAAGTTTTCAACAAATTTTCTTTAAAACCACGAAAAATGATATTAGTTCAAGACATGTCGATACCTCCACTGCAAAAGCGCTCAACTATCGCCCACCGAATCAAATCCACTCATCTATGAGCCCTGCAATACGAATACGCTCAGCTGGTAATAGCAGGAGCACAAACTCACCTCCGAAGCTTGGAGAATTGGAGGTGAGCGTTTGTGCTCCGGCGACTGCCAGCTGAGCGGATTCGTATTGTTCGTATTGTATTTGCGGTGGAAGTATCGATGTAACTAGAATAATTTTTTGCTCAAGCAAATAATTTAATTAAAACTAATAATGCTCTGTCATAGTTTTCCTAAAATGCTGGTTTCATTCACCTTTCCCGTGCTAAAATGTTACAACTTGAAAAACCATGGCTTCCCCCCGCCCCCCCAGTTTTGATCCTGGGGTACGCCCTTGTATTTAATGAAATTTATGATTTTACAGTGCGTACCACTGTATGTATGGCTATACCACCCAAGCTAGCCTCTATCTACATCTATGTACTATACCGCAAGCCGCCTCGACAGGCGTGAAGCGGAGGGTTCTAGAACACCAGCCGTTAGTAAATAAAAAGGAAATGCTCTGATGAAGTTCCGCAAACCTTATTAGAGTCCTTTATTGTCCGAGTTAAAAACGAATTCCCACACCTATCCGTTCGGCAAAATATCTCTCTTTTGTTTCTGCCGGACATGTAAATATAATGGGGTTCTGTATCCTCTGTATCAGTGTCCGCATCGCTCAGAAAGATATCTGTTTTCAATTGCTCAAGCAAGGAGATATTTTTCAGCGACGTGCCTAAGGCAACTGGTAACTCATCCTTAGGTAAACAAACCGCTAATGACGGCGTCAGCCTGCGTTCACGCACTGGCGCGCGAGAGACCGACGCAGAAATCTGGTTTGCATGGAGTGAATGGAGCATTAGCGGGAGAGGTTTGAGTGGTGGTTATCATTCCGACATCACCGCTCGGGATGCAGGCGTGTGCGCGTGTGTTGGAGGTCGCGGGCTTCGTCCCTTGCCCTTCCGCATCCACTGACTGGACGTCCCCGATCGCCATGCGGAAATCTTACGCTCGACCGTTTCTCGGAGCCACCGGGTACACGGCTCAGAGGCAAGAAATGGAAACTGCGCGACCTCCACGATGAGAGAGATGATCTGAGGGAGGGAGGGATTCTCTGATTCCAGCATTAACATCAAATAAGATGCGTACATCTATAGCGTTGATTAATGTCTTGGAGTGTAGGTCTTTAGGAATTGAATGCAAAAATTTTGACCAACGTTTCGGCATATATTTTTTTTATACCTTCATCAGGTAATTTTTTTTAGTGTTCACAAACATATCCATTGCAAAAAAAAACCTGCTTAAGGTATGAAGATATTCTGGAACGTTGGCCAAAACTTTCGCACTTAATTCTTAAAGAGACCTGCATTCCAAGACACTTATCCACGACAAATCATATTCATTGCAAAGAAAAAGCCCTGATGAAGGTATATATAAACCTATATACCGAAACGTGGTCCAAACATTTCGTATTTAATTTATAAAGACCTACATTCCAATACACTAATCAACCTTAGAAATTGAGGCATAGAGAAAGAAAAAAATTCAATTTATATCTAGAGCTGAAAAGGTTTCAAAAACGATATTTCCGATTTGTTAATTTAATTATAATTAAATAATTATTAATAAATATATGAATAAATAATTATTAATAGCCGCCCAGTTAGCAATTTATGCTAAGGAATTTCTACTGAACTTTATTAGGAATTCCTTAGATATTCACACCAACTGCTGTAGAATTCTGTATAATTCTACACAAAATGTTAATGCATTCTTTAGAACTTCAGAAACTGCCAATAAATTCTGCAGAACGCTACGTAAACTGCTTACAAAACCTTATGGGCTTGTGCAGAAACTGCAAGGAATTACATGTAAATTACTTATAAAATTGTTTAAATATTTTAAGAATCTTCTGGACGAAAGTCTAGGGAATTCTGACGCAAAAGATTTAAGGAATTTCTTCAAAATATTCTAACTGGGTATGTTGACGGACTGAGATATAATGATTATCTTAGGGGAATGGTTATTTCTTGTGAAAATATATGAGCCCACTCAACGGTTTAACCTTAAGGTTGGTTTGAATAGGTGAGGGTAGAGATCGCCTCGAACTAAGCCACCAGCGTGTGAAACCACACGTTTATGGTGGCGGTTTGGTTTTCAATTGCAGGGTTCAAGTTACCTTTCATGCTGATTTCATCAAAATAAAGGAAGAATTTTCGATTTAAATCTATGTGTGCAGGATCTCATTGTACTGAAAGCCATTGTACGGTCTCATAGAAAAGACTCTCTCCGCCTTCGTTGTAAATTATGCGAGGTAGGGGCATCTCTCTTTGCAATTTACTTTGCTACTTTCCCTAAGGCAGTGAGAGGTGAGGTGTAGGTGTCGTAGTGTGAACAGTTGACGTCTCTTAATGATGACCATAGGATTAGAGGCGTCACTTGAAAGCGTGGAGATGTACTCTTCGTTACCGAATGATTTATCAGTGAAAGTGTTGTCCCTGATGACCTGTTTTGATACTCTATGAGAGGTCGCCATATCTTATAAGATTTAAATGCAACTTATGTTAGCATATACCGTTAGGGTAGTGAGATGCAGTAACCAGATGAGAACAGTCACAAATCTGATTTCTAATTTCTTCCATTATAAAGCTCTGTGAGTACGAGGCAGAAGCAGTACTTTGAAAGTGACTTTCTCTTATTATACTTTCCATTCATCTACGTCCTTACGATTTTATTTTTTCAATTTAAATAGTAAACTCAAAATAGAATGTAAGTATCGCGGAGTATTAATGGATCCTATTACTACAATGCTTGTATTTTCAGTGATTTTTTATTTACATGCTCCAACTAGTGACATAGTGTCTCCTCCTCCACTTTCAGTGCATGAATTTTTTCTCAATAATTTTTATTGAGTGAGTTTATTTTCAGTAGGATATACGGGAATAAGCAGCATATAGAACGTCTTTCCACGTAGTAATCTGTTGCATTATCAACACGAATTTGACAAGTAAGAAACGTACCCAGGCGTATTGTGATATCTGCGTTACTTAAATTAAACTACTTGATGTATATTTTTTTAAATTAGGTGACCGATGAAGAAGTTTCATGTACTTATAAAATTTCTCCTTCTAATAGACTTCCATTTGAGATCTCTATAAGTGTGAAACTCAGAGACTATTCGCCCAACATGGGATGAAACTGTGGTCAAGCTGTGTGTGTAGTATCATGCTCTTCCATCCAGAAATGGCCAAGTAGATACGAAGGTCTGCTGGGTTGTCTTGCGTATCATCTCATCAAATAGACTTTAGCTTATGGCGTGGAGTTGGAGACACTATGTCATGACAAATAATCGGCGTGGAAAACGTGATTCAGCCATTATAACCTGGGAGAGTTATCTTTAAGAGCGTGGCTAGAGAGTTCATACCAGTTTACGGGCAAATACATTTTTTGAGAGATCTTGGCTCAATATCAAATTCTAAAAACAATCTGAATGGTTTTTTCCGAATTTTTCGGCAACATTCTTGTATCCGACGCATTTGTGACATTACTGTAAGTTTCGTCGATCATTAGTATTTTACTATACCTACTACTTCTAATGGTCCTCAACCCTTATCAGACGTCTACATTGCATTATACTCCTTGAAATGGTTGTAAAACAGTGGCAAATATTTGGTGTTTTTATTTAACTTGGAGCGTTTTAGTTTGATGAAGACGACTAGATAAAATAACTCATTTTTTCTGTGTGATATTTTAAGGTTTCTTAGTTGGATAACAATAACTTGTATTTGTACTTATTTTTTAAGTAAAGCGACTCGGGTTTCGGTGAATAATCACCACCATCGTGAGTAAATTATTATCTCTTTATCTTATTACTGTAACCTTAGTAACGTAAGGGAAGAAGAGATAAATTTTGAAACCACGCCAGAACAGGGGAAATGGATGAGTAAGATATTCGTTTATGAGAGTGTTGTCCTGGTTATAATTTTTTTTTAAATTTCTAACTGCTCTCTTGAATCCAATTCTCGGCGTTTTAAAATTTTATTTCAAAATCACTCCCATGTCATTTATATATTAAGTGTTTATCAAAATTACTTTTATCATTTTTTTTATTTCTGCATTGTTTCTTCCTGACACCGAAGCGTCTTCATGTTATGCCCTATTGCCCCAGGTGAGTAACTTCATCAACGGAATAGCTCTTTGCGAGAGATACGATCTTTTTGATCATTTGATTTTATAGGCGCTTCCATATTGAATCCATGGGAATGATTCCCTTCCATCGAAGTTCTGTGAAACCTGCCCATGCCGAAACGACCTCTATACAGCGGCCACTTCCGTGACTGACCATTGTTTCCTGGAACTGAACGAATATCCCGGATGAGCAATGCAAAGTCCACCTCTTTTAAACGGACTCTTCCTTCAACGATCAGCGGCTACATTTTATTCAAACGCGGTTTAATCTTTAAGCGACCAGCTCTCGACCTTTACTTAACAAATACTTTGGAATATCGTTTGGGAATCGATATCCTCTAATCTTGAAACTACTTTCCAAATTTCATAAGGAAAATAACTTGGCTGTAGTCCACAAAAATGTCATAGAATCACCGACCCAGGTTTTCTACACCTAATTCCATCTACTATCAACTGAGAAAGTTTGTTGCTCATTTAATTGATTTTAGTGATATTAATTTTGAAATATTTATACTCCAATGAAAAGGGTGCTAAACTCTTATATATCTTCAATTCCAACCTACATTCATCCTATCCGTTCCACTTTTTAACCGGATAAATTCCGACCACCTTCGGTTCCAGTTGAGGTGGCACTATATTTGCAGTAGGCGACACTACGATCTGAGGCTTGGGTCGGTTTTGTATTTCATTTTTGTGGTCTGAAACAAAAACTTATTTTAATGATTTATATCGCAGAATTCCACGATGTTAAGCGCTAACTTGTTACCTATACTTTCCAATGAGCGTCCAAATAGCGTGCTGAAGAGCTCAAATTTATGGAAAAAAAATTCCCCCGCTACGAGGTCTGCTACCAAAATTGCGTCATTTATACCCTTGGCAATTTCATCTAGGCATAAAATTAGTATTTTGAAACTCTTTCCGGTTTACAGTTCACAAAACTCTTCAATTTTCGGTTTAAAATTAATTAATGGCTCATTATATTATATCCCATTCTTAAAAATCATCCCTATTCAGTTATCACCTCCTTTTGCGGCCTTTTCACTTCAACCCGTTTGTTCCGTTAATTCATTGGCCACCTAAGGTTGGTTTTACTATTCCAGCCTCTTTAAAGGGGCACTACTGCAGATAGTTAGAGATAGTGGCGTGTCTTCTGCGGGTCTATACATTCTCTCAGCCCATGATTATATCTCATGAAATACTTCAAAGTGCTTTTATTGTTATTCTCTTTGCAATATGCTGGAAGAAAGACAAAGGATGGCCCAAGATAGGTTACACTGAACAGCTTATCAATGATATAATATAGAGTAAAAATGTAAATATGATAAGGTTTGCATATATGAGAGCAGAGTCAAGCCAATCTTCGGGATTACAATGATGATGATAATGATGTTAATGTTTTTTTCTTGAGACGGATAATTTATGTCACGAATATATATTTTTTTAACTCTATTTAATCTTAATTGAATTCAATGATCCAGCGCGCGTACTCATGGCTGCCAAGAATATCTTCCTTGTTTCGCAATTGCTATAAAAGTCCAAGTCCAATAGTCACCATAGGAAGTCAAGAGTGAACCTTGAGCAATGAGAGTCCAAGTATTGTGTGAAGTGATTCACGGCATCCTGGCCCAGTCAACGGCGACGGCGGGGTTCGCTTAAGTAGTGTAACCGTCTGACGTAATTCACCAGTGGCTCGAAAAAAAAATGGTCCGGATCGCTGGCCATACGCTCGGTCGGAACAAGTTGAATCAACTGCGGGAAGCAAATTTACCCAGTGAGAGTGCTTTATCTCTTTATATGAAAAGAAATCGGAACTGTTATACAAGCGTGTTAGCTACAGAATAGCAAATAAAGAGGCTATCATTTAATAAAAATGGGAAGAATTCTTTCAGTGCCTAAGCCTTATCTTGGTAGAATTAATGTTTTTCGCTCCCAGTGAGAGTGCGTATATATTTATATGAAAATAAATCGAACTAATAACACAAGTGTGCATACTACAGAATAACAAATGCAGAGGCTACTACGTATGATAATATAATACGTATGATAAAAAACGGAAGATCTCATATTCAGGAAAAAGAAGAAACATAACTACGAAAACGGAGATTAAAATCGTAGGTGAAATATTTTTATCAGTGTCTAAGCCGTATTGCGGTAGAATGATAAGATTTTCTCACATTGTATGCATGCTTGCGGTATTATTTTTTAAAATAAATTACAGCTCAAAATGCAAGATGATAATTCCATTGTGCAAAACTCTATCTGTCATTAATTTTGGCCTGAAGCTAGTTTCTGTGTAGTTAATAATTTCTCTATCTGATTCTTCAACTTATGACTGGCAATATTTGTATGAACTCTTTTTGTGGTAGGAAATAAATCTTTGATACCTAATTTTAATTAATAATCATGATAGATGAGCTTTTTCACTCTTGTAAATTGGTGAACCCGTTTGAAAAATGAATTTGCCATCGGTTTTAAATTTTCCGTTATTCCCTTTACAAATATTACAATTTTTCCCATTGTTACTCAAATATGTTTAAATATTTGAAAATAAATAATCCTTCAGCCTCCTTTAGAAAATATCGACTGATTATTTGTGAAGATCGCTTTTTGGTGGCTTCATGTATCTTCAAAACGGCAATCACTAATTAGAATAGAAATTGGATTTAATTAATATTGTTTTTTTATCAAAAAAGGTAACTAATATGCACAAAAATCGATTTGTGGGAATTTCCTTGGCTAATTGTCTTTCGTCGACCTTCCTATTGTCCCCATCATGTCTTCCTATTGTCCTCTAGCGATGTGGAGTCTTTCGACGGGAGTAATCTCATGTCTCCGTCTTGCCACTCCCAACCTCTCTCGCACCGTTTACAAAATATTGTAGAGACGGCAGAAAAGTTAACACCAATGAAGGTCAGTAGTCAAGTAAAATGAATCGATACGGTAACGATTACTTCGAAAATAAACTTTAATTGCGATCGTTTCTTTTTTTTTTTAAACGTAATATCACTCCTCAATCAAATTTTGTGTGCACGGCTGGTGTCCTGACACCACCCCCTGTCACACGCCTTTTAGGCGGCTTGCGGGGTATTCTGTAGAATCCAATCGAGTAATGAAGTTTAAGTCATCGTTACTATGCAAGGTACATAGTAAATGCAAATGATTTTCTACATAACATAAAATATTGTCTACCTCTCATTTCGAGATTAAAAATTCAGCATACATTCTGCACTGTGTTTAAAGGAAATTCTATTTCAAACTAAGTGCCTAAATATATTTACTATGATGAATGCATATGGTATACATGATAAATACCGTTCTACTTCATGTCGCTTCTGGTACAACGTACCTACCCGTCGTGGCGAAAAAGCGGGATTCAAACAACTCTATTTATAATCCAAAGTAATCTGATTGTAACCTAGTTGCAATCGTAATATTTGAAATAAATGACATTTTACACCGTAAATTGAATCAAGGCCAATCACTTTGTGTTGGCCATAGGGCTATCTATGGAAAAAAACTTAAAAAAGCAAAGTAATCTTCTCAAATTATACTGTTAACCAATTACTTTGTTTGTACTTGATTGAAATAATTACATTGATTGCGTTAAATGTGTCATAAATGGATTCATTCCCAATAATTTTGTTTTTGCCATAGGGCTTTCCTAGGAAAGAAATTAAAAACCAAACAAATCCGCCAAAATCTACTCAAAACCAATTACTTTGTTGATATTTAATTAACTACCTAATGAAATGAATTACATTTTGGGTTACAAATGGAATCGAGTCCAATTACTTTATCTCGGTCATCGGGCCATCGCGAGTGGACACTTACTTGGGAGCGGCGTCCTCTTCCGCCGTCTCTTCCTCTTCTTGCTCGTCTTGGCACGGAGGTGGGAGTGTGCTGGGGCAGTGATCCGAGCATGCACCACACCAGTCGCATCTCTCCAAACATTCGTCGCTGTGAAAGAGTCGAGTTCGATCTTTAGTGGCCCGTGTTTTATATTGATTTCACGTCATATTTTGAATCGAGCCCAATCACTTGTTTTAGCCACAGGGCTTCCCTTGGAAAAAAAAACTTAAAAAACAAAATAATCTGCCCAAATTCTACAATTTACCAATTGCTTTGTTAGTACTTAATTTTTGAAATGCAGCATTCAGACGTCATTATGTTCACAGGACAAATTGTGGAGAGGGTGGAAGAGAAAACACC
Organism: Ischnura elegans; assembly: GCF_921293095.1. NCBI lineage: Eukaryota > Metazoa > Arthropoda > Insecta > Odonata > Coenagrionidae > Ischnura > Ischnura elegans. The sequence goes on from NC_060253.1 coordinate 96,168,933, forward strand.
AATTAAGGCCTGTGTTCAAGTAAAATGAATCGATACGAAATATGTGGTCATTTCTTAAATCCCCTGACTTCAGTAGTTACAGATGATATTACAATTATGGAAAGTAGACTCGAATCATACTTTATTTACAAGTCTTGATTATTTAGCGATTCCGAATATTTTAGTCATAAATATTACAACAGAGGATTCCCCAGTCCGCCTCTAGGTGTTTTTTCATCCAACAGTTTATGGGTTCGCAGAACTTACTCCTGGAGGGAGCGGTGGAAAGGATCAGAAGAAGGGCAAGGAGGAGGTTGAAGTTAATTTGCAATTTAAAGATGGGAGAGTATAGAGACTTCAAAGGAATGGCGGGAAACAGGAAAGAATGGAGACAGCGTTGGCGCAAGGGACCTGCCGACAGGAAGAACACCAGATGATGACAGAAAGTTATATTTTCGAGGAATAGATATATAAAATTTATAAATTTTCAATGATGTTCCTCGCGATTTCAAGAACTCTGTCACGAAGGTTGAAAAGTAATGGATCTACACTCATAACCGTGCTGTGGGAATGTTTGGAAAGCGATTAAAATTCGACCCACGTAGAAATAAATCAAGCTTCAACGGTGCTTCCTCCATGTAGTTCCCTCGATTATTATAGATTATAGTTATAGATTAGAAGTATTTGATTCGCCTTCGAATCACAAGATTGGATGACTATAACCTCACTTACGCGTCGTCTCGGTGGCCAAAATTGGGGGGAGGGTAGTATATAAGGTGCGTTCGGAAAGTAAGTTTAGTTTTGTAATTAGAAAAGAACAAGTACAGATGCTTCAAAGAAATTTATTGTACACATCTCTACCACTCTTAAGTCCGTTTTACACGGGGTACATACTTGCACAATCTGACGTGTGTACGAATGCGCAGTAAAATTGCGTCGTGTAAAGCGGTGAATTGCTAGAACACATGGGAGAATGCGTGGACGTGAGATGGCAAAATAGCCCCTGTTCTAATTTCGTTCTTGCATTCGCGCAATTCCACGCCATTTTAGAAATTAATGTAGTTCTAACCTGCGCAATTCCGTGCTTCGTGCAAAACGGCCTGTACACTATTTTTTACGTAGATCCCGTGATTTTCTAGGTATTTTTCATAGCGTGGCAATAGTTTTTGTGTACCCTCTTCGTAGAATGTTGCCGCCAGTGTAGTCATCCATGAGGCAAGGGCGTACCCAGGATCAAACCTGGAGGGGAGGGGGCAAGCCATGGTTGTTCAAGTTGTAGGTAAGTTTTAAGCATGGAAAAGGTGAATGAAACCAACATTTTAAGGAAACTGTAACAACTCTTGATTAGTTTGTAAAATTATTTGCTCGAAAAAATATTATTTTCCTTGAAGACATTTCCGATTATTGCTTCTAATGGGGGGAAGCTTCCCCCTCCTGCCCCTCGCTGAGTACCCCCATGCCATGAGTTAACATGTTCTTCCAGCTCTTCTTCGCTGTGTGTCGATGTTTTTGACCATCCTCCGTACAGCCCTGACCTCGCTCTAAGCAACATTCACTTATTTCTGCACCAAGTCTTTTTCTTGGCGGTTAGCGGCACCAGTGCGACGCAGAGCTGAAAGAGTGACTTACCTCCTGGATGACTACCCTGGCGGAAATATTCCTCGAAGAGGGTGTACAAAAACTTGTGCCACGCTATGACAAATACCTGGAAAATCACGGGATCTACGTCAAAAATAGTGTAAGAGTGATAGAGATGTGTGCAATACATTTCTTTGAAATATCTATACTTGTTTTTAATTTTATTTCAAAACGGAACTTACTTTCCGAACGTACCTCGCATGTGTGAGGAGTACAGGAAAGAAATGGAGGGGAATTTAAGTAAATGGAAATCAGGATGGGCAATTTAGAAATAGAATTCCGAGTTGTGTTGGGCTATTTATCTCATCAAGACTGACGGAGAGGATACTAAACCAGTCCTTCGTAGTTGTACCGTCAAAGAAAGGACAAAGTTTCCATCATAACTTACTAATGTGATTTGCAGGGGGGCCTTGAAATTCATATAACTTGCACGACAAATTCAGAAGTTGGCGACGAAAATTGTAATTATTATCCCACCGGTGTTCCACCCGCAACCACTGGCTTATAGAAATATACTTTCCAGTCCCCAAATCTTTTACTGCTCATCTCCGTGAACTTTCACGGGAGCTGTTCTAAAATAGGTACTTTATGCCATTTGGGTTAATTTCCCATTATTAATGGGTGTTAATGACGTCTCCTTTATCCCTCGAGGAGTTAGAGCTCGATAAGTTGAGTGCCACTGATATTAATCCTTCTAACTTTCTCGTGGAAGAATCGCATAGTACCACTTATGTTAGTAGCAGTAGGACCTCGTTACTCAAGCACTGAGAGCAGTGCTGTTGTAACTCCATGAGCAATGGATTCAAGGAAAATTAATGAAGGCTGCTTTTACTCAGGTCACCAATCCTGGAGCAATCTTAATGTGGAATGCAGACAAAACTCTCTTTTGACAGCGTCTTCCTCTCAGCTTCATCCTTACGCGGAAGGTCAAATTTAGTACGTACTATCTTCATATTTTTTAGTCCATTTTTTTCTGACTATGGGATGAAAAAGCGCCCTTCATGCTCTAACTTTAAATTAATCCTCTTTCCTGCCTTCTTCGTTAAAAAAAACTTGGCTCCGTCTCAAAAGTGAGAAAGGTTGAACCAAAAGGAACTTTTACCCATTGGAAGATGAATTCTTTGTCTACCATTTCCAATTTGTTGAGAAATGGTACCAGAAGTATTAAATATTTTGCTGAAAATATAATTTTGGTAACACTGAGGTTGTAGCCATTTCAATTGCTGAGTTTTAGCATGATTTTTGCGATGCTTAACTTAAATTCAATGGGTGAAATGGATTGTCTCATTAATCTCGGTAACTAAATTCATTAAGTTGGTTGACTGATGTCTGGTTTTTGTAACCATGCTTTTTCATCTTTCATCGTGTGAAAACATTTGGACCGTTTCGATTTCAATATTTAATGTTTACTCTCCCTCTTATCAGAACCTATTTTAGGTCTTAGATTTAGAGCGTATTCTGCGACAAAGTTAGATTTGAAAATGTATAAAAAATGTTCTCTGCTCACTCCACTTACTACGACATTGCTATGATTGACACATCTACTCCGGTATAAAGTTGTTGCTGCATCGTGTAGAAGGATGACTCGACATCGGATAGGAATATTGGCATAATATACAGGTTCCTTATTCCCACCAAGGTCTTGGCGATGTCAGTTTGTGGACGAGAGCACACACATTGAATTTATTGGACAATCAAAAGATACACCTGGAACTTATCTCTATTCAGTAATCCCTTCCATTTCGGTTACTTTATGGCAGGGGCGGATATATTTCAGGATTAAGGTCGTTGTTTGGTGGGAGGGTGGTTCACAATTTACTATGGCGCCTTGGTGGTATGCAAAGCCTCTCAGGCGATTGCTCATGAGACTGCTAATTGGCAAATGGCTTTTAGATGTTATCCAATTTTCTTTAACATTGTTTGTTGAGTGAAATAAAAACTTGCGTTGGAGGGCAAGTTAAAGTATTACCATCTGTCATATCTTTCCATGGTTTACGGGGATAATCGTAATTCAAAACCAAGTTGCTAAAGATTTTGTAAAACGTTTAATCATAAATAAGCTTATTTTAAGTATACCGGGTCGGAAATCAGGAGATCCAGGTTCCATTCCCGGTCAGAGCGAATGATTTTTTCTCTGTGGATTTTTCGCACATTAAATAGCTTATTTTCATAAAATTAAAGATTTTTTTATGATATGAAACTCTTGCACAAATTTTTACAACTAGGAACAAGCGTTGTTTTATCAGGTAAACTATAAGTCAATCTTCCCTTTTTTTAATAAATATAAATCTTGAGGCTTTGGTCCTTTTTAAAAAAATATATGTGCTGGCTTTACGAAAATTTATTAACAATTTTCAAGATTATTATATGAGGTACATTAAATATAAAAGCAGGTCAAGTATTAAAATTCATTTTGCTACCCCTTAGTCAGTCTTTTATCACTACAAACACTTGTTTACAATCTTCACTGCCCTCTTGAAGTTTTCAAGGCGTATAGAAAAAATCCTGGGCAATATTTTCCTGTATCTCAAATTTGAAAATTTACTTCCGTATTTCAAATGTAATTTTTTATGCTTGAAAAACTGTTCAATTTTGACAAAGGTCTAAAACTTTGCTATAACATTATCAGTGTAGGTAAGTAAGTAAGTAAAAGTGATTGGATAACTTGTAACGATTTCTTTTGCTATAATTTTGGCTTATAACGATTAACTCTTACGAAATGTAATTTTTATTTGTAATTTACCCCTTACGATGAAAGAGGAACCGTTAATTTCGTTGTAATCGTTACTTGCTCGTAAGTGACGGTTACTTTACCCTTTCACAGATATACCTTGGCCTACAGATAACGTCGAGTCCATGGGTACCATTAATTGCTTGTTTAGGTTCAGCTACTCTTATGTTGTGCCTACTTATGATGGGTACAAAATAAAAAAACACCTTGTGTTGTTTCAGCAGTTATAATTGTATGCATCACTATTGCAATTGAAATGAGCAGTTTTTATGACTCAATTATTCCACATTTTTACTGCAATATTCGAATGTTGTCACGTGGTGTCTAGAGTAGACAATCTTACAAGAAGTAATTGTGTTTGTAACCATAATTTTACTGATTACTTTTTAAAATCATTGATTTGTGCTCGTAATTGATTATTTTTTTTACAAAGTAACTGCAATTGGAGCCAGCTAATTTTACTCAGCACTTTTCCCAACACTGAATACTATGCCTCAAATAACGAGTTGATTACGTTAGCTTCATACAAGAATTTTATCGAGAAAATATACAAAGTACGACCAGTCGATCGGAAGTGATACGTCCTCCTAACAACTCCGAGCAGTTTATCTAGTTGTGATTTTTAAAATACGTGTTGGAAACTGTAGACCCTTTAGACGTAGATAATAGAGGTAGCTTGTGATTTTAAGCAGCTCGGGGGAGTAGGAGCACACCCAATGGGTTGATTGGATTATTTCGCGGGATTAAAAGCCTCCCGGCAGCCATAGGGAAGGAATTGGAGTATGTGGGGGTATTAATAGGTTGTGAGGGTATTGCATGGCGAAAGGAATGACCGGAGAGGTAAATCGATAAACTTTTTCAGCACGGAGTGTTTAATAATAACTGCACGTGGTGCAAGCGTCATCACAACGTAATCTATCCCGGCGATACTGATTTGCATCCATATAAGTTTCGAGTGCCTAACGAGGCGTATAACACTCTCGATAACCAGCGAGAGAGGTAGTCTCCCCAAATACTCTCACATATCTGTCCATTCTTCCCTAAAGCCTGTTCCTAGCTGTAAAATATTCGGTAAAGCGTTTGATAAAAATTTGTTTATTTTATGAAAATAAGCTTGATTACAATAAACCGTTTTAAAAAGCCTTTAACAAATTTGTTTTGAATTACGGTTTTATGGTTTAATCGTAAGCCCATTTTCAAAGAATTAATCGGATTAGTGGAATATTGTCACCAAATTTTGCTGCGAGCGATAGTCACAAGGACTGCATTTCATTTGATTCGAAGCATCATTTTGTAGCCATCATGTTGCCATATTTTTTCTACTTTGAATTGCTAGTAGTACACCCAATTATATTTTACTTACAAAACTATTTACTGCGTCTGGCTTGAAACTACTTCAGTGACTGTCAGAAAAATTTAACAGGTGCCAATTTGATATTCATAGTACATAAAAATCTTCACTAAATAATGCATGAAAGTGTTAATTTCAGATTTTATAATTTAGTATTAATATTGTGTTTCCTTGAAATATTCGTGGTGATAAAATTGGATTCAATGCGAAGTATCCCCCATAGTTTTACAACAAAATCCCCCTTAAATTCGCAGCTCACTACCCTGCATTAGTTAACTGTAAGTATTTGGGTCATTCCCTGTCAAGTTACAGCGTACTTGGAGCAACGACGCAATTCTAATCCGAATCATCCTTATTTGACGGAAACAGCTTTCCCTAAAAATTCTGCCAAAGCATTCATGATATAAAATTTATTGATATCTTGAAGCGGGTATCTAGTACGAAGCACCGATTGAATGAATGAACCATAAAAAACTTTGTAAATATGTTACAGGTGTTTACTGACTTCTTGGAATAAAAAGTACATGTGACTACTAAATAGAGCCCACTTTGGTAGACAGAAGGCAGCGTAAACGGTGACAAATTTCCTCATTTCGGACCCCTGCATACACAGCGCCCTTGTATACGGCTCTGAGTTAAAGAACTTGATTTATCGCTTATATATTGTGCAAAGGATAATGACTACAAATAAGAGTTTTTTCCACTGTAAAATGCAATTGTGAACTCCAAACTTATTTCAATATCATGGCAATTTCGGCAGCCCATTACCATTCTAGGTTACTCGGGTCGGTCAACGTTAAAATAAGTGTGCAGTGAAGATGAATATCAACAACTTCCACAAAATATCGCCTCAGACGATTAAAATAAATTAGATGAGGTACATTTTGTGCTTATACAACCAAATAACTTTCTTGATGAATACACCTACCAGAAGTTCCTCCAAGATAGATTCGTAGTGTGCAGATTTTGGGCTAACCGTCGACGGTTAGTAGCCCAATGTGATGTTTTCGTCGCTCGAGAGAATTCCTTAGCTCCAAGGGCAGACGCACTTGCTCCGATCCAATGTTCAGGGTCTCGAGAAATTGTCGCGAAGTCTCCGCGAGGAGCAGCCGTTGGTTCAAGTTCGTTTGATCTAGTTTACACCGGATCTTGGTTTCGAGGTACGAGGCCAGGAGATGAAAGGTTCGTGTTTTTTTTTTGTTTTTTTTTTTGAACGCCGGCTAACAGGCCGTGGTTTGTTTCCACGTGAAGAATCTTTTAATTTTGGCTTAGGCTCTTGAACTCGACGAGGTTTAAATATACCATAGTCGCGACTCGGCCAACCCCGACGATTTTTTGTGATAGGAAGCTCTTTAAAGAGCCTACTTGATTCTTAGTATGGAATTAATGCTAATTTTATGTAATTAAATATTCTTTCCAGATACTGTCATTGATTCCGTACAATTTCAAGATTTCCATAATATTCATGCTATGTTTTGGAAATATTTTGCGTCGCTAGTTTCACTCTGGTAGAATTTTTCACTCTTCCTATCATCATAATCATTAATTCATCTCATGTACATCGTTATGCCGATCTTGCCTAGCAAAATTTGAGAAGTAAAAATAATTCGATGATATTTATCACAACCACATTGCTTCTGTGTGCTGATTTGGATATTTATTTTTGTTCTAATACCCCTTAAAAACCATGCGTTAACTGGATCCACTGCTACCGATTCGAAAATTATAAATAAAATTATGCTATTTGCCTCGCGAAAATTTAGTTCCCATTTTAATTGAAAATAACGTTGAAAAGTGTATCTCTAATGCATGCACCGGATAAAGTGTCTCAATGCATTTCTTTTTATTCCTTATTTAAACCAGATGTCGTTAGCGGCATTTAGAAATATTGTACGCACGAAAACATACATTCGAACAAAAGAAGCTGAGACAGGCGAAATATTGTGGAAAGGCATCTTGAGTTAATGAAAAAGAAATGGCACTTTCCTAAATTTATTGTCTAACGCACGACGCGTTTCGACTGTTACGTCATTCACACTGTACTTGAGAATGACTTAACGTTCGAAACGCGTCGTATGCCGCTCAAATTTAAGGAAAAAAGGTCATCTCTTTTAAATTAACTCATCCTGTAGAACACTGAGGGAGTAAATTATTTGAGCATGGTTGGGAATCCCCGCTCGTTGGCTTCTGTTACACAAGGAAATGTTGAATGAGCATTTTAATTTATTGACTGGACTTAATTCATCATGCTTTTGGATCCGCAGGGATGAATTCACAAAACCTAGGGTCATGTCTCGAAAATTAAATTCTTTTGAAAAGAATTTCACTTAATTTTAAGCATTACAATTTGACATAATTACGGAAAATAATTTGAAATTTATTTCATCCAATTTCAAAATTAATTTTAGGTAATTTTATATATGTATTTTATCGTAATTTTAAAATTATTCGCTCTCTTATTGGTAGAAATTGCTTTGATTTTCAATCCCTTTTTATAATAAAAATACTTGCGAAAATTAATGTATTGTTGTATTCGAAAATGAAATTACTCTAAATGCGCTAGTTATGGAATTTAAATCTTAAAAGGTACCTTTCTTTATCGCCTTCCTCCTTGCTTTCTCCATCTTCTTCCTCGCAGACGGGTGGCGGCAAGAAAGCTGGGCAGTGGGTGTTGCATTCCCCGCACCATTCACACCACCTGACCCAGAACAAAAGCGGTGATTAAAATCAGGGAGGTATGCGGCATTCAAGTTCCTAACGGTTTAATTCCAGTGTGCAAGCGTACTAGGGTACAGAGGCTTTTTACCATTTCGCGCACGCGACCACGAGGGCTGGCTGGTATCTTGATTTGAAGACGCCAGGACAAGACCCAGTGGAAGCGTTTGAACTCGCTACGTATGTGAATACGCAGCGAGCATGTTACTTGGAGGCTACGTGAAAGCTAAAATTGATGTAAGTGGGTAAGTGGGAGTTACGGGGGCCCTCCATCAGAAAAATTTTAAGATTAATGGTTCAAAATGACTAGTTTTACCGCTTTATGAGAGATATTTGATTAACCCTAACACTATTCTATAAGTAATGTTAATCCATTAAGTAAAATGGATTAAACTTAAAAATTTCTCTGAGCTCTGGGGGGGGGGGGGGTTATCCCCCAAACCCCCCCCCTCGCTGCGCCACTGTCTTTCAGAGCAACACGGAGAACATTGCCTTAGAACCTGACAAAATTTCTAGGTCTGACAGAAACGATAAATTAAGAGTGATATTTTGACAAACGGATAGCCATAGGAAATCGCTTTTCTCGAACAATAAAGGACTTAAATAATTACTAGGCATAAATTGGTACTCGTATTTATTTTTTTTGTAAAAGCTGGTGTCAGAACACCCCTACCCCCAACACGCGTATTAAGGCGGTTTGCGGAGTAGAGTGTAGAATTGTAGTATTAATTCCACAAAGGAAAGCCTTGAGTGAGATTTGTTATGCATGCTATGAAGGATGCAAAAGAGAAGACAGTAAAGTTAGCTGATTGGAGAGTTCAGTTGAGTAATGCGTCCAACCAATTGTAGGACTGTTTGGCGATCATGGAACTTAGCACGGAGCTGTAACAACGATTGAGGTATAGGATTGGAAGAGGGCAAAATAATTGAAAGATTTCGGAAGGGTTAAATGCTCTGTGAGAAGTCAAAATGTTGAACCAGCTACATTGCTATGTCTCAAGGGGATGCATCCCCCTCGAATTTTTTACCTCTTGGTTACTTCCCGCGATACATCTGCTGAGGAGACCACTAGACCAGTATCATTTATTCTCTACCACTTCATTTTACGATACAGTTACATCACATAATGACTGCCTTCGAATCACTTAGAGGAAATATATCGATAATTAATCTCCTTCGTAATTCGCCACTATTCGCAGAGCCCTGAAGTTGAAAATGCTTCGAAAAATTTTAAACTTTTATTTTTTTCAGGCAAAATTCAGAAAGAAACGCCGATGCGATCAAGCCATGATAATTATAGCCGTTTTGGTTAAAATGACAGGGATGAACATAAATTTAATAGCTATGCAAAATATTTGTCGAGATTATGTATTGAAATTTATGGTTTGCCGATACATACGCATTGACAAAAATTACTGGTACAGACAGCACGGTAACCACCCAATCACCCCCGCGAAGCAAATTTCAAGCCACGTACCTGCAAAGTACGGTAAATTATTTGAAGATTAGACTTTAGCCCTGTAAATAATTCTATTACTGCATCTTTGTAATATAAGCGGTATAATAACTTTAATTCTACTTTAAAACTACATCAGTATCTTATTGGTCCGTGTAAATATTCCAGGTGGCCTTTCCATTTTTTCATTAGCTTGCGTGGCCTTCATCGCAGCAGTTAGGATATCGCGATCTTCGACTTCGCAGAACGTGTTGTTGCGTGAATTATAGATTTTTACTGGGTTCTTTCTTGGGTGGCTACGTGCTCTCTTGGATTAAGGATAAAGGCCTATAAACGGACATTTTTTATCACATCTGCTTCTTATGTCCTGCCCGTTTTAACTCGCACAAAAAAGCTATTCGCCGCTTTTTTGTCTTACCTTGACGGCTGCTCCAAAAAAGTGGTGATGGATAGGGAAAGATGAAACTGGGGCGAAAAAAGAATATGGATCACCCAATGTCTTGGAGATTACATGGCAAAATAACGCGAAGGCCTGAGACCCTATATTCTGAAACACAAAGGCTTTTTGAATACTCAATGAGAGAGAACGGAATTTTCAAGAGGCGAGCATCTGAAGTCCAGTTATGTGCGTTACAGCGGAAGACTTTTTAGTGGATGGCTTCATGGAGATAAACCTGATAACGGTAAACTAATCAACTCGATATGCATGTACCTACGTAACCATTGATGCAACTCAATGTATGCCACCCATTAGAGGAATACCGTTGCTATGGTGAGTGTTTCATGTGCAATCCGCGCTCATAGATATCCTTTGTGCACACATTTTTGGACGTACTCTAGGGAGAGAATTTTTTACTCATAAAAAATATATTTTATCCTCGATCCTGCCTCATCTGGTTTTTAATTAAAATCGAGTTCGTAGTCGCGTGCAAATTGTGCCCTAGTAGTGTTGCCCCAAGAGGAACGATTTCATTTCCAATAATATGTGGTAATAAGAAAACGTAAACTTGATGAATTATTGGTTGCGGCATTTCCCTTTTAATCTTCGTTTTGGGGAAAAAAAGCCGCACAGTTTTATCCTATATAAACCTAAACCTATATTCTAATCGTTCTCCTTAATTATTAGCGCTCCCGGGATTGATATTTTACACATTTTCTAACTGCTGAGGCTTTTTAATAGCCATCTTTACGTGACTATAATCTGTTAGTCAAATTTCGTTAAAGAACAAGTATCAAAAAAGGTAAACCCGTAATCGTGATCAGCATGCAACTCAGTGAATAGTTATTAAGAAATTTGAATAAGGTAAATATGATAATATAATTAAATAGGATGGTCAATACGAGAATAGAATTTCTATTACAAGGTCGCCGCAGAAAGGGTAGAACGCTGAGCTTTAAGCATTTGTATGAAATTCTGACGAAGCTATATATGGTCGTGTCTTACATCGTTTTCCTCGTTGTTTATTCGACTACAATAATGAATCATTTAACATTCTTTAAACGAAAACGTTTAGCTTTTATAGTCGAAAGAGTGAAGAAGAACACGCGAAAAACTATGAAAATGGCGAAACGGTCGTCTTCTTCATCTCGTCAAGAGGAAAATATTTAATTGGTGCACTTCACTTATTTTTTATAGAGAGAACAATGTATTCGCATTATAAGTAGCTTTAAAAACTAAATTTTACCCATTCCTTGATTTTTAAAATGGCCGAAAGGTAGATTTCAATTTCTGAGATTTATAAGAGTACATGAATATTGAAGTTAGGTATGCTGTATGTAAAAAATATTTCTAAGTTTTTCATGCAAGGAAATGTTTACATTGTTCCTCTCACTGAAAATAAACCAAAAAGACGAAAATCGTCGTTTTGGTAGATTTCATTGCCGCGGGGCATTTATAATCTTGCCATTCTATAATCTATAATGCCATTCATGTTTACCTGTTTTCAATGTCAATAGCGAAAGTCATGATTTACAAAGGATGAGCTATGCGTTGTTGCCTTGTTTTAAATTGTTACTGCTTAACTACTATAAAATAGGTTTTTTAGAAGTTGTCCGACCCTTGCTAGAGTGCCTTATGTGTCGTACTCCGTCCGTCTGATGGGATGCTAAGCCGTGCCCCTTGCCGCCTTTCATTAAGAGTTAGCTAATTCCAACGCCGGGTTTCTCTCCACCCTTCCTTCCCTATTCTTCCCTAATGGAGCAAACGATATCAACTGTTAGTCGCCTCCTCCAAATACCATACTTCTGCTCAAGAATACTACAAAAGAGGATCCTCCAGTCCGCCTTAAAATGTGTTGTCGACCACCGCGCATTTAAATAGGTTACAAAAGTCGCAACTCGCGTCGCTGACGCACAAATTGATCTGAGTTTCACGGGAAAATATAGCATGACGAGGAGTGTCGACCTAAGTTTACATCGGTGATGATGGTACTTATCAAATTCATAGCTCTTCAATGCTATGCTTCGCATTATCACAGACAATACTGCAAAATAATGTGAAAAATTGGATCGCATTGCGCTCGTCACCGCGCCGCGGACATTTTTGGAATTCAATTAAAATGCGATAGAAGTGGCAACAGAAATCAGCCTTCTGTGGGATGGAATTGGTCCTCTTATATTCAGTCTCCTTGCATCTGCTCTTCGTTTCTCGCCCTGTCTACTTTATCTTCAGCACCCTCCTCCTGCACCAGATATCGAATACCTCAACTCATATTCTTTTTTGATTTTTTTCCAATGGCCCAAGTTTCTAAGTCGTAGAGTGCCACTGCCCACATGAATGTTTATCACGAGTGTACTGTTTCTTGGTCACGAGTTTAATGCTCCTACCGCATAGCAGCGGCCTCTTTTTTGCTCATATCTTGAGAATTGTAAATGGAAATGAGGAGATAACCGCACTTTCGTCTATCGTCAGAGGCTCTTCTGCTTCTCCAGACACTGTCCTCTTCCCCAAGCCGAAGGCACACACATTCCTCGTTTCATTTGAGTTTTGATGAGCAAGCATCTTACTACCAGTTCCACTCATACTCCTCTTACGCATTCCGGTTATTATGTAACTTTTCTCCTCATAGTTGAGGCCTCGCATATGATCTCTGGAGACTCCACACCTCATCATACGAAAATGCGATTTGCATTCATCATTTTCCATTCCTTTCGGAAAAGTTGAATTTGAGCCCTAAAGTTTGTGACGCACTCGGATCGACGTGCTTTCGCGTGACCTAATAAGTTGGAAAGTATGAACCTCTCTCTTCGGTTTTTCACGTAAGAAAGATATGGTCGGAGAATTTTCTTTGCAAAGGAAACAAGACAAAATTGTGAAGAGTGGACGAATTCAGGAAGAATGAGGACGCGAGATGACATCGTAAAAAATTTATGATAGGGATCGGGCATGTGAATATCATGTTGACGGTCAATCCCAGGGTTCCCTGATCAAAAGCGTGTCACAAAATGGATTAAATATTCATCAGAATTACTACCTACGCAGTGAAAATATTCTAATGTAATGTTGTTTTAAATTCTTGAGGCCTTCTTGAATGACCGTTTTTGGATGTTAAAGCTTAACTTCTTCTAAATTGCTTAACTTAATAGTTATTTATTTGTAATTAGACATACTCATTAATACAGCAACACATATAAACACTAAAAACTAAAAATATTTTTCTTGATGACTGTTTTTTACAAGTACATCTTCATTTCTTTATACATTTTTTCGGCATATTTCAAGCAAGTGCTGGTTGTAAAATGTGTAAAAAATCAATCTTGCATTTTGACTACTTCGCGTCGTATGCCATAGATAAAAATCCAAACGTTGTCACTCTTTAATATGTGTGTATAATTATAAATAAAAAACTTAAAATTCTACGAAGTAAAATGTTGACTGTTTTTTCAATTAAACTTAAGCTTTCCAGTGATAACATGTTTACTTCTGTGTTGATTATAACAAAAGTGTTAAAAAATGATCAAAAATAGCATTTATTTACACATGTCCAGTCTGTCGTGTCGTATATACCAGGGATATTTTTTCCTCTCGTTGAAGAGATGCGGTGGCAATAATTACTAAGGTACCATCCATGACGAGAAATTTATCAAAAATAAAAAATAGTGCGGTCACTACCATTTATTTACTTACTTGGGATCACTCGTTTGGTACGAAAAAATAACTTGTGGGCGTCGTTCGGTGCATTTACAATGGCTATCCGTGGATTAAAATGATATTCTTGGATCTCCAAAATAGGAATGTTTCCTATTTTTCGGCGACGTTTGGTGTCACAAGAAAAAACTTTTAGCAGGTGAGGGTGCTTTTGTACCTAGTAATAGTGCGATTCTGCGTCCCTCGTTTCCATTATGCGGAGGCAATCTGCTGTAGGTCTTTATGGGCGTGTATTAATTGAGACAGCTGAATGATAAAAATGGATAGGGAAAATATTGGCAGAGAAATCTACCCATGCGACCCATAATTATCATGAAAATTCAAAAGCCCGCAGGGAACATGGATACCCACGCCGGCAAAGTAATCGTTAATGCCTTGGGCTTCGATCAAATGCATAATGGCCTGAAATAATTATTTTCTCTGTAGACAAACGATGCTTTCCTCATATGAGGACCACTAAATTAACTTTTACCTCGTATTTTCTGCGATTGCATCCCAAAATGAGTCGGTGAAGTTGGCGGAGCATTCGGAGTTCAAGGGATAAAACTTTGGTTGATAGAATAAGTCAAGTTGACTCTTAGAATGGCGAGAAAACTTACAATCCAACTAAGTCTTCTGGGAATCAGTACAAACCAATGCACGAGCACAGTATCCACTCTTTTCATGTGAACTGACTTTGGAAAGTCATTTCCCCGGGAGCGGTAATGTATCTTGAGAGGCCTCAAAGCCATCTGAGGTAGGGTCATAATGATGCTCTATATAGTCAGAAGATTGGTTTTATCGTCCAAGAACTGTAAGAGGTCATAGTATTGGTCTGGAAAATAGGGAATATTGTCTGAAAACCTAGAAAAATTAAAGTAATTGTGATTTCAATATTCTTACGCTGTCTCGAAGCTTCATACTCATAACTTTTTAAGAGATTCCCCTGAAAAATGACTCGATCGCCTTCCAGGGACATACTCCATCATTATCCAGTTTATATCTCGTGATCTAAGCCGTTAAATGGGATGGAATGAGATAATATCATAGGTAGATCAAATAGTTTCATATATTTGGTCGTAATTTCTTTCACTGCCAGTAGACGGTAAATATATTGCAGAAGATTAGCGTTATCATTTGTGGAGATTTTCTGTTGAACACTGGTGAGTGTATTGTTTCACTATGATCGAATATGGTCCACCAAGTTAATCCTTGGAATAAGATGCATGTTTTACGCTATTCTGGTGGCTCCTTACCCAGTCCGGATGGGTTGGCAACCCTTACTTAAAAGGTGACTCGGAAGTCCTTTTCTTTCCCCGGGTGATTGTCACCTACTCGCGGTGATTTGAATACCTAAGTGTTTTCGTGGATCAATATGGTCTTCGCGGCGCGAAGCAGTATGTAGTCATTTGCAGTCATTTGTTGCTCTAGTAATGGCCTGCTGTCCGTGGTCGTAGATTTCTTCCTCCTAGTTAGGTGCACTCCTATCTGCACCCATTAGTCTCTCAGTAGTAACGAAATACTATACTATATATACTGTTGAAATTACTGATCAGACTTCGGCCATCAAGTTGTTCGATATATTTTCATCCTTATTTGGGTGATAGAATCGTCTTGGTTTTTTTACGCGCTTTTGTTTATTTCTCCCTAACAAGCGTTTTCACTCATTTATATTATGGCCCATGATACTATGAGTGTCTTCCATCCTACCCCATCCCACACCGTAATTGTGGGCATTTATGTATTTATTTACTAGAGACGTGATACCGCATATCCTCCTCATGACGATCAATCTTTGGAACCCAGGTCGTATTATTTTATGTGGACATCTGGTTTGCGTGGTGGCTAGAGTCTTGCCTTCCAACCCCTTGGGCTCGGGTTCAAATCCCGGCGACGGCAGAGAATTTTCAGATACTGCCCTATTCCTGCTTGAATGTTGTGCGGAGGACATTTCAAGCGCATCACTCCGTCCGTCGGAAGGGACGATAAACCATGGTCCCCTTGGCGCCTATTTTGAAGAGTAGCCTAATGCCGACGCCGGGTTTCTCTCCACCCTTCCTTTCATACGCTTCCCTCATGACGCAAATGACCTCAGCTGTCGATCTCCTCCTTCAGATGCTATACCATGCCTTATTTTATGCCTTAATTTTTCTGTTGTATTGTAAAAGTTCTCTGTCCAATCCTGCACGAGTCTGACCTGACGCGTACCGATCTACGAGGCAGAAAAATGAATTCTAAGGAAGGAAATTCTAAGGAAGGAGGATACTATTATCGTGGTAGTGTTTGGACGTATGAGGGAAGGAAGGGACACTCATTCACGTAAGAACTCATGTTATATGTAATGTACGTTCAAAGGCTTACTTAAAAAGTCTGGTTTTGCGAACCCATTCAACCGTTCTTCGATTGACCGGTAGCGCTATGGTTGAGTGGTTCACACTAGAGGTGGGAATTTTGGTTCATTTGGTGGATTCGGTTCATGGGATTTGATTCGTGGAAATGAATCGGTTCTTTAAATCGTTCATAATGAACTGAATTTTTAATTCTCGGCCGACGATTCGAAAAATTGAATGTCTTCTTCAGAGCTAAGAATGCTAATTATGAGGTTGGGAATTAATCGACCGTCCAGCCTTTGACCTTACATTGCATATAGTGTGAACTCTTGTGTGAATGAGTTACCTTTCCTTCCCCAATACTTCCAAACAATTCCAGGATAATTGTATCCTCCTTTACATTTACATCTTGTATTTGCAGCTCACCTCGTCTCAGGTAGGAAGCATATGTCTGGACACGCCTCGCTGTACTCGCTTTTGGTCGATGCGTCCGTCGGCGGTGTGGTTGAGCCCTTGCAGTGCCACGACGCCTCTTCCTCCGCTACCTCTGGCTCGTCGTACTCGTAAACCGTCAACAAGGTCTCGTCTTGCGCAGCGGCTTGCTCCTCATCCTCCTTCTCCGGCCCTTCCATCACGTGGCATGAACCGTCTTCGTACTTGGACCAATTGCCCAGGCGGCTCTCCTCCTTGGCTTTGATCTGCTTCCTCAATTTCTTCACGTCCTCGATGCAAGCGACCATGGAGGCGTGGACCTGTCCCCTAGTGGGCATTGGGCTAACGCCCAGCTCGCGCAGGGCCTTCAGGGTCCTGACACGCCTCCCCTCCTCGATGTCCATCTTCAAGTCTGTGTTCAGCGACTCCAGCACCTTCACCTGCAAGAGAAGCACTTGCAAATAACTTCACTTTCCAACGTTCCGCAGGAATTTTCATTTGTTTACCGAGGTTTTTACTCTCGCCAGGTCAATAAATATACTTTACTTGAGTTTCCGCAGGGGTAAGAGAATGTAAGAGCGCCGACGTTTCGCGTTCCGTATCGTCACCCATTCTCAAGGCTAAAGAATAAATATTTGAGGTTACCGTTGAAGCTCAGCATCAGGAGGGACGGGATTGGTCGAGTCCTGATTGTTGTGGCGTAGGACCGTGGACCAGCGTAGACTTGGCTCTGGCAATCATAAATCTTTTCAGAGTTCGATTCCAAGAGCTGCTGACCGAAGATCCGGTGTCTCTGTGGACATTTTAATTTTCCAGTCTTATCTCTATAGCCTCTTTAGTTAAGTGATCCCAATATTGGTTTGATCGCCATAAATCTCTACAAGTCATTATTAAGGTTTTTCTCATCTCTTAACATGTCGCTGTCATCATTAACAGTCAGGCTCGTACAGGGGCGCAGCTAGGAATTAAGGCTGGGGGGGGGGGGGGGTTAGGTGCAACAAATACCGGGGTGTGAGGGGGGTATGGAATATCCACCAGGATAAGCGGTAACTGCGAGATTAATAAATTGCGAAATTTTAAGATAAATGGTTCAAAATGATGAGCTTTACGGCTTTCTGAGGGATATTTTATTAATCCTTACATTATTCTATTAGTAATATCAATCCAATTAAGTTAAATGGATTATAATTAAAATTTCTCTGAGCTCTGGGGGGGGGAGGGGTTATCCCCAAACCCCCCCCCCCCCTCGCTGCGCCACTGGGCTCGTAGTTATTATTCAATTATTGCGCATGAATGATGTAAAAATGAAGAAACTAAGCTTAGCTGATCGGAGAGTTCAGTGGAGTGATGCGTCCAACCAATGATGGAGCATAGCGCGAAGCTGTGACAACGATTGAAGTCTAAAAGTGGGCGCGGTAAAAATAATGGAAGGATCAAATGCTCTGTGAGAAGTTAATGCAAAGAACCAGGCACTTTCCAGGGGACTCTGGGGACTTCAGCCCCTTTGAAATTTTTTTTCCATTGTTTCGGCTAACCGCGATACATCTACTGAGGAGACCATTAGCCCCCGGGCAAATATTCTCCCTTCTTCCCTTTTTCGATATCGTTATATTTATTTATTTATTTTCAACTTCCCCGTAAACAGCACATAACGGCCTTTTACAACGAGGGTTTCCAACACTAACAAAGTACAGCACAAACATCCAGGCCCTAGGTGGGGGTCACCTACCCAGGCGGGATTCGAACCCACGACCTACGGTTTGGCAGGCGAAGACTTAACCCCACCCCCACCGATGCCGGCAATTCATTTTATAATTCCATATTTCATAATTTCTGTCAAGAAAGAACGACGAATTTGACATTCAGCATTATGCAAACGAAATGTCTAGTTAACTTAATAAAATGTTAAATTTTCTTATGCGTGCGCCCTGGCAACAAAACAGCATCACAGGCAGCTCGGATACCTTCCAATAACCTCTGGAGCAAATTTATGGGTACTTGCCTGTCAACAGTCATCAATCCGAAGAATGTTTTGTCGCAGCTCTCCATCCTATTATTCCATCAACTTATCTTTTACCACCTACATGATTCCTTTGCTTTGCAACCTTCATCACCTGCATCATCCGGGGCCTTCTTCATCCGTTCTTGGACCCGAAGTATATTTTTGTTGGATCCGAAGACGGTGCGAAGAGCTGGAATGCGCCCGATATTGTCGTGCAACAAAATGAGTCAACGCGGCATTAACCCGAAAAGTAATTACCAATCACTAGTAGGCCACCCGGCGTAGCTCGGAAGGGATAGTACCCAGATATTTGGGAAACTTAGACATGGAATTCATGGTCATAGATCAGGATTTTTATGTTTTCTCTTTGAGCGTGTCAAGAGGCCTACCTGGCAGGATGTCCAACCGCAGAAGTTGTATGACGTGACATAACGAACGGCAATGAGGAAATGACGCAAAGGACCCGTCGTCCGCAACCAAAAGAAGCACCACGAGGTTTGAGAGCATGATGCACCTACCTACTAACTTTTATCGGAATCCGTGCAGCCATATGGTAACGCCGTAGACAATCAGACATCCACTTTTTATACGTATAAGAATAGATAGAAGAATACTTCCACGAGCACATTCGTGCAGGTGATGTGAACTCCTTCCAAGAATGCAGCGCTCCAGGAAAAACTCCATATCAAAATAGTGATATAAAAAGCTAAAATTTTCTAATGGTTAGTATTTAACACAAGCTTTTACATGCAAGGTTAGAACCAAGCATAGGGAATAGCCCATATATTTCTACACTACTTACAATTAGTGTCCTAATGACGGAATGCCAAAGGAATGCCGTTTGAGTTCTAGTGTCAACAAAAAAATCTCTTTGTTTAATAGTATTAAAGAAGCCTTTCATTTGTCTTGCATTAATCAGCCTTCAGCCCTTTATAACCCAATGTTGCTTCTAAGTAACATCAAATAAGTATGTATACTTTTTCAGCTCTATTCAGGAAAGATTTAAATTACGTGTTCTTTTGTGCTATAAATTTTAACCAATGTGGCTGCCATAATAACTATGATTGAATAGAAATTGTTCACCTTTTTTAAATTGAGAAATATTTAAATTTAATTTCTCCCAGAAGCGCTTAATATATTTTTGAAAGGGTTAATTGTAAACCCCTTCTATTCGCCATTCATGAAGATTTTCAGCCGTCGTCGGCGACATGATCATCGTATTCTTGACCATCGTATTCTTCATTTGTTCGTCTTCCCAACTATCCATGTGGTGGAGATTTAAAGGCTGATAATGAATACAAAAATAGTCTGCAAGGTATTTTCGACCCTCTTATCCGCTCTTTCATCTCAAAATGCCTCCTCTACATGTTCTCTCCTCTTTTATCGACTTCAACTCCAACGTAGTGTTTGTGTGCTTCCATGACCTTCCACTCTCACATTGTGAGAAGAAAATAATGTTGATTTCCTCCGGTAGGGCTATCTGTTCGTGGGACCAATAGGAAAAAGTTTGGTGTTGAGTCTTACCTTTCTGCAGCGTTTTCAAATGCGTTTTAATCCAAAAATATATTTTTGTGGTAGCGTCCAATGGTGTCCTAAAACCCAGTTACGTTAATTACAAATTGATCCATTAGTCATGATTGTACACAATATACGTTAGTTTCTTCTTGAATCATTTCTGAAGAACGATTCCGAAGCATGGAATTCAGTTTGTTCGTCGGAAAAGCTCCTCAAATCGATATATTGAACCATGTAAAAACATATTAATTTACTTGTTGGCCAATGATTCTTCGTCTCTATTCGTTCAAGCTTAAATTATAGTATTTTTACATTTTTAGAATCGAGAAACAGATCAGACTTTATATCTCAGAATATTATTATGTATATAATTTATATTCATATTTCAGAATATTATCATCCCCGAATTTTAAAATTTTCCAAGGAAAGTATTTCACTGCACAGCTACGACTGGACTTTTTCCAAGGATCTGTTGAAAAAAGCGAGCGTATAATGTGGGGATTGTTTACATTAAGATCGATTCATAATTAATTTTCCAGGATAAAAGAGAATTTGACGCCGATTATTTTAAATCCCTTATACGAATGCACACAATCGGTAAAAAATGCATCACATAAAACCATGCATAATAATATTGGTAGAGATTGTTTTCATCATTTCCCCAACATTTCATCAGTGTAAAACACACTGCACGTCAAAAACACATTCTAGTTAGCATGTTCAGATTAATACGTTTCTGCATCACCGATAAAGTATTTGAAATCTCAAGTAAGTATATATTTACCTGGACATCGGAGAGTTCAGTGTACCATGGAGGCCCAGTGTACTCCCACCGCATTTCTTCACTCGACTTGGCTGCCAAAGAAAAGAAATATGATGAACATCTCTTTGGTATGTTGTATAATATGATCAAGTTGGTAGATAGGCGGCCGTTTGAATTGCGAATGAAAATTCAAACCCATTGTGAAGAGAGAAAAATCACCTGGACGGGAAAGCCAGGGCCCACCAGTACCGGTCCCGTAAGATGATGAGTGTAATTAGTGTTGACCTAGGTTCGCTTTTCCTCGATGCAATGTGAAAATAACAATAGGTATTGATGGCCTAGAAAGAGCAAGTTATGGGCATAGATTATTGATATTGACGAATTTTGGTATTTACCACGCAGTCGAAGGAAAATGCGTAGGATTTTTCTATCAAAATTTTCTCCTTCAATGGCTTATTTCGGCATAAAAGGCTCCGTAATGCAATAAAGTAATAATAACTGTAAAATAATAAGTAACTGTAAAAATAAATAAAATAAACGCACACCTGTCCTTGCAAACATTTCTTGGCAGCTTAAAAAATAATTTTGTTGGTATTTACGATTATTTTATAGACTTCCCGTAATTACCAGCTTTTCCGTGCTTTTCTTTGGTGAATGGAAAGATTATTTCAAGAGCATTTTCATCAAATTTTAAATTCAGGTTATTACTTGCTTATAGAATGCCTCAATTATGACTAATTATTTTTCTCTTGAAGAGTATGAATATAAGACTAAAAATACTTTTGACCACCCTGCGAATCAAGAGATTTTGCTGTACAAAATGTACTCATTTAACAAATCGTTTTCAGCTGGGAACCTCCGATATTTGGAAACCATCGGAAAGGAACCAAATGCTCTATCCACCTAGCCACCGTGTCCTAGTTGAATATAAAATTCTCACATCAAAATCCCTGTAGTGATCATAGGTTATAAGATTTTCAGCAATGTTGTTATTGTCTTGTAGATGTATTTTAAAGCCTTGGGAAATTTTAATAGGACGGCAATTGCTACAGAGATAGCTAGAGTAAAGAGGGAGAGAAGCACGAATTAAGGGTATCAATTTGGGTATGCATTGGTGATCCTGTGTGGAGGGACCTATCAAACACATTGTAAGGACCTAGTTATTTGACGAGGAAGGATCATAATTTTAAGATAGAGCCTTCGAGGCAGATACTCTCTCAAATACGCAAAAACTTTCCTTCATACATCGGGGAAGAGAAATTTTTCTACCCGAGGAAATATTGAAGCCTTCCCAATTAATTCTCAGGTTTCTACGATGAGGTTGAAAACAATGGAATTGTGAATGTCGTATTGCATTTTTGTAATTAGCTTTTTTATTTTTTATTTTGGACTTCATATGTTTTAGTGTAGTATGTAGCCGCCCCACCACATGGTCTACTCGTTACAATTTGTTTAATAACAATAATAGTCAAATTACTAAAGGTTTCGCGGTCCACGTTTGTATATTTATGGTTTTTTGGGAATATCCCGCGTCAGGTTATTAAAATGGCCGACGTTTCTTCTCCTATGCCGGAGACCTCATCAGGGCAAATGACCGTGTTGTCTTTATTTCGCATCAATTTATAGGTGGTGGGTGGTGGTAGGGAGTTTCCCTACCCTACTCCCTACCACCTAAAACTCCCTACCACCACCCACCACCTATAAATTGATGCGAAATAAAGACAACACGGTCATTTGCCCTGATGAGGTCTCCGGCATAGGAGAAGAAACGTCGGCCATTTTAATAACCTGACGCGGGATATTCCCAAAAAACCATAAATCTACAACAATAATAGTATTTTTTTCGATCCGTTCGTTCAAATTCCTGGCAGTTTTTTCTAAAATTATCTTAACCAGTGGAGTTAACTATGGGACCATCGAGGGAGATAGAACCCACCCCTTCACCCCCAGAATCCTCTCAGAATTCTCGTCTCGCCTACCTATTATGATATTTCAGCTTCATTATGATGAAAAAATGTTACTTTCTGTAAAAAAATATTATATGCAGCCATATTATTTTAAAATAGCCGGCTTCGGTGGTGGAGGGCTAATGTCCTTGCATGCCAAACAAGAGGTCGCGGGTTTCAGTCCCTCCTGAGTAGCTTGCCCCTATCCAGAGCCTGGATGGTCGTGTACGTTTGATTGCTAAGTTCGAAAGCCCCATGCAAAAGGCCAATGATTCTATTTTCGTTGGTACCGGAATAAATAAATGAAATACATTCATTCTATTAAGCAAAATCTCGTGCATTATTACCCGGTATAGTGTGCTTTTCAATTTGTTCCCCACCCTCATCTCCCCAAAGCCAAGTCCTTGTTACGCCACTGAATCGGATATAAAACGTACTAAGTGGTCGGAGGTCGGAGCTAAAGGATGACGACGGCGTCTTCCCTCTTTTTTCCGCACCCCCATATCTGCAAGTCTAGCGATGGGATGACTACCTCGCCGCTAATCCCTAGGCTGCCGATTCGAAAACTGCTTTGGTGGCAATTTTTTGGCAGCCAAGAGCAGTCGGCTACGAAGCGGTCGATAGCCCTGGAGTGGACGTTGGATTTTTGGGGTCGATTCTTTTGTCACCTGTCCTTTTTGGAGGAGCGTAATAGTCAAACAAAGGGGGTCGATGAAGTATCTCAGGAATAGCACCTCAAAAAATACTCAGCAATCCCTGGAAACGTCTTGATTATTATTTAGCTTTCACTTGTCACTTCCATTCCATGGTTTCTTAAATTTAAAATTTTGGTGACTACTTGTTTAAAAGCTGCCTCAATTTTGATTCATTAAATTTTTCTATGAAACGGTATAAATAGAAGATTCAAACTCTTATGAGCAACCAGCGAATCAAGCGCGAACTTGTAAAATACATAATATGGTATTTGGAGAATATATCTAACAAGTTCAATGCATGAGGCGAGATGCAGTGGACATGATGAATTAATTAAATAAAACTTTTTGAATTGTCCACTTTCCTATTGCGGAAGTGAAGTACGCGTTTCGGCGCCATCAGCAATATGATGCGATCATCAGATCGATTAGCTAGTACCTTCACTAGAACGTTGTTTATTTTCGCAATAAAAAGTAAACTACAAGTTTCATTTAATTCTTTCAAGGTACATTGCTCAATGAGGATTGGGTGGGCTTGGGATGGCGAAGAGAAACCCGTCGTCGACACTAATCAAAAATTGCAAGTATATTTGTTTCCCAAAATCTCAAAATGGGTGAGATTGCGCAATTAAAACTATCGTTTAATTTAGGTCTAGCATTAATTGTTTCAGAAAATGGCACATTTTATGTCCTTAAAAATCCAGAGTATTAAATAAAATGTCGGAAAGCCTGGATGCTCAACGTACTTCATATATAAATGCATCGCTTCTTCTCAAGTCCGCCCTCTTCAATGAAACTTATCGAAAACTTGGCGATAATGCGTTTCGTAACTTCTCCCAAATGGCGACATGCCTCCGACCCAAAATTATCAACTTGAGCGCTCCAGGGAAACCTCCGCATACGTAAGCTCCATTCATGATAAACAGCGAGTGATTACTCGAGCATAGTGTGTATCTCGTTATCTACCGCTTTTCTTGGTCACAGTCTTTCGCGTAGCGATATTTCGACTCACAGAGAGAACTCTTAAGAGCGATTTCATCCAAGTAATAAGCTCTGTGTACCGTCTTAATAAATAATGAGAAAAATCTTCGATTACTTGATGGATTCCAGAAAAATTCACTGGCGTTATCGCGTCCAAACGGACTCAATGCATTTCGGAAATGTAAATTAGCTCAATAAGATAAAAACAGCTAGAGTGATTTTCCACTCTATTTTTCTCACTAAACCGGTTTTAGCGTTTACACATCATTTCAAGAGCTCTTGATAATGACTTGTAAAGATGAAACCGGTCGAGCGAATAAAATAGTGTAGAAAATAAAATTACAGCTGTTTGCATCTTAACACAATGAATTTCCACAAAGTGAACTCTTCAACAATCGATCTGGTGAATTACCTTTTTGTGATTATATCTTTAGTTTTTATGTATTAAAAAAGTAAATAACTTTATAGGTAAAATATAGGTGATGGAAATCACGTTTAGCAATTGAAAGAAATAAATCACCCATGATTTCCATTCAGCGTGATTTTCCTAGATTTATATTTTTGTCTATTTCTTTGGTGTGAGTGGGTCACTGGCGTAAGCGGAAGCTTCGCAAACCTGAGTGTGTGGTTGAGACCTACGTGGAAATTTGTTCCTTAGAGCAAATCTGGTAGGTGAGTGAGTGAGCATGCGCGATTGTTTGTTTCATAGTTTTTCAGCTTAATTTTTGTGTATTACCCCACTGTCATCCCTCCAACTTCCCACCCCCCATTATTATTCGGAAGAATCGTTTTCTCATGTAGATAACTTTGATCCCGTGGGTCCATGGGCGCGGGTAGAAAAATTGCCAGTGGGGTTCATTCAGTTCTGCCGTAGGGGAGTTAAAGCGTTATGTTGCAAGGTGTGGCGATGAAGCTTTTGTTTAAACAGAAAAACAACACTACTTTTATTAAAAGAGACTTTTTTAGTTGTTCTTAAATGCAATCTGCTCCTATTCTACATGCACTGTCCCCATTCATATTTCAAAAGTAGTCGGTACATAATTTCTCATTTGTTTTCTTGAGCCAGGGGGTGCAAGTGAGCCCCCTTTCCCCTCCTCCCGTGGCTCACGGCTGGGTTACATATGAGCTTACGTAAACTCCTCTCCAGAAATGGAATACCTGAGTTAGGGGTTTCTGGAAAAGTTTTAGGGCTTATGCTGGAGTAAGCTTTATCTGTCCAAACCAACCTTAAGGTTGAATAATTGAGAGGGTACTTCTTCTCGATTAAGATTCGAATAGCAGATGGAGAGCTGATGGAGAATAGACAAAATGGGGAAGAATATATTTTTTGCCTTTTCTGCGTAAATTTTACGATCCTTCAGTCAGTGATTCAACGCACTGGTTGTTTTGGAAAGATGAGGGTAGAGCTCACCCCAGACTTCGCCAAAGGCGTATGAATTCGAGGATGTTCCTTCCCCTGAGCCATCTCGTATTGCGAGAATTTCATTTAGGTGTGTCCGTTAGCTCACCCGGGATTTGAACCTGGGATTCGTCAATCTATAGCCTTCCGTTTCTTTCTAGAGACAATCCACAACAATTATGTCTACTGGGAGAAGAAGGCTTGCATTAGAAAATGTTCGTCGTAGCCAAATTGTTACCGATCAGGAAGTGTATGAGGTCACCATAATGAGTGATACCGAAAATTACGATAAGTTCATTGTGGCGTACATAGCAAGGTGCGGCTGCCCCAACCCAAAGATACAAAATAATTAATTCAATAGGTATTAAGTTTTGAAATAATTTTCTTCAAACCAAAGAAAAAATATATTAATGAAAGGCATATAATTGGAATAAAATTTGATTTGTTCATCAAATAATTATAATAAATAATAAAGCACTGCTGTATTTATAAAATATTTTCTTAAAATTTTATTTTCATTCGCTATTTCCATTCTGAAATGTCACAACCTATAAAGAATAACTATCCATAGAATGCATACCTTACAGAGCGATACGAAGAACATCTCATTAGAACTTCGCTACGTTTTCAGGTTTGACATAAACGATAAATTAAGAGAGATATTTTTCCGAACGAATGGACATAGGAATTCGTTTTTCGCCGAGCAATAAAGGATTAAAATAAATGCCTAGCGGAACTTAGCGCGCGCATTTCTTTCTTTGTAATGGCCGGTATCCTAGGACCCCCGCTACACGCCTATTCAGGTGGATTGGGGGATAATATATACATTCAGATCAACCTTAACACCATGGCTTGCCCCCCATTGTTTTTATTCTGGCTACGCCCTTTCCGAGGGGTGACTCTGGGGTGATCATGAAAATGTACCCTCAAAATGTACGTAATCGGTAGAAGATAATGGACTCACCCTTTCGCTTCTTGGTTCGTCTTGTGGGAGGTGGTGTCGCGGGTGGTGCTTTCTCTGGGACCACTCTCTTCTCCCCAGCCGAGCATCGCATCATCGCCCGCATGCACCCGTCGCCGTCCCCGCCTCTCCCCACCCCACGCCTCCCTTCTCCTCCTCCATCCCCGCTCTCCGAAGACGTTGTCGCGGTGTGATGCTCATCTTCATCCGGCGGTTTCTCTCTCGGCGGTGGTTTATAAATGCAAGGCAGATCCTTTTGAATGAGAAGTTGTAGTATGGAATTTTGCCATCAAGGTTTTTCTGAATGTTGGGTGTTACATTTATTTATTTTTAAAATTTATTTTCATATCATCGAATATAGCACATATTGGCCATTTTACATCGGGGTATCCAACAAATTTAACAATAACACGTGCACAAACAACCTATACTGTATCTTAGGGATATAATCTGTCGATTAGTTCCTTGGCAGCAAGAAGAAAATAATGTCTAGTCCCATGTGATGAGTTGCTT
Source organism: Ischnura elegans (assembly GCF_921293095.1). NCBI lineage: Eukaryota > Metazoa > Arthropoda > Insecta > Odonata > Coenagrionidae > Ischnura > Ischnura elegans. Next base: position 96,196,463 of record NC_060253.1, read on the forward strand.
CATTAATAAAGCGGAATAAGGAATTAACATTAGTTCAACAGGCTATGAAGTACTTCTATGATTTGCTGTCCATCATCTTCCAGGGATATGTCTTTTCCGTCTTTCAAATGAGAATTCCGTCAACCACGTCCAGTTGACCACTTTCTCGGAAGAATATTCTTATTTAGAGCTTCCGTAATGAAAAATTATCGGTATTAAATGTTTCAGATTTGAGGAAAAAAATACTGCTATTGAAAAAAATTAGGAAAACTGCTAAAACAAGAAAAGAATAACCTTTCGTACGCTCGCAAATATTTGGATGTTAAGTAACAATTGTTTCTCATGTCTGGGGAATTAACTTGGTTGTTGGGAGAGGGGAGAGTGGGGTTCATTACTTTCCGTGGCGCCTTCATGGAATACGATATTTCTTCAGTGATAATATGTCTGAGGCCTAATATACGAACACAAGTAGCTTTTAGATATTCAGAAATTTTTATTCACCATTGTTCGTTAAATAAAAGATTTCATTGAAGAGTTTACATAAATTATGGGAGGTTAATCCGCCAGAGTCTCCTGTAGGCAGGCAATACGTCACTCATCGCCAGTTAATTTCGGGGTATAATATAGGTAGATCATAGACGAGTATTACGAGTTGGATTCAAAGTAAGTCGAATTAAACACAGTTCATTCTTTCGTGTCACCTCCTAAAAATCTAGCCTAGAAATTGCCTGTGTCCTATTTTAAAAGCTCATTTTTGCATCATTTCAGAATGCCCTTAACTATCGCCGTACGATACCGCGGATGATATTGGAAAGATTCCCTCTCCCGATGGACCGATATTTTTTCGCGACGAGTGACCTATTTAAAACTTACTACGCCATCTTGAATTATCGCGAAATATAGGGTAAATCCTTTTCAAAATTGACCAGTTTCTTTCATTTTAAATTTTAATCCCAGTATTTTCTAAGTTGTAAAATGTTCATATTCGAGTTGCAGGCAAATATTGCCACAGCCTCCATATGCCTTGAAATTTTCAAGATAATTGCGTTAGTTTGTAAAAAGTAATTCGTCGTGAAAAAAGACAGCTTTCTACTGTTCGAGTGGTAGTGATGCGTCCTCTTAATCCCTTGACAAGTCCAAGTCAAGAATTTTGAGCAACCGAGATCACTTGTGTTTTAAACGTTTATTACCAAGAGATGCTTATCTTCTCCCTATTCGCTTTATGCCATTCAAAAATAATTCGAGCGTATACCACCTTCCCTCATTAATTACTCCCGTTTCTAGTTTTTCCTAGAGCTCACACGGACGCATTTTAAGCATTTTATTCCGTTTATTATGTAAAAACTATTTTAGTTGAGGAAAAGAATATAGCACTTTTTCCGCAAGTTTTACTTTGTTGTCACGCGTTTCAACCGCACAGGCACATACAGGTTTATTTTATGTATTCTTATTTTTATTCATTAATCAGCATGTAATATTTCCACAACATCTCGCCTGCCTCGTTACTAATAAAATTTTCTTCTCCCTCGTATTTATATTAATTTGAGTGTCTGTTATCAAAAAGATTCAGAGCGATTTTATTAATAAAGTAGATATTAATACCCTAGAAGTATGTATAAAAATGACTTGTTTTTCAACAGACGTAACCTGAGTCTGTATTGTAAAATAGGCCAGAATATGTGTTCCAACTTACATAATGCTCTAAAATTAAAAATTTAAATATGTGACTTTTGTAAGTTTTAAGACTGTATCTCACTGTAAATATTTTTTATATTGTTGACAAATTGCTACACATGAAACCAAAGGCATTTCAAGCGTTTAGTCTTTGAATAATCGTAATGCTGGTGATAAAGTGATGGTTCCCTTATCAGGTAATACGATCGTAGGATATCAATTTCGCTGTTCGTATTCCACGAGAAGTATTTGGGTGATTATTATGTGGGTAACTACTTGAGTTATAAGCCGCGCCGAGTTCATGAAACCCATAAAAATTCTCTTTCCATAGTAATTGAACTTGAGTGCAGCTTTCAGTGCCAAAACTCTGCAATCATCTTAGTGTTTCGATGAGAGGCACAGACAAGATTCGAGCCTGCTCGACAAGTTTCTTATCTCGGACAAGTTTCTCGTGGAAAAGTGAACTGAAATTTACGCAATACCCTATAAGTACCCAATACCTAATGCTCAGTATAAGTAATGTGCCTTGGAATTACGGACATAGTGTAAAATTCTCTCTGGCTTGCCAGCTCATCTGTTATTGCCGTTTCATTGACACAACGCCTTTGACTGGTGAGAAGCAGCGTTCTTTTACGCTTTTAGCTTCCTTTGTATAATAATTTTAAAATTTTAAATCTTGATGCAGTGTTAGCCATTTGATTAGTTATTCAGTTCTATTTCTTATTTGAATCCCATCAGCTTCCTCATACTTCCCTAACGTTCTATGTTCAATGGAGTCACAAAATATTTTTCTGTAGCCATTTGCAAGAGTTCATAATAATATTTAACCTTTTTTTAAGATATCCAAATCATCATTCGGGTAGAGGCTCCCCAGTGTATAAAGGTAGATTCATATGTCTTGGTTATTCATCAGAACTTCCCATCGGCATAGTATGTTAGGACTTCACTCCATTGATGACGCGGTCGTAAGTTATTTCTGTAGTTTTGAGATAAATATTTGAAAATTTCCGCGATTATATAATTTAATACGACCTAGGTTTCTATGTCAATAAAGAGATAGATGAAAGGTGATTTTGTAACCTTGAAACATAGGTCATAATAAATTTTATAACCGTGGATTTTATTATTTACGAATATTATATTTCCATTTAGAAAAATTCCACTCCACCACGATTGAATCTTCGGATTTTATTTTTGTAATGCTTTATACGAGGAATTAAGTAATTTATTACGCAATTGCTATATTTTCTAGTTTCTTCATGTTTTTGTGGCACGGCTTGATACCTTCTAATTACCCCGGAACGAGGGCACTTCTGAGATTTATAATTAACTCCTATTTATTGCTCGTTTCGGCAAGAATCGTTTTTTAGTGGGTTTTACACCCAAAATTAACTTATCTTCACTTAGTGCTTCAACCCGAAAGTTGTTTAAGATGCGAGAGGGTTGAGTTCTCCCTACATTAGACCACGGGTTTGTGAATTTTATAAATTCGGAGTGGAGAGACCAGTTTTTTCCCTGGGTCACCTCGCGAGCTGTCTCAAGGTTTTAACCGGGATGTGAACGTGGTACCCTAAGGTAGAAGCCAATCGCCTCTTGGCCACCTCGCTCAAATTATTTAATGCTATGAAATTACCTTATTTGGTGTAAACGGCTCTTTATGCCATTTGAAGTCACCATCCCATCTCTGCCGAAGTTTCTCGCCTCCAATCACACAGGCTTCACTCTGGCTGAAATCAATGTTTACATTTTCTCCATCGATGTTCAGGCTAACTGTATTGCATCCAGGACTTCTTGGGTCGCAGTTTCCGCGGTCTGGACCGCATGGTGGTGGGAAACCGCTAGTCATCGTGATATCAGTTTTAAATATATTAATGTATTTACCTCTTTCGCGTGAATTATTAGAATTAGTAGTGTTAGGTTCTCATAGAAAGTCGGAAACATTAAAATTTTATCGCCTTCTAGCCAGTTATCGTGCCATTAAATTTTGCTTTCAAGTGGCCAAATCAAGTAATGCCATCAAGCCACACCAAACTGAACGTAATCGCGATTTCAAACTAACAAAATTCAACTAAACCAACAATGCCGAATACGCAGAGTATTTTTCGTATATTTTATGTTTTCCCGGTTCCTCTGTGAAACCACGTAACATAACTATTCAAATAAATGATAATCGTTTGGTCCGCTTTCTCAACGCACTCCATAATATTCACGAACTTTTCTTACAAAAGCGGTGGAATTGGTAATTTCTTTCTATGATGTTTCTTGTTTTACTATGATTTACCGTCTGTGTTACCACTGGTGTTACCGTTTGTATAAAAAAAGAATATGTGTTATATTCCGTAATATTCATCGGAAACGTGAAATATCAGCGAATGGACCCCCAAATGGAAATTGTCATCGTCAGAAGGCCGAACGGTGAGTTATCGTAGTTTCGCTGTAGTTGTATTGTGTGCGACCATGAAGCAATGAATACGTCGAGAATTACGAACGGACATATTATCTATTAATGCATTGCTTGATGAGCTTCCCTTATTTCTTTGAAAATGGTCTTCGAAAATTAATAAACGAAGGTAGGAAAGTGAAAGATGCCTCATGCTATAGTTGATTTCTATTTAACGAGGAATATAAATGTCGGACGAAAGTGCGAAAGAAAAGTTGACAAAAGCATGGTGTCACGCACATTGGCGACTTGCCACTTAGGAAGTACTTGAAGTCTTGTACACCGCGCTGATGGAAAGTAGTGAATTCAAATAAAGTAATCTTTATTTGACCCCATCTAATAATTTCTCATGAGGGGACATTTCAAAAGTTAATTAACTCGTGTCTTTAGACGTGATACGGTATAAATTTAGCGGTGGTATCGTATTTAAGTTGCTCGGAGCTTAGCATCATGGGGTCAAACCCATGTTTGGCATTTGGGTCATGGAGGTCATAGGCATGCGTATAAAAGTCGTTGGCGCGATGTCAACGCGCATGTCGAATTGGCCGAGTCTCCAGCCAAATCAGCTGACTAAACAGGCCACAGATGACACATGTCCAAAGAGAGTGGGGAGAAAAGTGAAATCCATGAAATTCCACCATAGTTGATAATAAGAACGAAGTTATATTTGCTTGTGACCCTGCAGCGCTGCCTATAACACGATGTAGGGGCAAATATAAGGGGGTCACGAAAGGGGCTTTATTTGTTATAGAATCGGGGCCAGTGCCCACCCCTATCCGGAATGGGGAAATGTAAATAAAAATTTAAATACCGCAGCGTGAATTAATTTAGTGAATCATGGGCGAGAACATGGACGCGGTATGCCCTGGTATTCCCTCCAATATTTCATTATTCGTGAACTACTTAATTCATTCACACCATTCCATAAGCACAGGGGCGGCATTCAGAATCAAATTTGAGGGGTAGTCATGACCAGGGTCCCGGGATGATGTGATACCCCCAGAGAGAGAAGTGCGTTCTCTCGTGTAATTTTTTAAATTTAATTTATTTTAGCAACAGTTTAAATTGAAAATTTTTAGACATTTAAGTATACAAAAACTAAAATATTTTGATAAAATTTGAGGAGAAGGCATGACCCCCTGAGGCTACTCCCCCCTAAAATCGCCTCTGCATAAGCGTAATCATGCATCTATAGAATTCATATTGATGTGTTATTATTCGTATGAATGTAAATGTAAAATATCATGGGGCTTTCCTGATGAATGAGTTGACCTATTCTTACATTATATTGCCCCCTTGCTTCTACGATCGATCCAATATCTGAAGTTAATAGTAAGTATTACTACCCCGAGTGCGCGCAAAATATAAAAATATGGAGGCAAGCCCTAAGGGCCAAAATTGCATTCGACTAAAATTCCTGAAGTATCGTAATAGACGTCATCACCTCTGGTCAGGGGCGCAACTAGGAATTAAGGCTGGGGGGGGGTGTTCAGGTGCAACTAATACATGTGTGTGTGGGGGTATGGAATACCCACCAGGATAAGCGGTACCTAGGTGCAAGATTAATAAATTGCGGAATTTTAAAGATAAATGGTTCAAAATGGTGAGTTTTACGGCTTTCTGAGGGATGTTTTATTCATCCTTACACTATTCTATTAGTAATATCAATCCAATTAAGTAAAATGGATTACACTTAAAAATTTCTCTGAGCTCTAGGGGGGGTTTTATCCCCCTGCGCCACTGCCTCTGGTCGCGGAGGTGACACCCTGCATAGGGGCCAAAGCAAAGTTTGGAGCGATAAATGGAAGTCCCCTCACGGGTGAACATAAAGGAATGGGCCTCCCCTTCCCCCCCCCCCCCCCCCCCCCCCCCCCGAAATGAGGATATACTGCGCCGCTAAAACGATACCTATGATTCTGTTGAATAATGTGTGATGGATGATGTATCATATCGACGCTAAGATAATAATGTGTTGATAAGTTAGTTCTTGTTTCAGGAGATAAATAATTTTAAGACCTGAGGAATGTGTTCAATTAGGCAAGCATAATAAAGAATTTCTCACAGGTTTTGTGCAGGCACCTATTTCCAACTCATTTTTAGGTCCTGCTGAAAACGTAAAGAAAGCATAGGTAAGAGGAAAGAGAAATTTTGCTCTGAAAAACTAAAAAAAAAGGAATAGCGAACTCTTCAAAAATGGTAAAAGATCTTACGAGCATTGAAATAATATGACGTGCCGATACTTTTGAATTACCATTCCTGTCTCCAATAGGGTTGTTTCCTATTATTTTTTTATTGCCCAAATCGAAAGATTATTACTCCTGGAGTACGTATTTCACGCTTTTAGATTTTTAAATGACGATATCTATTTTTCGCGATTAAATGAAAAGTGAAAATTTTCAAGCGCGCGAAAACGCGACGGCTAAGTATGAATGCTGGGAAAAATCCGTGTGACGTCGTTCTGGTTCCCGCTGCCTCATGTGAGGTGACCTTGGGGCGAGGCTTTGAGCACTGATACGATGCAGGATGCTAGTAGGTAGCAGAGTACCTTACTAGCTGGTAGCGCTTGGCTCAAATAAGGATTATTAATACGTTAGCAAACGAAGAAAACTTTCCGACCTTAGCCAGTTTTAATAGGTGACTATTAAGGCATTTTTCCCTGAGCTCTGTGCCTCATGCATGCATTGGTAATCTCAGACGATGTGAAACTCCTATCTACTCGTATAGAAACTAGGTCCCTGTGACGTCACGTGGAGTGGCATCGCATGGGCGCCAATCTGGCCTTTTTCAAATGAGGATTAAATTGACCATTGCCATTCTTCTAAACCGGTATTTCTAAAACCAAATAATTTGTATATTATGAATATAATATGAATTATATTATGAATGGTGGGTAACGAATCGCAGTCAATGCCTTTCGTTTTCTTTGATGAAGGAAACTACCCTATTCGGTATCCCGAATAGCTCATGGCGTTACGTATTCGATTCGGCTGAAAAGGCAAAAAATAATTCAGTTACTCGGAGGGTAATTCCATTGAAAATGAAGAGTGTTACGAACAGATGCGAGATGTTGATGAAAGTTGCATGTGATACGGTCGAGTAAGTCAGAAAGAAATTGGTGTTCTGCGCGCGAAATCCAAGTTTTGTACGAGCCACGCTGTGATGTTTCGGTCGGTAAAATTACATTGATGTGTGCGATGGTTCCTTTTGCCTTATATATGCTCTAAATCGGTGACCTATGTAAATCGCTTTCCGTAAGATTTCAATTATTATTCTCTGAATTAATTTCATTTCTTGCATTCTAGTAATTTAAATATGTGAGACTCAGCCATGATAACTATCGCTTTATTTGGCTGCCGCTCTTTTGATTTATGCTATTAGTTTTTACTCTAGCACCCCGTGGACTCTAATCAGCTCTCTATACAATTCATGTGCTTGTCCTCCTTCATTTTCAGATTTTATGAATATTCTCGATTCCTATTAACAGCCTCTATTTTGTATACTTGACGCTAAGACCTCTCATAAATATGATGGGATCTGAAGAGAGGTATTCGGGAATCGATAATATGCGATTGATTTTTCAATCACTTTTGGACTCCGATTATCAGTGTCTGTTTGACATAACGATCCATATTTTTTCTCTGTGGAATTTTTTCCCCCAACGATTGCTGTTCATCATTAATTTTTTTGTTTGCGTAAAAATTCTAACGTTATAATAATTCTGTTAAAGAATGAATAATGGTAATTTTTATTACTTTTTTCAGGTTCGCTAAAAGCGCAAGGCCTCGATATGAAGGACTGGAAACGAAGTATCTTGGAATTTGTGTGAGTTAAAATTTTATTTTATCCTTGCCACATGTCAATGTTTTATGGAAAAATATCCTTAGCGCGTAATTTATTTTTTAAATGATTATTTAAATTAAATTGTGATGTCATAAAAATAAATTATTACTAAATCATTAATAAATATTGTTCAATAAATTTAAATCATAGTCCAAACAATTATTTTCGTATTTAACCCCCGGATTTAGGAGCTGTAAATATTTTGCATATAAAACAGTTCAATGGGGCAAATCTTTCTCACTGAGAAAGCCGTGGAGCGCCGATGTTACTTCAAGACTGACCCTTTAATTTCCTTAAATAGGCAGGTTGACTTCATCCATGAGAAGATAGAGAGGTAATCGATTTTTGTGAAGGGTATTTGAATTATAGGATGTATTTCTTTTAAGTGGGATGGGAAATCGCTATATTTAGCTTGCCGGCGAAAACCCATAAGCAGTGATACTTTTAAAACGAGTGGAAGCAAATGTTCTCTTAACGTGGCCTTGCGCCGTATCAATCGCGCATTACGTTATGAGTTCTCACTTCGTGATTATGTGAGCAAAGTTTTAGCTTTTAGCGAGTTATGAATTTAGCTGCGCGACATTCGTTCTGCTAGGCCACCCTGTGGGCTGTGGGCCTGTGGTGCGGAATCGATACCAAAACACTCTGCAGCTGAATAGCATATTGCGTAGGCAAGTATAGGCCAGCAGGTAATGTACCGGTGTGATTTGTTCGTGTGATTTAATTATTTTAACTTAAGTTAATGTGTTCCTTAATGAAATATGGTATTCTATGTAATTTTCCATTATGTATTCATTCTAAGCGGAACACAAGGTTTTCAATCGGCAGTGTATTCCATTTATGATTTTTGTCATTTCGTGCGACATACATTGTAGGTCTAAACATTTGAGAGAGTTCTTTTAGAGATCTTATGCAGTGAGCTCCCTCCTTTAGCGATTTATTTAGCGTAATATGCATGTACTATAATATAATCATGTTTTTTGCCGTTTATTTGATATATTTCAATAGATACCTCGATCATCTCAATTCCTTGCGCATCCACCTTTGGAGAAAACATTATCTGTCTTATTTTGTTCAGTTTCCCTGCAAACGACTACATGAACATATGAAATTTGTCCACGTTTTCTTCTCTTTTATTATAGTTAATATTTATTCCTATCTGATGGTGCCTGATTTAATACAGTAATGATTCTCATTTAAGGGTTTTTGTAAAAGTTCCGCAGTCGTTTGTGTCAAGCGAAAGCGTCGCACAGGGTGATTGCAATTTTTTGTCCTATATTTATGTACTTATATTGATAATGCACTGTGTGGGGTGAAAATATTTTAATTTTAATTCATAATAGTCTCTCCCTTTGTAATTACTCTTTACAGGAGAAAGGGTTTCATGAAAAGTTGTTTTCTTTTCAGGATGCGGGTTATAGGTGTGCTTCGATATGTAGTTTCCACTGTGGTTATGCTTGGTGCTGCTCCTGAGCTCTTCTTTTTATGGTCCATCTGGAAAGGAGTTTCCCTTGTACTTCCACCTTGGGCGTATCAGAATGGGGATGACATCTGTTACTCAATTTATCAACGACTTGTACTCTTCTTTTTTCACCACTGCACGGGATTGCAGGTAATTGTTTCGAGCAAGAAATTTATACCATAGTGCCCGTTCTCGTTTTTATTTCTATCTGCATGGCTTCGTATGATAATAGGAAATACAGTTGCGATTTGCATCATTGAATGATCAATTTGTAGTACTATTGAACTTATTGTCATACTGGTTGGCGTATCGCCCTGTCTTTGAAAACAATGTATATCCCAAAATACCATTAATCAGTGGTTTTATGACGGCTGTGATTCAGTGAAAGAAGGAAATACCTGTTTTGGTACAGTGGAAAACTTATTATGTGAACCAGGCCACCCCTAGACATTTGCGACTTGTGTTTATTATTCCTGTTTCAGCAGTTTTACAGTAAAAGTTTTATAATTTAATTGTATTAAATGAATCTCTTCTAGTTAGGGAATAAAACATCTGGTAATAATATCTGATATATGCATCAAGGTTATATTTTCTTCCACTTTCCAGTAGATTTGCTTCATGTTACAATTATGTTATCCCATGTATTTATGTTTGAAATGACTCTTTTTTTGTCCGGAAATGTGACAGTTGTACGTCATGAGTTATCAGCAGAAATGATGAAGCCTGGTTGAAGTGGCCCTGTAATGAAGGAATCCAGGTGAAGGTGTTTGCCTTCTTCATGACTTCCAGTTGCTGATACTTCTTTGAATCAGAGTAAACTTGCTGTATCTATGAAAACATAGGCTGTGGCAAAGTAATCCATCTCTAAAAGTTAAAAAAAGAAACTTTTGTGTGAAAAAGGGACTCATTTTTAAAGAAACTAAATATCCATTATTTAGGAAATACGTTGAGATATCATCATGAGAATGACTGAAATGTGGTGTAGAAGTTACGTCCATAGAGAAATTTATCCAATTTTTGAAAATGCGAGAACCCTGATAACTCGAATCTCGATATCTGGAGACTCCGGGGAAAATCGACTATAGCCTGACACATTTTTTCCTCACACCTGTAACAAATTTTTGAGGGGGCTCGGGCCCCCTTCAACCCCATGGAGTCGGTGCCACTGATTATTTTGCCATGTATTTGAACCCTCACAATCCCACAGTCTATCAAAGACAAAGGAGGAAAAATAGTAAAAAATGAAATCTGAAAAGTATGTTTTAACTTACCTCATTGGTACTAATATAATATAATTACTAATAAAGCTTTCCATGTATAACTTTCATGTCCCTGGAACATGGCCAAACTTCCAAGTAATATTCCTTTGAGATAGAAATGCTGGGGCAGTTTGGCATTGTCAGTAGATAGTCAAAAAACACTTTTAAAGTTTTTGGACTTTAACTTAGTTTCCAGCCTAGGGTCCTTGTCTGACTGCCTTGGCATAAAATGTCTGGGGTTACATTGATAGGATGATCTTTTTCAAGTTATTATAATGGGTTTGGTAATAAAATCACTTAAGGTTGTTGATGAACATGAATAAACTTTAGTTAGTTGAGTAATTTTTTGTAATGCCCATTACTATTGACTTCTACTGAATCTCTATATATGCAGCAAAGATGATTAAGTCAAAGCCCCTCTCACATATGTAAGTGATCTGTTAACGCTGTGATGGAGTAGTGTATGTATCCAAAGGTAATATGGCTAGATCAGAATGTTTCTGTATTAGATCTTATAGCTGGAAATCCATGATTTAAATGTGTCCTTTAACATTGGGATTCATTTTTAAGCTGTATTTTATGTGGGCTTTCATCTGTAATAGTATCATTAAAACTATTAACTGTATTATATAATGTTTGTGGTTATGTTTTAGGTCTACTTCTATGGAGACACAGAGGAAGTGTTCAAGAAAAAGGAAACCGTCCTTTATGTTGCCAATCACCAGTCCACTGGTTCGTATATATAAATTCAATTATAGTATAGAAGAGTCGTTTGCATCACTGTATTTGCATGGTGTACAGTTATCATTATAAGACTTAGGTAGGGGATTGTGGGATTGTTTTATAGTTCTGCTGCTCTTCCTTTTTTTTTCGCTAAGAAAGGGATCAGATTGGCGATCTGCTGGGATTGCCGAGCAATGCTCAGAAAGTCAACTTGTCCCTTAGCTGGGGGTCTGTTTGATGAGGTGACTCCAGGTCCCTCACTTATAAGTAAATTTTATTCATAGAAACTCCGTGATAATGTGACATAAAATTCAAGGAATTTTGTGTCTTGGGAAGAGTCGGAATATCTGCCTCTGATAATGATGTTTCTTAAAACAGGGTAGGGAATCAAAAGTTTTTTGTCTTTTCTAATTTACTCCATAGATTGATATGACCACTACTATACTAGTGCAATAAGTGTACCTAAACTCCACTACCATGAGCTTAGGTACAATTGCAATGGGAATTCAGGAACCTGGATAGTATAGTGGTCTGCGCAGTGGCCCGGAAAGCTAAAGGTCCGTGGTTTGATTCCTGATCCGGGGGTATTTTTTCTCTTAGCAATTCATGTATATTTCACCATCGTTCATGCAACAGGCTTTAAAATATTGCACGTTATGAGAGTTATTTGTTTATGAATATCTCTACTTGGTTGAAAACATGAAACTCTCTCATCAATGCGACACTGTTCAATTGATTGCAACTTCCAGGATGATGGGCTACTTGCTATTGTAAAATTATGTATAAAAAAATTCTTGTAAATGAAAACTAAACCTTTCATGTTGAGTATTGGGTAAGAAGCATGCACATGATTAATATAGATAAAGAGGAAAATTAGAACACCTAGATTTTACTCAATGGAGATCTGGGAATTTTGAACTTATGGTTTATATTTTATCATTTGATATTGGCCCTCAAGTACTTAATTGAAGATTCTATCATTTTTTCTCCTTCTTTTCTTGAAGTTGATTGGATCCTTACCAACATGGTAGCTGTAGAGCAGGGATCTCTTGGTCATCTTAGATTTGTGATGAAGCATGAGCTACAGATGCTGCCATTGTATGGCTACTACTTCTATCAGCATGGATGTATTTATGTGAAGCGTAGCCATTTCCAGCCCAATAAAATGGTCAAAAGCATTGAGTACCTAAAGGATAAACGCATACCTGTGAGTACACATATATTTTATATAAAATATGTTAAATTTTAATGTCTATATCATTGATTTTTTTATTCCTCTCAAAATAATTTTTTTTTAAGTTTGCCTTTAGCTTAATTGTATCTATTGTGATTCAATTGTATCTTTGGATTTTTCATAGATTATTTACATGCATAAGGTATTTTCATTAAATTCATTGCAGAGGGTGGAATGTGGTTTTAAGTCTCCATGACAATATCCAGATCATTTTTGGGATGGTTTATTTTTATTTTAACTTTTGATCAGCCTTGTGTTTGCATTGTTTAAATTAATACCTGAACCCCGGGCCGTTGGTTCTTACCATCGCAATATGAACTTGCACACCCCGTAAGTGACAAGTGCTGCTCTTACGTTGAAGTGATATTCCCAGTAGCACAAATACAATAATGGAGATGGCATGATCTTCAAATCCCCTCTAGTGGCAGTCATCCGCTTTCTTCTTTATTGGGATTTCCTTTGATGAAGTACTTTCCACCATCATGTTAAGAATTTTTTAATCTTATTATTCCTTTACACCAAGAAGTTTTAATCAAATAGTCTGAATTTACAACTTTTTAAGAATTCCAAAGAGAACTGAGAATCGCCTCACACAAAAAATAAAAAAAATGCCGAAGAAAAAAAATCCATTAATGTCCATTTAATGTGATTCAATGAAATATATTGTTTAATTTGGTCTATAAGTGAACAGTTTTAATCATTTCCCTTTGTACAGACTTGGGTGGTGATATTTCCGGAAGGGACACGCTTTGATCCAGGTGATAAGGAGCGAGCCACTAAGTCTAGGGATGTGGCCATAAAAGCAGGACTTACTCCTTTGGAGCACCACCTAACTCCAAGAGCCAAAGGTGCTTGGCTGGTTACTCGACATCTTCACCAGCGCTTAGATGCTGTCTATGATGTTACCGTTGCATATGCAGGCACATGCAACTCAATTGGATCTAGGACCCGAGCACCACATCTAGTCGGTAAATATTTTGGGCGTGATTAGTTTTCCAGTTTCATGATTTTAGATTCCATAGTGCAGCACGTATATGTCTGTACCCACTGACTGAGATGTGTGGAAGCCATGTGAGTTAACGAGTTGGTTTTGTAGATGTAGTGCTTGACCTACAAAATCCAAAAGTAGGCATCTCTCCAATTCATATACATGAGAGCAATATTTAATTTATTTTTGTAATAGAGAAGATAATAAATTAAATTGGTGTATAGAGTACTATGTAATAGTGGGTTGATAAACCATAAATATTTTTATTCACAGGGTAAAACAATTTCTCCACAAGAAAAGCTGTGAGCATAGGTTTTAAAGGCACTCATGTTTGTCAGGTTTTTACGTGATTTGGCAATTTGTTAAATAAATTTATACCCCTTTCTTTGCGACCAGAGCTAGATGCATTAGTTCTAACTAGGTATTGATGGAGATATTTAGAATAGCAAGTCTGATACTCATGAAAGTCAGAATTTATAGAGAATACAGCAGTAATTTGTTTAGCAAATATTACAAAGCAGATAATAATGTATTGATAAATGCAGAAAAAATCTTGTGTGGAAGAAATCTTCCATTGTCAGACAGCGTAAAGCTTGCGGTGACTAGTTCAATAAGATATATTATTTGAGAACTATACTGTAACATAAGTCTTGTGTGAAAGAAATCTTTTCCCATCTGACTGTAATACGTAGCCTACTTCACTAAAAAATTCTATACATTCAACTGTTCTACACTTTGGTTTTACAGATTTCCTTTTGGGAAAATGCAAAGCTGTACATATTCATGTGCGCCGGATTCCTATGTCCTCTGTTCCTGTTGAAGAATCTCAATTTCATCAATGGATACATTCATTATTCGTTGAAAAAGATCGGTATGTATGAATTTAGCTTTTTGTTCCATACATACCCTCTATGCTCCATGCGTCTGAATTATAAGATTAAATAGTTTGTTCTTGCAGCTGGCTTTGAGTGGAGTTGAACAATGTTATTGACCATACAATTAGACTCATAATTTTAGATCTTAGATGGATGAATATGATGCATGACTGCAATTGAAAATATATGCAAGCTACTTCCACTAATGTTATTTCATTAGTGTAAGTTGCCTATATATTTTTTCAAGAGCATTAGTAATTGATTCAGGACTTAAGGGTGTGCACTTAAATTGTTCAAGATTGATAACAGTGCACAACCAAGGATTCGCCTAATGATTAATTAGATTACCATATTTCTCAGAATATAGTCCCCCCCTAATTTTGAGGCTTCAGTTTCGGGAAAAGTTAAAAAAATGCATTTGAATATAGTCCCCCCCTTTACTTTTGCCACAGGCATTTTTGAAAAAAAAAGGGGGGACTATATTCAGACATATACGGTATTAGTGATTTATTACTATCATTTTTCTTTCAACCAATACTATTTTTAAATAAGGTGTAAATAATATTTTTGGCATGCTCATATTTATGCTGAAATCTCTATTCATCAGCCATAAATTGTGCTATTGTAATTATGTATAATATTGTATAGCTTTCATTTGGTCCCACCTTTAGTGCACTGGCAACCTTTTCAGTTTGAAGTGGTTAATTTATACAATGGCTGGGTCTATTTCCACCTAAAAATTCGTGGTGGCTTATATAGTGGAAGGTTGGTATTATGAGTACTCATAATCCCCTGAAAATTACTCACTGTACAGGGTGCTCGTTATATCTAAAGACAAAGGATAAAACCACTCAATTCCCATATTCACCTTTAATCTCAGCTTTTATTTCAGAGAGGAGTAAGATGTGTAAATATATTAAACTGCCTATTTACTATAATTTTTCAAATGAAATACATATTGGTTGTAATTTCCAAAAACCATGCATCCCTAGCTGCGTGTTGCATGATGCATAGCTACTGTACCTCATCATGGATCTGGTATCATGTGTGGCTGGTATCAATTGTCAAATTTGCTATGTGATGGCCGTATTCCAGACACCGTGTCGAACAGTCACATCGCACGAAGTAGCATCGGGGGCAGTTGTAGAGGGGCAGGTGGTCCAATCCCACCATCTGCAACACTTTGTAACAGCATGAAGCTATCTTGAAGGCTAGTAACTTGCGATCCAGCCATTCCGCATCATGTAGCCACATATGCATGATTCGTGCATACAAACACTTGAAGTCGCAGATATTTTCATGAGTTAGGTTGCTCTTACTTGTTGTCTGTCATTGCAATTAGTCGGTGTTGCTCAATTTTTCTTTTTACTCTTCAAGACTGAGAAAAACCTAGACAATATGGCAAAGAGAAATCTTCTGAAATCAGTACATAGTTCATGATGTGAATGAGTTTGGTAATGTCATAATATGAATTATTATGGGAGTGTGGAGTGGACGGAAGATGGAGAAAAGCCAAATCAATTGACAGTGGAGATTGGTGGTGCAGGGAAGGTGTGGACTGATGTCAACCTGATTCTTTTCTGATCATTCATTTTCCCACCCGTCTCCCCCATGGATGAGCAGCACAAATCCAAGTTAACTCCGCCCCTTACCCATACTGTTGCTCTCTGCTGCTATTAATTGGCTACATGCTTCTCTGTCTACCGCCCATTCCTCACCATGCATTTGGATTACAGAAAAAGAACTTCAAAACACTGCAATCTCATGAAAAATGTGCCAGGAGAGGATGTAAATATTTGTTGATTGAATCACGTGTGCTTGAAGACATATTTTTCACTTCTGATATGGCTCTGTTATATCACCATGGATTTATTCAGTATGAATAATTGATTGAAAGATAAGTTTAGCTTCACAAAATTAGAAGGGGAAAATTAAATTGATGTCTGAGTGATAAGATAACTAAGTAAGAATTTATGATCTAGATTTGCATACTTTAACTCGGTGGCGGTCACGTCGATTTGCAGGCTTGGAGGCCTGGACAAGTTTTCAATACTAAGGCTTTACTCTGACTATTCATTAATTAAACGTGGCGCATTTTGCATTTTAACTTGTAGTTGACTAGCAGTAGTTAGCAATACAGCCAGTCAACTACAGACTAGTGAGATTTCTCCTCAGCTCTGGCACAGCATCAATCAGCCCAGAGCGGGCCACTCTGGCCTTAGTTTTGTGAATCTTTCGTTTTGACTCCTTACTTACAAGTCGATTCATTCCCTTGAATTGTGCCTAGTAATTTAATCAGAATTGTTATACATATAGTGTATGTGATGCTTAAACGTGTAGTGGATGGTGATATACACTTCGCAGAACTATTTTCAGAGTTACATTTCCTCCTTCACCAGTGAAATGAATGACTCCTGTTTACTTTTCATATACCATCAAATTAACTAGTGATGTATTGCTTTGAAGACATATGCCTCTTAATACTGAGCTCATGCCATGGAAGGTACTTTTTAATCTCACTATATCCATATTTATTTATATATATGTATGTGTAAATTGTAAGCTTTGTGGCAGTTCAACGACATTTATTCATTATAATGCTATTATCACTATGTGCTGTATTCGCTAACACTAGCTTCCACTATATCTTGTGCACTGGTCCTTGTCGAAGTGGTAAAAAGCTTTTATAGAGATCTGATTTAGGGGAAAGGCTTAATCATCTCTTCAAAAGTTTGTTGTGTAAAAAAAATTGGGATTTTGTCATTATGTAATAGAGAGAGAAAGACTACTTGCATTTTTGCAGTAAATAGTTATCCAACAGCTTGCTATTGGAAAAACACTATTAGCTCTTACATTTTGATTTTAATAATATATATATTTTTAAAATAATATGTACTCATAAATCAACTGTAAAAATATGTCTGTGGGCTTGATGATCTCTCGCAGTGGTTTCCTGGGTAAAAAAATCCCGCTCACAGTCATCCCCAATTCAAAATAACAAAGGATAGCATAGCATTATTGCAGAAAGAGAATGATTGCTGCATTAAGATATCATATTCTGATAGCTAAAATTGATGCACTCACACCAAATATGTATTTCTTACTCTCGTAGAATTTATTTCAGTTAAGTATCAGCTATTGCTGAAGGATAATGTAACATAATACTTTGGGACACCCTGGTGAAATTTGATTTTGCAACCTCTGTATTTGAAAACTGTATCTACATCTTCAATTTTGAGATTGCTGAATTAGTAATACGACAAACTTATCAGAAAGAGCCGAAAGATAACTCATTCCTCAAGTTTCCAGCAGTTACTGAACCATCATTAAGAAAGATTCTAATCTAGTGCAAGGCTAATTTATGATGAAAGAATACATTCTTTTATGGTGGACCATGCTTTTATAATTTGAACGTAACTGATCTTTCAGTAGGAATTGAGCAATATTATGAGTTTTCAGTTTATGAGAAGTGATTAAAATGGAAGGATATTTTAAGTACCTATATAATATGTAGAAGTGGTATTAGACTGCAATTTACTTTTATATCTTTTAAAAGTCTTATGGAATATCGTTTTCTTATAGTACGTTTTGTGATAGAAAGAATGTATGCATAAAAAGAATTTTGTGCATTGTTCATTTTTTTTGTTCTTTTCGTTACAAAACACATTAAAAATAAAATTGAGTGAACAAAGGATGGAATATATTAAGATTTTTTTTGTTAAGAATTATAAGATTAATCATCAGAAGTTTTCCAGGTATCCAAGAATTTCAGAGGAAACTATTGCAAATTATTTGAAGGAATAATTTTTACCTATCTATGTAATTGACTAATTAATTTCCTTCTTTGAAGTATCAAAGGAGATCCAATTCATAGTAATTGTTATGATCTATCTTATGTAAACTTTTTTACTCTTCCAAAAAAAGGTAGAGCTTCAATTATCTATCCCAATGGAGGGTTAAGCCCAAATGGATAATCAAGAGAACCATTCATTATCTTTGCTATATTTGCAATTTTTCCTTATGTTTCTGTGGCTGCTTTCTCCGAATCCTTCGTGCTCATTAATTGAAAAATGAGTTGTTTTGAAGTTTGGTAAGAAAAGGGGAATAGAGGAGAGTTTGAACGGGAATATTGGGGAATATATTTGGGGGTACTTGCAAGGGAAGTGATAAACAGATAATTCAAGGAATCAGATTGAAGGATGGATAATAGAGGCTCTACCGTTTACTTTTTGCTTTATAAAATTGCTTACTGTAGACTTTTTTTTTCTCTTGTGTGGATTTTTTTCTTTTTCTCTTTATTGCAGATTGCTGAAAAGCTTTTATTCTAGTGACTCTGCCACCAATGCCAAAGTGGGCCCTTCAAATGCACTCCTTTGGGGCTGTGGCGAAAATGGCAACGGCCCCGTGTTCAAGCAGAATTTGGGCCTGCGCTCCACCCTGCCCAGCCTCCTCCTATTCTCCCTCTTCTCGATTCCATTGTTTTTCACACGCTTTGGCCGCTCTGTTTACTTCAACACTCTAGTCGGGGGCACCTTGGGTGGATACGCTTGGCTGGCAATTGCGTCCGTGTGCTGATCACATCCAGCATTTGGTGTTAGACGTTTTGGACTTGTAAGAGTGGGAGCCGTCGTATTTAGTCACTGGCTGTAGGCCTCACTTGCGAGCAATTTGGTGCAGGCCACTTAATTGAACCAACAATGTGGGCCCAAACTTGTTAAACTTGGCAAAAGTGCAGAATTGTTAGACACACAATTTTTATGTGAGGCAAGGCATGACACAATGTGGCTTGACCATTGATGTGAGGGGTTAGTTACCATACTATTATACCGATATGTCCTTGATATTTTCCCCAATGGTGTAAGCTTGCTAAGTTACCAGATGCTAGGAAAAAGTAGGAAATTTTTAGCTTTTGAGTGCTGGATTTAAAAAAAAAAATACATAGTGGCAAAGGCTCACAATCCTTCACTTTTGCTCGACAAGAGTTTTTAAGTTTCAGTTACCATACTTTTTTCCCCATGTTTAAATTAATGTTAAAGGTGGGAAAATGCATTTTAAAGAATGTTGATGGTGGGGTGTGAGTTATGCTAATGTGGCCAAAGTGTATGCTCAGGATGAGTATGAATGAAGTGAGTGCTTTAAAAGCCTTGGTGTCCTCATGGCACTTTGTCAAGTGTGCTTGAATGCCATGTGTTGCCCTTTTGATGATGTTGGCTATCTGGTTATGTTGACTTGATGAGTACCTCTCTTGTTCAAATTTGCCCAGTGTTGCCATTTTTAGTTAATTGTATTTATGATTCAAGTCAAATTGTGATGTAATGAGTCTGACGCATTTGAGAATCGTATAAATGTTCGTATAAGGGTAATGAACTGTTTTGAGTGCCTCCATCGATGAGCATAGGTTAAAAGAAAATACCTGTGTCTACAGTGATGCATGATCCTGCCGAAATATTCATGAATGACATGGACAAATAAGACACAACGGTTAAAAGAATGAATCCCATTATTACCTTACTTTAAGTGATTAAATGAAATTTTTTCCCAAGATAGGGATTGAAGATTTTGATAATCATCGGACAATGTTAAATTTCATATTATTATCTGTCCTTATGCAGTTCTCCTAAGTGAACAATTAGGCGGCTTTAACATGTTTGTCAGAAAGATGTTTACGCAGAAAAAATGTTATTCCTACTCTTATACTGATATTCGAATGGAAGATTATTAAGTACTTGATGTCACTCAAAGTATAGAATTATGTTCTAGGATCTCTTGTGGTGTTTTTGGCCTCACCATGTTACCATTCAGTCGGTCAAAAATTACTGATTGTTGATTCTTTTCAGCAGCCTATTCCATTTCTATGTCTTTATTGAGTTACAATGATCGAACATGAATATTATTTGATATTTAGTGGACCACACAATAATTCCCAAAGATTAGGTGCGTTTTTTTAAAGTCAGAGTTTAAAAATTATGATTATTGTCTCTCTTGTGACAAGCTGAAATTGTTCATCATTTTATGATTTGCAATAACCTTTATAAGGTTGATTTAAAAATATTATTTTTAGGAATTTTGCATTGCCTGGGATTATAAATTATTTTGTAAAATATGATTGCATATGCTCTATAATGAAAATTTATTTTTCTTTTAAAATAACAATGCTGTAGTTATTAAAGTTTACTTGCTATTTTTTTTACCTCATTGAATATGTATATACTGACAGTTGTCCTAGGATAGTAGTTTTTATTGCTATTATGACATAATTAACGGAATTCACCAAATATTTTCAAATGCAGTATTTTATGTTACCAATATTACTTTCATTATAATGCTCTCGCTTGCTTGAGGTATAATTATTTATATCTCCAAAAGGAATTACTCATGTGGACATTCAAGATTTTAATCGACTTGGTTGATAAAAATCTTAAGTCCTCTCTAAGGTTGTGCTACCTAAGGAAGAGCATCTCTATTTGGAACTCAACGGCTGCTAATGATATTGGACATTCTAAAGTGCCTCCTTTAACATCACATGTTTTGTTTTGTATACATATTTTCCATTTTTTGCCTCAGTGCACCTGTCTTTGCTAATTTATACATGTATTTAAAGCATGCTTTCCTATTGTGTCTCTAAATTGTCTGTTACACTTTGTTTTCACTATGATTCTACTTGTTGAGAACAAATATGTAAATAGTTTCTTCAAGTTGGAAAATCATCTCTTGCACAAAGTGGAAGGCCATGTTTTTGTTGGAATTTGATGCTCTCTTACCTTGCCCATGCACAAAAATCCATGCCTTTCATCCTAGTTTGCTATGTTCTAGATATCGAACTAGGATACTGAGTTAGATGTTCACAATTGAAGCCACCTCTCCAGAATGGTTACTTAATAGAATGCATTCCACATGAAACATTCTTAGAGAACTCTGAATGAAGTAGAATACCAAAAATCTAATGTTTTCTTCAATTTTTACTCTTAACTAAAATGCCAAGAGTTGCTTCTCTAAGTCTGCATCATTTTTATTTCCAAATGTTTGTTAGACACGTATTGGTAGAAAAAGCATTCCCTGCAGTGATGTATTAAATTGGTAAGAGTTATTGTTAATAAACCAATTTTCATCTCTAACTTTATCTTATTTATAAACCCAAACTTCATTTAACTTTCCCCTGAAGATTCCTTTTCCAATGACGTGAACACCCAACAGCAATTATGAAAATATTTTTATAATCAGGTGCTCAAGTAAAATAAATAAATAAAAATTTTATTCACGTGCTTGGTCTTACATGATGTAGACATAGGCTTTGTCATATTATATCTACTCCTTAAAATACAGAGATTCAATGTTCACATTCCGTAGGATTTGAAATTTTCACGTTGGCAAATACAAACATGCAAAATTGAAACAAGATACAGTAGTATACAATTTATAAGTAGGTTTACAAGTGTCAGACATTATAAGTGTATTAAGACCAGCGTAAATTTAGTTTTGTAATTGAGATTAATAATTTCACATCCTATACCCTTCTTTAATCGAGCCCACAGCCAGGGAGTGCCTGCAGTGACTTGGGGAGCTTCTCTGAAGAATAATGTTACAGAAGTGTTATCAGAGCTACTTCAAAAGTATTTTACAAATTTATTTTTTATTTTAGAAAGGGAAAATACCAAAAATCAGTATTTGAAATACAAATTACGAATGTATTTCAAAATACTTGTATTTGAAATACTGTCCAGCCCTGGTTGTGATTAAAAAATTACCGGGATTTACAGGTTTTACTGGGGAATTACTTTATTTCTTAGGTCCTATCCTGTCCAAAGCACTAGTTTATTTTGCTAAATAATCCTAATGGAGAAGAAATCACTGACCACAGGAGTATTTTTTAAGCCATTTTAATGCTGAAACATTTTTAGATGATAGAAACTTGTCTACAAGTGCAAGTTACCCAATTAGATGAGGTTCAAGAAACTCACTAAATATTCTGTCCACACATAAAAATATGAGGAAAAACAACAGAAATCGGCACTGAACCCTGCTTTAGGAATAATACCTTAACAGACATTCTTTACTACTTCTTCTACGATATGTCTCCCTTAAATGACTGCGAATTCAACACCATGAATTATCCAAGATAGAAACATTGTGACCTGAAGAATGGAACTGAAGTTCAAACCAAACAGATCTGCAAACTAATTTCAAAACATGATCAGATGATTGAAGAATAGCAAGTAGGCAACTATAGTATCAGCAAATTCAAAAGTTACGTATTAGTGGAGGAGCTTCCATTAAAAGGATTTAGGTTTTTGGAAAAGTCTTAACAAAAATCAAATAAAACTTCTTTTATTTTTTCTATTGCCTTCAAGGCATCATGAGAATTCAACAGATGGGACTAGTTTTCGCAGGATAGTGCTAGTGTAAAACAAAAACTAGCTGAGACTGTTCAAAAACCTTTTTTTCTCAGGACAATCATTAAAATCCGAGATTTTCCAGAAGACCGAAATTCCCTTGGTGTTCTATGTTTTCTAGGTTAGAAAACACCCTGTCCATACTTAAATTTGATTTGCAAAGCAATTTCACTCATAAATCCACTTCGAGTCCCAAAGATATACATATGTAGTGCCATATCTCATCTTTAATTTCTACTTTGTGAAATGGCTCAATGCAGATGATTAATTTTTGGCATACATTGTAAACATGAAATGCTTATTGTTCTTGGAAACCATTATGCAGCGATTTTTTTTTATTATTCTTTCCCAAAATTACTGATAAAGGGTGCAGGGGAAAAATAAGTAATCACATCATTTCGAGACATTTCTGGAAGGTCTCTGATAAAACAAAACTAGCTGCTGAATTCATGGGAAACAAAATTACAAACCATGCATAGAAACATCCAAAACTGATACATCAAATATAAAATTTGATGGAGAGTGTACATCTAACAATTATTATGCAATAAGGTAGTATGAAATGCTGGAATCATAAAATTTTATCTCATTCCCACATGTTCTTAGTGTAAAGTAAAGAAAAAAAAATTACCTAATCATTCACAATGAAAATGAGCTTCTAATATTTTTTGAACATCTCTTTTATTATTTGAGGAAATTGCTATGTAGATCATTTTAGGAGATTCATAGTTGTTTTATTGGTGAAATAGCTCAATGATCCACATTATCCAGGAGATTAACGTCACCGATTGTGCCCAAATTATCAATATCCTCACTTAAGTGAGTTAAGTCTTTGATGCAAAAGTTCGTTTTGCACCTTTTCATTGTATCTTATTCTATTCTTCATGAACAGTTACTTATTAATCATTCATTATTATATTAATATGGGCACGACCCGGGTTTCGTAATGTAGTTACATCTTGATCTTGAAGTAACTACGTTACGAAACCCGGGTCTTGCCCGAATTAACTTATATAATAGTGAATCTGACAAAGTTTTGCTCCTTTATTTCCAATATGGAGAGGTTTCACAAAGTCAGGGTACACAGGATCATAACTGGGGGGGGGGGGGGAGGTAAGCCATGAGATTTATGAGATTTTTTCCTTGAAAAAATAGTTTTATTTTAGTTACATATCTTATACTAATATATATAATTTTTTGTAGGTTTAAAGAAAATTTGTTGAATGCTTTCGTTTCAATTCAGTACTGATTTTGCTTAAAGACTTTTGCTTCTAGGGGGGTCAGCTGCCCCTCGTTGGGTATGCCCATGGTCAAGCCTGAAGTTATCAGTTATATTAATCCTTCGTTTTTTCATTGGCGAGGATGAGGCCATCAGCTGTTAGATGAAATAAATAACTTATCTGCACACTGTTCAACAGATTTGATTCTTTCAGAAACTAATTCGTAATCAATGGCTTCCTCATTATTTCTTAACCCTTTTAGTGCGGCACGCTGATATATCGGCTTTTACGGCTCGGCTGAAAAGTGCGGCGTGCCAATATATCGGCTTTTACGTTATTGTTGTTAAATTTGAGGACATTGAAATACAAAAACTTATTTATCAGTGAACACATAAAAATGTTGTGATTATTGCCCAATTTAATCTCATTAATTAAAAACCGCTTAAAGATATCCAAAAAATTAACTATATAATGTTTATCTTTCCTAGTAGCTACATTTTATTAAAATACCTCCACATTTTTCGACTGTACCCTGAGAAGAAGGATAGCACTAAAAGGGTTAACACATTTTATCCAGCTGCCAGCATGTGAAGTATTCCTTTTGTGCAAAAAAATACAATTTCGTTCAAACATGTCTCATTGCTGCAGTTGTTCAAGTAACTTGAGGTTAAAGTAGATCAATATGAGCAAGCAGAGGCAGAATAACATACTTGGGGTCAAGTAAGATTTCATGCTTTCCTGGTGAATTGCAGCGATGAACTCTTCTCAGATTCCAAATAAGTGACTTCGGTGCTGCCTACATTTCAGTGACTCGTTTCCCATCCTCAAAGGAAAAGTGAGTCAATGTAATCTGATATTTGGGGTCCTGTATGCAGTGCCAGCATGAAGTATCATGGGGTCAAAGGCGAGATATTTAAGATCTTTCTCAAAATGGAATTAACGGAGGAGAGAACACTTGGAGCCTCCTGGTGTCACCAAGGCTTTGGGAACCACAAATAACTCCCTACTTCACCTAATTAGAAAGACGTTTTATTTACCCCAGGCTTATACCATAGTGTTAAAAAGCAGATAAGATGCTTTCACTTTACTCTATTCACTATCCTAATGAACATGCAATGGGAGACGAAAATTGTTGAAAAAAATTAAAAATGCGCAGTCATCATTTCTATTTGTAGGATAGAATAAGTTTTTTCAGCATAACTGGGTAAATCAATAAATACAGAAGCCAATTGCTGGTCATATGCTTAAAGCTCCCTTTGGGTAAATTGGAATTTATTTTTCACACTTCTATGGGAGAATAAAATGAAACAACGTACAGTGGAACCTCGTTAAAGCGAGTACGGGCTATAGCGACACCCCCGCTATTACGAGAGATAGCCGATGCACCGTCAATTGACCCTATAATAAGCGTGTTAAAAATTCGTTTTTACGAGACCCTTTCGGTGTTGGCTCTCGCCATAGCAAGGGCTTCACCGCCGGAAGACTTTCATCAAGACTCCTTAACCTCTGTAACTGCTAGCGATCTGTTAGAAATGAACTTAATGGAGTGCTCAGTCTCAAATTTATGTGGTAAACTGTCGTTCGATAAATATAATGATTGACAAAACAATGCTTTGCATGATTTTTATTCACTGCAGCGCTTATAAATTGTTTGAATACTTAGTCGTTATTTGAGTAAGGAAATTTAGTGATGCAAAAAAACATCGCCTTTCGTCTGGATTTATGCTCACGTTTATCGGATAGATGTTTATCTGGCGCCGCACCACTCCTGTTCCTGTGTATCTGTTCGCAACAGGTATATTGGCTATTATTTGCTCCACCTCCGGTAAAGCGACAATTCGCTATAGCGAGTGTTTATTAGTGCACCGTGGGGTGTCGTTATATCGAGGTTTCACTGTAGACCAGACCAGGTAATCCAAAAGTGAACAATAAAGATTGTAGCAGTTATTGTACAGAATTATGGCTTTTCATGACTTATCTGTTGGTTCACCTACAAACAGTTTTCATCAAACATTTGAGCGTGACCTTAAGTCCCAATTTGAGTTCTCTTGCATGCAAGAATTGGCTGACATGGATGTGTGAGCTAAATTATTTAATACATTTGTTTTTGTAAATGCTTCTGGTATCTTTGGTATATCTGCTAGGGGGCATGCATTAATTATGTGAGGTGATTATGACAATTTTTGGATCCCCTCCCTTTCCGCCCTCAGTGAGATTTGGCTCGACCCTCTCCCTCTAATCTCACATGAGATTGTTCAAAATGCATATTTTCAGTGTAAATACATTAATCTAGGCTTCATTGCATTTTATTTGTTATTGATTGTTTAATTATTTTAATTTACGACAAGTTAAAGACTAGTATTTAAGATTACCAAAGGCCTGTTTACACAATACATAAACACGTAAAAGTTAATGTATGTTTGCGTGAATGATTTTGATGGACTGGAATATGTAGGAATGCATGAACCAAAACGGAACAGGTTCTATTTTCTGTTTATGCACTCGCACAAGTTAAGTGATTACATTGTACATTTTCGTGCTCATTCTAGTGTTCAAACATTTAAAGATTAACTTTAACTTCTTTCGGAAAAAGAATTAAGTGATACTTGCCCGGACCCCTCTCTCTCCCACATGAGTCTGAGTGAGATTTGACTTAACCCCCTCCACTGTAAACGCCTCACGTAATTAATAGATGCCCCCTAATATATTAAGATAGGAAAAAGCAAAGAAGCTACACAATTCAGATGACCCTACACCAGGGGTCTCCAATTTACTAGGCCACGAGAGCCACATTCCAAGTTCCGAATCGCCCCATGGGCCGGATAGCAAATTTGCCGATTACTGAAGTATATGATATTCGATACTTGAAACGAGAGCACGGGCCGGATGAAAGCCCTCCACGGGACGGATCCGTATTTTGAGACCCCTGCCCTACACAATTCAATGAAGATTGGTAGTTTTTTACGTTGATGAGTTTATTGTAGTTTTTTTAAAGTTGATGAAGAGGTAAACAATTGAAAAAAAATTGGACTTAATTGGAATAAGTGGCATAGGATTTGGAGTTGTAATAAGCTGCTGTCTCCATATGCCCATCAATTAGGTAACACATTGAAAACACAAATACCCAAAGAAACAAATGATGCATGCTGGTAAAATGTGTCATAATTTGTTTCATTGAGGATTTTCACCTTGACTATGCTCGAGTTAAAGATAATGTTTTCCTGATTTATAAAAACATGACACATTATGAGGTATCATCAAAACAATTAATCAAAGGAGACTATTGATCAGTACCTCCAGCCCACATAAGAAAAATAGGAGAGTCACCGAATGAAGGCTATAGAGCCCGTGAACATTTTAATTCGTTTTTAAACTGTGACAACAAATCTGTTTTTGCTAAGCATTTAGGTGACACAAGACATTTGTTGCACAAGACTAATTTTGATCCTTATATTTTACACACCTGTGACTAGGGATCAAAACTGGACTTTTTAGAAAATTTCGACACTGTGTCATATTCAAAGCTATGCGATAATAATTTGCTCAATGATATTGTACCTACCCAATTGCCACCCCTCCTCAGTGTTAACCTCCCCACCCCCCATCAATACCTCCCAATTCCACACCCGGATCCCAATAGTACATGACCTTCACCACTCAAACCACCAACCTTCACCTGACCTCCTGTCCACATTACCTACTTCTCCCTCCCCCACCTTGCAGTATAAAATGAACTTTGGCTTGTTTGGAGATGGCAGTCTAGCTTGAAAATGTCGTAGAACACGTTGAAACCGGTCTCAAAACATTAAAAATTGTATGGGAAGCTCAAAGTGATTTTATTTTTTCTTTATTTTATTAAGCTGCAGAATATGCAATAATGCCACATCTTCTACATAAGATGGTGGTGACAACAATTGAAACTCTGCAATACAATAACTCTATATACATAAGAATTTACACTTTCCCAGTGAAAAACGTGTATAAATTCTTCTTGGGATACCGCGAGGGTAAGATTATGTAAGAGTGCCGACACAATTTAAACTTAGCCATATTTTAGTAGCCTTGAGAATGGGTGACGAGTCGGTACTCGAAACTTCGGCCCTCTTGCATAATCTTACCCGCATGGCATCCCTAGAAGAATAACTCTATAGCTTGTGATATTAATAGGCAGAATGAGTTAGTAGATGAAGACAAGAGGTTTTGCTGATGCCAGACTAAACTGCTTTTTTGCAATTGTGTATTGACAGCAACAGAGGAGTTAAAATTTGCTAATATCGATTGAGTCTCTATAGCTCTCAAGGGATCTCATCACACTCAATCTATTATTTTTAATAAACTTCCCTCTGAATTTAAAAGTTTTCCCCCTTTCCCATTCAAAATTAAATTGCGCAATTCTTTAGCAGGTAAAGCCTATTATGATATAAGCGACTATTTAAATGAATTTATGTAATTTGTATTATAGTATTCACTTTGATTTTTGTGACAAATCCATGCCATGTATATTGCCAGTTCAGTGAATAAAAATTATTATTATTATTATTATTTTCTGAATGACACTCTGGAGAGAATTATGAAATGCAACATTTCAATGCCACATACTTGCCATCACCATCAAGGATATGATACGTGTGCTCTTTTTATTTATGATATCACAAT
This sequence comes from Ischnura elegans, assembly GCF_921293095.1. Classification (NCBI taxonomy): domain Eukaryota; kingdom Metazoa; phylum Arthropoda; class Insecta; order Odonata; family Coenagrionidae; genus Ischnura; species Ischnura elegans. The sequence continues at coordinate 96,225,203 of NC_060253.1, forward strand.
TCTTACTCAGCTGTCATCCCATAATCCATTCCTTTGTCATGCTCTGATTGTGAGGACCAGTAAAGGGGGTATGTTTGGACTGCCCAAAAATTATAGGAAAACCAAGGATGAGAAACCTTAGGGGACCCCATGGCTGAATGTGCCCAATACAAAACCCATGTAGCTCATCTGGTCCTGCAATCTCAGGCAGGCTTGAGATAATAAGTTTACTTGAGCTCTTCATGTTTTTTTCATGCCATTCAGCATAACATAGGCTGAATGTTACCCTCACCTACTTATTCGGCCATAAGTTGTCACAGTATATATAAATTTTTGGAAATTACAGCACAAATACTCAGTTAATTTAAATGATCTACCAGCAATTTAGCATCTCCCATCCAGTTCTAAACGATATTACATTCCAAATTGTCTTTTATACCAACAACCGAGCCTAAACCTTCCTATTAATCAACCAAAAGGTTGTAATAAATTCAGACTACCATGGAAAAGCTATTTTTTGTTAATAAATTTCACTTGACAATGTTGAGGAAGAGATTTCAGATTGTGTACAGAGCAGATGTGTGATTAAGAGTACTTAATAACTTACTCCCTAACTTCAACCTAGGTCCACAATTATTAACGTTAATAGTGTTTTATGGATCATGGCTCTATACACATATTCAGTGACGTCTAAAAACAATTTTTTGGAACTCTGATTAAAAACATGCAATCTGATGAAAAAATACCAAGGCTCAGAACACCTTTCAAGCATCACAAGTGTAATTCAGTATGACCAGGCCAAAAATTTTCACCATAAACATTCAATGTTAGTAAAAAAATACCAGGTAAAAGTTCTGAATAACAACCGATTCTGGAGATACCTCAGTATGAGAAACGGTGGCTAATTTTTAATGCAATATTCAATTCTAAAAAATCCGCTCCACCCTATGATAACATGCAAGAAATAAAATAGATGGAATGAACGGCGGACACGATGTGAGGTATCACTAGGTATGAAATAGGGTAATACTTAATGTTGCCCCACTTGTGGGGAATATTACTATCTATCAAACACTTTGAGAAAATTCTTCCCCTCAGGATTTCTCTATAGGAAGAGGACTTTTGCAAAGCATATAACTCGAGAGATTCCACTGGTCGGTCCAAATAAGAATAGTGGATACTAGATCTGTAATTCACACCGTGAACCTTTTTGTATGCAATTGCCATGCGAGTGACGCCGAACCATACGTACTAAAATAAAAAAACGGCAAGTTCTTTGGTTCTGGATGACATTAAATTGATCTTCTACAATTGATCCTTTACAATTAAGAAGTCACCACGAAAGACATTTGGAAGACTCTCCAGTTGGAAGAAGACTTTTACATGTACCGTCATCCAGAGGCAAAAATTTACCGAAACATTGATAATAGGTACTAGAATTTATTTTCTTTCGTGGGGAGTATATTTACAAACTTAGATTTGCCTACATAAATTATAACTATGAATGGCTTATTCATCATCAGCGAAGTCAGCAGGGTTCTTGCGCATTAAATGATTATGCTTCTTCTCCACTTGATCGTACACCAGATACCCCAGGATAAGAGCTATAAAGGATATGATACACATGAAATAAATCCGCATAAAAAACGTGACAACCATCAACAAGGGCAATTGAAATTGAGAGATTAAGGCACTTACGGGGAGCTACACGAAATATATTGCTTCTAAATCTCCTGATCATATTTGGAACACCATGACTAAGAGCTCCAGCAAACGCTTTCTGCTCAAATGGTGAAATTCGGAACTGAATGATTCCTCTAATCTTGGCGAGTTCTCCAAAATGCCTTCCCATTCTGAAATTTGGAAATTTACCATGGTGAGAGGTCATATATTACTTCCGACTGTTACATTTGAGGTTCAGTAAAAATGCTTCAGTATTATAAACAATCCATTGAACTAATAAAATGCAAACACTGCCAAGAAATGCATAAATTCAAGACTCACTTTGCTGAATCTTCTTATCCACAGACTCCGCAGAAATACAGGACAAATGAAAGGGAACCAAAGGGAACAAATGAGTAACTAAATGTAAAATGGAGCTGACTAACGACGAGCGTTCACTGCAATATCAATGGTGATTATGTGTGTTTTGGAGTGATCGGTGAAGATTGATGAATGAAAAAGATCTTTAGCCGTGGTACAGTACAAATATTTACTTGAATTATGTCTACAAGATGGTAAGTATGCCATTATCTATGACTATTGTCCACTATATCACAAATAAGTATATTTTGTTCTCTATGTACATATCTTAGGTACCCTCTTTACCAGAAAGGGAACCCGCAGCTACGGGTTTTTCTGCCAAATTTTTGGATGAAATTAGTAAAACCGAAGTTTAGTCAACCTCCTAACGTCGTCAAGTTCAAGGTTTCAATGGAAATGACCAAAAGGGATGTCAGAAATTATTTAGAAAAAATTTATAAAATCCCTGTGGTCGAAGTACGAACGCAGATTGAGCTTGGTGAATATTCATTTCCTATATTATTATTCTCATGGTTAAATTTTTTTAACGAGTGAATAATTTCCTTTTTTGATTTAATTTTCACTAGGTCCAACTAAACGAGAGCCCCTTAAAGGATACATTGTCAAAGACGAAGACGTGAAAGTTGCGTATGTGGTGTTGGTGAGTTTAATTTCTGTTGTATACATCGTACGTCGTGATTAGGGTTGTGAATCAAGAAATTGAACAGTAGCGTAGCCAGAAATTTCGTTCGGGGGGAGGAGGGGTCCAAAACCAGGGGAAAATATTTTGAAAAACAGGGTACTATAAGTAATGGGTTTAAACTAATTTGACACGTTTCATAGCAAAAAAAAAACTTCATTTCTTAAAGAAATATTTTTTAAATTCATGATTTTTCAATATTTTATTTTATTTATTAAAATATAACTATTTTTATGCTTCGGAAGGGGGGAGGGTCTGGATCCCCCGGACCTCCTCCCTGGCTACGCCACTGAAATTGAGGATTCTCTTTTGTTCTGTCGCTTTCAAAATTTTAGTCTCAAAATGCTCAAGATGTATTCGAGGAAAGTTTTATATGCCACCTTTCCAACTAAACCGGGTTAAGTATACCACATCCCAATAAAGTAATCTGGTAACACCTTTGCTGTTCCACTACTTGCAAGTCGACAAATGCAGCCGGTTTGGAATGAGTTTCCTACTGGTTGCGAGTGATTGGGCCTATATACTTGCTAAAATCTTTCAATCGCATCATTACATAAGCAATATAAGTTTTCTAGCTTTGACTCCGCATATTTTAACAATCTATGTTGTATGGCAAGCAAAATGATCATGTCGAGGTCTGGTCGGTTTTGTGTGGTATATTCCCATCCCAATAGCCTTGGTTCAATTCTTTTCTTATCATATGGAACCTAATCCTTACTTGAGCTATGTGAGGTGCTGTTTGAAGGATATCTATTTCAAATTTAGGGTTCCATCTATTGGATAAGGCTTGGTTTCTTTGCTTTTTGCTCTAAAGACTCGGTTTCACTGCTAGGGGGCTCTGCCCTACCCCCACAACCCACCCGGAAAAGGCCTGTGGCTTTTTCTGCTCACTCTGCCAGTTCTTACAATTTTTGTCTGCCATGTGTTCCTTAAATGGAATCCAAGGAATAGCAAACAGTTCTTGGCCTCCAGGATTTCTGACTGCTACAAGGTATAGATTAATGGCTGCCACAATGACTGCGGTGCTATTATCAAGCTTCTCCACAATATTCAAGTTCGTCATTGCCTTCAATTTTTAGCCCCTGAGTGCCACCAAAAAGCAGACGCAAAGAGCTAATACAGATAGAAAATTTAGCGTTTCGACGATTCTTCCTAAGGTTTCAGACGATTTTTGAGGGGCTTGATTTTATGACTTTTTTCCTTATCTCATCTTATTCACAAACATTTGTATGAATCAGTCAGTCAATGTTCGGAAGTGGGTTTATAGAATGTATGTATTAGGCTAATTATGGGGTTTTCTCCTACCTTAATCTACTATCAGTTGTGATCAGGGATAGCAGAATAATCCTCAGATATTTGTGTTTGGGAAAGGGGAGACTTATCTTAAAGAGTAATCTTTATTTGCTCTCATTTGATGATTTGATCCAATGGTTAGGATAGATAAGTGTAGAACTTACTCCTGAGCCACAGGCATGTGGATTTAACTCATTCAGGGTACTAGAACCATTTTTTTCCCTAGCCATCTGAAAATATTAGATTTTTTTATGGAAATGTTCATAAATTTCAACCAGTATGTGAACCTAGAGCCCTATGATCAGTAGCCACATACTCTACCCACTACTCTTTCCCTCTAAAAAGCATTGCGAGCTGCTAAAGATGCATTTCAAATACTTATCTCAAAGGTCCTAGTTGCAAATTTATTGATCACTACGATAGATCTACTTTTTTTTTATAATCACATTTTTGTCATTTGCATGTGCTTGATTGAACATAGCTTCTATTATGTTCATCTTTAGATCTCAATTGAAATGAAATCTCATCGAAATGCCAATTGTTTTGGGGAAAGGGTGGATAGTGGGGAGGAGGGGAGTGTTTTTGGGAGCTGGCTACAGAAGTGATGGGCTTATAATAAAAAAGTGATAAATCAAATGATGGACGATCGAGGCCTTTTCGTATAGGAGTGGCCTCCCTGACTAATCTCAGCTGTTTATTGCCTCCTTCAAATGCCACACAATACATCCTTGGAGTTGACTGAAACAGTTGAAAAGTTTTCTTCCATGTTCCTTCTCTCTGGGACTTCCTACCTTGCCATTCTTATTCACAGGATCATATAAGCTTCAGTCACCTCTGATAACCTGCCTGTTGCTATATTTTGGCTATATTGTATAAAGATTTGCATTATAGCTATGGCCTTTCAGATTTTTTCTTCCATTTTCATCTAACAAAAATTCTCCCTTCCTGCCTTTCAAATTCTTTCTCATGTAAATTTTTTCCTCCGAGAATAATTATATTTTTAATGTGCAATAAATTTTAAAGTATTGCATCAAATATCTATGGATTATTTTCATGTTTTTGATTGACTTCAAGTCAGTAGCTTGTTATATTGTATTTTTGCAAATGAGATTAACATTTGGTGGAAGATATTAATTTTTAAGTCAAACAACTGCATTATATTTAATAAAAAGCTAAAGAATTACAGTAGAAAATCATTTGACTTGACTGATATTAGAGCGTTATACTCATGATTTTTTTCAGGTAAACTACCAGTTACTCCACGAGTCATTTTTACCCATAACTAATTTGTTAGACAATTTAAGCCATTACATTGTTATGTCACCAGTCCATATTATGCCTTATTATATCTATTGAAGATGTGGTCATGTGTCATGAGCCAATTTTAATGGAGTAAACACATCCACTACTATTGCTATGTGTTTCTTAGCTTATTAATTCCGTTGTTACCTTAATGTGCACCTTGCTGTATTCATAGTAATGTTTTCATGTGGTACTTCATATTCCACTGAATAGCTAATGTTTGATGCTATATATGCAACCAGTATCATTCCCGACTTTTTTCATGATCTAAGAGGAAAGCTTTTGTAGAATTCTTTTATCCCTTAATAAGTTGTATTGGGGTGTATGACTTGTATCGTGAAGGTGAAATTTGTAATTCTCTATTTTTTTCAGCCCCGTGAGGTTAAATTTGAGTTTCCGAATATTTTCCCAAAAAGTGAAGAGGAAAAAAGGGATGAAGAGTTGAAGAAGATTGGGGATCTTAAAGATGGTTACAATAAATTTATTAAGAGGAACGAAGAGAGGAAAGACCTTCCTGGATGGTTTTCAATATAAATTACATGTAGTTGTTTATTTTGTACATATTAAAGCTTTAATAATATATCAAATTTGCATTTATTTAAATGCATTATGTGGAAAGTTTCTCATTATTTCTCCCAAAATACTATACAGGTCAATCTGGTTTCGGGAAAAATTTCCCTGCTCTAAGTTAAGTCTTAGAATTACAATGAGCTGAAAACAATGGATGTACGATAATTAGGTAGGAGGAATTGCATGATTCAAGGAACGGATGTTGGTACATAAATATACATACATATGAAAAATAAAAATGTGCACGAAATGCACAATTTTTTTCTCACAAAATCTATTTGGGGGTATTTAGTTTCAGGTGAATATACCTCTATTCATAAATTTTGAACAAAATGTAAAACCTAATGGGCCAAAAGTTGAGTTGAGGAGAAACGACCCCTTTATATGTAGCCCCCTGGATCTCTTTGCTCCATTTCACGTCTTTTTCACAATCCATTTTTGACATGGTAGGGTTCGTCTTCCTATTGATCCTCATTGTCGGCCTCGGTGGTGGCGGGGACAAGTCCTTGCCTGCCATACCGAAGGTCGCTGGTTCGAGTCCGGCCTGGATAGGTTGCCTCTTCCAGGACATAGGTGTGTGTGATCATCTGTTGTTGATTGTTGAAACTCCCGATGTAAAGGCCACATTGTTCTGTTTTCAGGGGTAATTGATGTGAATTTAAAATAATATTGCATCCTTAAAGTACTTGTAATAGTATTTTCTTCAAGAATTCTTAGATGTCATATAGTTTCTGTCTTTTGTAAGGTTATCTGCAAGGGTACAATAGCAAATTTTCAAGCTATGTGTTTTGATTCCATAGCTTTAAATTTTTCTCAGAATTTCATCAAAAAATTAATTTTCCACATGCTCGAGGCAGTTAGAAAGCTGCAAATTATGTTAAATTTTAGAACTAATCCATCTTAAATGTAGTCAAGTTTCAAAACTCAACTGACTAATTTAATGGAAAAAGCTATCAATTTGTGGTGACACTTGACCTTAGGGTATTAAACCACACTAATGAAGGTGAATTATATTCAGGTAAAATCTCCTAATTTGGGAAAAATCAATGTCTAGCCATTTTTTGAAAGAGTGAAATACATATGTTGTATTCGCTGATTTACCTAAAATTATGAATTTGAAAAAAAACTATAGCTCCTCTAACTGGTACCTGTTAAAATTCATGTAATATATGGTAAAAGGATGGCAATTTCAGAAAGTGGAGGAAAATGAATTTTGAGCTGTTTTCTAACGTCAGTATTTAATTCATCCTAGAAGGTATGCCTGGCATCTGAGATACCAAATGCTCCCAAATCTATCAATTTATCAAAAAATTCTTTGAACGAAACTTGGAGTCAATGAACTTTCCTATTAATTGATATAATAATTAAGTTTCTAAAGCCAATGGTTTTTTTTTCGTTCAAAAAATTTAATTATTTTGAAGAAAATCTTTAATTTGCCAAACTTCAGCCTCAACCGTCTCATTTTTAGTCAAGTAAGCTACTTTTATGGGTGTACCCCGGAAAATAATCAAAGCTTTGATTTTTTTACCACCCTAGTGAACACTTTGCTGGACGTCATAATTTAATGGAGGTGTATGATTCACTGATACACTCTGAAATTATGGCACAGAAACTTCAAAGGAAGCGAGATGAAAGCATTGTTGCTGGTCAGAGGAGTGTAAAAATAAGAATCAAATAATACATCCAAGTAGGTGAAATTGAACATGACATTATTTAAGAAAGAGTCGAGAGAATCATGAATAGTTTTCACTTGCAGTTAACGCATGAAAGGAGTTGAAAACTTGCTTGAAAATTATATTTGCGACTGTTTGTGCCAAGTTATTTGCGTAATGTATTGGGATACCTTTTAGCAGTTTCCAGTGAAATGAAGGGATATTTTGTCAAACATTGAATTTCCTGTGTTTCTCATGTGAATTTTTTAGCATTTCCTACAAAAGGAATGTTTCTGCTATCTATAAAGGAAAACTTCGAATCCTCCATTCGAAGGATCCAATTCCGGAAGATTTAGTTCTCACAACCCTTTATGCTGCCAGATTTGCATTCAAAATGTCAATTATCACTAAACAAAACGTCTTGGAGCAAAATGGAAATAAAATGAGTACTATTTATTCAAGTAACTTTTTTATTATTTTATCACACGTACTATTTGATATAAGACACGGTCTCAGGCATTACTTTGTGGAACTGCTTTATCATAGAATAAAATAACTTTGTTCTATTCTGCACTTTATTTTAAATAGCAATAGAACAAAGTAATTTTATTTTATTCTACTTACTATTTGAGAAAATTTAATTAACATTTGTGAGCACTTAAATTTAGCAGTATTAAGAAAGGGAATTTAATGAAAATTTTAGTTCATTCAGAGTCTTCGCAAAGTCCTCTCTTTAATATATGTCATATATCATGGCTATATGGCAATTTGGTGGAGAAACATAAGGAATTATTTAATTCAAGGCATTTTTTTTGTCAAAAATGCGTAACTATGGGGGGGGGGGGGTGAGGGGATGTATCCCCCCCAAAGCGTCAGAGAAATCAAAAATTTCTTTAAAAATCTTGTCTGCGTTTGATACATAATAACTGCCCCTAATTTAAGTTAAATTATAAGTCCAAAATGATGTGAAATACATTTTCGGGCATGTTATTTTTCAAAAATTTACCTGAACTCCCCATTTTCTGGGGGGGGGGTTGCGCCCACTAATCCACCTCATCCCCCCCAAAGTCCCCTCATCACCCCCAAAGTCCCCTCATCCCCACCCCAAAGCCCCCTCAACCCCCTAAAGCATATCTCTAGTAACGCCATTGCGTAACAATAAGCATACGCGCACGTAAACGCACAATAGGGTGGTTTCCTTTTATTTTTTTATTGCCTAAATCGAAAGATTATTTCTCCTGGAGTACGTATTTCACGCTTTTAGATTTTTAAATGACAATATCTATTTTTCGCGATTAAATGTAAAGTGAAGATTTTCAAGCGCGCGAAAACGCGACGGCTAAGTAGGAATGATGGGAAAAGTCCGTGTGACGTATTTCTGGTTCCCGCTGCCGCTCTGTGAGGTGACCTTGAGGCGAGGCTGATACGACGCAGGCTGCTAGCGGGTAGCTGAGTACCCTGCTGGCTGGTAGCGCTAGGCTTAAATAAGGATTACTAATACCTTATCAAATGAAGAAAACTATCCGACCTTAGCCAGTTTTAATAAGTGATTATTAAGACATGTTTCCCTGAGCTCTGCGCCTCATGCATGCATTGGTAACCTCAGACGATGTATAACTCTTATCTTCTCGTACAGAAACTAGGTCCCTGTGACGTCACGTGGAGTGGCATCGCATGGGCGCCAATCTGCCCCTTTTCAAATGAGGATAAAAATTGACCATTGCCATTCGTCTAAACCGGTATTTCTAAAACGAAATAATTTGTATATTATGAATACAGTAATGGTGGGTAACGAATCGCAATCAATGCCTTTCGTTTTCTTTGATGAGGGAAACTACCCTATTTGTTTTTCGAAAATGGTCTCACGGTAAATAGTTGACTATAGTCCCATGCAGAAATTTTCACGGAAATCCGCGGCCCTGAAGGACAAACGCTTGTTCAATGGAGGTAGGATGCAGGGATGGCAAGTGAAACGAAAATGTTTCATTTCGACGCGGAGGGAAACGAAAATACGAGGCCTAGGTTTAGTTCTGTTCCCACACGAAATGTAAATCACCAGGAGTTTAATTTAGACCCGGGACGATACTTTACCTCCGGGAATGAAACAAAATTAATCGAATTTCCGCTGCTCATACTTAAGTTTCCATCCCAAAAGTTGAGTGGGGGATAAGAGAGATAAGTTTCGATCCATTAAGTTTGACATGTGTGTAGAGATGTCTAAACATTCTGCTTGAAAATCAAATGGCCAGTTTGCGTTCACCATTCTTCCGTTAGTGTTTAAAATATGAGTACCTCATGCATCTAATGACGGTAGGCTGAACCTCTACTTCATTCAATCATACTTCGTACTCGGTGTGTGGGTCGAAACCGTACTCGAATGTGAAGCACGTGGTCCCTCCGGTGCGAAGCATTATCTGCTTTTAGTTTCGTCCCAGACTTTTACTTTAGTTCCGACCCGAAGTAGTTTTAGACTCCGATTTCGTTTCGACCCTAAGATTAGCTGAGCCCCGGTTTTAAATCCATTTCGTTTCGTTTCTTCATTTCGCTCCCGGGAACGAAACCATTGAAATTTTACTGTTTTTGACTTTCGTTTAGTTTCTATTAACATCCCTGGTAATGACTATCTTGCAATTCTCTACGGTGTGATTGTGAAACTATAGGTGATACCATTCTTCAGCCAATCAGAAGGTTCGACTGCTAACAGCGATTATAATGCCACAATATTAATTGTATTACGGTTGTAAATACCGAAAAATATGGAATAAGGGAAGGAAAAGGGGAGGGTGGTAATGACCGAATGATTCAGAAAACCTTTGGTTGAGCGTCGAGTTCTTTTGGCCCTTAAAAACCTATCGCTGGAGCTGTAACTCTGAGGGACTGAAATGTAATAATCCTTTTATTCAGGCTTAATCTTGAAAATCTCACCCTTCCGAACATCACTGTTTAAGGAATAAAACGGAAATTTTCGACGAATAGCCACAGTTATGAAAGAGGGTCTCAATATCTCAGCGAGGAGGGGTGGGGGTTTCCCCCCAAAACCCCCCTCCTCGCTGCGCCACTGCTCCGACTGACTGATTCGTTCGTTCATGTATTTCGTCGCCTGGTAATGGTGTATTTTTCACGCGCACAAGAGTGAGCGCGGGTCGTCTATACACAAGGATGAAAGCCATTTCCCAATTCAATTCCTTTTATCACATTTTCCCTCCTGCGCCCAAAAATGTAAAAAGAAGTTTGTGAGGGGACGACTTATTAATTTTCTTATCACTCTTTTCTAACATCTGAGTATCACTAGTTTGACTTTTCTTACAGATTCGTCTCTATTATTTCATATACTTGTTGCACTAAAAATTATCCTTTTTTGTGTGACCTGTTTGCAACGAAATATAAACTCATTAAACCTAGACCTGTGAAAAGTCAAAATAAATTCTTTTAACATACACAAATCAATATGTGGTCATTATACCGATTCCAAATGAAAATATTCATGTTACTCACCAGTTTTCAATGCTACGCTAAGGAAAAATGTAATTCTAGGCATAATTAATTCCGATTTCATCTTTAATAGTAAGACTAATCATATTTAATCAGTTATATAATTCATTATAATCATTCGAATCAAAATATTTAAGTAGTGAGAACATAGTTGTAATTAAGTATTGAGAATATTGTGACGGAACTGGCCATCACATATGTGATATGACGAGGGGAACTCCGGCCGTCCCGCGCAGGAAATGATCGAATAAAAATTTGTCTGCTAAAATTCACCAAAATATATTTCACAATGCCTTATCACGTACAAAATTCACGAAAATACCCTGATGTAAATGAGAATGAGTGTCGCCAGCCTCGGTGGCGGTGGGGAAAAGTCCTCGCCTGCCAAACCAGAGGTCACGGGTTCGAGTGCCGCCTGGGTAAGTTACCCTTATCCAGGGTTGTGCACGATGGATCATTTACTGTTATCAACCCCAAAGTAAAGGCCGAACAGTGCTGTTTTCGGTGGTGTGTGAAATAAATGATAATGAAAATTCAGATGAAGATAAGCAAAGCGAAATAAAAACATGCATGAAACAAAAAAATGAAAAAAGCGACATTTGCCCCCGTCAAAAATATAACTCCAGTTACTGAATACTGAAAATAATTAGGGCTTACTTTCACACGTGCCCTTAAATGAAAGTTTTGATAGTTCAGGAATAGTTCACTGTCTAGTTTTTTAGCACTTTATCCAAAGTTCGTGGAGGACAGAATGCACAGGGGCCAAAAAGGAATAGAGATTCTGACTCCATGACTATGGAAGTGAGGGCGTATCTGGATAACCAGATCGTTGGACGGGTCGCAAACAGCGACCTTCTTGCTGATTTCTGTTGAAACAGGAATTGTTGGAGCTGTCAATGGAGTTATGGAATTTCATCTCATTGTTGAAGCTGAAACATTTCCATAAGCGAACTAAGTTTACAAATCTTGGTCATTGAGCAATAAATTTAAACGATTTGGAATATCAGGCCGTTGAATGTTTACTTGAGTAACAAATGTCACGTTATCCACCGTGAAAACTGGTTTCTAATGACAGGGAAGATAAATGTAAAGAGACAGCGTTAAATATCATTTAGGTATTCCCTCGGTTAAGACAGTTTTACATGGAGCATCTAAGTACTACTCCGGCCATCTCCCCTCCCATCATGGATATCCCTCGTCAGTTCACAGTAAGACATTCCATCTTTGAAATTACTCATATGATACCAAATCCCCCCATTTACAGAAATCGGCTTGGAAATTTATGCAAGGGTGCGCAGGATAGCTGCGCAGTAACCAAAAGCTGAGGCCAGCATTGGAAAACCTACTTCTGTTTTATAAATTATAAGAAATAGAAATAGATAACTTAAGTACTTAGAAATTTTGTTAAATCCTAATATTTCTCCTCCTCCATTAGTATTAACATAGCATAAAGAAATAGACATTTGAATCGAAACATACAACATGAAAGTACACGTCATGGTCATAATCATTCAACCACATCCACCTCGTGATCTCATCCATTATCCACTAGCAGCAGATGAGCGGTTTTGTTTATATATCCTCGAAGGTACAAACTCAGGGGTGTTTATGAAAAACTCGAAGTAAATCGTGTATATTCGGTAACGTATCTTTAAGTCAGGACAGAATGGAACACGGCAAGGGGGCTGTTACGCCTGCTGAGTAGGCAACACTCCACACTCCCCTCGCCATCCTAGAGATTGTGTACTTACGCTGCTGCGCTTCTCTTCTGGCCGTTGCTCGCGGTGCCAACTAACTTTCAAGAAAGCCTAACAGTCGCGGCTAGGCAGGATGCTCGACGTGGGCGTTTCCAATGAATTTCCAAAGGCACTCGGTGGATCATGAACACCCCCAATGAGGTGGCCAAAAGGTTGTAAATAAAATTAACATTCTAGGAGTCTTTATTTTCGGATGGGACAGGTCTATTTAAGCATTCATTTGCTAACATCTCAATGATTAGGATGCTTAAATGCAAAATTCAGACTTGGACGTCGCGTTTTCGCGCGCTTGAAATTTTTCACTTTTCATATTTAATCGCGAAAAATAGATATCGTCATTTAAAAATCTAAAAGCGTGAAATACGTACTCCAGGAATTAATAATCTTTCAATTTAGGCAATTAAAAAAATACTCTTTGCATAAATTAATAATAGAACCTTGCTTCTTTACATCGAATAATAAATGAAATTTCCGAATTTTAGATTCGCTGATTTATTCTCTCATAAAACAATAAGGGTGTTTGTCACCGATTTGCACCCTGCAAAAGTAGCAAAGTGCACTCTGTCTTTAAGGTTTCACCATTTGACCTCATTTGAAAAAGGCCAGATTGGCGCCCATGCGAAGCCACTCCACGTAACGTCACAGGGACCCAGATGGTATACGAGTCGTCAGGAGTTTTACATCGTCTGAGATTGCCTAAGGTCGGAAAGTTTCCTTCGTCTGACAATCCTTATTTAATCCGACCGCTACCTGCTAGCAGGGTACTCTGCTACTTGCTAGCAGCCTGCATCGTGGCGGCGCTCATAGCCTCGCACCAAGGAGGCGTCACACGGCGGCAGCTGGAACCAGAATGACGTCCCAAGGGCTTTTCCCAGCATTCATTCTTAGCCGTCGCGTTTTCGCGCGCTTGAAAATATTCACTTTTCATTTAATCGCGAAAAATAGCTATCGTCATTTAAAAATCTAAAAGCGTAAAATGCGTTCTCCAGGAGTAATAATCTTTCAATTTAGGCAATAAAAAATAACAGGAAACCACCCTATTCGGATTTTATACTCTTTGCATACATTAATAATATATATCAGGAATTTGAGTTTACCGTAACCCCAAGTTTATGTAACTTAGTGATTATGCTTCAATTTATATGCTAATAACTCAAAAGTTAGCGGATTAGGATGCTTAAATGTAAAATTCAGAAATTTTAGAAAACCTAGTAATTATTTGTGTCCGTTCGTCGAAGTGCAAAGGGGAGAGTATTTTCACATTAAATAAGTATTTTTTTTATACCATCGTCTTTAATCAACGCATTCGAATGCTGTTATAAAGTTTATGAAAACTAGCACTTCTTTTCTAACATAAATTATAGTGAAATAAAATTTCCGTAATAGCACAAAAGCAAGAGCTATCCTAGGAGAGAGCCAATCAGACTGATTGGTCAAATGGAGCCCTGAAATATGAAGACCAAATTGACTTATGCCGAGTCAGGTGAGTTTCGGGAATTGGTGGACTCTCTCATGTAGAATCTAAAAAAATCTTAACTTTGACAAAGGAATACACCACGGACCGCTATTTTTCAAGTGATACTACTATTGGTGCAAAAAAGGTAGAATGCCGAACTTTAAGCATTTGTACGAAATTCTGCCGAAGCTCCATAATGTCGTGTCGTCTATCGTACACTCATTTTTTATTTGACTACAACAATGCATCTACTAAGCATTTACGTTTAAACATTGTTTCTACGGTCGAAAGAGTGAAAAAGAACACGCGAAGAACTAAGAAAACGGCGAAACGGTCGTCTTCATCACCTCGTCACAGGCAAAATATTTGATTGGTGCATTTATTTTTATTTTTTATAGACAGAACGACATCGTTCGCCTTACAATAAGATTTTTTTAAATTAAATTTTACCCATTCCTTTATTTTTAAAATGGCCGAAAGTTAGATTTCAATTTCCGAGGTTTGGAAGGGTACGTAAATGTTGAAGATACGTATGCTAGGTATATGTAAAACATATTTCTAAACTTTTCACGCAAAGAAATGTTTATAATGTTCCTCTTACTTAAATTAAACCAAAAAGACGAAAATCGTCGTTTTGATAGAGTGCATTGCCGCGGGGCGTTTTTCGTCTCTATGGATTGTACCACTTCAAGGTGATGGAAATTACCTACTCCTGAACATCCTGCGAAACAGTAATCCTCAACTAATCGGTCATTAATCCAGTCAATCCTTGTCTTAAGATAAGGTCAACGTCCATCGCGCCCGCTATTCTTACGACCGGCTTCGCACATGTCGAGTTGGAAAGTTTGCAGATGGTGGCGACACCATCGTAGATTCCATCCGCGGGATTACAAAAGCAAAAAGTTTAAGTTCACACGTCGCTTCACAAACATTTACCCAATTCGAGCCAAATATTTTAGTATATATGAACGTTTAGAAATGCAAGCGTGCCTTTTAATCACTATTTTAAAGAATATCTGTGAAAATGTTGTACATAACTTAATATTTTTACTTTAATTAATCTAGGACACAGAGTGATGACGCTGATTAAGTTCCATTGTCCACTCGGATAATATGAGTTCTAAAGTATCACCAGTGTTTAATTAATTTTATCTAAGATGCTGAATGTCCTAAGATGTTCTCCCAGTGTCACTGTTGACACAAATGATAATAGATTCTTGAATAATGAACAAGGGAAAATTGAATGGGAGATAACAAATTTTTCCAGGCTTTATTATTTCTTAACTTAATAAAACATAATTACTTTTCTTATACTAAGCAATTGCACTTAAGTATTGCATCTTCAGAGCTTGACGAAAATTTGAGGTGATAAGATGATAAATTGTTTAAAGATTATATATCTTGTAATTTTAACATCAGTTTCAAGGAGAATGTGTTTTTGTGACGTTTATTTATCAAAATGTCCCTAAAATCGTAAAAATGCGCATATAATGGTAATGATTAATCATTGATTGACTACATGGCAAAATGCTAATGAAATTTGTCAATCAATTAGTCAATAAATGAAATGCTTTTTTTACTATTCCACATAGCTATTTTTTTATTTAACATTTTAACAATACAAATATAAGTAATACAATATCAGTCTTAAAGGTAATAAATAACGTTTCATACAAACATTCCTCAGTAGTCATCAAAATACTACACAATCACATTACAATAATTGAAAATAAATCCTGGCTGGCATTTATCTTTCTTTCAATAGAATTTGAGTAACAATTTGTGTAACCTTGCAAGAATTTCGTGCAACTTTTTATCAAATTAAATATGAAAAATGTGCTGTCTTGTCCAATAATGATATTAAGTTGGATTTAACCCAATTATATTTCTTCAATCAATTGCAAAATTTCAGTGCAAATTTTCACGAAATAATGAAATGAATGATGAAGATCCCGAGTCAGTTTTTCATTGTATTAGACATTGACCCCAAATTCATTGCGCAGCCAAGGATATACCTGTGGACAATCTGTGCATGTATACAGATACCTCTCTCCACCCAGATCTCTACTTTGGAGTCTACATGTCTTGGGAAGGTTACATGCCACTTCCAATGGTGTAAACTCCTGAAAGACAATTTCAAATAAATAATATAATTTAATTCCTTAGCCTTTAGAGGAATAATTAAAATGTATAATGCATCCTCAAGGTTGGAAATTTATAGTCTAAAGTGCAAAGTTAAAGTAACATTTTATTTTAATTAAGAAAGCTCAAATACCACTAGCAATATTCTGATTAAACAAAATGTATCAACTCTAACCCTAGAGCCTGGGGCCTTTTTAGTGCCAATGAAAATATCTCCCTCAATACCAGAAAGGAAAGAGGTGATCAGCTGCCTTGAAACAAACTGTATCACTGGGAACGAGTCATTCTGCCTAGGCACTTGAATATATAATTAATTTCTGGTTTCATGTGGGACTTCACAGTTTAGTGGACACTTAACTTTTCTGAGCATGAGCTAAATACTTATATTAAAGAAATGTTTAGCTTGAATGCCTTATCGTTATGCATTTGATATGGAAGGTGTTTATATACTTCTTTATTGAAAATTTTGTATGTTGTTTAGGGAAGTAATTGAGAGAATCGTCTCTTACAGGATTACATAGTATACCCCTGCAGGCTAATTCCTCAACAGTGTTCTAGAGAATTTATTTTCATTGGTGATTTAATGCATACAAGCTGAAGCTCTGCATGAAGCAAGTTACTTTGTATGTTCTCGTGCTCATAGATGCAGAAGTACGCCAATGGTGAAATTTGCCATGAAAAAATCATTGGATTTACTGGGATTTGAGGTAGTATACCTGACTGGAAACTCATTGCAAACTGTTGCTACTCTCACAAAAATTTAGTGTACTCACCCTTCTTTTACAACCCCAGGGCTTGAATTGTTCCACTTGTCCTAATGGTACAGGGTTTCTCATCCACTGCACAGCTTGCCAATTGGTGACGAACCAAACATCAGGGCGTTTCCCCATTTCATCCAAGAATTTCTGTTATGTAGTTGGAGGAAGAAATAAGATTATAACTCACACTGAGATTTCATGGAGTGAATGCAGTCACAGCGTTAATTATAATTTATAAGCAACTTCATTTCTTTAATTCTCACCTGAAAAGCTGTGAGAAAGTCTGGCTTTTTGAACCAAGTGGAATGGAAATATAGGCCGAAGGGGGCCCTATTGCTGTCATAATGACGGTGGAAATTCTTCATAAGTCCATTAAATATTTCTTTACTGGTAAGATGCTGAGGACAACTGTCCACCATGGCACATTGATAACCCTGGAAAAATGAAATAAGTTTTACATGTAGGTAGAGAACTTGCTATATTTTATGACACCTCACCGCATGCAATTCAGGAAATCTAGTTTAGTTTCACTTCTCTGTTTTCCAATTATAATTTATAGCTCTGAGCTGTATCTTGACGACTTGGTGAAAATGAAAAACTGAGGAGCAATTTTACGGCATTCTTGTAACCTATATTGTAGTGTATTGAAGGCAGTAAAAATGTATTTACAATTCCTCTTAATTTATTGCTATTGATTAGTTTCAATGCTTAAAAAATAATTTTCAAGACCAAACGGAAGAAAAATACTAAATAGGATATATGTACAACAAACAAAATTAATATGAGAGGCTTTGTGCATAGAAAAGGATTGAGGTAGGACAATGAGTGATTTTTATAGAATGAGAGGATACCTGAGTTATTATGTTGTGCATATATGTATTGTGTATACACTCAGTGGCGCAGCCAGGGGGGAGGTCCGGGGGGTCCGGACCCCCCCCAAAATATAAAAACAATGTTTTCATTTCATAAAAGAAAACGAAGTATTGAAAAATCATGAATTAAAGAAATATTTCTTTAACAAATGAAGTTTTTTCGATTATGAAAAGTGTTAAAATTAGTTCAAAACCCATTACTTAGTACCCTGTTTTTCAAAAATTTCCCCCTTATTTTTTCCCCCCCCCCCAATCGAATTTCCTGGCTATGCCACTGCATACACTCTTTTAATTGGAGTTGAGAAGGAGGCATGAGAAGAGCGGAAAAGGGACCAAGTCAATGGATTTTGCACAGCTTGGGGAGTGGACAACTCCCCTGCCGGACTTGTGAAGCCTGATATTAATAATAATTTTGAGGTTACAACAAAATTTTATGAATTTCCCAAACATAATTATGGACAAATGTTTTCTTCATGGTACGACATCATCTGGTTGATGTTGCCATTTGATGAATCCAGTCGTCCAAGTTATATACATGTGAAATTTGCTAAATTTTGTATTTAAAACAAACCAATTTCATCAATTGAGGCCTCAAACCATTTATTGAAAATTTATCCCATGCCCTTATCTTAATAGCATTAGCTACAAAATCAAATTTCAGAATCTTGGTAATTTTAATCAACCAATCGACAAAGCAAAAGAGGGAGACAGATTTAGAACCCTGTATGTATTGCCTTCAAAATGCTGGAGCAATTTCCACATGAAATGTGATTCGAATGAAAATATTTATTTCTACCTCAAATTCCAGCTGATTCATGACCATTTCCCAGATGCCTGGTTGTGACCTCGTTGGGCATCGTTGTCCTCCACTTCCACCCACACAAACATGCGGCATGCGATGATCTAGGGTGTATGGCCAGAGGGGTGGGTCAGAGAAGGGGGCCGCAATAGATGCATCATAGACAAAGCCAAACTCACGCATCATGGCAAATTGTCGATTCCACCCAACACGAAGGAAAGGGACTCGAAGACCTGCGTTGCAGAAAAGAAACAATAAATCAGTTTCACATCGTAGAAAACAATGAAATATTCGGTAGCATATATAATAATTATATCTGGAGGGGGTGTGATATCAATGTTAGGTTAGATTTATCAATTTCAATAAGAGCACCCCTTGATATTTAATGCTTCAAAAATAGTAAAATTGAAAGGTTATTGGAAACCTGAAATTGTCCTGTTTGAACCTGTTTATGAGTACAAACTCCTGTAGTAGATGGAAGGTGCCACATTCAGTTACTGAGGTCGTATCTTGCAGCGATACTTTTTATTTTTCATAAATCTTTTTAGCAAGCTAAAACTTTTCTGTATTGTTTCTGGTAAAGTAAGGCTTTTCTGCTGTCTTTTGACCTAACTGAAGTACACCAAAGCCACAGACTAGTACCCCTTCCCTGCTATATATATATTACAGATTACCTCTTATATCTTCCATCCGCACATTAGAGAAACGGTTGATGATGTTTGCTTGTCCGACCATTTCATCAAACCAATCTTCAACGGTTGCATTGTTTGTCCACCACTGTTCTGGGCCTCTGTGCCTGTGAGAAAAATAGACACTTTGAATTTTTATCTGGCTTTAGTTAATACTATAATGCTTTATGTACTCATTCATATTAACACATAATTCTAAGACTCATTTGCCATTAAAACTTTCTCACTTCTCTATGGTTTCTGAATTAAATTGAGACTCAAATTGCATTTACTGTGGCTGATGTAGGCTGTGGTTATTGGGGGCAGCCACTCCCCCTTAAATTTATAAAAAAATTAAAAAGATGTTAATTTTAAATATGGCTCTATTATATACGTTTTTATTTCACCAGCTTCACTTGAAAGCCACTTGTCTACGCATATGATACATCAGATGAATTACTGCCGCAAGGTATTGCACAATATGGCTGTAAGTATCCCCCCAGACCAATGACCTTAATCTGCCCCTGTGAGTGCATCCTTCCATAGTTGAAATGAAAACCTTCTTTTAGAACTAAGAGAAAGTATGATCACTGAAACTTATCAGAAACCTGGCAGTACAAAATGTGAAAAGGACTTATCAGTTATAAAGATACAGTCAAATTGGGCAATTTGTCCCTCAAAAGTTATCCCAAATTTATCCCAAATATTGCCTTCTACTTATGAGGAAATTAATGAGGGAAAAAAAAACTTGTGTCAAGGATGCGGCCAATATTTAATTGTAATAATGCAATGAAAACACTTGAAAAAACATCCAAATCATCTTGTAATTTTTCAATAACTGTGAATGAGAACTTACGTTATAGAATGGACAGCAATTTCATGACCTTGATTCCACAATTTTTGAACTTGCTGATAATTTGTGTACTGATGCGATATATAGAAAGTGGCATGTATAGGGCACCCATTAGGATTGACTCGTGTTGCTCCTTTATGTGTTGACGGCCCAAGGTACAAAGGAACTGGGGCTCCACTGGCCGGAGGTGCTTCAGTTTCACTGGTTGTGCTCTGAGTTGGGAACAGCTTGTCTTGGAAAAGTTCCCAATTGTCAGCATTTACAGCATCATCAAAGGTCAGGATAATCATTTGTGGAATCTAAAATAAATCACATTTCTTCGAATTAAAATCGTCCATGGAATGGTATAAATGAATGAGTTTCCTGGGTTTACTTCTGTGTGCATTCATCTTTGATAATGGCATGTTTTGCTGGCATTAAAGTCACCTTCTTCAGGTTAAAACACCATCACAGATGAATGTAAACAAAAGATGACTGAGAAAGCCTGATTCATCTACTCGTATATATTTTTACCTTATCTTCAACTTCAAGAGAATTTACACTCACATTTCCCCAGAATTTTAATAATGATTTGAATAATTTTACATTTTCTGTACTCCAAGTTTATTCATGAGCGAGCCGACAAATTTCCAATCGGTAGAATTTGTAATTTGAAGACAATTAGCAGCTATATCATACCATCCATCGGAGAAAAATAGGCATTTAGGATGCTGGAAACATTTTTCACAAGACCTTTTTTTCTATCATTTTGTAAGAAACTACAATGCTACTTAAAATAAATATATATGCATGCAACCGTTAATATTTTCCAAGCTTTGAACCTAAATCATACCTGGCTAGGCAGCATATTTCCAGGCACAGCCGTTCCATCAACTGAACAAAAGCAGTCTGGTAATTTGCAGGTAATTGGATTGCATGGACTTGCTGCATTTGGATCATTATTTACATCTGCACAAAATGGAAAGAATCATGAGATAAGGGGAGCCTACATACACTCATCTTCTGAATTTATCTATCAAAAGATTATTCATAAACTTTGATATAGGTTAAAAATTTATTCAGGCATTAGAATCGCCCTTGAATATAGATAGGTAATCCATGTACATTACTGGATAAAAAAGAGTAATTGATGAATAATTTTACAAACCACACCATCCTTCATCCGAATCATCTTCACAGTCAGGAGTTCCATCACAGAACATGTCACGTGGAATGCAAGTACCATCAGCACACCCCAGTTCGTCCTCAGGACAATCTGCTCTTTCTAGCAAAGGTTTAGGTGATTTCAGCTCTGTAAAAATAAATTTACTTATGCAAAAAATGGAGCTATTTTCTTAACCTTCAATAGTAGGCAAGGCCATAATGACGAGGGGGTGTCAATGGGTTCAAATCCCAGCAAATTATTTTGAAGATAGAGGCAGAAGTGTACCTCCTCCAACCAAACCATCCTGAAATATATAACCTCCTCTCCATATGAAAAAAATATTACCTCCTAAAGCCCCTAAAATGTTATCCTGGTCAGTGGCATAATACTAGGTTGGTGAATTTGACTCTAAAGTTGAATTTGAATTATGACTCTAAAGTATCATGCTAAAATCTTATTGCCAAGGGCGTACCCAGGATCAAAAGCAGAGGGGGGAACATGCTGTGGTTGTTCAAGTTGTGATAAAGAGAAGGTGAAAGAAACAAAAAATTCAGGAAAACTATAACAGCGCTTTATTAGTTAAAAAAATTCTATTTTAAGTATATATTTTATACTAATATCACTTTTCTTGGATTTATAGAAAATTTGTGCAAAACTTCCGTGTTGAACTTAATTTACTTTTGCCTCTAGGGGGAGGAAGCTGCACTGCGCTGGGTACGCCCATGCTTATTGCTAAGTATTATCATCATGTTGAAGAGAAGTTCTCTTTTCAAATTATATTTTTGCAAATAAAAATACAAATTCTTGACTTAAAAAGAAGCTGAGAATCAAACCTCATGTAATACCTGCTGTGATGTGGCAGTTGTCTATATTCAGCTTGAAGTCACATATTTGCCGGTTAACATCGAAGAGAAGGCCAGTTGAACACCTGAACTCAAAAACCTCTCCATCTTTAGAAGCACATTCCATTTGTAAGGTTTAAGATGTGTAAGTGAAGTAGGAGACAAGAAAAATTAATTAAGATTTTTTTAGCTAAATTACAATCTAAATAAAAAATTTTAGTCATGAGAATTGAGTTATTTCATGCATTTTTAGCAGTCTCGTAATATTTTTTAAATTATTATTTATTGCTTAAAGTTTATGCCAAATTTATGCAGTGGTTCAAAAAATATATATTTTTAATACGATGCATTACAATGGCTTACCCAAGCACAAGTAATATTTCGAGCATTCCGTGTTAGACCAAATCCTGTTAGGTTTTCGGTTGGGGTTCCTGTAGAATTTATCTTCAACCAAGCAAGGAACCCTGTTTGGTCTTTGTCGCTGGCGACCCCATACTGAGTTGGTATTATTCTTCCTCGAGTTACTGTAGCTCGAAGGATTTGGATTTCCCCGGAAGTTCTGGTTTTCGGGGATGTCATAATTGTAGCTTTCACTTCCCTCGTAATCTCCTAAAACTTGAGAATAAATAAAGAAGTGTGATAAATGCCCAAAAGCCTCTTGTCCACGCATTATTATAACAGGCAAATAAACGCTTAGTGGTATTGCATACCACCACGGGCGCTGGTGGAAGCATTGTCAGAGAGGTGTATTTAGGCGTCGCTGCGGCGTTTATAAATACACTTCTTATTCAAATTACAAAAAGGAGAGGGTGCAATCTTTTCCAAAAACTTTTTTATGAGCTAGGAGGATGCAAGTGCATTCCCTTCCGGCGGCCACACATACCACCAGGACGCCGCAGAAAGTTATAATGAGCTCCCAAAAAAGCGACCTTTAATTCCCTTGCTAGGGATCTCCACCGCAACAGGTCTGATAATTGCTTAAACATAAAAACCGAAATATGAGGAAAATTTCCAAAACTATATAACATTTATACGGCATGAAACTGCCAGTAGAAACAACCA
This sequence comes from Ischnura elegans, assembly GCF_921293095.1. Lineage (NCBI taxonomy): Eukaryota > Metazoa > Arthropoda > Insecta > Odonata > Coenagrionidae > Ischnura > Ischnura elegans. The sequence continues at coordinate 96,248,566 of NC_060253.1, forward strand.
ATGAAACTTGTTTTTCCCCTGAGACCCTCGTTGTCAGAGCGGCATACCCCCTCCGTTTCTTCCGTAGTGTCTGCTGCAAAAGCCACGGAAGTATTGCCATTATATACATGTTTTTTCTGGTTTAACAGGCTGACGATATGAGAAAAAATTAAATGTGGGGCACTAGTTAAAGATATTTTTAACCCGTTCTATTGGTGATGAACAATTTCACACTTCAATCAAATTGGCTGAAACACGCCGAGTAAAAATTCGAAACAGTGGTTTCCGTGGGTTCCTACGTACCTACTTAACACAATCTGCTAATTGGAAGGCATATGTATTCCTTTCACTTAAATTTATTTGGTGATCTAAAAAGCTAGGTTTTCGAAAAATAATAGCCCAGGATTTTATTTTTCTCTTCACATTTAAAAATGCTCACGTTTCGATTACACGAAATTTATAATTTGCGCTTTCCGCAATGAAAATTGAAGCACTTAGCATATTTTTGAAAACTTATGTATTTAAATATTAATGCAACATTTTTATACCTGTAAGATCATTGAAAGTAAATTCATAATTTATAAGCAAGATAAATCAGTGCGGATCCAAAAATAGCGCCGACGGGACTGAAGCGTACGCGTGGCGTGAAAATGGAATATTGCCACCGACGAATGATTTTCTAGGGACTAAACACGCATATTTTCTTACACAGTTGTGATAATATTCACACGGAGATTGCACTATTTCGATTGGAATGCGTAGTACTATCGTGGGAGAGCGCAGCTAAGAATTTTGAGGTCAACCTTGAACTCTCGTAAAGGCTGTCCCACTTAATTTCAATTTGGAATAGCGGGGCAACGACCGCGACGATTGAGGTAAAAAGGGATAAAGAAAGAGAAATTGTGGGATGGGAAGGCAAATGGCAATTTACTCGCTCGTGTGAGAACGGATCGTTCGACGCGCTTTGAAATATTAAGGCAAGGAGAACCGTTTCGAAAAGGAAAGCGAGTTAGAAAGAAAAACCGATCCGTGGAAAAAAAATGCGAAGTTATCTCAGCCCTCGGGGGTTTTACTGTTGCTCCACAAACCCAGAAAAAAAGGGCTGTCGGACTCTATCAACGGGTCGTTGTCAAGGCCTTCTGAGAGACCGTTTTGCAGATGTTGTCTCCGATTGAGAATGGAGCGGAGAAAGTGGAGGGAAAATACGTTATTACTCGGTGGTCATTCATTCCTAAGGCTGAGGACGAATTTGAGACTGCACTTCCAGCAGCGTACTTGACCTCGCCGCCTCGGCGCTTAGCAGCTGGCATAAGAATCCCAGTAATTGGACGGAGAGGGAATAAAGGGAAGTAATTAAAGGGCCAGTGGCGGATTAAGAGTAGTGAGACCCGCAATTTATTTTTTTTAAACTGAAATGATAATCTTTGCGGTGTCTCTCCAAATAAAGGTTTTATTTCACCAGCTTAACAAACAATGTTTAAAAATGATTGCAGCACGTCCCAACGCAATGTGCTATTTGGTACTTCAATCAAATTTATATGCTGATTTTTAAAGCTAGATTAATGTAAAATAAGAGCCTACGATTTCAAACTGGCAACTAAGCATCGTAAACACCTTTAATGGTCACTAGCTTAATCCTAATCTTTAGACACCAACTTTCGGTAGAGCTCACCATAGAGGGAGTTTAATTTCTGAGTGACTGACCATGAAAGGTGTTCACGTCATTGAAATAGTGAGAAAATGTGTAAAAATAATTGATCAATATCTAATAGCATCATTTCTACGCATACCTGACCTCGGTGTAAAACCGATAAGTGGTGTTACATACCACCAAGGAGCCACGGAAATTAAACAACGACCTTAATCTACCCGTGTAAGGTGCTCCTTATCTCATGCTGCAGCAAAATTCTGCACCGCATTCGCAGCATCATTCGCATGCGAACATCCTTTCTTCTATACAGATGTTGATGAGAGCCTTTTAAGTTTTCGGTATATTCTTAAGGAGAGGCGGATCTGTACAATCATTACGAGATATTGTTCATTTCAGAGTTAAATAATGAGGGAAGGAGTACGTGATAGCATAGAGAGTGGATCTCGTGGCGACTTGCTCGAAGATCACGGGTTCAAATCCCGGATAGTCATGAGGTACCCCCAATTAAAAATCCTTCAAGTGCGACGCGGCCCAGGGGAAGGAACTGCCTCCCCATATTGAATACGTGAAATTCACACCCCTGTGGCTTAGTCCGGTACGGCCTATCCTCACCTATCCCGAGCAGGGGCGCAGCTAAGAATTAAGGCTGGGGGGGTTTTAGGCGCAACCGGCGCAACTAATACTTAGGGGTGTGTGGGGTATTGCATACCCGCCAGGGTAAGCGGGATTTGCGGGGACCCTCCTCCAGAAAAATTTTAAGATTATTCGTTCAAAATTGCGAGTTTTACGGCTTTCTTTGGGATATTTGATTAGTCCTAAAACTATTCTATAAGTGATCCTAATCCAATTAAGTAAAATGGATTTAATTTAAATATTTCTCCGAGCTCTGGGGGGGGCTTATCCCCCAAAATCCCCCCTCGCTGCGCCCCTGATCCTGAGCACCCTTCGGAATCACGGAGAAATCATACTTGAAGCAAACTGCTATCATGTATAGATAGTGCATCGATGTGTATTTAAGAAAACAATAATTTCATACGCAAATGTCGAGCTATACAAGAAAGGAAATTCCAATTTACGAAAATGTCTGGCAGCAATTCAAAGTTCAGATAAATAATTTTTCTCTTTAAAGTAGGTTTCACATCATTATTTAAGGTGAAAAGATCATTTTAGTTCAGAAAAATGCTGTGGGAATCCGGTCGTTCTATGCAATATTTCACTGATTCGTGGAATCAAAATTTTTCGGTCATTAAGGCAGAAATCCTGGCGAGCACCTGGTGTTTACTCAAAGTAAACATCCCCTTTCCGGACGGCAAGCCTTTGAATTTTGAAAAACACGCGATCATTTTTCCCGTTTCCATTCAAGGGGAAATGCAAACACTACGCCATATGATCGCTCGAAAGTTCAGAATAGATCAACAAGGGGAAAATGTTAATCATTGGTAAACTAACCTCTTTTTTAGCTACTTACGAAAGGCCCTTTGAAAGATCCGTTGGAAGCAAAATTAATTAAAACACTCAGTCGGAGTAGCAACATTTATGGCAATAGGAATCTCGATGTAAGGTACCGAAGTAATAAGGGCAGATTCCTTCTTCTTCTATAGTACCGAAGTGCAATGAAATAAACGATACACTTTATGAAACACAGTTCTTCATGATTTAAAATTCGTTTGCGTCAAGATTTGGTCATGTATAATACAGGTTTTGCCATCACCGTAAGAAAAGCCTTTAACATGTTGGCTATCGGGGTATTTAAATGTGGAGGAACGACGTACCTGGATAGAGATGTAGAGATATTGATAATACGTGGCAATTTGGGCGAATTTCCTTTAGTTTAAAAATGATTAAAAAGCTAATATTTAAAATATAACTTTACCTTACAAAACATTCAGATACGTCCATTCATAATAAGTAACAAACAACAACTGAAAACGTACTACCAAATACTTATTACATTTATAGTGTGCTTTAACATTTACCAAATACTTATTACATTATATAGTGTGCTTTAACATTGTTTAATTTGACGCGTCTACATGATGAAAATCACCAAGGGGTCTTCATTTGAACGCCCCTTTCGACAGCCTTGGCGCATGGTCGCACAGTGACTGTACCACTAGTTGTCAATTCCAATGTTGAGTTTCTATATGGTTGATAATTGCTTTAAACTGGAGATCCAGTATAAAATTAACGATCACATTTCAGTCATAAACAATATTTTTAATGCGTTCTTAGCGTAGCTGCCGTAAATTATTCTCTGCTCACTTTAAGACGTTACTAGGTACACACAAACTAGAACACAATATGTAATTGATAGCATGACAGGTGGAGTGATTTTAAAGGGTAGAGCATTGGTTACTGAACGAAGAGTCCCGGGTTCAAATCCCGGGCGAAGCCGTTGGACAGCCCAGCATAAACTCTCGCTGAGTGAGGTGGCCCAGGAAAAGGAACTTACGCCTCTATCCTGATTGTATGACTTTCACACGCATGTGGCTAGGTCTAGGGTGAACTATAACTCACACCAACCTTCAATAGAACTCACCCTAAAAAGAGTTTAATTTCTGAGTGAGGGATCATGAAAGGTGTTTACGCCATAGATATACTTATAAACAAGGTAAAACGAATATGATAGTTCCCAGAAAGTACAGAAAGGTTGGAAACTATAGATTGATCCGATGATAACTCCACCGCTGGCGGACTTTGAATCCGGTTCTTCATCGTGAGAATTTCCTCCAATAAGTCCATTTCCTACATTAAATGTCATAATTTTGTATTATAAATATCATAGATTGGAAATCGGTGAGGGAGCCGCAATAATCCGCTCGCCAAGTGGGATACAAAAATAGAGATATTGCTTGAGCTCTAAGAATTTTTCTGTAATAACGACAGAACTACTGTTACGCCTTGTTACATCTAGTTATATCCATCAATTATATATACATTAAGTTATAGCCAACCTCACAAGCAAGATATCCTGGGCGATTGCGGAAGAAACCACTTGATACGCTGAGGAACCGTAGGCCATGAACTTCATGAAAAACAATATCCCGATGGTCCCCAGTGACAGTCTCCATCATTTTTCGTGGCACATTTTTCCTATCGATATTTTTTACCAGCATGGATAGCAAGGGTTGAATAGATATTTATATCAATAAAAGTAGCAGTTTAGCATGATCCCACACAGTTTCAATTAAACACATTCCATTCAACGTGTATCTCTTGATTTCTTGCAGACGCGATAACACGATACATGAATCCGATCGGAAAATTTACTCTTATCGGGCTCAATTATGATTGGACTGGGGAAATTTCAACGACCTAATTACAATTACACATCACTCATGGAATAAGTAATCAGTTTAATCACAAGGAACTAATATCACAATTACTTTTCTTTTTACTAATGGAATTAAAAATATATCTTTGATAGCTTGGTCGCTTTATTTAAATATCATCTTTTATGCTGTTCAGGAATTCAATGGACGACTTAAAATTGTATAATTTTTAATATCCCGTCGTATTTACGAATTATTTTCATTGAAATACAAGTTCTCACGGCATTCACTAAACATGCTAGGAGAGCAGGGGATTTCTTGACGCAGGGCTGTAATCTGTTACCAGAAGCTTCGGACGCGTTAATCTACTCGTATTCTCGGCTTTTTCCATATTGTAGGCAAAATTTACACTTGGTAAAATTATTTCTCCATGTATTCAATTTTCAACTCAACGATTGATCAAATATAATCATCTCGCCGGTGTATTAAAAAAAATCTTACGTAGTTTGATGCGCATAATCAGCTAAAATACCTTTTTCAAAATCTATCGAATACGAACAAAATTTACAAAAAGAATGGAAAAGTAAGTAAATTGAATGCAATTATTTATATCACTTTAAATGCTCGAATAGCCCGTATAATTACTTGAATCCGACCTAATGCGCTACGGAACATGTTGACAAATAAGTAAAATAGTGGGGAAGTGTAGAGGTCTAGTAAGTAGAGAGCTTGACGACCGACCAAGATATCACAGGGAAAGGAACTGCCTCAATGTGAGAATGTCACGCGCCTGTGGCTTAGCCTAGGGTGAGCTCTCCCCTCACCTGTCAAAACCAACCTTAAGGTGATGCACTGAATGAGTGAGTGAAGAAAGGCTGTATGTAACTGTAAAGAGTCTTTCTTTTCGATACGAATACAGTCTCTTGATTTTCCCACTGTTAAACTCCTGCGCGATGAATTGGTAAGTGCGTGCCGTGCGAATGAGCCCGGTGGATGAGGCCGTGGTTAACCGTTGGGATGCTTATGTGGAACTCACCAGATGCTGTGGCCGCTAGGTGCACGAGGAGAAAGGAGAGGCTGATGCACAGTGGTCCGGTGGCTCTCATGTTGGCCGCAGCAGCTTTCACTGCTATCTCCCATCTGTCCAACACAAAAGTGGAAGATTCCCTCTTATATACGAGTGACGTCTTCGCCGGCAGCAATCCCTGGCGGACATTCGGAGAATCGTTTCAATTTCGGCTCATATCATTGGCAAATACTATGAAATCAGGGGTGGATGGAGGAAAATTTGAAGGCATAAGAAAGGCGCGATTACCAAAATATAAAGGGTGCCCAGTGAGCACTGCTAACGTGGAGAGTCTGGTATAAAAATATATAAATTTGGTGATATACGTACATATTCATTGTAAGGCAATTCCAAGATTGGTGTGCTGCAGCTCTGCATTTATCACTTCCCCAAGCCCTTCGGTTCCCTAATGCTCTTCTTCTTTGTGTACTCTTATCTGCCACAAATACTCAACCTCTTAGTCTTCCACAAGGGACTTATCCTTCATTTTCCCACTAAAATATTTATCAAGCAATTGGTATATCTTATGACATGGCATATCCACCGGATCTTTCCCTGGTTCCACATTTACCTTTCTCCTCCCATTCATCGGTATGCCTCGTTCCCTACTCGATCTTTCAATTTAATATGCAGCACCAAGCATACGGAAGGATTCAAATCCTTTTTTACCAGGTTTCCGAATGTCCATGTTTCTGCTCCGTAGAACGGCACCACCCACACGAATCTTTTAATGCACTGTTTCTTTGTCTGCATTCCAACGCTCTTAGCGGAGATTAGCGCCCTATTTGTTATAAATGACGTCTTAGATTGAGCTGTAGGACGCTTTACTTTTATTATCCTTCTCCCGAGGATATTGGCATAGAATCGAAATAGGTAACGATGAAGCCTCATAGAACTTCATTAAATCAGACAATATAATCATATAACATGGGTGAGTAAATGATAATCCAAATATAACGCTGGGATCTCATGGAAGCGGATTCGAAGGACTAGGCGGAAACCGGAAAAGCATTAAGCCAATCAAATAACCGCCCGTTACCAAACCGTTGCTTTCCGCTGACGTGTGATTGGCTCGATAATTTTCCAATCTCCGCCTGTGCATTGATATACATTATTAATAGACTAAGGCGCTGCCACCAATTAAACTTTTAAGAATTTAAAAGAACAATAGTCAATGCTCGTGATGAAGGAAAAAATATTGACAAATGGAAAGGTATTAAGAATATTCTATGAGCGTATTGGATGGTAGAGCGTTTAGCCAGCCAAGGGTAATAAGGAAGTGGATGGAATGGGGATTCGGCCATCCTATCTTAACCGGATTTATTATAGGATTTGCATGAAAAGCAGAACGTATGCAATATTGCCGTGTTGAATATTCAAATTAGATTGCACTTACGCACTAATGGACTGAATTTCATATTTTAGAGAAATGCAGCGAAGATGAGACAAAAAAATACTTAGAAATTTATTCAGTAATGTATATTCGTCAATTTGGTGAAGAAAGTGTTGGTGGTAAAATTACAGTAAACTGAGTTTTTTCCTTATTTAACATATTTTGATGAATTTGCAAAATAAAATTCTAATCCTAACCAATTTGATCAAATTTTTCACATTAAATTGTTTATTTCGAATTCCCCAGTTTTGGAGTAGTATCTCTAAGAGAAAATGCATACGAAGAATTCACGTAATAAACGATTCCTTGTCTGAAGTGTACAGCTTCACTTTGTGGATCCACAATACTGGAAAATAAAATTTGCTTCTTACGTTACTGTACGTTACAGTGTAAATATAAAATTTTATTTCCAATCGGTGGCTTAGTCAAGAACTTCCCTTATTCTTTTTAATCTTATTACCTAGGCACTGTGCCCTTGTTTCAAAACTCCAGAAATATTTACCATCGATTTTTTTACATTGGACCATCTGAAAAATGAACTCAGCTAAAACGATTACGGTGAATATGCTAATTTTATCAAGTGTCGGTAAAATTCATTAGAGAGTTTACCGTATTTATTGTAAATTAAACTGACTTATTTTCCATTTTTTCTTCAAAATATTCTATCCTTCATGAATTTCAAAAAATCAGAGCATTTACGTTGAGCGATGTTTGGTACAGAGGTAAAAAACTTGGGTGAAAAGTAGACAATTTCGAGAAGGGATGTAGCATTAGCATGGAGTAAACAAAAAATTACTTGTCAATACAAGCTGTACAAAGTATTTATTAATTTATCAGGGCGACAGAAAATTACTTCCAAAGCAAAATTAAAAAAACAAAAACAGAGAGTATAAAGAGTATTATCTCCCGATAATTATTAATTAAACACGTTATTCTACTTTATTTTGGAGCCTCATTGCTATTTTAACAACTAATAAAGGCTAAAAATTGGTATCCTATGTTTGAGGAATTCGATGATTGCAAAATGAGCTGACAATATTGTGATAACTAAGCACTTGGTCATATAAGGATATGTACCCTATTTCGTACGCCCAAAAACATGGCGGCGGAAGGTGGAACGGCTCGTTTTCTTAACTAATTTTAAGAGCGCTCAATCCAGTTGTTATATACATCGAAGGGCCTGCTCCTTTGATTCCGCATTAAGTTAATCCCATAGAATGTGAGCCATTTTAATGCAGCTGACCGAAGCAACCACAGAAAACCAGATGTGGCATAGTCGCATTGTAGGGAGGGTGCCGAGGGAGCTTTTTGCACCCCCGAAATATTTTCTACCAATGCAAAAATAGTGTGTGCGACCAATTAAACTTAGCATACTCTTGCGTAAAAAAACTTGTTTTGTCTATTGATGTAAATTTCTACATTTTTCTGAAATCTGTCAATGAAGTTTTGGTCCAATGAAATATGCAAGGGGACTGCATAGAGGGAGGCCCAATTCCATCCCATAGAAGGCCGATTTCTGCTGCCACTTCGGTTAGCATTTTAATCGGTTATCAAAAATGTCCGCGGCGCGGTGAATAGTGCGATGCGATGCACTTTTTTCGTTATTCTGCAGTAAAAGTTTGCAATTGCCTGGATTAGCATTGAAAAATTATGAATTAGATGGAACACATCATCCTATATATAAATTTCCGTTATTACCACTAGTTATACCTTATTTTCCCGTGAAACTTGAATCAATTTGACCATCAGCGATGCGAGTGGCGACTTTTGTAAACCGATTTAAATGCGCGGTGGGTGACAACACATTTAAAGGCCAATTTAAGGATCCTCTTTTGTAATATTCGTGGAAATATGTTTACTTTCGCCATAAATAGGAGACTTGCATTAGACTCGGAACCCCTCCAAATATATTTCTGGTAGTAAGGAAGGATGGTTTTCTACCCACTGCCTCGTGCTCTCAGAATATAGCGAATGTGATGGTGAGGCCATATCAAGACGTAAAATCAGTATTCACTCTGATGAGTAAAATCTTATATAAAGGGAGTCTACGCATTGAATCAGAGGGCATGTGCGGATTTTCGTAATTTTTATCTCGGCAGTGGGTTGAGATCGGAAACAGTTGGCCATTTTTTAAAACTTTTTTTAGGCAGAGAACTTTTCATTCACATTTCCTGATAAATTGCGCAAAGCATATTACCTTTTCTTCCTATGCTTGTGAGTAGAAAATGTATGCGGGGTCAGATATGAACAAATTTCGCGAACAATGACAACCTTCGATTTTTTCTGTAAAATTGTCACCCCTTATCCTCTTCATGTAGATTAATGTTCTTTCGGTGCGTAAAAAACTAAATTATATTTTAATCTGCAGTTCTTTCTCTTCCATTTGATGGTTCATCCCAGATTTTGTATAGATAGAGACGGGGATTGGCGGAGTCTTTTTTCATTTCAATGGGTAGCGTCTCGCAAATGGGACGAGTTCAATGAGTTGAGTGTGGTGGGTCAAACCCATCGCATTTGCGCGGCCACAGGGGGTCGGAAGTGGGAGAATGACAATGCCCACTTTTTCGGGACTGAACTTCCAGGCCTAGGAATTCCCGGAATGTGTGGTTTTCACCCGCCTTAGGCCGTGCGATTAGTGCGAAGCGAGATCCATTCTGGGAGTAATCAAATCGGCCTCGCGACGGAAGATTTCCTCGGAAGCATTTTACTAGGGAGCACTGACTCACATGTGAGTTATTGTGAGAGCAGGCAGAGAAGAAGATCGTGAGTAAAGGCCGCTTTACGTGGGGCACTTCATTGCGCAATCTGACGTATGTACGAAGGCGCAGTCAAAATTGCGTCGCGTAAAGCGGCGAATTGCTAGAGCGCATGCGAGAATGCATGAATGTGAGATTGCAAAATAGCCCCTGATCTAATTCCGAACTCACATTCTCGCAATTTCAACAATTGTTTTCAGCGCTAATTTTTTAGTCCATTGACTTCTATATTCATCGTAGTATTTAAACTTTCACGGGTGGAGTCCATATGAAAAAAAACCTTGGCAATGACGTCTCCCGTGTAAAACAGCCTTAAAAAAAAAGAAGTTGGAAGACTTGTGGAGGATCACAACAGGGGCGGATTTAATGGCGAGTCACAGGGGTTATCCCTCCAAATTTTATAAAATATTTTTAATTGTTATTACTTTAATAGTTTTGTATCCTTGCAAAGAACGAGAGGGAATGTATATGCAAATTCATGGCTAAACGTGAGAGAAGTTTGAGTTATATTTATCTTAGAGCGTAGCACTAGTATAAAAACGCCCACCTCCCCCGGGGGGTATTCCATACTCCCCGGGACTAAGGTCATGACAATCCCGCCCCCCCAATATGATGCTGAATCCGCCCATGGATAACACGAAGATCAGCTGGGATGAACTGTAGATGATGCAATTCTTTAAGGGCGGAATTTAGAGGTTTATTTTCCCCGAATATGTCTTCAATAAAATTTTATGTAATATCTTCACTGCTGAAAAATGATAATGAAAAACTCATTTTTTATTCCATTGACTTCTATGTTCATCGTGGTATTTAAACTTTCACGAGAGGAGTCCATATGTATAAAACAGGCTTTATTTGTGGGTTTCCATGCGTCAATTGTAATAATAGCCAACGCTTATCTTCCTCTGCCGTTGATTTTTCCGTTCTTACAAATTGACTTACAATTTGAGGGAAACCCAAAAATAGCTGTATTATTTCAAATTTTTATGGTGATTTAAATATTAAAAACCAATTGTAAATTTCCTCACATATTAATTTTTTAATCGGACGTGTCGGCATCTAGTGTCATTATACAAGTGACATTTTCCATTCATAGTAACGAGTAACTACACCTTGAGCATTCAGAGAGGAGAGGTTCCCCTAACCCAAATTGGGATGGGTTTCTACGCGACCCCTTTCCCCGTATCTATTGTAGTGCCCTATTTCTAAAACAATATCTCGTCAATAAATGTAACAAAAACAATCTCCACATGAACAATATCAGGTAGCTAATTATGACGCAACTTATGAGCGCTCACCTATTATTCGAGAAAGTACGAGACAAAAATAATCCTTTAGAAATGTCTTAGCACGGAGAATAAAATCATTAAGGTTCACGCATTCATATAAAAATTACGAAAATTTGTAAATAAAATATTCTCCATCTATCTAGTCTCGAGCCCGAAAGGCATAAATCCTTTCTGATCGACAATAATTTCCACCCTGTCTACGGCGTCAGTCACCTAGCCGGCGGCATCACTAAGCAACTCATTTAATCGGAATCAATATAGGAAAAAGAACCGTCGTCAGGACTGCAGGGATTCCGGAAGATAAAACTCCGATAGGTGCGAGCGAAGAGGCGATGCTCCTCAGCTCTAGTTGTTTTCCGCTTAGGCCCTTCGCCCTGATATTCGACTCCAGCTGTTATAGCACCGTCGCATACCGTCCTCGTCGATTTTCTGTGACGTAAAACATATTCATCGAGGGTCAAATTTTTTGTGCATCAAGGGCGTTCCCAGGATCATAACTGGGGATCAAGCCAAGTTGTAACATTTTAGCATGGAAAAGGTGAATGAAACAAACATTTTAAGAAAATTATAACAGCGCTTTATTCTTTTATGAGATTATTTCCTTGAAAAAATAGTTTTATTTTAGTTACATTTCTTATACTAATACATATCATTTTTCGTGGGTTTAAAGAATTAAAAAAAAATACTTTCGTTTCAATTCAGTACTGATTTTGCTTTAAGACTTTAGCGATTTTTGCTTCCAGTGGGGCAGCTGCCCCTCGCTGGGCACGCCCATTTACGCCAACCGAAAAGATTTTTTCCAGAAATTCGCCCGATTCATACAATCGGTGAGTGGAGCATAAGTGTACAGCGAATTGTAGAAATGATAGTGCGTATGTATCCTGTATGCCATGTACACTTCTCAAAATGCTGATTTTCTTTCTTTCATGTCGTTTTATATTCCCGGAAGCAATACGCCATCTTTCTCTAGAGCCATCAAAAATCTCCAGGGAAAGTTTTAGAATGAAATTTCCTTGTGAAAAATTACGAATTCGGGGTTCTTGGCTGGAATCCAGCCCAAAGCATAATGCTTTTCCTTATTTATATATACTTCATATAAATTATCACCTTTTATTGTTCCCTACATTTCCTGTCATCACAATAACATCATTGCATAAAGAGGGGGGATGGTGATGAACTAACCTGCTGCAAATACATGCTTACCAACAATATTTAACGATTAAATCAGCTCGCACTGTCAATCTCAGCCTGAAATGACGACCCATCACTCCCACTCGACCGGCCTCAATTCTTTTCTCGCGACGAATTACGTTTTATACTTACACTCGCGCATTGAAATTTTCATGGAATATAGAGTAGAACTTTGCCAACATTTGCCTCTATCTTAAATTTTAAAAAAACACACAACGGAGGATCAACTGAGGAAAAATTTTCGAATTTGAAACAGGGGAAAATGTTCACAAGTCTACCCTAAGTACTAAGAAATTTTCAAGATCCAAACAAATTATTCGTTTCGAAAAGAGATCAGTCGAGCGCGGGGACGTAGCCAGGGCGGGAGGGTATAGGGGACTTCACCCCCTTCCGCCAACCCCGGAAATGTTTTCCTTAGTGACGACTACCCGCGATACATCTTCTGTGGTGACCACTAAAACATGAGAACCTATCTTCTGACACTCTAGTTTTCGATATACCTGGTAGCATTTCATAATGTCTGCCAGTATCCAATCATGACCACAAATTTCAGCGTTATGCAAAATAAATATATCGCCGATTTAATAAAGTTTATAGATTTCTCATGTGTGCGATTTGAAAAAAAGCATCGTAGAAACCCTCTTCAACGGTCAGCGTCACCTGCGCCTGGCGCAGTGCGCCATCATTGCAAGCGTAGCAATCGGATTTAAACGCTATAGTTGTCGCTTTTTTTCCATTCACGATGAGTTCGTCGACACCGGCGTCGGGTTCCACTCATCCACATTACTTTCACCTTGGATATTTTTTACCGCATAAATTGTCTCATCCAGTTTTAAAAATATTCCATTTAAAGCAAATTTGTCTAGCGATCAAGCATAGAGAGAAATTCGACTCAGAAAGAGATACGCTTACTTCCACATACAATATGCTGGTTTAAGGATTGAGAAGAGATTTATGAAAATAATCGGAGGTGTATCTTTGAGTAATTAAAAAACATATAATCGGAGTAATCGAATCCTACCTAGACTTGACATACCAAAGCGTTCGACTCTGCGCGAAGTCGGAAGTATAAACGTTTTATTGATAATTTTTAAATTTGTGTGTAACTTAGAACACGAATTTATTTCACGATATGTCAGAACGTAATCGAAAAAATTTTACTTGCTGAATTAGCTTTTAATATTCAATGCATTTTCAATATACAGTCTCGTAGAGATTAATAGAAATAGCCCTATAAGTCATTTATGAACGAACAGAACTTCTCTTAAGCAATGTATAATTTGTAAAATACTAATACAAAGGGTTTCAAGGCAAATCAGGAACATTACGGATTGAATTTTTCGATAAGTCATGTTTTTATCATTGTTAATGACGTCACGGGTCAGTAATGGATCCAAATCGCGTTTTTAAGACGACAAAAATGAAAGATAAAATTCATGATTGGCTTCCACAGCTCTGATATGAATGAGTCCAAATTCTTCTTCTATTATGTTAAATGAACGTTGAATTTTTTGGGCAAATTCATTAATATGACCAGCGATTTACCGTTTCAATCACCTCAAGGAGCTGAGAAATCATGTCCTCATTATTCGATGAAAGCAGGGAAATAACGGCGACATGCAATTTTACATAGTATTTTGAGAGTATAGGGAGTATTTGTCTTGTATCATGGTTGTGGACTCCTCAGAGGCAAAAAGAATTCTTCTGCTAATATCTTTCCAAAAAACTACAGTTGTGCAAATGGTATATTTAAGCATTCGTTTTTTAAAGAAAATTTATTTTTCACGACACTTTCTTTAATTTGAAATTTTGAATTTACTTATTATTTATTTAAGTAAATTGGTTCACTTTTCATTTTTACATTTAAATGGCTGAAGAAGTTTTTCGAAAGCTTACAGATACCTGAAGAGCTCAGAGAACTTATTTTATTTTGCGATAGCTCAGGATGAGATTTGTGATTGGCTCGTTGACAGTTGCCGTCTTTTTCTCTTAAAATGTACTTCACTTGTTATCTGCTCCTGTATGCTTAAAGAGATTGAGGCAAATTCCCAATAAATATTTAAATTGTATTTCGGCATTCAGTTTTCAATCCTGCAGCTTCTGAATTCCTGTTTTCTGCGATTATACTTTTATCTATTTTACTGCCCAGTTATGTGTGGCATAAGTTGATTATAAACCGGTTACTTCTGTTTTGCACGGCTGAATGGTTAGCTACCTGACGACTAGTTACGGTAAATTTGTGGAGAGAGTTATGACTTAACATTAAATGACTGAGCTCTTAAAAAGGGAGTAATATTACTAGTTCATCGTTAGATTACGTGGAACATCTAATGGAGCAAAGTCACAATTCGTTGATTTCATGCTCGACGGTGTATACTCTTCGATTTTATTGATGAGGGATACATCTTCCATGCATCTTAACTTCCGTTTCACTTTTACGGGCTTATTACGATTTAAGGAGGAATCGTATGGAAAATCGTTATGCAGCCGATTTTGGGCTTTTTAGCTTCACGACGAAGTAAATGCAGTTCATTCCCTTTGCACAATGCTTGTTTATTTTTCTTGTTTTATTTTTAAGCCTAAGGTATATAAGCTAGTTTTCGGATATTTGGTCCCTTTTTCAATAGGCAAGGCAGATTAAATGGAGAGGTGGGAGGGAAACGATCGCCTTCTCCCCGCTATATCCCTGAGAAAATAGAAATATAGTAATGAATTGCATGATCTTCCAACATACGTTTTTATTTTACCAGTTGTTTATGGCGACTTAAAGCGATGCTTTTATCCTCGTTCACGGCGAATAAAATTTATAGAAAATATTGCTTTAAGTGAAGTATTGCTACGCAGGAAGGAGCCGGACGACCATTTATCACCACCAATGAAGATAAACATTGAGCGTTCACGAGAAATGATTCTATTGGACAAACGAGTAACTATTGACGAAGTGCCATAGCGTCTGCAAAGTAGTCACGGTTCTGCAATATTGTAGGTATATAAAATATGGCTGAATAGAACACCATTCCAATAAAATTCGTAATCATAATTGTAGCATTATATACATAAAATTATATGGTTACATTGCGGATAATAATTGATTTACCCTCGCATTTCAGTTGCATAATGGTGAAATTGAAATTCATCGTTTTCTTTCGGCAAAAATGAAGAAGTATAACTATTCCGAAATATTGTGTGTCAGAAGATAGATGCCCCTGGGCTAGTGGTCCCTTCAGCAGATGTATCGCAGGTAATCACCACAAGGGGAAAATTTCTGAGAGAAATCCACCCCCTCCCCCCCCAAACTACATGCCTGCTGGAAAAATTCATTGAGCTACAGGGGAAAAGAAATAACTTTTAAAACCCAAAATTTTTGCATGAATTTTATAAATTTTTGTAGTTAGGTTGCGTAAATATAATCATAAGAATAAGTCAATACAATTTTTTTTTTCAAATTTACCTCACACATTTAGAATTGACAACATGTCGGTTCAGAGGTCGCTTTTTCAGATTCATCCGCTATAAATAAGTCTTTCATTCAAACTTCATTCCACCAAGTTGTAATTATTGTTAATTATTAAAAAAAATAAACTTGTACTTTACATAGCTATTATTACCAAATTAATTTACCCTAAAATATTGTTTCCATAAAAGATTTATTTAAAATGTAAACTTTTTTCATGCATGAAGTGCTTTATTTTTTCTTATACGGGAGTAAAATGCATTGAACCACAAGTTAATGATCAATAAAAGCTTTTCTATAAAACCATAGAACTAAGGAGACATTACTATTATTTTTAATTCGCCAGACTGAACTTCCTCTCCCAGATGACCTGAGGACAGAGGACGTTTGCACATTATTTCACAGCTAATTGTGTCCAGGCATAGGTAATATTCCTTTTTTCTTTAAAGCTATTGCTAGTTGAAGGTAAGAAAATCAATTATCAAAATATAATTTGACATTTTGATATTCCGGCAACTGACTAGTGAGAGTCATTACAATGTCGCACGAAGAGTGCATTTTCACAGGTTCCCTTCCCAGCAATTCCAAAGTCGCGCATGAGTCTTGACAGGCCAGCTCTCATTAAACCTAGAAACCCTGCTTATGAGGCTTGCCTTTGATATATTCTTCTCATTGGCCACGAAAAGAATTGTTTGCTCATCAATGGAATTTCGCTCTTCTGGGAGTGTTTGTTCCATGTTGGAACGTATGGTATTCAAAAGCTCCATTTATACAATTTTTCATTTTAGGATGATTCTTGGGTTTTCAATAGTTTTTTTCGACTCATGACATCACTGGCGGATACATATGGGGGGCGCCCCCTCCCCTCCTTGCGCGGCTGCCCGCATTGTCGAACATTGCAGAACCACAATTGTAATTTTTTTATATCAAAAGATAGCATTGTCTTGTATATGCGTACAATCATTTTAAATTAAACTATCTTAAATTTTGCATGTAAATTGATTATTGTTCATTACGATAAAAGTACAGGTAGCACAAAATACCTTTTGCGCCCCACCCCCCTTGAGTTTTTTCTGTATCCGTTACTGCATGAAATCCGCAATAGGAGGAACCTCGTTTCTTTTGCCCAGTACATGCTAATGGGTGACATTTTAATGATTTCCATTGGTAGGAAAAAGTAGTATTATAGCGTATACAGTTCATGTGAAGGTGGTGGTAAACTAATATTCCAAGCAGCGTCTCCCATGGCAAAGTCACATTTTCGGAATGTGTAATCTTCCCTTTCATCACTCCACGTGACGTCGATGGAGTCGTTGCTGGACTCATATATGCTGCCGTAACTGAGTTGTTCTAGGATGGCAGCACTGTATTCCTCCTTTTCCAGACGTCTGCTCTTCGAGTTTACCATATATGACTTACAAATAGTATTAATAATAATAATTTACTGATCCAAAAGGCATCTACCGATTCGATCGATAGATTTTTCTTCCTCATAGGAAAATCTACTAGAATTGGTAGAATATCAATAGCGTATTGCTTGGTTTCGTTAGTAGTAGGACCTGCCCGCCTTTGTGACGGTGCAGGATTCCTCGTCCCTTCCTTCCTTCCCCGTCCTTTCCCTGGAGGCGTCGTCGGGCTCTCATCGCGGCGATGCCTCCCTTCCTTTCTCCTTCCTCTGTCCTCCCCCTCTCGAGAGGCACGGGCGTATTAAGTCTCAGACTTGGTTCCCGGTCCTCGAGTTGTATCCCCGCGGGGCCCGCCCTGGGACCCCCGAACCCACTGATCCAAAAGGCAATCGCGGCGGTGCCTCCTTTCTTTTTCCTACCTTGTCCTCCCTCTTCTGCGGTGCAGAGGTGATAAGCTAATAGCTTCAGACTTCGGCCCAGGAGAGTAACCTCGCGAGCCCGCCGAAGTGTTTCGTATCCACTGATCCAAAAGGCACTATACAAAAGAAAGCATTAGGTAAGTGAATACGACACAACAGAAAAAAGAATCAGGTAAAAAAATAGGTGCATTGTTTACGTCATCATGAGATATACATTAGTACTATAAGAACACCTCATGACCAGGAAGCTTAAAAGTAAAGTGTTTTTATTTTCCAGTGAATGCTTTCTCAAATTATTACTCTAGATAATTGCAATTAAGAATTAAAACAGCATTGCTTTATTTTATTAGAATGATGGAGTATTAAGGGTTACAGATATACATGGCTAGCTAAAGTAGTAGATTAAATTTTCAAAGTAGGGTACCTAAGGTAGGTTCCGATAAATAATTAGTAACATATCATATGAGTTGTTGATAATGGGATATAATTCATTCAAGAAAGATATGTAGCATTAAGTATGGGAGACATTCATTGTTTCGGCAAGTATAATAAAAAATGTGTAGACCATTTTTTATTTCTAAATTCTTTAAAATGAATCTGCATAGCTATGAGAAAAATAAGTAGTTGAAAATCTCCATCTCTCAGTGGATATTGCAAAGTAAAAGTATAAGGGATACAGATTCATGAAAATGATAACGATAATCAGTCAGAAAATATATCCCAGAATGAAAATTTTGAAAAAATATTAATGTGAAAAACGATGCTTTCATTTTTCCGTTAAATTCTTTCTGAAATTTCACTCTAGCTAATTACAATTAAAAATTTACACAGCATTGCTTTATTTGATTGTTATGAGGGAGTATTTTGGGTTAAAGAAATCTATGTGGCATTAAGTATGGGGGACAATCATTTTTTCGGCAAATGTGATAAAAAAATGTGTTGTCGATTTTTTATTCCTAAATTCTTTAAAAAGAAAATGCATGGAGCAGTGCAGTATTTAATCGGATCATCTTCCAATGGTACACATAATTTTTTCTTTGTGCATTTTTCTTAATAAAGAGCGGGTACCAGTATTAATCTGATGCAAGTGATGTATTTATTAATTCATTTGATCCCTGTATTACTTTATTTAACCCCTTTTCCCTCAAGTCTGATTATATCAAACCCCATATGTCTTCTCTTATACATAATCTATGTTTTATCCAGTACACTTCAAGCTGTGAGACCCACATGCGGGTATCCCTGACGATTCGTGGATGGGAGATTGATAAGGAGGGAAGGGGATGGAGAAGCATGGGTTCATCGCCAGTGGGGAGTGGTAGGTAATCTTCCCAATAGGGTAGTTTCCTTCATCAAAGGAAACGAAAGGCATTGAATGCGATTCGTTACCCACCATTAGAGTATTCATAATATACAAATTATTTGGTTTTACAAATCCAAGTTTAGACGAATGGCAATGTGACAATGGTCAATTTTATCCTCATTTGAAAAAGGCCACATTGGCGCCCATGCGATGCCACTCCACTTGATGTCACAGGGACCTAGTTTCTATACGAGTAGATAGGAGTTTTACATCGTCTGAGATTACCAATGCATGCATGAGGCACAGAGCTCAGGGAAACATCTCTAAATAATCACCTATTAAAACTGCCTATGGTCGGAAAGTTTCCTTTGTTTGATAAGGTATTAATAATCTTTATTTAAGCCAAGAGCTACATGCTAGCATGGTACTCGGCTACCTGCTAGCATCCTGAGTCGTAAGCCTTGCCCCAAGGTCACCTCACTTGGCGGAAGCTGGAACCAGAACGACGTCACACGGGCTTTTCCCAGCATTCATTCTTAGCCGTCGAGTTTTCGCGCACTTGAAATTTTTTACTTTTCATTTAATCGCGAAAATTAGATATCGTCATTTAAAAATCTAAAAGCGTGAAATACGTACTCCAGGAATAATAATCTTTCGATTTGGGCAATAAAAAAATAAAAGGAAACCACCCTATTAAAGAAACAAATGCTGTGGAATAGACTGGTTTGGATGACAGTGATATGGATATCATATTCAATGTAAATATACTGTAACTGGCAGATATCCTGAGATAGTTATAAAATTATTAATTTATTCTTTTCTTTCTGATAGCGAAATTAACTTTATACGTTTTTTATGCTGATGGCATGCTAATCTTTCTTTAATTTTTACCTGGTATTGAAATACACTTCGCATATGTTCCAGGGAATGTATCTTGTAAGAAATTACTGAGCTGTATTTCTATGTCTTCTCTTTTATGAAAGTTTTGAATTATGAAATTATTTTTACACAATTTTTTCCTGTATAATCTAACTTATTTTTTGTTGATATTTTCAAAAAATATGTTTTAAAGTGTTACACTCCTTAACAGCAATTTATGTCATAGCTCATTGTGCTTCAAACTCATTAAGACCTACCATTTCGCATAAATTTCTTGTATTTTCATAAAATGTTCTTCTCCTTTAATGTCTGAAACAATATCAATGAAGTTAACTAATTTTACGTTTCTTTCTATTCATTTTAATGCGGGTTTTCATTAAGAACTTCATTCAAGAAATATTTTAAACTGCACTGACTTGTTTGCTAATTTATGTTATTCTAATAAAAGGCTGCAAATAAATATTACTGTTGTCTTTTTACATTTGCTTTAATTTATATGCATCTACCTTAGGTAACCCTACTATCTACTATCCTAAGGCCTTGGTGGGTCTTCCATCCAAATATAAAAACAATGAAACTGCCCTATCATGAGTTAGGCGGAAGAGGGGACTTTTTCACTTACACTCGCCCCCTTCGCCCGAATAAAGTCATCTATTAATCTTCAGAATCAGTTATTTGGTGCCTACCCTCTTTTGCCCTATGCTTGGTAGTTTATCAAGCATAGGGTTTTTTTAAAGTATAATAATAGTCCATGGTGCTATCTTAAATATATATTAGTTAACCTTACAAAGTTTATTATTTTATTCTCACAAAGTAAAGCCTGAAGATATCAGTTATAATTTTTATTTTTTTCATTTAAAAAATAAGTACATATCAACGCAGAAAGCAGAGGAGAGCAGACAATGGCCATCTAAGCAACTTGAAATCAGCTAGGAGGTAAGTGAATAGCGTCGTAATAGCAGCAATTCAAACATACTTCACCCTTCACAAACACATTAAAAAGTAGTCACTTCATTGATTTACTGCTGTGAAAATAGCTTCGAATTTAACCTCCAGTTTCATATTAAATGCAAATAACTATGCGGCAACATATTTTTTTGGCCGAAATTATCAGTTATATTCTCAATTAGCAGACGATCCGGCAATGCTCGAGAAAGAGAGTACCCAGAGTAGTGGGAAACTTGGAATTCATTGCAGGATTTTTAGGCACGCTGAAAAGCAAACAATGGAAAAAAAAATCCGCATAGCGCGCGCGGGATCAGCGTGTACCCCACACCACAAATTGATCGCTATGTGTCCGTGCCCGTATAGATCGAAAACGTCTTGTGAACTCATACCCCCGCAAAAAGGTTTGCACCGAGAGGATTGATAGTAGTAAGTGTAGTATCCTTTGAGTTATGTTTTCCTTTCTATAGAGTAAAGGTGTGTGCCTACTCATCAGGATGCCCTACTACAGAAGTCGCATGACGTGACATAACAAAGGATAATGAGAAAACGAGGGGGAGAACGCGTCGGACACAGCTGAAATTAGCACTACGAGATTTGAGAGCTTGATATGCAGCTACGTAAATTTGGTCCCAATCCGTGCAACCGTATGGAAACGCATAGCGGACAGACAAACAGATATTCCCTTTATATATATAGATTTTGAAATGAGAGAATAAAAGACTGCGGTAACCAATCGGCAAAATTACTGTTTACGATAATACCTCCTAATATACGACTCTCAGAGCCGCCTTCAAATATGCGGTCTTTAGACCGTTTTTTGGGGGGTTCTTTGGGCAAAAATCAGAGAGATTTGAGGCTTGTATCACCACGATGAGAATAACGTGAAAGTAGGTATCCCTGTCCGTTGCCCCGCTTGACTTCAGGTGCTGTTGTTGACGGGCGACTACTCGCCCTACTCCACTATGCTGTATTCACGTTTGCCTGACGTTTCGTAGGGCACTGAGGGGTGCATAACGAGAAGCAAGCCAAGCCAAGTAAAAGTCGACAGTCAACTAGCCCAAAAGCAGCAGAAGCCGACGCAATAACGAAAACAAATTCTAAAGATACCAATTACGAGCATACCTCCAGTCAGCAACGTCGAAAGCTGCAGAATGTATCGCAAAAATGTAAAAAAATTCAAATCACATCATTTTCCAGCATACCTCTTGACATAACATACGACACTAATATCCAGCTTCGAAAATGTTCTTATTAGAGCAGATTTACCTTATGTCCACGAAGCAAAAATCTGTGAGATTTGAGTCTTGTTTCTCCAAGGCAAGAAAAAAATTCAAGGAGCACTACAGTACACGGAACCTTTATTGCTTCGTTAGAAGGCCTCTTCTCTTACTTGGGGAGACCTTTAGTTAAGCAGGAACAAGGCGAGACGACCAAACCGCGTCGGCTGCCAGATGAAAATGCTCACATGGTAATTTCTAAAGATAATCACCGTGAATTTCAAAAGAAATCTGATCCTCCAGTCGTAGAATAATCAGGAATATGTAGATAAATTCCCAATTGGAGAATTCGCATCAGTGCCTGGTTTGCAATCAATTTGAAAACCCAAAAAAAGGTTCCAATATATCAGCAAAAAACAAATACTAGCTTTTCATAGTAAGTACGCTTTCAAAAGTGATAGATTTTTTCCATCATGGTTTTACAGATAAAAATTAATCTTCTTTTCGTAATTTTAAAATCCAACCAAATAGGATATCATGATTTGCATAATTTGTCTGGCAGAAGGCACAAAAATATTTTTGGCAACCGAATCTATGATAACGCTTTCTCTTCAACCCGGGCCGTGAAGCTTATACTATATATTTATCCTCGATAGTTTCAGGAAATGACTTCTCAATTTGAATCCCGAATATACCTCTCGCGATGTCTTCGTTTGTCAGAAATACATATAAATATTAATCATACATTACCCTCATCTACTTCCTTTGATAGAAGACGTACTGTATTTGAAAGACATTGTGTTCCTATTTAAAAATACCCTCTATATTCGATTAAATACTGCACTGCTCTATGCAATTAAACTTTAAAGAATTTAGGAATAAAAAATGGACAACACATTTTTTATTTTATTAGCCGAAACAATGATTGTCTCCCATACTTAATGCTCCATATCTTTCCTGAATAATTATATCCCATTATCAACAACTCGTATGATATGTAACTAATTATAAGAACCTATCTTATATTCATTACTTTGAAAACTAAATCTACTAGGTACTTTAGCTATCCATAGATTTCTGTGACCCAAAATACTCCCTCATTACAATCAAATAAAGCAATACTGTGTAATTTTTAATGGCATTAGTGTGGGTCTTCCATCCAAATATAAAAACAATGAAACTGCCCTATTATGGGTTAGGCGGAAGAGGGGACTTTTTCACTTACCCTCGCCCGAATAAAGTCATCTATTAATCTTCAGAATCAGTTATTTGGTGCCTACCCTCTTTTACCCTATGCTCGGTAGTTTATCAAGCATAGGGTTTTTAAAGTATAATAATAGTCCTTAGTGCTATTTTAAATATATTAGTTAACTGTACAAAGTTTATTCTTTTATTCTCACAATTCAAGACTTTGAGAAAGCAAGCAAGAATTTGAGAAAGTATTTAACGGGAAAATAAAAAGCACTTTATTTTTCACATGGTTTTTTCCAAATTTTGATTCTGGGATATAATTTCTGAATGATTATCGTTATCATTTTCATGACTATTACTTTTACTTTTATGGCGCAATAACCGATGAAATGATGATGATTTTCAGCTAGTTATTTTTCTCATAGCTATCTTAAACAATAGTCAGATAATCTAAAAGAAAGTTTAAAAAAATAATTTTGACACCTATTGAACGAATTGTGTCGGCATTTAAGTAATCTGTCCTCGTGACCAAAGGATGTAAGGAGGGTGCCAGAATTATCTGTGCATGTAACGGGTTTTAAGGGTTACTTTCCCGGACAAAAATACCCTATTTCTCTGATTAGCTGCTGCACTCCTGTGTGCATTTCGATTTATGATAATTTAGGAATCTTATAATTGATACAATAATTTACGAAAAAATTAAAACATATTCTATTCCAAATTCACGATATTTTATGAAAACATTTTCCAATTCAATTACATTTTTTATTTGAAAAAATTTCATCGATTTACTTAGAGCAAATTTGATAAGTCCCGTGATCAATCTCTTAATTTAGCATGGATAAAGTGAATGTTTTTCAGTGACCTTGAAGGCTTTACGGTGAACCCTTTACGTAGAAGTTAACTCGCCTGATAACATATGACGGCAAAAATTACACCTCAAACCGTATTGTTTCAAAAGATATCATTTCCACTTGCTCGAAACTTAATTAATGATCTGAATTGACTAGTGTCATTTAATTGAAGAGACGAGAAAAATTACTCGGGATATATTAACAAAGAAGAAGATTTGAGGTAAGCAATACTATCAATATGCATAAAATGAAAGTCTTTTCGTGCGTCCTTGTGGCAGATTCACGTTTCATCAAGAGAGTGCTTAGGTTATTTGATTAGGCTAAGCTACGTTGGGATGTTTCCCCAATGAAGGAATTTGCGCTCTAGCGAAATTGCGCTGAGCGAGCAATGGGCAATGTATAGGTTTATTTGGAGTAATTTCCTCGCTAATACCTTGGCGCGTTATAGTATTCAATTACAAGTGTGCCCAATAATTATATACTCACATTTAAGTTATATGGGGTGAGGATGAGCTACTTTTTGTTATATACCACGCAAAGGAAAGTGCGCATAACATTACTATTCCCTCCTATGAGAATGTGAAACAAAAGTTTGGTAATCGATTTTAAAATCTATATATAATATTATATACTATCTAACAGTTAACAGTAGGTACGCGTCGAACCCGGGAGCCATTTTTACAAGAATTGCCAAGAGAAAAAATTTCCCTGGACCGGGAATCGAACCACGGACCTTTGGCTTTCCGGGCCAATGTGAAAGAACCTGGATAGCGTAATGGTCTGCGCATTGGCCCGGAAAGCCAAAGTTCCGTGGTTCGATTCCCGGTCCAGGGGAATTTTTTCTCATGGCAATTCTTGTATATTTCACCGCCATTCACGCGGCAGGGTTAGAAATATTACAACGTGAGCCATTGTTTAATTTACAATAAATCCACTACTACATTAGAAATCACTAAGATTCTATTTCCGTGAATGCGATGATCGTGGAAGTGGTGACATGATTTTATTTCAGATCTTATTCATTAAAATTCTCTCTTGTGTTTCTTAGAGGAATTGAGGGACTTGGGTTTCCCAAATGATATCCCGTCAGTTGAGACAAATGACGCAGAGGCTTTGGACGATTTTCATGAAAGTGATCCTCGGCCATCTGGGCCTTGTAACTCCTACTCCACTCCGTCGTGGAACTTTCTTCTGAATAGATTAACGCTTGGATTAGTAGTGCGTGATACCGAGGTGAATTGGAGCTTATAACACTTATTAATCGTATATCGTACGCAGGGGCGCAGCTAGGAATTAAGGCTAGGGGGGGTTTCAGGCGCAACTAATACTGGGGTGTCTGGGGGTATGGCATACCAGCCAAGGTAAGCGGGAGGTGCGAGGGTCCTCCGCCAGAAAAAAATTAAGATAGGTACATGATTCAAAATGGTGAGTTTTACGGCCTTCTGAGGGATATTTTATTAATCCTTACGCTATTCCATAAGTAATATTAATCCAATTAAATAAAATAGGTTAAACTTAAAAAATTGTCTGAACTCTGGGGGGGGGGGGGGTTTATCCCCCAAAACCCCCCCTCGCTGCGCCACTGATCGTATGCGCTATGCCATTTCCGCACCCACAGATCGAGCATTTACGACCTTGTTACCCTTCATCTTAAAAAATCGACTTCAATTGATTTTTAAATACTTTTCGCGGGACTGTGAGGATCAGACTTGAAATATGCGATAATGATCCTTATGCTAGTGCCAATTACAGGTTCTTCATTGATAAACATTTAGTAAGCATGTTTTCAGGGACAGAAAATTCTTTCGGATGGGTTTTCACAACTCTAAGCGGGCAATTGGTTTTTAGGGATGCCATTCAAAGATTAATGGGAGGCGGGTTGCTATAACTATTTAGGAGCGAAAAATTACTTTACTTGCTTAGTATTCAAAAACAGTAAAAACGGAGGAAGAGAGGAATAGCCTAGAGGCGATGGTAATTCAGTGCAGTAATTGGGCCGGTACGGCGTACCCCCTAAAATCAAAACTCGTTATAAGCGTACCGTATAAAATAACTTCGCGGCCGGATGTATAATACCATAGAGTAAGTATATTCTTACTCTAGTATATACTTACTCTATGATAATACATGTTCAGCTGTTGGAATTTTTGGTGAGTACCGCATAAATTTTTTTTCCAACTACAGCACTGTGGTAATTGCGTACATTTTTTCCATTGCCCTTCTCCAACTCCTTAACCCCGGCAAGTTGTGTGTACGTACACGAATATACAGCGTCCACGTATCTGTGGCTTAATATGGGGTGAGCTTTACCCCAAACTACCCAAAGCAACCTTCAGATTGAAGAAGAGAGTGACTGAGACAACCTGAAACATACAGTTGTACGCACGATGGTGGTAATGTTTTCCATACTTCAATCCATCTTTGTTATGATGACATGCCAATTTGAATGCAGCAGTGCATTATTATATAAAATGTAAATGCTCTTACAATCTGTGCCAATGAGTTATTATTTTAATTAAACAATATGAAAACGAATCAAGTTATAACGGATTTTGGCATTTAAAACTCGGTCGCAATTGCAGTAGCCGAAAATCCCTCTTGTTCATATTTACTCTGAGAGGGTGGAATACGGTTGTCGTTCGATGACTGCACTGTCGTCCTCGGCTAAGAAACTTTTTTTTCCAGATTTGTTCCGTCGTAAACGGAGTTTATATCATTCAGAGGTTGGTGAAAGAAAGGCGAGCAAGGTCTGCCGGCATATGTAAGCATCCTTACCTTACGGATGACTTTCACTTCACACCTTGCGACAAGGTCTCGTGAAAGTCCTGGAAACTCGTCCTTTCAAACGGGCTTCACCGGAGATTCCGGATGGATGCGCGAGATGTACACAAAAAATCTGTACCTAGACTCTTCTTCAACTCGTTAACGCCGGCCTGTGGCGTGCACGCACGCGGGCACACAGAGTTCTAATCCAAGCTAGATCATTTAAATCACGGTAAGAAATCGCGAGTATAATCAAAGGTAAGAATAAGTAAAACAAGTAGGGAGGTACTTGGGTGGAATTTTAGGCTAAGAAGAACACACAAAGGGGGATGGAACAGGGACACAGGTATTTAAGGGATGCGAGAGTTCCTCCCCCGCCATGACACAATAGGGTAGTTTCCTTCATCAAAGAAAACGAAAGGCATTGATTGCAATTCGTTACCCACCATTAAAGTATTCATAATATACAAATTATTTCGTTTTAGAATTCCCAGTTTAGACGAATGGCAATGCTCAATTTTAACCGCATTTGAAAAAGTCCAGATTGATATTATATATATATATATATATAATCTATGTATATAGTCTATATAACAGCCTGCATCGCAACGAAGCACATATCCTCGCCCCAAGGTCACCGCACACAGCGACAGCGGGAACCAGAATGACGTCACACGAGGTTTTCCCAGCATTCATACTTAGCCGTCGCGTTAATTTCGCGCGCTTGAAATTTTTCACTTTTCATTTAATCGCGAAAATAGATATCGTCATTTAAAAATCTAAAAGCGTGAAATGCGTACTCCAGGAGTAATAATCTTTCAATTTAAGCAATAAAAAATAATAGGAAACCGCCCTATTACGGGAAAATTTAAGAAACGTACCCAGACAAAAATTAGTTTATACTGAATCATATACGAGGGTATGAAGCGATACTCCATCATATACATTGTCATTCGAGCATATTTAAATAAAAGATATCATGGGGTGTCCTATTTTGAAAGGATCTAATCTTACATTTTATATATATTGTACCCTTCCCCATTTACTGATATCGGTCGATAGTTCTTTCCCAGCAGGGCACGCGTGAGATATAGAGAGGCAAACCCCCATGGCCGAAATCGCACTTTAACTGAATTTGACGAATATTCCTGAAGAATCCTTCACACATATCCAGCACAGGCGCGATCGCGTATCGTCACCGATATTTCGCTCTGCATTGGGGCCAAACCAAAGTTACGAGTTGCTTATGATAGGGAGTAACTGGGCGTACCCAGCGGGGGGCAGCTGCCCCCCATAGAAGCAATAGTATATTTAGTTCGAAGCGAAAGTTTTGAACAAATTTTCTTTAAATCTAAGGAAAGTGATATTAGTACAAAACATATGAGTAAAATTATTTTAACAACCAATAAAGCGCTGTTATAATTTTCTGGAAAAAATTGTTATCCTTAACCTTTTCTGTGTTACAACTTGAACGACCACGGCCTACCCCCCTCTAGTTTTGATCCTGGGTATGCCCCTGCCCTGGGGACAAATGTAAGGGAGGGACCCCCCCAAAAAATAAGGATTTATAAACGCTACTGGGCACAATCTTATGAGCACAATGATGGTTGTATACTAAACGTTTTTCTGTCTTGAAAAATGCGTAATGGTAAACGAGCTAAGCCCACACAAAGTCATAGACGAGCAGATTTCACACATAATAGGTAGCAATTCGATGGAGGAAGCTTATTTCTTTTTAATTTCCTCAAATTCTTGATTCCAATCTCTTAAAATGTGCAATGGGGAGTAGAATCAATACGCCATAAAAATCAGGTGGATTGTTTAACATTTAGAGAGCGATCAAGAGCACTAATCAATAATCCAGTAACCATCAATTATCTCAAAAAGCCCTAGTAATACAAATTTTAAGGCTAAAATGAAAAGTTACAGCCCTATTTAGATGTACGACCAAAATTCACCCCGTTTTCACCGGGAAAGAAGCGTTTTTCAGGAATAAAATATTTTAGTGTCGAGCTCGGCCGTAACATAGACGCTGCGCCAGGTGGTCGCGAGCCGCTCTCATCTTTTGACCTTCCTGGCAAGGGCAAAAGAAACTATTTCTAGTAAGAAAGAATGACAGAACGTCCATTATTCGTAAAGCATTGTGATACCCATCAGTACTAATTTACTCATGCACATATTGAAGTCATGAGCTTTTATAAATTTGCTATCAGGATATAGTAGACTCAGAATTATGTAATCTTGACTGGGGAATTACAGAGAAACACGGAAAACTCACTGAAAAACAAATTTCCCCCGCCCAGGTAATCCGATCGCGCGCTTATTTTTAGGCATTAATGGCCGTCCACTTGGGGTATGCACGAAAAACCGGAATGAACGCATTTTGAAAATTTTCGCAAAGAAGGAGGGAAAATGTGGTGACAGTATATGAACCAAGTTGTTTCATAGTACCAAGGGGACTCCATTACTCCATTGTAATATTCGTGCATAGTACACAGGGGCGGATCCAGGATTTCTTTCTGGGGGGGCACAAGCAAGGCCGTATTCAGGATTTTGTTCTGGGGGGGGGGGGGGCACGAGGATACCCCGTAATACAAAACGAACGCAATGATAACGGGACCATATTAAAAAACTTGCATATTTTTTAAGGGTCTGGGGGGGGGTAGAGGGGCAATTGCCCCCGTGCCCCTCCCCTAGATCCGCCTATGATAGTACACCCTCGTAGCCCTCTTACTGGACCCAGGCCAGTTTCTTTATTGAGTCAACTCACGAAGTGAGGATTTTGATGGGGATGTCCAAAAGCTCCAACCAAAATTCGATCCCAGGTCCCTTGGGTACGTAGCTACGCTCTATCTTCTAGGCTACTCCTTCCCCAATCATCTCAGTGGAGTACGCATTTCCCAGGAGTGATAAAAGTAAAAGTATACCGACTCTGGAATACTAATAGGAGAAATGAAGGCGGTAGCGAGCGGGAGGGGGGATCGAAGGGGTACAAACCTTTCCCCTAATGAAATTCTCAAGGCCACAACCAGAAAAAATAGAGTGATTTTGGAGGGAGAAATTAATTTTGGGGTTGGTACAACAAAGATGGTTCTTCCCAACATTTCGGGAGAGTTTGAACCCCACCCCCCATTGATCCACCCCGCTCATTACCGCCTTGGAAATGCTTACGAGATACAGTCTTTAAGTGCACACCCTCCAACTGAATCTCCCCCCTAGAGAACCCCCTCCACGGATGAAAACCTCCCGCCCAACCATTTTCCTGACTGCGGCCATGGGAGAAATCTAACTACAGGAAATTTCCTCGAAAATTCTCACACAGAACTTCAAACGAACGAGTTGTAGTAAAAAAACACCCCATGTTTATCATTCAGGTTGCATATCCATAGGATGGTGCCGAACGCTCGTTGAAGAACTTAACGTCAGAAATAATTTTTTGCGGAAATTTCCTCACATTTTTCAAGAGCCTGTATTGGCGAAAGGTACCTCATATTAAATTTCGGCACTTCTCTAATTAAAGCAGCGAACGCGTGCGTACTTGCGGCGTTAAAGATCGTCGCACAGTGGGCTGCAATCGAAAAAAGCTAGACACAGAAGCTCAAAAATGTTTTTTTTTTAGCATAGAAGTTGAAACTTAGCACAGTTGTTGTCAATACATTAGTGCATGTTTTGACGCAACCGATTTTCATAGGTTAGTTTCTTAAATAAATTACATGGCCTCAAATTGAACAAATGTCGAAAAAATTGCGCGCATTGAATAATTTTAGAAATTCAGCATGTTATAACTAATATCACACCTTTTCTATTAATTCAATAGCTACAAAAAATTACAACATTATGAAACGGTTTGTTATTGTTAATTCTCATCAACTTTCACGACTTAGTTGTAGTATTTGTGGCCGATAGGATACAAAATGGCGGACCCCGTTTTTCAAAACCACCCAAGGGTTGAATTGCTGTGGGCGTGGCAACTTTATGCAGTTACCAGGTTTAAAATACCGTTCAACCGGTAAGTTTCGCAGTGATAGTGCACACATTCTTAGAATTTCGTCTGATTAGGTCGAGAATAAAATTTTCCCATTTCCATTTACCATCAAAAGCATATTAAATAATAGTTACAATGCCTCGATTTCCATGGCTTAATATTGCTTATATGACTGCCAAAATCTATAAGTTAAAAGGCATAACCTGTTTCGAAGAAATTAGTGATACAATCATCACTGATAACGAGACGGCTTGTGATTCCCTTAGAGCTGATGGGGTGAAAAGATATTTTTACATACATATTTGAAAGCCATGAATGACTATTGCTGTGGAAGAAGGTTCTGAATGGTAAATAAATATCTTCTTCCTGTGCAAATATTTTTGTGCACCAACAAAAATCATAGTGAATTTAAAGAACATTATGTAAAGATATTGAGGGTTCTACTCTCAAATTTCGAGAGCATATGAGTTATCTTCCTCTAAAAGTAAAACATTATTTGATTTGATAGCCAATAGTTTATCAAAAATATTGGATTAATACATAGCCCACACTCACTCAGTAGCAGTGTCATTATACATTTGATGATATGTGATTTGTAATTTCTCCTTCCCTTTGGGGACAACCTAGTCAGAAGGGAAATACTTATTCCACTCCAATTCTAAATTACTCCCGATAGGGCCACGCATGCCTATCTCAAAGGGCAGGAGCAAAACAAAAAGTTATCCCCTAGATTGTGTAACTTCAATAAACAGTTGGAATGGAACGTTAAGATAGTGATGAGGATGGGTAAGACCATAATTATCAATAGGGAAATAGAGAAGTGAGACTGGATACACAGGGACTGTGCGAGGTGAATTAGGACAATAGGGTAGTTTCCTTCATCAAAGAAAACGAAAGGTATTGATTACAATTCATTACCCAACATTAGTGTATTCATAATGTACGAATTATTTTGTTTTAGAAATCCCAGTATGGACTAATGTTAATGGTCAATTTTAACCTCATTTAAAAAAGGCCAGATTGGCGCCCCACTCCACGTGATGTCACAGGCAGGGTTCCCACTCTACCTGAACAATGAAATTCACGGCTTTTTCCAGGTTTTCACGATTATTTTCCAGGTTTTCACGGTTATTTTTCAGGTTTTCACGTTTTTTTCAGGTTTTCACGGTCTCAATTTCGCTAAATTCACGGTCCGTTAATAAGCCAACAATAAGAAAATCACTGGCCGTATATCAACAGAAAATTAACGTACGCGACTAACTCCGCAATGAAAAGTGATATCTGTTATGACGTGATCTATCGTTTGCAAAATTCAGGGCCGACTAAAGGACCAGCCCAACCGCGCTCTTGCCTGGACGCCGAAAACCCTTCGGACCTTCTTCCGTCCGGACACCCGAGGTCCTTTTTTAATTCCTCGCCGAGAGATAGTTTTTTGCGCACGTTGTTATTACTGCACAGTAACCGAATTTCCCCCATCTTTCTTATTTAACGGAAAATATTTTATTTAAATTGTTTATAGAATATAATAAATTGATTCTTTCTTATTTAACGGAAAATATTTTATGAAAATTGTTTATAGAACATAATAAATCGAAAAACAATTTCATACACCGTATTAGCACAAATCTAAGACGAACACGATTCTAAGACTACCCTCCTTTTTTGGAACTCCACCAGGGGAAAAACTTGTTTTCCTAATAACGATACGTTTATAAAATGAATGCGGAAAAACGATCAATGCTTTATTTTTTGGTAGGTTGCCTATGTCCCAGGAAACGCAGGATTTTGGCGAGTAATTAAGATATTCATTAAAGGTTTCAAACAATATTTTAGATAATAACAGGAATAGTAGTACTTTATCAAGACACATAGGTCATATTGTTGATTTGACCCATATCTCTTTCAAAATTCTGAAGGAAAACGCCACCTCACTAAAAAAATGTTTGCTCTCCACTCGGCATTTACACTGCTATCATGGATTTCAGTCTGATGTAAAAATTCTTATCCATCAAACACCATTTCCGGTACACGTATTCACGAGAGCAATGTGCATGTTGTGCCTAAAACAACCTCATTCGCCGGCACAGTGACTGGTTGTGAGATGGATCACGAAGGCCAAAAATAGTCTATTACTTGAATTGTTCCTGTCTAATGAATATATTTTTAATATAATTGAGGTAGTGTGTAAAGCGTGAATAATGTTGCGTTAATCGTCAGTGGCACGCCCACCTGGATCTTCGCCTTCATATATCTACTTGTTTTCTCCAGGTAGCTCACTCTACCCCCACCCCTACCGTCATGTGCTAGCGGACAACCCAAGGCGCTCTGCAATATTCACGCGCATCTAGCCCGGATTCTTTTCTTCATGTTCAATTATTTCCAGTCCATCTCTTAAAGATCTCAATAGTTTCTTCGGAGGGGCCATGGTCCGAAGACGAATAAAATTAAACTAGTGAAAATGGAACCTGACTTTATTAAACCCACATGGAAAACACTCGGTGGTTCGAAGTCCAGCCACCCTGGAGAGTAGGGAACCACTCGTACGAGGAGAAGTTCGGAACTGATGCTATCGCGTACGGGGGTACGCAGAGCATACTGCAGAGGGCGAAGCGTGACCATATATGACTGCGCCATGACATTTTTCACCCTAAAGATACCCATTCTTTTCTAACTATCGTAGCGCCCGATGAGCAGATGAATTTGGATTGTTAGTAGGGAGAAACAAAAATCCTGAGAAGATATCCCTTCGTCAGTAACTCTGACAAGTGAGACTTATAGTATAGCTCGTAAATTGATAACTGATAACAACCTGATATCATGTTTTCGGAACAAAATGCAGAATTAACTGCCGAGAAGCTCAGCTACAAGGATATCGCGTTTCGCCAAAAATCACCATCGTATTTTTCCATCTATTTCCTTGCTTAAAATACGTCGTGTTTGGTCTCGTTTTTTTTAATTACGTGCAAATTACTAACATTTCAATCTAATAAAAGCGTAATAGCAATTGCTGAATATCATTGTAAGATACCTTTTGGGCTAATAGGTGACACATGCAGCAGTTGACCTCCAGGAACTGGGAACCTTAAAGGAGTTAAGCTGAAAAAGGTTAGTGGGTGAGAAGAGGGGGGAGCGCGAAACACGTTTCTATTGTTCTCGCGTAACTCGATATTTTTTTCAGTCACCGGCAGTGATCGGCTACTTCTCTTCAATCACAGGTGGCGATATATCGCATATCACTTGGTAGCAGCCAGAGCTATCTTCACCGAATCCAGTATTTTGGAATATTGAATCACCGACAGTGACTGCTACTTTTCAGTAACGGTGATTCAATCACAGTTAGCGATATATCGCTCATCACTACAATGAATAGAAGTGCGCTCACTACGAACGAAGTTGAAATTTTCTGGGAAGGTATTATTATCAAGATTGAGAGATTTTTACGGTTTTAGGACGAAATTCACGGCTTTTTCCAGGTTTTTTCATGGTAGACGAAATTCACGGCTAATTCACGGTTTTAAGGTTTTCACGGTTGAGTGGGAACCCTGACAGGGACCCAGATGCTATACGAGTAGTGAAGAGTTTTACATTGTCTGAGATTAACAATGCATGCATGAGGCACAGAGCTCAGGGAAATATCTCTTAATAATTACTTATTAAAATTGCCTATAGTGGGAAAGTTTACTTCGTTTGATAGGGTATTAATAATCCTTATTTAAGCCAATTGCTACCTGCTAGCAGCCTGCATCGTAGCGGCGCTCATAGCCTCACACCAAGGTGGTCTTACACAGCGGCAGCCAGATCCAGAATGACATCACACGGGCTTTTCCAAGCATTCATACTTAACCGTCGCGTTTTCGTGCGCTTGAAAATTTCCACTTTTCATTTAATCACGAAAAATAGATATCGCCATTTAAAAATCTAAAAGCATGAAATACGTACTCCAAGAGTAATAATCTTCCGATTAAGTCAACAAAAAAAATAATAGGAAACCACACTTTTTGGACAAGTGGAGTAAAAGGAACAGTCATATTTTGTGGTGAGGAGACAAAAGTCACCTTTTAGCTATGGTTTTCAAATCAGAAACTGGGAAGTTAGCGGTGGTTCTGAATGTAAATTAAAAATCATAAGGTAGATAAATTAGATATAGAACATGAACAGTGAAACAAGAGCAGTTAAGTTCAGGGTAGGAAAAATCTAGTGTTGATACGAGATGGAAATATTACTAAGGGAGCAGAGGAGAGAAAGAAGAAGTTTGTAGGAGGTACAATATAACTCTTGATCTACGCAACATTAAAGGCATGGGTACATCTAAAAGAGTCGAAGGTGTAATGGGATTCATCAGATATATTACACCATGGTAAAACAGAGGCTTAGGAATAAGAGTTTTCCAGGGGCAGATAAGGATTTCAACCATAATCTAGGGATAATAAGGTTTAACAGGCCCATTAAAGGTAGGAGGGTCAGGAATGCAGAAGCTCTGAAGGGGAACAAGAGAAGGGAATGACGGAAACTAGCAGAGGAAAAGAGTACTGGAGAGAAAGGACATGAAGATAGAGAGGAAAGGTGGTTAAAACAGGGAGCCTGGAGTCTAATATAGATTTTATACATATTTTATACCCATTCTTACATCTAGAGAAAATTTCGCAAAGTTCCCAAAACCTTAAACTTCTACAGAGCCGATGCAAGGTATAGAAATAAAGAATCCTGATTATTCAACAATATGTATATATATTTTTAAGTATAAAAAAGAATATAATTTCCAGTATTTTACATACATATATTTTAGACCCATAAAATAATATATTTATGTAATAATGCCTATTGAGATTGTGGCAAGTATGCAAATGAGCAATACCGATCACATGACACCATATATACAGCACAGCTTCATATTTAAGGGATGAATGTAAATCCAAAGGGTTTTTACTATAATACATAAGTACATCTCTTGCACATATGCCTACAAAGAATACTGCAGCCACAATGAACTAGGAAATAATAATTATTGGTCATTTTAGAAACAAGTACAATTAACATTTATGTACCATATTTCTATGATGCAATGTCTTTTGTCA
This sequence comes from Ischnura elegans, assembly GCF_921293095.1. Taxonomy (NCBI): domain Eukaryota; kingdom Metazoa; phylum Arthropoda; class Insecta; order Odonata; family Coenagrionidae; genus Ischnura; species Ischnura elegans. The sequence goes on from NC_060253.1 coordinate 96,284,657, forward strand.
TACAAGCACTTTTAAGCTTATCACACATCTCATAAAAAAAGACTTAGGCAGACTGCAGCATTATGTACACTCTTGGACTCCTACTTACAAGCATGCAACTCACTGCATCTCAATGGGAGCAATACGCCATTGAAGAACATTTTAACCCGATTTACAGGCTGAGAATATCTCAGCACAAACATAACTCCATGGACTAGCATGAAGAAAAACATCATTGTACTTGATGATTAGAGAGTATCAATAGCTAACAGGGATATATCATGAATTTACCTCAAATTCAATCACACTGGAAACACAGAAATTAAATTTCCAAGGGAAAGTTTAGAATCAATTTGACATAACACATTTTAGAGTACTACTCTGAAGAGTATCAGGAAGAATTGGTAGGAGTGTTCTTGAAAATGCATTAGACGTTCAATTCACTTGAGCACACTTCATTTATATACAATTATATGAAAGTACCTTTGATGCAATCAAAATGTTTAAAAAAATCTACACTCAAGCCAAGAACACAACTTTACCTCAACTTCCACAAATAATTCTTGTTTAAATTGGCACAGCAGAATGCAACTATGTAGTTCTTGATTTTCCAGTACTCTTTTTTTTTTAACTACCTTGAAAAACCACTAAGGCACATCACAGTTTCAAAATCCTTCATTTTGGCTGGACTCAATACACACGAACAGTTAAATAAATAAGAAAAAATAGAGTCCAAATCACTTTAAATGTGCGCAATGGCCATTACAGTAGAACAATGTCAATCTGCACCTAATAAATTAGCTATACTTCTTCCCTTAGAATGTACAATTACATCAGTCAATTCTCTGCAAAGAATAAAATACAACAAAATGTTCCCATAAAATATTGACCATTACATTACGTTCATCCCACCCATTCGTTGTGAATATTTTACATCGTTAAGCCTGCAGATAGATTCATATTTGTACATTAATTCATTCAGTGGCTGAAAACCATATGGATACTAAATATGCCACGTTTTCTGATGCTTGAAACCAAACAGCCAATACCCTTAACTTAATGCAATAGCCAAAGAGCGAACTTAAGACTTTCTTTCTTTAACCACCAGAGAAACAAATTTTCTGCGTACTAATATATGCACCTACTCTCATCAATACTTAAAATTACTCTCTACTTCATATATAATGAATTATTGTTACTCCACAATTTACAGTTATCCTCAATTTCAACGACAGTCTGCCCACTATCAGACAAATGAAAAGCACCATTTAATAACAAATTAAAATCTAGTCTCTTCTGAAGAGATCCTTCAATTCACATATCTTCAACAGTTATCTCAATTGGGGGAACAAACCTCCAAGTGGTAGTAGATGAGGTCTCGGTATTAGAACCTGCTTTACCTAGATATCCCGATGCTCCTCCTTCAACTGACGAGCATGATATATCTACTTTATACTGCCCCGGAGTGAAAAATACAACTGAAGCTTCATGGTATGCTTCACCACCCTCACATAGCTGCAAAAAAATCAAAATTTATATTAATGAGATTGATAACTTCTCCATACTTTAAGAATACACTGATAAGTAAAAGGAAATATTTTCTATTACTAAGAAAACTCTAAGCAAGGTTGTAGAGTGACTGAGGTAAAATTTTTTTCTTGTTAATGCCTTGACTATTATTACAACCTCAGTTATATACATCCACAACAATTAAGTATTATTTAATTAAATGATAACATCGAAATTTTTCTAAGTCAAGAAATTAGGACATAGAAAACACAGACATCAGCGTAAAAAAGTATTTATTTTCATGCCACCGAAAACAGCTCGTGTTGTCCTTTACATCGGGGGTTTTCGACAATATTTAACATACGAACATTACCGAACAACCATGCCATGGATAGCAGAAACCTACCCAGGCAGGACTCGAACCTGCGACCTATTGTTTGGCAGGCGAGGACTTTACCCCGCTGCCACCGAGGCCGGAAAAAGAGTTAGCATTAAAAAAAGAGATTTTATGGTTATTTTCAGCAATCAGAGACAACTATTGCAATATCATTAAAGATTATGAAGGCCATCTTGGTACAAAATTCCAACATTCGCAGGGGCTGTTTTTTCCTCATTTCACTCATTGGTAGAGCCATTATAATCAAGAATGTAAACATTTCTGAATAGTTTTGATCAACTCAAAAGAGAGAAAGTGCTTGTGACAGAGACAGAGGTTCTTAACTAGCAGAATGAAAAAATATAAGGCAATTCAAAAAATTAATTTGAGATAATATCTCTGAACCTATAAGTAGTAGATCATTAATGACTTCTGCATTACTTAAATACTACCACTTTCGTTATGAGACTCTTGAAGAAAACTAAGTGAAACTGTCATCAATGAGTTACAATCAACACACTGGGAATCCAAGTAAAAGACAACACCTTATTCAAGTGCCACAAAAACCTAACTGGGTCATTCTTAGAACTATCAGATAAATCAATAAACACCTGTCAAAAGTTCTGTACACAGCTGACACTTAACAACTAACTCCTGTCGTGCTGGGGAGTTATCTCATTGGTATATTGCACTAACCCAAAAGGAGATTATGAAGATTTCAAAATTTGACTACATTTAGATACATTTTCATTGAATGTTTAATCATTAATCAGCACTCTTCTCTGCTGGAGCTCAATAGGCAGTCATGATCAACCAATTTGCAAAGGCACGCAAGACCCAATGGCGCGGGTGCCACGGTCCTGTCGCATAACACTATTAATATGGGCTGATGCTGTGGCCAACAAATACTACACTATACATGGAACAAGGGTATAGCAGTTACACCATCGCATTATATTCATTTAAATGAAACTATGTATATTAAAATATAACACTTACCTGAGGGAGAGGTACTCTGTTTACTGCCCCCGCTGTGGCAAGGCGAGTGTCTAATAGATAGTTGTTCACACCATTCCTATGGTCTTGGAAGAAACGAAGTGAAAGAGCTAATTTAGGCAGGGTAAACCTGTAATTAGCGAGATTAAGTGTGCCAGCAGAGGGATTACTTTCAGAGGTTCCAGGTACCACAGTTGGAGAGACAACTAATGAGGGTATTTCAGGGACGGAGTCTACTGGCTGGAGGGACAAAGTACTTTCTGCACTCTCTTTCACTAATTGGGGCTTCACTTCACTATCACTAGGGATCTGAGAGGACGAACTCTCCAAATGTTTTGATTGCTTATTATTATCTGAGAAATCCTTATTATGGCCATTGGATTCACTGATTGTTTGTGAGGATATCTTGCTAGACGAAGCATATCCCGGAGAGGACGGATCTTCTGAGCCCAAACCTGAGCAAACTTTAATTCTGACACCAAGACACAATGCATCCCCAACACTGCAAGTTATTTCCTCTTGAGGACGCACCAATTCAGAATTTACCATCACCTCTGCAAAAAAAAGAGGAGCGATATTACTACTCAAATATTATTAAAAGAATACAATTCATTTTATAAAAGCCTTAAAAATTATCCCTGCTCATTGTTTATTAACAAGATTGAAAGGAAGTAATAATAAGTGGAGAGGAATTAATTTTAATTTATGATTAGAGTTAAAGGAGATATAATGAGAATATCAGCTATTTAAATATGAATCATACAAATATGCCAAACATCATAGGCTTCAATCACTGATCAACGATAATTTCCGGCAAAGAGTGAATTCTTTTGATAATTCATGGTAGAGCAATCAGTTTTAACACATTCGCTGCAGAGCTGAAACTCTCTTCCCTCGTTAAATTGCTAGGAAACCCACCCATGGGTCATGCCTAAGTTCATTTTCTAGCCACTGCCAAGAGCTATCACGGCACTTCGCAGGCTCCCACTAATGAGAGTGGGTGGATGGAAAATGGAGGAATATGGGGCAACCACCACTCGGGCCCACTGCACCTGCACCTAAGCACCACCCACAAGGTGCCAATCCAATTTTTTTCAATTTTAGTTGTCAAACTCCACTCTGAAGTGAAGCAAGGGAGTGGGGTCACGCATCACCAAGAATGAATGCACTTCATAAAAAATTGCACACCAACTGGTTTCCTCTGATCATAAGTGGTGGGCCAAGTTGTGGATGGTCGGCCATTGAGCATGGCATTACCACGTCTGGTGCGAGTATGACCCATCGGTGGGTTACACTTGACTTCCAGTTGCACGACAAGGGATATCATGTGTAGTAGGGACACACCCAGTTTCATATCTCTAACTTCTCATTTTTCAAAATTGCAACAGCAAGCCGTAAAATGATAAAATGAAGAACAGTAGCATATTGGCAATCGCACCGGGAAGAAGTCGGTTGTAGCCCACTGCGGAAAAAATGCCAAAGATAATGCCATCCAATAATTGTCATTATTAAAAAGGAAATTTTCAGAATGACCTTGACGAGTATCTTTTTTCTTTAAAAAGACTTTTTCTGAACATATGCTATCGGATCAAAATTATTCTTCTGCGGTTCAGTTGTGCATCTTACACATTTAATATATGAAGACAGGGTCTGAAGATAATCATTATCTGATGGGTAAGAAAATGACAGATAATACTTTCTATAAAATTTATGAATGTTTCAATTGTCAGCCAATCAAATGGAATTAGAGACAACAGACAAAATCTACCGTATAAGCGTGTGTAAGAGGCGCACCTTTTTTCCCAAAAATTGTAGCCGAAAATGGGGGTGCGCCTCTTACACAAACTTCTTATCCTACCCCCTCCCCTTCACCGGTCGCAAGTCCAAGGGGAACTGAGTGGCCTTGTTTTTCAGCGTGAGTCAGTCATCTGAAACCCTAGGTCAAAAACAAGCGGCTGGCAGGGGAGTTTCTCCCTTAGTGACGCATTTTTAAAATGCTCCTGTTTGCTTTTCTTACTCATAGGCATCGTGCCGTCACGTCGGTACCCCAGAGGTGAACACGGAAAAGATCGCGCGGGGTATTTCACTCCGGAGGGTGCGCTAAATTTACTGCCACGAGTGGGCATCCCGCGGCATTTATACTGCAAATAGTAATAGCGTATCAAACGTACAGAAGCGCGTAGTTTTGAAGGACAATACCTGGTTAATAGTCAACATGTCTTGCTGAGTAATTTCCATTACGCTGAGGATCTGATTTTTCAAAAATCATATTCAGTCGCAAATATAAGGATTATTGCAACTGATAATTGTATTGGTGTCAAAACCTGCTGTTTAAAAAATTCGAACGAGTGTGTTCATTGTTGGACTAAATGGTGGATAGAAGAAATCGGAAATGCTTATAAGTGAAGAGCGCTGAAGGAGAGGTCAGGGGAAGGAGCGCGCTCCCTCCCCTCCGTGTTTCAAGCAACGAGGCTATGAGCGAAGGAGCAAGGAAAGAACAAGTCCGATCTTGCATGTGACGTCGTTGCCTTCAAAGCAAAGGGGTGAAGGCGCAGCAATGTGATGTACGCAGTTAGCATTGCCTGAAGTTTCCAGTCCGTCTCGTCTTGTTTGAATGTGCTTATACTACGCATGTTTCTTCCGAAATTGTGCTGTTTGGACTTTGTTGAATATTAGTAGCCTTGTTTTAACTATAAATCTTTGTGTCAATCAATTAGAGCTTAAAAAACTTAAATGCTGTCAGATATACGTCGCATTAGGTCTCATAATTTGTAGAACTTCGTGCGTGTCATACAATTGCTGAAAGCTATCGAGATATCTTCGAGCTCAGTAGGTGACTCACCTAGCATGGCCTCCAGAAACTAGGAGAATTGAGCCTAGTAGACCGAAAAAGGTCAGTTGGTGAGATGGGGTAGGGATGAAACACGTTTCCTTTGTTCCCCTGTAACTTGATATTTTCCTATTTTCCTGTGTGGTCTCGGAAAGGAAGAAAAAAAGGCAGAGGCATTGGCTGAATGAGGGCAGAGTGTGGCTCCGTTAAATCTACGACGTGGTTATTATCCTACGGTGCTGAGATTGCCCCGATTGTGGTCCAATCTCTTGGGAAGGTTCATGCGATGTGCCTGTCATGTTTTGCCTTAAAATTTTCCGCGGCTGCAATTCTATTGCAATACTCCTATGAGAGCTTTTAAACAAAATTCTTCGTGAGTAGGACAAGCATCGTAGAGCAACGGCGTCTGCGAAGTGAGGATCGGAACTCTTTCTACTCCCTCTTATGCCGCTACTACCGCAGTTAGCAGTTATCAAATTTTCCTCTTTCAATTAGTATTGAAAGAGGAAATTTCTATAACAGCCGAAATTCCAGGCATACGTCTGCAACACCGCACGATAGGATAAAAAAATGCCGCAAATTTTTTTTTCTTTATAGCTTCGATGCTCAAAAATAGGGGTGCGCTTCTTACACGTGTGCACCTCTTACACACGCTTATACGTAGGGATGGGTCGAATAGTAGATTTCTCGAATTCGAATATCGAATTCGAATATCAAATCATTGCTCGAATATTCGAATACCTCGAATTTCGAATACCTCGAATACTAAACGATGAATGTGAAAATGTTTGACTAGGTCGCCTATGCAGCAGGAAACCCGAGATTTTGGCGAGTAATTGTGATTGCCTTTAAAGGATTCAAACAGGAATTTAGCTGATTAATGGAATATTTTAATTTTATGTAAACAATAGGGTAGTTTCCTTCATTAAAGAAAACGAAAGGCATTGATTGTGATTCGTTAACCACCATTGGTGTATTCATAATATACATATTATTTGGTTCTAGAAATACCGGTTTAGATTAATGGCGATGGTCAATTTTTTCCTCATTTGAAAAAGGCCAGATTGGCGCCCATGCGATGCCACTCCTCGTGACATCACAGGGACCTTGTTTATACACGAGAGGATAGCAGTTTTACATCGTCTGAGGTTACCAATGCATGCGTGAGGCACAGAGCTCAGGGAAACATGTCTTAATAATCACTTATTAAAACTGACTAAGTTCGGAAAGTTTTCTTCGTTTGATAAGGTATTAATAATCCTTATTTAAGCCAAGGGCTACCTGCTAGCATGGTACTCGGCTACCTGCTAGCATCCTGCGTCGTATTAGCGCTCAGAGCCTCACCCCTAGGTCACCTCACTCGCGGCAGCGGGAAGCAGAACGACGTCACGCGGAGTTTTTCCCGGCAATCATACTTACTCGCGCGCTTGAAAATTTTCACTTTTAATTTAATCGCGAAAAATAGATATCGTCTTATAAAAATCTAAAAGCGTTAAATACGTACTCCAGGAGTACATATTAATATTTCGATTTAGGCAATAAAAAAATAATAGAAAAGCGCCCTATTTGAGCATTACGCCAAAATGCTAAGCCTCCGTCGTATTTCTTCGTCTGTCCGGCATTTATTTTCTTGCGTAAAATGCTTAAATAAAGTCAGAAATACGTCGTGTTTGGTCTTTTTCTTTTTTAAATTACGCGCACATTACCAATATTTCAATCCAATGAAGGTGTAATAATAATTGCCGAAAGTCATTGTTAGACACCTTTCGGGCTAGTAGATGACTCATGCAGCAGTTGACCTCCGGAAAGGGGGAAATTCGAAGCAGGTAGGTAGAAAAAGGTCAGTGGGTGAGAAAAGGGGGTGGGCGCGAGACCAATTTTATTTTTCTCGCGTAACTTGATATTATTTTCGAAGCTAAGGTCTTCGTAATACTATCCCTGCGCGAGCCGGGACCTTTTGTTTGATTTCGGAGAAGAGGAAATCGTCGGAGGGGGTGGGGCGAACGCTGAATGGAGGGGGATAGCGGATCGTGGGAAATGCGCCAATGTCACTATCTCACGGCACTGAGTTTCTCCCTATGGTGGTTTCATCTCCTGGGGAAGATTCAAAAGTGCCTGTAGTTATTAGCCACAAAGTGCACATGGTAAACACCTCGTCTTTTTTTTTATCAAAAGATGGATGCGGGAAAATGGTCAGTGGGGCAGAAAGAGTGAAGGGTGAAACGCGATTCTATTATTTTCCGGTAACTTGATATTTGTTCGAAGCTAAGGTCTTCGTAATACGATTCCTCCACGAGCTGGGACTTTTTTTTATTTTGGAGAAGCGGAAATCGTGAGAGTGGCTGAGGCGAATGCTGAATGGAGGGGGATAGCGGATCGTGGGAAATACGACAATGTTGCTATCCCACGGCACTGAGGTTCTCCTGATGGGGGACACCTGGGATTTTCGGATTTTTTTTACCCGATCAATTTCGGTTCCCCGCGTCGAAATCTTTTCGCCGCTCTAACCCGCAAATTTGATGTAGTTCGTCAACTTGCATAAAACGGCGCTGCATGGACTAAAAGAATAGAGTTCTCTCCATTTTTCCGAGTCAGCTACGAACGACGTGCGAGCGACAGTGTATGACGCGAAATTCAAAGTATTCGAGGTATTCGAGACGGCACCTTTGGCATAACTATTCGAGATCTCGAATATCGAATACTTTCTAGTATTCGAGGTATTCGAGTATTCGCGGATACTATTCGCACATCTCTACTTATACGGTAGTTCCTCACATAGATAGAAAAATCGATGATTAGTCTGAGGAAAAATGTTGAACTGACAGCTTGATTGTTACCATCAATATTTTGTACAATTCCCTAATTTAATACGCACAGCATATTTTTATTTAGATGATCAATGAAATAGGTTTTGTGAAAAAAGTTAATTCTATGATTTCTAGACCATATCATGAATAAAAGAGAAGGACCGACACCAAAATTTAAATAGTGCTAATTCCAATTTACTTACCCCATATTAATGGAGAGGCTTTGATAATTTGTAGCATTTCTCGTGAACATTGAAATCCAGAGAGTGACGCTTTCCCTCTGGTCCCAGTTCCAGGAAGACTCCAACGCAAATCCACCAAGGAGGAAATGTGTTGACTGCATATCACCCCCTCCATCTCTGCTGCATCCATTCTTCGACTAGAAGGACTTGCCTGGCATCAAACAGAAAGAGTTGTAAATGCATTTATTCGTGCAGTATTCTATGAACTCGACAAATGACCCAGCAAATCGAGAATCAGGATCCATTGTTAGCCCTTTTTGTGCATACATAGTAAATGAATTGATTGTGACTGCCTGATTGCAAACAAATCTATGTCAGTGCCTCATAGACATTCTAACATATACTCATCTTTTCTATCACCACAAACTCAAAGCTGGGATTCAAAAATTTGATTAATTATTATAATTTTAGATTTTATAAGCCATCAAGCTGAAACCAGTGACGTACCCTTGGGGAATATTTTCGATTAGATTGTGTCAGCAGTTTCGACAGAGGACATCGTTGAAGTGGAATTGGCACACGACATGACTCTCCAGCTTCCATCAGAATCGACTTGATAGGAGTGTAGCAGAGCTCCAACTCAGAGCCAGATGCATTAATTGCATCTAGCACTAAGTAGAATTGGGAAGGCCTGTGGAAAAATTGTAAAAAATGTTGAGAAAAACAGAATACTTTTGAGAGCTTTCACCAAATATTGCAAAAATACATGTATAGTCCAGCCACCTACAGTATTACATCAGAAATTTTGGGCCAGTTAATTTTTAAACATAAGAAATAAAGTCACAAATTTATGAAAAGCTCAAATGATATGAATCTATAAAAACACATGTAGCTATCATCTAAAGAGATTCCCATGGTTTTCAAGTGCAAGCAATGCTCAATGGCACATAAAATGAGTTTGATTGGTTTAAACAAATAAACAAAAATTTTTGGCCCATTGCTGTTATTTATGTAGGTAATTTTCATTGATGTGAAATTAATATAATACAGAAATCACTTTACACTAGAATGTGTCTTAAAAGCTTGAATTCCACTAGATGCCACTGGTTGCATTTTTTTATTCACCACCTAAGTTTCATCATGCCTACCACCTGCTGTAGTATGGCAGACTGAGAGTACCTCTATTCCCCAGTATCTCACGTTTGATGCAGCAAGGGCTTAATTTACTTTCTATTGCATAATACAAATAAAATACCCCCACTTACGTTTCCGCTGGAATGACATCCCAATTAGTAAGTCGTACAGATGGTCTTATTTCCATGCACAATGCCACAGAACAGACCCGGCAGAAGCCGCCAACCATTCCGGGGCCACCAGAATACTGGATTTTGAGCAAGCCTTCTATTGTCTGAGGAAGGAAAAAAGATAATTTAACAATACATAAAGTAATATTATAGTTTCATGGAAATTAAAAACCAGGTCAAATAAAAACCAAAGGATGATGATAAAGCAGAATCTTGATGCAACAAAATTAAAGGTACCTAAAAAGTAGCAAATTCATTATTGCAAAGACAAACTTTTTTTAATTAAATTTTTGGTGCTTTAGCTTACAATATAAGTTTCGATGAAGTCAATAAATTCTCAAAACATTGAATGCATTCTTCTTATTAACAGGCAAATTATGATTATAACATTGTAACGGTATTATTCACAATTTACATGTTCTATCAACATTTTAAACGGCCTAAACCTTGTCCAAATCTACCATCACGTAAAATATGTTATTTCCATGAAAGAAACTAGTCAAACAAATGTAATATTCATTGGAGATGGCATATTTTTTTTTAAATGCGGCAGCACACCAGCGTACATGCCACAGGGCTTTGCATCGCAATTTCGTAAATGACGAGTAAACAATGATCCCTGGAAATTCAAAAGCGCAAAATAATTATTAAGTATTCATTTTGTCCTCTAGTGAAGAGTTAATTTAAGAATTTCCATGATCTTATAAGCTGGTTTCTGAGAACCACACTTCCGAGGCTGCATGATGAACTGGACGAGATCACTAATCCAGAAAGTAGCTTCTAAGGATACGATTAACCACTTCCCCATATCATAAAATAATCTGTAAGACACTGTACCACACACTTGTGCTGGGTCATACATTGCCCAAGAGGTAACTACCACCGGACATGGTTCCAAGATGATGGAGCACAATCAAACCCCAGTGCCATTCATCTAGATTGGGAAACCAGCATCTCGAGGTTCCCATTAAGTCAAATGGTGCTCAAAACCGCCATCACTCACATGAGGGACAGTGAGCATAAGCAACTGTGAACAAGCAGGGGAGGCCGTGACTTCAATACAATCTTGTGAGCAAACAGAATGTGATATACAACTGCAGTGGCATTCCTGGGGGTCTGGACCCCCCCCCCTCCCCAAAATATAAAAACATGATTACTTTGCTTAGTCATAAAAGAAAACTAAATATTGAAAAATCATGTATTCATAAAAGATTTTTGTGAAAATGAAGTTTTTTTTCACTATGAAAACTGTTTTAAAAAATTAGTGAAAATCCCTCTACTTCGTACCATGTTTTCCAAAAATTTTCCTCCTGACCCCCCCTGGTTTTGGACACTCCTCCCCTCAGGAATGGTAAAAACAGATAGTCCTTATTGAACAAACAAAATAACAAGGTGTGAGAAAAATAATACTCGCAAAAGACCTCAAGCACTATTTCTTGATATTGTATTGAATAAACATAGAATAAATACAACTCGTATTTACTTTCACCACATACAACAAGGAACATATAAATAAACATACCTGAACAGAATTTTGCCAATGAGCTCCATGAAGTTCAGGAAGGTTTGGAACACGGCCAGATGTGGCTGAAGTGGATGCTGAGCTACTCACACTGCTGGAATTGGACCGGATGCTACCACCCGACCTACAATGACAATTCAAATCATTCAATACTAGAGATGGGTCGAATAGCAGATTTCTCGAATTCGAATATCGAATTCGAATATTAAATCATTGCTCGAATATTCGAATACCTCGAATTTCGAATACCTCAAATACTAAATGATGAATGCTGGAATGTTTGACTCGGTTTCCTATGCAGCAGGCAACACAAGATTTTGGGGAGTAATTTTGATTTACTTTAAAGGATTCGAACAGGACTTTAGCTGATTAATGAATATTTTAATTTTATGGAAACAATTGGGCATATAATTAATTCAACTAACATCGCTTTACCCCCACTTCTGCTGCCAAGTGCTAGCTGACAATCTGAGGCATTTTGCAAAATACAAGCTCTTTTCCACCGAATTTTCTTCAATTATTTTCAGTGCATCTTTGGGAGTTCTCACGAGATAAGAAGATGAATTGGAATTGCTATCAGGGAGAAACCAAATATTCTGTGAAAATATCCCTTTGTCTGGGACTGTAAAAATAAAGATTTATAGCACCACTCATTAATTGTAACTTGATATATGCTTTCGGAAAAAAATACCGCATCAACTTCCGAGAAGCTCTGCTGCTCATATCGAGTTTCGCCAGAATGCTAACAATAAGTCTCCGTCGTATTTTGACATTTATTTCTTTGCGTAAAATGCTTCAATAAACTCAGAAATACGTCGTGTTTGGTCTTATTCTTTTTGAAATTACGCGCACATTACTAATATTTCAATTCAATAAAGGTGTAACATCAATTGACGAAAGTTATTCTTAGACACCTTTTGTGCTAATAGATGACTCATGCAGCGGTTGACCTCCGCAGAAATGGAGAACTTCGAAGCTGGTAGGAAAAAAAAGGTCAGTGGGGGAGGAAAGGGAGGGCCGGAAACACGTTTCTATTGTTCTCGTGTAACCCGGTATTTTTTCGAAGCTAAGGTCTTCGTAATATGATCCCTGCGCGAGCTGTGGCCTTTTTTTATTTTGAAGAAGAGGAAAGCCTCAGAGCTAGTGCTGAATGGAGAGGGATACCGGACCTTGGGAAATGCGCTAATGTAAGTATCCCAAGGTACTCACACAGCAGTTGACCTCCAGAAATGGGGAACTTCGAAGCAGGTAGCCAGAAAAAGGTCAGTGGGTGAGAAAAGGGGGGAGGGCGTGAAACACGTTTTTATTGTTCTCGTAACTCGATATTTTTTTCGAAGCAGGGGTCTTCGTAATGCGATCCCTGCGCGATCTGGGGCCTTTTGTTTGATTTCGGAGAAGAGGAAAGCGTCAGAGTGGGTGAGGCAAGTGCTGAATGGAGGGGGATAGCGGATCGTGGGAAATGCTCTAAGGTTGCTATCCCACGGCACTGAGGTTCTCCTGGTGGGGGGAATCGGGGATTTTCGTATTTTTTCACCCGACGATTTTCGGTTCCCCTCGTCGAACTCTTTTCACCGCTAAAATCCACGAATTTGATGTAATTCGTCAACTTGCGTAAAACGGCGCTGCGAGCACTAAATGACTACAGTTCTCTACATTTTTCCGAGTCAACTACCAACGACGTGCATGCGACAGTGTATGACGCGAAATTCAAAGTATTCGAGGTATTCGAGGCGGTACTTTTCGCATAACTATTCGAAACCTCGAATATCGAATACTTTCTAATATTTGAGGTATTCGAGTATTCGCGGATACTATTCGCACATCTCTATTCAATACCTTAAATTTCAAAGTACCGTATATCTCCGAATATAGTCCCCCTCTGAATATAGTCCCCCCCCCCCTAATTTTGAGACCCCAGTTTTGGGAAAAATTTTAAAATGCAAAGGAAGGCAGTTTTTCTGTGGTTAGTAAGTTAAGATTCTAGACTCAATAAAAACTATTTTTTTCTGTGAATAATAAGAACAAATCTGTTCACACATTTTCCATCACAACAAAATAACTATTCCTAAAATATGTTGTTATCCATTGCATGTATCAGTAATTTATAGTTCCTTAACCAGATGTAATGAAGTAATGAGAAAATTTTAAACTATCCAAGGCTATTGTATTTTTTTAAACACTCACAAATTATTAATATTTTTGATTTCCAAATGACTACAGACAATGTAAATATATAAGCTTTAACATAAAGCCCATAAAGAGTATTGCATTTGGCCCTGAAACTTCCTTAGACCCAGTATAACACACCCATCAAGTCATGTCAAATCCAAGTGACTAGAAGAATTTAGGAAATCTAAATAAAATTGTGTTAAATAAATTATAAATATTATAAAAATATTGCCATCTAATGCCTGCTAAGCAAAATAATTAAACTACGGGACTTACAAATATCAAAGTAATAAAATTAAGAAATAAACTTTTTCCACCAAACATAAACACTGAAAAAATATGTTATCAATTTTCAATGCCTCGTTGCGAATCATTGCATAAGTTACACAAAGAGTTTCTGCTCTGCATTTGCGCACAAATTCGACGATATTTTCCTCTAATTCTATGAATCTGCCGCATTGAGACCCCCGAAATGACTTCCGTGATGTATTAGCGCTTTGCAATCTCACCAAAGACTTTCTTTCCACACCAAATTTTTCAGCCATTATATGAATACTATGATTTACGGCGCATTCTGCAACGGCTATTTTTAAATTGGCATCGAAACTCCGTCTTTGATGGCTTCTAATCTGCCGCAGGATTGATCCTCATCTTTCTACTTGATCCATCACCTCACTGTTGAACATAAAATTATTTTTAATAAAGAAAATATCGCGGAAATAATTGTGAAATATTATGTGACGTAATTTATCGATCCTACTTACCCTGGCGAATTGAAGATATTCCTCCATAAATTGAACGCACTTTCGATGCTGAGTCGCTGGATTTCGATCAAATGCAGTAATGCCGGTGCTTCTGGTTTAAAGCCATTGATTATTGCGCCTTTTCAGAAACAAATGCATAACTATTGCGCATTCTTGTTCTGTGAAGGCGGTAAAGGCAGTGGTTGTAAACACGAACCGCACGGGCACATGGACATATAGTAGCTACGGCCGCAATGAAATGCGAAATTGTCACGAAAGGTTTACTTTATCTGTTTATTTTTCGCAATGATTTAAATCGTGTTACTATTAAATGAGCGACGGGTACATATACTATTGATTCAATTCTAGTGTTCGATTAGTGTGATAGTGTGTGTTTAGTTTTAATTTTAATTACTTATTGTTTTGCGTCATAAAGTGATCAGTGTCGATTGAATTATTCTAACAATACTTTTCCAAGAAAAATTAACGGCTACCCCATGGATTCCATGAAAACGCGTATTCGATATGCTCTTTGAATCGGAAGAATCGTATCTTTACAACATTTGTGGCAAAAATTGTCTTAATTTCCGGTAAAACGTGGCAGTATTTACTCATATCTTCGATTATAATCCTCATAAATATACTCAAATAGAAAGACTACGAGAAAATTAGCCATTATGCCGTTATTTATAACTTGATGGTCACCTTTAGTATGCTAAATTGGATAACACTCGATTATAGTCCCCCCCCCCTTACTTTTCCTCGGCCATTTTTGGAAAAAAAGGGGGGACTATATTCGGAGATATACGGTACTTACTAATAGTGAGAATAATTACTACCATTTCTTCTGATTTAAAATGTGCATTTCCACAGGAATGGGTCCTCTTAACTCTAAAAGTAAATTCCTATACAGTAAAATAATACAAGGAACATATAAAGGAACATACCTGAACAGAATTTTGCCAATGAGCTCCATGAAGTTCAGGGAGATTATATACATATACAGTAAAATAATACATGTATTATTTTACTGTATATGTATATATGGGACGATAGTAACAGTAAATTGTAGAGGAGACAATAAGATTTCATTTAACGACAACAATGATGTCCTTCCTTAGTGAAATTGATATAAAGTAAGCGTACAAATATCTTGTGGTCAAAGTTTAGCATGGGCTTATCCTGAGTGATATACATCCCAGATGACATCCATGGACATGGAGTCATTATAGCGTTACTGCAATCACTAGCAGTCATTACAAGCCGATGATTTCCCTGTGCTATTCTACATGACCAAACCAACATAATAAAGTCACTTGCAACAACTAGCTACCTTTGCAATAGGTCATTTTCTTTGGATGGACTTCATAATGGATTTACACTGAACAAGGTAAAGGCATTCATTGTAAGTACAATTTTAAAATCATAAAATTTAAAGGACGGAACACATATGGGAGAATTTTATGTTTTCTCTTTATTTTAGCCTATTTTGCTGACAGCTAATGATTATTAATGAAAAAAATAACATTCACCATGTAATAATTAAAATTTCTCAAATCAAATTTCACATTCACCATGTAATAATTAAAATTTCTCAAATCGATTTGCATTCACTAATATCTTATGACACTGAATGTTGATGGGAGTAAACCTCAATGACGACAGCTGCAAATATTTTCTCATCTTTGGGAAATGTTGGAGGGGAAACATTTTTCTTTCCATCATGAAAACGAAAAAATAATTTTTTTCCCAGTTACTACTACCACTACTTGCAGTGCTACATCTATTCTGTAGAATTTAGATTTAAGCTACCACTTCGCTAGCTTTGAAAGAGTTTCTCAAAAAGTTCAGCAGCAAGGCGATGAACTCATAAGCAATCTATTTATTCCCCATGCTTGCTATTGATAACTGTATTTGAAGGCATATAAGACGTACTCTAATTTCAAAATGGTACACTAAAGAAATAAAGTCCGTGTGAAGGCACATCTCTCCAATCACTTAAGTTAGTTCTTCTCAGATCTTATACGATTGTATGAATCAAAGCGAGATATCGAATGAGCCTGATCACATATGTATACCAATCTCGTTCCATATCTCACTCCCAACTCCTTCGATATCTCAGAAGCGAGCAACACGAAACTAATTCATAATATAAAAAAATAAACGATAAATAATGACACAATAGCAATGAGCTTAATAATAATAGCTACTATATACTTCAATCGAATAATATATAAAAGTAAATATAATAGAAAAAAAAAAGTATTGAATATTAACCCAAGGAGGTCGAACCAGCACAGATAAGGCACAGGTGATTATTTTGACCTACTATTTTCGAAAAAAGGTCTCTCTCATAAGTCGTCAAGTAGGGTATTTGCACTTGCAAATAATAGCATTGCAAAGGTATGAATTCAAATGATGATATCATCGCGAGCATAAATTTTGTTAACATCCCCAATTACAGCCTATTTTCCCCATTAAATTCATTTCACTCTACTGTCAGCATCACAAGTGGTGACTTTTGTAAACCTATTTAAAGGAACATAGCTTGAAGGCACATTTAACAGATGACTAGAGAATCCTTTATTGTAATACTCATGAATAAAACATTGGAACATGTATTTCCCATCCTCTCTAAAAGTCCCGAAAATGGAAAATCCAACTCATCTCTTAACTTTACCAAAATTATATATGTTCAAAAAATGAGATGAATTTTGAATGAATTAGCAAAATTAAATTCTTAAAAAATAAACGTCAAAGTCTTTTGATAATCGTAGAACTACACAAAAAAATAATTACCAAAGATTTAGGAAAGGCATAATTACCTCATGGATGCAAAGGATGCAGCTGAGTCAGGTCTTTTATCCCTAACTCCACCCAATCTCGATGGCAATGAACTGGAACCGGAGGTTGGTCCCACGCTACTTCCACCACGAAGCATAGAAGATGCTAAGCTACTGTAGTCACCACCTAATCACAAGGGTGAAGAAATTAATTAGATTAATACTGAAAGACATTGATTATTATACTTAATTACTTCAATTTTTTCAAGTCTATTTCTCACTTTACCTTGAAAATTCAACACTGACCAAAATCAGGGTAAGAGTGGTAACCATAACCATTTGATAGAGGCAATATTTCTAAAACATTTTGTTTTTTGCCATAAATTATTCACAGGGAATGGAATATTAGCAACAAATTTTAAACTCATGAAATTTTCCAAATCACAAAATACAAATTGGATGCCAAACACCCCAATTTATTTCCAAATCTTCCCATATGCTGTCACTATTTCCAACAGGAACCATATTCATCAACAAATTAGTTTCATTTTGCAATCATAATTCAGTCAACATATTTTCCTAATAGTATAATGGTATGAAAATAATGGAAGTAGCATAAAAACTGAAATTATAACTTAATATTCACTTATATTAATGCAAGCAAAACAGGTCTTCTTGTAATTAGCCATGTTGACTTCGACTAATGCTCATGAAACACTGACTTCTTCTTCCGATATGTGCTCTGGAATGGTGTTCCTACACTTGATTTTCAAAATGTACAGCAATTTTTTAAATTTTGCCCATCAGGACGAAAGTTACCTTTTTTGGTACCCTTAAGGGGACACAGGATCTGAGGAAGGAGTATCCTAAGTTTTGCAACTTAGAGAATCAATCTCTTGGATAATCAACACAAAGTGAGCATAAACCTGGCACAATTCTTACCATCTTCCCCGTCTGGGCCTCCATCGCCTCCCTCAGGGGGTAGACCACCGAGGAATTTACCAGCAGCGTAGAGGTAGAGCGTGAAGCTGGCAGATGCACCTGGGGCGATGGGAAGCTGGGACGCAACATTCTCCTTACTCCATCGGAACATTTTGCCTTCATCCTCATCTGAGTCACTTGATGGGATTTCTCCACCCCACACACCCTCAACGCCGGCCATGGTTACATTCAACATCTCTATTGGCACACGCCCCGAATTAGAGATAGTGATTGTACACTCTTGGCTGAAATTACACACAGATCATGTCACACGTTAGACGATGCTTCATGATGCACAATTATCACAATTAAACTTCGGAGTCAAAACTATTCGTTATTTCTGATAGTTTCATGCAGTATAAGCCATGTCATCGAATGCTATAAAAATGCCAAACAAGTTAATCAGAAATGTGATTATGCAGAGAGCTAACAAACAATTGGTGGGAAAGCATATTTTTTATGCTCTACATGGTGGTACTGTTTGGTTTCAAACATCGATTTTACCATCTTGTCCTGCTAGAACCTTAAACAAGAAAACTAAATATATATCATATAAAATAAAATGTAATTAAAATGACATGAAAACAGGGATGTTTTGCCAATTATTTTATACAATGAATGATCATACAGCTATGTTACTTTTAAGCTCTTACTATTTCATATACAGGCGGTCCCCAACTTTCGTACACAATGCGTTCCCGAAAACTTGTACGAAAGTCGAATGTACGAAAGTCGAACCATTAACTTCCATACTAATTAGGGGTTACGTTCCAAAAGAGCAGAATATACGTACTAAAACCTTTTTTTTCACGGAATTCATTTCAATTGACTTAATTTTAATAATATGTTAATAAAACTCCTCAAATCATCTATTTTCTTTCGAAATTACGCAGAAAATGCAAATAAAAGTTTAAAAAACAAGAACTCCGTTGGCTATCGAGTGACTCTTGGCGTTTAACTTGAAATTCCACTTATTACGTCCACTATAAATAAAAGGACATATCAAGAAGCATAACAAAATGTAGTTGTTGAACCCGCACTCTGGATACCTTCTAATTTTTACACCAAAATTCGATATTTGGCAGGTGACATTCGTGATCGTGTATATTCCGCATGTTATTCAAAAAAGACAAAAAGACAAACGGAATTTGTGGATATTTCGTGCAATATCGTTGCTGAAGGTTTACATGAATTAAACAGCACTCAAACGAAAAAACACAATTATGTACAAAGATCTTACTAGTTTTATTGAAAGCTATTTGATGATGCCTAGTCAACTTCTTTTGAAAAATATCTTCAATGAATGCTTTCTTCTTCTCTTGATAAAGGAGCCTATAGCAGGCAGTCTCTCTCCCAAATAAATCACCTAGATTAGAGTCAATTACCAACAATTCCCTTCATTATATACGTTCGTATTGTTCGCATTGAATGTTGGGATGCGCAATAAACATCGCGGGAATTAAAAAAAAAATTACAGACCAACGTCCGAAAGTCCGAATTTAGCGTACGAAAGTCAAGTAAAAGGTGTCAATTTTGAACGTACGAAAGTGCGAATTGTACGAAAGTCGAGTGTACGAAAGTCGAGGACCGCCTGTAAATGAGAATTGGTAGCATTCAAGTGTAAATACAAAGATTTTCAATAAATCACTTTTTAATATTAAATTGAAAATGACTCGAAAGCTAACCTTTCACCAGCATACAGAGAAGCAGACGCACTGGTCACAACAGAATAGTCAGATGTACCACTAGCACCACCAGGTCGCCTGGATTGAATGCCTGATGATGCTGAAGAACCAGCGAGAGAGCTAAACGTCGCACTGCGTGGGAGGGACGTTGACACAGTAGCCAGTGGCAAGGCAGGAACCACCTTAAGCACTATTCTCGGCAGCCTTGGAATTCCAGGAAGTGGCAGATCTCTTAAACGGCAATTTGACTTCACACCCAACACATGAGTTGAATACCCTAGGAAAAAATTAAGACTCATAAATAATCAGGATCTCATTCTAAGGGATGACATAATGCAAAGAACAAACACCCAAAGATGATTAACAAGACTGGCTTCGAGTTGAACAAAATATCATAACAAGGGAAAAACTTTCAGTAATAGTCATATTTAAAGTGTAATTGGCCCCCTTTAGTTCATTATGTACATGAATGACCTCTGCTCCTGAATTAGCTGTAACATTCGTTAATTTGCTGACAAGGTTGTCATCTACCGTGAAATACGTGATCACTCTTGAATATGAAATTCTGCCATTGGATTTCAAAATTGTTTATCTGTGGAGCCAAGAGTGGGGACTCGAACTTAATAGTACTTAAAGAGTACTTTCAGAGGTCATTGACCATAATCACCAGAATGAACTTATTCTGAACATTTAGGAAGGGAAGGAGGAGGAAATAAGGGTCTTCGAATTTTTCCAGGAAGCACATCCAGTCGCCAGTATTGAAGGTAAATTCCTAACTGGCAATGGAATCATACAAAAAAAATCTTAAATTCATCACTATGGTTGCATCCCACCTTCGGATGTTTATGTCGAAGATCAGATTCAAAGACATGCGTGAACTCGTTGCTCATCCTGTGACGATGCAACCCACAGATAAACTCTGAATACCAAACCCTCTTACAAAGAAGTTGCCATTTTCCCAGACCTGCTGAATTTGTAATTGATTTACCATAATATAAATCACAAATAAGTGCCACAAAAATTTGCTTTAAGAAGGAAGTTACCTATATAACAAAATTCCATTATCCAAAATGTACTTCTTAAAAAATACTTTCATTGCAATGATTGCACTTTTTGAATGCCCAATAGCACTTTATAAATTTTTTTCTTAAATCTAACATGGACCACTAATATTTTTGATGTTCAATAACATATTTCATTACAGTTTATCAGTGGACTTCAGACACAACATTTACAAGTGAAAGAGAAGAAAATTGCACCTAATATATGAAGTTCTCCTGTTTCTTTTGGAATTCCCTTCAGACTGACTGGATGAGGCCCTGATTCAGTCGGCAGCGATAGTGACGATGGTACAGTCTCAAAAACAAGTTCATCAGTGAGCAGCCTCTGAAAGTGAAAATAGAAGGTTTGTCCACACCAAAAACAATAAAGCATTGCAGTAATACAAGAAAATAAAAAAGAACTTTCTTAAGAATCTCTATGCACAGCTGTTAATCACGACTTGAAACAGAAAAACAATAAAAAGACTTATAGAATTGGTTCATTATATCTTGGGCTAATGCATCACATGCCAAAAACATGCAAACACCCATAACTTGGAAACTAGGATTCACAGAATCCAGAGGATTAAAATTATAATGATGACAGATAAAATAAGAAAGAGTGAAATATACAGTACACTGTTTGCAGCCAACCTCAGAAAGAAGAAAATATATATGGATATAAAAATGGCATTCTAAAATCAATGCTAACCATTACTTTTTAAAGTTTTCAAAATAGCAGGCATTTTCTTTAAATAAAGTCACAAATACTTTCTAATTTCTGTTTAATAATTTCTTTTTGATAAAACATAGCTACTTGAATAAAAAAACAAATCAACTCACCATGTTTGAAACCTTTAATTCAAAGGGTAGAGGATTGCTAACTTTCATTGCTACTTCACAAACTTCACCTTCCACCCATGAGAATTCTGAGCAAGAAAAAAATAAAAAAAAACAGAACAGTTATGATATGTACAATGAAGCTTGAATAGGAAAAAATGGTATCCGCTACATGGTCAAACCCTTAACAGCTTTCAATTTTTTTTCATGCAATGGCACTATAATGGCCATTGCTAAAATTGCATAGCTGAGAACAATTCAATCAAAAGCTGATCAAAATTGATTTACCCAATGCGATGCCAAAATAAATTACACTGATAGGCTACCTATGTCAACTAAAGATGATCTTTCCATCATAGTCACATTTCAAAATGATGATGTAAAAAATTTACAAACATACTGGCTTTTTTTGGACTAGACAAGATAATTATAAAATTAGAAGCAGAGTAAATTGAAGAAGAGTGAACAATTCTCATTACTTTCATTCTCTAGTTTCAGAGATTACATTTACTGGCCCCCTCTTTTTATAAAAATACTGAATCATATTTCTGCTGCCTCAACATATTTTTAAAGAAGATTTCTCAAAATTCCACAGGAACTACAGCAGCTGCAGACAATGATTAAACACATTATGTTTCAACAGGGTCATTTTAAATGGCTCCCTGAACAGATAAAATAATATTGTATACTCTATAAAAATGAGGCTTTGAAACTAAAACATGCTCTAATGAATAAACACAGCACATAGCAAAATATTAATTGAAAGAAGTTTCAGCATTACCAGGGTAAAGATTTGAAAGCATGCTCGTTATCATGGCTTCTCTCACTTTAACACTAGAAGGATTGAACCTTTCATTTTGATGAAAATTGTTGAAATGACTCTGAAGGCCACAATTACTACATTTTTTGATGAGCCACCGCAAATTTTGCTGACTTTAAATTATTTATAACAATATACCTTAATACTAAAAATCAACAATTTTGACTTAATATTAACACAACTTTTAACATCCACCAATCTTAAGCCCTTTTGCTGCAGTCAAACTGAAAAGACTTTCCACCTTCTGTGCAGCAAAAAAGTGAATGGCTACCGGAACGGAATGTAAGAGCTACACTCACAGCAGCAAAGGGTTAAGGACCAAGACTCGTCAAAATGACAGGTAGAAAGTTTTGTAGCATATGTTGTTGCTCTTAGTAATTTATTCATATTGAACTCTAATACCTTCGTTCCACAGAGCGTTTTAGGTGATTCTTACCTTATAGAGCTGCATTTCATGCCTCTGTACAATTTTTTGAAGGAGAGCATATTTTTTTCACATGCCAGACACATTGGTGCACCAAATCTGTGGCTCAGAGCTAATCCCTCTTGACTTTTTTATGAATAACTAGAGCCAATCATTAAATTATTTATACAGAACACTCCCAATTGTCCGGGCTGATGATGGGGAGGGACGGCACGAATAATCGGGAAACACGGATAATCCAAACTGTCACTAAAATGTCTTGCAATGTTCATAATTAACGTAAAACAAACTATATATTATTATTTATGCCATTATTCAGTTATTTTGGACTGCTTCTCGGACTCATTGAGAGCTTTCTTCACCATTTCGAGATCTATTTAGCGGCGATAACATGGTTGTACTCGTATTATTAATGATCCATGTAAGGCCTGGTTTCAAAAACCACACATCCGTGGCTGCGTGATCTCGGATACAGAAAAGTGGTTTGAACGAATGCTTCAAAACCACTGCTCAACGTCGGAAACTACACTGTCAGGCACCACATCATGTAGCCGCATCCCTCACTAGTTGCCCGGATTGCAACTGCTGCTGGACGTGTATCCATGATCACGGAGCGTGGTCGCGCACTGTGAAGCTTTAAAAACAGAAGCATGGTACTCCCCGTGAATGCGGCTAGAGCGCGATCGCTTGCATTATACGAAGGGGATTCTAACGGAAATAATAAGCCTGGAGTATCCTAGCATTTATACAGTAATTCTGACGATTTTGCGTCCGATTTTATTTTTAAAAATAAAGATCGCTGAAAAAATTAAGAGAGTGAAAATTATGCACGGATAATCCGCAACCCGGATAAACAGCAGCCGGATAATCGAGAGGCTGCTGTAATTTAGAATTAACTAAGGTTTTCTGATATGATTGGTGAAAGTAACTGCCATGTAATTCATTCCAGGATATGATGGGAAAATCACGAGCTCCATCACTATTTGTCCAAATTGTCACTTAATATGAACTACATTATTACTAAGTATATATTGTTACAAAATTGAGCCAAAGTGCTGACCAAAAGAGTATGTTCACATAATGTAAAACAAAAAACATAACAAATGTTTCAATGCTAAAATAACACATCCATAATGCGATCCCAACAGTATTGACAAAAAGTTGCTGCAAAGTTTAATATGTACACTACAGGGTCTAAAGCATCTCCTGAACTATAATTCACAAAGCTTAGCTGCACGCCTTAGAATTTTATAAATTCTGGGCAAACAATGGATGTTTTGCAAAAGAAATTAACCTAGGTTGAGAGTAGGGGGTTCCCAACGGATTAGTGAATATATAAGGGTAATGAAAGGGTCCGAGGTCTAATGGGGCAAATTTTATTTATTATTCATCTCACTCTATGTCAGCATACCCCTTTGATATGAAACTTGACTTTAATTCATAATAACAATAATAAGAGCCTTCGGTCTGAACAGCTCTCCTAAAATCAAATTTTTAAAACAAGTTGAGGTAAAAGTTGACTAACTGAGATTGATTAAAAAAGAAACGATGATTTATTAAAGAAAGAAACAACAAGAAATTATTCATTTGGTTCAAAGACTTTCAAAAATTCATTCAGACAGGAATTCTTCCTGTATCAAAACAACAGTATCGCATTTAGCACCAAGCTCACCTCATACTTGACAAATTATCTTTTCAAAAGTAGTGGATTGCAGACTAAATATTATAAATGAGCACTCAAATTTTCCTTTTGAAATAAAAAAGTTCGTCTTATGGATGTGGAAAGTCATAAAGCACAAGGGTGATTACATGGAAGACTAGCTGAAAGTTCAAGGTATTGTAATATGCATTGGCAAAATCTCAGCAACTATGAAAAACAAAATTTGGAGACCTTACTTTTTATGGGCCCCTCGTATAAGCTAGCAATAATGTTCAGTTTCATTCGAGTCACTTTTAACTGATGTAGTAACCTCTGTAACTTGCATCTCAGAAATTTGAGCAAAAAGGTAGTAGATACTTGGGGAAACAAATACATCGAATAATGAAGTGAGAAGAAATTATCAACCACACATTTTCCACTACATTCCTAAAATCCATTCCACAACAAATTAAAGTTATGCACATGTTTGATAAGTTATTTCCCCGACAGAAAAATACCCTATCAAAATAATACGCTTGAATATTCCTCACCCATTTTCCCAGAATTTTTTGTCGTCGATCTCTCCATAGATCCAAAATGGAGGGGTGTAAATAAGAAGGGTCCTGAATCTTCCTTGCTAGCTTCCTGAAGTCGCCTTGGACGTAAATGTGGAGCAAGGTCCTGCACTTGAAAACTCCTGAAATAAAATTCATACAATGCCTAAATAAAAAAAACTGATATGTTTTTTGGGGAAATGATCCGGAAAATGATAGGACTGATCACATAATTTTCAAAGCTGAAAATTTTAAAGTGAGAGATTGCAATGAAATTACAATATTCCCTTATTTATCTCCAGCATCTTTATTCCTTTTTTAATCTCAACCAAAACCTAATGAGTTATTTAAAGCAAGTTATTTAAAATACATATAATTCTCTACTGGAAATAGCACGAAATTCTTATTAGCAAATCTTCTACTCTCTACTTTTCACAAAAATTATATCCACGGATCAAACAGCGATTCAAAGTAGCATGTTCTTTGTGAGCAAGGACAGGAAAGGAAGGAAACAAGCAAAATCATTACCATTTTATGAGTATTTGAGGTATTTGGGACCATACTTTAATCATAATTATTAGAAAGACCTCGAATATCGAATATTTTCTAGTATTCAAGGTATTCGAGAATTCACGGATACTATTCGTACATCTCTAGTAAAAACAGATGAACTGCCTATGGATATTAGGAAAAACAGTGAATATCACCCAAAGAAAAATTTTGCCTCCTTTTTAATTTCACAGATATGAAACAAAATTGCCTAAAGCTGAGCAAATTAAAGGTTCTTACAAATCAAAATAAATCATATATCCCCTAAAAACAAATCTCCTATCGATCCCCTAAAAATTTTTTGAATCAATATAAATGATTTTATAATACATAAGAACTAAATCAAATCAACCTGACAAGAATCTTTTCAGGATCAAATTAAAATCTGCACTACATATAATGAATTAGGCCACAAAAATTGAAAATAAAGGTTAGGAAATAAATTCTTAGAGAAGACTTTCCTTATCAAACGAGTAACAATTACAATTAACTTCAATTGAAAAAAGCAAGTGTCATATGTTGTAAAGAAAGCGGCACTCAAGCAAGTCAGAGCTCTTGAATGTCACTGTACCAAATAAATTACAGAAAATGGTGAAAAAATTAAAGTAGTTCTGCTTATCCTCCATTTACTCCCATTTTTACGAATTTTCATTACCTTTCCCATTGAATTGAAATAGAATCACTTACAATGCTTGAGGAAGATGAGTGAGATTTGCAGGTGGGACGACAAGGCCAGTTGTGGGCAACACCAATGGCACAGGAGATCCATCACCATGAGCAGTGGTCAGGGACCTCAGCTGGTTACACAATTCTTTCTTCTCCCCAGTACTCATGTGATGCCACATTGTCTACAAGACAAGGTGAATTTCAAACAAGGTTAATAACTTTTCTCATTTATTGAATGCACACTTGCCAAAGATAGTACATACATAGTGTTCATTGCAACTGCGAAAGAGAGGGATTTTAAAATAGTAAAGGATTTTACTTAGCAGGAGCTCCATTACCTGGTATATTTTCTGTTAAGTTAATGAAGTCAACAGGGATTTGAGAGAGAGGAAAATAAGCACATAAAACCCTGGATTTGGCTAGTTTTAGCTTGAATAAGTTAACAGTTGACAATGTACTTGACGTGAGGTTTTATGCACACAAAATGGTTTAAGCTTAGATGTAGGGAATAAAATAATGACAATTAAAAACTAATGAGCTCAATCAAAGCACCAATTTAAAATTTCAAAACTTCTTAAACCAAGAATAACCCAGTAAGCTGGGTCACAAAGAAAGGGTTAACTAAAAAACTTAAGCAGTTAGCTTAAGTCTCATTTAAGTCAATGCGAACTCCAACCAATAAATGAAATAGAGTAATAATAACATTTAATTCACTTACCTGCAAAAGGAATGTGAGGTGTCTAGTTGCAAGAGCCCCATTACCCATACTTCTTGCTGCGACAACAAGCTCCCGTAGTACTTGGATTTGGAGTTTTGGCCATCCAGGGTGAAGACCATCTGAATTAGGGTGAAGACCATATTGAAACAACAGTTTTAAGCAAATCTGTATTAATGCCATTCATTCAAGGAGCCTCAATAGGAATAAAAATTTGTTAGTCCTCTAAAAATATTGTTGGTAGTAGTGATGTGTGAGCACTTGAAAATTCGAGTCGAGTAGTTTCGGTTACAGAGCTGTAGTTGAGGAGGTTGTAGAACTCATGTAGTGATATCGTTGATAAAGTAGATAAGTCGTTCTAATGCCTTGGCCTAGAAATTTCAGCTTTTGTATACATAGAAGTCAACCACTACAGTAGTCGACATGGGTGCCGAATACCTTATCGTCAGCAACGGCGTCCGACCATCTTCCACCCAAGCGACGTATTCAGAGTAATCGGATTTGGAGAGAATCGGAGACATTATAAGTTTTACTTTGTATTCCCCTCATCAACACTTCACGCACCCCGTCATTCACTTGTTGAGTATTGTCGTGCTACGTGTATCTTGACTTCTGCATTTACTGGATTCTTACAATTTGACCTCTGCACCTCCTGGACTACCGCAAGGAAATATTATCGACCTATGCACTCCCTGGAAAACCATCACGCACCCTTCATTTACCTTTCGCCCTTCTTGATTTCTCTCTGGGAATTGACATTTTTACTACCTACCTTCTATTTTTTTCTATTTTCCACAATGATGTGCGCTTGAAATGATTATCAGTTTTGTATACTTTCAACTTGCATGCACATACATTTTTTCATAAGAATTTTTTTTAGCTTTTCCCAAACAAATTTCAATTGATTATCAAAAAAGCGAAAATAAATATTTTTTCACGGAAGGTACAGGAAAAATATTTGTGAAACTAGCTAACTCAATAGTTTCCTAATAGTGCCCCACATAGTAAACATGAATTCAGATGTGGATAAATGACACCTTTGGAATGGTTAATACATCGCATTAAAAATGCATTTCTTCAAAACATCGCAACCGACCTGTCCAACAACAGTTAATGCTTTATGAAACGTAATACCATAACCTTCCATCGATAACATTTAGACGCAACTTACTTCATGACAACTATATTACAAAGTTATGAAAAAATAGCAATATCCGGTACCAATATTTAAAAAATAAAATACAATATCAAGGATAATTGAAGTATGTAATTCATTCCTACAACAACTTCTCGATCACATGCAAACTATACTTCGATGTTGTAATACTGTTTCCTTTGCTTCTGTAGGCAAAGCACTACTACCATACATTATATAAGCAATATTAACAAGTTATACAGAATCATTAACTTAATCTAAATCACAACTTCCTCAAATAAAAAGATCAAAAAACAAAAAACAAACTTCGTACTGATTGCTTCTATCCTTGGAACTTTTAGCGGAAATTGAGCATTTAGTCTTCACTTGTTTCCACACTTCTTTCATTGGTGGAGA
Source organism: Ischnura elegans (assembly GCF_921293095.1). NCBI lineage: Eukaryota > Metazoa > Arthropoda > Insecta > Odonata > Coenagrionidae > Ischnura > Ischnura elegans. The sequence goes on from NC_060253.1 coordinate 96,313,322, forward strand.
CACGTCACATGACTTCTAATTTCAGGTGTATTCGGCTTTTCCCTGCTTGGGAAGGAGGGGGAACTGTACTGACTGGTTTTGATCCCGACTACTGTACAGAATCTGGGCAAGAGCCTTCGTCAGTAGAGAAACCGTTGTCGGTACGGAATGATGTCCAGTCGGTGGGCTCGAAATGGAAAGCAATCAGTGTGGTACCGACGAAATATAAAATACGGCCCCTGATTCTTTATTTAACTATCAAATGTAATAAAGATGTAAAAAATCTTTGAATCTAACTTTCAGTATAGATCCTTAATTTCAGCAAAATCATGTACAGTAGAATCCTGATTTAAGGTTTTTCAGGGGGGACAAAATTTAAAACACTAAATGCGGAAAAACACTAAATGCGGACCTGCCATTTTTCTCAGGTTTTATGGTCTGTAATGATTGGAATGGCTTTTTATGAATAAAAAATATTATTTTAAGTAACTAAAAGGTGCTGAATGCAGCAAAAAATCTTTAATGAAATGTTCTCTGCCCTGTGAAGGTTGGATAATACTTTTCAGGAATCAGCTAAAAAAATGGGTAGTAAAAATAAGTAATGAGAGGATGACAATTGTTTTAATGAAATATTTTTAGAAAATTCTAATAAACATCAACTTAAAAGCATTCCCACACAGATTATTATTATGGACATTAGTGATTCCATTTTTATGCATATTTCAGTGGTCTCGATGAAATTTAGAAATTTTTCTTTAAAAGTGACATGTAGGTGACTATAGAATTTCTAATATAATAAGAAAAAGTGTAAGTAGGTACTCGAAAAATCATGAGGAATGAGTGAAATAAAGGGACAGCAGAAGATCGCTAATCCCAAATTCTCAACTACCGAATATCTAGTAAAAGGGAGGTTTTCTGAAATTTTGCCAACTTAACGTTTTCTTTTGCCTCGGCAAAACAAGGGATTTATGAGCCTTTAAAAAGCCTCCTACAGTGGCGCCGACTCCATGGGGCCTGAGGGGGCCCGAGCCCCCTCAAAGATTCGTTTGGGGGGGCGGAGCCCCCTCAATAATTCAAGAAAATAATTAAGTTATATAATGCTTTGTGAAATCACAAAAATATATTGGTAATTTTTATTTCCCATGTTTGACGATAGTTACCTTTTAAAATAAATTCAAAGATGTGTTAAAACAAATTATTATAAGGTTAAGCAGGTTAACTGAATCAAGAGGTGTGAATCATGATAGTGTTTCGGTGCTGCGACACACTTTGAATTTAACCTCTTCCCGGGGCAAGACCTCCGATATGGGCCCCCCCAATATTTTTTATAAGTCGGCGCCCCTGGCCTCCTATGCGCATATTTTGGATTTCGAGGTCATCCAAAAAAGTAGAATCTTATTTTAGTATGCATACAAGTCGATGGTGATTCAACTCGATGATAACACCAGATTTGTTGTCATATATCCGCGGCCTTATGCAGGTCGAATGGAGCCGGGAGAAGTTGCTTACGCGGCGCGCTGATCACCTTGACTCCGACTCGCCTTGTTTCTCGGCAGCTTTTAATAAAATTTGGTTGGACCTTGAATAACGATCAGCTAAACTCTGTTAAGTGAAAAGGTTTAATCTTCAACAGAACTGGATTTCATCCGAAAAATTGTCAGTGCCTCTGGAGTTTGGCAATTTCATCAGGGTTATGATGTCGAAGTCAACCACCAAGGGATACCTGCCGGATTTTCGTATTTTTCCGCGCTCATCTATTCTACCGTGAGTATGCGGTGATTTTTTTTCCAGCATGAGCGATTTATTTAGAGTCATGGACCGTGATAGTTCGTCAAAACTCCGATTGTCATTCTCTTTTGGCATTAATTAGCACCAGATAAATATTTTTGAATCGACAGCGATATCAACCAGCCGCATGTCGATAAATTGGCTCCGGGATATCTAAATTACGATGTAAAATAATGTTGTTTCATAGGGAAAGAATGCTCTCACTCACGGTCATGACAGAGGAAACACTTCCTCTGTTCTTCCGCTGTTCCTCCGTGGAAACTGACCTTGGAATGGATTATAGAAAGAATCTTCTAGTGAACTGCGCAATTGACATTGGGCCTCCTCTTTTGAAAAGAGAAAGTAGCCGACTGAAAAAATATTGGGCTAATAATCGACTGCCCGTAGGGAGTAGAGTTGAAAGGGGCATAAACCATCAATTGAAAACATAACGAGAAAACCATTATTGTAGCGGCCCTCGGAGGATAACTCGTGTCATCATGATGATGCGTGACTGCAGTCGTCACGCATCATCGAAGTCAAGTTCAAGAAGTGAAGGATAAGGTAGTTCGAGGTTATTAAGGGATGACTTTGCTCCATTAGATCGGATCTGATACAAAAAGTGCCTAGTGTTTGGATCAGAAGGGGAGCGAAACGTTACGAGAAGACAAATCACCCTACTTGCGAGTTGATGGTCGCAGCGCTGCGCTCGCGGAAGAAAGCAGTTGAAGAAGCGTTCCCCGGTAGAATCTATCGACTATTGGTAAACTTTCATGAGACTGTTCTTGTTGATGAGTAGAATTTCGAAGATTTGGATGAACCGTCATGAAAAAAAGTTAAATCGGGCAAAAAAATCTTGAGCGGGACAAATTTTTACGACCATAACTGCGGAAAAACGCAAAATGCGGAAACACTAAATACGGATAATTTTTACATTGTCCTAATAGGGAATGAATCGGGACCCAAAAAAATAAATGCTAAATGCGGAAAAACGTTAAATGCGAAGACCTTAAATCCGGATCCGACTGTATTAATTTAAAATATCAATTGACTTAAAACAAGCATAAAATCAAGCTCAAGATGCAGTTGCTACTAAATCTATTCTGGTAATGGGAAGACAATTTGCTAAGCCTATCTTACTTTGCCCTAAGGTAGAGGGCCAGAGAATCACTATTATCATACTGAAAATAACACAGGCATTCCTTCATCTCCTGCAAGCATTAGTAATGTTAGCTATAACAACAGCAAGAGATTCTAAAGGAGATTTGCAGTTCATAGCTTGTCTGGTGCCAATTGGATACATGTCCATACCACCTTTATCATTCCCGTAATTTTATTAGGACTCAATAAAGCAAACAGAGACATTTATAAATTGAAAAAATAGTCAAAAAACCTTTTCATGGTGCTACAACAACAGTTAAAATTAAATACAAATACATACTGCCTAATTATATCCACTGGCAGAAGTTTGCACAAAACCTATTAAATGAATGATATTAGTACATATTTTTAAAAAAACATGTAACACACTAATTGCAAAGCTTACCACATGACTCTTAAACATAAGCATCCATAGTTAACTGAGTGCAGGTTAGTACTAAAATATGAATTCTCAGAAGTTCACTGATTCAATAAATTCCCCAATTTGTGCCTTCTACTCAAAATTAAGCATTTAAAAGGTGGTGTGATTAATATTTTACCCAAATAACAACAAAATGGGGAGATTTGAGAGAAAATTGACTCACCGCCTGGGAAGACAGTGGGGTCAAGAGAGACTTTATGGCCGCGAGTTAAGGCCCCGAGAAGCAGTGAATGGCAGGAATCCCACTGGGGCTGCGGGTTGCTTGGGGAGACATGACGCATAGCTCCGAGGCGAAGGCACATGGAAGCCTTCCGCCCAAAGCCCATCCGCCAGTATAAGTCCGAAAGTGTAGTGAAGCGCTGTATCTACAATTGGATATAGTGCGATAAAACAAAAATGTTAATTTGGTCATGAGATGCAAACACTTATGGTAAGTACTGTTTGAAAATACTTATTAGGTGGCCACTCGAATATGAAACTGGAATTCCCAGATTTTTCAAGATTACATACTTGACGGTAGGTAGGTATGTAAGTATTATGAGAATTTAACCGTTACCTTGAGTCATTTGTGCCTAAGAGAAGAGTAGGGAGGAAGGGTGGATAAAAGACCGGCATCAGCATTACCCTGCTCTTAACAAAAGGTGCCAAAGGGAAAATGGCTGAACATCCCATCTCACAGTCTGAGAGCGGTACTTCTTCAAAAGGCCTCCACAACAATCAAGCAGGGATCAGGTAGTCAGGCACCACTGACAATTGAAACATGACCCTCATGGAGGTAGGCCAAGACGCCAGCCACCACATCAACCCAATCCCATTTGATAGGTTATCTACGTTCACAGGGGATAAAAATGTGATAAGGAGCAGTTATATTCAGCCTTAAAGAAATTAAATGAAGTGTATTACAGAATAAATCTTCATACCTATGAAGCACCATCTTAACGATGCAATGGGAATAGGACCATCAAATATTAAATATACAAGAGGAATAATTTTGCAGAGAGGATGATTATTGCACATTTTTGCCATTTTCTCCGACATTGCCTAATTTTCCAAAAAAGTGGCCACCATATATGCATATACTATCAATAAAATTAGTGCAGCAGCTCTGCAGGCTTGCACGGCATTGTTAATTTAAGCTGACAAGCACGCTACCAAATGCAGCTGATTCTTGGTAAGATGCACTACTGCAGATGAGATACGTGTATATACCTTCCAACAAGGGTTATACATGCAATAAAAATGCAGTGACAACGCTAATCCCAGGTTACCTCTTCAGATCGTATGCAAATGTTCCAGGACTTAATGTGATCTACGATTATGACCAAGTCTTGCTGTCAAGCCTCCTGCATAATAAAATGGGTGCGAAATTCACTACAGAATAATATATAGTGTGAAAAATTAATAACAAAAATACCAAAAAAACATTATTAACTAAAGAAGATAGGTTTCGTACAAAAAATAAAGAATTATGACCATTTTAGTAGTCAACATATAAGAATAAATAGTTCAACAGGAATATAAGCACAAATATCATCAATAATAAATGAGACAAAAATAATTATAAACCCATAATAAGGTGGGTAAACTACCACACTACTCCTGATTCACACCCAGGTCGTCTGCACAATTTCAAAACAGTAGATCTTATGAAGACCGAAGCATTTTTTTCTTCTTAACATTCTCAAATCAGGTTAATTGAATGAAAAAACAACCACAATTTCAAGAAAGCATTTTAAGTGCCTAGCACCTCACAAAAAACTTACACAAAATTACACACTTGTGGGTTAAAAGAAAAAATATTAAAATGGTTAAATGATTTTTACAGAGATTCACAGTGTTCCACAATTGTGTAATTGGCCCCCTTTTGTTCGTTATATTGCTCAGCCACCAAATTTGCAGTAAGTTAAGGTTATTTGCCAACAAGGATGCCATTTATCACAAATTGGTAGAGACTCTGACTTTGAAGACCTTTCATCTGAACTTCAGGTCACCTAGGAAGTATAAAATCATTTCAGGCTTGATTTTGTTTAAGTTCAATATATCCATGATAAAAGAACACAAATGATAATTTCCACACTTTTACAGTGGAAGCCCCTTATAACGACAGCTGTTGGGAACAGAGAAATCTGTCGCTATAGTGAGTTGTCGTTGTTACCGAATGCAATCTCATCGTCACAAAAAAATCACTCATCAGGCGTCACCACGGCTGTTTCTGCTGACAGGCGAAAATTGCAGCATGATAGCCGTTTTAAATCATTATTTTGAACATTTAATTCACTAATGATCATATTCACATGCAATCTATGATCAAATCATATGTAATTATGCAGGATGCTATAAGCCGAGGCATTAAGAAGTCGATTTTAAAAGTCCCAGCTTCAGACTCACTCGTACTGAACTGTGCATTATGAGCTGTTATTATCCTTATTTCTTGGATGCTCCAAATATACATGTCATAACTACCAGTTATGGCTATGCATCAGACTATTAAATGCTAAAACTTCGGAATCTGTTCAAAAATTCATACCTTCTATCTTTCCGAGTAGTAATGAAAATGATGGGTGACTGCTGCAATTGGGTGACGAAAGGAGCGTGATAAAATTTTAGGGTTCCACATGAGCATTGCAATTCTATCTTTTTCAGGTTTACGGCGGAATGAAGGTGGAAGTAATCTTCTTATGCTTCAAGTCTGCCTGTATGAATGGTTTACTATCGTGTTTCAAATCAGCCGACTCAAATGCCATCGGAATCATGAAACCGAACAGCATTACGGCATCTAAAAGCATATTAGTCATATCAATTATCTTCGGTGGAAAGGGTGAAATACTGTTTCAAATAAATATAAGGACAAATGATAAATGAAGTCCACTCTTTGTCTGTCTGTTAGCAATATTTATGTTTCGTAGAGATTCACGCAATCAGATGCAATATCAGCGGATGTAAAGACCTCTAGCGGGAGTAGCGCACACTTTTTGATAGGAATGCTGACTGGAACTGAAGAACGCTCGTAGTGTTAGGCGGCAATAACACAATTTTAACGTTTCTTAGTTTTATTGGTGGGTGGGCTGGGCAATTGTCAATGAATAATAGTACTATTTTATTCCTTTCACCAATCCTGGCATCAAACGCTCATAACCACTGCGTGAAGATAGCAGCCGTCATCCAAGCATTTTTATTTGCTTCGTAAGTGCAAGGGAGAGTTTTAACTCCCTTAAAACATAGGGAATGGGCGGATTTCCCCACCATGAACGGTTTTAACTTATCCGAACCATCCATATTGGCGCATAAAAGAACAGTTACGCGGTCTTTACTTTTCTTCCCTCCTTTGCAGGGGTCCGTTCGAGTGGCGAGAGTTTTGTCCGGGAGAAGGTTAAAAATATATGCCCGTCTCATCCGCGTTGTAAATATCACAGGGGCTGTAATTGTCCAAATAGTCTTTAAGGACCGGAGCCCAGCCTTCCACAGCATTAACATCAACACTTGATGATTCACCGGATAGTTTGTGAAGGGATATCCCCTTCCTATTTTTAAATCGTGCAAACCATCCATCCGAGCACTTAAAATTGTCTTCACCAAGCCTCTCACACAAATACTCAGCTTCAGCCTTCATCATTGGGCCGGTGATAGGAATCCCTGCGGCTCTTTGCTGGCAAAACCACGAGAAAAGAGCAGTTTCTAGCTGCGGATGCTCTCCGGGCCGCAGGTGTTTTTGGGTGCTTGGACGCCCTTCTTTAAGCACTGCCGAACGAATTTGTTCTTTTTTCTTTAAAATAGTGAACAATGTCGATGTATTAATTCCAAATCGCCTCGCTATTTCACTCTTTGAACACTCTCCACTTTCACAATCTGCAATAATTCTCATTTTAGTTTTTAAATCCAAGGACTTGCGTTTACCAGCCATGGTGCAAGCAGACGGGCGGAATAATTTTTAATCTCACTGCGGAGGCGCGGGAGGGAGATGACAAAAGAGCAATGAAATGTGTACTCGAGAAATTTATTATGGAAAGAAGAATAGGAGAATATGGAACATGTGGACGTCGACGTTGGCGGAAAAAATGCCGTTTTAAAAGCATTGAATTCCAGAGATGTGGCACGTGGTCAAAAAGTCAACCTGTCGTAATTACGAATGGCGCAAGAGAGGAATCGAGCCATTATCGCTAATACGAATTTATTTTACATTTAAATCATAGGGTTTAAAATGGTTCCTTGGGTAGCTGTCGCTAATTCGAGCTTGTCGCTATATCCCGTACTCGTTATAAGGGGCTTCCACTGTACTTCAAAACACAACAACCGACCATGGTTTAAACACATTGAGTCGGGGGAACACTTCGGGTGAACAAATGAATGAAGGCCGATAACAGATAACATACAACAAGTGGAGCATGAGTGAAGGTCAGGGTTTTGACATTATGGGGATGCTTAACTTTATCAGAAGTGAGTCAGTACAAAATAAAACATCATTATGAAGTCCATCCAGGCTATTGGCAATTTTGAAATTTTCCATAAAATATAATTTAAGCCCTTTGTCCTTACAATGTAAAATATCTATGTCAAAACTTCTAAAATGGTTATTCAGGCATAAATAGGGATGGGACATTTGAATAGCCGAATCGCTCGAGTACCTCAAATAATTAGCTTTTTACACTATTTGATATTCAATGATATGAAGTTATCAACTATTTGAATTTCAAATAAAGAGCACAGATCGTCAGTGATTCAATTTAAATCCATTGACAATAGTTGGGTCTTACATCACCTTTGAACCCCTCTGTATCTCCAGGTCTAATAGAAATAAAAGCGATATTTTTTCTGAATGCATAGGTATAGGTATTTGTTTATCCCTAAAATAATTAAGGACTTCAATGAATGTAAGGTTGAATTCAGGCAGTCAAATTTTAACCTAATATATTAAGTGTTCTATTGTACGTTAACAGTAGATGTCCTAACATCTTCAGCTACATGCTTATTGAAGCAACTCACAAGATAGTATGTAGATGCAGATGAATGCAAGGTGCACAGAACTGACACAGTGGTAATTAATGAAAAGGGAACTCGCTACAAAACAGTAATACATGATTTATCTATAACAGTATAATTTGTCATTAGGGACAAAAAATACTATTTTCATTACCTTTTCTTCCTCATCAAGGTTTGGATTGATTAGCACTACATTCTGAAGAAAACTGGCAGCTTGTAATGGCCTATTCAACTCTATGGCAACTCGAGCAGCCTTGAAACAAGCCTCCATCTCAATGATACCGGCATGCTGATACTAAAGAAAAAGAGATTTTAAATTAATTACATATATACCACAATTGCTACACATAAATATAAGGGGAAGCCACCATGCTGGGGACTTAAAGGAAATGGAACATATTACAGGAGGGCGGATGCAGCCGAGTGAAATCATGATTCAATGGTATTTCTTTCTCATGGAGAACCAGAGCTGGGCATTGTTTCGAATACAAGTATTTTAAAATACTTATTTAAAATACATTTACAATTTTTATTTGGTATTTCAAGTGCACAACTTGAATGTACACCCATGCCTTGCTAAGTGCAATTTTGATATAGCACAAATTCATTCCTAAGGGAAACTTCACCATGCTACTTTACCAAATCAAATAACCCTAACATTCTATTGATAAAACATGAACTTGTGCTGAGTATATACGAAATTACTCTCATTTTACACATATTTATACTATTTCTTGCCTCAAATCTTTTTCTTTGTTTATACATTTGTCGAAATCCATTGCTGCGCAATGACCGAAAACATTACTCGTCATGCGGTTCAAGTAGCCGACCTACGGAAGTAATTTATCTTGTCTCCATACTGAATGATAATAGTTAAATTAGATCATTAATTAAGTTTGGAGCTAATGGAACTGAGTTTTTTTAAACAATACTGTTAGAGATGTATTTTTGCCGTCCTAGGTTATCAGGCGAATTGATTTCCACGTAAAGGGTCCACTTTGAATCCTTCAAGGTAATAAGTATTCATGGGGGAGAAATGGAGCAGTAGCCAAGTTGCGTATGAATAGCATGAACAAGTAAAAGGGTCCAAGAGACAGTCCGAAACACATAGGCTTCTTTCCCTTATCGCAGTCGTAAGCCCTCTGCATCTCAGGAATACAGTGCGGCATTTGTTCAGCAGTAGTAGGTGATTTTGATAGAGCCGTACGGAGTAAAAACCAAGTGAACAATGGCAAAAAATAGGAATACTAATAGAAAAATAAAGAAGTTATCATGAAAAAGCATAAACCTAGCAGGAAAATTGAAAGTGACCACATGCTTTGAAAATGGAGACCAAAAAGCGATTTGCCCATAAGTTTCAGCTCACGATGTTGACAGTGTGCACTATTTTTCTGAATTGAAAAGATGTTAAAATGTCAGTGACATCTAACACTAACTGCAGCCAAGCGGTCAACACATACGTCAAGTTTTGTGCCATGGAAATCAATAATCTGTTTGTGTATTATCTTTTGCACACGACTTTATTACGTTATAATACATGTATTAGGCCGAGTTATTTTGACTTCGTAATATTTTGGAAAAATTAATGACAAAATGTTGTTTTTGGGTGGAAGCTTTAGGTCATAAGCAATCTCAAATTTTACCACCACTCCTGCGGAATTCAGCATTATACAATAATACACATGAAGTAGTACAGTAGACTCCCGATTATCCGGGCTAATGATGGGGAGAGATGGCACGAATAATCGGAAAACACGGATAACCCAAACATCAAATCCAATGTCTTGTAATGATCATAATTTACGTAAAACAAACAATATATTATTATTTATGCCATTATTCTGCTTTATTAGCGTGCTTCCCGGACTCAATGAGAGCTTTCTTCGCCAGTTCGCGATCTTTTTAGTGGCAATAACATGGTTGTACTCGTATTATTAATGCTCCATGTAAGGCCTGGTTTCGAAAACCACACTATCGTAGCTGTGTGATCGCGGATACAGAAAAGTGATTTGCACAAACGCTTCAAAACAACTGCTCGACGTCGGAAACTACATCGTCAGGCACCACGCCACGCAGTCGCGTCTCGCACAAGTTGCCCGGGTTGCAACTGCTGCCGGACGTGTATCCGTGATCACGGAGTGCGTTCGCGCACTGCTAGGCTTGGAAAACACGAACTCGGTGATCCCTTGAATGCAGCTAGCGCGCGATCGCTTCCGTTTTACGAACGGGATTCTGACGGAAATGATAAGCCTGGGGTATCCTAGCATTAATGCAGTAATTCCGATAATTTTGGGTCCAATTTTATTTTTTTATAAGATCGCGGGAAAAATTGAGCGAGAGTTAAAATCATGCACGGATAATCCGCAACCCGGATAAACTGCAGCCGGATAATCGGGAGTCTGCTGTAGTTGTCAATTGTAACACTTGTACTTTAAAAGGACATCTAAGTGTTGATTATGGTCCAAGCTTTACCACTAAAATTAGTTTATTATTCTTCATTCACCAAAATATTGAAGTTACACAACATTCTGACTACTGAAGATATATGAAATGATGGCTATTTTCATTGTCATTTGCAAAAACTGAATTTCAATGGTTTATCATCAAAGGTTGAAATTATTTTTCACATACTTTTAATTACTGTCAAATAAAAACTTATTGCAGGACATTAATTGTCACTATAAGTTAAAAAAAACTTAATTCCATCCAACTTCAACATGCAAAATTAAACTATTAAAATTAAAAAAATATTTAAACTAATATTAAAATCCCCAAATGGAACATGTGGATACAAGGAAGGTTATTTCTCCATTGAATATAAAATCATCGATTTTTGATCCCCAAGTCTTAATTTATTTACTATTTCACATGATAAGTCTCTGCTAAAATTAAATGAAATACCCTTTTAACAATATAGTAAAAAATTTAAAGTATTCAAATAATGTTATGATATTATAAAAATAGGATTGAGTGAATTATTGATTAGAGAGACATTGTCTACACACTCAGAAAAGACAAGAATCAAATCCATCAAACATCTCATACTTTCATAGGAGTTCCAATTAGAATAAGGAATCAAAAGATGATGAATTTGGAGGACAATCACATTTCATCGGATCATCAGAGTACCAATATAACACAGTACAGTGAGTCCTCATTCTACGTCACCCTGTTAAACGTCATTTCGCGATAACGTCACGAAAATTTTGAGACCGTCATTCGTTTATCGCACCTTCGCTTCGCGATAACGTCAAGGCTTTTAAATTTCGCGCGAGAAAAAAACGCGAAGCGGCAGGCGTTGCAGGTTGTTCGTTTTGTGGGCGGTAATACAGTGAGTCTAAACGAAGTGTAAAACGGTGTGTTTATTGTTAATTGCGATTACGGTTTTAGCAAATTGTCTGCAAAACGAATTCTTAGGTAGGTGCGCAAGGTTTTACTTGACATAATGGTTTTCAGGAACCTAAAAAGTGATTTCAAGGAATTTTTCCTAGTAGAACTCGGAGTTTTTGTCGTCACTTTATTCGCCGTGTTCACAATAATTTTGGTTCCTGTAACTGTGATGTTTCAGCGATGATGATGCCCAGGCGACGCTCGCCCGGGCGACCACCATAGCGAAGCCGAAAAGCAAATGCGGGAAGATACAAAAATGGAGAAGGATTTACGTCAGTGCTGCTATTGTCGTCGATGAAGACAGGAACTCGTATTTATGACGTAGCTTGGCATTCCCATCGTAAAAAATGCCCCAGATATGATACGCTAAAATTTTTTCGCGTAGGAATTGTGAGGTCTAGGAGCCGATAGTCACTTTTTACATTGTTTCTTATGGGATATTATGTTTCGATTAACGTCATTTCGTTTATCGTCACATTATTAAGGAACGGTAAGTGACGTTAAACGAGGACTCACTGTATTGATCAAAAAATATTAAAGAACAAAATGTGTATAAACAAACAATTTCAGCTGACCTGGCTGTAGAAAACAATAGCTTCACGATACTTCTTCATCACTTCATCAGCAGAGAGACAGTTTCTCAAATCAGGAGTGTTTGCAGCACCATTCATGGAAGAAGAGCCAGAGGATGAAGATGAGGGTGTTGAGGCTAGAGATGTGGTCGGAGATGACGTCGTGGGTGAGGGGGATTGAGCTGAGGATGAGCACGTGGTGGGGGAGGGCGTGGAGGCAATGGAGGAGGACGAGCGAGAGGGGGAAAGGGTAGGGCTGGGCCTGGAAATCCAACAAACATTCAAATTAAGCCAATCCAAAATTACCAATACATTATCACCGAATAAGCTTATTTAAGACCTACAAGAGCTTCACTCCCAAGCTGCATAGATAAGTGTTTTTTTTTTTCATACTCAGCAATAATTAACTAACCTGGCAAAATGAAAACTTAACTTGAAGAACCACCATAAAGGTTAATATTAGAGATGGGTCGAATAGCAGATTTGTCGAATTCGAATATCGAATTCGAATATTAAATCATAGCTCGAATATTCGAATACCTCGAATACTAAATGATGAATGCTGGAATGTTTGACTCGGTTGCCTATGCAGCAGGCAACACAAGATTTTGGGGAGTAATTTTGATTTCCTTAAAATGATTCGAACAGGAATTTAGCTGATTAATGAATAATTTAATTTTATGGAAACAATTGGGAATATAATTAATTCAACTAACATCGCTTTACCCCCACTCCTGCTGCCAAGTGCTAGCTGACAATCTGAGGCATTTTGCAAAATACAAGCTCTTTTCCACCGGATTTTCTTCAATTATTTTCAGTCCATCTTTGGGAGTTCTCACGAGATAAGAAGATGAATTGGAATTGCTATCAGGGAGAAACCAAATATTCTGTGAAAATATCCCTTTGTCTGGGACTGTAAAAATAAAGATTTATAGCACCACTCATTAATTGTAACTTGATATATGCTTTCGGAAAAAAATACCGCATCAACTTCCGAGAAGCTCTGCTGCTCATATCGAGTTTCGCCAGAATGCTAACAATAAGTCTCCGTCGTATTTTGACATTTATTTCTTTGCGTAAAATGCTTCAATAAACTCAGAAATACGTCGTGTTTGGTCTTATTCTTTTTGAAATTACGCGCACATTACTAATATTTCAATTCAATAAAGGTGTAACATCAATTGACGAAAGTCATTCTTAGACAACTTTTGTGCTAATAGATGACTCATGCAGCGGTTGACCTCCACAGAAATGGGGAACTTCGAAGCTGGTAGGAAAAAAAAAGGTCAGTGGGGGAGGAGAGGGAGGGCCCGAAACACGTTTCTATTGTTCTCGCGTATTTTTTCGAAGCTAAGGTCTTCGTAATATGATCCCTGCGCGAGCTGTGACCTTTTTTTTATTTTGAAGAAGAGGAAAGCCTCAGAGGGGGGGCTAGTGCTGAATGGAGAGGGATACCGGACCTTGGGAAATGCGCTAATGTAAGTATCCCACGGTACTCACGCAGCAGTTGACCTCCAGAAATGGGGAACTTCGAAGCAGGTAGCCAGAAAAAGGTCAGTGGGTGAGAAAAGGGGGGAGGGCGTGAAACACGTTTTTATTGTTCTCGTAACTCGATATTTTTTTCGAAGCAGGGGTCTTCGTAATGCGATCCCTGCGCGAGCTGGGACCTTTTGTTTTATTTCGGAGAAGAGGAAAGCGTCAGAGTGGTTGAGGCGAGTGCTGAATGGAGGGGGATAGAGGATCGTGGGAAATGCCCTAAGGTTGCTATCCCACGGCACTGAGTTTCTCCTGGTGGGGGGAATCGGGGATTTTCGGATTTTTTCACCCGACTATTTTCGGTTCCCCTCGTCGAACACTTTTCACCGCTAAAATCCACGAATTTGATGCAATTCGTCAACTTGCGTAAAACGGCGCTGCGAGCACTAAATGACTACAGTTCTCTACATTTTTCCGAGTCACTACCAACGACGTGCGTGCGACAGTGTATGACGCGAAATTCAAAGTATTCGAGGTATTCGAGGCGGTACTTTTCGCATAACTATTCGAAATCTCGAATATCGAATACTTTATAGTATTCGAGGTATTCGCGGATACTATTCGCACATCTCTAGTTAATATCATTTCAATTTTCCAAAAACTTACTGGCTACAAGCCCTAGAAATCTGCCTTTTTTTCTTCAACAGAGAAATGCTTATTTTTTAAAATTGTCAGTACAGAAGGTACCAAGTAATTCTCGTCAATTTGTCATATTTTCCGTACACTTTCAATTTTATCTTAGACTTTACGCAAATTAACGATTGATAATCACCAGAGATGCTTTTTTTCTATTATGAGTAATAGATTTCTTAACCTAACTTCCATTGTCGTATTACCAATATCTGGTGAATAGAAGTCTTGAACATAATAAGGTACAGGTATTTCTCAAGGATTCCATTAATGCATTAAATTTCTTCAGTCGAAAGGAAAATATGTACTCTTTCAAGCAAAAGTGCGGCAGAAAGTCACCAGTATGACACAATCAGGGAGTAATTTTTCACTTATGCATCACGAAGGCTTTGCACCCTATGTGCCCAGGTTCAAGTCCTGGCAGTGGTAGACACTTTTCAGGGATGACCCATTCCCCGCTAGAGTGAGGTGTGACACTCTGTCCGTCAGATGGGACGTTAAGCCGGGTTCCCTTGGCACCTTTCCTAATTAGCTGGCTAGTGCCGACACAGGGTTTCTATCAACCATTCCCTCCTTACCCCTATCTCATGGTTCAAATGAGCTAATTACATGGTTACCTCCTCCAAATACCATACTATATATAATCCAGAACACACAGGATCCAGGATATCACGAAATCAAGAATATCACTTCCTTAAGATGAGCAATTCAACTAACCGCACAATTGCCATTTAGACCGCAAGTGATTGAATTCGACTTCAATGATTACGTGACGACTGACGACGTGAGTTATTCCCCAAGGGTATTCACACTAACTCCCATTCTGTTAAAAGTAAAAGCTTTCCATCTTGTATAGTTAAGCTAATAGCTATTCTAGGTCCAATCATGTTTCACTTAAACCTACTGAGATGCAAATTGAGTCAGTTTTGATCAGCACGCCAAGTTCTTCTTCCCTTCCGGCTCCATTTGTCCCACAGATGTGTGATTATCTCACGGAATGAGACAATGCATGCTGCTTTTACCATGAATCACCGTCGACTTACTTGCATTCTAGATATTCGATTATCTTTCCTCGATGGCTATGGAAGTCAATATTTAGGTACAGGAAAATTTTTAACGGCTCATTTGGGTGTTATTTCACAGGGGTGATGGAAAACAACATTGGGAAAATTCTAGAAAATCTCCGTTAAAGATAAATATTCCACATTTCATAATTCTGGATTTAAGATCATTTACTATAACTACAATTAATATCTAATAAAATCACTAATAATTGAAAAATTATTATTCTTTATTAGCATCTGCATATAATTTGTACACAGTACACCCACCCGTGTGACTAAAATCGGTGCGCGTGGCGCAATCTTCTCATAGAACAGTTCTCTGAAAAGTTGGATAAATGAGTATTTTATATCATGGGACTGGAAAAATGCATTTCATAACCGAGGTTGTCGTATAAATGAAAAGTTTCATAACCGAGGCTGGAAATACATGGGTTCATATAGGGTTATTCACTGAACCAAAAAAATCAGTGTATAAGTGAAGTCATCGTATAACTGAGGGTCATATATCCAAGGTTCTACTGTATATTTCTTCATTCATTCACACAATGCCTTAAGCGCAAATATATAAATAAATTCATAGGCAAGGAAAGAAAGGGATAGGAACACAACAGAAAAAGGAGGATTTCCAAAAATAAGGACATTTTCTGATTCTTAAGAAATCCTCCAAGACACAGGACAAACATCTAAACAGGAGGACATGTCTGGAATAATCCGGATGTCTGTTCACCGTAATAGCAGAACATTTAGAGCACTACTTGGATAGCCTTGTGAAGTGGCAACCCTCATCACACCACCATAAAGCAAAACCCTCTACAGCAGAGTAATGATTTGTCCAGTCCATACAAATTTGTTACATAGAGATTTTATTGGAGATGTGCGAATAGTATCCGTGAATACTCGAATACTGGAAAGTATTCGATATTCAAGATCTCGAATAATGATGCTAAAGGTACAATCTCGAATACCTCGAATTTCACATCATACACAGTTGCACGCATGTCGTTGGTAGTTGACTTGGAAAAATGTAGAGAACTCTAATCGTTTAGTGTATGCAGTGCCGTTTTAGGCAAGTTGAAGAACTACATCAAATTCGCGGATTAGAGCGGTGAAAAGAGTTTGACGTGGGGAACCGAAAATGATCGGGCGAAAAAATCCGAAAATCCCCGGTTTCCCTCACCAGGAGAACCTCAGTGCCGTGGGATAGTAATTACGTAGCACAATTCCCAAAATCCGCCACCCCCTCCATCCATCAGCCCTCAGCCCCTCCTCCAAAGCTTGGTGGTGTGTCCCCTTAGGATATTTGAGAGAGATGTTAGTTGAATCAACTATATGCCCAAATTGTTTCTATAATATGAAAATATTCCATTAATCAGCTTAATTCCTGTTTGAATCTTTTAAAGGAAATCACAATTACTCGCCAAAATCCTGAGTTTCCTGCTGCATAGATAACCTAGTCAAACATTCCCGCATTCATCATTTTTTTTCGTCCATCCCCTTGAAAAACGATAGATCGAGGTTCCAGTGTATACCTTTTTATTTATACACTCATCAAGGGAAATAGAAGAAGAAACATATGTTTAATATTCTTTGCGCAACTCTAGTTATTTGAGGTATTTGAAATTAGAGGTATTCGAATATTCGAGCAATGATTTAATATTTGAATTCGATATTCGAGTTCGAGAAATCTGCTATTCCACCCATCTCTAGATTTTATACATTTATTTTTTATCTTTGAACTACAAATAATACTTTAACAGAAAAACAGCATTCCCTTATTTTTACAAGGTTATTTCTGATGACAAGAGTATATAAATATGGACCCTACTGACCTTCTTTTTCCAGGACTACCACCATTGGTAACGCCCCCCAGGATTCCATCCGGAAATGAGGCATTTCGTTGCAGGGGAGGTATTAGCGTGGGATTTGGGTATAATACACACACTGACACAGAGCAATGACCCTCATAAGCCCCTGAAACAAATGTCAAAAGTTTAATATTGGGAACTACTTTCAAGTAAGTTCAAAAATAAATGTAAGAAAATATCCATTTCCTAAATAACTCATTAAATTTGTTACAAGAATAAATCAGCAATCGAAACAACCCATTTTAGTCACCCAGTTTCATGTGGACAAATGTCATGGAGCTTATGCAATCCAAATGTGTAGAAGACATTCAACAAATTCTATTTGGATATAATTTAATTTCTTTAAAACTGCTTTACTAATGATAAAATGTCTTTTAAATTCTTTCTTTCATCAATTGAAAATTTTTGAAAGATAAATACATATATTTATTTTAGATAAATACATGAGGAAAAAACCCCCTCAGCCAAGTCATGATTTATCCAGTCTCAACAAATTCGTTGTATGATATATGTGGCTTTCAAATCTAACCTCCAATCAAATAATACTTTCATATTAACATATTTAATTTCCTTTACATGTGTCACTACTAGGCATTTATTGCATACCAGGCTGTCCTTAGCCATTCTTCCCCTCCTTCCGTCCTTCGATGACTGCCTTCGTCATACTATCATGTCCCACTACTTTTGACTACACGTGAAAAATACAATATTTCTCAGAGTAATGCATCCCTAAATACAGTTCCTTTCCAATTTTTTATGCATGATGTGAGGTGCGTAATCATGACTCTGTAATGGATAAGGTGCATCAAATCACTGTAAGGAGGAAGACACCATATTCCACACAGTGCACCAAATAGTTGCATGGAACAAAGTTGCGCGGGAGCCAGTTGTTGTGGGGCACAGTTCCTTGGACAAGGAGTGCAATCAAGCCTTCTGCTATCAGTAATACACAGAAAATTTAAACATCAAGCTCGGGAACACAACAAAGGACATATCTTATCTTGCAGCCATACATGAGTCGTTCTTGGATTCAATAGTTATAAGCCAATGACATTTTTGTTTGTAAGATTTTCCTTGCTCAATACCAGTCATTGTCACAGCCTTTGCGGCTCAATTTTTCTCTTTGCTCTTCTTTGCGAATGACCTACATAATCAGACACTGAAACACCTTCTGCAATCAGTACATAATGATGCTTTGTGCTCGTATATTACTTTAATCTTGGTTTAAGGGGCTGAAGACTTAATTTCCGAAAATATTATGCTACTATAATTCCAATTCATTTCATTCATTACATACTCTGAGTACATATGGGAGCAGAACAGAGAAAAGATCAACAATGCAATCAAATGACGGCAAATATTAGTGGAGTGGGGAAGGTGTGGACTGAATCGCCTGTTTTCCCAATGGCCAGCCCACATTTGGCCAAAATATATGGGTATAAAAGTTAATGAAATGTTAAATAATGTATAAAAGTAACTGAATAGACTGGATCTCACTTACCACCAAGCCAAAGCCAATCATTGGCTGCCTTGAGTGTTTCTGCAGCAGAGGCATAAGCCGCTGCTGCCTGAGTGGGTGCCCCAGCTTGACACGAGAGATCTCCCAGCCTCTTGAGTGCTCGGCCCGCCCACCTCCGCCTAGCTGCCCTCGAGTCAAGTGACAAGCCAACAAAGTCCCTCCTCTCAAACGGAGCACAGTAAGGCAATGAGGGCAAGTTGCCATCCGCTGAGGAGGCTGGGGCAGTGATGGCAGAGCCTGCTGATCCTGTGAGAGATGGCAATCCTGGTAGAAAAACATTAAAATGAAATAACCATGCAGTAATGGGGTGAAAACCATTCGCTTATTAAAAATAAACACTTAATGTTTACACCAAATAGTACCGACAAATATCAAATGGTAATTCATGCATTCAATTAGAACTTATCATAACATACCACAATAACTCTGGACTCATATGATTTGAAATAATTTAGGAGATCTTTCATAGTTAGTTTTACATATTAAATAATGTTTCTGAGCACATACTTTTAAGTATAGAGGTACACGCATAGTACAGTAGATGATTGTTAATCTGGAAATCTAGACAGTACAAGGACACACATCAAAGAAGGTTTCATTAAATTATACAAACTAGATTTATTATTCCACACCAGCAAATTTTGATCTCTAAGCAGGACCAGAAAATTAGGCACTTCGAAATATCAAATTTTGTAATTTGAAACCTTTCTAATAACTTGTGAAAAAATGTTTTGATTGGGACCTTCCTCTCATGTTAAACTAGGAAGTATTGTCAACATGATGTTTATGAGCAGGCATGTAAATAAGGGCCATTGAGTAAGCCACGATATGTTCATTGAACTCCTACTGCCCCTCGATTCTTACCAAAAGTTTTTAGGTGAACCCTTCTCCTCCAAAGTTGCACTATCACTTACGATTTCACACTTTTGATGCACTGCAGTCAGAAGCACTGATGTTTTTGCTGCTCTGACCAGCATAACTAGTTTTGTTGACAAAATTTTTGCCATTGTTCATATAAACGAATTCCATTTGCCCCTGGGGACTGAGTGTTTGTCATTTCAAAGCATTTTGTATTATCTAGACTTCTTATTTTTGAATACCATCATGTATTTACCATAGGCTTACACAATTTCACAACATATTATCGAAAATTTCATAATATCCTGCTACATATAATCGACAGTTTACTGTAGCCATCTCTGTACCATATTTATCTGATGACCCACAAAAACCTTACCTAGAGGCCCTGTGGATGAGCCAGTACCAGTGCCACTCTTGTTCCCAGCCAAAACTAGCCTCTTGGATTCTAGTACCCAAAACAATGAAGCAAGAAATTCTCGCATGGCAGATTCCAAATCCTGAACAGAAAAATTAAATGAAATTAGAAAACAAAAAATAAAGCATTACAAGGTAAGAAGGGCAGCATAGTGGCCAACCAGTTACAGTGTTTCGCTACTGGGTGGTGTGACCCGAGTAAAAACCCTAGGTGGAGGCCAAGGTTATCTTTATTATAAAATTTTTCTGGTTCATCGTTAACTATAATAATCACGTCAACCAAATTGGAAATTTTCAACATAAATTCCTGCTTTTGATATTGTATTTGTATTGTATGTGGTTATTTTCAGAACATTAATTATAATTATTAATGTTGGATACCACTGCATTCCACACTCTTCAGGCATGAAGAACTATTTCTGATATTTTGTTTCTCCATAAAATAATTCATAATGATATTAATTTATAGTAAAAATTGCTTCCCACATCCCTAGGAGATCAGCCAGACAAATACCATGTTTTAACCCAGACACCTCTCCCAGAACTAGACATGTAACTCTCATGCTTTAACAGATAGGATGGTAAGAGATTTCAATAACCTTTCTCTGAAACAAGCATTTTAAACACACATATTTGTCCCCGAATACATAAATTGATAATTACAATTTAATTACTAAAAATGATAAACTAAACTTGTCTCAGCTAAATTTTTATGCTTGAATGTTGTTTTTTTTCCCCTCAAGTAGCAATAATCTCTCCATTGTTTTATCAAATCATGTAAATCTTCGTCAAAGGTCCCATCAAAAAAGTCAATCAACCATTCTGTATCAATAAAAGAGGATATTTGCACATCAGAAATCAATAGACTTCAACACCACTTCACCAACCACCATGAAATTTGACACATCACTGTGCTTTTTCAAAGAGAAGGGTTCTATATTACCTATTGTGTTGTAACTAGATGATCCAGCACAACCCCTTAGCTCCCTTTACTTGTGAATAATTTGCAAATACAGTAGAACCTCGCTTTTACGCCCCCGCAATATACGTTTTCCCGCAATTTGCGACATTTTCGTCAAGTCCCAATGATTTAAGTATCTCTACAATGTTAAGTCTTCCCCGCATTTACGCTGACGAAATTTCAAATGACCCGCTATTTACGCCAGGCCGCCAAAGGGAACATGGCAGATAGCGCACCGTAATCAAGAAGAAAGAGTTTTTAGAGATCGGAGCCTGGGATAAACTTTTTGCAAGAAGGTTGTAAATATAGGAAAGGAAGTTGTATTTACAACCTCCTTGCCTTTTTGGCATACCTGTCATCAGCGCCACTATCATTAATACGGCTTCTTTGAAATACTACAATAATTCCTTCTTCATCTGTTTCTGACCACTATCGCGGGCATAGAGTTTATATTACTATTAGAGTATTTATGATCGCGGGATTTCCTGGAGATAGGTTGTTTGCGACGTTTAAATTTCATTCCATTTGCTGGTGGTAAATATTGCAGGTTTTCCACTTCACTTGTATGCATCGTAGTTACGAATATAGACGCTATGTTTATATTCGTGGTCGTTCTCGTGATGATCCACGCACTGGGTGTTCTCCTTCGCGTACATTATTACCAAGTTCTTTGATCAATTTTAAAGTCGTTTTAATCGTAATCTCTTTTTCCCTGCTCTTTTCGTGTCAGCGTCAATAAACGCGAATCAAATACGGAATGGCCCAGAAACGAGAGAGGAAAACTTCTTCGATAGAAGATAAAATTAAAATTTTGGGAAGAGTTGACTCACATGTAGGCTCACGCGTTTCCCTTGCCAAAGAGCTTGGGATTCCAGTGCCCACGTTAAACACTGTTGTTAAAACTCGCAAAAAGATAGAAACCAGTGCAGTGGAAAGACGCGAAAATATGTTAAGTACTCGAAATATGATAGACTAGAAGCAAGGTTCTTAAAGTAAAGGTTGCCTCATTCGCGACTCGGGCTCCCATTGGCTTGACGTCACGGTAGACCCAACTTCCAGCGCCATTTCAAATTCTAGCCTTTCCGCGGGCCTAACTGCTTACCGCGGCGAGTTCTTGAATTTACCCTCTATCGAACACTATAAGCCGAATTTTAAATTGAAGGCCGATTTATGAAAATAATGATGATAAGATTTAAAAAAAGATAAATTCGTGTATTCAGACGCCATAATTTCCTGATGAAGTGATGAAATGGGAAGGTGTGCGAGTTGATTCCGTGTCCACACTTCCTTCCTGTAACTCTCAAAACACTGTTTTCCTTGCTACTTCCGCAATATAATTTAAACTTAGATTAATATGGCTGGGAGGAAAATACGCAAAAACCAAATTAGTTGCTTCAAAAAATTACAGTTCTGCAACTTTTTAAATAGAAATTATGCTCGTTTTCATTCTTCGCCGGGCTTTGAAAATACAGACTGTCCCAAGGGTCGTGTGTCATTTTTGACCTGTAAATTTAGTAACTTTGCATGGAGCAATGTTCATTAAAATTAGCATATGTACTTATGAGAAAAGGTCCTAAGTTTTGTTGAGTGTAAAAAAATTTTTACAATTTTGACCTTTTGACCTCACAATGTGGGTCCAAACCAAAATTTGCCTTAATTTCAATGTTTAAAAAATCGAGATAGAAAAAAGTCTTAATTTCATTGACCAAGATGACTATTCTTAGGTTTTCGGACACGAGAAACCCGAAAATAATACTTTTATTCACGAAAATTCAACTGTTGACCCAGTAAGGTCACCGTCAAAGTCATAAAGGTGGCAAAAAGAATAGTATACCAACAAAGGTGTCGATCCATGGGTTTTATAGGGTGCCCAAGTCATTGGTAAAGTCCAAAAACCCTTATTATTCGCTAATTGACCTCCGAGGGTCACAATGGGGGTCAAAGGTCATAGAGTTAAACGTCGGGCCATCATGATAACCAGCGTGTCAAACCATAGGTTTTGAAGGGTGCCAAAGTCGGTTAAGCAGTTCATAGATCCGTAGTGTTGATTTTTAGACCTCCGAGGGTCACAATGGGGGTCAAAGGTCATAGGGTTAAACCTCGGGCAATCATGACAACCAACGTGTCAAGCGATAGGTTTTGGAGGGTGCCAAAGTCGGTTAGGCAGTTCATAGATCCGTATTGTTGATTTTTGACCTCCGAAATTCATAATGGGGTCAAAGGTCATAGGGTTAAACCTCGGGCAATCATGACAACCAACGTGTCAAACGATAGGTTTCGCTATATCCCGTACTCGCTTTAACGAGGTTCCACTGTATTTCTCTGTAAGACTTCAGAGGTGAATCTTGCCCTAGTGGAAAGCATAGCAAAGCTCGTTTAACATTATTGTTAGGTGCTAATGCTAATGGTAGTGAAAAGTTAAGGCCATTTGTTATTGGAAAATCCAAAATCCCAGATGTTTTAAAATATCAAGACATATCCCACAACTTATGCCGCTAATACTGAAGCTTGGATGACGTTACATTTCTTTCAGGAACAAATGCAGGCTCTAGATGCCAATATGGGTGGACAAAACCAAAAAATTATAGTATTTTTAGACAAATGCCCAGCCCACCCAAAAAATATGAATTTGAGGAATATAAAACTGGTGTTCTTCCCACCAAATTGTACCAGCCAATTACAGCCATTAGATTTAGAGATAATCCATGTATTCAAATCCAACTACCGCAGGATTCTAGTGAGAAAAGCAATTTATCTTATAGACAGTGGGAGGGACCCTAAGAGCTTCAATGTATCAGTTTTAGATGCACTACACTATGTAGCACAATCATGGAAAGAAGTTGATGATGGAGAAATCGCAAATTGTTTAAAAAAGCTGATGAAGAACATTTAAAAGACTGATCTTTGAAATCAGAAAATATGATCTAAAAATCTGATCAGAAAATATGATCTACCTCACTGAGAGTTCAGTACTAATAAAAGAGTTTTTTGTTATCATAATTAAAGGTTTTATACTTACTATTCATTTAGAACATGATTCATATGAAAAATAGAACATTTAACTATATTTAAAGGGGTTATTTTTCATTAAATTGTGCCTAACCTCGATTTTACACTTTCCCGCAATTTACACTTTTTTTCCTTGTCCCCGTCAAAAGTGTAAAAGAGGGGTTTTACTGTAAATTGGCGCAGACCAATGATTTTATTTTTTTGAACACACTTTCCCATGAGAAAGAAGGCTGGTTTTTTTACAAGATGGCTAACTACATGAAGTATATTCATTAAATATTACTTCTAGAAGTTTGTATTAGTCCAAAAATTATGTTTTTAACAGTAAAATCGAATACTATTCATAACTACCAACAAAAGTAGATTTCCTAAACAACCAGAAGTATTATTAATAAACAGTGATTGTTATTATAATTGATAGCTGGTAAGAATAAATTGTAATACTACTTCCATTTGAACTGAGTTGAATGCAAAAATATTAAAACAGACCAACATGCACTATTATAGAGTTGTAGAATTTAACTTATACACAACAGGCAATCTATTAAAAGTTCACCAAAAAATAAATTAAAAATGGCTTATAATTGCAATCATTCCTCAAGAAGATGCCTTACCATTTAGAGTGGAGTGAAAGGTTAAATTTAATAATTAACACATTTTCTGTTCCGTAGACACCAATACTGAACTACCAATTAACTTCAAAATTTCAAACCTACCTGAGTGCCATTCTGAGTAGATGACTGGACACCTTTCCCAATAGCAGACTCTAAGTCTGGATAGAACAATGGCCTTGTCTTAAAGTTTGGTGGAGTAGAGAAAGGTGCGGCTGGAGGAGTGGGGTTTGATGTGGAGGACGAGGATGACGGAGGAGACGGAGATGAAGGGACTGAAGAACATGTAGATGCCGTGGCACTGGAGGGTGTAGGAGATGACATGTTGGCCGGCTTCAACTTGTGTTTCAGATCAATGTTTGTAGGCCTCACTGGACGACGCTCCTCTGACTGCCCATCATTTTGTCCTAAACAAATAAGAGTCACAGAGTCAAAACACACAGGTTGATAAACTGCATTCCATTATACCTCATTACCAGGGACATGCATATAACACAAATGCGATAACGTGAATTTTAACGCAAATTCCAGGGTTTTCCCTCGAATACGCGAATTTCGTGTTAATCGCAATTTTCTCCAATTCAAGGGCGATTTTCACCAACTCAAGACGCAAATTTCAAAATTTTTTCTTCTGCTCGTGCTTCTAACACGAAATTGTTTTTCAAGGCGTATATTTCGAGATTTTGATAGATTTCTCAGCTAATTTTTAACAAAATGTGGTAGAATAACGGCAGCCGGCAAAAAGTTTCCACGTCTGAAAGTAGCCTCAAGGGAGCACTGTGTGTATTTCACGCCATAGATGGAGCACTGCCAGGGCGGATTGAAATGGGTGCCTTTGTGACCGTCAACAAGGCCGTGCCGTCAACTGCGCGATTCAACTCGTTTCAAGAAATCTATTGAGACCCATGGATATTTGAAAGCACGGCACCGTCCTGTTGACGACGGCCAGAGCAAAGCCGGCTCTTCTGAAAGCAGCAAAAAGCAGCGGTGCACCGCTGCAGCGGTAACTATGCCGTGAAATAAACACTGAAACGAATTTTTGCCAGGCCACTTTCCGAAAAGATGACTCTCTGGATTTCATAGATGTGAATTGAAGAGAGAGGCTGTGATTAATAAAACGGCAAATTCCAATGGAGACATCACTAGAGTGCGCAATATTAGGCAAATGCAATATGCACGAGACAAAACAAACCCACTGACCTTAGAATCGTAATGAGAGAGATCGAATGAATGTCAGCAGCGTTAAACAATGAAGGCTTAGGCTTTAATAGATTATGATTCCTTGTATGTGATTTTTTCGCTAATTTGCTTAAAATTTGTGAAAAAGGCAAAATTTTGTTTTTATTTACCTATTTCGCGTTATTAAATGTTATTTTGTATTATTTTGCATCATTTCGTAATATTGTGTCTTGCGAATTTCAAGACCTCTACTTATAATTGATAGGTCAACTACAAGTTATTCCTGATTCTCTCATTTCGGTAACAATTTTATACTATCTTATTCCATCAGTTGCAAAATCATAAGAAAGTGAATTCTTCCAACTAAAATAATAATATTATGGCAAACGATGAATTTGTCCTTCATTTTAAATTATCAGATTCCATAATGGAATGATTTGAAATAAAAATTTATCTCTCTCTGACAACTATATGTATGAAGTAAATGCATTATATGTCCCAAAATATGCAGAAGGTGCTCTTTTTTCCTATGCTTTAGTGGAGCAAAAAAAATGACAATAAGGTGTGCTAGCCCACCTAGGCTGCAAGGATTGCCACAAGTGAATGTTCTGAATTTTCAAACAACGTGAAGAAAAATGGGTTCCAATGGAAGGGAAGTAGTCTTTGTATTGCATTCAACCCAGATTTAGTGCAAATATGTTAAAGTATGATCAATATGTGTAAATTCATACCAATGACTTCTACACTTGATGGCACATCCTTCACTTCTGGCCGTGGAGGAGGAGGTGGCCGCTTCTTTTTGGACCGAGGAATTTTTACAGGTTGACTCCCATCTTCAATTAAATCTTGCAATGGATCAGCTGATATAATTGGGGTTGGGGAACCAGGTGAAGAAGCATCATTTTTCTTAGCATCTCCATCACCATCTAAAATAAGAAAAAAGATTGCATGAAAAATGTACTTCTCTCATTTCAAATCTCAAGGTTGCCAATAAATGTCAACCTGAAATATCTCACTTTACCATGACACTCAAGGCTATATTTTTTCAATTCTCCTAATTATTTGATTTTTTATCAATAATGTGATAACTACGTACTAGTGACTGCAATCAATAAATCCTGGTTATCTTGTAAACCCAAGGTCAAATTTATTTCATGACTTTATGTACAATTTTATTGCACATTGGATCTCTACACCAACTCTTTAAATACTGATTTTTTGGGCCTTTTCATACAGGCTTATGAAGTTTTTATTTACCACAATCTAGGAGCTCTAGTAATCACCTTGAGCTATCTTCTCTCCATCGATTCCAATACCGATGAGGGCTGAGATTGCATCATCTTCTGGCAGGGGGGAAACTCGCTCAATGGAATTGGTTCCCTCAGCACTCGGATTTGCCTCGCCATTGTCAGCAAGCTTTCCCAAGCGCTGGTATGGCGGGGGGGATGGTGTGGAGAGGTCTTCTGAGGATGCGAGTGGTGGAGATGGAGAGCACGGAACAGTCGGGGATTGAGGGAGTGAAGCCTCGGGCTGAACTGGGGGAGATGCTGCATTAGCCTGCGAGATGACTGGGGTTCCATCGGGATACAGCCCAAACACGACACAGCGTGAGTCAAAGAGGGTTGAGGCATACTTAACCTTTAGAGATTCATGCACTCGACAAAGCTCGTTCAGTTCTTGCTGGGAGTCACATTTTCCTGCAGAAAATCCAGAAAAGAGAAGCAAATCCATGCATTTAAAAATAATCAAAGATTAAATTTAAAAAATAAATTTACAAAAGATCGAGAGAGGTTTTCATGAAAAATCCAGTGCTAACAGAACATCAAAATTCAGTTCCCAGCCATCTAGATGAGGGAAAGTATGTCTATTCCGGGAGAAAATCTGCAAATTACATCAATAACCATTCCTCAATACATCAATTCCATATCAGAATATTTGTCATTTCAGAATCCGAATATTTAAGTACCCTGACTTTTCCAAGCAACTCCTTCTCTGACCTTAATTTTTAAAATCAATAGTAGTTGCAATTCACCAACATTAGGGATTAGGATTATGAGCACTCGTTAAACCAGGCTTCTACTGTATTACATAATTAAATAACCACAAATTAAAGCTGTCTTCATTGATAAAAGTCACAATTGTATCATTTCCAGAACAAATTTATGTATTTAACTTTTCCATAATGGATTTGTGCCAATATACACAAAACATTTAATTAGTAGGTGTAAAATAAAATGACAATTTGCCCGGCATCATAGAATCAATCAATACTTACCCACTGATACCAGGCCTAAAACTCTACGATGAGTCTGAAAGTCACCCCAGTCATTGTTCTCAACTGGATAGTCAGTGACATAGCGAGCTGTGATCTCTCGTGGCCATGGGGGGCCACCAGGTGCACCAGTGGCTGATGCGGCAGCAGCAGCTGAAGGATCAACCACAACACGGAGACGAGACACGCGACGGATGCGCTCCAACACCCTCTCAAAACTTTTCTGCTTCAACTGTCGCCCTGTGATGGTAAGTAAGATGCAAACATAATAAAGTACATATGCAGTTTCATACAGAATTTAAGTTCCTCTATGATACAAGTCTTTTATCAAAGGGGATTTTCATGATTTCTGACTCTATTCCAAAATTTAAGTAAACCTTATATGTAAAAAAAATTCTCTAATCACAAAAATGGCATGTGTAACAAGATGATTGTAGTGATGCTATAATTCTCATCATTTCAATGGAGACAGAATAGAGACAGACTGTCAGAAACCAACCATGAGTGAAATGATAATACACCCTAGGAGGACATTAATTGTCGGCAGGAGAGCTACTAAAATTAAAAGCCTAACTATTTAGCAAATTGTCCCTGTTGCTGCAAAAAAATTGTTTAACATCAATCTTGGAATAAATATTAATGAAATGAAATATGGTGCAAAGTGAGATCGGTGAGCGTGAAAAAGTAAGAGAGCTGCAGACATGTCAAACATATGAGATTTAGAAAAGATCTGTGAAAAAGGTAATAAAGCAAACAGCAGAAATGAAGATAGGTTTTCCCAAGGCATGAAAGAAGACTATTGGGTTTAACTAGGAAATTCACACTTAAGATTGACACCAATGGTAATATCCCCCAGTAATAGGCAAGATTGGTATTACACGTATTCCTAGAGGCTGGAACATACTAAGATCAACTGAAAGGATACGTAAAAAGGATAAGAATAGCCCTTTCCTCATGTCATTGTGATGTGTGATTTTATTAACATGATACAGTGCAACCTCGATAAAACGACACCCCACGGTGCACCAATAAACACTCGTTATAGCGAATTGTCGCTTTACCGGAGGTGGAGCAAATAATAGCCAATATGTATGCCTGTTGTGAACAGTTATACAGGAACAGAGTGGTGCGGTGACAGACAAATTTCTATCTGATAAACGTAAGCATAAATCCAGACATAAGGTGATGCTTATTTGCATCACTATATTTCCTTACTCAAACAACGACTAATTGTTTGGTGTTTTCTTGGCCATGGTGTCTGCCATCAAATGCTTTCTATTCATGCAACTCATGGACGTGCGGGTATGCTGACGACTGCTTTCTGCCGCCCGAGGAATAAAAGAAGATCAAGCAATTACAGAGATTAAGTAGTCTTGATGTAAGTTTTTCCGGCGATGAAACCCTCGCTAAGGCGAGAGCCAACACCAAAAGGGCCTCGTAAAAACGAATTTTTTAACACACTAATAATAGGGTCAATTGACAGTGCATCAGCTATATCTCGTAATAGCGGGGGTCTCGCTATAGCCCGTACTCGCTTTAACGAGGTTCCACTGTATTAAGGAAGTGGTTTACATAGGGCAAAATGAAGCATTTATTGTTGGTAAGAAGGCAAAATAAGTATGCGAAATATTGCGTATTGACTCAGTGAAAATATTGTGGCATTAGCATTCGCGAATGCTTGATCTTCTTTTGTTCCTCGGGCGGCAAAAAGCAGTCGTCAGCATACCCACACGTCCACGAGTTGCATGAATAGAAAGCATTTGGTGGAACACACCATGGCCAAAAAAACACCAAACACGTCTAAGCGAGAAAATAAAAATAAAGGAGTAATATGAGGTATATTGGCTATTATTTGCACCACCTCCGGTAAAGCGACAATTCGCTATAGCGAGTGTTTATTGGTGCACCGTGGGGTGTCGTTCTATCGAGGTTGCACTATGTACTATTACTAAAATCTTGTTATCATGGTATTTATAAAAAAGACAATGAAAAATATATGAGGAGAACTGATGTGAGCTGGATTTTTTTTTTTTTTTTTTTTTAAAAGCTTAAGTTTGCCTGCTCTTCACTGTAGTTTTGTCTCTTTCATACTTTTTCTTAGACAGAAATATTTTCTCTTTGTTTTTTTCTTAATTAATTTATCCTTTCCTTTTTACAGGAACCCACCATGATAATTTGCTTTGAGTCAACCACGTATTTTCTTCACTCTAGCAGCACCAGTTGACTAAGGTTTTTCCACTTCCATTTAAATTCTGAAAAAGCATTATATTTCTAGTCTTAAAAGTTTAGGCATTACTCTGAGGTGCTTACGTAAACTTACTTATATAAAAATACTATAGTCCACACTAATTATTTTCTGACCTTGACCCCCTCGTAGTAATCAGTCACAAAAATAACATGTGCTATGATCACTTGTGCACTGGAACATGAATGATGTGCTGGCTAAAGGCAACTGTAGATTCTAGTATCGCCAAACATCTAATAGAGAACAACTATCCCAGTGATTTCACGTCTGAGGACTACCACACACTGAGACAAAAGAAAGTAGGGATGAGTCGATTCCATTTTTTTTCGATTCCTTCAAATCGATTCCCGATTCTCGATTCCATCGATTCTTACTCCTTCTAACTGGTGGGATTTTGATTTATCTGTAGCATTGCTGTCATTAAAATTTAAGAATTGAATGGAATAAAATAACTAGGGATGGACGGATCCAGGATTTTTGGAGCCAGATCTTTTGAATCAGATATTTTCGAATCCAAATGCATTTTCAAATTCCTACCATTAAACAAAGTCATTATTCAAGTTTATTGTGGGTACATACAATCAATGGAATGCTTTTTAGATTTTCATACACATTTTAATATTTTTATAAATTAAAAATTATTTTATGGGCTTTCAAGTTGTTTTTTTAAAAACATCTTTACATACTCAGGGCCTAAACTGTTACGGTTGGGTTTGGAAATGAAAATAGGAAAATTCTTAGGATGAACCACTGACCAGTGGCGTAGCGTGAGGACCCCCCAAAATATAAAAACACAATTACTTTCCTTCATAAAAGGAAACAAAATATTTAAAAATCATGAATTTACAAATGAAAAAAAATGAATCTTTGAAAAATGAAGTATTTTCTATTATGGAGGGCATTAAAATTAGTTTGAAACCCTCTCCTTTGTACCCTGTTGTTTAAAAATTTTCCCCCCTGGTTTTGGATCCCCCCTTAACAAAATTCCTGGCTACCCCCCTGCCATCGACTGAATTCAAATTTTCCTCACGCACGTTTTCCACGAATTTTACTTTCTCATCGCATACGGACTTGTGTTTCATCCGAAAATGCTTCAGTATTGTGAGGTGGATTTAGCACATCCTCGCGATAATTTACGCCACAGTGCGTAATTAAAAAAAAACCGGGCACTAATAGTAAATAATGGGTTTTAAACTAATTTTACCACTTTTTATAATCGAAGAACTTAATTTGTTTAAGAAAATTTTTGTAAATTCCTGATTTTTCAACATTTTGTTTTCTTTTGCAAAGGACAATAACTGTGTTTTTATATTTCGGGGGGTGGGGTCCGGACCCTCCCCATGGCTACGCCACTGGGAAGGAGCGCGTAAAGGAGAGGTGGAGAGAAAGGAGCACGCTCCCTCCGTATTTCAAACAACAAGGCTACAAATGAGGGAGTCGGACGAAGAAGTTAGATCTTGCTTCAGTGACGTCGTTGCCTTCAAAGCGATGCGCGCTACGTGGTATATGAAGTTGGCGTTTCCAATCCGTCTCTAATTGTTTGAGGCTGCGCTTGTTTCATTGAAAATTATGCTGTTTGGACAATGTTGCATATCAGTAAAGTGTAATTATAGAATTTTAGATAGAAAACTGAGTGGCAATCAATTAGAGCTGAAAAATAAACAGAAATATCGTCAGGAATGCGTCTCATTCTTTTTTAAATCTCGTGCATATCATCTAATTGTCGAAGCTATCAAGATATCTTCGGGCCCAGAAAGTCACTCTCCTAGCATTTGTCGTCTAGAAACGGAGAATTGAAGCAGGAAGGCCAAAAAAGGTCAGTTGGTGCGACGAGTTAGGGATGAAACACGCTTCAATTGTTTTCATGTGATTTAATATTCTCCTTAGAAGACAATGATTTTTGGTCCGTGTGATTTCGGATACGAAAAAAAACAACAGAGACACGGGCTGATGGACGGCCGAGGGTGGTTTTCTGAAATCTGCGACGTAGTTACTTTTGACGTGGTTATTATCCTACGGCGCTGAGATTCCTCCGATGATTGTTCAATCTCTTGGGAAGAGTCACACTATGTGCCAGTCGTATTTTGCCTTTACTTTCTGGCTTGAAAATCATGGCCACGGCTGAAATTCTACTCGCAACCTCTGCGAGAGCTTTCAAACAAAACGGTTCATGAGTAGGACAAGAATCGCATGCGACGACGCATTCGAAGAGAGAATCGGAACTCTTTCCACCCTGATAGGGCGTTGCATTCACTGAAGCTATTATTTAAAATTTCGGATCCAGATCCGATGTCTTCCGCGACTTTGGATCCGATGTATCCGATGAAGGGCAATATCCACGGATATTTGGATCCGAGGTATCCGATCCGACCATCCCTAAAAATAACAATAGCCGCGGTGGCTACATTCTCGTTTGGCCGCGGTGGCAACATTCTCGTTTGGCCGCGGTGGCTAAACAAATAATGTAGCGTTCATTGCGTCCATACATACTAGAGCAGCCTGGCGGGCGAACGCAACCTATCGAGTCCGCCCGGAGGCCGCGGCGGCTTATGCCAAGCAAGTATCAACTTCCTCAAGGGTTGCATTGATAAAACTGGGCTATACAAACGCGAATGTGTCTAATTTTTTTATTATTGACGCAGACGCATGTTAGTCTAAAAAAGTTACGTATATAAAAAAACCTAAAACGCTATCAGCGCATTTATAAGAAATTTTTTTCACAGGAAAACTCGCTCTCTGCACGTTTTTATTATCATCAGACTTCAAATATCATTCGAAAATAAAAAAATATATTTCGATCTATTATACTTTAAAATTGGTGGTTCAGATGAATTCTTCGAATGTGATTCATAATCGCACTAATTTGATTTGCCCTGACCTGCGGTTAATAAAAGAACGGAAAACGCATGCATTGCTTCCCGATCTCGAGGTTTCCAATTTTTTTTCTCTGAGAGTTGCTCATGAACACGCGCCATTTCAGGGTTCGCCGGTTTGTCGCTCTTGCCGACATTTTCATGTTTCCGAGGCCGCTTAGGTATGTTCGTCGCAGCACCCGCGAGCCGGGCGTATCCTCCGCGCGGGCAAGGCTGACACCGTGGCCGCTTAGGTGTGTAGCGGCCTTTATGCCCCTAACGTATAGTCTATGCTCAAAACATTTATCTTCCTGGAATCGATGGAATCGGAATCGACTTTAGGCGATCTATTCTCGATTCTGATTCCGTGCCCGAGAATCGGTGGAATCGAGAATCGACTCATCCCTAAAAGAAAGTTCCTCCTTCCTGCTTAGAAGTACTGGAGATTATTAAGGTGACAAAATCAAATAAAACATACTAGTTCAACAGTCATGTCTTACCATTTCACTCACCTTACTTCTTCTAACTTTCTTTCCCCTCCCTCTATGAACCTCAAATTTCACTTGTTCTCTTGTTTACTACAATGCATACTTTCAACCGCAGCACCTACTCCTCTGCTACTTTGTAATCTTATGACATGAACCTAACATCTGGTCCTTCTACCAACCGATACGAAACTCCCCAGACCCGCCTAAAAATTCATGAGAGCCCTGAGCACAGTTTTACTGCCCACTCACTGAGCTCTGTCCGTTTGAACTCCCCATTCCACTTCCATTTTTAATTTTTTACAGGAAACTACTTTCATGCTTAACAGGCTTCAAAAATATACCGTGTTTGGTCTCATTTTCTATTGAATTTTGCACATAATATGAAAATTTCAGTCCAATCAACACAACTTATCATTTGCCAAAATTCATTTTAAGGCACCTCTGGACCCAATAGATGACTCATATTGCAGTTGGCCTTGTGAAACAGGGAGCTTTGAAGAAGGCAGGCTGAAAAAGCTCGGTTGGCAAGAAAGGGGGGAGTTGAACATATTTCTATTGCTCCCTCGTAACTTGATATTTTATTTCAAAGCTAATGATTTATGGTCTTCATAATATTAACCCTGCACGAGCCATGATCTGGGGTGTCAGAGGCTTGCTGGGTTGTCATGGAGACGAGGGAAGCTTTAGAGGTGTGGACTGAGGACTGACAGGAGTGGTATAACAATTTTGGGAAATGTGCAATGTAGTTACTATCTATGGCGATGAGTTTTTCCCGAAGGCAGCTCCATCTCTTGGCAAAAATTGACACTACGTATGTGCCTATCATGTTTGGCCTATGATTTCAACTTTTTACCTTTTACTGGAGCCATACGGATTAAAAACAAGTGAACAATAGCAAAAAATAGGAATGCTGATAGAAAAATAAAGAAGTTGTCAAGAAAAAGAATAAAAATAGAAGAGATATTGAAAGTGAACAATTGCTTTGACAATGGAGAGCATCAAAGCGATATCGCACGTAAGTTAAAGCTCACGACATCAACAGTCTGCACTAATATTCTGAACAAAGACGATCTTAAAACGTCAGTGACATCAGCCAAAACAACTTCAGCCAAGCAGTCAACACGTAAGCAAAATTCATTGCTGGAAAAAAACAGAAAGACTTAAGATTACCCAGATTTATAATAAACAGTCAAATGATGTTCCTCAATCACAGGCAGCTATTTATGCAAAAGAGTGTCTTCAGTTGAATCTATAAGAGGAGATGAGGGTGATGATTGCTCCAAGACATTTAGAGAAGGCTCCGGTTGGTTACATAATTTAAAACGGCAAGCTGGTGTTTTAGTGCAGCGATATCAGGTGAATCTGCAAGTGCTGATAGCACAGTGGCTGCAACATTTTCCGATGAATTCCAAGCTGTGATTGAGAGTGGCTCCTTTCCCCTCAACTATTTACTGACGTTGACGAGACAGGATTGTGTTGAAAGAGAATGTGATCTCGTCCATTCATTTTCTGGGAAGAAAACCCTTGGTCAGGTTTCAAGGCATTTAAAGAACTTTTCACATTGCTCCTTGGTGCTAATGCCACAGGGGTCTCCAAATTAAAGCCAGTTATGATTTATCATTCACTAACTCCTCGAGCAATGAAGTATCATTCAAAGTAGCATTTGCCTGTCATTTGGATGAGCAACAAAAGGGCGTAGGTGACACAAGAATTGTTTTTAGACTGGTTTGAAAATTTGTCAACTGCCGGCAATGCATTACGAGTCCCTGAGATAGCATGAATTTTTTCCTAGATGTTAGCCCACCCATACGAAAGGAGGAAATTTCAAAAGCAAGTGAAAATATTTTAAATGAGAAAATACATCTTTGAATGCGTGCCTATTATCTTTAAAGATATTTTAAACTATGCATGTTTATATAAATATGGTTTTCTAAGGCTATTATTAGGAATATATGTGGTCTATAGGAAATTTGAAACTCAACAACTATGCTACCAGGAAAACATCCCTGTTTCCCCCATGTTAAAATGCTCTCGTAATACTCAAATTCGATTAGCGCAAAGACCTCATGGAATGCATCCCTTGCTTGCTTGCATCCCATGGGTGTTTATAAATAATTCACATAAATAAGAAAAACTTAGGATTAGACTAATAGTAATACAAGCAAATGAAAAGTCAAAAATTTATTCAATTTCCATCTTTGAATAATAGCTTAAAGACGAAAAATGCTTGATCCTTTGTAGGCATGCAGACCTCCTATATTATTATGATGTGCAAGAATTATGTAGCACACTCACCCATTCATTTCATGTACGTATCATATTGGGCTGCCTATTTCTCACGTGCATAAAGAGCATGCACAGTATGCCATCGGTTTAAAAAGGGATAGACTAAATACAGTGCAACCTCGATAAAACGACACCCCACGGTGCACCAATAAACACTCGTTATAGCGAATTGTCGCTTTACCGGAGGTGGAGCAAATAATAGCCAATATGTATACCTGTTGCGAAAAGTTATACAGGAACAGAGTGGTGCGGTGACAGATAAGTTTCTATCTGACAAACGTAAGCATAAATCCAAACGTAAGGTGATGTTTATTTGCATCACTAAATTTCCTTACTCAAACAACGACTAATTGTTTGGTGTTTTCTTGGCCATGGTGTCTGCCATCAAATGCTTTCTAATCATGCAACTCATGGCCGTGCGGGTATGCTGACGACTGCTTTCTGCCGCCCGAGGAACAAAAGAAGATCAAGCATTCGCGAAAACTAATGCCACAATATTTTCACCAAAATTAACTACTTATTTATCAAACGACAGTTTACCACATAAATTTGAGACTGAGCACTCCATTAACTTCATTTCTAACAGACACTAGCAATTACAGAGATTAAGTAGTCTTGATGTAAGTTTTTCCGGCGATGAAACCCTCGCTAAGGCGAGAGGCAACACCAAAAGGGCCTCGTAAAAACGAATTTTTTAACACGCTTATTATAGGGTCAATTGACGGTGCATCGGCAATCTCTCGTAATAGCGGGGGTCTCGCTATAGCCCGTACTCGCTTTAACGAGGTTCCACTGTATGTGGTTCTGCTAATAAAATGCACTGATTGTTGCACACTTTTTAACACTTAGCGTGCCGATCACGTCAATTGACGGAATGATGAGACAACTCCAAAACTGCTTTTCACGTCAATTGACGGAATGCTCATTTCAACACCATTTAAATTAGTTATTCTGTCACTAGACGTGATCCGTGTGTCTCTGTTCATTCCTTGGTGTAGTTAGTTCCATTTGAAGCCGATAGATGGCATAATCATGCAGAAATATTATGCTTTCTAGCCACCTGCTCGTCTGTTGTCATTTCGACATTCACAGCATGCAAATGGATTCACGCCAGTTGAAGGACTGTGATATTCAAGCCTTATTAGAAGGTGATAATAGTGATGAAGATATTATTTGTGACAATTCTGATGATGATCCTGACTATGTTCTGCAGGAATTCCAAAATAATGAAGGTTAGTAGAGCAATTTGCCTTCATAAATTCCTAACCTATATACGTGAAACATATTAGTTTGGTCAGTTGGATTTGTTTACATTTTTTTATGTTTGTGTCCATACGTTTTTTGTCACTATTTTCCTCATTTACCGATACATTTACTCATTTTTGGTTCAGATTCGGAATCAGAAAATGAGGACATGGACCAAACAGTAATCACCAACAACATACCGGCAAATCTTGTTGGTGCTTCTAAAAGCAGAAACAGACTCCAGCAACCTGATCCTAGAGCACTATGGAATGAGGTGGATGCTATACCGACTTTGGATGTTTTCAATGATATAAGTGGAGTGACAGATGATTTCCAACTAGATGTAAATAGTTCTGTGCTGGACTTTTTTTCGTATTTTGTTGACAATGAACTTATTGATATGTTCAAACAACAGACTAATTTATATGCACGTCAAAAGTTGAGAAAAATGAGAAGTTCTGAGTCTTTGACAGTCAAATCTAGAATGAATGAGTGGAAAACTGTTACTCTAGTAGAGATAAAAAAATTTTTAGCTATAATATTCCACCAAAGTATCAGCCAGAGACCTCAACTAATCGATCACTGGAGTAAAGACCCTACTGTTGCATGTAACTATTGCCCAAATGTCATGAGCAGGAACCGATTCCTACTCATTCTTTCCAACTTTCACTTGAATGATAATTATTTGTTCAAGAAGAGAGGGGAACCAGGTCATGATCCTCTCCATAAAGTTCGACCTCTGATTGATAATATTCAGCGTCGTTTTCAGCAGGCCTATCTGCCTGGAGAAAAAATAACTATAGATGAGGGTATGTGCGCATTTAGAGGTAGGCTGCAATTCAAGCAATACATGCCTCAAAAGCCCAATAAATATGGGATAAAATTGTATATGCTTTCGGAAGCCGACTCTGGTTACGTCTGGAATTTTAGTGTATTTTGTGGCCAGAGCAATGTTGTAATCAATATTGTTACTAATTTATTAGGCAGCTTATCTGGAGCTGGCCGTACCTTGTACACTGACATATTCTATACAAGTCCTGAACTAGCAAGAGAACTTGAAAAAATTGGCACAGCTCTTGTAGGTACAGTAATGAAGAATAGGAGGGGTTTACCAAGAGAATGGAAAAATCTAATTCTTCAAAAAGGGGAACAAATTTTTCGTAGGTCTGAAAATCTTCTAGCCATATGCTGGAAAGACAAACGCCCAGTGTACATGCTGAGTACAAGGCACACTGCTCAAATGATAACATATCAAACAAAAAGGGGCACTGAAAAAACAAAGCCTGCTTGTGTTCTAGATTATAACCAAAATAAGGCTGGTGTTGACCTAACAGACCAGTTGATGTCATATGGGGTATTTGACCACAAAACTGTGAAGTGGTGGAAGAAACTCACTTTTCATTGTCTTCTCATGAGTGTAGTGAATGCATGTATTCTGCATAATAAGGTAAAGGGAAAGAAGATGTCAGTAACTCAGTTCATGAAACTTCTTTGTACTGAGCTGCCAATTTGTGAGGGGGATTCTCCACGACAGGGTTCTAGTGGAGGCCAACTCGGTAGGCTTTCTACTGGGAATCACTTCCTAGAAAATATTCCAATCCCTCCAGGAAAGACAATAATACAGAAAATGTGCAAAGTTTGCTCTGCTAGAGGTAAAAAAGAAAGTGGAAAAGCGAAAAGAAATGACACTTCTTACTGGTGTTCAGAGTGCAAACTAGCTCTGTGTGTGGAGCCATGATTCAAAATTTTTCACTCTAAAAAATTTTTTTCTGCTCCACTTTGAGTAGTTTCAAATGTACTTTTTGGGAAAATGATATTTTAATTGTGTTTTTTATTGTTGTATAAAGCTTTTTTTCAATGCTGAACCTTAAAAATAAATCATATGAGCATACTAGTATTTGGTCAAATTTTTGGAAAACTCAAAAACAGTTCTTTTTCCAACAACAACATAAAAAATATATTGAAAAGTAAAAGCTAAAAAATGCAATATTATTGAAAGAAGAAATCAAGAGCTTTCAAATGAGGTAAGTAACATTATCATGAGTTGAGTGCTTACTTTGTAATAGATTTTTGAAAAATAGCAAAAACGGCCGGCACACAGGGAATGACCTGCAGTTTTTGGGCCGGCATGCTAAGTGTTAAAAATTTCAAATTTTGCCAATTTTGTCTCCCCTGTTGCACTTGTCATCGGTTTGCTGAACTGAAGGTGTTGCAATGTATCTAGTCTCACTACATTAATAGCGGTTTTTTTTAATTGCAAAAAATGTTAAAAGAAACAACACATTATGGCGACTGCCTCTTGCATTTTTTTTTGTTTGAACTAAAAAGAAGTTGAGTTTCATAACTGAAACCATTTCACTGTTCTGAATTCACAAAAAAAAGGTAAATCAATATAACCTCTAGTACAATAAGTCATCAATTACGAAAATCAATGCCTTGTTTTATAACAAAATACAACTTTTCACATAGCAACTTTTGTGTATGCTGATGCTATTCACATTAATTCCTCGTCCAGTAATAATGCCAATTTAACATACTTTGCTTTGTGATCGGTCCTTCGGAGCAGATCAACTAGCACAAGTCTCCTGTACCAGACATTACATTCTACATCCCATTACACACAAGAATTGAAATCCAACACAGCAAAAGAATTAATAACACCACATTATTTTTCTCACAACAGAAAGGAGAACATACCTATGTGGCGTACAAGAACAAGAAGAGCTGAATGATCATGGGCAGTCTGTCTGTAGTCCGGATGAGACATCCTTGTGTCGGGGGCTGGCGCCGAAAGAATTGCACTCACTGCTGATCTCATCGGACTAGAGCCACCTTAGCTAGCAATTCCTCCCAATGTACAGCTAGATACTTCTCCTCCCAGGAAAAACGATATTCTTTTGAAGCTGTACCTTCACTCAGAACCTAAGTTTCAAAGAAATAAAGACATGGAATGTGAACTCCACACACAGAAGATTTATCAACAGCGGATTTAATTACTACATGACAATATGATTAAATGGAAATTTATTCAAACACAAAACATTATCTGTCATAAATTAGAAGTAGAAGTGTATTTAGTACAGTTATCACACCAGGACCACAACATTGCTAAATTTAAAGAGTCCCCAGTGCTTTGAAAATTATTAATTCAGGAGAATTTTCTGATTTTTCAAATAATTGAAGGTTATACAGGATGACTAAACTTGCCTAACACAAATCACCTCACTAATGCCTAGTTCCTGAGATTAAAATTCTCAAATTTATTGAAATGCCAGGTTCATGAAAAAGAGTGAGTGACCTCTGATGCCACTGATAGTTGTCCTGGTTGATTACGAAGTTGGGAAAATACACTAGGAAAGCCTCCAACTTGGGCATAACTGCTTTACTTTGTCTTTCCATTTAATGAGATAATACCCACTTAATTACTTTTGATAGTTGATTGCTTGAATAGGTATTAATAGATATGATTCCATACTCTCTAGGCCAATGTGGTAGTATACTCAGGATACAACAGATCATTATCCGCTGCCAGTAACCACAAGGTATTGTAGGTATCATTTGCATCTCATTGCTATGTCCCCAAGTAAGTACTCAAGAAAGGTATTCCCATTTACATTTTAGCACGTACATAGTATCTGTGTCGACATGATATGTCTCGCTCTCGTGTATTTTAAACTCCTGGAGAGGAATATGGTTCCAAGAGTCAAATATATCATTGGTATCACTTTGACTGTACTGCAGTATTGCTGGGTCTCTGTGTTAGCCATGGTTGATGCAACTTCACTGCTATTTTAATTGCAATTTTTCCATGGGTATGTTTCAGTGAATATCTTTCTCTGAGCGAAGGTTGTTGTTCCATGATATTTTAAGTGCTCCAGTATGTGAACATTTACCAATTTAGAAACCATTAGCACCACTATTTAGTGATTACAGGGCATTGCTCGTGATTTTTTCAGACAAATTTAAAAGAATTATTTTTCACAGAAGGATACTAACTCCAGAATTCTGTACACTATTGATCATTCTGTAAGCAGGACAAAAGCTAGAATAATAGACATGATGTCACGCCAAAATGGCACATGAAAAGTTGCAT
The DNA here is from genome assembly GCF_921293095.1 of Ischnura elegans. Classification (NCBI taxonomy): domain Eukaryota; kingdom Metazoa; phylum Arthropoda; class Insecta; order Odonata; family Coenagrionidae; genus Ischnura; species Ischnura elegans. Next base: position 96,354,719 of record NC_060253.1, read on the forward strand.
TTGAAACCATTGTGTGTTTTTGCTTCACCTCAGTTCAGTAATATAGGTGGCAGATTTTAAAGGGCAGGATATTGATGAAAGAACATTGATTAGCTATGGGATGAGCAAGTTAAAGATACAGTAGAAAAATCTTGCAAGTTCTCCTTTGTGAACCACACCCTTTTTAAAGCAATAAATGCTGAGAAGAATCTCTAATGAACCCATTACAGTAAAATCATAACCACCATCTAGGTCCAAAGGGCGTAACTAAAGTACCCATGGAATGGAGATTGTGATACGAGAAGGGATGTTCTTGGAGGAAGCTGATGGGTTTCCCCTTTTCAAGACAACAGGTTTATTATGAGCAATGGAGTACAGAGGTAACTCGAGAGCTCACAAAATCTTTTGAAGCCATCAATGTCTATGGGCTGAATTCCAGAATCTTACTTATCTTGAATCCTCAACACACCTACGTTGTTCAGACCTCAGACTCAAGTTGAGTTTGAATTCCAGCTCAATTTTAGAAACCAACTTTGACTTAACTCACTTAACCCATCAATGCCCATGCAGCACCGCAGTGCAGTGCCAAGCCTAAAATCTTGCAATGTTAATATGTAATATGTAGGTATTAGTATACATTTCGGTTCAAGTACCTGGTAGAAGGTTTCTTCTCTTAATCATTCAGTTTGAATTGATTGTGTTTTTGATCACATCAAATTGTCCTGTCTGTTTCACAGCGACAGGTTTTTTTCCCAAACCCATGAGTTATGGGTACTTGATCAATGGAAGTGCTTTTGTTGTCTATAATAATTAGTTTAAAAATTATTTCATAATTTTTCCATGAAATGTAAAGTACTAACTAATATTTAACAAAGAATTTGCAGTATCAGGCTATTCAAAGTTGAGATATGTGAAGGTAAGCTGGGCATTACCCATATCAATTCAGCCTGTGGTCCTATTTCGCTTAACCTTGCGATTTTTTGCTCAATATTTCATCATGAAACAACTTTCTTAACAGAAATATGCAGGGTTCCCACTCTAGCTAAATTATAAAATTCACGGTTTTTTCCAGGTTTTCACGGTCTAAATGTCGTTAAATTCACAGTCTGTTGATAACAGGGGCAGAGCTAGGAATTAAGGCTGGGGGGGTTAAGGTGCAAATAATACCGGTGTGTGTGGGGGTATGGAATACCCACCAGGATAAGCGGTAGGTGCGAGATTAGTAAATTGTGGAATTTTAATATAAATGGTTAAAAATTGTGAGTTTTACGGCTTTCCGAGGGATATTTTATTAATCTTTACACCATTCTATTAGTAATATCAATCCAATTAAGTAAAATGGATTAAACCTAAAAATTTGGGATTATTTAGTGGATTTATAATGCTGTGGTTAGTTAGTCGTGCCAATATTTATGTGCTGTTCTGTAATTGCCATTTAAGTACCTAATATTTCTTTCATAGAGATAAAAAAGCTTTCTTGGGAATTATGGGAGTATGGTGGCATACTACGGATCCCATGGATGCAGGCAATTCATATGAGGCAAGCCGATTAGGTTGAGCTACAAGGTGTGGTTCTTGAAAGGTGCAGCTGGATACCTAATCGCCTTCGAGGCCTACCAGGGAAAAAAGCATTATGGAAATTTGACAAGGGGTGTGGAAAATTAACAGCTCCGATGTTAATAATGTTGGGCAATCTCAGAGAGAGTGTATGGCACCTGCAGTACAATATTTTTTCGACAGCCTTTTCACAGGCTGGCAGTATCTTTCTAGTTCATGTAAAATCATGCCACTATCTGGTTACCACAAGGAGAAGAAAAGAGGCTTGATATTTTATGTTCAAGGACTGATTCTCCTGATGGATCAGAAGGTGACGGTATATAATATATACCACTGGTACACTTGGAACAATCGATTGCCGAAAGAAATCTCACCCCAAACACAATTTTTCAATAGGAGCCACGGGGAATTTACGAGCTGTGATAAGGAACCACCTATAATCCTAGTTCAATGGATTGACCATGGGGTTGCAATGGGTGCATCAACACACTATGGTGTGCATCCTGTGACTAGCGTAGCAAAGTACTTGAGTGGTGCAAAACGACGAGATGTGACGAGACCAACACAATTTGAGGTAAACAATGAGAAAATGAGTGGTACTGACATCATAGATGAAGGGATAAATGGCTACAGAGTGGGTTTGGGCCATGAGAAAGGATAGTGACCAATTTTTATGTGGCTTTTGGGAGTCTGTGAACACAACACTTGGATTTGGAGGAGTCGACATATCGCAACTACAGGTATGGAGGCTTGTTGTTCAAGTATATCTAGTTAAGAACGGAATTCGCTCTCATCAGGAACAACGAATAAGGAAAAATTCCGGTCGCCTCGCAGCAAATATTATACAATACGATGGCATAAACCATCTTGTTATTTCCACTCAAAAGCACCAGGAGAAAATGTGATGGGATTATTGCATGTCTCAAACAAAAACGAATTTAAGAAATGTAACTTTGATCTTTGTGTTGAATGTTTTGCTACTTACAATTCAAAATCTAATGTATAATAAATTAATTAAATAGAGGTATTGCCATAGTTGAAGGCGTTTCATTCTTCCCAAAATGCCTATAGCAGCGAAGGGACCCTGCTAACACCCAGCAGTGCCATATGGCACCAGCATGTAACTCTGGTTCTACGAAATATTTCAGGATAAAAAATACGCATTCTCTATTGGTCATATGTGTCACATTTTATAAAAATGAACAATGTAAGATTTAAAAAAACTTTGGCCACTGACGGGTTAAGTAAGAGTAATTTTGGCCACATTCAGTCACACAAAATAATGCACTAGAGTATTACTATGAGAGATATTTCATTTCAAAACTGTGAGATGACAGAGGAAGAGGTGAAATTTGGAGACTTAATTTGACTTTGGACATATCTTACCAACTTCAGGTTCGATGTTCAGGGACATAATTCAATTTTAAATACTGGAGAAGTTTACTTTCATATACATGTAATATTCTAATGTCATATTGCAAGCAAATTCCAATTTTTTTCTCTCAGGATCCAAAGAAAACTGTCCAAAACACAAAAAACATTGCCACAATCAGTGTATAAGCCAACCATTCAAGCAAAGAAAGCCTTTAAAAGATGGTACTAATTACTCTGCCAACGAACTGTAAATTAAAAAAATAGAAGGGATTTGTACCAATGAAATGTTAACCACATATAGAGATTTTCTTCCAAAAATTAATAAGATGGATTAGAAAGAGTGATTCTAATTTACTTACAGCAAAAACTGACCAAAGAGCAAAGTCCATAAATAGCAATAATTTTTTTGGGCAGAGAGCCACAACAGCTGACATTAGCTGCCTCTTTGATCACTTGAAAATCTGTGAAGCAAATCTGATATATTGTAGTATACTTAGATCAATTACCAGAACAAATTCCAATGTAAAGATCTGAATCTCTGATCCAATTATCCCTACACGAGACTTTGTTCATGCCTTTTTGCTCCCCTGATGAAACAATGTTTTGAAATGAGACCCCCAATAACAGTGATACAAACCTCAAAACATTAGTTATGACAGCTAACTCACGAAGTTGAAACCCCTTGAAAAATCCATTCAGCAACAGGCATTCTAATGTATGAGAAGCATCGTCCATATTAAGCAGAGCAATTCACCACGTACCTAATAATTTTTATACAGCAAAATACTAGTAGTATACTTTACAAATCCATTAGATCAAATAGTTCTTATAAATTCATTACTTCATTGGCAACTATGCTATTTCCACACACAACCTCTTCTGAAATTCCACAGCTCTAATAGGAGTTTCCATTTCTACAATATATTCCTTTTCTACATTGAATATTAGCTTGTCTCTCCAATTTGAGGATTTTTTGCCGCAAGTCCTGGCACAAAAGGGGGTATACTTAAAATCAAGATAATGATAAATCCTCAGGAGAAAAGACTTATTTCCCCCCAAAAAAAGTGTCATTCGTCTTGTCCTCATTTGAAGCTCACTGAAAATGGGTTATTATTAACAAGTTGTTTTAATGCAATCATTTTCTTCCTACAGTGGCTTCATAAATGTATCTAATAGGATGTTTTTTTTTGCTAAAAATACCGCTTCTGAACAAGTTTCGCCAACATTGGTTTATTAAGGTTTTCCTCCATAATTAATAGCAGAATGTGCCATCGAGTAGTTTACTAACACGAAACTCATTCCCCTAAATCTCTTATCTTTGATAAGAAATATATTCTAAATAGGTACGTGCAATTTACTATGGGCGTTTAGTGCAAAATATAAAATAAAACTGGATATATTTACGGAATTTAAACCGCAAGAAGAACACATAGTTACTGAAAATGTCAACATGTGAACACAGTATGCGTAACAACTCCAATAACCTGAAAATATTCTCATTCGTTTCGATGTTATTTGATCATGACCATCATTTCATTTAAAAATGAAAAAAAAGTTTCCTGTCATAATTAAAATCAATAAAATATGCAATGCATGAAAATTGTTAAAATTGCGGAATCTAAAATATCCTCAATAAAATTATGGAAAGAAAAATTCCTTGTGTTTGTAACATCGGTCACAATGCAACTTCATCTTATCGATGACATGCAACGAAAAAAAGGTAAAGTAATTTATTTACTAGATGGGCAACTATTGAATAATACGACCTTAGGAAAACCAAATGCGAATGCAGGAAACAAAATATTTAAATAGAGTGAGAAGATGTAGCCGACAAGCAACCGTCATCAACAGCTCACAGGAAACTCTGATACACAGTAATGTAATCCAAAAGTAAGTAAAAATAATTAATTGTGAGCAACCAAAAAAATATTTAGAGATATAATACACTTGAGGAAAAATATGCATGCATACAATGGTCGAGATGCCCAATATTTCAGCAAATATATCGGAAGGGGTTCTTCTCAGAAAAAAAGATAATGCGTTCACATAAAACATTAAAACCAACCCATTAGAATCGACATCGAAGGTGATTTACAAATGAACCCCGCACTATAAGCTAAATGACGAAGTCTAAAAACGGGGTTATGTGACAGGTCATCGCAAAACTTCGTTCACCTACCTTAAAGCCCTCACACATGAGGATGTGACACATTTAGTATTCGTGTATCTGATTCGGTAATACTTACAAACATGATATCAACACCAGTATTGCTTCCTCCAAAAATATTTAAGGTGTTTTGCCGACTATCCACCCCCTTTCAGCTAACACCACAACTCGATATTGTGATATTGTTGACTCGCCATCTGTGAATTAAAATTATAGAGGGCATCGGTTGTCCTCACTTGCGCGCTGCGCAAGTATGATAATTTTACAGCCACGGTTACACGGCGAGTAGACTTGTAGGTGAGGGGGGGAGAAATTCGCGGCGAAGCGGGGTTGCGCCGCTACCCCGGCCACCGTGGCGTGGCAATCGCGTGACGTCAGGATAACAGCCAATCGGCAACGACTAGCAGACAACAGCAAACCGTTTGTAATCGTTTGAATCTAAACATGCCATCGTCTCAACGTTGTCATGCTTTTGGATACGGCGCGCGGAAAACTCCTGATAGCCCTATCAAATTGCATTCATTTCCTCGGAATGAACGTCTGTAAGTACAAAGTGAAAGAATCTTGTAGTATAAGTTGGCCATTAATGCACTGAAAGCCAGTAGGTGAGACCGGCGGTTCCGCTGTATATCCCTGTTCTTCCATTTCACTTTCAAAATTATTGAAACAATCTGTTTTTATGTGACATATCGTACTTAGCATATAATATTCTTATGTTCTTGGAGTATCTGTGGATTTTTTTCATTAGTGTCATGCTATATATGTGCTGTAAATGGTGTTATGACGGGGTAAATGCAAGTGCAAAGGGTGGGGACTTAAGTACTATTAGGGCATTATTTTCTTCCATGCGAGAGACAGTCATTCACTATAAGATAATTTTCCACGGGAGTACCCTTATATTAGGGAAGCTGGCGTGATGAGTAATCCCTATGAAGATAGTCCTTTCTACTCCTCCAACACTTTGGCAAAGATATCCTATCTTTATTTCAGATTTGCGGGTGAAAAAATGTTCACCATCGATGACCCTCCACATCTCCTGAAGTGCCCACGAAACATGTTCATGGAATATGACAATAAAGAAGAGGTATAAACATTAGCAAATACTTCAAAATTGTCAGTATTATGTAAATAACCATAATTAATTATAAATTTTGTTGTAGATGACAGCTGGTGGTGTAGCTATTACAAGGGTTGGAAAATAGACCCACAATGAGGAGACTAAAGAATCTGAGTAGAAGACACTGGGAATATCGTTCACTTCCCCAAGATATCCACCTCTACTCTTAATCCTAGGTGAAGAGAGAAAATGAATGGGAGCCTTGCCGCCCATTCATTCTGTCGATTACTGTCTTCTCCATTTGGACATTTTTGTTCGGTTCGGTGAGTATGATTTCATACAGATTTGAGAAACTGTAAATAGATAAATTTAGTAAGGGAGACATCCATGTTATTTTTACTGTCTATTGCAGGGTGGATTGATTAAGGTGTGAGTGTGACTGCAGAAATCGTTCAATTCATAAAGCAGTTTTGCAGCTTTAATGGAAGTGCCCAACAGAAGAACTCGAATGGAAATCTTGTGGCCTCTTGCATGATAAATGTCAGCATCTGGAATTTTAGGAAGAAGGTATTGAAAAAGTTTATATATTTGTGATTCGCCAATTCTGTGCAGTCTCTATAGTGGGTATTTCTATGTTATGTTATATATTTTATTTATCAAATTGCATTTCTCTGACAATTTGCATTTGTCTGACCAAGCATTAGCCTGTACCTCTCCTGATGTTTTCACAAAGTTGTATGGTATGGTTTTTTGGAAAGTATCTTTCCCTGTTACTCATTTAGTCTGTTTAATTACTCATGCACCAAGATTCAATAGAACACATCAGTCAGATTACACAACATAGCCAACATTCTTAGCACACCTTACAAAATTATTCGGTACATATAATGGCCTGATTTATTTCAACAATCAACGATGGGAATACCATTCAAGATATGTATAAACATACTGTTTTCTGCGTAAGATGAAGGAGATATTATTTCTTTGTATCTTATGAGACATTCTTTTCTCTGTCTTTTAGGGAAGTGTAATGAAACTTTGTCTTAAGGCCTCACCCTTAGTGAGCAAGATATGAGAAATATTAGTGAAAACAGTAGTTACAGTTTTTGCTACCAACGTTAATAAAATAACCATTACTTAAAGACAATGAGTACCAAAACCTCTAATTTTTGCATGGCAGTGGTAATACAGCCAACTTTTTGAACAGAGGACAGTAAAGGGCATCATGTTTTTTAAAAATTCATAGCCTAAATGCCTCTTTTTTTGATCTATAAAAATGGCCATTGTCTGAGACGAGGAACTCCAATGTATTCAATGAGATAGGTAGAGAAAGTATGACTCACTTTTTGCATTTTTCTTTCAATTCTCCAAAATTATTGTTGCTGTGAGAACAATATTGGTGTCAACAGCATAGGGAATGGATTGGAATCATTTATTTGTAGAAAACTATTTATATGATCATTTATGTCTGAAAGTGATAGGATAGGCACAGGGAAGGAGCTTAATGGAACTCCTTGCTTCAGGCCTGTACCCAGGCAAATGAAAGTTACACCATTTCCTGAGGTAATGACAAATTGAATATGGTCCGACAAGTAGGTTTCAATCAAAATTAGCTATGACACAAAAACCATCAAGTCAAGTTTATTGAGTATCAATTGGTGGTCCACAGTGTTAAAAACTTTTGAGAAATCAAAAAATATTGTAGCAACTTCCATTTTATTATCTAGTGCATTGATAATCTGGTTTTCTAAGTGATGGATTTCAGAAGATGAGATTACTGTTTCCTGCCCTTGGTATTCATGGTTAGGAAGTAAATACCTATGTCCTTATTGATGTTGGGGGAATATGAATTATTTAATCAGTATAACTGCATTTATCAAGGGAGATATTATCATGGGAAGAAATGGATTGCTAGACAAGTGAATCTCATCTATTTGTCAGCATAAATGTGAAAATTATAACTTCATATCTCAAATGAAACTTGCCTAAAGGAGGTAGTAAAGAAATGCTGCCTTCGACTTTTGGTAACCAAAACGGTTGTTCCATAAGAAATGCACAAGGATAAATGTTTTACCACCCTAAACACTTAAGGTCACTCAAAAACATTTTTCAAACAAAGGAGTGGATACTGCTTTGGCAAATCTGGACAGCTTTTAATGGAAATTTTGAAGTATGTAGTAGGGCATTTGCAATTTTCTGACATTTTCCGACCTTGAGTTTTACATGATTTCAATGTGGATTGTACGCCCCTAAAATTGATTAATTTGGAAATTCCTAGTAAGTTTACATGGAGACTACTGTTCATTACTCCAGACTTAGGATTCTTTTGAATGCAAAAGTGTATTTTTTCCATCCTTTGAAATAAATAAATAAATATTTAAGGCTGGGTAAATTAATCAAATTTCAAAGTAAGACAGAGAGTCGGGTTTTTCTGTAATCAGAAAAATCTTTCCCATTCCCACCTTATTGTTTTGTTTGCTTTTATTTAATAGTTCAGTCAGACTGTTGAAAAGTTACTGCAGTCAGCATTTTTAAATACACGAGTGTTCCTACTGCTAATTTGCTTTGAGTTGTATTCTCACGTGTAAAGATTTTTTAGATTAATTCATTTAGTCATTTATTTTACATAACAAATGAGGACCATAGAACCCTAGGGGGACTAGTGCAATTTTTTTACATAATAGCTGATAATTCTTGGTAATTAATTGCACTTATCTTTCTTGGTTTCTAAGATCCTCAATTATTCAGGAAAACCTCTTTACATCGCAATGGAGGGGACCAAAATTTGGGCAATTTGATGTTTGGAGGTAGTTAGGCTGTCTCGGGAGTATCTCCTTGGTATGATAAGTATTTTATGAGATAAAGAGGTTCACTACAAAGAGGTTTGCCTATAAATTTACATGTAAAACTGACCGCAGGGGTGGTATGAAGTGTGGAGATTTATGATGTAAAGAGGTTCACTGCATAGAGGTTTTACTGCATATGTACATAATCCTAACAGCAAAACACATTTGAATTTGTAAGGGAGTCTTAAATCATATGACATTATTGACAATGGTAAGATATTTTCATAATAATATGTTTTGTACCTTGGCTTTACTTCAACTCCAAAAGTCACCTCAATTCAAGTGATATGTAATAACATCCCTTTCACTACAGTAATTTCTCCTGTGTTTAGAAATTTTGATTTGATTACTAATTTTGTGCAATATGGATTAAAAACTGGAATGAGATACCATGGATTAATAGTGGTTTTCTGTTCATCGTACTCTACACTGTACAGTGCAGTATAATCTCCTAAGTTTGATGAATGATAAGTACATTTGAGAGATTCAGCCATAATAGTGTGTGTGGAAACCAAATTGGAAATAGGAAAGATTCACTTTGTTACTTTTCATTGATACGAATGCACTTTGAGATATGAATGGATAACTGCAGCTGAAAATTTTTCCAACCGGTTACAGTAGGCTATATGCTTTTTGAAACATCCTACTATGTTTGGTAGGTAGGCAACTAAAAATCGTCAGTAACAATCCCAATTTGGTTGACAACCGAACATCATCTGTAGCCGACCGGGTTCAGTAGGCTACCGAGAATCATCTGCCTGAGTGAATTCTTCCCATTTCCAATTTGATTTCCACCCTTACCAATATGTCTGAAGCCTTCTCATTTAAACTCAACTGATTTGGGCGTTACTTAGTAGAATGATGAAATATTCATGGTGAAACAAAAACCAAGTACTGTTCCAAAAACTTTTTATTTGGTATCAACTATCTTGTATGATGTTGGGCACGATATGGTGGAAGTTTTAATATTAGTAAAATAAGATATTGCAATATTTCCACTGACTTTTATTATGACACTAACATTTCGTCATTACAAACAACATTATCAGGTGTTGCTTGGCCATACTTGATAACCTTGTTTGTAACGACGGAACACGTAGTGTCATAATAAAACTCAGTGGAAATATTGCAATGTCTTATTTTACTAATGCTATCAACTAGTTTCAACATCATTACCAAGACAATTTGTCTTGATAGCAAATAAAAAGTTTGTGAAACCGTATTTGGTTTTCGTTTCAACTTCTAATTTAATTATATTGCATCAAACGTAGGACATTATACTGTAGTACACATTACGGTATATAGCCTGATATATACAATACAATTTTGTACATTAATTGTTATGATGGAAGCTTATTTGTTAATATAATGACTACATTTTCAATGTATAAATATTATTTTAATGTGTGTTGGTTGTAACCCATGTTTATTGATTTGAGCTTTCCTAACTTTTTACAATGTTAGTTTAGACTGGTAGAACGTACGAGTGGTACGTGGGAGTTTCGTTCCAATTAATTCTTACAAACTAATCCTTATCCGCTTTACGTGTGAATTTTGTGGACTCCTGTCCTGCTTGTTAAAGAATAATTTCTGTTGTAATAACGATTTTTCATGTACAGACACCAGCTCAAAATAAAGGCTTTTGAAGCGTAATCGGATTTTTTACTTATTTGAAGCAGTAATACCCCTATCCTTATAAGATCCCTACAAAATCCTGTCCCTAAATTCGCGCTGGTTAAAGGAAATAAGAAAAAATATTAAGTAATACGTAAATACAGCAATATATGCAGACGACATTGGCAGTCAATTCCGATTGGCTGTTATCCTGACGTCACGCGATTGCCACGCCACAGTGGCCGGGGTAGCGGCGCAACCCCGCTTCGCCGCGAATTTCTCCCCCCCTCACCTACAAGTCTACTCGCCGTGACGGTTATTTCATAGAGGCGAAATCGATTTATGATTATCGAGGGCGTAGCATCGAATTTTTCCCGTTACAATGAAAACAACTTTTGCCGCTCATTTCTATTTTCTCTTAGAGGCTATCGTTTTACTCATACCCACCGTCAACCTGTACCTGACCTGTACACACCTAGCAGTTCATAGACTGAATTTTTTAACAAATGTCACTCTTTCACGCAAATCTTAATTGTACGGTTCTACAAACATTGTAGAGGAGAAAGATTTGATTTGTATATATTTTAGAAATAAATCGACATCATCAACTTACTGTGTTTTTATAAACAAGAGAACTTCAAAGACTTTTTCGGTCGTGATCTTCTGGTATCTAGCGGTCTTCCGCTGAATCTGGCATGACTAGAATAACAATTCGGATTTACTTGTTACATCTGACTGGCTACGTGCCAAGAATATTCGATTATCGCTTGGCCCGCGAGTAGGCATTTCCAGTACGATTAAGGCTTTTTAGCGAATCAACGATAAATAGGTTGACACGCCTCTATTCAGCTATATTAACTGATTCGAGAAGAATTTATTTTTTAATTCATTGGACGAGAAGGTCTCTTTTAAAGGTTCAATTACGGTAGATGTGATATGTCGATTGGGTGTACAAGGAAATACAGGAGTCTCCGCCCATAATTAAATCGTCCAAATTGGCTGATTTAACCAATTCAGCTGGTAATACGCTCCAAAGCACGAATATGATACTCGTACCTCGTACTCCGAAATCTCTGACTGACATGAGAAATTCGAGGAACGCCCCTTCGGTATGAATGACGTATGGTGACTAGAAATCCATTTAACTGCATGAGAAATAGATTGTGTGACTATCAATACGAAAAATACTAGCTACTCGTGTTGCATTTTGTTTCGAGAGAATATTTGCGGTGCCGAAATATTATTCTTCAAACTGAATTCTACATTTGCAATTGTGAAATTAGTCAATATTGCGACAATATAGCAACAGGCTCTCTTCAATTGTTATCAGTGTGTCAAACTGTAAAAAAAAGTCATAACAACATTTTAATAAAGTTGCCGACGAAATTTGGATATATTAATTTTTAAGCTATATATAATAACCTTTTGGTTCGATTGTACCTTTCTACTTCAGAAACTTAATCCGCGATTGACAGTAAAGCCAGTTGACTGATACGTTTTTTAAATGCATGTTGGTAGACACTGCTTAAAGCAGGTCATATGATCTACAATCCGCAGCTGTAAGAAAAGAGCAGAATGCTGACCAATATGTTCAAGGTTTTATTTATCACGACCTGTGTAGCGGCTTCAGGTAAAAATCTGTCAACCTTTCCTTTCTTGATAATCGTACCCTTTTATGGAAATCGTTTTCCGTCATATGTATAATTCATATTGTAAAATAAATGTTTTCCTTCCATAGTTTATGGGGCCGGAGAATTTGTCATTCTTCACTCTTCTCCTGGCGTTAAATTTTCAGGCCATGAAGAGGTGGATCAGAGTATGCTGAAGCATGTCTTTTCCTCAGCTCTTGGATTTTCAACTAATAAGGTAGTATTGCCGTTGATTTTTTACTTTCTCAGACTTAATCATGAATGTTGCATCCGAGTCAAATACATTTTTTAGGATAGCAAGTGGTCTGGAATGGAAATCAAAGATCCCTTCCACTATCCAGTGGCGCTTTTCGTCCTTGTGGTTGATGGAGTTCGGAGCCTGTCGGTTGTAAGTGGATGGGGTGAAATAGACACTGATGATGATAGTGTCACAGCTGAGGCCGTATTTCCATTGGTGACGGACGAAGACGAATCAGTTACGTTACGAGCCTTGGAAATGAGAATTAGAAAAAGATACCCTAGTGCGGGGCTGGGTGAGTGTGCAAATAACTCAGATACCGTGGAATACATAAGCTTAGTATATGGTGTTGTGACTATTTAAAGCTCAAACACAACCTCAATTTCTTGTCGTATTGGCATAACTAAGGTCCAATTGTGCCTGTATAAACATTTTGATTAGTGCATTTTTTATTTTTCGTGCATAACTACTTTAACTATTGCTATGAAAACTATTTCCAGGAGGAAATCTCACTTTTATCAGAGCTGTACTTAGTGATGAAGATTCATTGCCAAATCAATGGAAGAAAGAAGAAATTTTGCCATTTTCACCCGCTGAAGAGGCTGAATGGAAAGCTCTGCGTGAGAACGAAGAAGAAAATCAAGCACTTTTCCAAGAAAATTTCCATTTCTTCTCCGAGTTGGTTGTGCTGGGAAAAATAGTGAATGGAGCTGTAAGTGACCTTTAAGCTTTTGAGTTTAGTTGAAAGTGCCTCATGGATTGGTTTATAAAATTCCTTCTCACAGTTCGTAATAATCGAGTATGACATAAAATGCCTCATGAATTTTGAATATGTTGGATATGAACATTAATATTTTATGTAACTGACTTGTCTAACATGCACGTATTTGATTCTAATCATTCGGCATTTGCCTGCCTCTTTCTTCATTTCAGAAGCACTGGTCTCTCTCAAAGTTTTGGTGTATGTATTACTCCCTCAGAGGCAGTTTTCGACATCCTCTCATTTCCATCCACCAACATCCCTCTTTTCATCTCAAAGGTTACTCTCCTACCCACTGCGTTAATCCCCGAAATTTCTTTCTTTTCCCCCATTTTATGTATATCTCATAGGCCTGACGGCTGTTTGTATCCTCCTCCTGCTACATTTCTGTACAATATATTTACGGAAGCAGGCTCGTCACCAATCCAAGTGCTTTTATATAAAATATTTGTCATCAATATTATTCCATTTAAAAGTGTTACATACTGGATTTAGTCTTTTACTGTGTAGGAAAATGTTTCCCTGCATGGTAAGTCCCACTCATTCTTCTAGACTTTGGTTTTCTTTTAGGCGACTTCATAAAATGATTTTTAGTTACACAGGATGCCATCTAATACACCTTAGGCTGAATTACGAAGAGTAGAGTACAACTTAAATGCTATCATCTTTCCTTCTCGTTCCTAAGTTGGTGTCTGGTTATTGGCTGCTTGTCTGTCGAAACAGTGTCCCGTAGTGGCACCAAAAATTTAGGTGTATTAGATGGCATCCTGTGTGACTAAAAATCATTTTATGAAGTCTTGGGCACGTTCCTGGGGAAACTGGACCATAATGAGTTGATTTTTTATGTAAAACATTTACAAGACTGCAGGTATAGTACGGCTGAGAGACTTAAAACAGCTAGCCTGTTGCGTACAGATGAAATCCAAAGTTAGATGCATTCTCGGGAGTGAGTGAGCTGCCTTCGGAGGACATTCTCTGCATCCTTCTAATCTAAATGCTAATGTTTCAGACTGGATAGCACCCTGGAAAACGTGGAAATTGCTGAAATTTTCATTTTCTATGTAGTGGACACCCTGAAGCTGTGTAAAATAACATATGAAGTTATCTCAATAGTGATTAGATCTTTAAAACCTTTTTATTTATAGTATAACATGTAATGTATGCTTGAAGTATTTCAAGTTGATGTTTACAATAATTTAATTCTACTACTGACTCTTATTGGCTTTGCTTCTTAGTCGAAGTTCTAATTGAAAGAATCAGTGGTACCAAGAAAAGCATCCCTAAATTCTACAATACTAATGCGACTGGTAACATAAATATCCACTTATAACTCTAGAAGACTCCATTTTATACAAATTCTGTTTCAGGTACATGCTGCAGAGAAGAAAGGGGTTTCTGGACCTGATGTTTATTGGCTAGTTCTGAGAGGACTTCACCCATTAATTGATTTGAATGGAGAGGGGTCAGAACAGTCGTCAAGAGCTATACAGATTCTATCCACCAGGGCACGCACTATGGCAAACCTTCTCGCCAAGGCTTATGACAATCGGGTATGTTCATATCTTTGGATCTATATCAGTTATGCCTGAATTCATGCATTGTTGTTTAGCTTTGAAGAAAGAAATTTTCATGATTTATTTTATATAAACAGGTTCTTGTTGCTGTAGTTACCACTGATGCCAGTCATACTAGGCGTACCAGAAGTGTGAAGGCTGACATCGATGATCCTGACTTGGTATGGGATTCTACTTAAGATGAAGCTGCCTAACTATTATTTTCCTCTATTGTGATTGGATTAAAATTGATGCCTTCCATTTGAAATCTCTTCATCATGAATTTTTGTTTTTCTTTGAGAATATGTTATTATATTAACCATTAAGTGATAAAAAATATTTGTTTCGGTAACCAGTGGACGAAATCTTCGTGCCACTATAAAAGCTTCGACATTTAGTCCGGAGAAAAAACAGGATCCACTGTCTACTTTTTTTTAAAGAGTAAAACTTGAAGTAGATAGTGGATCCTGTTTTTTCTCCGGACTAACTGTCGAAGCTTTTATAGTGGCACGAAGATTTCGTCCACTGGTTACCGAAACAAATATTTTTTATCATTAAGGAGCTTTAGAATCAATGTCTTGGTAAAATATTGAACATCCATATTATTTAAAAGCCCTATTATATTTTTTCTGTATAGTTTTGCAATGAACTGTTAACCTGCTTTCCATTTGCCTTAATCTCTTATATTCTACTTTACAGGGTACTCTTCGCTTATCCAAGGAATATGGAATATATTACCCAGTTATGTTTAACATTTTCTTGTGGTTTATGGTGGCATTCTTCTTTGCATTAATTGCCATTTCACGTAAGTAAACTATTAAATTTAAGTCATAGTTTCAGGCTTAATTTTAAGGAAGCTTGTCTTATTCATAATGAAGGGTAGATTAAAACAAATAAAAATATGGATTCAAAAAGGTTTATGTGTTATGGACATGACATTAATATATATCACATACTGATATAGGCTGTAAAGAGGAGTACATAATAATAACATCAATTCTATTCTTCAACAGTTGCAATAGCCACCATGGATCCTGGCAGAGATTCCATAATTTACCGAATGACCAGCTCAAGCATGAAAAAAGACAATTGAAAGGAATTCTATCATTGTCTTCTAGGTAGTGAACGTATGTGTGTGTGTGTGGTTTCAATGTCATAGAGATTCCTCATTGTAGATTAATAACTTATTGTTATGCTGCATTTCCATAAGTATTCAAACTTGCACAAAACTTTGTGTAATTACATTCCAAGGTTGTAAATTTTGTAAATGTTTTGTTAATTTTTGATGGCATAGGCATGTAAATAATGTGTTAAAAGGGTGTAAAATTTTGGTCTAGGTATAATTAGTGATCATGTAGTATTGATAGATAAATTGTCTCTAACGAAACATGTCATGTTTTTATTGAACATACATATTCCTGGGCAATAAATATGATATCTACCTATCTGGTATTCCTTGTACGCAATCCTGGGCAAATTCCAGGTAACCTGACATCTTAGGCAATTTTATCTTAGAATGAAAAATTACTTGCTCTTTACACCTTACTGGAGATTGATGCGCCTTCTTTGTTCCAGGAAAATTTGTTAGGTAATTGAAGCAGCATTATTCAAAGTATAAATATTGATAAGGAATATAGCAGAATTAAATAGGTTATTTAAAATACATATTCCATTGAATTAGTTGATAATATTCAGATAGAGCACTGACAATCAGTCTCTTATCCTTTCCCTTGAGGTACAACCTAGTCAAGGTGGAAAGGCTTGCGACTTCCTATGACCCCTAGCGATGCACTGGTGGGATTAATAAATTTTCCTGATAAACCCTACCCCTATCTCTTCCCTGAATGAGGATGAGAATACCAAGAAGATAATGGCTATGATGATTGTAGGGACATGGAATGTGAGGACAATGAGGAGGGCAGGTAAGCTAGAATATGTAAAAGGGGAAATGCAGAGAGGAAGGATAGATTTCTTGGGTCTATCTGAAATGAGGTTGAAGGATAGTGGGGACTACTCGAGTGACGGGTACAGGATTATATGTAGTGGTGGGGAGGAAAGTCAACGAGGGGTTGGTTTGGTATTAAATGAGAAGCTCGGTAAGAGTGTTGTTGGTATAGATCAGGTAAGCAATAGAATTCTGGTGGTAGAAATTGAGGAACGACCACCAAATTTGTGGTTCAAGTTTACCTGCCCACTAGCAATCATAGGGAGAAAGAAGTAGATGAGTTGTATAAATAGCTAGAGTAAATAATTAGAGAAACCCCAAGTTAGAAAATTTTAGTGGTGATGAGGGACTGGACCGCCTCAATTGGGGAAGGGAGGGATGGAATAGGAGAATTGGGACTAGGTTTGAGGAATGACGGAAAAGAGAAAGCAGCAGAATTTTGCAGGGGTAACAAGTTATTCATCTCAAACACACAGTTCAATCATCATGCAGGATGGAGATACACACGGAAAAGTGGAGGGGATATGGGGAGATATCAGATGGATTACATCTTTGTGAGGCAGAGATTTAGGAATAGTGTAAAAAACTTGCGCAGCTTCCCTGCAGCAGATTTGGATTCTGAGCACAACCTAGTGCTTATAAAATGCAGCATAATGTTCAAAAGACTAATCAAAATTAGAAAGGCGAGGAAATAGAATGTAGAAGCTCTGAAGGGGAGAATGAGGAGAGAATATCAGGAACTAGTGGAAAATAGTATCCAGGAGATTGAAAATTCACAGAATGTAGAGGAAGCATGGGATAGTATTAAAACTGGAATAGTAAATGAGGCGGAGAAGTCAATTGGCTACTCTAATAGTGGAAGGATTAAAAAGCCATGGATGACAGAGGAAATGATAACAAACATGGGTGAGAGAAGGAAGTGTTAGAACGTGGACACAGCAGGACAAAATGATGTATGGGCAAATAAATAATCAATTACAGCATAAAACGAAGAGGGTGTGGGAGGCTTGGTGGAAAAGACAGCGCGAGGAAATGGAAACGCTTCAGAAGGAAGGAGAGGTAGGCACGTTGTACACCAAGGTGAAGTTGCTATTTATAAGGTGGCAAAATAGGATAAGCCATGTCAAAAATTAGGGCCAAAGATGGAACAATGCTAATGGAGTGAGATGAGGTTCTGAATAGATGGAAGGAATATGTGGAGGATCTGTATAACAGCAGCAATAGGAAAAGAGTTTGAATTTAGTGGAGGATAGTGCAGTGGGGGAAGATTATCTTGGGCCGGGGATCTTACACGTGGAAATCCAGAGAGCCCTTCGTGACATCAAGGCTAGGTTGGCATGGACTATATCCTGTGTGTGCTTCTGAAGACTAGGGAGGGGTGGTAAGAGAAGGTTTTTTGAACTAGTGTGCAGGACCTGTGAGGAGGGATGTTGGCCGGAGAATTTCGTTAAAACTGTCCTGATTCCGCTGCCAAAAAAGAAGTCAGCTACGGAATGCAGAGATCGTAAGATTACATAATAGCCTAATATTACATAATTAGCCTCATTAAAAAATACACCTAAACAGAAGTTAAAGCAAATATTTTCTTGAGATTAGCAGTGAGTCATGGATGATGACAGCATCATAGATATCAAGGGTGAGAGTATTTAAAATGTAGAGCTGCAGAAGAAAAATGAAGTTCCTAATGATAAAGTAAGTACTGTTCATTAACTTAAGGATCTTAAAAAGGGAGGTAGAAATGAGTCTTCCAAAAACCATTTGAAAATTGGCCACATAAAAAATTATTGTCTCATAATACAAATACTTTCCAAAGATAAATAGACTGGAGGAATGACACAAGAAATTCATATCGAGATAGATGAAATAGTTGAAGAAGGATGGAAGAGAGGAAAAATTGGCAGAAAAGGACATTAAGAGAAACTACATCACACCAATTAAGCAAACTTAGACACTGAAAATCACATGTCACCAGGAAGACTAGGTCTGGGGCACAGTATTGACTGAATGACATTGTTATTGAATCTGAAAAGTATGTTCAATGAGCATCAAGCCTTGGTATTAATTGAAGAGTAATACATCAAAACATTTACATTAAGAAGAGGTGCAGTCACGGGGGGGGTTTTCTGGGTTACAACCCCGCCTTGAGCATTTACAAGAAGCACCAAAAAGGAGTAAGATGTCCTCAATGAATATAAAAAAAACTTTATTTTAATAAATTCTTACACAAAACTACTGCTTTTGAGTCCTAAAAATCACGCTTTCAATATCAAAAATCACTGACCCCCCTTTGTCTTGGGGTGTTTTCCTTGCACCCCGGAAGGGCTCCGAAATGTTCAGTATACTCCCCAAACATTTCGGGGCATTAGAACCCCACCATTTCAAAATCCTGGCTACGCCACTGACAGTACCCTAGGACCAATTCTTTATGTTTGATTTAACCAAGTTTTGGGCATGTATCTTATTTTTTGACCAAATTTTGATATAAGAAAGCTTATCATCCATTCTTAATTTTAAATGAAACTCATTGAATTAACTTTGTGTGTTCACTTTTTCCTGCAGTAATTCTTGTTTGAGCAGCACTACATTTTCCATGTCATGAGGCCTGAGCCCGAAACATGCAAGTTAACGGGCTTTCCCTCACTGGCTATCACACCATATCTAAAAACCAATTGAGTAATGGACATAGTTTGACCAGTAAATAAATTTTTACATTGGTATGAAGGATGGTGAGAGATGGGTGGAACGAAAATGGACACAGAAACAGCAAATATAGAAGAAGCATACCGACTTAAGGATTAATTATCAACTTAGTCATCATCATGCAATGGTATAGCTAGATTTACATATATAAGGCTCCTCAATGGGTATATACCATCCTATTATTGTCATCAGGCTCAGTCCAACAGATGCTGAATATGAATATCAGCAACATACTTTTTAGGGGGAGAAGAGGTGGACAGCTAGCCAACTGGTGCGCTCACAATTTTAAGCCTGAGCAATCACAAGTTTAAATCATTGAACATTACCTAATAAAATATGTAGTAAGACACATTCTTGGAATGAAAAATGAGAAGCAGGTTCAAGTGTACAGCGTACTATGTAAGTGGCTCTCTTAATTGTAATAAATTTGGACAGGAATATTAGTTCAAATCAGCAGAAACATTCTTAAATCCATTCCCCAAAGTTTGACGTGTCAACAAATGATAGAAATTCAATAAAATCAGCTGTAAAACAGGATAATTCAAAAAAATAAGACAACTTTAAAATTGATTGAGAGGGTTCTAAAGAACAGGAATAAAAATACCCATAATTCATAGCCTGGAAGGAACTAGGCAAGATTCTCACATATCTCTGCTCTAAGCATTTCGGAACACTCACACTGTAATGGTGATTGTTATATGCCCACCTAATTCAATCAGTAAGAACTGGTAACATACATGTATACCATATTTCTCCAAATTTAGCCCCCCCCCCTAATTTTGAGGCTTGAGTTT
The DNA here is from genome assembly GCF_921293095.1 of Ischnura elegans. Taxonomy (NCBI): domain Eukaryota; kingdom Metazoa; phylum Arthropoda; class Insecta; order Odonata; family Coenagrionidae; genus Ischnura; species Ischnura elegans. The sequence goes on from NC_060253.1 coordinate 96,374,952, forward strand.
CAGGAAAAAATTTAAAAAATGGGTTTCACTATAGTCCCCCCCCTTTACTTTTACCATGGGCATTTTTGGAAAAAAGGGGGGAATATATTCAGACAAATACATTACAGCAAACTCACATTCTCCAAGCAATTTTAGACATGACAATCGAGTGGTAGGTTCATGTTCATCTCCCACTGGTACTTCATTACTGTATTTTTGCAATTACTTTAGCCAGAATATCTTATTGCCATTACATATTAACAAAAAAATTCTTCCATAAATAGCAACTGCAAAGGAAATTTAATGCATCATATTTGTTAGGGTCAGCCATTGCCTACAAATACATTAATCAAAAAGAGGGAACTTGATAAAACAAAGTTTCATTAGCATTAAAAATAACATGAAAAACTGAAACTAAAATTGCTGACTGCTATCAAAATTTAAATCAACAGGAGTATCTCAGTACTAACAAAATTATAATTTTTTGCTACGATGATACACACAAAAGATAGAAAATGACCGCATCCATCACAACATAAATCACTCAAGTGAAAAGAGCTCATATATACAATCCTCTAACACACTTATTTCTCATCCAAAATAATGGTTTAAATAACACACAACATTTATGTAAATATTTTTATTATCTTTTAACATTTTATAAATATGATAATTAAACATTTCTGCCAAAGGTAGACATAATATTCAAAATCTCACTTAAAAAGGTATAAACCGTAAGTCATTATACAGTAAGAAATGTAACCTAATAAAAACAATTGCTTTCACCAGGTTAATGAAAGTTGAACAGACTTGGTCAGTCATTACACAGTTTGCACAAAGGGTGGCTGACTAGTCAAAATTAACATTTCAGTAAGACAAATGAAAATATGAAAAACATTCTGATATTATGGGACATACACAAGACACTGATAACTTCTCCCTAGACTCCCCAAGGTAGTTGAGGAATTAAGCATTTAGATAAAAACACTACTAAGTACCAACAGGTATTGGCAAAACAATGCATCCCATATAATAATCAAAATTTCAATGCTGAAAAATGGAAATTTGTACAGCTGCATTCTTAAGTTTCAAAACTGAAAATGCAAAAAATGCAGGAATGTCGACTCGCTTAGTTCTTGTCTGAATCATCATATGCAGGAGAAGATGGAGAATATGTTGGCGAAGTCGGCGAGTAGCCTGGCACACCTTGTTGACCAGGGCCTCCAGTAGGGGAATAAGTGGGGCTTGTGGGGGAGTACTTGGGAGAAGTAGGGGTGTAGGTAGGGCTGGTTGGAGAGTATTTTGAGCTGGATGGTGAATACTGAGGACTGGAAGGAGAGTAAGAGGGAGAATTTGGACTGAAATTGGGAGAGGTGGGAGAGTAACGAGTCGCAGGTCCAGTCGCTGTTTTCCCCTTTGACCTCCTCTCCGAGGATCCACCTTGAGTGGCCAGATATGATGGACTGGTAGGAGAGTATGTCGGACTGGTTGGACTGTACTGTGGTGATACAGGAGTGTACTGAGGCGATCCCCCATAAGATGGTGAAGTAGGGCTGTAGCTTGGACTCGTCGGGCTGTATTTTGGGCTCGATGGAGAATAGCTGGGAGATGCTGGAGAGTAGCTGGGACTGGTTGGACTGTAGCTGGGACTTGTCGGGGAGTAGCTGGGACTCGTGGGTGAATAGGAAGGTGATGCTGGAGTGTATGTTGGTGATGAAGGACTGTAGCTTGGACTGGTAGGAGAGTAGCTGGGGCTGGTAGGAGAATAACTGGGGCTCGTTGGAGAGTAGCTGGGACTGGTAGGTGAATAGCTAGGGCTGGTTGGGGAGTAGCTGGGACTGGTTGGAGAATAGCTTGGGCTTGTAGGAGAATAACTGGGGCTGGTTGGCGAATAGCTAGGGCTGGTCGGGGAGTAGCTGGGGCTGGTAGGAGAATAACTTGGGCTGGTGGGAGAATAGCTAGGGCTGGTTGGGCTGTAGCTTGGGCTTGTCGGGGAATAACTTGGACTTGTGGGACTATAGCTAGGACTGGTCGGGGAGTAGCTGGGACTGGTTGGCGAGTAGTTGGGTGACGTGGGAGTGTAAGTGGGAGATGGAGGTGACCGGCTGGAGGCAGCCGGTGCAAATACTGGGGAAGAAGGTGAGTACGAAGGAGACATTCCTGCACCAATCCCAATGCTACTACTACTAGGGCTAGGGATGTAAATAGAGCTGGGGAGACCGGGAGACGAAGGAGAACCTGGTTGAGGAGACCAGCCACTTCCTGCATATCCAGGGGAGAGGCCACTGGCATCACTGGAGCCAGATGGAGAGAAACTGGGCCCACCTGGTGTTCTTCCACTTCCCATTCCTGTCAAATAACACACATTACTCAGCAGGTGATATGAGAAGATCATGATTCTTTCATAGGACAAACAAATGAATTTCATAATTAGGTATAGGTAAAATGGGCTGGTTAAGACCTTTGGTTTTCAGTTATACCCAATTCTAAAGCTAAGAACTGGAAATCAGAACCTTTGTCCAAAAATAATCAGTGCCAAAATACTTTGCAAGAAACTCAATTTAACAAGTCTCAAGAAAGATTTATAGAGTAAACTATAAATAGAGAGATATTAAGGACCCTATGATTCGGGACTTAATTTGTTATTTTAGACACTTGATAAAATATATAAATGATTATCAATGTTAGCTTTTGAATATTAAAATGAAACACATTAAGAACCAAATCAAGAACCAGGATAGAGAACCGATGCCAGGAATCAAACCATGAACAGAACCAACAAGAAAGATGAACTGACCTATGCTTATGTTATTATACATTATTAGCAGATATAACTTATGAATACAGAATGAGTCCAGGAACCATGCCACAGAAAAAAGGGTGCACTCAGTCACAAACAGGTTCCCAGATCATGATCGCTTAATGTCAGAGCACCTAATGCAATTCTGACTCTCACATATTTCCTTCCCTCTTTTCACAGCTGATTAGTGGTAATTGAGGTTCCTGTTTCCTCCCTATAGAGGTGACTGATCATAGTTATGATGTTGTTTGGCATACACCCATATCATCATGGCACTCATGTGCTCAACGGGTAAAAATTACTGCTCAGTGTTTCTGAATGCATCTAAACACTTCCATAAATATATGGACTTCGCAGTCATGAGTTAAGCACATACCTTCAGGTAGATCTTTTCAACAGCTTACATTTTAAGTAATAATTCAACAAGAGAAGTTACACACAACTGAATAAACACACCACCCTCAATAGCACAATAATATAATATACACATGATTAACAAACTAATTATCTTCAACAACCTACTACATTTTCCTATTGCTAAGAATTTTTATCTTTTGCAAAGGAAAATGGTCATAAGACTTCAGGGTTTGAAATGAACAATGTAACGAATGCCCTTGCCATTTATCTGTTCTCACTATGATTACAATTCGTGTGCTTTTGGCAAAAATTTATGCCACTACCGACTCAATTCATCAAAGAGGGTTCCTACTATTTTTTCTCTTCGTGAAATGAAAAATGACCCAAGAGATTAGCTAATAATTCAATCAGAAAAAGTAGCATTGAATGTAAAGAAACACCAAGACACATTTGGCTCCAGAAATAATATACTGACAAGACAACAGGCAGATTTCAGTGATGCAACTCTGACACATATCTCACAATTTAAAGGCAATTTTAGGATACAATATGACATTTTCGACAAACCCTGTTCCTGACATATTGTTACATCTGAGGATAAAATATTATTTGTCAATCAAGGCAGCAAAATATAATAAAAAACTATATAATTACAGTTAACATGGAACAGATATAAGGCAACCCAAAATAATACTGCTTTACTTACCAGGTGACCATGACATGTTTCTGTAGTCTGGTGAGCTGCTAACCATCCATGGGGTTCTATATGGACTGGAAGTAGGAGTGGCTGCATTTGCAAACATCATGCCACCAGTGCCCAACATCATTCCAGCTCCAAGCATGACAGGAATTTCTATGCCACCACGGCATTTCTCAGCATCCAACAACAAATCAAAAGCCCCTACACAAAAGAAAGTTCCAATGATGATTTGAGCAACATAAGCTAATATTTATGAATTATAATTACTAACAAAGTTAACTTCCATCTCTAACGAAAATGTTTCATCTGTATATGGTATTAAGTTCATGTCGAAGAAATTCCAATGATGCTAATCAACAGAATCATGCTAAGTAGTTATTCTTCAGAAAAATTATAAAAAAGCCCTAATAGAAATATTGCAGAACATGAACTATTATACTGTTTATGACAATCATGAAATATTTCAGATTAAAAATTTTAAAAAATCCCACTTTATTTGGGCCTGTTTTATGATGTCAAAAATGCCCATCATAGCCAAAACCAAGGTTGATGAATTCATCTATAAAAGGCCGAAGTCCGTGTTGCTTTTTGTTTTTTGCTATCCCAGGAGGAACTATATGAACAACATGGGGCAGTCCTGAAAGTTCTAGGCTAAGATATATAAAACCACACACCTGTTCCCAACCGGGGGAGTTGTCCCATGATAATGTTCTCAGACACTCCACGCATAGGATCTACTTCAGCATGAGAAGCAGCATCCATAAGGACATCCACAGTTTCTTCAAAAGAGCATCTGGAAATTAAGAGCAAAGAGAAATACATCAAATTTAAAGCATTCCCAATTAACAACAATCAATGAAAAATCTAGGAACTTTATTTCCATTCAAAATAATGATATTGAAGTATTTAAAAATAACATTTTCATGAGATAAACTATGAAAAATTTAAATCTTGTGCGTCCAGTCAGAATTGACATACAGTGACTTATCTTCCATTTAGTTTAGGAAAAGTTCGACAAAAACAGTTTGATAATGAACTTCATCTCAGCTACTTCTACTCCTCTACGAAGTCACACTAAGTAGGGTTAAAAGCTCCTCACCTCTGCACAGAAACTAACATTCAGTTCAGGTTATTTTAACTTGAAGAATTGAGACTTAATAGGGGTCTGGAGGATAGATAAGCCTTGTTATGGACTTCCCTTCTCACCCTTAAGTTTTATTCCATTGAATGAACTGATGACTAAGCACAATCGATATTTCAAGTTTTGAATATCTACACATGGAAAGGAAAATATTGTTAGAATAAAATACACTTACCTCATTAGTGCACCAGTATCCTGTCTGTTGATACCATGACGAGTGATAGCCATAAGATGACCCTTCGCTGTCATGACGTCACAAAGCAAAGCTAAATGACGATAGTTCACGTAGAGACCATAGAACTGCAGCACAGTATTCATTTCTTTTTCCACACTCTTTCGGACAGCCTCAATACCCAACACCTAAACAAAAACAAAATTAGAGTAAGCAGAAACGGAAATTCATTACTAACGCAATAATTACTTCATAAATGCAAAGGAAGTATTTTTGGGCAAAACAACCATAGTACAACCAACAATATGATGGGCATATGCTTCACTCAAGCATACTTTGTTATTAAAGTATTATTTGAATTGCAGTCATTTTTAGAAAAAAACTGATTATAAACCAATCTTTCCTATTAAAATCATGTAATTGAAGACTATCACCATAGATAAAACCACCTCGTAGATATTTTAGCACTTTTCCCCTAAAACAGTCGATCATGCATTTACATGTAATCCAAAATTAGTAAAGCTGGCACTTTATGGGCGTTGTTTGCAATATAGGCCCGCAAAATATTGATGTTCTGATATAATATTTTAAGACTATAATATCAAGTGCTATCTCTTTCTAATCTCATCTACATTAAGTTCTCCCATTTCGCCATTTACTAATAAGAAACCTTGGAAATGTGCATTTGGTAAAATAAAAATGTTTTAAAAGCTCATTTTTATCATAACTTGCTACCTCAATTATCACAGCCATACCCTCCACGTTCATACTCCATAAAACCACAGCACTCTCACTGCTAAATTGCCTACTTCAAGTAAAGCTACCTGCAAACCAAAAATATCTGTATACCGGTCTGGTAAGTCCAGACCAAGGCCTTCCCGATTATCTATCTTCTACTGTAGTTTGAAATAAAATTATGCTTTATGTAATTTGTTAAATTCAACTTACTGAGAAAATTTCACAAATGTCGTTGGAGAAAGTTCGTACAGGATCTACATCCCTTTCAGATAACACTCTCATGAGACTTGTGCCATCAGTTTCCAGCAACCACTCAGCAATAGCTTTAAACTCTCCACTTTCTGTGACAACAATCCTCTTCTTACTGTCCGTTTGAGGAAGATGCATGTACACCTTGCTGATTGCTTCAATTCCCTAGAACAAGACAAATTCATAATCACTTATGGTAAAACAATTTCTTTCAATAAAAAAATATTATAAAACATAAAACTTAATAAGATTATGCATCTCTGAAAGAAATAATTTCTCATTGATTTCAATCTTAACGACAGAAACAATTTATTACTTCAATTTACAAGAACACAACTTCAGTTTTGCTCTTAAAATTGTATCTATAACTTATCCTGAAGTGTAATTACCTGCAATGTCATATCAGAGAGCATATTTGCCTCAATGCAGCGCAAAAACATATCATCCTCCATTTTATCAACTGAGTCTTCCTCATCACCACCAGCACCACCGCCAAATTTATTTTCATCACTGCTCATGATACGAATACGCAACACCAATCGTTCTGCGTTGTCATCATTGAAAATGCAGTTCAAATCATCTCCAAATCCTGTATTGATCTTTTCTGCAATCTGCTCCATGGTAAGCTTCTTATCTAAAAATGGAATATAATAAAAAATATTTAATAAAAATGTTTGTAATATTGAAGAATGATTTTCAACTAACAACACAACCTACATTTGGAAAGAATCAAATCAGCTATGAGCAGGCTTAGCCAGAATTAAATGAAATGCAATCACAGATACTGTGCTGTCTAAATCTATAACTACTTGCCTGTCATTCTTTTTCGGTCCAACTCAATACGCAGCAGCCATGGTGATATCCTTGTTGGGTCAAAATCAGGCATTTCATAGTAGACATTTACAAACTCCTGATCTTCACTAATGACAGTATTCTGAGGATCTGGATCATAATAAATAGCTGTGTTTGCAGTCACCTAAAATCAAGGAATAACTTTTCCATAAAATTTTACATAAAACATAACTAAATCAGTAGTGATATGCAAATATAATGGCCAAATTTTGAGGATTCTTCCTGTCCAAAGGCATGGTAGGAGCAAAATTAGTTCCAGAATTGACATCATTAAAATTATGTATCATACACAAGTTATACTGGCAATTGACAGTCCTGATCCATTTCACATTAAAACAACACATAAATAATCTATTTTTAACATTTCTAAGCTTCATTTATTTTACATTAAACCTCTTCATATTCAGGACAGGAAAAGCTTTTCTTACTACTTAATGGAGGTGATGGTAAAAACCTCACAATATCATAGCAGGTCATATACTGAGCCAAAACTTACGGAACATTTAAAAACACACAAGTATATTATTAACAACTGCATTCAGATAAGGCATACCAGGTATCATACCTTTCTTAAAGTGGTATGTTCTAAGCGGCAAAGAACATTCTTTGCTTTCTCAGCATCTCTTGCAGCAGCTCCAGTTAAAAACACCGTAAGAGAGGGGGCTTTTGGCTTTTTACTTATGTTGATGATTTCCTGCAGATTAAAAGACGTAAGTCAAAAAATGTTATACATATGGGTTTTATAACAATGAGCTTAAGTGAAATTGAAACAGTATATATAGATAGAAATCCAAGAATACTATGACAGAGGCCACTTGAAAAGAGTAGTGAAAACAAAAAAATTAAGACAATCCTATAATGACTTTTTGAATAAAAATGTGGATAAAACTATTGTCTCAGACCCTTGTAAAGATATCATAGATAACGATTTTAAAGGATGAACAAAACATTTTGTCACCCCAAAACAGCAAATTTAAAAGGGCCTCCTTTTGACAATATCCCGGAGTAACATATAATTTAGGGTTTTGTAGGTCCACATTTCATGAACGAAAATGTGAAAAAAAAGTGACAAGAGAGTTAACAGAATTATATACACATACCCCATTTTTAAAGATGTTAAACTCCAAAATATCATACCTTAAGACGAGGCACACCAAGGGTTACGTTCTTTGAGGACACACCAGCAAAATGGAAAGTGTTCAGTGTCATCTGAGTGGCAGGTTCTCCAAGACTCTGGGCGGCAAGCGCTCCAACCATTTCTCCAGGTTGACACTACAATTGAAAACAATCAGGCCACACTGTAACATATTTTGAAAATTTAGCAATTTTATTAAAGCCAACAGCTTACCCCAATTAATGGGATTATAGATTTTATTAACAACTCAAAAGGAGAGAATGATTTCCACGTGTACGGAAGCCAAACAACTTCTTAAAGTATCTTTCATGATTAGACTTAATTAAACCGCCTACTTGTTACATACCAATACTAGGATATCCTAATTAATAGACCCATACAGAATATCCTTGCGCAGCATTACCTGAGCCTGTTGAAATCTTGTCTCAATTTCTCCAATAAGCCATTCAAACGCTTCTGATGAAAGCCTAAAGTCTTCGGATACACACTTTGTGCACAATGTTGACCTTACAAGACATTGGAAAAGAAGAGTGGCGTTCTGGTTGGCCTGCTTACTCAAGGCATCTTCTCCAGCTACAATGACACACTTCATCAACAGGTCTTGAACACCTGAAAAGCAAACACAAAGCTGTTTTTAAGGCAAGATAAAACTGATTAAAAAATAATAATGCATAACATATCCATAATAAATTTCAATAATCACATGCACTTTAATGATTCTCATTAAAAGCATATTTTTCCACCGGGCACTGACAACTTAAACATGTTTAATTATTGATTGATAAATTGCTGGTAAGGGTGATTTTACTGGCAACCAGTCTTTAAAAAAATACTCGAGGTTATTGAGGAAATTAATGACTATTTCCTATAACGACAAAGTTATAAGCAGAGGGCATAATAATAATCCAAAACATATGGCAATCCATATTCAAATATTACTGTATGTGTATCTATGGATTCTGCCATGCACATGATTCTTTATAACTTTCAGAAAAACTTAGAATAGGCAAGCTTAAATTTGGTGGATACCTTTTAAGAGCAACAATTAAATTTTTATCATTACATTTCTGCATTCATAAAAACTTTGAAATTTCTCCAGAATGAGAAGGGCATTGTGAAGTTCAGACAGCACATGCTAGCTTATTAATTAGATTCACTTTCTACAGTCCTTGTATAAATTTTAAGGCTTTACATTTGTAAAGATTTTATGTTATGGATAATCATTTGTTTTCAACCAACCTTGAATAACACGTAGTGGACTGAGGTCTGTGGGAGCCCTCTTATTGATATGAAATATCTTCTGAACATTCCAAATCATACGTTGAAGATTGCACGGCAATACAACTTTGGAATCACCACTGGGAAATATCTGTCGAAGAGCTTCTCTGTCTCGAACCAACTGTTCCCATTCCCTCTCAAGAGCACCAATAATATCACTGCTGCCTCCTGACACTTCACGCAGGATATCTTCAGTGAATACTCGTCGAAGATTCCTTGAATGATAACAAATATTTGAAATTAAGATCAAAGAAACAGTTTGAAAAATGACTTTCAGTAATGCAATACTGGACTACCTCTTTCATGTTTAATACCAAAACAGGCAAAGGGTCATCAAATATATTCCATCATAAAATTGTATATTTTCTTATATTCATCTGCTTTGAATTTAATATTCCTTAGGTAGATCAATGTGGCTTCACATTTTCCATAAACGATAGCAACAATCAAGGTGGATACCATTACACACAAATAATGCATATGATGATAAATATTAACATTTCCTCTACCTTTCATTGGTTGGGTCAAATTTGAACTTCCTCTCGAAGGCCTTGTTTGAAAGTTTAATGGTAGGCAGATTTTGGAACTCCACAGTCTCACCACATAATCCATCCTCTCCGTAACGTAACTGAATCAACTGTCCCACTGAGTTACGAACCGTGCCATCATAATGTACCATTACAGACTCCATAGCCTTTATCAAACGTCGCTGGATGTAACCTAAAGAAACAGAAGAAGAATTTCAGGAAAGGTTATTTGGAAGTAATACCTCTCACAAGATACAGGAGACTCTAAAATAACATACTTCCACACACTGGACCCTGTACCTCAACCATATATTCCACCTTTGACAGCCAATTCTGAATGCAATGCAATAAAATACTTGATAATCCACCATTTCTTTACCTTTCAAATTCCTGTTGCATTACACCCACAGATATACTTCCATACACTTAATTGCATGTAAACATAATTACATAAAACTCACATTATAATAGTAACTTCACAAACTCATTTAAAAAATTTGTTTTGCACTATATGCACCAACTGTGCTCATAGCCTAGCGGACATATGCCATATGAGTATGATTGTGTAGTTAATTATATCTTGTCTTCTCTTTTCTCATTTATCTATGATTGTATATTCTTATGTGATAGTGTTTATGTTGTCTTTCTTTTACATAATTGTATTGGTTTCTTTTTTAATGAATGTTACTCCTGTAGTGGTTTTATTGCCCGTTAATATGCAATATTAATACAGCAAGTGGATGTAACTGGACATGTCACACACACTGGGTCCAATGTGTTAAGAATATTACATAAAACAATATAAAGACTTAAGACCTATATAAACCTCACTTAACACTAATCAAGTTAAAAAAATATCCTGCTCTTAAGTAAGTGTTAAGTGTTCCCAGAAAAAAAAATCCTTCTAACAACATACAGGGACAGTAAAAGCATATCAAAACACTAATATTATAAGGCAACCATTTAGAGAATAGATACAAAGAAAATGAAGAGTCAGGACCTGTTTCAGCAGTTTTTACAGCAGTATCAATGAGACCTTCTCTTCCTCCCATAGCGTGAAAGAAAAACTCGGATGGAGTCAAACCGGCAAGGTATGAGTTTTCTACAAAGCCTCTGGACTCAGGACCATAATCATCCTGTAAAGAAAAGAAGTGTTTACAGGTACGAAGCAATACAAAAGAATACTTAAAAAGGGTTCTAACCATAAAATCTTACATTCTTTCAAAATTTTGATGGTTCAGGAAATAAAGGATAAAGAAAATAAAATAGCAAATTCAAAGTCTATAACTAAAGAGCAATACTGAGGCACACCTCATGTAAATGTAAAACGGGATACAACTGAATAAATGGGAGGAGTGGATTGACCATTGACATAAACTTACCTTGATGAAATGAGGCAATGTTCTCTTACGAAAACCAAAAGGAATTCGTTTTCCTTCAACGTTCTGCTGCCCCACACAAGCAATAACCTGTCATATGTCAAAGACAAATAATAAAAGGAATTAATTCCAATGACAAAACAAAAGTATAAGGATCAAGCAAAAATTACATAAATACTTTCATTTTGAAGTTTCAAAGTTAACATTCTAAAAAATTCATATCTTTAACCCTTGGGCTGCGGGAGTTCACGATTTTAGCTGCCAGCCAGTGCAGAAGTGACCCCCTGTACAGGAGGCACCCCTTGTCACGAGGCCTGGTCTCGTAGAGTGAGGCCCCTTATAGATCCTTATGGTGAGGGAAAATGCCCAAGCGCAATATATACCGGTAGCAATAAAATTTTTGTTAAATACTGCAGTCAGCATGCAAAACTTTTAAAAATGTTCCCGCACTCTAAGGGTGAAAGCCCAATGCATAACACTTTACTAACACTAAATACTTCAGTGTAATAAAACTGTCCACATGTAAAAATAATACAACATTTCAACTTAAGAAATAATTGTAACAAAAATAAAAATGTTAGCAACAAAAGTAATTTAGCTTCACACTAAACAGCTTTATCACGCTGACAACTTAGTACTATAAGAATCTGAGTTACTTCTCACCTGAGAAATGTTAATGTTAGAACCTTTGGAACCAGACACCACCATAGCCTTCAAGTTATTATATTCAGTCAAAGACTTCTTAGCAGATCCTCCAGTTTTGTCTCGAGCATCGTTTAGGATACGGTTCACCTATGATAAAATTAAATTAATTACCGTCTTGAGGTAAAAGAAAATTCTTTAAATTAGTAAATCTTTTCTCTTCCATTACGGTACCTGGTTCTCGAAAGTCTGCCTAAGGGTGTTACCAGGAGTAGGCTCAAGCTCCATGTTATGGGCTTTCTGAATAACCTCTATCACGTCCTCTTTGGCTTTTTTGATGGCCTTCTGAATTTCCAAGTATGTTTGAGGATCAGCAATTGTATCTCCAATACCAATGGAATGACCTGAGGAAAGATATTATCACCAGTTAATTCAACCTATAAGTAAACCAAAATCAAGCCTTGAAAAAATAATAAAATCACTAAATAAAATAATATTCAGTAATTATGACAATGAAACGGGCTTGTAAGTACACAAATGAGTTAAGAGCAAAACTATCAGTAACATGCATTTCACTCTACAAATAAGTATACATTAAGTAATTCCGAAATACGACCAAGAAAACAAAAAGAGAAAACTAAAAAATACATATAGCTTTCAAAGAAATTTTAAAATGCTTACCACTGATTAGAAATAGTTTATTTCAGAATTTTCATAAATCATATAAAAATAATCAAATAAAAACATCTATGCATGCAACATACCTTCAAGGAGAAGCCAGTTGTTCACCACAGTCTGAATGTTACCGTAAAATCGACCACATACTTCATGTCCCAACTCCAACATACAAATATGCAACAGGGACCCAGCTGATGTACCAAGAGTCTTCTTGCAAAGAATCCCCATCACCAACTCACCATGCTCTACCATTACCTTTCAAATGAACAAAAAAAGACAGCGTTAATTGAAGCAAAAAAGTCATATTTGCATTAAGTAACATCCTAAAAATATCATTGCTACATACAAACAAATGCACAACCACCAAAGATATTAACTTGAAACTGTTGTTTCATGGCTTCATGATTTTATTGTAATGAATTGCAGTGTTTACCAAGATAAATCAACACCAGTTTTAGACATCAAACTACCTCCAGGAATCAGTAAATGGCTGGATAGTCAAAAATGACTATTACTGCACCATTAAAAACCAAGTAATAAACTTTCTTCCACGAAATAATTTGAAAGTCGTCCACTAAAATAAGTACAGATCCACAGAATTTTAGGAGAGATTGGCACAATCCAAAATTTAATAAAATTTGAACACTTTTCTTCAAAACCAAATTCCAAAAATCAAATTCCAAATCTGCTAATATTCATTAAAGATAAAATTGTATGCATCTGAAGTTAGCAATAATAATTAGAGATGGGCTTATTCAGCTCTTAGGCTCAACAAGTATTCAACCATTATTTATTCTACAAAAGAAAGCCTTGAGAATTATGTTAAATTTACAATATAAAGAATCTTGTCGGCCTCACTTTGAAACACATAAAATATTGACTGTAACATCCCTCTACATTCTGAATTTAATGGTATTCATAAAAAAGCGTGTACATTTTCTCCCAAAAAATGCTGACTACCATTCGCATATGACAAGAACAAAAGACTACCTGCATGTTCTTCCTAGAAAGACAAAAAGGAGTAGTGATGGTCCTCTCCATAAGGGAACAAAACTTTATAACCTTCTACCTGAACAGTTAAAAAATTTATCATCAATTGAACTCTTTAAAGTGAATCTCAAAAGATACCTAATTAAAAATACCTTGTATAGTGTTGATGAATATATGAACTATTGTAAAGAAAACATTTGTAAACGTATTCTATGAGCAGTGCTTGTACTTAAAATTTTATGCTGTGACAAATGTAACTTTCTAAATGTATACTTTTTTATGTGAATGTTACCTGATATATCATCCCATGTTATTCATCAGTGTATTGTATTGACGAAGCCTATACCATTTACTAATCTGTATTGGTTCTCTTGGCAAATAAAACTATTATTATTATTATTATTTAAACGGGAATCAGAGGCAAAGCTATGGACAATTGGCACCTAACAATTTGCCACAAGCCAGTCTGAGAACTTACATACATTGAAGGCCTGGTAAAATAAATTACTTACAAGCTCAAATGAGGATAATTAAAGACAGTCATACATAAAAGGCAGAGTGACCATTACAACATTAAAATTTAACTCCATCAATAATTTATCATGAGTCATGGCATGCAAATAACAGCAGTAAATGGAAAGGAATTCTTAGCCATTGTTAATATACTGAATAATGAAAACATATCATAAAAATAGGTATGGCTAGCTATTAATACATTCAAATTATAGTATTAGCTTGTTAAATTACGTTGTAACTAGCTCAGCTGATATCCTAATAACTGTCTTAATTGTCATGTGAGCATTTGCAGCCATTGCAGGTCGCATCATCAGGCAATGAATGATGCACTCATCGCATCATCACTTGATGATGCAACCTGCATTGTCCGCGAAAGCTCACATGACAAAGCGCAATACGGAGCTGCTCCTGCAAGCCATTGACATAAATGAATCTTGCTGCCAAAGCCTACGGTCCATAGAAGATTTTGCCAGTCAAAGGAGATGGAAAGTACATATAAAAAAACAATAAACACCTTTGTATCACCAGGCGATATCCAGGAGTAAGGGCCATCATCTTCATCGTCAGGATGAGTGGAATGTGTACGGATCATATTTACATTGCCAGGAATGATAAGGGAGAAGACTTGTTTCCCAGTCCATAGAGGCTTAGGCTTCAATATAGCTGGCTGTGGCATCTTGCCGTCCCAAATTGGAAGATGCATCAAAATATTCATCATTTGTTCCTAAAATAGATACAAAACACCAGAGTAAAAGCCAAGCTGATTTAATAATGATCCACCCTGCCAATAATATGAGATTATAAATTAACCACTGAAAAATATGAATGGTAAAATGAAATGTTTTATTTTAAAGAAACTAAGTTTTATTGTTTCCCAAGGAATGAAAGTCTATGATATACAAAGCTAATTCTTCAGAAGATGTTAAGTGTTTTATACCTTTTGAAACAAAGTCAATCCAACAAAATTTAAACATACCTTTTCCAAAAAGACATCTCTTTTGGTCATTTTTCGCACAGCAGTGAGAGTATCCTGCACAATACCCATAACAGGTTTATTAGCTTGTGGGGTGATGATTTGGCGAGGTGTAACATGTATATTTTCAACCTCTGCTCTTGTTTCCATAGACTGAGGAACATGGAGATTCATTTCATCACCATCAAAGTCAGCATTGTAAGGAGATGTTACACTGCAGTAATAAAATAAAAAACTAGGTGTGAGCTTCAGTGATAATTAACTTACCAAGACATAATGAAAATGAAAAAGCAGGAGCAATTGAATTCATTTTCATTATGTCACGTTTCCACTCCATCTCGCCTGAAACCTCAGACTATATTACCAAGACATGCTAATAGATGTGTCCACATAACAGAAAATGAACACATCAACTGAAAGAATCAGTAATTTAATTAAATTGATAACAAAAATATACAAACAAACTGCTAACCAAGTCGCATAGAATTATTATTTTCAATGGAAAAACATGCACTACACGATTTCCGACAGGAAAAATGAGACGATTTTCAAATAAATAAATAGTTTACAGTCAAGGAAAATAGGAGCTGGTAGGGAAAATAAGATAACCATTGTGGTTCACTTCATTTAAACCTTAGATTAGGTTCATTAATTCAAATAACTAAGCATCAGAAATATGTAGGATAAAAAAATAAAACATCTTTAGCAGGGTATTTATTAAGTTAAAGTGACACAATATATTGAAATCCTACCCAATAGACATTGCAAATACACAATGAAAAAATCAATACCAGATAAAGTTTTTGCTCAAAACTAAACTGAAAAGGTTCAGTAAAAAAAAGATCAAAGAAACACGTTTTACAAACAGTTCCCACAGAAAATCACTTTTTTTCATTATATTTCTAGAATTTCATATCATTTATTTAAGGATTGAGTCAAAACAAAACTGTTAGTTGTGCTGCACTAACCTGAGGTTCATTCGAAATGTAGACCAAGGAAGAACTTTGACTCTGTGACCCATCATTGACATTTTGTGCAAGGTAGGCTGTCGGTTGAATATGACCAGATCACCATCCCTGACATGTCGCTCCACTCGGTATCCACATTGCAAGTGAAGATCTGATGGTTTGGGATGAAATCTAAGATCTATCCGCTCTCCATTGTCTCTTACAATATATTTAGCACCAGGATATTGAGAATTCCCACGCCTTACCAATTCCTGCATCCTAGAAAAAAAGGTCAAAACTTAATATGTAAAAGGGAAAACCCCCAAAAAAATGCCTTAGACTAACAATTAAAGGAGCACGGAGAGGTTGGGGTGTTCCACTTCCCACCCTGAAATGTTTCTAAGACATGTTCTGAATTGTACCCTGTCCAAGTGAACCTACAAAGGTACCTCCTCACATAAACAGACAATTTTTTTCTATTTGGCAACAAAAACAAAGGCAATTAAAGGAGAGGTGAATCATGACTGCAGCATTGATCAATAAAAAAATATGCATCAGAGATTTTCTTTATTTATCCCCAACACAGAAAACACCTGCTATGTTGCATTGATTTGTTAGGAAAACATCTGAATGATGCAAATTTTCAGACAAGGCAATTATCAGTCTGAAAGCAACATTTCCTGTAACATAAATCAAATTAGTTCATAATTTTATTTCCAAATCCTCAAGATTAAAATTAGGATTCGGTAACTAAGGGAGATAAAACAAGTGTCACACATGAAGAGTGATAGAAATATTTCACTTCAGTAATTTTAAACACAGGAAGTATTTTTACTTAAAAGAAACAATAATATCATGTGGTGACGAACTTACTTGTCTATATTAAAAGGCGTTACAATTTCTGGAAACGTCAGATTTTGTGCAATGGACCGTGGAACTCCAACCTGGTCAATTCGTAAATTTGGATCAGGAGTAATTACAGTACGTGCAGAGAAATCAACACGCTTTCCCATAAGATTTCCACGAATTCTTCCTTCCTTGCCCTTCAGCCTGGCTTTAATGGCCTTTAAGGGCTTTCCAGACTTCTGCATAGCCCTGCAAGTAATTCAATAAATAATTAGTTTCAACAATTTAAATAATAAGCTTCAGTAGCAGATTAGATAGGTACTAACTAGGGACGGTCTGAGCGGATACCTCCAAATATCCAAATGTTCCTACACCTCGTCACATGTGAAGTCAATGTTGTTCTAAACATAGTCAATTCTGCCACAGATTGCACAGTTGCAGTTAAATTTAATGATACATTGATGAAAGTGAATTTCATTGAGTGGAAACATTTTTATTGAGATAAGGAGAGGTCAACGTACGCCATCTGCATGCACTGTAGTGTGAAACTATCACGAGGATGCAAAATCCACCTCATCACAACTGATGCATTTGCGGGTGAAACACGAGTCTGAATGCAATGAGATAGCAAAAAAATTCGGGGGAAACGTGCGTGAGGAAAATTTGAACACTGCCAAATAACTTGAAAGCTTATAAAAATAATTTCTTATCAGTTAAAATATAATAATAATAATAATAATAGTGAGTATGAAAATCTAAATAGCTTTCCTTTGATCGCATGCACCCAGAAGAAACTTGAATAATTACTTCGTTACATAGTAGGCAATTCAAAATGCATTTGGATCTAAAAATATTCAAAGATCAGACACCTGAATTCAAGTATCCGATCCGGATCCAAAAAAAAATCCTGGATCAGTCCATCCCCAGTAATAACAAAAATAATGATTTTTAGCAGAGTAGTTACTGTGATAAAGTAACACAATATTTTGAGGGCTAAAACATTCTTCAGGAAATAGCATTATATGTATCACCATACAACCAGCATTCCATTAAAATCAATTACTACAAATGTGTATTTCTGTTGCTAACACTTAGTCCTCACCTCGGCAAACCAGGCATGTCATTATCTACCAGAGTTGCTACATGAAACTGAAGCATCTTTATATTTTCAGAGAGTACATGAGCTGCCGCACCTGCTTGCTCATTGCGGAGTAACTCATTATTAGCTTTAATTATATCTGAAAGCTTATGAGTCAAATCATCCTGAAAGAAGGAAAAACAATGTCACAGAGGCAAAAATACAGCAAAATATCCAAACTTGATGATGGTAAAAATGTTGCATAAACTAAGTTATAGAATTTATCAGCATATACATTAATGATTATTAAAGCTTCGACCATCTGCAACATGCATGTTCCATGAACACTACTGATAATCTTATCCCGCATTTTATTCCATGAGCTAAAGGAATGATAAGCAAGGAGTGTTCCTCAGCATCATACCAGCCAGTAAATTTGGGGAAGGCAATCAGACAAATACCGTACAGGCTTGGAAAAACTTAAATTAATTGAATACTTCAGAAAAATTGTATGAAAATTATTACATAGAAACATTACAGCAAAATTGCACAATTGAGTCAAGAATGCCAGAAAATTATGAATTTCTCATAAAGGAAACAAAGCAACCATTGGATAAGATGATGGCTAATGAATGAATAATTGACAAACTCCACGTGAAAAAAATTATACAAAACTTAAATGGTCAATTAATTAAACATCCAGTACATACATGCCTGTTAAAACCTCACAACATTTCAGCATCTGATATTATTAAAAATCAAAAATAGGATACCATACCTGATTCCTAGCAGAGCCGTACATTACTACTGCTGGTCTTACTGACAGTGGTGGTACTGGAAGTACTGTCACTATCATCCAATCAGGACGAGCATACTTTGGGTCCATGCCCATAATGAAACATTCCTCATCTGTAACAAAAAAAGTAAAAAAATCCCATGACACAAATTTATAAAAACACTGTATGTCTTACAAGTGAAACTGATGGAAACTAGAAGATCATCTGATGGACAGGGTAAATAATGATGATACATACATCAAATAAATAAATTTATGAGAACCTTCACAGGCAAGAAGGGCCATTCTGAGTTCTGGATAACTTTGTATTCAAGAGTAATAAGGAGTAGTCAAGGGCTGACTCAACTCAACATTTACATAGGATAGATAGAACTGATTTACCAACATACCAGTGATGTGCTTGAAGATTTCCCAAACCCTCTCTGCACTGAGGGCAATTTTCTTTTCTTGTGAATCCTCATTCACATGTTTCCACTCAGCTGTAAGATCTAGACCAGCTCGCCTGATGCTTGGCTGGTAACGACCACAACCTCCGTGTCCAGCCTTTCGATTCTGCCCAGAAAAGAATTTGTTCATAGAATATGGCCAAACTTTTTAACACGAAATTATACTGTTTCAGCATTATTATTTTTTTTAAATGGACAAATTTTGCATCTGCATCCACAACATAGAATTTGAGCAAGTCTTAGATCATTATCTCTTCCACCACACCACAATTTAGGAGCCCTATAGAGAAGGCAAAATAAATGTACAGAATTGTATTGAACTTAAATATTCAAGTAGATTTAATGGAATATCACACATACAGTCAGTTCAACTTTCAGATAAATCCTTGAAGCCTTTAGAAATAGGAAACAGGGAATTTAAACTAAATCAAGCTCTGCCGTAGCCCAAAAAGCCCACTAGGCAGGGTTTTTTTAATGAGTTTATGCCAATCCTGCTTACCACACACACCACACTTACTCAGAATCCACAAATACATCTCATCTCATCAAATTATGAAACAAACACAGCAATGGCAGATAGTTCTAAATTTACCTGCTGACCACCTCCAGGATCATCAACGCCATCCTTCTGAATGTCCATTTCATCACCACCTTCACAGATATTTTTACCCTTGCACAGGTCATACACAAAAGTGAGCCGCTTCCTAGGCTGACCTTTAGATTTCATTACAATTTCTTTAATTTTTGGGTTATTCTGTAGAAAAAAAAGAAAAAAATTTATTTCCACGAACATAGAAATGCCTTTCTTTTACAATACATCACCACATTATTAATTGAATCGTCAAAAATACTACTACCATTCAACCTACACTAAATGTTGTCGACATACTGACCATGTTTACCACGACTCAAATTAAGATTCCAGACAAAAGGCTATTTAAACATACAGGCATGTGAAAATATATATCGGCATCACATTGACTGCGTAGGACAGCCCAGAGAAAAAAAATGGCACCCCTACACTGAATTAGTGAATTTCATGGGCCAGTGGCTAAGGCCATGGAGGAGCTCTATTTAACCTACAGAGACCAACCTCCAGGTTTAAGCTCAGACAAGGAGAAATATAAAAGAGAATAAAAATGAGCATGCACTAAGGGAAAAGGTATTAGTAGGAGCTCAAGCAAAAACTGGCAACTTTCCTAAGGTATGGAGTAGTTTTGTTCCAAATAAACCAAGAAAGTAGAGAAAATATAAATAAATTATGCAGAGTAATGGAAAAAATATGCGATTAGTCCACTGCCTCCACAGAAAATGCTTTATCACAATACCATATGTTGCCCCACAAAAATCTCCTAGCAATTTATACACCCTTAGCAACAGTTAAAATCTCCTATCTCCCAATATCTTCACCACCGATCAAAAATTGAGTTAACATGAGTCATTGTCTAAGTGCAATATATGGGTAATTCTGATAAATACATTTTAGTTTAAAAATAATTTGCTACAGAGAAGGTCTAAAGAATAGAACGAGAGAAGTCTTGAAAAAATTGGGAAGAAGATGGGATATCGTAATTATCCACATCACGCGACAAAATGGTTTGATAAAAACAATTGCTTTAGGGCATGTAGACGGGAAGAATAGCAAAGAAAGGCCTAGGATGGGATAGTGGGGCTAAAGGATGGAAAATAGAAGAATTATATGTTAATGTTGAGAAATTGGCTGAAAAGATAATCTAGAAGAGCGGAGACCCATGTCAACTCAATAGGGTGGTTTCCTATTATTTTTTATTGCCTAAACCGAAATATTATTACTCCTGTGGTACGTATTTCACGCTTTTAGATTCTTAAATGACGATATCTATTTTTAGCGATTAAATGAAAAGTGAAAATTTTCAAGCGCACGAGAACGCGACGGGTAAGTATGAATGCCGGGAAATCTCCATGTGATGTCGTTCTGGTTCCCGCTGCTGCAAGAGAGGTGACCTTGGGGCGAGGCTCTGAGCACTGATACGATGCAGGATGCTAGCAGGTAGCAGAGTACCATGCTAGCAGGTAGCGCTTGGCTTAAACAAGGATTATTAATACCTTATCAAACGAAGAAAACTTTCCGACCTTAGCCAGTTTTAATAGGTGATTATTAAGACATGTTTCCCTGAGCTCTGTGCCTCATGAATGCTTTGGTAATCTCAGACAATGTAAAACCCCTATCCTCTCGTATAGAAACTAGGTCCCTGTGACATCACATGGAGTGGCATCACATGGGCACCAATCTGGCCTTTTTCAAATGAGGATAAAATTGTTCCTTGCCATTCGTCTAAACCGGTATTTCTAAAACCAAATAATTTTTATATTATGAATACACTAATGGTGGGTAACGAATCGCAATCAATGCCTTTCGTTTTCTTTGATGAAGGAAACTACCCTATTGCCAACTGTAGATAATGATGAATAATTGTTTACACATTGTTCATGGCCTTCTCTTGAATGAAAGTTTATCCTATTTATGGAGATTTCCTTTTTTTTTTAATTTTTATCATATCATAGCAGCCAGTAGGCAAACAGCAACATACCATATTTCTCCGAATATAGTCCCCCCCCCAATTTTGAGGCTTCAGTTTCGTGAAAAGTAAAAAAAAATGTGTTTGAATATAGTCCCCCCTTTCACTTTTACCACAGGCATTTTTGGAAAAAAAGGGGGGATTATATTCAGACATATGCGGTACTAAGCTACTATGCTCCTCTAGCAATTCTTAGTTAAGAATTATTAACCCAAGCCAGTTCCTATCTCTCACAAAGATAGATGTAATTTTGACATAATATATTCTACAAACAGATACTCACCGGGCTCACAAGCAATTTCGAACAGTAAAAGCAAACACACCGCAAAATCTTAATAGTTTTGGTTATAAATCCAATGTGGAAAACAGGTTTTGCCAAATCAATGTGCCCGAAGTGTCCCGGGCATTCTGTCATGTTTCCTGTAAGAAAAAGAAAGACAATTATTCCAGCCTAAGAGGCCAGGCCAGCAAAAAAAGTTTCCATTAATTCAACAAATGACAAAGAGAAAATACAAATGATCATTTGACAAGAGATTCAATTGCCTCCTGTATAAGCTTAACATTTGAGGCATTAACTCTTGAACAAATACTCAAATAACATGTGAGAAATTTTAATGAAAAATGTTATTGTGAAATTTTCCAACCGAAAAACTTTGCCAATTGAACAAAAATTGATTGGCTCCCAGAAACAATATACTAATAAGGAAGATACAATGACAGAGAAAAAAAATTACCAGCGCAAGTTTGGCATCGTGAAAGTCGATCAATAACCCCTTGACGGGGATCCATAAGGCCTCCAAGTTTAGGCCGCCCTCCCTCCATGGTTTCTGAGAATCTAATCCCACCATCAGTGACTGACATACGCCGCTAGAATATGAGAAAATTAAATCAGTATCATTAAAATTATTAATAAATTAGATAATGGATACCAATACGTATGTCTATACATTACTGGTAAATATGCAAACTAAAAGCAGAATTATTCCATTGTATATGCAAATTAGCATATCGACCCTGCCATGAACAATGATCGGGTAAAATTTCATTCCAGTCCCATCATGCCACGAAATGAAGGATGAACAAGAAGTAAAGACAAGGGTAAGACAATGTAACTTACTTCTCCCTGTGACAGAGAAAGGCAAACTAGGAAATTGTTTCAAGTAATTACTTTCAGCATCCAAGAAAGGATATATGAAGAGCAAGAAGATGGAGGAGGAGGCTGGAATGATATTAGGATAATAACGATGGTGATTGAGGTAGAAAATATCAGAAGTTAAACAGAGAAAGAAAAGGTGTGTTGGACCCATGTGAAGTGAGACTTAAGGAGAGTAGGGATTACTGATATTACATAAGGCACATCTAGTAGTGAGGAGGAAGGAAAAGGGTTGTTATTAAACAGACATATTGATATGTATGTAAAAGGCATTGAGAACACAAGAAATAGGATTCAGGTGGTAGAAGTAGGAATTGAAGCCTGTATCCAAGTCAACCCTGCATGCAAATTAGCTAATTAATACCTATAACATAGTCAGGAATTGTATGCTTGCTTTACAGATTTTGAAAAGTAATGTTGGTATTAAATGTGAAAATTTAATGGGAATTCCTCGAGAAATATGTAGATGTTCATCAGAGGAATAGGCCACTCATTTATAACTGGTATATTGCTCAAACTGAACAGGGAAGTAACTGATAATCAAGATGGACTAGCATTGCCTATGGTGTGAGACAAGCCCTTTCAATGCAACCCAAGATATTTAACATATATGTAAATAGATTAGATGGATGGTAATGTAGGTGTGGAGCAAATAAGAAAGAAAAAATGAAGTAGGGGATGGATATTTTAATCAGTGAGGTTTGTAGATTTTCCATTATTTATTCGCCAGTTGGCAAAGGGTTGCAGGCACTGCTTTCTGCAATAGACAAACAGTGAAATGGATATCGCTTCAGGATTGATATTTAGAAGACCAAAATCGCACATTTGTTGAACCATTCCAACCAAGGAATATGAAGTTATTAATATAAATAATGAATGATTCAGATTTTTGTCACTCTGACCTCAATCAATGTATATTGCACTAATTACCATAAGATTGAAAAGAAATTTCAAACTTGACACATGGGTTAGCTATTTGACCTGGTATTTTTTACGATTCCACAGAATTTTAGTAACAAACATGAAATAGTATCCAGCCCCAGGGTGTGGAATTTGTCAGATAAGATGTTTAAGAAAAGTTAATGGAAAACATAGTAAGATTACATATGCCAACTCTAAGGTAGTTACTAAAAACCGTAGGCATAGCGCATGATAGGACAAGGAAATTTCATTATTCCCAATTAAATATTGTATTAGAAAAATAAATGAACAATTTTTCAAATTCGTGTATGAAAAAATCAGGTTCATCATCTGAATTAACTAAACTTGGAAGAGGAAATGACAGCAAAATGTTTAGCCGTGACCTTCCTAACTAGGTCATGGCAAAACATAAAACTAATATACAATACACATTCAAAGGTACGTATATTTGTTTACATTGACTTACAATTTCATCAGGACTTATAATACCAAACTGGACACGTTTCACCGTCCGAATTGGAGCTTTAGAATCTGTACACAACGCCATTTTGTAGGACTTGGGGCAGACACAGAAGGTAGATAATTACGTATCACAGAACAGTCTGCAAGACGCTAAAAAGCACTTAATTGTTATTTCTTCTCAAAATCGTCTCGGATGAGCAAATTTTGTGCTCCCCGGGTGTAAAACCCGGGAAAAAAGCCTGAAAACAACCCAGAAGCTCACGCGCTGTTACGCAAGCTTTCCCGAAGTAGCAGTTCCCAGACATCTGCGCGGCAGAAGCGCCTCCGACGGCAATATATAGCAATAAATTGGTGGGAGATACTATCGCCATCTAGTAATAAACTACTACAAACTGCCAAACAAGAAAGCGATGGGCCAATAAAAACAGCCAAAGAAGGGCACCCGATTCAAATTGTAGTTAGAAATGAAAAATTATTTCATTTTTGCTTCTGGAAAGGATCAAGAGAAAATGTTGCTGTTATGCTGTTTCATAACATATCTAATCTTATTGTAACTTATCTTCGGGTAATTTACCTTGATATATCTATCCTAATTAATTTCAGAATGAATAATTCTGCACAGGTCCTGGTTGAAAGCCATTTTACCAATTATTATATTTTGCAGTCATACAACAATATCAAGGATAACATTCGGGTATTTTAACACAAGAACGACAGAGTGAGCCATTTTGGCTATAACTTGCCGTCTTTCTGGGCAAAATATCATTTATTTCCTAAAAACATCCATACACCAGATACCTGTCTGCAATAAACCTAAAGGTCTTTCAAGTGGATGGAAAGTAATGAAAGGCCTAATTTAGTGACAAAAAATGGTTAGCGAATAAAGTGAAGGAACAAATTTCACTTTCTCACTCTGCCCTTCAAGTGTTAATGGAATAATTAGTGTTCTCTATATTCATAATTTGACCTCGGAAGCTCTTGCCTTCTAAGATAAGTGGTGTGATTAAGAATATAAGTATGCTGGTATCATAAGAGCATGGATAATGGTTGAGTATTTTCCAGTTTTTTGAGCTAATTGAAGGTGGTCAGGTTAAATATAAAATGGAAAAGATTTTTAATGCAACCTATCCCTTAAAATACCCAATGTCCCTATCAAAGATTTTTCTTGTCAGTCAGATTTCAATCGCCTCTCTCTCCATCCTAAACCAAAACTCGGTGGCATGACCCAGTGGTTTGATATTAAGTCACTTGATGGCATGATTTTGGAATATTATTCTATGTGACTGCCAAATTTTCAGGCTGACTCAATTTCAGAAGGCACTGCTGCTTCATGCTCTTGCAGCCTCATCACATCCTCATCATACAGCCTACACATATCTCCGATATAGACATTGCCACACTCACAAGGAATTAGGTACACACCAGAGACGTTCACACCATAATGACATTTTTAGTGCCCACCAGCCAGTGTCTGACCTTTGATCCACATCTAGCCAGTCATAATATCCAAATGTTCAAAGTGGATTCATTGTAGCATCTTCAGGAACTTGGCTGAGTTCTATATATGGTGAGACAATGGCACTATTTTTGCGGAATAAGTATAGGGACTCTGTGGGAAAGTAATGAGTAAATTTGTCTGGGGTAGAATTTTTGAGTACATAGGTGCAATACTTTGCAGTTGGGAGCACAGAAACGGAATTTTGTTACACAATGTTGTTCCACTAAATTTACTGTGAGATTTTTTTAATTTTTGTAACTATCAGCACTGAAGAAGGCATTTCCCAACATTATAAGGAAGTCTTGCATGCAGCCGATAGCCAATAAGCGTAGAGATTGCAGGTTTAGGCTAAAACCATAATTTAAGCTATGCAAATTTTAAAAAGTGCTCTCTTTCAGGTTAATAGCTTTAGTATCCTGAAACCAGGGATGACAAGTGAAATGAAAATGTCTCGTTTCGACCCGGAGGGAAACGGAAATACTAGGCCAAGGTTTCGTTTCATTCCTGCACGAAATTAAAATCACCAAGGAGTTTAGTTTCGACCATGGACGAAACTTAACTTCTGGGAATGAAACTAAATTAATCGAAACTCCGCTGCCCATAGGTAAGTTTCACTCCCAGAAGTTGAGTGGAGGGGGATAGAAGGGAATAGTTTCAACCCATTACATTTGACCTACATGTAGAGAGGTTGGAATATTGAGCTTAAAAATCCAATGGCCAGTTTGCATTCACCGTTCTCCTGTTAGTGATAAAAATATGAGTGCTCCATGCATCTCATGGCAGTAGACCAACCTCTTCTTCATTCAACCATACTACATACTGGGTGTGTGGGTCGAAACAAAACCATTCGAAGGTGAAGCACATGGTCCTTCCGGTGCGAAACATTATCTGCGCTTCGTTTCATCCCAGAGTTTTAGTTAAGTTTCAACCTGAAGTAGTTTTAACTCCGATTTTGTTTCCACCCTGAATTTAGCTCCCCTGGTTTAAATTCATTTCGTTTCTACATTTTGCCCCTGGGTGCGAGACTATTTAAATTTTACTGGTTTTGACTTTCGTTTAGTTTCTATAGCCATTCCTGCCTGATGTGCTGCAGAGCAAAGAGTAGTGTGTAGAAAAGGATGTCCTAAGAATGCAGCGAATAACCTCTTCGCAATCTGCAACAAGTCCTCCCTCATAGTGACAGTGGGATTTCCAATCTCCCCTACCAATGTGTTGTTTTAATCGTACCCTAAAGGAAGACAAATAGCCTTGTTGCACATAAGAAAAAATCTAGCCTGTGCTAAGTGAGAGGGAGTATAGTAGCCTACAGTGTAGGGCATTGGGTTAGTGACCGAGGATTTTGGTTTCAAATCCTGTATGATATGCTGCATTCCTTTCCATGGTCCAGTCTACATTTGAGTTGGAGATACATGGGCTTTTAAATTACACCTTTCACCATTTCTGCCAAGAACTTGAATATGCCTTGCTGATTCCAGGCAAATCTCTAAAATAAACAGCTAGAATTCAGGGAAGACTAGTGCTACATATAATGCAATTTAACCCTGATTTCAATGACTACGGTCTCACGTCACTTCAATGATGTACAACTGTTCTATGCCTAAAAAATTTGATAAAAAGTAAAATATGTAGGTTAAAATGTCTTTAAAACACTTCCTTGTGAGATTTTAAATACCAATACGAAAGGCTATCCATTTTTTCATCCTAAAAATGTGGAAGTGGTTTAATCTCAAAACCTCATCTCTCGACACCTGATTAGACAGGATAATATACTTTGTTTTCTCTGATGCCTGTTTCTTTCTTGCTTCACATGATAATTTTCAAAATAGTGCTGATGATAAGAGGCAAAAAGACAAAGCAATACTTAGCATTAGGTAGACATGGTGTACTGCCATGAGGGAAAAAGTGAACAGTATGGATCTTTAGATGAAATTTTTTATTCAACAAATTTTGTGCATCATCCATGCTTGCAAAATAATGCAAACAGTTCTATTAGAAGATGAATTTGGGTAAATGAGAACAGCTTTGAAAAGATTCCCTTACTTGGCAAGATAAGGGAAAACTTAAAAAAGAGAAAAGATTTTCGATGTTAATATTAAGATTGCAGAAATAAAAATTAATGATCAATGAAATAATGATACAAATTACAAAAAATACCAAAACTGTACTCATTCTTTACATGTTTTCTAAGCCATGGAAGCTGCATTTACAATAAATTATTCCTCACATTTTACTCAGAGACTTAAAAATGATAGTGAGGTATTCACTCTAAGCCTGGTTAAATAGATTGCATAAATCTATAGTATGAACCAGAAATATCTTGAACACATGTTCAAATATGTAACTTCACCTCAAACAGATTACTGAGATACAAAAACTGGGCTTCGTTAAAAAAAATAGTCACCATCAACGAGAAGTCTTTTTGATGAATAGGCAAGAATAAATCATTATAGGTACTTTCAGCAAACAATATTCAGCTAGAAATGGCTGTCATTTCTAATAATAAATCTGATAATAAGAATAAACAAAACCTTTTACTTCAGTAATCAAGTGTTCTTTGATCATCAAAATACAACTGCATTCACAAAATTTAATAAAAATCTCATAAAACAAATATGCCACCAAACCATCCATCAATTTTATATCTATAAAAGAAGGAGGTATTCAGTATTACACAGTGCAAATGGACAAAGGCACAACTTACACTTTCATCATGAATTGCAATCATAAATGAGAGTATATCCCTCAGTTCAGCATAACAAACCAGGTTTAAGTGACTAGAAAAAACAGCAAAAGATACATTGTGCAGGCCAAACATAATTAACCTTTGGTAGAATAGCACTTTTTTTTTAAATCACAAGGATTACAATCTTTTTGACCAGAAATAAACGATTCTTTCCTGCCTATGACTTTCAATATCATTTTAACAGTAAATTGTTTCTTCATGACCTTAAATTCCTAATATTGTCTCCAGAAGGTCATGTGGCATTAAAATTAATTGAAAAACTGTTGATTCCATACAATGAATATTGATGTTAAGCACCCAAGATGTAGTTCCCTTGGGGTTCACCATTATTTACAATATGTACAATGTTACAGATTATCAAAGTTTGTAAATTAAATCAAGTAATGATAAAGGGCCTCATGCAAGAGTATTTAAATGGCACACAAATTAAATATAAAATGCTAATCATTAAATACACATAAAAAAACTGATTCCTCACCGAAATCATAAGTCAAATACCTAATAGCATTCACATTGTTATAAACAATTTATGTCAACATATACCTAAGACATTTGGGTGAAAACACGCTCTATTTCAAACTACAATTTTCAAACCCAATTCCCCAAAAAACACAACTGCTATTAGCTTTAGTGCCATTGCAAGTTATTTTTATCAGGATACTTGGTATACAGAGAAATTTTAATACACTGAGATATCTATAACAAAACATTAGCTACCAACAGCAAAAACACATCAAAGATAATCCTTTTCAAAGCATTTATTAATATCGTTAATATTTATCTTCAATAAATTAATAACTTTTCCTTAGTAAAGTAGTATATATGTATATAACAAAATAAAAAAGATGATTTAAGACGGAATAAAAAAATCTTAAAAAAAGTAAGGCGCATGTCCAAAGATAAATAATTTTTTGAGTATCAATATTACAAAATTGAACACATTTCTCGGAAGTAGAAAAAGTAAACAATACATTTCTTAAATGACCTTAAAAACTATAAGGTCACAGCTTTCTTAAAGAAAATAAATGCCACACACATGCTTGGGAATTATATATGTCATACTAGAAAAAAACCAAACAATTTCTCTTATAAAAGTATAACTACTGCAATGAGCAACACTGCTACACAACTATAATTGTGTACATCCACCTATTAGGTACCAATGCTAAAATAATATAAAACATTGGTAAGTAAAAACAGCATACGGAGTACACAATTTCTTTGACACTTAAATGCACATTCCATCATATTAATGATGAAGTTGAAAAATTATAAAAATGAGCATGAAGATTTTGAGGAGGGAAGTACTTCTCCATACACATGGCAGCATATCAATTTAAATGGGTAAAAATTAATACATAAGAAGAATGAATGCACTATCAAAGCAGTGCCAAAATGTTTAAAGGGACCTGATTGAATGATGTTTCACAATTTAATCTTACCATGTAGACATAAGTTAGCTTATTTAATATTAAATGAAGGCTCAAGTAATCTTTCAATCCACACCTAAACTGTAAACTTCATATTAAATGCCTTCACATGAATTGATGCTCTTAAATCTCAGTGTTTAGCAGACACAACAGTCAGTTTCTTATCAAATTACTGTGGTGTTCAATTTCATTAAATCATTTTTCCATCAGGCTGGTAACCTTTGTTTGGGGACAAACCCTAGAGAAGTACACACTTCCTTTGCCTGCGCTTCTGGGGTTCAGGTCGAAGAACAGCTCTCACAGCCTCATCAAATACCTGAAAAAGGTTTGAACAACATTGTCATCTAGTAAAAACAAATTCCTACAGAAAGGGATAACATCAAAACTGGCAGAGTGGACTCAAAATTATGCTAAGACAAAATAGTAGAGCCAAAGGTAGGTTACAGATTTGAAACTAGAATGCAACTACAGTCACAATAATAGGGTGGTTTCCTATTATTGTTTTATTGCCTAAATCGAAAGATTATTACTCCTGGAGTAGTATTTCACGCTTTTAGATTTTTAAATGACGATATCTATTTTTCGCGATTAAATGAAAAGTGAAAATTTTCTAGCCCGCGAAAACGCGACGCGTGAGTATGAATGTCGGGAAATCTCTCCGTGTGACGTATTTCTGGTTCCCGCTGCTGCCTTGTGAGGTGACCTTGAGGCGAGTTGAGCACTGATACGACGCAGGCTGCTAGCGGGTAGCTGAGTACCCTGCTGACTGGTAGCGCTTGGTTTAAATAAGGATTATTAATACCTTATCAAATGAAGAAAACTTTCCGACCTTAGCCAGTTCTAATAAGTGATTATTAAGACATGTTTCCCTGAGCTCTGCGCCTCATGCATGCATTGGTAACCTCAGACAACGTATAACTCCTATCTTCTCGTATAGAAACTAGGTCCCTGTGACGTCACGTGGAGTGGCATCGCATGGGTGCCAATCTGGCCCTTTTCAAATGAGGATAAAAATGGACCATTGCCATTCGTCTAAACCGGTATTTCTAAAATGAAATAATTTGTATATTATGAATACAGTAATGGTGGGTAACGAATCGCAATCAATGACTTTCATTTTCTTTGATGAAGGAAACTACCCTAATGAAGAATGAAGCAATAATTTGGTAAAATTTACCATTAGAATTTCACAGAGCAGTCTAGTCTTACTCATTAGGGCATCATTCATCCTAAATCCTATCATACATCCTAAATCAATCAACATTGAATATTGCCTGGATGTAGGTGAAAGTAGTAATATAGTAAATAGAAATATTGATATTCAAAAAAGAGATACTCAAAGTAATAGAGAGTAAAATAATTTTCCCTCAAATTAGGTGTGCAAGAAACCTTCCCACACCGCAGTCTCACGCCAAACAATTTCCCGTCATAAGTCATGATTTCAGACCAGTCATTTTCATGACCATATGCCCTGTTGATCTCAATGTGCCCTTTATCCTGGGCAACCTTTCACATCAAGGCTATTCAGTACTCCCCAAGTATAGAAAAAACTTAGGGAAAATGTACCACACTAAAGGAGGTTTCCTGTCCACATTAGCCTTATTGCCAGTGAGCAAGAATTCGTTAAGTTTGGACTGAGGATAGAAAAAGGCTACATGCAATAATAGCTATGTATTGGTGAGCATAAGAACCATTTCAGGATTTTTGATGGGTAGGCAAAAAAATTTGGTACTTTTTGGAATTAGGAAAGAAAAAAAAAATTTCATTGGGCTTTCAACGCAAGGAAATTTTATCCAAAGAAATTTGAAATCAAATACGTATACAGGCGGTCCTCGACTTTCGTACACTCGACTTTCGTACAATTCGCACTTTCGTACATTCAAAATTGACACCTTTTACTCGACTTTCGTACGCTAAATTCGGACTTTCGGACGCTGGTCTGTAATTTTTTTAAAATTCCCGCTATGTATATTGCGCATCCCAACATTCAATTGTTTCAAATTGCAGTATTGGCAGTATATGCGAACAATATGAACGTATATAATGAAGGGAATTGTTGGTAATTGACTCTGATCTAGGTGATTTATTTGGGAGAGAGACTGCCTGCTATAGGCTCCTTAATCAAGAGAGGAGGAAAGCCTTCATTGAAGATATTTTTCAAAAGAAGTTGACTAGACATCATCGAATAGCTTTCAATAAAACTGACCTTCTTTCTAATTGTGTTTTTTCGTTTGAGTGCTGTTTAATTCATGTAAACCTTCAGCAACGATATTGCACGACATATCACCCGAATTCCGTTTGTCTTTTGTCTTTTTTGAATAACATGCGGAATATACGCGATCACGAATGTCACCTGCCAAACATCGAATTTTGGTGTAAAAATTAAAAGGTATCCAGAGTGCGGGTTCAACGAATACATTTATTTATGCTACTTGATATGTCCTTTTATTTATAGTGGACGTAATAAGTGGAATGTCAACTTAAACGCCAAGAGGAAGTTTCACTCGATAGCCAACGAAGTTCTTGTTTTTTTAACTTATATTTGCATTTTCTGCGTATTTTCGAAATAAATTATATGATTTGAGGAGTTTTATTAATATATTATTAAAATTAAGTCAATTGAAATGAATTCCGTGAAAAAAAAAGTTTTAGTACGTAAATTCCGCTCTTTTGGAACGTAACCCCTAATTAGTATGGAAGTCAATGGTTCGACTTTCGTACAATTCGACTTTCGTACAAGTTTTCGGGAATGCTTTATGTACGAAAGTCGGGGACCGCCTGTATCTTTGATTTGCATTTTAAAATGGGGAATTCAAGCCCTAAAAATCTCTTAAATATTCTTGCATTATTCTGGCATTTTCCCATCTGATTTTCAAAAGATATTAAATAAAGATAGTTAATAGCAAGATAGTAAAATTATCAATGAAGGATTAAAATTCATCATGAATAATCTGTCCCCAAATTATTAGGAATTCCCTTAATCTTTTATTTTCTGAAGATGGTTTGGCCATGCTACCAATTTATGTTGCTTATTCTGTGATACAAATGACAGTGGATGGATAATAACCTGGAAGGTAGTCAGAGAAACTATCAAAATAATTACCTGTTTCAATCCTCGTTGGGTAAGTGCTGAACATTCCATGTACTTCACAGCACGAATTTTATTGGCCAATTTCTGTCCCTGCTCCCTCTTAACAGGCGATAAACCTTGCTCAGCAAGGAGAAGCAACTGTTCTTTGTCATCTCTCAAATCTATTTTTGTCCCTGAAAAGAAAAATAAAGTACAGATAAAGTACATTTTGTTTACATTGAGATAATACACAAGTATGATGAAGCTCATAATTTGTTATAATAGTTAAGTTAACACAATGTTTTAATAATCACCCCAGCCTGTCAACCCTACTACACTGATTTTTCCTCTATGTTTACAAAGAGACTAACTATCCAATGCAAAATATGTCTCCCAAGTTTGAGGACTAATATTGCAAAGGCTGCTTACATAATTCAGAATCGAGTGCAACTTTTTTCTGTAAATAATAGTCATTTTGCACAAAGAAAAGTAAAACAGCAAAATTTTCTAGGCAATTACTGCATGCAGTTAGCTAATGCCTTTGTTACAACACAGCAGATTAATATATTCAAATTTCAAGGATTTTCTGATTAGTCATACTAAGTTTAATGTCATGACAAATCATTGTGAAATTGATTATCAATTTGATCATTTTCACACTTTAAGTTTATTTTCTCTTCAAAAATGGGAAGATTTGTTTTTCTCTGAATGTCTTTAAGCCCTAAAATTTGTTTTGTCAGCTCACTTTCAGAAAGAGTAAAGCAATTGAATCCATAAATTCAATATTACAAATAGGGTAGTTTTCATCATCATAAAAAACTAAAGGCATTGATTGCGATGCATTACCCATCGTTAGTGTATTCATAATATAAAAATTATTTGGTTTTAGAAATCCCAGTGTAGACGAATGTTAATGGTCAACTTTTAACCTCATTTGAAAAGGTCACATTGGCGCCCATGCAATGCCACTCCACGTGACATCACAGGGACCTAGATTCTATACAAGTAGATAGGAGTTTTATATCGTCTGAGATTACCAATGCATGCATGAGGCACAGAGCTCAAGGAAACATGTCTTAATAATCACCTATTAAAACTGCCTATGGTCGGAAAGTTTCCTTCGTTTGATAAGGTATTAATAATCCTTATTTAAGCCAAGCGCTACCTGCTAGCAGGGTACTCTACTACCTACTAGTAGCCTGCATCGCAGTAGCACACACATCATCACCCCAAGGACACCTCTTACAGCGGGAATGGCAGCCAGAATGACGTCACACGGGTTTTTCCCAGCATTCATACTTAGCCACGCTCATAGTTTTTGCGCGCTTGAAAATTTTCACTTTTCATTTAATCGTGAAAAATAGATATCTTCATTTAAAAATTTCATCGATGCAGCATCAATAGTATGGACAGTGCAATTACGATTGTGTATTAATCTGTCAATCAGCCAGGGCATAAGAAATACTAAAATAATAGAGATATGTACGCCAAATAGATGTAGATACAGGAATATAAGGTCCCTTGGTTTTTGTTTCTTGCAAGACTGAATTCTTTTGTTAATTCCTATTCACAGTATGTAATGCCAACTGAGAACAGTGCAAGTATTTCCCCTACATCATGCCACTCATGTAAACCACGCTCTGGCATCCAATTGGTGGTCCATGCCATCATGCTTTACCAAGGGTAGAAGCGCAAAGTGCATCTCACCTTACATGGGACGGAATTAGAGAACCAGAAGTGAATAGGTCAATAGGGCTAAAAGAGACAAATGCTTCACTGTCATGTGGAGAGCAGGATTTTATATGACGGTTAATATTTAATGGTATCACCTCTTCGAGAAATCTGCTATTACCTCAGCCAATATAAAAGACTCAAATACATCTTATGGGAGAAAAATGGTAAAAAATAACCTCTCAGGCAAGGGCGTACCCAGGATCAAAACTGGGGGGGGGGGGGGGGCATGCCATGGTTGTTGTAAAATTTTAGCACAGAAAAGGTTAATCAAACCAAAATTTAAGGAAATTATGATACATTTTTTTTTAATTTTTTGCTTGAAAATTTTTTATTATTATTTTAGTTCCCTGTCTTATACTAAATCATTTTTCTTCTTAGGAAAATTTGTTCAACGCTTCCTCGTTTTTAATTACATTCATTTGCACTTCTGGGGGAGGGGGCCACTGCCCCTTCCTGCCCCCCGCTGGGTACGCCCATGCTCTCATGCCTGGACATGTTTATGACGGGCTCATTCTCAGCAGTCTTGCCCCAAGCTGCAGGTATTTGAGCAAAAGGGCTAAGAAAAACCTTTATGAGAAAAAATGCCTTCTTGGTGCTCAGGACTGTGAAGAGAATAAAGGCAAGACTATAGATAAGAGCACTTTTTCATTCTGAAATTATCTTAAGCAATTTGCCATCCCGTTGGCACTACTTGTCATTCAAACTCTAGGTTCCACCAACACAAATCTGATGTTTTTACAGAGATTTGGAGTAAATAATAGGGAGAGCCATGTTACTAACACACTCTTATAAATGGGAGTACATTTTATCATTAACAATGATAACTGTGATGAAATGTAACAAAGATAACTGTGGAGAAAAAAGACCTTCACATTAAGAGCATCCTAGTACAAGATCCATATTATATTGCATGTGTCGCACAAAAAATTGAAACAAAAAAGTAACATTACTTGTAAATTCAATCGGAATGATCTTGTAAGCAGGTACTTCCTGAAAGTAGATCTCGACTCACATTAACATGAAGTTCCCAGTGTGTGAAGCAACTAGGAATGCTTAGGCTATTATCCTATTTTACTGCATGATTTTCGGTTATTCACATCCTCTCCTTAGCTTATCTATCTTATGGCACAGTGGTAGGTGGCTAAGCTGAGGCTACCACCCACCCAACTCTGATAATCCTCACCTCAACCCTTCCACAACACAAGGCTTATTCACTGTGGTGGAGGTACAAGAGAATTATAAATGCTAGCATGTTTGACTCATTGAAGAAAACATCAAAATATATAATTAGGTACAACAGCCATTCAGAGACATGATCTCCTGTAAGAATATTTATGGACAAAGCTTAGATAAATGATCCAGGTCTTAAAGTTATGAGTTTTGTCAACTAAAATTCATTTGATTGATATTTTTAACTTCTTGGAGATCTTAAAAAAAAATACATGTTAAGAATGTTTTTAAGCAAACGTACTTTCACTACGGCCAGATGCCTATGCATATTGACACACATAGATAGCAAGATGACATACAAACCACGTTAAGGCAAGGGAATCTCGATATAAATGGACATCTCCGAATCTCAAAAGATAAACAGAGAGAAGCACAAACAAATGTCCTTAACATAAACATAAGGGAAGTTGCTATCATTATGATGCAAGTATTTCGTGAAATATTAGTAAAATAAGTGGCAAATAATGCAAATGCGGCATCAGTAAAAATGAAATGATAAATATTTTCTTCCGATATAATTACCGAAAGATGTAAAAATAAAACCCTACAATGCCCTCACTACGGGTATACTTCCCACTAAATTACTTTTTCATTATTACTGAAACATAATTGTTTATACAAAGGACCCGATAAGAAAAAAAACAGTTAAAAATATTCAAAATTCTCACCAACAAGAATCATTGGGGCGTCAGGGCAATGATGTTTGATTTCAGGATACCATTTCGAAGTCACATTTTCAAAAGATGAGGGGCTGATGACACTGAAGCAGATGAGAAAGACATCCGTCTGTGAAAGGAGAAGACATTCGGTAAGTAAACATCGCAAAAATCAATCAAAAATTTAAACTGAGCCTGTCAGAACCTCAGCCATCTCATTATCCAAAAATGGCTTGTCCTCTACTTGAGCCCTAAAAACTTAGTACGGTTGAGCTTACCTGTGGATACGATAATGGACGCAAGCGATCATAATCTTCTTGTCCAGCAGTGTCCCATAATCCTAAACTGACTGGTATGCCATCCACAACCATTGGCGCCGAATAGTTGTCAAATCTGCAGTAAATTTAAAACTATAACATTTCCGCAATATTTTTATTTAGCCGCGTCTCCTTAGATTAAATCACAAGTGAACTTACACAGTGGGCACATATTCTCCAGGAAAACTGTCGGTAGTGTAAGAAATAAGCATACAAGTTTTACCAACTGTGCCATCCCCGACCACAACACACTTTATAGGCCGCCCTGACGACATTACCCCGCCGGTATTTAGAACTTAACTAAAAAGTAAACAGATAAAAAATGATTTGGTGAAGGATATAACTACCATTCCCATGAAATGCACAGATAACACAGCAATATACACAACGGTGACTAACAGAGGGCTGGCAAGATTTTGATCGAGGTACACAATTGTTTCATCGAGCGATGTAATAGTCGAAAATGAAAGAAGGTAACTTACATTTAAAACTTATTCGTACAGAGCCACTGTCCACGATAAACTGAAAATCACATTCACGTTTAATCGTTAAAAAACCTATACGCCTCAAAACGCCATTTTTGCGG
This sequence comes from Ischnura elegans, assembly GCF_921293095.1. NCBI lineage: Eukaryota > Metazoa > Arthropoda > Insecta > Odonata > Coenagrionidae > Ischnura > Ischnura elegans. Next base: position 96,412,529 of record NC_060253.1, read on the forward strand.
ATGTACTTATAATTTACACAGACACAACTGGCAACCTTTGAGATTTGAAAAGAATATTTTTGGTAATGGCCACGAGCCACACACTTGCCAACTTTAAAATAAAATCTTACTATTCGTATTAAAATATACGAGAATGATTCCTATCAGGAAAGAATAAAGAAAATAATAAGTATAAAAAGCAATAGATTATACGAAACAGTGGATATTATGTGAAGACAAATTCGTATAAAAAGCGTGGTAAATCTCTCAACTTCAAGCCCGGGAATACGATTTCATTTGAACGGTATTTAAAACGTAACGAACGTAACTATAATTTTATCAACATTAATTTCAATTCAGCCCTCAGGTTTTGTTGTTTACCCCGTATTAACCAACAGGAGTTTTGATTCGAAAGTTAATGAAAATAAAAAAATTAAAGTTGAAGAATAAACAAAAGGAAAATTTCAGTTCAACAGTGCAGTGAGAGGCCTCCAAGCATCTTATAAAATACTTGAATCATTAACTTGATGGATGTTCTCAATGACGCGGCGACCATTGCCATCACATCTTGGCTAGAATATATCAAAAGCGACCATCATACGTTCATAATTCAATTGTAATAATTTCCATAGTTGTCTATAGCATCTTAGGTGTTCAATTTGCATTATATATAATAAGCTTTAGTGGCAGGACAATCTCATTTCCAGGACCGTCCTCTTCTTTTCCTCAACAGTGAACTCTTCAGCCGTGTCATCTGGATCACAAGTCTTCAAAGCCGAGACCAAACGTTTCCTCTTTTCCGATGAGAGGAAGAACAGGTAGAAGACTGCTGTAACCCTCTACCAACCTGTTTCTTGTGGTTCATGGTCAGGGTCCTGATCACTAAGTAATATATTAGTGGCACTTAAAATTAATGGCTCATTTTTTTTACAAATATTATAATTGAATAACCCAAAATATTGTTTGATTTAATACCACGCTCTGGAAGGAATCTTTTTTAATTTACACACTATTTGGGACACGAATGTCGATCCTTTGGGGACACATCCCCGTAAATATTGTATGCATCCCCCAGAGAATTCCAAACCCCACAAATTTTTACAGCAATTGACACCAATTATTTGAGAGATTAATTGGGCTCCCAGAGTTTAAATAGCCCCTACAGAGCAAGTGAGGGTCTGGTTTGGGCAAGGCAATTAGCTTCGCTTTAAAGGGAAAGACCATGAAGGTCCTTAATTACAAGAAGGGACAGGGAAATCAGGAAAGATGAGAGGGTTGGACATATTTGTATGTTTTCCATGTGCGAGAAATTGCCCATGCCTGTTGTAGTCCTTCAAGAAAGATCTCTTTCATATTTCCTAGTAACATTTTTGCACATAAAATTTATAATCAATTGAATTATTTTATTCTGAGATAAAATATAGAGCTGACTTTACCCTGATTACAATACAGTTGGTATCCCCTTAAATGGGGATAAATCCCCAAAATCAGTGAGCCTAATCCGAAAACGGGATGCAGTACAAGATCCAAGCCAACAGTGAGGAAATGGGTATCTGAAGACCTGCCTTAACTCACACTTTTCCAAATGCTGATAGTTGTCAAAAACATGCTGCCACCATCTCAAAGAGTGACCATTCACTCAATCTCCTCCAAATTTTTCTTAACAGAGAGGTTATAGACACAATTGTTAAATTTACCATCAATTACACTGCTCAGAAAATAAACGAGTAACTATAATTCTATCACGATGAAAGGTATGCATTAATCGGAATTCTGTACCTCAGTAGTTAGGTCCCACTCCCGCATTGCCGAATGTTTTGGGAGACCACAGACAATGCACAGAATGTAAAGGTCTAACACTCCATGTGCAGGGATCCAGTTTGTTACACATTTGTGAAAAAAAAAACCTACAGATTGTTGATGAAATGGCAAGTTAGACCGCTGCTAAATGAGATATTCATACTGTAACAATTAATTTTGAGTTTTATTTGAGTTGAGTCGGAGAATGTTGATGTGACAATTGGTGGGAGAGGAACAATGAGGCAAGTGATGTTGGATGGAGATTGTTGTGGATGGGTCGGGATGGAGTGTAAAGGAGAGTTGGATTGTAATCGTCACGGTGTGCGGATGCGTTTTTGCTCCCGAGTTCCAAATTATAAAACGTGTTATACGGTGTAATAACAATATTTGTAAGACGTTAAAGAGAAGATGATAAAAAAAAACGTTACAATACGTATTACACCATGTGAAACAAATGTTTCCAGCGATGAATCGATGTGTTATTATTTCGGCCGACATGGATGCAATCAGTTCATCCACGGGAAGCCGATCCATTATGGATACAAGGCTCGGGCAGCGTCACGTCTTCACATAGTTTTACATCATGGTCGCCGATACAAGGAGCCTTCTGAGAGGCCTCTTTATTTAGGTCTGGGTGAATCAAAGGCATACCAGTTTGCGTATCTATTACCTACAGAAAAGTATATCCTTTTCTTTCATTTTTGATAATTTCTTTGCTAGCACTAAGCTTATGTCAGAAATGTGACAGAGAAGTATGGAAGTGACAGGAACAGTCAGGGTGAACAGAATGAATGAGGTAAAGCAACATGACAAAAATATCAATGGAAGGATAACAATGTAGAGTACATACTTTCGAATGACATTAGGATTTTCCTTCTTCAGCAAGCTAAGCCTCAACTCTTGTTCCGATGAAAAGCAAAATAAAAATTGACCAGCCATTGGTTACTTCAGACTGTAATAAGAATATGGGAGGTATTTATCTTGTGGATAATAACATTTCTAATTACAAAATTGGAATAAGGGGGGAAAAGTGGCATATTTCCATAATTATGTGGCTATTAGATTTTTCAATGAGTAATGCCAAGATTTTATGTCACGGGCTTACACTCAACTCTTGCATTCTGCTAAGCAGTAGTTCAAGCTCTCTTACAGAATTACGGAGTGGCACCTAAAGTGCCCGGTTCTCAGTATTTCATCTCCCGAATCCAAAACCAAGCAAGGGCAGGTAATGGTGGGCATTTAATTGTCACCGGTCAGGCTAGAAGACGGAGCAAAAAGTGCAAGAATGAGACAGAAAAAGCATGTCAAAAGTGAAAAGGAGTTTATCAATGTATCACAAAAAAATTGATTAAAAAATTAACATCTTAATTACACAAATAAAGTACATAATGTAATAATCCTCAATAACTAAAAGCGAGATAACATTTATATTGTAGTTTTTCAATAATAATTTATTTATTCGTTGCATTGGCTGAAAGCAGATATGTACCAAAAAGGTCGTTAATGATCCACCCTGTTTTTCCTGACGTAGAGGTCACAGAATTTTTAAAGTATTTTTCCGATGATCTGGATATAAGGAAATGATACAGAAAGAGCAAAAATTGATACCTACAATTTTGCAAAGAAAAGTTCTCAGCACAAATGGGTCAACACTAAAACTAACATTTCATTAAGTCATCTCCTATTTAGATCTTTAAGTAGGTGACTTTGCAAAAGCTTGGATGGATTGTAGTCATTATTTTGGGTGGTGAGGTTCATTTCTTTCCATGATATCTTGGTGGTACAAAGACCATCTGATGTTTGATATGCTTAAAAATGTGGCTTTTAAGGTATTTACCAATCATTTTTAAACACGCTAAGCAGGTGAAATAAAAATTTACATTGTAGAGCCGCCTTGCAGACTACTTTTTTTTCCAGTCTTCGCAGAAATTAAGGAGGGGGCCTGTTAATCGCAAAGCCAAAATTCAGTTTAATTGGAGGGGAACATGCATTTCAGGGGAGATCACTTTTGGAGGGGTTACATCTTAGACTATCTCTCCTAAACATTTTGGAAGAAATTTGAACTGGTAAACCAGAGCACTGGCTACGGCCTTAGAGAATCCACTTTGGCTAATATAGGTTTACCATCAGTAGAATAGAATCATTTACTACATTTTATGACCCCCAACTTTCCATTTCACAGAATGGCGATGACTATAAAAGGAGTAAAAATAGTAAATTTGCCTTCATGCAGGGCAACATTCGAGTGCGACCCACCAGTGAACTTATTAGTGCATAATTTTGTATTGAGTGAGATGCTTGTAATAAATAGTTACCTACTTAAGCTTCATGCTTTATTTTTGGCCATTTTTTCCATACAAATAGGAGAAATTTGAATACTCCTCGAAAACTGATCAACTTCTACTTTCACATCAGTCAATGCTGGAATTTTAAACCAGGCCCCTTAGTTGAGCAGCCAACATTTTAACACTGACTTGTTATGCCACATGGAGTGGGGTTACTCGAAGCTGGCCTCCATGGCTTCAGCTCTCTAGATCTAAGCTATTCCTTATGTCCACTTGTCCAGGTCTTTATCAGATCACCATGCCTCATGACGTTTTCAATTAAGCTTTCCCAACCTATTCTTAGGGTTTTCAGAAGACTTCTTTGTAAACCCACTCTTCTTATGGTTTCCTTATTAACAACCACTGAATCTGTTTAATCCCAATCGTTTTTCTCAGTACATTTCCAATGCTTATCTGCTGCGGTCGTCATTCATGCCTCACCACCATAAATGAGGAGTTGTTTGTGCAAGAAAGAATGAAGTAGCCCAATTAAAATTTATAAATGGTTCATGGGGTGTCATAAATCCTCAACCATTTAGGACAAGTGGATAACATCCAAGGTCCAATGAAATCCACTAGCTACCTTGCATTGAATCAATGAACAAAGCCATCATGGATTATTACTATAATGGTAAATATAATCTTGTAATCACAATAGGGTAGTTTCCTTCATCAAAGAAAACGAAAGGCATTGATTGCGATTCGTTACCCACCATTAGTGTATTCATAATACACAAATTATTTGGTTTTTGAAATACCGGTTTAGACGAATGGCAAGGGTCAAATTTTATCCTCATTTGAAAAAGGCCAGATTGGCGCCCATGCGATTCCACTCCACGTGACGTCACAGGGACCTAGTTTCTACACGAGAGGATAGGACTTTTACATCGTCTGAGGTTACCAATGCATGCATGAGGCACAGAGCTCAGGGAAACATGTCTTAATAATCACCTATTAAAACTGGCTAAGGTCGGAAAGTTTTCTTCGTTTGATAAGGTATTAATAAACCTTTTTTAAGCCAAGCGCTACCAGCCAGCAAGGTACTCAGCTACCCGCTAGCATCCTGCGTCCTATCAGCGCTCAGAGCCTCGATCAAGGTCACCTCACAAGGCGGGAGGGGGAACCAGAAATGCGTCGCACGGACTTTTTCCCATCATTCCTACTTACGCGTCACATTTTCGCGCGCTTGAAATTTTTCACTTTTCATTTAATAGCGAAAAATAGATATTGTCATTTAAAAATCTAAAAGCGTGAAATACGTACTCCAGGAGTAATAATCTTTCGATTTAGGCAATAAAAAAATAATAGGAAACCACCCTATTAGACCTTCATATCTAGAAGCTATGATCCATTTCATCAAGTAGAGAAGTTCATAAAAGGTTAAAAAAATTTAACAGATTGTTTCCTAAAAACTAACTTTACAAGACCATATTCAATAATGAATTTAACTTTTTAAGAACTTAAAATATGCAATTCAAGAATGGAATAAACAGAAAGTATTAAAATTCATGAAAAATGAAAACACAGCAAATTGATGAATAGCACCACTACAAGTCACAATATTTTTATTGTATCACAAAATAAAATAATTGCAGCTATGACTTAGTTCACTAAATGATTTTCAATGGAATACATTAAATATTCATGACAAATGAGGTAAAAATGCACACAGATCCACGGACAAGGGTTAGTGGATGCTTACATGGAAGACACTACCACAGAACAATAGCAAGGAAATAATCAAATGAAGCCATTGACAACCAGGTTCAATTAACATCAAGTGAAAACTAATTAATCACAATTTTACTCAACTAATTCACTACCTCGAGTGAAGTTAGATGTACACCATTATGATGGCTACGCTCGCATAAGTATGTGAGAGAACATTGATGAACTGAAATTATTTGTGCATAGAATCATCCTCAACTTCCTATAAAAATTTGTTATTTTTCCTTGGCATACATCAAATATGATTTGATGTGACTTCCTTTCTAGTATGAAGACACCAATTCTTTGTGAGTGACAAGTTTCTCCTCTAAATCCCTATCAATTCAAAAGGCATCTTCTTGCAAAAGGATAATTCAATTCTTTTTTATTTTTTGGCACATTAATAATACTGAATTGCATATGAAAATTCACAAAAAACATACACATTTCCCACTGGATAAAAATAAATATTTAACTATTAATTACTAACTCCTTATAGATGCAATAGATGAATATAATTAAGAACTAAAGATGGTGACAGAAAATGATTTCAAAAACTTCAAAATTTAAATGACTGCAAGCAGTAATATACAATAAATGGATACTAAAAAATAGATTACATAACATTAATTAAGCACAGTGAATGATTTAATAAATATTCTTCTTTAAGTCAAAGGCATAGCTAACGTGATAGCATGTCATAGCTAAAGAGTTTGGCTCGGGGGGCCATGAGATCATTCCAGCACCACCCATCCTACTAGCAGTCACGGGTTAGCTGCTTTCTGAAGTAGTAGTATGAATTGAGGCAAAAGGGACCACACCCCTGTGCAGTGGCTTAGCTACAGGTGCATGCGTTGCCAGCAACCTGAAGCGTGGCCACCACAATTTTGATTCGTCAAATTTTACTGGGAGGGCCATGAGCTGTATTGGCCCAGGCTGGGCTATGCCATTGCTATGAATTAATGAACATAGAAATAACATAACAGTAACACCAACTTTAAAACAAAACCCATAACTACAACAGCAACAGTGATATAGTTATCACTAAAAACTTTAATCAATTTTAAGCTACCTACATTATTTTAATACGTTGTTCTACAACAGATTTAAATTATATAGTCTATCTCTTTCTATAGCTTTCAATATTGAAAAACATTCTTTTAATATAAATATATAAAATTCCAACATTATATATTGTACTATATTTGGCAACAACATCAATTAAAATAACTGTTCCCACAAAAATACTATGTTTCACGACCATTTATCTCAACTTTCAAGGGTATTTCCAACCATTCGAAAGAATGCCTTCCTTAAATGAGGCAAAAAAAATTACAGACATCATAAAGCCTTAGACATGGGTACCTGATAGTGCAAAAAGCAATGAAAATATTTTATTCTACACAAAAAAATGTTTCACCTATCCCCATAAAGACCTGTTTTAAAGTTAACTGACCAGATAAAAACAGGTAAAATGGTAAAAATATTACCTGCACTTCCATTTTTGATTGATCATTCAACAAACTTTTTTGAGAGAGCATAATGCTGGTTGTTAATTCTGGTCTGTGACTAGCTGGGTAATAGCTTTTATATTTTCATTTTATTTGTGTAGTACACACATTTAACACGTTGCGTACGGATGGCGAGAATTCTCGTAATTTTTTTCCAGAACGTTCCGGACGGATGACGAAGATTCTCGTCATTTAGGCATGTCGACCTAAAAAATTTTAAAGCGTACAATACATATTCGTTAGTACATTTTCAGTTGTTGTTCGTTATTCATAATGAATTGATGGATCATGACGTTTGATTGGATAAAGTTATATTCTACACATAAACCTTTTAACCATGTTTAAACCAAAGGCATTACACCCTAATAGGCACATATTTCCAATCTCTGCGTTCCTAAGTATTTAAATACCCCGGTACGCAACCTGTTAATATGTACTATGTACTATCATTTGTGCAGGCCGTACGATCATAACTTGGAATTCAACCTCATGAAACCACAGATTCGATGAAGCACAATGCCATACATTTAGTAATGCAGGCAGTGAATATGACATTAAAACTGCTAACATTTATACACATGCTCTGAAATGGAAATGCACCTTGTTGTTGATTATAACTTTAAATGTCTAATATTGCACCTTTTTCTGCTAGCTTTTTTATTAATTAATTTATTCCCTTCATTACCTGTAAACTTCCTTCAGGATCTGTATTCATCCATTACTACTGGGTAGCATGACCTTAATTCCATACAGAAAGGTATGGGCAAAAAACAGCAAAGCTTATCTTTGTTGAACAAGGGCAATTAAATGGAAAACCCTAGCTATTCACTACATTACCTTACAGAGATTAGTAAAATGGGGGGTCAAAGATCAATTGCATTTAGTACTAATTAATCCTTCTGCTCTCAAGGCAATTTTCATTATCACTTCCAGAAAGCTCAAGACCAATTCAAAAATGCAACAGGCATTCTTGAATTAGGTGTTTCACATGAACAAGTTCTTTTGTTCATATAGAACACAAAATACTATGGAAAAGATACAATTTCATCAGGAGTCATAAACATTTACATAATCTCCAGTATAAAAGTGAAACTAACACAAAATATTATAAACAATATTTTGAAATGTGATTAAACACAACATATCTGCACCTTGAGAGTCTCTCGGAGGGTTAAAGATTTTGAAATAAGAGTTTTCAACAAGTAGGCAATCACAAATTACTGAATTGCATACTTAATGCTTTCGATGGTATACAGAAACACAAAAAGGATGACATACTATCACCCCTCCAATTAGTACATAAATCCTCAAATAGGAATTGTAAAAAAATAAGCATTAAAAATAAAATATGCATCTGAACAGGATAAATAAATCTTGATCAAATTTGCAGATGAATTGAAAGTTAAATAAATAAAGTGGGCTTAAAACAAAGAAATGCACTTAGAAATTATTAATCCCAACAAAGGGAAAAATATATGTTACTCATAAAATATCTTTTGGCTTGAAGTAATTCGCACTCTAGAGTTAAATTTCATAAAAATGCATACCTATCCATATAATTTTTACATATTTCACAGCATTCCATCAACGTCTCGAGATTATTAACTGTGAATTATTAGCCTCCAAGAATAATTGACGATGAAACAAATAAAAAATGGAAACAATGGTTGATCTACCAAATAAAAAAAGTGTGTATGCATGTTTATGTGCACGGCTTCAAAAGCTACATAGAAAATTTACCTAAGGACAATCCACAATCTGGTATGTTGAATTCCTGAAGTAGGACTAGAAAAATACAAATACGGCACAAGCACCCAAGAGAAGAGTAAAAGTAAATGATACTTGAATCAAGAGTTATGCAAACAAAGGTCTTACAGAAACATATGAAGTAAAAGATTCATTAATTTCACCATCAGAGAATGGATTTCAATAACCTGAAGCTAAATCCCAAAGTCCCAGTGAGCACAAAATATATTTTACCCCATTTTTACCCTAATTTTACATGGGTAAAATTGTGGTAAAAGATGGGTAACCTGGGTGGTAACGGGTAAAATATCTGTAAATTTATATACATAATATGTAGTAAGTTAACTCCCATTTCTCTAATCCAAATCAAAATTCCATGATTTAACGTTAAATCCGTCCAATTTAACGTTACGTCTGTACGGAACAGTGATTAGTACTTATGGTGCATACTTTATCCATATTCTATATCAAGAGTATTAATGATTGTGGAGAAGTTTCAGAGAAATAGTTCAGACAAAAAAGACAGTCATTACCAAAAAGGTAAAAGTCTAGTTACCTTGAAATTAGAGTGCGTAAAAAGGTATTTACTACCCTGACAGGCACTCACTTTTATGATGTACCTCAAATAAAATTCCTAACAGCAGTAAGCATTGGTTAAAAGATTTTTCATCAAAAACTAAACTGTGCAAGACATTAAAAAAAACAAAAAAAAAATGGGGAAGAGGACAGTTGTAAAGGAACATTCTAACATACATATATATAAAAGAGAAGAGACCATAAAATCATCACATACTTTGCATATTAAAATACTTACATGGGATTTAGCCCTAATAAATTTTAATTATATACTACCAGTACATAGTATTCTATTCACTATCCTTCATCGGGGTAAAAAATGTGGTTTGATGCAGCCTGATCATCCTTATCTTCAAGATCAGATGTGATTATGCCTCCTGATAGGTTTCTTCCCTCAAGGCGATATCCTTGGGCAGAGTTATGGACCCTGGCTTCAACAAAAAAAATCAAATGGTAAAGTGGAGTGCATATCCAATATTTTACCATTAAAATTCATCCTCACTGCTACCACTGTCAATATTCATTTGATCAGTCCACCAATCTCGTACATCCAGAATGACATTGGACACCTTAGGAGCAATAGGTTTATGAGGAGGGTGAGAAATAGGACCAATATTCTCCTTCAAAGGAATGCCCTTAGCTGTTTCAAGCATTCCTTCTGCATGTGAAATCTTAGGTCCTCCTAAAATTAAGAGATGAAATTTCGTATCACATACAATGAGATATATATGAAGCTCAATTATCCAATACATAATACCCAATTAATTTAAACTTAACTCATCCAAAATGTTATTTGTTTGAATGAATTGAATTCTAACTTGCAGTAGTTTTGTTCTACTCATTAATTGAACCAAAAAATTAAGGATAAGTCGGTTCCACTTCTTTGTCAGTTTCATTTCTGGTTCAGTTCCCCACATTTGTCCTTAGCCCAGCTCTCAATTTAGTATTTCATTTTCATCGTTAAGGTTTCAAAAGTAAATCATAATTTTTGTTTCATATTACTACAAAAACTATATTAAGTTTCATAATGTCACTCCATTTAGAGTACTTGATGCAAATTGAGTCTGAGAAGTTTTCTAAGCCCATAACCCAATGGAACTATAGTTCCATTGGGTTCTTATAAGAACCCAAGAACTAAACCATCAATATAAAATGAAGAAGGAGCAAACAAACCAGGTAGAGCACGGACAGGACTTCTTCGTCTCGCTCCCCCTCCAGCCACAATCCCTCCGCTACCTCCACTTCCAAAGGCTCTCTCCTTCTCCGGGTCAGAAAGCGTTGGTGCCAAGTAGCACCGTCTTACAGAATTAGCACTGCCAATACTATCTGAGCGAGGAAGTGGTGCAGATGATGGGCCACCAGACCCGGGAGTGGTTCCAGAACCAGGAGTCGAACCGGAACCACTGACTGGAGGACTGGCACCTTTACCCCTTGGCCTCCCATTAAGGGAGACATTGTCACCAAGCCCCAGGGCAATATCATCCTTCATCTGTCCAGACTCTACCCCTATTTCTAACTGTCTATCCATAGCTGTGCTCCCAACACTAATCCCCTCTTTCCCGGATCCTGTGCTGTCCTTTTCTGATGTGGCGATATCTTTCCCAACAGTGACAGTTGGTCTAACACTTGGAATTCCCTGAGAACAAATGTATTATTTGAGTTAGGCCAGTTGAAAACATATGTTTTTAAAAAGGTGATAGTAGAAGTATGCATATACATATTGTTACAGATAAAATTCAGCACCATCACACACTAACCTGAGTTTGAGGAGACTGATTAAGCTCCTCTCCAATCCCTTGCCCATCTCCACCTTGCCCAGTGGCCTGCCCTTCATTTGTAGCACGCAGCCCGGCTATTAAACTACTTTGCTGCTTGGATACAGCTCGTATCTAAATGGAAGTAAAAAAAAAGTTTCCACAGATGTGAAAAAGGCATTCTTTGAAAAACTTCCAACACCAACAGTTATTACGAAAAATATCGACAGATAAGAAACAATTTCTTTTCCTGAAAGCATTATGAGTTAAAGCATATTCCACACAATAAGAATTAAAAAATATTAATGAATATAAAACTAAAATATGAACAATATAATCAATAAGGGATGGTCGGATCAGATACCTCCGATTCAAATATCCAAGGATTGCCCTTCATCGGATACTTCGAAACCAAATTTGCTGAAGGCTTTGGATCTGGATCCAAAATTTTAAATTTATGCTTCAGTGAATTCAGCATCCCATACGAGGGAGTAGAAAGAGTTTCGATCCTACCTTCGCATGCACTGCTGCACTGCGATGCTTGTCTTACTCATGAACCATTTTTTTTAAAAAGCTCTCGTAGGGGTTATGCAACAGAATTTCAGCCGTGGAAATTTTTACGGCAAAATACGACAGGCAAATAGTGTGACTCTTACAAAGAGATTGAACACCCATCGGGAGAAACTCAATGCCATAGGATAACAACCACCTCAAAAGTGACTGAGTCGCAGATTTAAAAAAAACACCCTCAGCCCTCCATCACCCCATGCCTCGGATATTATTTTTTCCTTTCCGAGACCACACAGTCTGTAAATCATTACCTTCGAAGGATAATATCAAGTTACATGAAAAAAATGGAAGTGTGTTTCATCCCTATCCCATCTCACACACTGACCTTTGTCATTTTACCTGCTTCAATTCTCCCAGTTTCTGGAGAACAAATGCTAGGTGAGCGACTTAACGGACACGAAAATGCCTCCATAGTTTTTGTCAATAGTATAACGTGCACGAGATTCAAAAAAGAATGAGACCAAATGCTTTGCATTTCAAACATATGTAGGTTTTTTAAGCTCAAACTGATTGAAACTAAGTTTTTTTTTTCTTACAACAAGACTATACCAATATTCAACATTGTCCAAACAGCAGAATTTTCAAAGAAACAGGCTTGACATCAGTACTGTCAAACAAGAAAATACAGCCTGGAAACACCAACTGTATATATCACATAGGTCGCCCTGCTTTGCCTTGAAGGCAACGACATCACAAAATAGCAAGATCAGACATGTTCGTAATTGACTCCCTCATTTGTAGCCTCATTGCTTGAAACACGGGGGAGCATACTTCTTCCCCTCCACCTAACTTTAATGCACTTCTGCTGCCCACTCCTTCCTCTCGCTCAGCGGTCGTCTCTTTCTGTTCCCTGTGATGCTAATATTGTTATAAACATTGTTAATTGTGTTGCAGATTGCAAACTTGCAATTTCATTTAATTATATACCCATAAAAATGTCTTTCATTGCGTAGAAACAATTTTATTGACATAAAGATAACTTGTGTGTGCACTGTGACCTGAAACTATTGCGAGGAAGTGCAAAATCCACCTCACCGCAACTGAAGCATTTGCGGGTGAAACACATGTCAGTATATAGTGAGAAAGTGACAAAATTTGGGGGAAACTTACGTGAGGAATATTAAAATTCAGTCAATGGTTTATTCAAAGATTGAAACCTATTTTCATTTCCAAATGCAAGCCTATCAGTTTAGATCTTGGAGCATGTAAAGATTTTATCATTAAAAAAAAATAATTTGATGGCTTATAAAAATGATTTTTAATCAATAAAAATAATAAAATAAGTATGCAAATCTAAAAGGCAATCCTTTGATTGTATGTACCAGAAGAAACTTGAATAATTTCTTTGTTATACAGCAGGAATTTGAAAATGCATCTGAATCTGAAAGTATCCGAAGATCCAGATACGAAAATCAAGGATCAGATCCAGATCCAGGTCTGAAAAAAATCCTGGATCTGTCCATCCCTATAACCAATGCATTGCACATAAAAACATTCTTCAACATATTTGGATAAAATTTAGTCTTATTCTTTTCTTTCATCGTAACAAAAATCAAATTAGATGACTATGGGGTCTGAAACAAAACAACCATATTCCTCTAAAAGTACGTGCAGAAAGTAAGTCCCCCTCTTTTGGTAGAAATACCTTGGAGAATTTAATGCAAAGGAATCAATTTGAGTGCAAGTGTTAACTTTTCCATGAGTGAATCCTAAAAAATTGGAGGGGAGGGTAAGAGAAACATGGCATTATGTAATAATAAGTACCTTTCTCAGACAAGCCTCAAGCCAAGTGCGGATGGTTTGCTTGGCAACCTCTTCTTCAATAATGTATTCAAATTCTTCACGAGCTAAGAGTTCTTCCAACTGCAAGGCCTTTCTTATATCAACAGATCGATAAGACAGCATGCTGAAAATATATATTCAAGCAATGTATGGTGAAATTTTATACTTCAGATTCCAAACACAATGCCTTGTACAGAATAAGTCCACAATCCAAAGCTACATTGCGTTTTTTTACAGCACTTACAAACGAAAAAAGTGAAGAGAAAAATACCCATCTACGCCCCTTGGCAGGATTCTTTTATTTTCTACAATGGTTGATGTTAAGATGAATAGCATTCAGTGAACAGTACAGATACAGTGACATATGTAGCATCACATGATGATGCAATCCTAACCCATAGGACACTTGAATTGCAGTTTGAAAACAAAGCAATTAAACTTGCAAATGCTGTCATGATTGCTGTGTTGAGCTGACAAGGGAAGACCATATACCTTACTCCGCCATTTTCAGGGCTGTATTTTTTATGGCATTCGGAATGGCGAATGCATCTTGGAACTGGTAGCGACCCCAAGCAGTGTTATTTCAAATGCAAAGATACGAAGACTACACTAGAAAGGGAAATTTCAGCTTTCTGTAGAATTCCACTGCTCACCAGAATTACTCATAAAACATTTGACTACACTAGAACTTACCAGGAGAGTGCAAAGCAGAATTGAGTTTGTTGAACGCAAAGCCCTATTGAAGGAAATGATGCTGAAATACAGGCATATCTTTCGTGCATTCTAAAATAATGTCTCCTAAGCTACCATCCTCGAAAACATACCAAAAGTTTAAAGGGGAGCAATAACGGTGGCTTTTTTTCTCGAAGAAATGACATTTATTGGTGGCCCTCGTGTTATCATGCTATAAGGGCTACGGAATATTAAGGGAAGCGAAGAGCACAAGACACATTTGGTGTAATTGCTGATTTTAAACAATCAAGTCTTATTTCATCCTACTTTTTCATTGAAATAATATTTTGAAATGGTTCTTTTTATTATATATGTACTTGGTAAGTAAACTACCTTTGGAGTAATGTGAATTACTAGTGTTCGAGAGAAATGGTCATTTATATTCATTTTATGTTCCTCTTCATTAAATCTGCTTGCATATTGCTGCTCACCTTAAGCCCTAATGCCATGTGCTCTCGCAAGAAGTTGTTTTCATTTTTAATTTGGAAATTGATCAGTACAAGCAGTACAAAAAATTAATGTTTTAGTGCAAAAACAACCCTTTTTTGTGCATTCTTCATATCTCAAAGTTTGAAATGACACTGCGTAAATACCTAAACGCGACTATGATGATAAAAAGTCCTCTCCTGCCTCTGCTTGCTGCAATTAAAATTAAATTTTAACTTAAAACCAACAACCATTTCAAACACAACCATGGATTCAACGCATTGTCATTTTCAAGGTCATTTTTACCTTGCGTTCTTTCACCAAGGATATATCACCTTCCTCAAAATCAAGCCTGAAATGATTTTATTAATTTTTACTTATTGCCATATGATGAAAATGAAAACTACAACATATAATGAAATGAGAAAGCCGCAAACCCTGGCCCCCTCATTCAATTAATTCATTACAGCTAAACTAAGGTTCATTCAATGGAACCACTACCAGTTCCAAGATGTGTTTGCCATTTCGAATGTCATAAAAAATACAGCATGGAAAGAGGTGTAGCAAGGTATATGGTCTCCACAAGGGAATGCATTACTGAAGTAAACGAAAAAAGAATATCTCTATTAATAAGATAAAGAGGTAATTCAACAGGTGTCAATAGAATAAAAAGTATTAACGTAGTGGAGAAGTTAAATGGAACAGAAGTGGATATGACACACAATTAATAGGGCATGCAAACACAAGCTATGAAAACCGACAATAAAGAGGGAAATATTTCCACCACCCAAATAATAATTTCATCCTAAATTGGCACGCTCAGCTCACAAACCACTCCACATGAAAAAAGAATGAAATGGCGATAAGACAGAGATGCAAACTCACTTGAGCACATCATGGAAAGTGACATCCTCTCCATTATGAAGGCGCTCAAGCTCATAGCACATGTGCTTAAATAAGAGGCGATCTTTCTGCGGGTCTACTTCCAAGCGTCCTTTTAGCAAACGCAAAATGAATTTCACCTGAAAAGTAAAAGAGATCAAGAATGCTTACCATATCAGGGCAATTATGCAATGGCATGGTTGCACAAATGAGTATATATACATGCATAAAAATATTGTACGTTATGCCAAATTGAATTCTTAAAAAAATTACTGCTGTGTTTATAAAGCTTTGCTGATATAAATGTAGACATTAGCTTACTGAAATTAAACTAAGCAAAATCACAATATTCAATAATATTAAGGTACCAAATATCTCGTGAAAAAAATACAATAAAAACTTAGCAGACAACAAATGAGAGATTGAGAAAAAATGCTTTACTATGGCATAAAATGATAATAAATATAAAATTGCATGAAAATTGAATTTATTTGTTTAAAACTTCCCCTATATTTCTTCAATAGAATTTTATTGCATTGCAAGGTGGTCACCTTTCACTGAAGGAGTATCATTTTTCAGCACATAATTTTCCATCATAGACCCAGAAATTTGATAGGGAAAGAGGGCATGGTTCAAATTTTGAATAACTTTCCATCTCTATCCTAGAAATCAAGGGAAGCATGACAAATGATACTTAATAGACCTAAAACAGACATATTTGTTTCTAAAAAAAACTTCTCTCTCCAAAATTTCTGAATTTTTTAAATGCGTAAAATAACCATACTAAAATATAAGTGTCGAGGTTAGAGAATATGTTTTGGGGCTTTTTTATGCATCCTAACACAAGATTTTAGGGATATTAACATGTACCCAGCCAGCACAGGTAGGCAGATATCCAAAAATCCCTGAATAGTTTCCTGTGATACAATGATGAGTTAGTATACTAATGAGTTATAAACAATCTCTATTTCAGAAATAAGACTCCAGTCATCAACTCCAGTTCTCCATGGATAGTGGCAAGATGAAAGTCCAATAAAGCATGGGTAGCAAATGATATGAAGACAAAGAAGATATGCCAGAGATTCAGGAACAATATTTTGCATGGGAACAGAAAAGTGCTATCAACAGCCTTAAGCTGAATTATGATATGAAATCCCAATTAATGTGAGGGCTTCTACTGCTAGCTGCTGCAACAATGCTATCACCAGATATAATTCGAGACCGCCCACCACCTTTCCCATCATTTTCCTCTCACATACATTGCCTGCCATGACCTAACTCTTATCGTGGGCCGTGAACTGAATTGTTGTGATCAGTGAATTTTGAATCCTAATTTTGCTACATAAGCAGTGATATGGATAATGTGTATGGAATTTGATGGAATAAATACATGTAATATAGAAAAGATATAAATGAGTTAGTTTGAGCCCAAATAGAAGTTTAGGGTGCAATAAATATGTATCCAATAAGCACTTTTTTCTGTTCAACTCAGTAGTATCACTAATATGATTCAGACCAATATGTGACAATAACAAAAGTGAAATTCCAACAAAGGTTTTCCCATCCATGCTCATGATGAGTGCAGTTTTCCAGGCACTCCAGCCATGTTCATATGTTATGAGTGGTGACATGTTATGAGTGGTGACAGTTCAAAAGCTATCCTTTACTTGTCTCCATGTCAAAGGTGAGAGGCTCGTAATTTTGCCACCAAATATTTATAATGTTTTCCATCGTTCAACAAAATGCTGATTGGCTAGCACTCTTTTCCACTCATAACTGATGGGGTAGCCATGGTCTCTGTGGAAGTTTTTATCTTGTGGATTTCCAACGCTTCTCTAATCTGCCTTGGATAAAAGTGGCTCTCCTTTACCAATATCTTTACCTTTCAAAATCAATTGTATGGCCTGCCTCGCTCCATGCGTGTTCTGCAATGGCAGCAAGTTAAATTGTTTCCATTTCGTCAGTCTTGCATGCTCCTTGATTCTCAAGGTCATTCCTTGTCATGTTATGTACTCCTACGATTTTCCACTGGAGCATGGTACCTACTTAACAAATGCCTTCGTGCAGCTCCTGTGGGATATGGTCTTTTGGCCCAGGCATAAATAACATTGTGGATTTTGGTCACCCAATTGAACCTGGCGACTAAGTCATATTTCCTCAGGATCCTGACTATCCTTTCCAAAGTTCCCACGATGCGTGGGATGGTCAGGCTTCATGTGGGTTTGGCCAGTTACCCCTCCTCAGTGGTATGGCATTCCACGGGTGGCCAGGAGTGTAGTTTAGCCACCTTTTCAGCCCTCTTAAGGACCATTCTCTGATTGTAGCCATTATAGTGAAGTGCTAGAGTCAAGAGTTTATTTTCTGAATTCAATGAGTAAGCATCAGAAATGGTGAAAGCCTATGAGTACAGAGATTACCACAATTGCCTTTTGGGTGGGATGATGATGTGACGTTGTATTGAGATATTGCTTGGAGTCCGTTGCCTTCCTATATATGGCATTTCCAAGACTGCCATCGCCTTTTTTCCTGATCATAACATCTAGAAAGGGTAGCTTGCCATCCCTCCCCTGATCCATAGTGAAACAAATGTATTGTGGCCGACTGTTCAGGTCAGTTAGAAATCTGTCCAGTGAGGCCAAATGATTGTGTCATCAACGTACAGACATACTACACAATGAGTCTGCGTCAGATATGGTGAAGGCCCCGCGGAGTAGAGAGGTTACCCCAGAGGCCTTTTAGGCGGGATGATGATATGATGTAACCTTGAGATATATGTTGAGTTTGCTTTCCGTCTGTGCAGATCGAAACTGTCATCACTCATTACAGGCGAATGCAGCTAGAGCACCAATGAGTGTAAACATTTTCTAAATATGTTGTCATAACCTTACTTATTATCAAATATAGAATTATTTTTTATAAAGTTTTACTCACCCTTCTCACAGGAATAACACCTCTCTGATGTATATCAACAACGTTCCACGTATTCTGAAAGTTTCGAATGTCAGCATAAGATAGCAATGCATCTTCCTCATTTGAGTAAAATAATGAAAAATTTTCCATGATAATAGCTAGAAAAGATTAAAACATCATTTATAATACACATAACATACAAAAACCCTGAAATAATGTTTACGACAAATCTCAACAAATTTTTAGAACAAATCTCTTACCCACAAGAAGATTCAGGACAATGTATGTGATGATGACATAAAAAGAGCAGAAGTAAATAAGAGAAGCTGTGAAGTTGCCACAGTCTGTACGCCAAAAGTCTCCTCCAGGCGTGCAATTTGGAGGCTGAACCATGCAATCGTGCATGATTTTATTCCAATCCTCACCAGTCACTATGCGGAATAACATAGCAACACCAGTGACAGGAGACCCAAAATTTGCCCTCCTACAGAATTGAAGGCAAATCAGATTTAACTGAAGAAAAAGTTAAAAACAAACAGATTTAAAATAAACAAATACACACAAACATCTACAAGTTCCTTTGAGGAAATTGATGGTTATGGATGATTGATTTTGTTGACAATCCTTTCCAAAATTATGTCCGTAATTCCTTGGCTTGCCAATCACCAATTACACTGCAACACCATAAGTGAGGTTCACCATTATTTATACCATAAAAATTGTAGCTCAGCTCTTAATAGAACCATAATAATCCACCGCAGTAGAATTTAAAAAAATAATGCAACTAATGGCAATCAGCATATCCTCCCAATTGGCTGTAATTTGATTCAGATTGTTAACATTTACTTTTAGAGAAGAAAGCTTCATCAGTAAATAAATAAATAGGTATATATGCATCACACATTTAAGACCAAGATTCATCTCTCGAGGTTTTGTAAATCGATACAGAATACCTGAAGTGCGTAATTGATAAGATTTAATTTTAAGTATTAAGTGAGTGATTTTTTTTTTCGGAGAAAAACAATTGGTAAATATAGGTTGGCTTAGAAAGGTTACTGTATGAAAATGGCGAGTACATATTTTTATAGAATAGGCACTAAAACACAGAAAAATCAAGGCAACTAATTTAAGGTCAAAGTTTCTTTTGGAATGAGCACAAACTAATCATCCATGCAAGAATAGAGATTTCTAAAAATGTGCGTCGTAGAACTTTAATTATCCATGTTTTTTATGAGTACCACCGTGGAAGAAGGAGGAGATATGATAGTGGCTGGAAATGTTCATTTTCTTGTTTATCAAGTCTCTGCAGACATCATGAACTATCATATTTTCTCCTCCTTCCATGGTGTCGCTTGGCAATTTCGCCGTAGATGTCGCCCGGGATGTATACCTCTCAGGATAAACACACCAAATTCGACCACAGGATGGTTGCAAGCCTATTTTAGTTGAATTGCACCAAGGGAAGACATAATAACTGCAGATAAATGAAACCTAATCGTCTCTTCGATAATTTGCTGATATCAATGTCTTAAAACCTTTGCTGGGGACTGCTAAAAAGCTAGATGCAGATAAAAGAGATATCACATCTGAACATTGTAGTGCTGTTGCTGATAGAATCACATGAGGTTTCTGCAGAAATTATCCATGTTCAAAGAGACTTTAGGACTTTCTTCCATAAGCTATCATGAATAATGAGTGGCAAATACTCACCATTGCCAGGATGCAATGCTTATCTGATGGCACATGGCGATCTCAAGACTGCCCAGATAGTGATGGACTGCCCCGTGGCAGTGCACATGGCTTTGTTTATTTATTTATTTATTGAATTCTTCAAACACAGCCAAAATGGCCTTTAAATTGAATACAAATCATAAAATCTGCAGCTTTAACAAATATAAACTATAAAAAAAACTATAAAAAGGATATAAAAAAGAAAAAAAGGGATTCAGAAGATGGCTTTTCGAAGCTGCCTCTTGAATAATTTGATGGGCATTGAAAGATCCAGGGAAGGGTGAGCACTCGAAATGGTATTGAAGGAGGTAGGGAGTCTGTAAAAAAGTGATCTCTGAGAGAGAGAGAGAAAGACAGAATTTAGGTTGGTGTAGTAAGTGTTTATTACGGAAGGAGCAGGTGGGAATGTGGAGTGAAAAGAAAGGCAGTATTTCTGAGGATCGGAACTTGCCATTTAAGGCATTGTAAATGAAGGAAATATCAAGGTAATTCCTACGGGAGGATAGTGGAACCAATGATAGGGCAGACATTACTTCAGAGCGAGAAGAATTACGGAGGTGAGGAACACGGTGTCGGACTACTGAAATAAAGAAATTAACTGGGCGTTCAAGAATTTTAAGGTTGGAGGGACTGGCAGTGGAATAAATAACGGAGCAGTACTCGAGGATTGGGAGAACGCAACCGGTGAAAATAGCTCTCATGGCGATTGGATCGGTAACAGAAGTGAGTAGATAAAGAACTCCCACAACTGGCAGTGGAGTAAATAACGGGTCTTGGATTTCATTTTGTTGAGGTGTGGAAGAAAAGTTAGTTTGGGGTCGAAAGTAACACCCAGGTCAATGATGAAAGATGTTTGTATCTCCTTCCTTCACAGGATAATTTTGTACATGTAACTAACTTTGTAATCTCACAGAGACATGACTCTAACACTGAAAAGTTGCCGTTAGGTTACATTATACCCAATAGGCCTTCTCAGCCCAAATGACAGCAATAGGGATTACATAGTAATGTGGCACCATTTATCGATGACAACAAGAGGAAGGGGACGCTAATCCATCACAGGTCTTCTAACAGCTTTGGAATTGCTATGTACTACAATATTGAGTTTGTTTGGCAAGATTTTCTCTAAAGAGAGCATTCTTTTAGAAAAGACTGTTGCACATCCAAACATCAACTTTTCACTGCATAGTATATCCTTGGGGATACAGAATTAATAATACAAGCAAGATTGAAAGGAGAACGAGTCCAAACCAAAGCAGGAAATGGGGATAATCCACCAGAGCTGGTGGGAGCGTGGACGTCACCTTCTCCAAGATGGTCTGTTACTCACAAATTGAATGCTTCCACTATGGAATTTCTCAAAAAAAAAAATTATAAGATGTGTGATGAGCTACAGTTATTGATATCATTACATACGAATTGAATTTTGTCTTTTTTTCACAGTTTTAACAGGGGAAATGAAGCAATTTTTGCAATAAATCTGCTATAATTATTATTAAAACCCAATTATAAAAAAAATGCAATAAATATTCATCTCTGGATAACCATATGTGTGTAAATAACACAAATATTCTATGTTTTGTGCCATAATTGACAGGAAAAGATGCAATTTTTGATAAACATCAGCTATAAAGAGTTAGTGCTATAATAAGTGATTTTCTGGGGATCTTCAAATGATTTCTTCACTTTCTTGAGAGAAGTAATTAGAAAGAAGGAATTAACTTAAAGAAATTTCATGATGTCAACTGAGATAGGGAAAACAAGAAATTGCACATTTCCAGTTGCTATTATACATCTCGTAGGTTTCAATACTGCAGCACAATTATGTAGTTTACATTAGTAAAGTGGGAGAACAAACAAGTTGCATATTTTAAAGTTCTGCTGCAGATTAAAAAAAAGGAAGTAAATGATATGGATAACTACTGACCTGCCAATTCCTTCTCCATATTTGACTGTTCCAAACAGAATAGTTCCAGCCAAAGCATAGAAGAATACCAGCAAAAACATTCCAAATATGATAAAGAATGACTTGTACACAGACACACCCACAGTCAACATGAGCATCTTCAATGTTGCATGTTTACCAGTGATGGTAAAGAAACGCAGAATCACCACCATGAATCCAACGGAATATGAGAGGTCATTCTGGAAAAAATATAAGAATAAATGAAGATCCCGACAACAACCTTTCTCAAGAGCCAATTATGCACCAATAAGAGCAGGATTTTGATTATATATCAAATTTTTTTCCTCCTCATAAATCTGCAGTATAATTTATTAAGTACAGCAGACTCCAGATTATCCGTGCATGAGTTTTACGCTTTCTCAATGTTTTCCGCGATCTTTAGAGAAAATAAAAATGATGCAAAAGCAGCAGGATTTTTGCATTTAATGCTAGGCTACACCGGACATATTATTTCTATTAGAATTCCCTTCGTAAAATGGAATTATTTTATTTACTTGCTGACAAGGAATGTTTCAAGTCTACTTGGATGTCTGCTCTAACGGTGCTGATGACGATCAGCCGCAGGAAAAAAAACGCTGCATTAATTTTAAAAGAATTTTCAATGTTTAACTAATCGTAAATTACGAAAAATGTTATTAATGATCTATAATTGCATATTTCATATAGCAAATTTGCAATTATTACCGTGGCGTCTCATGAGGTTGAATACGAACCAAGGGAACTGGAGATTTCGTCACACTCGGGTATGTTTACGCTGCAACGAGTCAAGGTCAAACTGGAGAGGAAGGGAATATTAGAAGTGAAGGCAGCAAAGGAAGTGGAAGCAGAGATAGCATGAGTCATAGTTGGGCACTTCCCTGCGTAGACAATTTGCCATAAGTCCTGATTTCCTATAACTGCTGCTGCACGATGGCGTGATTGCGCACCCGTTGCCTTCATGGGAGTCCCGTGTTCCTGTTTTCCAAGCATCGTGGTGTGCGATCGTGCTCAGTGATCACAGATCTGCATCCCGCAGCACTTATGTCCGGGACAACTGGTCCGAGATGCAACTATGCGGAGTGGTGCCTGACATTGTAGTTTCCAACGTCGCACAGCAGTTTTAAAGCATTCACAGAGACCACTTTTCTGAATCCGTAATCTTGCAGCCACGGATGCATGGTTTTCGGAAACCAGGTATGACACGGGGCAGTAGGAATGCAAGTACAATCAATTCAGTGCATCGAGTACAATCTCGTTTTCGCCACTAAAAAGATCGCGGTCAGGAAAAGAAAGCTCTAAATGATTCCCGAAAGCAATCTAAAATAACAGAAGATGTGCATAAAAAATATTTCATCGTTGGATTTATATGAATAATGAAAAATTAAATGATATTCAAGTGAAAGTTTGGATTAATCATGTTTTCCGATTATTCATGCTGCCTCTCCTCACCATTAGCCTGGATAATCAGGAGTATGCTGTAGAAGGTGACCAAGTAAAGTTTTAAAAATTAAAAAGAGAAGGAGACTGGGACAAGACACTACATACATTCATTAGGTGGTTAGTTAAAGATTTGAGGTATGAATGTCATTATTGTATAACTAAAGCAAAAACAAGGCTGAACAAAAGTAAACACTAAGTACTTCTCCACAGTTTTTTAAAATGCTGTTGCCTAGTTTCAATGGCTACAGCAGTATCATTGATGTTACTAACTATTGCACTTTGTGTTTGCTTTTGTTCTACCAAGAGTATTACTTTGTTCCACCATGTAACGCCAAAATCAGTTGATTTGATAAACAGGGTTCATACCAAATTTCCATTTTTAATTTCCCTAACTCAATACCAATGGCAAATCAGTCATGTTAAGGGTTTTTACAAAAACTGGAGCAAGGAATATAGTAAAATAAAGTTGGGTAGTAATAATTAAGTAATAGTTGTAGAAATGAAATCAAGTAGTGCCAAGTAGGTACCCTCTACTACCCAGCCAAGGCGGCAACAAAACACCAACTTGCCCCGAAAACTCAGAAATTATCCGTGTATTCAACCATGGCTTTCTTCTTTTTGCTGTGTATCTGGAGTTTTCCCCTAACATTTCCATGATTATAATTGCTAATTAGCAATCCCAATTTTTGTTTCTCAAATATTACCCCGACTGGTAAGAGCCCTGGAAAATATTAACTTAAGAACAAAAATGAGGTTGGCTTATTAACAACACCATTAACTTTCACAGCCAAGAGGTGAACATAGACCAGAGTAGGAACATTGCTATTTATAAGTAGAATAAAAGTAATCAGCACGAAATTTGTCCCACTAATATTTTAATGAGTAATTATTAACTTGGGATAAAATTAATTTATCTCTTATTTATTTTTATGTACTTGACAATGGCATAACAGCCGAAAACGGTTGTAATTTTTTAAAAATATTGTGGAAGTAACAAAGGGTCTTTTATTGCTAATATTTATCTTTTTGGGTCTTAACTTACCCTCAAAGTAGAGTTTATGAATATCCACATGACACCCAAAACTGTGACCAGAAGATCATAACGATTTCGTCTTGACTGCCAGTAACCCCTTGGAGTAAAAGCTATATTCTTCATCACAACTTCAACCACAAACACAAGAGTTAACACTGTGCTCACAGTAGCAAGAGCATCCGTATGTCGTTTTCCTTCACGCCACTAGAAAAAAAACATAAATTGAATAATTTCATGGTAAAACAGACAATTAGCACAAAATTTGGGGCAAACATGCTTTAAAATATATTATTGATAAAGAAATAAAATTGCTTTAACTTCACTTATAAATGTTGCTAATGCCAGAATTTTTTTGCTTTGAATTTCGTTGAAGCTACGTCATAAATGAACTATTCCATGAAGTCATTCAATTAACAAATAAGTGCATATGTAATGACGCATATGATATCACACACAACCACATACGAGAAAATAATGACAATATCAATTTCCTCTATCATAAATTATTGTTAAATTAAAAAGGGCAATGAAAACCTTTAGATTGTCAAAAATTAAAGATAATAATAATTAACAATATTTTAGGCTATAAAAAATTACTGTACTCACTGAGACTGCAAGGAGACTTGAGTTAATAATCACCATGAGAGCAATGAACCGTTTGAAAGAAATGTTTTGAGTGATGTCATATATGAAGGCTCGGAATATTTTTCCATCTGGACGAGGAGGAAGGTGCAGAGGCTGAGCAATTTTCAATCTTTTTTTCAAGTCACACCTGAGACAGAGAATGTTAATTAATTACAAATGATTGTAATAGTTCTCAAGCAAAAGGGAAGGAGGTAGGGCCCAAAACGTACAACCATGCCCAAAAAAATAATCAAAGGAGACAGATAAACCATCAATTATCATTTGATTTATATTTTTTACAATTACTTTGATGTCTGTATAATACTTTATAGGTATCTTCTGTGCACATTGAATTGAAAAACCAGCTGTCTTGAGGAGAGGACTGGTTAGAATTAAGGTAGGCAAATAATCCAACTAATAGTTCATCAAACAGTGGATGATGGTGGATCTACCAAAATGAACAAAAAACTTGCCATCTTCTCTGATCAACAGTTAGCAATGCCGTTCCTTTGTTTTCGGAATAATTGGCAATCACTACACCCACAAATAGGGTGAGGCCAATCATGCAGCCGAGGAAAATGTAGATATGGATGTAAATGGCATGTACCTAAGTAGAAATGGAGCAACTATTTCAGAATATAGTATACAATGACAAATCAAAATAATGCTTAACACATAACAGGATATATATGATAAAGGTATCACCTTAGAAGATAATCAATACTTGATGAATTGAGAGCCAAGAGAAATGAGAGAATATGATTATGAATGTTAGATGCAGATTATGTACACAACTTCGATTCCAATGGGTGTAGAAGTAAAGATAACCATTTCAACAAAAAACTTGTAGTTTTGAAATGATTGCACATGGCACTCATTATCACAATTAGAAGATTTATTTGATTTGCCAGTGATTAATATTCAACCGTAAATGTATAGTAAAGAACAGCTTCTAGTCACTTAAATAGTTAAGGCCAGGAAAAACAAAGCAAAGATAAATTAATATAATTTCAGGAAATTAATACAACTCTCTCTTTCAAGCAAATGCCCATTGAATGACAAGTTCAACAGTAATTTTTACAATCATAGCTAAGTAAAAAAGGATTTTTATAAAAATCTGAACAAACAGTATACTTACAGGACCTAATGCTTTGATTAGGACATCACGAACATCCAACCATCCCTTGAATGACAAAACTTCAAATAATGCAAGCATTGCATCTCCAATATTATCAAAGTTAAATCTTCTAGGATTGGCCCTAGAAAAGGAAGAGAAAAATACAATGAATAAGAATACTTATCACCTAAGAGAAAATTTTAGCCATATACAAGGGATTTAATCATTTCACATAAACACAATACTTTAGCTGTAGGTACAAAAAGCACACACACTTTGAAATTTGGTCACATTAAATATTTATACATAAATCATATTCCTCGTCAATTTTCACTCAGAAATATAAATTTAAAACAGCAGATTGTCATAAATAAGAATAGACGTAATGAAAAATTATTCGTATGTAACATCGATCAAAGACTTATTTTAACATATTAAGTGCAGAAGTAGAGATGTGCGAATAGTATCTGCGAATACTCGAATACCTTGAATACTAAAAAGTATTCGATATTCGAGGTCTCGAATAGTTATGCTAAAGGTACCGCCTTGAATACTTCGAATACTTTGAATTTCGCGTCATACACTGTCGCACGCACGTCGTTGGTAGTTGACTCGGAAAAATGTAGAGAACTCTAGTCGTTTAGTACATGCAGTGCCGTTTTAGGCAAGTTGACGAATTACATCAAATTCGTGGATTAGAGCGGTGAACAGAGTTTGACGTGGGGAATCGAAAAAGATCTGGTGAAAAAATCCGAAAATCCCCATTTCCCCCCACCAGGAGAACCTATGTGCCGTGGGATAGTAACTGCATAGCACAATTCCCAAAATCCGCTACCCCCTCCACCCATCAGCCCTCGGTCCCTCCTCCGAAGCTTTCCTCCTCTCCGAAATCAAACAAAAGGCCCCAGACCATAAATCAAAAGCTTCAAAAGAAAATATCAAGTTACAGGAAAATAATAGAATCATGTTTCACCCTTCCTTCTTTCTCCCCCACTGACCTTTTTCTGCCTACCTGCTTCGCAGTTCCCCATATCTGGAGGTCAACCGCTGCATGAGTCATCTATTAGCACAAAAGGTGTCTAACAATGAATTTCAGCAATTTATATTATACCTGCATTGGATTAGAATATTAGTATTGTGCTTGTGATTTCAAAAAGAATAAGACCAAACACAATGTATTTCTGACTTTATTTAAGCATTTTACGCAATAAAATAAAGGCAACATTAAGACTCGCTTCTGCACCGTGAAGAAGATTCAGAATATCCTACCTTCACCGAAGGATAGCCATCCTCCCCTTCAATCTATGGGAGTGTATGAGGTTCCCTGCTGCTGCAGCAGAAGCTACGTGGGACAGAGCAAGCGTTCAATCTCCCAAAGGCTTAAGGAGCACGAAAGGGCGTTAAAATTACATCAGTGGGACGCATCAGCTGTTGCTGAACATTTTGCCTCCAGCCCTGGGCATAGAATAATGTTTGACGCTACACGGGTGTTAGCGAAGACGGAAGAATACCATCCGCGTCTTATACGTGAATCCATCGAGATTGCGAAAAGACCTAATAACTTTAATAGGGAGGATGGGTATAACCTCAGCCGTATATGGAGAGGGTTCCTAGCACAATATAATGGCCAACGGCTATCGGCTAAAATTCAAATCCGGCACAACAATGGGTAGAGAAAAAAACATATATAAGCTCGGGACGAGTATAAATTCCTTCCATTCTCTTGATAACGCTACCAGTAGGAGGAGTGAAACGTCGAGTTAAAATGTTTTCCACACAGCAATACCCGAAAACCACCAGCAACATAGATAAAAGAAGCTGTGAAAGTCTTCAGACGAAAATTAATATCCTCTACGGGGAGGACATTTATAAGAAGATAAGAAGACTGGAATGTCTTCGAAATAAGAAGAGTAAACTTCTCTCATCCCTTGCCTTCCTACAACGGTGCCGGGATACAGAAATAATTCCAACTTGTGTGAGAGTGAAACACCACCTGAAAACTCCAAAGGCCAAGAATATTCTCAAGCGAACCAGCCTAGCTCTCCTACGTGAACGTGTTCGTGCTACGCGTATGTCACTTTTTGTGGTGGCGGAGGAATTATATCACCTTCATTTGGAGCTTTCTGGGATATTGAATCGTGAGTACTGGGACATCGTAGATAGAATTACTAATAGTTCATCCGCTCGTACTCTCAAAGATACCACTCTCAAGCAGAAGCGCAAATTTGAAAATTTCGCATTGAGGCAGGAGAAGCCGCAGGCTGAACTACCAAGTGCGGTTTATAATTTATCGAAGAAGAATTTGGCCCAAGAGACAGTCTCAGTTCTTTCAAAAGGGTTGAACTTTGCAACTGCGCCTAAATACCTACCAGCGGAAGACATCATTGCAGGAGCAGAGGCTGCAATACGTCTACTTCCTCCAGACAAGGCTGACAGCATGAGACATGAAATTGTGCGAGTGCTTCGACGTTCAAAAATGCCTAAATTAAATTTACCAGCAGCTGAACTACGTTACTTGAACGAATTAAAGTGTGATAACAACATCCTCGTACTTCCAGCTGACAAAGGCAATGCAACGGTCATCATGGATAAGGAAGAATATGGCAAGAAAGTTCTCTCCCTTTTGGATGACGATACTTACGAGAGACTAAATAAAGACCCGACAGCCAGAATCGAGCGCAAAGTGAGAGAATTGATCAAGAGGTCTTCAATTCCCGAGGAAAATCATTGGAAATTAATGCCCTCCGCATCCAGAGCTCCACGCTTATATGGTCTACCAAAAATCCATAAGGAAGGTACACCTTTGAGACCTATTGTAAATACCATTGGCTCGCCGACCTATAAGTTAGCCCGTTATCTCTCAAGAGGCATCCAGGATTTCGTCGGTAGAACAGACTCCTTCATAAAAAATTCGGCGCATTTTATAGAGATCCTGAAAGACCTTCGAGTGACCGAAAGAGATATTTTAGTCAGCTTTGATGTCACGTCGCTGTTCACCAAAGTTCCTGTCCCCGATTCAGTGGACATTTTAAGAACTCTTACAGGTGATGGACTACCAGGAGACTACCCAAACTTGGTAGAATTCTGCCTTAGAAACAATTACTTCCTTTACAACGGGCAAATATATGAACAAAAAAGTGGTGCGGCAATGGGTTCCCCACTTTCACCTGTGATTGCCAATTTATATATGGAGTTTTTCGAGAAGAAGGCACTTGAGACGAGCGAGAAGAAACCATCATGCTGGTTGAGATATGTGGATGATACCTTTGTGATCTGGCCACATGGAAAAGAAAAACTTGAGGAATTCCACATACATCTAAATACAGTACATCCAGACATAAAATTCACAAAAGAACTCGAAGAAGGAGGTTGTCTTCCCTTCTTAGATGTACTGGTTAAAAGAAAAATGGATGGAAGCATAGGCCATTCAGTGTACAGAAAGAAGACCCACACAGACAGGTATCTGAATTCATCATCGCATCACCACCCACAACAAAAGGCCTGCGTCATTAAAACGCTAACCCACTGAGCCAAAATCGTGTGTGATGCTGAGCATATCAGTGATGAAATGCAACACCTTATGTGGGCACTGAAAGGCAATGGTTATAGTGTCTCTTCCATTAAAAGAGCAATGAAAGAAAAACACCCTCCTCAAGATGACGGCCACAAGGGGAAGAAGCCACTTACATGCGCTAAAATTCCATACATCTCCGGGGTCACCGATAGAATCGCCAGAATCCTCCATAAAGGCAACATTAAGACTCGCTTCTGCACGGTGAAGAAGATTCAGAATATCCTACCTTCACCGAAGGATAGCCATCCTCCCCTTCAATCTATGGGAGTGTATGAGGTTCCCTGCTGCTGCGGCAGAAGCTACGTGGGACAGAGCAAGCGTTCAATCTCCCAAAGGCTTAAGGAGCACGAAAGGGCGTTAAAATTACATCAGTGGGACGCATCAGCTGTTGCTGAACATTTTGCCTCCAGCCCTGGGCATAGAATAATGTTTGACGCTACACGGGTGTTAGCGAAGACGGAAGAATACCATCCGCGTCTTATACGTGAATCCATCGAGATTGCGAAAAGACCTAATAACTTTAATAGGGAGGATGGGTATAACCTCAGCCGTATATGGAGAGGGTTCCTAGCACAATATAATGGCCAACGGCTATCGGCTAAAATTCAAATCCGGCACAACAATGGGTAGGGAAAAAAACATATATAAGCTCGGGACGAGTATAAATTCCTTCCATTCTCTTGATAACGCTACCAGTAGGAGGAGTGAAACGTCGAGTTAAAATGTTTTCCACACAGCAATACCCGAAAACCACCAGCAACATAAAATAAATGACGGAAAGACTAAGAAATACCACGGAGACTTAGCATTCTGGTGAAACTCGATAACCTCGCAGCTGAGCTTCTCGGAAGTTGATGCCGTATTTTTTTCTGAAAACATATATCAAGTTACAATTTATGAGTTATGCTGTAAATATCTATTGACACAGTCACAGACGAAGGGATATTTTCTCAGGATATTTGGTTTCTCCCTGATAGCAATTCCAATTCATCTGCTATCTCGTGAGAACTCCGAAAGATGGACTGAAAATAATTGAAGAAAATCCGGTGGAAAAGGGGGTAAAGTGATCATGCCGAGAAGAGCGAGTTACCTGTTGAAAATAAGAAGTTGGATGAAGCCGAGTATCAGATGGGCGTGCTGCTGAAATGGCGTTTGGTAGATAAGAATGTATGCATCAGACAGAAATTCATCGTAGCTGTGTAAATGCCGAGACGGCATGAAATAATTTTTTCGTGAGGTGGTGTGTCCCCTTAGAATATTTGAAAGAGATGTTAGTTGAATCAACAATATGCCCAAATTGTTTCCATAAAATGAAAATATTCCATTAATCAGCTAAATTCCTGTTTGAATGCTTTTAAGGAAATCACAATTACTCGCCAAAATCTTGTTTCCTGCTGCATAGGCAACAAAGTCAAACATTCCCGCATTCATCATTTATAGTATTCGAGGTATTCGAATATTCGAGCAATGATTTAATATTCGAATTCGATATTCGAGTTCGAGAAATCTGCTAATCCACCCATCTCTATGCAGAAGTCATTTGTTCAAATTTTACTATGGGGTGATTTTTTTTTTTTTTTGCTTCGCATATTTTGTTGCCTCCATCAGAATGGCAAAGGGTGAACTTTTGTAATACCCTGACATTTGCTAATATTCCCTGACAAAATTTTTCTTACCCCTAGAGATACAGCCCTGCCCACTCCTATATCACTACCACAGCACTACGATCTTCTTTCCTATTCAAAGAGTGCAACTTCGTGAACATCGTGTTCTTGCCCTCCTCCCTGGCAATAGCTTCACCATTCCCTCTACCAAATCCTGACTCATCCATCTCTTCTCCATATCTTATTGTCACCAAGAGATGCCTCAAAGCAGGACACAGAGAACGTTCTACAAAAGGGATCTTTCCCCAATTTAAAAAAAAATAGAGCCAGTATTTGGAGGCCCCTTTTGGGCTCCTTCACCGTAAGAGGGGTCTCAAGGGAAACTGCCACCCATGTTTCCCCCCCTCCAACCGTGTTCCCCAAATATAAACTAAAACCTAAAAATCTCCCCCAATGTGGTCCCCTTGATGATGATCATAAGTTCAAAGCAAATACCTTGCTAGTATGCTATTCGATAGTAAAATCATAGCATATAGATTTTACTTTCAAATAATGAAAAATACTGCAATTCATCCTTTTATGGATAATGATTATTTTTTGAGTCCTATTAGCCTTCGTCAGGGGAGGAGTTGTGGAAAACCATTGAATAATTGTAATCAGGGCCACAAAAATTTTACAATGTGGCAACCTTTGACAATAGGTTAAATTTATAATAACCCTAACTATTACCTGTTTCTGTGTACAGCGATGAACCTACTTCTCACTCCTACAACCCTCATTGAGATCAATGAGATTTTCCTCAAGTATTAAACAAAATTGATGATTTTAAAAGGGATAACAATGGTGGTCTGCAGCCAACCGATAGAAATTGGCAATTGAGGTAAAAAAAGTTTGAAACTTAGCATGATTGCATTCACACAATCACATTTACACTATGGTGGAATCTACATTCAGCTCTCTTCATGTGTCAAACAAGCATTGAGGTTACTAAGAAAAATTCTCACCAGACACGTGGAACCAACATTGAAGGGTAGGTTTCGTTTTCACCAGGCACAAGCTTCATTTTGGTGACAAAAACCCTCCTGACAAATGCACCAACACAGTCTTCTCTTCTGGTCACAGCTGGATCATTGCATCTAGCTAGTCTTCCACCAAATAACTGAACGCCATAGCTTGCAAACACAAACATTAGAACGATCAGAAGAATTGATACCTGTAATTGAAAATAAAGAAGCAGCTAATAAAAAATATGTACATACATATCTAAAAATTCACAATTATATAAAAACACATGCATACTTCACCTCCTCTCACATCTAAATCTGGACAATTATAGGATATGTAATTTGATTTAGCATTCAATTATACATCAGAAGCTATGACATAGAAAGACTTTATTACAATGTGTGATAGTTTTATGATAACTACAAAAAAATTACTTGCAAATACTAAAAAATTCTCTAAATGTGTAAACAAAAATAACATGAAATGCACAGCAATTAAAAAAATACTTAGTATTAAAAAGCACAAAAATATAAATCCAGGGTTTCCATTCTAACTAAATTATGAAATTCACGGTTTTTTCCAGGTTTTCATGGTCTATATGTCGTCAAATTCATGGTCTATATGTCGTCAAATTCATGGTCTGTTGATAAGCCATTTTAGGTAGAAATATGTATTGACGACGTAACAATCACGGGCCGCACCTTAACTAAAAATCTATCAACCGCAACAGGCGCCGTGAATGCAAACGTAGCCATGAAAGTGCTCTCTCTCTCATGATGTCACCCATCGATATCAAAATTCAGGTACGGATAAAGGTTGTGAGTGGGAAAATGGAGGGAGCAGGGAAGTGAAGAAGTTTCTGATTTTTTGCCTGGGTCAATGAACACTTTGTTTACCAGTCTTCCAATCACAGGCTCAAGATCAATGTGTCGTCATGGCACGCAGACCAATAATTGCACTTTGAATATACGTGTGCAGATAAATGCGTGGACAGAGTCTGTGCATGACTCACCTTGAAGCATGATCGAAATATCTTTTTTTCTTTTGATCTGTCAATCGTAGTTCTACAATCAAGTTCGAGAGATTTTTTTAAGGTTTTATGACGAAATTCACGGCTTATTCACAGTTTTAAGGTTTTCACGGTTGAGTGGGAACCCTGTAAATCACTACAAATAACATATTTGCTATTTTATGAGACAGCTAGCAGTAATTGTACGTTCATAAAAATAAATTTTGCACATATAAATTGAACCTAAATGAGAAATATCCCCAATCCCTCCAAGCCTGAGGTTCACAACCTGCAGGTCACCGCTCCATAGGAGATAGAACAAACATTTCACAATTGGAAAACACATATATTCTCAATAGTCTCAGGAACAGATACACCAAGTACAGCAAACTCCTGTTTATTTGGGCTAATAATGGGGAGATGCGGTACGAATAGCTGGAAAACATGGATATTCCAAAATTTCACAGTAATTTCTCGTAATGCTCATAATTGGTTTCCGAAAACCACGCACCACAACTGCATGATGCATGGTGGCGTGATCACCAATACAGAAAAGTGGTTGGCACAAATGCTTCAAAACCACTGCGCGACCTCTGAAACTACACTGTCAGGCACCATGTCATGGAGTCGCATCACACACAAGCTGCCTGGGATGTAACTGCTGCGGGAGGTGGATCCATGATCACTGAGTGCGATCTTGCCCTGCGATGCTAGGAAAATAGGAACAGGAGCTCCCGAGAAGGTAACTGGCACGAGATCACGTCATCACGCAACAGTGGTTCTAGGAAACCAGGGCATATGGCAAACTGTCTACACATGCCTGGCTGTTACTCATGCAATCTCTACTTCCTTTGTCTCTGCTTCCACTTCCCCCACTGCCTTCACTTCTATTCTTCCCTTCCTCTCCAGTTTGACCTTGACTAGTTCTGGCGTAAACATGCCTGAGTGTGACGAAATCTCTGGTTCCCTTGAGCTGTATTTAACTGTATGCGAGGCCACGAAAATAGTTGCACATTTGCTACATGAAAAATACATTTAAAGATCATATCAAGATCAATGAAAGATAACATTTTTCATAATTTAGGATTGGATAACTTTGAAGAAACTTGATGAGTATTTTTCTCCCGCCGCTCATCATCTTCTGCAATGCTGCAGCAGAAGTCCACGAAAACTTAAAACATTCCTTGCCAGCTAGTAAATAAAATAATTCTGTTTTATGAAGGGAATTCTAATTGAAATAATAAGCCCGGTATAATGTTGGATTAAAATACAATAACCCTGGTGCTTTTACTTCTGATTTCGTTTTTTCTTTTACAGATTGCGGAAAACATTGACGGATTGCAAAACTCATGCACAGATAAGCCACAACACGGTTAATCTGCAGCCAGATAATAGGGGGTTTGCTGTAAACATGAATTAGCAACAAAAATAATTTAATAGCAATGGGTCACTACAACATGAAGAGCTGTATTCTAGGGCAGTGGTTAGGTTTAGGAAGATTGGGAAACACTGCAGTATATGATAACCTCAGACTTAAATATAAGTAAGTAAGGGACATTCATCATACTGCACTAAGTCCTTTAATTTCAGAAGTCATCACTATAAACTTACCAGGAGTATTTCCTTGAACCCACGGCAAAGCTCATAAACTACTTTCCTCATATGAGGGACTAGAGTGAAAATTCTCAATGGACGAACACAGCGTAAAATCATTAAGAGTTGTGCTCCAGAGTTAGGAGGAACACTGCGGGGCATCCAACAGAGGAACACAAGGGAAACCTATGAAAAGTCAAATTAATATAATTAGGGCATTAACAGACTAAAATTTATCCAAGGTGTTTTGCTGTAATACAAAGTGCATAACATTACTCATGACAAAAGAAATCATCCCAAATAATGAGATCAAATATATAATTTTGTATTACCATTAGTTAAGTTACAGTAAACCCTCGACATACGAACAAGATGCGTTTCGAGATCTTGTGTTAAGTAGAATTTGTACGTCAGTTGAAGACCCTCAGCAAGGCAACGAAAGGTGAGGTTATCCTGCAGAATACAACATTGCATTACGATTTTGCATTAACTCACCATGGAGATGAACTGAGTTTGCTGCACGTGCGATGCAGTTGAAGCCGAAAAGAATTTGCTGCCCACCAGGAGGAAAAATGCGCGAAACTTACTGACTTCTCAACCGTTTAATTGACACTTCGTTTAGAATGTGCACAAACAGCAAGTTCCTCTTTGCCACACTATGCCACGTCAGCCAACCTCAAAGGTGCCAAATTTGAAATTACATGCAAACTTCAATTTTTTTTAAAGTTTGTATCTCTGAAAGTTTGTAAGTTGAATGTTCGTAAGTAGAGGACTGACTGTACTTACTATTGCTTATCATCACCATATTTGAAGTCCTTTCCCAATAAGGTCTACCTACTTTAGAATTTCTTTTAGCTCGATATCATTCCAATTGCATGTGAGCTAATAAAAGATAATGCAAAATGACAAGAATGAATGCACACGGCATAATTTCTCATGATTCCATCTCTGATTAACAAATTATGACTGAAAACACAACATATTTTTAGCAAAAAAATGTAATATTAGTTAACTTTCGCTTAGTTATTACATTTGTCCAAATTTTTTTGCTTGATTTCAAATCCTAAATTAGTTAATAATTTTCTGCAAATTATATAAAAATTTTCCGTGCCTGAGAATCCCTTGAGTTATAATGCTTTTAAAGACCAAACTAAAGTCAAGCTCGAGCTATTATTTCCCTACACATGAGATCATGGGTGGATAGGGATTCATACTATAAACATCCTCCATGGTGATGACGTCGAGTAGTCATTTTCAAGTCATCAATTGTTTCATAAGAGATCAAGTTCTTCATTTTACCTTGGCTAGCCAACAGTAGCATTATTATGGGAAGAAAAACAACTTTAAACAACCGCACACTGTATTCTTGGCAATTTGGTAGATATATTAAAACCTCACCACAATAGGTTTACTTCACGAAAGCTTTAGGAAGGCGATTAGAGATGACATGCATATGATATGGACCTAATATGTATATTTATGAAAATTAGATGAAAAACCTTCAATTTTTTTCATTCGCTTAGCATCCTTTCTCAAAGAGAAAACCATGCCATTCCCTGAAACACAATGTGGGGAGCAATATTACAAAGTGAAAGCGAATGAATAGAATTACATTATATAAATTTAACATTTCACATGGATGTCAAAGTAATACTCCAGCACAAAGACTTATATTTGATGCTTAACATTTTTTCAGTCACACGACTAGGTATTTCTCCCCATGACATTTACTCCTTTTTATCAATTGCCCAAGTTCAGTGGAGCCCATTTTTTAAAACCCTGCTAATAATAACGTGTATATGTGTAATGTGCTTATAATAAAGTGAAAGCGTGAGGAAAATACGAAAAAATTCAAAGGAGACATTACTAACTACTTTGTATGTTGGCAACATCATTTCCTGGGTTCATACCAAGAAAAAAAAGTGAGTTGATAAGTGGAGAAAGATATGCAACAAAACAATAATATTTGGCAAACATAGAATTGATGTTAATGCTTGCTAGATGGGTCAAAAACTTACAACATATATAAAAACATCAAGAACAGCAGCAACATCCTTTATGTATGCTTTTGGGGTGAAGAACAGTCCATCAGCAAGGATTTTTAGAGCCAGCTCAAGGCTCATTGCTGCAACGAATAAGTACTCAGCAGCCCTCAATGCACCAGATTCCATAACACGGAATGATGGAGTCTCAAACATCATTGATATGCATGACAGAGTAGTCACACATATCATCACCCAGTCAAGGTATGTTACCAGCCCCAAGAAGTTGCTATTTTAAAAGGAAGACAACAGCATGAATACAATTATACAAGGTTTCACCAAAAACTAAAAATTACATAAATATCTTTTACTTTGCTCAAAATTACACAAAGGAAAAAGTTTACTAAGTTAGAATAAATTTTACAAATAAATAGAAAATATTCTAATTCAATAGGCAAAAATAGCCATCAGTGGCACAGCCAGGAATTTTGTTCCACAAACGGGGGAAAATTTTTTAAAAACAGGGTACTAAGTAGAGGGTTTTAAACTAATTTCAACACTTTTAATTACAGTAAAACTTTGATTTTATGCACTTTGATTTTACATCAAGTCTCGTTTTTTTGCAGTGACACTCAAGTCAGGCCGGAAGCATAGGGAATTGCATTGGCGAAACTTCGATTTTACGTCTTTTCTTGATTTTACGCAGTTTTTTGATTTTGCGCAGCATAACCCCACCCCCAAGCAGGCCGCTAATTTTGATTTTACGCAGTCGTCTTTTGAATTCACTCAGAACAACCTCAGTATTGAAGATAATTCTGATCTCAAATTCATCTACTAATCCTCTAGTTTCTCAAAATAATAACGTGTGCCTTCAGTAAGATTCAATAGACTGAATCAAAACATAGGTATCGCATTACAATGAGCATTGAACAAAGCTAGACTGGTAACAACTACGGAGCTACCATTTACAAACCATGTTGCTCCAAATCATGTTCCCATGTAATTCATATATTCTGTATGATAATCACATATGACTGCGTAGTCGGAGCCCCAAGGTCATTGGAGCCTCGCAGCCCCGCAACAGTTCATATCGCCGTCTGCTAGATGGTAATGACGTAAGAAGCTTTCAAGGCAATCCAAGGTCGACTTTCATCCTTTGCTGGGAGCGCCTAGGAAATAATGCGGCAATATATCGGGTTCATTTTCAGCGTTGGAAATTCCCGACTGGAGTAATTATTGCTTCCCCCCCTTTGGTCTCTCAGTAATTTTTCAGCCTCCTTTAAGCACACGAATATGGCTCTCGGTTCAAATTTGCTGCAGAAGGATACCAAAACCATAAAGATACGGTAATCACCGTCTATGTGCACCTACTTTAGATTAAGAAAGACGATCGCCGGAGATGTAAACATAATCACGAAAGGTCCATAAAATAAGTAATAGCACTTGCTGCTCTTCCTTTTTTTTACTTTCCTTTGAGTAGAGAACTACCTACCTGCCTTCGTCATGAATAGTGTTTTTCATAATTACCCCACTAGGTCACAAAGTGACTTGCATTACAATTTTGTACGCACAAAGGTAGCTAAAATGGGCCCAAAGGAAATGGGCATCAAACTGTTTAACAAACTACCTACATGTATAAAAAATGTGAACAGCATCAATTTGTTTAAGTGTAAATTAAAAAGGCTATTACTGAACAATATGTATTACTCTGTTGACGATTACCTTAATAACGGCAGTTAAACCTTTGTATCTAGATTTTGAGAATAGATAATTATCCTCTTTGAATTGTATATGTTCATACTAATGATTTTGGCATGCCTTATATCTTGTATATTCATATGTACTTAGTCTTTGGGCAAATAAATAAATAAATTGACCCTAATGCCAACCAAACTTAAAAGTAGAGATGTGTGAATAGTATCCGCGAATACTCGAATACTAGAAAGTATTCGATATTCGAGGTCTCGAATAGTTATGCGAAAAATACCGCCTGGAATACCTCGAATACTTTTGAATTTCGCGTCGTACACTGTCGCACGCACGTCGTTGGTAATAGTCTTTTAGTGCATGCAGCGCCGGTATAGGCAAGTTGACGAACTACATCAAATTCGCGGGTGAGAGAGGTGAAAAGAGTTCGACGTGGGGAACCTAAATTGATCCAGGTGAAAAAATCCGAAAATCCCAGGTTTCCCCCACCAGGAAACTCCAGTGCCGTGGGATAGTAACATCGGCGCATTTCCTACGATCTGCTATCCCCCTCCATTCAGCATTCGCCTTACCCACGAAGCTTTCATCTTCTCCGAAATCAAACAAAAGGTCCTCGCTTGGGCAGGGCTCGTATTACGAAGACCTTAGATTCCAAACAATATCAAGTTACACGAGAACAATAAAGACGTGTCTCACGCCCCCCTTTTCTAACCCACTGACCTTTTTCTGCCTACCTGCTTCGAAGTTCCCCATTTCTGGAGCTTAACTGCTGCATGAGTACCGTGGGATAGTAACATCAGCTCATTTCCCAAGATCCGCTTTCCCCCTCTGAGGCTTTCCTCTTCTCCGAAATAAAAAAAGGTCCCAGCTCGCGCAGGGATCATATTACGAAGACCTTAGCTTCGAAAAAAATATCCAGTTACACGAGAAAAATAAAAACTTGTCTCGCGCCCACCCCCTTTTCTCAGCCACTGACCTTTTTCTACCTACCTGCTTCGAATTTCCCCCTTTCTGGAAGTCAACTGCTGCATGAGTCATCTACTAGCCCGAAAGGTGTCTAACAATGACTTTCGGAAATTATTATTACACCTTTATTGGATTGAAATATTAGTAATGTGCGCGTAATTTTAAAAAGAACAAGACCAAACGCGACGCATTTCTGACTTT
The DNA here is from genome assembly GCF_921293095.1 of Ischnura elegans. Classification (NCBI taxonomy): domain Eukaryota; kingdom Metazoa; phylum Arthropoda; class Insecta; order Odonata; family Coenagrionidae; genus Ischnura; species Ischnura elegans. The sequence goes on from NC_060253.1 coordinate 96,452,759, forward strand.
ATTTAAGCATTTTATGCAAGGAAATAAATGTCAAAATAGGATGGAGGCTTGGCATTCTGGCGAGACTCGATATGAGCAGCAGAGCTTCTAGGAAGTTGATGTGGTATTTTTTTCCGAAAACATATATCAAGTTACAAATTATGAGTGGTGCTATAAATCTTTGTTGTTACAGTCCCAGACGAAGGGATATTTTCTCAGGCTATTTGGTTTCTCCCTGATAGCAATTCCAATTCTTCTTCTTATCTCGTGAGAACTCCTAAAGATGGACTGAAAATAATTGAAGAAAATCCGGTGGAGAAGAGCTTGTATTTTACGAAATGCCTCAGATTGTCAGCTAGCACTTGGCAGCAGGAGTGGGGGTAAAGCGATGTTAGTTGAATTAATTGTGCCCAATTGTTTCCATAAAATTAAAATATTCCATTAATCAGCTAAATTCCTGTTCGAATCCTTTAAAGGAAATCAAAATTACTCCCCAAAATCTTGTGTTGCCTGCTGCATAGGCAACCGAGTCAAACATTCCAGCATTCATCATTTAGTATTCGAGGTATTCGAAATTCGAGGTATTCGAAATTCGAGGTATTCGAATATTCGAGCAATGATTTAATATTCGAATTCGATATTCGAATTCGAGAATTCTGCTATTCGACCCATCTCTACTTAAAAGTATGAATTTACTGATTTAAAATTTTCAATAATGACTTCAAAACATTAAAAAGAAAGCAATTTTTTTCCCCAACTGCATCTAATCTGGCTCTAGAAGCACCATTACAAAAAACACCCCATACTGCAAGGGGAGTGAGTTTTATTGGGGAGTAGGTTGTAAAAGAGTTCCGTTTCATCTGCATTATATCATGCAGGGAAAACTTCTTAAGACATTCTGCTAGGATTGGAGTCCTTTCTTCCATGGCTCCAGGTTTACTCCACAGGCATCACCAGCAATTATGTAGTGAGATAACACTTTCGTGCTTTAAATTAGTTCAACCAATCTTCCGAACACTTAAGTTCTCGATTCTCAATCTATCACTGAAATACTCCACTTTAGCCTTATGCATAGCCCCTTTCTCAGTAGTTCCCGCAGATTGAAGTTGGCATAATCACACAAAGATCCTTCTAACTCTTTATGTTCTGCGTTCTTTGGGTGCTTTTGCTGTAATGGCTTGCCTTCCCGCACCATGGCACACCTAATCTTCTCATTGATTGTTTTAAATTTTGAAGAGTAAATAGGAAGATAAATTAACTACACCACTCTCCTATTTCTCTATCATTTAGATTTTCTCGCTTACATGTGTTTTTCATTTTTTGGCCATGGTGTCTACCTTCAAATGCTCTCTATTCACGCAACTAATAGACAAGCGGGACATTGACTGCTTTCTGCCACCAGAGGAACAAAAGAAGATCGAGCACTCGCAAATGCAGTAGACTCTCCTCATTATTAAGTTCATGGGACTGAAAAGCTGGAGGATTGTAATAACGAAGTTCGTACGAAAGTTTCTTTTAGGAATCGTCGAAAAAAAAATACAGTATATTATGTACGCGATTAAATTACGCGCAAATATATATAAACAGGAAAATTCATTTCAGTTTCTCAATTGAAGAATGAAATGTAACGCAATCAAGGGTTGACATCTTCCCAAATACAGTAAGTCCTCAATATACAAACTAGATGCATTCTGAGCCCTTGTTTTTAAGTTGATAAACCTACAGTCCGACCGCCGAGAGTTGTAAGATGACAGGCAGAATGGTCTAGGTTGGGGTAGGGGGCAAGGCCGCCAGGTAAGAAAGGGAAACGTCTATTTCACTTGTAAACAAAAGAGTTCCGTGAAGAAAGGAGCCAGGAGGGACGACGAGCGTAAAAGACCCAGAGGAAGAATTACTTGTTTTGGTGATTAGAAGAAAGGGCTTGTTTTGGTGGTTCAGGCTTGTTTCAGTGCTTCATATGTATTTGACAACATTGTATGACTAGGAAAGAGTGAGGTGCGTCTTGGGGATAGCAATTGGCTGCAAACCGTGCTGGCGCAGGGTTTTCCACCCCTCCTATTGCACTGTCATCAGACAACTCTCACCTGTATGCAAGGAATCGAGAAGTACGATTATCCTGCAGAATGCAACACTGCGTCACAATTGTGCGCTAACTCATGATTGTGACGAACTGATCTAGCTGGGCGTGCGACGCTTCTGGAGGCAAAAAAATAGCTCTCCGCAGTAAGAAAGAAGGGACGAAATGCTGAACAATTCCTAAATTCACACCGGATTCAATGATACTTTGCTCAGATTATGCCCAAAGTGAGTTCCTCTACGCCTCACCGCATAAATCGAAAGGCGCCAAATTCGAAATTTGAAATTTTTGAATGCTCGTATCTCTGAAAGTTCGTAATTGAATAAGCCTATGAAGAAGACTATCTGTACGTCCAATTTACGAGTGGTTATGAGTGGGTCACCATGACTCCACAGGAATGAAGCTTATAATATGATGTTGCGTGTACACTGAAGAAAGAACCATAATTGACGCTCTTGCGCACAGTATACGAGAAGAACTTAAACGCGGCACCATCATTAAAACTTAGCATAGTATATATCCACCTATATGCTGTTGCTTATTTGTGGAACTTCGTAATAAAGTTCAATTTGTAACTGCCGGGACTGAAACTGAGGTAATTTCGTAAAAATGAAAATTTCTAAATAACGTTTCTTTTACTATAGCTTGGATAAGCCTTTACGTCAGGACCAACGATTTGCTTCGTAATAATGAGGACTTCATAATAACGTTGTTCTAATTAACAAGAGCCTACTTGTTAATGCCACAACCAAGAACCTCACAACTTATACGGTTCTTGGGTACAATATTTTCACAATAATGAACTACTTATTTATCGAACGACAGTTTACCACATGAATTTGAAACTGAGTACTTCACCTTAACTTCATTTCTAACACATTGACAGCAATTACAGAGATTAGGGACTCTTGGTGAAGGTTTTCCGGCAATGGAAACTCTCGCTGTGGCGAGTGCCAACACTAATGGACCTCATTAAAATGGATTTCTTTTACATGCTATTCTTAGGATTATGGTATCAATAATACTGAATTAAAACTCATGGAGTCCTACTTAACAAACCGCTCGCAATGTGTTCAAGTGAATAATTCACTGTCTGCCCCTATTAACGTAACACATGGTGTACCACAAGGATCAGTCCTCGGTCCTCTTTTATTTTTAATTTTGATTAATGATCTCCCACACCATCTTCCTTGCACGTCAGTCTTATATGCTGACGACACTACTCTCATACATGATCTAAATGACCCCACCTATCCTTCGGATGTTATCCTTTCAGTGGCCGAAGAATGGTTCTCAGCAAACAGGCTTGCCCTTAACACAAATAAAACCCAACAAATGGTGTTCTCCTTAAGCCCTACTCTGTACCACACTAGAAATTTAAAGCTACTGGGCTTTGACCTTGATTGCTGACTAATATGGGATTGTCATACATCCTCTACAACTGCTAAGTTATCAAAAGCCATATTCCTCCTTAGAAAACTGAAAACACTCATTCCTGCCGAACATCTTCGAGCAGTTTACTTTGCCATTTTTCACTGCCACCTCTCCTATGGCATTGAGGTTTGTGGCCATTCTTCCTCATCTAAAGAGTTATTCATTCTACAGAAAAGAGCCATTAGGATTATTACCAATTCTAACGTAAGGGAGCACTGCAAACCACTATTCAGGCAGCAAGGGATTATGACATTGTACGGTCTATATATATTTAAATGTTTAATAAATGTAAAAGTGAATATTGACAGCCATAAAACTGGTGCTGATGTCCACCATTACAACACAAGGCTCAAAAATAATCTGTTACAGCCCCACTGTAGGCTGTCAACTACAAAAAATTCTTTTGACCATGTTAAACTTTGCATGTTCAACCACTTACCTCAAGAGGCAAGAAATTGTACTTTAAGAAAGTTTAAAGGTGTTCTTCACTCGTGGATAGTGACTCAAGCTTTTTATTCACTCAATGAATTTCTGGAGAGCAATACTCTAAATTGTATATTCTAGATTTAGTTTTTCTTTGACGAAGACTATTACATTGTATTATGTTTAATGTTGAATAAATTATGATTATGATTATGATTAGGGTCAATTGACGGTGCTTCAGCTATCTCTGGTAATCGCAGGGCTCTCGCAATAGCATGTACTCGTTTTAACGTGGTTCCATTGTATTGTATTGTGATGGTCCGAGGCCATCACATTTAAAATATAAAAAAAAATGTGATTCCTATTCTAGAGAGCCGATCGTTGGGGGTTTTCACAATTTTGGCTTCCTTGGCTGGCTCCGGTCAGGGTCGCTGCCTCTACTTTCACTGTCAGCTGAGAGAATCTCTGAACTCGGGTGTCGTGGAATGACTTTCCTCTTTTTTGCACGCTGGAAATCTGCCGTTCGTCTTCTCTTTCCTCGCTGTCGCCGTCCTTCACCTTTCTGTCAATCTCCACACCTCACTTATCTCTCTCTCTCTTCCACAGGACCACTGGGATGCGCCTCTGCTGACCAACATAGCCTCTGGCTGCCTCTCCATGCTGAATAATCGTATTCTAGTTGTACTCGGCTTTTATAACCCCGCTAGGTCAACTTTCTGGGGTTGGGGTTCGAGGGGGAACCCGGAATGGCAGGTTTTTCTCCGACTCGTCCATTAGGGAGGGGGGTTTTGCCAAAGTTTGTGGAGGGTGGGGGTGGCGTATTGCATCACCTGCATCCTCACACACATTCACACACAAAATTACGTTAGCCTTCCATACCTCGTGAACGCCGACTTGAATGCCCATGAACCGCGCCAAGCGGCATCGGTTACACTACATATTTTTTTGGGTTTTGAACTCTCGAAACTTATCTCAGTCTTGTCCTCCCTTGGTCATTAAATCCTCAGAAATAGAAGACGAGAGACAATGAACTTTAAGAGAAATTCTCTATTTCTGAAAGAGTGTCTATCACAGGCATTCTTTTGAGGTGATGTCATGCGCCTTGCCCCCAATCTGGTATCACATTTCAATAATTTTGTATTTAAACCATGTGTTTTGAAGGGTTCATCATTTTTTTTGTTAATTGAAGGAGATGCCGTGTTTGTTGAAAAGGGTTATTTCTGTTCTGTCTCTTTATTTTTTTTGAGTAAATGCGTTGTGAAAAGGACATACAGTGGAACCCCGATTTATCGTTCCCGCATTCATCATTCGCTGCTCCTGGTCCCAAATTAAGTTCCATACAGACTATGTAATTTTTTCTCGCATCTATCGTTCCCCGAAGTATCGTTTTCCCGCATTGATCGTTCGAAGATCGCGGTCCCGTCGTATAATTTTCCCGCATCCATCGTTTGACAAAAATAAGACGAAGTGTTTACAACGTGTTGTTTATGGCTCATAACGACAGACACAAAGTTTGAATCTTCCCCAGGAGATTGAAATACGATAGGGAGAAGCTGAGTGCCGTGGGATAGTTACATTATCGCATTTCCCAAGATCCGGTATCCCCCTCCATTCAGCACTCGCCTCTCCCCGTCAGAAGCTTTCCTCTTCTCCGAAATAAAAAAAAAGGTCCCAGCTCGAGCAGGGATCGTATTACGAAGACCTCAGCTTCGAAAGAAAATATCAAGTTACTCGAGGACAAAAGAAACCTTTTTCACGCCTCCCCCTTTCTTGACCGCTGACTTTTTTAGCCGACTCGCTTCAAAGATCCCCACTTCAAAAGGTCAACTGCTGCATTAATCACCAATTAGCCCAAAAGGTGTGTAAAAATGAATTTCGGCAATTGGTATTATATTTTTATTAGATTGAGATATTAGTGATGTGCACGTAATTCAAAAAAGAATGATAACAAACACGACGTATTTCTAACGTTATTTAACCATTTTAAGCAAGGAAATAGTTGGAATAATACGATGGTGATTTCTGGCGAATATCGATATCCTCACAGCTGATAGTGAGCTTCACGGCAGTTGATGCAGATTTTTTTCTAAAACAGGGCATATGGTTACAATTTAAGAGTTACGCTACAAGTCTCACTTGTCTGAGGTGCTAACGAAGCGATTTCTTCTCAGGATATTTTGTTTCTCCCTACTAGCAATCTGAATTCATCTGCTCATCTAGAGCTACGCGACTTATTGTTAGAAATGAGTGGGTAAGTTGCCTTCTCTGTAGGATAAAAAATTTGCGCAGTCTTATGGTCATACTTCACCCTCTGCAGTGAGCTCTGCTTACGCCGTACGCGATAGTATTAGTGCCGAACTTCACCTCGTACGAGTGGTTCCGTACTTTCCAGGGTGGGTTGACTTAAAACCGCCGAGTGTTTTCCGTGTGGGTTCTATAGAGTCCGGTTTCATTTTTATTAGTTTTATTCTTATTCGTCTTCGGACCATGGCCCTTTCGAAGACACGAGTGAGAACTTTAAAAGAAGAAAAGAATCCGGGCTAGAAATGCGTGAATATTACAGCACGCCTCGGTATGTCCGCTAGTACATGATGGCAGGGGCAGGGGTAGAGCGAGATCCCTGGTGAAAACAAGAAGTGGGATGAAGCCGAGGATCAGTTGGGCGTGCCGCTGACGATTAACGCCACATTGCCTCAATCATATTAAAAATTTAATTGCTAGAAAGGAACATTTCAAATAATAAACTATTTTTGGCCTTCTTGATCCATCTCATAACCAATCACTGCGACGGCGAAATCGGTTGTTTGAGGCATAACACGCACATTTCTCTCGTATATACGTGTACTTGAAATGGCATTTGATGGATAAGAATTTTTACATCGGACAGAAATGCATAGTAGCAGTGAAAATTCCGAGTGGAGTGAAACATTTTTTAGCAAGGCGTTCCTTCAGGATATTTGAAAGAGATATAATCCGAATCAACAATATGACCTAAGTGTTTCGATAAAGGTATAATATTCCTGTAATCAGCTAAAATCTTTTTAAAATCCATTAATGAATGTCATAATTAGCAAAAATCCAGCATTTCCTGGGACACAGGCAACCCGGACAAACGTTCCCGCATCCATCATTTTTTTCATCCATCCCCCTGAAAAACGATAAATCGAGGTTCCACTGTATTTCGTTTGTCTTGCCAATATCGTCGAAACATCCTTCATTCGATCGCCTCTCAGAGTAGTAAAATGGTGCAAGCGGAACCCGGGGAACCAATCTGTACCCTTATTTCATTTACGCGACAGAAGTCTGGTTGTGGAGGGGCATCAACCGCTCTTTGACCATACAGTTTCATCATCCGTCACGGCCGAACAGCACCACCTTTATTTAGCGGAACCCTGACTCATCATCCCCAGTCAAATCCCATGAGGAAGACAAAATGGCCCGAACCCTAGAAGGGAGGGGAGTGAATCGCGACCACTGCAGTAGAGTGACACAAAATATAAAATATATATTGACACACTCTTTACAAATAAACAACTTTAAAAATCGCATTGATTGATTGAACTTTTTAGCCAATAATGATTACGGCACTTTGAAATTATATATTTTTTTAAATTTTATTGCTGCGATGATAAAGTGACGTGGAGCATTCTGACCCTCTGGATGATGTGAAATTGACTTTTGGCCCTGGCATCAATAAATGTTGAAGACCCCTGATCTAATGTATAGCAATTAAATGTGAATAGTACAACGCCTTTACTGCGAGAAGAAATAAGCAGATGACACCACTGTGGTGCCATGTCTTAATATCTAAAAAAGATGCACCTATAATTCAAATTGCATAAATGCTCTACTCCGGAGAAGAAGTGGTTTATGATATCCATGGACCACCTCACTCACTCAAAAATCCACGAAAATTTCATCTACAAATGGTCTAGATTCAATGAAAATGATGATCAATGGGTACAATACATAAGTAGGTATGAACACAAATAATTAAAATAATTAATGTGGTGACCACCCAAGGACAGCCACAGGTACTTTTTGTACTGAATTATGGATATTTTCAAGAGCACATTCTACTAATAACTCCAGGGACCCTGTATATTCTCATGAAGTTCAATGAATTAAAGCAAAAAATATACTTACTGCAAACGTTTGTACTGAACTTTCCTTTCCTTTCCTGTTAGAGGGTCTTTCAGACGGGCATCATATCGGGCATAAACCAACAGCTGACAGATTTTACGAAACCGACTTTCCCTTGGAACAGCAAAGAGGGGTGTATCAAAGAAAGGGTGATTTTCTCTAAGATCCTCTTCTCTTTGATTCCTGTAATCCAAGACAATATTCCAAATGTTTAGAAATTTTCATAATCAATAAGATCCAAAACTATATGAAAGAATTTCATTAGAAACATGCATAATGTCACTTAAATATTAGCTGACTCCTGCAGGGCTATTCGGCTAATTGGGGCCATACTTATGGCCGGCCATAAGTTTCGTATGGCCAGACCCAAAATTACGGCCTATACTGATTCCACTCTCTGGGGGCCAAATCATATGGCCCAGCCAAAAGTCTTAACCCCCTATCTGTAGGAGAGTATGAAAATTGTAATTGGTACTGTAAGTTTGGTTCACTTTTTTAAACACTGGTCATTTTTTGAGAAGGTAGTTTGTTCCAACATGGAGATAAAATTAAAAAGAACTTTGTGCTTTCTTCTTTTTAATTTTAATAATGAATCGCTTTCACCAAGTTACGCCTCAAACAATCAATTCTATGGTCCTTAACCTGGACTCTTATTAAAGGATAAATTTGGATTTTCTTATAACACAGGTCTGGCAGCAGACACTGGAGATCTTTGAAAGAAGTGAAGAGCAAAAATCACGGACGAGAAGAAGCAGAAGAAATTTGTACCATACAGTAATTATAATATTCGTGAAATCCACATGTAATGAATGGAGTGAAGACGTGATATCCCCACGTAGTTCTAACCCCCTTCCTCTCCTTCCAATGGTGTAACTACTGTCTCATGGGTGCAATCAATTGTGCCCAAAAGCCTTAGAAATCCAGCCAATGCACAATATATAAAGACGAAATTAAAACTTTAAGTTCCATTTATGATTATATTATCTGAGGCTTAACTATAGGTAGCTGTATAAAATTATAACATCAATTTGAAATTATCATTCTTTCCTTGATTTGTGGACGGCATTTCTCCTATAAGCATTGACTTACTGAAGATTGCATTGCTACCAAAAAATATGTCTTGCCCTACGTTTCTTTGATATCCTCCCTCCTGAATCGTAAGGCAATGAGAACCTAAAATATAAAACATTTCAGAGCTAATATTTCAAGTTACCTGCAGCTTGTCGAAATAAAAAAGTAAGAAATCAGTTAGCAAATGTATCACAGAAAGCAAATCAAAGCCTGTTCCTCCGTACACTCCAACGTAGCATCCATTAAAATAGTATTTATAACTTTTTAATAGAGATGTGCGAAAAATATCTGCGAATACCTCGAATACTAGAAAGTATTCAATACTCGAGGTCTTGAATAATTATGCAAAAGGTACTCTCTCGAATACTTCGAATACTTTGAATTTCGCACCGTACACTGTCGCACACTGTCGTTGGTAGTTGACTCGGAAAATTGTAAAGTAGTCATTTAGTGCTTGCAGCGCCGTTATAGGCAAGTTGACAAACTACATCGAATTCGCCGATTAGAGCAGTGAAAAGAGTTTGACATGGGGAACTGAAAATGATTGGGTGAAAAAATCCGAAAATCCCCGGTTTCCCCCACCAGGAGAACCTCAGTGCCGTAGGATAGTAACTACGTAGCACAATTCCAAAAATCTGCTACCCCCTCCATCCATCAGCCCTCGTCCTCCGATGCTTTCCTCCTCTCCGAAATCAAACAAAAGGTGAAAAGGTCCCAGCTCATGCAGGGTTCGTATTACGAAGACCATAAATGAAAAGCTTCAAAAGAAAATATCAAGTTACAGGAGACTAATAGAATCCTGTTTCACCCTTCCCTCTTCCTCCCCTACTGACCTTTCTCTGCCTACCTACTTCGAAGTTCCCCATTTCTGGAGGTCAACTGCTGCATGAGTACCGTGGGATAGTTCCATTAGCGCATTTCCCAAGATCCGCTATCCCCCTCCATTCAGCACTAGCCCCCCCTCTGAGGCTTTCCTCTTCTCCTAAATAAAAAAAGGTCCCAGCTCTTGCAGGGATCATATTACGGAGACCTAAGCTTCGAAAAAAATATCAAGTTACACGAGAACAATAGAAACATGTTTCGCGCCCCCCCTATTCTCACCCACTGACCTTTTTCAGCCTACCTGCATCAAAGTTCCCAGTTTCTGGAGGTCAACTGCTGCTTGAATCATCTATTAGCCCAAAAGGTGTCTAACAATGACTTTCGGCAATTGATATTACACCTTTATTGGATTGAAATACTAGTAATGTGCGCGTAATTTAAAAAAGAATAAGACCAAACACGACGCATTTCTGACTTTATTTAAGCATTTTACGCGAGGAAATAAATGTCAAAATACGACGAAGACTTAGCATTCTGGCGAGACTCGATATGAGTAGCAGAGCTTCTCGGAACTTGATGTGGTATTTTTTTCCGAAAACATTTATCAAGTTACAATTTATGAGTTATGCTGTAAATCTCTATTGTTACAGTCACAGACGAAGGGATATATTCTCAGGATATTTGGTTTCCCTCTGATAGCAATTCGAATTCATCTTCTTATCTCGTGAGAACTTCCATAGATGGACTGAAAATAATTGAAGAAAATCCGGTGGAGAAGCACGTGTATTTTGCAAAATTCCTCAGATTGTCCGCTAGCACTTGACAGAAGGAGTGGGGGTAAAGCGAGCTACCTGTTGAAAATAAGATGTTGGATGAAGCTGAGTATCAGATGGGCATGCCGCTGAAGTGGTGTTTGGTTGATAAGAACGTATACATCAGACAGAAATCCATCGTAGCAGTGTAAATGCTGAGACGGCATGCAATAATTTTTTCGCGAGGTGGTGTGTCCCCTAAGGATATTTGAAAGAGATGCTAGTAGAATCAACTATATGCCCAATTGTTTCCATAAAATTAAAATATTCCATTAATCTTGTTTCCTGCTGCATAGGCAACCGAGTCAAACATTCCCCCAATCATCGTTTATAGTTGTTGGGATCCAGGTGCCGGCCGAGAGAGTCAACTGAGGCGGCTGACTAACGGAGGCGGCTGACTAACGCAGAGCCTGTGCGTCATCACCTGCTGTTCGCATAAAAGGCCGTGGCCCGGCATGACGGGGGCAGTATACAACTCGACGTCAAGCCTCGATGTAACGGAGTGACAATAAATTGTTGAACCCGGAGTTGGTGTTTTATAATTAAAAGAACCCTACATGGTGGCAGCGGTGCCAGGAACGCAGCGGCGAGATCCACATAGCGGAAGGCAACAGCACGTTCGTGCTAACAGCAGGCGTGACGGCGCCCTCCCAATTTTCTTTCGTGGCGGAGGATTGGCCGCGATGGGCGCAACGTTGGGAGAGATACTGGGTTGCGTCTGGGCTGAAGAAGCAGAGCGACGAGGAGCAACTCAACATGCTGGTGTACGTGATGGGCGAAAAGGCGGAAGACGTACTGCTTAGCCTACAGCTGTCAGCAGCGGATAAGAAGAAATACAAGAAGGTATACGAAGAATTCAAGAATCACTACATGGGACGGGTAAACATCGTATACATGAGGGCGAAATTTAACCAACGCTGCCAGAAGGAGGGAGAAGCAGTGGATGAATTCATCTCAGACCTGTATCGCCTCATACAATATTGCGAATATGGGTCACTCCAGGACGATCTTCTCCGAGATCGAATTGTGGTCGGAGTCTACGACGCGAAGCTGTCGCAAGCGTTGCAGATGGATCCGGGCCTAACACTGGAAGTGGCTCTACGGAAGGCACGTCAGGCGGAAGAGGTGCAGCGCCAACAGGGGCTGCTGAGAGGCACCCAAGGGTCAACGCATCGCGGAGGGGCATCAGACTATGAGGTTAGTGAAGTAAAGAAGAGGACTAAACCAATTAGTGGCAAGCGAGCATCACCAGGGGGATGCAGCGGACAGAGCCAGCACCAGAGATGCGGCAGATGCGGGCGTAGTCCTCAACACGCGTTCGCAACGTGCCCCGCGAGACAGTCAACGTGCCACGCGTGCAGTAAGAAGGGTCATTGGAGAAAAATGTGTAGATTGCGGAAATCCGTGGGGACCGTCGTAGTCCGGGAAGAAGACGACGAAGAAGATATTTATTACTTGGGAATTGTAGATACTAATGTAGAGCCATGGTGGGTCACAGTCACGCTGAATGGTGTCGATATTAAATTCAAAATAGACACGGGGGCAGACGTAACAGTGATAGGGTCCCTCGTGGTTGAAGATAAATTGCAAGGAATTAAATTAACCCCTACGTCTAAACGACTGGCAGGCATAGGAGGGACGAACTTTTGTGCGAAGGGAAGTTTCAAGGCTAAGCTGCAGTGGAAGGAAAAATTGTGTGATGAAACAATTTACGTAACTCCCGGGGGCAGAGAGGTATTGCTAGGGAGGCCAGCTATTCAGAAGTTAGGAATATTAAAATGGGTCGGGGTGACTTCCTTACGTAACGGAGCACCGGAGAAAACATTCCCTGCGTTATTTAATGGACTAGGAAAAATGGAGAAGCGGTATGAAATTCGATTGGAAGATAATGCAAGACCATTTGCAGTGACTACTCCGAGAAGAGTGCCAATTCAGCTATGGGAAAAGGTAAAGGAAGAGCTGAAACAAATGGAAGAAGAAGGCGTCATATCCCCGGTTGACGAACCAACAGAGTGGTGTGCACCGATGGTCGTCGTTCCCAAGTCAGATGGAAAAGTAAGGATATGTGTCGATTACACGAAGTTAAATGAAGGAGTACGCCGAGAACGACACATGCTACCAGCAGTGGATGAAATTTTAGCCCGTCTAGGTCAAACTAAAGTAATGAGTAAACTCGACGCCTGCAGAGGGTATTTTCAAATACCGTTAGAAGAAAAGAGCAAGAAAATGACGACATTCATCACGCCATTCGGAAGATATTTTTTCAACCGCGTCCCAATGGGGTTGGCATCATCGGGAGAAAATTTTCAGAAACGAATGTCGGAAACATTAGCAGGTTTAGAAGGTGTTGCCAATTTGCTCGATGATGTCCTAGTGTTTGGTGAAACGAGGGAGCAGCACGACGAGCGCCTGGAAGTCGTGTTGAGAAGGCTTCAGGAAGCAGGAATCACCCTGAATTATAATAAATGCAAATGGAGAGTAAACAAATGTCGATTTTTAGGACATGTAATCTCGGCAGAAGAAGGATTACTTCCTGACCCGGAGAAGATAGAAGCTATCCGCGAGATGGAAAGACCCAAGACAACAGAAGCGGTGCGGCGTTTTCTGGGTATGGTTCATTACCACTTAAAATTTTTGGATCACCTGGCAGACATGACACAACCATTACGAGAATTATTATCTTGCAAGGGGATACTTCCTTGGACTGAAGTTCACGATAAGGCATTTGCAGCGATCAAGAAGAGGCTCACTGAAGCGCCCGCATTGGGGATTTATGATCCAAACAGAAAATGCAGAGTGTCGGCAGATTCGTCATCGTATGGTTTGGGGGCCGTTCTAGAGCAGAACCAAAACGGGGTGTGGAAAGCCGTAAGTTTTGCGTCCCGATCCCTAACGGACACGGAACAAAGGTACGCGCAGATAGAAAAAGAAGCGTTGGCTTTGACTTGGGCGTGTGAGAAATTCACCTCATACATCCAAGGATCCCATTTCATTTTAAGGATGGATCATAAACCATTAGTGCCCTTATTGAGTACCAAACCATTAAGTGATTTATTCGCGAGATTGCAAAGATTTTGCATGAGACTTCTGGGCTACCAGTACACTATTGAGCACGTTCCTGGTAAATTGTTTTATACCCCAGATATGCTTTCCAGAGCACCACTGGCCAGGAGACCACGGGATGAGGACATAATTATGGCAGAAAAGGATGAAGCGATGGTGAAAGAAGTAATAAAGGCTCTACCAATGTCAGACACCAGGCTGGAAGAAGTCAGAGAAAAGCAAGAAAGAGACGACGTCTTAAAAGAGATAAAGCAATACGTTCGTAATGGCTGGCCTGCGCACAAAGAAGACCTTGAGCTGCCGCTGTGGAGATATTATGAAGAAAGAGGATATCTCAATGAGGGAGAAGGATTGCTTATGCATGGACACAGAGTTGTTATTCCGAAGGAGTTAAGGAAGGAGATGCTCGATAGGTTACATAAAGGTCATCTGGGAATAGGGAAATGTAGGGAAAGAGCACGAGATGCAATTTGGTGGCCAGGAATATCGGCAGACATACAAAATGCAGTTGAAAAATGCGAAGAATGTCTGGAGAGGCGTCCACAGCCCGTTGAACCCCTGATGCCAACTGCAGTTCCGGAAAGACCCTGGATGATGGTAGGAATGGATATCTTAACCGTCCGCAATCAGAGCTTTTTAGTTGTTGTAGATTATTTTTCCAGATATCCGGAGGTGGCGAGGTTAACAAGCACTACCGCAGCAGCAGTCATCGGAAAAATCAAAGCAATTTTCGCTAGGTTTGGGATCCCAGAAATTGTTAGATCCGATAATGGGCCACAGTTTAGAGGAGAAATGTTGGAATTCGCCAAAGAATACGGATTCTGGCTAATAACGAGCAGTCCATTATTAGCGAGAAGCAATGGCCAAGCAGAGTCAGCAGTAAAAATAGTTAAAAACATTATACTGAAGGAGAAAGACCCAAATTTAGGATTACTTGTCTACAGGTCAACACCCCTGGAAACCGGATATAGCCCAGCAGAGCTGTTAATGGGAAGAAAATTACGCACAAACCTTCCCATTTCTTCATACTCATTGCAGCCATCGTGGCCGAACCTGAGGGAGCACCGGGAAAAGATGGGAATAAAGAAAGCAAAGGCTGCCGAGAAGTACAATAGAAGACATCGAGCTCAACCGCTGCCCGAGCTGAAACCATGAGACCGAGTTTGGGTGACTGATAGGAAACACTACGGGAAAATCGTCAATAGACGCAACGAGCCGAGGTCATACGATGTGGAAGTTGACGGCGGCTTTGTTCGGAGAAATCGAGCATTCCTCGTAGCGGCCAAATCGGTGGCGCAGAGCAGCGGGTCCGGAGCGGGGGAATTCCATCAGGGTGAAATAATGACAAGAAGCGGGCGGGTGGTGAGAAAACCAATATGCATGTGTGAGAGATAAGAGGCTAACACTTTTCTTTCTTGCAGAGAAGGGAGGGTGTTGGGATCCAGGTGCCGGCCGAGAGAGTCAACTGAGGCGGCTGACTAACGCAGAGCCTGTGCGTCATCACCTGCCGTTCGCATAAAAGGCCGTGGCCCGGCATGACGGGGGCAGTATACAACTCGACGTCAAGCCTCGATGTAACGGAGTGACAATAAATTGTTGAACCCGGAGTTGGTGTTTTATAATTAAAAGAACCCTACAATAGTATTCGAGGTATTCGAAATTCGAGGTATTCGAATATTCGAGCAATGATTTAATATTCGAATTCGATATTCGAGCTCAGGAAATCTGCTATTCGACCCATCTCTACTTTTTAACTGTGGGTAAGCAAATGCCAAGTCCATCCACTATCTCTACTTACAAGGTAAGTAACAACTCCTTTTGACGCCCAGAAATATTTAATGAAAATATCATCATCATATACAAAGGGATTACACGTATCTCTTCTCCTCCTTTCCAGATGAAATCAACGTCCTTCTTTTATGTATCTAGCCAATTCCCATTGAATCAACATAATACTGTTATCTTCCACACAATATTCATATACCGTATATGTCTGAACATAGTCCCCCCTTTTTTTCCCAAAAAATGCCTGTCGTAAAAGTAAAGGGGGGGACTATATTCAAATGCATTTTTTTAACTTTTCCCGAAACTGAAGCCTCAAAATTAGGGGGGGGGACTATATTCAGACGGGGACTATATTCGGAGAAATACGGTATTTCTTGAAACAATCGCTATATAATCAATGACACTTTGTAAATTTCTTTTATAACTCCTTAGGCATACAAAATTATCTCATATGGCCCGTGTTATGACTGCCTACTAGGCTGGTCATAATATTACAACCTTTAAGACTTATGGCCTTTCGCTCAGAGGTGAATCACTCGAAGCCACACGCATGTCCCAAGGCCATAGTTATTGCCGATTTTGACTTATAGCACAGCCATACGATTTGTGGAATAACCCTCCTAAACAGCTTCCTGTCTTCCTGCTTGTTATAAAATAAAAACAACTATAACAACAATAACTATTGCACTTAAACCTAGGGTGACCAAAACCTTTTTTCTTCATCATTTCCCTGTATTTTCCTCCATAATATCCTAAGAAATTGCTTACCACGTGTTTTCTACACCTCCCAAAAGTACAGATACATAAATTTGGGGGAATGAGACCAGAAATCAATACAATTACATATTATCAAAATAGATTTACATTTTTATGAAAAAATTGTCAAATAAGAATGAACACACTTCTCAAACTAGAAATTTATTTTTACGAAAAGGTATTCTGATAATAATTAAAAATTTAAAAAACGCAACAGAATGGACAGAAAAATAAATAAGCATATCAATCAATCCTCAGTCTTGAAACTTTGTGCGAAAATACTGCAGTCTAACATTAAGTGACCAAAAAGTAATGACTCAGAAAACACTGAAAAATTGTCTAATAATTATTAATTTCCACATTTAAAAAAATTCCAAGATAATATATGTTTCCTTGTCATTTCCCTGTCCAATTCTGCAGTATTTCATTTCCCTGTCTTTTCCTTGTTTTCCCAGTTTGTGGGTACCATATTTAAAATGGGGCTCCAAAAACTGATCAATATATAACTAAGTGTTTTAGAAGATGAATTCATTACATTAGTTTATCAAATTATATTTTAAGAAGTTTTATTCCTCAAATAGAGCTTTATCAAATAGTACTTAAATTTCCTAGAACAAATTATGAACATTGCTCATCAAGTGGGTAAAAATGGCAAGAAATTCCTGATTTGGAATACAATTCCTAAATATTTACTGGTTCTATAGAGATTGGTAGCCACCATGATTATGTATAGTTCACCTTCTCATTTCAGCTTGCTGTCTCTTGGCTTGAAGAAGCTTTATGTCCAAATCTTGTGGTCGTCTCGAGGAAGAGGATGATGCAGCAGCAGCTGCAGCGGCTGCGGATGCGGCTGAGGAAGAGCAAACCATCATGGCACGGTTCATGGCACCAACATCTCCATTTTCAGCAAGGTGCTCATAGGTCTGCTTAAGTTTGACAGACCCCCCACTACGAACACTACGGCGCACAGACCTGTAAACATTTTCATGAGTCAGAGCATGATAAAAATATTTCTACAATCATGACCTGCATTTCATTCAAGCTATTCAAACTCCGCAAGCAATTTTAGGGAAAAAAGCAATCATAGCCTATCATTCTTTGGTAACCTATTCCAAATGCAGAATAATAAGCTTTAAAATGCATACCTGTAAAATGAAAAAAGCAAAAATATCCCTTTTTCTTCCTTGGAAGGCAAGCCCACTTTTGGCTGCCAATACAATTATGAATGAAAAATGTGTGCCAATTAACATTTTACCAATTCTTCTAATTAGTGTTAGGATTTAAAGCTGATGAGCGGAGCTAATTTACACAGCAATACCTCTTGATGTCAACGGCAAGCAAAGGAGAGTGCATAGGGTATGCAGGGTCAACTCAACCCCATTAGGGATTGCAAAATTCAAAACAGGATTAGGAAAGGTAAGAAAAGCAAAAAAATCTAATTCAATGCAGTAAGTCTTCCTTATTCATCAGATATAAAATAATTTTTAATGATTTAAAATAGTCTCCCTATTCACAGAAGGTTTCAGATGCTGATGCCAGATATGGAATAAAAACATGAGCATGATAAAGAGCAATACCATTCTAAATCTACATAGATATAAATGAAAAGTGACTTGGTGACAGATGATAAAAGAGTTCCTAAATATATCAAGCTTCAAAGTCAGAAAAAGTAGTACATCTATATGACAACAGCACAGTAGACTCTCAGACATTCAAGGTATTAAGGCACATATTATGACAAAAATATAATATGATATTCTTACATGGACATATTAATACATGACTCACTAATACATGACTCACTTTATGAATTTAGCTATAGGAGAATAAATATACCTATTATAGAACAAAATATTTCCCATTTACAGCTATCCAAATCAAGGGATTAGGTAATGCTGAATTGTTTTTATTGAGAGAAATGCTTTTCTATGATATTATAACTGGGTTTCTCAATCCATTCAATAAGGATATTGCTACTAAATATGTTGAATTCAATAACTATCAAGAAATATTAAACAAAATTCATACACAAACTTCATTAACTTATATGTACTATACAAAAAATGTGAGTCAATAACTGATAAGATATCCTGATGCATAAGAAATCACTATCATGGTTTAGAAAAATACTGCACAAAACTTGAATGAAAAATTAGATATACTGTGGAAGCTGAAGATAACAAGTAGAATCAAGGGCTGAAAAATCACTCATCACATCTGAAGCTGAACAATGAAGCACATCAATTCATCCTACCTTTCTGTTTTTCTTTCCTATCAGCGCTATTTGGAAAACGTATAAAATCTGTTTTTGTTTAACTTGCATCTCTGACTCTGCATATCAAATCTACCTAAACAAGTATGCACAGTAAGTACAAGCAATAGTACACAGATGCTTGGCTCTCTGGGTAATCTTGGCTTTCAAGTCCAAAGACTTAATTTCACAGATATGATGTTAACATAGTTTAATTTAGTTCAATTAATGACATAAGCTGAGTTTACAAGGGAACATTATGGATGGAAGAAGGACAATACAATCACCCCACCACAGTGTGTGGTGATGTGACTATGGTGCGGAGTGATGTTGATAGATGCTTTCCCAATAATCTGCTCTGACTGGTCTGACCCATAGTAAAAAGCAATAAAGCTGAGTTAACTCCATAAACCACACTGAAGTCCTTAACTACCATGTAATTGGCTAGATGCTTGCCCACTGTCTTCCCATTCCACTTTTGCATGGACTAGGTTAAAATAAAATATGAAAAAGTGCAATCCTCTCACAATATGCCATGGAAGGTTGTAAATTATTAGTAAATCACATCACATACTAGAATTAAGCATTGGCTGTAGCATTAATTAGCAAATTTTGATACATTTTTCTCCTCTGAGATAGTGCTCTGATATCCTTACAATCAATTAAAATGCATGAATGACGACTATGAAGTTCACTTCCAAATATTAAAATTGGAAAATAAAATTAATTCCCAAGTGATTTTTCAAGAAACACTGACTGTATTTGAATAATGCATCGCAATGTAGTCATGCTGAAAAGCAAGCTTGCCCACAACATAACTTGGATAAGTAGTAAACCCCACAGTGATGCTGAGACTATACTAGAAGTAGACAAGCTTCAGATCTGGATTTGTAACTAGTAATTGACCAATAAAACAGTCACAAAAGAATGAGTTTGAGATGAGCTCTCACCCTAATCCTACATGGCTCTAATCAGTCTGACATGCAGTCTCAAGGAGATCTCAACACCGACCTGGCGATTGCCACGAAGTTCAGAGCATGACCTCCAGACTTCTCTCTGCAGAAAGCTACACTGGCTAAAATGTAGGATAGCTAGGATTTGTGAAAACCCAGCACCTGCGAGCTGGGTAGCTATTCAGTTGAGCTGTGCCTAGTGATTAAATTGTAGTGGTTAACAACATTGTACGTGTGATACTTTGACAGAAAGGGACCAGAGAAAAAAAGAATCCTTCATCTATATTTGGTGCTATTATTTATGGTACCACCCAAAAATGGATTACTTTTACATTAATGAGATGTGCATGTTGTTCACACTGAAGATATTTATCTGATGATAATAAATGAATACTATGGAAAGGGCTTATAAGCCTCACTATATCCATATTTTCTCCATGTTAATCATAGTTCTTTTGAAGGTGCACTCATTATAAAGCACTCTTCACTATACTATAGTTGGAGACTCATTGGTATGGGATACATTTGTGGTTATTAGAGTGAAATATTGTCCAGGAATGATGCACTAGAAGTGGTTCATGCATTAAGTATGGCAACTTTTTCATAACCATTTCCATATCTTTCTAATTGCACAAATTATAATCACAATTTGAAGATTTGATTGCATTTGCGTCATATGCATGTATTAGCATCATTTTGAGCTATTCAAGAGTCTATTGTGCTTCAATCAGCTGAAGTGCCAGAGTATATACTCGCAAAAATGACATGTGAAAATGAAAGCATGTAATAAGTGAAAAATAAAAGGAATTTATACAAATTTGTTTCAAATCATTAAATACCTATAAGATTGCTACTCCAATGAAAAATTGTGTATCAAACAGGAAATTTATAGAAGCAACATAGCTATATTGAAAAAAGTTAAAATAATCCACAGCAGGATGATGAATAACAATGACTTACTTTTCCAACTCGTCATCTAAACTTTTCACATCACTCACATGTTATAATTTGCTACCAACTTCAACTAAAGGAATATGCTTGATCTGTTGTAGATAACTGGGGATGGAGGAAGCATTGCACTTTACCTCTGACATGCTAATTCCTTTACATAAGTTAATATCCCTAAATTGTAGAGTAGGGTGTAGGCTGTGTTGTGGCAAAACTTTTCATCTAAATCTTGGTGCATGCTTGAGAAAAATAATTAAATAAATTCAGAAAAAATAGCTAGTCAAATTGTGAAGAAGCAGCACTAAAAGTCTAAACAAAATTCAAAATACTAATATTGCAGTAAAAATAGTAGTATAAAAGGTTGAATTAAGGCTTGATAAACAGAAATTTAGGGCTTAAGGCAAAAATTGAAGCAGTGAATGTAATCAAGGTAAAATGTGTTTAGGTTCTCATGTAATATGCAAAGCTGCCTTCTCATTTCCAATGCCTGAAATACAAAATAATGCTAGGTAGCAGCATTATTCTCGTGAATCAAAACCTACAAGATAGGATCAAACCAGTATACCAAACCATGCATCAATTGTTAATCAAGTCCAATCTAATGGATACTTGTAAGTTGTTTCATAGTACCTGCTTTGCTTCCATGGCCAATCCTTATTAAAAAAGTTTATGTAGCTTCGAAAGAGTGGCTGGCTTTGGAAATCATTGATGTATGGAATGAATGAGGGAAGGTTGCGATACAATCAAATGCATTAGGTAATAATTCAAAAAATAACATTTAATCACAATTTAAATTAATTCATATGCCTAATAAGTACTGAACAGTCAATTTACCTTAGCTGTTTGGCACTACTTATGGTTCCTTGTGGTTTTAATGCCCCCTTCCCTGGAACTAAAGCAACAGCTGAATCTCCAAGAAGAAGTCTCTGATTGTTGGAATCACTTAAGAGATTAATAAAAAGTGAAAGTTAGTCGCATGCAGCTAACAGATGTTACATTTGAGGAGTGAAAATAAATACTTGATAGCCAGTGATGACAATAATTACTAACTACAGCAC
The DNA here is from genome assembly GCF_921293095.1 of Ischnura elegans. NCBI lineage: Eukaryota > Metazoa > Arthropoda > Insecta > Odonata > Coenagrionidae > Ischnura > Ischnura elegans. Next base: position 96,474,334 of record NC_060253.1, read on the forward strand.
AAGAAATTTTCTAACTCAAACAGATACCATCACAACACTAAAATGAAGACACAGCCACCCACATTTAATGAAGAGTCCTAAGATGAAAAGGTGTTGAGATTGAATAAGTAAACCTTTCTTTTAAATTGAGATGGCTAAGGTCAAGGAAGTGGGGAGAACTGTGTGAACATTTTCAAGATTTATTTTTTAATTATTACATTGCTTAGTGGATCCTTAAAGTAATTTTCAATACACAGTACAGTCCCGATCATCTGGGCTAATAACGGGGAGAGACAGAACAAATACCTAATCATAAAACAAGGATAATCCAAACTTTCACTTAAATGTCTTGTAATGTTCATAATTTACGTGAAACAAACAATATATTATTATTTATGCAGTTATTCTGTTACTTAAGAGTGATTCCCGGACTAATTGAGAGCTTTCTTTGCCAGTTCGCTATATTTTTAGCAGAGATAACATGGTTGTACTTGTATTATTAATGCTCCATGTAAGGCCTGGTCTTGAAAACCACACATCCGTGGTTGTGTGATCATGGATACAGAAAAGTGGTTTGAACAAATGCTTCTAAACCACTGCCTAACGTCGGAAACTACACTATCAGGCACCACGCCACGTAGTCGTGTCTTGCACAAGTTGCCCGGGTTGCAACTGCTGCGCAACGTGTATCGGTGATCAAGGAGTCCGGTCACGCACTGCGAGGCTTCGAAAAAAAGAACACAGAATTCCCGTGAATGCAGCCACTGCGTGATCGCTTCCATTTTACAGAGGGGATTCTATCGGAAATAATAATTCCGGTGTATCCTAGCATTAATGCCGTAATTCCAATGATTTTGCGTCCGATTTTTTTTAAAAAGATCGCAGAAAAAATTGAGCAAGATTGAAAATCATGCACGGATAATCTGCAACCCGGATAAAACGTAGCCGGATAGTCGGGAGTCAGGTGTAACTCATTTTGAACACCAAAAATTGCTTGAGATTTTGAAGCCTTAAATTTTTTGAAGGATGAAGCGAAAGAGACATTTTTCTGACAGTGGATTGTTGTGATGCCATTTCGCAGTTACTTAAGTAGGGACAGACCCTGCAGAACCGTAGCAAGGAGGAGGGAAATGACACCCAGTCAAAATAAGATATTTATCGTGTGCAGATGAATGTAAATATTTAAAAGTTGTTAACAAAAGTAGCTTAATTGCTGCCAATAAAGCATCTTATATCAATCTTAGGGACACATTTCCTTCATTTAACAAATAAAATTTGTTAATTATTTCTAAGGGTTGCTTTAATTCCTGATTCTTTATAAAGTAGCTAAGTGGCGTTTTCTTATCATTTCAAGATAAATGCAAAAGATTTTAGTAATAACTATTTCTATCGAAAATTACTTAAAACATTTGGCTGGCATAATTCTTATTGCTGCCCTTTAGCAGCACATTTCTAAAGCTTGAAGAAGACATTTTGGAAAACAACTTTGTGAATCATCCATTACTCTGACAGTCAAACTAACTAAAATTAGGAATGAATTTAACCTTCAATTTGTATTATTTTAGCATACCTACAATGGTTGGACTTGGAAATTCATTTCTTCCAACTACTAAAACCTGTGGATTGCAGAAACTGCAAATGGGTGAAGTTTTGTTCCCTTATAGAAGACTTAATAGTATTTACCTTCTCTTATTGCAATCACTTTAATTTGTAACAACTGGAAATTTGTTAAATCAATCCTACAACTTATAATAATAGCTCCAATCATTTTCATGATTTCAGATATTCTCTCATTCACTCATATCATAACATAAAATTCAGGTAACAGTGACCAAATTGTAAGATTAGCATTGCTTTAATTCCTGATTCTTTATCAAGTAGCTAAGTGGCGTTTTCTTATCATTTGAAGATAAATGCAAAAGATTTTAGTAAAGCAAGAGAGAATTTGTGGACTCCTTGACCATTTTCCTTCACAATTTTAGTTACAATTAACGTTATAAAGCTTATTTTGAAGGAAAATTTATAGTAACAATAATAATGTCTGTAATGATCACAGGTTCCCCCAATTATAATCATTTTAAAATAATGGGACCATACATTTAAAAACATCCATACCCATGGATTCGAACCCGCGACCATTACATCGGTTTGCATCACAACGCCTTAACTCCGCCACCTCCGAGGATGGCTTGTACATTGTACAGATTGTATATTCTGTAACAGATTGCAGCTGCACCATTATGACGTTACATGCTAATTTGACTCAACATTATGCCCCATTGACTCTATATCTTAAGTTAGTGGCCCCACATTTTTGGGCTCCTTCAGAGCATCGACTATTACTTATAACATTTGGCTGGCATAATTCTCATTGCTGCCCTTTAGCAGCACATTTTTAAAGCTTGAAGAAGACATTTTGGAAAACAACTTTGTGAATATGAGGTTTTTATGCTCAAAATTAAAAACACTTTCTATTTCCTAAAATGGAAAGCCATTTGGCGGAGGAAATTTACACTGATTTCTTCTCAATTTGCTTCACTGCTCCCTTTAAATAGTGAAATAAATACTTGCAATTTTCCATAATAATGAAATTTATTACAACCTGGGTTTCAATGTTACTACAACATCTACACGGTAATCATCATAATAAATTTTATAATCGTGGAAAATTGCAATTATTTTGCATATTTCACTTCACCAAACTTGAATCTTCAGATTTTTTCCCATACTTTCCATCCCTCAATTTTCTTCCTAAAACTAATTTAAGAGCATTTCTTAACTTGTACTCACTCAATGATGTATGAAATGGCAGTCTTTCTCACATCACTACCCAAGCTGACTCGGACCTTAGGGGTGTCGTTGAGCAGTCTTAATGGCTTCTGTTTCCTGAACACCACCTTCCCTTCAAGGGTACCACCCGGGCCAGGACCAAGGCCTCCATGCACACCACCGCCAACGCCGCCCATTTCATCCCTCAGCCCCCCACCCAAGCGCCCTCCCATCCCGCCCATGCCCACTAAGCTCCTCCCCCCCACCCCACCTGCACCCCCACCCACCCCACCTCCTACCCCACCCCCTCGTACACCACCCTCCCCTTCACCGCCTCCATTCCCGTTGTCACTGCCGCTGCCCCCATCAGCACCCGCATCTCCTCTGTCATACACAAATTGTCTCATGAAGCTCTCACGCACCTACGGTGAAAATACATAAATAATAATATTATACAAATAAATTCATAGGGCAGGAAAGAAAGGGATAGGAACAAATAGAAGAAAAAGGACGCGAACAACGGTGCTGTGGTAAATAGAAAAAGCCAGAAATCAGAGGGTATAAAAGCAGCCTGACTGGGACTTGAACCCAGAACCTACTGGTTGGCAGCCGGGTGCTCTACCATATGTGCCACCCGGACCATGTTTACCATGATTTTGACGGGATTTATGCACAGAAAATTCCCTTTGCTTAGCCCGCAAGAGTAACCAATGGATGGCAAAGGGGCGGCTCACCACTCACCAACGGAAGAAATGGACAAGGATACAAGAATGAAAGTAATGATACACACTCACGTGATGGTTGAAATAGACAGGAACATGCATTTCGGGACATGCTGAGCCCAAGCGAAACAAGCCAATATGACCAATACACTACTTCATTTATTCACACGGCGCCTTAAGTGCAATAATAACTTTACTAGCCCAACGATCTAATATATTAATAAGGTATAAGGCAATATTATGAGTATATACAAACATAGTAACTAGGACGTTTACCTGCTAACATGCTTTTCATATCAGAGCTAAAATGCATCATTAAGGTATTCATAACCTGAACAATACATCTAGGTCAGTAATAGTCTTTTCAATTTCAATTTAAACAATTTACTGTCGTGTAGGCATTTTATTGTGCCAATGCTTCATGAATTTAAAAAGTGTTGATACAAAATTCATGACTCCCAATTCTTCAACTTCGACTCAACATTACTTCAACTTCAAATAGCATTTTTGCATTAGTAAAGTAAAAAATGTACTATGACAGGTCATATCGGCAGGAGTAACCTTATGCTGCGATGGCCATTTCCCGAGGATCCTGATTATCTCTTGCAGTGGTTGGTTTAGTCGCTATATCATGAGTAATATGATTTGTGCATCAATTTACCTCTAAGTTGTGGAATTAGTCAAGTAAAAAAATGTACTACAACAGGTCATGTCGGCAGGGGTAAACTCATGCTGTGATGGCCATCTCCCAAGGGTACAGATATCTCTCAAATTTTACAATTTTATACTTTCATGAAATAAAGAGGAAGTATTTGATAAATGGGTCCAGGAGCGAATCTATAATTCATTTGCACTTACTGTAAGAAACAATTACAGTATCCAAAATTGACGTCAATTCCTAAAAATTACTATATATTTTAAAATGTGAAGATAACATTTAAAACTTTTGCTACAAATTTTTACAAAAAATATTAGGCTCTTTTTATAATAATAGCACTGTTAATTTTCTTATAAGAATAAACTGACCTTAGGTAGCAGAAAATCTGATGGCACATTATGTATTGCTGCCATCTGAGGACTATCTGGGAAATGCTCAAATATGCGAAGGCGAAATGGAAGAGTCTCTTTGATCTCAGCACTCTGCTCACGAAACTTGAGCTGCTTCAGCTTCTTAATATCCTCATCCAATTCCAAGTTGTCAAGAATAACAGCTACAAACAAGCTGAGCACTATCTGCAATTAAAAAACACAAAAATGGAAAACATGTACAATGCACACACAAACTGTAATTACAGAAGAGAAAATATTTCTTGGCATTCGAATGAATGTTTTTCCCTTGATTTTTTCACATAAATTGTTCAATAATGGGACATTAATTTATTCATTCATCATTCTTTCATTTTTCAGATGTGATCAGTGTAAAAGATACAGCCAGAATTACTGAAGCAAAATTCAGGGTCTTTTACATCTTTGGAGCAGGATCACAGGCACAAAGCCAATACTTAAATTTTTCAACGATTAATTTTTAAACTTACACACTCTAACAGCAAATACTGCGGTCAACGTTATGCAACTATTCCATTATGCGATTCTTTAAAAAAATGACAATTATTCACTACAAATTCCAAACTCCAAGAGAAAAATGACACTTAATTTAATAATTGAATTATAGATAATTATTAGGGATGGACGGATCCAGGACTTATTTTCGGAGCCGGATCCGGATTGGATCCTTGATTTTCTGAGCCGGATCTTCGGATCCAAATGCATTTCAAATCTCTCCTTATAAACGAAGTAATTATTTAGGTTTCTTCTGGGTACATACAATCAAAGGAATGCTTTTCACTTTTACATACATATTTTAATATAATTATAATGATTAGAAATCATTTTTATAAGCTTTCAAATTTTTGTTTATTTTTCCAAAATGATAAAATCTTTAATTGCTTCAGGATCTAAATTGTTATGCTTGCGTCTGGAAATGAAAATAAGATTCAATCTTCAGATAAACCATTGACAGAATATTGATATTCCTCACATAAGTTTCCCCCGAATTTTGTCACTTTCTCATAGCATACTGACTTGTGTTTCACCCCCAAATGCTTCAGTTGCAGTGAGCTGGATTAGTTTCACGTCACAGTGCAAGCATATAGTTCTCATTATGTAAATAAAAATGTTTCTATACAATGAAAGAAATTTTTATTTATATATCATTTAATTAAATTGCAAGCGCACAATCTGCAGCACAATTAACAATGAAATAAAATACACAACCCTTGTAACTTTTCACAGGAAAATTATTTATTGGTACGACACGTTTCGACGCTGAGGAGTCATTCTCAAGTACATTCTCATGTACTTGATAATGAGAATGTACTTGAAAATGATGCTTCAGCGTCGAAATGCGTCGTACCAATAAATAACTTTCCAGTAAAAAGTTACCAGGGTTGTGTATTTTATTTCAACATGGATTTTCACAAAGTAAAAGCTGAATTGACTGAATTCACAATTAACAATTTTTATAACAACATTAGCGTCACATGGGACAAGTCGCGGGAACAGAACGAGACAACAGCTCAGTGAGAGGATGGGGTGGGCAGCAGAAGCACATAAAGGATAGGTGGAGGGGAAGGAGTGCGCTCCTCCCACCTTTCAAGCAAAGGCTAGGAATGAGGGAGTCAAGTACAAACATGTCAGATCTTGCTATTTTGTGATGCCTGTGATATCACAAAAGGCAGGCGACCTATGTGATATATACAGTTGGCATTTCCAGGCTGTATCTTATTGTTTGACAGTACTGATGCTACGCCTGTTTCTTTGAAAATTGTGCTGTTTGGACTATGTTGAATATTGGTATAGTCTTGTTGTAAGTAAAAAAAACTTAGTTTCAATCAGTTTGAGCTTAAAAAACCTACATATGTTTGAAATGCAAAGCATTTGGTCTCATTCTTTTTTGAATCTCGTGCACGTTATCCTATTGACAAAAACTATGGAGACATCTTCGTGTCCTGTAAGTCACTCACCTAGCATTTGTTCTCCAGAAACTGGGAGAATTGAAGCAGGTAAAATGATAAAGGTCAGTGTGTGAGATGGGATAGGGATGAAACACACTTCCATTGCTTTCATGTAACTTGATATTATCCTTCGAAGGTAATGATTTACGGACTGCGTGGTCTTGGAAAGGAAAAAATAATATCCGAGGCATGGGGTGATGGAGGGCTGAGGGTTTTTTTTTTAATCTGCAACGTAGCCACTTTTGACGTGGCTGTTATCCTATGGCATTGAGTTTCTCCCGATGGTTGTTCAATCTCTTTGTAAGAGTCACACTATGTGCCTGTCGTATTTTGCCGTAAAAATTTCCACGGCTGAAATTCTGTTGCATTACCCCTTTGAGAGCTTTTCAAATAAAATGCTTCATGAGTAAGACAAGCATCGCAGTGCAACGGCACATGCGAATGTAGGATCTGAACTCTTTCCACTACCTCGTATGGGATGCTGCATTCAAGAAGCATAAATTTAAAATTTAGGTTGTAGATCAGATGTCTTCAGCAAATTTGGCCCCAAAGTATCTGATGAAGGGCAATGTCTGCAGATATTTGGATCCCAGATATCCGATCCAACCATCTCTAATAGTCATTATAATTTTATGAACTAATTTATGTATTAATTTTCAGCTCCAAATCTACTTCCTTAAAACACTTATCTCTCCTTGTATTACAAAATATAGTTGAATATGAAAAGTCACTAAATGAGTTGTTACCATTCACACAAGGAACTATGCATTAGATTACTATTAATTATAGACCCCTCCTTTAAACTACCTACCAATGTGACAAACAAGTGGTATAAGATAAAGTAAATTGCCACCAAAGGAGCAAGAGTCTCCCTTGTTCTCAGCATAGTTTCATCCATTACTTCCACCCATGCTTCCTGGGTCAAAATCTGGAACATGGACATGAATGCCTGTAAAAAAATAAGTAAAGATGGTAAATGGTCAAATACCCAAAAGTCAAATTTTCTTACAAGCCACTATACATCATAAGTACAGTGGCGGAAAAAATTAACTCAAAGCTCATTGGTGTCTGAGAGCGGCCAGTTCAGGAACTACTTGTCTTCAAACATTTTGCCCTCGTAATGCTCTCATACAACCGGGAGTTTTAAAAGCAATCATTATCCCTTATACCGGGGAAACAATCATGCCCGTCGCATTATGACAAGGTGCAAAAGATCCAGCTACGAATTCTTCGCCATATTCTCCGAAGTATGCTTCGCCCTCGATTCACCTAGAATGGAATCTACTCTCGTCGAGAGTAGATTCCATTCTAGGTGAGTCGAGGTTAGAGAATTTCGAAAATTAGGATGCAAATCAATATAAATGTCTTACAACCGCATTTCTGATGCGAAATTACGTCAAATAATTGATTGTGAGATCTATTCTATTTCTAAACCGATGTAGAGTGCTAAAAGTAATGAAAAGTTCAAAGTAGGGACTAAATAAACAGCGGAAAACGCGAGCAGTCCAATTTTTCTATTAATTCGAAATAATATTAGTTCCATGATAATGATGAAATATTTTAAAAATGTATGTGTAATGCTCATTTTGTTGGAAAATTTAAGGGTAAGTCTAACCTCTGGTAACTTAATCATTTACTCAATGTTTCTAATGAAATACATATGCTAACGCCCAAAATTTCTCGATTGAGAACTAATGAGTTTGGGCGGTTCGGTGTTCTGCCTTTGCTCAGCTCTACAGAACTTCCGAGGAATTTCTGAGAATTCGTAGCTGGATCTTTTGCGCCTAGTCATAATCCGATGGACATGATTGTTTTCCCGGTATGAGGGATATATTGCTTTTAAAACTCCCGGATGTATGAGAGCAGTATGAGGGCAAAATGTTTGAAGACAAGTAGTTCCTGAACTGGCCGCTCTCAGACGCCAACGAGCTTTGCGTTAATTTTTTCCGCCACTGTACATTTCATTCAAGTAAGAAGAATTTCCATAAATTTTCAAGAATATTTTGAAGGAAAGAACAACACCAACATTTACCATACAAAATTTACAAGAGAATTTGAAACAAATGCACATATTATTTATTTAATAACACCTCAACAAAAGAATAGCAGAGAATATTAATGAAAAACTCTTACCTCAGGAAAGCTCTCAAACTTGGTAAAATCAAGAAGAAAGCAAAAAAGTTGCATAGAAATTGATGAAGAAATTATCAATAAACACATTGTAAAAATGATAAGACTCCCAAGCTTTTTTCCAGGGCCAAATATTTTGTAGACAAAGTCTTCCAACATTGGCGATGCTTTTATGAGACGAACAATCCTTAGAACCTGAAAAATGAAATCAATACTACTTCAGGATCACTGACTAAACCACTTCTCCCAATATGGTTGACTCAGTATTCATTTTCTACCAAAATAGAAAGAAAAGAAAATGGTCACAAGAACTAGGCAAGAGTAACAAAAGTGGTAAGAGTACGATCCAAGTATGTATGAGAGAGAGAGGTTGATAGGAAGCTAGGAGCATGGGCGTACCTAGCAAGGGGCAGGTGGGGGCAGCTGCCCCTCTCCCCTCCCCCCTAGAAGAAGCAAAAATCGCATAAGTCTTTAAGCAAAATCACCACTGAATTGAAACGAAAGTATTCAACAAATTTTCTTTAAACCCACAAAAAATTATACATATTAGTATAAGATATGTAACTACAATAAAACTATTTTTTCAAGGAAATAATCTCATAAATCCCATGGCTTGCCTCCCCTAGACCATGGCTTGCCCCCCCTAGTTATGATCCTGGGTACGCCCTTGGCTAGGAGAAGGTGAAGGAGCAACAAACACTGACTACAGTATGCAAAGTGTTTGTGCCCAGAGGCTGAGACCACAATGATCACCTGAATAAATGTGTGCCGGAGGCATTAAAGTAAGGCAATTCTATTTTATATCATAATAATAATATAAAATAATAATAATATGGATGTAAGTAAATTTTAGGTCTTTTATCCTTAAATCCCAGATAGCACAAAGTAAGTGAGTTAACCGTTTCTTATAGTTTTCTTACGGAAAAAATTGATAAGTAGCTTATTGTAAGCTAAGGGACTTATATAAGGCAAGAGTAAGACGTTAGGGACGTTTAGGTAAGGAATGCCGTCAAATATCCTCAGGCAATGTAAGTCACTTCTGTTGGAGCGCCAAAGGCGGCTGAACAGCGTACTAAACATGCTACGCGGCTCATCTTGACATGAATTTAAAGGCTATTGGGGAAATTTAGCGAGTTTTTATAAGGGCTGAACAACTGATAACAGATTTTCCCGTAAATAGAAAAAAATTAATAACTGCAAGCAACCGGCTAGTGAAGATATAAAGCACAGTACAAGTACTCTATCCATGCGGCGGAAAGAAAAAAAAATACCATCAGGGTGGATCCGAACGTGCGACCCTTAGAACCGAAGTACTACACGCTAACCACTACACCACGGCAGTTATTGAGAACAGAAGGCGTAGTTACTAATTAAATATCCAATTATGTAAAAAAAACTTGTTTGGCATGTGCATGAAAAACTGAAAGGTCCATACATTTTAACATTTATGAATTTTAAATTATGGTTTGATAACCCGATGACTACAATACGTATATTAGATGTTCCTTCCGGTATTTTTATATTATTCCACGTTGGTATTCTTGGGAAATTGTGTTTTTCTTACGACCTTCGTTAAGCTATCAGTTCATAAATGTGAATGATTTTCAAATTATGGCGGTATGATGTTATTTCTCCTCATAATATAGAAGCGCCAATAATAAAAACATTGTTTTAATGCATAAAGGCCTTAATTAACACTCTGTGACGATGGGATAATAACAGCATCTACGGAAGTGCTGAAAGTTTGGCATCCATTTTGCCATTACTCTGGATGTTTGTCGTCCTGGCCGTAAGAAACCCATAACAAGCTTACTTGAGAAGCGACTTCCTTATTTCTTCCTTTCACCTTATCTCAATGACTTATAATGTGCTAGCTGGGATTAATATGGAGAGTCTCTGAGGTTCCAATGATTATTCAAATGAAATCATTTTTTTTAAATATGGTAGTCAGCCAATTTTCTATCAACCTTAGATGAAATAAGCTAAGTTTTGGTTTCAAAAATAAGCTATCGCAGTATTGATTAAGCATTTCCTTCCCATGATTTTTCATAAAAAGGCTAAGACGTTAATAACTTGGTGAAGGTTGTGATCTTAAATGTCGCGGAGAAAGTCAATTCCTGAAGGTGGAATGTATCATTCACTTGAAGCAATACTACAGTAATGGTTTCGAAATGCTCATATGCTGTGCTCCCACTGCGTTCAATACTTACCTGCCTCATAATTGGGCACATTATATGTCATGCAGTCCCAAGTAATTGCATTTTGCATCCATACAGACATTTTACAGGGTAAATGTGCATATTAATAGCATGTTCTATTTCCCGATGATAAATTTAACCTATCACTATATTATGGACAAATTTGGCAGCAAACTTGGCAGTCTTCAACTCAAGACTATAGTTCATACAGTTTCTATAAGCTCCCAATATGATACTTCTACTCCACAGTTTTATCCTTCATTTCTGACACTCACATGCTGTCACGCTTCAAATTTTTGTAGTTATATTCGAACAGGCTCAAGAAAACATCTTCATGAAATCCCGACGATCCTCAAGCATTCACTAACCCAACAAAATATGATATCTGTCCATTTCTCTATAAGCCTCAAGGGGACATTTAGCACATTGCATAGTGGAAGCGTATGGAACAACTCAACTTGGTGACACAGAAGTATTGAGAATGGCCATCCAGAGGACTCAATTGCAAACAATCAGAAATGCCATCTCGTTAAGGCTGGTTTTGCAGGAAAGATTTTCAGCTAATAATCGTAATGATAGCGGTTACTAAGATGTTGCAGACATCTCATTTTCATAGCAGAATCCAATTCTCCATCATGAAGAGTCTTACTTTCAGTGTGATAGTATTAAAGTAAATAAATGAGTGTAACATTTTGAAGCTTAAATCATATCGATTAGACTAATAATATGACACTCAATGGGGTTTCTAAGCCCACAAAGTCCACATTCTTACTTATATTAGGGATGTGCGAGTACTCGAAAATTTGAGTTGAGTCATTGGTACTTGACTCAAGCGTTTTGAGTAGCATTACGAATGTCGAGTCGAGTAGTTACAGTTATAGAGCTTTCGAGGTTAGTAGGTCCAGCAATCTGCCGACAGGAAATGCTATCATGAAACTCATGTAATAATACAGTTTTTAAAGCCCATAAATCATTCTTATGCCTTGGCCAGGTAGTTTCAGCTTGCTGTATACACTTTAGTTTCGACATGGGCACCGAATACCTTTCCGTCAGCCACTGTGGCCGATTGTCTTCCGACCCGGCGCACACTCGTCCGCAGTCGGAATAAGCTGGAATGAAGTCCAAAATGACCTTAATGTGGATAGAGACTTGAAACTTCGCGTAAATACTCATAAATTATTACCAGATATAGATTTATATGCCATTTTACATAAGTACGACATTTAGTGGCCCAAACATGACCAACTTTTGAAAACCATGTGCAATCTCGTTTTTCCTCGAAAATCTTTGAATCTATCCACGTGGTGTCGCGTTGGTATGATTTTTATGGAATAAAAATGCAATATTTCTTTGACTTGGTGCTTTACCTATACTTTCAATGACTTTTGAAGATTTTAGCTTGCATCTGTCTGGTTCTACAACGCAAAATGGCCGACCCGTTTTTCATGTGAAATTTGACTTAAAGTAGACATTATCTTTCATTAAAAAAATATAACTCAGAAAATTTGAACCACAACATTAATTAGAGATTTTTAAAGAGTACTAAGTAGAAATCTTGGAAATTAACGTTTGCGAAGAAGGAAATGAGAGTGATTTTTCAATCGCGTGTCGAGGCTGAGCTCTACGCCGCAGGACCCTGAGGCTCGGTAGCTGAGGCCGATTTTTCAAGTTTTTTGAAACTTCATTCTTGGAAATCCTAATTTAAAGCACAAATTATCGTCTTCATTGACCTAAAACACTAAACTGAGGATGTTAAAAAGGATTATGTATAGATCAACTTGACCATTTAATGCATTACTCGAGTGAAAATACTAAGGATTGGATATTTTTCGGAACCAACCCACGCATAAGAAATATGGCTTGGTTATTGAAGTAGAATGAAGAGATTAAGTCAGCATGCTTAAGAGAGAAAAATGAACTGTTTCTGTAAAAGGCAACAACCGATACCCTTTTCCCTTTCCACCTTCGCCGAGGTGAGTCGTGCGGAAAGGGGAGTTTTCACATCTCACAGCATCTTTTAGCCTTTTTTATTACTGCGTCTGTCCGATGTGATATTCATTTGTTGCATTTATTTTCTTCTTGAACTTAAAAAAACAAGAGTTATTGAGGTTGATTAAACGATGTGAGAAGTGTAGAAATTTTTTTGGCTCCAAAAAACTAAAGTTAAGTTCTATAGTTCGTTCGCTTCGTCCACTTGAATTCCATGAAGATTCAAGATCCTTAAAAATTGTTGATATAATTTTTAATAAAAATTCCAAAGGTTCCAAAATCTTGCAATTTTGGTAGGAAAGTACTTGTCCAGTCACACAAAAGTGTAGCAAAAGGCAAATTTCTGCAGGCAGTAATTCTGTAACATGAAGACGTCAAAACCTCCTGACTGAGCATGTAGAATAATTGATTTTTCTGCTTGAGAATTTGAAAGGGCCAAATATTACATGATTCATATATGTAGTATGTAATCTTTAATATAGCTGTGAAAATGACTATACTCAGGGCTCTCCCTAGAAGTTTGGATACATATATGACTTAAATGGTCGACATATTACTTGGGGTTAATCAATTTAAGTGTGCCTATGGAACTATTGAAGACACATTAATTTTCATTCATCTCCTACTTCTGACATTAACCATCAACGATCCTTATTATATTTGCCTTCTTACATTAGGCTAGACATTCATCATAGAAAATTGGAGTAGAATACATATATTGTAGTATGCATTGCTGTATTGCCTGTTTCAGAAATTATCATACTTGACGCGATAGTCGCAAGTAATTTTCAACTCGACTTGATACTCGACTCGAGATCAAAAAGTGCTATTAGCACATCCCTACTTAATATTAACTTCATTTGATAAAAACAGAATCTAAAGCCAGACATCTCTCTCTCCAAAAACCTTTTCTTTTAGTTAATAATAGTAGATTGCTTGCAATGGTAGTGAACTGATAATTCTCGACAGGAATGTAACATGTAGTAGACGAAAGTAGTAAATTCATTTATTAACTGGGCCTCAGGAGCAGAATACAGTTGATCAACTGCAAGGTTTTACAACAAAAAATTAACTTCTCAAATCAAAGTAAAGTTTACACTTCTACACAGTTTCAATAAATGGTTTTTAACACAACATAAACATCAAGTGTTCTGGCTTCACTTGGTGGAACCACGTTTCTATAGTGTGAAATAAATCACTTTGTGATGTTCCACTAAACTTTTTATTACTCCGACCCTGGGTTTCAACTACATATAGTCATTATCAAGGTCTATCAAGGACCAATTTAATGATTATTAAAGGCCTTGATAATGACTATATGCAGTTGAAATTCTCTCTCGTCATATAATTTGACCTTTGATTTACAAGTAAACCAAGATTTCTTAATTTCAGTTACTATTACGTACATTAATGATGGGGCACAAGCCACAATTAATACAATTTGACTTCTTTGATGGAGGAAACTACCCTATTCTTCATGCCCAAGGAAAAGTTATTCGGATTCACAGTAATTGTACCAAGATCTTGCCCACTAGCAGAAAAATGAGTTTCCCATTAATATTAACAGGCATACATCAGACGGTGTTAAATCATAAAAATAAATAGGTATAATTAGAACTGAAGTATTTTGCTCACCTGGAAGTAGGTTAATCCTGACAAATACAGTGCAGGAATAATGTGCAAAGTAGTTCCAATGGCCAATAAAAGCTCAAATTTGTGAATTGATTGTCGGAAGTATCCTCTGAATCCCAAGCACCATATTTTGAATAATGTCTCCAAATCCATAAATATAGTAAAGGCAACCTATGAAATATAATATGTAACTGATAAGGCATACAAATTTACATAACCTGACCTATCTTTCATAACCTACAGCAAAATGCAACAAATGAAGCAAGTAACGGGATGAGGTCAAGATATAAAGAAAGAGTAGAAAATATGAAGAAGTTTGTGTTTCATTTACTAAAAAAGGAACTTCACTAAGAGTTGATATGGCAACAATTGAATATACTTAAGCATTAGACTTCATTTTAAATATAAGCATTCAATAAAATGATATTTTAGGGGTAAACATATCACCAATATGGCAAACTTACAGCCTGTATTTTCCAGACATTAACTAACAAAGTGATTTCACAGTAAGGTTAGTCAACATTTAAGATGTTACAGCTCATCCCTGTCAAATCCAGAGGCATGAGAATTTCACACATCCAGGGTAGAAGTGCTAGTTCCTCTCCCTCTGCCACATTGTACTTCAAGGATTCTGTTTGGGGTGCCCAAAGGTAAATTAGGGTTGGAACCCCGGACCCTTTGACCAATAGCCCAATGCTCTACCCACTAGATGAACAAACTTCCCTTATACACATTTCTAAGATTAAATTATTGTGTAGAGATGGGTTGAATAGCAGATTTCTCAAACTCGAATATCGAATTCGAATATTAAATCATTGCTCGAATATTAGAATACCTCGAATACTAAACAATGAATGCGGGAATGTTTGACTCGGTTGCCTATGCAGCAGGAAACACAAGATTTTTGGGAACTCATTTTGATTTCCTTTAAAGGATTCAAACAGGAATTTAGCTGATTAATGGAATATTTTAATTTTATGGAAACAATTGGGCATATAGTTGATTCCACTAACATCTCTTTCAAATATCCTTAGGGGACACACCACCTCGCGAAAAATGATTGCAAACTGTCTCGGCTTTTACACTACTACCATGGATTTCTGCCTGATGTATACAATCTTATCTACCAAATGCCATTTCAGCAGCACGCCCATATGATACTCGGGTTCATCCAACTTCTTATTTTCAACAGGTAGCTCGCTTTACCCCCAATCCCGCTGTCAAGTGCTAGCGGACAATCTGAGGCGTTGTGCAATAAACACGCGCTTCTCCACCGGATTTTCTTCAATTATTTTCAGTCCATCTTTGGAAGTTCTCACGAGATAGGAAGATGAATTCGAATTGCTATCAGAGAGAAACCAAATATCCTGAGAAAATATCCCTTCGTCTGTGACTGTAACAATAGAGATTTAGAGCACAACTCATAAATTGTAACTTGATATATGTTTTCGGAAAAAAATACCACATCAAGTTCTGAGAAGCTCAGCTGCGAGGATATCGAGTTTCGCCAGAATGCTAAGTCTCCGTTGTATTTTGATATTTATTTCCTTACGTAAAATACTTAAATAAAATCAGAAATACGTCGTGTTTGGTCTTATTCTTCTTTAAATTACGCGCACATTACTAATATTTCAATCCAATAAAGGTGTAATATCAATTGCCAAAAGTCATTGTTAGACACCTTTTGGGCTAATAGGTGATTCATGCAGCAATTGACCTCCAGAAACTGGGAACTTTGATGCAGGTAGGCTGAAAAAGGTCAGTGGGTGAGAAAAGGGGGGGCGCGAAACACGTTTCTATTGTTCTCGTGTAACTTTATATTTTTTTCGAAGCTTAGGTCTTCGTAATATGATCCCTGCGAGAGCTGGGACCTTTTTTTATTTCGGAGAAGAGGAAAGCCTCAGAGGGGGGGGCTAGTGCTGAATGGAGGGGGATAGCGGATCTAGGGAAATGCGCTAATGTAACTATCCTACGGTACTCATGCAGCAGTTGACCTCCAGAAATGGGAAACTTTGAAGCAGGTAGCCAGAAAAAGGTCAGTGGGTGAGAAAAGGGGGGAGGGCATGAAACAAGTTTTTATTGTTCTCGTGTAACTTGATATTTTTTCGCAGCTAAGGTCTTCGTAATACGATTCCGAGCTGGGACCTTTTGTTTGATTTCGGAGAGGGGGAAACGGTCACAGTGGGTGAGGCGAGTGCTGAATGGAGGGGGATAGAGGATCGTGGGAAATTCCCTAATGTTGCTATCCCACGGTACTGAGGTTCTCCTGGTGGGAGAAACCGGGGATTTTAGGATTTTTTCACCGAATCATTTTCCGTTTCCCTCTTTTCACCGCTCTAATCCGCGAATTTGATGTAGTTTGTCTACAACTTGCCTACAACGGTGCTGCATGCACTAAACGACCAGAGTTCTTTATAATTTTCCGAGTCAACTACCAACGACAGTGTGCGACAGTGTACAGCGCGAAATTCAAAGTATTCGAGAGCGTACCTTTGGCATAATTATTCGAGACCTCGAATATCGAATACTTTCTAGTATTTGAGGTATTCGAGTATTCGCGGATACTATTCGCACATCTCTATTATTATGTCATAACCTAAATCCACCACACACTTAAGCCTCACTTTGCATGGCAGGCTAAAATCAATCAAGTTAGACATGATTTTTTGTGCAAAATGTTTGAAGCCATTTAATGTATGTTTCACATAAGGTGAACAAATGTGTGTTATGCATTAGAATTACTCGGTTGGTACTTCATAAAAAGTATTTTTAAGCATTCGCATACTAAATCAATGAAATGATGATATTGCATGCATATTTCAATGGTTCTAAGAATATGACTTTAAGAAGTAAATGTTCTGCAGGTGTGCTACACGTAATATGAGTGTGCATTATACTTCCAATTTTTGAGACACGCAAGTAATAGCCAGTGGTACATAGTGCTACAGGTTATTCTTGAGTGCATGTTGTGCTAGGGAATTTAGGATGCAATGCTAATAGAACCTTAATTTTTCTAAAATGATGAAATGTAATTCTAATTGAATTAATGCATTTCCAGAGGTACTGTTTTTTTTATGGTCCAAAGACAAAAGCCCTAAGCCAACCAACAGCATGGCAGTTCTTAATATACATTTTTCTTGACGCCATCATTGAGATTCTCTGACTTTTATCATATTCCCTTGGCAAATTTTGAATCAGAATTTTTCCTGTTTTCCCTGCCCTGTAACAACCCTTGTGGGATAGAATTGTCCTCTGACCTGAAGATACTGCCAGTATTACCAGAGAATATGTCGCCATTAGACATCAAGCAACAAGGTGGGAACCCAGATTCCATGACTGCATCTACTAATTGCCACAAAAGCCTTCCACAGAGCTGGAATTGAGTCTACTATCCAGGAATGTTATTTTGACTAAGTAAAATCATTATAAAAATATATAGATAGCTGCACATACCTCAATGTAATAATAATTCTGATAAAAAGCTTCCCTTGGGGTTCCATCATGTCGAAACGTCATAGTAGATGTCACTACTCCATTAGCAAGCACTACTGCCATGACAAGAAGGCGAAATGAGGCCGAGCGGAGCACTGCCTGACAGACAGGGGGTGCAGAACCCCCACTTCCTTTTCCATCAACTTGGATCAGTTTCCACCCCGAATCATCACCAGAGAGCACCTGAAATGAGAAATCAAATAACACTGATCATTTTTATCTCTAAAGAGTAAGAAATTCTAGCACAAAATTCACACTGAAAAAATTACTAGAATTGACTGGGCTATGAAATAATATATTTTCATGCTCTCTCTCTCTCACGATCCAACACTTGAGTATGATACATTCAATAAAGCTTTCTGATTTTTAATACTACGAATGTTGGAGATGACTTTATTAATACCAACATTTGTAAGTAAAAAAATACCAAAACTGAGGTTGACTGATATAAACTAAGCAGAACAAAATTACAAAGAATGAAAGAGAGGCAGATTGGGAAACAACCTTTTTCCTAAACCAAAGATATCTACTCAAAAATTTTGCGACTAGAGATATACATGAGAATAGGCAAAGATTTACAGGAATTTAAATCTTGAAATTTTGTCAATAAATCTGTAATTTCAAATATTTCGATATTATTGTTACAAAATATCCAAATTTTTAACATAAAAAATGGCTTCAAATATATTTGGACTGTTAAATCATGGTAATAAAAGGTTAATCAAAATAATTCTATGCATGTATGCAAGGAAAAAGAAATGAATTGATTCCATAACATGTGTAAAGTATAAAATATTCACAATTTAAATAAATAAACACTTATCCCATAGTCATGTTAATGACATTGAATGCTATTTGTAGAAATATAAACAAAAGCGCATTCTTGGGAGTAAATTCCATTCAGTCCAAAATATTCATTTTTTCTTTAATGGACATTTTTCATTCTTGTTTACTATATGACACCGAAATAGTAAATTCCACCAAAATTATTTCTAAATTAATGAAAAACTATGCAATTCACGAGGATAAAAAAGGAACTAAAAGAGAAATTAAGTTTCGTCCACAGTAGGTGATAGGTGCTTCAACAACCAGTGCTGCGAGTTGCGATGCAAATCCAACTACAATTGCTGTGACAAAATTCTCCCAAAGGAGGCCATTGCTGCTCATCCTGTGCAGACATTAACGTCTGTGTGAAGCCACGCCATTTGACAAGACCTCAGAGCCCGTCGGTGGTTTAGTGCACAACAGAAGGAAGCAAGATCATTTGTCAAGGACTTGTCTTTTTGCTGTAGTTCATATAGAGTAAATACAGCAGTGGTATCATCTTCTGTGCTTTCGCAGAAGACAATTTTGGGGCTTGGACATCAGAACTTACAAAACCCTGCCTGGGGGAGGAAGGTAGTAAACTGTGGAGGGTCAGTGAGAGAACCCTTTCAAGTTGCTGCCAAACCCAGTGCCTCAGTAAACTCTATGATTCATATCTACTAGGAGTCCAGTTTGTTACATTGAATTCGCACAAGGTGAAGAAATTCACGTTAAGGACCAAAAGCATAGTTGCAGTTTCTATCTCAGTGTCGGAAAATGGAAGGCTAAGGAACGAAGAAAGAGCTTCTGCTGGAGGAGCGACCAAAAATGAGGAGGGTGGGGAGGGGAGGGAGACGGCCTCAGCCGTTGTGGCCCTATTCACAAAATTCAATGGCAGTATTACTAACGACAAAGAACATAAGGCATATTTGCTTCAGATCGTTTCCCAATTTTGAAAAATGATAAAGGAGGGTACGAAGAAAGAGATAGTTCAACTGAAACCTGGCAGTAAGTTAACAAATTTGTGACGATTTTCCAAAATAAAGTTAAGATTGATTACCATACGTGCTGACATGATTTGGTCTACGAAACGAGTTCAAAATCTGAATTTGAGAGAGAGAGTCACTGAAGCATGTGAACATGGCAGGCGACTGCAGGTGAGGAGGATGGGGAGGGAAGGGGGACGGCCTAAGCCGTCTGTTGCGCCGTGTACCGCGAGCCTCATCGCTTAGCACCACTCTTGGCACCAGGCTGCGCAGGCCGCAAAGCCTAAATGATGAAAGATACATTAAAACCGATGAAATTTTAGCCCTATGGATAATAACTTACCCTAATTACCCTTATTTTGACAGCTTTCGCAAAATCGTACGACAAATTAAGGGTGTTGGTATTTAGGTGCCTCTCGCTAATTAATTATTTAAAATTTTTCGAAAATTTTTTTTGCCTATCCTTGTATACCCAAGGGTCATTGAAATCCGGTGGACGATTTTGAAATTTTAAAAAAATTGTGTTTTTGGGACATCCTAATGGGTCAGTTCTAGTACCCGGTTCTCCATACTGCGACTTTTCAGCCTGTGGAAGCGGTATCGAATGGCCAGTGCCTTGCACGAGATTCTTACAGTTTTCATTTATAACTTAAAATACCATATTGTGAGAGAACATTATCAGCAGTTCTTTAAAATTCTTTTATGAGCTCAATCTACTTTTCGTTGTTGCAAGCGTTGTAATATAATGATGAGTGAAGTAACTGGAAATTACTATAACCTCAAACCTCTTGTGGGGAACACATATAAGGAATATTTGTGGCATAGCCCTGAAGAAATTAAGATTCGTCAAGCATATTGTGGGAAGATTTTCAGATGAGAAAGTAAAAGAAAGGTGTTATTTCGCACTCGTCCGACTAGCATGCATGCAGCATTGAATATGCAGCTAGTGTATGGGATCCGGTGAAGAAAGACTTAATCTGTGAACTGAATAAAATACATAGGAAGACTGTGCGGTTCGTCAAAAACTGCGACAGGCGTACAGACAGCATTACCCAGATGGTAAGCAAATTATGCTGGGAGCTGCCGGAGACTCTTTTTAAAAAATCAGGTCCCCAGCGTAATGGAAATTACTCGGCAGGGCAGATATTGACTGTTGACCAGGTATGTCCTTCAAAACTATGTGTTTCTCTGCGTTTGATAAGCGATTACTATATGCAGTATAAATGCCGCGGGATGCACACTTGTGGCAGTAAATTTTAGCGCGCCCTCCGGAGCGAAAAACCCCGCGTGATCTTTTCCATGTTCACCTCTGGGGTACCGACATGACGGCACGATGCTCACAAAAAAGCAAACAGGCTGCACGCCATTTTTAGATTGCTTGAACAATTGAGAATGGATATCTTAAAGAGCGACACGGAGAACATATCATTAGAGCCGCACTATATTTCCAGGTCAGACAGAAGTGATAAGTTAAGATATACGTTTTGCCGCACGGATAGATATGGGAATTCATTTTTCCACCGAACCATAAAGGACTTTAATAAAGTTATCAAAGCCCTTTGTGGTTCATGCTAGTTGTAATTTCTATAGAGCACTTCATTCTGATGTGTAAACATCTGGTCTCCTAACACACCCTGCCACATGCCTTTTAGGCGGCTTGCGGGGTATTTTGTAGATGTAGATGTCATCAGATGGCAATGAAGGCCACCACACACCTGAGCAGCTGCGGTGTGCGGCTAAATGGCGATGTAGTGTACAGTGCATCCACATGCACCAGAGCGACCTGACTGGTGGCGCCACAACCTGGGCAGCGGTTGGCTTCCGCAGTGGTGGCCGAACCCCTTTAGAGTTCTGCCGCAGGCCACAGCGGCAGATGCCTACTAAGTTTCAACTTTCTACTGGGTTGCTTTGACAAAACTGGGCTATACACGCATGAAACAATTGAAATATTTTTTTATTAACGTTGGCAACAGTTCGTCTTTGCTTCAGCAATCGCTGCACTTTTTTTTCATCATCAGATGAAAAACACCTTATGAAAATATTAAATACATTTCGACCCATTATAGCTCTAAAAATTGGTGGTCCTTATAATTACTCCAAAAGTAAATCATAATCGCAATTATTTGATTTGCCGTGACCAGCAGTGAAAAAAAGATTTAAAAAACGCATATATTACTTTCCAATCGCATGACATCTCACTTATTTTCTTTTAAAAGTTACGGGTTTATCAGCTTGTTGCTCTCACCAACATTGTAGAATTTCCTTACAATTCACTTTAATAGGATTTTCTTAAGGTCAGGTCAACATTTCGTACAAAGAGTTCTGAAACACAAACTTTCACAAAACTGCGTATATTTTGTAAATCCAAGTAAATTTCGCTCCATCATTGAATCATCGTGGTTTGCAAAAATGAGTGACTCTAGGCAAGAGCTTTTAGGAGAGTCTACTTGGAACTGGTGCGGGGCACTTACTTGTGATGCAGCAGAACTTGCAATATGACCTCTCACACCCCACATCTGCTGAAACTGCACACGGATCTCATTGAAAGTTTCAGTGATAACTGCAATGAAAACATTCTTCACCAGCCATGCGAGAAAAAATATCATTGTTGAGAAATAAAACGCAGCCCTCCAAGCAGGAAGTGAATCAATGGCACGATACATGATGAAAACCCATCCTTCTTGAGAGGCTGCTTGGTAAACAGTGAATATGCTCGTAGCTGTGAAAATGGAAAGAGAGAGGAGCACCATAAATTACGAAATTAAATACATTATTAGTTTTAGAACTACAAATAGGTGAAATACAAATAGAACTACAAACTAGAAATACAATGAAGGTAAACTAAAGAAGAAATCTCATGGGGATATGTATTAGTTACCCACCAAATTCATCAAAGCCATTGAACCCCATAATGTAACGTGACAAATCAAGTTTCATGCATTTCATTCCTTTTGGGCACTGATAGCCAGAATTAGGGTCAATTGAACAAAATGTATCCGGAATCGCCAAACTGTTGATGGTGATTTTACTGAAAGATGGAGAAATATTGACAAGATTTGAAAAGGAAATAAATAATTCTACACACTTAAATTACTAATTTATGATGTTACAGTAGTACAAAAGAGTATATAGCCAGATGAGTAATAATGTAAAATATGCATAATCATAATTTATAACATAACAAAGAGGGGAAAATTGAAAAAGTTAAAACCAAGCATCTATGATTGAAAAAATACATTTATACTTACTCTGGCTCGGTATCGTTCAGAACACAATGGTTTTTAAGTTCACCAAAAAATTGTACACCAAGAAGCCCATACAACGACATGAAGAAGAGGAAGAACAATGTGACATTGTAAATCTGCTGGCTTGAACGCCTAAAAAATGAAAGAAAACCCATGTTATCCTTCCGTTTTCAATCATTTAGCACATTAGAATTCATAAATACAGCAGACTCCTGATTATCCTGCTGTGGTTTATCTGGATTGCGGATTATCCGTGCATGATTTTTACTCTCGCTCAATTTTTTCCACGATCTTCATAAAAAAATAAAATCGGACGCAAAATCATCGGAATTAATGCATTAATGCTAGGATACACCGCACTTATCATTTCCGTCAGAATCCCGTTCCTAAAACGGCAGCGATCGCGCACTAGCTGCATGCACGGGAGTACCGTGTTCGTGTTTTCCAAGCCTCGCAGTACGCGACCGCACTCCGTGATCACGGATAAACGTCCGACAGCAGTTGCAACCCGGGCAACTTGTGCGAGATGCGACTGCGTGGCGTTATACCACACAATGTAGTTCCCGACGTCGAGCAGTGGTTTTAAAGCATTCGTGCAAACCACTTTTCTGTATCCGCGATGCCACGGATGTGTGGTTTTCGAAACCAGACCTTGCATGGAGCATTAATGATAATAGTGCAACCATGTTATCGCGAACTGGCGAAGAAAGCTCTTATTGAGACCGGGAAGCACTCTAAAATAGCAGAATAACGGCATAAATACTAATTACGTAAATTCACGTAAATTATGAACATTACAAGACATTGGAGTGAAAGTTTGGGTTATCCGTGTTTTCCGATTATTCGTGTCGTCCCTCCCCATCATTAGTCCAGATAATCGGGAGTCTACTGTATTTAAAAGAATTCATTACCAATACCTGTAAAACATGCAGGTAAATCCTGAATCTACATTATAAAATACAAAACTGCTAGCAAAAGCGATTTCATTGCAATTGAATTAAATAGCCATTTTTTTTCTGCAGCTGAGGATGTTGGAATAAGTATTTATGGGGTCGAATAATAGGGTGGCCTGCTCAGACCAGAAATTGCAATTCATTGAATGAAATCAGTAGATGGAATGGAACGGTAAGTTACAACGAAAAAAAATCTTCCTCATTCAACCATTCCATCATAATTTTTAAATCACTAATTAATGATGTCTCCCACTTTTGATGAATTAGTGATGCCATTAATGCTCTTGCTAATGAACTCTTAAGGGATAGCCACTTGTTGAAGACAGGCATTTATTATTTTAGTTGCTGAAAATGATGATGCCACAAGAGTCTAATGAACTACAACCAACAGGAAGTTGGTGCGAAGACAGAAGGAGATGGATGGAACTGAGAAGCAATGACCTGCTAGGCACAAGTGTATGACATCATTAACTTATCTACAAAAGGATTAAGGCTGTCGACTTTCCATCACATATCACTCCAGAAGTAGGACAATGATCAGCCAACAGTAGAATATAGGTCTCTTACTTTTTAAACTATAACAGCCGACAATAAAAACATTAAGTGATTGACCACAGTGTTTCTTAAATGGATATATTTCATCGTGTGTTAGAGAAAAAGTCCCCTTAAGGACTTGCATATTTCAACCTAAGAATTCCTTTATTTTTAAAAACCTAGTACATTCTCCAATGAGGATTAATGCAAAGTAAAACTATTTTTGACTATACGTCTTGCATTTGATAGATGTTCATCGATTTAAAACAAAAATATTTTTCCGAAGACTTAAGAATTTTCTGAATTAGGTGATTCATCATAAACAGTGACTTAAGAATTTAATGACAGTGAAAATTAAGTGTTGAAGAGATGAAATAGCTTTACTTACTTAAATATTTGGTTGATGCGAGATTTGGGCATGGAAAACTTGAGGAAGACTCGAATAAACCTTATCATTATAAGAGGACGTGGAGCACGGAGTATGGATAGACATGAGAACCTCGCAACAATAGATAGAAGCTCGAACATCTGGAGTATAACTGAAATCCATAAAAGGAGAACCATACTGGCATCAAACTGACACCAATGATCTTTCAGGTACGGGACTTCACCCTGGAAAAAAAGAGAAATCCAGATAATGAAACACATAGGTAAAATTCTTATGTTCACTCTAATAGAAGATACAACCAGTTTTAAAAACAAGGAAAAATATTTCTCTGTATTTCATTACATTCAGATGTTTTATGTACGTCTATATGCACTAAGAATGACAATCATGAAAGAAGAGAAACCAATACGAACCTCTTAATTTATAAAGTTGAACAAAACCAAATTCTTTAATAGGAAATCCATAGGGTTTTTAACCCTCATGTGGATTTACAAATTTAGTTACGTCGTTGGATTTACGGTGTCGCAGTGGCACTGCGTCATTTGTTGTTATTATCTTCCAAAGTTAGACTGAATTTACAAGTTTTCTGATTGATAATGGTAAATACATCTATTATCTTTATTTCTCACCATGTTTTGCTAGATTTAACCCAATATTATGGAAGTTATAACAAAAAATCTTGAACGCTGCATTCTTTTCCATTTGTTGACATACCGCTCTCTATTTCTGTTCCCTTTGTCAGTTACTTTCAAATGAAAGTTTTAATTTTGTGTGTAATGGTTGTTTGAAATATTTTTCCTGATATGCAGTGCTGGAAAAACTCCGCTTTTTAATGTTTATGTTGTTTATATTTTTATCTATCTAAATACTAAAAATGAGGACCGAATAAAATTCTTTTATGCCCGGTATGACATAATTTTGCTTCGCTGTGTTCATCCATATGTTATATCTTTGCAGTATTTATAGAAGTATAAGTTATTAAACTTTAATAATTGAACAACTGTAAGTGAAGTGAGAAGAGACGAGTGGTACTTTTGTGATTTTTACAGGATTCTGGCGATCAAGACAAATCTTACGAATATTCTGGGAGCTTATATCCTGCAATTAAAAAAATCAAGTCTCATGGGTTTTGAAATATAAAGGATATGGGATAATAAGTGACGCGTCAAAGAACCCAACGCCACTTTGGAGGTGGAGCTAGAAGAGCCGGTATTTCTTTTCCTGCCACGGAGCCCCATTCCCTCACTGAGGACGTTTCCTTAGAGATGGACGATTAGATGTGATGCGAGGGAGTGCACCAGATGAGATTTTACTCCTGGATTGGAGTAAAACTTCACTTCCCTCTGAGGACTTCCCTCACCTTTTCTTTCCGTAGCGTTTCACTGACCCAAACATAGAAACTATCCATACTTTCCCACTGAGCTGCCTTATTCGTCATTCACCGTCTTCTTCCCCCCTCCCACAAAACTTGATTGAACTTCTTTCCACCCTAATGACCCAACCGAGCTGGACCTTCTCGGAATGAAGGGAGAGCCACCACAGGGCATTTTGACAAGGCTTTTGTTCCCTGTCCCTCATGTATCGATGGGTGGATAAAGAAAAAGCAGGCTTTTGTATCTAATTGCCTCCTTGCACTAAAAACCTTTTTCGCGATAAGTGTTTTCTACTCTTACCTGGCCTAACAATCTGGGTATTCCCTGATCCTTGGCAGTCGACACACTACCACCCCTTCACCTCAAAACAACCTACCTGGCATTCCTTCTCCTTTCTCCTCCTCACTCACCCCTTCACGTTAGTAAAACCCCCAATGAATAAAATATCTGTGCATTTGAGTACACAAAGAAACGAGAAATATATTTACAAATGTTCACTTCACAGTAAATTGCCTATTCTCCTATACATCATAAAACGATTTTTACCATGTAAATACTGAACTAATAGTCAGGAAAAAGAAATTATTTTCTATCACACAATTAGTTGGGTCGTTATCTTCATTTCACCCCAATGGTCAACTGTCACGTCATCGGTAATTATATAAACGCCAGCAATTTTGTGTAGATTATCGTACCCGCAAAGGAATGAATATTTTTGCATATTTTCGAATGAGAGGTACAAGACATATAACAGTAACCGTACGATGTGTTCTTCACGGTAGTCAGTGAAATCTCTGAATCTCCTGGCAACTTACAGTTACCCATTCAACAAGAAATATTCACTCAACGGTGAGGAAACATTATTCTAGGAATTCGGATAATGCATTGTGTTAAAAGTTTCTTAGAACAGCTGCTTGGTGTAATTCAAACATAGTAACCCTGGGATTTCCCCAGAGGTGACTATCACCACGGCAGGTAGGTGGACGCGGAGCGGAGAAGGTGCCCAAGCAAAACTAAGTCGGAAGGCATGGAAAAACAACCTTGGCTAGCCATGAGTTTCTATGAATAATTCTTACAAAAAGATGAAGTTTTGTCAATGAACATTACAACGAGGCAAACATAATGATTCTTAGCTAAAAAAGAAAGCACAATTGGCATTGTAATATTTTCCTTTTGTTTAACAATTTCATTTTGTTTTAAAGTTTAGAAAATTAAATAATATTATTATAAATAGATTATAGCATTCCAAACGAAACATAATTGCTTTGACATTAACATTGAGAGTGCAGTCCCCGACTTAGCGACGAGGAAATACTGAGCGCCGCAGCAGCGCCGTAAATCCAACGACGTAACTTTTTTCATTAGAGGCCAATAAAATGTAAACTATCAACACTATGAAAACAAAATTTTATATGTAGACGAAGAAAGCAGAAAAAATAGACTACTGAAAATTTCAAAATGATCCATTGGAATGGAAAAGTTTTACACCACTTTTAAAGCCAAGAGCGCGCTAAGGTGCAGCAAATCCATCTGAGGGTTAAACAGGAGTTAACCAAGATGCAATGGGGGTAGCATACATCAGTCAACTGGCAGGTGAAAGCAACCCTCTTAAATACACCTTCACACACTTTTAAGAGTCAATGCATGGGTGAAAATTAGGTAACAGCCAAAATACATACATGCATACACAAGGTAGCAATTCTCTTCATGCAAGGTTAAAAAGTCATATTTATCCTAGCATAAAATAAGATTTTTAACACAGCTTCTAATAAATTTATTAGAAGGTAAGACCTATGATTATGGCCAAATGTTTACCAATTGGGTTGAGTATCAATCTCATTCAAACATCATAGCAACGACTATCTGACACTGAATTATCAAACGATAGGACAGTTAACATTTATCCTTTGCCGTTTTTTCTATTGGTGCAGCCTGTCACCCACTCAGAGACTGGTTTCACCATCAGGGTTGTCAAACATTTCATTGGCCACTGAGTGGAGATTATCCCCTAACTTCCCTAAATGAGGGCCCTGGGAGGGGCAGACAGGTTAGTGTGAGCAGGTGGGAATACCCAGTAGGGCCACAGGGTCTTTACCCATGTTATGCACTTATGCTGACTGTCCGAGTACCCAAGTGTCCAGCAATCGAGTGTAGTAAAATCAAGATCCTAATAGAAGGTTGTACATTGCGCAAATTTTTGTCTCATATAAATTTTTAGTCATCAGTTTTTATGAGTATTGAAAGACTGCTTGCATTATATATAAGCCTATAGGCAGACAAAAATAAAATTGTGCATACGTTAAGTACGACATAAGCTGTTGCTGTGAGTTTAACATTGAACTAACTATTGCATTTAAATCATTAAAAATGCTCATGTAAATGTTTTATCTCACTTTTTATGGGAGAATTTTCCTTTTGCATCCCATTGACCAAGGTAAGGCCCAAGGGCAACAAATTCGCACCATTGACCCTGGCAAAATGCCTCAACCCTGACTACACACCTGGGTTCATATGTTTCTTTAAACAGGCAGGTGGCAGTATGCACATTAGGAAATGCCAATTTTGCTACATGTCTTACTCTAGGTACTCCTTATTCCCAATCTGTTGAGCCCACCAACATCATCTGGGCTCGAAGGGCACTCTTCCCCACCTCTCATCCTCAAGATATTTGAAACCCAGCAAAAGCCTGAATAGTTCATTTCTGCTAACCAGGACAATTGTATTAAGAGATCCACAGACCATTCTTCATAGATACAAACAGCATCAATCTATGCTTTATCAACATAAATTATAAGTAAAATCGATTAAGAAATGTATATTACTATTTACATGAGTTAGACCTTTAAATATTGCAGGATAAGCAATGAGCTCACAAAAACTACATTCAAAGACTAATTTACCTAAGGACTGTGAATGAAATTTGTTGATATAACAAATACATGGATGCATTATTCAATTTGTACCACAACTGCTGACTAATCGCGCTACACTATAACATGCTGTAATTTACTAAGTAAGCTATTACATAAGACAAATAATGGCTAATAACCTACAACTTACCTTGAGAATACCCCGAATGTGCATTTTCGCTATCATCTCCGCAGTGAAGAGAAATGTGACAACCAAATCAACACAAAATGT
Source organism: Ischnura elegans (assembly GCF_921293095.1). Lineage (NCBI taxonomy): Eukaryota > Metazoa > Arthropoda > Insecta > Odonata > Coenagrionidae > Ischnura > Ischnura elegans. The sequence continues at coordinate 96,503,683 of NC_060253.1, forward strand.
AATGTATTGGAGAGAAGGATGACGCTCAAAAGTTTTAGGTGTATTGAGGCTCACAGATAGCAGGCTGAGAAGGGCACAGAATCGCATTAAGCGACGAACCCATAGCTGAGGGATAGAAACCATTTCAAAAAATTTATATTTTTAGTTCATGCAGATTCCTACAAAAATAGTCATCTTGTCATATTTTTTACGAAAAAACAATCATTTTTTTAACAAGAGTAATAACGCACAGAAATATATTTGATTAACAAACCTTGTTCACCCATTCTATGTCGGCACTTTCATTCAACGATTCCTCTGGGCCATAATCTGCCAAGACCAGCTCCCCCTTGAGGCTCTGCTTCCTGCCCAACATCACGCCAATCTATTCACAAATGAGTTAATAAAATATTTCATACAAAACTGAGAGGATTCAAGACAAGTGGATGCTTTAATATGCCAGATTTATTAACTTACATAATTGACCACGGAAAACGTTAATGTCTACCCTGTCATGCAGAATGGCTCGAACATTCTTCCTTCGACTCCCGAGACATCCAGAATGATGACTATAGTTTTAAGTGGTACGTCAGTTCATTAAATTATTTCACATCACGTTGGAAACGTAGCAAATTTCACTCCCTCAATTCAGAAATTATAAACTCAATGACACAATTTCCCGAGGACTTCCCTTCATATCCCGACCCCACACCCTCAAAACCCTTTTTTTCTGTCGCAACGCGTGATTCATTTGTTATCTGCGAGCGTAAATTCAATCGCATTTCCATGACGACCAAAAAGCTGAACGGAGATATAAACCTGTAAAAGCCGAAGATATCTCCAATTTAGCATTCATAGGAGCTTTTATTAAAGAAAATAATTGTATTTAGCTAACTACAATATAATGGCGGCGACGAAAATGATGCAATCCCTTGATTCGCTTGTGAAGTACGACACTCCGCAGCTTATCACGAAACGGACGGAGAAAACTCCTGTGGTACGTGTTCAAAAGATACGCAATACGGAATTATATTACCTTTTTAGTGTCTCTATACTCAAAAATGACGATTAAGTATCCTTATTAGCTACATATTTCAGGTAAAGGGAGAAAAGAACTTTCTCAAAACGTATGCCCTAATACGACATTTTAATAACAATTGGTTACAATCAAAACCATTTCTAGACGGCATAAAAATGATTCATAAATATATCTCCTCCAAACTTCAATAAAGAATTTAAATTTTACAGCTACTCATCATTTGTTCTCACTCAATAGTCATAGATTTTTGCTGAACCTCATGGGAGTCGATATTGCATTGCAACTTACCTACATGATCAATACATTTTTTGTCATAAAATTCAAATATGGAATAGTTTACATCATAATTTATTCGCAATTTTTTTCACCATTTTATGAATTAGTTGCATTTCATACCACTTGGTAAATAAGACGCACGGTGTACATACATGAGCATAGATTATAAGAGAAGCAGAAAACTAATAGGGAGACAGGGCACATTATTGGCCTTAATTTTTTAGGCTCTCTCTCTTTTTTGAAAGAGTTTTTCTTGTGCACTGTGGCAGAAGAGGTCAGACTAGGATAGGAAAACAAATAGGAAAGGTCTCACCAACACTATAGCAAAGAGAATCCCTCAGTGTGAGAGCATGGGGTTTGAACAGAAGAAATGACTGTGCCGTCTTAGGGATGCAAAATGGTCAATCCAAGTTAGAACTGGCATTGGTATCAACATCTTCAAAAGTCCATCAAGGGCTTTTCGAAGGTGCCTTGCATAACATCATAGGCTATATTGATACTCAGTGCAAAAGAAAGGGATGGATTTTTGGCTAAAATTTCCACTGGTATGTTAAAGCTGAAAGAAAATGGATTAAATATTTGTCTTTAGGTGCATTGCTATTCCAGCTTGGTGCCTATTGGAGGTGTCCATGTCATGCAACCGGCAGCATGCATTTAAGCTATGACATTAAGGCTCTTGAGAGAAGCTTGATACTATCTTTTGATGATTATGCATATTCTTGTAAAAATGTCCTTCCTTAATACTCTTCTGATATTCCCTCAAATTTCACTCATAATGAAATATTTCTAATATTTAATTCTTAAGGGAGAAATTTAGATCTTGCCTTTAATGCTCCACAAAGCTCGAAAAGTTTTTTTCTTCTCATTTAGCATCAACCGGCCATAGTAATATATTTTAACGAATAGCAATTATTAATCAAGAAATCTATGGAGATAATAAACCAACTTTTTTGTTCATATTCAAATCACTAAACACTGCAAGAGGATATAGCAAAGGGATTGTCACAGACTTTCAAAATTAATCTTGTTTCTATTTCCACATATCTCATTACTGATGTAATTAAACATATTTGAATATATATAATTGTGCAATTAATAGCACATTTTCTGATCAATTTCACAGTGGCAAAAATGTTCCCAAGTATAGAGGAAAATGACTGTTTGAGTGCCAGCTGAAATTTTAAGAAATTAATTTTAAAGTCATAATGAACAAAATAAAATTGAGGAACATCATTTCACTGGAATTAATTCAATAATTTTAAAGCTTAAACTAGGACAGAATTTGGATAGTCAATCCATAATATTCATTCCGACAATATATAATGACTCTGGCAGTAAATGTAGGTGACTACCTACTCCATTTGGAATGCATATTTATGAATAATTGATTTATCATATTTCAGACTCCGGGAAAATTACAAATTCCTCCACCATCTGGTGCTGCAGCAGCCACCGAGGCACTCAAAATTCCAAGCCCCCAAGCTATAGATGAAAGGCAGGAGGCAGAAGAGTTTCTGAACACTATTTTACCACCACGGGAATGGGAAGAAGAAGGCCATCTATGGAGGCAAAAGGTTAGAAAATATAAAATAAAGGTCATATGCAATGTATTAAGAATATAATTTGACAAAATAATGTCAAATAAACTTGCAATAAAAACGTTGCTTCCATTTAGTTCTCACTAAAATATTTACTACTCATGATTGAACATGTTCCTGGCAAATACATATGTATATATAGTTTGCCTAATCTCCCCCATGGAGACAACACAAGATTTGAATGGGATTTTATATAATGCAGTAGTCATGGGGCCAACTGGATTGAGCAAAGCTGATGGATGGTCTCAATGTTCTACCTCCTCAAAATTAGCCAGAAATAGTGATAACAATTGGGAAAAAAGGCCCTGGTCGTTGGTTTAAGGGGATCACCCCACAAATCAAACCTCTGAAATTTCAGGGGAATTTTGAAGGATATTAAGATCTCTTTCCTCATTTACTCCGACGGAAGGTTTTCTTAGGATGGTCTAATTCCACACCACGACTTTCCATACCAGAATATGCCCTCATTATGTAATGAAGAGGATTGGAAACTGCATTGAGAAGGGTGCTGAAAACTAGGTTTATATAATAGAGTAAGTTAATATCTATAGGTACCAACTCATACCATTTGAAAGCAGTAGACTACATTCTTCTACCATGCTAACGTAAGGCTATTTCTCCTTTCTAATTCATTATCCTTCCCAATATCCCACATGCTAGATCACTTTCTCCCTATGAAACCTTAGCAACCAATCAGTCTCAATTTTATCTCTTTCAAAAGTTCCTCTACCCAACCGACCATGTCAATCACCTATTAATTCATCATTGATCTCTTCCTTTAACTTCACTTTCTCCATTCTCCTACACATCTCAAACTTTTACAAATGCCTGATCAGAATCTGCTTTCAAGTAGTCCAAGTTAATATGCCATAGACTGTATGATGTGAATTCTGAAGTTCATAGGTTTCTTCCTTACACTTTCATGCAAGGTGTGTATCACAAACCTCTCCACCTGAAAATGTGTGTATCACAAACCTCTCCACCTGAAAATACTATGTACATCAATTGTTACTAATTTTTGTCAATGGTCCTCAGTAATCGGCAAAATAATTGAATGAATAATTTGGTTTATTAGCACCATGCAATATATGATGCAATAGCAATAAAATTCTTAGTGACAATTATTTTTCGAAAAGGTCAATACATACAGTTAAATGCCAGCAATTGGATGTCAGTAATTGTCATTCACACAATTTCGCAAGATAACCAGAAATACACACACATTACTGGAAAGATGTGATGCATTGATGTTAACTAAGTTAGTTAGTTAGAAGGCCCTTCCTTTTATTGCATAAAGGACTAAATAAAGCACCTCAGCCCTTCATTTGTGGGATGAAGTGGCAAAGATAGTTAACTCTTCATTTCCTTGTTTTATTTCAGGACTGAGAAACAAAATAAACATTTTATTCAAAAGCAAAACCACACCTATTTATTGTACTACATACATAATTCAACATACAAATATGCACAGGTTTAAAGGGAAACCTTTAAAAATAAATGGTTGAATTTGTATTAGTCAAGTTCCACAGTCTTCTACATGGGAATGAATGGTATACCTAGGCTAAAAATAATTTTATGACTCCCCAGAAATTACTGCGGCAAAACAATTTCAAAAAGAAATTCCTCAATTGCTTACTTTAAGGTCTCAAGTCAACCGGCGACAAGGCAAGACGTAATTAACCTTCAGGAGGAACTTGATGATAAGCTACGACAAGGCCAAGCCAGGGAGACAGGAATATGTCCCATAAGAAGAGAGATATACTCCCAGTGCTTTGGTGAGGTTATAAATACAAAGCAATAATAAAGAACTTATTTTTACTCATAAAGGTTGAATACGTTATTCCTCAAATTTAATGACAGAGCTGGTTAGCTACTGTCTTCCTAAATCGCAGAATTCAATGTTGAATAGTGTGTATAGACATTTAAGTTCTCATCTCATTATATCACCAAAAAAATCATTATTAAAATTATCATCACCCAAAAAAATAAATACACCACTGGTCCAGATGGCATTCCTCTCATCATCATTAAAAAATCATTTGATGTCATCAAAAAGCCTCTTCTATTCTTAGTAAATGAATTGCTAAGGCTTGGCCAATTTCCATCACCACTTAAAAGTACCAAAGTCATCCCCCTCTATAAAAGTAAAGGCAATAAACAGCATATGAACTCATATAGACCAATATCTATACCGAATGAATTTGGTAAAATCTTTGAAACAGCTTTTTATGCTCAACTGATTACATACTTAGAATCTCAACCTATTAGCCACCTCACAGCATGGATTTAGAAAATCCATGTCCACTACCACCGCTACCTACCAAAGCATCAATAAAATATTATCCGACTTAGACAGTAAACTAGAATCTCTTGTTTTATTATTCGATTTCTCCAAGGCCTTTGATTGTATCAATTACCACATATTGCTATCGAAACTTCAGCAACTTGGCATCAGAGGTACTCCATATAATTGGATAAAATCATTTCTAAATAACAGACAACAGAGTGTCTATGTAAATAAAGAAGGAAAACCTCCTACATCACCCAAAAAAAAACAATTTCCTGTGGGGTTCCTCAGGGTTCGGTTCTGGGTCCAGTGCTCTTCCTAATATACATAAATGACCTCCCAAAGCTGCTGCATTCCGTGCCAAATACACTCCCCATATTGTATGCTGATGACACAAATGTCTTGGTGTCAGCCTCTTCAATTGACAGCCTGGTGTCACGGGCCAACAGTATTGTCAACCTCTTACAAGAATGGAGCAATAACAATTTTCTTCTTCTTAATAAAGAAAAAACAAATCTAATCCATTCTGTTAACAAAAATAAGCCTTCACCAGACATTTCAGTGTCTCTTGATGGTACAATGATTCCCCAGAGCAACAAAGCCTCCTTCCTGGGGGTTACCCTCGATAGCAGCCTAAGTTGGGACAGCCATGTTTCCAGTCTACGTAAAAAACTCTGTGCAGTACGCTTTTTGGTTCGCTCGATTAGGTCAACAGTTAACAATGAAGTGCTAATCTCAATCTATTATGGTGAATTCTATTCCCACATTATTTATAGCTTCCTTTTCTGGGGCCCTTTTCCCTGTGCTCATGTTGTTTTTAAAATACAAAAGAAGATAGTTAGACTGATGTGTAGTGCACCCCTTAAAGCTCCATGTCGCCCTCTCTTCAAGAAACTCTCCATTCTCTAAATTCCGTGTGTTTACATGTTGAGTGCAATCATCTGTGCTAAATGCAATCTTGGTTTGTATGCTACCAACAATAGTATTCACGACCACTACACCAGGAACTCTAGCAATTTACATGTAAAGTTCATCAGAACCAGTAAAACCAGCCTTTCCCCCCTTAGCATTGAACTACTACCATACAACAAGCTTCGTAGAAACATTAAAGAGCTTGGAAAAAATGTCTAGTTTTAAATTTAAGGTGAAGGAGTTCTTTTTGATACATTTATTTTATTCTATTGATGAATATTTAACTATGTAAATATGTTCTGTATGGGTAATGCTCATTATTATTTCCTTAAATGTCTTTTTTTGTAACTAAACATATTGACGTGCCGTGTATCATGGAACATGTATGTACCGCCAAGATCTCCAGGCAAACAAATATTATTATTAATATGTATTATTATTATTATTATATTCATAAACTAAAAAATATGTCTACCTAGTGCTGGAAAATAATTTATGATTGCAGAATACATAAGTTCCCTTAATTTAACTATTATAAATTACTGTTGAACACGGATGGGTCAAAATATAAAGGAAACAACTGCTTATATCTTGCCATTAGGTCCGATTATTCGCTTCAAAATTGGCAAATTGTTAATTCAGTCTTTTTGATGAATTATTTTAAAAGCAAGCAACACAATTAACTAATTCATGGAAATCATATAAATTTTTAGTAAAATCCATTTCTTTCACAGCACATAACAGAATACATTTGTCCATTTAGATGAGCTGATTCGTCAAGTGACCATTAACTGCTCTGAAAGAGGTCTGCTACTTCTGCGGGTTCGTGATGAGACTCGAATGACAATAGCAGCATATCAAGCACTCTATGAAAGCAGCATTGCCTTTGGGATGAGGAAGGCATTACAGGTGATCTTTTACATTTCAGTCACAGTAAAGAGATGTAAAATTCGATTCAGTGTTTAACTAACACAATTTTTTCTATTCGCCAACTGAAAAAATTCTATTCCACTCATGACGGCAATAGAGCACACAAGGTAAGGGGGACATGGAAGTTGAACTTGAAGACATGAAAAAAGAAAGAGATGGGCTGGAAAAGCAATTGTCAGACTTGAGAGCCAAGGCTGAACAGGCTGAGAGAAGAGCCACAGAACAAAGATTGGCAGAAGAAAAGAAGAATGCCGATGAGATACACTTTTTGAAAAAAACAAATCAACAGCTTAAGGTACCAAACATCTCAATCCAGTGGTCAAGTTAACCCATTTGATTAAAACCTTACTTTGGACACATTAGCAACAACTAAAATTCAAAGTGGCATGGCAAAAAATAACTTACGCGGATGTGTCTGATTATGCGGAAATTATGACCGAGTAGAATTTTAGCTTTTCCGGTGTGTGGGAAGATGGAAAATTTCTTGGACTTTCTACCAGGTGTGGCAAGGGCGTACTCAGGATCAAAAAACTAGAATGGGGCAAGTCGTAGTCGTTCAAGTTGTAACACAGAAAAGGTTATGAAACCAAAATTTCAAGAAAATTTTAACACCGCCTTATTAGTTTTTAAAATTATAAGACCGGAAAAAATATTTTTATTTCAATTACGTTTTACGCTAAGATCACTTTTCATGGATTTAGAGAAATTTTTTTGCAAAATTTCGTTTTGAAATAAGTTTACTTTTGCTTCTAGGGGGGCCTGCCCCCTGCTGGGTATGCCCATGTGTAGAGCCATGATCATCCATTTGATTATTCGGCTATTGTTTCCCAAGCCATTTTCTAAAACACTCCTTAACTCTCGAACTTACAAAACTTACGAAACAAAAGTAAGTATTTTAGCCTATTAACCCTAAAAGTCAATCTGAATACTAGATAATACTTATATGCTAATTACTCTTTCTTTTTCTCACAAATGAGCAATACTTTTTCAAGTCTTGAATCAGCCTTGATTTGTTTCCTTGCCATCCCTCGCCATCTCTGGGTCATTCACTGAGACTCAGAAGCATTCAAAACACAAATCTGTCAGTGCTTGAGAAAAAAATTGATTTCCGCTTAAGCATGCACCTACATTTGCACATGCACCACCTGGTCATCTTAGTCTAGCAGAGGCAAACTCCCAAATCTCTGATTCAATGGAATGCAATGTTAGTAAATTTAAGTTCAATGTCATGTTCCTAACTTCCTCAGAATGTTATTGGTGGTTTTCGCTTGAAAATTTTAAATTGTTTCACTACGTAATTGTAAAACAGCTAGTTTTAACCCTTTTAAAGTGTTAAAAATGTTTTTTTTTTTTTGTGTAGTGGATACAGCCCAAAAATATATGGGAGAAATGCGTTGTTTAATTTTCGTAGAGGTTTCTCGATCCCTATGCACAAGCCTAATTTAACGATGTACGAAAGGAGTTTTTTGCATATGGGACCAAAATTGTATAATGGGCTACCAAATACAATTAAAGAGACAAATGTTTTTGGTTAATACAAAAGTTTGATAAAGAAATGGATAGTGACTTTTGATGACATCGAAAAGTTATCGTAAAGGGTCGGTATATTGTAGAAAATACACTTGGCATCATATAAGTTGTACATTACACATTGTATTTCATCTTACGGTCAGCTCAATCATGATATTATTACGCACATAATGTTTTTTTCTCAAGGTATTGTGTATCTTGGTTCTATGTGTTATCATTTCCACAATTTATGAAATTTGAAGTTAGCCTAAACACAGGCTTATTGCCTTACAGGCTTCCTTACTTCCTTGAATGGATATAATAATCTGTAAAAAAATATGTATGCATGGAAGAAATACATTAATTATTAATTTAAAAAAATTAATAATTAATTTTGTGTCGAACTTCAGGTGGAGCTGATGGGAATTTTCATATCCATACACCTGACGTCGGGTGTAGATGTCTTTCAGTTTCAGTCAGGAAACAGTCTTAGTTCCACTGCATCTAAAATTTAAAAACCTCTCAACAAATTTGCCAAATGCCTAAATGCTAGAGTCAACAGTCCTGTTAAATATAATTCCACCTTACTGTAAACTTCATGAAACCATGTTTCACAAAATTCCATGATCTAACTATACGAGAATTCCTCAAAAAATTACTATTCCTTAATAATAATGCCATTTATTTTCTCTTTTCAGGCTCAACTAGAAGGTATAATAGCTCCAAAGAAGTGAGGAGGATAATTGAAGTAGGTATATTCAATTTATATCCTCATAATAGACATTTACTTTAGTTAGGGTATTGCACACTGACACAGATGCAAGATCCATTAAAATGTTAATGGATTATTCTAAAGTAAAAAGATTATTGAGAAAGGAATCAATAGGAGTAATGATAAACAAAGTTATTATAAAAACAAAAAATTCATGTATTTTCAAATGTTCACATTTATAAATTAAAAACTATGTATATTTTCAATTTGCTCATAAAAACTGACAGGATACATAAAAACACCAAAATGGAACTTCATGATGGAGCAAAGTTTCTTTAGCACAATCCACAGTCACCCAATCTTTACCTCCTGGAAAGCAGCTAAATTTCTTCATTCAATATAATTTTCACTTATTCACAAGTCCAATGTTTGAAATATTATAATGCCAACACTGACTTACAACTAACAGCACTTTATGAGAGTTGCATTAAATAGCTATTGCCACAGAGAACACTCAACAGTAATGACGCAAGACCAACACCTTAAGGTCATTATTAATACTTTTACCAGCTCTGATTATGAATGAAAACGTTATAAAGACCCATAAAACATGAAAAATTAATGGCAGATTTTTAAAAATAAGGTCAGGTTACAATGGGGGTGATAAAAGCAGAAACAAATCCTAAAATTCATGAGATGAACAATGACAAAATTTGAAAGTGGTAGCTGTAATGGAGTACAACTAATTTAACATGTGTTTCATAATTAACAATAGAAGATGATAATTACAATACAACATACAGTATGCTCCAAATTACATATAGTTTACCATTATTTAGTTTGCCCAGTTTTAGGAGAACAATCAATGTTATACAACACACATATTCTCATTATAGAAATTCAACACTAGCTGGCAACAGGACCAACATTATCATATGATAACAGCAATTCCATAAAATTGTGATGTCCAATAATAGTGATAAACATAAACAGTAATGCTACATTCCTCATGTCATTTTCCTTAACACGAGAAAATCCATGAAAACAACATGACTGCATATTCATTAGATTCACGACCTGGGTTAAGGTTCTTCAGTATGCATGAGTAACCAATAAATGGTTTGCAACAAAGCACTTCCAAAAATAGAATATCTAATTTCACAGTCTCAAACTCAATGGACTTGAAGACTGGAGTCAAGAGAGAAATGACTACACACTGCAGCCTGTTCACAATTGAAAAATATCAAAATGATCTTCAAAAACATCACCTTTAGTCATCTACGACAGATGATCATCAAAATTAAAAACAGTAACAAATTAAAAATCTGAATTTAAAGATAACTAATCCAAACAGGTAGGTTTACAAACACAAGGAGGAGTTGATTGATGTGTCGCTTTCAGGACATTTTTTCAAGCGATATTAGCATATAAAACAAAATAATGAAACATTTTGAAAAAACAAGAGACAATGAGAGGGCATTCTAATATTTCTATCTCTGGATAAAGAGGGAAACATGGGAATGATAATACGTATCTGCATCATTTCACAAGTATGAAATGCTGAGATTCTTCACAGACTATCAAAGACTACCAAAATTTGCCTTCATATGTAAAATAATATGCATAATTGAACTTCACTTATATGCACCAATACCATTAAAAAACGTTTAGTTAAAATTTGTTCCAATGAATTATTTCCAATTTAATTCTCACCATTAGATAACAGAAAAATTAAAACCTGAAGGCAAACCTGATTGTAAAATGGAACGGTCATTGATTGATTGACATAAACATTTGGAAATACAGAGGTTTAATGAACTGGATTTATTTCCACAGTTTCCTTATTTAAAAATGTAAAGTATGTCATACATCATGAATGAAAAGTTTTATTTGATGGTCTAAAATTTTTAACAACTACTAATGATAACAATATTTAAAAATGCAGGACATTAAAAGCATTCACATCCATCTGGTCTGAGCTAAAACTTCATTTGGAAATGCTCCCTAAAAAGAATATCGTAAGGATATATAAAAAATGCTGATTCACACTTAAAAATGTATGGAGTCTTATGGATAATTATCAAAAACCTATTGATGAGCTGGCTACTGATAACACACTGAAACACTCTCCCTTTATAATGACGCAATGGAATGAGACTGGGCAAACAGCTTCAGCACCATGGTGAATGGACAAAAAAACTTCCATAAAACAGCATGCATTTTTTTTAAAGTAAGAGACATCAAATTTTTAGGTCTAGTTATAATTCAGATACATACTGCAATAAAAAGTTTATGGAATGATAACCAAGTAATGAAAATATGTCTTCCTTTCAATGAAGAAAAAGATGCCACTGAATTGAATCTGTTCAAGTAAACTTGAAAAAAAATCTGATGAGAAAGGACAAGCTATGCATTTAAATGCGTTCATAATTTTTAAGGCATATTGGTATTCCTTCAAAGGCAACTATTTAATATCAACATAACCTTTCCTCAAACCTGGATAATCACCCTGGAAACTTAAGGAAATATTGATTATGCACTAATTGGACAGTTACCAACACTCAAGTGGCTCACAAATATACAACAGACATTCATACACACTCATGTTCACTCAAAATCAACACTTCAGAACAACTTTCACACAAAAATTCATAGGAAACTAATTAACTAACATTTTTTAAAATCGTTGATCACATATCCCAAAGTCAAACTCATTAGCCAATGATGAGGGTGCTGGATAAAATAACAGTATGAAAACCTTTGCCTTTGCTTAAAAAACTGCATCACTTATTAAAATTTAGAATATTGTTAGCACATCACAAGTTCCAATCAAGTGCTAAAAGCAACATTTTCACTCAAATTTCTCAGATGTTTAGTCAAAGTGGAGAACAGAATAAAATAGAGAATAACTCAGCTGGAACACAATACGTAGGCCACTATACTTATCAGTCGAATAGAAATCAGTTCACATTTTTTTCCTCTTCTGCATTCAGCCACAACGACTGATTGCACGTTTCTATTCACACCTGTTACACCCCATGATCCCGGTCGATCATGAGATTAAAATACCTTGGAACAAAATCACTCACTCCCAGGAGAGACTGATCTGGAAGATTCCCTCAATGTTTCCCCTTCTTTGACTTCCTCTTTCGCTTCTTCTTACCTCCAGCTGCACCACCTTGCCCACCTTGGTTGTCACCGTGAGGTTGCTCTGAACTGGGTGACACGGCACGCTCCTCCCCTTCCTCGATGGCTTCGTCCTCCGCTTCCTTCCCGTTCTTCACCTGGCTTGGAACCACGTCTTCCTCCTCCTTCACTTCCTGCACACTCGCCTCCTTGCCCTGCACTACGTCATCCTCCTCATCCCCTTCCAGTAACACTCTCGAGTCCACATCTTCCGTTTCCCCATTGGGATTCTCAGGAGAGTTGCTCAGTTCAAGTGAAACTATCTTCTCCCTTGTTATTTCCACCTATAGGAAATTCAAGTGCTTGTGTTTATTATGGAAAAGAAGCAGCTTATCACAAGTGCAGTACAGAGAAAGTGCAAATTAGGTCGGGAAGAATAAGATATTAAAACTTTAGGATTTTTTTTAAATGCACACAATTGCTGTGAACCAGCTAAATAGAATTTTCATATAAGAAACGCTGTGATCAGCTATTTGTGTGCTAAGATAGGAAGAGAAGAGACTAGCAGTTTGTTTCATTTAGGGATACATTTAATATGTGAGTAAGCGTGAAATATCAACTCAATTATACAAGAATTACTTCAGGCATGGCGAATAATCAATTTACCAACAAAAGCAAGAAAATTACTTGATAAATTCCTTTATATAAAAGCAGCCTTATGAGAAACTTAATAAATAAAAAAATAGAGTTCACTTAAAGCACATGAGAGATAAGAACTATGTGTTTCCAGAAATTTATTTACTATAAGTAAGCTCAAATTTGTAATTAACACATGTCATTGGCCATAAAAAAGCACACAATATGGAAGACACTATAGTTTATCACACAAATGATTGATGAAAAAGTATAGTACATATGATCAAAGATATGAAATTATAGAATGGAATGTGCAATCTTATATTCATTCCAACTCATGCAACTACCAATGCACTTATCACAGGGACACACAGCATAAGAAAAGGCACAACAATCTAATTATAACAAGACTACTTTCAAACGTGTACTCAATCCTTACATTCTAAACTAGTACTACTTACCTCTATGAAACAAATAATACAACTCATAATACTAACACCACTGTGTCTTGTTATATCATACATAAGCCCAAAGAAAATAATCGGTCAACATAAACAATACGTAAGCTTTAACATATCAAGCGATAAAAGCCATAAAAGCAAATCTGCCTGAAAAGCCAAAATATTAAAACGCTAATGCCTATTCACTGGTGCTTCAACATAAATTAAAGGAGGTCAAAGATTGCTTTTCATACTCAGGGTGTAGGAGGCCAAAAAAGAAATCAGTGCATTAATTGCATACACATACATTCAAGCAACGCAACTAACACGTATTAAATGAAAAAAGAGATTATTTCACAATTACAACACAGCAAAGCCATGAAGCATTCCATTCCCACTATTTTTCATGTAAATATACACTACAAAAAGGCAAGTCCATTATTCAGAAAAATAATACTTAAATGAAATCAGGCAAGCTTAAGCATACACAGGTTAAGAATATGTAAAAATTACAGATCAGCCTGGAAAAAATATTATTTTATGAGAAAACAGTCCAAGAAATAAGGTGTCCCGCTTGGCTCTGCGAAGAATATCAGAGAAATGTAAAACATTCAACTACCATATACATTTGGTTTTATACTTCAAAGGAAACAAAGTGAATAAAAGTAAGTATATACATTTGTAAAATATAAATACTGTGATTACCAACACAAGAGAAGTACACATAGACAAAAAAATACCTCCAACGAGAAGTGTACCATCAAGCTTGAAAAGAGTTTGAAAATTGTAATGATATATGTACTGAAAGATGAACAAAATTCAAGATATACCTGGTAGGTTATGATACAGCATTACCCACTAATAAATACTCATCATTACGTTTTATGAAAAATGTCAAGTTGAAAATACTTGAGAGTAATCAGCTAATATTTCACTACCCAGAAAAGAGCCACTTCTTTCAAGTTTGAAGAAGGGTTCTAAGCCACAAGGATCTAAGAATAATGCCAGCGGAGGGAAAAAAATTTTTCAACCATAATATATCAATAGACACAGAAAATACTTCGACAGAACATAAAAACAATCTATCAGAATTTTACTCCTACAATTCCAACACTTTGTAAATACAGTAAAACTTTGATTTTACGCAGTCGGAGGTACTGAAATATGGGCACTGTGTAAAATCAAAGTGTGTAAAATCAAGAGTTGGTATTGAGGGGAGTATAGATTTCAGGATAACACTTGCTCATTATTTTTAGAATGCTTAGTCATACACTTTCGTATAGTTCTGATTTAAAGCAGAAACGGAACCAGAAAAAGTCTCATATGTGAGGTTTTACGGTAAAAGAATATGAAATCCTTTTCAATCGCATCAGATATATGTTCCCCAGATTCGATTACCCATGTGGAGGCAAGAAAATGAAGCCTAATAATCTTATTTACTCACAAGCAACACCAGAGATGACATGTTACCTTTAGAGAAACAATGCTGCATTCCTGAAAAATGTTTCCCATGGTTGAACAACATAGTTGAATTGCTAGCATTTCTGGCATTAAGATTACTTCTGTTACCCCGGAGAAATTTCGGAATGGTGATACTAAATGCTCGCATAGAAGCTAATTTTCGAAAATATTCTCATTAAAAGCAGATTTCAGGAAATCCATTTGCAGCCACCTGCAGACAAACAAAGATTGGAGATTGAAGAAATGAGATATCTGAGGATAGTCATCCAAATTAACCCCATTAACAGGGAGCAAAATTTCGCTAATATGTATATCACAAAGGCTTTACACCCTGTGGGCCTGGGTTCAAGTCCTGGCAGTAGCAGAAGCTTATCAGAGATGGCCCTATCCTTATTTGAGTGTAATGTGGAGGGCACTTCCAGTGCACCACTCTGTTCACCAGATGGGACGTTAAGTCATGGTCCCTTTGGAGCCCATAATTACAACCTGGCTAATGCCAACATAGGGTTCCTATCCCCCCAGCCCCTACTTCATGGCTTTGGATCACCTTGGAAGCCAAAATTTTGGCACAGGAGGATTTTTAACGGCTCATTTTGCCGTTGTATTTCGCTGGGGCGACAGAAAACATAGCGTTGGCAAAATTCTAGAGAACCTTCCGTTAGGGATAGATATTCCGTTGTTCATAATTCCGGATTAACGACCATCTACTGTAATTACAATAAATATGTTTTAAACAGTGTTGATCAATAAGTCGAATAATAAACGAAAGGTGATAATGTTAATACCTCCGGCGATCATCTGTCTTAATCAGAAGTAGTTACGCATACACGGCGATTGCCGTATGTTTTAGGTTTTGATATCCTTCTGCGGCAAATTTGAACTAAGAGCTATATTCACGTTCGTAAAGGAGCCTGAAATATTACTGAGAGGACGCAGGGAGAAGCAATAATTAGATTCGCGATGTTTTTAGTTTCACGCTCAACAGTGCAACGTCATTTCTACAATTCCTGTATTCATTTTTGCAACTCATTGTGATGAATAAATAACCTAACTTCATGTTGCTCCAGTCGGAATTTTCAAAAAAAGTCGAAAGACAACTGCGTTAAATCAAGATTAGCGGCCTCTTTGGGGCTGCAGTTATGCTGCACAAAATTGAAAAACTGCGTAAAATCAAGAAAAGATGTAAAATCGAAGTTTCACCATTGCAATTCCCTATGCTTTCCAGCCGGACTTGAGTGTTGCTGCGTAAAAACGAGACTTGATGTAAAATCAAAGTGTGTAAAATTGAAGTTTAACTGCATTCACCAATCCTCGACTCAATATTTGATACCATTTACAGGCAGGCAATTTTGGTGCTTTGGTAAACTTGACCCAAGAGGTTTTCAAGGAACATTGTCAATTCAGTACATATGTATATCCAACTAGCCAATATCCTCGAGTACATTTTCTTATGAACTTCATTTACGATGGGGTTAGATTGAGGTTCGGTTCTTGCTAATCAGGAAGATAACTCCATCCTCAAAGCATCTCACTCATAAAAACAAAATGATCTATGGAAACAACATAACAAAATGGAATACTAGAGGATTAAAGAGAAGGTTTGCCGGTTACTTATGTTTTTACAAAACTTCACATTTTCACATTTTTTTCAGGACTAATAAATTGATTAAATCAAAGAAAAAAAATTAAGGTACGATGATCTGAGTTGGAATAGAAGACAAGCCTGTATTTTACATTCACTGAGTGAATTTGATTACATATGGGCATCATCATTAAGCACACCAAAACTCCTTTCAACATCCTCGTGAGAAAAATAAAATTACAACCTAATTTTAAAATATGCAGTTTTTTCAAGATATGTATTAAATTTAATTACAATAACGAAAGAAAATAAGTAATCACTAACAATAAGTTTGGATTTTAAAGGCATGAAGTTATGGTTGCAATGTCTGCTTCCCTCAAAAAGAGGACGACAGGATATAAATTGACAACTAAAGAGATTTATGAGCATTAATGTTAACTGAGAAACATTAATAACCATGAAAAAACATAAGTGATCCTGGAAATAATGATTCCTTTTTTGCTTTATAACTTCAAAAGAGTATAGTGAGAGTCAATTTAGGATAACAATTGATAACATGTAAGCACAAATGAGGACATAAGACAACCCTACATGAAATATTTTTAAGTAAATATTTTAAACTTTTGTGGGCAATGCTGTACCCTCCAAACCCCAAGTTAACTTTATTAAGCTTGATAATACAGTTCTGCTCAGAATAATCTTTCTCTTAACTACAAACCGTATTACCTCATCAAAATATGTAGAAGCTTATAGACCACCTATCAACAATCCGTGTGTGTAAAGTCAAGCAAAAGAGTGAAAAAGGTGCATATAAAGATTTAAGAAGGATGCTCTAGATAAGATTTAACAGAAGCCAATGAAGAGTGTGCCTACTGTCAAAGTTGGTGGGCTTAAAAAGGGGACTTGGTATCACGGGGGCACTACCTCTCTTTCGATGACCTTCTCCACCAGCTGGACAGTTCTCAGAGTCACCAGCCCAGATTCTGGGTCCACGTACTCAACTGTGGTGGGGGGACATCCTGGCACAGGCCTCTCCTCCACAACCCTTTCCCTCTCACCTATGACCCTGATATTTTTGGGAGAGGATGTGGGGGAATCTGGGTTGACTTCTCGCACACGAACCACCAATCGAGGAAAGTCAGCGCTGCATGGCCGCAATGGCGATATGGGAAATTGACTCGTAATTGCTTTGCCATCAGAGGTGAGCGTGGGGGATGGTGTAGAGGTTGTGGCACCACTTATTCCAAGAGCACTTTCCTCATTGTGGGCATTGGCAGATGAATTCGATGCACTTTCCGCATCATATTTCTGTTGCGGCATCAGGGTAGACGAAGAGAAACTGCTAGGCTTAACTGACAAGCTGTCCATATGGTTTGGCCTGAAGGGAGGAGTTGGGGAAACAGAAATAGACCTATTCCTTAGGCTACTTCTGGGAGTGCTTGTGTAAGCCAGAGAGCCACTATTAGGCAAAGTTTGAGTCTTTCCCACTGGAGATTTAAGCGAGGTTTTTATTGATGCTCCAAGGGAAGCACCAAGTGATTCAATAGCTCCCATTGGAGAGTTATTCCTAGCATTTCGAGGGGAGACAGAACGTGCCCTAGCATCCTCCCTTGACCAACAGCCAGTGGAAGAAGAAGAAGAAGATTTTGAACAATGTGTGGATGGGACTGGGGAGCTATAATGTTCGGCACTCATGAGAGAATTAGGGGTTGTGACCCTTGGAGGTGACACAAGGGTGAGTAGCGCCGTGGAAGAATTATGTCTACTTGATGACGGTGAGCAGTCTTGATGCAATTTTCTAACTGTCTGGTGATTCATTGCCTAAGAGGTGATACAATAAGCAGCATGGAAAGGGGAAAGAGGTTAATTGGAATACACACATGAGTTTCAATATCATTTTTAAAAATATTGAACACCTATATTGTAAGAACCAAGCATTAAAATCTATTAAAAGAAGCTACATCACTAGCTCACTATTACTTAAAAACTAATTATTCTCCACCATGTTGATTATCTAAATACTAAAACATTTACGATCAACAGAGCAAAATGAAATTTTTCAATAAATGATGGCACAAATCCAGAAATGTAAACTTCAAGAGTAATTAATGATACATGCATGTTATGTTAACATGTATGTACAATAATACACAATTTTACAAAAAAAAAAAAAAAACAATTAGCACACTAAAAAGCAATAACATCAATCAATTCTAAGGTTAATGAAAAAGGGAAATGGCACTTTTTCCACAAACCTATTGATTACTGAACTACATTTAAATCATTAAGTGAAATTAATCAATAGAATTGTGGAAAGTGTCATCTCTCTTTTTCATTAAACCAGGGTGTCACTCCACAACATCTCTCCTGCCTCAGTCACTTTAATTCTACGCTAATGAAACATACTAGTGTACGGCATTAAATGCAAAAATATTTCTGTAACTTGGAGGTAAAGAACTCTATGTCCGTTTTCCTAATTTTTCAAAATGGCAGTTTAAAAATTTTTTAAATTGTAACAAGTAATTACCATAAGGTTAGGTAACAAGTTAACAACATTTTTACATCACAATGTAATTGATATAGTAACCTAACCATCTAGTAATTACTGGTTAATTTTTTTTTCAAATCTTAAAGCTGTCTACTGAAAAAAATTAGGAAAACGAACATGGTATCCTCTACCTACAAGATACACATTTAAAACCATATATGTACTGTAATTTATAAATGCTTCCATATTTGAATACAGAATATTAATTATTTTTTGATGCACCTCATAAATTTTCGTTGCAATATCTAAGGTTTTTTTTTTTAAATTGCATATCCATAGAATGCTAATACTTTTAATAAGACATCTAAAATATATTTCACATTTCACAAGAAGTAATAATGCAAAAATAATAATAAGGAAAAATTGAACTGAATGGAATATGGATGATAAATTCCACAGATTAAAAAATAAATCATTTCTATTGACAGCAATACAAAAAAATATTAAACCAAATTTATAATACACTGATATATTAGGGGTTAGGTAGAAGAGAGGACTTATTAGTCTCGATCTAGCCAGAATAAAGGCATCTGTTATTATTATATGAATTGCTAACTGCAGAAAGGCATTATGTCCAAGTTGGATGATTTTTATTTTTATTTTCTTAAAGTTGTAGCTAGGCACAAGACTCAACATTTCCTACTAAAAGGAAACATGTCCACTCAGTGTTATTAGCATGACATGTTTCTTCCAGCAGGAAATGTCGAGTCTTGCACCTAGCAACAACTTGAAGAATAAAAAGAGTAATCCTCCAACTAGGACAAGATGCCTTTCTTCAGTTAGCTATACATATATGAAATGCTGACACCCAATCAATTAACCTATGGCTAGACTTAATTGACCCCAAAAATTCACTGCTTTCTAAAATTATTCTCATCTACTAAATAAAATACTCCTCACAGGCAACATACCACATGGTTCTAAGCCAATTTCTTGAGCAACACCCTTCCCAGCCATTCAACAACCTGCTGGAACAACTACTTATGAATATGGTATTTCAAAGATATAGGATGCCATCATCACAGTATGTACCAGTGGCAGGACTTATTAACCATTTAGTGCCTTGCAGATAGCTTACACCAGCAGCTAAAAACATTTTCTCCTCAACAATTCTATACAAAAAGTTTGTCCTTGTAGCCTGATCACAAATCCACCTCACCTCAACCTTTTCCATACAATAATTTTGGAATTAAACCATACACGTAATACAATTCTTCTCATTTACATTACAGCTGGGTGATGAAATGCGATAGAGAATAAGGGCTAACTTTCCCAAATTTACACATAATGTTGTAGCATCAATCATGAAAAATACACCTTTTGCCAGAAAAATATAATCACCATAAATTGTCTAGGTTATATTACTAATTGAGAAACGATACCATTTATCCAAAAAGCCAAGGGAAATAAAAAAACTTAAGTTTTCATGCCCCCCATAAAAATGTAAAATTCACGTTTATTTTTTATTAGTGAAGGTGCTGTGTGGCTTGATGTAGGAAGGGTGAATTATTGCAAATGCGGTGTCAAGCAATGATTTTTTACCAGAGAAATTCTTGCATAAAGGTCTTGACCCCATAATGATAAACTGCTGGCTAGACTGAGCATATTTCCTACATAAACTATTAAATATTGATTGAAATCCTTTAATTTAACAACCCAAATATCATATAATGGCATTCACGCTGAGGTAGATAGAAAAAGGGCTAATTTCACAAATTGTTTCCCAATGGATGCCATACATGATATTATGCCATGAATAGCACGTACAGTACACTGCCGATTATCCGGGCTAATGATGGGGAGAGACGGCACGAATAATCGGAAAACAAGGGTAATCCAAACTTTCACTTAAATTTCTTGCAATGCACATAATTTACCTAAAACATACAATTTATTATTATTTATGCAGTTATTCTGTTATTTTAGAGTGCTTCCCAGACTCAATGAGAGCTTTCTTTGCCAGTTCGAAATCTTTTTAGCAGAGCATGGTCGCGCACTGCGAGGCTTGGAAAACAGGAACACGGTGCTCCTGTGAATGCAGCTAGCGTGCGATCGCTTCCATTTTACGAAGGGGATTCTAACGGAAATAATAAGCCCAGGGTATCCTAGCATTAATGCAGTAATTCCGATGATTTTGTGTCCGATTTTATTTTTTTATAAAGATGGCGGAAAAAATTGAGTGAGAGTAAAAATCATGCACGTATAATCCGCAATCCGGATAAACCACAGCCGGATAATCAGCAGTCTGCTGTACTAAAAATATTTTTGCAAATTATTAAAGTTTTATATTCTAAACTTCTGAAAAAGGGGTATTTTGTGCAATATTTCTTCATTTTTGAACTTATTCTTCCCTACGTTTGATTCTGTCTCTCTAAAATCTTTTATTTCAGCCAGACCGTATTCACTAAAATAATTAAAATTCCATTGATACTTATGCTGTAAAATAAGCAATATTTTATTTTCATATCCTTCACTCTAATTATACAATCTTTACCGATCATTTTTGATGAACAAGCAATATTCTCAGGGGTACACCCATGTCACAGTTTAAAATACCTACCAACACCACACAGTTTTGTCTCTACTGATGGACCCCTCCACAGGTTAATGATAACTCTTTATGCTCTTGATGCTTTATATCCTAAGTAGCATTGGTTACATCAATGTGTCTGAAGTCTTGGTGAAAGAAAAACATTTCAGAAACAGTAATTCTTAGGGAGACCCTCAAAATTAGAAACTCATATATATTTTTAACACAGACTAAGTATACACCATTAGTCAATTCTGGAATCCAGTCATTTACGGAAATAAAAGGAACTTCGCCCAATTCTACCACTAACCCCTCCCCACCTCTAACCCTTGACAATATAAATCATTGCCGAACACAAAACAATTACCATACCCCAGAAAAGGTCTCCAGCAAGGGAGACGTAAATGTGAGTAGATTTTTTAAACTGTGATGCATGTAAACCCAAAATAAGATTGCTTAGACATTACGGACAGCGAAAGATTAACCAATTTATTTTTGATGACTTTTCAAAACTCTGCCAAAGCAGAATACTTATCATGAGTTGATTGAACACCTCTCAATTGCTTCAATTTATGATAATCATTCATGATACATAATAACAATGAAAATCCATTATTTAGGGAGAAATGTCAATAGGAAACTTAAGTCCATAATTTTGTACATCACTAATTTCAGCACAGGAAATTGAAATATCTAATGCAAGTCTTAATAAAAAAATAAAACTATAAAGATACCAACTATGAATTTACTTTAAAGGTAAAGGATTACCATGCTCAAGCCTTTTGATGCATTGTCTCACGGTCAATTCCCTTGGACATGATCACCCAAGTAACATGAGCATTTGTAAATCTGAGATAAATTGTACATACATAGAAATTCACCATCTACAACAAATATATTCTATGCATGGTACTTGAAATATGAATAATTTTCAAGTTATTCAGGTAAATAATGGTGCTATTCTCATTCGCATTGCAAGTCAAAAGATTTGGAGACTGACAAAATTATGTCATATAATGTGATAAAATGTCCATCCTTATTAACACCAGTAATGCTATTCATGCCTACAACAAAATCACCAAAATGGAGAGGGGCCTTGATAATGTTAGGAACAAATGTACACACATTATTGATGAATTGTGAGCATAATGGGTGTCAATATACATAACGCCTTTGTAATACCTTAGGTCAGTAATTTAAACACAACATAATAATGAGACAATAATGTATTTTTTTTTGACAAAAACTTATAAAAGCAAACTTGGACCATCCCTACATGTCGAGCACCAGTGATATATAAGCCTAGTATATAAAATTTTCAACCAGATCTTCACATTTTAAGCCACTTTCATCATAAAAGCAAGGCTTTCAATGACATGTAACTGCTCTTCTAATTGGTGGAAAGTTAAAATTGAGCAAGGAATGAATACGCTTCATGGAAAATGCATGTGAATAATGCCACAGGTTCATACTGAGACAGAAGATTTAAATGAGGTAATCAGAAAAATAAACAAGCAAAAGAGATTTGACATTAAAGAGTTTATGACAGAGGATAGAACTATTCTATAAATGATTAACGTATAATGAAGAGGTCTGTACTATTGCTAGAATTTTAATTACAAATGAAGTTTTAAAAACTGAATTTAAATTAACATCATTACTTTTAGCTAACATATTATGTGTGCAAAAATCTAAATATGCATGTACTAGCAAAATTTTCAGCCATCTTCTCAAACGTTAGTAGTGGATGATGAAAGTTCATCCCTAAAGGAAGAAAAGTCACAATATGATGACAGAGAACAAAAATTAGTCAGTTAAAAGTTAAGCATTTGCCAAAAGCACACTAAAGAATGAGCAATATCATTAGGCACAAGGCAATATTACATTACAGACACAGAAACATGGTAACTATTTCTATGTGCAAGAGACGACATTGTTTTAGCAGATATTGAAAAAAGCTGATATTATGTAGCTTCATTATTTAGAGCTCAAACAAAAATCTTGCCTTTTACATGATGGCATTAGACTTACACTTGTGCCAGGACAAATGATGCTTCACACCTGCACAATATGAATGCACCGTCACATCACATGTACTAAGGAAGAAAAAACCAAGGGGGAAAGAGGCATAAGGGATTGGACGGGGATGAAATTAGGATACAAATAAAAAACAGTGGAGAAATATTCAAATAATCACAAGAGTTGGACTCAAAAATAAGGAAGAGGGATGAATAAAGTATTACTTTTTAAATAAATTCCATAGAAAGGACTTAGAATCAGTCTCCTAATCATATGCATTCCACACAGATAAAATTCATCCCCACTGAAATTCATCTGAATGCCCTATAGAAACTCGCATCAAACCGAAACTTGATTTGAGCAGAATTACTAAAATTAGATGATTTTGTATTTTTTCTTTCTAGTAAAATGTTCAGGAAAGCGTGGTGGCCAAGTGAAAGAATGCTTGGGTATTGACTGAAGGGCCCCATGTTTGGATCCTGGATCCCTCAGACAACCTCAAACAAAATCCTCGAGTTGGCCCAGGGAAATGAACAATTCATAATATGCTAACATTGTGAAATTCACTTGCTTGCAGCTTATGCTAGGGTGAGCTTTACCCTGACCATTTAATGATATTAGAAAGAAAGGAAGTTTCTTGGACAAAATTTGAGACATACGACCTATAGCAAGGACCTATCTTCATAGGAGTTTTCATCTTTCCTTGCTCAGAGAATTTAATCTACATCCAATCATTCTGTGGTATGTATAGGTGATATGACTATAAATGTTGGGACAGAATGCTATACATCAAGTTCCAAATTTCTCAGGTCTCTCATGTGTACCCACTATTTAGTTAAATTGTCAAATAAGCCCGCAATTTCGAAAAAGACGCTTATTCATCGCCGTTTTATATTTACAATGTACATTGACCTTTGACTATTTGCATCCAAAGATATTCCTTGACAATTTACTTAATAAAAAAGATAATGAATTAATTTTTTCTAATTCCTAACTTTGGCTTTTACACACAGTCTTTGAAGATTACTTAATGCCATCTGCTCTGTGAGGTGACAGCAAAAATTGACGAAGAAGGACAGGTTCCTTCACCAAAATTTAGGAATAATTGCCTGTTATAACCAAACCACTCCTCTGTTCTCATCTATGCCAAAAGGTCCTGGATGCAAGTCTATCATTGCATGCCTATGTCTCTCCTGATTTTCTTTTGCTCTTGCACACACTTGTAAAAAGTATTTGCTCATACCACTTGGGAGATGTATAAACTAGAGATGTGCGAATAGTATCCGCGAATACTCGAATACCTCGAATAATAGAAAATATTCGATATTCGAGATCTCGAATAGTTATGCCAAAGGTACCGTCTCGAATACCTCGAATACTTTGAATTTCGCGTCATACACTGTCGCTCGCACGTCGTTGGTAGTTGACTCGGAAAAATGAGAACTCTAGCCGTCTAGTGCATCCAGCGCCGTTTTAGGCAAGCTGACGAAATACATCAAATTCACGGGTTCGAGCGGTGAAAAGAGTTCGACGTGGGGAACCGAAATTGATCGGATGAAAAAAATCCGAAAATCCCAGGTGTCCCCTATCAGGAGAACCTCAGTTCTGTGGGATAGCAACATTGGCGCATTTCCCACGATCCGCTATCCCCATCCATTCAGCGTTCGCCCCACCCCCTCAGACGATTTCCTCTTCCCCGAAAACAAAAAAAAGGTCCCGGCTCGTGCAGTGATCGTATTACGAAGACCTCAGCTTTGAAAAAAATATCAAGTTACCGGCAAATAATAGAATCGTGTTTCACCCTTCCCTCTTTCTCCCCACTGACCATTTTCCAGCATTCATCTTTTGATAAAATGAGAGGAGGTGTTTGCTCTGTGTCCTTTGTGGCTAATAATGACAGGCACTTATTTTGAATCTTCCCCAGGAGATGAAACTACCATAGGGAGGAACTCAGTGCCGTGGGATAGTGACATTGGCGCATTTCCCACGATCTGCTATCCCCCTCCATTCAGCATTCGCCTCACCCACTCTTGACGATTTCCTCTTCTCCGAAATCAAACAAAAGATCCCAGCTCGCGCAGGGATTGTATTACAAAGACCTTAGCTTCAAAAAATATCAAGTTACGCGAGAAAAATAAAAACGTGTCTCGCACCCACCCCCTTTTCTCACCCACTGACCTTTTTCTACCTACCTGCTTCGAATTTCCCCCTTTCTCGAGGTCAACTGCTGCATGAGTCATCTACTAGCCCGAAAGGTGTCTAACAATGACTTTCGGCAATTGTTATTACACCTTTATTGGATTGAAATATTAGTAATGTGCGCGTAATTTAAAAAAGAATAAGACCAAACACGACATATTTCTGACTTTATTTAAGCATTTTGCGCAGGAAAATAAATACCGGGAAGAAGAAGAAGAAATACGACGGAGGCGTAATGCTCAAATAGGGTGGTTTCCTATTATTTTTTATTGCCTAAATCGAAATATTTATACTCCTGAAGTACGTATTTAACGCTTTTAGAGTTTTATAAGACGATATCTATTTTTCACGATTAAATTAAAAGCGAAAATTTTCAAGCGCGCGAAAACGCGACGGGTAAGTATGAATGCCGGGAAAAACTCCGCGTGACGTCGTTCTGGTTCCCGCTGCCGCAAGTGAGGTGACCTTGGGGCGAGGCTCTGAGCGCTATTACGACGCAGGATGCTAGCAGGTAGCCGAGTACCATGCTAGCTGGTAGCGCTTGGCTTAAATAAGGATTATTAATACCTTATCAAACAGACTGAGTGATTATTAAGACATGTTTCCCTGAGCTCTGTGCCTCATGCATGCATTGGTAACCTCAGACGATGTAAAACTCCGATCCTCTCGTGTAGAAACTAGGTCCCTGTGATGTCACGTGGAGTGGCATCGCATAGGCGCCAACCTGCCGTTTTTCAAATGAGGTAAAATTGAACATTGCCATTAGTCTAAACCGGTATTTCTAGAACGAAATAATTTGTATATTATGAATACACTAATGGTGGGTAACGATTCACAATCAATACCTTTCGTTTTCTTTAATGAAGGAAACTACCCTATTGTTTACATAAAATTAAAATATTCCATTAATCAGCTAAATTCCTGTTTGAATCCTTTAAAGGCAATCACAATTACTCGCCAAAATCTTGGGTTTCCTGCTGCATAGGCGACCTAGTCAAACATTTTCACATTCATCGTTTAGTATTCGAGGTATTCGAATATTCGAGCAATGATTTAATATTCGAATTCGATATTCGAATTCGAGAAATCTACTATTCTACCCATCCCTAGTATAAACAGCACCGAAAACAGCTGAATAAAGTAAAAAAATAGCCTCATCATGTCCTTTCTAAGCTCTCCACTTTTACATACATTTGCCTTCAGAACCCAAGCTTTTTCAGGAGTTAATGTCTGCTGCTAATGAGACTACAAAATAAAAACGCAAAAATAAAGAAAGCATACTCAAGAGAGTTGTGCTAACATGGCTCTATAACACAAATTAGACTGATATGGAATAGTTAACAACATACCAAGAGTAATCCTCTTAGCATTTGTATAAATTACACGGTAGCATTTTCATAAACAATCAATTTTAAAAAAATAAAACATTATATTTTCAATTTAACACTGGAGGTGTATGAAACATTCAGTTTGAGTAAAACACATCACATTAGATGACTTCCCTTAACGTTAAGGTCAACCACTATAACTTGGATAGGTGTATGTCTATTGTAGATAAGTAGGGATTACAGTAAACTCTTGATTTTACGAAGCAGGATTTTACGAAGTTTTCGATTATACGAAGTGATATTGCGGTCCCGGTGAAAAGCCTATGCTAAATACATGGCGCTATTCGATTATACGAAATTTTTTGAATTTACGAACCTCGGCTCGGTCCCTAGGAGCAAATGGCATTCGTTTATACGAACTACGGCGAAAAATTTGTCAACAAAACTAGTTACGCCGGCGTAAGTAGCTAAAAAATCAGCGCTTCCAACTGTGGTCCATCAAAAGTGCGAAATCGTAAATGATAATGCAACTTTGGAGAGAAATGGGTCGCCAAAAACCTCACTGTGGGAATTTAGGGGAAGTAGGAGTTCGGTAAAAATATCGCGGCTGACATTATGCCCCTATTTACGTGCCTGTTCGTAAACATAGCATCGACAATAATTCGTAGTTTAGCATGTCAGGAAGGTCGCGCGGAGTATTTCGTACCCCCGTAATTAACCCTTTGCACTGCTGTGAACATACTTCGAAGACTACTTGGCTACTTTTCGCCGAAGCACTTCGAAGGGTCCCTAATCCGGGACCCTTTCCTCGACGAGCTCACCCTCGCTGGTCCCTGAAACAGGGCTATTTTTTAAAGCATTACCTGACGCAACCCTGGGTTTCAAAGGGTAAAGGTGCCATGGGGGGAAAAAGAGTAAAGTGCGTGTTACTGTGGGGCTGTGCGTCAACCAAACGGGCACGGAAAAAATCAAGCCCGTTGTCATTGGGAAATTTGAAAGGCCACGGTGCTTAAAACATGTAAAATTGGAAGCCCTCCCAGTCTTTTACCATGCAAATAAAAACAGCTGGATGACCCGAGAAATTTCCAGCAAACGGTTATACGTCTACAGAGAAAAATTGCTGGAGAGAACCGCAAAATTGTTTTAATAATGGATAATGCCACCGTCCATAAATACGTGGAAGATCTAAAATTGGCTTATGTTCGAGTCCTTTTTCTACCCCCGAACTCGACTAGCAAGTCCCAGCCCTTGGACCAAGGCATTATCCAGAATTTTAAAGTCCTGTACCGGAAGAAGCTTGAGCGGTATTACTTGCGATGGATCGGTATGTATATATTCATCTATTTTGCTCATGTGCGTTTGGATATCGATTTAGATATTTTTATTCATGATTATCATTCTTACAAATCTATTTGCTACTTTTAGAAATGGGAACAGAAATTAATAACATCCCGAAATGGACGTTGATACATGCAATCCGCGCCATAGCCGAGTCCTGGAGGGAGATTTCCTCCACTACCATCGCAAATTGCTGGAAATCGGCCGGATTCCCTCCGATAGCGCATCATGAGGATGTTCCCGAGGTTGATATTTGATACAACTAACCTCATAGTAATTTTACTGATTTAATATCACGGCTCTGGTTGAATCGTTACGTTGTACCTTCAGGAAGCTGCGGCAGATGAAATCGCGGAGGAGATTAGTGGCTTAAAAGAAGATTTTAAAAAATATTTGGAAAAAGCAGGAGGAGCACAGCGCGCAACATCAAGCGATTATATTGCGCTAGATGATGATCTCCAGGCTTGCGACGATTCGACGCCGGTGCCTGTGTCGGAAGAAGCAGCGGCCGGGCCTAGTCAGAATAGCAGTGACGACGATGATGAAAGTGAGGAAGTAATTCCACCTAATAAAAAAGAAGTATACGCTGCCTTCCAAACATTAAGACATTTTGATCTGGCTAACGATTTGGACCCCCAATTTAATTACCACTTATGCAAGTTAGAAACCATGGTGGAAGCGGCGATGGAGAAGGGAAAAAGGCAAAAAAAAAAAAGTTTTTTTTTGGTAATATAATTTCGTGTATATATTGACCTTTGTGAATAAACAACTTAAATATCTTAAGTATTGGGCTCTATTTACCGCCAATTTATATTTCAGGCTTCTCGTAATGAAGACGCACTTCCAATTCTAACCATGAACTTTCTTCTCACGCGCTTCCCAGTTCTCCCATACTGAGAGTTTTTTCTTTCCAAAGCCAATTGTTTACTCCCTCCTGCCGCCTTTGGCTGATCTTGCTGACACCCACCTTAAGCATCCCAAACCCCTCCTTCCCCAGCATTTCCCATTCATTCCCTTCCTAAGGTCACTGAGCTTGCGTGCGTCGTAACAAAATACGGCCCCCAAACGTGGTCTGAGGCAGAGCTGAAGGACCTTTCCCCACCCTTCTTTCTCCTGCCCCCTTCACCACTCCTTATGCTGACCACACTTCTTTCCTCAGGCAATCCCTATCCCACTCTTTATTCACCCCACCCACTGGGAATGTTCTCCGACTGTGGAGAAGGGCATGGTTCATCTTTACCGGCAACGGGGGTAAGTTTTTAACCGGAGAGAGGCTGGAGAAGTATCTTCCACTATCGGGGAAATGGTGCCATGCTTATAAAATTCTCTCTTCTTCCCTGCTGACTTTAAAATTGAAATTTAATTATTTTCTCTTCGCTGTCCACTCTATATTTATTTACGATTATGGCACGCCTATTTTTTAGTGCTAAAACTAAGAAAATCTTCGCTCTATGTCAATGATCCTTTGCATAACTTTCAATACGGCGGAAAAAGAAACACGAAAACTAAATGAGGTGAAGGTACAGGTTTTTGCGTATCATTTTTGGGAATTCACGCAAGTGAACCAATACGTTACCACGTTGAGAAATGATAAAACGTCTCTTGTCGGAAAACAATCAATGTGGATAATAATGTTTCTCTCTCTATTTCTCCGATACTGTAAGATGTTTCTCCTGTCGTTTTCCGGTTGGAACCTTGCTCCTGTCGGCATAAAAGGAGAGAAACATACTATATGAACAGGTCACCTCACACCCGGTATGAAGAATATGGTCCTGATGAAGAATTGAGTCTTTTATGGCAACGTCTGCAAAGATGATGGAACACAGTAGTCGGACGGAGAACAGAATTTACTTCAAATATTCGCCAGAAGATAATCACATCCTACTTTATTTATGATCGTAATTGAATCTCAGTGAAATTAGAGCACATTCTGCTGAAAATACGAAGTAACTCGAAATATTAACTTACGAAGGTTATTTTGGAAACGGGCTAAGACCCTCGTTTTTCTTTTTTTCTCGTCACTGAGCGATAGAGGGCGACGTAAATGGCGGTTAGGCCGGCGGCAGCTAAAATTCCGTGGGTGTCAGAAACAAATATCTATCTTCAGCATACTTAATAGTTGCTATTCGCTTCTAACCAAAAATTTATAACATTACTTTCTTATAATAAACATTGCAATTCATTATTTGATTACGTTTTCTAGACTGGTCGGGAATTTCTTTAGCAATCGTTGATGTTGAAGTATGAACAAGAAATGGGAATTTTATGGTGGAATAATTATTTAACGATTTTTCACATCATAAATCGAAAACAAAAAGCCTTTTCTATGAATTATACCAAGAATAACCACCGAAAACATTTAAATAAGACCACTAAAGACAAAAAACGGCGGAAGAAACAAAAGCGAACATTTTTTTCGTGACTTATGAAAAAGATTTGAATTTACGAAACTCGATTTTACGAAGTGCCAATTTTCCGGTCCCTCTGACTTCGTAAAATCAAGAGTTTACTGTATTGCAGTGAATAATCCTTCAATAATTAACGCAATATAACAGAAAATAGGATAATTGTCGACAAGGTGTAACACAGGTGAGCATTCTTTTGTGAGAAAATACTTAACTCTCGGCATTATTTACAGTGACCAAGATCTTCCATTCAACAGAGACACTTTATATATTTCATAAATCGAAAACAAAAAGCCTTTTCTATGAATTATACCAAGAATAACCACCGAAAACATTTAAATAAGACCACTAAAGACAAAAAACGGCGGAAGAAACAAAAGCGAACATTTTTTTCGTGACTTATGAAAAAGGTTTGAATTTACGAAACTCGATTTTACGAAGTGCCAATTTTCCGGTCCCACTGACTTCGTAAAATCAAGAGTTTACTGTACTGCCTTAAAATGGCCTTATTTTTACTTCACACAACACTCAGAGGATGATGGCTTGGACTTAACACTTTCACCTACGTAATATACATATACTTATACAATTACAGGTGTTTTCCTATCATCAGTCTATCACATGATATAAAGATCAATATAATTAATAAAAAGACCAAACCGATTTATGTTGCCATAGAGGACAGATCACCACATGCCTCCTTATTAAGGAAAATGATGCTAGTGTGGATTATCATAAAAACAATTACGATTCCCAATGCAGATGAAAATAGCTTTCACTTCACATACAAATGATAAAATTGAAGCTTGTTACCCTTTTCCTGCATACTCTTCAGGATTAATATGGGATATTAATATAAAAGTAAAAAGACAACAGACCACCACCACATAACAGTTATTACCATAACTTAAGTCATAAGCACACATGTTTTTATTCCATTAAAAAGTGTTCAGAAAAATGAGAGATGATACCTAATTTTTCTTCATGGGTATCTATCTATTAGTCAGCCACAATGTAAAACAATTTTTATCTGCTAGATTTTTCAACAAAGCCATACCTGGATATTATTTTCCACATCTTTCCCCAAGAGGTTGTTATTGTTACTGCTATTATCAGACTGAGCATCTACAACATCACCTGCCGGGGAACGCACTTTGGTGTCGATCATTTCTGTCATCGTCTTAAGGACCATCTGAGCCTGCAAGGCATCCTGAAATAAAAGGTCACACTTGTAATGCCAGAAAACATTATGAAAAGGCAAGCGGATAGGAGAGGGGGATGTAGAGCTTTGCCACACCAATCTTAGGATTGTTACTATTGACTTATGATAATGAATACCTCTAATACACACCAGCCTTGAACCCAGAATACCAACCGCTCTGATAATTTTCAACAAGATCTGTAGTCCTGTAAAAGATTTAACTTTAAATGGACTGGCAAGGTCTATCTTTTTTAAAGGAACAGGTTAAGTTTTCATGCTGGTTGCACATCTTATATTAATGAAAGAGATTGAATGGTGTACATGGATGTTTGTCATCATCTTCCTGTTCAAGAAAGCAGATAGTAAGGGAAAATTACAATTTTTTAGGACCCAATAGTAGAAAATCAAGCAATGGGATGAAATACAGGCAGAAAAATGTGAGGGATGCACATGGATATCAAAATATGATTGCTAAAACACCCACGATTGCAGACAGTATTTTGTACCAGCATCCGAACATCAGTTAAGTAGAGTTGGTGCATGCTTCACCAGCAGGGCGTGGCAGGGATGAGGGATATAACGGCCAATTCCAAGCAAAACAAGTCCAACAGGCTGAGAGGTAAATCATGGATCTACCAAGTATACATCATCATAACTCAGCAATCATGACATTTGATAGACACAGCTCTACACTCAATTTTCTTATCACACTAATTTTTCACACAAGCATCAGTCTTCTTTTATCACGTGTGTAAAACTGTATAATCATCACAATTAATATAAAAAAAGATAGGCTGTGTTACAGTATTTAGATTACAATTAACATTTGTGTAGTTGTCTTTTTACTGTAAATGACTTCCTTAACTATCATTATTATTGGAGAGCTTGATTGAAACTCCTTGAGAGTACTTAAATAAATGAAAATGAGACGGACCACAGAGTAAAGGAAGAACTTTGGATGGCTTAAAGAACTCAGGTACCTTACACTCCGAATGCGTAGTAATCAGAATGAAATCAAAACCCAATGGCAATTTTAATGTCACTCACCCATCTCCAAAATTGACATGCAAAAAGCAGTGTTTAATACTATGCTTTGTCTTTGATTCATCTCAACTCAAAAAATACAGGTTGCTCATTTGAAAGAATAGCATACTTATGGAACAATATTGGTTATCCTTAAGATGCATGGGTTGAAATGTCTGAACAAAAAACCTTACAAGATCTTTACTGTATAAATATTTTGCATGGAATATGCAATATATTTTAGCCACGTACATGACATTTATTACATACTTTTTTTTTACTAAAATGCACCAAATGGCCGAATAAAATTATTATTATAAACACAAGTTTACGCACATAGTTGAGCAGAGATACCCTTTCTATCTTTACCTGCTCCAGGGACTTAAGCCTAGCTTGTCTCCACGCTGCCCGTTTCTCAGCCTTCAGTGCTCTTTCCTCTGCAGGTGACAGCTTTCTTTCACCAGTGGGAGTATTTGTGTCTGTTTCCTTGTAATTTTCAGCTGGTATACCCTTTAAATAAAAAATGAGTACATTACATGAATAATTTAATGAGAAAATAGTTTTCAATGGAGTCATTTCAATTTCAGAATACTCTGTCAAAACAGAAGTATTACAATACCAAGAAGTAAGAAAAGGCTTCTAGACAAAAATAATTTTAGACATCAAAGCTAACAAATTTTCCAAAGGATAATTTTAAAATACTAATTACATGCACCTACATAATCTTAAATATTTTGAGTGTCAATAACTCATCACCAAAAGCATTTACCAAAGGCTATACAGTAAACTCTTGATTTTACGAAGCAGGATTTTACGAAGTTTTCGATTATACGAAGTGATATTGCGGTCCCGGTGAAAAGCCTATGCTAAATACATGGCGCTATTCGATTATACGAAGTTTCGATTATACGAAATTTTTTGAATTTACGAACCTCGGCTCGGTCCCTAGGAGCAAATGGCATTCGTTTATACGAACTACGGCGAAAAATTTGTCAACAAAACTAGTTACGCCGGCGTAAGTAGCTAAAAAATCAGCGCTTCCAACTGTGGTCCATCAAAAGTGCGAAATCGTAAATGATAATGCAACTTTGGAGAGAAATAGGTCGCTAAAAACCTCACAGTGGGAATTTAGGGGGAGTAGGAGTTCAGTTAAAATGTCGCGGCTGACATTATGCCCCTATTTACGTGCCTGTTCGTAAACATAGCATCGACAATAATTCGTAGTTTAACATGTCAGGAAGGTCGCGCGGAGTATTTCGTACACCCCTAATTAACCCTTTGCACTGCTGTGAACGTACTTCGAAGACTACTTGACTACTTTTCGCCGAAGCACTTCGAAGGGTCCCTAATCCGGGACCCTTTCCTCGACCAGCTCACCCTCGCTGGCCCCTGAAACTGGGCTATTTTTTAATGCATTACCTGACGCAACCCTGGGTTTCAAAGGGCAAAGGTGCCATGGGGGGAAAAAGAGTAAAGTGCGTGTTACGGTGGGGCTGTGCGTCAACCAAACGGGCACGGACAAAATAAGCCCGTTGTCATTGGGAAATTTGAAAGGCCACGGTGCTTAAAACATGTAAAATTGGAAGCCCTCCCCGTTTTTTACCATGCAAATAAAAACAGCTGGATGACCCGAGAAATTTTCCAGCAAACGGTTATACGTCTACAGAGAAAAATTACTGGAAAAAATTGGAGAGAACAGCAAAATTGTTTTAATAATGGATAATGCCACCATTCATAAATACGTGGAAGATTTAAAATTGGCTAATGTTCGAGTCCTCTTTTTACCCCCGAACTCGACTAGCAAGTCCCAGCCCTTGGACCAAGGCATTATCCAGGATTTTAAAGTCCTATACCGGAAGAAGCTTGAGCGGTATTACTTGCGATGGATCGGTATGTATACATTCATCTATTTTGCTCATGTGCGTTTGGATATCGATTTAGATATTTTTATTCATGATTATCATTCTTTCAAATCTATTTGCTACTTTTATAAATGGGAACAGAAATTAATAACATCTCGAAATGGACGTTGATACATGCAATCCGCGCCATAATATCTTTTCGTGTATATATTGGCCTTTGTGAATGAACAACTTAAATATCTTAAGTATGTACTGGGCTCTATTTACCGCCAATTTATATTTCAGGCTTCTCGTAATGAAGACGCACTTCCAAGTCTAACCATGAACTTCCTTCTCACGCGCTTCCCTGTTCTCCCATGCTGGGGTTCTGTCTTTCCAAAGCCGTCCCTTCCCTCCTGCCGCCTTTGGCTGATCTTGCTGACACCCACCTTACGCATCCCAAACCCCTCCTTCCCCAGCATTTCCCATTCACTCCCTCCCTAAGGAGACTGAGCTTGTGTGCGTCGCAAAAAAATACGGCCCCCAAAAGTAGACTGAGGCAGAGCTGAAGGCCATTTCCCCACCCTTCTTTGTCCTGCCCCCTTCACCAGTCCTTGTGCTGACCACACTTCTTTCCTCAGGCAATCCCCATCCCACTCTTATTCACCCCACCCACTGGGAACGTTCCCCGATTGTGGAGAAAGGCATGGTTCATCTTTACCTGCAACGGGGGGAAGTTATTAACCGGAGAGAGGCGGAAGAAGTATCTTCCACTATCGGGAAAATGGTGCCGCGCTTATAATTGTCTCTCTTCTTCTCAGCTGACTTTTCAATTGAAATTAATTTCTTTGCTCTTTCCACACTATATTTGTTTACGATTATGGCGCGACTATTTTTTAGTGCTAAAACTAAGAAAATCTTTTCTCTATGTCAATGATCCTTTGCCTAACTTTCAATACGGCGGAGAAAGGAACACGAAAACTAAATGAGGTGACGGTACAGGTTTTTGCGTGTCATTTTTTGGGAATTCACGCTAGCGAACCAATACTTAACCACGTTGAGAAATGATAAAACGTCTCTTGTAGGAAAACAATCAATGTGGATAATAACGTTTCTATCTATATTTCTCCGATACTGTAAGATGTTTCTCCTGTCGTTTTCCGGTTGGAACCTTGCTCCTGTCGGCATAAAAGGAAAGAAACATACTATATGAACAGGTCACCTCACCCCGGTATGAAGAATACAGTCCTGATGAAGAATTAAGTCTTTTATGGCAACGTCTGCGAAGATGATGGAACACAGTAGTCGGACGGAGAACTCAAACAGAATTTATTTCAAATATTCGCCAGAAGATAATCACATCCTACGTTATTTATGATCGTAATTGAATCTCAGTGAAAATAGAGCACATTCTGCTGAAAATACAAAGTAACTCGAAATATTAACTTACGAAGGTTATTTTGGAAACGGGCTGAGACCCTTGTTTTTCTTTTTTTCTCGTCACTGAGCGATAGAGGGCGACATAAATGGCGGTTAGGCCGGCTGCCGCTAAAATTCCGTGGGTGTCAGAAACAAATATCTATCTTTTGCATACTTAATAGTAGCTATTGGCTCCTAACCACAAATTTATTACTGTTAATTCTTATAATAAACATTGCAATTCATTATTTGATTACGTTTTCTAAACTGGTCGGGAATTTCTTTAGCGATCGTTGATGTTGAAGTATGAACAAGAAATGGGAATTTTATGGTGGTATAATTATTTAACGATTTTTCACATCATAAATCGATAGCAAAAAGCCTTTTCTATGAATTATACCGAGAATAACCACCGAAAACATTTAAATAAGACCACTAAAGACAAAAAACGGCGGAAGAAACAAAAGCGAACATTTTTTTCGTGACTTATGAAAAAGATTTGAATTTACGAAACTCGATTTTACGAAGTGCCAATTTTCCGGTCCCTCTGACTTCGTAAAATCAAGAGTTTACTGTATTGCAGTGAATAATCCTTCAATAATTAACGCAATATAACAGAAAATAGGATAATTGTCGACAAGGTGTAACACAGGTGAGCATTCTTTTGTGAGAAAATACTTAACTCTCGGCATTATTTACAGTGACCAAGATCTTCCATTCAACAGAGACACTTTATAAAAGTTATAGAAACTATTGAAAAATGGGAAATAATATAAATGAGAAAGGTCGCAGAAGAGCCAAAAATGAATGCAGAAGAGATGAAAAAATTTTCCACTCATGGTTCCCACTGCTGATAAGGCAAAAAGATAAAAATATTTGCACAATGAAAGGAAGAATTTAAAGAGAATGAGACATTACATTGGTTCCTGATAGTATCCTTTGAGTAAAAGAATTTTTATGCCATTTTCCTCTCAGCATGAAACCACTGAAAATTATCTATATGGAAGGCCAAATACTGTCAACAACTTTGCAAAAACTCTTCCAAGGGTAGAATAGGTAAAGCCAAACACACAATTAACATTAATTATCATTAAATTATTTCATATACAAACCTCTTGCTTCATTCTTTCCTTCATTCTTCGTTCAGCTTTAGCCGTCCTCACAACTGA
This sequence comes from Ischnura elegans, assembly GCF_921293095.1. Lineage (NCBI taxonomy): Eukaryota > Metazoa > Arthropoda > Insecta > Odonata > Coenagrionidae > Ischnura > Ischnura elegans. Next base: position 96,541,190 of record NC_060253.1, read on the forward strand.
AGGTGGGGTGTAATCTTGCCTGCACATGAAATAAAATTAATTAAAAAGAGTTGATCAGTACTGCTCCTTCTACTACATACATAATAAAGGAGTGCTAATTATTAGGTCTGGAATGGAGGTATTAAACAATTCTTATGAAAATGACTAAAACATCTACAATCAATTCAACCCAGTTTTGACATGAAAATTCACTTCTTGTACTATATTTCAACAAATTTATTACCCAAAATACAAATAAAATCTCAATTAAAAGGTATCCTAATTGAAATAGACATTATTAGGGATGGTCATATCGAATACGTTGGGTCCAAATATCTGCGGATTATGCACATCACCAGGTAATGAAATCGGTTTCAAAATTTGCAGAAGAAATCAAATCTGGACCCAAAATTTGAAATTAACGCTTAAGTTAATGCAGCGTCCCATAAGAGAGAGTGAAAAGAGTTTCGATCTTTGTCTGCACCGCTGCACTGTGATATTTATCCTACTCATGACGCATTTTTTTGTTTAGAAGCTATCGAAGGGATTAAGCAACAGAATTTCAGCCCTGGAAACATTTAGGGTAAAACATGACAGGCACATAATGTGATAGTTCTCAAGATATTGAACAACCACTGGGGGAAGGTCAATGTTGTAAGGTAGTAACTACATCGCAGTTTTCACTCTCTCAGCCCTCCATCAAACCTCAACCCATGCCTTATATATTTTTCTTCTCTCCGAAAATACACACACCATAAATCATTAGCTTCGAAGCCAAACATCATGTTACACTAGAGTAAGAGATATGTGTTTCATCCCTCTCCCATCCCACCAACTGACTTTTTCGGTCTACCTGCTTCAATGTTCCCATATGCCCATGGGTGAATTTTGGGGGGGGGGGGGGGGGGGAGGGGGGCACGTGCCCTCCCAGACTTAAAAATTAGACAATATTTTTAATACAGTTATCATTACATGAGTTTTGTTTTGCATATTACTGAGCCTCAATCTTTTAATATCGTAATAATATCATTCGTATTGAAATAAAGAGAAATTTTGTACAGCAATGCTGTACATTGTTTTTAATAATATACATCATGGCGGCCGGTCAAGTAAACATTGAATGTCCCGCTTGTAAAAACCATTTAAAGGATTGTGAAAAAGCCCTTCCTTGTGAAAATTGCAAGCAATTTTATCATTATAAGTGTACGGGCCTTAAAGAAATTGCTTTGAGAGCTTTGGAGGAAGTTCCCGGATTATTCTGGAAATGTCTTTCATGTCGCGTTATTGAAGGAAACCGACTTAGCAAGATGGCGTGCGACATCGAATTATTAAAAGAAGAGATTAACAATCTAAAGGATAACCCTAAGTTTCACGCGGGGAATGAAAATCGTGTGAAAAAGATAAGTTTTGCTGAAGTGGCAAATCACGTAACAGAGGCCTCACATGACGTAGCTAAGCCGGTGAAACATCGTCAAAGAGATGGAAAAGAGGCTGAGTTTGGAGCAAACACTGTTTCTGACTCAAAACCTTCGGCAAAAAAGGAAAAAACGACCCATGTTGATCAAACCAGCTGCGGAATAGTGCGCCTAAACCATGAACAATCACGAAGAGAATCAGATGACGACGGCTATACCCGAGTGCAACACAGAAGAAAGAAACGAAACTTCTTTGGTATCGGAAAAGGTGCGACTGAAAACAACGGTGCAGGTCTCCGAGCTGCGAAAATGATAACGTACGTATATGTGGGCCGCTTGGCCAGCGATTCCACTGAAGATGAAGTGGTAAAATATGTAAAAAATAAGTTTGACGTCACGTGTGTTTCTTGTGAAAAAATAGAAGGTAAAAGTGTACATGGTGCATTCAAACTCGGCGTGGAATACAGTGATTTTAAACAGGTGATTAATCCGCTTCACTGGCCTTCTGGCGTGATCATCAACAAATTTACAAGACCAAGACAACAGTCGACTGACACGAGAGTCGAACCTAAGGGTAAGTCTTCCTGACTAGCTTTCTGTGACTCAAATCAGCAAAAGACACACTCAGGGTTTAAATTACTGGTTTTAAACATTCAGTGCCTGAGTAACAAAATAGCAGAGCTTGAAGCACTAGCAGAGGCAGAGAAACCAGATTTTATATGTTTAAGTGAACATTGGATGAGTGATATAATTATATCAATACCAGGCTATGTGATTGGTGACTTTTATTGTCGGAAAGATCATCGTAATGGAGGTGTTGTTATTTTTGTAAAAAGTACATTAGTTTTTTCTAATATGTCGCATTTGGTGCATAATCTAAATGCTGAACTTATTTTTGAATGTGCAGCAGTGAGGTACACTGTAGCAAGTAATGATTTTATTGTATTATCTGTATATAGATCCCCTGTTAGTAGCTTTAATAGTTTCCTAGAAATTTTAGATAATCTGTTGTACACCTTGACAAGTCAATTGTCAAGACCAAATATTATATTGGCAGGAGACTTCAACTGTAACCTTTTAAAGGACGGACAAGATAAAAGAAGATTTCTGCGAATTTTACAGTCCTATCAAATGAAACCACTGGTAAATACTCCAACAAGGATTACTAATGGCACAGGGACACTACTGGATAACGTTTTCACTGATTACAATGAATCTAATGTTAATACTTCAGTATTTGACCCAGCAATATCTGATCATTCAGCTATTGTATCCATCTTTCATATACATGAGGAGCATCCTCAATCAAAAACCCTAAATCAATGTAGGTTCTTTAATGAGCATAATATGAATTATTTTTGTGTATTGTTGAATCAAGAAGATTGGAAAGACATATATGGTGGAAGACCTCTGAATGTTAACTTTGATGAATATCTTTGTAGATTTAAGTATTACTTCAACTTAGCTTTTCCGCTGCAGTCCGTGGAACACAGGAGTGTCAGCACAAAAAAATGGGTTACAAAAGAAGTTCAAAACTTATCCAGAGTTCTAAAACAAACATTTTTGCAAATACGGTACTCAAATGATGATGGGTTGCGACAGAAGTACTCTCAACTTAGGAAAGAATATAAGATATTTATAAGAAAAGCAAAAAGGGAGTATAATGACCAAAGGTTTAGGAATGCCTCTAATTATTCTAAAGTAGCCTGGGACATCATAAAAAGTAATGTCAATGCCAACCCAACAGTTCTGCCAGATCAAGTTACAAATGAACAAGGGGAAATTACTACAAATCCCATTGAAATCTCCAATGCCCTAAACCACTCATTCTTGCAACTTCCTAAGAGGGTGATTAACACCCAAAGTGGAGCTACTCTCGAAAACCATAAAATAAGTAGCTCATTGTATCTTAAGCCTTGCTCAGAAAGAGAGTTGTCTCTCTATATAGCCAAGATAGGAAAGAAAAAGTCTGCTGACATTGAGGGAATAACGGGAAAAGTAATTAAAGACTGTGAGTCCCTCATACGAAGACCCTTACTCTCGTTAGTCAACCAGTCCTTGTCAGAAGGTGTATATCCTGATTCCTTGAAGGTATCTAAGGTGGTCCCAGTGTATAAGAACAAAGACAATAGAAATAATCTGCAAAACTACAGGCCAGTATCTATAGTGCCACAATTTGGTAAATTATTTGAGTATGTATTCTGTAAAAGGCTCATTGACTATCTTGATAAGCAAAACATAATATCACTCCATCAATATGGCTTTCAGCAGGGAAAATCGACAGAATTGGCTCTATTTAATGCAATTGATAATATTACACAGGAAATAAATAGTAAAAATAAGGTAATGGGGATATTTTTTGACATGAGCCGAGCCTTTGATGCTGTGGATCATGACAAATTGCTAAAAAAATGTGAATCAATAGGTATTAGGGGCATTCCTCTAAATTGGCTTAAGACATATCTTCATGGAAGAAAACAGAAAGTAGCATACAGGAAAGATGGGACAGTCTATTTCTCCTCCACATTAGAAGTCAAAAAGGGTGTACCACAGGGGTCAGTATTGGGTCCTCTTCTCTTTCTAATATTCATCAATGACCTACCTAATAAAATTGTAACCCAAGATAATAAGTGTGTATTATATGCAGATGATGTAACCATCTTATCAAAAAGAAAAAATCTGACCGCGTTAATTGATTCCAGTCAATATATAATAAAATGCATGCAAACTTGGTGTGATGTCAATGAACTAAGGCTAAATGATGATAAAACCCAAGTGATATTGTTTTCTGCTGGGCACAGCCCAAAGGACAATGATCTACTGCAATGTAAAAATAATTATCTTAATGATATGGAATGTGTAAAGTTTCTAGGAATTTATGTGGATAGAAATATGAAGTGGGATGCACATATAGAGCACCTATGTAAAAAACTGAATACAGTGTTTTATCTTATATCAGTATTAAAGCATAGTGTAAGCCAGTATGTTCTGAAAACCCTTTACTATGGACTATTCTACTCAAGAATTTCATATGGAATTATAATATGGGGATCTTCACCCCAACTTCATGATGTGTTTGTTATACAAAAGAAATTTGTGAGAAGTATGTGCAAACTAAAGTATCGAGCTCATTGTCGCCCTTTTTTTAAAAGCCTTAAATTACTCACTGTACCTTGCGTATATATATATCAGAGTGTCATATATGTAAAAAGGTATAAAGGTTGTTTTACTATGAATAATAGGATACATTCCTATGAAACAAGGAGATGTAATGACGTTCATGTCAAACAATCGAACCTAGCTCTGGTATCTAGAGGGCCTGAGCTCATGTGCACAAAATTGTATAATAACCTACCTGTAAACATTAAAAGTATAGAAAATATTGATGTTTTTAAAAAGAGGGTCTTTGCTTACTTAATAGAGAAGTGTTTTTATAGTATAAAAGAATATCTTCAATCTGAAATGTAGCATTTTCTTATGTGAATTTGTTAATTTTGACGTGCCCTATATACTTGTTTAATGATTTTATCATGACATATTGTATCCTTGGGCAAATAAATATTATTATTATTATTATTATTATAATCTCAAATATGAGAGGAAAGTTTGCCTGTCATACCCTAGTGCCCCCCAGAAATAAAATCCTGGATCCACCCTTGGCAATACCTACTGCTAGGTCAGCCTATTCAGCCATTGGGTGTCTACCTACAGCTTTCGGCAATTGGATGACACACACGTGTTTCAAAAAGGAATGAGACCAAACACAACACATTTATGACAGTATTTAAGTTTTTTGTGTTCTTATTGATTCACTCGCAGCTTTCTAGTTACTGCAAGGCTATACCAAAATTAAACAGTCCAAAAAGCACTATTTTGAAAGAAACAAGCATAGCATGATCACACTCAAACAAGATGGGATGGACTAGAAAAGGAAACTGCATAAGTCACATAGCTCGCCTTGCTTTGCCTTGAAAGAAACAACATTACAAAATTGCAAGACTGGACGTGGTCTTCCCTTGATTCTCACGTTTGCAGCCTCGTTCCTTCACAGGAAAAATTCAGAAGAAACTCGTGAGTGACGACTTTTGAATTCAGTTGAAAATTTCTCTAAAGACAGAAGCCTACTTACGAAGCCTAATGCAAGAACATTGACAGATAATTCTATAGCCAAGTATCCACCAAGACCAATGCCTTCAACATCATCAACAATTTATCAGTGTCATCCTCAGTTGTTGCAAACCAAGGAACAATATACAGAGAGCCAATAATAAGTCTATTCTGACCCTATTAAGATTGCTTAGGAGTTTAAGGACCTTTTAAGTCTGCGTAAGAGTACTTTAGAGGCAGCAATGCAAATATATGTTTTTCATTAACTGGCACAGAAAAATCTCTTAAAATTTATGTTTTTTTAGTGTACATCTTTACAGTGGAATCTTGATCTATTGTTCCTGCACTGATCGTTTTCCCGCATTCATCGTTTGCCTTTCCTGGTCCTAAATAAAGTCCCATAAATACAATGTAATTTTTTCCTACATCTATCGTTCCCTGAAGTATCGTTTTCCCACATTCAGCGTTTGAAGATCATGGTTCCCATGCATAATTTTCTTGCATCCATCATTTGACGAAAATGAGATGAAGTATTTAAAATGTGTCATTTATGTGTTTGAATCTTTCTCAAGAGATGGAACTACCAAGGAAAAATCTCAGAGCCATGGGATAGAAACTACATAGCACCTTTCACAAAATCCGCTATCCCCCTCCCATCAGCCCTTGGACACCCCTCCGATGCTTTCTGTCTCTCTGAAATCAAACAGAAGGCCCCAGCTCGTGCAGGGTACGAAGACCATATACCAAAAGCTTTGAAAGAAAATATCAAGTTACAGGAGAGTAATAGAAATGTGTATCACCCTTCCCTCTTTCTTCTCCACTGTCCTTTTTCAGTCTACCTGCTTAAAAGTTCCCCATTTCCAGAGGTCAACTGCAGCATGAGTCATCTATTAGCCCAAAAGGTGTCTAACACTGACTTTCGGCAATTGATATTACACCTTTATTGGATTGAAATATTAGTAATATGCTCCTGATTTAAAAAAAGAATAAGACCAGACACGACATATTTCTGACATGATTTAAGCATTTTAAGCAAGGAAATATGCAAATGGAAAAATACAACAAAGACTTAGCATTCATGCAAAACTCGTTATCCTAGCCGCTAAGCTTCTCGGAGGTTGATGCAGCATTTTTTTCCAAAAACAGATATCAAGTTACAATTTATGAGTTATGCTATAAATCTCTCTTGTTACAGTCACAGACGAAGGATATTTGGTTTCTCCCTGCCAGCTATTCGAATTCATATGCTTATCTCGTGAGAACTTTCAAATATGGACTGAAAATAATTGAAGAAGAATAAGAAAAGAATCCGGGGGAGAAGTGCATGGATATTGCAAAATGCCTCGGGATGCCAGCTAGCACATGATGGCAGGAGTGGGAGAAGAGCGAGCTACCTGTTGAAAACAATAAGTTGGATGAAGCCGAGCATTAGATATGCTGAAATGGTGTTTGATAGACAAGAATATATACATCAGACAGAAATCCATCGTAGCAGTGTAAATACCGAGACGGCATGCAATCATTTTTTTGCGAGGTGGTATGTTCCCTTAGGATATTTGAAAGAGGTGTTAGTTGAATCAAAAATATGCCCCAGTGTTACCATAAAATTAAAATATTCCATTAATCAGCTAAATTCCCGTTTGAATCCTTTAAAGAAAATCACAATTACTCGCCAAAATCCTGTTTCCTGCTGAATAGGCAACCTAGTCAAACATTCCTGCATTGATCGTTTTCCCGCCTTCATTGTTTTTTTGTCCATCCCCTTGAAAAACAATAGATCGAGGTTCCACTGTATTTTAGCATTTTACGTATGTATGTATTTTCAGCAATTATCTTTTCAATTAGGTACCCAACAGCTGTATATAGCAAGGGATAGTAGAGCAAAGGTTAAATCGGGAATTTCAGCAAGCATTTTCTTTAAATGAAGTATTATTTACTTCTTTGACTGAAGACCACTCACCTGTTGGCTTTAGGAGCATTTCCTTCATAATCTTCCTCTTCAGCATCATCAAGTTGAGTCCAAGATTTCAGTTCATCTTTTGACAGTGATGCAATTTTTTTTTCTGTGATTAAAAAAAGATATTGAACTTTATAATACCAGAGGAGAATTAGGGATTCGAGTCAGCTTTCCACACAAGATTTAAGATTGTAAAAAAATTGCAATTACGGCTAACTAAAAACACTCCATATCATAACCTTAGAGTAAGGATTAGTTGAGGGCTGTTGACATCACTTCTTAGGCTCTAACACCCTTGAGCATCTCGATGACAACATAGTATTTAGTCATTAGGCTAGCATATGATAAACGAATGGTATACGATTGCTATGCATTTGGGTTCCAAGAAAAATCATTCAAGGGAAGCTCAGAGGCCTTTCATTGGTTAGTAAAGTCAAAAATACTTTAATATATTGTATTTCATTTTGATATGAGCCTAATATTTCCTTCCCTGATCATTGATGTGTACATTTCTCAAGTCACCTGATACATATGATGGGCACACATGCTTATCAAAGAGGGTGCTAACTACCGCCTTCTGCTAACCCTTACTCTTAGATTACAACAGATGTTGACTGCCATACTTCCAAATGGAAACCATAGCATCAAAGCACTACCAAGATAGAGAGGGAAATTGGAAAAATGACTGCCAGGAAAATACAAGCATTACATCAACTCTGAGCATGAAAATAATCACAAATGAACTTTTATCCACACGTCCCTCTATAGAGGAACTCAGGGTTTCTTGGTTAATTCGAAACAGTTTTTGATTTGTTAAAAGAAATAAATGCAATGTAAAAATAATACACCTTTTTTCATTTGTCCTAGGAAAAATTAAAAAAAAAAACAAAAAAATCACACAAAATCTCTCTCAGCCAATAGCTCTGTGACCACATCTGAGCTCTTCTAAAGTGAGTGGACATCACTCTAACAAAAAAATTACTTAAGAGTCAGATATTACTGTGTATGTTGAGGTTGCCAGAGGGATTTCTAACTTTTGACTGGAAGCAATGTTATAAAAATTCAACATAACTACTTACCATACACATTCTGCTTTCTTTCGCCAGTTTGGAAGAAAAATATCATCTTCCAAGGAAAAAAGTGGCTCATGGAGGAAAATTTTTTCCAGTACAATTCATCACTCACAAACTCAGAGATTGTAAATTGGTTTGGATAGGTAGCAGAAGAGCTCATGCAAGGCTAAGCCACAGGCATGTGAAATTTTCATATTAAGGTTAGGAAGGCCAATTCCTTTCCCTGGGGCACGTCAAAATACAAGTATGTTTTTGCTAGAGGTGTCCAAAGGCTTCACCCATGATTTGAACGTAGGAACCCTCCGTCTGTTGCCCAAACTTTGGGCCACCACTCTATTCATACAGTACATACATCCACAATAATACCATATAGTACATACAGCAAATTTATATAGCAGTAGCGTTAACATTGGAAAGGACAAAATTGGAAAGTATTCATCCTAAGCGGATGGATGTAAAATATTTATTTAGTGAGCATATTCAAGCAGCTTTGCATTTACATTCCTTAATACCAACCCATACTATGATCTTTCCACGAAAAGGAGAAATATTCCTTCCAAACGTTATGCCCACCCCTTAGGATTTTGAAAGGGGGTTCATAAAATTCATACATGCAAAACTGCACTAGGCATAGCTTGTAGTGGTCTTGATGAGCTGATATTTTGCAAATGTAGTTTTCTAGCCACTCAAATTGGTAGGTGGGGGAGGATGGTGGAGTGGGGGCATTCAAAAGTTAGAAGACTTTCCGGTCTACCCACTGGTCACTTTGTATTAAGTCAACAGAAAACTTAAAAGAACTCACCACAATCAATGAACATAAAAAATAATCAAAATTTATACAACTCACCCTCTTCCTCTTTTATTCTTTCCACCTCATCTTGGCTTAGAAAACTAAATACTTTTTCTATAAAAAATAATAAAGAAACAAGTAAAAATAATGTACAAAAAAAATAATACAGCTATTTTAAAAAGTGATGCAAATTTTACTACTGCATACTCACAATAATGCCAAGGAAAGGCACATGATAGAAATTGAAAAGAAATGAATTAATAACAATGCTTGAATTGTGTAAATAACAAAAGCTTTTGGCAAATGCAGCAAAAATAATAATCCATGTATGGATATTCTATCAAATTTCAACTTGAAAAGTCATGAACATTAATAAAGAAAATATGAATAGGAATGAACACAAGTTACAAAATATGAAACTTAAGTATAACCAGTGTGCAAAATTATTCACAAGGAAGTTTTCAAATATATCACAATGCAGGTGTAGAAAATTACCTGGCTTTGGTGACGGCTGATGCTGTTCAACCATGGTTTTTTCGAAAAACTTCAGCTTATCTCTCACTGACATTTTCATCTGTCCTGCTTTGGTGGCCTGTGAAAAATACATTAAGCATTAATTTGGGGAAGAGAGAAATTTCCATTTCCTCTTATTTACGAGGAAATTATATTTAACATTGGCTTGAAATTGATCTTTAATGAATAATACATTGAAAAAAGCACACTGTAATTATATTATTTCTATATTATTCTAAGATTACAATTACAGAAAATTTAATCTGGTTATGCTTAACAATGGCAACACTCTGGCCATTAAATCAGTCTTTTTCTTTGAATTTAAAAAGTCAATATCTTTTTTGAAGTAGAAATGCAGAACATCAATTTCTTTCTCCAAAGTTATAATTAAAAAAACATACAATCTGACTCCATGGTAACAAAGGAAAATGCTGCTTTGCGGTGCCTATGAAATGCATTGCTTGACTTGCAGAAAGTTCATTTCCAGGTATAGAAATTAAACTGTTCCTATTGCCTAACCTTGCTCATATTTGTACCTAGACTTTAAAATACATTTAAAATTTAAACATATAGACACAAGGAAATAAAAAAAATGCAACTTATACCATACCCAACAACTTGAGGGGAGAAAGTTTATTTTTAACCCCATTAGTATGAGGTACTAAACATGAACCTCATTCCAATAAGCTATTTACCTTGAAAATAGATACTCCTTTATGTTAAAGCAAAAGTTCACTAAGAAACATCAATGACCTACCAATTAAGACATCCATTATGCCTACTTGGTGAACCATCCAATCATGCCAATAACTATATACACCTTGAACTGTAGCTTAGAAATTTACATTGATGGATTTACACACATTTAAAATAGTATGAATCAAACAAATCATACTACAACTTTCAGAGGGAATTTCACAATAGGTAATAGTACTGAGGGCTACAATATGATAATAGCAATGCATTCAGCAAGGACGACCCATGTGATAACATTCACATAGTAATCACGAGAGCTTATTGGAAATACTATGTCAATAGATTATCACACTTAAACATATTTGTTTATTCAAAGAATGGGAATATGGTATCACAACAACACTTAAAAATACATATATCTCCAATAAACTTACAGATTTGTCTACATAGAAGCTTTACCTTAATGAAAAATTTACTCTATATGTAAAATAGTTTTTAAGCAATAAAACAGCATGGTATTATACAAGGCAGGGGAGGAAGAGTACAGAACCTGGAATAATAGAGTTAAGCAGTGGTAAAGCTTTTATTACCAGAATCCTAAGCTGTGGAATCTTTGATATCAAACTTTCTCACTACCCTCCATAACTCAGAAATAACTATGTATGTATTATAAAGTCATGGTAATAATCGAATGATTTAAAAACTCATTTTACAAACAGCAATGGTAGAAAAGGAAAGTGTGCACGATATGAAAACCAATTTATGCAAGCAATGATATTATCACCAAATATTTTGAGTAAAGAACTCAAATAACGACAGAATAATATTCCCGCAAGAGGCAACCAAAATGAGAAGAAAATAGCAAGAGGAAAGCTGCTGAAAATACGTGGAAATTCATCACAAAATGCACATATTACGAATTGCATTAAGAATTTGAAAATTCCTCTCCAGCTAATATCTCCCAAGAAATCCAAAATGAATATGCAACTCCCACTGAATGTCGCCAGAACAACGACAAACCACTGAGAAATGTACGCCACAGTTAAATAATACAGTTAATTTTCTTGAGACATACCATGCTATTCCACATGCAGTAAGTAGAAACTAACTTAGGACAGGCATGAACCCAAAAACCTTTCAGTTCCCATTTGGTATGATAGAAATATTAATATGGTTATCGTATACGTGATCCTCCATTCAGCACCACCGATTCCCATGCAAGATTGAGAAGACCCCATGCTGAAAAATTTCACGAGCAAGAAAGAATTTCTATGTCCTCTGGGAATGGGTAACACAGACCTCCTCCTCACCCACCTCCAGTGGATTTATCTTCTTCCCTGAGAGCCTTGCATTTGGTTTCCTACTGCGTGCAATTGGCTCCAAAAGGTCTTCAGTGGAGGAATAGGCATCCTCAACATCATCATCGTTGCTATCAAAGCCCTCGAGTGAATGTGGGATTAGCTGCTTGGGTGAGATTACGGGTGACTGGGACGGGAAGGGAGAGGATGGTGCATTGTCCATCACACCCGACGCAGAGGAGATTGGCCTTGGTGTAGGAATAGGCTGCATTTGAAATTGTTCACATTGCACAGAGGCAATCAAGTGAGGAAGACAGTGCAATGAGTGGCACAAAGAAAGAGCCATGAGAATGCAGCCAGATTCACAGTCAATATTATATTTCAAGTCGGTACAGGAAGAAATTTTTTTTGGGTTCAGCACGAACAATGATATTTGAAAATCGAGGCGGTGTAAAAATTAGGCAAACAATACAATTATAAAGTTTCATGAGAATGCAAAGAAGCAAAAATTGACAGCAAGTAGCAATGTATGTATTAACAGCAACATAAAGTTAGAGGAATTTTAAGATGTTCCATTAGCAATGAAGCAGTTACATATTATATTGGGTCATTGTCAGTGGGAGTAGGATACAGACGCATGGAAATTTGGGAAGTGAATAAGGTTTGGAAAAGGTAGAGTTGGGAAAAAGAACAAAAGCAAATTTTAAATGAGCAGAATGGTTCAAAAAACCAAAGTTTTTGATTAAGAAATAAGCTTTTTATATAATTCAAAATAAATTATATGGAACACCAACCAACAGAAATAAATTAAAGTTTTGACACAGAGTATAGGTATTATTAACAAAGGTAAATTAATTGAATACCACGAACTGATAATTAGTAACATATATTAAAAAACACAAACTGCAGAAAAAAACCATAAAAAATGTCCTTATATCTTGATTAATGTTTGGCTAAAATACTGCAAAAAAAAGTAAGATAAATTAGCTGCAGCTGGTAGCATGTGCTATTGTGAAAAAAGTTATTGAGAAAATGAAAATTATGTAAGTGCTAATAATTGTAAAATAATTAACTGTCAATTAAACACATGATTAAAGAAAAGCATTATACCATACAACAATTGGTCTGTACATAAATCACATCCCTGGCTACCTTTAGCTAAAAATTTAAGTAATTCGTGAAAAACTTCATACTTAGCATGAACCATGTATGGACGCACAAACCAGAAACTGCTGACCATTGAAGCAGGTTCTGCAACCAATTTTCCCCCCACAACCTTTTGCCTAAATAGCTCGCAAAGTACACCTATGAGTACTTTTAAAGAGTGACGCTTCCACCAAATGCTCTCAAATCTTCAGGTCATCGCCTCCTTGATGAAAATAAACAAGTAAACACCCAAGGAAGACCAGGAAGATAATCCACATACTCACCTTTCACGAAGCATATTAAACCTTTTAGTGTGGCGGGCCAATATATCGGCTTTTGCCGCTTGGGCTAAAAGCACGGCGGGCCGATATATCAGCTCTTATGCAGTCCATTACTTAATTTGCTCTAACTTATTTCAGTAAACATCAAAATATTTTGTCAATATTAACCAGTTTAACCTCATCAATTAAAAAAAAAATGCAAATGGATATGTTATATAATAGCTTTGCATTGTTTTCTTTTTCGTAGTTGCAACATTTTATTAAAATACCCTCCACATTTCTCGCCACTACCCCACGAAGAAGGATAGCACTGAGAGGGTTAACACCCACTCTTCTAGCGAGCAGAGAATTGAATTGGAGTAATTTAATAGCAAACTGTAGGAAAACGTGAATCAATCAAATGGATGCTCTGCTACTGGGCTCTAGAATCAACTTCATTACGGCATACCACAGTCTTTATCATTGCATGCTACAATAGTGCCACAGAATGGCGATAAAAAGCATATTCAGCAGTGGAGTAAGCCATCTATATTTCAGTGGTGGAACTCACTCCATTTTGCATCACACTGTATAGTGTGCAGTGAACACTGGTTATTCCTTCCTCTGTGATATAATCCATGAATGATAGGGAAGGGAGCAGTAACTCAAAAATACATAGATTGAATATTTTAAATGCAATAGAAATGGAACTACAATTTTATTTCATTTTTTTGAAAGGATTCCAATTGCTTAAAGAGGATATAGGCCTTAACTATTATGGTTGCTGGTCCACTATACTCAAGTCCTAAAACCCATGTAATACAGTGTTCAGAACTGCTTTCCATTAAATGGGGCCTGTGTTCTGTCTCATTAAGCAATTAATATTATCACACACGCTCTAAGAAAAATAATGCAAGAAACTGTAAAAGATAAAGATTAAATGAAAAGGATAAAAAAATGTAATTATGATTAGTTTATAAATAAGGTAACTTGAAGCAGTGGCATAACAATTATCCATAGAACACTCCCAGAACCCTAAAAATAAGGCTAGGCAGTATTTCAAATACAAGCATTTTAAAATATGTACTTGAAATACATTTGTAATTTTTATTTGGTATTTCAAATACAGGACGTGAATGCCGAAAATGGCAAAAAATACTATTCAAACATGTACACATATTTTCAATACCGCCCCACCTTTGATGACAAAATCGATGTGTGAAAGCATTAAGGGTGTCGATTTTTTGTTGCAAATAGCTAGAGAAGTATTTGATGGATAGAGAAAAGTAAAATTATGCCACTCTTTATTTTTAAAACTCAAACACCTTTGACAACAAAATTGGAGAATGAGCCCATTCAAATGAGTCCAGTAGAGAAAACTTGGAATATTAATAATAATAATAAATATATTTCACCTTTCATTGTACATTACAATATCATACAAATAAATATGAACAGGCAATTATTCATTATTTAGAAATTTTTGTCTGCTTTTAATCGAACACATACCAAAATAGGACATGTTTTAGGTAATTACATTTTTCCTCACACCACTCGGAAGAATTTCTTTCTATGCACTGTGTTGCTAGACCCTCCCTCCTCCCCAAGTTCTTGCAGCATTAAAGAAACAAGGACATATGCGACAACAATCAACATCAACAACAACAATATCTTCGAAGCACCCATGGCGATTAAGACAAATTCTTTGATCAAGACCATCAAAAAATTTGAATAAAAACACACAATATCATGGCACATCATTGGTTGCAGAAATGTAAGTAAATATGTACCCACAGCAGAAAAAGCATTTTGAATTGTTAAGTCCAGGTAAGTTACTGAGAAGATGCCTGCGGAACAAATTTTAAGACGCCAAACTCATCAAGTACTCATATTGCACATTCATTCAATTTCATTTCAGTAACAGGACACCATGAAAGTTATTTGAGTGGAGACATACCTACATATTTTTCATCAACTATTCTCACAAAGTTAGGAAAAATGGTACATTAAATTTCATTTAATATTCACCAGACACTCATACAGGAAACACTTGAGATACCAATGATTGCAAAAATATTTCTATATTAATGTATTTCAAAAGTAAGATATTGAAAATACCAAGTTCAAACACTCATTAAAAGGCTACAAAATCATTACATAATGTATAAAATCACAAAAAATACATTTATGTACATGCATGTAATAATTTTATTTTGGTGTGCTCTAAGTTGATAAAAATCCAGCCCAATAAATACTATCAAATAACACTATCAAATTAATTATTGTGAATATGGTTGGCATAAAAATATTAGATAATTTTTTTCCAATATTTAACACAAGAGTTAAGAAACAACAACACAGTTCCAATGAACGATAAAAATGAGAGGATGTTGTAGTATAAAAACTACAATTTAAAGATACTTATCTATGATAATATCATGCATGAGATGCCTATGGATAAGCTCCTCATATAAAAAGCAAAAAGTGAGAGATGCACGAAGCTGGTGAACTTGCTTGCAAAAATCACATGGAATGCAAACCAACTTCTTAAGTGTGCTTAGTTAACTTTGAAACCTGTGTCCAAAGAAAAATTCAGTCTTCATCTAACAATAAGATAGAAGAACAGAATTTTAAAAGCAAATATTTTAATAATTAACAGCTATATATGATTATAAATGACAAAAGAAATGATCTCCTAATCATAGTCAAAAAGGATATTTTACGAAAGTGAGTAGAGAGATATCAAATTTTAGGCATGATGTGGGTCTCTGGGATAGGGTGACAGGGACATAAAGAGCTCACATCATTATCATCATAGGAAGTCGCATCTAAGGTCATTAAATTCAAGCATAATTAATTTTTTTCAATTTTAGACAATTCTGAGAAATTAAAATTAAAAATTTTGCAATATCACAATTTTAGAATATTTTTTTTACCCACAAAAGTTATCTATAAATTCATGAAACAAATATCTTAGGCCACGTCCAGTTATTTTTCAGATGTAAATGGAATTATGATTGAAATGTTCCTCAAGCCAATTCATCGTTCATTCCATATTTGATGCACAGGAATCAACTCAAGTTCATTTTTCACCATTTCAAGAAGAAAAATTCTAAAAAAAAATACCGACTTGGCTTTTGGCTATAGCCAATTTACTTAGTAAATAATACAGATGTGCCAACATACAAGAATATTTTTAGACATTCACGCCAGATAATTTCAGTTGTATTAATTTAATTCACAAAAAAGCAACTACAATCTATGTGAGAAGTGTAACAGGAGCCTTTGCAACTCGAGCCTGATTTGAGCGATGGATGAAATCTAACTTAACAGGGGTAAAGTATTTTATAAGTGCGATCATCATGAAATGGAAGCAAATCCTGTGAAAGTAGTGTCAAGTTGTCAACTGATGTAATTGCAGCAATATGTTTAACTGCACAAGAAGAATCTATATTATCCCAGGTGTAACCATTTTCAATTAAATAAACTGATAGAAGCATATTAAAATTTCAAAGCGAAGTGAATACAACTATAAGTTGAACCTGAATCTGAAAAACATCTCCAAATGAATCTCACACTACCTACATCATAACCCAAGAATAAAGAGAGAAAACCCTAAAATTAAGTAGATAAAACTCCAAACAAAACAACACATAAGTTTTACCTCTGGTAGGTATAACCTTTTTAAGGAAACCAAGAAATTCTTACTTGATTTGGCTCTATTACGGTAAAATGAAATATATGGATGCAAAATAAGGTTGATCTTAAAAAAATTGAATGAATTGCGTTAAGTTGAATATAAGGACATTGAAATGAGAAAGTGAATAATTTTGGAGGACACATCCAGATCCACAGCACATGTAAAACTCAGGAGTAACGACCCACAATAAAAAATTTTTGGCTCACGTAAACCACAGATTTGCTTAAAAAATCAAGAGTAAAAACATATTTAGTTCCAAAATATTTCCATGAATTATAAGATGCATTACCATACCTAAAAATGAAAACCTTCCATTTATTATTCAGAAGTGATTAATAGCAATGCTAGGAAAAAGATATATTTACAAACTTCACCAAAATCATTTCTCAACACTCACATTACCCTCGACATCTTCAAGTTCTATTCATATAAATGGAAATAATAATTAATTATAAATGAAGAAAATTTCATCACTTACACCTTAATGTGAAGTCAATTATAATGGTGCACGAAAGAAAAATTTCACATTAAATCAGAGATAATTCAGACACACGGGAGGTAAAAAATTCATCAGTAAATGGAAATAATGAGACATCAGATCATGATTCAATAATGACGTTAAATGCATACATGATGATTTCTGAATTACGCAAATGTTCTGACACTTAGTAAATGGGACAAAAAAATGGTAAAAATGCCTCGCCTCCAACCTCTGGAAGTACTTAAAAATAGTTGTCAATCACCCTATATATAACCACTAAAACTGATGACATGCAGTAGCCACACATTGGTGAGTGATGAATGTGACACACAGTAATCCCATGAATTTGCATACCATTTAATGCTATTTTTCATGATAATTATTCCTTGTCTTAAATAATTTTTCTATAATGTTCAACGCTCACACACTGACGGGAATGTTAAATTGAAATCATGAATTAATACTGGGATTTAAATATGACGTGTAGCAAAAAAAAACCTTAAATATCTTCATCACTAATGATAATTATGAATCAATGGAGAAAATGAGCAATTCTGAGTGGGAAACAATAATAACCAAATTGTAGCTAATTGAAACTTTTGGCTGGACAATTTTGGAAGCATTGCAGTTAACTCCCAATTATCTGATTAGCTGTGTAGTGGATTAATCCACGCATGAGTTTCACCCTCCTTTGATATTTACTGTGATCTTACAAAAAAAGGACACATGAACACTAGGATAATCATATCGTACACAAGTCTCATTATTTCCATATTACTTAGATGTCTGCAGTAGTATTGAAGCAGATGATGAGCAGCTGAGAAAAATCTTAATTAATTTTTGAAGATTTCTTCAATGGATAACCAATCTTAAAAGAAAAAAATGTTATCCATGATCTTTAAATGTAATTTTCATACTGCAAATGCACAACTACTGCCATGGCCTTGCATATGGTTAAATACAGATCAAGGGAACCGGTGATATTCGTTGCACTCAGGCATGAATGGCCCTGACATCTCATTTGCTCCCTAGCTTTCCAGTCAAAGTCAAACAGTCGAATAAGGGAGTAGAGGAAGCGAAGGCTGTAGGGGAAGCGGCAGCAGAGACAAAGGGAGTAGAGATCGCATGAGTCACAACCAGGTCACAACTCTCCTGGGCAGACAGTTTGCTTTGAGTAAAAGGAGTAGTGGAAACACAATTATCAACACTAAAAAGATCCACGTTCAGGTGATGAAAGCTCTCAACGAGTCTTTGGAGCAATCCAAAAATAACAGACTGCTGGCATAAACACTAATAAAATATTTGATTTGTGTAAATTATAAAAATTATAAGAAATATAAGTTAAAGCTTTCATTACCCACATTTTCCTATTACTTATGCCGCCTCTTCCCATAATTAGCCCAGATAATTGGGAGTTTACAGTAATTAAGACTAAAAATGAGGCATGAACAATACACTCATTTAGACCTAAAGAGATGGATGAACAACATGATTCATCAAATATCATATGCATACCCCTTGTCATGGTAAAACCCAGTCAACTTGGAAATACATTAGAGAATGGTAACCTTGAACTTCATACCAGGGTACAAGATATTTTAGTTCTATTTATTCAGCCCTACTCCTTCCAATGGGATTGATTTCCTTTGTCTACTATCTCACAAAGACAAATGACAGTTTTCTCTACACCAATAAACTACCTAGGAACATATAAGGGATTTATAGATACTTTTCTCAGTGGAAAAGTTGCAAGAAGAAGGAAAACTATCCCTTACTTGTTCTATCATGACTACTCTAAAAACTTTACAAAGCATGATTTTTATAAACTAACCTTAATCTTTTCAGATAACAAAATAAACTTACAAATAATCATGAGCAAACATTAGATATGCACAATTGAACAAAAGGTAGACCAGTGAGCTGTTGACATATAGGATACACATTCAATTTTAAAAGTGGGAGTTTTCCTAAAATATTTTTTGAAAATTTCCGTCTCATATCAAAATCAAGTTTTCAGGGGGCATAGGGCAATGAATACTCTGATACCATAAATTCCTCAAAATGGTGGGCCAAGCTCACACCTAATTCAACCAAATCAAATGAAAACACCAGCCAGTTTATCTCAGAACATGTGTCCTAAATAACTGTTGGAAGTTCTCAAGGGTAAATTTACAAGATAACATTTCTCATGCATGAAAACAGGGTAAATCCCACCAAAACCTGGAAATGTTATTGACTCCCAAGAATACTGATTAATTACCACTATGTTTAGTAACGAACGTAAATGATTAATTACCACTATGTGGATAGCAGTAATCAAATGGAGATACAAATAGGCAAGAAATAAAATCAATATCAAACATGGATTTGGCAAAGCCAAGAAACTACGAAATTCAATGATTGAGTGGTCAAGAAAACTTGGGCCATCATAAAAGATACCTACGAAAATAATTTTAGGCAATCAGCAAAAATATAAAGTCTATTCTCGGAAAAAATGAAAATACTCCTAACACAATTCCTTCACTCAGTATGAAATAATGGAAATCTATTTATCAGTACATAATAGCTTTTGATAGACTAATGATGACAATATAAAAATATGATTCCGCACAGGGAGAACGAGAACCCACTGACTATGGTACATAATGCACATATTTTATGATACCCTTCAATTGCCAATCATTTTTGACTAGAATAGATTCAGCGACTGATGATATTTATGCAAAACACAATGAACATGCTACGTCCAATCCTTTCAAGCAAAAGAAAATATGATTAAAAATGGATACCAGTGAAAAATATAACATGGGATATGATAAAGAATAAATGCAAATTCCATCTAGTTAGTATTCCTTCATTTCAGCAAAAATAATTTATATCCACAAGACTCCTCAAATGAATTATAAAAAGAAAATAACTATGCAAAATACCATTACTACATGATATTTTAAGGAATGGAAGATGAAAAGGTATCAGATACATACGCATTCATTCCTTCAGAAAATATTACTGGCAGAGCCATAATTGGGTGGTCCATATTTACAGGTAAAAGAATTTGTTTGTACCTTCAAAATAAGTACATCATTGAAATGTGTAACCTATGTCTATTTCAGAGGGTTATAAGAAATCACGTGAAATGGAAGACATCAGCACAAGGAATTATCAGAGGATTTGCAAATGATAGAGATTATTTGAAGGATCGCAAAAAGCAAAATAAAAAATGAAAAGCCGCAATCAGTTTTAGCAATGAAGGTAATCAATAATGAAGGCTAAACATAATCCATAAATAAATCACACCCATCCTAGATCCTACCACAGCCAAAGCCATTAAAATGACAATATCTAGTTTGAATACATGCAAAAGCAAATGGCATTTTCAAAGGGAGAAGTGCTGCTGGATAAACAATTCCTCATACTCAAACCTCCAACATATGCAGTTAGCATCTGACATTACACTAATTGACATGACTTTAAGGATAATTTGACAAAAGAAATGTTTTGACCATAGACCACAGTTCTAATTTGCACAATTGATGCTTTGATTACTCCTCAACATTGGAAATATTTCTCTGGTAAATGAATAGACACTAAGATGATGCAGGAGAGTCATAAAAGAAAACCTTGCTTACTCAATAATCAGAAAAGCCATGGGAGTTGGAAGGACGTCAAGAGAGATTTAAGATTATAGAATAAGGATATGTTTTAGTTCTCTGACAAAATAATTCCTACCTTCGTCTTAAAGCTGAATTTCTTAATCTCGCAACTCTTCTTAGTCTGACAAATAATGAAAAGTCAAGTTAATTTTTGCCTTCTAAAACCACCAGGAGGTATAAAAACCCACCTCAGAAGAAACAGAGACAAGTATTGTGTTTTACCGAGAAAAGACTACACAGCAAAAAAACAATATTATCATGATGAATAGACCTCACCAGAAATATTTAGGAACTACAAGGATCATAATCTCTAAAATAATTCTAACTCTTTTGAGATCTAAGCACACCAAGTTCAAGGAAGGAAGCATAATTTTGCACAACATCCAGGACATAGGCTAGAGTAACCTTGTATTCAGTCTACATAAAAAGGAATCCATGATTGATTAATTAGAAATTATTCCCATTGGATTCAAGTAATAGCAATAAAGAAATAACTCTTGTGAATCATGACTGGAATTTAAGCCAACCAAATTCAAAATACATTGATGAGCCAATTCTGAAAGTGTCAATAATGCTATTTTCACCGAGACAAACAGATTCTATCTGATGTTAAAATCACTTCATAAATAGCAATGTACTCCTATTGGATATGAATTGATTTCAATGCAATTAAGCCCCTGTTCATGGTGAAGATTACATCTTTGGCACTTTTGGAAATGGCCACAGTAACCAACAAATCTCTTAGGCACTACTTAGTTTAAAACAAAAAGTTACACATTAAATGACTTAAGCTAGGAATGTATTGCATAGTTCTAGAAATTCCAGGTTTCAGCTATGCATGATTGAATGAATTTGGCACATAATATTTTTAAATAAAAAAGGGAAGAGCCCCTTGAACAACCAGTTTTTAGACTTTGCCACAAATTGTATTAATGTACACACACATATACACAATTTAAATCTGAATTACCACCTCAAAACAAGTTGTTTTGACCATATTTTTCTACAGAGAGGATTAAATTTTTAAGCTAGATACATCATTCCTATGCACAAAGCAGCCTTTTATGTACAAACTGTATAACCCCCAGAAAATTGGGAGTGGAACACACTTAAATGGAAGGAATATATCCACAAAAACATGGCTATAATTGTGAAATCGATAGCTGTAAGTACAAAAGGGCCACTCTGAAAAGTAATGACCCACAAAACCCAATGGTAGATGTACACAAGGATACAAAAATAAATGGCAGTGAAAAATTAAAAGGTATATAAAATATATTTACATAAAATAACTGCAGAGCAAAATAAACAACCAAGATGTCAGTTCTACCTTGCATATTCTAAATTCTTCCATTTTAACACACGAATCAGCTTTTTCACCATTTGCTTGCCAAAGCAATACACAGAAAGGATTGAAATTCCTCCTTGGACCTTCGTTTCTTCCATAGTGACTTCTTAGATGCACATTCAGTTGAACAGACACACAAAACAGACCTGGCACTCATATGTAAACAAGTTAAATACAGCAAAGTCAATGAAATATTCAGTACAATGCTCAATGGGTGGAGTTCTGGGATCATGGTCTAACAAGGATATTATGGCATAAAAACCAGAACAAAACTCCACATGTCCATGCTCTGCACTTATTTAAATATACAATGGGAGGGAAAATATGTAACCTGGATACAGGGAAGAACCAAATACGAGAGAAAATAGGTCAAACAAGGAGAAGTTGGACCCACACAAGTCACCATTTGTCTCTGGCAACCTCTTTGAAATTGATATTATCACACCCTGCTATGCCACCTCCAATCAAACCCCATCTAAGTCCAACCTCTCTTCAAAATAGCATCAGAAGAGGACAGCTCCCCTTCTTCTCTCTGTTAAGATGGGGATGCTGGCGACGATGATGATGCTGATGAAGCCCCACTCCCACACTGGAAGATGAACATTGACAACAAACGCATGTTCCTTATCCAAATTTTAATCATGGCATCATTTTCATAATCATTTCTATCTAATTGGGTAGTCTTCTGGTTTGGACAAACTGAGACACTTGAAATGAAGGTTATTGCACTTTTCCAAAGATAATATGCATTCAAACAACCAATATACATGAGATTTTCTGATAAAGAAAGGCAACTGAAGTCCAATTATAAAACTGCTTGCACTTGATTTCTATAGAATCTAAAATTTGCTCGACTCCAACTAACATCTACCGTAGGCTCTCGCTCCTGCTACTCATCGATTTTCTCATACATAGAATTGTTTATCCCTCAATCCCACCTCACAACATATCAGACTTGACGATGTTTTCACAGGTACTACCGACTACATATTTAAAAAAAAGAGTGAAGTAGCCATTTGGTACAGGAATTCGACATTGTCACAGACATATCAAATCGTCAGTGGCTAATTTTTCCAGTATATCAAGAGGCGATTGAAGCCTACATTATGGGGCACGTGGTTGGAATGTGAAGGACACAAGCAGCACAAATTGCAGCAAAATTTTGTAATTCCTCCGTAATCAATTTCCAAAATTATTACAAGGTGCTGAAGCGTAACAGCAAGATAAAATCAAAGTAACATCACTGAGGTTTCCATGTCTCAATTTAACCCTTTTAGTACGGCGGGCCGATATATCGGCTCTTACGTAGTACATTATTTAATTTGATACAACTTATTACATTGATATATTTTATTTCAGTAAACATAAAAGTGTTTTGATAAATATTAACCAGTTTAACCTCATAAATAAAAAAAACGCTTATGGACATGTAACAAAATAGCTTTGTATTGTTTTTTTTTCCTAGTAGCTACATTTTATGAAAATACCAGTTGCCATTTCTTGCCAGTTCCCCAGGAAGAAGGATGGCACAAAGAGGGCTAAGATGGATTGGATCTAAGATCCACTCAACTACAGCTTGATGGCTCAGATAAGAATTTTTTCCCCTCATCCTCACTTTCCCTCTTATACCAATCAACAAGTGGAAAGCCAAATGCTATCTAAGTGGATAATCTGGACCACTGAGTAATCACAAATGATTACATACATACATGATTAGGATTTTTGTAAATTAAAAATCATATGGTTACATATTATTACTAAGCAATTACTCTTTAATCAGTTCCCCATCAGTAATACTTCTTCATAAGTTTTGAATCCGCCTCTATTTACTTCCCTGTCCCAGGGTTCCCACTCTACCTGAATAATGAAATTCACGGCTTTTTCCAGGTTTTCACGGTTATTTTTCACGTTTTCACGGTTTTTTTCGGGTTTTCACGGTCACAATTTCGCTAAATTCACGGTCCGTTAATAAGCCAACAGTAAGAAAATCACTGGCCGTATATCATCAGAAAATTAACGTACGCGGCAAACGCCGTGAATGTTAACGCCGCAATGAATAGTGATATCTGTTATGACGTGATCTATCGTTTGCAAAATTCAGGGCCGACTAAAGGACCAGCCCAACCGCGCTCTTGCCTGGACGCCGAATACCCTTCGGACCTTCTTCCGTCCGGACACCCGAGGTCCTTTTTTAATTCCTCGCCGAGATAGTTTTTTGCGCACGTTGTTATTACTGCACAGTAACCGAATTTCCCCCATCTTTCTTATTTAACGGAAAATATTTTATTTAAATTGTTTACAGAATATAATAAATTGATTCTCTCTTATTTAACGGGAAATATTTTATGAAAATTGTTTATAGAACACAATAAATCGAAAAACAATTTCATACAACGTATTAGCACAAATCTAAGACGAACACGATTCTAAGTCTACCATCCTTTTTTGGAACTCCACTAGGAGAAAAATGTTTTTCCTAATAACGATATGATTATAAAATGAATGCGGAAAAACGATCAATGCTTTATTTTTTGCTAGATTGCCTATGTCCCAGGAAACGTAGGATTTTGGCGAGTAATTAAGATGTTCATTAAAGGTTTCAAACAATATTTTAGATAATAACAGGAATAGTAGTACTTTATCAAGACACATAGGTCATATTGTTGATTTGACCCATATCTCTCTCAAAATTCTTAAGGAAAACGCCACCTCACTAAAAAAATGTTTGCTCTCCACTCGGCATTTACACTGCTATTATGGATTTCAGTCTGATGTAAAAATTCTTATCCATCAAACACCATTTCCAGTACACGTATTCACGAGAGCAATGTGCATGTTGTGCCTAAAACAACCGCATTCGCCGTCGCAGTGACTGGCGGTGAGATGGATGACGAAGGCCAAAAATAGTGTATTACTTGAATTGTTCCTGTCTAATGAATATATTTTTAATATAACTGAGGTAGTGTGTAAAGCGTGAACAATGTTGCGTTAATCGTCAGTGGCACGCCGACCTGGATCTTCGCCTTCATATCTCTACTTGTTTTCTCCAGGTAGCTCACTCTACCCCCACCCCTACCGTCATGTGCTAGCAGACAACCCAAGGCGCTCTGCAATATTCACGCGCATCTAGCCCGGATTCTTTTCTTCATGTTCAATTATTTTCAGTCCATCTCTTAAAGTTCTCAATAGTTTCTTCGGAAGGGCCATGGTCCGAAGACGAATAAAATTAAACTAGTGAAAATGAAAACTGACTTTATTAAACCCACATGGAAAACACTCGGTGGTTCAAAGTCCAGCCACCCTGGAAAGTAGGGAACCACTCGTACGAGGTGAAGTTCGGAACTGATGCTATCGCGTACGGGGGTACGCAGAGCATACTGCAGAGGTCGAAGCGTGACCATATGACTCCGCCATGAAATTTTTTACCCTTAAGATACCCATTCTTTTCTAACTATCGTAGCGCCAGATGAGCAGATGAATTCGGATTGTTAGTAGGGAGAAACAAAAATCCTGAGAAGATATCCCTTCGTCAGTAACTCTGACAAGTGAGACTTATAGTATAGCTCGTAAATTGATTACTGATAACAACCTGATATCATATTTTCGGAACAAAATTCCGAATTAACTGCCGAGAAGCTCAGCTACGAGGATATCGCGTTTCGCCAAAAATCACCATCGTATTTTTCCATCTATTTCCTTGCTTAAAATACGTCGTGTTTGGTCTCGTTTTTTTTTAATTACTCGCACATTACTAACATTTCAATTTAATAAAAGCATAATAGCAATTGCTGAATATCATTGTTAGATACCTTTTGGGCTAATATGTGACTCATGCAGCAGTTGACCTCCAGGAACTGGGAACATTGAAGGAGTTAGGCTGAAAAAGATGAGAAGAGGGGGGAGCGCGAAATAAGTTTCTATTGATCTCGTGTAACTCGATATTTTTTTCGAAGCTAAGGTCTTCGTAATACAATCCCTGCGCGAGCTGGGACCTTTTTTTTATTTTGTAGAAGATGAAAGCGTCGGAAGAGGGGAGGCGAATGCTGAATGGATCTTGGGAAATGCGCTAATGTTACTTTCCCACGGCACTGAGCTTCTCCCAATGGTAGTTCCATCTCTTGGGGAAGATTCCAACTATGTGCTATTCGTCATTAGCCATAAATGACACATTGTATTTATTTCGTCTCATTTTCGTCTAACGATGGATGCGGGAAAATTATGCGTCGGAACCGCGATCTTCAAACGATCAATGCGAGAAACGATACTTCGGGGAACGATAGATGCGGGAAAAAATTACATTGTCTATAAGGAACTTTATTTGGGACCAGAAACGGCGAACGATCAATCCGGGAAAGATAGATCGAGGTTCCACCGTATAACTTTTCTTTTGAAAGCGGCAGTGTAATGACTTCTTTTCTCTGCTGTCGTAATACTCTGAAACCAAAACTGAATCGATCTCTCTAATCAGAGGCAAATCATGTTCCCTTCATACTGTTGCTCTGGGAAAAATGGAACGGCTTTGTAGCAGTTTATATCGCGACGGCATTGAGGCTTTAACGTTACAATCCTAGGCGGATCTAGGGAGGGGCACGGGGGCACATACCCCCCAGACACTTAAAAAATATGCAAGATTTTGAATACGGTCACATTATCATTGCGCTCGTTTTGTATCATGAGGTATCCTTGTGCCCCCCCTGGATACGGCTTTGCTTGTGCTCCCCACTCCCCAGAAAGAAATCCTGGATCCGCCTCTGGTTAAAATTTAGGTAAATTGTAATCAATCACACAGAAAGTTTGTAAGTTGATCTAGCTCTAACTTGAATGGAGCCGAACCCAGGGTAAAGCAGGCGATCTCGCGGACACGGCAGAAGTGCACCCGGCGATTGATTGGCACGCACGCTTTACCTGCTGCCTAAAATGGCAATTGTTTTTCACTTAAACAGAAAATTAAATAAGCTAAATTACTGTTCAGGTATTTTTGACGTTTATTTTTCGTTGTATAGCTATATATATATTAGGTGGTAACCTCAGGTATCCATATTATTTCCGACGAAAATTATGCAACCCGATTGACGTCGAGAATTTTGCATTCGATTGTAAGACGAACTGCAGGAGTTAGGAGGAAAAAAACCTTGTCTTAGATAGGTGCAAATAGGTACATTATAATTCACTTGGTTTGAAATATATAAAGACATAATAAATACCTGCTGAAACATGTTATTTTCACTTTCACTTTACTTTATCACTCGTCAAATATTTCCGCACAAACTTTCCCGTTGCGACGTAAAACTGGCAAGTCCCAGGTCGACGCATGCAAAAACCGTGTAATGCTGTGTTGCCAGAAGCGGAAATCTTCTCTCGTTTTCAGGCCGAAACGCGCGAGAATTAGTTACGTCGCGCCGAAAGCTCGCTGTCGCCCGGTTCAAACGCAGAGAGCGTAGTGTGGTAGTGTCCACAGCGCATAGCAGGTTGTCAAGGTTAGCGGTCTTCCAATCACAGGTTTGAGGGTGTTTAATAAACGTTCAAATTTTTCGACACAAATGCCATCTAGATTTAGTTTCGAAAGTGGTCGCTGCAGCCAGTGGGAAGCCTGATTGGGTGGAAGGGGGACTAAGCAGTGACCGAGGGAGGGGAAACCAAGCCAGTGGAGGAAAGTAAACAAGCTGATGAGAAGTGGTGTCATATTTCAGGAGGGGGGAGAGAAAAGGCCGGCGCTGGGAAAAGATTTTTTTTTCTTCAGGCAACATTCGTTCCCACGCTTTTCTGACCCATGCGACGATGCTCGCCACAATGAATAGAAGTGCGCTCGCTACGAACGAAGTTGAAAATTTCTGGGAAGGTATTATTATCAAGATTGAGAGATTTTTAAGGTTTTAGGACGAAATTCACGGCTTTTTCCAGGTTTTTTCACGGTAGACGAAATTCACGGCTAATTCACGGTTTTAAGGTTTTCACGGTTGAGTGGGAACCCTGCTGTCCTGTCTCACTATCAGAGTCATTCTTCAAGACTCGCAAACGCTAATGGGACTAGTCTCTCAGTACTATGGAATCATTTTTGTCGAATGTAAGCTCACAACAGCAGACCAGACTTGCAACCTTCCAGAACAATATGCTGCATGGAAATTAGGTAAAATGTTGTTTTTCCTGCCAACTGCGAAAAATAAAATAGATAATTATGCTTATATTGTAATGGTTCAAACACCATTATGCTATGCCACCTTGATCAGCACATTCGTTTCCCTACCCGCTTTATGCCGATAACCTTTCTCACCCTCTAGATCCGGCCCGTGAGGGAAAGTGTGTTTACGTAATGGTAATAAATGATGAATAGATAAGGTTGTTTGTGAGTCGTGTGCGTGTACATGTGAGTGTGTTTGGAGGACGGGAACTCGGGTTTTTTCCCGTTTCATAACGTGCTCCTCCCCCCAATTCTGTTATACCTCACCCCCAAGACAGGGGAATATATAAGGATGAGCACGTTTCTTTGAAAGGTAGATTGATTTGAGTGTTGGGCGAAGCCTATGCCCGAATTTGGTGCGACGATAACCTAGACAAGGCAGTGAAGAAGAGGGGCCGATCAACCCAGCATCGGGTTGATTTCTTCAAGATACGGTCTGAAATAAGAGACCCCCCCCCTTTCCGAGGAGCAAGGACCAGCATGGAAAGACGCATCCCTTACGTTCCTGACGCCGCTTTATCTAACATGGGAGGAAGAGCCTGCAGTCGGAAGGAACGAGTTTGCTAGATCTCACCTGGTCTAACCATGGACAAGGGTCAAGTAAGACCAGTAAGTCATAACCATTTCCCCCCGCAAGCCCTCTCTTTTCATCTGCCTAATTTCAAGACAGACAGTCACGAAATACGTCAGTTATCCAGTAGAAGTGAAAGTTAATTGCCAAATTCTAAAATAACACTCATGGGATGGACTCTTATTTACCTCCCCAATATTACATAAGTAAAGCAAATTGTATCATTCATTTTGTGTTAACAATTGAACTATTTTTGTTGGTATTATTTTCATTTCAATTCTTTCATCTCGCAAATAACTTTATATCCTTGTTTTTTTTTGCATTGATGTCTCATAAATTGATTTCATCCACTCATACGTCATTAGTTCATAAGAGGGTTATTTTTGTTGTATGCAATGTTATTGTTTAAATTATACTTTGGTTAGATGAAAGTTTTATGTAAGTGTTTTTTCAATTTCTTCACGGGTCACCTCAAATATCCCTTCCCGTTCCTTTTGTCCCAGTCATTTTCCTTTTTGAATGCATTGTTTAGGATGGCATAAGCGTCAGAACGTTACCCTTAAGGCCAGATCGGCGACCCCCCACCCACAACTATCTCCTAAGGAGGAGAATATTTTCATTTATCTTCAATTGTACGACGGGAGTGACATTGGTTTGTCCTGTAGGTCTCGTGCGGGAGGGATCGACGAGGATTTTGATATTTTTTTTTGTTTTGTGAGACATATCACCCCGGTTCCATCTAAATATCTGGGTGAGCCAGGGGCAGGATGCCACAATATACATAATAACTGTTCAACTGAAATTAATCGGGATATTCTCAGTCTCTCTAATTTTTTTAAGCTTTGACAACGCTATATACCTCCTGCTCTTGGTAACATAATTTGAAAAAAAGAAAAAAATTGCTTCTATTAAGTCATCATTCAAAATAATGAACTTAAAAATGGGGCTGAGATTTGGCACATTTGTGGTGGGTAACTGTAGGATTTAATTCTCCTTTATATTATAGCTTTCTCTAAGCTTAAACAATAGGAAAATATCTATAAGAGCCAAAACCAGCACACAACGTTTTGGGTAAGAGATTGGGATTGCTCACACAGATTGGAAATTTTCATTCACTAAAAGAATTCAGTAAATAGAATATGGAAAGAAAAGTGATTAAGAAAAAAATCTCCCTCAATTGGCCATATTATTGAGTTAACAGTTGAGGCAAGGAGCTAAGCAGGAATGTGTGATAACATCAACGAAAGGGTTAAGGCTGTTGATTATTCCCCACAAATATCTGGAGAAGTACAATATAGATTGAATAAAATAAAGGGTCTCCTAATTTTTTTAACTGCAATGGAATTGAAAATAAAATAAAATTGCTGATAAGCCTATTTAACGAAAGCCTCAATCTCCTAATGCACTTTATGCCTTACTGCCTACTTTGGAACACTTCCCCTATAACAGGTTTATACAATTTTTTCAAAGGGGTTGAGCCACCCACATACGGTAGTAATTAAGCACTGAGGACATAATTTACATCTACATAATCATTGGGAGACAACTTTTTTTGTGACAGGCTAAAATGTATTTAGAATGGATAGCATAGATGAATGCATACTATAAATGGAAAATATGCTCATGATTGTGCACTGATTAATAAAATATTTTAAAAGATAAGTACCACTTATATTAATTGGTTTCATCAAGAGCAAAAAATTAGCTAAACACAAAATAAATAAAACGTTGTTAAATGAAATATCCAAGAATCAATGCATCAAAACCAGAGAGCTACCATTCTCATTTGGTAACTTGTGCTCAAATTGTACCATTATGCATATCATAAACATAGAATAGGCTCATAATTAAATATGATAAAGTAATTACAGGCATGCCTATAAGCATGAAGTTACTTAATGAAGACCTTTGATTCAATGAATTATAAGTCAAGCATGAAATCCAAAGCATCATTGAAAGAGCCTTATATAGTTCAAAACTAATGTTTCATCAATAATTCATAATTACCACTTTTGGTGTACAAGAAATACTTTCTATTGGACACAAATGTCAGGACTTAAAAATTTACTCTAGAAAAAGGATTGGGGCAAATCTAATTGTAGAAATCAGATTGTACATAATGAACATCAAAGTATAAAAATAAAACTTAATCACAGACAGTTTTGTCAGGCATCATGCAATACAAATTTACATACTTGGTGATAACAACATTAGTACACCGACTTTTGTCTGATAAATTTTATAAATGCATTTTCTTAGAGAACAATTTTTACTTCTAAAAGCCACTATTAGATACTCTCATTTTATAAATTTTTACAAAAGTTTTTGGAAAATTTGTCCTTTACAATAACCAAACTTTCACTACAATGCAAAAAGAAAAAGTAGCAGTTTCAAAAGGAAGAAATAAGCCCAAATGAAAAAAATTGTGCGAAAATAATAATTTTAGAAACTTTACTTGTGTTGACAGTAAAAATTAACAATGTGTACATAAATAAAAATCTTATAAATATAAAGGAAAATTTTTTGTTATGTAACCCACACAGTATCAGCTTCCAGAGTAAGTGTCTCAAAATAAATTGACTCTGATTTTATATGATCATCGAAAAAGCTCTAGTGATGAAACCTATGGAAGTAAATATTCTTTCATACTAATAATTATGAGCTAGAAGATCGAGTTTCTGCATATATTGCTTTTGATTGATAACATTATCGATATTGTTACTGGAATCTTATAATTGGATAGTGATACTAAGAATTATGATGCACAATTTAGTTCAATGAAAAATGATGCACACACATTATTTCCTGTGCCTAAATTCTTATTTCACTCACTACTTTCCATTAGTGAAAATGAAAGATTAGAGAAAAGATAAAATTAAGTGCTTCTTGTGCAGCACTTAAAAATTGAACCAAAAGTCTGCTAAAATAAATCAGTATGTATTTGAGCTGTAGGAGTGAAGATGAGCACAGAGGGCAAAATAAAGAGAAAAATGAGGAGAAGATAGGCAGGGTCTGCCAGAGAGAAACTTGAGGATGATATAAGAAGACAGAAAACATAGTCGAAGGACCAATATTTTGGTGTCCAGATTAAGGGAACTAAGGCATATGATTACTATGAGGTTCGCAGATCTGTGCTGAAACCTTCATATAGACCTTGAAAAATTAAACACTATTCATTGAAATATGACAATAAGTAAGGAATATTATGAAAAACAATATGCATTTGAGCTGTGGGAGAGAAGGAAAATGTATGAGAGCGGAAAAACATGGGCTGGCTCAGATTAGAGAGACTTACATCCTTAATAAGTGGTTATGGATGTTGTTACAAATTGAATAAGCCTTCATATGCAGCATTAGACAAGTTGAAATGAAACTGAAATGTAAGTCCTCATCAAAAAAGTAAGTCTGGAGTCTTAAACTGTAAACGTAAATGTGCAAGTTTTAAGTTGATGCTGATGTACTTGATGCTTTTTTTCACCCGGAGTGGGGAAGTAAACTCTCAGAAGCGTGCCGCTGAATAAGGGTACTTTGCAAGCAAGAAAGGACCACGGAACACTGAACAGCTCATTGAGGCACATTAATTGACTTAGCATGTAATTGCATTTTATCATGGTAACTAATATGGCTGTAGCACTGGTATAAAATTGCAAAACAAAGCTTGAGAAACAAAAGAAGTTTATTTTTTCATCTCAACAGCAATCGCATAAGGAAGAATTGTATTTATCCCAACCAATACTAGCTGCTTAAAGTATCTTAATATTCCCGGAAAATAAAAATTAAAAAGAGACAGCAATAAATAAGGTGGTTATGCAAACAATCAGATTTACAAGTACAAGCAGTAATAACTTCCTTCTAGAACAGCCAAATCACATCATGGTTTTACAGCTCACACATAAACCATGCTAGCATACCAGCAATCAAAGATAGAAAGGCAGAACATTCCACTGTGTACATAAACTATTTATCATGTTTGAGTCAACATAAAATGAGTATATCATATCCTTACATTACGCGATCCCACTTTTTTACAACAGTAATTTACTACCTCATGACACAAAAATCACATAAAATACAACTTGCATGAAAAATATACATGGTGAGTATTTTGCTATTGTTTTCATATTATGGGATGGAATCAGTGGCGTAGCCAGGGGGTGTGTTCGGGGGTCCGGACCCCCCCCCCCCCAAATATAAAAGCACAATTATTTTCCTTCATAAAAGAACACAAAATATTGAAAAATCATGAATTTAGAAAACATTTCTTTAACAAATGAAGTTTTTTCGATTACGAAAAGTGTTAACATTAGTTTAAAGCCCCCTACTTAGTACCCTGTTTTTCAAAAATTTCCCCCCCTGGTATTGGACCCCGCCCTGAACGGAATTCCTGGCTACGCCACTGGATGGAATAATAAAAGGGAGAAAACAAACAAACATATATTTTAACAACTCAGAAAAAAATTAAGAATGAAACTGTGTAAAAAGGAAAGCAAAGTAAAACTGAGGATCACTTATAGAAGAGAACAGAAAGGCTTAATTGAATATTCCACGTAGTACCTGTAATACAGACTCCATATCAACCTAAACATATTCAACGATGAAAAATATAGTGAACTAAAAACATTTAATTCTTTTGAAACCCGAGGGTAGTTGAAACTTTCCATTAAGATAAAATGTGATATAATAAATAAATTACTTTAGTTGATAAACTTTCACGAGTATCCTTCCTCCGACTGAGATGGGACTCATTGCATATAAAGCATTACCAAACACCCTCCCCAGATGTTTTGGCGGCAGTCACTTTCATAAGCGAACATACCTGACAATAATTATTTTGAATAAAAATATACTAGGCTACCAAAGCTGACGCCTGCTCTTCTGAGTAAGAAATTCCCTATGCCTATAGCTGAGGCTTAGTTTAATAGGGTCAAAAATGTTTAAAAAATGCCACCAGAATGGACAATGCAAAAGATTAAGGACTAAGAGACTAATTGCAGCAGTAAAATTTTCCTTTAATCTTACGAACTTCACAGATATTTGACATGAAAAGCAACCAATTGGACCCCGTATAGGTATTATATACATTACGATCTACCTAAACATATCTCTCATAAAAAAAAAATTGAAAAGAAGGATAACCATGAAAAAACGCAACACATATTACAGTGTTCTTCCATAAAGTCATTAAAAATGAAAGATACTTTGATAAAAAAAGGGAAAATCATACACAGGAAAGCTTTCTACAATATATTCCACAGATTACTCAGGACAAGCATCCATTGAATGGCTGCAGATAAAAATGTATTGTCTCTCTAATCCACAAGATAATACAATTATTCTCCATTACTATTACAAAATACACCCCTTAGGATCAAAAGTGTCAGCAAGACACTTTGAAGCTGTATATTCAGTGGATTTCTTATGATAAGAGGTTTTCTGAATACTTTGATGAACAATAATCATTAACTTTTACTCCATTTGGTCCTCAGCATCATTTATTGTTTTAACAGCTCATTGCTTACACACATGTTTTGTCATTAAAGGAAATAATTAGAAAAGGCTATTCCACATGTGGACATTCCCATTTCTCCCTTGTGATTTATGAACTTTAACTATTGGTAAAAAGTTGAATTGATATCCCTTTCCAAATACCATTCCCAATCTACTCCTCCTTTATGGCCAAGTAATCCACTACCTATTTCTACCGATATATGTCAGTATTTATGCATAGAGAGTGAGACATGGTCTGGGAGATGATCAGTGAAGAGCAGGGAGAAGGTATCATCTGAAAATTCTAACCCTAAAAGTATCAGATACTTTATTTAAACTTTTCTCAGGATTCATACAAATTCTGTCTTTTCATTTTTTTTTCATTTGGCCATCTTTCATTCACCAAATCAAGGCTGTCTTTGCCCACTTGTATGCTAGGAGATCTAATGTTGCAAGACATTAAGTTTGCAATGAATATCAGCAGGTAGTGATCAAACTTCACAAGCTGATCGAGAGCAAAATGGGAACTCATTTCCAGATGGGCATTACTTGGTCATTTTCCATGTACATAATTTGCAGTTAAAGACTTTGAAAAGATTTTTTAAACAGCAATTTTAGTAAGTGTCAGAACTACAGTGGAAGCTTGTTTTAGTGAGCATAGCATGTAGCATGATATACCTAGCGATTGGTGGTGTTTGATCAAAAGGCTTATGATGAACATGTAAAAAATATGCAGATGACAAGGCCAAGAAGTCTCTGCCACTAGACTAAGCTATGTCTACAACTCCAAGCTTGCTTCTCAGTATGACTGCCACCTAGTAACATTCAAATCCAGGCCGTGATGCTCACTGAATCATCCCATCACTTGGAAATTAATTTTGCTTCCCACTACTAAATTCTTGAAGCAAAATTCTTGGTTGTAAATCATTAATTCATGGAGTATATATCCATGGTTTTACCACAGATCATTTTCAGGCATGAAAAATGTCAATACACAAAGGTAATGGTCTCATTGAATAATGACACTTTTTCCTGGCATATTTCTTGTGAGCTCACTGTTCTCTGTAGCTCTTTTTATTTAATTGAAATGAACGGAGCGGACAGTGGAAATACATCTAGCCAATAGCATGACAGTGGAGAGTGACAGAGAGGGAATAAGGTGCAGTTAACTCAGAATTGTGATGGGTTTGAATGGGGAGCACAGGTCGGAAAACGGATAGTCGGAGAAGAATCTAATCAACTTCACTCTGCACCTTCCACACACAACCAATTCCTTCTATCTGTTAACTCTTTTCTGACTTCAGCCCGTTCCACTCCCATGCAAATTCAGCTGATGTCATTAATGAAATTCAATGAAACCACAGGAGCATCTTACTTGGGGAATTAAGTCTGAGGACCTGTACCCCAAAATTAAAATAAATGATGACAGCAAAAGTGAATCTTCATATACCGATTTAAGAAGATATTTCTGTGCCAGATTGTCTACATCATTCTCAAGCTTGAAAGGTGAAAAGTTGAGCAACACTGACTGATGACAATGAGCAAGGGCAACCTTGCCTATAAAAATATCTGTGGCTTTTAGCACTCTTATCAAAGAATCTTGATTGCATCTGAGGCTGCACAGTACATTACATGCACTATTTGCTTCCAAGAAAGCTCTATGTTCACTCTTTCCCGGTGCTGAATATGGCATGATTGTGCAGCATGCTCAAAGAAGCGCTTCCCACTATGACTGCCTACTGTGCAACTTTGTGCAGTACACCTGTTAATACCAGTGTTTGGAATATGGTTTCCAGTGATTTGACATATTAGACCTGTCTCAGATGCTCCCAGCTCAGTGTTCTTGTCACTACGCATCATGCAATATTTCATTTGCAAGATTATAAATAAATTTGCAAGTTAAGGCAAACAGATCTATTATTCCTCAGTGAAATAGCACTGTTACAAAAGAAAAGTGGTAATATTTATTACGGGGCTTCGTCCCTCAGCTTCGGATATAATGAAGTGCCAATAAAGCAAGTGATTTTGCAGGGATTATAAGCTCTCATGAGACCAAGCTTCCAATGTCATTAATTTTGCGAATTTTAACAAAAGACTTAGCATTTTAGACCATTTATAGAAGCTAATAACTACAGATTTATAAAAATAAAGTCAGAGAAATTAATTATGAATCAATGATCACTCATTTTTCAGTTTGTTCGAATCACTCAAATAGTTTTGGCAAGTTTTAGCACCTGGTAACGAGATAGGGTATGCCTTGCAAATAATTTCATTTTTGTGCCATCTAATGAAGATCACTGTCAACTGATTGCTACAGAACTTTCCCTTAAATGAGAACTTCTCATTCCTCAAAAATAAATAGTGAGACAAATTAAACGATACTTCAAACATTTACTATTCATACAATCAAAACTATTATTAAATCATTATTCAAGTGCAAAATGCAGATGAGCAGAAATTGCAAAAAAATGAAGGACTTTTCCATCAATTGCAAGGAACATCAATATTTAAACAATCACATTAATGTAATGTACCATACACAACCTAGGTAGTTACACAATTACAGAGTTATCAGCAGGCCAAATAAAGATTCAGTGGGTCCTTGTTTAATGTTGCTAATAACTCCTAAAAAAAACTTGATGCAAAGTGAAACCTTAGTGAAAACAAGGTGTTAAATAAAAATCTATTTCAAAATGTCACCCACATCACACAATTATCTTTCAATAGCACTTTTTTTACCAATTTTCTCTTAAAGTAATTGCCCGACTTTAAGTGAGGGCAGTGACACGGATTCCAATTAAATTTGCCTTGAATAAATTTAAATATGTCCTCTTCACTACCGACATTCGATTCCAAATCATAATCTAATAGTATAAGCACTTCAAGTTCAAGTAACCATGGAAGGCAGAAGTTATGAATGATGGAAATTATATGAAAAGTGATGTAACCATGTGAGTGGTCAATCACTCCTTGGCGTTAATTTTTGCTGCTCCCAAAATATTAACAATTCTAATCATCCAAGATATACAACAGAAAAGAATGTCTTATTATTTAGGCATGATTTCTTTCTCAGGGAAATGATTTTTTTTTTCTCTGTGAATTTTTGCAATTAAAGTTAGTTGAAAGATATTGTCAGGAAAAGGCATCTATTTAAGGCAACATTAAACGAGGATACACTGTTTGCATATCAAACATACAAATTCTTCAACATTATATCTTACAACAAGTCAAATCAAACATTACAGTTAAAAGTAATATCACCATTCTGAATTAAAACTTACTCTCAGTCATAACAGGGGAGATTACAAGATGAATGGAGGAAGTATAAGGATTCGATATTTAATCCATTTATTTG
This sequence comes from Ischnura elegans, assembly GCF_921293095.1. NCBI lineage: Eukaryota > Metazoa > Arthropoda > Insecta > Odonata > Coenagrionidae > Ischnura > Ischnura elegans. The sequence continues at coordinate 96,579,197 of NC_060253.1, forward strand.
ACAGCATAGCAGTTTAAAGAAGTATGAAATAGGTTAGGGGTAATAAGGTCCAATTGAAGTACACATTGAAATTTTTTGCTTCATTGAAAAACCAGTAATTCATAACTACATCAAAAAGACCAATAGAAATAATTATTCATATCATCGTACGAAAGAATTTCACTGTTTGAAAAAACTTCAACTTATTCACCTACTCAACTACTCATATGATTGATAATAAATTTGTGTATTGTACTGGGAACTTGGTCAACTATAATTTAAAAGCACCAAACACATATTCTTTGGAAACTGTTTCACTTTAATGCCCATTCTTAATGATGAATAATGATTGTTTTATTCAAATGATAGCTTTAATTAACACTGAACCTTTTCATATAGAATTGCGTCAGTAAACTAATGTAACACAATCTTTAAAAAGAGATAAGTTTAATTTTCAATTAGCTCAGAACAACAAGGAAAACTGATATAGATAAATACCTATTGAACTTAAGTACAGTCAAGACAAAAATCTTTAATTAAGTTTCAAAATTTATTGTATTGCAAAACAAAGCTAGTAGACAGTGCAAAAACTAAAAGAATAAACTTAATCATCATTAAGGTACAGTTTCATAGCAAAGATATAACGCTGATTTTCCTTGAAAAAATATTTAAAGTGAAACTAGAAATCACTAGAAACTAGAAAAACTAGAAAAATAGTTAAAATAAAGGGTAATTAAAAAAAGTTTTGGAGAAAACTATAACTGTAGAAAAAAGAAAAATCTGCACATGATCACAGAAAAATAAGCACCACACTCATTACTTGCAACCACCCATTATCAAAAAGGTATCCATTCCCAGTGTCATGCACCAATCATGTTTGATGCTTTAATCTATCCCTGCTAAAAATAAATCACATGCATTAACAAAAAAAATCACACAATTAGCAAAATAAAAATTGTAATTCCTCTGAGTTCTGTTCGATCACCTTCTTCAAATAAATGCCATTCGGATATGTGTAATAAAATATTAAATGTACTTCTTATGATCTTCTAGATCAATTATATAGTTGATGATTATTTGAATATATAAATAATAAATGGAAAAAAGTGGATTGAGAAAACAGTTAAATACAATTTTGTCAGTATCTTAAATGTTAGCCTTAATGCTGGACGAAAATTATTGATAATTTAAAAGGCTTGAAGATCCTAAATTGATTTCTAAGCATCCAGAGTTTTGGAGGCAGCCTAAATTATGCAAAAATGAAAACAATCATCACTGTTGTGATAGTATGTTAGTGTTTAATACTTCAAGGTTATTAATAGGCAACTTAGAATGCATACATTGGCCATTTCTGCAAGTAGATGGATAAGGGAATACAGTGGAACCCCGATCTATCGTTCCCGCTTCGATCATTTTCCCGTATTCATCGTTCGCCGCTCCTGGTCACAAATTAAGTTCCATAAAGATAATGCAATTTTTTCCCGCATCTATCATTCCTCGAAGTATCGTTTTCCCGCATTTATCGTTTGAAGATCGTGGTCCCGTCGTATAATTTTCCCACATCTACCGTTTGACGAAAATGAGACGAAGTGTTTACAACGTGTTATTTATGGCTAATAACGACAGACACATAGTTTGAATCTTCCCCAGGAGATTGAAATACGATAGGGAGAAGCTGAGTGCCGTGGGATAGTTACATTTGCGCATTTCCCAAGATCCGGTATCCCCCTGCATTCAGCACTCGTCTCCCCCCCATCTGATGCTTTACTCTTCTCCGAAATAAAAAAAGGTCCCAGCTCGAGCAGGGATCGTATTACGAAGACCTTAGCTTCGAAAGAAAATATCAAGTTACTCGAGGACAAAAGAAACCTTTTTCACGACTCCCCCTTTCTTGACCGCTGACTTTTTTAGCAGACTCGCTTCAAAGATCCCCACTTCTGAAGGTCAACTGCCGCATGAATCACCAATTAGCCCAAAAGGTGTCAAAAAATGAATTTCGGCAATTGGTATTATAATTTTGTTAGATTGAAATATTAGTAAAGTGCATGTAATTCAAAAAAGAATGAGACCAAACACGACGTATTTCTAACGTTATTTAAGCATTTAAAACAAGAAAATAGTTGGAAATATAAAATGATGATTTCTGGCAAAATCGATATATTGTACGCGATAGCATTAGTGCCGAACTTCACCTTGTAAGAGTGGTTCCGTACTTTCCACGGTGGGTTGACTTAAAACCAGCCAGTGTTTTCCGTGTGGGTTCAATAAAGTCCGGTTTCATTTTTATAAGTTTTATTCTTATTCGTCTTCGGACCATGGCCCTTCCGAAGACACAAGTGAGAACTTTAAAAGATGGACTGAAAATAATAGAAGATGAAGAAAAGAATCCGGGCTAGAAATGCGCGAATATTGCAGAATGCCTCGGTATGTCCGCTAGCGCATGACGGCAGGGGTGGGGGTAGAGCGAGATCCCTGGTGAAAACGAGAAATGGGATGAAGCCGAGGATCAGGTGGGCGTGCCGCTGATGATAAACGCCACATTGCCTCAATCATATTAAAAATTTAATTGCTAGAAAGGAACATTTCAAATAATAAACTATTTTTGGCCTTCTTGATCCATCTCATAACCAATCACTGCGACGGCGAAATCAGTTGTTTGAGGCATAACACGCACATTTCTCTCGTAAATACGTGTACTTGAAATGGCATTTGATGGATAAGAATTTTTACATCAGACAGAAATGCATAAAAGCAATGAAAATTCCGAGTGGAGTGCAAACATTTTTTAGCAAGGCCGCTTATTCCTTTAGGATATTAGAAAGAGAGATAAGTCGAATCAACAAAATGACCTAAGTGTTTCGATAAAGTAATAATATTCCTGTAATCAGCTAAAATCTTGTTTGAATCCATTAATGAATATCATAATTCACAAAAATCAAGCGTTTCCTGGGACATAGGCAACCCGGACAAACATTCCCGCATCGATCGTTTTCCCGCATTCATCGTTTTTTTCATCCATCCCCCTGAAAAACGATAAATCGAGGTTCCACTGTACAATAAAGAGAACCAAGTGAAATAGTACTTATATCATCTTTGGCATATAACCCAGCATAGAAACATAAATGCCAACCTGGTGATGGAAAAAGTCAGTAACTGAAACAGCAAGCACTATATCCGAGTAATGAGTCCTAGGCAATTATCAATCAAAATCTAATATTTGCAAAGACTTGAACAAGTAACTTAAGAAACTAATAGATTCTCTTGGAGAATAATTCTAACTAGGGTTAATGGTAAGTTGAACCATCAGCGGGGATTACAGTAAACTCTCGATTATACGAAGCAGGATTTTACGAAGTTTTCGATTATACGAAGTGATAGTGCGGTCCCGGCGAAAAGCCTATGGTAAATACATGGTACTATTCGATTATACGAAATGTTTCGAATTTACAAACCCCGGGTCGGTCCCCAGGAGCGAAAGGCATTCGTTTATACGAACTATGGTGAAATATTTGTAAACAAAACTAGTTACGCCGGCGTATGTAGCTAAAAAAATCAGCACTTCCAACTGTGGTTCATCAAAAGTGTGAAATCGTAAATGATAGTGCAACTTTTGGAGAGAAAGGGTTCGCCTAAAACCTCACGGTGGGAAATAAGGGGAAGTAGGAGTTAAGTAAAATATCGCGACTGACATAATGCCCCTATTTACGTGCCTATTCGTAAACATCGCATCGACAATACTTCGTAGTTTAACATGTCGGGAAGGTCGCGCGGGGTATTTCGTACACTCCTAATTAACCCTTTGTACTGCTGTGAACGTACCTGGTACGTTCGCAAGGCAGGCTGCTGTGAACGTACTTCGAAGACTACTTGACTACTTTTCGCCGAAGCACTTCGAAGGGTCCCTAATCCGGGACCCTTTCCTCGACGAGCTCACCCTCGCTGGCCCCTCTCTTCGACCTTCCGAGCCTTTCTCCCCAAAAGTGACCGCTCTGACTGCATTTTGAAAATCTATCAATCAATGCCGTCATCATAAATAATTTTTTGCATCGCACTCCTGCCAATCAGGCATTCAAGTACGTCTCTGAACCGTGTTTCTGCGATGAGAAATAACGATTTTATTAACTTTGCTAAAATGGCCAAGTTAATAAAATTGTCATTTTTCATTGCAGGAACACGGTTCACAGACGTACTTTATTTCCTCCACTACAATCGCAAATTGCTGGAAATCGGCCGGATTCCCTTTGAAAGCGCATCATGAGGATGTTCTCGAGGTTGGTAATTGATACAACTAGCCTACTAGTAATTCTACTGCTATGATATCACGAGCTTGCGACAATGGGACGCCAGTACATACGTCGGAAGAAGCAGCGGCCGGGACTAGTCAGAATAGCAGTGACGACGAAGATGAAAGTGAGGAAGCAATTTCACCAAATAAAAAAGAAGTACACGCTGCCCTCCAAACATTAAGATAAATTGATCTGGCTAACGAGTTAGGTCCCCAATTTCATTCCCATTTGTGCAAGTGAGAAACCATGGTGGAAGCGGCGATGGAGAAGGGCAAAAAGAAAAAAAATAATAGATTTTTTTAGTAGTATCTTTTCATGTATACAATAGCCTTCCTGAGTAAACAACTTAAATATCTTAAGTATTGGGCTCTATTAAACACAAACTTATTTTTCAGGCTACTCGTAATGAAGACACACTTCTAACTCTAACCATGAACTTTCTTCTCGCGCGTCACCCCGTTTTCCCATGCCGAGAGATCTTTCTTTCCTAAGTCTTTGTTTACTTCCTCCCGCGGCCTTCTGCTGATCTTGCTGACACCCACCTTACGCATCCCAAACCCCTCCTTCCCCAACATTTCCCATTCACTCCCCCCATAAGGTTACGGAGGTTGAGTGCGTCGTAGAAAAATACGCCCCCCAAACGTAAACTGACAATGAGGCAGAGCTGAAGGCCCTTTCCCCACCCTTCTTTCTCCTGCCCCTTCACCACACCATATGCTGACCGCTTCTTTCCTCAGGCAATCCCCATTCCACTCTTATTCACCCCACCCACTGGGAACATTCCCCGACTTTGGAGAAGGGCATGGTTCATCTTTACCTGCAACGGGGGTAAGTTATTAACCGGAGAGAGGCTAAAGAAGTATCTTCCACTGTCGGGGAAATGGTGCCGTGCTTCTCTTCTTCTATGCTGACGTTTCAATTGAAATTATTTTCTTTGCTCTTTCCTCACTATATTTATTTATGATTATGGCGCGACTACTTTTTAGTGCTAAAGCAAAGAAAATCTTTTCTCTACGTCAATGATTCTTTGCATAACTTTCAATACGGCGGAGAAAGGGACACGAAAACTAAATGAGGTGAATGTACAGGTTTTTGCGTGTCATTTTTGGGAATTCACGCAAGTGAACCAATACTTCACACACGTTGAGAAATGATGAAACATCTCTTGTAGGAAAATAATCAATGCGGATAATAACGTTTCTCTTTTTATTTCTCCGATAATATGTTTCTCCATTCGTTTTCCGGTTGGAAAAAAGAGAGAAATACTATATGAACGTAGCACTTCACACCCGGTATGAAGAATATGGTCCTGATGAAGAATGAAGTCTTTCGTAGCAATGTCTGCTAAGATGACGGAGCACAGTATCCGGATGGAGAACTCAAACAGAATTTACTTCTAATATTCGCCAGAAGATAATCATATCCTACGTAATTTATAATCGTAACTGAATCTCAATGAAAATAACTAATGGAAAAGATAGCACATTCAACTGAAAATACGGAATAACTCGAAATACTAACTTACGAAGGTTATTTTGGAAACGGGTTGAGGCCCTCATTTTTCTTTTTTTTCCTCGTCACTAAGCGATAGAGGGCGACATAAATGGCGGTTAGGCCGGCTGCCGCTAAAATTCCGTGGGTGCTGGAAACAAATATATATCTAACGCGAACTTAATAGTTTTTATTCGCTCCTAACCACAAATTTATAATATTAAATTCTTATAATAAACTTAGCAATTCATTATTTGATTACGTTTTCTAAACTGGTCGGGAATTTCTTAAGCGATCGTTGATGTTGAAGTATGAACGAGAAATGGGAATTTTATGGTGGTATAATCATTTAACGATCTTTCACAGCATAAATAGATAACAAAAAGCCTTTTCTATGAATAATACCGGGAATAATACCGAGAATAACCACCGAAAACCTTTAAATAAGACCACTAAAGACAAAAAAAGGGCGGAAGAAACAAAAGCGACCATTTTTTCGTGACTTATGAAAAAGGTTTGAATTTACGAAACTCGATTTTACGAAGTGCCAATTTTCCGGTCCCACTGACTTCGTAAAATCAAGAGTTTACTGTAATTGAATGAGATCTAAAAAGCTTGCTGGAGCTTCTCCACAAAATGCACATCCTTTCAAGGACATTTGTCACCAATTTGGGAGCGACCTCCCCATACCAAGGTAGCTCCATAGTGGCTGGATATAGACACTTTTGATACACAGAGCAGACCTCATTCAGTCTCTCCCTAAGTCAGTTGTATTGGTCTACATATACACTTACATTGATGATGGCAGCATCATAAACATATAAAATCACTGGATGCTTGCCTATTATTCACATATTTAATACTGTAGAAGTTCATTATCATCAGTATAGCCTATGGCAAAAGTTCACTAAAGAAAAGAAATTTTTTTCGATGATTGGTTAACACCAACAAGAATTTTGCTGCTTACAATGAGAGCCCCCAGCACTTTAAAGAGTCAATTTTACTTGGTTTGCCATGGTTAAACCCTTTTCCTAATTTTTTTGCTAAGTATGTACACAGCAGTTGGTAATAAGTGACTCGGTTTTCATTACGACAAACAATTATTGGATATTATAAGTACTTCTTCTTATACTTTTACGGCATAACTATGAGTCCCCAAAGCCAGCATGAGAATCCCACTGGACATACTTCAATTATCTTCCTTTAACAACAACGGCTTCAATTCATAGTAACCCTCCATTTATTTTGCTTATCACTCAACCACATAAACAAAACATATCCAAGTAATAATTATGCCAAGCCAAATTCTTCATTTTTTGAAACATTTCCAAGTAAATTATTTTTTCGTCCTAATGGATACGTAGGGTAGAAAATTTCTAAGCATGGATTGTTCCCACATAAAAATAATTAACAGGGAAAATAGTTGTTCAGTTTGTAATCAGATAACAAAATATGGACAACAAAATATAGGATTTATCAGCTGTAAATCTTGAAGTAAAAAATGAAAGGTAAGAGGTATGAATAATTGTCTGAGGAGTGTCATGTACTCAACCTTGATCAAACCAATAATCCTTTGATTGAAAATAACATGCATACACTGAATAAATATATGCATACTTAAACTTAATGGCACTAAGGATCAGGACAATATCCCTAAAATAAAACATTAGACACAGATAAAAATCAGCACGGGCACAGTTACTTGAGTCATGCTCCTTGGATAAAACAAAAGGTTTACTAATAAATGGAAACAATAACACATGTACTTGGCATCATTCTTGCTAGTAGACGCAACTGTTAAAGCATAAAAAAATAAATAGCCATTAATTCCATCCTCGCAGAACACCACAAATAATAAAAACTAATAAAATACCAGTATGCAATAATTCTATACATTAGAATAATAACACAGAGTCATTTCACTCAGAATGACACACTACAGCAAGAGGATATGAATTCATTCCCAAAATCAGCAGGCAGAAAAAAAATTCAATGGGAATATAAATTAGGACTTACAAATATTAAACATGAAATATAAATAAAACCTAACACAGCCAAAAGGAACATGAAGTTTTTTTAATATAATGCAAAAAATGACAGAAAATATATTTGTGACTCACAGTGCTGGTTTGAGGTGCCAAGGTATGTTTACTCATGACAACGGTTGTCGTCTTGAGATCTCCAGGAGGAGGTGATTGTGGATCAGTCATGGCTGATGAAGGTAGGACGGCTGCATTACCCGAATTCTGTTGAGGCTGAGCACCAGGTTGCATATTTGCTAAAGACTCAGCAACTCTGACTATTTCCAAGACCTACAAATGATAAGTCCAAATGTTGCCATGTTTTAAATAGGTTCTTCATATATGAGGTGGACAAGTAGTATATTAAAACTTCATTCATTCCTAAATAATCACTGGCTCACCAGCACACCACATTACTGCTTATGGAGAAAATGACTAACATTACAGATCAGTACCATAAATGACCAAACAAGCATTCAAATCAGCTTCAACTAAGTGGGGTGTTACTAAAATAATGAAATTTTCTCGACAAACTTTCCATTTTTCATAATTCTGAATAGAATGTGGTTCATTGAAAAGCATTTAAGTACAGCAGTGAAGATTCGATGTTCAGACAACAAAAAATGTAAATTATATAAATAAATGCATAGGAACTAGGGATGGGTCGGTTCGCTTCCTCGATTCTCGGCCTAGATCCGGAATCTAAAATTACTACTTGCCAAAGTAAAAAATCTATTCCGATTCCAGTAGTACTTCAAACAACAAATTTACATATGATCGCGTTTCCAACAGTCATTTGAATTTTTGTGCCACGTGATCGTTATAACAAAACACATTATCTTCCGAAGGAGCAAATGCAGACTAGGGAGCCTGTGACAGGTATATGGCCAAGATACGGTGATGCACTTGGAAAAGTACCCAAAGTCACCATAGCAAACACTGTTGAAGCTTATTTATCAGAGATGAAAGCACCACCAAATTCCTTCCCTCAGAAATACTGGAAGACCTGCATCTCCTACCCAAGGCTTAAAGTAGTAGCGAAAAAGTTTCTTGCCATACATTATACATATTTTAATTACATGGTGATGATATGAAAGATGCTTTTGTCAACTGATTCTTTCACAGAGTAATAATTTTTTAAGTGGTTGTCTTGTTGCCTGGAATTAAGTGATATTTTTCTAGGAGCCTATGGCGTCAGAATCGATGGAATCCATATCAGTACAATCGGAATCGTCCAAATTTTAGAATCGACCCATCACTAGAATGACATCCTACCTTTTCAGGTGTTGATTTCTCTCTACCTAACGTTCCATCCAAGGGCATGACTTGGTTCGATGCTGCAGTGGACAAAGGATCTGGTAAAACAGACCTCTTATCCATCTCCTCTTTCTCCCACTCCGCCATTTCTTGCCTCATCTCCTGCTCCTGCATAGAAATTTTTTTATCATGAAACTGAAATTTCAATCAGTTGTAATTGTAACTACGATTTAATTTCAAATTAATACTAATAAAAGACTATTTCAGTGAAGACTATTTCTGGCTTAGTTTTTAGACTGCTTTTCCTTAATTTTACATACAAGTAAGGCAATGGATAATCTTTCATTCAACGAGGCAAATTGGCATATCAAACTTCGATCTCCGTAACTTGAAATAGACGTGACAGTTTTTGTTCTTTAAAGCATGATTAAAAAAAAAACCAATTTCATTAAAAAGGAAAGCAGCAGAACTACCTCTGAAAAAATGTTACCTTCCGCTTGAACTTAAAAGTAGAGATGGGTCGAATAGCAGATTTCTCGAATTCGAATATCTAATTCGAATATTAAATCATAGCTCGAATATTCGAATACCTCGAATTTCGAATACCTCGAATACTAAATGATGAATGCTGGAATGTTTGACTCGGTTGCCTATGCAGCAGGCAACACAAGATTTTGGGGAGTAATTTTGATTTCCTTAAAATGATTCGAACAGGAATTTAGCTGATTAATGAATAATTTAATTTTATGGAAACAATTGGGCATGTAATTAATTCAACTAACATCGCTTTACCCCCACTCCTGCTGCCAAGTGCTAGCTGACAATCTGAGGCATTTTGCAAAATACAAGCTCTTTTCCACCGGATTTTCTTCAATTATTTTCAGTCCATCTTTGGGAGTTCTCACGAGATAAGAAGATGAATTGGAATTGCTATCAGGGAGAAACCAAATATTCTGAGAAAATATCCTTTTGTCTGTGACTGTAACAATAAAGATTTATAGCACCACTCATAAATTGTAACTTGATATATGTTTTCGGAAAAAAATACCGCATCAACTTCCGAGAAGCTCTGCTGCTCATATCGAGTTTCGCCAGAATGCTAAGTCTCCGTCGTGTTTTGACATTTATTTCTTTGCGTAAAGTGCTTAAATAAACTCAGAAATACGTCGTGTTTGGTCTTATTCTTTTTGAAATTACGCGCACATTACTAATATTTCAATTCAATAAAGGTGTAACATCAATTTACGAAAGTCATTCTTAGACACCCTTTGTGCTAATAGATGACTCATGCAGCGGTTGACCTCCACAGAAATGGGGAACTTCGAAGCTGGTAGGAAAAAAAAAGGTCAGTGGGGGAGGAAAGGGAGGGCCCGAAACACGTTTCTATTGTTCTCGCGTATTTTTTCGAAGCTAAGGTCTTCGTAATATGATCCCTGCGTGAGCTGTGACCTTTTTTTTATTTCGAAGAAGAGGAAAGCCTCAGAGGGGGGGCTAGTGCTGAATGGAGAGGGATACCGGACCTTGGGAAATGCGCTAATGTAAGTATCCCAAGGTACTCACACAGCAGTTGACCTCCAGAAATGGGGAACTTCGAAGCAGGTAGCCAGAAAAAGGTCAGTGGGTGAGAAAAGGGGGGAGGGCGTGAAACACGTTTTTATTGTTCTCGTAACTCGATATTTTTTTCGAAGCAGGGGTCTTCGTAATGGGATCCCTGCGCGAGCTGGGACATTTTGTTTGATTTCGGAGAAGAGGAAAGCGTCAGAGTGGTTGAGGCGAGTGCTGAATGGAGGGGGATAGAGGATCGTGGGAAATGCCCTAAGGTTGCTATCCCACGGCACTGAGTTTCTCCTGGTGGGGGGAATCGGGGATTTTCGGATATTTTCACCCGACTATTTTCGGTTCCCCTCGTCGAACACTTTTCACCGCTAAAATCCACGAATTTGATGCAATTCGTCAACTTGCGTAAAACAGCACTGCGAGCACTAAATGACTACAGTTCTCTACATTTTTCCGAGTCACTACCAACGACGTGCGTGCGACAGTGTATGACGCGAAATTCATAGTATTCGAGGTATTCGAGGCGGTACTTTTCGCATAACTATTCGAAATCTCGAATATCGAATACTTTCTAGTATTCGAGGTATTCGAGTATTCGCGGATACTATTCGCACATCTCTACTTAAAAGTAATGGGTTGTTATTATTATCTCGTGATGTACGACAGTGAGCCGTAAATAGTTTTCACCAACACCAATGTATTTATTGAATGATTTTGCATGGAGACTTCGATGGCTGCTGTCATGATAATCATCAGGGTAAATACAGAAAAAGAACACGGATGGTATTCTTCAATTGTTAATGTAAAACTACCCAGCAGCCTAGTGCGAACTTGAAAAATCTTAATTTTTTACCATTTACCATATGAGAGATAAAACTATCATTTAAAAATGATTTGTGAGACTGTCTGAAGCACCCTTCAATGAATGCCCTTTCCTTACCTTTTTGATTGTGACAGCACTATCATCATCTTCCCTATCAAGGCTGGATACACTATGGGATACTGACTTGGCTTCTCTAGTTAATCTACCCTCCGATACAAGTCTATCAACCTCAGCCTTGTCATAGCCTGAAAAAAGGGAACATCAGAATGTAAAGTACCAAAGTTAGAGCTAAAATTTGTAAATGGAATTCTTATTCCAGCAACATCAATTCAAATAAGCCTTATTATCATTCCCTGGGAAAAGTGTTGCCTTCCATCAATAATTTTTCTGATTTATTTTTGATGGAGTTTTTGTTAAAAATTGAGACATGAAACTAATACAGCAATGAAATAAAATTTGATGGAAAAATTTTCTCAAAATAATTTGGACTTCAACATTTATAGCCAAATAACAAAACAGAAAGGAAGAACCGCATTTTTCTTGACCAAAATTCATATCTTAAGCATTCAGTTAATAAAAAATACATATCAACCTATGTAGATATAACACTAAACACAAACCTTTGCATACAATCAAGTGGAGTACATTTCCAGATGTTCGTAATGCATTAACTGCCTCTTGATGAGATGCACCTAATAAGGAGTTTCCATTTACTTCTAAAAGACGCATTCCAACCTGAAAGAAAAAATATAAAAGATTAATGATACACCTATAGCTACATTTCCATACTTCTCTACATCCGGATTACAAAGTTAATATTTCTTCAGAGACTACAGAAAAAGTATAACAGGTAAGACAAAAAAATGAGACTGAAAATAGGAATGACAATTTAATGCTTCAACAAGGAGCAAAAGAAAGGAGCAGGGGCAGGAGGAGAAAAAAGGTTCTTTAAAAATCAGAAGTATACAAACAATAAACAAGTGAAACCTGTTTAGTATAGGAATATCTTTGAACTAATAGATAGGAAAGCCCAAACAGATGATCCAAAGAGATGGACAATCCATTCATCATAATTTGGTTACGGAATTTTGTGATCTGTATCATGCTATTTCCGTATCTTTAGTGTCTACTGCATTGAAATCTATTTTTAACGGTGGAAGATTAGGAGAAGAAAAATACAGAGAGGTAATAAAAAGAGAATTGGGGAGTGGTTGAGGGGATTGGAAAGATAATTGACTAGTGGATTATCCCATGAACAGTAAACCAAACAATGGGTATTCAAGTCTCCACTGTAAATTCACATATTCACCAGCCTAAAAGATGTACTATTTTTGCTCCAAAACGTGCACTAATATTGGCCTGAGTCTAAAGAGCAAGGTTGAGTCTCCGCTATTTTATCAAATAAAAAGCAATACAATAAACAGGTTCGAGTTTTCAATTTCTCCCTCACATCAGGCATACAAAAATTATTAACCATTATAATAAAAATAAAAAAGTAATCCAAGCCACAGAGTAAGAATAATAGGGCCTTAAAAATCATTCCATTCCATATAACAGCACAATAAGGTGTAGATAAATGAAAACATAGAAGGAATGAGTTGCAGTGATAAACAAGTTGTCTTCCATTAAATCTTAAAAGTAAAGATCTCTTCCAGAAAATTAGCATAACCCACAAAATGCCTTACCTTGAGCCTTCCATCTCTCTTGGCTGCACCACCTGAGTTGACTTTGGAAATAAAAACGCCTTCATCTGTTCGGTCCAAAGGATTTCCTTTGTGCCCCCTCAGACCTCCTTTGATGTGCATTCCAAGCTTTTCTCCAACTTCTCTTGTGATTGTTAGCTCCTACAAACAGATTGAATAAAATCAAAATACTCATTGTACTGACGTCATTCAGTAAAAATATTTTAGATCCTGGATTAAGCATCCAAATTCACCACAATCAAATCATAAACTCACTCAATTACTCAGTGATGTAACACAAAGGTCGGTCCGAACTGGACAGGTGAGGGTAGAGCTCACCCTAAACTAAACCACAGGCATGTGGATTTCACACATTCATGTGAGGGGGCCAGTTTCTTTCCCTGAAACACCTCGTACTTTGAAGATTTTACTTGGGATGTCCGAGGGTTTCACCTGGGATTTGAACCCAATGCTTTGGCACAAGGGCCTGACAGGCAAACAGTCGACTCATATTTGAGTTTAAATCAACAATTACTACACGAAGTAATCTATTTATTTTTATGCGAAAGTTCTTAAAATGAAATGATTGAGGCTCCATAACACTCAAAATGAAATGAACACATTATAACCACATAAAAAATCTTATCAATCTTTTTAAGCATCTGGAAGGGGGGATACATGCCCCCGTGCTCCCCTAAATCCACCAATGGACTTCTACTATATATTATCTCACCGTAGACCAGTAAAAATCACTGATTAATAAACCTTTTTTTTTTAACTTAAATTTGAAGACATATTGTTCACTAAATTTATCAACTCATTCATTGTTTATGCTGTTATTCCTTATACACAGCAGTTCACACGACAATTTTCGGTAAAAAAAAAGTGTAGTAAATATTGACAGAGGAAGGTGACAAAGGTTAAATACCTGAAAACCTTCTGGAAGAGGATCATGGCAAACAGTGAGGGTTATCTGGTCAGAAGGCCTCAGCAGTGCCATCACAGCTTCTTGATGAGTAGCTTTCGTTACATCCTCTTTGTTAACACTTAAAATTCTATCACCAATTCTAAGCTTCCCCGAATTAGCTGCAATACCACCTGGTACAACCTGCAAAATAATTTCTACAGTTAGTTTCACACTTGATATCTAAAACATAAACTAACATACTTAACATGTTAACTGAAGAACATGCTCATTAAAGTGGTCTTGGTCTTCTGCCATGGATTTTGTTTTTACCCAAAAACTTGAATGAATCTTCAAATCATTGCCTCAAATCTACTGAAAATAGTGATGACTGAATATCTAATTAATAGTTATGGTATTCGATTCAACTATCAAATTCCTTCTTCCCCAAATGTGACTGAACATGTAGATCAACATGTTCAGTCACATTTATAATAAATACAGCAAAATAAATTTTGAGTGGAAAAATTGATTAAGAACCCGAAAAACAAGGTAATTTCGACACTTTAAATGCCATTTAAACAAAATGAGAACACAAATCCTTTTTTGAGTAAAAAACGAGTAAAAAATCCTTCTAAGAATTAAATATTACTTTCATCCACTCTCTTAGAAGATACCCTGTCACTGCCAAGACCAGAAATCCATTTCTAACTAAAAAAGAAGTGATGGATCCGTCAAGCCCATAAACTTGAATGAATCTTCAAATCAGTGCCTCAAATCTACTGAGAATAGTGATGACTGAATATCTAATTTATAGTTATGGTATTCGATTCAACTATCAAATTCCTTCTTCCCCAATGAAATCCATGCTGATAAACTTGATAACAATCAATCTTACGTGTGAGATGAAAATTCCTGGCTCTTTCGCACCAAAAGGAGTACAAGAATGGTCTGTTCCACCGATGATGCTGAATCCCAATGACCCACCACTCTTTGGAAGAACCACATCCTATGGGAGAGAATGACAGTATGATGGGAGATAAGAATCAATGATAATTTACTACCCACATAATATCCACCCAAGCTTGAAGTGAGGGATGGGTGAGAATTGAACTTTCTACAAATGAAACCACTTCATGCTTTTGAGGAAAGAGAATACAATCCATTAAGTAAAACTACTGCTTGGCAGATGCTGGTGCAATAAATTCAGAGTGGACTACCCAAATAAACTGCAATGGCTTTCAGTGTCATTTAAACCCTGTTCCATTATATCTACATACTCTTCTCAAACATGCCTCTACACAAACTGAGTATATTCACCATCATACCATATTGGCCCAAGTTGAAGGTGGCAAGGAAAGGATATTGGAGTTACCGTTTAACTAAAAAAAGGAGAAAATAGAACTCGTTTACTTTCTACAAAGATTACCTTTTGGGAATCCATAATATAAAATATGTATACCTCTAGGATATGGAGAATCAGGCATTTCCACTTTCGAATCAAACCGAATTATGTATGTCTTTTAAAAAATGCATTTTTTTGTCATGCGATAAAATAATAAAAATTTTGATAATAGAGATTTGAATTACCTGCATCTTGTTCAATTCATAGCGAAAGTGCATTGGCAAAACTGAAACTTTATTGAGATTAACAAATAGCACACTAATGTTTGCTGTAAAAAGACATGGACCGGAAGCATATGATTTCCTGGAAAATTTTCATTTTATAGTATGATCTATCACATGAAGTCCACAAACAGAGTAAATAAAATAAAAATTCAGGGATTTAATTACTCCCAGCACTACCAAAAAGTCACATTTGAAATTGATATTATCTCCACAGCAAACCGGTCTAATATTTAGGCTAATATGTTGGTGATATACTCAGTAGAAGAAAGATATATATGCTGATGATTTTTCAATTACATCTCTTCACAACCAACCAATCCAAATTACATACTTCACCAAATTTTAATCTAAGAATTCATCAATCTAAGCAACTCCCTCATTATGAAATACATCTCCTAATTCCACCGATACCAAACTCTTAAAACTTTTCAAACAGATTTTAAGAAGATATTCAGATTTAGAACTTGAAAAAATTAAGCATCCATGTACCATTGATAATCTCACGTAAAAATACTTTAAGCACACAAAAATACAGATATGTATGTATATTATACTAAAATGAATCTAACCAAATTCTATTAATGGATTTCTCTTTCCTTATTTCCATTGCTCTAATAATCATAAAAGAGCAAAAAAACAGTGAAAAAGATTAAACATTTATGTGCATAAAGAACATATACTATCATGAGAAGGTAATTCATCCAATTTGAAAATATCATAAAAGTGAAAAAACTATATAAATATATTTAGCCCATTATCATGAAATTTAAAATCGAAAGTGCAAGTCAAATAGGAATACAGGTGCTGAACAGAAATGAGAGGATTGATAAAGACAACAACTACTTATACAGACTTCTAGTAGATATTACTGAATGCAAATTCCAGCACCTTTTTCATATTCCTGATATATTAACAATGACAATGAAATTTTTTGATTATTTGTAAAGAATTTTACTTTGATTACAGAGGTAAAAATGAAACCCCAGTAAATATTGCTATGCACTTCAACTAATAAAATACATACTAAATCAGGACAGTGAGAAAAGAATGTACCTGACCTTGCAGACTACTCAAAGAGTGAATCAAGTGTTGCACCAAAGTATTACAACTAAATATTACAGATACAAAACGCTCACCTCAAAACAAAAAATCCCTTTCATGAGAGACAAAAAATACTACTAACACCAGCACAAAAACTAAGCTGTGTTTGGCCAGACACAGGTTAGAGGATAAGAGGGGGTAAGAAAAGGGCAGGCCGTAAGCACCGGAGTCCCCACATGCATGCTTACAAGCAAATTGATTGACAAAAATACAAGACATCATACACAATAACAGCACTCAAAAACAATGTGATACAATTTCATAAATGGAACAGACATAAAATGATACACATTATCATGATTAAAATACCAATAACAACGAACCAATCTGCTTAGTAATGTTAGAAATAAATTTTAATGGTTTAGCAGAGCATCTCACAGTGTTTTTAATCTAGGACACATGTATATTTCTCAAACACCTTGTAACTTAGCAGTCTACTTGACATTTAATATTGAATAATTGAAAATAAGAATAGACAATAGAATTTGTAACATGAAAAAATTGAAATATGTACTAGTAAATACAAAAATATTACAATAGTTGGTACCACTGATTTTTGCCTAAAATATGACAATTGTGGTTATTCATAGTAAGCTGCTTGCTAATGACATTTTTGTGCTCTTGGCGTGAGGCACTCAGGGGCTCTTGAATAGTAAGATAGGCTCCTTTTCAGAATGAATGCAGCACTGTCATGTACAGATACATCGGAGATTAATGGTGAAATTGATAAAATACTAAACAAGGACTGCAAAAAAATTTGTCCCCCGACTCTTCATACTGACCACCTTTGACTTGATTAGAGTGAATATTGACACCATTCGACTTTTATTAATGATTCGCAACTATCAATAGATGTTTGCCGACGTAAAAATTTCTGCATGGGCAAAGTTCAGTTGTATGTATTACAAATGAGAAAGAACCAGCAAAAGCTATCCTTTCAACTAGGCCATGAATGATCCATGAAGAGAGGCCATGAAGAGAGGAGCAAGCAGCCTACCATAAATAAAGGCTCTAATACTTTATTCAAGATTAAAATTTCAAGGATGGAAGTAATCAATTCACAGAGAATTGGACTGATCACAATTACAACAGATTGTATAAAATAAAAGTTGGTCAAATTAAAGATTATTCAGTCAGGATACCATACAAAGGGGCTTCAAATCAAGAGCAGTTTTTCTTTACACAAACATTTCCTTGAGCAGAGGCTTATCAATTCTAACTACTGAAAAAAGTAACAATAGTATTTCTATGAAACTGTTTCGAGTAGTCTTTTAGCAAATTTTCTCATTGAAATATGGCCACATTTTATTCAGTGTTCATTTAAAAATAATTCAGGTAATTAGAATTAAAAAAAACAAAAATATTACAACAATAATTCCTGATGCCATATCTTTCAACCAAAATCAGTTTGACATTGCATTGATAACCCTTAAACTTTTATCAAAAGTTATATCAGAATTATATCTTTCCATAAAGGGTCAATCCATTTCAAATCACCCAATATAAATAAAATTTGTTGCTCAACATTTTTAATTTTCTTGATTTTTTAATCATGAGTTCCCTATAGGTAGACAGTCACAAATCACTATTTGAAAAAAATTTAGAAGCCATATTTTTTTTTGGCAGCCATTTTTAAAATGGCGGCTGGGCAAATTTTGATGAAAAACGTGGTTTGGATAAAGTTAAATTTCGAAGCTATTTCAAAAGATGTCAGAATAATTCAAAAACCAGTGAGTTTAGCATGAAATGAGCTATAGGAATTCATTGTTTTAATTGCTCTATCATGAAAGAGAGTCAGTCAAACTCTTTCTGCAAAAACCCGGGAAAAATTTGTCAATATTAACTTTTTAAGACCTAAAATTTTTATGAAGGGAATGAGACTCACTAACCAAATTTTATTTCTGTGTTAAATACTTAAATAACTATTTGCAGCGTAAGTTTTAGTTCTGAGAAGGCACTCCTTTTTTTAATACGGGCTATCAAAAATTGCTGAAAACCTTTTAACGTCAATTTTCGCAGGTCAATATCTAAAAAGGGACTGAGTGAAAACAAGCGAAAATTTTACAAAATGTTATTTAGACACATAAGAACATCTCCAAAAAAAATTATGACTGAGACTCTACTACATTTAGAGTAGTGGAGCAGTGAATTTAAGAAAAAAACGCTACCGTTCCATGCGCTCATGCAGTGCAAGTTAGCAAACAAGGGCTTGATTAAATAATTAAATTAGCAATAATTTTTATCTAAAACAATTACTTTACACATAAAATTTTATTTATTTATGTAGGTCTGCCTTACATTAATAATAAAAATTGATTTATAACTAGAAATCTTTTGTATCAGCAAAAAAACTATTGAATTATAACATAGCAAGAAGTTAATGCACTTATGTTTACAAAAAGTATTTATTTCATCTATTGTACTAAAAAACCATGCATATCAATATGTGTAGAATATAAAAATATGCAAGAATGCATTTGCAAGTGAATAAACTTTCTCAATTGACATATCAAGTATCATGTGTCATTAAGTCAGTGAGAGTTTTGCAACTGTTGTCTTAAATTCTCCCATCTACAACACTTTGTACAACCATTACAAGAAAATAAGAACAAAGTTATCAAAAAAAAGGGCTTGCAATTTTATACAATTGACAATGGTCAAATGTTGTATAAATCGTTACATGCATAAAATAATCTTTTTTTCTAATTTTAAATGACAATGGACATTGATTACAAGATGCAAAAAGTCTAAATCTTCACCTTACTGATACATTTGTAAACACCACTTGAGTGCAGTGTGCACGCAGTTATTTTTCCCCAATGAACTTAGATGCTAGAAAATTCAGTAGTCTGATGATCATGAAATGCTGACCCTTTCGAAGTGACAAAGCATCTTATTTGATTCGAACTTATGGGGACATATCTGTGGTAGGTTCTTGTTCCTTTTACGGGTAAACAGCATGCAAATCTCTGAATTAGTTTTTTTTTTATATTTTCAATTTCAGAAGAAGAAACAAATATATATTTAATTCCACTAATATTCTCTGAACAGTAATTGTACATATCATACGCGGTAAGGATCTGATTGGAGTATGGTCTTTGAAGTGAAACTCGTGTGACTTCTCATTTTGTTGTTCCCCCTATCCCATCGCAAGAATTCTTTCCATGCGATGAGGCAAAGAAATTCCACTCTGCTCGTACACCAAAATCATTTTCATGTTGACAGAGGTTAATGAAGTTGTTCTTATTTTTGTACTGGCCGCTTGCACCATCACTAAAGTAAATGATCATTTCAGCGTTAGATATGATATTTTTAATTTCCCTAATCAGGTGATGTTGAAAAGTGTTATTTTTTTCTTTGACCATGATCTTGGCAAGAGGCTAATTATCTTAATTTTATCGTCTTTACTGGAATCTTTGAATTTTTCTTTCAGTTGGGTAATAAGCATATCATACTCACTTTGTTTGTTTTCTGTACAATTAGGATTTTGAGCTTTTAAGTCATTTTGGAAAGATTCTTCCAATTTTCGCTTGACTTCACTTGTAATTTTATCAGTTTTTCTATGTAAAGCTGACAGTCGCTGTTCAGTGTTGAGCTTTGTTATTTTACACAAAGGAGATAATTCCAAAGTTTCGCAAATGGATTCTACTTGTTGCAAAGGATTATCCTCAACAAACTCAAAAGGCTCAGGAAGAAATACTGGGTCATTTTCAACACTATTTACCCCTTCTTCTGGTTTATTTACAAATATTTTTGATGCACAGGTTGGACATAAAGCTTGTCCAGGAATTAGGTCAATATCAACATTTTTTTTCTTTGAAAGGTGTTCAATTAGAATTTTACGCAAACCATTTTTAACTGTTTTTTTGTGAGTACCGAATGGGTCACAACATTTTTTTCCAAAAATGTGATAGTATTTTTCTAAATATTTATCCCTGTGGTAATGGCAAATGTTTGTAATTTCCTTCGAAACTCTTAATTTAAGCAACAATTGTTCTTCAGGTGGCATGTCACTCACTCTTAGTTATTCTGCAGGCACTTCTTTCTTGTAGTGTTGTTTATGGCACTGTTCACTTAATAGGTCACCCACAAAACAACTCATACTTAATCCTTCACCACAGAACAATGAAAATCCAATTTTAAAACTACCTGGACAGGACACCTTCTTTAGTCAAAGATCTGTAATCAACTGAGCATCACCTATCTCCAACCCCAGTGAAAAATTTGAAATAAAATGTATAATATCCTGCAAATCCAGAAACTTAATTTGTCATACAAAATGTAAGCATTGTCCCTCCTCCTATAAAGGAAAATCATCAAAGGCCCACAAACTATGCATCAATAACCACAGGGCATCATGGGCATCTCCTCACTTTGTCTCCTTCAGTGTTGCAAAATATTCAGCTGCTGTCACTTAATGATTGCTACAATGTAACTATTTTGGCCTCCCTTCCCACAACATACCAGTACCTACTCAGTAGACTTAGTTCACTGAAATTAACTTACATTTGACATTTAAAGCTTTTCATCCTCCTGGATCAGCAGATAATTACTTTAATTGCTTTTACCCATTCAATCCTTCCCCTACCCTGCTAACCCTTACTATCCCCCCTCCCTCAACTCTCCCTGGTCCCCTTCCAGCATATTCATGCTTTTGTTCCCAAAGCTGAAGGTGGTAGTGCCACCAAAAATTTAAATTCTGTGGTTTGTGTGTTTCTTTTATCATATGCCTTGAACCTGACCTGGATGCTGATTGACTCATTTTTAATATTGGATACATTTTACATAAATTATATACAATTTATAATTCTGTACACAAGGTGTACTATACCATAAAATGTTTGTTTTTTTTTCAAACGATACACATAAGTATATAATCAGTTTACTATTCACTACCAGGGTTGAGATCAATTTATAAATAATTGATTACGTAGTTGTAGGCTGTACAAAGTGTTGTAGATGGGAGAATTTAAGACAACAGTTGCAAAACTCTCACTGACTTAATGACACATGATACTTGATATGTCAATTGAGAAAGTTTATTCACTTGCAAATGCATTCTTGCATATTTTTATATTCTACACATATTGATATGCATGGTTTTTTAGTACAATAGATGAAATAAATACTTTTTGTAAACATAAGTGCATTAACTTCTTGCTATGTTATAATTCAATAGTTTTTTTGCTGATACAAAAGATTTCTAGTTATAAATCAATTTTTATTATTAATGTAAGGCAGACCTACATAAATAAATAAAATTTTATGTGTAAAGTAATTGTTTTAGATAAAAATTATTGCTAATTTAATTATTTAATCAAGCCCTTGTTTGCTAACTTGCACTGCATGAGCGCATGGAACGGTAGCGTTTTTTTCTTAAATTCACTGCTCCACTACTCTAAATGTAGTAGAGTCTCAGTCATAATTTTTTTTGGAGATGTTCTTATGTGTCTAAATAACATTTTGTAAAATTTTCGCTTGTTTTCACTCAGTCCCTTTTTAGATATTGACCTGCGAAAATTGACGTTAAAAGGTTTTCAGCAATTTTTGATAGCCCGTATTAAAAAAAGGAGTGCCTTCTCAGAACTAAAACTTACGCTGCAAATAGTTATTTAAGTATTTAACACAGAAATAAAATTTGGTTAGTGAGTCTCATTCCCTTCATAAAAATTTTAGGTCTTAAAAAGTTAATATTGACAAATTTTTCCCGGGTTTTTGCAGAAAGAGTTTGACTGACTCTCTTTCATGATAGAGCAATTAAAACAATGAATTCATATAGCTCATTTCATGCTAAACTCACTGGTTTTTGAATTATTCTGATATCTTTTAAAATAGCTTCGAAATTTAACTTTATCCAAACCACGTTTTTCATCAAAATTTGCCCAGCCGCCATTTTAAAAATGGCTGCCAAAAAAAAATATGGCTTCTAAATTTTTTTCAAATAGTGATTTGTGACTGTCTACCTATAGGGAACTCATGATTAAAAAATCAAGAAAATTAAAAATGTTGAGCAACATTGCCTGGGTGATTTGAAATGGATTGACCCTTAACCAAGAGTGAATAATCTATCTGCAATTCACAGTTAGTAACAAAAATCATGATAGAGTTAATGCTGTTATTTCAAAGAGAAAATCACTTTTAAAAGAGCTCTTAGTCATCACATATGCAGTAGGATTGCGTAAACACAAATTTCTGCACTCACATATGGTGACAATACAAAGTCTTCACTAAGTCAGCATGCATACAACGGGGTTTTTGTTTATTTATTTAAATAAGGAAAAAACCATGGACATAACATCATTTAAAATTATGTGACAATAAACAATGGAAAGGATTCTTTTTAATTCTCGTTCCCAAAGGTTGTAGAAAAAGTAACCTCCTCAGTTTACAAAAACAGAGCTGCATGAAGGCCCAAATCACATGCTTTACAGACCCTATGAATTAGGTTTTATTGAGATTCTATCCCAATTTTTAAATCATTATGGAAAAAACACTTAGACGGGCAAATCTAAATATTCAATCAGATACCCTCAAGCTTGGCGGTTTGGAGTAAGAAATGGGGAGCCAAATCACATGAAAATATTTTTTAAGGGCCCACCACAGATGACTTGATGGATATGAGAACAATATTTAGACTAGTTAATTTTCTTGAATTAGTCCATTGAGAAATGTACTATAATTTTGATTGAGTCGAAGCTGAATTTCCAAAAAAGTTGATAAGCAACTTGCCTTCCCTCCTCCTGTGATATGCTGTTACAGGTTATTGTGTGTGAAATTTTTGTAGGATCAGCAATGTTCACTAATAAATGCACTTCATATTGCAAAGTCAAATCTTCACACTGCTACTAAGCAGCATGGATAATTATTTACCAGGGCTGGGAGATGAAAATCTAACAAATTGAAATCTTAAAAACATCAAATCCCAATAATCACGGAAATAATTGATAGTTGAGATTCAAAAATGTGAATCTTCACCTTTTATTTAACTCTACAAATCTTTCAAATCGTAAGGTAAAAAAAGGAAAACAGCAGCTCTATTTAAAGTCTAAACTGTTATGCACAAGATTCACCAGTGCTCCTTTTAAGCTGTCAATAAGGGAAACATTAATAATGAAATTTAAGCAAAATCAAGGATCACCATCATTGTCTATAAGTACAGCAGACTCCCGAATATCTGGCTGCGGTTTAACCGCGTTACGGATTATCCGT
The DNA here is from genome assembly GCF_921293095.1 of Ischnura elegans. Lineage (NCBI taxonomy): Eukaryota > Metazoa > Arthropoda > Insecta > Odonata > Coenagrionidae > Ischnura > Ischnura elegans. The sequence continues at coordinate 96,603,136 of NC_060253.1, forward strand.
GCTTGATTTTCACTCTTGCTGAATTTATTCCGCGACCTTTATAAAAAAAAATAAAATAGGATGCAAAATCATGGGAATCACTGCATTAATGCTAGGATACACCGGGCTTATTATTTCCGTTAGAATCTCCTTCGTAAAACGAAAGAGATCGCACACTAGCTGCAGTCACGGGAGCACCGCATTCCTGTTTTCCAAGCCTCGCAATGCGTGATCGCACTACGTGATCACGGATACACGTCCCACAGCAGTTGCAACCCGGGCACCTTGTGCGAGACGCGACTACGTGGTGTGGTGCCTGACAGTGTAGTTTCCGACGTTTTGAAGCATTCGTGCAAACCACTTTCCTGTATTCGATATCACACCACCCACAGATGTGTGGTTTTCGAACCCAGGCCTTACATGGAGCATTAATAATACCGGTACAACCATGTTATCGCCGCTAAAAAGATCGCGAACTAGCGAAGAAAGCTCTCATAGAGTCCGGGAAGCACTCTAAAATAACAGAATAATGGCATAAATAATAATATATTGTTTGTTTTTGGTAAATTATGAACATTGCAAGACATTTTAGTGAAAGTTTGGGTTATCTGTGTTTTTCGATTATTCGTGCCAACTCTCCCCATCATTACCCCGGATAATCGGGAGTGTACTGTACATATGTTACGGAAGACATTAAAGGTGTCCCTGTCCCCTGCACTCAGGTTGTGAAATGCACTGTCTGAATATAAGAAGTTGAAGCATATATTTTGGCAACCACAGACTGCCCAGAAAACTTCTCCATCCCTCAGTTAAACTTTATGCAATGCTGGTGTAGATTGTAATGACCAATTTTTTTTTGCAGACAAACAGATAAGGCACCAAGAACCTTAAGTATTTCATAATCACAAGCATAGCAGTGCCACAAACGTCAACAGTTATAGGAAAGCAAGAACTTTGCAAGTACAGATTATTTTTAATGAAAGTATGGTAATTCTGTTATTTAAAATGAGACAACTATCAAGTGATTCAGCCCACTGAATGCATTAAAGTAACTTGAGGAGAAACCATTTACATATTTACAGCAGATTGGAATGCAGAAGACGATTAACTTATTATATACTAAGAGAGACTTATTCCCCAGATAATAATTTATTTTTTAGTTTAACTTAAGGGCATAATACAAGCATCTAGGTGAAGTAACTTCAATCCATTAATATATCATGCTAATAGTGTTCTGAGCTGATGCATACCAATTAAAAAGAATGGTGCAACCACTAAAAAGCAATAAAACAAGAATTGTGAAAACCACATTCAATATTAAAAAGGATGTTTCCTGGAATCCACAAGAAGTAGGTCTAGGCTTTTAAAGTTAGTTTCATTGTTGGAGGGTAACAAAACCTGATGATATAGAAATTGTATTCTTGCGAAGAAATTTTAATTTGGCTAGGGTAACTCAGGTATGAAAAAAGTTTTGGTAATAATTATTCAACAATATTGAAGCTGCAGCAGCAACAGAAACTAAGAAAATACAGCCTAGGGATTAATCACGAACATCATGGTTTCCATCACAGATCCTGTGAATTGTTCAATGAAATTGTCATAACCATTCATGCCTAAATAATATGAAATTCGGAGAATAATTGAAATGTCCTTCAAGAGATTCTCTAGAAATAGTTTAATTTAGTGAGAAATTCACAAAACCTCTACTGAGAAACTTCTCGATTCATTAAATCTACATACGAAGAATGTATCCTTGGCAGAAGAAGTAAGCAGTTAGAAGTTTAAATTTGCTTTGCTGTTGAATGCATACACTAGCCATGCCAGCTGTTTTGTAAAATGTAGCTATAACTTTTCTGCAGATAATATATTGCAAATGAGGACTAGTTGGATGACAAAGAAAGAATGAAATCAATTGATTTTGGCGTGACTTGGTGAAAATATGAGATATTCATGGGTAAGCAAAAAACCCATTACTGTTCCACTAACTTTTATTTGCTGTCGACTAGTTTTGATGGCTGTAGTATCTCGACATTGTAAGCGCTCCTTCTGTTTGTCTTGGGAATGACGCTATAGCTGTCGAAACTAGTTGACAGCAATTAAAAGTTTGTGGAACAGAACTGGATTTTTGGTTCACCATGACATGGAAAGAAATTAAAAAAGTCTTCTCTAAGACTTTTAAGATCAATTATTCCTACTTCAAAATGTTATGAGAACATATGATGAACCTTTACATTCATCAGAACATCATTATTGGCAACAAATTTAAAACAATTTGATGCACTGGCTATTTTTTTAGGAAAATTTTTGAAACAGACAACTATTTACAGAAGGAAAGCCATGTTTGGTATAAGAAGGCAGATACTGAATACGAGTACACACTCCACACATGGCAGGATAATTTAGAAGATTGAAACCACATGACATGCGTTAATTAACTTGGAAACATCAAAATCAAATCAATGGATACTTTTCGGAAGATACAAAAAGAGCAGCTATGCATTTGAATTGAGAATGTGACAAATGGAAATGATTCTCACAACGTTCACCACGAATTGAGAAGAATGTGGTACTACCACAATTACCTTGAAATAGCAGACATTACGCAGGGAAGAGTTATGGTCTGAGGACGGAATGACTAACTTTCCTAAATGCAGAAGACTTGACTGAGGCCACAATTGCTTTAACTTGGTTTAGCTCTACATCCTTCCATAAAATTCTTTCACGCATGGATCTGAATGAGTGAAGCAATACATAAGTCACAAGCCTTCCTTAACACGTTGACCGCCATTATGTTTTTAGTAGATATGTCCTCTGACACCATTAGTGTTTTTCATTCCGTTAACTATTCCCGGATCATAAAACATTAAATGTGTTTTTGTACTTTACTTTAAAATAAATTATTTATATTCTGACGCCACAACGGCCATGGCACATACGTTGGCAAGAGATTCTGGTCACTCATGGCATCAGAAATCCACTTTGAAACAGTCGCTCGAAGGCCGGCGTGGCGTGATGGGAGCCACTCAACTACGGTCATTATGACCGGCATGGCGGTCAACGTGTTAACAATTTCCTTACTTGTCTTAATGAATTATCGATTATTTTTTAGCTGAAATTTTGGTCCACAGTTTTTAGGTTTTAGTTAGTTTTTCCGCTGCACTGAATGATTACCTTCGCTCACTGATCGAGTGAGTACTACGAAGTTATGGGAACCACACGTGAAGCCATTAAAATGACTGGTTGCCATAGGGAAACTAAAAACCTCAATCACCACTGATAATCATTGAACCTGAGGGAGAAAACTAAAATGCAGTCATGATGCTCACCTTGCACTCTCACTCTATGGATCATAAACATCATGGCAAACTGATAACTGAGCAAAGGGTGGATATACTGGTTATACTCAAATCCAGGGATATTTATACACAAGAATTGGTGGCGTAAACCATCATTATCATCGAGTAATCAAGGTTTAATTAACGTCCATGTATATTTTTCATCTCTATCGCTTCTGTGTAAAAAACACACACCTAGAGCCATATATTTAATTGGAGCCATGGAAATTTATTGATGAAAGATAGAATCTCACCAACCATTTAGGCTTGTTGCTGCTGTGCCCCAGATAAAGGAACATGGATTAAGTGTTTCCATGTTCCCCGATGGGTTAGGGAATCAACTGCCAAAGTTTCAAAAGCTCATCCATGCCATAATCTTCAGGATAATAGATTATATTTAGTACCCAGGAGAAGTTATTTGTATTTCAAAGTTTTGGCAGGGAGATTCCTAACTCGTGTAAGAAACCTATGACACTTTCCTAATTGATGAGAAAGAGCCAGATCTTCATCAGAAACTGGTCTCAATTAGCCATAAATCAGAAGTCATCCTAAAGTATGAATGTGATTTTGGTGTTACAATATTTTATATTGTTTGTGAATGGATTTGAGCCTCAAAAGTGCATAGAAAGGACTTTAGGCACATTAGATGTGAACGTCTAACTTCCAACAATGGTTAAATGTTGTATGCTACAAACACAAGACCACTGCGCTAATCCCTTAGTGCAAACAAAACAGCTTGCTTCCGAGATTGTGAAACCAAAGCAGTAGTGACATGGCCTCAAAAGGCCTGAAAGCCCAAGAGACATGATTTTTGTTAGAGATCAAAGGCAAATCTTCAATCTTTTCCATGTGTCACTAACCTCAATGATGATAGGGACAGGTGCCAGGTGGTTGTCTGTCACACGAGTAACAATCTGTTCTGTGAAGGTGCTCTTTGTCACAATCTCAGTCACTCGACCCAACGTGGTTGGTGCCGGGTTGGGAAACTCAGGATTGGCCAGCACTAGGGGATCCGGAGGTTTACGAACTGTCAGCGTGACTGCCAAGCAATCTGATGTCCCCTCTCCCCCACCACCACCCTCCTTGGTGCCAGCCAGGAAATGAGGAGGGATCATGGCCTCGAATTCCTCATTTGTGATGGGTCTCGGTACCTGAGAAACTGGAGATGTAGGTGGCTGAGGAGCGGACACTACCCCTGGTCCATCCCCGCCTGCAGACGACGTGGACGTTAGCCTCCTCGGTGCTGGCTGAGGTGGGACCACTGGGTGCCCGGTGGTGGAGGCACCTGCATTTAGGCTGCCGGCAGGAGCAGGGGCTGGTGTCACGACAGGCTGCTGCCTGATGGCAGCAGGTTGAGGAGACTGAGGGGTGGTCGGGTTACCTCCCAAACTTGCTGGACTCGCTGGGGTAGGAGCAGGGGCAGCCGATGAAACACCTGTGGATGCACGGCTATAACCACTAGTCGAGTACAAACCAGTGTAAGGCTTTGGCAAACCAAAAACACGAGCGGTGGGCGATTGGGAGGGAAGAGTGTGACTGGGCTGAATGGAGGGGTTGACAGCAGCCTCCCCAACTCGCTCCCTCTCCACAACCAATCGCACGAAGCGGTCAAGGCCTGTGAGCATGGCCACAGCTTGGTCATGCCTCGCTCCCTCGACATCCACCCCATTTATCTACAAAAGGTGAATCAAATAAACTCAGTATTAATGAGATTCTTTCCGGCTTCATACCAGGTCAATGGACTTAAAATGAATATATAAAATAATCAAGTATAAGAAATTCTTACTGATATAACCCTGTCTCCAACTTGAAGTTTTCCATCCTTCTCAGCAGCACCGCCTTCAGTTAATCTAGATATATACACCCCCTGTGAAAATAAAAAAAGTTTTGTCCTTTGAGTATTAAATAATTTAACATAAATATAGAGCTCATACAAGTATTTTCAACCAGAAATATCTGCAATGAATCTTGTAAGGAAGAAAATTATAACATTTCTGTAAGCTGGAGTATGCATTATCATAGAAGGAGGACCTATATTCTACTCATGACAGGGCGATTCAAATCCATTTATAGATAATGTGATAAGGCATGGTTCAACTATGGGCTGTGATATATGTTGAGAATCATATCTGATAGCTTTGCTTTAAAAATAAAAAGATTAAGAAAGCAGCAAATACTTTCACATTTTGTGATTTAAGTCCACAATCTAACACTGAAATATACAGATGAACCATGCATTATCTTTGGACAATTTGGCTGTCGGTATGGTGGAATACCAGCCCTACAACAGTACACGCAATAAACAAGGATTACATTACTCTGTGAGACAATACTGAACTTCTTGAAAAGTAATACCATGAAAAAATGCCAGCTGAAATGTATTTTCCTGAATGGAATTCAAAAAATGTTGAAGAAAACTTAAAGATATCACATTTATGACAAGTTATATTTTCTTTCAGAATGGAACGCTAACAAGGAAGCATGTAAGGGTGACAAATTTTCATTAGTGTCTAAGAGGACAAACAATTCCAGCCACATGTGAAAGAAAAACATCAAAGATCAATTTGCCTTATCACAGACAATATTATTGGGGAAAGTTTCCCGTTACATTATATTAGGTAAAAATTTAGATTCATAACTCACATCAGATCCATCCCTAAACGGCGATGAACCTTTTCCTCCAGCAATACTAAATCCTAATCCATTCTGGTCCCGGATAAGAGTAGTGTGGATAACATCCACAGGTGGCTTCACAGCAGCAGAAAGGTATGGCTGAAATAAGACAAGATATGCAATGCTGTCAATCATATAATCTCCATAGCACAGTGTTTCTTTTTTGAAAACAATGATACAACTGCATCATAATATACAGCACAACCCATAATCTTCTCATGGAAAACTAAGCATCACCTCAAGAGAATATAGGTACCCACTAAGTACCCTTTCAATTGCACTTTCAGTTTCACTGATTTAGCTAGTACCTTAAGATGCCAAAAGGAAGTGACACTAGCGGAACAATTTAATAAACATTTGCGGAAACATATGAGGCCATGACTCACACTTTTAAATTATGAGGACAAATTACTCTTCTTGTTCACCTTCAAATTAACTGAAGCTTTGCTCATACTTTGCATCACACATTGCCTATTCCTCATGAATAGACACGTTACTATCTGTAGCATCCATTCATAGGAAAACTCAAATAAACAGCTCTAAAACCAATAAAAATAAAAATTAAAAACTGATTAGCCGAATTCCTACAATGTGGACTCACACTATTTTGGACTTAATAGTTTTGATGATTTCATTTGAGATTTTTTATCAACCCTCGGCTAGGAGATACAGTTTTGCAATAAGTTCATTTCTAAATAAACTGAAATAAAATCACATTCTAGATACTGCAAATGGAAATGCTATGTGGGCACACTGATGAATGCCATTATTTGATATATTTAAAAAAATCATGCTCGGGGAATACCTAAGTAGGGCTTCTAAATGAAAGTTCAAATAAAATAAAAAAATGAAAAAAAATTTTTGAAAAAAAAAATATTTTAACCAACCCTGGTACAGTGAGTCCACGTTCTACGTCACCCCGTTTAACATCATTTCGCGATAACGTCACGAAAATTTTGAGACCCTCATTCGTTTATTGCACCTTCGCTTCGCGATAACGTCAAGGCTTTTAAATTTCGTGCGAGAAAAAAACGCGAAGCGGCAGGCATTGCAGGTTTTTCGTTTTGTGGGCGGTAATACAGTGAGTCCTCATTTAACGTAGCTTACCGTTCCTGAAAAATGTGACGATAAACGAAATGACGTTAATCGAAGCACAATATCCCATTAGAAACAATGTAAAAAGTGAATATCGGCTCCTAGACCTCACAATTCCTAAGCAAAAAAATTTTAGCGTATCATATTTGGGCCATTTCTTATGATGGGAATGCCAAACTATGGCATAAACACGAGTCCCTGTCTTCATTGACGGCAATACCAGCAGCGACGTACATCCTTCTCCATTTTTGTATCTTCCCGCGTTTGTTTTTTCGGCTTCGCTATGGTGGTCACCTGGGCATCATCGCTGGGCATCATCATCGCTGAAACATCGTCGCAGTTACAGGAACCAAGATTATTGAGAACACGGCGAAAAAGTGACGACAAATACTCCGAGTTCTACACGGAAAAATTCCTAGAAATCACTTTTCAGGTTCCAGAAAACCGTTATGTCAAGTAAAATTTGCTGAAACTTTACTTGACATTTACGCACTTAACATTTGCGCACCTACCTAAGAATTCATTTTGCAGAAAATTTGCTATAAACGTAATCGAAATTGACAATAAACACACCGTTTTACACTTCGTTTAGACTGACTGTATTACCGCCCACAAAACGAACAACCTGCAACGCCCGCCGCTTCGCATTTTTTCTCACGCGAAATTTAAAAGACCTGACCAGACCTGACGTTATCGCGAAGCAAAGGTGCGATAAACGAATGACGGTCTCAAAATTTTCGTGACGTTATCGCGAAATGACGTTAAACGGGGTGACGTAGAACGAGGACTCACTGTACAGTCAGTCTAAACGAAGTGTAAAACGGTGTGTTTATTGTTAATTGCGATAATGGTTTTAGCAAATTGTCTGCAAAATGGATTCTTAGGTAGATGCGCAAGGTTTTACTTGACATAATGGTTTTCAGGAACCTAAAAAGTGATTTCAAGGAATTTTTCCGTGTAGAACTCTGAGTTTTTGTCGTCACTTTTTTTGCCGTGTTCACAATAATTTTTGTTCCTGTAACTGCGACGATGTTCCAGCGATGACGATGCCCAGGCAACGCTTGCCTGGGCGACCACCATAGCGAAGCCGAAAAGCAAATGCGGGAAGATACAAAAATGGAGAAGGATTTACGTCACTGCTACTATTGTCGTCGATGAAGACAGGAACTCCTATTTATGCCATAGTTTGGCATTCCCATCGTGAAAAAATGCCCCAGATATGATATGCTAAAATTTTTTCGCGTAGGAATTGTGAGGTCTAGGAGCCGATATTCACTTTTTACATTGTTTCTTATGGGATATTATGTTTCGATTAACGTCATTTCGTTTATTGTCACATTTTTCAGGAATGATAAGTGACGTTAAACGAGGACTTACTGTACTAAGTCAACATAAGAGTGCTGCATAGGGAAAAAGAATCGTATGGAGATCTCATAGCATACGCAGAATAAAAAGAAGAAAATCTTGTGCTTGAAGATTTTTCCTGCCACTGAAAATGGATGCCTTCCACAACCGTGGGACACTCTTTTGGAGGGTTTATACCCGGGGAAAAAATGAAAAATAAGCTCTGAATTGAAAGACTTAGCCTTGAGAGAAATACAACAGTGGTATAAAGGTAGATGCATATTCTTACCCTCCGTACACTATCTAACGCAGGGGAAGAGAGACTTGAAGAGGGCCGACCCGCTTCATAGGCTGAGGAGTGGACATTAGAGTTAGATGAAACAGAGTCTGGAGTGGTAGTTCGGGAATGACTGGCAGTAGAGACACCAGACTGAGCAGATGATAACCTCACAGTGCCAGGCAATGGCGTGGATGATGAAACCTGCTAGGAATGTCACAAATGAAAATTACATTAGTTCTGGATAAAAAATTTCATTAGTAAATAATTTCTTCTCGGTCAACTGATACTTATGAACTGATATAACAAAAACAAGATGTGCCACACAGGATTTTATATTATTCTAGTGGATCATATCCATGGAGCTTTCTTGGGCTTCACAGCAGGTCAATATGGATTAAATAAATGAATCGATTCAATGTTTATTTTTAGGCAAAAGTTGGCCTTAAAATAATAATGTGTAGCAATGGCAAGGTTGTTGTACATGGTAGGCACTCTGCAACAGTAATTATTTGGGCACAAATGGGACATTTTATGCCATTGTAAAAATGATTTCTTATAATCCATACCTATTTCAAACCATAGAATACATAAGGTGTATATGTATATGATTTGAAAAATGTTAACAGCACCAACATGTAATTCCTCAAGAAAGTGAAAGAAATTTCAGGATTGGACATTCAAAGCTTAACAGGCAACATTCATTCAAATTTACAAAAGAAAGTGAACAAGATTATTCATAAATCTATTTGGTGTACGAATAAAAGAACTAAAGTTTCTTTTTGAAAAAACCAATTTTCATTAAATTTAGAATAATCTTTGGACCCGGCTTCACTTCCTGCTTGATTATCAGTGAACGGAGGACTAACTGTAAATTAAACTTCAACTTTAGGGTGATAAACAGCACACAGAGTCCCATATTTTTATTACTTTAAATTGCCATTTATGAACTCATATTGCAATTAACTGACTACACTCTTTTACAGAATTGATAAAGTAGTCACTTTTAAAAGAGTATTTGTTATCAAATCAATTGCCACTGTTACAACTGAGAACAAAAACTTTCCTTCAAATAAATATAAAGCCTACTTCATTAACTTAAATATAAATAATAAATAAGAACAAAAACAAAATTTTATAATTTAACAGTCCATGTATGCAATGATGCTAAGTATTCACCCACTTCTTAAAATGATAAGCTACTTCTATGTAGACTTTGCAAATAATGCATGAAACACTTTGCATGATTGACTTCAGCTTAAATACTTTTAAAGCAAGATATTAAAATGGGAGTTGAACTTAATGCTTATGAACAGAGGAGTGATTACTATAATGAAAAAATTATGGCAAATAATTTGCTTCCTCCCAATATATATTTCTAATTATTGCCCTAGTCTGGTAGTAGTATTTATCACATCCCCAAATGTGAAGTTCAGCCAACGATAAATCCCATAGTGCAAAGATAAATACTTAGTGCCACAAAGAAGCATTAAAATACTGAAATATTATTCTCCATTCCACTTTTGGGATTGCTGTTTCTTAAACAATGTTTCTCCTTCTGTCTAGGAGACATCTTCAAGTCAAATGTTTGATAGAAGTGGGAGGAGGAACAATGCCTAAAAAAGAATAACTATGTGGTAGTTCGTAGTTATACCAAAAGTGGAATGGAGCACCCAACTACTCATTGCAGAAACCTCATAGCCAACTGAAATAAAATGTTAATACACAACCAAAAGGAGGAAATTGCAGAGGAAAAAAGATATGATGTGCATGTGGTTGATTGAGAGGGGTATGCAAAACCTAACTACTTTCAAATATATGAAAGACATTGGATAAGGGAAGATCCACTTTCGGTCATCAGAGATCAAAGAAATTACAGTGAAGGCTTCCAAGGAGTTCAAAGTTCTTCTTTAAAAACCTCAATTGCATCAGCTGTGGCTGTATTGACAACAGTCATAAAACAGATAACAACAGCTGCAGGCACTCCTAATCACACCTTACTTCAAGACATGGGTAAAAGTATCAGCAGAATCGTTGTTGACTTTTTCCCATGAGGGATGTGCTCTCAGATGAAGTTTGCTTCGAGATCAAGTATGACTTTTTATCAGTAGTAAGTAATGAAAAGAATGAGTCAGTTCCACTATGCTGTCAGTTTCAATTTCAGATTAGTTCCTAGCATCGGTTCTCACTTCTGGTTCTCCTTCAAATGTTTCTTTTTGTCACAATCGAGGACTTCATCCACAGCCAAATAATTTCAAGGTATAGGTATAAATTTTAAAGGAAATAAGCTTAGCTGGTTGAAACTATCCACCAACCACATTGGGAATATAATAATATGTGAAAGTAACACATAACAAACAGTAGGCTTTCTATTTACACAGCTAAGTATCGATAGAAAAGCATTCTATCAGACAATACAATATATATCATTTGCATGCTATGGGTCTAGATAATTCACACAATGATGTTAAATTTTAATGTAGCACCACTCATACTTCATCTAATGTATTGTTCTCATTATTTCATAATATTGTGGTTTACCAGGCTTAAATTAGAATACCTCATATTCAGCGAAAGCAAACATTTGAAATCGGCTTTTCCCCAAATTTTCATTTCAATTTTCATTTTCATTTTTTTTTTTTATTTGGTTCGGATTGCAGATGTAAGCTCATCAACTGAAGGAACTGAGAACCAAACTGATCCATCCCTTATCAATTTCCTACTCTGCAATTCTGTAGCTCATCAATCATAATAACAGGTACATATTTCAAATCAAAAAAGAGGTAAGTGGACAAACATCTTTTTGCATCAGTATACATACTAATTTTTAATCACCATCAAACAGATATCTAACTCAAATAATAATTTAACATTCATAATTTTGACTTATTTTCATTTCAAGATTGGGCCAAATATTAATTAATAATCTCAGTTGAATGGATGCAATAGTGGTTTGAAATTGAGGAATTTTAGGACACTTGCAACAATTACTTGATTGGCAAAGAGGAAAATAACCCTTAGACATGATAAAAAACATGGTGCACTGAATGTCATGCAGTCACATGCCACTGGAAACTAAAACTTAGTTAAGCTCTCCCATTATACAAATATCTCAACTTCAAAAGTGGGATGGATTTCAACTAAACCCAGAAGATGCCCAAATTTAGACCATGACTAAGAGAAGAAAGGCAAATTCCTAAAACACACAATGAGAAAAGTTAATTTTAAAATTACATTTCTATAATTACAAACATCAAAATGCTGGCACAACAAACATGTATCACTTGGATGGCTTTTACACAATGGATTCATAAAAAAGTTTGAATTAAATAATCTCTAAATTGTTCATTTTGCATGCACATTAAATATTTAATGAGAACAAGCAAAACTAAGACTAATTTTGTTCTCCCATTGGAATTTACCAGCTAAAAAAATTCAACCAGAATTTTTTCATTTGATTCTCAAGTTTAAAAAAATCAAATATAACATGCAATATATGGTTCATATACATGTTTTACATAACATTAATTCTTTGAAATGATTTTCTTCATTTTAGCCTCAATGATATCTGCTAAAATAATTAACACCACTCTTCAGTCCCCCACAAAAATTACATAATTCTACATATTCACAAATTGAAGTTATGCCCAGGAGCAGGAAGACGGCATTTTAAAAGTGAGCTACAACGTAATGCAGATTAAGAAGATCAAGAAAAAACAATAGACATTGAGTATTATATCAGCATACGGCTAATTTATAACAAAATTTTGACATTCAATGATTACTACTAGGTGGAAGTCTTGGGTGATCTCGCTACTACCTAAATAAAAGATAATGCAGTACAACACAAAATATCTAGCCATAATTATGAATGATACCTAGTTTCCTCTTGTATTAATAAGTTTAAGGCAGTCCATTTATTATTAATGAGTACTGAAGTTATCCCTATAGTCAACTACCCACAACATTTACCCCAGTTTTCATTATGCATGAAATTTTAAACCTATTAAAAGAGCCAATTTTATTCTAGCCCAAATTTAAAAGCACTTGAAGCTATGCAATTTGAATAAAAGCCATCCAGGAAATATATTCAAGTTGTAATAACTATTTACTTTACATAAAGCCACTGCAATGGTTGTTCCATTCAAAAATCTATCAGGTAAAAAAGATTCTATATTCATGAGATTGTAAGTACTTCAAATTAATTTAGCATAACCTAAGTTAATAATTATGATGATATCTTTTTAAAAATTGTAGCCTGCAGTTTCCTAGTCAGAAAGTGACACTCTTTGAAAGGGAAATATTTAATACTAGAATGGTTGGAAAAATCAGCTAAATTTATTGAACAAAAATCATGGATCAGGTATTTTTTTAAATTAGTGATAACTGATTCAAAATATGATGTACCTTGTCTTGGTATTGATATCCATAATGATTTGGCATCAATGGTGAACTTTTTTGAACAGAGGGAACTGCTTCACTTTCCCTAAAAACTAATAAAGTTAATGTTTCTCCTGCTGCTTGAAGGACAGCAACTGCCTCATAATGGTCAGCACCAACAAGAGAGACACCATTTACGCTGAGAACTTTATCTCCAACCTGACACATAAGAAAAATTCTAGTAAGTTCATCCCATAACAGTAACATTTACTTAAGCTACAAATAAAGCATTCCAAGCATTAAATTTCAAACTGGAAACAGCTTGATTTATAAATTCAATCTATCAGACTAACACACTATTAAAGAGAGTAGCAACAGCAACTAACAAAATTAATACTTAATGCCATATTTAAAGTGAATACTACTGAAACAGTAATTAAAGAGCATCAGACAACATTAAATCAGTTGGACAACAGCACAAGATAGTTTATTTGCAGTACATTTTGAAATCTAAATTAATTAAATATCTGAGAATTCATGCAACGTTTGGAAAATACCACCATTGAAATGCAAAATAACTAACGTGAAGTTTACATAGAGAATATACAGAGAATTAATTTAATAGAAAATCTTTCCAAAGACTTTTGAAGTAGGTATTAAACCTGACTGAGTGGATGTTACCACAGGCAGAGTTTTGAGGGGACTATGGATTACCTCCCGATACACTGGGGGAGTTCCATCGCCCCTAAACGCATGGTGGGATTGCTGGCCCCCCCCAACATAAAACTTCACCCATGTGAATTACATGAAGGGAAAGCAACACTGAGTAAGAATCAAGACTAAGGAAGTTTTTGGGAGTGAAAAAGATGCTCTCTTCACTACATATGGAGACTCTTCATAACATCAAAATCACCTCATCAATAACAATGTCAATACAAAAGTTATAATGATGACATCAGTTTGACCTAATGAAAAGTCTCTGGGCTAAGGGTAGACTACATCTTTGGCACTTACAGAAAAAGGCTTAATATAAGTCTCTCTCACTAGAACTTCTTTATGATGACAGAAAAATACCATTAGGAAAAAATAGTAAATCATGACTTGCCTTTCAGTCAGGATTGTGATTGTACATTTCAGTTCAGATATTTACATTAGCAACTTCCCAACCCTCTACTGATCAAGAAAGATACATGTTTTGTGAATAACTACAGCACAACTCTTGCCCATGACTAAGAACAAAAAAAAACTAATCAGCTAAATGAATTGATTGCATTGAAATATATTTCAAATCACCAACAGCATGCAACCCAGGAAAAATTTAAAATTCATAGCCAAACATCCTAAAAAAAGGAGAATGCAAAAGTAAATACTACCACCTATATTTTACACATAGATTGTCGAAAATAGCAACGAAAATGGGACATGATTGTGATAAAATACAATATTTGCCAAGTAAAATAAATGGCATTGCAGTTTCGGGATTCCTGTGAAGTAATTCTGAAGGTAGCATTTGCGATTTGTGATTTGTTAAGCTACTATCAGTGAAAAAAATATTTTTGCGATCAAAAATAATATTTAGAGAAATCATAACAATTTGATATTTTATGATTTTTTCGACTGACTCATAAAATATGAAAGAGATACACAAAGTTTCTCTCATGGGTTTTCAATTGAATAAGTACATATTCATAGCTGGGTGACAAATTTGTTCCAGAAGGAAAGGTATGACAAGAATAAATAAGCGTAAGTCTGCTATCCAGCTAAATTACCAAATGCTATATACAGTGTCAATACAATAATTAGAGATTGTGATAATTCTGAATTATAGTTGACCAAAATAAAGACAGATTTCGCTTTATGCATGAGTTATTGCATGTCATTCTACCAATGAAAAATTCAGGGCTTAGTGTTTACAATACAACTTCTAAAGTATTTGCAAAGATCTGCAAAAGTAGTTCCATATTTTATTAATTTCATTTAAAATTTGAAAATTATCCACCAAAAACCCCTGTCCACTATATCTTGGTGAGTCCCAGGTCTGTGGCTACTTCACCAGATTTGAAACTATCAATTCTTATAGACTTCAAATAAATATATAAATTTTTTTCTGGTTTTTACCTGCTGCCAACTTTTGAAAGTATTTGTGGCAAAATATTCTTAATCTTCCTGGAAGGGGGGATGGGCAGTTGTTGATGTCTAGCCTCTCCCACACAATCACCAAAAGTGTAATGAAACATACCTAATCATTCACATCCCAAAAAGTAAGCCATGACAATGATGCTAAAATTTACTTTCTCATCTTTTCGCTTGATTCATTGGATAAATTGCAACATAGAGTCATGAAACCATTACTGTACAGTGCAATTATGGGTGGTAGGCAAATGAAATTGATTCTGCAGCCAAGTATTCTAGTTTAATTTCTTCTTTTATTAAATAGTATTATATTTCTTCAGAAAAATAATATCATTTAATGAAAGAAGACGCATCAATTCAAATTTTTTATAAAGGGGTACGCAAAGGTATTATGAGTTTATTAAATGATGGTCTAATTGAAGGTATACTGGAAAAATCATCAAAGTGACAAATATTACAAGAAAGCAAAAAAAAAGCCAAGTTGATATTATTAGCATAATAATAGTGCACCGAAAATTTACTTTAGCATTAAATAAGCAGTATAAGCCTATGCTAATTTGTTATTTATGCATAGCAAATGATTATTAAGTGAAATTATGATTTCATTCGATCTGCTGATTTTGAACCATTTTTCGATATTTGGCATTGTAGAATCCCACAAATTTCACTGATCTCTATGCATTAGTAATGATTATACCCCTAGTTAGATTAGGGTGTGAGTAAAAACAATTACCACAACTGGTGGCCTTCATAACACACTAAGTCAGCAACTACCTATGAACTCAAAGCTTAGTTTCATCACATTAATTAATATATGTTACAAGAACATACAAATGGAATCCCTTACCAGAATTGAAAATAATAACTTCAATTATAAATACAATAAAAAAATTGAAGAAGCTGTGTAACTGGAAATAATACAAGCTGAATAGACAAACCTAGTTATTAAGTGCAATGTGCACAAGAAACTAAATAAAATCAATATCATAAAAATATGACCAAATAAAACATGGTCATTGAAGAAACCTGATATTGATCAAAGTCACTCACTTTTAAATTGGCTACTTGAGCAGGTCCTCCCTCAGAGACACGGGATACAAATATTCCATCATCATTCCCTTTGAATGGCGTTGATCCACGCCCTCCCGCAATTGACAGACCTAAACCTGATGTTGTCCTAGTTATCTTGACGGCAACTTCACTACCCTCTTCACTCCTGGGCCCGTCTTGCTCATCTCCTGAAATAACAAGGGTATTCAATCAGCCCTTACTGACTGTGCAAAGAGCCAATAATACACAAATTTTTTAAATCATATGTATAAAATAATACAAGCAGTGCAAGAAATACAATACAGTGCATCTACAAAGCAAGGATTTAATATTTCACCAGGGATAGCCTTCATATCATAAGACCATTCCTCTTTATAATATTAGGATTAAAAAGAAGATAACTGAATTAAGAAAGAAGAACTTTGTACTTTCACATTAATATTTATTCACGACCATGGTTTCAACGTTAGACGTCATCCTCAGGTGATAACTGAATAAAAATTAAAGCATTTTTAGCTTCCTTTGCTATGATATTACTGTGGAACCATTTTTACATATTAAGCCACCATTACACCATTGCGCAGCAAAACTATGATATAATACTGAACCAGAATTTAAATAATTTGTTGATACGAGAGGAGAATAATTTACTGGATACCTAAACAGGATTAACAAATTATACTCATCTTCCCAAACTTCCACGTACGTATTTAAGTAATGTGGCAACCTTTTTTAAGCAAAGGAATCAATATCAAAGAAATTTTACGAATGTAATAATGGCTTAAACTGTATTTAACATAATAATGCAATTCAATAATGTACCTCTAATTATAAAATTTATGTAAAAGAAAGCAATGAACCATGTTAACAACAATTTCTTTAATAATTCCAGTACACAAAGTTGCATTGAATAAGAAATTTAAGGATAATAGATACTATAAGTTTTTCATTAGTAATCAACCTGTATCTACGTAAAATTTTAGAATTTACCTCGGGGTGATTTGGCTAGACCAGGCATTGGACTATCTGGAGCAGAATATCCAGTTATTTCTTTTGACTGATCCACCTCATTACCACCATCATGCTTTTTCCGTGCCTGCAACAGAGAAAAAAATGGATGTTAAAAGATATTTTCGTAAGCTGAGATTAGAACAAATATGCATCTTTCAAAACTAACAATCATAGCTATGCATTGAGAAGCCAAAAAAATTAGCTATGTGAGGATATGCCTAAGCATACATAAATCAAAGGAGCCAAATATTTTTAATGATAATACATAATGGAAAACAATTGAAAATATTCCTAATTTAAATAACTGACACCTTTTCTGAATAGAGAAAATAGACACTATGTTATGCTTCCTGTGTCAAACAATCCTGAAACTAATCAGTGATGAAATAACAGCATTTATACTCGCACAAGGAATTCATGGGCTCCCTAAATAAAATGCATTGCATTAATCTAGACACCATTGTCATTAGAAAATTACAGAAAATTAACAGGTAATGAAGTTCACTTCATACAATATGAGAAGAAATCAGCCACCTTTTCAATTCTAGTTCCAAAACATTTCAACACTTTAACAGTACTCCAATCTAAAACTAACACTAAAAATGTATCACTCACTGTTCAAGCCACAGTCCCAACTACGAAAAAGTAATTGAAAAATGTACTATGCACAAAGAAGCACATGAATGCAAAACAAGCACTCTATGACAAATTTTGTCAAGTGAGGCAGGGAAAAGGAAAAAAAAATTGTAGAGATAAGATAACAGGCTATAAGCATGGCAAACACAGATAATGGCTATAATAACAAGAATGTTTCATCCAAGTGATGCTCTTAGGGAAGGAGGAACAGTGAATAGTAAGGAAAGAAAATAATGGGGTCATCTATACAGTGAATAATTCTATCTTCAACATCTTCATAAGGTGAGACAAACCTATTCTATGCAATATACAAATGAGAGCAACAGTACATTTATCTATTTCATAAGGGTTGAGCCCACATTATGGACCTTTTTTCAATAAATTTAAATGTTTTTGAGTTTCTGTTATACTAACATTAAAACATAAAATATGATTTTCATCCAAAAATGTATGGAGGAGTAAGAAACTGAAATTAATTATATTCCTATTTCTTTCTTTCCACTGACAGTCATGAACTTGCAAGCAACTTTCATAAAGCCAGTTAATTACAAGTAATTTTTGCAAATCAAATTGGAAATTAAAAGATGAAGCCTACCAACCTAAGATACATACTGGATCATCAATATTTTAAGTTCACTTGGGGTTAAAATAAAATTACAGAGGTAACTGAATCAATCGTTTCATATTCAGGGGCGGTGAGGGTAATCCATTTCCTGCAGCTAAAAATTCCTTTCCACACAGATTGCTAAAGAAGCAATTGGATGCCAGTTGGTTTCATAGAAATCCCTTAAAGAGACCATGAAAATGAGAGAGAATTGGTATTGTCTGAAGCAAATGTGACGTGAGTGAATGTTTACTCGGACCCAAAATCACAGTGCATTAAAAGGATTGGGTAGACAAAACAGAGATAAATTACAATGAAAAAAAAATCTTCCTCGCCAAGCCATTTTCTCATAATTATAAAATAAAATGAGGAAAAAGTTTCCACCCACTTGAGACGAGAAGGTGAAATCATTAGAGTGACGGCTCATCAAACTGTTTAGGGCAAACTGCTCATTAGGGGAAGAAATAGCTCAGAAGAGTGTGATCAACAATGACCCATTTGAGACCAATGCATGAGGCTAAGGAGTATTGGAGTAAGAGGTGAGAGAACTCGGCAGGACTTCATGATGTCATCAACTAATTTGTGAAAGGGTTTGCGAAATGGAAGGACACAGGTCTCTTGATTTTTTACACTCTATCACAATACATAACACAAAAAAAAATTGGTAAGCGAGCTCAATGAAGAATAGAAGTAGATTACCCCCTTCAGACATGATATATATCTAGAGCACTTTACAGAAGCCTTCCCAACTTAGTTTTGATGTCTCCTCTTCAGCGATAAGATAAAATTCCTGGTCATAATTTTTCTTTCACAGCTATGGATTATGTTTGCATGTTCACTTTTTAAAGCAATACTTTAATTGCATATTTCTATTTGATAGCTATTTATTGTTGACTTTGTCTTCAATTTATATTTTTTATGCCTACGACATGATATAGGTATGTATGTATAAGTATTGTGAATAACTCTCAAACACTGTCTGTATCTCACTTAGAATATAAATGAAGGAGCACTCCACCACGCCCGGTCACCTTTGGCACAAAAGAAGAAATGGCAATCAATAGCCTTATTTCAAATCCAATACTTGAGGGGTGATAGAAAAAAAGTAAGTTAAGTACAAAGTGATAGAAGTTCACTACAAAGAATTAGTCGACACTAAAGACAAATATGACAATGAAGGAATCCAGATAGATGATGAAAGAAGAAAATAAAAATTTTCTAAACACACTTTTGAATTTGAACTACCACTGCTCTTGTTTCTGAGTACCCAAACTAGGAAAAATGAAAACAGTTATGTACACTATAAACTCTGGGCTGCCTATTAAAATATTTAAACGGATTATATAGATTGATGGGTAACATGAGTTAGAAATATTTTTGTTATCACTGTATTAATGGTCCATGAATATCGTAACTTTTTGATCCAATTTTTTAAGCATATTTTGAATAATTCAATGGGCAAATGTTTTTACAATGCTTCAACAGTAAAAACATCTGGGAATGACTGACACTACCACCACATTAGAACACATTTACTTCCACTCCTGACTCTAAAACTCCACTTCTGACCCGAAATGAACTGACGATAAAACTTTAGCCCTCAGACATGCAAAAATGCAGGCCAAGAAAGCATGAGAGCAACTAATTAATTATCTTATTTAATTATATCAATACAAGACTGAATCATACTGTGCATTTATGAGAACTCAGAGCCCCCACTCAAAGTCTAACCATGACTTCAACCTAATTTGCACGGAAGCCTTGCCCAAGCAGAAAGACAACCACATCTCTAAAATGAGTGACTTGTCCCTGAAATGCACATTCTGAAGTAAGGTGGAAATTTACCAATAAAAGAGGCGAATTAAATCAATGTACAAGTGCGAGATAACAAAATAACCCCTTAAATTATAAGTGAAGAGCGCTGAAGTAGAGGTCGAGGGGAAGGAGCGTGCTCCCTCCGTCTTTCAAGCAACGAGGCTACCAGCAAAGGACCAAGGGAAGAACATATCCGATATTGCATGTGATGTCCTTGCCTTCAAAGTGAAGAGGCAAAAGTGCAGCAATGTGATATATGCAGTTTATGCTGCCTGAAGTTTCCAGTCCATCTCGTCTTGTTTGAATGCACTCATGCTATGCTTGTTTCTTCTGAAATTGTGCTGTTTGGACTGTGCTGAATATTAGTAGCCTTTTTTTTTACTATACATCTTTGTAAAATTGATTGTTTGAGGCGTAACTTGGTGAAAGCGATTCATAATTAAATTAAAAAAGAAGAACTTTGTGCTTTCACATGATGGGTCCACACACTTCACATGGGCACACACAGGTCCACCTGATGATGACGTCTAACGTGACTTGTTAACTTGACTAACTTGAGCTAGGTATGATTCTTTTTAGAACCTCGTGCATGTCATAAAAATCGAGATATGTTCGGGTTCAGATGATGACTCACCTAGCATTTGGCCTCAAGAAACTGGGAAAATTGAAGCTGGCACCAGAAACAGAAAAGGCACCATACATATAGTGTATATTTAGCTGAAAAAATGCTACGTAAATTTTTAGTATTGAAAGAGGAAATTTTGATAACTGTTGAAAGTCCAGGCATACGTCTGCAACACCGTGCGATAGCATAAAAAAATGTAGCAACATTTTTTTTCTTTAGCTTCGATGCTCAAATAGGAGTGCGCCTCTTACACGTACTTTTACAGTACTATTCAATCAAAACATATTGAACAAGAAGTATGAATGATGTTCATTTTTTGATAATGTACTTTCAATAAATCCATAAATATCAAAGGCATCATGACCAAGATAATCTTTACACAAAATAATTTCCTTGATACTGACAAAATATTCTGAAAACCAGAAGAAAGCAACTCCTTACATGCAAGTAATGAAAATGAATATGAATAAATGTCTAAAAAATTCATTAAAATTATGTGTAGGAGCTACAATGAAAGCAAAAACTACACTACACTCATATGCTCATAAATAAAACCATTAACTGACAAATAGATTAGAATACTGCAATGAATTGGCATTTTTACTAAAGAAAGAAGAGATCAAATACATACTGTTTTCTTAAACACTAAAAAGGTGGCTCAAAGAAGCAGTGGAGAAGACACAAGGAACCAAACAACAGGGCAACTACAGGCTACCTACTTTTTGATTAAATAAAATTAAAAAGCTAGGAAGTAAAATTAGAAAAAAATGTGCATTACAACACAAGTGAAAAGGGCAAACTACATAATTCATGATGGCAAAAGTATTTTGAAAATCGGTTGAGAGAGTTATCTTCAAAGTGAGACTGGAAACTAGCCCTAGGAAGGCAGGATTTATGGCTAAGACGCCATGAAGTCAGCCAGCATAGGCTAGACAACTAGTTTCAAGATATTCTGACACATGAAGTTAGAAGCTACGAGACATATTTCTTAAGAACACATAAAAAGTCTACGTCACAAACATTTTCATCATCATCAACAGTCATTAATCATAGGATTTGGTTGATACAGATCTCCACTCAATTCCATCACCTATCCTTTTAACACCTAAATAAATGTTCTGTCTTGGATCCTTCATCACCTGCTCCATGCACCTTGTTCGAGACCTACCTCTGCCGTCCTTCCTTCCCACCTGTTCTTTAACGAAAGTTTTCATTGGGCTACCATGCATAATGATTTGGCCCAAAAACATTTTGAGATCTAAGATGAGTGAAATAAATATTCTTTGGGGTTTTTAAACGTTTTAGAAGTACAGTAAGGTACAAAGAAATATTGTACACTTCATTTGCACCTATACACTAAGGCATATCACCAAATTCAGTTAAAGTAATCCCTTCAAGGAGGGTATAAAGAAAGGTAATAAAGGAAAGTTGATGTGCTTGAAAATCATCACATATTCAATCACTGGAATGTTTCACTGGACGCTCGGAAATGCAATTACTAAGGAGGAAAGCTACGAAACTACCAGAGTTATTTTTCCACCCGATATTTCTATTAGTGAAAGTAACTAATCAACTAACTTGAGATGCAAGTATCAGAGCATCCAGATAATGTGTAATGCAAAGACAGGAAAGCAAGCAAATATTTACGAGACCATGTCTGGGGACTTAATAGAGGAATTAAAAGAGGATTGCAATTTTAAGTAATCATCAGAATAGAGGAGGAACTCAATAGCAAGACGATGATTATAGAATAAAATAATTGCCCTAATGTTCAGTGTATAAGCTCAATACAAACCAATACCTGGATATACAGCAGGCTCCTGATTATCCGGCTGCTGTATATCCGTGTTGCAGATTATCAGTGCACGATTTTCACTCTCGCTCAATATTTTTAGCGATCATTATTTAAAAAATTGGATGCAAAATCACGGGAATCACTGCATTAATGCTAGGATACACAGGGCTTATTATTTCCGTTCGAATCTCCTTCGTAAAATGAAAGAGATCGCACACTAGCTGCATTCACGGGAGCACCGTGTTCCTGTTTTCCAAGCCTCGCAGTTCGCGACCGTGCTCCTTGTTCATGGATACACAGCGTGCAGCAGTTGCAACCCGGGCAACTTGTGCGAAACGCGACTATGTGGTGTGGTGCCTGACGGTGTAGTTTCCTACATCGAGCAGTGGTTTTGAAGCATTCGCGCAAACCACTTTTCTGTATTCGTGATCACACAGCCACGGATGTGTGGTTTTCGAAACCAGGCCTTACATGGAGCATTAATAATACGAGTACAACCATGTTATCGCCGCTAAAAAGATTGTGAACTGGCGAAAAAAGCTTTCAATGAGTCCGGGAAGCACCCTAAAATAACAGATTACCTGCATAAATAATAATATATTGTTTGTTTTACGTAAATTATGAACATTCAAAGACATTTCAGTGAAAGTTTGGGCTATCCGTGTTTTCCGATTATTTGTCCCGGATAATCGGGAATGTGCTGTAATTCAGTACAGGTCATGAATGCCAAATCAGATGAATAAGGCTGAAGGCTTCTAAACAACAATTACAATCATTCACCCATCAAATGCAAAAAGATGTAGCCAACCATCTTTATTGAACAAAAAATATTCTAACTCATGCTACCACTAAATCTTCTGAATTAAAACTGAGTGTTTTCAATTTATTGACCACAGATGAATTTAAGACTATAAATAAAGAAAGCCACTATCAACAAGAAATATTAAAACAAGAAGAATAATATCTACCTTAATAGACTTGTCAGTTAACAATAAGTAGTTAAAATAACTGAACGCCTCATACATGTAGCATACACCTGTATCATGAAGCTCTTTACACCACCTTTTAGGTATATAATCAACTTCTCAATGGATAATTGCTTGCTATACCTGTGTCAACTATAAAGAAAATGGACAACTGGGAAAATTTCAGGATACTTGACATCGCAGAGCTTGAATTAAAACAGACCATGTTAATGCAAACAAATTGAGGCAGATTTTTCCAGATAGGTTAATAAAATCCCAACTGACTTTCAGCAGCTATATTGTAATGTATATCGGAAGCTTGCAACAATGCTAATGTTCTCAATCAGGATAGATATTTTCCGCCAAACTTTTGGACAAGGTAAAACCAATTATTACACTCATTAGCCCGGCCTCTATTGTATATGGAGATAAACTGAGTATTGCAATGAAAGTCAGATTTTGAAAGTTTCTCAAAATTAAAAATCTTATAATTGAAGATCATCACAATAATGTGATAGTTAAATCTTTATAAAAGATATACCACACACATCACACTAAAAAATGATATTTCAGGACTTTCCACAAATATTACATAGTAAGGATGAGTCGGTTCCGAAATTTTTTCGGTTATTCATACCGCTCCGGTTCTCAATACTTGGTTCCAAGGATGAACAATTATTATCTGAATTAATAGCAAATTTAAACGAACAACCACAATAAGTGAATAAAAATAATTTCACTCAAGATGTAAATTAGCAGGAAAGCTCTGTAAAAAAACTTAAGACAGTCTGGAGCCATAATTTTATTTGCCAAGTAAAAGTTTTAAATAACACCGTGTTAAAGAATGCATGATCGACCAATAAGTCACATTACATCAGACAGTCACTGGTTCTTTCTCCAGATTTTAATTTCAAAAACTCAAAATTTTTGCCCTATCTATTCTTTCTTTGGCAGAAATATTGCCTACAATACTGAAGAGACGTTAATTAATAACAGTAGTGGCCGATGCCGATTTTGAAGGGCCGTGCAAAATATGCTTGGAGCACAGTTTACATACTGCATAGATAGTTCATATAGCAGCAGGATCAATAGTGAAACTCCCTCAACTTCTGGCGACATCTTGTGTTAATGTGTTGTAACTTGTGAGTTGTTTCGAAATATATTCTGTATTCTTCAATGTAGATTAAATTGTTATCATAACTGACAACTTATTCGCATGCTTCACTGTCACAGTTCTTATAACCACAACAATAAACTGCTCAACATGCGTGTACAGCGACACCATGGATAAACTGGGCGGCCGAGAGTTAACGCAAAATTGTAATGCAGTGTTGCATTTTTCAGGAAAGCCTTACTTTTCGATGCCTGGCATAGGTTTATCAACTAATGAACAAGCTCTCGGAACGCATCTTACTCGTTTGTTGAAGAATTACTGTATATGTTCATGATTCAATCGTAAGACCACTTTCAGACGAAACGATTTTCTGCTGGGCGCAGTTCATGGCACGGCACATGGCATTGCAGAGAGCCGTCTTGTCTGAAAGCCACCTGAATTTCACGTGAACGGCGGCCTGCGATAAGTCGTACTGTCTGAAAGTGGCCTCAATGTAGCATTGTCTTTATTTCACGCCGGAGGCACTGCATCACCAGGCCGGATTGAAATGGATGCCATGCCGTCCACTGTGCAAATCGACTTGTTTGACAGACCTATGGTAAGTTGAAAGAACGGTACTGTGCCGTGGACGGCGGCAGGCAAAAAGTCAGCTCGTTTGAAAGCGACCACGGCT
Source organism: Ischnura elegans (assembly GCF_921293095.1). NCBI lineage: Eukaryota > Metazoa > Arthropoda > Insecta > Odonata > Coenagrionidae > Ischnura > Ischnura elegans. The sequence goes on from NC_060253.1 coordinate 96,628,640, forward strand.
ACGGAAATGTTACAATGTTGGCTTGAGCAACAAACTGATGAATCCTTAAATGTGCATGTTAGGGAGCAACTCTCAAAGGAAAAAAACGTGGACGCCATGCAAATGGAAAGTAATGTATGCATTTTTAAACCTTTTTCTCACTTCTTGGCTTTGAATACGTTGCAAACCATTTCAACTTTCGGCACCAAATTCAAATCCTCGCCACCGCAATGAGCCGGTTCCAAAGTACCGACTTTATGCGATCGGTTCTCAATACCGGTTCCACAGGCCAAGAACCGGCAGTACCAAGAACCGGAACCAACCCATCTCTACTACATAGTAAGGTATCCAAGTAAAGTGTTGTTGCCACATTTCATAATTGACAATATCCACAAAAAAAAGATTCGATATGGAAATAAAGAAAAAATTCAATGGAATGAAGAAGAAACACTGTAATCAATAAGATTTCACACAAGGTGATAAAAAGGTGTAAGATATATATTTAAACCGATTCAGCAGAACTTATAATGCAACTACAGAATAGGCCATCCACCGCCTAAAAAACTACATCATAACAAACAAAACAACACCATGCAGATGAAAGACAGTCAAAAGTATGTTAATAAACACCTACGAACTTGACCCTACACAGTAGAGATCGCACACTTGCAAAAAGGAAAGGCATGCAATGTAAGATGACATCCAACAACAAACGAGAAAAGCATGATGACATTAAAAGGACACATAACCACCGGAGAAAAAATAATAAATATTAAATTAAACCCTGAATACACTACGACTGGACACTCAACTATAACCAAACACAACCATGAACGAGTAATGATGTTGAATATTCCCAGACAAAATCCCAATGAGCCTACCACATATTCACCAAAACCTAAACCAGCCTACATCCACAACAGCAACATAGAGACAGTGGGAAGAATGAGTATATGTAGGATATGGGGGGAGGAAGAGACAGATGTAGATGAGTAATAAAAAAGACAACAAAAGAGGACAAAATTAATGAGAAGGAACAATAAAAGAGAAAGCAAGGAGTACATCTGAATTGCGACATCTAGTGTAGACTCTTGCCAATACCTGAGCGATGATGGACTCCACCTTCTGCCGGTCAAGGGAGCCCCTGTCTGCCAGTATTCGCTTGTTCTTCAAGTGGTGAGGGGTGTCCCTTCGGTGTAGTCTGTTGGGTCGATCCTCCTTAACCCTTTTCCCACTAGCCCTCTTCCCCCCACTGCCCGCCACCCCCTTTATCCCCCCTTCAACACCCTTCTCGACACTCCCTCCCCCACCATCCTCCCCACCCTCATCGCTCACAACGTCATCATCCTCATCAATGTCATCATCATCGTCATCATTGTCATCCTGATCGTCATCAACCTCATCTTCCTCCACCGCCTCCACCTTAAATCCGACGTGCTTCTCACCCTTCGTGCCGCAATTGGGGAGAGGGGGGTTGGTGGCATTGGCCGAGCCAATGATGAAATTAGGAGGAATTGGCATAGGAGAGAAAGATGGCCACAGAAAAAAAATTTATAGAGGACAATGTAAAGAAATTTAAAATAAAGAGAGAAAAAAATATGGAAGACAATCGTCCACAAATTTATGGATGGCATAACGGGAATACAAAGAAAATGCAAAAGAAAAAGTGGTTGACGAAAAAAAAGGAATGGCAGAAGATAACACCAACAAATATTTAAAAGAAAATACGTTTGCATCGGAAATGTCAAAGATATAAAATCAAAAGGGGAGAAATTGAAAGAAGATATTGTTTAAATCAAAGGTATTGAAGTATGAAAAAATGCATTTATCACGGGGATTTAAAATTGATAAAGATAAATAATACAGCAATTCATAACCATGCATCATTTAAGAGATTGAAAAATAAATTGAAATTTTACAATTTTACCCCAGTAAAAATGATTCAACATTATTTGAGGAGATAAAAAATTGTAGCAAAACATAAGTAAATTTTGATGCAGTAAAAATTGGTAATTGGTTAACAAAATAAGTAAGATGTGGGAATTTCAACAAAAGTTGTGACGAAGGGTGGGAAGAAGGGGAAAGAAGAAGCAATTCAGTTAGTAATAAAAGAGGTACTTCATTTAAAAAATGTGGTATTTCCCTAATTTTATAACACTAAAAAATTGAGATTTTTAATAAACTCCTAATTTGTCTATTTAAATTTGAAGGAGAGCAATCGTTTCAAATAAAAGCTATTTTTTTCAAAATCAACCTTAAAATTGTATAAATGTAAGCATCAAAGTTGATCACTAAAGTTCACCTCACAGTAAGCTGATATCCCACTGAATGCCAGGTTAAACAAAGATGAGTGAGTAATGGATGAATCATAAGTTCTAAACACACGGCTACAAGGGTCATTCAAAGGAGAACAGGGGTCACTTGCCAACAACTTCAATAAGGGAATGTCACTATGAATTAATTCAGCAATTAGCAGAACATAGGTATACCTTCATCATACCAGGGCTTAAGGAGAACAATCAATCTCCAAGAATGCATGGATTAAGAGGGCCAACTTTTTACATTACCAGTTGCAATAGAAAAAGGATGATTCATTGAAATACAGAAAGGAAACTAAGGAAAGCTACAGATGACACAATGGCTATTGTTCAATTCGATGGTTAAATTACTTTTATCTTATTCAGTCACTTCAGAAAATGTAAAACTCATTCATTTAAAGTAGAAAGATTAGTCTCATGACTTAATTCTTGGACGTAAAAATGTTTCATACTTAAAACTCTCACATCCTACAAGCAACACGCAAGGAAAGACAATTCTGTTTTTTTCTATAACAATGAAAGCATTATCAATCAATTTTTAGTTTCCAATTGCAAAAGTATAATTTTATATCAATTAAAGTAGATGTAGAAGACCATCTGAAGATATGTTTCACTGGTTTTAATTTGGTTTACATTGAAAATTTATGTTATAGTCTTCAAAAAAATTTATCTTTGAGAAATCCTTCTAAAAAACTATTGTAATCTGAAAGTATCTCATTAATTTCCAGTGCATAAAAATGTTGATCAGATAATTACTATGGAAGCAAAGTGAAGACAAGAAAATTATCCCATGTAAAACTAAATCTGAAAAATTCAATAGCTTATGTAAAAATCACAGTGAAAGCTAACATTATTTCCCCTTTATCAATATATTTCCAAACAGTGTTTACGAAAATAATTAGGGTATGATGAGAGTTTACTTTAGAGAAATCAGTATTAAATCATAAACCATTGAATAAACTTCCAAAACTTTCAAATTTACCACTTCGTATTGGTGCAAAACATTGCTTGAAGAAATGAAAGAACATCAAAAGATTTGAGAGATTCTGAAAGATTCCAAGAGCAGACATATACACCAAGAAAGTATTTCATAAAAATATTTTCCCTATGTTGTCTATATTCACACAATATTTTACTACAGTAGTAGAGAACAAAACACGACTGGTTTTGCACTACCATGTGATAGGACCACACAAGAGTCACTCCTGTGTTTTAAACTTTAGTGCGGAAAAACTTGGGGGTCTATTACACTAACACGCAAAATGTTTAGGCACAATAGGAAAAGGGATATACTGTTAGATTTGACTCTACTCTAGATCACCTCCTACCATGCACAACAGACAGGTGGAAAACTCTTCACCCCTTTCACCTGACTTTCACGACGTGAGGTGAAATGGTTCAAAAATGCACAAAAAGTTAAATGAACTTCGGTCACAACAAAATAAACACGTCCATCCAATACCTGTATGTGGTCCCCAGATTCTATCTCCTCATCTTCATCCTCCCCACTCTCCTGAGTTCCATTAGTGGCTTCCTCATTCACGACAACATTGCCTGGAATTGCTGAGGAGCCCAATGAAACAATCTGCACCTCCTTGCTCGAGTCTTCTCCTTCCTCAGATGCAGGAGCCTAGAAAACAGATGCAGAGTAGAGTTAAGAAAACACCTACTTTATGACTATCAATCATTACGACTCACTTTGTTGAAAAAATATTGGTTGGTAAGTCTTTCACTATCTTATGCCTGAATCATACCCTGGCATACATCAAGAATAAAAAAAAATTGCACATGAAATATAGCATACAAGCATACAGCAGTATGGCATAAAAGTAAAAATAATGCAAAATGAAAGAAAGTTAAATGGATAACAGCTGCTGTTTCAAAGAAAGGATTTCATTACATTAGGTAAAGCAGAAGTTACCAAATAATTACCTCTGCGCTTTATCAGTACATCAAAATTTTGCATATTAAATTATGTAATCCAGTGAAAAAAATATTAGAAACTCTGAAAAATAACCAAGTCACCCATCCAAAATTGACCTAAAGTCAAACATGGTAAGAATTTATTTTAATGGAAGTAAGTAAATCAATGGATATGCACTTTCAGGATGATAATTTATTTTATAACCTAATGACATAATTATGGAGGTAAAGATTCTAACTGAGAATTTAAACATGAACTTTGTTCTAATCTCAGTACATGTAATGCTCTCCATCCAACTTTCTTACAACCCCTCCTTTATCCATTATCTGACCATTTTACTGATAATGGCTTCTTTTACGTAAGGGTATGCCATGGTGGAATACAGTATATTCCTGCTTGACCTCCTCATTCGAATACATCCATTAAAAATATTGGGTGTAGGTAGTCAGTGTGGGTGATTAAAAAATCCTTCTTTGCCAATGTTTTGGAATTTAATGTATGCCATCTTCAGGACAACATAGATTACGGCTACATAGTGTTGTACCCTCTATGATTCTTTCTAAGAAGCCCTGAAGAAGAAATTCATTTATTTCCAAAACTAAAACAAAGAATGATTTTTAATCTCCCAAACTGATGACATACACTAGATATTTGTCATATATACATGGCTGAATGCTCTACTGACCCAGTAAAAAATGGAGCAGGGAAATTGAAAAATAAATAGAGGGTAGTTGACGAATTCATACACATCAGTTGCAACAAATTATAAATACGTGACTATTTAATACAAATGAGGATATTTTGTACCTAACTATCTGATTATTATGCCCCCAAAATATGTTCAAATAAAGATCAATAGTAGGCCCAGCATTTAAATTAAGAGTCAACAGTTTCTAAGTGGAAATGGATTGCCAAATAAAAGAGTACTAAAACTATACTTAAAAGGAGATTCTCACAGCAAGCATACAACTTCAATATTTAGATAATTTCGAATGACTCACACATGACAAAAACCCTATCCTTAATGAATTTTTAAGTGAATGAAGAAAAACATTGAAGAAAGTGCTGTAGCCATGGATAATCATATTTTTCAAATGAGCTTGAAAGACTTGAAGCCAAGTCCGCTACATTGATAACATTATAATTATACAAGAAATTTTCCCCAAAAAAAATAGTTCAAGTATTTTCGTAAATGTGGAATTTTCCAATTACTCCACATTCACCTCCTTTCATGACTGAACCCAACATCACTGGAACCAAGCACTACTTACGCTAGTATAACATCAACATCAGAATGAAAAAAGCTAACATCATCTGGACACTAATAATAAAAGTCATTCATCACTAATTTGGCCATTCAAAAAATTAATTACCTGTTGCTGAATTGGCTGACTTGTCACTTGTGGTCCACTTTCTGCTTCTGAATCAGACTCCCTGGGTCTTGGTTCTGACTTTTCACTTTCCTGCAAGAGAAATATAAAACAAGTGGTCACCAGAAATTTTTTTAGCTTGATTTCTCATTTTAATCTGAAGCCTGAAGAGAAAAATATGAAGGGAATAAATAAAGTATTTTATCTTTGGCGCAACAAGGTAGGATGGATAAAAAAGTCTATGCTGGGAATCATAATTGATCGAATATGAAGAGTTTTTCTCACACTGATCAACCTAAGTTTTTATTGTTATTTAGGCAATAAACACTCGTAATCAATGCACGATGTGATAGAAAACATGAGTGAAATGAAATATGCCAAATGTTTCTATGCGAAATCACTAAGGAGAATAAAAAAGTAATGAATATCGAGGTTTACCAAAAATTATAACTCTACAGTTTTGTCATTCCAAATGAAAGTGTTACTTAATGACACATGGGTGAGGCCTAAATATTGAAGGGCACATTTCGAAGAAAATATAAGTAGACTGGTTCCCATTCTGCTATAAGGAGCAAACAACCATTTTCAAAGCTATTTCATTCACACATCCAATGTGATTTTGTTCAACTTTTCCTAAACATGAGTTCAACTATTCATTTCAAAGACTAAAACAAGTCCAAATTCTGGCTAAAATTGGGTGCAAAACAGACGGCACAAATGAAGGTCACCGCCTTCAACAGGACTCACAATCAGATGAGCTTATACTCAGATGTGTGAAATGGAAAAAACTTCTCTTACCCAAAGTTTGCGGACAATATTCAATTCCTAACCACAATAAGTAGTATTCTTCAGGTATGTCTAACTTACAGACATGTCTGTTAATGGTAACTTTTCACTTACAATTTGTTAATGGTATCTTTTCATTGAAGATATCACGATCATGTCATGTGTGTGTCATGCTTCCTATTTGTAAATCAAGTCAATCAAATTGACTACCTGAGTACAACTTGAAAAGAAAGCAATTCCAAACTTTAACAGAAACTACTTTAAGTAATTCCATAAAAAGTCACCAGCATTAAAGGTTAATGGTAGTGAATTTAATTACATAATCTGGAATATTATGAAATGCTGCTAAAGCCCTATTCCTTATAAGGACTGGATATTAATTAATTCCTAATATTGAATCGTCAACCGGTCCTATACTATTAGTATACATGCATATTTTTAACATTGTTATTGATTTAAACTCATATTTTTTTATTATTCCTACACTAAATTATTTATTCAATTTATAAAGAATTATGTTTACGATTCATATGGGACAAGCAAGGACTCTTTATATCCACTATACATTTAAAATTCTTTGCTAAGTTTCAGACTCTTATTGAACAGACAAGAATAATCAACTTCACCTTCAAGAACATAGTATTTCATTCAGATGCATTTCAGCAGAAAAGACTCAGAAGATGAAGGCTACAGAAAAAAAAGCTCGGAGAAGAGTATCAACATTCCTGGGCTATCTACATTAACGCAGCCACAAAAGGGAGAGACACTAAAGGCATGATGCTTGAAGTAACATCATCTCACTATGTCACACTTCATGCATCAGATAATAGCACTTTCATGTCATACACCATAAAAAAATTGCCAGGTCAGAAGTGATCACCTCATTAGTCTAGCTAGCAGAGCACTTTCCAGAGGAATGATAGCAACCTAATTAGACACAAAGGTATGTCATTGGGTGTTAACAAGGAACATAATAGATTATGTTACTTCTATAGTAATGAATGCATCATCTGCAGAGCTTCCAAGAGAACAAAATGATTTCAAAGAGTTAAAATAAGATGAACATATCAAACCATTATATGTAATTTTTATTGTTTAAGTGCCAAAAGAATATAACAGTATACATATGAATTTATGAACTATTGCTGTAGAAGACTGGAGGGAATGATTAACTTTGAGCTCTTTTGACTTGATTTTGCTTACGACTGGACACATCACAACTGAAAGCATCATCCCAAATGGACGATTTGTAGTAAAAAGCGGTGCAATGATTAGCGTATTAGGCACTAAAGAGACAGTGTCATTAATTTTAAGTGATAATTCACAATTAAGTTTTCTGCCAGGTAAGAAGATATTCTTTAGGTTCCTAGTTAACACAAACAAGAGAAAAATGGCATGATGCAGGAAAATACTAACCACAAATCTTTTCTACCAAGATTCACTTGCCCTAATTTTGATTGGAGCTGTCAAATAATTAACATACCCTCATGCATAGTCATGGGAATGAACAGAAAATACAGGGGGTCCCCACTATTTCCTTGGGTATCTACACTGTCAACACTAAATATCAAAAAAAGATTCATCTTTTAAACATATGAAGACAAAATACATATGTACATGAAAAGTGAACCTAAGTATCTGTGACGGCATATAAATATAAGAATTATCTCACATATTACTAGTGTTTACCACTATCTGCTTAGAAAAAGTGGAGTTCCCCTGCAGTTGGTTTAGATACTATTTCCTCTTTATTGACCGTTCTAAACTTTAGATCAACCTCATTTTTTGTTTACGGAGCAAAATAACTTCACATAAATGCATTATTATCAGCATCCTAAGTTAGTGGAAACATCCAAGCACAACTACAAGATATTGGTATGAAGTCACTTAGCACACAAACGTCCACATATGGATTGAAAAATTATTGTAATGATAGACTCACAGTTTTAACTCGTGCCAATTTGTAAAAATACACGATGAACTTCTAACAAATGAAAGAGAGAAACTCATAAATATCACTGTATTCTATAAACTGCAGGAACTCATTATGTCCAAGTACTTTTTCACAAAGAACTCCCCATTCCACTGGGGCTCCCCACATCACTCTTTTCAATGAACTTACCATTGCCTCAACAGCAACTTTCCCATCTGGACTCTTGGGTGATTTCGTTGGGTTACCGAAAAGTTTCTGAGCTTTAGCCTTAAGTTCCTTTGGATGAGGTGTGTTCTGCCTCACGAATGGAGTCTGCAATAAAGTGAAAATTAATTAGTAAAAAATAAAAGTAATTTCTTAGTGGAAACTGTATATCTGTGGCTTGTATGAATGTTCTAATAAAATAAAAAAAATGCTTTCTAATCAACATACATGACTGACCTAAAAAGGGCTCCTATAACTTAAAAATTTGTTTTTTAAAACACAAAACCTATAATATTAAACAACATCAGACATTAAAAGGGTATGTGAATGAATTTCAAATATTAAGCAGCATTGATTTGATCAATAAATTTCTTCACCTCTGACCATTCTAGTCCATAATACTGACTTTGATCAAGAGTGCAATGGTTTGTACAGTCACTTTCAAAAGTTTTAGGACAAAGTTTATGGTGCCACTTCTGCTTTTTGAGAAATTTTAGTTTGCCTTACTCATTCTGTTTTCTTTGGTCACTCACTGAAAATATTTTGTTTGCTCATGAAGATAAATTCACTCAGAGGGAGAGGTTACTTGCGAATTGATCATTCCCTTTCAATTTACGTTGGATTTAATGATTACTTCGTGTGCATTTACTATGTAGTTGCCTCAGTTTTTACCGTTGATTTGTATTTTTTGTAAGATAATATGTACCGCTGTAAGCAGTTGCGGTGATCTAGTGGAGTAAAGGTGTGACAGAGCTAGTGGAGATTGTGAGATCGAGTTGCCAACATGGAATAAAATGGTTTCCAAGTCATTCACTCGTTTTGTATTTCTTTGTAGATTTGAAATCATTTTAAATTCACTGCAACAGCTTTATATACTTTTTTAACGATAATAAGTCATATAATAAGTTAGGAATTGGGTAGGATTAGACCTATAATTTCTATAAATGACTGGTACATTTCGAAGGTTAGGGATTTGCAAAAGAGGGTAACCCTAACCCAGCAGAGAAGGGAGCATATAAACCCAGCGTTGGTGTTAGCATAATTTTTTAAGACCGGCAACATAGGGTCATTCATATCAGTTGCTAATTTTAAATTTATCATTTGGCTTTGATTGTTAAAGGTTGGTAAGATTTTCTGTAATGAACATAAGGCTGATCACCCACCTCGTGAGGGGGTGTTGGAGCACAGAGGGCTAGCCAGTGGTAAAGATAAGACCTGGCCTCGACATTAATGTACCCGTGAAAGACCGGCGGGAAAGATTACCCCTCACTATGTTCTGGGTAAATTAAAAATAAAAAGAAAGCTTACGCTAATTTAAAAAAATTTAGATGTGCCTTGTTAATGAAGTTCAACAAGTAATAATTTAACAGGAAATATAAAGAACTAATTTGACTGTCTAAAATATAAAGTATTATTAAAACTCCCAATGCATTCGTTCACCGGCAGTCGTTCACAGATATATCCAACGCGCTTTCATACACTTAAGAATCACATATTACTTAATATTTATCAACTCGCATAGCAGCAGCTCTGTCATGGGAGACGGAGGAGAAAAGAGGTGCATGGATACCACCGACTCAGCTGAAGCAGCCAGTGGATGATTCATATACTGCCAGGGTACTGTGCGTCACGATGCACGATATGGCAAGTGCGCATGGCTTTGAGAGACTTTATCTTTTCTGTTGTTTTGTTTTGGCCTGCCTCGTTAGGCAGAGCAGAAGCTACAACTAGAGCTCAAAACAAGAATAACTATCAAATGATATTGAATATACTGCTCACATTTAACATGTAAGATCCACGTGCTTGCATTACTTACATTCTATGACACACAACAGTGCCAAAAAATATTTTGTGGTAAATGATCCAACGGTGAAATAAACTCTCTATCGTTAGCTTTTTGTTGCATTGAAATTGATTATCCCATTTAGACAACAGAGCCCCTCCAACTCGGGTGTCTTGCTTATTTTACTGACAGTAGTATCATAATTGACAAAGCAATGGACAAAATTCTTTGCAATTTATGACTTAAAAGAATTTGTTTCATACTGTGTATTCTTCATCCTCCACAGTTCTATTATTCCTTGTAATATCCTAAGAAAATATTTCTTTTCAGCGAAAATGGTGAAGTATCAAAAAGCCTATTTGCTAGCTAAATGTTACTAAAAAATGCTTTAATGATGTCCTTCATGCTGCAAAGCAAATTAGTCAGAACTGCCGACGAAGTAAACAAATGCATTCAACAAAAAAAATTTCTGCAGAAAATGAAAACATGTCTAAAACAATGCAATTACGGTCTGACATACAAAAGGAAATTAATTGAATTATAGATTATAGGATTTGATCTTCATATTAAAATTCGTAGAGACTAACAAAAAAGAGGCTGTCAAGCATATCAACATCAAGATGCAACGTGATACCATCTTTGATTACTACACATTAATTTTTCTGCACATTAATTACTATTTCATGTACTTACTCCGCCTTTGTTTTCACTAGACTCATCTGTAAATTTCACAGAATGAGTCCTTGACTCTTCTTTCCAGGCTTCTGGGTCTTCATCTTCCTCGTCCTCTTCATCCTCGTCACTAACTTCCATTCCTAAAAAGGAAAATAATAATGTTTTACCAAAATATACCGTGAAAGATAGTTAACAAAAAAAAGTTATTCAAACTATTTTTGAACACTGACAAGACGTTTGTCACACTGCTAAAAGGGGAGTTAAAGTATGTTTTATCTTATCAAAAATTCTTCAAATATCGATAAATTTGTCTCATCAATTATCACAGGTACTTTTTTGTGTTTATACTCAGTACACAATTTTTCTTAATGTTATACGAAGCTTCTATTAACTCTCTAGCAGCATATTTTTTATTGATTATCCATTTAAAAAAAGGTATTAACATTGGCTGCAGCATGATTTGGATGAGAACATGCACAGTCATTCTGAAAAGTGAATGCAGCAGGTATTATTAGAAAATACGCACTACATGATTATTAAAACGAAGTGCAGAGTAAAGAATCAGATAGGATATAAAAAAAGACAAAAGGAAAACATTTTTCAGAAATGATTGGATATGCAGAGAATGGATGGTTGCCTAACTCATGAAATTCAACCACAGAATATGCAGCTGAGAAGATAGAATATTTAAATTGTCCTCCACAATAGTAGAGCATAAGAAATGTAGTGTTATCCAAGAATGATAAAGATAAAATGGATCGACTGAGAAAGTAATGATGAAGAGAGTCAAGAATAGCAGGAAAAAAAGAGAAGTATTTTAAAAACGCTAAGAAGAAGATGGAGGCAACTTGCTCGGCCACATCATGGGTTAGTGTTCTAAAAACTCTAAGATGGGAAAAATTGTCATGGTAGAACAATTGGGTGGGAAGAAAGTTACAGGACAATCCCAAATGACTTACAATGGACAAGTTTTTAAGGATGAAAAAATATTTAATTAAGAAAAAATTAGCAGATAGGAGGGCAGAGTAGAGAGCTTTGTCAGACCGCTATTCTATGTTGTTTTGCAGTCAAATAGCATCTTGGAAGGCATGTCAGGTTTCCCTTTAGGTAAATGTTAGCATGGCTGCCGACGTTTAGGAAACAGAGTCGGTTCCCATCTTCAGAGCTTACGAAGGTAATGGATCCATCAGCCCAGAAGATGGGAACCGACTCGGTTTCCAATGCGTCAGCAGCCATGTCAAAATTGACCCAGTGGGAAACCTGAGTAGCCTTCTAATATATACTGCATCAATATAATCTTTAGATTGATGACTTATGATGATGGAACCTGACATGCTCTGAGGGTATAATCGTGCAATTTTATGAGTAATGAGGTGCAACACGTACCGCTGCTGGTTCCACCTGCTCCTCCCAGTGATGAGTGAGATGGGTGTGCTTGGGGTGGTAGGTCAGGTGGTAACTGGGGAAGCAGGAAGCAAGTGAGAACATCCTCTCCTGTGACCTCATCATGGTCCGTCTGGAATGTCAGGAGAGGCTGCGCTTGGTTTTCTGAGAGCCACACTGCTTTCAAGTTCAATGATGCCAAGGAGAGAGGAAGATGCTGAAGCCTGAAAATTAATTATTTTATAAATACATAGTTTATTTTACCAATATTAAAGCAAGTTTACCTTCATTCATGTTCATGAATTAAGGCAAATTTAAAGGGGAGTTTATTATCCCAACATAGACTTAAGGATCACAAGCACATCTCATAAACAATTTTCTACACATAATTATGTACTTATTCCAAGTAAGGAAAGCATATTAATAATGTTTTTAATAACCCCACTGAAAGTTAATGATATATCAGTAGACTAAAGGGAAACGTCATGCTCCAAACAATCATTGAAAATATTATGAAGCCATCTACCTATCTCAGCACTCAAATGATAGGAGTAGAAAGTTTTGAGATGTTCTTCCATATTATTTGCTTTTTAATGAGGATAAATTGGAAATTTTACCAAAAGAGTAGAAAAAAAGCATATAGGGTAACCCTAAAACTTACATTAGATAATGAAGCACCATTTTAAGGGTCAATAAAAACCTAACAATGGAATAATGACTACTTAGCTTCCTTACGATTGACTTCACAGATACATTAACAGATTGTATGTTTACTATACGTAAAAATAATAACCTGTTTCCAGAGACATCAAGAACATGGAGCTCTTTGCAGTTCCCAACTTCTGTGGGCAGGTATTGGAGTTGATTGTCTCGCAATGACAGGACACCAAGTTGGGAAAGGTTGCCTAAATAAAAATAAATACATTAATTTCTACATATGGTCTAAAATATAAGTTAGAGGTATTAGATGACTTTCAAGATTGAAGTCAACAGAACGTACCTATCTCAGAGGGGAGGCTTTGAAGACTATTTCGATCAACATTTAAATTAGTAAGTTTTGTTAAATGCCCAATAGTGGTTGGAAGTTCCACCAAGAAATTTTCAGTCAAGATTAACTCCTGAAGAGAATGACAACTGTAAAAAAGTGATGAGTCCATTTAGATAAATTATACAAGGTGCACACCTAAACAGTCCATAAAATATTCAAGCCTGCAAAGGCTGAAGATTCTCTTTAGAAATTGAAGTACCTGCCAATATGGTGATTCAAACAATTCAATCGATTTTGGTCGATTTTAAAAATTGATAGCCTTGTGAGCTGTGCTATTCCATCAGGTATTGAGCTAATTTGATTGTGAGACAAATGGAGATCAGTTAAAGATACCAAACCACCAATTTGCTCTGGCAGTCCCTCTAGCTTGTTTTCAGAAACATCCAGACACGTAAGTTTCTTCAACATTCCTATTTCCTGAAAATTAAATGAAGAGGTAGATCAGATTTTAACAATTATTCTTACAAGATTCAACAGTTAAAAATTCAACCAAAAACGCTAGAATAAACTAAGGTGAAATTGAACTGGTTCCAAAAAGGATGGAATTCATTAGTAGCTCACATTGGGAAGACAATAAAGTTGGTTATGGTCAAGCCAGAGCTCTTGCAGGGCAGGCAACATTCCAATATGCATGGGCTGGAAAAAATAATTGAATATACATGTAGCAAAATGAGATAAAGTAACCTCCATGGTCAAAATATACATGTACTAAAACCAACTCTTAGAGGTGAAATTAACTTACCAGTTCTTCCAGCTCATTATCTCCTAAGTCTAGCCTTTCCAATTTTGATAATTTGACCAACGACTCCGGCAGGCTTTTGAGAAGATTTTCTCTTAATTCTAATGATTGCAGGCTGGTGAGACTGAGATGACATCAAAATAGATTAATTAAAATAACTTTAGCAACAAAAAATTTATTTATAAATTAGAAATGAGGTTTGGTAAATTATGGGAATGCAAGAATATTTGAATATTTAAACACCATGTAGTAAGTAGTATAAGTAATAATAATAAATGACTTGAAAACCTTAATATTCAAATAATAAATTTCCCCCTTTCCTTGAAAATAACATTACGTATTTAAGCTATATTCAGCTAAAGCACTATTCAATCAGAGAATCTCTCCTGCGAGTAAAATAGTAAATTGGAATAGTACAGGAAACAGTCAAGTTACCCTATTGGCATAGTATCCATCTTTCAATGGCAAAATTACCTACTTCTTAGTTTCTTAAAATGCACACAAACCACAGTTTATTTCTAAAACTGAAAAGCAATGTATTCCAAATTATGGAGTACTAGGTAGGATGCCATATTTCACATTTAACCATGTTCAAGGAGAGGTTTTTAAAATACTGGAATAATAGAGTAATGAATATCAATATATGCAATGACATTTTAAATTTATGCTTACCAGCCAAAGTCAGGAGGAAGACTTGTTAATGACATGTCATTTAAACCTAAATTAGTTAAACTCTGCAGCTGAACAAATCCAGCAGGCAACCTGAAAAAAAAAAAAATTTTGCATTAAAAAATAATAAGGAGAAAACTAAAATTTTATTCAAGTCGCAGGGATGTATAAGTCTAGCATGCATTCCCTCCAGAGGCTTCCTCAGAGAAGCCCAGAAAAAACTACACGCATGTTTTAGCATGAATCAATGGTATCTCCAGAAAAGGAACCATTGACATTAATGGAGACATATTTGTCATAAAATGGGAAAAAGAAATTTCTACTGCATAAGCTAACCAATTTAATCAAATATTTCGGACTAAACCAGAGTTGAGTCTCAATCATGACAAGGGAAAGAGACTTCCCAAATTCATTTTTGGACACTATTCTACCTCAACTTTTGATGCATTTGAAAAAAATGGCATTAAATTCACAAAATAGTAGATAAATTTAGCCTCAACTATGACCAGTCATCCAAATTTTTTGGGATTAGACTCTTCAGGATCATAATGTAAATAATTTCAAGGAAACACAACTCACATTATGAGGTTCAATACAGTAAAATTCACAAATTGCATCATCAACCTCTTAAATATGTCATAATAATGTCCGCATGATAATAATCAAGATCATTAGGCCACATAAAATATAATGCAATTGAGAGTTGTGGCAGCTATGAATAACTCCAGCAAAAGCAGTGAAGGGATAAGTGACTGCCAATTAGATGAGCACAGTGAATGAAACAAAAAATAAATTATAAATAATTCTATAAGCTGGAGGGTATAAAGTCAACAAATCAAGACAAAATTAAGAATTGGTGTGGCAAAATGTGGCTAATTGTGAGACAATACAGTAGCAACATTAAAATTGCTCTCCATTGATGAGAAACTCAGATGGGGAGGCTATTTACTAATAGGCACTCAATAAAGTGGTGTCTATTTTTATATTACCTTGGAATAGGATTACTGCTAAAATCTGCCACCTGTAGTGCTCTTAGATGCCTTATGGATTCAGGGATGTCAGGTATATCTGTGATAAAATAATAAGAAAATGAATGTTAGACTTCAAGAGTTCACTCTGGATGCATGAGCAATTACATATGATGAAAGAGCAAAAACAAAACAACATGCGATAGAAAACCATTGCATGGAATTAAAAATTCATACTTGTACATACACTGTTTTCAAATTTCAAGCAATCAATTTTAAGTCAAATATTTTTTTATGGCAAACTTCATTCTTTGGTGTATTTAACTTTGCACTCGTGCACATGACTGCGTGTAAAGTAACTTTTTTCATGCAGTGCCTAAATAAATTATAACTTATAACTGAAGTTTACCCTAAATAATGACTAGATGAAAAAAATCACTCATTCCATTGTACATGATGACTCCTAATTTGTGGTGAGAAATTCATAACCAGTGGCTAAGGTTGGGGTTAGAGTAACCTTCACTTATCCAAACCTTCACATTGAAATACTGATGTTAACACAGCTACCGCTTTGTGTCTATTAACTTACACCACACATTCTGCAGAGTTTAACTTTACAATAGAACAGCAACTTACAAGCACAGGCAGTGGCGTAGCCAGGAATTTTGTTCAAGGGGCTCCAAAACTAGGGGAGTACATTTTTTAAAAACAAGGTACCAAGTAGAGCGTTTTAAACTAATTTGAACACTTTTCATAATCGAAAAAACTTCATTTTTTAAAGAAATATTTTATAAATTCATGAGTTTACAATATTTGGTTTTCTTTTAAGATGCAAAGTAAGTGTTCTTTTATATTTCGTGGGGGGGTTCGGAACCCCTGTATCCCTCCCTAAGCCACTGGGCCAGGGTAATTAAGGGGAAGGTTGTTTTTTGCTGAGACGGGACCCCTCTCTATCTGCACAGACAGATTTATTTTTAATTGAGCAATTTTATTACATTTGCCTGTGTGATCACTTTAAATTATATTAAAATGAACCTCAATACTTCCTTTTAATTAAAAAAACAGAGAGGTTAAAAAACCAAAGAAAGAAAAAAAATCATTTATTGACCCCCTTTTAGAATTACATCCATGAGCTTGGTAGGACATGAACTATTAAGCTTCAACCGGTCATCTCCAACATATCAACGGCATGAACTGCCTCATACACTCCCAAAAACAGCCATCGTCACTGATATGAACAGCAAAGTATTAATCACCAGTGTTACAAAACCCGAAGACAATGGGAAAGCCCTATATTGATGAAACGGCAGATACCGAGAGCCTGATCATGGGCACAAACAAAGATTTCACCTATATTACCACAAAATAACTGAATATTACATAGCATAACCTCAGAGTGCAAGACCAAAAGTGAGTTTAAAAAAATACTTCTTTCCATTTTTTTTAATTAAAAACAGGGAGAGAGTAAATTTCTGCATTTGCACACAAGGACACCCAGAAAAATTTATCAGTAGCTTTCACCTGTGGAGGTACTTTTGAGTGGGGATCAGGTCAGTTGGAGAGAATACTTTTAAAACTTTGTCTCCAGAGCATTTTGGGGGATGGGGTTTGAACCCCTAGGCCCTCCACTGCTCACTACGGTCTGGTATGCACAGGATGAGTCAAAGACCCCGTGGCTTCTTTTCAAAAGAATGCTCCCAATGGGTTGGTGGTACCCACCATGAGAACTGCTACTATGGGGGAACGATTAGAAGGGAATTATACACAATGGGACTCTGCATGGAGCTCTCAATTGGAGGCAAATGACGACGGGAAGCCTCAGCATTGAGGCTTGCTGCCTCGCTCAACAAAACACTTCCTCGGTGACTCAGGCGAAATGGTGTGCACGATAGGTCACCGAGTGCTCATCACAACAATCTGACAACGTAATCGACCGTATTTTGTCATTTTTCGCGTCGGATTACTCTTTAGAAATTTACGTTTTGCAATTTTCAGGGAGTATAAAACAGACCTAGGCCAATGTTTGCCAGCAACAGGAATTTGAAAATATTACATATGAGAAAATATAGTGGTAGAATTTTCGAATAAGAGAGACACGGAAATGCCCATTACGCTCTATTGTATATGACCTGAAAATTTCAAGATGATAGTGTAAATTTGAAAGATGTAATACGTCACGAAAAAAGATCGGTCGAGCGGGAGTGATGCGTCCTCTTAAGTAAATACATGAACGCATTTTTCACAGCTACGCCCGAACATCAAGTCTTTCGCGTAATCCTGAGTAAAAGTCAAATAAGAATGACGACCCATACAGAAAATCGTCAAGAATATAAATAGCTCTGACGGAAACTTATGGACTAAGGAGGCGTAACGCGTCGCCACGTGTACCATACGACAAAATAGTTCAAAGCGCGACAGTGGCGCATCCAGAGGGGGGGGCTAGGGGAGGGATATAGCTCCCCCTGGTTACCCAATTAACTCTAGATGGAATGGTATTTTTGTTCGAACCCCCATTATTGCTGAGAGCCAACCCCGCCAAACCCTCCACCAGGCCCCCCATTGTCACTATCCTGGATCCGCCACTGAATCGAGATGCATACGCTAAGATTGTGATTGAAGAAGATGAGAAAAAAATGCACGAAAATAAATTATATTTATTACAAATAAATTCAGAGTTTCCAACAAAGGATTACTTCACAATTAGAAAATGCAACTAAAAATATTCTCTGGCGTTCAATAATTTTCTACGAAATTAACAACTACAGCGATCAAAAACGTTGGAAGGCTACATTAGTCATTCCGATTTTTTGTTAGTAAAACAATAGATAACAAGATCTATTTCATTTGAAATCAATCTCAACCTGCCTCCCATTCATTGAACTGACTTCCAGGAAGTAACCTGTATCGATAAACTTCAGCTACTGCTCCTTAAAACATACCAGTACACACACAAAAGCAGGGCGCTTCACAGAAGACAAGCTTTAAGGAAACCACATTTGTAGGATGAGTAAGCTACAATATCGATATTGGCGCAAAAAAACAAAAGAATGAACACTAAACCTTAATATTCAAAGTAATTCGTCATAAAACTCGACTCGATTTCTCGATCGCAGGTTATACTTTGCTACACTGATACAAAACAAATATTTGTCCCACAATTCAAACAAAGGCACAAGAGGGGATTATTTATTCCAAATGTGCAAGGAAGACAATGCTGTAGATGAGCATTTAGGTCTTACGAGGAATAAAAGCGTAATTGCCACAAAGACAAATTTTTCATCGTGAATAAACGCTAGTTACGATATTTAGCATTGCTTGTATACACCTATCATATTTTGTGTTCCTTATTTTTTAATCTCTTTGTTTTGGAAGAAGAATTAAAATTGCAAATGAATATGTTATAAAAATTGTTTTCTCATCTTATATCGTGAAAAAAAGAAATGAATGAAAACTCTCATTTACAGACCCCCTTTTCGAATTCCATTCGCGAGTTAGGCGGGAGACGAGATATGAAGTTTCGACCGTTCATCTCCAAAGAATTTTCAGGATTTCACTTTCTTTGTCCTAAATATTCATTCATCGTCGCTGACGTGAATTTGGCAACGCTGCTTTCGAAATAAAAGCCTTAAATCATCAAAGCCGAAAAAGGATGAACAGTGAAGCTCGATTCACACCGAATGCGATGCTGAAAGAGGGAACTAGTGTTGATATGCGTCTTGAAAACTCCCAAACGATTATCACGCTATCCGTCCGCACGAACTTGAGACATGCTAACCAATGCACGCTAGCCCAATGGATCGTGGTATTTCAAAAGGCACAATTGATTTCTCGCAATGACCATCACCTTTGGTCTTAACTATCAGCAATTCCAGATATAACTCCTCCAACTCTTCCAAATATCTACAAGCAAAATACATTCCATATATTGGCTGCAAAGACGTGATAAATTCTTATCTACGTAGATCGAATACGGTATTAAATGGATTTTTTCATACGGATAAAATAAAGCAGGTTCCTTACTAAAGACAAGAAAAGGAGAATATTTCAGTTTAGAACTTGATATCGCACGGAATACTGGGGGTCAGGAATACCCCCCGTGAAAAAGGGCTCCCGGGAGTCCTTCCCCAAAAAATATCTTCTTTGCAATAATGTAGTTTTACATGGCTTTTTACATTAATACAAAAAATATAGTGGCAAATTTCTCCATTAACCCGCTCCGGCATATAATCAAGAGCTAATTACTAGATCCTTCAAATTTCGGATCGCAAAATATAACGGTTAACATTTTTGGGGGACAGTCATTTCATTTTATTCCCAATTAGGACCTTTGAAAAAGAATCGCACCAAACGAAGTAAAATCCACAAAATAAACATACGGCATCTTCAGCGAGAATACACAGCAAATTCATTCGCGCTATTTTATCTACATTGTAAGTCATTAGAAAATCTATATATTTAAGCTATCCGTCGATGACAGACTCTGAATTCATATCGCCGTTTAAAGAAAAATAACTCATCCAAATATATTGGAAGACAAAATGTACGTTAGAAATAAATTTCTCGATAAAAAGAAATATGGCCATGGACATACAGGGAAGCATCTTAAGATAAAAGAATAGAGACGCTTATAATTCGGGTAAGGACGAATAAGTAAGGATTAAGCCGGACGGGTAAGCAAAAACTATATTTAATTAGCATTGCCGTTACGATAGGTTTACATGAGGCGTGTGCGAATTACATCATCCGGTCTCCCCACCAAAATTAGACATAATAATAAAGCCTCGAGATTTTGAGGGAAGAAAGCGTCATGGGAGCATCAATAAAAGGAAACGTATCTGGATGATATAACGGTGATTAGAAAATGAAGGTCATTTCGGAAGGGGAAGGGAGAGGTGAGGAGACGGGAAGACGAGAGACAGAATTCCGAACGAAATTAAAATGACTTTTAGTGTTCACAACAGCAAGGTAAGCGGTATCGGGAACTCAAAACTCCCTGAAATTTCTGGAGATACAGCCAAGTATTCCACTGAATAAAAATAAAATAAAAATTCTGCCATTCCCATATTTTCCAGGGAAATTGATTTGTTTTCCAGGGTACAATATATTTCCTTAACATAAGCGTTTCTGCAGTAAATATTACCAAGGAGTAGAATTACTGACCAAAAGAATACAAAGTTGTTAAAGTCATTCTTGAGCGGTGTGCAACACCTTGAGATGATAGAAACCGATAGAAACTTATCCACACGTGCAAGTCACTCAATTGGATGAGGTTCAATAAACCGTCTACATATTTCATAAAACTTCAACTCACATAATAAAACACGGAGAAAAAGCAGCACAGACATCAGATTAAGAGCAAAAACAGCTATGCTACCTAGTTCCCAATAATGAGCTGAGAAGTATACGAATAAGTGAAGAATATCAATTATGCATGTATCACGATACTAAGTGAAAATTCTTGTAATGAAAAGCTATTGAAAAAGAAGAGAATTTTTTGTTTTGCTCAGTATAACTCCTTTGGGTGTTCAACGCATTCAACGCATTGGGCTATTTTTCCGCAAACGCTGCACACGACAAAAGCCGATTTTTCCTGGACACTAGCCGAATATATCCTATAAGTTTTTCCAGAGGACTGAAATTCCCCGAGTATTCCAGGTTTTCCGGCTTTCCAGACTTGCGGACACCCCGAGAGTTTCAAGTGTAAACCCTTCCATCCTCCCAAGAAAATAGTTTTCCAGCCGCAGTCTCGTTGGCCTCAATGCCCGATGTTAGGCAGTTGCAAAGAACGGATATTCTATGTTTCACAAAAATCAGTTGCGTTTAATCATTAGTTTCAGACGAGAGATTAACCCATTAATTTTTAAAATTGAGTATGTTCAGTTTTCAAAGCACGATCAACACACCGTGACCACATTAAAGAATCTGCCGAATTCTCCCGTCATGATAATGACTAAACTAAACCACTGCGGTGGAGGTAAAAAAAATAGGTCTAGTACACAAATCATAGGAAAGTGAGTCATTTGATAAGCAGAGAATATCTAGGACACCGGAACGAGAGTAAATGACAAATTAATGCGATAGCCAAGCCTTCCGCGCCTTCCCACCTTATCACATATGATGAACAAACGCACCAACGAATTCGAAAGATACAGAGGAATTTCAACATCACGAGGTTGAAAGACGCAAGAAGAAAAGACGCAATTTTCCCTAAGATTTCGTCGTTTTAAGAATCAAAGCCAAAACCAGAGGGGGTTCAAGGGGCTCCTACCCACATAAATTTTTGGAATAATTTGGAACGTTAAATAACCTCGTAAGAATCCTTTCCAAATAGGCCCCTCTATCCCGCAATACCTCTATCATAAAAACCACAGAAAAATTATTCCCGCGCATTTTCACTATGTAAACAAGGATGTTGCAGATTCTGTTAGCTGATCATGATGTGTGAATCGTCGAAATCTGGGTAATGGGTAGTAGTAAAGTCATTTGAAAATAGGTAAAATTGTCTCTTTCCTTCAACCTTTGAGCCCACCAATGAATTTTCATGCTATCATGCGCTGCGCTAGTATTCAGACGAAGGTGACAAACAATAACAAAATGCCAGCGGTGCAATTCACATCTTATCTCAGTTTTTCAGATAAATATCGGGTATTCTTTCCGGGGCAGCAGGTATCTCCGAAAAACTTAAAATGAAATAAACAAATAATTGGTCCACCGCGTAATGAATAAGAATGATAAATTCCTGATTAAGACAATCAACCACACGATATTATGGAAAATTAGGGGATTCATAGGGGTAAGCGATCTACGTGATACGGTCTCTTTATGGCAAATTATAATTGGCGAAAGAATTATATTAAGTTTTCCTGGATAACAATACTACAAATTAAATCAAGGATTAGAATTCTATTACTTTCTCGTACTTTATATAGTATTTATATCTTCGACTAAAGAAAATTGAAAAAAAGTATTCTTATATTTTAAGTCAAAACTGTTTGAGCGGACTGTAGCGCCATTAAATATAACTATCGTGATATGAATTCGATTACAACATTCAATTTTAAAATTAATTTCATTTTAATTAATCTTAGATACCCCCGAAAACAGCGCAATGAGGCCTTTACATCGGGGGTTTAAATAATTAAAATACACAATAACAAACATGCTTGCCTAGAATAGGGCGAACCTACCCCTGCAGGACTCAACCCGCGACCTTCGATATGGCTGTTTATTTATCCCCGCCGCCACCGAGGCAAACAAATTCACTTGCAAATACGACAAAAAGTAAGGCACGATAACGAGCTTAAGTTTTGTTTTTATCGGGTTTCTTATCGTTTAGCAAATATTATACGAGTTTTTCTGAAATCGAAATACATCTATTAGCATCAATCAACATTTTGAATATATGAGGGAAAACACCGCCATTAAAGCCACCGTAAAAATTCTGATTTTCAAACTCAATTTCCGGAAATTTAGCACAGAAAGCATCTCTTTTTGAGGAAATCAGTCGATGAAGTACGATCTTCACAGCAAAATTCGATATTTTCATAAAAATGACACACACTTCGCTTCTCGGGCCAATCTTAACCCTGCTAAATCGTCAAGCCCTCGGATAGCTGGACCGGGGCCCGCGCATCAACTTCCCAACGCGTCGACATCTTACCTCCGCAATGGCTATGTCTGTGTCAAGGTGACACGGATGGCGCAACAGCAAACTAAGCGTAGTAAGCAGAAATGCGCGCCTCGATAGTGCCACCGCGAACGCATGTTATGGACCTCACGCAAGCAACAAAAAAAAAACCAAAACCGAAGTATTAGCGTATAGCTATTTCTTATATTTAGAACTTCCACAAAGTGAAGCCTGAGGTTGTTAACCACTCATAATCTGTCGGTTATCGGATGAAATGGGTGTCCAAAGAGGCTAAATTATATCCAACATCAATATTTCCTGAATCCCAAGATTCCTCGCATGATTAATGCCGACTGACAATTTCATCATCGTATCTAATGCGTTATTCTTTCAATTATTTTTTGTGCCAAGATGGATAAACACGGGCCAATATTTTGAACATCACAAGGTTAATTCCTACGTATTTAATTGCAACAGGAAATCAACATGCAACGGTCCAACGAACTTATCGGGCCAATGGTTACGAGGCCTGAGGGAAGTTCAGGTTTTAAAACAAAGTGGTAAATACTCCCTTATTTTTTGTTAGCAGTTTATCATTTCTTGATACTTCGTTCATTAATTTTGTTAATTAATTTCCGATTCCTACGATCATAACACACGTTTATTAATTTTGTTTCCGATTCCTACGATCATCAGGTTGTATTTTAAATACGGCCCAATGGGACCTATTTAAAATACAACCTCGTATTCGGGGTCTATTCAAATATCACACGCTTATAGAAATCGGAATTCTATCGTCTTGGAAGAAAGTGTTTCTTATTTACACTAATACCGTTTATATAAACAGTGCATTAAGACTTTTACGCGTTTAAAACACTGAAAGCCCTGCCGACTGCAAAAATTTAGGTTCTCAGTTTCATGCATAGGGAAAACCTCTATTACAAGACAGTAATAAGAGCTTGATACAACAAGGAAACAATGGGAATGAATAAGACAAAAGGAGTGACGAATATGTTTACGCAATAGGCACATAAATCAACAGGATAACTAAGTGCGGATAGTTTACGACAAAGAGGTGACTGATATTTTTAATAATTAGAGCATAATTAAAAAAGGCAACGCTAAGAAAATAGTTTATGACAAAGGAGAGACGGATAATTTTTAAATAAAAGGGCATAAAATCATCATGATATCTATGAGGATGTGGTTAAAGACACAAGGGGGGTCTAGTTTGAAAAATATACACATTTTCCAGTTGTGGTATCGCAAAAATACCGAAAAAAATAACTCTCGCGTACAGCAATCGCAGTGAGAACTGAGGGCAAACGATCGTCACTGCCGGTATTCCACGTCATGGGATCGCTTCGTTTCGAACCGCCTCAAAGTCACCACGCAGCGGAGAAAGAGACGCCGAAGGTTCCCAAGGGCAAGGATGAACTGAACTGGGTTCGGAATGGAGAAGGAGTGGCAGGGAGGAGGTGGGGGGTTTCTTTTGGGGGAGGGGTAGAGGACGGGTGCCGCCTCTAGGGAAGGGGGAAGAGTTGTATGGGGGGGGAGGGAGGGAGGGAAGGACGCCGAGGAGTTTAAAGCCCCCGGTGCATTCAAGTTCATCGCCCCCACTCCCCACCCTACCCCTCGGCCCGTGAAGCGCTCGCCGGTAGGCAACACGCCCCACGGAGGCCAAGTCTACTCTCGCTTTCTTACTACTCTCCTCCTGTAATTTTTCCTTTCTATCGCGAAGCGTGGTGACCCGGTGGGTAGAGCGTTACGGAGCTAGATTCGCGATCCAAATAAAATAATTTTCGCGGAGATTATTTTTTTTTAAGTTTTGCCGTCATAGACGATAAACGAGACACACTTATACATTCAGAGAGCAAATAAAGTCATTCAGTTAGTTCACGACGAAAGAGTGACTGATATTTTCAATAATAATAACACAATTCAACAAAGTAACGGTAAGAAAATAATTTATGACGGAGGAGGATATTTTTAATAAAAGGGGCTAAGTCAACAGGATACCTATGATGAAATAGTTTAAGACTTAAGGGAGAACGAGTTTTTTTCATTAGGGGCAATGAAACACAAAATAATCAAAACACGTGATTTTATCATTTTGAGCAAAGTATACCGTTAACAACCGCAGAAACATATTTTCAACAAGCTGTATCTCTATCTACCTAACGTAGATAACACTTTAGAACAAGTATTTTTAATCTACGCACTATTTTTGTCTGTAAACGTTTTTAAAATTAGAAATTTCATGACTGGAATCCTTATGGTCGGTCAAGGGTATAGGAGGTAGGTTCGGGACTGCGCGATTTCAAAAACAAATATTTTTCACATGTGTCATCAAAATTATTTCTACCATCTGTGACGACATCCATCGAGGTTCAAACGTAGGGTATAAAGGATGCGGATTATTCAACCCTTATATTTTAAGGCAGTTTCTCCAGATATTTGAGTCGAACATATCGTAACACATCATTTTCTCGTGATTTGACTTCAATTTCAACATTCATTTGCTGACAATTCAACAAGTAGTACAGTGAAGTGCCGTCATTTAACTTACAACAGGATTATTGTAGTACTGTTATTTTCCCCAACATATCTAAACCAATCTATGGAAAGAAAATTGATTTTTTAAAACATAAATAAATGGTGAATGAAAACTTTAGTTTAGGTGAAAGCCATTCGCAGATGCCGCCAACTTAATTGCTCCCCCTAAGACGACGACTTTAATTCAGTACCGACTGACAATAGTTCGTGTCATTAATTCGAGTAATTAATTGTGAGAGGAATTGTTCGTGAGAATTTCACAGAAAAAATAATCCATCATTGGGAGACAACAATTAATTTCCAATGAAATATATTCACCATAAGCGAATTAAATAGAATTTGACACCAACAAAACCAAGTAACTAACTCCTGATTAACTCACACTCACACAAGACATCAACTTCGATTGAAAAGGTGGAGGTAAAATTCACCCCAGACTAAGTTCTCTTCCCTAGGCAACCTAGTGCTACGATGAAGTTTTCTCCATTAATTTATTTGCAAGTAAGCATTTGCTATTCCCTCTATTTAAAATGCAGAGTTCTGTTCTGCGAAAACGGATGCTATCACGAAACTGACTGGTTCTCTCAGCATGAGAAATGACCGAGGTATTGCCAACGTTTTGTGAGCATATGGCTCCTGTGATTGTCTATCACGGAGCGAGGAGGACTTTAAACATTGAAGGGTCGTTCTCTCCTCCGGCCTGGGACCGCCGCATTCAACAGCGAGCCACGTCGATAACAACTACCGCTCGTTCGCGATTTCCCCAAGCGGATGTCACACATGGCCTCGCCATATTCGGACCCTTTCAGGACTGCATGTGATTACCTTGGCCAATGAGCGATTCTTGCGTTCACTGCAGGAGGATAAAAGGAGATATACACTTAAAGAGGACGCTCCCCCTCAACTGTTCGCATTTTGCTTTTTATTCCTGACTCACAACTTGTTTAAAACTGACGTCATCTTTTAACTATCACGATGGGCAGAGAGGAACTTTGACAACATTTGTTCCCGACTCATATATTAATATTTCGGAGATGCACTGAGAAAAACTGGCATATGCGTTCATAGTGTCTACACAGTGGAATTCTTAGTATAATCATAAACGCAGTACTCATTAATTTTCAGTCATAAATAAAGAAACAGATTTCATTCTTGGGTACAACAACCATGAGGAAGTAGGTTTAATTTCATCCAAAACAATATAATCACGAACAAGTTCTCATGGCCATTTCCGACGAATAAACTAAAACCCATTGGGGTCTCATTTACAACGAGCCGTTACGTAAGGTGATGCACAAGATTATATCAACACCATAACACGAATACAGTATCTGACACGGGTACAGTCATTATTTTTGCGTTTTTCGAAGACCCTTCCTGCACTCCCTCCTAGAAGGTCACCTGTAGTTTACCTGGCACTTGGGAAGGGCTTTGCTAATCGGAAAAGTTTTTGAGCAAATAGTACGCATGTAAGGGAGACTGTAGAATCGAATTAAGAAGCTGTCATCGCCAAAAGGGAATCTTAATTGGAACTGAAAGAGCAACGGGAAAGGAATGGGGAGAGTTTCCACGCTAAGCATTAGGACCCGATCCACGCAGAGAGCAATAGAGCCACGGAATCTGAACAAACCACTGCGGAGAACGCGCTCTGAGTGCGGTGATTGACAACTTAATTGAAACTTCCTCCGGCACTATAATTCTCCGGAGTTGGTATAGTCTGTTTCAAAGAGACGAATCATTGTCTCTAGCGGGCGGGGGAGAAAATAAAAGTACATTAAGAGCCAGGGTCATAAGTGCAAGAATAAGGGTAGAGTGATCTTGCGAAATAATACTTTTGGATAACTAATTAACACAGACCAGGATTTAAATGAGAGGAGATATGCTTACTACAAAATAAAAACAGAAAATAGCATTTCTCCCCGATTCAAATCTCTTCTTTGACAAGTATATGTACAGACTGAAACAACACAGCGATTGGCAATATTATGAAAATATGGATAAGTAATTGCCGCTGAAGTGAAATATTTCATCGTTGGTTGCTTCTCCTAAGGTTTTAACGAATCAGACGAGTCTTCGGATTTGACCCAGTGTAAATTCAGAGAAGAATTTACCGACATTCAATGTCACTGACCCAGCAATGCGAATATAAGTCCATCAAAGGAAGAATATAATAAATACGATAAAGTACATAAAAACGATTTTGACCATGCAAATTAGAGAGCCGGATGTTCAAGGTTCCACCACCCATGCCTATGATGCACAAATTATTGTAATGCCTCTTGAATCAAAAAATAGCTTTCATTTAGAATTATCTTGGGCGAAGCCTTCGGAAACCAGCAAAAAATCCTGAAATTGCTATACGACAGTGCAAAGAGTTATCCGCCCATTATCAGCTATCGCAATCGCCAACCATCTATATTAAAAATCATCACATTCCGATATTGAACCTTCAATAACGCTACGCCAGCTAAACCCACTCCGAAACACTTTGGGGTTGGTGTTGGTGTGGTGGCTAAAGTGCTGGCTTCCCACCCCGTCGGTCCGGATTCAAATCCCAGCGGTGGCGGAGATTATTTTAGAGACTGCCAAATCCGTACTTGAGTACTTTGTGGAGGGCACTTAAGAGCACAAGAACAGGACTCCGTTCCTTGGATGATACGGTGAGCCGTGGTCCCCTTGGAGCCTTTCGTTATGAGCAGGCAAATGCCGACGCCGAGTTTCTCTCCACCCTTCAATATGACGCAAATGAGCTTGGCTTTCGGTCGCCTCCTCCAAATATTGCACAATTTTCCGAAAAATTTACAAAGGACCAACTGAATATGGTTATAAATCCAACTCGATAACGTCAAAAACTCAGGATACAAACTAGGAAACGAAAGTCATTGCAGGTATTTCACTCTCACAATCCGAACATTAATAAATGGAAATCAGGACCACCGAAAAATATGAACTATTTAAAATACAGTCACAGGTAAAAACGATTAAAGCACATGTTGTTGCAGAGAATTACGAATATGAATATATACAGATACAGCACAAAATAAAATTAAATCGGAACTGGAAGCTTGAACTTGGTGGAAGGGCTCCATAATAGCAATGTCGCGAAGTGTGTAATATAGTACAAAATAGTAATGTATGTGCCAAAATATGGAAACCTAAGTATTTAGTTTAATTTATGAGAGACAGTGGCGCCGACTCCATGGGGCCTGAGGGGGCCCGAGCCCCCTCAAAGATTCGTTTGGGGGGGCGGAGCCCCCTCAATAATTCAAGAAAATAATTAAGTTATATTATGCTTTGTGAAATCACAAAAATATATTGTTAATTTTTATTTCCCATGTTTGACGATAGTTACCTTTTAAAATAAATTCAACAATGTGTTAAAACAAATAATTATAAGGTTAAGCAGGTTAACTGAATCACGTGGTGTGAATTAGATAGTGTTTCGCTGCTGCGACACACTTTGAATTTAACCTCTTCCCGGAGCAAGACCTCCGATATGGGCCCCCCCAATATTTTTTATAAGTCGGCGCCCCTGATGAGTGAAGAGATGAGATAACCTTTAAGAGAGATGAAGCGAGTAGCATTTTTAAAGTGAGCCGGAGTTAAACTCCCACCGTGCTCGGCCAACGAAACGGAATTAATTAACTCCCCGGAGTTTCCTCCTCCGGGCCTCGTGGATCCGGCGAAATGCTCAAACTGACGACCACGCAAGCGGCGGGAGAGAGGGCGACAAAAAGTGGCATTGACATGGGGCGCGAGGCGGCGCACGAAATGAGAGAAAGCAGGAGGATTCTCTAGTGGCCCGGCACTTCCAGAAAGGTGTGGCACTCGCAGAGGCCCTGCGGCTGCAGCCGCGCCAAATGACACCTGTTCGTACGGAGAGCACAATAAACGAATAAATAAAAACCCTGCCGGCTAGGAGAGCGTCGCTTCCACTCTCGGCCCGACGAGACGTCTCATCCACGCTCACAAGAGACAGGGAAGCCGCTTGAGGCGACGCGAATCGCCTAAGGGACAGGAGAATTTTGAGCAAATCACATGATGGGCATGCGAGGCAACGGGAGACTGACATGAAAACATTTCCTCATTTTCATTTCATAAATTCATTATTGAAGGTATACTACCGGTTGAGGTGTTTCCATGGGGCATCTTGCGAATCACCACGAATGGCCCAACTTGATGTCTTCCCTCTTCACTACACCATTATGCCTACTCCCTTTCATTCCAGCAACTAATCCTTTTCTAGGCAGGCAGGCAAAGGCGGGTTTTTGAGATCAAACGAGATGTACTGGAAATATTTTTTTCAGATATGCTACTAGTTACAATACCGAATTAAGTTGGACCCAGCTTGGAATCCTTATCAAGTAAAACAAATTTTTTTCACACCTCTGGTGACGAAGGCTTCTCGAAGTTGTTCTTCCGGCGGGGTGGTTTGGTAATAATCGTGACGCCCGCAGGGTATGCAACGCCTCTCAATCGTTTTCTATTTTGGACAACCCCGTAATAAAAAATATTGGACATGAAAAGCACACGAGAAACGGGTATGCAATGTCAACTGAACTCCTGAAATTGCGTCGAATAGTCACGTTCAAGATTTCTGTTTCCCTTATTTCCCTGTCATCATCATCATCATCACCGGTCAACAATCCTAGGATTGGTTTGACGCAGCTCTCCACTCAGTTCTCCTATCAGCTAATCTTTTCACACCTACGTAATTCTTCTCTTTCACATCTCTCTTTACTTGTTCCATATATTTTGTCCGAGGTCTTCCTTTTCCATTCTTGCCTTCCACTTGCCCTTCGACGATTGTCTTCATCAGGCCATCATTATTTCCCTGGTATTTCCCAATTATAGATTACTTCAAGATACCAGGTTGATGGTTCACCTTCCCGACATTACTGCATAATGTTACACGGAAAGTAATCAGGGCGTGATTAAGATCTTCCATTGGGGAATTTCCTAGTAATACATATTTTTCCTTCAAAGGCAAAAAGGAGTTTTAACTGTAAATGATTTCTTAAGAAACTAGTAATGAAACTGAGTGCCGGATAAGTTGACAAGCTTCCAAAAATAAACAGTATTAAACTCGATTGAGACCGAATGATAGGTGAACCCAGGCATAATGGCAAAGTAAAATTTGACTAATTTTCAGACCGAATCTTGCTTTTGCGGCAGAAGTATGTTGTATAAAATATGAACTAGCTGACTTTTAATCAATAGTAACTCTTTCGAAAAGTGAGAAAGATTATTAACAATAAGTGCAGCGTAGTAACTAATGATGATTAGGCAAATTTATGCACTTTTCGTCACAGTGAATAACACGAGTATTTAAAACGCATCAGTTAATAAAAACAGCACTGCCCGCAAAAATGTATACATGTATTTCATACCTCACTTACATACGTCGTTTAATCATGATTTCTTCTCAAAATGCACTCCATCGTTTTGAGAGTTGATGCTTCTATACCACACAAGCAAACAGCTCGCATATCGGACTCGAGGCCAGACGTAGGACTATTAGCATTTCCCATTTTGACACCAGAATCGAGCTAGGCCTACCATTTGTTTACGCTTGGGCCATCCCACATTCTGGATTTCCACCAAATTGATCCGACCTTGCAAGCAATGCGTCCTTCGTGGGGATAGAGGTTGGGTGCCAAGTCCTTTATCTACGCAAGAGGGCCATGGCGACAGTTCATCTTCATTACGATCACAACAACCACCGCTCCAAACGCAATACGCGGCCGAAGTGCTCACTTTAGCCGAATGAAGAAATATTCCACTAGCACGGAGCTCCATACAAAACGAATAGCGGACTGGGAATGATTAACTGGCACACGATGCCTCAGTCATAAAACACAGCTGTCTTCAAGGTGCCTATGTCTTGATGTAAGGTAAGTGCGATGTTATTTCAGAACCTTCTCAGAGGTTTCTGTTTATATTGCACAAAATCTGGAATGATTTTCCACCGAGACGACAGCTGCTAGAGAACTTGGTCCATAGCTTTTTCGGTGTCAGTCAAAGGATAACATAGGACATGGATGTGTTCCTCTTAAAGCACAAAAAAAAAACTACGTACATGAGGTTGATATAGTGAATTCCCTAATCTAAGATGGACGACAAACAAAATTTACAGAATGTTTAAATGCTGAAGGCTATACAGTCTTCCACCGGGTCATTTAGGGAATTTCTGTCAGTAACATTTTTGGGCAGACATACAATGGAATCGTGGAAAACAAGTACAGATTTCACAGAGAATATAAGCCGTGAAAGCGCGGTATTATTAAATATTTCGAATAAAAGATTCCAATATCAATTATCGCATGAGAGAGAGGATTCGCATGCCCATGGGTTTGCTATAAAACAGAAAAAATGAATGTTACATAAAAAAGAAACCAAAGATTATATAACTTACGATACTACAATTCGCCAATCCCGGTTGCAATCCGTGTTCCTCGAAAAAATATTTTGCTGGAAATAATTTAGTCCTCTTTCAAAGGAAAATTGTATTATGAATAAACATCATTCCATTTTAATTGCCGAAGCTTTCCATATTAATTAGTCAATTAGAATAGAGAGAATAATTATATGCCAAACTCAGTCCCATGATGATAATTACAAAACCCTATTTTGTTCCCGAGTACCACCCGCCTTCCGAGGCATTTTATTTACCTATTTGAAAGGGAAATCAACTTTAACCATTTAAAATCAATTGATAGTTACATGTTTCAGCGCATAAAAACTACAAATTATAATATAATTTTAACAAACTAGCCGTAACTAAAAGAACAGTAACCCTAGAAAGAAAAACGACTTTTTGATATCCCAAAAAGAGCGCACTGAACTACTAGTTTCGTAATATGTCGTATTTTGTTGGAGTATTTCACGATGAAGTACTATTTAACCGTACCGATTGAAATTACAACGAATATTTTGTCCGCCAAGAAATAAACATCAAAGAAAGACACACAAGGATAATGCGGAAATTAGTCGAAAGAAAACATATTTTTTTTTAAATGCCAAAATTGAAAGAACTATCTCTCGGATATGATACGCAACCTTCTCAGGGAAAACAACTGATAGCATTGGCTAAGTTTTTTTTCTTATTTTCACTGAAGCGAGACTAAATGCAACAATGTCTCACAGGCAAGATAGGCTTACGACAGTTCATAAATTGAAATAAAATCTATTCATAGCAATAAATTTCTATTAAAATTAATTTTACCACGCTAGGACTTATTCCAAACGGTTGACGTTGGGAAGTTAGGAATCCAGTATCGGGTTTGTAGATCCAATAGGAATCCCTGCGGTGATCACGTCAAAACAAGGACCAATACTGTCTCCATATTCTTTCACGGCTTAAAAAAATAAGTGAACTCTGATGCCAATCTCAAATTTTCACGACATTACCCTAATTGATAGAGGAGCTAGTCTCATGATAGAAAATACAGATGGTGAAGAATAATCGACGCCAAATTCACTTTAAGAGAAGCGATAAAGACAAGGCACTGGGAGAGACCAAAGATTGCATTCAGGATTGGGTAGGTGCCAAAGTGGAAATAGGAGAGTATATTCGCTACTCTATGACCGAACGTTCACCTGGCTCGATCTACATCTTGGCTGGTAAACCTGCTGAGCAGTAAGCCAAGAACGAGGAAGAAAACACGCAAGGAAAATGGAGATATTAAAGTTGAGATACTGGCGAGGATGTGCTAATTTTGCGCGGGGTGAGTCTTCGCACTTAACGAGAAAGAGATAGGTGGAGCTTTCTACCGCCCTACAAAACCAAAATGGCCTTTGAGTAAATACCAGTGCTTGTTGAGGGAAGGGCGGTCAGAGAGCAAGACTTAAGGAATTTATACTCAATCGGGCAGAAGGGAAGTTACACCTGCTCGAAGAAAACCACCATTAGATACATTTAAATCGAGGTTTCAACTCGAATTACAAATATTTGCTGCACCCACGATTCAAACACCAGTCCTCAATCTCTTTAAATGGCTGGTAATTAATTGTGAAAATTAAAATATATAACAGAAATGCCACACGATACATTCATTGGTCGCCCAGCTACAAAACATCCAGGAGGGTTTATTCTTCCCCCACGACCAATATGAAACACGCATTAGGAGAAACGCAGTTTGCTATGAAGTAATTATGTTTGGTCGGAGATCCACCATTGAATCCGTATCATTACAAAGACAACCCGGCGGCGATGAAACACATCGACCACAGAAATGTATCGGGTGAAAAAATACAAGAATTCACCTTGATTTCCGTGGATCCTCTTATATGGAACTTAAGAAGAGCTAAAAGGAGCAATACAATATTTCACTACATCTTACGACGGCGTGCATCGAATTAACTTATGTTAGTCATTAATTGAAAGAAGCTCAAATTTCTCTTGAATCAGGCCATAGAAAGTAACAGCAAATAAAAAATCAAAAGCACTTCGAGATGCAGTACGCATTTTATGATTTGTCCCAACTGATATTGCAGGAGTCCTCTACTCTTTGGTTTAGGTCACGATGAGCATAGTGTCGCCAAGTTATTGCGATCCAGTATTAACTGCTATTTCTGGTTGAAATTGGCACTTACTCTGATCCGGGAGCTGTGTTTATACACGACACCTCAACTCCAACTTCCTGAAAACTACGCTTAAACGGTAACAGCCACGCCTTCCCTAATCAGCACCGGAGGAGAGCACACCTGCTGAAACGCACTGTCGGCGCGGAACGACGAAAACACACGAGGGTGGGGTGCGTGAATGCAGGAGCATAGAGGAGCAGCAGCAGAGCCACGCAAGCGAAGAGAGGCACGCCATAGCTGGGATATATAAACGAACAAAAACTACGATACAAAATAAATAATAAAATTTCAATTTTTACTACAACCGAAATGTTTATCGTCTAATACTATTTTATCTAATTATCATGATTAAATTCTGTTAGTTTTATTCGCCCACTTTTGCCGATGTTCAAGCACAAATTTGGGCAAAATTACAAAAAAAAACATTGTTCTGTGACTACGCGTATCTCGCATTCGAAGGCAGGACTGGTTGAGCCTTTGAGAAATTTGATCATACATACTCTTTCTAAACTCTGCATTATTACAATGTATTGTAGATATTTTGGCACTAAGTAGACCCGAAAACTGTCTTTTATGTTAAAGAGGTTGTCCCTTCGAGAGAAGATGTTTAATTTCAAAAACTGGAGGCAGATTTATGATAAATAAATATGAGCGCATATGAGAAGAGGATTTCGGGAAGTACCATGTTCATCTAAGAATAAAGGTACCATAGCATAGTGGGATAGATACTTATTCGGAGGGAAGCACTAAGCTACATTTGCATTGCGAAAAAAAGGCGATACTTCGGATACCGAAAAACAGCAGGGCGGAGAAATACGGCACAACGCCCGCCTGGCCTCGAGGACACGTGGCCCCGCTGAGGAAGAGTGGAGCTGCTCCACGGGGCTCGATGGAGGCGGGGCGTGGCATTCGCGTTAGGATAGGCCAGGGGGACTTCCCCAGCAGCGACGGCAGGAGATGTGCGGGCGAGGAGACAAAAGGACACCGATGCGTTGCGGGGCGCACACCTGCGCGCCCAGGCCGTGACGAGGCGGTGACGGCAACGGTTGCGAGGCAACGGGCGACCCCATCACCACCCCCCACTCCCAACTCCACTCCACCCACGCCGCGCCTCTTGTTTACCCCCACCGTTCGGCGGATCCACCTGCCGCATCTTCATCCTCATAGACTACCCTCTCAGAAGCGACACAATTAATCCTTTTAAGGAGGTCTCGGTGCTTCGGTCAGATTAAGATGGGGAGATATGGAGGGCTGCAGGGCGAATCCCAGGATTGAAATGCTTTAAACGAATAAAGGAAGTGGTCCCTCGGAGAGATGAAGTGTAATGCCAATAACTGGAGGCAGATTTATATTATATATTTATTTATCATAAATCTGCCTCCACATATAAGAAGTGGATTTCGGGATTGTAAGTACAATGTTTATCTAAGAATAAAGTTATTATATCACAATTGGATACAAAAAAGTAATCGCCAAAATCGTATAATATGAGTCTCAATTGTATTTGAGGATTAACCAAGCTCGATTCTTCCTGAAAACAGAAACAGGTAAGATATTTTTTCCGTCAAAATCTCAAACGTCACGACCAAATACTGACCATTATTATTTAAGTGTTCTACCGGTTTCGGTACGTTTACATGGAATGTGATAACAGTATAAAAATTCAGGGAAAGAGGTCAAATCAACCATTCAACCAATTCAAATACATTTACATGAATTCCCATCACGTATGAAAGGTATGCTATGACATTTCAAGATTTTTACCGGTGTTGTGGCCCAATGTGAACAAGACAAGAAAAGAATAAAGCCCTACTACAAAAGTATGGCTTAAAAATTTACACAATCAAATCAGTAAGGTGGTATGCAAGGATTCGCACTCCGTGATAAATAGTTTACGCTAGACTTCAGGACTCAACTGTATGCATACACGCTATGCGATTTATAAATTTCGTACTGACGGTAGTGTCGTAAAAAACGGCCATACGGGAGGAGGTAAAGAAGGAAAGGAAAAAAGTCATTATGAAACGGTCTTCTGTCACCAGTTGACTCCAAGGGCAAACCAGACGCTACCTTTGTTTTTTGTTCAGGAAATGCGGCGAAGGCATGCACGCAACATAATGAAAGACTTTAGACCGAAAACCCAGTTTTCCACGACTGAATGAACACTTGACTACCAAAGACGATTGCGTAACGCCTATGCCGTATCCGGAGGGAAGCAATAAGCTACATTTGCATTGCGAAACTAAAGGTGACACTTCGAACACCGAAAAACAGCAACAGCAGGACGGTGAAATATGCGCAGTGGAGATTACATTGAAGCTAGACTCTTTCATTCCTGGTTTAAGATTATTAGGTACCAAATGAGAGCGTACAAAACGAATTAGAAATTCAAGCATATTCCAGGCAATTGAGCGCGTAAACAGACAGCGAAAAGGACAGGCTGGAAGCAAGTATTGAATAGAAAAAGACACGACAGACGAATGCTCTCATTCAATAGCGAATATATAGGTAAATAATTAGAGCACGCATTAAAAAAATAATAAAGGTAAATTATGGAATTATGACGGGTGATACAGAGAGTCCTGCAAGGCTATAATAACACGATAGCTATTGGAACATTAATTTGACATCTACACCTACAGTCATCCAGCAAATCAATCGTGGGATTGACGATTGTCTGAGGTGCTTATCCTGAAAAATCATTACAATTGAATAACGTACCTAATTAAAAAATCAGGAAAAAATGTGGCAAATTACTGTGAGAGAGATAGAGGTCCCGGGACCCAGCTTCCAACTAAGGCCCCCAAAAAGATTTTTTCTTAAGAATTGTGCATTGGTTAGAATGTATAAGCAGGGTAAGACTCACTTTAAATAGCGACCCTTGCTCCCAACTATGTAGCTATATTACTAAATATGCGCTATATCTTTGACAATAATAATTTAGGTAAATTAGGTACATGGAGCACCAAATGAGAGCAAACTTTGGTTCTCTGGATAGCCGTTAAAAAAACGCTCCCCTAAATTTGATGCCAGAGAGGACAACAAATGTATTAATGACAGCGGTTCTGACTCGAGAAAAGCAAATAAACATGAATGAGGAGTGTATGTCAATGAGAAGTTCATTAGGACATTTACGGATATGAATCAAGTATGAAGTGTATCCCTTAAATATACGCGCTTACACCTATATATGATATAATGACTAATATAACAACACGATCATTTAAAACCTTTGACGAGGTAATTAGGGAGATGAGAAGAACAAATAAATAGAGAAAAAAGCCATGTCTCACTTTAGCTTGCATTGGTCCGTTCACGAAATCAATATAAGGTCATTATGTCATTATTATAAAAAACGAAATATCAGCACTTCCAATGTCAATGGTTGAACGTCGAATCAATAGTTTGACTTGAATTGGTAAGCCGAATGTTCCTCGCTGTGTACCTTCCAGAAAACCTAAATACCTACTGGAAATGATAGTAGTTCCATTCCTGTTTGAGAATGTTCCTCACGAACATACAATCCTGAGAAAAATATTTTAAAAAACTGAGGAAAAGGAGTATCCAATCATTTGAGGGGTAATTTGAATGGCATCAAAATTTTAAAAGAATAAAAGATAACCGAGGAAAAAAATGTATAGGTTCGAAGCCAAAATTTGTCTGCCCTTCAAAATTCACCTTTACGCTTCCCATAACGGGATATCCAAAAATTTTGGGTTGTTGAAAATAGGGACATTATCATAAGTTACATAGGACCAGAACTGCAGGGTATAGCTCGTAACAGGGGAGAATATCTAGCTATCTGTATTCTGCTTCAAGTATAAAATATGGAGATAATCGGAGGCTACCGCCCGGCGCGCCGGTCATACCTGGAAGTTTTACGACAGGGAAGTAGGATCCAAGCGTTTAACATTGACCAGTAAACAAGTTATCAATAAAAAATAATAGATACATCCATTTAGAAGAGGCTAAAAGAAGAATTCACAGACAAAATGATGAACAACAGGATTGGATATTATCAGTCATCAGAACAAATGCAGTTATATTTCTGAAAGTCCAACAACTACAACTCAGACAAGGTATGTTAATAATATGGAAAAGAAGAACGTGCATATATGACACAAAATTCATAGCGACTTAAATTAAGATGGAGCAAAAGTAATTCAAGTCATTGAAATATGGCCAGTGCCCTATAGGCAATCTCAGTTTCTCATTTTTTTAGTTTTAATACGCTGGGGTTACTTAAAAACAGAACAAGCTAGCCTAAAAAAAGCCACTGGAAAAATAAAAGCACCAAATGAAAAACATTTCCCACCTATTTTGACTGGTTTGTTGGGATAGTCAACGAGTTTCAAAGAGGATGGGTTGAAATTACAAAGGAAAATGCCAATGCAGACGGATCCCGGACAAGCAATCATAACCATCCCCACTGTTCTTAAGAACAATCATATCTTCGTCCACAACCAAGGTAACTTTACAGCTGAGGACCGTGAGCTTACCATTACTCCAGCAGGCATCAGATTCTTAAGTGTGCTACGGCGTGAAGAAATCGCTTTTCGTATGCACAGGTTGCGGAATTTATTCTGCCTTTCGCAAAACGGACATTTAAGTTGAACAAGTAATTTAACAAGGATAACGAGGATATACTTAAGTTTATGTTTAAAATTTTTATTTCACTAATTTTATACGTTCGTTATTAAATGGTCATTGTTGTATTTATGATTAATAGCAATGATTAAAAACTCGCATGAACTCTAAATTGAACTCGTAAATCAGTATAACGAGGATAAGCATTCTTGAACTAAAATGTAAACTTTACAGTAAAAATGAGAGAAAATGATGAGTAAAAACGCTCGGCTGCAGACGGAAAGGTCTCGAATTCAAATACAAAGAGAAGCATCCCGACACCCTTAAACATATCCTCTAAAACCGAGAAGGTACAGGGAAGCAGCTCAGAATATGATATTCATACGCCTATACCTTAAAATGAGGTGAACTCAAGCATCAGCAATACAAAACAACCTTCGATTTAAATCACTCAGTGAGCGAGTTCAAGGACAATAAAAAAGGTTTACATTTCAATTCAGTTTTTCTCGAACCCTGAATAATTACTGCAGCGGCTGCGGTCCAATGGTATGACTTCCAAACACCAAAGCAACGACAAAAATAGTCCCAGTAATGATCCATCATCTAGCCGCTGATGCTGTCACGAATATCAAATCAAACCCCAGGGCCTTTGTCCGGGTCACGTTTGACGCCTGTAACCATGGCCACTCCCACAATCCTCTCTAGCAACCTAACACCGACAATCACAGCGCGATTTCCCCAGAATGCCCTCCGGCAGGAAACGTGATGTTAGCGCAGCGTCGATCTTCCTCCAGGGGATCGATAAAATCGGATTCAAATTCCACAGTCCCAACTCACCCACCACCAGGAGGATCACCTTTCCCTTTCGAAAATAAATTAAACAAAAATGAAAGCATGATAGTGGGGAAAACGTCGTTCTAAAAAAATATATATATGCTCCAGGGATAGCGCTTCGCAAATAGTAGCGATCCGAACGAGAATCTTTACGTAGTTGATTTCCATAAAAGAATTCAAAGATAAAAAAATGATCATGAGCGCAAACACAAGGGATATAGAGAGTAGCGATTCAAAGAACATTAAGGCCAAGCAGTTGGTGAACCAAAGGCATATATCACTGCAATGAGACTTAAAACTCGTAGAAGATAAAAGAAGAGATAATTATTTTTTTTCTCTTCTTATTTTGACCTTGTTTAATATAAGTTATAATATTTCCTGGATTTTAGGTCAATGTAAAACAAGTTATAGCCAACGTTTCGATTTATTTTAAATCATCATCAGGGCTATGAAAGAAAAAACATGAACAATATAAAATACAAAGATAACAACGATATACAAATAAGAGAAGATAAGAGGAGAGTGAGACTTAATGGCTAACCAGTAGCAGATAGAGAAAGAAGTTCAAGGGGGAGGCGCAAAAGATATCTTAAGCTACCTTTACGTTAATCGGAATGAAAAATAATCAAGTCACATACAAAGTTTAAGAAAGTTTTATTTAAATTGATTATACACTCATATAAGACAATGCCATCTCATGATATAAAAAGTTACAACTGTGATTCAGCAATGTTTGGCAATGCGGGTGGCCCCGCAAGGGGGGGCCAACAAAATAAAAGAGGACATACACAGCAGAAGAAATCAAGGAGGAGACCATTGATGGGAAATCAAAAGGTCGGCGCGAGAATCCCGTTTCGCATGAAGTATCGTAGAATCACCAGCGATGGCAGAAAAAAGAAAGGAATTTGAAGTACAATAGCCCAAAGTAAAAAAAAGCAACAAAAAATACTCAGAAATACTTCAGAGAGGATATCGTAAATTAGACAATTTTAAAATTTCATGAGGCATCTTCAGGTAACAGGTGACAGTTCCTAATAATCTCCGATATCATAAAGGCAGCTATCAGAAAGAAAATTTAATAACGCCCGATAACACAAACTGAGAATAAAATAGCCAAAACTAAAATAATTAACCTACAAAAACTGAGAAAAAAACGCTATTAA
Source organism: Ischnura elegans (assembly GCF_921293095.1). NCBI lineage: Eukaryota > Metazoa > Arthropoda > Insecta > Odonata > Coenagrionidae > Ischnura > Ischnura elegans. Next base: position 96,669,772 of record NC_060253.1, read on the forward strand.
TTTTTTTAAATTCGCTCAACATATAAAACTGGTGAAAAAAGGTGGTTTCAGCAAATTGTCGATTATAATTTACGGCTTTGTAACCCAGAAATTCATTATGTTGCCATATTAGGCTTTAGTACATCAAAATATCAAACGACATGTACATTTTCCACGAACAAGGATGATGATACTTTATCATAAAATATCAAATTTACATAGGAAACCATCAAAACAATACAAAACAATGACAAAAGCTATTTCTGTCAATAAACAAGAAACGACCGATGAGGATTAAGGCTCAGAGAATATGTGACATTTCTCGACAAGTGAAAGCTGAATGATGGATATTTCAAAATTCTTTCACTGCCGCATTAGGGGCAAATATTTTTTTTGCAGATGTACGGGTTGAAGTAGTTCATGATGATGCTCATATTATGAAAAGATGCACACCGATAAGCAATGATAACATCATCTTGACGCTGAACGAAGTACACTAATCTACGTAGGATAAATATGAATTTGTTTGAATTTAGTAACGCCATTCCTTTTCCGTCCATAATCGCAATATTTTACCAAATGCAACTTAAAGTAAAAAAATTGAAATACCTCAATTAACATAGAACAGAATTTTAATAGCAACGATGGACGAATTATAAGACGCTCATAGCTATATGATACGTTTATGATTAGGGATAATATTTTTTTCAGAAGAAACCCGATTATTACAACTAACGACGTACAAATTTCAATCGCGGAAATGGTTCAATAGCGGCGAAAATGCTCATAACATTTACGTGACCACAACTACATAAGTAGTATTTTTTCTCTAACTTGTGCGAAATCGGAGTCTCAAACTTAAATTAAATGACCTTAACATTTTTGATGATACGAAACACCTCGGTTAAAAGAGTTTACGACCCTATGGCATCGAGAGATTTAATTACCTTAACATTTTCAGAGAATAAGATCTTGAATTCGTGTCATTTCTCGAGATATTTTGTTTTCCCAATATTTATCGAAAGTAATTTGAGAACGAAAAAATAGGCAATATTAAAATACAGTCGCAATCTCACTATCTTACTGGATAACACAGGGGGAGGGCAAATGGAAGAAATTTGATTTGGTTAATACTATCCATCATTCACTTCAGAGAGGACATCGTTAATTAGACAACTTCAAAATTTCATGAGGCATCTCCAGGTAACAGATGACAGTTCCTATTAATATCCTACATCATAAAATAATCTGTCATTAAATTTGAACCTTGCCTTTATGTTGATGTTTGATGCCGAATACTGCATAAAACTCCCTTTAATGGTGTCCCAATTGTCTTAGGCTGCAGCTCAAAGAGAAGCCTGTGAAACAGTGTACCCATATATATTTCCATTGCACCACAAATATTACAGTAAAAATTTGAGTGAACAGACGAAGTAATACGTTTGGATCTTATGAAATACAATTTTTCAGAGTGCAAAACTTGAATGCAATCCAAATAGGGAAAAGAAAAAATGCACGGCCATAAATTCTTTTCATACGACACCAACTAGGAAAAGATGATTTCCTTGCCTCTGAGAGAATGAAAACGGATTGCATCGTGCCTCTCTGTAGTACACCACATAAATCCAACGACGCGACCCGGAGGGCGGAAGTTAACCGTTTCAGATGGCTATCGTGGAATTTTAAAGGGAGCGGTTTTTGTTAATTAACGGTACCATTTGGAGTGGCGAAAATACAAAACTGTAGGTACTCTAAATCAATTCATCAACAGGGACTGAATACAAAATAAACCGTATTCTCACATAAATTTGTAACCAAATGTATATAAAAGTAATTGAGGAACAGAGTTAAACGAAAACCAAGACAAGCTAGGGTGGTTTAAACCGTAATTGCTGGTCACGAAAACCCACACTAATAACTACGTCGATAAAATACTGGGTCCATGATACACCGAAGGACAGATTTGGGAGAGATAGATCTATTAGCAGAAGAAGCCATGGAAGAATTTTATCTTACATTTCTGCCTTCTTTTAAATATGGTTTGACTCACTACTGGCTCGTGACTTATGGAAGATAGAGGGGAAAAGACATGTTTTTCGATTCCTTAAATAATAAAGACTCCTTAATTTTTCTTTAAACGTACTACTTAGAAGAATATCAGTATGGTCATAACTTATTTATAGGGTTGTTTCCTTCATGTTAAATGACTAATGTACTCCACTGACTGAAATATCAATAGAACTAATTCAGGGGGTATAATTCTTTTGCGTTTTATCCTAAGATATCACAAAATAAATGCTAGTGAGGAATTTCACACTGTCTATTGTCAAGAACGGACTGCTTTTCCGACTTCGATTTTAGCGCTAATTTCTTAATGTCTGCACCTTACTTCCACATAGAGATAAGTTCGAAAATTAAAATAATCCAAATAACTCCATATGGGATGAAACCTACAATTATTGTTGAATATGCAACACATTGTTAAACCGATGGTAAAGGGGAAACGAAAGATAGAACAGAGGACAGACATAGAGGAGTACATATTTAGTCAAAACATGATAATTCATTTCAGCAGTAAGCCCCAAGTCCCAAAATATTTACCAAAGAACCAAAAAGATTTCAGGAAATAACAATAGATGAATAAAATTTTATCACTACTTCTTTATTGTAATGATTAGAAGTCGGAATCCGATTTATCTTCGGTATACTCAACGGATGGTGCTTCATTTCAAATAACTTTTCCCTCCGGGCGACGACGCATATTAAATTTCTACAGCAATGAAAATGAATTAAGTGGTTAATTGATTGCAATACAACAGCTTGAGCACAAAAATTTGTTAGAGATAAGTTTTATTTTGTCATAATTCGGCTCTTATAGAACCAGAAGAAACGAGAACGGCAGCGGTTAAAAATATTCACAGCTAGCGCTGCTTACAAAAGGACAACTTTGACACACTCAATAACTTGCGCAATGATGCGGATTAGCTACCCTATGATTGGATATAACTGTTTATGAGGCAATGACCAAATACGCACGGATGATGTGCTCAAAGCTCTACAAACAACCCGTGTGGCATCAGAATTTTCTACGAAAAGGTAAACAGTAGTTACGAGAGTAACTTAACCCTAGAAGGGCACACTGGGGTCCAGTGGACCCCAGGAGTTTTTTTCTTTGCTGTAACTTTTGTAATGCACAAAATATTGAAAGCTCATACCAATGTAAATTTCCTTTTATATCTTAGTAAAAGTTTCATGTGTGTGGTGATTTTTTCAACGTGCTTATTGCTTTATAATTTAATGTTGAAAATGGTCTGGGGTCCATTGGACTGGTGTGCACTTCATGAAATATTTTTGAAATTGCGAAAAAAAATTAACACATTTGTTTATTGCCTTTTTTGCTGCAAATACATTTGTTATAATGGTATTTATACGTTTATAGTAATTAAAATGTCATTTATCATTTTTTATCACTTTGGGATATTTGAGGACATCAACTTTATTTGTCAAATAACTTGGTTTCCTCTTTTGCAAATAATTTAGGAACTTCGGAGTGAAAGACGTACGAACATACTTCAATGGAATTGATTGTAGAGCAATAGTTTTGAACATATATTACTCATAATAGTAAACTATTCATCAAACATTGACGTTTGAAATCATTTGGAGATCGAAAGAGAGAGCGAAATTTGGTTTCGGATCTGCCTGGATCAAAAGGAGCAGCGCACGACGTCAAAACTCCCCGGCAAGCTTGGGAATTACTGTTGGATAGCGCTTTACGAAATAAAATAATGACGCACACAAATGAGGAAATACAACGGCAGCGTCAAAATGTCACAATTCCTCAATCGTACCACGGTGATGTAGATGTTGAGGAGATTGAGGCTTTTTTTGGACTTTTATATTTTTCTGGGGTGCAGAAGACGTGCCACACAAATTTGTATGAACTGTGGTCAACTGAGTTTGGATCTACGTTGTATCAATGCACCATGTCTCTTCACCGATTCCTGTTTTTGCAGTCAACCTTGCGTTTTGATGATAAAAACACGAGAATGCAGCGCAGAACGATCGATAAATTTGCGCCACTTCGTGAAATTTGGGAAGGGTTTGTAGATAATTGTAAGAAATGTTACACTCCTCATGAGTATAGTACAGTAGATGAACAACTTCTCGGTTTTTGAGGCCGTTGCCCCTTTCAGATATACATGAAAGGAAAGCCAGATAAGTATGGCATAAAAATTGTAAGGATAAATGATGCAAAAACGTTTTACATGGTAAATGCCTATCCTTACATAGGAAAAATAGTTATGAAACTGTTCCGACATATTATGTACGGACATTGTCAGCACCAATTCATGGCACGAATAGAAATATTACGTGCGACAATTGGTTCACTTCTGTTGAGCTTGTAAAGAAGATGCTAAAAGATTATTCAATAATGATGGTGGGCACCATTCGTAAAAACAAGCGTCAAATTCCAGTGGATTTTACAAGAAGCTGTTGTTCAATCTTCACGAATTGCCTTTGACCCTGACATGAACCTGGTGTCTTTCACACCGAAAAGAAATAAAATAGTGCTTTTGTTGTCATCTTTTCATTTGGATGGAGCTATAAATGAAGACAATGGAAAGCCCGAGATTATTTGCATGTATAATGCCACTAAAGGAGGAACAGACACATTTGATCAACTGTGTCATGAATATACAACAGCCAGAAAAACCCTTCGATGGCCAATGCGGATTTTCTATGGCATGCTAGACCAAGCTGGTATAAACGCAATGGTTCTTTATTCTCATATTGATAGTAATGAAAAAATAAATCGGAGAACATTTTTGAAAAACTTGGCTTTGTCACTCATCAAACCTCATTTGCATCAACGGATTTTGAAAAAAAACCTGCGTTCTTCAATCAGGAATACTACTGCGGAAATTTTAAAAATTGAAATATCAGCAATTGATAAACCTGAAATCCTTCACAGCAAAATACGATGCAGCTCATGCCCAAGGAATAGAGACAGAAAAACAAGAATTATATGCTCATCGTGCCGCGCTCCGATGTGTGACGAGCACCGAAGTTATCTGTGTACTACCTGTACTGGAGTGAGAAATTAACAACAAAGCATTTTTTTTCTAAAAATTTATATTTTACCTGTAAAATAAATAATAGTAATGTACATTTTGGAGCAATAGGAAGTCCTAATGAAATTTGTGAAAAAAAAATTTAAAAAATACACTGGAAAATTTTGTTGTTTTCAATTGTTAAAAAGTAATACGTTTTATGGAAAGAAAAAATATGAAACATTTTTTTACTTGAACTACACAATGTAATACTTAAGCTGGTAAAACTATTTGTCTGTACATCTAAAACATTCATAAGAGTAAATAAAAGTAGGATTGGTGACTTTCTTAAAGAATTTTTATGTCTTTAGAATGAAAAATATTTTTTTACTTTCATTTTAATATGTTTAAATAACTTATATTTACATATTTGTGTAAGAAACACTTCTATTATTGATATTTACTATATTAATAGTAAAAAAATATCAGGGGGTTAAAATTAAAAAAATTTTAAAGTTATGGGGTCCGCTGGACCCCAGTGTGCACTTTATGATTGAAAAAATAAGTGTGCACTTCTAGGGTTAAACATATTCAAGAAAAACCCGGAGAAACCTATTCAAATTCACACACGCTTGCAACTACTTCCAATCGGAAAAAAGGCTGACCACATAGATATGAGAATAACACAGAAGAACAGAATTAAGAACATGAAGATAATAATGCGGCAGTGCCATTGAGATTTAATTCAAAGAAAAAAAACGAAATATTAATACTATGTAAGGTATATTTGCAACTACATACTTTAACTATAGACTGTATGTAACGACGATAGACTTAAAAAGATGCACAATTCCATAAAAAACTTGTTTAGAACCTTCCTAACGAAGTACACATGATTTTCGGGAGTGTAACAAAAGTATTCCTCTCTTATTGCACACACATACCAATCGACTGCCCACTTTTGGAAAACTTGGGACTTCTATATTTCTTTATGGGAAAAATTTCAAAAGAATCTTACGATAATTCTACAGCGTGGGTGGAAAATGTGGATTTAAATCAGAATGTTAAAGTCGTTTGTTAATAAAGGCATGCGCAAAACCATAGGATTTGAGCTATAAATTGTACGTATACTGATACGTACTTTAGCCTACATAATTTTCATCTCATCCATAACTATCGATGTATTCATCAATATTAAAATCGCACACTTTAGACGCAATTATTTTACTACGGGCGCACGCGAATTACGTTTGGAAGGTTATTGCAGTCATTATTCCCAAGGTCAGAAGAAGCACTACGGAAATAACAGGAGAGAAAAAAATGTTAATGATTTCATTAAACGAAAATGTTCAGATAACCGGTTTCAATACGCTCAAAGATCGATATTTGATTTGTTTAATATTTGTTTCCCATCAAAATATAAAAAAGATAGGCAAAAACCTATGATTGATCCAAGACAACTACGATACGACAACATTATGACAAAAATTATTAACATTTAATGCTTAGAGATGAAAATTTCATTCTCTTCTTTCTTTAACACATAGTCAAATAAATAAGACTGCTCAAAATCACACTCAGTTGCTAAAATGTAAAATGACAACATGACTTTACGCAGTGAGAAACGATTGCTATCTTTGCACATCAGAAAGAGAAAGAGCTAAATTAAAATGAATGGTATTCACATCAATAAATATTCAAGAGTAGCTATATGAACAAGAGTTTCGCAATTCTAACATCTGCTGCAGTTTCGCAGGCTCAAAGTAAAAAATATCCAATAAGAACAATGTCGGATTAACACGAGAGCTTGGATCCCAAAGTTTTAAGAATATATGACTACATAATGAGACTCAAAATGGCATCAAAAAAGTTGCGGACGTCTACTTATACGGAGTAGAGGAAGGCTAAAGAGGGCTGGGTTGAATTTTTAAAAGCACAATATTGAAGAGTGATCACAAAGGATTACAAATCAAGGGGATGGCCAGACGATGCCGGTATTCGCAAGGGGAGTTCCACAAACACATGTCAAGATTTAATTCATCACATAAACACCTGAAATCACTGAAACGTTATTTAAATATTAAAAACACCTCATTTATCGGGTACTTGGAAATGAGATATACTATGTTGAAATATACATCTTCACAAGGAATCGGTAGGATTTTCAAGCCTTTAGTGATAATAATAGGCAATGTGAACAATACATAACAAATGAAATAACCAAAGTCTACGAAGGATTAAGGTTAACTTTACGAGACAAAAAAGTATATTTTCATTTAATCCGAGATACGCATTGATGCGCGTCACATTCGTGTATAAAGAGAAACGAAATCGATTGAATGGAAAATATACTAAAAATGTCAAGAGACTCAAGCAATACAATCAAGAAATACATGACAGTGATAACCCGGGGACTGTTCCATTATCCTAGGCAAAGAAACAAGCACCAGGGACGTTCACGCGATTTAATCCGAGAATATTATTCACAGATCAAAATAGAGATTACATTCCAAACATATACTGATCGACAGCGCCCCATCGAAACACTGGACCAATTTCAGACCAAAAATTATCGACACTCCAAGCCTATACGAGAAATAAGTGTTAATGAAATGAAATATACGTATTTACAATCTAGCAGAATAGTTCTAGACTCGGAATACACCAGAAATGAAAACTTTAAGACCATCAAACTGATCACACGTAAATCCAGATTCTCTGACCAGATATTAACATGTAGTTATTATACGGCTAATAAGGCCGTTTTACACGGGGCACGCAATTGCACAATCCGGCCTGTGCACGAAGGCGCAGTAAAAGTTGCGTCATGTAACGCGGTGAATTACAAGAACGCATGCGAGAATGCATGGACGTGATTCGGTAAAACAGCCACTTTTCTCATTTCGTTCGTGCATTCGCGCAATTTTATGCCATAATGAGAGTTCAATGCAAATATAGCCTGCGCAATTACGCGTCCCGGGTAAAACGGCCTATGCCATGAGGATGATTTTTCATAATAATAAATTAAATACTATGGAAGTATACCGGTCACTCGCAGGCCTCTAATCACTTCAGCTCAACGCGCCTCCTCTCAACACAGAAATATACCTACTCAATTCCTACCTATAAATTATGAAAACCGATTGAGCGTTTTCATAACTTTTCAGGGGGATTGAAGAACAAGAAACGAACAGAACATGGGATTGACCCCACAAGAATACACTGGGCATCCATTTCATCCATGAGATTCCTAATAGAACGGCAATCAACTTAGACAAGGAAAGAATGCAAGCATGGAGGTAATCTTTGACGACAGGTAAACAGAATCCAGCGTCTCTTGGCTGAGTATGGAGAGACGGTGATTTAATAACAAGTGGTGGGGAGGCACCGTCAGCCTCGATCGCAAGACGCCACTGAACTCTGGCGGGGCAAGAGCGGAAGCTGAGCGAGTCCCGTTTGAGCTTGAACTTTCGTCTTGGAGGCGAGCATTGAAAGTGCTTTCCTGTTATAGGCTTCGATAGAGCAGAATCAAAGGCAAAAAAAAGTGAGGTCTGGAGTGAACGAAAGGAGTAAGCGTCGAAAGTGAGCAGGGAGCAAGGGAAAAGAAACGCGCAAATGATCAATAATAATAACAATTATTATTATTATGAAGACATTATCACAGGGACTATACACGTAAAATTGATTTTTATTTACTTTTACAGAATATTTCGCAGTTCTTCAAAAATTTTCGCTGAATATTCATCTTAACATAAAACATTACAGTTGAATATATAAATTATAAATAATTCAGTGAAATAACAACGTAAAAATAAATTTCAACAAATATGAAGCATCATCAGAACGACACGCTCCGAATAATCATCATCTGGGAAAATCTGCTCAATCACGACATAAACCAACGACATAAACCACTTTTAAACTTAATTTATCGATTGCCATTCTCTTCACATTTTCATATTTCTTTCATTTGATGCTGTAAACAATACGGAACTTAAATATTCTTCTACCCCTTTCACCTTCCATCATTCCATGTAATCCCTGCTTCAACAAAAATATCACCCTCTCAAACAGTGGCTTATCCAGCTCATTTTCCTTATTCCAATGGCCAAATCTGCTCTCCTCCAAGACTATGGACAACCCCTTGTTCCTTCATTTAAGTTTTACTTTGTTCGGATGACGTTTCCCAAGCCTCTGGCGGAGGACCGCGGGGCACAAGTTGCGAGCCACTGCACACTACATCAACCAGACACCCAAAATTAGCAAGGAACAAACACGCACAGCGCACACGATCAATGAACCGAGTGAAGGAACGAGAATTAGCGGATGCAAAAAAAAACTGAAAAGAATAAAGAATCATTAGGAGGACGCTGGGATGAATACGGCAGTGATGGGAGATAATTTGAATGATAAGGTCTGGATGAAATGGAGTTGATGGACGGAATATCAAGGAGCTTAACACCACACCCTTACGCTGCCTACGTCAGAGACCCAGACTTATTCAATCTAAAAATCAGGATTAAAAAAAGTTTTCGAAATGCGTCGTAGGCGGAAGGCCTATTATTAAATATGTAAGGCAGTGAATACGAAAAATATGTAAAAACAGCGATGTATCACAATGGCCATTAAAGACTACATAATTTCTCAGTCATATTGCGGTAGGCTGACTTTCCCGTGGAATGACATCAGGACTTCGCTATGGTGCAGATAAAGATGATAACGAAAGAATATTAGGGAGCTAACAGACCACCGTATCTATTGAAGAAAGTGACCTTGAAAATAACAGGAAAATGGTAATGTTACGGACATAAGCTTATCCATTCAATCAAAGAGATCACGATCCGAGGGAAAGCTACCAACAGTAAATACTTTTTTCCCCATGAAGTAAGAGATATGGTCGCCAACTTAGGGATTTTTCTCTCCTAAAAATTCTCGACGACGGAAAACTTCATCTAATAGGAAGCTGGAGAACTTTTTAACTTCGTTAGGTTCACTAATATATTCGAAGGGCGCTTTTTAAAATATGTTAGTGAACCTAACAAAGGTAATTCTTCATTTTTATGAAGTTAAACAGATTACCATTCGCAGTCATCATCAATCGCAAAATCCTATAGATGAAAGAATGTCAATTCATAGTTTGGATGGTGCTAAAAATTCCAGGTAGTGATGTTTGAAGGACTACAGGCTCGCATAAAATAGAATTCCTATTTCCAGTTTCTAGCAGTTACATGATAGGAAGCCTACACGCACAAATTACAATTTATTTCAAGAGTTTGGTAGGGTAAGGGGATATTATAGGAAACACGTGGACGGCTATTTGAATAGATTTAATTTAATTTATTTTTTAATTTAAGTACTTAAAAATTTTCTAATCTCCCAGTTTTTTCGGTTTCGCAGTTTTCGATTGACCACACTGCACGATATTCCATGACAGTAAAAGGACACTGAGCAGACACTAATTGAAATGGCAATCTGGTCTCGGACGCGATCACTCATCTTGTTTTGGGAACTAATTTATACTGCACGTTTATAAGCAGCCTCGCCAGTGGTCAACAGGCGGATGGAATGGAATCGAAAACTCTCCCGGCCATAGAACAACGTTTGTGAGATATGGACGGAAACCAGAGGAGTTTTGTCCGGATAATTAATCACCGGCTAGTATCAAGCAAAATGAAGAGAACATTCCAAGTAAGGTCATTCTTCACGCGTGTAATGGGAGTTCAAAATGAAGGAATTTTAATGAATCACCGCGCACACAGCACTACGAGTCAAGATGAAAGCAACCACAACGAATATCGCTTACTACGAGCATGACCATTATCGCGACAAAATCTAATTAGCGCTGCTCACCTCGTAGTTTACCTTCAAGCACACTCATTTGAGACAACAAATGATAAGTACCTGGAATTACTTCCATATTTGCTTTTTTTATTACATTTACTCACACTTTCCAAGTATTCTACAATAATTTTTCTACGTGAACAATAGGCACATTCATCACCACTTATGAATTATCGCGTAGCTTCCGCAATCGTTCAATGTACCAAAGACCAATGGCGCAGCGAGGGGGTTGGGGTATAAACCTCTCCAGAGCTCAGAGAAATTTCAAGTTAAATCCATTTTAGTTAATTAAATTGATATTACTTATATAATAGTGTAATAATCAATAAAATATCCCTCAGAAAGCCGTTATACTCACCATTATAACTATTTATCTGAAAAATTTTCTGGGGGAGGGCCCCCGCACCTCCCGCTTTCCCTGGCGGGTATTCCATACCCCCAGACACCCCAGTATCAGTGGCGCCTAAAACCCCCATAGCCTTATTTCCCAGTTGTGCCCCTGCCAAAGCCTACCAATCAGCCTACTTTAACCCTTGCTCATAGTAAAGGGAAAATTATTATTTCCGATTGTAAAGTAGCTGATAACTATTAGCTTTATCCCCTCTAAAAACTATATTTACAGCTTTTTAATTTATCATCAGCAAAGAAGCCCTAAATATAAGTTCTCTGAAAGAAACGCATTTAAATGGGTGTACAGAAATCACCACCCACGTCATGGACGGGTATAGTGATCCGAACTTCACAGAGAAATAAGCCATTATCAGGGCTAATGACAGAAAGTTATATTCGTGATGACGTGATGCATCAAATTAAGAACTTTTCATTGTCAGACCCGACGTTTGTAAATACAACATATTAAAAATCGATAATAAATTTGTCGCTTTGCACTCATCGCCGCGCTTCGGGCATTTATGAAAACCTATTAAGATGCGCCCCTAGAGGCAACAAAAATCAAGCTTCTACGGGATGGAACGAGGCCTCCTTATGGTACTCCCTATAAATACAATACTGCCAGGTGTGACTCGGAGACGCGTGTTCGCAGTCAAACACGCTTCTCTATTTTCCGCCAGACTGAAACTGCATTTCCCAACGCCTCCCGACTTTCGCACCCCTTCCAATGGACCATTATCGGATATGCATTCCCCAAAGCATCCATCGCCAGCTGCGCTCGCCTCGCGCCTGGCCGCGCGCGAGGCGCCCATAACCGTTTTGCGCCCTCCGCGCCGAGGACGGGCTCGATTTGCGCAACGCCACCCTCTCTTCCCCGAACAGCCCGCATGATATACACGGTGACGCAATCCCCCCCCACATCATTTTGCAAGGGACCGTGTGCAAACATTAACCTTTTGCGCACGCGACAACGCTCGTTACCCACCTCCCTCCCACTCCCATCTCGGCTCCTTTGCTTTATATCCCGTCGCACCAACCGACCGAATTAAAAAAAAAGAGGGGAGAAAAATACCCAAAAATAAAAACCACGAAATGAGTACGAGAGAAGAATAACGGGAAGATGCGTCGTCCCAAAATGAGAAAAAAAAAGCGAGGCGCGTGCCCGCAAAACAGTGCGTTGCCCAAAGGGGTTGAGAGAGAGAGAGAGAGAGACAAAAGGACGCGGCAGATTGAAGGAGAGGATGTGAAGAAACGCAGCGAAAAAGAAGAAGAAGAAAGGGAGGAGAATGAGAAAGGGTAGGTCTTGCTGATGACTCTTTCGCGGAGTGGGGCTTGATGAGCAAGAATGCAAGCGAGAGTGGAATGAATGGATGGAGTATGGAGCGGAGACGGTAGTGAGGGAGGCGAGGCGATTGATATGACGTAAAGAGTGTGAGCTGGGATTACTCCCAAGGCGGGTGGGCACGGCAAAACGCGAACTGAGAGATGGGATGATCCACTACCCCTTGAATACGAACATTCATAGAGGACAAAACGAGGATTTAACAACAGTATTCTTTCAGTAGCGTGGCCAGGATTTTAAAATTGAGGGGCAGGTTTATCGGAGATATCGGGACCCTTCCGGGGAGTATGGAAAACACCCCATTGCAAAGGGAAAATTTTGGGATTTTTGATGTTGAAAACGTGATCTTTAGGACTCAAAAATTGTAATTTTGTACGATTTTTTTATTAAAATGAAGTATTTAATATGCATAAAATAAAGTTATAAAGACTCACGGGGGAGTTGAAACCCGGAAACCCCCCCCCCCCCCCCGTGGCTACGCTACTGTATTCTTTGCATTTCGGCAATCTCGTATAGAATACGATTCAAACCTGCCCCGTATTTTAAAGATCTACACTCCATCGACTTAGTGTTAAATGGAAACTAACAAACTGTAACTAAAAAAACTGTAATTATACCACTAATTACTAATCTCTGGTAAGTAATTAATATTCTGGTATAATAAGACCCCGCGACTAAGGCTTTTTGGAGTTTTGAAACTACGTCAACAGAAACTAATTAATTCCTCTTTTACTGGTCTAATATTAAAAGAATAATTTTGCGTATTTTCCCCAGCATTTCTAAAAAAAAGGCGCTCCCTGTTCCAAGAACCAAGACAAAAGGACTTACACAGAGCATGCCATCCTCAAAGTGAAATACTAAATTAGGCGCCATTCGGATACGCGACCCCAGGATTAGCAGGCGAGGACTATTCCCAACCGCCACCAATGCCGACGAACTATCCACTCATGCTTCTAAAACTTGTGGCAATACCTTATTTTATTCATAGATTATATATTTATTTATACTATAAACGCTTAATTAAAGCCACTAAAGCAGCGGTAGTCAGTGATGGTTCCTCTAGATGAAGACAAGAGCATTTTTGTGGTTTTAATTTTCCATTTTTTCGCTTTTATAAAGCCATTCCCGTTAGCACTTCCATGTCAAATACTATTAAACTTGCGAAAGAAGATAAAATTTCTTGATAAAAAACGAATACCGACCTGAACAATGGAAGAAAAATAACGGAATAAAAAAGTAGCAAATGTGTGTCAGTAAGTTGCGAAAATCAGTTTTTTCATTCCTTTATCTTCATATCAAGTGGTAAATGGCTGAAGAATAGGAACGTCACGAAGTCTGCAGCAAGAAAATTTGTAGTAAAGAATGAAGGTAGAGCGCAAAAGAAGAATGAATAAGGAAATAGAGTAGTCGAGTGTGACAACAAAGGGGAGGGGGGAGCGGAGAGATATAAACGAGGCCGGATAACATTCTCCTTGGTGAGGATATAAACAAGATGAGTGGCAACTAGCCATAGTAGGGAAGATTGGAGTTTGTCAAAGCAGATTAGGCAGAAGAAGTATGAGTAAATAACTCCAACTTATGAACAACTCCAAAGTAAACGAAAACTGAATTACTATGCAAACCGAGCAGCTTGAAGCATTACGAGGAGAGGTAGAGAGAATAACGCAAACATCACTACAACTTGAACTAGAGATCTAACTCGAACTGACTATTACTTTAATGTAACCTACTTTCATTTCAATTTGGCAACTTCATGGATGGATGATATTTAATAACAGTAAGTTTCAGCATAAGTCACGCCGAAATCATGAAAATTTTAAAGCCGTCGGAATTCCCTTGCAGATATTAATCGAAATCCACTTGCAGAGGGTAACTTACACAACAATTACCAAGGTGTAAATAAAACTTTTAGGAAGAACATTGCCTTGAGCTTCCATCAGCCCCGTTTAACAATAATGCACTCTCAATGATCAGAAAATAGTCTTCGAAAAGAATCGAATCCTCTCAATTGCAGATCCATTGACGCCGCGAGCATAAATCCATGCAATTTGTCACTAAAAACCAACAGAAGACCTACAAAAAGAAATGATCCAAGACGAAATATTCCCTGCAGGATGGCGTGGAATAAAAAAAAAACAGAGCCCCTCGAGCAGCACTAAACATTTTTGAAGAGAGTAGAAGAAGAGAGGGACTCATGGAGGAGGTAAAATGGGGTACACGAGGAGTTGAAAAGTGTTGAAAGGGAGGGAGAAAACGAGGGAGCGTTTGACCGTGGCATGCATGACTTCATTAAACCACCCCCTTTCAGCAGCAGCGCGGACGCCCGCGGGGGTCTCGCGGAGAGACCCCTGGCTCGTCCTAAGGGGGAGGAGACGAAGGAGCCTCGGCTCGCCTCAAGAGGTGCTGACGAGAGGGGACACCTCAGGGGGGGGGGAGGAGACCCTGGCTCTTCAGAGAGAGGAGCTGAAGAGGAAGAAAGGAGAAGGGGTTGGAGGCGAAGAAAAAGGAGGTTTAATTGCGTCCAACATGGAGGGCGGGCCTACGTAATGCTCTCGCCTCACACGGGCCTGCCTCCCCGCCGCGACCGTCCACCAGCATCGACGCGGCGAGGGAGACATCACGGGACAGACTAGGAAATGATGGAGGGAGAGAAGTGACCTCGAAGTAAATATGAAATAAGACCGATTTACGCAAGCGACCAATATTGAAACATGTGGCAGAATCCCAGATCACTTCATCCCTGATGACATTATCCCTCATGAGTCTGATTAGCATATTTCGGAGAAGGCGTTTGTTAACATTGTATTTATATCGATTGATATTTTATTTCTATCAAATTTAACATCCACGAAGGATTGGTATTCAGATCATATTAAAATATATTTCGGCAAATGTATTGTTTTATCGTTTCCAATTCTACGAAATGGCTTGACACTGTTCTAGGAGTATTGTCCAAAGCTTTTGCCTGAGTATATTTTGTAAATTTTTATTCTGTTGTTGGTCGCAAGATATTTGTTAGATCTATTTTTAAATTTATTTATGTTAGTAACAAGTGCCAGTTCATAAGTTACTACTTTTTTTGGAAAAATAGTGTAAATTGATAGAAGTGGATACTATGTATCAATCCTCCCCGGCAGAGCATGTTTCAGGCATAATAGTATGTTGGAAGTTTTCCACCACTAAAAAAGAGAAATTCCATTCTGATTTAATTTTACAGGACTTGCGCATCCAGAATAGAGCAGTCTATTACCGAACTATTTCGATTACATGACCTGAAGCTAACAAGGGTCGGAATCCGAGGACGTTTCGATAAAATTCGGCGAGAAGTTAACCCATTATAACCCAATGTTCCTTCTAAATAATATCAAAAATGTATGCACTTTTTGCTCTATTCAGGAAAAGATTTAAACTGCGAGTTATATTAAGCTGTAAAGTTAAATGGCGAAATATGTAGCTGCCACAATACTTATGATTGAGTGGAAGATTTTCCCATTTTTAAATTTAGAAGTCTTGAAATTTAAGTTCTCCCAGAAGCAGCTCTGGGTTAGAAAGGGTTAACATAACATTCCTCGCTTTCCTTCTCCGACTTGAGAAGACTCCGAAAATGTTTCAGCATATAGTAAATGGATTCCGCAGCCCTGTCTACCTGCAGTCACAAAAAAATAATGCTTGCAAGACGTAAATCCAATTCCAGAGACTAGAGACCGTTGAAATATGACAATACTAATGATACGTGTCATAGCATGGAATTACTGCCGCGCATATCACCTTAATTATGGCATTATAGAATTTTGCCGAGATATAGAAACTGACTTTGTCATAACCTACATATGATACTGAAACTGGCGTAAACTTTCAATAAAACTCTTCCAGTAAAGTAAATATTCAAGCAAGAAGATTCAGTTTGCATACAAAGAAACATACCAAAGTTTCTATATTGCTCTGATTTACAATACTTCAACTAAATGTACAGCATTAGATATTTAATCAAATACTGGTACAACTTCTACGCTCAAATACAGAATCGCAATATGAACTCAGGGCTTTCTCATTCCGAACTCTTACCATCCTCTGAAATGGCTTTCCCAAGCAAAGGATTCAAGAAACAGGATATTATTCGGGATATTGATTCCAAAGAGATGCCTAATGATCGTAGCGCAAAATGAGAGGATGTTAATGCTTTCGGGAAGCAAGCAAGGATACACTAATCAGGATGAAAATTCGGCGAACGAACAAAAGCAGGCGGGTAATTAAATTTAGCGACTTTTTATGCCACTGGTACTAAAAGAAATATAATTTTCATGAAATTGTAAAATCAAAACAAATCCGTCAGTATCAAACTAAGCATAACATTAACGTATACAAGGACCAATGTAACCATTAACTATCGAAAATGGAAGTTCATAAACATTAAATAATGAACAAGCTGAATGGCACCCCTACTACAATTTTATTTTACTTAACAAACCGAGATGGTAGAAAAAACTATACCATGCATAAATTACGCGAGTAAGGACGCCAGAGTCATTTGACCACGAAACAACATGCATAGCGTGACAAAGTTGATGCAATCAGTGGGAGAAAAAAAACATTCAGTACGTTATTCAAAGCCGGGATTGTGGGTATGAGACATAGACAAAATGGGCTGCCTGCGAAAAGTTAGAAATCACTAAGGAAAGCTGCTTTCGCTACCTCGATCAAAACAGTAAGAAAGCATCATATACAGAGGGAATGGAAACACGAATTGATTTCGAGAGAGGTTATAAACATTTCACTCGTAGAAGTAAGATGAATTCGCGATATGACTTCACTCACAAAGTAAGAACGTCAAGGCACCTTAAGAACTACAACAAGATCAAGGTGAGCAAATCAAGATCAAGCTCTGAAAGGTGTATCGATAACGGGTAAATACGATTGCTGAAAATTGCGCTTGGAACAGTAAAAAGGAAACAAAAAAACTGTATATTTATTCTGATAATTTTATCCTCTCTAAAGCAAGGCTACTTTCTAAACACAAATTTCAAGAGACTACAAGTAACGGGGGCAGATGTCAAGATAGAACATCAAGTGATTAGATTTTCTAGCAAGAAAAAGGAAGCTGTTACGTAATAAGTTATCTACATCAGCTGATGGGGTTTCGAAAAACGTACCCCTGACTGATCCAAAAGGTGTTGCTAAAACGAAACGTACCTCTCCATTTCACTCCCTGAATAAAGCAGCACATCCTGTGAAACACGGCAGGGAGAGAAGATGAAGAATGCATATTCCAGATATTAAAGCAAGAAATAAAACGGCGATTATACCATCACATTCAATGCAATTATACTTCTACATTCAATACCAAATTTCACTTGATTTCACCACAAAAACCTTCAAGAACTTTCAGGGGTAGATCTACAAATAAATATAAAAGAAGGCCTTTTTCAGCACAGGATCCGAGCATCGAAAAGGACAAAATTAAAAAAAAATAATGAATGAAGGAGAAAGTTTTACGATGCTAAGAGAAACATCGTAAAAATTGCACTCTCATTAACAGTTTTTCTTAGAGGTTAACATCGTTACTTAAAAGACAATAGATAACGTTTGTTTTAATTGTAAATCCAATTAAGGTTCCACGGAGGAGGCAATTAGATGATTACTTTCACCAATCATATCATCCAAAAAATAATATATTTTTTAATAAATATACGGCATTTCACGAAATCGGATTCATCCCAATCTTCCTAGGCCACTAAAACCTCAAAAAATAGTTGGATTGTAGGTAATGACATCAGAAACCAAGAGAAAAGGATTCAGAAAGCTTCATTCCCCTCTGGCTGTACCACGACACCTTCCAAACCACCTGTGGTACAGCCCCACAAGTTGGAACCACTCCACTATTTCATTCACGTCCCTCAAATTTCCGTCGCGAGTGCCAGAGAGAGTACGCTAAAACGAAGGCAAAGACAGCCGACATGCACTTCAGAAAAACTAAACACGGGAGCCCGTGAAAAATCTTACTGATGAACATTGAAAGGATGTAATGAACCGATCCTTCATTAGTAATACATTGAAAATAGCAATTACGGAATATACGGGACGGGATCAATGACGGTAGGGCCTCAGGAAAGGTAAACAGGTGTCATCTGCCGAACTGAGAAGTTCCAGGAGCGATTCCACAAGGGAAGAAATCGAAATACGGCTGAAATACATCGCTATTAACATGGAAACAACGATGGAAAATCACGCACCCATTCCTGGAATCCTGTGAATAAGCATTAGCCATCGTAGAGGGCCGAAAATGACGGAAAACTGCCAGCCGATCGGACGACACATGAACCCAGGTCGAGTACAAATAAGCCATGTTGTTTTCGATAAACGACAAAGTACTTAAGCTTTCGTCAAATTACTCAAACTTTCGCGGTCCATGTTCCTCAATACTAATGGTTTTTGGGGTAACCCGTGTCAGTATTTTAAAATGGCCAACGTTTCCTCCTATGCCAGAGACCTCATCAGGGTCATTAGCCCTGATAAGGAGTGCGGCATAGGAGAGGAATCGTTTGCTATTTTAAAATCTTGACACGAGTTACCCAAAAAGCCATTAATATTTATTTAAACTTACATAAACCCAATGAATCGAGCCTTTAACTTCATCAGTCGTTTTCTACGAATGGATATACAACGTGTTCCATCCCCATAATGCTAGGACCATTCATGTAAATGGGAGATACCTTCCTTATTTCAGCGACGTTTGAACGAGGCAAAATCGCGAGTCCCCTGAAAAGCGTATAAACGGTAGTGCATTAGCACGGACTTGCAGGCATCGCGAATTTCCTCCACGAATATGCATTCAAGAAGAGTATGTAAGGCGCAAATTGAAGTGGGGGAACTGAGGTCGGTTCAATTAACCGATGCATGCCAAACACTCCGTCCCTTTTTCGTGGCAAAGAGGTAAACTGTTCTCCTACACCATCTTGAATGCTAAACCATGTGGAGAGTAGAGGCAAAGAAAGACCAGGCTTTGAAATGTACAAAGAACAAAATCGTCGGCAGCGGAATGAAGTTAAGTTTTCAATTATTTAGCGTTTCCACAGACACAGTTAAAGGAAAAAACTTGATTCTCATTTTCAATATAAATAGAAAAGAAGTCCTTCCGTTGCTTCAGATTTCCTATTTTCAACGTATCCACTACCTGTTAAAAATACAATGGCCTGTCATTCTAATCCTCAATATGATGATGTAACACTGACGAAGGAAGGCGAGAAAAGACTGGAGGCCCTCTAGAGGAGGAGAATCGGAAGGTGAAGAGGACAGATGGAAAGAGGTACAACGGAGCACTAAACTAGACATGGTGGGCAATGAGAAGACACTTCTAGATGAGATACGAAGCAGCCAAGAGAGTTTGGATGGAGCAAGTACTGAGCGGGTAAATGATATTAAAATACGTGCTAGAGGGAAAAATGTAATACAAGCGACGGATGAGGAAGAGAATACGATTTTTAAATAGTATATTAGGGAGTAGGTCTCATTCTGAATTCTATGGGGAAGTCCAGTAAGTGGAAGGAAAAGCCGGGGTAGCTCTCAAAATACTTCATGGAAGCCTAACTTAAACGGTAGCATACTTTCATAATACAATTTTACTAAGCAATTTTTTACATAATATAAGCGAATACCACATTCTTCGGATTCGAATGGTTTAATTGGTTCACACTATTAGTGACGTATTCAATAATCCGAAGAATTTAAAACGCATTTAATGTCAAAAAAAGTCTAAGCACGCTATCAGTAATGAGGATCAAGATCCATGAGAATATTGCGCTCATACCGAAAATGATTAGAATCCCCTCAGCCGTTGGGCTACCCTAAAACGGACTTTCAAACCAGAAACACATAGTTCAAAGAGGTAGGCTACAGAATAAACCACCCCGAGTCCACACCGAAGTGCAGGTATGACCATCAATGGGCCCCGCAATTCACTTCGTGGAATTCCTATGATGATCATACTACATGACGCCGGCTGGGATGAAAATATTGAAAGAGGTCTGTCACGCTTCACTTCGAGTCTGATTTTTTTCCTCCTAAAAGTGGTATCTCCAGCAGCTCACGGCTGGGTGAGCACCATTTCATCTCCACTGGGCTACACTAATGCACTCTTTGAGCCCTCCTCTTCGGAATCACGTAATATCCACCACGTTTGCCACTTCCCTCCTCCCGTCCCTTTCATTCCTATACACACACACATACACGTGAGCACCCACTCGAAATGTTTTATCCGTCGACGCGAGGAATTAATATTTTCGCTCTCTTCGTTTTTTTCTCTCCTTAAAACGTCGAATGTTTCAGGCGCAGGCACATTTCACGAGGGTTCCGCACCTCACACGAGCGAGGGTGACAAGGAAAAAGCTCACGCATCACGAGGATTAAATACCAAGTTCCCTCACGAATGCGTGGGCGAAAGCGGATGAAAACTCCAGTTAACGCCAGCAGTCGTGTCCTCAAGCCTACATCAGAATGGAGAGAAGCAAGTGAGTGAATGAGTTACTGGTAGTGAGTTACATCTTGGGTAATTTTGCTTATAGTCGTTACATTTTCAGACCATTACATTACATTAGGCATTACTTTCAGAAAGTAACCTATACTTACCAACGAAACACAAATGGAGATGACAAGAATTAATTTAAATCGTTTCGTTGTACAATCGACATTTTCCTGTGTTGCACGAATATAGAAACATCACCGTAGAAAGAAAATCACCCAGGGGATCGGAAAGATATATTCCTTGAACGATAATCGCCACATCGAGCCTGAAATTACTTCAAACGCCTTATCACTTCAGATTAAAAACGAAAATTACTTCAGACCGTTATGAAGAACACATTCCAATTAAAAACAAAAAAATGAAAAATAACTGCACAAACAGCTTTTGCGGAGAATATTCCTCAATGAATTCCAGCGAGACTTTGGTGCGAAATAAAAGCGATGCAGTGGAAAAGAGGAAAGAAATTTAAAACTACCAGTGATCCGAAATGTATCAGATGAGAGAGAGCACCGCGTGTGCAATTTAAAATCTCAAAGCTACGATATTTCTCTCCGAGGGCGAATGTGAGAGATGAAAGGGAAAACAGGTAAAAAGGGATAGGTACATATTAAAAATTGCTGTCCCATTAAATGGCGCTGTAGCGATGATGTGGGAATATGCTGTTTTATCCATTACATTTCATACCAAAGAATGAACAAGGATATGAGTGAAAAATAAACGCAGCACCATTTCCAAGCATTCGAAGACGAACACGTGGAGAGGCGAATATCAATATTACAAACATTAAGAAATTTTACTCTCCAGATAAAAATATGTACTAAATACTTTGGGTAACTTATACTTGTTATCGTTACTTGCTGAGACGGTTAAGAGAGATGCGCAAAAAATGGCTATGATTACTATTTACTTATGGTAACGGTAATGCTAAGAGTGCTTGAATAATAATTCCAGAGGGTATCGGAACGAAGGATTTTCGATAGGCGACAGCGTATTTAAGGCTAGCCTCCAGAGTGTTTAGGCCCATAAGAGAAAATTATTAAAATTTGCCCAGAAAAAAATCGCTCTAATGTAAAACATGGAAAACCAGATGTTGATATGATGTGATAAGTTATATTTTCCATAAAAAGGAAAATTGAATAAAATCTGGAAACTTAATCCGAGGCGTTCAAGTTAAGAGCAATAAAAATAAAAACATTACTCCAGGCGATATACAGCAATGAGCAACTTAAAAGAATATAAGGAAGAGCAAAAAGGATTCTAAAGATTGATAGTAGAGACCTTTGGAGAAATGAATTTATACGGCCTAGGAGCCTCGTAATAAGCGGCGCGGTTCAGCGAAGAGTTTCCCTCCAATTCATAATTCAATCTAATCGCGAACGTTTCATCAGGAACACTCACAGATACACCCAAAAATAATAAAAGCTGGATATTCAGAGTCATATACTTAAACTTTGTAAACTCAAGAACCCATTCTGGATAAAATAAGAGCTATCATTTCCTTGCCTGTTCATACATGTTGTACTCATTCCTATGGTTCCTTGCGACTTTTTCTCTCTCTCTGCCATAGAAATTCCTGAGGGATTTTTGCGAATACGGATGACCCGGTTTCATACAAGCACTCATATTTGATCCCACATGACAGTACGCCAGACTAGAGGAACAACAACGGGATTCATAAACATCAGTTGAATGCGGTAGCTTTCGGAAAAAATATCCCATCAATGCGGAAAGCTGTAGGGGTTTCTCCGAAAGACCTCAAAATAAAATCCAGGAATATACACGTTGTGCATATGGGAAGCGAAGCTAAGGGGTTCAGACATCAATAACTACTCATGAGTTCGAAAGGATATTGACCGGAAAATTCTCCTTTCCAGTCGGGAAAAGATGAAAAGATGCTAAGTAAGTACCAAGTTATTGAGAGTTTTCGTTCACGGACTTATACCAAAGCAGTACTCAGGAACTAAAAAACGTAAAATAACGATGAAAGCCGAAATTGACACAACCATAATATAAGTTAACAAATATATAATTACTTTACTAAACCTATGATATAACAAACTATATAATTTAAGAATCATTAACAAAATAAAAAAATTGATTTTAAGTGAATAAATCCCTCAAATGCATGGAAAAAATATAAACGTATTTTAACCCTTTCATTCTGACATTTTTTCTCCCCCTTGCTGAATATTTTATTTGTTATTTTCATTGGTATGTGATCTTATGAAAAATTATGCCAAAAATTCTTTTTATTTTAATAAAATTAATATTCACTTTCAATACGTTCCACTCCTGATACAAATAAACGTATTGTAAGAGCAGCACTCTATAATGGAAAAGTTTTTATGCATACCGTTCCTTAATAACATTCTGATATACCTCAACCAAAATTATTACTTAATAAATAGTTACATACCATTATGTTAACAAGGAAGATTTTGAAATCGCTAAGGAACAATGGGACAACTATTGAACAAAAAAGAATCACGTCAACTCCATAATGCGACTTATTTAAGTATACCGGGACTAGCCACGGTATACTTAATTAAGTCCAGAGCGAACACCTCTAGTGTTCAAAGTTCGGGCTTTGCTCTCCGGCTGTGGCGCCATGCGCACGACCTGGACTGCTAGTCGCATCAAATGCTCAGCAGTCCATACCACCTTGTCCGGTATAGTCCACAAATTTCCACAGGGGAGAATGACGCCTCGGTAGCTTAACTGGCTAAAGCACTCGGCCGGAAATCGGAGGATCCGGGTTCGTTTCCTAGTCAAGGCGAATGACTTTTCCTCTGTGGATTTTTCGCACCATAATCCGACATTTCAGATATAGAGACAACTCGACTTTTTAAATAGTTCCATAACTTTCAGCTCAAAAATATGTTATTTATTTACTTATGCATTTCCAAATACCCCGTAAACAGCATATAAAGGCCTTTACAACGGAGGATTAACGAAGCCCGACACAAACATCCATGCCCAGGATAGGGACAACGTACCCTGCGGGATTAGAACCCGCGACCTACGGTTTGGCCTTGAGGTGAGGACTTTACCCCAGCGCCACCGAGGCCGGAAAAAAAACAGCTGATGCCACGTGACAAACAATCTAAGCCAGAGCAAACGGAGTAATCCTTAAAGTCCAGTTTCCAGAAAAATATTTCCGTAAGGGAGAACTTGACGAGAGATTCCAGTTCTCAAACATCAATGAAAAAATTTCATTGCAAAAATTAGCGCAGAACCTGGAGAATTAATCGCGAAAAATACCCTGGGGTTTGGTCGATTTTGATTTAATCGGAAAATTAGCGTAAAATTTGTGTTAGCATAGCGTCGTAGTCATTTTTTTCAGGTTACCATGAGCATTAAGGGGGAACGTGGTAGACTAGGCGGTAAAGTATTTGGCTATTGATTGAATTGTTCACGATCGAATTACTTGGGTTCAAATCCCTAGTGAAGCCTTCGGATACCCACAAACAAAATCCTCGAAATGCGAGGTGGCTCAGGGAAATGAACCAGCCCCTACCCCTATTGTGTAAAGTTCACACTCCTGTGGCCTAGTCCGGAGTGATTAACAGCGAACTCACCTCACTAAACCAACCTTCGGATCGAATACCCGAGTGACTGGTGCGCTTTTTACCCGTGTTTTTGTAAATTAAAACCGAGAATCATGAATGAAGATATCCCGGGGAGGGGGGAATTAAATGGATAAAATTTGGAATTCCTTAGTGAAATCCGGAAAAGACACCGCTACGGCTGAGAAACAGTTCAATTCAATTCAAATAGTGTGTGCGGGAGTTCGCTGTTAATTTTTCAAGGCTGATAGATAGCGTCCAGTCCATGCTATTGGCCTCATAAACGTTCCAAAGCTGTAACGCTAATTTTTCATTAAGTATTAATTTTAACCAATTACTATTTTTTCTATGAATCGGCCGGAATCCTCAAAAGGCAAATTTCCAGATTATTTTTCATCATAACCGTGATAAATATTTAAGTAAAAACGAGACCTACGCGAGGGGTCATCACAGGCAGCCAACAGCGAGCTCACGCCTCGCAGGGCCATACCCGCGTTTCCTACAGGACGAGATTTCTGCAATCGCAGCCTCCCTCTCCCTCGATCTTTCTCTCCCACACAGTGGTACTCACTGTTCATGCATACCAACCCTCCGCTTCCTGATCGCTCCCTCCCCAGCACACCACTCATCCTCACCGCTCGAGTTATGCTTCCTTTGATACGAAAAAAGAAAAATGGAAAAAAACATAGGGATTGGCGAGGAATTTTTCAATATGCGTGCCGAGCGGGGTTGCCAAAATTCCAAGCCTTCGAAAGATAAGCCATGTCCATACTGTTGACAACACTATCCGTGCTACACACAGTCCTTGTGAAACTGAGTTCCAGAGGGTGTGGCCTCTGAAAACATCGGCTTTCTTTGCTAAGTTTCAAATGGGTCGCACAACCAGCGTTCACTAAAGGCATGAACGGATAAAAGTGGTAATTATCATAGCAAAGTAAACATACTTTTGATGGTAAAAGGAGATCAGCTAGAGGGATAGAGATAAACCAAGGGCCTTCTCCAGTATGCCTTGAAAATGAAAAATGCCAATACGGAAACATTATTTCCGAAGTATGGCTTTTAAAGTACTGAGTTTCCGAGGAAACAAGAAGAAAATTTGTTTCCGGGTTAAGATCGAGTAGGGTTTCCATGTCGGCACACGTTTCCAAGAACGGCTAGCCAATTGAAGCACCAGCAAAGGTTTAACCCTAGTGGAAACAAATTAATAATTCCTAAAGCATACCAACAGACGTGGACATCGAACAGGCTAATGGATTCTAGGTGTATCGTATGGCAATACATGGTGATGTATGTGGATATAGTAGAGATCGAATTCCAATAAAAGAAAGTTTTAAGCATTTTTTGAACAATTAAAATGAGACTATCTTGCATAAATACTCAAGCAAATAACGGTAATTCCAATAAAAATCCATACTTGTAACGGAATAAACTCCCCTAGTGTTTCATATTCCTAATTAGTAGGTCACGAATGCAAAAAGTTAAAACGTTTCAGAAAATTTACTACGCTATAACTTAAAGTTTTATTTAATATTTTCTGGGGAGGGGAAAGAGCATAATTTTTAAGTAAAAGTGTAATTGAATAGAGGTAAGGAATACTGGAAAATTTTCGCGAGATCGAACACAACTTCTTTCCTATTGTGCGACAGGTTTGACTCATATTCGTGTTCATTTTTGAAAGCAATCAATAAGAGCAATTCATACGAAAAGAAATACATAAGAAGATAATACAATCGAGATAGCGAGCTGAACAAAATAGAAAACAAACTACTTAAAAACAAACGACGTGGATAACAGTAGGACACCACGACGCCCCTCGAGCCTGAATTAATCCTCCCTCGTAAATAACGATTTCATAGTAGCCTTCAAAGGACACGAATCCATAAAATCGAACCGTTTAGTTTACAAAAAAGCCATCAAAAGCACTTATTAGTCATTTTCATGGGCAACACATCACTTATGAAGAAAAACTAGTTTAAATTTGACCTACACGACCATTTTCACTGACACTATGACCCACGATTTCATTTTCTCCTTTATGGACTGATAAGAATAGTTGACACTCCCGAGACTTTATTTCCATTCATTAAATGACCGATACGCGTCGTTTCACAGTCAGATAGCGATACTGAATGACTCATCCCACATAGCAATAACTACGCCCCAATGTGGAATAGTAAACAGATTTATCGATCAATAAAATCAATCACAGTTGGCAGTTCTCTTCCAGATGAAAATAAGAGCCACATTCTGGATTGGGAAACTACCCCAGTGCCATCTACGACAAATCATCAATGACCTAACTCTAACTTAGTACAGTAATTAATGGCGATGCTTTTGACCAAAGCACACACTGTAAATACATCTATAGTAGTTCCCTGCTTAAGAAACTCCACACGAACGACAGCACGATGAGAGAAAAGCTATAATTATCACCTATATTATGAAGCCCATAATTGGTCCTGTTGGTTTCATTTTATTTTTTTTATCACCAAAAACAGCACAAAAGATTTAATACAGGGTAACCTTCATAAAAACTTCGAAATTTCGGAAAACATATTTCAATGGTAAAAATATAATATGTGTACCAAAAAAGCCAGTTCAGATGTAAACAAAGATTTACACATAAAGGAGTCAAATACCCCTCCGTTAAGTTCACACCTTTATGGTGAGGTATTTTTAAGGCACCACACACAGTTTCGCCCAGTGACTCAGGCATGGAAATTCGATTTACTAACGAGAACTCACAGGCACACATTTAGTCTCTCGTGGTGGATTAACAGCTATTACTCCCACGAAATTCAAGATAATATCTACGATAGCACCTTAATTCGATTTTCAGTCGATTCAAAGATTAGCCCAGGCATTAAGACGAGGTGAATTAAGGTTGCAGGTAATCTAATTGGACCTCGGTTCTCACGCAATTAACGTCACGACAACTTCGGGTGATTATCGAAAGAGACACCGAAAGAAAGCCTCAAGTTTTTATCTACCCAGGTAATCACCAATACATTTTCATTTGACAAAGATAGACTTCATAAACGCGAACATATCTCGATAAGTGAACTCAATTCCAAACGTAAAAAAAGGCTGCTGTTATTATCCCCTTCTCCCGGTCAATAAAGGGCATTGGCGCGGAAAATAAAATTACCATATCAACAACTTAGATTTAAAAAGCAACAAATCCTATTAATTTCGTACACTCCATTGTAAGGTCGAATAAACTACGATTTGCAGATCACCAACTAAATCATCTCTCACAACGTGAGCATTTCCAGGCTCCAACCAATAATCACTTATTTTCCTACCTATGTTCAGATTATAAATATACCAGCCGAACCTACCGACCCACGCATCCACGGCTTCTCACTCGTAATTATCCTAATGTGAATTAGTAAACCTTCCGGATAAATAAAAAATATATATGCTTCGTGCCCGGACAGTAACTGAATAAAAATTAAGCATGAACAATTATTGGCAATCCATTAGCATGAATAGAAAATTAATGATGCAAAGCTAGCTAACAATTACTAAAAATTCTCTTAAAATTCACAAAAAGAACATAGGAGTCGTGGTCTATAATTCTCTTACGGCGAATCCCAAACTGGAAATACGAAGCGGGAGAAGATTACTGGATTCCTCCTCGAGAAAATATTAAATATATGAAAGGAGATTCGAGTAAAAAAAACATGCACTCTATCGACGCTACCCACATTACCACAAAAAATTCTCCTAGATCCTCCAATTAAATCATCAACCTTGCGTGATGAAAATGATCGCTCGAGACTTGAGGAATCCGGAAGGAACCGTCCAAAATCAAGTAAGGTGCGTGTTTTGAGGGCTAACAAAAAAAAGAGAAAAAAGTAATATCACACCCTTTAATCATTCTTCCAGATAATGTACTCCTTAATTTACAAAGTTCTCAGCGTTTCATTTCCCACTGAACTTCATGAGGAGCAACATAAAAGTTCCTTACCCAGCCGACAGTAACTCTTTCTAAAGAAATTATCGTAAACTTAATATCTGAATTTCATAAATAAAATACACTAAAAATGGGTAGAAAGACAATACTATACTACAAGGCAGAATTTAGGATTTATTGAAAAGAAAAGACTTCGATAACCGCAGGTGAGAGGTAGTTTTCAGATGAAAATTAAAATAACACGCTTGGCGTTGGTGCTAATATGAATGAAAGCTCTGGTGACCTATAATTTTAATACATACCAGCTCTTCCACGGACAAAGACTTGTGAGACAATAGCCCCTTTAACAAGTATTTTTTAATTGCCGATTGTGATACCGTTTGACAAATTAAGAGACTGGTATTTACCGTTTTTAGATCTGTGGAATACTTCTCGAACAATTCGCGACGAAAATTCGATGGTCATAACACTTTAGTTGATAGACTGATGACGTCACGAACTCCTACATAGCGGGTTACGCTCTTGTGATACATTCCTTCCCCCATTGAGCGGTTCTCTCTGGACGAGGTAATGATCCAACACCATAATGACGTCACCAACTCATGAAAACTGGGAGGCATTTATCACTTTTTTTTCAAACTTATTTAAAATAATTTAGGATGATAACAGAATGGCTGAATGAAGAAGATCTCCTTTGCCGTAACCTTTTCCCTTCCGCATACCGAATTTTATAACACGCAGCGCTTTCGGGTACGACTGTACGACCCATTTGACATTTTACGTTAAAAAGCAGGCTTCGCATGACAGTTGAAGAGTGTTACTCCAAAGCAAAATGAGTACGAAAAAATTCCAAATTCGAGAAAACTCAAGTTAGCTAAATTTGAGCAATACCGAACCCTCAAGTTCCTGCAGTGGATTCAGCGTTATGCTCCTGATTCGAAGCAGGGAAGACGAGAACACAAGACGACTTTTCGCCCAATAGCGGACTCCACGAAAACGACAAACGGACGACCGCAGACATTTTTTTTTTGCGAGAGTAAAAAAAAACAACCTATTTAGGCACCGCCCTCACCACAACACGTCAGCGCGACGGTCAGGCGAAAAAATCTCCATGCAAGGCACGTCGCTTTAACGCAACGAGCGGAGCCGTGCCACAAAACAAACACTTGTAGGCTGGCGAGTATCGCACTCGACACAAAAAAAACTCTCGCTTTTAATTTTATTGATTCCGTGGCGTGCTCTGGCCTCCTGCCCTTCCCGGCGCAGCTCCTGTGGGACGACCCACATCCTCATTGCGAGCGGCGGGGGAGATATTGCAAGCGACGACAACGGCGGCCGCCACGTTTCATTTGAGCCACCGCTATCTGAGGGCGCCTGCCCCACATAACGACCGGTCCACCAAAGGGAAGTGTCCGTACTAAACCACAGGCCTCTTTTTTAAAACGTGAGGTTTCTTATCTCGACCAATTATTGACAGTCACAGTTCCTTACGTCTCGGAGGATTGGTCGGGTAATTATTAACTTAACGTCTCTATTTCAACTAAATAAATTTTCCATATCTATTAAAAGAATCTTCGAGGCATAACAATAAAATACGGTTAACATACGAAAGAAAATACCTTTTTAAATGGGTGATGTTTCTTGTTTTGACAAAATATTAACAGCCTTAATTCCTATTATCTCGGAGGACTGGTCACGTACTAATTAGTTAAATATTTATCTATTAGCTAAATTTACTTCACATTTTTATTTAACATTTAGGGAAAAATATTTATAGATAATACAGATAATGTGCGAATATAAATCTTTTTTTAAAGAAGTTATTTTTTATCTTGGTCACTCATATACAATTACAGCTCCTAAGTTTTTGGGGGGTGGCGAGGTAATTTTTTCCATTAAATATTTCCCTAACAGCCAAAGTTAGGTTCACTTTTTTATGTATCATGAGTACTTAATATTTAAGGCCGCTATTTACATTTAATATATAAGGCCGCTATACACGGTAAATGATCATGCGAATGAAATCATTCACCGTGTATAACGGAAAAAGTCGCGAATGAACGGTCGTGAACATGATCATTCAGCGAACAATAGAACAAGTTCTACTTTGCTCGCATGATCCTGTGAATGATCAAGTGATCATTCAGCATGATAATTCGCACGATCATTCACCGTGTATAGCGGCCTTTAAATACAATTAGTTAAAAGGATGCATTAATCCCCATAGACCGGTCGTATTTTGTATTTTTTAACGGAGAGTACTCGCTAAAAACTTTCCGCATAATTTTTAAATTTGCGTAGTATATTGTTTAGAACTTAGTCAATATTTTTCTGGATCTCATGCATAAAAATTATTCATTTGAAAAATACCAAGGTGGAAATTTTATATAATACGACCAGGTGCTTTCCCGGCGAATGATTTTCCAGCACTTTTCTCGTTTCCAGCCAGGTCAATGCCTCCCACGTTTCGGCTTCCGACTACGGCACCGTCGACCGAAAGATGATGACAAATCACCATTTTCCCAAATGATGGTGCTCAGTACGGGCCCGAAAGTTGGAGGCCATGTATATATATTAACACAGCTAGAAATCCGAGAAATATTCCTGAATTCAAATTTCACATTTGAGGTACGAGAAATCGTTGAAAAGTACCCATCATTTATACACAAAAATTTCAAGATAACAATCAACTTTCAATCAAGTAATACATCACGAAAAAAGACCGGTAGTGAGGGAGAGACGATTCCACAGCCAAATCCTAGTAGCTTCTCGACTACCGTCACTAAAGCAACATATCGACAGTGACAGTAGTGCATTGCAGTAAATCGGCAACCTATACTCCGATTTGGAGAACATTCATCAATCGAGTCTATAAAAAAGTTCATGAAGCCCTGAAGATTCTTTAAATAAAATCTTCGAGAGAAATATTGTCACATCCTGAGAAATTAGCAACGCAACTCGCTTTCATAACACGATGGTAGTTCAAAAAGTAAGTGTCGTTCACGAATGAAGAAGGATCCATCATTAAACTGTCAGACCGTTTATTCGAAAATGTCGATCATTAACCTATTCTTTCTCTTAACTAACGAATTTCTGTAAGCATCTTGCACTTCGACGGGAAAAAATTATCAACATCCAATGCATAAAATTCTACCGCGACGACATCAACTCAGCACTGCAATCCCAACCATTTTTTCATACCGAATATTCCTCAATGAGAACAAATCCAAATTGCTTGGGGCCAAACCAGAGGCTCATGGTGGACAGTAGAAAATATCCACACCAAAACGGATCAGAAGATTACATTTATGATGCGGGGCCCTGACTACAGCATCGGACAGAGCTGGGGAGGACTGCAACTGGGACGTTTTCGGAAATGCACTTCAATTTGGGCGGATTTGGTCCCAAGCGATGACCACTAATACCAATACGGAAAATACGACAAGGAATACAGTACTTTGAGGGCCACGGGGTCAATGGCATACCTTACCCTGAACACTGGAGGTAGAATTTCATTAGTAGGGTAAGTAAATGATAGCCCTTAGTTATGATAGGAATAAATATACGAGGGGATTACAAAGGATTAAGAAATTATCCTCATTACTTATCAAAATTCTGCCAAAAATTGAATACTTTTAATTCCTATGAGAAAATTACTTTCCGCAAAGCCCTTGGAGGTAGGCATACAAGGTGGCTACGAATATCCAAGTAATTGAGACACCAAAATATATATTTTGTACTCCTTTACTATAAAATTGAGAGGGATTATTCACATACTCACAATCAGCCTAATTATAGATGAATCTACAGTCGAAAGATAGTGCCTTTTAGAACTGAAAATATATTCAGGGAGTACAAAAAAATAATTCGCAGGGCGTAAATTTAATGTGACACCACCAGCCACATAGGCGGTTGAGAAAAAGAAATGTGAGCAGTTCTTAGTAAATCAGGTCTAATTAGAAATTAATTGGAAGTCGAAAAAGAGTGTTTTCCATTCTGTGAAAGATTAAAATACTTATATCTGGGCTGGGACAAAAAAATACAAACGCTGAGCGTAAGAGAAATTTGACACCACCTGCCACGCGCCATTATATCGGCTTAGCAGGAGCAGACCATTTATTTTCTGCCGGAGGAGATGCCACCCACGAACAAACACGACCTGAAACGCGGGCGTCCAATCTGGTAGGGGCGATGAAAGTTGACCCCACGCCTCTGGTGGCCCGCGGAAGGGTGAGACCCACTCAAATAATATTTTACGCCCTTTCCGACCATAGGCCAGAAACCATTCCCGCCATCCAACCACATGCAGAGTGATGCTGAGCAGAGTTTGCCACGAAGACCACCGTCAACAGAGAGGGCAGGGACGCCGAAGATGGAAGAAATACAAGCTACTGCACTGAGATAAATTAAAACTAAACTTTGCGATGGGATGGAAAAAACTGCAGTCATGTCACCCATTTTACTCATTGCGACGCTTCAATAATCATGCAGCACGGAAGATGACGCCGAGGCATTTGAAATGCATCGAATGAAAGAAAATTGTGGACAATGTGCGTTTTTAGAGTTAATAACAAGATCGATCATGTTTTACATTTTGCATGCCACGCTAAAAAATAAAGGGAGTGATTTATAGATTGCGTAATGCAGCTCTCTGATGATACCGTTAAATTTAATTATTAACATCAATGGAGACTGAAAAAAATGGGCATTAGAAATGTGTGACACCACGAATGACTAGATTTAAGTTTTCCAATTTCAAATGCTACGGAATAAGCATCAAAACATAGAGCGATAAAATGGAACAGGCACAACTTGATCATCGATGCGTTATATTCTTGATGGATTGCAACGCCCGTAATAGTTCCTTTGCGGAAATATGAAGTATTTTAAAAATATTTGAATTAATTTTATATACTTACCACAATAAACGCTAGCAAACTCTTTCAACAAAATCTAAATTTTCATCAAGCCTCTTCATCTTTTTTCCCATAATCCTCGCAAATATTGATAGAATGGACAACAGCCTTCAATTAGATTAGAGAAGTGGAAATGAGGAAAATACTAGTACAACCACCAACAGCATTGTTAAATAAAACTTTCCAAATGACGGCCACATCAAATAATCTGAAAACGCAAACCAACAATCGATTCCCTTGCCATAAAATAATTCATTTAGACACACACCCAGTCGAGTATCCGCACACAACGGTATCGGCCATGTACAAACTCGTATGTATAAACATCCTTCCCCACTCCGCGTACATCACCTCGATCGATTTTGCAAAAAAAGATAACAACGAATGAAAGGGCGAGGATGAATTTTGCTCGGTATGCTGACATAGGAAGTTCGACGATGCATTATTTTTCCTTTCACCTCAGCGTTTTGGCAAACAAAAGAAAAACGAATATTTACCGGAGTATTTCGCATCCCGCCGGACCGCTTCAAGCCGCGACGGATGACATCACCATCTCGCATTGTAAACGAGACCAGAAATGGACCGATTCACCAGAGCGAGATCTCAACCAGGTTAAAGAGGAGATACGAGTGGCGCTTTGCGGAAAGATATTGATACCTACTTTTCCCACAGAAAAATGCTAAAATTAAAAGGGGAGAAGGTACAGTGGGCGATAAAGAGGATGGAGAAAAACAAGTTTCATCTTCAATTTAATTCTTAGGTGCATGCATAGTAGAATTAATGACTCAATTATTCCACACGGAGGTTGGTTCGGAGAAGGTAGAGCTCGACTCAAACTACGCCACTGGCGCGTGAATTTCAAACATTCAGATTGTAGTAGGGATCGTAAAATTCCGTTACTTCGAGGATTTTTGAGTGGGATATCCTCGCCCGGGATTTGAACCCGGGGAACTTCGATCAGTAGCCAAGAGCTCTGCCAAAAAAGATATTACCCTCCATTTAACTTTAAAATTTAAAATTCAAATTTCCGTCAGTGCTCAACCTGGATTTTGGTATAAAGAGGTTAATGTAGAGCTTCTAGACTTGTAAGCAATAGGTTAGTAAATGAGAAACATTCAGAGCATAAAAATTCTTTTCCCTGGGCCTCATAGCA
Source organism: Ischnura elegans (assembly GCF_921293095.1). NCBI lineage: Eukaryota > Metazoa > Arthropoda > Insecta > Odonata > Coenagrionidae > Ischnura > Ischnura elegans. Next base: position 96,704,450 of record NC_060253.1, read on the forward strand.
CCGCGAGGATTCATATTGGAGTATTATAAAGCTTCGACCAGAAAACTAAGGTGCGAGGAACAAAAAAAGCGAAGTTATACTCTGCGATATTTTTACTCTGCAAACGAAATTAGAAAATAAAATCCAGAAAAATTCTGACTTATTTTTACTGTTTCTCAAAATAATAATACGAACAATGAGTAACTATACATTAAATTAGCACCAAAATCAGTAAATAATAGCCGTACTTAATTAACTCTAATAATTGTCGAGCCATTCTATATTTACCTATTTACTATTGTGCCAAAAATCGCAGTTTCGCGCTGAATACATATTCGCGACTCCCAGCGGTTACTACCACAATCGTATGCAACAGATAGAGAGAGAGTGGACGTAAGCCCAAAAAAGAAAAAGGCCGTCGACACACTGACGCGAGTCAATGAAAAGCGAACCAAAAGCACGGCGGATGAACCGCCGCCGAGCGCCCGGCCGCAGATCAATGAGGAAGAGGAAGGGGTATAACAAGTATCTCCGAGAAGTACAGGACTGAACACTTCCTCCCCCACTTCTAGTTAAACAACCTACACGAATCGCTGGAATGGCGCTCCTAATGGTAATCTTATGGCAGAGTGCAATAGAGTATAACATTTGTATCTAGTCGCACGCCTAATTTGATGTGACAATCTAAATTCATTGTATATTACAGAAATGTCTTTTTCCGTCGTTAGGCATGTGCTCCGCCAAAACTGGACCTACAGTGATAAATGAGGAATCCTTTTAACCGCTAAATCACCGGCTTCTGACGAAAAATACAATGTCAATCTCAAATTCCACTATTAATACATTTATTTGACATAAAAGTTTCGTTTTTTCCATGACGGTTACTCGCGCGAGGTATATCGATTCCTCACATTTTTTTAAATTCTAAAATTCAGAAAAAGGTTAAAAAAAACATTAAATCCACAACGTAATTAAAGAAACGTAACATAAGCAGGCAAAAATGTTAAAAATACTCACGAACTAAGGAAAGCATTAGCATTATGTAAAGCGGATTATTAGGGAATTATTGATAGATAACAATAAAACGCTTCGTCGCTCCCTACGCTATTCTTAAGACAGTGTTCGAGAAATATCAACGATTATATTTACTCTCACAACTAATTTTACGACGTACTTTTCCTTCATTTAAAACATCAATGCATCAGAGATAGCACTTCTATTATTTCAGGGGTTTCATTAGGCCATTACGACTAAAATTACGTAAATTTACATTAATTGACAAAGTGAACATCAAACTCCGAATGTTCCGGCCAATACACCTCGGTAGTTCATACGGCGGACAGTGGGATGACATGGAAAAATGCGCTAGGCTACATTTGCAGCGTGCGATTCTTCCAATTGGTTGATGTCAACAAATTTCTAATGGTTTCGTGATTAAACCAGTCTGAATTACGATGATAAATAATTTTTCACTAAAGCCTGTTATCCGTTGATAGCATTTTTATGCGTATTATATTAACGTAACGTACTTAGAATTTTTTTCTTAGTTCTCTGACTTAAAAATTTAACAATCATAAAATATTCGAGAAAAAAATCCGCGACAGAAAATTTTTCCCCGTTTTTTTCAGTTCCCAGATCACTGTTCGTCGCGGCGTAACGCACGGATTTCCATTGGCAACCGTGTTGGTCGTCGCTCTCGCAGACGGAGCGTGATGCTTCACGCCCGATCCTCGCTTCGCTATATGGACCGAGACCGCGCCTCTTATCTCCCCTTGGTCATTTCTCACGCGTGGGACGAGCCGGGTGGGATCTGAGAGGGGGGAAGGGGGCGTGGTTGAAGGGGAAATAAGTGGGGGAGAGAAAGGAACTGGGCGGAGGGGAGACGTTTTTGAATCCCGCGTCGACGGGGCAGTCACCCCGCGCATAAAAACAGCGTGCTGCCGAAATCAACTTAAAGCCGGCGCGTGAAAAAAATTAGCGACGAATTAAGTTTTAACGTATCGTTAAGCCGGCCTCGGAGGCGGCGAGGTTAAATCCTCGCTTGGGAATACGAAGGTAGCGGGTTCAAGTCCCGCCTGGATAAGCTACCTCTATCCAGGGCACAGGTGTTCGTGCTTATACAGAAGTGAAGTGCTGGGATCCTCAATGAAGAGGTCAATTTAGAGCTGTTTTCGGCGTACATGGAAATAAATTAATGAAATAAATAAAGAATTCTAATTCTGGAGAAAAAAAATTTAACGTGCACTGAACGTCATGAGTTACTGTTTTGCCCATATCCATTAAACATAATGAAATAGAGTTGAGTCGCTCCTTAACTGCCTTGATGTAGTCTACAGAGCTTATTACTCCACTCAATTATTATAACGAGGTTATCTTTCATCCTGAGACGTCTTATGCTACGACTCAACGTTTGAGTTGACAAAAGAGAGAAAAAAGGTGAATGAAAAAAAATGACTTCGATGCTGCAAGCTTAAAAAATGTTTCCGCTAATTCACAAACTGCCAAACCTCCCGCAAATTTCCGAACAGATTTAATCAGATGCCGCGCTATTTTTTTATATGAACGTCGCCATTAACATAAGGGTATTGGAATTTCATGTTAAGTACTTCCTTCAGTTAACTTATTGATAATTTCGTCTTTGTGAAGGAGACTATCCCCAAGAAAGGTAGGACATTAAATGCCATTTTTGAAGAAAATTCAATCTATATACGCCCACCACATCATCGTACTCAACTATATTCTGTTCAAAAACGTTCTTAATCCACATGGAATTTCCTTGGGGGACATAACCTATAAAATAGCTCATATTTTTCGGCATTCTATTAATAGTGAACGTATTTCAAAAAATTGGGAATGTATGCACAGAAAATAAGCCATTAGAAAGATTGTTCAATGACTCACAATGCCTCTAACAGCGAGAAAATATAGATACGCTCTCATTTCGATGCTGAATTACACATAGAAGCAATATCGATTACAATAAGAATATTGAAAAGAATTAATGCAGACAATAAACTGATACAATATATGAAATAAGATACGAGTCAATTTAAAAAGAAAAATGAAGTAAAATGTAAATATATACGCAAGACATACTTCAATAAAATCTCGCCACTGTAACTTTTTAGCAAAATAATAGCATCACAAATTCTATTGATCAAAAGAAAATGGTATCATACAAACCAATAGTTGGAATTAACCGTACTAACCTACGTATTACACCGCAAATTAACCGTAGGAAGGTTCTTCAACTAGGTGCCTTTTATCAATCCGAATTTAAGTTTTTGAGTTCATAGTTGAAAGTACATCAGAGATGAGATTCCACTCCAGGGGTATTTGGTGAGGAGATTTGGAAGTGATTTGGCGCTAATTTAGCCTTACTGCCACCAGATCATAACCCCACGTCATGTTAAATGCGAACTGATGATCCGCGAAGGGCAACATGAAAAATCACGAGGGTCGAAACGATCCACTGGTAAACACATTACCATAGTCCACCGCGTAATGGAAGCATTTGCCATAATTTCCCTGTGGTGAACGATAAGGGTTAAAAAAATGAAGACTAAACAGGCTTTTGCTGGCTTCGGCGGATATTTAGGTTCTCAAACGCGGATGTACGCGGTCGCGGGTTCGACGTTAGTTCGCCATTCGGGAGGCGCTTTATTCACGCACAATTTTCATGCAGTGCTACAACACCAAACACCAGGGACCAATAAAGAACAAGAAAGTCTTAGGTAAACTGTTAAAATTCGATTTTTCTCATACATTATTTTACATGCACACAATTCATCACAATCAAAGAAATCAACGCCTTATGCGAAATAATATCCATAAAAGATTTAGTGATGCATTTAAATCATATGGGGAGAGGAAAAAAACAACCATGAATTCTTTAAAAGAAACAGAGAATTACTTGAGAGAATAATCAACACATTGCAGTGCAGTTCTCCCGCCTAAATAACTACATTGAAAGATGAAAGGCGTTATAAATACACCCCGTCCAAAACATATGATAACAATATCATCAAATAAGAGAATTGATTGTTATCTTTGGGAAACATTTTAGGTACAACACGTAAGTATTGCTAGATTTTAAGCGCTATTTGACGGCTAAATTAGGCTACCATATTGCCGAATTTTGATGACTTATCGTCAAGCAAAAGTTTTAGGAGGATGAATCATTCTCAAATTGAATACAAATTAAAACAGGATGAACCGCCACGGTGTGGTACAATATACGCATACCAAGCCCTGCATTGTATTCAAGGAATAAATAATAATGTACATGGAAGTTAATACCACCTAGGGCAGAGTACAGAGTCACAGAGAAATTGCATGGAATAATTCCAATTACAATACCCGATGATTGACCACGACGGATTCCAGGCATGGAAACTGACGGCTTCCGAATTTGAGCTATTGCGCCGCTCGCGATGTAATTGGGAAAAATTATATTCGCACATTCAATATTTGCAGGGAATCAAATATCAATTTAAATAGAACGAGAGTCAACGATTTTATTTACGTCCCACATAATACGGTAAAATTTACAAATCTTTCATTTCTAGCAGCAAACAAATAAGTTTCAACCCGCTGACTCTTGGATTGATGAGAAATCCATATAGCTAAATACATCCGGGTCAGTGATCTCCCATAAAAAATAAAATCATTTTCACGACACATCATAAACGTAGGCCCGCAATCTGCCTAAGCAAAGTAACCAAATATCGACTTCAAAGACTTTTTACTTAAAGTTCTTGCTTGCTATTCAAAAGTTCCAGGAAAGGTTCAGCACAGCTGGTACTTACAAATTTTCTGGCATTTAAATTACGCTATTTCATAACAGATGTCCAGGATCACGTTAACTCACCTGCAAAGAGAAGTAAAAACGTTTTTCAATAAAAAAAGCAATGGAGGTGTAAAATAAAAATACAAGAAGAAGAAACATTTTCAAACACGTGAAAACTGAAAGAATTAGCAGGAAAGGGAGAAAATAAATAACATTACGAAGTGGCCTGGGTGGACTCCATTCTACCACAACGAAAATTACGAACGAAGGTACATTCACTTTACACTCATAATTGATAAAGTATAATTGGTCTCAATTTTTAACCAAATGCAATACACCCTGAATAATATGATGAATCAGAATCGCAAAATATATGCTTGAAATTTTAGTCAAATGCCCATATTAAATAATGATATAATCCCAACTAAGGCACTTGGAAAAAGAGATACCCTAGAATGCAAAGCTTTGCGCATAAAAATATAAGTGTTACCCATTTATGAAGAGGTAATCAACAGATGAATAATTTTGTTCACAGCAACAAAACCCTTGCAACAGAGTAAAATGAGCATTATAATATTAACCTTACTCTTTAGAGTAAAGTAACTGTGCGGTAATTATCAGCAAGCTTCTTCCGGCAGTATTGGAATTTAAGGAATTCAAAAATATTAAGCCATAAAACACTCGGAGTAGTTAGCGCTTTATATAATACATGATCAGGATTATAATATTTTAATAAAGAAAGAAATTCAACGCTGGGGAAATTATACCCTAAAGAATAACAGCAGATACTCGAAACCACTTAAAGAATCACCATAGTATATATATATTCAGCTACACCGGTCAAGAAACCTTAAAGACTACAGAGCTAAAAATTCTCTCAATTTCCTTCTTCGCAGCCCGCGCAATCTTAGGAAACGGGAAGCTATACACACCCAAAACGACGCACGAGCCATTTCTGAAATCATCGACCGAAAATCGCTTTGCAAAAGCTATAGAAGGGCAACGACACAGGCGACTAAATATGCCCCTCAAGCCACTACAACCGACTGGGGGCCAGAGAGCAAGATAAGCCAAAGATACTCCCCGCCCTATAATGGAATGGATGGAGCGGGAGGAAGGGGGTGGGTCTCGGGATGTCTCCTTGAGGGACTCAAGAGGGAAAGTGATTTGGGCGAGCCAGTAGAAGAAGATGGCAGGCAAGTCTTTAAGAGAACCGAAGTGGATACAAAAGACGACAGGAGGCTAAGGAGAAGCTTCACACCCACTCAACCGGTAGTGTTTTGCCTTCCTTCGTGACAAATAACTTCTTTCAAAGAACAGTCATATTGAAATTCTCATTCCGTAAATGGTAGAGCCGAGTTTTCCGGCACCCGAAATATTAAAAAATGCAAAACATTAATAATATTAGTTACTCATGTTATTTAGAGATGTTTTTGCTAATTTGAAATTACATTTAGTTTGTTTAGAGTAATTAAAAATATATTTATAAAAGAGCTTGCAGCAATTTTAAAATTACTGGGCAAATGATGAGTAATGGGAGGATTCTGCTGACAATCCCAGAGGGGCATTTTGATTGAAAAAGGCCCAGAGAAAGACGACGACTCCAGTTTACAGACCAAATAATGAAGGGTGCTAGATGCAAAAGCTACGAGGAAATGACGAGGAAAGTGGAGAGATGAGTAGACTGGAGGGTACCAAATATTCAAGCTGCTGCCAACCAATCTTAGGATTGAATACCAGAGAAAGAGGACTTTGGATAACACCTAAAGCTCCCATTTTGGTGTCGCAGCAATTTGTAATCATTTACGGAGGAGTAAAAAGTATAATTATTATTTGATGTGTATCTCAGAATAAAAGTGTTCTGGCATAAAGTAATCAGACATTACGGGCAGGAATCAAGGCATATTCGATTTTGTTACTGCAGGGGTCTAAAACATTTTCTGACAATTTGCGCGTCTGGATAAACATTTGGATTCTTTCTTTTTCTTCTTTTTTATTCGTTCTTATTTTAATTCTTTGGATGGATTTCTTATTGAGGTTAACGGGAAAAAGGTTTCCATGAAAATTCGCGGTGTGATAACAGTAACCCACATTACGAAAGTTGCTATTGGTAGATGTTTTGCTTCAGCATTATTTCTAGCCCAATTGCGAAGGGTTGTTTTTTTTTTGTCATTTTATTTGTGATGGATATTTTGATCCTATTATTATCACCACTCGCTACTACTATTCGTCCAGCTTTACACTTACCGCAGAGGTAGCGAGCTCCCCCAAAAGAGAAAGGTGGTGGGGGTTGGCAAAGGGAGGGGAAAGACTTCGAGTGTGGTATTATTGGGAATAGAGGGAGTTCCGCTCTTCTGTGGGTAAGCAAAAGGAGGGGGCGCGGAGGAGGGGGGACTGGGGTGAGACATGCACGGACAAAGATAGAAACGACTCCGAAGGGATGGAGAGGGCGAGTGTGGTGGACGGGGAAGTGTTCCGGACACGGAAAGAAGGGACATCCGAGGATTACTCACGTCCTCCTCGAGCTCCCGTGGGGCAACCGCGACCCCAAATACCTCACGACGGACTACTACGGCAGACGCTCGTAGAGACAGGAATCAAATCGCTCGGGCGAGTATCGTAGCGAGTAACTCTAGTAGAGAGGACAAATCATTCCCGCTCGACCGGTCTTCATGTCGCAACATATAACTTCTTCAACATTAAAGCTATCGTCTTCAATTATACAGTGCATGAAGAGTACAACAACCCTCTACACATTAGTCAGCATCCCAAATGTAAAGATTCTGCAAACTTGACATAAGGAGATAGAATAATCAAATTTTAGATACTAAATGAAGTTTTTTTAAAAGTCCGCTTAATTAACTCTAAAAATTATCTTATGGCAATTTAAGTTTTGAATAAGTTACAACAATACGAAAAAAGGAGGAAGTACAACCGCTGTGATAAGTCTTCTTAAAACGCATCACACCCCCTCTAAGGGAAGTTTTTTTTTGTCTTACATAGTAAATTTTTACTTTAAAAAATTTATATATACATCATTAAAATTTTCTGGTTGAATATAACCTTGAAAACAATTACCGGCATCTTGAATACATCCTACCGAAAATTCTACCTCCGATTAAATAATAAGAATAATTACCATACATACTTCCAGATAGAGTTGTTAGATATAACATTATTCCACCTAATACTCACGAACCTAGACGAAATTCATGTCGTCAATAAAGTTTCAATATGAGGTATGTAATTAAGTGTCTCTGCTTTCATTTCCATTACGAAGCAGCTCCACAAAGATTATTTTGGATACATTGAAGTGCATTAATAAGGTAAATATTTTACATTTCAAGAACAGGCAAACGTTGACAAGTCTACATGCCCCGATTTAAACTCAATGGCAATATGAATTATTGGAAGACATAAACACCTCTTCCCCAGATATCATAACTGTGCTGATTTCCGAGTTTTCGTACATTATTTTGGATACATTGAAGTGTGCATTAATAAGGTAAATATTTTACATTTCAAGAACAGGCAAACGTTGACAAGTCTACATACCCCGATTTAAACTCAATGGCAATATGAATTATTGGAAGACATAAACACCTCTTCCCCAGATATCATAACTGTGCTGATTTCCGAGTTTTCGTACAACCGTTAGCATTTCAATCATCGACACATGTGATTTAGTCCGGATCCATAAATTCAAAGGTCCTCAATTTCGGCTATTCTTCACCAGTGGCATCGCTTGGATTGGTTTTCTCTGCTGCGAGTGAGCATTTAATCACGTGCCACGGAAGGCCTTTAGATTTCCGACTCATGATTGAATTCCGTCAAACAGCCCATATGTGCCACGCAAGAATGAAATAAGGACCAGTAACGCCTCTCTTCTGTTACAGGAGACGACAAAAAAAGCTCCAATTCAGGTTCCCGGAGGTAAATCGGAAATTACTTCTGACAAAATCTTGCATGATGTATGCGTTACGATGTGGTGGAAGATATTGATATCAATTAAATAAGACATTGCAAATTCAGGGGATATATTGTGATGCCTTATTTAACTAATACTTATGACAAGACTTATGAAAAATGAGGACTTAACTACGAAGGCTACAGCTATCCCACCACAGCTCTCTTTGCTTCATGCCATTTTAATTCGTTCTTTTAATCCTCAAAACAAAAATGCAGTTCACGAACAGATGAAAAAGGCGTTCTTGTACCGAGTACATGCGCTCAAAAGTTTTACGCTAATTCAATGGTTTGTTTAAAGGTATAAAAATTGGGTTATTACGAGATTCGTGAATCAAAATCCTCTCATTTTTACAGGATAAAAATCAAAATTCCTATGGCTAAATCACACACTCCTTTTTATCATAACTCAATATGCATGTAGAGAAAGAGCCAATAATGTACGAAAATCATTTTAAATATATTAAAATAGATTTTAAATAGCATCTACTTATAATCAGAAATTTTTCTAAAACGGCCATTAAAATGATTTTAAACGTAATTCATGTATCTCCAAAAGAATATATAACATTAATCTCTCCGATTTAAAAAAATCCCCTCATCCGTCCGACAGCGCAGAGGTTTTTTTTATTTGCGCGTCATTACATGTGTTTTCCTAGATAACACGGTCGAGGTCCCTCGACTTTTACCTCATTTCCCCCACAAATTTCAAATACCCCAGCCTTTCCTTGGTTTCCCTGACCTACAACAACCCTGTAAAAATATTGACTCTTTCGCTTTCAGTTAAGCAGTGAATGCAGATATCATGACACAAAAAAAGGCTGATATCGACAGCATAGACATTCCTACGCAGAAATGGTGAATAAAGCAAACAACGGCAGAAGAAACATTCAAATAGGTCCTCTTGAAAGATTTCAGGCGCCGTTGTCCAAGATATTGTTATGCAAAGCAGATTCGGGCACTTAATTCTTAAACAATCATAATCAAGAAGAACGTGAATATAATTAGCTCAAGGAAAGTTCAAAATTATAATTCAGAGGCATATAATTAATTATTAGAATGTAAATTCAAGCACAGCACTGAGTCTAAAGATGCCGATGACAAAGTTCATGACCGCACGAGAACGCAGAAGCTTAGACAAAAAATGGCAACACGCTATTTCTGGGAATGAGCCATGCCTCTAATATTCAAATTCAGCGTGTTGACGCCAAGCATAATAAGGAAGGGCATGATTTACACATGTGGCCTAATATTAAGGAGCAAGTATGAAAGAATGCGGGTACAAAGGCACGACAATTGGAGTTTTTGAACCAGCAGAAAAACATTGTCGGGGAGAGCCTAATAATCGATGCTGTGCCCCTCGTAAACACTCTGCATGAGCAAGCGACGAAGAAGAAAAAGAGCTGACGGAAAAATTTCCCACGCCTGAGGCCAAATTATATCGTCAAAGAGAAGCGAAGGAGACACAGGCACAGGTAAACCTTTTCATTCTAGCGGTGAACGTTCATTTTATGTAGAATTTCTGGATTCCACTCCCAAATTTCCATTTTTTTAAGTTATGCGCAGAATTAATACCATCAACCCTTTTTTCCAGCTTCTAAAACTATGTCCCGCTTCTACATTTGGACTAAACTTCCGAAAAAAATACTAGGCACGAGAGAGGAATTTCAGCAAACTTTTTTTTCTAGATACATCTCTTCAAAAATAAAATATTAATATCTAAAGTAATTTTCAAATGTGCAAAGGAATTTTTAAATGAAAGAAAAAAAGGAGAGGGATTTACAAGAAGACAAGTCTTAGGATGATTGGGCTATTATCGTATGAGTATTTTTTGCTCAAGTAACTTATTGACTAGCTTTTTATCCAACTGCTTCATTTTAAACCTAATCCAACTAACTTTACAGCGACATACCCCAGGGATTGAAATAGCAATTATTCTAGGGCAATCCCTCAGATTCCAAATATTTTTATTGCATTACGTCAAACAATTCTCACATTTCACGAATAAACGAAATAAGCAAATATACCCAAAGATCACTTTAAAGAGGACGTAAAAGGTTTTCCATTATTTCTCCAGGGCTGAGGGTATGAATTCAGTCAGGGGATTTCTACACTTATGTTCTTTACATTTGCAGAGGTCCCTATCCTTAAAAAAAAAACGGAATAAAAGCCACAGGTTTTTATGGAACTGAGCGGTTTTGAGACTACCACGAAAATTAATACACTTGACCTAACGATTAAAGGGACCCTATTAAATATTGTCATCATAGACACTCCATCAGTAAAGATAGTTTGTAAACAATATTCTGTGTTGCCATGGAATATTTTCAAAGTTCTGTAAAAACAGCGATCAGCTCCGTCAGTGGCCAGTTTGCTCTGGAGCAGAACGTATTCCCCATTTAAGCAATGCAATTTCCCCCTTATTCCAATAGTTAGCCGTCACATTTTTCTTTCTCCAAGAATATATTAATATGTAATAATATCTTTATGCGATCCACCCTCGACCTTTACTTCGCCCATCTATTTAGAAATATCGTTTGGAAATTACTTATTCAATCCCAAAAACGTCCAGAAAGGCGTCGAAGAAGGGATGCATCATTCACTCCTGATCATAGCTCGAATTTTTTAAATAACCAGGTTCTTATTTTCATTACCAACTTTTAAATGATATCTTCTCTCACCTCTTTTCAGCGGTTACATTCAGAGGTCGCATACTTCCTGCTCGGCAGGTCTGCTGACGGACTACTTTAGCTGAAAACTTATGCTAATACCTAGAATTTTCAGAGTATATAGACAGTAGATATCAACATTTTCCAGTATCTTAGGGCCTGTTCACACGATACATTAATAACACGTACGAGTTAAAGTCTGTTTGCGTGAATGATTTTTGTGGACCGGAACGAAGCATGTACGAATGCATGAACCAAATTAGAACAGATTCTATTTTCTGTTCATGCATTCACACAAGTTACACGGTGAATTTTCGTATTCATTCACGCGTTCATAGATCTAGACATTACCAACCTCTTACGGGTCAAGGTAACGTGTGAACAGGACTTTAAATTTGATAATTTTAACTATCTTGTTGTTTATTCTCAGATGCTGTTCATTAATATTTGAAGTACACGAAGATGTTGAATATGGTTTACTCTGCTTACCCTAAAGAAATTTAAGAAGACAGCATAAGTTTAATAACCATAAGATTAATCGTAGCAAAAAAATACCGGCCGATCGAAAGATATGCATCGTCTTTAGCAGCTACTTAACCCGTTCCACAGCCGCTTAATATAGGTTTCACTGTACATGATACTGGCGTCATCGACACAGAACAAGGGAAAGCGTTTTAATTCTCACACTACCAAACTTTTCGGTTAACCCGCGTCTAGTGGATTAAAAATCAACGTTTCTTCTCCTCTGCCGGGGATTTCTTCAGGAATAATGTGCTTTCGAAAGGTTTTGCATCTGTTTATATATTGTCACGGCGGAGGGAGGGGTACGATGTATAAACTGATTCACAACCTTTCCAAAACACATAAGTCCTGAAGAGGTCCCCGGCAGAGGGAAAAAAACGCTGACTTTTAAGCCACAAGACTCCGGTGAACCGAAATTTTATTAATTAACAACATACCTGAATGGAGCGCGAAAGTTTTAACAACTTCATCAGCGTTTTAATTCCATAAGGAGAAAATACTTTACCGGATACAGTAGAACTGTACCACGACGCCGGATTATTTTGTTGCAAAATAAAACGCTAAGGGGGAACTCACCCTCATGCAGCTCTCGAATAGGGAGACGGCGCGAATGCCACTGAGCCTGGAGGGTCATGATCGCATGCACACGTTTTTACTTTCGGCCTGCTCTCGGCAGAAGCGGAGCGAGGGGACGGACGCATTCCACGGGGATTAAGGCGGGAAGGAGAGACGGATGAGACGACCCCAACTCGGAGTGGAGGGAAGCGCACTCTGACGACGGCGGCCAAGAGCTAAAATATTGAGGCCGAGACGGGAAAGCCCGTCTGTCATTGACCGTGCGATATTGCCGTGTGCCGAGCACAGAGTCACGACACACCGAAAAAGATTCGAGGGAAAGAGAGTCGTGAGTGATCGGGCCCACACGATCGGAGCATGTTTCGATGGATTTTCACCAGGCGACAATGAAAGCAGTTCATATCTTTACACCGCCACAAAATCCCACCGAAATTTCAAAAAAAAAAGTTTTTTTTCTATCTGGCTGTGAAGTTTTGACTTTGCTGATGCTATGAGAAAAAAATCAGGACATTCACAGAGTTGTCAAGAAAATACGCACCATAGATGTAGTACGAAAAATATTTGCAATACGCGACATCGGTTTGGTATCTAATGTTATGCACTGCACACACCGATGAGATACGTCGAAATAGTGACGTCATACATTTGGAATAGAAACACGACGATTTTTTCTTGAACGGAAAATGAGAAAGAACTCTTGGTGGTAACTCATTATATGCGAATTTAAGTAAATTAAGCTAGAATGATATCACGGTCACCTAACCCAAAATAGAGCGAAAACTCAGCAAAAAATATCCTGAATGGGCTGAATTACCACTTTTTTATTCGAGTACACATGTTTAATTGCTGATATTATTTCTGAGTGGCGCTCACAACTTGTACAGAACATAAACATTTGAGATAAAATGCAAAACGAACCAATTTCATACCGACGACTCCTATGGCGTTGCCACAAGACATACAGGCTGTAGTTATCGACCAACCTACCCCAGTGAGTAATCACCCCGTATTTCAACCCGTGAGTTGGTTTGAATTGGTGAGGGTGAATCTCACCCCGAACTAAGCCATTGGCCTGTGAATAACACACATTCAGAGGACTGGTTTCTTACCATGGGCCACCTTGCACTTCGAGGATTTATGCTTGGGATTGTCGGAGAAGACTTCACCCTGGGTTTGAACCAGGGACTCTTCGATTCGCAGCCAAGTGCTCCATCCACTTAACTTCCACGCTCCCCTTTAGCTACCACACACCCCTGGTTTGTCATACATCTACCAAAAAGTTTACCAAGACTTTATAAAGAAGAAAATTGTGAGGGGGTTTTAGACTTAATACCGAGAAAAATAGCGTAACTGGGCCACCCCTCACGCCCTGAGTGCTCTCCTCTTGGTCATTAAGTCGCTCGAGTGGTCCTCTTGCAGGGTGCAGAGCGGGTAGCTTGGATCACGCCTCGAGGGTGCGCTTACGAAAGCGGAGGAAATAGGCCAGAGAGGAGACTACGGACACGGGGATGATGGACACGGATCCATCTTGGATGTCCCCGCCCTCGTCTCTCTCTCGTGGATATCCAGGGCCGTATTCCGGGAACTAACGTAAGCCTTCACTTCTACCTCGGTGGTTTAGAACTCATACTCAAGTTTACTTTGAGTCACAAATCGTATTTTAGAAACAAACCTCTACTGAAACCCACTTGAGTTATGGGGACGTTCACTGTTAAAATTTACAAAAAGAAATGAAATTTTCCTAACTTGCTGTCACTAGTTAACCTTTTTTTCCCAACTCATTGTCCCCTGCTCATCAAAAATTAGTACTACTGGAGAAAATAGGCGGAAAATTTTTTACGAGTTTTTTCATTTCAAAAACGTGAGACGATATCGGCGGACATTTTGGAACTTGGCCACTCAATTTGAGTTGGACTCATTTCATCAACCGTGGAGTATATAATCTGAGAGAGCGGGGTCTCGCAATACCAACGTGGCACCACCAATGAGGACCCAAGGGGGGTCCTTAGGAGATTACAACCACCGGGACCGGGACCCAGTACTACAACCGATACGCCCATGCACCTGGGGAGGGGAGTGGAATGGGAAGGAAAAAGGATTGAGGCGCTGCCGCGATAAGGAGGCCGACGACCCCTCTTCGGTAGGGATAGGAGTGGTAAGGTAGGATACGAAATACCCTCGCCGCTATGAAAGCGACCAGGGCCCACTACTAGCGAAACCATAATTTGTTTTGCCAACGATTTTGCAAGATTTTTCTATAAAAGAGAAAAATCCAAAGATCTAATCGTTGGATTACAAACGTGGCAATCGAGTCGAGGTTGACTTAAGATCAACACTTGAGTAACATTCTGATACGTGGCCTGTAGTCTCGATTCAGGGTCCTTTGATTCCGCCGGAAATTCCCGCGTTATATAAACTTCCGCGATCCCTGTTGGGGGCTAACGTGGGGTGTGGGAGAGACGTAGGGGCTGCGACGGAATCGATCCGGAACGAGAAGCGAGGTCTAGTTCACCATCGACTAGATTAAGACTACACCCGCGTAAAGTTGGTGGATCACCCGTCACCTTTCTTGGAATCGGACATTCTCTCCTCACGCATGCGTACCTATTCACAGAAAAAACCTCACTACTACCCGATGAAGTACATGTAATTGCAATCTTAGAATTCCCCAGATTATCCTGCGATGCGATAAAAATTCGGAATTAAGAAGGAGGTTATTATAAAGTGGGAGAATAAAAAAGTCTTAGGCAAAGACTCCAATTCTATTGATATTGTACAAAGTAAGGCTTATTGAGACTACAATAAAAACCCATACCATCCACAGGTATACCTAACGAATATTTTGATACCACGGTAAATAACTAATCTACCCTACCATGAATAATGAGCTGTACAAATGGCCTAGCCGTCAAAGCACCCCTTAAAATTTACTGCAACTACTACTTGCTGTAACACTCACAGGTGCACTTAACTAGAAACTAACTAACTAAACCTTAGAAGAGAGAGAAGGCAGTGAAGTTCGTGGAAATAGAAATACAAGTTTGAGGCTTAGATAGATCTACCCCCATCTTTCCAAACCAATCTTAGGGTTGATTTCCTATAAGTGATTTTGCAGAAAACTAATGCCAATAATACTTCTAGAGGCATTAACAGTTATTTTTGGATGTGTGTTACGGTTTGCAGAGGGATTTATGCTTGAACTGAAATAATATATTAAAATAGTTGTACCTGCCACATTCCCAGCTACTACAAAACGGGATGGGGAACAATAGTGATTAAAAACACAGCTAACATAACATCAGTAAAAGTTGGCTACCTCGAGGTACCTGTTTACGGGCGCTGAGCACACCCGACGTCACCATTTAAGCAAACGGCAGATCTTATGAATAAGCATGTTCAGGAGTCGCAAGCGGAGAGATAACATTGCCAGCAGAAAAAATATCCTACACGGAGCACCTCCACGCTCACCCCCACGAAGGTGGTGAATATCTTAACATCCATAAATCACATTCACACCGAGAATAGCGCATAAATGTGGACAGGAAGGAATTTGTACAGCAACGAAAATTTTTCTGTTTTTTTCCTGAATAAACTGACATTCAGTCCACAAACGTTTACTTCGAGATAAAAATGCAAATGGCGGTTAAGTCAACTGCGGCGGCGCAAAGCAGCCGCCCCGGGACACGGATTGGTTGCACCTGGTTTCCGTAAACCTGCCTTGATCTAGTGATTCCGGAATCCTACATAGAAACAAAGTGAATGCAAAGATAGTGAGGATAGTATAATGATATCATTATCTATTTATGCATAGCTCAATAGCATAAAATATCGAACATATACTTATGATATGCATCAACAGATAAAAACCAAACTTGCAAGAAATAAAGACAGTACTAGGAGTATGAAGGGAAGTTTCAGATAGCAACAAATCGCACCTCAGTACAACTTCATTGGTTACGGTATCGTTACTTGGCAAAGGAGATTAATGGAATATAGATCACCGTCAGTAGTAAAATAGAGGAAATTGAGTCGTGGAATTTGGCGGATGATTGGCGAGAGAGGCATTCCTATCGACGACATTATTTCGCTACGGGTGTTAAGCGCCAATGGGAAACTTATGTATACGAACATTAGTACGTATAATTGAGGTAATCGTAATTAATTTATTTTTCTGCAGGTTAACAACTTAGATATTACCTATCTTCAAAGCAGAAATATTAGAAATAAATTTTTATCGCGATGTAAATTTCACCACTCCGAATTCTGAATACTTGCACCGATGGGAAAAGTACACCCACTCATACGAATGCTTTTACCATAGAAATACAGGAATGAAAAGTCGAAAATTTGGAAAAAAAATAGTTTTAACCAATGGTGTGAGCTTAAAATCGAGCATACGAGGCATCCAGAGGCATGCCGTCCGAAGGGATGGCAATGTGCCATTTATAAAAAGGGAGATGAACTCCCTGGAAAATAATCATGTCAACCAATGAGTCAATGCCAATAATATTCGTCCAATATCTCAAGAGAAAACTGCTCGACGAAGATCGAAAATAATTTATGGGACAACAAGACACTGATGCTCAGCTGAAGTTAGTTTTTTTGGAAACTCAGGGCCGAAGACGGACCCAAAATATCGTGACAAATGAGTCACGTTTCAACAAAAATTACCAAACTTTGAGTTCAATTCAGGGACAATGCCAAATTGTTCCATAAATATTTCTAATAATAGGATTGATTTACACGATTTGCGTATCAGAGATGCACATGAGCAAAAGGACGAAAAAACATCATCGAAGACACTATGAATCAGACCATTCGAGTAAAAGGAGAAAAAAGGCTAGGAGATAAGCGACATCTGGTATCGTGTCATCCATAAATTTGGATTCGACCTCGAAAGCCTACGCATACTCTCTCTCAGGCATCCCGGTAGGTATATAAATACTACGGCCATCTTCTCGTGAGTGCTTTACGCAAAGAAAAACACACATAAGTCGTCACGAAGGTTATACGGGGCCACAGGGTCGAGAACCCCTAACGCAGAACACCCCTCCCTGACCCCATTCCACGAAGCAATCCAAATGAGAACTAGTTGGACACCAGAATGCTTGTGCGAATGCCTTCGCCGAATGCCACATTCACGAAAGACAAATCTATTTCAATATTTTAAGAGAAAAGTCAAATCTAGATCGTACTGTTTCCCGGTGAAGAGCTTCTTCAGGACAAATGAGACCCATCTTTCAGACACCATCTTTCATCCATCAGAGATCTCGTTTGCCCTGATTTTGGATGCTTTAGTGAACTAAACTAGGAGACGTGGAACGCGTTCGGAAGGCCACTTATGTCTATCTGCGGCTATCCATCCATCTACATTGTTCCACTGATGTCCTCGAGTTTGGGACAGGATTGCCTGGATCTACAAGAGGCTGTGGGAATTTTGTATGAGCATTAGGGTAGAATTCGTGGATCTTCGGCCGGTGCTTAGATCGTGCCGGACTTCTCGCAATTCTTCTGGGGTGCATTACTCCAAAAAGGCGTCTGAACGTGTGGCTCGTGACATTTTTGAGCACTCTACATATTTTTAGACTAGATAGTAGGTCATCTAGATGGATTTGTAAAAAAATTACTAAGCGTACCCCCCTGAGGAAATCAGAATTGCGAAAAATCTACCGGATCCTAAGGAGCAGTTATGCCGAGAAATAGCGACGATAGTCCCAAAACGCGTACCATAAACAAAGAAATTATACCATATGTAAATAAGCACTTCCTCAGGGATTTCTGTTAGTATTAAGGTCTAAATGATGAAATCACCGACCTAATACACATAACCTAGGAGAAGAAAAAACAGACTCTCACCCAACTAAATACGACATTAAATTTTTCGTCGTAAATTTCCGTAGCGTTAAAAAAAGCTGAAATCGAGCATATATTTCAGGATGTCTACGTGGTCGGAGGAACAGAGAAACTGTACCCGTCGATCAGTAGCCAAGGGATCTACCCACCAGGCTATCACGCTCCCTGTTACACGCAAGACCAGGTACCACCCCAAAAACGAAGAAAATGGTACGTTAATGATGAATTACTAGAATTTGAAGCTGGTACCGTTTATTTATCAGCAGCAAACCGCTTATAGTTCGATCCAAAAGATGTTTCGATACGGGAGACTAAACATACATCGTCGCGCAGCCCTACGTACCGGACCCTAAGGAGGGCAATACTGCCGGCGAAGAATTTGAAATGGAAATAGATCGGGGGCGATCGTAGATGAGCCAAAACAGTAAGCACCCCTTCGCAGCGACAAAGAGGCACGAGACACATTACCGAGGCAAAGGGAGCGAGAGGCGCCGAACACCCCAGGAATCGGGTTACACATTCTTACCATAGGCATACCAAGCAGGGGAAGATGCAACATGCAGATGACGGATTTATTTTGATAAATTATGCATCCACGAGAACCTACAACCATGGCAGAAACTTCCCCATCGTTATCTCCAATTCCAACTTTCACAGAACCCTTAAACGCAAATCCACCAATAAAAATATCTTCTAGTTAATTATATCGATAAACATGCATGGTAATTTAGTAATTACAGGGTTCAACCATTAGCTGAGCACCTTTAGGAGAGGTACATGTTCCAAGAATAAAAACTTAAATGAAAGTAAACAAGGGCGAAAATCGATAAGCAGACTCTAAGAAAAAATAGCATTACCAACTTCGTTTATTTTCATTGATATGCACGGCCTAATCTCAGAATATTGCTGTCAGTATATTTTTAATGCCCAAATAGACATAACACTACTCTAGGACAGGCACTTTTTTCTACTTTTTAATCCGTACACCATGGAGTAAGATCAAAAAATACGAAAATAGCGCCTTCTGACATGAGTACATCTAAAATTACATTTTTGAATGGGAAGTTCATGATTGTTAATAAGGAACTCGAGCATTGCCCTATCAGACCATGAACGAGTGGAACATTCAATTGAAAGTTGTGGTCTCAGGAGTGATCAGTGACAGCAACAGGGAATGAAGATAATAAACAGTGACCAGAATAATCATTGAAAATATACTAATAGGTAAGATACGAGACGCAAACACGACCGTGCGCCGTCAAAGCATGAGAAGAATATGACGACACATGTGGAGGAGAGAGTTATAAATACAAATAAAATGCGAGTGCAAAAAACCATTTATAATGCAGCTACAAGGCAAGGGAGTCACATATCGTAAAAGTAATCCGTAAATAGCTCCTAATATTTGACGATATGATGAGCATTGATAAATAAGTCAAAAAAAGAATTCTTACAGGGAGTGAAAGCGTACTTTTCGATAGAGATTAAAAGTGGACTCCTTTCTCAATAAATTGCACTCGCAAATATCGAGCGGAAAATGAGAAGAAAATATTCATTAAATCACAATGCAACGTTAAGCATTACTTTTATCTTAACAGAAAGGTATAGAGACATGTGCAATGATTTAAAATACTGCCACGATCGGCGCAGACGACTCGCAAAAAAAACCATCAGAGATTTTTTTGTCAAAATCACACATAACTAATCGAAAAATATTAACAGAATTTAGTGAGTGACCAATGAAAAACAGAACTTAGTTTCCCTCCGTCATCGCATGGAAAATAAAATGAAAAGGGACGAAACCACGCACAGATAACTTGGATGACCACAGAAGTCGCTGACCAATCATAACAGTAATCAACCCCTCAAAATAGGTGGTGGGAAGTCTTCTAATCAGAGAAACCAACGATCCGGAACAATTTCAAGGAAATACACTCGCGGCACACTGACGCAAATCCCCGTGAACGAAGGAGTCACAATTTTCAGAGAGGAAGCGTCGGCTGATCCTTTTACTAGGAGAGGAAACTACATGGAGATGGGACGAAGGGGGAAAAAGCAATGCCAAAGAAACGAGACCGCAGGAAATAAGGCCCCGATGATTCCGACGGCGGGAATCTTCAATTTCCGCGGAGGATAACACTATCCACGGAGATGGAAAAAAAGGAGAGGAAAAAAAAAGGATCTTCGGAAATCGCTTCCGAAAAGTGAGTGAAAAATAAAAGCAATCGTTGGCGTGGGGGAAGACGCAAAAAAAAGTATTGAGCGGTTAGGATGTCTGAAATTGGTCACTTTGACGCGAGGATGGAAGAGGGGTACTAACAATAAGAGAAGGGATAGAAGCAATGGACTCGTTCACCAATTTTTCATTTTTGTAGATAATGACTGTGCGTAAAAAATTAAGAGACCAGTATTATTCCTTTTTTCGATCCGTTATCTACTTCTCGAGCTGGCTTTGAATATCTTTAGGGCGTCCCACCGGGTTAGGCACTCTGGCGGGTTAGGCATATCTGCCGAATTTTCGATGATATACTTTTTCTCGAAACGAAGAAGTGCTACACAAAGAAACATCGGCAGAAATGGAGTGCATAACCCAATGAGAAGCCCGTGAGACATTCACATCCATCATTCGATAGAAAAGAGTCAAATCCTACTTGTAGAGCTATTCGAGGGGAAAAACTGACGAGCTTCACCCTTTCTCAGATGAGTTAATGACGTCACTGACTCTTGGCGAGTGGGACACCGCTTCTACTCGGCCTCGCGCATCAGTCTCACGTGGTTAGCTTTCATGAAAACTCTTAGCGAATCTTTCTATCAAGGATAGGATTAGTAAACGAGTTAGTGGGACAGCACCCCAGTGACGTCACGAACTCATGAAAAGTGGGCGACAACTTTCGCATTTTATTTTATAAGAACATTTTCATTTCTAAAAGAAGAAGACTATTTTACCGTCGTCATTTACCTTTCCCTACCACCTACTGAATTATTTGATGAATTGCGATTTCGGGTCTGAGTGAACGATTCCAGTGGAGACAAAAAAGTGTTCAAGAAATGGAAGAGTGTATGGTGAATAAAAGAAAGCCGTATTCTCCATCGTCGAGTTCCACGCGTGATCGATCTCACGCAGCTGAAAATCTTCCCGTTCCTTGCATTCTCACGGGCATCCACGGAGATAGCAAAAGCAAAAAAGAGTGGGATATAATGCCTCTGCAGAAAGCGTAACGCTCGAAAAGTAAGAGCAGCGATTGTTCCTCTATTTCTGCAATAAAACTCCATAGAACACTCCGGTTATAATAAAATGTATAATATTGAATACATCAACGCTTATTTTGAGATCTTTTCACTAATACGGGCAAGAAATAAGTTTAAAAAAATCTCGAAATATCGGTAACTGTTTTCAATGTTGTACTTTTGCATTCGTACATGAACCAATCGATGCATATTGTTCACTTTCAACGATTAAAGGCATAATATAAAATACGTCATATTCTAATATTTGTACCTCTTAGTTAATACCTTCAATTTTGGTGTCGAAACTGCGTTTATTTATGTTCGAAAACTGGGTAAACTGTAAGTTTTTAGACTATTTTTCCTTAATTTTACATAAAAGTAAGGCAATGGATAATTTTTCATTCAACGAGGCAAATTGGCGTATCAAACTTCGATCTCCGTAACTTGAAATAGAAGTGACAGTTTTTGTTCTTTAAAGCATGATTTAAAAAAATACCAATTTCATTAAAAAGGAAAGCAGCAGAACTACCACTGAAAAAATGTTACCTTCCGCTTGAACTTAAAAATAATGGGTTGTTATTATTATCTCGTGATGTACGACAGTGAGCCGTAAATAGTTTTCACCAACACCAATGCTCTAGCTTACCCACGTACTCTCGAACAGCAGAGCTGGCGTGCTGGCCTTGAGAAAAGGGAGGAGGGGGTGACAGGGAGTGCTTGGCTAGCAATCTACCGGCGTGTTTACGGTGAAGGAAAACTGTTTGCCAGCGAAGGTGTGAGGGAACAAACAAACGGGCCAACGAGACCGAGCAAGTCCGATTCAGAATTCATTATATTAGGGCACTGATCACGGCAAATGCACCTTAGTATTCACAGACGCGCTGTTTACCTTGGCAATCACGCGATGCGCTTAGAAAAGCACATCCGATTTGTTTGGCAGACATCTACGAAGCATTATGGGTTTGAATGAATACAACGACCGCCTTAGGGACAACGAGTATTAACCTCAAGTCACACTGAAAACAGAATTTTAAAAAATGGTTGCATAGACAATTCACCAATCCACTTATTTGACGGAATAACATTCAACGTATACGTATTAAAGGGAAAAATTGTTCGCCAAACACAATATGCCACGATATTCAACAGAAGAGGAAATTAAAATAAAATTAATCTGCACGTCGTTAAAATGAAAGCGTACATATATTCTAGACTGATGAAAAGATAACAGAAGGACTTTAAAAAATCACTGCGACAGATGGTAAAAATAATAGCAAAATTTTCAATAAGAGTCAAGTATCCAGCCAAGGTCAAGTAAAATGAATAATTAACGATTTTCCTAAGCAACTAGGCCAAACTTTCCCTCTCCCTCATCACCTGTCTACAAAATAAAATCTACATTTGGAAAAGAAAGGATACGATGAAGAAAATATGCAAGGCTAAGGGTACAGAAATGGTATATGTGTACATACACAATGTTTCACGAATTAGGGAATAACACGCGTTGCTCCTTCAAAGATTATGCTTTATATATTTCCATAACCCATCTCTTTGAGCATGCAATCGCAGAATAATTGCAAGTATTCATTGACAACATGCATTCACGAGTTGAAGCGCGACGAGACGTAACGATGAGTGCGTCATCCGGAGTTGAGGGCAGGCCAAACGTCATTTCCTCATTGGAGTAAGAACGATGAGAGCCAGACGAGTTCAAGCTAGGTAACACATTCCCTGCACACGCCTTTCTGCAGAATGCACTAACGCATGCACATCGTCACCGTTTAAGAGGACTCGTCCCTTTCGCTAGACCAGTCTTTTTCCGTAGCATTATTGATCGTTGAACATCAGTGCTGTCACTTGGAAATTTCCAGAGCATGTAAGATGAACCCTATCAACATTAGCCTGCTCCTAAATTAGAAACTTTTACCTCTGCATTTTCGCAGAAATATCGTTTACCTGTGGTAAAGAAAAACGTTGAAGGATTTGGAGCTTTCCCGGCGAATCTTGCTGATGAACTCTTCTCGGGAAATCAGTCTTCTCTGCCATCGTTCAGATGACGATGGCAGATATATGGCTATCGAAACGTTGGCAGCAATTTCCATCCTGACCCGGCTGATTTCCCGAGAAGAGTTCATCAGCAAGGCAAACGATTTCAAGTATCTATTTCACATCCCGACTCTGAAAATCTCAAGAAGATAAAGTTAGTTATAAAGGAGTAATTTGTGGCTACAAAGACAAAGTGTAACCGAACGAGAGATGCGTCCTATTATAGATAGCGATGACTAGCACGCTTTGCACGGAATAGGAAGCCATATTAACAGGTCAACGGGAATTTAGGAACTAGGACCTTTCAAAGAGTCTAAAAGATATATAGGAATAAGAATATCGCTTTCCGAGAAGAAGCAATTTTCTGCGTTACGCAGATGTTAAACGAATTAACACGGCTGGGGGCCGCTAGATTTTCGGAGACTGCGCCCTACACAAAGATTCCTTGAGCAATTGTGAATAGATACCTATGACAGCGCCACGGAGAACATCATATATTAAAAAACCACTACATTTCCGGTTCGACAGATAAATTAAGAGAGATTTGCTGCCGAATGGTTTTGGTATCGGAATTGATTTATTGATTGATTCCCCAAACAATAAAGAACTTAAATAAAGGATAGGTGGAACTTCGTTAGGGCCGTTTTACACGGAGCACGTAATTGCGCAGTTTAGAACTGCATTAATTTCTAAAACGGAGTGGAATTGCGCGAATGTATGAACGAAATTAGAACAGGGGCTATTTTGCCATCTCACGTCTACGCATTCCTGCATGTGCTCTAGCAGTTCACCGCTTCACAAGACGTAATTTTGAGTGCGCCCTCGTACACACGTCAGATTGTGCAAGTACGTGCCCCGCGCAAAACGGCCTTTAGAGTAGGGGATATTTTGCCGTCTCGCATCCACGCATTCTCGCATGTGTCCTAGCAATTCACCGATTCACACGACGCAATTTTTATTACGCCTTCGTACGTACGTCAGATTGAGCAATGAAGAACCACGAGTAAAAGGGCCTTTATAGGATTTCCTTTTCATTTTTTAACGGCTGGTGTCCCAACAACCCCCACACGTCTATTGAGGCCGCTTGCGGGGTAGTACGCAGTTGTAGAATATGGAGAAAGGAAGACTGAGATTCGGACGGATGAGCGGATATGTACTTCCGAATGAACTTCTCCGTCCTTCACTTTTTATTATCGTTTCCCACGGACTGGCTCCATTTAGAGGATAAATAGCACGGACGAACGATTTTTTTTTTCTGATGTTTTCTCACAGACGGAGGAGAGTTCGAGGGGAAACAAAGAGGTCCGTATATAATACATATATGTGCATCGTATTGATACGAATTGCCCCTCCGTGGCTTGGGCTCGATCGATCATCCTGGCACGGCCAAGCGACGACTTCCTCCGTTGGATTCGGCAATGCGAGAGCGAAAGATTGAAAAGCAGGATGCTGAAACAGGTTGGTTTGATGTGTTCGAAATCAAAGTGGCCCAAGTATAGCCGAAAGAAAGGAAAAGAAGCTTCAAGAACGGCAATCAGAGACTTCTTTTTACAAATACGCTCGTGCGAAACTTTGCACTCGCGTTTCATTTTGTGATATCCCAGGACAAGAGTGAGAAAATTGTATTCCATTGATTAATTACATACTATCACCTTATACGGTTTTCTGGAGTATTTTATGCTTTATAATTCAATATCAACAAACAAACCACCTTCTTCGTAAGACATAATGCCTACGTTATATATGCATACATGAAATCACATTGTCCACAACCTCGTGGAACTCTTTCATGATCAATTCACAGAAGTTGAGAGATACTTTTCGACTTACCAAAAAACTGAGGAGCCTAATGATGTTGCATTGTAACGATTCTGGTCACCAATAAAGAATACTTGCGGAAATCACAAATTATTCTTATCTTTAACAAATTGAAATGTTTATAAAATAAGTGTACATATTCCCAGGTTACATAAACGAAAATATTTTTATTTATTTAGAGTATCGACAAAACAGGTTTGAATATCATTTGAGCTAATATTATAAAACAGTGGTAAGTAAAAACCATGTACAATGAAAGAAAACTGTCGGATGTAATATTTTTTTACTATCGTGGCTGCGAGATCAGTGAGTCTCAACTTTTAATTATATGCCCTCAATGCAATACGATCTAGTACGTATTTCATGGACGTTGTAATACGAGTTCACATAGACCAGCTAAAATGGACTGGATATATGAATTTTTAGATGAGAGCGTACATTACTAGAGTAAAAATATGAATCCACCACACCGATTTTGTCACTAGGGTAATTAAAAATCATTTTTCTATAACTTGTAATTTTTTATCGGAGTCGAAGAGTTTACAGGAATGATAATTATTATTTTTTTGCTAGGAAAATTAGCTAAGAAACATTAAAGGTTTGATATGAGTGTAAACCAGGATCGGAAAATAAATTTTAATTATGGAAAAAGTATACAAGTAAGCCAGGACTGCCATCGAGATGAATTAAATTCATACGGCAATGAATAGTATGCAGTTGACAAAATAAATCTGAATGATATTTTGAAAATATATTAAGACAATAAAGGCGATGATAAATTGAGTGACGGTCAATAGGCAGGAGGGAGAGAAAAGGATTGAAAGTCTGGGAATTTGTGGAATAAGAAAGGAGGAAAAAGAATTAAAATAAAAAATGCATGTAATCAATAACTGACTCTTAGTTTAGAGAAGTCAATAAAAAAATCCATTAGAAAAATTATGCGCGTACTGCCCACACACCTTCGATGCACGTATTTAAACAATACCAACTATTACAGCACTTTCAGTTCATTCCGAAGACCAAGAAATTCTGTGAAGCAAGACCCGAAAGTAATGACTACTTCCGATGTTCCCTCGGTTGAAGGGAATAGATTCAACCCAATTAAACCATCGAATGCCAACTTTGGCGTTAATAACACAAATTATACTTACACTCTCACTCAACGTCACGGAAACAGACATCCCAAATCGTCATAAAATATTACATCATGGGAAAAGCACTACGGTAAACAATACGCCAAATAGGCGTTGAAAGTTCGCTGGACGGTGAAATTCCTCTTGTAGCGACTTGAGCCGTTAGCTTCCCCCAGCACACACATCTTGGTCATAAATACGTGTTTTACGACGGTATAGAAGTCGGCGTGTATTTGACGGTAGCGTGTGGGAGCACTTAATTCCAAGATCACATGATTGCTCTTTCTCCCGGCATGTAGTGAAGCGTTGCGGTAGAGCTCGGCTTTCAGGGTTCTGAAAAATAAACTCCTGAAGAATAATCCGTTTTTACTACTCCTTACTTCTAGAGTAATATAAAGGGCATAAGCCAAATGGACAAACTCAAATCTATTTTATTGAGGGTCAGACGTCGTCATAAATCATGTACCACAACATATTTTTCCCGATTTTCTTCGGCTCTTCAGATGAACGTCACACTACAGAGACAATTCTGTGGCAACTCAGTCATACTACTAAGGATTGTAATGTGCGAAGGGCTGAGCATTTCAGCTCGCAGAGGATACATAATTTCACATACCTAACGGCGCAAGCTCTCTCATAGTCCAACTATAGACAGTGCTGAATAAGTTTTTATTTATTTTTTAGCAGGAAAAGCTTCTCATGACAACTCGACAAAAACTTAGTCCCCATCATTTTTCATATCCGCTAACTTAATATACTTATGCTAAATTAGAATTTATTTTTCCCTAATCATCTGAGAATGGTACAGGACGAATGGGGTATAATTTATCACATCTTCTTCCATATTCTTCGGCGAGAAAAAAATGTCTTTTCAAGGTTAAATTTTACTCTTGTAAGGCGCAAGTATAATTCGGTCTCGAACATAAAGTCACCGATAGAAAATATCGGCTTTGATTGATCAGTTGCAGTCACAGCTCCACAACGATGGCATTGGCCATTACTTAGTCTAAACCAAGTACTACTGTATAAAAAAATATTCCTAAAGAGTAAAGCCCAATCCACTCTTCTATTAAAAAAAGCTTTCTCCGGATGAGAGAGCCACCAAAAGGCGTGATCACGGATGACTTCAATCGTAACTTTTTAACTCAATTCTTTACGCTACCGGGAGAATGAAAACCACCAGTGTTACATTAGCTTAAGTGGATTTGTCAACAAAAAATGAAAGACCGAAAAAATAACTACAGAGGTACTAAAGTAAGATTAAGACTGAATAAATGAACAAATACCGAAAGAATCACCAATTGTTAATAAGTTATTAATAAATTGTTAATTGTTACGGGTCACTTCGTTGAATTCCTATATCTACTTCTATTGCTCTTCACCGTTCTCTCAAACTCAAATCTTTCCATTTTGCATCATGAAATTTGCTTCAGCTTAACCAATGCTTTACCTTTAGATGCAGTAGACTTCGACGATAATACGACTAAAATTTGGATACATTTGAAACGCTAAAATGCTTTCACCTGCCCGGCCTTGCCAGTAAATTACGTGCTTGATTAAATAATAGTTACTAATTCATAATATTATCTATGAACATTTTATTTTACCGTATGATGTCGTCTCGAGTCATTAGGATTTCAAGTTTGAACTGATACGAATATAACTATTCTAAAACCCTTTGACAGCTACTGTGTATAAATCGGTCCCTGTGTTTCCGTAGTCGGCCACGGTCAATTCGACACGGCAATTAAATACTTTGAAGATTAAAAAGAAAAATCGTTGTCGATATAAATGGTACACAAGGGCTTTGCCTCAATAGGCGTAACTAAATGTGATGTTCCAAATGTTGACAGTGTGCTCAAAGGGATCAATGGCGAAGCCATCACCGAGTGTAAAATTCATATGTATAAGAAAATGATTTATTAACTACACTAACATTGGTACTTAAAAATCCAAGGATAAAAGAAAAGACAAAAAAAGTCCGACAGTAATCGGTAAGATTACTGTCAGCCACATATTTCAGCCAATAAATGATAAGCATGAATTCTAAATGGATACTGTCCACCGCATGGAGATAATAATCGATGTTAATGCAGTAAAACAATACTATAAGGACGTCACCCACATCATTTACTACTCAGTTGTACGACACCAGTCAAGACCAGCGTTCGCCTAGCTCTTTGGTAGAGTTTTTGGGGAGATTGCTACGAAGGACGAGGCTACAGGAATGGAGTAGACAGACCACAAGGTCTAGAGTATACTACCACCAACTACTACATGGCCCACGGCCACCATTATGCTGAGAATAGCACCATGTTTGCCTCAAAATCGACCTACACACTTAAATGAGATTTTACAAGCGCAAAAGGTAAGAATGGCGATGATTCACAAGCACCATACGTCTAAGAAAATCCAGGTAGGGTCTTGGTCTCAAGAACTAACAACAAGGATTTGGCTTCGGCGGGTAATCAGACTAAATAACACATTGGCTAATATTACTCGCCATTTTTCTTTATAACACACATTTTTATAGTTCTTGCGGTAGGAGGGGGGCCTATTCCTCTCATCCTCCCCCCCCCCCCCCATTGTTACGCCACTGTTCTCCAGTATATTATTGAAATCACCCACTACTTATTTACCCACAGAGACTATACTGGAGTAATTTTCAAAGAAACAAGACAGAATTATCCACAAAATGAACCCAAACAGGCTTCAAATAAGGAGAATTTACAATATATGTATGAGCGGTAAGGATTCACCTCTTTCAAATGCCCACGCAAATCCAGGTGAGGCTTTGCGTAGGCGAAGACGGTAGGAAGGTTGAGGCCACGGATATGCAGCAGACAGGCAAAAGAGAGGCGGGAGGGAAGTCATCGGAGCGTGAGATGAAGGGGCAACGGAGGCCACGGAGAGCGAATCCACTGGAGTGAGTGAGCCATGCGGGGTCGCAGGCAAATGGTGGGCGGAGCAGGGACACAGTGTGGTACTAGTGGCCAAAATTATATTGAAGAATAAGTTTTGACGTACTTGTGAAATTTCTTCTCGAAAATGCCATGATAAAGGCACGCATACATACAACAACGTGAGCATATAACGATATTATTTTCAGAAGTTGTTTTTTTTCTCGCAATTTTATCCAAATATAGTTGTCATAATGTTCTTATGATATTTATGCTAAATGATCGTTCGTAAAAAGTACGTGTACTTCACAGAAGCGATCTACGTCAGTCGGCGCAACAACGTCTTAGGCAAGATATAGGCTTGTAGATGATTTAACAGTTGTAGATGTCATTTCCGACATCGAAAAAATATTCGGATCTTATCATCTTCGTGAGACAGCCATAAAGGAAATTGCAGAGAGTGCAGCATTGAATTGATATAATAACGTAACCTTCCTTCACAACTTCTATACTACGAGAGTACCCATAAGTAGAACAGTTTTTAGGCGGTCTTCGGGAGAAAAGCCAATGAGAAATTGGATCAAACAAACGCCTTAAAAGAAAAACATAGTAAGATAAAGGGAAAACAAGCAATAGATATCAAAATAACCGTTCTGGATTGAATAACTTGACGGAAGAATATTTCTCTCACGATTGAAAAAAATTTCGACCATGTACGATGGATTAGTTCCAATCGATCAAAGCGAATAAATTTGTGCGGAATCGTGCCGAGCGTTTGGTGTCACTGTGAACGTAAAAGTAATCGCTTTTTAACTGTTTCTGATGTCAAACCCTCGATAAAGCTTACGTCGGAACCGAAATACGGCGTACACAGAGGATGTCTGCCATTGCTGAAAACTCTAATTTAAAAAATCTAACCCGGTACTAATACCCTTTTTTGTATTCGAACACTGGCTTGGTTTGCAGGAAGACTGCTAGCAACTGGTGCATCATAACCCTCCGTTACACGCCCTAGTGTTCACTCGCGAGGTGCGACGTAGATACGGCCATAAGCGTGGAAGACATGAACACTGATAAGGGATAGGATTGAGAGACGCACTAGGGGGGATAAGGGGTGAGTCAGTGGTGATAGCGGCAGAAAGGTTTCGACGCTGGAAGAGCGGCTTGGAGATTGGGAAAGGCGGACGACGATGCAAAAAGCGCCAGAGCGAAGGAAAAGATCGATCCTGTGGATTATCTCTCATAGCCCAGCGAGAAAGGGTTTCGGAAATGCCGTGGCCATAATGAGGGAGTGAGAGGGGGGCAAGAAAGAGAGAGAGCGAGGGAGTAAGGGGTTTTAACATCGCACGAAGGGGATAAGGCGGACGGATAAAAAAAAAGCTCCTCTCAAACTAATTTCCAACTTGTTTATGTCATGCTTAATTGCATCCCTTTAAATCCACATAACTTTTTGCGTCCCAATCTCCAGTATAGGTAATCAAAACGAACAGGAAATCCCTCTATCTGGAAATTCGCAGAGTGCCGGGTTCAGTAGGGATAGATGGCGCATCATTCGAGCGGAGCAAATACCACAAACTTTCATTGTAAATTCGAGAGATTCAGTCGTGAAATAACGAATCTTACTCCACCATCAATCACGTACATTCACTTTCCAAGAGCAGTAATAATGTGCATTCACAAATACGCAAACATGATTACTTTCAGTAATCGGTATTTATTATATTGACATTATAATCCATTACAATGAATTACAATATTATAATGAAGGAGGAGAAAACCTTGAAAAATAAAAATCTTAGAGCAGATATCAACGGACTTTTCCTACGTAGAAAATACAACATCGAAATCTAAACATAAATCCCACGAAATTGGAACCTGGCGCTATTGATACTTGCACCGTAAGGACTGCGCCAAGGCTAATTCCTTACATCAACTCCTTTAGACGGGAATGTGAAATATAGGGCACAAGATGGCCATGCGACGTAAATTTTCCCCGAGGAGGAATATAAATTCAGACTTTTAGACCTTTTTACAGATACAATTATTCAATGATAATTCAAACAAATTTCTTACAAAGCTGCCAACGTTTACGTTTAGGATTGCATTACGATAACGTTTACGCTGCAGAAAGTATTATTTGGTACCCGGGTATACACCAATCGGGTCCTGATAAGTTGGCAGCGCGGAGTGAATAATTCCGGTGGAAGGATCGAAAAGACTTCTTTTAAACTAATCTTCGAGGAGTAAATTTAATCTCAATGCATTTCGCCATATCGTAGCTTCCTGCAAAGGCTCGTTCACCATTTTTTTATTGTTTATTACGATAGAGTTTGATAGATAAAGAGACTCGTATTTTTCCGTTTTTCGATCCATCGCCAGCTTCTCTAGCGATTCGCGGTGAAATATCCATGAGCTTACCCCTCTCGCTGAAACGTTCACGACGTCACCGACTCCTGTCACGCGGCTCACCGCTTTTCCGCTTCTTATCGGCCGCGCGCATGCCTTTCAAGAGGGTCGTTGTTACGAACACTTGATAAGTGATTCTTTCCGTCAAGGATTGGGTATTTCTGAACGACTAATGAACTAGAACTTAAATGACGTCACTAACTCATAAAAAGTGGGCGGCAACTTTAGCACTAATTCATTTTCATGTTACCAGAAAATGGCTGAATGAGGAAGACTTTTCTGTTATAACTTATTTTTCCCATCCATCTACCGAATTATCTTAATGAATTGCGATTCGGGTCAGAGTGAACGACCCCATTAGTTATACGATAATGGCGCGGTTGAGAGCGAATTAGAGAGAAGCAAATCCATACATTTTCCGTGCGAGGAATATTAAGAGAAGTTGTACGACTTGATTGTGATTTCCAAGACTAATGTGAACTTTTCCTTTTTTCAAGTTGGAAGGCTCGCCTCAGGGAGGTGCCACCGAAAAACGAAATAAAGAACATTTTCATTAAATTCTTAAAAGAATGCTCCCCTAATTGTTCCCCATTATCTTACTAATTATATTGTCAATTGCATTTCTAAAGCCGACGTTTTAACAAATGCTGGCATAAATATGTTTAAAAAATGCGTATAAAATTGACTAAAACTAGAATATAAATGTGGCTTTAGAAATAGAATAACGGGCAACCTAGAGAAAAAGTTATGACAGAAGTAAAATCGTAGCCATATGACCACACTACTAACGGAGTAATTCGTACATCAATGCCAAAACTGAAGTCAAATTATGTTATTTCAGTAAAAGTCGGTACATTCAAGTGAGACATCAGGAATATTTTTGAATTTAAAAATATGTTCAATAACTAATCCACACTCATTAGTAATTAATTTTAGCAACCAAGGACGCCACATTCAAACACGATCATCTAAATAATACGATAGGGTTATACCTATAATATATTTGTTCTGTATCAATTGGTACCGACGGAACCTAAGTAAGGTGCATGGAATTGAGTGGTTATTCCCAGAGATTTTGTTTCCCGTAAACAGCAGGGAGTCTAAGGTGGGAAACATAGCATGAAATACCACCACCACGAATTCCCTTAAAGGATGGCAGGGGAGCGAATCCAATTATTGGCTCAAGAGAACCTGTGCAAACGCATCCCCCCTTTGTCCTTTCATATGCCCAGATCCTCGAAGGAACGATGTTTTAGTTTCGTAAGACGATAGGTTTAATAAAAGTGGCGCCTTGTTCGGAAAAGCCGGGCGTATTGTGGTTGCAAAAGAGACAAGCATTCGATGAGGAGCCGAAGGGATCCTCTGAGGTAAAGACAACGTCGGGAGAGATAAAGGTGAATGGGCTTGAGTTTGACATTTCATTAGTCTTCCAATCCGAAGAGCTGATAGTCCAGACAATCAGGTCTTCGGTTGTTTCCCGCTCTAAAAAAGCTTCGTTCCATCCTCTGTTGTTCATACGTATAACGCTCTGACGCATACGTTCGTATAGCTATTATTTCTACATCAAATTCCTCTTAACTTTAAATAGCCGTCCGCTCAAGTTCCCCCGATCCTAGACAGTCACGCCTATTGTGAAATTAAAATGATACATGCATCCAGCATCATCTTGCTTCCGATTCATTGAGTTTCCTCTTCACCAACATTTTATTGATGATCCATGACCACTTCTTCAACATTCACAACTCCAGTTTTTCGCCATAATCTTTATAAGTGGGTTCTAACACAGGTTCGGACTTTAATTCTTAATTGCAGTATTCCATTGGTCTAGGAAATTTTACAATACAATATTGAATACTGAAGTTATAACCACGAACAAATTTAACATATACCGTCAAAAAAGAGTGATCATCGATGGTTTAACACCTGAAATGCTATTCAGCCGAGGTAAGATGTTCAGGAAATAAAAGTTCACTTGTATTACCCGTTGCATTTACCTCCAAAAGCCTTCAAAACGACACCAATCACATGTCCGGACAAAATTGTATTCCCTGTAACGCGACGCATAAAATTAACGGACAATGACTAGTTTCCTAAATATACTATGTTAATCGCACTAACTTTTTTCCCACGACGGCAAATCGAAAAAAGGAAACAACATGAGTCTTCCACGACAACAAATTTTACTTATCAAACAACTGCTAAATGCACATGAAGCAGAATTGTGCAAACAATAGAAAAGGACCGACTGGATGGAAAACGGCAAACTATTTCCGTTACAGCCCTCACACGGGCACAGCTCGCAGAAAAGAGTTCCCCGCCGGCTCTGCTATCCGTCTTATATAGCATCGTCCCCGTGGTTGGATCGACGGAAACAATTTCCTCCTCGAATAAGCGATCGACCAATTGGATGCGGAGTCAGTCAGGTGGGTAGCCCGCGGCGCATGGGACGACGGCGGGTGCAGTGAGCAAGCAACGGCACCCGCCGAGGAAACTCATCTGTGTACCAACAAACAAGTGCTTGCAAGCCGCGGGCCGACGTGATACCACAAGACTGCAGGGGTTGTCGGGGCAATGGACGTGAGAAGGTGGGGAATGGCACAATCAATTAAGAGAGGGATGAAACAATACGGCAAGTATTTGTAAGAATAATTCTCCAATTCGGTTGTGTAGTAGTGACAAAGAATGCTATGGAACATTAGGCCGACGAAGATTTGTAAAAACTTTTTTTGCGCTCGTAAAGACCTAAGGCGCATTGAGTAAGGAATCCGATAAAGCTCAGTGTAAGGCTGTGGTGAAACTCGGGAGGGGGGGCACAAAAGATATTTAGAGCTACATTCACTTTTATCGCAATAAAAATAATAAAGTCACATGCAAAGTTTAAGAAAGTTCAATTTAAACTGATTATACACATATGCAAAACAATGGCATCTTATGATATAAAAAGTTCACAATTATGGTTCTGCAATGTTCAGCTACGCGGGCGGCCCCGCAAGATAGGCGTATATGAATCCGCCACTGGTGCAAGGGCCAGGCACTATGGGAATTCAACTTATTCGAGTGAAATTTGAGAAATATATCGAAAAAAATATTTAATCTCACACCTCCCATTCAAGGCGGTTCGCAGCGGAGGCCCAACTGGTGATTCTGGCATCCTTTTAACTCGCATGTCTCTTCCTACCACTCCATAATACTCGAGATATTATAATACATAAATCAAATTAGCAACGACGACTTTCCAAAAGGTATTAAGTTCCGCAAAACGAGGAGAGCAGTTCCTCTATCTCAAAGCCCTACTTCTAGGTAGCATCTCTCACTCTTTGACCTTTTAGGTAACTCTCTTTTCTCATCTCACTCGTACCAAAATCCTACACTTACGACATGAACTACTTATACGACTAAAATCGCTCAACTCCACTAACACACACGGATACGCTAATTATCACGGAACAAAATTTCCTTCCGCCTGGAATCGAGCTAAAAAAAAGGCTTTGCGGGAAACTGCGGTGACCACCGATGCAGCGATCGAGAAAAAAATATGTAAAACTCAAGAGGATTTTCACAATTCTTAATATTCCCATATTAATTCCTATAACATATCGGGCTAAAAAA
Source organism: Ischnura elegans (assembly GCF_921293095.1). Taxonomy (NCBI): domain Eukaryota; kingdom Metazoa; phylum Arthropoda; class Insecta; order Odonata; family Coenagrionidae; genus Ischnura; species Ischnura elegans. The sequence continues at coordinate 96,739,944 of NC_060253.1, forward strand.
TGACGGCCCTTAATATGAATTCCAATGAATTCGAATTTTCGAGACTTCATTGTTGCATACAGTTTTTGCCTGAGGTATTGAAGCCTGAAAGACTTACTAAATCGGGGAAAATAGTAAATAACACTAGTAGCACTAACAATCATGTAGAAATAAAAGAACGAATTTGAAAAAAATCGTAATCGCAAAAATCAACCAATGACTTCACGGGAAAATGAAGTACCTTGACGATATTCCACCTTACAACAAAGGTACGTAGTCAAAATATTCCAGACACTAATCAATTAATAAGACAGCGGACATTACACAACTGAATGCTAAGCTAACAAAGCTGTGTCGTCAAAAAGTGCCGAGCAAATGTCAATATGCGGGCCTTATTCAAACGAATAATTTACCAAGTTACGCCCGTAAGTTGCGTTTTCATGTTTGACGAGAATATAAGGGAGGGGGGATGAATTGTTTTGGGGATACTCCCGAGGTCTGTTCTCCACTAAAGTTATTCTCTAGAGGCCGCCCAACACCACTCCCCAACCACCCTAGGGCCTACGGGTCGTCGTGTAAATTGATCGACGCTTGTTTTCCGGAGGATGTTCGGCAGACCACAGCTCTCTCCAGGCGAACGTCTTGAAGACCTCTCTCAAGGCATTACAAAATAAGAGGCAAAACTTCGACGTGCACAACGGATTCTTTCTCAAAATTGGTAGTTTTCTGTGATGATAAGTGTGGTACTCTGGAATCTTAATACACTATTTAAAAGCCTAAATACTTCTTTCCTTTCAACAACCGGACCAAAAAATCCTAGAAACGTCTTCCCTTCAACTTTATCTACATGGTGGCCACCTTAGTATAAACCTGAAATTCCCTTACATTTCCAGCCTATCCTGACTAGTTTTCAATTTTCAAGACTATTTGATAACATATATTTAATGGAATATTCCCATTTTTGGTACGCAAAAATTTGCTAAAAATTAGTTTATTATTATTACGAACAAATAAGTAAATTCACAATTAAAAATGAATTTAAACAGTCATAGAGAACTACCCGAGACCCATACCAAGATTCGGATGCTTAAAAATCGAAGATACACCAATAGTTAAAGAACAAGGAAATATCATAATTTGAATTTTACAGCAATTGTTTTACCGGGCATTTGAAAATTTCCCTCTTATTTTATGACTTTTTAGACACAATGAAAATCCATGACTTTCCAGGTTTTTCAGAGGGTGGCCAGTGGCTACCTAAAACCACGATTTATATGGTGAGGAGAAAGTTCAATATACTTAATGAAACACGAGCTACATGAATATGAAAATTTGAACGTGGAATCAATATCTTCATAACTAAGCTCCCTTACTGCTTCACAAGCCAAACTATTTCCTTAGTTTCAGTATCCGCTGCCCTGAAAATCTTAGGATCACCTTCGATCCACTACCATTCACCTCTAATACCCTTTCGTAAGCTCTCGAGGTAGTTTCAACAAAAATGAATACAAACCATGTGGATTTAAAAACGGAAAGGAATCCATATATTTATGATTGAGTGCACTTGAAAACTGCACGTTTTGAAGGGATGCACGATTCATTCGAAGGTATGAAATCGTTTCAGGCTTGACGTGGTGAAATAAGATATATCCATGGTAATAAACAACAAATGTTTATTCCCACACTTTAATACATAACACCACTACCTACCATGATTTTGACCTTGAAAATGACATCGAAGCGTCGAAGCTACGGTCGGTAGTAGAGTTATGTATTAAAGTGTGGAATTACCATTTGTTGTTCATATTTTATCATGGATTTATTCCAAAGAAAACTTCACGGGAAAATGAGATTCTATTATTAATAAAAGGCTTCGTAAATAATGCCATGGAATCAAAAAAAAGAGAAGAAGAATACATACAATTAGGTCCGAATTCACCGCAAAACTCCAACAGAAAAATCTATTCTCAATATCACCAACTCGGAAATGTATAATTTAGTTAAATAAAAAAGATGTATCCCGCAATGTTTCAATTCCATGCTCGAAATGATAAAAAAAAAGATATTGCATACTATTCCAGAGCGAGAATTCGTGGAATATACATTTGATTATCAGTTATTTGTTTAAACAAGTGGTGCGAGAGGGATATATTAACGAGCATGCTGATCGTGAGGTGATTGATCGAAAAAAAAACGCGTCCATGCTAAACGGCGGTGGCGCTCAAATCGGCGATCTGGATGTTTGTTTCAAGAGTGCAGATCAAAGAGGCAAGTGTTTATAAACACACACAAGTGCTGGAAATACTCTCTTGGAATGGGGACACAAACACACCCTCTCCAGGAATCCAGTTCCGCACCGGAGGATAAAGCTAGAAAATACGGGAGGAGAACGACGCTATTTCGCAACCATCGATGGGAAGAGCTCATGAATTGTTCCAACTATCTAATCGCAACTAAAATCAAAGTGCCACCAACGCGAAATAATCATTATTGAGTAGCGATATTATTCGAAGGAAACAACAGGTAAAAGAAAGCCTAAGGGGTTTCAACGCACAAAAGACTAGACACATTCATATGGACTTATTGTTAGTACAAATTCAATGCGTGAAGGATGTTACAAATAGTTAAACACCCACGAATAGGGAATACCCGGAACGGTTTTAGAGATTTTATTACGCTTGATAACCGTATGATCGTACATCACAGAGAATAGCATTGATTGAATATTCACTACTGTATCTTCTATCACAACAAGGTAATATTTTTAGATCGGTATTCAACTTCCGTATAAGCATCCCTGCTATTATAGTGGGGTTCATTACGTACTCCAGTATCGACGATGAAAGCCTTCAATACCACAAGTCTACTGTCATTGTCAATTTATAGAAGATCCTTCTCCTGTATGGAAATCTAGTTGTTTTACAAAACCAATATACTTGAAAATCCTTATCTTACATGTTGGCTACCACCCGCTGTGTGTCAAGGTACATATACACAAAAAATTGTACTCTTACCAGACTAGCATATTGCGTGTTGAAAGGAGAAATTGTGACGGCAAGCTTCACCAGGAGTCTATGGTTCATATTGCAGTAACATCCATGACTAAAATTAAGAGATGCTTTTATATACATGCCACCGAGACTTACTAAGGAATGGTTGAGAAGTAACGATGAATCTCTTGAAGACAGCGATTACTCTTATTTAAATATATACTACGGATTATTCTCGTTTATGGTCACAACATCACTAAATACGGTCCATGGTACGTAAAATGAATGCTTTCATTGAAGAACCAAGTTAAATAAAAATAGCACCTACTACACTTCAGGACCAAGGTTTGCGTAATTTTACGATGCTTTCGTCATAAAGACCGTATAAATACTACCGCGAGGACTACACTCATCCAACCAGAAGCCATTACGGTGGAACTTCGCCTTTAATCTGGGAAGAAAGAGTATAATGCCGGCCCGAGAGCATGAAAGCAACTCCGAGGGATGGGGCTATCCTTTTATTGACGGGCACGCAACCCCGAGCCGGCGCGGTCCGCTTTCAAAGCCATTCAAGATGATAGAAATGAACAGGGACGGCTTGAGCCGTGGTCGTTAGCGCTTTCCTCCCGATGAAAATACTGCCATCGAGGCTTCACTTAGCGCGCGGCTCGAGGTGAGAATGCAGACGTCTCGAGTGCGGAGCCGTGACTATTGGCACCGATTCCCGATTAATGATTGAACGCTTAAAAAAAAGAAAAAAAAAACACTCCGAGTGAGGTTTATTCTGAGAAGTAGAGCGGTGGTGGTGACTGTAACAATCTCCGCCACTAACAGGGAGACCACTCCAACGGGAAAAACCCGAGAATTAGACAGGGTGTTCACAAAAGCCTAATTATAAAATTGGGTCGTTCACTCCGATCCGAAATCGTAATTCATCCAAAGAAGTCGGTTACACACATTTTATACGAACTATGCTCGGAGCCGCCGGAGATTCGAAGGCAGCTCGAAAGACTTAGATTGGCTGAGCGATTTATAATAAATATCTTTCAGTGCGACACGTAGGGATTAGGATCACATTAGGACCCCATTATATTTCCAGATCCGACATCCGAAAAATTAGGAGACATATTTTGCCAAACGGATATGTATGGGAATTCGTTTTTCACGAAATACAACGAAATGGTAGCCTTTACGAAAGATTTAAGATAATTTGTAAAACAACATACATACATGTAACTCAACAATAAGGTAAGTCTAGCGTCGTTTTACGCAAACGTAACATAAATCAACGACAGGACATACGGATGGTTCCATGAAAAGCGATATGTGCTTGGCGGAAATTCAAGTAGAGGTATAGTGAAAGTCTACCTTTAAGTGCAGTGCTTTGTAATTTATAAAATTGGTCAAGTAAATGGAGATGAAGATCAAATTGAGAGCCCGTATGGGATGGCGATGGTAAGCCAGTCACGTGGAAAACAAACAGGAAATTGTAATTAGCTTAAAGTGGTGGCTTTACATGGTATAATTAAGGCATATGAAATAGACACGTGATTTAGCAATACACACGGTTCATGTTAACTGAGTAAATATTCGACATCATTGTCATTACCACGGTACCTTGATGATAATAAATTCTTTCGAAATCAAAACTTGGATAATTTCGTGAAATGCACCAAGTGACTGACATCTCTCCCAAAGTGTACTTACTATCCGGTGGAATTGGATGTAGGATGATAGGAGATATCAAGGAATGAAGGAAATGACACAAGAAAATGATTTAATTTTTCGAATTCTTGTATAATTACAGCCAAAATCCCTTGACATGTAAAGGAAATGATGAATAACAAGAAATTTCTGGAAGGAAATCGATTAAAAATAATCTGAATACCCTTTAGCAGTAATGACCCATGAATGCAGGTATATAACTACCATTTTGAGTGCGCATCATAATTTGCACACCAAATCCATGGATGCCGTTTCTTAATCATAAATGTGCTTCTTAAAAACCGTATTAACTAAAGCGCACGACTGGTAGTACTGAAGTACCACCATGCTATTAACCCGAAATCATTTCCACCATGCTTTCAGGCACTATCTGGACTAGCCACGCTCATATTACCAAGCCGACTTGAGCCGTTACCAAGGAGCAGCAAACACACTTTCTTCTGCAAGGGTACGGTATAAAATTCTCAAACATACTCGATTTATTCACTCGCGAAGGAAGTGGAGTGTGAAGTGACTTGCAAAATGAATGCAAGAATAAACTGTTTACGAGCCACGCTGTCAGCGAGAATATGGTTTATTCATCGAATGACCGAATCCTACACGGGGAGAACTTCCTTTACATTTTGAATGACCGAGGAAAAACAACTTAATTCAGTTGATAATATGGAGATAGGGGTATGATATCAGGCATGTAGCGTCTCGAAGCGAGCGTCAACAGCATTTAGCTTGCCTAACCGTGGCGCCACTATAGCATGAATAGTCGATTACACACCATTTTAGGCCTCCGATTACCAGAAACCTAGAGATAGGAGTGTGGGGAGGAACAAAATTGATTCCAACCGACAGCGATATAATAGCTAACCGTATGAACAACATGACATTGACAGAACTACTTTAAGACAATTAACCTTTAAGTTTAGCAGTGCCGTGGCACAATTATCAGCCAGCAAATGAGATGAACAAGTCAGTGGGAACTGAAGCTCAATTAAAAACCAGATGGGTTGCGGGATGCTAAATCAAATATTATGATTCGATCCCAGTAACGTAAAAAATGAATATAATATTGCCATGTTTTCAAACCGAACATAGCGAATAATGATCACTGTAATGTAAAAATATTTTGAAATACATTACACAAAAGTCTTCGGAATTATAACATTTCACGGATCAATTAATTTATTCGTGATTACTGATTCCTGAGCATGTATACAAAAATAACGTCATACCAACTCCAGCTTACGAGTTCACTCACCTCCAATGCAAGCCCCAGGAGTTCGCACAGAAAACTGGCACAGTTCCAAGCCTTTCTCTTATCAAAGACATGGAGAATAGAGAATACAAAGCTCATAACTCTGAACATAAATTAATTTCCAGAATATGTAAAATATAAAATATCATTGTTTCCGCAATGTCTAATATAAATATCGGTCAATTCAAGTGTAACTTCTTAAATTTAATATTAAAATAGGAAAACAAAAAAAATTTCACGGTTTAAAGGAGATCAGTACACCGGACCTAACTTAAAAGTTGCAAATTATTTAGTTGAGAACACCACTCTGGGTTGGATAATATGAGGCGAAGCGTAGCGCTTCACCGCCGGCGCGGAAAAGTGAATTCTCGAGGGAGGAGGATGAGAAAAGGCTGGAGGCGTTCGATATTTGGGTATGCAAGAGAAAGGAGGTGAGGTGGACAGAGAGAAAAAAGATTGAGGATACGGCAGATGACAATATAAAACTTCTAGAGGGGAAATGGAGACTGAGGGTGAGGACGGAGCGAGAACTAAGCGGGAGCATATGCTCAGAACTGATATGTGTTAGGTAAGTAGGAAGGGGGAAGAAGAAAACACGGTACATGAATAGAATTCAAGGGCATACACAATATGGCAAATTGATATATAAACCTACTTCAACCGACAGAATACTTTTAAAGGCAATGAATACATGGCAAAATATAAAGCCTCCATCGTTTCACAACGGCGGTATCCAAACCACGACGGTATCAAGAGGCCCTTAACTCCACTGACACACTAGACGCCACACCAGTCGCCTGTGGCCCGTAAATAGATAAAAGCCCATCCATCACGAGGGGGATGGAGCGCGGATGACACGTAAAAACAAAACAAACACGCCCACGCGAGGCAACATCGTCCGGGCGGCATCATTCGGCGATGTCACCGGGCGGATGGTTGGCCGGAAGGGGTCGGCCGATCCAGAGACATTCCTGGCACGGCCGTTGATTCAACACTTGTATCGACCGATGCGGCAGGGGGCAACATCCAGGTTGGCGCACGCGACCCAGGTCAGCGCGGATTATTCCCAAGCCGGGCGATTTGCTTCTAGAGGGTGACCACTGGATGCCTCCCTATCCTCGTCAACCAGATGAAACGCAGCGAGAGAGAGAGAGAGGCCGTTTCATAGAAAAAATTAGCAATAAATTTAACGTACGGAGCACTTCGCATGGCATTACAGATATTCCAGAGATACCCTTATGCCCATGGCGGCGTTTATAGAAAATAATTACAGCAAACATTAGCGCAGGGCTTGGTCGATTTTGAGTTTACCGGAAAATAAGCGTGAAATTTTGGAACGCGCAATTACATGGTCATTTTATTCATGCGCTTTTCATTCGTGTTTTGATAGCTCAAACCATGAATGTTTGGAGAGAGCATAAAGGGATGAATAAAAACATGGATACAATATGGAATTGCGAAGTAAACCACGAAAAAGGCATCGATGCGTCTAAGAAAAAATTCAATTTCAATACTTTTCCTGCGGCAGTGTGTTGTTATTTCTGCAGACGAATGATAGATGGCGTCGAGTGAGCGTTAAACTTTGTTTTGTAAATGTCCCAGAGCCATTAATGTAAGTCTTCGTTACGCCCTTAATTGAATTTTCGCTAATTGTTTCTATAAACCGGCTTCAAGGTGTAAAACCGAAACCGGATCGGTTGTAAAACTAACGACTTCAAGCTTCAGGCTAACAAGTTCAGTATACAAACCTTCGAATGATTTTTGTAATGATGCTGAAAGTCGGCGAGACGTGCCCGTTATATGTAATACGAAAACGAAATTGATACTCAAGTTGCTACTTACATTTTTCTGCGCTCAAACAAAAATTTCTGAAATTTAATGACAAATTTATACTTTTTACATTAATTTCACTAAATTTTTAAACAGAAACCCAGTTTTTTTTAAATTCAAAGTTGATTGAGTATCATTTTGGCCATATTTCAAATATCACGAAAATTGCATGTACTCCTTTCCCCTCAGAACCTCTTTCAGTTCGACTTTAGACGAAGAAATGTTGGATCAGATAATAGTACTTATACATGTATTTAACTTGAAAAAATTATCGTGCAGACAGGTAGTTCCAAGGGAGAGGTAAGAAATAACTTGTCTCAAGGAAATATTGCCATCAGTAAAGTGGAAAAATATTCAAAACAAATGGGCGAAATACACTACTTATAGTGTAATTCTAGGTAAAGTGGACAGTGACATAGAAGAACCCATGTAAATGTAACTTGCTTCTTCTCACAATCCCTCCTGGCAGCGTGAGACTTCACATCCCTTGCTAACACAGCACGGAAAACACAGAAGTTTATAGATGTACCGAGTCCCCATACGACCCGGCGCGCCCGCCGCGGCGGGGCGAGATGTATTTCTGCATCATTCCCAAAACTCACACAACATTGCTCGGGAGAATACAACTTGAGATACTGACGACAAATCTAGGGCAACCACAGAGTATGATCCTCAAGGCCGCTTACCATTGCAGCAAAGGAAAAGCTTTGTCTACACTATAATACGAAATCAAATATCGGAATTAAATTTCAAATGAATTACGAGAAAATCATAATAACTCTAAATTTAATCTCACGAAGGAAATGAACGGGGTTTTACTGTAAGCATAATTCCCTACGGAGGACAAGACAAGAATTGCGGATTTTTAAAAACTCTAATATCTATAATAAATTGCATTTCTGCTTGTAATGCCACTGTCAAACGTAATGCGACATCAAATTGGTTACTCAGATGTTTATGAACGAATTACGCTAGTGATACCAATGTGATAAATGAAAAATAGGCCGCCATGCTTTTCGATAAGTCCAACCCAATACAATGGAGCTTTATCCATGTTTTTTTTTATCCAGCAGGACTGGTAGTTCAACTACAAAGGCGACCAGCCTACTTCAAAAATCTCCAAATAAGCAAACTCCCCAGTGCAACCGCCACTAGCTTATTATCTATGTAAACGCATCGGCACATTGACTAAAACCTCAAAAGCAAAAATAATCCAAATAATCTGAATCTAAGAAACTCAATCCTTGTAAACAAACGTAAATACCCACGTAAGTTAAAGCATGAGCTTAGACTAACTTCGACTCGAGAAAGGTCCATTCTTCAAAGTACTAAAATGGAATAACGAAAGGCATCTTAAATGTTCTCTTATGCTTATGATGCGCAAGTGCCCTTAGGAAATCGATACGATTACGATCTTGACAAGACAAGACCAGATAACTTGAAATTTGCGTCTAGAAATTATTATTCTAACTCTTCTTATTGTCAGTAGAGTTATCACCTTTGTCTTGAATTTTTATCCTAAGATGAGTATAAGGGGACCTACACAGATATTTGTAAAAGAAATTCATGAAAGTTAGAGAAAACAAAATGTCACACCATACAACACAGAAGCTCGCCTCTCCTGCTGACAGAAAATACAGTACTGTCCAACGGTGAACTTCCAGTAGGGGGTATTTGGCTCAGATTATGTTAGGCGTCCACTCGATGAGGGAGGGACATCGTTAACAAAGAAGGAATGCTTTGGAGTTAAGGTTACCCGATACCCTACGAAACTAAACTTAATCCTGAACAAGAAAACTGGTCCTCCACAAAGTGGTACATTATTTTAGGCTTTATTTCATCATTGGCGTGAATGGTCATTGGCACTGCGGGATGAATTAAACTTAATTGGGCGGTTTATGAAATGTTGAGAAGGATGCCTCTTGTAAATAAGGAATCGAGGGAATCAAGTAAACATAATGTTAGTGTAACTCCACTTAAATAAATGAAAATAAATTTCTTGAAAATATTACTAATAAGTTTTTAATCACCGATGAAAATTACATCTCGTTTGATTGCATCATTCCTTATATCGGTTAAATCGCCAGAACGGCATATAAAAACTAAGTTTAGCTCACATTCACGCAGTATAAGTAAGTACGGATGGAAAAGATTCAAGTATTTTTGAAACAATATCGTGGAAGGGAAACATAATTCACACAGTTTGTGATGGAGACCGTGTAAAAGAAAGGGAATGAAGAAAGCGGGCACACGAGAGCAGGGCAGAGAATGAGGTCACGCGAATAAAGATAGGAATCGGTAAGTTTCCACGAATGAAAATAGGCTAACCCAGAAGTGATAAAAAATAATGCGATGACATGCGCTCGGCGGAGGGAAAAGCCGGGAGAGCGGCTTAATATCCAACCAAAACCACTGCGCTGGAGTGGATGACAAGTTTTTCACAGCGTTAATTCAGCAATGAGGTCATTCTACCCGGAGTAAATCGAACGCTGTGGGTGGATACAATAGCGGCAATCGGCTTTCTGAGGCCGAAGTTGAAAATATTAAGTGATTACGCTCGCTTGGCGAGTCTCTGACGACATGGATGAAGTTTCTACCTCCCGCAGTGCTGTCCATTAGCGTGAAAAAGCAACATTAAGCCCTGAGCTCCGTTTTCCTCTACATGCCATCACGTCAAACCCGTCAACGTAACTAGGGGGAGGATAAGCAGATTCGATAGTTATTTTTTTACGTAGGAAACTTCTGTCAAATACAAAGATAGAAAAACATAAAAAATAAAATTCTGATAGGTAATTAGCAAAGGAATAGCAGCTTATTTAATTTCACAATTTCAACAGTAAGGTTCGATATACAGGGTGACCACTGAAATACTTAGGTAATCTTCTACGCCTTTTCTAGACAATACTAACAATGTTCCAGGAAATGTCATAACCCAATACTCATCTTAATAAGTGACGGACATGTATTAAATTAGATAAAAATTCACCTATAGGAACGAAGTCTTCATTCATTTTCATCATGGTGCGGTGCACAAATTAGATGAAATACGGGACATCGTCCCAGTTGATGATAATACGAAGAGGCCATGAATGGAGGCTATAGAGACTACTATAATTTTGGCGAAACTTTCACCAACGAAACAGGGATTTAGGAAGGTTACTTTTTCTTTTGTCTCACAAACAGAAAAGTCCGCATTGTTCACCATGAAACGTACCTCCCGATTTGACGCTACCAATTATAACCATTGGAAGACCTTTGTCAAGAACCTTATTTTTTTCCATCAATCTCCCTTGCAAGGCAAAGAGTAGCGCGATGGTAGAGAGAGAGAAAGGGCCAAAAGGAGATCTTAAACCGGTTCTGCCGAAAACGGGTCCTCCTTGCAAGAGCCATAAGCGGATGCCAACATTCTGAAGCGGGGAAAAACAAAAGACATGGGTGGATGAACAGGCTATCTTGGAAAAAAACGCCTCCGACAAGGTAACGATAAGACACTTTCGCTCTCAGCTCAAACCCGTATCGGTGAGTCGCATCACATATTTCCAACGAACGTCTCAGAACCAATTTGAAATATACACGAAAGTAATGAATACGAGAAAGCGGTTTGAAGATATATGTTACTTTTTCACGGGTTTTCGGAAATATCAACATTACAATCGCTTTTGAGAAAGTCAAGAACTAGTGGGCATAATAAAAGTATTGCAGGACTACAATTCTCCTTAATATCATTCATTACGTTTTATTTTATTCTTTATAATTCTATTAAATATTTATTTTGCCGAACCTACTCAGTGAGACCGGATTCGACACAAACCGGTAGTTTCGGATGGTAACTTCGTTGATTTCGTTTTTAATGACACAACTTCATTGCTATTCCTTAAAAAAAAAAAAATAAAAAAATGAATACGATCGCTTATCCAAAGTCAAAATTATAATATGCAAAAGAATCAAATTAAACATTTTTATTCACATGATCTAACAAAATCCACTTCATCCGCCACGAAAACGTGAATAAAATTTGGCCAAACACCATGAACGCAATCCTCAAAAAGAAGCGTGTTTACATTTGCACAAAAGGGATATGCCACGAAAAACCCTTGAAATATTTAGGAAGGCGCTCCCCACTCCCGCTATAATGGTACTTTTCCTCGACGAATTACTCGTTTAAAAATTGAGCTGCCATCTTGAATTTTTAGAGTCCGTGGAGTAAACACATGTCAGCATTCGCCAGCGTCTTAAATTTGTAAATTTGACACAAAAGTTTTTTTAAAGAAAATTTTCCATAATTGAGGCACAAGAAAATGTTAAAAAAAAAGGTCTGCTCTCAACACCATGAACATTTCCAGACGATTACGCAAGTGTGAAACGAGTAATTTGTCACGAAAAAAACGAAGTACGACCGGTCGAAAGGGAGTGATGCCTCCACGTAACTTTCGTTATTTTTTGTGAAACAAATTCCAACATTGAAAATTCTCTCTTTCAACCAGAACTTAAGCATACATCCAGCTGTGAAGAGTCCGTAGGCACCTTGAATGCAAGCGACAAATCTTTCTTGCCTATGTTCACCGAGCCTACTTGCACTCTCCATTCCTCGGTCGCGTCTTCCAAATCCGAGTCAGTCTCGACCTTGCATCGACGAATGCCCATACCTCCAAGCGGACATGGTTCCTGGGAAACACGATCTAGTTTTTAGCTATACAAAGGCTGTCATCCTGGGCTGTCACTGAAACTTAATTTGACGAGCATCAAATGCCAATCACGCCTCGACTGCAGCCGAATAATCCGAGTGATTGATGTTCTTTAGTGGAATGTGGGAAGTTTACGAACATGAAGCGACTCAGTACCAGACATCTCGCAGTAATACCTTCATTCCAAATCAAGGTCGAACCGCGGTTCAACTTATGGGACGCAGAGCATTACATGTCGACTTATAGGAGACCGCGTTTTGTGTCGTAAGGAAAGATAACGAACGAATGCTCATATCATGAGAAAATAGCGACTTTCCTAAATCACGAAGAACGATTTTTAACGATGGTGAAAGTGACTAACAATAAATAGCAGTGAGAAAAATTGGACGACGAGAAATGAACATTTAAATTTTTAATAAAGACGAGAGCAATGGTTGGTTTCGAAGGAGATAATTTAACCAAAAGGATGCTAGATTGGGAAACAGGAAAACCATGTCTCCCGAATCTACACTATCCATTTAAACGCCAATTAAAACACAAAATTCGGCAGCCGCACTATGATTTTTATGATTTTATCGTGATTTTTCTTTAAATATGTTCCATGATTCTGGTTGACTCGATCATAAGGATGCTGAGATCGCTGAAGTACACAGTTTATTTCACCTTAGCAATTCAGATTAACTCGAAGTTAACATCCGTTTTGGTGCATAATGCCACGCTCGACTTGAAGAACTTAACGATCATATTTAAAAATTAGAAATAATAATAATACATTTAGACCCAAACAATAATAAATAAAAACTACCTTATAACATTTTAAAACTTATTTATTGATTATAACACTGATAAGTCTAAACCAGTAACAGGAAAAAATCTTGGCGGTAAGTATTAAGTTAGTCTTTTTCAGTAGTTATAGAAAAATACGTTACACTGGTGAAAACAAATTTAGTAGAGCTTTAATACTTCATAGTACATTTTTTTCTGCTTCGTATTTTATTCTGAGAGTTCATTGGAGCTGCAGACAGAAGCTACACGAAGTAGTGGCAATTTTAATGCAATCAAAGTCAGAAAAGTCCGTCTTTAATATCCGAGAACCTTTAAAATAATCTTTAAAAAGTCTTGCAAGCTTCAGAGAGTAGTAGGCGTTCTATTCTTAATGAGTGTTTCTGCAGCAGGTGCTCTAATACTAGAGATAGAAATTACTTAGCGAGCGAGAAAATTATGTGACCGAAAAAAACCTTCGCCTTCACCCATACGACATAGAATCTTCGGATTTTGGCCCATTAACTCTAAATCTATTCCCCCGTTGATTTTTTGAGACATATTATAGAAACAATATCGACCAATAACCATTCTTAAGACACCATGCATGCATCCTGGGGAGGAGGAACTTTTAGGGCTTCACCTTGCCCGGAAACGGACCAATAGGATAAGATGCTAAAAACGTGTAAATCTGAAATTGATGGAAAAGCAATTTCTCAAAAGTTTAAAGGCTTTCCAAAAACTAGAATTTCACGCAAAAAGTAGTAATACGTGCTTTAGATAACCTTTTATGCATTCATAAGTTCTTTATTTCTTTCACTTACCTAATTTGCAACTGAGGTGATAAACAACGTTTAACATTCAATTAGCCTCTGCCAAGTAATTTGAAGTTTTACAACATTGTTTTCGTATTGACCTTATCCGGAAGATGAATCGAGAAAGAATTTTCGCCGCATCCAGGGAATAAACTGCAAACCATGATATTAAATATTTAAAAATTTGCAGCTGCTTCACCAAGGGAAGCCGTAAATACGGATCTATTTAAATAAATAAGACTAGTGGAGGACAAAATAACGAAGAAGTATACATGAAGACATATCTCACAATTCATGGGGGCATTAAGAGGCGTCAGGGATATATTTTCTCGTTGAAATAATCAGCCAAACTGGACTTAACACCGTCCCGGTCGCTGGAGCGCTTTGGAATTACAATATCCTCTATGTGGCACCCTAAGATGAAAATATATATTACCTCTCTCTTCAAATTAGCAGCGCGCGGCTCCCAGTGAAGCTAAATTACGGAGTTGCTTACTATCGCAGGGTAGCAGTCGGATACGCAGGCAAACACGGGGTTTCCAACGAATGAGACGAAACCGAGGACTTAATGAAATCGGGCCCCACCTCTCACGAAATCCCAAGCTCAAAGAAGCCTCTCTAAACATTATCACGGCCGTTTATACGCTTAGCGCTCCCCAGGATATGCTTGCCTGGATACCCAAGTCCCATGAAAAAGTAATAAGGCGAGAGTCAACAGCTACGTTGTAATCAAATACCTATCAACAACAACTCTGCGATGTCCCCTGTGTGTATACATACTGGGGTTGAAAGGACTTACTCCAAGGTGAAATAATAAATAAATATAATTAATACATCTAATACGTAGTCATGTTATTTGATGGTTGTCCTGAAAAAATAGAAAAACCTTTTAAAATTTCGCAAACTACATTAAAATATCGTACGTGAAGCCTTCTACACAATATCACATAGTTGTCGACAATTTAACAGGTTTTTCCGTCTTTCAGGACAGCCATTAAAAACAACATTAAAAATTAGATGTTCAAATACACGTTAATAAGAAAATGTTCAGATTGGAGTAACTTCACGAGACTGCTTGAGGCAAACTAGATACGTTTTCAAATAATACGAGTACAAGAGGATGGAGATGACGAACTGGTTTAAACGAAATTTCAATTTCAAATTTCAAAACCCCTGAAAACAAATCTTCACCCACCAAATCCAACGGAAGCTAAATACCCGAGTCGGAACCTAGGACTATGCCATATGAATAAAATAGGCATGCGAAAACAATTTCAGGAAAAATAGACGTCTTCGCAAATTGATTTGTGGATTCATGACATAAGGATGGGAGGCATGAAAATTCAAGATAGCGGCAAGGTAAGAGAGATCAATAGCACAATTTTTACATCACCAAAACATTACTTACTTTATTCATCAAGTTAACATAAGCCAAATAATAACTAGGAGAGACGATGGGTTTGGAAGGGAGTAGAAAATCTTCCTACCTGACATCTACGAATTCGCCTAAAAAAAGCGTGACTTCATAACGCTAATCAGGAATCAAACTTTGGAACGTTTTGAGGAGCACAGCATCACGCCATCCGGCAACCATCGCAGGAAAATTCGCGATATTTGGCAACTAATCTTCGCTTAGTCAGTCCAAGCCTGACGCCGTGTCTTTCCCTCGATTACTATCTGCACGCAAAGCCGAAACCCCTGGTCCGCCGAAAACTAAATTACCCAACTTTCCTAGATGGCACAGATGACCGGAGGACTGGTTAAGCCCCACACAATGGGTCGCTACAAAGCTGAGGTAGGCACACACTAATGCGGGAAGGTCGAGAGTTTTACTAGTTTCCTGATGATCATCAAAAACAAAAACAAAAGAATACCGCCAACCCGAGCTATAAGACGAAACTCTCCCAGTCACTCAAATAAACTTAGGCATACCCACCACTCATCATCCAAAGTAATTTATCCGCCGCTTTCAATATTCCCTTTCAAACTCATATCGGAGATTAACAGCAACCGATGATGAGAGCCTTCCTCTCGCATTGAAATTTAAAAAAAAAGGCTGAAGATGCCGTATTTGAGGCAATAACTCTTTCCGTACCATAGAATGGCTATTTTCACTGACTTTTTTTTAAGACTCATACATTCCGTTTAGTAGGCCGGCTTATGATAAAACGTTCGAAAACTTAACCAAACATGCTCCCGTCAAGGCTGTTTTGAAAAGACCCGCTTTGTTGAGATGCAGGACTAAGGTAAGCAATCTAAATGCCACTAAAGACGCCAAAATAAAATCAATAGCGATCTCAATGATTAAACTTATTTTGAGCATATATAAGGTCAATTGCTTGATTACAAGAACTTTTAACTGTGGTCTCTCAAATATTTTCGCATTTTAAGTACTCAAGCGAAGTTAGCTATGGTTGCCGTACCTTTGAATTATCCCCACAGTCTGCCATTAACTTCCCCACACTTAGAAGTGCAACGTATATTAAAAATTGATACTTTTAATTCAAAATAGGTCCGTGAGAAACAACGATCTAGAATGAAGTTGATCCTGCAGTTCGATGAATAGGAGAAGTCAGGAAATCGTAGGGGACCCAGAGTTAGGGAAAAATCACACCTACCCTCAATGAATGAATTCCAAGCGCCAGAGGCTTCGTAGACAGTGAGGTCCACCCTGACCAAAAGCAGTAACCTTTAGGTAGAAGCACTAAGAAAGTGTGAAGAAGGCTAAATCTTGTAATATTCCATAGGAATACCCCAGGATAGCAATTAAAGGTGACAACAGAGGATAAGTGAAGGGAAATGAAATGGTTCGATAAAGTGACCAATAAGGTAGTCCCAGATGGAGAGATGGAAAAGAGAAGCTTGGTCGGTCATGATTTCAGGCATGATGGCCTGAGGATGACGACAAGTGGATGGCAAGAACGGCCAACAAAGGCCTTGAATAAAATTCATAGAACAGATAATGAATGATGTGAAAGAGAATAACTACATGAACGTTACCAGAGAGTGAAAATATTAGCTACGCTGCGCGAACCCCAAGGCCGAGGCCTACATTGAAGCCGACAACTTCCGTATTTTTAATAAAAATAAAAGCATTTTGCGAAGTGAAACGCATAAATAGATTTATAAAAAAATCATTGCATTTTTCCTAATTTTTGAGAGTTGAATTCAGTGAACATATAATTTACAGTCAAAGGAAACAACATGAAAACAGACCACGTACGTCCTCTTACGCAGCCAATACAACCCATCAGATTTATCATGTGATCTCGGATTTATCCATTTCAATCTTGGTCCCATGGTCTATAAGCGCTCTAGTATGTTTCCCCTGCCCCGCGGTAGTAGCACAGCAGTACGTCGGGGCCCCCGAGGCGATGTTAATCGATTGATAACGAAAGGTGATCGTATAACGCCAGCTACATCACTGTTTAATTTCAGTTTATTTCTCCGTGAAATTCGGATCGCTTTGCCCGTCAGAGATTTTCGTAACCCCATTTAAATGTGAGGAGGGTGACTGCACATCTAGAGGCTGAAAAGTGAACCCTCTATTGCATAATCGTGGGCAATGGTTAGGAGGTTATAAGGCGAAAAGTAAGGGCATACGAACCAAGGGAAACAAAGACTGTGAGAGAAAGAGTAAAGGTTTGCGGCGGGAGATGTTACAGGGCGTCTTGGCAGGAAGCAGGAAGCGAGCATGGTCGAGCACGAGAGGCGGCTAGACGAGTCGGCCAAGACGTCATTGGGACGGAAGGGCCGGAGGAATCGAAAGACGGTCTTCGCCCCTTCCCCAATGAAAACACAAAACAAATCTTTGTTTCGCGTCCACGCCCACGCGCCTGTTATTTCACGGAGGGAAAGAGGTCGACCGACCCGATGAAGGTATTCCTCGGGCGCAGCACGCTTCCAAGTTTCGGGGCCACGCCCCCCCTCCCACGCAACCTCGGGTCGTTCGCCTCTCTCGCGTTTTCGAAAAATCTTCGCACTCAACGGCGACGAAAAGATACACCACGAATTCCGCGACAGTGGATTCTACAGTCTGCCACTGAGGGCTGTATCCCAGAACGTAACTCAAGTCTTGATCCTGACCCAAACTCGTCTCAAACTTCCCTCGTTGTCCTTCGAATTAAGCCGAGCTAAATATAAAAAGTTGATCACTTGATTGGGTGCTCATTATACGCCATTATATATTTCATTGTCATTGTTCCTCGGTTAAGACTCTAGCACCCCTGCCAGTCGGTGCATATGTCAAGGATCTTTATGGATAGATGACTAGCGAGAAACAAGGTTGAGTCATTTTAATGAATATTTAAACATTAAATCTTTTAGCTGCGCTTTATTACCCAAAGCGAAGTAAAAGAGGTATCGTTGTCCCAACCAAAAATACTCCGGAAAAACATCAACTCGCTATTTATTCAATATATATTCTTGTAATCCCGGGATGCCTAATGCAGTGCTTACTCCCTCTTAACACTAAAGGGAGAGAATAGCTTAGAGAAGAGCAAAAAAATATATTCATCTATTATAAACTCTTTACCGTGCAACATCGCGCTAAAGTATCAGGGCATTTCGAGCTCATAAAACGAAAATTCATTTATTTCGTAATTCTATGAGCCAGAAACACAAGGAATAGATGTATCTATACTATATACCTACGCTAATTTCATAGCGTGATCACGCTGGAATTGAGGTCCCGGTCCCGCAAGAAGCGGCAACTGACATTAAGCAAGTCAGTACTTCCTGAATGGAACTGACACGGGCGGAAACGCGGGGCGGGACGACTTTAACGGACGACAGTGGGAGTGAGGACGCTTTAACTGTAATCAAACCAAGCGAAAGAAGCCGCGAGAATAAGAGTGGAGGGGTGATGTGAATTTCCGCCGCTCAGCATGCAAATGCGGGAAAAGGATGGCCGGGTGAGCAAATGAAAGGGTATCTATCACGGATGGCGGACGACACCGCGATTTCGGTTCCTTAACGGTTATGCGGGGCTAACAGCTTCGGCGGAAACGGCCGCCGCAACCCACCACACATTTCGTTGTCCTAGCTCGAGCAAACGCTATCAAACGCCGTCATCGTTGCAGCTCGGGCATTATTAGTTTTGAAGATATTCCAAACCTGATCGTATACAAGGAGGGAAAAGGAGAGGAACAGGGGCCCACCCGAAACGAGGAATATTTTTGACACATTAACTGTCAACCGCCAGCCGCCTTGAGTTATCACAATGCTTCCCACGGGTCAAATAGCACTGCTGCACATCCTATATTACAATGGCATAAATAAAATGGTAAAATGAAATCTTATTTGTGTAAATATGCGTTGGGAAAATTTCAGTTTTTGTACGACAACACCAGCAATGGCATGTGTTTACTTACGGAAGACAATCTCGATAAAGGTGCATGTACCTTTGAGGCCGCCTAAAGCTCCGAATTATTTCTATTAAAATAATTTATATAGTTATGAAGCACAATATACATTATTAAATTAAATATTAGATTAAATTTTATATTTCTCTTATACATAAAAATTGTGGGGCGTCTGCATTTAAAACTACTAAACCTTAAATTGATTTTGCCTCCTACCCCCTGCACAAGGATGTAATCATATTTTCTTACGGACTCACGGACTACGGAGTGAATTTCTGCAGTAGCTCGACATCCCAAAATAAAAATTCTCGAAGTGTGAGGTGGCCCAGCAAAAGAAACAGGCCCTTACCCACTTAATGTGAGAATGCACACGCCCGAGGCTTCATCTGGGGGTAGGTAAGCTGAACCCTCATCGAACAAGCCCGTACCCAACCTACCTACAGATTGAATTGTTGAGTGAGTGAAAATGTTCATATTATTTTATTACAGGAAAAAACTGACGAGTGTGAAGCATACATGCCTTATCTTTACTTATCTTAATTAAAACGTCCATTTTCAGCTATACTACAAATTTGCAGTGGTCCAGTAACAAACAAATACACGAAAGAAATGGATTATGCATAGCAAACAGAATGGCTATGGCTATGGAGAAACTGAATAAAGAATTGATGTCAGTGATTACCAAGATAGATGAGATTGAGCCGAGCATGTACATGCCTTCGGGAATAGAGAATAAAAATATTCAGCATGACAGCGAAAGTTACATAAAACGTATCAAGTCAGGAGGAAAAGACAATGCGACCGGTCGGGCAGGAGTGATGTGTTCTGTTCGGGAAGAGACGGCGGCGGGGGAGGAGGCTGCCGCCAGCAAGATGAAGACAAGGGTAAGTAAGGGATGGACCCCGCCGAGCATGAGGGCATGCCAAGCAGACGACATTTGCCGCGCATAAATTCCCCATCGATCGGGAAAGGAGGCGGACAGGATGTGAGGGAATGCGGCTAAGCCTCTTGAGCGGTCGAAGGCCCCTTCACCATACACGCCCGCCCCCGACAAACGATTGAATTCTAAAGATTTCGGAACCCGTTGACGGGGGGAAGGATATGGGCTCGCCAGACGAGACCGAACGCGCGAGGGAGAAGGTGTTCCCACGGGTCGATTTATATCGACTAGTTAGTTCGACCCACATCGAACAATCAGATTGAACTACCTTGGGTGCTTCCTTGTCTGAAGGAAATTATTTTTTCTCCGCAAATTTCTTACACCGACAACCCAACCCATTCAGCCTAGTGCGTGTAGAAAAGCTACAGCGATTTTTCTTTCGGAAAGCTTCAACCGCGAATAAGTTACTTGCCTAAGCACTCCTTCAGCGTTAACTCATAAAAATATTTGTTCCTCCTTTGCCGATCTATCGCTAAAGGGAACCCACTCAATCGAGTGCGTAAACTCCGTAAGCAGGAAGAGTTATCGGTTTCCCACCGAGTTGAGACCGGAATCCTGTACAGGTCGAATGATTTTTTTGCTCCGAAAACTACTTACATCTCTTTTATTCTTATAATAAATACATGTTTAGTCACTTGCCTAAACACTGCTTACTCTTAAATACATAAAAATAGTGGTTACTCTTTTGTAGATATATCGCTTGAGCGAAGGTTCACATAGAATGTTGTGCGTGTACATAATGTCAACTTGCTATACATAAATACTAAGGTAAGCGGAAAAATAAGCATTGCTATTGAATTCCACCGTAACCAGTACTTACTTTCATGACAGCCGGAAGGCATAGGACAGAATTGTAGGTCGAAAGACATCAGGAAAATATTTTTTCACTTACCTAGGAAGAAAAGAAAAAGCGATATTACAGACCAGAAGAGTCACGACAAAAAAGGTTCATTATAAAGCTGAAACCATAAAACCAAATCATATCATTTGGTGCAATTTATCTAAACAAAATCGTAGAATGGCACTGCAAAGCCTAGTATTCGCTAAGTATAATACAACCGGAATAAAAAGAATTTTGCTGCAAACGTTACGATTAATATTCCCCACGTCAAGTCGTACCCGTACACTGCAAAACACAAGCTAAGATCGAATTCCAAGTATTTAACGGCTGGGTTAAGTCGTTCTAAACTTCGGCAGCACTGTTTCACAGAGGCAAAACAGCCGCAACAGTGTATATTACAACTCTAAAAATAATTTCATAAAACCACCGTTAACTAATGCAATGAGCATATATTTTAGGGCATCCAATGGAAAAAATACGCCGGTTATATAATACTAAATATCGTATCCCCTATCCCCAATGGGACAAAAGACAGACTTATAAGTGAGCTTATTCTGTTTAAGAGTGGATTTGAAAAAAAAAACTCTCCCAGCAAAAATTTACTTCAACTCGAAGAAGACATGCTTTAAAGAGCAGAGCGCTGAAAAGAGTCATTAATTTTTACAAAATAAAGTCGCCATAGATTTTTTCTAAGCCTTTCAAGAGTCGCAAAGTATTATCGTCAAAACATTGTTTTATTTAAGATAATGGATGAAGAAAGTTGCCCGGAGACGCAGGTTCTGCGGTATTCGAGGTTTTGTGTGACCTTGACGTAAGGAGAATTCGTAATTTTCTATTACGTTGACCGGAAATTTTATGAAAATTTTTAATCGGGTAATTTAATAAAAGGTAATCTATAACGTATCTATAATGAACAAATTATTTTGCTTAGCCGGGATTCGACCCCGATTCTCCCGATTGTCGGTCAGGTACGCTACCAGTTACACCACCCAAGCCATCCTCTTCCGAAGTGAGTTTCAGACTGAGCTCACATTATACATGAATTGACATAAGAAAAAATTCTCCTCGACCGGGAATCGAACAACGGACCTCTGGCTTATAATTGCCATAGGAATTCAGGGATCTGGATATCGTAGTGGTCTGCGCAGTGGACCGGAAATCCAAAGGTCAGTGGTTCGATTCCCGTTCCAGGGGAATTTCTTCTCATTGCATTTCATCTACATTTATTTCACCGTCATTCACGCAGCAAGCTTCGAAATACTACACATGAGGTCAGACTACATTGGAGAGTCAGAGCTCAGTGAGAGAAAGAGAGGGACAGACTCACTTTGCACCGTGCGCGTGACTGCGTACAAAGTTACTTTTTCAAGCAGTGCTTTGACAAAATGTTTTGTTTGATTAAATTAATAGAGATTTATGTTATAGAGCACAACATTTCCACATTTACAAAACGTAGAAAGACTGTTTTTCGCGCACTAACAATGTAACGAGCCTCAAGCACGGTTGCCACTTGTAGTCACAACTTTCGGAGAGTGAGAAATGATCCATTTCGCACTGAGAAACGTGAAGTAAAAGGTGGAGATACTACTCATACTTGGCCCAGAAATAGAATTGAAGACGTGGAAGTTATGGAGCTTCATTTTACTCATTTCCTGTTGTTCAACAGTCAATTTGTAGCTTAGGATAATTTGAGTCATGGCTACGAAGAAACGGGGAACAAAAACATAAACAGCAGGAGGAATTTCTCCTATTTCAAGAAACATTGGTACCCCCAAATTAAATAAAAAACATAAACAGCAGGAGGAATTTCTCCTATTTCAAGAAACATTGGTAACCCCAAATTAAATAAAAGACATAAACAGTCAACGTAATAATATAAGTTAGGGATTTTTTTGCTGCCATGAGTATTCAAGTGTATAAAGAAATTTTAATTCAATCTCACCGCATGCTTCACTTAGAGTGATGATACCATAAAGACTATTACCATTCCAATGTATAAAAACACCTCTATAATTGACCTATTTCAATTATACTCCTAAACATACTTTTATTTATATTGCCTAAATTATAGACGCAAAGTGCAAGTAGGTGTCTATAAGTTAGAATCTAAAATACAGTGCTCAGTGTATTTACAAATTCAGCTTTCCTCGCTCAGATTTTCGTCATGTTTGCAAAACCAGTGAAGATTTTTTTTTAGCTCCAACGGAATACTTAAGCCCATCGGGAAGCGCTAAAACATCAAAATGCTTCAAAGCAGAACGAGATTTAGCCATCAGCGGAAAATTACTCACGACCTAGAGGAGCAATTAAACCTTTTCGAGCATGAATGCGATTATAGCTCACAACATTCCGAAGTACTTTCAAAAGGAGGATTTTTTAAATCGCCAACACTTTTACGTCGACTGTAGACAATCAAGGCATGAATAAACCTAATCCTCATCACTAAATTCGCACGGAACACTAAGCGAGCTTGCAAAGTATCGGATCAGTCTAAACAAAGCGTATTTTAAAAAAAATATGTTTTTGATGGCGGAGATATGAAAAAAAAAACAAAATACTTCAATCAACAATAGTTCTGCACATGCATGACACAGAAATATACGGATTCTTTAATTCCCTCCTCATGAAGAAATAAATCAACCAATAACACAAGGAGGCAAGAATATTTAAAGACTATGGAGAGAACAAGGATAAGGGAATTGCGGAGGAGGGAATAGGGTCTCACTAAATAGCCATAATTAACACAAAGGACAGCACATGGGAAGTTAGTGAGGCATGGATCCACGAACTAAGGATTACTGGATTATTTATAGACGGAATATACAGTTTAATTCGAATGATACTCTCCGATTGTGGGTCCATTAGCCATCTTTGTATGCGATTAACGTAGACACGATGAGATGTGGTCAGAAACGGAGCAAGATAAATTGCATGCAGTAATATTTTATGATAATATAACCTGAGATAAAGTTTAACGTAAATGCTCGAACGTTAGCGCGAAATCGGATGAGACCACAAATTTAATTGGGTCACTTACGACTAGTTACCTCATCTTGATATATTTCATAACAAGCTAACATGCAATTAGGCAGTGGCTACAAATAGTATAGGAAGAAGCAATTTTTAAAGAGGATGTATAACTCTTAGACTTTAATTGTAGGCGTGTAATGAGAGTCACAACATTCCCATGGGAAATAGTATAAGAGAATTATAAAGTTAATAAAACTGGAGCATAGAAGCACTTACGAGTTACCGTGATTGCTTCATCGAAGTTCTGAGCTCCATTACCTTCATTCAGCGACCTGAATCCCAATTTGGCCACTAATTGGACATGAGGACTTTCACGTCGATTCGTCCAAGAAATTTCACGGCAATCACCGTTATTTAAGTATATAATTCGATAATTCTACGCTATCAGTTAATATTCAATCATCAATGCACTATAAAGATGATCGATCTTTCCTTATACCTCAGAAAACTTACGAGGAGTTTCATACCATAATCAATGATATAAATTAAACGATAACGTAATTTTATTGTAAAGGCATGAAACTATCTTGTGCATTTTGCATGATACTCTCCACTAAAGCTAAAAATGCAAAATTAAAACAATTATTTGCCATAAAAGTTGTTTAGACTGCTTAGAGACTTAAATGCCATAGAGATGTACGGATAAATCAGGCCTGTCGCGTAAGCGGTGGTGAAATTAGCATTTATTACGATGAGAAAAAAAATTACCTGGTCGGACAATCAAACCGCGTACCTACTTATGGCTTTATGGGCTACTGTGCAGACCACTACGTTATCCAGGTTCTTCCATTCCCATCGCAATTTTACCGGGGTTCACGGTGCTAGATGTTATGCTCTCCATCAAGGAAGGCAACTTAAGGGAAATTGGGCTTCCAAGAAGCCACTACCCTAAGGTGAACTAACTCCATTCCAGCGATAAAGCCGGTGAAATTCACATTAATTGACATGGGAAAAAGATTTTTCCTCATGGCAATTGATATGAATAGAGATACATAGGTGAATTTTTTTACATTGCATCATTAATTTCACACCACTAGTACAACGAATCATCCAGCGGCAAACGTAAGTTGTCATGGAAGATGAAACTTCATACGACTTCCCGGCCCCTCTAAACAAAATCTGCAGCCTTTCCTCACCTTTATGTACTCGCGCAGCTATGGTCATAAACGACCGAGAAACCAGCGCTTGCATAGAACTTCCATAGCCAATATCACCAAATACAACAGCAAATAAATTAAAACGCCCAACTGATTTTCCCTTCTCAAAATGTACTATGAAGCCTTGTGTTTTATATTCTGTAACGGATGATGATATGACGGAATACTTTCTGTGGATGCCAGTGTACACAATTAATCATCCCTTTCGCAACCCTCGTTTCCGTACAATACAATTTGTAACCTCATTGAATACAAACCTCATTTCAAGTTATAGCCTACAACGTCGGGCTATCGCTCAATGTTCTGCTTCGGGTATATAGAGATCTCTTTCAACTCCTCCATCAACGGAACGAAAATACGCAATGGGCCATAATTATTGATTATGAAAAAATTCCTAATTATATGGAATAAGGGTCAGAGCGATAGCATTCACTGGTACCAAACACTGCTGCTTCCCGCTTAATTACAAGCCATAAAGTAATAACACCAAGGATCCGAGGACAATAAAATCAGACGAGGGCTTTAGAACGACCTACTGTTCCGCAATTTTCAGAGTAAATTCTTCAATTTATCGAATAGAAATTCCTGGAACAATGCGTAATTTATTTTTATGTGGTTCATTAGAAGGATTCAGATTTACGTTAAAATTTGTCAAAACACCTCTAGGTTATGACATTTGAATAAATTAAGTCCTAAATCGTATCATCAGTATTCGCCAAGATGAATTGGTGTACATGACCCCGCAAAGTTATCGCAATTCGTTACATGAGGCACATTTTTTTCGTTTTATCAGGAAGTTAAAGGCTCACATTAATTGAAGCACACTATTTACGGGAATATATTTTATTCCGTTTACAAGTGAACAAGAAAGAAGAAACCAAGATGGAGAAAGGAATAAACAAGTTGGCAACAGACAATGGCGACTAAAGTCGTCAGTATTATCACAACAGAAAATACTGAGGATAACGGTCATTCGATGGATTGAGGGCGGAAAAAGGCTAGCCAAAGGTGAAAAAAAAATCAAATGTTAACTCTGAACTGGCCGCTTGTCAGTTGAAAGATATTTTTGCGTTCCCTGGACAGACATAGGGCAGGAAATATGTTATCATCCCTGGAAAATAGTATGACGAAAACAACCAATAACAATGATAAACGATAGCTGTTACCAATCAAAACTTGTCTACGAAACAGGTCCCGAAATCAGTCGAAACAACCGAAGAAACGTCGCTTCCTTTTTATGAAATGTGATTCAAATACCTACGTCCTACTAAGAGAAGATAAAGAAAATAAGGTACATGATAGCTAGAAAATAGAAATATGAGAGCGCTGGCTTTATCACCAACTATTTCTACAAATGGGACCCAGAATTTTCATGAGTCGTTTAATTTGCTGGCCTCGGTGGTGGCGGGGTAAAGTCCTCGCCTCCCAAACCGAAGGTCGGGGGTTCGAGTCCCACCTGGGTAAGTTGCATTTGTGCTAGGCGTTTGTAATTGTCCTCCCTTGTTGATTGTTGTAGATACCCAGTTGTAAAGGCAGTAAATGTGATGTTTACGGAAAGATGAAAAATAAATAATCTGCATCAGATTTCCCTCTACCCATCGAACGAACTCTAATTAATTTACAGTAACCGAAGAACCAATCGAAGCATATGACCTGTTTCAGGGTCAATTTTTAAAATAATTAATGTAAAAAATAATTGATTAAGAGTATCTTCTAAAACTTACTAGCATCAAGAGAACTCATTTACGCCAACAGTGACGCAACTACAAATTTTTACTTTCCACACATGATGCATTGGTACCTCGACCGGTATTGACGTCTAACACGTCGTTTCATGAGGTAAACGCATTCCAGAGACGAAAGCTCTATACTCTGACATACGTCGAAGTCGGTTTAGGAGTCAATAAATCATGTGCGCAAAGGAACAAAGTTTCGTCCAATTATGATGCATTCTCACCAAATAAAGCCGAATTTGATGATAAGCATCTTTAAAAAAATAATAATAGCGCCAAAATCACCCAGTATACCATCAAATACCTGTAAATTAATTCCACTACAAATAGGTTTTTAAGTCAACTGATCTCCAATTTGTAGTTGTTACAACAATGTATCAGAGAAAAATTATCCCACGAGAAAGGGTAAGCTTACGGCAAAATCACCTTACTTGCGCGTGAATCCTCCGAACAGCCCCACATCAAAATCCTCGAAGTTCGAGATGGCCCGAGGGAAGAAATTTCCTCCGTAATCTAAATATGTAAAATAAAACGCCATCAAATGGCATAGCATGGGGGTAAGCCTACCATTTTTCGGATGTAATACTGACTGAATTAATTCGGATATTAACTCCATGGTAAACATCCACTTGAAACAAATTAGCACCTCTGTTACATTCACTAAGACGCATAGGCTTTTCTGCAAGGGAATAATTCCAGACAATTCAGCGACACCGCGTACCTTTACTTATGATTAGTCACCCACAAGTGGTCGTTTAGTGCGAAAAACTCAATCTAAGAAAATCATTTGCCTTGAACGGGATACGAACTCGAATCTCCCGAATTTGCGCCAAGTGATTCCAAATTTTACGCACGATTGGGATATACGGGTTCGATCCCGGTCAAGGCAATTTTTTTCCGAAAAATGTTCGTAGTGTTTAATTTTCATACATCTCACCAATAAGGCAGAAAACATTGAAGCTGCGGAAAATTTGTTATGGATTGTTGAGGAGAAATGGGAAAGAAGAGCATGAAAGGAAGACCTTGATTTAGATATATTTTATTTTGCATTACTTGTACTTGAATTATTATGTATGCTGGTCACTTCATTATGTTTGAGAGCTTCAGAAAAAGAGTTGATCACTCTTCGATTAACCTTGTGGGTAGTATGGTGGGAGCGACAGAGAGAAAGATAGGAGGAAAGAAAGGCGAGGTGAGGAAAGAGAAAGAGGAGGTCCGGGTGGGGGTCACTGACTCGGATCGAGCAACGGAAGCCGCGGAAGTCGAGCGCGGGTGGGGCGAGGGGATTACCCGAGGGCTGAGGGTGAGGTGAGGGGCTGATTAAAATAATGCCCGCACATACAGCCACCTCGCGCTCTGGATGACTCGCAAGGCATGTAAAGCGGCCGCGGGGAGATTGGCGCCGCGGACTGAGGCGAACCCTTCCCCGGCGCAGATAACCCATTTAGGCGGAAGTGGGTCGATCCGTGCATTGGTTTCAACGGGCGCGGAGGATACGTCGCCGTCCCTTCGAAAATTGGACCCTCGTGGAGGCTGGTGGGAGGAAAGTAGCTAGTATGTGCGATATTAATGAAAATTTTCAAACAAGATCTTCTAACCGTGCATAATTGAATGACGGCAACAAAAAAATGCTTTCTGTGACGCTATATTTGATGAAAATTGCATTCTCCCTTTGCCGCGCCGGCAGTAGCAAAAGGAGACAGTACATTAAGAAAGATTTCGTGCTTTCCCTGCGAATAGACATAATGAAGAGTTCTCATTCATGGCATTTCGTCAGGACGATGGTCGAGTCGGACATCGAAACGTCGGCAGCTATGCAGTTCCTGACCCGGTGGCGATCCCGAGAACTCTTCACTTAGACAGGACATTAGTCCCAAAGAGAGGAAACGGAGTGGCCAGTAAAATTATAAACTTAAATTAACTCATACTTCCAGATTTCTTTAGCATACGTTCGTTTCGATAATTACATGGGGTTGGTTTGTTTTTTCTATTTTTCTGGTTCTTTCTGTGTGTGTTGCCCGCTAGTGACAACAGTTTCGTTATTATTCCGAGTGGATCATAAGTGAAATTCGTACGCAGTGAGGCCAGAGGAAATCAAGGTATTAACTGAGGAAAATAAATGACATCAGATGATATACAAAATTGTGGACAGAGAATGAAAATTCAATTCAGAATCAACCATGAGTTTAAGCTGACAGCCAGGGATAAAGATAAGAGTGAAATAAAAGCTCGCATGACGAGAATTTGTCAGAAAGGCCAGCAGAGAACGAGGAGAGGGAAAGTGCGACAATTTCACGAGCGGATGAGCCAAAATCCAAGGTTTATCAAATCCTCGTGCCTTTGAAAAGCTTCCCGTTCAAATCATAATCCCAGAACGACAGAAACAAACAATAAGCTCTCCATCCAAATCCCCATGCTAATATCAAAAATGTTCCCATGTCACCTGAAATCAGGACGAGGGAGGGCACAAAATCCTCTGAATGTCTTTGAAAATAATTAAAAATACAAATAAAGGAACAAAAATTTTAGGATATAAAATGATTTTGCAAATCACATTCAATTCTCTCTACACCGATCCCCGGGAGAAGCTAATGGACAATCCGCCATCGCAAAAAAATCCTATACCCATTTCATTTTACCCCACAAATTTATGTATGACATTGACATGCCAAACACTCAGATATCACGTCATCCACAACTCATTCGCAATCAACACTGCTATCAAACGAACTTGCCTGAAAGAAGGCGAACAAAAAAGTACAAATCAGTAAGTACAAAATGAAGCAAAAAACGGTTGACATGAAATGTACGACACACAATACGTTACCATTAAAATACATTTGCCACTTTATCATTGTTTCAAAAAGCATTGAATAGCTATTTATACACACAGTGATTCAACTCTAAGGTCAGTTTGCTTGTATCGGTGAAGACAGAGTTCATCCCAGAACAAGCCATGGGCTTGTGAAGTTCACATATATAGGGCAGGGCGGTGAATTCCTTTCTTAGGTCAACCTCGCACTTCCAACATTTTCTCACAGGATACCCGAAGCCTTCATTATATATGACATTTTTAAAAGTAGCCCCCCACCCTGACCTCTCGGCCACCCTCCTTTAAATTCACTACAAAAAATATGACATCATCGAGATTAAACATAGGGGGAAACTGCAGTAAACCGATAGACGGATTTAAACAAAGCGAATCACAATTCTAAATAGCAATGGAATTGTTTCAGTGTCCAATCAATATAGCAACACAACGTTCAGGGTAAGTGGGGACGCATGAGATATGAACACTCCCACGCCGCCGGGGCGGCGAAAGGGGGTCGGGTCCACGAGGTAGCAAGCGCGAAGATCACGATTACCTTCCGCACGGGAGACGAGTTCAATACCTGGCCTGGCCATGGGGAGTCTGATCCGCAGAATGGGAACGACAACAGAGGCGCCACTGGCATTTGCCTCCGCTCCGCACGACGCAATTGAAATTAACCTTCTCCACCGTTGAATATTAACAAGGCTGACTGTGACGAAGCACCAAAGATGCGTAGGAATTGAGTAACACGATTAATTTTTTTCCTGTCCTCTTGTGAGGGATAGTCCAAATGATGAGGAATGATAAAATCTATCTTCAAAGGACAGGTTGACGGGAAAAAGGGCAAGGGACGGTCCCGTAATGGGTTACATAGGACATACTATCGAGGACGTACAAGAGAATAAATACGTCACTATGCTAATCTAGCGGATAGGACAGCGGAAAGGAGAGCTTTCCCAAACCGCACTTAGGACTGTTGATTTACGATGATGATGAGTTCAAATGATTGCAGAAAAATGGTCGTTTGATGTGTAATGTTTCCGAGTTTCTCCTGCGTTTCGGATCGTTATTGCTTTATCCATCAATGAGCACGTCAGAATTTCTGTTTCATAAAACGTCATCTATATACTACCCACAGTCTGCCTCCATAGGCGTGCGCGGGAAATGAAAAGGCACCATCCGTTAGCTTGAACGAGTAAGGTAAAAAAAAAATTAGATGAGGGTTGATAGAGATTTCACGGCCTAAATTGGACCAAGTACTAATTTAAGTCCTTTATTATTCTGGGGAAAAATTCAAACATTTACACGTTCGGAAAATATCGATCGTATTTCATACTTTCTGTTGGAGCTGAAAATATAGGGCGGTTCTAAAATGATTTCCTCCGTGCCGCGTAGCTCACAATGATATCAGTTCTTTATTTCTCGAGCAACATATGGCAGGCACGCAACCTTCGAGTTTCTGGCGTCTCCCTAACTAACTTGTACAAAATACGTATAAAGCCCTCTGTAAGATCGCAGCAGTTTGTCACGAATCAACCGCTTTCCTAATTTAATACTGGTAACTTAACCAATCAGAGCCCAAAGACTGAATGGAACGATTCAAAAACCTCAGTTGGCTTTCAATGAAATGCTAGTCGTAATCACCACAAGGACAGCGAAAATGACGGAGAATTGCACGGAAAGAATAAGAGTCGTAATCCATAAAATGAAATCTCCAGCTTCACTCAGAGGGACAGATAGTGATCGTGATGTTCTGGCTCAATATCGTACGTTCTTTTTATGGCTATCTACAAGAGGAGGTAAATGCCAGAGAAGACGACTGAAGGTCTAAAAGAAATATTAGGGTACAAATTTCCATCTAGATAAATTTTAATGTGGGGTCTGGAATGAAAGAATTATATCGAAGAAGATGATTTAACTTTATGATAAATATAATGCCATAACATTATCTCGCGGTGATGTCCACCAAGCAAATTTCAATAAATAACTAATACTATGTATAATTTTATAATCAAAGAGTGCTTACAAAAATTAAAATAAAAAAATTGCGCCCGAAAGTCTAATGGAAGGAATATTAAAACCGATTTTACGCCCGATTGTTGATACTGAGTATGTTCACGGCGAGACTAGTATCACTGAATGATTGAGTCCTTGACTGAGAAAAGTTCATAGTTGCCGGGTTTAACTGTCAACATACTAACATAATTAATAGCGAGATGTATAGATGATCGGCACTTCATTCCCGAGTGTCATAAATATAAACATATACAACCATTAGGAGACATTAATAGCTGTTAACGACAGCTAGCCGAAAACGATTAATGATCTATAAACACTATCACTTGTCTTACATGTTATTTCAAACCTAAACAAGAGTTCACGCTTGAGTTCAAGCCAGTTTTCTCGACTTCATTGAACTCAGATAAACCCCATTCGCGCCTGTTATGTGATATAATGTGTCAACGCTTCACGGACGAGAGAGATAGAAAAGATCAGAGGTCTCCGCTATAAGTAAGGAGAAATAGGAGGAGGCACTTCAAGTGTGGATATAACGTATCGATAGACTTTTCTACTGCCACTCACACTATGCAGCAGGGATTTAATTAAGCCCGGACACTCACGTACACCGACAAACCCTCTGAGCACCTTAGCACAACAGGTGAAGCACCTCGACGGAAACGAAGTTTAAAATTAGTCTTAATTCCAATTAACGGGAACTTAATAATTTCCTCATTAACGAAAAAGATTCACCTTTCGGGGCGATCGATGAAGTTCATTTTCATAAGTTCCTGGGTCGCATAATTAAGAAAAAATATTTGCTCGAGTTTTGGGAAGAAGCAACGAGAATCGATGAAAATATTATCTTTTAAAGAGTAAAAGACAATTGGTATATCATTTAATTAGGTTTGTCTTCTGAAGGAACACTACCACTACGGCCAAAACGAACAAAAGAGGTAAGGTTTTGGGACAAGCAACATCAAGCCCTCCTAAAGAGAAGTTTAGATTATATGTAAGACGTATATTCTGATAAAAGTCTGAATAGTTAATTACAATTGTCACCTACTTGAGAAATAGGTATCCGAAGATCTCATGTCAATAAATACACTAAAAAATCATAATTCTACTTCAACGTTGAAAGGATATTCTGACTAAATTCTCATCGGTTATGCGAAATGTGAACTGAAATACGGATAAAAAATAAAGACAACTTATCATAGTAAATGCACAACACAGTTATAATTTTTCACTTATGCAGGGTTCCCACTCTAACTACATTATAAAATTCACGGTTTTTTCCAGGTTTTCACGGTCTAAATGTCATCAAATTCACGGTTTGTAGACAGGGCATTTTAGGCAGAAATATTGATAACGTAACAATCATCGGCCGCACGTTAAGTAAAAACGTAACAAACGCAACAGATGCCTTGAATGCAAACGCAGCAATGACAGTGCTATCTCTCATGACGTCACCTATCGTTAGCAAAATTCATGCCCGGCTAAAAGGGTGTGAGTGGGAATATGAAGAGAGCAGGGTGGCAGGGAAGTGAAGAAGTGCCCGATTTTTTGCCTGCTAAGGTCAATGTGCTGTCATGGCACACGGACCAATTAATAATTGCGCTTCGAATACACATGTGCAGGTAAATGTGTGGACATTATGACTGCACGTGAATGACCTTGAAACATGATTGAAATATCGTTTTTTTTTCTTTTAACCCGTCTATCGTAGTTCTACAATCAAGTTTGAGAGATTTTTAAGGTTATATGACGAAATTCACGGCTATTTCCAGGTCTTTTCACGGTAGACGAAATTCACGGCTTATTCACGGTTTTAAGGTTTTCATGGTTAAGTGGGAACCCTGCTTATGTCATTCTTCCACAAAACGGCCCAGTGGATAATTTTCCCAAAGAAAATATTGTTAATTCACCTGCGCAAAAAATGCGATTAATATTAATTCTATGCTTCCCATAAGAACTTACTTAATCAGAATACCACGAAAAACGCACATAAAAAACTATGGTAACAATTATTAGGAACAAAGGTACCGGATTTATTTCGAAGCAATATTTTCTAAGGAAAATGCTTGGCAGGGGGCCGATCCAATTTTCATTTTACGGGTTTCCGTAGACTGTTTTGCTCCTTTAGGAGGAAGCAGTAAAAAGAAGAGCACGAGGCTTAGTAGGCATGGATTTTAATCCAAATACGACATTGCCCATACCACGAACAACCAAGTATGACCTCTCTGCTGTGAGAACAAAATTAGCTAATTGTAAGTAGAAAACTACCCAGTTCATTTAGCAAACTTTTTTTAACGAAGATTACTTATATCAAAAGTCAACGATCGATTTTGTTGGAAACATTTACGGGGTTATGTACATTAAGAAAGTTAATAATTCAGAACAGTTGAAAATAAAGAGTGACTTAAGTGATACTAGGTCGATTAATATCAGTAGACTAGGCGAAAAATCACCGACCTTAAATTAGGTGCCAAATTTAGGGCCACCCGCACTTTTCCTTCTTGATATTCAAGTCTGTGATGTTCTTACGATATTATGATTACTATTCATACTTGAGCTATGGAATTTCTTAAATGAAAATTCAACGGAATTCACAATATGTAAAGAATAGATGTAGACTGAAGCAGGAGTTATTTTTAACACGTAGGTAACATTCACTATCAAAATAAAGAACCGACTGATAATAGTTCCTAAAAAATAATCAATTTACACAATCGAATTCAAAAGAGGGAGATTCAGAAGTAGGAAGTGTTTGTGCATAATTCATGCGCTGTGCACAATTCTGTATTCCTGAAGAAGCGCGAGAGAAGTAAGTAGCCATGCAAATTCATTTTCGTAGCATATTTAAAAGTTACATTAAGAATACAGGGAGTTGTTTCAGGCTTAATCTGGTAGAATTTCCATACATAAGTAAATTAAAATGTAACGGAAATTTACATTAGAAAGCAGGGAAACGACTGCATCAAGAAACACAAAAAAATTGGATAAGTAGAGAGAAAAGGGTGAAATAAGATTGATCCGATAATTTGTGCACCATGAATAATAAATTTGGCAGTTATTCATGAAGAGCTCAGCTGTTAAGTAAGGGATTATTGTTAAGTAGCACCAATAATATTAAGTTTAATCTAAATTAGCATCGTATTACACTCGAAAGTTTGAGGATTCAAGAAATGCCCAAACACATAAGCAAAAAGGTGCTTATGTAATTTCAACGACAAAATTTCTTTCATACTGCTGATGATTCACGTGACACCGTGAAAAAGCACAAAAAAAATTGATATTAGGGTAAACACACAAAGGTATAACACACCAAGATTCCCTTTATTGAAGGAATAAAAACCCTTGAAATAACTGGGAAACTTAACCTTCATTGACCGTGGTTTGGACTCATAAATGGTCATAAAATGTGATTGTAACGATTTAGTGGGCTTCACAGAAGAGTACTAAGCACATATGGATGTCTATCACTTCTTATTTCATCGGGCTGTAGAGAGGTAAGAAAATATGTAAAACAAAAATTTCGTTTTCTTTTTGTCAACATTTTGCACGAAATTTATGAAAATTAGCCAGAAGTAGTTTACAGCTATTCATTAATTAACGTCCGAGGTGCTTATCTTACATGTTTTGGGGTAAAATGTAAATTGTGAAACTAATATTCCAAAAATTTCGGTAATCAATTACACGGGAATCAACAGTACGCCCCGCTTCCAACCAGAAATACTCCTTTTCTGTATCAAAAACGATATCTTTTTACTTGCTATTACAAAGTAATCCGCCTTATTTTTAACTCCAAAAACAGCTTAAAAACTGAACACACAAAGACGAAAAAGAGTATGGAAAAGTAAGGAGCTGATTCTTTTTTCCTCTCAGAACCATTCAGTGTTACCGGCCTAGAATAATAACGGAAGAACTTCCAAAAAGCAATAAGCAATACTTGATGGCTCGAGCACAGAAATATTTGACCTCAGTTAATTGAAAATAAATGAAAGGATGGCAAGGACTCTCCAAACACTTTGTACGACGTAGTAACGCTCACAATATCAATTTTCAAGCACACCTAATTAGCTTCTGGAAACCGTATTTCTTCGAAGAGGAACTTAGGCGCGAAAACAGAGGGAAAAGGATCATAATCACCCACTGATCACGTTCATGCGACACAGAACGCGCGATGCATGCCGTGACCTTTGATAAATAATTGAGAGTCGCATTTGCGTCGATCCCTAGGGAGACCAACCGACGAGGCGACGCAATTAAATTCGAAGGAATCCTCTCCGGAACCATTGGGAATAAACTCTTTCGGCCGACTGAGGCTCGGACGCAACGGAACGAGCATACTTCGACATCCACTGCATTCACTCCCATTGTGGGCGCGCTGAAAGCAGTGGTAAACACGCGGAAAGGCGACAGTATGCCTCAAGTTTCGCAATTCTGGTAGGGAAACGCAGCACGACGTAATAAACTTGAGAGTCACTCAGTGGACGGAAAATTCTAACACTAGAGCTAACTGCGGAAGGAATGGCGATAATCGAAAAGAATAGTCGAAGTCCATTTCCGACGAGATTAAATTTCCGCACACGCGCACCACCACGCCCGATAAGAAATTCTTTATGGTAATTTTTGCTTTCCTACTCCTCGATTGAAACTAAGCGAAAGTGGTATTGGATTTAATTATAGAATAAAACCACATTCACAAGGAATGGATCCATCCATCAGTAATTAATGAAGCGAATAGATCAAAGAAAGAAAATCAATGGCTTAATTTCACCTGAAAAAAAAAAACATTCCATTCCAGACACAACAAGATATTTTATTACAGCTGTAACACCTGTGTGAACTTTTAGAAAAGTGCTCAAGTGAAAAGAAAAAATTAACAGGGAACGACAATAGGAAACGAATGAATACGGAAGGACGATAGGGTTAAACTCCTTGTAGCGGTAGGAGCACGCTCACGGTGACCTCAAATGAATTCCTTGCTTAAAAACTGAGAAGTAAGAAAGATGCATACAGTGAAAATAAACGAAGTGGAGACCAAAAAACGGATTACTGAGCACAGGGCTCATAACTATTGGAATAGAAAATATAATACCAATTTAGTATAATAAATCTGCCAGAAGTAAAAATTTCAGTTTTTAAAGACGACCCTAGCGACAGTTAAACGGAGTTCAGTGTAGAGGAAAATTAAAAAGTAACGAATCGTCTGATTGAATGTATTACGTCCGAGTGCATACAGACCTCTAAATTCGAAGAGGAACACGTTGGCATGTAGTGTAAAACTAATTTCAACTTACCAAAGACTACAATTGAGGTAATTGGCGAGACGTAAGTAATTATGGAATGAAAAACAGATATAAATGCAGCGAGCAAACATCAAGGATTCTACAGAAAAAATAAGTTAGAACATTTTAACTAGGAAAAAC
Source organism: Ischnura elegans (assembly GCF_921293095.1). Lineage (NCBI taxonomy): Eukaryota > Metazoa > Arthropoda > Insecta > Odonata > Coenagrionidae > Ischnura > Ischnura elegans. Next base: position 96,777,288 of record NC_060253.1, read on the forward strand.
CCGTCAAATTTATACGAGTACATTGCACTCCTCAAAGCTCGAGAAGGAATATCACACATCGCCGTTATGCACTATGGTCACACAAAGAAAAAGAATTACTTTCCGGTACATACTATAGAGCTACTCTCTACAGTTAGAAGTCATCTTTAACAAAAGAGTTAAACAGCTGCCGTCGAGATAGCGAAGGTGAATTTAAGGGATACAAACAGAAGCGATGATATAAATGCATCGAGAGTTCAAGGGTACTTTCATGAGGACATTCTAGTGAAATTGGTAGGAAATGAAATACAACAACTGAAAAAGGAAATGAAACAGAAAACAAGACAACGCGAAGAAGTAAACAAAGAATAATAAAGAACAAGAGTAAACAATGATAAGGTATAAGGGAGCATTAACGAACAAGAATGAATAGAAAATGGATATGAGATAGGAAAATTACGTTACTTAATAGTAAGGTTCGAATCACGAACCTTCAAATGGCATAAAAACGACAAAGAATAAATATTTTCCACAGAAAATTTGCTTTAGATAGAAAAAATGATCTATTAAACCGTCAATCGATAAAAATACTTCAGCACATAAAATCCCACAACACGTGACGATTTAACTTTTAATTTCATACAACACAAACTTTTAATATCATACACGCATCGTTACACACCATTTTATTGCCAATAGTCAATCATCCCAGAGCCCATCTATCAAATAAGAGCTGACGGATCTGTACTTCATAGGAGGGAACGTCGAGTGGTTAGCAAGGCAGGGGACGGGCGCACGTACGCCAATTTATTTTTATTGCGATAGAGTAAAAATTAAAGAAACTCGTATTTTTCCATACCTCTATTCATCGCCTACTTCCCGAGGTATTAGCGGCCAAAAATCGACGACCTTAACCCTTTCTCAGGAAAGACGGTGACCTCTCCAGCTTATGGCAAGCGGGCCACTGCTTCTCGGCTATACGTCCGCCCTCGTGCTTTGGGCATCACCTGGATCCTTATTGTTAGCTCTCTTGAGAATGAAAGTTTCTCTCTGACCGTTTACACGAATCGGAACTCTTTGATGGCGTCACTAACTCATTCAGGGAAGCAATTTTGGTGTTATTTTACTTTCAAACTTGTGTGAGACTGACTGAACGGAGAAGGAATTTTAAAAATAACTAATCGTTCCCTTCCACCAAGCGAATGTTTATCATGCAGTAGCGATTTTGGGTCAGACGGGACAACCCCGCTGTATTTCTGAAGGAGTTGAAGAGAATAGAGCGAGCGAACGGGGCCGGCGAGGCATTAATTAATGCACAATAGTAATTTGCGGTCTATACCCAGCCGTCCGTAACGGGCCCCAACGTCACCCAGTTCACAAGTTAATTTTCTCCGGCACAACGAGAGGGACTCAAACAGAGGGGACATGAGGATAAGGGGACGGCTTGGGTCTTGCCACTCCTTCCGGGTTTGTTCGGATGAGGGACTCCGGACGATGCGATCCTAAATTATGTCAGCCATTAGGAGGAACGTCAACTTCGCCGACTGACTGCTCGAATACTTACCGGAGCAGCGGACCTGACAGCCGGAGCCCCTTCGCGTCCCCTCTGCTCCCGAAAATCATCAGACGCCCGCCTGCGGCTCACCCAGACGCCCGAGCAAACATCAAACAAATCCCAAGAAGACGTACCCATCCAAAATTTACGCGGACAAACACACCGAGCTGATTTACGGACATTGTGTTTGTGCAATAAATACAGCCTTTCAGGGAGGGGAACGGAAATAGACTCGGGCCGTTAATATTGACCCCTTTCGGGCGTGACTTAAAATAAATTGAAAGAAAAACTTCCACCCAATCATTTAAATTTTCCTCTGAAGATATTTTTAGGCCTAAAATGTATCTACCAAATAATTTCATAACTTAACAGGACGTGCGCATGATTTACTCCGAATCTGACGGGTTCTAAGGGAAATTTGGCGCTAGGGGTAAAGAGAATATGAAGAAAGGATTAGATACCGGATGAAATGTTTTTAAAAGGGAGAACTATTTGCGGTCCGGTCGAATATTACTATAACCTAACCCCGATTAGTAATTTCTAACGTGATTCGACGAACGTAATACTAATATCATTATTGCCATGTATTCCTTCGCTAGAGTTTTCTGACTGATTCGACCAAGGTTTAAACATCAAATATCCTCATTTTCCTTTTTTTTGATCCTTCGCCTACTTTTCGAGATAACGGTGGCATATCATTGAAATTCTTCTCTATCATATAACGGAGCGGGTAAAGCTGTACGTGCGTCAATTGCCGACCAGACCAATCACATAAATAGCTACGTTTAGTTCCCATTCCTCTTGATATTGAAATTATAACTAAAATTATTTCCGTGAGGTGGGCGTTTAACGAAGTTTTTTCACAGAAAATCTTCTTTACCAACCATTTCACGAATTTTATGAACTAAAATGTGAGTTGAGGTCAAACGTAACGTCTCGATGGGGAGTAAAGAGGGATACAAACTTATCAGAAAATAAAAGGTAAGGCGCGGTTCTAACGACGTCACACGAAGCCTAGACATTGACTGCACTATCCAAGCTTTTATTCCAAAATACGGCATTAAATCACATAAGGGTCATATAATAATATTATCAAAGGTCATAGTAATAAATGTGTTTTATTCGTTTGGAAATCATTCCCAAATACATTAGTACGTCCATCGACCACGAAAATTCAACTATTACTGATTATGAATCAACTAGCAAAATCACTAGCCATCCTGTCACACAACTTGCGCAACGAATACCATTTAAATTAGGCAAAATTAAGTGCGACTGATGAATTTGCTGCATATATTAACTCAGGTAAAAATGAAGAATAAATACAGATGTAACAGCAACACCGTTGCAAATTAAATTGGCAGTAATACAGTGCCGCTTCTGGGCAATATTCACCTTATGTGGGGTTCGTAAAACGTCAAGCAATTAAAAAAAGCACCACGTAAGCTTAAACCATGATTCGATCAGATTATATATTTATTTGGATCGCGTGAGCCTTGGAAGCTAATTTCAGGGCGCTAAAAAGAATATCTAAGCAAGACATTCACACTACCTGGAAAAAATAGGATGATCGAATAGGAAGGAAGAGTAAATAACAGGGTAAAATGGACGTTAATCCTGCGATTACTACGTCTGTTTAGAGCCAACTGAAGAATCAGATTATCACGAGAATTTAAACCTGAACGTCTTGGAATTACCTACAAGCGGAGCAATGCAGAATACGTCATTTAAAACACTCCTACTCACTAACCACCCAAAACCGATGATAAAGTACAGAAATTTCGCCTGTGAAGATGACTTGCCCTCGAAAATGACAAATAATGGCCAAGAAAATGAGAAACGCTGTAGTAATTCCATTAGAATACAAATTCATACGTAAACCTAAGTTATCGTTGCAGTCAAAGGCGTACAAAAATGGGAAAATTATGCTACCAACCAGGGGCGGATCCAGGATTTCTATCTAGGGGGCTCAAGCAAGGTCGTATCCAGGATTTTGCTCTTGGGGTATTCCCAAAGGATATCCCGTAATAGAAAACGAACGCAATGATAACGGGACTGCATAAAAAATCTTGCATATTTTTAAGGGTCTGGGGTGGCAGGTGCCTCCACCCCTGCCCCTAGATCCACCCATGCTACCAACTAGACGAGCTACTTCTTCCCCAAAAATCTCAAATACTTATCTTGATTCCGCAGAACCATTGTCATAATTGGAGGTGAACGTAAAAAAATTGATAACCATGGAGACGACTTCAGGATAAATTAAATCACAACGCTGAATACCAGTATGAAGGGGAAATGAATTAACCAATCCAGTGCAATAGATGCATACCTAACACAATGAACAATTCCAATTTACCTCCGGAAAGACAAAATAAATGATCCTCATTAGCCGGAAATACATAAAATACAGGATTAAACCAAAAACATAACACGAAATCACAATGCAAACACGGGAGCGCATGTCAATCTATCGGAGGCTGTTCTGATGTTCACTTGTGATCCTTAAACGTCAATCATTCGTACACGGGGTCACAAAGTGGCTTCGAGGCACTAAAAAAAATAAAAAACGGCATGAAAGAGGCAAGGGACAACATCCCACCTGTCACAGACGATGACGACCCCCCGGAAAAATCATGGCGAAAACGATAAAAGCGGATCGAACGCAGCCAACACACGAGATAGGTGCCTTTTTTTCTCTTCTCTCCGCGGAGAAGGGAGAGTGGGAGGAGGGAAAGAAGTGGAACGCGTGCTCTTATCACTGGCTGCATCATACGCCCCACATACTCCTCCCTATAAAAATTAGATAGACAAGTGAGACAGCAGTGATTTCAAATTACAAAAAATATGAACGTTTTCAATGAATCAATTTTGCAACAAAGTATAAGCAATACTATGGTATGCGTTGTAATAAGAGCTATATCTTCATATGATAACGAGTCAAATGGTTTAATAGGTAATTAAACTAACCATAGCCGGGAGGGAAACTTAGCGCATCTTTCAGAGCAAAAGGCGCTAGCCCACAGTCAGCCGACGGGTTAATAGTTCAATATCCCACTGACGCCACGAACGAGATTCAATTATTTTCCCCAGTCCCATTTCAAAACCTCCAAATTTACCCAGTTTTCTCTGATTTCTCCGACCAGTACACAAATCCTGAACGGAAAAATATATTCCTATCGGAACAAAAAAATTTCGCTATGAAGAGCCTTAGAAACAAAATGATCTAAGCTCATCGCAAACAATAATAATGATACTTTACATGCAAATAATTCATCGAACAATAAAATAAATCAAAAGACCAGGCGAATATTAGATACGCCCAAAAAAATGAGCAATATTTCTAATTTGGCGCGTTGACTAGTTTTCATCGGATTTCCACAGTTTTTTCCTTCAAGATACCTGGAAATATGATAATACAGATATCTGTAAATAGATATTTTTTTCTATTTCCATAATCCAAATATTCAAAGAACGGATCCCACTCAATATCGGAGGGGCCCTTTTCGTTCAAAAATTAATCAAGCACAAAAACACAAGCATATTCCACTCACCATCGCAGTTGGTGGTTCACTTTCGCACATTTCATAAAAACATTCGTTACCCATGATCTCTGTCATTTTACGAGAAGGTTCACATTAAGAACTGCCTCCGTTGCGAAGTCGATGATGACTTGCGGGGACGCGATTAGTAAAAATGGTGGAAAAAATCGCACGACGCCGTTCAAGACCTAAGAAATCGTGACGAAACAAAACGAAGATGAACAAAACACAATGATCTGTGATTAATGTCGTTCTCCGTGAAGGGCGTTTCACTTTTCTTCGTAGCGCCTCGAAGAAGTGCTACGAACCTACTCCATCATAAAGGGGTTTAGTACAATTTCTGCAGACGAATAAATACACATAAAAGGCATACGCGATGCTCTTTAACCTTTTTAGTGCGCAAATAAGCTGAAATAGAGCTCCCCACTGGAGCAAAAAAATGATAATAATTTTTATTTTTGCATAATTTTATTAATTATAACTATTTACTTAAGGAAAAAATGTTTAAAAAATATTAAATTGACTAGTTTCCTGCTGATTTTACTTCAAATGATGAACTTTAGGACATGTATTACAATTATACGAAAAATAATTTCAAAATATATTGATAAATAATAATCGTCAATAGACGATGGGAGCAGTCTGCTAAGGTGATCGCTTATAGACGATGAGAGCAGGTTAAGGGTTAAGCATTACCTACTGGTTCGGTTAAAACTTATTACGGTAAACTTAGAGTTTGATTCCTATTTTCCCCAACTTAAGTTCGCGCTCGACGCTAAAATTTGAGATACTTATGTGCCTCGATTATCTCCCTTAACTTAAAAAGTTCTTAGCCAGTAAGAAAGCTAAATCAGAGCTTCATAAAAATGTCTCTACAACTGCAACGTTGACCAATGTAAGTTAAATTAATAGTTGAAATTAGAATACGTTTTTTTTGCCACATTAAGTCATTTATACGTGGCACTGCATTCAATTTGGTCACTCCAAAGGTTGCAAGAATAGGTATTCATAAAATCAGCTGAGCATAAAGTCGGAAATACAATCGGGAAAATAAAGCCAATGAACCATAACATCTCACGGCATATTTGAAGTCCCCAGAATCATCTAATGAAGAGCACTTGTCAGGGGTGCGAAACGGATATTTTTCGTGGAAAAGAGACGAATAATAAAATGAAAACGTAATCAACGGAATGATATTCATCCCCATTTCACGAACTCAACAAGAGGTAAAGCTGCTACTGATTAGCAGGCTACGTTGTAAGAAGCAGAGATATAAATTCCATTAGCGAAACACACAAAGGATTATATTTCGGCTCACTCAGAATAAATGCAACACAATTTAATGATTAGTTTATAGACGACTCTGAATGCCATTAAAAAGATGATTTTTTCAGAAGAACACGCGAACTGACAATAATTAATTAAAAGCAATTCACGTTATGGTATGTTCGCACGTAAGAGCTACACGCCATCCTAACACCGTCCACTCATTTCGCTGACAAAGTTGCCAGCGTCATTGACATCTTTCCCTTCATAAAATTTTCGACATTTTTTCTCAAAACCACATCGGGATACTGTATTTGCCATTCTACATTGATCTAGTAGCAACACACCTTAGTAAAATAGCAAAAAAAACAACTTCTAAACAGTAATCATAAAATTCAAAAAATAATATTGCAAATTCAAGGTCCAAATGCCACGTAAAGTAGGTTACTTCTTATCTTATTAGATACACTGAATAAAATGAGATACACTGAATGAAATGAATGAAAATGTAATAGAGCTTAGCGAAAATGAAGACAGGCAATTTTACACATTTTCGCCTTAATGTCTAACCTTTACAGAACGCTACCAATGAAAATACATAGGAGTGATACAGTCGACTGAATTCCAATAAAGTCACCTAAACTATTGACTATGAAGACATTGGGTTGTTGCCGCTGCCTATTATTATTTCTTATCAGCTAATCCTTCATTTCTTTCATCACTCTTCATTAGCACAATGAGAGAAGAGTTTCGTCTGGATTTTAACTCTCTATGACGCTGAAGGAGAACGATATGTAGGTTAAGAAAATTAATGAGAGGGTGCAATGGACGGAGAAGAGAGGAACGACAAAGTGCTAGACACGGAGGGCGAAGAGAGGAAACACACATGAGTGGGTTGAAAGCCAAGGGGTACAAGTGATTTTTTTCTCAACAGAGTTTGGTAAAGTTAATTGTTAGAATAAATACACAAAATCATGGTTGCCAAGGGATACGAGTGAGTCCCTGTTCTGTGCTGACATCGAGTGGACAATCAAATGCAATACCAAGTATCTAATTGATCTCGTTTGTTCTCCAAACCTAATTTCTGATTTCTGTTTCTGTCTTTATTTTATTCAATAATGAATCAATTCCACAAAATAACGCCTGAGACCGTGTCTTATATAATTTCTGTACCTAACTCTGTATAGAAAAGAGAAATCACTTGTACCCCTTGGCTTCCAACCCACTCATATATGATCTATGTAGGAGACAGAAAGTTTGGATGGAGTGAGTGCTAAGCGGGGAAGTTGGAGAAAGAGAGGATTTATAGATAAATTGAATGGAATGCTGTGAGTTGAATAAAAATCAGGAATGTAGGAAAGGAAACCGGACGGCGTGCTTCGTAAAATGCTGAATTTAAACGGTAATTACTTTAATAACAATCTTAGCAGCTAGTATATTTCTGTCAAGGGATCCCACTACATTGTTCCACAGCAAATTTCGCCAATAGCAATGTATGGAACCACTTAAATCAAAATATTAAAGCATTTAAAAATGCCATTAGATTTAAAAATCAATATTATGACGTTGTTTCGTTGGCGATAATGAATGTGCCACTTTGTGCAACAGTTAAAATACATTTATTTATCGCGTTTTTGCAGTTTTGCACATTGCATTCCGTTAGTATCGTAATGTAAGAGATTTTTTTAACGTTATTATTCTTCGGTGATATTAATGTGCTGTTGTCCTGTTATTGTATCAATAAATTTCTTGACTAGAAAACCAATATTTATATACAATCGTTCTTGTTTTTAAGGGACGAAATCCTTCCGGAATAATAAAATAACATTCTACCCTAACATACCAACATTACCGAAGAAAACGAGGATTGAGTTGTATAAGTTCTTCTCTGTCCAAAAAAAATCAACGCTCCCCTATAAAGCCTCCCTTTAGTTCCCCGTGACTGCAGGACGCAGGAGAACAATCCGAGAGGATATCTCGGGGAGAACTAATTTAAGAGCGTTGAATTCACCAGCACCGATATATATTTTATCGATATCGCCCATCTCCTCGAGCTTCCACGCACACACCCTGGAGAAGAGGGGTGGGGGCTGGGGGCGAGGAAAGGGTGGTGGTAATCAATTTTAGCAGGGTCGTCGGGGGGCGAGAATGGGGCGGGCGGAATGGTACAGCAGCCGTGGGGAGCGGGGCATGCGTGCGGAGGATGCCGAACGAGGAAAAGGAGCGATTTTAGCGCGAGGGCGGAAAACTTCTGCCCGGAGGACGAAACGCCACATGGATGAGAGGGATCATTGCTGTTAACACACATAGGAAATACATGCGCATGATGGTTGCGCATTAACCTTAAAAGCCGAGGCCATCATCCGTACAACACCCCAACTTGGTGTGATGACTGAACTCAACCGTGTTTTGTTTTTTTAATTGTACATTGAATATATTGGAAACGTGGCCAATTATTTTTCAACTACATTAGTAATGTAACAATTTAATTATACGGAAATAAACTCAGTTTTTACAACACCCCAACATCCGTATAACCATTGGGAACGGGCGAAAATAGCAAATGTAATAACTCTTGGAGACCAGAAGTGAATACTATCGAAAATAAGTAGACTAGCGGAAAACACCTGTCAATGAGGAGACACCAGGGCAACAAAAGTATCATGTATACAGGATAACACCACGGCATTCCCAGAAGACGAGGCGCATCATGTATCTCGAAACGTCAGGCATAATGAAATCCCTCACCCGGATGAAAACCTGGGAGCACCATATCCAATTTATTACACACATTATAACTTCGAATACTTAACCTGCCGGAGATCACGATGTATCCAAGGCATTCGGAAACAGGGAAAACTCGCGGCCAATCGTCTTGGCTAAAAGTTTCTGTAGTTTAAAAATGGAGCTTTTTCGACCTAAACATCATAGTTACTTTGGGTTCTTACTGGGGTATTCAGGGTTAGAATTTCGAGAGACAATTTTTCTTCACCCAGTATAATTAGGTGAATACAGAAACCCAATATCGTCGGCGAAAGCCTGAATTTGTCCATTATAATCTTTTAATCTGTAATAAGTTGTGACCAAAATTAAAAATGAAGTGCGAATACGGCCCACCCTTCCCAGACACCGAATGCGATAGGCGAAGGTAGTTTTAAGTAGTCCCCAGCCATCACATGCTGCTCGATGCCGAACAGGAAGATACGAAACCAATCGAGTGCCACACCTCTTATTACGGTCGCTGATATTCCATATAGCAGGACATTACGATCGACAGACTGAAATGATCTTTTTAAAGTCTATAAAGAGACCAGTGATTTCGGCATCCGAATTAATTATTAAGTAGATTCCGTAAGTAAAATTAAGCAGACCGTTGATTTACCTTCCTGAAAATCAAATTGGTTTGGGGGGGGAAAAAACTTAATTCTATTTTAATACTTAGCCGTTCTTTTTATTATATTTTTTCCGATAATTTTTTAAATATATAAAAAGGATACTAATGGATCTCGTTTTATATCAAAAATTAGTTTTTCTTTTTAAATATAGGTATATCAATGCTCACTCTAAGTGATTTAGGAAATATTCCATGCATAAAACTTAAATTACAAATATGACATAAAAGTGGGGAACATCATCCATCTCCATCGCCCCACAATTTTCTCATGATGCTCGAATACGAATCCATGTATCAAATATCTGACAGTCAGAGCATATCCTCTCACGGCGAGGATACGAGGTCTCAGACCGCAAAACTCTAAGCTCCATCCCAGTTTTCAACAATCATTCCTTGACCTTTCGGCCAGGAGCCTCTCCTCAAATTCTCTCCTTTCTAAAAATATTATCGCGGCCAATAACATTCTATTTCTGATATTCCCACCACAAATCTGTTCTCTAGAATAGTCATTTCCACCACCTTGATGTCATGTCTCGCGTCTCGTGTATTCAGCTAACGGTACCCTTAGTTCAATAAGCTACTGAATTTTGTATTACCATCCGTAACCTCCTGCCTACAATTTAACCGCGCTCCATTTCCTCACTAAGTGATATAAGGTAGAGTTCCCACGAAAAATTACGAATCCAGGGTATCATCAACATTAGTTAGCGGCGAGGTTATATCACTGTAGGTATAAATACCCGTTTTTCAATCATTTTCCTGTTGACTCCTTTACAGCTACGCATCACTTCTGTATTGAACCCCACGTTACATCCGTCCAAAACCCATCATCATACACCCCATTTGTCCAATTTTCCACCCCTTCACTCGCGATGGAATATTTGGCGGGATTTGAATAAGTACAAACGCCGCTTCTAGTGTAAGGGTCTCACGCCCATTTTTATAGGAAATTAGTGCGTAGAATGAAGTAGAAATTATTAAATGGTATATGATTTTTAAAGAAATACAAAAATAATTTGATTTTCATGAAAGCTATCATAAATTTTTGACTTGGAGCGCATATGATCTTACACAAATATAAAAAAATTACATTTGAGTGGCGAATACACACGTGAATCACCAGGTACCACAACAAGAAACTTAGCTACTCTTCACTATGAATTTCCCTCAATCATTTCGACGTATTACCCTGATATCAATCTAGGAAACACTCGCAAATCATCGATCTACACGGTTTCACATAAAGAACTTTCGCGTAAAAACGAAGTACACACCAAGTCAATCAATTTCGTGTGATTTGCAAAGTCCCACTTTTGAAACGTTCCCTCCGAATTCGTTACGCGTAGAAATTATTGCCCATTCAACTGAGAATTGTCTTCCACATAAAACTAAAAATTGTTTTCTCGAATAAAAAAATCGGAGTCGGGAGTAGAGACGACAAAAAAAAGAACCGTTCCAGAAACGTAAAAAAGGGGTGGGGGAAGGGCGGAGGCGGATGACATCACGGCGGGAAATGAAAACTCGGTCGATTCACCACAGTGCACACCACCGGCAAAACGGCCGAAGGCAACGCGAAACCACCGGCTGAGCAAATTTTGCTTCCGAATTGCTACGCTGTGAGGAGGCTGCTGTCCCATCAAGCAAATAGAAACCGTAATTCTTCTTCAATGCCGAGCAACTACATTTTTCTTCACCCAAAAGTTCACATCTATTGACTTCTAACCACTGTGATCAGGGGCGTGGCCACGACGATGTGTGGAGAGGGGGAAAGACAAGACCCTGGGGTACAGGAGAGTGGAGCACCCCTCTGAGGAAAATGTGAACATTTTTATCGATAGAAATCAAATTTTTTGCTATTTTAGCATCTACAATTAAAAAACTGACAGGCCGTCGGGCAGCTGTTTTGCTAAAATACATAGGTGTAGTGGAATAAATTTCTTTTATCGGCTTTTGTAGGCACGTGCCCCCCAAGCCAATTGATGATCGCAGAAAACTATTATTACTCCCCCCCCCCCCCCTCTCCATACCCCAACGTCTACGCCACTGATTGTGATCAATATTTGGATATATCTTCATTTAAAAATTTTCCACAGATATTTTATATTTACCGACAGAAGCTTAAACGATAGAGAGATGTTTCGCGCTTAATATCATGAAACTCTAACATTTTAATAAATCAAAAGCCACTAGGAATTTTCCATGAATATGTTTTATTCCAGTTTCAATACATTGTGTATTATCTTCAGGCTTTGCATTATCTTCATACTACATATCAGGCTATATTTTTCCAAAACATTTAGCAAGACTACGTTCATTCCACCGAAATAATAACGCTCTACTGTTTCCAAATTGCCTAAAACTACAGTGTCACTTTTGTTTTCCTCCAAGAAAGACTTCCTCCAAGTACAGCACAAGTAACATAAACTCACGCCAAATTCTTCTCTCTCTCCAACTGCTTCCTCGGCTTCTACATCCGATATTCTATATCCGATATTCCATATCCGATATTCCGACCACAAATCCCTTTTCAAGAGAAACAAAACTTGCCTAGTTCCACTGGCTGGATTTCATGCCCTGAGGCTCTACTATGCAGCGCTACGACCCCACCTCTATTCAGCATCGTAATCTAATCAACTTCTTATCATTTAACGGCAAAAAATTCGGTTAGAAAAAATACAATACGCAGTTAACATAATTTCATGCGCACAGACGCTACATAATCACTTAAATGCATTCCTTTATGTAGCTTAAACAAAATAACAACGTAAATTACGAAAAGAAACGTGCGCTTTTTTCCTGGAATATTCTAATACTGCGGTTTTAAAATTTAGCTTGAGGCCTTGTGGCTGAAAAAACTACGTACCTGTAAAAAAACTAACGAAAAAATGTAGACTCGGAAAAGCCATTAAAAAAATGATATTCTATACCTTAAAGCAAAGTTAACACGACAGCTACAATAGAAAAAAATCTTACGCCAGAAATATGTGGCTAACGATACTTATCATTCTTAACTATGAACTTATTTCAGTTCAGCAAAGTGTACAACTGAACTCGTGAAATTACGACTCCAGCAAGCGAACGATCTTAAAACTTCATTAAACGCATCAATATGTATGTCAATAACTCACATCATGATAAAAAAATACGACTCGTGGTGAGGAAATATCTCTCCCTGCGGAGCGCGTTATGAGACTCCAAATATCCTCGTTGACTCTTTATACCCATTATCATAGCGATAAACGCCACAACGCTAGCAAGACATAACTGCGCCTTTTCCAAGAGCGCGTTCGAGGCAGTGAATTCCCATGAACAATCTTTTGTTCATTCTAGGGCGAGTGACAGGCGTACCATCGAACAGTGGACGAGGCAAGTAGGACATTATGGAGCGCGAAAAGCAGTAACCTTTCGATACAAAATATGGTAAGAACATGCATTCATAAAGCTCTTCTCATACAACTCCGACCCTCGCATAAATTCCGCTTGTAAGAGAGAAGCAGAACGGCATTGCACAAACAAGAAGGAAAACGAAATAAATAACGCAAAACTAAAGCAAGCAGTCGCGTTCACGTTTGCAAAGCAGCGGTATTCGACAATCGAAGTAACACAATATTGTAGATGCAACGATGCGAAAAGTATCTAAAAATGTAATCGGGCTCGAAATCAAGTGCACAATCCTATTTGTAATTAATTACAATAAAAAAATTACGCTTTGAAAAAGTAATCAGCAGGACCCGGGGGTCCAGGAGAGTGGAGCACCCCTCTGACGAAAATGTGAACATTTTTATTACAATTACTTATATTTTTCTCCTATACATGATGCAATCACAGTCAATATTTTCTCTTACAGTACTAACTGACTACTAACACGCAAAAGGGGATTTTAATTATTTTTTTAATGTCATACCATAAGAAAGAATGAAAATATTTGTTTTACGCGGTTTGAAAAAAAAACAAGTTCTACCAGAATTTTCAGCTGTGAATGAGGTCAATATAGCTGGAACTGCCTTTCGATAAGAACGCGTGGAATTCAAATTTTCACTTGATTACTATTTTTTAACGATGGCTCAAATGTACCGATGAGCTTAGGAGTAGATTTCAAGTGAAAATTACATTTTCTTAAATGAATCGATTAAAAGTAAAAGTTATCAAAGCTGTCATCATTGAAATTGATTCAATTAGTTTTACTTCGTTACATCACATCAATGAACAAAAGTCATCGACAACTAAGGCATAAAAAAATAAGGACTACTTGAGAAGAACGGAAATTAAGGAAGGAAAGTAGCCACTAAAACATACAACACGGGGAGAAACAAAAAATATAAATGACACGCAAATCGCTACTCACTTCAGCATCACCAGTGCATATCAGATACAAGCAATCCAGGTCTGGCTTAGACACTTACCTGCAATGAAATAAAAGTCATGAATTAAAACATGGAGAGATACGTCAAAAAGGATATTTTATTTCGTCAAACTCAATCAACGTCGCCAAATATGAACATGGAGAGATTTAGAAAAAAGTAAGAATTCACGCTCTCCGATAGCTAGATGGGAAGATAGTAGCCTTGAGAGACGGGGCTTCGAAAACCCAGGCCCGAATTAGAGCTTCCTTGACACATTTTAGTGATTTCTTATGCTTAGCATGCCGGTCACTTCCAAAAAATTATCAGACCATTACGGTAAACGTATGCGACGCAATCCCTTCAACACTCATCCAACACAACTGCTTAACTTGGTGATTTCGTAGGCACCGGTGTAGGATAAAATTAAATAACTCAGACTGCATTGAAGACAGGAACACTGGGAAAATTGCATAAGAGACAATCTGAAAACTATAAAAATGGCATTAAAACAAAAAAATCATCACTCCACTCTCGAAAGAATAGACTCCACAAGAGCCATCAATTGCAAGGGCTCCTGTTCACTATTCTTAAACTCTAAAATAACATCACTGTCACAAATAAAAGATATGTTTTACGCAGCTGACATCTATATTTTACAGTAGGTTTAAAAATGTCACATCTAAATATTAATCTCTAAAGAAAGAATTGCAGAATAAATATTTGCGAGAAATATTATGTTAGCAAGAGTAATAGAAAGGCAATAGCAAATACGACAATTCGGAACGGTGATGTAAAACAGGAAAAACGGGAAACTACAATATTTATTAAGAGAATAAAAACTCTAAACTGGCAGCGGCGAATTCTAAAAACATTTAACTCGCCACAATGTAAGGCTGGTATCTATGGCATGAGCAGAAGGTGTATTGGAGAGGTCTACACGAAAGCTTTAAACACTTAATCTAAGAGGAAAACAGAGGTTATTCAGATCTCAACAACACCACAGGTGCCAAATAAGCGGTTAAAATTCTATCCGACCTGTTCATTATTCAATCCTAAACACCCAACAACTCATAGTCAGTCAGGATAAAAAGTTCAGGATAGTTAGGCAAGAAACGGGTCAAGACGATAAAATTGAACAATGAGCATAAAAAATCTGACTCACGACTTAGGAATTCATTTGACACCAGCGAGAGGTATTTAACAGGGAGCACACGCATGTTACGCAGACGCCGGGCGGAGAATAAATGCCGGCAACTCCCGAGGTGACGACCGCCAAACGTGGGAGGCTGGGGAAAGACAAAACAGGAGGAAGGGTTTACAAGGCACTGGGGAGAACCAGTTTACGAATAAGCCAGAATGGAAAAGAGAGATACGCTCCTGAGCGGTGTCACCCAGCCGGAAGTTACCCGCATTATTTCGCCGCTTTGTGGGAATTAATATTTAACACCGCTCACACCACGCGTTTGGGCCCTTGATTCTCTCTCTCTTCCACCGCACCCGGCCAACGAAATCCCCGACAAACTCCCCTTCCACACCCGACGACAAACACCACTAAGCGGGCGGTTTTCGAGGGAAAAAAATCTGGCTTAATTCCATTTCCAACGTTATCCGCGGAGCGAGAACGCCATGCCACTATCCTCTTATGCCGGCAGAAATCACACGAAAAGGCAAGATATCGATTACTATGGGAATAAAACATAACCCTATGACCATCCCAAATTGAGTACCACATAGTGCAAAGTGGCCACTTGTTGTGGTTTTTTTTTCGGCGGAAAACATAGTCTTTCAATCCTAAATTGTATCCTTCATATCCGACATGGAACACATTTTCGTTGTGACAAGATTATGCCACAAAATGTAAACATGTAGAAATATTGAAATACGCATGGATGAGGTTCAGTATAAATATTAATGTCTTTCTTACACTAATCACGGAACCCAAGTGCCTTCTGATATCGCTTGATATTACAAATATTTATCATAAATTTAATTTCCCTGCTGAGAGTTAATAGGAAATATTTAATACGTAGTATTATAAAAAATTGACAAAATTTGGGACTGCAACCAATGTAAAAAAAATGCCTAAGCTACGATATAGAAATATGATTGCACTGTCAAGTGGAAGTGAGAAGGGCTCTAATACTAATTCAATAGTCACTTTAAACAGTCGTAGCTTCACTTCCGTAACTGAACTTGCCCTTCGGTGACCATATTCTTCCAATACACGTGAAAATTGCAACCATTAAACTTTAAGGTCATTATGCACATTCGTTGTGCAGAAGTTCAAAATCTTCCCATTCCATTCAATTCGATGAGAAGATGGAATGTTAAAAAAACGAAATTGATTGATATTTTTGTCATCTTTCCGTTCTAGTTTCATGAATTCTGGAGGGAATCCACTATCGACATAAATTCATGGTGGATTGACTCTCAGCAACGGCTACCAACAGCTTAGAATATCTCACCATTCATAACAGATGGAGAGGTCATCAGAGAACGGCAGAATGTGAAAAGGAATTTGGAGTAGAAAGAGGAACCAAGGGAAGGTGTCAATATTTACAGATACACTCAAGAAATCACAGCTACACCTCAGAGAAGGAGTGGCACGTAAGTGCATTAAATTATCAAATACGGGGCTACGAGGGAGGGATGTTATTTACACAGAAACGATTTTATCACGACGTAAGTGCTGTGACCTGGTGACCCTACTAACATAATTCTTTGCGCCACTGGAAATACTGGTCGGGCAATGTCACTCCTTCAGCAAACCGAGCTACCTCACTATTTCTCCTACTTCCTGATTAGGTTCTTAGGTTTTTCAGGCGAACGCTTTGGAAAAAGTGTTTTCGTTTTTTTTTTTTATCGGGCACGGAGTTGACGCTGATCCGACGATACGCAGTCACCGTCTTCCGGACCATTGGCTGGTGAGAAACGCGTGAAGACTATCACAAATCTGTGATTTAACTAGGTTGGTTCGGACAGGAATGGGGTAGAGCTCACACCGGACTACGTAACGGACATGGGAAAATAACTAATTCAGAGTAGAGGGGCCAAGTCCATTCCCTCGACCAACTCGCACTTCCGAGAATTTAGTTTGGGAGTGACCTCCGGGACTTAAACCCGGATCCCTTTGGTTAGCTGCCAGGCGTTCTACCAAGATCCCCATAAACACTATCGCCCACCTTATTAGATCCTACCCCACACTGCTCTACGTGAGGCAGCTGGTCCATTTGAAAAAGGGGTGCGAATGACGTGGATGGGGACGTTGGAAGGAAGAGATAAGGCGAGACGAGACCACCCCTTCCACACCCTGACCTTTCCCCGATACAACTCCTCGGGCCATCTCCTCACCCCACCGCCGTTTTTACCCATTAACCCAGACGGTTAAACATTGCCACAATTAACCCGGGAGCCTGCTTTTTACTGCGTCCCCCAGACCACTTTCCTTCGCCCACATCCCACGGTAAAACACCAAGGCCGCGGACCTCTCTAATCCGCCGGCCCAGAATTGGGAGAGAGAACACACATCAACAAAGATAAAGGAAAGAGCGGGGGGGAAAGCAAAGGACCGCTCGAATACGCTAACGCTTCATCTGACGCGCGGAAACGAAATAATATTTATTGTGCGCGCGTAAATATTTAGTTGAGCAAGAATACCGCCCGCGTCGCAGCCTGAATGGCTCGCTTTCGGGAAGAGCGGTCTGCAATCTCGGACCTCCATGCTTTCAGGTAGATAGACGGGTAGTATAATGATGCTAAAGAACAATTTAAATGTAGTACTATTATCTAACTGAATTAATAACTACACGAATTTCAAATCTCAACATATGATCATCACTTGATCACCTAATGTAGCTACGTGAAACGATTCTACCTGAAATGAGAAAATTTATGCATAAAAATTTCATTTGTCCTTCAACCTCGTTATATTGGAATTCCACACCTTCATCTGCAGTAATAATCATGAAATTTTAGGTCCATGGGGAAGTAGCAGAAATTACTTTCCCCGCGAGAGCCATAGAGAAATTAATGCCAAAAAGTATTGCATAAAATATGCATAGTTGTCACTAGACACGGCAGCACATAATATCTTATCTAAATATTACTTGATTTTTAAAAAACATTTCTTAATCCCTTCACCATCACCAGAAAATATTTTTGACACCTTCCCTCCACACCTTTTCCTCAGAGTACCTGCAAAAATTAGGTATAAACACAGAGAGATCAGAATTTTATCACCAGTTATTACCAGAGTTCATTAAGTAGTCCACAACACTCAAGGCTATAAAACTGGTAAATAGGGAGGTAGCTTTTATAACAGGAGCATTCCGAAAACATAAAGTGACCGCGATGTATTTTAAGGGACGTGCCATTAGCGGAAAGATCGTACAAGTTCACATGTAAAATAAATTACTATTATGGAAACAAATTTTTTCATTACACTGATTGGTTTATCTAAACCAGTGTTGATCTTGTGACTGCTTGCGTCTCCAGAGAAGGAAAATCATTAATCCATTATCGCACATGGAGGATACTGCATCACAAGCGACATTGTTTTTAGGTATTACGATAAAAAACCTTAATAAACCTACTTCAATATAATTGCGTAACTCGATACTGTGGCTAACGTTAAGGGGACGCATTACTCCCGCTCGATAGCTCTTTCTTACGTGACTTATGTTATTAGGTCACACCATGAATGAAGAGGGAGGTTCAAATTGGGAGACGAGACAAGTCGGGTTAACTCGCAAAATACTCCATGCAAATTGACCTTACCCGTGGAATACTTTAATAATAATTACTGGCTTATGTACGCTTATACTCGACATTTTCAGGGCATATGAAGCAAAACATTGAAAAATTACCCAGTATCAAATTTTGAAATTTTACCTGATAATTTTCTCGATCGTGAAATTTTTATATCCGTAATACAGGGAAACTTTATAACAGTTCACTCCATTCGTCCAGAACATTTACAAGATGGCGTAAGTTTTAAACCATTTATTGGTCTCGCAAAAGAAAAAAATACGACCGTAGAGTGGTACCAATGCGTACTCACAAGCGTGGACGCACTTGTGGACGCAATCAGTGGGAGTTGGTACCTCATTGAATATTAAATACAGAACGAAGTTATACGGATGTATTCTCCACGGGAGTCCAGCATGGACGTACACCTCGCTCCAGCCAATGCCATCCGCTTGAACCCTTTCTTTCCCCTATTGTGCTCTCACCCCCGCAACCCAGGCCACGAAAAGACTTCAGCTCGAGGAGGAAGTCCGGAGAAAAGAACGGGAAGAACGACAGGAGACCGGTCAACTACGCTTCCTCCACGTTCGGAAGCCATATATTCCCGGGGAATAGGGGGGGATGGGGGAGAAAATAAAGTCCCCATCCTCTTAAAAGGCACAGCGAGGAAAAAGTGTGGATAGCCTTCAGGAATGAGCCTCGGTTATGGGAATGACTGTAAAATAGAGCGAGGATTACGGAGAGAACTGTTTCGGAGGCGTTGGGAGTTTTATTTTTAGTTCCTCCACGCGAGAGGGTGGGTTGGTGGAGACTTGAGCATTGGACGACGCCGAGGGACCCTGAGGATTAAATGGACTTTCCGTGTGAGGGAGTAGGAAGCAAGCGAAGAACTATTTAACGTTCCATCTTCACAAAAGGTCGTTTCCTCCCTCGCCTATAATACAGTTCCCGGTCGGCGGGGGAAAATTTACGACATGGCATGACTGAGGGAGAGCGTATAATTAGCTCTATCGAATGTATGAACTATAGCCTGTTACGGCACTGCAACCCACCTCTCGCGGAGCATTTTCAAGGGCCAATTAGGCAGAGAACCGGGGCCTAGACATTTAGAACCACCATTCCAACCGGCGAGTTAATATAACTACGAGGCATTTTATGGCATTAATTGAATGAAGAAAGCATGATGAATTAAAGTACCATCCTAATTCCATTCAATCAGTCAAATATTGAAAAAAAAATTGAACAATCCACAGAAAACGCAAATTATCTCAATCGATAGCGTTCGCGAAAAATCTTCCGGAACAGGATTTTGTATTCCCCAATCCCCAGTTTAAAATAGAAATTGCAACGAATTTTTAAATTTTCATGCTTGCATGATGCAATTGTTTCTAGATTTGAAGCCGTTTTCCAAGCATTTATTTCCCCAAGAGAGAGAGAGACCAAGAGGGTAGAATAGTGCTTGAGACAAAAAAATGGTGTAAGTAATGACTCCACTTGAAACATTCGGGCAGCTAAATCTCTCAAACCTTTTGAAAAGAGTTAATCCACATTTACATAAAACCCCGCAAGCCGACTAAAACTATCGGCTACGTACAACATAATGTAAAGAATCCGAAAACATTTTCATATAAGATTTTACGTCTACCGTGAATACTTCTTCACACAGTGCTTTACATGATCCATGAACAATATAACCTATTAATTAAGGAAAGAAAGGCATAAATATAGGAGCAGACACCCATACACTGATAATTAGTATAAGCAGAATAAAAATCCTCTCAAACGATAAAATTACATCATGGCTCGCATTAGGTGCGATGAGGGTCCTCGATCGATCTCACGCCAAGCGCCTGCTTCCTTAACGACTCCCACTTAAGCATGAGGAAATTCCTGGACGGACTAGACTCTTGAAATTAAGAGCATCCACTGCACGAACAATAACGGAAAGGATTCGGAAATTAACTGTTTCGACGGAACGTTTCCAGTAGAATTAAAGTTATGTGATATAATTGTATGCGAATCAAAGGAGGGGAATTACTGAAATTCCCAAAATCTGTGATCCACGGAATTAATGTTGAAGGAATTCCCAAATTGACGAAACCAGGGCTGGCTTGTGATATCGAATCCATATGGCTACTTGATCGGTATCGCAAAATTATCCCAATTTAACCATTATAACTTGAAATAAATACAGAGTACAGTATCTTAACTCATTCAAAGAGAAAATATTAACGTATCATAAACCATTTTCCCACACAAAGAGAAATCTATGACGATAGGCGTCTAGAATAGCGCCAAGAGCTTGAAATATCATTACGATCCTACACCAAATCTGTTGATATTTGAAATAACCGTTCAACATTAGAGCTTTAAGAGCGTGTGTTGTTGGCAGCATTTCCCAGCATGTAAAATGTTGTACAATTAAATTGTTTCCCCTGGGACACTTACGATTGCGGTCCATAAAACTGTTATTACGGGCTGTAAACTAACAGTTCGCACATAAATCCAGTGGGCACACCATCCCTCGGATATTTAAAAAGCAAACCTTCAGTCAGAGTGAAGTACCTCATCATCGTTAAAACACTAATTGCAAGGCTAAGTCTAGTAGAATGTTAGCATCACACTTCACGATTCTCAAAGTTAAATCCCTCATTCATCCAACACATTATATTAGCATATCTTACCAAAGGAAGAACCAAGCTAATTTATTGACTTCAAAATACCCAACTTTTGACCGGAGGTTTTATGTACTTAAATTATTTATTATTAACCCACAATTTAAAGGGAGGCTTTTGGATATTATCCGTTACAAGTTCGGCATGAATTCGCTACGTAGTTTTAGGGCTATTAAGTACGAGGAAACACCCAAAAACTGTGATCAAGTGAAAATAATTAATGAAAAGACAATGGCATCGAAAAAACTGAGTTAGAATAAGCGATTATCGTCTTAAGGAGAAAACGAACGCATAAAGCATACATACTTTTTAAATTAGGGGACACATTTTGAGATTCAAGTTCGAAGACTAACATCCGGTTTAAAAATGCACAACAACAGACATAGTTTAAAGACCATTATATTTCTTTTTCAAAAATGTACCATCAAATCCTTTATGCAATATATGAAAAGAGTTATAGTCGTATATACAGGAATTCAAGCACAAATTTCACAAACTATTTTAAACTTAGGTGTTCTGATTTTCTCCATTAATCCAGGCATAAAATGAGCATACGTGAACGAAGCACTTCCCTCATGATTACGGCCCAAAGTTATGCAGGCAGGACAAAAATAGGAAATACAAGGCTAAAATAGGTAATGCTCTAAGACTCACGACACTGGAACTAAAACGAGTACTCACTGACGAAAATATTTCCATCATTACATAGGAGGAAGTGGTATTTTCCCGCGCTGACTTAGCGGAAACTCCAATGGAGCAACAAAAAACGATGCACGCTCACGGTAACACACCGGAGGCGTTTCAGCGAAAATCAATATCTCACGCTTTTGGTCGATGACAGCCAACTCAACAGTCGGTTGGAAGTGGAATGAGGTAAGTGCCAAGACCCATGCCTAGCTTCTACGTTTAATATCTTATGTTATAGAACGGACTGAACTATGATGGCGATAGCTGATAGGAAAATTATTGAAATCGAAGGTATACGCTTTAATTATAACAAAAAAATGAACTCTGGTTAGCAATTATCATTGAAAGAAAATAAGAACCATTTGCTGAGATAACTTTTCGTTTGGAGAGCCCAGATTTGTAATATTAAATCACAAAACAATCAAAATTTTGTGTTCTAACCATAGTAGAGATTTGACAAAACTGATTCTTTGCTACGAACGGACAGGGCGTAGAGAGGAATTTTCGTTAACCCTACCATGAACCATAGAGTGCCTTTCCTTGGATTGATGGACACGCCTAGGCTCTTTACAGATGATACCCAGCAATGTCGATGGACTTAAGAAAAACATCCGCAGAAAAATCTGGGGCTCATGCAAGTGCTGAAGTTAGCATGCATATTAATCGCTAGAGTGATGCCTAATAAAGTGCAATCGGAAATTTATCAGTAATATCTCTATCATTTTTCAGATGCTTATGCAACTTCCTATTCTACCGAAAAACAGTTCGCCTTTCTTCCTAAGAGTATATGTACTCCTTAATTATTTACAAATCTTCATTGCACTTGCGGTAAATTGGGATAATTACGAAAGTCTACTTCAAACTAAGTCTCAGTAATTAATCAATAAATCACAAATTTTTTCGGGGCTACATAGATCATATTTTACGAGGCTTTTCTCACTCTAGGGGCTATTAAGATCATATTTAGGAACGTTTCCACAAAATATTAAACCTCTATGAGATAGTATTTCATTTTCAAGGTTATTCCGATATATAAATAGTTATGAAATATAAGGATATATTTTCAGAGATTGAAAAAAGTTGATTAGAAGAAAAAAGGGAGAAAGAATTTGTGAAAGGTTGCAAAACAAACCAGGAATCCCAGGGTCAAACTCGTTTATATTAGACCTATTAAAATCCGATTCAAAATTAAGGCAATAAGGTTCATAACCAAGGATCACACTTCCTTATTGATTTATTAAAGTTGGATAATTAATGGAAAAAATATATTCCGTGAAAATAAGAACGAAGAGTAATTTAGATGGTTTGAACAAGACTGAAAGAGGGAGGCAACTTAAGAAGAGGTAATCATTCGAAATTGGACGGCAATAAAAACCTCATAAGTAATGGACGACCACCAATACCCTACATTAAAATAATGGAAACAAATGACTAGAGTGTCCCAAAAACTTCGTCATCTAGTTTACCACTTTCTCAGGAGTTTTCATCATATTACCAAGAAGATGACGTCCGCCTCGAGAGAGTCAATAAGAGAAGACCTTCCACTAAAATCGTACATTCAGGACTTAAAATTCGATTACTAACTTCACCAGATCCCTTGGAGCATAGTTTCCGCAGAAATGGTATCCACGAAGAAGTCTTCTTTCCAAACTAACCAGAAGTACTTAGATACGAGAACCCATTTCTGTTTTGGCAAAGCATTTCATTTTCAATTCGTCTGCACTTGGATTCAATAATGGTCAGAGCTAGATGGCAAGACAGATACACCGGAGGCGATTCAGAAAGAAAATTACTTTTAAAAATTGAAATTTTCATCCTCCGAGGTTTTTGAATGCCTTTCCGAGACGGGGGTAGAAAATTTAACGAAACGCGAGACACTTACTTATGGGCCTCGATAAAACCCCTTATTTAACATAGAAATTGCTCGTGACGCTGAATGTTAGAGATAATTCAAAATGGATGAAATCAAGGCCCTAATACTAATACTAATAGTGAATGGTGAGAACGAATTAACACTATTTTAAAGTTTTGAGAGCCAAAAATAAAATATGATTTTTTTTCAATTTTGCAGACATTCCTAACGAGCTCAATTCTTTCTTTCAAAACCGATATTTAAAAATAAAGTGATTTAAAAATAATGCGTAAAAACTTAACACTAATAATGCACAAGCTTTACCAGTTGATTAAATCTTACCTATACCAAACATATTGTTTAATACATATACAATGACAGAATACAATAAGAAATACAACAGGTATAAAAATAGGCCGATAAAAGTGACCCTGAAGAGTAGTTGTCCTTCCCAGAGCGCTTTATTTCCGTTTATCTTGCATGTTAAGCAAAATGTAATAAATTTTATTAATAGATGAAATTGGCATTATGAAATTTTTAAACTAATATCACCCCATAATTTTGACCATACCTCAAAAGAGGGACACAAATTTTACCGCATCGCTATTAGATGCACGCATCACTTTCAAATATTGCACAAAAAGACAAAGCGAAAACGTGCTAAAATTAAAAACCATAAACGTATCGAATAGTTAATTGAAGTTTAATTTTATTAACACAAAAATTCCATCACAAAAACAATATGCATAAAAAAATTAACCAGGCTCAATGCCATTTTCTTCCATCATTTTAAGAACCTTTGCTGTTTGAAATATATGTGAGAAAAAAGACCAGAAAAATGTGCACAATTAGGGGACTCTTGTATGCAAAACTTTTAGCACTATTGCTTAAAAATCTTAAAACCAGGTGAAGACCGAAAAATGAAAGAATGTTTCTTTTGAACGTGTCAAGGAAAACATAGCAATGGGAAGCCTTCTTGCGGCTTCATACTTGAAAAAACGAGAAGGCATAAAGAATAAAAATGAGATCACCAGCAAGAACGAATTCCTATCCGAAGACCTTAGGCAGGAAAATTACTTTCTCGCGACAGTAAATCCTGGGGAACACTGCAAAGTCAACTACTAAAAAACTAATTTAATTGCTCGGAAATCTTCTAGCACGTAAATTATGATTTCATCCCCTTAGCGGAAAACAAGAAATATGTTATAGTACAGACATTTATTGTGACAATTAATGCAAGGTCCAAACATTTTGACGGCAGAAAGACGGCAAAATGAATGGGTCATCGACTCAGTCATTCATAAATTCGTAAGTCTTCAGCAGAATTTACGCACCTTCTACACAATACCGAATCTAACGTGCCTTCGTTACTTGAAGGAAAAATCTTAGGCCAGTTAAAAACATAATTTATAATTTTTAAATTCCTTTTGACTATAAATCTATCAGAAAAATCACAACGCGTTGATCGACAAAATTTTCTCCCTATCATGAATAAGGAGTCTTGCATAAATACTTCAGAATACTGCAAAGGATACCACAATTAACTTACAAAGCATTTAAGATTTGATTCAGAAAACATGCAGATAGCCTCGTGAGATTCAAATAGGTATGTGTAATGTGTATAAATAAACGTGAAGAATAAATCAACTAAACCGAAATACTTCATAAATGAGTTATATAGTAACTCACGCGAGCCCCAACCTCTCGGGCTGACTTGAAGATGATAAACACAATAGCGACGGGGGAATTTGAGAGTTGATATCCATAAATATAGGTACTAAATAGTGATTAATAAACAACACCACGAATGATGTTATTCTCAAAATAGAAACATAATTTCGGACAATATTTTTGAAACCTCCCCTCCATTGAGTCGTTTTCTATCTGTGCTATTGTTTATTATTCCCACACCACCGCATACAGCACATAATGGCCATTTTTCATCGGGGTGTACAACAAATTTAACAATTACACGTGCACGAAAAACCGTTGCCTGGATAGGGGCAACCTACCCAGACGAGACTCGAACGCGCGACCTCTTACTTGACGGGAGAGGACTTCAACCCGCCGCAACCGAGGCCGACAGTATATGACTTAAATATACATGCTCATAGTAAAAGTGTATTCGTCAAAACATTCCAACATATAACGGCCCATTAATGATTATGATTGCTCTCGCTTCCCCTGATTATCTTGGTTTTTAACCCTCTGATGGACGCAATTAATCTGTGAGATGGTGTAAAAGACAACAGAAGCCTGAAAATATTTTGCCTCAATGAGAAATATTTTATCTTTGTAAATAGTATCACCTAGTTGAGTGCCAAAGAAGCAGCCTGGTAATATTTTCAAGAAGTTACACATTTGTAAAAAATATTAAATGCTCCAGTTTTGTAATATAAAGTGCAATGATATATGGACATGTTGCATAAAAACAAAAAATATACACAAGTATAAAGGATAAGTTTACTTTTATATGTTATCTCTTAAGCCTACACAAAAATTGTATTACTTAATCTGATGGATGAATTGTGTCCGAACGTGGTAGGATTTGTATTGCGTCCATAAGAAGGTTAAGGATTCTGGCCACCCTGGCGGATAAATCTCCACGGAGAAGCGGATTCCTCGCGACTGTTGAGAAGATACTCAGAGGACTTCGGATGGGGGGGACTTCCCTGTAGGGGGAGCTCCAGAGGCACGTGAGCCTCGCACACTCGGGACGGGGTGAAGGGGAGCAGTTCCCATAATAGAAGGCGATGCATCAGACGGCGCAAGCAAGGGCAGACGCGTCTGAATGATACCTGATAACCGCCGCCCCTAACCACCACTGCAAACGAGTGCTTTCCCCATCCTTCGACGACACGCTCCCGCCTATTAAATCACTGCGAGGAGAATCGACGAGCCAAGACGCCCTCACCGAATGTAAACAGACCGTCCGCCTTCGATTTATATCGAGCGAACGCGTCGCTGGGAAGACAGGCGACCACATGAAATCTCACGTGGACGGTCCGCTGGACATGAGTCTTTATAATTTGCACGAGGTTGCGAGAAGGAAAGAGCACAGGAGTCCAGCTTCCACGGAGCCAAGGTAAAAACTGGAAGTGGGCGCGACCTAAAACTATTTCAGACAAGGGCGTACCCAGGATCAAAACTAGAGAGGGGGACAAGATATGGTTGTTCAAGTTACATGTAAGATTTAAGCATGGAAAAAGTGAATGAAACCAACATTTTAAGGAAACTGTAACAGCTCTTTATTAGTTTTTAAAAATTATTTGCTTGAAAAATATAATTTTCCTTAGAGACATTTGCGATTTCTGCTTCTGGGGGAGGAGGGCAGCTGCCCCCTCCTGCCCCTCGCTGGGTGCACCCATGATTCCAGGGATGGTATGGTATTTGTAGGAGGCGACCATCAGCTGAGGTCATTTGGGCTATTGAGCGAAGGGTGGAGAGAAACCCGGCGTCGGCATTAGCCTGCTCTAAACGAGAGGCTTTAAGGGACCCGGCTAAACATCCCATTCGACGGACGGTGTGCTGTGCTTGGAATACTTTCAACAAATCACTCACGCAGGGATGGTCACTGAAACATTTCCGCCACGACCGGGATTTGAACTCGGGCCCCCGCAGTATGAGGTAAACATTCTAGCCACCACACCAACCATAAAACCTAATCCAACTAAAAAATATAAAGAAAATAATGTCAAGAACATTACAGATTACACTTATTACTGGTATGAATATTCTACGGAACTGGGACTACGTTGATCCAGGCAGTCCAAGACGATAAGCCTCGGGAGATAAAGAGCTCGAAACGGCGTGAACACGAGGAGAGATGCCATGAAAAGAACCACAGAAGGAATAAATGGCCGCAGTGAGTGAAAAGGGAAAATTGAGTGGACTTGGCCGTGACGACTGACATAAGACATGGTACAGCGAATGCGGGAAGGAGAGAGAAAATCGCGGATCGTATCCCTGTACAGTATAAACGACACGACGCATTAGTCTCCAGATCAAGGACTCGCATTGCAGGACACGATGGAGCACATAAAACACAACCCCGAACGTTGCTACGTCAAAAGAAACGATTTGATAAACGGGAAAGCAAGAAGGCCAGTATGTGAAACGCAAATATTTTGGAAGGGGATTGGTCGTTGTGGTGGCTAGTGCTGGTTTCCCACCGTATGTGCGTATGTACAATTCCTGGAGGTGGATGAGAGCTGTTAGCAGGATACCTCAATTAAGGCACTCAGTCCGTGCACTAACCCAAGCTGTCGGCCCCTTCTTCAAATACTTATCCCACCTAATTTTCTTCGCACGATAGCGGAATTAGACCGATCTTCCTCACGTAATCCTCACGAAAATTAACCGTTCACATTAAGACGACGCATTACTCTATTTAGACAGGTCATTTATATTACTTTTTTTACGAAAACTCACGTCATCATATTGAATTTTTTTTTTAATCCTTAGAACTCATTATACACATTCCTACATTGCAAAATATAAATAACTGAGAATTTCAAGGAGAAAGTGT
Organism: Ischnura elegans; assembly: GCF_921293095.1. Classification (NCBI taxonomy): domain Eukaryota; kingdom Metazoa; phylum Arthropoda; class Insecta; order Odonata; family Coenagrionidae; genus Ischnura; species Ischnura elegans. Next base: position 96,805,852 of record NC_060253.1, read on the forward strand.
AATAATGAAACGATAAACACCAGCCTCACATAAAGTGCGTGAGTAATAACTCCCCTTGAGCAATTACTTGCCAGAGTAATTGAAATCGAAATAACTATAGCTTGCCTTATTACATCACAATAAGCGCGATGTTACTCAAACGTTACCAAAGATTTCCCTGAATAAATGATTGAATACATAGCACCTGGCTACGCATTCAATGATTTATGGCTCATTCTCGAAAAACTTAAGTATTCTTTTCAAAATTTCACAAAGTGCATTAAAAAATAAAAATGGAATCAAACACGATTGAAAAAATCGAAATCGCCGATAACATTCAGTACATCATGAACCGCTACAAATATACAATTTCATGTCCCCCCAGAATGAGTCACCGCGGTGGCATGGGGCCGTGAGGGGAATTAAAACCCTTGACCTTCGACTGGAACTGCTAGAGTATCTTATCCCCTTTGGTCGGTTGGGGGAGAGCAAGTGCTGAGCGAGATAGGAAGGAGCCTGAAACGGCGAGACCACGTACAATGCAATGAAAAGAACCTTAGAGGGAAGAAATGACTGCGGTGAAAGGGCAGGATGGAGCCGACTTAGCCGGGGCTGGCGACTGACGTCGAAAATGGAGCGTGGAGGGATGGAGGGGGCCAGAATGGAGGGGGACGCGCGTGCGTGAGCCTCGGAAAAGGAATTCGACTTCTTCTTACGTCTCCCTCCAGTCCCAAGGCGGCCGCAGAGGAAAGAAAACAGGGTGTGGAGGAGACCGAAGGGGTGTGTCTCCGCTGGGGAGGACGAGGAAGTAGGATAAATCCTCTCCCGCACCCAGGCCTCGTCGATATCTCTCTTACGTTCCCCCTGGATTTCGGTCGCTGTAATAATGCCATGTAAAGTCACCTTTTAAATATTTTATTTCGTGATCACAAGACTTCTAACACACATATAAACATGCGCCATAAAATCTCCATAATCATGATGGGTGCGATAACCGGAAAACGATGTCATACGATAATAAGAAAGCAAACATCGTGATTATCGCTATCTCTTCGCTCGATCTATGCATCAACACTTTCCCAACGTCAATATCGCCTTCGCGGTATTTGACGTAATATCGATATCTAATGACGGCTTGGATGTCGCCATTAGGGAGGAGGAAGCTAGAGAAATTCTATCCTCACGTATTCTCTTGGCCATCGGAAGCAATTCCGATGATGATCACCGACAGCTGGGTTTTACTAACCCGTGCGGAGCTAACGGCGAACCAATTACTGCGAGCATAGGAGACTTCCGCTGCGGGTATGATTGCACATTATTCGACGTCTGAACAGTTGACGTCGCCGAGGTGCATACGGTGTTGAGAGATGAAACAATGAATAAATTTTCACCAAAGAGAAACGCTACGACCTTAGTAGCGAGGAAACGTTTTCTTCACTAGGGTTACTCGCTTCTAGAGGAGAGAATCCTAACTGGACGTCCGCAAACCGTAAGTGGTCCGTAAGAGCATCTCTGGTGGTCCGAAATATCAATGATATGGTTTCGCAGCGTGACCCACCCGTGGGTCAAAGCCGACTTCCTCCCTACGCGACGGCTAGTTTACTGATTTTCTTCATTTTTGCGGCTATCGACATTTAGCGAAATGAGAAGTCAGAGACTTATAAATTGCTGCGCCAATACAAGGTAACCTATGAGGTGTTACCGGAAGTTGTGTGCGACCGACCGGTGGTTCATATTCGTCATACTGGACGGCACCACGTAAAATGGCCGACCATCCACAGCTTGACCCAACATTATCAGAGAAAAGGCGTCTAAGTGCAATTTTTTTTGCGAAATGCGTACATTTCGAGAGTAACACGGACCCACCCCTTGGCGTCAATTCACAATGGAATTTTTTAATTAAAGTAAAAAAAATGGGAGTTGCGGAACCTGGGTGGCTCCTTCTGAAAGTGGCCTCTGTCCAACACTAAGGTTGCAAAACCTCAGAAATAAGCAGCCCCGAATCCCGGCAGTGGGCCCATGCCACATTCTTGAGGCACTGTCAAAACGATGCACAGTGGGCTAGAATCGAAAAAAGCTGGCCAAAACCTCAAAATCGATTTTTTTGAGCTAGGAAGTTGAAACTTCGCATACACATTCTCAAATAAATTGTGCATAACTACCTAGATTATTTTGGTCCTGTGTTTTCACTTTAACAATATATGTGAGGTCAAAGTTGAGCAAATTTAGCGAAAAACGACCACCCTCGATTTTTTCTGAAAATTGCCGACTTTATCCTCGTGCAGTGGTTTTATAAATAGTTTTATCGACAAAACGGTTATACCATCCTAATTGACACTTCTTATTCTTTCATTTGAAGGGTTTTTAAAGATTTTGTTTCATCAATAACCATAGATACATAACAAAATGGCGGAGCCTGTTTTCAACCCATTTTTTCACATAAACGTAGAAAAAAAGTAGACATTGTCACCGGCTTACACTAAGTAACTTATATCATGTCGTTCTTTGAAGCTTCTATATTGTGAATCTAAAGTCAAACCTTGCACCAATTTGCAACCCCGAATTTTAAATAGTTTTTTCGAACGCACGGACGACTCCGGTTCTGGCCGGTGGCGGCGGAGAGTACGGCGACGCGGCAAGCGGGGTGATGCAATATGGTCTCATTCACTTTTATGTGTGGATAACAGATATATTAGTGACAGAAAATAATCACCAGAAAATAAAATTTATAAATATTGCTACGAATGACTCTCATTATGCAATCGCTGGGCACTGCAAGAGGTGCACTGAAAGGTTTCCTTCTTTGAGTGCATTCCATGGAAAATGGACTTAAATCGCGTGCTTAAAGTGTGGAAACGGACTCTTTTACTAACTAATAAACGTTTTAACAATAACAGATAATATATTCCTTAAACGTGATTGAAAATGGCTCAATACAGTACTTGATTTTGCCGAATTTTTCCAAATCAAGTACTGTCTTGGTGCTTGAAGAGTTCATTATTCTTATCCAGTAAGGTTATTTAATTTATATTCTTGATTTAAAGCAATTAATAACTATTCCTTATGCAGCACAATTTACATATTGCTCTAGTTTAGTCAGTGCAGATGGACGTCAATTCATTTTTTCAGGGTTGTATCGAGAGAACGACTAGGAGGAAAACGAATGCAAAAGGAAGATACAGTGACCATCCTCGGAGGCAAGAACTCTTGCCAAGTGGATAAAATGCAACCCCGAGTATTATGTTATGTCAGATTAAGAGGCCCTCTCACTAATTAATTGTGTCCATGCAGCTCACAAAATTTCGGTGCAAGGGTCTTCGAAAATCTGAAATGCCAGGGATATAATATTAACCCAAGCGATGAGAGAGTGACGCGAGTATATGACTTCATTTACCCGAGTGAAATTATTGTAGCAGAGGTTATATAAGAAGTTTCCAAAAATGGTTCTGCATCTTACTGCGACTCGAATCTTAACGTACATTTCCACAGATCCAAGTTTCGCGTCGCATATAAAGTGCACTTAAATTTGCAAACACGGCTTTGGCAGCAGTTAGGACATGCGCAATATAATCACACGTGGGAACGAGGGCCTATGTCTCATGAATTATTGCTCGTGAGCACCTTTGTGCCTTCTTGTTTAGGTAAAAAATGCTGTTCCTTAGGCCAAGCATGAAACAGGCACGAGTATTCAAAAGTCATCACAATTATTCTAGATTTCCTCTCCAAATAATTTAATTTTCTCTCTCTCACACTGACGCTTTAAATACAATTATGGTATGCCACCAACCGTACATAAGGTCTTCATTCAAGGAGCTGACATTGCAAAAGAGTCCATTCTTAATTGCGACAACTGACAGGGGAAGCGATATAGGCACGGTATAAGGACGTGAGAAAGTTCCGTGAACGGTTGACTAGAAAAATGACACGAGTGGCCACAAATAGGGATTTATTCCGAAGACAACTCCTAATGTCATAACTGATAATGACAAAAATTACGCCGATTAAACTGGAAGAAACACACAGCTTGCCGAAAAATGTAATGGATCTGTTTTTGAAAAAGGAAAACAATGCTTTAGCTCAGACAGTGAAAGTGATAAAAACTCGTCAGATATTGAATGAAAAACAGTAACCTTTTATTGCTGACAGTGATAATTGCAGTATGTTAGTTGGGAAAAGTGTAAATTGTGTTGCTTTTGTTTAAGTTATGTTTGTATGGTAAAATATTTCTGAAAGATAACCATTTTGTCAACAGCGCAGTTTAATAAGAATAATGACGTTGATATATAGGTAAGAGATTTAAATCAATACTTTAAATTGAGCATAAGGCATACATTAAAATGAACTGTATTTCTTAGAAAGAATACATTATTTGATGTGAGCAATATGCCTTCCGAAACTTTTAAAGCTAGCAGGAGTTCAGACCAAAAACAAGTTCGAAGGGCTCGGCACTACAACAATACTATAAAACGACCGTTGTCAGAAGGCCTATAAATATGTATGGCAGGTTAGGAATTGGAGGCTATGGGTCATCGAGGGCTCTTGCCTAGATATAGAGCTTGTTTGTTAATAAATGAGTCCGTTTCCCCACTTTAAGCACGCGATTTAAGTCCATTTTCCATGGAATGCACTCAAAGAAGGAAACCTTTCAGTGCACCTCTTGCAGTGCCCAGCGATTGCATAATGAGAGTCATTCGTAGCAATATTTATAAATTTTATTTTCTGGTGATTATTTTCTGTCACTAATATATCTGTTATCCACACATAAAAGTGAATGAGACCATATTGCATCACCCCGCTTGCCGCGTCGCCGTACTCTCCGCCGCCACCGGCCAGAACCGGAGTCGTCCGTGCGTTCGAAAAAACTATTTAAAATTCGGGGTTGCAAATTGGTGCAAGGTTTGACTTTAGATTCACAATATAGAAGCTTCAAAGAACGACATGATATAAGTTACTTAGTGTAAGCCGGTGACAATGTCTACTTTTTTTCTACGTTTATGTGAAAAAATGGGTTGAAAACAGGCTCCGCCATTTTGTTATGTATCTATGGTTATTGATGAAACAAAATCTTTAAAAACCCTTCAAATGAAAGAATAAGAAGTGTCAATTAGGATGGTATAACCGTTTTGGCGATAAAACTATTTATAAAACCACTGCACGAGGATAAAGTCGGCAATTTTCAGAAAAAATCGAGGGTGGTCGTTTTTCGCTAAATTTGCTCAACTTTGACCTCACATATATTGTTAAAGTGAAAACACAGGACCAAAATAATCTGGGTAGTTATGCACAATTTATTTGAGAATGTGTATGCGAAGTTTCAACTTCCTAGCTCAAAAAAATCGATTTTGAGGTTTTGGCCAGCTTTTTTCGATTCTAGCCCACTGTGCGATGGCCCTCTTGCGTGGTCCCTAGCTGGAGTGGGCCCGAATGGTGGCTACCCCACGTCCCTCCACTTCCCCTCTCCAGACGGCGGAAGGACCACGAAAAGCGCCATCACCTCCCGGCAGTGGCTAGAATATGAACGTGCGCGTGACCCATCAATGGGTCCCACCGCAATCTGACCCCGGGAAGGGGGATTCAGCTCCGCAACGAACGTGTAAAGCAATTTCAATGCGTTCTAAAAGCGGTCCATTCCAATCAAAGTTCCATTAGATAATGAGGAAGACCCTGAGGAGGAGTTACAATTGATAGAGGAGAGAGTAGGTAACCAGTAATAGTCAGGTGGATTTCAAATCAGGGCTGAGCAGACAGGAACTTCCATGTAAATTTTTTCGGGAGGTATATAGTAGAACAGCAGAGTGAAAAGATACACAAATATATCGTACTGTAAGTTTATTTTAATTTCACAACTGCACAACACGTGTTTAAACTTGCTCGCAGTCATCATCAGGTACAATAAAATTAAAATAAGTCGAGAGTACGATATCTTTGTGTATCATTTAGGAACTTCTACGGTATAATAACCTCGGGCATAAGAATAAACAGTAATATTTGGCATAAAATGATAGGTTCTATTTCTTTTGTCATCGGCCCTTGAATCGATCATTTATTGGTTCAGTCTTTTAAAGTCAACAACCATACTGTCGTTCTTCCCTGAATCCTTTTACCCAGGATACATCCCAGAGCTTAAACTTCACCAAAAACATGTTAAAATATTTCTTGGAGTGTAGGTCAACGTATATTACGCAAAAAAGTTATAGCCAACGTTTCTGTTTATTTAAACCATCATCAGGGCTATGAAAGAAAAACATAAGAACAATATAAAATACAAAGATAACCAAGATACAATTTTTCTTTCATAGCCCTGATGATGGTTTAAATAAACAGAAACATTGGCTATAACTTTTTTGCGTGACATACGTTGACCTACACACCAAGAAATATTTTAACATGTATTCAACGAGGTCAAGATGAGGTGAAGAAAAAAAATAATGCACCAAAAACCACACCATTATTCGGCGAAATGCACTCCTAGGTTATTCATTTCTTTTGGTGAGCGAAGACTTTCTATGAAGCTTTGATAATTATAAAATTGCACCACGAGGATTTCAAAAACAGGGGTTACGACGAAAGACGGAAATGGCAACGGAATCTTTGCGATTATGACGGTTTAGCTGAGCGAAATGTCGTACTAGGCGCACCGAACTCGAATTTAATCGATGGAAGAACCACTACTGGACCGTACCGGACTGAGAAAATCAAGATTCATTAACCGAAAACGAGGGGAATGGGTGGAAGGAAATTGTTTAGCCTGGGGGATCAGAGGGCATGGGCCAGAGAAAGGAGGGGGAGAAAAAAAGTCAGCGAAAATGTTGAAACCATGGGAGTCCATAAGGATAAAATTTGTGTGTGAGTGTAAATGTGAATTCCAACTGGAGCCACCCTCTGGCAGAATGCCAGCTTGAAATATCCCTCTCAGATAAGAGCCGCTTTCGAACGACTCCTAAAATCCGATTTTGCTCCATTGTCACACTGGAATAATGAAGATTGTTTCCATGTAAAAAAAATAGGATTTAAAGTGAATAGATGAGGCAGGCTAAAAATATTTTAGAATTTCTCTCCCTCATTTCTAATTATGCGCTTTTATGCAACTAATAAGAGACGAACGCTGTGCACTTCAAGGGAGAAATCCTAAATTCTACCAAGAGAGAACGTAGAATACTAATTTCTACATACTGATTATATGACACACATGTTCCCCATATTTAACCAAGCGAGAATATTTTAAAATTCACAAACATATATCCACATTACAGTTCATTCTTTGAAAATGTTACTTTTAAAAACGTTATGATGAGGAATAGTTTATGGAGTTGTACGTTAAAATTCATAGAACCAGCACAAAACTTATCAAATCATATGATAAAAGACCCTAGTTAACTGTAACACATCATACATCGATCCGGAGGCACAACATACATACAACAATAGACCTAAGCCAACGAGAGAAAAATTCAAACATAGCAGACACAATTTTCACAAGTTGTGTTTATCCTAATGAATAAATATAATGTAAGTAGACATTAGAATGGAAAAAATACAATAAAAGCAGTTAATAAAGTGAAGATTATTAGAGAAGAATTTATTTTTGCAGAACCTACTGCATAATGACACAAATCCATCTCAAAGAATTATTGTAAAATCCACAAAAAAACACAACCAATACCCTACTGACTTGATAAAGAGAACTTATAAAGTCTTCACAGACAGTTAAGAGAGATTTTCCTTTCCCAGTGTAAAGATATCTACACCGTTAAATGTATTTTGATTCTCCTCAATACGACGACAATTGTAAGAAGAGAGCATTTGTTAGAAATACTTGAGACAAACACAAGTGCCCCGGCTCGATCCGAAGTTTCTTCCGCTGAATAACAAGAGGGGCTCAAGCGTCTCTGAATGGTGATCGAAGATGAGACGACTGATTGTGTGCGAAGGTCCTTTTAAGTGAAAGAGTGGGAGGTCGATCGGCGGGGGGAGATGAGGTGGGGGTGGGAAAGAGGACGGCCTGATGAGATTGACTGATGGCTATGAACTCCCGGCTCCCCTTTCATTCGACCACCACGAAGGCAATCACCACTGTGACGGATGGACTGCTCGCAAACAGGAGAGCTCCTCGGGAGTTCTATACATGCCCAGGTCAATTATAATATGTATCCACCTACACGCATAGTTATCCAGAGTTATCCAGTACCTGCTAGGGCATTTTTGTTACAAGATTGACGTAAATAAATTCTTTGACATTACTGTTGAATGGACTATATGCCAAACTGGCTACAAACGTGATTAAGGTACCATTTGTTTAGCATATACATGTTGTACTACGGTGACTAGTTCATTTTTGCATATTATTATTACTGTCATTACGATGGCTGACATAAATTTAATTAATGTTTTCAATACCATAAAATGTTTCCCAGAAGAACATCGTCGTTTTCTCTAGCATTTATCATACAGTCTGACGTTCATAATACATGGAAAATTTAAATTTCATGCAAAAGTTGAGAAAAAACGATACATATTAGTTTTGTCCGTGGCATTTGTTGGACAAGTTTTAAAAACAACGACACAATGAACAGAACATCGTATTCTTACGCAATCGATGCGGAGAACTATGTTAATGTTACGCACCCAATAGAACAAATGAACCATATTCTGGGGCTGTTTCATCGCAACCTAAGAATAAAAACTATCTATCTCTCATAGACAAAATGTCACACTCGTGTAATCTCGTCTGCTTTAGAGCAAACAACAAACAAAAAATTAACACTCCATTTGCGTAAAATTATCATTTTCCTGTACTAAAAAAGGCATTTGTTCAATAATATAGTTCAGCATTCAACTCACAATGGCGGATGGCATCCGAAGCGGTACCTGAAAAAAAAAATCCACGCGAAAAATACCGAAAGAAATTTTTGAACGACCACGCAAGTTCCTTGCCAACATTTATCCACATACAGCCCCAAGGGTTTTCACCAATCATCCTGAGATTCCCTCCGAAATTTGCAGACAAAAAGTCTAACAATGGAACCAAGGCACGTTTTTGAGTCGAGAGCATTGAGGCAACCAAGAGGCACTCGGTGGCATGGAACAAAAAAACTGAGGCAGGAGTAGCTCGAAGCATCCGGATGGGCATGTGCGCCATGATGCGATGCGATAAGAACGAAATCATGGTGACTTCACCCACGTGCAGCAATGATACCACGGAGAGATCACGAGATTAAAGAACATAAAGGAATACGGGACAAAGCTGGGATCATATTCAAGGTAGAATTATCATGGGAGGGTCAGAAACGTGAGCCCCAAACACCTAAATGGCCGAGGAAGAAAAAAAAATTACAGAGCGTAAGACTCTGAAGCGAGCAGTTCAGCCCGTTCACAATTATACCATCCGAAATTCCATTCGTCTCTTATGACTGTGGTTCAAGCTTTGAGACTTCGCCCAAAAACATGCGTACAGCATCGTGAGGAAAAGCTTAAAGACGACACGCGGAAATAGTTTTAACTGTCAAGAACAGGATAAAACCCCGACACAACTGTTCACGATTGATATAACATCACTGTAACTGAAAAATAGCACTCGTAATTAAATTAATGAATTTGCATGAATGTACGAAGATTACATAGCTGAAACCTGAGGGACGAGGATGAGAACTGATTTCAGGGATTCGAAATGTGAATATTGAGGATAATATTTCAGAGACTTGAAGTCAGAAAAACAGAAACAGAGGTCGGTGCGAGAAAAAACTTTAATAGCTACATCTTTTAACTTCATAGTTCTTGGCTAATTAGTGAAATCCTGCACTGATAAAGGTAAAATATCAGAAAAATTTATTTTGAAAAAAATATAACCCCAAGTTAATAACCTAATCCACTTTCAGCATATAAAATATGACAGAAAATGCTCTCCTCTACGGTAATTAAGGTCATACACGTTTACCTCTCTGCATGTAAAATCGCTATGGCGTATTGTGATAGCGAGACGGGAGACGTTCAAGTATGCGAAAGGCGAGGTACATGATATGACCGATGAGAAAAATATTAGAGAAGATAACCTGAATCCCCGAGTTAGAGATGATATGATGCACCTCCGCTCTATACCGTCGCTTCCTCAATAAAAAATAAGGTTTCCCCTCCGAGGAGATTACATCCGATCTTCACTTCTTTTTAACATCATAAAGCCTTCTCCTTAAGGCAGGAGTCCAACAAGGAAATAATACGAGACGGATATGGTTTTGTCTAAATCATTCATCTACTTACAGTTATCCCCATACTCCTCACAGTTAAAAGGACATCACCAAAGATTACACAGTATTGAGCGAGAAATTTATATTTCAAACAATTCGCTAGGGCAGGGATTTCAATCCAGACCTTCCAATCACTCCCAAGTCATGCAGCCATAATTCTAACAGAGTGAATTCCACATATTTCACCTAGATGACTTCAACTAGCTTTAGTTAAAAATACGGGAAATTCATCCCACATCCGCCTCAACACGACCAGTCAGATTTTTGAGCGAATGGCTTAAATTGCGGTACCAAGCACACGACGGACATTAACCTTCTTCTTCGAAGCTCTTCGAAACTTGATTGCTTCCTGTGAGTTTAAAATTTCAGTTTAGACGACTTGTCACATAATACTTTGTATTTTTCAATATTGTTTAACACAACAACATATATTTATGCACGTCAATTACCGCCACGGTTTCGCTGACTGCGGGGGTCAATTTAAGTTGTTCCTGACTTAACCATAATTGTGAATTCACATTTGATTGCAAATTACACCTTCGTTTTTATTTTTTCGCTGCAAAAACTACGGGAGCAAAGAGACAATCCATAAACATTGTAAGGAACCTCTTAGTCCTGCAAAATATAGCTCTAAAACGCATAGAATGAGTCAAGTTTTTTTTAACTTTTACGCTCCATTTACGCAGAAAAGTACATAAACAACGAATAAAATATGCATTTTCACACGATTTTTTAATAAGAATTTCGAAGATGTCGGCATTTAAAGGTGCTGAAATTATTTATACGCACGTCTGCAACAATTCTCTTGAGCTGAGACACGGTGTTTGGAGGAGCAGTGGATACAGGAAGACGATTCAACTCCTTTTCAATTAAACAGTAGCGATTAGGAACGCCCGGTAAGCACACTCAAATGCGAGGTAAGAGGTTTCTAAGCTGAAGGGGAGCATCTTAGGGAAGAAGGGTAAAACATAGGCTTAGTAGACGGTAAATCGTGAAAAGAGGACGGGGGGAGACTCGATTTTACGGAAATGAAGGGATTCCACAGTATGAGAAACTTAAGGTAGGCACCGCTCAAGTCAACGTTCATGAAGCCAGAAGTAGTCTGAAATTCCTCGTTTTAGAGCCAGTCCTCGCCGAGGGAATGCCCACATGTTCGTCGGCCCCGAGAAAATATTGCTCCTACCGTCACCTTATCAATTCCGCCACCACTCAACGTAAATACGCTCCGTTTAGAGCTTCGCAAGGAATGCTTTCGCAAGTAAGGAACCAATGTTGTGTTTCCAGGGATACGAGGAGAAATAACAGACAGAAGCACGGCAAAGAGATCTTGAATCATTGACCCTGATTTCCTTCCGCAATACCAAGATAAAGGAGTCGAATTTAATTTATGGGAAACTTTAATGGTTTCAGATAATCCCTGGGAGAAGTTGGAGTACCCAATGAATAAATTAAATGGTAAAATTTACCGTAAACAAGAATAATAGTTAAATACTGTGAGAAAAATGAGTGATCTTTGATTTCTATGCGCCAAAACGTATAAATTTACAAACACATTTAGAGCATGATTATTCCGTTACAAACGTAAGCAGAGAATACTAACAAAGGCACCTTAGTCATCCTTGAGTCAAATACTTGAACAGCAGTAACCTACTTCCCCTAAATATCATCGTATTCGGTTTGTAATCCTCTAAGTACCCATTTCCCACCAAAAACAAAATACGTATTCCGCCACGGCACAAAGAATCTTATTCCTTAATTAGTACACGGGCAGTGGTTGAGGGAGTAAAGACGCTTGTTTGCCAGCTTACCTTATCGAAATATCAGGTCGAAACGACCCAGAAGGGATGACGATATTTATCAGACTGTCTCTCTTAAATTTTGCGGAATGTGGAGAGCACTCCAAGAGCAGTACGTCCGACACCAGGTGGCAAGTTAAACTGAGGACACACGGAGACCTTTCCTGGCAGAATGCTGTTTTTCAACGCTATGGGTGTTCCCCTCCATCCCCTCCAATAATTACACCTTTTCAACTGTCCTTATCCACCATTTAAGTCACTAACTGCACAATTTTCTGACGCCCTCAAAGTAACTCACGAATTAATAGTCCAGGAAGCATTTGTTTCCCCACGTTGAATTCACTTGGTTTCGCCGATATCGTTCCTCACGTAAAAGCGCATGTAAAATTGCAATCAAGCAACTACAATGAGTCTAGCAAATGAAATATCTCGAATAAATCAGAGGGAAATATAAACAGCGACTTCCGATGCCATACAGGCATCCTTGTCACTCATTACCGCAAGGCTGATGATGAAGGAAGGCGAATTGATTGAGAAGCAAGGGAGGGGGCAGGCACAACCGTTCATTAGACGCATATCACGTGGAAGGAGTTGTTTATTGCTTCCTATAACACCAACGATTCAAATCACATTTCCATTTTAGACCTGCTTCCAATCTCCAATTCCGCACGTTTCGAGTAGCAAGTTTTCTCTTCGTGATTATATTTTACTTTGACATTCAAAGCTCGGGAATTGCTTCATGGAACCCATAAAATATTATCCAAACAAATAGGCAATAATTTCCGGTACCACTTCACTGCATGTAAGGAAAAAGTCTGCCTTGCACTTCACCTCCATTTCCGACGGCGCGACGCATAAAATGATAAAGGTTTATAGATTCGAACAGCAGAATATGAAATTATCTAAAAAGATTTTGGGTAAAAGCAGCGAACAAAAGTCTCATGGGTAACATAAAGAACCCTTAAATAACGTAAAAGTTATGGTTCTTAACCAATGAGAAATTTACTACCCACACTTTTCCAAAATAAATATCACACGTTGTGATTATATTAAAAAAATACGATTAGTTTATATTAAACCAGACTTCTCTGTATCTTCAAAACTATTCTCACAAATAAATCAACCAAAATCCACTTAAACTAACAAATTACGTGCTAAACGTTTCTATAACAGGAATCTTCTATGGAATAAACACCCGCTGAAATCAGATCATAATTTCCACTATCAAACGACTCTCTCCACGGTTCTATGTTCAGTAGCTGATGTAGATAAAGATGTTTCATAATGCTGATCACCATATTTCAATGAAAGGAATTCCCTGAATTCCATTTCCTTGAAAAGGATAACGTTTTAAAACTTTTAGCGATAAAATATAGCCCGAGTCAGACGAAGGTGCACCAACTCAAAAAAAAATTGAAATTACCCCGGAAATGACAAATTTAATACGAAGAACATTAGAAAATATAAGTAGCTCACACAGCTGAAAACCAGTCATGTGAAGCCGAAAATACCTACGAATAGTGATCCCGAAAATATTTGCAAGTTAATTCGAAAGCAGTATCACTTAGTCCTATTAAACTTACTTAAAAACACTTAAAATACATTCCAGCTACTAATGATGACTCAATTGAAGTGAATCACACCGTAATTAATCAGTATTTAGAGGACGATAAGCAATACCGCCTTCCACTTCCATACTTGTAAACAGGGTTCACACCAACTTTTCATTATCTATTTCCCTGATTAACACTACGAATTTTTTTTAACTTTCTCCGGTTTATTTCGATGACACCAGAGTGCTATAATGAGATTTATGGAAAAATGCAGCGCGGTAGACTGTGAAATAAATTTAAGTAGTAGAAATAATGCCAAATAGCCCCAAGTCGGCGCTACCCCATGCTGCACCGCAGGGACGGTAGCAAAACACCCACCTCGCTGCTCAAAAGCAGTAACGCTCCGTGCGTTTTACCCCAATTTTCATCTTTTTCCTGTGCCTTTTAGAGGTTTCTTCCCTCAACATCACCTCATTTCTCGGACATTTCACGGTCTTAGTGTGGGAGTGGGGTTAAGTCCTCGCCTGGCAAACCAAAGGAGGCGGGTTCGAGTCCCGCCTGAATAGAGTACCCCTATCCAGGCCATGGGTACTTGTGATTCTCCATTGTTGATAATTTTTAGAATCCCCAGATGTAAAGGCCTTAAATATAATGCTTTGTATGGGGTGAAGATAAATGAAATTCCCTGACCGATGTGAACCCTGATTAAATCATCAGCGATTAACCTATTCCCCTTTACCTATAACCCTTAACTGCGATAAACTATAACCGTTTCCGAGTACGAAATTTGGTTGCACCCAGTCTTCTCCAATGAAAATTCAAATATTACGCATGAAAACCTGTAACTTTCTTAATAGTAATTAATTAGCCCCTACTGTAAGATTACCAAGCACAAAATTTTAATTTGCACGAAAATTTTCAAAGGAATAATATTTAAAAGTATTTTCGTAAACTATTAGAGCATATAGTTATCTTCCAGCCAAACTTAATATATATACGTCATAAAGAGCTTCATCCATCTTCCACCTTTGAGTTACGCGGCCTAGGCAGAGTCCCGCCCAAAACTGAGACATTTACTAGGGAAAAATAAGCCCAGCCAGATACATCAAAGGAACGAAGGTGGAGTAAGCACATCCGCTTGCTACTAGCATTCATCGTAAAAAAAACGTGTGCTTTCTTAGTTTTCCTTCCGGAATCCATCATAAAATGGCTGAGTAAACCGCTCACGCTTCCTTTCGACGCACACACACGAATTACTGCGATGAAAACACGCCTGGTTAGCGTTAGTCACTGCGTAGCAAACCCACAAAATTTAAGCTCCCGCACTAAATTGCCAAACTGCCAGAACATCTGGTCCAGTGATAAGGAGAATGAACATTCCCAACCCAATCCAAATCTAATTCATAACCAAGAAAACTATCAACACAAGCCAATGGCAGGTTGAAAGAACATAGACATATTTCGACTACCTATAATTTTACGTGCGGGTTTCAATTGCAGAGTAAATACGATAACGAGATAAGAGTCACAGGATATGCAAAGGCGACCATTGGGAAGGAGAATCCAGATATTTAAAAAAATTATTAGATAATCTGGGCGAGGATTTCCGGGTAGAAAGTAAAATGTGAAGTTAGAAAAAAATAAATACCATTCGCTAGTTAAAATATGAAAAAAATCCAAAAGAGGAAGGAATTAAAATTAATAGTTTTTTTAACATTTTATTTTAAAGTATAATTACCAGCAGCAAATAATCCGGCCTTAGGGCTACATATTCTTTCACACGATAGATGAAAGACCAATTCCATTTTCATTTAGTCATGAAGAGGTGTATAGCATGCCCATTCTGAAGACAACACCTGGATCAACAAGAGTCTGAGAATAGTAGAAGGTTCGTACAGAACCCTAATTTTCTACCACTTAACCGATTCATCGACGTTCTAAGGATGTAAATTATAACAAAATAATGATCTTAAGTTAGCCAACGGCTGAGAATGTCCTCCCCGATTCTCCATCAGTCACCGTTGCATAGATGGTGTGCCGGTATTGAATGAGTTATCATACCATACTATTTCCCTACTTGCTTCAGAGATATTTTCACTGCGAAAACTTTACTGACAACGTCAGACTAAGTTTATTCACCTCAACATTTTCCAGAGGTGAAAGGCTAGACCAAACTGCTCATTATCTCACTGTATTACTCCTGAGGATGCCTATGTACAAAGTTTCACAGACACGAAATATTCATCCAAGAGAAACAGACATTATTTCCACACCACTAAGCAATAAGCTACTCGGGGAATGATCATGGTCTTTTCCTTACGTCTACAACCCTTTCGCCCGAAAGTAATGGCTGCAAAAGTCGCGGAATCGAATTTCTGGAACAAATGAACAGATCTTCCGGACTGCAAGCCTTGAGAACCCGTCAAGGGGAGAAGCAAGCGAGCTATGCTAGTTGCGCAGTTTCCCGCTGCCTCAGTTCACGATGAAAAGGCTTCTAGCAGTCACCGGTCCATTCAGCACGCTGGAGAAAGAAGGCGGCACGAAAATAGAGGTCGTCTTCTCTTCTGCTTTCCCTGAAGGATGAAGAGCAAGGAGCCCGTGGAGAATAGCGCACTACCAAGGGAGGTGGGGAATTGACGCGACAAAGGAAGCGCAGCGCATGACTCGCTCGTAACATTAATTACAAAGAAAAAAATTATCTTTAAATATATTCACTTTAAAAAATGTAAGTCACGAACACCGATTGGAAATGTATTAAGTAGTTTGATACAGTTACAAGTTTAATAACAGTTAATTTCATTAAAAGATTAAATGATGGTTTTAATGCTAAAGAACGTATTGCATGTCGTTCCATCAGCAATGATTTGAGCACCCAAAATTTCCTAAACAGCGTCATATAATTAACGCATTGTGTACTCGTAACGATACGCATGTTAAGGACTTTTTCGCGTGGGTTCCAGGGTGCTTACAAGACACCCTTTTAATTAATTCATTTATCAATGATCATTATGCAAATGATCAGATGATATTTAAAAAAAATAACAAATCATTTAATATTTTGTACTTGAAGATTTTGCACATTTATAATCTTGGATTTTTAGAATTTGAGTTTAAATTTTAAACTACATGTAAAGGTCCTTTTGCGATCGCGAGTGGCTGGCACGGTACCGACTGTAGATACGCCTATGCTCATAAGAGACAACCAATTCTTTAAAAGCACGGCAACTGAGCCAAGTTCCTTGTCATCAGTACATACTGCTCTAGAATAGCGCGCGATCGCAGGGAATGGAAGGCCAGAGACTATATCGGAGGAGGGCGGGGACATCCCTCGGAGGGGTTTACCCTCAAGGGATGCCGGGAGTGAAGTCGGCCCAAAGAGCTGACAAATCCCTTTTTCTTCTCCTCTCGTAGAGAGCTCACTCGTTACAGAGAAAAAAAATGAAAAGAAGGAAACGGGGAGCGCAGGAGTGACTTTCCGATGAAGTTTTCCGTCGTGAGGAAATCCCTCAATTTCTCGGACGCTTCGGCGTGGAATCAGCCACGCAATACACGCTCAGCAAAGTAACTATGGCCAGTCCTCTCCATGCATCAATGTCATCGAAAGAAATTTCTCACTTGGAGTTTCCGCAAATGGCTAAATGAATGTTCGAACTTTAGAAAACAACACAACGCCTTTCATTTAATTTCTGAGGAAAATATTAAGTTTGTTCTTTTACCATGACTGCACAACATTCTCACTTATTGTTAGTCAGACCTGGAGATATAAATTTCTCTAATAAAACTACTTCGGAATGAAAACAAATTCGGGATGATACCTCACTTTTTCGAGTGAACAGGTTTTTGCGCTTAATGCCAATTGAAAACATCGTTTGCGGATACAGGCTAGATACAGGTCCCAGGTGACCAAAGCGAACGTTTCAAACAGGAATTTAAGAACTACGCCATTAAAAGTTAACAGATGAACGGAAGAAAAACATGCTACTCACCAATTTAAGATATATAATCACCGGCTTTGATTGCGGTTTGTAACCGTTCCAACATTTATAAATTTCGCATTAACGATAAAATTAAATGGTGCGTTAATATATTCTCAGAGGAACTTGTGAGGCATTATCTGGCTTCGATCGTATACTTACATACACTGATACGTACCTTACTACACAATAGAATTGAGGTAATGGGTCCAAAGAGCTACCAAGACCACTGACGTCACACTGACGCACACTCGACGAGCCCAATCGTGACATGACATTCAGCCTCATGCTTCGATGTTGCGCGTGCGTAGGCGAGTGACACCATTGGTCCAGGGCAAGCTCCTCATGATTGAGTTTTGATTTAGGGACCAATATCTTGCCCTAACAACGCTTCTTCGAATTACATGAGGAAGGTAACAGTTATCTTTTAGTGAAGGTTAATACTTTCAACATCTGAATCACCGAGGAGAATACCAGATGTTCAACCAGCTTTTCTCTTGCTCATCTATTATTTTACATCCATTTTTCAGGCTTCGTATAAAATGTACAAAATTAGTCAAAATCAAGCGATATTTGGGGAACTAGATAATTATTTTTACACAAGCCTATTTATCGGGCACGAATAGGAACGGAGGAGAACATAAAAAATAAACGTTTCATCAAACAGAAATCGTCGACAAGAACGAGGATTACTCTGAAAGACTTGGTGAGTCAGTGGCACGGAGAAAAATGTACGAAGCCAAACGTCGTCACTAAACAATGGAAAATAATTACGAAATACGAGAAACAGACAACAGCAATACGCGAGCAAGGCATTCACAGCTCGGCATATTTCGAAAGCTAGACAACGGGCTTCTATCCACGGCGCCCAAGTGCACCATTGATGGCAAGGCTACAAAACTCACATCAGCATTCCTATGGCCTCGAGCACGTAATGATTCAAATGCTTCGAGAAAGCTCGCATTGACGCAAGCTCATCATCGCTCAAACGCTGAGGACCAATTCAGATCAACATATCGTCAAACACCCGAAAAATAGTGACCTCACTTTGGAATCAATATCCTCTCTGGAACATTTATTGGCATTTAAATCACAGAAGAGAATACCGATTTTTCACTCATTTTTTTCTCTTCTCCATCTAATATTTTTACCTTTTAACTTATACTGATCTACTAGAAATTACTTTTTCATTTACAACTGCAACAATCGGCAATGATACAAATTCATATCGCTAACATAAAAGTTTTACAAACCTCATTGAGACACACCAACACACCCATTAAGTCTTGGGAGAGTTTTCTGTAATTGTAGCTTGGAAGCGCAAGAAGCAGTATCATGCATCCCACCAAAAAATTACTGTAAAAAATGTTAATGCTTTAGATATACGTAGTGCTTACTTATGGAGAGAGTCAATCAATATATTTAACTCATACAGTCTTTATTTATATTATTTCGGAAAAAATAATATTTCCAGCGTTCAATGCAATTCTGCTAATTAAAAATTTAAACGTATGAATCAATAAAATATCTATTACATTCGTTTGCTTGATAATACCACAAAGATCACAGATTCAATATAAAAACTTCTCCATTGAAACCGATGCCCTTTCATAAACGCGTGATGCGAATGAATAATTGAAGGCTCCTCTTCCTTGAAAACGCAGCCCTGCGTCACCACCAAATATCCATAATTGATTATTGATTCTCATGGAGTACATTCTCATGGAGTACATTCGATCAGAATTAAAAAGAGAAGACCCGACGAGAACGACTTTTGACCTTTATCTTAACTAAAAGCTACTTATTTAGTCACTAAACGCACCTAGTTTTCTAACAAATACCAAGGCTAATTAAGTAAGCCAATTAATTAAATTAAATATAATTGAATTTATTTTAATTTAGCAAAAGGTATGATAAACTTTGAGTAAGGGAGTAACTCAAGCCAACTAATATATTTTACGGACAAGGATAGTAGAGAGATAGTAGAGATATATTAGAGTAGAGAGATAGTAGAGATATATTAACGATAGAATAGCATTACCAAGTCGCTGAGATTATCCTTTTTCTTGGCAGTTTTTGACTAAAAAGGACGAAGTACAATCATTTCTAGCCAATATGATTAATAAGTAATGAATCACTTATTCCTACATACAATCTCCGATTAGACTGTCCACTCATAGTCAGCTAAAGATTCTTACAATCAAAAATGGTGCAAGTTATCGAAGAAAAGCTTCCATTCACAGTCGCAAACAAACGAATGCAGAAACTCGCAAGTCACCGCGAACAAAGACGGTGCGACATAAAGTCGATGAATGATACTGGACAGGCTGCACACTGGCCGCCCACCGAATTTAGATCAAAGGAGAGAAACACTTCCCGTTCGAATGTGGACAGCTGCACCCTGCCGACACCCCCTTTTCCCTCCGCGCCTCAGCATCCCAGACAAGACCGTTAAAACCCTTCGCGTCACCCTTGAATTCCCCTCTTTTCCTGGAACGGATACAATGCACGTAAAAGGGCTCGAACCAATGGCACTAGTGCCAAGAGATTGACACCTCGAAAAAAATATTAATAAAATAAACCATAAACGATTTTAATATCTCCAGGTAAATAGTATTGAGGAATTCTTCTCGTATTTTTTAAATATTTTTCCATTACTTCGGCTACTGGAAAGAAAGGATTAAAGCAAGCTAACAAAATCAATTAATTGATCCGCATTCCATTGATGGGGTGAAATAATATATATTTACAAACTGAAAGGTTTCAAAAAACCATAAGTATGACGAAAATAACGACAGAAGAGACTAAGCACATCCTGGAGGCGTTGATTCCTCAAGTTTAAAAACAGTTCATAGCATGAGTACGCGCTTCGATTGACAGAAATTGTATGGATTTCCAAAAGGAATTACCTCCAACAATAATTATAATATAGTAATTTGTCATTGAATTGCTACCGGTCGAGCTGAATGAAATTATTTACAGCAGCGAGCTAAACTGAAAAACATCGTGTTGTGGATAAGAAAAGGAACTCTAACAAAATACAATATAAAGAAGTTGCGATAACTTAACAGACGTTTTCAACGGGGCCAATGCGTCTTGCGTTTATTAATTTTGAGTGAATAAATAAAAATGTACATATTTAGAATTAGAATGACGGTCGGGAGGTGAAACGAATGAACATCTTTGTGCCACTACATAAATTAAAAATGCATAAAGAAGTAAAATAGTTTAATCCTACTCCGTTTTTATGGAGAACCACTTATTTTTACGGTTTTATACATGGCATATTTGTCGTGATTACGTCAAAATAATAGAAGTCTGAGATGCATAAGAGGAACCACTACTGAGCCCTTGTGATGATGAGCTATCTGGAGAAAACTCCAGAAATTTCCAGTGAAATATATTCAAATTAGATATACAGGATTTTTTATTAAGTCTCCAAATTATCAAATACGAAAATTTGAAGATGACGCATGCCTTCTAATATAGAATGAGTAAATAACATCTGGGCGAGAGTGATGCATCCTTTTAATAAAAAAAGATATTTATTGTCGCCAAGACCGGGAGAAAATAACCATGTGCTACCACCAATTAGCACCCTTCACGAACGACCTTCCTCCACGAGATTCACACCTCCCAGGCGCCGCCGCACATCATCCGCCGAAATGCATACGAGAGAGTTCCCTCGAGAGGATTTCGCGGGGAACGACACAGTACAACGAGGACGCAAAACCATTTTCGCAGGCGACAAAACGGGCCGAGAGCAAACAAATCCTTCCCTATCCCATCGCCGCCCTCAACGAGAACCGACGGCGTCGTCGGCCCGATTGTTTATTTACCGGGCAAGAGATGGAGGCTACACAAAGGGTGCCTCATTACCGAAAGGGTTCACCCATTCCGACGAGGAGAGGCGGTCCTCGCGGAGGGAGCACCCCCGTCTGCCGCCGACCCCACTCTTCTCTCCTCGACGAACCCAACACAGGGTCGTCGGATTAGACCAACACCCCACTTTCTGCACCCCCCCAACGCCGCAACACCTGCCGCACCCCACTTCGCAGGGCGAGGATAAAAGGTGAAAAAAAAACCGTTCGCTAGGGTACTCAGAGCACCTTTAGTTTTAACGGGCCATTTGGAAAGGTTTTGAAGAAACAATATGCGCGCTCTTCAGCATCCGATGATGCATTAATAACTGCAAATATGGACAGTATACCTCAAATTTCGACTAGACCTACATACTGCAGAATTAGATAGTGGCAGAGCCCGGATATGATTTTTGGGGGATGCGGCAGGGCTGCAGCGAATTGGTGACCATGGAGAAAAAAATTGAGTCCCAAAGTTCAAAACAGAGATAAGATAATAAGCATGCATTCCAGAATGGGAATCTTTTTGAAGATTCAAGGATTCATTTTGAGCAGACTCGAATGTGACGTCGCGGCGTGGACCAGTTGTAAGTCCTGGAGGTGTGGTGGCTCATTGGTCTACATCCAACCTACCAATCCTTTTTGATTTTGAAGAAATAACCCCCCTCTTTTAGAAACAAAATATTTTCAGATAAAGGAATGCATTACAAGAATATGCATTCATGAAAATATAATTCTGAACTAGAATAGCTTTTAAAAACACGACTGTGAAGTACATCGATCGTTGCGGTCCATTCCTACCGCCAGCAGCAAACCTACGTGCCTAGGTGACCTACGTGCTGACAATGAGTCTCTTCCATTGAAAATTATGCAATATAAACTGTAATAGAAAAAAGATGGAAATTCAATAAAAACATGATACTAACCGCCCTTTATGCAGATAAATTTTAAATATAGTGAAAATAAAAAAAATCCGTATTCTAGAGATTCACAAACAAAGTTCAAAACCACAGTATCACACCACATACATACCGAGAGAAAACATAAGCATTCATATAAACAGATATTTCATGTTCGTTCTAGCAGGTATTGTCGGATAACTATAACTAATACAAATGTAAAAAATATTTCCTGTCCGAGTGTTTATGAATAACAATCAATTTCCAAAAGGTAAGGGCTGGCGAAGGCGAGAATGAGAGGATAGATAATATTGAGGAAGTCTTCGTACGAAAGGCTTTTCATTATAGGCAGTTCCGTCAGTTGTGCTGTACTAATATATTCTTCAGCCTTGCCCCACCAGACCAAATTATTCCTGGCATTCAGCGCCACACGCTGAAATAAAGCTCGCTATCCTTTTCCATATGTCCGCAAGCAGAGTTTCCCTCATCTATTCTCTTTAACTAGCCTTGGGCTTCTTTGCTAATTGTACGGGAGCCCTCGTAATGACCAAAGGTGAAAATAAAAGCCTCTCATTCCGGCGGTATCTCCGTAACTGACACTAACGGTCCACACTAGGTTGGCGGGAGGTGGCTTGAAAGAAATCGACCATTTCCGCGCCCCGGCGCGCCGCGGCGGTCCCTTTCCCGTCCGCGGACATTCGCAATATCCCCAAATTAGCAAAGGCGAAAGAACGTCCCTATCTCCCTTGATTCCCTACACCCATGGCCGGATAATACCAAAGAGAGCGCACCTGTCATTTCAGTCCAATGTCTCAGGTGCCATCACACCCTTTAAAGCTTATGAGAGCGTTCCTTTCGAGCGCAAAAATGTGATTAAGCCACTTTGCTGGTAAGATCTCCAGCCAGATAATTACGAGCGAGGAACTTTGCGCAGCTTCAAAACTCAATTTTAATCATACAAAAAAGAAAAATATGAAATAGGTAGGATACGGTGTAATTGGTTGGTGACGAACGAAAAAAAAAGTAGTTTATGGGGAGTAAATTAACTTCTTACACATCGCCCTTCGTGATCATCACAGAAATTATTGAAGAAACTAAGAAATGCTGCAGGCAGTATAAAAATGAGTGGACAACCACACTATGAATTTATTCAATTAATTTAATACCACTACAGTCATGAGGACGAGCCAGATCAGCCTACTAATCAACTTTTCTGCAGGAAACGAGACATTAAAAATGCCTAGCTTCAAAAATATATATTTTGTGTCATAAGTTTCCCATATTGACTATTAAACGTGTAAAAAAGGCATAAAAATCATCGAAGTGCCCATTTAATTAAAATTTACAAAATCTGCTACTTTCAACAGCGTTCGCGCGGTCACTCGGAATTGCCAATTCGGCGAAGTCTTTCTTTGTGGCGAAAACAATCGTTAAAAAGACATCAAAAGGAATATTAAATTAATCCTTTCAGTATTCACTAAGGCGGTCAACTTTAGTAGCGTTAGCGAGGGAGGTTCAATTTCCACATTCCGTTCTTACGCATTGGAATAATGGGCTATTAAGGAGCACATTAAAAGAACAGCTTTACACACAATTATATTCGGCATCAAGCACCCACAACCGGATATATTGCATGCAAATAAAATAATTAAGAACAAAGATGCACATTCTACTTATGAAAAATGCTACTTCAAAATTATTTTTTTATTTTTCATACAGGGATTAATGTTCCATCCTACCAAAACAGAAAATGAAGCCACAAAAATGAGATGGCTGATTACGTATATAATAAACAGTAAGAAAATTCATTCCCTACGCATTCATTAATATATTCAAAGATGGTATGGAATCTTCACTATCGAAAAATATGACGAGGCTCGCAAAACAACGTAACGAGACTAAACCTAAAGGTAAAGACTAACCTGTTAAATCACTGATGAATACGACCCATAACAAAGTACAAGTTTCTACCTCTACCAAACACACGAAACCACAATTTAAAATGCGATGGATTGGGTGATACGGAGGGTAAATATGAGGCTTCACATTCATCTTATGAAATAAAAAACAACTGACCATAGTTCTTTCCTACGAAAATGCTTAACCTGTAATTTAATTTTTGCGATATAAAAGATTTAGATCACAAATAGAAAATACACTGTCGTTCGTAAAAGCAGATTCTGCAAACAGTTTCGTTCTCGAAAGAATGCGATCATTAACTACAATGAAAAATTATATAGGACATATCGTAATTTTAAGTAAAACCTCAGTTTGTACTAACGCCGTAAGACATGGTGTTCGCATTAAACAATACTTAAGATGGCACTAATATTTTTTCACCGTTCAGTTAGACTGGGTATTCATGAGGAATTAGAGAAGAGCGGAACGATAGCAAAATCAAAGACCTACTTAGCGTAGTTAGGGAGCAAAAGCGGGAGTATTGCCTCCATTTCAAAGCCATAGGGAGCAAAATGTTTCTTACCGGCGCTACCATCGGTTAAGGCTCAGGACAAGCTCTCGGTCTTTACGGACCCAGCTCTCAAAGGCAATTTCCCTCGGAGAGATAAAAGATAGATCCAATTCCTAGCGCGACTATAAAGCGGTATTCTGACAGTGACCTCAAAATAAAATTCACGATTACATCGCAGTTCGCACTGGCAGCTTTCGAAATCTCTGCTTCCATACAAATCAAGTCCGTTCCCGGCTCCCTAGATCAAGATGAATCACTGGGAGAGAGTGAGCTTCCAGTTTCGCGATTGAGCTTTCCAGAAAAGGCTAACAAAGGCATCCAAGTAGATCACGAAGAGTAAAAACACAGATTAAGATATTTAAAGATATGTAGACTGATTCATCACGTACTGGGGTTTTTTAATTTTCTTTTCTGTTCCAACAAACCAATGATTGATGATTAGGAATAGCAAAAAAAAATAGTAACGAGTCGCAGGTGATATCTTTTCATTAATCGTGGCTATATAGCAGTTTGTGGATTTGAAGCACTTCATTGAAAATTTAAAGTACTGCATATACGCTCCGTTGTGGCGAAAGCTTGGACACAGACGAAGCCTCGCACAAAATATACCATGTAATAAGGCCGCGAAAAAAATCGTATAATTCAACCTGTCTACATCACTCATAATCAGCTCCCATTTCTTTCAGAAAAAAGCAACTTTTGTGCTGAACTTAGCTGCTCGCTGGTGCACAATCGCGTGAGAAAACTGAACGAATAATACTAAATAAAAATTTACATTAATTGGAAGGTTACCACTAAGTATTTCATCAATATTACGCAACACAACCATGGTACAGGCTGTTCCATTTACAATTCGATAAAATCTCCACTAAATCGCGAGGTAATCGAAATAAAAAATGAAATAGGAAAGGATCGTTTGATTGAAATGACAAGGGTATGCATCGATCATAATCTGAGTTGCATGGCACAGGTATAAAATTAGGGCACAAGTGTAACGTACACCATCAAGTGCCCCTTAGTATAGCTACGGCTATCAACAACCGCTATCGTTGGGTGAAGGCTAAACGTGCATATCTCGCGTACCTGAAGGGTAATGTTACCACCGCAAACACACGACCACGATGTTACGGGAGTAATGATGCCCTTCGGGTGCAATTGACTCGACATGCATATTTAATAGTTACTCAAGGCCACGAATATAAATAGCAACTCAATAAGAAGCGCAAGGACAGGATAATTTCCAGAAGCACGTATCAAGTGTTAACAGCGAAAATTAACGCAGCCATTTCGCGATGGCATGGCGAGAATGCGTTAAAAACACGACAAAATCAGGAGCATGCACTTATCGTTCATTTAAAGATGTAACTACTGCTACCTCTTAAGATGTAACTACTGCTTCTTGAAGTTACAGCCCCGCAATTTCCGCAGAACATTAACAATAATTAATTAATTTTAAGTATACCGGGACTAGCCACGGTGATAACTTTTACGGGAGTCACCCGCAATGCACAATTGTGCGAAAAATCCACAGAGAAACTCCACAGGCCACCCATTTCCACAGGGATGAATGACGCCTCGGTAGCTTAACTGGCTAAAGCACTCGGCCGGAAATCGAGGGATCCGGGTTCGAATCCCGGTCAAGGCGAATGGTTTTTTTCTCTGTGGATTTTTCGCACAATAATTAATTACTTATTTGGCAAATTTGGGAAGAAGAAATGAGTGAGAGTATCGCGTTTTGATATGAGGACATAATGTTTTAAATGTACCGTGAAGATATCAAACAATAAACACGGAGAGTACGTACTTACACGAGCGTACTTTTTATTCTAGAAGATTCGTTCTGACGATGAATTTAAGCAAAAAAATTAGTCTTTCTGTTTCTAGAATAAAATGCAGAATTCCCGAGGAATCCGTGAATATTAAAACAGATAATTTCCATTCATCGGCGTCCAGATATCTTGTTACCTGCCGCGTACTTAAATGGGCTTGAAAAAGTCGCCACTCACGTTGCTGATGGGAGAGCGATCCGAATTTCACGCAAAGATAAGTAAAAGTTATGGCTGTTAACCGAAATTAATATTCATAATGATGTGATCTATCGCTTTCACACTTTCCAATTCTATTGCTCGCGATTGACATTACTATATTGTAAATATTGAGACTAAATGGATGGCACTGCATTGATCGCGCGCAGCGGACATTTTCTAAAATGGATTAGAAGTCAAGCTCCAACGGGATGGAATAGGGCCTCCTCTGCGTAGGCCCCTTGCAGGAAACATTCCTTACGGCACACACAAGTAGCAGAGACAAACGCTGAACGTTACCCACAGCCAAACCACCCCACCACGTATGGGGAGGCATCCAAACCAGAACGATCCACTAATTCCATCACACCGGTGAGCCCATGAACGATGGGGTTTGTGGATGGGAGGAACCGAAGGCGTTCACAAGAGAGGAAGAAAACGAGATTACAGAGACCCTAGAAACCCACTTTCGGGCACGTTAAGGCCATACTTCTCCGAGCAAACGCACGCTTTGACGAAGAGACGGAACACGTTGAGGGCGCGCTAAGATCTCCAATATCCTCGGCACACGCTTTCGAAGAGCTTTGGCGAAGGGATAAAAACACGGCACACCTTCGGCTTTTGATAGTGCCAGGTGGATCCACCACAGAGCACTCCCTCAGGGCAACCACTGCGAGGGAGAGGGATGATAAGGGGAGGATGGGGAGAGGGAGAATTGACGAAGCGGAGGAGTGGAAAGGGACAGGGTAGGTATAAGAGGACGATATCCACAGGTTGCCTCACACGGCTGCCACCAGCCCACACCAGCGCAATGCCTCAATCTCAATCTCAAAAATAGTTATGCATATCCTTATAGGAGACAGAAACAACAATCTGCCTACTCAATAGCGAAAAAAATTATATATATCGCAATATTCAATGGAAAGGATGACAATTGGATCAGTGGCATAGCCACAGGAGGTAAGAGTTTTTTCCGGTTTACTTCCCCCCTTTCATCCTTAACAAGAGGTTCCAAAAACGAGTAAGATGGCCACAATAAATAACAAAATACTTTATTTCATTAAATATTCGTACAAAATTACTGTTTTTGAGCCTTAAAAATCACGTTTCCAGAACTTCAGCATCAAAAATTCCAAAATTTTTCCCCGGACCCCCTTCTGCCCGGAGGTGTTTCCCATACACCTTTGGAAGGTCCCCGAAATCTCCAGTAAATCTCCCCCCACCCCATTTAAATAAATCCTGGCTACTCTACTGAGTTAGAGCAGGTTTTCCTGGGAACATAGTCAATCTTATTAAACAAACTCTGCCCAAAAGAACGTTAGGATGGACTAAAGAAATTACTTAATAATAAAATATTTTTTTTTCAGGATAAAGCCCGATAAGGAAGGCCAGATAGGGTTGTCATATGAATAAAAACCGATCACTATAGAATATCTCTGAAACCACAATCAATTGAAGCGCATTTTATACACCAAAACCACGAAGACAACTCACTACCCTACTTGTTCCGTCTTTACCGAAGATATTGAAGTATTTCGGTAAAGAAGTTGAACTATTAAAATCAACCACAACAACCGTAAAAGGCTACGCTTGACAATGAATAATCGATCGTTCTTTTTATCACGTTTAAGAATCTCTACCTTTCTTTAACTTGATTTATGAATTTGTTCCAATACCCTCAAAAACCCATTTCCATATGTATAGTAGTAAAATCCATATAATAAACTGAATTATTTCCTCCAAATAACCCACTTAAAATACTATGTACGCCCTAGAAAACTCTCCATTTCAACAAAGACAACCTGTCAACCCATAAAAATGCAAATTACCACGGCACACTAGAGCTCTTTATTATATCTTCTGCACCACAGCATTAAGGCATAGCAGAGCAGGTTTGGGATACAACGCAGGCATCCGCCTCCGTCTAATAGGTTACGCTGAGTACCCATTGAGATGGGAAGCCAAGAGGCTGCCGTTTAGAGATGTAATTATATGCCACTGGAAGAAAGTGCTTGAACAAGAAAAACTGCGGGGCAAAGAATTACAAAACCAAATACGTTCATTGAAGTATAAGGAAAATCGCCTCTCGTTTTCTAGGCACCCTAAGCCATTTCAACCTAATGTGAAACTGAGTCCACATCGGCTCGAGAGACAAAATATTGCAAGGATTAACAATTTTAATGATGTAATTGTTCTCCATTTTTTTAAAAGAAAATAATACAGAGGAGGACACCGTACCAGGCGTTATTTTGTGGAACTTCTTCATTATATACAAATAAAAATAACTTGGATTAAGTTCGCAATTAGAATACGACCAAGGTTTCGGAAAGGTATGACATCATCAGGTACATTTTAGTTGGCTTACCCTATTACACATATGTGAACACAACTAGATAGGGAGAGGGAATAATTAGACGAAAAAACTACAACGGGTAATGAAGAAGGATGTTTTGGGGGAGAAACATTGGGAGTCTTGGTCGGATTCGAATAAGGTGTAGATTAACATCCAAGTTACTTTCACTTGTTTGTATTAAGGAACGATCCATATATTAAGTTATGAAAGGAAATCTATTCCTCCTGTTACATCATTGCCAACAAATTCCCGACAAAATAACCATAAATTAATTACTAATAAAACTGTAAATTTCAATCCATGTAAAACAATTACGTATAAAAGACAAAACAGATACCGCTCCAACAATTTAAGTATATTTAAAAGTCTTTTGTAAGCATGAACGAGTGAAGATCGAAAGCGGAATCCACTAAGGTCGGATAAGTACTCGTGTTCCTCTTTCAGGATAGAACAATTCCATCAAACACAGAATTTTAGTCGATTACAGACATTGAACGATCATTCCACTTCGCAGGGATGAAGTTGCAAACACGCAAAAAAAATCATAATGCAATGAGTTCAAAAAGTAACATTCTGAAAATATGAATTTGGAATAAAAAAATTATACGCACGAACATTACATTTTTGCGAATATTATTTCTTGTAACTAAAAATATGAAAATATGGAAACACATGATGTGCCGCCTAAGGGATGGAGGAAAATACTACAATTCATTATTTGTTCAATTCCCAAACTATCTAACAAACGATTTCGATTAAAAGCGAGAAAAATAGGTGGATAGAATCACGCCGCTATTTCCACGAATGGCTTTAGTTTACTCGATCCAGTTTCGTAGCGGGCATGGTACAAAGTACTCGTAGAATACCACGGTGGGAGAGAATAAAACTGCCGGTATAAATAAAACACCAAATTTCCTCAGCTTTCCTAATATGACGGGTTCCCACAAAGTCACGCCTAGTACAGTATTATGAATCTAAAGCTTACGCTATCGTTCCTCTCATCCCCCACCAACGCAATTCCGACTGAGAACGCAGAGCAAAACTGCCGTGGAACGTGAGGTAAGCTGGGCGAGTCAATATTTAGCCGATAAGACTTGCGGGGCAGCGCAGAGTTTGGGAACGGCGGAATATTGGGCAGAGGGCGGCGATGATGACGAAAGGGAGGGACAGATGGAATTCACAGGGTGGAGGGGGAAGACAATGGACAGAATATCAGCACTGCTCATCGTATATTGGAGTTGAATGGCAGCGAGTTAGAGCTTTTCCCAACTTTTAATTTGCGATTCTGCTCCATCATCCCCAACTTATCTGCTATTTGTTGGGGCGAAAATTTTAGATTTTAGTCATCATTAATACTCCATCAGTCTTCTGGGATCTTTCAGAGAGGTAATTTTTTTAAAATAACATCAGCGTTTCGTAGTTAATTTCTGACTTCGATAAGTTCCACTTTCTGTACTTCGTCAATTGGCAAAAAAAACACGAAAAATATATGCAGGTATGACGAATACTTTCCATTATAACCTCTAACACCCACAAATAAAATTTTTGACTAATACACTTACCTCCGAAAATCTTACATTATTTCGTCTAAGTATATGAAAAGTTACCGTAACTTATTACTTAAAATGTAGACGTGACAAAGGAGGAGCGAACAAAAGTACAATTACTACGTGCTCACGTAACAATCACCGAGGAATGGTTGGATGGAAGGAACGACGAAGAACGTCCTCACGTGAGATACATAACTGCCCTGAATACATGTTATCGGGGAAATCGAGTGTGGACGGGAGTGGAGAATGAAGATCTGCCTTCGGGGCAGTTCCCACCAGGAGACACGCGAAAACATGATATGATTCGGGACGACAGGATCCCAAGGGGCATACTCCGAATCACCTGTCACTTAGGTGGGAGTCGAAAACGACGAGTGCCGACACCTCAATGGACGTGCAGCTGGGGGTGTTAGGACACCAGTCGTTCCGGACAATATCAAAAGAAAAGTGAATCAGAGCATTGAGTTCTAATCAGCACTTATTAAAATCCTTTAAATTTCGGAGGAAAATGGAATTCATATCCCTATCCCCTCGGTAATATATCTTTATTAATTTATCGTTCCTGTAGAAACAATATATATAAGAAGGTTCTAAGATGATATTCTTCATGTCGCTCTGAAAGATATGTATTCTTATTTTCTCACGCTATTTAAGCCTTTCACCTAGCAACCGAGTCTCTAACGGCTCCCAGCCAAATTCATTTTGAAGCTATGTAACGCTTTCTGTTCGTTCATAGCAGTTTTTGACAAATCGCGCAATTTTCCTTCGTACTCCATCAAGTTAGCAGAGTCAGCTCGCAAATGAACTGACTCTCTGGCAGACTGGTGAAGAATTCGCACAGCGTTTAGGGCTAAATCTGGAGAATTCTGGGCTAATCACGAAGGGACGAAAAAGGAGAATCCACACAGAGGTGAGGGAGATGATCGGAAAACGGATACTCTCTCGCCGATCACGGCAACCCTTCACATACGGCTGGGCGGCGAAATCTGATTGCGTACGGAAATCGCACCTCGCACCAGAGGGTGGCACTATGCCACAACAGCAGGTTCCCTGGTCCGCGTCGAATTTGAAGCAATGAGAATACATGATGGCTTTTCTAGACAACTAACATTCCGCCTTAGTAGACGATATGCCTTCAGATCTATTATGACTCCCGATTTTTTTATTAAGGCTTTCGAAGGATTTCGCAACACTTTCGTCAATATTTAAATATTATAAGTACCTCATCAAAAAGAGATTTGTATCAAAGTCGAAAAATCCGGAGGAATGTCCACATCCTTTTCATGACTGCCTTAAGGATAAAAGGATAAATGAAAACATAAGGAAGAAGTTCCGTTCACCGTCAGGGTTTTCTGCTTCAACAATTGGTGAGCATAATACCATACTGTAACACGCACTATTTTCTGCAAATATATTACACAGGATGTAAACAATAAGGAAGGCTGTGGATCACACAATTAAGAGTGAGAACACCGAACACTAAACATGATTAAAAATCTTTCAATGTCGTTTAAATCAGACACCAAAATTTCACATTGTCACTTGTAGACTTACTAAACATTCGGATGATACTTTTGCCTATTTAAATATTTAGCAAAAATATTTTTTTTAAATAGGTGCTCCAAGTCGCATAGCGCCAGGGTTACATATACGTTGTATTGTACACGTTTCTTGGTTTGTTAGATTTTACAAGCAATTACGAATAGATATCTTTCAGAGCGACAGATGAAGGTCATTTTGGAACCCCACTATATTTTCAGGTCCGAAAGATGCGATAGTTTAAGAGAGATATCTTGCCGAAGGGATATTTATGGGAATTCTTTTTTACCCCGAACAATAAAGGACTGCAATAAATGCGATGCGGAACTTCCTACG
The DNA here is from genome assembly GCF_921293095.1 of Ischnura elegans. Taxonomy (NCBI): domain Eukaryota; kingdom Metazoa; phylum Arthropoda; class Insecta; order Odonata; family Coenagrionidae; genus Ischnura; species Ischnura elegans. The sequence continues at coordinate 96,838,426 of NC_060253.1, forward strand.
CGCATTTCCTTTTTATTTGTATACAGATAGTGTACTAACACCCTCCGCAACACGCCTATTGAGGCGGACTGCGGGGTATTATGTAGATGTATCTTTAATTACCACTCTGTTTGTGCGGTATAGAATACGAAGGTTCTCCCGGGGACCAAGTGAACATCGCAGCCCACGTTTGGGAGCGAGAGGAGAGGAGGAATCGGGAGAGGCAAACGCTGGGGAATGTGGTTTGAGAGTAAGGACTCGCCTCCATCGACCCGAAGAGGACGCTAAAGAGGATACGCACACTCTCTCTCTAATCTCTTTCAACACCGATGAGAGGACCCAAAACTCACAGTAATTGAGTTGCAAAAATATTACCGAAGCCCTTGCGTTCTATCCGCGGGATTAGAAAATGCACGCCGTGCAAGAAATTTAATCAGCGAGGCGGGACGTCGACCGACAAACAGGAAGAGAAACACATGACCAGAGGCAGGCCGAACCCGAGAAATTCGCATTGTGAGGCAAAGGTCAATAGTCAGGAGGTATTTCGACGGGAAATTCTAGAGCAAACCTCTGGGTATGAATTTGCAAGGGAGATTGAGAACCGAAATAGCTGAACTCCATTCTTGCACTGAAAGCAATTTTGATCTAAACACAAAATCAGCGAACACTCCACGTGAAGATCTAAGTACCAAAACAATGATACAAACAAAATCTTGAAATCAGAAAACTAATAACTCCACTAAAATAATTTGTTGGAAACACAATTGTAGGCAAAATACAACAGATAGCACCGCTGGCCAACAACAGTCGACAGCAATAACAATCGATGAGAAAACATTACGGTAAACTGTATGGTGCACGAACGCTAGAGTCCAAATTAGGTGTAAAAGAGATTAAGTCAATCATTTTCTTAAGTAAAAACTTACCATCTGATGAAAAGATAAAATATTCAAGGGTTCACAGGACACTTACCTAAAAAGAGAAGAAAAAAATCAATCAGTATAAAAGTAGCAGTTACTAATTAAAATTACAATATAAAAGTATTTAATTTTCGTGTAGATAGCTACGAAAATATCGCAAGAAATTTTTAAAGGAAATGAAAATATAATCATTAAGGAGACTTCCAGCAACAGCATAAAAATAGTTGCCTTGAGGCTGAATTTGTTTCAAATGGTCATTCTCGGAGAAAAACTAGGAAATTAATAAGCTAAACGTATGAAACTTAAAGTTCATTTCATTGCAATTTATTAAATAAATTACAGAATAAAGTAAACAGAGAAAAGTAACTCGAATTTTTACACCAAATAAATCAAAAAATAATTCTCCACTAGAGGGATAAACCACCTAATATCAAATACGAACGTTTGAAACAAGCGGGAACAGCTTTCCAAAAGCTATGACTGAATAATTACAATGACTACTTATCTTCAATAGACTAGTTGCAAGACAAGTCATCAATTAGTTGATAATAATAGGTCAATTATTTAAGAGTAATTTTCAAGTTAAGTAACTGGGAAAATTGTGAAAATGAAAATGTCATCAATATTAAAAATTTTCACAAAATGGTGCCACAAATCATACGTAATTTTATGAAATGATTTATCAGCCGTAATAAATTTTATAAATCAATGTTAATCAGCTTTAATAAAATTCCCTGAAATATCGTTGTTCCTCCATTCTTGACTCTCTATTTCATGTCATAAAAAATGTATGAACAACAACCAGCACGAATGACGAATTAGTGAAACCAAGCTAAGAAGGAAATTGACCATTAAATGGCAGATCAGGTTCAAATTAACCATCCCACCGACCACAAAAAGCTACTCGCATGAGTCATAGACGAAAACTGACAAAGCCCCTACATCGGCATTCTAAAGCGATAGCACTGCGAAGCGCAGCATCGGCATTCTGAACTCCTAGCACTGTGCAGTTCGGAGTCAGAGAATAAAAACTAACAGATGAAGAAAAACAGTGGGGTATAAATGAGGAAAGCCAGATATCCAAATTCAAGTACGAGGAAAGAATGACAAAAGCATATTTTCACAGCAATCAATGCTGTTTTGTGATGTTTAATGACACCTCGAAAACTTCACGGATCGATTATTACACATGTGCAATGCCTGTTTCATGTAAAATGTCGGGGCAACTCGTAACTGGAAAGTGTAACGGCTCAAAGAATCTTCAAGTAAATAAGTTCACGGAAATGCGGTTGCCTCTTCCACAAGTCGATGAGAACTCACTTGGGAAAAAGGCACATAATAACACAGAGAAGAGATTACCTTATGAAAATATTTCTAAAATTATCCTTAGACACTCGTTTAGGTTGATTGTACTGCCACGGATTTTAACACAATTAGAAGATTTTTTCCAATCATTCGGCGGAGACAAAAAGGAATTTGAAGACAACTGTACTGCTATCCAATTCTTCGATTAGCGAGACGAATATTTCTTCGCTAAAAATGATGTGTGCCCATTACTATGAATTACCAGCTTGCCCAGACCCAGCTTTTTTCAAGTTTCCATGTACATTTCAGGGATTCCAGAGTGAATTCACGAGGAAGTTCACGAATGACAAGAACTAAGTTTCTTACCGCGGTCACCCTAAATAGTTGACGAGAAGGCACGCAAGAGCACGGCCTGGGGACAAAACGAGACAGGCTGGGATTAAGATGAAGGCTAGAAAATAGTGCGTTGGGATGAGAAACATCACATGAGGGGGGGAGAGAGCCCTGATGATCATAATCGTGGACCTCATAGATATGAATATAACAGTCGCATTCAATGACAGGGGAGCCCTAAGATAACGTCCACGTTAGTCTACAAAAAATGACATTTACCGCCATAAAAAATAAGCTTCAGATTCAGAATTATAAAGGAAAGTAAATTTTATAAAAAGATACAATTCCACAACAATGACATCAAATTCACAAAAAGATATGCTAAGAAGAGAAAAATAAAAGTTTCGCACGAAGTTCTCGATATTCAACTCAGATAATAGAGGCAAAAGAAAGAACGAAGCTACTAAAGCAATACAAAACAGGTAGGAGGCAGCAACTCCGAACGTTAGAGAGGATGGTAGCAATAAAATGCTGAATTTCAGGGCATTGGCTGGCGCTCAGACACGTACGAATTTTTTAGAGGTGATATACATGAATGAATAATTCAATCGCATTGATTGATGTGAAAGGAAGTTCCTAGGGAAGTATCTATACACTGCAGAAAAGATAACAAATAGAACACTTCGGTTTCAAAACATAATCCAGCTTCGGACATACAAACAACATTAACACACACTATAATATCGATTGGGCTAATTATGATTGTAAATTGATGGTCTGATAATTACGAATGAGGTGAAATTACTGGGAAATCATATAAAATGGAATGACCGAGGTCAATAACAGATAGTAAAATTAATACTATTAATAGGAGAAGAGAGGAGAAAGCGTAGAAAAACATGGAGATAACACGGTATAGCGAAATAATGAAGACCCAGATTCTGCCCGAATAGAAACCAAATGGGTGAAATACAGGATGAAATATCAGGATTGAACACGATTGCTAATTTCACCGATAAAGAGGCATTAAGGCATTCCACCAAATATAATGGCTGCGATGCATAAACTCCTGTCAAATCAAAAAGAGGGTTCACTTGTATTACAATAGACAAAAATACCACAGGGAATTAAGTCCACCCCTTAATTGCTGCAAAAATGGAAAAGAAACTTCAATCGCCGAACATGAATATTCAGTTACGTCAACTATGGCGACAAAGTATTGAGATATAATGTCCATCCGCGGATGGGAAGGATGAGGACAAAACCACTTCCACCATATGTAACTACCTTGTTTTACAATCAAGAAGACAAATAATAAAGTAAAGCATAATAACAAAATAAAACGAAAGTTTGAATAATTTAATGAAAAGCATTGAGGAAAGCCTAATATCCACAAAAGTATGAATTAACTATTACTATTTAATTATAATCAACTATAAGTACCATGTACAAAGCCAGTTAACAATAGAGGAAAACCAAACATTCCTCATAGCTATGATTTCATTTGGCCAAGACATTATGCTAATGGAATCGTGTCCTAACCGTATGGATCGTCTCCATCCCTTTGCAAAGAGATGGAATCCATTTCACACAGGCCAATTAGTGGGAAATGTAAGGCGCTTCATTTATCCGCCGGGCTCAGGGCCAAACACAGCTTGAAAGACAGAGTAAACGATGCAGAGGATTTACTGCGAGGCGAACACACGGGATAGACCTATTCATTACACGCACCGCGAATTAATATCCCCCTTTGACAGCGATAAACAAGAGCTAAGTGGAGTATTTCCAGTGCATTAACTAGTGCGAATTATGACGACTACTTAAGGGTATTCACTTTCACCATGCCAAACAATTTAGAATCACTCACTTCCAAGGAAAGAACTGTTGCACAAAAAAATACGCTCAGTCGCGCAAGAAATTACAGGATTAAAAATATAAGCCGTCTAAATCCGCTAGACACGACGAAAGAAATTCTTTCATGATTTTCTTCCAGGAAATAACTCATAAACCTTTCCTCACAAGAGAATTGTGAGTAAAATTCAAGCTCAACTGGTGACATTTTAAATTTAATATGGAATTTAGCATTACTTTGGTTAAGATTGCCAAGATTAGAAGATGGGGACAATATTTAGTTAATATTATGGTATTCACATATGATGTTGCTACTAGACGTGTTATAGGTACCACGATTTCCATAGATAAAGTAAGCATGCCGTCCCAGGGACCCATTACTACTCCATCTCCAGGTAGTTATAAACTAAGAACTAGAATTACCGCGGCCAAATCTACGTCAAAACTACTCCAAATGAGATAGACGTCAAGTATTTAACGTATCTACACGTATACATAGACACGATTAGGTAACCATAATTTTAGTTAACCACTAATAGTGACGTTCTCTATATTATAAAAAATATATACATTCAAAGTCATCAAATTCAGTTCCGCATTACAAAAATTATAAAATAAAACCATTACAAATAACGAATGCCATTATACTTCCGTCCGTCTTCTTACTCGAAAGATGATTTTTCCCGAAGCTGTACGCGTTTGAAGTCAAGATCGCCTATTTCCAGCCACGCCGGAAATTATCAATTCCCCGTTGACTGGCTGCAGTTTCCTGTACATCAGAGAGAGCTGTACCACATCTCATCCAGGAATCATACATTTTACAGGTGTGACGGAGCTTGCACGGGCACTGAACACAGCCCGAAAATATTGGAGGTTTTTCGAGGCTCATCACCAAGCCAATTACGGGCGGATAAAGTGGACCAAAATCAATCTTAAACTGCAATGCATTCAACAAATAAAAACAGTTTCATCAAAAAGAGAAACTGAAAATGTTCGTATGTAATCCGATTGTCAACGAGAATGATAAACTAAACTGTAAACATTCAGGTAAAAATTCAAAGACATTAGCAGACACAGAGAAACCGACTATTGGAGAAATAAGGAATTAATTGACGAGCGACATGTGAATAGGGAAGACAAACAGAATGATATAAAAAAAACATATCACTGAATATAATGAAGCGTATGAAGCCTACCATGGTAACATAATCCCTTCTGCCCGAGACTTTCCATATTATTAAACTAGACTAAAAGAGGACCAACACTAAATCAATTTTAAAAATAACTCCAGATAGTGTGAACCAAACCGTAAGTGTTGAAAATAACTTCATTTGTTCGAACAAATAAAAGTAATGCAATATAAATTAAGATTAGGAAATATATTCGCCCGATCAACACAACGTAATTGCTATTAAACGGCGACACGCCATAGCATTCACCAAACTCACGATTCATTCTCAAATTGGCTTTGTCTACAAAAAGAATATTCTAGCTCTTAATTATCATTGTGAAGAAATATTTTACAGAAATGATTGAGGCATCATAGTCGGGAAATAAGTGGAATCTACGGAAATGGAGCGCCGTTGCACACGACACGTTATGGTGTTCTAATTTACAATTTTATGACGCGGGAACTTTAAAAATCTACGCGAAACATTGCATTAGAATTGCCTTCAGCCACCGATAAGGACCTACTCACTTACTAATGACCAGATTTGATTATCCTGGAGAAAATGCAAGAGGAACGTATTAATTGTTTGTGGGAATACTTAGGTCCAATCCATTATAACAAAACTTTCAGGAGAAATTAGTTTGCGAAAACTGGAAGATACTGTTGCAAGAGAAATGGAACCCGTTATAATAAAAAAATAAGCACCGATATTTCTCTTGATACTATTTCCAGAACACAGACCTTTCGGAAAAACTAACACAGGTGGGGTGAATTGACGTCAGTTTTCACCAAAATACGAACGGACAAGCTGCAAATTAACCACGGAACAACAGCGCATTCCGACGTAAAACAGGCACGTTTAATCAGCGTTGAGAGAGGTAAATTAACTACGCAGTAAACGACAGCCTGTAACAACCACATTGCCTTCATCTGATTGAGAATTAAATATCCCCTAGAGCCTACGCCACGGCAATGGAAGCCATGTTTCACAAAGAGAACCAATAGAGTATTTGCACGTTTTTGGTGAGGCCTGTTAAAAATATCAGTTTGGTTTAATTAAGCAAAATTCCAACTCCTACAGTCGTACGACCATGGGCGAATTTGTTATTAACAAATAAACATTCCAAAATCAATGTTGCGCTTAAAACACTACGCCGCCATGCCAGACGGCTTGTGACGTCAATCCCCATACTCAACTGACTGCAGTTCCTCCGATCATCTGCGATTGATGGAAACCTTGTTTATTGTTGTTTACGAACACTGAGGTGAATCTGACGGAATAAACCATCTGTCCTACTATAAATTAGTGGTATATTTCGTACAATAATTCTTTAAGTTCGTAGCCATGAGCGAAGATAGATTAATGGCTTGTGGGACAAAATTCCGGAATGAATATTGTTTTGTTCCGATACGTGGGAGCACCCGTGTTTCTACACCGAACAAGATTTTTGTGGATGTTCCCGATAAGTCTGAACTACGACGGAAATGGTTATTGGCAGCCCGGAGGGATCTTAAGTCGATGCCATTATTACACACAAAAGAGTTTATTATTCCATTCAGAAAGGAGAGACTAATGCGTAATACTGAAGCATATGTATGTTTGAGATGCAGTTATTCTTGTATACAAACGGCCGTGTATTCATTGATGATATATATTGCATATTTTTTCACTTCGGATGCTTACTTTCATTATGTATGCTTGATGACTATGGAAAAACATAATTGGTAACGTCAGTATTTAAGCATTTATACTCGAAAAGCAGATATAAACAATGTTGGAGTGGAAAAGGAAAATTTAAAGAATTTACAATGCAGTAAAGAATCGTAAAGAAAATAACGTTACGGTAAATGTATAAATGGTACAAATTTGATGCATTGCAAATACCTACATGCGAGCAATTAGTAACATATGTTTACTCCTAAAATGTTATAGTTGAGGAAACACAACAACCTGCCTCCCTACATTTAAATTTTCAAAGATTGACAGCATAAAATTGCAAAGTGGAAACATAGGGAAAAATAGTTTACTCGAGGTGTTAATGAATAAAAAACTATGCAAAATTACCCTTACTTGTACTTATTTATTGCTCATCATATCACAAATAGCACTACCACGCACACATTTCACGAGCTGTCTTTTTAATACTTATAATCAGTATATGCCGAATCAACTGTTTCAATGAAGAACTTGGCTCACAATAAATATAAAACACTATTATGTAACACTAATAAAGCATAATTATCGGTTTTCCAATCACTCTGCACACCACACTAAAAGAATTTGCACTCCTTGAAATTCGTAAGGATTCTTCACATCTCACTTCCCACACATCACTAACAACTTAGAATCAGTTTACGTTATTTCACGTTAACATTGCGAAGACAATTAAATGAATAGTCTGAAACAAATTACCTACTAAACCAGTTATTGTAACATCAAAAAACTTAGAATTTCACTATCACTCCTACCGTAACCAAAATATGACCAAAACAATAACGAACAAAAGCGCAACGAATATGCGTGAAATGTAAACACTGAACTAAATCTCAAAATGAATTGGCAATAGGTTTAATACGTAATAAAATCAAACAGAACTTATTAGCGAACAAACGAATGCAAATTAATACGCGTTCGATGTATCCCTAAAGCACAACTAGTCCAAATATGAAACATATCCCCTTCGCAATAGTCAGATACCTTTGATCGAAATGCATACGGTTGGTTGAACCAGCATGGAAGAAATAAATTCCTCGAAGATGTTACATTCACAACTCACTTCACTCTTTACTTCATCGTCTATATGCAATCGAGTTAGAGACTTAATTGTTGGATGAAACGCTTCACGAGTCTATTTTCTCCCAACTCGGGAGAAAATGAAGTTACAGACCTTACAAAAACGAAGATAGGCCCTAGGTATACACCGATCACGAAGGAGTCAACGTCTGTGAGGTTATTTGAAGAAGCCTTATCGAAACCAGGTTCCATTTTGCAAATTTACTTGCAGAAAAATGAAGAAATATCGCGTAAAATACGTGAAATATAAGTTATTCGTCAATGCTCCCGTCTGCTTGCAACTATAATATGGGAGATGACGTCACGTAACGAATAGCCAATTACAGGTCGTTTTTCCCTCCAGAATTTCGATGCTAAAACAAAGGTTATTAAAACTTAAATAATAAATTAATAACAAAACACATGGAATTTTCATTAAAAATATGAGAACTTCAAATATGTATGCACTAAATGGAAAGGGTTTCATGCTTATTCCTCACCCATGCAAACACTCTATTCTGTGGCACGGCGGCGCAGGTAGTGATTTCGTCGGCTCCTTCCGGTGTTCGACCCGAAGGCCCAACCGCTCGCGGGCTTCCACTATGGCTTCTCGAAAATATTTCAACGACAAGCTTTTCGAGCTGCGTCGCCGTATATTACCTTTCCCTGCGTCACAGACATTTCATGTTAGCACAGGATAACGCAGTTCAGCGAGGGCGAGAGTGGGGTTGCAAAATGTTTTAAAAGGCTCAAAAGCTGGGAAAATATTGAAAAACGTTCCCTCAATGGGATAAGGGGCGTAGAAGCCTTGAGTCCACCACAACACTGGTGTTATATTCCACCGTTTCAGTTAATCAGTTTTAGATGATAGAGAACTTCGACACGTGCTTCGGCTACAACCGCTTTTCCTGACCTATGGAATTGATGGTGATAAATATAAAATGGTCCTAAACATAAAAAGGTGATAATAACAATACCAAATAACCACGATGAAGGGGAATAAAGAAATTCACACGATAAACCTACTCGAATAGGTGCCCAATTGTAGGTTTTTGCTGAATAAGGTTACTTCTGAATGAGAGAGTACCTACGAAACTCCTGTCCAATTTGGAACCAATAAATTTAGTCCAGAAATAAATAGAACATTTGAACGAAAAAATCACCACCAAATATCAATCAAATACACATTAAGGCTACCAAAATCATGTGAAAGAAGGAAATGCGCTCTCAGAATTATAGCCAAACTTTTTTAATACATATATTCATCATAAACGACTGAAGGGCATACTGAATCCTTACCACCAGATTAATAAGTAATCATGTTTCACTACATATCTCCATAAACCTCAGGAGCAAGTCAAAAACAAAGTTGACAACTAAAATATATATTAAAACATAATACACACGCTCATTTGTTGAAGCCATTTACTATAGAACTATTGACGTAGAGTGAGACAAAGAGCCAGTTGTTATCAACTCATAATATATATCAGTTGTACTATACAAAAAGGAATCACGTAACCCCGTAAATGCAAAAATCTTATGCCTAAAACAATAGCAGGACGATCAACGTTTAGGTTACAGAAGCTCTCGAACGAACGAAAAAAACATCAAGATTGCTTTACGACGAGGAAGAGGAAGAAAAGCAACCAAGCCGTTGCAAGCGACATGAAGTAGAACCGTCACACGCAGAAGTAGAGCATACTTAGCAAAACAACGGTTCGCCATCGCTATTAAGAAAAAATCATGACCCATTTCTCGGTATACACAAAATAGCATTTCTCTTTGAAAGAAGAAGAGATAAGTTTCCTGGAAAGATAAGATCCCTGAAGCAGCGAATAAAATTTATGGTCCAGGCGCATGCAATGCACTATTAAAGAAACTAAAGGATTGACTCCTAGGTAATCGCATATGCTCCTGGTTCTCTGATCCCTGATACGAACTGCCCCGACGGCGGTGAGCATCGCGCTATTCGCAACGTTGGAGTTTTTAATCCGAGCGGAAACCCGAGAAACACGCAGCGCTCACATATGCCGGGAGAGAGTCCCTTCGTGTAACAGCTTCGGTGAAAACGGATTGAAGTAGCGCCTATATGGCTTACAGAAGAATTTCCTTAAGGGCGTTTTACACGGTACACGGAATTGCGTAATCTGACGTACGTGCGAAGGCGCAATCAAAATTGCGTCGTGTAAAGCGGTGAATTGCTAGAACACATGCGAGAATGCGTGGATGCGATACGGCAAAATAGCCCGTTCTCATTTCGTTCATGCATTCGCGCAATTCCACGCCATATTAGAAATATTGCGCAATTCCGTGCCCCGTGTAAAACGGCCTTTACAGAAAATCAGTTTATAGAAATGATTAGATAATTTTTTTTCTCCTTATCTTGACCTCGTTTAATGCATGTTAAAATATTTCTTGGAGTGTAGGTCAACGTATGTTATCGTTATGTTAAATAAATATGTCCAAATTTAAGCCCTGATGATGGTTTTAAATAAACACAAACGTTGGCTATAACTTTTTTTGCATAACATACGTTACCTACAGACAAATAAATATTTTAACATTTATAGAAATGCCCATCCCGCCAGGTTTACCCTTAATTCGAAAGGGCATTAAATTGCTCCTTTCCGAAGACACAACGAGATCCATAAAGGGCCGTTCCCCTTGCACGAAGAGCCTTTCTAAGAGGAGTACACAGCGCAACGGATTGAAAACAAGGATCCGACACGAAACAATAAAAAATGCGAGGGTAATAAATAGTGGGGATATCGGTATCGTTGAGCACTGCCAGATGGCAAGATGGGAAACCGTGTAAATCGCCCGTCTGGCGGAGGGATGGGGGTGAGAGAGAGAGAATCGGAGATAGCGAGAGATCCATGATTGATGTCTGGAGGTCGAGGGGGAACGGAAGGTCGGGGGAGGTGGAGGAGGGGGCAACAGAAGCGTGAGGTAGGGGATGAAAAGGAACGGGGGCAGGGTAAGGGAAAGCGTTACGGACAAACCCGGAATCAGAGAAAGACCCCGGATTCCGACGTAAATTTTAGAATATTGCTCATACAATTTGTGATTTGACGAAAACCCCCTATGTAATGGCAAATATGAGCTGTTTGTGGTGGTATGGGAATAAGTAAATAAAATATACCCCGCCTTGCAGTTTAGTCTGAAACTAAGAAATTAAATTGCCACATCATCGTCTTCATATTCTAATTTTTATAGATGTGGATCAAGCAACTGTTTTTACAAATAGAACAAACAGAAAACTTGAATGTTTAAGTATATAAGAAAATAATGATTTTTTAACTGTCGAGTTTCGTTGAGAAATTTAATAAAGGCATAAACAGATGAATTTGTTATTCTATATCTGATGCAAAATTTATCGAAGTTGAATATTTTGGGACAAAAAATATCCATTGACGTACATTCAGTCCCTATCTGTGAGGCACGATGCAACTTAAGCACAAACCTTCGAAATATTGTTTGGTTATACAATTCCCAGTATTCAGTGTTCTTATGTATCTTAGCAGCAATATTTGATATATTTCAGAACATTTCAAAATCACCTCATGAGAAAAATTTTAACCACCCAGAGAAAGTTTTTTTTAGCAAACCATACTTCGTTTCTGAATTTTGTAAGTTCATAGAACTGCAAGAAATTTCCCTGTAGCTAGATATAGTAAACATGCCCAATGTGCATTTATCAGGATAAAAATGTAAACTAAAAATTCCACACTATAGGATAATATATTTCATTCAAAGTAGTCGTAAAAAATTCTAAGAGCAAACTTTTCTAGGGTTGGCAGCCCGATAAAAGAAAAAAGGTAAAAAAGCGAAATCGCAGAGCAGAGAGCGCTACCCGATGTGGAAAAGTTATCTATTGCTCCCCTCGCGGTGATTCACTCCAGACGAGAGCGTCACCCGGCGATAAAACGTTTGGAAAAGAGCTTAGCATGATGGACATGACGCGACTGTTGAGATCTGGATGACGGGAAAATGTGTGACACCTCCCGTACCAATAAATGATTGCCAGTCATCTGCGAAGCTACAAACAAAGAATTCGAGTGAGGTAACTGCAAGGATGAGTAATGTTTTCGGAATGTCGGGCAGGAAGTTTTTAAATACTCTGAAAAGGTAGAAACGATAGAGAACAACGAAGGGAACCGACAAAAAAATGCACATATTTTAGCAATTTGCGTAAGTACAACGAACCGAAGATGGTTACCGAAAAGGCAATCAAAGAGGACGACCGTAACTAAGTTGCAGCCTTCGCTACGATCAGATTCTAAGAGGTTAGCGTTAACTATTCCACAAATACTCTCTTATTATCCAAATAATTGGACTACATTTCTTTCAAGGACCGCAGCAATCCATAAATTTTTAATAAATATGCTCTACAGTAATAAATAAAAAAAACATTCTAAGGACACACAGCGATAACTCTAGATAGAGTATTAATATCGTGAAACCCTTGAACACAACAAATAGAGGACATAGCAGTGCGATGCGCAGTGCCCTATGCGCTCTCAAATCTGTTTGACTGGCGGCAACTGGAACACAATTAAACAGACGATTTGCGAGGGTAAAACGGGCAGTTACACTACATTCGAGACATTAAAACATCAGGTTAACTCCATTTCAGGCAATCACTGTATTCAAAACGGCTGAGGAAATCAATAAAGAGACACGCCCTCTGGGAGCCAAACGCTTTGGCCGTACCCTACAGTATTTCCTTGACTGACTCAACCATAATATACATAAAGTCTCCGTGTTTGCATATATTCCGGATTATCCTCGACCTAACAAAATCTTTAGATCTCTAAGAGACTCTCATACCGGAGGACTAGCACTAATAATTTCATACATATCCACCAGCTGCTCAATTATTGATTTATCTTGAGGTTATCAACTTGCCGATTTTAACTAAAACATTACAACGAATACAGAGAGATGAGGGAAAAATACTGAATTTAACGCCGCTATACAATGGCAAATAGAGGAGAGAATTCTAAGTAGGGGAGAGGAAATAATGACAATGCTCAGCTCACCTACATCCGAGTAACCCATTACGATAATATATGGACGGCAGTATTTCAGGCGTGCGTCAACATATAATTCAACCATCTAATGACCATTCGCTTATTACGCATGGGTAGCAGACGAAAACCGAGACTGTTATCTAAAAGCAATGAACTGACCCCGTGAGCCATTATCACAAATACCTTACTCAATTAACGCATAGGGAGCGACGAAATCATGCGTATCGACTTTGACGGGATATCCATTACAGCAGAAGGTCTGGAAATTGATGTAATAAGAAACAACTGTACTTAAGTATCATTAATCATCCTGAATGCTTGACGGGCTCGTTTCCGCTACGGGAAACAAAACCTCATTCGTGTTTACCTTCCTGCCATTCTGAAGAAAAGTCACAATTCCGAAAATAATTACAATAATAAGAAGCAAAGCATTCAAAATGAACAGGCACATAAGATAAAAGGATTACCGACAAAACCACAATTTTCTTTAATGCAGATGCATTTCGAAATAACTTCCTATGCTGCCAAGAATTAACTTATCCCTCTCGAAAGTAGATAGCAGGTATCATCAAATTAGCAACTATTACTTATATAGTTCTATAGAGCATACATAAAAATGCTCCACAAATGCTTGATATAATCATGGCGTTGTTGCTGAGAATGTGCTCTTTTACCTGTAGTGCAATAAATCAAAAACCTAAATCGGCATTTCGACTACTTATTTGTCAAATAACGAGAACAATCAATATAAATAGAGGCAGTGAGTCATTTGCGCTTTTTCAGTTCATCATTATTAATATTATTATCATATTTTTCCCAATTACATCATACAAAACTTAATCACAGTCAATAAAAAAGCAAAAAAATTTCAGAAATTACTTCACTTAAATATCTATAGAACAAGGCAGGAGAATTTTGGCCTCGCCTTGTTTTCTTCAACTACACTACCCAAATGCAGATTAACACAAATGCCATAAGAACAGCAAAAAATAAGAAAATTCCCCACTTACCCACAACCTACGATTCGTTAAACTAAATTTGATAGGTTAAAACGTATTACAGAGAATAAGAAAATCTTACATTTAATTAGAATTTGACATAAATTGACATAAAATTTACCCCAAACAATACTTTAAAAAAGGGAAAAAATATAACACTGACTCATTTACGACGACATAAACACCACAAAACGGAGAGAATAAGGCCGGAAGTAATACGATGAAGACGAAGGGAGGCTAGCGAAGTGTGATGAATACACAACGTTGCCGATGACCTTGTTCTCCAACCAAGCCAAAACAAACAAACACGGGACACGAATCTATTTCCCCCCTTCGTGTCTTGCATATTATTGGTTCGGCCAGGTTTCGGGACACAGGAATTACATCCGTGCAACGTAGTTCCCAGTCTGCGATACTTACAAAAATGGCTGATAAACGTTTTCACAACAAATCATTTGACCTTGATAGTAAGGGAAAGAAAAATAGACACAACCAACGAAAAACATATTCAGGATAAATTAAAATACTGAGGGATCAACTTTTGCAAAAGCTTTATCATTTTTATTCATTTATAACAGACTGTTTTAACTGCAATAGGGTTATTTCCAATAGCATAAAATCCTTAGTTCTTACCCTAGTTTCTTAGAAAATAAAGTAATAGCGTAAAAAAACAGGTTGGGAATTAACGAATCATGTAAAATTACTAACTATACGTATTTACTCCAGAGTATGCTACAAAATATAATGAATTACATACTTGTTGACCAAGCTCTAAAGAGTCTTTTTAAATATTAAAGGATTTACTACCGCTTATTCAAATTTCGCTTTTTCCCAAGTACGTAAACGACTCAAATAGCGCTAAATTTCATCTTTTAAATCCTAATTGCAGACATGTTTCTCCATTCATGTGCATTAGTTGTTACCATTCATTTTCAAAAGAGAAATACGGTAGTAGGTATAGGATTCTATTTTGGCTCGGCTTTCGGTTACTGCGCAGTCATCTTACGAGCTCTTGCATACAGGCCCTCTGAAATGAAAAATAAATTGTCCTAGCAGTGTTAACCTGCCAGTCCAACACTGCTGCGCTTCCGGCCGTTGCCTTGTCGCCGATCGCTGTGTCGCTGGTGCCTGTCATTGTGTTGCGATTGTTGTTGGTTGTTAGAGTTTTGCAAAGGAGAACCACTGCAGCGGGAAGACGGGAATTATTTGCGGCATAATTAATTAATTGCGGCTTGCCACTGTTTGCCTTCCGTTTACAAGGCAGTAGCTATTTTTGGTCCGTTTTTGCACGAATTTTGCCCGCAACTTCACGCAATGTCGAACTACAGCGCCGGAAGTCTACACACACTTGTGCGTGCAGAGATTCTGCGTCGAACGCACCAAACTCCATTCCTGTAGCACTTGGTTCGACTGAGGTAGACCCTAAAGTGTGACTGCGCAAAATGTGGACCGACTGATACGCTACAAACTTAAAATATATCTAGAAACATTTAGTGAAAGCATACAAGATTCAGCCAAAGATGGTGATGAAGAGGAAAACCGTAAGAGGATCAAGTTCTTCGAGGGGAACAAGAGGTCTCCAAGCCCCCTTTACACGAACACCGTCTTACCCGAGCTCCTTCCGCCTCCTCGACACATCGTTATCACACCCTCCGAGCGAAGCGGGGAAAGAAAGGGGAAGTGGCCTTTCGATCGTCTATCAATTAGCGCTCATTTACTCAATTTCCCCTTCGATCGGATATACGGCGCCGCGCACGTCTATACGAAATGGATGGCTGCCGGGGAGAACGGTGGGTAAGGTAAGAGAGAGAGAGGAAGGGCGGGAAACGGGTCGATCTGTAAGTTGAGAGACGCGCACACTTCGCGTGAAAATAATGCAGGCTGATGGGCGCACCTTTTTCCGCGAGCACCTGAGGCACACGGCACCTGATCGCCGCTAGGCGCTGGTCGGCTCAAAATAAAGTTCACGAAGAGCGTTAAATATTACGGCCGTTTTACATGGGACACGTACTTGAACAATCTGACGTGTGTACGAAGGCGCAGTCAAAATTGCGTCGTGTAAAGCGGTGAATTGCCGAACGAATGCGAGAATGCATAGACGTGATACGGCAAAATGGCCCGTTGTAATTTCGTTCGCGCAATTCCACGCCATAATGAGAAATCAATCTGCACACATTTCTCCAAGGGGACTGCATAGGGGAGGCCCAATGCCATCCCACAGAAGGATGATTTCTGTTGCCACTTCGGTCGCATTTAAATCGGCTTCCAAAAATGTCTGCGGCGCGGCGATGAGTACAATGCGATCAATTTGTTTGCAATATTTTGCAGTTTAATGTGAGTGATTGCGTGGAATAGCACTGAGGAGTTATGCAATTGATAATTTACATCATCATGAATGTAAATTTCGTTTGACACAACTAATTATGCAAATCGGATTATTTTGCCGGTCAGCAACGAGAGTGGCGACTTCTGAAAACCCATTCAAATGCGCGGCGAAAAAACATCATCAGACCGACTTGAGGATCCTCTACTGCAATATTCGTGCTTTTCACAATCGGGCCAACAACATTTTAGAATTAGAGCGCAGGCTTTACAGCCACTTTGGGCTCATGCACTTGCACATGCCTTCGTTCAATTCGAGGCATTACACGATGAATTTTGTAATACACAATTCGCACATGCATAATGTTATGACATAACGTAAAATGGGACTGAGAGCTTAGTAACTCGTTGTACGTAGTGAGTGACAAAAGCTCTTAATTTACGGAACTATCAACTAATAACACACCCAAGAAGTCAAACATACGAATCACATCAAATTAAGCGCCATCATAGCATGAGAAGGACATTATCTACTAAAATAAAAAGTGCATACACCCATTCATGGAATAAAATATCGACATAAACTGATTCTGTCACGTAATATGAAATGCATAGCGCTCAAATCCACGTATTTGAAGTTTTTTGGGTGGATTTACATATACGGCGGAGGTTTGGACATGCTTGGCGGACCGAAACGTTCCGTATCGACGACGATTCTGACTCCACCAAAGTCACCACGAGGACATGACAAAAAAGGTTGAGCTATTCATGGGGGATACACATATTACGGCTCAATGTTATGCCGAGTAATTCTCCACCGAATCAATGGCGGTTTTCTGCAAAAGCACTATTGTCTTATAAAGATTTAAATAACTCGATCAAAACCGAACTGAAGGCAGAACGACGCACGTACGAACACAATGGGTAAAATTAGATTTATAAGTCAATATATTCCGAGCCAGGCATTCCGAAATAGAGAAAGAACATTTTATACATCAGACTAATGTCATAGCGAATAGGCTCTAATTATGGAATTGACAGATTTCTAAAAAAAATCAAATTAAGTAGTGAAGGTAAAACAGACAAGTAGCACGTAAATAACTTATTTATGCTAAACTAGATCAAGTAAAAATAAAAACACCGGAAATACATTTTTATCCCCCATCTAAATAAATGACAGTTATTGACATACGCCTGAGAATAGCACTAAATTATTGCGGTTCGGCTCAGAAAACCTCTTCTACAGCTGAATAGGGGAATACCCCATATAAGTATTACCTAAAGATTTTGAAAATTATGATCGTTCCAGGGCGAATTTCATTTCCAAAGAAATCAAGTAAAAAAATGAAAAACTGGTTATTTGAAAGAAAAATGAATACACCACCAACAAATCTCGACGTATATTAGTGCTGAATTGAAATCTCAAAACAAAGCATTACTACAAAGGAAAGCAAGCGTGAGTTTAAGCTTAGATCACAATATTTACCTGCCCTGTCAACTCAAATTAACTGGCACAAAGTTAAAGATTCAGTGCCAACGTATGCCTTCGACACATATCATTTCACTGGTCTTATGGATTTAAAAAAACATCGGAATCAAGACGAAAACAATAAAGAAAAGTTATGATACAGCTTACAAGATCCTCCGCCAGAACTCAAGAGCGAGTTTTTGATTTCCTTCCATAAGAACATTTTCACTCTCGAGCTGAGAGGCAATCCCGAAAAAGCATATTGACACCATTTCTAACATCGTGCGAAGTGAGGGATATGAAAGAGCTTCGCTTGAAGGCTCCTCAACTTTCACCCTGTCTCAAACATCGCGCTCATCTTTTCAGTTTTGACGTGCATTATTCCCCATCGAAATGAAACAGGCTGCAAAATGCCTCCCTTTCCGAATACTAGCGTCATATTCGAGACTTACAAGCTTTGAAAAACATGGAATAATTGACAAGACAAACCCAGGTGATTTCAAATTTTGGAAAAATACCGTTTAATTTGATAATATCATGAGCCTACGTTGTACTTATCCATTACAAGGTAGCATCTGAAGACGGGAAATCTGAAACAATTGTGACGCAGAGATGCTACAGCTATTCGTGATAAGATTCTTGTCCTTACAATAAAATTTGGCTGTTGTAATATTTATAAACAATCAAGCTGGCTTAAGTATGGGTATGATGTGGCATTATAAGGCGGAATATTTTTCATTGAATCAATTCGATCAACGACTGCACGATTTATTAAAATAGATTCGACGACGTTCTGATTCATAAAACGAAAATTCAACCTTAGGAGAAACGTATTGCACCTTTCGATGAGCTCACACGAAGAACGTTACTATCATCAGATTTTAATTGCTACGGTTGCAGTCTAGAAAAGCAGGAAGTTTGAAAAGCAGGAAGAAATACTGCTACTGACTTCTTTTTCATTGTAACTCAGGCTTCGAAGTTACGATATTACCTGACGACGGCGGTTAACATCAAAATAGGAAGTTAAAGTTTATGGCGGAAAAAATCAACAAAATTTTTAGGAAAGATAAACTGATTGGGATGCTTTCTAGATAATGGAGACCGAGACTTCCCAATTTTACCGACCTTAACGAAAAGTTTTCACACGTGTAGGATGACGTTATCACAGGCCGGCAGTGACGCTGCCGAGATCAAACAAAATCAAGATCAAAGTTGAAAAATCGAATTTGGATCGAAACCCGAAGATCATAACTCGATCTCGATTTTCTCGAACTTTGACAATAAAAACTCGATTTTATATTTTAATCGAAATCGATTTTTCCATCGCTAAACTCGTTTTCGCTGTCGACAGCGCCCACCTCTACGTGCATCACCTATCTACCGACCTTTTCATCGAAACTGCTAACATCTTTCCTCCGCGATCCCACGCCGCCCGCCCGCCCCACTTCAGCATCGGCAACTGTCGCTTCATCCATTTCCCATCGCGAGAGCGGGTGTCCGGCATTTAGGAAAGGCCTTCCACACGCCTCTTCCGTCATCCGAGCCACTCCAATTCCCCGACCCGTCGACGTGCTAAAGCTCTGTCTCTCTTCCTACACATCCCCTGTCTCTCTCTGCCTTATGCACACCCAGCTCCGTCCACCCACAATCCTCGGAAACCATTGTCACTCCCCGTGTTTTCGTTTTTTTTCCGCTCGAAATAAAGAACAGCGCGTGTAAAGAAGAAAAAAAGCTTCCGACCTTTCCATCAACGTCCCTACCGCCCTCGGATGTACCACCCATCTCTCCCCGACACCAGCCTCCTCATCCTATGATGAGAGAAGAGCTTAGAACAAAAAAAATGAAATGCACACCCGAAAGGTCACTTTAATACCCATTTGCTGGGCGTAATCTTCATCTCGCGCACGAAAAATTAAAATAGATTGGAGGGTGAACATTTCCGTCGACCCTCTTTGATAACGCAAAATCCTCGAACCAGGGACATTGACATATTTAATTTTTAAGTTTTTTTTTCTTTGAGTGCTATCCTCTCACGTTGTATTTCTTTTAAGTAGGTGGTATATTTTCTTATAGCGTTTATGTAAATGTATCCTTTTTAATTTGATGGTAACCTTAACATAGGTTTTCCTTGGAGTTAACCTAAAGCTCCACATAAAATTTTATTTTACGTATGTAGAGAATGTAAATTGTATTGGAGCAATAAATATTACCATTTCTTAAAAACTATTAAAAATTTCCGGTTCATCTGCTTCGTATAAACATTACTAGATAATCAGTTTCGGCGCGAATAATACCGGTAGTTTACGATGCCGAAAAAATCCCATACAATTCAAGTTCAAACACAAAAAAGAAATTCTTTTTCCTACCAGAACAAGTCTCTCAATGACAGATTGAATATGGCATAGAAATACCACCGTTAAATAGCTAGTGAACTACCAAGCACAGCTATGGATTTTACGCGCGTAGCTGTTCATCTTTACAGTATATAGGCATTGATATTCCACATGACCTTGGAAATATCAGGGCAAGAGATGACTCGAAAGAAGAGAGGCAAAGATGAAATTAACTAAACGAATTCCCCTCCTTAACTAACAAGATGTCATGGGGGACACTTGGTTCCATTCATCGACGCGCATGCGGGTCCCACAGTGACATACGAGATTAACACGTACCAGGAAATATGGGATAATTTATGGATATTGACAGTGACTAGGAACAAGAGAGATTTACAGGAGAACTTGACGAATCCTTTGAGTTTCAATTCGGCGATGTGAGTGAAATACCCTGATATAGGAAAACCGTTGAGAAATTAAGCAGCAACTCACTCACATTTAATTCACGATAATCATGATAACAAAGTGACCGTCACAAGGAAGAGGGGTAAAATACAAGAATGATACATAGTTTTTATATAACAGTTATATAACATAGTTTTATAACACATATATAACAGTTTTGACCATTAGGTCAAAATTAGGTTTTGACCTGAGATCAGATACATCCCTAGAAGGGTTAGACCTAACAACATCAACAAGGAACGAACATGTTCCCTCAATCACAATAGAAGTGCCTCATTTCACTCTCCATGTCTATTTTTATTGGAATTGGGAACGCGATTACGGTATCATTTACGTCAATGTCTAAAATAAAAAGAATATATGTCAGCCGTAACATCATTGAAATTTATAAATACATATGTTGCCATGGCTCAGAGTCAAAACTCAATGCATGAGAAAAATTGCTAACAGTCCCGGCAAAAAAAATAAAAAATAAACATGTTGGATAATTAACAAGTGTCATTAGAAGTTCAGTAACCTTTTTTTCTTATAGATAACTGAGAAATATTAATACTTGAGGTCTACCTTTTTTAAAACCACGATCACCATTTTGGCGCCACATATTTTTAAATGTAGTCATTGCAAACAAAGATTAACCTAGAGATAGATGACAAATAAAATGATTTTTTATTAAATAATAAAAAAATTAAAAACTAAAACTTTCCACGGCTAGCGATTAAAATAGCGCGCAAAATACAATAATCATCAAACGATAAGTGGATACACGAAATTCGTCCCAGCCTCATCGGTTTATTTTGATCCACAAACGTGCAACAAAAATGGAGGGACTAGAAAGATACAAAGAAAAACCAGAATAACCTCTCCACAAGACACGGTAAACATGTAAACAAAATATGCATTTACACAGCCTGGCCTCACAGCAAAGCATTTCGCAACGAAAGCAATATTCCATGCGGAAAAGGTGGGAGTACAAGATAAAAGTGGTGTCGTAAACACTTAAGCTGCCACCGACCAAAAATAGTGTGTTTACATTTGAATTTCATAAAACATAAACATCATTTCGATGCCCGCTCTGAAACCACCGCATGGATGCGAACTTCCCACAGGGAGCCCATCCTCTGGCTCCGTTCCCTAGGCCCGCCGTGTCATCATAGGCAATTTAGCCGGACGAAGAGTTTGAAAATGAAAGGCCAATAACACTACGCAACCGTTCCAAAAATAAAAGTCAAAGAGGCAAAGACCGTCCGTCCTAAACACAATAAGTCTCGACCAAAGAGACGCGGGAAACACAAGACAATTACACTCGGAGAACTTGGTAGGTGAACGAATTGTTATCTGTATATCACTAAGCCTGAATCACTCGATCGTTTTCCCATCCATTTCGAGGGACAGATCGAGCAATCGCTCCAATTATGACCGCAAAAATGACTGTTTCACGCGATCATCTTCTGTGATGGCTGAAGGGTTGGTAATCCTATCTTTTCTCCATCACTGACCACGTTCCTTGTGGGACGTCGCTGAACTGTCCTAACTGGCATAACTGGCACCGCCCTTCTGCAGAACAAAACGCACGGCGGATAACAGTGATTGTAAAGCCCCGCCAGGCTTTTAATTGAATGGCAGTTATAAATACAGAAAAAGACGGAATAAGCAATGGAAAAAGGGACGGTGGGAATGGCCGTATGATTCGGAAAAGTATGGGTCCAGCGATCGCTCCATTGGTCCCTGAAAACCTTCGGCTGGATCTATCGCTCTGAGGAAAGGAAAAATGATTTGACTGAAATCACAGGGTAAATTTACTGATAACTCAAAAATTACTCAGGCTGCGAGACTGTTTTATTTCAACATAATATCAGTTTTGTGCCAAAATTGAAAAATGTATTCTGGTATTAATTATTATTTTTTGTGCTTCTAGACTATCAACTTCATTACTACCCGAAATCCCTAAAATATAGCACGGAAAGCCTATTTTTTGTCGCCGTCAGTCAATTAGAAGAGCATATATTTAAATTTGATAATGACACATAATTTGCACCTCTTGGCCACACATGCTGAACTTGAACCAGTAAATATTTTAGCAACTTTCCTCTCTCTGCTATGGACGAAACCTATCGAATGCATCGGAAGAGATGAAGCCAGCATACGGAGGGAAGAGATTCCTCTGTGAGAGCGATCATCCGAAAATGATAACAAAAGACTACCAACCACTACGTGGTGCAACGGTTATTGACGGGTGCCTCGTAACTTCCGACACGCCCATGAGGGCGCAGCACGAAATGGTGAGGCCAGGGAGGCAGTGGCGCGAAGGGATGAGTTTAGGGCAAATGAAGCTGATTTAGATAGGGGTGGTGGAAAGCCATGACTTTGAAGCACTTCAACCACTATTCTCAGCCGGTCACGTGCTCTCCGCTATGGAGTGAATGAACGACGGAGACAATGGCAGTCAATGCTATAATAATTCCCGCGGATACAGACCTCCCGCCGTAAGTGGACAACTCGCGTTAGCAGATGACGATGATTTGACGGTGGACGTAGCTACGTTGGTGCACCATTACACAAGGACTAATGAGTACATTTAAATCATACATACAGGTACTCCATGCAGCAATTTCTTCTTTCCAAGACTATCAATTTTTAGTTTATTTAATTAGTTCCTTTATGATGTTTGTCTACATAAATGAAAAATGGTCATTGCATCTACAAAAATATAAGGCAGCCCATAAAAGTAATATATAATACCATAATCTAGCCACATCGGCAAAGAAACAGTGTAGGTTATTTACAGGTCGCCGACACAACAACGTGACAAAAATCCTCGTCTTTTATGAAAGTAAACAAGTTCTACATGGTCAGGGCCCATGGACCTCAGAATTTCCGGGGAAATACGAGACATCACTTTCAGCATCTCGTAATAAAACAAAATCACTGCATATAACTTTACGAAGTTGGATCAAGCACAAACATGAAGTTAAGCACTGGTCAAATCCTTATCTCGAGACATAATCTAGCAATCGAAGCCATACTTAACAATCCCGTAAGAGCACAATCGTTAGCTTCCATAATATTTACCATGAAAACATAAGATCCAAGGTAAAATTAAGGGATGCCCACACAGCCGTACTTCACGGTCCCGATGATATTTTTCTCATTAAAATTCAAGGGAATCGCACCGCCGTAAAAACAACATAACTTAAGACTGCAATTCCAACTCAAAATCTTGGCGCTCGATCGCCTAACCAGTAAGAAACTACGTACCGCCTCGGGGGCGCACACAACGTCCTCTTAACAGAGCTTCACGGGCGAAATCACCCTGTTGCTTTCCCACCCAGGCGCCTCATTTGCTAGCAGACAGAGCAGGGGGGAGGGGGGTGAGCGAAAGAGGCGCGACAACGAGCCCAGGAGACGTCGAAGGGAAACGGAGAGGAAGATGCCGCCAAGGGACAAAGGGAGCGCCAGGGAAATGAACACGCCCTCAGGAGCTTCACTTCGGTTGCCGTCTCAATTACGCACGGGAGAAAGGGAGAGACAAGGGCGAGGGAGTGATAGGAGAAATCACCGAGGTGAGAGGAAGTTTATAACGACGGACGCGGCCAAATACCGCCTCGACCCAGGGCGTGTGCTGAGGTGCGAGAAACTAACGCAAGGGGCAAGATTATACGCTGAATTTACACTTTTAAAAGTGTCGAAAATTAACTGAAGTACAGAAAGAAAATAATCTTCATCGATCCGACACGTTCATAAAAATTTAAGAACCAATATCGTGTACTCGACGCCATTCATCACTCTCCCAAGAACCAACATCTAACTGCCACTCGCACTTTAATACAATTGAGTTGGTTTCCCTAGCAGCCTCGATGCCTTTTCCAAAACTTATTTCTCCACCATATAATACATCATTCCGAGATGTCTTCATGATTCACCGTTTGAGCGGACAATGAACGACATAAAAACAAACAAAACAAACTACTACGAAACTGTAGCTCAAGAACTCATGCCAGTTCAAAATCGACCAATAACTAATTGTAAGTTAATTTAACCATGACCCGCGACTATTATTCAGAGAATGACGGTATTGAACGAAGGGTGATGTCATATTACGCCAAGTGCTCCCTACTCGCTATTTTTTATATAGACCGGCCTGAAGGAGGAATGGAGAACGTTGTTAAATGATGATAAAGGCAGAAATATAAAATCAATAATAACACAGGAAACGCGAAACGTCTCGAATACCATAATCGACATTAAAATATCACCGTCCCATAGTTAAAATATCGACCCATGATTAAAATATCGATGGTAGGATACCATTATTTCAAAATAAAAGCTGTAACGAAGGAGAAGGGGTGCCATTACCAGTATTTTTCAAGGAATTAACGATAGAACCTAACCAGCGAATGAATGTCATGAAAATCGGAGGACAAATTCTTGCATCCCGTATTATGCTTTCCAAGAGGCACAGCAAGATAAACGTGATAATTATCTAAGAGAATTGCATTGATCAAATTCGAATTTTAGGTTTACCCACCGACTAACAGTCAAGTTAAGAAGAGGGGAAAAATTCTTGAGCACAATCTAAATATTTACCGCAGGATAAAGAAAAATTCACAGCGCGCGCCCAAAGCAGCCAAATCCTTGAAGTGATAAGGAAATTCGAAACCAAGTTATGCCTTAATGGGAAGCGGAGGGAATCATTTTAAAGCACGTAAATTTAAACTATTGACTCAACAAACCCCTGAAGAAGATATATAACAATCTAGTTAAATGTGCTCACTTTCAGTGGTCAGCTTTTTATCACCCTTATTTCATTTATTCCCTCAGCATCTTTATCGATTAAAAACCGTGTCTACTCATCCCATCAATCATTTGATCTACGAAGAAAACCACAATCTTTCCGCTAAAAATACACCTATAAAGCAAAGCATAAATGCAGGTTAGAAAAACAGGGGAGACCTTCATAGGTTGGTTGGAGGGAAATTAGGAACTGGTGAAGAGATAGCTGGGTCCTTGACGATGAGGACCCAGCTATCTCTTCGACGCCGGATTGCAGCAATTGTTCACTACCTGTCTGTCCGGCGACATTCCTTACCTGCGAACCACACACGTTGCTTCATTCAAACCCACAACAAATAGTCTCCACTACACCATTTTCGCCAGCCTCGGTGGCGGTTAGGTTTAAGTCCTCGCCTACCACACCAGAGGTCGCGGGATCGAGTTCCGCCTGAGTAGGTGGTCCATATAAAGGGTTTTGGTGTTCGCGTCGACCGTTGTTAATGTTGGAAATGCCTTTGCAAGGACCCTTGTGTGATGTTTACGGGGACGTTGGAAATAAATAAATAAAATAAATACCACGAAGGAGACTGCCTCGTTCTTCTAGCATCAGCACCTACTTCAAGTCATGGCTCGACGAACCAAATAAACCAATTTAATCAAAATCCACGGCGTTTGAAAAAATTCGTTAACTATCGTACCTTTACTAATTAAAGGCAATAGAAATAAAAACATGTCTGTGCCAATCGCAACCAAGCAAACGATTAATAAGCCGGTGTTTACTTCGCGGATAGCCATACCAATTAAATTACAAACCTATCGGATCTTTAACAAAATATTTGATAAACTGCTCTTTTCTTCATTTTATGAAGGACATGTTCTGAAAATTCATCCGCCAGAATCAACAGCTGAAAAATTAACGATACTTCTACCTCCATATGAAAAACCGGATTTTTTGCGATATTTCCACTATTTAAAGTCCATCCCGTTAACTATCGTAAACACATATGTACTCACAACAGAAAAGCAGATCCAAGAGGACGCTCAGACCTATACTAGAATCAAAGTGAAGAATAAACTAATTCAGGCAACAGGTAATGACAAGTAGGGATCATTAGGTAAAGGAAAATAAAATAATGCCCGATTCCCAGAATACAATCCACTTATCTGCAAAATAAACGACATAAAATATTTGAGAATGTCAACGTCTTCACTACTAAAATCCTTCTCCCGATTAAATTAAGTCAGAGGAATAAGCTATTGGTAAAAAGAGGGAAGAATTAAAGTAATTCACAATTAACCTGCCAATAAATGACCACAACAGATTATTGTGTTCACTTATGTACTCAAACAGGTGATCAAGTGCACGAGGCGGAAAAGTTTTCAACTGTAACAAGGACTGACACATTTTAGATTTGAATGAATAGATTTCGCTAACAAAGGAAAGAATGGTATTAACTGCTCATTCCACGCAGTTTATATTGGTATCTCCCTACCGATTTCAAAAATGACGGTATCGAATGAAAAATCCTTGAAACTAGGGAAGCCAATCAAAATCGCGAAGATAAAATGATCTAACCACGTAACACAGTGTGATCCATATAATTTCAAGATAAGATCCGCGGAGAATGGTCAAATCTAAATCGAAAAAAAAAATACCCAAAGCAGCATTTCACATCCTTATCCCCTGTTTTCTGCCATCATTTCGCTCTTCAGCTGGACATTCGTCCCTCGTTTCCTCATTCCGTTCATTAAGCCTATTCTCTTCCTTCCCAAACCAACATCGCTCCAGCCATCACGGAATTCCGCTGACTCTGGAAGCCTCTCTAACAAACTACTATGCCTCCTCATGGTGCTACGTCACCCACCGTACACATTACCATGTAAACCTTGAATCACAGATAAAGGAAAAGCCAAACTTGAGCATAACTTTATCATCATCACATCAGCATTTTATTTTATCTTACATAACAAGAACAGGATATACAATTCATTTAATCATGATCGGCGCATATTTTCCAGTGAACGACGCTATTGACCAGAGGGTACTGGAACCTCAATTCACGTACTCCCCAACAGTTAATTTATCACCATTTTTTCTATTCGCCGGGATTAAGGAGGAATATAAAGGATTGCAAGACGAAGTTAAAGGCAGACATGTAAAATCAATAATGTTACTGGCAATTCGTCACGTCTCGAATACTTTAAAATATAGAGGGTAGGATTTTGTTCTTTCGAAATAACCGCGGTCATGAAGGAGAAGACGGGGCCTCATTACCAAGATTTTTCAGGAAATTTATCAGATATAATCCAGAGTACAACTAAAAATATGGCAACAAAAAAATAATGCCTGCCACCGGCGCAGAGAGGAGGAATGCAGGTGACGTCAGCCACTTCATTAGCATGAATACAGACCAAAGTCGGAAGGGCGAAACTTTCAAGAGGTTTAACTCGATAACAACGCCATTACAATGACTGACCGCCGGAGGAAGTCACTACTATTCTCGAAAAGACTTCATTCAGGCAGGAGTGCCTTCACCCCGGGACGCCCCAATCATCGCGGCGAAGAGAAGAGAAATAGAAGTTCTCGAGCACGTCTGAGCTGAGAGAACACAGAAACAGGGGCCAAGGCACGGAGAGTCTAACCGTCTATGCGAGAGATATCTTCAGCCTAGAAATAGTGCAGCGGCAGCACCAAAACCCACGTTCGCCTGGCGAACACGATGATAAAACAAAATCATAGTAACATAAGATCGGGTACAATTCTAATCGCATCCATTCTCTCCAATTTAAATTTTCCTCAATACATAACACCAACTTTCGATAACTACGATTACAATATTCAGCGTTGATGATTAATTATTGTAGTGTACAATGACTAGCGGACGTGCTTCTGCAGATACACTGACATCATTAAAACATTCAACGGGATTCTAGGCTTTGAGACATACGAAACGGTGTATTATCCCTTTAAAACCTATAAAAAGTAATACATTATGGATATTTAACTTACTTGTGTCCATTTTCATACAAAACACTGGGAATTTCCAGCTAAAAAGTTTGAAAGATAACAAGGGCTTTACATCGTCACTTGACGCTGACAAACTGTATTGAAACCGGAAATCAAACTTCTATGAGATGAACAGCCAATCTGTTCTGTAAATAAATTAGTTTTCCATAAAATTCAGATTGAAAACACACCCTGTGGTCGTTGAGAATTTCCAGGATAATACACACAACTAAAAGCACCTTGTACCTGTCGAATTTCCCAAAAATAAAATTCCATAAAGACGCACGTGCGACATGACCGCTATAACATACATCCAGACAAAAATCGAGCACACTTCGCTCTAAGGTTTGGAGAACACTCCAATCGCTGGAGACAGCATATTACACGTACGAATGATCGCAGAGCACTGCTTCAACGAGAGTCAACAAAGAGGTTATCACGAATTCAATTCCGCCCGCGAAATAGAAAAAAAACGGAGGGGGCGGAACAACAATCGAGCTCGGAAGAAGGAGGTGGCGCAAGGAAGGGAATAAAAGAACACGATCGCGCCGCGAGGAGCGGATGGGAGCGGAGGATGATGGGAAATCGCACTTCCACCTCCCACACCTGTCGCCGAAAGGTAACGGGCGAATGGGAGGAGGGGGTGAGGGCAGCACAACGAGGAAGGGGATGTAGGAAGGGCATCGGTCGGTCAGGTGGACGAACCCGTGTGCACGACGCCGGCCTCCCCACGCCAAGGCAGCGGGGTCGTGGAGAGGAGGGCGGTGGGAAACCATAGCCTCCGTGATGTACAGGCCGCAACGTACGAATTTCGATTGTCATGTTTGAAATTATTAGGCCCGTTTGTGTACATGTCCATATTGGGATACTATGAAAATTTTCTTATACAACGTTATTTCGGCTACTAATAATTGGTTAGTACCGAAAAATTCAGCATAATAATTATCATTATCATCAAGTAATCGCAACTGAAGACCTGTGAAGCGCACTATAAAATTTTAACCAACTTATCAACACGTCGTTCAACGAAACGCCTCTATTTGAATGTTTTTATTGATCATTTGACTCGTTATTTTTCCACTAAGATACAAAAATTCTTTGATATTTCAAATGAAAGAGAAGTCACTCATAAAATACACCGTAAGGCTTATGTTTCTCGAACACTGCCGTAAGAGTACTGAAGGGAGGGATGAAACTTTTTATTGTTTTCTTGTAATAATTGCCTAAAATTCCCGCTTAAAAAAGACGCATGCTTTCCCTGGAGTATCGATATTCTTGATGAAATTGAATTGACACATAAAGATGAGCGAAAAGGTAAACTGCTGAATCCTGCTATGATATAATATCATTGGAAGCGCATTCCCCGCGATCCGCGTAGGCTGTCTGAATAAAAGTAAGTGGGGGAGGTAGTGTTCCGGCCTGAATAGCTCGGAGACTACGTGGGAAACCAACAATATAAGGCTGGGGCGGGAAATATGCATAAATGGGCGGGAACGGTCGGTATCGCCTCGATTTTCACGTCCACAGCGGAGCAAACGGAATGGAAGTATGCTGCTCGCTAATGCTGACCGGATCAACAACCAACAACCACGGGTTTCGATGAAGTTCGAGATTGAAAGGGCAGAATGTTATCATTTACTGACTAACACTCGGGGACACTTGCGTTCGCAGGGATAGATTAGGTGGAGGGATGCTGACTGGGCTCAAGCAATACATCCCCAGCATTTACTGCTCACTTGACACATTGAAAAAATAAAAGTTCGCAATCAATGCATACAACCCCGTTAATTAGCAAAAGAGCTAAGAGATAAATGAAAAAAAACGAGGAAAAACCGTGAGCGCCATTACTGACGGTATTAACTTAAATGAAATTTATCAAGTATTATTCGTTTTTCTTAAATACCCTAAATTAAAGTAGTACTTTACTTTTCTAAACAGTATATTACTACGCATTTATTAACGAAAACTGAACTGTTGTGGATGCCATAAGCGGAGGTGGTTTCGATAAATCTATTCCAGATAATACTTGTGGACAAAAAATAACACACTGATAACTCCTCATGCATAACATAGCGTCAAAAATGACGTAAACTTGGAAAACACTTCCATACGGGGCATATGAAACCTTAACGTTTGATCGACGAGCGAGCGTAGGTTATAAATATGCAGGAATACTTAATAGAAAATATTTAAACATGAACAGGAAGCGCAGAACAGTTTAGGCTAGACAATGAAAACAAAAATAAGCTGAGAATAAGTAGATGAACCCGGAAGAATGCCAAACACGTGTCGGTGCTATTTAAAACGCTGTGACACAAAAGAATAATTGAAACAGCTGAAAACTAAATATAAACCTAAGAAAAATATCCAGACGAATAAAATGAATGAATAAAGGTCTCTTCCCAACTATATTAGACCTTCGGCTAAATTAGCTTCCGCTAACGCCAGAACTATGTGGTCCACTATCAAACCCGTTACGAGCCTACCAACACAATCCACCACGGAACGTGAAACACTTTTCGTGAACTTCCAGATACGACTGCATGAACCCGCAGAACTCGCGGACATCCGAACGGGAATTTCCCAGAAGAATGCTTAGAATATTTTCGCTATAGTCTCAACAGTGCTTATCAGCGCTAACCCTGGAAATTTAGCTTCTTTCATGGAAGATGATAATAAAGAAAGTGTTCCCTGGGTTTGCAAAAGAATCTTAAGCTTATTGTAAATCTTAACACATCGAGGACGAGAGATGGTGTTTTTACGATTAAGAGGTCATACCTTCATTTTAGCTCTTATTTGGGGTTAGTGAATGTGAATAATACGATAATATTCGAGTTACATTAAGAAATCAAAGTCTTTCATTTACGCTTTTAGAATTCAAGTATCCATTTAATAATGGATGTTTGGGTTTCCAAGGCTACTACTGCGCCACTATGGGATGGCTCGAGGGATCCGCGGCAACTACTGCACCCACTGTGGACATGCCGATGCAAATTTCACGTCCACAATCACCTTCGCAAAAAGGTCATAATTTGAACTTATACCAGTACCTACAAAATGACGACCACGGAAAAATAATACCTACAGCACATCAGCGGAAACGATCGATGCACGATCATTCGAAGAGGCAATACTATTTATTTTTCTCCATTCCGCAGCAATCTCTTCCATCTGCACAGCGAACTATATAACTGCAGTTCGTAACGTTAGTTGGTAAATAATCGAGCATTATTACTAAAATTTTTGGCGAATAATAATAGTTTCTTGGGGAGTTGCTTCTAGCGAGTCGCATCTCCGACCAGTTAAGTACCTTCACTATTGATTATCCTTGTAAATGCTAAACTCCTTATTATTATATTATATTAATTATCCTTGTAAACCTTAAAAAAAAACCGCCAGTGTCTGTTAACGTTGAATAATTTGGAACACTGTGGGATTTTCAGGTCCATCTAATGTCATAACAACGGTTCAAAAGAAAAATCATAGAAGAATAGGCGGCAATATTACCAATTAGCTATCGGCGATCAAATAACGCTCAGATGTAGCTAAAAAATAAAGTTAAAAATAAAACAAAAAAGTCGTAATCGTCAAAAGCACACGTAATTAGTGAATCCAAATAAATGACTCCATATACTTTAACACCCGATCACTTTATATCGGACAAATAACGAGTATATAGGAGCACTTGCGCCTATCTTTCGCCAGATGATATAAAATTTAGTAACAAAGGCTACTACTATATTATCCTAACACACATAATTAATTATCTCAAGTACCACCAGATGACAGAATTGTACGGATTCACTACTAACTACGTGAAGTTTGAGACTAATAATACCCCGTCATCTGTTATAAAACTGGCTACAATTAAAAAAAAATATTTTTACAAGACCATTATTTAAAATTGCATCACTAAATCTATCATCTACATCATACCCTGCGAGCCACTTCTAGGGTGTTTAGCAGGGGAAAATGCTGGCAATGCCCGCAACGGATAATAACACGGAGAAATTGCCTTCCCCAAGGCCAGGTAAATATTCAATGAATATTAAATCCCTCCAGACGCGCATGAATGGCATATAATTCGCGTTGACATACAAGCATATAGTAATTGCCTCAAATAAGCGTTAATATCTCTCGTTCGGAAATGTGGCGAGAAAAATTAGGAAATAAAATAAACATAAAAAGTAGCCAAAGAACGAAAAGGTTGTATAGAGATGGCTATACGAGAGAGAATGAAACTGGAATGAAGCTTCCACCACTCGCCATATTAAGCGGCAAACCGTGACGGATAGGGCAGGCGGCGGGATGTGGAAGGGGTGGTCTCGCATCACGGACTCTACCACGGCTGCACGCTGTAATCCATAACCTCCGCGACCTCGTCATCAACAAAGGACTCTTCCCCATTACAACTTTCGACCACGGTGACGGAACACGATAAGGAAAAAAAACGATACATAAGAGATGCGTACTCCAATTGGGAGGGAAATGTGGTACACGGAATGAAAAAAATACGAGAAATAATTTGGGCCGTAAATTTTCCGAAGTGATATGATTGAAAATAATTACTCTTTCTGATATTCCACGATTACTTTTTCATCGTAAACCGCCAATACATTTCTCTTCGTTCGCCAACAAACAAGGAGTGACATCAAATACGTAGAATGTTCCTACACCGATAGAAGGCACATTACAAAAACATTGAGTTACTATGAAGGGCAACTATGTGAATCTACAATCACGCACTCACCAAAAAGAAAATTACAAAGCACTAGTCAATATAAAACTATACAATAAAGCATTTCGCTAGGCAGCATTGAATGGCAAATAGAAATACTCGATAAGGCAAGGCCTGTTATCTTGGACTGGAGCTTCAAAACCACACGCTTCCATGAAGAAACTCATGTCAGCTTTGTATTAAATCAACTGCAAGCGAGATTATTTCACGGCATCAAGATAAAATTCGATTAAAGCTCACAAATGAAATTTAAGACCAGCAAAAAATAGGATATGATAACAAACCGATAACATTAAATGAGAAAAAATATATCAATGGAATCTTTATGCAGTTCTAAGATAACAGCAGTTCGATACGTATGCAGTTTTTTCCTAATCGTAAGCAAAAATTAAATTGCCTATACCATCAGAGATAATTGTGACACACTCATCAACGTAATCGCATGCATTCCGAACAGAAATGATAAGACAACAGAACGGAAAAGCCGACAGGGCACTAGGTCCCAGGGGAGTGAACCATGATTCTAGAACAAAATTAACTCCGCAAGGCCGAAAACTAGACCATGAAACCATATCCACGATCGCGAAGTGACAACAAATTCCTCTTTAAGATGGTACCGTGGCACTAGTTTCCGGAACTTTGATGGTAACACAAATTATAAAATAAAATTCCATTTCAACTGACTACGTAAATCCACTCCCGTAACGTCACGTAACCACATCAGTTCTTGCAGAAAAAAAATATCCAAATAATAGGACACACATTAAAAATGAGCAATAATAAAGCGCAAGAAAATTCTGTACTTAGAAAGTCCCCAAAAGGAATGAAGTATCTTTCAAATAGCAACGATTTGGTCCGTAAATAAATGGACTATCACACGGTCACATAAAATTGAAAATACTATAACCTTAAAGACAATAATTTTATACATGAGAAGAGATGTCATCAAACCCACAGAACACAGTTTAATTACGGCAGCGAATAACAAACAATCCCAAAAATAGCACAATTAAATTAATTCGATCGATTTTGATGTACCAAATTCAATTCACACAGTAAACATGACGGCATACTTCGGCACAATAGGTCTCGAGACGTAATCCACTCTTAGAGCGTTTCAATAGGGTAGTTTCCTTCATCAAAGAAAACGAAAGGCATTGGTTGCGATTCGTTACCCACCATAAGTGTGTTCATAATATTAAAATTATTTGGTTTTAGAAGTCCCAGTTTGGACTAATGTTAATGGTCAATTATAACCTCATTTGAAAAAGGCCAGATTGGCGCCCATGCGATGCCACTCCACGTGATGTCATAGGGACCTAGTTTCTATACGAGTAGTCACGAGTTTTAAATCGTCTGAGATTACCAATGCATGCATGAGACACAGAGCGCAGGTAAACATTTCTTAATAATCAATCACCTATTAAAATTACCTATGGCCGGAAAGTTTCCTTCGTTTGATAGGGTATTAATAATCCATAATTAAGCCAGGCGCTACCTGCTAGCAGGCTACTCTACCCTACCGCCATGCTCGTCAGCAAGCAGCCTCCATCGTAGCGGCGTTCATAGCCTCGCACCCAGGTGGCCTCACACAGCAGCAGCCAGACGACACACGGGCCTTTCCCAGAATTCATACTTAGCCGTCGCGTTTTCGCGAGCTTGAATATTTTCACTTTTCATTTAATCGCGAAAAATAGATATCGTCATTTAAAAATCGAAAAGCGAGAAATATATATTCCAGGAGTAATAATCTTTCGATTTAGGCAATAAAAAAATATGAGGAAACCACCCTATTTGACAGAATGCCATCCCGCCCCCAAGGCCGAGAATTACGAAATTCTGGCCGACGAGATTCGGACGCGTGACAAGAGCTCGAAAAATAAGAAAACAAGGAAAAGCTGAATGGAGACACAGATACGGAAGGTCGAGGAGGAAAGGACCTGGACTCACGAGAAGGTCAAGGAGAAAGACGCAGTGTCCATAGTACTACCAAACGCAGAGGGATGAGAAGGCGTGGGCATATCGTTCATAGCTGTGCAAAACGGCTTCCGTAATGGGTCATAATCGGCCGGCAGCTTGTCAGTCATTTCCCATTCCACGTTTTTGTCGGAGAAATTGGTAAAGGGGCCAGACCACGAATGTAACAGAAGAGCGGTGAAATTTACTAGGGTTTTCCACCGGGCGAGTTGCTTGTAGGCCAAAGTTTCATTGAAGCTGAAGTTGTTTCGGGTCTCCCACCGGGTGAGGTTCTCCATCTCTGCCGACATTTCGAAGGCCGTGTCGTCCATCGTCAGTGATACGAGTGGCGTCTTCTGTAAACCCATTAAAATGCACCGTGGGTGACAACACTTACGGGGCCACCTTCAGGTCCTCTTCTGTCATGAAATATGATTTCGTTCTTTCCCGGCGTATGATACTGACGAATTATCCACGGGGTTTCTACCGGGTGAGTTGCTAAAACGCCGACGTTTCGATGGCTGCCTCTGCGATCGTCCTCAGGGCATCAGAAAAACAGAATCCGAATGTGCCTTCTTATACAGCGGTCTGTTGGTCATAGTATCGACAATAGTCACCGAATATAAACTACCGTGATACAGTCTAACAAGCTTTAAGCTGTAAGTTTTAAGGGCCGCCAACCAGCAGTACGAAAAATCAAGGAAGAAAGGCAGAAAATCAGTTCGAGCCAATCAGGAGGAACCTGGCTTTTGGCGCAAAACAGATCGACACATAAGAAATCAACATTTTCGGATTGTCATTCCCTGAGGACGATGGCAGAGGGAGCCACTGATACTTCGAAGGAAGATCTGAGAGAAAGATATTGAAATTGTTTCGAGTTGCCCACCGGATGAGGCTCTCCATCTCTGCCGACGTTTCGATGGACGATGGGATATTCCCGATAGGTGCGCGACACAGTGCGAAGTTGTGATTTTATAGTATTGCTGCTCTATTGATTAAAACTTCACTGAAACTTTGAAGTGAAATTTAATTTTGATTTGGACGGTTACATCCATTATTTGCCACAAACAGCGAAAAAACTAATTTTTTTAAAAACGTACGAAGATGTTTTCTGCCTATATGCACCAGACAAATAGTATAACTACATAAGACCAACCCTTGCCGTTGGCATAGCAACAATAAGCGAAGTATGGACCCTCTCGGTCTAGCAAGTAAGGTTAGGAGTAATGTGCGGAATGCGGACAGTCGCGGTCAAGGCACCTTTGGGCGCTGTGCGGAAAACGGACGTTCTTATCCACTGAGACAGGTAAAATGAGTAATTGGAGACCTACGGCCGAGAGCGGTTACTTTCATACACTCATTTTCGCCCTGCCGCCCAAGAAATCATCAAATTTGCCAATCGCAGTTCTTCAGAACGCTCGTACTATTCACAAATTTGAGCAAAGCAAATTTGTAAGCGAACGCCCAAGCAGCCGCCGAGTCACCCGAATCCTTTCATACTCGGCGGTTGACCGTGGACTCGAGGCGAGTACGCGGTCGAGCACAGCCACACTCGGATTAACTCGAGGCTGGAATGTATACAACCGACTATACCGCCAGCCGAGAGAAAGTTGGTGGGGTTTGGGAGGCGCTTTGCGGAGCTCAACATGTCGTATGCGAGGAAGATAAGAGGGACGAACTGGCTGATAATAAGGAGGGGAAGGTCGCATGTGGAGAGCCCCATCCTTGGGGAAGATAGCTATACGCCTTGGAATGGAATGATGCCGTCGTGTTTATGCGCGGGAAATAGAGTTGATGGGAGTGAAGTGGAAGAAGCAAGTGGATTACAAGGAAAAGATGAGCTACTGGGAGGGGTGGGCGGAATCATGATTGGATGGAGCATCCGTATTTTTATCAGAGGGGATAATTCGGTCCCGGCCAATTTCCTTTAGGCCTCGGGAGGATTCACAGACGCCCCTAATCCGATTTCGGCGGGGAAAAACACTTCAAATAGAATTTGGAAAACAATTAACAACGCTAATTAATAGATCAAAGGAAGCCACTTAGTGAGGAAGCAAGGCAAGTGGCTGATATTCTATCGAAAACAACGGTTATATCAAGGAACAAAAAAAATCGAGGCTGTCCATCGAAGGGTACTCGAGAAAATATTTTTCAGGAGTGCCATCACTCAACTACAAATTTGTACGAGTATTTGCAAAAGATCGCCCAATGATCGCCCAAAAGTGAATTTAAGATCCACGCACACGAAATAATAGCTTAACACACGATCATCCTTAAAAGCATTCCTCCCATCAAGTCCGCCTGATTATTCATGATAGTCGATAAGGATGAAAGACGATACATGATTAAAAGCAAGTACCATTCCCAAAAAAATAGAAAATTCTCCAAATATTAAATCTTTGTGATTGCCTTGCGTTTCACGGGCCTACATTGATAATTGAACCCTTTAATTAAAAAAAATCAAAGTCATCCACAAACTCTCATTCAATTTTTAACTCATCAACATCACGATATATTCGACTCAATTCATACGACAAATGGTTTCACGTAAGAATCATTTTAAACTCACAGATCTGTAGGAATAGCTTTTATAACGCACACAGCTATGAATGTACGCACGTAAACGATCATACAATATCCAGCAAGGACGGCCCAATAGTCCCCAATTGAATATTTCATGGCATTTAAGTCAAAATTTATAGCGCAAAAATGTCTCGTATATATTTCTTCCCATGAAATAATAATAATGATAATATTGATGATTAAAAAATGGAATACTATATTAATGGCATCAAAAATAGACGCATTACATCAACAGTGAAATAAAACCAATTCGAAGAAGAAAAGAACACCCTCGCTAGCGTCATTTTCAAGCAGATGCCCACAAAGAGACATCCGATGATTTCTCAAAATTGTACCTGGAGCATTACGCAGCACTCGCTCATGTTGATGTGTAATTACTTCCTCTCTAAAGGGAATTATTTACCGCTACATATGTTGATTTCCTTCCCACAAAGAGCAGAGAAAGAATTTTAGCTCTAAAACTAGTCTGCGATATTTAAATGGAATAAGAGAGAAACAATCGATCCTCTGAATTTCTAAACGAGGTCGGGCTATTTCCATCGCCAGGGCTATCGGATGCTTTTCAAAGCGAGAAAACTAAATAATCGCCAGTCAGCCAAAACTTCACTCAACCTTCGTCACGAACAACCAAACGAGCTATTAACCGAAAATTCTAGCCTTTATACTGCAGATGGAATACCTAAAAGAATACCATTGCCTAAGTAAGAGGAACACTACAGCAGGTTTTAATTCAACAACGCCAGGAGTTCCTGCTCCCCATAACAATCAAATTAAATACAAGAAAAACCCCTTGTAGTCAGACGCGGTGGCGGCGTGGTAAAGTCCTCCGCCGCCAAACCTGAGGTCGCGGGTTCGAGTCCCGCCTCGGTAGGTTTCCCTTATACAGGGCATAGTTATACGTGTAGGTTAAATTTGATTAATACCCCCATTATGAAATGGCCAATATGAGCTGTATTCGGTGGTTAGGGAATAAAATTTTAAAGATAATCTAAAACTTAATTAGGAATACTTTTCACCATGTTAAGATGCGGCGAACTGAAGTAGGGTTCTCATGGTTTGAGAAGGTATCGCATTGACTGAAAATTTTCTGGGATAGCAGGGGAAAATAAAATGATAATATGAGAGAATTAAATAGTGAGATTCCATGCTCATAATAATTCCTTGAATCATTACGCGTACGAAAGAAAAGTTTTAATTATTCGTGGACATTCCCTTAATATAGTACGAAGAGAGCGCATTCCAAAAGCAGAAATGGCGAAAAATACTCCAGCAGTCATTTTCATCAAACAACGAAAATGAGAAAAAAAACTAGGTTAAATTTTCTTTAAATTGGGTCACGCAGGAAAATAAGGAAATGTAGAACGAGAATTCACAAACCATGCGACTCGATATAAAAGTTTCAAAATGATAAACAAGATAATTGGGCCCGTAGACATTTATTTGAATTTTATTGGCATGATGAAGCTCATACAGAACAAGGGTATACAAAGATAATACCAGCAAGGCAAGAAATGAGAAGATATTTGCACAATGCACAAAAATCAATTAAAAAGGCCATTAAAAGCTGAAAATCCGAGTGAGAGAACATCATACAGCGGTTTAAAATTTAAAATGCTTAGTTAAACATATTGGAATAAAAAAGCAGACAAAACCAGCACGGTACAAGAAAACAGATTAGTTATATAGCGTATACTTATGAAAATAATCAGAGAAGTTTCGTTTTAACTGTGAAATAATTGAGGTTAATACTGCTTTGGATTAAGAATCGAAAACAGAATATTAAAGAAAAATAACGCCAACATTCACGAGAACCATAAACAAAGGGCAATTCCATTTTTTACAAGTAGTCCGTGAAAAGCCAAAATTTTTTAAGAAATTAGTTTCAGATAAAAATGAGAACTTAGAGCCCCATAAAATTCACCAATCTAGGTCAGAATACATAAATGCGGAGTAACGGTCAAAAACTTCATCTTCGCCACTCGACAATTTCCAGCATTAATAAATTTACACCTCTTCTAGAGATAACCAAGTCATTATCAACGAACGTCTAAACAGCTGATTCCGCATAAATGAGAGCAGCATCGTCTTCTCAATGAAACAGCAAGAATGCGAACCACACAGGGATGAGAAAGGAGACGAGCACAAAACGAAAGCTCAAAGGCTTCACGATGCATCAAGTTTCGGTCGTAACTCGGTGAAGGTCGCTGGGAGACCACAAAAACCAATTGGACATAATTTTCCCACGCACTCGGCCACCACCAAGCAAGAAAACAACTCAGCAGAAACAAGAGGATGAAGCCAATTCGCAAGAAAGAAGAATATTTGTGTAGTACTACATTGGTTCACTTCTGCCAAGAAAAAAGTGTACTACTAAGCTGGAAGCAATCAAGTCATCTATCAGTCGAAACGTGGCACCCAATCACCGACTCGTATAACGTCAACTGTTAACCAACGACAACTCACGCACGAAGTGAAGAAGTCCTTAAAGTATCGCTTTTTCTCAGAAAGCCTTGCAAAATTGTGCAAGACATAGTTTTAAAAAGTTCTGGAAGATTTTAAAGGCGCATTAACTGAGGGAATTAAATTTAACTTACTTAATTAATTCGTAAGATTCATAATCACGATATTCCTACATTATCATTAAATGCTGAAAATAAAATTTTTGGCTACAGACACTTTTAATTTAATGCAGAAAATGTTGTAGGCGATCTCGTCACCACCACTACGCCAATTTAAGGTCACAACATGTTTTCATAAAATCCAAGAAATCCAAGTGAAAAATTAATATTCACATTGAAAATGGAAAATTTTGAATCTGAAAATGAAAATAACAGTCATATCAAGTGGGCGACCAAGACGCCACGCAAGTTTACCCAAGTTACAATGAATTTAGCAAAAAAGTATTCCCCAATTGTGCGCTTCAATGAGTTTATCCAACATCTACCACCGTATCCTAATTCATAAGATACATTGAAAATGACACTCGACTAAATTCATACAAGCACAACCTTGATAGAGTCTGAAAAGGGCGACATACAATACAATAAAACACTACAAACATTGGGATAACTCAATGTAAGTATACCAGGACCAGCCACGGTGATAACTTGACGGGAGTCACCGGCAATGCACAAATTGTGCGAAAAATCCATATTGAAAAAATAATTAGCCTAGACCGGGATTCGAACCCGGATGTAGCCCTCAAATTTCCACAGGGGAGAATGACGCCTAGATAGCGTAACTGGCTAAACTCGGCCGGAGATCGAGGGAACCGGCTTCGTATCCCGGTCTAGGCGAATGATTTTTTTCTCTGTGGGTATTTCACACAGAGATAATTCAGCCTGCTAAAAACTAAAGTACTACGTTCCTGCCTGCCCATCCATAACTACGATTTCGATATTGAATTACAGTGTTGTACATTTATTTGAGGATACACTCGCAACCTAAATAGTATTCGGCGTGACACCACTAGTTATCAAGATATTTTTATAACAGAAAGGATTGACGGCATCACTATTTGGAATTATGATGGCTGCATTCTCACGTTAAAAAATAGTATCAGCTTCCTTGTCTTGATAATGACGAACTAAAATTGTCGAAAACAAGGTCTGGAAAATAAGAAAGTGTGGAATTGACTAGAATTTCGATTTCTTCCAGAGAATGAAGACACCAATTTGTTTACAAGGACTAGAATTAAATTAGACATGCCCTTGGGAGTGTAATAGAACCTACGGCACAATCCACTCGGATATATCACTCTTTATCCTCCTTATCAATGCGCCCATCCGTAAGTGTCGCGGAACAGCCTGAAGGGAGAGCGCACAAGAGAAACCCACGCAGCCAAACCACTCGAGGAATCTTCGAAAATGGAGATGGGAATACTAATCGATAAAAGGGGGTGGGCGAATGCAGCACGCATCGTCTGGCAAAAAAAAAGAAAAACTCGCGAGTATACACGGCCGAAAAGAAGAGCACGCTACCAGCGAGCGAGCAGCCGTGCGCGAAAGGAATGGCTGACAATGAGTACTGAACCGAAAAGAACTACTTGTAGGAACGCTACTTAGAGAAGAGACTAAACAGAGGAGGAGGTGAGCTCCGGGGGACAGAACATCTAAATTTCAATTATCATCTGTTCAAAATTAGTAGGCCCAATTTCGTTTATGTCCTTACGGGAATACTATGAAAATTTTTCAGCATAACGTAATTGAGGCTACTTAAATTTGATTACTAGTTTACATTTCAAAATAATGGTTATCAAAATAATAGTTATCAAAGAGTCGCTATTGATGGCTCCGAAAGAGTTATATTCCATCTCATCAAATATATTTTCGCGTCGTTCAAAAGAAATGCGTCAACCAGAGTTTTTCTTTGCACATTTATACACTACCCTTTTAATTTTTCCCAAACATACAAAAATGCATCGATGTTTTCAATTAAATAGGAGTTCATAACTTACGCCGCGCGAATATTCGTAAACTTTTATACGTTTCTCCAACTGCCATAAAAATACTGAAGAGAGCTACGAAAGTTTTTTTTTTAACGTTCTCTTATAACACTTACTTCAAGTTCCATCTTAAATATTACAAACGCTTTCCGTATTATATAATATTTTAAATGAAATGTAACTGGCAGATCAAATGAGGCGTGAAATATGATACAAATGTTCACTTTACGTAAAATGTGCCATAAGAATACCACTGAAAGAGCATTTCCCATACGTAGGCTGCCTAAATAAAGGTAAGGATGGCTTCGTAGAGGATCACCAGTCTGTTCCGTTGAAGCTTGATACTTGCTGCCACTTGGGTTACATTTTAATCGGTTTTCAAAATGTCACTATAATCGCAAAGAATGGTATTGAAGAGTTGTGAAATTGAAGGTTCACTTCATCACGAATATAAACGTCGGTTAGCAGCCCCATGTATTGCTTAATTACCTGTGAAAATCGGATCGCTATATCTGCCAGCGACGCGAGTGGAGACCTTTTTAATGCCATTTACACGTTCGGTAGGTAAAAACATACCTGAACGCTGAATGGAAAAGCCTCCATTCTAATATTCACGGTTTACTGGCATGTTTCGTTACTACGTGGATATAAGGGCGAACTTGCTGGCTTAAAAAATTGAGCAAATGAACATGGTGGTCGTCCTATATATCCGTGAACGAATCATGTTGCTGATTAAGAAAACGCCCTTTGCCCAAACATACTTTGCCATCGTTTGCTTCCATATATACACGTCGGTTTTATTGAATTTATAGCGCACGAATATTAGAAAAGAGGAACCTCAAGTCCTCCTCGAAATGTGTTGTCACACACCGCGCATTTAAACGTGTTTACAAAAGTCGCCACTCACGTCGCTGACGGACAATGTGATCCAAGTTTCAAGGGGAAATATGGCATGATCAGGTTTGTTAACCGAACTCTATATACATTATGAAGTAATCTATCAAATTCAATATTTTTCAATGCTATTCCTCGAAATTACAAGTAGTATACTGCAAAATATTGAGAGAGAAAAAAAAAGCGGATCGAAATGCGCTCAATATTTTTGAAAACATTAAAATGCGACCGAAGTGGCAACAAAAAATCAGCCTTCTAAGGGATGTAATTGGACCTCCTTTGTGCAGTCCCTTGTTAGAGCCATTCAATGTCAATCCATTCAGTTTTTGGGGGCTCGTATGGTGAATGATAAATTGAATATTTTTTCCCTGGACTGCCAGAGAGTATGATTTTTAGGAGCGGCCGTACATTTCTTTCCCGAGTCAATGCCTTCGATTTCCTGAA
The DNA here is from genome assembly GCF_921293095.1 of Ischnura elegans. Classification (NCBI taxonomy): domain Eukaryota; kingdom Metazoa; phylum Arthropoda; class Insecta; order Odonata; family Coenagrionidae; genus Ischnura; species Ischnura elegans. The sequence goes on from NC_060253.1 coordinate 96,882,216, forward strand.
ACCCAGCATTTCATTCTACAAACTAACTTCCTAATTATTTGTTGGTTCATATTCAGAGTGAGAACGTATCTTGCAGAATAAAAAGCACACATGACGAAGTACGTACTCTTCGTATTTATTGTTTGAACTCTTCACAGTACGTTCAAACTCTTCGCGATATCATCAACTCACACTCATTTCCTATAGCGAAATTGCGAAACAAGAAATTAACCATTATTCCATACAAGTAATTAACCATTGTTTCTGTAGGAAAATTGCGTGGTCGTAACTTGAAGAAGCAGTAGTTACACCTGAAGGAGGATTTAAATGACAGATAAATCCATACTTATGTCTTTTGGTTCGTGACAAGACATCTTGGGGTGACCTGGAGAATCCCGTACAGTAACACTCGTGTCAGATCGCGAGCGGTTGAGAGAAGAGATCCGACCAAGCCGGATGAACCACCGCGATTAAGAAGGTGCACGGGCGGCGAGAGGAAGGAGAAAGCAGTTTTGTGCACACAGGTGCGTTGGAGGGGGCGGGGAGGGGAAATGGAAGTGGAGGGGAAGATGATGTCACGAAATTCCTCCACACAGAAGCGGCACTCTTCCCCCCCCCCCCCCCAACCACTCCTACCTCCCCCAACAGGCACCGCATTCCAAAACACCAGCGCCCTTCCTCCGGTGAGTTTTCATGTGGAGTAGGAGTGTGTGAGCGTGAGATTGAGACGAGCATTTCGATTCATTGTGATGATTCCAGCCACGTGATTCGGTTCGTGCTAATGAGTCGTTCTTTCAAACCGTTCAAATGAACAAGGCAACCATGAGAAACAAATGAACAATCCGAACCAAATGATACAACGATCCAAAATAATATCCGAAGATTACGTTTCGTGTTGGTGTAGTTTATGTCGACGGTTGGAATCGATACAATCTCAGAAATAACGCAGATTTTATTAGATTGAAATTGTAAAAGTGCATTGCCGAGCCAATATGCTTAAATTTTAAAGAAACTGTTCGATTTTTTTATTTCCCCATCACTACCTTTACAAAAATTTCCTGAAGCATTGCCTTTTAAATTTCTCCGAGTTTAACCATTCTTGGAATTTTCCAAATGCCATTAATAAACTCGATATTATTTTTTTGCCATCACCGCGTAGGACGCAGAACCCCAAGTGTGGATTACAACTACATTTTACCCTGCAAGCGACCTACAGAGGTGTTTGTCAGGTGTTGAACCATCACCAACATTCACCAGGGGATTAAAATTTACTTCCGCCAAATGCACTAAGCAACATTTACGTTACACATTAAATACAAGGTATGGGATTAATATATGTCTTACTAATGAAAAAAATGTGCCTATGAAGCTAAAAACATGTGAGAAATACTAGGAATATTCAGAAACATGCAATACATAAGTTAGTAAGCCACACTACGGGACGACTAACCTATTTCTAAGTCCTGACGGTGAAGTTTAGTCTCTTATAGATCGCGGAAAAAGCTATATTCTAAATCTACGAAGATGAATACTGTGACTCAATTCGTATGTTTCATGGCATTGAGCCGTTCAAAACGTACGATTCACTCGTGAACGACACCGCCTTAGTATGTGAAAGAAAGAGTAGCTCTCGAAAATGGGAGGGAGGGGAAGTGGAGGGAGCAGTGTATTGAGGGGAGTGGATATGAGGAAATCGGGAGCGACGCCGTGCACGGGGACGTCTTATACGTGCACTGGGCGGTGATCGGCTTAGAGCGGAAGATGCGCCACGTCCGAAGAGCGCGAAACCATATCAGCGCCTCTCGCCAAATCGGTCGCCACACGAATCGTAAAAAAGAGGCACCAATCACGACCCTAGACGCGTACAGGGCCTACACGATTCAGGGCTTGGAAAATGGGAACTCTATACGGAGCCTCGACGGCGATAGTCCACATGCTGGCTCACCCGACGATTACAACACGTACACAGGTACCTTACCACCACCCTGAGTGAAGACCAGAATAATTATAACCTTATAACTTTTGAAAAACCACAAAATTTCTAGTTCGGCGTCAATGGGTCTGCTATTTTCTACGCCATTGAGTGCGCCCAATACACAAAACCGTTAATTCATATCGTTTCTGCTTTTGTTTTTGAGAAGCAATATTCTAAATTTTGTTTCAATACATGAGAATTAATGTTCTTGAAATCTTTAGATTGGAGGATTGTGCGAAAATAGTACGTGTACATCACAGAGCGAATCAACGTCAGCAGGCACACTAACAATTAAGGATAGATTTTGGCTTGCAGACGATTTAATACCTGTGCATATATGTAACTTCCGACTCACGATCAATTCGACCCACCAGCATGTGTTTGGAACGTGTATCCTGTACGTACGTCAGGGAGCACCTTTGCATGAAAGGGTACGAAGTGCCGACCTACATGGCTGAGGGGCGAAGTCCTCGCGTGTTAAAGTGAAGGACCCGCGTTCACGACAGCTGATTATCGTGCACATAGAAGATATTTACACATACAGTACCGAGTAATTATTACGGTAAACGGTTTAGTAATGTATTATTCACATCTAGTGTTAAGAGAAGCCCAGCTCTTTACGGTGCGAAAACGTGCAAACTGAGGAAAAAGGGGAAAAAAATATACTGGAGGTGTTCGATAATATACTGGAGGTGTATGAAGGAGAATGGAGAAAGTGAAGCGGACAGTGGCGTAACTAGAAATATGCTTTGGGGGGATGGGATGGCATAGGGTGGCGACCCCCCTCCCAGGTAACGGGGGTCCGGGAAATAAAAAAAAAAAATGATATGACTGGAAATACATTTTACATCATTTTGACACTAAAAATTTAACTTTAAGCAGATGCAGTTATTAAATTTCAAAACTAGACAATTGCTTTAAATATTTTTTTTATTTCTGGGGGATCTATCCCTTCATCCCCCATCATAGTTACGCCACTGGAAGCGGATAATGAGGAAAAGGAATATAACATGGCGATAAAATTTATGATTTGACTAAATGACACAGCATGCAAGATTCCTATTGGAACAGGTAAACACACATGCAATGCTCGAACGTACGGTATAATGAGTTCGGGCGTGATTTAACACCGAAAGCTACTCAGGACTTTCGCGCACTTGGCACCGAAAACATGACCACAAGGGTATTCGAGCGAAACAGTATTTTAAAAGCCAAACGCAATGCATTCCCTTTCTAAGGTTGATGTCTGACCAAGGCTACGAGCATAACACCTATTTGCAAAAAAACCTCTCACTGATTCTGATCCGAAAACAACCTAAAGGTTTGTTTTGATGGTTAAAATCAGACCTCATGACAAAGTATGCATTGCTATCAGAATTTTACACAACGAAAGCATAATGCCTGTCCGTGGGACGAGGCATTACTAGGACAGAAAATTCAACCTGAAAAAATGACCCTGATTAATACTACATTATCCCCAATAGAGTTGATTAATCAAGGGGAAAATTTGGAAATGTGGCTGGAAGACTAAATTCTCATTACGAGACGTAATCGTTAATCAATGTGACTCGTTCCTCGCTACGAGAATGTTGACGGTGTTTAACACTCCATCGTCCTCCGACCTCCAAACAGTCTTATCTTTACAATCACCGCCGCCCTAGGTTGATGCAGGGCTGAGGTGTTGCCTACCACGGTCATCGGTTCAAGACTCGATCGAGTATTTCTCCACTCAAGGAGCAAGCCAGCAGATCGCCCATATAACAAGGTAAAAAAATAATAATTCTCAATGGCAAAATACAACGCAACCCGTTCAACTCCTCATTTTGGTGAAAAATTCCTCATACCACACCAGAAGTAACGGTATTTATATTAATGAGAACTCTGCCAATCATTACATAAATTTTACAAACCATGCGTCATTTCTGGGACAACACAATGCCTTTTAAACATCAACCAACCTATTTTAAAGATTAGACGATATCATCTATAAATTATATAAGACTTATTAGTCAAACCCTCCACCCGGAATATTCTGCCACTATCACTTTATAACCCGTTTTAGCTGACCTACACGTGTTTTGTTAAAATGTAATTAATTTATTGATAAACTCGTTAAAATCGCACGACAGCCAAAACCTCACACTTTGGAAGCAATATCAGTAATCATTAGAATAAAACCATTCGCCTTGATTTATTCTTTCAGATATCGCAACACAATATTTTCTCGCCTATTCCTATCCTCGTTTCCGGCCTCATCAGGCCAGATGATCTCCACCACAAGTTACGAAGTTTGAAAATCCCCAACGCTCCAACAATTTTTAGGGCAATATTCCGCAATGCTACTTATGGTTTTTCCACGAGCAACCTTACTGAAAAATTTCTTGAACATAAAAATTCTCACAAATGGTTCCTAAAATTGATGTTTTCTTTGAATAATTCCCCCGAACGTATTGAATCCCAAGTACGACTAAGGATATAGAAATAAAGGATAGCTCTTTTCTGGGACTTTCCAGTACATCAGGACACCCCTTTATGGTTTGAGTTTCCACATTATACGATTACAGTTATATCCCTCTTATGTTCATCCTGCGTTCACGGAGTACTCGATTCACCGCGTTTGTGGCTGTATGGAGTTTATTTCTGGCCTCCCAATATAACCGTATAATATCCCTATAAGTACAATCTCCGCATGCGATCGGTAAAACGATGCTGGATGACTTTTCCTACATTGGCTCTCATCCTTTTGATGCATATTTCTGGGTCTTCGTCGATTACTTTTTAAGATTGAAATTGAATAACTACATCATTTTCTTACCGCTTACTATGAGCCTTTGTCTACTGTCTTAGATACCCACAATAGTAGCATTATCCCTCGTTCGACCTTATACTACTTGAATACGGTGACATTTTGAAGCTATCGAGTAAAATATCAAACAAGTTAACATAAAACTCCTGGGGAAATCCATGATCACAAATACAAAACTATGTAATAACATTGCCCGAGATGTTCTACAACGCGCTGAAAAACAATATAGGAGACCTACTTCTCGGGATATGGTCTTTAATTGCGTGTAGCCAGGAACAGCTTCCGTATTTGAACAGAATGACAATGATGAGTGACAATGATTCTTGAGAGAAACGGAGGGCCGTAATACCGTCAACAGAGAAAATGGGGTCACTGATTAATTCAATGGCATAAGATGGAGAACCCATTTTCCATGCCATGGCAATTGGAGTATGATATCGGACCTTAATTCATTCGAAGGTCAAGGGCTCATCCAAAAATGCGGCTAAAAATCGTCAAAATAACTTCTATAGAGTATCGCTTGAAATATTCACCGTAGCACACTAGAAGAAGCAGAAATGAATAAGAATGCCTACCAAAAGAAGAAAGTAAATCGTTACATACGATACTACTTCGAGAACTATAATATTTATATCAGGCGTCAGGGCGTGATATGAAGTGTTGATATTGCCGGATTCCCAATAGCTGGATTACCACAGGCAATCAAGATAGAACATCACTTGTTGCCGTGACAAACACGAGATTAACCTTTTTACAGTTTCACGAATGATTTTTTTTCCGGATAATTTAGATTGTTGATATTCATCATATTTGTGTTAACCTATAAGTCCCAGAAGTTGGTATGATAATAAGTTTCAGGGCATTGTTCTGAGTGATAGCTGCACCGATACTTTCCTTGCAATCATCTTCACGTTGAAGCGCTATAAGATGATGGCAGAAAAGTAGGCTCGGTGAAATCAATCACCCGGTTATAAACCATTGAATAACACATCAAGAGAGATTCCGGAGAAAATGAACACAACTATATGTAATAACTAATTTTAATATGAACAAATCTACTTATTTTAAAACCAGTCACAATGCGTGAACGGGAATTAGAGCTGAGAATGTAAAATACGCCGCGCAATTGGCTAACAATAAGCTTCATACCTGACCTTGCTATACAGTAGTAATGTACAAGCATATTCCACTTTCATTACGAGCGGGCATCTACCACAGAGATTTGTTTTTGTTTCGTTGAAGAGCATGATCGTCACTTTCCGCCGCGACAATCCTCGGCTGTGAGTCACGTCCATCAATTCACAGCCACGCCGACGAGGACTTGGCAATCGCTTTCACTGGGCGTGATCAAGGAATGACGGAATGATACACAGAAGCAGTGATTCATCGTGATACTGAGAGATCCCGAGAAGCGAATTAGGCCAAAAAATGAGTTGATGACGGAGCCCCTCCATAAGCATACCTTGATTAAACTACCCGGTAAGTAAAACGCTTTTGACACCTGTAATCACTCTCACATCAATCCGCACTCCAAGGTCACGCCATGACCTTACGTATAGTAAAACCTACAACCACAAGTCGAACAATGGTTTTGCATAATGCTCACTCGAATCCCTTGACATGAAAAGGAATATTAAATACGCCATAAAATACGAACCTTCTCCTCACATTCAGAGGGGCCGTTACCGAGATAACCATTACCTCCCTGATGTAAAGGGGGTCAAAATACGGAGATGATAAAATTCAAACTATTTAGGACTTGATTTAACAACCAAAATTTCATAAATAGGGAGATAACATTCCGAGGCAATGCTGGCCCATGACAGTGGCAAATATCATGGTAATCTTAAACCCAAAAGGAAGAGTAAACACATCTTGGTTTGTTTACTCTAGTCTCCTAGTACAAAGCCCAGTGGTTCCCTAAATTACCATAGCCAAAATTTAACGACAAAGTAATCTAGAGCATCATGCAAACGACTCAAATTAACTCAGGCAAATTGAAAAAAATTGCTTCGATTTTATGCCAGCTAAAAGTAGATAGGTAATGTGAATAAGAATTGCTCACATGAAAATATTCCTTTCAAATATTTTCATAAGGATTATCATGCAAACACCGTCTACAAGCTAAGTAAATGTAAACGAATGCCTACACTAATAACGATGACTTTACAGCATTTGCAAAGAAAGCATATACCTACCGGCATCAACTAAAAATGCACACAATGATGGATACGCAACTGAAATGGCATCAAACCAATTGGCGATGCGTAACTCTACAACACAATGAATAAACCAAATTAATTCAAAGATAAGCAACTGAATGTGCACCCATACAAAGTAATACAATGATATACATCCAATCCTCACAACATTAGCAAAACAGGTCAGGGAATTAAAATACAAAACCTATCACATGCATTTTCCAAGATCAAGTGAAATAATAACTTGGAATTCGAACAAAAAAAATTAAAATTAGAAATAGCACGTTCTAATAAGTCCGGTAACTAGATTTGAAAGTACCTGAGCCCTTTCCGAATTGCCAAAAGAATACTTTTAATTCCCATTGATGACTTAGTTTCTGTAATCATGAGGAATGTCTCAGCTAACGACATTATCACATACGAGAAAAGGTATATCATTGCAAACACGATAATGAAAACGTTGAAATCCACATCAACTAAATGTAGAGGATTGGTACTAACACGAACGAGATCCTGGAACCCTAAATAATAGCTTCCCAAATGATAATGGCCACCATAAGAACAGAAAAATTTCTTCACCACACAATCACATTACGATGAATAATTTCATAACTTAACTCTTTTCACCGACTTCCATGCATGCATAAGTGGATAAGGAGATAAAGTAATACTAACTACTTTGAATCATATCATAAGTCAGGTCGCGCCAAATTCACTATAATTTGTACGATACATTTATTTTCCTTCGCCCACTGCTCGAACAACGTAATCACATTACAATGACTGCAGCGAACTATCAAACGAAAGGTACACAGCGCAGACAAATAAACATACTTAAAGCATGAAAGCTATCACAAAAGCATCCCTTGGGTGATGCAACTACTTTATCATTGGGAGACAATTCGTAATGCTTCCTCAAAAACTGATGCCGAAACATGTACTTCAATCATTCAAACTTTCACAGATAGCTCAATTCACCACCTAAGCATTGAATCAGAAATGTACACGAAAATGGTCACATATAACTAACAGACCAACGAATTAATTAATTATTCACTGAACATTAACATGTATTAGCAAGTTGGCACCGCATAAATTAGACTACCTGCGGTTCTTCTTCCGTTACCTACTGTATGGGAGCTGCCTAGTACCGACGTGATAAATCGACGCAATAAATTATATTTCACGAGGAGTACTATCATACAATCAGCTATTTGATCAAAATCACTGAAATATCCTCGAAACATCTAAAATTGTAGGTGCGGCACCTATGACAACAACTTCTCAAATTCATATTGTATGGCCACAATAAACTTCTTAAAGAACATTAACGCAATGCAGGTCTATGGTGGAATGAACAATATCAAAATCACTCACCATTTCTCGAGACGTCCAGCTCAACAAGATTTTCAAGATTCTGTATATCAGCTGGCAGTCTGCTGATTTCGTTGTCACTTAGCCCAAGCCTCCTCAGACGGTTGAGGCGAAAGAAGTTCTACAGAAAAATAGTATCGACTTGTAATTCAACATTACATTAAAGAACATACATCTAATAACAATATTAATACGTTTTGCTCACCTTCGGCAGATCCCTTATATGATTAGCGTCCAAGAGGAGTTCCTCTAGACTCCTTGTATACCTCATGATATCTTCCGGGACAGAAGGGAGTGAACAGTGACGCTTATCCACTGCCTCGATCTGCCGATTGCAGCCTTTAAAAATTGGAATACAACGAAACATATTTCCTTAGGAGTACACACAAGAGGGCATTATCCAAAACTGTACACTATTGGAGTTAAGACGGAACAAAAAATCGTCCTATTTCGGAGACACAATTCACACCACCCACAACACCCATCTCAGGTTCAAACATGAAAACTGAATACGTGACGTCAGATATCCTCATGCCGAGGGATTCGGTGGCACAAAACGCAACTTCTAGTGGGAGCTAAGATATATTAGTTCCAAAATCCACCACTCCACATCACAAAAATGAAATTCTTTGATTAAATTAAAAATTTAAGTTGATTTTTTATTCCCCTGAGGCATGTAAAGATATTTAGTGTAAATTTATTGATTTCATATTTATCATTGTGAAATTAAATTAAATTCACACAGCTATTTTTCTGGCAAGCTACAGCCTGAAAACGATCTTAGCGACATCTTTTATCAATATTAAGGACCCACTATGTATGCCCACTATCGGCGCGGTCTATTTAAAGTGGCGTTAGTCGAAACTTAGTTCTAGCCTTTTACCGACCTTGAGTTCTAGCCATATTAAATTCATTTAGGTCTATTTTTTTCCTAAATATGTCTGTATCTACTGTTTAAAACACTAGTTGTTAGAAAAAATTAATAAAAATTAGCATATTATGATCATGTAATTTATTAAAGGAGATGTGTATACTTAAACAAAGTAATAACTATGGGTACTTTCCATTCCTGCGGCTCACGCTTCGATTAGTGTAAACTCACGGAAACTGGTGATAACTCTCAAATTCCTGCCCGTAATCGTTTGTTGACTTGTGTCACAACAGTCGGCGACACACACAGAATAGAACACAAAAACAGCTACACAAGTCGACTTGTGTTGATGAATGTAAAGCACTCTATGTCATCCCAACTCATGACTTTACTAGTCATTCAATGATACACACAAAAATTGTTTCTATCTCATTCTGCATTATTTTGCTGAAATCTGGTTGCATTTTTTGCCATCAAGTGAGCACCATATACCATTTTCTGTAACCACATATTCCTTATTATGTTCTTCCTCATGGAATGGTCTTTTACACACCATCCGTTGTTGCTGCTTTACAGTTTTAGGGGTTTAATGGAAGATGGGACTTTCTAGTCCCAAGTTTGTCCAATAAAGATGAATTACAATCAGTGGTGTAGCCAGGAATTTCATTCAGGGGGACGTGGTCCAAAACCAGGGTGGAAAATTTTTTACAAACAGGGTACTAAGTAAAGGATTTTAAACTAATTTTAACACTTTTCATAATCGAAAAAACTTCATTTGTCAAATTTGAAATTCAATTGTCCAATTCTTTAAAGAAATCTTTTGTAAATTAATGATTTTTTCAATATGTATAAGTGCACTGATACCTTGTCACCGACCCAGCAGCAACTCCCTACTGGTTTGTCTGTTATATCTGTATGAGCATGTGGTCAATCTGGTTGCATGTTCTGTCATCAGGGGGGTACCATTAACCATTGTTAATTTTTTTCCGTGCCCACATATTCCTTACTACGTTCTTGCTCATGACGTTGTAAATCGCACACCATTCATTAATTTTTGCTGCTTTGTAGAATAGCATACTTTCCCAGTTACATAATCCTAAGAAATTTTCTTCCCTGCTATTCTTAAGATTAGCAGAGAGGAAAAGTTGGCATTTAAGTCCACCCGAAAACAGTTTAAACTAACAGGGGAAATGTTTTTAAATGAGTGAGAAATGCCAAAAATCAAGCATTGGCTATCACATTGGCAAGAATGATGCTCTTCGTCTTATAAGGTGGAAGTTTTTTCTCCTTCAATACTTTTCATTTAGTTTACCGGAGATGATTAAATCTGCTGAATTTCCCAGATGAAAGTGAATAATTTCATTGGTGGTGGCAGTGGCCCCAGAGCGCAGAGAAATTTTTAATTTTAATCTATTTTCCTTAATTGGATTGACGTTATTAATAGAATAATCTAAGGGTGACGTTATTAAGAGAATAATCTAAGGATCAATAAAATATCCTCAGAAAGCTGTAAAACTCACCATTTTGAACTGTTTATCTTAAAATTCCGCAGTTAATTAATCTCGCACCTACCGCTTATCCTGGTGGGTAGTCCATACCCCCAAACACCTCCCCCCGCCTTAATTCCTAGTTGCACCTAAACCCCCCCCCCCCCCCCCCCAGCCTTAATTCCTAGCTGCACCCCTGGGTGGTGGTACTTTAAATACAATTGCCATGTATGATGGTATTGTTTGCCCTCGCATCATTTTTTGGCTTTTACTCTGCATGCATTTCTTGTCTCTGGACATAAGGTCTATTAATGAGTTTTTCAAACAGATTTTTTTGTAATGGCCCTCCATATTTGTGTGTGCACCCTGATGCTTTCACAAAATAAGGACTGAGTTCAAACGTGTAATGGAGATTTCACCACAATGATTTACTTGGATACAAAATTCCGGGACTGGGAATATCTCTGTCCAGGGTGAACACTACTCACTACTGCTTTCTCTTTTGCTGAGTAATCCACAGCCAGAATGGTTAACTGAGCTACTGACGGGCAGTAAGTTAATCATGGTAACAACTCTATACAGTGAGCAAAGTGTTCCACAGTACATCACTGGTCATACATGAAAGTTACTCTCAAGGAGATAAACTTGAGCAACAAATGTGCCCTGGTTTCATGCCAGTCACATTGGGTGGCATGAAACCTAGATCAATAACATTTATGAAAACAAATCAAACACCCATCAAAACAAGAAATGCTTGCATTTGCTAGGTCTTTTGCTCGTTAACTTTGGCAAAAAATATTCTCTCCAAAATTATGGAGATATCCTGGTACGGCTCTCGGTGGTTCTTCTATAGGTGCTTTGGGGTCAAAAATAGAGTTTTTAAAGATATTCAGAACATCACTCATTGCAAAAATAGGTTTAATTTATCAAGAAATCTCATTATGAACACAAGTAAAACATACATAAATATTTGATTTCCATAAGGAACTAGGTATCTAAAATCCACATGAAACAGAGGTCAAAAGAGAAGAAAAATGAATGTCACTCCAAGACTTCACAACCTAATCACTATCATGTATGGAATAGAGAGAACAATCAGCATTCATTTCTATGCTGCATTTCAATCATTATCCTCTAAACATATAAGTATAATTTTCCTCGGGCTCACTGTTGGCCCTATGAATTGGGATTCACAAGGTTGTAGAGCCCATTGAATTACACCTTGTTTATCAGATACTGAGAAAATGATTCACTTGCATCAACCAAAATATCTATTTGGAAAATGTAAAAACGATGTCTATCACTATAAGTTAATCTATTTTCATCCTGTCAATCTTCATCTGGATACTGGTGCATATCCTCAAATAGGGTAGTTTCCTTCATCAAAGAAAACAAAAGGCATTGGTTGCGATTCGTAACCCACCATTAGTGTATTCATAATATACAAATTATTTGGTTTTAGAAATGCGGGTTTAGAAGAATGGCAATGGTCAATTTTAACCGCATTTGAAAAAGGCCAGATTAGCGCCCATGCGATGCCACTCCACGTGGCGTCACAGGGACTTAGTTTCTACACGAGTAGATAGGAGTTTTACATAGTCTGAGATTACCAATGCATGCATGAGGCACAGAGCTCAGGGAAACATGTCTTAATAATCACCTATTAAAGCTGGCTAAGGTCGGAAAGTTTTCTTCGTTTGATAAGGTATTAATATTCCTTATTTAAGGCAAGCGCTACCAGCTAGTTGGGTACTCTGCTATCTGCTAGCATCCTGCGTCGTATCAGCGCTCAAAGCCTCGCCCCAAGGTCACCTCACTTGCGGCAGCGGGAACCAGAACGACGTCACACGGATTTTTCCCATCATTCCTACTTAGCCGTCGCGTTTTCTCGCGCTTGAAAAAAATTTTAACTTTTCGCTTATTTGCGAAAAATAGATATAGTCATTCAAAAATCTAAGAGGGTGAAATGCGTACTCCAGAAGTTATAATCTTTCGATTTAGACATTAAAAAAATAATAGGAAACCACCCTATTATGGAATATTTCATACAAGAAAACTATTAATTGGCATTCAGTAACTCTCTTACTTCTATCATATGCTTCTGCATGGGGTTTGATGAATAGTTTAAAGAAAGTATCCAATTGTTTCTAGTACCTACTCTAATCTCCAATACAAGTATTTGCTAGATCAGACTGATCAGGATTAAACAATTAACATATCTCAGGAGTATAAATACATACATCTCAGTTGGGTATGGGAAAGAAAATTCTGTGGTTGTGACAAGAAGAGGTGAAAGAATAAGCACTGATTATGAGGGATCTCTAAGAGACGCAAACTGGGAATCTAATGTTGTACTTTTGGCTTTGCGGGCCACTGCTAAGACCATATTGCTACTACCTTGCCATCCCTCCGTTGCCATCCTTGATGGAGTGCAATGGCCTAACACCTAGCAACATTGACCCTCGGTAAAATTGCCATAGAAACTAAAGAACCTGGATAATGTAATGGTCTGTGCAGTGGCCGGGAAAGCCAAAGGTCTGTGGTTCGATTTCTGGTTCAGGGGAATTTTTTTGTATGGCAATTAATGTGAAGTTAAGAAAGGTTGGATGGAGGGAAAGGGAATGGTGAGTGAGGGATAGGTAACTGAAAGTAAGAAGTAACAGTGAACAATAGTAAAATTACTTGCTCAAAATAATTATCTTTTAGATAGTGACAATTTCAAGAATTTCTAAGAAATCCAATTTTACTCTCTTAATTTCTAAATAAGGAATCAATTGGTTAAATTCACTATGATGGCCACTTGCAGATATTTTGCAAAATCGGAGGCACATTTCTCTTTTGCACACACTTACATTGTTATTTGTATGGTATTTGGAGAAGGCAGCCAATGCTTGAAGTCATTTGTATCTTAGAGCTAGCTTTAGGTAAGGAAGGTGTAGAGAAACCTGGCATTGGCATTAGCCTGCTCTTAATGAAAGATGTAAAGGGTACTGGGGGTCAACGTCCCATAGGATATATTGAGTCAGTAGTGTGGCCAGGATTTTCAATAGAGGGGGGGTTTGAGATTTCAGGGCCCTTCCGGGATGTATGCAAAATTCAAAGGGGGGCATGGAAATTTTTGATGTTGAAAACATAATTTTTAGGACTCTATAACAGTAATTTTATCCAAGTATTTATCAAATTATATTAGTTTTTATTCATTGAGGTCAGTGGCGCAGCGAGGGGGGGTTTTGGGGGATAAAACCCCCCCAGAGATCAAAGAAATTTTTAAGTTTAATCCATTTCACTTAATTAGATTGATATTACTAATAGAATAGTGTAAGGATTGATAAAATATCCCTCAGAAAGCCGTAATACTCACCATTTTGAACCATTTATCCTAAAATTCCCCAATTTATTAATCTCACACCTACCGCTTATCCTGGTGGGTATACCATACCCCCACACACCCAGGTATTAGCTGCACCTAAAACCCCCCAGCCTTAATTCCTAGCTGCGCCCCTGATTGAGTTCATCTTACTTGTTTATGTTGCCTCTTTCAAAAGGTCAAGAGGGGGGGTTGTAACCTGGAAACACCCCTGTGGCTACACCACTGGATGGAGTGTACTTTACTGGAAGTGTCCTTCACAAAGCACTCAGGTAGAGTTTGGGCAATCTTTCCTTCCACCACTGCCAGGATTTTAAGCCAATGCACTAGCCACCACAATGACCTGGATTCCCTTACTTCTCTCTTTTTATATCAGACAGACCCAAATAATAACAAGATTGTTGGTTAGCAAAATTTGAAAAATGCAGAGGCTAAAATAACCAGATCTCAAACTCCATTCTGAAGTGACATCAATGAGCAGGGTGGAGTGGCACACTGATATAACGTTTTCTTTTAGAAAATAGCATACCACCACATTTGCAACGATCATACGTGGTGGACTAAGTTGACCCTCTCCTGCCGGCACCTACGATAGGAAAACGATTTCCGTGCTATGAGTAGCATGAGAATATTTTAAACCTCTCTGCACAGAGCTCTTTTTTGGGGTGGAATTACCCTGGTATTTTTGTCCCTCAGATTTAGGACTCAGCTCAACGGGGTGCCCGACCCTTACCCCAGCCACTGGACTACACCCTCGAACCCTGTCATAGCATGAATCCACGGTCAACTTATTGCGTTACCCATGTTTTTTTCTACCAAACATTTTATTTGATTATCAATAATTTATTCTTCCAAAAGAATTACAAACATTTTTAAAGCATTGTGGAATTTTTAACAGGTTTCTACCGTTAATAACTAAAAAAGTTAGTAAATACAAGGTAATAAGTCCAGAAGTCCGTTATTTTTAACTCTAAAAGTTTGCTTAAAAATTGCTTATGCACAGAACAAAATGAAGAATTCATTTCAAAGTATTAAAAAATTGTAGTATGCGACAAAATATGTCATTGAAAAAACTATTGACAATATAACCACTTCACAACGGATTCTGTCAGCTAGAGCCGACCGAGAGTTTGCGTTGAAAAATCCACAACTATACCCAACGTCAGGCTTTCTATTGATGAAAAGGCCTGTCGGCTCCACCCAACGTCCAGCGCAAAAGAGTTAAGGAATGTCAGCCATTTCGCCTGATACCATCCTGTCTGGCAAGAGTATGACCCGCCAATGAGCCACACGTACATTACATACGTACACTAGGGTAACGTGTTACCCTAGTATTAAGAGAGATTTAACCTGGGAAGGAGATACAAGAGATCACAAAGAAGTCTGGGGAAGGGTTGCATTGGTATAGTGGTCGAGAGGGAATACCAGATAAAAAATCCATCATCACCCTCCACTCCAGCATGGTTGAGAGAGAAAAGTTTCGGTATTGAGATACCCCCGCATATGAGGAGCATAAGTGTGGAAGGGAGGAGGGTCAAAGGGATAAAGGGAATGGGAGAGGATGAAAATTCATTAACTGTCTTTGTGACGTTGGAAGCATGGGTTTATAACATTCCCGGGTCCAATAAGGATCCTTCGAGGGACAATCTGCAATATAAGGGACACAAAAAGGAGGAAGCCGAGGATGGGTTGTTTTGCGTACAAATCATATTTTAGAATCTAGACCAGGGAACATATGGTACATTGGTAAGTCACAGCAGAGCAGCTCTGATTTTAATTCAACGATTCATTTGCATACACATTGAAAAAAAACATACATCTGAGAAGAATACCTGCACAGACAAAAACCAAAGCTACTTAACCAAAATTCAAAGAGAATTGTAACTAACCTCTTTCAGATTTTGGTCCTCAAGTGACTCATACAAATAACAACTTTACATTTATCGTGGTCAAAGGCAACATATTTATAGATAAAAATTCTGAGGAATGACTGGTGATGGTACCAAAATTCTACCGCAGGTTCATTTGAATGTATGCTTTGCCTGGTCATTGGCATTGTGTAGTATATATGTAGCTGTCAAGGGAGAGCTTTTTAAGAGTTGAATTGGTTGAAATGCAGTAAAGGCTTGCAAGCAAAGTGCACTTTCCAGAGATAGGCAAACCCCTGAAGGACTGAACTTTTCCTCAAGAATATGTCCAGCATATGTGTGTTGTGCAACTGCCGCGGTCGCCTCCCTTAATAGGTCACTACCCTTCGCGGAAAAACTCTTACAAACTATGTATTTTTAAAAAACTGTTGAAAATTTCCAAAGTTAAGTGGGACCACTGTTGAATCCAACAGTAAATTGGGACCAATGTCAAAACTAACAGTAGGTAACTGTTAAATCCAGCAGTTATTGATCAATTCAGCAGAATTCATCATGATGACTTCAACTGATGAGCATAAAAACATCCACAAAATCATAGTTAAATCATTGAATAAAACAGGTGCTTTCTGATAAATGAAACCTCCTGTGGTTGTCTCATCTAAAATTGTAACACCCCCACCTCAATACTCCTAATGAAGGAGTTCAGCAGAGGTTTCTAATTCAGCAAAATAAAATCCATCCTTCATAAAGTAGTAAAAATAACGCAATATTATGATATGAATACGTACATACATTTTAACTATGAAGTACCTATTTACAACAATAATTATCCCCCCAAGACATGAACAATATAAACCCTTACCCTAACTCCACCTTATCAATTTTATACCAACATATTTCAGGAATTCCTTTTCAATTACCTCCAATTTCTTCATAGCATAATCTGAAATAAAACATATGCTTTAGTTATCAACATCATGCGATTCATGTTGTCAAGCTATCTAGTATTGAGTTGAGTAATTAAGCACTCACTTTTTATGTCAGCCAGCTTCTTAATTGAATCCAGATTGCCTTTGGAGGAGGAGGTGGCAAATTTTGGTCAGCCAATTTTTTAATAAAAAAATTTGAAGCCCTCCCTGTAATGGAGGACTTCTCCACCGATCCTCTTGGCTAAAAATCATCATCATCACCTTAACAATATCCCTATCCTGTCTCTCCTCCAAAACTTGTTAAGACCCTTTCTTCACTCTCACGCCACTTCTAAGGAAATTTTTTGTAACACTGTCTTCATTTTGAAATTATCGTTACGAATCCATTTCAATTAACTTTTATGTCAGATTTTACATTTAGATAAATGAAAACAGTGATAAATATTAACTTCAAGACGAGGGTCCAATTTTATAACTCTAATTTCGTAAGAAAGAACCGTGGATGGAGTTGGCCACTCTCGAAAAAAGAGTCCATACCTCTCATTTATATAAATTCGTAGCCTCAATAATTATTCAATTCGTGCTCACATTTTAAATCGTATCTTAAAATAGTATACTTAGGCTGCTATTCTGGATGGAATTGCATTATGCTATTCTTCGATATTGCAACCGATGTTGCTATAATATAGCGTATTGCAACGCCTATGCTATTTGGTATTCAGAACGGTTGCAATTCGTGTTTTTACTACACCGGAAGACGTAATTCTCAGAATAGCATAGGCCCGTAGCAATTCACTATTCTGAACGGCGTATTGCAACCGGTAGGCTTGCTATAATATTACGCGGTCTTGCAACCCTGAAAACGTGCGCATTGCGATGTCGGATTGTTTTTCTGAGGTTAAAGTAACATAATCAGTATTGAAAAATGGAATAATAGCCAAAAATAAAATGATATCTGCTTTATTTTAATTAAATAATAGTAGCATAAGTGATGAATATTTAACTAGTTAAGTGAATTGGTTAGAAATTAACATTCGAGCTTAATATATGAAGCACAAGCTTGCTTCATCGACAGTACGAAAACAATAACAATTAATGCAAAGAATTACTACGATTAGCCCAAATTTTCCGCGTTTTACTCATATGTACAACTCATAATTTTATTTCATCACTTGACTTGCTACTAAAAATATCCTCAATGTAGGCTATGAGGTCTATTCTTGAAAAATTTCAAGCTTGTGTTAACACACTAACTCGCCAAATATAATAATTGTTATAGCTTTCAATGAAAACCATATATTACCATAATAATACCATATACTTTGATCAGCCGTTCATTTCCTCAGTTGGACAGTATATACAAATATATGCAACGCGTCGAAATTATTTTCCCCACTATTCGCTACCTTCTACAATTAAAACTTAAAATTTACTAAATTATAACAGGGGCAGTCGACTTGAATTACTTGCTTGAAAACAAAGGATTTCTCCGAACACCAATAAAGTTTCCGAACAAATATGATTCACCACAAACGTTTAATGGAATATTCATGTACATCATAAACGCAATACATATCATGTGGAATTCAATACAAATTGTTTCCTCTATAGCCAAGCAAGTTATTCACACAATTAATTTTCAGTATAACGGCACAGTTCAGGGTCTATAAAAATTTCAGTTACACATTAAAATCAGCTGATACGAAAACAATGATAACTGACACAACAGCACTTTCCACACGATTCACTATCGCTAGATTCACTTTTTCACAGCTGTTCCATCATCCTCAAATTCACCATCACCTCCCTCTGCTTTTTCCAAATCTGCAGCTGAAATATCGATACTATTCCATCGTAATACATGAAAGCACAGCTGTGACGTTTCCACCTACTTCAGTTCCTAAACAGAGATTGAATACTGAAATTAGGGAGTCATATAATATAAAGTTAGTATTAAAAACGAAAGCTCCTAGTCCATACAGTAAAGCTATATCGTCACGATCAAAGCAATAAAAGTTGGTACATATTTATTTTGACATGCAACGAACAGACAGACTTCGAAGCCTAAGACAATTACGAAGAAAATCAAACATATTTAGCTTTCAATGATTATTTCGCATAACATATATCTCACGATAAAGGACCGATCGGATATAGGTAAATGATTCAATATTTATGCCCGATAAATCATCATTATAACAGTAAAATTATGACCTAACCCACCTGTCTGAAGCCATTGTGATATTATCAAAACAACAACAATCAGCTGATTTCCTAAACGAGATTTTTAAAGCGTATTATATAAATCCACGGTTTAATATAATTTTTAAATGCAAATGAAGCAATTATTTGAAATTGCAAGTCAATATTCCATAAAATACAGAAAAATATATAAAATATCTTCTCCCCCATTGGTTGCGCAAACTGTTCAGAAAGTTTTTCATACGGGAAGGGGCGGAGCTTCCAAATAGCTCGCGCAAGGAATAGCATGATGCTATTCCGAATAAAATTATTACTACACGTCATTCAGAATACGGGGTCGTTGCAATAATGACCCGAAGAATAGCATATGCTATTTTTTGCAACGCTTATCCAGAATAGCAGCCTTTGAACGGTTTTGGCAGTAACCACTGTTTATCCAAGGTAGAACTTATCGCTTAATCATAATCACTCCGCGTTCCTTTAATTTCAGGCGCTAGGTTTTTTAAATTACGCACAGATGGAAATAAACAGACTAAGAAAAATATTTATTATTTATTTCTATATCCGTTTCACATCGCGTTTTCAATTTGAATTAGAACATCAACGTTTTTCGTAATTCACTGATGATGTCACTGAATGCCGCCTGGGAGCGCTGCTCGTCTCTAGGCTCCAAAGCATGGGGACTGCATAGAGGAGGGTCCAGTCTAGTCCGAATCATTTGGGACCGCTTCGGAAACTTTATAATCGGTTTTCAAAAGTGCTCGCAGGGTGGCGATGAGGAGAGAGCGATCCATTCCAACCATCTATTTGCTCTAAATATTTATATATTATTTATTATTAGAATTGAAAATTGTGAGTAATATAATTTAAAACTAATAAATTTGATAGAGCATATAATTTAAGTTTTGGTTAATGCCTCATTTCTCTTCTCAGTTCGGATCGCCATGCCCGTCAGCGACGCAAGTGGCGAGTACATTTAAATGCGCCATAGGTGACAACATGTTTTGTTGAAACTGAAGAATCATATTCCGTGCTCCAAAACTCGAAAACATAACATTACGGTATCACATGTGCCTCATTAAGAATGATAACACGATAAGATTTTGATGAATGTTAGAACGGCTGAAACGTGGTTGTAGTTGGTGGTTGTGCTCTTTGTGACTTATTAATTGTTAATTTGTAATGACAGTGCTGTTTATGTCGTGTCGACTGTGCGCTTGGAGTTCAGTGCCAACGAAGCGGTGTTTAAACACAAGTCTGATGTTTGAGATATGGGCGTAACCTCAATTCTAATAATATGTGAACTGAAGATCCTTCATTTGTGTTTTAAAATATTCCGCTGTCATCCTAATAATTTTGTTCCTCCGCGATTAGAGCTGCCTGTGATGTTGAGTTAAGTAGTGCAGTCCGAGGATCTGTCGCGAAATATTGGGAGAACGTTGTTCCGGAATACAATGCGGTTATTCGATCTGTATCTGTGACCAAGAAACCTATTTATTCTTGTTGATGAAGCCGTCACAATGGCAGATTATCACTGCGGATTACAATGTGTCATCGCTGAAATCAAATCTGGTCAAGAATTTCGCTTGAAATTTGTACTAAACGGAAAAGAGTATATTTCATCCTACATAGAGAAAGAAAATTGTGCCTCTAGAAGTATTGCTAAGCTTCTGTCAACTTCAGATGCATGGAAGGCTTCCATTTGGAATGTGGTATCTGGTCCTCCCGGTTTAGGATGCCGTAGTCGGTATGTTACTGATATCTGGTGCCCAAGTCCCAATGAAGTGGAGAAACTGAGGTTGCCAGAGCCAATTTTTTCTGTCGTGTGTAAAATTTCACATTTCTTGGGAAAAGACTTCTTCATATGTGATGTGGGTAGGGAATTCCCCAAGGACGTCATAATATTACCTCGATATCTTGTGTGTAATGCTTCAGGAAATACTTGTCCTAAAGTTGGAGATTATGTATTGGTTTCCGCGCTATTGATATTGGATCTTGTAGATGGTGTGAGAGTGAGTCGTATGATTCCATTTTGGGCATACTGGGATAGTTCGAACTGCTCTTTGGATAGTACAGGTCTTCTTAATGTGGTTGAGGTAATTTAATTGTCAATGTAAAATGTTATATTAAGATAATATGTCACAATTGTCCACATGCGAAGTTGTACATTTGAAAGTCGAAAGCTGGCATTTCGGTGTGTGTCTAGAGATGAAGACAACATTTTTCAGTATATTGGAATCCATGATACATTATTTCGTTTCAGCGAGGCCCAGGACATTCAGTTCGGCACATTCCTGACCAGATACCTTGCATGTGGGGTGTTGTTGAGAAAGTGGCCAAGAAAAGCCTTAACGTTTATGTTCCTTGCGTTGATTCATCTGTGTTGGTTCCGAAAAATGTTATTTTTCCTCATGAGGGCGACATTTTGGAAGAAGATTGGCTTCAGTTATGGCTGTCTCCACAGGTATTTATTCATAGTCTCTTAATTCTGGTTTCTCTTTTTTCCTGATAAAAGGTTATGTGTGAATATCTTATGTCCTTTGGTGAAAGAGTCTATAAAAATCGATGCAATAAAACTACTTAACACGTTCAGTCTCAATGGTGGTGGGGTAACTAACTGCTAACTAACAAGATGAGAGTTCAAGTCCTCCCTGTGTTATTTGTTTTAGCACTCCCTTTGCATGAATATGTTCGTGTGTATTTGAAAAGACAGTTGTAACTGAAGAAAAGATCGGCCTAGAGTTGCTTAAGTAATTTAAGCAAAATTATTATTATAATTATAATTCACAACTATAAGCATGTAAAATTAATCCCATAGAACTTGCTACCTTCATGGTGGTGAAATTCATCTTAATTACAAGGCAAAATATTCTCCTGTTCCGGGAATCAAACCACAGGTCTTGATTTTACAGGTTAGAAAAAATAATTTAGCTTGATTCACATATTGCCTCAGGCCAAAATTTGATGTTTTACGGAACCATGTTTTTGGTGCAAAATTTTCTAAAATCTTATAGTTTAGAGAATTTTCACTATCCCTTGTGATATTTTTCAATAAGTATTTGGAATCCTCATGACTTGCATTGTAAACCTGCAAATTTTCATAAGAATTGGATGAAAAGTGTGGCTGAGACAAATTATTTCCATCCTGAGATACTGTTGTTTTCAAAAGTATGTAGACATCCAGGAGTCCCACTTAACTGATGGGACTGGGTCGTTAAAACTTGTGAGGTTGGTACATAAAGTGACCTGCATCCCTCACTCAAATGCCACCAATAGCCGACAAGGACGGAGGTGGACGCGACCTTGCGACTGAAGCTGGAGTCAAACTGCAGGAGCATGAGCCCAATCAGAATTAAGATTAGTGGATGGAATGTACTGGGGTAACTCACGTCCACACTCACGTTGGGCTGTCAGAGTGTTTTCTTTCGGATTCCGTGGCAGGGTTTTCCTATCTTTAGATTCATATTTGGACTCACCGTTTTGCTCTTACCAGTATCGCACTGTGGCCGAGTAGGTCTATACTGTGTGCGGTAATTGCGGTAAAGTTCTGGAAGGGTTCGAATCCGAAATTATAATGCCTTTTTTACTTTTTAAGGGAGACATCCTGAACATCATCATGATCTCTGCAGATGGCTCAAGAAAAAGTTACTACTGATTTTTTTTAAATGACTTAAGTTATTAAAATGATGAATTTATCTATGCTAACACATTTCTAAACAGATTCATTCACGGTGAAGTAATTACCAGGGGAGGTGAGAATGGTATTATATTCGTGTATTTTTGCCTAATTACTATCAAATCTCCTTTGAGTGTAATTCCTACACATACAGGGACGCCGACTTGCAAAAAATATTGGGGGGCCTAAACCGGGGATCTTGCCCCGGGAAATTTTATAATTAGTGAGTTTTAAGTTTTTTAAGCATTTTAGAAGAGTTTAATGATACATTAGAACCCTGTTAACTCGAATATCGAGATATGGACACTCCGGGGAAAATCGACAAGCCAGGTACATTTTTTCCTCACCCCCATAATGAATTTTTGAGGGGGCTCGGGTCCCCTCATACTTTATGGAGTCTGCGCCACTTTACACATAGTCATTAAAAGTCTCACAA
Organism: Ischnura elegans; assembly: GCF_921293095.1. Taxonomy (NCBI): domain Eukaryota; kingdom Metazoa; phylum Arthropoda; class Insecta; order Odonata; family Coenagrionidae; genus Ischnura; species Ischnura elegans. The sequence continues at coordinate 96,905,387 of NC_060253.1, forward strand.
AATAATCAGATACACTCATATTTGAAATCAATTTAATGACCTTATTGTAATAAAAATAATTGCAATTTGATCGATAGTCATAGTTTTTAAATTTCTAGTTCTTCATCACAAAAAATGTGGGAAATAGCGTGATTAAAAGCACCGACGCTTTACTTTCAGTGAGTGTGGGAACCAGGCCCCGCTCACTAGGCAGATGCTAACGAATGCCTGAAGATGTCAGGGCAGTCGCCGCGAGCAGCGCCTCTGGCGGCTCGGCTCTGATTAAAGCGCGAATTCGAAAATCCACAGGGGAAATCCTTGTACTTAGTTTATGTCTTTATTGGCTGAGATTTTCCTCTCGCTATAATGCCGCAACATTGTAGCAAGAGGCATTCACGTTCATGTTGTTCACCGGCTGGGAAACGAAGGTAGCAAAGATACCTGTACAATTTAAATAAGACTACCAGGTGACTTCGTTGACCTACAACACTCTTTTTCTCGACGTCCACTGTCAGGGCCGGCTCAAGGCAAAATACTTACCACGGAAAACTACTGTTTTATCGCCCACCTACTCAGGGTTTTGGCATGAGATATCCCCGAATTACATCGGGTTTGGTATGGAATAACCCCCAATCAAATTTGGTCGCCCCCTAGCTACGTCGTCCGGCCCTGTCTACTGTCGAGACTAAGTTAGCAGTTAACTAGAATACCATGCCTTTACATTAGGAATAGACAAGTTATAATTTAATCATAAACTACATTGCTAAATTAATAGGCATAAATAGTATTTAGAGTACACAATGTGAGGAAAATCTCAGTAAATGGTATTGTATGCAATGAAACCAATAATATGAAAGGAATCAATTCCAAAAAAGAGGAAATAGACTACCACTATGGAAGAAGGAGGAGAGGAAGCGCAATCCTTTACCTCCTTCCATGTTACTAACATAATATTACAAAAGATAAAGAATAAGTCAGCAATCGTTGTTTAGGAATTTATTTGCTGGATACCTTACATTAATCATGGATTTTTTTGGTTCATCCAATTTTATTGCTTCTCTATGTTAGTGTCCACTAATTTGAGAAAGAAAATGATTTACATTACTACAACATCGTTAATGGCGTTACTCACTGAACATGCGAGAGTCACAGCATCATTTAACGAGCCAACCTAATCAAATTTGGATTTCTTGAAGAAGTCACTATTTCTTCTTTTGTCCTTCATCACGATATGAACTGATGGGATTCGCAGGCACAAAACTTCAACTTCACCAGTCCGTGGTATAATCACTTGATGCATCTCTTTCAAAGTCCGCTATTCATATTGTAAAAGCTCGGCACCACTCCCAACGAGCAAGAAAATACTCCGGAGTACAGGTACACGCACACAAAAACAAGCAATAATTAAATAGCAGCGCGTAATGGGATCAAAATAACGATACACACTGATACACATGCATCACTGTTTCCAAAACAAACTATGGAATTCATCTGGGTAACGACAATTCGATCCTAATCGGTGAGCATCTCTATCGATAGTGTGAACCCCTATCGATTGTGAGAGCCACAATCAATCATGAGACATTCTATCGATAGCTGCCAAATAAGTCCGAGCCAGATGTCTCCACCGTCGAAAGAGAGATAGAAAGAGGGCCAAAAGCTATACTATAGGGCCTTATGGGAGTGAGCGAGGCCTGGTGGGAACCACTATGTATTAGTATAAGGTCCAGTTGGAAATAAATTGGTTTCTTCTCATTTTGCCCTTGGCAAATTATGAAAAACACCATTGTCGGCTCATTTATCCCACCTAAATATATCACAGCAAACTCCTGGTACCACTTTTTCCACGTGCTGAAGACCAGAAATTCAGAAATCCTTTGGTCCCAAGCTTTCCGGATTTGAGGTCCTCAACTGTATTTTGATTTCATAAAGCTGAATGTTAAATTCATCATTCATTATTTGCAGACATTATGACGTATATAACTACATATATTGAGAAATGGAGTGTCAGAGAATAGATGCCCCTGGACTAGTGGTCTCTTCAGCAGATGCATAGAGGGTAGTCGCATCGAGGTGAAAATGTTTGGGAGGGCTAAAGCCTCCAAAGCCTTCCCCGTGGCTATGTGCTTGATGATTCTTGTGTCCACAGAAGAGCCAGAGAGGGTGTAGCAGGCTGGCGGAGGTGAGTGGCTGGGTGTGCAACTACTGCTGCTGGTCTGGGCGCGCTGCATATGATGGATACCTTGGGTGGAGGCTTGGCGAGCACTATGTGAAGCATACGGTGCAGCCAAGGCCCCAACCAGAGCAAGCCACATTGACTGGTAACGTGGGTGCTGACGTTGTGAAGCCCACTGCCACGCCAGCTAGCAGAGTGGTTGGTGATGTTGTGAGGCCCCCAGCTACTTGCAAAGGAGTTGTTGACATTACGACACCCACCACCACCTCAACTACCGAAGCCGGCGATGTGGGCATAGGCAAGGTATTGTTGGTGAAGGAGAAGAGCGGCATGCTGCTCTGTGGGCGAGGCAGTAGGTGTCCTGTTGGCAAGCACGTGTTCCACATGGGCCTGATGACTGTGTTTGGTGTGAAGATGGCGTCCATCCCAGGAGTTAAGATGACCGAGCTTGTGGAGGAAGGTGAGGCCCTTGAATAATTCTTCTGTTCAAGACTCTGTAATTGTTGTTTGCATTCAATGGAACCCAAAGTGGTGGAGCAGTTGACATATTAAGTCTTATTGTGGTAGATGTTGCTTTCTAGTGGTCACTATAGGCACTGAAATTTTGCTTGGGGAGGTATTGAATTCAGTTCATCTCTACAATTTTCCTATCCATTGTTTTAAAACTGCCCTAAAACAATGCTCTTCTGACCAAGTCCATTATACTCCCCTCATTCTACATTACATTAACTTCAAAATTTGGTCTCCATCTCTTCTGCTTTCTGAAAATGCTACATGTCTAAGTCGTCTTTGCCGACCGTAAAAGGGTTCTTGGTAAACAAAGCAGGGAACAAGTCCAAATGCTCATACAAAGCAACTCAACTTTATTCAAGCCAAGTCTTACACTCCTATTCCGCTGCCCAACTACAACTGCCTCCCCTAGCCGCCGTCAGCCCACGTCCGTCGAGTCGCCGCAAGAGATCGTTTCCCAAGCAACTCTTCGAACGCAAAACGAAGTCCGTTTTGAGGCGGCTCCCTGTCATCTGGCAGCTTTTATTAAACTTAATGAAAGCCACACTTACACATGTGTATTTTTACAAACATTTTGCTTGTTTTTATGAATTGAATTGTGTGAAGAGGGCAGCTGGTTAATATGTGTTCCAATTACACTTAGAGCACAATTACAATCTCCTTGTCATGATTTGCCTATTGGATATAAATTGCGAGGCTCTGTCATGATGAATTGTATGCAATCATGCAGTTTTGCTGTTGTTCCTTCCATGCAGGCTCCAATCTTGGTTACCGCATGAATCCTGTGAACCATATGCTGAGGGCCGTTTGGGTAGGGCCTGAGGTGGTGCCATTAGGGAGCTTAGACTTCCTCCCTCAGATGAATGATTGGGTGGCCTCAAGGAAACTCCGGCAGGAAGTCGTCCAGAAGATGGTATGCTTTCATGGTATTAGAGATAGGATATTAGTGTGCCCCTTATTTTCCATTGCATAAACTTTTGACCTCTCACCTCCTGATTTAAAGAAGAGTATTTCTACCTGTGTGGAATTGAGCGTGAGTTTGTGCGAAAAACCTGCCCAGATTTAAATCATGGCTGTGACTGCCGGTGTAGGAAGTCCATGCAACAGTTTGGTTTGTCCATTTATAGTTTTTAATTGTTTCAGCATGTATTTGAGTTGCTACTCTAGTATATCGATCAGGAATTGTCAAGAGGACTTTAATTTAATTTAATTATTAATAATTATGTAAATGTAATTGAGAATTTAGTGCAGAAGGCCAAAACTAGGAAAAAATACCATATAACATTAAAATTATGGAATATTTTTATAGTGTTATGGAGATAAAACTTATGGCCAGTAAATATCTGATCTGTTATTCGTGAGATTGCATAGTTTCTGATAAAAGATTATGTTGAATGTATCTAAAGGGCATTTCCCTTGGAAATATTTGATACAGTGTGGTAGGAGAAAGCTGCAATAGATTGCAAATGAGAGAGGATCCTAAACAGTGCCAGAGAGAAGCTTTTAATCAAATATCAGAAAAAGAATGTTACAGCGCCACCAAAGTACCTTTAACAGAAGAGAATATGTTAGGAGAGATGGAGCACTATCAGATGAAATACGTAATTGAAGGAAAAAAATCAACCAGAGAAAATGTCCTACGAACATGAGATTCAAAATATTTCACCCAACTTCACCTTTACAGCTGTGTGTTAAAGATTCTGTAGCCATTTTTAGGTTTTATCAAGTGCTAATAGTCTTTATGTTCTTATAAAGAAAGTTCTCAAATACTGCCTTGTGTACACATTTTGACTGAAGTTGTTGAAAAACGCATTTCTAGTTGTGATGTAGGTATTTGGAATGGTATCTTAGTCAATCGAAAATCAGCGAAATAAATGCACTAAAGCGCAAGCACTACCAATGAAGTTGATTATGGATTTTGATGGTATCAATGGTGGAATTCATAATTTTTTTATAATAAGAAAAACGTAAAAAGGCACAGGATCCTTCCACCTACCACCTTTTTTTGAGATTTATAATTAACGTAATATATATTTTCATCCCTTTGTTTTTACTAGGTAGTTTATATTTCCATTTGACTGAGAATCGTCTCCTTCATTCCATTTTCAATTACCCTTTTTACTTTTTTCACTTTGCTGTGTCAAATAATTTATGGGCACACTTTCGGTTCTGATTCTGCCTCCCTGAACGATTATGGGGAGAAAGAAATCAAACTAATTATCTAGGAAAAGCTGCATTTTGACAGGCCTAGAAGTTATTTTTGTTAGCATGTAAATATCAGTTTACAGTAAAATTCTGATAAATGAACCTCTTAATAAATAAATTAAATTAATTAAAAGAACCTTTGATATGCACAACCTCCATTTTATTACTTAATGAAGTATGTAACCAGTTCGGAGAAGCATTTCCATTTTTCGAAGTTCTTGGTTATAGAGGAAGCTGCCTGGTTGAGCTATGGAAAAGAGCTTGGCAGTACATATTTTCAGGAACAGTGAGAAAACTTGTTGTCTACTTTTTTCATTCGACACTAGAAAATGGATTGTACTCCTACCATTATTCAATTACATCTTGTGACCTAGCAGAAAAATTTTTGTGATTTGTCCACTTTGACAATTCTAGACTTTTTCGTGGACATGTCTTTGAAATTTCCAGATCTTGGCTGGTAAAATTACCTTCGGTTCTTGGTTCAAACTAGTCTCAGCCTTGTGTAATTAGGCCACTGCTGTTTTGAAAATTTTGTCTCACATTTCAAACGTACGACTTTCATTCCTCTGTTGGTCAGGTGGCAGTCTCACAGCTACCCAACTGCAGTTCTGGTTTCTTAATGTGAAGGTATATGTATAATCCCGGCTCAGCGAAATTCATTAGTCCAATGGCCACAGCAGGGATGCCGACTTACAAAAAATATCGGGGGGGCCCAAACCGGAGATCTTTCCCCGGGACATTTTATAAGTAGTGAGTTTTAAGTTTTTTTAAGCATTTTAGAAGAGTCATATGATCAACATTAGAACACTGAGAACTCCAATCTCGATATCTGGACACTCCGGGGAAAATCGACAAGCCTGACACTTTTTTCCTCACACCCATAACAAATTATCGAGGGGGCCCGGGCCCCCTCAAGCCCCATGGAGTCGGCGCCACTGGGCCACAGGTATAAAAACCTTGGGCACAGAGTTCTTGGTCTTCTTACATACCCATGTTTACTCAGCTGCTTCCCTAAGTAAACAAATCAAGGTCTAGCTAGTCTAGCCCTTATTCCTCTATAAATCGATAGCAGCTGATGCTGGAGGACATTTTGAACCTTTTCAGTTCTTTGCAAGAAATTGTAAAAAAAAGAGCGGTGCAACAGCATTGGTTAATTTATTTCAAATTTTTTATGCCTCCATTCTCACTGGCAGCAGTTGAATCTACTGAGTCTTATGCTGCGCAGGTCTCTATTACGTAGTTGAACTTTGTGATCTGGCATCATCATTAACTAAGATTCTGATAATCTTTTTATCATATTAGTAAAGTAATTGAAATACAGTAGAATCCTGATTTAACGTTTTTCAGGGGGGACAACATTTAAAACACTAAATGAGGACCTGCCATTTTTTTCAGGTTTTAGGGTCTGTAATGATTGGAATGGCTTTTTATGAATAAAAAATATAATTTTAAGTAACTAAAAGGTGCTGTATGCAGCAAAAAAATCATTGTTTAAGTGTTCTCTGCCCAATGAAGGTTGGATGATAAATCAGCTAAAAAATGGGTAGTAAAAATAAGTAATGAGAGGATGACAATTGTTTTAATGAAATATTTTAAGAAAATTATAATATGCAAAAACTTAAAAGCATTCCCACATGGAAAATAATGTGGGCATCAGTGATTCCATTTTTATGCATATTTCAGTGGTCTCGATGAGCTTTTAAAATTTTTTCTGTAAAAGTGACATGTATGGTAAAGCATTTCTAATGTAAAGAAAAGGTGTAAGTAGGTACCTACTCGAAAAATCGTCATTGCATCAATAAAGATGAGTGAAATAAAGGGACAGCAGAAGATCGCTAATCCCGAATTCTTAACTACCGAATATCTAGTACAAGGGAGGTTTTCTGGAATTTTGCCAACTTAACGTTTTCTGTTGCCTGGGCAAAACGAGGGATTTATGAGCCTTTAAAAAGCCTCCTGTGCGCACATTTTGGATTTCGAGGTCATCCAAAAAAAGAGAATCTTATTTCTAGTATGCGTACAAGTCGATGGTGATTCTACTCGATGATAACACCAGATTCGTTGTCATATATCCGCGGCCTCACGCAGGTCGAATGGAGCCGGGAGAAGTTGTTTACGCGGCGCGCTGATCACCTTGACTCCGACTCACCTTGTTTCTCGGCAGCTTCGAATGAAATTTGGTTGGACCTTGAATAACGATTAGTTAAATTCTGTTAAGTGAAAAGGTTTAATCTTCAGCAGAACTGGATTTCATCTGAAAAATTGACAGTGCCTCTGGAGTTTGGCAATTTCGTCAGGGTTATGATGTCGAAGTCAACCACCAAGGGATACCTGCCGGATTTTCGTATTTTTCCGCGCTCATCCATTTTACCGTTAGTATGCGCTGATTTTTTTTCCACCATGAGCGATTTATTTAGATTCATGGACCGTGATAGTTTGTCAAAACTGCGATTGTCATTCTCTTTTGACATAGATTAGCACCAGATAAATATCTTTGAATCGACAGCGATATCAACCAGCCGCATGTCCGTAAATGGGGTCCGGGATATCTAAACTACGATGTAAAATAATGTAGTCCCGTAGGGAAAGAATGCTCTCACTCACGATCATGACAGGGGAAACACATCCTCGGTTCTTTCGCTGTTCCTTCGTGGAAACTGACCTTGGAATGGATTATAGAAAGAATCTTCTAGTGAACTGCGCAAATGATATTGGGCCTCCTCTTTTGAAAAGAGAAAGTAGCCGACTGGAAAAATATTGGGCTAACAATGGACTGTCCGTAGGGAGTGGAGTTGAAAGGGGCTTAAGCCATCAATTGAAAACATAACGAGAAAACCATTATTGTAGCGGCCCTCGGAGGATAACTCGTGTCATCAGTCGTCACGTATGATCGAAGTCAAGTTCAAGAAGTGAAGGATAAGGTAGTTTGAGGTTATTAAGGGATGACTTTGCTCCATTAGATCGGATCTGATACAAAAAGTGCCAGGTGTTTGGATCAGAAGGGGAGCGAAACATTACGAGAAGACAAATCACCCACCTTACGAGTTGGAGGTCCCAGCGCAGCGTTCGCGGACGAAAGCAGTTGAAGAAGCGTTCCCCGGTAGATTCTATCGACTCTTGGTAACCTTTCATGAGACTCTTCTTGTTCATGAGCAGAAATTCGAAGATTTGGATAATCATTTGCATGAACCGTCATGAAAAAACGTTAAATCGGACAAAAAAATCTTGTGCGGGAAAATTTTTTACGACCATAAATGCGGAAAAACGCAAAATGCGGAAACACGAAATACGGATAATTTTTACGTTGTCCTAATATGGAATGAATCGGGACCCAAAAAAATAAACGCTAAATGCGGAAAAACGCTAAATGCGGAAAAACGCTAAATGCGAAGACGTTAAATCCGAATCCGACTGTATATGTTAGGGTTACTCTTCAGTCCATCATTTTTTTATGGTTCAATGGTTCTTTTGATGTTTTCTTTGCTGGCAACCTTTTGAATAACTTCTGTGATGTATTTTGGAGAACAAATGGCGAGTACAGGGGAGAGAGAGGCTTTGTAGTGTTCAGGGGTTGATACTCCTATCCTTGTATCCACAGCTGTGGATCTGTGCACGGCTTACACCAAAAGCAAGGCCACACCACAGGACTGGCATGGAGTCTGCTCGAAATAAAATCATGAATATTCCATAATATACTCAACTAAGCGTGCAATCTCATTATTTAATCTTCGTTTTTTTCTTTGGAACTACAAGAACTCTATTTTCGGTCATTAGTGGCCACCTACTTGCACCATAGGGGTTATTGGTATGAATGACATCATATACTGCATGCCACAAAAATTACCGCATTCCTCCGAATATAGTCCCCCTCTGAATATAGCCCCCCCCCCTAATTTTGAGGCTTGAGTTTCGGGAAAAATAAAAAAAAATAGGTTTGAATATAGTCCCCCCCTTAACTTTCATCACGGGCATTTTTGGAAAAAAGGGGGGACTATATTCAGACATATACGGTACCTCCGAATACTGCCACCATCAAATTTTGGCTGTTGATGGATGGGACTAGCTTCAAGTGTTTGCTTCCATCACAATGGCTCACCCTGGTTGATTTCATCTGCCCTCTTTGCTTTTGACTATTTGTATTTTTAATAGGGATCTTTAAGGAGGTGATTTCTTAATCAGTTATTTCATTTCTCTCGGCCATGTCTCTTATAGAAGCCAGATTCCTGTCATTTGCGTATATTCATGTGTTGATCACATTGTGTCAATTGCTGTATCCTAGGCAGTTATTTCATTTATGATTTGCTATTGTTTCTTCTTGTCGACTCGCACGAGTTATGTATCTAGGGGTCTGGTCATCATTAAAGTTATATGATAAAACATTGTTTGTGTCGTTCTTGTTGCCTATAAAATAGCAATTCCTTCTCATATTTTCTTCTTTTGTGCCAGCTCAAGTCCATCATGGACAATTTTGAGGCTGCATCCAAGCAGAAGGGAGCTGCAGCATTGCGTGTGGAGGTCACCAAGGTAACTGTGGGGGCAGGTGACGGTGGCCCATCAGTCATGGAAGCCGTGAGGGGTGCAGCTGATGGTCGTGATGATGAGGGGCAGTCTGTGGAAGGGTGGTCGGTCGACTCAGACGAGTCGGAGGTGGACGAGCTGGAACCCCTACCCCCCATGAAAGGTTTGCTCCCTTCTGCTTGCAAGGGCACCCCTTGTATGTGTGTGGCTCTCACCTGTGTTTGTTTTGTGGTCAGCCTTTTCCACCTCGCTTGGATTTACGCTTTCCCTGCGTGGCCTCGATGGAGTTACTATTATGTACACATGTGCCAAACATTTTATCCATTGCTCTAATGAGAAGCCAAATGGTGTCTCACTACTTAGCATTTGGAGTCATGTGAGGTTCGTTGTAGTGACATTTGCTAGGGAATGTGTTCTTTATTTTTTTTATTTCTTTAAAAAAATTTATTCTCATAGCACCGAATACAGCTCATATTGGCCATTTTACATCAGGACGTTCAACAAATTGAACAATTACACATGCTCAAACAATTTTGCCCTGGGTGGGGGCAACTCTCATCACTGAACTTGAATGCTAGGTTAGCACTAACCTCCTTGGGAGTGATAAATTGTCATTGAGGATGGTCTACCACCTACAGAATTACCCAATACCACGGAGATATATCATCATCATCAACAGTCATCAATCTAAAAAATTTTTGATGTATCTCTCCTCTCAATTCTCCTGTCAGCTAGTCTTTTAACACCTACATAAATATTCTGCTTTTAGATGATAGTCAAGGAAATTTGTGTTGGAATGAAATAAAACCAGGGATCTTTTGATACCATTTTCTAGTTCCTCAATTGCCATTCTCTGCTTGTAGGCATAATGAAGCTCTTTAAAAAGTGAAAAAGTACAACTTTCATTTCTGCCAGTTCTTAAAATCATAGTTGAGATCATATGTTTCTCTTTCAATTTCATCTTCAACTTTGCTTAGTTTTTTCACTTCACATGATTTAATGGCAGGGAGTCATAATATACAATTCTTCAGAGATGTTTTTTTACTTTGAGGTAGGAATTCTGTAGGAATGGAGTGCTAACTTTGTATGCTGTTTGGTTTGCAGAATGTCATTGTTCTCTGCTGGTCGATGACTTGCTTTTCGAGGTGACTGCCCACAATCATTCGTTTCAAGATAGCTCCATCAAGCATCCTCTGTCCACAGTTTACACTGATTGCAATGTTATCACTCAGATTCAGCAAATATAACTTTAAAATTGTGAGATGATAGTGTATTGGTGCATGTTAAGTGCTCACTCCTATGAAAAATGTATGTAGAATGCTCTTGCAAATTATATAGTGCAGCATGGGTCACTGAAACTCTCAATACTGTTATATTTTCAAGCTCGTGTTTGAAGTACAGATTTGGTGATTATCCTTTTGTTTCAGGTTCACAGGAGCGCCGTGAAGGCTGTGATACACAATTTTCTGCAGAACCAAGCAGGGAAGAGGTGAAGCAGGAAGGATCATTGGGGGCTCTGCAGCATCCCAGTGCGGGGAAAGTGGAGGACAGTGTGGAAACGGTGAGAGGATGTGGCTATGGTGGGGCATCCAGGAAGGTGCCAGTGCCTTTCGAGGCCCTCTTCGAAAGCGTTTTCCGAGTTTGTTTTCTAAAGTTTCAATCATCAAGTTAACTGGATTTCAAGAACTTGATGATGAAGGACAATGATCTCAAATGACAACTTACGAACGCAGTCATCTTCATAGCCATGTTAGTGACTTTGGCACAATGGGTATTGTTTGAAATTTGATGTTTTTTTTTCATCCCTGTGCCAACCGCTAGATGTTTCTTCTGTTGGAGGTACTCCATTAATTGTTATATGAGATCATTGTCTTCATCATCGAGTGAACTTAAAATCAAGTTAAATTGATAATTCGGGCCCAACTGTAATGGGGTCCCTTAGGTGTCCTTGAAGGAAATGTCTATCAATCATTGTCTAATAAGTTCAAAATAATACCTAAATTGCTGCCCACTCATCTTGAGTTAGTAATCTCATGTCATCAGAGTTCCTGCACATTAACTTGATCAGGGAGATCTGTGCATTTGGGGAAGGAATTCTTCACTAGAGTCTAAACGACATACCGAACAATGCACAAGGCCGAGGAGTAGCTGAGAAGTGGTAGCACATTTGGCAAGAGCTCTTGATGTCATCAACTTGTCTGAAAAGGATCTTTGCTGTCAATTTTGAACTGAGAATAGTGTGAGATATAGGTAATAGATAAAAAAAAAGGAAAAATATGGGTTCATTAATTTTTCAAACTCCGTCACAGACAACAACATGAAAAAAATGGCGAACGAGCAATTGTATTGCCTATGTTTCATAGGCCAGGGCTTACTGTGGAGACCTGTTCATCAAAGTTTAGTCTCAATTGGAAAAATTGAACCACTCAGGAGAAGAGTGTCTCTTTTTAAACTCCAACCAGTATCACCCTTCCACCATATGTGGTTGGAGGAGTCATTCTAAAAGGTTTCACCCCAAATTGAATAAATACAGCGAGGAGAGCTTGCTGGATGGTTAGAAGATCACTATTATAAGTGATTGCTTGAAAATTTTCTTAATGAAGAGGACTGTATGAGTTAGTCTTGGAGAATGAATTTGGAAATTCAAGTGCTTTTTCATTTAGGAGGTGCCCAAAAGCTGTACACCCATGTCTCGTATAGCGCAAGGGATGCGTTCCTTGGGGTCTTTGCGCTATACGAATTTGCGTTATACGAGAGCGTTTTAACATTGGGAAGATAGGGATGCGTTCCTGGTAGCATAGGTCTTGGGTATTTTGGGTATTGAATTTCCTATAAAACATCTATATTCCCTTAAAAAGCCTTAGAAAACATTATTTATATAAATGTTTATAGTTTAAAACATCTTTAAAGATAGTATGCACACATTCAAAGACTTTTATTCACGTTAAAAAAAATTCTTACGTGCTTTTGAAATTCCCTCCTGTGGTGCGGGTGGGCTAACATCTGCTATCTCAGGGGATCGTAATGCGTTGCCGGCAGTTGACGATTTTTCAAACTAGTTTAAAAACAACTATTGTGTCACTCAGGCCCTTTTGTTGCTCATCGAAATTACAGGAAAATGCTACTTTGAATGCCATTTCATAGCTAGCGGAGTTTATGAATGATTAATCATTTTAATTTGAAGTCCTCCGAGTCATTAGCAGCTACGTGAAACAGCCTTTAAATGCCTTGGAACCTGACCCAGGTTTTCCTTCGTTGAAAATGAATGAACGAGATTGCATTCTTTTCCAAAACAATATCGTCTCGTCAACACTAAAAACTGGTTGAGGGGGAAAGGAGCCACTTTCAATCACAGCTTGGAGTTCATCAGAAAATGTTGCGGTGACTGCGCTATCAACACTTGCAGATTCACCTGATATCGCCGCACTGAAAATACCTGCTTGCCGTTTAAATTCTGGAACCAACCGGAGCTTTCACTAAATGTCTCGGAGCGATTACCACTCTCGTCTTTTTGTACTGATTCACTATGAACTTTCCGTATGTGTAGACCGCTTGGTTGAAGTTGGTGCAGCTGAGGTCACTGATGTTTTAACTTCGTCTTTAGTCAGAATAAGGCATCGTGCGTTTAAACTTCCGTGCAATATCGCTTTGACGTTCTCCATTTTCAAAGCAATTGACCTCTTTCAATTCCTCTTCTAGGTTTATAGTTTTTCTTGATAAATTCTTGATTTTTCTATGCGCATTCCTATTTTTTGGCATATTCTCTTGGTTTTTACTCTGTATGGCTCTATCTAAATCACCTTCCACTGCTGAACTGTATTCCTGAGACGCAGAAGGCCTACGACTGCGGGGAGGGAACGAAGCCATTGTGTTTGAGACTCTATAGCGGACCCTTTTATGTGTTGATGCTATTCATGCGCAACTCGGCCATTGCTCCATTTGTCCCCCGTGAATACCGATGACCTTGAAGGCTTTAGCGTAGACCCTCTACCTGGAAGTCAATCGCCCGATAACCTATGGCGGCAAAAATACGTCTCAAACCGTATTGCTGAAAAAAAATCATTTCCACCAGCCCCACTCTTAATTGACGATCTAAATTCTTTTTTATCATTCTGTTAAGGAGACGAGATTAATTACTTCGGTAGGCCGGCTATCTGGACCCAATGACGAGTAATACTTTTGGCCATTGCACAGTAATGCATTTCGATTAATATATAAACAAAAAAGAAGATTTGAGGCAAGCAATAATATAAATATGCGTAAAATGATAGAAATTTCGTGTGTAATTAGCGCAAGTTCACATTTTATCACGAGAGCGTTTAAGATTTTTGATTAGGCTACACTGCATTGCAATGTTTCCCCGAGGAACGAATTTGCGCTATATCGAAATTGCGCTAATCGAAATTGCGCTATACGAGACATGGGTGTACTGACTTGCTACCATTTTGTTCTAGTATGATTGTGATTTCAAAGCTACCATCGGATATCAGTGCTAACTTGGTAGAATATGATCTTTCACTTTCTGTCTACGACAACAGACTTGATGTAATATTTCAAATCCTGCCGTGTGAACGGCGGTGAAATATTCAAGAATTGCCATGAGAAAAAATTCCCCTGGACCAGGAATCGAAACACGGACCTTTGGCTTTGCTGGCCAATGCACAGATCACTATGCTATCCAGGTTCATTAATTCCCATGGCAATTGCACCGAGGCTCATGGTAATAGATGTTGGGCGCTTGCGGTCCACCAAGGATGGCAACGCGAGGGAAATAAGACTTCCAAGAAGCCATGACCAGTTTTCTCCCTTGTGTTGCTATCCTTGATGGACCGCGAGGGCCCAACACCTAGTACCATGAGCCTGGGTGCAATTGCCATGGGCTCTTCTACACTGAATGGGGGGGGGGACAATTTTGGGGCTTCGGTTTTGGGGTTCAATTTTGGGGCTTACTGTTAGTTTTGGGGTTCATAGACGACACTGGTATGGAATTTTCTTAACTTGGCTTGGGGGTCGGGATGGATGAAATGTCTTGTTAGTTCTTGGTTTGTGGCAAGGGCAGTGGTACTTATCAGATCCAGGTCGCGTCAACGCTGAGGGCTGAGTTTCTGCTTTTTGCGGCTCCTGGTGAGGGCTGTTGCCTTCTGCCGTGTCTCCATGATGGGGTGGCTTTCCTTTGGCAACTGAAAATTACTGGTCAGTCTCCTTTCTCCTGTCGTGCTTCAATTTAGCCCATCCACCCATCCCACATCGCGATAAATCTCCTCCGGCTGCGCATTCGCCAGCAACACTTCAACAAAACCAGGCCGACTTCTTTCTTTAGCGTGGCAATCTTACGCTCTGAGTGACTGCGTGACCCAACTCGTTCTCCTCCCGGCGGCCACTCTCGCCGGTGTTTTATCCCCAAAAGTCGTGTTGGTGTACCTGGGGTGGGGCAGTGGGAGGGCTCGTAAACGGTTGCTCTCTCGAGCCATATCACCATGGGGGATAGGTGGGGGGGAAATGTCTTAGTTCGTTTCGCATCACGGGGACTTCTTAAACCAGGAATTGAAGGTGGGGGAGGGAAAAATGAATCACTCTCACATCGTTCGCTCGCACACAGGAAAAATCCACACGCACACAAAAAAAATAAACCTCTGCTTGACCATGAGGTAAGGCTCTCCCTCTTTCAAAGTGTCCATTCAACCCGTAATGTTGCCAGCTAAATGGCGACGGTTACACTATGCAATATCCTTGTCAGACACTATGCCTGTGCTGATATGTTTGAATGTTAAGCTTTGGCATTGCTTACTAAGGCAAGAGGTATACCTTTCTGATTGTTACTTCATTCATCTTCCCCATTGCTTTTTATTCATAAGCCTTGGAAATGGTGGATGTAGGTTTGCACCAAGGGGATATGGGTGGCAAACCAGGGGTCTGGGAATTCCTCCCCATTCAAAAGGGGGTTTTGAAGATTTAGGAAATTTGGGATTTTCATGACTTAAACATGGTGGTTTTAAGCTTATTCTTTGATAAAAAAAAGACTGCTAAGCATTTTTTGTAGGTCATTTAATTAGTACCAAAGCATGTAAAATAGACCGTAATTTTAATTCATGATAGCAGGTAAATTTACCGGAAAATACATATAACTTTTTACTTTACTTTTGTACAAAGAGGTTACCTCCAAAAATTTTGATTTTTATCAAGTTTATGTTTCAACTCAAGGAGGAGGGGGGATAGCCCCCTCAGGCCATGGGGTCACTGAGTCCTGGTATAATTGGGGCTTATGGATCTTATCAAAAATTTCAACTGCTGGAGAGGGGCAGGCACTGAAGCCTATTTGGTTTCCTATGCAGGTGAACAAGGAAAACCCACTGCTGAGGCTGGTCCTCATTGAGCTGGCCAAGTTCCTGTGCAAGGAGTTTGTGGAGAAGGGCAAGCTGGCATCAGTGGCTGAGGCTTGTGAAGTGTCGGCTGATTTTGTTGCTCGCTTGGAGGAAGTTTTGAAAGGTGCTGAACAAGATGGCCTCCTGGGGCCGGCAAAGAAGTCTGTTGGCCTGCAGACTGATTGAAACAGTGCCCTTTTCTTTCCTTTGAGAGAAAAATCCTATGTTGACCATACATATCTATAGTGTGTGGGGTATTTTTTTACTTATATCTACTTTTGTACATATTTTGATGAAGAAATAAGGCAAGATGGTGTTGCAAACCCTTCACTGGATGCCTAAGTACTGTACATACCAGGTGCAATAAATTACATTTTTTTCAGTCTTCTTTTCTTTGATTGTGAGAGTAGGGGTGCGGTCCGTTGAACGCTACCAATGCTTCGGAGCGCCACCAAGCGGTCCGTTATTCGCTACGGAGCGCTACAGGTTAGGCTGTGACGTCACGGCAAACGTCATACACCCGTTTCCCGCCTCGCTCCGGACCAGCTCCAGACGCTCCCCTGAAAACTTGGGTCAGCGGAGGAGCGAGTCAATTTTTGGCGGAAATTCGAAGGGAATGCACTGAGGCAATGGAGAGTTTACTCACGTTGCAGATGATGGAGGCTGAATGTGGACGCCTTTCTCCTATATAAGTGACTACGAAGTAACGGAGTAGACGCACTTAGTAAATAGATGTAACTTTAATTGTGATTTAAATAAATATGTAGCAAGAACTAAATATCGACAAACATTCTCGTATCTCCCCCAAAATGAACTCAAATGTCTTTGGAAGCAGCCTTTACATACAAAAGGCAACAAAAATTATTAAAAGGGGCATGTAATATAAAGAAAGGATTGTAAGAACATATATCGACAAATTTACTCATGCCATAAATTAAAATCTGAAGAAAAATAGGATATACATGAAATAGATTAATGTTTTTTAATAGTCGTTAGCCATTATAAGTTAATATGTTTCAACTGGGAAAACGGTAGAGTACCTACTTTTTCCTTTACTAGGGTAATGAGTTTCATTGAGAAGGGTAGGCGAGAGTTGGTGTGAGAAATACAGTCCAAAGTTTCTTCCTTTACTATGTGGAGCCTCGGTATTGAAAAATAAAATTCATTTTAATGATATTCAAACATATTTATTAATATTCAATGATCATAGTCACCTCAATTCGCAATTAAAACCACATCTTCGATTTCATAATCCCAGTTTGCCCACCCTCGTTCATTTCCGCCATCTTGACTTCGCTCCTGACCGGTCCGAAAAGAAATTCTCGTAGCGAACGTAGCGCCTATGGACCGGTGCTCCGGAGCACTTCCGTCTGTAGCGTCTGGTAGCGAAAGTAGCATTCATTGGACCGCACCCTAGGTGGGCAGGGAGGCAGGTTGATGCATTAGGGGAGTAACCCCACCCCAGGATGTCCTTCACAGTACAGCAAACTTCTGATTATCCGGGCTGATGCATGATGGGTAGAGGTAGTATGAATAATCGGAAATCATGGGTAATCCAAACTTTCACTTCAATTTCTTGTAATGTTCATAATTTACTTAAAGCGAACAATATATTATTATTTCTGCACATAGTCTATTATTTTAGATTACTTCTCGGACTCATTGAGAGCTTCTTCGTCCGGCCACGATCTTTTTAGTATTGATATATCATGATTGTATGTACTTGTATTCTCTTCTTGATTAATTTTAGAAGATTATTCAATGGTTAACATATCCATAGCCAGAAGGCAGTGTTGCCATGTTTTCCAGGGTCCTAAGCCATATTTACCACAAGAGTAATTACATATAATGAAAGCTCTGTTTGCAGTCCTCTAGTTTTAGTTTTCCTCAAGTTTGCACAGTTTTCATGAAATACTCATCACTGCTCTGGAAAGGCTGAAGAAAAATTGCCAAGGTGGTAAGTATCAAGTTAAAGAATTATGCAGTAATGAAGCAGTCGGAGGAAATTGATGGCAAGAAACTTAGGCAAAAGCGCTGAGATAAAATCCCAAAGATTCAGGCATTGTCGTTTCAATACATAAACACCATCACTTAATGAACCAAAAATGAACCACATAGATTAGGAAGAAAACAATTTAGGTACTCTGGAAAGGATAGGAATTTTCCAAATATCCAAGATAAATTCCACCTCTGCTGGCTGGCTGAGTGTTGGCTTCTCACCTTGTGGGTTGGGGTTCAAAACCAGGCAGTACTTGTTATTTTTCAGAGGTTACCTGATCTATGCTTGAGTGATTTGTGGAGGACACTTCAATTACAGCACTCCATCTGTCAGGTTGATCCTTAAGCCATTATTCTCTTGACACCTTTGGATGAGAACACACTAATGCTGACACTGGATTCCTCTACACCCTTTCTAATGGCCGTAGCTGTTGGTTACCACCTCCAAATATGATATCGATGCAGGTGGGCCAATCCACTAAGGTTCTGATTTTTGGAGAGGGTCATCACAGGTAATGGCGTAGCCGGGAATTTTCTGTGGTGGGGAGTTATTGGTAAAAATTTTATATACAGGATACTTATTAAATGGTTTTAACTTATTTTAATACTTCTGACAGTCAAAAAAACTTCATTTTTCAAAGAAATCTTGCAAATTCACGATTTTTCAATATTTTGTTCTCTATTATGATGAAAAAAAGTAGTTGTGTTTTTATATTTTGGAGGAGGCTGGACCCCACAGACTACCCCCCTTCGCTACATCACTGACCACAGGGCTCCAAGAGAGGGGAGTGCCATTGCTGCCAGAACACCACCCACTAAGTCGGCGGTGTTGCTAAGGTCAGCTGACACCAAGGGAAACATGGGCTAGAGAGAGGAACATCAAAATTGCCTATAGGCATCCAAACTTCCAACTTCATTGATCCATCATTTGCTTTTGACTGAATTGTAATTATCCATATTTTTTGTTGGAAGTAAGTGGAAAAATACCATTCATTGAACAGTATGAAATCAATAAAAAAAACTGAATATGACGCTGCAACAAGTGAAGTCCGTGTTGAGATTATTGTATTTTTTTATTTGTGGAACAGGAAATTTAAAAAATGGTAAATAGTGGTGTTTAAGAAAATTTTGAGAGAACTTAATTTTGATTGTTGTTTAATGCATATGGTGGCAAAATATATTCTTTAGAAAATGGTGAGAACAGGCTGATTGTGTGCAATGAATGAAGGGAAAGCCAACTTTATTGATGCTCGACATGGACGTTCTTAGAATGAAATGCCGACAAATGTTGGTGTTTTAAACTTTTCAAAGATAGTTGGTTAATATGGTTAATATGGAAAAGCCAGTCGTCTGGGCAGATGTAATTACCGTCAAAGGTATTGCATACCACCAAGGCGCAGAGGCTACTAGCGAATGCAGTGAACCGCCCTTCAAAACAATTATCTTAATCCACACCAAGATGCAGAAATCATGTGTTACCAAGGGTGAACAGAAAAAGATTTTTGAAGCGACGAAGCCTCAGGATTGCCTAATCTCGGTATTACTTTACAAGTTCCTCTATGATTAAATTGCTGACGTGACTGAGGTAGCAAAACGGCTGAGTGACACAAACCGTGTCTTTGGGATATTATTTATGAATTTTAATGCACAGAATTAATAGAATTCGGGGTCTAATTTTCAAATTTCGTCTTTTCGGGCATATCCAAATTCTCCATGGCAGACGAAAAATCTGCTTGTATGAAACGCTTACATGCAGCGCCATCAGATTTCGAACACTAAACGAACATGCTTCCACAACGATTAGTGCTTCCATGTCCGTGCATATATACGGCTGTGTTCTTCTTTATTGGTGGAAAATGAAATTGTTGGTCTTGATTGGTTGACAGAGGTGAATATAACAAATGAAACTCGGTCAACGATGTAAACAGTTGCAAACTGTATCCTTGGGAAGTGCGGAGAGCGAGAGCAGTCGTCATATGTCGAGATCGTGTAGGATGGGAATGGTATGTAAATATTTAAGATTATGTTAATGTCTCTTGGGTTGTGATTAGTGTGATTTCCCAAAGTGTTTGACGTGAGGATCAAGTAGAAACATGATGTAACATTCCTGCATTCCATCCTGAATGGTAACATTAACGCTATTTTTATTGTATTTTACTTGCAGTAAACATGGCCGAGTCGAGAGACAACAAGATCACCAGGAATGGTGATGATTTGGAAGGGAGACATGCTGTTCTTGCGAGTTCCAAGGATGGTGTCGAAGACGGTATTATTTTTATTATTTTGCCCATAAGATTTTACTTTTTAATGTGTTTTGCTAATGTGTACTTCTGTCATTACTGACAGTTGCCCATAGTGAGCTGTAACATTATTAATGCCCCGCATATTTCTTAAGGTAAAGTTTTTAGCGTGTATCTTCAAACTCTGCCGTGCGTTGAGCTAATAGCGGGGTAGGCAATGCCTTAATCGAAATTAGCGACGTACGGGAGACGGCCCCAGATCCATATAGATCGTTGACATTGATAATGATGTTAACACTTCCAATGCAATCAATTTGAATTTGGCGTGATAAAATATCGCAATTAATTATTAGTTATCAAGAATCGTTTTAAATGGCCTCAAACTGCCTGTCATGGATGAGTATAACATGAGTCGTATAAGACTCATTATGAACATCATTAGTTTTGATGTACTGGTAGAAGTTGTTTTGTGATCAAAGCATAGCTGCGAAAGCTACGTATAAAGTAACTTGTTATAACTTTAAAGTAGTGATGTAACGTGTTTGCATCCAATCAGTCACTCTATGTGAATATTGAGTTTCAGCCAAGGATGGCAAGTCGTAAATAGTTTTCATACTGTTCCGACTAATTTTTATGATTTGAAATATTTTAGTCGAATACTCAAGTTGAAGTCCCTGAAGTAGCTTTTCGTTCATATTTTAATTAATTTCCTAGCAAAAGGTACCAATATCCAATGTTTCAAGCCTCAATTCATTATTTTAATAGTTTTTTGCCCTTATCTGACACTCTCATGGTATAAAAAATAAACTAATCACATGAACCTAAAACACAGTGAAAGAGGCATCTTCAGATACTGAAGTCTATTCCAAAACTGATGACTTTTGCACAGAGGCAGTAATGATACGGTCCACATAGCAGAAGCTGCAGCATAACTACTAGTAAATTTCAGAACGTGACCTTAGCAAAATTTCTACCAATACAGACTATGGCCATGTCAGAAAAAAATTTCCAGATTGGTTCATTTGGGGTGTGGTACATCACCGGGAGGGTTCATTTGGAAGAGGCTCACTTAGGACCGATTTTCTCAAAAATTTTGGGAGGCTTGAACCTCTTGACTGCCTCTCGAACGTCAGACAGCACTTATTACCGCCTCGACCAGACGAAACTGAACCATAAATCAGCAAGAAAGTCATGGCTCTTAAGTTTATGAGAAATGACTAAATGTAGTTGGCGTACTCTTTTTCATGCCCTGTGGAGATCATTACTGTCTTCCTTGTTTGTAGTGCTAGTGTTTTTCACCATCTAATCCAGAAAGAATCCCCTATCAAGACATTCATTTATTGACCCTACTACATCTATCATGTGGAATCTCTGAGTTCAGAAAAGAATCATCTGCTGCGGGCTGGAATGAGGAGCAGATACGGAGTGGAACCCATTCTCAAGAGATTTGTGTGGATGGAAAAATGGGTTGCCATTCTAAAAAGTGGTGAAGGTCTCGAGGAGGAATCTCAGGAAACATGTAAACCTGCAGCGTATGCTGTAATACTTTAGTGTCACTTGGAGATGATGAAATTACCAGCTAAATATGATATAGTGATGAGATCTAATTGTTTAAAGAAGACCAGAAACCAGATATATGAAATTGAAAGGATAATATCTTTGAGTACCTATATGTAATGGTCTAGGGAATTAAGTGAAAATGCGTGGAATCTTATGTAGGACAAACCGGAGGTCCTTTGAGTGTAGTGATGGGTAATTTTTTGTTCCATGTACATTTTATAAAGTTGATATTGTCTTCTTGTAAAGCCAGAATTACATTTTTACATTACTTTCTTTTATTCTATCAAAGTTTTATCAAGTAAGGCATTTTTCTAAGCATTTTGTTTGAATTTTCTGGAGCAATATAGGTACACTGATATATCATTGTCATCAGGATTATTTATTACTGTTAAATATTGATGCATTGAATTTGGCATCATTATGGAAGGTATTTACTTTGAGATGTGTGGTCTCTGAGAAGAAATATGTCACGATGAAAAGGGAGAAAGGATAGGAGAGAGGAATGGAGAGCTGCATCAAACCAATCTTAGGATTGTTGACTAATCATGATGATGATGTATGGTCTCTGTAAAATCATATGTCAGTACTCAGTAGTCTAGAATATGTTTAGCTTAGGAACATGCTAATGAGGTACTAAGGAAGGAACTGATGGAAAGAGCTAGATGAATATGCATAATTATTAGGTATTACAAATATGATTATTAGAATCAGTTAAAAACTTTTCAGCTATGTACCCATACCTGAAGTATGGCATTTTGGAACAAAATATTCTATAGGATATAACCAACAAAATGTTTAATTGATGAATAATATAAATCCTATGGTATTTACTATAATTACATTGTTTTCCTTCATGTTTCAATATTTGCCCTGAAGTTTTGTTTGTGTATAAAGCTATTTGAACCTATAGTAATTGGGGAAACTTGCTGGTGTAGATTGTATCAGTCATCAGTAAGTGACACTCACATTGTCAAAATTACTCGACAACTATATTTGTAGTCAGTAATTTCCACCCTACGAGCAGTACCTAGCCAAAAATGCTAATGTTCGTTGGGCTAGATAGCACCCTGGTAAGGAGAGTAATTCCCTTGTAAAATATTTCAATTTCAGAGTTTGTTTAATCTATTCACAGTGGACACCCAGAATCAGGGAGCATCTACAGTTTAGGCTGATTTACATGGAAGCCAATATGTATACTAGTCTTATGCACCTCCATTGAAAGCTTACATGGTAAATAGTCATCCTGTTGTCCTGTAGATGATTGCCTAGTCAATTGAAAAACTGATTTGGAGGACGGGGGTATTTATCTATACAACTGTAATTGGAATTCAAATTTTCCAGTCTTCCGTAAATTTTCAACTTGAAACAAGCGTTTTCAAATCTTACCTACTTACTCTTACTCCCTTGGCCATTTACACCCTAGATGGTATTTAGCCTTGCCAACTGCCTGTTTCCAATTCCTCTGATCTACTGCATATTCCTCAGTTCTCTCAATGACTCTTATCTTATTCTCTGTATATCATGGATCATCTCATCCTTCCATCTGTTTTTTGGCTGTCCTGGAGGTTGGTTGTCTTCCATCAGGGTTTTCTGTCCAGACTTATTTTAATAGGGCCTCTTGTTTTCTTCTCATGATGTGCCCTGCCCATCGCAATCTCTGGCTCTTGGCTCTCGGTGTTTTCAAATCAGTGTTACCAACCATTTGAGTGTTTCTGCAGTGGATAATGACTTGCTTGTTTCCTTTTTGGGAAGGTGGTGTTCCGGAGTGTGCCGTTTGCTTGCAGTCTTGCATCCACCCATGCCGCCTGCCCTGTGGTCACGTCTTCTGCTTCCTATGTATCAAGGGGACAGTAGCCACGGCACACCCTGGCTCAGTCCGTCGCTGTGCCATGTGCCGCCGAGAGATCCCGCCAGACTTCCTGGACAAGCCTGTGTTGCTCTGCCCTGTGTTCCCGGCCGCTCCAAGAGATGAAGCGAGCTCAACCAATCCTTGTGCTGCCACTGAGCAGGAGCCAGAGGCCTACCTTTGGTTCTATGAGGGGCGAAATGGTAAGTTGTGCTCTTTATGGTCAAAGCCCTTCACCCCTTAAATGTACGTTTGATGGCCTCTCTCCGTCAGGCATTCTCTTGGCATTGGACACATGTTCTCCACTACCCCTGCCTTCTGTTTTCAAGGGTGTAGAAATTCCTTGGACAATGCAATATCTTCCCCATTTACAATTTGTAGAGCAGGGTTGCTCACACCATCTCACCTCTCCCAAGAGGGGGGTTTCTGTCTTTCATTCTGTTTCCCATGAGGCGGTTGTATCATCATTACTTATGCATGAGTTTTGCACTCCACAGCATTACTCTGCATTCTCCCTCTGCATTATCCCCAATACCTATACTCTGCATCTTGAATGTTTATGATCCACAGACTCACAGTGCATAGAAACTTGTGTTAACCTACATTAACACATGTTAAACATATCTTAACCTGTAGTTGAATATCCATTGTACATCCAATGTAGTTCATCGTTTTTAAACTCCTTCCAATAACTGGTTCAACTTAGTTTTCTCAAGTCTGAATATCATCACATTAAACCTGAGTATATTGTTCATAACTAACTGCTTGGAGTGGAAAAATGGAGCTAACCTAAGGTCAAATCTGTGGACAGGTCAAAGCCTAGTATCTTGAAACTATTGAGTGGATGGAGCTCAAAATTATTAACCTGTGCCAACTTTAATGCCAAATTTGAAAGGGATTTTCAGTGGAAAATTGTGAATGACTAGCGATTTGGCTTGAGAAAGGTTAAAAGGCTATGATTTATAAATTTTAATTCAGATTTTATTAAAATAGGATATATCGATATTATTTAAAGTTAAAATTTGTTTCTGTCTTGGTCTGAGGTACCATATACATATCCCCCAGTATAATCCCACGTTTCGTAAATCTCTGTAAGAACAGTAATATGGGGACTACATTCTAGTGCAAGTGACTAATTAGGCAACCTAGACATCATTGTCAAGGTATGAATGTTTGCATGGGTTAGGTTATTGTTTGTTATTATTTCTCTTTCAAAAGTTAATTAAGATTCGAAATTGTTGATTGGTTACAAGATTTCATATCTGTTACTTTTAGTGCATAATCCACCTATTTCTAAGTGATGATTTCTAAAATTCAAAGTGTGTACATAGCATTCGTGGCAATTTTTACATCGTTATAATTAAAATATTTCTGCTTTTGAAATACTTGTGAAAGTTTTGGAACCACTGACACTACCTGAATTGTGAAGTCATTTAAGCTCATCCTATTTGAATTGTCATGTCTTTTCAAAAGTATTAACATTCATATGCTCCGCTGTCTTGCTTTCCTGTTGCGAGAGTGTGCTCCTGTTGCATGCAACATAGTGATTTCAAGCGATTTCACTGTAGATTGACCAACGCTTTAGAACAGGTTTGACTTACAATGGATTCCACGTACAATCCAAGCTAATTTTGCATGAGCTTTTTGAAATTTCAAATTTCACCAATTCCGTTTCCTTTTGCTGAATTTCATAGATTATTTAATTCTATGCAATATTTGCTTACAAAACACTTTAACTAACCATAATTAATAAGGCTTGAGACCCTTTTAAATTGATTCCTTGTCCGAGAATAATGACGATTCAACATGCGATGGATTTATGGTTGGTCATTCAGAATAGCTGTTTATTATGTATTCAGAATGATTATTAATTTCTTAAATTGAGGGTAAACTGTATTTGGTTTGTGCTTACTTTTAGGTTCTAATAATATAAAAATGCTTAAGTGCTTTTAGTATAGTTTTAGCAATCATGTATAGAGTAATTATGCGTTAAATTTATGCAAAAGAAATGTCAGAATGTAGGATGAATTTGGTCATAAGGTCATTAAATTTACTTACAGAATATTAACTTCAATTCTGATTTATTGTGAACGAGTAATACTTTTTTCGTTTTGCCCACCTGAGCATCAGTTCGAGCGGTTGTCAGGTGCATCCGTGGCTGCAAGATCACGGATTCCGAAATGTGGTTTGCATGAATTCTTCAAAAGCACTGCACGATGATGGAAACCACACTGTCAGGCACCACGCCACATATTCGCTTCTCGCACAAGTTACCCGAGATGCAGATCTCCCAGCAGTGGTTATAGGAAACCAGGGCTTAAGGCAAACTGTCTACGTAAGCAAGTGCTTGGCTATGACTCATGCTATCTCTACTTCCACTTACCTTGCTGCCTCCACTAGTGCTATTCCCTTCCTCTCCAGATTGACCTTGACTAGTCACGGCGTAAATATGCCCGAGTGCGATGAAATCTCCGGTTCCCTTGGGCCATATTCAACTGCATGTGAGGTCACGGCAATAATTGTGCATTTGCGATATGAAATATACATATAATGATTGCATATAACATTATTCTTCATTTATGATTTGTTTACCATTCAAGATTCGTCGAAAATTACTCTTTAAGAGCTCTTTTTCACACCGCTGATCGTCCTCTGCAATGCTCCATCGGACGTCCAAGTAAACTTGAAACATTCCTTGTTTGCGAGTAAATAAAATAATTTCATTCTACAATGGGAATTGTAATGGAAATAATAGGCCCAGTGTAGCCGTGCGTTAATATGCAAATATCATATCTGTTACTTTTAGTGCTTAGTCCACCAATTTCGAAATGATGGTTTCTAAAATTTAAAGCGTTAAAATGCAAATATCGTGCTGCTTTTGCGTTGGACTTTTTATTTTTTTACAAATATTGAGGAAAACATTGAAGGAGTATGACCTCATGCACTGATAATCCGCAACACGGATAAACCGCACCCAGATAAGCAGGAATCTGCTGTACTAGTGATAAAGAGAAAGTTCATGAAAATGTGGCTATATCATATAATTTGTTTTGTGAGCTGATAAAGCTTTAAATAAATCGAGGACATTATGTGACTGGGACTAAAGTTTGCAAAATTTGATTTTTTAGAAAGTTAGCAAAATTTGATTTATTAGAAAGTTTGCAAAATCAGCTCGTTTGCAGAATGAAGGAAAAGAATAATTTCAAACCCATTGCAAATCCTGTGTCTGCATACAATGTTAAAAAATTTCAATTATTAATGTTATTGTTCAGCTACTATTAAAATTATTTAAAGAAAATCTTCAACATATTTACTAAACCATCTTAAAATGTTTGGATCTCCTCCTCCTTTAGCAGAATTTTGACTTCAATGAAGGCCTCTGGTGTGTCTTTTGAAAATGCATAAAATATGTGTGGATATGTTGAAAAGGTGCTCAGCCACGCATTCTGCTAATAATCTTGTGGCATAATATGATCCAGAAGTCAAATTCAGATAGGAATTCATACATATAATTACTGCTATTCCGCTCACTTGTGAGCCAACTATGTAATTTGGCTCGCCAAAAAATTTAATCGAGTCTTTTACTTTTCTGATTATTTCTCTCAGAGAAGGAAATTTCTAAGTAAGCTCTACATCTATGAAGTAATTATTGCTCATAGATTTTTCAAACTATATCTCAAGTGGCTCTCCTTATGGCATTGACAATTTAATGTTTTGTTCTCCAAAATGATTCCTCTGTATCCAAAGGGCAACTTTTACTTTTGCATGTATAAGATTATTCTGTACATCTGTGCAGATATTCATCCTATAACTTCTTTTGCAGCCTTGTAAAGTCCACTTATGATGTTTTTTTAGCTATCTATTGCTGATTTCTGAGTATTTTCCATTTTTATTATATTCGCCTCTGCTTCTTGAATTTCGAGCTTATGTTGAGGCTACTGCAATTTTCTTCTTGCCATCTGTTCGTCATCCTCAGTTGGTTGAATTTCAAGTGGCATTTCATCACTTGAAATTTGTGGTCGCAATTGATATCTGCCTTAGGGTAACTTTGAAGTCCTTCACTTTATTCCTAAATCTTTGCTTGAATGAGATACAGTGTACATGAAATATTCTTATGTCTCCTGGCATTTTCCATGTGTTGTGATTTTTAAATAATGTGCTGGCAGCCACTAGACGGTGTAATGTGCAGAATTCTAGTCACAATCATCTCTTTCATTATAGTTTTCCTTATTCATTTTCTCTGGTTATTATTCTGGTTTGACCTTGAATGACAACAGCATTCTGATCTCATGAAATAGTAAAATTTTCTTTATTTTTTATGTTTGGGTAATTCCATTATACAGGCGGTCCCCGACTTTCGTACACAATGCGTTCCCGAAAACTTGTACGAAAGTCGAATGTACGAAAGTCGAACCATTGACTTTCATACTAATTAGGGGTTACGTTCCAAAAGAGCGGAATTTACGCACTAAAACCTTTTTTTCGCGGATTTTATTTCAATTGACTTAATTTTGATAATATGTCAATAAAACTCCTCAAATCGTCTAATTTCATTCGAAAATACGCTGAAAATGCAAATAAAAGTTAAAAAAATAAGAACTCCGATGGCTATCGAGCGAAACTTCCTCTTGGCGTTTAAGTTGACATTCCACTTATTACGTCCACTATAAACAAAAAGGCATATCAAGCATAACAAAAGTAGTTGTTGAACCCACACTCTGGATACCTTTTAATTTTTACACCAAAATTCGATATTCGGCAGGTGACATTCGTGATCGTGTATGTTTCGCTTGTTATTCAAAAAAGACAAAAGACAAATGGAATTCGGGTGATATTTCGCGCAATATTGTTGCTGAAGGTGCACATGAATTAAACAGCACTCAAACGAAAAAAAAAAACACAATCAGAAAGAAGATGTTAATAGTTTTATTGAAAGCTATTTACGATGATGTCTAGTCAACTTCTTTTGAAAAATATCTCCAATGAAGGCAATCTCTTCTCTTGATAAAGGAGCCTAAAGCAGGCAGTCTCTCTCCCAAATAAATCACCTAGTTCAGAGTCAACTACCAACAATTCCCTTCATTATATACGTTCGTGTTGTTCGCATATACTGCCATTTGAAACAATTGAATGTTGGGATGCGCAATAAACATCGCGGGAATTTAAAAAAAAAATACAGACCAACGTCCGAAAGTC
Organism: Ischnura elegans; assembly: GCF_921293095.1. Classification (NCBI taxonomy): domain Eukaryota; kingdom Metazoa; phylum Arthropoda; class Insecta; order Odonata; family Coenagrionidae; genus Ischnura; species Ischnura elegans. Next base: position 96,933,977 of record NC_060253.1, read on the forward strand.
CGAATTTAGCGTACGAAAGTCAAGTAAAAGGTGTCAATTTTGAATGTACGAAAGTGCGAATTGTACGAAAGTCGAGGACCGCCTGTATCTTCATTGATGTTTTCTCTCTCTTCTCTGTTTTTTCTCTCTCAACTCTTTCTTCACAATTACCCGACTGCACCTTAAATATGCAGCGAGCATATGGGATCCGGTGCAGAAAGACTATCCGTGAACTGAATAAAATACAAAGGAAGGCTGCGTGGTTAGTCAAAAACTGCTATGGGCGTAGAGGCAGCATTACGCAGATGTTAAGCGAATTAGGCTGGGAGCCACTGGACACTCGGAGGCTGCACCCTAGGCTAAGATGGCTTGAACAATTGAGAATGGATATCTTTAAGAGTGACATGGAGAACATAATATTAGAGCCCCACTACATTTCCAGGGCTGACAGAAGTGATAAATTAAGAGAGATGTTTTGCCGAGCAGATAGATATGGGAATTGGTTTTCCCCCCACACCATTTAAGACTTGAATTAATGCTAGTCGTAATTCTCCTAGTGCACTTCTTTTTTATTTGTAAATGGCTGGTGTCCTAGCACCCCCAGCCACACACCTTTAAGGCGGCTTACAGGGTATTATGTATACGTAGATGTGGATTACTATTCTTTCATTATACTTCAGGAAGCTTTACACACACATTCCAGTGCTCTGAGTAGTAATCCAGCTCAAGCATTGCCATTTACCGGCACTGTGTGTTCCTCCCTGTTGCTCCCGCTCCATATGTCTGTTTTCTTTGCGCCTCTTCATTTCTGGCACATCCAGGTCCATACTTTGCATTTGTACCCTCTGGTATTATTCTCTTTCAGCGAGAACTTTAGTTCCACGTTCCCACCCTAAAATTTTTCTCACACTTGACTGCTGACTTTCTTTCCACCTGTAGGTCCGAGTGGGTATCTAATTTACCATTTTGCATTGAGCATTCCATCCAGTCTTTCTAGAGAAATAAAATAATGGAGCTACTACAACCCCTGGAAATAAGGATTCGCTCTCGGGTCATTCCACGTCAAATCAACCAATATTTTGACCAAATGACACCCACCGACTCAGATTTTCATGAAACTTACCATGGTCATACATTTTGGTATGATTAGAAATTGTGTGCAATTTTAGCCTCCAATTGTCATTTGTTAATGAAATATGAGCAATTGAAATTTGGGCGTGACCCCTAAAGTGCCGCAACGTGCAACACATGGTGATTTTTATTTTCATCCGTAACTCCATTCCTGTGAGATGAAAAGTCATGATTTTTTTTTCTAATGCTAAGTGGTCCATAATGATCCCACCATTATCATTAGATATTCACTGCATGAAGTAATTCAGCTGCAAAAAAATAAAGTTTACAAAAAAATCTCCCTTGCACTATTTTTCATTATCAGCATCCACAGGGAAAGGCCATGCGAGTACAGACTCCTGGTTTAGTTTAAAGTAATCACTAATGTATGAGCAAAGATCCTGATGAAAAAAAATCATGAGTCCGGCGTTCCTTTAAGTAAAAAAAAAATACTCGTTCATGTTCACGGGAAAAAAATGGCTCTTTTTCAAGGCACCTAGAAATTACACAATTTGGAGGAGATATAAGCTCAATGATTAAACAACTATCATGATTATACAATATTGGATCATGCATTATCTCACTATATTGTATGCTACTGGTTCTTAGAGTAGGAAACACCAAGGCAATCATGTGAATGTACTCCCCCACTTAGTGCTAATTTCGTGCTATCAGAACTATTCGAGCAGAGGGAGTTTTAATTAAAAAACTGCATGATCCATTGTACTCTATTACATTCTACATACCTTTTAATCTGTGTCCAAAGACCAAATACATTTCATATCCAAGTGTATTTACATCACAGGAATGTACATTATCTAATGTCAAAGGGAACCATCATGAAATCATTGGAATTGAGAAATTTCTCAGGTACTTCATCCTAATGCTTATTTTCAATGTTTCATTTAGTCATTCTATATCATTGAAAATTTAGGCAAAAAGAGTAAAATTAAATTAATGACCTTACCAATTGATTTGAAAGTGAGCCTTCTCTTTTTAACTGGCTGTCCACATTCTAAGATGTCTCATTGTTTTTCACCAAGTCTAAATATTTTTTTCTAATGTTGTCCACTTCCTCCCTCAAGGAGTAGTATGACCTCCTAGAGCTTGTGGTTGCATGACAATTAAGCACACACAATAGGTGCCCTTGTGGCACATGACAAACATCATATCTCTCTGGCCAAGAGAATGAAGGTGAAGACCCTTTAGGTGTCATGAATTTAACTGAAATATCACCATCTTCATGGTGGAAAGCTTTCATTGCTCCAATGTACCACGGCTTGGTATAAATACACACTGCATATGAACCAACAGCCAAATTATCTGGGAAATCCACTGTTTCAGAACAAAAATCAAATATAATGCTGTACTCATCATCCAGGCCAGTGAACTTTGCAGCAACTTTTCTATCTGATTAAGGCACGAAATGATGGAAATTTCTTGTTCCTGGAATTGTTTTTGCCTTGGTAGATCTTTCAAGAAGTTTACTACGTGACCAAGCCACATCCCTAAACTTATTGTAATTGATTTTGATGTTTTTCATATTATCTCTACAGAATTCATGCATCCCGGTGCTGTTTGTTATTTGCTGTGCCATTCGTTTAATGGTACCACCTATACCATCACAAGAGGACTCTCCATGGCTTGTGGAAAAATAGACTGGGTTGCATTCATTCCATAGTCATTATAATAATGGCACAAATTTATAAAAGATTTGCAGTTTTTATATTGCCCAGGACATCCATCTGTGAAGTACTGAACCTCTTGGTTCATAGGCGAAGTTCTCTTTAAAAATTTTATCAGGTGACGTTGCACTTCCATAACCAAGGCCACATTATAGTTAAGGTCATCAGATATGAAACAATGAGATGAGGTAGTGAGTGCACCATCTTTCTTCTGGTAAATCAAGCAAGGGTGTATGATGCATGATAGATTGGTCCATTGATATTTTTGAACTTCATCCTGAATTAAAAATGAAAATTTTTCACTTCATTCCATTACGATAACTGCCTTTTCATGACTGAGGGTTTCTTTTCTTATTTAAAAAAACGAGGATTGTTCTTAGGTGACGTAATAATGTGGTATCAGTTTATTCATTTTGAGGCATAGAATGTCCAAGAGTTCATCAATGGATGATATATACAACTGAAGTTCTGTTCTATCAGTGGAAACCCACTGCCTATATTTCACTGTATCAGAAGGGTCATATTCACAAAATTTAGAAATGATGATATCCTTTACCCTGGAAGGATCTGGACAGTAAAAACATTTTCTGAGCATATAATCTGCATTGTTTTTGTCACAGATGATGATAGCGATCAACTTCTTATGCTTCCTTCAATTGCAAGGCATTAATTAGCAGTTTCACATTTTGATGTATGACACAAACAAAAACTGAATGAATCCTAGAAGCACCAGCCATCACACACCATTTTGGCTGAAGTGAACAAAATCTGGAGAACCCAATTTTTTCTTGTGGATATTGCTCTTTGAAGAGCACTTAAAGTTTCTTGAGGTTATATAAAATCAACCTCTTCTCCATATACCTACTCATTCTTACTCACACTGACTTTATCTTTGACTCCAGGAATCTGTCTAAGATTCTTGTCAAGCTGGTAAAAAATTTTCTCCAGCTCTTCTGTGGAGTTTAAACGTGGTTTCCCAGCACATGGTGATGCCATAGCAGGAATTCCCTTCTCATCAAGTAACTTTTTTGACTGTCTCACAGTGTAGTCTGAAATATGAAATTCACTTATAATCTTTTTCCTAGACCAAGATAAAGGGGCCAGGGTCAGCATTTGAATTTTACCCTGCCAACTAACTGTTGGCAATTAGTCTTAATTTTAGTCAGCAGGCCATCCAAGTTGGCTGCCTTTCGCTTGATGGGTTGACTGTCACTATCATCTTCATTGCTACTTATATTTTCAGGGATGGATTCACTAATTTCAATGCACCAGACACTTTAGAAACAAGGTAATGCTTAGCCTGTGTTATCTTACCTTTTCCACGTGAGTGTCTACTGTAAGAAGACAAAGAATGTAATTTCAAAGGAGAGCAGTCTAAAGCCTCCAAGCTGCAGTTGGCTTCTTCTTATTTTCTATCACTTTCCAACACAGTCTTAATTGATGTAAGTTCTCTCTCGCTTTCCTCACTGCCATTGGAAACAACTTCACTTTTACAAATTTTGGAATTCCTCTTGTCACACCTACAGCAAAATTTTTCTCCAGGCTTCACCAGGATGCCCGCTGCTCTCATAGACTTAGACTTTTTTTAGAGGTATGGTCCTCACAGGACCTTTATGTATGGCAAAGGGGTACAGCTGATAACACTCGCATTTCTTTAAGTAGCAAAGAAGATGATGAGAGCACACAAGTCAATATAATCTGAGGTTTCAGGAGAGATAGAGAGAGAGAGGAAACGTGACATAATGAAGAAGAAGGAGCAATTTCCACAATTTTAAATTTATTGGTACTACCGGTTTCGCTTTACAGCATCATCAGTTACCTGATAGGTAGCTGATGCATGATCCAATATTGTTTAATCATGAGTATTAGCTTATATCTCCTCCAAATTGTGTAATTTCTAGGTGCCTTGAAAAAGAGCCATTTTTTTCCCGTGAACATGAACGAGTATTTTTTTTTTACTTAAAGGAACGCCGGACTCATGATTTTTTTTCATCAGGATCTTTGCTCATACATTAGTGATTACTTTAAACTAAACCAGGAGTCTGTACTCGCATGGCCTTTCCCTGTGGATGCTGATAATGAAAAATAGTGCAAGGGAGATTTTTTTGTAAACTTTATTTTTTTGCAGCTGAATTACTTCATGCAGTGAATATCTAATGATAATGGTGGGATCATTATGGACCACTTAGCATTAGAAAAAAAATCATGACTTTTCATCTCACAGGAATGGAGTTACGGATGAAAATAAAAATCACCATGTGTTGCACGTTGCAGCACTTTAGGGGTCACGCCCAAATTTCAATTGCTCATATTTCATTAACAAATGACAATTGGAGGCTAAAATTGCACACAATTTCTAATCATACCAAAATGTATGACCATGGTAAGTTTCATGAAAATCCGAGTCGGTGGGTGTCATGGCCTGGTTGATTTGAAATGGAATGACCCTCTCCCAACAATGTTGTTGCATGTTTTTGATTTATACATATGTTGTCGTAATACTGAACAATATACTCAGTTCTTCCTTAATCACAGATCCTTCTGTGCACTGTAGACGTAGAGTGACAATGTATTTCTTCTATTTTCTATTTCCTCTGTGATTTCATTTTCTTAATTTTCCCAGTGGTGAAATCACTTTCAAGAAATTTTATCAAGGTTGATTCAATGTTTATTTTTTAGATATTAGGGGAGCAGTAGAATATGATTATGGAATGAAAAATAATGTGGTTATATAATGGCATTGAAAAGTACACTCTGGGAAAGACGTCAATGTGGCTGAGAAACAGCTCAACTCAATTTCAATACCTTGTGCACGCCAGTTTGATTTTGATAGTACTGCAGGAGAATGACAGATGGTTCCCTGTCCACGCTAATTTTTCTAAAATCTCCCGATGCTGTGAAGCTAATTTTTTCTGTAATGTAAATTTATAATTTTTGCTAATTTTTCTTTTGCATAACACTGGCCTTAAGTTTCGATGGGCTCAGTTTTGTGTGTTGGTAGATCTTGACGAACGTCCCATGGCCATTTGTGGGTCACAATGAATTGAATGGGGCCTCATTGGGTGATTGTTGCTTACTGCTGAGGTTATCCATTGTCGCATGGGAGGCTACGCTTTGTTTTCATATTTTCAGTTTAGCCTACCTTAGCCTCTCTCTCTCTGTGATTAACAGGTGGCATTGAGAAAGTGTTGGCGAAGGGATTTGGTGAGAGTTGTTGATGCCTCTGTTGTTGTCCTTTGAAGGTTGGTGGCAGTACGATGAGCGCACGGGTGCTCAGTTAGAGGGTGCTCACGAGCGGGGAGAGGCATGCTGCGAGGTATTGATTTGCGGCTCCCTCTACACGATAGACCTTGTGAATAAGGTGCAACGCAGGAAGGGCACTATGGGTAGGGTGCGGAGGATCAAGCGGGACGTGGCGTCGGCTGAAAAGAAGGGCATAGCTGGCCTCAGCTGAGTCTTCTTTCTACTCCCCATTTCCACTCCCCTCCCCCCCTCCACCACGCCCACTACTGCGATGACAACGAGTGCATGAAGAGCATAGTGTTACCTTCATTGCACAGGCTTCTTCTTCTGTCTTCGCTGTTGCCTTCAATGGGCGTAGACCTGACTCACATTACACATGATGCCTCAGAAAAATTGAAAGTGCTTCTTGTGTATTTCTTTGCCATCTTTATTGCTGGCATGCTTATCTCTTCAGAGAAACTCACAATCAGTGTTGATATGTGTTTCTGATCTTTATTCTTTGACCTTTGAGTTGACTCAAGTAGTTCAATTGAGTGAAATATATATTTATATATTTTGAAAAAATTATTAGGAATTAAAGTTTAATGCCAACTCCTGTTTTATGTTATTTCCTAGTCTAGATGGAAATTTTGTTCTAGGACCAAGAGTGCAGGAGCTTCAATTGTTGGAGAGCAGAGTGAGTTGTGAGCATATTTTAATGGACTGGCTGAGCCGTGATATCACAGATCACTAGTCATCTGTTAATTTTTTCAAACAAACCTTTTCAGACTATTTGAGAGCTATTATTGAAAGTTGAGTAATTTTTCCTGTCTTGTTAGTGAATTTCGTAGCATCATGGTTATCTGAAGTTGTATCATTAGGTAAGACATTAATTATTTCTGTGCTCATATTGTACCATCAAGTAATATTGAACCCAAAATTTAGGTTTCAAATGATGAAACTTCTACAGGGCTGACATATTTCCTAAAGGTGATTAGTTTGTAGCTGAATTTTCTACTAATCATAGTGATGTTCAAAAACCACACCATAAATCTACCTGTAGATTTTTACCGTTACAATATCCATTCTCGAGCTTTTCTAACTTTACTTACTTTACAATAAAAGATAAATAAGTGTTCGCTGAACCACCCACGAGCAACAGGCAAACTACAAGGCTGTCGTAACACCTTGCCTTCTGTGTGTTCAGTTTTTAGGCAATGGATTGGATATATATGAATTTACTCGGCATATTTTCTCATAATTTATCATTCAGAACGTAATCCTTGCATTTGAATGGATTATGGTGGCCAAATATTCACATAATTTGTTTCAGTTGATTTCAAATTCATCTAGGGAACACTGATGATTAGAATTTGTGTCATGTAAAAAAAGTACTAAGTGCTGCATATTTTTTGTTTTTAAAGGCAAAATAGTAATACATGTAGCCCCTATTTGTATTTACCAAGTCAGCTTGGGCTAATATGGGTTATAATGATACTGTGGAAGTGCATTATGTTTGCCAATGTCATCTGCTCTTGTTGGAAATATACTTTTTATATGTCAATAGCTAATGTCAGGCTTTAAAGAAAAGGTTGATGTGTCACAGGCATCCTCATTTAACTTTCAGTAGTGATGAGATAGCTTAAAGGCACCATAGGGATCAGAGATTCACTGTTTAATAATTCCTTGAGGTAGAAAATGCTGCAACTCAAATTTTGTTTGGAAAAAAAGATGGCTATCTGTATGGCAACTGGCTGTCAATTTGTCAGACTTAACCAGTTCATTGTGTCCCATTTTGAGCTGCTTTATCAAATTGAAGTCTGATTCGTTACGAACTTTGTCATGCAAGGGAAAGAACCAATCTTCTAGTGTCACTGTTATGTTCATTATTTCTGATCAAAAAGCTTCAGCGTAAATTGTAAGACAATGTACTTCGATGGATTGGCGAACTTACGAGAGAAAGTAAATTGACGTTCTCGACGTGGATTTATTATCCAGCATGAGCTGCACAATTTATGAGGTATTTAGCAATGCACATATCCCACATACATTTCCCTCTAATGATGTTATTATAAAAATACTGTGGGAGGTGGGAATATTGTTCAAATTTCCCTCCCACCGGTACAATAGAAAATACCGAATCTCAATTTCCAAACTGCGGCAAAAGTGGCACCGCTCCATTTGTTGCAATACTTTTGAATCCGACTGTACATTGTGTTAGAGGGGGAGGAAAGGTTAGCATTGCAAATAATGTATTACCTGATTTATTTTTTAATAATAAATCAGGAAAATTTATCAACATATGTCATTTTCCCCATCATTTTGCAGACATAAAATCTTTCCAAAGACTTTTCAGAAGAGTGACCACTCTGATAGAGTTTGATTGTGTTTGCGAAAATTTTCTCATTTTCTTCAAATCAGCACAGTTTTGATGACAGAAGTAATTTTTTGTGAATGACCTCTTTCTGACACTTTTTTTGTTGTACATACGTACTGGAGATACCCATTGAATTTTCATGAGTGGTCAAGACTAAGCTGGCATTACAATTATTAAAGCAGTGCATTAAAGTTTGCAGAGGTTGGGGTAAAAACAGAGGTATCCTAACTCCCGTGTTATTCATACTTTGCATGACTTAAGTGTGTTATTTATTTATTTTTTTGTTTTCCCAATAACCCAAGGGGAAACATTTTTCAATACAAAGATTAGCAATTCCAATGATTATTTAAAAAAAACTTATTACATTACAAAAACATTTTTACAAAAGAAATATCAAAAAGCATAAAAATAAGGTATAAATAAACTCTTATTTTCAACCATTGCTATAATCTTCCAAAGAAAATATTCAATAACGTATAGCAATGGATACTTTGCAGGCCATAATTCATTATTCTTAATTATGATATGTACTTATCTGGGATGTAAATACATTTTTATCCCAAGATAAATCTAACTGTTCACATGCAGTGTTGTATTTCCTATGCATTCTTATTAGTGGCGAGTTGCCACAATATTTTAATTTTACAAATGGAAGGAATAAGGTTTGCAGGTTCCTTCGGTCAAACCGTGGAACATGAAAATTCAATTTGTGGAGGATGGCTGTGTCTTTTCCATACTTTATGAAAACTTATACTCTATGCCCTTCCTTCTTACAGAAAGTTACAGAAGTCCATAAAAATTAGCAGATTTTTATAAGATATATAATTTTTATGCATTGGATATACTTTATATTCCATGTAGAAAAGATCTCTAAAAAATTAAGAAATTGTTTTTGTACCCGTTCCAGCAAATTGATGTATCTATTTGCAAATGGTGGCCACACAATAACTCCATATTCAATTTGAGACCTAATTAGGGTTATTACAGTGAGTCCTTGTTTAACGTCACTTACCGTTCCTGAAAAATGTGACGATAAACGAAATGACGTTAATCGAAACATAATATGTATCCCATAAGAAACAATGTAAAAAGTGAATATCGGCTCCTGGACCTTACAATTCCTATGCAAAAAAATTTTAGCGTAAAATATCTGGGGCATTTTTTACGATGGGAATGCCAAACTATGGCATAAATACGAGTTCCTGTCTTCATCGACGACAATAGCAGCAGCGACGTAAATCCTTCTCCGTTTTTGTATCTTCCCATATTTGCTTTTCGGCTTCGCTATGGTGGTCGCCCGGGCGAGTGTGGCCTGGGCATCATCATCGCTGAAACATCGTCGCAGTTACAGGAACCAAAATTATTGTGAACACGGTGAAAAAAGTGATGACAAAAACTCCGAGTTCTACACGGAAAAATGCCTCGAAATCACATTTTAGGTTCCTGAAAACCATTATGTCAAGTAAAACCTTGCGCACCTACCTAAGAATTCATTTTGCAGAAAATTTGCTAAAACCGTAATCGCAATTAACAATAAACACACCGTTTTACACTTCGTTTAGACTGACTGTATTACCGCCCACAAAACGAACAACCTGCAACGCCCGCCGCTTCGCGTTTTTCCTCATGCGAAATTTAAAAGACTTGACGTTATCGCGAAGCGAAGGTGTGATAAATGAATGACGATCTCAAACTTTTCATGGCGTTATTGCAAAATGACATTAAACGAGGTGACGTAGAACGAGGGCTCACTGTACACACTATTTTTAAGAAAAATATCCTCCCTCTCTCACTCCAACTTATTAATCATAGGTTTAGTCACCATAAGAATTCTATGGTCTTCAAAAATTGGTTATAATATGACTGGTTTATTCTCCTGATTCTCATACTTCCGAAGATTGTATTTTATTCGGGTATACATTTCATTTCATTTCACCGTAACCCTTATAAAATTTCAGCACCCCCTGGCAAGTTACTTCTGAATTACGTTAACCGGTCCTTCCTACCAACCTCTGCACCAATCATCTTGAAAGTTGGCATTTATATGTATTTTTACCCAGACAAAGTTTTTGTACTATCACATTTGTAACTGACACTCAGGGCCAGCAAGGGCACTTCCAGTTGTCCAATTTAAATACTTTGGGTTCCATGCAGCACCAAACAGTGTCTTCATTTTCTGTGTTTCAAAAGTGATTTTAGTGAAGATAGATGGCTTCTTTTTGTTGGATTGCTAATTAAATGAAGTTTACAATTCTATAATTGGATTTTCTTTAAAGCTTTGCATTTGTATGAAAATCGTGTCATTAGTAGAAAAATTTTGCTTTTCCTTTGAAATAAGCTATGCCATATTTCCTTGGCCGCCAACAATAACAATGCCAGCCATTGAAATGTAATTTGATATCCAATGGAATTGGATTGAGTGCTGAACATTTAAATGCAGAACTACTCATAAATATGTAGTTCATCATTTTTTATCCATGCCTGATGAGTTTTTCTATCAATAGGTAATGTGTAAATATTCCCTAATTTGCTCAAAAAAGACATTTTACTAATGAAGTTCGGAGTGCTAATGTTTGCCTATCGATGCAAAGAGACCTCATTTAATAGTTAGTCCGCTTAGCTAATGGGGAACTTGCATGAATTTTTTTTATTTCACAGGCGGACAGAAAATTATTTTCTGATTACAGCAAAGAAAACCGCATGTATATCTGAGTTTTCCTTCGCGAGATATTCAATGTTAAATATAACGAATTTTAAAGCGCGGGAAAAACTCCCTCACCCCCCAAGCCACTGCCGACGAAGCCTCGATGACGTCAAAGGTGCCTAAACATCACGCGAAGCTATTGTTGTGATTGTTTGTAATAGTTGCCAGCAGTTGTGAGAGCTTCGTTTGTTAGACGTGTTGATTATTTTATATTTAAAGATAAATATCCGACGATTGAGGCTTGGAAGCCCTCGTATTTTGCATTATTTATAATATTAATATCTAAGTAAGGGCATAAAATATAAAACTGGAGCAGTTAAACAAAAAATTTGATAATACCTAAATAACATCGTTGTAGGAGTCTGAGCCACGGCCATTGGAAGGGGGATACGTTAATTGTAAGTTGATGTTATCGACGGCATATCATTCATTTAAGTATGTAATTAGAACGATTTTGATGTTTACTAATGTCCGCTTACCTTTTATATACAATAACTTCATCCGTTTATTCGTAGGTACCGGGGAATTCGTCTGTGCTTGTATTATGGGGTGAATTCCAGTCAATGCAACTTTTGCTCGCTGATTGGAGACATCTAGGAACATTTTTGTGCCAAAATAGTGTTATTTTCAACGTGACATCTCCCGTTAAGCTACTGCTAATAATCACAGTGCCAGTGCACATGCACATAATGCACAAAGTTTGACAAGGTTGAAAAATATCGGCCAAGAGTTATCAGTGTTCCATTGTGATTGAATTGTGAAAAGTGCTATTACGCTATCGATAAATGTCTAACAGTAAAGTAAAAATTGTCAGTGGCGTGTTAACCTCCGTTGTTCACCGTAGATAATGACATTTCACGATCAAGCTACTATTGAAATAAAAACTGTGTGTGAAGTTTGTTATTCCATTATTTCAACGAATAGTAGTGAGAAAAGTCACCTGTGTCACTTGTGTGGGCTAATTTAAGGGTTTAAATCAGTGAATAAATAGTTGTATTCATCATAACGAGTTCTGTTATTGTAAGTTGTACGTGATGAATATAAGAATGTGACAGTGACCTCCAGTTTTTGATAAGAGTATTTGCCTATTTTCCACTATATTTTTATGGTATTTGCTAGTATATTGTTTATGGATTTACATATATTATTGAAATAGGTTGTAGCTTGTGTGTGTGTTGGCAGCGGAACCGATTCGCGATCTCACATGTGGATTGTGTGCACACAGTTTTGCTGTGAATTCGTACCGTAGGACAGATAGGACTACCTTCTCCGCTAATTCGGCGTTGCCAAATTCAACAGCACAGCTTACGATCGTTATCCTCTAGTATTACAAGTTTCTTTTACATCTCGATTTGCCGCCGACGTATAGCAATAATTTGTCTTAACAAATTCTATGAGGGTCGTGGCATCAATTTTTGGTGTCCTAAAAAAAAAAGCTGGTGTCCTAACACCCCATGCCACACGCCTTTTAGGCGGCTTGCGGGGTATTATGTAGATGTAGATGAATTTCAGGTGTACTATTTGAACGAGTGGCAACGTTATCATCCATTTTTCTGTTAACTAAAACATACGAAGTGAAACGCTTGTACTTCATCATCCCGATGTCGCATTATTAATATCTCAAGTAATAATCGTGGCACAATAGCAATAGGAAAACTTGCCCAAGAATAATAGAACAAAATAAAGTGACGATGAGCGGCTAAATACTCCCTCAAAACAAATTTTACATCATGCGCTCAGCGTATTTCCCAACTCCCTACGGTTGTTTAGGCACCTATGACGTCACGCCTGGCCTCGGCAACGCTCGGGTGTCTTCGCGCAGTGGTCGGCTCAGAGAAATTTTTCTCGATATTAAATGCAACTTTTTTATTTCTTTTGATGTTGAATGGAGAAACTGAAGGTATTTTTGCGAGCTAATATATCCATTTTACTCATTCAAAATAGTTTTTAGAGCAATCTACGACCCATGCAAGTTCCTCATTACAATAATTATCCTGTCACTTGTGATCTGATTTAATGATTTTAATTAAGTATATGTAAAATATGCTTGAAAATATATAAAGGTTACAGCAAATTTTTGTGGATTCGTGGCATGGCTCACAAAAATGTTGATGTTTGACAACATAAAATCCTTACTGTTTACTGCCCTTGCATTTTTACCTGCATCATGCTCCTGTGGTGGATGTGGATGCAGACTGCAACTAAGTGGTGATGAAATACAATATCTCATTTAGCATAGTTTATATTCGTAAAATGGAAAAGAAATGGAATGTTGAACCTCTTAACAATAGAATGACCGTAGGCAGCCAATCGACGGTTTGCGTTTTTCTTTCCCACACCGTTTTGTTATTTTCCGATCAATGATGCTGAGATTTTCTGAATTTTGATATTTTGAAACAAATAATGTGAAAATGAAGTTTATTTGGGGGGAAAAATTCATGTCAAGAGAAATGTCAGATTTTACCTATAATGACTGTAATCGGTCAATTGACCATTCCTGTATTTAATACCATAATTTAGCTCTCTTTGTCGATTCTTGGTGCCAATTTCATCAAATATCATAGCATGTACTTTAACTTACACGAGTACTTCTCAAGTTTGACTTTTAATGTTTTTGAAACAGTTTGTATGTATGATCTTACAGTTTCTGTGAAGGAGACAGACATAACCAAGTCCAAGGTATTTTGCATTGTAAAGAGTCTCTACTATGCCTACTAATTATTCTATAGGCTGTGATGAACATTCATTAGGCAGAAATTCATTGTTGCGTTTGTTCGTGGTTACTGCCAACAGATGCACCCCTTAGCACACCGCTTAACCTGTGGGGCTACCGGTGAGCCCCTGGGAAATACCCTTTCTGCAACATGTTTTGACTAGCATTGCAATCACTGCCTCTTCATAAATGCTGAAGTCACCCATCTCCACCCATCTCATTCAGTCCACAATGTGGTCATTCGGTTCACCAAAACTGGTGATATTCTCCAAGATCCTCCAATATAAAATATATCTTTTGAACAAATTTGGTAAAACCTTTTTTTGTGCTCAGCTCATTGGAAGAAATTTATTTCGAATACGGTATAGCAGAAATATTTTTCCTATATTATTACAATTGAAATTTTCACCTGTTGAGGCACAACGGTGTGTCTTGTTTTTTCTTCCCCGAAATTGATGCGGGTTGTCGCTCCGAGGCATTTCTGGTGATCATTACCGATGTCATGTAAACAATCATGGATGTTTCCAACCTCCTCCCAGTCAGCTTGTTCACTTGCACGCAGTCTCACTTACCTGTGATAGTTGCTTCTTGAAAAAGCTCAAGAATGTATGATAGTCAGCTTAATATGACATCCATCTATACTTTTGCTGAGGATTATGAATAGATGAATGAAGGCGAGGGGAGAAAAAACATGCTTGGGAGAAATTGAGTTTGGATTCATGAAGGATTCATTCAAATATTGAATTGATTTGTTCACTGTGCTGTGAATGTGATATTTAATGAGGACCTTAGAAGAGAGGAACTTTGAATATATTTTAGATGCATTTCCTTGTCTTGTGGATTTTGTTTTCGTGTTTACTTATCAGTTCTGAGCAGTGGTTAGTGGCTGTTGTTTTCTGTTCCTCTGAGCTCACTCTTCCCTGTTGGCCTCATCACAATCCTCACCAGAGGATTGCTTTCATTCTGACAGTGCTTCTCCAAGAGTGGCCTTTCATATTCCATGGTTATTTAACAATTGCATTATCCAATGCCACCTGCTCCCATTAGGATGCAATCATTACACTTGTGCATGTTTCTCTCCCTACGTACATAGGCTGGTGGCAATACGATGAGCGGACCCGGATGGAGTTGGAGTGTGCATACAAGCGTGGAGAGCGGTCATGCGAGCTCCTCATTGCTGGCTTCCTGTACGTTGCGGATTTTGACGGCATGGTTCAGCTGCGTAGGGGTGACCCATCCAGGCGGCGCCGCATCAAGAGGGACCTGGCTTCAATCCCTGTCAAGGGTGTGGCTGGTCTCCGCCCCTCTCCCCCACAGCCGCCGCCACAGCCGGTGGTGGTGACGACGGGGGGCGAGTGCTCATCATTGGCCCCTGGGGGGGAGTCGCCTCCCCTGTCACGGCTGGTGGATGACATGGCCCGCCTCAATTTGTCTGGTTGCATGGTTTCGGGGGGTTCAGGGGTGCAGCCACAGCAGGAGCGAGAGGAGGAGGAGGAGGGGAGTGGCGTGCTGTGGTCGCCTGTCTCTCCCGACTCGGCCTGGGTGCTCACGCTCTCCTCAGATGAGGACCAGCTGTGACACTGACCCCTTGGCAAGCCTTGGTTTGGCTTCTCATTGGCTGTCGCTTCTTGCTGCAGTCAACGACAAGTGTGGCATGGTTGGAGGCCTCCTGCATGTGTCTGCCCTTGCTGGCTTTTGTCACCATGTTCATGGCAATCCATTAGCATTTTGTATGGGCATTAGTGGATTGTTGTGGTCTCATCCTGCCATGGCTCTGGATCCAGAGTTCCTCTCCCAGTCTGGTCGTGCAGCTCTTGTTAGCACGCCTCCCATTTGAAGCACTTATTTGGGCTTCCTCTTGTGTGAATTGGCAAGTTGGAAAGTGCTGGATTTTCAATTGAAAGACGATGGTATAGTCCTCAAATGCTCTTAATGCATGGCTGTTGATGGAGGAAAGTTTTTATTTGGAAGGAACTTGGTCTTCTGTTCATGCTGATGCCCTCATGCTGACCTCAAATTTAGCTAAGGATGACTTATGGTGTGTGCTAGCAATCACCATATACATTGTTACCCTGCTGATGGTCAATAGCATATGGCTGTTTGTTGATTGTGGGAGGAAACTAGAGAGAATTGAATTGCATTGAGCTGTACATGAATGTGAAAGTGGTGGATGTTGTTCGGGAATTCTAATTTTTAGTTGACTCACTGTAACACGTTATTTGGAAATGGTCAAGTAGCTAATTGTGTTGACAAATACCTGTGCATATGAATTAGTAGTGCCTGTTAAGTATCACTCAAAATCATTAGGGTCCATAATTCCCATGTTCCATAGCTAACAAGTTTTTTTGTTTACGATAAGGGCTGATATTTTGATAAACGCCAACACCTAATATTTTTATTTTTTAAGGTTGTTTCGTATCATCTGCCGCAGAAAATGTCCTTCCAGCTTTTGCTTTTGGGTGATGGGTGAATAATGTTGCAGTTTTTGTGATAGTCAGGGTTAAGTGTTCTATCTGCACCTGCAAGTTGATTTTTTGATTTGACCGTGGTCGTGAATCGAACACCCATAAAGTTCAATCTCGTGTCGCATGGAATGCCTTTTTGGCATTTGCTCATGCCCATCATTTTGTCATGTCAACCTGTCATCTCCTCGGGGCTAATAGCTAATTGCTTCGGTGAAAATGAGACACGTGAAAGCAGTTGTGCATGCTATTGCTGATTATGCTCTCCTTTCCCTGGTGTTCTCCTGTCAATCATCTGTCAGCAAAAGTCATTGCCATGTATTGGCATTCAGTATTTACTCCTATAATGAATGTCGACATCTCCATCTTCTGATTTTTAATGCATTCTCATTTAGGTGCAACTTTGTGGTCATACAATCTTGTTGAATGAATATGATGACCAGTTTTGCACCAGTCGTATTTATCAAAATGAAGCGTTACTGTCTAAATAGGAGTGGCAGTGGAAAATCTTAGATGAAATTCCAGATTGGCCTAGCAAAACTGTCTAGTGGGATTATTTTTATATGGAGATAATTGAGTCTAAGCTGATGATAGCTGTTGTTCAACTATTTGTCATGCTTCTAGTTTTTGTTCAATTTAGAATCCCATTTGTATGTTAGCCTTTTTGCTTCAGTTTAACTCTTATCGCATTGCTGGTAAATTACTTTTGGGTTTTTAAATAATTTTTACTGTAAAGAGGTGGAAATGTTGCTATTGCTTGTGCTCTGTGTGATGAAACACTGAGAATGCAACCAGGCCAAAGACTTCATTTTGTGCCCTTCCATGCGATGATGCTCCCTCCATGTCCTATTCTTGTCTGGATGCAAGAGCAATGGGGAGAATGAGTATGAGTTCCATGTGCATTTGCATTTGCTAAGCATTGAGCAGAATTGCATGCTCTGTTAGGTACAAGCTGGTTTGGATTTAAGATGATGATTAACTTGTGGGTCATGCCGAGCATGTATTGATCTGACCTTGGCAGTTGAGGTATGATGTTGTTGAAGCTCTTTTATACCGATTGTGAGTGATCAGTCTGCATGGTCGTGTCTGCATCCTTGATGCTCTCAGAGGACACTCCAATGCTGTCTGCTTCACCTGTGACAAGGAAATGGCTGAGCACGCATAGCTGTGTGTTTTGTGAAAAATGTGCTCTATCAGGCAGGAAGGTCCTGATGGATAATTTATGTTTGAAGTCAAATGTGTGTACGTACCATGAGTGTACGTATCTATTTTGCTGTTCTCAACTCGGAAGGATTTTAAGCTGAAGATCATGAAGGTGGCCTATTGGAGAAGAGCTGACTACATGAGGCCCAGGCTTTTTCAGAGAGGGAGGTTGGAACTGACTTTATGCCTCTCATATAGATGCTGCACTTTCAGCTGTTTCTTGAACTGTTTCATTGTGTTGAATTTATCCCTTTGTAAATTTACTGTACAGTTTAAGTTACCCTTCATCTGATTACCTTCTGTTATCAGGGAAGATTGCTTCAGGGTTGCGGTTGGTAGCTTCAAGTGTGAACTATTTTACTGTTTTCTATTAAAAAGCAGCAATTGTATGTTGCTTGAAAGTTGTGCCACCCATATTTTGGAGTATAATTCTTGAATTAAAATTCTAATGTGAATGTATTACAAAATTATGTCAGTGTTTTTGTGATTGTATCATAAGTGTGGCCTCTTCCTTCATTCAGAGAATGTCATGAGTGAAGATTATGATTTTTTTGGTGGTTAATGGATCAGAAATATTTATTTAGTATGGTTTAAAGAGATGAGAAACAATTGGTGGACTTCTTATAAAGAGTTTCCTATTGCCTTGTTGATGGCTCATCATGGTAATGCCCTTTAAAAAAATATGGGTAAGAGATGATCTGGTTAAAGTATCATAAAATCCATCAGAATCACATACACTTGGGTAAAGTCATTCTGAGATCAAATGGGATTTTGAAAGCTTCCCTTTGGTGATTTTATACACCTCTGTATGCATGGGCTTAATTGTGGTTCCTAAGGGTTGCATTACCTCTATGGATTGGTGATGTAAGACTAATAGGAAAATAAAAAAACATTTTATTTATTTATTATGAATTTCCTCTCCAATGTGTGTCTTTCTATGCATTGAGAGGAGCATATGTGCTTTGGAGTATGTTTTATGAAAATGGCTGAATAAAATTCAGTTTTTCCCACTTTTTATATTTACATCATAGGAAAGGAATATCAACTCAATAATATTTTACCATTATTTTGAAACATTATTAAAGTGAATTGCTGTGAGAAAAAAATTCCCTCAACAGGGAATGGAGCCTTGGACCTTAGCCTCTCTGGGCCACTGTGCAGAAAATTATGCCATGCAAGTTCCTGAATTCCCATGGCAGTGGTACTAAGTAATCGATGTACATTTTGCCACCGTTCACGTGGAAGGCTTTGAAATATTAAACACCAATGAAGTGTATCAGAAATGAAATCAGGTCTCACCTGTTTATGTTAAATTATTTTCTGATGCACTAAATAAGATAAATTGTCTACCTACCAAGTTGTATGTAGGTGCTTGTCCAAAATGCAATTCGAAGATAACTACTTTTCTCTAAGTAGGATCCTTTGTCTGATACCGAAATCGAGAAAGGCACCATGTGTGCTTGAAACCAAGTGTCTTGTGGCCCTTTCATTTGAGTTTAATGTGGATGGGTAATATTTTGTGAAACTGGAGTAACTCAAGATGAGAGTGTCTGTGAGGGCATTCTGGATGCCCTTGGGGAAGGGGTGTAGGGTATGGGCTGAGTAGCTCATACTCATGCTGTGAATTGTGGAGGGAGGGGGCAGGGTGGGTAATTGGACGATGATTGCTTCTGGTGCTCGGAAATCCATTGCCTGAAAAGAGAGTACTATAATTAGGAGTATGGAAATGCAATGAAGATCTGACTGTGCATGGTTAATCGGGAAAGGTGAAAATTAAACACTATCTGGTTGCTTTGAGGCGATTCATCCTGAACGAAAGATTAATTGATTCGCTGTTTAACCTCTGTAATTAATATGACGAAAAACACTGCGCCACACCCACCACCCGGCCCAGTCGGGTGTGGCCGTAGAAACCGCGGCTTTTTCACGGAACGGCGTCGTTGGTCGTGCTGTGGGGCGTGTACCATATCATACCTAGCTGCGCTGCTGCTCCCTGCGTCTCGGATGGAAGGCCGAGTTTTCGTTTCCCTCGACTCCTGGAACGGCCCCGTCGCGTCGCACCAGTCGCCTTGCATTCAGCGCTGAACCCGGGTAGACACTTCTCCCCCTTTGTGCCCCTCTCCTCCTTTTATCCACCTTCTCACTGTCATTGGCGGTCTGGGGTGATTGGGGGCCCTCGGTTGGGGCTCATGACGGGGCCCTCCTCATCGGTGGATTCGGGGGTCATCCCCCGAAAAATTTTCGGAAATTGCATGCCCGGAAATGGATTTTACGCTGTGCTGGTTGTTAAAAACTAGTTAAAAGTTAATAAAAATAGCTATTTCGTTCGAAAAATACTATGAAAAGTGAGAATTTAACAGCTTAATAATATTGTATGATGTTTTTACTATTATTCATTGAATTTGCTCCCTGACATCGCACTGTAATGAAAAAAAACCTCGAAATTGACCTTTTGAAATAACCCTTACAAGAAAGTATCAGGTTCTCTTTTATCATCTGACACCTTTATTTTATTTTATTTTTCATACAATCTTTGTATCTTACGCTGAGTATGTTGCAAACAAAGCAACAAATGAAATCGCGGAATTTTATAGTTGCAAAAAACTGGCTCTAGCAATCCGAGTCTTTCTTTCCACCTTTCATATACGCTTCACGATAGACGCGAGTGTTGTGAGGCCCCCCTAAGCTCGGGACCCTCGGCGATTGCCAACCAGCCGACCTGGCCAGACCGCCCCTGCACCTCCTCCAGCCCCTTTCCCATTTGTCCATATTATGTCGCTCTCCGTCAAGCTTCGATAAAGTCCTATGGAATGGGTCTCTAGACGTAACCGAGGTTGAAAGGTTAACAAATGCGCGAGATACAGGGGAGAGCGGGGTATAGCGTACACTTAAGCATCATTATTTAATACCTTTCAATCGAAAACTTCAATGAAAGACGCAATCATATTATTTTAAAGGAAATTGGATTTCCCACAAAATCTTTGCTTCATATTTGGAAAATTAAAGAGTGTCACACCCATTTTACAAAAACCCTTACACTGCGCGGTAGGTATTGTTCCGCGCGAGTGCCGCGGCACTACAGTTCACCAGTTAGAACCCATTATGAACGATATTCCAAAGGCTGTGAGGGAATTAACCAAGATGGAAAATGTAGTTTAAATTTTTATTCTATCATCGAAATAAGTAAAACATAGCATATCAGCTTACATTAAAATAAAAATAATACCAAATCCCCTATCTTAGTTGAAATAAAAGCAAGCCAACATAAAACTTAAAGTAAAAAATCCTTTTCTATTTATCATCATTGTATGAAAATCCACAATTAGTACAGGAAAACTGAGTGCACGACGGATGAAGGTTCGGATTAACGAGATGTTCTGACTACCGTGTGTTCGGGCTATCGAGGCTCGCATGTCCTTGGGAGGCCTTCATAATTCACATTAACATTCTTAAACTATATAAAAATTTTAATGTTCAAGTTGTTGAGAAAAGTTAAAATACTACATGGGGAATTATCGTTCAACACGGGGCAATACCGTACACGTTGCGCCTTGTACGGTATTGCCCCATTCATGGTGTACAGAATTTCCCCGAAATTACATGACGCAGCATTTTCAACTCTAACCTAACCCCAACCCTAACCTTTATAAATAAGAAAAAACAGAAGACTTGTGTTTAGCATTAAAAATAGCCCATGATATGGGATATTCAAAACCATTAGTAATACACAAAACCACTAAATAGTCACTGATAACATGTTTCGCTTCCCTCAGTTCGAGTTAGTCTTTAAAATTATAAGAAAAGATGACAAAACAGAAAAAAAAACTTTCGCCACATACACGTGCGTAAAGGCAGAAGCTCCCAGATTGTCTCTATCGGTTTCGCTTTCCTTCCACAACGCAGTAGCCCTTCGGAGAGCTCACTACGTACTCCAGCGGATCTACAACTACGGTATTTTCCCGCCGTTCGGTACTACACAAGTCTCCCCTACATTTGTATGCTTACATACACAGGGAAATCATAATGTTTGATTTTCGTAATTTTTACACTTCGCACATCCCGTTGGCCATATATGAGCGGAATTTCCTCTCTGCAGCGTATTCAAGAATCGCAAGAAATATTTTTCAAAAAGTACGTAGCTCGAATTGTACGTATAATAATGGTGTCGGACGCCCGTTAAAATACCCGGAAATCCTTTCGGTTGAAATTTATTTTTCGCCTTATTTTCCTCATTTTTTCCAGACGTCTGCAGCTAAGAATGGTAGAAAAAATTGAACTTAAGTCTTTCATAAATCCGATGAATAAATAAACATACCGATCGCGTGCGTAAATACGGCTTTATAGGCCGTCGGCTAGAGGCACGCAAGGAAAAACGGGAATGAACCTATGTCGAATTTCTTCGAGGGGAAGGAAGGGGGAACATCGGAAAAGTCGATATTTTCTTAAGAAGCACATCCGGTCGGTAGCACTTTAGCGAAATTCTTATCGGTGGCGGAGTCAAAAGTCATCGGGAAATATTTACATATTTTGATCACACGTGTTGCATACACGCGTTGGATGTTTTGGTTGGAGCGTCGAAGTTAAGCTTTTTAAACTTATTTATCAAGACTGTGTATGTTTATTGGGATGAAAACCACGCCAATTGAAGCGCCAATCGTTCATCTATCCGAGGAGGCAGCATGAGTAAAGTGTCGGAGGCTGTCGACCTCATTTCTGAATATTTTTCGGGGAATATGAGGAGAAACGGTTTTTGGAATTTTTCTCCGAATCATTTTCATTTACCCAACGCCGTGAAAAATGTCTGCTCTCCAGCTTGGGAACTCTTATCCATCATGGTGTCAGTCAGTCATGCTAGGGGTTTTACAAGTTATAGACCGTATAGCTACAAAGCGACTACTTAGAGTAAACGGGTGACCTACGGCGACCTAGACGCAAGGGTGAGCAGCAGATCGCTCGCGCCCCTTGCCCCCTCGCCGGGAGTGGATGGAAATACATTCTTAATCCGTCTTTCATGGAGGATTATATTTTATTAACTAATATGCAATAGCTGTAAAATCTAGGATTCTAATCCACTCTAGGAATCTAAAACCACTAGGATTATTGACGTGAAATTTTTTATTTTTATTATTTCAAATTTTTATATAATCTATTTTTACAACTAATCAAGTTACTTTTAAAATTCCAAAAATAATAAAATTGAAAAACATATAAAAAATCGAAAATATTGAAATGTTAATATTGGATTTCATTAAAGCGGTCTCTAAAACATATATATATGAATATTTTAGGGTAGTTAGTAAAAGTTTTTGACTTTTGACCGTCTTAAGTGGGGTTTGGCCCCACTGTGCGCCGTCCGGACATGCGCAGAGCGACGAGTGTGTTGGCATCGCAGCGCCGGCCGGCGCGGCGGGCGTATAATCTGGCGCCTGCTTGGTGTTGCCATAGAATAGGGACCTACGGAATCAGAATGGTCACTGTTCTGGGTGTAGTCATACGATTTTAATTTTAAATTACTGGTAGGTATTGCTAAAGAAAATAAATTATCCCATTATGCTTCCGTTTTCGGGTGTTCGAATTCCGGAACACATAAAATCCAACCAGTTAAAGGCCGTATTGACGCAGGAAAACTATTCTCGAGTATTGGCCACAGTTCTGTTATGATTATGAATTTCAACAACCTTTGGGAAACTAATATTATAATATTTAGGGCTTGACAATGTAGTCCTAACTTCCCAATGATTAGAAATGCGGTACCTATTCTTCAGATAAATTTATCAAAAGACCTGCAGTATTGGAAAAAATCAGGTAACATTCCCCACTGATTTATAATTTAGGAAATAGGTGCGTGCGTGATAGGGTGAAGGATTGAACATGATTTACCCCGTAAAACGTGACTTTAAATAGAGGCATTCAATGAATGTCAAGAAGTTCCGCGTGCAATGCACCTTTTGTGTACAGGTTCATCATTTTTCTAGCCGTCCTTGTCCTATAACGTAGTTCATGTTCACCTAATTCCTCAGCGGCAGAGCGGTAGCTGTTTGGCGGAAAATGTCCACTTGTGTCTGATTTAAGTGGCTTCGAAGAGTTTATATGAGTGCGGAGATCCTTGCAGCTCCCATCTGTGACTTAGAGTCGTCTTCTTTTACGATCTAGAATTTATTTTCTATTTTATCATGGCAATGATTTCGAGGACACGGTTATTCCAAGTGCGACCCGTTGGCGTTTCGTGTGTTTACCACATATGAATCTTAGACTCAAGGAGATGGTCCGTGGCTTCTTTTGTTTGCTTGAATGCCTTTGCTGACCTTAAATTCGTCCCTCAGCTGAATCAGCATTAGTGGACCACGGCTTCTATCTCCCTTGAGTCGTCCTAATAGTAACGGCAAGACTCTAGGAAAGAACAGAGTGAAATGAGTTCAGACATCATTTTCGAGGAGTTAACTGTGCGTACTTGCCGATTAAGAAGTTTCTTAAAGCTGTGTGCAAATTCAAGAAGACAATTTTGAATTCATCAACAGTGCTCCTTTTTGTTTTCATTGAAAGTGTAGTTTAATAGGGAAAAATTGTCCCAATTCTGTGTCCAGGCACCTTATTCTTCTTGGTCGTATTTTTCGTTGGCCTATTTTGTGTCACCCCTTGTTTATTAAGTAAACCCAATCATAAGAGTCCTTTTCTTTTTTAAAGGCTACAAGTATTAGTACCTCCTCACTTAGGGAAAAAGTAGGTTCTATTCTGTGGTGAACTTGAAACCGTATCTAAACTAATTAAACTATACAAAGTGGAACTGAAACAAGAACTTCTAGTTATATACAGCAGAAGAAATTTTTTAAAGGCAACCGGTTCATTGCGGCTTCTTAATTTTATTTATGACAACAACCTAAAAGTTATCCCAGAATGAGTTAAACTACTCCAGATCATCGGCACCATACAAATGACAACAGCAGAAAGTGAAAGATATTTTTCAACAATGAAGCGAATAAAGGCATTTACTAGAAGCACGATAAAAGTAGATAGACTTAGTGCCCTTGCCATGCGTTCAATCGAAAAAAATTGTTGCCCGGCGCTGATTTCAACGAACGTGTAATTAATCACTTTGCTGGACAAAGGGAAAGAAGGATGGACTTCTGTTACAAGCAATATAGCTAAAGGCAGGTAAGGAGTCAAATGCTTGGGGGGCGCACTCCACCGAGGGGTCATAAATTTTTAATATTTTGTGTATTTTAGTGAGTTTTTAAGTCAATATAGGTATTAAATTTTGTGATACCATATGTTCCGTTTTTTTCGACAAAAATATCTAGTCTTCCTGATAAAGCTTGATTAATAAATACTAAATGCAGTAGACTCTCGGTCGTACGGATCAGCTTAGTCCGGACTCTCGATTGTACTGATCAATGATCTTGAAGAATAAAAATATATTTGCTGTGATAATTTACCAATGCAAACGAAAATACGTAACTTTGCGTTTTAGCGCCTATATTTTTCGCGCGGATATGCCCGCAATAGACTTTTTCGTTTTTGCAATCATAATGGGTTTTTTGTCAAATCTATACAATATTTGCAATGATTTAGGTAGCAATGACACTTGTAACACCTGAGGAGGGAGGGGAGTGTCAATGACCTCCACTTGGCAAGAAACACTTCTAGAATGCGCGCGCTTTATTATTGCAGATGTAACCTTCGATTGCTGTGTTGTCGTTGTTTCTTGAATACAGTATTATTTCAAATCAATAATTAAACATTTCTCACACATGTTTAACAAAATCTGAAATACTCTACTTACCTGCCTTAAGTTTAATTGCTTGTAGCAGAAGTCCATCTCAGTACACCAGAAGTCCATAGAAGATATGCGAAGAAAATGTTCATAACAGCTTTGAAATAGGGATAAAAATAAATATTAATCTCCATACCATCGACAGAAAAATGAATTGCAAAAGAAAAGTTAATTGTTAATGGTCGCATGGAAGCAACTTTCGTAGCAGCTTCGGTATTTCCAAGTCATAATCACATCACTGGCCGATAATCCTAAGACTGGTTTGACACAGATCTCAACTTAATTCTTTCGTCAGCTAATATTTTGACAACTACGTATATCTTATATTTCACGTCCTTCTTAATCTGTTCCACATAGTCTATTCGTGGTTTACCTTTTCCATTCCTGCCATCCAGTTGTACCTCGACTCCATCAGGCATTGATGTCTCATGACAGTGGCGTAACTATGGGGGGGGGGGGGGGGGGGGGGGAGTTAGGGGATAGATCATCCTCCAAAGCCTCAGAGAAATATAAAAATATTTAAAACTCATGGACATCCAATTACTCTCGTCGGGATTGAAAGACGAAGGATTAATAAAGGCAAGACACAGACGAAAATATATTTTATTTGAGTAATTAATTTACATGGATTGATTTCAATTTTATTTGGGTTGAACAATTGTTCCACCGTTTCTTCAGCGCATTCCATGCCGAACCCAGGAGGCCGCGCTTTCGGCTCGTTATCCTGTTTAACGTGGGGATTCCCCTTCCGGTCCCCTTCGGTTCCGGTCAGGCCTATACCACGCACCCCCGAGGTCAGAGTAGGGCCGTGACCTTCCTCTGGCCCCGTTCATTCTCACTCACTCCACAGCTTGCTGACTGAGGTACCCACGGCCTCCTTTAACAGTAGTATTAAAGAAGGTCATGAAGGAACCACTCGTGGAAGATGTCATCCATTGAGAAGTCACCTCCAGCCATCAGGCTGCGCTCGAAAGACCCATGGCCCCTCTCAACCAGCGGCTGAAAGTGGTGATAGGACCCCGAGCCCTCACCGCTGCCATCGTGGGGGACAGGTAGAAGCTCCTCCTCTCCTTCGTCTTCTATGTCCCCCAGATAGCCTCCCTCTGAGATTTCGCTGGACGCATCCAGCGAAATCTCGGAGGGATCATCTCCCTCCACAACTCCCTCCATCACTGCTTCAGCCAGGACCGTCACCTCCTCCTCCGTCTCCTCCTCCTCCTGGCGTCGGCAGCAGCAAAGAACGCAGCCCATTATATCTCTTAGCTATGGCTTAAAGAAAACAAGTCCACAACTAAGCAGCTATTAAGGCCAAATGAGGAACCCGAGAAGTGGTCTCCATGGAACTTCCATTGTTGCTCAGCGCCAGAGCCTTGAACATCTCATCCATGGTAACGAATGAAGGGTACTTGAAATCAATTGTTGCCTCCGACGTGATTGAGATTTTAGGGTAATCATAAAGTTTAAAAGAGACATGGTATAAAAAATAATTAATCCTTTGAATCAAAAATTATTTCGATTTCAAATTGAAATTCCTCGTTTTTATTGATTTTTTAAATTTATTCTCATGTGAGAAATCAGAAGCTGGTTCAATTTAACTTTGAATAAAGTTATATCAATTATAGTTGCTAGCGGAGGAAATTAACCATAAAAAGTGGTTTGATTACTCACATATTATGTTTTTAATTGTAGCGAGGTGGAAATTGCCATTACCTCGCAAAACAAAAAGTTGTAATACCTACTACGACATTGAAGTGCAGTAGTCCATACGTCCTTCCCCAACCTGATTATTTCATATTGGAACAAGCAGAGCTGCTTCCGCATAGATATTGGATTTCCCCCAGTGACGCACTGACATCATTGTAAGCTTGGGACACTGCTCAATATAGGGCCTACCCACTATCTGAAATTTATCCCATTCACTTTTTGAATACAGAGAAAACTGGGAAAATAATTTGGAAGCATGAACTGGAGGTGCGACCTGGGGAAGTTCCGCCGTGCTATAAGTTCTATTATCATTATATTTGAATTTAGAGCATTAAATATATAGGTAATTAGAGGCAGTTCAAGGACCGGATAGTAATTAAAGGTGAATTTTTGAGAAATAAAGAAAATAATAATGGTCACTCGGAGGGTAGAATCGGTAGAAGGTAGGTTTCGACAATTTCTGGTGAACTTATTTGGAGCTTACAGTTGCAAAAAATATGTCCTCTAGTAAATGGGGAGGAGCTTCATGTGTTTTTGGAAATCTCATTTTTGCAAAAATTGGTCATCGTCTGTTTCTTGCACTCAGGTTTTCAGATCGTGGTCAAGTCCTAAGCAGTCATTTCATGCAGTTAATTTATTGCATGACGATGACTAATTTTTGCAAAAATGAGATATCCAAAAACACATGAAGCTCCTCCCCATTGACACATATCTCAACTTAATTCTCTCGTCAACTAATATTTTGACAACTACGTATATCTTCTATGGACTTCTGGTGTACTGAGATGGACTTCTGCTACAAGCAATTAAACTTAAGGCAGGTAAGTAGAGTATTTCAGATTTTGTTAAACATGTGTGAGAAATGTTTAATTATTGATTTGAAATAATACTGTATTCAAGAAACAACGACAACACAGCAATCGAAGGTTACATCTGCAATAATAAAGCGCGCGCATTCTAGAAGTGTTTCTTGCCAAGTGGAGGTCATTGACACTCCCCTCCCTCCTCAGGTGTTACAAGTGTCATTGCTACCTAAATCATTGCAAATATTGTATAGATTTGACAAAAAACCCATTATGATTGCAAAAACGAAAAAGTCTATTGCGGGCATATCCGCGCGAAAAATATAGGCGCTAAAACGCAAAGTTACGTATTTTCGTTTGCATTGGTAAATTATCACAGCAAATATATTTTTATTCTTCAAGATCATTGATCAGTACAATCGAGAGTCCGGACTAAGCTGATCCGTATGACCGAGAGTCTACTGCATTTAGTATTTATTAATCAAGCTTTATCAGGAAGACTAGATATTTTTGTCGAAAAAAACGGAACATATGGTATCACAAAATTTAATACCTATATTGACTTAAAAACTCACTAAAATACACAAAATATTAAAAATTTATGACCCCTCGGTGGAGTGCGCCCCCCAAGCATTTGACTCACGAGCCGCCCTTGCATTGAAGCCGGCAATATTAGACGAGTCGGGAAAATGACATATGCCATATTTGATTGTCATAGACGAGGAAATGAACGATATTTAACAGGGATGGAAATCGAAACTAAATGAAAGTCAAAAATATTAAAATCTCAATTGTTTCGTTCCTGGGAGTGAAATGTAGAAATGAAACTAAAAAGAATAAAACCCCGAGAGCTATACTCAGGAGTCGAAACGAAATCGGAGTCAATACTACTTCGGGTCGAAACTGAACTAAAAATCTGGTACGAAACGAAACGCAGATAATATTTCGCACCGGAGGAACCACGTAATTTCCCTTCGAACAGTTTAGTTTCGACCCACACACCGAGTACGATGTACAGTTGAATGAAGTGAAGGATCGGCCTACCGCCATAAGATGCAAGGGGTACTAATATTTTTACCACCAACAGGACAACGGTGAACGCAAACTGGCCATTCGATATTTATGATCAATGTTTTAACCTCTCTACAAGTATGCCAAACGTAATGGGTCGAAACTATTCCCTCTCATCCCCCTCCACTCAACTTCTGGGATCGAAACTGAACTATGAGCAGCGGAGTACGATTAATTTAGTTTCATTCCTGGGAGTGACGCGTCGTCCCTGGTCGAAACTAAACTCGTTGGTGATTTTAATTTCGTGCGGTAACGAAACTAAAACTGATAGTTAGACGCATAGAGACGAGGGTATACAACTATTTGGAGGAATATCAATTCGGATTCAGGAAGGAAAAGTCCACCCAAGATGCGATATCGATGTTGAGGACCACAGTAGTGGAGCCCATAATATAATGGAGACGTGCATGCTTGTTTCGTGAATTTTTGAAAAATGCATTCGACAGAGAGGACTGCATGATTCCCATGGGCATTTTTATGACATTAAGTGTGTATTAATAGGTGGCTCATTCTTAATGCACATAATACTGAACACGGCTAAAACCACAAGCTTTTTCGTAGAGCGTTCGAATAAATGGTTTAGAAGCTTTTTTTTTGCGTGATGAATTGATATCGAATGTGGCAGAATCGGAATATGCATGGAATTCAAAACTATGACAGCTATTAAAAGGAGCAGTGGTGCAGCGAGGGGTGGGATTTGAGGGATAAAACCACCCCTTAGAGCTCAATATTTGAGTTTAATCCATTTTACTTAATTGGGGTAAGATTACTTATATAGAATAGTGTTAGGATTAATCAAATATCCCTCAGAAAGCCGTAAAACCCTCCATTTTGGACCATTAATCTTAAAATTTTTCTGGAGGAGGGCCCCCGCTTACCCTGGCGGGTATGCAATACCCCACACACCCCTAAGTATTAGTTGCGCCTAAAACCCCCCCTAACCTTAATTCGTAGCTGCGCCCTTGAATAGGAGAAATTGTTAACCCATTATAACCAAATATCGCTCCTAAGCAACATCAAAAATGCATAAATTTTCTTCTCAATTTAGGAAATATCTAATCTACGCATTATTTTGTGGCGTAAATTGTAATGAAAAAATATTTAGCTTCCACGATAATTATGATTGAGTGCAAAATTTTCAAGTTTTCAAAATGAAAAATCTTGAAATTAGATTTCTTCCTGAAGCAGCTGTGGGTTAGAGAGGGTTAATGAAACAGGCGGTGAATGTGATAAATGAAAATCAACCGCGTGATCTCCCACGTGATCGACCGAAATTATGGCCACCAGTCACGTGCGCACCTGGGCGTGTTTATATGTTCACTTATTGCTTGATCGAAGGATAGGCGTGGTGGTTTTAGGGATTTGGCAAATGAAAGACAGCAGACACATTTCATTACTTGATGTATATGTATAATCTCTCTCACCCATCAACATACTCACATTCTCATTGCTTTATTATTTATACACAGTTTGCTTTACAGTTTATAAATGCAGTGGCTGCGGGGAGGAGGCGGTCAGAAGCAGGCGTACCACCACCGCAGCTTTGAGCCCGTTTTCCGTCGGGTTGGCTGCAGTTGCTGTTTGTGCAATAACTCGTGCGCATTCAGACAAAACGTCTATGGCATTGAAATATTGGCATCGATTCCCCGGTTAATGATCAACTATGATTAAATGTAAGACTGAAACCCGAAGAATACCTTTGGAAGAGATCTGAGATTTACAGTTATCTCTCGCATCATCTTCTTCATGCAAAAACGATTGATAACATCCCAGCCCTTGCTAGTTATCATGGTTCATGGGCGCCGGTAGAAAAATAGTCAGAGGGTTCATTCAGTGCCGTCCCTGAGGCGTTAGATTGCCAGGTGTGGCGATGAAACATTTGTTTAAACAGTAAAACTATAAAGTATTTTGTTACGAAGGAAATTTTTATTTGCTCTTATGAATAATATTTTCCTTTTCTAAATATATTTCCTATTTTAATTACAAAAGTAGCTGGTAAAATTATTTAACAAAATATTTCACGAGCAGAGAGGTGCAAGTGCCCCTTGGAACCTCCCTCCCGGCGCCCATGGTATGGTGATGCAAGTACGCCTGAAAAACACCGGCGACACTCGCCGCGTTTATCTATCTCCTTACGCCATCTTTGTTTGTTGCGAGAATACGTATGCCGTATTGTTTCGAGATAAAGTTTGTATTCTAAATCAAATGACTTGGCAGCAGTGCCTTTCCATCATCCTTTTTCCGACATTTTCAAGATATTTCTCAAGATAGTATGAAACTGGAAAATTTTCCTCTTGTCACCACGTCCTCCGTAACAAATTAATGAGCAAATTATCAATGTTGCAACACTAGAAAAGACGATTTGGATGAGTTTTCGACGCTGCTGAGGCGCCACGGAGACTTGGATTAGAATGTGGGTATGCCTGTGTTTGTACTTACAATTAGCTGCTCATATAATGGGATGTCATCTCGTCGATTCATATAAAAAGGAAACTATTGTGTATCTTTTTTTTGCTCGTCTAATAGGTGCGTATGTATAATTATGTAACATTTTTAATTTACGGGACGCAAGAGTCAGGTGTGAGTGCGTGAACAACATTTAACAGGGCAATTCACGTGGCTACGGATGAAATCTGTGAATTGTATCATTGGTATCATGTATGCAATTTTGAATGAGTGATTGTGCGTAAGAGACACCTGTGTCCCGCAGAGAAGTAACCATGAAGAGAGCTAGACTGTACCGCGCGACATACCCGTCGATTGAGCCAATTAGCTGGGATAGATCAAAGAAATATTGGGAAGCCTTAAACTTTTCAGTGAAAGAAAACACATGGACCTTCCTTCTTCCTCCGTGGACAGCATCGGAGAGTTCTTTTTCCCCTCACCTTCAGTCTGTTTCTCTTTCTCACTGCCGCTGGCCTCGTGGCGCGCGTGTTCTCGACGCCAGCGCTCTCTGGGAACAGTAGCGCCACGGGCGGTCGGAGGCGACACCGCGAGGCGGCGGCGTGCAACCTCCATGAAACAGGCTTGTGCAACAATGGAACACCCTCTCACAACAATAACAACAGCAACAACAGTCGAACCAGCGACATTTTTAGTTAAGGCTCCGTGTTTATAACAATTTGTAGCGTGTGCAAAG
Organism: Ischnura elegans; assembly: GCF_921293095.1. Taxonomy (NCBI): domain Eukaryota; kingdom Metazoa; phylum Arthropoda; class Insecta; order Odonata; family Coenagrionidae; genus Ischnura; species Ischnura elegans. The sequence continues at coordinate 96,965,920 of NC_060253.1, forward strand.
GTTATGCGTAGGTACAAGGGCACCTCTTCCGGGGGATGGGGAGGGGAGCTTCAGTTCCAGCGCTGGCTGCTACGCGCGCTGCTCTCGGTGCGGGTTTCCTTCCAAATAGTCGGATCGAGGCGGCGTTCACATTGCAAAGCAAGCGTTTCTGGAATCGCCCAGCTACGCTTATTCGGGTTGGGACGGGGCCCGCCCTTGCCGCCGCTACAGCCATCTTTTCGATGGGCTCTCAGTGGAATTGTAATTGCGTCTTCCGCGATCACTTTACAGTGCGAACGCCTCCAAGAAACCTTTCTGCGAACTCAACCTCTATTTCCTTAAGGAAAAGTGTGTTCGAAATGCCTTTTTTTCTGATACTGTGGCATTATCATACTTCTGGCACTCTTTTTTCTGTGTTTACAAGGCTTTGCTAGTTGCGCAGTGATCTTAAGCATCTCCAAAATATATACAGTGACAGGTGGGTTGGGTAAAAACACCTTTTGCGTGGCTCCATCTTGATTCAGCCCGATGGTCCCTAAATATAAACGGCGTGTGTTCGTGAATTTGACTCTTCAAAGCCTATTCTCGGGACTCTGTTATTTTCTTCCTTTTCGGCCCAGCTGGGAACCTGGTGAATGAAAACAGTTGCTCCAAGCTTCTCATCGCATCACATCTAGATTGAATGGGGCTGTGCGTAGTAATAATAATGTAATGTTCCCATACCAACGCTCGTTGTTTCAGCTTCATCATTTTAGAAATATTCCTACCTTATATAATAACATCTCTCTTGCTTTCATCTTGAGCGTCATGACTCTTCCCGAAGAAATGCAGTGGAATAACATTCAATTTTGAACTTCGTAGCTGAGAGAAGCACTAATGCGAGATGAAGAAGTCTTCCTTATCATTAGCTTCCAAGGAGAAGTGAAAGATTTTGGGCCTTCATCGCATCCAGAGCTGTGCCGCGCTGAGGAAACGATGGTGAAAATGGGGTTCCACACCGAGTCTTGGAGAATATGTTGTGATTCGGAGGAAACACAGGTCGGAGAGAACTAGGTCCGTGGGTGGCGCCAGTGGACGTGAGGACGGATCGCGCGCGCGCTTTCCCGCTGGCCACCGAGCCTCGAGAGGTGCCACACTGCTGGTGGTCGGTTGGGCGGACGGGCGAGTGGACCCTAGGACTTCTTGAGCCTCCAGCTGTGTCGTGGCGTGGCGGGCGGGGAGGCGCGCGGAGAGACGGGCGCGGAGCCCGCCCGCTCCCGCACCCTCCACGTGGATGCGGCGTGCGGCATGAGCGGCGTGGTCCGCGGCCGGGCGCCCGCTCCCGCGTCGGACAGCATGCTGAGCCTGGATGCGGATCGGTGGGGTCCGGGAGAGTCGTCGGCGAGGAGTGATGCGGGCAGGGAGGCGGAGGATGGGCAGGAGCGGAGGCGGGCGGGCGGCGTTGGCGGGAGGACGCGCGGGGAGGAGCGGCCGGAGGTGGGCGGCGACGTACCCTTTTGAGAGCCCTTGCGGCGGAATATGCGGCTGAAACGGAAGGGAAATCAATTAGCCCTCACAGCTAGCCAAATATACTTTGATTATATTAACAGTTAACCCGCCAACGTTAACGCCGTTATTGCCAGCTTATTTTTGCCTGGTATACTGAAGAGTTCCAGGGCTTTTAGGCGAATTTTTAGGTTTGCACTTAAAAATTTATATAAGCGTAACATTTTAAGAAGATAATATTTCTATGTATTATTAATGCTTACGGTTTTGAGATATACAGGTATTAAAAAAACAGTTACAAAAGCTACACAAGGCACAAAAATTAAAGGCGCGAATATAAATAAACCGGCCGATAGATCGACCCCTGGAACTCTTTGCACGTACTCCAGAACCGAAAGATCGGCCCGCTGGCTTTATAAGGGCTAATAAAGTAATAAACACTTATTAGTTAAATTTTATAACAGATAGCATGGAACATAACCTCATTCATTTTCTGCCCTTCATTCATAGTTAGGACTCCTCAGATCTGTGGGTGAAGCCCGGGAGCACTTCACATTTGCCATTATCGCATCTAAGCAACAAGAGTGTTGGTTTTTTCTGGCCTGTACTAAGTACCGTCTCTTATTATGCAATGACTCCAATTAGAAATAGAAATGTCGATTTAACATGGTGAGAATGTTTACATGCGAGCCACGCTGTCGGTAAGGAGCGTAAGGTCGTCTCGATTCGTTCGATAAAACTGCTAGGAAGGAGAATTCGAGCGACCGTCAGAGACCTCACCTCTTGCTGGAGACGCGGCAGAGGCCGGTGGGACACACCTGCCCGTAGGCGCACTGCCCGTCACAGATGTCACGTGACAGGATCAGGCTTTGGTAGGAGACGAGCAACAGTTGACACTGCTCCTCGTCGGAGTCCACAAGCGCTACGCTCGGATATCGCTCTTTGAGGCGACGGCGCTCCTGTGCGGAGAAAGAGGAGAGACAGGAGATGGTGAGACTTGACTGCAATGGTATCTTTAAATCTGTGGGGTTACGACCCGTGGAGCTATATCAAAGTAGAGGTCATTCCAGAGACAAAACCCTGTGGAATGAGTCCGTAAAGTTTTGGGGAAAGTTTTCTAATAATTTGTGGGAAAATTCAAATGCCTGTTTTGAAAGCAAAGAGATGACGTTATTTTACAAGAGAAAAATATCTACCCTACGCTGGTTATTTTTATCGAAATCTATGGGGTACTGGATAGTACTTAGCCCCGTGAGAAAGTTATCAATATATGAGAAATCATCCATGAATCTAGCGTGTTTCTTTTTATCAGCAAATTGAAGAATTAGAAATTGTGAGGCATAATGCATTTCTTCCTCTGTATCAGGTCAGGGTCTCCTTTATTAAGGGCGTTTTCGAAAGCGATAGATTCAAGTTAATTTGATTTCGAGTTCACTTGTTGAAGATGGACAACGATCTCATATGGTATTTCACGACACACTTCCAAGGGAGGTGACATCTTGCGATCATAGTCGAGTTAAAAAAATGAGCGTCGAATTTCCAATAGTATCCATAAAACCGAGAATATTAGACATTAATAGAATAAGTAGGTTATCAAAAGGTATCGAATTTATTAATGCGGAGATGGCCGCTAGATGTCTCTTTTGTATGAGGCATTTCTTTGTCTTACGAAGATCGTTGTCTTACGTCATCAAGTGAACTCGAAATCAAGTTAAATTGATTATTGGCACTGGCAAACACGCCCTTCAACTTACCGCGCCGCGCATGCGCAGATTGGTGGACTATACTTACGTCGGCGAGCCGCGACTCCTCGAACTCATGTAGCTGCTTAAGGAATCCGAGGTTCGGGTTGGCCACTGCTCTTCCCACGCGTACCACCTTGAGCGCTTCCTTCCAGTTGAGACTTGTCACGCTCATTATGTACGCCACCGCCACCGTCACGCTGCGCGACATGCCCGCCAGGCTGCAAAGAGACGGAATCTCGTCGATCACTGTGTCGCTAGTCTCTGAGAGTACCACGGCTGGTGGAACACATTAATAATTTTGAAATTTGGGTTATCTTTTAATTGATCAACAAATATTTCGGCTAACGTCTGTTGGATCCCAAGTCCTCAGTTTATTTGATGGGGAGTATCGTTGAATAGGAGCTAGTTGTGCAAAACGTCAATTTGATGCGGCTGTTTGTTCTCATTAAGTGATTTCTTTGATTTGATTTGATTGTTATTGATGATACTTCGAGTTAATGAATTCATTTGAATCATAAAAAATGATGATATAACAATTTGGCTGAATTCCTGGTAGGTAATGTCAGTTCTTAAGGAACTGGCTGACCTGTCGAAGGACTATTCAGTATCTCAGGCTATGCGCGTACACCTCCAGAATCTCTCAGAAATGCGAAAGAAACGGTACACTCTTAAAGTTAGAGGCAGAATTATCTTCAAATTTCGTTAGACAAATCCGTTGGGGTGAAATTAATTGGGCTAAGAAACAAAGAAGTGTAAAAAATGTTTTTTTAAATAAGTTATGGATGGTAACTTTTATGATAACACGCTTTTTTGCAGAACATTTTGTATAAGTTAACCTTGGTACAGAATTAAATGCGTGCACTGCTATGGGGAAGTTTCGCGGCAATTTGTTGGTAGTCTGTCGAAAAATGTAGGAATTAACCAAGGCTACATATTTTCACATGTCTTTTTAATTATTCGATATGTATACGCGTTCACCCTCAAATTATGCTCCGCATTATGGTTGTAAAATGGACTGGACTGATTTCACTCGAGTTTAATGGTCAGGCGGACAGAATCGAAAATGAATGGATGCATACTGAGTAGAGAGAGAGAGTTAGAAGCAAATTCGATCATTGAAACAGGAAATGCGTTGGTCGGGCAAAATATTGGTCCCAAAATCATAACTTTTTCATGAGGAGTCATGAGAAGGTTTCTCTGGACCAGGGACGCAGCTAGAAATTGAGGCTAGAGGGGGGTTTCAGGGGCAACTAATACTGGGGGTCATGGGGTAAAGTGCCAGGGTAAGCGTGAGGTGCGGGGGCCGTCTCCAGAAAAATTTTCAGATGAATGGTTCAAAATCGTGAGTTTTACGGCCTTCTGAGGGATATTTTTATTAATCCTCACACTATTCCTTAAGCAATATTAATCAAGTTAAGTGAAATAGATTTAACTTAAAAATTTCTCTGAGATCTGGGGGGGGGGGTTTATCCCCCAAAACCCCCCTCGCTGTGCCACTTCTCTGGACCACCAGAGAGTCGAGCGGCGCATGCAGAACTAAAAAAAAACTGGCTGAAAAGCATTTCATGAATAATGTGTGCTAGTGTCGTAGTTGCTAATTTAAACAGCGTAACCATGGGTTCGTCAGTGGTTCAGGTTGATGATGACTCGAGCTATCTCAATTGAAAAGTCTGTTAAGTGTATATCCGTTTATTTCCGTGGTTGAAAGGGAAATAAATAAGAAGAGGAATAGGTAGAGGACCCACCAGTGGATGAGGACGTTTCCACCGCGCAGCCTCGCCGCGTGGATGAAGTCGTTGCACAGCGGGAAGAACTGCGAGAGGTTCTGCTCGGGAGAGTCCGACGCCAGCACGCACAGGTAGTGCTTGTCCTGTCAAGAACCAGAGTCATTCATTCACTTGAGGATATGTCCTCTCCAGTCTACTCAACGCATTCCCAACCAAGAGCTTGGCGGATTTGTGGTGAAATATACAGCCACATTTTGCCCAAAAAATAACGAGGATAGGTATCCAAGATAGATGGCATGCAGTGAATTTGTAACGGCCGAGTTAGTGCGTCAATAATTTCAGTACTAGAAACTCGTTTGTCTACGAAGAAATTCCTTTATCCTTTTTGACGCCAGTTCATGCATCGTTGAACGTATCATCATAGTGAGGTTTCCAAGGGAAATTTTATTTTTTTAACTTGTAAAATTATGATTCAAGTTCTTTCCACCCGCAAATAATTCATGCTTGTCTTGATTTTAGCATCCTTCTGACGGCCACATTGGAAATTAACGTCACTGCTTACAGTGCTGCCATCGGTCATTGGAGTCTCAAAATGCTCATGGCAGTCACTGCCTTCATACGGGCTGAGCGGAGAGGCACAAAGTAGAGTCGTAACAATCACCTGCAACTTTTGGTTTTTAGATTTTCACTGCAATTCGATGAACGTGTATAAGATATAACTTCATGTGCCGCCACTGTATTGGGGATAATTAAAGTGACTCTGATGCTTGAAACCGCGACTGCTGCAATTGGAAATTCTCCAGGTTTCTAGCTGTGCAGTCATCCGCCGCACATTGTTATGGGTTCACGGAAGTCGCCACTCGCGGCGCTGATACTAAAGCGATCCGAATTTCACAGGGAAATAAGCTATACTAGGGATTGTTTACTAACATTTATATTCGTGATTTTTTCATTTATGAATTCAAAACTTTTTAATGCCCTTCCACATGTGATAATCTTTTAAAAATTTGACAAAAAAGTATCGCTCTGCCGGGTTGCAGGTATTTTTGAAAACCTAGTAAAAAGAGCAGGAGGTCGAGGCATTATTCAAGCTTCTATGTAGCGGACTCAGGCATTTTTTCTGTAGTTTATATGTTTAAAACCATTTAAATTTTCTATAAAGCGAAGGGTGAAATCTATTACAGGTGAGATATGAAGTGAAACACTTAGCACTTTCCACATAAAAATTTATTAAACTACAGTCGGCATGTTTCGACACTATTGCAGGTGAATTATCCGTGAGTTATGATTATTATTCTATCACACAACAAACTCGAAAAGGATGATTTCGATTTGTTTTTCGAGTAACCTCTTCTGACAATTTGAGCCGAAGACTGAAATTCAGGTACGTGTTCACCATGGGGCGGAATCTAGTTGGAATTCAACTGATCTTGTGAGAATAAATCTAGAGAATGTACATGCTGGCGCGAAATTCACTCTCGCGAGGATCTTCTACCAGCAGTCCTCAAAACAGGTTGAGCCAACTTAGTCTCACAATCAGTATTTGTGGATCAAGAGTGCTTTCGTCAACTGTGGAATGTTCACGGATAGAGATGTCTAGTCTGTGGCAAGTAGCAGCTGCAGTGATTTTTGCCTGATTAGCAAAAAAGGAAGCACGGACATGGAATGGACGAATATGTGTAAGACACTGGATTTCAAGTGTTGATAAAGAGGAAGTTTTAGGTACTTGCAAAATCGTTGCGCGAGCCATTCAATAAAGTTTTGAATCCATGCGTATAACATTCCGCGGTGTGCCATCAGCCCCGCCCACAGTATTATTATTTATTTAAAAAAATTGTATTCATCTGGTATCGTAGATTGTGCCACATACTGGCAATCTCCCATACCCTCATTCGTAAATTTTCTGTAGTCTTCTTCAATGACTTTGCTTTTTTGTGTCCATCCCAATATTCCTTACTCGCGATATTCCTGGATATCTTACGGAATGAATTAATTAGAGGTCAGATTTTTTGCTCATTTCTTATCCACTTAGAAAGATATGTATGTTCTAGCGTGAGAAAATGCTCTATCTGACCACTCAAAGCAATATCAATCTATTCAGACACTATCTCGATGTTCGCACTGTAGTTCTTGCACGACAGCAGCTCTACAGCGAGAGCGGACAGTCACTCTAGCTAGAATGCTGTCTGAGATGTTCACATTGTTGACTTTTCCGGTAGAATGCTCTCATCAGAGAAAATATAGCAATAAAATTTGTAGTGTACATGAACATAGTGATTCCCAGGGGGATAGAGTTTGTTTATCGCCCGTAGTATTGATTGAGATGGAGAGAGAAGTATAGACAGCCGTGTGAAGATTGGGCGAGGGTGGTAAGTGGTCTTACCGGGTGCAGGCGCCGCGCCGCGTCGTGGATGGCCACGATGTGCGTGATCTCATATCTGTCGAGCTGCGCCGCGTCCTTGGAGTCGCGGTAGTTCCCCACATACAGCCCCGGCAGAACCTGCGTAAAAACAATAAACGGAGAAAAGGTTAGCGTGCGTCAGCGAAGGGTCTTCCACGTTTTTCTCGTACGTGATCCAAACTTTTTTATGCATTGAATACTTTTCTGCCGCTGTAGTCCCCCAAGTTGCAATACTATCATGGGTAAATGTCTCTATTCTATTTTAGATCTGTGTTTTCTGTGTCTTTACTGGGTACTGGGTGAAATTTTCTTGTATTCGTATACATTACTGTTTACATAAGCTCTTTCTCAGTAGGTTTTCGCTGGTTTTTCACCGCCCTCTTCTAGAGTGGGAGTTTTCCTGCTGTGGTTTTTTCCCATAAGGACGAAAATCAATCCTTATGTTTTTTCCTCGTTTGTACTTATCGTTTTTATCGTTCATATCTTTTTTACTCTTGGTAAATGTAACTTTACTCACTTTGCATTTTTTGTTGTTTTTTAAAACATACTTCTATGTATCTTTTGTTTTAATTTGACTGCAGTTAATTTCAAGATTCACTCGATTATGTATTCCTCTGCAAATATTCAGTGTATAACGAGGGGTTAGATGGAAGATGGGCTTTCTAGTCTCAATCTCGTCCAATAAAGGCGAATTATCATTATTATTAATCGAATAAAATATTCATGGCAGAAGGATAACTAAGAAATAGAGGATTATAGGCACCGCAGTGCAAGTTCCAAATTCAACGTAATGAGATCTTATCTCAACTGTATTCATATGGCTCGTGCTTAATATTTCTACTTGATTATTTTATGTCGAAAGCTAAACTGTGTATAAAAAGTACTTTCCATATTTATTTCTTCAACTCTTATTTCTTATTTGACTCTTTATCTGTGTTTTCAAGCGCAATTGAGTAAAAACGGATGAAAGAGTGTCCTTATTTGTATATTTTAAATATATTTAATTGTTAAAATGGAGATGAAATGAAACTTAAATGGCTTCCGAGTAAGGATCAACTTCACTACCATCTTCTTGAATAGATATGCCTGAAGGCTTCATAATGCATTTGCATGATCAAAATAGGAACGGAAAGGAAATTTTCCCCAATAATTTATTTCCATTATCGATTATGTAAGAAAAGATATGCCGTATAAAAGTAACATATAAAATTTACTACTTCTCTACTTTGGTTTGTAATCCGGTGAAACGGAAGTGGTGCTACAACAATAGATTGCACCAGCTTAAAATATCGCAAGATTGTATATGAATGGATCAGTTCGGAATGATTGCGGAAATACTCTAAAGGCTTATGCTCGAAGCGAGAACTTGAAAGTATGTGCCGCATTATCTCCAACCTCAGCGAACAAGTAACATTCGTAAACGCGCGTCCCCGAAGTCAAACCAAGCGATGTACATGAGGGCCAACGTGTAACCCTGACTCTAATGTAAATTTGAGTGTAAACCTTGAATTAACCCTTTCTACGAGTACATGTATCCTAGTATTGATTTTGATCCTGCCATTAATGTTCAGTTTATGAAAAAGAGATGACACTCTGCCACTAGTTTATTGCGTACCGTAGAACGCGTTTCGACCGTTATGCCTTTCCCAAGGACACCGCGATATTGTCAGTTTCTGGGGCCGGATTTATTCTCTTAGGATGAGTGGGGGTGGTGAGTGGAAGGGAAAGGTTGAGCTGGGGGTGGGAAGGGGAAACCGCCTCTCCCGTGGCGTTACATGTCCTTGAAGAGAACCATTCATGTGAATTTGACCAGGAGATAGTCCACGTGGAGAGGAAAGGCCGCAGGCTCGCCGAAATAGAACGAACGCCTCCGTTTCTGCGTGAGCGCGAACTGCAAAGTGGTCCAGAATGCTGGAAAGTACGGCACGGTAACCTATCGAAAATAAAGGAGATCATGTTTCCCGAAGTCGTTTATAACGATTTTGACGTCCGAATGTAAAAAAATCAATATTTTCGCAAGTACAGAAAATCTGGAATTGTGTTTCAGTACTCTGGAAATCTTGTCTACTGGGAAGTTCACCCAGCCAGGAAAATATTTTCAATAAATTTTTGTGGTCCCCGCATCAAGCACGATATAAACGATTTCCAGAGAAGGAGATATCGCCTATTCCCGATAAAACACCTTGCTCCAAGTCACTTCTAATCGCTAAACGCAAGGTAATGCATTAGTAGGAGCATAGTTGGAGGCTTTTTTCGAGCGTAACTTTCGAATACGCAATCATCTTCCCAGTATTTCACAAGCATTTCAAAATTTTAAATTTTGGATGATAAGCTGAATTAGCTGTTATTGCATAGCAAGATATAGGTAAAACTGTATGGTCCTTTTTCCTAACTCATTACATTTCATTGAAGGTATTACATAAAATCAATTTACAGCAAAAATTTAATTAGCGTATTTTATGTTGGTTGTCATTAGATTAAAAAAAATACTTACTATTTCCTAAAATTTTCCAGTTTGGAGAACTCAAATTGGAGTCGAAAGAGTGGCGATATAGCCTTCTGAAATCGAGGCTTATGTAGCCGCGCACTGGGAATACACCGGCAGTCTTGAGTGCGCTCACTTTCAGACTGGACTATGCCGACTTGTGTATTCCCAGGAACTTTCTACTATCGCTAGTGTAATTTGCAGGGATTGTCATAAAATCCATTACCCGCCAAACTGTTGGGGGGAAGAGTTAATTTTTGGGTATATCATCCTTATTTTCGGGCTCTCTGGACCACTGCGCGCCGTCCAAACTGCTCGGCAATGCGTCGCCTTTCCTCCCCTCCCAAAAAATGGTTTTCTCGGATCCGCTTCTGCGCATGCGCAATCCTGTCCATTTCTCCTCTCTTCAAGTCGATTCCCGCGGTGCACTCTGGGCGGATTCCAGTATCTAGGAGGAAAAAAGTCGAAGGCCCGACTTTGGAGCTGGGACAAGTTTTGATTTCAGCCTTTTTCTTGGGAAGTGGAAACATTCTTTTTCACCCTTAGGATCACTCTTGTGGGCACAACATGACCGTCTGGGCTATTATAATAAACTCATTTTTCTGAAACAATTTTTTTGATCCCGATACGTTGAATTATGAGTGAGAAGTGAGGTGCGAGCATGATATGCATGCTTCAAAAGACTCGTTTGAAAGACTTGGATAGTAAATCTTTAAGATTTTTTAATACACGACAAAAATACTTCCTTTCCACGTCTTACACAATATAAAAAGTAGAGTGAAGAGAAGCCAATTTCATGTTGACTTTATACGGGTATCAAAACTACCAGATGTGCCTGGCGCAATTAAAAAAAATGAAGGGTGAAAGCGTAAAAACACATACTATTATGAATATGAAAATGATGCTCAGGAACTAGTGATAATGGTAATTATATCACTTATGATTTAAGCGTCGTAAAAAAGCCAAATTATTATACCTTGACCATCGAACTGGAGCATTAGAACAATTAAACCCACGACCATGGGATGCGCTGATTCATGAGACCCTTCGGTTGAGGTTTGATGAGCTCCAAAGAGATTTTCTCTTTAATGATTATCTATTGTTTTTAATTTTTTCATGAAAACCTGTGTTTTGAGATTATAAAGTTAAGCTGGGCAACGGATGAAAATTCTTTTCCGCACAATTTGAAAAAAAAATGACGAAAGTTATGCAATAATGGGCAAAGTTCATAGGAATGGTTATGTTCACCCACATGTAAATGATGCGAAGAACTATGGTATCTAATAGCTTGTATGGATTCTTCTCCAATTATATTCTTTGTGAATTAGTGTACATCTTACGAGTTATTTCTCAAATTTACCCACCAAACAAAGCCACAATTGTCGTCAAACATCGCTTTTCGGAGCTTAATTTCATAAATATAAAGAAATCACTTAATTTTCTTTGAATACATTATTTTGAGAATATTTACTACCCTCATCATTTAATGCTCAAGTTTTGTGATACATAGCTCCTTTCGCCCGACTCTGATGTTGTTAAGGGACAATATAAAACTTAAAAATCGAATTACATCCAACAAAATAAATCATGCGCAATGTAACATAGCGAACACAGGAAAATGCGTAATTTACAGACGGGAAGTTATCAGTTCTTATCTTCAAATAATCACAATCATTTGAGGATTACGATGCTATCAAAACTTGTGGATTTTGACGAGTGGTTCTTTCCCGTAGATGGTATGGTCTGACATCTTTTATAAAATGAAATTTACTTAGAATTATGAATTCAGTAAAATTTTATGGATAAGGAAGAATCCATTTTATGTGTATTTAATGTTTTATCTCATTTTAAATCGTCTCTTCGAAGCACAAATTCCGTTTTTTCCTAATAAATTTTTATGCGGAGTCGCACAAGTTGTATATTGACGCTAGGCAACTATATATAATATGGATTGTGTACTTTTCAATATGTTCCATGTTGATAAAAAACATTGAATATATTATATAAATCGGTGTGAATAAATACGATGGTATCCATTCCATCGGAAGTAAGTGCAGTAATACTATCGACAATATGAAGAAGAAAAACTAGAATGAAAAGGATATTCACACTACAATTAGTAATGTAAATATTAATCAAAGCGATACTAGAGTAGTTAAAGCGAAAAATTAACTCCTATCTTCCGTCAACGCAAGACCTTCAGATTTTGAGGCATATTTTTGGAGACACAAGTGATTTCTGGCCAAAATGATGTAAGTTCTGTTGGTCGAATGGGTTTCCATCACTTAATCATGTGTTTTGGACTTGTCTCTAACTTTCTTAAATAACGATAAATTAGGTAAATAGAATTTTTAACCGTCAAATACCCCTTAAATTGGTGATGATTAACGAATTTTATATGTTCCCTTAAATATAAGTCAATTTGGTATATTTTATGCACCAAGTTAGAGGAAATAATTTTTTATCCTATATCGGGCATTCCGCTCACTTGGCGGAGATCAAATGAAGCTCTCTCTACTTTATTTTCGCGGATTCCAGCTGGCACATTTACAATAGTGATGAAAATACATTCAAATTTTTCATTAACGATTGGCGCACCTGATCGGTTTTACGCGAGTCGGGAATGGAACGATCCATTTATTGAGAAATGAAATAGTGCTCGTTTGCCTGAGGAGGCAATATAAAAAATTAAATCTCTTTCTTAATTTCCACAGGAATTTATTTCACCGACCTATGTTTCAACTTAAAAGGCCATTATCAAGGTGACAACATTTGAATGAGTCAAAACAACTTTTGTAATTTTCTTAGAAATTATTTTAATGATACGACGCCTGTAATGTACTCAATTTACTAATGTATTCGAGAACGACTCCTCAGCGTCGAAACGCGTGGTGCCATTAAAATATTTGTATGAAAATTACAAATGTTTTTATTCATTCAGCATGAATTTTCACAAAGCGAAAGCCGAATCAATCGATTTCTTCGTGAAAATATTTCACCGCTAACCACCTTATATATAACATCAGGGTGTTGGGGGCGTAGAGGATCAAGGAGGGGAAGGACCCACTGAGAGGGGTGAAGCAGGGAAGGTGTTGAGATAAACCACTTCTCAAGATCCTGTGGAATCCAAACCATATTCGCTGCTGAAATGGCTCTGTTAGTGAGGTATTCTTGGAAAGATGAGTATCGAGGGACAAAGCCCTTTTTAAACAACTTTTGTAAAATATGCCGAGGCTCACGATGAGGTACTTGACGTAGAGTTACCGATATAATTTTGCCTTCGTTCGCAGGATTCCGTGGCGTTGAATGCATGTCGTCGATATATTCGGGCTGAGTCCGCGTATGTTGTTGAATAATAAACATCAGTTTCAACAGCGGAACACCAAAATTCTCTATATAAGAGAGGACCATGATCTTCCAGCCATCCTTCACCTTAGGACGCCATCAGAGTAGCTGAAGAAACTTTTGTGGATTATTGAACAGCATAAGAGGACACAGCCCGAAAATGCCGGCATCTTCATTTTGCCTTAGTTGCTGTACAAACTTCACAACGTAACATTTGGTTTATATATAAAATAGGCTGCTGAAAAGTCGGTAATATTTTCAAAACACGTTGAGAAAAAACGTCATCCCTTCTCACGGTCATATAAGTATCCACTACCAGATTGTGGTATCAAAGTCTTACTTTCGAAAGGCCTGGCCTACGTGTCATTGGATATTTATACCCTGCATCCTGAGAAGGGGCTGAATTTGGGGAAGGATTAAAGGAGAAGGGCTCCTCCGTGATGAACATGACAAAGCCCCAGGGTTAGGATGAGCTTGGAAGTGTTGGGATTAAAGAATCTCGCGCTGTCATTGAGGCGAAGTCCAGTGTTCCAGAATGACGAAAATTAAGGCTCTGTAACCTATTGAAACCAAAGTTGAGTATTTATAGGTTTTTGAGGTCGCTGATTACACGAGTCGCTGATTACACGAAATATAGAAATAAATATTTAGCTAAACTAGTCAAAACAGGATTTTTGCGGATAGGGTATCACGAGGTTTAGTGGTGGTGATTAGAAGTATACATGAATGGGTGATAAAAATATTGGATTTGGAGTATACAAATTGAAATTTTAATTTATAATAAAGTAATCATGTTATAGAAATAAACAATATCGAGTTAAGCTACTCCAAAGAGATAGTTCAGTAAAAGATATAATTAATTTAGAGGTGTTAATTAGTGTTTTTCTATAATTGAATGTGAAAAAATTGAATGTTGGTAATTGATATGAGCGCAATATTTTAGTATTTAATGAAAGGGAATAAATAACATTATTGAAACATACAATGAATATTTAGCTTAGCTCCAGAACAAACAATGTCCAGTGGGCTGCGTTATTAGTTCAGGTGATGAATGTAAATAATAGAAATACTGAAAACATATCCAGGAAAGCGATTTGATCTCGGATGAAAAAAAAATCAAAAAGTTTGTGAATAGTAAAAATCTGAAATCGTGTTTGGATATTCTCGAAGTCATGTCACTTGGAAAGTCTTTCTAGTTTAGAAAATGTTTTCAATGAATTATTTATCCCAAAAAATGAGGCATAGTGAACATCGAACACAATATTTATGTTTCCCGGGAAATAATATATCAGCTATGTACTGATAAACTTCTGGTTGCGAGTTACTTGCTCTGGCTATACGCAAGGTCCAAAAAAATCAGTGGCAGGATGTGAGGTTGCCTTCATTTTTACAGCATAAATTTCGAATCTACATACTTATTCATGGTGTCAAACACTCATTTTAAAGTTTTAACTTTATAGATTGTATTTGCTTATTTGCTGACGCGAAAGTTGGGAAATATATCACTTTATCACAAAAATGAACAGTGTAGTGCCGAAGTAGCCCGAAATTATTATATCAATTAACTTCATTTAGGGACAAAACTTTAATAAGGGGATGGGGTTTTCAATTTTTCTTGAATGAAGTCGTTTTTTTTTTAATATAGGAAGATAAATTTGTAACCTATAGAAGTATAAATGAATGTAATTTCCTATGCTTCCATTCCATTTCTTTTAACGTGCACATGTGTTCAACAAATTTACCGCAGCGCGAGCTACCTCTACCACATAAGTTACCGTTGTTTCCGTCCGTGGTGGAATTCAATACTTTAAAACTAATTGATCTTGTGTACTTACAGTATGCAATATTAAATTATCTCGAAAATCAAGACAGCCTAATGAGTCGAAAAAAGATTGAGACCACGTATCTACGAGGAATCCATTGAAATTCAAGGAAAAAAAATCATTTTCCGTAACCGGAATAGTAGGCGGGGATGGCTAAGAATTTGCGGTAAATAAATTAACCGAATCCAGAATTTTTTAGAAAGCGATTTTCCAACTTTAAAAATTACGTGGTCATAGTGAATCTTTGTTCCGTGTCGAATGATGTCAAAAAATGTGTCCGCATGCAAATAAAAGGTAAATTAACTTGTTGGATATGGAATGAATATTAATGAAGCGAAAGTCATTGCTCGGAGTGATAGTGCCGTCCCAAGTGTTTCGCAAGGAAGGCAATTCATAAAGTATCCTTTCATGTGTCAAAAGAACTTGTTTTGCAGTCTACTTGAAACACTTCATCTGAAAAGGTAGTGCAGGTTTATGCACCCAGTAATATAGGCGCCCGCCAAGAATTCTCATGGGGTAAAAGCGCCCATGACGACTTGTCGGATAACTAGCAAGTTTGCACAAGCATTGGATGGTACTACCTCGTGGACAATACCTCACCCGCCAGAGACTCTCGTATCCTGCAGCATAGGCAACTTTTAAAGAGTTGTGGGTTGCACGTGTCTCAGGATGACGGCCGTTTCCTCTGCGCATTCAAGACTAACATTTTGTTCCTTCATTAACTGACACGCTGAGCTCGATATGGCGTGACTGCAAATTTTCGTCACACCCATTTGTAAACGATTTTTTTACGGAACTCAGCATAAAGTTTAAGTACCACCTATTACGATAAGCATTAAAATAATGTTGAACAGAGGTTTATGTGAATACGTATTCCGTTTAATCCGTAAGTCACGATAACACATCTGCGATAAATAATGATTTTATTTTAGGCATTGTGTGTATTGTGGATGGAAAATTAAATGAAATTTCCATTGTATCAGCCTTATGCAGTCTTCTGAAATGGGCCCATTATTGACAAACCACAACTGAATCAATCGATTATTGCGTGACTCATCGAGAGCGACGCAGAGACATCAGGAAATGTTAAGTATGTCGCAAGTGATGAATTGATTGGTAAAATTTGCTTCCAAACGCTGTTGCATAACCATCATTGTATGAGTAATATTACAGTACGAATCAACGTGTACGGGAAATTCGTTTGAATTACACGGGAGCTTTTTCAGGATAGATGACAAACATTGTTATCATAAACATTGTATTCCGCTCCAAAATACGAAAGTCATCGAAGATGTGAGGGTATCTTCAATTAGGATAAAAAAGAAGGATAATTAATGTAGGATGGTGGATAAAATACAAGGTGACACTTCATCTCTTATTGCTTTTTAAATTTACGCAACTGAGCATCAATGACCGACAGAGAGAAAATAAATAACGAAATGAATGAGATGGCTGATAAAATTTATTGAATTATGAAATAAACCTATGGATAATTGTTCATATCTTGCTTTCACTATTGTATGATTAAATTGTGCATTGGGAAACCTATAGATCACGGTCAATATGTCAGGTTCACTTGTCAAATGGCTGCTACTTATTCAATTGTTTACTAACAGTAACGGATAGTCAAAGGCAATGCCGAAACCTACTCTCTATGGAGATGGATGACGGAGTAACATGGTTTTTTTTGCATGAAAAACCTAAATTTTAATGATAAATTCATTTTATTCCCGAATTAATTGGTTTAATAAACTGTTTTGTTTGAATAAAACCTTTTTTTAACTTTACTAGATTAAAAAAATCAAATAAAATAAAAATGGAAAGCTCCTCAGGCACTGCATCACGAAAATTATTGTAAGAATGAGAAATGTGAGAGACACTTGCTGTTGAATAGTAGACATGACAGGATTATAATAAAATGATGTTTATTAGACGCGATTTTCCATTGCTAGGCATAAAAATATTTTTCCAAAAAATGTTTTTGATTGACATTACTGAATTACAATATGTTAATTACTGCCCACAGTCTCCAATTAAATTGAATATTTTGATACCGTTTGGACGACTTTTAATGGCGAACAAAGGATTAGGTTACGCTGTGGGAGGTATATTGTTCAATTTTGCCTCCGAAATGGGAATTTGTTTTGAGGACAATTACGCTATCGAGAAATAATATTGTGTATTCATGTTACATGAAATGAATGAGGTGTAATATTTATCGTTACCTCTAACCACTGCGGTTTCTTCTCTCATTGATCGAATCAGTATTATTCCCGAACAAGCGAAGGATGAGAGATATTTTCGATATTTTTTCTTGCCTGTCCTTGAAAATCATCCGCTCTTGCGGCAGATGGTGTCACAGATGTTGTTATCGACCTCTATCGAATCTCTTCCTCTCTCCTTCACTCTCGTGGAGGATGGGGCAAGATAAAATGTCACCTCGACTAGATATGACGTTTACTCCTCTCCTGAGGAGAGTCAATCGTGGAGCAAACCTTTTCCGCTGTATCAAAACTGTTATCATGATTTCTTCTCTGCTATGATTTTTTTCAAAGCTGTTTCGTCGAAGCGGGAACTTAATTCACTGTACACGTTCATTCTCTGCTTTAAGAGGATCTTTTTAAAGTTCCTGGATAAAGTGCGGAACGGTGGTAAGGAGAGAGGGAAGTGAATACGGGGGTGGTTGCTTTTACGGGGAGGTAAAAGTTCCCCTCAGCTCTGGTCCTCAATGGGAAGGCAGGATCGCTTGGGTGTCCTGCACAAAAACGGCGTAATTTTCGGTTGTTTATGTTATGGATGCAAACGACGGGTCGTTGGCAGTGGATTTAACCTTTCCCAATAAATTCCCAAAAGAGAACGCTCGCACTGGTAAAGTAACTTTCTTGCCACTTTCCAAAAAGTACTTTAATTTTCCTCTTATGACTTGTTTGGATACATTTTGTATTATTGCCTGGATATCGTCGTCTCATGACAATGCAAAAAACATGGAAAACATTCGTGGAAGTAAAATTAAAGTATTCGTGTAAGTTTTCCGATAAGTTTTAATTCATTAATTTGTCCAGAGTTCTGTCGTTTGAAGTCTGAAACAACTCTCAACAGAGAATGGAAAATTTCACCCAAATCCAAATTCTCCCTGGAAATAGTCAAAATAGAATCGCCCGGGCCGAAAACGGTTTTTTGCGCAGGTGCCGCCAACTTTAAATGTTGCTTTACCCCGCGGTGCGGCCAGCTCCTCTCGCGGCAACGAGCGGCCAACGAATCGATATGTGCCCTCATCGACCGTCGAGCGGCACACGAACGCCAATGTCCTCAGCGCAACCGTCGCGGAGACATCGCCGCCTCTCACTTGCCCGCCAACGGACCGCCCAGGGAGGGAGGCGTGATCCGAAGGCGTGGTGCCGAGGTAGAACACTGCGGAGAATGCGCACTCGAAAAGGGCCGATGAAGGACACACCGACGACGACTGTCGACCGCACATATCGAGAGAAAAATCTCTGAATTGATCTCCTCGTAGGATAACCTTCCATTTTATCATTAGGCACGTTGTTCTTTTTGCTCGGTATCAAAATATTTCGCCAAGTTCGTGTCGCATGTTTGATACTATTTTGACATTACCGAGCTATTTTGTTATTGTTGCGCACAGGTCTATTCTAGGTACAGCACATTTGGTTTCGCTAATGGTAGCTCGCTTCGCCTCAATGACGACGTCGGAATTCTCCTATCCCATACCCTTCCATCCCTAACCTTACCCCTAGAGGTGTCGTAGGGCTATCATCGCGGCGGGGCGCCTCCTTGACTTTTTCCCTTCCCTTTCTCAACCCCCCTCTTGAAGTGCGAGGGCGCTAAACGTCTTGGACTCGAGAGGTGTCTCCTCCGTTGACTCACTCTGGGTATCGACTTCCTTTGCGGAGCACTCGTTGGGCGCAATTCATGCAATGTTATTCTTCACACTTGGAAACACTCCGTCAACACTTATCGTCGGATGCACGCTCAAGTCGGTGGCGGGGCAGAAGGGTAGGGGGCTCGTACCTTGTTCATGCCATTGCCCATGGCGGCTCACCCTCCTGTCTGCAGATGCTGTCGGTGCTGTTGTGTCACTCCTCTCCCAATGGCTCTGCTGCGGTCGTCGCGGGGCGGGAGGGGGCCATCCGGACACCTCTCCCCCTGCCTGCTCTCACATGCCGACTGGCGCTCTTTCCTCGCGCGGCCGACGGGCGGCGACACTTGCTCTCACCCCTCCCCTATCCCCTCCTCATTTCGAACTGTACCGCGCGGCGGCGCTGTGTTCGCTCATCCGTCTCCTTGCTCATCGATAGCCGCTCCTTTCTCTTCTCCTTCTCCCGCCCACGCATTGATTGGCCCATTCATGGGGTCGAGAGTGATGCTGCAGCACGGTGCGGTGCAATGAGGGAGCGGAGTGCGATGCTCACTTGTTTCGCTTGCGAGCGGGGTGCAGCTAGTCTCTTTAGAATGTCCTGAATTTTTTTCGCGTAGAATAGGATTATCGCCGCTTTTGATGTTTTTGATGTTGAAAGTCCTTTCACTTGGAAAGTAGTATTTCGTAGGAGGAGGGCCTACATTTAAATGAAGCGTGTGCGTCAAGGCCGAATGCCATCCGGGTGGCGGCCGAAGTGTGAAATTCGAAAGCATCTGCTCTCGAGATAGAAGGAAATTGGGGCGGAAGAGGAATGGTCTGTCCACAAAGCACTTCCATATCCTTAGTGGTCACGTGACAAATGGCAGGAGCACGATAACTACTCTTCAGTGGACGTGATGCGCACCTCATTTTCCGCGGAATCCGAAGAGCGCAAATGGCTGTGCGTGTGGGGGAGAGGGGATAATAAACAATTTTCCGCCTCATTTACTGTTTTCTATAAAACTCTTATTTTCTATAAAACTCTGCAAATTATTTTTTCGTGTTGGCAGCAATGTTCATGAATTTAATTAAAATTTCGTACCATTTTAGGTGGAAATTTGTTTAGTAAGTTTAAATTAACTTACCTCTCCCGAGTTAATATAATTACCGGAAGTTATGTGGGGATCGTTAAAGAAGTTACTCCCAAATATGGCGACAAGAAAACAATACAGGTTTATTTTCATAAATAACTAGCTATAAAAATCTCCACATGAGCACTAGGAAAAAACCAAGAGGGTTTACTAAAAAATACGTAAACGTCTTGCTACTGAGTGTATAAAAATATCAAAATTGGGCCTAGAAAGTTGCTTAAATCGAGTTTAGTAAAAATTTCAATTGCGATAGGCGTTTTGTTGGAACCGGGAAACCTCGGGTATCGCGTCATGATGATGAAATTATTCGTGAAGTAAGATTTTCCGTAAATATAGTTTTTTTAGGGTACCAAAGGTTCAAAGTGCTTCCATGTATTGAAAGGCATCTATGAAAAATGAGCGGATGAGTTCTGAGTGTGAATGTTTTCTTGACGATCTACAAGAAAGGTGTCCGAAAAGTGTCGCCACCCTGGAAATCATGGTAAATGCTTGAAAGAATTTTAGTGCGCGGCATACAATAATGCATGGAATTTTTAATCCTTTATAAATATATCGGCTTTACCAACCGCCAATTTGAACTTAAATGAAGCTGTAATTCGATATTCCAGAACTAATTAAGATAAGGCATAAAAAGGGAAATAGCGGGCTAGTGATCATTAGGTATCGTATATTTGGGGTGACTTTTTCTCATTTTTGGGAGGTTATTACATTATAAACCCACGGCATTGTTTAAAATATGTTCAAAAAAGCCTTAAAATTTACTTTTAATGCGTTGTTTTACTACATAAGAGATGTGCAGTGGAGTGGAAAGTTTGTAGGGTGAAATACAATGGTGCATAAAAAGTTTAATTAAATGTTGAAGTACTTGCATTATAAAGGGTGAAAGGGCCTGTTTGAGTTACTAAAATTATGGGAATCATTCCTTCCCCTTGCGATAATTTCAAGTTTTCCTTCGGGATACCCTCTAAATTGGATGAGTAAATAAATTTTGGGAAAATAAATTTTCACCACTATTGACACAAATGAGGCGATATATTTCCTTGTAATTCCATCAATTGCCTACTTCTCTAGCTTTCCGCGGTGAAAACTCATCGGACCTAACCATTTTGCTGATAATTTGGTGACGCATACGAAGAGCGTTCCTACCTACCACGTTCCTACATATCTGTTAGTTTCTGTAGGCTCCTTGCACCAGCATCGCGTGATTTGCAGTTGTTTACGCTATTGGGAACGATTCTTATCCTCAAAGAGCGGTTTTCCTTTAGGGAGTAATAAACCTGAACTCCATTAAGGTCTGTAAGAGTATTCGGCGAAACTTTGAGGAAATGCCTAATCGCCATGAATAAAAGCCGTAGTAAATTTCCGCACTATTTAAATATGAAAATAAATGTAAAAACTAGGCCATCTACGGAAAATAATAGCGTTTCCTTTCCTCATAGGGAAATCTTTCCTTTGTGTAGAAATAGCAAAGCACGGTTTCGCTAGTAGTGGGCCCCGTCGTCCCAATGACGGCGTGGGTTTTTCCATATTCCCTATCTTCCATTCCTGTCCTTTCTCTGGAGGCGTTGTCGGGCTCTCATCGCATCCTTATTTCCTTCTCTATACTTCCCCTTCAGAGGTGTGCGGGTTAAAAGCAAAGGATTTATACCCTGCCTTCGGTATAGTAACCCTGTGAGCCCGCATAGGGTACTCGTTTCACCCGTCGAAACCAGGTCATTCAACATTAAGATTGTGTAGAAATTGACTACCGTCTTCCATTCTCACCCAATGAGGTCACCAACTCTTAAGAAGTGGGCACTGGGCATCAACTTTCGCTTTTTTAAACTTTGAACGAATGGGAGAATGGATGAACGAGGAAGATTTTTTTCTCGTCATATCTTATCTTTCCCTTACATCGGTCGAGTTTGTTAAATTGCTCAGCGATTTCGGGTCCGACCCCATTTTGCCGAGTGGTTTCCGAGGCGTTGTCCCAAGGGTGAGCGCACGCCACCTTTGCCCGAATTCCTATCCGAGTGCTTTAATATATCACTTTCTTTCTTTCCTCGCCAGATGAGCGCAGATTGTGGGGGATTCCAGAAGGAAAATATGAAATTATCCCAAGATAAAGACCACCCTCATTTGTATTACTTATGTCTGCGGGGCCCTATAATGCATATTTCTCACTTATCTCAAGAAAAAAACAGTATGCCATTGCTCTCCAATTAGAGAAAAGGTAACAAGATAAAACTAGCTGTAGTTATATTCCACAATTTAAACGGAAATCTTTGTGAAAGCGTAAGACCCGAAATCGCTCGCATTTTAGCAAATTTGACTAATACAAGGGATAAATAAGTTACGACGAGAAAAAATTCTTCAAACAGCCATTCTCGCACGATCAAAATTAAAAAGACAGCTCTTGAAAATGGCGTCTAAATTAACGTTGAATACGATTTAGATAAAAACATAAGTGTGGAAAATGACCACGGCTGTTTCTATCTTGTTAGTATCAATTTCCACAAAGTGAGCTCATTGGCAATCGACCGGAGTAGAAAAGGTCTTTTTTCAGCCTTATGATAAACAAACCATGTGTCAGTGATGAATAACTTGTTAATCCTCCAACACCTTATTGCTTTCTCTCCTCGGTTGATTCGCATTCCAAGTTCAAATTCTCCTATTTCTTTCCCATCCCTCCTTTCCGTTTTACCATCACTCTTCGAGTTTTCCTACCCTATATTACTCGGATTATTTCTTCTCGATGCTCTTATATCAAATCTAATTTCTCCTCCTTAATGTTGCTTGTGGGTATGTAAACTTGAACCACCAAAGGTTGGTGGCTCGTGCCCCAACTTTTACCTCTACATTCCTATCGCTTACCTTATCACTTACCCCTTCCTTACCGTGGTTCACATGTAATACCAAAGTCACCCCTCGTTGACTTTCCTCGCTACCCTTATTTACAGCCCTGTACTCATCACTTCAGTCGTCCCCACAATCACTCCATCTTACTTCACGCAGTATCAAAGCATCCAGACATCCTTTCTCCATTTCCCTTTTGATGTTTTCTGGCTTACCCACCCTCATTATTGAGCTAACATCCCTTGTCTCAGGATTCATGGTTCCCTTCTTCCTCTCCATCAACCTGGCCTTCTTTCCTTCTTTCTTGGGTACTGCTGCCAATAAGTCTCTGTAAGGGTTTTGCATGACGGCGACTGTGAGGGACTTGTCCACCTCGCTGGTGGGAATGACAACCGCCTTTAAGGGCTGCATCCCATTCGATGAGTTTCCGAAGCTTATTTAATTGTACTGCATATTTACAGAAAAGAGGTTGTTCATAGGGTGCGTCCTTTTCGACAGATTTTTTTCCGCGACACCATCACGTGGACTATCTTTCATCTGTCTCCTAGCCTTCGACCTTTTTAGAGCCATTACTGGTGGCAATTGAGAATTACTCTCGCCAGAGCAGGTCTAGTAGTCAAAGAAACGCGAAATCCATTCCACTACGACAAGTTCCAAGGGAAAGGAGAGGGCGTAGAGCTATATAGCTAACCCTCTGTTTGCCATCAAAATTCACCCTTTAGTTGAGTCATTTTTTTCTATGTAAACTGGCAGCGGAGTGAATAATTCATTCGGAAACGGTGTTTGGCTTTTAAAATTACCGAAACCATTTTATTCACCTACACAAATTTCATTAAATTGGCAATGTGAAGCAGATTTCCACGTAAAATATAGTTAGTATGAAGTTGGATTTGGAAGGATCTCTTCCTTAGAAGTCATTCCTATAATCGTTCGTATTCTTGATGCCGAATCTTCGTTGGAACTAAGTTAGCTCCCGAAACTGATTATTTAACAAGGCAGCTTATTTACTAAGCCGTGGTAATGGAAACCAATAGTATCACCGCACAGTTACTTCAATGCATTTCCGGGAGGTCGAAGAACCGCGCAGCTCTCGAGTACGTTAATGTAAATTTAATTTTTTTTTCTCTTCATGTTTTTTCAGTTTTGGTGGAGTATTTCAAGGGAATATTAAAAAAGATTATTTGGAGTTAATTGGAGTTGCTATCAACATTTAAATATTTGCAATGTGGCCTTTTTCCATTAGCACCATTGTACCTTTGTCTGCCTTCTCGATAATTTATTCGTGGTCTTTCTCTAGTTTTTCAAAGTGAAAATATGGTAAAGTATATTTTTAATTTAATTCCTAGCAATGGATTTTCAGATTATAAATCCCGATTCCATGAATTTAATTTACTGAAATTTTATCCAAGCGGTCACCGATAGATAAATGAATGATAGTACTTTCCATTAGTAAAAAATGCGAAACGCTAAGGTGCCAATTCTCAGATGGCCTTATCGCAGTCAATTGCGATTGCCTAATTTCAGTTCGAGAGAAGGGCTTTTCTTATTTTATCAAAAATGTTAGCTGGAAAAATTAAAGTAATAAGCAAATGGGTCTAATTCGAGGGTAAAAAACGGAAAATTACACCTTCCAGTAGAAGTCATGCAATGGTTCTCATAACGAATTTTTTATTGCCTACTTCGTACTTTATAATTTACCTTACCGGTTAAAAAGCACCTACAGAATGAATCAAAAGTTAGTGCGCAAACTTTGCGAAATTTAGCCACGATGATGGGAGTAATAATGACTGTAATAATCCCCACAGCGTTTATTCCCGCGACCGTTGTCAGTCCTTATTGCGGTCACAAGCCTCAAGTGATAGTGGAAAAGTCAGTGCCAAAACCGGTTGCGGGAATGTTATAGAGACATTTTAACTACCGTAAGCAACTGGAAAGGTCGTGTCAAGGTTAGGTGCTAAAAGAAAGGCAGTCAGAGAATCATAATATAAATAATATCACTGGTAAAGTATTTGCATCTTTTAATACAAATTACATTCGTTATGAGGTTCATTCAAAGCATACGTAAAATTTATGATTCAAAAAATTCGTAAAATACATGATTAAAGAAGAAAAAATAAGGTTGTGACACTCGGCAAAAATTAAAAGAGAAAAGAGAAAAAGTCTCCATCAACAACAGTACAAAGGGCCCTGTCAGACGAAAAAGTTAGCCTTCCCTAATTGGTTTTCAAGAAACTTTGTTGCAACTTCAAACAAAGAAAGACCTGCAGCCAATGTCACATTATTCAGTATGTTAAGTATGATGGTAATCCTATTGTTCGCGGCTCTCATGTCAGTGCTGTGAAGTTGAGCCAGAGACAGCGGCTTAACTGTGATGGCACCACGCGTGATTGTAGTGGGAAATCTGTCCCCAAATTGGCGTCTCTGCCTCCCCGTTCTATACCAAGCCTGAGGGGTTAATGCTCCCTACACTCTGTGGGTGGCCCAACATCCTTATTCGAGCTCCGCCCACAATATGCCATCAATGATATTGACCGCACGTATGTAAATATTCCCCTCGCGCTGTTCTCCTATCTGCTGTTGCAACCTCTTCTCAACCAATGTTTTCACTACTACCACAAATGAATCAGTAGACTGCTACACGCACTAGCGCAAGACATGTACACCAATTAATATAATTCACTCAGAAAAAAAACTAGAGGTGATCGAAATTCCAACCAGGGTCTCTCTAAAAATGATCTGGTGAACCACTATTACATTTTATATACTCTCGAGTTGGGAACCTTTCCGCTGCGTTCAGGTTGGCTAACTTAAAGGGTGAATGTGAATATGCTTCTAGACTAGCCAATGAAGAACGCGAGTAATTAAATTTTGTTAACATGTATTTATTTTGCCATTTCATACAGGTGATTCGTAAAAGGCAAAGAATTTCTACAGAATCTGGAATCGAAATAGCATAGCTTATATGATATGGCGTGTCTCCGTGAAGACATTGATCAGACAATGGGCATGTGTTTACTGGAATGCAATCAGCTTCTAATCTCTCTAAACAACCCACTTACTGCTCATTTCAAGGAACAACGTAATGATTCTGCGCAGTTAGCATTGTAATATAGCTATAAAAGAAATAACTTAATGGATATCCTTCAAATATGAAATTAATTAGAAATACTGTACAATTATTCATTTATCTTAAAAAAAACTCTAGTCTCAGTAGCTGGTGATGAAATGAATTTGCGTCTGCTTCCAGGAAAAAAATGGCGAAATGAAATGTGGCGGCAATGTAATCTTTGTTTTCGATAACTATACATACTTCGTGTAGCGTGCCAATGTAAGGCAACTGTGCGGCTCTATACAAACATTATCGATACGCATAATTTTAGTTTTTATTTCAGTCACGTCTTGAGTGATTCATTAGTATTAAATTTTAAACTTAGTTTAAATTTATGAGCTCAATATATCGCTGTGGCCAGTCTTTGCCCACGCAAAGGGGCGCCTATATGTTCGGAAGAGAGACACTCGCTGTAATACGGTTTTCACTGCTGCATATTTACTTCAAAGTGTGAGTAATCATTGACAATTTTGGGTTAAATATCGACCGCGACATGTCTGCAGCGAGTCACGCCATTCCTTTCGCGTGCCGGTGACTGCATTCGCTCACTGCGACCATTCGGACACTGAGTGGGCGGCAGGTCTGCACGGCAATAGCTAGCGGGCGGGCGGGGGGTGGCGAAGGAGCTCCAGACAGTGGAAACACGCTGTGACAGGAAATACTAATGAGGCAAGAGTGCGCAGATAAAGCGTGTCCCCTCTGAAGCCCTCCTGCGCCATCTCCAGCCCCCTGCAATGGATGGACGACACACCACAGGGGGTTGGACGCCAAATGCACAACCGGCCACTCAGGCGTCTTTGCAGTCCCCGTGACCGCAATGGTGTGAGGGGCCCAGGCCGCCCTCCTCCATGGCGGGCCGCTCGGAGGTATCTGGGCGGAAGAGAGAGGCCCTGTGGGCAGCAGGTGGGCGCGATGGTATAGCCTCCGAAGGGGCGTAAGGCGCCAAATGTGGCATCCGTCTAATCAGACGTCTTCGTCGTCCGTGGGCGTGGTGGCGGAGCGCCCTCGGCCCCCTTCCTCGATGGTGGGCAGCTCGGAGGCGTCTGGGGGCAGCAGAGAGGCCCTGGCGGCGGGGCGTCGTGGAGTGTTGAGGTGCAGGGAGCGGGAGAGGCGGGTGAGGAGGTGAGGAGCGGGGGGCGTGGGGGTGTGGGGGCGGAGGAGGGATCGTCGGAGGCGGTCGCTCTCGGCTGGGGGCGGTGGCAGCATGCTTAGAGGCCGACCCCGGGGACGCAGCAGCTGCTCGGTCACCTGCAACACAAAAGTTGTGAATATTCGACCAGAGCTTAGAGTCTCCCGGCGTGTCAATCGCAGAAAGGTTTCCACCGGGTAATTTTCTCCATGTCTCCCGACGTTTCGAAGAGCAAGTCGCAAAGCGTCTGAATAGAAGATCCCCTGAAGATGAAGAGCAAGCCGCTGTACGAAACGTCGGGAGTCATGGAGAAAATTACCCGGTGAAAACCCGAAAAACCTTTCTGCATTCGACAGGAGTTCGCTTGATCTGCATCCTGCCAGGAATGCCCTCTTATAAGCCAAGAAAGATCTGATTCTTTCCGGGGGAATAGACTAAAAAAAAGTTTTCTCGGCTCTCAAGCCGGATGAGATTGTCCATTACCTTCAACATTGGGAGGTCCGACACGTTCCTCGTGATCAGGGATTGATGCTGGTGCCATGACAGTGGCCTGAATTTATACTTATATCGCAGCTGTAGTCTCTTCCCGGTGGTAGGTGCCGATTTTAGTCCTCCAATTACTTAATAGTTTTCAGTTCTGGCTCTTAAAAAATGGACCCTCTCAACCGCCTGATAACCCGAGAAAATCTTATTCCTCCGGTATAAGAGTCAGTTAGGACTTTAGCCGTTAATATTGAAAGTTATATCTGGGTGTGCGTTGGAATTATTTTGATTTCGTTGGTTCGGTAATGAAAAGGAGACTTCGTTGACTTTATCAGTGGAAGTCAACGAAGTCTCCTTTTCATTTTCGAATATTAACTTCCACATAGTTGAGCCTAATAAAATTGAACGAATTGCGTTGGTTATTTTTTTAAGATGTCTGTAATTGTGCGCGGAAAAGAAGAAATCCATTACCTATCTGTAAGGAGAAACATCTCTCTTTTTTCTTTCGTTTATTCCGGATATAAATAAAATATTTGGTCCTTAAATGTTGCCTTCTGTGTTTGGTTTAACCGATTAAGGGTTGAAACTCTTCAATAAACGCAAATTCAAGAGATTGTGGAGAGAACTTTGATCTGCTCCTCGATTTAACCTACCTCTGGTGTGGACTGCTGGAAGTAGCTGACCCTGCGAACTTTTTGGAAGGTGCGGTCGGCCACGGCTTCCCGCACCGCATCCTCCAGCCGCCGCTCCATCGCAGCTTGCCGCACTCCGCCTACGGACCTGCGCAATGTGAAAACGAGGAAGGCGTAATATGAGAATCAAACCCATCAAAAGACAAACTCATCTGCATACGGGCATAAAGACAACATGATGGCAAGCCTTTCGACGAAGAAAAAAAAGTAGCCCCACCAAAGAATGATGGGCGGGCGAAAAACCGAAACATCTATGAATTAAGGCCGTCATTTTCTAGATTGCCACGAGACAAGCACCGGGGTCAATGCACTCATGAGCCGTGATAAGGCGCCGGTTACCGTCATACATATTTCAGGCCTAAATGTGTATGAGAGGTAATTGCTCAGAGGTGAATTGGTGGAATAAATTACATTTTCACCCCGTTATCGAAGGAGTGAACTGAAACGCGGTTTGTGGTTAAGACGATCCACGGTTAAGATTAAATTAAATTCATGACATTTACCGTGCTCTTGGCGCGAATTTGTTTACCGTTTCAGATTTTAAAATAAAAATAAAGTCAATATTTTAATAAGGATAAAGTCAATATAAAAAAGATTTAATTCAGATGAAACCCTTTTAAATGGGCAACTACTAAATGTTACTTTTGTTTGAAAAAAGGCAAAATTTGGTATTAGTGTTATGCTTGGATTTACTTCGACTGCTTGCCAAGGCCAGGCGATTGGCTTATGCCTTACGAGTCTCAAAACTATTGCATTTATAGATCTCGAGAGGGTTGGAGATCAAAGAATTGTTGTAAGCCTCGCTCACAACAGCGCATTTTTGCACAACTTATCTACCAATGAATCTAATAAGTTGGATAAATTCTAATAATCTCAGCTTAATATTCTATACATTGATTTTTGGGGCAATTACTAAGATCTAGGGCTATTCAAAAACATTGTTAACTTGCAACTGGCCAGCATATGCGGTGACTGATTTTTCCAGAGTTAATATTCAACCAAAGTCGAGTTTGGTGGCCTTTGATGTTGATTTCAACCAATAGAGATACTTTCCACATTATCCACTATAATTATTGTGAAGTTTCGTCCAGTTAAGTTATTGGGAAAAGAAATTTTGACGATAACGTCACTTAAAGAGTTTTTTTAGTGAATGTGGCTTTAATACCTATGAATGGACATATGGGTTGACTCTTCTATTTAGGCCCTTTCCATAGACTTAGCAGCGAGCCGAGTCTCATGCTTTGTGTTGTTTTCGCGTGTTTGTGGCTGGGTTCCCAAGATGGCGTCACTCACCTGGCGTTGAGGTCGCGGTTCCGGTCGCCGTCGCGAGTGTGCTGCAGCATCACGGAGCGATTGTACTCGCGGGTCACCTTGATGTCATGTTCCCAGAAGCGGCGCATGTCAGGACTGGACGTGTAAGGTGCTGCCACCTCCTTCACCTACGCCGTAGGAAAGAAACACTCTTGTTTATTTCACTCATATCACCTCGAGACGATCTTTTTTTTCATACTAAGAATTTATTCAATCGTGCGCTGATTTTGATCCGCGTCCGAGGTTTTCTGTTACGTAATTTTGTTACCTTTATTCATGTCTAGTAGATGAGACTACACGATGAACAATTTTCAAGAAATTTGAAACATTTTGTCTTACACACAGGTTATAAGCGGCTATATGGTTGTTTTACAAACGGCATGGTAAGATCGATATGTAAGACAAAATTTTGTCTTACATGTCGATCAAAAAGACATTGTGAAATTAATTCCCGTGAACCTTGAGTAGGTACATATTTATGGCACTGGACTCTAAAAAATGGAATGCCGATACCCCCTCCGAAATTTAAGTCATGAGGTTGCGCATTTGGCCATTTTGAGAAAGATCATAAGTGTTACATCCATTTTTAAATACATGGGATTTCGCGCAACTTTGAAATTTTATTTCTCAGCTTATATATTGCGGGTGAGATTGCAACTTGGAAGATTAGTTAGTTGGATCTGCGGCGACAGCTTTTCCTCTCCAATAGCGTTGTTCTATCAATCGAATTTCGCGCGTTTTTAAATTTAATTTTCACGGGAGTCGGCTATGCTTGGAGGGCCCGGATGTGTACAGCCTGGATTCAATTACTCCCGTGCGCGTTGCATTGCGACCGGCATGCCATTGTTTTGAGTTCAGTGGCTCATGGTGGCAGCGCGCCATCTCGCAATTTTTCTGCATTGTGAGTGAAGAATTTGGGCAACATGTGCAGCGGGAATATTCGTTTCTTAATAATCAAAAGTTGTGAATTAGCCCCTGAAGAGCAACAAAGGGTTGCATAAGAATTCATCGAGGGGGAGAATAAGGGCCGGATTTATATGAAAAGAAACCCTAGGCTATACCACTTATGAGGCCTATCACCTCCCGTTTTTAAGTTTTAAATTACATGAAAGATAATAAAATACATCGCTACTGTGTTATGTGAAACATGCTGTGATTGATAGTAACCTTTTAAAAAATAAATGATAGCGTTCACTGTTTTTAGAATAGTGTAATTTTTATTTTGCTACCAATTTTAATCCAGGCTCCTCTTGATCTTGCTGAGCCTAGAGCTGAAGCCTAGTTAGCCTATAGGAAAATCCGGCTCTGTGTATGATAATGGAATTCTCAAGAGCAGGGATCTCCAAAATACGGCCCGCGGGCCGGATGCGGCCCGCGAAGGGCTTTCATCCGGCCCGCCCACTCGTTTCAAGTAGCGCGCGATTCTCGCTCGTTAAACTCTGTGAGACGCCGCTAGGAGCATTGCAGCGCTGTACTGCACATCAAAGTCGCCTTTAACTGTTCGCAAATAAGAAATACGCCACCGGATACTTCAGGAGACGTTGGTATCGAATACTTCAGTCATCGGCAAATTTGCTATCCTGCTCGCGGGGCGATTCGGAACTTGGAATGTGGCCCTCGTGGCCTAGTAAATTGGAGACCCCTGCTCAAGAGAGATCATGAGGAGATGTCTTACCTTGAGCACGATGATGGCGGCGATGAAGATGCAGGCGATGTTGACGAGCGTGAGGCAGAATGAGATGCAGCCGAGGATGGCGAGTTCGGAGGGTATGTAGTGCGAGTAGAGGGGCTCGTATGTAGAGGTCCAGTTGGCCAGCGACTCCCCCTCTATGTAAGGGATGCGCACTGTGTCCGGGTACATGAGCACGTTGCATGCCAGACCCCACATCATCCCCTGTGAGGAACAAAAGAAATCCATCCTGTCGTATCATGGCATTACTCTTCGCAAGAATTCGCAACTCCAGTTGTCGCTATTGCTGACTGCCTCACAACAGACTTACCCTAGGCGGCACTCACGCACACTCCAGGATTAATTGGCTGCTATATCAAGTTATTCTTTATTTAAGGCAATCGGGAGTCATTGACGTGATTATCAATGTGGTTATGTCTGTTATTATCAATAAATCGCGATGATTAGGATTAAATTACGAATTTAAATAATGTGAAGTCTTGATAAATTGAAGGTCTGTTTATGCTACGTCTGGATACGTCTATTTATGTCAAAAAATCCCGATAGTTAGGATTGAATTATTATGAATTTAAATAATACAAATTCTTGATGATATGATGGTCTAAGTTCAGGTTATGAATATACATACGTTATCTTGAATCTATAAATGAGCCAATGTGGCTCCTGGAAACTGATTGGTTTGGATAATCTACCTCAAGCTAGGTAAGCGGAACGCAACGGTTTTCGTTTGCGCCAATGTGAGAAGCGGCGATTCGTGCGCGTATCGCCCTCTGTCGGCGTCCATGTGAAGCAGGCCTAAATACGAGAAAGTACCCCAAATGGTAATCCGATCTGATTTTGAATGCTGCGAAAAAATATTTCTTTTCTCATTTATATGACCCAGAGACGCCATAATAGTGGAGGGCGAGGAGGGGGTATCCCTTCCCCCAAGTACGAGTGCGTGCCCCTGTACGGTTCGGGGAGTTGTCGAGGAAATGAAGTGAAACGATTGTGCTGAAGACGATCCTCGCTAAAGATTAAATGATGTTTATTAAAGCTAACGTCTCACCGTGCCCTAAGCATGCATACTTATTGTTACCATTACAGATTTTCAGTTAGTGGATAAAGTCAAGATATTCTCATTTTTCAGATTTTATGGAGATAAAACCCTTTAGATTAAACTGATTTGCACCTGATAGAATATTACTTTTGTTTTACAAAAGGGAATATTTGGCAACAGTGGTATTCTTGGATTTATTTCGACTGCTTTCAAACACCCCGCGATCGGCCGATGCTCTACGGGGGTGGGAATATGTTACATTTTAAAATGCCGCGTGGGTGGGGGAACAACGATTCAAGCCGCGTTCACGACATCGCATATTTCCAAAATTAGTACACTTTTTTACACCTTTAATTCTAACTCATAAGTTGCATACATTCTAACGCCCCTTGCGGACGAAAATATTTCAATTTGGACATTCAGGTCGCGAAGGCTCTGTACCATATAACACCACAGTCGCGGATGCCTCCTGCTCTGAGCTTCCTTTGGTTGAGTCTGTACTTGCCTGATTAAGGCTTGACTGAATCAAACGCTCTAGATGAAAGTACTCGCTCTATTTAATGGACACTCACGCAGTTGACAACAGGTGGCAGGAGCGAGGCGGAGATGGCGACGCCGATAAGGGGACCAGCGCTGCCTGCCAGCAATGCCAGCGCCACGCCAGTGCCGGACGGAAGCGCCACCAGGATTCCCGTCCACAGCGAGCGGTAGTTGCCCCTGCGGAAACGACAAAAAAGGAAAACATGGTCATTCGGTAGGCCTCTCGCATCTGATCATGTCAAGGGTTGTATCTGGAAGAGGCACCAGTTCGATCCATTGCAGCTTGATTTTTTTAAAAGCCACTTCGGATGCAATTTTATCGGTTTTCCAAAATGCCCTTTGCGCGGCGATGATATAAGAACCAGGGGCGGAGCTAGGACTAAAGACTAGGGGGGGTTTCAGGTGCAACTAATACTGGTATGTGTGGAGGTATGGCATACCAGCCAGGGTAAGCGGGAGGTTGGAGGGCCCTCCGCCAGAAAAAAAATTATGATAAATGGTTCAAAATGGTGAGTTTTACGGCGTTCTGAGAGATCTTTTATTAATCCTGACACTATTCTATAAGTAATATTAATCAAATTAAATAAAATAGATTAAACTTAAAAAATTGACTGAGATCTGGGGGGGTTATCCCCCAAAACCCCCCTCGCTGCGCCACTTCTCTGGACCACCAAAGAGTCGCGCGGCGCAAGCAGAACTCGAATAAAACTGGCTAAAAAGCATTTCATGCTGCACCACTGATAACAACGGTCCATTTAATATCAATATTTACCCAATAATATTTAAAATCATGACGAATTGCGTTGAAAAGCCTTCTACTCGGAAAACTTAAATGATTGCTGGCATGCACGCTTAAACCATGCCGTTGACTACGCACCACTTCGAGGGAAACCAAGAAGTACGAGAGTTGAGCGAAGCTTTGATGAAAAATTCGTAATAAATGCCCTGAAAACCTTCTGGGCGGCTGAATATATTCAAATTGAGTATGTTTAAAGAAATTTTGGGTCATGAATAACACCTTAATGATTTCATTAGCAGGTAAGGCAGCTGCCGTTTACATGCGAGAGATAGTAATATTTATGAAATTTTTATGAATATAAATTAAATCTTCTATATTATTTCTACTGTGTAGATACCTTTTTCTCAACTTATACGCAACCAAACTCTACAAATGAGGTAACAAAATGCGCAGAATTTATCGGAGAACATGCGACGGCATATCTTACTTCCTAAATATTGCTATTGTTTCCTAAAATTGGTTTTTAAATAATTTAGAAAAAAAACAAAAACAAAAAAATAAAACAAAAACCGGTAAATATTCCTGACGTTAACGGCGCACAAACTGATACATTTGTTCATTTGCAACAATTACTCGCATTCTTTAAATAACTTTTATCAAAATGCGGCTGATTCCACATTCAAGTCTCCTGTTGATACGTGAGTATGAGTCATCATGTGCGTTTAACAGAGGATAGTGTAATTACTTCCAATGTTGTGTTTAAAGAGGTCCTCTGACCTCAATTTGTACGTGAAAATTCCAATTAAATTTGTACATTAGACCCTGCCTTTTTTTATACATTTTAAAATTAGAAACGCGCCTATCCCTCTGTGGACCTGCATTGAAAAGAGTGGGGGAAGCCCGCTGGGAGCTGGCGCAGCACTTTCGTTAACTTTATTTGTAGTATTGAAAAATTAAAATTTCAAAGTTGAAAATCGATATTTTTTGCATTTAAAAGTGTTATTTTGATATTACAGTTGAATTTCGAATTGAAAATTTAATTTTAGCGAGTAATCATGAACTGTATCTGTAATTCAAAATTAGGGAGCAATTCCTACTTTGAATTTGATGTACAATTGAAATGTATTTCGCTTAACTCTGGCCTATCCTTCATTTCGAAGGAGAACCGAGTCGATTATGGTGACTGCAACTCACCTGCCCTTCATCTCGGTGGTGGGCCAGTCGGCAGTTCCCCACGGATTCTCGGCGCTGCCGATGATCAGGCCGAAGATGAATCCGAAGACGAGACAGAGGCCGAGGCCAGTGAGCTCCGTCCGGACGCCCATCAGCTGCAGACGCCGGTCTGCGATCACCACGCCGAAAGTGGCCGTCACGATGGGACCCTGTCACACGGAAATCATTCATTCACATGTCTGCCAGAACAGA
Source organism: Ischnura elegans (assembly GCF_921293095.1). NCBI lineage: Eukaryota > Metazoa > Arthropoda > Insecta > Odonata > Coenagrionidae > Ischnura > Ischnura elegans. Next base: position 97,000,909 of record NC_060253.1, read on the forward strand.
ATTCATTCTTCTTCTGGTCGTCGGCAAATTAATCGGTGAATAAAAATAAAATACAATATATCGTATGTAATATAAATCGTATAAAAGATAGATAATAAGCTTTTTCCAAAAACATCATAAAATGTGACTAAATGTAAAACATAAGCTTTTCATCACTCGGAGAACAATATATGAATACTGATTTGTTTTATTATAAATGTGTTTAGAAGAGCCTGATGGATGATCGATAAGTTTTGCCACGCAATATTGGTATATAAACCTAATCATAACCAACGCTTTATTATCCGAATGATGGAAATATTAATTTTTTACTTTTTAGTGCATTTTATGCTATTTTTGGAACAAGTATATTCTTTAATATTTTTTCTTTTTAGTGTTGAATAATGCAATCGGTTAAACCAGAACCATTGTTTAAGAAATTTATGCCAAAAAATTATAACTAATGCTACCTATTGAAAAAATTATTTTCCATGTGTAAAGTTAGATAATTATCTTAATTAGACAATTGAATAAAATTTCAAATGTATGATTATTAAATATTATATTGTCATCAGAAACGAGCAAGTGTGAAAAATTTCAAGCCAATTCGACGATGAGAAGTGGGTTAAAAATCAATGGCAAGATTCTACCGATGAAACAGACGCAGAAAGTTAAGAAAAATGATGTGAAAATTAAATTTACCTTAACAGCGATTCGAACCCAGGCCTCCCGATTGCCGGTCAAGTATGCCAACAATTACACCACCAAGCCATCTTATTCGATCGTGAATCTCAGACTTTCGATGTGAATCACAGACTTCCAAGGTGAATCTCTCTTCTGAATTGAGACCCATTTCTCTCCGACAGTGGCTTAAGAAGCACGACCACCGTCTCTTGTGCCACAATGTGGACTTAAGTTGTCAACACTTAGTTCGGTAAATATTGTCAGAGATTGGTCTTGAAAGAAGAGGGCTTGTGGTGGCGTAACTGGTATCACACCTGACCATCGTTCGGAAAATCCAGGTTCGAATCTCGGTTAAGTCAAATGATTTTTCCAAGGCGAAATTTATCCATGATGTTAATTTACACCCGTGAGGGTGACTGAGTACAGCGTTATTCGTTCGCTGCAGTGCTTTGTGATTCATGGGTGGTTGTGGTTAACTAGTCATATTCTCCATTTAATGCAAGAATGGCTTCTCTCCGTCACCCAATCGTGTGTTTCATGGAATTTAGTCTTCCAGATGTAGTCGAGATTTTGGAATAGATTTTCCCGTGGTGGTCAGTTACGCATGGATCTGTGTGCAAATAAAGTATCACTCCCTTTCCTTCCATCACCAATCATAAGTTCCCCAAATTACTCAACTCGACGGCAGGATTTGGATTTGTGAGGTCAGGTCTTTTCCCAGTAGCCGCAAGAATCTCACAGATTCAGGGTAGGTGGGTTACAGCCATTCTTTGGCCTACCTCGAACTTCAAGGATTACCAATTGGGAGTGTTATATGGCTTTACCCGGGATTTGAACCACGGGCTGTTCGATCAGTTGCTCAAAGCCACATCCACTGGGCCACCACGCTCCCCTCTACCGATAGGGAGAATAACTGAGAATTCTCCATTTCATTAATTATTTGGTGAAAAAGTATTGAAAATATTTTATAATCATATGTTTTTAAATAAATAAAAGATCTTTCCAAGTAGGCTTGGTGGGAAATATTTCCAAGTGGGAAAAATTCCAAGGTGGGAAATAAAAGATCGTAGCACTTTTCCACAAGATTTTTTAATGCGCACAACGCGTTTCGGCTCACTGAGCCATCATCTGGTACAAGACACTGCAAAATATTTGAAAATCTCCTTTATACCCTTGAGAAATATAGTTGGGGAGGATTTGACATCTTTGAAGGAGGGGGTGGGAACGGGCATACAGAGTAGAGACAGTGGGAAAAGATACAACTACGGGATGTGGAAGCCGCGTTGGAAGGAGGGCTCTAGTCATAACTGTAAAATAACGACACGTGGGGAAGAACCGTAGAAAAACTGGAGGGGGGTTGAGAAGAGTGAAAAAAGGGGGGGCGTTAGGGTAAAAAGAGAGGCCGCGTATCTTTAGAAAGGGAGAGGAGTAAGTAGCGACGCAGGAAAAGAGGCGGGGGTGAGGAGTCCCTTTGGGTTAGCTGAGAAGGAGTGAAAGTTAGCGGGGGTACCGGGAGGAAATTGCCAGCAAAAGAAAATGGTCAAACACAATACGAAGAGACGCTGGGCGGACGGGAAACACCCTGTGGATGTTGGGGTCAGTTAAGGCGTGGGTGAAAAAAGAATTTGATCATTTGTTTTCGGGAAGGGGAAGGAGAGGAGAGTGGGTGAAAAACACTTGCTCATTCATGAGCATATTCATATCACTCTGTACAATTTCGAATTGTTCTAAAACATCAAGTCTTGTGCCCTTACTTTCGAAGTGTAGAATTTCAAGTTGAAAATGACAACAATGCAAAGTCTATAGTAAGTGTTTGGCGAGAAGTGACGTTTCACCTCCATTTTTCCAGCACCCTTTATGTTCTTTCATTCTGGTAATGAAACTTATAATTATATGTAAAGCTTTGAAGTGATCACAAAATCCGGGAATTTTCGACTTTGGACGAGTCCATTGTATGGTCCTACCGAGACCTCAGAGAAAATCGTATTGGCAAAGTGATGACAACATCACTCCCGTTCTCTTCAGAAACGATGATCATGAGGCAGGCATTGAAGTTAATCTCTTCGCAGATATGAAGTTAGAGCCGGGTGAGGAATATACGGTCTGAGTGGATGCCGGAGATGTCTACAGCGGTATCAACTATGGGCGGCGGAGACAATGACCGCATGAGCTTCAGACTTTACAACTCGCGCGACACCCCAGCTGCACCCGATTAGAATTTATCTTCGATATATTACGCAAACAATCAGTTGGACTCTTCCATAGAAAATTGGGCTCGGGGTAATTGTGGTTCAATTCGAGTGTGGAGTTGGTGTGAAGTGGATCTCGAATTGTTTTCTTACCATGAGCGGTGAGATGAGCATGGCCGCCACGATGTTAACAGAGCTGTTTTCCACGAGGCCCATCGCTGCCACCATCCTGCGAAAGAATCACGTGATCAATTGACCGATAATCCAGCGCACTAGGCCGTGCAAGGGCGGTGAAAAAAATCGTAGAAAAAGAGGGAAATCGTCGACAACGCTGTTTCGAATAACACTGAATTGGTGGGAAAACCTGCGAGAGGAAACAAAATGTTCGATTAATAAATTCTTCTCGGGTTCTCCATTGGTTAAAATTCTTCATAGCCGACGTTTCAATGGTCGATTAGTACATCGTCCTCAGGGTAGGTGATTGTCAAATTGTTATCTGGAAGTTAGGTTTCACGCGATTGGTCGCCACAGTGGACTGGCTTTTTGACAGCCATACCGGTGTGATCCTTTGATTTTTCCAAAATTTCAAAACGGATTTCCAGGTATTGTTAATGGCATAGCCTGTCTAACGATTGCAATTGTGACCACCCAATCGAATTTCTTTGGCATCACTAACAACCCTATCCCAAGATTATGCGGATCACGTCAATGTGTTGGCATCATCGAATCTGTTGGCGTGGTCATGTTGGATGCCATGTCCAGCGATGGCTAAGTTTTGTGATTACCCCATTCTTAGGTTCCGGTTATACTCTTTCAGCCTAGATTTTAACTTTCGATATTTTGGCTGTCATCAGTCATCCTCCTCCGCGGGCTAAATACATAGATACCTTGCATTAAATACATGTTCGCAAAATTTTTTTTACGTACTTTAAGGCATTAATTGCCTGTAGAGAAACAAAAACCCAAGGTATAATCAATTGAATAGGGCATCAAAAGCTCGAAGCCGGACTTGCTATGAAATGTTTTAGACCAGAGCATCGAAGCTCACTGAATATTTGAGGAAAACTTTTATGGAAATCATACGATTGAGGTGTGAGGGAAAAATTTGGAAGTTAAATTTAACATAATTTTGATATTGATTAACGTGCATGTCATTACACGTAAGCTTTACTTCAATACTATAACTTAATAGGCTAGCAGAAGTTGCAATTTTCGTACGGTTATAAATATAATATATCTGTTATTTTATTCTTCATCACTATTTCACAGTTATTGCCAGAAAAGCAGAAACTTTCCTGCAGTTTCTTAACTTACAGCTTTTGATGAGACCATTCAAGGTTAGGTCACAAGCGTTTTTCTTGAAGAAGTGTCAACGACTCATAAGATCGTACGCAAATTTATGATACCTGATGGTCATTAATTGAATAGGACAAACAAAAAATGATGAAATACAGATATTTGGGGCACACCTCATTTCACTCATATGATTTTAGATCAACTGTCATTTTATTCCATCATAATTTCTTGTGAAATAAAAAATTATGATGTTAATTCCTTACCTCGAATCCCATCATTCTACATTAAATTATGGAGAATTGTATATTCTACGTTTTCAAAAGATAAGGAAAGGTCCAGCGATGAGAGCGATAACATCCACATAATACCTTGCGACAGCCCCTAAATGATTCAAGACCCCAACGCCCAACGAGGAGATGCTGCTGAGGTCGGAGAAATAGAGTATAGTAAACTTGAGCTTATCAGTTTTCGAAGGCTTAATCAGCGCTCGAAACCAAAATCTCTTATTGTAAAAAACTGAAAATCAAATGCCATCAAGAGTTTAAGTGACAACTCCAGAAAAATAAAAGAATCCGTAAAATAGCTTAAAATTAGATTTTTTTTTCGTGATCAATTTAGTTTGCTGATATTGCTACTCTTAATGAAAGAAAAATTCTAAAAGGCAGGGAATTTCTTACGGCACCATGGTTGCGGTGGAGGCAGGAGTCATCAGACTTGTGGCTGACCGAAGTGACAGTGCTGCACTCACCCGGCCGTGACGACAAGCAGGACAAAGTCGAACGTTAGCTCCCCGCTGCTTCGCACTCCGTCCACCACCTGTGCCACCGTCAGCTTGGAGCGCACCGAATCCACGAATTTGGCCCATGCGGTCCCTTTGGCGCTGCCGTCGGCCGGACCCCTCTCGTTGCAAGGGAAAAAAATGACTCATTAGTTGACTATTCATGTGGATTCAAGTACACGATAACTCAAAGGTCAACAGAAGCATCTCGGTGTGAAGGATATTTGTAAAATCTAGTTTTTTTTGAGAATGTATCGACAAAAATCAAATGTCAAACCTCGAAAGCGAAATAATAGGCTTTGAAAGGTTTCCTGACTGCGCAATAGCAACGAAATTGTACGGATATAAAAATACAAAAATGATTTGGATATTGTGCGAATTTCTATTTTATAGCAAAGGAAAGGGCCTCACATTTCATTTTAATTAAAAAGATGCAACTGAAGTTGCGTGCCTGTAGAGAAAGAATACCAACTTTTACTGTGAGGAGTGGTAAAATTATGGAGATTTCAGTCACATTACTGGAGACACCCTTTCCTACGGATAAAACCTTGTTGCAGTGAAATGATCCCCACTGCTGTTTTATTAAGTCATATTAATCGTGGGTTTTGAATTAATTGTAATTAATAATAATATTTTTAAGCAATAAATGCTCGCTTGATCCTTGCAACGCCTGGCTAATGGCGTTTGGGGCGGGTTGGAGAATCGTGGGTTCACTTGATCGTGTACTTACTCCACTCCGTCGCTGGTGGCCTCGTCCTCAATTCCCTCGCTTTGCTTGAACACGCTGCACGGCAGCACGCTGAAACGAACAACGAGGAAATGTAAGCAACATTTTGAAGGCCAAAATCTCCAATTGATAGGCGAGTTTATCCTTTGTTTTTTTCATGAAATTTCACACGATTGTCTCATTTTTTCATTGGTGTAATTGGTATTATGATATAATTTTCAGAGAGTTAATTTTAAACTAGAAAGAGAAATTGACAAGGGTTGAAATACACTGAACCGAGGTAAAATCCTCTCTCAGTGGTTAACTTTTTATGTATTCAAATTCTTGTATTTCCGGAGAATATGGTATTCACTATGATGATATATGGAACAAAACTTTTTTTCTTGAAGGATTATTTCACCCGAATTCAGACTGATATTGACCCTGTATATACCACAATTTGATGCAAATTGAAGTAGCTTTTTACCTCCTCAAATTTCACATTTTGTGCTCCAAATATTCCTGTTAACTATTTTTCAAATACAATCTTAAGTTCTTGTTAACATAGTAAGAACGCATACCATTTATTACCAGCTGCATTGCTCAAAAAAAGTCGAACGCAGTCAGGGAAATATAAAATGTCCTCCGCCATGATTGAAAAAATACGACTGAATTTATTTCTTAGGAAAAACCACCAATTGGGCGCTTTGGCGCCGCAAGTAAAATTCTGAAACAAAGCACTCTCAATAATATTAAGACATCCTTTTGTTATTTATTTTGCTTCATGATATTAGCTCAAAAAGTTATTCCAAAAATTATCATTGTGGACGAGGTTCATGGGAGTGGCTACTGTTAGCTTCGCAGCTGTTTGTCGGTTCTGGATACGCACCTGACGAGAGAGTTGAGTCGCCTGCCGAAGCCCAGTTCGGAGAGGAAGTGTAGTGTGTTCTCGCACTGGTCGCCAGCGCTCACGGGAAACGTCACCTGCGAACCGAAAATATTTAGATTATTCTACCTCTTTTAAGTCTTGTTTCATCTCAATGGGTGCCTTAGAGACACGTAATCCAGATTTGGACATTTCTAGCCTCTTCTTGGTAGGTAAAATTAGTGCAGATAATGACGTAAGAAGATGAATTTGAAACGATGTACAATTTTTGGGAATTCGAGGTCATAGGAGTGGAATTTATAACTTTTTTTCGAGCAATATTCTAGTTGTGAAGAAAGTCGTTCAGTTAACAAAAGAGAATCACTCTCGCTGCAATTTGCGTAATTTTTCGTAAAAATGGTCATCACGATGCATGAACCAATGGTTCATTGGACCACGTGAACTGATTTATTTCTTTCAATTACCGCTATTCGTACAGTGGTGAGACGAAGGTATCCTCTCGGCACTACCATAAACCTTTTTGCATAGTCACCATTGTATGTACGGACATGAACCGGAAACAGTCATATGTAACAGAGGTGTTTGACATCAACTGATTTTGACGTGACTTCGTGGAACGAGGGGATATTCATGGTAGAACATAAAAACACAATACAATTTCATAAACTTTATGTTGCTGTCGATACTAGTCGACAGCAACGTAAAGTTTATGGAGCTGTACTGTACTTTTTTGTTCTGCCATGAAAGAAGAGTTTGTTTTGGTCTGAAACAAGGTATTTTGCACATATATTATTTAGTCCAAGCATTGAATACCAACTAGGAATGCTATTAGGAATGTGTTATTATTATCATGCTATATATATTAAGCTTATATCATAGAGTCTGTTTTATGCGATATATACTAGAATATACAATAGGCTGATATCGTTTGCGATGTTGTTTTTAATTGCCATTTTGGCCAGTTTGTGTAGAAGATCAATTAAAACACTTCTTGCGCATATGTTTGTGCAATAAAGTTGTACATTCTTTAGTGACAGAATTTTCAATGAGGTTTATTCTAAGTACACGAGCATTAGGCGCATTCGATGAGATCACCAATGCCGGAAAACGGAGATTCAGTTGACATATTGGGATAGTTTTCGGGTACAGGAAATGCAGAATTGGTTAAAATAGACAATTTTCCTAAAATTACCAACAAAGCACTATTTTTAAGCTCAACATCATCTTGCTTCAGCGATTCATATAATGATGGTGGAAAATATTACCGTTTCACTCAATCATTTCCAGGTGATGATTCCAGGGATGGTAATCCCATCCCTTTTTCCTTCACTCAGCGCATTCCTTTTTCCGTCACTGAAACCATCGCTGGCACCGTCTTTCGACCAATCAGAACATGAGGTCGCTTACAGCGATTATAATGACACGCTTTTAATTGAATCACAGTGGTCAATACGGTAAGTGACGAAATAAGCGAAGGAAAAAGGGATGGTGGGAATAATTGTGTGATTCAAAAAATTGAGGGGTAGAGTGATCACTCTTACCCCTGTCCCTGGAAAACCTATCGCTGGAGATATCACTCTGAAGGACGGAAAAAATGATCCCGTGATTCAGGCTTTAAAATAAACCACTTGCTCTCGTTTGATGTTTTCATGAAATGCTCCTCAAATCATGACTAGAAGCCATTTATGCATTTTTGGCTAGAGCAGGTACACCTACCTGGTAGAAGTTCCCGCTGCGGCATTTGCTCCATACAGCAGCAGTGTCGAGGGAGAGGCTGGACAGCAATTCCTCCAGCACCTGCCAACGAACAAAATAGTCGATCAAATCATTGCTGCGGTTCAAAAAGGAGAGCCTCTTTTTCAAAATTTAAATTTGTATATATTAAATACGACTCAAAAAGGTTTCCCAGCACTCTTGGACGAAGTTTAACTTTCTCTTTTGTTGTATGTTATTCTGAGGCCATTGACCTGTAGTAAGGTAAGTAATATGGCAATAGATGAATATCCATACCTTTCAATCAGAGGAGTGAATTAAGTAGTTAACGAATTTTTATTTACCATGCTTGATCATTATGGCACAATGCTATCCTATCCGTATAGTTGGAAGTCATTAGTATTGTTGCCTACTTGACGCGTATGCAAGATTTCAGTGAGGAGCGTTGGAAAACTATGACAACCGACCGTGCTAATGCGAGCACAAATTTCAATAATATCGTATTAGCTTTATGTCTAAGTGGAAGGTCTGTAAAATACTGACTATTCAGAAACAAAATTTATCTCCCGATGTCCGCTTACTCAAAAACTCGGCAAAAAATCCCGGAACGCGTCTTGAAACAGCACATAATCTACGTATAATATAGGTACCAAAGATGATAAAATATCTACAGGAAAGTTGAAATTTTCCCTCTTTTAAGAACATATTCCTTTTTTTGAAACTGCTGAAACCATTTATGCAAGCTCGATAGTCGGAAATACATTATATTTAATAATTTCTCACATTATAGAGTTCTGGAGTATGTATGTACATATAACTTATTATTTTCCGTCGAATTTTGGAAGAGCAGGTGAAAAACATTCATTGATAAATATTTTACTTTCAATTACTTTATATTTCACTTTTTACAAGAACTGAGATTTATTTGCTTGAATTGTGTATTTTTTCGTTGTAACTGATGCTTGTCTTTCAGGGATTGATAATAATTCAATGAATATTTTAAATTAAAGTCGGCGAAACAAGAAAATGATTTGAACTCCTGTGGGACGATGCGCTTGCAGTAACGATGCTGGCAAAGTGGGAAATGTACGTTTGTAAGTGCTTAACAAAAATGTCAAACATGTGCGAAATTTCGAGGAAAACATCCAGGAAAGCATCGGTTGAAAATGTAAGTGGGTAAGTGTAACTGGTAGGAAAATGAGCAGACTTTTATAATTCGACGCAGGCGGCACGGCGTCCGGGCGTAATTTGTTTTGGAACACGATACACGCTTCGGCGTCGACGAAGATGATTTATACTGTGCGAATAGATACCTATTAATTAAATATTGAATTCTATGAATTAATTAGTGCAAAACTAAGTTGAATCCTACTACTGAGTATATTCTAGGAGACGCACGATCAAAAAGTAAAAAAGATATGAGATTTCGGTCATAAATAGAAAAATTCAATTTTGTGACTCGCATAATACTATTAAAGATTCCGCGAAGGGAAAATTAGATCCCGAAAGAAGGTATTTTTCGACCCACGCTAATACCAGAGCCTAAATATGACCATGATTCACCCATAATAGTCGGTAATCCTTTTTACTGAATATTTAAATGCGATGCGATGGTGGTGGGCGTAACATGGTGAAACTCCTTCATGATGCACAAAGGTTAAGAAAAGACTTAGCTGTTTCACAAAATAAGGTTTATTTTGTGAAACAGCTAAGTCTTTTCTTAACCTTTGTGCATCTGAATATTTAAGTTGAATAGATTGTTAAAGTAAATGCTCACTAAATTGTGCCCACGTAAGCCCCATCGTTAGGGTGTAGGTATAAGGAGAACCAAGGGTGCAGCTAGGAATTAAGGCTGGGGGGGGGGGGGGGGAGGGTTAAGGTGCAACTAATACCTGGGTGTGTGGGGGTATGGAATACCCACCAGGATAAGCGGTAGGTGCGAGATTATTAGTAAATTGAGGTATTTCAAGATAGATAGTTCAAAATGGAGAGTTTTACGGCTTTCTGAGGGATATTTTATTAATCCTTACAATATTCTATTAGTAATATCAATCCAACCAAGTAAAATGGATTAAACTTAAAAATTTCTCTGAGCTCTGGGGGAGGGGTTTATCCCCCTAAAGCCTCCCCTCGCTGCGCCACTGAGGAGAAACACACCAACGGTGCTGGACCTCTGCATCGCTTTTCGTGGTGAGTGCGCGTTTAATGTGATGGAATGTGCCTTATTATTCTGGGACTATTTATGTATCGGGGGGAGAATAATAAAGGGGCGACCGAGCAGAAGGTGGCTGGAGAGTGTGAAATCAGGGTATTACATAAAGGAGGCACCTGTCCCTCCCGTCCGAGCCTGATTTTCGTAGCCACTTTGGGCTTCTTTTAATCAGTATAAAAAAAATCCACAGCGCAGCAATTAGTGAAGAGCGATCTATTTATTGTCAGTATTTGCTCAATAATGTTTACAATCTACATCTGCATAATACCCTGCAAGCCGCCTAAAAGGCGTGTGGCAGGGGATGTTAGGACACCAGCCGTTTACAGCTAAAAAAAGTGCTCTAACGAAATTGGGACTAGCGTTTATTAAAGTCCTTTATGGTTCGGGGGAAAAACGAATTCCCATATCTATCCGTCCGGCAAAACATCTCTCTTAATTTATCGCTTCTATCGGACCTGGAAATATAGTGTGGCTCTTATATCATGTTCTCTGTGTCACTCTTAAAGATGTCCATTCTCAATTGTTCAAGCAATCTAAGCCTAGCGCGCAGCCTCCGAGTCTCCAGCGGCTCCCAGCCTAATTCGCAAACGAATTGTGAGGAATTACGTTGAAAACTATGAAGTTGATGCATCGCATCATCACGAATATAAATTTCGGTGAATATTCGCATTTATAGCTTATTTCTCCGAAGAATCGTATCGCTCTGCCCGTCATCAACGCGAGGGAAGACTTTTGCTAACACATTTGAATACACGGCGAGTGATAACACATCTAGAGATCGACTCGGAAATCCCCCATTGTAATATTTGTGATTTGGAAAATGACCTGAAAAAAAACTGTGAGAGTGTGTGCTGTCGAGAGATCCCTGGAGAGGAATAGTTGAGGAAGCACCAGCCGTATTCGGATTGTGTCGTCGGTAAAGCTGGTGTGCTTCAACCTTGCGCGTGAGACCGGGTTTCCGAATGCACTCGAAGTGTGCCCGAGTATCGAAGTCGATTGCCCAAGCATATAGCCTGTGGCCTAACCTTTTATCATCCATCAAATCTGGTTTGAGGAGTAATTGAGTTATAGGGGTGGGCAGAACTCTGATTTGTGTGCCGAAAACGTGTTATACATTCAATTAAAAACACATTATATAATAAAAGAAAGTCTGGCCAAAGAAGTAACTTTGTAATATGTGACATTTAAAAAAGGCAGCAGCATTATACGAAGATCCTACACAAACGCTTGATTAACCGAACTTATCAAATGAATAAGACAAAAATATAGTTACAAGGTAGTGTGATACCGGCATTTTAAATCTATATGTGTACATATTTAAGTAAGTATTTAGTTATGTAATCAATTTCTAATCCATTTCAACTAAAGAGAACGTGTGTAAATATTCGAGCCTCCAAGTCTCCCAAAAATTCTTCGAGAATGCTCACTGCTACGTCATCACTACGTCACGCATCCTTGACAATTTCGAGCACGGCTATAGGTTCTTTTAATGCTGTAGTGACAGTTGGTAAGGTTAGGTAAGGATGTGACGCGTATAGTTAAATCCATATCATTAGAGGCGTGATTATCCATGATGGATTCTGTGCCCCGCTTACCTTCTCCATGGGTGGCGGCTGCTGCGGCGTCTCCTCCTTGGTGCGGCCCGTTCTGTGAGTGCGGCCCGCGGGCGGCCCGGATGCCGCCTCATAGGCTGCCGTGGGCACGCAGACGAGGAACACGAGCCCAGACATGCTCCCTATGAGCCGCTCCCTCTCCTCTGAAGTCGTCTCCGTAGGCGCTCACCTCGCGGCGCTCTCGACACCAGCGCCAATGCGTACGCGCGGCCTTAAGCGTAAACATGGTCCGGCTCTTCTCACCTACGGTTGAAGTGTTTGTGCTGGACTATTGCGGGCATTACCTTCACATCTCACCACAGCATCCCTAGATTATATAGGGTGTTGAAACGTGTAAAATATTAAAAAATGTATGTGAAAAAAATTACGTCATACTTGCTAGGACCCCCCCCCCACGTGTGACTGGGTGAGAATCAGCTTGACCCCCTTACCCTCCAAACGCCTCAAGTAATTAATGGATGCCCCCTTAAAGGAAAAGGGTAGATATCATGTTTCTTTGAAGGTTCGTCAAACATGTCTTCGGGAACTTAAGAACAGTTAAAATGTTTTCCGGAATCTGTGGAAGCCAAATTACAAACATTTGAAGCGTAACAAGTATGGAAGCATCAGAAATTATGTGAAACGCATTAATGGAGCTATTATAAAAGTTTAATGCTGAGGAATTCTCCATTTATCTTAAATTTCTATTCCTTTTAATGAAAATCAACAGAATTCAAACGTCTAAATGTCTATGCTTCAATACAGTCCACCATTGGTGATTTGCCAAACAGTGGTGGAGTATTAAGAGTCCACTTTGAGGTTATTATGATTCGATCTAGAGGACACTCCTACAGGTTGGTAGGGACGCCCTCTATGGCCTCCTCTTGAATATGCCATTGGGAAGGAAATTCATTTTCTCGTTACCGTTGGTGCCGGTATAATTTTTTTAGGGCGCTTCTTTCCCCCATGGTACATGAGAACATATCGAACGCCATTTTGCAGACTTCTCCAAGGCGGAATTTGGTCCCATGGTCAGCTCAGACCACCGACCTCACACATGTTCTAGAATTACATTCATCATCTTTCTCGATGAAATTTTCATTTTTGTGATTTAATGCGGAAAATATATTTTGATTTCAAGACTTTCCCTTCGTGTCCATTCCCGTAGGTGCGTACAACTTTCGTTTACCAGATATTGAATTCCCGTGTGCCAAAAGTATAAAATTGTATGTTTCGAGGGAAACGTTTTGTAGCTCTTTGGAGATGATGCTAGTTGCGGTAAACGAATGACGTGGATAGTTTGGGGAGAGCTCCTAATGTAGATCCTTAATAATTTTCTTGGCAAAATATGGAAACATCAAAGTCGAGATTCCTTTCAGTTTCTATTACGTACTCAAGTTGATGCTTTCGATTTCATCATATGCTCCATTGCTAAAGTGGTAACTTGTTGGTGGATTATGCTCTAAACATCCGTTCACCTGTTGACGAGAACATCATTAGTTCTGTCGGAAGTGGTCTTTACACGATCAATTGGATAACATATATTATGCGTTCTTGTATTGTAGGTGTTAAAAAATGAAGAGAATATTTACCTTAGAAATCAAATATTTTATAAATATTGTAATTTTATTAATGGCGCTTAATTTATAAGAGAATAAAAATGGCAAGTTCAAGTTCTTTTATGCCAGAATTCTAAATGAGTTTTCCAAAGGTAGATTTTATCTGGGGCGTGAACGAGTCATTGATCCGATTCTAACGCTTTCTCTTAACCATGGGCGACAGCAATATGGCGGCGGCGGCCAGTGATCCTCTTCTATTTTTTGCAAAGGTGCGTCCCCGTAACGGCCAAGTGCACAACCCTCCTCCCGGATGTGAGTCGTCACTTCCGATGCAAGCGCTAATCTCTGTCGCTGTTTACGCCGCCGGCCGCTAATGCAATTAGACGCTTCCCTTCGATCCCCGGGGCGCGATGCTCACTTGTCTGTTCGGCAGGGACGGCAGGGACTCTTTCTCTCCCGCCACCAAAGTGAGCAGGGTGACTGCTTCATGCCCGATTGCAATTCGAGATGCATCGCAATTTAAAAAGAGAGAGAATGGGAATGTTGGCGTTAGAAGGACTGCTACTCCGAGCTATCCGTAGTCCTTGCATTCATCGCTGTGCATTCCGGAATACGTAACTATGAAAAGGCAAGCGGAATGCAGAGTTGCGTCCAGCCAAGCTCAGTATGTTGAATTATGATGATGATTCTGATTCACTCCCTGTCCTGGATTACCCTGGGGGAAGTATTCTGTCCAACCCTTTATTTCCTTTATAAGAGATGTTAAGTACCGAAAAGTTTCCTCACTCCGTTTTCACTTGTAACTGCATAATTCCTTTTTTTATTTTATTATTACATAAAAAATACATAGGTTTGTAGTGCTTTACAATACCTCCCATCTTGAGCTTTCTTGCTTTTCATGTATATTTTTATTCTTCTGTTCGTATCCTCCTCTCTTGCTCCACCCGAGTCTTTAAGGGTCCGGGAAGTTGTAGACTTCACATCGTTTTTACTTTCGGACTATTTTCTTGAGAATATCGACTGATGAGGGATTAAGGAGGATTTAAGTGAGTCATTCCTTTTTTCATCACTCCAGTTGATTTTGAACCTTAACTATATCCGCTCAATTTTGTGGATTTGACATTAATGCACCGTGCAAGGACATAGCCTTAAATTTGTTTCGGGGAGGTCTATGGGGCAATGCGGGTTGCCTTCAATGGCAATTTACTGTCAAATCACTCGCATAGTAAATCCATATACTATTTTATGAAATAATATATACATTTATTTTATATAATTATGAAAGTTAAATTCATCGCCTGTTACTGTCGCTGCTGTTATGGATTGGTCGTCACATGCATTTGATACCGAAATGTGCCAAAAATCTTTGAAAAATTTTAAATGCTATGGAGCCAGAGGGGTTTTCTAACACTATCCAAAATTTACTAAAAAATCTTAATGTTCGATTGATGAATACACTCGTATTGCAGTTTTTGATATTCTTGATGCATCCCCTGATAGAAAATTATGAGAATATTCCATAAAAACTATTTTTTCAAATTCAAACCATGTGAATTCAACGGATAGCATACAACATATATACTTTTGCACTGTGGTTAAAACAAGGTTTTAGAGTTTTGGGTCAGTAAAGAGGTGCCTCTGGGCAAGTCGTTGCTCCTGAGCGGATGTGACACAGGCAATCGCTACAGGGGAGAAAATTCGGGGATGATGGGGCTCATGACCCAGACACCGCAATTGGTGTTTGGTACCTTAATGTGCCCCCTGCGCTCTATCCTTCTGCTTCCCTTTACCCTATCTTCGCTAAGAAATTCTGTGTTCTGTATTCGGTTAGAATTCGAATGATTTTCTTGTGCCCTAGGAATTTACTTTCTGAACGGCCTTTAATGATTTGGAGTAGTGGCACATCGAGGGGAGGGTTTTGGGGTATAAACCCACCCCAGAGCTCATAAAATTTTTTAAGTTATATCTATTTTACTTAATTGGATTAATATTGCTTATAGAATAGTGTGAGGATTTATAAAATATCCCTCAGAAGGCCGTAAAAAATCACCATTTTGAACCGTTTATCTTAATTTTTCCGGCGGAGGGCCTCCGCACCTCCCGCTTACCCTGGCGGGTATGCAATACCCCAAGCACCCCAGTATTAGTTGCGCCTGAAACCTCCCTTAGCCTTAATTCCTAGCTGCGCCCCTGATTTCGAGTATTTAATCATGGCGGTAATTCTCTTGAAACTACTTCAGATTTACTTGATACACTAAAGAGTGGTTTGAAATTTAAAAGAATGCTGGCCGAAACCTCTTTTACTTTTTTTTTTTAGCTTGGAAGTGGTTAATCCGCATAGTAACTTTTTTATAGATAAAATCTTCTAGGGTTTGGCACTGGGTAAGGCTGTTTAAGACCAATGTTTCAATGAGAAACAGAAACGTTGGCCTTATACGGCGGAAACTTAAGGCCAACGCTTCCGTGACAAACCTTAAGCAGTCTAACCCGATGGTGAGAAACGTTGGTCTTAAGCAGCCTTTTCCGGTGCCAAACGCGAGAAGATTTAAAAAATAGTATTCGCCGGGAAATTTTACTATCTTTTTTAAAACTTTTTTATAAATTTCCCGATTTATTTTTTTCCTGAGCCCGCGCGTTTAAAGTGTATGTATATGAGAAAGTTATTTCTTACCTATTTAGTGATTTTTCAAAGATTTTAATTAATTATTAATTATGGATATATAAATAAATGGCGAACCCAGTTTTCAGCCAACTTTTATACACATGTATGGGGGAAAAGTAGATACCGCCGCCGAGTTCCACCTCGCCATTTTTCTAAGATCTACGCTGTGCATCTAAAGTATAATTCTACTCATACTTGCAACTCAGTTACTTACGAGAGTACGGCCACGAGGAAAGTGTGCGGATGCAATAGGGCCGTATTAATTTTTTCTATCGTGATAATCGATATAATAGGAATGGAAAATAGTCACCATAAAATAAAAAAATCATATAATTATGCTACATATGCCTCTTAAAAACTAATCGCCGCAAGAGATGTACTGAGCATGAACATCTCCACGCATAAGTATTTGGAAATTACGATAACTTCGAGCCTGTCGCGAGGAACACGTATCAGAAATATTTGTGGTGGAGCCCTGAGACTCGGAGGCTGCGCGTTATATGCTTAGATTATCTGAGCAATTAAGAATAGATATATTTGGAGGCGACACGGAGAACATCATATTAGAACCCCACTGCACTTCCAGGTCCGACAGAAACGATAAATTAAGAGAGATATTTTGCCGAACGGATATGTATGGGTATTCTTTTTCCCTCGAGAAATAAAGGAATTTAATAAATGCTTAGCGAAACTTCGTTAGAACATTTCCTTTTTATTTGTAAACGGCTGGTAGATATTATTATGCGACTTGCGGGGTAACAGGTAGATTAATCAAATCGCGGCTCTCCGCAAGAGATATACATTAAGCACGCTGTGCCAATTTTACTATCTAACGATTTGATCGTTGGATTATTCTTCTTCATAGAATAATCCTCTAAGGTCGTTAGAATATTAATTGCGTACGCATGGTTTCGCTGATGGTAGGACCTGCCCGCCTTGTGACGGTGCAGGATTCCTCGTCCCTTCCTTCCTTCCCCGTCCTTTCCTTGGAGGCGTCATCGGGCTCCTATCGCGGTGGCGCCTCCTTTCCTTGTTCCTTTCTGTCCTTCCCCTTCTGGCGGCGAGGAAAAAAGCTAATCGCTTATAGTCCTCGCCTCAGGAGTGTATCCAACGAACCCGACCCAAGGGTTTCGTTAACATTGTGCCAATTTTACTATCTAACGATTTGATCGTTGGATTATTCTTCCTCATAAAATAATCCTCCAAGGTCGTTAGTATATTAATTGCGTTTGCTTGGTTTCGCTTATAGTAGGACCTGCCCGCCTTGTGACGGTGCAGGATTCCTCGTCCCCTCCCTTCCTTCCCCGTCCTTCCCCTGGAGGCGTCGTCGGGCTCTCATCGCGGCGGCGCCTCCTTTCCTTGATCCCTCCCGTCCTTCCCCTTCTGGGTGCAGTGGAGAAAAGCTAGCGCTTACCGTCCCTGCCCCAGGAGTGTATCCAGCGAGCCCGCCCTAAGGGTTTCGTTCCACCTGTGCCAATTTTACTGTGCCGGCACGCGTTTCATTTCCCTCATCTCTCTAATGCGTCAATTTGGGACCTTCGTCCTTCCATTTCCTCCGGAGGTTGGAGCTCTCTTCTCTTTGCACGATTTTGAATTGGATGGGAGGATATTCCGGGAGCACCGTTGGCGTCATGTTGCTTTCAGTGTTACAGTTTTTGGTGACTTGGATAGAGCAGTGTGTCTGCGACTCGCGCTGTTTTCTTTTAATCCGGCAATAATATAAATTTTCGTCTCAGATTTTACTCTTGCATGCAAGGGTTGGGAAGGCTACTCCTGTGAAGATAGTTCCCCGGTGGGAGGGAGTAAGTTGGGATTTCCATTCCTGGAGCCATCGCGGTAAATGAGTGCGTGAAACGGCTATCGTTCCGTCATAATTGGAGCGGAAATTGGACATTGGAATTGCTCGGAAAAAAATGATCCTGTGATTCAGGCTTAAGGTGACGGACTGTTTTACTTTTGGAGATATTTAGGTTGGCCTTTTTGCTTCAATTACCTAAAAACTTGCAAGCGATCATGAAAATAATCAACTTTTATATTTAACTTCCTTCTGGTTGAGCTCTGCAAGCATCGGCAGCTTGCCATATTCTTAATTCGTCAGGAATATGAAATCAATCCTCAGAAAAGTATAATTCGTAATAAAGAGCAAGGTAAGACACTTAGCAAGAAATTTGCTTCGATGTGGTTCTTGGGAAGTATGCGGGTTGCCTTTGTCAATTTGCACGCATTGAAAAACCATATTTTCATGAAATCAACTAAATAATTCGTGTGGATAGTGCTGACAATTGAATTCATTATTTATTATTGGCAGACAATATTAAATGTAACTACATCGAAAAACGGAGTGTCAGAGGATAGATGCCCCAGGGCAGAAGTCTCTTGAGCAGATCAATTGCAGGTGGTCGACAGAAAGGTAAAAATTTTGGAAAGGGGAAAGGGGGGCTGAAATCCCTGAAGACCCCTCCCCCCCCGGCTATGGGCCTTAGCAAGATTAGAAGTGACCTGTTACTACCAGCTTGATAATTTCAATTTTATAAATTGGTTGCATAATTTGATCCAAGTTTCACGCAGTTTGGCGTCAGCATGAGAATATGTTTTGGTATGGTCACTCGATGATCCAACACATTTCCATCACAAGATAAACATTACCTTGTGATAGAAATATGCAGGAGAAAAAAAATTGTCATTCCAAACAGTATCCATTGGTAGCATATATTCTGTAGAGAATTGAAGAATACAAATGTTTCGCCTGTATGTTTGGGGATTATCAAAAATCCACTGTGGTGGAGCTCTTAGTTTTGAGTGCCACCATGAAGGACAGCCACCTGGCTGAGGTCGTTGCCCTGGGACCCTGAGGTCCCTGCTGATGCCACCAGGGTATGCAGAGGCTAGTGCCAGGAAGGCACCGCGAGAAAGAGACGCTCACAGAAAGGCAACGGAGAAGGACTTCCATGCACGAGAGACGAGAGTACATCGAAAGACACATCTGTATTGTTTGTCATCAGAATAAGCGTGGTTGAATTTACTTTCGGGTAATTTATTTAAGTGAGGTTAAGTACCGAACTATCCAACCCCTTCACCATAATAATCACACCCAATATCTACTCATTAGATGCTGTAAAGATATCTAAGAGGTTTTGTAATATGGACGTCCATGCCCATTGTTGGGCATCCGTGCAACGTTGTTTGGTGGGTCCTTTGGATATTTGGCAGATATCCATTCAACGCTAATTGGATTAACATAGATATTTATCAGATACCATTTGTTAATGCCGACAATGGTGGCTGCATGTTGTGGGGTTATTGATTGCTGCTTGGGATGTGGATAAATCATTATAATACGGGTAATAAAAGAAGCATGAGCCTTTTAAACTCATTTAATGACAACGTTTATTGCTACAAAATATATCACTCTTTGGAAATTTTCAGTCTTTAGTCTTAGCAGTGCATTTTACCATCCGCAAGTGGGTAAATTAACTTCTTGATAAAAATTGAGTTCATTTAAAGTTGCAGCAACTACGAAAATGGCGTACGTCAGCAAGCACACCAAACCTATTTTTCGATCCAGCTTAAAGTGGTTGAATACAAATAAAATATACAGCACTATCATGGCTAAGAGCAATGAAATTGAGCTGTACAGCATGCCCTTGGAGTTGATCTGCACAAAATGTTCATTCTTCTGAGTGGGCATTGCTGTGCTTTTTATTAGCCATGGTATTCCAAGGCAGATCAAGATGTCAAAGGAGTTGGAGCCAAGAGAGCTGCTTATGCCCATAGAGCCATAACCTGCGGGCAGAAGTTGAAATCATCATCTGTGCTTTAACTAAAAGTAAGGGCATTCTATGAAATGCCATTTGGTGAGCATGTTAGTTATTCTCATCTTTTCTTCTCTAGATTGTCCTACCTGATGAACAAACAACTGCATTTAACCTTCTTTGAAGACATTTGATAATATTGGATGGAATAAGATTTTAAATTCTATAGAAATAATTGGCTTCAAATAAAATGACAGAGCTACTGAGACAAGCTAGCCAAACGAATCACGCTAAAATAAATCCTGTGGAAATATTGCAATGTCTCATGTAATCAATATTAATAACTCCCACCACATCATGCTGCATATCATACAAGATATACATCACTTAACTCCTGAAGAAAGAAATATACATACCCAAGCAGCAGACGATATCCATTAGGTATCTAAATAAGGTTGATATATCCAAAAAACATTGTTATCACATGATGTATATATTGGCAACGTTACTTAGAGATCCGAGTTGTAATATTCGTGATATTATAAAAAAAATGTGATTCCAAACAGTAGCCATAAGTGGGTAAATTAACTTCTTTTTTGTTATTATGTTCTGTATAGAATTGAAGGGCATAAATGTTTTGCTTGTATATCTGGGGATCTCCAAAAACAGTAATTAGTATACCCATTACATACTCATTATATGTTGTGAAGATATCTAAGAGATGTTGTAATATTGACCTCTAAGATATGCATACGATGTTAATTGGATTAACATGGATATTACACAGAAGTCAAATGTTAACTCCAACAATGTTGTCTGGATGTTGTTGGGACATTGATTGCTACTTGGGATCATTGCATCCTACACTTGTACTCAAAGAAGGGATTACAAAAAATGAATAGGGTGGTTTCTGCGTGAATTTGTTCCCAATATCACTTGATATGCACACTTGATGAGGGATCAATATGGATGTCACCCAGCAATCTAGCAAGGCGAATCTGAGCTTATGAAGAGCTAATGTGGGACCCCGGTGGAGTTTAAGTGGATCCCTGTTGGAATTTATAGTAGCTTACTGGATTTTGGTGGAATCCACGTGAAACCAGGGTAGATCCCATTGAGAAATCTGGCATTTTGGTGATAATTTTGCAGATCTGGAGACCATATTTAGTTGACTTACATTAAAGATTTCGACCAAATTAGCACCTTACTAGCCATGTAATCCCTGCATTCATTAATAAAACTGGTTCTCATTTTGCGATTTCTCTTTGAATGAAGTATTGTTGTGCTTAATATTTTTGGAAGACCTGAAGAAACTTTTAAGGCTGCTGGAGCCACACACCTGGCTGTGTACCTGTCTGCAATAGAAGAAATACAGAATTACTTACCTTTGTTGGTGACTATTATACTTGAAATTGCCTCTGGGAGGCTTGTGCCAGCTGCCAAAAATGTTAGTCCCATCACAGAATCAGGTATTCGCAAAGTGTCTCCTGTTAGGAGTAGAGCAAGATTGCATTGAATGTAATCTATGAACTACATCAAACTCTGAAGAAATTCAAATTTTGTTTTTCTTTGATCATCTTATACCCTGAAAGTAACCCATGGCTGTTATGCTACTGGTAACATTTTGGGTACAGGTGTATACAGTGGTAGAATCATGATAGGGACACGGGGAGGGCTAGGTAGGGGATCTGGGGGTTAACATCACAGCAGTTGCGGGATATGAACAATTTTATCTAGAGTGAATTGGGTACCCAAGGGGGGGCTATAGCCTCGCCCTATCCCCTCTTTGGATCTGCTACCTGGCGTGTATGCATATATGACAACCTTTGACGAAAATTCAACAAAAAGGTCTCAAGTCAGCAAAAATATGTTTCATGAAGTGTAAAAATTAGCTAGGACAAAGTTGCGCTGGACTAAGAAGACTTGTTTGCTTGACTACAAGGGTAAACTTAAAAATTAGGTCTCCTAAGACAGCAGTGCCAGAATGCACTTTTCTTAACTTTTTTTAGAAGTGAAATATTACTCTGTCCGTTTTTTTTATTACATGTTATTACTTACATTTTATAACATTTTTTTGTTTTGGTTATGAATGTATGTATTAAAAATTTTGAGGCAATAAAATTGATAAAATTGTTATTTGACTAGATCATGTTTTTTGTTAACCAGTGCCGGAACAGAATTCCGGCTCCTTCCGGTACCATGACACCACTGATGGTTTCATATTGTCTTAAGAACTTTAAGTTTGGTTAGGTTATTTTGCCATTGTGTTTATGTTGGATGGAATGAAATTGAGATAAGCTTTACTTTCACTATTTAGGAAGGGTACAGATGTTTTGCCCAAAGGAACTCCTGAGACACTTTCTTAAATGTATCAATCCACTTAGGGTGCCACATTATTTTTCCGATTCTTTCTTAGAGGGAATTTTTATTTTTACCATTTAATATTCCACCAGGTAAAATAGGTTTACACAGATTTTTTAAAATGAATAATGATAATAGGCCCATTCCCTTTCATTCTGTCCTTAATCTTATCCTCTTCCTCCCCTTCACCACTCTCCTAGCATTCTTCCCTCTAATATAGTTTCCAGCATCCTCTTCCCACTTATTATTTACTCCAAGGTATTGATATATGCTATATCTCCTCCACATATCCTCTAGAAGTTATCTCTCCTCAACCGCCATGTTCAGTTCCTCCTTCCTTCTCCTAATCATCCACTCCCCCTTCTCCATCATACACTTCAACAGTTGAGGCTGGTACAGAAGATCAACAATTTGCTGCCTCCCTTAATATTGCCCAATCCACTGCCACCTCCTCCCCTCCTCATCCCACCCCCCAAGCCTCAGGGTGAAAAGTCTGGAATTTTCAGAGGTATATTAAAGTGGTTGTTCTGGGGTTCATCATTTAATGAGGCGCCATATTGAAATAAAATACCTTACAGGGGTAATGCATATGAGGTCTGATATGTGCAAACATGTGGCGTTTGGTTATTCATCAATTGTTTTAAATAACAATGGTGAAATAAAAACTTAAATTGGAGATGCACCTTTATATATTTTACCCTCTTTTCAATTTTTTCCAGAAATTATGGGGGTAGGGCAGCAGCTTCCCCTTCTCCCCATAGTCCACCAGAGGGAAATGTAATATTTACTATCTCACTGGCAAAAATGAAGTCCATATGCTGCTTCTTCCTACAGAATTTATCAATCACCCTGACATTGAACCCTTGCATTGTGTAGGCGGTTTCTCAATGGATATCATTGCCATTAGCCACTTCTGTGACACTGTATTCTGTATGAAGGTTGAATTTTTACCAATTTTCTACCAATTTAGAAAGTAATTTGGTGAGCTGACTACTTTGTCTGTTGAGAAAGGTAAATAATTTTTTTTAAAAGGGGTGATGCACTGCTGGGGCTGGGTCCACAAGCCAGGAACATTTTACCATGACTAAAGAAGGGGGGAGGAGAGGAATGGAAAAAAGGGGCAGACACTGCGATTTTGGAGTCAGACGATGCTTCCTGAGTATTGATGGGTGTGGAAGGGAAAGGATGGAAGAATCCCTTATTGTCATTTGCGAAAGTTTGGCCACCACCTGCTAAACCAGATTTGCTGTTCCAAGAGAAATAATAGATCATCCCATGAAGAGATTGATCTGCAGATTTATCTCTGAATAGCCACCTATGACTTCGGATGGAGGCCCGGGGTGTGTCCCTTGAGCTGATAACTACAAGGGCCGGGAACGAAGTTCTGAAGACTAATTCACCCAATCACCTCGGGAGGGGAGTGGAGAGGAAGGGAAAATGGAATGGGGGTGCTACCTCAACATGAGCCACCAGGATAGGGAAGGAAGGGTTGGGATGGAAGAACCCCACTCTGTCACCAGTGGTGGATCCAGTATAGGGACGACAGGGGCTAAGTGGGGGTTAAAATTCCAGGAGTAGTGAGGGTCGGAAAAAAATTACAATTCTCTCTAGCGTAAATTGGATACCCAAGGGGGGAGCTAGAGTCCCCTTTGCTCCCCCCATAGATCAGCCACTGTCCGTCACTAAGGTGGTGTAGTCTACCATTAGCAAAACCAACAAATACAGAATTGAAAGAAAATTCTATAATTAAGAGCATTCCACATATAAGATATTTCCGTAGATTGTCACCTATGACTGTTATCATCCAGGCGACCAGGTACGAGAAGCAGCCAATGTAGAGGATGCTGATTGTGAAGGTCAATGGGTAGAGGCGTTGGTGGCGCCGGCAGTCAGGGACAGTGAGCCATAGCAGAGTGTGGATAGGCCAGCCGAGTATCCGCCACACCACCATGGTGGCGTTGCATCGAGGAGGAGATCTCTCCTCACTCCTCCCCTCCTCTGAGAGGCCACCCTCCTCAGCTTCTCCTGAAAATGATCACAAGCACTGCATAATTTCAAATAGTATATCATATCTATTGGATATCCACATTAGGTTGCAAATATTCATGGATGTTATGACAAACTTTTAACATTTTGTAAATATTTTATGGCTATTGTGTATTAGGTAACCTATCTAATTTATGGATATCCCGAAACTGTTATATTTGCATATTAACATGTCACACATATTTTTATATGAAATTACATGTTTGAAAGCCATAATATAATACATTTTCCTAAGGGTATTCCCTCAGGGCAATAAATTTATTATCTATTACTATTATTGATATATAATATGAATAATCACTGTTGGCAACAATATGCTTGTGTGGATGCATAAAGGTACTGTAGACAGGCAAAGTTTGCATTTACGGTGGAACTTTGAGTTAGGCTTGGCTAATCCAAAACTACATTGCAGATATTTTCTTTATCTCACAATTTCCCTTGTATTTATAAATTCTCATTTATTTTAACCATTTTTGATAGGATTTGTATAATTTATCTCTATGGAGTTGTGTAAATTATCTCCAAATTGTGAGTTGGATGTGCCACTCAAGCATCTAACCCAGAAATTCATCATTTTTATAAAGAATTTCACCTGGTTTATTGGACAAGGTTTTCATGTGACCTACATCAATAAGTCTGCCTTGTAAACGATGGTGAAAATGAAAATAATTCCATTGGTAAAAAATTCTCCTGGACCAGGAATCAAACCTCAGACCCTTGACCCTCAATACCACTGTGAGGAACACTACTTTATCTCCTCTTCTACTGCTGTGAGCAATCGCAAGCTCTATTAAGGTATGGAGAGCTGTTTTCAGCCTTAATCTGGGTGGAATTATTGCATATTATGTACGTAGTAAATTACATGTTACTAGTGGTATCCCACAATTAATTTCATTTAACTGGATGACCAGTTTCCATACATTTGGTATTACCTTCAGGTTACTTCTTATCAAAACATTTCATTTGAAGAGGGGAAGCAAGTGGAGGAAGTTACAGAGGGGAAATGTTGGGCTGAGAAGTCATTGAGCTGCCCTGAAAAGTCCATTAAGTAAGGAATTCAGGTGTTAAGTTTACTGCAAACTGTCAATTCCTTCCAACTCTGTGGTTTGTACTGTGGGTGGATGGTGGAAGAGTAAGGATTACCCTGGGTGGGTGTCTGGATTTCAACCCCAGGTAGCATGTTTTGAGGAGACAGGGGATGGTGTTTTTCTCAGTCTGTTATCAGATGAGTATGATACCCGTGGTACATGAGCTTATGACTATTTTCTCCTTTATTTCAATTAAAGATAAGTATCATTTATATCTCACAGTTTAATTTGGGAATAACAAAAAAGGAATGCACTTGGAAATATTAAAATTGTTTTTAAATTATGGAAAAATAAATTTTAGTCCGCATAACCAGTAAAGACATAAATAAAGAGATAAATTAACAGCCCTATTGTCATTATCAAAAGAAGTTCTTGATAGTGAAATGGCTGAAAATTGTGATTGGAAAATGAAATGGGGATATGATTGGGGATATGGGAATAATTATGTATTTCTATCTAGGCAGTAGTTTTCTGTAATTATTATGTTTTTATCATGTGTGGACTATGCGTACAAACCAGGAGAATATTTTTGATGTTACGACAAATAAAAAATACCGGTCAAATTTTTAGAAAGTAAAATCTAAAGGTAAATATTGATAATTTTAAATATCCTCTAAAGGACCTATGAGAGCCGATCCCTGAGTTACGAAGTTCATAAGTCTTTAATCTACTGACACTGCACTCTCAACAACTAAAATTTTTTCCTTGCTTGCTTGCTTGTGCTGTGTTTAATCTTTCACTTCTTGGGTCATGGTAACCAACTTGCAGATGCGGTATGTACAAAGGAACATATACCATGTCCATAATATAGGCAACAAAAATGTGTATGGGGAAATGTGCTAGTACTACACAATCTGTCAAGTTTTGTAGGCATGCAATTTAAATTTGGGATTTGATGACACATATATAGAAATCAATTGACATAGCTGACACAGAGGGTACTAATATTTATTAGAATTTTAGATTTGGAGTTAATTTTTCCAACTTTACCTGGACATAAACTGCTTTTATCCACCAGTGAGACAACTTCTTCAGGATTCGTGGCCGATAATCTGTGAATACATCTCTCCACACAGTCTTTCACTGAATCATTGTAGCACATGACTGCCATAAAAAATAATTCATGCAATAAAAGCAGCCTATGTATGCAAGTCTACTTAGTAAGGTACACAATGAGTTTGGTGTACAATATCAACAAGTGACCTATGTCCTTGTGCAAATGTAATTCATACTCAATTTTCATCAGGCACAATATTTGAACCATTTAGCTCAGGTGCAATGTGCATAAAATAAAAATGCATTATATGTATACTTCTAACACAGCTCAGATGTACAATTTCAAACTTATGAACATCAATATTCTGTTCATTCAGCCCTTGTACAATATCCTTGGCACCTGGCATTGCCCTCTTTAATCTTACTTAAAGAAATTCACCTCCATGCATGCCCATAACTCATCTTCCATGGTGACTTCAATGTGCTTCTTAGGGTATTTACCATTAAAATACATTTTAGAGTTCATTTTCCAGGCAACCTGTCACCTAGGTTGACAATTGAAGTTAACTTGCATGATAGGAAATCGGAAAGATGGACTCTGTCTAAAGATACCCTGGAAACATGCAGTATAACATGCAATTTAGTTTCGTATTCATGGATTACAAACAATGATCTTAATTACCCTTATTTCTTTGTCAGGAAGACCTTTATTTTACATTATATTGCACTGCTAATTTTAGCTGAAAATATCAATTTATGACTTTGATTAAGTTATTACTTTTCTCCTTTCCTACTTTAACCATCAGTGTATGAAATCATTTCATATTTTTGGGCATTTTCTACACCAATCTTGCTACATAGTTTCCATATGATAATTTTTCAAGTATCTTATTTCAAAAGTACTTTTAATTCTCCCTGGCTTATCAATGACTCTCGGTAAAAGAGCTTTATCTTGTCTTGGAATGATTACCATATCAAATTTCTACATGCGAGATAGAGATGATATTTTCCCTCTTATTGATTAATCTCTGAGTTTTCTTGATCCGCTGTGCATCATAATTTGCTAGGCCATTATTTTCAAAGTGTAGAAGGGATGACAGAACAAATTTAGATCCTAAGGGGCCTTATATTCTCTTACAGGATAACTATGGTGAAGCCATGAGCAACAGTTATGTTGTCACTGCTGCCAGTAAAACTGTTGTCTGAAACCAACAAGCGATGCGGTAGCACTGGAAGGATGGAGGCATTGGAACCTCAATGCTGCGGAAACCTACGTAGTCACAGACAAATATGAATGCCATGTATTCTGACATAATTCAGCTCTTTCTTGGCTTGCTTTTCCAAGTAGGCATTGGAATTTTCTCATACCCTGTGGTGATTGAGTAATTCATGTGCGGGAAGAATTTTTCGGGGTTTGGTGGCCCAATTGGGGGAGATGCATTAGAAGAGACTAGAGATGGGATGAGAGAATATCTATTTCTTTAGACAACTGGAGTCATCAAGAGATACTAAATATCTCAAGTGATAGCAACTAATGCAGAAATTTTTTATATATCAGCTGAAATGTGCTGAGGAGTGTTCGAAGCAGGACAAGGGGTTTTTGCGAAGCCAATTAAAGTGTGCATTTGACGGCAAAAAATTGAAGCTTATAGCGGTGATCATGTGAATAAAGCTGTTTGAGCGCATGTGGTTTTTGTAATTTTTTGAGGCTGCTCATGCTTGATATAATTTATATTTTATGAGATATCTTTCAAGAAATATATCTGGTAAATTCATTTTGAATGAAATAAATTTTTATTGACCAAAATTACATCTAAATAGCATTCAGATTACATGCACTTTAGGGAGCTATTGAGTGATATTACATATTTAAACCTTCCTGAACCAGACTGGCACTTAATGTTTCATTTAAATTTGTCATAGAAGCTTTAACTGCACCATTGAACCACCCTTTGCTGACATGATCAAAAATTTACGTAAATGAGTTTTTCAATTGAATTTATTTATTTATTATCGCACCACCAAACACAGCGTTATTTGGCCTTTACATATGGGTTTTCATAACTTAAACAATTAAATGTAGATGAACATCCATGACCTGGATAGGAGCAACCCATCCAGGTCAATAATAGGTAAACCCAGGTGGGACTTGAACCCGAAACCTTCCGTTTGGCAAGGAAGGACTTTACCCTGACCCCACCTAGGCCGACTGGAATTAACGTGATTGGAGCACAAATTCATTGACAGGTACTTCATCACACGAGCTATCACTTTTAACGGTATGAAATTAATTGCTTGATCAGAATGGAATAATTTTATGCCTTCATTCAAAGGCTGCTGGCCAACATCAATGCATTTTACAAGCTCAAAGATTTCAATTATCTTGACGCACATACTACCCATCTTTTTTTGGTGGTTCAAGTGTACATGCAGATTAGCAACCATAGAGATGAGGAATTAGATATATGAATAGCATGAGGAAATAAGTCGGATAATCCTAATAAGGATATTTCTCTTAGTGATGTGAAACTGGTATGCTTCAATAGAGG
Source organism: Ischnura elegans (assembly GCF_921293095.1). Lineage (NCBI taxonomy): Eukaryota > Metazoa > Arthropoda > Insecta > Odonata > Coenagrionidae > Ischnura > Ischnura elegans. The sequence continues at coordinate 97,029,957 of NC_060253.1, forward strand.
AAGATAGGCAGTGATATAGCCAAGAATTTCATTCGGGAAGAGTCCAAAACCAGGGGGGAAAACTTTTGAAAAACAGGGTACTGAGCAATGGATTTTAAACAAATTTTGACACTTTTCATAATGGAAAAACTTAATATGTGAAAGAAATATTTTGTAAGTTCATTATTTTTTAATATTTTGTTTTCTTTTATGCCGGAAAATAATTGTGTTTTTATATTTTGTGGGGGGGGGGGGGGGAATGGACTCCCTGGACCCCCCCCCTGGCTATGCTGCTGATTTAATACGGATGAGTTTCAAAAAATCAGGGACTGCATTAGGAATGAGAAACAAATGGGGTAAATAGCAGTATAATTTTGCAGAGAGAATAAGCTATTTATAGTACCTAAATACATGGTTTAAAAATTTATTGAATTTTCTGTACTTAGTAATGTTCAAGTATGCACATACTATTTATTTTTTCCAACACAAAATTTTATTTATTAATTTTTTCCAAGGTGAAGTGCATCTTTTTTCCAGGTATAGGTGGATATAATGATAATGATGTAGTTTGATGTGAAAGTGCAATTTTGTCTAACATTGATTGTCACTTTGGTTATGTATCAATGATACAAAAATCATACTCACCTAAAATGTACATGAAGTAACTTATGACTAGGATGAATGCTTCTTGCCAGGAAACTTTTTCGTCTCCCAGTGATATGATGAGCAGCACTATTGAAATGCTATATGCGATGCTATCCCGAGTCAAAGGCCACCAGTCCAGTTGCAAGCACTGCAAAAATTGATAGCGATATGAGAGATAACCTTTTGACAAAATATATTCATAATACATAATTAGTTTATTGAGACCTTATTCAATATTATTGGATAGAACTTTGATGTTCAATGTAGAGTCAGGGTGGAATGTATCCTGTGCTTGTTTCTTTAGATATATCTTTTGTGAAATAAGGCCTTTGAATTAGCAATCTGTAATCCACCATGTGGAAATCAGATCGTTCAGATCACCAGAGAGATAATGTTTCATTGAGATATTGAAGAGTTACAGGTTTAATCCCAAACTGAAAAAGGATGTGATATGCAAAATGGGGACAAGGTAGCAATATTGATAAAATTTTTGTCCAATATTCCATATATTCCTATTTAAACTGTAAATTGACTGAGACTACTATATTCTTTTTTGAAGATATAAGCATCTAAACGTTGAGGGTGATAAAAAATGTCATATCTTTCATGCTGCAACAAACACCAGTAAAATTCGATTCAAAAGTAAAACGTTTCTCTTTAGTGAGGGTTTTTATCATTAATGTGTGGTGTTCCAACTTTTTGTTTCTGCATGAAAGTCAAAACCTTATACAAAGTTACACCAAAAGACAATATTTCTATACTCATTATTTCATCCCAGAGTGGAAGTGAGGAACTATCACTGAAGGTTATCAGAAATTAGAATTGAGTGAGGTGCAAAGTGGATTCTTTTTTGGCATTGGCTTCTTTACTACATATTGAACAAGATGTTGAGCATTACTTTAAATTATGAAGTTGATATTCATGACATTTACATATCATACTTTTCCTGCAAACAGGCCACAGCAAGCTGGAACTGCCAAAATGTTGAACACTGCTGACCCAACAATAGTGCCAATTCCAAGGTCTCCCTCGGTCACGAAAGTTCCAACAGAGTTAATAAAGAGCTCTGGTGAAGATGTTGCGGCAGCCATAAATGTTGCTCCAGCAACATCCTCGGACATATGAAGATCTGTGAAGCATTTATTTATGTATTTTTATGATGTAAGCAAACTACAATAAGTTATCCCTTAAGATACAAGTTTGTGACATTATTTTTCTGACAAGGTTCAAACTACAACCACATTAGTTTCAAGGAAAATGAATTTGATAAATTGCAATTTATTTTTCACAAAATAATGACAACTTTGAAATTATTAGATTATATTTATTGTTTTCCTAACCTCAAAATTGCAGGGTGATTACGTTTTACATTTATATTATGTTTAAAATAGGAGTTATACCAAGAGACCCCCATTATCATCAACCAGAAAGTAAGTTATACCTTGTCGAACCATTGCAAAAACCCATTTTAACCTTGGGTTAAGCTTAAAGTTCCTTAGCCATGGAAGCAGGAATGCAAGGCTCTAATAGGGAAATTGCATACTTTTTATAAACAGTATGCTGATATACTACAGTAAATACTTAGTACCGCAATATACTTTTTTCCGCTTAAAATTCAGTTTATACACTAGAAAATGACTCCCAAAAGTCGCCCGAGTTTCGCGGGCTAAAAAATACCGCCCCCACTAATCTTTGGCTGTGACGTCATAGTTCAGTACGAGTCCAAGATCCAAGCCCAGCAACTGCAGGTTTGGAAGAGCCACGTTGCGTTTAAAGGAGAACACGGGTGAAATAAGGAAAAATTACAAGTGGTGCATTGTTCCTCTGTGCAATAACACCCCAGAAAAAATTTTCGTCTGCATTCCCACGGAGGAAATTAGAAGAAAAGCCTCGATGCATGCCGTCTGTCGGGATGAGCGTTGCGGAAAAATAAGAGTATAATAAACGGAATGATAAACCCGTGTGCTATGTGAGCGAAGATAACTTTAATATAAATAATATTTCCATATTTCATTGACTGAATAACTTGAAACTGAGATTTTTCGATAATTCGGCCGCCGTAGAATAAAAACTCAACTTCCGAACAAAAATCGAGATAGCGTGTTTCTCGATGGTTACGATCGTTACGATGGACTCAAATTAAAGTGCCTTAATGATTATTAAGGCACTTGTTCAATTTCAGTTACGGAAGGACATAGAAAATTCCATGATGTTTAAAATCAAGGGAGGAAATATGAAAATATAGAGCAACGTTGATCCTCATGCATTCGAGTGCCAGCCAAGAAGACAGCGTTTTCTTCTACTCTCGGCGTCAAAATGATGTGCCGCTGTACTTTGCAAATTTATATCCTGGCTTCACTGCATGCTATAATAATGAACTATTCGTCATTTTAAAGGAAATTTTATCCTAAATTCTGATTTATTTTTTTACAAAAAATTTCAAAAATGTAGACACGGCCAGTGCAATAAATGACTCCGCGCACCGAAAAATTAGCCGTTTTGTCAACTTCATGAACTTTGCAACTCAACCTAGGGAAAACTACTAGGTACGTCTACAGCATTCATCTTCCACATTAATTTACACTCATTAGTGCGGATTAATAAAATGACTTTTGGGTATTTTTAGAACTTATATTTTGTTATAAATTAATGAAAATATTTAAACATTATCTTGTCCCATATAGTTTATCCCGAAAGATAAAGGAAGTTGTAGATGGAAAAAGAATGGAATCCAGAGGTGGTAAAAAAAAAATTAATCGCAGCATTCTTTGATTTTATTCTACGCCGTTGCTTGCTTTTCAGAAAAAGTTGAGTCACAAGAGAAATGTTCCGCGGCCCTTAATTTGGAAACTGTGGAGATAGAGGAAGACGTGTGGATCAGCAATTTCCATTTAGTTGGTTTTGTCAGGATAAACCAAGGATCCATTTAAAGGTTGTCAGGCCATCGTATAAAGATAGGATCCTGATGTGCACCACAGGGGAAATGGGGTGTTTGAGGGAAAGTCAAACCTAAAGTTGCCCAAAGAATGTGCAGTTCTATGTTGCTCTTTCCCCAGTTAAAACCAAATAGAAATTGGATTGGGATGATATTTTCACCACGGGTTCCAGTGATAGTGAGAGAGGAGGTGATCACGGTCATCGTCGAAGGTCATCCCTCTAGGATTTCCGATACGGAATTTTTAAGTGACAACCGATCGCAATGACGATGAGCTCGCCTTTAGAGAAGGTTTCAGATATATCGTGAGAAAAGCTCCCAAAATGCATTAAAGCCTATGTTAGGAAAACATGCACATTTTAATGCTAATTTAGGAAGTATTTCATTTCAAAAGTAACTTATTAACACCTGAAGACGTTGTGTTTATTATAATGATCGAAGTGCGATTGACCGATTCTTTCTGCTGAATAGGAAGTGGTTTCGGGGTTTTGAGTAACAAGATGGTAGATTGTGTTGAAAGTTCGTCTATATTATCGCTACTAAATTGAAACATTAATATTCTGGCTTCCTCAGAGCTTCCTGTCGCCCTCCAGGCAAGGTATTTTTAAGTTGAAAGTATCATCGACAGCTTCGAGGTGGAAATAAGTTCACCATAAGACTCTACCGGACTGCCAAAAGAATACACATTTCACATGAGTATACGCTTTCGCCAATATTATACGCAAGTCTCACTTTGTTATGAACTATAAAACATTACAGATGCTCATCAGCTACCTTTCCATTTCCCGGCATCGACTTTCCGAGCCGACGAAGTCTACAGTTTCACTAAAATACCCTGTTATCATGATGGAATCAGTAACAGGAAGCTTGCTAGGATCAGCCTAAGAATAACCATATGCCTTCATCTTTACGCAATCTATCGCTTTCAATGGAGGAGAAATAGATCAAATAATAGCCCTGAAGTCACAATGAACAACTCCGATACGTCTGCACTTCAATAAATGAATCATAACCACGCCGTCGCATGTATTCAAGTATGCAACCTATACTATGGCCGTGCCGCCGTGCCTCGTACTGAACTATGACGTCACTTTTCTACCAGCCAATCATCGGGCGTTTTCGCTTCTCACTTGAATTTGAAAATTCTCGTGAACTTTGATGCATTAAATATCGCAAACCACGTCATACAATAATAAAAAAAACTTTCACCGAGGTATGCAAACATATATTTTTATATAATTTTGGGGTTATTGATTATATCTGAAATATATGCAAGTTCCCTATTAGGGGGAAAGGGGACGATTGGATCATGGGGTGATAACCCCTCCAAAAAATGGGAAAATAAATAGTTAATTGTTCCCCCTCCGAAAGATATAAATTACAGGTTTGCATTTATTTTCTCGAAATTTCGCAAGTTTGAGAAAAAAACCGACAGAAACATTAATAGGATTATAAAAAATTACGTCAATAAAATCGATACGGGTTTGCAAGATTTGGCTAGCATTAAAATTTTCAACCAGGCCGAAAAAAAAGTTATCCTATGAGAACCCCATCGCCGAAAAAAGGGAAATTTGAAATTTCGGCCCTGCCTATAAAAGGATGGCGCATTTAACTCACGGCGCGCGATTTTTCCGATGGCGGGAACAAAGTAGTCGTCACAGACGGCGGCCATGGCGGCGAAGAGGTAGAGTGCCCCAGCGGCGTGGAGCAGCACCGCGCCGCGCCTCCGCTGTGTCGCGTCGAACGCGTCGCCCGGGAAGTCCAATATGGCGGGCTGCGTGCAGTTGGCCTTGTCTGCGACATTGTCATCTGTAAGGAATAGCAGGGACATAGGCATGGGCAGATTCATGGGGCGGTCACAGCGGTCATGACCCCCCCCCCCAAGTTTTATAAATTTTACTAGTTTTTGAAATGGAGTAAACGGAGTGTACACTTGTAAATACACAGCTAAAAGTCATAAACGTGAGAGAAGTTTGAGTGAGTTGTATATATCATGGAGCGTAGCACTCTCTACTGAAAGAACGCCCCCCTCTACCTCCTCGTCCTAAATAATTAATAAACGTGTTTTTAATTGTAATTCGTAAAGTCGTTATGTTATGATATTACGTATGCATTGGGTGTTACAGTGGAACGTGGTCTCAACATTTTTTGTATTTGAATTGAATAAGTTAGAGATACTCGAAGAAATTTATTTTACTTTTTTAGCCCCTCAGAAAAACGTTTCTCTTTATAAATATTTACATTCATATTGTAGCCTACGTACCATGCGCTCGTTTTACGTGAAAGTGGAAATATTGCTTATACCTAAGCTAGCCAGCTTAAAAGTAAACGATCCTTAAGTAACAAGTAGCAAACAAAAAGTGTAAGACCCCCCACAGTGAGCATAACAGGCCGCAGGGGGCCTAGGGGGGCAGAGCCCCCCCAGCGAGCAAAGCGAGGAAGAGATAGAGATAGGGTTCTCCGTACTCCCCGGACCCTGGTCATGACCACACCCGCCAAATTTGATGCTGAATCCGCCCCTGTCTATAGGACTAATGTTAAGTGCTGGGTTACACGATGTCCTTTATTTGCGTCGTTAATGAGCTATGCTAAATATTCTCACATTTTGATATGAATTTACCCAAATCTGGGAAGTCCAATTTGGTGGGCTGCGGGCAGTTGGCCTTGTCTGAGGCAGTGGCCACAGGGCCGGATTTAGGATGTGGATGGCCCGGGCCCATTTTTGTGGGAGCCGGGGAGGCCCACTTTTCGAGGAGTTGCAATTTGTACAGTAATAACAGGAAATGCAAGTAACACAATTTCCAGCAAAGTGTTTTTTATCAGCAGCGTCATCCATTTATTAATTTCAATGATGACGACTATATGTTAATAAAAAATCACCCCGGCTTCACTTCGAATCCCCTTATACATGATGTTTTTCTGTTTTTCCAATTTTGTGAGATTTGCCTCTATATTGGCGGAAGACTCATGCTTGGCCGGTGGCCCTGGGTTAGTGGGTGGCCCAGGTCCCGGACCTTTTATCCGGCCCTGAGTGGCCACCTTGTCATCTGCAAGGAGGAGCAGGGGCAGAGGGCTAATTGCAAGTGCTGGGTTGTACTGACTTATAGACCCGGCCCTCGGGTTGTAACCCCGCCAGCCCGCCCTGGGTACTCGTTTCAGTTGCTGGGCTGTACGATTTGCTTTATTAGTGTGTGTTTAATGAGATATTTTAAATATTCTCATATTTCGCCATAGAATTACCCAAGGTATCTGTGAGTGGGGGTTCAAGCCCCACGAAATACTTAGAAGATACGTTCTTAGGTGCACCATCTCCCAATAACCGTCCTATGAGTAAATTCCCCCAATACATCCATATCGCGTTTGAAGATATGGATATATTTGGAGAAGATGACTGGCAGCTGCGGTCATATGCGCCAAGAAGGAATGATAGGGATGGGGAGAAAACCGGCGTTGGCATCAGTCTTCTCTTAACTAAAAATGCCAAGGGGAACGGCTTAACGTCCCATCCGACGAACGGAGTGCCGTTCTTGAGGGACCTCCCACACAGCTCTCATCCAGGGATCAGGCAGCTAGGAAAAATATCTTTTCCGGGATTCGAACCCGGACTCACCTGGTGGGAAGCCAGCACTATAGCTACAACACCAACCCGATCCCCTGTCAGCGTTTGTTTAGGTACTTATTATTTATTCGGATTGGAATGTTTTCTATAACATTTAATGTAGACGAAGTTGGAGAAAAGCTGGTTTGAATAAAAAATTATTGTCCAAGTCTTTCATTGTCTAACTTTTTAAATTGCTATGATAACACTGAAATTCGAGTTTCAATTTAAGTCTCAGATTTTGGTTACTGCACAGCCACCTTCTGCGCCCTTGTATATATTTACTCTGAGCTGAGGTCCATTTTCGCTGTCAACATCGGCATCATCTGGTGTGATTGCGGATATTCAAGATTATATATCTCTTCCTCTTGCGACAATGAGCCGTATTGACTATTCGTAAAGCCTTTGGATTGCGTGCGATTAAATATTTACTTGTAGTTTCCCGACAATGTATGATATCGATTGCGAGATCGCACAAATATACATATCAAATAACCCATTAAATGTATCATTTATCAACCCAATATTTTGTTCAAGTGACTGAATGAAGGAAGCAAATCAATATTTATTCTGCTGGCAGCATAGGATGCTTGTGTCTAACATAGCCTCGAATTTGGTTTCAACACCAACCGACTATTTTGGTTTAAGTGCTTATGTCCGCAACCCACGAAAGCAGTGTGACAGCTCCAAAAAGGAAGAATCTTTTTCTTTGACTCCGAGATGTATAGACCGGAACTCTACCTCCCGCACTTTCATTTCGTTTCAGTGTTATATTTATATCTTTTTGCTCGCCTCATAGTACGTACCGATTCAGTTTCATTGAAAATATATATGCACTATGGAAAGTATTAGTATCAATTAAGATTGAATTTTAAGCAATTATTATCAGAAAATAATAAAAAAGTTTCGTAACGTTATATAGTATACTTATAGCGTAGTTCGAGAGACATAAACAATGAAATGTATAAACACGGCTTATTTTATGGGTCAATTATATATTATTTAAAATTTGAATGCATTATTTTGACTCAAGACAGTGATTCAACTAGAAGGTTAGTTTGGTTACGTGAGCGTAGAGCTCATCTCAGACTTACAGAGAAATCCCAAAAGCGTCACCACCAAATCTCATTCAAATTTTGCTTGGTGATAGGAAATTAAAATCCATGAGATGTAGCTTTTTGTGTTTCAGCCGCCAAAGCTGAATACTTAATAATACAATGCGTTACGCCGTCAGTGATCTTCATCCTAGCAACAGAGTATAAGGGGCTAATGTTATGTTGTGGATTGCATAAATTTAGGAGTTTTACTGTTACTTTCCGTCGCTAATATCCCGAAAAGTATTGAGCGCTGGCGGCTGACACAAAAACTACTCCGCACGGGTATCCATTTTCTATCACATAGCTAAATTCTATTGACTTGAGGGACTTCCCTTGTTAGCCTCAGGCTTGTGAATATAACACGGGGTATGGGGGGCAGTATCTTTCCCAGGGCCACGTCGCTTTTCGAGGATTTTGTTTTGGGCAGTCCAAAATCTTCACCCGGGAGTTGAACCCGGGACTGTTCGGTCAGAGCCATATGCTTTACCTACTAGGCTTCCACGCTTCCTGTTATTGCGTGCTAAGAGAAAAAAAGGTTTCTATTTGTTTAGTACCGTTATTTATACCAGGGCAAGTCAATTATTATCCGCAATTTAGATATCTTCGTTTATTTTGGTAGTACTCTCGTTTTGCGTTAATAACGCATGCTTTGTTTATTTGTTATTATGTCTTTACAAGTTTGAAGCTGCTAGGTTAGTTTGGTTATCGCTGTCGTGCTGTTAATCATGGCTGCTCCGCTTTCTGCTTGCGACATATAAATGTTCAGTGATCCGTTTTATGCAGGGATGGCAGCAGAAACTAAACGAAAGTCAAGGCCAGTAAATTTTTAATCATGCAGAATTCACCTTAAAAACCAAAATATCTTAACATTATCATCTTTATACATCCTTAACATACTGATATTTATAAAAAGGTGTGTAAACTCTTTTGTTAAAAATAACGAGTACCATAGCTACAAAACTAGATCTAGTGATAAACTTCATGTCTTACCGAGAAACACAAAACTTTGCAGTGATGGTCCATACCATGAAGGAATAAAATTATATAACATTCTACCTCAGATTATTAGGAATATTACACTGCTTTGGCAGTTTAAAAGGAAACTAAAAACCTTACCACTAATTGAAATTTTTTTATACTGTGGATGAGTTTTCTTTTTTTCTAAGAAACCAAAATGGACTGTAATTTACGTAATGTTGGAAAATCATGCTTCTAAATATTATCACTCTGAAAACCTACATAAAAATGAATACTGTATTTGCCAATGTGAAGATATAAATCATATGGAATGTAAATTTTGAATTTTTGTACTCTAAAGGAATAGTTTATTATGACAAAGCCTATATCTGCCTTATGTATGGCCAAAAAGTTGAATAAAATATAATAATAATTATTATTAAATAACCCCAACTGATGGTTCATGAAGCGTTTAAGGCCATTTATCCTGTTTAAATCTCGTCGTTCAAAAAATCACGACGATCAAAATATTTTTGTTTTTTAAATTTGTCATTTGTAAGGATATTTTACTTTTATTGCATGCTAGGGAAAAAATATCCGGACAAATGGTAAATAAAAATCATTCCGTTCGAAGTTGGCAGCCCAAGAAAACGTTAAATAAGAAAATGCCTTTTAGTATCCCCATTGAGACATGCCATAACGCGGGCCAGCTGATTTAAAACATTCAGATGTTCTCGGGGGCTACGACCTGAGGGTCTTCCAAATTCGCGCCGACCAATTTTATGATTATATTTCCCTGTTGGATATTTTGACGATACGGGGTCGCGTTCTTGCCGGACGAACAATACCATTTGACACGGCGAGATCATGTACACAGTGCCGGGGCAGCCAAAGACGAACTTTGAACGCTGAAGTGTTTGCTCATGGCAAATGTTAGGAAACAACCATGTGTGGAGTTGGTATCCCTCAAATGCACTGGGATTGTCGCATGCTGCCTTATCTGACGTCACCCGTAGCGTGAATGCCTTTTGTTATGGAAACGCATGAATTCGAACTGCACGGCATTCCAGGTATTGCAATAACGGAAGTTTTGCTTTCTCTGGCGTCGCGAGATTATGTCGTTGCTCTATCGACTCATTTATTCCGAGAAGGCTCCTCTGTGCCAAGCGTCTTCTAACGAAGTGACGTCTTTAAAACGAAAGTTTGAAGGAAACGGAATGTTCGCTGAGTATTAATCTAGAAGGAAAGCCTAATATGCTCGCTGATAAACGAATAATTTTTTTCATTGTGCTGAGGTTAATGCAGTGGCGGATACAGATGGGGGGCGCAGGGGGCGCGCGCCCCCCCCCCCTTGCGGATCCGCCCGTATTGCCGAACATTGCAAAACCACAATTGCAACTTTTTCATATCATAAGGTGGCATTATCTTTTACATATTTACAATCATTTTAAATAAAATTTTCTTATACTTTGGCTGTGACTTGACTGTGATCTTTTATTACGATAAAAGTAAAGACAACTCAAGATATGTTGCGCCCCCCCCTTGAGTTTTTTCTGTATCCGCCCCTGGGTTAATGTGGTATTTAATGTCCTTTTTAGTTTTACTGACGCTCTATAAGTTGTTGAATAGACTTTATCGGGAAGTTTCCAGAAAACTTTATATTAAAAACATTATCACCATTCTGCGACAAGGATAATTTAGTAGGAGGGCGAAAATTGGTGTTTATTTCCATGCATATTTAAATGACCCAAAATCTTCACTGCATAAGACAATCAACAGAAGAAAGTTTCCTTTGAGTAACATTCGAAAATTGAAGCATGCTTTTTGTGAGTGTTTTTGCATATGTGATGTTCGATGCATTCGCATTCGACGTGTATCCTGTTGATCCTGGTTCGAGTTCATATTAAGGGAAATGATTTCTTAACTGTGCAACATTCGCACTTCGCGTGCCTCATAATTGTTTCCTCTTCCATACATTATGGTGGCATGAGCGAGAAATTTCCCCGTGGAAACAACTACCGGAGTAATTTTCTATTGAAAACTATACGCGGGTTAAAGAATGGAAATTTAAAACAAGTGCCTTCTCAATTAAAGGGAAATCATATTTATAGAATTTTGGTTTATACGTAATTTATCATTGTTTTTAAGATACCATAAAATAAAAATGAATCTGTAGTCAGATTGCCAACCAAGTTACTTACATAGATCCGAAGCCGATCAAATATAGTAACTTAATTGAAGCCTTGTGTCATGCAGAGGCCTCGTATTGGTCGTGTGATGAATACGCAACCCAATAAAATGAGTCCTCAGACCGATACAAAATCATTTTTTTCTGTGGTAGAAAGATTTTTCCAAAGTTAAGCGTGGAAATTACTACGTTTCTTTTTGGGTTACAACCTACATCGATGACTCGCACTTTCATACCACTGAACTGAAAACAATGGAATACTAGTCTCTATGCAACGAGCACGGGAGCAGTGGGAGCTAGGCTGAAGCCCTTTCCGATCCTCTAAAGCACGGCCGACTCACATGCATTATAATCGGGAAAATGCGCTTAATTTGGTTGAATGAGTAGAATAGAATACATAATTCTTATGCTATGGGTATCATCCTTGGAGAAAATCTCAATTTACGATAAATTTCTGACCAAAAATCTCATAAGGCAAATGAAAAATAAATCAGAAATAGCTTTTGATTCAAAACAAAAATAGATGTAGCAGTAAATTAATAGATGCTGCAGTATAATACAAACATTATGACAGTGTAACAAAGAAATAAGGATTTGAATTTTGCACCAAAAAGAGAAGTATTCTAAAAACCATACGCAGAAGACGAGACAACTTAGTTGGCCACATTATAAGTCATGATGGCCTGATGAAAACGATCATTGAAGGACAGGATCATGGAAGGGAAGAAGGGCAAGGGACGGCTCCGAATGAGCTATTGGAATTGGAATTGCGCGAATGCATGAAAGAAATTAGAATTGGGGCTATTTTGATGTCTCGCATCCACGCATTCTCGCACGTGTTCTAGCAATTCACCGCTTTACACGACGCAATTTTGATTGCGCTTTCGCACGTATCTCAGATTGCGCAATTCCGTGTACCGTGTAAAACGGCCTTTAGGATTGTTGACTTATGATGACGATCCTATGTAAAAATCTTCCACCGCTGCAAGCGTCACGCGTGTTCTTTCATTTTACAGTTCACGCACTGAGAGGGTAAAAAAATAAAAGATGCTGAAATAGCCCAGGGTTCCTCGAGGTTCGGTCCTGGGGCCCCACAGGATAAGGGGTTACCCGCCCGCCGCACAGTGGGTGGAAATCGGAAAAAGCCGGACAAAATTACAAAATGGCTTTTTTTGAGTTATAAACTTGCGCCGGCCCTGGCCAGTCCTCCACAGCCCACACTTTGTTTAACCTTCTGCATGACGTGTTGAAAATTTTTAAGAGCACGCTTCTCCAAAACCTCTAATCGTCCTCAACGTTGTGCCCTCCTCAACATAAACTGTAGTGCTCAAGAGAAGTAAAGAGCAACAGAGGAACAACTCGGAGCCATCGATTGTGCACCCAAATGGGGGAGGCTTTCGTGATTTCAGCAAATATTTCTTCCTACACTGTATGCATTCATTTAAACACCTAAAAGTACTTGTGTTCTTGGGTTGCACCTATATCTTAGTGATTTAAGTGTGGGTAAAAATCCTGTGCCGTTAATATTATTAGTTAAACGAACGATGATTGACATTAAAACTCATACTCATAGATAAACATATCATGTTTGCCAACGATTTGAAACTTGAGATCCTAAGAGTAACTTTTCCGCATCGAAATAAAAGAAATGTAATTAGGAGTGTAAAGAGTTATATTTAATGTTCGTGTTCTGGGTTTCGTTTTTTTAGCAAAGAATAACTTCATTTTACTTAGCAGTCGGGTTTCTATAATTAAATAAAGTTAGTGCACTCTTCAAAAGTATATTTCTTTTATTTATGCGATAAATCCCGGGTTTAATTATTATATAATTTTCTATATTTCAAATCAAAATACAAGATCGGAGGCATTATGGACATGCTGCTAAAGCGTTGTCAATATTTTATGCCATTCGGTTGCAAGTACTTTTGCCTCAAGTGTCGTCTGTGTTTGTTCCGCACTCGAACTTGCTCTTGCGGAAGGAAGCCATCTATACTTCCGCTCCTCTCTGACAGCAATCGCATTGCAAACATTTACTCGAAATTTCTTCTAAACTCTACGCGCAATACAACGACGATGGCCCACCTCCAAAGCCAAAGCCTAATGTGTCCATTGCGCATTGGTAACGAACTTCGAGCATTACCAGGTTATAAATTCTAGGAAAAGGAGCATGTAAATTTGTTCATTTTTTCTCGTATCACATTATTAGGGGAGCATGGTGGTCCAGTAGGTTGAGCCATGAGATGCTGATCGGAGGGCCCTGGGTCCAAATCTCGGGTGAGTCTTACGGACACCCGTTTAAGAGGTAATCGTTATTTTGTTGTAAAGAGTTACATATCCCATATCGCCCTCTAGGGGAATACATAACAGTGTTCCCAATTTCATCATATGGAAAAGCGATTCCTGTTCCTACTTTGGTCAATTCTTAATCAGTTTTCAAAAATGTCCTTACCGGAACGACAAGTGAGTGATACAGTTTTTCTCAAGATCTACAAAATAATATTTGCATTCGCAAGGAATAGAATAGGAACATTATGTTTTCGATAGATTACCTCTACTCGAAAATAAATGCCGTTTAACAGCTCTAATTAGAGCTTATTTCTCCGTGAAATTCGGTCGCTCTGAAAGATATCCAATCCGGATTTCTCGAGCAATCTAAGCCTACCGCGCAGCCTCCGAGTCTCTAGCGGCTTCCAGCCTTATTCGTATTAACATCTGTGTAATACATCCTATATGACAGTAGAAGTTTTTGACGCAAAAATTATTGGAGGCACCCATCGGTGCCCACAGTGTGTTCTGCACCCGGAGCCGCGCTCACCGCTGTCCGCATCCGCCGCACTCGCCGCCAGGCAGCAGAGGAGCGCCGTCACCGCGTACCGCGCCGCCATATTCCGCTCCTCTGCGCTCGCAGCCAGCCGCACTCGCAGGCAGAGAGTCCGTTGCCGCGCCCCAGGAGCAGGCCTCCAGTGAAAGTGAGAAACTCTACTGCACTCCACTGCTCAAATATTGTCTCTCAAGTCGAGGGCGGCGCCGCGGAAGAGGGAGTGGGGAGGTCACGTGGTGCGGCTGTTGTCTGTTTAGGGGTTATGCCGAAAGTAAATAGTCATAACAAAGCACCGCATATAACAAGTTACAGTAAGTCCTCGACATACGAACGAGATGCATTCCAAGACCTCATTCGTAAGTTGAAAAACCCAAGCAAGGCATCAAAAAGTGTAGTTATCCTTCAGGATGGAGCAATAAATTTCTATTTTGCATTTACTCACGCCGGTGATGAACTGATTTAGTGCGATTATCAATGGGCCATCCGTTTCGCGACATTCTATCAGTCATACTTAATGACGCTTTTTATCAAGCAGTGTGCCCCCGAAGGATAATATCTATCTATTATGATAATGTAGTTAGCATTCGTCACGGAAAAGAATTGAGCATGTACGCGTTAGGTCCAAGGCCCTCCGCGCCGCACCGATAGATGCATCAGTCAACTTCCAAGGATCCAAATTCGAAATTACGGTCAATATATGCTCGTATCTCTGAAAATTTGTGGATCGGATGTACGTAAATAGAGGACTGAATGTACTTTGTAGGCAGTCGCACGCGAGGGTGCTAAGTTATCTACATCAACAGTGAATTTGCCCGATTTTGGATTTCGGCTCGGAAAAAGATGACTTGTTGGTGTAGCTGGTAGTACTCTTGACCGGCAATTTGGAGATATGGGCTTGAATACCAGCTAAGCCAAATGATTTTTTTTCTCGGGTAATTTCAATCTTGGATTGAATGAATAATCATTGTTTTCCAAGTTAGATTAGATGGTACGGCAGATATTAAATAATAAAATAATTACGCAGTAGGTTAATCGATGCACCAAAAAAAAAATAAATTAATTCGAGAACGTTGAAGTTCAACAAATCATTATTCCTGTGCGGCGTGAAAAATCATTACAGAACCCACTGCCATCATCCTTAAAGTACTAGAAAAAGAGAATATACTTAACTCGAAAGTAAGATCATAAACAAATAATAATGAATATAAATCATTGTCCGAATATTTCAAATGATATTCAATTGATTTGAAAGAAATTTTTGTACCGTTGAGTCGGTTTTTTTCTAAATGATATATTTAAGATTTACCTCATATAACCGAGTACGAAGATAGCAGAATTTAATAAAAAAAGGAGCTTTAAAATTTAATGAGAATGAGACTGAAGCTCTACCCCGAAATAATTAGAATAGCGGCTTTATTTTTCAATAAATGTCTTTAATATCATTACGTTTTGTTTATAACTATGTTAGTTTAGTATAATAAATAGAAGTAATTAGAATGGCGGCTTTATTCTTCAATACACGTCTTAAGGGCTTAATAACTAAATTTACAATGACATTTATCACTCTTCTAGAGAAACAATTGCAACATGTGTCTTTCGAGCTGAGTTAGACAATTTTTAAAAGAAATATTACACTGGAGATTCGTTTATGAGAATTTTGAGCCGCAATTTAGCTTATGTTCATCAAAAAAATATGGTGTGCAAATTAATTTTTTTCCTTTAAAATGATCTATACTTAAGAAAAATATAAATACTTTAGTTTCAAGCCTTAAAACAAAAAATTGAAACACATTATTCCGTTTTTTAATCGTATCTCCAGTTTTTAGTTTTGGTAGCTTAAATGACTAAAGCACCAGAAATCGGGGGATCGGTTCGTATCCCGGTAAAGGCGAATGATTTTTTTCTCTGTGGAATTTTTGTACGAGATATACTCTTCAAACTGAAATCGTTCTTAGAGTGCCGCTCTTCTCGGGTGGCGCAGCGGTGGTTACATGCGTCCAGGGGCTGCTTGTTAATCATAATCTTATTTCACGGATCTGTCGCACACATGTGCATTCATTCGTAGTGCAACACATTTTTGCTTTATTGTCGGAAAATTAGATCATTGAAATGGAGATATGTTCAGAATAGCAAGTTTGACATAATATTAACGAAACAAACACCCTTTGATCCTGAAATTTTGTTCCACTCTTTGTATCTCTTTTCGGAAAGTGCAATCAACTTTTACTGAGGAACTACTTTATGTATCCTTAAAAGCTTAGCACGAGAGTAATTATACGTCCTCAATAATACTCCGCAAGCTGCCTCAATAGGCGTGTGACGGTGGTGTTAGGACACCAGCCGTTTGCATAACGAAAATGAAGAGATGAGCTTACTGAGTCCAATGAAGCAGTTATTTTAGTCCTTTATTGTTCATAGTAAAACTGAATTCATATACCTAACCATCCGGAAAATATGTGTCTTAATTAAACTATTTTGTCGGATTCATAAGGGGGTCGGGTTGGTGTGGTGACTGGAGGACAAGTAAAGCTCAACACCCTCCGCCCGACCTTCCTCTCCTTAGATTGTCTCTGTAAGTACGCCTGTGCAGACCTACCAAATACACGGCAAGGATAAAAAAATACTGTTCCCATCATACGTCCTCGGTAAGCAACCAACTTGCGTCCACAAAACCGTGCTGTCCTCGTATGCCAAAATTTGGAGAGAATAGGAAATATGGGTTTGTATTGGTGTTGTGACTAGAGCAGGGGTCTCCAATTTACTAGGCCACGATGGCCACATTCCAAGTTCCGAATCGCCCCGCGGGCTGAATAGCAAATTTGCCGATTACTGAAGTATACGATATTCAATACGACATTCGATACTTGAAACGAGTGCGCGGGCCGGATGAAAGCCCTCCGCCGGCCGGATCCGGCCGCAATGAATTTTCAGAGATTGCCCGATCCCTGCTTGAATGATGTGTGTAGGGCATTTCAAGCACAGCACTCCGTTCTTCAGATGGGACGTTAAGCCGTGGTCCTCCTGGTGTCTTTCGTTAAGAGCAGACTAATGCCAACGCCGGGTTTCTCTCCAACCTTCCTTCCATACCCTTCTCTCATGGCGAAAATGACCTCAGTTCTAGGTATCGGACGTATAACAAAGGTGATGTTATAGGATTATGCTTTCAGTGTCCTCCTGAAAGATGCCTTTTCTTAATTTGTCAAGCAAGAGTAATGTAAGCACCTTTTTTAATTCAGAAGAAACATTTAAACTGCCGTTTGGGTGCGTACTAGGAGCACTTTAAATACATCACTGTTCAGATGATGTCTCCATGCTTTTGGGTTTCACCGCCTGGGTTTTTCTTTGCGACAATTTCGACCTGAAGACGCCGGTTGGAATACCGGAGAAACTGTCGTCGCAAAGAAAATCCACGCGGTGAAAACCAAGAAGCATGGACACATCATCTAGACAACGCCGCGGAAAACTACGCATCAACATGACTGTTCAAAATATTTCTCAAGCATTGCAGGGCCAATCGATGCAAACTGTGGGAAAAGAAGATATTCAAGAATAAGTCACGGTAAATTTCCTGTGATGAAAATTAAGAACAATACCCAGTTTTCAAGGTTGCTACTGTTCCTTGGAGGCCCTGTGCGTAATTGGATTATCGCATTAACACACAGAAACGACATTAGCTTCCACATGCCCCCCACACAAAAGCGAGCGACTAGATGCATTATGCATGGGGCGCCGATTGATGGGCGCCGCGGCGCCAGAGCCAAGGGACACGAGGCCCAGCCCCAGAGAAATATTGCAGGGTGGAGGGGTGAGTTGTCCACCGCTAACGGCCAACGACCCAGCGGTTGTCTTGACGCAACTCACTCCTTTAAAACGTTATGCCAAATACAGTAGGTTCCGTTTAATGGGTCCACCGGTTACTTAGGGTAGCCGCTTAATTGAGGCAGATCTTGAAGAACACAACCCAATAGAGGAATATCCCAGAGTATTCTCCGCTTAATTGGGACAGTATGCCGCTTTATTGGGCCATAAGTCGGCGACATAGACTCTATACTCGCGACGAAATTAACAGTTTTTGTTTTTCAGAATACTATTTTTTTTATTTTCCTCCTTTGATATACTCTTATTTTTCACAAATCTTCCTATTCTTGCCCTATTTTGAAAGCTCTTGTTGTTATACTATCCGTAAAAGGACTTAGTAAAAGACATTCACTCAGCGTCGCCCGAGGCTGTGAAAAATATTTTTTACTAAAAGGGTTATAAATCTTATAAATGATAATAAATTAACTAAACTCGCTGATATATTGATCAAATTAATAGTTTAATAAACTTATCTTGCATTATAAACATTCTTTAGTATTATTTCTATCATTTCAACGTTTGTTTATGCCCATATACAGGATAGTTCGCCTAATTGGGGCAGCCGCTTAATTGGGGCAAAGTGCACAAGTCCCGATATGTCCCAATTAACCGGAATCTACTGTACTTTAATCTTAAGCGACGTCTATGCCAGGAGTTTCCGGTACAGACATCCAAAAAAATTTTATTTCCTCTCTTGCCGATCATTTCATTCATCAGTAATCTTAAGTATTTTCATCAGTCCCTTTCAAAGATTTTAAAATTCAGTTTAAATCCTTCAATGATTTTTACCTTTATTCCATTGAGTGTAATTAATTTAATCCCTCCATTACCGTCTCAGATCTTTTTATTACCGACTGCCCATTTATTTATTTATGTCATTCTCAGTAAACATCCATGTGCTGAGTCCGTGATGCCTACTCAACGGAGGCTTCGGAAGTTACATCAGTGGAAGAAGGGAGTTTTCCACACCTGCGACCTCCGGACTTGACTATATACCTTGGCATCACCTAATATGGACTTACCAGTATACATGCAAATTATTATTTTATGTCTTTAATACCATCTGTAAAAGCCCTGGCCCGAGGGAAGAGTGGACCGGATTGTGGTCCAATCCGGGCCAGGTAAAATAAAAACCGAAGTCAAGTCGTCTTTTGAGATCTGTTAACATCAAATTGCGAACAAATTAACAAGTGTTTCTATCAATTTTATAAATAAATTGTATAGTGTAAATTAGATAGTGTTTAAACATTTTCGTTATTTTTCAGCAAAATATGCGTTCTAAAAATAGGCAAAAGCCATTTTATTTATCTACATTAATGTTTGCAAATTATTGTGGAAGATGACCGTTGTAGACGTAGGTAGTAGTCGAAGGATCTAAGGTTTTCCGGCGAACAGACTGGAGGAAGAGTTCTCGGCTTTCCAGCCGGGTCCAAGGTTTTTTCAGCACGGACGTTACGAGGGCGAAGTCTGCCATCGCCTTCATGGTGAATCTTGTATCCGGCTGGAAACCCGTGAACTCTTCCTCTAGGTAGTAGTTTTCCCTAGGTTGAGTTACAGAGTTCATGAAGTTGACAAAACGGATAATTTTACGGTTTGCGGAATCATTTATTGCACTTGCGTGTCTAAATTTTTAAAATTTTCACTAAACAAAAAATAAATGTGAATTGAAAATAAAGTTTTCTTTAAAATGACGTATTGTTCACTATTATGGCATGCACTGAAGTCCAGATATAAATTTTCGAAGTACAGCGGCACATCATTTTGACGCCTACAATAATACAAGGTAGGTCGTTCCCATGACCACAATGAGTCCGTTCATCGCATGGCGTCACTGGAAAAGATAAATTCGCACTTTTTCATTATTAATGATTGGTGATACGTGAAAATCGCATATGCGAGGAATGCGATACACGTGAATAAATGCGGTGTAGACGCGATGACTGGACTTTCATGATATTTAAACCGTAAATTTGCCTTTTCGATGGCAAAATTCGAAAATTCAGTACCAAGCCCATCCCTCGCTAAGTCACTGAACGTTGGGCCTTACTGCTTCATGGATGGTTACTTGTATTTTCATCGGCAGCCTAGAGAGGTTGAGAAAGAACCCTGGTAGCTTCTGCGATGTCAAGCAAATATTTCTTTCCATCTGCCTAGAGAAAACTGAGTTTGGTAATGCTGCACTCCACAAAATCTGGACACCAGTTGGTACCGTGGATGTTGAGAGGTTTTTCAGCTAGTAGAATCTAATTGTGACTGAGAGATGCAACCGGTTTAACCCTTTCTAACCCAGAGCTTCATCAGAGAGAAATCAGGTTTCAAGATTTTTAATTTTGAAACTTTGAAAATTTTGCTCTCGATCATAATTATCGTGGCAGCTAAATTTTCCATCATTACAATGTACACCAAAAAATAATACGTAGTTTGGATATTCCTGAAATAGAACAGGAAATGTATACACTTTAGATGTTGCTTAGAAGCAACATTGGGTTATAATGGGTCAAGGAAGAAAGTTTTGAAACTTGTTCAATGTCGATGTTATACTAGTGTAAATGATATTCAAGCAACTAATATCATTTTTAATTATTCACTTTATGTCTTAGTCCTTAATTTATTATTATTATACCCCATAATTAGTTAAAATATTCCATATTTTTTCAAATAACTGCTTTTCATCACACTTTGTCGTCTACTACTAGCGCTACATTATGAAAATAAAGAAAAAAATAGATGCTACAAAGTGCAATTAACTGCAATTGAAAGTGCTGTAAAATTAAAATGAAAGTGCTATTTTCACGTATCTCTAACAATGATGTATGGACGAAAGGAGCATTGTCACCTAAGTTGGGGATGAAAGCTCTGATAATTTCAACGTCAGAACGGAGTCAGGGATTATATGTATAAAATTGTATTGACAAATGAATCGTATTGTCCCGGATAGTCATTATTACCAACCCTAGATCCATTCTGCCAGCATGTAATGGGAAGGAGGGAACGTCCACGGGACTGAGAGGTGACTTGCAAATCAAGAGACGCGCTGCGCGGCTGGTTGCAGAGAGGCAGGTGGCGAGCGGCGGGCGCCTTTGAGGCAGCGTTTCATGAAGAAATCGAGATACGAAAAAACGGTCGAATATAATGCTCCAAAATATTGCACCATGAAAATCATGTTTACCGTGGATAACCTTTTATCTGGGTCGAAAAACTCAAAATTCAAAAAACTCCATTTAGGCCCTTCAGGCGCCTCAGGCACGGCTATCCGACGTCGCAGTAACCTGGAAATTTTCTAATATTTTTTTATTACCAATACGCACATTTTGAGTTCACGAATTTTTAAATCGGATAATTTTTAAAAAATAGGCGCCGGCCTCGTGGATCATCAATTGCGCGCTCCAGTTTTGTGGTAGGTCCCCACTGCCATTCACCCCAGAGGTGGCTGTCAGGGTAATATGCACATTTTTCTACCGTTTCAACCCTAAGACTATTATAAAAAACTCCCAACGCACACACAAAGTTTAAAAATTGGTAGACAATCTGTCAGGTATGTGGTTGATGTTCTAATACCTAATGTTCTGATACCCTACGCCTAATGAGACGGTTTGGGAAATAGTCTGCATCCATATGAAACCGTACAAGTCATCCGATGGGTGATCTAATTGGATCGGATAAATATCACTCGACCAGCCATATTCGGAATCGCACGGTCATTCCCACCGTCCATTTTTTCATCACTTACTTTTTCCGTCGCTTTTCGCACCATTACGGATTTCCACTGCTCGTTGTTGCACGGCCTGCATTAGAGAAATCTATCCATTCTTCAGGTTTGACAATCCAGTTCTAGTTGTGCTCAAAATTTTCAACTCAATATGTGTTGGTAAGTTCAATGTTTACTACTGCTATTCCTTAGAAAGCTAATCGTTTATTTGCAATCGCTGTTAGCGGTCCTGCGCTATTATTGGCTGAAAGACGAGGCCAATTATGATTTCATCGATGGGAAAATAGGTTTCACGAGTGATGAAAAGAGGGTTGGTACTTCTGCTCCCTCGAGCCATCGCGAGGAATTACCGTTTCACGCATTGATTTTCCTCGAGGAATAGAAATCACATTCCTTTTCCCATCACTAGTCATGTCCCTTTTTCCGTCGCTGAAACTATCGCTGATACCGCCTTTCATCCAATCAGAGCACACAAACGCATACAGTGATTGTGACGTCACACTTTGCTCTTAATTGAACGAGAGTTATAAATACTAGGAATGAATAGATTCAAAATATCGATTCTCGATTCCACCGATTATCGGGCTCGGAATTGGCATCGAGAATCGATCTCCTGAAATCGAATCCGATTCCATCGATTACAGGAAAATAAATATTTTGAACATAGACCAGCTTGGGGTATAAAGACTGCCACACACCTGAGCCATTGTGCACTATGCATTATTAAGTTAACAATTTATGTCTGAAACAGTAAAAATGTTTATTATGTTATTAAATCTGTGGATATATTGCTATAATAATGATAATTATTCGCTTTTTCAATAAATATAACTTTTAGACCTTTTAATTGCCTTCGTTAATTTATTTCATTTGATTCTTAAATTTTAATGACTGCAATGCTACAGAAAAATCAATATCCCAACCTTTAAGTATGAATAAGAATCGATGTAATTGGATTCGGGAATCGGGAATCGATTAAAAAAATCGGAGATGGAATCTGAATCGAAAACAAGTGGAATCGACTCATCCCTAATAATTTGAGTGAATAAGCGATAGAAAAGAAGGCGGTAGGAATGACTGCGTGATTTAGAAATTGATGGGTTTAGCGATCACTCTCTTTGTCCCTGAAAACCTGTCGCTGGGGCTATAGCTCTGAGGAATGAAAAAAATGATAGTGTGACTTTGGTTTTCTCGGCATTGTGTTGAGAGGTTCAATCAAAAACCCCTCGGAGGGTTGAGTTTGTACGGCTCAGACAGGGTTCTTCAATATAAAAGATTTAACTTTCTCCCGGCAAATGGCTGACGTAGGTAAATAGTAATCGCGTTTCCATCCGAGCATAGGTCCTCTATAATTGCCGACGCGACGTTTCGATGAATGAATAGGGTGGTTTCCTATTATTTTTTTATTGCCTAAATCGAAAGATTATTACTCCTGGAGTACGAATTTCACACTTTTAGATTTTTAAATGACGGTATGTATTTTTTGCGATTAAATGAAAAGTGAAAATTTTCAAGCGCGCGAAAACGCGATGGCTAAGTATGAATGCTGGGAAAACCCCGTGTGACGTCGTTCTGGTTCCCGCTGCCACCGTGTGAGGTGACCTTGGGGCGAGGCTTTGAGCGCTGATAAGATGCAGGATGCTAGCAGGTAGCAGAGTACCCTGCTAGCTTGTAGCGCTTGGCTTAAATAAGGATTATTAATACCTTATCAAACGAAGAAAACTCTCCGACCATAGGCAGTTTTAATAGGTGATTATTTAGGCATGTTTCCCTGAGCTCTGTGCCTCATGCATGCATTGGTAATCTCAGACGATGTAAAACTCCCATCTACTCGTATAGAAACTAGGTTCCTGTGACGTCACGTGGAGTGGCATCGCATGGGCGCCAATCTGGCCTTTTTCAAATGCGGTTAAAAATTGACCATTAGCAAAATTAACTAACTCATTACTAACTTTGAGGTATCCCATTATAAGTTTTCTATTAAACATTAAAATTCATATAAACTGGGATTTCTAAAACCAAATAATTTGTATATTATGAATACACTGATGATGGGCAACGAATCGCAATCAATGCCTTTCGTTTTATTTGATGAAGACATCGTCGGATCGGATCCTATAGGTGGATGCATTTTTGCTTGAGAAGACTTCTCTCGGATGGAAACGCGAGAACTGTTTACGTCAGACATTCGCCGGGAGAAAGTGAAATCTTTTGTATTGACTTCTCAGCAGAAACTCATCCACCTATAGCATCCGTCCTCACCTGAGGGTCACACTATATAAACGTTGACACTCGATAACTGGCATCAACCGCCCTGATGGCGATGAATATTTTACATCTACATCTACATAATACCCTGCGAGACACATCTGGGGTGTTAGGCAGGGGGTGACAAATCACCAACATGCAGCATGCAAGAGGACCACATGCACACCGCACGGTCAAAGAAATATTACGCACACTAGCAAAATATACATGCTTATTCATAAAAAAATTCTATTGGTTAGTAGATAATTCCTAGAGCAAATACATGCAAGGTTAGCACTATGAAAAAACATGCAATGAGTGATCCTAGCGAGTGACGCCATTAATCCTATCGATTGAGACAACGTTGCTATCCTTAATAATATGAGGGAAGAATGACTTTTTAAATCTCTCTGTTTTGCAGTCTATTTCTTTTATTTTATTCTCATGACCGCGTCTACTATAGTGCGATGGTAAACGAAGGATATGATTCACGTCGTCTGGGAAAATATCTTCTTCGAATTTCCTGAGTAAGTTAAGCCTATACTTCGATCTACGCTCCTGTAAAGATTCCCATCCTAACTCGTGTAACACACTTAAAACGCTGCACTTTTTGTCGTATTTCATCGAAACGTTGGCAATGATGGAGACGGAGGATCTAACCCGTGAACTGTTTAAGTCAGGATGATTCAAACTTGAATACTCACTGTCAGGGATGCCTGGGGCGGTCATTATCTGCCATGCGGCTATTTGGCAACCTGTCCTTGCGGAGCCTTATCAGTGAGCGATAGCGGTCGTTGGCATTGCCCGTCAGTGACAATTTGCATCACGGTCGGGTTGCGCTCAGGAACGCAATCGTTGTATAGAAGACGAGGATGTTTGTCTGTTTATCCTAAGCAGGGGAATCAAGAGAGGGGAGACTCGGACATGCCAGCCTAATCACCGAGATACTCATTATCCAGATGATGCATCATGCAACGGCGGCGAAATCTCTTGCCAAAAATTTCAAGACGCAGCAGAGCCAGAATTCCCGAAAAGATGAGTAGCTGCGAAAGTCTTCGACAACAATGACTCATTTCAGACTGGGACGTCTTCGCCTAGAAATTTTCATGGTAGCTGTAATAAGTCGACCGTTTCAACATTTACTATTGTCTCGAATAAAAAAACTACCTCAATGATAATATATTAAAGGAAAATTTGGATGTTTTAGATCATCATCAAAGGTCTACAATCCTAAGATTGGTTTGGCGCAGCTCTCCATTTTGCTCTCCCATCCGCTAGTCTTTCATAGCGCCGTATTTTATTTTGTTTTACATCCTTTATAACATGTCCTATGTAACTCATTCGGGGCCTTCCCTTGCCCTTCTTCCCTTCCGCCTGTCCTCCTACGATCGTTTTAACGTTGAAATAGTTCATCTAGTAAATCATTCATCTACGATTGTTTAAATCATTCCTCAAAATGTGGCCGACTAAGTTGTCCCGTATTCTGCTTAAGGTTTTCAGAAGACTTCTCTTTTCCTCCACTATTCTTAGCACTTCCGTATTACTTACACGATCGATCCATCTCATCTTCATCATTTTTCGGTATATTTTTCGAATACCATATTTCGAATGCTTCCACTCTTGACTTCTTTGCACCTGTCGAAGTGCAAGCCTCGCTCTCATAGAGGAACATGCGCCTTACGTTACATCTGATGAATTGCCTCCTCACTTCTGTTCTTGTACTTCATGTGCATTTAATGTACCGGAAAATTTTAATAGAAGTTCACTCTAATCCGCCTTATAATTCTAAGATTGAAGTGTAGGCTGTAAACAAAAAATACTTAAAAGAGGACCCATCTCTTCCTCACGATCGATCGTCTTTTGTCAATTTTGGTGACGTATCACTCATTTCAAAATATAAGGCAATCATTCCGAAATTATTCGGGTACTTAAAGTGGACTTTTGACTGCAATTGCCTATACTTAAAAAATAAAATGAATGTGTGCCGTAGAAAAGATTTGGGAAAATACGAAAGGAATCATTGGCACTATGATTGAGAGTGTCATATTGATACAAAACAAATCTCTATGCAAGGCTAGTTTTTATTAACACATTATTGGATACATATGACAAAAGTAATCTGTAATTATAATACCAATGATACTTATTCAATTTTCCATACTTTTCTTTACAGAGCGAGAAAATACCGAGTCTAAATTTTCAAAATTGAGACACAAGAAAATTTAGGCTAATGTATATGCCACGACCATTTCAAGATGATAGATAAGTTTTAAAATTACTCATAATTTTGACAAGGTTAACTTTAAATACGTTTGGTGACGTTAAATTTAAATGCGTTACGAAAAATGATTTGATGACGTATTTAAATATTAACTACGTAACCAAAAAAGACCGTTCGTTCGGGCGTCCTCTTAACTCATTCAACGGATTACAATACAACGCATCGAGGCAGGACAATTAGGGTTCGTACACACTTCCGTCCGCAAACACGCTTCTCCTATTTCGGGTGCGTAATCGTACTCTACCCACCAACTCCTCGACAGCCATCTCCTCTATCAGTTCTAGTCTTGTCCTC
The DNA here is from genome assembly GCF_921293095.1 of Ischnura elegans. NCBI lineage: Eukaryota > Metazoa > Arthropoda > Insecta > Odonata > Coenagrionidae > Ischnura > Ischnura elegans. The sequence goes on from NC_060253.1 coordinate 97,056,566, forward strand.
CGCAAACAGGCGACCGTCCGGTTGCAGCCGTGACCTTCGGCCCCGTGACGACGCGCGATTGTCCAACCGGTTGTTGCCGTGCTTCACATGTAAACGACGAAAGGATGCGAAACGCAACGGGAAAACCATCTTCCGAGATTATTACTTCTACATGTCCATTTGAGCCACCTCAAGGGAATATATTTACTGGAAGGGAGAGCAAAATATAGGCTAAATATTCAGTAAATACGGAGAAGGATTTTTTTCAGACAAAGAGAAAAATATCCTTCGCACTATCGTAATTGTGATAACGAGAAGATAATAAAGGAAATAGACTGCGAAACTGATATAAAATGTCTTTCTTACCTCGCATGGGATGGCAACCATGTCTCGATTAATAAAATTAATGGTGTCAATCGCTAGGGCGAATCATTTAATATGCTTATCTTTCCATTTTTCTAAAATTTTATAGATTTACTATAGGAATTTCTAACCGTTCGCAAGGTTTGCTTTTGCACCAGACGTATTCCTGTTCAATGCCGGTTTTAAGCCGTGGCATACATTTTTTGATTCCCTCTTCATAGAACTCTCCCGCTATCTCCTTCAACCACTTACAAACAGGGTTGGCGAGTGAAACGAAATGAAAATGTTTTGTATCGACTCGGAGGGAACGAAAATAAGAGGCCTATGTTTAGTTTTACTCCCGCACGAAATTAAAATCATCGAGGAGTTTAGTTTCGACCGGGAAGAAACTTTTCTCTCGGGAACGAAACTAAATTAATCGAGACTCCGCTGCTCATATTAAAGTTTCGATCCCAGAAGTTGATTGGAGGGGGATAGATGGGAATAGTTTCCACCTATTACGTTTGATATGTGTGTAGAAAGGTTAAAAAATTGAGCTCAGAAATCGAATGACCAGTTTGCGTTCACCGTTCTCTTGTTAGGGGTAAACATATGAGTGCCCCAATGTCCCTAATGCATCTAATGGCGGTCGGCCGAACCTCTACTTCATTCAACTATACTTCGTACTCGGTGTGTGGGTCGAAACTTAACTGTTCTAAGGTGAATAACGTGATCCCTGCGGTGCGAAACATTATCTTCGTTTCTTTTAGCCCCCGAGTTTTACTTTAGTTTTGACCCGAAGTAGTTTTGATTGCGATTTCGTTTCGTTCCTGAGTTAAGCTCCCCGGGTTAAAATCCATTTCGTTTCGTTTCTTCATTCCGCTCCCTGAAACGAAACTATTAAAATTTTACTGGATTTGACTTTCGTTTCGTTTTACTTACCAATCCTGCTTACAGACCTCTTGTTTCACCTCACCGTCGGCCGAATTTTTTCCACCCATTAGAGTCTTCAGGAAGGTGAAAATATTAAAATCTAAAGGCCCCTAGTTAGCGGAGCATGCAGGGTGGTGTAAAATTTCTCAAATTCAACTCAAAAGCACCTGATAGCAGTTGGCCGTGTTCGTGAGGGCGTTGTCGTGCAACACACTCACTCCCTTTTTCAACATTCCCTCCTGCTTTTTTTGAATTGATATCAGCAGGTTTTTTTTTAGGATCTTACAACATTGTGCTGCATTAATCATCTCCCTTTTCGGACCAAAAACACGGCTGCTATCATTAACCTTGATAATGTTACTCTGTAACGAAACCATGGTCGGTGTAAATAAATTAGTATGTGGACATAGCAAAGTTGTTGATCCTTCTATTCCTACGGCTGCTTTAATTTTTTTGCGCGAAATTGAACTTTTTGGCAGGTGGGGAACCAATGTGCCGCCACTCTAAGGACTGCCTCTTATTCACTCTTCCTTACTAAAACTGACGACAAACGCGTTAGTCCGGTTCATAACAACTTCGCCATACACAGTTTTGATCCGTGCAAAAATTTCAGTCAGGAATCCTCTGCGACAAGGAATCTTATGACAGTGCGCACCTCGCACATGGCGGGATTTCTTCACGACATATTTCACAAAAACGGCCAGTACGAGGCGGGTTTCGGTTTTCACGAAGGTCGCTGGTACCCATTGTGTACAAAGACTAATCCTTCTATCACACAGAGTAGCCAACTGTTGAAAAAAATTCCTACAACGCGTAGGCTCAACCAGTGGCACAGCGAGGGGGGGGGGGTTTGGGTGATAAAACCCCCCTCCACCCCCAGAGCTCAGAGAAATTTTTAAATTTAATCAATTTTACTTAATTGGATTGATATTTCTAAAGAATAGTGTAAGGATTAATAAAATATCCCTCAGAAAGCCGTAAAACTCACCATTTTGAACCATTTATCTTAAAATTCCGCAATTTACTAATCTCGCACCTACCGCTTATCCTGGTGGGTATGCCATACCCCCGCACCGGAATTAAATACACCTAAACTCCCCCCAGCCTTGATTCCTAGCTGATCCCCTGGGCTCAACAGTACTCTTACTTTTTGGACACCGCTCAGACTTCTGGTATTTTGTGTATTGTGAGGAATAAAGTAATTTAAAAAATCAGATTGTTGATATGATGGTAACTGGGGACGTTTGTGTACATGTCTGGCTTCAAATTAGCGAGGAGGGTTCTTCGGGTAGAGGTATGATGGCGTGTATCGCGGCCGCGAATGTTACAAAAGAGGATCCTCGAGTCGGCCCCTATATGTGTTGTGATCCACCGCGCATTTAAATAGGTTCACTAAAGTCGCCAATCACGTCGCTGACGGGCAATGCGATCCGAAATTCACGGAGAAATGTGTCATTATCCGGAATTTCAACCAGTTTATGTTTATATGATGTGGTCTATCGAATTTTTAATTTTTTAAACAATGCTATTTCCCCAATTGCAAATATTATACTGAACATCTTGGAAAAGAGTGGATCGCTCTGCATCCCTCGCCCAGCTGCGGGGATTTTGGAAAACCGATTAAAAAGAGACCGAAAAGGCAACAGAAATCAGCCTTTCATAGGATGGAATTGGGCCTCCTTTGTATGGGCTAGATACCGCTTCCCTGATGTTACATCCGGCGTTGGTTCCTCGGTAAACTGATTGCAGGTAACTCCTCGGATTACTGACTTTTTACTCAAACGGTACCGGCGAGTCAGTCCAGATAAAAAAATAAAACCAAAGCGTTGAATTGTTGCATTAGAAAACCACACAGTCCCACTCCTCCATATTATTTGGGTGGCAGGACTGACCAATGATCAGTATAAATTGGCACGCACGCCACTCGGTCAAAGAAAAAAAACACTCATAATAACGAAAACAACACGTGAACGTTAATCCTGGTGGTGTGAGATCACAGTGAGCGTGCATCCCCCCCCAAGCAACAGCGCAAATACACTAAAATGGGAAGCCGAAACTTGTTAGCGTGTTGTAGTGAATGCAGTTTATCCTTGAAAGGTAAGAAAAATTGAAAAAGAAAAGCATTCTGTAAGTCGTCCTAGCAAGTTACGCCATTACTCACAAAGACACCGTTTTCTGAGATTTTTTTCTCAGATAATGCGAAAAATGTCCTTTGATTACCGTCGTATTATTGCAGAACTGATCAAGGTTGGGCGAAAAAAAGAGGCTGCGGAATTGAGAAATTTCAGTTCGGTGGAAACTCACACCGTCTGAACGCACGCTTTCAAGTTAATTTATTTTTTTGCTTCGAAGCCTGTGAAGTACACTCGCAGGGTACTGCACGGTATCAGTTGGTTGCATCTCTCTTTGCCAAATACCCTTGAGTTGGCTCGCCGTATATTGTAAATGTATTTGTAAATAAATCTATTTTTTCGCGTCAAATATTGTTTGCTATATAGGACAAGCATCACAGTATTTCAAGAACAGGATTTCCCAACATAAGTTATCCATGAATAATATAATTACACTAAATGCCCTTGAAAACCATAGAATAAACAATGCCATACCGACTTCGACAATAATGAACTTTTAGATTCTGAATGTAATTTATAAAAAAGATCATTTAAAGAAAAATTTCATATCTCTAAAAACAAAAACAGCTGCAATAAAAGATCGGACATTGATTAATTAGTTAGAATTTATTTTTATTATATAAATCCAAATCGATGGTAACAATAGTATTGTTCTATCGTAGTTTAAGCAAACAAATATTTGCAATTAAGGCATTACAAAATTATTATTTCTTCTTTTTAATTTATGCACAAATCAAAATCTTATATATAAAGCGTCTTTTGAGCACTCTTCCTGGTATATAATTTACTTATTGAATGACAAAATTCCTAGTAAACGCTCTGATGACAATTAAATGTCTTCTCATGATTATTTTTAACTCCTCCGCTTCAAGTTAAACTATCCTCATCATTTGCTTGACTCTATTGCCCACCCAAGATTAAAATCTTACTTACGTCATCCAATCCGAATTCAGCATCATAAGCAATAAATTGTTTTCTGCGAGTGATCTACATACAGCTTTTTTCTACATCGAAAACATTTGAAAAATAACGTTGCAGAAAAAAATCACGGGGCAACGAGTGTATTTATTGATTTTATAAACTAAAAAAAAATGATCTCTTGTACTTAAAGCTAGCGTATGGCTCGAATACCTTTGTTTAAATGATGACATTACTTAACTGGTCTCTCGATTAGCTGTAAGTGAAATATCGCCTGACTCTAATAATTATAGCCTAGGATTTTACATCCTGTTTTTGAATGAATTTTTAAGAATATTTGAATGTGAAGTTCCTAAAATTTTTAATTTAATTTTGAAAATTTTAAACTTATGTAAAAGTTAAGTTTTTGGGTCAAAAGGTTTTGAAAAAAAATCAGTATGGTACAACGTAATAGTATATACATTTTAAAATAAAGTCAAAGATTTGATAAAAATAAAAACTGGATATATGGCTAAAAAACGAAAAATCGTGTTTCAATTTTTTTGGGGTTAATTTCCATTGTTAAGGCCTGAAACTTTGGGGAAGCACATAGTTTTTGATACACTTCAAGTGCATATTTTTTATTTTTCAAAACATCGGTGGGCACTTTTCACCATCTAAACCTGCTAGACCCTTTATGTGGAGTTTAAATTTTTTTACATTTCATTAGTTAAAGAAATGTTTTTTTTTTAATTGAAATGAAATTTAATTAATAAAGTTAATGAAATTTTTATTTTTAACTGGTCCCCGCTCAAGCCTCCATGAGATGTCTTCACGCCCGGAAAAGGGCGCGTGGGGTATCACCCCATGGTTTTCCTTTATTTAATGCGAACAATTTATTAGTATCAGTTTTATTCCGTGGACCTATTGAAAAAATTAACACAGAATAACTATATCATGCCAAGGAAAGAGAAAAAAATATTTTCTTCTCGGGCAAAAATATTCTTTCACGCGCCATTTAATGTTACACTTTGCTGCACGCACTCTACGGGTCTAATTAGAGAATTCTCTTTTGTGATGATCTTTCTCGAGACCCGTTGCGAGACATTTTTTTTTGCTACTACCGTGGCAGTCAAATTGTACCCGTGAACCAAGTCTTCTTTCTTTGGAGGAGCGGCTGCTTGGAGTGACTCCCTCCATCTGATACATGCCCCCTTCCACTTCACCGCTCCCGCACTCCCACTCCATTTACTTGCCGCTCTCTCTCTCTTGGCCATTCAGTAGTCGGAGTCGCTCGCTCATAGCGCGCCCCATTCACTCTCCCGCCGTCATCCGCACCGGGCTGCCGCTCCCGCCAAATGGCACCCGCACCCTGCGCGCCTAGTGCGGACGGCCCCTGCCGCAGGGGTGCGCCGTTCGACTCCCGGCCGTGAGGCGGGCCCGCGCGTGGGTGGGGATGGAGGGGAACGGGGGGGGGGATGACTTGAGCGATCTTCGGCCGTCTCCGTTCCGAACGTGGTGACTGTCTAAGGGTGGGCGGGGGGGTGGGTGGGAGGAGGGGGTTGTAGGAGAGAGTGGGGGTGGGTGAACTGGGATTTCGGAGGGGGAGGGGTAGTAGGAGAGCGGCTGGACAACGTCAGTTGCCCTCGAGCTGTGTCCAGGCCAAGATCGCAGACACATAATGTGCTGCCAAGGCGGTGAGTGAACATTTTAATCTCTTCCTATACACTTCTTATTGTTCCTTCTCTTTCATCTTTTGTTCACACAATTCCCAAAAGTGCTGATCCAGTTTTTATTTTTTGGTGTTTTTCCGTCGCGAGTTGCGATTCTCACGCGTTCCTCAAGTCGCGGACTCGACCTCGCGCGTGTGATATTGCGTGTGCCGGGTGATCCAGTGGCTTTTTTTTGGCACGATTCTCAACTTGCATCGCCTCCGCTCATTGTAATTAAGTGTCTCGAGGAAGTGTGCCTTTCGGTTGGGTCTGGGAGACGACAGCAAGGGGATGCCTCCCTCATTCAGGGCCGTTCAGTGAGGGTAATAGGGTTGTTGTGTGGGCGGCAATGTGCGACCATGTAACTGCACTCGCAATACTACGTGAAACTACAAGTACGCGTATGGGGCAGGAGTGTGATGTGTTGTAGCGGACGGCTTGGGTCGTCCGTTCGTCCAGTCAGTATAGGGACTCGCTGTCGGGTTTAGCAGTCCCGTCGTTTGATTGGCGGCAATGACGGGTCAATTCGCGAACGGGGACACACGTCGTGCAAAAGCTCCCTTCTTCCCTCTCCCGAGCGAATGTCTGTGAGTGTGTGTGTGTGAGATAGGGTCGTGGCCATTTTCCCATTAGGTTCGGCCCCGGAGATGATCCCAACTCTTTGATTGGTGGAGGCAAGGGGTGGGGGAGTGGGTAATTTCAGGCGCTTACGTGCGGAAGCAGGGCCGGCTGCCGCGAGAGGGCCCGATCGCAATATGGGATTCATTACCCTGGCCCTGTTAATTAATTAACTCTCCGGCCTTTCGTCTTACCTCCTTTCTTCGTCTTTAGCCGAAACCCCCGAAGCGGCAAAAGAACCTTCTCCCACGCCACTTGGCACCTCAGCGCCCTTGGCTCACTCAAGATGCGTCCCTCGCATGGCTAACCTACGGCGTTCCATCCCTCAATCCCTCCTGATATCTCCCTATGTGAAAATCTTAATCGGTGAACAAAATTGTTGATCTCTGCTCAAAATTTTGTTTTATTTATCTAGGTTTCAGGCAATGAATGTCAATATCAAGGAGAGGAGTGCTGAACCTAATGCCTTTACAAGACCGGAAGTTTAGTTTTAATTTTCTTTCGCGCAGAATACGGTACTTTATGTGATCGGTTAAGATTGGGAGTGGATCGGGTGGTATTTGGGTAAATGCTGTGGAATCGTAGGTGACCACGTAAGGTGAAACGTAGGATGTTAGTAATGCTTAACATTGATATTTTGATGTTGCTTTTTTCCAGCCCTCAATTTGCTCGGTAGTTACTTGCGCAAAAATTTTGTTCCTTGCGGCTTCCCTTTTCCTTTACCGTATCAGTCGCTGGTTTGAGTTTTTCACCTTGTCATGTCGACGATGGACCGAGTCCTCGGAGCTGCGCGATATAAAAGGCAGCTATTGAGATATCAGTGGCAATTGATGAATCTGCCTGGTGGGGAACTGGAACAGTGTTTATGGATAGCAAGCGTTGGAAAACGAAGTCTTATTTTACCGTGTTAAACAAGGATCAATCTTTTGTTGATCGTTGGTGTGATGTGTGTAGCCTGTGTTGTCGTTACTCCGTTCTTACTTCTGTCGGGAGAATAGTCGATTAGAATATTATACTTGAAATATTTGAGGATAATTGGTTCAGTTTTGGTCACAACTTATGGCTCGCGCAAACCTAAGATCAGTTATTTGTAGTCTCGCACTTGTTAAAGTACCACCATTTGAAAGTGAAAATTTATTTTTACGTGTGATTTTTATGATGATATTTCTAGCGGCGTATACGCCTAAAATTGTGACGTTAAACATTAGAATTGTGGGTATATTGATAATTTCTTCTTCAATTTAGTGCGTTAATATTGTCTGAAGTATTCAGAAATAATGCTCGAATTAAGCGATGTCCTATCTTGCATTCATTATGGTGTCATCATTCGGAAGTGAAACTTAATCTTTTATTGTGATTTTTGTCGACAATATTTCTATTGGCGTTTATACCGATAAGTTTGATGCAGTCACGAATTGAAACTGTGAATATTGACCAATACTCTCTTCAATTTGTATACTAAATCATATCGTTATTTTCCAAAGAACTTCGAACAATGCAGTTGTCGAATAAACGATGACAATACTTTTTCGTGCTAGTAAGGGATGATGGGCGATAAGGTGCACTTAGTTAAATTATTTGCGCATTTATTTATGACTGGCTTCCACGGAAAGTCATTTCCACCCGCCCCTCTCTCATTGTTACTTATTCTATTCTTTCGCAACCAGTTATTTCATTTACGTCATAAGTTATTTACTGCTAATTTGTTCGTTCATTGGAGAGGATATTGCCGGCGTCTGCAAGATTTATAATATTTATTCAGGCTATTTGATTCTTCCAGGAATTGAATTACGCCGACATTTGGTCCCCCCATTGTTTCTGAACACGTGCAGCTTGCCGGTTATGTTAAGTTTTTCGCTACCAAAAAAGATAGTGCTCGCAATCGGTTTAGATAAGCGTTAATAGCTTTAAAGAAATTGTCACAGAAAGTCAGTGTTTGTCTACTATTGTACTCTGGCATTATGGGTTTAGTGTAGGCACTTAGTCTTGGTGATCACTATTCCCCTGAAGTAACTGCTTTTTTCCGTGCGTACTTAATGATATGATTATTTTCCTAACTGTTTTAACCGATGCAGGAGTTCAATCATTAATGATTGTCCTATTTCGTTTTAGAAAAGGATGAAGGGTAATTTTCTCCATTATCTTTATTTGTTTGTATATATTTTACTCCTGGTTTCGATGCAAAAGGTCATTTCAACCGGCCCCTCTGTTATTCCTTCCTTATCTATTCTTCCGCAATCAGTTACTTTATTTATGTCGCTTTAAGTTGTTTACTGCTAATTTGTTCGTCCGTATTGCGGGCGTATGCAAGGGAAATAATATGCCTACCGACTATTCGGCGTATTCGATCCTTTCTGGAAATGAATAATGCTGTTAAATACTTCATCATTATTTTAAACACATTCCGTAGCTGTAAGTTTGTTTAGTGTTTTTCGTCAAAAAAACTATACGGCTCGCGTTCGGTTAAGATATGCGTAACAGTAAAGAGAGCATAAGTAAGGCGGTGTTTGGGTGCACTGGCCCGTTTGGGCATGATCACAGGGGCATAAATAAGTTGATAAATAAATTGATTTGTCTGTACGCAGTTTTTCGTCTTGAGGTGATGTGCGTTACTCATTTATTCCCGAATGGTTAGTCATTCCTAGATCTAGGCTCCATCGTGTCCCGAACCGCTTTGATAGTCGCTTGGGTGCGTCGAATCGAAAATGGAGGATACATAGATGGATACCGTGCGCCGCGAGGACCAATATAATCGTAATGCCCGTGGCCGCTTATGCAAGATGATCCCGCAGTGGTATGTGCCGCCATGCGACGCCAGCGCCCCTCGCGGCTCCCACGCCAAACAAACACGGTCGACCACCTGTTGAGGGCGGCGGGACAGCTGGCCCGATTCGCCGACGAGTGCCCCATTTGACGCACGGCCCCATTCCAGCCCCGTCCCATCCAATCGGTCCCCCTCCTCCAACGCCCCCCCCCCCCCCTTCGATGGATGGAAAGCTCCGAGTTGAAGACGTTGGAACAACAGGTAGCCGTGCATCAGGTCCCCAATTCGCATTACTTGCGACGATGCTCATTTCTTAAGTCCACTTTAATTAGTAGAAATTGATTCGTGGGAATTCTTAATTTTCCTCCATTAAGCCGACTGGAAATTGTTTTATTAGTACACTACTTACTCGATATGTATGTGCGACTATTAATATTTTTGACTACTACTTAATTGTGGCTTTTGCTAGTACTCATTAGCTCCCACCACATAACAAGCGTTTATTCAGTAAGGTTCCTTTATGCACCTATAAATGTTGTTTAGTGTGTAAAATAAATGCTAATAATGCTCAATTTGGGCTCGAATGTCAAGGAGGTTTGCACGCCTTATTCCCCTATAGCAGAAATGTGGCAGAAGTATCTAGGTATTCAAGTAATATTTTTGGGGTAAAGTAATTATTATTAATAGACAATCCGCACGAAAACTTGGATTGTCTTTTGAAAACCAGAATGTATAGGAAGTTGATTACATGACAATAATTTCCCAGAAAGATTGCCATGGTAAAGACTCGTGTACCGCGGTCAATAAAATAAAAAAATAACTATTTAAATGTTTTGTTGATGTATCCGAGGTTACCCCGCGAGCCTAAAATATGACTTATGATGTTAATATACAGGCGAAGACCCTAATGGTTTCCCTACCATACATTCGGGTACACTTAGCTATGAGATTATCTCGAACAGCAGTGTTTCATATCATAAGTAAGTCGGCCCACTGTATACATAGTTGAAATCTGCGATTAAAATTGATTTGGCGAGGCTGTTCTCTAACTCAATGGCAGATAGCGGTGTAAAAATTTTATTGTACATTCCCTGTTATCTCATTTAACAACTATCTAATAATTTCCTGTTAAGTCATCTGAAATATTTACCATACTATTGTTCTCATTGCTTACAGTACTTTCTTATTCCGTTGGAAAAATATTTTATTACCATAAAAATTATGGTGATAACCGCAATTGAGTTCGCAGTTTGCCAGTATGCAATTTAAAATGCCGTTTATATTTAATATAGAAATATGATTTCATTAACAGATACAGTGATGTGTTAAGGTATCAAACTAATCATTGTTGAAGGAAATTTCTTGATAAATGTCTAGTAAATTTTAGAAGTAATGTGTAACAGAAAAATTGGAGGTAATTCAACTTTCCTTTGAGCCACTCCACTTGTTTTAAGCATTCAATTCCAAATTCTCGATCTCGTTTTAAGGCGGTATTGCCAATATATCTTGTAAATCATATTCACCTCTCGTGTAATAAAAAAGCCTGGGGGGCTTAATTTTTGTGACAGTGCTCAACTTGATCGGGATCATAGTGGCTGGAATTAGAGAGAATGAAATAAGAAATTTAAATATTACAAACTGAAGTATGTGTGCGCGATACAGTTGTGAAGGCAGTGGGAACAATGAATCGTCAGTATATTTGATTCTTGGTTTCTGAACAACCATTAATGAAATTTATGATCAAATCGGATGAAATGGATTCCCTAATTGTTTATGGCCCATGGAATGTGCAACTACCACTGCTTATTGGGGATTTATGACAATAATGATTTTATTGCAAGCAAGCAAGTTAGTCACCTGCCGACGTTTACAGCATGCTATCATCTTTAAAAGTTTCCTTACTAAATATTTACCGTTCACTATCAATCAATTTATAACGTTTACATTTAAGCGAACGTATTTAAGAAATCAATCATATTAAATAAAAAAATTGTAAATTTCACATATGATTTTAGTAACAACTAGTTTCTTGTATTGAATCTGAAGATGTCGCACAGCGACGAAACTGGTTGTTGCTAAAATAAAATGTGAAATTTACAAAGTTATTTATTTAACATGAATCAATTTCACCAAGTCCCGCCTCAAGTTATCATTAAAAAAAATACTCAATCATATTTCAAGGTGTTCTTTCCTACATTCTTTAATATTTCATTAAATTTTGGGCAATGTCAAAGGCCACAGGCATTAGGCGTAGTGAAGGGTAGTCCACAATTCAGCGTAATGTGACGGCAAGACAGCACATTGGATAATTATGTCGGAACTTCGGTTATTTTACATCTTTATGGCATTTGCATTCTCTCTTGTTATCTATTGGGTCCTAATTGACCAATGTTTTTTTTTGAAGTCTTGTAATAAATGGATGGATGCAATGGATGTTTACCAAATATTAATTCCACTCTGTTTTAAACGGTTAATCGAGCGATAGAGTTGTAAACATAATGGAGTTCTGAGTGTGACGAGTCGTAGATGCTGTGAATAATTGGGGTCATGACCATCAAAAAGGATTTTTTGGACTCCAATAACAGTTCTATCGCGCGAAAATTATTATTAGTGCGGCAGGGGGTTGCAGAATGTGGACCGAATCTAAAAATAGGACTTCATCACTAGCAAAAAGCCTTTCCACTTAGTGAAAAGGTTACGCCATGCATGGTGAGGATATGGCTTCATATTCAAGGGAATACGTTGACCTGAAAACGGCGGAATTAAGCAAATCCATTGTCACTATTCCTACTTCTCTGCTCCATTTAAATTTAACATGTTACTGATTTCGGACACTTATGCCGCGAAACCATATATTTACCGATAAAATGATATCTCCCATATATCTATTATCCGAAAGTACGCAGGTAAGGAGAGAGCTTGCCAGTCTAGACAATGTAATACAGTTAAAGTGTTCGTAAGGACCTTACCAGAACGTTTTTGCATTCGGGAGTTTTTTTAATGGACGATGGTATGGGTCATAAGGCTCACCCGTCACAGCTGTATCTCCAGCGATGTTAACCCCGAGCTCATGCCTATTCATTGGACGTTGTCCAAGGATCCCTTCTCCACTTTCTCATGCATATTCCTGGGAAGAGCCGTTCATTGCGCTTCAGCGTGCTTGATCGAGGCTTTTGTTTTTCTTTACCGGAAGATTAAGACTCATTGACGGCAGGTTGACTCATTTTTCTAGCGGAGGAGGAAAAGATGGCCGTGTGGTCTTCGATCCCTGACCGTCCACGTGTGGAATCGTCACTGGCTTATTCGATCGCGGAAGAAGGAATTATTTTGCAGCATCCTTTTACCATAGTTTATAAAAATTGAACCTGAAGGAATATTTTAATTACTTCCTACTGTCAATACGTAAGATACGGAAATCGCGTGTTTAATTTTCGATAGGAATTGGGGTGATATCGGTGGAGAAGATGACGTTCATAAGTTTAAACACGAACAAACCGCCAAAAAAATTGGTTATTAGTACCTTTTGTTGTCGCATTGTAATGTTTGCCAATTTTTTTACTCGTTACAAATTTTTAAATTTGGAATTGGAAAAGTATATGCAGTGTTGGGAGATGATCATTTTAGTTTTCAGTGGTTACAAGGATATAGTTATTCTCATATTCCTCGTGGACTTGTTAAATTAAGTAAGGAGAACCTAGTTTTTGTGAAGAGGCTACCTCAACAACATGTATATCCACAAAACCTGTGAAGTTACGCTGTTAATGCGAATGTGTTCATCTTCATGGGCCCCGTTTTCGAAATAGGCAAAAGAATTCCTGAAGGTCGGTTTTGTAATGTGTGATTAAGGTGTTTCTGTAGCACGAAAGGCAGAGTTTAAGATGTTTTCCTATAATGGTAACTTGTTTAACCGAACATTATTCTGCACTACTTTGCTTTACTTTAATTTTCGAATATTGTAAAGCTAAGGTTTCGACAGTATCACGTTCCGTTGACGCTAACTAGATATTGTACCGGGTCTAGATGTGTTGGTCCATCAACTTATTCGGACTGCGTGACGTCACGGGGTTACGCCAGAGGGCTTTATATAGGGTGTGTCAAATATGTATTCTGCGAATTGCAGGACACATTCCCGACGCGTACACATGAGCATGTGAGCATGGTTCTGGAAACGCTTTGTTTAAATGATACACCTCATTGTCTGCAAAGTAGTAATCAGTACACGACGCACCAGTATACCATTGAATCCGATATTGACTTAAGACGCTTAAATTGCGGGCTTCATGCATGTATAATGTATCAATTTGTTAGCTAAGCTGGCGAAGAGCAATTTATTTGATTTAAATTATTCATTCACAATTGAGGTAAGCCTCTTCCTGTGTTTTTCTACGAATCCACTCAGAATCTACCCCTACAGGCTATACCATCATGTTAGTGTAGTATTGATGAAAGTTATATCTTGAGTGTGTTTTTAAGCGGGTGATGGTGATTGGCCTTACTCTTGGTAAGGAGACAGAACCTATTACTATTTCGTTCCTTACTTATGTACGACTCAGTTTCTATTGAAGTGATAAGATAAGAAATATATTTTTTTGCAGACGATAGGTTTGAGGATTCTTTTCCCCGAGCAATGAAGGCCTTAAATTATTGTCAGAGAAAACTCAGACTGTAAAATATGATAGTCATCCATACCCACATGCTACCACAGATGCCGCCACTATACGCGTTTTGCGGGAGGTGTTAAGGCAACAGCCGACAGCAAAAAAGGAAATTATCCAACGAAGTTCCGCATAGAATTTTCAGTTAACGATATTATCAAGGCACTTAAACTTACACGGATATTGTTTGCAACTAGTTTTATTGCGACCCAAGAATCGACCATTTTTTAATCTTTACATATTTATTTGGACTTAATGATGCATATCATGGTATAAATTGTCCTGCATTTACATTTTATCCCGCAATTCGCCTCATATGTGTGTGGCAGTGGGTGTTAAGAACACCTTTCGTGAACAAATTGGGTAAAAACTGTGAGATTTGGCCCAAATTGTTCACTAAGAAGGCGCCAGTTTGCATGGCTGGCCATGAAAAAGGTGAATTTGAAATTACTTTCTTCGATGATGCCTTCGTAGAAACGTTTCCGTAATAAAAATGTTATTAAAGCTTCTCATTTTATGGCTATGTACTACTTACCCCAGCACAGTCTTAAGATTATTTATTTGGGGAAGGGGTAATATTGGTGTATTGGTGAAAAGTGATTAGGTGTAGTAAGTTTAAATAAAGACACCCTATCACAGCTTATGTTCAAAATGAAATTTAAATTAAAATATTGGGAAAGTAATAGACAACAGGTAGATTTATGAGAATCACTGCATTGCTCTACGGGTTGCAGTTATCAAAACGCTAAATAATTTTCTCATTTATTTGGGGGGAGGGGTTTAATGAGGCGCCTGATTTTTCCAAACAATTTTCGCTAAAATTCAAATAATTGTCGAATGTCATGCGGTTGTTCCTAATTTAAGTTTTATTTTCTATTGAAAAATTACTCCTAATGGAATGGTAATGTTATTTATACTTCATCCATGTCTTCTTGTTTTCATTTAACTCTGAAGGTGCGGAATAACTTTGGAGATAACCCGAGGTCGAAGCTTAAGAATATTTATTATTTGTCAAAAGATCATTTCTGGTGCGATTTTACTCGATTTAAGCGACAGTTCTATCGCTTTCAAAAGTCCACTCCTCCTCTACTGGCGTTTACTTGTCTCTGAATTTTGCCGCCCTTGACTTTCGTGCAATGCTTTTGCGTTTAATGGCTACTGAGAGGCAATCTTATTCCATCGTTTAGCAAAAAATGTTGCAACTTTACCAGGACGATAGTCCAAAGCACTATTTAAGAACTGAAAAACCCTCGTAAACCACCGCCATCAGACAAACTAGCTCAACTTTGAATAACGTTTAGCGTTTTCTGTAGTGCGTGCAGATGTTGAAAAATTATCTTAAAGCCATGCTATGGTTGCTGGTACATCTAATTGACATAAATGTTACGAATAGAATTTGCGGCGTGCTGGGTGGGGAGTAGAGCTGGGTACGGACCGGCGGTTTTCAGAGCGAGTGATTTCCGCGCTTTCAATCATAGCTGCCGATTACTCATGATTAGAGATACGTGAAAATCGCCCTCTCATTTTTATTTTATCGCACTTTCAATAACAGTTTATCGCATATTTTAGCGTCTATTTTTTTTTATTTTCACAATGTGGTAGATGACGATAAAATGTAGTGAAACACAGTTATATGACAAAATACAGAATATTTTAAATAATTATGTCGTAGAACAATAACAAATTAAGGAATAAGACATATAGTGGCGGAGGTGTAGCTTGACCGAGCACACTTGTAGTTCGCGGCCGCGTAGAGACCCAGCCAACTAGCAGCTGGCCAGTCGCTCACAAGCTGACAAGCGGTGTCGGCGGAGCATTTAAACTGCGCTAGGTGCGTAAACACTATGTGTACGAATTTTGCCGTCGAAAAGGCAAATTTGCGTAAAAATATCATTAAAGTCAAGTTATCGCATCTATGTCGCATTTATTTGCGCACATCGCATTTATCGCATTTGCGATTTTCACGCATCTCTACTCATGATTGAAGCGATTTCTTTTAAGCTTCCTTATTTCTACTATGAACCATATATTCCATTATAAACTTTGTAGCGTTTTTATTTCTCACCTTGAACCACAAATACTGGTGAAACAAAATTGGAACACTTTTAATAGTTATCCCGGCGAACACATCGGGATCGCCGACGCGCACACCCTCACAGTCACTCTTTTTCCAACCATACTCCCCCATTCTCTCTCCTGCGCCCTCAACAATTGATCCATTCTATTTTTGCTGTTCATTATCGCCTGATTCATTGTCTTTCTCCTACAAATTGTCACATAAAAATTCAACCCAAAATAACTCAAAATTAATTGTTGCAACTTCTTTCTCTTGTGTACAAGTAATACATGGGCAATTCTAAATATAAGGGAGATATTTGTAGGTTTTATCAATTATTAGTTTAATAACATATTTATAAAAAAATATTATGTAAATAATATTGAAATAATTAAATTTAGAATTGGACCGATTTTTTAAATAAATCCATAATGGTTGTTTGGAGTATTTACGGTTTTTGTCATATGCATTTGTAGACTGAAAAATTTGTTCATAGGAAAAGAACGTCATTTGTGGGAAATCTGAAAAACTGAAACGACATCTGAAATCTGAAACGACAGTCGAATTTTTCAGTAATTTAAAAAAATATTATGATGGTGAATTTAAAAATTTTCTTAAAAAATATATTCTTCAATGTAAATATCTATTTTAATTTTTTCTGTATGCATACAAAGGCATGCGTGTAAAGTATTGTGTATATTAATAGTTCGTCGTAGAAATGGCGAAACTGTATAATAACGCGATCTAGGGACTGCGCAGACTTACTGTGCTTGATTCACTGCACCGAAAACCACCATATCCTTCAAAAACGTCCGGTTTCTCCGATTACCTCCGTTCCCATGCTTCGGCGCAGATTGACGACGCCCAGCCTCCATCGGTTATGCCGGAAGCATCCGGAGATGGTGCTGTGCAGGCATTCATTCAATTACCAGAGAACTTCCTCCAGTTCACGGCACTACATCTACATGCTACCACGCAAGCCGCCTGCAAGGGCGAGTGGCAGTGGGCGTTAGAACACCAGCCGATTACATGTGAATGGGAGAGAAGCCAAGGGTTACGGGTAATTTTTTTCTGAACAGAGTTAAGCACAGAAATTAGATAAAGAAAACAAACGAGATCAGCTAGATATTAGGTAGTGCATTTGATTTTCCACTCCATATTAGAACAGAGCAGAGACTCGCTCGTAGCCCATGGCAACCACGTTTTTGTGTATTTCTTCTAACGATAAACTTTACCTAACTCTATTGAGAAAAAAAATCACTTCTACCTCTTGGCTTCTCACCCACTCACATAAAAAGCAGCTGCTCAAACAAAATTATGTCTTTCATTATACATGATTTTTTTCTTTCTCAGCCTATGATACAGGTGAAATCTTCTCGATTTTTTCACCGGGTTAGTAGGTAGTGGACCGACGCGTCGCGACGTTTCAATAGTTACTTATCACTCTGCCATCTCATGCCCTGAGGACAATGGACCACATGCAACTTACCCAGTCGAAATTAGAAGATTTCACCAGTACAACTTGAATTCATTGAAGAATATTATGGTTCGGGGAAAAACGAATTCTCAAATATATCCGTTCAGCAAAATATTCCTCTTTAATTTATCGCTTCTGTCGACCTGGAAATGTAGTGCGACTCTAATATGTTTTTCTCCATATCGCTCTTAAAGATATCTTTCTCAATTGCTAAAGTCTAGTGTGCAGCCTTCGAGTCTCTAGCAGCTCTCAGCCTAATTCGCTTAACATATGGGTAACGCTGTCTGTACGCCCGTAGCAGTTTTTGTCGAGTCGCGCAGCTTTCCTTCGTATTTTATTCATTTCAAGGATTAAAACTTTCTGCTCCGGATCCCATATTATCGCGGCATATGCAAAGTGTGGCCGGACGAGTGTGAAAAAGTACCTTTCTTTTACTTTCTCATCCGAAAGTCTTCCCGCAATACGCTTGACGAATCTTAACTTCTTCTGGGCTACGCCGCAATTATTCCTAATGTGTGCTCCCCACGAGAGGTTCGAAGTCATCGTTACCCCCAGGTTCTTTACGTCGCCTGTTACCTTTATGCTAATAACATCTTCGGAATAATCATGGGCATAATTGAACGACCTACGCAAGAAATGTACCGCCGTATATTCGCTAGATTAAGTTCGCTAGATTAAGTTCGAGTCCCAATTCTTGGCTCCACAGATGGAATGTTGTTTAAATCCGATGACAGAATTTCAGAGACGGAGAGATAACTAATTTAGCGATAGTTGAAAGCGTTGTCAGCAAATAAACGTATTTTACTGCTAATTGGGGAGCAGAGGTCATAAAGGGGGCCGATTACGCTTCCTTGTGAGACACCTAATGTCGATTTAACTACATCAGAGCTATTACAGTCAAGAACTAGTTTTTGTTTTCGTTCACTCAAAAAGTTGCGTATCCAGTTTACTACTGATTCGTTTAATCCGCATGGCCATAATTTGTATAAAAGTTTGTTATGAAAAATAGGTGGTTGGTCAGTTGGAAAAACTCGTATCTTATTTTGAAAAATAATTATTAAAAAGAAAGACAATTTTTACGTTTACGTGACAGCTATTTTCTTTAGCGTCGATAAAAAGGTGGATATCTTCCGCATTTGATTTCTTATGTTTTGGCAGAGAAGAATTTAACATCCTATGTCGATATTGGAGTGTCAATTTTCTGTTAATATTTCCATTTTATCCATATTGTACTTGCTACACATCGGAAATTCCCACACACTGATTCCCGTTCTGGAAATATTCGGAAATATCGCTGAATGCGTATAATTTTGAAATTATCCTACAATCTTCTGGGCCTGTTTTAATATGCATGTGATGGTGGAGTTTTCAGAGATAGCCATAAACCGGATTGAGTTGTGTGAGGACTGCGCTCCATGTGCAACATTCCGTCGAATAGGATGTTGAAGTCGTGATCCACTCAGTGTCTTTCGTTAAAAAGCGGCCTTTCCTTCCGTTTTGCGAAAATTACCTAAGCAGAGTCCTCTTCGGAACCTTTTATTTAGAATTACCGATGGTGTTACTCGGATCCACAGCATCCGAAAGATTGTGTTGTTCTAATCGCGAATTATTTTGTATTTTGGCCAATAGTATATCTTCACAAGCTCGGTGACTTTAAAGAAAGTAGTAGGAGGGGTATAAGACAAGGGATAGGTGGAGTGTGGTACTTACACGTACTGGAAAAATGATGAGAGGTTTGTTCTGGTTCTTTGACGAAATTATGACCGCTACAGTGAAATCATGAGAGCCGAAACTATTTATAGAATATTAGGGTGAAAATTAAATATTTAAGACGACATTTCAGTATGTTTTTCAGATGATGAATGGAGATAGTTTACCTAGGTCGGGTGTCTTAAATGATATTTTAACCTTCCTCATCTCCTAGTGTAGAGTTTGGAAATGCTTTTGTGCCAAAGATTTTTATACAATTTATACGTTGCTTATTTTCGTACATTTTCTCCCATTTACCTTATACCGAATCAGAATTCACTCTTAATTTTGTTGATGACAAATATGCCTTGTAGGAGCAAAGGCAGACGACCTAGCTATGATCATAAGTTGGCACCTGAGCGCATACTTAATAGAGAAAATATTTCGCCCTATCCTGTGATCGACCGTGAAAAAGGATGAAAAGTGCTGCTTGTTCTGCTCAAAACATCGTCGTCATGACGAAGGACGCATCACCTAAATGCATATGCTCCTGCTGTTTTGCCTATAACCATGAATTGCACATAGCGTATTGTTTGCTGCATGCTCATGAAAACTTTTTTTTACTCAACACCTTTGAGGTGGCTCTCTGGGTAATGTGCTGCTAAATTGATGTGATGGAATAGCCTCGTAAGCTCGACATCTCGGGGAATTTTGGTGGATAATCAACATGTATATTTCATCCCGCAGACCTCCGTAATATGTGTGGTGGGTGGTGCTGGGACATCAATCGTTAACCTGTGAGATAATACTGTACTTAAAATGATAGGTAGGGGTAATTTTGGGTGTTTTGGTAATGGTCTAAAATTTAAGTCCTTCATTGTTCGGAGGAAAAAGTTTGCTAAACATATCCCCTCGTGAAGCGCGTCTCTTTTTAAATAGTTTTCTACATCTACATAATACCCTGCGAGCCACCTTTAGGGTGTTTGGCAGGGGGTGATCAATCACCAGCATGCTCCCACATGCACACCACACCGTCCAAAAAACGTCCCGTATACTAACAAACTATACTACTATATGCTGTTAGAAATAATTGAATTAAGAAACATGCATTAATTTTTACATAGGCTAGTAGGCTACACTACAAGTCATGCGATCTATTTAAGAGTTTTATTGTTGCCGTTATAATCTCTTATTGATCGTGGAAAAAATGACATTCGGAATCTGTCTGTTCTACAATCTATCTCTCTTATTTTATTTATATGATCTGATCTTCCGTAGTATGTTGGCGTCCGTAAGATATGGTTAACTTCGTCAGAAAAGACACTGCTCTTGAATTTATCTAATAGGTTTAGTCTATTTTTCAATCTACGGTCCGACAGAGATTCCCATCCGAGTTTATCTAAGAGGTCAGTTACACTAACAAGACTATCGTAACGACCTTTCACATACCTGGAAGCTCTTCTTTGCACGCGTTCTAACTCTGCTATTAAGCCTTTTTCATGAGGGTCCCAAACACTGGCAGCGTATTCCAGATGTGGCCTAACGAGGGAAAAGTAGCTAATTTCTCTCACTTTGGCGTCGCACTTTCCTAATATTCTTTTAACACAACCCATTTTACGATTAGCTTGACCGGTTATTTCATGAATATGTTTATTCCACGATAGATCATTATTGAGTCTAACTCCTAGATATTTCACGGATTCAACAGTCTCTAATTGGGTACCCCGAATTATATAGCTACGCTGTAGTGTGTTGTTCTTCTTCCAGAGATTCATTACGACGCTTTTTTCCAAATTTAATTCTAACTGCCAAGAATCGCACCAAGCTTGGATAGCAGCAAGGTCATTCGTTAGTTCATCTATATCTTTGCTGGAACGGATTTCTCTGTAAACTACAGCGTCGTCTGCAAATAATCGTAACTTACTGTGCACTACTTCGCCAATGCCGTTTATATAAAGAAGGAATAGGAGTGGGCCTATGACACTACCCTGAGGAACGCCATAAGTGACTCTAACCTCATTGGAGACTGCACCGTCTAATACTACTCTTTGGACGCGGTCGCTCAAAATTTCTCTTATCCAGGAAATCACATCTTCGTCTAGGCCATAAGATTTCAGTTTTATTATTAACTTTCCGTGGGGTACTTTATCAAATGCCTTTTTGAAATCAAGAAAAATCGCGTCTACTGGAATGTTGTCTTCCCCGGAGACTAAAATATCGTGGGCGAAAAGCGCTAACTGAGTTTCTCACGATCTGCTTTTCCTGAATCCATGTTGAGTTGCCATTAATAAGTTTTGCGCGTCTAGGTGTTTCATTACCGAGCTGACTACGATGTGTTCAAGGACCTTTCATGAGATGGACGTTAAAGATATCGGCCTGTAATTAGATGGCTGTTCCTTGTCTCCACTTTTAAATATTGGCGTTACATTAGCGATTTTCCAGTCATTAGGTACTTCGTGTTGCTTGATGGATTTACTGAATATTAACTGCAAGTAGGGGGAAATTTCTGAGGCTAGTTCTCTATATACGCGAGAAGGGATTTCGTCTGGACCAGGTGATTTATTTGGACTAAGCGATTTCAATATATTTTCTATTCCGAGCGTACTAATGTCAATAGCTGGCATCTTATGTATACAGGGATTGTCATCGGTCTCGGGTGAGTTCTCCGAAGGCTCGGTGAACACGCTCTTGAAGTAGGAATTTAATAAATTGGCTTTATCGTAACTGCTTGTCAACACATCTCCAATGTCGTTTTTCAGCGAACATACGGTAGATCGTTTACCTTGAACTTCCCTAACATATGACCAAAATGCTTTTGGGTTATCCTACGACTGCTCTACTAGTGTTTTTCTTTTAAAATTCGTGAATGCATTCCTCAACGCTTCCTTTGTGGCGGCTTTAGTCATCCTATATTTTTTAATTATTAGCTCGCGTTCATTAGCGGATAAATCCGAGCTGACTTTTTTCATTTTAGCATGACACGCTCTCTGTCGCCTCAATGATTTTCTCACTTCCGCGTCGTACCATCTCGGTTCGCTGCCTTCTTTTACTGTTTTACTAGGGATGTAGCTATTTATTCCCGAAGTTACGAGTGAAAGAAAGGCTTTCCAAGTATTCTCTACATTTAACTTTAATACTGATTCTTGAAACTCGGGGAAAGCATTTTTCAGATGACTCTTAAAACCATTAAAATCAGCTCTTTTAAAAATGAAAACTTTACGCTCTTTTCTAAAGTTTACAGCGGTATTTAGAGAAAACTTTAATTTTTCATTCGCCCTGGGCATATTTTGCATTTTAGAAACGATGTCATTCTCAATGGTGTTGGCTCTTTGATGTCCAATTATTCTCAGCCTGGCACGTGGCCTCAGCGTCTCTATTGGCTCACAAACTAATCCCTGTGGAAGTTGTGTAGCTCTCTCTGTTCACTCTTAGCAGTTTTGGTCAATCCACGCTGATTAAAAAAAATATTTAATTTAAGGATAAAATATTTCTGCACTGCATCCCGTATGGTTGCTGCGTATGCGATGTAGGGACTGGCGAACGCATAGTAAATTTCACCCATTTACTTTTTCGTTCCAAGGACCTTACCGCAACATGCTCCATGACTATGTTCCTTCGGCACTCTGCTACCAGTGTTTGTGACGCGTCATTATTTTGGAGCTATCGCGTCGTCTGTTATCGTGTAATGGTGCACTGAGTAGGTCTCCGGGTGAATGCACCGAGCAACATCGCGTTGTTGTGACTCAAGGGGGCGGGGGTCGAGTCCCGACTGATAAGCTCTGCCTTGGCGAGCTCTTATATTTGGGAAGACACGAGTACAATGCGTTTCCCTTCGTTTGTTTGTTGATGGGGCCGCTCGAAACTACTGAGTCATGCCATATTCACTCGTGGACCCTGACCCCACCCTCCTCCCCCTCCACCTATAGCCATGCGGTTAACGACTATTTCTGAGCGAGTTAAAAAGTTCGAAAGTCCGTGGGTATGCGTAATGAATTTCGAAGCTTCACATAAGTAATATAACTTTCTATTTTTAAGTTCAAGAATATTAGGAAAGGGGTTTCTCCAGTGGGCCTCAGGATTTATTGTCACTTGCCGGGCATTTAAATGGCTTTACTTTTGTCGCCCCTAGCGTCAATGTGGGGCAGAGGGATTCGAATTTTTAGGGAGAAAGAAATTACACAGGGTGTCCCATTTATCTTGACCACCCGAAATAACTTTTTGTCCAGATGCAAATTCAAAAATGTGTCAAGCAAATGTTCATTAGCCGTCAGGGGGACATTAATTAGCATGATTGCCTTCCTTGTAGCTTTGTTATTTACAAAGATATGAAAATCGGTATGTTTTTTTAAACGGCACTCTATATTTTTTATTCGGCAATTCATTACCTCTCCTAAAGACTTATTCAAAAATGTAGCACAGTGGACCATTAACATAAACGCGGTGTTAGGAAAAATGACTGACTCTCTAACGCTTAGTGCAGGTACGCGAGTATTGGATCTACTCCTCTTGCTGACGTTGAGGGTGAACAAATGAAAACATAGTAAAATGCACACCAGTCATAAGAAACTCGTCCACGGGGAGTGGACGAGTTTATTATGTTTTCATAACGTTGTGTTTATGTTAATGGTCCACTGTACTACATGTTTTAATAGGTCTTTAGGAGAGGTAATGAATTGCCGAATAAAAAATATAGGGTGCCATTTTAAAAATACATACCTACAATACCTACATAAAACAAAGCTACTAAGAAGGCAAACATGCTGATTAATGTCCCCCTGACGGCTAATGAACTTTCGCGTGACACATTTTTGAATTTGCATCTGGACAAAAAGTTATTTCGGGTGGTCAAGATAAATGGGACACCGTGTAATTGGGATATAATTTGCCGAAAGCTAAGTTCATAATAATATGATATATCGATTTCAAACTTTTTAATGCTATTAATTCTTCGGGATTATAGGTATTGAATAGTTGATTAGTTGCGACTCACTATGCGTGTGAATTGGTTTACTGAAGTCGCCACTCGCTTTCTAATTGGTAGAGCCATTCCAAATTTTTACGGAGAAATATGCTATGATTGGGGCTGTTTGCCTAAATTTACGTGATTGATGATGTGATATATCAGTTACAAAAATTTTAAATTATTCTTCGCGATTGTAGATATTAATTAGGTAATGAACAGAATAAATGTGTCGCTATGCTCTCCTTAACGCGCTGCAGATCTATTTGAAAACCGATTGTAATTTAAGTTGATAAAGGTTAAAGTATTAAAAAAATATACTTTCAACGGGAAGGATTGGTGCCTCCTCATTGCAGTCCCTTTGTTTTGAATAAGATGAAGGGATTATTAGATGGAATCGTCACAATTTCGAAGTTTGGTAAATTACAAAATTGTGAAAGTCTTTAATTGATTTTTACCTTAGCTTTTACACAATACACTAAAAGATATTTCTTTTCACACTTTTTGGATAATGAAAAACGAAAACAGAGAATATCGCTATTGATTCTTCTGGCGGATAAAATTTCTTTTATTTTGAATTTTGTCAGATGTCTTGTATTTTTATCATATATATTTTTTCTTATTTATTTCTATTTTGGGAAAGGCTAGTTGTGCAGTATTTCAGTTTCTATGAGTGTAAAGTCCACTATGCTGTAACGATAGCCTTGTATAAGTTGGTGATCGGTATGTCTTTGCTACTCGGCAACCTATCTCCGTGTGAAGGTATCAGTCTCTGCTGTCACCAATAAAAAAACATTTCTAGTGCTCTTAGCTGTTAAATTTTGAGTCTTCGCCAGATTTACATCATCATGTCTTTTGAGGCAGTGAATAATAAATTGGCTTCGGGAAGAATTTAAAAGCTATTCGCCCATTACATAGAATTATACCAACACAAGAACTATTCGCAATAAACAAAAAGCAAAATCTAGCACTTGTACTTGATATTAACTGCGGTTTTTTAAATTGAAAATGGAAGAATTAAAACGTTATTAAGAAATATTTTAGATGTTCCAGATGATTGGACGTCTTTTAACGAATATATATTGCGTTAGTTTCTATTTGATTTGAAATTAAAGGCGTTTGAAATTGAGTTCGTGGAGCACGTTGAATGCCACTATTATAAAATTAATGCTGTCACTAATCAACTAAGGAAGAAATATCCTGTAATTTTTCGGAATGTCAACCAATTTTCTCTCCTCTCACGTGCCTATTGACAGTAATTCCGTCTTTAGATTAGAATGTGGCTGACTTACATAAGCAGTACATTTAGCTTGTCAACTCGACTACTAACACTTCCATATACTTACCATGCTTTCGTATTAAGTTAGCCCCTTTTGTGGTGATGTAATTAGCTATTTGAGCATCAAGAGCTTCAATTGATTAGCAAGCGTACCCCTTGTTTATTCATGGACATTTTCATACGGTTTTCTCGTATTTTTACTGATATTTTCACTGGGTATATAAATATATATATTATTCGGCAAGTATATTTTACGCGAGAAAAATAAAAAGGGTATGATTGAAATACGCCGAATAAAGGTTTAATCTTACTCGGTGGTGATATTATTATGTAATCACGTTCTTATTGTTCAGGTGAATATTGCATTTACTACATCACATATTAAGAAACTTATTTGTTTGAAGGATTATTGAACCCTCCTCGTAGTTCGTACGGTGTTTGGAGAAGGCGGTCGGTATCTTAGGTCATTTGCGACATGGAGAAGGAAGAGAGAGAAATTGAGTGTTGGCAATTTAAAGAAATTTAACTGTCAATGATTTTAAAGTTGATCCCTCCGTAATTAGACCAGTGTTATGGAGATGCTCAATTGGCTTCAGTGACCGCATAGCAACTCGTAAGGAGCAATAGTTATCAGATCATTAAAATCTATAACTCTTAAAAGTATAATTTTACAATAATATAGAATTAAATTTATTTTGGCAGCTCGCTAAAAGCAGGTATGCCGGCTATAGATCTGTTTATTATTATGTCTTCAGATATTTGCTCAGTTAAAGAGACGTATGCGAGGCTGGTAGAGTCTGCTTTGCGGTGGTCATTAAGTCGGGACTGCCAGGGGCCGACTTAAGACGCCATCTTAAGATGTGGAGGGGGTCGCTTATAAACTTACCGCGGGGAACCACTCCGAGCAACGAGATCCATTATGGCGCTCTCGTTGACATTTCTTGCTCGCCAGTTTTGTAACCCCGCAAGAATACTCGCGGAAGGGCCGGTGGAGAGTATCATGCATCCGAAGCTTCCTTGTTTTACCGAATGTAAACATACAGATGCCTCCACAATAATTAGTTTTAATGAAAATCAAAACGTGTACTTTTTTAACCTCCTCCCGGGTGGAATAATCGCGACAACCTTGAACATCTTAACCAACCAACGAGGTAACGTGCAAGCCACCACCTGGATGTGTGGCACGGGGTGTTTCCACTCCAGGTATTCAGCAATGCAGCACTCATTGAAGCCTTAATAAAAAAATCTGCTTGTTCGCCAGACACAAGCCAATCACTGAGGACAACGATGCGCGGTCAGGCCAGAGACTAGGAGAATGCTAAGGACGCGAGAATGATACCATGAGAAAATCAGTAGTTAGTATTAAAAAGAAATATTAGCGTACGAGTAACTTAAGCGTAAGTACGAGTTATAACATGGCAAAAAATTCAAAGAAATAGTAAGTATTTACATTTATAATAATTTACTCGGTGTCGCTTGTATCTCGTCTTGTTCACCGCAAACATTTGTATGAATCAGTTAATCATTCAGTCAGTGGTCGGAAGTGGGTTTAATAATACCTGGATTAACTACTCATACAGATCCTATTTTACCTGGACAGAGTCGAGCTATAATGGAACTAAACTATCGCAACAATTCAGCTCATTCGGCGGTCATAGGTTAAGGGTATAATATTTATTAAAGAATTGAGAAAGCACTTTTCAACCCTAAGTCACTGTTTTAGAGATGGTCACTCATTAAATGGGGGTTTGGGAAAATACTTCCACGGTCAACTGCAGAGTATGAGCGGATTCGGGCGACTCGGCTGTTGCTTGGACGTTCGCTAAAACATTTGCTTTGCTCAAATCAGTAACTGACTGGAGAGTTCCGATGAGCTACGATAATAGAGGCAAGATTTCTCGAGTGGCCGGGCGAGTACGACTGTACTCGACGATTCGTCGTCGAGCGTAGCCGTACTCCGCCGAGCAATTCCCACCACTCCGCCAGAGTGCGGGTTCTTCGCCCATTTTACCCCTTCATTTCTACGTCGAATGGAATGGAAAATGCAGGAATTTTGACGTAGAGGATTCTTTAGTCAATCAGTTATTGTTTTTTCACCTACAGCCCATTTAAGTTGGTTTACAATAAGTTTTCTTGGATATTACACCATTACTTACACCACTTTCTTTACATAGCGCGACCCAGGTTTCGATGGAGCAAGAAGATAGGAAGAATCTTTGAAGTCGGGAAGAAAGAACATTTAAGTGCTTACAAAAATAACTATGATAAAAAACTAATTTTGCTGGACACTTAATATGCAACTTCCATAGGGGCGATTTTAAAATGAATATTTTAAAATTATGCAATGACCGCCGTGAATTGGACTCCAGAGAGCAGTTAGAAATTTAAAAAATATTGAAAGTAAGGACAGTACTCTGTTAAATGAATATCTTTACCCGTCCTTATCCCCTATTCTGGCGTCCGTTTTAAAAGTCATCAGGTAACTAGGTAACAATAATAAGATAAACAGATCATAATTTGCGCTGGAGGATGATGATAATTCATCGAAACCCAGGTCGCGCTATGTAAAAAAGAAGTGGTGTAAGTAATAGTGTAATATCCAAGAAAACTTAAAATGGAATACCACAAAGTTAATAATGAGTTTACAATAGTCACCAATCGGATCACTGGCGGACAAAGTGATCCAAAATTCACGCATTCATAACAAGCTATCAAGGGGTCTCTTAAACAAAATGTAAACTTGTGAAGTCATATTATACGATTGTGATAATATTTAATTGTTTTTTTTTCTTTCAAGTACGAAATCTACTTTCCGAATATTGGGAATAAATAGATCGCTTTGCACTCATCACCGCACTGGGGACATATTTGGAAATAGATTAAAATGCGTCCTAAGGGGCAACCAACAATGAAGTTTCTACGAAATGGAAGGGAATGAAATAGTCCTATTAGGAAAATGATTCACTAGCTGCCGAACGATTGTGGCTGAGTACGGAAGCCGTTTTGGAGGGCCCTAAGATAAAAGTTGTGTGTCTTCTTAAGGGAATATTTGCATTTTGATGCAAGTTCTTAACCTCCCCGACCTGTCCCCTTTCCCATGTCCTTAAAGGGAATCGGCAATAGCGGGAATAGCGTTCTAATGAGGGCCAAGGGGGCTGGCGGTGGAGTGCACGCATGAACCGGGTCAAGGGTGGAGGCCTCTCCGTCAAGGACGCTCACCCCTCCCCCTCATTTATTCATTGGCGCCCATCTCTTCGCTCATTCATTCATTCATTCGTCTCATTCGAGATGTCTCTCCAGCACACTCTCCACAGCGGCCCAATATATTCACCATGGGGTGTAAGAATAACAGCAGTCAGATCGCCATACTGAGTTTTCGAGACGAAAATGGCAGCAAGGAAAACGCGACGATAACTCCTCTATTCGGCGCTACCGTCGGTGATTGTTCTCGTAAGACGTAAACTCATGGCCCTGCGGCTAATTTCGTGATAGAATGAAGTAGGTACACTACAACATTCAATATAAAAACGGAAAAAATCAAGCCTAAATTATCTATCACCTCGAGACTTCGTACACTTAAGTTCAAGTGACATAAACACAATGCATATCCACTTCCACTAATGCCACGTCCACTTGAGTGAGAGGCGCCCTCTATTATTTTTGGTATTCGCAATGTGAATGTCTGTGTTTCTCAAAATAAAGGCGCAAAATACGTACACAGATACGCAAATAGTAAATACGTACACATTGACATTTGAGGAAGGGGAGAGATGGTAACACTCCACACCAAATGGACAATGACAAGGGTGAAGTGGAAGATGGTAGGAGCAGAAAATGTGAGGGTAAAAATGTGGCCCACCCTGGCCTGTGTTCCCTTGACCTTTCACGGCACGTCGCAATTTTACCCTCTGATTTTCTGTTTCTACTTTTTTCCACTTAATCGCAGCCCTTGTTCCCTTTTTCAGTGCGTTCCTATCCCTTTCTTTCCCCAACTGCCAATTTATACGTAATTATTTGTGCGCCTAATGAATGAATGAAAGATGTATGCATCGTGGCGTACAAGGCGCGCCGTGGCGATTCCCATCGTTACAAAATTTGTTACAAATGTCCTACATAGGTTTCAGTAGGTTATCGTGCTGTAGGTTTTATAATTCTAGACGGCTGTGCGCTGTAAAGTTTCTCAGCAACTTCCACTTACATGTATCTTCGCCCACTGCCTTTCTCGGTCCCGACCAACGTTGACTCTGCGATTTGAATAGCATATTTTTGATTGGTGCCGAAGATGATAAAGATGAGATGGTAGAGATGGTATAGACTAAGATAAGATGGTAGAGATGGTAATTGCATGAGAGGTAGAGATGGTAACAGTTGCTCGGTCCTACTCATTCTTGCTTTATTGTTATTGATTGTTTTTCAATCGTAGAATCAGCCTACTCATTGTCATTGCCCCACAATTCCTATATTAGCTATAACTCTTAGGGAGGGGGAAAAATCATCGGGTGATGTAGGATTTAGATTACCTCACCCACCCTCTTCAAATCTTCCTGAAATTTTCCATTTTCACATCCGCTCATATAAATACTGTGTTCCACGAAAAGAGTATTATCATACCATGACGCTCCTGATGCATCAGCTACCATTGTGCTAGTTGATGAATAAGTCGGGTCGCGAACGCTCACTAAAGCATGAATGACGCGATCATTTTTTTCCACGCTTCAGTGTGATTTTCTCGAACAAAATGAATTATTTGTGCGTCCATTGAATGAATGAAAGATGTACGCATCTTGGTATACTAGGCGCACCGTGGCGTCTTCCCGCTGTTTCTTGCATCGCTTCGGGGATTTTCAGAGACAAAAAAATTGAACGCTCAACCCGTAATTTAACGAATCTCCCAGTCTTTCTCACCGTCCCTTTTTCCATTGGATATTCCGTCACTCTCCGTATTTACAACAGTAAATACAACTGTCATCAAAAGCCAAGCAAGGCGATACAATCGCTTTTAGCGGCAGCGCGTTCTGATTGGCTGAAAGACTGAGCCAGCGATGGATACAGCTACAAAAAGGAGACGTTCCGAGCAATGGAAAAAGGGTTGGAATTCCCATCCCTGTAGTTGTCGTGGAAAACGGTCGCGTGAAAAACAGTCATTTTTCCGCTTTCATTGGAGCGATCACTCGAGCCATCGTTCGAATGGGTGTGAAAAATGATGGTGCGATTCAGGCTTAACCATTTGGCGGATGTGCGACGCAAGTGGACGCACTAGACCAGCTGAAGATGAAATGGCGATCTCAGCTCAGCGGTGGAGCGCAGGCGAAGTTGGGAAGGAATTTTGCCCAAGGACGAATGCTCTGGCGACGACCCCCGAAGCGTTCTGTGTCGCCCGAAATAATGCGATCGCCCACGATCAAATGGGTGGGAGGCATTGCTATGAGTCCTTCTCCCGCCGCTCCGGTGTGGCTTAAGAAGACACATCACGCGTCGTATCTACATCTACATAATACCCTGCGAGACACCTCTGGGGTGTTTGGCAGGGGGTGACAAATCACCAACATGCAGCATGCAAGAGGACCGCCACATGCACACCGCACGGTCATAGAAATATTACGCACACTAGAAAAATATACATGCTTATTCGTAAAAAAATTGCTAATGGTTAGTAATTCCTAGAGCAAATACATGCAAGGTTAGAACTATGAAAAAACATTCAATGTCCTTTTCTAATGCTAATCTATCCTAGCGAGCGACGCCATTAATCCTATCAATTGAGACAACGTTGATATCCTTAATAGTACGAGGGAAGAATGGCATTTTAAATCTCTCTGTTTTGCAGTCTATTTCTTTTCTTTTATTCTCATGATCGCGTTTACTATAGTACGATGGTAAACGAAGAATATGATTCACGTCGTCTGAGAAAATATTTTCTTCGAATTTCCTAAGTAAGTTAAACCTATACTTCGATCTACGTTCCTGTAAAGATTCCCATCCTAACTCGTGTAACATACTGGAAACGTAACAACTCATCACAAATCTGGCCGCCCTGCGCTGTAATCGATTGATTTCAGCTATTAGTCCTACCTCGTAAGGGTCCCACACGCTAACAGCATAATCCAATTGAGGCCTGACTGGAGAGACTACATATTATTTAGTTAATTTATTTATTAATGGACAAGAACTAAGGTATAACCATTAGTATGATGAAATTACACTGTTGCAGTGAGAAAATATAAAGAATGAACGAAATCAAAGAAAATGAGAATAGTACTCACCCTTCGCTAAATTGCATAGACAAATAATGGAGTATGAGGCACAATTAGAAAGTCAGAAAATAAAACTTGAAATTTAAGAATGAAGATTAGGATCATATCAGATAGAATTATCAAAAACAAAAAGTGTATTATTTGAGCAGTCATACTAATAGATAATTATTAGAAGTTAATATTTAAATGATTTCACTTGAGTTAAAAAATTCAGGTTGTTTAATAAACAATCCAATAGGTCTTATAGTAGGATATTAACATTCACAATTTATATTAACGTGTACAAAGTAAATGCTGTCTTTCTACTGTGGCATGCCGTTTTTTTTGTCGCATACTATACATTCAGGAAGGCGGCATAAGTTTTGAACGAATAATTCGCCTCCAAATAGGACAGTTTGCTTGGGAGTAATGAGTCTTCCTGACCCGTGATGTATTTTTGATTGAAGCTAGAGTTGAAATCTGCCTCCTTTCTTGTCTTCCGTCAATTCTATTTATGCTCCCAATTATTCTTATATCCTTCAGTATTTAGTCTCTCCAACGAAGTCTTGGTTTTCTTAGATGTCTTCTTCCATTAGATCTACCATTAAAACCTGATTTGTCATATACGTGAATTGCCATGAGAAAAAACTCCCCTGGACCGGGAATCGTACCATGGACCTTTGGCTTCTTGGGCCACTGCGCAGATCACTAGGCTATCCAGATTCCTTAATTCCCATAGTAATGGCACACTGTTTTATCATGCTGGCGTGTTCCCATCTCTATATGTTGCCCAGATATCATTTAAGTTTGCTTTTTATGGTTGCAATGATATAAGGCTCACTATAAATACGTCTTTTCTCTATTTTTTTCTCGTCATCTAAACTCCTGCTTCGTAAATAATTCCAGAAATTTTTCGTAGTACTTTATTTTGAAAATTTATTAGCTTTCATTCCTGATTCTCTGCCAGTGACCGAAATCCGCACCCATAGGGTATTATAGGTCGTTGAATAGTCTTCTATATCCTGATTTTTTAATGTTCAGTATCTTTTAGGCAATTTCTTGAATCAAAAATTTCACCTCTATATTTTCTGCGGCAAAAATTTCTTAATTGGAGACGCAGGGATCGGTTGAAGAAGGTCATCTCTAATAACCTTGAATATATCTACGTCTACACAATACCTTACGAGGCACCTCCAGAGTGCTTATCAGGGAGTGACCAATCACCAACATGCAGCATATACGACAGAATATTGACAGGCACACCTCACAAACATAGAAGAAACATTCATAATAACAAAAACGTGTGCAATTGAAAGCAGGTGGAGTGAGCTTTCTCTATGATTCTCTCCCTCGATGCATACAGAGACCACAACGCAAATCTACTCGCATAGAAAGCCATAATCTTCCAACGGGTAGTATTAATATAGGTAGTTTATCCATCCGATGAAAGAACAAGGCTAAGTAGTTGTGGAGAAGAAATGTCCATCAAAGCAAGTTCAAAAATGATAAGAGGAAGAAAAGAATGGGGAAATGCAGTAAGAGCAAAAACATACTAATGGGGAAAAAAATAAAATGAGTTGTCATAGCGCCATTAATTTCAATCAATCAAGAAACCGTTGCTTTCCCTGATATTGTGAGGAAAGCATGATATTTTACACATTTTTCCGTAGTTTTGGAGCAGTTTTATACGAGCTAGCTTAAGTTTAAAGCGAATGATACGTCGGAAAAGAAGGCTAGATACACCCGGTCGAGTGCTGATGAATGATAATATCTCATTTGTAGAATGTTCACAATTTGTGTGGTCTAGTGGGTGTTCATAGAGGAGCTTATCTCCGGATTGTCCGCGGTTTGTTAGTTATATAAGTCAAATCCATATTGCCATACGATGGATTCTTTCAAGAGGTCGACCTTCAGATGGATGCTAATCGGTGGTCCTCGTTCTAGAGGTTATGGGTGTTGGGCTATTATCCATTTGCTTCCCGACCTTCTACTCGGGTCTCTAAGGTTGTTTCAGTTCGAGGCCAAAATTGCCTGAGAATAAATATATCGATACATGTGGGATCAAAATAGGACGCTGTCCTTTCTTCTTTGGTGATGATTACTATGAGTGCGAAAGTGATTGAACTAGGGACAAGAGAGAAAGCACAGCCTCTTGCATTACTAGTTACAGGTCATTTCTCTCTTTTATTTAACCGTCGCATTCACCTTGAGTTCAACATCATCGTCACTGGTCCTGAGGTCACATCCTAAGGTTGGTTTGACGCAGCTCTCTATTCAGTTCTCCCATCTGCCAATATTTTCACACCTACATATTTCTTCTCTTTCATATCTTTCTTTACCTGTTCCATATATTTTGTCCGAGGTCTTCCTTTACCGTTCTTGCCATCCACTTGTCCCTCGACGATTGTCTTCATCAGGCCCTCATGTATCAATATATGGCCTATAAGGTTGTTCCGTCTTCTGGTCAAGATTTTCATGAGGCTTTTCTTCTCTCCTACCCTTCTTAGGACTCTCATTACTTGCTCGGTCAATCAATTTGATCCTCATCATTCTTCTGTGGCACCACATTTTGAAGTCTACCACCACCTAATAGTTATCCGCTTAAATTTCAGTTTGCAGATGCTTTTAGCATATTCAGAACATTTTTCCCCACGATAGGTCACAAATAAGATTGACTCCTTCCCTCCGTTTCCAAATTATAGCGACTCGCGGAAAATATACATTGTGCGAGACAGAAATAAATTAACGAAAAGCTTGGTCAATTCTAGATAAGGTTATAATTTTTTTCGTAATATAACTTAATTATTTTTGGACTAAGATTAGTAAACGAACTTCGTATCTTGAACGAGGGATGGAAGTGCATATTTGTGATTAAAACTGATTTTATTATTGTATAATGCGACATCCATTTCTATAAAAGATGTTTATAATATTTAAAATAAATTGACGTATTTTAAAAGTATTATCCTAGTTCAATTTTTGAGTTATCAAATTATTAGCAATTCAAAATTATCACGGAAATGGGCGAGTATATTGGCACGGATAAAAGACTGCTTCCAATAGATGAAAAACTGTACAACTAAAATATTTCTCCTGTGAAAAGTTGGGAGATAAATGCTAATTTTTAAAACTGCGAGCTGTTTAAATGGTGCTTTATGGAAGGTAAAGTATTCCTTGATATCGGTATTTGATGCTTGAACTTAGAGTACTTATGGGAAAATAGATTGACCCTAGTTGTAGTTGGAGAGTCTTCGTACTTGATTGGCATTCTTGCCTGGGGACCACTAGGTCGTTACCGAGATCTGTCCTATCTATCGTCTTTCCTTCGGGCGCAGCCGTGCGAGCAGTGAAGCAATGGGCCGCTGACGTCACAATGGGGACGTCCGCTCCAATAGAATTAAGAGTCGGCCTCCTGCTCTCGATCTGTGGACAGTGCCCTTGCCAATATGGACTTACTTAATCGTCTCCGGTGCAACCTACGCACGCACATCAGCGGTTTTTTTCGCGCTGCAATCCCTATTCCAACTTGAAGAAATGTTCTCTGGCGATGTTATGTAGAGGTTGGTAACCTTGGAGAGCAAAAATCCTGATTTGTCATTTCATGCAGGTCAATGTTTCTTTTCTTTTTTTTTTAAATATCCAGGATTCAAGTACTATTATACTTCTCAATACCACTCACATATAGGGATGAAAAAAGCTCGGAAATGAATGCCAATTAACACTGTCTATAAATTTTTTAAAACTTAAACCACAATTCCATATTTCAATGTTTTGTCATAGCTTGTTAATACATAATCAATAGGAAAGCATACTAAAAGTATATATTCTTCTATGGGAAAGTTTCATGGAGTGACATTCAGTAGCGTTTTCCAGAAATAAAGTGAAATATGTTCACAAATTATTCTCATTATGAATTGGTGGGTCTTTCCGAGTAAAGGGTATAACGAGATAACTATTTAATTTACCACTTATCAAAACTTTTAGTGAACTAATGTATGTATATTTGGGATAGAATTTTTTTTAAATCAGATAAGTCTATGTACTGAAGTTCATGATTGTATTCAAGGTACGAGGACTAAAAAGTACGATTGAAAGGACTTCGGAATAATTATTCATCATTTGTCTTTGTGAGTTCACACTCTTGCATTGGCCATAAAAAAACTTAAATTCCCTGTTTAATTTGATCTTAGCTCCTTTGTCAATGATACATTCGTTTTTCAATTACTACAAATAAAGCCTAAGGCTCAGTGCAGAAATAATGTAGATAGAATTCTGGTTTACCTTACTCTCTAGAGTGGCATTCCATTCTATAATATTTTTAATTCTATCGTGATTGTTCATCTTACATTAATATTATTCCTTCGCAAGAAAACATTTTCCTTCAGAAACCGGAAACTACATCGATTGTCTGCTGAGAAAGGCAGCGATCGTCAAAAAATTTACAGAGAAGTATGAAATAAAAACGAATTTATTATTTCGCGAATATTCGTGCGTTCTGTAGGATTATAAATTAGAATGATTAGCATTAAAATCTACCAGTTATTATTCACGTACACCAAAGCATGAATTACCTACGAAAAATAATGAATATAAAAATAAGCAACTAATCATTGTATTCATCATCATCATTGGTAAACAATCCTAAGATTGGTTTGACGCAGCTCTCCACTCAATTTTCCTCTCGGCTATTCTTTTCACACCTATTTATTTCTTCTCTTTCACATCCTTCTTTACTTGTTCCGTTTATTTTGTTCGGGGTCTTCATTTCCATTCTTGCCATCCACTTGTCACTCAACGATTGTATTACCGGTAATAGATTGGCACGTTGAAACATAAAATCAAAAACAAGTATTATGATTCTAAATGACATTCTGATTCCTCACTGCTGAATACTCTCTCAGGATTTATTCACCAGTGACTTTCTTCAGCACGCGAAACCACGTCGGTTATTTCTGTTGACATTGCATTAAATGTAATATCATAAAAGGCCAACAAAATTGACGAAGACGCAATACCTACAAATATATCAGCGCTGTTTTACAAACAGGTATACATTCGTGGTATACCTATTTACATCAATCGATCGCATTTCTCTTACCAATATTTAAATTCATTCTCTTTGGGAAATGATTTTCTTCTTGAAAAGAAAATTCGTTGAATCATTCGGATTTGAACCTAAAAACGATAATTAATTCATTTCTTCTCTTCTCGTGATGCTACTTCTTTCCTAATATTTTCTGTAATTTTTCTGTGCTCTTGAACCATTTTCACCCACATCGCACGAACTTTTCTTTTTATATTCCTGACATTAAACAGCACTCGTGTGTCCATTTCCTGCGATGACACAATAAGTAATGGAGAGTAGAAAAAATCTCTATCCTGTCGTTGGCAACTTTGCTACGTATAATACCCTCAAGTCTTCGAGCCGGAAGTCTTCCAAAAGAGGTTTATAAATACCGATGACAAGAAGTCGTAAGATAGTGGATACGGAAGGTCTCTTGAGGAAAAAAATTACTTGATGCCCAGGGCCGGATTTACCGTACAAAATAGGCAATAGGCGTGCCTAGGAGTGTCGCAGTCCAAGGGGCACCTTCTGTAAGGCAACCTGCAATGATCTGTACTGGAGGCGCCTCAAAGTGCACCGTCGTCAGCAGGCTTATTTTGTGTGTTCCGTCTGCCTGCAGGTGCCCTCTTTGCTAGGGATTTAAATGTGCCAAGTTAGGATTATAGCAGAACTTGAACTGCGATGCCATAATTAATGAATTTGCCGAAAAGAAGAC
Organism: Ischnura elegans; assembly: GCF_921293095.1. Lineage (NCBI taxonomy): Eukaryota > Metazoa > Arthropoda > Insecta > Odonata > Coenagrionidae > Ischnura > Ischnura elegans. Next base: position 97,094,072 of record NC_060253.1, read on the forward strand.
AAGAAGGAAACTTTTGAAGTAGTTCTCGTTATGCTTGAGTTGGGCCCCATTATGTCTTCCTTCATGTTTTTAATCTGCGCTTTAATTTCTCTGAAAGATATTACAGGAAGATATGAAGTTGGCCGTATTTGTATTTTATAGGCTTAGTTCAATTGAAAATGTCGTTCGCACCATTGCTCTTCGTGCGTTTTAAAATTAGTTAACTTATATTATATTTCATGATACCGCAGTTCATTCAGTAAAAGTAGTACGTTATATTTTTATTTTTTATGTTGCTCTTCTTTTTGCTGTATGAATTAAGGCTAGAAATTATTTTTAGAAAGGGTATTCATAAAGTGTTTTATTTGCATAAAAGTTAAATTGTTTCAAATAGTTTTTCTTCAAGCTGTTAAGAAAATTGAATCGCCTGTGTTTTCCCTGCGTAAAAATTCAAGCATAAACTTATGTTGTCAGTCATATATATGCTTATTCCTTTTTTCCGAACCTTAGCTCATACGAGTGGCTATGCCATATCATAAAAATCGGGAAGGGGGGGGGGGCTCAATGGAGAGGTGCCTATAGCGTAACTTTGGGTAAATTCGGCCCCGGTGATACTTGAAAGGAGATTGGGTGAGAATTGGCTTGAACACCCCGAAACTTCTCACGTAATCAATGGATCCCCCTTGATAGGTGGTATACTTGTATTGGAATTCGGCCTACAGGAGTCATTTATTTGTTTTTGTTTCAGGCGGCGGGCACTCGTCAATCGAGGACAGCGTCACCCTCTCACCGTCGGCGTGGGCGGACGAGGACCCGCTGGTGCTGCTCTCTGGCGGCGCGGCGCTCAATTGCACGCCGCCCGCCATCGACGATTTCCCGCGAGACTTCTTCACGGAGCAGCAGCGCCAGGAAGGTGCCGTCGTGGTCCACGTGGCCGTCTCCCTCTACCTCTTCGTGGCCCTGGCCGTCGTCTGCGACAAGTACTTTGTGCCGGCCGTCGAGAGGATATGCCAGGGTGAGTGGCTGGCTCCCCTGCTGCAATTGAGCGCAAATAACCTGGCGATCACACTTTCATAGGAAACGACAGTTTTGTATTAAAAAAGAACCAATTACTTTAGGTTAAGCACATGGAAATAAATAAGCGTTACAAATTTGGTGCTTTTATAAAAAAATAGTATGCAGTGGACGCCATATATAATTCGTCCGTAGAATTACTGCAATCTGCTGCGCTCAAGGAGGTTGTAAATATCTGTAGAGGGCACCACTGGTTTCGAGCGTGGAGCCAAGTGTGGCCGGAATCTGGCTGCTTGGGTAGGACAAGCCACGCCCACTTTGACCAAAACAATGACAATCCCATAAGGGTCAATGCTTACTATTTGGTGAAATTTTTGGCTATAATTCAGTAATACATTAAAATAAACTATGGAGCGCACAATGTATTTTTTTTTACTTCATTGGTAGGATCCGTGAATTTGTGACTCAAATATCTTTTCTCAGGGATATATTATCGTTAATCACCACGGTTACGTTCTACAACCAGGTAAGCCGAAAATAAAATTATACTAGAGTAAACTAGTCATTTACCTGCACTTGTACCAATGTTAAATTTTATTATAGCCAGCAGAAATCTAACAATAACAGTAATTAAGTATATTTTCAAGCATATTACCACTAGTAAAGTGGTCAACAGACAGGGTATTTATAAATTAATAGAAGTATCGCGAATGGTGGGAAAAATCCAAAAACAATCACGGGTGAAATACCAGTGATTTTAGTAGCATTTTTCACTCATTGTAGCGCATTGTCAGAACACAACTTAGCCACATCAAAATATCAGTGGGAGACTAAGTCCAACAATTGTCAAACCAAGATGGTGGGACTTTGACCACGCTGAAAATTCGGAAACAGCGCCTCCTGATATTTACAATCTCCTTGGCCGCGCATCTTGATAATAATCCTTTGCTGCCTCGGTGTGGTGTTATTTTTCGGAGTTCTCCATTTTGTAATGTACCCAAGTTTTTTTCATTCCAAGACGGTTTTTAACACAGTTAACGTTTTTAATTAAGAAAACCTGGGGAAAAAACGCACGAAACAAAAAAAAAATGATTACGATACTGCGCGTTCTAAAAATTCCACGCTAACTTCGCAATTAATTTAAAATCAACCGAATCCCATGCTAATGGGGTAGTTTTCTTCATCAAAGAAAACATAAAGCATTGATTGCGATTCGTCACCCACCATTACTGCATTCATAATATACAGATTATTTAGTTTTAGACATCCCAGTTTAGACGAATGGCAATGGTCAATTTTATCCTCATTTGAAAAAGACCAGATTGGCGCCCCTGCGATTCCACTCCACGTGACGTCACAGGGACCTACTTTCTATAAGAGTAGATAGGAGTTTTACATCGTCTAAGATTACCAATGCATGCATGAGGCACAGAGCTCAGGGAAACATGTCTTAATAATCACCTATTAAAACTCCCTATGGTCGGAAAGTTTCCTTCATTTGATAAGGTATTAATAATCCTTATTTAAGCCAAACGCTACCTGCTAGAAGGGTAATCTGCTACCTGCTAGCAGCCTGCATCTCAGCGGCGCACATAACCTCGCCCAAAGGTCACCTCACACGGCGACAGCGGGAACCAGAATGACGTCCAACGGGGTTCTCCCAGCATTCATACTTAGCCGTCGCGTTTTCGAGCGCTTGAAAATTTTCACATTTCATTTAATCGCGAAAAATATACATCGGCATTTAAAAATCTAAAAGCGTGAAATGCGTACTTCAGGAGAAATAATCTTTCGATTTAGGCAATAATAAAATAATAGGAAACCACCCTATTTTCGCGCTAACCTCACCAGCTTCCATGCGATTTTCTTTCCCGTTATTGGCGGTGGGTACTGCAATCTCGTGCTAAATCCTTCCCTATGGATAATATTTGCGGATAATATTATTGCTAATGTTTTCTTTAATCCGGTATTAACTGGTATTTTCCCCGTTCGTCCTCGGCCCGATTAGTTCTCGTGGATTTGTTTCCGTATGGATGGAGGGGGAAGGTGTAGGGGGTTTGGTCGGGGGATAAGGGAGGCGCTTATACACTGCCGCCAATGTCACATGGCCAATTGTCCCTTAAACTCTTTGGGTGTTCAGCTGCGAGGACGCCGACCCAGCGGACTGCCTCTTGGCAAGCACTCTCCGCCAATTGTTGTCAGCCCTCCGCTTTACTCACCAGGGTGTTTCCATTCACTTGCCGTGGATGCCTCTGACGCTACCACAGTGCTGCCAAGGAAGGAATTTGGGAAGGCCCACTCCTCAGTTCCTTCCTCTACCTATCTTGCACCATGCACAAACGGAAGGAGTTATGGAATTGTGAAACATGTGACCGAGATTGAAATGGCTAAATCCGTGATCACGTGATAATAAAATAGCGTTTTTCGACGATAGTTTGTTTACATGTTGCTTATTTTTATTTTGAAAAATGAACTCTCTGAATTTTAGGTCATTTATAAGGAACTTTTTCCTGACTTTTTGAAAATTTATCGCAAAATAAATAAAGTAATAAATAAAAAAGTGGTTAAGTATTGAAAATTTATTTCACAGTGCAAAAATGTCCAATTAAAAATTAAAAAATACCTCAAGAAAAAATAAAAAAATGAAGAAAAATGAGTTACCAACTTTTTTTTTGATGTGAAGGTTTTATTTTCGTCATAACTTATCTTCTCTCTACGATTACTACATATTATTCATCTATCACAATTTCAGACCTTTGTGAACGACCCTGTAATTGTAATTTTTTATTTGATGCCTCAGCATCTGTTTATATTCATATTCGTCTCGCCTCAGTGATAACTTGATTTTGAAGATTTAATGGAAAACTTTAGGGGTAATTTTTTTCCATGATTCATGCATCTTTGACTTATGGGTATTTTCCATAAGCCAATAACTATGTACTCATATGTAAAAGTTTAGGTTTTAACTATGTCCTCATAGTTTGCACATTTCATTGAGAATTTTTATGAAACATTTCAGCCACATGGCTTGAAGGAATCATCTTTTGACTCTTGGACACCTAAACATTGGGGAAAAAATATAAATTTATCGAAAAAAAATAAAATCTCTTGGAAAATGCTGCATTCAAGCGCTGCTTGAAATCCTGATGACTACCTTGGATGAATCTTCCACGTGAAACAAATGATAAAATAATTCAACGCCATGAAGAATCTTGGGGTGTTATTATAATCGAAAAATACTGCTTTATCATTTAATCCCTTTTCCGTTATTTCCAAAGTGAGATGGTTACTTTATTGAACAATTACATACCTGCAGGTTAACCTGCATTTGGCACGTTTTTTTTAGTTACCGTTTTTGAATTTTTTTTCGAGCGAACGATATACAAATAGACTGAGATTTTTACCAAAATGCTGCATTTAATATTTCAATATTTGTTCAAAACAAGAACTAGAGTTAAGAGTTTCGTTTATGATAGTGTCGTAATTCGATTATCCACAGCCCTATTAATGAGAAAACTTCCACAAGACGCGTCGGACACAACCATAAGTAGCACTACGGGATTTATGAGTAAGCGAGGCACCTACGTAATAACTTTGGTTGTAATCCATGTAGACACATGGAAATGCATGGCGGACGGACAAATAGACATCCTCTTTTATACACATAGATTTTAGCCTCACTCCTCTCCGTCCGTTTCCCTTCTTACTATCCCCTACCTAACATTTGATCTACGCCAATCACCTCTGCATAGACACACTAGTTTATAAGTAGGTCTATGCATGGCACGAAGGAAATTTTAATCTAATGATAATTTAAAACTTTTTTCTTTTATTGTCATTTTATTAAACTTGAGGCATGAAAAGTTTTATTTTCACGCTATATTTTCTGGAACTGTGTTAAAAAATTAGTTATGTATCGCCCTTAGTGGTGATCCTGGTCAAAAATGTGGAAGGTGTTAATTTAAATGAGAATTTTGCGTTAGCAAGGAAGAAAAAAATAAAGTTTTTGCTCTGAGAGTAATCTAGTAAAATAGAGGTTCGTCTTTATATCAGTATTCCATTGTTTACATTGGAGTGGATTGCATAGGTATTCGAATAATCGACGTCGTTGACCTTTTCGTTATGGGTCGGCACCGGCTCCGTGCCGTATCAGGTGTGTGACTCGGATCGAAGGGTTAATGATGTCTCCCGCTCCCTTGTTCTCCTTGGGTCGTTTCTCCCGATGACGTCGACTCATTTGCCTTCATCGGCTCGCTTTACGGCCTTCCATTGCCGTTCGGGAAGAGCGCGCTCGCGTATCCCATGGCAACGTGCGTCACCCATCCAGCGCCATTAATTACTCCCGCATTCACTAATTCCTCCTCCATTCCTACGACGTCCGTCGGTACTTCGGTTGCCAACGGACGTGAATTCGCTCTACCAGGTGACCCAGTGCTGCCCTCGTGTGCTGAAGCTCGGAAAGTACAGGCAATAAAACTAAGTATAAACCATGGGGTTTATTTCTCAGTCAGTGACTTATTAAGCACGTCCTGTCTCCTGTGCACAGTTCGGATTTGAGACGTGAACACGTTCACTAAACCTCGTTGAGATTCGTATTGGAAGGAGAATGCTAAGGAGTGTAACTGGTAACATACCTGACCGGCAATTGAGAGACTCGGGTTCGAATCCCGACTAAGCCAAATGATGTATTTCCATGGCGTATTTCATCCGCGGTGTATATTATCAATCATAACTCCAGGAGAAGGTCCATCTCCTCCTCGCTGAACCTTCTTCCCCCAACCATTTTCCTTCCCAAAGAATAAAAACGATTATTCTCTTCATTCTTTCCTTTTGCAGTTAATTTTGCTATCCCAACGTTTTATAAACCTGATTATCGATATTTTATATCGATATTTTTATGTAAAAGTTACATGAGCGATTCCACGCGTCACGGACTGACCGTCACAATGCGTTTTTGAACTTTTAAGAACATACGTAACGCGAACGGACTGACATAAAAAACTTTTTCAACTTCCAAATTGCTGCAAAATGGTGTGAAGTTTAACTTTGGTTGATACACTACTTTGCCTTGAAAAATATAGGACTTACGTGACTTAAAATTCACTGTCAAGGACTGACAAAAATGAAACGAACTTTCAGCTCAGAGTAAAACCTCTAAGGTTTCCTCTGAAACAAAGAGCGATCGGAGTTTCAGTAAAATACATCTCAGAATACCAAAAGCTAATTTCATAATGCTGCAAAGTCCATTACAATAACTGATTTTACAGAGGAGTAATTCCTCTTGAAAAGCATCGTCACGGACTGACCGGAAATGTCACGGACTGACTTTTGTGATTCCCTTCTGGTATAAATTTATTCACAGCCAAAATATTTTACAAAATAACTTCTTTAATTAAAATTAAACAAAACAAATTTGTGCAAAACCCCTTAAAATCATTCAAAGTAATGAACGAACCTCAAAATAGAAATAAATTCATTAATTCAGTGGCCATAAAAATCAATTAGCGAAACAGGTTTTTTGCGCGTATATGACTCATTAAATTTAGTATGTGGCTAAAAACTGTGGAGAGCACATAAAAAACTTCTTATCAGAGACACACGCGACTCATGCTAGTGTCAGGACTTAATAACGAAAGTCTAGACTTTATAGCACACATTTTGATCCATATCATAGTCTTCAACTACTTTTTTTATTTAACCAGTCAGTATGACATTTACGTGGAATTGCTTACATGAATTAAACATATATTAATTATATTTAAAATGTGCACATTTCTATTTTTCAACTTGGTTGTCAATAAAATGAATTCTCTCTGAGTTAGCAAATTCAATGATTCGCTCGAGCACTCCCTTTCGTTACAGCTCTGATATCAACTATAAGAATTCGCTTTTTAAAAAACAAAGTTTAGCCTGAAAAATATAGAATCACAAAAAATTGACAGTTTAATAAGGTTTTCTTGTCCTATTTCTTTATTTAGTTATTCGTATTCAAAGAACAGTACTCATAATTTCTGCGCCCACAGTATGTGAATATATTGCTGTGTTTCCATTGATGGAAATATTGTCTCAGACTTGATCGGTAATGTCTGCTTATGAGGGCGGCAAGCCAGCAGCTTCCAAATTCTAAACCTTCCTGCGGTAGTCCCTTCGGCAGTACCAGCTCGTCTTGTTTGTAAAACAAGTTTTGCTTAGGATGGAGACAAAAGGTCATATTTCTGAAGGAATTGTCATTTTGGCTCAAAATAAAATGTAAATTAAGCGACTAAATGAATCTTTTTTTACAAGAAACCTATTCATATCAAATATTCCATATTATATCAACAAAAAATTCGCAAAAGTCACTGCCGCCGCTTTAGGAAATATTTGTACTCAAACGTGAGGTTTTAGTGCCGTAGTGATCTGAGGTCAATTGGGTAAAATATGTGTCACTAGCAGAAAGGGACTTTATACTCTAAAATCGAAGAAGCAAACATGATCTCCACGGTTGCAATCTTAGTTATATTCTTATAGGGTCCTTATTAACCCCTGTCCCACCTGGGGTGAACTTTCCTGTTCTGAAAAAAAACTAATGCCTGCGCAAATAATCGTTCTCCTTTTTCACCGTAGTTCTATATGTAACCCTCATCATCTCATTTGGCGTTAGGATATTTCAGCCATCATTAGGAACAGTCGAGTTATCCTCGTATGTTTAACTGCAGTGACAGTAACCACTTTAACGAAATGGTTTCTTAAACATATTTAAAGATATCGCGTATCCTAAAATTTAAATTACTCATTTTATTTAAATTTATGTTCCCTACTAACTTTTATCTTACCATTTCGTAAGCTGTTTGAGAGTGTGAATATTTCTTCATTTGGAAGCACTCTGAATTTCTGATCGCTCTGACTAAATTGGCATGTGATTTTTATTTTTTCTTATTTTTTTAGGGATGCGGGATTTAAGGGTTATAGGGTAATCATTGATAAAAATTCCCGCGAATATAAATATAATAATTCCCGCGAAATATTTATTTGCTGAGAGTGGAAGCTGATTTCTTTCTTTTTCTCGAGCTCATATCATAAAAAATGGTTACGTAAACTAATGAATACCGCATTCTTTGTGAAAAAACTTGAGTCACTTTTTAAACATTTTATTTCGAAAACTATCAACTTGTACGATTATCACACTGAAGGGAAGCTTGGTGTAATCAACTTCCAAATTTTTACCCCTTTGAGGTGACTAAATCTGTTTCATCCGTTCAACATTTGATAGTGCTATTCAAGTGATGAGTGTATTAAAAAGTGAAGTATGAACGTTGTACTGGGAAATAAGGTTAATTATGGTTATTTCCAATTCGATTTCAAAGACTGCATTTCTTTTTGGAAGGTAAGCAAATTACCACCTTGATAGCGAAGTAGGCAGTAACCGTAACTGGAGAGAGTAGATGGTAATAAGAACGGAACTAGAAAATTTACGTGATGGTGAAGAATTTCAGGGTTGGATTCCAAAAATATTGATATTGGAGTAGAACCTCTAAACAGTTTAACATTCAAATGATGCGATCCTTTTCCCCTTCCACGTAGATCGTCAAAACCCTCTTAAGATAATTCGTCGCTATGTGCCTTGGTTTGAGCAATTTTTGTATGCCATCTTCTTCCTCTGTCTCTGCAGCTATTCCCGTTAGAGGTCGCTGTACCTAATAATTCAACTACAAGCCACTCGATCCTGGGAAACCCTGTCAGTCTAACCATTCTCAACACAGTCCCTCCATCTTCTCTTTGGTCTTCCCCTCGTTATCTTCCCTTTTTCCCGCTAAGTTCGAACTCTGTTCGCCAAATACTCCTCATCCATTCTTAAAATGTCCGAACTATTGCATCCATCTCTCTTGCACCTTGCTTTAGATATCAACAAATCCCGTATTTTCCCATGTTGTATTTATTCCTAATCATATCCCTTCTAGTTTTTCCCATCATTCATCTCAGCATCACTGCGACATCCATTTTCTTTTCGTTGACTTTCTTAAAGGCCAGGTTTACTGGCTTAAGACAGTGCTGGCCGAAGAACGGCTATATATACTTCACCCTTCATCCTGTTCTCAATCCTGCGATCTGTATGCCACAGTAGGGGGTAGGAGTAATCCACTTGTTGACGCGTACCTCGAAGAGCTTTGAGGAACGGGCGCTGGATGGCAGCTCTTTGAATCGAGCGCTTTCCCCGCACTCGCCAGCCGCGGCAATCGCAAAGAGTTAACATAACGCCCGCACGAGGCGCTGTCATCACGGCAGATTTTTTCCCCCGTTGATGGGGGAGGTGAAAAATCTGCCGTGTCAGAAAAATCTCTCGTCTGTCTTTAGAATAATTTTGTCGTCTTCCTTCTAGGCTTGGGAGTAAGGTGCATAGGTAGAAACGCGCCCTTACCCCGACCCGTAAAATTCAATTGGGCCAACAAGGGGTGTTTTGGGACGCTAAAAGTAATACTGGGTGCTCAGAATAATCATTAAAATTCAATCACGTGCATCATATCATGCTTCATTTGAAAATCAGCAAGAAATTGTTTGTAGGGATTCTTGGAAGGCATGAAAGTTGCCTTTACTGATGTCTTTTGATCCAAAATCGGTGTATTTAATTAAATCAGCTGTACATTTAGTTTAAATAGTGCTGAGGGTTACATCCACCGTTCGCTGCTGACATACATCGTGAAATTTTACTAAATCGAAAAATAGTGTCACGAGGATAGGTGCCCCTGGTTTAATGGTCTCCTCAGCAGATTTTTCGCGGTTAGTCAAGGGAAAATATTTCGGGGGTGGGAATAATGAAATGACCCACAGATACATACGTTCTCAGGTTGATGGATTCCCTTTTTTCCTAGATATTGATATGGACTAATACCTTTAATTTTTCTCATTTTCAGCTTATAGCTACCCATTATTCTACTTATTTTACCAAATACTCTCCAATCAATCTGTGTCGGCTTTAACAGCTATATCATCGGCGAATCGTAGCATGTTATTAATTTCTCCATGGATCTTCATTACTAAGTCTTATGGTGTCATTAATGCCTTCCTCACGTAATTGTTGGAATATTAGGGTGACAAAACTTCCTGATCCAACTACTCCACTACTCTTCGTTCTATACTTCGGTTTATTATCATTGTCTGTATCTCCATTGCGTGCGATGTCAGGCTTAACGGTCGTAAAATGTTCAGTCCTCTGATATTTTTCTCTTGGGAATTGGAATGGTAATGTTATTCTCAAATCAATTTTAAAATACCACCTGGGTAAATTTAGCTATTTATTTTGTTCGGCTGGTTCAATGTATTTTCTCCTGCAGTGTTAATCAGTTCTACTGGAATATCGTTAAAACCAGATGCTTAATTTATCCTCAAATCTCATGCTGCTTTGCAAAAAAATGCGCTCGCAAAAGCTCAAAGCGTACGGGCGCAAAACGCAATATCTTCGTGTTAATTCTAATTGCCTGAGGACAGGTGTAGCTGGTCCAATTTTAGATGCAATGTCCTCAGGAAGAGCGTGTGTAAGATATTATCGAGCAGACGGTTAATCAGCTTAGCAGTCAAAATAGTAGTTATTGATGAGATCAAATTTATTACTTTATTTCATTTCAAAAATGAATCGTAGGAAACGTAAAAAATGTCAAATATCTACAAGGGGAACCAAAACTTCCTATCAAACGGTCGTATTTTGCTTGTTTTCGTGACGAATGAGGCTTCATTCACTGCAACTTAACTTGAGTTATTTGGCACATCTGAAGAGTTGAAAACTTGAAGAGAGCTGGTTCACTACAGTTTAACGCGACGTAACTCCTTTGGAACGATTACTAATTTATTAATGTACATATTTATGTGAAAAATAACTAGAAATTAGGAAGATTGCGATGAAAATTCAGGTCTAATGAGCAATCAAAAGTTTTATCAAGTCCATTTCATAATTGAAGCACGGTCTGATCAGTGAGTGGTGGAATATGCTACTCGTAGGTCTTGGGCATTTAAAATCAAGTTAAGCCGAGTTACGTTGCTATGAACCGAGTTTAAAAAAATCAATTTTCAGGGTAAATAGAAAAGATGTTTGCCAAAAATTACCTCTATCATATGCATAAAAATGTTGAACCTGCGAAAATACGTAGGCAAAAAATTCAAATGTGAAATGTAGACAAACTTTGACATAGGTCGACTCTGTACACCTTTGAAAATTTCTAGTTGATACATTTAAGGCCATATTACAGAACGTTACTCAAGTCTTTATCCTGACTCTTTATCTCAAGTCTTTATCCTGACTCGGTTGCCACGATGGTGTTATGAGAAGTCATTAGTTCCCGTGCTCACTCATACTATACCTCGCAGTTTATAAGTTGAGTGAAAACTCAAGTTAGGCCAAATTCCAAAATATCCTCCGTCGTTGTTTCAGATTTTTTAAATGAAATATAACTATTTAAAATACTTCCAGGTGTGATATTGTACTCCGGTAATGTAATTTTTTAATGACTTGTAGAGATTGAGTGACACTATTTCAGGTACCGTAAATGTTTGTCACTTTGGCACTGGGGTCCTTCTTTGGCCCAAACTGAGAATAAAATACAACGTACTCTGGTTACCTTAAGGAAACAGTTTTTCGACCGATTCCAGCATTTTACACTAGGCTGCAGCATCAAGCTTTAAGTGATGTATTCCAAGCATATGAATGTTCACTCTTTGGATCAGCAAAAGGGGTTTTCTTTTCTTTGCTCAACCACGAGTTTTTATGTACTCTTAAACTTTTGTTTCTGAAAACAGCTCTACATCTGCTATAAGCCCTGGGATTCTCTATTTATGAGCAAAATTTAATAATGAAGACATTAGTATTGTTGAACTTTAATACTAAGGTTTTTGTGTTAAAATTTCATAACAGCAACAGGTCTCCTAACCTCAAAATTAAGACCTTCTTTGGCCTAGCTTTTTTCTGGAACAAAGTAGCTTATACTTTCGCAAAACTTTTTTCCCCTCCATTATAAATCCTTTAAATACATGACGTGTTTTTTTTCTGAGTCAAAGTGGGTAGAATGCTTACATTTCAATTTTATTTATTATATCTATCCTGTTTGTGGCCCCAGTTCTTTAGCTGATATCACAACCGAATAAAAGTACAGAAATTTATGACTAAAAAAAATCATCATATAAATATGTCGGCTGATTGGCCCAATTGGCTGACATATTTATATAATAAATTTATTTATACAAATGCAACAAAAACAGGTACTGACAGGTCTGTAAGCAACATGAAGCGCTTATTGGGGTCACATATTAAGTTACGTAATTGTTTATGTTTTCATAGATAAGAATTTAAAAATTAATTAAGCTAATTTTAATTCGATTATTTTAAAAATAAATGGGTAATAAAATAAACGCTCATATTTTAATATATTTTTTAATATCTTTAAAACAAATATGTTTAGCTTAAACCGCCTCTAAAATGTGTTTTTCAGAAAAATAAATTTATTTCCTCTTGAATTCGAATCTTTCTTGGGTCGTTGCTATTCTTAATGCTTTTAAGCGGGTAAAATCACCTAGGGCCAAAGTAACCCATTCACAAGGGTAGCATAGGCCAAAGTAAGCATATTTTTTATGAACAAAATTAAAAAAAAGTTTAAAACTATTCAGATACTGTGCTAAAGACAGTCTATAGGGGTTCTAATGTTTTAAGGCCTGAAAAGTAAAATAGAAGAAGTAAGAGAAGTGTGTAAAAATAGTTGTTGGTGGCCCAAAGTAACCCGTGTTTACAGTTACTGTGTTATTTTGAAAAGATACCAAAACTACTCGAGTCGAGTCAAATTTAGTTCCTAAAAATATCCTACCTTTAAGTCAACTTAGTTTAATATACGGGTAGCGTGAGGATTCCAGTTTGAGTAAGGTTCTGGATAAGGCCTTAAGGTGTAAGTAATTCATCACGGAAAAAGGTCGGTGATGAGTCGGAGAGGTTGGTCGGAGTCATGAGCCCTCTTTAGAAGCGTTTAAGTCTGAATCACACGGTCATTTTTCCCGTCCATTAGAGTGATAGCTCCAATGATAGGTTTTCCGGGACCAAAAGAATGATCGCTCGACTGACTCGATGATCGCCCGTCATTTTCTGAATCACACGATGATTCCCGCCGACCTTCTTTCCATCGCTTATTTTTTCACTTTCCATATCCACATCTTTCGCTCAATTAAAAAGTAAGCGTGGTATTACAATCTCTGTTAGCGGCCTTGCGTTTTGATTCGCCGAAAGACGGTGCCAGCGATGGTTTCAGCGATGGAAATAGGGACGTGCCGAGTGATGCGAAAAGGGATGGGAAATTTCATCCCTGGAGCCATCGCGGAAAATAATCGCTCGAAACGGTCATTTTTTCCACCATCAATCGGATCGCTGGAACAATCCCTCGGGAGGGACGGTAAAAAATAATCGTGTGATTCGTGCTTTAGACTGGGGAGCTGGGTCGGCCTTCACCGGCATACCGGGTCCGCTCTGGTCGCACGCTCCCACAATGCAACGGGCCAATCAATCTGTCAATCAGCCGATGGGACTACTCTCCCTCCTCGCGGCCCAACGAACAAACAAAGGAGCGGCGACGGCGGCGAAAGAGACCAAGCAGCCATCCTAAGATCACCCTCCTCAACCACCCCACCACCCGCGCTCACCCGTCGTGGTGGACGCGAGTTTCGGCGAACGGCCGCTTGGAGGTGTGGGTGTCGGGGCCTGTTCGCTCCTGCGGCGCCCGCGGCGGGCGACGCGAATTTACGAGCGGCTGTCGGGAATAGATGAGAGGAAAGAGGTCCTTACGTCAGTGAGCCACTATAAAGAGGATGCACACCTCCTACTCGAATGTCTTCTCACAGGTTTTTTTACAGTATTTTTGTTTTAATGTTTTCTTTGTAAATTATGCCACGACGTTGAACCCTGAATAGGCTACCTGAGGCCAGTGAAACCAAAATTACTAATGATGTTTAGATCGTGAACGCACCATTTTCAAAGTATAGAAATTTTTAGTCAAACGCTCCGATTGTCCGCGAGTTTTCCCTGTTGCCGGATGCTTTGGAAAAGGGCAGAGGTAGATTTAGGCCAAGCATTTGAAGTCATGAGTAGTGCAGAGCAGGCTTTTATATATCCTGTTTATGAAGAATCTCACTTAAAAACTTTCTCACTTCTTTAATCTTAAAATTGTTAGGATATTATGCGAAGGCCTTCGCACCTGGCCTGCTAAGAAAGCCCACGAAAAAAATGGATGTTGTATATATGCTGAGATGGATGATGAGGAAAACAAGGAGAGATAGGATTACGAATAAGACAATCAAATACTGAGAAAAAAGGTGCAAGAAGGAAGAATGAAATGGTTAGGTCATATTTACCGATGAATGGTTCACCTTTTTGGCCACTAATAGCGCGCCGTTGGTCACAGCTACTTCGGCGACGCGTATGTGACGTGACCGAAAAGCGCACGTAGCCGAAAGCACGCAAAAACTCAAATGGAGGGAGGACCCAAGTATTAAAGCGGAAGAAAAAAAGAAAGACATTTGGCGCAATGGGTGGATTCGTCATAAAATCCGTGGCAGGGAACGTGTCAAGAAGGGTTGAGTAATATGTGGGGAGCAGAATAGGGTGGTTTCCTATTATTTTTTTATTGCTTAAATCGAAAGATTATTACTCCTGGAGTACGTATTTCACGCTTTTAGATTTTTAAATGACGACATCTATTTTTCGCGATTAAATGAAAAGTGAATATTTTCAAGCGCTCGAAAACTCTAGGGCTAAATATGAATGCCGGGAAAAGCCCGTGTTACGTTATTCTAGTTCTGGCTGCCGCAAGTGAGGTGACCTTGGGGCGAGGCTTTGAGCGCTGATACGACGCAAGATGCTAGCGGGCAGCAGATTACCCTGCTAGCTGGTAGCGCTTGGCTTAAATAAGGATTATTAATACCCTATCAAACGAAGAAAACTTTCCGACCTTAGCCAGTTTTAATAAGTGATTATTAAGACATATTTCCCTGAGCTCTGTGCCTCATGCATGCATTGGTAACATCAGACGATGTAAAACTCCTATCTACTCATGTAGCATTTAGATCCCTGTGACGTCACGTGGAGTGGCATCGCAGGGGCGCCAATCTGGCTTTTTTCAAATGAGGATAAAATTGAGCATTGCCATTCGTCTAAACCGGTATTTCTAAAACCAAATAATTTGTATATTATGAATACGCTAATGGTGGGTAACGAATCGCAATCAATGCCTTTCGTTTTCTTCGATGATGGAAACTACCCTATTCGATAATTGCATGTAAAAGGGAAGAGAACGAGAGAAAGACCAAAGAGAAGATGGAGGGACTGTGCCGAAAAGAATTTGAGGGAAAAGGGTTTGACTGAAACGGATGCTCAGGATTGAGTTACTTGTAGCTGACTTCTTAAGTACAGCGACCCCTAACGGAAATAGCTCTAGAGACAGAAAAAAATAAAATGAAGGCCGTCGTTGACCTTAATCTATATCGGAAATTTAGAATTTTACCTATTATCATTTCATGAGATGTATATTGAAATATTGGTGGTACAAAAATGTTGAGCAGGGTGTACCCTGAGAAATTCAAGACATTTGCATAGATTTTACGCGAATAAACCAACAGTATATTACCGGTCGGAAGAGAGGCAGGTATCCTATTAAGGGAACACACACCTTGCTTTCGATCGATGTATTTTATTTTTTTGTTGACACATCTCTCGTTAAAAACTCCAGCTAAAACTTTAAAGTTATAGGACAACATAAGTTGAGCTTACACTACATTTGCCCGTCTCTCAAATCATGAGTTACTTCTGAGAAAATTATCATAGGGAAAATATTTCAAACTAGACATTCTGGGAAATATTTCCCAGAATGTTTACTTAATTTAACATTTGCATTTCTAGATAATGGTATTAATTTTTAGACAGAAATGCGTCGTAAAAAAGACAAGTGGGGTGGGAGGTAAACGTTCACTTTAACTGGTGTGTGCGAAAAACGAATTGTATACCATTTTCAGGAAATTTTTAGTGCTCCCTTACAAGCGTATTTCTCCGAAACGGACTATGTCAGAGTACATGAACCAAATATGAATTATAAGGTTCTATTTTATTTCTAAGCATTTGCTTAAGTTGTTTAGTCACTCTGTATATATTTGCGTTCGTTTACGCGGTGATACAATTGTATTCATACATGTTAATGGGCATAAATTGGCAGATACACATCGGAGTTGAGGACAGCTTAAGCTGGTACCAGTTTTACGAAGTGTTCATTTTGTGATTTTTCCCCCAGTATTTTTATGACTTTTCTGTTTTGTTTTTGTGTAGTCGGGAACCTTTTTTAATCTTGCAAATGCCTCTCTTGCTCTCTCTCCATGTGCAATGCAGCCCTGAGCATGTCCAACGACGTAGCGGGCGCCACCTTTATGGCGGCGGCCACTTCCGCGCCCGAGCTCTTCGTCAACGTGGTGGGCACGTTCATTACGGAAGGCGACATTGGCATCGGGACGATCGTTGGATCCGCCGTCTTCAACATCCTCGCCGTTGCCGCGTGCTGTGGCATTGGAGCGGGCATGGTCAGTCACACCTCCTCTGCCTCTGTGTTTCTAGGGGCATATTATCTATGAATTTCCTATTGGAACCAGTTTTCAGAGTATTTTTCATTTTTGTACTTCCATAAATGTAAATATAAACAATAGTAGTGAGCGTGACTGGGTGGAAATACTTTATCATTGGATTTGATGGAGTAAAAACTTTGATTTATTTCCCACATGATAATTTTTGTCCAATCATGTTTCGTTGCAGCGTAATATTTTTAAGGCACTTAAAAATGTTACGTTGTAACGAAACCATGGTCGGAAAAAATAAATTACTATGTGGAAAGATCAAAGTTATTACTCCTTGACTCCTTGGTAGAAATGCTTAAAAATTGGTGCTAGTAATGTATACAGGTTCACGAGTAAGTTTTTTGGTGTTAAGTTTCGGTAGCTGAGAGACAGATGTCATTTTTCATATTTATTTTATTTCATGTGCTTGATCCTAATATGTTAGAGTTTTTCATAGATTTTTTTGCTTACCGTGACGGCTAGGGATTGCTAAGTCACTTTGATAAGTTTTCCTGTTGTCATTGTCAATCTGGTCTATTGATCAAAATGTGACCTTTTATTATCCTTCCATCCCAGTAAATTCTGTGAGTTTTCGATTCAATTACTGACTGTGGTGTGTATTATAATGGAAACACGACGTTAAGCAATTGTTTTGCTAGCCTTTGATGCGGAATGTTGCAAATCCATGGTGTCAAAATTTATATTCAGTTAGTGCCAGCTTAGGGATATATAACATAATTTTTATTGCTCTACTGACTACGGCAACTATTGACCTTGAAGTGAGAACCTCTATGCCCTGAAGAGTACTATCACGGGTTCGAATTTGTACAAAAACAACCGCCCCTACAACCAATATCGCTTTAAGCATACCCTCGACAGTGGTGTTTATGATGAGTTATTTAATGATATGGAATCGGTTATGATTCCTTTGCATTCTATCGATGAATAATTCATTTTTATTTTCTATCCTGGGATTTTTTTTGACATTTTCTATGGATTTTTGTATGCTTAAATTCGAATTTCTCTATCTTTCCATTTCAACGATAAAAATTAAATGTGATAACAAGGCGGACATTTGGAACCGCGACGGTTCTGGAACATTTTATAAATTGAAAAGCTTGTACCGTTGTCATTGAAATTGTTAAAATATTGAAGTACTTTGCCCTGATGTGAAAAAAAAATCTTTTTCACTCCATTCGAGGAATTAAAATATATTCAATCACGAATTTCACGGATTGAGAATATCCTCCAAATCAAAGTGGCGCTTCCTATTGGGCTGATAAAATTTCAATATGCCTTGACATGGTTGATCTGAGTTAACGAAACGGATAAAAATAAAAGAAATAGGTTTATTCTCTTGATTCTTCAAGTCCTACTGATCACTATTATGATCACCTCGTCAACTACTTTTCTCAGCGAGGGAACTTGAAGGTAGGCAACCATCCCAATGTTTATTCTTTGCAGTATTTAAATTTGACTAACATCAAGGATACTTTATAATATATTATAGTTCCCATATCAGTTCGACTTATGTTGGTGAGGTTCTGTTTGTACTCGCACATCACATTATTCTTTCATCAGTAACCATATCCTCAGATATGTTGACACCATCCACATTCTCTGGTCACATGGAAATCCTCCGCCTACATCGCCACGAAGCCCGTTCCATTTCTCAGCTATGCCTCTGTAGGATTGTCCTAATTTTTTGAATTAACCTTGCTGTAAATATTTTCGCATGTTGCATGCTTTTTGTATTCTGTACTGCTACTACTGCTAACTTTCACATCTTCTATTTTAACTGGTTACATATTTTGTTTTACTGGTGGCTCATTAAAAGTTTTCATGATCTTTGAGACCGAGTAAAGCCCTACCTATATTATATTTTATTGATGCATGGTTGTAATGTTTTTTGAAGGAGTTACCAATTCTTTCCCTATTTCTAGGCTGTCCCCTTGGACTGGTGGCCCCTGACGAGGGATTGCCTGGCCTATGGAGTCACTGTGGGCCTGCTCATATCCACCATTCGCGACGAACGTGTTGAGTGGTACGAAGCCTTAACACTTGTCCTTATGTACATCGTGTATATAGGAGGTGAGAGTCTAGACGTAATCAAGAGAATGAATCTACCCCTAATTGTCACAAGGTCACATTTCTCAGTTATTATGTATCCATATCTCGCCTCTAAACTACATATTTCATACTATTAATTCAAATTGATGTTTACTAGCATCTTACATAACAATTGAGTTGAATCAAATAAATCTGCATGAAGTACAGAATGATTTAATAAACGATTTACCCAATTTATTCATTGTTTTCCTTTTTCTCAGCATGAAAATACTGTGATTCATAGTGAAAAAAACTGGTAATATATTATATAAGGGTATCGATGGACTAGCCTTTTATATATTATGAAGAAAACGGGCAAATTATTTGTGTTATTAAGATTAGGTATGTGGTGTGAATTAGTGTATTTGTTAAAATGCTCATATTTATTGATTATCGCAGGTAAAAAAGTATTTTAAACATGAATTATCATTATATTAGCACAACTGGGCAGTTTCTAACATAATTATTTAAATTTACATATGCAATAGCTTATCATTGAAATTATAATATTAACATTGTATTCCCAGCGATATCCATTTAAGAGCTTAAAATTGTTGAATATAGTTATTTGAATTAAATATCTCATTGAACTAAATATGTCAAGGTATCAATAAAAATATATCTTGAAAGGTTTTTTCTATTTTGCCTTTTTGTCGGTAACTTCAAATTATTTTTTTTTTTAATTTCCGTACAATATTCTTCATCTTTTCTTTCAGTCATGTACTGGGATAAGTCTTTCCAAAAATGCGCCCGAAGTGGTCTGCGGAGGAGGGTCGACGCTAGCGCCACGGCACCGACTGCGGCGGATGCAGAGAATCCTGAAGATGGCTCCGCCGTCTCCAATAACGGTGAAATTAACGAATCCATTCTTTGTTTCTTCCTCTCTCTCATTTACCAATATAAAATATAACATTTCTCTCTGTTGCAAATAATTACAGAAAGAAAGATCATTTGCCATTTTCTTACTTTGTACTTTCGGGTGGCTCCTTAACTGATGCATTTCGCTCCTCTCCTCTAAAACTCGAAGAATAATTGATGAAACACAGGGTTTTCATAGTGTAATGGTGCGGTTTTGGCCATAGTTAAAATAAAAAAAAATTATTACAGTTAAATTTTTTCATCTATCGCATTTGTCATCTCAAACAGCTTTGTTACATAATAAATTTCAATACTTGCGTCCTTAGTTGCCCGAAAAGTAATAAATCCGACGTAGAGTTTGGTCCTAACGAAAGGTGTCAATGGGCCAATGCTTAACGTTCCATCCGACGGTCGGAGAGCTGCAAATGGAGGGCCCTCCTCAAGGCGCTCAAGCGGGGATCGGGCAGCCTCTGACAATTTCTGCTATCTATTCCTGCGTCTTCCGATGAATCTCTTAAACCGCACCCATATTTTATGATAACACTGTATATTGAAATAACCTTCACTACCAATAACTCACTAATCTAACTTAACCACTCGTTATCATCGAAATTTGGATGAACCTAATTTCTATCTTAGCTCTTATGCACTAAATTGCATGCTTATTGCGTCCTGACGAGGAAATAATCGATACCACCTGTAATTTAATCATATTTCCTCCTTTTACTTCCATCTCAATCGGTTTCCGAGTAGAGATGACAGAGGTTCGCATCCCCCTTCGAGCAGAGGAGTTGACGACCACGGCGACTGGCCCGCCATCTGGCGACGACCGGAACGGCAACTTGTGCGGGGGCGTCGCGACGCCCACCGCCGAGGGGGCTACCACAGGTGAGGGTCGAGTACTACTCGGTGTAACTATATACACGTGAGGATTCAACGTGACTGCTATTTACCAAAATCAGAGTCTAATGATGTAACCTAAACCTTAGTATTTTGGTGGGAAATTGAACAAGTTGGCAAATAAAATAACAATATTGTTTTATGTGTTTGTGTCATTACTTATTTTTTTATGAGGGAAATGCATTAATAATTGCTTATAAATTTAGTTATAAATGTAAAAATTTATTCACAATATAGTTCTACGATGAACCAAATAATAAAATTAATATTTAGATAACTTCACACAATAATTTTAAATATATACTGTTCATTTGACAGAATTTGTAACCATTCAGCTGAAAATCTGGTTTTGTAATATAATTACTGACCTTAAAATTCTTTGGTAGCAAATTAAGTGCATCAAGTCCCATGCCAAGGAAAGATCTTTAAAAGAGAGCTTTTTAAGAGAAATTGTATGTACATAAAACTTATCTCCTATATTGTTTCATTTGTATCCATATTTATAATTTTATATAAATCCTAATACTTCCTCTTTAGTGGAAATAAAATTTTCAATCAGTATTATAAAATACGAAGGCTAATACTATCTTTGCAGTCAGATAATCGAATCCATCAAAGACCTGTATTTAGCAAGTATATCTGTACGCAGTCACACGCACCGTTTCCAATGGACACCATTGGTAAAAGTCGCTATGAAAAAAATCATTCGGCTTAGCCAGGATTCGAGCCTAGATCTCCAGATCGTCCGACAGGTTTACTACCAGTTACATCACCAAGCCATATTTTTTTAAAGGTGCATATCAAGGAAATTAGATAAAGGAGTGCCAGTCTGTCGTATTGGAGCTTGGTTCTCACTCTGGGCACGTTTTTGGTCGTTTTGCTAAAATGACCGAAGGCCAGCGATGGATGCAGAGAGATCCGTTTATTTCAGTATTTAATATATAAATAAGCCAATGCAACATTTCACAATTTTAAATTGTGAGAAATAACATTAAAAAGCAATGCATTTGCAGGGATTCCGACTTATAAAAAATATTGGGGGGCCCAAACCGGGGATCTTGCCCCGGGCAATGTTATAAGTAGTGAGTTTTAAATTTTTTAAGCATTTTAGAAGAGTCACATGATCAACATTAGAACCCTGATAACTCGAATCTCGATATCTGGAACCTCCGGGGAAAATTGAAAAGCCTGACACATTTTTTCCTCACACTCATAACAAATTTTTGAGGGGGCTAGGGCCCCCTGAGGCCCCATGAAGTCGGCGCCACTGTGCATTTGATAGATCACATCATTACGAATATAACATTCAGTTAACAGCTCCAATTATTACTCATTTATGTGAAATGGGGATCGCACCGCGAAGCGAGTGGCGATTTTTGTAAACCCATTTAAATGAGCTCTGGGTGACACCCAGAGGTCGACCAAAGAACCCAAGAATGTATTGTAATACTCGTAGTAAATGTTGGTGGTTGTTTTCGGGAATTGCTACGCAGGTAGCATTTTTTTACTCAACGTTTCACTCCTCCTACTGGGAGAGTTTTCAAGAGAATGGAAGGGGAACCGTTCTCGTCCCGAGCTTATATAGGTTTCGTTAACCCATTGTTGACCCGATTTTGAATTTTCACGGAAGGCGATAGCCGTTGGTCATTAGATTGGGCCAGGAACCCTCTCTGCATATGCGGCTGAGGTTATATCCATCCTCTCTATTGAAGTTGTTTGGCCTTTTCGTTATTTCGACGGATTCACGTATAAGACGCGGATGATATTCTTCCGTCTTCGCCAATACCCGTGTAGCGTTAAAAAAAAACTCGTAGTGAAGATGGCTTGGTGGTGCAAGAATTCGGCGGCATTCCTGATCTGCAGTGAGGAGACCCAGGTTCGAAACTTGGCTCTATCGAATGAATGTGTCGCGGCTAATTGCACCCTTGGTGTGGACATCATATATGATGTGTGTATGTTTTCTTCGCTCGCAGTTCTGTCCAAAGTGCTGGAGACGAAGCAGCCGCCAGTGCCGCAGCAGCAGCCGCAGACGGAAGGGGGCGCGTCGGAGGGGCACAGCGTGTTTCGCCTGCCCCGGGGGCAGGGCGTGTTGCGCGGGGCCGCGTGGGTTGCAGTGTGGCCCATCCACCTCGTCTTCTTCCTCACGATCCCCGACTGCGAGAGGCCGGCCCTGAAGCGCTGGTTCCCGCTCACCTTCCTCATGTGCATCGTCTGGATCGGGTCGCTCTCCTACGTGGTCGCCTGGACCATCACCATCATCGGTCAGTCATCCTCCTCCTCTCCTTTAATGTAATAATTATACTATTCAAAGATACCCGCTGAATTTCAATCGTCAGGGGGGACTAAATACTCTATCATCAACTATTTAAGCAGTGATTTACTTGAATTGCCATGATATAAAAATTAAATTGGACTAGGAATAGAACCTAGGACCTTTGGCTTTCAGAGCCAATGTACGCTTCCCGGGTCCCTGAATTGCGATTGTAATAGAGTAGTTCACTTCATAAAAGAAAACGAAATTTATTGCGATTAGTTACCCACCATTAGTGTGATAATAATATACAAATTATTTGGTTTTATAAATTCCAGTTTAGACAAATGTTAGTGGTCAATTTAAAAAAGGCCAGATTGGCACACCATGCGATGCCACTCCACGTGACATCTCTGTGACCTAGTTTCTATACAAGTAGTCAAGAGTTTTACATCTTATGAGAATGCCTATGCATGCGTGAGGCACAGAGCTCAGGGAAACATCTCTTAATAATCACCTATTAAAATTACCAATTATCGGAAAGTTTCCTTCGTTTGATGGGGTATTAATAATCCTTATTTACACCAAGCGCTACCTGCTACCAGGGTACTCCGCTATCTGCTAGCAACCTGCAACGGCGATCCTAGCCTCGCACCAAGGTAGCTTCACACAGCGGCAGCCAGAACCAGAATGACATCACACGGTCTTCTCCCAGCATTCATACTTAGCCGTCGCGTTTTCATGCGCTTGAAAATTATCACTTTTCATTAAATATAGGTATCGTCATTTAAAAATCAAGAAGCGTGAAATACGTACTTCATGGGTATCTTTGGATTTAGGCAATTAAAAAAAACAGGAAACCACCCTATTTTACCGGCAATCATGGTACTAAATGTTAGGCCCTCGCGGTCCATCAATTCGGTCCAGGGGAATTTTTTATCATGTTGATTCATGTACATTTCACCGCTATTCACCTGGAAGGCTTCGAAACATAAGTGATTTACTGTTTACAGTAGGTTTTGGTAAAAACTTGTTATTTTTTAAAAATATTTTGAGGGGAGCGTGGTAGGCTAGTGGTTAGAGCGCTTGAAAGCTGATCGAGGGGACCCGGGTTCAAATCCTGAATGAAGCCTTCAGACACCCCCAATCAAGTCAGGAACAGAAAACAGCCCCCTACCCTGAATATGTTTATTTCACAAGCCTGAAGCTAAGTTTGGGGTGAGGTTTACCCTACTAATCTACACCATCCTTCGTGTTGATCATTGTGTGACTATGTTTTGAATGCATACTTACATCTTGCTGTCACGGTTAATTTTTATTCTTGATATAAAATGATGAAAATATTTGAATTTAAAAATACACTAACTTGGAGAATAGGATGGGTGCGAAAAAACTGAACAAAATTATAAATTGTGGCATTCTTTTTTTCCTATCGATGCTAAAAATTTTCAACCAATAATTAAACTCAAAACTTGAGTTTAAATAACTTACGAAAGAAGAAAAAAAGGTCTGCTCGGAATTCAATGTTATTTATTATTATTAAGTAACTCTACCGATTAAGGTATGTTTGCATGGAGTCTTTGTGAAATACTCTGTCAGTATCTCCTACATTCTTTGATTTCCCTCTTCAATTCATATTGAGACCCTACTCCCTTTCGTTCTATTTAAATATTCAATTATCTTCCTTCCTCTCCTTCGTTTACTCAACATTCTACCCTCTAATACCATTTTCAACATTCCCTCTCAGCTAAGTACTCACTGCATCCATACCTTCTGTCTTCTCCGTATCTCTTCAAAACTCTGCCGGTCGTATTTCACCATGTCCAGCACTTCGCTCTTCTTCCCCCTCTCCTCCTCACTTCACTTTCTCCATTCTCCTCCACACCCACATTTTAAACGCCTCCAGTTTTCTCTCGGCCTCCTTCCTAAGTGTCCGTGTTTCCGCGCCGTAAAGAGCTACACTCCAGATGCTATTACTACGGGAGTGAAAATATTGCAATCAATGGGTTGATAACTATTCTACAAATTGAGCCCCATAAATCCTTTTTAAGTGTGCCTACACGTGAATCGAGGAATATATCCTTGAAATTTCGTGGCTGTATCTTATATAGTATGGGCTTTGTGTTGATGAGTGTGTGTTTGTCTGTCAATCCAGGCACGTTGCTTTTCATAGAAAAGCTATAATAAGTTTGCATTGCTGAATAGGGTTTTCTCGGGTACTCATCCGGGTCACTGTGCACATTTTCTTCAACTTTTCGAGGTTCGACACCCTCGTAGTTATCAGGAAATGACCAACGAATGATCGGGGAAAGTTGTCAAAAAAACCTTTTAATAAGTTTATTATCTTAAACCATGTTTCACGGTAACCTGTTGAAAACGATATCTTTTATGGATATTGTTTGCAGTTGAAAAATTCAAACTTTTTTTTTCATAAGGGGCCATATTGCTGAACAACTTTTAAACTTACGTGATGTATGTAACGAGAGTTGGTTGGAAAATGTTTCCTTAGGAGCGTGTCAAACCTCAAAGCGGTGGAGAAAATGCACATTATAATCTGGGTGGAAAAAAACCCAATCAGTTCAGTCTGGTCAGGAAAGCCTGCGATCTTCCTTCAAGTTTTCATTACTTCATAGATTAATGCTCCAAACATTTTACAGAGTTTTCGTACAAAATTATGGGAAGAATTGGGATGCGTACATTGGGAAGAGAACCTCAGCTCTTGATTTCTTGCAGGCTATCCCACACTCGAACACAAACCTGGTAGGGGGAGTGGGGTGATACTCCATTAGATCCCCCCGTTGTTGCATCCCAGTCTAAATCTGGGTCTTATAACATCTGAGAAATCCGGCTAGTGGACCTGATATTTGCCGTGCTTAAACATTGACATTCTGACTGCTAGTTTACCTTTGCACTAAGTGCTCTGCCGTTATTTAAAATACTGCATACAATCTATCCAAGTCCATTGATCAGATCATTTGGGTAAATGATAAGATATTTAACCCTAAGGTTTGGGATAGGTAAAAGATTTTCATGCTCAATTATCATATTGTATGATGAATACACCTCAATAACTCTGTAAAAATCTGAAAAAAGGTCATATAAGGAGCTTGATGAACCTTGAATGTTTTTGAAGTTTGTGGAGCCCTAAGATTCGAATATAGTGGATAAGTATATATAGTAATATAATATTAGACATGAACATTGCAATAGCTATAATGTCTCCAAAATGATTTTGCGATTGCAAACATATGTATGTGAGGTACACGAATGTAACCTTAAGCAATTTTAGGATATAATTTAACAACCTATTTCCAAGTAGTGAAATGTGTGTCGCACTAGTTGCAAGTTTTAATTTCTACCTAGACCTTCAAACACTGGAAATACTCTTAGATCCACCACTGGTAAAGGATGTGCTTTTCTATAAATTATTTTCTTAAAGCTCGACGAGTAAAATGCTTCGGTTTTTATTTCTAAAATTATTCTTATGGTGCAACGAGCTTGTTGCTACTTCATGCCAAAAAAGAATATATATTGGAGTCTTATTCTGCAATTTTGTCTTCATAGAGACCAGTGCACTAAAAATTATGATTTTCCATTGCAATATTATCCTGAATATATTCAGCATTGAAAACCAATTTTTAAAATAATCAGTGAAAGAAACTCAATTATAAGAGTATATTAGCTTAAATATAATATCCATTGAAGAGACAAATTTGTTCGTTTCTCAGTGATTAATGGTAGCCTTTGATTTTTATTCCCTCAGGTGACACACTGAAGATCCCGGATTCTGTGATGGGCATCACTTTCCTAGCGGCGGGAACCAGCGTCCCTGAGGCAGTGTCCAGCGTTATTGTCGCCAAGCAAGGTAAGCGGGCAATGATGAGAAATACCTCCATTCTGGTCACTTGAAAGAGTTCAACAGAAGCGGTAAATCTTAGCCCCTAATGACACGATCAGGGATTTTTCATTAAACTCATATATTATTTGAAATTTTTAATGATGTTTAGTTTCAATAGAAGAAAAAATACTGAATCAGAAAATGAAATACTATTCTATTTGTAAATTGACCATTTTTAAAATATTGTAAGGCATTAACTTGTTGAGAGCCACTGCCCGCTAGAAATTTGTTGCAAATTTGTATCTACTCTGGTGTTCAAATGTAAAAATTACTCTCCTACATACGAGTATATAAGTTTTCGCTTTCATTTCCCCATTTTCCCAATCTGCAACCATCACATGAGTTATATGTCAATTATACATTCGTTGCGTTAATAATTATATAATTCATTTATTGGATCTGAATTATATTATAATTTCGTGATAAAGTAGTTGTCCCTCTATAATTTCCCGAAAGACACGTCTGTGATGTATGAACGCAAAATTACATAAAAACCAAAACTATGGAAAAGATCCTTTCTACGAGGCATATTTAGAAAATAACGGTAATTTAATTAAAAAAAAAATTATTCTTCTGCTTTACTTCAAAGCTCGCGAGAAATATTATTAATTTAGTTCCGGGTATTTTCTGAACAATTCTCGTATGTCAGCGAACTTAGGTGTTTTCCTCGTTTCGTTGCAGGCCACGGCTCGATGGGCATCAGCAACTCTATCGGCTCGAACACGTTTGACATCCTGCTGTGCCTGGGTCTGCCGTGGCTGATCAAGGCGTCGCTGCTGCCCTCTGTGCCCGGCCACCACTCCATCACGATCAACTCGCGCGGCCTCGAGTACAGCGCCATCTCACTGCTCTCCACGCTCCTGCTGCTCTACCTCGCGTTCGCCTGCAACCGATTCAAGCTGGACCGGAAGGTTGGCGTGGCGTGCCTCTGCATGTACGCAGTCTTCCTCCTCCTCGCGTCGCTCATCGAGCTCAACGCCTTCTTCGTCGTCAACCTGCCCACGTGCGGACGGTGAGGCGGCCGAGAGCGCTACGCCGCGCCGCGCTGCGCTACGCTACACGTGCCGACGTCATCATCTCCTGGGGATTGTTGCGTGTGTGTTTGTCCGTTGACAGACTGACTGCCACCTCTCTTTGACTGACTCCCCAATCTCGCGCCTCTTGACCACTCTGGCGAGGATGCGTCGCTGTTGTCTTGTTTGCCGTGTCATTGTTGTTTTTATTGATTTGCTCCATTCGGGTTTTCTCAGTTTTGACCAGCGGACGGAACAGGGAATCGCGCGTGTCCACGTAGGTGAAAACCTCGCGGACATTTTATTCAGTGGGTTTTAATTTTTGAGAGAGAAAGGAATGGTTTTGAAACTTCAATTTTTAAATATATTTAAAGCAACCAATCCCGCGACCATTGTGACGGTCAAGTTTTAGTGTGGGTGGGGATGGTTTTTTTCGGTTTTAATTTTCCAAGAGAAGTGAAGTTTATGTGCCCAATGGAAGGGAAATTGCTTTTTGATTGGTGATTGATAGTTTCGAAGAGAGGATGGGAGGGGAGGGAGAGGGTGTAAAAAATTAAATCGGTCGACCGCTCGCTCTATATTGAACGTGAGCTGTGATGCGCCCGTCGCCATCTTGACTACACTTGGAGAGAACTGCCCGCGGCCTCCAGCTCGACGAGGGCGATACGGTGGAAACCGATCAAAATAATCTACGCACACATTCGGCAGGAAAGATTCACGCCCCCTCTCTCCTCTGCGTTGCCTCGGCGTCCGCATTTCCGGGGGAGGCGCTGTGACCAACTGACTTCCCCTTCAGGCATCAGGCGATCCGAGCGTCACACCGGGAAGAAAAGGCGGAACGCCGTGGTGGATGAATAGTTCCGAAGTGGATAATTGACTCATTGCCCTGTGTATTTTACGTTTAATTAGTCTTAAAAATATGTAAAAATGAACTAGTTTTAATTGCGTTGGACCGACACCTTCCGGACTTGGAGAGAACTTTGGCTCTGTGACGACGAAGTGGGATTAGTGAGGGAGCTGTGTGATTGGGTTCGAATGTGAAGGCGGGCATCATCCCATTCTAATTACTTACATAAATATGTATTCTATCCAGAGGTGTGCATTCCAAGTTGTTGTTCATGCATGTGTAATCTGTGTGCTTGTTTGTATATATGTGTGTGTATACCTTCTGAATGGTTAATATTTCTCGTGTGTTTCTCTTGGATTTATTGGCTTTTATTCTCCCCTGGTTAATCCTTTGTTTTCGTGGTGAAACACTTTTAAGTTGCATTTAAAAGACGGCTATTTGTCGAGCTTCACTTGAGTTGAGTCCTATCTCCATCATGACATTGTCGATGTCATCGACCGTGATTGTAGAGCGTTGCCATATTGCACCGGTGTAAAGCTTGGGAATTTAACATACATTTGCGTTGTAGCTGTCTTAATAGGCGTATGGCAGAATGTGATGGGCTGCCATCCATTAACCAGTAAATTCATTGAAAAATTATAACATCTGCGATGATATAGTGATTTGACTACGGCCTAACACTTATTGAAGGCCTTTATTATTTGAGAGAAATACGAATTCCTATAAATCTAATCTCTCTCTCATTTTATCCTTTGTGCCGAACTTGGAAATGCATCGCTGTTATGATGTTAATCATATCTCAACAATAGGCAACTTAATTACTCGAGCAATCTACCCAATAAGAAAAGAAGAGAAAAAAAGACAAGAGCCCAGTGAATACTGAACAGTTCCTACGCCCGAAAACGCGACAATTTACCTTGCAGTAGTCGGTGTACATCAACCCATGGACATTGGAAGGACGGGTATCTTGTGTTTCAGTGAAACGGGTTAAACTCTATTTGAGTCGAATTATTCTTCTGGTCAGTTTCAAACCTGTCACGTGAACGGTGATGAAATTCATAGCAATTGTTATAAGAAAAAAATTCTCCCTGGAACGGAAATAAAACGCAGACTTTTATGAAGCTGATGGTTCCGTTTCGCACTCCACTTGGGTAGGTATAGTTTGCAATGCCACAGAGGAAGTGAGTGCTAAAGAATAAACGAGAGGGAGGGAAGGTTCTTTTTTTGCTTGAAGCAATACCGGAAGAAATATATATTGGCCATGCTTCAATGAAATCGCAGAGTCTGAGTAATCCTATCAGTTTTTTTCTTTCCCTATTTTAGAATCATAACGGAATTCAAATTCTGAATTCAATTTACGAGACAGATTTCATTTCCTGCATTTGATAGCGGTAATTTTAGTTATCACTCCCTTTACAACCATAAAATGAAAGATTTTTGTTTGTATGTCATGCGCTTTCATATAGTCAATTAGGATACCCTAGGAAAAGCACAGAAATTTGAGAATGTGAAATATGTGTTATAATTTGGGAGATAGAGCTTAGTTAAAGCTTGTTGTTAGACAATGTGAGCGGTAAAGCTACAGTTTTTGCGTAGGCAAAAATTGTGTGGAGCCGTATTGTAAGTGTTCCGTGAGATGTCTTTCACCAATAAGCTCTCTCTATATTCAATCAGTGGTTGTGATTTGGATTAATTGTAAAGCTAAATTCACGATCCAGCATAATGTCTTTTATGCTTATTTCCGATTCACGAATCAAAAATATTCCCGTCGTCGATATTTAGACATCTCAAGTTCTTAAACAATCATGAATTAGGTTCAATTTATGAAAAATTAATGAAGAATAAATTTATTGGCTGCATAATTATGACTTCATAAATGTTATTTTGGATTGTAATAAATTTTAATTTGCCAAAAGGTTTTATTGTTGATAAAATAGTTATATTGAACAAGAACGAATTTTACATCCAATGCAGATCGTAAATTTTTCAGCACGGTAAATAACTGAGGGCCCGTTCAAGCGACGTTTATCCATAGGTCTAATTTATTTTGTCGCATAAACAAATACTTTCATTTGAAAACAAAATCCAATCAGCCGAAGGCATACCACGATATCGGAAAATATTAATTTCAAATTTTTAGGGATTTCAAGATTCTTTGCAGGGATCTCTTCACGGAATTAATTTAACCTCCGTCATTTCCGCTTGGTTATGGACGAAACTCCTATCGTATGTCTCTATTTAAGGCATCTCTTTGAATGCCAAAATGGCACCAAAGTGCCTTAAAAGCAGCATTGTCAATCTTTGGGTGATTGACATAGTTGCGACTGCGTATTCTTCAAAAAGTACGTATTTGAAATTTAAAATTTACAATTGGAAGTAAAAATTGATTTTTCAAGCTCAATTTATTGCTGTGAGTTGCGTTAGCCTTTTGCTTGTGGTGAACGTTAGCTTTTGTTATTAACGAGAGCTAATACGGCCTGAAAGATAGAGGGATAATTTCTTTAGTTAAATGATAAACAAAGTGTAATCTTCAATGTGATAAATTTTAGCTCATCTCATGTCACACCCTATAATCCTGTATTAATTATAACAACGCGAAGAAGAGAAAAATTTAGCGTTTCATTTCTCTAGATAAGGATTGATATATTTAAATAGTTAATAATAATAAAGTAGTACTTATAGATGAAGAATTCATGAAAGTTAAAACTATTTCAAACGTACTGCGTCTGGCCATTTCCTTAAGTACCAAGAGGTCCGCATATGGCCACCCATTGAGAGCAAGGATGAACGAGGAAAGATGGAATTTTTGACTGAAAGGTAAGTAAATGAGGAATACATTCATTTAAAGGAAATGTTGAGACGGATAATACAATGTTTTTCAAGAATAATAATGCTTTAGCCTTCAAATGAATGAGAATTTATTAGCCATTCAAACGGATCAATTTTTTTTCTAAATTGCAACGGCTCAAATTGCAAGGTCGAGAAATTTTTAATGATTTGCTTTCATAACGCATTAATTTAACTTCGTACGAAATTAAGTGAATATTTGTTCACGATCTTTCGTGTTTTTTCTATGGTGTTTAGAAAACAGCTCTTGTGGACTGTGGAAATTGCAATTTGCATATGTCATTGAATTTAAATGCCTTAGAGAGTAATAAGCTATCAACAATGGCCTGTCCTTTTATTTTGAGGGTTTTTGGGGGTTTGGTTGACATTGTTGATAATATTAAAAAATATGAAATTTGTAACACTAGCGTCAATACACTGAAATGTTTAATTTTGAAATTAGCTTCAATTGAGGCATTAAAAGAGATTCTGAATAAATGCAGCCGAGAAATAACAGTTGATGACATATCACCCGTTAATTTTTTGCTCTCTTGATCCTAAAGCGGTCCACAATTCAAATTTTGAGGTGAATATATATTTTTTAATTTAAGCAAATTTAGTGTAGTATAAAGGACTGTATGTTTAATTTTATTTGCTAAAATATTGATCAATATTGAGACAAGGCAAATCATCTCCTGAGATACATTGCCCACTTGGCAAAATAATCACTTTGGCGAAAAAGAAATTAAAAAATGGCTACATAATAAAAATGAGACAAAATAGTTTGGGCCTCCGAATTTTCATAAACTATTAATTACGCTAAAAACTTACCAATTACTCATGAGGTAGTTATCTACTCGGCGAAAAAGAAATTAACACATGACTACATAATAAACATGAGACAAAATAGTTTGGGCCTCCGAATTTTCATTAACTATTAATTACGCTAAAAACTTACCAATTACTCACGAGGTAGTTATCTACTCGCTGTCATATTCAAATTCACGAAGCATCAACTTAGATCAGAAAAACTCCGAGAGATGGCGGTAAGTTCCTATGCCTTTTTAACACGTGTTGTTATGCCAAGTTACATCGCCCGGAGTGCAAATTAATACTTGAAGATATCTTATGCTGGCTAGGTTGGATGGTGTATCGCACGAGAACCATTGGGTAGTATAGGGTTAACAGAATTGAAGACAGTCATGCCTAATTTCTTGATAGAAGATATGAGTATCCAAATAAATTAGCAAAGATTGTGTAATTGAATTGATATAAGGCGCTAGTTTCACTCCTTCACTAACTCTCGAAAGGTTACACTGGTCCCTATACACTAGTCGAGTCATTTTTCCTCTGTGTGGGCATTTTCGCACAATTTTTACCGTTGAAGAGGTGGTGTATATACTCACCGGCAGCTGATCCCTTACCAGCTGTAAAGCCTGGGCCAAATTTACTTCTCATTATCCATTCCCAGTAATGGTCCAGGCTACAGGGCTATATTAAGCCATTAGTGCATAAAGTTTTTTTTGTCAAATATTCATTTAAAAAGTAATTATTCCGGCTAAGAAGGTTCATTTTAACTTATTTCTGCAATTTTTAAATTTTTACAATCAATAGTTTAAATAACACAGCCCGTCCGATTTACCGGGTGGTCATTTTTCAGTGTTTATTACATATTAAAAATTGTATAGAAAAACTTGATAATATAGAAAATAAAAAGATCACATTTAGAAGAAGAATGAGGTAAAAGTTATCAACATATTGAGCAATTTACTACAGTAAAAAATAATTTACTTACCCGTGCGGATGACTGAAAATTATTTCAATGCCATGTCTCACAAAAATACTTCTCAAGTCGATAAATTCAAGGAGTCAAATAAAATATAAGTGGGGCGGTGAACACAGACATCCATTTGTGCTTAATATAGTTTCAAAATGCAGCGCAAGTCAACTGGAGCCCAGAAAATATTGAATATGGGTGTCCGATATATCGGACGCTATGAACTAATGGGTTAAAACTTCACAGACATTTAATCAAATATAAATTACACTGTCTTAATTATTATTCACGACTCTGTACCTTTCGTATTTCTTACCTTCTTCCAATCAAAGGTTTTAATTGGTTTTAAATTGTTCTTGGTTTTTCAAGACAGTTATTATTCCACTACCCTACAAATGGTATTTCAAAAGAGACAAAAAATAAAAAATAAAATATATATATGTTTTGCTGATTGTAAAGCACATGTTGTACTCTCTAAGTAAAAGAAAAATGATATAATCTAATTAAAAAATTGTTAAAAAAATGTTTCATAATCTTTCCTTTTCTACACAAACAATCATTTACACAGACAACGATACTCATGCACCAATTTTAATTAATTTCTTTTATAAACTGGCTGGTTGTGGTGAGTTTTGTTCTCACCGCTACAGAAATAGTCCACGCGCCTTCGGCGCTGACAATTAGTGACGTCCGAGCAGGATGGGTGGATAAGGTGCTAGTTTCACACAAGGCGCTGGAATATATCAAGCAATAAATTAAAATGTTTTTGTAATCTGGTAATATTAGAACATTATTCCCTGTCCAAAGTTCAATGCTATGACTGTTTACACGCGTGGCAGATAACTTCGGTAAATTTCGAATTACAGCCGTCCCAACACTAATACATGCATTGAGAAGAAAACGTAGGGTACTAAATTTTTCGTCGATAATAGATCTGCAACCGTCCACTGCACTGGTATACACGGTAGTTTTCCCGACACCATTCAACTGGCGGCGTACTTCACGAAATGATAGCTGACACATCTGAAGACAAGGAGGAATCAGGGCTTTAATATTCATAATTAACGTAAATTGTTTTAAGTCCAGGAAAATTAAAGAAATTCGACGACCCGAGCTTCAACTTGTAGTGCCATCTATATCCAACCCAGGTGTGAACAAAAACAAATTTATTTTTATTATGAGTATTACAAGCTTCCACAGAGTTGCCTGAAATAATTACTCAGAATTTTAATATAATCTATCTACAGGCATTTCAAATAAAAAATTTTTCATTTTCGGTAATAATGACTTTAAGTTGGTGGTTTCAAATGGTGGCTGCAGATTTTGACCTCTACGTACCCACTTTGAGCATTTGTTTATGTTCACTTAGGGCCGGTTTTATAATGTCTAGTTAAACCTCACGTTAAGTTGACGTGGAGATTACGGTAACGTGGAGTTTAACGAGAGGTTGTGTTTTATAAAGCAAATCCTACCGCCGGTTGGCTGATGGGAACTTTAACGAGAGGAAAGCGCAGCTACTGTAATTCTCATACCAACAATTGATCGCGAAAAGTGAAACAGACGAAAGTCAAAATTGAAAAAAATCGAGTTGGAGAGTGGTGAAAGAATTGTTTACGTTTGTTTTGAAGTGATGGTTAGCTTTGAAAACGAAGTTGACGCCAATATTTTCGGTTTTAATCGTTGACGATCTTATGGTCAATCATCAGTGTGTCGTTAAAATAAAAATACTCGCCTCGATCTGTGAATATTTGGCATGTACAAGTGTTAATTGTGTAACCATAAATTACACGGAGATAATGAATTACTATTTGTTAATGGATTGAATCAAGGTGGAGTCCCTTTGCAAGAAATAGTGGTAGATTAACCTTGTTTGTGCTTATTATTCGAGAACGAAGATTCTCATTTGTATTGTGAAACCAATTGAAATGGTTTTCTATTGAGTACGCCACCAGAGCGATTTTAGGAACATTTTGAGGCTACAATTTAATCATAATGTCGATAAATTTTAATCATACTTTTGCAGTAAGATATATCTTCTTAGCGTTAGTATGGCCGTTACGCTAATTTATTATCATCTCTGCGTTCCCTACGGAATTAGGAACAGCCTGCAAGTTGTGAATAATCAAAGCCTTTCCCGTTTTCAAAGTACTCACCATGGCCATAATTTAAATAACAGAATTTATAACCAACCACCGTCTAATAGAAAAATTCATCAGTGTTCATTAAAACGATAACGAGGCTTCTGTCACAATGATGTCATTGTTATGATCAATTCATGGTAATTCCTTTGATGATTTTTGTGTTTTTATAGAGCATTTCCAGTTTTATTAAAATTTTCACAATGAGGAGGTATATTCAGCCATGTGCCACTCGTGTTACAGACACGAAAAGAATTGAGCCATATAATTGTCAGCTAGCAGCAGATATTTCATAACTTTAAATTATCTCATCTTTTTTATGATTATATATATACATAAACTGTTAAGAAGCAATATGTTTCATGAAATCCATAATCTCTGGCAAATAAATTTTCAATAAGGGACAGAACTAAGTTTAAATTTCTTCATTAGAGATACCAAAATCTATTGCATGACACCAAGTAGCCCTTACCATTGAAGTATAAAGTGAAACATATTTTGATACTGGCTGTCAATAGTGTAGTTGATATTGTAATAGGGATGACTGTGAGTCTTTATGGTAATGCCATTGAGAATGTATTCATTGCCATTTTAAATTGAATGGATGTTCAGAAATCACTGATTATGAACATAGCTTCACAGTCAAAAATTATAATTAGAGAAGAATGAATAAAGTTTGAATAACTTATGCATAACCCTACCACAGTTACTTCAAGGGCTCCTGCTATCCAATTATTAAATAAATGTACAGTTTGCAGCAAACCTTTCATACTTTACCAGCAGGCTGCATGTTGTTATAAAAATATGCATCTGTAACAAATATTGCAACTCTTTTTGGCTCATAGCTTGGGATGGGGGATCTATTCTTTATGTTAATACTATTTTTGCAAACCTTGTGTAAGAATAAGTTTTAAGTGCTAACATAACTAACTTCATATCTAATCAACAGCAAAGGCTTGTGTTGTATTTAAGATTCAAGGGAAAGAGATGGGGTGCAAAGATATTAAAGTTTC
The DNA here is from genome assembly GCF_921293095.1 of Ischnura elegans. Classification (NCBI taxonomy): domain Eukaryota; kingdom Metazoa; phylum Arthropoda; class Insecta; order Odonata; family Coenagrionidae; genus Ischnura; species Ischnura elegans. The sequence goes on from NC_060253.1 coordinate 97,130,292, forward strand.
TGGGTTCAATTTATAAAAAATCTGTCAAAAACATATCTAATCAGAATGAAAGCATTAATTTTCAACTCTCAGTGGTGTTTATGAATACTATACTATATATGTGATAGATATTTTCTTTTATTCTCAGCCCACAAAATATGAAGCTTTCATTGAACATGTTTTAAATATTTAGCAGATTACTAAATTATACAAAGACAGTAGTGGATCCAGGATAGGGACAAGGGGGTGGGCTAGGTGAGGTTAAAATTCCAGCTGTAGTGAAAGTCGGAAATAAACCACCATTCTATCTAGTGTAAAGTGGATACCCAAGGGGAGTAAATTGGATACCCTCCTTAGCCCCCCCCCCCTCCATGGATCCGTCGCGGTACAAAGATACAGTTATTTATACAGCATTTAAAGAATTTATTTGTATCAAATGCAAAGCATAAGGACTCCATCATGATGACTCCTTCATTGCAACTGTCTTTTGGGATATGAGTTTTCAATAGAATTATGTTGTTACATGTAGTCACAGTAAGTAATTTTTTTTACTACCTACTTCTGGGGTAATCCTTTTGATTGCTGTACCAAGTCATCTCTGAATGCACCACACTGACATCACTCACTTATAATTAATGTATGTGCTTCCACTATCATAAATGCAATAGTATGACTTCCTCACAGAATTTTACCGTACCATGTTCTATTTATGAAGTGATCATAGAAGCAATTTCCCTTACATCCACTCCACTTCCATAAATCTATTAAGAAAATTTGCCTATGTGACATGAACATAGACTGTTTCTCATTACATACGTTGCAGCTATGCATGTTAAAATATATCTTTAGTGATGCAGATCGCAGCGAGACAGATGAGACAGAGATAATCCTTGGAATAAATAAAAAGAGGAGAATTAATGGGAAAATCACAGGACCAAAGTGCAAATAGAAGTCTGGTTAAGATATATGGAGTAAGGTTTGCTATGGAACTGGTATTTTTGACCCAGAAGGAGGATAAGAATGTATAGATACAGGAATGTATAGATAAGATTGACAGAGGAAAAGGAAGTAGGAAGTGCTAGACGAGATAAATGAGGCAAGGGAATTAATGCAGGAGATGAATGTGAAGTGTTCATCAAGCTTGAAATGCCGACAACAGGGATTAAGGTAAGGATTTTGAGTAACAAGCAAGGGCAGGGAGACAATGGTTCTGGAATAAATGGAATAACCATGTATGTTACTAAGAAATATGTCAACCTTAATGAGTAAATCACTTATAACAGTAAGGAATGGAATGAGATATCAAGTCATGCATGATTATAAGTGTTGATGATGTTATACCTAATCGATTTTTTGAACGTATGTACTCATTCGTGACAGTTCAATGGATGGAGCATGAAAAAATTAATAAAAGCTACGTATGGGATTGAAATCCCAAGAAACTAACGAGTGTACCAGATATGTGATGTAAATTGGCTGTTATAGGAATATGTCTTCACTTATCCTTTGAAGACTTATTAAACATATTAGTTAATTAAACGTCGACAAGTAGTAGTAAGGGTTAATATTTTAGGAAGAAACCATACCAAGGATCCCACTTAAGACTTTGATAGAGTCATTAGTAAAATTAGACAGTGCAATACTTCCACTGATTTTATTATAATAAAAATCAGTGGAAATACTGCAATGTTTTATTTTACTAATATGAAGAACTTCCACCATATCTTGCCCAACATCATACAAGATACTTTGAAAGAGCTTATCGAAGAAAAAATTTCAGTGGTCACTGATAAGCATACAAAATAATGAATGGAATGGTGGTGAATGCAGTCATTTCCTGTAAATTCATCCTCATGAGCAAATACATATGTACACAGACAACAGCTTTCCCCAATAGCAAGCAAGAGTAGCCCAGCTGGCTCAATATTGTAAGAAATACAACTGACTCTGATTGTTTCAAACATTCCCTTAGCAGACAATGCTTGAGAACCTCAATAAATATATTCCCTTAGCAGACAATGCTTAAGAACCTTAAAATAATATTTATTTGATTGATCTGGCTTTGATATCATATATTCCATATTTTCCATGAGTCTTCAGGTACAAGGGTCCAAATTCTCTTGAATTAAGGCTCAAATGTATGGAATAAAATTAAACTTTTTCAGGATAAGTATCGAATTGTTTATTTTCACCATATTAAAACATTCAAGCCTGAAATGAGATAAGAATTGGTAACCAAATTGGCACTCTTATATTTTAACATGAGATATCTAGATGGGCACCACTGATTCTATGGCTCTGAAGCTACTTTTGATGGCAGATGCACCACTGATTCTATAGCTCTGCAGCTACTTTCGATGGTAGATAATTTGCTAGGAGGTTTTAATAGTACATAACCTGTGTTTGGCTACGAACAGCACTTAGGCAATAAAGTCGCAATTTTTTCCGTTGAAGGCTACACATTAGAACGCTCAGAGAAGAGAAGACTTTTCTTGCTTAAGGTGCCTTTCCAAATCTTTTTCTATCAAAAGGATAAGAGGTCATTACTTTAGTCACAAAACGTACAATAATTAGTAAACTTCCACACTCCAAAGGCTCATTTGCCTCACAAATTCATTGATATATCATACCATCTTATGAGCAAATCAGTCATTCTTACTTTTTTACCCACACGAGCTGTATTGGTTGTATCAATTTGCCTTTCTCAGCTTCCAAAGAAAACTCAAACAGTATCTTGTATACATTACGTACGAAACGTGCTAAATACTTTCTTTTTCACGCAATATTTCACTTGCCTCACTTATTCCTATATATTTATCTCCAAGAAATACCAAGCCGTACACCAAATATTGTTAATGGACTTACCTACAATTTTTATAGTAGTACTTTGACAAACATCCTTTGGAAAAGGAAATACGAAAATACTTTCACCTCATAACATATATCCTCAGAAGTAATTATGAATTCTATAGTGACATCACATGCTAGTAAATCAGAATGCAATCAGTAGATACGATCTTTTTCTCTCTTTCGATTGCCAAATACGAAACTTGGCTGTTCTTCTAATTCAAACTGTCTTTGTAAACACCGACACATTTTGAAATCGTTGATGAAGTCAGCAAAACCAGGTAATAACAGATTTCTATACCTACACTCCTGTTACACCTCCTTCCTTCCCTCCGATATGTAATTCTAGTATTTTTCATCAACTCACTTGGCTGGCACAAATCATAACAAACTCCTACTAGGGATGGGCAAAAATAACCGGTTTTATTTATAACCGGTTTTTTCAGAAGGTTAACCGAGTAAAAACCGGTTATTTTTCGACGCCGGTTAACCTGAGTACTCGGTTTTTTTTGGCATAACCGAAAAATAACTTAAGAAAAATAATTTGACTCCTGATTCCCGCACTCTCTCGCGAACCGTTGGAACTACCAGCACTTTTGCCGCTGCCACTGGATGAGGTTTTCCTGCGCCTCTACCGGCCACAGAGAACATTAAAACCGGTATATTTTGATGCAATAGAAAAACCTAGTGGCCGGTTAAAACCTAGGCCACGAGTACTCGTTGGCATAACCGATGGCAGGCGGGAGAGAAAAAACCGGATGAGGGAGTACTCGTTGGGGAAACCTATCGCTGTGGGAAGGTTTTTATCAATGGAAAAACCTAGCGGCCGGTTAAAACCTAGGCCACGAGTACTCGTTGGCATAACCGATGGCAGGCGGAAGAGAAAAAAACCGGATGAGGGAGTACTCGTTGGGGAAACCTATCGCTGTGGGAAGGTTTTTATCAATGGAAAAACCTAGTGGCCGGTTAAAACCTAAGCGACGAGTACTCGTTGGCATAACCGATGGCAGGCGGTTATGGCAGGTTACAGGTATAGGTCTTTTCAATGCATATCAACTAGTAAAAACTGTAACGAGCACTTGGTTATTCTCAGGTTATTGCAAAATAACCCGAGGAAAATAACCAAGGCGTTGGAGTAGCTATTGCGGAAGTTAAATGGATATGAAGTACATGAAATATTATATTAGTTTGCGAAAGCATGCCTGCCATGTGACCAAATTCAATAATACAAATATGAATATTGAAAATTCAGGGGGGAGCCGGTACCCCCTTAGCTGTTTATACAATCAGGATCGAAAGGATCGTAGTTCCCCATAAAATTTCGGGGGGGGGGGGGGTTGTTATGGACCCCCAAGCTTTTAATAAACTTAGTTATATTCAAGCACAGTCATGGTTAGGGGGTTCTGTCCCCCCCGGGAGGACCGTAGTCTCGTTAGAAAATCTGGGGGGTTAGACCCCCTTAGATCTCTGTTATAAATTTAGTTATGTGAAAGAATGTCTGCGACATCGGAGTGGCTAGGGAGTCTCAGGGGACCCGGCCGCCTATAAAAATTCTGGGGGGGTATGATGACCCCCCCTAATTGTTTATGTAGATTTTGTTACTTTCAAGCACGGCTGTATCTGGGGGCGTCCTGGCCCCACAGAAGGGATCGTAGTCCCCCTTAAAATTTCGGCCCCCCCCCCCCCCCCCCCCCCCCCCCCGAAATGGCCCCCCTAACTTTTTTGTTTTAGACTCAGCTACATTCAAGCACTGTCATATTTAGGAGGCCCGGCCCCCCCTGGAGTACCGTAGTACCGCTAGAAAATCTGGGGGGCGGGACCCCCTTAGCTCTCTGTTATAAATTTAGTTATGCTATATATAAAGCATGTCTGCGACATCGGAGTAGCTAGGGAGTCTCAGAGGACCCGGCCCCCTATAAAAATTCTGGGGGGGGGGGTCCCGCCACCCATATTTTATAGCGGGATTACGGTCTTCCAGGGGGGGGCCGGACCTCCTAAATATAACAGTGCTTGAATGTAACTGAGTCAAAAACGAAAAAGTTAAGGGGGCCATAACCCCCCCCCAAAATTTATGGGGGACTACGACCCCTTCTGTGGGGCTAGGACGCCCCCAGATACAGCCGTGCTTGAAAGTAACAAAGTCTACACAAAAAACTAAGGGGGTCATCATACCCCCCCAGAATTTTTATAGGCGGCCGGGTCCCGTGAGACTCCCTAGCCACTCCGATGTCGCAGACATTCTTTAACATAACTAAATTTATAACAGAGATCTAAGGGGGTCTGACCCCCCAGATTTTCTAACGAGACTACGGTCCTCCCGGGGGGGACAGAACCCCCTAACCATGACTGTGCTTGAATATAACTAAGTTTATTAAAAGCTAGGGGGTCCATAACAACCCCCCCCCCCGAAATTTTATGGGGAACTACGACCCTTTCGATCCTGATTGTATAAACAGCTAAGGGGGTACCGGCTCCCCCCCGAATTTTCAATATTCATATTTGTATTATTGAATTTGGTCACATGGCAGGCATGCTTTCGCAAACTAATATAATATTTCATGTACTTCATATCCATTTAACTTCCGCAATAGCTACTACAACGCCTTGGTTATTTTCCTCAGGTTATTTTGCAATAATCTGAGAATAACCAAGTACTCGTTACAGTTTTTACTAGTTGATATGCATTGAAAAAACCTATACCTGTAACCTGCCATAACCGCCTGCCATCGGTTATGCCAATGAGTACTCGTCGCTTAGGTTTTAACCGGCCACTAGGTTTTTCCATTGATAAAAACCTTCCCACAGCGATAGGTTTCCCCAACGAGTACTCCCTCATCCGGTTTTTTCTCTTCCGCCTGCCATCAGTTATGCCAACGAGTACTCGTGGCCTAGGTTTTAACCGGCCACTAGGTTTTTCTATTGCATCAAAATATACCGGTTTTAATGTTCTCTGTGGCCGGTAGAGGCGCAGGAAAACCTCATCCAGTGGCAGCGGCAAAAGTGCTGGTAGTTCCAACGGTTCGCGAGAGAGTGCGGGAATCAAAAGAGTCAGATTATTTTTCTCGGGCTATTTTTCGGTTATGGCAAAAATAATTTAATTCTCAGGTAAATGGCATCGAAAAACAACCGGTTTTTAATTTTCTTATCTAATAAAAAACAAGTAAGACTCTACGATAAACTACACCACGAAGAAGGAAGACGAAGTTCAAAAATGCGGTAGGTTTTTTTAAGAATAGAAGATATGCAACACGCAATGCTTTAGGTTATATAACCTGAATATAACCGGTTTTTTTCGTCCGGTTATTATACTCAGGTATTCTTATCACTCAAAATAACCGGTTAACCTAACACCGGTTTTTTTCTCATAACCGCCCATCCCTAACTCCTACGCCGGCACAAATATTGCATAACTTCAACATTTTCAGGGGTTTAGCACACGATCTCCGACTGCAGTCCATAGAATAGACAATATTATTTATTGGATGGTGATTATTATCAAACTTGAGATGTTTGTAAGGATTTCGTAGCGAATACCGTAGAATAGTGGTCCGTTCCGGATATATCACCGGTCTTATGGAAATATTTCACTTATTACATTGCTATTGTGGTGCTAAAAATATTGGAAATTGATTGCTGATATCGTAGATACGGATAAAAACGGAGGATGCTGCGCTTGGTCGATTATTTCTTCCGTATATTATCGTAGGGTTCTTCAGCATTTCAAAACATCCGCCATTTTCAACAATTTAAACTTCACGTTAACTTTTTACCCGAGGGAAATCCATGGTTTAGCTTGACTACCGCTTTAACGCTCAGATTTGGCTTAACCATCGATTATAAAACAGAATTCTGGGACTTAACCGACGCTTAGCTTAAACTCCAGTTTAACCAGACATTATAAAACCGGCCCTTAGTGTTCGGAAAAGAATGGGAGTTGCATCGATCACAGACAAGATGCGGGAGGCTCGACTGCGGTGGTATGGGCATGTGGTGCGTAGTGATGAGAACTCCGTGGCCAAAACAGCAATGCGGCTGAGTACTGAAGGACGCCGACCACGAGGACGACCAAAGATGCGCTGGCTCGACAAAATTAAGGCGGACATGAAGACCATCAACGCCACGTCAGTAGACGCCCTGGATCGAGCCAAGTGGAGAAGGCTTTGCAGAAAAGCGGACCCTGCAATAGCGCGGGACAAACGCTAGGAAGAAGTAGAAGAAGAAGAAGACTTAGTGGTGGAGACGAATATTTCCCTTAGCAACGCAGCCGATAGATTCCTGTCATCAACTTATCGATGGCTAAGTTCTAGAAAAACGTATCTCAAAATTTTGCCGGTCTGCGACCGGTACTACAAATACTGTCAATAAAAAATAAAATTCGAGCAAAAACAACTCTTTTTTTGCAGATGTATGCTTCTTTTTCAGTTTTATATTTTTAATTTCAATTAAAATTATATACAATTAAAAAAATAAATCTTTTTTTTGACTCTCCTGAAAGTCGCTATTTTTGAGATACGTGTTGTTAGAACTTAGCCATCGATATATGTACTTGCATGATCGAAAGTCACGACCTCAGTGTTCAATACTGGCATTTTTTGCGTCGGTAATCCGTCGAATACGGTGCATGCCTTGCGCTAAATCTCTCGTCACTTGTCTTTATCTGCTGTGCGTTGTCGTTCTTCTCACGCTGTGATTTATGTCTTCGATCGGGTAGTTAATCGTCTGCCCAAGGTCGCTCATATTGGACGCCTTCTCAGATAGCATTCGCGCCATATTATTATTATTCGCCCACCGCATGAGATGACACCGGCGACTCTTTCGCAATTCCCAATCGGTTGAAGCGGATGTTAAAACGCACGTGATATTCTTGCGACCGGTCACAGAATGCACCACCGGCAGAAATTTGAAGCCAGAACGAGAACGAGAAACCATATATTCACTATTTCATAACTTGATTTTGACGTACTTACAGGACCAGTTCACATCTTCAAATAAAAAAAATTCAGAACGAGTAATTGGAATTACGAAAATAAATTTTTGTGTGCTTCATCAGATAAAGGAAGCGTGGTGCCCTAGCGTCGCGTCGTAGAGCATAACACCAGGCCCCCTTACCCTGAATTTGTGAAGCTCACGTATCTGTGGTCTATTCTGAGGTTAGTTCTTCCCTCACCTAACCAAATCACTGAATAAGTGAGCATCTAGTTTTTTTTTCAGAGTTTTCTTAACGTCACATACTACAGTAAAAACGTAAGGTATTAAATAGTACGACGTAATATTTAAATTCTTTTGCCTAATAGTAGAATAGTTTATTTGATTTACGCCACAAAAGATCTGCTAACTACTTTCCCTACGTATAAATGTATTGATTTCACACTATGATTTAATATATTAATGGTATTAATACGGAAAAGCAGTGTTGAAATAAGTATCTGTCATTCTGTTCAGAAAAAAAACGCGGAAAACAATGGTGTTTGCAATTACCTCATTATTTCGCCGGGGAAGAACTTCATCCTGTATTAACTATTTTTAAGTTTGCTCATTTCAAATCATTGTCCGCCGATAAAATGACTGCCATTAATTTTCATTATTTAAGGGTGCTTTACAATTTGTTTTCCTTTCGAGTTTTTACTGATCTGTCCGCTTCAAAGGAAAACCCAGCTTTCAATGAGCGCAGATTTCAATATTTATTTACCTAACGTATTGATTTTTGCCGAAGGAGTTTTTGCTCAGAGAAAAAAGGTTCACTGCGAGAGAATCGGAATTGGAGGGGATGGAATTTGCAGGGAATGAATTTATATGAAAGCTCTTTCTTTGCCACGGCTGCCTCACAAATCTCCATCCGTTATGGATTTTTTTGGGGGAATTCATCATCATAATACCAATGCTTATTTTCTTGCTTGAAAGGGCAAATCCAATAAAAAGTGGGGCTTGAAAGAATCTAAATGCTACGCATATATTTGAATCGGTTCAAATCATTTGCTTAGAAAGTGCTTAAATGGGTTTAAGTTTTAAGAATATTAAAATGTATTTTCAACTATGTAAGCTATTTGAATTCCCTTCATCGGTGCATTATAGCCGGGGTAAGGGACTTTTTCATATTATAGCCACAGCAGGATCCTAGAAGAAGTAAAATATTAACTAATACCATACCAACATATATAAATTGCAGCCGAGAATACCAAAACAACACTGGTACAATCAAACAAAGTTGGGAGGCGAATCGCTTCTTTTCTATATCTGGCAATGTTATGTTTGGTTTGTGTGAAAAAACAAGCTTAAACCTAACCCTTCGGCAATTTAGCAATAGTAAATTTGCATAAAATATAGAGATGTCAATAAATCGAAGTAAAATAAATAATTTCAGTTTGAAAAATGATTGTTGATAATTGTTTTTTCTTAACAAAATATTTCATTATCAAAAATTACCATATTGGTATTTTTTTTACTAATTTTAGATTAATTCGCAAATGCAGAATACAAGATATTTTCTCATGTTTTTTTTCCAACCAAACACGATAAGGAACTTCAAGGGTTGTTGTTCGATAGTTCAGGGCCGAAAGTTCTCAAAAGGTGCACTACTATTAAAGCAGAGAATGAAAACCAGAGACTATACTTAGCCAAGAAAAGACTCGGAATGAAATGACTTTGGGAGACTTCCCTGGTGTTCTAATCTTATTTCGTCAAGTAATGCATGCCCAGTTCATAGCTTTCGAGTCTGTAGTGCCTCCCAAATTAGTGTTTGAAAAAGTTTTACAACCCTTTCCGCTTGCTAGCAGCAAACTTTTACCTTGAGTTTTCTTCATATTTTACATAGTTCGAGGATTGAACCTTTCTGCGATACATACCGAATGCTTGTTGCGTATTGAAATTGCGACAAGACGAGTAGAATTAGCTCCTCTCTTTCTCACTTTTTTGCCCGAGGAACTCGCCTCAAAACGCTTGACTAATCCAAGCTTATTTAGGGCTACTTCACAAATGCCCCTTATTATCATTTCAGGATGGCCTGTATTCTAAGAAATACGAGAGAAATATGGATTATTAAATATATGCACTAAAGATTTCATCATCACTAGTCCACAGTTCTAAGATTGTTTTTTTTTTGTATTTGACTGGATTGTTCTATGACCCAATCTTTTCAGACCTACGTCTTTCTTCTCCTCCACGTTCTTGTTTTTATGTTCCATATATTTTGTTCGAGGCATTAATTTTCCAAATTTTCCAACGAATCGTGCTTCAACGGTAGTCTTTATTAGGTTATCATATCTCAAATAATGGCCGATTTGGTTTTTCCATCTTCTCATCAAGGTTCACGAGACTTCTCTTTTCCACCACTATTCAATGGACGTCCTCCTTACTTACTCAGCCGATCCATTTGATGCTCATCATTATTCTATAGCACCACACTTCCAAAGCCTCCACTCTTGATTGCTTTCACTGTCCATGCCACACTTCTAAAGATGGGAATACTCAAAATGTGAGTTATGACTAAATACCATCAGTTTAATACGATACGTTAGTTGCGAGATCATACGGAAAGTGCATTTTGTTTATCGATTTACGGTTGTGGATTGGTTTTGTGAGGTTTCTCAAAAATATTCGTCGCGAAAAGATTCGTATACTTATACTAAGCTATGATCCATTAGCAGTGGCATCTGTTCCGATTTACCCAAACATAGTTATACTTATTGCTTAGGCAACCTGAGCGCTACCATCGAGATATTTAACACTGGTGTGGTACTTTATCTCATATAATACTTGATTTTCGTTAGTATAATTACAATATGTCGTGTAAATCTTCGGTCGTGATGCTTTATTGTTACTTCAGTTCACATGTGCAATTGATTTGATAAAATCTCCCTTCAAATCACGAAAATCGACCACTCTACGGCGACGCGAAGCAATATGGTAACAGACGTTATTGTCGTAGACACAGAATCAGACACGTCTCGTGATCTCAGATTTTGCACTTTCAACTTGGTCCCTTTGCGCAGTATCCCGTTCTCCCTGAGCATATTGACTCTTTTGAAACAAAAGGTGTTTGGCGGAACCACCTGGATGGCCTCTAGGTGGCTCCGTCTAACACGGGCCTCAATGGCTAGAGTGTTGGCTTTCCACCCCGTGGGCTCGGGTTCAAATCCCGAATGTGGCCTAGAATCTTCAGAGATTGCCTGATCCCTGCTTGAATGTTGTGTGGAGGATATTACAAGCACAACACTCCGTCCGTCGTATGAGATGTTAAGCCGTGGTCCCCTTGGCTCCTTTCGTTGAGAGCAGGCTAATGCCGACGCCGGGTTTCTCTCCACCCTTCCTTCCGTACCCTTCCCTCATGACGCAAATGACCTAAGCTGCCGGTCGCCTCCTTCAAATACCATACCAAGCCTCGTATTATAATACACGGCTCTTTAAGGATAAAGACTATTATCAGTGTCAATGGACTAGAATGTACATATGAGTAGATATATAAGTAGCTTAGATAACTTCGTCACTGAAAAATATACTGATAAAAGTCGATGTATCGGAAAATATATTCCTGCTTCGCTGACCCTGAGATGTATGACACACATCTATATTTAAAGTCATTCATTGGATTAAAAAAAAGTCTCGGAAACAGATGGATTCTCATGATGTTCTTTAAAATAAGTGAAAATGATACGAAGGGGCGTATTTCGAAGCTGAAGGGGACGGGATTGCGTCCTCATCCAATTATTTAAAAAGAGAACAGTTGAATAACGAGACGAGTTTGGCGAAGCATAAATGAATGCCAGTGGGCCGAAGGGAAGGGTGGGGGAATAGAGGCTTAGCGGAGCCCAGAAGGGATTTTTGAGGGAAAAATTGGAAATGAATATTTATCAGCTCGTCGGCATTCTATCCCACTTCCTGGACGTCAAAAAATTCGCCCAAGGAGCCTTGAAGTCGGTTGAGCCGCAGAGAGAAGGAAATCTTACTAAAACTTTGTTGGAATTAGCGGCTCACCTTAAGTGCGTCATTAATAAAAAAAAGCTTTTTCTGAAGAGGGGGGAGAAGTTAGGCAGTGAAGGAAAAATCGATTCCGATGAAAATCGAGTTTAAATGCAAGCTATCGAGGAAACCGAGATCGAGCCTTGATCTTCGAGTTTCGATTAAAACTCGATATTTCGACGTCATCCGTCGGATGTGTAAGACTTTTCTCTAAGTACGGTAAATTTGGAGAGGTACGGCCTCGGTCATCAAGAAAGCATCGCATTCACTGATCTTTCTAAAATATTTAGTGAAGCCGATTGGTTCCAAGCGATCCCAAAACTTTAATATGCGTGGATTTTTACTAATATATAATAATTCACGCATGTATCCTAAGCAGATTTTTTTCTGTATCTCAAATGGGTATTTTGAGTGTTTTCTGAATGCATGATAAACTTGTTTTTGTGTGATTTTTGTTTTTTTTTTAAAGAACCGTCGAAGTTTTTTAAAGAACGGTTAGAGATGATCGTCGGGTTGTGCTTGCGTGCGTGTTTTTCGCAGAGAGAGGCGGCAGCTGTGAGCTGGGAGAATTTTCTCGGGTTTCCAATCGGGTTACGGTCTGAATGATGTATTCCGACTTTTCATAGGGAGATATTTTACTCCGAAATTGATGTTAGAGATGAGATAAAAAATATTTATTTCGTCTTTGAAACACAATCACCAAGAAAATTTACAAATATACTCGGAGGCTACACAGCCTCATATGAGCAGTCAATAGATAGAAAAATGGACGTGCTAAGAGACGGAAAAAGGGTTGAGATTTCCATCCTTCGAGTCATCGCGGACAATTATCGTGTGAAAGTCATTTTTTGGCCGTTTTAGAAGCGATGGCTGGACCTGTCCCTCGAATAGAATGGAGAAAACGATCGGGTAAATCAGCACTTTCTCACTCACAACTAGACGGTTGTAGTAGATAAGTTAGCGTAGAGCTTAACTGAACTCGAAAACAATGGTAACTGATATTTGGCATCTTAGGAAACGTCCTTAAAGGGATACATCACTCATGCCTATATGTTATGTTTTCTTGACCAATTTAAACCTCTTTAAAACTTATGATATCGTCTTAAAATTTCTTGGAAGTATGAAGTACACTTTTCATCATTTTTCTTTGTTTTATATTTGTCAATTTTATATTATTAGTTAATTAGATGTATAATGTTTAAATTTGAGAAATAGGTGAATTTTGGCAGTATGTAATCTGAACATTTCGAAATGAGTATGTCAGTATTGAGATGGCGCAGAAAGCTGCTTCAGGCACCATCCCGTGGAATTCACATGATATTGAATTGTAGTATTCTGACCTGAAGATATTACACAGTGCATGGAAACCAGTGGGTGATTAAAGTATCAGTTGTCTGTAAGTTGCCTGTAGCTTTTAATATGTGCAACAAGTAATTATTTAGGTAGTTCAAATCCCAGGTGAAGCCTTCGGAGACCCACAAAATTCAAATCCTCCAAGTGCGAGGAAGCCCAAGGAAAGGAAATGGCGTCCCTATCCTGAATGTGTAAATATTATTATCGCTCGCCTATAGTCAAGTCTTAGTTTGAAAAACTTAACATATTCTGTACCATGGATACAAGTCAGCAACACACATCAGCTACTGTAATTTACTCACAGAGAAAAGGGGATAATCAATGTACCCTAGTCCACATGAAATACATGGAGTCTTTGATCCCGATGTCGTGACCAAGGTGCGATATTATGTTCAATAACATTATTTGACTCCTAAGGTACAATTCCCACCAAATGAGGATACTGAAAATATTAAACCACACTGACTTTCTTGATGGATCTGCGTGGCTTAGTCAGTCCAAATCAGAAGATCCCTTCTAATTCCTCACCTTACCAAAAGCATAATACATAATGTAATTGTGTGAACATGGCAAGGGCGAACCCAGGATTAAAAGTAGAGGGGGGTAAGCCGTGGTCGTTTAGGTTGTGACACAGAAAAGGTTAAGGAAACCGAAATTCCAAGAAAATTATGACAGCGCTTTATTAGGTTTTAAAACTACTTGCTTGAAAAAATATTTTCATATTAATTACTTTTATTAATTAAAAATTGATTAAAATTAATTATTTAATTATTTTTATCCTCTTGGGTGAGATCTATGTACACTCACCTATGCAAACCAAGCCTCGAGTTGTGAGTGAGAGTAAGTAATTGTAAAAAACACTGACTATGAGCCATAAAAAGGTAAATTTACACACTACCTCGCAACCCGCTCCAATAGGTGTGTGGCGAGGGGTGTTAGGACACCAGCCGTTAACAATAAAAAAGGAAATATTCTAACGATGTTCCGCTTATCATTTATTAAATTCGCTCGGGGGAAAACGAATTCCCACATCTATCCGTTCGGCTAAATATCTCTAATAATTTATCTTCTTTGTCGGACTTTCAAATATAGTGGGGTTCGAATATAATGTTCTCTGCGTCTCTCTGTAAGATACCTAATAATTATCAATGGCTCAAGCAATCTAAGCCTAATACGTAGATTTCAATTCTCTTGTGGCTCATCCCAATTTATTTAAAATCTTTGCAACGCTTTCTTAAGCTGTTTATGACTAAACGTGCGGCTTTGATTTACATTTTATTAAGATCACGGATTAAGTATTTCTTCGCCGGATCCCATACGCTCGCTGCATATTCAAGGAGAGGCCGGACGAGTGCGAAAAAGCGCTTCTATTTTACTTTTTCATCCGAAAATCATCCCATAACATGCTTGACAAATCCCAGCCTCCTCAGTATTTTCCAACAGATATTTCTTATAAGCGTTCCCACGATAGGTTCGAAGTTATCGTAACTCTCATACACTTCACTTCATCCTACGTCTTTATGTTGAAACTATATACTACATAAGCACGGGGGTAGTTTGAAGAACTAAGCAAGAAAAATACGCTGTACATTTGCTCATATTAAGTTCTAGTCTCCACTCTTGGCTCTGCACGTAAAAGTTGTTTTAATATGTTGATACAATTTCAAAGCCAGAGTGATCACTCATTAATAAGAAAGTTTCGTCGGAAAATAAACGTATTTGACTGCTAATTCGGGAGCAAAGGTCATTATTTATTATACAATTAACAAAAGGTGGTCGATTACATTGTGGGATGCCTGGTGTCACTTTAACCCTACACTGCATGGTGTGACATATATGGCACAGCTTATTTGATGGCTTGCACTGCGGGTATTATTCTAGATACCGGCTTGAAATTTTCAAGCCCTATTGCCTGTAGTCTGCTGAAAACCATGAAGTCCAATGGCTACCGCTACTTTGCAGCACCATTGTTTCATGTACTCATATCCATGTGAATGCGTCAAAAATTTTTTTTGCAATTTTTTAACATTTTTACTTCCTTATAAATTGTAGTTCTAGCAAACACAGGCAGCCAAAATAATTTAATTATTGATAAGATATGTGTATACTATATTTCTGGTAGTTTAAATAGCACAAAAGTATTTGTTTGATGCGTAAAAGTTGTTATAAGTATCTGTGCCTGATATGGCACACCATGCAGTGGTGGTCCCTTTTGTTTTCGAGTGATTTCTTCGTCACTGGCCTAATGATATGTATGCTACCTTTTTGTTCGATAGTGACGGTCTGATGCCAGCACCGTGATTTAGTGCACTTCGTTGCATAGCTGTGAAATATTTGTTCTGCATAATTTTTGCTTTATTTTCCCATTGAAGAGTACTTCCCGAGGTTACAAGTAGCCGAAGCATGTAAGTGAAGTGCCTCAGTGAATACTGAAATAATGTTGATTTGAATTATTCAAAAGTAATTTTTTTATGCATGGGCAATTATTATAACAGTGAGTGCACATATTTGTTGCCATTTAATGTTGACAATTTTTCGGACGGGCGAGGACTACATGGACCTGCCAAAGTTGGTTTTTTTCATGGTACCTGTGGGCTATACCTATATTATGTTACTCTTCAAACTCCATTATGGATAACAGTACTAATTTTTCCTATCCTACCCCTCCAATGTGTAACGCTGCCTCTACAAATTAAATCAGTTCAAATATCTTTGAACGACATTCCCATTACATCGATGACCCCTGTGACGTCACTAGATAGCTATTTCATCTGCGAGATGGATAAAAAGAAGTAAATTTTTTGGCATAATTAATCGTAACATTGTAGATGCAGTGGTTCAGTTACATTGAATTAAAATAGAAGATTGGCCAACATGAAACACTCCTTGCACCTTTTTGTGTTCAATTTTACAGTATTTATTACGCTTGGCGAGCAAAAAACGTAAACAGGTGCATTGTAAATGCTATGTAACTTTTAGTTGATCCCATCTCTCCATAGGTTTTTAGATGACGTCCTCCCCCAAGTTTGTATCCAATGCCTTCAAGGTTATTTGATAATACTGCTGATGCAAATATTTTTTACAGAATCAATTACAAATTGATACAGCAGCTATTGTTGATGATTTAGCAATCCCTAAAGATAGCGAGGATGGTTTATATTTCTCTAATGATGAGAAAACGTTTTGCTCTGAATCTGAACCAGATGTGACAGATGAACCGGATGTGAGGCATGAAGAGGTGCTGATAAATATGCCATCAACATCATCAATTCCTTTGATTAAAAGAAGCGGTCTTTCCAAATACCGTAATATACTGTAAAAAAAGGGACGAAACCAATCGGCGTGCTGAAGAGCTTTATTTGGGTGCAAGTGCGAATGTAGTAGTGCGTCTCTGGAGTTATATTCCACAACATAAATACCATAAGGTGTTCTTTGACAACCAGCACATATCATTGCCCTTGGTGGTTTACGTAAACACATGAGGAATTGAATCACTGGGGACATTACGAAGAAACAGAGTACAATGTCGGAAGCTCTCTTTGGAAATAGATTTGAGAAAAAAGGGACGTGGAACTTTAGAAAAATGTACCACGACAGAAGAGGATGTAGATGTGTCAGCTGTGCAATAGATTTCACTCTGCCCTCAAATTCATTGGCCAGCTGTCACTCAATCAAGTCAAAACAAAAGAAAACAACCAAAATAAAACTAAAAAGACACGAGAAAAAGAAAACATACTGCCCAAAAAGGATTATGATATATAACCATTACATGGGAGGAGTAGATCTCCTAGACAGCATGATAGGGAGATTAAAATGTAATAAAATAGTGGTAATTTCGCCTATTCTACCACCTTCTTGATGTCATTGTGATCAACTCACGGCTATTATATGGATGAATGTTCATTCATAAGCATATCGCAAAATACACATCTCTAGCAGACTTCAGAACTGAGCTGAGGATTACTCTGTGCAAAGGGGCAAGAAAATAACTTTTTGCCGGGGTCCTCCCTAGGTCACCATTCCTGACATTGCTTGCACAGAAAAGCAAGAGGGAAAAGGCAGTAATCCTCCATCCAAAGATGAAAAAAAAAAAGCTGAAGTTATGCAATCCGCAGCACAACAATACGCCATCAGTGTTCTTCATCATAGCGAGGGTGTAGAAGGGCCCATTATTTGGATTGCGGGGTGCATAATATGCAGGAGTTTTCTGGTACTTCCCGTTACTAATATCTCGAAAATTATTGAGCGTTGGTGGAGGAACAAAAACTGCATCTCATGGGTAACCATTTCCTATCACCTACCCAAATTTGAACGAGATCTGGTGGTGACACTTGAATGACTTCCTTTGCAAGTCAAGTCGTACACTATTTGTATAATTTCTCTCCTTTACTTACAATTACTGAGTGATCAGGGCCGGCGGCAATGAGAGACAGGTAGGGGGTATTCGCCTGGTGGCCTGGATCAAAAATCGATTTAATTATAAATTTGACTGAAAGCAAGTATTAAAAAACTTATATAAGGTACGTATGAAATAACCTGAAAGTGCCTATATCTCGTCTAAAGTGAGTAGGGGGTGGGGGGATTTAGGATAGGATTTAGTGGCCCGCATGCATCAGTAACCCAGGGGCCCATGAAAGCCATCACCGGGCATATATGATATCATTTAGTCTTTTAAAGAGGTAATCTGTGCTTTACATAGGTTTTTGAAAGCACTAATAAAATTGGCTGACCACTGCATGGTGTGCCATATATGGAACGGCTACTATTTTGCAACTTTAGTTCTCAAAATTTTGGAAAAAAATTTTTTCATTATTTTTTCCATGAACATAAGCTTAATGTACGTACCTATGATTTATTTCATCAATTTTGAAAAAATCATGCAGTGTAGGGTTAACTGCATCAAAGGTCCGAAACTACTTCTGGCTTATGATTACTCATAAATTCGCGTATCCTGTTGACTACTGTTTGTTTAAACGAATTGACTGTAATTTTTATATAAGGTTTTATGTGAGGTACCGTATGGAAAGCTTTCTTAAAATGGAGAAATAATGCGTAAACTTGTATTTTCGATTCACATGTAAGAACGTCATGAATAAAGAGCGCGAGCTGCGTTTTTTGCATGTCTTATCTTTCCAGAAACCGCCGAAAATGTACTGTTGCGTCTCTTAATATTTACTCTGAAATTGTGAACAGAGATTCTATTCATAGGTATAATGCGACCAATGACACGTAAGGAGTCGATATGTGCTAAAGGATGGCAAAGAGATGTATGGAAAGTAGGAAGAAGCAATGGAGGTGACGTATCCCGGCTGCGGATGTGATAAATAGGTTCTTGTCGCCAGAAACAGAATGGGAGGGGTTGAATAAGCGATTGAATGTATGGGATGAAATTTTGTTTGAATGGATTCTCCCCATTCAAGTTTCGCTGGTCTTCAGAAGAGGAAGAAAAACTAATCGAGAGTTGGAAACTTATACACAACTTTTCGGACTTATTTCTTATTTCCAGCAATTTCAGCGGAGATTTGTAAATGAAATGTTCTCAATTTCGCGACAAAGTCGTGATAACAAATGCGGTGTGTTTCGCGAGGAATCTGAAAAATTTGTCTAGAGGAAGGACGGACATATTCAAGTATATTTTTACCATGAAAATGAGGCCGAAATGCCTTCGTTGGCAAAATACAGGGTTATCTTAAAAGAATGGTGCGGTTTCAGTAATTCATAGGAAGAAGTAGGGATAGGGAGGTAGATTCCTGCTTCAGTGCCTTAAGAGGGCACTTCAAGTGCAGCACTCTGTCCGTCGCATGGGACGTTAAGCCGTGGTCCTTTTTGTGCCTTTCGTTAGACTTATGTAAACGTCAGATTTGTCTCTTGTTGAGCAACTAAGGGCGTTCATATTGAAGTTTAATAATTATAAATAAACTAATTGAGGCTGCAAGTTCGAAAAAATGTAAACTGCAAGTAATGCTCATGTTGTAACCATGCTCAAAACCCAACCATTCTATTATGGCAACCCTGTATAATGCAAATCCCATCCCATTTCGATGTTACAAAAAAAAACATGAGGAACTATTTAAATTCAGTGGTAATGTGAAAATTTAATTTTCTGCGCCGGGATTTCCTCTCTAGTAAATGGTTCAAGTTTCAATTATTAATTAGAGTCATTTGTGAATGATCAGATCCTATGATGTCAATGCATTTCTTATATCTTAGGCTGCTACTGTGGTGTGAACATTAAAATTTTATATGCCTAATCACTTTCAAAAGTCAGTCTCCACGGTCAGCTCAAGGAGTTCCGTTTATTGTTATTGACCTCGAAAGTTTCGCATTGCTTTGTTCTTATTGGCTTTACAGGGTCCGTTTTCCAACATCCCAATGCCCAAGAGTTCCTTATCCTGGCATTTTCGCTTCGCATTAGTATTTTCGCTCTGGCTCTGAATGAGCTGCTATCATCCCCGAGTCTTGAAGGAAGTCCACTACGAAAATCCCAATTTCGCAGTTATGCGATTTTAACGCTGAGAAGTTTTGTTTTGTCCTCCATAATACAAAGGCAATATGTGTAATAGGAATTTAAGTAAGGAAAATCTGAATGTAAAGCTGACAGAAGACTCTTAATGCAACTTTAAAATCGCCAATATTTAATTTAAGCTAGGTTATTCACAATTATTATAATATTTTTCTATTTATTAAAAGGTATCCGCAGGAATTTTATATCGAACTTAAGGCGCGTTAACTCATTGATCGGCTTAAAAAAACTAAAAATTACGATTTTATCAATTTCATCCGATAAGAGCATATCCAACTGGTCATCCAAATACGGCGTTTATCTGCATTAGGTGGACGTATGACTTCCGCTCTACCGGTGTCTAATCACGATGAATTAGTTGTAATTATTATTATTAAAAATTGTAACATTTCGACCATGTGGACGGGTGGTTACATAGAGCGCAAACATATATGAAGTCCAAAATACAAAATACACATTGCTTAATACAAAATTACAAAAAAACCCTGACAATTCAATTTTTTCAACCTGTCATAAAAATCATCTGTGAAAATACTTTTAAAATTCCTTCTCAAATTAAAAAAAAATATTTTGCGGTCGTTGTTGATGAGGTCTCGGGAATGGGAGAGGAAACATTAGCCATGTTAAAATTTTGACGCGGGTTACCCCCAAAAGCAAAATTCATTTTTTCCAAAATATTTAAAGTGAAAAAAAAACTTAAAAACTCCTCAACAGAACAATGTCGAAGTGGTGCGCAAAGGAAAGACGCGAGCGGTCAATTGACCACCCCTGGTCATTTTAATGTTATCATTAAACAAATTTTTACAAGTCGACCATCAAGTCCAAAATACAAAATATATGGTGCTTAATACAAGATTACTAGAAGGTCCTCACAATTCAATTAGTTTCAACCTCTTCATAAAAATCCGAGTATTTTCTGGGGAGGGTTTGAATATTTCCTCGGGTAAATCATCCCAGTCTTCTATTCGTTGGTGTATGAAAGAAAATTTTGGCTTATATTATTTGAGAGATTTGATCATTATTTGAGAGATGTGATTATGATTTTAGAGATATGATTATTATTTGAGAGATGTGATTATTATTTGAGGAATATGATTATTATTTTATAGCTGCCTCGGGGGCTCTATCTAAAAATTATGATCCTTCCTCATCAAATAACTAGGTCCTTCTAATCTCTCTGATAGCTCCCTCGACGAAGGATCACCAACGTATTCAGATAAAATACCCTCACAGATACCCTTAATTAGTGCTTCTCTCCTCCTTGGCTCCAATGATATCCGGCCCAAAATTTTGAAACACTTGGCTTGCTTCGAAAAATTCTCATTGCAGATTTTGCAGATAAGCTCTGAACTTATGTCAGCTGTTTGATCTCTACTTACAGATGAGGATCGCAAAAACATTCATTTAAAAATTACAAAATCTCCTTCATAATTCCAGGGCAAAGATATGAAGCGTTTTCATCACCTTCCTCTATATCAAATTTGAAAATTTCAGCTCACCATTTTCTCCGTTGCAAATATTTTATCTTTGAGATACAGGCAGGTATTGAAAAAGCCTTCCTCTATATAACCTAAAAGTTTCAAGTTGATAATATAATGTGTAATATTTCGAGCTCGCTGCGTGAACGGCGGTTAAATTGCCATGAATTGCCTTTGGTAAAAAATTCCTCGGAATGGGAATCGAACTACGGTAAAATTGCCGTGGAAAAAAAAACCTGGATAGCGTAGTGGTGTGCGTAATAGTCTTGTCAATGGTCCGGGAAGCCAAATGTTCGTGGTTCGATATCCGGTCCAAGAAAGTTTTTTCTCATGGCAATTCATGTAGAATGATAACTCAAGTTTAAATGATTAAACCGTCACCATAAAAAACACTAAAATACGACCGGTCGAAAAGGAAAGATACGTCCTCTAAAGTACTGAAAAGGCCGAGTATTCCGAACAGCCACCACCTCAAGAGTGAAACGATAAGAATTAAAGTGCTCCTGGAAATTCTTCCTCCCTCCGTTATAAACCCACTAAGCAAGCGGATTTGAAACTCAAGTTCCATCCCAGGACACTAATCACCGTCCATTACGGCGGCCGAGCAGAAACGAATGGCCTGCGGCTCTGGAAAGGAAAAACCCTTCTGGTCGGAAAAAGCGGTCCAAGAGCGGAGTGGGGCCTTTTTTTGGGCACTGGAGCCGGAACATGGACACAGCAGGAAATGGGAGGGAAGGGGGGAGTCGTTCTTTGAGAAAATGAGGATCGAGGCTCCTCGCATCCGCAAACAGATCCACCATTTCACAAAAAGCCCCTCCGCACGCGCCAGGGAACATGCAAACCCCTTAAACCACCCCTTTACACCCTCCCCCTGTTCCCTTACTTTATATGTTTTGCTCGTTCCGCGCGTCTGAATTTCAGGAATAAGAGGAAATTCGTGTGGGAGGAGGGCTGCTTAGCTCGGAGGAAATTCGCATCAAGGGCAGAATGCGAGGAAGGGCTATTTAAGTTGGTGGGACAATGATAGGATATTTAATACGAGCCGGTTAAAAAGGTATTTACGGGTCTTCTTAAATATTTGTTGGTGAAATTGGCTTTTTATAGTCGTTTCACAGTTATCATTTACTTAAAATAGCCATCTTCATTAACATAACATGACGGAATTGGGAAAATTGTGAGGCAATGTGTCACTTAGGCAAAAAAAGCAGGACAATGATGACCGCACATACACCACCCTCGCAGTGAGACGATGAGAAATACACTGCTCTGAATATTCTTCATTTCTCGGTGTCTTTTTACTGGCGTTTTCTCAGTAACATCATGTTAAATAGCCTATCATGGCGGAATTGCAAGGATTGTGACGCAAATTGTAGTTCAGGAAAAATAAGTGGGACATTGATGGGACTGCATGCAAGCCGGGTTTAGTTTTCTATAGCTAAGGTCATTTTAAATATTTTATCATGAAATTGGCTTTTTGTTGTCGTTTATTAAGTCATGTACTCCTTTGGAAATGAAAATACCCAAATAGTGCAAATTATGAGGAAACGCGTCATTTTCATAGGAAATTGTTTTTTTAAGACAAAATTATTTCACAGACTACAATCACAATGAACCATTTACGGGCAATGTTTCAGTTCACGGTAAATATCTTATTTACCTTTCATTTTTTAAAGATATTGTCAATTGAAAGTAAAAATTTTCCATTGAAAATGCGTCAGGTCAAAAAATGATATCATGTCACAATGTAATCTTGCAAAAAAGTTTGACTAGAAGTCGAATTGGATGATTTTATATTTAAAAAATGCCAAAACTTAAGATAATTCGAAATAAGCAATTACATTCAGTTGTATTATTGATAATAATATACATAAAGTGGAATGTATTTAGAGACAGAAGAGAGGGTGGGGGAGGAGTTATACAGATTGATAGAAGGGAAAGGTTGATTGCCAGCGAGGCTCGACAGCGACGTTGAAATTTGTGATTAATAAAAGTCAATATTGACTCTTCCTGGGCCTTATAATTACTTTCTTCGAATTATTACCCGTCATCCTATCTATTCAACACACAAGAACACACGAACCCAGCTAAAATATCTACGGTGCGTATCGTTTCGGAGCAGTAATTTTGCATTCCCCCTTTTCCATCTCCATAGCGACTTTGTTGATGTTATCGATCGTACCTGTGGAGCGCTGCCATGTTGCACATGCGTAAAAGGTGGGAATTTTACCTATAATAATAATGCACCCAGCAACCCAGCTGAATTGACAGTTATCCATTGGCCAAAATCACTCACTCAGCCATGAAACCCAAATAAAAATCAGTATTATTTAATTATTTGTAATTATTATAATATTTATTTATAATTTTTATTATTGTTATTGTTATTTTTATTGATGCACATGTGAATAAATGGTTAACTGAGTTTAGAATTGTGCTTAATCACAGTGTTATCCTAATGCTTAGGTTTCTTTTTGGAAAAAAATATTGTTTGTTTGACATTATTGTCATAATGAATTATCACCTTAGTTTCTTGTAATTAGTGTGTTATATCAAAGTGTGATTTTTTTCTTTTGTTGAAAATATTGTTTTGCTGAATTGTTTTCATGCTAATGGCGATCTGCATAGGATGCATTTGTCTGAAATTCTATTTATTTATTTCTTTTATTCTATTTATGTAACAATGCTGAAAATGTTGAAAGTTGTACATCTATTTTCTCATGGGTCTCACGAAAATAAACGAAGTTATTATTATTATTTATTATTATTATAAAAGGTTGCTTTGGTTAGGGAGGATAGAGGTCACCCAATACTTGGTAACTGGCGTGTGAAGTTTACACATTCAGCTTAGAGGCGCCAGTTCCCGACCTCACATTTCGAGGTTATTTGATCTGGGGCGTCCGAAGGTTTCAGCCGGGATTTGAACCCGAGGCCATGCTACCAGAAGCCAAGCGTTCTACCCACTGCGTTAACTTGCTCCCATTGTAGCAAAAATATTTCGTTTATGGGATGACTTGACTGCCGCCTAGCGTTTATTAAAGCCCTTTGGTGGTCGAGGAAAAAAAATGCTATAAATATCTGTCCGGCGAAATATCTCTCTTATTTCTTCCTTTATATCGGACCTAACAATATAGCAGGGCTCTTAGATGATATCGTATCACACTAAAAATAAATGATTAACTACAATGTAACGCAGATCACTGCAAATCATTTAAGAAAGAATAGAACAGGAGTATAGAGAAAGAACATCGTAGTGTTCTTAGGCCAGAGTTACGCAATATTATATCTTACGCAAGTCGGTGTACACGAGCAAGTACCCATGGTCCTGTGGCTTCATATGATTCAGTAGGGATGAAATTCAAATGAATATAAAAATCGTAAAAAAATCATTAAAAAAATAAATACTATTTCGTTCTCACCATCTCATTGGTTCCTTGACACATACTGTAAAGATGTTCATTCAAGGTACATATTTTACTTCTGTCATCAGTAAAAGGTAGTAATTACAAACTCTAATTAACTAAAAAAAGAGAAAAAATCTATTTTCTCAAGCTGTGCAGTGCAAGTGCCAAATCACATACACCTTGCCACGCTATAATCAGCCAAACATTTTATTACACCCCGTGTGAATGAAATAACAGAATTCAGAAACCTGGACTGCTTGAATAGAAAACTTTGAGAATGAAAGTGATTTCAATGCTTAAATAGAGGGTATAAGAAAGTCATGACGTCATTCGAATGATGGAATTAAAAATGTGTATCACTTAATGAATTTTCGCGAGAGGTATGATTTTATTTGTTTCTCGTCGGATTTTCCCGCATTCATGCTAATCAAGCGGATGTCCAGAGGGCTTAAAGAATCGAGAGGTGAGTTTCAATTCAAATGCAGTCACCCGTGGCAATGACCCTCATCCAAGTGACAGAGGGCGTTTGGATATTGTGTCCCTGTTGTGGGGGGCCACCTTCAGCTGTCCGATATCCGGCAAGAGCGATTATTTGGCGGCGGTGCATTTGACAGCGACAGGAGCGATTCCTCATGTGTTGATCACCCCCATTTGTCCGTTTTTGATGCGGTCAGCCAAATGCGAAACCTCATTGGGACAAAAAGGCTTTGGAAGGGAAACTTAATTTTTAAAGAGGATAACTGCTAATCGCAGTTGCCCCTCCTTTTCTGCTAAAGGTCATCATTCTGCATGAAAAAGAGACGCCCTGCCATTTTCGTATACCACTGTCTTCATTTGCCAAAAAAAGAATATAAATCATTTTGGATCCGCTGCACATTTTCAACATATAGTCGAACGGGCGATTATTGGCATTTGTTCTGCAATAGAATTGGAATGATCGCCATAAAATTATATTGTTAATCATTAACTAGTGAACATGTAAGATGTTCCAATGCTCTCGTTCCAATGCTAAGTAACCTAAAATCACAGAGTTCCAAATTGCTGTACGTGTGATCAATCGAATGCTCTTTACTCTTCCTATTTACGGACATTTTCACTCGTTCAGTGACTCAACCTGAAGGATGGTTTGGATATGTATATCCAGAGCTCTCGTCAGACATGCACATACGTGAATTTTTCAATTTCAGAGCCAGGACTGACTTACTTCCACTCTTCACGTAATACTCTTCAAAGAAATTGTTTAAGGTGTCGGAATGCTTCACCCGGCAGATGGACCTTAGACCTTGGCTCAGCTGCCAAGCTATCTACCCACTAAAGTGCCGGGCTACCTATTCATACATGAATTACTTATGTTTTTAATTAGTTGACGTTTGATATGAAATTCTTGTGAATATTGAAATTTTATTCTCTATACGCTCTGTTAATTATCTTTGGAAGACTTAAACAATGTACTTTCATGTTTAATACTTAAAGGAAAGTCTATCATAAAGAATGAAGAGTCGGAAATGAATAGTTGACCAATTGCTCATGAAATTCTAATGAATATTGGAATTTTATTCTCTCGTCGCTGCGTTAATCATCTTTGGATCTTCGGAAGACTTAAAAATATGTCTTCACGATTGACATTTAAAGAAACGATCTGCAATATGATTGAAGACTCGGAAATGGGTAGATGACCTATTGAACCCGGTATTCTTATAAATTTTGGATTTTTTCCATAAGCTTTGTTAATTATCTTCGGAGTAATTAAAATATGTCTTCACGGTTAACATTTAAAGTTAAGTCTTCCGAATGAAAAGTCGGAAATGGGTAGATGGTCTATTGAGCCTGGAATTCTTATAAATTTTGGATTTTTTTTCATATAGGGTCTGTTGATTACCTTCGGAAGACTTAAAAAATGTCCTCGTGATTAACATTTAAAGGAAACGATCTCCATGGCGAATGAAGAGTCGGGCATGGATAGACAAGGATTAGGGCCACGTAGCTGTGTGGCATGCGGCTCAAAAGGCCCATTGATCTTTCTGCATGACTGTTTTTTATGACGGAGGGTGGGACGGGGAGGTTCAGCGGAAGAGATGACGGCAGCGCTTGTGTTTGTGCGTTTCTCCGTCAGAGATCTTTTTTGTCTTTGCGCATTTCGTCTTTCGACGCTCATCCTTTGTCTCTTTCTCATCGATTGTCTTTCTTCAAGAGGCACGAATGTTTGAGCGGCTCTCATTCCGGTCTCGCGGTGATGAAGAGTTCGAAAGTTGAGAGAAAGAAAACTTTGTCGAAGATACGCGTCTGATCAGATTCTTCAACGAGACAATGTGAAGACCGAGACCTCGCGTGTGCAATTTGTTGAAAAATTTACGGACGTAATGTTTTTCTCTAATAAGTTTACCCACGAAAAATCGGATCAGTACATATAACTGCCCATTATTGCGCTTCCTTGAGCTATAAAAAAAAGAATGGCACTGATAAGTTTTCTAATGGAAACTCTACGTCATATTATAAACTATTTTGTGTTACATAAAACAGGTTAAATACTAAAACTGGTTTGAGACAATAGTAAAAATAATATTGAGTTGAGTGCAAAACATAATGACTTGAGGAGAAGCGGTTATGCAAACAACTGGGTTGTGGAGCGTTACTGAATTATAGCTGCAAAAGTCCTCTACATAGATAGACTCGCTTTGCTCGCTGGGGGGGCTCTGCCCCCCCTAGGCCCCCCCGAAAAAGGCCTGCGGCCTGTTATGCTCACTGTGGGGGGTCTTACACTTTTTGTTTGCTACTTGTTACTTAAGGATCGTTTACTTTTAAGCTGGCTAGCTTAGGTATAAGCGATATTTCCACTTTCACGTAAAACGAGCGCATGGTACGTAGGCTACAATATGAATGTAAATATTTATAAAGAGAAACGTTTTTCTGAGGGGCTAAAAAAGTAAAATAAATTTCTACGATTATCTCTAAATTATTCAATTCAAATACAAAAAACGTTGAGACCACGTTCCACTGTAACATCCAATGCATACGTAATATCATAACATAACGACTTTACGAATTACAATTAAAAACACGTTTATTAATTATTTTCCACAAAACTCAACCAAATTATTTATATACGAATAAGATGTAACAGCTGTTCCCCTTCGTAAGTGAATTACGTTGGGACTGAATATCAATATCTAGAAACAAATGCGTCTTAGCATGAATTGGGGCTAGTATAACGAATTTTATCGAAATATTATTTATCGTGATCGCGAATGATTTCACTTCAGAAGTACCTCTATTTGAAGTTTTAATGAATCGGGATACACAGATATCTCAGCTTTAATAGCCAACGCAATGCGCAATAAATCTGGTGAGTAACGGGTCACAGCCTTTGGTGTACAAGACATTGTGAATGTCAAGATTTCGATAATTTTCACAGTTGAATAACTTAGTCACTCAAGGAAACGTGATTTTCGCAAGACAAATAATTGAATAAGAAATACCTTTATTTGCACGTATCTTACATATTGTATTATTCACTGCCTATTCACTCCTGCAGCTCACGGATAACATTGGACATTAAAAAGGACATTAACGGGAAAAAGAACGTAAACAAAAATAAAAAGTTATCACCATCATAAAAAATGAAAATAAAATCATTTTTACCAACCTATATCATGTAAGACTTGTTGGAAAGTCTTTCTTCTACAATCGTGTATCGCCAACAAGATACGAACTATTGTCAAATTGGCATTTAGTGCACTTGTTAACTTTGATATTAATAACCACCACACTTTCGATGTAGTATATCAAAAATTACAACTAACTTGCTACCTTAAATTTCTCCGCTTTTCATTTGAATGCGCTTTGATTTAAACAGGTGTTTGTTCTTGCGGAGAGAAGACGCAAAGAAATAGACACTTCAAATATTACTTTCTTAATTTCCTTCCTTATATTTATCAGTTTTTCGTTTTAATTCCTTTATCTTCTTTCCCAATTTAGCTCCTCTTGTTTGCATAAACAAATATGTTGCTATGATTGTTCGTTTGTATGACTGCCGCGCCGCCATTGGAATTTGGTGGCCATTTTTTGAACTAATCCCCATACTCAATTTTAGATGAATAGACAGATAAATAATTGTAAATTTAGTGTTTTCATAATTTTTCCTGGGGTTTCAGATAATTTTAGAGGGGGTCTTCATCAGACTTTTTGCCGTATCTCGTCTCGTTCACCCCAAACATTTGTATAGGTGAGTGAATGAATGAATGAGTGGTCGTTAGGGGATTTTTATTATATATAGATAAATACCAGCTTCGCTATAAGATACGTATGTTTGTCTAAGGTCATTAGAAATTTTAGTTGTTCCATTTTCCAATGCAACTAATTCAGGAATATCATCCGCTCTTCTTTCCGTCCACCTGCCTATCTACGAATGTTTCCATCAGACCATCATCTGTCATAATGTGGCCAGTTAAATCGTTGCGTCTTCTCATTAAGGTTTTTAGAAGACTTTTCTTTTCTCCCAGTTCCTCATAATATACTCGGTCGATACATTTAATCTTCACCACTTGTTTTAATGTAGCACCATATTTTGTATGCTTCCACTCTTGACTCTTTTGAACCTGTCCACGTCGTACGTGCCAACTTAGTTCCCAAAGAGAAACATGTCCCAAAAATATCATCTAATGGATTTTTTCCTCACTTGTATACTATAATTTTCAGCTGTAAGTAGAATCTCCTATTTGTAGAAGGCCCTCCTCGCCTGCAGAAATAGTCAATAGAATAGCAGAGGCTAGGAATAGCATGATCCTTTAACATGAAAATTTGTGAGTTTACAGAGCGATATTTTTCCTGACCATGTTTGTCATGTGATTGGCATTCACTGTTGCACAGCGCTTTGATGCTAATTTGCTAAGCGATCGTTAATCATTACTAAATGGAGGATAAATGCTAGGGTGATAGACTTTCAGATGAGGTACACGTGCAGTTGACAACATTTCAGATAGTTTAATGTCGGACTCATTTATTACCACTTGAAAAATTTGCTAATTCAACACGAATGTCATTCTTAATGCAATTTTTACGATCATATTCTACCATTAAGGGCAGCAATTATTTATCCTTAATTAAGCTTCCATTTAAATTGTAGTAAATTAAATTGATTTCGCGAATAAATTGTTCCACGCATTAAATCCCGTGTTTCCATAACTAGAGCGCAGAGCACGCGGATTTTCGAAATAGGAAATCATCGAGACGGGGGAGCTCTTAAAGATGCGCGCTTTCCCAAAAAATACCCTTTTGAGTTGCGAAAACTCAAGATATTTTTAATCCCAAGGTTCGGTGGGAAGGAGAACCTCTATAAAACGGATCGGGATCACAGGCGATTTTGGTAGAGTAATTAGGTACGTCACTTCAGCTGCCATATTCAATCGTGGACACAAGACATGAGATATCAATACGAAGAGTCGATGACGTAAAACTTAGGCAGGCGGTCAGTTAGTCTATTCACTCACTCAGTGATTCAACCTGAAGGTTGGTTTGGATAGATGAGGGTAGAGCTCATGTCGAACTAAGCCACAGACATGTGTAGTTCACAATTTTAGGGTAGATGGGGGGGATCCCTATCCCCGGGCCACCTCGCATTTCGTTGATTTTGATTGGGGGTTGCTGAATGCTTCACCCGAGCTTTGAACCCGGGAACCATGGATCAGCAGCCTAGCGCTCTACCCAATGGGCAAAAACGCTTCCTAAGTAATAAATATTAATTTTGAGATTGAAAGATTTCCAAAAATGCTTTAAGTTCAATATAGGACTGGTTTCAATAAATTTTGTATTGAAGTCAGGTCTCTGAAAAAACTTTCTACATGTAGGCAAGCGGATTCGTGCTTAAAATATTATGAACCGAATGGGCATTGATTCTCTCAATAAATTGTGTCGTCTCTCGGGTTTCCCACCGTATTAGCCACTCCATTTCTGCCGACATTTCGATTTAATACTTTTTCGTCGTCCTCAGGGCTGGTTGATGATCAGCCTTGGGGCTCATCCATCACCATTGACCAGAGGTCCATCAACCTACCGTAGGACGGTGAAAAAGTATTTAACCGAAACGTTGGCAGAAATGGAGTGCCCAGTCCGGCATTCACGGCCACAATTCGCCGGGAAATTCCAAAATCATATCCTTCTTAAATTGTGTTGTTATGAGAAAGTCATTGTTACATGAGTCTTTAACTTTAAACGATGCGTTATGGCAGCCATGGTAAATAGGGAGCGTGGTAGGCAATTGTTTGGAGCGTTAGGCTCCTGGTCAAAAGGCCCCGATCTCGAGTACCGGGTGAGGTAGTCGGTCAAATCCAAACCAAAAACAGTATCAGGTGGCCCAAGGAAAGGAAATGGCAATATGTGAAAAGCAGGTATATGGATGTGTGAATTTTACACGCATCTAGCTTATACTGGGGAGAGCTCTACCCTCTAGCCTTCGGGTTGAATCACCGAGTGAGTGATAATTTTGGATATATGAATTACTTAGAGATGCCTATTTAAATTGCGAAAAGTAACCATATCAATATGAGTTGTCACAGAAGTCAGGTTTGTTGACTAGAGACTGAAATATACTCAATTAAAAGACTTATTGCCCAGCAAAAGTTTTTGCTAATACACTCTATATTTCAATTAACCTAAATAAGTGTCTTGAGTTTTTTATGAGATTAAAAAATCTCACTAAATATTTATATAGCATAACCCAATTGATAACGATCAAGCGAACTGTAATCTCCGTTGTTGTATTCTGAATTGCTATCGAAGGAAATATTGTCGAGCCAGAGGTAATTATGGCTGGAAGCAGCATCAGATATTTTGCGAGGCACCCTTTAGCTATATCGACGAATAAGATCAAAATTAATTTGCCTGCTGTTGCGGTCGGATGACACTACTGTTGGCTAATGTTTTGCGGATTTTCTGCGATCCTTGACGGAGCATGTTAAAATGTTAATTTATTTCAGAAGCAAAAACATTTCAAGATACGGCCTTTGTTGTTCCGCCAGGGGCATAATTACTCTCGCTTCACCGTGTGCTCAGCAGATGGCTCCACCCGTCGTGTGTTGGCGTGTATTTCTTCTCTACCCGCCACCCGACCCCTCCCTTAACCCTCCCAACATTTCTTCCTTTCGCTGAGCGCTGAGGTTTGCTCAGGACCGCAACAGCCCTTTGATCTCGCCGACTCGTCTTTTTACTCTAGTCTGCATCACGGCATTCGGGCCGTGCTTTTATTTTCCTTTGCTATTTATTTCGACGATTGTTTCTCTAACTGACATCTTCAGATGTATAATACACGAAAAACGTGATCAAAGCTTCAATTTCCCATTTTTTTCAAAATCGTCGTTTGAAAAATTTAAGAAATAACATGTTTTTTTACTGACGGAGAGATAGGCTCATGAACCGTAGAATGATCCGTCATTACTCAAATCCCTCTTTGATTTATCCAGAGTGAAAACAAATTTCTTTCTCATTAGCACTAGAATTTGGGATTTAAACGACTAAATTATGGAAATTGCAATGGTAATCTCGTTTTCAATATTGATGTCATAAAAATAAGGTGGTTTCCTATTTTGTTATTGCCTAAATTAAAAGATTATTACTCCTGTAGTACGCATTTCACGCTTTTAGATTTTTAAATCACGATATAAATTTTTCGCGTTTCAATGAAAAGTTAAAAATTCAAGCGCACGAAAACGCGACGGCTAAGTATGAAGCTCGGCTGCCGGCGAGTGATGGTGCTAGGCTCTGAGCGCCGCTACTATGCAGGCTTCTAGCAGGTAGAGCTTGGCTTAAATAAGGATTAATAATACCCTATCAAACGAAGGAAACTTTCCGGCCATAGGCAATTTTTATAGGTGATTATTGATTGATTGATTGATTGATTGATGTTTCCCTTAGCTTTTTGCCGCACGTATGCATTGGTAATCTCATACGATGTAAAACTCCTGACTACTCGTATAGCATCTACGCCCCTGTGACGTCACGTGGAGTGGAATCGCATGGGCGCCAATCTGGCCTTTTTCTGCAATTGAGGTTAAAATTGACCATTAACATTGTCTAAACTGGGATTTCTAAAACGAAATAATTTGTATATTATGAATACACTAATGGTGGGTAAGGAATCGCAATCAATGCCTTTCGTTTTCTTTGATGAAGGAAACTACCGTATTAACAGGGACTGCGCTTTTTATGTAAGCAAGGATGCTGGATTCCTATCTGGTGGATCCCGGCATTGATAGGCATTATTCAGAGATTGGCCGATCGCTGCTTGAGCATTGAGAGCACTTCAACTGCAACTCTCCGTCCGTGGGATTGGGCGTTAAGCCATGGTCCCCATGGCGCCTTTCGCTTCGAGCAGGCCATTTCCAACGCTACGTTTCTCTCCTCCATAACTTTCCTATCCTTGCTAACGAAAATAATATCCTAAAATGTAGGTTGCCTCCTTGAAAACCATACTTGTTCGTCTATTTGGTATTTGGTCTTCCTTTGGTCGATTACACACGTAATTCGTCACACCTCACTGGGCTCTTACAAGCTACTTAGCTGAGCTATTGCTACCTAACCAGCAATTCATAATAGAATAAATTACCAAGGAACCGATATACTGTAGTGGCATGCGCATCTGCATTCGCTTATGTTGCCAGGGTAATCTTATGTTTGCGTTGTCAGGAAAAATAAATCAAAACATATGTAAACTTGAAGCATCACAATTTTTCCATTGCATTTGAAAACAAATTCTTTTTCAAAATAACGTATTTCTTAAATTTTGACGGTATTTTATCATTTTAAGTCACCATTTATTTCTTTATTTGGTCATTTTTTAAATTTTTTCTCTTTTTCCATATTTATCAGCAATACTAAAAAATTCCAATCAATCAAACTAGAAGCTTTTTCGTTCCACATTTAACCGTAGATTGCACCCCAAAATTTAGAGACTCTGGAAATCATTGGTATTGTAGTTTGTGAGAATGATCTTTTACGAATGGAACAGGAGGCGGTTACCATGGCATCGAAGGGCGCCGGCGACCTATTTAGAAGTGCTCGCGACTCGTGGTCAGGTCGCCCTCGAGTTTTTTTTTTTAATTTCCCTTTTGAAAGGAGGCTCCCCATGGGAAATATTCGTTGCGCTCCCGAAGCCGAGATCACAGAGTTTGCGTTGAGTTCGGAGTCAGCGATTCCGTCTTCGACTTTGCCTCATGCATAATGCACGACCAGTTCGCCTGAGCTCCACCAGACTTCGCTCCGACTGCCTACGTATAGTTTGCGTTTGTTGGATCTGAACTTGAGATAAAAGTGCATTTTGCGCGAGGATCTTTCGAAATTCCTTCTCAATCCAATACTTTTCTTGATACTTTTCAAGATGACTCCAGCTAAAGTACTTCTGTGCCACTCAAATCATCCTAATTTTTGTGAACAAATATTGGATGCATCTTGATACTGGGGCTTCGATTTTTGTAATCCCTTCTTGATATTCGAAAGGAAAAAGAAACAGTTTTTGATTGTCACTCTGATTCTCTTTAAATGCTCAAGTTTTATTTGAGAATGATTCGAATCACGGTAAAATGTCGCTAGAAATACTAAAATCAGTCTGTGTAAATTGAAAATCGGCGACAAAGGGAGTATATTTTTTATTGAGCCCACCATTTATTGTACTTCATCATTCCTGAGAGCGTTCAAGGCCGTGTGGAAAGAAACTCGCATTTACCAATGACGTAGCTCAGTACAGGTTGTTTAAGTTGCCGTGGGACATACGTCGTGACCTGATAATCTCTCGTTTGCCTCTAGCGGATAAAGTTACCATATTGATAAAGTGTCTATGACAGCTTCATTCCCTTTGATGCTGAGTTTGATTGAACTTTATAATTTTTTTATTCTCACTCGTAAGCTTGGCTAAGATGAATCCTTTCATTTATTTTCCTTACGTTTTTAAATAAAGATAGCTCTTTGGTCTCGAGTACTTTTCTTTCAACATTGATATTTTCAACGACAAGGGCAAT
This sequence comes from Ischnura elegans, assembly GCF_921293095.1. NCBI lineage: Eukaryota > Metazoa > Arthropoda > Insecta > Odonata > Coenagrionidae > Ischnura > Ischnura elegans. The sequence goes on from NC_060253.1 coordinate 97,164,832, forward strand.
GATTAATGAACCAACGTAATTTTAATTCCAAACTAATCGCTTTTAAATCACTTACTCATCATTAAAGCCAATATTCTTGGAAACATAAGATTTTGTATATCATCGTTAATAACTTCCTTTTTTTTACCATTGGAATAATGAATATTAAGAAATCAATAATGTATTTTATTTATTATTTTTGGTTTTCTTTCTACATAATTAAGACCTGTTATTGGTTTGCCTAGCACCTTGGTTTTCAGTGTCATTACCGCCATTAGAGGTACCTAACAATTAGTATGAAAGTAATTTCTCTTGCCACTTTGATTAGATTAGCTTTCATAAAGTTTTAATTTAAGAAAAAAATGCTAACTTATAATTGAAAAATACTGCCATTAAACCAGATCTCGTTATCAATACAAATTAAATTATAACCTAAATATTTAGCTTTCCACGCCACTGCCATGGGCTAGGGTCGCTACGCTATCCAGGTTCCATGGCTCTCTTGGTACTTTTCAAAATATTCCAAAATTACCTACAATTGTTATTAATGAAATGTCAAAAAAATTGTTAAAATCGCAGTCATATGCCAATCACAGCCATCCCATTGAAGTAACAGCTGCGAAACAACAAAATATTTTACCTTCATACAATTTACTCTATGAAGGGAATAAATTAAGTAGGTATCACATGGGATCAAACGTATAAGTAATCCATTCTTTATGGTTATTTGGAGGTAAAGGTTTCTTTAAAAACGCTACATAATGGTTTATATTTATTTTTGCCTAATATTTCTATTTGATATATATATGCATAAATTCTCACACGTAAGATATCTCCTTCATTTTCGAATCTTATTTTGCATACATTTTGGAGCTCTATTGGAGGGAGTATTTTTTCGTTTTTCCTTGGTTAACCTCGCGCACGATCATTGGAAACGTACTTTATTCACCACATCGGCGTTCTTTCTCGGACCGTCGGGAACAATCTTGGGTGCAGCCTCTTTTTCATGATTCAATTTTCCCTCTTGCGTGTGGTGACTTTGGAGGGAGCCGTCAGTTAGTCACATACAAACTGCTGAGATACGATGATAAGAGCTACAATTTTAAACTTAAGACGTGTGATTTTGCTCGTAAATTTAAACGCTTTTCAATCACGGGTTATGTTGGAGGATCGAAGAAGTTGTAATTTACTCATTTGTTTTTTTGTAACTTAATGCGTTCTTTATTTATTTTATTAGCTTAAAATGCCTTGAGTCTCACCTAGAATTCCAATTCATAATCATGCTATCAAAGTAAGGAAGATATTAGAAAATCATCATTGGTCTGTCTCCATCGACAATATCCACCGTGGTTGTAAGCACCCTTCAGAAAAAAGTTACTTTAAATTGAATTTTTCCGCAAATTCGTTGCTAGAATGAACGATATCTCATTTTGGCTGCAACCATTCATCTCATTTGAATTTTCTGAAATATTTAAGCCCACCATTATCAAGGCTAGGAGAATATTAGGGAATCGTCATTGGTCTGTCTGTAGTGACGCTTTTTACCGTGTTTCTAAGACCCCTTTGTAAAAGAAAGAGCTTTCCTTTGCGCAACTTTCCCCGCCTACGAGCACTTCCATTCTCTTCCTGGCCCCCGACTTGTTCTAAAGGCTCGTGTCAAAGTTCAACCTGCCCCTACCAAACACCCCTGTTGAATCGGGGGTCTTCCTGCACCCATTCCTCCGAACACGATCTCATGTCCCTTTCGCCTCGTCCACGCCGTGTCTCATCTAATTGCCTCCTTCCATTCAACGCCCTCTTTATATTTCTCTCGCAAACGTCTTCGGATTTCAGTCGCTCCGCACTGCTCTTCCCCCACGTGTTATTCGCTCCAACTCGCCATGAAATACAATCCATTCGAAATATTTTTTAGAATTTCTCCTGTTCCACATTTAATCTTTAGAACCAAAGAATAATTTCAAGCTTCCCACGTGGATTATATAGCAAAAGGTGCCTTGAATATCAGTCAATTCAAATATTCGTTTTGGCATGCTTTAGCTTAAATCCCTAATTTAAAATTTTATTTTTATATGTACTGCTTTCTTCGCACCAAATACTAAAAACAAAACAAAATATTTGGTAATTAATATAAGGAGTGCACACGCCTGGGGAGATTTAAAAGTTACAACTTGGCGGGACTCCAACCCGCAACCGTTAGTTTTACTGGCCAAAAATTTACCTCGCCGCCACCGAAGTCGGCTGAATAAAATTCCCGAGTAATTTTTTAACTTTCATCAATACCTCTAAATTAAATGCAGTGTTTATTTATGGCTTTTAGGGCTGTTAGCGGTACTCAAATCTTCTATTTAGCGTATATAGAAAAGAGAGGTATACTTTGGATAAAAAATTAAAGAGCAAAGAACAACTGAGAATATAATAATGGTAATTTTCAATACGTTTGGGCAATGAAATTCATTTATCATCCCATAGTCGGCGCATAAAATTCTGTTTTAAATTAAAGCAATCGAGTGCTGCATAGCGAAGAGTAAAAGTTGGTAATTGATGGTACGCAGAACTATAAGCTCGGTTATGTAACTATATGCTCGGCTCGGTAAAAACGCTTACTTATATTTATTAATGTCCTTTTCATTGAGTTCAGCATTCTTTCGGGCTGCATCCGCGTCCGTTGTCGAAGAACCACAACAGTTTCGCCAGCTCTCCTGCCAGCGTCCTCAGGTGAAGGATGAAGTGAAGCTTTTAGTCCTCTCTTATGTAGTCAATTTTTGGCGCCAATTCGGTGGATTTCTTTCGGCCAATCAGGGAACGTCCTCGTATTTGCGTCGAATATACCTTTTCCACGCGCTGTGCAAAGGATGGCCATCCTCCCTGTTAAAGTTCGCTGGTCTTTTGACTATCTCAATGGCCTCTCTTATTATTCTCGGGAAGTACTTGTCTTCTCTCGCAATTATTACAAAAAAAAATTGCGAGAGAAGACAAGTACTTCCCGAGAGTAATAAGAGAGGCCATTGAGATAGTCAAAAGACCAGCGAACTTTAACAGGGAGGATGGCTATCCTTTGCACAGCGCGTGGAAAAGGTATATATTCGACGCAAATACGAGGACGTTCCCTGATTGGCCGAAAGAAATCCACCGAATTGGCGCCAAAAATTGACTATGTAAGAGAGGACTAAAAGCTTCACTTCATCCTTCACCTGAGGACGCTGCGCTGGCAGGAGAGCTGGCGAAACTTTTGTGGTTCTTCGACAACGGACGCGGATGCAGCCCGAAATAATGCTGAACTCAAGTAATCACCGTGGAAACCTGCGTACGAACGTCCTTTTCATTGGTTTATGGTATATTTCCACGTATTCAAAGTCCTTGAGGAAATCACCATAAAAGTACATCTCCAAGATGTGGGTTTCCTAAAAAACACGTTTATATTTTATTATTTCTCGAGTTGTAGATAAAATGAAAACCCAGAGTTGATATAGACTTTCGCTCGATGCCTCAAACTAAAGATGGAACCATTATAATTTTTTCTAACTGTTGGGATAAAGTGACCCCATAGTAGACGACGTCATCCATATTGACGGTACTCAATGCTCTTAATTCTATTTCCGCATTCCATCTCTTCCGATAAACCGGTTATGTTACGTAACATTTCATTCATGGGAAATTATTTAAAAGTTGGTTTTACGCTTAAGTATAGTATTCTCTTCTTATTTTCAGACTGTATAAACTCCGGTAACCATTCACCTGTATCTCAAATATAGAAACAAACTACCGCAGAGAAAATACAGCGGTAACATTTACTCATTTCAAATACAGAAAAGTGTTAGCAGGAGATAAATCTTGAAATTTCCGGATAATAGCACAAATTTAAACTTGTAATTCAACAGCACCTGTGGGACTCGAATAAGGATCAGTTTGAAGTTGTTTTAGCGTTCTCGCGGCGAGCCATATTTTTTCAGTGTGTCGGAGTATAAAAAAGATGAATATTACGAGTACTATAAAAGAATCTCCAGCCGGCCTATGAATGTGCTTACACCCACTGAGTAGGTATACTAATGGGTTTACATAAGCCGCCACTTGAGTCACCGACGGGTAGGCTTGAAATTAATGGAGGAATGAGTTATAATTAGGACTGTCAACCGAAATTTACGTTAGTGAAGATATGTCGTATATCATAATGATAACTATCCAATGCCACTTCTCTTGAGATGAAACATTTTAATGCAGTTTTGATAGTAATTGTATCACTCTGCACTCAATGTTGCCCTGCGGATATATTTGCGATGATGATATAATACAACAATTTCAAGTCCTTCAATGCTATTCTTCAGGATCAGAAATATGATATGGTAAATATTGAGAAGTTATGGATCGCGCTCACCTCAGTCTCCACTTGCTTCGCTGACTGGCAGAGTGATCCGAATTTCACTGGTAAATAAGCCATAATGGGGGTTGCTAGCCAACATATTCGTGATGATGATATCTATAAATTTCACAACATTTCAATGCAATTATTTTCGTTTAAAATTATAATAAGGAAAATATTCGTGATTGTAATTAGAAAAAAAATTGATCGTTCCATACTTATCGCTGCGGACAATTTTGATTTCCGTTTGAAATGCGCCAAAGAGGCAACAAAAATCAAGCTTCAGCAGGACGGACTCATGCCTCCTCTATTTCTTCGCCTTGATAAAATGTTTCGACAGGGATCTACGAGGTTCTTCGACCGACTGTCACTTGAGTGTGCTGCAAATGGCGATTCCTTCGGCTGGACGTCTGTCCGCGCGAATCAAGTCGCTCTCAAGTTGCTGAGACTTCGCCGTCGTTTGCAGTTACCGCAGAGGCTCTTTGGACGACGACTTTAACCGCCCACCGTCCGAACCGGCCTAGGAAGTAGTGGCTAGAAGAAGACAGGAAAGAGATAGAACAAGGAAGTGCTCGGGCTTCTAGACTTGCGCGGGAATTGGATTTGTGGAGACGGTCGGATGTGCTGTTGCTATGGTATGGCTTTTGGGATAGGTGACCGACAGCGGAGGTCAAATGAACTATTAGGGAAGGGCAGGGAAGGAAGTATGGAGAGAAACCCAGCGTCCGCATTAGATTCCTATTAGCGAAAGACGCCTAGGGGACCACGGCTTTACGTCCCATCCGACGGACGGAGTGCTGTACTTGAAGTGCCGTCAAAAAGCACTCAAGCATAGATCGGGCAGTCAGTAAAAAAATATCAACCACCGCCGGTATTTGAACCCAGGCCCTTTGAGTGGGAAGGCAGAACTCTAACCACCACGAAAAACCGATGCCAATTATGATATCTCCTGAGTCTTTGAGCTTTCACAGAGTTGGGTATTAAGTAGTGATATTTGATATAAAATCCATATTCACGTAACACTTAATTCCCCTTATTTTCTCCAGTGGGAAGTAAAATTGTATTTTGAAAAGCGCCATGTAATTTTGGTATTTGTAATAAAATGAATGACGTGGGAGCTAGAATGTTGGCGTCCTACCATGTGAGTCCGGGTTCAAATCCCGACGGTGATAGAGATTACTTACAGATTTCCCACTCTCTGCTTTAATTTGTCTGTGGATGTGTGATGTGTCCTTTTTCATAGACTTTAATCTCTATATTTTAATTTTTAGTCGTATTAGATATAGTTATTAACATCGTAACATAGTTTTATCTGAGCTAGTATACCATTTGAAGTTATTAATTAAGTTATTGGTTACGAGGCTCTCGTGGTCCTCTTTTTTTAGGATTTTACTTTATTATTATCTTAATTTTCTGTAGTCTTAGGCGGTTGTTGAATGTAACTTTAAGTAATCTGTATCTTGTCGATCATATCTCTAGTTTTTAGAACAGCTCATTCAGTTTTAAGGGCTATTTTCATTCTTCTTTAAGTAGGTTAGTATTGTTCTAGTGTACTAGTTTTATTAGATCATTTTTTAAAACATTTAACTGGTCATTTAAACACATTAATATTTTAATACTATAACTATACTATAACACTGCGAAGGTCGCGGCCGATTTGACAGGCACTGGCACCGGTTTTTCTGGGCGATTTTTACATTTTAACTTGCTTTGTTTTTGTACATAGATAAATACTCTGAAATTAATAAAAAACACATTTTTTCCCTTATTGTCTACCTTCTCTACTTTTGGATTATTAAATTTTAGTTTAACTTGTTACGGCGTTCTAGGGATATTTTCCGTCATGTGCCGGTCATGCTCACCGCGCCCCGATTTTGAGAAATCCAGATTGCGTCCCAACGCAGGGTTAAAAATGAAAGGAGGCAAGAAATAGAATTAATGCATCGCAAAAATAAATAAGTTCCTTTGTGATTTCATATGCCATGCCATTCATGCGGGCCTAATGTACACTCCTTAGGCGAAGCGCCGCACTGCTGTCTTATAGGCGCACGTAGCACGCTCGGCAGTCGTCACTCCCCAACGCTGTAATTTACTTTGAACTGTGGATTGAATTTAAACGTTGTTTATAGTTTATATTGTTTACTATTATTTAAAAATTTGTACATAAAGGAATTACTGTACTGCTTTTAAGGGCTAAATATTAATTAAATAAACTGTACTTTAAATAAAAAATGCTAATTTTGTAAGAAGAAATTGTCTCGTAGCTGTTCAGACTGAGAGGATTTTTGGAATTCACGTATTGAAATTTACGGAGCTCCACAGTAATGGTAAGCGTCTTTAAGATGCGGAATGCTAAGAAAGCTTCAGGCACAGGAAGAAATATTTGCTATTCGAAGTAAAAAAAACTTGATGCTTCAAAATGACACATGCCCGTTCATAAAGGCAGTAGGAAACTCCCGTCTTGTGGTGTTAAAAATATCCATGGTGGTGAGGTCCGTCGCTCTAGTGCTGCAGCGATGCGCGCTTCACGTGGAGCTGTTTCATGTAGACTCCGTTGGCCATTTATTGGGGCGAGAATTTGAAGAATGGCCGCAGAACCTGTTGCACGAGCGGAAATACCGATACCTTTATCATCGAGTGACACGAATCCTTGGCAGTTGAATCTTTCGCCGAAATACGTGAACGATGACTGTCGATTCGGAGAAGTGCGTAGAGCATCAGACGATCAGAATGGTTTCATTGTGGGCTATAATTGGCCGCTCTCGGATACAGGGCCCACGCATTTTGGCATGATAGGGATCGCTTCCCTGCCGTGGAGATAGTTGACGATCGCACGGAAATGTCGTAGTCTCTCTCCATACATTTCGCCGGCGATTCGGAAAAAGATCACCCGTAATGGCGGCTCTGCATTCATCGGATTGAGGATGGGAGCACATTTGGGAGAGCTATTTTTAAATTCCGGAGATACGTTCATTTATGATCAGTCTCACATGTTAATTGACGAATTCTGAAATAGAGTCTAGTTGTTTGTAATAAAGAGAGTGGAGCTTTCGGCTGCATAAGTTAAAAACTAAAAGTTAGTTATCGTATTGTAGTTCATCATGCCGGCCTCGGTGGCAGCGGGGTAACGTTCTCGCCTGCCAAACAAGAGGTCGCGGTTTCGAGTCCCTGCTGGGTAGGTTTCCCCGGTCCAGAACATGGTTGTTTGTGTACGTTTACTTGATACATTTGTTGAACACCCCGGTGCAAAATGGCCAATAAGAGCTTAATCCGGTTGTTTGAGAGTAAAATAAATAAATAAAATAAAAGATCTATCACTTAGTAGAATAATATTTCTTTTGCTTTTAATTACTGATATTTTTATTTGCACGGTAGCATGTTCGTGTAATTAGCACTCTCCTACTTTCTGGCCTGACCACATGTCTTCCTGTGTACTTGGCCTGTGTCCAGCAAGCGAGCGCGTTTCTGCAAGGATGAGTGTTCAATGCCTGGTGCGGAATCACCCCTTGCCACACACTCAAGTGGTGGCTTGAACGGTACCTCGTAGATGTGGATGAAAATATTTCTGGTGTCCTTAAAAACAGCGCAGAGTTCCACTTGCAACAATTAACATTTAAACTAGGTAGAGCAATAAAGTCTCTATGGCCCACAATGAAATAATATAACTAAATTAGCTGTTGGTGATGGAGAAAATGTAATTGCATTTTTGAATTTTACGTGAAAAGTTGGTGTTAAATTCGCATAGGAAATGGTTAACTTACTCTATAACTGTCACCTTGGGAGAGCGAGGTAGCTTAGTGGGTAGAGCGATTGGCTGCTGATCGAAGGTTCCCGGATTCGAATCCCGGGTTAAGCCTTTGGACATTGACAGATAAATCTTCGAAGTGCGACGTTGCCCATGGAAAGGAAATGGGCCCCTAACCCTTGAACGTCAAATCGATGGCTTGGCTATAACAACACGTATCTCAAATTCGGCCGGTTTGAGACAGGTATCTTAAACAATGTGAAATAACATTAAAAAAATAGAATACAAACAAAAAACAGCTCTTTGTTTGCAAATGAATGCTTATTTTTCAATTTTATGAAATTTTGGTGCTTAATTTCAGTGTAAAAGTAAAAAATAATCGTTTTTTTGCTCTCCTGAAAATTTGCTATTTTTGAGATACGTGTTGTTAGAATTTAGCCATCGATAGTCATACTCCTTTGGCTAGGGCTGGGACCTACTTTCCCCTTACATATCAAAACCAACCTTAATTCTGTAAACTTAGTTTGAGTATTAAGTTAGATACTCTTTTGTTAGTAGTTTCTAGCTTATTAGAGATTAATTCTCAAATGGTATTTAACAGCATTCCGCATAAGTAAATGGAGCTTAGCACTCAAGGATTGGCCGTTTGCCGAAAAAAATATGGTCGCCGGCCTTTGAAGGAAGTGACTGCTGAAAAGAGGTGGAAGCTGTATTGCTAAAATGGGAAATAAGTTCGACTCCAGGAAATAGTTGGTCACGGCGCGGCGGTTTTTGGAGCGATTGTTTGCCACGAATGAAATGGAAGCAACCGATTACTAATGAGTGACAAGGAATTTTCGAAGGGCCATTTTTTCTTACCCAGTCACCTATATCCATGAGAATTATCATTCCCTTTTGAGCAATAGTGGCTAAAACGTAGCGATTGTTAATGTAATGGAGATGTTACAAGAAGAAATACATTTTTATTAGTTCTTCTTCTTCTTCTTCTTCCTAGCGTTTGTCCCGCGCTATTGCAGGGTCCGCTTTTCTGCAAAGCCTTCTCCACTTGGCTCGATCCAGGGCGTCTACTGACGTGGCGTTGATGGTCTTCATGTCCGCCTTAATTCTGTCGAGCCAGCGCATCTTTGGTCGTCCTCGTGGTCGGCGTCCTTCAGTACTCAGCTGCATTGCTGTTTTGGCCACGGAGTTCTCATCACTACGCACCACATGCCCATACCACCGCAGTCGAGCCTCCCGCATCTTGTCTGTGATCGATGCAACTCCCATTCTTTTCCGAATGTCTTCATTCCTGATGTGATCCAGGCGGGAGATGCCTAGGATCCATCGCAGCATCCTCATTTCCATGACATGCATGGCCTGTTCTTGATTTGCTGTGGCTGGCCAACATTCTGCTCCATATAGGGCCACTGGGCGGACTACGGTCTTGTATACTTTGGCCCTGAATCGTTCAGGCATTCGACGGTCGCACAATACGCCAGTCACTTGGCGCCATTTCAGCCATGTTGCATTGATTCGAGCTCGTGTGTTGGCGGTTGTGCTTCCATCGTTGCTGATGACAGAGCCCGAATATTTAAACTTCTCGACCTTTTCAAGGTCGTCGCCGTCGATGCTGATCGTGCCATCGGTTTGAGGCCCACACTCCATGTACTCAGTCTTCTTGATGTTTAATCGCAACCCATAGTTGTCGAGTCGTACCTTCCATAGTAGAGTTCGCTGCTGTAATTGTTTTATTAGTTAATAGTTAATAATTAACATTGGTGGTGTTTGCCATGTGGCAGTTATGTTTGTTTGATGTGGTGATGCTCTATACTTGTGTTGACTGAGATAGACTGAAAAATTATTTTAATAGAAATGAAGAATTAATTTGTGGACAATCTGAATAATTACAGGATTGGGTTCGAATATTGATTTAATATTTTAATGTATATACGTTGAAATTTGAAAATAAGTCTTTTCATGGTTACATTTATTTTAATGTTTTTATTTAATACATAAGAATACACATAAAAGTGTTTTAAGTCAATTTAAAACTTGTAGACAACACGCCGCATCAATATAACAGCGCGACCTTGGCATTTGGCGTTTACAGTAATTTTTGATTTACCTCTCCGAAAACCTTTGGTTCCTCCGATTACCACCGTTGTCATGCCTCGACACAGATTGCCGCCTTACCTCCGTCGGTAGTGCCGGAGGCATCCGGAGAGGGCGCTGTGAAGGCATTCAACGATTCAATCACCAGAGAACTCTCTCCGGATCGTAGAACCAACAGTGGCTTCTTAGGGAATTATAATCCTCGAAGGGATCCGGCTCCCCTAACGTAATTGCGTGATATTCACACGCCTGCGGCTTAGTCTGGGGTGACCTCTACCCTTACCTATTTAAACTAACCTTCGGATTGAGTCACTGATTGAGTGAATGATGGAGGTGGAAACTGAATATAGGTGGTGGCACTAGCAGGCTCCGGGGGTAAACAAGGTGACCTTGTAGCGGATAAATAGGGTTTTCTATTATCGCTACCGCAAGCACGTTGCCTGACATTGTACTTCCGGGAGGGCTTAGGTGGAATACGGGCTGCACACACTGAATATTTGCTGTCAAATAGCACGCATAGTAAATTCATTCATTTCAATAAATTTGTAATTAATTTCGTTCGCTTAGTCCTGGATTGGATTGTGCTGAAATGTGTGCAATTATTACGGTTTGTCCGCCGAATGTGTTTGTTCCCCAACGTTAATTTTTTTGACAATTTTTAAACTACTGGACCTTGGCCGGATTCGCTAATAGTATCCGATTAGAAGGAAATATTTGTGCCATGCTCCGTCACAAAATACACTCGTATTTTTACGCATTCTTTGTTGGAAATTTCTTGTCAAATGTAATCCCTGCTGCATTCACGGGATGTATTTTTTTAATGTACTAAAATAAGGTTGTAGAAATTTTGGTCAGTGGATAGGTTCGACTGGGCAATTCGTCTCCTGAGCAGATGGACAGCGAGTAATTTCCAGGAGAAATTAGAAAAAAAATTTCCTTCCCCCCCCCCCCTCTAGTCCTGCTGCCTGCGTTGCGGTATGTAGGAATAATTTACCATGACGAACTAACCTCTGAAGTAGCAGTAATGGTGCCCGAATGTGTACAGCCTTTTTTTTGCGATGTAGGCTATACCTTGAATCTGCCAGTGGTTCCATCCATGAGATGCAATGAGTACAATTATATGAATTTCTCAGCTGCTCCAGGTGTGGACAACTGTTGCGTCGGGAGACTTTCCTGCTCAGCATGAGGGAAGCTCTCCTTCAAAGGATTCCAGCGTATGAAACGTACTCTACTATTCTCCATCTATGTGAGCCCAAGGTTTCCAATTGACGGAGGGAATGTGGGAAAAAGCTGACTGTTTTATGACTCGGTCTGAGAAACGATGTTTTCATCATTTTCATGAAAATTTAGAGACATGCTTTCATAATTATACTCAACGACTAACGCCCGCAAAAGTCGTCTACTCGGCTTGTAGGTTATGGAATTGTATTTTAAAACTCACAGTATTGTATAGTCTCTTACGTCTCTTACCTATCTATGAAGAGGTAAAACTTTGGTTACATAATGCTAGAATATGTGTCAACACGACAAAAACTGATAACACACTCAGTATGTTATAAGGATCATGATAAAAATAAACCTAGTCTTTTCACTATTTTTCACTTTTGAATTACCTCAAATTGGTAAATGTAGCAAAAACTTGAAGTAAAATCATGTTAGCTAAAAGTGGCCCTACGGTCAACTCTAAATGCTGGAAAAAGTGTCAACTATCTATCCAAATTCTGCATACCATAATATTGTTTTACAATATATGGTTGTTGTCTATGGTGGCAAAATATTTTTTCAATACCATTTGCTGGTTGAATTTGTTTTGGATCGTGCACTAACAAGAAAACATCCTTAAGAAGAATTTTATATCAAAAGAGTTCAAAGTGGCTTTTCAGTAACCATAAGCTGAGTAATACATTGAATCTCACTTCTTTTATGCAAGTAAGAGAATTGGAAAAGTAATTGCATTAAATATTCCTCAAAATATTTCATTATAGGGCGACAGCTGCGTAACAATTGTCGCTCCACTTCGCCATCAGAAGTTCAGGAGGACAACGGTCAATCTGTCATCACACCCCGAGCTCATTGTTAACGCGTCAGCCATCTTGACCATCTAAGTTCGCACTCTAGCTCATCCTTACTATGAACTGTGAACACAAATCAAACTTATTCAAAAATGGAATTTGAGCATGGTGATTGTGACCTTAGCCTAGTCACCACAATTGTAATCAGAGTACCTCGCCTCGTATCCATGATAAAATATTTTTCACACTTAAATACATAACTCCACTTAACAGTGAGTTTAACCTTGAAAATGACCTATAAGTGTCGAAACCTTTGTCGATAGCGGAGTTGTGCATTAAAGTGAGGAAATTACTATTGTTTTTTTTTTAAATATTATATCATGGATGTGTCGTATTTTCACCAAGTCAAACCTGAAACGATTTCATAAGATACCTCGTTTTACTCGAGAGGGTAAACTTTAATGGAAATTAACAGCAAGTTAACAGAAGCTATGGTCTGAATAAGACGCCTGATATCAGATGATGATGATGATGAGTGCACGATCCAAAACAAATTCTGTTAGCACATATTATTGAAAAAATATTTTACCACCATACACAACATCAATCGAGAATATAAAACAGTATTACGGTATTCAGAATGTGGAATGATAGTTACTTAATGTTACAGATAATTTTTCCAGCTTTAAGAGATGACCATAGGAATAGGCGGATTTAGGGGGTGACCCGGGGCCACATACCCCCCCAGACGCTCAAAAGGGAGACGAAATTTTTATACAATTATTAACAAATTTTATATTTTGATATAAAAAATATTAACATATACATATAAATAACTTATATATTGAAAATTAAAAGCATATTTCGTGGAGTACTTGTTGCATGTTGTGTTTTATGCCAAATACGAGAAAACCGTTTGCCTGTCAGACCCTGGTGCCCATCCCCCTGAGAAAATTCTAAATCCGCCTTTGACCATAGAAATTTTTAACTAACGCGATTTGACTTCGATTGCAGCATTTTTGTTTGAGGCAACTCGAATATTAAAATATGGTCGGAATCAGAAGGCTAGAAAAGCTCATATTTTTACATACTCCGACTCGCAGGGAATGTGGGCTAGGCAGGAAGTTGGCCCCACCGAATCACTGCCTGCCATACATGGGAATAAGAGGGAAGTGAGCGTGGAACGGATTTGGCCCCAGTGGAGCGCGATGCTAATCAAGGCCGCGGGCGCCTCACCTGCCCCTGCCCCCCCTGCCTTCAACCCACATGAATGTTAACGGCCTCGGCGCGATCTGGGGAGTACTTAGTTTTCCGTGAATCCCGCGGGGCATGAGTTGGGAGAGGTGAGGGATGGGGGTGCATGCTCCACAGGTTAGTGACTCGTAAAAATCAAATTCAACGCGATAATCTTTATTGAAGAAAGTACTTTCCATCGTCGTAATCAGCTTATTTTTAAATTTACTGTTGTCGGAGATTACGAAATTATGTAAAAAATGGACATTTTTCATTTCAATATTGATTGATATGCGTAAAATAAGATATGAATGATAAAATATGATATAATAAGCAATGAAGATTTTATGTATATTAATTTTTATTCATTATAATTTCAATACAATACTATTTTCGATTATTTTATCCTATACACGAAGTAAGCAAACCTTCAATCGCAATAAAAGCTGTAAGTCACCATCGGAAGTTATCACTCTCAGATTTCAATCACATTGAATTTGACTCAGGTATAGTACCAGGGAGAGACTTAGAAAAGGGAAGATTGCTATTATCAGAAGTAGATCAGGCAAGTAACACTCATTCTAGCCTTAATCATACGCGCTCGCTTGCCCGACTCAGGCCAAGCATTCAGGAAAACGACTCGCAGTCAGACCAGGAACTAGGAGAGTGCTAAGGACACGAACATGTTACCATGCAAATAAAACTATTGGTAGGTAATAGAAAACGACAAGTTAGCATGGTAAGTGATTCATGCATGAGTTAAAACATGCCAAAATAATTCATGCACATAGTTTTTACAAGTATAATGCATTATTAACTAACCATGCAGAGTATATTTTAACTAGTCCAAGCGAAGCTAAGGTAGAACTAAACTAGGTATAGCAAGTATTATAATCCCTTTGTGTGCGCGTAAAAAATCATCTCAAATCTATTGGTACTGCAATCTATCTCCCTTCTACAATACTGTGATCGTTTCTACTGTAACAATGATTAGGTTCTTTCAGAATAAATTGAAAATCAGTCAGGAAGAATTCTACTTCAAACTTTCGCAAAATATTTATCCTAAATTTTTACCATCGATCGGTGATACTTTCCCATTCTAAATTCCTAATCAATTCACCCACACTACTGTGTTTATGGTAGCAATTTTTAACAAACCTTGCTGCACGTCTTTCTATTCGTAGAGAATCTTTAGTGAATGGAATAATATTAACCTTTCAACTAAGAACTCATCATCATTGGCTCTTTTAACAGGGGGCTACCCAAAGTACTTTTCACTTCACAACTAGCTGGTTAATATCGATAATATACTCGACACTGAGCAGCACGTACGACCAAGGGAAATGCATCACTGAATGTTTATTAATGTATATAGGTTATATTTTATGTCCTACTTGCATGCATAATATCTGTGGATATTATGTATCTCATTAACTATGTTGTATTTTTCATGTAACATGTTATTAGTTTTCACTCAGTAGATTTCCGCAGGTTTTTCACGCCCCCTTCTTGTGTGGGCGTTTTCCTGCAGTGGGTTTTTCTCTGATGGGTACTACATCCTTATCCTCATGTTGTTTTTCCACAAACAGGAATCTTTTTTCTTGCACAAAATTTTCACATATACTTGTTTATCTTGTTCGAAATTTAACTAATAGTGTATATTGAATATTTATTGTATTGTAAACGTTTATTGACCGTTTTTAAATACGCTTGCATTGACGCTATCGAGGGGTTAGGTGGAAGAGAAGACTTATTAGTCTCCAGGTAGACCGATTAAAGACACCTTATTATTATTATCCTATCTAAATCTGAAACCATTCCTTTTTCAGTCAAGTTCCATACACCCGCGACGTACTCCAAATGGAGCATGATAAATGCTGATAAATTAATTGCATCATTCTTTTACTTTTGCATCGCACTTTCCAAGAATTCTTTTAATAAATAATAAATTACGATTTGCCTGCCCAAACATTTCCTAAATGTGCTTACACCAGGGTAATTCCCGGGCAAGAATTACTCCTTTTCAACCGACTCTACATTTAATAACTTTGATTAATTGAATACGGTCGTTTTTTTTGGGGAAGTCCTCCTTTTTCCAATCAGCGGATTCGGGGGATTTAATAGAGTTTCGTGATGTACATGGGAAATATTATTGTCATTATAATAAAATTAAAATTTTTATGAAATAAAAAACACCTCTTCTCCATGTCTTCCCTGTCTGATTGTTTTCTTTCTTTGGATAAGTAGTGGAAAGTTTTATTGGCAGAGTTTTTTAAAAATCGAGAGAAAATGTTATATATTGAAACAGGAAACCATCGTGCTGTTTATGGGCGAAAATTGTTAGTATCCAATTACTAGTTTGATTGGAAAGATGACCTAAGAGATAAGAAGAAGTTATCTTTCTTATAAAAATGATCTTGAGGATTCCAATAATGTCAAAAGAAGTCTAACGCAGAATTCCTAATGAGTCCCCGTCACATTTCCGCCCGGCTCGGTATCCTCCTTGAGTCTATGGCTGTTAAAAAAAACAACTTTCGACGAACAATTCTATTTATTCCAAAGCTCAACTCCTAATCAGTCATATAAGTTTCCTTATGGGCATGAAAAACTCCGATAAAAATTGCAAAAAACATTCCTATTGTTTACGTTTATTTGATTTTTGAATAAAAAGTTATTTAATGCAGGTTTGGAATATATCCTGGAGTAAGATTCGTGTGCTTACTTATGGAGCCTGAGTTGAAATTATTAGAGGAACACTGTCAATCATATCGATAAATTAATTTCTGTATCCCTGGTATTGATGTGGGAGCAACGTTCTTTCTCAACGCAGTTATTTTAGTTTTGAGCGCTCTTAAGTTCGTCATGTAATGTTTCATAGGCAATATAAACGATTATTTCAAATAAATCATGCCCATACATTTCCTTCAATAACAACGGGACAAAAAATTCTAAGTATGATATTGGCATTATCTTGTGGAACAGGGAATCAATAAGAAATGGTGGAGAAAATGGATCTGAGCTAAATTTCTGACAGAAAATATGTTTTCTCTGCCCTTTAAGATTGAGAAGGTATTGATTCGAAGTGAAATAGTTAATAAACCTCTACTAGGGAGCTACGGGAGAAATTTTCAACTACACGGTCTGATATAGATGAAAAAAGGTCCAAAATACCTATTTTCCGTTTTAGGCCATTAAACAAGTATTGAACCACGAAATTAATGAAAATGTTTACGATCACACCGAGTTGAATGTAAATTTTGAGTAGGTACCTATAAAAAATGTGTCTTGAAAAAAATATGAAAGATTCAAAAAAGCGGTGCTGGTAACTAAATAAGGAAGGCGAATCCACTTGGAGAAAAGTTTTATTCATCTTTTAGGATTCATTTGAGGATATCATAAAATACATTTCGCCTAGCCTTCATAATATGGTTCTGAAATTTTGACGAAAGAAAAATCTCAACTATAATAATAAAAAGTATTTCTTTGAGCATCATCTTGAGAATTCAACAACTGTTAATATTTGGATAATAATTTTACACATGGGTACAATATAATTGATTTAAAACGGAAAGCTTTTCCGCCAAAAACTAACATATGGGGCAAATTAATGAAATTCGCTTCCAATAAACGATGAAGTGGACCATATACTTTAATGAATGAGGCCTTTGCGGATGTGTTATAATGTGATTACCGTCAGAAGCCAATTAATCCAGGAAAAGGCTTTTTTGCGATTTTCAACAAAAATCCATGGTTATTAATGTTCTGTGTTCCATTTGCGAATAATCGAATTGCATTATTTAATTTAATGCTGGTGGGTAAATTTTCATCATGGTATTCAAAATACTCATACACAGTGGCATAGAGTTTTAAAAAAAGGAGTATATCTAGTAGGTGCTCCTTTTCCGAGATACAACTGCTACATCTAATTAAGTAAGTCGATATGTAAATGAAATAAGCGAAGTTTACATAGCGCTGTATTTATGATATGAAAATGTAGGACTATGCAAGACGATGGATATAATTTTGTTATCAGAAATGCATCGCTCGTGTATGTTTTTATTTCAATGATTTCAATTTTTTGGCAGGAAAGAACCTCATTATGGTACATATCCTAAGGGCTTCATAAAATCGACTTATACTTAAGTTTCTGCGCAAGCGAGGAAGCGTGATAGCCCAGTGGTCAGTGCGCGACTATTTCAACCAAAGGATCCGGGTTGAAAAAACCCGGACTAAGTCTTCGGAAACCCGCTAGTAAAAATTATCAAAGTTTCAAAGTTTGAGGTGGCCTACGGAAACGAACCCTGGCTCCTTACTCTGAATGAGTGAGAATAGGGTGGTTTCCTATTATTTTTTTATTGTCTGAATCGAAAGATTATTACTCCTGGAGTATGCATTTTACGCTCTTTGATTTTCTAATAACGATATCTATTTTTCGCGATTAAACGAAAAGTGAAAAAATTCAAGCGCGTGAAAACGCGACGGCTAAGTAGGAATGCTGGGAAAAGTCCGTGTGACGTATTTCTGGTTCCAGCTGTCGTCGTGTGAGGTGACCTTGGGGCGAGGCTTTGAGCGCTGATACGACGCAGGCTGCTAGCAGGTAGCGCTTGGCTTAAATAAGGATTATTATTACCCTATCAAACGAAGGAAACTTTCCGAACTTAGGTAATTTTAATGGGTGATTATTAAGAGGGATTTCCCTGAGCTCTGTGCCTCCTGCATGCATTGGTAATCTCAGAGAATGTAAAACTCCTATCTACTCGTATAGAAACTAGGTCCCTGTGACGTGACGTGGAGTGGAATGGCATAGTCGCCAATTCGGCCTTTTTCAAATGAGGTTAAAATTGACCATTGCCATTCGTCTAAACTGGGATTTCTAAAACCAAATAATTTGTATATTATGAATATACTAATGATGGGTAAGGAATAGCAATCAATGCATTTCGTTTTCTTTGATGAAGGAAACTACCCTATTCACCAGCCTGCGTTTTAATTAGGGGCGAGCTCTTCTCTCACCTAACTAAACGTTTATTAAATAGAGGTCCCATTTCGCACTCGTCTGGCCAAATTTTGAATATGCAGCAAGTGTATGAGATCCGGCGAAGAAATACTTAATCCGGATCTTTGTAAATACATATAAAAGCTATGTGATTCGTCAAAAACTGCTATGGGCGTACAGAAAGCGTAACACATATTGAAACGTATTAGAAACGTTGCATTAAATGTGGAAGTAAACGTGGAAGCCGCTAGAGACTCGGAGACTGCGAACTAGGCTTAGATTGCTTGAGCTATTGAGAATAAATATCTTTCAACAAAGAAGCAAAAAGGAGTAGGTACTCATGTCAGGTACTACATATATATATATTTCCTGGTCCTACCAAAATGATAAATTAAGAGAGCTTTTTGCCGAAATGATAGATATGGGAATTGCGTTCTTCCCCCGAGAAATATAGGACTTTAATAAATGCTTTGAGGAAACATAATCAGAGCATATACTTTTTTCTAGTTGGCTTTCTATCATTCTAACTAACGGTTGGTATTCTAACATTCTCCGCCACTTACCTTTTGAGGTGGCCTACGGACTGCGGAGAATATGTAGATGTAGAAACCAACTATCACGACGCGTTGGGCTGAATGGGTGAGCTTAAGTCAATGAAGAATTTCCAGAGAAGTTGCAAGTGTTCATTTCATAACATTCATTCGTAATTACGCTTGGGGTGGAAATTTTTTTAAGCTATTCATACAGTGCGCGTGAGTACCCACCCGTGTTTTTAGTTTCCTCTGTATTCAGCTGAAGTCATCGGTTTTATGAGTCATCAATTTTGTTTAGTCTCGAGAAGGTATATTTTCCAGTGACATTAATCTTAGTGGCAATCTGCGGCAAGGATATCGGAATGGAAGCACTTAAACGGCTTGCATAACAGATGACAGCAGAGAAACGCTATCACCAGATATAACCCTGGGGACTCGGTCATCCGGAAACCGCAATGCAGGAAAAAAATAATGCAGCCGTCCATGAGGGAATGGGGAATAAACCGAAGTGCTTTTCACGAGGATTCTGAGTCAAACCACGGTGATAAAGACCTACGGTAGTGTTCGCCTAGAATATTCAGTTGTTTATTTTCCTTTCAGTTTTGTAAACAAACTCATAATCTGGAGTGGTGCAATGAGCTTCATTCATCGTTAAAAAAACTCGCAAGTGAATGTTCAATTAATTTTAAGTATACCGGAACCAGCCACAGTGATAACTTTTACGGCAGTCACCCGCAATGCACAATTACATTAATTAAATTATTAAATACACAATTTCCTATCAAATTACCCTCTAAAACCCCTCCTTTGGCTCAGATACATTGACGACATATTTATTCTCTGGCCGCATGACATCAATTCCCTTAACACCTTTGTCTCTTCGCTTAACTCTTCCGCCTCAGTTTCTTTCACTTCTTCCATCTCTAACACTAACATCACTTTCCTAGATGTGGACATTCTTCTTTCCGAAAATAACAAATTCAAGACATCTGTCCACATCAAAGCCACCAACAGACAGCAATACCTCCACTATGACAGTTGCCACCCACCACATACCAAACGTTCAATCCCTTTTTCTCTCTCCGTCCGTGGTCACAAAATCTGCAACAACCCCGAAGACCTCGAGAAGTTCCTTTCCAATCTACACACTTCTCTTCTACGCCGCGGGTATCCCGATAAACTGTTAATCAACAAAATTAGAAAAAAACCCTACAGGTCCGATAAACCCCGTGCGGAAAAGAATTGCTCTCCATCTCTTCTCACCACTTACTTCCCCGGTGCTCATGCCTTACAGGACATCCTGAAGGACTTGTACCCCATTCTCTCCAACCACAAATCCACCTCACAAATTTTCCCCTCTCTTCCACGGATCACGTATAAGAGACCACCTAACCTCAGCACCATCTTCAAAGCCACCCGCCCCCTTCAAAAATTGAATTCAGCCCCCACTACCCCACCCTCACCGTGCAACCGTCCTAGATGTAAAACCTGTAAAATTCTCTCTCCACCCCCAGCCTCTTTCCTCTCCAAACTAAAATTCCTCCCGATATCTCCTTCCACCACCTGTACCTCCACCAACATCATATACCTCCTTCAATGCAACTTCTGCCCCGCTTTTTATATAGGCCTATGCACTACCCCTCTCAATCTCAGAATTAACAATCATCGCGCCTCCTGTTGTCCATCTTCCCCCCACTCCTCTCTACCAGTTCCCACACATTGTCTTTCACATGATTCCATTTTCAATCAATGCTACAAAGTATCCATTATTGCCTCCCTCCCTCCCACCGACTCCGCCCTCAACCTCCACACCCTCGAATTGGCGTGCATTTGGCACTTTCAAGCCAATAGTTTCCCGGGTTTGAACGTTGCATCCTAACCCCTATTCCTAACTCCCCCCTCCCCATACACCTCTCCCCTTACCCCTCTTTTTCCTTTTTCCAACCCTCTCCTTTCCTCACCATTCATTCTTCAGCTGACGAAGAAGCCGGAAGTGCTTCGATAGCTTCAAGTTTATTTATCCAATGTGAGTGTTTCTTTTTTGTGTCTCTGTTTGTATTGACATTAACTTAAATTATTTATATTACGTGCCACGTGCATTTCGGATTTTCCAATACATTGTATATATATATATATATATATATATTTCCATGTTTTATTTCATGGCGTAGATAGTATTACTATTAATAAAAGTCTAGACGTTGCCCCTTAGAAAAATAGATGTATGCTATACTGACTTGCCGGCGCTGACCCCAACTATCCTCCGTGGTGCAGAACTTCTGCGCCATTCCAACGGGGGTAAAGACCCTCGAGGTTGTGGCTGTGTTCGCCTTCTAGAAGGTATACAGTGAATCTCGTGTTTTTTCTTACTTTGTAAGCGCTATGACGTAGTTTGGGAAAGACACATTCGACCAAATAACGCATTAGGCCTGGTATAAGGAGCGAGAAATAGAGGGAGGGTAAAAAAAGTACATTGTAACAGGGGCTTGGGGTTCCTCTGAAGAAAAGGTACACCATACCGCTTTGCTGGTGCCGAATCCCCCTTTTCTTCTGTGTCAATAGTTCTCCTCCCACTCTAGTGGGACGGTCAAGGTTCTCGACTTTTAGTCTGCCCCCTGCTGTGTTTTGATGCAGTTCTGTGCATAGAATACCTTCCTACGACGCAACAGCATCTGCTGGTTGAATGATTCTCTTCGTGTTGCTGTGGCCTGATACTGAGAGTAACAAGGTGAGTAAATATACTTTAAGTATTTATCCCCTTTTGCGAATGTAGTTCATACATTTTACAATGATTGCGGTGCTAATACGCTTGTGGACTGCTTCGTTGCAGTGGTTAGCCAACTGAATAGAATGCCGATAATTGATCGCTTATTCGCCGTATCTGACAATGCTATCGAGCATATTCTGCTTGCTGATGAGAGCGATGATGAAGACAATCTTCCGATTGACGAAGAAGATTTAGGCTTCCTTGGTGAACATTCTGATAACGTGGGCGTTGAAATAATCATCGATCGCCTAATTCCAGAATTATCACTTGCTGGTCCCTCTTCTACGCCGCAACCATTCTCATCTGTGAAATCAAAATTGATACCGACTTCTGTCCCACCTGCTATCATTTCAACTTTGCCATCACCTGACGACCCACCTGAAGCAAAACGAAGCAAACGCCATTCAAAAATATTCCCAAGCAAAGACATTAAATTCACCTGGAAGCCCCGTAAATCACATTTCCAAATGAAAAAAATTGATTATGAATATGGAGCGGTAAACTTAGATGTAGACTTGAGTTTAGAACCCAGTGCTTATGATGTATTTAGGAAAGCTTGCGGTTTTGACGAACTGGTTGCTCTGATCGTTCAACAAAGTGAACTTTATATGAAACAAAAGGGGGTATCTTTTCATACCACTGCCGAAGAGATTAGCGCGTTTTTGGGGATGAATTTCGTGATGGGGTATCATGTGGTTCCGAGTTTTAGGGACTACTGGTCCTCTGATCCTGACATGCAAGTGCCGTACATTGCCAATATAATGTCCAGGAGGCGTTTTGAAGTCATTAGGAATGCTTTGCATTTAGCAAATAATGAGGATATGCTTCCCAGAAATCACCCCAATTATGATCGAGCTTTAAAAGTTCGGCCTCTGATTAAACATTTCAATCAATGCTTCCAGAACGCGCGGAAACCATCTAAACAGCAGTCTATAGATGAGCATATGATACGCTTCAAAGGTCACAACATCATGAAGCAGTATATTAAAAGTAAACCTATAAAGTGGGGTTTTAAGATGTGGTGCAGATGTGATTCAAATTCTGGCTATTTGTATCAATTTGACTTGTATACAGGAAAAAAACTGACCCAGAGTATGGTCTTGGAGAGGGAGTTGTAACGTTGCTGAATAAATCCCTTGAGTACTTGTGCTGCGAAATATATATTGACAATTTCTTCAACTCACCATTGCTTCAGTTGAGATTACTAGAAAAAAATATATACCTATGTGGCACGGCTCGAAGTGACAGAAAACATATGCCAAAATACCTCAAGCCAGATAAAGAAATAAAACGTGGAGAAAGCCACATGCTCTCAGCAAATGGTGTCACTTGCGTGAAATGGATGGACAACAGATCAGTAATAATGTTGTCAAATTTCATTAATTCAAATAAGTCGAGCACTGTCTCCAGGAGACAACAAAAAATTGCAGAAAAGATACAAATTCCTTGTCCGGAGATAATAATAGCATATAACAAGTTCATGGGTGGGGTCGATCTAATGGATGAAAAAAAATTACGTATGAAATTGACAGGAAAGCAAAAATTAAGTTCTACTTGAGAATATTTTTCGATCTCTTGGACATTGCAGTGAATAACGCACATTGTTTATACACGCAACTTAATGAGGGCGCAAATCCTGATTAAAAGGCAATTTCGCCTCTTCAATACAGACAAATCATTGCGAGGTTCCTCATAGGAAACTATTCTAATAGAAAGAGAGGTGTCCCGGCTGGCCCTGTCCTTAGTAGTAGGAACAGTATGCCTGCACCACAGCCTGAACATAAATTGGTGAAAATGCCAAGCCGGAAAAGGTGCGCAGAATGCGAAAAAAATAAAATTGAAAATCGAGCAGCAAATATGTGTGGAATATGCCATGTTTATTTGTGTTATACAACAGATAGAAATTGTTTTATCAGTTACCACTGTGTGTAGGGGGACACAGTCGCAAAAATGATGCATTATTTTTTTTTGTATTTTTGACATGTTTATCTATCAACAAAAATATGTATAAAACAATTTTCTTAATCTCATTAATAAGAACAATATAATGGAAATTTTAATATGTTGGATGTTGATTGATGCCCTGAAAAGCTTCTGAATTCTCATTTATTCTGTTTTTCTTTTTGTTTATTTGTTATTTTTAATAATTTTTGGACGACATTTATGTTGCAATAAGTATAAAATGTTAAGATTTAGAATAAGACTTTATTTAAAATACAGGATAACATAATTCACTCGCCAAAATTATGAAAATAAACCATTTCCTAATCAACACACATGATTTTTTCATTTTGAACGAATTTTACCCTTACCGTCCATAGGGACATATATGTCCCAGACGATATCTCATAAACTATTAGAGATATCACTTTGAAATTGATATTTTTGGAATCTACGCACCAATATTAGCCTAAAAATGCAATTTTTGTTTTAATATTATGGCTACATTTCTTATGGACCTTAAAGGGTTAATTGCAAAGCAACTCGTAAATTTAATCTAATTCCAGTTTTTTTCTACTTCCTCAGTTGCTCTCCTTGAAGTTTTCAGCATCAGTTTCACCAACTCTACGCCATTTTAAATCATGTTTTGTGTAAGTAAGGTAGAAATATTGTCCCTAAAAATGTATACGAAACGCAGACTTATACATTTGGGTATGGCAAATTCTGTAATGCTTTACTATGATAGCGATAATTCTCAATTTCTTGATCTGAGAGTGGATAATATCATGTGAATTCAGTGGTAACATTTTTCATGCGACGCGACGTGTCTCATTAAAAAAAATACATAGCCTCAAATTTAAACACACGCTAAAACGTCCACATTTGATTTTTTCGAAAATTCCCCACGATAATTATAATGCTCTACCAATTGTAGCCATTTGTGGTATTAGTTACAAAAATTCAGGAACCGGTAAGTTTTCGTTAATAACATAGATTTACGGGACTGAACTTTTGCATTTTCCACAAATAAGCAGTAAAATATCAGCCACCTGTATTCGTCAAATTTTGTGTTGAAGTAGCATAATTAAACGTAAATAACGAGTGACACTGAGATATTAACACTACATTCTAAGAAAGTTTTAAGTGTCAATATTTATTGCTTTTATGGTGACGTCAAGAAAATACAATGGCTAACGTTTCCTCTCCTATGCACGAGACCTAATCAGGGCCCGCGTCATCTTTATTGTGCATCATTATGCGTAGTGAATGCTGTCAGGTAGTTTTATAGACTTCTTTTATCTGTCTAGCTTTTAATATATATAAGAAATTATCTGCGATCGATGCTTATTTTATCGATGCGTATATTAATGCGTAATTACGTCCGCACTGTGTGCCTGTGGGAATCCTCTTGCATGTTGCATGCTGGTGATTGGTCAAGCCCTGCCAAACACCTTAGAGGTGGCTCCAAGGGTATTATGTAGATGTGAAACCAATAATAAAATTGTTTTGCGGTCAACCCTGCGGTCCAATCCCGAGCTGGCCATAGTCATGACAGGTTCCGAAGCGCGGCGTGCATTGAAACGCGCCATCATGCATTCCCTATGCTTCCATAGCCTTTGTATTTACTATCGGCTCGCCCTTGCCCTATCTGCCCCATTGCGACCCAGTTTCGCCGTGAATAGTCGCGTCCTCGGCCTCACGCACTCTGATCGCTTGCGCCGCGGCGCCATATTGGCCATTCGGCAAACAGGATGGAGAGTGGACGGTGGCTTAATTAGCCCGCATGTCGAATATCTCCGTCCTGGCCGTCTTATCGCCAAAACTCACTTTCCTCTCTCCGAATTGATGCGCTTCCCGCAGCTGTCCCGTCTTTCCAACGGCAGGGACGGAACTCAATAACCCGCGCGACCGCTCCGTGGGGAAATCTCGCAATGATGGTGCTTCTGTTATTATATTCCGTGCGATTTCGGAGGAAGATATCATGACATTTGGCTGTTTCGCAGATTTCAGTCCCGGTGTCAAGGGCGAGATTCGGAAACATTATTTAACTCTTGACTTCGTTTCTACTGCGTCCCCAAAAAGTTAGTGTCAATGAAAAGGCAAAAACAAGACAGTAAGTCCCCACAGCAAGGCATTATATCGCATTATTTTCTCTCTTTAGCGTTTATTGGAAATTATCGTTATTATGTAATGCATGGGATTATTTCCACTGATTCTTGCTTGAAAAATCTCTACCTAATTGTTAATATTTTCTGTGTTATTTTGGTAAAATCTGTAGATTAAAATAAGCGTAAGCGCATAATTTAAACTAAATTATTCATAGAATATTCTTTCATGCAAAGTTGACGGAGAATTTTTTATATTGAGGCGCATAGCTACTTCATACACTTTCCCAGAGAAGTCGAATTGATGCATGGAATGAATTTGAGTTTATTTTGTCACAATTTATCTTTTAAAATATTTTTAGACCCATACAAAAGCGAAACAAAAAATCAGATCCTAAAAAAGACATACTTGCAGGTTATGACTTCTTTCTATTTTCCTATTGCAGGCTGGGAAGTTCATGTATCGTTATTTTCTTAGAAGGAAATTTTCATTGATTAAAAATATCCAAATAACGACGACGGACTTTAAAGCAGCCGTGGCATAAAATACCACTGGCATATATTTTTAAAGAGGTTGGAGCACCTTGGTATCTTTCGTTAAAAACAGGCTAATGCTGACACCGGGTTTCTCTCGACCCTTACTTCCCTTATGGCTCAAATGTCTCAACTGTAGGTCGCCTCATCGAAATACCATTTTTTAAATAAAAGGATGCCGGAGACAGAATTAATGTATTACAGTAATAAACAAATACCTTTGTGTTTTTATACGCTGAGAACAGATTTAACGGAGTCCCGCTAATCCGAACTAATAGGGACCAAACCCTGTTTGGATTATCCGGATAATAGTAAATAATAAAAATTATAAATAAATTTTTGTGAAAAACTTTTATATCGCGAAATAAAAAGAATAAAAAAAATTCCTATGGGGCTGACGGTCTCTCTGAATTATATGCTTTATTTGAAACGAAAAACATTGGGCACATGATCCAATAAAGCACTCAATTTGCAAAAAATATTTTTTGTCATGACTCTTTACTATTCTCATTCCTTTTAATGATCGCATATTCATTACTCATTTCCATATTTAATTTTAAATTCTAAATTACAATCGAGATACAGTTAAAATCGTAATAAACGTGTTAAAATATTGCATTTCCATCTGGTCCTGGTGTATCCTGAAAATTTCAGCGTGATAGCTAATCGGAAAGTGGGTTAACTTGAGTCGTAAGATTTGACCCGAGTTAGATGATGAACAACAAAGCGAGTTTATAAAAGCGTTATAATATCGGTTTGAAACATAATAACGAATCAAAAACGTGCATAGGACCACGTCGCTGGAATGAACTCTCATTAGGTATCTCTTTTTCGACCCACCATACTGACTCATAGGCGCGCCGAGGACGCTAGGCAGTCGTCACTTCTCATGACTGTAATTTACTTTAAATAGAGCATTGACTATTGTACGCAGTTTATAGTTTACGTTGTGCACCATATTTTAAACTCTGTCCTTAGCCTATTACCGCTCACTATAGCCTTATTATTACTTCGTTACCACCCAGTGTAGCTATATGAATATTGGTCTCTCTGATGAAACAAGTTCATGTATCACCAAAATATTTCACTGCATTACTTAAGACGACCACAGGAGCAACGTGCATAAATGGCTTATCAATTTCAAGCAGATCATTTTCTGGGCGGAAATGGGTTAAAGAAATAATTTTACTGCGTTTAAGGACTAAATATTAAAGAAATTAACTACACTGTAAATATCAAAAGGTTAATTTAATTTTAAAACAATGCATCTCGGAGCTGTTCGGATTTTGCGGATATTTGAACTAAACGTGTTCAGATAAGCTGGCCTCTTGTAGTGCTGTACTTGAAGTGCCTCTGTGATGCAATATGCTGAGAAAAATTCAGGTAGAGAGAAAAAGAAATTGTTATTCCGTATCTTTCCCTCACGGCGCAAATGGCCTCTGAATTCGGTCGCCTCCTCAAACTACCACGCCGTACATTCTGTCTGTATTTACGGTGCTTGACGAAAAGGATGACTGGATGGCCCCACCGAGTTCATTGTTTTATTTTCCCTTGTCTCATTCAACTCGATTTCGGAAGACAGGTTGCGTGATGACGGAACAGCTTTTCGTGTTTCTCCCCCTTCCTCTTATATTGGACACCTTCAGAATGCAAATGTGATTCGATCCGGCTCGGCGACGCGGCGCGCATATCGGCGGCGATATTGCCAATTTTCATCACCAAATCCCATCGCTGCGGGAACGATTTCCGTCAAATCTATTGGATTGGGAGCGGGGCCAATTTTATCCTCCGCTATCCAAGTCATTGACATTCTTGAGGACTCCTGTCAATATTTCCGCACCTCCGATGACTGGGCTCTTTCTCTTTAAGCCTTTCATTAGTGAAACTCAATTTGGCGACACTCTCCGGGAAATAGTGGACATAAATGAAAACCTGATGCTGTTTTATCCACTGGTTATTTTGCCTGACCCAATTGCTTCTCGACAATGAAGCTCTAGACGCCAAAACTCGTGATAAGGGTCACTCAGTGCAGAGAAGCCGCACTTGGTACTTTTTCCCTAAAATATTGGCTAAAAAAAGCTCCGTATATTTTTGCTTGTCTTTGCGTACAATGAAACAAAACCTTTGAAAAACCATTTTTTGAAAAGGAAGATACCTCAAAAAATGATTTTTCAAAGTTTTTGTCGCAAAAAATGTGGAAAAAAGTTATCAACCACTATGAACTTGTCCCTTCAATTGAGAAGTCACTTGTTACGCCTCAGCACGAAATAATAATAAATGTCTGTGAAAATTGATATAATGATGCAAAGTATGCAAAGATTACCTTGAATTACTTTTTGTATGCCTTCTTCAACACCATTGTTTCTGAATTAGTAAAGTTACTACGTAACATCAGTAACATCAGTTTAAAGTTCAAACCAAAATGAATATTTATCCTTTGCTTGATTTTCGCATAATAAAGAGCATGCAGGAAGCGCATGTATCCTCCGGGCTGTTCACATTATCATCCTAATCGGTCTGTGAGGTGCTTTTCCATTACTGCCCATAATGGAGATCATTCATTCCTCTCGCAGTAAACTCCCATCTTAATCTTCCTCCCCACCTGTTGCTTCCTCCTATCTGGGAAATTTTTTTACGAGCTCAACTGATCCTTCTGTGTCCCCGACTCTCTTCCCTTTGCAAACATTCCAACTGAGAACCCTGTCAGCTGCATACATTGAAACGGTGTTCAAAGGGTTCCCCATTCGGATGCTTTTTTTTGGCACCATCTCTTTGAAAAAATCGGAATGCGGTAAAAAGTTTATAACCACTATATACTTGCCCCTTCAATGGGGAAGTCACTTCTAACTCACGAAATCATAATAAACGACTGTGAAAATTTGTTTAATGGTGTATCATATATCGTAAAAGCCAGTAATGGTATATCATGTAAATTATTAATTCTTTATTTGACCTATCTCGTCAATTTGTAGCCATAAATTCTACGGTAAAGACCGGGGAAACTTCTATGTGTATTTATTTATAGAAGAAACAGCGGAAAAGGATATGATGAGGTGCTGGGTCCCTACTGGGTTACATTGACGACTACGAGGGGCCCCATGGTACAACCTATATTCGAAAAAAAACATTTGTAGAGTATTAATGATAATATTTATCATAAATGATGACTTTTATTCCGAGAATGACCCCCCCCCCTATAGCTTTAAAATATAAACGATTTATTGTTCAAACTGCAGAACGGTAAAAGAAAATTTTTGCTCATTCCATGGGATTTTAACACGCCAATTAAACAAAAAACTCTCCGATTCCTTTCAAATTTTAAACATTACGTCATCCTAGTCATCAATGACGTAACACCATTTCTTTAGAATTTTTGAGCAGTTACCAAGAAAGCTATCAGACACCAAACTTGGGAGATTTTATGAAATTCGAGAGAGTCTACCCGTTGTTAAACGTCTTAAACTTTATTTGTGACATCAATGAGGCATTCAAGCATGAATTTTAAATGGAGTATGAGTAGACTTCACAATGTTTTCCGCGAAGTCTGCTTGTTAGAATTAATGTCAAAGTTAATTAACTTAAAGGTCTACAATATATCAAAACCATCAATTTCAAATTAAAAAAATATTTTATGAATTCAATGTGTTGCTATTGATTCCAAAATATAAGATGGGAATATAAGTAGCAAGAAGGTAAAATGAATGACAACTTATATACTGCACCATAGCAATTGCAAGGTCAGCACCACAGTACGTTGACCTGCCCGCTTGGGAGGATGATGAATCTGTTTAACTTAATCACGACCTTCACGAAGGAAATATATGTTTGCCATCGTTTGCGTGCCATAACTTATAAATAAGTATATAAATACCTTAGAATTATTTAATGGCCGACGGAAAGGTAAAAACTCGGCCGGAATCTAAAAATCTAAGCTCTCGGCATTGTTGCTCTCTTTTCGTTTGAATTTTTTCTTATCCAAATGCACTGTATGACTGCAGTGGTTAATATTATCCACTTCCAAAAAAATTTCTTGCATGAGATCGTGATTTAAGTACCCGTTGACTAAGTTGAGTTACCAAAGTAAAAAAATTTAGCGGTACGCCGAAGTTCGCGCGTCTTTAAATGGTGTTGCTAGCTCATGAAACTAAGATGGGGCACCAAAAATTACGTTTCAGTGGTAACTAACTTTTATCTCCGAGGGGCATTGAGTTGTCTGAGAAATAATTTCAAAGCGATGGAATTGTTTCCCTTTTTAACGATTTCAAAGAAATTGGTAGTAAACTGGAAAAAAAGAAATATTTTGATTTAATTGAGTGGGGGAAGATATCAGGAGATGTTCAAGGAGAAATTTTTAAGTCAGTTAAATCTTGTTTGAATATTTTTACTAACAGGTTTTGTTGCAGTATAATTAAAGATATTTTTCCAAGAATATAGTTATTTAAGTTTGTACATAGAAAGGCACGACCAAAATCTACAATATATCTCACATTTGGTGTCCTATAACTCTCTTCATAATAATAGCTAAGATATTGGTATTTTCTCGTTTATTACAAGGGTAATTAAATATTTATTTATCATTTCCATCACCGCAAAAGAGCAGAGATAGGGTATTTGCATTGCCATATTATTAAAAAATAATAAATGACAGCTACAAACACCCATTCACAGGATGGGAACCACCTATTCAGACGTGACACGAATCCGCATTTGGAAGGAAGGGTCTTTAGCGGCTCCCAGCCTGATTCGTTTAACATCCGGTAACGATTACCGCCCATCCACCCGTCATATTTCGATACCCTCCAGAATATTCATATTTAAAATTAATTTTTTCCATTTCTTTCCTTGCTGCCATCCATTAGGATCCTCTTTCTAAACTTGTTACATCAATTCGTCAACCGCTCCTCTCGTTATCTGCTCAGACCATTTCTATCCAAGGGCGTACCCAGGATCATAACTAGGGGGGGGGGCAGCCATGTTGTGACATTTTAGCATGGAAAAGTTGAATGAAATCAAAATTTTAAGGAAATTATATCAGCGCTTTATTAGTTTATGAGATTATTTCCTTAAAAAAATGTTTTATTTTATATATCTTATACTAATACATACCAGTTTTCGTGGGTTCAAAGAAAATTAGATGAATACTTTCGTTTCAATTCAGCACTGATTTTACTAAAAGACTTTTGCAATTTTTGCTTCTCTGTATGGTATGTATCTTCTATGTAGCTGCCCCCCACTGCCCCTCGCTGGGTACGCCCATACTTCTATCATCTACTCTTGGCAATAAAAACCGATGCATCGAATATTCTCCAGCGGATATGATTTTTTACCGTCTGCACATTATTCGCATTTTCCGCATCGAATCTCTATTTTACCAGACGTCAACATATTCTAGAACCAACCATTATGATCTTGACATCGGAATGTGGGATGTACTTGAAGAGTACAGGGGTTCTGAAATCTTTTTATGAGCCCTGCGCTACTGTGACACCAAAAATTACGTTTCAGTGGTAACTAACTTTTATCTCCGAGTCTAACGGTACTACGTACTCGCTCATCTTAAATGCTTCATTTTTATATCCACACTTAGAGGAGGTTGGTCGTCAAGTGACACACATGAATTGAATTTAAATATTTGCACAAAACTTCAGGCCGACAGACGGTCACAAAATATAGGCTTTCCGTACCAGTAATAAAGATATTGCATTGCAAAATGCATCTTTTCCTGCAGGATCTCATGATAGTACTTGACTTAGCGAAGAAAATATGCCTATTATTGCTCGCATATACTTACATGCGGTTTTGTGATATAAAGCTGACATAATCCTCTTTTACCTTATGCGTAATCAGTGGCGGATCAAGGATAGGGACAAGGGGGATGCCATGTGAGGGGCCTAGGGGGTAACCTCCCAGCAGTAGTGGGGGTCCGAATTTAATAACTATTTCACCTAGTGTAAATTAGATATCCCAGGGGGGATATAGCATCTCCTTCTCCCCTCTCTGTGTGCGCCACTGTGAGTAATGATAAAAACAAAACTCAGGCTCTTCACTATTCTAATTTTTGCGTAATTAGAAAGTGAATACTGAAATTGAAGTCAAATCATTTTTTTTACGCCATAATGATGCTACAGTTGGCTCTAAATGCCTTAAAAAAGAGTGGTCTTAAAAATGTTGCGATTGCAATATTCAAAATATGTATATAGTCCAGGAAATGAAGCATTTTGGCTTGCAATTTTTTCAAACTGAATCGATTTTCTTGAAATTTTCACAATAAGTAGGGAATATACCAAGAATCAAAATCTATATCATGCCGACGGGCGCTTTTACCCAGGGGGTGGTTTCCACCCCATCTCGGGGGTGGAAATTTTTAATTATATTTTGACCAATGGAATCGATAGAAAAACAAATTCTAAGAATAAAATGTTCTGTCCATTTTTTGCGTAAAATTAATATTTTTCGAGTTATTTGCGATTGAAAGTAACAGTTTTTTGACGAAATAATCAACGATTTTAATCGATTATAGGCAAATAACTTGAAAAGTATTAATTTTATAAGGAAATTGTGAATTACAAAACTGTAGCTTGTAAAACATTAAATAAAAATGTTATTTTATATTTCCTTTATGACCAATTCGAACCGAGCTACAACTTGTTGATGGTCATGTTTTGTTTGCCATACGCTAAATTTGAAAGATTCAATACCAAATAGCGGGAAGAATTTGTAATTTTTGAGGAAAAATTATGTGATCTGTTTAAAAGTGTTTTTAAAAAACTTTCTTATAATGAGGTAAAAAAATTTTTATCATGAAATTTGAGCGAGTTATGATTAAAAATAAGATCAGTCCCTACTTTTTTGTACGAAAAAATCAGGGAAAACAACTCCTTATTACCACACTAGAAAAAATTTATGAATTCCCTTCAGTATTTCTCTTTATTTAAGTATTGTTAATTGATCCTAGAAGTTTTTTTAATGCACAACTGTAAATTTTGAAAAAATTGGAGGAAAAAGTGAAAAGTCATTTTCTACAATTTCGTTAAAAATGCTCTTTTTTTCAAAATAACTCCAAAAAAACTGGAGATATGAAAAAAATGCTAGAGTATTAAATTGTAGCTTCTTTATTTTCAAATATTTTGGTGTGTTTTAATTTTCTATATAATAAATATTTGGTGAGATATTGATAATTAAAATCTCCATTTCCAAGGGAGCTCCACCTTATTTAAACCCTTAAATCCCTCCCCTTTAAAAAATAATGACTCGAAAAAAATGTAATTCACATGACCTTGTAGTCAGTAAAAACCCTACAAAATACAATTTAAATGAACTTTCTATCATAAAAAATAAAGGAGCTATGTTTGAAATACCAATCAAATTTATTTTCGAAGAATTCGAAATCCACAATTCAGAGCATAATATTCCTCATAATCAGCATATACTTTGTGTACTTTACGTTAGAAGCTAACGATACACTCAAATTTGCTACAAAATAAACACACATACCCATAAGATGTATATATACATACACATATATGAGTATGTGTGCTCTCGCTCACAATGACTTTGAGCATTCATGTGATGGGAAGACTGGAAGCCATACAGTCTCCGTTTGATTGTGTTTCATGTAATGTCTACATAAATGTAGATTTATTTGTTTATGTTACCATGACGAAGTTTGTTCTGTTTATCCTATTGTTATATCTTTTCTGTGCTGTGATTAAAATCATGAGAGAAAAAAGTGAATACATAATAAAAGGAGTAAGAAAGTGAATAAGATGATACAATGTGATGAATAATTTTTATTTTTAGGGTAAATAATTATTTTTGCATTAACCCCCAATAAGGGTTGATTATTATGGGTTGAAACGCCTTAAAATTATTTTCCAAACAAAAAAATAACTGTACAAATAATTGAAACTAAATTTTACTCGTATTTAGCTTTAAAATATAATTTTTTAAGTTTTACCTTTTAGGGGTTGTTTTCACCCCTAAAAAATAAAAGGCGCCCTTGGGCTTAATATAGATTTTGAAGGAGGAGGTATGATTAGTCTAATCCCAAATATTTATGCAAATCGATTCGGTTTGAAAAAAATTTTTAAAGGAGGTATGATTAGTATAAACACAAATTTTTATGCAAATCGATTCAGTTTGAAAATTCTTTTTTAAATTAACCCCCAATAAGGGTTGATTATTATGGGTTGAAACGCCTTAAAATTATTTACCAAACATAAAAAAATAATTATACATATAATTTAAACTAAATTTTACACGTATTTAGCTTTAAATAATAATTTTTTTAAGTTCCAGTTTTTAGGGGTAGTTTTCACCCCTAAAAAATAAAAAGCGCCCTACGGCATAATATAGATTTTGAAGTAGGGGGTATAATTAGTCTAATCCCAAATTTTGGTGCAAATCGATTCAGTTTGAAAAAATTGCAAGGTTTTTCACTTTTATGAGCTTCATTTCCTGGACTAATACCTTTATTTTCATTTTTAAACTCCGTGGATGTCCACTTTTGTGGCAAAGTTTTTTAACGCTAAATTAGAGCTAAATGAAAACAAAGGAGACATTTTAAGTAATGCATGATGCACATTGACTGCGCATTAATCAGCTAATTAGAATGAAACAAATGCCATGAATAATTACTAATTCCGACTGTTTCTTTGAAAACTTAAAATTTGCCTTCATCCATTGCCCTTATAGCTCCACGATGGAATGACATTCGTTTGAATCTTTGAATTGCACGGCACCTCGTTCACTTCCTCTCGGAATATTTTATACGAGTTTTTTTTCGTCACTCAATCCCAGCGGTCACTTTGAAACAAAGAAGCAGTCGGCGCTTGATCTTCTTTTATTCATGGGGGCGCGGATGTGGCGCCGGAGCGGCCGCCGTGTGAGTTACATCCGAGCGCGACAACCCAGCCACAGGATTGGACGAGTTGAACATCCTATGTCAGGAAACGTGTTTGGCACAGCAGAAATGTACATCTAAATGCGCCGACGCTCCGCATTTGAGGAAGTGTGTGAGCTCTAAATCTGGGCTCTCTTCCCGCAACAAGTAGCGAGCCACAGCTAGTGAAATATTTCACGGTACTTAAGTTTGGTTAAATTTAAAAGTTGTGCGTAGTATCATCAGTCAGAAGGTAAATATTCAATGGGGAGGTGAGTATGATTAAAATTGATGGTCAAACAACGTTCATAGCCGGTGTAAACAAAAAAAGTTGAAGGGGTATATGCTTAGGAAAATCTCTCATTAGTTTAAGCAAATAAAAACTTGAAGTTTCCGAGAAAAAGTTTTCTCTCAAATTCATCGAATTAACTTCTCCAACTTCAGATTTTTTAAATATTCATCAAAATGAGCCAATCTCTTTCGCGTTAATTACAATCAAATATTGGGGAACGGTGTTCCAAAAGTTCAAAGCACATCAAGGAGGCAATTTTACGCAGAAAATTTTCAGTTTTTTTTTTTAGTTTTTCACAGGTTTGATACGACTGGCTACCACAGTCTGCGTCCTCCTGGATAATTTCGCATGTAAGGAAATGGTTATCCGTTATTTTATTCATCATGATGACTTAATGGGTCATCTTCTTTTAAGTCGCCTTTTTTCATAGTTTACTGGAGTTGAATGCCGCTGGAATGAAACTGCAGTATTGATAACAAATGATACCACAGCATTTAATTATGGCTGAAACTATAACAACTGCGTAATAAACTTGGTCCAGCTATACATGTTCACTGTGTATTAAGATGGCCAACCTTGAGAGAAAAAATGTCATTGAACTCATCCAAC
The DNA here is from genome assembly GCF_921293095.1 of Ischnura elegans. NCBI lineage: Eukaryota > Metazoa > Arthropoda > Insecta > Odonata > Coenagrionidae > Ischnura > Ischnura elegans. Next base: position 97,200,907 of record NC_060253.1, read on the forward strand.
TTCACAAAAATATTTCAATCTAGAACATCCTTGTCTTTATTATTTTTTTAAAGTATATTATGATGAGTATTATTATTATTATAATTATAATTATTAAAGCTACTTAATTTTGAGAAAATAGAATATATATTAGGTCTCTCATCCGGTTTAAATTCTTTTCTTATAAACATTTCCTGTACTAAGACGTTTGAATATCTACTGAAAAGCGATGAAATGATTACTGCTAGTAAGAAGAAACGGTAGTAACCCCTTACCTCATAATGTTAAGTGAAAGATAAAAATAGTGGCTTTAAAATAGAGATAAGAGTAAGGTATTTTATTGATTGGAGGCTGACGATTCTTTATGTCCTCGAGGAATAGGTATAACCTTGAATTTTTTTAATCAGCCACATTCAAGTAAGAATGAAGTAATAAAAACCTTCTGGAAAGGACGAATCCTGAGTAACTTTGTGCTAATGAGGCTTTGAGAATCGTAAGCATGGACCAAAATTTATATTTCGCTTAATATAAATAAACAATTGGGTTCCTTGGCCACTACTGTTCGCCGATGATGTCTTCCTTGCCAGCACCACCAGACCCGAATTACAGCAGCGAACTCTACTATGGAAGGTACGACTCGACAACTATGGGTTGCGATTAAACATCAAGAAGACTGAGTACATGGAGTGTGGGCCTCAAACCGATGGCACGATCAGCATCGACGGCGACGACCTTGAAAAGGTCGAGAAGTTTAAATATTTGGGCTCTGTCATCAGCAACGATGGAAGCACAACCGCCAACACACGAGCTCGAATCAATGCAACATGGCTGAAATGGCGCCAAGTGACTGGCGTATTGTGCGACCGTCGAATGCCTGAACGATTCAGGGCCAAAGTATACAAGACCGTAGTCCGCCCAGTGGCCCTATATGGACCAGAATGTTGGCCAGCCACAGCAAATCAAGAACAGGCCATGCATGTCATGGAAATGAGGATGCTGCGATGGATCCTAGGCATCTCCCGCCTGGATCACATCAGGAATGAAGACATTCGGAAAAGAATGGGAGTTGCATCGATCACAGACAAGATGCGGGAGGCTCGACTGCGGTGGTATGGGCATGTGGTGCGTAGTGATGAGAACTCCGTGGCCAAAACAGCAATGCGGCTGAGTACTGAAGGACGCCGACCACGAGGACGACCAAAGATGCGCTGGCTCGACAAAATTAAGGCGGACATGAAGACCATCAACGCCACGTCAGTAGACGCCCTGGATCGAGCCAAGTGGAGAAGGCTTTGCAGAAAAGCGGACCCTGCAATAGCGCGGGACAAACGCTAGGAAGAAGAAGAAGAAGAAGAAGAAGAAGAAGAAATAAACAATTGGGTGTAATATTATGTGTAAACAAATTTGACGGTTTTTTGGGGTAATCATGTAAAATGCTTCCATGATGGAGATAAATAAAAACTTATGATTTCACCCAGGAATTTTAATAACAACACAACCCGGCTTTCAATGCTTAATATCATCTTCAGGTGAAGATTCTGAAAAAGTGTGGATTTCTTGCCTGAAGGTGATACTAAGTATCGAATCCCGAGACATGTTATAGATAAAATTCATTGCAAGGTTTTATTTCCTGAGTTAAAAAAAAATTGTGCAATAATTGAATTGAGGTAAAAAATCAATCGTTATAAATGTACTAGTCCTTGGAGTGCTTTGTAGTGATGTTGTGTAAAACGTCAAAAGCTAATATTCGGTCGCAAGGATGTAATATTTCAGTTTCCCTCTGTTTTAAATATACGAATTCTTCATGTCGTGATCAACACTGTAAGAGACGTCAATTCAGAAGCTACTGCAATACAGCCACGTGCAGCCAATACATCCGTGCAACCCGTGTTTGAAGAGTTCTCTCACATAATTAATTGTACACGCGATTGAAAAGGCTTATGAATTGCGAATGCTTAGCTCATTGTGAGACTTCTGTGTGAGTGACAGTGGGAATTCAAATTTGTAGCTGTGAGAGAAAAAAAATCGCGGGGCTCGATGGAAAGATCTTTGGTTATCAGTTCAGTTTAAATTTATAAACTTTAGTGACTTCTCCGAGTTCCTATCGTCAACAATACCTCATGGTATTTTGCAACAAACAGAAATACGCACAAAATCCTATAAATAACAAATATTTTGACCAAATTCAATTCTTTAACCGAATGCTGTAACATTTCATTCAGCGAATAAAGCCACCCAACTAAACAATGAATGAACCTTAATTAAAGAAATAACATATTCCTTTTTGCTAGAAAAAACAACGAAAACATTGCACAAACACAATCTTCCACCAAACGACCAACGAGCACTTTTCATTCAGCTATCACTTTTGGCGAAATTATAGAGTTTGTTTAAAAAATATATTATCATTTCAATAGAATGAGTAAAATCTTGCTTAACCATAATGGTATGAGTAAAATTAAAAATTAACTCATACTAGCTGCTTGTTTGATCCCAATCTTCAGCACAGCTCTCGCATAAGTTCGTCAAAAACATGATGTAATAGATACAGATAAAGAGCATCGGTGGGATATATAGTTAAAAATTGATGCTCAATCATATTGGAATGCTCTGGAGCAGTTATCACATGGTCAGGCTTGTATTATAAGTCTACGGTATGCAATCAAAGTGTTCCAGATAGATATCGTGGAGCCTCATATGAATTGATACACGATGATACCTTAATGCCTTCTTAATTTTAATTTCTCTGACTTTACCTCACGTATTTCGATTGGCTAGGAAATCTAAATATTGCCTGACACTAAGGTAAGAATTTCTTACGAAATAGAGGTATGAACGCCGCGAAGTAATAAAATGTAAATGTTAAAATATTTTCTAAAAATCCATTTATGGAGCGCTCCTAAATTTTATTTTTGGAATCATTGGTTAACAATCCGAAGATTGGTTTGACGCAGCTCTTAACTTAATTCGCCTATCAGCTAATCATTTCGCACCTATATATTTCTTCTCTTTCTCATCCTTCTTTGCCTGTTCCATGTATTCCATTGGAGGCCCTCCTTTTCCGTTTTTGCCAAGTAAGGTCAATGTGTCTTAGTAGTAAAAAAAATTATTTGGGCCCATCTTGACATGGAGTATTTGAACAAAATAAATTAACAAATCTTGTAAACATTTGCATATAAAAATAGTAAAGACCATTTCATAAATTATTTACACATTTATTGCCTTACGTGAAGTCGTTGTTTTAATCTATAAATCATAACTCTACGACAATAAGATTAAAGGAATGGATCATAAGATTAAAGTCGCGTACTTTTGGCCAAAATGCAAAAATTAAAATGCGCAGAACGCAGAAAAAATATTTTTCGTAAAACACTATAATAATAATTTTCTATTACTATCTAAATATTACTCTCCTGAGATTTTGTACTCCATCAGGTGTATCATCACCAAAATAAAGAACTATTTCAATCGGTATTACTTTCGAACCGGTGGCCCAGAATTTAGAAAATTTGAGATTCTGATATCTTTACCAATAAGATATTTAAAGAAGCTCTAATTTCTATAAGTTATATAGAATTAACCTTTCACTAATAGTAGCTTTAACTTGAATACTGTACTCGTTGAATTATGATCAAACAAGCCCACATATTTGGGAATTCTTCATACCAGAATAGGGAGATATAGTAACTAATATATTTTCATCATGCAGAATTGATAAAGAATTATATATCCTGAATACTTACCCATAAAATAATTAATGGAACCGTGATATAACTACTCGTAGTATATTTGCTATTCGTACGTTAAATTTCGATTGAGGTTTGACTGTTGAAAGATCTGTTCTCTCCTGTCGACTTCACTGGGCGATAATGCAGAGTTGAAAAATTATGAAAGTCGTACATTTTTTCACAAAAGCTAATGATGGCTTGGCTGGATATTGGAGAGTCATTACTTGAGAGAGGATCAAAGTTTTCTTGACATTATCCCGTAGCAAAAAATATATTTTTGTTTTCACAACAAAAAAATCTATTGTGAGGCCTCTGAAATCTATATCACGATTGGTGCGCAGTTGTTGCTGTGTTTCAAGGAGAATACATAATTCCTGTAAATTGTTCATAATTACATAGTTATCCCAATTTTAGTTGCTGTGAACATGGTGATAGAGCGTCCCACTAAAGTGATACCTACTACTAGCTACTCAATGATCTGAAACTCTCAGATAATGTCATTATTATGGGCCCGTGGACGCAGAACCAACGTTTCGTGATATACGGAGATAGCTTTTCCGTCCCGGACGGCGATACAAAAAGGGACGCTCTATGTATTTGCATGACAGGAAATCCGAGAGAGTAATGCATTTCCGGATGACTGCCTTTCACGCGTCACTGAGACTTTTCTTTGCACGCGCGTGTACACTTGCTCTTAGCTTCATCTCGATGACCCTTGCGCTACAGCCTTTGTTACGGAGGGGCAGCTGGCCTTGGCGACGATTCGCATTTATCTTCGCCGTTCCTTCGCATTTTGATCGATTTTCCTGGCTCCGCAATGAAATTCCTCTCCTGAGATTCAATTTAAGCACGCCTGTGCTGTCCTATCAAGTACGCTGCAAGGGATACAAAAAACTATGTCACAGTCATACGTCCTCGGTAAGTAACCAACCTGCATTCACGCTACCATGGTAATCCAGAGTATCGGGTACAAAAGTTTGGAAAGAACAGGCTATAAGCGAATAAAAACTCTATAACACAGCAAATAACTTTGCTTACCTTTCTTAAAACTCAGTGTCGATGTATAACTCAAGGAGGAGGGCCAGCTAACCCTCGCTGTAGCTTCTTTCACGATCGATTTTCACTCTCAATGCCTTGAAATTAATATATATATTTCTTCTCTTTATTTTTTCCGGCCTAGACCGAGCCATCCGCGCCGACTACGGTTAAGTGGTAGAGTTACGAACTACTGGTATCACGGTACGGATCTCGGATATGACCGATGCTGTGTGAACGAGGATAGCTGTTAAAATTCAATTTTTGTATTTATTTGGATTGATTTGAAGCTTTTAAACAATTGTACGTCCTCTTCTTTCGTAAAAAAATCGCATTAAGTTTTGAAATCTATGGAAGAGTTTCTGCCATGACCAGATAGACTCGACCCTATCCCTGAGTTCCAGGTCATTGAGTAACGCTACGGTCATTTTCCTGACCCAGCCCCCATATCCTGTAAAATGTGATGCGTTGCTAGTGTAAAATGCTTGTCTCAGCATCACTTTATCATGAGGAGCTTGTCCTGGACCACAGCGTCATACATCTAATCGCTTATGTCCGCTATACACGGTGAATGATCATGCTGAATGATCACGTGATCATTCACAGGATCATGCGATCACAATAGAACATGTTCTAATTTTCACTGAATGACCATGCGCATGTAAGGTTCATTCGCGAATTGTTCCGTCACACACGGTGAATGATTATGCGCATGATCATGCTGAATGATCATGCTGAATGATCATGCGAATGAAATCATTCGTCGTGTATAGCGGCCTTTGGTCGGGCTATTTAATCATGTACGAGTATTACATGGACTGAAAAAATATATCTTTACATCGGGATAAATATTTAAAATGGCCGGAACGTACCGATGAATACCGCACATCGGTAGCCGGTGGCGCAGAGAGGTAAAGCGCGACGCTCGTGTGACCCGCGATCGCTCCAAGACATAACTTTGCCAATTAACGAGGAAGTAGAGCCTTTGGCGGCAAATTGGATCCGCTGCAAAGATTGAACAGCAGCGGCTAGGTGACTGGGGGAGACTAGACTGATAGGGAAAATTAAGGGAGGGAGAGGATTAAGCAAAGGAAGTGATCGTTCTATTAAATTAAAAGTTTGAGGATTCACTTTGAGAATTCCAGCTATTATAATGATTATTATTATCATCATCATCTTTTATAATTTTTTTCAGTTTTATTGAGTTTTTTTATTGTAAAGAGCACGGGTTCTCAAAAAGATAACTCTCATCCGTTCTTTTGCGTTAAGAAGTTTTCTCGTGATATGGCAAGTTGAAATTATTAAATATTTTTGCAATTTGATGAATGTACTTGGATGAAGGTTGAGTATTTTGAAAATATTTTGTACATTGAAGGAAAATTTCTGGGTTTTCCTACCAGGTACGGGTGTGGTATTGGGTAATTGAGAGCAATTACCCAAAAATATACAGGGTTGGAAATCCGAAAAATTTTCCTTCAAACTACACGCCGCGCCGGAAAAAAACTAAAATTCTATTTTGTATATTTTTTGGTACGATACTGGTAGCAGAGATGGGAATTTTACATGGTACATATTTATTTTTCCTGCTATTACCTTCATTATTATTATTATATTTTGAGTTGGAAGAGGAGGAGGGATTCTTTTTTTTATTCAAAAGTGAGGTGTCTTCATTCACTTTTTATTAAAAAAAGGCATCACCCGAGATTTAAAAAAGGGGTCGACCCACTAGAACGTCACGCTCCCGCGTAAATGGAGAAAGCATAATAAAAATTCTTACACAATAATACAAAATAAACTAAATTTCTAACTAAGGCAACATTTTTATCAAGATTATTTTAGCTCTTCCTTTTATTTTGTTAGTAAATTTTTGTTCAATCAATTTTTCAATGAACTTTGATGTTAACAAATGTGTTGATATAACTCTCTAACATTCTTGTTCGTTTAATGATCGCATAATCAGATTTTGGTGACAGGTTTTTGCACTATTCTCCACATTTACTTTTAAACTCTGGATAACAATCAATTTAGGTACAGTTAAAATCATAATATTAGTGTTAGACAATTGCATTGTCATCTGGTTCTGAGTTTTCCTGAAAATTTCACCTTGATAACTAATCGGAAAGTGGGTAAAAATTGAGTTGTAAGATTTGATCCGGAAAAGATGACAAACAACAAAACGAGTTTATAAAAACGTTAGAAAAAGCACTGAAGTCTATTGGGTGCAATTTTAGATAGAGAAAAATGCTGACCAGCGGCTAATTTAGGTATACATCCTGAAAATTTCGAGTTAAGAGCATAAGTTTTAACCTAGTTAACCATCACCAACAAAAAGTGTCTAGGAGGATTTATACGTTCTGTAAGGGAAGCTTGGTAGCCTAGTGGGTAGAGAACTTAGCTGTCGATCGAGGAGTCCCTGGTTCAAATCTGAGGTGAGGCATTCGGGCATCCTCTTACAAAATCCTGGAAATGCTAAGTGGCCCAAAGAGTGTGATTGATCTTCCCATCCTTAATATATGAAAGTCATACACCTTTTGCTTAGTAAGAGGCGAGCTCTATCCTCACATATTCAAACCAACCTTCGGGTTTATCTACTCAATGAGTGAGTGATACGTACTGGAAGTGCGAAGTGGCCCAGAGTATGTGACTGCCCTGAATGTGTGAAATTCACACTCCTTTGGGTTAGTTAGAGGTGAGTTCTTCCCTCCTTTATCCAAACCAACCTTCCAGTTAAACCACAGAGTAAATGAGTTATCCTGTAAAGGAGGTATTTAAATCCTGATTTAATTTATCGTGAATGCGAAATATTTAGATAAGGAATGTTATTTGTTATTTTAAAAGGTTCTGCTATCATGAACGACTTTCATTGACGTTAAAATCAAGGCTAAATGACACAAAATGTGGATGACTAATTCCTTATCTGTTAAAGGTAACGCTTTTTGCAGCTGGCGATCGGGTTGGTGTGGTGGCCAGAGTATTGGCTTCACACCCTGTGGGCTCGGGTTCAAATCCCAGCAGTGGCAGAGAATTTTCAGAGACTGCCCGATCCCTGCTTGAATGTTGTGTGGAGGACATTTCAAGCGCAACACTCCGTCCGTCATATGGGACGCTAAGCCGTGGTCCTCCTGAGTCCTGGTGTCTTTTGTTAAGAGTAGGCTAATGCCGATGCCGGGTTTCTCTCCGCCGTTCCTTCCATACCTTTCCATCGTGGCGGAAATGACCTCAGCTGTCGGTCGCCTACTCCGAACACCATGGTATTATTTTCATACAACGTATACAATATGACTTCAGACAGATTTAGCGATCTCCTCAGTAACTTTCATTGTGGTGACCTAGATTCCAACGCGTGGCTGCTCTCCCAAACCCACCGACATCACTCGCAAACCTTTTCCTTTTCAAATCCCAAAGCACCCGCTGCGACCCCAGCCCTGGTTAACTTCCCAAACTATACGCCCACTCTTCTTGCACAAAGTCAAGATATTTTACTTTGAAGAGTTATGTAACTAAGAAATATTTTGCCGTTGGTGTTTTCTGCTGTGTATTTAGTTCCCACTTTCAGATTGAAATGCTTTGTACGATAAAGTCATTCATACGCGGTCATTTTCTCATCGATTATGCAGTTATAAGATAATTATTTTAGTTTGAATTCAAATTAATCACACCGATCTCGTTTGGATTTCTGTTTTTTTTTTTTAATTTCCAAAGACTTAATGAGGAAGCAAAATCTTGCAAATAAATGATGAGTAGAGCACTACCTTTACCTATTAGTGCAGAGAATTTTTTCTTGAAATTCGATAAATGACATTTCTTTTAGACTATTTCTCTGCAATTTATATGTGTTTTTAATGTTCTCTCTCCGATGAAGAGATGCGATAGTTTTTTTTTATTATACCGTGAATAGTGTTTGAACGAGTTTGGCCATTCTCTTCGCAAAAAAATCTATCCAGTAAGCCGCCGAACGTATACTAAAACATTTGCGTTTTGGATACCTAACAGAAAAATTCTCCTCCACTCCTTTTTGAGGAATTTATGTTCGTAATTCGTACTTAACTAAAATGTGCATTGAATCTGAGAATTAAAATACTGGATTGAAAGTAGAAAAACCGATTTACCTGAGGATTCACCGTGATCTAAATATATGCTTTCGCTCTGCTGTAACGAACTCATCGGAGATTTTCGTGGAAATGGGGGAGAAAGAGAAGGCCGTGATACATCACATATGCTGTTTATTGTTTGGTATACTGAAAGAAGGGCTGGATAACGAGGAAAAGGTGGTAAAATTTCACTCGACAGTCAAGTGCCTAAATGTCAATAAGAGGTAGGAGCCAAATTTTAACAAATAGATAAGCTCTCTAGAATCTAGTAGTCATGCGACATCTTCTCTACCTTATACGAGGTTATGAGAAGTTAAAAAAATATAAAAAGGTCCACATTGTGTGTGCAGTACCCAATCATCCATTTCCAAATTTGAATCGTTGAACCTATGTTCCGTAGGGTGACACTTTAGCCACTACACCACAGGAACGATTGTGCTCTTCAGTAGGTTCAATACCCAAAATATCGGTTGAGGTCACAGATATCCCGATGATAGTATACATCATTTAAAGTGGTACATGGGCGAAAGCGCTGTTCGAAAAATATGAGGAATAGTTCTTAGTGGGGCCTTCTATGTAATGTCTTCATGCGACGCATGTGATTGTATTTCTCTGCTACAAGCATTATGTAGTTTGAAAATTCCCGGTTGTTTGAGAGCATTAAGCGGGAAAAATTTTTGAAGACGTCTTCAAGTATTAATTCCTGAGAAGGCCACATTCAGACGCCAATGATCTTAGCGTTGATTTTTCCGCCATTGTAAAGTAGTTGAAATCTTGTTTATTCACTAAATCGATTTTAGGTATTTTCTACGTATATCTTCTTCGCATGTGATTCTTAAACTGTGCGTCGCAATCCACTTAATTGTGCTAGGTGTAGAATTCTATGAAAACTTTTCCTCATTCATTTCGATTAATGGGTCCATATTTTCCTGTTACTCTTCCATATTTGCCGTCTTTGAATATTCTAATTCCATAAAATAATGAGATTTTCTCACCCTCGAACCTGTTTGATTTCTTCGGCGATATCCTCGTTCACGGGTATTACCGTTTCATTTTCATGGTCTGAACTTGTTATGTACACCTGTACCTCTACATTATATATCGGTTTTGTCTATATCCCTATTATGTGTCTATCATTTCTTTGTACTGCAGCAAGTTTTTCTGATACATTCCAGTCATTCCGCTCAAATAGACGTGGATTTCTTTTAGCTCAATTTAGAATTAAGATTTCGATTTAGAAATTTGATATCAATAAAATTTATTTGGTTCCATTCCTGTCTCTGTCCGTTTTCAAGGGCTTTAACTTCGAGGCTTGCTTAGAACATTTTTGGTCTTCCAGAATCGATTCACAACGTCGTATACTGTTGATCTAGAAGTCCAGGTATTTGATTTCGTGACTTTCACTGATTATGGAGCCTAATAATGAACTTTCGATCATCTTCAGTCGTATCAGTTTACCTTTCGTCCCATTTCTGTCAACATTTCAGGTCGCCGCTCGGTCAAAGATGCGTCTCTTTTTGCCACATCCTGGAGGAGGCGTGCGAGCTCACAGCTAGATCGTGCTGACGCTGGCGAAATACTTTTTGCGCGCGGATGTTTTTCATATTCGTCTATTGTACACAATTTATTGCAAAGTAGTGTCAGTTTTTTGTTCTTTAATTTGTAAACCCGATTTGTGTGTGACGACCTCGGTGGCGGCGGGGTAAAGTCCTTGTCTGCTAAACAAGAGGTCGCGGGATCAAGTCCCGCCTGGGTAAGTTTCCCTTATTCAAGGCACGGTTTTTCGTGCTCATGCAATTGTTGAAACGTTGTCAAACCCCTATGTATAAGGCCAATGCGTGCTGTTTTCGGTGGAATGGAAATAAATAAATAAAGAAATAAATAACTTCAGTTATGAATTAAAAGATAAACTACTGATCTCATGTCATATAGCGCGTCGCAGGCGTGATTAAGGCTTATGGTAAACCAATTTAACACAACCAGCCAGTTAACAATGCAACAAAATTTGCACGAATCTGTTTGCGGTGTGTGTATTGTGCGTTGCTAGCGATAGCAGAAAGGTAAACTTAAAATATTTTTTCGCGGTCGCGGGTTTTAAAGGTCGCGGGTTCGAATTCCGCCTGGGTAAGTTACCTTTATCCAGGGCATGGTTGTTCGTGCACGTGAAGTTGTTGAAACGTTTATCACACCCCGATGTAAAAGGTCAATGTGTGCTGTTTTCGGTGGAATGGAAAGAAATAAAAATAAATAAACCTTTAACGGAAAAAGTCTGTGATAATACTATTGTCATATTGAGTCTGAAGAATAAGTGCTACTGAGTTAAAATAGCAATATTGGCTGGAAACAAGAGCTGTCCGAATACTTTTTGCACTCACTGTCATTGGTTTGACGCCACTCTCCACCCGATTCACAGATCATCTCTTATTTTAGCACTTATATAATTCTTTAGTTTAAAATTCATCGACACCTGTCATATGAATCTCATTCAAGTCCTTCCTCTACCGTTCTTTCTATCCACATATCCTTCAATGATAATTTAAATCAGACCAACGCGTCTCATGTGGCCGATTTAATTTTCCCGTCATCCTCCCGAGAGGTTTTGAGAAGACTTCTTTCCTACTCTAATTAAGACTCTCTCATCACTCAATACTCATACAATGAAACCAAAAAGAATTTTCGAGTGGTTTAAACTCTCTGCTGCTGTCATCTTCATGCATCGCGGCCGTAAAGAAGTATGTTTCTAATGTAAGTACTTACGAATTTCTTCCTCACTTCAATGCTTATGTTACTGGTTTCTTAGATGCTTCTCTTTTTGATGAATGCCTTGTTTTATTGGTTTTTCTGCTGGCGCACCTGTTGATGTCTAAGCTTTTAAGCTTTTGCTAAGCTTAAATTTAAGCTTGCTTTTTCCCATTCTCCTTCCCTTAATGCTCCAACGGTTGTCTATCCGGCCAACATTTCTGCTAGTAAATAATTTCCAATGACCTTGATAAACAATTGTCACGCCTTCCCTCGGCCTATGATCCGATGGGACCGCCTACCATAGCTAATACCCGGCAGCTCCCGGCAGGCTCCGATCTCTTGAGTCGTGGGCTGACCTCATAGGAATTTCAATTTTATGGGCGCCAGGCAACCAGAGTTGCCTTCCTATGGACAGCACTGAAGGGAGGCTTCACACAATTGTCACACTTAACATGGCAATTAATTTATTGCAGAATTTAACAAACATAAAGATTTCCTTTTAAACAAATACCAATAAATTACAGTGCGACATACATACAAGATACCATGAGAATATTGTCTTTTCTTCTGGTACCAAATTTGAAGATTCGAGACAGGAGAATGCTGGATCTCGGCTCATATCTGCCAAAAGGCAGCCGGATCTCTGAGACAGGAGAATGCTGGATCTCGGCTCAAATCTGCCAAAAGGCAGCCGAATCTCAGCTACGTATATCCAGGAAATCACCTGAGTGGTGTCCACAGCCCCAGCGTACTTGCCCTGGAGAGAACAAGAGATGGGATCGACCCATGTTTCAGCAACCGGCCAGAAACCAGTTAATTGCACCCAATGCTGTGCACATGCAGAAATGAGGCTGATCCACTTACCGAAGAGCGTCGGGAGATACGGCTTAATATCCTTCGGGCGCTTTCTCTAAGCATAGGCTGGACACTCTCTGAGTCGACCACTGTCGACCGGTCTCCTGTCTACTCTCTCTCTGTCTGTCCTCCGTCTCCCCGTCCTCACACACGCATAGTCGCTCGCCTCTCTCACCTAGACTCGCCTCCTGGCTGACGCATCGTTGCCTGGGCTCTCCCGGCCAGCCCACCGACCTATCCAGGAGGGGAGGGGGGTTTTGGTGGGAGGTGGGTGTGTAGGTAGGGGAAGGATTATTTGGGAAGGGGAGGGGTGGTTGCCTGAACCATGACTCCGCACGCCCAGCGAAGGGAATACGGGGGAAATGGGAGAGTGAGTCACCGTGGAACCGGCCGGTTAAGGCAAGCCCAGTGGAGTTTTCAGGGTGAACGTTACATTCCCCCCCCTTCCTAAATAAAAAATTTTTCCCTGGAAAAATTTTTGTATTACACCAGCTTTAAGTCTTTTATATGCCAGGGACCATCTGTTAGTCCCTGTTCATCCTGGAGAAGGTAAGCCTTATTTCCTACTTTAGAGTGGACTAGATAAGGACCTAAATATTTTGGTGCTAATTTGGAAGAAAAGTAATTAGCAGCATTGGATTGTACAAAGTTTCTCCTTAAAACTTTCTGTCCGGGCTCTATATTCACATCTCTCCTCCGCAGGTTATAGTAATGGGAATTCTTTTTATAAGCTTGCTGTAATCTCTCGACAACTTCCTTCCTTATTTCCTTGACCTTCTCTAGGTGTTCTAAATGTTTTCTACGATTTTGAAAATCTGGAATCTCTCTTCCATTAATTTGTATTTTCCTTAATGTCCCATTTAAGAAAATCTCTTCCCCAAATACTAGTTTATGAGGACTACATCCTGTCACTTCATGATCGGCAGAATTTATGGCATAATTAATTTTAGATAAATTTTTATCCCAATGGCGATGATTGTTGCCAACATATGCAGCTATCATGGTTTTTATTACCCTATTAACTCGTTCTGTGGGATTGCTCTGGGGATGGTAATAAAAATTATACATAATTTTTACACCATACTTCTCACATAAATCTTTAACCTTATTACTCTTATATTGCACACCATTGTCACAAAGTAAAGTATGGGGAGCCCCAAATTTCAAGAACACATCATCCTCTAAATGGTTTCTAACATTGTCGGCGGTTGCCTTTCTCATCGGTTTCATTATCACATATTTTGAAAACATACAACAGGTCACTACTAAATACATGAATCCATTGATTGACTTAGGCAAAGGCCCGATAATGTCAGATGATACTATCTGAAAAGGTTTTGTAACAAGTCTTTGATCTCCCATGAATCCCAATGGTGCATTCTGAGTAGCCTTGTATTGATTACAAATATCACAACTTTTAATATATTTGACAACATCTGCCTTCATCTTAGGCCAATAATATAATTTTCTTAGTCTACTAACTGTTTTCAGACACCCATAATGCCCTGCTGCCGGATCATCATGGCATTCTATCATTACTTCTTTCCGCAAATCCTTAGGGATGATTCTAACCCACTGATGAGATTGGTTCCAACCTGGATCAATATATTTATAGATCTGATAATCTTGGACCTTAAATTTTGGATATGACTCAGGTTTATCTATTATTCCTTTTCTCAGACTCTCATACCAAATATCTTGGCTCTCTCCCATGACTGTAATTAAGTTTAAACTTATCCCATCATTCGGTAATGGGTTTCTAGATAAAGCGTCTGGAACAGTATGTTCCTTCCCTTTTCTATGCACAATCTTAAATCTGTATTGCTGCATTCTGACAGCCCAACGACCCAATCTCCCTCTGGGGTCTTTTAAATTATTTAACCAAACTAAACTAGCATGGTCTGTTACCACAGTGAACTCATAGCCCTCAAGATATCCTCTCAGCTTTTCAATAGCCCACAATACAGCTAAGCATTCAAGTTCAGTAGTACAATATTTCTTTTCTGCCTTAGAGGTGCCCCTACTAATAAAAGTTATCACCTTATCTTCTTGGTACAAGACTGCTCCTAGACCTTGATTGCAAGCATCACAATGTAATTCAAATTCTTTTGAAAAATCAGGACATGTTAAAATAGGAGCAGATATTAATTTCTCCTTAATAACTTTAAAAGAATGCTCACATTCCTCTGTCCAATCATACTTATTCTTTTTGGAAGTTAAAGCATTCAAAGGCTGCATGATGCTAGAGAAATTATGAATAAATTTTCGATACCAAGAAGCGAGCCCTATAAACCTCTTAAGCTCAGTGACATTGGTTGGACGAAGAAATCCAGCTATTGCCTTAACTTTATCTGGATCTACTTGAAGTCCCTTTTCGTTTACCAAGTAACCTAAATATTTTAACTCATTTCTACAAAAACAACACTTATTTAAATTCAGTGTCAAGTTAGCTTTATCTAAACGATCGAGTATCTTATAGAGGAGTTCTAAATGGTGTTCAAATGAATTGGACACTACTATTATATCATCTAAGTAACAAAACACAAAGGGTTTTAAATCTTCTCCTATCACCTTGTCTATGAGACGCTGCCAAGTAGCAGGACTTGTATTCAAACCTTGAGGCATTCTTTTATATTGAAAAAGGCCTTTCCCTGGAATTACAAATGCAGTCTTTTCTCGACTTTTCTTTTCTAAGGGAATTTGAAAAAATGCGGTCTTTATATCCAATGAACTCAAGTACCTAGTGTTTCGCAACTGAACAAGAATATCCTCTACCTTTGGCAGAGGGTAAGCATCTGGTTTAGATACTTTGTTCACCTCTCTTAGGTCTACAACCCATCTATAGGAGTCATCTGGTTTCTTAATCAATAGCACAGGAGATGCCCATGCACTATTTGAAACTTCTACTATGTCTTGGTCTAATAGTTCTTCTATGCCCTTATGCAATATTTCCAATAATTTGGGAGAGTATGAGTAATAACGCCGTTTAATTGGAGGCGAATCACCTGTATCAATTACATGTTCCACTAAATTTGTACAACCTATCCCCCTTCTACCTATAGTTTCTCGATAATCTCTCATCAATTTCTCTAATTGACTCTTTTGATTTTCATTTAGCTTGCGCTTAGAGATTACTGACTCCACAGAATTAACACTGATTGGTGTTTCCAGTTTACAAGTACCCTTTAATAAATTTGGTTGTAAGCCCATAATCCACCAAAAATCAACACCAAGAATGAAATCATAAGTGATATCTGGTACCACTAAAAACTCGCATATTCTGGTAATATCCTCTACTTCTACAGGTAAGCTCACTATTCCTTTTACCTGACATTTATTCCCATTTGCAACTTGAATACTAGAGTATGTGGGTTTTTCAAGAGACAGCTTAAGTTTGGACAAAGATTTCCAACCTGATTTACCAATAACTGAATGAGTGGCTCCTGAGTCTAACAATCCATAAAATTTCAGACCATAAACTGAAATTGGCAGATAAATCCTACTATCTCTTTCCATTTCCAACTTCACCAAGTCTAGATTCACATAGGGGGGAACTAAATAATTTAGAGAGTACGAGTGCCCCTTGTCGGACTCTCTCCTTAGTTTTCCTGTCTCTGTGGCTTATAAGTTCTATCAGCTCTATTACCCCTTCTACAATTTGGACAAGTTCTGGTTATTTCATTTTTGTACCCACAGCGATGACAAAATATTTTAGAGGATAATTTGCATTCTGAGAATCTATGCCCATTTTGGTCACAATTCCAACATTTAATACCCTCTCTTTTTATCCCTATAGACTGCACCAATGGTTTTTGAGATGCCCTAAATTGGAAAGTTTTATTAAAGGCCAAGTCGGGTTCTAAAGATCTAACCTTGTTCATTTTTGATGCCTCATATTGTTCAATACGGAATTTATTCAAATCTAGCTCCTTGCCAATCGATTTCAATTGCTTAATGGACAACACTGGTTGCAAAGCTAACTTTTCCAGATAATAGGGAGCTAAATTTCTTTTAATCTGACTTAACTTTTCTTCCTCTCCGACTTCTTTACTTAGTCTATCATATAGTCCTAACATACAGGCTATGAATGTCCCCACTGACTCAGTCATCCCTTGCTTCCTGTTTCTAATTTCTTGGAGTAAATTCTCCTCAAAGTCCAAAGGAAGAAACTCTGAGCGAAGCATAACCTTGAGTTCCTCCCAACTAGAGATATCATTCCTCACCGACCGAAACCAAAGTAGAGCTTGCCCCTCAAATAATTCCACTGCCCCAAGAAGCAATCCAGCTTCTGACACTCCACGGGCTATTGCAAGTTCCTCAATCCTGACAATAAATGCATTTACACTTTCTGAGGGACTACCACTAAATGTAATGTTCCACTTATGTAATTGTGGTCTACCCTCATAATTTCGGTCTGTTCTCATATTCCCACGAGTCTCTCTATGAAATGTATTAACATCCTGACAATTTTCATATTGATCTATTCCAACATTAACTTCAGGTCTCCTATGACCCTGCAAGCTTTGTCTTTCAACTTCTGGTCCTGAAGAAGAGGACATGGAACATATATCTGGACTTTGGTACTCTACTCCTTCTCCTAAGTTACTAAACAATGTACTCAATTGTTTTAAACTGCGATAAATCTCTTTACCCTTTTTTCTGTCTCCCCCTTGACACCTGGGAAAGATATAACTAATCCTGTTATTTAAGTGATACAACAGAGTTTTAATTCTCCTGGGCGAGGTTTCCTTCCCACCCTTCTTAACATCCTGGATGGCCAATTGTACTAAAGTGAGTTTCGATTCAATTACTAAAAGTTCTGACTCTATTTCAACGCTTTCTTCCTCCTTAAAGCCACCCATGGGTTGGTCACTACGCAATAATTCTCTGAGAGCCCCTCTTAAAACATCTATTCCTTCATCTGTACCAGCTGAGCCCCCGCGCACTCCGACTTCGTAGATCAGCTCATCCTTAGTTAAACGGTTAACCTCCATTCTGGCCAATCACAGAAAACATAGGGTCTCACCAATCTCGAGTGCTCTCCTCCGGCTGGAAAAATTTCCTTTCTTTCCCCGGAAGTCCAAATCGTTCAAGGCGAAGATCGAGCACTCTCCAATCTGGTCCATCCACAGAATACCTCTGCCTTTCTGGCTTAATGTTATACCCTGTTACTTGAAAGAAAATTTAAACAAATTTTAGAATCAATTCCACAAGATATTTCTTAACCTATACATTGACATACACTACATAATAATCAATAAATGATTGTATCAACTCAGAAGAATTTGAAATTAAATCTTAAGTGTCTACAACTTGAAATCACAACATTATTCAAGCCTCTAAGCACAATTCAAGAGCAGGCACTTCACAATTTTCACTTAAACAGTTCAACACAAATTATAAAACACGTAATAATGAGTCAATTAAACAATCCTTGATCTTGTAAGGCACTAATAAATGCTTTAAACTAAGTTTGCCTCTCCAGTAAAATGAATCAAAGTTCAAACTGCCGTCAAGCAAGTCGCCGTTGCTGCCCCACGTTGGGCGCCATTTTGTCACGCCTTCCCTCGGCCTATGATCCGATGGGACCGCCTACCATAGCTAATACCCGGCAGCTCCCGGCAGGCTCCGATCTCTTGAGTCGTGGGCTGACCTCATAGGAATTTCAATTTTATGGGCGCCAGGCAACCAGAGTTGCCTTCCTATGGACAGCACTGAAGGGAGGCTTCACACAATTGTCACACTTAACATGGCAATTAATTTATTGCAGAATTTAACAAACATAAAGATTTCCTTTTAAACAAATACCAATAAATTACAGTGCGACATACATACAAGATACCATGAGAATATTGTCTTTTCTTCTGGTACCAAATTTGAAGATTCGAGACAGGAGAATGCTGGATCTCGGCTCATATCTGCCAAAAGGCAGCCGGATCTCTGAGACAGGAGAATGCTGGATCTCGGCTCAAATCTGCCAAAAGGCAGCCGAATCTCAGCTACGTATATCCAGGAAATCACCTGAGTGGTGTCCACAGCCCCAGCGTACTTGCCCTGGAGAGAACAAGAGATGGGATCGACCCATGTTTCAGCAACCGGCCAGAAACCAGTTAATTGCACCCAATGCTGTGCACATGCAGAAATGAGGCTGATCCACTTACCGAAGAGCGTCGGGAGATACGGCTTAATATCCTTCGGGCGCTTTCTCTAAGCATAGGCTGGACACTCTCTGAGTCGACCACTGTCGACCGGTCTCCTGTCTACTCTCTCTCTGTCTGTCCTCCGTCTCCCCGTCCTCACACACGCATAGTCGCTCGCCTCTCTCACCTAGACTCGCCTCCTGGCTGACGCATCGTTGCCTGGGCTCTCCCGGCCAGCCCACCGACCTATCCAGGAGGGGAGGGGGGTTTTGGTGGGAGGTGGGTGTGTAGGTAGGGGAAGGATTATTTGGGAAGGGGAGGGGTGGTTGCCTGAACCATGACTCCGCACGCCCAGCGAAGGGAATACGGGGGAAATGGGAGAGTGAGTCACCGTGGAACCGGCCGGTTAAGGCAAGCCCAGTGGAGTTTTCAGGGTGAACGTTACACAATAGCAAGAGATCACAGACTGAATATAGATTTAGGAGGAAAAATACGTCCCTCTTTACCAGTGCATGCCGCAAAGTGCGAACCGGTCGCAAAAAGTTTGTATTTTAAATAGTCTACCGATAAGACTGTATTTAGCATGTCCTGATATATTTAAAATTGATACCTTCAGACATAAACAAATTATAAGCCAGGAAATCAAGAAAGGTTACTGGTCGAGCAGGAGTGATGCTTTCTCGGCCAAATTTAATATTTGGTGCCGGTTTTACAATGTCTATTTACCGTTAAGCGGAAAATGATACTGTACTTACCCTAACGTAAAAAGATTTGAAAGGTAAAGTTAATAAAAGTAGTTCAGGATAAAAGGTTTTAATTGGTGACCTTAATTGGATGACATAGTTAACTCAGGTTTTTGTTGCTCCGAAAAAAACTTAAATGGACACTTTTGAACCGACCCTTAGTATATCAATGATTATTTACATTTTGAACCGCAAAACGCCTCTATAGGTGCGTAGCGGAGGGTGATAGAGCATCAAATAAACCTTAACCTCGAGGAGAGATTTAAGTGAATATTATGAGGGTTTTGATATTGGCCTATTTTTTCGAAAAAACTTATTAATTATTCGCGGGATATCGGTCTATTGTTGCCGCAAAATAATTAAGTAGCTCAATAAGGTTTGACCTTTTCATTATTGACGGGCCCGAGCGACTATACAGTTGGGTGTTCACGGCAGATGAGGGCCGAGGATGAGTCCTCAAGAGAGTACAGCACACGAGGGCCGGGAACCAAGTATTCCAATTTATACGCCCAGCCATCTTCGGGAGGGGTGTAGATAGGAAGGAAAAAGAGGAAGGCAGCGCCGCTACGATAGGGAGCCTCCGGGATGAGGATAAGGATGGGAAGAGTGGGATAGGGAAATCTCAACGCCGTCATTAGGGCGACGCGTCGAAAAAATGACTATTGGCCAGCTTTTTTCGATTTTGGACCACTGTGCGACGTGGGCCACTGTTAGCGAAACCATGATTTGATGTTTCTACTAGAATGGAGGAATATTCTATAAATGTCGGTGGCTATTTTCGGGAATTGCTTCGTAGGTAACATTTTATCACTCGACGTTTCACTCCTCCTACTGGGAGCGTTTTCAAGAGAATGGGAGGGAAACCGTTCTCGTCCCGAGCTTATATTGGTTCCGTTAACCCATTGTTGACCCGATTTTGAGTTTTTTTCCAGCCTTTATATCAACTCACCAACCTGTCTGTTTGTTTGTCTGTTTGTCTGGTACAAATCTTGTAACTCAAATTTGACTCACTTCCTGTGAAGCAAAAACGCTGAAATTTTGCACACTTCTTCACTTCCGATGACAATACATGAAAATATAACTTTTTCTCTCCAACCCCCCTTTAACCACCCCCCAGTCAACCTATAGCCCCCCTATACGTCACTTTTGGTTTTTCGGGGTCACTGAGTTTTTTTGCTTTGTGTCATATATAAACGTTGCTCATCCCCTGTAATCTAAATATAAAGGCTGGTTTAAAAAAAAAAAATTTTTATAAGAGCTTATTTAATTCAAAATCGGGTCAACAATGGGTTTACGAAACCTATATATAAGCTCGGAACGAGAACGGTTTCCCTCCCATTCTCTTAAAAACGCCCCCAGTAGGAGGAGCGAAACGTCGAGTAAGAAAATGTTACCCACGCAGCAATTCCCGAAAACAACCACTAACACTGATAAAAGAAGCTGTGAAAATCTTCATACGAAAATTAATATTCTATAAATAAAAATCTGTCAGCGATTGTTTGCGAAGATAGTTGGGTGTTCACACGTTAAACGAGGCTTGCTCGGCGGGCTCGCGAGGTTACACTCCCGCGGGGCGGGCCTGTAAGTCCGAGACTTTTCAGCCGCACCTCTCGGGAGGTGAAGGACAAGAAGTAATGAGGGCTCAGGGGAGCCGTGCGAGGGTACAACACAGCGGGGCCGGGACCCAGCAATCGTGCTGATATGCCCGATCACCCGGGGAGGGGGAGGAAAGGAAGGAAAAAGGAAAGAAGCGCCGCACAGTGGTTCAACATCGGAAAAAGCTGGTCGAAAGTCATTTTTTCAACTTTTATGCGGGAATTTGTGAAGGTACTACTCGTATTATCTATACTATATGATCTATGATATAGGCCAGTCTTTTGATATAGGCCAGTCAGATATAGGCCAGTCTCTTAGGCGACTATTTTGTGGCTCATTGTAGTTTGTATAAATGGAAAAACATGAGTCCTCCGGGATAAAAACGACTGATGCGTAAAATCACTCATTTTTAGAGTTCACCTTCATAAAAAAAGATTTCAGAAAATTTATGGACTTTAAAAAAATACAAAGCATAAATTGGTACCTTGGCGTACATATTCTGGTGATTTCTTAAAATATCCATAGTTTCATAGTGGAAGGAAAAATGTTTAAACTTTATGCTATTATTACTTGAATTTTTAATATAAATAGCAATATCGTTTTGGGCAGCTCCGAGACCTCCGGAGATTTTGACGCGAATTGAAAGCATAGAGTCCATAGCAAAACAAAAATCTTGCGATTATTTGAAAATTTGGCCTCAAGATGGTTTTATGTTGAACGGTGCAATGCGCTACCGCGATAGTAGCCCGACGACGCCTCTGGGGTAGGAGAAGGGTTGGAAGTGATGGGACGGGGAAAAACACCTTACCGCTATAGAATCGAAAAGGGCCCACTAGCTAGCGAAAACAGGCGAAGCCATTACTGTGCCTGCGATTTTAAAGGATTATCCTATGAGGAAGAATAATCCAACGATCTAATCGCTGGATGGAGGGGAAGGATAGTGAAAGGATAAAGAATGGTGATGAAAGATCGACGACGCTTCCAGGGATAGGATAGGTAGGGGATAGGGAAAAAAACTCATGCCGTCATTACGGTGACGTGGGCCAATATTATTATTTATACTAAACCATCATTTAATGTTTCCACTAAAAGGAAATATTTCCCGATGAAGATGATAAATCCTACGATTTTTCGTTGATTGGGTGTCCATAGTAAAACTTCTCCCAAATGCATAATGACGCGGCCGTTTGAAGCTGCCTCTGAGTCGCTCGTCGCCGACTCCGCGACCTTGGCGCCTCTCCCTTTCCGGCGTGCCGTTTAACTGGATCTCCACCCGATCCGGTGGCAATCGGAATCCTATACCTATCCTTTCGGCGAAGTATCTCTCTCACTGTAACGCTTCTGCCCGACCTGAAAATACAGTTTGTTTCTCGCCTCCTTTTCTCTTTTTCAGTCATGATGTGTGATGTCTATTCTCAATTTTTAAAGTTATCTAAGCCTAGAACGTAGTCACTGAATCACCAGTGGCCATCACCTAAATTCGTGCTAAAAAACATCTACTGTTGAGACTATATAAAAATGCATGTTCTAAGGGATATTTTAATTTAAAAAGAATAATATGAGGATGAGGAACAAAAGGAAAGATGTGGTCATTTAGAAAAATATGATCCAAATGAAGGCATTTAATACCAACTATTTATTTGATAAGTTGATTACATTCTTATGCATTTCTGCCAGTTTACAGTGACACGCTAATGATAGATACAGGTGAGAAACTAAAATACAACCAAGAAAATAATATAAGAAACAAGATTACCTACTAAAATACAAATTAATTAAACAGAAAATATGAAAGGGCCACAACATTTTTGTCTGAACTTTTCCGCATTCAAATACTGATGAAAAGTTAAGGTAAAAAATAATATTTTCTATTAAAACTCGCGCAATATCATAGCAAGGTAAATAAATAAATGTAATAAAGCTAAATATGCAATGATTCTAAGCTCTTACCTACGATAACAGCATATATTTACAAACAAACAAAATATTTGCGGAACGTAACCAAGGGCAACAATAGGAGTAAGTGAAGCTCTCTGTGGAGCAGAAGAGTCATGTGTCAAAAACCTTTTGCAAACCACAGTGAGTGAGGTACACGCCAAATGTGTGATGTAAATATCCAAATTCGATTTTCTTTATTAGTTAACCTCCTTCGGTACAGCCTCGTCCACGTCCTTTTAGATCGGTGAAGTAAATTGTGCGCGAAAAGGCCAGCCGCGTGACTAATTGTAAGCCTTTTACTCATTACCATGGCGACCGTTTGGATCAGTGTTTATATACTTGATTTACCGTAGTAATTGTTTGAGAGCGGCGTGGTCTTGGTTTTGTGGCCCCGTGGAAGTCAGAGGAATTAAGGGTCTGGGAGTTCCCTGAAGTTCTTTCGGCCCCCACGGGGACGCGCGCCAGGGAATTCACAACTTGTGGAACCACGTGGTCATCCCCTTTTAATTTCTTATTTCATTTTAATTTTTTATCATTGAAAACAAATGAAAATTTTGTCAATATGGGGATCACCGGATCGATCCCCACGGACTCCTTGAAAGATGGAAATTTTTTTTTCACCTTTTTCTCATTTAAATTGTAATGAAATATCCAGGAAGACAAGTATATTTTCAAAATGAAACTTAAAAACGGTGATACCCAAAAAAATTAATTTGAGATAATTCCTGATGTGTTCAGGACGGTAAAAAATTCAAAAATAATCATTTATTTAAGTTTTCGTAAATCTGAAGAAGCCGAGTTAGTAATATAAATACTGTTATAATACATCCGAAAGTGATAATGGCATGGTAATTTTACACCTAACTTTTGTCTTGATATCGCGATGTTATATCTCAGTGGAAGCTCTCGCTGGTCACAACGCCTATATTTTGTGTTTTCGGGTACACTCCGCATGGGCTAGTAATTTTTTTGAAGTGAATATTAGTGAAGTTGAATAAATCAGCTTTTCAGTAAAGACAACTTAAATCCGTCTTTGGAGAAGAGGTTGGAAATGGGAGAAGTGAGAGTGTTAGAAAGTTAGATGTTAGAAATTTAGAAGGGTTAGTTTGAAGAAAAGTTAGAAATTTAGAATATCAATAGCATCATTCAAAATTGGATCCCAGGTGGTGCTAATGTTGTAGGCCACTATCTCTCATGACGTTTTCCTTGAATTTCCCTCACTTCAACGGCGGCCATGAATTGACGGACAGCAGCCGACATAGTACGGGGGGTACACCCGAAAAACTCGAAAGTACACCTAGAAAGTTATTGAACTACCTGTTTAAAATTCACGCCATCATCTTGAAATTTTCATCGTACTGGTTAGGACATTTTCAGTATTCGCCTTTGCCTCTAATATTAAAATATTTACTCAGAGAAAATACTGGGGTAACATTATTATATTTATTTAGAGGTGAATTTCGGCAAAGATTCTTACAATTATTCTGTTTCTATAGGCCAATTGTATTTATCTTGAAAATTTATTGATGCTGCCTTACTTTTAGAGCATATAATACAATACGAAACAATGCAAAATACAAGGAGTGGAGCAGCAGTGATGGTAACTCATTAGGAAGTTCACTAACTTGGCGTAAAGCGTCGCTGTCATCGCATTAGCCCTTTCCGATGCCTAAAATTGGCGATATCGTGCTCTAACATGTGCAGTTCGGTTCTCGCATTATTTTATCTTTTTTAATCATAATGTGTGATGTCTGTTCTCAATTTTTTAAGTCATCTAACCCTTGAACGTAGTCACTGAATCACCAGTGGCTATCAACTAAATTCGTACTAAAGCTTCACTCCTAGCTTAGCTTTTGGGCCCTTAGGGCTGTGTATCACTGCGTCGACTAAGCCTAAGTCTTTTAGGGGCATTAGTTTTAGTTTTTTGTGTCGAAACGAGGTTTGGCATGCGATGTATACCATTGTAGTATGCAGGAATGGAACTGTGTCACTTTGATGTGAAGGTGGTGATTTCCTCCTTATGCCATAGTGACTTCTTATGTACTGTAGTGGATTGTATACGATTCATTAGGGGAAGGGTTATATATTTACCTTGTATGTACTCTCTTTCCAGGCTCAAGACATCGGAAGAAGAGAAGAGAAGAGGATCCCAGCTTTACACCTAGCTTAGCTTTTGGGCCCTTAGGGCTCTGTATCACTGCGTCGAGTAAGGATAGGTTTTTTAGGCGCGTTAATTTTAGTTTTTCTCGTGTCGAACCGAGGCCTGACATATGCTGTATACCATTGCAGTATGCGGGAATGGAACTGTCACTTGGATAGAAAGGCGCTTTCCTACTCGTTACATAGTGCCCTCCTGAATATTGCTGGGTGGCGTTTGCGATTCCTTCGGGGAAAGGTAATTTATTTTCCTTGTATGTACTGACCCGTTCTCTCCCTAGGCTCCAGAACTCTATGTGGCCGAGGAAATGCAGACGTCTTCAAAGAGAGATCATCAGGAAACTGAAGAAGGAATATGTCTATCCAGATATTCTTTATATTAAATACGGTAAGAATGAAGTTTTAAGATATTTTTGCAATTTTTTTGGTTCAGTTTCAACATCAAAATTTAAGGAACACCTATTCCTACCTATACTCATTGTCAGACATATACTTCGAGACGTTAGTTTTTTATTTAAAATATTTATTTCCAGCTTCCCCGTGAACAGCACATAGAGCCCTTTACAACGGAGGAATTAACAAAGCACGACACAAACATCCATGCCCTGGATACAATCGAATTATTAGTACGATGCAATTATCTTTCATGGTTTTCGAGTTTCGAGGGCATTTGAGTTTTTTTTAGAGGGCATGGCAACACTAGAAATATAATTCAATCGTCATAATAAAAAAGTATTTTAATTACTCTTTCAATGATTCTTGAGTACGTACCCTCTGCCGTTACCGTTAATTTTACAATCTTTTAATCCAGTCAAGGTTGATATCCGAAATTCATGTCATAAGGTTCGTAGTATATCTGTCAGTTGAATCATATTCTGCTAGTAAAGGGCATTGGACGATGAAAAGTACGAATTTTCGTTAAATTGCAAAGTATCTACTCTTTCTCGCCTCGTCATCGACGGAAAATTATAGCCAATTTCAATCCAAGCACGAGATAGATTTTTCAGCTTTGGGAAAGTAAAAGGAATAGAATCGTGAAAGCAAGAGAATCATTCGGCTGTTATTTTATCTACTTCAAAAACGTGTAACCCGTGTGTCAAAATTAGACTGCTTTTCTTAAACTTCCGCCATAACTATCATCGTATGTCATTGATCCGAAGATATGTTCTCTTTTGCATTCTTAATGGCTCGCGTCTCTTAACCTTCTTCACGTCCACCTGTCCTTCGAAGATCGTCTTCATCAGATAAACCATGCCTAATTTTTTTGCCGAGATAGATTTCACGTCTTCTTCTTAAGGGTTTCATCTTCATCATTCAACGTTAGCACCACATTTCGAATACTTCCACTCTCGACTTCCGATGCTTTTCGCTCCATTCGCTTTTAATTCACAATATTCTTTCCATCTCCGTACTTTGTCTTCGTTTTTAATCAGAATATTTCAATTATTGCTACATTGCATCTAATGCATCGTTGAGAAATAATTTGGTGTGAATGAAGGTATATACTTAGTAATATTGAGTGTGTGTTTAAGTATGAATGCGCGTTTGTTATTTAGTGTGTAATTTAAAGGGAATTAGGTTATTTTATGTATCGTGATTGAGTGTATTTATTTAGTGTGACTGAAAGTATTTATTAAGTTTCAATGAGGATATGTAAGTTATGGTTAATAAGGGTATATAGTTTAGTATGAATGATAGAATGTTTTTACATATGAATTGAGGTATTAATTTATTGTGTATGAGGGTGGTTAAGTTGTGTAGTGTGAATGTGAATAAGCTATTTTGTGTGAACTAGAATATGGTATTTAATATGAATGAGGGTAGGTTATTTAATATGAATGAAGGCATGTTATTTGCTGTGAATAAAGGTATTAATTTTATGTGAGTGAGGGTATGTTATTTTGATTGAATAATAGTGTATTATTTACTGTAAGTGAAAGTTGTATGAATTGTGAATGAAAGTGTTATTCAGTGTGAATATAAATAAGTGATTTTATGTGATCAAGAGATAGATTTGAGATAAATTTGGATAAAGTGATTACAGTGTACAGGAGAATGTCATTTATTTTTTTATTTTATGCGCGGTCATGTGTATTTTTGATTAGGATTTTGTGCTATCTAGGGAATTTTATGTTTTTTCATGTTGATAATTTGGTTTATTGCGAATGGGATAATTTATTTGCGAGTGAATCTTGTATTCGTTTGGAGTATGATTGAGAAAATGTGATTAGCAATGAATATTTGATCAGTGGAATTGTGATTTTTCATTCCAACAGAGCTACCATGTCGTCCCAATTCGCACTTTGCGAGTAGCAATGGTATAAAATCTCGAATGAAACGTTTGAATGACTCTTAACCCGTTTACAGCACGCTTCGCAACCTATTATTGCGTGCCTCAATTTATGTGCGATTTTAAGATGCATTAGGTGACCTCGTATTGGCAACATGGCTCCCGGGCGCACTTTGCCCTCCTTCCTTTTTCTCCCCCCGCCAAATTCCGAATGACGTCATCGCTCGCTGTCAGCGCCACTATCGCTTGGCGGGCCGTGCGCCGAATTCTGAAGAGGTCCATTCATCCGCTTAAAGGGGCTGGCAGAGGCGTTTGTCCCGTGGCAGCCAATATCCGGACGGTTTTCTTATATGGATGGGGGACAATTTTTATTGCTTGAAGCGATTTACATACGCCCATGGGCATTCAGTTATGACATATCCGCTTGTTTTTAATAGCCACGTTTAGCATATTCAATAGCTTTGTAGTAACGTGGACGTTGTTTAGGATCCACTGACATGAGTGAAATGTGAAACACGTCAAGGATGAAATTGACGGTAAAAAAAATCATTTCACTTGACTGTCATTTTCCAGTC
The DNA here is from genome assembly GCF_921293095.1 of Ischnura elegans. NCBI lineage: Eukaryota > Metazoa > Arthropoda > Insecta > Odonata > Coenagrionidae > Ischnura > Ischnura elegans. The sequence goes on from NC_060253.1 coordinate 97,228,776, forward strand.
AGAGAGGCTACCGAGGTGTAATCTTAAATTGCACATGAAGGATCTGGTACTTTCCCGGAGAATCTTGGAAGTCTTCACGTGAAATCAGCCGGGTCAAGATTGACATGCCAACGTTTCAATGGCCTTCTCTGCCATTGTCTTCAGGGCGAATGTTTGACATGGTTAGTGGCGGGCTTACATATACCCATAAGCCCGCCACTAAACATGTCAATCATTCGCCCTGAAGACGATGTCAGAGAAGGCCATTGAAACGTTGGCAGCAATGTCAATCTTGACCCGGCTGATTTCCCGTGAATACTTCATTACATTGAACATGGTTTATCTAATAGAAGATGTTTCCATAATTCTGTAAGCGTTCCCTGACCGGCATTTGGCAGGTCCGAGTTCGAAACCCGGTCGAGACGATTTTCCCGCAAAGTTTTTTTTTGGCATGAATAGTACAACCATGTACCCTTCCGCGGTTATTAAATATTACTTAGAAATCATTGGTTCCACCTCCATTTCATGAGAGCATGGGTGTGGTCTGACTCTAAGCCTATTTATTTGCTGTTATCTAATGCAATATCAATCTTTTATATTATTTCTACTGTATAGATACCTTTTTCTCAACTTATACGCAACCAAACTCTGCAAATGAGGTACCAAAATGCACAGAATTAACAGAGAACATAAGACGGCATATCTTACTTCCTAAATATTGCTATTGTTTCCTAAAATTGGTTTAAAAAAATAAAAAAAATAAAAAGCTAAAAACCGGTAAATATTCCTGACGTTAACGTCGCACAAACTGATACATTTGTTCATTTGCAACAATATCTCGCATTCTTAAAATAACTTTTATCAAAATGCGGCTGATTCCACATTCAAGTCTCCTGTTGATACGTAAGTATGAGTCATCATGTGCGTTTAACAGAGGATAGTGTAATTACTTCCAATTGTCGTTTTTAAAGAGGTCCTCTGACCTCAATTTGTACATGAATATTCTAATTAAATTTGTACATAAGACCCTGTATTTTTTTCTACATTTTAACATTAGAAACGCGCCTATCCCTCTGTGGACCTGCATTGAAATGAGCGGGGGAAGCCCGCTGGGAGCGGGTGCATCACGCTCGTACTTAATATGATTTCAAAAGGTTTTTCAAATATTGCGTATACTTTCTGGGATTACTTGGTGGAACTCAACATTTTTAATATGAAATAATTGATCACTCAATTTATTACTCCGTCTGTCGCATTCCTCGTCATCAGGGGTATGCCATCCCAATGGCTCAAATTTATACTGGAATCGAAATTGTTTTCTCTTCCCATTGGTTCGTGCCGAATTTCGTCCTCCAAAGACTTAGCGGTTTTCAGCACTGGTTCAAGTGTATCTCAACTATACCCGGTCTTTTATCGAAATGGTGGTTTTCCAATTGGAATTCAATTGCCTCTATAGATATTCGGTCCCAATAATCGGATGTTCGGTAGAGTATTTCCCGGTCATCAAAATGGTTGTCTTTTTTCTGCGTATTTTGAAACCGTTCCCAAATTTTCACCGTTCAGAACCAAGATTAATGGAAATGAACCCTGCAGTCAATTTAAGTTCGGGCACGCTTACTTGGCCAAATCATCAGGTGGACGCGTGTCTCCCTGAGCGATTGGATTCGAGGTGCATCTACCCCAAGGCCAAATAATCTGGAGCAACCTATTGTTTTGGCACTAGCCTCTCTCAAGTTTTGTTGTGGCGAACGAGTGTTTAAAGTGAAGGCCTCAATCGCATAATTATTCTTGATTGTAGCTTCGGTGTGAATCTGAGGTGAGCGCTCCAGCTCAGTTCCTGGCAACACTCCCGCCATCTAGTGCGACCATTTTTTAGAAATACAAAGGTATTTCTTTCTAGTAGGGATGGTCGGATCGGATACCTCGGATTCAAATATCCGCGGATATTGCCCTTTATCGGATACATCGGATCCAAAGTCGCGGAAGACATCAGATCTGGATCCGAAATTTTAAATAATAGCTTCAGTGAATGCAACAATGCAAAAAGGTGGAAAGGTGGAACAATGCATAAGGGTGGAAAGAGTTCCGATTCTCACTTCGAATGTGCCGTCGAATACGATTCTCGTCCTACGCCACTGGTCAGTGGTTTATCCGGAGATTTTTCTCATTTTCATTTCCAAACCCCAGCGTAACAGTTTAGTTCCTGAGCATGTAAAGATGTTTAAAAGAACAAATTAAAAGCCCAAGTATGAAATGATTTTTAATTTATAAAAATATTAAAATGTGTATGAAAATCTAGAAAGCATTCCTTCGATTGTACGTACCCAGAATAAACTTGAATAATTACTTCGTTTAATAGCAGAAATTGCAGGAAAATGCATTTGGATCCGAAAATATCCGATCCGAAAGACTCGGCTCCGAAAATCAAGGATCCGATCCGAATCCGGATCCGAAAAAAATCCTGGATCCGTCCATCTCTACTTTCTAGTTTGCTAGTAAATAGTCTTAGGTATTTTTAAGTCTATGGTGAAGTAAATTTTCATTTAACATAAGGAAAATATTACCGATTGGTCATAAATAATACTATTCAGTTATTCCCAAGGGTTATAACACCCGGTCGTGCAGGTACAGGTAGGTCGATATATGTTATGTCTATCCTTACGGGATCATCTTGATCTTCGTTTGATATTCTATGGTAATGAAATTTAAATATCTAAGTAACGAGCAAATATTCCATCTGGTAAACCATCATTGTGGTGGAAACTGCGTGACAGTTTGTGAAATCGTATTGAATATTATAAGTACCTTCCTGTAACGGATGGATTCGCCAGTTTACGGGGATAATTTGCATCTACAGGCTGTCTGTACATACTACCCCGCAAGCCGTCTCAATAGGCGTGTGGGGTAGTGGATATAATCCCCACTTCATATTTAAACCGATCATGGCATCATCAAAGTGTATGTGTCCGAATCTCAAGCTCCATTATTATGATTTTTAAAAACATATGCTAGAGTATGAAGAGTGGCGAAAAAGGACTACTGACCGACGAAACACGAATACCGTTTCACGACCAAATTAACAGAGAGCAGGTGTGATTGGTAATGATCTGGATGAAGAAAACTGTCTTAAGCAGTATCTATTCTCTTACTGGTGAAGAGAGGCAGACAAGTGGCAAATGAGACGTTACAATTACATGTTTTCAAATTGGTAAAATGCAACTCGATCTCGATATTCAACAGGTCCAAAAATTCTAAGTTTAGCTCCGTAACTACTTTAACCTTAAATAATTCTTGCCAATGATTCACTATACTCCATGACCACCATCAGGGCAACACTACAAACCAACTGAAGATGTTCAATGGAGTTATATTTACAAGCGTTTAGGGCGGTGATCTCGTTGACTTGGTACATACATCATGCTTTCGAAATCACTCAGTTAGGGATGCAACCCATAATATATTCGGAATAGATGAGGGTGAAGCTCACCCCAGACTAAGCCGCAAGTGTATTTAAAAAATGAAATGATACTCATACAGCAAGATTGCCAATTTAAAGTGCACTGACGTCAAATAAAAAAAAAATAAGCTAATTACAATTGCTAATTAAACATTTACAAAAGAAACAAACCGGTTAAAGTGTCCTCTCCCTTAGTATTTTTCAAGTTATATATATTGTCATTATGCGTTAAATTAGATGATGCCAAGAATGAGTGAACTTTCACGTATTCAGAATTGGGGAGCACTTTGGTGTCTTTCCACGGGCCACATCGCTTTTCAAGGATTTTTGATTTCATTCTCCCGGGGTTTTCATTATTATTGGATCTAAAGCTGAGATTTTTAAATGAATTTCAATTCATGAAACTAGACCATTTAAAAGGGTGGGCCGACAAATGCGGGGTTTTATGTGTCAAGTGCATCTCTCTCACGGAGGCTCTTAAAAGCACGGGTGAAGAGGAGGCATTTGTTATGGAGCAAGATTGATGGAGGACCAGAGTGATGGACGGAGGTAATTGAAATTCCTTCCGCGGAGCGGCGCATGGGCGTGAAAAGTACAAGACGCTGCCGTCGTGGATAGTTTCTGCGGAGTGAACGATGAAAAAGCGATGTCGAAGAAACTATCGTCCTTTATCCACTTTGAAGCTCAACGCGCAGCACACATTTTCTGATTCTATGTTATAATCCATGCTCACTTAGGGGAGTAAGCCGAAGGTTTATTGAGTAGATAGGGCCAGAGTAGAGGTGGGCAAATTGTAGCCCGCTGGCCACATGTTGCCCACCACAAAGTTTGTGATGGCCCGATACAGAATTTAAAAATTGTGATAGGGTACACTTGTCTCATTAAATTGATTATATAATTAAATGTGCTAGCAGCTAGAAATCTAACTAATATGAAGTTAACCAAATAAATAAGTTGAATAAAACTACCGCTATTATTTAATTTTTATTATAAAATTTATATTTTTTCCTGAAATTAAATATAATGAATGTCAACTGATGACTACAATCATTGTAAACGGTACGGTCCTCCGATAACCATAGCTCATGAAAATTGCCCCTCTAGCCCAAACAATAGCCCACCCCTGGGCTAAAGTATACGACAGACTTTACCATAGCGTGTGAATGGACTTCTTTGGCAACTTTTTACTCGAGATTATGATTTTAAAAATAATTCCTGAATTCATTGTATTCTGTCACAGATATTGGCTCTTCATTTCACCCAGTGGAAGTTGTACTTTTAAATTTTTGATCGTTCGTGTAGAGGCGGCGACAGCTAAGGTTATTTCCAACGTGAAGAAAGGGTAGACAGACAAGGTTGGAAAGGAAACTGGCGTCGACATTAGCCTTCTCTTAACGTTAGGCTCCAGGGGGACAACGGCTTAATGTCCCATCCGGCAGACGGAGTGCTGTTCTTGAAGTGTCCTCCGTAAAGCACTCAAGGAGGGAGCGAGTAATTTCTGAAAATTTTCAGCCATCGCCGGGATATGATCCCGTGCCCGCGGAGCGTGAAGCCAATGCCAGCCATCGCGCCATTCCTATTCCCTCGCTTATTCTTACGGGACGGCATCTCAGAGAAGCGAAAAACGATGCCTGCCTGTAATCAGCCGCAATATCCCGTTGTGTCGAATGAAATAGCCCATCACGTGGGACATCGAGAACATTCTTAGGGGTTAGAGCTGTCTTCTATCCATCCTGTCCCTTAGAGACTTAGGGATCCTTCTAATATTTACGAACATAGTGGAATAGGGTGGTTTCCTATTATTTTTTTATTGCCTAAATCGAAAGATTACTACTCCTGGAGTACGCATTTCATCCTTTTAGATTTTTAAATGACGATATCTATTTTTCGCGATTAAATAAAAAGTGAAAATTTCAAGCGCGCGAAAACGCGACGGCTAAGTATGAATGCTGGGAAAACCCCGTGTGACGTCATTATGGTTCCGGCTGCCGTCGAGTGATGGTGGGAGGCTATGAGCGCCGCTACTGTGCAGCCTTCTAGCAGGTAGCACTTGGCTTCAATAAGGATTAATAATACCTTATCAAACGAAGAAAACTTTCCGACCTTAGGCAGTTTTAATAGGTGATTATTGAGACGTTTCCCTGAGCTCTGTGCCTCATGCATTGGTAATCTCAGACGATGTAAAACTCCTATCTACTCGTATAGAAACTAGGTCCCTGTGAGGTCACGCGGAGTGGCATCGCATGGGCGCCAATCTGACCTTTTTCAAATGCGGTTGAAATTGACCATTGCCATTTGTCTAAACTGGGATTTATAAAACCAAATAATTTGTATATTATGAATACACTAATGGTGGGTAACGAATCGCAATCAATGCCTTTCGTTTTCTTTGATGAAGGAAACAACCCTATCTCTTGATATTATTGTCATAAGAGATTATTGCCACCCTTTCTCTGGAACAGGAAATCTGGTTTAGTTAGTGGTAACCCTAATGAAGACGCAGGACTCTTGCATCCTTTCCGTACCAATCCTTACCCGCAGGTCGTCGGCGGACTCCTATCGCGGCGGCGCACAGTGGTCCCAAATCGAAAAGATCTGGTAAAAATTAATTACGTCTTGATGTCATCGACCTTGGCTACAAACAATGCTGTATCTTATAAATTTTGAGCGCCTAGATCTGATTTTGAAATAAGTTTTACGCGCTCTCATCATTTTAAAATATTATCGGGGTATTATAATTTAAAAAAATCGAAAAAGAAAATCTGTCAATAGAAGTCATAGGGACCGGAGAGAAATACCTTTAATAAATGCAGGAATTGAAGCATTATAATAAAAAACATTAAAATTAGCTTAAATTTCTAATAAAAAATATGAAATGCAGTTAACGGGAGTCGAAACCTATATTGTCAGTGTAGTTGGCGAGCTATCCAGATTGGAAAGACTTTTAAAAAAGTGCGGAGATTTTGTCTTCCTGTATTTTATAAGTTGCTTTTATGGTATGGTGGTTGGCATTAAGAGTATTCATGAGGGTTTAATAAAAAAGTATTTTTTCCTTTACCCTTCCTCTTATACTCCCTTGTACTGAGGTCCGAGAATAAAAAGTCTTGAACTTCAAATGATAATACTAATAATTTTGTCTTTATTAATCAACCGAATTTAGGTCCATTCGGTCCTTTCTCACAATTAAGATGGTTGATACGCACATGCACTATCGATAATGCGATATCATCCATCGAGGAGAGTTTCGAATTCTCGACCCCTGGATTAGCAGGCAAGGACTTCACCCCGCCGCAACCGAGACCGGCAAATGGCAAACTGGCCGAATTATGAGCGTAGACTCGTGAGTGCATTCTCGTGGGCCAGCCCGAGGTTTTTTTTCTCGTGGTAAATGAACGGGGCAACGACCGTCGAGATCAAAGTACGGTCAGCCAAAAAAATATAGCGTCTTTATGCTTAAATGCTCTGCTGCGTCGTGATTGTGAGCGGTTCAAAACAAACCATTATTTCCTGATTGTCGTTCCTATTATTTGAAAATTGGTTTCGCATGTGAATTTATGCAGTGGTGAATATATGTAATTCAGTGTACATATCGCAATTGTAAGCGTATTTATGTCCATAAAAACAGGGTCGCAACTCCTTAGTTACTGAGCCATGGAAATGCAAAGATTTTTGGGTTCTTTTTGCAGTTACCATGAAAACTGTTTCTCTTGCATTTCCAGCCTTTTAGACATTTATTTTATTTTCTGGATTTTTAAGGACATCTAATAATTAAGGTTGGGCAAAAATGTGCCATCATAATTGAGTGGATGAGAAGCCGAGGGGTAATAGTGATTTCTTTTTTTAATGCAGTGTCAGGTACAGAGATTAGGCATTGAAAAAAAACCCAGATCAATTAGATATTTAATAGTGCATTTGAATATCCACTAGATGTCAGCACAGAACAGAGACTCACTCGTATCGCATGACAACCAAGTTTTTGTGTATTTCTATTAACAATTAATTTTACCAAACTCTGTTGAGAAAAATATCACTTGTATCCCCTGGCTCCTCACCCTCTCAATTGCCTGAAACAGTTAATCTTAGAATGGGTGAGATTGCATAATCGTATTGTTGTTGATGCTCGCTCAAAGCTCTCGTTTAATTAAGTTCGAAGATAAATTGTTGCAGAAAATTATTATAGCAAATTTTCGTCCAACCTTAATTATTGGAAGTCCTTAAAAATTCAGAACATCAAATAAAATGTCACAAAAGCTGGATATACAGCCGTTTTCGTGGTTACTCCAAAGTGCATCGAAAAAAATGTTTGCGTTGCCATCGCTTGGTAACTACTGTCGCCGCAAAAAATGTAGAACGCTGAATTGTAAGCATTTGTACGAAATTCTACCGAAGCTCCATAGGGTCGTGTCATCTATTGTTTTACTCATTGTTTATTTGGCTACAGCAATGAATCATTAAACTCTGTTTAAGCGTAACGTTTAGCTTCTAAGGTCAAAGGAATAGAGAAGAACACGCGAACAACTATGAAAACGGCGAAACGGTCGTCTCATTCATCTCGTCACGGGCAAATATTTGATTGGTGCATTTCAATGTATTTTTTATAGAAAGAACAGCATCTTCGCATTACAAAGGGCTTTATACGATTAAATTTTACCTATTCCTTGATTTTTAAAATGGTCGAAAGGTAGATTTCAATTTCCGAAGTTTAGAAGAATACATGAATGTTGAAGTTACGTATGATATATGTAAAAATATTTCTAAGCGTTTCATGTAAGGAAAGTTTTATATTGTTCCTCTTACTTAAAGCAAACCAAAAAGACGACAAACGCCCCGCGGCAATGCACGAAATATGAAAACGAAGATTTTCGTCTTTTTGGTTTATTTTAAGTTAGAGGAACAACATGAAACTTTTCTTACATGAAAAGTCTATAAATATTTTTACATATAGCATACGTAACTTCAATATTCATGCATTCTTCTAAACTTCGGAAATTGAAGTCTACTTTTCGGCCATTGTAAAAGCAAGGAATAAGTAAAATTTAATCTTATAAAGCTCTTTTCTTCTCCCTATAAAAAACAATGAAGTACACCAATTAAATATTTTCCTCTTGACGAGATGAAGAAGACGACCGTTTCGCCGTTCTCACAGTTTTTTGCGTGTTCTTCTTCACTCTTTCGACCGGAGAATCTAAACTTTTACGTTTAAACAATGTTTATTGATTCATTTTTGTAGCCAAATAAACAATGAGTAAAAAGATATATGACTCGACCCAATGGAGCTTCGGCAGAATTTCGTACATCTGCTTAAAGTTCAGCACTTTACGTTTTTTTCGCCGCTTATAAGTAGTTGCGACCCCATGTTTATGGACAAAAAATGCTTAAAATAGAATCCTGCCACCTCCGGAAGTATTGAAGATTCCTCCTGAAACACCATGCATAGAAGAATGGGAGAAGATCACTGTGCGCTGAAGAAGAACACATTTCGTTGGCCACGTAGCGAGACGCCGCGGTTACATGGGAAAGATAATGGAAGGGAAAATTGATGGATCCGTCCCAAGGGGGAGACCAAGTACGCAAGGAGATGGGGTAGAAGAGCATCAGGAAGGTAAAGGAACTGCCATTGGATATGGAAAAATGAAGTGTTGCAGTAGGTATACCAATCTTAGGATTACAATGGTATGAACGTATAAATAATACATCGGATTCATAATATTACCATACTATTCCTTCCGAAAATAAATACTCCAGCGAAAAAACTGGAAATAATTTATTGCTTTATTCTGATCGCCGGGCTGCTAGGTTCCTTTTTGGAACCACATAAATATACATATTTACGCATCCCACAGAAATACAGCAGTGGAAGCGCCCAGCGGTTCCATTTGATACCTCCAAAATGTTGTGCATCATAACTTTCCAAATATTGGGCCCACATCCAAGAACCATACTTCATATGAAAATTTCATGTTAAAGAAATTATAATTACATAACAACAACTTCGTATTATCAGTAAATACTACTTACAGGAAGAATATAGAAATTTCAGCACAAAAAATTCCGTATTTTTGGGCTAATTGAAAAGTCTCAATTTTCAAACAACTGTTATGTGTAGAATGTCGATTTAACAAATTAAATTTTCGGAAAATAATTAAAATTATACTTTTCAACTTAAAACTTTCAATGATTAAAATAAATTGCGACATATTACAATAATGGTGCAGAATCAATGGTTCGCGAGGTAACTTTGTGGAATCGTGACATGATAGATTAAAATGTTTGTTGTATTCCTCACTGTATTTATTAAAACACTCGACCGGTTTCAACTTTTACAGGTCCTCTCCTGATGATGACCTGAAAACCGGTCGAGACTTTTCATAAAAAGTGTGCGGAATAAAACAATGTTTAATGTTTAATCTGTCGATAAAGGCAAGTTTAGTATTGCAATACCAGCAGGTACCATTTTGTACTGCTAGGCATTAACGGGTTAAAAATTGATCGAAATAGCAGAATATATCAACATTTCTACAGGGTGGTCTAAGTCCTCCACTATGCTGATGTAAAGCAAATTAGAGTGGGAGCCCTAAAGACTCGGCGGACTCACGCTAGGCTCTTATTGCTTGAAAATATTGAGAATAGATTATGAAGAGGATATGTGAGGATTTCTTTAAGAGCGGCACCGATAACATCACAGTTGAGCCCCACTATAGAGTCAGTTCCAGGTCCGATAGAAGCAATAAATTTAGAGAGATATTTTGCCGAACGGATAGGTATGGGAAATCATTTTTCCCCCGAACCATACCACCATTGAGATAAATCCTAGTCGTAATTTTGTTTGAGCATTTGTTTTTCATATGCAAACGGCTGGTGTCCTAATAACCCCTGCCACACTACCTTTTTAGGCCGCTTGCGGGGTGGTATGTCGATGCAGATGTGAATTAGAGATCCCCTCCATAAATCCATTTGAATAAAATTTTAAACATCCTTGTGGTAGGTAGTGCAAATCTTGAGGTTGCACGTGAGGTGCTTATATCGGATAACCAAGGACACCTCAGGCGACCCAAAACTCTTAACCCTTTCAATTTTTCTTGAATATTTCAATATAATGAAGCGTAACTTGTAAGCTCACGGTTATGAAATTCTACATCTTTATGGGGCGCTTCACTTAAATTCCTGTTCTTACATTCCTACACTAATGGCAGTGGCTATCAACTTATTATGTATATTCTAGGAAATTTGGGTCGTATTGCTTTTCATACAACACAGTACAGAATGCATGATTCAGAACATGTACGTTGTAAAATATTAACTTTTTTTTTCAAGAAAATAGAATAGTATGTAGTTATGGATGCATGTAGTGCCCCTGAGATCAGGGCGGAATTTGACAATCCATGATGGTGCACTTTTAGAGGGTGGAGACACCCTTCCCGAGCGCCTCGAGTTTATTATTTCAACCCCGTCGTGAGACAAAGGAGAAGGGGAGGAGAGGATGAGGGGAGGGGATTGTGGAGAGGGGCAGAATCGTTCTTGGAGGAGATAAGGCGGAGAAGAATGGGGTGCGGGAGAAGTGTAGAGTGGCGATGCGTTTGAGGACCTCGATGGAGATAAGGTGTTCGAGGGGAAGAACAAAGGGGGAAATAATCGTTATAAGGTGTGGACGAGGACGCCTTCTGAGCTGAAGAAAGGAAATAGAAATGAAAGTACTCACCAGCACAGGACCGTCCGCCTTACGACCACTCGAAGTAATGACAAGAATCACTTTTAAATATCCCAACATTTCTTGTTGAAAATGCCACAATAATCGCACGAATATCGTAATCGAAAAAATTAGTATCTCTCTACCTTTCAAATTCATTTATTATCTCAGTGAGCACTTGCGTTAATTAATTAAATTTATTTATTTAGTATGTTATTTTAAAATTATTTGGGAAATTTTGTTTGATTTTTCCCTTCCTCCTATATATTACTGTGTGTCCTCATCATGTACTTAGCTGGTGTAATTTTACTTCGTCGCTACATTTTTGCATCTTATTGCTGGGAGAACTGTACCAGGTGTACTCATATATTTTTGTTATTTGGGCAGAAATTGTTAAATGTATTTGTATTTCATCTTAGCAAATCTACGTTAGTCGACACAGCAACGTTTTAAGCAAGATTTTGGCCTTTAGATAAACCAATACCTATTTTTATCATTTCTGACTTACGACCAATACGACTTAAACAACCAATTAATGGAAACTTATCCCCCTCGTTTTAACGCTACATAGAGATATCAATGTAAAAAAAACTATTGGGAAAAATACAATAGGAATCCTTGGCACTATTTTCCAATGGTTTTTGTCGTATTGACACAGTACAACATGACATGAACTACTCATCGTATGGATTATTATTTGGTCAACATGAAGAAATGTATTGGCTCTAATAGTGCCGACGATTCTTAATTTATTTTCCCAAAACCTGTTTTAGAATGGATTCAAATTTATCTCTATCTCCAGTGGGGTAGCCAGGAATTTCGTTTGGAGGGGGTCCGAGGGAGAATTTTTGATAAACAGGGTACAAAGTAGAGGGTTTAAACTAATTTCACCACTTTTCGCAATCGAAAAATTTTATTTTTCCCAGAAACCTTTTGCAAATCCATGGTTTTTCAGTATTTTTTTTTCTTTTATGATGACGCAAAGTAATCATGTTTTTCATTTCCGGGGGATCCGGAGCCCACGGCTCCCTCGCCTTGCTACACCTTTGCCTACCTCAAATAAAAAAAATATGACCTCAGAGAAATCACTGAGGTAATGATTTCGTTAGAAGTTGAAGACAAAGGCTATATATATATATTCGTGATGATAATATGTATCAAATTGATTACATTGAAATGTTTTTTATCGCGAGTGCAAATATTCTCATCCATACATGGGTCGTTCAGTGCCAATCACCAATTTGGAAATCCGATTACAAAGTGAGCGAAAACGCTAAGCAAAACATCTGCTTTGTCTACGTGATAATTCTCTGAAATTTTCATGATGGCAGCGCATGATTTCAACAAGTAATACGTCAGGTGCATATGCCGATCGATGAGAAGGACATCCGCACAACAGTATTTGAAAAGTCTCTGCTGTCGCTGGGATTTGAACCGAGCCAATGTAGTGAAAACTAATATGTTTTTTAAGAATCATAGACGTAATATCGTAGAAAAAAGTTAGAGCGTATAGCATTTGTTTATCTGTTACGTTAAAAGGTTACTCTTCAATAGCTCACTTTGATAAATTACTGATTTGGTTGTGTTAATTCAAGGAAAACTGACAATAACCCTAAGTACTGAACGAAACAACTAACTTCTTACACGGCTGCGTGCACAAGTTCTAAGTTGTTCATACCCAAGGTGAAATTAGTGTCGAAAACATCATTTGGTTTAGGCAGGATTAAAAAATTTGAAAACACATATTGGTACTTGAATAGGAAAACATTATCGTAAATATTTGTTCGCCGCCGATTGGGAGATCTTTAAAGTCCAGACATTGCAAAATGAATTTTTCATAGCGAATTGCACCTTTGGCGAAAACAGGAGTAGTGATTCGGTAAATTAAATAAATAAATTGTTATGTTGAGCGAGTATAATCATTATATACTTTAAATCCTACCTTGAAGACTTTGATGCAATTGAAAAAAAAAATGATGACTGGAGACAGGAGCGAATTAGACCTGGAAGACCTTGTTTAGAGGCGGCGTTCACCGAAGATTCACGGGGGCGGCGGGTACAGTGAGCTATCGTCTCATATTACAAGTAAACAGCTAATTAATTGATGGCATACACACTCTAATGGGAGGATTCAATTACAAAATTCAATAATTCAGTCTTGAATCGCGACTACCGTGCATGTGCTGTAGAACCAAATTAGTATTAGTTTGAGCATAAATTTCGTGCGAACGTGAATGCTATCGCGCAATATAAGAGCTATAATGTGGCAAACAATGTCTGTAACATAAGCTAGCTACTCAATTCCGCTTAATGGAAGTATCTAAATGAAATTAAATGAAACTACTGAATAGAATAGCTTTACTTCAAACACTAACACTATTCATTAAGACTTAATAACTCTTTCAGACATCATTAGTACACTAGTTTTTTGAAACAGCAATGGGAATATAACCAGAATAAATATTATTAATTGCATAATTATATACGGAAGCGTTGGAGCGTAGTGGGTGGAGCACTTGTCTGCTGATCGATCAAGAAGTATCGAGTTCAAATCTTGAGTGAAGCCTTCGGACACCCCTACTACAAATCCTCGAAGTGCGAGGTGGCCCAGGAAAGGAAAATGAACCCCGCTCCTACCCAGAATGTGTGAATTTACACACGTGTGGCCTTGTCTGTATTGAGTTCTAACTCCATCTAACCGATCCAAACTTCAGCCTGAATCCCTGAGTGAGTATTATGTAACAACAAGTATCTCCAAATTTAGCCGGTCTGAGTTAATACTGCTAATAAAAAATAAAATTCAAGCAAAAAACAACTATTTGTTTGCAAATATATGCTTCTTTTTCAGTTTTATGTATTTTTGGTTTTTAATTTCAATTAAAATTATATACAATAAAAAAAAAAAACTTTTTTTTGCTCTCCTGAAAATTTGCCATTTTTGTTTTTGAGATACGTGTTGTTAAAACTAAACCATTGATATGAGATATTTCAGCAGAAAAGGTAGCTCTGCATGTAGCACTTTATTAATCACCCCGACTGTCCCCCTTCCAAATAGCTTAACTCCCCTCACCAATTACAACTTAAGTATTTCATTTCATTCTATCGATGAAATCTTTTAAATTCTATTCCATTCCGTGATTATCTAACAGTATTCTCTCAAACACAGCTCCCAGCATACTTCCCCCCACTTGCTGCTCTCTCTTCCAAACCCTTTGTCTTTTCCGCATCTCCCCCAAAAGATTCCTCTCCTCGCCCACCATATCTAGTCCACGGTCAAGGTTCTCGTGGGAAACAATAACACCCTCAGTCGCCCTTGACGTCCGCCGAAGGAAACAAGCGCGTGCTATTAAGACGGTTCCCGCAGAATAAATCGAAATCACAAATTTAATTAGATAATTTAATGTAATCCGGTGGATGGAAAGGAAAGCTAAGTTACAACAAAAAATCTCTTTTCAGACATTTCCTCGTAACTTAAAAAATAAAAAAATGGATAGTTTTCCAGTCATGTTTCATGAGTTAGTGACATCATTAATATGTTAGTTTATAATTTATTGTTATTTGACTTTGCAAAAAATGTTGAGGATTTAATTTCATTTTGGTATTTGCAATGAGCGAAATTTTGTCACTAGTTTATGCTACAGACATTGTTTGCCGCGTTATATTGCTTCACTTACGCTATTTAAAAAATCATTCGTATTCGCACTCTAATAAAATCATATTCCCAGGACATTTATACCCAAACTAAAACTAATTTGATATTACAACACAAAAAGGATAGTCACGATTTAATGCTGGCTAACTGCATTTTGCAATTGAATGCAAACATGAAAATGTGTATCTCATGAATGACAATTCAATGGTGGATTTTTCAGAGAAGTCAAAATGGAGGTAATTTTTAAATGGATCCTAATTTTTGATGGCTAAAAAAACTAGGGTAAGTAGATTCCAATTTTTTTCGATTCCGGTTCGAATTCCGAAACTTTCAAATCGATTCCCGATTACATTGATACTTATTTATACTAACAGGTGGGATATTGATTTTTCAGTAGCACTGCTGTCATAAATATTTAACAATTGAATGGAATAAAATATCGAAGACAATTTAGTGACCCAAAAAAGTATATTTATTAAAAATAGCTAATTAGTATTATACTAGTATATCATCAGTTTCATAAAATAATAAACACCTTCACTGTTTCATACATTAATTGTTAACTTAATGAGGTACATTGCACAAAGGCTCAGGTGAGTGGCGGTCTTTATGCCCCAAGCTTTCAGTCTATTTTCAAAATATTTATATTCCTGGAATCGATGGGATCATAATCGAATTTAGGTGATCGATTCTCGATCCCGATTCCGTGCTCGAGAATCGTTGGAATCGAGAATCGACATTTAGATTCGACTCATCCCTTCTATAAAACAAGAGAATCCTCAAGTCGGCCCCTAAATGTATTGTCCCCCACCGCGCATTTTAAATGAGTTTACAAAAGACGACACTCGCGTCTCTAACGGTGGAATTGATCCGAGTTTCACGAGAAAATTATGTTTAATTAGGAGTATTAGCAAAAATTTATATACATGATGATGTGATCTATCAAAATTCATAACTTTTCAATGCCATACCTCGAATCTGCAAAAAAACATACTGCAAAATACTGGGAGAAAGTGAGTTTGGACGGCGAAGGCGATGAGGAAGAAGGAATTAGGGCTTCGGAAATTCGTTTTTCTTTTCTTTTTATTCAAGGCCAGGAAACCGGAAACGGATTCAGTTCCCGAGCCACGAATATTGTAAAAAGGGATCCTCAAGTCAGTCTCCGAATGTGTAGTCACCTAACGCGCATTTAAGTGGGTTTAAAACAGTTGCTAATCGCGTCGCTGACGGAAAAATTGATCTGAGTTTCACGGGGAAATATGGCGTAATTAGATGTACTAACCGAAATTTATATGTATGACGGTGTGATCTATCAAAATCATAATATTCAGTTCCCGAGCCACGAATATTACAAAAGATGATCCTCAAGTAGGCCTCTAAATGTGTTGTCACCCACCGCGCCTTTAAATGGGTTTACAAAAGTCGCCACTCTCGTCGCTGCCTGACAAATTGATCCGAGTTTCAAGGGGAATTAAGGTATGATTAGGGGTATTAACCAAAATTCAAACACATTATAGCGTGATCTATCGAATTCATTGCTTTTCAAAGCTATGCCTCGCAATGACAAACATTATACTGCAAAATATTAGAAAAAAGTCGATCGCATTGCCGCAGTCATCACAGCGTCGCGGACATTTTTGAAAAACGCGACCAACGTGCCAACAGAAATCAACCTTCTGTGGGATGGAATTGGGCCTCCCATATGTAGTCCCCTTGGGTGCTCCGATGATTCGACTATCTCACTTGTTCTCCTAGATTCAAAGAGGCGACCGAGCATTCGACTTCCTTGGTCCCGACACCACCGCGGTCTCCACTTTTCGGCACCCCCTCCCCTCTCCAGCCGCGTTTGTTGGTGAGGGGGAAGGGGTGGTAGGGGGGGTGCGCGCGCCTCATCCCCACCCCCGTTCGACGCAACAGGGGGAGCCAGGAGTGACTCGTCCGAGAGTCAGTCGGTGTGAAGACGCCGGACGATCGTCTGTTGGTTCCATCTACCGCGCCGGATATATATCAAGACGCGCGCCCGTCCCGCGGTCGTCCCTGCACCCGAGAAAGTGGGAGCATTTGAAAGCAGAGGTGAGTACTCGCAACAGGGCTCGTTCCCAATTATTTTCATTATTATCATCGATTGTGATGGAGTTTGAAATTATATAAACCCGTATTTTTAATTTTCTCGATCCGACACCTATTTATCGAGTTATTCGCGGTGTAATGTTGACGAACTATTCCTCTCGCTGAAAAGTTCATGACGTCAGCGACTCTTGCCGAGCTGTTCAACGCTACTTCTCATCCACGCGCATTCGTCTCATGTGATTCGTTGTTATTAACACCCTAAAGAGCGATTATTTCCGTCAGCATCGGGGATTTCTGAACTAATTTGAACTAGAATTTTAATGACGTCATTAACTCATGAAAAATGACGGATTTTTTTTTTATTTTAAAAATTATTTCATTAGAAAATGGCTGAATGCTGAAGACTTGATTTTCGCCATAACTTATCTTTGCCATTCATCTACCGAATTATATAATTAAAGTCGGGTCGGGTAGATAACATCCGATTTCGGAACTGAATGAATTGCCTAATTCATAGTACGTGCTTGCTACCTGCGGCGGACAGTGTTTTTTCCCGCGAGAACCTTGGCCGTAGAATGGGATTGAGCACCGAACGATCAAGACACTGTGTTGTGATTGTCTGCTTTAAATGCATGAGTTACGAAGCAACATTTCGCCAAGGAGAGTTTGAATATTGAAGGCACAGTGCTCCCTCACGAGTGGAGTTATTTTCTCTCGATTTTCACACGTGCTGCTAGTTGAAAACTTCCGTCGACTCCCCTCCGTTGAAATAACATCAATCTCACCAGTAATAATTCCAAATTCCTGAGGGTCACATTCGATGAAATTCTTACGTGGTGTCCCAACACTATGTCAGCAAACTGTGCAAAAATTCCTCGGTGAAAAAAAAAATCATCAGCCTTGATTAGAATTCGAACTCGGATCCACCAATTCCGGGTCGTGTGCTTTAACCAGTTAAGCTACCAAGGCGTCTTTCCCCTCTGTGGAAAAGCAGTCGACCGGAAATCATTCGATCAGGGATCGAATCCTGATCAAGGCGAATGAATTTTTTTCTCCGTGGAATTTTCGTACAATTTGTGCATTGCGGGTGACTCCTTAAAGTTTTCTCAGTGGCTAGCCTCGGTATACTTAAACTACGTCAACAAATTCAAAATACAAAAGACGCAATTTCTGCTATGTAGCCGCTCTGAAAAGTTCGCGTCTGGCACTACCAACTAACAAAATATTTTACAACTATGATGAGGCCACTCCTGATGCACGGATACCCCGCCTGGGGCTCGATAGCAAAGAGTAATCTAGAGCAATGCTCGGACAATCACGGGTGCCCTCTGGTTCGTCCATGGCATCAACAGTGTCGGTATCGGAGGTGGCGGGGTGCAATCCTAGCCTGCAGAACCGAAGGTCGCAGGTTCGAGTCCCACCTGAGTATCCTGCACCTTTTTAGGGCATGGATTGTTTATACAGTCCATTTTATTTGTTGTAGCTCTCCCGGTATAAAGGCCTATTAGTGATGTTTTCGGGGTGATCAGTATAAAGAAATAATTAAAATCCATTAGTATCTCAAAATAAAATCACTTATGGCCAGTTTACACGATAAATTGGCACCTACGAGTTTATGTCTGATTGCGTGAACGATTTTTGTGGACCGGAACGGAACATGAATTAATGCATGTACTAAATTGGAACAGGTTCTATTTTCTGTTGATGCATTAGCTCAAGTAAGGTAATGGTAAAGGTGTATTTTGGCGTCCATTCTCGCGTTCAAATATATAAACATTCACTCGCTCGTGCACCGTGAACACAGGCCTTTCCACAATGTCTTAACGACTTAGCCAAATCTTTCGAACACTCACTTCGCAGAACACAAAATCCACTCATGACCCCTTCTGGAATTACAACGTAATTACACTTCAAACGCATTAGACGGATGAGAGTGATAACACACCCAATATAGTAATGCATATGCAATAGCCAAATACAAATAATGCCGCCATAAACATAATATACAAACTGTACTGCGATCACTAGAATTTGCTGAACATTGACAAAAATATTTACATAAGTGCGTTGCGTTAAGCTTTCGCTATCTTAATGTTTTCAGGCTCTACAGAGTGATACCTCCTCAACATTTGCCTGTACCTCAAGTATAAAATTTAACCCGCGAGAAAAAACTGAGGCAAAATATTGATGCTTCTGTGGCTAGGAATTTCCGACAGAATTTTTTGCTCGCCTCTTTTAAATTTCAAAACTGAGGGAAAGTCATACGCCATATCGTCAAGTACTTCCGCACATTACTTTAACCATGAGGACTCATTACTTCCGCAAGACTTGTCATATTTTACTCGATTTCCTAGAGTAATACTTGTTTAAAACTGATTGTATCATCTTAATACATATTTCGGAGTATGCATATTAAAGATTAGCCATCATTTACATGTATCTCGCTTATAAAACGTGAGGAAATACTAAGGTGAATATTCAAATTTCAGATGCCGGTAGATTTTGACAGGGGTATTTAGGCATGTCAGAAAATTTTTAAGGCATGAGGATGTAAGTTTTGAGTGAGTGAACCGTCAAGGAAAAAACTGGTCGAGCGGGAGTGATGCCTGACCGTAAGGACTGACAAGCAATTAAGTGAGGCTGAGTTCGAATCATCGGTTACTGGGCTACCAATTTGGTTTCAATCTTTCATCAGCATAATTTTGCTCTCACTCTGAAAATGAAAATCTTTCTCGGGAATCAGACCGCAGATTATATATTTTATTCTAATCTCGGATTCCAATATTGCGCGATATTTTTACTTTTATTCATTAGTTGACTTACCAATTTTTTTGGTGCTAACATCTTTCATCAGTATCGCTGTAGTCTCGGTCTAAAAATACTCATCTCACTCAGGAATCAGACCGAAAAGTCTGTATAATAGTTGTTATACTAATGATGGATTTCTCTATTGAGCGTTTTAATTGACTTATAATCCATTCTTAAAACAAACTCAAAAACCTAAACACCCGTCGAAGCCCACCCTGGTGGGATTAGAACCCGCGTCTTTCAGTTTAGCACTAAGGTTCTTCAACCTCGCCGCCGTTAATTGTTGAAAGCCAGGATATCACTTATGCGTCAAAAATAATAGGATTCGATGAGAATAATCCGGAGAAAAAGACTACAAAAGAAAACGTACAAAATATTGTAATGGCGGAAAGTATCGTGATTCAACTAATGAGATATATAGGAAATACTTTTTTCGGTCTACTTTTGTGGTAGCTTTTGATGCTCATCTAGAAACAAAAGGTATAATTTATAGGCGTATTTAGGATTTCTTTTCACGTTGGTTCCTTGAGAACTTATGGGCGCTCTCTATAAATTAGACCCTTATATGTTTGGTTATTATGCAAGTGACCCAATGAATATAAACTAATAAAAAAATAATGAATCCATTATTCTTAGAATATGTAGGGCGTGAGATTTTAATATCTACGATAAAGAAGTTATAGCTTTGCCTATTTATTTTCGATTAGATGTTTACTTTTTATGCTTGATAGTTTGTGTTTCCAAGGTTACCTACTTTTGCGCCCCTTGAAGGGTGGGTGAGGTGCGCCCCGTGTGGGTGAGGCAGTACCCAAGATGGGTACAGTAGACACGCCTATCTTAGTAATACTGTAAACTAATGAAATAAGAACTCACCCGGGTTCTGGCAACTCAGTGGCATTCTATGGGCGCATGGTAGACTACCGGTATTGCCTTCAGACAATTTAATGGTTAGGTCAAGATAGGAAACGGTTAAAACTATTTAATTATGACATTCGTGAAGAATGGGTTAGTGTTGTGTACCTTGTTTCTCATTCTCATCATTCATAAATGATAGAAAATTGTTACCTAGTTATCTGAAGAAGAAGGTAATGGTGCGAGTCGTTCGAAAGAAAATGAGCAAGAAATTAAAAAGACGTTATTTTACTTAAATAAATATTTTTCTGTCTTGTGCGCTTTCGAGGTGAAAACAAAGCAATAATATGGAATCAAATTAAATAAATGTGCTTCTTTACTACGTAATAATCGGGTTGAGGTGGTAACAGACAGAAATTTTTCTCATTTTATCGAAGAATTGGAATAGCATGGATCGAAGATTGGTTAATACGCAAAAAATACAAATTTTATTCCCACTTGAATTTTCGAGGTGCAACAGGTGTACTGTTTTTCGAGCGAATAAAATTCCAACTGCCCGTAATGATCAGTTAGGGGTAGTTAAAGGTGGTTTTTTTTCTCGTCCCATTGGATAATTGGATTAACATGGATCAAGGAGGGAATATTTCACCCAATTCCGCGAGATATCGGATTACCAAACGTAATTGGAAAGTTGAAATAGGCGGTATCAAATTAAATTAACCGGGCGCGCGATAAAAATACGCGTAAAAAGATATCTTCAGCTTTCCTGACGCCATCTCACTTTCAAAATGGTCTCTGAAAATGAAAAATTTATTTTAAAAACAACTATTCACTTGAGGTCATTTACTTTCTTTTCTACATCCATGAATGGTGATTTAAAATTATTGTTCCGAGGTCACTTTTCAACCCGGGAAAGGGTTAAGCGCGAAGCATTTATGTAATGAAAGTTTCGAAATCTTAGTGACAAAGACTCAGTTACGTTGAGCTGAAGGAGTTGAGGTTAATCGAAATATATCTAAGTGGATATTTTGTAGATAGTTCCTGATAAAATAAAGAAACCTCTTGCTAATGCTTTGTTACATTTATATTTGGATCTTCAGGGATGAGGTATTTTTTTTAGCAATACACTTATATGAAAGCAGTAAAAAAAATCACCGCCAGCTTGACATTTTGATTGATTACCCATCCTCAAAATAACAACAAATATATATTAATAAAAAAAAGGGTGGAGAAATCGTCCTCGTAACTGAAATACTACATAAAATCCTTGCAGCCATCCACATTGTGCTTAGTGTGGTCGACTCGATGCTGAAAAGTTAGAAATTTTCGCAAACCCACGGTGACACTCACGTCACTCTGAAGGACTCCTTGATAATTACGCGACATTTTCGATCCACTATTTCTGTCATCCCGTCTGTCTGATCTTTTATTCCGTTACGAAAATACTCGCTTCAAACCTCCGCTACCGCCTTATCATTTTCAGATTATATCGAAAGAATCACTGTCAACATTTGACTGAATCTAAAAAATGAAATTTCTTCTTCAGCATGAGATAAAATTTTTAAAATCGAGATTTTGGCAAATTATTCTGTACGCGGCGCAAATTCTTGAAAATGATAGCGTAATTTACACCTAGGATGAATTGGCTCAACCGGCATCTGATTCAAGATCTTCCAATTACCAGACAAGTAGACAACTAAGCCATACTAGAGGATTATTTCATGACAAATTTTACCTTTGATTCACACAACTTTGCTTCCGTGCGCATGTCAGCATACAATGGGACTTTTCATAGAATGGGGTACTCTAGATGTTGGCGTAAGTTTTAAATGCATCAAGTTTTATTCACAGCAAATTAATTACTCTTAACCTGGCCTAACTGTGGATTTGTTCACAGCAACTTAACTACACTTAACCTGGCCTGTAGAGATAAAGACTTGAAAAGGGCGCCTGTTTCTTCAGAGTAACGTACAGCGGTGTATCTCAACTTGGAGTAGTAATTTTCTAAGGGAAGAATAAATTTACCTTCCATGCAGCCGGAATTTATTGCAGCATTAGTCATTCAGTTCTCGTAACTGTTATAAAATTAGTTTATCTCAAGGTGTAGGAGGTATCACTTTACGTCAGCTCCAGATGGGTCACTAAACCGCATAAAGGAATACCATTGTTTATATCTCAGTGATTTCTATTGTTGCCTTCCATCAAATTAATGCGACCTGATGACTTCTCCATTGAGTGCAGTTCTCACTCTTTCACAGGTGGGCGCTTCCGTAAAGGTACAACGCAGGGCATATTCCTCGAGTATCTCTTTGAATAATTTCTCCTGTCTTCCTCGGGAAAATTGTATTTTCGAAGCGTTTCATTCTCGTGCCATTTTCCCGATTTTGGCCGCGATCCACTTAAAGCAGCCATACGTGGCGTGCATAAGTTTTCCCAATTTCTGGAATTGACGTCAAGTTTTTCGACTTTGGACAAACCTCACGACACATGCAACAATTTATTATGGCTGGTAAATCTGAAAGCTTACAACGGAGCTGTGCCACCCTTGCTGAAGAATCATGGCGAATTGCGAACAGCACGTATGCCATTATTAATTAACCTTAAATTTTCATTTTATCAACCCAAGCTAATATTTTAGGTAAAATGTTTTTAAACACAATATACTTATGTCTAAAAGACTAATGCATAAATATTGACACTTTATTTTTTAATTAAATTTTTTTCCTGAAATGTGTTCGACAAGAAATATAATATTTTGGTTGAATTATATGCATTACTTTATGTTCACCCCCAGCTAAAAATTTAAAAGAGTATTTCAACATTAAGTAGAGATAACCTCTTTTGGTAAATTGAAATAAAAGGTAGTTGCACTTTTCAACAATTATATAATGTGTACCAAATGGTTGTTTGGTCTGGTAAAAGATAATGGCTATGTGAGCCGAGACGCATAGTATGCATTATATAATTGTGGAAAAGTTCAACCAACTTTAATTTCAATATACAGAACTTCCGCTATATCATGCCTTAGTAGGTTGAACTCATGCAGTATTTCAATTTTTGTGATGTATTAATAATGCATGCAACGTAATTTACTACATCGGAATTGACGGCCTTCGTCGAATTATATCAACATACATCCCGCATTCGAATTAATCCCTCCAATATTCCTATATACGCATTGATTCTCTAATCATGATCATGATCATACCTACTAAGAAGGTAGCTTATTTCTAAATCACTATTTCTATCCATAAATTTAATCACTATCCCTCGGCACAATGCAGCGCCAAGGGATTTGTTTTTGTTTATAGTTATTAGATGACTGCATAGATTTACGAACGCTCTAGTCGCACATAGGTAAGTTCCGCTTTGCTAATACACCTGGAGATGTACTTGATTTACTACAAGACATATATTCTAAGAGATGCCAATGGAAGGAAAGAATACAAGAAAAAAGTCTAGGTCATACTGTAATGGTGGAAAGTATCGTGAGTAAACTAATGGCAACTGTAGAAAAAACGTTCCGGCGTAGCTTTATGGCAGGTTTTGATACTAATGTAGAAAGGAAAGGCAATATTCATAGTCTTATTTAAGATGAGGCGTGGGTTCCATGAGGACTTTATGAGCGCGATGTATAAATTTATCCCCATGTGTGCATGATTTTTAAGCGAGTGATCCGGTCAATGCAGCTTGAGGATGGACTTGAGTTAATGCATGGCATATATTGTGATACAATTCCACAGAGAAAAAAAGCATTTGCCTTGATCGGGATTTAAACCTGGATCTCACGATTTCAAGTCGAGTGCTTTTGCCAATACCGAGGCGTCTATGCCCTCCGTGGAAATTTGTGGACTATACCGGACAAGATTGTGTGGACTACTGACCATATTTTGATACTAGCAGTCCAATTACATCGACAGTAGCACAAGATAATCAGCAACCACACCAGTCCACTAAGCCGCCTCGTTAGATTAACTAGCTGAAGCACTCATCAGGAAATCTGGTTCGAATCCCGGTCAAAGTGAATAATTTTTTGCATTGGAATTTTCGCACAATAGGGTGGTTTCCTTTTATTTTTTTATTGCCTAAATCAAAAGATTATTACTCCTGGAGTACGCATTTCACGCTTTTATATTTTTGAATCACAATATCTATTTTTCGCTATTAAATTAAAAGTGAAAATTTTCAAGCGCGCGAAAACGCGACGGCTAAGTATGAATGCTGGGAAAACCCCGTGTGACGTCATTCTGGTTCCCGCAGTCGCCGTTTGAGGTGACCTTGGGACGAGGCTTTGAGTGTTGATACGATGCAGGCTGCTAGCAGGTAGCAGAGTACCCTGCTAGCTGTTAGCGCTTTGCTTAAATAAGGATTATTAATGCCTTATCAAACGAAGGAAACTTTCCGAACAGGCAGTTTTAATAGGTGATTATTAAGACATATTTCCCTGAGCTCTGTGCTTCATGCATGCATTGGTAATCTCAGATGATGTAAAACTCCTATCTACTCGTATAGAAACTAGGTCCCTGTGACGTCACGTGGAGTGGCATTGCATGGGCGCCAATCTGGCCTTTTTCAAATGCGGTTAAAATTGACCATTGCCATTCGTCTAAACTGGGAATTATAAAACCAAATAATTTGTATATTATGAATACACTAATGGTGGGTAACGAATCGCAATCAATGCGTTTCGTTTTCTTTGATGAAGGAAACTACCCTATTAATGTATTGCGGGTGACTCGGCAAAATTTTCACCGTGAATAGCTCCGGTATACTTAAATTTGAATGGCATATACTTATGTGGTATATTAACCGTGTGATTCGGCCTTCTTCGTGACTTGTCTTTTCCGCTGTGGAGCACAGGGTCTCTCAAAATGTCCTTGACGGATGACATCCTTGAGGATCCTCCCAAGTGGATTGTTAAAAGATTGTTCTTAGTTCACGATTTACATCGGACTTCTCACTTTCCTGGGAAAGAGTCACTTCTATCCCTTTTGGGCCATTCCAACCGCTGGGCCGTTGGTCGTATGCTGTGCGTGTGTGTGTGGTAGAGGAGGAACATTGACGAAGGATAGGAGGAAGAGAGAGCGATAAATCTCTTTTCGGCAAGTGCCTCGGCGTACACATCGTTTCCTGCCTGTTGCTTGTTTTCCCGCCGAGTGTGGGAAGCCACCTATATTTAGAGGGCCAAGTAATACCGGCCCGTTTAGCTAGGTAACCAATGCAAGATAGGAGAGAGTAGTGAAACATATCTATGGAATTTATTACCGCGTTAGTCATTCACTTGTATACACTATTTCAAAATTGGTTATCCTTAGATTGCATCCCTCACTTCTTTGCCAAAATCTTCAGAAGGAAAAAATCCCACATTGACGCAATATGTTCTCTGATGTTGCTGTTATCTCTCTCTTTATCTAACCAACAGACCCTTACACTCAAAATGGATTTCAAATTACTAAATAATACCCAAAACTCGACTACTAACTGCCCTGAACTCCTGTCTCTGTTTAATTTAGGTACCAACCAACCAAATACCAACTCCACCCATTCGCTCTCCCAATTCCATCTGTCTATTATTCCCAGGGTCTCTCTAACCAAGCGGTCACATCTATATCGCCTCACCTCCCTTCTAAACTCACTCCCATCCTCCATCCATCCTTTTTATTAGTCGTGCAACAATTTTACCATACAGGCTTTGTCCAATCTATCAACTAATTGAATGTTTTCCTTTCTCCTCCGGTTTATTCGTTGTTTATTTAAATATTTTTGTTGAAATTGTCTCATTTCATATTTTTTGAAAACTTTCACTTCAAATTGGCGTCACGGTTTGGTATTTATTTATTTTTACTTTATTCTCAAACCACCGAATACAGCTCATATTGGCAATTTTGCATTGGGGTATTCAGCAAATTTGACTACTAAACGTACACGAACAACCATGCCCTGGACAGGAGAAATCTACCCAGGCGGGACTCGAACCCGCGACCTCTTGTTTGGCAGGCGAGGACGTTACCATATGAAAAATGATTTAAATAATTAATAATTTACGAGGCATATTTTTATGTATGTCCCGTTTTTCAATATAAAAAAACATGCACTGAATAGTAGAGGTCTTCACGTTGTAGAAATCCATCTTACTGATTTGTGAATGAAAAAATTTGCTGTTTCTACAATTTGGAACTTTATTTTCCTGACTAGTTTCGATACACTGTATCATATTCATAGGACTAGCCCGACTAGCCTAAACTAGACTAAAGTTATCTAGGGCTAGTCCTATGAATATGATACAGTGTATCGAAACTAGTCAGGAAAATAAAGTTCCAAATTGTAGAAACAGCAAAGTTTTTCATTCACAAATCAATAACAAAAACAAGTTAACCTTTTGTAATAATTTTATATTTGTATAAGAGTCCACACTTAAGGCTTCTTTTACATTTACGTTACGTTTAAGACGTTATTTACATTAATTTTAAGACACTTATCATATCTAACAATAAGGTTTTTTATGACTAAGAAAAATTTAACAATAAATAAAAAATAGCGCTCAAGGAAAAAAAGCTTCATAGCTTCGGGGCGTTGATGGAAAAAAATTAGCTTGGGCTCAATGCCATATATCATTCTACTGATGAACTACAACAGCAAACTGCCGAACACAAAGTATTGGGATCGAGAGGATTTTTTTCTCAGCCGCATTCATATCTCTTCAGGCGTTTACTACTCGGCACCACATTATATCCACGTTATTTTTTGCACGAGGGTGTCTTCTTCCATGATCTTTGGTATGAATTAAAAAGATACGGATAAAATGTACCTGAAACACTTAAAGGGGATCGGGTTGGTGCGGTGGCTAGAGTATTGGCTTCCCACCCAGCGGGCTCGGGATCAAATCCCGGCGGTGGAAGAGAATTCTCAGAGACTACCCGATCCCTGCTCGAATGTTGTATGGAGAACATTTCAAGTGCAACACTCCGTCCGTCGGATGGGACGTTAAGCCATGGTCCCCTTGGCGCCTTTCGTTAAGAGCAGGCTAATGCCGACGCCAGGTTTCTCTCCACCCTTCATTACCTACCTCTCCCTCATGGCGCAAATGACCTCAGCTGTCGGTCGCCTCCCCCAAATAGAATACCATGCTTAAACAAATGACCTTTCATAAAAATTCACGCTAATTTTCCCGACGATTCAAAATCTATCAAACCCCACGCTATTTTTTTGGTGAGGATTCCGCCAGTATCTGCGTTCAAGTTTCCTTTGAATGCCGCCATTGACGTTTGGGTAGTGGAATATCAAGCCATGTGTTCCGCACTGATAAATTATTGACATTTTTTTGTATTAACCGGCTTCTAAGCGTACCTCCTCCCCTCAACCACCCTCGAATTAAGACCATTCTCCACATGAAGCCCCCCAAATATTTTTCAGACTACAGCCTTGGCGGCAACCGCCTTCCTGCAAACCTGGTTTGCATAAAAATGGTTGCGGTTTCTATAAATAATTATTTTCTTCTCACACGTAGTTTTATCGCAGCTGTTTTGGAAAGTTACGCCATGAAAATATTTTTGTCTTACCTTGTCTTCTTGGGCCCACTTCAATACAATTGAATAAATGTGGTTTATTCTACATCAACTTGGACAAAACCGTTGAGCGCTCAGATTTTGGCGAAAATTGGTATTCATGTTTCCCTCGTCCAGTAAAAATATCTAATCGATTTTTTTGCGAGAATCGAAAAATAATAACTAAATAACGAGTATTTTTAAAATGCGTATATTTTCACGTACACAAATTTTTCATCGTCACATTTTTCGGGAAGGCATGAACATAAATAGATACTTGACGACTAATTTCATTGCTAAATTATTTCAATAAGCTTTAACAATAGCCACATTTTGTTAATTATAATACATCGAAACTTGAAAAAATAATACTCAAGCACTAAGTTTATTGCTATTTTAAATATTTTTTGCACATAATAATTTGGTTGGTTACATTACGAATTTCATATGTAAAAATTTGGGTAGATGTTTTCCTTCTTAAAGTAGAATAGAATTAATGTTTCGGTACAAAGCTCGTTCGTAGACCATTTACGAAGCTCTTCTTATTTTCATCTTTCCTCTTAATTTATGAATTTCTACATCCGCATAGCACTTACTCATATCAGTCAAAAGAAATTAGAGTATTCTCAGTATTTCAGAAACCCATCAAATGAGCAAATGTTAAACTGTAGAACTAGCTTTCTTTCGTCCGAGATAGTGTGAGATAATGTGTACACTGCTAACAGCACTTCCGATCATGGAAAACTACTCGAATTTCCCATGCTTGTGGCTGTTGTCGTCGTTACCGATGTTTTCGATTGTGGATTCGAGAAGGATGAAACTTAAGTCGAGCTCGTCAACCAATCCCCCTGGATGCACAATCCACAGACAGAACACCTGACAACACATTCTTATTTCAGATATTTCCTGGAAAGAAGCCGGATGTTGCTATCCTAGGAATCAGAGGACGCCGATAAATCAATCGTAAAATATAACTTGCATGAGCGCTTGAAATTAATTACCCACAACATGGTTTAAAGTGTTGGTTGGAGGCTTTATACTTTCGTAGATAAGTTAATGACGTAATTGACTCTTCACTAACTCATGACTAACTATGTGGTATTCCATCATGAGTTTTCTTGGAAATTACACCATTACTTATACCACTTCTTTTTTAGAGAGCGCGACCCGGGTTTCGATAAATTGTCATCATCTTCAGGCGCAAATGATGATCTATTTATCTTAATCGTGTTATCTAGTTACCTGATAAATTTTAAAACGGACGCCAGAATAGGGGAAAAGGATGGGTAAAGATATTCATTTATCAGAGTGCTGTCCTGGCTTTCAATAATTTTTTAAATTTCTAACTGGTCTCTCGAATCCAATTCAAGACGGTCATTGCATAATTTTAAAATATTCATTTTAAAATCGCTCCTATGGCAGCTGCATATTAAGTGTTTAGCAAAATAACTTTTTTCATCTTTTTTATTTTTGTAAGCACTTAAATGTTCTTTCTTCCTGACTTCACAGCTTCTTCCTGTCTGCCCCACGTACATTGCAATCGCTGCATTTCAATGAATACACTCCACATCTATCCAATTGGTCCATCTGAGCCTTACATTTAACAATCAGTCTGCTCAGAGTGGCATAAGGTTGAAAAGCCGTGCGGAATTTGTCCTTAGGTAAATGATGAGCCATTTTCAGAGAAAGTGCATCGAGGTACGTCACTGTGCACCACTGCTTCTTTTTATCCTCGTCCGCCGAAAACATTTGGTCGATAGCCAATCTTCTCTGTTTTTTTAAAATCAGTATGTCTATTAAATTTTGGGAATTAGCGTTGGCTAAAGCAATTATGGCTTATGGATTTTCATTCCATGATTAATCGCCTTTTAAGCATACCACTATCAAAAGAAGACTTTAAGAAAGAAATCATCACCATTAAACACACCAGTTTGGTGCACCTGGTGCTGGTAGCTGGTAAAATTCCACACAAACTATTTACATAAACACCGACCATGGTTTCAACATATCGAGACAATATCACCATCAATACCTTGATAGTGAAATTATGCGTTGAAACTATTGTCGCTGGTTAATAAAAGTTTTGTGTGGAATTTTACTAGCTTTCTTTTTTCAATATAGGCATCCAGAATGCTCACAAAGTAAAGCCAGACGTTATTTCATTCCTGCTGTAGAGTATTGAAATTAAAATGAATAGTCAGTACGGTATCATTGTCCATTGAATCGTTAGTGAGCGACATTGGAATTTGAAGAGGTCGAATTAAAATGTGTGGTATTCCCGAGATTTGATATTAAGGAGGTTTGTTTGTGAGACAAAGTGTGCGTCATTTCCAAAAAAAAGGGTCAAGACATGTTATTTATTGTACCTTATCTACTAACAGTCGCAAGTAAGCTATCCTTGCTATAATAAATGTAACTTGAATATGAATATTTGCCTTTTTAACACTGGTAATACCGTGGTTGGTCAGCCACCTAGAAGAATTAAGATCCGTCATTTTGTGTTGCACCATATAATTATACTATTTATGTTTTTCTGATCATTCCCGTTTAACTTTTCTCTTATCTTCATTTAAATCATAAATGATAGTTTATAAAGTATAATTTTTACGTGAAAAATGTTTCATTGAACAGTACCTATTTTCTAACTTCAGAAAAACTTTTTTTTGCTTTGTTTACTTATAGCAATTCGTCCTTATGCTCTATTCATCCAAATATCTTATAGAATCTTGTTAAATATAAAATAACCTTAATTTTATAGCAGATAAATAAAAATAGTTAGCGCTTTACCATTTTCATGTTTGACACTAATGCTCAATGGTCGCAGATGGTTGGTTACTCCACTTCATAAACTCTGTGCAACTAAATGCTGATTATGGAAAAATAGTTGGCAATAAATGTTGGAATTGTAACCTTGAGAGTAATGGCTATCCGCCAATTAACGGGTTCGGTCCTTCAAGAGTTAAAGAGGTTTTATTGGAAGTTTTGGCCAGAGAAAATGTTGATTTCTGCTAGAAAGTATATGTCATTTTGATAGAAAACTGACATAATTTCGAAGTTTGATGAACTTTAAGAATCAAAGCGGCCATAAAATGTTGGCTCATTTGCGGAGATGAAGGCTGTAGAAGAAATCAAATTAAGTCAGTTACAAGAAAATGTTAAACAACACCTCTTTGTTCTTACCACGCAGCTTTTTTTAGTTTCAGTACTTAGTCGGCTACCCCCTTGAAAATGATGCAATGTCGTAGAAATAGGTTTCTAAAATCATATAAATCCCATCTTGCTGTAAATGATTACATCCTTTTTCACAATATCTGGAGAAAAGGGTAGTGGAGGCCTTCCCATTGTGATGCTCGGCAGTGTTTTCCCTAAAGAATGGGAAGGTTTCCGCCCACGCACCTCAAATAACACCTTTAAGATGCGGTCTCACCAAATTCACTTCATAAATAAATATACATCCCAATATAAACACAGATTGAGTTTTGCGTGTACCCGTTCGGCACAGACCGCACTCCTCTGCTCTTCTGTTTTCCCTTTGTGGCGGAGCGCATACTTCATTTGCTCGTACGAAAACCAACTGTCTCTCTAGACGCGCGTATTGGGAGAGTATAAGAGACATCTTCCATCGAATGCAAAATACGACCCACCCAGACTCACGAGCGAGAGTGTGACTTCAGTCGACCGTATCTATAGTTTTGGCGATTATTTACACAATTTTTGGACCGAAATGATGGTTTCACGTCACCTGGTGCACGCTGGGCTTCGAAAAGTGCTTGTTTAGAGATTGAAGCTTTTTACGCTTCGAATATTTAACCATGTAAACAGTACATGCGTAGCTAGGGCAAAATGTTGGTCCCCACGTAAAAAATTTGTTCTAAGGAATATCTCCGGCTTACGCCACATGAGTCGCGCTGTACAATGTATGCACAACTCGAAATAACTCGCTAAAAATAATGTCATGAATGAGGTCTTTCATGTGTGTATATTTTTTTTATAAACTGCGTGACGTCAGTAGACCGGTTTGATGTTGGGAACTACTACCACAATGGTAAATTGCAGAAAGGGGAATATCTGTTTTAGAGTTTGATCGAAGGATTGCTGCTTCGATCATTTGCATAAACAGATATACTCCTTATACACTTCGAGACAGTAGTTCCAATATTAACCCGGATCACTGGCATCACACTGTTTACGTTAGGAACAGTTGAGCCCTTTCATGACACGTTTTTTTAAGCATATTATTCGGTGGGTGACGCGTTCGCATCTCAACTCTAGGCCAAAGACGTTAGTAGTCCAAGGCAAGCTGCCAATGAAAAATGAACTCATAACTACTCATGAAAAATTTGGGATGCTGGGACCAATGTTGTGCCATAGCAACGCTTCTACTGTTTGCGTGAAAAAAAAGCCTAAAGAGCAAGCCCGGAAAACGGGAATGCAGTGGCGGACGGGCAGGTTGTAACCATAGCCACCGAAATACTCAATATATGGGTATTTAGATCGTTGATACCGTGCTGGGTACTGGTGGATGCGCCCTTGTCGGCCGAAGAACTAGGATTGACTGCCGGCCCTTCTGGCCTTCGCCCTCTGGCAATCGCCCTCAACTTCCAGCGGCAGGCGAAGGATACATATCTTCTGGCCATTAATGACCTACCTCCTCGACGGTCTTCTCTTCTTTTTCTCCGGCGATTGAGCTGTCTCCTGGCGAGAGAGACCCCCAATCTTCTCCAATCACTTTCATTTTGCCCAACACCCAATCGCTCGCTCCGAAATTTTCGCGTACGGCGAGAGTGGGTACGCTCCTCGTATCTCCTCTGTTTATTATTGCGTCCGTCGCCGCGAGATAGCGCCAGTGCTCTTGCATAACTTGTTGATAGCGACTCGGGCCGACAGGGAGCCGTAAATCTCGCCATTTGATTTCCCCTCTCTCTCTCGCTCTCTCCTCCGCATTAGACTGTCTGCTCGTCCGATGAAAGATATCCCCATCCCCTTCGCAAAGTGAAGGGAAACAAGCGAATACGGGGCCACGCAACGACTGCATTGATTACATCTCAAGACGGGAAGGGGTGTGGGGAGCAAATTCGGCGATGAGTAGATTGTGACGAGAGACAGAGTGAGAGAGATAACTGCCGGCCTTCGATCAAACTATCCGTAAGCGGACAATGCACCCAAGCTGCGGATACTAAAAGCGTCGCATAGCTCTGGCGAAAGTTCGCGGACCAGGAAGCCATTGAGAAGGCCCCTAACCGTCCCCAAAAAAACGGGTTTTTACCATATTTTTGGACCGACATGATATCTCGTCACCTAGTGCACGCTGAGCTTCGATACGTGCTTAAGTATAGAGAATAAAACTTTTTACGCTTCAAATATGTACTGTAATATGTAATATTAACCATGTAAACAGTAGATGCGTAGCTAGGGAAAAATGTTGGTTACCACCTGAAAAAAAATTCTCGGTATTCAATGAAATATCGGTTTTCGAAAATTTCCGAAGATCGACGATGAGTGGAAAGTGATTCATTTATCTTATACATAAAAGAGGATATCGGTTTGTCAGGCCGCTATGCATTTCCATACAGCAGCACGGGTTGCAGCAAAAGTTAGTTAGTTAGGGTATCTAATACTATCAAAGCCCGTAGGGCTACTTCTGGCTGTGTACTACGCGCCTTTTGCGTCATTGTCTCATTACCGTTTTTTTTAAGCCACGCCATGGCCATAATTTCTGTGGTTGGACATCCTGCCGTATAGGCACACCTCTTGACACGCTAGAAAGAAAAAATCCCTCAAAAGGTACTTAACTATTAATCCTCCTATTGCAAATTTTTTTGCTAGGGCATGCATTCACACGACATTGATGGTCTGCGCACGTACGGTCACATATAGCGATTGATGTTGTGGAGCGGGGTATAAGCTGAGCCCGTGCGCGGTATACGGAAATCGTTTCCTCTATTGTTTGCTGTTACATATGTATACCATCATCATACGTGCTTTGTTCCTTTACCTAAAAATCCTGTCATGTGATCACATGAATTCTAAGTTTCCCGCTTCTCTGGGTACTATCCTTACCGAACAACGTCGGGTGGTCTGCAAGTTCTCAGTGAATGCTCAACGAATTTTAAAATAGAGGATTATTCAGGCGGTCTCTAGATGCATTGTTTCCCACCGCGCATTTTAAAAAGGCTTACAGGAGTCGACCCTCGCGTGGCTGACGGGCGAAGCGATCCGAATTTCGGGAAGAAATAAGATTCAATCAGGGCTGTTAACCGAAATTTAAATACGTGATAATGCGATTTATCAAATTCATAACATTTTAATCTTCTGTCGGGCGCTATGGATCTGACACGCACAGCGCGAGTGTTTTTTTTTCATTTCTCCATTCTACTAGGCGGCTTAGACCCTTGGCGCTCGTAGTAACTGTTTGTTCTGTCATGCTCTATGCAGCCTTTTGCTTTTGCATTCATGTCGACAGATCAGTGGCGGATTATTTAGCATAGTTAAACAAAATAGAGCGGGATTGGAAAGAAATAGGTCTGGAGCTGGACACACCCTGCTACATAGGAAGGAAAGACCATACATTCAAATTAAATAAAAACAGAAAACGGAAGTGTTGAAAAAAAATCCTTCCTACATAGAGGAATACAGGAGTGGAACGACCTACCTGAAGTTATTTTTAAGATCTTCCCTGCAAATGCGAAAATTTTTAGGGAGATGTGCTCATCACTCATTGGTTAATTGCATAGTGGTTTAAAAGAGATAGTGTGAAATTGGGTCAATGTTCATTTGTTAGTTGTATTATATTAGAATGAATGTATTTAATGGATTGTTTGAAATTGGATCATTGGGAAAATGTTAATTTCTTAGTAGTATGAGATTAGAATTAATGTATTATTTTTTACCATGGGTGTCTTTTCTGTTTCTAAACTTTGTATTAGATAGGGACATTCGTTATTCATGTGTATACATCTAATGCTGCTTCGAGGAAATAGTCTACTTGCAGCTATGTGTAAAAATAAAATAAAAAAATGACAAAATAAAGAAAAATACAAGCATTTTCAGGTAAATAAGTTAGCAAAATAAAAAACGCTGATCTTATAGAATTTACATTATAAAATAAATTACATATCACAATACTTAATTGCCTAAAGAGCACGTTATATCGCACCTCTCTGGATCGGTCCGGGGCCGCACGACAGTGCGTGAAGGGGAATATAAATAGCAAATAAGACATCATTTAACCCTTAGATTGCGGGAACATTTTTATGCGTGTTGTACGCTGACTGCAGAAAAACGTTTTTAAACGTTTGACCATTGCTCGACTACCTTCTTCAGTTTCCTAACACTTTTATTGCTACCTGGGTAGAGACCAAGTGCACTTTTCCACACTGCAGCGATCGCTATTTCAGCTTAACTCTCCCTGACCTTCCCAAACATACAAAACGTTTAAAAACGTTCCCGCAACCTAAGGTTTAAACGTCCGTTTACACTAATATTGGTACTTTAAACTTTAAAGGTGTACCACTGAGCCAGGCTGAGAATTATTAATATTTTTTCACATCTCTGCCTTTCAAGTAAATTGCGCCTGAGCTCAGCAAATCAAATATTGCGCCTGACGAAAGATTCATGATATCCCTCGCCATTGCGAATACTTTATTGCAAAATATTCGAAAAAATCGGATTGCTCTGCAATCATAGCCACGATGTGGGGATTTTTGGAACCAACGAAAAAACGGTTAAACAGGCAATAAAAATCAATTTTCATTGGGATTGAATGCTGCCTTCTCTGTGTAGTATTCTTAATTTGCCGAATAGTTATTGCACTAGTGAGGAATTGCACCGGAAAGTTATGGATTCAATAGTGTTTGTCACCACGAATGTGAATTTTGGCCAAAAGTCAACATAAAAAAACGTCGTGATTTAAAATAGCGCACTTGTTAGTGATCCAAATTGAAGCTTATATTTGATAGGTAACGCTGGAGTAAGTAACAGGCGTTGGCAGTTCAGGGTAGGGAGAGCGGGCTAATTCTTTCCCTGAACCGTGTCGTACTTCGGGGATTTCTGCATGTTGGTGCCAGAAGGCTACACAAATGAGGCACACCCTTGATAATGGCGTAGTACGTGCCAAAAGCAGATGAGTGAATAAAATTGCGTTGAAATAGAAACCTTTTTAATGTTCGAGTTTGAAATATTTGGGAGCTCAATTACTCAGTGATCCATATTGAAGGTTAGTTTTGACAGGTAAGGGTAGAACTCACCCCAGAGTAAGCCA
The DNA here is from genome assembly GCF_921293095.1 of Ischnura elegans. NCBI lineage: Eukaryota > Metazoa > Arthropoda > Insecta > Odonata > Coenagrionidae > Ischnura > Ischnura elegans. Next base: position 97,265,085 of record NC_060253.1, read on the forward strand.
CAGGCGAATATTCGTTTAGTTTTTTTTATTACTTCCCTCCACGAATGTTACAGAAAAGGATTCTCCAGAAGGATTCTATATTGTTTTCACTCAGCGCGCATTTGAATGGGTTTATAAAAAGTCTCCAATCTCGTCGCTAACATGCCGAGCGATGCGAATTTGACAGATAAAAAGCTAAAATTGGGACTGTCAATTGAAATTTATATTTGTGACGATTTAATTCATCGAGCTACGCAACTTGTTGTTCCCGCACTATTTATTCCAATTCTTCGCAATTTAGTTGCCACGAAGCCATTCGTAACTGTTTTCCGAAGTCATAATGTTTATGCCTCTAAAATGGAAGTTATTGCTGAAAATAACGCAAAAACCCGGTTTTGGGAACGTACCGTCCATATGAATAGGAGAAAACAGACGCTTTCTCAGCAATTTCTGCTCAAAGATATTTTTTTGCGGTAAGCCTCAATTCCACCTTAATGCTGAGCTTGCATCAAGAACGCATGTTATCGTCGTTATGGAGCCACCTCACTTCACCCTGAAGTCGATGGTCAGAGGTCATCTCAATAGGGTACTTTCCTTCATCAAAGAAAACGAAAGGCATTGATTGCGATTCGTTACCCACCATTAGTGTATTCATAGTATACAAATTATTTGGTTTTAGAAATCCAAGTTTAGACGAATGGCAATGGTCAATTTTATCCTCATTTGAAAAAGGCCAGATTGGCGCCCATGCGATGCCACTCCACGTGACGTCACAGGGACATAGTTTCTATACGAGTGGATAGGAGTTTTACATCGTCTGAGATTACCCATGCATGCATGAGGCACAGAGCTCAGGGAAATATGTCTTAATAATCACCTATTAAAACTGCCTATGGTCGGAAAGTTTCCTTCGTTTGATAGGGGAATAATAACCCTCATTTAAGCCAAGCGCTACCAGCTAGCAGGGTACTCTGCTACCTACCAGCATCCTGCGTCGTATCGGTGCTTAAAACCTCGCCCCAAGGTCACCTCACATGAGGCAGCGGGAACCAGAACGACGTCACACGGATTTTTCCATTATTCATACTTAGCCGTCGCGTTTTCGCGCGCTTGAAAATGTTCACTTTTCATTTAATAGCGAAAAACAGATATCGTCATTTTAAAAAATCTACGTCTAAATACGTACTCCAGAAGTAATAATCTTTCGATTAAGGCAATAAAAAAATAATAAGAAACCACCTTATTTAAGGTTTTCTCATAATCTATGGTCAAATATATCAGTCTGTGGCCACATTTAGTGGGACATGTGAAGAGCACATCGCGGCCGACTAGACTGAAAGCTTTCCTCAGCTCATAAGCACGAACATTACGATAGTGGATATTCCAGTAGGGCTCTCGATGCATTGTCACTCACCGCGCATTTGAAAGGGTTCACAAAAGTCGCCACTAGTGTCGCTGACGGGCGGAGGGATCCAAAATTGAACAAAATGAATAAGCTATGATTGGGGCAGTTAACCAAAATTATATTCGTGGTGATGTGATCTCTAAAATTTATTCCTTTTCAGTGCTACTTCTCGCGAGTTCAAGCGCAACACTGCAAATATTGTGAATAAATGGATCATGACCGCGCTGCGGACGTTCTTGAAAACCGATAATAAAATGACCGAAATGGCAACTAACTTCTGCTGGGTAAAATGAGGCATCATTTATGTAGTCCACTTGCTTTCGTCACTCAAAGTTCGAGTCAAGCTCCTCTCCACACTATCCAAGTGCTTTCTAAGCATCTCCGCTCAAAATCTACGCGGAAATGTGTGAGTGCTCTTCCTCTGACAATGGAATTGGATTCGAAGGTCTTTCAATATTGTAGAGCTGCACTTTCGGAGCCGGGATGTTCCTCTCCAAGACTAGATTTCCTGCATCTGAAGGGGATGGCATTTGGGAATGATTCAGGGGAATGGGAGGGTTGTTCGACGTGATGTGCACGACGAATCCCCGAGGGTCAGGATAGGTTCGCGAGGGTAGAGATGGAGGGAACCTCCGCGCTGTGATTTGATGGCGGCGCGGGCCATGATCAGCAAGACTTGCAAATTTCTGGTGGTTTGAGGTAGCGGAAAATGGGTTCGAGATGGTCGAGGGATTTCTCTCTAGGTTCGCCACTTTGCTTTAGCATAGTCACGAATATTACAGAGGAGGATCCTCAAGTCGGCCTCCAAATGTGTTGTTGACCACCGTGCGTTTAAATGGGTTTACAAAAGTCGCCACTCGCGTCGCTGACGGACAAATTGATCCGAGTTGAACGGGAAAGTAAGGTATAATGCGGGGCATTAACCGAAATTTATGCAAATTTTGTCGTGATCTATCAAATTAATTAGTTTTCAATTGTATTCCTCCCAAATTCCAAAAATTATGTTGCAAAATATTGGAAAAAAGTGGATCGTAATGCACTCATCACCGCGCCGCGGACATTTTTGAAAACCGATTAAAATGCGACCGAAGTGGCAACAGAAATCAGCCTTTCGTGAGATGGAATTGGGCCTCCTCTATGCAGTCCCCTTGAGCATGGTAATGCTTAGCTCAGACAGCGAACTTAAAATGGAAAAGTCGTTTAGTCGATAACTTTTGCATAATAGTTGGACCTGACCTCTGGGTTCTCTGGGGTCTGGGACCGGACCTCTGAAAGCCTTGAAGTCTAGAAGGATTTCCTCAAACCAGCGCCGGGTAATCTCATCACTAACGATAGCGGGAACGAATGTTTTCTTTCGATCGGTGATGTAAATTTCTGTCACTTATACGTTGATTTTACATTAAATGTTGCTTAAATGTCTTGAATGGAATTGGAATTTTTAACTTGAAATTATGGAATTGGAATGGATTATGGAAACTATGGAATTTTTAAATTGAAAATTTTAAAACATCCGAGACTCGTCAACTGTGACTCCTATTGACAAAGTGATACTTAGCAATTATTTCCGAAAATTTTATACCATTTGATTTGCGTTCTTGTTTTGTTTTCATTAGAGGCTGCGGTTTTCGAATCACGTATCACAGTGACCTTCAAAGACCACCACACAATCAGTGCTGCCCCTTGGGGGTTCAGAGGCTTAGTCCTGCTACTTTAAAAAGTTCACGACTAAATGCAATAAGATAGATCCACACGCTGATGTCGCTATGACTGATCCACGGGACAATAAACATGGTATTCGAGCTTTATAATTCTTTTCATTCCAAATCCAGTGATGAGAGTGGCTCTTTTTAAAAATTTTTCAAATGGATTTAGCCCTATTTTATTAATTTTAAGTTAATAGGAAAAATTACTTGGTATTTACGTCAGTTTTTGTGTATTTCAGTGCTTATAGAAGTTGTTTTACCTAAAATATTATTCAGTTTTGGGTTCGAGTCCCGGTCAGGCCGCATTTTTACCATCTGATTTCTGGCTTTTTCTATCTATCAAAGCACCGTTGTCCACGTCCTTCATCTACTATGTGTTTTTATCCCTTTCTTTCCTACCTCAAGAATTTATTTGTATCTTTGCGGTTAAGATGTCGTGTGAATGAATGAAGTAAAATATTGTTTAGTTGTAGCCATTGAGATGAGTTTCACAATATATCCGGAAACGATAGCTGAGAAGAGTTGCTATTAATTTCCTCTGGCTGATAGCTGCCATCCTTACTGAATTGTCCAGAAATTTCCCCTATTTTAGGTTCATTTACTGTACTAAATCATTTGTAAAATGTCTAAACACTGTTTTTTTTTAGCCACTATGGAATCTCTTTCGGTCGAGGAGGGTGTGACCACATTGTGCGGGATCTCGCATAGATGGCGCCAGGCGCCTCTCCAGCCGCCCTCCCACGGCCAAGTTTATACGCGCCGGATCACTATGATCTCTCTTCACTCCGTGACCTAGGCGTGAACGAGGTGAGGGCCATCCTTCGTGATTATTGGGGACACTTCCCGTGCATATCGATGAGCCTGCATCCATGGAACATCTGCGGTGCGGTCTTTCGCGATAAGAGCCTAGTGGAATGTCAAATAGCCTCTACATTAAGTTTTTTAAGAACTTCCTTTATATTTTATCGAAGTTTAGTCTCTGTGGACTTATATGTGCAGATAATAACTCAAAACTATACATTCGTGATCTAGAGTAGGGAAATGTCTCTACTTTTCTGTGAGAAATTCTGACCCACTAACCCAGAATGTGAAATATTCACGAGCCGGTGGCTGAGTGTGAGGTGAGCTCTATCCACACCTATTCTAAGCAATCTTCGGGTTGAATTACCGATTGAGTGATCTTCAAATTCGCACCAATAGATAACCTATAAGGGGAATTCAGAGTGAAATAAATATTTTGTCACTGTCCACTCCTTTAATTGGAAATAGTTACTTTAGGTATGATTGTGGGATATTCATGATGTTGACTCCATTATCATCTTCTGCAGCTCTAAAGCCCCTGGGTTTGGGCCCCGTCTTCCTCTACTTTATGCCTTAATTTAGCTGTTCTTCTTCTTGCTTTTTCCCTCCATCTTGTAACCCTCATTGCCTTCAAGTCATCCCCCACATCCTGTAGCCATGTCTTCCGTGGTGTACCACTTCTGACCCCTTCCTTCTTGCTTTTAAATATTGGCTTGGGCATTACGTATTTGAATTATCTCCGAGTCCAATCCAATTATCTATCTCTCTCCTTCTCCAATTGGTCGGCAGTGTATTCTTATGATAAAAAAATACTTTCCAACAGAAGCGATAAATTAAGGGAGATATTTTTCCCAACGGATAGCTATGGGAATTCGTTTTTCCCCCGAACCATAAAGGACTGTAATAAATACTATTCGTAATTTTGTTTGAGCATTGGCTTTATATATTTATATATAACGACTGGTGTCCTATTCTCACTCCCTGCCACACGCCTTTTTGGACGGCTTGCGGAATAGTATGTAGATGCAGATGAATACGGTTGAACTTTAAGGGAGAGGGTTCCTTCTTTGTTTTCCCATACTTTTCTTCATCCAACAAATGCGTACCTTGTGCCACGCTTGACCTGTTTTTCCCCACTCACTTATCTTACTTCCTTATCCTCTGCCGCATTCCATATTTCCTCGTTAGCCCCTCCCCGAACACCTTCCCTATGTTTTGCTCCGTGTATCGTCCCGGCCATTTCCTCCACACACACCACACGATGCGTTCCCTTGACCTGCTATTCTTCAACACCTTATCATTTCCTCCTCCTGCACACGCATCGCTTACAGCAATGTTTTCTCGTTTCCATAATCTTGTACGATACGTGGCACGATGAGGTGGAAGTTATTAATGTTGTTAAAATAAGAGTTGAAGTATTTCCACTGAATATGTTTTCACAGGACGCGTTTCGCTGTTATAACAAAAATATTGCTCCACTTAAAATTGTTATAACAACGACATGCACCGTGTGAAAATAAATTCTATTTACACTGAATGTATATTCATGCGACGCGTTTTGTTTTTACAACAGAAAACGTTGTGCCACTTGAAACTGTTGTGGTAACAACGTAACGTATCGTGTGAAAATGAATTTTGTGGAAAATATTTCAATGCGTTATTTAACTCATTAGTTTCCTTTATCGAGGTCTACGTATCCCCTCCATGTTACAACTTCCTGCCACTTTATTCGTATACCTCTTTTCTTACTATTCAAACGTGGAGATAGTATTATTAGATATAATCACTGAAGTAATACGGATCAAAAAAATTTCCCAGTGAACTGAGTGGCGCCACTATTGTTATCTCTGAAAATCGAGCTTCATTTCCAGTTGTATATTATGCCTGCGTACGACGTCAACGTGTTACATTACCGTGCGTGCATTTTTAGTGGTAGGCTTATGCAATGAAATTGGTCGACAAACCAAAACTCGAATATTATAAAGCAATGGTTGCCGCTAAAATACTCCAGCACACTTGTGAGCATTTGACGATGATTTTGGATAAGTGTTGTTTACGTTGCTGAGGAACACCGTTACAAGTGCACATTTTCCTTACACTCCAATTTTAGGGTACTGAGAGTACGCTTTTCATGTAGTGTTAAAATTTTGGATTTAACTTCCTTTTCCTTAAGTGGCGGACGTCATTGATCACGGATAACCGCATATAACAACGGTGTTAGTATTGCAATCTCCCAGAGAGTGGCCTTGGGATAATATATAGAAGTTGGGGAAAAATGGTCCATAAGCATATGTGTTTTCTTTCCATTTGTAGGAAAACTTTTCAATCCACAGTATACCCATTACTATAACAATCATTATACCCAATACTATAACAATCATCCGTCTCTGTGAATTCATTTTTGAAAGTCTACTCCTACGAAATGTGTTTTGCCGATTTTTTTACGATTCTAATTTAATCATTTCGCCAAAAAATAATATTTATTTTTAGGACTTTTTTATATCATTAATCTATGCTTTTGTATTTCACGCTATTTTTTAAAAACAAGATGCAAGGGTTCACCTCACGCTAAATAGTCGAGAAGAAATCTTTCTCATTTTATCGCGCATACCCTTGCTTCAATTTATAAATATTAATACCCAACAGACGTCGTGAAATTCATAAGCACGGGGGGAAAAATAGCGAATATATTGAGGGAAAATATGTCATCAACTTACCAACTTCAATCGATGGGGAGTTGAAACTCACGCTACCGCTCTTTGATTAATAAATTACTATTTCAGCCATCTTTCAATAGTAATTTGTATATTGTGACAGATTATTGTTATGCTCTCTCTCTGATGTCCCGCATATCAGTCAATAATCTCTGAAGCGTTAATCTTGTAGGAGTGCACCTGGTTTCATTTTCATATCTACATAATATCTCGCAAGCCGCCTCAATAGACGTGTGGCGGGTGTTGTTGGGACACCAGCCGTTAATAAATAAAACATGACATGCTCTATCCAAGTTCCGCCAAGCATTTTTAAAATACTGAATTGTTTAAGGAAAAACTAATTCCTATAGCTATTCGTATGGCAAAATTTCTCTCTCAATTTATCATTTTTGTCGGACCAGGGAATGTAGTGGGATTCTGAAGCACCTCTCTTTTACCTTTTCATCTAAAAATCATCCCACAATACGCTTGACGAATCCCAGCTTCCTCGGGGCCCTGCCACAAATATTTTTTATATGTGTTCCCCATGATAGGTTCCAAGTTATTGTAACTCCCGCATACTTAAGTTCATCTGCCGCCTTTAAATAGACACCACCGACAACAAACTCATGGAGATAGCTGGACGAATACTGGGAGTGCAGTTCAGTGAAGCTTAACAATGTTTGCGATGGGACTCTCTAGGTGTGTCATAATAGGCACTCGTGTGGAACCACATCCGTTAACTTTTTTTTACTAAATATGGAGTAAATAATAGCAAAAAAATGAAATGAGATTGGAATCTACCCTAAGAAATGATTCAATTTGACCAATTTTTGTTCAAAATTTAACTTTGTTAATCGTATGTGGCTGCCATCAATATGTATTCATAATGTTGCAAAAGAAAATCAGATTTTTACACTATACGGATTCGATGCTTCAAAAAATACAATCCGCTCATTGTAGCTTTGGAAGCTGGGAAAATATTGCAGAAAATGAAATGAGAGCAGTGCGTTAAAACCGTGTTATATTTTATTTTATTAATCCTTTGCACAAAATGATGCGATTGTATTTTACTCCAATATTTGCCAAAGATTAGGCTTTGCGAGGATAAGATTTTGGAAATTTTAGTTTCTTAAAATATGCGCTATATGCGATGGGATGTTAAGATTTTATTGGCGCATTTCGTTTGTAGCAGGTTATTGCCGACGCCGGGTTTCTCTCCACCCATGCTGTCCTAAATTACCCAATAAAGAAACTGACTTAAGCTGTCTCTCTCTCTTCCTTCAAATCTTATCGAACTACTTCTTTTCTCTTTCTCACAAGCTAACATTATTTCAAACTTGAATTACCTTGGAACGTTATCTACCTTTTGAATGGCTGGAAATCCGAGAAAACTATGACTGTTGATTCACCCGGAATACATCTGTCTTCAGTTGTGTTAAGAAAATAACGAGAAATTTTGTTGTTTGAATTAATATTTATTTTTTTATTTACATTAATGGTGTCACCTTCATAAGAGTCTCCATTAGTTATTATGCACTTTTTCCAGTCCTCGAAACACTTCTCAAAATCAATCTTTGGCATAGCCTTTTGCTCTGTCAGCGAATCCTTTCAGTGTCATCTATGCTTATAAAACGACGGCCCTTTAATGTTCTCTTTATTTTCGTAAATAGAAAAAAATCACGCGGAGCCTTTTCTGGTGAATAAGAAAACTGGGGTATCGTTTCAGTCATGTTTATGGAAAAGAAACTTCACAAAAAAGCGATGAAATGTGAGCCGAATATCACCGAGCTCATAAAAACACGTCTAACCTTAGCGGCTGCCACAGACAAACTAAAAATAATGAATGCAGCTAAAAATTTTATCAAACTTCAGGGGCATGTATACAAACATAATAAAAATATTGGAGAATCGGACTCTCAAATTTCGCGAGTAATTTAAAAAATTAGTTCCCATTTTTTTCTGAATAGACTTAGGGCCGGTTTTATAATGTCTAGTTAGCGTTAACCGGAACAATATAATGTCGTAATCCTAACTTAAAGGTATTTTAAAGTTAAAGTAGTGAAAAGTAGTTCAGGATAACGGTTAGTTTAACAGGTGACTTTAAGTAGAATATATCGTTAACTCTTAATTTTAAGCTCCTTTTTAACCTTTTTATAAAACCGGCCCTTAGTGTGTATGGTTTGCACTCGTAGCAGTTCTTCATACAAACAATCGCATTTCCACCAACTTTGCCTTCCTCTCCCGTCATTTCGACAATAATTACTTACTGTGGCAGGCGTGAGTGGCGCTCATCCTGCGACCAGAAGAGAGGGCAGATGTAAATGATGGCGCTGACAGGTGACTGTCGGATGCGCACCACTCGATTAACACGTACGCACTCGCCACCTTAATTGCACTTCCCCACTACAGGGTTGAAGTTAATTGCGAAATAATGAGATGACGCTTTTACCGGATATGTATTTTGCTTCGTGCAGTGCGATCTAAAAAAAATGTATACAAGAGCGCTTAAGTTGGGTACTTAATAATCTAAAGCCGAGGTCAACATTTAAAACCCCTATTTCGATATGGTTCTGGGGTAAATAGAAGAAAATAGTAATTTATATATTTACCAATAGATTTGATTCGCATTTGGATGATTCTCATTATTCGTGCATGTTGAATTTTTAAGTAAAATTTTCAATCAAAATACTCACTTGCTGACTCATTCAACCAGAAGGTTGGTTTGTATTTTTGAAGGTAGAGCTCACCTCAGATTAAGCCACAGACTTGAGATACAACACATTCAGTGTGGGGGAGGTGAGAGCGAGTCCCTTTCCCTAGGCCACCTCACGGACGGACATACTTTGAGCGCTTTGTTTGGCTTCCTCAGGCTTCACCTGGATTTGAACCGGGACCCTTTGGTTGGTTATCCAACACCCCATAATCTAAGCCACCACGCTTTCGGAGTCGAAGTAAATAAGAACATGAAGATAAAACGCTATCGGTGGAAACGATCACACTAAGGGGGCCGCAAAGAGGAGGCCAAATTCCATACCATAGATGGCCGACTTCTGTTGCCATTTCGGTCGCATTGTAATCTAAATCTACATAATACCCTGCGAGCCACCTCTAGGGTGTTTGGCAGGGGGTGATCAATCACCAGCATGCAGCATGCATTTGGACTCCCACATGCACGCCACACCGTCCAAAAAACGTCCCGTATACTAACAAACTATACTACTATATGCTGTTAGAGATAATAATTGAATTAAGAAACATGCATTAATTTTTACATAGGTTAGTAGGCTACACTACAAGTCATGCAATCTATTTACGAGTTCTATTGCTGCCGTTATAATCTCTTATTGATCGTGGAAAAAATGACATTCGGAATCTGTCTGTTCTACAATCTATCTCTCTTATTTTATTTATATGATCTGATCTTCCGAAGTAAGTTGGCGTCCGTAAGATATGGTTAACTTCGTTAGAAAAGACACTGCTCTTGAATTTATCTATAAGGTTTAGTCTATTTTTCAATCTACGGTCCGACAGAGATTCCCATCCAAGTTTATCTAAGAGGTCAGTTACACTAACAAGACTATCGTAACGACCTTTCACATACCTGGAAGCTCTTCTTTGCACGCGTTCTAACTCTGTTATTAAGCCTTTTTCATGAGGGTCCCAAACACTGGCAGCGTATTCCAAATGTGGTCTAACGAGGGAAAAGTAGCTAATTCCTCTCACTTTGTGGTCGCACTTTCCTAATATTCTTTTAACAAAACCCATGTTACGATTAGCTTGACCGGTTATTTCTCGAATATGTTTATTCCACGATAGATCATTATTGAGTATAACTCCTAGATATTTCACGCATTCAACAGTCTCTAATTGGGTACCCCGAATTATATAGCTACGTTGAAGGGAGTTATTCTTCTTCCAGAAATTCATTACGACGCATTTTTTCAAATTTAATTCTAACTACCAAGCATCGCACCAAGCTTGGATAGCAGCAAGGTCATTCGTTAGTTCATCTATATCTTAGCTCGAACGGATTTCTCTGTGAACTACAGCGTCGTCTGCAAATAATCGTAGCTTACTGTGTACTACTTCGCCAATGTCGTTTATATAAAGAAGGAATAGGAGTGGGCCTATGACACTACCCTGAGGAACGCCATAAGTGACTCTAACCTCATTGGAGACTGCACCGTCAAATACTACTCTTTGGACGCGGTCGCTCAAAAATTCTCTTGTCCAGGAAATGACATCTTCGTCTAGACCATAAGATTTCAGTTTTATTATTAACTTTCCGTGGGGTACTTTATCAAATGCCTTTTTTAAAGCAAGAACAATCGCGTCTACCTGAATGTTGTCTTCCCAGGAGACTAAAATAATCGGTTGACAAAAATGTCCGCGGTGATGATGCTATGCGATCCACTTTTTTTAACAGTATTTTGCAGTATTACGCTTCCAGTTACGAGGAATAGCATTGGGCTGTTATGCATTCGATATATCATTGCACCACGAATATAAATTTCGTTTAACACCTCTAATTATACCTTATTTCCCCGAGTAACTCTGAAGATTTTTTCCGTCAACGACGCCTCGGGATTCGTCTTCGTCTTGCCCGGGACAAAGGGACTGCATAAAAGAGGCCCAATATCATCCTATAGAAGGCTGATTTCTGTTGCCACTTTGGTCGCATTTCAACCGGCTTTCAAAAATGTCCGCGGAGTGGTGATGATTGCAATACGACCCGCTTTTTTCCCAATATTTTGCAGTATGGCCTTTGCGAATGCGAGGATTGAAGAGTTATGAATTTGATTGATCACGTCATCATGAATGTAAATTTCATCATAACTATACCTCCTAATTACACTCCTAATTATACCTTATTTCCCCCGTGAAACTCGGATCGATTTGTCCGTCAGCGACGCGGGAGGTGACTTATATACCCATTTAAATGCACGGTGGTTGACAACACATTTAGAGGCCAATTTGAGGATCCTCTTGTGTAATATTCGTGGATCACACAGTAATACTCCCCCACGCGGAGAGATCGTCGGGAAATAACTTGATTTATCCCGGCAGCGGCAGAGAATTTTCAGAGACTGCCCGATCACTGCTTGAATGTTGTGTGGAGGACATTTCAAGCGCAACACTCCGTCCGTCGGATGGGACGTTAAGCCGTGGTCCCCTTGGCGCTTTTCGTTAAGATCAGGCTAATACCGACGCCGGGTTTCTCTCCACCCTTCCTTACCTACCCTTCCCTCATGGCACAAATGACCACAGCTGTCGGTCGCCTCCTCCAAATACCATACCATACCAATAACTTGATTTAGACTCTTTCGATTTCATACTATTCCCCGTGCGCAAAGGCAGAAAATCACCCTCGTTAAAGATTAATGCTTCAGGGAGGAAAACGAGGACCAAGGCATCGGAGGCCGATAAATTACGTTAATCGATCCGAGCGCCACCTTGTCTGCAGTGTCAGTGTGCTGATTAAAGCCTTCAAATTGACCCTCAAATTCCCCAACTTTCTCTCGGATGGCGGTGGAATCGAATGTATACACTGGAGCCTCGAGTAAACACAGTGTTGTTGTGCTCGACCGCTCAATCGCCTCGCGCTCACGGAAAACCGGCGCGCTGTAATCGGGCGACTAGGCTGCTGCTAATTGAGCGTAGGCTTGCAAATTTCCTTTGATCAAATCTGTATCTGATGGGAAAGTTCGATCAGCAGCGAATGGAGAGGCATGATTTCTCGGACGGCCGGGCGAGTACGCCAATGCTCGAGAATAGGGTGGTTTCCTTTTATTTTTTTATTGCCTACATCGAAAGATTATTACTCCTGGAGTACGTATTTTACGCTTTTAGATTTTTAAATGACGATATCTATTTTTCGTGATTAAATGAAAAGTGAACATTTTCAAGCGCGCGAAAACGTGACGGCTAAGTATGAATGCTGGGAAAAATCCGTGTGACGTCGTTCTGGTTCCCGCTGCCTCATGTGAGGTAACCTTGGGGCGAGGCTTTGAGCACTGATACGACGCAGGATGCTAGTAGGTAGCAGAGTACCTTGCTAGATGGTAGCGCTTGGCTTAAATGAGGGTTATTAATACCTTATCAAACGAAGAAAACTTTCAGACCTTAGCCAGTTTTAATAGGTGATTATTAAGACATGTTTCCCTGAGCTCTGTGCCTCATGCATTGGTAATCTCAGACGATGTAAAACTCCTATATACTCGAATAGAAACTAGGTTCCTGTGACGTCACGTGGAGTGGCATCGCAGGGGCGCCCATCTGGCCTTTTACAAATGAGGATAAAATTGACCATTAACATTCGTGTAAACTGGGATTTCTAAAACCAAATAATTTGTATACTATGAATACACTAATGGTGGGTAACGAATCGCAATCAATGCCTTTCGTTTTCTTTGATGAAGGAAACTACCCTATTTGCCGTCGAGCATATCCGCACTCGGCCGCAGATTTTCCATTATTCCGCCAGAGTGCGGGCTCTTCGCCTAATTCTCTGCTTCATTTCTCCGTCGGAAACATGGAATGTAAAATGCAGTTTACTATAGAGTTTTTTTCAGTCTTACAGGAAATGTGTTGTCACCTATTGTGCAATTATACTGTTTGACAATAGTCACCAATCGCGTAGCCGACGGGCAAAGATTTCCGAATTTTACGGAGAGATAAGCTATGAATAGCTTTCCAAGTAGGCTTCCGCGGAGATTATGACGATAGGCGGCGGTTTCTCTGGGTTTCCTTCCGCGTTTATCTATTTTGCTGGACGATATTTCGCCAACGTTCTCGTTGGCTTCCTCAGGTCCACTGGAGTGTCTATGCAGGATTTGTTTCTCTTTATATACCCTTGTTTGGCGCCTATTTTGTGTAGGCGTGCCCTGATTGATCGATATCTGGCAATTGGAATCGCCAAAACACCCAAGAACTTCAACCGTGAAGACAGCTACTCTCTCGCCAGCGCGTGGAAACGGGTGTTCCATGATATCGACCAATCAGGACACGCCTCCACAAAATAGACTACAAACAGGGGTATATAAAGACGACAAAATTACTGCATCGATACTTCAGTGGACCTGAGGAAGCCAACTGGAGCGTTGGCGAAATATTGTCCAGAAAAATAGATAAACACGGAAGGAAACCCGGAAGAATCGCTGCCTAAGCTATAAATAGGTCTGTTGACCAAAATTAAAGTTCATAGTCCAAAGTCATAACTTTTAAAAGTCATAAACCTAGAATGGAAAATGACTGACTAGCAACCGACCGATTTTGGCTGAGTACGGAAGATTTTTGCACGGTCATTGCTGAGTCATGAAACGGCTCAGTACCCTACGAATTGAATTATCGTCTGATGTCGCATGGCTGCCATTGGGGAAGGAAAAAAGGCCATACCGATTGGGAATGTGTGGCATTTGGAATGGGTTGACCTCCTTTTTCCGCAAACTCCCGTCAATTCTAGATGCCACCAGCGCGAGCCATGGCTGAGCGGAAGAATGGATTTGAGATTTCACTTCAGTGATCTCCCCAAGTGGATCAATTCACTTCCGTGACTGGAGGCGCCAAGGCTTCATTTACGACAGGACCCTTCGTTTTCTAAAATAAATGCTACTTTAAAACCCTAACTGATGTCTTGGGCCTTAACGTCTCATTAGACGGACGGGGTGATGTGCTTAAAGTGCTCTTCACAGAGTACTCAAGAAGGATCGTGGAGTCTCTGAAAAATCTCCACCACCCCCAGGATATGAACCCGGAATCACAGGGTGGGAAGCCAGCACTCTATCCACCACCTCAACACAATCCCAGTATTTTTATTAAAGTTTTTAACGGAACTCGCTTTCAACATTGTGAATATTTGATATCTCCATGCTTCTGGGTTTCACCGCGTGGATTTTCTTTGCGGCGACAGTTTCTCCGGTATTCCAACCGGCGTCTTCAGGTAAATAGAAGCAAATTTTATTACATGAAAATGAATGTAAGGGTTGAAAATTCTTTCATCGACCTGAAGACGCCGGTTGCAATACCGGAGAAACTGTCGTCTCAAAGAAATTCCACGATGTGAAACCCAGAAGCATGGAGACATCTTGACAACGCCGCGGAAAACTAGGCATCAAATTGAGGATATTTTACACGGGTAAACATTTATTTAAATCTCACTGATCAACCAATTTGAAATTATGCCCGCGACGTCGTTTAGGCAGGGCAACGCATAGCGATATTTACGACGCGCGCGTTGCACGCAGTTATTCGCGAGAAATGTTAATATTTCTGCAAACTTCTCTCAATAAATATTTCTCTGCAAATCGTACGTTGATAGATCTCAAAGTTTAGGGCCGTCCTCAATACCACAGTGATTTGAGCAAATTGAATGGCTGCATCATTGAGAGGATAATTCATTTCTGAACGTACATTTCCATCGATTCCCGCATTCCATTCAAAGAGTTACTCTTGTCGCACCGTACCATTAATCATTCATTTGTTTGTCACCTTGCCATTAATTCCAGGTGAGAGCTTTTGATCAAATAACAATGCCCGAAGTCCTTTAGAAAGAGAATAATTAACAATCATCCATGGATTACGTCTTTGTATCTTTTCTCTGTTTATGAATTCACAGTTCACAAGGAATTGAGAAGTTCAACACCTACTTTGATTCAATCAGGATTAATAATTCAATATTTTTCATTTTTATCACTTCATGTCACTAATTACTGGAATTATAATGATGATGATGACGTAAATCAGATGCCATGAAACTGCAAATAGGGCTAATAGAATCCGTTTTTTGTTCAAATAGGGAATTGACTACTGAAAAAATCTTTTAATGCGACTACATCCTGAATTTTTGACACATTTTTTCACTAATCTTTTACTTTGGTAAGGATTCTTTTTAAGTCAATTAAAAAAAATCTACCTTGCCGGTTTGAATAGAAATACGATATTGTATCCGTTTTCAAATATATCTACAGAGACGGGCGTGTTAAAAAGGACATTAAATAAACGCAACATATTATTACAATAAATATAGCATGCCAAGGGCTTCAGACCACCGTAATATTAATATGTATCTATTGTTTATTTAATTTAACTTTTTATTTATTTTCTTTATTTTATATTACTCTTTCTTTCTTTATTTAATATATCTATAATTTTTATGTGTATTTATTTATCTGAAATCTATTTATCGTCTTCCATATTAAATAGACCCAAAGATTTTATTATGGTATGATATAAAAAATATTTCATATGGCATGAAATAAAAGTTCTCCGCTCTTGTAGTTCTGCCATAAAAATGCTAACCTAGTGTTGCATAACGAAATAAATAACCCAAATATTTCACATTTTTTATTAGTTCTTCGGAAAAAAACTTGTGTCATTTGAGCTATGAGGAAAGAGAACAGAAAAAAGATGGAGAGAAAATCTGCGTCGGCATTATCCTGCTCTCAATGAAAGGCGCCAAGGGTCCACGACTTAACGCCCCATCTGACGGACGGAGTGTTACTTGAAGTGCAGTCTTTTCTTACTCACCTCACAGTTCCTTAAAAATTGATGATGATAATATGTTAAAATTTATAAATTTTGATACATGATAATGGATATAAGGGTTGCAAATTCTTTCGTTCCCTCAAGCAAAGTATTCGTATTCTCTATATTCCCTTCCGCTGAACCGACAGGGTTTTATGCTAGCTCATTTTTGAAAAGGTACACAGGGTATTTCAAATGGAATCTACAATACTTCAAATATGTATACTAAGCAAACATTTTTTGAATGCACTTTGGAGTTACTATGAAAACGTTTTTTCTTGGGTAATCAGTCATATCGGCATTTTATTTTATACTCTCGATCTTTAGGAATATTAAATAATTAAGGTTGGACGAAAATGTGTGATTATAATTGTCCGAAACTCAGACAATTTAGAAAAACAGTTTTCGTGGTAGCTGCAAATTGCGATCCAAAAAAATGTTTGCGTTGCCACAACTCAGTAACTAACCCCATGTTTATGGACGAAATACGCTTAAAAATGTCCCCCAAGTATATCAATTCTACCACCACCTGAAGTATTCTAGATTCCTCATGAAACTTCCTGAATATGTATACGTTTCACGCCTCTTATTTTGAAATTCAATCTCGTGTTTATAGGGTCTGGGATGGCGTTTATTTTGGCGCAACTATTAGGGGCTGGAGGTGCCTCGATCGTACGAGTAGATTTGAGTGTTTTGAGCAGGTGAGATTGCCGGCTCGAGGCTACGGCTTATTTGTGGGAACGGGCTCGATTCTGATTAGCTGATGGATCAACCCGGCCACTTGTTCGGCCCGTATCGCGGCGGCGGGAGCGTGAGGCGTAGAATAGGGTCCATCTTCGCCCCAATTTGTCGGTGGTAATGGGGAAAAGAGGTGGAGGTCCAATTTTCATTCTGGGGAGGCCGAGGGGATGGACGAGGGGTTGGTAATACCACTGCACTGCCCTTCTAGCCTTTCCATGAGACGTAGGAGTGCATTTTTACCGATTCCCACGTGACTTCGCTGTTCTGGGGTAGTTTTTTCACTAACACCTAGCAAATACCAGCGAAAAGTATCAAAGTATCCGTAAAATTTTCATAGCGTATTAAGAAATAAAATTAAATCTTACTGATAACTATGCGAATTCAAAAATATTTTAAATTTACGTTTCTGCTATCGATAGGAACACACAATACACACACCGCAAACAGATGCGTGCAAAATTTGTTGCATTGTTAACTGGCTGGTTGTGTTAAATTGGTTTTCCATAAGCCTGAATCACGCCTGCGGCGCGCTGCATAAAGTGTAATCAGTAGTGTATCTTTTAATTTATAACTATAGTTATTTATTTCTTTATTTAATTATTTCCATTTCACCGAAAACAGCGCACATTGGCCTTTTACATCGGGGTTTGACAACATTTCAACAATTGCATGTGCACGAAAAACCATGCCCTGAATAAGGGAAAGTTACCCAGGCGGGACTTGATCCCGCGACCACTTGTTTGGCAGGCGAGGACTTTACCCTGCCGCCACCGAAGCCGGCAAATTATAATATTATGCATGCTAATTCCATGCAACGATAGATGGACATTATCAGCTACTTTGTGATGTGTAATCATTTTTTTTGGGTCGAAACTGCATGAACATATCTTGGAACACTGGGAAAAACGTTACTTTAAAGTGTATTCTCCCGGAAATTCATCTCTAGATTAATCAATCTCATTATGACTGCACTCATTTATCCTTTTAATATAATCAACTGAAATATTTAAGCACGCCATTATCAGGGCTAGAAGGACGCTTGCCCTCCGCTCGACCGGTCCCTTTTGGTGACGGATTACTCGCTCATGCTATCATCTTCACATCTCGTTCAGATTAAGATTGTTCCAGCGATCGTTAGAACTATCGTGCATTCACACAACGATGGTTAAAACCCATGTTGCACTCCAGTGCTGAAATCTGAAGTGAACGAGAAATTGACGGTTATCAAGGCTTTTGAGGTATGGAGGGCTAAGATATTACTGTATTCAAATTATATTTAACGTATAATTTGTCTTCCTCCCATATTCTTCCTTGCTTGGAAATCCATGAAAAAAATAGAGCTGGGAGTTTCACAAACTTTTCGTCTTTCTCTTGTCGATTTCTCTTCCGGTTTCGCAGCGCCTAACCATAGTAAAGTGGCAACGTTAATAACTACGTGAACTATTGTCCGGACATGCATTCACGCAACTGGTTCTGCCAACTATCGTCAGGACGATCGCTGGGAACATCGTAGTGTGAACGGGGCATCAGCCTTTCAGCATATAGAAGTTGATTCTGGTAAAACCCTGCCTGCGCACAAATTTTGATAATTTTTCATCGGTGTTTTTTCTGATGCTTTTCTTAATATTTGAGAAGCAAACACTTATTGGCAAAATTCGGCTCTATGTACTCGTGAGAGTTTCAGGACGATAGCGTCAAGTTTAAAGAAATTTATCCGTCACCAGAAAAAGATAAAATGTATCATCTTGAGATTTTCAGGGTACATAACGTAGACCCTGGTCAACAGCGTTACTTTGATGTGGAACGAATTAGGCTGGGAGCCGCTAAAGTCTCGGAGGCGATACGCGCTAGGCCTCGATTGCTATAGCAATGGAGAATAGGAGCGACATGGAGAAAATTTATTAGAGCCACACTATTTTTCCTGGTACGACAGAAACGATGAATTTAGAGAAGTATTTGCTGTAATACCTGCTGAGCAAATAGTTATAGGAATTCGTGTATCCCCCGAACAATAAAGGATTTTAATAGTATATGCGCATTTCATTTCCATTTGTTTGCGGCAGGTGTCCCATATCATCCCCCGCCACATTTTTATTGAGGTGCCTGGCGGGCTATTTCGTACATTTATATTAGATTGCATATAAAATTAGATCATTTTACCGCAGTATTTTCTCAGACACTAATAGTTAAATTTTTAGAAATTGGCATATGTGGACGAAGGTATGCTCTGGGAAAATTTGAAGATGATTTTTTCAGGGTTTAAAGGGATATACCTCTCCAAAAATGTCAAAATACGGTTAGTCGATTGATGAACATGTTCTCTTAAGCCTAAAGCGGAATGGCTACCGAAGGGCCCCGGTGGCGACGTAACCCAACAGTCAAATCCCTCCAACTCAAAAAAGGTACATATTTAGGTGCGTATGTTTTAACCCATTCGGTCCATAGACACATACAGAGGACGTTGTTTAAAACGGAGATAAAAAGACCTGGGACGTGTTAATATTTCTGTCTCACATAGAGGACAGTACCTTGATGTGGTCTGTATCATGCTGTGACCAACTGGGTGTATCTAAAACTATTTAAAACACTCGTAATTGGTTGATCCTGGCTGTTTTCCTACATGACCGTTCATACCAACTTTCCCATTTTTCTCTCGTGTAGGATATTAATAAAAGTCTCGGAAAATTATTTCAAATAGAAATACGTCGGTAGGGTGCGTGGAATTATTTAGACCAATCAGAAGTGATTTCTAAAGCCTTCATACGCTCTGGAAACATCGTCCCTTACAGGGGACAATATTTTCAACGCCACCTATTTCCGGTCAGTGTTCAAAGTAAACAAGTGGGTAAAGTGCGTGCTCACGGCTTGTGTTTGTTTTTTCGGAGATTTTACGCAAGTTTACGTTCTAATTTAGTGGAAAATGTCATTTGTAAACTATGACAATTTTTCGGATGAACAATAGTTTCAAACGTGGTGATAATTAATCACTAAGAAAAAAAAATATTCCCCTTTTTTCCTACTCTAATGTTTGCAGGAAAAAATATATTTCAGAAAAAGTTATGATACAGGATGGAAAAGAATAATAAAAAAGTAAGCATTATCATGATCGCCGCACATTGAAAGTTAGTTTTATACAGATAAAATTGTAAAAAAAAATTATCCCTCTTTCTTTACAGTAAGGTCACATTTTTCACTGAGAAGAAGGAAGGGTCAAAATTTACGTCTATCTGCATGGGCTGCTGTAAAGTATTAATCATTTAAAGACCTTGGAAATCATGAGGATCACGACGCGTCTCGTCGCGAGCGTGCGTGCCAGACGCGTTCATGAAAACGTACCTTAACTTCGTTTACCCACGGCTAAGCTGACTTTCGGTGATGATACCGTGGTGGCTTTCCGGGCCACTGCGCAGACCACTACGCTATCCAGGTTCTTTAATTCCCATGACAATTATATAGTGGCTCTGAGCCAAAGGTCCGTGGTTCGATTCCCGGGCCAGGGGAATTTTTTCACATGGCAATGCTTGTATATCATTGGTAAATTTGGTTCCTCCTGGTATAGGTTATTCAGTGTTAAAATTTCGCGACGCAATTTTTCTCGACCCTTTTCAAATCAAAAGGCCAAGAAAGAAGGTACTGTATCTTGCAGGACATAGTACATATCTAAGGGCCCTTTTCACGCTCATGTCCATCCGCTATTTTCCTCGACTCTGCTGGTGACTGACCGATCGACAGACAAAAAGCTCAACATGGTCTCCAGCGTCTGGTTTTGCGCTCCCGCGCGTCGTTTGTCGATTTTTCCTCCGCCTTTACATCCCTCTCGGTATTAGCAGCCGGCGGCAGTGTTATATATTTTCCCTCCGGCCTTTTGCGTCTGTTTGTATTCCTTTCCCTCTGAAGTTATCGCGGCCTGGTTTCGTTTTTTCCCCTCTCCGTTCGTCTCCGCACGCACGATGATCATTTTCCTGCACCACTTCGCGTCTCCGCGACCACCCCGAGTTATTCTTGGCATCCCAAGGCCGCCATCGTCCGTTGCTTCAAAACTTCTGCAGGTACTCACCGTGCGCCCACGCGGATAACTATTAATGCATCGGACCTCGCAGCTCTCCTCATTATTACGCGATATTGAGCGGAAATTTCACGGAGAAAAAATAATTCGTCTTGCCCGGTATAAGGGGACTGCATAGAGGAGGCCCAATTCCTTCCGATAAAAGACTGATTTCTGCTGCCACTTCGGTCGCAATTCAATTAAATTAATTCCATCTTTTGGGCTACATAGAAAGATAACATATATGGATACAAGAATCGAATGTCGTTTTCATGAATTACATGATGAGTCATAGAGGTCTCTTTCGGTGGTTCCTAGAGACGTAGTACAAATTTTATTTAAAAAATGTCCACGGTGCGGTGATGAGTGCAATGCGATCCGCTTTTTTCCGATATTTAGTAGTATGGTCTTTGCAAATGCGAGGGTTGAAGAGTTAAGAATTTGATAGACCACGTCATCGCGATTGTAAATTTTAGTTAACACCCCTAATAATACCTCATTTCCCCGTAAAAGTCGGATCAATTTGTCCGTCAGCGACGCGAGTGGCGACTTCTATAAACCCATTTAAAATGCACGGTGGTTCACAACACATTAAGAGGCCGACTTGAGGATTCTGTTTTGTAATGTTCTTGGCCCGGGATATCAACCCGGATCCCCAGGTATACGGTCAAGTGCTTTAGCCAGTTAAGCCATCGAGGCGTCATTCCCCTCGGTGAAAATTGTTGGACTATACTGGACAAGGAGGTGTGAACTGCTGAGCTTATAAGCCCATGTCATATCATGACTAGCAGTCCAATTCGTGCGCAATGCGCCACAGCCGGAGATCATAGCCCGAACATAGAGCACTGAGAGGCGTCCGCTCTTGGATAATTTAAGTATACCGGGACTTACCACGGAGAAATCTTTACGGAGTCACCCGCAATTCACGAATTACTCGTAAATTCCGCTGAGAAAAAAATCGTTCGCCCTGACCGGAATTCGAACCCATTTACTCCGATTTCCGGTCAAGTGCTTTTCCACATAGGGAAAGACGCCTTAAAGACGGCTTAACTGGCTAAAGACAACTACCGAAAATCGGAGGATCCGGGTTCGAGTTCTGATCAAGGCGGGTGATTTTTTCTCCAAGGATTTTTGCACAATTTGATGACATAGCGTTGGCACACCACGTAAGAATTTCACCCAGTGTGACTCTCAGGAATTTCGTTTCATTACTGGAGAGTCTGATGTTACTTCAATAGAGGAGAGTGGACGGAAGTTTTTAACAAGCAACACGTGTGAAAATTGAGAGAAAATAGCTCCACTCATGAGGGATCACTGTGCCTTCAATATTCAAACTCTCCTTGGCGAAATCGCTTGTGTCGCTTCGTAAGTCATGCATTTAAAAGCAGACTATCACAACGCAGTGTCTTGATCGTTCGGTGCTCAATCCCATTCGACGGTCAAGAGATTGGAACCCATATCCTTCGACTTCCGGTCGAGTGCTTCATTCCCCTCCGTGGAAATTCCCTTAGTCAGCATGATCTCAGGCTGCTGCCTTGTCTACACTACAGACTTAACTTAAGTGACTTCACTTAAATATAATCTTAAATGTGGTGCGGTAGCTACACTTGAGCTTTAAGTCGACTTCAGCACCGTGATTGTCTATATCGGGAAACAGTTATGTTGACAGATGAAGGTCTAGGAGAGCAATCAGTGATTCTTTGATCCAAAGCGACTGTTATTTGAAATAAATTTCCAAACTCCGTGAATTAACCATTTTGGATTTAGACGGCTAAAAGGAAGGACCGATTTCAGTTCCTGAGGGAACGCTTTATGGCGAGAGGTGATGGAGCCAGAGGAATTTAGCGTGACTTCGTGGAATGACATATTCATAACGTAAACGAAAACACTTATTGCTAGTCAAATTCCACAGCTTTATTAATATCATTGATGTTAAATTTCAACCTTTAATTCCTCCCACGTCCAATGAAATCGCCATATCTTATCTCCCTCGGCATCCCTAGGACTAAAATTGAAGCCCTATGGAATAGTTTCAATAACAGTGTGTGGGATGTTACTGAGTGCATTCGTTTACGTTATTTTCGATTATGACACCATGGAAAATTATCTGTTTCACCGGATCCTCTGCCGTCGTCTCATTGTCAGTCTTAAAATTCCTTAAAACGTTTCTAAGTTTTATAAATCGAGTTTCACCGTGAGCAATAGGCATAGCAAATTGTTTTCACGGAAATAAAACCAACAATAAGATGAAAAACACCACAAAATAAATTCGTCGAATTAATAACCCCAACACTAGAAATTAACTAACGAAATAGAACGCTCAATAACCACATCATAGAATACAGCACAACTTAGAACATAATCAACGGGATAATTCAGGAGTGAGATGGGTATTATGTGCCATTTACAACACTTGAAGAGCTTCAACCGTGCGGAAACAGTTGCCTACGCAATTTAAGTTGGGTTCTAAGATGACTTAAGTGGAGGTGTACTTAAATGAAGCTGGTGACACCTACACTACCACCTTAAATACAGAGCCAACTTAAGTAGTCACTAAGTTACTAGTGTAGACCCGGCATGCGGCCCGTCAAGACGAATGATTTTTTTTCTCCGTGAAATTCTTGCAAAATTGGTACTTTGTGGGTAAATCCGTAAATTTATCACCGTGGCTAGTCCTGGTATACTCAAATTCAGGAATGGCAAGTGAAAGGAAACGAAAATTTTTGGCGAAAACGAAAATGCGAGGCCTGGGTTTATTTTCGTTTCCGTACGAAATCAAAATCACTTAGTAGTTTAGTTTCGACCCGGGATGAAACTTTACTCCCGGAAACCTTACGAACGAAACTAAATTAATCGAAACTCCGCTGTTCATAGTTAAGTTTCGATCCCAGAAGTTGAGTGGAGGGGGATAAGAGGGAATAGTTTCAACCCATTACGTTTGACATGCGTGTAGAGAGGTTAAAACATTGACTTTAAAATCGAATGGCCAGTTTTCCGTTCACCGCTATCCTGTTTGTGGTAAAATATGAGTGCCAAATGGCGGTAGGCCGAACCTCTACTTAATTCAACCATACTTCGTACTCGGTGTGTGGGTCAAAACTAAACTGTTTGAAGGTGAAGTACGCGGTCTCTCTGGTGCGAAAAATTATCAGTTTCATTTCATCCCAGGATTTTAGTTTAGTTTCGACCCGAGGGAGGTATGACTCCGATTTCGTTTCGGCCTTGAGTTTGGCTCCCAGAGTTTAAATCCATTTCTTTTCGTTTCTACATTTCGCTCCCGGGAACGAAACTATTGAAATTTTACTGGTTTTGACTTCGCTTTTTCCTTCTTACGTTTCACTTGCCATCCCTGCTTAAATTACGAATTTTGAAATAGAGGTTAGTTTAATTTCCCACAAATAATGTACCCACGTCGTATTCTCCGGGCGTCCAAATGGAGGCGAAGGACCACAAGTTTACTTCGGGAATGCTCGCATCACGAAAACAAGAAGCAAAATATCTTAGAGTAGAACTTGACAATCGGCTAACCTGGTCAACCCGAGTCCACACAGCAGTAAATAAAAAAGCAAAAAGAGTGGTCGTAGCCCATTAAATGCTTTTCAATTTATCAGCGCCACTGCCTTGTGGAACGAAACTCCGTAACTACAATAGCAAAATCAAACCCATGCTCAGTCAAATCAACCCTTGTCTCTCCGGCTTGGCTCTATGCTGCCCCATCCCATTTGAAATAATTGCAAACAGGGGAAAATATTATAATGAGGGAAATAATCGAAGCTTTATGGTTCGTAATCAACAAACAGATAAGGAGGGATAAAAACTCACTCCTCTCCATCACATTAAAGCCGGACACAAGAAGTTTGAAAAATCCTTCTCAAATGCAGAAAATGCTCACACACCTTTGTGACTACTACCCCTAACCCAGCCTTAAGCATTAAGTTCCCAGTATTGCCGTTTACGTCACCCCTTCCCTAGAGAAGTCAATAGAAAATTAGCAGTTCCGGAACCCACTTTCCTTAACTTTATTTAGAAATAAAATATTACTCTGTGTGTTTTATTTATTACAATTTATTATTTAAATTCTATTACATTTTGTTAAGTTATGAATGTATATATTAGAAATTTTGAGGCAGCAAAATTGATAAATGTGTGATTTGACTATTATGCCTTTTGTTAACCGGTGCCGTAAAGGCGTTCTGGCGCGTTTTGGCACTATGACACCACTGCAATTCCCCGTAAAACAATTACAATAGCTGACCTATGACTAATCCGTGATCTTTTCTTTTTAAGGCATTATTTTGTAAGGTACTTAAAAAAAGTAAGATTCATCTGTTATTGTCGATGAAGTTATTTCTTTAAATTAGGTAATTCTTTAGAATTTTTTACTCCAAAGACTAGTTTACTATGCAGTTACTGACTTTTAAGCAGCGCAGCGATATTCGTAAAGCAGTGCATTAATTCCTACATAAAAATGAAACTTTTAGTAAATTCCACTCTTTTTTGTTTTAGCGGCCAAGATTTCGATACCTTTAGCTTGTCATCGTCATTTGACCTTGCTAATTGCTAGCTAAAAACAAGTTTAGAATCGGCTAAAATTTTTCATTTTTCATGAGAATGAAGCCATCAAAATTCTACTGAGTGACACATTCAGTCCCTTTTTATATTCGTTTCATTTATTTCCATCGTAAGCAACAATGTACTCGTATTTGAATTCGCGAGGAATATCATTTTAAAGCTAATATCTTGTTATTTTAAATCTTCACAAACATCAATTTCTGCTAATAGCCTTTATTATATATATATTTTTCCCCGTGAAATTCGGACCGCTTTACCGTCAGCTCCTCAAGTTGTACCTTTTGCTCACCAATTTCAGAGGGCGATGGTTGAATGCTCAACTTGTTTGCGCCTGGAGAATTCTCCATTGTAATCCCATGGTTATAACATTCACTTGAAGCCCTTGGCTCTGAGATCACGGAGTGAATATGCTTCATCACGAAGCTCTGTTGAGTATTTTATTCGCCGAGCAATAAATTACATCCACGTGCGTGATCGCCGTCGTATACAGGTGCGCGCACTGATGTGATTTGCATGGATGGCTCTTTGCAGACGTGTTTATTGCACGCGTGCTCGCCGAATGCGTCTGCCGAATATGCGAGCACGTTCCATGGAAATTCGCGTCGCCGACGAGTCCATTTTCAGGCTGCTCGTGACTGCGTGCGAAAATATTGAATTTTTATATTAGGCGGAGAATTTCATCCCCAGCTTATGGCTTCAGTTGTACTGCAGCGGGATATAATATTTGGGAGCATAAATTTTTAAACTCGATTAAAAGTTCCGAAGTACTTAAGAGTAAGTCACTCACATGATTTTTTTCCGTGACGCAATACTTGTTTATTACATAAAATTAAATGACACGATCATATTTCTCTTGCAAGTCCAGGGGTCTTTTCAGCTATGCCTTTCAATTACGATGATAATTATGCCTCATCCATAATTTTTTAATACCACACGGTCATTTTGAGACGTCCTTGTATTTATTGTTCGTCGGCTGGCGTGTTTATCATACGCGCAGCCACAAACCTCGACGTCGCCTAAAATACGGGTTTGGTCTATTGCGCTGATTGGCTGCTTTGTATTTTACGTACATGTTCAGCAACGACCAACGCGACAGTGATCCCTATGATTGCTGTCATCCCTAAAGATGATGGAGCCCGAGAATGATCCTTTGGGCTGTCACTGCAGCCATCCCTGAACTAGTGTGGAAAAATGATTATGTGAATACTGGTTTTAAGCTTGAATCACTTGATAATTTTTTTTCGCCCCTCTGAATGATTGCTCCAGCGATAGTCTTTTAGGAACCAAAAGAGTGATCGTTCGATAAATCCTTATCTGAATCACACCGTCATCATCACGGTCCCTTTTTCCATCGCTTATTCAGTCTGTAACCGTATTTGCAACTGTGATTCAATTTAAAGCCAAACGTGGTGTTACAATCGCTCGCGATGGTTTCAGCTGTGGAAAAAGGGACGTTCCGAGTGACGGACAAAAGGATGAGACTCCCATCCTCGGAGACATGTCGGAAAATAATCGCGTGTAATAGGTTGTCATTCTTTTCCACCTTCATTGAAGCTATCGCTGGAGCTGTCCCTCGAAATCGACGAAAAAAATGATCGTATGATTTAGGAAGAGTTACCAACTTTCCCACCGGGTTGATTTCTTCCGATGGTTAAAGGGCGTAGTCTGCCATCATCATCGTAATGGAAGTCTTGAAACTTAGGAAGAAATCAACCCCTTTACTCGGTGAGAAACTCAACGACTCTTCCTACTTTCAGTTAGCCGAAAAAACAGAGAACCTTTTGTGTTCATAACTTGAGCAATCACGTTGAAAACTTTAAAGTATATATAATAGAATCTTTTCAACATTTAACTACGTCTCAATGTTGCAAATTTTCCTAGATATTTTCTCAAAGGTAAAAGTTGTGTGTTGAAAACTTTGAGATGGTAGTTTTTGCTTTAAAGCAGCAGTCTTTCACGAAAAAAACGTTCACCTCAGAACGAAATAAATCTCATTTTATGCATAGTTAAAAATATGTATTTTTTGTTTGTACTTTATTGGCTGAAAATTCACATGATTGTGATTTTCTCGATGTATTGTCAGAAATTTTCATTTGGAAGTAAGAATTTTTTTCCTCTCTCTCTTTTATTATTGGTGGTATAGTGCCGAACTTGAAGCTTTTCTTGAAGGAAACGATTTTCCGCTCTTATTGAAATTTGCAAAGGAGTCAGGGACACTAAAATCTCCTCTAAATTCATGACCAGCGTTGCAGGGAGCTGATTTCGTCGGCAGACGCAAAAGGTTAAGTTGCCTCCACGAGCAGAGGCCAAAACTCCGTGGAGAGAGGAGAGTCAGTGTGTTGCCATTCAGACCAAATCGAAGCTATATTTTTTCGGTTATATCGTCTAGACGGAAAAAAGGCTCCGAAGCAAGTGGTGCAGTGTGTGGGGGTTAGAATTATCACATGGCTTCCAAGAATCCCGGTTTTATTCTTGCAATTGGAAGCACCCGCAGGAATCATAGCATATCTGCGTGCGATTGCTCGGACCTCAGAAATCTTACGTATTTTAAATCGGTAAAAGTCACTGAAAAGTCTACCTAGGTTTCAAAAAATACATCTGCTGTCATGATATGTGTAATAGAATTAATAAAGAAAGGTGTTGCAATGCTCACTTAGAATTTTAATTGATTACAACGAGTTTCAAAGTTTGAATGAGTATAACGCGTTGTAATCAATTAAAAGTCTAAGTGGGCATTGCGAAACCTTTCTTTATTGATTCTCGTCACACGTTCCACAACATCTCGTCTGACTGATTGAATATATTGGTAATAATTTACCCGGGGTTTACATGGAAATTCAACTT
Source organism: Ischnura elegans (assembly GCF_921293095.1). Lineage (NCBI taxonomy): Eukaryota > Metazoa > Arthropoda > Insecta > Odonata > Coenagrionidae > Ischnura > Ischnura elegans. The sequence continues at coordinate 97,293,393 of NC_060253.1, forward strand.
CAATTACATCACTTAGTCCGTTGAATGGGACACCCAGCTTAGGATGAGATCACGGTCCTTTGAAGTATGCAACACACCGGGGCCGGACCCAATAATGCAATTAATACGCCCGATCACCCGGGAGAGGAATGGTTGGAAAGGAAGAAAGGAGAGAGGCGCCGCCACGATAGAAGCCCGTCGACGCCTCCTGGAGGTGATAGGGATAGAAAGGTGGGTTAGGGAAATGCCCACGCCGCCATGAAAGACGACAGGGCCCACTATTAGCGAAACCATTACTTAATTTACCAACGAATTTGGAAGATTTTTCTATGAGGAGAAAAATCCAAAGATCATTTCGTTGGATGGGACGTACAACAGTGGTACTTTAGGCGCCTTTCTTTAGGGCACAGCTTCAGATTCTCTGGTGGCTCCCATTCTAATCATTTTAATATCTCAGTAACCTCTTTGTACGCATGAAGCAGTTTGAGGAGGAGTCGAAGGAGATTGGAGAATCATCATGAGAAGCAAAGTGGATATTGTTGCAGTGATACAACTTCTTGTTGCAATATTATGGGTTATCTTTAATTTCGATCAATGCACTTCGTTGTGTGCTTGTGCATTGTTTTAATGCTATTTGTTCCATTAATTCGGAGAATTACTTTCCATGGTTGCAGGGTTGGGCAAACTACAGGCCAAGGATTATTTGAAATATAAAATACCACACCAAGTGTATTTGAAATGCAAAATACAAAATACCTGAGACTTGGGTATTTGAAAAATAAACGGTAAAATAATATATGAAAAAATGTTTAAAATATAAAATACATTTGTATCGTAAATAAGCGATGTTAAAAAAATATAACCTACCTTGGCACGTTATGGATAGGCGCAAACATGAAGAAAAGGATTATAACGAAAATGAAGTAATCTCTGAAGCATAATAAGAAAGTGTCATCAAAGCTACTCCTAAAGTTAGATACTGAATCAATCCAAAATTATTCATGAATTCCCAAATAAAAAATATATATGTATTTTTTATTTGGGAAATTTTTTTATGATGTTTCTTGGAGTTTAGGTCTAATGAAACCAAGTTATAGCCAACGTTTCGATTTATGTAAAATCATCCTCAGTGCTATGAAAGTGAAAACATGAACAATATAAAATACAAAGATAACAACGATATACAATACACAATTTCACAACATAAATCAACAGTAAAAGGTGGTATAACACTGTGTGCTCTTGCTAGCCACAGCATAAGCAATGGCCATGTTTTTGATTTTGACAACGCCGAAATTTTAGATAATGAGAATATATTATAAAAAAAGACTTTTCAAAGAAATGGTTTACATATCTAAAACAAAAAACAGTTGTAATAAAAAACAGACATTGATAACCTCAGTAAAATTTATTTTTATTTAATCAATCAAAATTAATGGTAACTATATGTGGCAATACCTTAGTAACACAACATAAATAAATATGTACAAAGTTAAGAGGTATGTCAAAATTTTTTGTGTATTCTATTCTGTTCTTATATATATATGTGTGTATACTTTAAATTATATTACTGTATAAAAAACGTGATCGTAACATTTTTATGTAAAAATATTTTATATCGTTGTTATCTTTGTATTTTATATTGTTCATGTTTTCACTTTCATAGCCCTGAGGATGATTTTACATAAATCGAAACGTTGGCTATAACTTGGTTTCATTGGACCTAAACTCCAAGAAACATCATAAAAAGTTAATTGAACAAGGTCAAGAATAGAAGAGGAAAAGTAGTAATATACTAATTATTTGGGAAAATATAAAAAATCTGTAATTGAAATGCAAAATAAAAGATACATTATGGTCGTGTAATTGAAATACCATGTGTAATTTACAAATGTATTTAGAATACGTATTTTAAAATACTTGTAAGTTCATAAGTTCATTGGGCGACTGCGAATTCTGAGGTCAATATTTGCGTCGAAGCGAACGGTCAATCTCCACCCTTCTTTCCTCAACCTTCCCTCGTGGCACAAATGACATCGGCTGTCGGTCCCCTCACCCAAATACCATACCTTACCATGTCTTCCAAGAATCCAGATTTCATTCTCTCAATGGGAAGGGCCCGCAGGAATAGGAGCGAAGGGAAAATTCCGCTAATCTCCCCAAAAAACCGAAGAACACTAATATATCGTCTTAGGTCATTCAGCGAGAAATGGTCACAAAAGATAAATTATCGACAATATTCAGATGTAGGGCAGTAAATTTTAGTATCAACTTTTATCGAACTTAGTAATACATTTATAAAAATTTTGCTCGAGATAGTAATCCTAAAACTGTATATAATAATTATCTAGATTTCAATACAAGACATGTTTTTTTATCATTTAGTAATTTTAAAATTATTATATAATAAAATTTTGTGGTTATAATTATATAATTGTTGTTAATGTTCAAAATTGTTAAAAGTCCTGAATGAAATGGATTGATTCACGATTTTCATGGAATTTATGTCTTGGACATCCATTGGTGCTATCTATTGTCATTTGCTGGATTTTGTGACATTCATCATTTCATTCATCATTCATTTTGCGACCTTCATTTTGCATCAAGAAGAAAGGCAGTAATATCGCTGTTAAACCTTCAAGATGAAGGAAAGTCAGTATTGGCGCTGTTTGACGACATTTGATTAATCTAAAATCAAAATTTGGAAGGCCACTTCTAAAGTGGACATTAACTGGTGCATTACCCTATGTATGTGTGATTGCACAGACCTCAAAGCTCACGTAATTTCAAGTGACCAGAAAAGGGAGGTGAACCGAGTTGAAGAATCGCGGGAAAAGCAAGGCAATTACGTGGAGGTGGCCCCTTCCCACCCGATTGGATGTTGATTTCTGTTGCCACTTCAAGAATAGATAGTACCTGCAACTCACAGAGTTAATGATGTGCCGATGGCGCGTGTAAAACTGTTCCGGCTGCTTAATCCCGCCACTACCGGTCCAATGGATGAGAATAAAAATAGATATTTTTGAAAAATTGACGTGTGCAGCGTGTTGTATGTGTGGAAGAGAAACTTAAAATTATTGTAACTTGAAACTTAAATGTAAGTAACTTAACCTAGAAAAAAGAACACTTTAACAGATTATAATAATTTTTTAAACCTATTTTATGTCTTTAAAGCCTTTCGTTCGTGTTTTTATCTTTTCTTGTATTTTTTGTAGCATTTAGTTTTTTATTATGAATAAAATATATTTTTGAAATTAGTAAAAAATTTCTAAATAAATCTTTTGAAACATCAGGAGAATGACATAAAATACAGAGAGAAACATATCTTCATCTTAAGTGCAAAACTTCGTAAATCAAAATTTACAGTATTAACAAAAAATTGTTTATTTTTCTTGTTATAAAGCATTTAAATAACTGTGTCGTGCTTTTAACTCATTTGATTCTATTTTCACTTGAAATTTTAAGCTGTATTATACGAAATACCAGGTTTTACAACTAATCTAATCAAATTCATATGAATTTTTTATTTACGAGATTTTACATTCCAGGTGACGGTAACTGTTAATGTGGAATTGCACCCGTGATCGCTTCGGTAGCTTTTAAGATACACTGAAAAGAACAGATTGCCTCCAAACATTGCTGAATGGACCTGCGCTGTTTTGGAATTCAAGGCTTCAATAGCCGTTCATCTTTAAGAAGTCGGAAGAATGATATTTTATCCTATTGCACGTGCCGCGAGTCGTTGAACGTCGAAGAATGGACCCTCTTCACGCGGTTCCCTCTCCACTGGAAATAAAGCGCCTGAATTTACGACTTTTTCGATTCGCCCACAAGCCCAGAGGGGAAGGCAATGGGATTTTCCGACTAAGGCTCCCTAATTAATGGGCCAACTGCTTCAAACGAGCGAGCACTCTTTCTATATTCTCGTCAAGGGCGATTAGACTGAGTCGTATTTTAGTCTCGCAAAAACGGTTCCAAACGTTATCGTTTTTACGCGACTCCAAAGAAAAAATGAGCTTATTATCCTTAAAGAGCGCATTATCCCCTTCCAACCCGTCTTCTTTCTCGATTCCTTTAATTAATTATTTGCTTAAAGTATGCATTTCATGTTGAAGCTTTCTATGCGTGTAGAGTTTGACCAATGTCAGCTTTAATCCTATCTCAAATATGAAATATTTACTTCAGTATTTTATTCCCTGTTTAAAATCACCAAGTTTTAACCCAGAATAGCTGATGCCAGTATGCAACAAAATTTATAATGTTGAGATCGCTTACGCACCATTTTTAAACTATACAGAAACTCTTGAGCCAAGCGATCCGATTGGCCGCGAGTTTGTTCTGTTGCCGTATGCTCTCTGCAACTCATGACTTCGAATGCTTTGCCTGCCGGAGATCCAAACCTTTGCCTGCGATCATGAATATTACACAAGAGGATCCTCAATTGGCCTCTAAATGTGTTGTCACCCACCGCGCATTTAAATGGGTTTGCTAAAGTCGCCACTCGCGTCGCTGACGGACAAATCGATCCGAATTTCACGAGGGAATAAGGTATAATTAGCGATGTTAACCGAAATTTATGTACATGATGACTTGATGTACCAAATTTTATAACTCTTCAATGCTATTCCTCGCATTTTCAAAGACAATTCACCAAAATATTAGAAAAATGTGGGTCGTATTGCACTCATCACCGCACCGCGGACGTTTTTGAAAGCCTATTTAAATGCGACCGAGGTGGTAACAAAAATCAGCCTTCTATGATATGGAATTGGGCCTCCTATATGCAGTCCCCTCGCCTGCGATACATCTAAGGCATCCGGCAATAGTGCAAACTCCTGGCCAATCGGAGCGCATGGCTCAAAGCTTCTGTAGTTTAAAAATGGTGCGTTTTCGACCAATTGGTAATTTTGGTTCCTGCTGGCATCCGCTACCCAGGGTTAAAGTTTCGTGACTAAATTTTTCTTCACCCTGTATATGTAATACATGCAGACAAATGTTCACAAGGATCTAGTCCATGTACTCCGTAAAATTCCACATGATATATTATTAGTTAAAGAAGAAATTGCAATACTCCCTTTGAATTTATTCTCTAACGACGTCTTTCGTTACCACGACAACATTTTCAACTGCATTATGAGCAGTTAAGTTTTTCCTTAAATATGTGCTACTGATAAAGAAGACGAGGTGAGAGAAAAGATAGGAATTGGGAATCTGAAAGTGGGAATATTGAAGGCTGCGGGAGAAAGGGTAGTTTTTTAGGATCTCAAGAGAGGGAGGGGAGAGACAGGTTCCAGGATGAGGATCACATTTCTCCCCCCCCCTTCCTCTTTCGAGACATCCTGAAAAACTACCCTTTCTCCCGTAACCTTCAATATTCTCACTTCCCGACACCCAAATCCCATACTTTCTCTTACCATCTCTCCTTTAACAGTTGGACATATTTAAGGAGAACTTGGCTGCATATGATGCACTTGATAATGTTTGTGTTAACCTCTTCAGACCTGAAAGTGTATTTACCAAGGAAAATATGCAATTTGCCCCTTTTCTCTGCAGAAATAGAGCAGAAAAATATAAATCCGCGAAAAAAGTTGTAATTTTAGTTACAGTAACACCTTGTATCAACCATAATACGTGAAAATAATACAACTTTTACACGAGAAGGGTTTTATGCAAACAAATTGCATGTATGCAGAGTATTAATGTTATATAATGTCATGTTATTGAAATAATATAAAAAATACTAGTAAAATAGTATTAATATAGAATAAAATAAAATAACTTTGTTTTTTATTCCACACTTTATTTTAAATAATACGACCCGGGTTTCAGCATCTAGTACTATCATCACCTGGAAATCACACCCTGATGATAGCGCTAGATGCTGAAACCCGGGTCGTGCTATTTAAAATAAAGTGTGGAATAAAAAACAACGTTATTTTATTTTATTCTATAATAAATCAATTCCACAAAAATAACGCTTGAGACCGTTTCTTATATTAAAATAGTATCAAATAATTGAAACTTTCCTTTATTAATGCCACTCATTGTGGAATAGCACCAAAACTGATATCTTTCGTCATCAACCACGTTCGAGATTCAAGAGAAAGGTGGAAAGCAGCTTAGAATGTTCAATGGCAGAATGTGTAGAATACGATACAAGCGGCACTCAGCACTTGCAAATAAATTCAGTGGGAAGATTCAATGTCAAGCCAGGTCGGGTAAGAGTGATTAATCCGGCGAGGACGCATGCCTCTTGCTTGAAAAGTCACGTATTGTCTTCTTCCTTGGCGTGTTAAAACTTATGCCACATCTTGAAATTTTCAGGAAATACGATTGTAGCGGTGGGCATTGTCAACACCGCTTATCTCTCAAATCTTTAAGCTGGAAACAAAGAAATTCTTGCGGAAGCAATTCTTGAAAAATAATCAAGAAGAAAGAAGTAATGTAAGAATCGTGGAGAAAATGAGGCACAGAGTTCTTGGAATCTATTACAGTTCTGTATTAAAGTTGAAAGAATGGGATAAAGACGCATTTAGGAAGAAAATTTCAAACGTGCAATTATAGTCAGTGTATGACGTATGAGATCTTCCGGTGCATTATGGAGAGGAAATGGAAGAAATATGATACAAGACTGGAGAAATATTATTTTTGTAGCTCGAAATATGATATCTTACCGTTGAAACGCACTCCCCAGCATAAGTAATTCGAAGCATTTTATAAATGAGATATAGGATTTAAAACAACAATAGGACAACGAATGAGCATGTGTGTGTGGTAATTGATATAGTGGTAACAAATTGGCATAAAGCGATCTGGAGGAGAAAAAATACGAATGGATAAATATAGAACAGTCATGGAGTTGTGTGTACTAAATCAATCAATCAGTGATGGAATCGGAAGGTTTTTTTGGACCGTTTAGGCTAAAACTCACTTCATACTAAGTTTCAGATGATACTACGCATGCAGGAAAAGGTGTTTATTCTTTTCTCTGAGCCAACTTCAATCAGTGTCTGAGGGTCTCGAGTATCGAAAAGTTTCATTCACTTTGACATGAGACCCTTCGAACAGTAACTACGATACTCTTACTTACTGGGCCATTACGCGTCAGATAATGCCGCGGAATTATTACACCGAGAGAATTTATTTGATAGATTATTATGCTTGAACGGCCAAGATTTTTTTCGATTACGTTTCCCACTAAATCGCAAGATTGAAAGATTATTACATCAACGACGCTTAATTAGGTAGGTACTACACCTTTGGGCGTGTGTGCCTTAGAATTATTTTAAAATTTCTCGGATTCTTGATTTTAAACTCTTAAAACGTATTCCTGTGGGAAGTAGAGTCATTACGATCGGCCGGCCTCGGTAGCGGCGGGGGTAAGGCCCTCCCCTGTCAAATTGAAGGTCGCGGATTCGAGTCCCGCGTCGCTCGGTTGTCCCCATCCAGGAAATTGGTGTTTATGATCCTCCTCATTTGATTGCGCTGTTTTATGGGCGGTGAAGATAAATAAGCATGATTTAAAATTTTTGGTGATTGCTCAATATTTAGGAATATCTCAAGATCCCTAAATGCTGTTTGAAAATAAATGAATTAAAAAAATTAAATTTTTAATAAAAGCTCACTAACATCATTTTTTTTTATGAGTATTAATCTTGGTGTCAAAATAACAAAAATGCATTACTTTAATACGGGAATGAATAAGTTAGAGTAATTGGAGCACAGTTCTTTTGCCAATAATTAACATTGTTGCGTTCGAGGAATTACTTCCTTGGCCCTAGTCAGGAAGTTCGCGAAGGGAACGCAGGGTTATAAGGGGCTGAGGAACTATCAGTTGTCCGTGAGAATGGCTCGCGAGCATCCGGCGCGGATTAAGAAGAAATTGCGCACGGCCGTGTTGGACGTTCATTGTTTTAATTTCTTTAAAACGGTCGCTCAAACGTTTAAAATGGAAAAATTTTGGTCTGTAGGACTGTAAAGTTTTATTTTATCCTTAGAAATCATGTTACTTGGTCCATTTTGAGAAATTAATTGTTGTTTCATTTTGGGTTCTTGAGCCACCCCTAAACGTTGAACAATCGATCAAATTCTTTCAGCAAAATTATTCCAAAATTATCATTCCCGTAGTACATTTTAAGGGGTTCATAAAGAACCCGAGAAGTATAAAAAAGGTCCCACCCTGCTCTCCAGTTAAACATGAGTTCAAACGCCTGCATGCAGAAATATTGCGAATTTAAGGTATGCCAATAGAAAAAAAACAGATGCATATTAGATAAATCATCATCATCAGTCAGCAATCCTAGGATTGGTTTGATGCAACTCTCATCTCCATTCTCCCATTAGGACCCTTTTCATAGTGACATATTTAGTCTATTTTACAACCTTTTGATGCATGTAGTCGTTTACAACCTGTCCTATGTAACTCATTCGGGGCTGTAATTTGCCCTTCTTCCTCCATATCATTGGTAGCACCACATTTCAAATGCTTCCTCTCTCTACTTATCTGCTCCTGTCAACATCCAAGAAAAAAATAAAAAAAAGAGAATGGGAACTATGCGTAAGAAGCTGAATAAAACGTGATGCTATTGATAAATCATCAGAGAGATGGGTACTGTAAGTCGGTAACTCCTGACTCGAGTCGACTCCAATCTTTTGTCTTAATTAGGATGGCGTTTTCGAAAAAAGGTACTTATGGATGACAACCCTCATTTAATGACTCCTGAGAATCCGAGCGCCATCTAGGTTACTGCATCGAGTGATCGCTCGACTTTTGCGCGAGAGGTATTTTAAGAGCTACTTGAGCGACATGCCTTCCGCCTCGGCGGCCACGCTAACGAGTTCCGCGGAATCTTCGGCTCCAACAAGGTGAGTCCCGGCTCGCATTAACGGCACCCAACCCATCATCCATGCCAATTCGTTCACCAATAGCTTTCTTTCCGAAAACTTAGAATCAGGTTTGTTTTTTCCTCGATTATCGAGATATATAAAATTAAAAAGATGCACAGAAACATCGTACTGTCTACTATTTTTAATTACAAAACTCTTCAATGCCTTTAAGTATACAGGGAGTAGCTTGGTGATAACTTTCCGGAGTCACCCGACGACTGGAATATTCGCGCAATCTTCAACACATGTTTCAATTGTATATCTTCCCACTCTGCTTTTATACGATATTCCAGAAAAGATCGACTTCAGATAAAATAAATGCATGAAGCGTAACAATGAGCATGGGAGGAAACGGTAAGAAACTGAATAAAAAAGAGATTTTATTGATTATCAGAGAGAGGTGAGGTAAAGCCAAGTTTTTTTTATGCGTTCCGGGATAAAAAAAGGGATCAACGTTCGGAGGAAGAGAATTAAGAAGCGAGGAGAGGTGGAAAAAAGTGAGTGTTGAATACGCGACAATCCGGGAACTGCCTTGTCTAATAGGAGCGGGAGTGGGTACGATAGTTTGAGTAATGATAAACCGCTAACATAAGGACACGACTGAAACTTGATGAAGAAATTTGGTTCCATTAAAATTGTCATTTTTATTTGATGTTATTTGTGTGTTTATTGCCATAAAATACGTGTACCATTTGAATTTGTCGCATAATAATTGTAATAAAAAATAATTAAATTTTAGGCTTTCGTAAGCATTTATGAAAGAGTAATTCACTTAATTGCAGACTCTCTGTGTGAGAGGAAAGGAGAACGTAGCAAAAACATTAAGTATGTCCAACGACTTTTATGTGATTTCACCAATGGAATATGAATGAATAGTTGATAAAATGCTTATGGTTTCAAGTGTCTATTGATCTCTATTTACTTTTAATTTTCTGACTAACTTCTGATCTTCCTTTCAAGCGGTATCCATATTTGCGACAAAAATGTTTACAATTCGTTTATGTAATTCATCTCAGTGGAGTACATGGGTTGCAAAATGTATTTCGCTTGAATGTTGATACTTTCAACATAACATTTTTTAAATGTCACGGAAATATAATTTAATTCTATATTTATAAATAATATATAAAAATATTTACAATTTGTTCATGTAATTCATCTCAGTGGAGTACATGGGTTGCGAAACATATTTCGCTAGAATGTTGATACTTACAATTTTTTTAAATTCCACAGAAATATAATTTAATTATTTATTTATAAATAATTTATAAAATACCTTTCAAGACACCTCTGTGGTGTTTGACAGAGGATGACTGAGCCAATGCATGCAGTAAGCAGTAGGTACGCCACGTATGCACCTTATGGTTTACAAAACATGAGCTAGTGGAAAGTAACACAAACTCTCAATGTGCATGGGATGAGCTCCCATCAATTTACTTCCATCGCTCCATGCAACCCAAGACTATAGCACAAACACAATTACGAGGGTCGTTCAATTACCCGTAAGAAAAAGGCAGAAAAACAGATTAATTTAGATCAATAGTTTTATTTTTCAAAATAGCCTCCTTTCAGCTATATACATATTACTAAGCATTTTTACAACCATTTGTAGCCGCCCAAAAAGTAGAATTTTGCAAGCTCCTCAAAAAAGGCATTTTTTTGGAGATGAGCTCCTAGTTAAAGGTCAACCTTTGTGGGCCAAGCCATTTTTCAAGCTGGGGAATAAGAAAAAGTCACAGAGAGCCAAATGTGGTGAATAGGGTGAATTTTTTAATAACTGGGACTTTATTCCATAATTTAAGCCATAGCAACTGCCGTGGTGTGCAGCCGTGTATTGTCTCGATGAAAAAGGTTCTTAATCCGTTTCAAATGAGGTCGTTTCTTCTTGAATTCTTCCCTAAGCTGGTCTAATAACGATGCACAATACTCTCCTGTTATCATTTTTCCCTTGTTCAAGTAATCTTTGAAGGTAATTACGCATTCATCCCAAAATACCAAGGCAATAACCTTGCGGGCCCACTTTCTCATCTTTGCCTGCTTTGAACTTCATCTGACTAAGCTTTGATTTATTTCGACGTTAGCCCTTACAAAAACAAGTGTTTATTCACCGCTTGAAACTCTCTTTTATCCTTTTTTATAAACAGATGAAAGTTTTTTACTTTTATTAACAACAACAATGAAACTTTGGGATTGATACAGCTAAAATTCTTACAGCTCCCAAGTCGCGATTGCTGATTACTGGGAAAAATTCATTTTTGATACTAATAGATAAAAATCTCGGATATTATGAGGACTAACTGAACGAAAAATGCAATTAGTCATCTTAATGAGTTCCATGGTTAATTTTATGAATTAATCACAAGGCTATTATCATCACTGATAGTGCGAAATTTTTCGCTGCCAACCATCAGGATTTCTCATTTTGTTTCTTCAACTTGGTCATGGTGTGCTTAATATTTTTCAGTATATTTCAAGGTAAGGATGATTTTGTGCTGCCGTTGTGGCAAATTATCCGTTTTAGGGCTGAAGTTGACGGAAATTGGACTTAAAACTTCCATTTTCCCTATGTTTTTCAATTAGGTTTGTTTTTTGGATTGGTTTTACAATTGGATTGGTTTGACGCAGCTCTCTAATCGATTATCTTATCAGCTTATCTTTTCACATCTACGAATTTCTTTTCTTTCCCATCTTTCCTTTCCTTTTTCATATGTTTTGCTCGAGGTCCTCCTTTTCCGTTCTTGCCATCCACTTGTCCCTCGACGATTGTCTGCATCAGGCCATCAAGTCTCAAGATGTGGCCTACAGGGTTATTCCGTCGACTTATTAAGGTTTTCATGAGGCTTCTCTTCTAATCTTCTTAGGGCTTCCTCATCACTAATCGGTCGATTCATTTGATTCTCATCATTCTTCTGTGGCACAAAATTTGACGACCTCTATCCTTGCTCTCTGCGCTGCTTTCATTGTTCAAAAATTAAAAATTCCACTTATTAGTCGCGAATATTGATCTTTTAACTTCGAATGAAAAAATTATGGGGTATTTAACCATGAATAAAAAGGCGTATTATTTAAAATGTACAAAGATATTTCGATAATTAGCGACGCAAATCACGGCATAATAACCTTAATTCAATTTTTGCGTTAGTTTGTTTATAATTTTACAATTATTTGTGTATAAATTCAACGTTGTGAAGGGTTTTCATACCCAAATTGAGGAATGATTGCTTTTTTTTACTTAACGAGCATTACGATGTCCTCGAGGGCTTTTACCTTCTTTTTGCTATCCTTATTGCAATAGTACGACGGGTATAGTATTTTGTTCATACTCAGAGAAAAGCTCCTCTACGCTACATCTGTAATCGATCTATGTAATCTACCTATGTAATCACTACCTATGTAATATTACCATTCATTGTGCCCTTTATCTCAGGGACATGTTCCCTATAACATTTAATATCTACCTTTCCTTTTTCTTCATTATCTTGAATGAACTCTTTGGGAGAGATGCTGGTACGGCTGCGTCCAGCGCAATTCCACTCATCGTTCCGTATCATTGTCTTTGTTTCTTTGTTTGCCCTTCTCATTCAAGCCTTCCTATCTCAGATCTTTCGACCACTCCTCACTTTCTTTTCCTTTGAATGACCTTTTTGTTTTTTTTGTGAGGTATTAAAAAACGACAGTGCCGGAGGCCTGTAAAGAGATAATAGATTTGTAAATATGTAATGTTCGCTCCGATTGTGTAGTTTTGTCTGCAAAAGGATTGAAGAAAAGAGGGAATGGCACCCTTGAACGATCATTACAAAAACTTTGCCCGGAAACGAACTGCGATTCAATTAGCAAAAATGGTTCGAAATTTCCTACGACGTAATAACATAATTCCTATTTGAGATAAGCTCTGAATTTTTTTCCGGTTACATGCCAACGGGTGTCTCCAGGCCTTCGACATTTACCGAAATTTTCGCTTTTACTCGTGAATTTATCACAAAGAACCTCGCTGTTTAGGAACAAGTCACTAATTAGCCGAATGATAGGCTTTTCATGCAAAGCGCCCCCCAAACGTCGGAAGACAGAACTTTGATGAGTCTTCAGTTCCCGAGTACGTTTTTAGCGCCATCTGTGATGATTTAAGTGTTCGATTAACGGTTTTTGGAGCAATAATTCATTCCACGTTAGCACATTCGTTAGCACATAACCATAAAGCCATAGGAAAGCATTTGTTCTAAAGAAATATATAACGCCCCCAATCAATTGGTTACATTTGCCAAATAGCGAAAAAGCGCATACCAAAAGACTTTTGAAAACAAAACAAGAACTGTACTATGGGGATGCATAATAAAAAGGAAAGGAGCAGCTAATATAATGCTCTAAAATTATATACATCCTCTCGTTTTTGTTAAGAACAAAATTTAAAAGATTACCTTTTATCTTCTAGGTATCGAGCCATTGCACAAAAATATTTAATATGTCTATGAAGTACACTGTGATATGCTGATGGCGACACTCATGTACTTCCGCCTTCCATATTTACTTATTTACTTGCCATCTGTTTAATTGACGAGCACTCAATGAAAATAGTATGAAAGATAGGGCCTATTTATTCCTCGATTCAGTTATGATGTTTCCATGTTTGAGCTAAATCTCCTACTTTGTGTCTTCTATTTCGTTCCAGGTGAACGTCCTGATCCTACTCTGTGAACAAGCTTGGCCTTCATTTAACGCATATTTTCCCATAATATATCGCTGTGTTTCAAAAGAACCACTCAGATGCATGTAAATTTTTAGTTTTGTGCGTCGAATTGAGTTAAGTTTTTTGATAGAGCTCTTATATTAGAGACTTAATAGCCATTTCTAAGAAGAGACACGAATTAATATCTCGTAATCATCACTTCTGCATATTTTCCACTTGCTTGCTGAGGAAAAGCTATCTTTGGGCACTGGATTGATAACTTTGGCATAATAAGAGAGCTGTTAGCAGTTTTTTTTACAAAGGGTGGATGGAAACTATATGTTTATTTTTTCACTCATCTGATGGAGGAAATTTGCCGAGAGATGGTGAATATCTTTCATTTCCACTAAACCATAGCGTGTTAGTAGGTATACAAATATCTTCGAAGCCCTTAGGATAGAACATTTTTCCTGATGACTCACTCGATTTCCATTTTCTTGAATCCGACTTCTTGCTACATATTGTATATTCTATGCATATGGGATGATGAAGGAGTTACAGTGTATTCCGGCGAACTGGAGTACATCGGAGTAATATACTTGGCCCTAATTAAGCGGTTTCCGTATTAATCAGAAGCATCATGTAAATACACTTGAGTAGATGTAGAAACGCTTCAAAAAATACTTATTTGATACATTAAATTCAATGGATATAATATTCTTTCCAGGCGAACAATTGCAGGAAAGTTTTTTCGGGTTTCACACCAGGTCAGGTCCTCAATATCTCTTTCCAACGTTTTGATGAACAACGCGCCCATCATCATCAGGGTTTCAGGAATCCAGTACAATTTCATTCAGGAATCCAATTTGGATTCCTGAATCCCTGATGACAATGGGCGCGTTGTTCATCGAAACGTTGGAAGGAGATATGGAGGACCTGACCCGGTAGGAAACCCGAGACAGCTTTCCTGCAAATCTGTGGATATTGTAATTTTAGTAATTATTTAACATATAATTATGAAAAGTACTATGAAAAAATAAAACAGGTTATGAATTTCTAAGGGTTGGTAGATTAAAACGTATGCGTATTTCTCTCAGCCATCTCCTACGGTATTTTTTTTCAAATTAAGTAGCGGCAAGAGAGCAAACTGAGGGGGCTAATGTAGGAAATCGATTTATTTCGTTTAAAAAATGCTTAGCTTCACGTTAATTTGGGAAATATCGCCGATGCCTGGCCATTTATCACGGCATTGTCTCTCATAAAACGGAGGGAACTCAAAAGTAATGCCTCAATTGGGAGCCATTATTGAAGATAATTTCCAAATACTTAGCCATTCCCATAGTGCAGTTGCAAAAATAACCGGAAACTATTTAATTACTATCATGCCTCATTTACTTCTAAGTTCACGAATTAAATTTGGAGTTCATATTGCGGTTCTTTCTCTCGCAGAATCTGGCTTATTTCGCCGGAATGAAATGAAGTAGACAGTAAAAAATGCATTCTTTGGGAGAATCAGAGCAGGAAATTGGAAGAAAATGGAGACAGCAGTTCATGAATATTTGTTGAATGAGACATTGTAATATTTCCACAGGATTTATTCGAATATGACGCGTTTATTTGTTACAAAAATTACCAAGTGCATCATTTGCCTCAGGGTTCTTTCTTGTAAGGCTCCTGATGCACTTGACAATGTTGTTGTAACTACGACAAGCGTCCTGTCCTTTTCTAAAAATCCATTTATGAGTTTCCACAAAAGTTTAGTTTTTTTTGGAATAGTAGATTAGTTGTGCCTAAATTATAAATTACAAGTTACACTTCTGAGATGGAGAATTTGAAAAAAATGTTAATAATATTTTTAAAAATATTTACTTATGACCGAAATAGGATATTGCATTAAATGGATTTTTTTAAAGCCTGTATCTTACGCAAATTTTCTTATCTTTAAAAATAAGCCATAAATTACGGCTCTACGACAATTTGGAAATGAAATAGAAATAATTATATCATTCAAGGCACTTTTTGCAAGCTTCTCTTAGCATAACAGTAAACAAGCTTCTCTTAGCAACATTTTTCATGTGACAGACAAACGTTTTCCGTAGCGAGAAGAAACTATGAAATCATCTAATTTGAGCGGATTGCGAGAAATCGAACCAAAAAAATGCGAAACATAATGGATATTAAAAACGAAAATCTCTTGAAATTATTTCCATTATCATTGATAAATCTTAGTTAGGAGTATGGCATGTAATCGGAGAACCGACGTTCTCTTTGGTTCATGGAGGGAAAAGGATACGAAAACTCCCGAGGTTAAACCAGGCAGCGTCCCAATTGAAAGGTAGGTATGAGGCTACGACGATATGAATTTAAGCATCAAACATATAAAGCCACAAAACCAGTGTCAAATGAAAGACCTCAAGAAAAACCGTGCGCGGACAAAAACAGGAAATTCGAGCATTAAGTGGGCGAAAAGGCCTTAAGGAATCATTTATAAATATGATTTTATAAAATTTTAAACGTCCAATGCACACGACACAATTGTGACCAACGATAACGGCAAGAATTTCTGCCAGCCAATGCCATGCATTCTCGTATAGGATGACTATGGCGACAAGGGCATTAATCGGAAAAATCTTTGGAACCCAATTTGATTATATTTTGCGATTCAGGAGAAAACCTATCGAAAAAAGTTGACTGTATGAAATTGATAGTATGAAGTACCAGCGGCAGTAAAATTATTACTATCCAACCACCGTTATCAGTTTTCATGAAGGTAGAGAGACAATGCGTTCACATTTCCACTCATCTATGTTTATCAATTTCTCTGGCAACGAGACAATGTTGACCATTTCATTATCATCATGACTTGGCAATAAGAAAATATCATCGGAGCAATTACAAAAACTTAATTTTTATTCTAATGACTTTCATTCCCTTTCACAATAGCTACTGACTGGAGAGATATTTCTTTAAGAGACTTTTGTTCCCCAAACGTCATCGTTAAGTTATAGAGTGGTGAATCATGGTCTTAATTACGTCGTAAATTTTCCCTCGATTTAATGGAAACTTTGGTGGAAGTGTGTGTGGATATACCGGCGGGATTTCAATACACCGGTGTCTCTCAGTTCATCCATTTGTCCCGGCAATTAGCACTTCCCTGAACGTAAGCCGCGCGAGGACGGAGTTGATAATTGCGGTGTTAATGGCTTCCGCCTCAAAGCTATCCCCACCCATGCCCAAAAAAAAAATACACTCACGGAAACAGTAAAAGTGCGGATAACGACCATTTTTCCCCGAAGAGTAAAGAATTTCTCTCTCCGAAATTTCTACTTTTCCTCCCACTTAAAAATAGTTGTTGCGTTATCATCAGCGTCACCATCACCTGATGGTGATGATGATGTTTTTGAAGCTATACTCCGACTGTCATTATGCATCAATGCATCATCCAGACATTTAATAATGCAACGAATGGGGAGCGTCGTATTAGCGAAACCTTTCGGTTCGGCAAACGTTATTACTCTACCTTAGAATAAGATGGATAAGGTGATTGAAACGGAGTAAAACAATAGATTTTCTAATAAATACTTAATGCGGGGCAAAGTGTCGGATTTAACTGAAGGTTGATCTTAAGGAAATGATAACTCACTTTAAGTATCCCAACCTTCATTTACAGTGGCCACGGATTCACAATAACTTGACGAAATCAGATACGACTTTCGTAACCCTGGTCGTTATAAAAAATGAGAGAGGCACATACTAAAATTTAGCTCCTATTTGACCATAATTTTAGCTTGACACATTTACTTCTTGAGCAGTCCTTTTTCATTATTTTTGCTTGAGCTTGATGCATATGTCTTTATGACCGGAATCACTTTTGTATATGTTTAGTTTGTTTTCTGTTTTTCAGTTCATTTGTTGTTTGTTTTGTTTGTCTGTGAGCATGTTTGTTTCTGTTTTGATTATTTTTTTTGATTTGATGCTATGGTGAAATATAGAAAATATAGAAAATAAATGAGTGATGGTTAAGAGGAGAGCCATCTTGAAGTGGATTTAAAAAAAGATTTTAAAAAAGTGTCAAGTAATATTTATCTTGCGTTTAATCACTGTGATACGTTAAGCTGGCGCTTAGCAAAACATTGCCCTAATTGGTGAACTATACGTTGACTCAACAATAAGGTTATTTAGATAGGACACCAAGTATTGACAGCAAACTCTAAAAAAGTTATGACCAAGTAAAAGAAAATATATATTGTTGAATTACATGAATGCATTCCCAAGATAGGAGAGGTATTTCCACAAGCTATCGTCCGAAACCATAAAATATTTTCCCTGAGGAAAAATTTGTAAAAATATATCTTGTTCCGACGTCGTTACGGGAGTCGAGTATAGAACGGAGGCACTGCAGAAGACTATCCATCTTCGACATTGTCTGAATCCCCATGAGATCCACTCCATCGAGCAAACATACCCTACGAGTCAGAGCGACGACTGAGCTGTGATATCCCTGTCTGCGTCCTTGATTTTTATTCATCCGGACAATTTTTCAACGCTTCCGTGGGTGGTCGTACATTTGCTCGTGTATCATTTCGGCGCCACGTGCGTCCATTTACAATCCGCTCCATCAGTAGTAATCGAATTCGCGCGCGAATTGCTGTGATCTCTGGAGGTCGGTGATCAAAGTTTGCGCTTTCGGCCAATCCATCACCCATTTCGCTGACACACGTGTGTCGACCTCAAAAATACATGTAAGTGGAAAATTCACTCCGAGTGACGTCATATGCTGCTCACTTCTTTTCTAGGTGCACGAAGGGCGCTCACGTGGGTGTGTCCATTAAGTCCCATTTGCACCGACATAATTTGGCTGAACTAGATCAAGACCATTAACCAGTATAAAACTCAATTGCTCCCCGTGACGCAAGTATGGGTGTAAAGCTGCCATATACATATATATCCACTACGACCGTGCAATACAATATAAATATTTCAAACCGGATTTTCTTGCCAATGCGTTCATGAAATTCTGTATTCTTGCAAACGTATTCAACATTCATATTGGCTAGATGTCCATACATTCATATAGGTTGTTCCTAGCTCTGTTGATTCTTTTTTTTTTAGTGATACGCGTTATGAGACATGTAATAAACAGTTTTATGCAGGTAATTTGTAACACCAATATTTTTTGCGTCAAAAATGCGTATTCACCTTATCGACCTCTGTGAATTCCACGAAACAGCGCTAAGATATTCGGGGTAGTTGCGAGAATGAACAGAGATCATTTGAGCGACGATCAGAAGCCCCATTGCAGATAGTGAATGTGAAGAAAATATAGTGTATGAAGATGTGAACGTGTTTTCAGCAAGTGTCAATGTCGAAATTTGTTCATCGCGCGGAATGGTGCTGAACATAACTCACTCAGCGGTTGACTGAACAACCACCAATACAAGAACACCTGTAAAATGCTAGCCGCAATCACATAATCCCGGATTTAGCCGTTTCAATCTTTGTCGTATGTGCAGAAACTGAAAATTACTCCCTTTCAGACGCGTCCGAGATCTCCTTATATGGCTGACTACCCTGTGCTTTTCAAAGGGAAAAATGTGATACATGCGAAATAGAGGATATTCCTTTTTAAAGCTCTTAGACTGCCACGCATGGCCACAGTATTTAATCCTTTCATAGGTCAGATATCCCTGGAGCTTTTTTTACTACTTTTTATAAGTGATACATGCCTTTATTTCAATTTGGCTTGCAATTGCGGGAATTCATGGACACAATTAGAACAGGGGCTATTTTGTCTGCTCGCCTGCACGCGTTTTCGCATGCGATTCAGCAATTCACGGCTTTACACGACGCAATTTGGAATTCGCTAACGCACCTATGTCAGATTGTGTGCAAGTTAATGACCAAGTACGTATGCAGCGGGAATTGGAGTTCATTAGTATCAATCACATAATCGATTCTCGAAGATTATCGATTGTTTAGAGGACTGCCAGTTTTCTTCGTTATCTTTCACACCATTGGGTTAAACTAATCGAGGGTTCAGCGGTTCACAACTGGAAGTATTGAATGACTAATAATTTTATTTATTTTGTCGTATATCCATGCATTTCTGAGTCATTAACCCTCAAAGGTCGAGCAGTTGCCAAAGTGCCACCCTGCGTCCAGGCACGTAGCCAAGACGGGCGTCGGAGGGTTCTGTTCTCCAAAATTTATTGCGTCCTTTTTTGGCGACAACAAATAAATCTACATAATAACCTGCGAGCTACCTCTAGGGTGCTCGGCAGGGGGTGACTAATCTCCAGCATGCAACACGCAAGAGGATCCCCACATGCATCCCATACGGTCATAGAAATGTTAAGCATTATAACAAAATATACGTCCACATTCATTCAAAGGCATACATTTCCAGCGGTCATTGATATTAGAGATTTTATAATTACATATAACAATTACATGAAAGTTTAGATCAATGGAAAAATAGAGACATGCAATTAGTCGTCCTAGCTAGTGGCACCATTAATTTTATTAATGGAGGCATGTTACTATCCTCAATAACGCGAGGCAATACTCACATTTAAGGTTCTCTGTTTTTTGAAGTCTGTTTCCTTTATTTTCTTCTCCTGATAACGTCCACCATTGTTGGAAGTGACCAGGAGGATAAACAAAGGATACGCTTAACGTCGCCTGAGAAAAAATATGTTCTCCAAATTTAGTAAGTAAATTTAGCCAGTACTTCGGCCTACTTTACCGTAAATAATCCCATCGTAGCACTCATAACATATTGAAAAAGCTGCATTTTGTATCGTAACAACAAAGCAAAACTTTAAAATCATCACGAATCTGACTGCTCTGCACTATACTCTATGGATTTCAACTATCATTCCTATTATTTAAGGTTCCCACACGCTGGCAACATATTCCATGAGACTACTCGCGATACATGCACTAGCCCAGGTACATTTCGATACATTTACATTTCCTTGTAATTGCCGAGTGCTTTTTGAAGAAACATATGGATAATTTCTTGATTAAAGCTTTCGCAGCTCATAGTGACTAAAGAGAGACATACGAGTGTATGCTGCGTGGTATATCGGAAATTACCCTGACCTTTCGCGACCGACTGCTGGTCACTTCTTCAAGGGAAATGGTAGTGGGAAAGGGAATGGTAACCAATCCCTTGAAAAAGTGACCATCAATCGGTCACGAAACGTCAGGGCTATTTCCGATACATCACATGGCATACATCCGTATTTCGCTCTTTTATAGGGTTAATTGTTGCTCAAAAACTGATATTTATTTGCGAATAATCAGGCAGATTCCGGAAACAGACGGCTATGGAGACAAAACAATAGTAACTAAGCCTGCTGCGGAGATAAAAATCGATGACTATAAATTTTAACAATAAAGAGACAACATTTAGAACTTACACAATGAGATTTATGATTTTCCGGTGCGTGCGAATTGATAACAAATTACATTTTAGGCGGGTCGCATACCATACAGGGAGAACTCTCCCCAACCGAAGAAAATTCTTGGCTGTAAGCCTATCTGCGCCGCCGCACCAACGGGGCTAAAACCCGCCCCGTTTGCTTCCGCTGCCAGGGAACTCCCCTCCCAACGGTGGTTTATGAATAAAATATTCCACTTCAACGGGTATGAGAATCGCGCAAATTGTCATTTTTGAGCCATGATTTAGGAGCATCCTTTATTTCATTTGTGTCACTTTTGAGAATGGGAAAGTGATGATACTTTTGTGATGAGGTTATTTCTGTTGCATGATGGAGAAAAATTGTTTGCAATTTGATCTCAAGTTTTCCTGGATATACACTATTACTTATACCACTTATTTTTATCAGAGTGCGACCCGGGTTTCAATGAATTATCATCATCTTCAGGCGCAAATTATGATTTGTTTATCTTATTATTGTTCCCTAGTTACTTGATGAATTTTAAAACGGATGCCAGAAAAGGGGAAAAGGATGGGTGGAGATATTAATTTATAAGAGTACTGTCCTGACTTTCAATAATTTTAAAATTTCTAACTGCTCTCAAGAGTCCAGTTCACGGCGGTCATTGCAAAATTTTAAAATATTCATTTTAAAATCGCTCCTATGGCAGTTGCATATTAACTGTCGCCGTGAACTGGACTCGAGGGAGCAGTTAGAAATTTTAAAAATTATTGAAAGTAAGGACAGTATTCTTATAAATGAATATCTGTACCCATCCTTTTTCCCTCTTCTGGCGTCCGTTTTAAAATTCATCAAGTAACTAGGTAACAATAATAATATTAAAAAATCATAATTTGCGCCTGAAGATGATGATAATTCATTGAAACTCGGGTCGCACTCTGATAAAAAATAAGTGGTATAAGAAATCGTGTATATCCAAGATAACTTGTAATGGAATACCATAAAGTAAAGCAAGAGTTAGTGTAATTTGATCTCATTTAAGAAGCAATGATCGAGGTGTGGTGCTGAGAGCCTGACGCTTTTAAATGAACCACTTAAATTTTGCGACAACTCACAGGGCACGACGCGTCGTGTGATTCGGAACGGAAATGTTAGTAGAAATGACTTTTACTCAGTGAGAGGAAGCAGCAGTTTGTCAGGGATAATCTGATTAAGTGCCTAGTTTTGAATAGTAAAGGCCAGTAGAGTGAAACATTAACTCTCGAAAATTCTCTTGCTTTCTCAATTCACTGGAGAGCTACATATTTCACTGATTTCACGCTTCATTTATTTTAGGGACTGGATGAAAGTAATGCCAGAAACAAGTCTTTTATAAAGAGCATTCCTCAGAATTCTCAGTACTTCACCGACTTCGGTATCTGCCAAACCAAAGGTCAAAGCTCTAGTCCTGCGTGGGTAAATTTCCCCTTTCAAGGACATGAGTTTTTGTTATAGTACATTGTCGATGATTGATAGAATCTGCTCATGTAAAGCGGTCCACTGACATTCAATATTACTTTGCCATGCGGGTTGTACAATATTTTGACAGCGGCCCCGAAACGGTTAATATTATTGTACAATATTTTGGTTTGTGCCAAAGATTGTGCCGTATGGAGGTGGTATTGAAGGTTGTGCAATATATTGCGCAATCGCAAGCACAGACGTACAACCTTATTGTGCAAATAGTCCCTGCAAGAATTTCATGAAGTCAACATGTCGAATGAAAATGAATTTTGTTGCTTGTTGCGTAGAATGTAATTCTTTCTGGAAGGTAGTTCGGAAAGAATTAATTTTTTTACCTATCCTCGTTTTTAAGCATCCGGGTATTGTTTCTTGTCACTATTCTATCAACCTCCTATACCTCACCTACCTATCATACTAGGAAATTACGTTTTGAAGAAATCATAACGAGCACCCACAAGAATGAAATGCTTTGACAACCACACAACAAAAAACTCAATTTCAGTGAAATAAAATAAATGTAAGTTCCAAGCTTAAAATAAATCTTAACGAACACTTATTAGAATGGAATGTTCTCAAGACAAACGCAAGAGAAAGGTTGTGGGCAAACATAAATGCAGGTCTTCAAATAACAATATTACTTTCTTTTAAGGATTGTAGGGATTGTGATATTTGTTATGTTTAGGTAGGCAATTCCAGAGTCTAGAATGTTTGTATTTTCTTCGGATTTTGGCTTCGTTGATTCATTCTATTGGGCTACAATTTGTCTGCCTTCCTCCAGTTGTGTCGTCAGGTCCTGAATCAAATGCAGACTATTTCTTCAAAGGAAAAATTGGCACTTCAAGCAGGACCTGATGACGCAAGCTTGAAGGCAGGTTAAACTGTTGTCCCCCAAAATGTATCGACGCGACCAAACACCGAATAAAATACGGTCATAAAACAACCGCGGAAGCCTCCCTACCAATTTTACGACTATAGTGTTATTATGGCCTTAGAATAAATACATAAAATATCGCTCTGGGTGGTATTAACCAAAGATCGAGCTACAAAATTGAAACCCCAACCTCATTCTTAACGTGCTTAAAGGAAGAATTTATCAAATGAAATACTGAAAAATAGAATTTATTAAAACGATGATACTTCTGCCACATTGGACTCACTGACGTATATGGAAATTAAATTTAAAATCAACATAAACAACATTAAAGGATATGCTATCGTCGTAGTCAGCTAATTAGACCTACTATGACTAGATTCAAAATACTCGGCGAGTATATGGTAGACGGCGTAGAAATACGTAACGTATGAATTAAAAAATACGAAGGAATTGGCAAGGTTTTATCAAAAACAGCTACGAAAGAATTTAGAAAGTGAAATGGCTTCTACACGGATTAGGCTAGGAACCTCTGAAGACCAGGAAGTAGTAAACTAGACTTGTTTGCGGTTTTGAGAACAGATATTTTTCAGATCGAAACGGAGAACATAATTTTTAAACCTCACTACGTTTCTACGTTCTAAAGAAACGATAATATGATAGAGATATTTTTGCCGAACGTAGAACTGGAAGGTATTGGAAATAGTTTTTTCCCCAAGCAATAAAGAACTTTAATAAATGCTAGGTAGACTTCGGTAGTTACCTTCTTTTCTATCACGCACATTTTTAATATCATTTTTCTCATTTATTTCTGCTAATATCTGGTGTCGTAACACTCCACACAAGCCTTTATTGGCGGCGAGCGGACTAGTATGTAGACGTAGATCACGTGGTTTCGGATTTTGCCATTTCCTTCTTGGTCCAATACGTATTCGCCAATTGTCCCTCTTGAATCTGCTTACTCCGAGGGCATGGTGCGGTCGATTGCTACGCTTGCTGTCGAGAACCCAGGGGGATTATTCTGCACTCCCGAATTTGAGCTCAAATTCGAATAAAAGATATACCTACCCAAATACGGATCTAGTACATGTACTTGTCGCAGCTAATGAAGTACTCAAACATATCACAAAAGAGTTCACTGCAGGCAGATAATCTGAATTAGCACTATTTTATCCTTCATCCATACTCATAAATCGATCGCTAATAATGTTAATAAAGAAATGTTAATTTCCTACTTAAAATACTCTCGAATACTTTATTTAATAATAACCAGACGGACCCCAAGGAAAAAATCGCAGGAAGAACTTTGGACGGCTCAAAGAACTCCGATACCTTCAAGAATGCGCAAACAAAAGAAATCAGAACCCAACGGCAGTTACGACGTCACGCACCCGTCTCCCAAAATGGTTCGCGGAAACTATGCCGAGTCACATGTCGTGTATGTTTACCTGAGCTCAATAAATACAGATCGCTCATTTACAAGAAAAGTAAATTTATTGCACAATATTGTTTTTTTTATAAGATGTGTTGGTTGACATTACTGTAGAAAAATCTTGCAAGTTCTTCATTGTTTGGAAGCTCGATAACAATGGCTGCTTACGGCGGCGCGCGAGCAACCAGTTACTTATACGGCTCACTTCCACGAGAACGAACCATTTCCGCCGTGTCATTGCCGTTGGCTCGAGCAAGGAAATCTGCAGTGAAGGCACCAAACCATCACGTTGAACCTTGATTTTTAGTTCCCACTTTGGGCGCATTTTAGTCGCTTTTCAAAGCTGTCCGCAATGGCACGATGAAAACAGAGCAATCCATTATTTCTCAATATTTACCGTAACGCAATTACAATCGTGATGAATAGCATGGAAAAGTTAAAAATTTCGTTGATCACATCATCATCATCGGTCAACAATCCTAAGATTGGTTTGACGAAGCTCTTCATTCCGCTCTCCCATCTGCTAGCCAATTCATAGCGACATATTTATTACCTTTTTCGTCCTTTATAACGTGTCCTATGTAACTCATTCAGGGCCGTCCCTTGCACTTCATCCCTTTTCCTTCTGCGATCACTACATGATCGAGCCATCACGTGTCATAATGTGGCTAATCTGTCCCGTCTTCTGCTTAAAGTTTTTAGAAGACTTCCCTTTTCTTCCACTCTTGCTTGCACTTCCTCATTCCTAACTCGGTTGATCCGTTTTATCTTCATCATTGCTCGGTAGCACTACATTCAAATTCTTCATCTCTTGACTTCTCTGTACTCGTCAGCGTCCAAACCTCGCTTTTATAGAGAAACATGCTCCGAATATAGCATCTGATTAATCGCTTCCTTTTATATAGGATGCTCTTTAGAATTTATCACCTCATTGGGGAGAGTCGTTTGAGACATGGGTGGACTGGAAGGTGTTAGGGTAAAGATTTCATTTCAATTTTAAGCGTGAAATAACTGAATAATAAGATATTTGGGGGAGGTGATCGATAGGTAAGGTCATTTTCACCTTAAGGGAAGGGCAGAAAAGGTAAAGGTGGAGGGAAACCCGGCGTCGAAATTGATAATGACATGTAAGCGTTGAAATCGGTCGAGTGAATAAAATAGTGTGGAAAACTACTATAGCTGTTTGTATATTAAAACAACATATTCACGAATGTAAATTTTGGTTAATAGCCATAATTATGCCTTATTTATCCGTGGAATCCAGATTGATATGCCCGACAGCGACGCGACTATTGTCATCATCATCTTGCGGTGTTCTGCCCGTCGGCAGGTCCCCCGCGCCAATGCCCTCTCCATTCCCTCCTGTCTCCGGCCAACTCCTTGAAGTCTCCATATCTTACAATTTTTACGTCGTTGATAAACTTCAGCCTTCTCCTTCACCTACTTCTGATCCCTACCACCGTTCCCTCCAAAGCTACTTTCAAAATTCCATTCCCTCTCATCAAATGTCCCAGCCAGTTACCCTTCCTTTGATTTATTTTGCCATCAACGTTCTTTTCTCATCTACCCTATTTAACACTTGCTCATTCCTAACTCCCTCCGGCCACCGTATTCCCTCCATCTTCCTCCAAACCCACATCTCAAACGCCCCAATCCTGTCCCTGTCTCTCTTCCCCATCGTCCAAGTCTCACATCCATACATAAATACACTCCAAACATAGCATTTCACCAATCTCTTCCTCAAATTCATTCCAGTGCCTTATTACACAAGGCTCGTTTCTTCTTCTTGAAAACTTCTTTCGCCACCTCTATCCTTCATATTGCGACTATTGTAAACTCATTTAAATGCGCGACACATGTATAGGCCGACTGGAGAATATCCTATCGCACATACTCGTGGCCTCGAGCAATGAATGAGTCCTTGAACGATTCAATTGAAGATCCAACAGCTTTTCGAGAGATGTCGTTTTCACTCGGAAATACAGAATAACCCCCTCAGAGCAGCAGGGGCTGGAGCAGAGTTAGGTATAGGGGGAGGGCAAGACGATGATGACGATGGGTGGTCTGTGTGCGATGGTCGGCCCGTGATGACGCTATTTCTTTTTATCTCTGCTTTTGTAAGTTTGATGGATTGCAAAGGAGACAGCTGCGGAGGAGGCTAAGGGTGAGATAACACAGGGAGAGGAATTTCCTGAGGCCAATATTGAAAAAGAGCGCTGCTATAAACGTAAAATTGGAGGCACAGCGTCGCGTCCGTTGAAGAATATTGAAAGGCGTGGGCAGTGGGTGGGGGAGGATGTGCAACGGCGGATTCAGCGGGAGACGGGAAGAAGATGAAAGCAGCGAAACGATAGGGAGGAGGAAGAGACAAGCCTCGAGTTCAATCACAGAAGGAAACATAATGATCACGCTGCGTAAATCACGCCTTCTGAGTAAATATATGCAAATGTGCTCAAGGTGTGTGTACAGTAATGAAAACTGGAGCTAATGTTGTCACCCTCAACTTCACCATTACTGTGGAATGTAGAAAAAGTTAGCGTATAGTTAGCATCTGGCCTGTAATTCTTAGCGGTTGCTCTGATATTTTGTTTTTTAAATAACGGCTCCAGATATACTAATTAAGAAATCGAAAACAAAATTTTAGATTTGTAGATGAACTTGAAAGTGTTTTAAGCTGCAACATCTTTCTATGTGACGAATTTTTTGCACTTGTATCAATTTTTCTTAAACTTATCGATAAGTATGATACATATCTCTCCTTTTTTCGCTTATTTAAGAAACTAAAGATGCGATATAAATGCTTGATATCTTAAATTGAACGAATTTTCAGTACCCATTAGAGTTTTCCAGTCTCATGAAGCTTCAATCTAGCCCCTTATTAACAGGAAGACAAACTATTTTCTCACATGTAGAGTAAATTTAAAAAAATGGAAGGGTTTGCGAATCAGCACGCCTTTGAAATGATTTATCCGAGTTGAATTGCGTATCCACAGAAAATTCTATCCTTCTGGAACAGGTCTGGTCTCGAATATTTTGACCCGATATGTTTGACTACTCATATTCATCTTTTAGAGCATTAAGGTTGTTGACATCGCATAAAATTACCCGAATAAAGTAAGTGTTTCTTTGGCAGTCAAACGTTCCTCGACTTCATCCGGAGAGGAAGTATTTTTACGAATTAAACATAAGTTATCACTCGACTATGCCACTAAAATATGTTGCTGGTGCAGTTTTAAGGCTTAAGGTAGGGCATGACGGAAAATTTAGAAAATCAGTGAATCTGCTCTGCGAGGAGGAGATAGCAATTGCGTATTAACCACATCTGATAATCCGGTATTGCGAGACGGAATCGCGTTCTCATCGGTGGGTATCTTAACGGCTTCAGCTGTTTGCGTTTGGAAGTGCAGCCGATCGCCGCTTGGGTGCGCGTCTGTCGCTCACAAACATTGCAATGTGCAGTGGGAATATGCATGCTGGGAGCTGCATCCATCGGCCAATGAAATTACGCCCTATCCTGATCGCCAGTTAATCCCTGATGCTGCGATCCCTATCATTAATATAGTCAACAGCACAGTCCGCAAACGTATCCATAACACACCTCACTTGCAATCGATCGAGGCCATTATCAGTTCTCATCCTTAATTACTCACGCTCCTTCTTTATGACACATACAACCGATTGACGTAATCTTCATCTCCATTCTTCCAAAGCCATAGGTTCCCAACCCACCTCCTTCTCACTCTTCCCACCTTCAACTTTATGCGTAAACTTGGTGGTATGGTATATCGTGTAAAGGAGGCAATCGATAGCTTACTGCCTGTAAAAAAAAGCAGGCAACCCTAGCCTTTAAGACCCCTATCATCCAAATCAATTTTTACACAATAAAAAGGATATTGGAGACATTTTTTTTATGTTGGGTCATTATCTCAAAACCTTTCCCCATTTCTTGTGGTAAATTTTTTTCCCAAAAATTTATCATTTTTTCCTGCTTTTAATCGCAAGGCAAACTCCTCCTAAAAAAGTCACATGAAACAGTAATACGTGCATTAGTTAATGGCGTAAGTATATGACTTCAATTTAAAATTAAAAGAAAAAAAGAGTTTTCAGTTCTAGTGATGTATGAATAAACCTGTCCGCAATCTTATCTATGCCAACCTAAAATGCCAGCAGTCTCTCAACACTCGTGAAAACTAAGGGATAAACATTTTTGTGATACAAAGAGCTGCACCACCTGGATTTTAGGATCTTGATTTTAGAAGCCTCGCTCTCAAGGCTGTAGGGTTCACGGGACGGTCAGCATGAATGCATTACGCAGATGGTGGCTCTGCCGCTCCGGAAAGGCCGCCCCTGATTTGCGCCTTTAGGTCAGGAAATGGAAGGAAGGGTATCGTGGGCATTAGGCTGCTCTTTACTTAAGGCAGCAAAGGGACCACGTTCCTTCCGGCGGACATAGTTTTCTTCTTGGAGTGCCCTCCAAAATCTCAGGGGCAGTCTCTGAAAAATCTCCAAATCCCACCGGGATTTGAACTCTAGACTCAAGGGTGGGAAGCCAACACTCAAGCTACAGCCACCAAATGAACCCCGTGCCGCATATACTCGACTTCCCGGATGAATTGTTACTTCCCGTATAAATTATACAAATGTATTTAATGAAACCTGGGTTGGCCCCACAGTGAGTATTGAAGATTCACACATGGTAAATTTTTTTATCATGTATGCTACAGACTTCTTCCAAGTAAACCAAACTAATGTTAATTTAAGAAACTCTTTGAAAATGAAGCGTGAAATGCAAAAAGTGAGACTTCTATTCCAAAGGGGCTTGATTGGCGTGTGATTTTTGCATGTGTAGTCATTTTAACTGTTAATTTGGGTGCTGGACCTTAATATCTAGAATGATATTATTTAATACCTTGACTACCTTATCTCAGAAATAACTATATGCTAGAGTAATAATAATGCACCAAATATTCTGCGCGCTCGAAAATAATTTCGACAGTGTAAAATTAATGAATTAAGTTATATAATTAATTGTTTTCAGAATTTGACATTCGATTGATACATTATTTTTTAAAAGTTTAGAGCTCACATTCAGTTAAATGCCTTGATGAAATAGAAATTTTAAAGCGATTACAAAGATAAATTTACAACAAAAATGAAAAACATACATACATGATTATCCCGCGTTGAAATGGCTAATTAAGCGGGCTAGTTAGGGATAAGTATAATTCTTGTCTGAATCTTTGCAGGCGTAAAGAGTCTTTCAATGGCTTATAAAAGTTGTTCAATATTTGTGAGTCGGCAACGGTAAATTATTTGTGGACCGATAATGTGATACACGTAGATAATCGAGTTCACTCTTCTAACAGCTTTATGCGATGCTGTTCTCTTGGGATAGAATTCAGTGTTGCGCTCTGGTTCATTATTTTAACGTTAAGAATACATAAACATGGTAAAAAGAGATACATTATATAATTAAATGACTGAGTTTACAAGGGAGAAGAAGCACTTCCATAAACTGTATTACTAAAGTTATAGCTGCAGTATAATAAGAGAAACTTGCCATTACAATGATAAGAAGGTGGGCAAAACTCAAAACTCATCTGGTGATTAGAAAAAAGCTTCGTAAGAGACTTCCTCCAAGTTGAATTGGGGGTGATTACAAACTTGCGAAGCTGAGTGCGACATCATTTATGGAGACGGTCTTTCATTGGAGTCGAGAATATCAGATGGTTTGTGTATTTCTACCGCAAGAAACCCTTAGGACTTGTCAGAAAAATCATTCACGATTTGAGACAGGACAAAGAGTGAGGCGTCGAAGAAGTGGGCGCGATGGGAGATCTGAGGGAATGGAATAACGTCTCTGAACTGTCTGGGTGTGTCGAGGAAAATTTCGAAACACTTGTTTACGTTTTCGTGGATGCAGAGACTATTCATAGCTTCGAATGACTGAATATCCATGAGACTAAACTCAACATCACTCAAGGACCTCGTTCCCTTTCAGTCGAAACCATCCCCCCAACGCTAGAATTTACTCTACAAACTAGTGAAGTCAGCATTTAAGGGCTCTGTACGCGTGTGTTGACGAACAGAGTTGCTAGCTGTCTTGCTGGGGTCCTCAGGTGAAGAGTAGCAAGATAATATTTGGAGGAGGCGACGGACAGTTAAGGTCATAAGGGAGAGTGTAGGGTAGGAAGGGTAGAGAGAAACCCGGCGTCGGCATTAGCCTGATCCTAACGAAAGTCACCAAGGAGACCATGGTTTAACGTTCCATCCGACGTATAATTTTACTTGGAGTGCCCTCTGCAAGGCAATCAAGCAGGGTTGGGGAAGTCTCTAAAAAAATCTCTGCCACCGCCGGGATTTGGACTCGAGCACCCTGGGTGGGAGGCCAACAATTAAGTCACCACACCAACCTGAAACCCTGGCTGGATCCAATGGCGAGAAGCTTGGTGGTCTTCTCTTTTAATGTTTTAGGCACGAAAACCAGGCATTGGGAATTCCTGGTTTCTGCCCAAAAAAACCTCCATATGAGAGGAGCACGGAGCTTCTTGTCGTCATTCACCAGAGAACGCCAATAGGATAGCTGGCGAAACTTTTATGAATCTATTTCAACATACGCGGGCGTAGCCCGAAAATGTTGACTTCATTCATTCAACGTCGCGGATACCTGCGAACCCACACTAAAGATTAACGACTCCAGCATCAGTCTCTAAAGATATGTACTGACCACTTCTATCATTGGTAATATTCATGCCCATTCTCGATGTATCTCTAATCGTTGGATATAAATATATCACCTGAAGGGGAGAAGTGTGTCGCATTATTCTACCCTAATACTGATTTTCATTCTATTTTTTCCATTTTTATTTTTATAAACCGTTTACTTCGAGTACCATAATCATTGTGGTATCAGTTCTGTGATTTTGTGCTTAGACTGCTAATATGGAAACAAAAATAAAATAAAAAAAGATTTTTTTACCATTTTAAACGTTTTTAAAATTTATTTTTGTTTAAAAAAAAAGTGTAAAATGCACTCAAATGTAAAAAAATAAGCTTTTCATCACTCGGAATATAAAACGTAGGTGCTCATTAGGTTTATTAGAAACGAGTTTAGAAGAGCCTTGTAGGTGAATAAGGATTCGCTCGCATTGTTATTATCGAAACCTAATAGGCACCCACGCTTATGTTAAATCTTTTTTCTTTTTATATATATTTTATTTCCAATGGTTAATCATATAATCGATTTTTCTTACTCGCTTAATTTTTGGCATTGAATCTGAAAAAAATCGAATCTAAAAAAATGGTTTTTATTTTTTAAATAATAACTGGTTGTGAAACATAAAAAAGGTAAAGTTAAAAAATAGGGATGGACTTGGCTTGAACTACTTTCCTTCGACAACTTCCAAAGTGTCTAAATTCAAGAAGAATGGAACGATATCTATTGAGAATATTTAAAACAGAAGAACACACGAAGGAAGATGAGAATTAGCGTATGATAAAAAAACATAATAGCTTCAAGCGTACCAACTTCAAGCGAATACCGGCAATGGATTAAGCAAAGCATCATGCCAGGAGAAATTGCAATTCTTATTTGCATTTCAAGGGCAGATTTGAGCTTTTCCCGTTGGATAATATGCAGGAATACTTCTCAGCTTGGAAACCCGGGCAGAATTTCTACGCATTGGTGCCCGAGTTTGAAGCAGTGTAGTTAATATACGGCTCATCCGATTAAAATTCGGTATAAGTTGAATTGTAGTATATTTTATTCTGCTCAGAATACGTATGGTAAAAATCTTTGGCTCGGGGATATCTGTGCATCAATTCTTCTCGGGTATTCAGCAGCTGGAATGGCTCCATTACCAGTATTTCGAAGGCTCACCTTCAGGGATGAAGAGTCAACCCTGGTTGTAGAGACACTATCAGAGTCACTCCTCTCCCCTGAATATTGTAGCAGTTTGAAGCGACGGAACGTTGGATATGCAGACATTCACCCAGCTAGCAATCCGATAAAAATTTCTACATATAAGTACCCGTGTTTAAAATAGTGCCACGTCTCATCTCGTTACAATGCGGCCTAATTCAAAATATATCATCAAAATGTTGCACAATTCTTATGGTGATAAGCCGTCTTGTTTTTTAAAGATGAACGAGTGACTCTTCATCTCTGAAATTGGTAGCATGGTAAGCTATCGAAACGTTGGCGTTAAGGTCATTCACCCTGCTGACAACCCGAGAAGAATTGAAACACATAGGTGCCCGAGCCAAAATATTAATAAATCGAGATGAGAAAGGGTGCACATATTTCGGCACTCTCCGCGCACCCGTTATATTTGCGCTCTTCTAAATCTGAAACCAATCATTATCAACTTGAAATCATTAGCAGTACTAGATCATACCTTCATGAATGCCTACTGTATAAAGATTTGAATAAGTGACAAAGGAAATGTCTATAATTCACATAATGGTGAAATAACTACTCTCTGTTATGATTAAACATGAAAAAGAAGTGATGGCGTGAGGCAACATAATGAATTATAACACCTTAAAGTAAAGAATATAATGGGTTAAATTGTAAACCAATAATGATAAATAGGTAATTTAATGTTTCATCACCAAGATTTAATTTCCAGTGCTACTTTAAAAACATTATTCGCACCTAGTAGTATTTCCGTTGCTATATGACGCTACGAGTGGCCTACCTTTAAACAATCCCCCATCCCACTTCACCATTGTGCATCATTCTGCTGAACGAACTTGTGCTCCTCAGGTGGTTGACTAGCTTGATGGAATTTTCTTCGGTCGTCAACCCCGCTGAGGTGGTAGGTTATAACACACCACTATTGTAAGCGCGCATTAATGGTGGCCCGTCTGGTTAATATTTTGAGACAACTTTATCAGTCGAAATTCTGTTCTCACAATTCTTTCCCAGATCTTAAATTAAAAAAAATTATCGTTGCGAATGTTCAAATTATTATATGAATTCCATCTAACGTTTAATACAATGCATAAGCCGGTTACATAATATCTCCTTCAGTATATAGATTTTTTCATAGAAAATTTTCCGGGAATTTCCCGTCGCTCGAGCAAGCACAGAAAACAATAGAAAACACATTCAGATGGCACCACTTTTTCGATGTTATTTAATACGTAGGTGATACTGATATTGCGTAAAATTTACTAACGGAGGTATAGCAGCAAAAATTTGATTGATCCATGCGTAATAAAATTTAAACTCTGCTGCGATAATTTGCTGTTTGAGGTGACATCCAGCAGTGTTACTTAGAAAAATCTCAAATGTTTTCAACTATATAGACCAGCACTCGCGTAAGGAATTTAAATTTCCAACGGTCGCCCCCTAATTCCGTATTTTATTCCACCCAATAACATTTCTAGTGCCTGTACGGGCACTCTAGGTTCCAATTGGGCCATTCTAACACGCTCATTCTTTACTTGCTTCGTCGATGGAATCTTGCAAATGATTTTAAGCGACTTCCCATTGTCGTACACATGGTCCTTATAAATATAAGGGCCATAGTTGTACGTATCAGCTTGAAATTTCGCGCACATGCTTACTTCTGAATACAGTACAATATTCAATGATCAGAAATACTCCATTGTGCTCTAAATAATGAACTAAATGTCAATGGCAAAACATTTTAAATATGCTAAATTGATGAAGATTTTTATATTATTTCGCAAAAATTCATTTAACAGTTCTAGTTTAATCGATTATATAATTTACCACTGAGAAGTATAAAATATAAATTAATTAAAAAAAAGATTAATAACAAGATTTTTCCAAAAACAGTATGAAATACACTAAAAATAAAAAAATAAGCTTTTCATTAATTGGAGAATTATAAATTGGTGCTAATTAGGTATAGACAAAAATATTGTGTGCCAACCCTTACGCGCCACGGGCTCTTATTCACTAATTTTTCATAAACCTAATTAACACCCACTCTTTATTCTCCAAGTGATGTAAATTTAATTTTTTAAATCTAAACTTGAAGCTTGGAAGTGGTGCAAGGGCTCCTTATTAGCAATGAAAGATACTTCGTAACTTCTTAAACATATTTAAAAATTACATCCGATTTCGGCTGCTACACCATGAAGTACATAAATCTACCATGAATTGGATTTTTGTACTTGATAATGGCGTAAAAGCCGAAAGCGGACGTAATTTCTAAATAAATTGTGGAAGGAACGAAATGTCTTTCATTACCTTGCTATGCTTTTCTTTTTAATGCATTTTTTACTGATATTGTAAAAAGCGCGTTTTTTAAATCTTTTTTAATTTATATTTATTAGTCCCTGTGTTGCAGTACTTGTTATCGCGCATCGTTACTATTGCGCTGCCACCTGTCGATTGAGGATGAACGCCTCTTGCGCGGCATTTCCCTAGAGCCTCCGCGCGCGAGCCGATTAATCCACCCACCCGGATATGCAAATAGCCGAAATGCGTCCTTTCCTTAACGTCCGAATCCACCGCGCGCGTCGAGTGGCGCTGCTGCGCGTCACTCACATTTCACATCGCATTCACATTACGATCCGAGAGTGTGACATTTCCCATTTGTCTCTCTCCCTTCCGTTTCCTCTTTCCATTTGTTGCCCGGCAACGGTGACGACGGACCAACAAAGTCCTCTTCATTATCTTCTTGTATATATTTCGCATTTGGGTCTCGCACCAACGAATCCAACTCCCAAGTTCTTCCTCCTCAGCTAAGCAGAAAATCTACATCTACGTCCGCACAATTCCCGGTGAGCTAGCTATCGAGATGGCCATTGTAAATATTTGGATGTATCTTTAACGAGAAAATTCTACCTCTCTTCTTTCTCGGAAAAATCATCTCTGTATTTGAGATTCATGGAATGTTTCAAGCAAGTGAATCTATGCGCATAACAACTAAACTAGGCTTAAGGTAATGTAACCATGAATGTTAAATTTAAGACGAGGGTTAACTTGTTCACAAGAACTTTCAGAGGCGTAACTTTAGTGGGTGTAGTCATAATCTTATTAATTCATTATTTTCATGTAAATCTAGCCAGTAGCAAGTTTTCATATAAATGTAGCCAGTAGCAAGGTAGATAGTGACATATCTTGAGAGTGATACGAACCGGGGGCGGTATGGCCTGGTAGGCTGGTCGGTAATTGCCGAGGGTCCCGAGATTAGGGGGCCCCCACGTCAATATCAACGCTCGCGTCCATCGTGAAAAATATAATTAGGTGAAATATGTAATAAAATGGCTCAGATTACTTGAGCCAAAGTATTTTTTTGTAATTATGAAAATCTGCGTTTTGATTGGTTACTTCATTTACAGCATGCTAATAGTAAAAAGGTAATATAAAAAGAAATCAAATAAAAGTGTCAGAGGATGAAAGAGAATTTGATGCTTTTTTGAAAAGGTTTTTCGAGAATGTTATTTTAGAGTTTTTTTTTAATTTCAGTGCAGTTTCATGGGACAAATTCAATAAATAGAAAATATAACTGTAATGCATTATTAAGTTCTCACTGTGAAAATTCTCAAAAGTCAAAAGTGAAATTTTCACTTTTTACAGCATTTTTTGATTACGACGCTGCTATTTTTTTTATAACTTTTGTTCAGTTTTTAAGAGCCAGAATAGCGTTAAATACTTTTCCGGGTATAATATTTCAAAGTTTTTCGGGGGAGGACTCCCGCTTCCCCCGGTAGTTGATTGGCAGCAATGCGTCCTCATCTACATGTAAATGATACCCAGGAATGCTGTATGGTGTACGACAGGGGGTATTTTTCGTCAATATTCACTATGCTGCATCTAGGAGCTCCCACAATGACAAGTAAAATTTCATGGCGGGGGTACCTCATGCACCATTCATTCCGCTACCTGCGGCTGCATTTTAGACCCAGATTCGCATGCAACACAAGTGAGTTCACTCTTAAAATCTACCTACCGTGGGATTTTTTAGCACTGCTGGGAAAATTTTTCGATAGGCGGATTAAAAGGCAAATGAGTTGAGCGGTAAAGGTGCCGGTAAAATTCAAACAGCAGCATTTTAATAATGTTTATGTCATGTCATGTGGAATTAACAGGAATTTTGGAAAAGAAAGGTAATAGTGAGTTCGCTTAACATGGGGGTGATAAAATCAATAATAAAATTACGAAAAAAAATATTTTCCGCGGCTGCTATAAATACCTTTGAGCTTGGAGTCACTGTAGACGACGCACACCGGCACTTTTGAGAACTTTTACCACAGCAGCGACGTTCGCATTTGAAGGGCAAAGGAAAAAAATACCCAAGTAAAAAAAGTGTCGAAAGACAATTTTTTTAACATCGCGGTGAATTTCATTCTGTTTTGGTCCCTTCATCGTTCTCAAAAAGCCTGGTGGTATGTGTTATTATCTTCTAAATCCTTCCTCCCAATAGCAATCAACGGCGTAATATCCGATTCCACTGGCTGAAACACCATCACAATTTCCCTCAAACCATGTGCGTGGATTTGTAAGTTCATATATGGAAGCTGGTCGTAATTTTCTGTTGATAGAGGGGTTTCCGTGACTGCTTATCACTGATAGATACAAGATACTGAATTTGTTAACTATTCAGTCATATTAACTTAATATTCGCATAAATGCTATCGCTTATATAACCGAGTGAAATGATAGTACCTAACATTTTTATTTCAACAGGCACTTTTGTTACTGCTAAAATCGGCTTTTCTGCTGGAAAATTTTGTATAATTATTATTTAATCAACTGGAGGTAGTTATATCGACTGTATGTGTATATACAATACTATTTTCCAGTTTAACTCCAATCATGGCCTCTGATAGGATAATCCTAGTTGTAATATCATTTCTTGCTCGAAACACACCACGAACTTGTGACAACTTCCTCCTTTTTTTCTGGTAAGGCACTGAATTTGAGTGAGCGAGCATATAATGTGTTCATTTTATATTTTAGCAGCTTCATAGCAGCTGAATAAAACATCTGTTAATGGTCCAAGAAAACAAATTTCAGTCGTATTCCTGTCAATTTAAAGCCCAAAAACCAACCGTTAGGTTATAAATTCAAATTAATTGTATGTTAATTAAAATATCATATCACTTTCTAACAGGTATGAATAACAGTTACACACACACTTTTCAGCGAACAGCTATCAATCACTGCTGAGTGCAAGATAGATTGTCAGATCTATTTACATTGCATTGGTATAATAATTAAACCAAAAATTGAGACCAGGAGTCACTGTTTGCCACCGTCGGCCACTCTATTCAGTGATGCTACTATTTACAAGGATTTGAAACTAAAACATTCTGTATAGGCATGGGTTTACCATTTCTATTAGCCATCATCCTCACCATTATCATGAGGTAGTTATCCAGTCCTCTGTAGTCCTGTGTGCCTCTTTTTAGCCCGTCCTCCGTAGCCTCTTATCTAGACGATTATTTATTGTGCCTTTCTCTCCATCTCCACTTAGTTTGTCTCTTCTTTTCTTGACCTCTTCAGACCTGAAAGTGTGTTCCCCATTGAATATTTTTGCTTGCCGCATTTTTCTACAGAAATAGAACTGGAAGATATAAATCCGCTCAAATATAGTTATTGGAGTGATTATGACCAATTTTATCACCAATTATACGTAAAAATAATGCAAAAATTACAAGATGAGGGTTTCATGCTAGAAGAACAAAATTGCATGCATACCATTCATGTTATATAAGATCATGTTTAAGAAATCAAGTAAGATAGTATCAATTAATGGTACTCAACTTTTTTAATGACACTCATCGTAGAATATTTCCAAAACTGGAATCTTTTGTTATCAACCACGCTTGATATTCAAGAGAGAGGTAGAATACAGCTGAGTATGTTCCAGCGCAGTATATATTTAGAATACGATACATGAGCTCAAGCACTTGGAGATAGTTTTAGATCAGGAAACGATTTAAAAACAGATTTATCATATATGGTACACTAAAACTGAAGAGGTTAATAAATCGTCATTTTTTCTCCTCTTTTATCTCTTCTTCCCTTTTCTTCAACCATTAATCTAATATCTCATTCATCAAATCGATGGCTAAGTTCTAACAACACGTATCTCAAAAATAGTAAATTTTGAGTAGAGCAAAAAAACGGTTTATAATTTTGATTGTATACAATTTTAATTGAAATTAAAAACCAAAAATACATAAAACTGAAAAAGAAGCATACATTTGCAAAAAAGAGTTATTTTTTGCTTGAATTTTATTGTTTATTAACAGTATTAGCAGCATTAACTCAGACCGGCAAAATTTTGAGATACGTGTTGTTAGAACTTAGCTATCGAAATAGTCTCTTCTTAACATACGCTGAAGCCTGTTTTTATTTCTTGTTTTGATTGAATTCATTATTCCTATGAAGTTCCTTTTATGGTCAATACCTCTTTATTTCCTACAATGTGCACAATATTCCTTCGGCGCCCAATCCTCCTTCTTAATCTTCCATCATATTTCTTCTTCAATCTTCCTTCAATTTTCTTAATTCACAAAATCTTCCTTCTCACAAATGCATTATCATTTATCCAGCATATCCGTACCTATCTTGGACTTCTGTACGGTAATGGGTGAAGAGTGAAAAATTTTCCTCTTCTGTTCACTCGTTTCTATTCTGTACTGATTTCTTTTGCTGCCCTCATTTTGAATGAGATACGTTGCATAACTACCCTACTAATATTCAAATTTCTTCTCCACATCCAAATCTCAAACACCTCAATCCGCCTTATATGATTTTTCAACGCTTGAATGTCTCACTAACATAGAGAGTAAGACGTTTTTAAAACATTTTTCCAACCTTTTATTAAGCCCAATATCCATTTTTCAGCACAATAACATTCTTATTTCTGATAAATGGATGCTTGGCTATTGAAATTTTACTTCTAATTTCGTCTTTAAATGTTCTTTTCTTCTAGCTGGATATGCGCGTTCTCATAATGCGACGGATATTGTTAATTTCCACGACATAAGGGGCATTTAGCTTTTGAAATTCCGGTTTATGAGAACATAACGAAGACAAAAGTTTGGAAGACGGACAACTTTAAGTAATTCCTAAGGTAGCCGCTTTCAGATGCCAATGAACTTTGCGTTAATTTTTCCGCCTTTACTTAACTGCCTGAGTGATATCTTTGTGGGTTGTTATTAGTACCACATAATCTGCATAAAGTAAAATATTGTCATGCTTGATGGGTGTAAAGATTCCATTTAAATAAATTGTGAACAATAAAGGTCCCAGTGTAGATCCCTGAGGTACAACATATCGAGTGATAACTCTCAACATCATTTATCTTAACTGCTATTTTTCTGCTTAACAAATATTTCTAAACCATGATAAAGCATTTCATTTTATTCCAGATTTCTGAAGATCACGAATAAAATAAAATGTACTGTACTAAAATGGGTGGAGAAGTGACAAAATGTCCTCTGTTTCACTTATGTTTCCATTCCGCGCTGATTCTTTCCTGCAACCCTCATTTTGCATGGGGTGCGTTGCATAACGCAATGAGTGTGTGTTGGTAGATCCATCAATCTTTTCGCTTGGCCGAGCGAGAGGAAATAGGTCTCCGTCGTCGACCAATCCATCAGTCTGCTTCTTCCGCGTCAGATAGATATTGGCGGCTGCTGAATAATAATCGATCACTGAACGGATTGAAAGTGAAACTTCCCATCAGCCACCACACTCTCCTCCGAATTTCAAATTTCAGGATGACAAACAATGACGCGAGTGATATATTGAATATTCATATTTCCTCGTTATTAAATTTGATAAAAGATAAGAAAATAGCTGTAATTTTTCAAAATTGATGAACCGTTGATATTAAATTTGTATATAATAAGCCGGATGGAAGAATAGCGCAAAGAAGTCAAAATTCCAACCGCAATTTAGGGGATGAGAAGGAAATGGGTATTTTTTCTAAACAGAATTAGGTATGTACTTATTATGTAGTAGAAATTTTTATAAAAAAAATGAACAAATATTGGTGGCCAAAAGATACGAGTGAGTCTATATTCTCTACTGACATCGAGGTATCAAATATACTTCTCAACAGTGGCGTAGATAGGATTTTGAAATGGGGCGGGCTAACCGGAGATTTCGAGGCCCTTTCGTGGAGTGCTTGGAAAACACTTTAGGGCAAAGAGGGGTCTTCCCCGGAAAATTTAGGGTTTTTTGAAGTTGAAAACACGATAGTATTTCCAATAACGTTATTTTCTTCGTGATTTTTACAATTCCTACCCATTACTCAATATAATTAATAATAACTACCCAATTGTTTGGTGAATAATCGAATATGATTTTAATTATGGTATTGTGTCGGTAATGCAGATCTTAATTTTATGCTGGTTATTGTACCAAAATTTCATACTTTAGTGTTTTCTCTAAATGAAATTGGCACTTATTGTTTCAATGGTATCTTATTCTTATGGTAACAATTTAATGGATGTCGAGTTGATTGAAGTTAAATAAATATCAATCTTTCATACACTTTATGTTTCAAAGGACCTGTTGCCCTAGGATAATAATCTTATTCTGAGATATTAATCTTATCTAAGTATTTTTCGACTGTTTCGTCCAAGGTTGTGTGCATACCGTCAACTGGGGTAGCTTTGCCCCAAATTTTCATGATTTCTAGTAACCCAACAAACTAATATAATTTTAAAAGTAATAAACAAGTCTATAAAGGGGATGTAACTTCATTATAAGGCTGTTCATGAGCCTCTCACTATTTTAACAACTAGGATTGTTTTTAAATAAATTAAGGTCAAAGTTATCTCGAATTAGGATCAATTTGGCCCAAAATACCTCCTATTCTTTGGAACTAAAACTCAAACTAATTCAGGATCGAGGCTAGTTCTTCTGTCAGTCGACTAATGTGAGAACTGTCGATAACTCGAAGCAATGGCAAAATACAGAACTATTAACAGTTTCACGTCTCTGAGTCAAAGTTACCTGGAAAGGGCCAAATTTACCCCAGCTGACCGTGTTTAATTTGAAAATTATATTAATTATTATAGGCTTGGAGTATAGGTGAGAGAAATGAAATGAAAATGTTCGCGTTACGATATTTTCTTGTGTCTTCTTCAGGACTATGAATAATGATTACAATAAATTAACGCATGAAGGCAAGAACGATTTTTACAGTGATATTTTCTAGAATAAGAAAATATAAATATAAAAGAATACAATTGTAGATAAATGGAAAATAAAAAACAAGAATATTGACAAAATTTAAAAAATTTCTTTTACAATTATTTTTTCACAAAAATTTGACAATATTATTGTCTTGTCTTTTTTCATTTATGTACAATAGCATTCTTTTAATATTTTTATTTCTTTATCATAATAAAGTCATTTCAAAAATCGTTCATGCCTTCATGTATTAATTTATTGCAACCGTTATTCATAGCCCTGATGAAGAAATAAGAAAATGTCGAAATGTCATCAAACATTTCATTTCATTGAGCTATACTCCAAGACTATATTAATTACTATATCAATTGAGATCATGAAGAAGAAATCGATTTAAAAATTATGGTATGAATGTGATCGGAAATATTTTTATTTCTGATCGTCACGGGGTTGAATGCTGGCAGATGTGGAGCGATAACTTTCTGCTCCTTTCTCCTGCTGTGGCGCGGGGTGGAGTATGACTGCGGTCCAAGAAATGTCGATTTGATGGTGGATGCCGCGTTGATGAGACAGAGTTTTGGAGGAGGAGATGCTAATGGCGTGCGAGGCTTGGATGTGTGGAGGGGAGGTGCAAGTGGATCATTAAATGCCTCGTGCCCTCTGGAACGGGAAGTGCGTCAAAAAAGAAAACAGAAAACAGTCGATGATGAACGCGAAGGAAATACGTTTTCATTTCTAATCGCCATGGCAACTGAAAATGGGAAGCGTTTTCTAAAATGGGATGTGCACAAGTCAAAGGGATGCTATTTGATCGTCAAGTAGAACTTAATTCGATCCAAATCAATTAATCCCTTTGAGAGCAAGAATGGGAATAGAAAGAGATTTTTTTATTTTCCATTTACGAGTGTTTGGCGCGAAATGTCTTCCAAACCGAGATTTCCAACCGTGATACTCTTTCATCGGGAATCAGGTTGGTTCGGTTATTAGAGTGTTGGATATCCAACGGTTGGAGCCCAGTTTGGATGATGGTTTGGTTGGATCCCGATGATGGTGGATATTTTTCAGGTCCCCAATAGGTGCATGAGGCCTTTGCCTAGTGGGCACTTAAAGTTGAGCACTCAGTCCGTTGGGTGAGACGTTAACCCGCGGTTCCGTTGATGCCTTTCGTTGGATTAAGATACATAATTTTTAGGAGGTAATAACGTCGAGAGGAAATAGGGAATCCAGTTGCCCAAAGCTTATACTCCGGGTCTCAAAAAGTCTTTACGTGTCACTCGAGAACAATTATTACGCGTGAATATGTCATTATCGCTTCATGCCTCCAAGAAACAGCAAACTATGTCTAAATTTCTTCCCTTTGTAAGCAATGTGGCATGATTTTTCGTTTTTCAATTGCAAAATTTTTATTTTTTTCCGAAATGGCATATGGGGATGTTCCGAAAAAAACGAAGATAATTAGGGGAAATGAAATGAACACTATGATTCATTGATTGGTGGTGGATATGGTCTTAGGTCGTTCACCGGAATAGTTAAAATATAAATATCATCCTTTCTGAATAATCCCCGATGATGGATGATGCCTTGATTCAGATGATTTATTTGGCAGAAAACTTTTTACAAACCCCTTCCTCTTTCATTTCTATCTATCGTGCTCCCATCCTCTATAATTTTTTTCTGTGGTTCTTTTGGAATGACTGGTGACGATATGATATTTTATATTTTGTAATCAGCGTAAAAAAGTGAAATAAAAATATAAATTATTATTTTATACTTTAA
This sequence comes from Ischnura elegans, assembly GCF_921293095.1. Taxonomy (NCBI): domain Eukaryota; kingdom Metazoa; phylum Arthropoda; class Insecta; order Odonata; family Coenagrionidae; genus Ischnura; species Ischnura elegans. Next base: position 97,337,049 of record NC_060253.1, read on the forward strand.
ATTATCTAGTTAAATATTTCGAGAACATACTCGTATAAAATAATTTTATCACTTTCAATGCATCATATTTCATTACATATTAGTACTTTATGGATCTTTTAACATTTAAATTGTTTAAACTTTCAAAATATTTATACTGTTACCCATACATATTGCTAAAATTATGAAAATATGATGACGAGCTACACTCGTCATTGCACGATTTGGTATCGGAAATTCATGACGAGCTAGACTCGTCATTTCAGTGCAAGGAGTTAAAGAAAACTTAAAATTTACAAAATATGACGAAAGTAATGCAGAAACATGTAGGGATGCTCCAACCGCGCGGCCATCATTACTTGATGACGAACCAATTGAGTGAACGCGTGATAAATCCAGCGAAGAATCAGCCCGCTGTGGCTCCGTTCGAAATCCAAGCAGACAGAGCCACACTACAGCCCGTCGCCCTCTGAGCTCCTTTTTTCCGCATCTCCACTCGAGGCGTTTGACAAAGGCCCTTATCGAGAGAGGCGTCGCAACGCCCGCCGCGGAGAACAGAACTTGTAGCAACTCTGGAGAGCAACTCGGAAATCTTGGTGGGTGCTATTAGCGCAATCGCCGTGAGAGCCCGCCTCCACTTAATCTTCGGTTCCCTAACGGGGTATTTCAACTTCCCCAATTCCTCTTATTCGATTGCGGCTCAGCTCAATGATGTGGAATGCTGATAGGGCTCAAGAAAGTTGATTTTTACGCTCTATCTCATATAAAAAAATATGATGTTTGAGTTCATGCTATTTCTAATTTTCAAAGCATTGTTTCGAACTGACTGAAGTAGTAAGTCTATCTCATTATTGGATAGGTAAGCAATTAGTATTTTAAATTAGAAAGCTCTTTATTGCTCTAGAACTAATGTCCTTTAAGAAGCAAAATAATTTACGTTACGAAAATAGTAGCATCTCAAATATGTAAAAGATGTGATCGTTGTAGATGTTGTTGTAAATGATTGTTTCGACCTACCTGGAGTAGTTAGTTTATCCTAATATAGGATAGGCAATTAGTCTCTCTTAAATTTAGGAAGCTATTTTTTGCTCTAGAGTGTATGTCCTCTAAGACCAAAAACAATTTAAAGTACAGCAATAGAATTATCGCTTCAAGTCACTCTTCGTGAGCGATAAACCAAAGAAACAAGATAAGTAAAATAAACAGTTCCCTCACACGAGGTTCAAAAAAGAAAAACATCAAAAACCGTATTAACAAATTATAATATTCCATTTTAGTAACTATAAGTAATATTACAGCCCATCAGTTACCTAGCGATAAATCCCAGAGAGCTGAACTAATGAAGAAGAAGAAGTTATTGGAACAGCTTGAAGTTGCATAAATCATTCGCGTGAAGTATGCATTTTCAGCGCCTTAATTTATCAGCCAAATCAAGGAGATATATGTAAAATAGCATAGGTCCCAATACAAAACCTTTAGGAACGCCGGAGGTGACATCATTCCATTTGGATATTTTCCCTAGATAGAGTCTTTGAGAGCCTGGTGGCGCCCTATAAGCTAGTCGTGGAACCAGTTTAATTGGATATTGCCTATAACATTTCGTATTTTAACCTCATGGTTTCGTATTTTCACCGACTACTGATGTCACAAAAGAGGATCCTAAACTCAGCCTCTGAATGTGTAGTCACCCACCGCGCATTTAAATGGAGTTACAAATGTCGTCACTCGCGTCGCCGACGAACGAAGTGATCCGAGTTTCAAGTGAAATAAGGTATTTTTAGGGGTTCTAACAGATATTTATATACACATGATTATGTGATCTATCATATTCATAACTTTTCAATCCTATTTCTCGCAATTAAAAACGTTATAATGCAAAATATTGGAAAATAGTGTATCACATTACACTCATTACGGCGCCGCGGACATTTTTGAAAACAGATTAAAATGCGATCGAAGTGGCAATAGAAATCAGCCTTCTATGGGATGGCACTGGGCCTCTGGCCGCCAACCTTTGCCTTACTTTTGTCTTTTTCTTGCCAGAGAACGCAATACGTCCTTTTACATCCTTTAAATACTGGCAGAAGCTAAAAACATCATACTCTAGCGTTACAATAAATGATAATAATTTCATATTTCTTCATATAGAATATTAATGGAATCGAATACTTTCGATCTAATCGAATTATTACTCCAAACCATCAATTACAATATCCCTCAAATGGCAAATATAGAACTGTACTACGCACATAGGATTTAAATGTAATTCCTTTGCTTTGATTTCCATTATTTTTTCTTTTCTTCATACCATAAAGTTGTAAGAATGGATTTAAGAAATGTTCAGGTAATGAAATGAACCCTATGACTTATTGATAATGGGTAACTCAAAGGTGGTTCAAAGGAGCAGCTTTGCTAAAAAAATGTTAACGTCTCTCTTGAAATACCATTTTAAGAACATGGCTTCATTTACATGATTTATTAGACAGAAAAGTAGTTGTTCTTAACCTTGCAGAGGAGTTCTCGATGAAAGCCATTTTGCTCAAGAATACGCCATCCCTTCACATGCCCTTATTTTTCATATTGTTGGAGAGAGGCAGTTATGGCGATATTGGTAATAACATGGGGGTAGTCAGGTCCATATATCTTACTCTGTGGTGTACAATATCGAGGAGAACGCTTGGAGCAATGCAAAACCCACCTCTTCAACCCGCAAGACGCGATATAATGTTTGCTGTATACCTCGGCCAAGGCTCGAGTATGATAAGAACGTTAATCGATCGGGCCATCCCTCAATCGTTACTCCAGTCCATTAGAACTGGATTTTTCTCCTTATTAACAATTTTTTGAATAATATAAGCATATAAGATTTAAGCAGATTGTTTCACATGTGGTGTTTAATTTTTCTCTATTTTATACTCACTAATTCCGTATGAATAATGCATCAAACATCAGAGATCTTTTTATTTGGAGCCATAATGTACAAGAATTGTTGAAAATAAGTTGTTGTTTTTAATCAAGGGATGAAGTTTTTCTAAAGTTATGAATGTATTTTGATTCGGAGGATGCATAATTAACTCTCCCATGGATAAATTAATTTGTATTTACTTGCTCATTTGTACTAGAGCGGACATTATCCTAACTATCCTTCACCGGTGACTAAGTACACACGTTTTTGTACGTATTTTCTCCAATATTTCCTGAGCTAAAATGAGCTACAACCATATGCTACATTTATTTCTCGCAATAGTTGTTAAAAACCTGCAAGTTAAATTGCAAGTAATGTCAACAAGATTACTTAGAATATATTAACGAAGGCCTCTTCGCAAAAATTGTGTGCTTCGAAGATAATATGAGTATCGTTTTCATTAAATATCAAAGGTGGATCGTCAAAATTTTATGTTATTTCCCTAAAGAGATTTCAATTGATGAGAACGATAATGCGCGCAAAGGTATCCTTGCAATATGTCATAAAACAGGCAAAGCAGGATGCAAAAGAAGAAATAAGTAGGTGTGAAAAGATTAAATGATAGCAGAATTGAGTGGAGAGCTGCGTCAAATCAATCTTAGGATATTTGAACAGTGATGGTGAGGGTGATATCAATAAAACGAGGATAAGGGTGCATTAATGTATTTACAAATTATTTTTAAGGCGTCATAAATTAAAGGAAATTCTTTTCTTGATATCATTTAAAGGATTGATATTGCAGACATCTTGAAAACATCTTGTCTTCTACGGTTTGGTGACTGACTTGGTGAGTCTTTGATATGATTCGAAGTGGAATAATGGATGTCTCCCTTCTCTTCCCACTCCTCAGCCACTACCTATATTGCTTTCTCTTCTCCCGTCCGTTTATTTCCGTTTAAACGATCCCTCCTCCTGGATCCTGGGTCTTATTACCTTTTGATTGCCTCACTGAGGCTTTATTTAATCAGCCTTGTGAATAATACCTGTCGCCATCCATGAGCACCCTCCGTTCGCTCGTTAGACTCCGATAGCACCACTGCTCGCTTTAATATCCTGATCATTCTCCCATCCCTCTTCCCACCTCGGAATTTCTGCGTACGGATCGAGATGGTATTCCCGCGGTGAGCGCGAATATTCTGTTGGCGGGATAAGAGCTGCCGCTTACCGCTGCTTATGATTTACCGACACTTTGAGATATTCTGTTCACAGTTACCGGAGAACGTAGGCCTGTCTATGATGGATTTACCCTGGGTGAAAAACTAGCCTTGAAAAGTCAAACAATCCGGTATGGAAATAAACTTCAATCCTAAAAGCAGAGGATAATGATTTTCTTTATTTCTTATGGCTAGTTGAACAGTGGAGAAGTTTTTCAAATATTTATTAAGCATTAAAATAATGGGAAAAGTATTTTTTTAAGCAGGAAACAAAAATGGGCGGTGATAATTGTCTGAAACATTTAATCTTTGAGCATAATGAAAAGAAAGATATGTGCGAGTATCTATGATACAATTCCGAAATGTCACTCATTTAGAGATGAATCCTTTCAGAAAATTCGCATATAAACGCAAATTTTCGCCCAACCTTAATTGTGTCAATGTCCTTAGAAATCCGCAGTATAAAATGAAATGTCGAGAAGGCTGGACCCCCATGAAAAACAGTTTTCATAGAAACAACCCAAAAAATGATGATTGGTTTCCGGGTTAATGCCGCGTCGACTCATTTTTTTGCGGACGACAGTTTCGGGCGCGTTCCAGCTCCCGTCTTCGGGTCCAAATGATCTGCAGAGCTGCAATTCTTTATATATAAGGTAATTCAGGCCCACGATGATTTGCTCGGTTAGAATTCCAATGTTGCAAGAGCCGTTTGAATGATGAAGCTAAAGAATAGCCGTCCTCCCTATTGATGTTATTTTCATGATATTTGTTATGAGAATTTCTATCGCCCCCACTTATCAGCCGAGGAAAATAAGAGTCTCGACTTCCGGGCATTCCATCGCGTTGAGTTGTCCATAGGTGACGACAGTTTCTCCAGCCACCCTGCTGTCGTCTTCAGGACAGAAGTAGCGATGCATAAAATTTGGCCGTCTTATATAGTGACTTTGGGGATCAGAGGTTAGTTCTGATTGGTTGGATCTCATGTGAGCTCTGATTGGTCATTGATTTCGAAGACCCACTTCCATGTGTTGGCAAATGTGTGGTCGTCTTCTCTGTTGCAGTTCTCAGGATGCTTAGTTGTCTCTATAGCTTCTCGGGTTAGCCTAGGATAGTAACGGCTTTCATTACACAGGACTTTAGGCTTATCGAAATTCACAGTGTGACCAGGTTCCGACCACACGTGCTCCGAGACGGCGGAAAACCGGAACTGCTTTTTTATGCATCGCTACTTCTGACCTGAAGACGCCAGCAGGATGGCTGGAGAAACTGTCGTCACCTATGGACAACTCAACGCGGAGGAACGCCCGGAAGCCGAGACTCTTTATGAAGAAACGCCGCGGAAACCTCAGATCAAGCCTAGGGAAATATTTATTCTCTCTGGCGATGATTTTTGATTCTTGGAATAGAATGACGTGCCCAGGTTCCGACCATGAGTGCTCCGCAACCGCAGAAAGGCGAAAATTTTCCTTTCGGTTGCCTTGCGATGTTCATCTATTCTGCATTTGAGGGATCTAGATGTTTTCCCGATGTATGATTGACCATAAGAATACATTACTTCATACTTCTTCATAAATATCGGATGGGTGACAATCTTTTTCACTCCGGAGGAGGCCAAAGGTCTTCTTTAAGCTTTTGAATATCGTCAAAACGTCATGTTTGGCGAGAACTCTTGCGATTCCCTCTGAAGTTCCTGCGACGAGGGGCAAGAGAGCATGTGCCTTTGCCTGTAGCTGGTCTTTCAGTCTACAAGGCCACATCTTGTTTCTCATCTCCCTTACGCGTTATTTTCCAAATCGAATCAGCTCCCGATCTCATTCCATTAATAAGGAAGTTTCCGTAATAATTTCAACCCCAAAAATGTTTGCGTTGCCATAATTTGCCTTAACATTGTCTTTCCTATCTCTTCCTGAAGAATTACCTATTCCTACTGAAATAATTCTGTATAATCTGTATAATGAGGATCAAATAGGTCACTCAAGTAAGTAATGAGCAAATCCTAAGAAGGTACGGAGAGAAGAGAAGCCTCATGAAAACCTTGGCAAGAAGATGGAACAACCTTACAGGTCATATCCTTTGAGATATAATGCACTGATGAAGACAATCGTCGAGGGACAAGTAGATGGCAAGAACGGAAAAGGAAGACTTCGAATAAAATAGAAGATGGATGATGAAGATGGAAAGGATGTGAAAGAGAAGAAATACGTAGGCGTGAAGAGATTAGCTGACAGGAGAATTGGGAGGTGAGCTGCGTAACACCAATCTTAGGATTGTTAAAGAGTGATGATGATTCTGTACAATATAATCGGTAAATTCTGTATAACAATCCTTTATAGAACATTAATGCTGTTCTTACGAGGTCAAAATTCGTTCATAGAACAAAAACGGTGCCGCAGCCACAAACTGTAGCAAAATATGCGTGAAATGAAATGTCTAACCGTAGGCTGATCTTCGTAAACTGACACTCGTGTATAGCCTCTAGAGGTGTCAGGTGTGATAGCGTTGTGTTCCAAGAGATGCTCACGATGGGTTGGGAATAAGTAGCAATTTGTTTTCGAAGTCACAGCGCAAAGCCTGCTTATATCGAATATGTGACGAGGGAATCTCTTCGGCAGTGACAGCTTCGTGGGTTTCCGAATGGGAATGTGTGCTTGGCTTGAGAGTGCTGTCAGTGGCAAGGGCCGGAAATTGATCCATCGCGAATCCTCGCCTCGCCTTCGAAAATCAGGAGGAAATAGACGCTCCTCTCTCACACCATTCTCTCCTCAACCGCATCCGGCCACTCATACGCAGACCAGAGATGTTATCGGGATCAGTTTGTTGTGGTGGCGGAGTGTTGGCTTCCGTCCCTGTGGGTCTGGTTTCAAATCGCGTAGGAGCAAGATATTTCGGAGACGGCCCGATCCCTGCTTCAGTGCTTTGTGGAGGGCAATTCAGGGACAAAACTCCGTCCGTCGAATGGGACGCTAAACCATGGTCCCCTTGACCCCTTACTTTATGAGTAGGCTGCTGCCTACATCTGGTTTCTCTTCACCGTTACTTCCCTAAGGCTCAAAAGACCTTTTGGTCACCTACTTCAAATAGTATACCATACTCAGAGATTTATCATAGTACCTATCCGTGTTCGCTACAGTGGAATCGTTACCCCGTTTTTCTGATGCATGTGATATGGGCCAAAAAAGTTTCTCCACGACTAGAGTAGCGCCACATACACTTATGTCGCGCTACTCTAGTCGTCATTATCATTTTTATATGTTATTTTAAGTCTATGTCGGAGAAGATCGAAATTCTACTATTTGTAAGTTATACGCTCTAAGCCGAGAGATATGGGATCCACCGCTTAAGGAAAGCAAATTAAAAGTTAATTTTAAAGAAAAGATGAAAAATTGCATTTTCGGTATCCAACACTTAATTTTGAAAAGAAAGCAAATACACTTGTTTCTAGGATATCCTGCTACGTTAGCAAACTCATCGAAAACCCGTCGTGGAGTGATCGTATGTGAGCAAGAGAAAGTATTTTGGCGGAAAACTAATTTTTTATCCTTTACGGGCTGGAAAGTTGATTAAATAAATTACATAAGTCTACCCTTACATTCACGTGCGATACTGTGCTAAATTCCCGTCGTCGCCACGAGACCTAGGAATAAATTACTATGATAGAAGAAGCTAAATTTTTAACGAATCCAATTGTGACGCCACGATAATCGTGAGGAAATTTATTGTATTGCAAATCTATACATAAAAATATGAAGTATTGAGTTCAAAGTAATCGCTGAATTCTGCCATTTTCTCACACAGGGATAACTATTTTACGGACTTCACACTAACTTCATCACCATTTCGTCTGCCTACCATTCCCTTGATCTTTCAACGCTCTTCGGAACGTTCAAGTGGCAGCTTCGAAAAGCCGTATTCCATTGACTATTAATTATTTCATTCTTTTTACATTTATATTTGTTAAAGCTGCAGATTATATGTTTTGTACTCATTATGAAGGGCACATAGGCTTGATTTTATTTTTTTATTTTATTTAAAAAAAATTTTATTTTCAAACCACCGGATACAGCTCTTATTGGCCATTTTATACCGGGGTATTCAACATTTGTAACAGGTGAACGTACACGAACAACCCTGCCCTGTACCGGGGAAACCTACCCAAGCAGGATGCGAAACCACGACCTCTTGTTTGGCAGGCGAAGAAGTTACCCCGCCGCCACCGAGGCCGGCTATGATAGAAGATTTTGACTAATTAAATAAATAAATACGCTGGCAGCGTATTTTAAATGAGGAGATTTTCGAGGAGAAAAGGGCAAATAGTAAGTGCAATCATTACATTTCTTCTTCCAGGAGAATCGTCTTCACCGGCCCAACATCCGGCCACGCACACTGTCGAACAGTTGTCGCCTTCTATTGTCTTCTCGGCGTGTTTGCTCCAAACATTAGCGAGGAGGATTTAGACCGCTCGAGCCTTTTCCACTACACAAACAAGCACTCCCTTAAGAGGACACATCACTCCCTAACAACCAATCGTATTTTGCCTTTTTGCCCTGACGAACCCCTCTCGTTTAAAACTTACTTTAACGAAGTATTCTCGCGGTTAAATTAAGTAAACATGAAGCATTTTACGGAATCCCTCTATCGATATCCTCACCCACATTGGACTCCCATTTTCGATTTACAATAAGGGTTACTTCCTTTCATTTTTTGTACAACAGGGGCGGATTTAGGTCGTTGTTTGGGGGAGGAGAAGTTAATTAATTTCTGTGGCATCTTGGAGGTTTACAATACCTTTCAGCAATAATTCGTGTGTTGTAATAATGCCCAGACAAGTAGCTTTCCGTACTACCGTAGATGACGATAACAGAACTTAAAAAGAATCAAAATTTTTATCAAAAACTAAAACTCTGAAATCGTGTTTGGGGAATCCCGAAATCTTGTCAACTAGAAAGTTTACTCAGTTTTGAAGATGTGTCCAATAAATTCTGATGGTGGCTAAGTAAAGACTGAAGAGTACCACGCACGATTATTAATAATTTGCTTAAAATGACATCATATTTATTCTATAAAACTCCTTGTTCCAAGTTACTTATGATGACTACGTGCTTTGTGAAACATCAGTAAGAAAAGGATTGAGAAGGTTGCCTTCATTTTTCGAGCATAACTTTCGAATCTGAATACTTCTGCAATGTATAAAGATATGTTTTGAATGATAAACTTTAAAGAATAACCTAAAGTAGTTGTTTTTGAAAAGCAAGATGTAGTGATAACTGTGCGCCACTTTTTACTAACGGACTAAATTTTTTCGGTACTATTCACTTTATGTTATTGTGAAAAGTTGATTATCATAAAAAATACGTATTTTAAAATATTAAAGTAAAATGAATACATATTTTATCTATTTACAGCTCACAAAACTCAATAGGGTCAATAGCCTTCTGAATTGGAAGCTTATTCTGCTGCGCTCCAGGAACACAATCAAGTGTGTTCACTTTCAGGCTATCCTGTGCTAAAGACTGTATTCCGAGACACCTATTACAATCACTAATAAATGAGGCAAGAATTTTCCTGATATCTCTAACCTGTCAAATTTTTCGGAGAGAAATTTCCTTTTCCGTGCTTTGGTTTATTTTCGGGGTGTTTGGACAACTGTTCGGCACCTCCACCTTTTTTTCTTCTTGACGTCTTGCTCAGATCTTTGGATAAAAGTAATATTTATTTATATTTACTGATAAAAGTATTACTTAAATGCCTGACCTCAGGGGCGTTTCCCTGCGGAACCACACAGGGTTCCGTTTCCTTCAATCTGTCTGTGCGGGTAAAGTCCTCAAATAGCACCAACTACTGGCACCACAAATATGACAATAGAGGGTTCATCAGTGGTTTTCGGATGTGTTACCAACCACCCTGCATTAAAATTGGTTTTGAAAAGGCCACAACTTGCGTCGCTGATGGGCAGAATGTTCCGAATTTCACGCAGAGAAAGCGATAATTCGGCCTTTTAATAGAAATCTATATTTTTGATGATGTGGTTTATAAAATTCATCGCTTCAAAACATTGAAATGGGGTCTCTGGACCGCTGTGCGGCGCGGCGCCTCTTTCTTTTTTTCTGACGCTCATTGAGTTTCTGGGTATAAAAGTAATGTACTTGCAAACCCGGGTTCAAGGCTGTACATCCACGGAATCCTAGCAGGACTTCGATCGTCCGGACGAAGCAAGGGAGGATGGAGCTCCGTGGACGTTAATTAATGAATGGCTGACTAAGGCAGAAGATTAGGTGTGTAAGCAGGAGAGGGATCAGGGAGCATTGCGGTGCTGACTCGTCACTGTGCAATAGACGCCACCACGATCAGCATACAGCCCTCCTTCCTATCTAGGTTAATCGCGTGCCCATGGATAATATCATTGAGTAAGCATACCAGTCGTATTCAGAAAATAACGGGAACTAAGTTTTTAAATTTCTCGAGAGAACGACTGTCAATATTTTTATTATGTTGGCAAACATGGCGTGAAGTATGATTAAAATTTTTTCGCTGTTTTCATTGTTTTCTCAGTCCGCTTAGGTTAGACGTGTTTTTATAAGCTCGGAGAATTTCGGCGCACACTTCATAGCTTGTTCGTGAATTTTTTGTTACAAACAATCCTCTAACAATACCCCTATCAATCCCCTCTGACAATGCCCCTAAGCTTTCAAATTCGTTTTACACTAATAGTGTAAAACGAACTACCCAATAACTACCAAATAAAAATAACTACCCAATTATACCTTACTTTTCTGTATAATTTGGATCGCTCAGCTCTGAGTGGAGACGTTTGAAAACCCATTCAAACGTGCGGTGGGAGATGACACACTTGTAGGCCTACTAGTCAGAGCGAACAACCCTTAGCATTCAAAGTTCGGGCTTTTTGTCTTTGGATGTGGCGCAGTGCGCAGGCATTGGACAGCTAGTCGCATAATATTCTCAGCAGTCCACGCCATGGTGTCCACTATAGTCCGCAAAATTCCTCTGTTTCGATACCTAAACTGGCTAAAGCACTCGACCTGTAATCGGGAGATCCGGGTTCGAAGGTCAAGGCGAATGATTTTTTAAGTAAAAACTTCTTATTACGCGTTGAGCACTTTTGTAGATGGGTAAAAGAAATTAGACTCGCGACACCGTCACCGCTACTACATATACGTATAGAGCACTTTTGTAGATGGGTAAAAGACATTGGACATGCGACACCATCACCGCTACTACATATATGTATAATTGCGTATATTCTACATATACACAGTATACTCGCTATATACACAGTACTTGTGGAGGGGTACAAACCATTAGACTCGCATCACCGTCACCAGTCCACACTCGTGCAGGAGAGTATACTCGATACAAGAATAATGAAGGTTAGTACAATATAACTCAATTTCTTTATATACGTTCAATTTGAGTAGCTTATTCGAATGTTGTGCCATAAAATTAATTTATAAATGTGAAGTGTTTACAATTATATGTTGTAGAAATATAAAAAAGGAAACGCGTGGAGAAAAATTTTTGAAGTGCAAACGTCTTAGGCACTTTTTTCAGATTGGTAAAAAACTCTGAACTCGCGTGACCGTCACCTCAAAATCGTCACCGCCTCGCTGTTAACGAAGGAGAGGGAAATAAAGGGAGAAAGTTTGAATTTGCTCGTTCCTCATGTACGAAAATATATTCTGGAGCAGAAAGGATCCCCAATTTTAGTGTTGACAATAGTTAGTCGATTTTGTTCATATCAATACTAATAAAAAAATATTTTCTTGCATTTCGTCTATTAGCTTGGCTTTTCCGAATTTATATTCCTAATCCAGTTAGTACAATAGGATTTTTGTAAATTTTTTAACATCAATCCACGCCCAAAATTTTTTAAATAAAAAGTTTTTACTTCCAATGCCAGTCCCACGACTTCCATGTTTTATTTTATTTGGAATTTTCGCACACATTCGTGCTAATAAGCTAAGGAAAGCTCTTGGGCATGTCAATCGCGATGTGCTCTTCACTTGTCTCCATAAATGTGGCCATAGACATGTTATTTTGACATCTGACCGCTGTCATCGACTCCCGGGTGAAGTGTGTGGTGGCTGCATACGTACGAGAACAGGTGTTCTTAATGTAAACACTGCAATAGGGTGGAATTAAGCCTTTCCGCGAAAAATATCTATTTAGCAGAAATAAATGCGAAGGCATCTGTTTCTTCCTGTATGTATGCGCGGTACAATTCCACCACAAGGTTTTTACTATATTTTTAGCATGTTTTTTTCCAATTTAAAGGCAGAGTATGATTTCGTGAAAAAGGAATGCCTTCATTGCATTAAAATTGTGAGAAATTGGAACACCAAGTTGTGTTATATTATGCTAAAAAACGGGTACTGTTATATAGTGCCATTTTATTCAAGAAATACAAATGGTAAATGTTTTTCCAAGGGAAGGTAATCGACAGTAGAAAGAAACAGTCTCTCCCAACCTTTTCGCTTTTTATAATGCAATGCTTCTTGTAGGCGATAGAGATCTTTAAACTATGGCGGGGAACTTGTATTTTTGTATACTTGTATATGCCCTTATTAAAATTTTTCTTCGGAGGCGAATCAACTCTTCCCTATTATGGACTCACTTTTATTATTGCATGCTGAGGAAGAACTTAACTGCGGTGGGAGTTTTCGTAGTGGGCCCGAAACATTTTGTACAGCTGCCAAGTTTTTAACAATATTTCCTCATGGCGTGAAGATAATATGATTCGACCGAATGGTGAAGAAATTCTGAGAAGACTGAGAGAAAAGAGAAGTTTGCTGAAAACCCTTAAAAGAAGGAATCGGACACGTATAAATGAATGCAAACGTTTCGGTTCGTTTAAATAATTGCGTCTGAAGTCCAGAGTAATATTTTATGTTTTCTATACGTATGATTTATATATTGTTTGACAATATTACGCTCATGGTCGCAAGGACAATTGACAAAGAGTTTTAGGAGTAATATAATAAAAAATGCAAGAAATATCAATTTCCAGTACAAGAATTCATTCAATATCAACCAAATTTAGGCACAACAAAAAGGCAGTAAATCGTTCTTTGAACAATATTTCCTTCTTATTGTGGTTCAAGTTCAAGTACGAGTGTTTCATTCTGCGTTGTCGTTTCGATTCCGTTCCATTCATCTGCGATTATCATGCTTTCCCGAAAAGGTCCGAATATACCTCAGTCTCTTCCCGCACCCTCTGACGCCGGAATACATTCCGATTTCAAGAATCGGTGCACTCAACATAAAAGCATTCCATTAGAGGCGACTGCCGCGGCGTAACCTCTTTCTCTTGAAGTGATATTCGGGAAGCTTAATATTTCTCTCCCATTGTATCATTTTTTCATCTTCCTTGATATCTTTTGCGGGCTGTGCACTAATTATAGCTAGCTAAAAAATATTAAAAAGAGCGCTCAAAGTTTAAACGCAATAACCAAAACCATGGGCCAACATTAAAACATTGTTACCTCCATGTTACTGTGGGAAATGGAAGAATCCAGTGAAGGAAATTATATGATAATGGATATCTATTGAAATATTTACTCTCCGCTTTCCAAGATACCCTAAATAAATCTTTGAAGAGCGAGGTGCGTAGGAGAAAGGAACTGGCCCCCAATTTTGAAATGCGTGAAATTCTTGTGACTCTCTTATCAAGTCTGGAGTAAGCTTGGCCGTCAACTATTCAAGATAATCTTCAGGTCGAATCACTGATTGAATGGTTTATCCTTCTTTACGAGTGTCATATTTCATGGCAATAGAATGTCCTATGAATATTTATAGTATAGGAGCGTGGTGACCTAATTGGTGGAGCGCTTGACTGCCGATCATAGGGCCCCAGGTTCAAATCCCGGTAAATCTCAAGCAAAATTCTCGCAATGCCTCGGCTCAGTCAAAGAAACTTACCACAATACCCTGAATAATACGTTTATTACTTAAAATTTTGGCTAATTTCGGGAGAACTCTATCCTCGCCTATCCAAAACCAACCTGCGGATTGAATCACTAAATGTATACATAAAATGCAAGTGTTGTCGGAAATCAGCCAATCAGACCCGTCATGGATCACATGGCATTAGATTTGACTGTTTCGTCTTGATTTCATACTCGGAAGCCGAAAATTGCTCTTTTCTGAATTTACTTTGAGGCGTCTAGCAGCGATCTAAGGCGAGTAATTAACTCTGGAATAGACACTTTCCTTGTACTCCCATTGCTATCAACGTAGCAGTATTTCGACCGCACACCCCATATTTTCATTTCGCCATTCATTATAGCTTTTCTTGACTTATGGAAATGTAATTATAAATAAAAATAGGTTATTGAATATTAATTATTTTTATTATATTAAATAGGATCGTATTATTAAAAACATTCAAAGCACGCCTGCGTGAAGATGTTCACATCGTTCGAAAATCTCGTAAGGAAGACACTTTTGCGGATCACCCACGACCGATTACACATACATCTATATATTAACAAGTGATCCACCTCTAGGGTGCTTCGTAGTGGATGACCAATCACCAACATGAAGTATGCCAGAGGATTCCCAAATGCACACCACGAGTTACGGATATATATTACACATATTAGCAAAAACTACGTGCAGATTCATGCAAACTCAAAGCTTGTCAACGATTAGTGATTCCACACAAGATTAGAAGAATGGAAAAATAAAAACAAATAATAAGTTGAGCTGGCCAGTGATTGTTTTTGCCGAGAATGATACCTGTAGACTCCCAAATGACAGGACGGCGTGTGCACAAAAGCTCTAAGTGATTCCAAAGCCCTAGGATAGCTTGAAACGTATAGGCAAAATGCCCCATCAGAGAAGGTGCTACGTCATTGGTCTAAGGTGTGAAATACTTTTTTTCCCCCCACAAATATGAGAAAGGGAACCCAGCGTCGGCATTAGCCTGCTTTTAACGAAAGGCGCCAAGGGGGCCACGGCATAACGTCCTATCCGACGGACGGAGTGTTGCGCTTGAAATGTCCACCACACATCATTCAAGCAGGGATCGGGCAGTCTCTAAAAAGTCACTGCCACCGCTGGTGTTTAAACCCGAGCTTACTGGGTGGGAAGCCAGCACTTTAGTTAACGTTCATTTACTAAAGTGTACTTAGCATGTCTTGTATTGTTGCTCATATTACTCTGCACACCATCTCCAATATAAAAATTATTACTAAGGGAGCGATTGGTTTGAAGGTCGATTAAATAAAAACATAGCAATGAATTGGAATCAAGCACTAAAATAAAAATTAGCTTAACGGCTTTTCGAGCGGATGAAATAATTATGTCGACGGGACGCCATTTCAGAATAATTAATCGCAAACTGCCCAGCACGCCGTATTGAAATGGAGTGGCGTTTTTTATTAGCTGACTTGGTGTCTTACGTCTCCATTACATATTATATCTGCAGCTACGACAGCCAAATACCCTGCGAGCCACTTCTAGGTTGTGTGGCGGGAGTGATCAATCACCAGCATGCAGCATACAATAGGATTCCTACATGCACACCAAACGGTCAAAAAAGCGTTACGCATACTAACAAACTATACTTCCACACCCTTGCAAAGGCAAAACTTGCCAACAAGTCATTTAGATAATTATCCAATAAAGCTGAAATCCCAAAAAATGCTGTAAGAAAAAATAAAAATATTAAGAAACATGCATTGAGGAATACATAAGTTAGTAGGCTGGACATAAAGTCATCTAATCTATTTGTGAGTTCTATTGCTGCCGTTGCAGCCTCTTATTGATCGTGGAAAAAACGACATTATGAATATTTCTGTTCTACAGTCTCTCTCTCTTATTTTATTTATATGATATAATCTACCGCAGTATGTCGGCGTTCGTAATATATGGCTAACTTCGTCGGAAAATACACTGCTCTTGAATTTACATAACAGGTTTAGTCAATTATTCAGTCTACGGTATGACAAAGATTCCCATCCGAGTTTATCTAAGAGATCCGTAATACTATCAAGATTATGGTAACGAATTTACACGTACCTATCAGCTCTTCTCTGCATCCGTTCTAATTATGTTTTTAAGCCTATTTCATTATGATCCCAAAAATTGGAAGGGTATTTCAAACGGAATATAACATGGAAGAAGTAGCTAATTTCTCTCACTTTGTCGTCGCACTTTCCTAGTATTCTTTATATCCATGTTATCTTTCAGTCCAAGATGCCTCCTTCAATAATTTACGGTTTAGATAAAAAAATACGAATTAAAAGTGCATGAAGAACTTTTAAAAATTCTTGCGACACTGTACATTCCCACATTTTTGCGCTAATTTTTCTGTTTAATCGAAACCGATGGAACACCAGTTTCTGTGCAAATATTTTCTATGAACGCCATCGATGGTACTGGAATCTCACGATTAGGTCTTAGGTCTACGGGTATTTTATCGCTGATTTTTCCTATAATCCGGCTTTAAGATTCCTTTAGCTCCGCCACTGGTCGAGCGGAAGCAAGCAAAGATCGACGCGAGAGGGGGTGAGGAAGGGGGTGAGGTTGTTATGGAGTCGTAAAGTGGGCATTGTTGGAGTGGGGGCGGAGGATGAGGAGGCCGTAAAATAGTGTCCGGAGGCGTGGAGTGCATGCGTTGGCGAAATCCGGCGCCTGCGAGCGACCGCTGCGTCATGTCATGCGGTAGCTGGGATAATAATTTCGGTGCAGGCGGCAGCGGTTGGCCACTCGGAGATAGAAGTCCTAGCACGGTGGCACAAGGTTTCATCTACATCTACGAGAGGTATCGTGCAAGCCACCACCAAGTTGGGTGGCACGGGGCGATCCCACACCAGGCATGCAGCACTCATTCCAGCCTTAACATCATCGCTCCGTTTGCAGTTAGGATTTCCCATTCTAAATTCTTAATAAATTCAGTTAAACTACTGTGTTAAGCGCAACAATTTTTAATAAGTATTGCTGTTCGCCTCTCCATTCTGATATTTTTTGGTTTGACTTTCCCATTCAAACTACCTTATGCATTCAGTTAAACCGTCATATTTATTTTAACGATTTTCCGCCATATAAGAACTTCCGCTCACCAAAAATTTGGCTACACGGGACCGTCAGCACGAATATAAAATGCACGCCAGGCCCTGGGAACCAGCAGAGCCAGGGGCCCTGTAAGGAATTCCCGTTCACCCGTCCCGTCCACCAGTCCGCGTCGGCGCTGAAATACACATTGTGTAGGCGTAAAACAAAAAAAAAAAACAAATTATGTAGTTGGAAGCAAATGGGAGGCTGCTCCTTATTTATTTGGGAACAATAACATAGTACACGGCTTATACGTCCAAAAAATAATCGTAAACGAAGTCATGCTTTTAGATATAATGTGCCCAATAATTGTACATGCGCTATACAAATTTATGGAATGAAATCATGCGTGGAGAAATCACAAGGGTTGTTATCGATAACAATAAGTATTTAGTGTGTAAAATGTAAGTAAATCTAAGTTAATATTGGTCTTAAAGGAGTAGGGAGGTTAATAATACCAAGTAAATCTTTGAAGTTTTCATTCCATCGGTGGCTCGGTCTCCTCCCTCTAACTTTAGTTCATTCTAACTTCACTCCAAGAGAACTAGTGTAATCTTCAACTCAAGAGAAATTTCCAATGTCTCGTCTGCGTATGCATCCAAGATTGAAATGGAAAAAAGCATCACATATTCCCCCTCCAAAATTTCGGTGGCTTGAGAAAACCACAAATTGGTTGATCTAAATGTTAAAGAGTTGGCATAATTATTGTAGCATAAATAGAGATAAATAATTGTATTTCCTGTTTAAAACCATTGGATTTTAATATTGATTTTTTTCCTCAATTTCAGCATTTATTTGCATCGTAAATCAAAATTGAATGTCCTCTCCAAGAGCACATCATCGCTGAGGGAATCAACTGGAAGGTAAGATTTTCCGAACAGCTCTTAGATTTTTAAGATTATTTTTGGAAAGAGTTTTGTTCCGCTAAAATTGAGTTCCTTGGATCCATACAAAATGAAAATTCTGAGAATCGAGAATGGCTATATTAAAATGCTTTAGTTAAGAGGATACTGCGCGTTTTATTAAAGAAATTGCGTTCTATTTGAATTTTTACAATGGAAAAACGACTGCTGAAATGATGTGTAGTGGCAGCAGACGCATCATAGTAGAATTTCATGTCAGATTCGTTCAACTCTTGATAACCCGTATCTCAGTCCGTGCTCTTAACTTTAAAGAAGCCGCTGAACTCGGCAGCGGCAGAATGCTAAAAAATGAGTTATTCGTTAAAAACCAAAAAACCGTATTTTGGCCGACGGCTGAGAAACAGGCAGGAATACGGAATATCAGCGTCATCGTTTGAATAAATCCGGTTGTTTGCTTTCAGTTTCAGTGGAAATTTATCTCGACAAGAAGTATACAACAACTTTGAAGTTTTCACTCCATCGGTGGCTCGGTCTTTTCCCTCTAACTTTAGTTCACTCAAACTTCACTCCAAGAGAACTAGTGTAATTTTCACCATCAATTCAAGAGTAATTTTCAATCTCTCGCAAAAGTTCCCCAGGCGCTATTTAATTTAAAATGCTTAAAAAATGAGCGGAATATATAAATTCGGTCTATTTTTCTTCCTCAAATACCGTGGTGGCTCTGGGTTCAGGGTTTATGTGTCTCAGTGTGTAATGTCACCGCCTTAGATTATTTTAGAAAGGTATTATAATTTGGAATTCTTAGCCATGAATTGTCCTTCCCTCTACCTTCATTCAAGTCAAATAATTTCGCACCGCAGTTTTTTACGGGGCTGAAGTTAACTCTGAAGGCCATTTTACCCAGGGTAGAATTCCATTAATTTCTCATTAAGGCGTGGAATTTCGTAAATGCACTTACGAAATTAGAACAGTGGTCATTTTGCCATCTCTCGTCCGCGCATATGTTCTAGCAATTCATCAGTTTACACGACGAATTTTTGACTGCGCCTTCGCACACACTTTAGATTGCGTTAGTACATGCACCGCATAACACGGCCTTAATGGCCTCAGCTCTGAAGTGAAGTTGAGAAATGAGTGACGAAAGCCACCAAAACACCTCTTGTAATCCTTTGGATGACATTTTATCCCCTCTAGACGTAGCTTCACATTCCTTTCTTAATGAACTTCCTCTCGATTAATTATTCGGGAGTGTTAAAATATCCAGCAATCCAATATTATGGAAGGGACGCGGACGGCAGCAAAAGAATGTAGATCTGGAATTTAGGAAATGAGGTTCCTTGCGGATGTTATAATAAACCATTTAGCCCTCTATAGTCAATAAAATTCCACCGTGGAGAAGAAGTCTTGGTAGAGAAGTTATTGCGCTTTTCTTTTTCAACTCGAGCTTTCTCGGACCAGCTGAAGAAAATGGAGTGTGCAGAAGCAAAGATCTCTTGCCCTAGGTGTGTGATTTAACAAATTTAGAGCAATGGGAAATGGGAGCCAGGGGCTAGTGGGAGAAAAGAGATGTCTTGCGAGGAGGGCTTTCTATAAAAAGAAGAATCTCTTAACAGTTGAATGTGCAAGTATAGAATTTCGGGAAAAATTCATCGGAAGCTACACATGGAACATGTTTCTATACGGTGGCTAGGCTTGGACGCTGACAGGTGCAGATTCGTCAAGAGTGGAACCATTCAGTATGTGGTAAGAAAATAAGGGAGAATCGGGAACTTAGGGCACTGTGAGGATCCTGACTTAGTAGCGCGCGAATAAATGCTTGTAAAAAAAAGTATTTTTATGACAGCTTTTAATAGGATTATTGAAGCTGGAGCAAAATTCTCTGGAAAAAAGTTCTAATCGTTTACCCTCCCTCATTGGATATGAGGTTCAGTTTTGAGAGATTTGTTGATTGCGTCACTATCTTTTTGGGTGAGTCAAAAATGTCTGGTTAATTCTGCCTAGTGTTTCTCATAGGACAAAAAGTCGAGGATCATGGTCCGGATTTGTTTTCTCTCTGGGCGATCCATCAAAGGAAAATGGTATGGCACCGGCGTTTGCCCGCAAGTAGTTTGCTCCTTACAAACCATTTTGTGGCTCGAAAATCATAAGATCGAGGAAAGGAAGTTTACCATCCATCTCTACTTTCATAGTAAACTTGACTTTGCTGTTGATCCTAGCTGAGTGCGTCTAGAATTCATCAAGATTTTCGTCCCCGTGTGCCCACATTCCTGACATTCTGATGCCGTTCCTCTTCCACATTTTGATCGATGGCCGAGCGCTCAAATATTTGCCCAAATTACCGAAAGTGGGAGTTGCATCTCCGGTCCCATAGCGACGTACACTCCCCCAAATATCGTCAAGTTCACGAGCTGAAATGATATGATGCGACACTTTGCCATTATTTAAGGGTAGAGGTTATGAATAAATTGTAAAATAATAATGATAGTTAAGGACAGCTTATGGTGCCAAAATAAACAAGAAAATACTATGTGCGGATGTTCTTTCTATGATTTTGGCATGATTAAAAGGTAGTTTTGACGATATTTTACGGTAGCATTACTTAAATTTTTTGCGCACGTGATGAAAATTGGATTTGACTTCACATAATTCATATATTTTAGAACCACGCTAAGTTATTAGGTTATCAATAAACGAAAAATTAGATTAATGGATTGTCTATTGATTCTAGATACAACAATCATTTCTATTCATTTGTTTACCATACTCTCAAACGCTCAACTTTGGATCCATACCCTATGATCCCGGTATTTTATGAAAGCTCTCTCTAATGATTTCACTTGCCAATCCTTAGGCTTAACGTTAAACGCACAGTCAGACCTCTATGAATATTCTCCGTCTCTTTTCGCTGTTGATCCTCCTTTCCTCTCTTCCTTCTCAAATACCTTTTAAAGCCTTCGTCGCTCTCTCCTCGTTACTAAACTCCAGTGAAAAACTCTCCTCCAACCACTTGTTAGCTTTTCGCGCCCTTTAAATCCTCTCCTACGCCTCGCATATATGCATGTTTGATAGGGAAGGCCGGAAAATATCGTTGTAAATCTAAATTTTTAAATTTGTATATAAAAAATATCATCATCACTATGGTCAACAATCCTAAGATTGAATTCACACAGCTCTTCACTTAATTATCACATCAGCCCATCATTTCACACCTACGTATTTCTTCTCTTTCACATCCTTCTTTACCTGTTCTATATATTTTGTTCGGGGTCTTCCTTTTCCGTTCTTGCCACCCACTTGTCCGTCGACAGTTGTCTTCTTCAGGCCAGCATGTCTCAAAATGTGGCCTATAAGGTTGTTCCGTCATCTTATTTAGGTTTTCATGAGGCTTCTCTTTTATCACACTCTTCTGTAATAAAAAATATGCATAAATTTAAAATCGTTAAGTTGATAAGGATTGATAAGGATAATAGTAATTTTTCCGACGAGTAAATGGGTGCAATATTTATTAGTATTCCTTTGTTATAAATACGTATTCACCATTATTCCTCCTTTATTGATACAATATTTCATTTTATTTATCGTCTAGGACGCAGCATTTATCCGTATTTCTCCTATATTCAACATAGAGTATGGAATACGAACAGTTTAGCAGTATCAGAGCCATCACATTCATGGAATATTTCATCGTATTTCTCTCCTCCACTTCCTTCAAGCTCGACCCTGTCGCAGTGTTGAAAGATTTTGATAAACAGTGAAAAAAAAGTTGACGTAGAATATTTACCCCTGTCGCATACAATTTTTATATGCCATCTGAATTTTATACATCGCTCTCCGCCATCGTAGCATTCATTAACTTCTTTCATACTTGAAAATCGTATTTAATGTGTAATGACGAATCTATAATTGTTCATCGGAGAATATTCGGTCAGTGCGTTCTATTTAGAAGAATATTTCAATTGCTATTGCATTTTTTTTTGTACTCGATAAACCAGATGGCATTCTCTTCGCCACAGTACAAGAATCCTGGACGAATCAGAGTCCAACAGACATATTATTTTACATGTTTATAGATTTCATGGGTTACAAAATTTCTTCTAAAAAAAACATCGTCCTGATATAAAATTGACAGAAATAACATTCTTCAACATCCTATAGGTAAGCCGATCACCTCCATGATCGCTTCAAGTTAATCTGCTGAAAACAAAGTCCTTCAATGAATTCTGATAATTTATGAAATGGCACTTAGTATTTCAATTACACTATCATCATGTGAGTGCTTGATGGTAATCTGTCAGACCAAAATCGGACGACGTGTGCAAAAGTAAACATCAAGGAATACGCTGCGAATTTTCCCTACTGTGCGAGATTGAGGACGATCCGTACTGAAAACACTAACGAGGGTATCACGTAAAATCAGTAATGTGCGCCTTTACAATTATACGATCTACTGCAGTCTAGTTGCAGCACTAAGCGCGGAGCTTAGAGTCGAGGCTCTCTCATGATACTTTTTTCATCATTTATTTCACGCATACAACTGACGCACCATTCTTTTTATGGTTTGCTTCGATAATTTTATTTTTCTGTCTGATGATTTTTTCCCTGCATGATAAATACTGAATGATTGCAATGGGAACACCAAGAAATGCTTTTATTGAAATACTAAGGAATACAGTAGGAATATGGAGAAATACTGGAGGAATACTGATGGGTGGAATTCCTAAGTCTTTGTAGGAATACTTTTGAAAAACAAAATAGGTACGGAATGATGTTAAATACCGCAGGAATACAGTGACCATTTATCCCGGGTAAGCGCGTTCGATAACATCGAAGAAATCAGTATTTCTTACTATATGACGCATTTTCTCAATGAGCAATGCCATTAGCCACTTAACTGTTGTAAAATTGTTACTTATGGAGGTTTAGCCACTTTTTTTAGATTACCATGTTCTGAAGAAACTATTAGAATTTCTTCATATTTTTCCGAGACTATATACATTTTTGCAAAACTTTTTTATGACTGAGAGATAATTTAAATCTTAGCCATCAAGTAGAGGACGTTGGACATTAGGACATTGTCAACGGAGTGAACATAAGAAAATCGGTAAAAATTTGGAATCGGTCAAAAATGCATGCATATTCGAAATATATTCGTGTATAAAATATCTAAATATGTTACATATTAAAAGGAACCGCGGTCAATGAACGTGTTATCATTTCCATCATGAAAGTCTACGTGTTACATTCCAATCCCGAAAATGTTTGCTATAGCAATACAATTGAAGCCTATCAGTCGAAGGGCTGGATGAAAATGGAAGACCGTGTTGATGCATTCACGTTCCGACCTGTGGAAAAAAAATAAGAAAAAAAATTTACCCTCGGCATTTAGTTTTAAATCTTTAGCGTTTTCTTGACGGTTTTCCTTGAGAACAAAACGAATTTATCATTTACTATTAATGTGTGCACTTTTATGCTGCAATAAAAATTCATCACCCCCATGGCCCTTAATGGTGTTATTGCGTGAGCAGTAAATCCTCCTCCTCTTAAATTATCAGTATAAAAATCGATATAACCGGCCAAAATAGAGCACCACCATTTCCATAGCAAAATGATATTAGATCAAAAGAATCTTTTAACATAAAATGTGCATATATTCAGTCAAGGCCGTAGCCAGAAAATATTTTCGGGGGGGGGTTATAGAATAGTAGACAAACATAAAATTATTTTTATTAGATAAATAAAATAGCGTATACTGTTAAATAAACACATTTATTATAAACCCTTAAAGGAAAATACAAATATATTATTATAAAATTAACTTTAGCCTTCTAGATTTCTTTGTAGTGAAGAAAATTAATTAACTCCTCGGTGTCGATGTCAATTATGCGGTGGATGGACATCGAAGCCAAACCGCTTAGTCTTTCTTGGCCTGTAGAGTTTCTTAAATAAGTTTTGAGGCGTTTTAGAGGAGAGAAAGTCCTCTCAGGAGTACATGTGGAAATAGGCAGTGTTGCGAAGATCTTTAGAAGTTTGTGAATATTTGGAATCTCTAAGCCTATCGACTATTCCTTAATTCAATTCGAACACGACCCCGAAGTTTCGTTGCTTGCGTGGTTGGCGTAGTACGTGCTATCTAGTGGCATTTAGCAGTGAGTAGTGATACTACGTACTATTACCACTAGATGTTACTGCGCCGCTATATAAGATCGTCGTGTGAGCACCAAGCGAGCATAAATTAGGTAATATCTAATTTTTTTTCATTTCGAGGGGGATCAATCCCCGTTGATCCCCCCCTGGCTACGGCCTTTTATATACTATGCCTCAACCAAAAGCCTTGAGTGTCAGATATGGAGAAATCAAAGTCATGAAAAGAAGGCATTTTCTGATAAATAGGAGAGAAATCCAAACATTTTCCGCGCAAGTAAAATCCCTTTCTTACATGTGTACTAAGCACCAGGAAATTCATATTTTTTTAAATGCACTACGCTTATGTTAGTTTAACTTGCGTAGATCTCACCACGTATTAATCCCAGCAACGCATGGATTTCAGAAATCATGACGCTTTCCTTCATTGAATTCAGGATCCATGAATTTTTCTCTTATCCTTTGGTACCTATATCTACCGCTCCATTTTTTAGAAAATAACCACAGAAAAACCGGCAGAGTCTTCTGTAATTTCGAAAATTATGGGTGAAGACGAAATTTTCCTTGATATTTTAATCACTTGCGGCGCTATTGTAAAAAGCGACGGTGTAATTCAAAACTTAATGTTGCATCTTCAATCGTTTACTGCTCACAAAATCGTTAGGGTAGCGTGGATCCACACAGGATTGAAATATGGGGCATAAAAAACTATTTATTTGAAGAGAAGAAAATTAAGCAAGGCCAAATACTTGTTGCTTGGTAACGTATTTAAAATTTGAAAGGTGGCTCACGAGGCGAATGAAGACCGTGCTGAAACATCCTTCCAGATAATCACTTCTTTGCAGCATGGCCCTGAACTAAATACCAGCCATATATGGAAGTTTTTAATCAGCTGTCTCTTTTTGCAGTTATTAATGAAGAGAGTATTCATTTCTAATTAATTTTAGAGCACAAGTACTTGCTTTGCCTTCAAAATTTCTCGCAAACCAGTGTCGGCCCTTTCATAAGGAGTTCTCCTCTTTGCCTCAATTTCATATCTTTGAGTCTCTTTTGGGAACACATTTCCTTAGCTACCCTCGTTAAATACTCACGGCGTTCACCTCATTAAAAAGAAAACCGTCACCTCACTCTTCCCGAGGTGCCTTCCCACAGGTGAACGCGTGTTCCCAAATCGATCCTCAACAAGTGAACATACTAAAGATTCCACTCGTTCCGTTCATCATAGCCGTTTAACCTATTTGCCAGACAGTTTTCCTCAATCGGAAAGACGTTCGCCATACACTGTAGCACGTAATCTGGTTTATTCACTCTTATCACTCCCTCTTCTGCGCGCTTTTGGTGCCGTGGCCCGAATGTATAAAGTTCGTATCGGGTTTTCTAATTACCTTCGTTACCGTTGCGTCGAGGCGAGAGTCGCGGGCTCTTTAATTGGTGAGACGGCGTTCAGATGGCGTGAGCTCACCTCCCTTTCATCGCGAATTTTTGCCCGCGGCTGTGACGTCATCCGAAACAGTCGACGATTGCAGAGCGAGCACAATGGAAATGTTTCCGACGAAAGTCGCAACTCTTTCCTCTGGCCCATTAGTGCTGACTTCCCCTCGCAGGTGACGAGCGGCATTAAAAAAAATCTGATTTAGAGGCAAATAAGACTATCATTATGCCTACCTGCAGCTTGATAGAATGATGCCAAATGCCATGGCAAGAAGTGTCTAATTTCCGGCAGCATGAAAAGTAGAATCTTTCCCTATTCCTGGATTTCTCGATTTTTTAAATGTTAAATGAAATAGCATGTTGAATCTGCTCCAAGGTGTCTTTTTTAAAAGTTCCAGATTGTTTAAAATTTTTAGTCCTCAGAACCAACTTTAGCGAGTACAATAAATTTTGAGAAAAATTAGGTCAATTTTTGTTAGCATTCAGAACCCGCTTAAAAATGAAAATGCAATAAATATTAATTTTCTCTTGACTACTCTCAGTGCCACCGAAATTTCGGGGCACTAGCGCAAGTGCTAACGTATACTTAAGGATTTTGTTGCACGTTATGAAAAAAAACACAATTTGAAGTAACTATTTTAGATTTCAATGCAAAGTTCTTTGCTTTAATAGAAAGGAAATATTTCTTGTTTATAATATTCTAATACATTGGCTAAAGGATAAAACAGAATGTATTTAAACAAAACTTACTATAGTTTAAATCCGGTCTACGCTCGATTCATCGCCCTGTGGCATTTTTCACCAGTGTAGCAAGCCGATATATGAGCCAGTGGCATTACGAGGGTTGATTCCTAACAATAAATGAATCCCCTTTAATGGAAAAGCCTTACAGTACAAATTATGGTGGTATAGTAGCTGCTTGGAGGATGAATTTGAAACTAAAAAAGTTTTTCAAAGTGTTTCATCACTTCGAACGTGATTTTTGTAATATTGAAAGTGGACTGTAATGATGATGAATTAAAGCATCAACTATTACCAATAATGGAGTCACGACACAAAGTTGAACCTTGGGAGCGTATGCCATTTATCAAACGCGGGCTCATGCCGCAGGCAGCTTCCTTTGGCTTCATTTTAACTCTGGCGTTGCGATGTATTCTGCACCGCGCTCAGAGGAAGACTCACGAAAACACTAATTCATTCCCGTCCACGGAGTAAAAACAAACGAAAAACTAAAACCGAAAGTTTTGTGGCACCGCCTAATGGTAGGGCGGCTCAAACGGGCAATTAAAAAAAATAAAACACAGCTGAACAGTATAGAACGCGCTGTGTTGTTATTTACCGTTTAAAATAACCCAATTTTGAGCATTTATCTTGATGGAAAACTTACGGAAGTGAATGACTTTATAATGAACCAGAGTAAAGTAGGACATTTTGCCCAGGTATTATCCCAGGACAGATTCCCAGACATCCGCATTCGGGATGCAAATGTATTTATTATTTTGTATAGGTTTCATATTTTGTTTTTTTTTCTTTGTTTTTTTTCATTGTTTTGTTTTTCCATTTACTGAGCCTTGTTGTCGTATTTTTTTGTACCTCTGTCAATTGATTTTGTTGAATTGTTATGTAGTTGTAAAATATCTCATGGGCCAGAAAGATCCACGATAATTAATGAATTGAATTAAATTTTGGGCTGTAGATTAGTGTGAATAAATCGCATTCTACCTGTGTTTCCAAAGGAACGTTGGTTCCACGGCACTATACTTCCCTCGCAACGATTGATAGTATATGGCAATGACGGGCGGAGGGCCTCCGCTGACAGTTACTAGGATTCGCGATCATCTCAATTTACACACTACCCCGCAGGCCACCTCAATAGGCGTGTGTCACAATTCCAACTGTTAACAAATACAATGGAAATGTTCTAACTAAGTTCCGCCTTGCATGTTATTAATAAAGTCTTTTGTTGATCGGGGAAAATTGAATTCCAATATCTATCCGTTTGGCAAAATATCTCTCTAATTTATCGTTTCTTTCGAGCCTGGAAATATACTGAGGTTCTAATATGATATTCTCCGTGTCCATCTTAAAGTTATCTATTCACAATTGATCAAGCGATCTAACCCTAGCGTGCAGCCTCCGAGTCTCTAGCGGCACCTAGCCTAATTTATTTTAGGATCTGTTTAACGCTTTCTGTTTGCCCGTAGCTGTTATTGACGAATCCGACAGCTTTCCTTTATATTTCATTCAGTTTTACGGATTAAGTCGTTTCCCGTAAGCTCACTGCATCACAGTAGACTGCTGCGTTCAGGGTGGAGAGCGCGGCGTGTTCCATGTGAATGTATTTTATTCCACGCTAAATTTTGCATGGACTTAAAACCTAGTGAATTTTGATCCTATTTTCCTGTAACTAAATGTTTGTCCCTGAGAGTGAGTTATTTTGTCCATTAGAGACATCTTGTGTCTACTGTTAGTGGAGCTTTCAAATGATTTCCATTTGCTAAATAACTGACATGCTGGTTTTTTGGTTATCGTTTTGAATTACCAAAGCAAATTTTTAGTGTTTGAAATTTTAAATCCAAGAAAATAATTTTAAAATTCTCCCAAATCGATAATTAGTGTTCTATATATATTTCCAAGTGTATTATCTAGTAGGTAGTATTTCAAATTTTACGATCACGATAAGGTGATTTTCTAGGCTCTTTGTTACATAAGTGCGGAAGTGAATCATGAGACCACGATTTGATGGTGTCAGCAATTTAGGAGTTACCATGTTTTCATGGGGCAAAATGTTTTCATAGGATAGATATTGATATACCTTAATTCAGAAAAAATACGTACCAATCTGGTTATGTTACACAGAACATAGTGACAATATAAACTCAGGCATAATGGGGGAGATTTAACATTTGTATAGGATCATGAGTGTTTTATTATTCTGCACTTCCGTGATGCAGCATAATTAAGCATCAGTGTTGGCTGTAATGGTGAAGTTAACTATTTGCCTATGATCGTAAATTTTCAGAGCGCATCCCGCGTTTCTGATTGCTACTGATAAATTCTGCTCATTTGCATCTTATTTATTTTCATCTATAAATTTTGTTGCTCTCATTCAATAATATAATTTTAATGGTCCATAAAATACAGCTTATCGCTAATGAAATTCCCATTGGAGATTTCAAATAGGTTCTATTTTTATGGGAACCGACTCTTCTCTAGAGAGAAATACACGGACAGCAGATAAAAAGTATGACTAATTAAGTGAGTGCTATGCAAAATGAAAAATGATCTTCTCAATATCTCAAATAAAATGTAAGTTGATTCTCTGAATAGAATTTAGTGTTATAACGATTGGTAAAACGATGGAATAGCGAGTGTGTATCAGGACAAATTGTTGTCTAACCTTGGCTCCGATCGCCTTCTATTCCCTTGTTTGGCGGTCAAGTGCCACTTGATTATTCAACTGTTGCCAATCTGGCGTTAGTTGTACTTTTTTGGTTTGCTAACGCCTTCAACACGGGTTGCATCCAGGCATTGCTGTTGGCAAAGCCTGTTTCCGTTGAAATCCTTCTGTTTCAATTCAATAGGGTGGTTTCCAATTATTTTTTTATTGCCTAAATCGAAAGATTATGACTTCTGGAGTACACATTTCACACTTTTAGATTTTTAAATTACGATATCTATTTATCGCGATTAAATGAAAAGTGAAAATTTTCAAGCGCGCGAAAACGCGACGGCTAAGTATGAATGCCGGGAAAACTCCGTGTGACGTCGTTCTGGTTCCCGCTGCCGCAAATGAGGTGACCTTGGGGCGAGGCTTTGAGCGCTGATGCGACGCAGGATGCTAGCAGGTAGCATTGTACCCTGCTAGCAGGTGGCAATTGGCTCAAATAAGGGTTATTAATACCTTATCAAACGAAGGAAACTCTCCGACCATAGGCAGTTTTAATAGGTGATTATTAAGAGATGTTTCCCTGAGCTCTGTGTCTCATGCATGCATTGGTAATCTCAGACGATGTAAAACTCCTATCTACTCGTATCGAAACTACGTCCCTGAGACGTTACGTGGAGTGGCATCGCATGGGCGCCAATCTGCCCTTTTCTCAAATGCGGTTAAAATTGACCATTGCCATTCATCTTAACTGGGATTTCTAAAACCAAATAATTTGTATATTTTGAATACACTAATGGTGGGTAACGAATCTCAATCAATGGCTTTCGTTTTCTTTGATGAATGAAACTACCCTATTTTGATAGCTTTCTCCATAATCCTATCCCAAAATTTTGAGAATCATAACAAGATATTGGCAACGTATAATCAGATAGTGGGGTCACGCGCTTTTGTGTAGTGGCCGGCGCGAAAATATGATTAGTATATTTACTCTCAATTACATTACACTTTGTATCCAGAATTCCCAGTCTTACGCCAGTAACCGTGAGACTTTTATCCTTCACTCATACACTGACGAATCCTAAATCGATTTGGTCAGTGGCGGTCATCAAAGCAATAAATAGGAGCCCTTTTCATTTATATTTCTTCACGCCTACAAAAACAATGAACCGATTAGAACGGAACAGCGATTTAACCTTGCGCTTGTAGTGTATTCACAATATAAAAATTATTTCGTTTTAGAAGTCCCAGTTTAGACGAATGGCAATGGTCCATTTTAACCGCATTCGAAAAAAGGCCAGATTGGGTCCCATGCAACGCCACTCCACGTAACGTCACAGCGACGTAGTTTCTATACGAGTAGATAGGAGTTTTACATCATCTGAGATTACCTATGCATGCATGAGGCACAGAGCTCAGGGAAACATGTCTTAATAATCACCTATTAAAACTGCCTATGGTCGGAGAGCTTCCTTCATTTGATAAGGTATTAATAATCCTTATTTAAGCCAAGCGCCACCTACTAGTAGGGTATTCTGCTACCTGCTAGCAGCCTACATCGCAGCGGCTCACATATCCTCGCCCAAAGTTCACCTCACACCGCGGTAACCCGAACCAGAATGACGTCACACCGGCTTTTCCTTGCATCCATAATTAGCCGTCGCGTTTTCGCGCGCTTAAATTTTTCACTTTTCATTTAATCGCGAAAAATAGATATCTTCTTTCAAAAATCTAAGAGCTTGAAATGCGTACTCCAGGAGTAATAATCTTTCGATTTAGGCAATAAAAGAATAATAGGAAACCACCCTATTATAGGGTAACGGTCACACAGTTACTCACCCACAATCAGCGATTGACCCTAATTTTTGTTCTAATGGTAGTGGCAACCTTGGAAGAAGCAACAGGCATGTGAATTTCACACATTTAGGGTTGGGAGATTTGAAAAGGGAAATGAACCTATGATCCCTCGATTAACAACCATGCGCTTTACCCACTAGGCTAAGCGTCTTCAACCCGCGGCCCCCGGGCCGCATGCGGCCCGCCGCGCCGGCTAATATCTTGTGGCCCTTAGAGACTAAAGAAAATATTGTATCGCGAGCCAAATTCGACACACCAGCCAAAAATAAACACTGTAAAAATGCGCATTAATTGAATGAACTATTTAATCAATAAAGATAATCACACTTTGATATTACATTAGATTCCGTTTAATGGGTCCACCGGTTACTTGGGGCAGCCGCTTAATTGGGGCAGATCTTGAAGAATAGGACCCAATAGAGGAATATCCCAGAGTATTCTCCGCTTAATTGGGACAGAATGCCGCTTTATTGGGCCATGAGTCGGCGACATAGACTCTATACTCGCGACGACATAAATTTTTTTTTTTCAGAATACTATTTTTTATATTTTCCTCCTTTGATTTACTCTTATTTTCACAAATGTTCCTATTCTTGCCCTATTTTGAAAGCTCTTGTTGTTATAGTATCCGCAAGAGGATCGGACTTTTCTTTAATAGGACTAAGTAAAAGACATTCATTCAGCGTCCGAGGCTGTGAAAAATATTTTTAACGAAAATGTTATAACTCTTAAAAATGATACCTAATAAATGAACTAAACTCGCTGATTTATTAGTAAAATTAATAGTTTAACAAACTTATGTTGCATTATAAACATTCTTTAGTCTTCTTTCTACCATTTAAAAGTTTTTTATCCCATACACAAGAGAGTTCGCCTAATTGGGGCAGCCGCTTAGTTGGGGCAAAGTGCACAAGTCCCGATATGTCCCAATTAACCGGAATCTACTGTATATGTTTTTTTATTTTGTTGGTGTGGTGGTAAAGTGACGTGGAGCTTTTCGGCCCTCCCGACGATGTGAAATCGATTTTTGGACCTTGCATCAAAAAAGGTTAGGCTACCACGCTACATATAGGATAACTACACCAGGCCATATTGATTTCTGCATTCTCTTCGGGTTTTCACCGCGTCCGTTGGGTTTTGGCGACACCAGGCCATATTGCTTGACTATAGGAGGGAAGGATCAGCTTCACCCCAAAAGAGGAATTCTATTTCTTCATTCGGTTTCACGATGGCGACGACCTAAAAAAAAGGGTCATTTCCGTTTACATTGGGACTATTGTGCCGGTTCCGCTGGAGAATGTTTTGGGAATAAAACATTCCACTCTCAAGGAATTCTCAGAAATACTTTCAGTTTTTTTTGCCCGCAATCTATTTCTGAGCTCCAGATAAAGCAGTGATCATCCAATGCTTGAATTTCAACGCTTTGTCGCGTATCTAGCTTTAGAATGCGAAATCATGAGACGCCATTCAAGAGGTAGGAATTGCGTTTCATGCCAGAATTGTCTCATTAATTTCTGTATTTAGAATAACTGTTGAGTGTAATTGTATGTGTGTTAGAGTGCAAAATCAGGGTATGTCTTTCTAGAAGTTGTAATTAACTTTTTTTGCCTACATATTCTCATAAAATTCTGTACTTATGGTCAACTGTTCAGTGTGCTTAGCTCTTTCGAGGATATTTTATCGTGTCGCATATTTGGAGGTATTATAAGTATTGAAGGAATTCTTGTAATTATATAACCTCTTGAATTTATTTCATAAGAGCGATAAATGAGTAATTATATTTCATAAATAATAATTTAAACTAATATTTCTCAAGAAAGTTTTATTTTAGTTCACCGAAGAACGACGAAGATAAAATAGAGCGACCGATTAAATAATGAAGAAGTGCTAAGAATAGAAGTCTTCTAAAGACCCTGAGGAAATGACAGGACATCTTAATGTGCCACAGAGGCACGACGGGTTGATGAAGACATTGGCCTAAGGAGAGGTGGGCGGGAAGAAGGTCCAGGGACGGCCCCGCATGAGTTGCGTAGGACAGTTTATGAACGCGTAAAAGAGAAGAAATACGTCAGCATTAAAAGGCTAATGGGTTGGAGAGCGCAATGGAGATCTGTGTCAAACAACCTAATGATTGTTGATAATGATGAACAGAAATTTATATTTGTAATTGTAAAATAAATCGCATTCATTACTTTTTGATGCAAAACTCTTACAAATATTGAGAATAAACCCTCTAATCTCTGAACTGAACGCCGCACTATGCACATTTTTGGAAATCGAGGAAAATGCGCCCTTTGACGATAATGCCTCATAAATGCAACATAAACCTACCAGAAGTATTGCTGCCTTACATGTGTAGCCCCTTTATTTATCTCGTATCGAAGGGACCATATATCAAAGCCTGACGTATCAGACGTCGGCAATGCGCTTCACGTGTGTAGCGCGTCGCCAGTGCAGGCTCCGAAGAAGCATTGATTGAGTGTGATCAGGAGCGAGGCCTTCGGCCTTGACCAAGGGAAGCGGAAGTTGCCGATAGGAGTGCTACTAGCACAGCATTGCCTCGGGACCGGAAACAGGAAACGTGCATTCTGAGCAGACGCCATTCAGGAGACTCCCTAGTGTCAAACGCCATTGCAATGCGGTCGCTATGGTCTGCACTTGACGGAAAGATCCTGAGTATTTAGTCGATATTCTATGACGGCTACATCAAAGAAAATACTACATGTAACCTTGCGGAGCTGTAACGAACAGAATTTTTGTATTGATTTACGCTCTTTAAACGAAGTGTTCATGACGCATACTCTGCAAACTTATTTATGTACAATAATTTGGGTTACAAAAGCTAAAATACTTTGATTGGGACTTGAAGTATCCATGAAAACATATATATCAACAGCATATGATAATTTCCACACTTTAATGTATAACTCCAGTACAGAGCATGGTTTCGACATTTATGTCATTTTCAAACTATAGTTTAGGAGCTAGGTATAGTAGTTTCATCAAGTGCCGAAACCATAGTCGGTCCATAGTGCGGAAATTACCGTTAACATACCAAAACAAAAATAATTATAACAGAGACACCGGATTGAGAATTAGCAATACATGGAACCCGGTTGGTGGCGCAGCGAGGGGGGGGGGTTTGGGGGATAACCCCCCCAGAGCTCAGAGAAATTTTTAAGTTTAATTCATCTTACTTAATTGGATTGATATTACTAATATAATAGTGTAAGGATCAATAAAATATCCCTCAGAAAGTCGTAAAACTCACCATTTTGAACTGTTCATCTTAAAATTCCACAAATTATAAGTCTCGCACCTACCGCTTATCCTGGTGGGTATTCCATACCCCCACACACCCCGGTATTAGTTGCACCTAAACCCCCCCCCCAGCCTTAATTCCTAGCTGCACCCGTGAACCCGGTCATCTACAACACATCTTCATCTTCTTCCTCCAGTCCTCACTCCTCACCCCCTCCGCCCACCTCTCTCACCTGAAATAAAAAGGCAGCAGAACTAAACTCCAGAGATCTTCCAATGAATCGTTCAATGAGCCATTCATTGCTCAAGGCAGTAATGATAACACGACGTAAATAGACAGATCCGGTTGAAGTGAGCCCTTCAAGTGCACCGTAGGCCACTCACCGTAGGTCACTCATTGAATTTCTAAATGATTCCCGTGTTTGGCTATTTCTTTGACGTGATTCGAGTTTGAGCCAAAATTCGGAGGTGCAGAATAACTGAACTCGAATCAGGATCCCCCAAACGAAAAGATCAGTGCTGCATATTTGCGCTTCCTTTGCCAGTAGAAAAGAATTGAATAAAAAATTAGAAAAAAATTATGTTTCCTCATAGTAATATTCAATGTTTTCAACCACAAGAAATAAAAAAGGTAAGAAATTGACTATGTAAAATTTATGTGGAGATATGCATCTTGGTTCCTGGCACTATGCAGTTCTGGCATCCTCTAGCAAATGTAGGCGTATCAACAGTTTCATGAAATTATGCAAAAAAATGAGAGCTAAGAGCATAGATTATTTTGTCCACCTAAACTACTGCCTTTGAAAATAAAAAAGAGAGAAGTGCTCGTTGGCAGCCAGCAATGGTGTGGGTGAAATCGGTTGACTTATTCTTGGTTCTAGTCCAGGTCAAGGTCAATAAGTTTTACTCCGCGAAAATTTCTTTCTCTGTGCCCAGGTTGCAATTAATCACCGCTAACTAACGTCAGTTTTTTCCTCAAATCGATTCAGGCTCATGCGGAAGTTGCATCGATTGTCCAAAGACGCGCTACGTTTTAAGGATCCAGATATCAGTGCTGTCACTTAAGAGTCGTATTCCAGAACCTGACTCGTTATTCCTTACTCAGCCTCGATGGTTCAGATTTCAAACTCAAGTTGAGTTTCAGTTCTAGTTCGTATTCTAGAAGCGAACCAACTCACTTGATAGAATAACTTTGGTAAATTTACAAAAAAATGCATTTACCTAAACTATTTTCATTCATAGTTTCGTACACATCTTAAACTGACATTATTGGCGTTGGCGGTGTCAAAGTAAAACAGGGAGTGATATTAAAATCAGAAAATGAATAAGAATTTGGAAATGTTTTTTTCAAATATAATTAAAAGTATTTTGGGTTTCTAGGCCAGTAGTGAAGAATTAAATTAAAAATAAGAATAAATGAATATTGTCTTGTAGGAAAATTCAATGTTTTCCATTGTAAGAAATTTAGAAAAATGGAAAAAAGGGAAAGACATTGATGATGTAACGTTTATGAGAAGAGATGCATCTTATTTTGTGACACTGTGCAGTTATGGGATCAACTTGAGCGAGGAATTTCTACAAAAAATCATGACAGCTCAGAGCATAAGCAATATGTCAGAGTGGCTCGATAAAGAGGAGGGGATATACGACGCAGAGAAAATGGCGACCTCATGGCATGGTTAATTTAACTCATTCATGATAAACATTAGACTAGCTAGGCAGAAAAGGTCGATTGGTACCTTTGATAGGTTTCTATCATGACTTCATTTATCTGTCAGTCCGGAGGCAGCCGAGAATACTAAAGAGGAATAGTACGCGTTAATTAACGAGGTCACGTAGAGTGAATGATACTTTGTTGTCGATTCGCACTCATCAGAAAACCAAAAATTTCATTATATCAGCCAAATATTTCATTTTTATGATGCTGAAAAATGAATTCATCGTTTGATAGGGCAAAAATTATGAAATGCAGCTTCATATATTGAAAATTAAATGTCCAAAGGTGGATTCTGCCTGGGCTAGTAGTCTCCTCAAATATATGCCTAGCGGGTAGTCGCTGCTATGGAATAATTTCAGGAAGTTTATAAAAGCCCGCCTCCTGGCTACGTACCTGTTTACAAAGACCGACAATTAAACCAAATTAGAAAGGAATCGGAGAGTAACCTGTAAAAATGTCACTTTATTGCGTTGAGTTGACATGGAGTGACGGCTATTACTGGCTTGAGAATGATTCTGAGGAAAACCGGTCCTTTTTGGGAAAACAATTTGTACGCGCTCAGCTACATCTACATAGTGCAGCTTCATCCGGCGAGCTGCCTCCAGGGTTTTTGGCAGGGGGTATCCCATCACCAGTGTGCTCATTGCAAGGCAATCCCACAAAGCATACCACACGGTCCAAAAACTATTACTCATAACAACAAAAAATGTGCCCACATTCATGCGAATGTAAAACTTGCCAAATGTTAGTAATTCCTACATTAACCCATGCAAGTTTAGACCCATGGAAAAACAAAAACATCCGATGAGTCGTTCAAGCGAGTGACACCATTAATGTTATTAATCGAGACACCATCTACATCTACATAATACCCTGCGAGCCACCTCTAGTGTTTGGCAGGTGGTGATCAATCACCAGCATGGAACTGGACTCCCATATGCACACCAAACGGTCCAAAAAACGTCACGCATACTAACAAATTATACTACCATATGTTTTTAGAAGTAATAATAAAATTAATAAACATGCATTAAGTTTTACATAGGTTAGTAGGCTACACTACAGGTCATGGAATCTATTTATGAGTTCTATCGCTGCCGTTATAATCCCTTATTGATCATGGAAAAAAAGACATTCTTAATCTGTCTGTTCTACAATCTATCTCTCTGATTTTATTTATATGATCTGATCTTCCGTAGTAAGTTGGCGTCCGTAAGATATGGCTAACTTCTTTAGCAAAGACACTGCTCTTGAATTTATCTAAAACGTTTAGTCTATTTTTCAATCAACGGTCAGACAGAGATTCCCATCCGAGTTTATCTAAGAGGTCAGTTACACTAACGAGACTATTGTAACGATTTTTCACGTACTTGTCATCTCTTCTTTGCAACTCTGTTATTAAGCCTTTTTCATGAGGGTCCCAAACACTGGCAGCATATTCTAAATGGGGTCTAATGAGGGAAAAGTAGCTAATTTCTCTCACTATGTCGTCGCACTTTCCTAACATTCTTTTAACGAACAACTACTACTACGACATCGCTACTATCCTTAACAGTACGGGGAGAGAATGACATTTTATATCTGCGTTTTGCAGTCTTTTTACTTGGTTTACTTCTCATGTTTTCTTTCTACATGACACCCATTGTTGTGTCACGGGCGACACCTTGCAGGCATTACTCGAATGGAGGTCATTCTGTAGAGGTCGCACGGGCCGATATTTGCACGGGAGATAGGGAACGCGTCTCTTTCGACGCAAAGGCATGACTCACTCGTAGTACACGGTCAGGCATAATGGAGGACCGTTTGGTGCGACGCAGCGGAGATTACGGAGGAAGACGACGATGATGAGCTAACTATGTGTGCGCGCAAAATATTTGGCTGCAAAGCCTCTTGGGAGATGGCGGTCAGTGCAAACATCGGAAGTTGGTGTAAGAAAAGTGGGAAGGGAGGGGTGGGAAGATGATTCATGTTCTTGCATGCGCACGGCTACAGCCACTAGCCCTGAAGTGATTGAAAAAATCCTTCGGTCACTCGATTTATGAGTCGCATCCCTTCCGCTATACCTACAGACCGTATTTTATGTTTTATGTTGACGAATTACTCGCTTAAAGCTTGTGCTATTACCCTAAAAGTTTCAATGTGCATAGAATATACCTCTCTCAGCATTTTTCCTGTTTTTAAAATAGAAAGTTCTTTGGTAAACTTTTACCATTTTTCCATGTTTATTCTGTTATCCGGGGCTGAGACGCATCCATGAAGCCAAATATAATTAAACTCGTCACAGCCGTTCTCAAGTCATAAATGGTGCAACTTATATGATTTTACATATTGTTTTACATATGTAGCGTGTATTTTTTACATAACGACAACGTTAGAACTCACAAATAGATTAGATGCCTTGTACAGTAGCTTACTAACGTATGTATCCCTAAATGCATGTTTCTGAATTTTCCTATTATCTAACAGCATGTTTTGCGTGTTCTAGCTTTATTGGCGGAAAACCTTAATGAGTAGTTGGCAAGTATTGCCTTTGAATGAATGCGGTAGTATAATTTGTTAGTATGCGTAACATTTATAGTACCGTGTAGTGTTCATGTGGGAATCCTGTGGTATGCTGCATGCTGGTGATTGATCACCCCCCTCCAAACACCCTATATGTGGCTCGCAGGGTATTTTGTTCATGTAGATGTAGGTAGATTGAAATGGAATCGGAGAGGATTTTAATTTACACGCTCTCAGCTTGTACCTTGTAGATTGACTGACCCATTCAGAGATTTTACTCGACATTTAGTTTTGTTTGGTAAGGTTAGATCACACTCCACAATAAGTCACAGGTGTGTGAACTGAACATATTCAGGGTGGGGTAGGGGGGCCAGTTCCTTTCCCTGAACCACTTCGGACTCCGAAGATTTTGCTTCGGGATGTCCGAAGGCTTTACCCGGACTTTGATCCCGGGGCTCTTAGATCAGCAGCCAAACGCTCAGCCCACTAGGATACCCTCCGGGTAAAATATTCAAATTAAAATTTTTTAAAATTATTTTTAGTACCAGATAGATTGAATCGAATCGGATGTGGCACTGAAGTGTAGGTATGTGTTTCAATGATAAAATGGTATTTTGGAATAGAAATGTTCGAGTAAGCATGGCAATAGTGTCCTCCATTAATACACATTTTCATTGGGCAGCTCGATAGTAAAAAGAATATCCAATAAAAACATCTGCCAAGTGCACGCACCAATTGAATAATTTTTTCCAGGCATAGCTGCGATGGAATACTCTACGCTAATTGCAATCAAGTTTAAATCGAAACTAGAAGCTGGACGTGGTGGAAAGGCTTCATATTAGCAATGATAACTCTTCGTGTCTTCCACAATTTATTTAAAAAATACGACCGCTTTCGCCAATCAAGCCATTGTAAAGCACATAAAAAATCGGCTACTAAGCCATAATCAAGAACATGAACAACAATTATAGTTTATTTACTTCATAATGAATATTTAGCCGAAACCGGTCGTAATTTAAAACAAAATGTAAAATTCACGAAATTTTATCATTTCTAATATGCAATCAAGTTTAATAAACTGGAGTTTCAACTAATCATTCTTCGATACTTAAATAAGAATGTTCATTTTTTAGTTTTCCAAATATATATTGTCAATAAACTGTTACTTCTTTACGTAAAAACAAATGATAGACGAGCTGAGGGAGAAGGAAAGAGGTCTATTATCCCTCCCATAAATGGATGCTAATTTACTTCGTGGGTGTCCACGTGTGACATTCCTGAGGGATGAATAGGATTTAGAGGGACAAATGATATAGAGAAGGTGGAAAGAATAAAATTACTCAGCGGTCAATAATATAAAGTACATGTACTCAATA
This sequence comes from Ischnura elegans, assembly GCF_921293095.1. NCBI lineage: Eukaryota > Metazoa > Arthropoda > Insecta > Odonata > Coenagrionidae > Ischnura > Ischnura elegans. Next base: position 97,376,754 of record NC_060253.1, read on the forward strand.
GTATGAACTACAAAACCAGATTCGTTGATTTTATTGCCAGAGAAATAGGAAGTAACGATTTTGCACACTGGTAAAATGATTTAAAAGTATATGCTATCAAGAAGTCATCAATTGTACTATGATCAGCATCATTTAATCCCATTTTAATGAAAACTAGGTTAAGAATTATTAATTGATGTATTTTATTCTATCTTAAGTAAAAAAACCAAATCACGCCCAATTTCTCTTATAAATCCCCATTTTAAATTTTCATTCAATTCTTCACGGATTAGCGACATCCAAATGAGATAAAATTTTCATTTTTATTCGGTTACAATAAAAGCTGCTGCTGGGGTGGAAGCTATAATTTTCACCTGAAAGCGCTTTTTTTCCTCAGTTAATGGACACGCTGAAGTTTATGGCTATCTCACAAGATTTTTATTCTAAAATTTTATTTTCTTAATGTGAATTTCGAATTTTCCATAGACTTTAGTAACTTTCTTAACTGCAATTTCTATCGTAGAAACCAGAAAAAACAGTGTACAGCCCCTTTAAGGCAGAAAATATGCGATAAAATGCAGGCGAAACCTTCGAACGCAATTTGGTAGGATCAAATATTGCACATTCAAGCTAAGTTTTTCTGTGGCTTGCTTACTCGAGAAACTGAACGAAAAACTGCATCCGTTGCATTGCGTCTTTGAAAAAAAGTTTTTGGACTAGCCGAGGGGGGATTTAACTATATTTACCGTCCACTTGCAATGGTATTGGATGGAGGTGTATCGCTTCGCTTGGGTATCGACTCGGCCTCGCAGTGGCTAATCAGGGCCGCCTTTCCTTACACTCCATTAGACCTGAACCGCAGGCCTCTTCCCCAAGGTAGCCGGCCCTGGGCCAAAACCAGTGTTTGCTCACTCGGGAGGGCATGGCCCCTTGCAGCCACCCCTCAGAGCGAGGGCTGGGCCGCGCTGTTCGAGCGAATATGCAAATTTAATTATTTGTTTTTCCTTTCACCTCAACTCGCATTGTATTCTTGGAACAGTACAAAACGAATTTTACCTTGACGAAGTTCATAAATACGTTGGTTTCACGAAACATTTCGCTCAACATCGGTTCTGCGGGAAAATTCGATAAATTCCCGCCCGCTCTAGATACCTAAAGTTTTCATCTTTCGTGAATATGAAACACTTAAAACTTTTACCTGTGCTAGTTTTAGTTTCTCATAATGGTGTCATTCATGCAGACAGGGAGGGTCCGGGGGGTCCAAACCCCCCCTCCCCCGAAATATAAAAAAACAATTATTGTCCTTCATAGAAGAAAAGAAAATATTGAAAAACTTAGGTCAGGATTATCAAAATTTTCTTTAACAAATTAAATTTTTTCGATCATGAAAAGTGTTAAAATTAGTTAAAAACCCATTACTTAGTGCCCAGTTTTTCAAAAATTTCTCCCTCTGGTTTTGGACCCCCCCCCCCCGAACGAAATTCCTGGCTACGACACTGCACGCAGACCCGAAATTGCAATTTAATGGGAGAATTCGGCGGGTGAAGTGGAAAGATAATAAGTTATCTTTATGAAGTATAAGGCACGACGGACTTGAATGAAACTGGTTGAAAAATGAGTGAGTGAGTTTACCTAATGTAAGTAATACTCCCTCCTGTAATGGTATTCTATTATTCTATGTCGTTGAGGATGTAAAAAACGAATCGGCTCCTTATGATGCATTATTCTTTAGAAAAGTTCTAAAATGGATTATGAAAAAATTCGCAGCGTTATTCATTTGAATTCTCCTCATGAGCCCTTGCTTGCAATTTTATTCCTTGCGTCTGCGGCCAGGTAAAATTAAATTTATCGATCATTTTGTGCGGCATTAAATTCACTTTGACTCGCTCTTCTCCATGAATAGAGTTTCGGAAAAGTAATGGAAGGGATAAGCTCACCCATGGATGAGTTTTCTATTAAAGTACCAGATTTTCCCTTTCCCAAGGGCTGGTTGAGTTAATGGATATAATTTTCAATCGTCCGATCCGTATTTGATGAGTCCACTTCTTGCATTGATGACAACTTCAATCATGTATTGAAAACGATTTTAATTTTAAATTAATTCGATTTTTCAAATTATTTCACTAAATTGATAGTTCCATTCCTAGAAAAATCTTTGATTAAAATATTGTTTCTTAGTCTGCTCATTAGCTTTTTTCGTTATCGGTTGAAATATGAAGCAATTTAAAAATTTTCGGTTTCAGGAATGCTTTAAAGCCTCGCTACAACTTACCTATGCAGTCAGAAACATATGAAGTACGTGTGTTGTTTCACAATTACTTGAAATGGGTTACCTAGATTCAGGATTATCATTACGATAGCTATTAAAATCTCTAATTCTGGAAATTAATCAGTTGCAAGGAGGATAGTACTTTTTATCAAGTGAAATTAAAACTGCATTTTAGTCCTCTAAAATCGATTTCACGATTGGTACTGCGATTTAAGGAATGTACCATTAATTTGTCTTTTTCCTAATGAGTTGAGATACGCCAATTTAAGATTTTGAGAACGGGACTTAAGGCTACCTCGTACTGTACCATGCATAGTTTTACGATTTTTTATCTCCTCGTTCTCCTGAAAAACAACCGTCTCTTACCTGATCAAGTGTCATCTATTATTTGCAACATCTTGCTTTAGCTTTTGCAATCACTATTTGTTCGATTTATCTATGTAGCTCAGGATTAAGTGTTGCCGTGATGGGGAAAAGGAAATTCCTCCATCGGCTGTGGAAGCATTGAGACAGAAAAATGTTTTCAACCGCTTATATTTTCTACTCTTTAGTTTCCGAATAAGCTCGCGGCTGCATTACCTCTTTTATTCGCTCGGCTGATTACTCCCTCGTTTTTACGTTTTTGCTGTCTCTTACATTCTATGCATATAGAAAGATAATTTATTGGCTCTTGACCTAAATATCTTACTCTTCTAAATATAGAAGCGTCTTACACAGATGCATTTTGGTGTGCGTAATCTCTTGACGACGCAAAGGAATTTCATTTCCAAATTATCACTGAATCTGCGTTCAATAGGAGCTCGACGTAATATTTTGTTTTTTTTTTAGGGAAAAAAAGAATTTTCATATAACGTCATTACAACTCCAGGATTGGTCTTGCGAATGAGATTGGTAGTGATAAGGGTGGTGGGGAAGTCAGTAGTAGATCACCAATATTGGCTAAAATATCTTTGAGTTACTCGAGGGAGGCTTTAGCCAATTGGTATAAGAAATTGATAGTAGTTAAGATGATATTTTATGTTCGACTCTTGAATTTTTCAGGGCCTGTGTGCCTGTACTTTTGAGTTTCTTTAAATAGCACACATATTTTAGCATGTCTTTCCTTGTTGAAAAAAATTAATACTTAACGGGTGCATTGTTCAAACAAAAAAATTGGTAACAAATAACCATATTTTCTTCAGAAGCCTTGAGACACTACATACATATATAAAGTAAATTTGTACACTGGTGAAAATATGCACAATAGGAGATATTCACCATTTGATATATAACACTTTTTGGAGGTAACACTTTTGCCTATTTACACTCTCCCGGATAAGCACAATGATTTTTTTTTCGTGGAGGATTTCTCGCTTATTGTAGAAGTCTCCGATTTTGGTGTTAACTAACCAATACATTTTTATACTACCTGATAAGAGTATCAGATATTCACGTTAAAAGAAACGTTACGTAGAAATCGATTCTCTCGAAATTAAGGATACTGTTTAGAAAATATTCTCCCGTTATGCACGTAGTCCCCATCTGTGTCTGGATCGGTTAATGTGTGAGCATTTGTGGGGCTGTGTAGGATTCAGCAACTCCCATCCTCCGAATTTTTTTCTTTTCACGGCGACTGAGGTGACCAATAGCACACGAACATCTACGCTCTGATACTCCATTTTTCGATACAGTTTCTATTCATAGTTTTTATCATTAAAGATCGATGCATTTTACTTTCACCTTTACAAAAAACGAAATTCATAGCCCACTAATAGGGTGGTTTCCTTTTATTTTTTATTGCCTAAATCGAAAGATTATTACTCCTGGAGTACGCATTTCACACTTTTAGATTTTTAAATGACGATATCTATTTGTCGCGATTAAATGAAAAGTGAAAATTTTCAAGCGCGCGAAAACGCGACGGCTAAGTATGAATGTCGGGAAAACCCCGTGTGACGTCATTCTGGTTCCCGCTGCCGCAAAGTGAAGTGACCTTGGGGCGGGGGCATGTGCGCCGCTAGGCTGGCTGCTAGCAGGTAGCGGAGTACCCAGCTAGCAGGAAGCGCTTGGCTTAATTATGGATTATTAATACCTTATCAAACGAAGGAAACTTTCCGACCATAGCCAGTTTTAATAGGTGATTATTAAGACATGTTTCCCTGAGCTCTGTGCCTCATGCCTCATTGGTAATCTCAGACGATGTAAAAATCCTATTTACTCGTACAGAAACTAGGTCCCTGTGACGTCACGTGGAGTGGCATCGCATGGTCGCCAATCTGGCCTTTTTCAAATGCGGTTAAAATTGACCATCGCCATTCGTCTAAACTGGGATTTCTAAAACCAAATAATTTGTACATAATGAATGCACTAATGTTGGGGAATAAATCGCTATCAATACTTTTGGTTTCTTTGATGAATGAAACTACCCTATTGAAAGGTATGCATTGCGATGCGCAAGAATCGACAACAGATAGCAGTACAGGCCAACTGCATAACTCCCCAGCATCTCCCCCTCCTGGCTACGTGCCTGCGTAACCTATTTACAGCGGTGTTCTTTTATCTATCCCTTAAAAGGCTCATCGCTCCCCAATATAGTCCATGTCAGCCGCGATAAATCTAAATTCCCTTAATTGCATCACTCTTTTCTTTGCTAAAATAGTCAGATATGCATTCCCATATTTATGCAACATCTCATTTGATGCTGTACTGTCTACTCTTTCCTTTTAAAATTTTAGGTTTTCCCTGCCTATAGATTAAATGCCTCCATTAAGAGTAAACCCCTGAAGACAATGGCAGACTCAGCTATTGAAACGTTGGGAGAATTAACCCAATACCACACCCGGTGGGAATCCCGAGAAATTTTTCATTACTCTTTCCTTGTCTAACGCCCGGAACCTAAGAGTTAAAATGGATTAAAAATCATTTCATAATATCCTAAACTCAACTATTGAATGCCCTTAACTCCTTTCACTGTTTATTTTGGAGTGTCAACCCGACCCAGCCGCTCGCTCTCCCGACTCCATCGCCTATTCTCCCTAACCAAGCGCTCACCATTATATCACTTCTCCTCCCATACAAACTGACTGCCTCCCTTCATCGAGCCTTTTTACGTCAAATGCAACAATTTCGCCATACAAGATTTCTCCCATCAGTCAGCTATTACAATTTTTTCCTCTCTGTCATGGTTTAAATTTGTTAATTTTTATATTTTCATTGTATTTTGTCTCGTTTCATGTTTTTGTTGATATTTTAAATTTAAATTGGCGTCACAGCCGTATGCGAAAAATGATTCAAATAAATATACTCCATTGTAACGGTCTGATTAATTTACATACCATTCGTTAAAAATTTTCTCTCATAATCATCATCACTGATTAATCCTGAAATTATTTAGTCGCAGATCGCCACTCTAGTGTCCTTTAAGGTAATCTTTTCACACCCAATTATTTTTTCTTTCGTTTCTTTCATTACCTGCTCTCTATAGTTGGCCCGAGATCTTCCTTTTCTGGCCTTGTTTTCAACTTGTCCCTCGACGATTTTCTTCACCAGTTCATCATACCTCGTGGCAAAGCCAATTAGGCTGTTCCGTCCTCTTCTTATATGTAATTGTCATCAAGCTCCTTTTACCTTCAACTCTTCTCGTTCCGTAAACATTTCTCTACCCCCTTTAAATTTCAGGGCAAGCGAGTAAACATTAAAAACTTTTCTTATATAATGTATATAAAAATTTCATCCAAGTATTTTCTCAGAGATAAACTTTTTATATTTCGAATGTTGTTAAATGTTGATAGTGGTGTACTTTCCATGTCATGCGATGGCTTATATACCAAACACAAAACATGACACGAAAATTGATGAAGTACGACGCGACTGGTCAGTAGGGAGTGATGATTTAAATATTCAATTTGCGTACCGTGACACTCGATTCTCGTATTCATCTTCAGTTTCACATTTCACTGCACTTCATCACATTTTATTATCCACAGAAATGAATATACCGTACAATTTATGTTGTGAGATGGTCTCGAAAAAAGTTCAGTAGGTTTGGATGGTCAGCTTGAAATTTTACTTTGGATCTCTATTAAGTGTCACTTTGCATTTGTTTGTCGTTGAAATTAAATGTAAATTTTTCAAATCTGCAATGCTGTCATTTTACATAAATGAGCAAAGCAAGAATCACCATCTCATCACCGTATCGGCTTAGCCCTCATACTCTAGAATATTAATAACCCTGCACTTTAAATGGTGACGAAATGTACATTGAAGCTTTCATGATGATAGCATAATATAATGAGTAATAGGCCACAAACAAAGACCAAATACGACTGGTAGACCGATAATCATGCGTCCCCTTCATTTATTTCTTCACTGGAACCCTAATAAATTACCTAACTATTGCGTTATACAGATGCTAAGCGATTAAGGCTGGTAGCCGTTAGATAAGGCTTAGATTGCTTGAGAAATTGAGAATAGAAATCTATCAAAGCGACACGGAAAACATAATATTAGAAATCAATTATAATTCCAGGCCCGAAAGTTACGATAGATTAAGAGAGGTATTTTGCCGAACGGATAGGTTATCGGAATTCGCTTTCCCTCATCAATAATGGACTTTCATAAATCCTTGGCGGAACTTCATCAGAGCAATATTTTTTGGCGGCTGGTGTCCTGGCATCCCTCGCCACACGCCTATTGAGCCGGTTAGCGAGGTATTATGTGGGTGTACCTCTTCTCCACACGGCTGACCCAAACTGCCCTGGACGGTTGCTTAGGATCAAGGGAAAGCATCAGTAGCGAGGCGGACTATCGGTGAAGGGATGAGGGCAGAAATTGCCAAACCGGGATGATACATCTTAGAACACGCGAGGAAACACTGGATACCGTCTCTGGTTAATTATTTCAACCTCTTTCGGTAGAGATGGAGCCATTCCAGCGGGCGCTTACAATGCCCTTGTAACTTACACAACCGTAACTGCTACTTGGCTTGTTCCTTAGCCATCTCTCCGTAATACTCCTAAAGAAGAAGGCATGCAATCAAGGCAGCTTTACGTGCGGACGAATTTGTACACGAGTGAAAATATACACAATAGGAGATATTCACCATGAAAAAGCCATTTGGATATAGCACTTTTGCCTATTTACACTCTCCCGGATAAGCCAAATGATTTTTTTTTTCGTGGAGGATTTTATACTACCTCATAAGAGAATCAGATATTCAGATATTCACGTTAAAAGAAACGTTACGTAGAAATCTATTCTCTGGAAATTAAGGATACTGTATAGAAAATTTTCTCCCGCTATGCACATAGTCCAAATCTGTGTCTGGATCGGTTAATTTGAGAGCATCTGTGGGGCTATGTTGGATTTAGCAACTCCCATCCTCCGATTTTTTTTTCTTTTGCGGCGACTGAGGTGACCAATAGCACAGGAACATCTATGCTCTGATACTCCATTTTTCGATACAGTTGCTATTTATAATTTTTATCACTAAAGATCGATGAATTTTACTTTCACCTTTACAAAAACGTAATCTCTCCGTAAAACTCCTAAAGAAGAAGGCATGCAAGCAAGGCAGCTTTACGTGCGGACGCGATGAAAACCCGAAGAAAATGCAGAGATCATCAGATCCACACCGCGAAAATCTTCGAATCTACATAGTTCTTAATTATCAATATTTATCATAACCTTATCATCTTCTCTAAGAGTGTGGTTATAACAAATCTCATTCGCATACCTATGGTAGAAGCATACCGGCCTGGGTTTTCTGATCGAAGTACTGTATCGATCGATGTATTAAGGTCGATCGTGTCGACCATATTTATGCCTTATGATCTTTTGAGTCTACAAACTTAGATTTTGTTAAGTAATTATGTATCGAGTAAGGTACTGTAAATTTTAGGTGTAAAATATCTTTCTTTTTTTTAATGACGATTGAATCTAAGTCATGTTGAGGTGGAATGTGGAAAGTTAAGATTGCTTCGCTTATTTTAAGTAAAGCATGATCGATAATGCGTTCTCCTGTGTACGGGTATACAGTAGGGTGGTGCGAAAAAACTCAAATTCCAAATTTCGTGTCGTAATAGTGCGGAAAAGTTGCGATACGTTAGTACAAGAAAAACAAAAAAAGAATTATTAAAATCGGACGTCATCTTCCGATCGCGCAAAGCACCTGAAAAAATGACAAAAATTAAAAAATTGTTTTTTTTTTCGTTGTAAAAAAATTAAATTAAATTAATATCTTTTAACGCTATAGCAAAAAATGATTACAAATAGCATAGGTTATTATTTATATATGTGTATTTATGGCTTTTAACTGTTATTACCGATCGCACAAGATCATTAAAAATGTATAAATTTTGCAAATTAGCCGGTTTTTCAGAGTTGTGTCATAATAACTTAAGGTAATATTTTAGTCTAAAATACATGTTTGATCATGCAGCTCTTCCTTTGTTTATATATGATTTAATAATATTTAAACAACCCAGAACTCACCGCGGAGAGGTGGCTGCACGAGTTCTACCCACACCCTCCATCCATCCAACCAATGCGGGTTACTGCTTCTACAATATTTAAATTTTTTGCCCTTTTAAATTTTAACTTTTGAAAACTACTTTGTACTGCGATTTAGTGGTAATGTCTGGCATAATGGACCTTGATTTGAATTAGCCCTAATAAATCCACCTCTGGATCGATAGCCACAAAGCTTAAGGGATGCCTCCGTTACCAATTTCACACACGGCTCCATTGCTTGCGTGTGATATGGGAGGTTATAATTTCACAATCTTGTTTATCGCCAGATTCAATGAAGGAAGCTATTTCTTCTTTAGTAATTATTCTCATAAGAAGAGGTGGAGTAGATAGTTTGACTACATTCCAGTCAATCAATTCTATATGGTCAGTTATTTCGAAGTTCATGGTAGGAGTAATGAAGTTTACGATAGGTTTGTCTTTTGGTTAAGTCTGCCTGGCTTTAAATACTCTTTTTAGCCCTAGCTCTCTAATGTGCCTTCTGTAATCAAAAACCATCGCCATCAATACATTCTCTTCGTGATCAAAGTTAGAGTTCCGTTCAATAACAGAGAAAACTACTTTCTTTTAATATCCAGGTATCTATCGAGAGGTTTCCTTCGCTCTGTTCACACGAGCCATCTAGCATGTGAAAATGGTCCAGTATCCCGGTTTGCTAAGTCATTTGGAAAGTTGCCACTTGTGATTGCTTGACTAATGTCAATACGGTATCTTTGGTCCTTGCTCAAAATGTATCTATCAACTTGTAGAATTTCACATTCAATTGTTTGGAAATGCAGTTTGGAAGCTTCCCATAACCATTCATATTAGTCCAATTGGCCCACTAAATGATTTTTGGCCACTTGTTTCACCATCTAAATACTGAAAAATATGACATAAGTAATTCAATGAAATGAAGTAACCCAACTTCCCACTGCAGCGGGTGTCATTGGTGTTTTACGAGCTTTCTAATAGTGCAACCTTTCCATCTAATGTTGATGTTCGTGCCATCACAGCAAACTAACTCTAAGAACTCTAATGATACTCCTTGATCAGGGAGATAAGATAGTATGGAGACCATTATATTTTTAGCAGACCCGCAGCTTGGAGAAACATAGCTCAAATACACAAAAGCCGGTTCTTTTATTAGCGAATGGTGTTCCGCTATATCTGGCCGACAGTAATCCTTCGATTCAATCATTTCTATTACTATGGTATTGTCTACCCTTCCGTCAAAGTATAACCGTGTAGCTGACCTAAATCAAGATGGATTTGCTGTAAATCGCTTATAATATGTTTCTTTTCCCTTTTAATTCTACATCGGTCAATGAACTTAGAAGTATATTCTTCAGTTATAACACCAATGTCTACAAGTACACTTGATGCTATAGCAGCAGCTGTACGGTGAGACACCCTGTATTGATCACAATGAAAAGCTGTACTTTGGAATTTTACCCTCATTTGCCATGGTGATTTATATATTTTTGGATGTACTAGGCATGTAATCTTCCTAGAAAACAAATTTCTCCTTGATTGTTGAACTTTGCGTTGCGTCATTTAAAACCTCAACATCTTCACTTTCGGTTTCAATATGGTTAACATGCTGCCTTTTTAAAGTGCAATTTTGCCTTTCAATTGTAGTGGTCAGTTTTATTTTGTCATTTTTGATCTAAAGAGCTAATTAAAGCTTCTCAAAAATTATCCTCAAGTAATTATTACAAAACTCTGAAAAATAGGCGAAATTACAAAATTTATACATTTTTAATGATCTTGTGTGATCGGTAATAACAGTTAAAAGCCATAAATATGCATATATAAATAATAACCTATGCTATTTGTAATCATTTTTTGCTACAGTGTTAAAAGGTATTAATTTAATTTAATTTTTTTACAACGAAAAAAAAACAATTTTTTTCATTTTTTCAGGTGCTTTGCGGGATCGGAAGATGACGTCCGATTTTAATAATTCTTTTTTTGTTTTTCTTGTACTAACGTATCGCAACTTTTCCGCACTATTACGACACGAAATTTGGAACTTGAGTTTTTTCGCACCACCCTAGTATACAGCCTTCCGAAGCGGAGGTATCCATATTTTTCCTTCTAATGGTTGGAGAAATAATGACATAACTACTTGATATTATTCATTCGCAGGAAATTACGTCCTCATCATTATATCAGTTGAGTTGTTAGATCGACCTGCGAATGCATAAATGCTTTTTCAAGCGATATTGAATGTGTAATAAAAAGATGAAAATGGTGGAATATCTATTTTTACCTCCTTTTCACAATACAGTCCCTGCACATTCAATGCAAATTTTAAAATAAAATAACTTGTAGTAAAAATGTTGCTATGGAGTGCTCAAATGTTTGTTTTTAAAGATAATTTTACGGATGGCGGATGGGCCAAAGAGATTGAATTCCTCAGCTAATAGTACAATATTATTTTAACTCAAGCATCTCCAATTTACCCCTTTGCTTCCTTCCCTTTTTATTGTCGTTTATACTATATTTTGAGTACATAAATGAGCTGGACGAAGTCAACTAACGTAATTGTGCGTGAGTTTTCTGAAAATTCCAATGATCTATTAGTTGACACACATATTATAAGGCCAAGGCCCACACCGGGCTGTAGAGCTGCAGATGATGATGATGATGATGAAAAAATACGCGAGTTTATGGAAGAACTTTTTTCCAGCGTATTCTAATATTATTCTCTGATGAGCTGGACGAAGTCAACTAACGTAATTGTGCGTGATTTTTCTGAAAATGGGATTGATCTATTAGTCTACACACATATTATAAGGCCAAGCCGAGGCCCACACCGGGCTATAGAGCTGCAGATGATGATGATGATGAAAAAAATACACGAGTTTATGAAAGAACTTTTTTCGGGGTATTGTAATATTATTCTCTGGCTTCCTTCGAGGTAATGTGCTGGTTCAGATGATCAATACCACCAACGTTTCGCAGAAAGAAAAATTCTCCGTCTTCGTGGCTCTCTCTATTGCCGGTTTGTGAGTCCGTCCCTATGTTATTCCGCGATGTTCGTGGTCATAAGCTTCCGCTGGGACTGGAGTGCTGAGAATGGCCATCCAGCGAGCTTCTGACCTCTTCAATTTGCTCCTCTTCCCTCAATGCATTCGCCGCGACAATGGCTCTAGGAGTATCTTCACTCAATCAATACACGGCCCTTTCGCCCCTCGAAGGCTCACAGGGCTCATAGGCATACAACTGATCGCGTGGAAGCGATATCGACCGCGAAAGCCTCAATCTATATCTCAATCCGTCTCTTCATACGATATATTGCCATGTTGTTAACCCACTACACCTATTGCTTGCTTCTAATTTTAATGATATGAATTTTTACTCAATTTAATATTCAATGGATGCCAAAGAAAAATATGACAAAATATGCTCCTTCCAGAAAAAGAAGATAAATGATTACTGAACATAGTAAATAAATACGTAAAAAAATGAGATTCATGCAAAACAATATGTGGCAAATATTCTAGAAAAAATATTTATTTCTGGTGTTTATATTGTTTAAAAATTATCTGTGTTTATATATAATCAAGTTATCTTCGTTGAAGACCCACCCACAAATAAAATCCTTCAATTGCAAGGTGGCCCATGGAAAGGAGCTGGACCCCCTAAATGTGTGAAGTTCACACACCCATGGCCTAATCTGAGGTGATCTCTACCCTCAGCTAACCAAACCAACCTTCGGTATGAATTAACTCAATTGTTACCTCGCTGGTTAGGGTAAACGAATAGCTCACCGCAACGCCAGCTGAATGCTCTTGGGGGACCCTCAATAACGTGCTGCTGCTATTGACCAAATGGACATGTGGTCCTCCAATCTGAATCAAAATCACAATGGTATTTTTATTCGGACCAAATATTCGGTAGAAGGATGGGAAAGTAAATTTTAGACGAAACAAAAATCTTTTCCAGTCGTCCATATTTCGTTTTCCAGTTGGCCACACGTTAAAGTAATTTTAATATAAGACTACAGGACACATGTGTCCTCTTTTTTCGAGGTTTTGATATTATTAGACTTCTGGTTCATTAGGTAATATCAATCGCTGATATTAAAAAAAAATGTATATATAAAAGGAAAAATGAGAAAAAAATGACATGATATGCTTCTTGAAAACGAAAAAGAAAAGAAAAAAAATTACTGAATATGAAAAAACTGTATAAAAAAATGATAACATACTTTATTTTATTTTACATATTTTATTTTACATTTTTTTATTTATTCCCATACCACGGAAAATAGCACATTGGCATTTTACCTACTTGCTGAGCAACGGAGTAATTGAACTGCATACCGGTGGCGGTATGCAGTTCATGATGACTAAACACTTCTTAATATTTATTAAGGACTAGTAACTTCGATTATATTTCTGAAGTTAGCCATTGAATTCTGAATATCCCCGTGAACCTGTCCAACTAGTCTAGAACTAGTCCATTCTCCTAAATTCTTTATTTCCTCATGCTCACTAATGCATTGCCTGCGTTGAGAACGGCATTGTCTGTATGTGCACGTACAGAATTACATTTTGCATTGATTCAGAGATCAATATTTGATATAATTTTTAAGTAAAGTATTACCGTTACTAATGGAATAAGGTGGCGTATGAAGGTGGATGGTTTTGTTTAACATTAGTTTGAAATTTATAATTTTTCAGCAGGAACAGTGATAATTCGTTCGTTATTCCGTGAAAAGTTTTCGATTCGCTGTTGCACGTACGAGTACATTCGTGTAATCAGGAGAAATAGCCCCTCCATCCGTGGACGAAGAGGGTAAGATGAAGTTTTGCTCTTTAACGTGTGCGCTGGGAAAGCTGGGAGGTCTAAAATGTATTAGCGCAGCTCCCGGAGGAGTGTTGAGGCTGGCGATGCGGAAAAACTCCTCGGGGCAACCCCACGAGGGTCCCCTAGGGGCCTGTCCCTTGATGAAGCAAGGGGCCTTCTCCAAAGGAGACCCCCTGCTCGCATTGTGTGGCCGACAGGGGATCAGTCAAGGCTAAGGCACGGCACGGCAAGACTGCGGCACTACGGGATGAGAGCCTCTTCTGAGGGCTTGATAGTGACTAAGCGTGCGTAAAGGGATTACTCATGTACCCGCACACAAGGTATTAAAACTTCAAATGATCAAAGAGCATGGGAAGGCATATTTATGGCATGTTATTTCCTAAAATGCTTAAACCCAGGGTTTTATTATGAGGAAAAAAAGGAAGATATTTATTTGACCCCTTACTCGAGTTTAACAAGGCTTTATTTACGCATTAAACATCTTTTCTACTTTACATTACTTAACACGATCTGACCCAGTGGGCCACGCAACGTCAAAAGCCAAGGCTCTCCTATCTTCTCTTCTTCTGGCCACTTCCCTCCAATGTTCCAGGCCTTTCATTCGCTGCAGATCTTCTATTATATCATTCGCCCTCCTTTTCATTGGTTTTCCTCTCAGTCTCCTCCCTTACGGGGCCATATAATTTGCTAATCTAGGATATCTTTCGTTATTCATCCATTCCATTTGTCCTGTCCAATCCAATCTCCTGAATTGCAATTGTGTCCTTATCTTATTGTCTCCTAAATATAATATAACTCGTCGTTGTCGTTTTCCATTCTCTTATTAATTCGTCCCGGACTGGACCACATATTTTTCCTAAGAAATCGCTTCTCAAAAACTAATAGTTTTCTCAAGTCTTGTTTCATTTTGCTCCAGATTTGGCAACAAAAAGGAAATGCAGGGAGAATTAGTGACTTGCACTGTCTTATTATAAGTTCTTTCGACTACAAAACACTGGTCAGAGTGTAGGATGCCTTATGTCAGTTTGGATTATTACTTTTATTCTTTTGCATGGAAAAGTCCGAAAATTATAATAATATAGTTACCGTGTCTCCTTTGTGAATAAAGAGTGCTGTAAAAGGTAGTTTTTAAAATTCAAAATTGAAAGATTTATTGATAATTGGGACATTAGGGCTGAATAATATAGGGCTCACGTATTATATGTACAAATCTCAACCCTTTACTTATTTTTATTGCTTCATTTTAAATGCATTTTCACATAAACAAATATAAACTTATTGTTCATGATAGAAATTAAAAACATGAGGAGCAGTAATTTTCATCATAAGGTAGGCGATGCAATTTTATCCATGATTGACGTGTCAAAGCACATATTTCTAAACATTTTTATAATGCTCTTTTTGAATAATGTAACCGGCTCTACGAGGAAAACATGGGATAAAGAGGAAAAATTTACTCATGAAAAATCCATAATTTTTCCTCAAAAATATTCCGAAGTTACTTTATTATCTAATAGAAATGTAAAAGAAATCTTTTATCGACAGAGTTCGATCATCAGAATTTGAATATTCGTCAATTTGCGTCCACTTCAGTGCTTTCGAATGGGTCCGCTCTCCTAGGGAAATCTTTCCCGCAGCTTTACAAAATTTGTGTTCCACAGCGGTTTAATCGCGTTACGCAGACACAAAGCGGAGAGTTGGGCTTCCCTGCATCGCTTCGTTCGAATACCGCCACCACCACCACCGCTTCACTACTCCCAAACGAGGCATTTTTTATTTGCTGACTGAAATATCTAAAACAAGATTATGCCTTACAGTTCGTGTATAAGAGAAAAAATAGTTTTCAAGGTAAGAATGGACCCCTTTTAGTTTCATGTGGGTATTTCTCTATTATTACAAAGAAATGGACATAGCTGAAGAATATTATTTTATTCTATCCAATCAAAATTTTAGCAACACCAAGTACTTAAATGTCTCTCCATGGCCTTACTGAAGCATGTGATGTTAATTTTTAAATTGCGATCGTCAAGATACATGTACTTAAATGTCAATAGATGTGGTACTAACACCTGAAACTTCAACGATTTCGGAATAAATATTTTAAATTTAGTCCAAATATGACTCCGTGTAGGTAAGGATATTTTAGGGAATTATTTATAACCAAGATTCAAGGCAAATGTTGAGATATATATCGGCAAAATTGTCTTACTTACCAGAATTTTAGACACCGTATCTCTGTTGTCAATTTCCAACTGGTAGCTGGATGTTTGCTCAAATGTATCCCTTCCTATTTTATCTTTGCAACACTGTTACTTGTATTGCAGCCCAGTTCTTCAACCACATTCTAGCGTATTCGGCCCTCAATTATCCCCCGCAGTACACAAGTAAAGCATCCATAGTAATCCGTGGCTTCATGCATTGAATCATTCCTCATATTGTCACTTCTTCAGATATACCATTACCTCTTGTAATATTTAAGTGCTTATGGAGGGAATATTTCATGCATTATAATTTCATCTGACCTGGGATTCTATTTTCCTGCGGGGCACGTGTTAGAGATAGATTTTTTCTTGATCATGCCCCGGTCCGGTCTGACCCAGCCCCAGAGAATATTTCCGTCTGAGACCAGTAGACCCCAGTAGACCCCAGTAGCCGTGAATATACAGCATCACATACAGAAATACAGTTGAACTAGATGAAGTGGTCAGTTTGGTCAGTATACTTTTCATGGCCGTATTTTGGTAGCGAATTCGATTTCAGTCTCAATGACTGCTTAGAGCGTGCCTTAAAAAGCTCTTTGAATCAGGCGTACAGGATTTGTACTCCATGTAAACATATGCAGGAGGGATAATTGGGTGTTGCGCATTCAACCAGGATTAAAATGATTAACTTTGAGACAACGAGAGAGGCCTGATTGGCAGACTATGTGACGGCAGCGCTTGTTTTCGTGCTGTTCTTTTCGATTTGAAATTTCAGCTAAAAACTCAATCAGGAGGAAAGGTGTCAAAATTTTAATAAAAATCTCTTTATAATTATTATCCCATTAATTTACGAATCTCATGTCCCATAGTGATACTGAAGTTGGGGCTTCAATGTTGGCTTCATAATTTGGTCACTGCTCAGTCACTTTGAGTTGTCTAGAATGAAGTAACTCTCAGAAATTCAATTCAATGGAAATTTGGAGAAATGCTAACAGAAAAGAGCACTATTATGAATTAATATTCTTTTAGTCCTATTTTCTTAAACCAGTGAATCTGATGGTGAACCTACTGCGTTGTAAAAGTAATTTATTTAATGCCATTTTTGACTTAATTTTGGCTTGGAATCGGTTTAAAAGTATTGGAAAGCGCATACGCAAGAAACACATAAATATGCACTTATAAATATTTACTTAATATTTGTGTAGATATTGCAGTAATACTTCGTGCTTCCAAATTAATTCATACATCGATGCTATTGCTTTTAGAGCAATCTGATACTAGCGTGCCCCTCTTTAGTTCTTCCCTTTGTTTCATTCCAAATTTTCTCTCTGAGTAATGCTATACAAAATATATAACTTATCGAAATACTATAAGCATTGTATTTTTTAATCTTTAAATTTACTTGAGCTTTCACTGTGTTTCCCTTTTTCATGTTATACGGCTTCCCGCTCTAAAAAAAACTACCATCTCTTACATTTCGAAAACAAGCGCAGGAAATGGGATGAAAAGTAGAGCAAGGACTATTAGTTGGCATAAAGGCTGATAGTCGGGAGCTCGTTTGCAGTTTTCCTGGTTACGAGTTCAAGGACGGAACGCTATAGCTGTGTTCTTGGGATTTGCTGCGTTTTAATTGTCAAACGACGCTGGGTTTAATACCTTGGTCCAAGTATGTGACTACCTGCCTCGCAATAGAAAACTCAGTGAGCGGAAGGGGCTCGTATCGATTGTGTCATCATATCATTCCTTTCAAAATGGTTATTGCTCTTAAGGGGATAATAATTGCTCGCGATCTATTGCCTTTTCCGAAGTCATGTTCCTGTATTCATTATAGAGTATACTTTGATGTCACGTAACCAAAACCACGGATCGGATTCCATTGAACGTCGAATTTCCTGTTAACTCGCTGAAAGACGCAAAGATGGCTTTATCATCAAGAATTCCAGTGTAGTGTCCCGAAACTGCTTCCCTCCGATTTTAATTGCTCCTCATTCTTAATTCACATAACAGAACCACATAAAGGCTACGGGAAACAAAAAAATGGTGCCATTAAAAACCCTTTTCCAACTTATCATTCAATTGATTTTTTTCTAAACAGAATTCTATACAGTTAATTGTTAAATACACAAAAACTTGGTTACCATGGGATACGAGTGAGTCTCTGTTCTGTACTGACATCGAGTGGAATATATAATGCACTGCTGAATATCTACTTGATATCCTTTGTTTTCTTTCACTAATATATGTGCCTAACTCTGTTTAGAAAAAAGTTAATCACTAGTATCCCTTGGCTTCTCACCCACTCTTACGCGATTAAATTTTAAGTATCTGCAAACATTAAAAAAATGGTGCTATTCCAAACTATTTTTTATTTGCTATTTTTTGAAATCGTATGTGGAATACTTTTTCACCATCACTAGTTTCCGGCCCATTGGCAGGGCCAAAACACCAAAATTGTCTCCATCTCCTCCTGTCCAAGGCCTCCTCTTTGATTTCCTTTTAACTCCTTTTTAAGCTCTCGGCGTTCATCATCTTCAGCTTTCTTCTTCCTCTTCCTATTCTCCTTCCACTGTACCCTTTACTGCAGTATTTAAAATCCCCTCTTCCCTCTTAAAATATCCCCGAACCAATTTCATTTCCTCTTCAGTATAATTCTCAAAAACGTTCTTTCCTACCATATGTTTAATATACGGTCAAAGTTTGTTTTTAGGCATTTTTTGGAATAAATTATCTATCTATCTATGTACTTACCATACCATCGCATATCGTGAAACAATCGTAACGATTTTACCCTACAAGGATGTATCGTTGACTCAAGTAATCAAGCACCCTTCCTGGCCACGGGCCTGCATCCGATGGCTCTTCCCTTGTAACTGCTCCCGCTCTTAAAAGCGATGTCCCAGTCGGAGATAAACGATTAGCTCCATTCCTCTCATCCCTCGAGTAGCGCACCTGCTCCGGCGCCTGACGCTGCGCGAAGCAGCGCCGCCAAGCGGACACAATCCTCAAATGGCAGCTCAGGGGTGAGATGGGGAGGCCCTAAGTATCCATGGCGACGCGTTTAGGGTTTGAGAGAGAGAGAGGATGGCCTATTCACATATCGATGGCTTAGTTCTAACAACACGTATCTTAAAATTAGCAACTTTTCTGGAGAACAAAAAAAAACAATTAATTTATTTTACTTGGAATTAAAAACCAAAAGTTCATAAAACTGAATAAGAAGCATTCAACTGCAAACTAAGAGTTGTTTTTGCTTGTATTTTTTTAAATGATATTACACTTTGTTTAAGATACCTGTCTCAAGCCGGCTGAATTTGAGATAGGTAAGTGTTGTTAGAACTTAGCCATCAATATATTTATTTGTATTCTCTTCCACATTAACTCAATTAGAAATACCCAGGAACTCATGAGCATTGTGTCCACCATATTTTATTCTATCTCCAGTCCAGTTCTTATCGCTGGTAATGGTTCAGCTGCCGTTGTTGATATTCTGTCTCTTCGGTGGAAATGATCCTACAACAGAATGAAATCATGGGGTAAATGGCATGAACAAGTGGAGAGGGACCAGTGATACCTTTTCAGTCCTTTTTATTCCTCCCTCTATTTCTGTTTATGTTGGTGTATTTGCTTATGGCCAAGGAGGTTGTAAATATACTGGAGGGAGCACCACCGGTTTCGAGCGTGGAGCGAAGTGTGGCCGGAATTGGGGTGCTTAGGGTAGGACAAGCCACGCCCACTCTGACCAAAACATTTTCAATCCCATAAGAGTCAATGCTTACTATTTGGTGAAATTCTTGGTCATAACTCGTTAATACATAAAAATAATATATGGAACGTACATTGTGAACATTTTATGTTACTTCATTGGTAGGCTTCGCGAATTTATGACTCAAAAATCTTTTCCCAGGGAAAAGTTATCATCAATCACCACGGTTACGTTCTACAACCAGCTCAGCTGAAAATAAATTTTTACGAGAGTAAACTAGTCATTTAACTGCACTTAGTATTGGTATTTAATTTTATTATAGCCAAGAAAATCTAAAAATTACAGTACAAAAGTATATTTATTAATGATATCCCCGCCAGTAAAGCTGCTAACAGACACATAGTTAATACATTGATAGAGGTATCACGAATGATGGGAAAAATCCGATAACAATCGCTGCCGAAATACTAATGATTACGGTAGCATTTTCCACTTAATGTAGTTCATTTTTAGAACAAAACTTAGCCACATCAAAATATCAGTAGGAGACTAATGTAAGTCCAAAAATTGTCAAACCAAGATGGCGGAACTTTGACCACGCTAAAAACTCGGAAACAGCCTCCAGATATTTACAACCTTCTTGCTTATGGCGATCGGCCAGGCGCGCACTAGCGCGACCACGACCACGATAGATCTCTGTCGCACACCTTCCGACCAGAGCACGACCACGACCACGATAGCAAAACACATTCACCACTTGCTCAGTCGGTATGGTCGGGTCGGAGTCAGTGCGCGGAGCGCCATAAGAATGTGTGTAATTTCTGGCCGCAAAGACCGCTGACTCTGGGACGACCAAATTCAAAAATTTTGGTCGGACGACGCGGGTCCGATCAAAGAGTCGGACTTGGCCTAGTACGCGTCGCTCCATTGGTTGCAATGCTAAAACTGGTCGTGGTCGTAGTCGCGCTAGTGCGCGCCTGCCCTAAGTGATTTAGAATACAATGTCCGTGACCAGGACAATTTATTTCTTCCTGTTAGGATCGGCGTTCCCCGTTACGCATGTGCTATATCTATCCTAATAGTCTTTATGAGCGTGCTTATCTTTCATTTCATTTTCTATTCTAAGTATTTCTTCCCTAGTGACGGGAACAGCGCCTCAGAGCAATCTATTGGTCGACTCCATGATAACATCCGGGCGACCTGGTTGATTAATCCTCCCGCCGAATACATTGGTTATTAGGATAAGCTCTAAATTATTTAGGTCGGTGGTCTGAGAAACTTCCTCGAAGGCACAAGATCCGTAGTTCGAGTCCTGGTCTTCTTAAAATTTCTTTTTGAAAATACTACGATAATCGCGTATATTTTACGGTGGGTTTCGGATTGGTGTGGAGACTATAATGTTGGATTTCCACTCAGTGAGCCCGGGTTAAAATCCCAGCGATGGCGAAGATTTTTCAGAGACTACCCGATCCTTGTTTGAATGAATCCGTCGTATGGGACGTTGAGCCGCGGAGCAGGCCAATGTCGACACCGGGTTTCTCTCCGCCCAAACCTCCCTTCCCTTTCCTTTGGTGCAAATGACCTTTACTGTCGGTCGCCGCCTTAATCGACCATACCGCAACCACACCTTCCAGGCCACCAATCAGTACTGCTTCACCCACGCCTCTCGCAATGGTGTCGATGCTTGAAGTTAAATTTTATTTTGATTATTTTGTTTTTATTTTAATAAAGTGGTACACATGCAGCAAGACTGCCAATTTAAAGTGCACTTATAGCAATAAATATTAAATAATTGAATAAATTAGAATTTATTACAAATTTAAATGTAACAAAAAAACGAAAACAACAAACATTTATCCAGCTATCTAGTCATCCATTCGATAAATATGTTGATGCCAGGTGAGTAAAATTTTTATTTGTCAGAGAAAACGGATCAAATCACCCGGTAGAGAATTTATAAGAAAAGAAATTCAATGGAAAAGAGAGCGCTTGATTACAGATAATACACTCATTTGAAAACTCTCGCCAAAAATCATACCACTAATAGGTAGAAAATTAATGATATGCATTACATTTTATGATCACTCATTCATTTTAACTTTACTTTCTCGCATCCACTCAGCGGTCATCTCCTTGTATACGGCAATTTTTCTTTGACCCATTCGGTTTTCGCTTCAGATGGTTTTCACATTACTTTATCCCAAAATGTATAGCATGGTATGGGAATTCATATTTCCTTCGGACAATAAAGGACTGTCATAAATGCTAAGCGGAACTTTATTGGAACATGACAATTTTATTTGCTAACGGCTGGTGTTCTAACACACCCCCCTCCGCCGATTTAGTTGGCTTGCTGGAGGATATGTAGACGTTGATCCCCTTATCATGAAATGATTTACCCACGTAAAAATGAATCCAAAGTCATTTAGAGAGAGAAAGTGCGTTTAAGAGAGTGTATAGAGACTATTTCACTGGAGGAAATGGCTTTCAGTACTTAATTTCTTTTAAAATAACTGAATAGTAATTCCCAGGAAAGGGAAGGCTGCATTCCATTATTAAATATCACTTAATAAAATGTCTATTTTCAGAATATGAGGTCAGAGAATTCAAAGTAATGCTCATCTTCTAATTTTCTTATATGACTTTAATGGAATGTTTCATCTTTGCGTATGAAAATTTTTAAACTGATAAAAATACTTTTGGTAGAGGAAGTTGATAGAGAAGTCTTTTGAAGGTAAAAACAAAACCGCAAGCTGATGGATAGGAGTTGGCAAAATTGCGTAAGAATTCTCATAAAGTAAAAAAAAATCTGTAAAAAAGTTGGTGAGCAACCGACTGAGGCGTGCTATTATTAAGGGCTTCTTTTTTATACACAAAGGATTTTATGCTCGAGCGAAATGAAGGTAGGTTTGCAAAAAACAGTTCCATTCTCTCCGGATCAAGTGAAATGAAATGTCCCTTTACCTTTAAGCGCGTAAAGTACTTTCCCTCGGGTTCCTTGATGAGATTGGGAGACGGAGCTTAAGGCCACTCATAGCCCTTCTCAAGTGCTCCTGTTCCCTCCGCTAATTCGCCATCAAGTCTTCGTCTGTGCCCGCCTCGTTTGCTCAGCCGAGTGAGTCACATCTGCTACCGCCCCCTCCACTTATCTTGTTTTCCCCAACTCACCATGCCGTAAACGAACGCAATTTTTTATGCAATGAGTTCTTCCGCTTTCTCCGATAACCCCAAAAATTACTAAATGCAACTCAAATGTCGACCACGTTGTGATTAGTTAGAGCGATGAATTTCGATTCATGATAGGTTTGAACTAGAGGACATGGATACGAGGTGTGTTAGAAAAGTATACATCGATTTTGTACGAACTTAAGTTTTTAATTTTTAGCTTTGAACGTAGTATTTCGCAGCGAGGGGCATCGTTGCAAATGGCTTCCGGGTACAGCTGCGTGTTGCGCTTTGTCTTGCAAGCTTTCGCGTCCGTTACCGGGCGCATCATCAGGTGATGAATGAAATTACGGAATTGGTTGTCAATTAATATACTCGTCCAACCTCCCCCATCCACCGTAGTAGTGAGGGAGGAGGGCGGCGCTGACGTCAGCAGACCTCTCAGCCCTGTCCTTGAGCGGCGAGCGGTCTCTTCACGGCAACGCTGTAGAAAGGCTAGGGACGAAATTTAATTTTTAAACAATAACGTTATCCCCTTCAAATTACGAGGGAGGTTTTTTTTTCAAACTCCGATAGCTCAGCGAAACCACCAGACAAGCGACAGGCACTGCGCAGATAGGGCAACGGAGCGTCCTACGCACCACACGCTCGAGTCATTTCTTTCCGTGAGTTGTTTCAGGTAAGTGGCAATCTCATTAACTACACTGCCTCAATTGATTCTCCCGCCAAGCGTGCACTCTCTAGCGACGGCCAGAAAACTCGCCGAATGGCTTCAGAATTGACTTTTCTTTAGCTTTATGCCGATGAAAAAGAATTTTAACGTTAATGCAGCTGCTCAGTGTGAAACATTACGTCCATTCCCTTTCAAAACAAAAGAAGAGACATTCTGGAAGCGTTCTGATCCATGACAACGGCCGTCATCCCAGCGCTGATGCAGCCCACTGCTCCTTGAGCAATTTCAATGGGATATTTTCGATCACCCGCCGTGCAATGCCGACCTAGTGGCGGGAGCCTTCCATTTTTACGCTGAAATGAAGATAAGGCTAGATTGCAAGCGTTTTTTCAAACGGGCAATAAGCTTCAAGATAAAGGAATAATTAATTGGAAATCATTGGCGGCAACATTCCATTAAGAAGGTATAGTAAAGCTTGTCCAGGGCACGACCAATTTCTTAAGGCCGAGGCGATTTTGTCGAAAGAAGACCACAAGTGTGCTCCACATTTAGCGATCAAATAATTTTAAATCAATCACTTCGTCTTCTGACCATGAACATTCGGAGATAGAAAGAAAACGGGGCTCGCAGTTCTCTTAGGCAGCTGTTATATATACCGGAGGAGTCGTTGTTCCCACTCTTGGTAGCAGAGCTGAAAGTCTTGAAATGGCATGGCTTTTTACAGGTTGGTCAAAGATTTTTGAAAATCAAAAACACAACTTCACTGATGGCGCTGTCAAAAATATTGTGGAACCCGAATCGGTCTATCACAGACCAGTAGACACGTTGCCAGTTCGCCCGCAGTATTGCCAGTCTCATTACTTTTCTCACACACCTCGTATGTTATTATACTTTTACCATGATCGGAACTTTACCTCGAGTAATATTCAGTAATAAAAATTATGTGTAGAGACTATTTCCAAAAATGAACTTTAAAATCCAGTGGAAGAGCGGCAATGATTACAGGTAGATATAATGAAGTCTCTTCAGAACACGTGCACATCAACGTAGTCTCTTCCCTTTACTTGACCTATCATGCCTCCATTTTGCCATTGCATACAAGGAGAAAAATTAATAATGTTACAATTTAATTGACATAATTTTTCATAAAACCTATATTTTATTGAAAAGAAGAAAATAATGGTTCACGGTCCCTTATATGTTTGAAAATTTCGAGTATTTTTGATGAGAAAGCTACAATAACTTTTAGGAGAACGTTTCAGATATAAAAAACGAAAATAGTGGTGCGCATGTAATGTTATATTGGCTTTCGCTAAGAAACAAGGATGGTATACATCGACCGACGAGTATTAATTTTATTATCTTAGGTGCGCACCACTTGAAAAAAAAAGTATTTAAAATTTTCAATTACTTCAGGGACCAAAGGCCATTATTTCCATAATAAATAAAATATTGCCCTTATAAATTTAAAAAAATAAAAATAGTATTCTATATATTGGAATATTTTTTTAGAATTTTTAATTTTGCAAGAACGGAAAAAACGGCTACACGAAGAAAATAGCTTCTCGTAAGCCTCAATCTTGGCTTCTTGAACAGTAGCCGTCCTAACTGTCCATTGAAACAACTGAGCTGCGGCGCGCGTTTATGTATTGGTTTTCTATAGAGACTTCATTACAGCCCTTTCACTGGATGATTGCAGCGCTTCCACTGGATTTTGGTGGTCATTTAGGAACTAATCTCTATATTTTCTTTGTATTGCTGAATATTCTTGAGATTATTTTCCGAACATGGTAAAAGAGTGAGAAAATTGAGTAGTATATTCTGAACATTTCGGCGCTCTAACTAATCAGAAAGTGATCGAAATTTGAGTGGCAATTTTTTCCCGGAAGGACAAATACACAAACAAGAGAGTATGTATAATAAAACGTGTTAATATACGTAAAATTTTACAGAATAAGCCTCAGTTTCAATTTTCAGAAGAATAAATTCCGGTCATTTGAGCCATGGAAAAATCGGGGCGGACGTGTCTTATGGGACAAATTTCTGAGAACCGAACTCAAATAAAGAACTACCCTGAGGCGTTTGAGATGTGGGTCTGGAGTACGTAGGACAGTGAAGGTGAAGTGGATGGAGAGGTAAGGAACGGAGAAAGTGGTGGGCATGGGAGGTGAGGGGAGGCAGAATGGATAAAAACAGCCTTTGTAGTTTTCGTGTACTTTCAAGTACTCGAGAATGACGCCAAAGCGTCGAAACGCGAAGTATCATTAAAAATGTCTGTGATAATTGCAGAGGTTTGAATTTTCACAAAGTGAAAGTCGAATCAATCCATTTCATAAGGAGAGGCAGCTTGTAGATGAGATGCGTAGAAGAAAAACGTGTGAATGCGGAGAGTACTGGGCGGGGAGGGGATGTTGATATCTGTTGTGGGGTAGAATGTTAGGAAAAGGAGGGAGAGAATAGGAATTTATGTGAAATGAAAGGGAATAGGTCTTATTGTGAAATGAAGTGGGAACTCCAAGTTTCGAGGGAACATATCGCTGTAAGATAGTCGACTAACGTTAGCTAAATGCGCCACGATTATATTGAATTTGTCTTCATTGTCTGATTGACAAAGAAATTTATCAAAGAATACGGGATTCCTTCCTGCACGCTATGGATTTCGTTCACTATCAATTAAAAATCTCTTCAATGAATGATAAATACTTCAAAAGTAGAGATGACACGGCAAACATCCACATAATTGACGTATTTCAGAAAAAGGACTAAAGCTCTTTCTTTTACCTTCTGATATTAAAAGAAGGGCTCTGTGCTTGATAAGTTGTCGGAGAGAGAGCCGGAAACCTACACCCACATGGCAGTTGCGTGAGGTTAACTAGTGGCAATATTATCAGCATTTTTGCCAGTAACAGGATGGGTAAAGAGCGCCATGTAAATCTACTTGACCTTTAGTAATACTCTTTACATTAAAGATGTACGTGTTTGCCATGCCAGTGTAGAATCAGGATTGTGTAATGGAGTCTGTCTGCTCTAACTCTAACTCCTGCATCATAAGGGAATATATAGTTTCGGAGTGAAACTCAAAGTGTGCAAAGAGACCAAAGGGACGGAAGGAGATGAGGAGTGGACGAAGTCAGCGGTGCGAACGGATCCGTGCCTTTTGGAAGAGACAGAAAAGGGAATCGAATGGAGGTACATCAAAAGGCATTCGTCTGCCTCGGAGAAGGGACACTTTCGCTCTCTGGAAGCCGGAGGAAATGCCCGTTGCCACGGCGACCTGCATGCGTGTGAGTGCGGTGACCACGCCAACATCCCAAGTGGAAAGACTGGGGAGTGAGATGAGGATGAGATAAGAGGAATGCTGACTAGAGGGTGGGATGGAAGTGGCCATTTCGATCCATGAACCGTGTGATTTGGATCATGCCTACGCATCGTTCTTTCAAATCGTTCAAAATTAACCTAATGATCACAATGAACCATACGAATCAAATCACATTAGTAAATTCATATCGATATTTTTTTATTAAATTCCGATGAAAACAATGTTCACAAAAATGCGTAGTTTTCGTACAAAACTGGGAAGGTAGCCTCACAGAAAAACCTGTGGTGAGGATACCCTAACAGAATTCATAGTAGCTTATTCTCTTATAATACAAATACTGTAAATAGAGAAAAAATATTTTTAAAATGCTGTTTCATAATAAACTAAGTGGAAAAACGATAAATGTAAAGGGACATTCGTATAACAGTATTATATTAATGATCTGCGCTTGCTTGAGTTAGTAACCATTCAGCTATCAATTGGAGGCATTAATTTTATGCTGACTTTTAATTTTTTTAGTTTAAAAACTTAAAAAATTCCTCATTTATATAATAATAAGCTTAAAACACTATTTCTAGAATTAATTTGTGCAAAAAAATCAGACATGCAGTTCCCAAGTCTTCTTCTGCTCCGTTACAAGGTCGAAATTCGAACTGGGTTTTGCTAAAAAAAAAAAGAATTATTATCACGAAACTTCGTGAGGAGTATTTTAACTAGTTTTTCCAAAACCTTTGAAAAAGTTGTTAGTGCATAAATTAGGCTGTATATTTATTTATTCAATTGGCTGCTTTTTTAAAAAAAAACTGTGTAATTACAGCTCTCTTATACGTGAAGGGAACTCGCTCTTGGTGAAACTAAGATTAATCAAAAGCTTCACCACAGGAGCTATCATGATAATTACAGATTTAATGAGCGTTTCAATTCTAATCCAAAGAGTTGCAATTGAAGAGCTACAATTCTGAACCGTAATGAGCACTGTGGACTACGTGAACCAAATAAGGATAATGAGACTTTCAAACCAAATGTACTCAATAAGCCACGACAACCAAATGAACTACCGCTATCAAAATGAACTCTGCGAACTAAATGACTGCAGGGTATACAATAATATGACGAGCAATAAGTCCATCAACAATGGCGCTTCATATTTATGTTGGTTATGTAAATGTTACTGGAACTATATTTTAGAAATTCACTAATATTAATTAAATAAATATCTGGTCATAATATACTCAATATTTCCCTCAAAATTATAGTCCACTGTCACTTATTGTATCCAGTTTGTACAGCGACGACGCGGCAGCACTTGCAATTGCAAAATGGCTGGGTTATCAACTACCAAGATGCGTCAACCATATGGATACGCGTAAAGATATGTGTTAACGAGAAGTTTTAGGTCCTCGCACGCAAGGGAACAGGTATCAGTGTAATGTGAACAGGGTATCATTTTAAACAGTTAAATGACACTACTTTTTTGCTTTATTGAATTTCAAATGAATTTTAATGATTATTTATATATCTAAGCGTTATTTTTTTGCAGTCAAATTAATACCATCATTATAAAAAAAAGGAAATTCCTACGAAAGATTGTATCTTCTGGGGTGTCAAATTTCACTTTTTATCTATGTATCTATTTGCTATTTTACTGTAGTGAAATAAATATTTATTATTATTATTATTATTATTATTATTATTACTTTGTGGTTTTCACAATGCTTTTTCATCACCCCAGTAGAGTTGGCTCCCCCACTGACTACAACAAATTGTCGCAGAAATGTATCAGGGCAATTAAACATCTGTGTGGAAAGTACAATGCAGTTTCATTTCACACGTTTGACTTGCGGAAATTCCACGAAGTATAGCCTTCATTCATGTGGGCATAGTGTGATTAACTTCCTGTGGTTCATGGAAATGAACCGTTCAAAATTAATGATTCGCTCGTGAACGACACAACCCCATTCCGGGATCATGTGAGTGAAGTTAGCTGGGTGGAGAAGGAAGGTCTTCTTTGCCTGCGGCGCCTGGAGGGAATGAACTCTTCCGAGGGAGCGGCCGGGGAGGGGACGCTTCGAAGATCCATTTGCGAGGATTTCATCCCTCTGTCTCCTGTGCGGGCCATGAGCGAATCATGTTCGGCCCAAGGGGCTGTGGATCTAATCTGGAAAAGATTATTCTCGAGAAGGGTGGCCGAAGAGGAGCTGGGGAGAGGAAGCGGTGATTACGAGAGACTCCATGCGCGAAGGCGGTCGCTTTCAGATATCCTCTTCCTCCTTCTTCGTCCCGGCGAAATCAATCTTTGATAAGGACGTATCACACTCGCTTAACCAATCGTGTCTTTGTCTTTATCTCGTTGAAATATTTGCGACGAAATTTAACTAAAGCCTGTAAATATAACTTAACACTTACCGTCCTGACCATTGCACTGTAGAACTGAATCAGTACCCCAGTGCAGGCCATTGAAAAACACTTCGTTACTTCCACAATTTATTTAAAAATTACAAATCGGTTTCGGCTGTTACACCATTATCAAGCGCAAACAAATTTTCATTCACAATGGCGTAACAGGTGAAAGCGGTAAAGCAACATGCATTGAAAGAAGGTTTCATATTGTTCTTACATAGCGGCAAGTTAGAAACACATTTAAATAGTTGTATTATCAATGGTGCAATGCACCGTTGGTGCATGTTTAGATACGCGATTACATCACTATTAGAGACGCAATAACTATAGCAACATGGTAGTGATAAGGGGTTATAAATTCCTAACTTCGCCAATTAACCAATCTTTTACTTTTTTCTTGATTGCTGCGAAGCCTTTTAAATTTCCCGAAAGCTTACGCATACAATTAAAAGTATTTGATACAATATAAATATACATTTTTTTTAAAGTTATACTTTGTGTTTCCACAAAATGTTTTTTATTAAATCAGATCATGGCTTTGACGGTTGTCATCATATTTAGTGACGTTAACCGACAAGAAGGTATCGAAATCCATCGAAACCAATAATTTTATTAAAAAATCTGTGAAAAAACAAAGTTCAAGTTATTTTATTTTTTTCAAGTTAACAGACCATAAGATGTTGTTAACCCTCGAAACCAATAATTTAATTTAAAAAAACTGTGAAAAATCAAAGTTCAAGTTCTTTTTCAAAATTTTCAGCAAGTTCCATAGAAAAGAATCGTCGGACACCGCCAATTACAATATATTTTTTCAGTCTTTTCCCTCATGAGTTTTAATAATCGTATGTTTTTAAGTCTAACATTCCTGTTAATAATTTAGTGCTGGTCATTGCGAGGAATTTAAATTATAACTCAGTAAATACACCAAAGGATGAAGTTCGCCATGAAAAAATATTTGACTTAGCCGGGATTCGAACTCGGATCTCCCGATTGCCGGTCAGGCGTGTTAACCAGTTCCACCATCAAGCCATTTTCTCATAGCGAACTCCGGGATGGGTTTTACAGAATACGATGTTGACGTCACAACTCCACACTGTGGCACATGTGTTGAGGGTCGTGTTTACTAAGCCACTGTCGGGGTGAAAAACCCTTATTTTTTCACTGGTCTGCGACGACGGATTTCACAGCACTGCAGGAACAAGTGACTTGGTACGCAGTCACGCGCACGGGTGCAATGTTAAATATTCCAAAGGATGAAGTTCGCCATGAAAAAATATTTGACTTAGCCGGGATTCGGGTTCGAATCGGGAGATCCGGGTTCGAATCCCGGCCAATTGAAATATTTTTTCATGGCGAACTTCATCCTTTGGTGTATTTAACTTTGCACCCGTGCGCATGACTGCGTACCAAGTCACCTGTTCCTGCAGTGCTTTATAACTCAGTAGTTGGGGGCGGAAGAAGGGTGGCTGAGTGGAAGTCCTCGTAACGAGAGATCTTCTGTAGCAGCGATTGAGTCCGCGGTTGAGATCTTCGCGTCCGTCCCTTCCACTCCATTGAGTTTCCCCTCGACATTCATCGATTTCCTTCCCGATTGCTTTTGATCAGTGGTGAATGAAAGCACATGCGTCATTTCCCATTGTGCTCTCTAATGGTGAGTGGGTCCAGCCAATATCGACTGGGCACTGGCAATCGATGCCACTTGTAACGAGTGAAGTAGCATCTAAAATACCTTGGAAGTTTACAAATGCCTCCCATTCGACTCCAGCTTAAAAAAAATACGCCAGCAGCAAACGCTGTCCGTGTTGACCGCAATTTAAATTATCTCAATATCATAAGATATCATTTTAGTTTTACAGATCGGGTAAAGGCAATATGTTACCGTGGAAAAGTGATTTCATTTTTCAATTGAATTCGTTGAAATCAATCTGTATTGGTTGGAGACACTTTTATTAGTAATGGAAATGATATTATATCTTAGGGTGAGTTTTACTTTGCAATTGGTCATGATTATGTATTAAGATTGCAGTCTGTTGAAATATCAGAGGAAACACTCTGGTCAGAATATCCTCACCATAGTAATTGAAGGAATTACTCTAAGAATCTGTAGGCAGCATTCTTTCGGGAGGATGCGTGGTGGCCTAAGTGCTGCTGATAGAAAAGCGAAGAAAGTAATCTAGCTCTGAAATCAAATAAATGAAATAACTCGCTGAGGGTGGCGCTCGGGATGGCGTAAAACTAGGCTGTAGCTAGTCCGGGACCTTTCAGCAATGGCCGACATTAGACCAATGCCCGACTACCATTTATTTCAAACTGACTTATTGGAACCATTATTTCGTAATCCCAATTGCAGCTCAGTCCAAACTACGCGATCTGAGATAAAAGTTTAAAGTTGCCTGATTTACCATGCTTAGTCCATTTATTTATTTAGAATCCATGCATAAAGTCAGACATTATGATAAATGTCTCTAAATATTCCAATAATCTATTTGCCATGTCTCTCTAGATAAATTGATATTGCTGGTAATATGGAAATAGACCTATTGTTATTTCAATTTTTATGTGGTCCGCATTTATAAATAGGTCTCACTACAGCTTTTTAAAACTAATATGTATAATTGAATTGCTAATTGATAGGTTTATCACTTATTCCATAATAGGAATGATTTTCCCACATGTTGCCCTAGTTTAGGTGATTAAATTTCTATGACTGACCTCGCACAACTATGCTGGGTGCGGCATCAGAAGCAGCCTTCACCAGAATAACTAGTATCACCAGTTGATGAAAAAATAAATAGCGCCCTATGAATATTCATACGTGATTGTATTTCATTGCATTAATGGCACAAAGAGTTTAATTGCGTCACGGAGGAAATAGCAGCAAATCAATACGGAAAGACATTTTTTGTCATTTAAATTCATTTTCCATTTCAATGAGAACGAGAATTTGAGCCAGTGAATTCCGTGACTTCCAAGCCCTCGTTTATAATTCACGATGTCATGGACATTTTTTAAAAGAATTGATCTTGTCAGTATTTGATTTGCCGACAGTTTATATGATAGATGTTTTTCATGAGATGCAACTCTTGTAGGGAGTTAACGCGCATTTTCCCTAGCAGTTAGTAGGTACTGAAATATGTGGAAGATGAGAGAAAATAACAGATTTGGGTGAGTTTCTCTTTTTCATATAATATTTTCTTTTCAGTTATTTTTATCCATCGATCATGATGCTAATTACAATTTTGCTTCATCTATCATGATATATATATTTTGTGGTGAGCCGTTATGCGTTTAACTATGGGTGCATTCAGGAGGAGTGAGCGCTCAAAGCTCTCGTAGCTGACCGCAACTCGGCATATTCTCAACCTCCCTGAATGGACAGAGCTGAGTGGGCTCTACGCAAGTGGCGCAGCGAGGGGGGGGGGTTTGGGGGATAAAACTTCCCCCAGAGCTCAGAGAAATTTTTAAGTTTAATCCATTTTACCTAATTGGATTGATATTACTAATATCTAACGATTTGATCGTTGGATCATTCTTCCTCATAGAGTGATTCTCCAAAGCTGTTGGACTAGCAATGGCTGATGCCTGGTTTCGCTGATGGTAGGACCCGCCCGCCTTTGTGACGGTGCGGGATTCCTCGTCCCCTTCCTTCCTCCCCTATCCTGTCCGAGGAGGCGTCGTCGGGCTCCTATCGCGGCGGCGCCTCCTTCCTGTCCTCCCCCGGGTGCAGAGGTAAAAAGCTCGCGCTTATAGAACCTGCCCCGGGGTTTTGTTCCATTTGATATTACTAATAGAATAGTGTAAGTATTAATAAAATATCCCTCAGAAAGTCGTAAAACTCACCATTTTGAACCGTTAATCTCAAAATTCCGCAATTTATTAATCTCGCACCTACCGCTTATCCTGGTGGGTGTTCAACACCCCCACACATCCCGGTATTAGTTTCACCTAAACCCCCCAGCCTTGATTTCTAGCTGGGTAACATCCTCACAAAAAAACCATTCATGGTAGGATTTGGATAGTCGGATTCAGAGCAGTTTGAATTATTGCTGCTGATGACTCAATTTCCTGAAAAGGGTGGATGGTCCTGAATTAACCGGTAGGAAGACTGTCTCCTGTGAGATTGCTACTTTTGAAGACGTAGAGCATTAACCGGGACGCACTCATCGTTGTACTTGCGCCTTAGAACGCGGTGTGCATTCCACCCGAAAGTCCTGGCTTCGGCCTTCATCGCCTCCCCTTTCACACCATCCTTTGGCGAGCACAACACGGAGTTCTCTCTCCTGGGATTTTTTAATATTTATCTCAAACATGAGGTTCCGTCCCAATGCCTTTGAAACGTCTTTCCCTCCCCCACAATATGTATTTCCGTGGCTCGATGAATTCGCATCGCCACCTCGTCCCCATAAATGTTTCATCATCAGCGGCTTCCGAAGGCGTCAAAAAGTGGCGTTAGACCACCACCATTCCCCCCCCCCCCTCCAACCGTCCTGCGCTCTGAGAAGAAGCAGATTGCCCGCTCGACGATAAAAACCGAGATGCAAGTGTGTTGTTGCTCTTGTAGTTGCCACGAGGTGGTGCTGAAAGGGATGGGGAGGCATCTGGCGCTCTGATTGGCCAGAGAGGAGTTTTGAGGCGACGGGTTTTCCTCAGAAAAGTCATCGATCGACTCATCTTATCCGTGTTTCTTTTTACACTAGCATGCGCTGCTACTCCCGCGCAAGTTTAATCAAGATCTCATAGCAGAACTCACACTCACGGCTATATTTAGAATGGAATGTCACTGTTTGAGGGCCAGTGTCTTGAGAATGAGGAATAACATTTCACCTATAGATGTTGGTGAGTCAAGTGGACAGCGTACACTATATTTGACTCACAAGCATATATTTTTTCTACCATTCCATACCTTACTTTATTTCAATGGAAAATTTAAAGGGATTCATACTATTGTTGCACGCACGATACGACAATAGAGTATTAAAAGTGGACTGTATTTTTTTATATGCGCCACTTCATCCAAGATCACCACTCACCTGAGTGTCGGGCTCCCGTCGATGGCTTCCTCAGGCAGCGTCGGCTCCGAGATCCTTCCAACTTGACGACACATTCACAACTGCCATTCACGGCCAACATCCACGAAAACAATAAGTTTAAACAATTACACTCTCGCCCAAACGGGCGCACAACAATTAACCAACCAAGCGAGTGGCAATTATAGGATGTATAGCATGCGATACATAGGACTCCCTATGGCGCAAACAATTGTGTATAGCTGTAAACATAACCCCGTAGCATAAAGGAAATCTCATCGCTAAATTCACACTTAATGTGGCTATAATTAGAATGTAATTTTACTAGTGTCCTATTGAATAGGATTGCTATTCCACTTTAAGATTTAAGTGCTGCCAGCAAACAATGCGTAAAATATTTGAATTGCATACAAGCATACTTCATGTCAATGGAAACATTCGTAGGCATCCATACTAGAGGATAAACATAGACAAAATATAAATTAGAAACTTCTTTCGAAACCATAGACATACACATACAAAATATAATTACATATACGCTCTTTATCATGCATTGTATAATAACCAAATCGTTTATCATTAGAGACAAAAAAAACAAGACATTGACTCAGCGGTGGCGCGTAGATGGAATGATGACCGAAATCTCACGGAGAGTATTACCTTTACCAGGAATCGAACAACGGACCTTCTATTTTCCAGGCAGATACTCATACCATTGAGCTACCCAAGTAATTTTTGCACTAATTCCTCGCCGAAAATACTGGCAATTGAGGTAGCTTTGGTAGCTCGGTGGTTTGAGTATCGGCCCGAAAAGGAGAAGGTCCGCGGTTCCAATATCGATCGACGTGAAAAGTTTTCCAAGAGTTTTGGTTATCATTCCTTCTCTGCGCTGCCATTAAGTCAATATTATGAGTTTGTGTTTCTGTATCTTAGTTTCACCTTCTATTTACATTTATGTTGGTACACTCCCTTATGGCTACCTTTGTGACTGTGATTTTGATGGTAATATTACAAATTACATACATAGGGAGTTTCAGGAAGAATCTGCAACATTTCAGGAGGTGGTATGGGTGGTATGGTGGTAATTTTAAGCACTTTTAACCCATAAAAATAGGATAGCAACTCCTTAGTTACTGTGCCATGGCAACACAAAACTTGTTTTGCATGCACTTCGCAGTTATTATGGAAACGGTTTTTCTTGCGTATCCAGCGTTTTCGCCATTTTATTTAATACTCTAAATTTTAAGTAACATTAACTAATTGAGGTTGGACGAAAATGTGCTATTATAATGGAGTGAAACAATCTCAAAATGGGCAAGATTGCACAATTGTACGCTTTAATACTCGGTCAAAGCTCTCGTTTAATTGCGCATAAATATGAATTATTTCAGACAATTATAATCGCGCATTTGCGTTTGCGTCCAACCTTAATTATTTAGTCTCATTTTAAATCCACAGTACTAAATAAAATGTCAAAAAGTCTGGATACCAAGAAAAACAGTTTCCACGGTAACTTCAAAGTAGATGCCAAAAATGTTTTGCGTGCCATAGCATCACTGTTGCACTACGTTCAGTAACTAAAGAGTTGCGACCCCATGATTATGGAGGCGCATCTGCCTAATAAAATGCTTAAAATAGTGTCCCCTACCACTTTCTGAAGTAATACAGATTCCTACTGAAACAATCTGTAGATAAGTGTATGAAAATAAGCATTTATAACTTATTTATTGTGCATATTATATTATTTTATTACTTTTTATCATGTATAGGGCAAAAAAATTGCTATTATTTAGGTTTGCACTGAAAGATTGATAGAAGTGAGCTGCCTTTTTAACTGAAAAATACTATTGAAATTAAATTTTTGTGTCTAGGGAATACAGCAGGAAGGAGTTTGTTATAAATTTTTGCATTTTGAAACTTCTCCACACCCTAACATACCTTCCACAATTGCTAATATTGATTACTTTTCTTTCTAATGCAGGAATCTTGCTTGACCATAAATTGAGCATAAGAATGTAGTAGGCACTGAAATTTTTGTCGTTCTTCAAGTTTTTGCCACTCGATAAGGAAGAGGGAGTAACTCATGGTAGCTACCTTGGATTGTCCACCCCGATCATGTAAAAACATCTAAAAAATAACTGAAAATTTAGTCTCATTTTCAGATATCGGCAAAGTTTTCATATCTCAGGGAAAGATAAAAAAACGCGACTTCTGGTGGGCTCACGAGATATTATATGAATAAAATAGTCATATATTTATTAGTCTTTATTTAGATAGAGATTTATTTTATGTAGATTTAGTTATTTAATTTAGTTATACTGAAAGAGTGACGTTTTATGATTTAAGGTATTAAAATAACATAGAGGATGTATCATTATCTTTTGTTCGGTTATACTTGGTCTCTTTGTTGATATGATTATCTCATAAAATTCACGCAATTTACTTGAAGATTTAACAGTTTATTGATTTAATTAATGTGAAAATTTCCCCTTTATATAAATACAATGCTTCTCTATCGGAGGAAACACTGGGATAAAATTTTTAAACTTGTGGTTCCGGCACATTTTTATAGTTCCTAAGTCAATAGATATCTTGAAAGTTTCTTAACGATAGTTTGAGCAACTCGTTACCAAAATATAGCCTGATAGAGCGGGAGGCGGGAGAATCTATTAGGCCAGGTTACTGGCTATCATAGTAATTTTTTGTGAGCCATATCAAAGTACGCCGAAGAGCAAGGATTTCTGAACCATCATAGCGGTTCAATTAAACTTGTTTCTCCGCTAAAGGCTCTTAGTTGCATTTTGAAGGCCTCCTTAATAGCCTACTCTCAGAAGAGGGTCTCCTAAAATCTTTTTATGAGAATGCCCTCTACCGTGCAGAATGCCCTTCTCTTCTTGTTATGCTTTTGTGGAAATTCAACTAGTTAGCTGACCGCGACGTAGCGGTACCGCCGTGCGGTTGGTTGGGACATAAAATGAGCGCTGCGGTGTAAACATGCCAGATGCATTCCTTTAACTACGTACAAAGCAAGAATAATACTGCAAGAGCACCCTTTTTTACTGCTGTGCTGGCCTTGACATTTCAGCTAGTTTGATTTGCTGACTCTTTTAATTAGAAGTGCATATACTAGGGCAGCCCATAATGTTATATTTTAGAATAAAAAATTAAATGCATTTTCAAATATGACTTATTGTCTTATGAAATTTTGTTCTCATCGCATGGTGCTTGAATTTGTAAGGTGTTAAAAAAATGTTGGCTCCTATGCAGCCAGAGTTTTCAACACTGCTGAATTAACTGTATTTCCTCCGTGATTTTATACGAGATAAAGGTTCGTTAAGTGAGATAAAAAATGATCGATGATAAATGCAATGATCTTACGCGAGTCTTAATCATGAATGTTTGTATAGTTTTTAAAATTAATGCGCACTACTCGTAACGATAGCATTTCATCATTATGAAAACATTTTCCAATGTGTTTAGTCCATCACAAGTAGTGACATATTTTTTAGTAAAAATCGGGTATTTAAAAAAGGCAATCCTTGATCATGATCGCTCTGTTTTGGCGATGTGATTAGGAAAACAATTTATTTATAGCGTTCTAAATTTTCGGGTACCTTTAATCCTGTGTGTTTGATTCAACATGTTTGCGTTTCAAATATTTGTCATTACGCTCATTTTATGTGTACCTACATTCCGAATGCATACCATGGAATTGATTTCTCCCAAAACAATTCATGCCTCTATATCGCAATGCGATATATAATTTCTATATTTCCCTGTCCAATAACAACCAGTAACAGTGCTAACAATCTTTGCTTAAGGCAAATCATTAGCAACTACGTTATAGCGTCTCAGGGTTATACGCAGACTAATTAGGATAAATTCTTGAGCAACCGTTGATTTGAAGGTAAACTTGATCACAACTCATACCATTTCTGTGGAAAGCAAGAAGTTTAAAGAAGAGATTTTGGCCATTGCCCCATCTTGAACACTGCCACAGGGAAATCTGGCTATGAATTGCTGAATGTCACACAGTGCTAGGGAAACGGAACACCGGAAGGCAATCCGGTCGTGATTTCTGGCTGAATTGACGGCAGGCAGATCGCAAACAAGAGCAATCTTATTTTTGGTGTTTGATCACCATTATGTCTCTCGGTAGGTACGAGGAGGCTCATGGAAAGGGACTGGTCTCCTTACAATGAAAGAAAGATATCACACACACCTGAGACTGTCTGGGGAAGGGTGTTGAACCTTACTTTACCCATACCCGGAGTAATAAAGCTTGTACGCCTTGTTTTCGCCTCTGTAATGAAATGGACGTAGGTGGCCACACGGGCAGTCAACCTTGGGAAGCATTGCAAGCGTATCGAATTCAACGTGTAAATGCGTATTTTTCCAATTTTGTATCCATTTTCACCTTTTCATAGCGACGTATATCTTCTCTTTTACATCCTTTATAACCTGTCATATATAACTCATTCGGGGCCATCCCTTGCCCTTCTTCCCTTCCATCTGTCTTTCTACGGTAGTCTTTATCAGGCCATCATGCCTCAAAATGTGGCCATCTAAGCTGTCCCGACTTCTACTTAAGGTTTTTAGGAAGCTTCTCTTTTCTCTCATTCTTCCTAGCTTTTTCTCGTTACTTGCACGGTCAATCCATTTTCTCTTCATCATTCTCCGGTAGAACCACATTTCGAATGCTTCCACTCTTGACTTCTCTACTGCTGTCAACGTCCAAGCCTCGCTTCCACAGAGAAACATTTTTTAATATTATGTCAAATTCGTAACCAGCGATCTCAAAGGCCTATGCACTCTAAATAGCATTCGTTATGTTACCGTGCCACATTTTCTGCAGTATAGATCGCTGTGCACGCGCTCATACAAGAAAAATCTGAGAGGATTGTGTTCACACAAATTAGTAGCGTTTGTGGTGACACTAATTAGTAGCGGCTTCCTTGGTGCAAAATTAAAGTTCTTATTAAACTTCCTAACCACTTAGAATTTTCATTGCATGGCAAAAGCGAGAGTATGTTGTTCTAGTTTAATTGCAAAGAAGGCACACCTAATATACGCGTCTTAGGTCTGTACAGTCGTGTGAGTAAAAATATTTCAATTCAAGTGACTCACCGACGTTATGACTATAATTAGTGCTATCATGTACCCGAATATTGAAAATTTTTGCCTGAGTCCATTAACCGACATGATGTTCACCATGAAAAACTAATTTGTTTTCGACACAATACGGTTCCGCACTTCCGCATCGTCATAGACCGCTGTGCGCCGTGATCATGCAAGACAAACCTGTCCGGCACCCAAACCTTGTGATCATGTGGCTTTCACCCCCTGACTCAAATACATTCCTCGACCATTGAAGGCCGGTGTCTCGAGTCGGAACTGAAGGTGTAAATAAATGTGCACGTGTTTCCTCGGCGATGAAATGGGAGACGATGGACCGGTCTGCTTTCCCGATGAGGTTTTATTACGCGGAGACGCTGATATCGAGGCGAGATATAAACATGAGGGGCCGTGTCGGGAGGGAGAAATAAACACAAGAGCTGAAGCGGAAGTAAGGGGTGGGGTGACTTCCGTTGGGCATTTTCAAAGCGGAGTGGGGGTATTTTACGGACCCTGTTGATTGGAGGTGCGTACTACCGTGAACATCTTGTGAAAGTAAAGCCATGACTTCGTAATTCCATAAAATTTATGTAACCGTCCGTGGTATCAACGGTTGATCGAATCTTTCAACGATGAGGTTGGTGATCACACTAATTTTATAGTGCTTTATTATTAAATACCTACACTGCAAGACTCTAATCAACGTTGTAAATTGAGATTAATAAACGATGGTATCGTTTTACCCACTACTAATTTTTTAACAGCTCACAACACGTGTTACGATTGCCTTGCAAATCAATATGCTGTAAGACGATATTTATCCGGAAAATATTGACTTTATTTGTCCAAAGTCGACGTAAAGAGAACGGAAAAAAACTCAAATGTACTATTTCACATTGGATTTCTTTGTGTAACATTGAGACATATTAATACCGCGTTAGCCTCGACTCCAAACGGGATAAGAAGATGGTAAAAAAGAAATTTGTCCATATACAACAGCTTCTTAGTGCAATTACTACCATAAATAAATAGGGATACGTGTGCCTAAATTACATAACAATTTATATAATGATACGTTTAGACTAGACAGGTAACTATTACGAGAGATGTGAATGTTGGAATCTTCGTGACGCCTATTTGTTAAACGTTTCACAGTGAGGGATGTGGTCAGAATAAATCGTAGTGGCTTCCTTTGTATAAAATTTAAAGTCTTGATAACATTATTGTGTACATAGAATTTTTATTGCATAGCAAAAATAATAATATTTCGCTCTAAATTTATGTGAAGGATGCATTACTAATATATATATACACGCCGAAAGTCTGTAAAATCGTGTGAAAAAAACAGAATTTAATTCAGGTGACTCGTCGTCGTTATAACTGCAATTAGTGGTACCATGCACTGGAGGATTTAAAAGTCTTGCCTGAATCCATTTACCAACATGATGTTCACTTGATTATAGCAGTTGTCAATGGTGCAAATCGGTGGAGTTTGCTTATCGATGCGAAATAAAATCAATGAAACCGTGATTCCACGTAATTTATTTAACTGACCACTGCTTCCTCGAGAAATGTCATCATTGGGGGCTGTAGCACAGGTGCAAAATAGCAATTACACACAGTTAAGGCATTCAAAATTTCCACAATGATTTGCCTTTCCCATTCGATCCCAATCCCTCCAATTAGGCATTTACCAGAGGTAAAGATCCCAGAGTAATACTATAGTGAGGGTATTTGCCTCTACTGCATCTCAAGTTTCGAGTAATTTACCTCCTTGAAGTATTCACTGATTATATCGTCTGGGAAGGCAACTCGGGTTTTTCACCTGCCGCCATTCCGCAAACCGAGTTC
This sequence comes from Ischnura elegans, assembly GCF_921293095.1. Taxonomy (NCBI): domain Eukaryota; kingdom Metazoa; phylum Arthropoda; class Insecta; order Odonata; family Coenagrionidae; genus Ischnura; species Ischnura elegans. The sequence continues at coordinate 97,417,763 of NC_060253.1, forward strand.
CTTCCACCAGCCCTGAGAATATTTACCGCCTCGGTTTGCGATACGTCGGCAGCCATGTCAACAGTTATCCGGTGGGAAATCCAAGTAGCCTTCAAAGTATATCCTGCTTCATTCTCCCTAGCCACACTACGTCACTATAATGGTCACTCGCCCCCTTAATTACAACCATAAATTGGATCTGTTCTATATTTTGCGTATGAACGACTGTGTGTACCTGTGGCATAGTTCCCAATGATGATGTTCCAAGTCGAAACAGTGGTTGATCAAATAAAGTACGTTGAATTACGAAGTCATTGATTTTCATTCGCATCGAAAAACAAACTTCACACCTGTGACAACCGCTATAATCAAGTGGACATCATGTCGGTTAATGGATTCAGGCGAGGCGTTTTAATCCTCTGGTACCACTAATTACAATTATGACGACGAGGAGCCACTTGAATTAAAATCTGTTTACTCACACGACTGTACAGACTTTCGGTATATATTTATTTGGCGTGACTCCTTTACAAAATCGAGAACGAAATAATCTCTTTTCTGTTATGCAATGAAAATTCAATGTACACAATAATGTTATCAAGATTTGTTACACAAAAGAAGCCACTAAAAATTAGTGAGACCACCAAACTCACCGTGAAAAGATTAACAAATAAGCATCCCGACGATTCCAGTATTTGCTTCTCTCGTCATAATTACCTGTCCTGTCTAAACTTTCCATTCTCCAATGGTATGCAATTTAGGTACATGTATCCCTATTAATGGTATTAATTGAAATCAGAAGCTATTATACATGCAGATTTTCTTTCTTTCATTCTTCTTATTCCGTATAGAGTCGAGGTTAACGCGGTATAATCATATTTAAAAAAAATGTTTTATTTCATCACATCATGCGGTTGTACTCAAAGTAGCTATCACTATTGTTCTGAATCTAATATAATGTAGAATAAAGAAGACTTCTTCGTCGGTTCAATTAATTGTGCACATTTATCAGAGAGAAATATAGATAACATTTATTTTTTGTTTTTGGCTGTTAACAGCGCTCCTTCGCTACCAAGCCGTTCGTATGTACCTGTTGATATGAAATTGTAAATACACTCCAATGAGGTCACCGACAGATGCACAACGACCTACATTGCATTCGGAGTACCTTGTTCAGCTGTACTGAATACGCAGAAAGGAAATATTGGAGAGCAATCCGTTGCAAGAGGCGAACGGAATGAGCAGACAAGGAAATATTTCCGCTGTCATCTAGTCGTAGAGGTGACCCAATTATGAGTCGCATCATTGTCGACAATTTTCTTTTTCCTTTAGAGCTATGGGGATGCTGTCCGTTGAAAGAGGCCTGGCGTGCTGCCTCGTGTTACTTGCAGACCGCTCAACATCCAGCGTGATATCGATTCCCATTATTAATTACAAGCAGGAAATCCCGTTTATCTCGGCGTAATTATATTTTGAAATAGTATCGCTGTCACCAAAACAGTTAATAATATTTATTTTTTTTGCAGAATATCACACTATCATTTAAGTATTGTACCTGAGTACTTAAGTACTCATGGAGTATTTAGGCAGCGTTCTAGCAGCCTCCCCTTCCTTCAAGCACTTCCCTCTTCAATTCACTCAAAGGCCTACTCCCAGTCATTCCATCTAAAATTCCGATTATCCTCCTTCCTCTCCTTCATTTACCTAACATACTACCCTCCAACAATGTTTATCCTCTAACAATGTTAACAACATCTCCCATTACTGATGTATCCATTTTCCTCTAATGCGCTTTCCAAATAAAAGGAAAACAGATACAGCAGTAAGAAAATCAGGAAGAGAATTGCGTTAGCAAAAAAGTCGTTCAAGAACAGGAAGGAGCTTATAAGAAGGTCGTAATTTACGAGTTTAAAGAATAGGTGAGTGAAGTGTCTGACCTGGAATGTAGCGATTTACGGAAACGTGGACACTTAGGGAGGAGGACGAGAGAAGATTGAAGGCGTAGATATCGCACTTTACCTTCATAAAATCATGACATTGTTCTTGGATTCTGCATTATAGTTTTAAAAAAAGGTTTCAAACAACTGTAAAGCCATGGATACGTTATGAATTGCGCCAATATAAAGGCGAGAGATGAATTGAAGCATCTGGGAGTTACTATAACTTCGAACCTATCTTGGGAAGAGCATATAAGATATATATTGTGGCAGAGACCTGAAGAAGCCAGAATTCGCCACGCGTGTAGTGAAAGATTTTAGGATGAAGATGAAAAAAGAAAAGTGCTATTTAGCACTCGACCAGCTTAAATATGCAGCATGAATATCGTATCCACCACATAAAGACTTTATTTGTGAGCTCAATAAAATACAAAAGGAAAGCTGCGAGATTCGTCAAAAACTGCTACGGGCGTACAGGAAGAGTTACGCATATTTTAAATTAATTAGTGTGGGAGACGCGTGACACTCGGAGACTTTGTTTTCTATTATCCGAAAATAGATGATTTTTATGTAGTACATATTATACATATTTGGGCATTAAAAAAATACGCCGGAGCGAACGAATGCTGCGTTGCCACGTCTTGCGCGCGTAACTTTGCTTCCCGGTAACCGGCACTGGCCCGGCGCGGCCCCGTTTGGCAACATGACATTAACAGAAGTTATTAAAATTCACAAATATTAATATTTTTACAGATTATGGATCATATAAAAATTGCAAATAAAATAAGAAGTGTTTCTATTAATTTTATTTTTTCTTTCGGGGTAAACTGTAGGACTAGATAATGTTTAAACATTTTCGTTATTTTAAAGCAAAATATACGTTTTGAAAATACTCAAAAGCCATTTTATTAATCTCCATTAATATTCACAACTTAATGTGGAAGATGAATGCTGTAGACGCAGTAGTTTTCCCTAGGTTGAGTTACAGAGTTCATGAAGTTGACAAAACGGCTAATTTTACGGTGCGCGGAGTCCTTTATTGCACTCGCGTGTCTACATTTTTTAATTTTTTACTAAAAAAATCACAATTGTTGAGAATAAAATTTACTTTAAAATGACATATTATTCATTATTATGGTATGCACTGAAGTCTAGACATAAATTTGCAAAGTACAACGGCACATCATTTTGACGCCGGCAGCAGGCGTAGAATTCTTGCGAAATTGAGAATGGATATCTTCCAGAGTAACACGGAGGATATCATATTAGAACCCAACTTTATTTCAATGTCCGACAGAAACGAGAAATTAAGGGAGATAAATTTTCCGAACGGATGGGAGCGGGAATTCGTTTTTCTCCCGTACAATAAAGGACTTTTTAAATGTTAGGTGAAACTTCTTTGGATAATCTCCTTTTTATTTTTTAACGGCTGGCGCCCTCTCATCCCCCACCTCAAGTATAATGAAGTGGCTATCGGGATAGTATGCAAATTAATCTTAAAGATTCACTATAAATACCCGCTGCTATCTCATTAATTTTAATGCTAGTGTTTCTCAGTCATGTGATGACAGTTAACACCACAAGAGGCGTTGATCTGGGGCTATAATCGCCACAGCGTGAATTTTTTTTCATGGGGAAGTCATGTTAATCTTTCAGAATCTCAACTCGTTAGCAAAGGATACACGCCTCATCGTTGTTGGCGTGTGATGTTCATCAGGGAGGTAATGCACTCACTGTGGTAAATTATTTATTCCCAGGAAGCGGTGATGAATTGGCTGGGGAGAAAAACAGGAAACAGGGACGGCTGGCCGATCCTCGATATAAAGATCACCACTCACTAACGCAGCCACGTGCATGTTCATCGCGGCTTCTCGCTGCTCTAGATATTCTGCGGCATCTCTAGGTATTCTCAGCGATGGAGCACATGTTTCACGTAGATTTAGCCACCGAGGTATTCAGTTATGGTTTTATTACTCCAGTTGGCTAACTCCATTTCATATTTATTATATAATTCAATATATAAATCAAGTATTCAATTGCGCAATCACATTGTTGATACTTGCTCAAATACCATACTTTGATTGATGTTTTTATTGAATGAAACTCAAACACCTCTGTTTCCAGCTTCTTATGTTGAGGGTAATCGCCTCGGTAATTGGGGATAATCTCTCCCTATCCTCGGAATTTCAGCAAGTTTTCATATCATCCGTGCAAATAATGATAGAGAAATGTTGTTTGGTGCAATACATAAAAAAGAATTGGCTAAAAATTAGTTATTACATTTTTTATTTTATCTTAGAAAATAAATATTGTATCATAGAACATTCCTTTGAAAGTTGAAATGTCTACGATTATTGGGAGTCCATTGTAAAAATGAGATACCATTCTCATCGTGGTTAGGGTGAAATGTACGAAATATATCTCAAGCACAATCAGCGCAAGTTTCATATTCCTCCCATCACTGTGCATCACGTTATTCAGCGTTTTCATGGTGAGAGCCAAGTGCAACCAACAAAATGTTGCGTTGCTATAGCTAAGTAACTAAGGAGTTGTGACCCCATTTTTATAGGACAAAAAATCTTCAAATTATCTCCCCTACTCAGGGCCGGATCAGGGGGGGAAGGAGCCCAAGGGCCCCGGGCTCTTGGCCACCGACCAAACATGAGCCCTCCCCCAATATAGAGGTAAATCTAAAAAAAAAACGGAAAAACAGTATAAAAACCATCATGCATGTCGAAGTGAAGCTGGGTTGTTTTTTAGTTAACATGCAGTCGACAATATTGGTGTTAATATATGGAAAATTTTGTTACTTGCATTTTCCATTATTACATTACAATTTGCAACACCTTGAAACAGAGAACATCTCACCAAAATGGGCCCCGGACCACCCACATCCTTGATTCGGCCCTGCCCCTATTATCGCATGGAGTATTATAGATTCTTCCTGAAACACTCTGTATACGAGGGTTGTTTGGAAAGTAATCTCCGTTTCCTTACTACGTGTAAAGTGGAGGAGGTAGTAACCCCATTGTTGCGCCAGCACTCACGGCAGGTCAGTCGGGGTACAGTCGTGGTAGAGTGAAGCTCCTTTGAGCGTTAGTTGTTTTTCGGTAGCTTGTCAATATGTGTGCTGCACTAGAAAATCCCGCCAAGTGTGAAGTACGTGCTGTTATTCGAATGCTCACTGCTAAACAATATTCTGAAGCAGCGATTCATAGCGATACCTCCACTGCATAAACGCTCAACAATCGCCCACCGAATCAAAGCCGCTCATTTAGATAGCCTTATAGTACTAGATGAGCGGATTTGATTCGGTGGGCGATTGTTAGGCGTTTATGCAGTGGAGGTATCGGTAGGGAACTTTGTGCTGTGGTCCAATGGCCCAAAGATTATGAGTGAAAGAATTTTTCTGGAATGGGTTTGAAGAAATGGCATGGCTGGCATCCATTTGAGGGCGATGAAGAGCTCAAACATGCGGTCAACGGATTGGTTAAGGCACAGGCGGGAGATTTTTTTGCAGAAGGAATTTCAAAGTTAGTCTATTGGTAGGATAAGAGCCTATATATTCGTGTAAATTATGCTTAAAAGTAAAGGAAAGTCGTAGTTTTAAAAAGTACATAATACATTTTGATAATCCACATTAGCGTTTTATTTATAAAAAACGAAGGTTAATTTCCAATAATTTTTTTTTAGATTTTATTATTGATTTTCTCTTTAAACCAGCCGATAGTTACTCACAAGGAGAAAGGTTCTGTGTAAATGAGTGCTTGTAGGGGAGGAATAGATGCCGATTCCGAGATTCTCCGGGAGGGTAAGAGGGGATTTATAAGGACAAATTCCTTCTAAGGGCACGGCTCTGTCGATTCCCCCATCGCCTCCGGACATTCGAGGCTGAACTCAGGATGATGGTGGCTTAAGACGATACAAGTGAGATACAGGTAATATCCAATTTACCAACTTATAAATATCTGAAGTCACAACCAAAATTATATAAAAATAATTAATAAAAAAAAACTCAAGATTGGATCTTGATGAACGACAACAATCGCACACGTTTTAAAGGCAACGAGTTTAAATATTTTTAATATTCTGCAAATTATAGAATAGTGGATACGTATTAAAAATGATTGCGATAGATTCTTCAAAGTAAAGCCTGAAGGTATAGATTTTACATCGCATTTCGTGTACACCAAGATACATAGTTATTCAACATTATAGTACAGACTACTTGAATGGCTTATTTGATGGAAAGGAGTTCAAATTTTATTTTTCCCGCAAGAAATCGATGCCAGCAATTAGTATAGTAAAATAATGTGTACAGTGTCTCAATATGGCTTGCAGGTGGTATAATTAATTGCTTTCCCTGCTTGAACTTCAAGTAAAAAAGTTTCCCACCAATTTTGTGGCATCACTAATGCTCTTGGACGAAGTTTGACTTGATCTATTATTTTATGCCATTCTAAGAATAGGCACATGAATCAGGGTTTACTACCAGGAAACCTAATTTTACCTTTTAACACTAGGAATACCGGACTTGACACCCCCCCTAAAACTACCGAATGGAGTCATTTTGACTCCTACCTTATTATTGTTTATTTTTTCTGTTTATGTCTGTTTTTATTGATAGATTGCATTAGTTTATCATTTTTGTTAATAATTGCAATATTTCAGACGTCGTTTTAACAAAAAAATATATTTTTTTAAATGCGAAATTCGACAGTGTTGCTTTGAAATTCTTTTTTCTTACATGTTATGTTGTTTTAATAGAGTTATAATGGAGGAATTGGATAAAACAGCAAATGTAGACTTTTCAACACATTTTATCATATTGTTTGAATGATCAAAAATATTACTTAGGCTACATGGTAGTTGGGAAGATAATTAACTAAAGCAAAAAAATGCAGTTGATACGCCACGCATTTGTCTAAGGTGCTTTAGAGTTCAAGCATTGTCGTTCATTTTCATTGCCCACACAAAGACTTTTGGCAGGTCTTACAATTCCCAACTGATAGATTATTTTTGCACTTTGGTTTTGCCTGGAAATAATTTTTTTGCAGAAACCCGTCAGAAGAATCTGCGGCATTGGACACGCAACTCTTTTATCTACATCTAACATGAGGATCAGCCAACTCTCTAACGAGCTTTTTCTAAAACGCCTTGCGCGAAATGTTTTAAGTAGTCTCATTGTACACTATCCATGAACACCTGCTAAGTCGGGAGTATTTTCCAACGAGTAGATAGGCTATCACTGAGTAGACGTTCTTGTGGTATATTTGTGATTTCATCTCTTTTGGTTCTTCTATTCTCTTTTATTTACCTTTCCCACAATGCTAGTACCCTGGATTTTTTTGCTGTTCAGCGAGTTTGACTGAGGTAAAGTAATTATATACAGTAACATTTCGCCCTTTTTCAGAAATGGTTGCATTGGTTTCAGTACTGCTAAACGGCAATTTGCATGAAGTGAATTACCTTTTCCAACATAAGGGAAGGCATTTGCAAGATATTTGCTCTCCTTGTCAACAGGTAGCCAATATTCATGGCCGTATTTGTCCGGATTAGAAGGAATGTACAGAGTGAAATATACCTAATTACACTGGAAAAAATTGTTGTTCATCAACTATAATGTACGGACCAGGTTTGTAACAAGCAATGTAATTCTCTATGAATCTATCGTACACTATTGAAAAGAGGGCAAACTTGACAGTTTTGAGCCGCTGGAATCAATTAGATTTCTCATCAACTCTTAGACATTGCAAAATGTTAACAAACCTAGTCGTTCGTTGTAGAAAATGGTATTCCCCAGTCGTTTGACCAAATACTCTCAATAGAGTAATCATTTGTACCTGGTATTCCTCGGGCATAAAATATGGCTATACATGCAATTAGCTCCACATCGGAAAGTGTAAAATCTTCGTAATTTTGCCTGCGTGGTTCCACAATTGTACATCGCTTTATGTGAGTCAGTATAAACGAATCGATAAATAATCGTATATAATACCTTTTTTTGTAACTACCCATGAAAGGGAAAGTAAATGTAAATTACTGCTTATATTTCGCACGCGTTTTGTCTGAATCTTCAGACTCACTAGAAACGTTTTGAGGAATAAAATCCTCGACTTCGTCACAGCCGAAATGATCTTTTGTTTCGCGTTCCGATTCACCTTCCGGTATAGAATGCAACATAGATAGGACTTCTTCACGCTTTCGCCTACTTCTTCTAGCCATACTCCCAGTAAGGAAAAATGAAATCCTTGTTTCATAGGAGTTTTGCAGTCCACTCGAGAGTTCACTGGATTCACTAATGCAAAGGACAGCGCACGGTTTTCCTGTGCGGCACCCGGCAGCCAGCGCTGTCAGAGCCGAACGTGCTAGGACAGTAACTTTATTTCATTCTACTGATTTATTTTCCTGGTTCATCAGTATATCAATTTTTCTGGGGAATCGGTATATCAGAGGTACTGTTTCATATTTGAAAATCAACTTCCACGCAGTCAAGGCTGAAATAAAAGTGCTGCAGCGCAATACACATTATAGCGGGCGGCGGCAAAGGTGGGCGGCGAGAAGGAAGGGGTAACGGAGGAGGGACAGACACAACGGATTCTAAACACATGGATTTGATAATGCTATGAATTGCATATTCACCACTTTATCGCAAGGTAAAATAATATCAGGACATTCACATAGTTTGTAGATCCAAACACAGACCCGTAAAATAAGAAATGCTTTCAAAGTCTCGCAAATATGAGCCAAAAGGAAAATAATTGTATATTTAAGCCTTTGATTGATTTATATTAATTATTATTGACATAAGAAGAGATAAAAACTTGTATAAATATTACTATTTGGTGAAAAGACAAGCAAACTACATTAGGGAGTCAAAATGACTCCCTTTGGTAGTTAAAGGTAAATTTTGAAAAACGTGCACTATTTTATTTTCTAGAATTATTTTAATCGCACAGCCTTATTTTGTGTCGAAAATAAATAAAAGTCACGGAATTTCAGGCCGGAATTCGGAAAATTTTAGACAGGGCAGGGAAATAAAAATGGCGAGGAGTCAAAATGACTCCATCGGTAGTTCTAGTGTTAATCGGGGAATTTTTATTTTTGAAGACTTTTTATAATATATCCATACACGTTATTTTCAATAAAATTTATTTATGAATAATTGTACGTAGTCAATTTCAAACAATGATGTATCTAATGCAAACAAGAATTCTGTGATTAAAATATACCTGTAGATGCTGCGTAACGATGAAAAATGTACAAAAATTAAAGTTCAGTGGAAAAGTACGAACTTTTAGTTATGAATATTAATAATAATTCAATATCCCACTCAAAGAGCGCCAAACTACGCGCTTTCTTTGCATTAATCTTATGATATAATGGCTTATTGAGTATATAATGACGTCTTGGTTTATTACTTTTCTAATGACTTAAATTTTCATTTTGTTAACCGATACAAAAATGAGTCGCGCTTCTGGGCTTGAGTGAGTGATTGATTAGTTCCTTGGTATGAACTAGGTAAATATGTTACACCCTGGGTAGGGATGACAAGGTTTGAAATTAGGATCAATAGAGAGGGTGAATTATTTTCCAAATCGTTTCCCAATAACAGGCAGTGCGAAAAAAATCATGTGAGACAAAGGAGTAATGATTCGCGTCCGCCGAGAATATTTTTATCCTTTGCATTATGGATGCAATGGGAAAAGTTTTTTTTTCTTCCACCTACTGTCTGTCGCCCCTTCACTTAAAGGTGCGTCTACACTGTGTTACATCTTATATAAATCAGATACATATAACAAGTTTTAAGAAAAAGTTAGAAATCAGTGTAAAAATTTACATGTAAAATTGTGTAAAAAACAAAAATTCGTGTTCTATAACAAGTTTTTGGTTTCCCGCAGGAAGTGGGAAAATGTGTAGCATGTTATAGAAAAGAAGTGAGGCGCATGGTGGGGATATCCAGTTGACGGGTGGGCTAGGACTGAATCTGTAACATGTTATTTGTGCATTTTTGGCTCCGGTGTACTCTTGCTATAAAACAAATGTTACAAGTAACTTGTTACATGTAACGTGTTTATACAACATTTTACACAGTGTAAACTCACGTTAACGCAATCGGTCTGTTGGTGTTCATTTGGTGAAAGCTGTGGGTTCCTCTCTTAAACCCATTTATGAGGATCATGGGAGAATTATGGTGACGGTTAGATAATGAATTTTGAAACACCGAATTTCCTGGAATAGCGATATCTCACGTCCAGTAAAGAAATTTGTGTTAACTAGGGATGTGCGAGTACTCAAAAATTCGAGTCGAATCGAGTAGTTGGTACTCGACTCGAGTGATTCGAGTTGTATTACGAATGTCGAGTCTAGTAGTTTCGGTTACAGAGTAGTTGACGTCAGTAGGTTCAGAAATCTGCCGAGAGGGGGTGCCACCGTGAAACTCATGTGATAACATCGTTTTTAAAGCCGATAAGTCGTTCTAATGTCCAGCCACACAAGTGTTTAGCGAAAGACAATTTTCTGCTGGCAGTTTTACTATAACTTGGAGAGGCACAACCTGCTGCCTGAACTTGTAATACAATTGGTTTTTCTGCGTGAGAATTTGAGAGGATGATTACCCGATTCATTTACTTGGGGCTCATGCGCATTTTATTCATTCATTCATTCATCTCCTAATTCTGATACAATTATAGTCAACGTTCCTCTTCAAATTTTCCTTTTTAGATGAAGCTAAGCAATGGTTGACCCTTTCCATTATTCTCGTATCTTAGCCTTCCTCTCCATTTCGTCGCAGCTTTTGCATCCAACATCTTTCATTGTTTTGTCTTTAAACTGGAGCCGTAGTATTCCTCTAAGCCTTTTTCCATCAATATGTCCCTATGGATTTTCAATTGGATCCCCAATGCCTCAATTTATGCCCAATAAGTTGGACTCTCCCATTTACAACCTGTTTCAATATCCTTCTTTCCTCTTTCATTTGATTCAATATTTCTTCAGTTGAAATTCAGTTTTCCTCTTAATTTTTAGCGTTAATTCAATTCGTCCATAGCACCGTAGTTCAAATGAAATCAGTCTCTTCTTATCCACTTGACCCAGAGTCCATGTTTCCCTGCTATACATTGCCACAATCCATGCGTAGGCTTTGTTAATTCTTTTCCTAATTTCAAAGCTATTAATTATGGATGTTAAAACCTCACTCTTTCTATTGAATACCGCTTTTTTCCATTTCGTTTTCGAATAGAACTCAGTGCGAACAAAATCATGTGAGAGAAAGGAGTAATGATGCAATACTGACTACATGGAAATGTTCATCATTCCCAGCAGTCATAGTTTTTACGTCAATTAACGTTTAAGGGACGAACTATATTGAAATATACTGTAGTTAAAATTTGTTATTCACGAAAACTCGGTGCCTCTAGCAACGGTACCTCAACAATTCGCACTCTAGAGCATTGAGAATCTTGTCGGTGTGCTATAATTACAGCTGTCCATACTTTGAGGGAAAATCCCCACAAAGTTTATGCTCACACAATGGGCTGGCGAGAAAATTGGTTTCCTCTTCGATGGCAAGCTATTTTCAGGTAGGGCTCTGCTATCCGCCTCCCAAACTCACCAACTTTCTCTCGGTTGGCGGTGGAATCGAATGTGCAGCCACTGCCAAAAGTTTTAGGACAGAGTTTGTGGTTCCACTTATGATGCGCGAGGAAATTTAGTGTCCCTTACTCCTCTCGTTGTCAATGGCTACGCACCGCAAATATTTCGCTCGTACGTGAAGAGGCAGGGAATGAAAGGGAGAAGTTACTTCAGTGCTCAAAGTTTATCATTCTGTTTCGATTTATATTGTTTTTTTTTCGATTTAATTGTAATATTTTGTGCATTAACTGCGTACTTACCCCAGTTTTCAGTGATAGTTGGTAACTCACGTATTATATAACTCATAAGAATGCAAGAGGGTGTGTTGGCCTAGTGGAGAACATATTCTGATATGAAGATGATGGTTCATGGATTGGGTTCCCATTGCAGAATATTTTACTCAATCTTTTTAAACTCTTTTACTCTTTTTTTATTTATTTAATTGTTTCTACACATCGATAATTCCCTGCAGTTGCTTTACCTACTATATTAATCGTAATGAATCAGATAATTGTTAGAAATTAGGCAAATTTTTACGCATTCTTTTTATGAATGGCTGAATTTTGAAGTCATTTTATGTAAAATACAAACCACTGAGAAATCCGGAGTGGTGCGTAATAAATTCATACAAAGTTATTACAACATAAATCGAAACAGGACGATAATCTGCAATTGTGAATTAACTTCTCCTATTGAGTGCATATACCTTCATGCACAAAATAAATATTTGCGATGCGTAGCGCAGCAAATGGTGTTAAAGAATCTAAATCCCCTTTAGAAGCAGAAGTGCCGCCACAAAATTTGTACTAATACTTATGAAAGTGACTATGTTTACATATACACCAGAGCCTGGGGTTAACGGGGAGTTTCTGTGGTTGACCGCTTACTCGCCATGAGCCCTCGGTCAACCGAGTAGTAAGTACGGATTCGGGTGACTTGGAAGGTGCTTGGGCGTTCCCTTGAAAATTTGCACTGCTCAAATCTAAAAATAGCAGGAGTGTTCTGAAGAGCTTCGAATGTGAGATATGATTTAACGGTCGGGTATGACTGTGCGCAACGATTCGCTGTCGGGTGTTACCGTGTTCGACCTAAAATTTCCGATTACTCCACCAGAGTGCGGGCTCAACGCCGATTTCTCCGTCGAAAACGTGGGATGAAGAAAGTCTCACCCGCAGCCGACCGATTTTGGCCGAAAACGGTAGCTGTTTTGCAGTGCTCTATGTAAGGGGTGCTGCATAGATGTGACCCAATTCCATCCCCACAGAGGGCTAATTTCTGTTGTCACTTCGGTCGCATTTTTATCGGCTTTCATAAATGTCCGCAGCGAAGTGATGACTGCAATGCGATCCACTTTTTTTCTGTGTTTTGCCGTATGATATATGCAATTGCGAGGAATAGCATTGAAGAGTTTTGAGTTTAATGAATCACATCATCAAGAATGTAAATTTCGGTCGAGACCCCTAATTATACCTTATTTTCCAGTGAAACTCGGATGAATTTGTCCGTGAGCGACGCGAGTGGCGACTTCTGTAAACTCATTTAAATGCACGGCGGTTGACTACGCATTTAGAGGCGGACTTGAGGATCCTCTTTTGTAATACTCGTGGCTCTATACTTGGGCCAAATTCCGGCTGGGAAAATTCAAATACGTCACATCGTCCTCCTCAATTCACAGCATAAGCTGGTGAAAAATACTCGCAGCTTGGCGAAAACGCGGGGCGTTCCTTACTTGAGTTATTCCCTGGTGTACTACTGGGTGTCCCATTTATCTTGACCATCCGAAATAACTTTTGTCCAGATGTAAATTCAAAAATGTCCATTAGCCGTCAGGGGGATATTAATCAGTATGATTGCCTTCCTTGTAGCTTTGTTATTTACAAAGATATGAACAGCGGTATTTCTTTTTTAAATGACACCCTATATTTTTTATTCGGCAATTCATTTCCTCCATTTAAAAAAGACATACCGCTGTTCATATCTTTGTAAATGACAAAGTTACAAGGAAGGCAGTCATGCTGATTAATGTCGCCCTGACGGCTAATGAACATTTCCTTGACACATATTTTTTGAATTTGCATCTGGACATAAAGTTATTTCGGGTGGTCAAGATAAATGGGACACCCTGTATATTGAGCAGGCACAAACCGCTCCGTTGCAACTTGATTTCTGTTGCGAATATGGGCGCGTTTTAATAGGTTTCCGAAAGTGGTGCAATGGTCGCAAAGCGGTGATGAGTGCAGAGAGATTCTCAATATTTACTTAATGATCTGAAATCGCTATGAATAGCATTGAAAAGCTATTTATTTGGCAGATTGCATTTTTACGAAAAATAAATTTCGGTCAACAGCCCTAATAATAACTTATTTCTCCGTGAAAATCGGATCAGTGTGACCGAATAGGTGTGCTCAAGTTCCATGGAAGGTTTTCAGCTTGGAAGAAATAGTGGTAAAGGAGGAGATATGCAGAGAATTTTTAAAAAGTTTTTTTTTAGATTTAGAAAGATATCTTTGCTTTAGGACTTATGCCCTTTGAGAACAAAAATAATTTATCGCTCAAAAAACACAGAGTAAATATAAACATAGAATAAATTGAGACATAGAGTAAATTGAAACAACTCACTTACTAGTTGTGGGCGATAAATCAACAGGACAATACAACGAAAGAGTTCCCTTATACTAAGTCGGGAAAAAAATATCACGTTACAAAAGGTTATAATTAGTTCCATAATAGTAACGACACGTAACGTAATTTTCGTAAAGCAGTATAAAATAAAACTAAGAAAATAGCTGAAGCAGGCAAGAAAGACTTTGGAAGGACATCCTCAGTAAACAAAACAGAGATGGCACTCTTCCACATGTTTATTGCTTACCGTAAAACGCGTTTCAACCGTAAGGTCATTCCCATGTACACTGCCTTCCGACGTCACCATTCCACAGTTTACTTAAGAATGTCCTAAAGGTCGAAATGCGCTGTGCAGTACGCAATAAAATGCCATCTCTTGTTCGTTAGCTCACGTTTATAATATTAAAGCTGGTTTGTATAATTTTTCACTCTTCAAATGATCAGGGGGTAACTCAGGGTGGTCCAACTGCTACGGTCGAAAGAGGGTGACGGTATGACGATTATGAATATCTATCGCCGTGAAGAAGATGTCGGTAATGACATACCCGCAGGAATGCAGCCATTTTTCTGGCAGAGGAATGATGACGCCACAAACTTGGCTGGGACAGTTTTCCCCTAAGTAAAAAATTCTACCACAGAGTGGAAAGAGAGAGAAGAATAGCTGTTGTCTTCGTCGCGAGGAAAAAACAGAAATCCATGAACTCACGTATTATCTTTAATGGAAAAATTGTTTTCATATTTCAGAATCTCGAAAAATCGGGGTGTTTTTTCCATTAAAATACGGAATTTAATTATCTAGGAATCATGGCTACAGACCAATTGCGTGCTAAACTGTCTTTCTCTTGAGTTTTTGTCTAAAACGGAAAGTCAATTCATTTCCTTTTCACTGTCATTTTTTCTTTGGACATTCTGCTATCTATTTTAGATATCTTTTGACAGCATTTTTAGAGATTAAGGATTATCGAGACCTCAAGATGTCTACGAGCTAATTGGGCACTTTTTAGATACAACAGGCAGATATCTTATAAATAATTCTCTTTCCTGTGAATTTAATTTGCAATTAGAGGAAAATATAAGACCATTTCTTCGAATGCTGAGAATTCACTGCAAATACGCGCTGATTTCTCAATTATTTTTAAGGAAAGGGGTTCTCAGTGATGTGACGGTAGTTAACATAGCACGTGGCCTTGATCTGGGGCTACAATCGCTACAGCGTGATTTTTTTATGGAAAAGCTTTGTTAATCTTTCAGTGTCTCAAGTCGTTAGCGCAGGATGCTCACCTCAATGTTTTCGGCGTATGATGTTCATCAGAGAGGTTATTCACTCACTGAGGAAATACATTTCTTCCCAGGAAGTAGTGATAACAAGGCTAGGAGAAAATAGAAAACAGGCACTGGGTTATCCTCTCAAGATACTTCTACTCTCATTTTATCAAACCTGATTGCAAATATAGTAAAATGACGCAATTTTTCACTTTTTTAAAAAGAGAGAAATGCTTGATAAGTAAGCCAACGATGTTAGCTTTTGGTGGTATGTGTCTCGGGAATTCGCTTCTAAAACCATTTAAATTTGCTTCTGCGTATAAAAATTATCACTTAAAAATCTTCATTGGTAAATTGGGTTTGGTAAATCCAATTTCGAAGTTTTGTCAGCAAAGATGAATAATTGCGATAAATACAAAAAAGAAAATGAAATTTTAATACTGAGTTCTTTGCTTATAACTCAGAATCAATGTTTGAACAATTAAACTTTGCTTATAAATACAAGTGAATATAATTTCTGATTTACTTACCCCTTAGGGTTTTTCCAAAGATTAGCCGCTCGGGTTCCAGCTCCATTTGAAAACTGGGTTTTTTAACCGTCTCCGTAAAAAAATTACTTCATCCTTGAATTACACAAGCTTGCGATGGTTTTGCATCTAGTTGTTGATAATGTGTTCAGGTGCGTTTTTTACGACTGGTTCTTTAGTCGGCCTCTACATGTGCGGTAATCCATTGCGTATTTAAATGTATTTGCAAAAGTCACAACTCTGACGAGTAGAGTAATCCGAATTTCATCCGGCTGTAATCCAGCAGTTCGTTGTGAAATGATTCAATTTCTTATTTCATACTTCTCGATTGTAGGATTATCTATTATATATATGTATGTCTGTTTGTCTGTCCACTATGAATTTTCATACGACTTCACGTATTAAAACCAAAGTTAGTACGAATGTGCTTATCATGCTCCAAAAGCCCGCATTGATACTTTTGCTTGTGTCCAACGCGTCATTTGTGTTGTTTTCTAATAACCGTTTGTTACGTCTCGTTATACAACTCCTGTGGTTGGAAATCCTGCTGGTTAGGCACACTTCTTGATACCTTCAAAGGGAAAATATAACTCAAAGGATTCTACACTTAACTATCAATCCTCTTCCAAACCTTTTTGCTGGGTCATGCGGTCACAAGACGTTTTTGATCTACGTACGCATGGACACATAAAGGTATAATATTGTGGAGCGAGGTATAATCTGATCCCGTGATTGGTATTGGCAAGAGGAATCAAAGTAGCTGACATCTGGTGGCCAATTTCAGAAGTGAGACAGAGGTGATCGGCCGGTTTGTTTACTTGTCCTCAGCCTGGTGTGTTTTCAGCAATTTTTTGAAGCGGTTAATGATGTATACCTATTTCAGTTTTGAATAATGGATGAAGTAATTTTCTTCACATCCAAAATTTTGGAGTTCAATAGAGACTTCAAGAAACCCTTCGTTGAGGGATATGCAGTGGTACGCTGTAATCACATATTTGAAGTTGTCGTGATTGAAGCACTGGAGTATTTAGCTCTTGTAATTCTTGGCTTTAACATATAATTAAGCATTATGAATGCCATGTCACACAAGATACACGCTTTTCGGAAGAAAATTGACGCTTCTTTTTCCGTTTTCGTGTATAATGTTTGAAGATTTTATTAACCATCTATTACAATAGATCATTATTAGAATCATCAAACAATATGATCGGCATCTCCTCCTCTATGCTATCCGTCCTCAATAAGCTAAGATGTTTTGTTTTAAGATTGTGAATAGTGATCAACCTCTATCACTTAAGTTAAGGAATTCCCTCTCAAAAACCCTCATTGACGTAATTGACCAATCTCCTTTGTCTGTCCTGTTCTGCTTTTGATTCCCTATGCCAGAATATCTTGCTTTGGAATAAAAATTCAAATCTCCATAAACAAGTTCTTTTACTTAGCCTGCATTAAGTATACAGATGCGTAGCATTCGTGGTACTTGAGCATAGTATGCATGCTGGGTTTTGGAATACTAATACGAGTTATTTCTTGCCTCCAGCCGCTTCACATTACTCTCAGTTGTCACGATTATAATTATTTCCCCAACCCTGTTTTCCTGGCTTATTGGATAGCTGAAAATTGATTGATAGTTATTACAAATTTGATCAACTTCCCTTCTATCTGTATCCCCCCCTCTGGCATTACCACACTCACGCGAACATTTTTAAGTAGGCATTAAATAATACATTGACGTTGTCATGCCCTACATATATTTCTGTATGACCCATTCTAATTCTTTCTTTAGTACGCAAGCTAACTCTTGCCCATTCTCAAGGCGTGCTCCAACTTCTTTCTCAAATTAGGGTTTTTGGGGAATCTATGTAGAGAGATAGCTTTTGTATCACACTGGTAAGTGCAGTTATAAACGCCGCACATTTTGTTGCTCATGAACTTCTTCATGTATTATTTTCATCATAATGCTATTGATATTCAGCTAAGAGAGTATACTGGCACAATGCTGGCTAGCTATCGTTTCACATGAACAAACGTACTAACGTAACTGATAACCTCTATTTGGCCTTGGCACCTAATTTTGTGCTGCCACCTGTATTCCCTTCCGGATGCCAATAAGGAAATTATTTTCTCCTTTGCTTGCTGTTACATATGCATTTCATCATCATACCTGTTTCATTCCTCTACCTAAAAATTCTGCCATGTGACCATGAATTCCAAGTTCCATGTTTTCCACTTCTCTGGGTACTATCCTTCCCGAGCAATGCCTAGTGGACTGCCATTCACATGTAAACAAAGAGAAATCTTTCAAGAATTGTTCTCGGGTGCTCCACCGGGTCAGGTTTCCTGTGACCGACGTTTCTGAGCTCGGCTCGCCCATCATCATCAGGGCGAATGATTCATCTAGTTCTAAATCACACAATTCTTGATCATTCGCCCACCCATGATGACGATGCACGATCTAGCATCGAAACGTCGGTCATGGGAATACGGTGGGAGAAGCCGAGAAGAGTTCCTTCTACTATTTCGCATAGAAAGCCTACGATCTTATTTCTAGAACAACTTACTTCAACTAATAAAAAAAATTGTAAGGTAAATTTCTGGTGTGAGCGTAGGGCGCGGATTCGAGGGATCTAGAGTCCTGATGAAGGCAAATAATTTTATGCCTAGGAGTAAGGGCTGGTAGCTATCATATGAATCGCGTGACTTGGGAAATGTAAACATTAACCAGCCCGGAAGGAAAAACTGTGCACACTGCACATGTCAACATTAAATTTAATATTAAAAAATTATTTTAACTTTCAGTTTGCTCTTGTGCATCAGCTGTACTTGAGTGACCTCCAGTGATTATTTATAATTAATATTGAGTAAAGTCAACTTTTCCGGAGAGATATCTTAAAATAATGTTTCGAATGATAAACAGAGATATCGCACGGTACACTAATTTTATTTTTGAAACTCACAACGCGTTTCAATTGATTTTCAATTGAAATTTAAACATTAACCAGCCTGGAAGGAAAAAGTGTGCACACTGCACATGTCAACATTAAATAAAATATTTAAAAATATTTTTAACTTGGAGTGTGTTCTTATGGATCAGCTGTACTTGAGTGACTTCCAATAATTATTAATAGTTAATATTGAGTAAAGTCAACTTTTTTCGGAGAGTTATCGTGAAACAACGTGTCGAATGATAAACAGAGATATCGTACGGTAGCTTAATTTTATTTTTGCAGCTCACTACACGTGTTTCGATTGCTATACGATCATCATCAGGCTCAAGGGGACTACATAAAGGAGGCCTAATTACATCCCATGGAAGGCTGATTTCTGTTGTCACTTCGGAGGCATTTTAATCGGTTTTCAAAAATGCCCGCGGAGCGATAAGTGCAATGCGATCCATTGCTTTTCCAATATTTTGCAGCATAATGTTTTTTATTGCGAGGAAGAGCATTGAAAAGTAATAAATTCGATAGATCATAGCATCATGTATATTAAGTTTTGTTAACACTCCTAATTATAGCTAATTTTCTCGTAAAACTCGGATCAGTTTGTCCGTCAGCGTCGCGAGTATCGACTCTTGTGTACTCACTTAAATGCGCGGTGGTTGACAAAACATTTAGAGGCCTACTTGAGAATTCTCATTTGGAATATTCGTGATCAGGTGCATCACAGGAGTACCTGGTGATGATTTTGCAGCAGTCGAAACACCTATTTTTAGCTGTTAAAATAAAATTTGTGGGCAGTACGATATCTTTGTTTATCATTCAATGAATATTGAAAATAAGTTGACCTCTCACACCGCATCGCCGCGCTGCAGACAATTTTGAAAACCGAAAATAACGCGCCTGTATTGGCTACAAAAACCGAGGTCAACGGAATGAAATGGTGCCTCCTCCATAGTAGTCCCCTAGGCGCCATGATTGTGACCCCTTGCGGCTTATGGTGGAAATAGCCAGCATCTCTCGGATGGCTAGGGTCTCGGCCGCAGCCGGAAGACAATGAATAAGTGGTCGCCTTGGCAACTTGACATTCGGTCGTTCAAGACTAGAAATTTGCGGCCGGGGAAGAACTTTGGTTACTATACCTCATGAGGAGCTCGCCTGTATCACTTTCGTCATACCATGAATCTTCGTCTCAACGCGCTCGCCATAGATACCGCAATCTTACTGGAATGTATTAATTAGACGTTCGCTGTAATGCAATCAACATGGCATACGTATTATGAATTTTATCAAAGGACCTTGGTTGTAAAATTAAAAATAAAATACAGTTATGGAATAATATGTAGTGTATTTTTTCATGTTCAGGTTAGTAATAGTTATGTTCATCATTACATAAAGAAAAATTTGTGAAATTAAACAATAATTAATGAATTCGACCCGGCTTCGTTACGGAATATAACCAGGTATAATAGTTGATGGCTCACGACAATCGACGGTTAAACCTGCCCCTCTATTAAGCGGTCACCTTCTCTGGACTGGGGCTCATATCCCGTATTAGCAATGTATATTGCACCTCATTTCATGAGTCATGGGGGCGCGCCACCACCTGCGGCTAGCGGCCATGTTTTTTCGACATAGGCCAATTTTATGCAGACCAATCGTCCTTCTTCACTCTCAAAACACACTTAGGAATATCATCAAAGAATCGCTCTCTCTTATATTTTAATAACTTTACATCCTATCGTTCGCCAAAAGAGAGTTAAAAAGATCACCTCTCTTAAGCCTAAAACTAGCATTGCTTAATTGATTCCCAGGCGACGCACAGAGGGCTGAAATCGAAAAAAGCTGGACGAAACCTCAAAAATGTTTTTTTTTTAGTATGGAATTCGAAACTTTGCACAGTTGTTCCCAATGAAATAGTTCTTGTTTGGATGCAAAAAGTTTTTCATAGGTTACTTTTTCAAACAAATTACAGGGCCTAAAAGTTGAACACATTTCGCAAAAATTGTCCGCATTGAATTTTTTTTCAAAATTTAGCACGGTTAAATTTCGAACCATATGCTCAAATAACTCGTTTTTTAGTTTTTCCACCTATTTTTAGATTTCAGCCCACAGTGCAACTGAAATAACCATGAAAATCAAATCAGAAAACTTTAATATTAATGGCTGTTTAAGGCTGAAAAAGGCAATTTTCACGATCATTTAACCTCTAGTTATTTCTGAAAAACTTGGGGTGCGTGGAGCGCTTGGCTTCTGATCTAGGGGTGCCGGGTTTAAGTCTCGAGGGAAGGTTTCGGACACCCCAAAATAAAAATCGCTGAAGTGCGAGGTGGCTCAGGGGTAGGGAATGGCCCCCTATCCTTGCATGTGTAATTTCACACGCCTGAGGCTTCGTCTGGGGTAAGATCTACCCTCACCTATCCCAACCAACCTATAGGCAGATGTATTGAGTTGAAGTGAATTTTCTGAGAGACTTGCATAATTTACCTCGATTTCGCCGTCATCCCCTTAAGCGATCAGTTTTCATCAACCCGTTCACTGTAATTTCACACGCCTGTGGCTTCGTCTGGGGTAAGCTCTACCCTCACCTATCCCAACCAACCTTCAGGTTGATTTGTTGAGTTAAAGTGAATTTTCTGAGAGACTTGCATAATTTACCTCGATTTCGTCGCCATCCCCTTAAGCGGTCAGTTTTCATCAACCCGTTCACTGTAATTTCACACGCCTGTGGCTTCATCTGGGGTAAGCTCTACCATCACCTATCCCAACCAATCTTCAGGTTGATTTGTTGAGTTTAAGTGAATTTTTTGAGAGACAAACATAATTTACCTCGGTTTCACCGCCATCCCCTTTAGCGGTCAATTTTCATCAACCCCTTCGCTGGCCGCTTAAGGCAGGATTCGCTGCTTGCTGGGTCAATAGGAAGTGAGGAGACGGAAGTATAGGGGTGAGGTCAAGCTGCAGGCGTGTGGGAGCTCACCGGGGAAGAGATAATGGTGTAACCCGCTCGGATGCCCTTCTACCTACTCCATTAACAACCCTTGTAATAGCATTAGTTTGTTGTATATATATCAGTGGCTAGATTACGTCGCGCTTGTTTGGAGGATTCAGGTTCGAATCCCGGTCAAAGAAAATTCTTTTCCATCATTAAAATTCCCACTTAGTGAGTGAATTGTCACGTATTTTTTTTCAATTGAACCCGTAAAGGTCACATAGCGAATAAGTCTGGCTGAATTTAGAATTAATTTGGTATAAGTCTACAAATTTTTACTGCCAGAATAAATATATTTATTTTAATCCCCGGCCAATCTCTTCATGTCTGGTCACCATGTTCTCTCTTGCCGCTTATGCAGTAACACCGGTCATATATGAGTGCTTAATATCAAGGTCTAATATCGGGATTCTCGCTATCTCAGACGATTAAGGTTGCGTTTATTACGTAGAAGTTTGAAAAATTTTAATTCCAGAATATAAATATTTTAAATAAGTATCACGTCGACCTCTTTATATCCTGTCACCGTGTTTTCTGTGCCACACAGGCAGAAAAGAAAATCAGGAAGCCCAGGCTAGAAAAAAATATGGCGTCCGGCTCAATCCTCCGGGCAGATTCCTCTTTATTCCGAAAAATAATTATCTTCTTTCACTTGGAGCTGATAAGTTTCTAGATGTACCGTGTGATATTTTCTAATGCAATGAAAGTTTTACATTTGGAACCAGCCTCTTTATGGTAGTTAGTCCATGTGATTAACTTTCTTCATGGCAGTCAGCACGGATTCCGAAAAGGTAGATCATGTAAAAGACAGCGCGCGCTCTTTATTCACGACGTTCTCAAATCTTGGGAATCGAAAGACAAGTTGATCCATTGTTCCTACATTTTAAGAAAGCTTTCGACACGGTATCTCACATTAAACTTTTATTCAAATTACAGTCATGCGCATTAAATGAAACTGTGGTAAACTAGATACGCGACTTTCTGAATGATCGTAAACAAAAAGTATTTCTCGACGGAATTAGCTCTGATGTAGTTTAGGTGACATCAGGTGTTCCACAAGGAAGCGTTATCAGCCCCCTTTTCTTCATTGTATACATTAATGACCTCTGCTCCCGAATTATCAGTAAAACACTTTTATTTGCTGACGACGCTGACATCTATCGTGAAATTAGTGATCACTCTGATTATGAAATTCTATCAAAGGATTTGAAAAACGTTTACTTGTGGAGCCAAGAGTGAGGACTCGAAACTAAATCTGATCAAATGTATGTCGGTGCATTTTGTGCAGAGTTCTTCCAACCGTAACCATGTTTATGCAGTGGATGATGGTATTACCATAAAGGCAACAGACGAAGTGAAATACCGAGGAGTTACGATAACCTCGAACATCTCATAGGGAACACGTAGGGAGGAATATTTGCGGCATAGATCTGAAGAAACTAGGATTCGCCAAACGTATTGTGGGAAGATTTTTGGATGAGAAAGTAAAATATAGGTGCTATATCGTACTCCTCCGGCCACACCTTGAATATGCAGCGAGCGTATGGGATCCGGTGATGAAAGACTTATTCCACGAACTGAATAA
This sequence comes from Ischnura elegans, assembly GCF_921293095.1. NCBI lineage: Eukaryota > Metazoa > Arthropoda > Insecta > Odonata > Coenagrionidae > Ischnura > Ischnura elegans. Next base: position 97,441,240 of record NC_060253.1, read on the forward strand.
AATACAAAGAAAGGCTGCGCGGTTCGTCAAAAACTGCTACGTTCGTACAGACAGCGTTACCCAGTTGCTAAGCGAATTAGGCTGTGAGCCGCTGGAGACTCGAAGGCTGCGCGCAAGCCCCACTATATTTCCAGGTTCGATAGAAGCGATAAAGGAGAGATATTTTGCCGAACGGATAGATATGCGAATTCCTTTTTCCCTCGAACCATAAAGGACTTTAATGAATTCTAGTCGTAATTTCGTTAGAGCATTTCCTTTTTATGTGCAAATGGCTGGTGTCCTAACACCCCCTGCCACACGCCTTTTAGGCGGCTTGCGGAGTAGTGAGTCATGAGATGAGTCATGGATGATGGAAGCAGTAGGTTAGTCAAGATTGGAAGCGATATCGAGAATGTTGTTGCAGACAAATAATGAAGACCGAATGAAGAAAGCTCTTGTGAATAGAGGGAATTTCTAAGAAGAGTTGGTGAGAGAAGAATTTTTTTTTAACGTTGGATAGGAGGCGGGACAATTTAGTCGGATATATCTTGAGGCGCGACGGTCTAATGAAAACAATCGTTGATGCACAGGTGTAGAGGTAGAGTGCCATAGTAAAGCCATGAGATTGTATGGCGCAGGAGGTGGAGGATGTAGAGCAGAAAAAATATACCTACTGTTGCACAAATAAATTAATTATTAAGCTTAATATAAAAAAAATGAGGAACATGTCGTAACTGAAATGTCGGGAGCCAATTATCAGGTGGAGAACACAGGAATATTTTCTGCACTTGACACGTTGGGAAAATCCAAGATCTTATCCGTTAATCATACTACTTTAGAAAAGAGAAATACTATAAAAGTTCTCACGGTGGACGATTTGTTGACTAAATGAAAGGTTTTCAATTTAAAAAAATGATTAGAAAAATTTGTTGCTCATACAAAATAGCCCAAAGAAGAGTACCTATATAGTTGAGTTATTACGTCAAAAAAAACTCGATACCTGAAGTATTAGAAGGTTAGATGATAGGGAAACTGAGTTTTGGGCCTCATAAAACCAATAGTCGTATAATTGACTTTTGATGATATTGTTTTAATTGCAGTCTGCTTTTATGTCTTATTTGAGAAAAATGGAGCAGAAATAGTAAATACCATAAATAGCAGGAGAATTTTTTATATAGTTTCAATTTTGCATTCTCCTCGTCATTATTACTCGAGACTGACCATATTATCGACGCAGGGTGATAAGGGTGGCCTTAAAAAGTATGTGGAAAATCCAAAATTGAAATAGTTTTAAGTTTCCCACGATTGAGGGTCTCAACGAAGCCCCACTTCCAACGATTTTTTCTGCATACTTAATGACATAAAACAATCTAACCAAAAACTCATTTAAAATTGCACACGATACCGTAACCCTGACAAGCGTCAGCACCTAGCGGAGAAACTTCTTCAATTAATGTAGCGAATTGAAGGCGGGGCAATCCAGCAAGTATTGCACACTCGAGTGACGTACGACTGTCTGTGTGAACAGCCGTCGAAGCCGTGAACAGCGGCAGAGGCGTCTCTCTGGTTTGAGGACATTGGATACGGGCCGTAAGCCGCAAAGTGACACCAGCACCCCGTGCGGGAGGACGGCAAACTAACGAGCGGACAGATGGAAGGCAAAGGGCATCGCCTGCCCTTCGCCCCACACAGTGTTCCGAGAATAGGCGCCGCGGCGCCACTAATTGGAATTCCTATCGCGAAATAAAAGGGTCCGAGAAAATCCCGGAGTCTAGAGTTTGTTTTTCACCCCTTGTTTGATTCCAGTCGCTCTCCCTTGCTTCCCCGTCTGCGAGTGTCAGTTAACGAGGACAAAACTCGTTAATTTGCTTCGGGAGCATTGCCAAAGAGTCTTCCAATCGCATTTCTCCGTGTGTTTCCGGTTAAAAAGTGCGTCTTCAGTGCCAGTAAATCCCCCGAGAATCCTTCCTCTAGCTTCCCTATGACAATCTCTCATAGCGGCACTCAAACGGGCATAGCTTTATTTCCTCTGAAGCTGTCGTCGCATCAGTCAGATTAATCGCCTCTTTTACAGATAGTTTATACAGGACGAGGTGTAAATGGGTGTCTTAGCTCTATGAGATAGATGAAGTTTTATTTTCACGTTAAGTTACAGTAAACGTTAGCGTGTTGGCCTTTAGTAACTATTGGCCAGATATAACTTTAATTTTTCACGGCGAATGGTGGCGGTAAGTTCTTCTCGAAATTTTGTCCGAAATTACTTCTCAATCTCAATCGCTTCCGACGTTTGGATGAAATCTTTTTCCATCATTATTGGGGCCAATGACGGTGAAAAAGGATTTAATGGAAATGTGCGCTGCGGTGGCGATTCAGGAGATTGCCCGGATGAAATCCCGAGAATAATTTACTGTCAGATAATACATACTTTGTTCGACAACAGCCTTGTTATGCTCTTTGTGTAATTTAAAAATGAAATGAATGATTTCTTCGTTTTTCATCTACAGGTTATGGTTGTAATATCTGCCGCCGATAAGTATTAGTTTGGTTATGCATATTGTGGCGTAAAACATTTTTACATGCACCAGAAATAGCAGATATCCTCCAATTTTTTACTATAAAAAACCATCTAAGCATATAATTTCAAATTCTTTACGTAGTGTCATTTTAATCTTTCTGCGAGGTGCGTTTGGAGTTGAGGGGCGTATGTTTTCTATTCTGCTATCTTTTCCTTATTCTAAATCTAAACGTATTATCTCGAAAACAGGCTCACTTAATTTTAAACAATTTTCTCAAAACAGTAGTCCACAAAAAGTTTTCGCCGAGCGGACGGATACTCTAATTAGTAGCACACTAACACAGGCTTTTCCAGTCCTAACACTCATTCACGCCACATCCTGGTGGTCATAATTCCAAGAGTACCTTCCTCGCCGTAAAACAGTATCACCATTACGTCCCTTGCACTCCACCTCATTATGGCTATATTTTTGAGAGGAAAAAAAACTTGCCACTTTTAAATAATACATCCAAAGTAAGAAGAGTTTTTTTGTGTAGAGCGTTGTCAGCCTTGAGTCCTCATTTCTTTTCGACTAACATACCTATCCATTATTCAACAAAATAACCACCGATTAGCCAACGGTGTAACTTTGCGATGTCAACGTAGATTGGACATTGAGTAATAACTAATTCTACAGAGGGAAAAAACTAGTCTTGACGGTGATCCTAACCCGACTTTTCAGTGTTTGCTCTGGATGTTTTACCGCGTAAGCTACCGAGACATCTTTTTCCTCCGCAATTTTTTCGGCTTGAAACGAAAAGGTGACACCTGACCTGAAGGTATCACCTGACGTGAAGTCGGATGAAGCGATTGAATCCAGGTCAAGGAAAATTATTTTTCTCTGTGGAATCTTCGAACTTCGTGTGCACGTGCGAATGACTTCGTGAAAGTACACTGTGGGCTACTGCCAGTTTATTCCTCGAATGATATCTATGATGAATGGCAATCTATATTCTAGCCGGGGAATCGAGGCCGTGGCGATGTGCGCACGAATTTGCCGCTCTGTGGCATTATGATATCTGTCAGCATAAAATACCTTTTCCTCGAATGCTAACTGATGTAAAATGAGGAAAAAGATGCCTAGGTAGCTTAAGGACGTGTCCCACAGCACCACCTTTTTGCTGCCCTCAAATGAACACGAGGTGAATAACTTCAAACGATTAGTGTTTTCTTGCCAACCGATAACATTATTCCAGGTGCATAGGAAGCAGCGTAAAATAACATTGCTCGGCTGTCTGTTGACTTTTTTACGCTCATTTTAGGAATACGTTATTCATAAAAGTCCAAATTCCGTCAATCTCTCGTTTGAAAACATTATTCATTGCATCGCCTCATTAAATACCATTTGAAAATACTCTTGATTATTTCTCATTTTAAAAATGGGACTCAAATGTTCACCAGGTCCGATAAATGGCAAAAAGATGTGTATTTTCAGCTGTAAAATGATTTATTCGTCTTAAGATCGAAGTAAGCATATGAGCAATAGAAGTTTATGCGCGTAACGATACTTTTTAATGATAAGCCGTGAATACTTGTTCTCCTCTTTTGGGTATATGAAGTTAGCCGTTGCTAAACCAGTAGGTATCAAGAAAATGCAAGAAATACTCAGTTTGGGTAAGACAAGGGCATTACCAACTGTTCCTCTCGAAGAATCAAAAAGATAAGTATGAATTTTTTATAGAACATAATCAAGTTATGTACCTTGATTTTGAATTCATTTGACGACAAAGGACAACGATCTTATATGGCACTTTACAAAATACGGGGGAACCTTTTTTAACAGGGATTATGGGGGCTTGGCCGATTAGGATAATAGATTTTCCCGAATAATTAGTAATTTTCAATTTTTAATATTAAATTTGGAAATATACGCTAGCATATTGGGTTTTCCCATCGTCAATTTAATCATGCATGATACTTCCTTAATACATATTAAAACATTCATGCCTTGAATTAATCCACTGAGGTACTGGCTTTTTTCTGTACTTTTTCTTCACAAGGGTGCGGAAGCCTTGTCTCGCTATCTTTTTAGAGGAACACATCGTCGAGCGTTGAGTATTTCGACTCTTCGATGGATCGTATTGCGATCAAAAAAATTAAATTTTTCTATTCTGTACCAATTTTTGCTGTGCACATCATAAAAACGAATTTTATATTGAACTGACCGCAGTCAATGCAGTATACCTATATAATGAACTAATCTTACCTCTAAATCATTAAATACAATTTATTCTTCTACTCCACACGCAGTCGTTACATAAATTTATTTTATCCATGTTATTAATATTTGATTTTCGACGATCTTTACGATTTACGCGGGTTCCATTTGATCCGGGTTCGATGAAGCGATTTTTTACAGTTCCGACAACTTGGGAGCCATCAAGCGGTCATCGCCGCGCTAATTACTTTGGTTTTATGGGCACTATTGGAAATTCGATGCTTATTTTTCTACATTTACCACTAGATGTCTCCTCCGAGGGAGTTAGTTTGTAAATTGAATTGTAGCATCGTGCCTTCATCATCAAGTCAACTCGAAATCAAGTTAATTTAACTATTGGTAAATTTTTGAGATCCAAGTTTGAATCCCGGCCAACGTAAATTCATTTTCCTCTGTGGATTTATAATAATAATTTTTCACGAGGAGGCGAGGTTGTCGTCCGACAGAGGTAGTAGTGCTCCCTACGAACACCTGGGTTATTACTCCGCATATGCCAATGAAAATGATCTCATTCGGAGATCTGTTACATGTTCAAATGAATCGTCCGATGCGGCATTCATTGCTCAAGGAAATGTTAATTTCGCGACGGAAACGGACCGTTCCGTTGTGATCCGTAAGTGATCCCTTACTCACATGTAGCAGGTGGTCACTTATTGAACTTCAAAACAATACCCGCATTTGGCAAACTCCGCGATGTCATCGGATTTCGATCCCATATTCGAAAACAGAGGATAATTTATTCCCCTGGCGCTCAAATGTATCGCCTGCGTGTTGAGGCTCTTTGCGAGAGAGTGCGTCCATGATGTCCTCGGGCGATGATTCGACACCCACTTGAAAATAGAGAGCACTCCAAGGCCTGAGCCTTGCCTTTACGGCTTCATAGTGGCGCATTTTCAGTCGCTAAAACTAAAATAAGTATGACATTCATAGCCCCAGACATCGATATTTAAAAATTTTTCATCCCACGCATTTCCTTCTATTTAACTACAAGCAACCAAACCATTTGTTCTTGATGATGATTGAAAGAGTTCAAATCCTGAGCATGTCTGTTTTTGGAGGGTGGCAGCGGTTGGGTAGGAGAGACAAAACTGATCCATGTTTTATTCCCACATTTCAGTATTTTCTATTCTATCGATATTTTTATTCATCACTGACTCGGTCTTCTGCAATATGCTCTCATTCGATTTTTTCTTAATCTGCCAATCATAAGGAGATGAGTTATTGCATTTCAGTTGGTTGTACTCGTATTCTGTCCTATTTTGCGATTCATTGGATCTTTTATAGCTGAAGTTATCATGTTGAAAATTTGAGTGGTAATAGAGCGGGCCTTAGTAAACAATTCGTTGTTTATAAAATGTAATGTTTAAGCTTGTAATAGGTTTTTAAAAGCACCACATGAAACAAGTACCATTTTAAGCAGTCACACGCATGGTTGCAATGTTATATACACCTAGGATGAAAATAACCAAGTGACCGGTGACGTGCCTCTTCGATAATTATAATTGAATGAAATCAAATGAATTTTCTCCGTTAGTGTTAATTCAAATTAACTGCCATTAGAAAAAAAATCCCCAGGACCGGGAGTCGAACCATGGGCCTTTGATTTTCTCCAGGCGATTAACCCTGAAGAGTGCCGGGGAGCGCTATCCCGCTTCTCCTATCTCTCGCGAAAATTGCCAGCGCTCCTCATGCAATATCACTCTTAGATGCTGATGATGCTAATCATACAATTGTCTATGTTCATTTTATTTTAACATTAACTTTTTTCTTTTAATTATAAAAAAATAACTCATATTACCAAAAGTTTGTCAAATAATACATTAAAAAGGTGAAACCACATATAATAAAGATTTCTCAAAGTTTTTGAATGTATACCTTTAGTTGTTTTTGAGACCTAATTTTTTTCCTAATCTACTGCAAAATCAGCAAAAATGCCTGGGCACTTTTAGCATAGTACCTGGAAAACTGGTTTGCACTCAAAGGGTGAATGTGAATTTCACCGCCCGTTCAGGTGACAAGGTTGAAATTAACAACAATTACCGCCAAGCGCTCTGTTATCGCTAGAATGGTGTTTACTTCTGGTGTTAGTGACTTCTTGGAAGCACAGGTTCCCCAACATTGCCGTCGTTGATGAACCACGAGGGCCTAAAATCGCCGAACCACTGTAAAATTACCATGGGAATTAAGGAACCTGGGGCAAAGTGAATAGGCCGGAATGCCAAAGGTCCGTGGTTCAGTTCCCAAACCATGCGATTTTTTTCTCATGGCAATTAATTTACAGTGATGGAGAAAATTTTCTTTGGTATCATGATATTAAAATTATTAAAGAGGCGAATCACCGGTCTCTTTTCGTGGCGTATCACTTGCTCAAGAGGACTACATAGAGAACGCACAAGTCCATCCAAGGGCAATTGAGTATTGACCTGAATTTCACTGCTGTTCACGCGTCAGGCTTGAAAAAAATCATATACATTACTGAAACCATCTAGATGTTTTCACCAATGATCATCACAGTATTTTTTGCACAAAATTCAGCTATCGTTTTTTTGCCATTTACTAATGGAAATATTTCTTTTTTTGTTTTTTTCACAGGGATGAGGCAGTGGCACCTGCGATTGTTCCGATGAGACACATGAAGGAGATGCGGAGCGGGTAGGGGGAGTGCACGAACAGGAGGTGAGCGATCATGATGTAACCATGGCTACCCGAGGGAGATTTCCAACCTCCCAAGGCTTCATTATTAGTTTACAATTTAGAGCAGTGATATTTACGTCTACAAGGTACCGTGCAAGGCACCACCATGGAGTGTGGCACGGTGTGAACCCATGTCTAGCATGCAGCGCTCAATGAGCGCTGCTGCAGTTTGTTCCCCAATTTCGAAAAATGATAAATGAGGGTACGAAGAAAGAGCTAGTTCAACTGAAACCTAGCTTTGTTGAATAATTTTCTCAGTAGGTTAACAAATTTGTAACGATTTTCCAAAATAAAGTTAAGATTGATTACCATACGTGCCGACATGATTTGGTCAACCAAACGAGTTCAAAATCTGAATATGAGAGAGAGAGTCACTGAAGCATGTAAGCATGGCAGGCGACTGCAGGTGAGGAGGATGGGGAGGGGGGGGACGGCCTCAGCCGTCTGTTGCGCCGCGTCGCGCGAGCCGCATCGCTTAGCGCCACTCTTGGCGCCAGGCTGCGCGGACCGCAAAGCCTAAATGGTGGAAGATACGCAAAAACCGACGAAATTTTCGTCCTAGGGGACAGAACTTACCCTGATTACCCTTACTTTTGACAGTTTTTGCGAAATCGTTTGACAAATTAAGAGTGTTGGTACTTAGGCGCCTCTCGCTAACTAATTATTGAAAATTTTTCGAAATTTGTTTTGTCTATCCTTGCATACAAGAGGGTCACCGAAATCCGATTGACGATTTCGAAAGTTAAAAAAAAAAAATGTTTTTTTTTGGGATAGGCTAAGCGCTCATTCTAGTCAGAAACGCGCTCGCTTGCCGGACACAGGCCAAGCACACATGACAACGATACGCGGTCAGACCAGAAAACAGGAGATTGCTGAAGACACGAAAATGCTTCTATAAAAATAAAAAAATTGTTAGTTACAAAAAACGATAATTTTATGTAGTAAATTATTCATGCATGAGTTGTAACATGACAAGTATACGTGGTTGTCGGACATAGATCGCTAGTGTGGTTATTTTTCATGCTCCAATGCTTATATAAATATAATTTTCGACGTCATATTAGTTCATCTCCTTGAAATATTACGTCATAAACTTAAGGGATTGGTAGGCAGTCCCACTCCGTCTACTGCGGTACAAATTTCAATTAAATTTATTTTCCCAAGTAGTGTAAGCTTTACGCTCTTCTCCTGACGAAGGAAACAATATAGTGTTCACTGTTATTTGGAACGATTGCGTAAATCTGGAAAAAGTATGATAAATTGCAAAAAAAGCTATGTAATTCCTGATGATTTTTGCTCTTCGTCTCTCACGTAGTCCTATGCTGCAAACAGGGCTCCTTAAAAAAATGACTTCATTCGGAAATTATTGAAGGCACGAAATATTAAATAATAAATTAAAAAGCCGTGCGAAACAGTATTGAAGGCAATGAATTACTGTCATCGTAAGTAATAAGTTCGGTCTATATCCTGGAAAAGGGAGGTGCCAACTATGGATTCAATACGTGATCGGCAAAAGAAATGTTTTGTAGAAATATGTAATATAAATCTCATTAATTACTTTAGAAGATAGTAAGCGATGGAAAAGTTAACGTCTGGTTCTTTTTTATCAGTATGCCCGTAAAATTTATTGTATATGCAACTTTTTAAAATATATTTGAACTTGTTATCATAAGTACCGTCTGCACACAACCAGGTATTTGAAATTTGTATATTAGAAAATAAAATGAAAAAAAAGCGCTAAATTTTCACTTGTTTTCCATTTTCACTTGTGCATCACTTATGAATAGTTGCATGGAAAATGATAAAATAAAAATGATGTCCCGTTGTTAGTTTATAACGCTAGTGATTTTGCAAACACCTGTTAGGTAAATGGTAGGTGAAAAATACCTTGGTAAACGAAAAGGTTATTCGGAAGGAATGAGGGTGTTGTATTGTCCGTAGGCATTTAGAAATGAGCTTAATACGTGAGATTGGATAAAAAAGATGAGAGAAAAAAAATGAAATAAAAAAATATAAATATAAAAATTCATTTTTAAATATGAGAGAAAAAAAGTTCTGTGGCAAAGATAGTGATGCCATAATTGATCAGTGAGAAAATCGTTTTCCTTGGTGATGGCATATTATTTATTGTAACTTATTCAAACGTATTTGCACATTTGACCTTCTCTTCTTATCCGCTATTAATGGGGCATTCTTATCATGCTCGTTTCTTCAGGTATTTTCATGTTTTAACCGCTAAGGTTCATGTTGTTTCTTTGTTTGGAAACCTTAGTAACACCCTCATCTTACCAAAACTGTGCATTTCTTTCGTCCCTAACGGATAGCTACCGCTGTATTGCAAACCAATTGAAAGAGGGGAGTACGTGTTCACTGTCCATCAAAAAAAGTTATCGTCACACGCATTAAATATTTTGCACATATGCTTCGTTCGATCTTTAGGTGAGCAAATAATTGTACAATAGAAAATATTAATATGATTTTGCAATTTAGCAGACCTGGCGAATATTTGAGTTCCAAATTTGAGATGCGAACTAATTAAAATTATTTTTGAATGTTATTTCATTAGGCGATAAAACACTTACCGTTTTGAAACAAGTGATTAACTGCGTTTGGACCATTATCAATAATTTATTCCTGAAATGAGCGTAAAAAGGCCAATAGGCAGTCGAGTTGAATGTTTTTTTCACTGCTTCGTATGCACCTGGAATAATGTTATCGGTTCTCTAAAAAAACAGATCGTGTGAAGTTGTTCACCACGTGTTCATTTGGGAGCAGTAAAAAGGTGATATTCATGATATTGACCCATTTCCCTCGTTCGTTCTTTTGACCGATTCAAAAAACAATGAAAACCCAGCGCACCTGCATGAATAAATTAACAAAAACATCCCCGTGGAATCGACTGGGATAAAATCGATTCTCATTACCATAGACAGTACTCATAGCTTTGAACTTCTCCCTACATGCGTTATCACACAAACACATTGATCAAATTCATTGTGAATACATCACTCACCGTTGAAAACGGCAAACGCGTGGCCATAGAACATGGAAGTGACGATGAACACCAATTTTTTCATGGCTGCCGATCTTCAATTCACAAAATATATTATTTTATTTTTTAATGATCCTACAACGCACATGCAGCAATTTGTCGCATATTGCCTGGCTCAATTTCAGTTTTTCTTACAAAAAAATGAGCCACTTCCAGTATTCCATTTCAACTTCTGCCGAAATGGCCACTAAATGTCTACATTGATCTCTGGTAAATGAGCTCATATAAATGCCAAAGAAACACCTGCACTGAAACACTGGGCTCCCGAGACGAATGTTCCGCTCATAAGCACCAAAATGACTGACACGTTTTTTATGAAAACCATCATTATGGTGATAATGATTTTTCCGGTGCGTTTGGCGCCGAAATTTTCTAAACCAGCAACCTCTTCCTATCAAGCATTAATCACAATACAAGAAGTAATCCAAATTTCAGATACTAACTCTTAAATGCCTACAGAAATCTAAGATACAAACGCAATAACGCCGTAATGTTGGATTTCCGGGAAAATTCAGCTATTCCAATAAGCGCTAATGTTTTCTGAAACAAATCTCTCTCCCTCAATATTATCATCTAACCACCTAAATTAAAAGTAAGACTTAAATTCATGCTCTTAATAAAAATGTCGGTATTTGCTGTCCAGAACTAGTAATTCACTACTAACATAAACCCCTATACAATAATTGATCCGAATATTAATTCCGTACAACTACTATGTCGATAAAAATGAAATATATAAATACCAATAGCACCTCAATGTTTCTCGTAAAATATCTTGTCAAACAAATTAACTTTCACTTCCGGTGAGTTACGTGCTATCCCGAGGATATAGTTATCAAGGCTGGTGTCTTGAGCAAATATGGTTTCATGGCGCAATTTCTAAATTTATGTTTATTACATTGCGTTTAAAATTTGTTTAGATTTAAGCGGTGAGATGACAGAGTTGAGGAAAAATGATTTGTCTTTATTTATTTATTTATTTATTTATTTCCATCGCCACGAAAACAGCTCACATGGCCTTTTACATCGGAGGGTATAACATGAAACAACAACTATCACACACAACCATGCCCTGGATAGGAGCATCCTACCCAGGCGGGACTCGAACCCGCGACCTTCGGTTTCTTATATTTTATGTATCGATTGAAATTTTATTTCCATAAATTTAGAGCCTATTTAGCGGAGGAATAATAATTTCAATAATATAAAATTTTTGTGCAGCAATACCTTTTGAAGTTTCCGGCGTTACCCGGTAGAATTTATCAATGTTAAATATAATACAAAAACACTATAATTCCATGTAAAAAAATAATATTACATATATCATCGTCTAACAATGCTGTGGTGGTGCAAAACATGGTTAGTGTATTAAAATACGCATTTCTTTGTCTCCTGATGCGGCAATTTTTCATACGTACAGAGCCTGATTAATGCATGTTTCATTTAATGTCGTTTGCTGAGATTTCATTTATAATAATAAATACTGAATCTGGGAGTTTATTGTTGTTTCTTCCATTTGACACATCCACCCATCTGTTTATATTTACTCCTAGATTATACCCTCAAACCCTGCCTCCCTCTGCCTTCCCACCACCCTCGCCCACAGCTCCCAAGGACATCGAGTGACATCTCCCAGGGTTCATCAATCAAGAGGTACCCCTATGTTTTGGCCCCACTGACCCTCCTGTCCTCCGTCAACCGATTGTACCGATGTCCATTGATTTGGATTCCGTCGATAATGGAAACAAATTGCCCTTAGTAACACATATTTAGCTAAAGATTTTGTATTTTAAACTAATGTAGTGCTTTGAAGAAGTTTAATCCATTTGTGACCGTCGCTGAACCATTATGTAAAAAACACCTTTGATTACCTATGAAAGAGAAATTTCAGTATTGACTTTCTTAATGTATTTTTAGGAATTTTCATGAAATATCGTTTAAACAGAAAAATATAATTTTTATGAAACAGAACTTTGTGAGTAGTTTTTACTCTTCAACATACGAAATAAATAAGGGAGCTTCACTAGGAAATATTTTTTTATACTTGAAATTTTCCATTTTTTAGACATTTCGAACATTTTGCGCGATTTGGAGATAAAAACCGATTTTAACGAGTTTTCGTTGCTTTGATAATGTCGGTATTCTCTTGGATTACTTTTCTTCCGAGCAGGATGAAAATCTATTTCATTTTCCTCAAAAATCCCATCCCATGTTTCTACGTTATTAAGTATCGCTATTTCGATACTTTAAAACTTATTAATTTTTGCTTGTAAACTGTTGGTACTTTGTGATTCTTTGGGAGTTCATTTCCGAGTTTTGTTAATATAAAGTTTGATATCATTTATTATCAACATAAATTAACGATGTATTTCTATATGAATATTGAATACCTATTGTAGACTAGGGGTCAGTGGAAAAAGGAGACTTTCAAGTGTCATTCTCGCTCCAATATAGGCGTATCATTGGTATAATTATCATTTAAGTATTCACTAATCAAATCGAGTGAAGCCAGGATTAGGACTCAAGTAACGTTCTAGAATTACAGCTCTTCATCTCACCATACATGCGTGCAAAAAGAAATCGAAAGTGGAATATAAACTCACATAAACATTTTCAGCTTTCAACGCAATAGAAACGGAATTTCATTTTAATCCTCTTACAAATAAATAATCGTGGAAAAAATTGCTTTTTTTAATGCCATCACTGGTTGTCCACGACATAATAGGTGTGTTCAGAAAATACCAGGAACTAAAAGTTTTAAATTTCCTACAAGTTTGAGGAGCCTGATTGTCAATTTTTTTATTGTGTTGGCATACACTCCCCTGAAGTATGATAAAATTTTCAGCGGTATTCATTATTAGTTGCAGCCGCTCAGATAAGACTTATTTTTATGAGCTCGGCGATTTTCGACTCACGCATGCTCGAGAATTTTTTGTCAAAAACAATACTGCAACGATGTCCAAGCCTCCATATTCGCCAGAGATGGGTCCGTGTGACTTTTTCCTATTTTTGCAAAATTAAAGAGGAACTAAAAGGCCATCGTTTTAAAAGCATAGATGGCATTGAACAAAGACGGTGACAGCAATAAAGGCTATCCCATAGATCGAGTTTGAGAAATGTTTTGAGGATTGGAAGAAGCGTAGGCAAAAGTGCATAATATCTTGAAGCGTTTTTCGTCCAAGTAGGGTACAAATCAATTTTATTTTCCTCACGAATTTTCCCCTGTTCCTGCATAATAAAGGATTGCTAATTTGATAATTTCAAAATTATTAATATGTGTGGATAAACTATTGGTTCCTTTTAATTTTTTATTTTTTTAGAGTTCATTTTCAGTTTTTATCCCTATATAGTTTGGTTTCATGTCATTATCAGTTACAAACTGACGATGCATTTCTATGTGGTAATATTCAGTTCTATTTTGAAGACGACAACTTTAATGTTGACGAATAAATAAATATTTTTTAAGCAAAATATTTATATATCATTATTACAAGTTGTTTTCTGAACACACTTAGTACACTATTATTTATGTCAGTCTACTTTCAGCGGGACTCATCTAGGGAAAATTTGACCTCTTTCATACCACCCTACCGCATATCCACCCAGAGCGATCTGTTCTTGTTTCCTTAAAAAAAGGTAATTTATACATTTATTATAATGAAAAATTATTTTCTATACACACCTCGTACGTTAGTCTTTATTTCAGTCTACACTCTACAGCTCTTATGGAGTGAAAATTTGAACTCCTTAGCACCACCCTAATGCACATACACTCTGAGTGTTCTTTTTGTGCTTATATCGAAAAAGTAAAATATTTTAATTATTATTAATAAACATTATTATGTGAACACACCTCGTATAGTTTATTTTAGTGTACACTCTACAAGACTCATGGAGTGAAAATTTGAACTCTTTAGCACTAGGTACCTTATCGCACATCCACCTAGAGCGTTCTGTTTGTGTTTACCCTGTGATTATATTCCCCCGATTCCCCCCCTCTCTGCCCCAAGGTCGGCATCCAGGGGTCATCCATCAAGCGTCATCGCTGCCCTCTGTCCACCACCGATTAGACCCGGCCGACCCGCATGGTCTCCCTGCTCTGCTTCGGACGTGTGTGCTCCGTCGCCCTGTTGTTTGGAAGGCAAGGGAGGAGGGAGAGAATGGTGGATTCAGTGGAGGAGCAAGGTCGCCTCGAAAAGATTGCCTATTTTTCCTCGAGGAGAGGATATTGTTTGCCACGTGGGAGAGATTGCTCGTGCGCCGTGTGACAGGAGCCAGTCGGAAGAGCAGTAATTGTATCCGACGGCGGCGAAGTAGTACGCTCTTTCCCAACAGCATCTTCTCCGTTTCTTTCTCTTTCCCAGGTCTCATATCTCTGCAGTGTGCACAGTGCCACGCGGCCAGTGCTTCATCAAACGTATCATCATCAACTCACTTTTACCACTACTCAAAGCACTAGATTAACTAGAGGCTATGTGAGCAGTCACGCTCATTTGTGGCGCAAAGGTATAAAAAAAAACGATGATTGTATTCGTTGAGGAACATCATTTGATTTGACCGGAATACATCATGTCCCTATTCGAGAGACACATAAAATAAGATCGAATTACTATGATCTACGCTTACTAGCCCTATGATTGCCATTCGATAATTATTGATTTATTGATGAATATGATTTAAAATCTTTCTCGATGTTTTCTGTCGGTAAAATTTGTTAATTCACAAAAATTAAGACTTTGCTGACAACGCATTTCACTCATCTTCTGAAATCCTCCGCAGCAATCGAAAAAGTTTCCATAAAAGGATAATTCATTTGATTTAAATTGATGTAACACTACGAAGAATGTGGGAGCAAACAAATAGAAGGTTGAGCCACATTTTTTTGCTATCTTCAAAAATATTCCGTGGAAATAGGCACGTTTATGACGGCGAATGTGTTTAAATATGGCCTACTTTTAGGCGTCCCCGGACTCGTCTCATTTTGCGGAATTCATTACGCTTCTGCTTCCAAGCGTAGCACAGTTTTTCCCAAGGCTCTAATGCCTTCCTTTTCTGGTTATCCCCACAGTCTAGTCTTCATCTCCCTCATCGTCCTATCTCTCTTTGCATGAAAGAGGATGTTTGACTATCAGAGATCATTTAAGTCCCTATGCCTTTTCAACGGTTACTATGACTTTGGTGCATGAATGATTTTTTTCTAGGAGAAGATTAATGGCGTAATCTAATTTTTTGTTATCTGGCCTTCAGGGTACTATATCATATATTTTTTAGATTGTTTCTTATGGTCTGGGTAAACATACAATGAGTTTGATGTAATTTAAAGAGGCTGATTTGTAAACTCGCTTTAGAATCTGAGCTACTACAAAAAGATGCTTTTAGAGAAGAAAAACTAAACCGTTTCTTTGGACCGGGACTTCTCGTTAAATTAGTATCTGACATTAGTGCCCTAGATTTCATGAAATTTCGGGGTTTTTACCGTATGAAACTTACCTTAACTCCAAAGGCGCTATTGAAAAATCCATTGCTTTTCGGTGCGTATTAAAGGGAAACTCGACTTTATGTTTCTTCTTAGTGTAGGGCCTTCATACTTTTCCTATACGCAGTACTTCTTGATGTCAACTATTTGATGAATACAATGGATGATATTTTTAAATTTCTCCCCAAACCGAATCCTTTTATGGAATACGTGGTTCACTGAAAGTACCCGAAGTATCGGATTCTGGGAAAAATTTATTTCCTTTCATTATTATCCGAATTCGTTATCTTCAAGGCTTTCTCTTTGAACAGCGGACGATATTTGCAACTGGTTGAGTAAGGTTGTATCCAAATGTCTAAAGCATCCTCCATCGTACCATGAATGGTAAATTTATTCTACTTTGAAGGTCAAGAACCTCCAGTATATACCCAGGTAAGTCAATATGGCCTAGGACGTCCATATTGGCTTACTGGAGGTTCGGTAATGGATGCGGTTGTTTCGGAGTTTGACTGAGTAGGAAGAAGCGCCTGGTCTATCCCATTCTCTCCTCTAGATCTCTCCATGGTCCTATCCTAAGTTCGTCGCAGAAATTCGATTCTTTTATTTTTTAAAGTGCTTGCTGAGGTATATTTTTGTTTTTCCTTGTACTCAAGATAGAGGGCTGGAATCATTTTAAAATCGGATGGTTCAGTATCTGAGTAATTCAATCGATTTTATTTAATGCTTAATCTTCGTCGGAAGCGAAAGCAGACAATTTGAGTATTTTTCCCTGAAATAAACATTAGCGTGTACTTTGACTGCAGCAGAAAAAAAGGAATTTTGTCCACGATTTTTTATTGGAAAGTTGCTTTGAATACATCAAATATAATTTCAATTCGTATTGCGTTAACAACTGAAAATTAATGCATATGTTTACATTCCACTTTTGATTAATTTTTTGCATACATGAATACTGAGATGAAGGATCGCTTTTCGGAGTATCATTTAAGTCTTGACCCTGACTTCTTTCACCTCGGTTGCCATGATGGCATTACGAGATCTCAATCAAGTCCAATCAAGGATCACGGAGACTCCTTAGTTGAGTGCAAGCTAAGCTTGAGTCACCAAATTACAAGATTTTATTTCACATTTTTGTTACAAAAAACCTCTAGTAATAAAACTTCCATGTGTTATATTGCACTCCAGTAATGATAACTTTGAAGAGCGGGTGAGAATGTGTGACAAGAGGTTAGTTAAATTTATTATTTTGTAAATTTTAAAACCGAAGCAAAACTTTTATAGGTCCAACACGTTCCTAGTCATCTGTGAATGATTTTGGCGCCATGACCGCTGCATGTCTTTACACTTTTATCGCAGTTGTGGTGGCTTCCTAATGGTTGGCGCCGATTTTCGTCCTCCGATGACTTAATAGTTTTCAAAACTGGCCTTTAAATTTGCTCAGCACGAACCAGGTGCCTCTTTCAAAATGTTAGTTTTCCAATTGGATTTCAATTGCCTCTTAAAATGGTCTGTCCCAGTAATTAGGTGTTCGATAATTCCCTGATGAAGAGAAATCTACATCTATCTACATCTACATAATTCCCCGCAAGCCGCCTAAAAGGCGTGTGGCAGGGGGTGTTAGGACACTCTCAAAACTTAGGTGGAAATGCACAGTCTTAACCAGTGGCGTAGCCAGGGGGAGGGTCCAGGGGGTCCGGACGTCCCGAAATATAAAAACAAAATTATTTTCCTTCATAAAAGAAAACTAAATATTGAAAAACCATGAATTTACAAAGTGTTTCTTTAACAAATGAAGTTTTTTCGATTTTGAAAAATGTCAAAATTTATTTAAAACTCATTACTTAGTATCCTGTTTTTTTTTAAATTTCCCCCCTGCTTTTGAATGGTATGAAACTCCTGGCTACGCCACTGGTCTCCACAAGCTGAAAACCCGAATAAACCCCATTTAGTGAGCCTATTTGCCGGGAGAGCGCCAGATCTTTATTTAAAACTGAACTTTTCCTCGATTACACGGGCTCAATTGAGATGAGTCGAAGTAAGTGCCTAAAATACAACTCCAACTCATACTCGATAAGATTCTCAAATCTGTACCACTGAGAAAGAGGGAGAAATAAAAATTGAGTCAGGTTCTGGAATACGGCCATAAGTCATATACACAGGAAGGATAATAAATGTCCGGTTTTTCTTGGGTTACATAAAGAGTGTACCGCCATATTTTCCTCGTTTTTTCTTCTTTTGAAAAATCTGTACATCGTTCCATCATCTACATCATTTCACAATGCGTGGCCGTGTTCTGCGTTGATGTTCTCGGTCTTTTTTTGCTATCCGCCCTCACTAATGTTGGGAAAGAGCTGGTCATTATGACGTTTGATTGATACCATGCAATGCGAGGACGAGCCTCGTGGCGAAAGAAGAGAGATTTCTTCTCCAAGATTTATTACATCGCATCCTTCGTCGTGGAATAATATCTCCAAGACTTTCCTCGGCTGCGAGTTCTCAAACTTATCAGAAATATTGGACCTGTCACTTCCGGGGCCCACTGTAATAATCGCTGCTCCGTGCGAGAAAAGGAGAGCGCCACTATTCGGTGAACGGATGCCTTGCGAACTGTTAAAGAGTAGTCCTTATGACTGCCCCTTCTTATCATTAAACGGACCTTTGTCCTTACTTTATACTTAGCGTGATCATCCATCTGAAATTGATAATTTTTATAGCCATGCTATAAATCAAAAATTCTCCTGAGATTTCTTAGGACACAAAAAGTCATGTTTCGTGTAAGCATCGACTGCAATTATTATTGTGACATTGATAAGGGCCTCTTCTTAATCTAATAGTAACAGTGATATGCACTTAAACTACTGTGTCTAATTAGGCATGTGGATACGTTTACATCATCCATATACTATTCATTATTTAACTTAATGTAATGATTTTAAACCAGTTATTATTTGAAGCTGTCAGTAAATGAAAAGCCTTTCGCTCCACTAAGATCAGGCTCAAAGTAACAGACGGTGAACGCCAACTTTCCCATTTTAAGCGTGATCATATCTCTGAGATTTCTGACGATTATTGCCACGCCATTTTTCGACAGTTTTCTCAACGCTTTTTAAGGAAAAAAATGAGGAGGAAAAGTATTTTTCATTTAAGCATCGACAGCAAACATTTTTTAGCATCGATATGAGCCTTTGCTATTCATTATAGTAAACAGTGGTACAGTGAAACCAGGATAATTTGATCTTCTTTCATTCGAAATGTTCTTTAATTCAAACATTTCTCTTGGTCCCGAAACATTTTGAATTCAAACAATGCTAAAAAATCGTGGAATATTCGAATTTTTGGTGTGTCAAATTAAGGTATAAGTTATCTGCAACTCAAAATAATTGCAAATCCTTCGGAAAATATGCTTTACTAACGCTATTGTCAATAGGCTTATGGTAGACAAAATTTATGCCAGCGAAGTCTGATGCCACACCGTTCCCCTCCGCCCGCCGCGCCAACCGTTCCAAACCAACTTCCTAGTTTTTTGAAATAAATATTCCTGTTTTAAGGTTATTTTCATCTTGTTAATAGGCGATAATCAAAGTACTTATATTTAAAGAGTGTGAATTTAATCAAGAGCTTTGATGGAAAATATGAATGTTTTAGCTTTGGACCTATGTATTAAGGACTTTAATTCGAATTTTTATATATTTCGAAGTTTTTAACTGGTTCCTTGATGTTCAAATTATTCAAGTTGCGCTGCATATCCATAAACTGCGGTTTCTCTTAAGAAATGTAAATACTAATCATATTCTTTAACTTACTAATAATAGTAATAATTTATCCATATACTACTCATTATACAACTTACTGTTATAATTTCACCCTGTTATTTTTTTTTAGCTTACAGTACAAGAGAAGCTTATCACTCCACTAAGTTGAGGCTCAAGTGATAGACGGCGGGCGCTGACTTTCGCGTTTTCTTATTTTAAACTTACGAGAAAATTTGGATAAACTTTCCTCGGGATTTCCACCTGGTTAAAAACTCCATTCATGTCGTTGTATTTGTTTGTGAATGCCGTTTTATTTGTTTGTTGGATATCATGTCACAATGTTACTATTAGGTAATTGCTGCTGCTAGCGTGGTGCCTGAGGGTTGGACCATTGAGAATGAGCCGCCCCGATTCGGAGCTCGAAACGTCGGCAGAAATGGAGTTTTTAACCCTGTGGGAATCCCGAGAAACATTTATCCATATTTTTCGACGGGAAAAAATCAAATCTTATTATAATAAAATGGCTGAATGGGTGGGATTTGTTTTCATCGTAACTTATCCTTCCTATCATCAACCGAATTCTTTTCGATAAATCGTGATTCCGGGTCTGAAAATGAGTGAAAGAACCTATTGGAAATCACCCTGGAAACAGCATTGGAAAGTGTCTAATTATGGGTACGTTGATTTTTCAAATGTGAGAGTTTCCAGTTTAGGGTGTTAACATTTCAAAGTACTTGTTGCCACGTCCAATCCACGTGTGAGAAATACTTTTGATAGAGCCGTGAATAATCTCAGATCCGTCAAAAAAGGTAAAAGGGAGGTACCAATCACACATTATTGCCACACCTTGGATACGCGGCAAGGTTATAGGATGAAAGATATTGTGATTTCTCGGCGGATGGCTTGAATGTATTCATCTTGGGTATTACTTCGTTTGAGATGGTCCATGTTTGCCGACGTCTCGCTTTTTTTCTTTACCAGAATCTTTAGGGCTGATGTACCTCTAACTATTATATTTTACCTAATGCCTGATGATACTGGAAAATATATCTGGCGAAACGTCGGCCAACATGGACCATCTGACCCAGTTTAATACCCGAAAATAATACATCCAAGTCCATAGTAAATCTGGTGCAGAAAATGTAATCCGCGACCTATATGAAATGTATATTA
The DNA here is from genome assembly GCF_921293095.1 of Ischnura elegans. NCBI lineage: Eukaryota > Metazoa > Arthropoda > Insecta > Odonata > Coenagrionidae > Ischnura > Ischnura elegans. The sequence goes on from NC_060253.1 coordinate 97,462,138, forward strand.
TAGCGGCGCAGTTGATATCGTGATCGTGAAAAAATGTTACGAGTAAATAGCGAATTACACGTGGAGCAGGTAGAAACTGCGAGGCTACATTTGAGGCTTAGATTGCTTGAGCTGTTTAAAAAACATATCTTTCGGAGTGCCTCGTACAACATCGTTTTGGAACTGCACTCAATTTCCTGGTCCGTCAAAAGCGGTAAAACAGGGGAGATATTTTTCCAATCATATGGGGAAAGGATTCGTTTTTCCCCTAGCAATGAGCTTGAATAAATACTTGAATAAATACGAACTCAGGCAGTCAAAACCGCTCAAGTGGATATGGCGCTGATGCAAGCAGCTTTTATTTGCGCTTATCCTTGCTATCTTCGATTTTTAGCAGTGTCCAACTTTTTTCCCCGTATTAGGCTACCCTTGCATACATTTTTAGACACCACTCCGTCCTATTATATCTATTCAGACTACCAAAAATCGCTCAGCGTGAAACCAACTCATTTTTATAGTAGTTTCGCTCAGGCAAACGGTGGAGAGCAGACCTTGACGACGCATACCTTTTTTTTTTAATCCTCATGCTAGATGTTTCCGTGATATAATTTATTTGTATCATCCTAGATGAAAGATCATTGAGGTGTTTCGTTTCATCCTCGATCGTGATGAGCAAGTAATCTACTGTCCGTCTGCGTATAGAAAAGCTGCGTTTTTAATAAGCTAGGACTCGCAAAGCGTGTTGCGGGAAGATTTTCGGATAAAAATTGAATAAGTTGTGCTATTTCGCACTCTATCGGCTACACTGTGAATATGCAGCGAGGGTAACGGATCCGACGTAGAAACACTTAATCCGTGAACTAAATAAAATACAAAGGACAGCTGCGTGATTCGTCAAAAACTGCAACTGGCGTACAGACAGCGTTACCCAGTTACAGTTAAGCATATTAGGCTGGGAGCCACTAGAGACTCGGAGGTTGCTCGCTAGGCTTATGTTGCTTAATCAATTGTGAATAGATATCTTTCCGAACGACATGGAGAACATTAAATTAGAGCCACACTGTATTTCCTGGCCCAAAAAAAAACGATACACTAAGAAATATATTTTCCGAACGAATGTGTATGGGAATTCGTTTTTTCCCGAACAATAAGTAGAAGAAATGCGTTTTAGGGGTGCGTCGACAACAGGGTGATTTGCCCCGCTCATTGTTCCTATCATAAAGGAAGCTTATTTATTTATTATAAGCGCTTTCAATAAAAAAGTGCCTCCTATGGTATAACATTACGAGAGTTTGATTATTCCTATGTTCATGATATATAGGATTACAGTATTGATGTCATCTATATTATTACCCAGAGCGGTATGTATATCTTTGTCTCCAATCAGTCTCCTACGATCAGGTATTTCATGCATTCTTCCAGAACCCGAATAATAAAGGTCTTCAATAAAATCTGTTAAGAATTCCGTATGACCATTTTGTTTAGATTTTATTAACGGCTGGTGTTACAATACTGCCCCGCCACATGCGTATTTTTATATAAATGACTATAAGGACGAAATTTTCGCCCAAGCCGTAACTCAGGAAAAATGTTAATTTTCAACAAGGGTTAACGGACCTGTAGAGGTCTTTTATGTTAATGAAATTATTTTGAGGTAGTGAAACAACCTTTTTGTCAATAGGCCACGTTTTCCTTAAAAATATCCATTCCGTTCCGCCCTATCGTACGAGTTTACTGATGGTATCTTAATACATCACATCTTCTGCGACAGCTTGCGTAATATATAGAATGAAGCAAAAATCTTTTTATAACTTATTTTGGAAAAAATTAAGATGCGGTATGAGTTTTGTATCAATCATTTCTAACTCTTCCGAAGGTTTGAAGTCATCAGAGACGTTTAATCACAAGCATACAATAGATTCGTAGCTATAATCAAGATTTAGCTTAAAGTACCTTTTTCCAAGAGTTCGATTTTACCCTGGAATTCCATAATTTTAGATCTATTTAATGCCATAAATTATATAACAGGAAAAGCAATCTCTCAATCAGTAGTGCGTGATAATATGCCGCAGCAATTATTCGTCAAGTAAAAAATGAAATTGTAATTATATTGATTTAAAATGCAATTATGTTATAATTCCTCTCATGGGCATCTGTACTATGACTATTAATGCTACCTCTGGCATTTTATGCTTAAGGAATAACCAAAGGTCCAATATACAAATAACGGTCTTTGTAATTAACTTGGTTACATATTCATTACGAGGTATAAATTAGAGAATTATTAATCACAATAATTACAAATATATGGCATTTGTAATCGCTGGTAAAGAAAAAAGGATTTTCACAGAGTACCTGATCAAGACGGCTATTCGTCAGAAGTAAGGGTGGTTAGTAAAATACAATTAAGGCCAAACCATAGACTATATTTTTATATTGATAGCTATATTTTCCTTTATTACGTGGCAAACTATTTCCTGCAGCTTAAATAAGAATATTTTTTAATTCAAACAGATTGACACAAGTTCCTGTTATAATGAAGGAAAAGTTTTTTTTTTATGAGTGAGGAAAAATGGGAATATCAAGTATTTAAGCAATTAATTAGATTCTTATATTCAAATAATACGTGATGGAGTGCTTAGAAATGAAGTGAGTCACAGGTTTAATTCCTATGAGAATATGCAAGTATATCATAAATTGCTGTTGAGTTTTCAGCCGGGTCAGCAATCTCATCGTCTTAACGTTTCGATGGCCGAGTCGTACATTGTCATCATGGATGGATTTTGACGTGGCTTCAAACCCTACAGCAATTTGTCAACATCACACGCCGACAAAACTTCAGACTTACGCCACGGCGCACTTAGATTTTTCAGCGTTCCTAAGGTGAGAATGATTTATGTAGGGATGTGCGAGTACTCGAGTAGTATCTACTTTTCGACCTCAAGTCGAGTATCGAGTCGAGTTGAAAACTACTCGCAAGCATCAGGTCGAGTCGAGTATGGTAATTCTTGAATATGCTATAGAGCAATGCGTGATCCAAAATATTCTAGTTTTTTTCAATCCCCTTGCGAAATTTCTATTTTGAATGCTAAACTTGATGTGAAAAAGAAAACAAGGAACGTTGATGGTAATTGAGTCACAATTAGGAGATGAATGAAAATGAATGTCTCTTAAACAGTCCATAAGCACAATTGAAATGAATTAACAATGTCCTCAATGTATGTATCCAAACTGCTTAGAATAACCCTCAACGAAGTTTTTTGTACAATTTTAATTAAGATGTAATTAGATTTTATTTCTTAATTAAGACGTAAGAAGATATTTGATCCTTTCAAATCTCAAGCAGAAAAACCAATTTTCAACATGCTCAGGTGGCAGGTTTTGACGTCCTCATGTTACAGTTTTACTGCCTGCAGAAAAATGTTTTTCGCAACACACTTGTGTAGCTGGACAAGTAATTTCTATCCAAAGTTTGCGAACCTTGGGAAGCTTTATTTAAAGTCATATCAACGATTTATATGGATCTTGAGTATTCATGGAGTTTTAGTGGATGAAGCGAACGAGCTATAGAACTAAGCTTTAAGCCGATGTCCCACGGTCAAATTTGCGTCAAAATATTTGCATCAAAATGTTTGTCCAAATATTTTGATGCAAATATTTTTATACAACTGGACTGGGGGTGTCCCACGATGCATCTCATTTTGATCAAAAACAAACGAAAGACGATATTTATGTAAACAATTAGGAAACTTGTGGAGGTGGAGGATTCTTTCTTTTTTAGCAGGCGAAATTGTCTGAACAGGCCTCTTGAACATTAAAGACGCGAAAAAAAGAAAACAGAAGGAATGCTGAACTTGGCCTTGGCTGGAAAGGGGGTATGAAAGCGTTGGAATAAGCATGCTAAACATGTTGGAGAAGGAGTTGGTCGCCGATGTTCCCGTTTATTATCGATAATAATTGACAAGTGAGGATATTTTTATGTCCCTTATCAGCAAGGTTGAGGGCAGAATAAAACGCCAGGATACAAACGTGAGGCAGTTTATTCCCGCGAGGAAAATGTTATTAATAAATGATGGACATTGTGGTTGAGGAGACGTTATGAATAGTGCTGTAAGCGTGCATTTAAATCACATTTTTCTCTCCTAAGCTAGCAGTTTCTAAAATAAGGTCCTTATCCGATAATCATAGTAATAGAAACGGGCAGCTGTAGTGTTCCATAGGTACAATCGTCAGTTCATATTAGTCATTTCTCCAGCTGCTCGCTCGCATTGTATGCATTCCACAAAGCGTAAAATTCGGCCACGATACCTAAAGTAAATCTTTTATTATTTCCAAAACATCCCTCCTGGTATTGCGATTCTAAATATCGCTTCCTTTCTATTAAAGATCAACTAATTATTACGGATTTCCTAGTTGAGAGCTTCCATCGCCTATCACTAAGACAAATTTTTGCTCATATTTACCTTTAGGGCCACACCAGGCGATGAAATAGACGATCACGAACGTATATATATATATTTGAAATAATGTTTTGTGAATTCACTTCGTGGTATGTTGATATTATAAATTTAAAACTAAGCCTTTTAGTATTCCATACAATACTAATGAAAAAACTCAACCGGTTTCGATCTTTTCAGGTCCTTATCTAGAGGTTTACGATTAAGATAACGACCTGAAAAGGTGGAAACCGGTTGGGTTTTTAATGCATACTGTGTGGAATACAACAAATTTTATTTTTGTGTCCATAATAGACATAATTATTAATTAAAATACTCATGTAGACGATAAATAAGTTTAACCTATTTGGCCTGTGTGTCAGCGCTTGGCGATGCTTTTTTGTCAAAGGCTCTGTGATTGGTCGGTTTCATCCAATTGGATGAAAATTTAGAACCTGTCCTATCCATTTGTACAAATCGGTGATTTGTACAAACGATAGGACCAAAAGCCAGTTGGACAAAATTTTGACCGTGGGACAGGGTGCGCGTCAGTTGCATCAAATTTTGATGCAAATATTTTGACGCAAATTTGACCGTGGGACATCGGCTTTAGCTTTGTAGATCTAAAAGAGTTTTCTTTATTTCTTACTTCGCTTAATCAACCATAGCAACTATTTTCTAAGTGGCAGTCCATGAGCAACAAAGGAATAAACAAAAATTAACATTGGACGTACTTAGTGCTCAAAACGGCTAAAAGATGGCACTACTTATGACGTCAAACATCCTGTGCAAACACCGGGATAAACCAGCATTGCCCGCAAAAATTCAAAAGTTGCATTTTTTCCATAGAAATGCTAATATATTTTTTCGCTTTCCCTCAGCGTTTGGGTGAAGAAAGCGTGGTAGGGTATTGAGTTTAGCAGATTTCTGAACTTACTGGCCACGACACCTCTGTAACCAAAATTACTAGACTATACTCAAATTTTTATACTTGCCGCGCATCCCTAGAATTGTACCGTCGTCAATGTAAACTTTGAGAGAGGTTAATCGACTAAAAAGTATCACGTTCCCCAGCGCACACAATAATACTGGTAGATCGAGGCGTGATTTCGTGAAATTGCTTGGTGTCAAATAAAAAACTTTTTAATTTTCACGTATGATTTTAATTACAAACAGTTTCGTCACTGAGTGACATCGTCCGGGGCAAAAAAAAAATGACTTACGATGTGTGGAATTTACGAAGTTTTTCATTTAACACGTTCCCCACATTTACATCACAATACCATCCAGATTCGAACCCAAAATAATAAAACCACTTATCTGCGGCAAATATTGGTTCTTTATCGTCGAATGTAAGCACCATTAATTATTTCGTTTACAAATAAAAAGGAACGTTATTAAAAACTCTTCGCGATAATACGAATTTTTTTTCTGTAATGTTCACTAGGCTTTATCGTTAAAAAATTGTGTTTTTTTATATTCCGTATTGTAATTTTTTATTTCATTAGTTCAGTGATGCTTACAGTATTTATAGAAATATGGAGCACCGAGAAATACGCTACTATTTTTGGAGCGTTATAATTTCCGTCGAGGTATTTTGTCCTCCATACACTATTACCAAACGGAAATATCTAGTACTGGATAGATATTACTGTATACATCCCCATATTCCCCTCTGCCAAACACCTCTGTAGCTGGCTTGCAGGATAATATGTAGATGTATAACATTTTCAATGAAACAAAAACATGTCGTGCTGTCGATAATCAAAACATTCGGATGAAAAAATGCTGAGAAAAATTGCTACCTATTTGAAAGCACAGATATAAAAAAGAACTAGCTTGAGAGTTAATATTTGCCATGCTAATTACGAGATCACTCAGCGTGACATCGATTCGATGGGACCTTTTTTTGGGCTGCCAAGTGCTGCTGTTGACTTCCGGCCTCACTCACTCTCACTAATGGCGCTGCTCCCCCGGATGCAATCTTTGATTAACGCTTCATTATCTCCGGGGGATGCGTCTATTAATCAAGTGGATTAGAGCTCAACTCCTTTCGTGTTTGTTCTTTGGAGAGGCTTTTTGGGCAGAACAATGGCCGACTCAAACGAGAGACGGAAAGGGGGGGCGGGGGGAGGGGTTGACCTTGCCGTCGTGACTGTTCCTCATTCATTCTTTCCAAGTGCGTGCGTACGCTGTACACAAGGAGAGGGGTCATTAGCGGCCAGTCTGTCACACGCAGACAGTCCACGCCGCCAAAGAGCTAATCAAGGAGACTCTATATAGAGGAGGACCAAGGCTGTGGAAGCTTGATTCATGCCACCACTTTGCGTGCACATTCATCGGTTTACAAAAATGTCCACAACGCGGCGGTTAATGCAGAACGGTCCATTTAGTATATATAGTTACGTTTGGAGTTACGATAACCTCGAACCTCTTATGGGGAACACATGTAAGGAATGTTTGCTGCGTAACCCCGAAGAAATTAGTATTTACTCCGCTCCTCTGCTGCTGCATGTCCCTGGTACAACTATAACCATGTTTATGCTGTGGATGGTATTAACATAAAGGCATCAGATGAAGTGAAGTACCTGGGAATTACGATAACCTCGAAACTCTCGTGGGGAACATATGTAAGGAATATTTGCGGCTTAGCCCTGAAGAAATTAGGATTCGTCAAACGTCTGGTGGGAAGATTTTCGGATGAGAAAGTAAAAGAAAGGTGTTATTTTGGACTCGTTCGACCGCACCTTAAATATGCTGCGAGCGAATGGGATCCGGTGCAGAAAGACTTAATCCGCGAACTGAATAAAATACAAAGAGAGGCTGCGCGGTCCGTCAAAAACAGCTACGGACGTACAGACAACGTTACCCAGATGTTAAGCGAATTAGGATGGGAGCCGCTGAAGACTCGGAGGCTGCGCGCTAGGATTGGATTATTTGAACAATTAATAATGGATATCTTTAAGAGTGACACGGAGAACATAATATTAGAGCCCCACTATATTTTTAGGTCCGATAGAAGCGATAAATTAAGAGAGATTATTTGCCGAACGGATAGATATGCGAATTCCTTTTTCCCCCGAACCATAAAGGACTTCAATAAATGCCAGTCCTAATTTCGTTACAGCATTTCCTTTCTATGTGCAAATGGCTCGTGTCCTACCTGCCATCCCCTGCCACACGCCTTTTAAAGGCGGCTTGCGGGGAGTACGTAGATGTAGATGTTTGCTATACGCTTCTGCAGCCCGTGAGTCTGAACTTCACTTCCTAAACATAACGAGGAGGGAGGATGCGGGAGAGAAAAAAGGAAGGAGACGCTTAACAGTGGCCCATGGACCCAATATGAAAGGTGTAACCCATAAAAAGAGCTTTCTTTCCGAACGATTAAACGGACTAGGGGTATAATGACAAAATGTGTCTTCCTTTACAAATAGTAACTTGTACCGGGGAGGACATTGGTCCGTATGGGTTTGTCTGTAAGTTAACGGAATCGGTACGTTAATAAAATTTATACGATAAAATGAGAACGTTTAGTACGGAAAGGGACTTAGGTTGTGTGCTCTGACTGGAGTGGAATTATTCATTACGGCTTGGAATTCCATTCCTATATGTTGTGGACCATTCTTCCTGCATTATGATCACTAACTGTTCTGTTAATCTCTCTTACCCACGCTTTTCAACAACTCTGGGTATCTAGAGGACATTAGCTCATAGTGTGATCGGGTTGATGTAATTTATTTTATTTTCAAACCAGCTGTTATTGGCCATTTTATACCGGGGTATTCAACAAATGTAACAAATAAACGCACACGAACAACCATGCCCTGGACCGGGGAAACCTACCCAGGCGGGGCTCGAACCCGCGACCTCTTGTTTGGCTGGCGAGGACGTTACCCCGCCGTCACCGAGGCCAGTAATGACTATTATGTATACTTCCCACCGCCTGGGAGCGGGACCGGGCTGCTGAGGTATTTCAAACTCTGCCTGATCCCTACTTCAATTCTTTGTGGATGGCACTTCAGCGGGTTTATTCTGCATTTCCGAATGCAAATGAAGACGAAGACGAATGCGAAATGAAGACTAAGAGATGCTGGATCTTCAGATGAGTCGTTCAGTGAGTCGTGCATTCATTGAAGAAACAGCAATGACACGATGGAAACGATCCGTTCCCGTGAAAGAGACACCTGGAAGTGAGGCGTTACTTACGCCGTAGGCGGCCACTTATTAAAATTCCAAACGATTACCATATTTAGATACATCTTTGACGTCATCCGAATTTGGCCCCAAAACCAGTAATAAAGAATATCCATACAGTTATTACATGTTAACCGTTACACATTTCCATAAAATATCGCCATCAGCACTCAAGTTCTATTTAATTAAGTTTATTTCATCTACCTATTAAATGTTAGCCCTCGTATAAACGTCTATTTTGAATTAGGTTCTAAATTATTAATAATTCAGTAAATCAATATCATAGTCCTGACTTAATTCATTGCCATCACTAATATGGAGATGTAGAGAGCTCTGCATAGCAAAATGGAGATAATTATAGTGATCCCTTTGGATTGACATCATAGATAATCTTGTTTACATTTTAATTCCCACTGACTGCGATTCAAATCACTTTAATTGGTTGAGTATCTTTCTTTCCTACCTTCACAAACAAGTGAAATGTAAAGTCAGTGATTTTTGCTCGATATCTCGATCACACTTTTATTTGCCCTTTTGAAAGATGTGAAAACAAATCATGCTACTCATCCAGATATTATTAGTGCTTTTTGACGGCTTAATGATTTTGTATCATAATGCTATTGCATCATAATTCAATTACTGCTATATACGTATACATTGTTCGGAAATTAATTTCCGCCACATTTATAATTAATAAATCAATTTGCAGTCACGACTGACAATATTTCTGCGGGTATAATGAATCAGTAATTAATTAACTTCCACTTAATGCATTCCACTCGGGCGGGTTATGGAGAAAAATAATTTGATAAATGATGATTTATCCTTTCATAATCCCCGTAATCAATAATAAAACCAATCAATCATTAATGAGCTTTGGTTTTATGCTGCGAAAATGTTTAAAGCTGTTGTCGGTGGAGTTTCTCCGTCATAATTTAGTCCGCCGTATGACGACGAGGGGAAAAAACAGCAAAATGTGACACATCATTACACTACCGCCAACACGTTCTTCAACAATCAATGCGTAGATTGTCATCTTGGGGACGCCTAAGTACTACGCGATCACTCCTAGGGAAGGGGTGGGGGATGCGAATTTGCTTACTTTTGCTCAAAAGTTGGGCATTAGCATTGTTTACGTAGGAAGGAAGCCCTAGCTATTTTTGGAAAAAATAGACTTGTCGAATGGAGCGTACTGTACAGTATGTGGGCTGTACAAGTAATGCTTAGCGCCTCTTACACTAACAATAATTTACTAAGTAATCTTACTCAGAAAGGAGGCCATGACAAGGGAGGCCATTTTTATACGACGAAAGAAAAATAATGTTAACCGAGAAACGGGTTATAAAGTTAAGAATGCTTATATTATCATTATAAATTAATAAAAAAACTATATAAAATATCCATTTCATCCCAAGTCCCGAGATCTTTCCGGCCAATCAGGGGTAACCTGATTTTTTTTGTCTGCTTAGTGATAATAATAATACTAATTGTTCATATATCCGATTTGAAAATTTCGTATAAACAGTTAACAGCTCAGAGAAAATTTAAAGGCAGTAACATAGTAATTAATTCAAATCGATAAACAGATGATAATATACGAAAAAGAGATAGGAAATATTTTCCATTTAAGAATGAGACTCATTGCATTTGCTTTTTACATTTGCTAAAGGATACTTCTCAGTGATTTTAACTATCAAAAATTATTTCACTCACCCTGAAACTAATTCACTAATGCGTGTCGTCGTAGAAACTTTGGTTATATATTACGGTTTAAGCCGGTGCTAATCCCGAGAAGACTTCACCATAATTCTCTGGGAAAAATTACATACTATCAGACTACTAAAGTACTTAAATAGCACGCTTATTGGAAGTAGTCAAGTGAGATTGTTAAAGGAAGACTTCAAAAAAGGTATAATATATTATTTTTCTTGTGTATAGCAAATATAAAATAATTGGAAAATCCTATGCAAGACATGGCGAGGCAAGTGTTTTGGGAAAAAGGAGTGATGTAATGTCTCGTTCTTTCCCGGCGAACAATAGAAGTGAAGATTTCTCAAGTTTTGCACCGTTTTAGCCAGTATTTTGAATCGAACTCCCGAATCCCAGAAGACGATGAGAGAGTTGCTTGTCGAAACGATGGATGGAGATGTGGAGGACCCTACCCGGAGCAAAACCCGAGAAAATTTCAATGAAATGGAGGAGTGAACGGACTGTACAGTATTTAGACGGCTCAAGCTTAGCGCTTTTTATAGAAATAATCATCGTAATGCTACTAAAGTGAGGAGGCATTTACATGTATATCCGGTGAAAAAAATTTTTTTATTGAGACACGGGTTATAAACTTTGCCATGCTTATAATAATAAAGAATCAATAAAAAACAATGCATAATCTTCCTTTTATCCATATATGTAGGTCAGATATTTTCGCATTTTTTATGTCGATTTGAAATACCAATGTTGGTTTTACGCCAACTAATGTTTTACGACCGGCCGTCACCTGGATCGTGTGCCGTTTCTTATCGTCCATCCCACGCTCAGCTTCAATGCTAGCTGAGCGCGACGATGCCTTCATTTGTTCTTTAGATTGATAAGAGCGTGAAGAAGGGCGAGTGTGTTTACAACTACTTCTTCATCGCCAAGATTTTGTCAGCAGCTTATTATTGGCTGAGTAAAAGTCTAAGTTGAGGTGGTTTACTGTGAGAAAAAAGCGCAATCTGCGGTGATGTGGATGGAGTGAACTTTTCTTTTGTGTTTTGTTTTGTTTGAGATTTGATGGTAACTAGATAGTGTAGATTGTAGCAAACTCTCATAAGCCTTTGTCGAGTTAACTTGTACATTTTATTTACATTTACAGTACAGTTCACAATTTTCTTTGAAGTTGATTTTTAATTAGTTTTTTCCTACTCCTGCGATGCGAAAACACCTGCGTGGTTTTGAAATTAAAATATTTCGAAATGGTGAGCGTTTAAAATGATTTTGAGGTATAATACCATTAAAATATCTCGTTTTCAAAGCTCATTCTTGGTTGAAAAAATAATTTAAAAAAAAATGGTACCGAGCTTATCATGATTAAGAACAAGGTTCATCGTGATCTCTACAACGCAACGTACAGCTTTTAGGAAGCGCCATTAGCTGTCCAAAAGCCCCGGCTGACTTTCTCTTTCTCTCAATATCTCTGCGGAACGTTGACAAGTGACTTCAGCGAAGGAGGCACTCAATCAAACGTAAACGTCGCACATTGTGTTGATCCCGGAATTCTCCAAACAAACAGGGTGAAAGAAATACTCGAGGCTTGGCTCTTCAGCAGTTATTGGGTGATCCCTGTCAATTTGTTTTCCGCAGCTCGTTAACATGCGACCTGTGTCGTGCTCCCCAGGCTTAGGCGACGCGCAACCGATGTTCGGCTGTTTCCGCCTTTCGTCAGCGCCGGTTGTCCTCTCCCCGAACTACTGAACTCAGTGCAATAAAAAAAAAACGATTCCCCTCCCAGAGTGAAATCATGCAATTGCGCATCTGACCATCTATGGGAAGGATCTTCATTATTGTCTTCCATTTTAATGCTTGAGTAATAATGAACTTGGTTTTCTCTGGTCAAAGAATACGGATTGAACTGATATTTATTTGCATACTAAAATGATGAGGGTCTACACAATAGTTTAAACATGGTAAAAAGAACTATCCCTGCTTTCAAATTTTAGGCATTGTCCCATGCATGTTTGCAAATGCGTGATTCGAATAAAATACTTTTTTCATGCGCCATTTTAAACAGATTTCCATCACAGATGCCATCCGAGAGAGTTAAAACGCAATAAAAAGGAAAGGAGAAAATGGATAATTCAATACTTATATTTTTACCTTGATAATTTTTCCAGATTTTTCATTCGAATTTTTCGCTATTCCTATGTGAATAATGAAATTTTGCTTTCATTTGTCAGTAGCACAACGAGTTGCCCATTTCACATGATGTAAACAAATTCCCCTGGCCCGGAAATCGAACCACCGATCATTGGCTATCCGGGCCACAAAAAGAGTGGGGAACTGCCATGGTAATCTGGATTGCGTGTTTGTCTGCGCAGTGGTCCGGAAGGTGAAAGTGCCATGGGTCGATTCTTACTTCAGGGGAAATTTGTCCATTGAGAATTAATATGAATTTCTCCTCCGTTCTCTGGGAAGGATTTAAGTATATCACCAGTCACCCTGTGATGAATTGAAATTTTATTTATTTATTTTATTTATTTCTTTAACGTTGCATTATTTTCCAGACAAAATACGAAAAAAAATGTAAAAGTAAACAACATTTTTCATGTGCCTAGTCAGCTTTTACGATAAGAAGCGGTACAAAAATGAGGATTTACAATAATAATTATAGAGAGGACGAAGAAGCCTATTTTCTGTACCCACAATTAGAAGAATTATGAAAAATTAGAGGGGATATATTGAAATTTTTATAAAAATGAAATAAAAATTTCAAAATGAATTACAAAATCGTTCCTTGAGATAAATGATGGTCTGCGATGCATGGAGGTCCCGGTCTGACTTCGTTCTTGCGTCATCCGATCTGGTGCGCAACGCACAGCGATCGTCATTCCACTGTATTGAGTTTAGTCTCCCGCACGCTATTTCGATTCAAAGAGCGAGAGTTGGAGGGCTCGTTTTATGCAGATGACGAGGAATCGATTCATCCATTTGGAAGACCGCTCTTTGCTTGGAGTGGTCCCCGTCCACTCGAACGAAACGGAGAGACCGCCAGTCATCAATATGCGGAAGGTCCTCCGTCGCTCAATCTTTTGTTTTGCAAATTATTTTTCCACTCTTCCACCCAGATGGCTCTCCATTCCGTTTTTCCGGCAGAGTCCTCGGGATGGCCATTCTCCACGCCACTCCCACACCAAGTCGTAGTTATTATAAGACAATCTAGAGGACTCTGTTAGCGGGAAGTTCGGAAATCAATGACAGAAAAAAGCTTCAGAAACGCTCTCGAACTCTTGCTGTAGTAATCAGATTCGACTTGCGATCGTCTAAATGTTTGCTGGCATGTTAATTTCGTGTAGTTATGGCAAAATTTTAACCAGCAAGTCAAAGTGTAAGAATCGTCATTTCAATTCGTTTATTTGCGAAAGGCCATGTGCCATGTAACTGGTAAAAAATCCGAAAAGAGCCCCAAACGCAGATTGAGGCGACTTACGGGTTATTATGTAGATGTAGATCAAGGATTGTAAATCCGGCGGCTAAATTCTTGCGGCACCTAGAAGCTAAAGAAAATATTGTATCGCGAACCAAATATCTCCACAGGAGTCGAAAATAAGCAATGTCAATAATCGCACTGATTTAACATTTAAACAAATGAAGATTATTGCACTTTGAATATGATTTTTAAAATTTTATTGATGTGGTGGTGAAGTGCCGTGGAGTATTGTCCGTACTATTCAAGTATACCGGGACTTGCCGCGGTGATAACTTTACGGGGTCACCCGCAATGCAGAAACTATGCGAAAAACCTACAAACAAAAAATCATTTATCTTGACCGGAATTCGAACCCGGATTTCCCTTATATCTGATCGAATGATTTTAGCCAGTTAAGCAACCGAGGCGTCATTCCATTCTGCAGAAATTTGAGGACTACCCTTTACCGGACAATCAGCAATTAACTAAAATTTCTGTAAAGGAGAATGAAGCCTTGTCAGCAAGCTGGATGATACAGCCGCATAGAAGATAGGGGAAAACATAGGAAAAAATGTACATAGAAAGAAATGTTAAAAAATTTCCTCTCATTTGAATTGTTTGTCACGTCAATTTTATTTTAATATTTTATTGGTTACAGGTCTAGTTACTGAAATTGAAACTCATTTCATTCATTCCATTCACTGCGAAAAAAGGGGAAATACTGAAAAATTGTAGGAAATAAAATGTATTTGAAAATTACTTCTTTAAAAAACCAGTAATAAAATTATATTAATCTTGGTAGCTTAACTGGCTCAAGTATCTGACCGAAGAGTGGGGGATCTGCGTTCCAATCCCGGTCAAGGTGGATGATTCTTTTCTCTATGGATTTGTCGCACCTGCGGACGATGTTATATCGATTTTTGTCCCCTGCTTTCAAAAAAAAGGTTGAAGACCCCTGATGTAGATGAAGGGCTTTGGTGGCTTCAACTGAAGTAATTGACGGCAAGCTCACCTAGCAGTCTCGCCCTTGTATTGCCGATTCCGAAAATCTGCGATTCGAGACGGAACAGTGTCGACTTGTCGATCGGATGTTTGCGCTCTTTCGACCTCCTTCTCCTCCTCGTCTCTCGTCATTCTGTTTCTCGTTGGAAGCGTTTGCTCATCGCCAGCGCACAATGCCAATCCAAAAGCAAACAAACTCTCTGCGACATGACATGTGTTTACACCGTCCTCAATGGCCTTCCGCTTGCCGACGCAGCAGAGTGTTATTTCGCTGCAGGCTCGCATCCACATGAAGGGCGTCGTTACTGTTCTATCAAAATTTTGGTAACATGTTACTTGATGCAAACTCTTGAGTGCTTATCACGCCTAAAATGACTATTTGCGTTATCCTACTCCACGTACAGAAATCATTTCTAGTTACGGCATCTAAATTTTGGAATTCTCTCCCTGAGGATCTAAAACAGAAGGGCTCTAACCATGCATTTAAATATAAATTATGCATGGCTTTACTCAATGTATAGCGAAAATAAACTCCTACATAAAATAAAGCCAACATATTCTTTGTGTTGTTAAATTTCAATCTTTGTTTACGTGTCATTTCTTTATTATTTGTGTATCAAACTACTTTATTGTTTTTACTTGATATTTTCATGAAATTTGTGCTTTAGATAAGCCAATTATTGTAAATTGTGTTTTGCTCCAAGGGTACTCCCAGAGCATGAATAAATATATGTTCTATTCTATTCTATGCATCGTTCATACGACCTCGGTCAGTACCTCGGAAAAGAAATGGCGCACATTAAAATTACCGTGGTAACCCAGTGCTACCCTTGTGTGCCGAAGAGGAAAAAAAGGAATATTAAAAACTAAAATTACTGAGATAATAAATTAAATGACGGAGACAATAAATCCACTTACCTTTCTTGAAAATCAGGGTTGGCATGATTCTTTGTTGTTCTTGTCAACCTTTCGATCAATTTATTCTCTCAGTAAGTGGGTTTACCTGATCGAGTTGATGGCTCGCAATTTGTCACCAACTCAGGAAAACGGTCGGCATTTTTTATGCAATTAACTTACGTTATGATTTGGAAGAATTCTTTTTCTTTTCATCGCTACTTACATTTCTCTTCTATGAATATTTTTTCATAAATTGCGATTGTAAACCTATGGATTAATTGGATATATTCCTGGTATGTACTGGCTACAAATGGAATTGTATAGACGTAATATATTCTCTGAAATAAGAATTGGAATGATTTTAAACGAGGATAGATAAACCTTACCTTTTCAATTGACTGTTGGGTTAGTTACAGTGTAAAACTGAGAGTTTTTTCTCTTTCTTCGTCAAAACCCGTGGAAAAAATCAGATATAAGTCATACAATTCGTTATCATAGCACCAAATCCATGGATATTCATGATGATTTTGGAACTAGCGTAAGCAATGACCTTGGTTTAGAACTGGGGGTTCTTGGTGCGGTTGTTGAAGGGAAAATAGGAAAGTTTTGTCTCCAGACTATCCTTTAGCTCTCTTGGTGCATTTTTGGAAGGCATATTGAAGATTTTCAATCTGAATGCTTTCCGTTTCTGTGGAAAAGACGCTATTATGTTCTCATATTTTTAGTAAGTATTTCATTATATTACTACCTCTATACAAGAGGCCATCGCGTTCTGAAAAGAAAACTAATGAATATTGCGTTTGGATCACTCGCTCCATTCCTTGCGTTTTTATTGAGTCTCGACAAGGTGTGATGTTTTTACTCAATTCTTCATAAATTAATAATCGATTCTCCTTTTTTAGACCATTTCTTTTCAAGGTTCTAAAATAAATTGTACTCCATGAATATTTAGCAAAAACAAATTCGCACATTCAAAAGTATCGGTTCTTCCATTTTGGCTCAAAGTATTTAAAATGTTTGTATTTTTCCAGCTTCACATCATCCCACTTCACTCACGTTCACGTTTTGTGAGATTTCTCATTGCTTCATTTCTTGCCGTTAATGAAGAGTATACATAATTTTATTTCATGGTGCATCTACATGATCTCGCTCATGAACGTGCTCATGCTGCTACTTGAATAAAGTTTCTGTTTTATAAGATGCAGAGAAGTGCGATAGGCTTTTAAAGCATTGTTTTAGCTGAAGTTAATTTCATGCAAACTTCCTTTTTCATCGGTGCATACGTTGAGATTCACTCCAAGGGCCATCAATATCTTTCAAACACGGCATCAGCTTGTGCTTTACCGGTGAATGGGGCAATACTTTTCGGGTTGTGATCTTGATTTTTTAATGCAGATGCAAGGATGTCGACTTACAAAATATATTGGGGCGGCCCAAACCGGGGATCTTGCCCCGGGAAATTTTATAGGTAGTGAGTTTTAAGTTTTGTAAGCATTTTAGAAGAGTCATACGTTCAACATTATAACCCTGATAACTTGATATCGATGTCTGGACACTCCGGCGAAAATCGGCAAGCCTGACACATTTTTTCTTCACACCCATAAAGAATTTTTGAGGGGGCTCGGGCCTCATCAGGCCCCATGGAGGCGGCGCCATTGTGCAGATGAGTGGGACATTAGCCGAAACACTGGATATGATAGAGCCCTTAGCCGTACTAGAAGATCGAGAAAGATTCCTAAATACATCTTAGCAGTCACCTTGGGCAGCTGTAGAAACTATAATTGGTTATTTTTTTGGAGCTCTAGCGATAGCATTGCTTAGAAGAAATGTCATGAATCGGCTCTCTTTACCTTTCCATAGTTTTCAATTCTTGTCCCTTACTATGGTGGACGGAGCGGATGTGTCAAAGAAGTCTATTCTTCGACACATCCGTTCCATATAACTTCTCTGCATAATTTTAAATTATTTTAGGCTGATATCCATTTTATCGGCATTTATTTTAAGCCGACTTTATACTTTGTAGCATAAAAACTGTCATATAGTAATGTTATAATATAACTTTTTGCAATGGAATGCGGTTTTTCAAAATTGAGATGTTAATAACAGTGTTATATAATAATTTTATATAACGATATTAGGGAATGTACTTTTGCAAAATAGAAAAGCTATATAAAATTATATTATTGAAAATGTGTCATCATATCACTCTTACTGTTTTCCATCTAGTATCGGTATGGATCAAAAGAAGTTATATAACAGTGTCACATAACTTTGATATGGTGTAATTTGAGCGTCTAAAAATTTTACATAACTTTGGTAATTAAAAATTGTTTTATAATATCGGTACATAGTACGAATGCGGCTTTAGGAATCGAAATTGCTGGGAGACGGTATGGGAAAATCTGGATTAGCAGGAAGAGAGGTCTCATCCTAAAAATATTCCCGATGTGAGTCAGTGAGCTCTCAACTGAGCCACCCCCTCCAGACAATTCCCTCTCCCCCCGCGCCGGATTTCGCTTGTATACAAAGTATAACTCCTCCGAATGCTAGAATCTTCGGCGCCACCGCTGCCATGATTCCCCCACGCCACCGGCACAGTGGTCACAAATCGAATTAAGCTGGCCAAAATAATTAACGCCACTACGTTATCCGACATGGCAGCAAAAACGACTGCACCCCTAGGATTTTTATAGCATAAAATAAAATAACGCCTGAGACCGTGTCTTGTATCCTAGGATTTTTGATTGAATTAACCTGATTTTAAAATAATTTCTACACTAACTCTTCATTTAAAAGTTTTATCGAGGCATTATTAAGTCAACGATTTTTAGAAAATCTCGTGATAGTAATCATAAGGATTGGTGAAAAGCAGTAGTGCATGCGGTACTTAAAACATTGTAATTTTAAGAAAAAAATATGCATAACCTATAATAAGAAAGCATATATTTGAAAGGAAGACGAAAAAACCGATTAAGCCACATCTTGACGCATGATGGTGTGACGAAGACAATCGTCGAGGGACAAGTAAATGTCAAGAACGGAAAAGGAAAACCTCGAATGAAATATATGGAACAGGTAAAGAAGGTTGCGGAAAGAAAGAAATACGCAGGTGTGAAAAGGTTATCTGATAGGAAAATTGAGTGGAGAGCAGCGTCAAACCAATCTTAGAATTGTTGACCAGTGATGATCATGTTTAACGTGGCTGAAAGCCATGATAGAACTTAGGATATGTAATTAACGGAATTTGAACCCAAGAACTTCGGGATGGTCGGCAAGCTACCCGAGTTGGAAAGACTACCAAAACCATACCGAAATTGTGACTTCGACGAGTTTGACGAGTTACTTTAATTTGATGATGACGTTGAGATAATCTTTTGTTTAAAATTAAATCACTTTTATGGTATCACGAAATAAAATTCCATAAAACCCATCGTCCGATGATACCACATCTATCTCATTGTCACTCTGCGAATCACAAGTTAGAAGACTATTAAATTCACCTGTTTGGCTAAACACATAATTTTTTTTTCGTTACATTAAACATTGAAATGTTAAGGTCAGACCAACGTTAGTTAAAGTAGTCTCCGAAAGATGCCTTAATTTGTCGTAAATCTACCATGGTCCTCTCGGATTATTCTCATATATTTTTTCTTGCTTCAAATGCTTTTTTCGATAGGACTCTAGTTGTAGATTACCAATGACATATAATGGATTTACAAACATAATTTTCTGAAATCAAAAGCGCTACTATATGAAGTTGAACGTTTACATTAAAGTTATGAATAAACGAGTATGAATTGGGTCATTTCAAAGTTTTTGAAGATAAATTTGACAATATTTATTAATAATAATGCTAATACTATAGTTGAATTCGTTTACCATCCAATTCGCTACCAAATATCCGTGCTTGCATCTAATATTTCCTATTAATAACAACTTAATAAATCCAAGTTTCAGTTAATTTAAAAATATTTCGTATAAGTAAATGCAGTGAGTTAATTGCTCCCTACACATATGAAGGTGCATTGGAATACAAACACTATGTTGCATGTAGCATTAAATAATTTACATATATTTATCTATTTTAGCATACGTTTTTTATGATGGCCTTTAAAAGATGCTTCTTTTAGATAATAATGAAAGCCATTCTCATCGGTTTTTCTTATTTACTTCGACCCTTTCTACGATAACTTCAAACGGAATCTTTCCCTCCAACATCGTTAGCTCCAAACAAGGCTCATTCAGCATCGTGAATCTCGGAATAGTGATCCCAGTACGCTACGTTACTGGCTCACCTTAGCGGAATATCGT
Organism: Ischnura elegans; assembly: GCF_921293095.1. Classification (NCBI taxonomy): domain Eukaryota; kingdom Metazoa; phylum Arthropoda; class Insecta; order Odonata; family Coenagrionidae; genus Ischnura; species Ischnura elegans. The sequence goes on from NC_060253.1 coordinate 97,482,121, forward strand.
TATATTTATGAGATTAATAACGAGTTAGTAATTTTCCACACAGCGCTTATTAAACCAGACGAGATTTATCTACACTTATTGTGTCATTCTCAAGGATACAACCATTCCCTCAATACCCTTGTTTTAAGAATGACACACTCATAGCCGGTTTTATAATGCGTGATTAGCGCTAACCATAAGATGACACAGCCTCCCACTTTACATGGCGGTGGATGAAAGTTCTAGTTACCTTCAAGTCTGATCTTATACTGAAGCTTACCAGAACTATGAGCTATCGCAAGGTATAGATGAAGGCTGTATCACCCAGTGGTGCCGACTTCATGGGGCCTGAGGGGGCCCGAGCCCCCTCAAAAATTTGTTATGGGTGTGAGGAAAAAATGTGTCAGGCTTTTCGATTTTCCCCGGAGTGTCCATATATCGAAATTCGAGTTATCAGGGTTCTAATGTTGATCATATGACTCTTCTAAAATGATTAAAAAACTCACTACCTATACAATTTCCCGGGGAAAGATCCCTAGTTTTAGCCCCCCCAATATTTTTTGTAAGTCGGCACCCCTGGTGTCGCCTAATGGTTTACGATACCCAGACATTATAAAACCGTCCATTTGTGTTGAATTTTATTTGGAAAAAATTAGATTTCTGTGGAGAATTATTAATTTGTAATCAATCCCACTAATTCCACCTGTGGGGATTTAAACGTTGAGTAATATATGAGGTCTTTTCACGTACCATACTCCCATACATTAATTCTTGAGTAGCGCCCCTTGTGTACGGAGACGTGGTGAATGAGGGCTCGTGATGAAGGGGATGATGGCTTGGTAAAGAGCATCCGAGTGCATTTGTCGCGTGAATATAATCCATGCGCGCCGTAGTTCCTCAAATGGCCGCACTTTGGGACGCCTCTTGCACCACACCTGTGCCGCACTTCGTGGGAAATGGCTGTCGGGAAGAAACCAAGTGATTCATAAAACTTTGCTCGTTACGTCATCAATGTTAAGTAGCGGTAAAAATTAATGCGAAACTCATTAGCGTCTGAGTGCGGTTAGCACGAGAACTACTTGGATAAGTCCGTCCACCGAAGATTTCCCCACTCCAACTTTTCAAGTAACCGGGAATCGTTCAATATTACTGTATGATGTTTGAAAATGAGTAGCATGAAAAGCGTCAAAAATCCATCTTGTACATTGCACTTTGATAATGCAAATCCGTCTCCGTATTTGCAATCACACAAAAGTCTTTTTTAGGTACATCTCACATGGACATAGTTATTACGATAACAGTGTGTTGATGACCAAAATGATTAGTAAAATGGGGGTGTCAAGAGAAAAGGTGGTTATATTAAAGTCAGAAAGGAAACAAAAAATTGAATAGATATTTTTTTGTTTATTAAGAAAAGGTTTTTGGGTGTCTTGGCACAATGTGGCATAACTTATTGAGGTCCAAGTATATAAAAAAATTTCTTTGACCGAGTCGTGGCATCATTGTGCCACGATGAAAGTTCACCATTTTATGTAATTATAATAATTCACTCCCTTAGTGGTTCAACCCGATGGTTGGTTTGGATAGGTGAGGGTAGAAATCAACCCAGACTAAGCCACAGACGTGTAAATGTACCTGTACCTGTAATGCAGTCAAACTTCGCTGTTCTTTCAATTACCCGAATGCTTAGGCAAGATATTATTTAGAGTTAGTTAATTATTCAAGTAATTATTTAGCCATTTTATGGAAGAAACCGTACTTGGGTATGCTAAAAATCTAACATTAAAATTTCATTACTTGATTAATACAAGTTCTAAGGAAAAAATTATTGGAAATAGAATCTAAGCGATGTATTTAAGGCACTGAAGCGGGTCTGGAGGACACAATGAAGGTAGTAAAATCTCACTGTTTTTTCAACTACCCAAATGGTATTATTATTATGTATTATGGTTATTTCTAAACTTAATGAAAAAATGTTACCTGACTACGCATCAGACACTGCTACAAAAAATTCAGATAATGTGCACTGGAGTGATTGATTTACTGGGGTGATTGATTAACAATGTTCATCTAGCCATGTGCGAGAAATCTGAACTCGATTTGCTATCGGTGTAGTGAGTGCATGTATCTCATTAATTTAACACTGCGTCATTGCCGCTCGAGCTAGTGAGTATAGGAGTAACTTACGTTGAGTAATGACTCACCGTAAGTCACATTGATTGCAATTTGATCATCATAGTGTTTTTTGTACTCTGTGCCCTCGTTTTCTGCGTATATATGCCAATAATTCATTATACTTGACCTTTTACGCGTGCCATTTTTCTTTAGAATTCTCGGCAACTTCCCGACTTGAGAGGCAAATGAAGTCACGATAGAACGCATCCGAAGCACCAATTGATCTTCTCTGTCTAGCTAGCCTAATGATATCACCAATGACTCACAGAGACCATGCTAAAGGCCAAGATGTCGCCATTCGCCATTGTATCTGCGTCGTATATTCCTCCTTTTTATCAAGCCGCTCTGCCATATTGTTTATGCTCTGAACTGTCACGATTTTTTATAGAAATTCCTAAAATTGTTCATACGCCTAGATTCACTCGAATTGATACCAGAACTGCACAGTGTCAGAAACTAAGTGTCACAAAGTTGTATCTCTCCCCATAAACGTTATATCATCGATCTTTCTTAATTTCTTATATTTAAAAACACTTAATATTCCTATGGGGCAAAACTTATTTTTTCTGATGTTATGTTAAACTCATTCCTACTGGCTGAGATACCCAAAATACTTTTCCTTATTAGCATTAAAAAAATGTCTTATCAATTTTTATCATCTTTCTGGCTTTAATATAATGCCCTATTTTGCCTTGAAACCCCTAACATATTTATCGTAATAAATCGATACAAATAATTTATCCCCAGTTAAACTCCATTCTGATGTACTCATTGAAAACAGCAAATCAGGCGAATCATTTAGGAGGCATTTTCTGCATTGACGTGCTTAATTTTACGACTCATTTTTAGCACGTCACAATATCTTTTTTCTAATATACTCTCACACATGAAATTCCTCAATCTGTCAGGCTTTGCTTCGCATTCGGAGTGGTTCATTTAGCCCGGCTGAGGCAGAATTTATGGCCGAAAAAAAACTAAATACATTTCGCACCGTTTGCTCCACTTCTCTCCCTCCAATGCCATCTTTTCCCTAAAATTTCCACTCTCCTCTTCATCCCCATGACGACAATCAATAAATTTATCGATAAGATTCCAGCACATTCACTGAACTGAAAGCAATGGAATGCTGGTCGCTATGCATCGCGCGCGGGAGCAGCTGGAGCTAGACTGAAGCCCGTGCCAAAACATAGGCCACTCCCATCTATACATATATAAGTAAAATAAATAAATAGACGGCTACACATAGAAACGCAGAAAAAGGGACACTCACAAAATGCTTTTCCCTGACGTTTCGGTGGGGTGACCCACCATTCTCAATGAGTGAGATAGTACTCCCTTTTTCTACATGTAGTCGTCTAATTATTTATTTATTTTACTTAAGCGTTACCGCAAGAACGGTTTTCGACTGTGTATGTATAAAAAAGGATACATGTCTGTTTGCCCACTATGCATTTCCATACGGCTATATGGATTGCGACCAAAGGTGGTACGTAAGTACATCTCATGCTCGCAAACTACTTTCGGTTGCGTCCGACCTGTCATTTTCGTCGTTTTCTTATTAATGAACCATGCCAATGTGCTCAGCGCACCCATTCCCTACCCTCTGCTCACTCTCCCACCTTCCAATAACATCCTCATTCCTTCTGCAATCTTTGTATATATTTGAGCGCTCTGTGTGCGAGGCGAATGGCCATTTGGCGACTTCCAGTTCCAATACTGCCTTTTCTGGCAACTTTGCCGTTCACAGGTGAATGGCACGCGAATAACCTAGCTGCCCTTTTCACCGTGCATTCCGACAAATCGTGTTTCTTAGTGTCTCCATTCATATTTTCCCTTTGAGCGGTCAATATGGCTATGGATTCCAAGTCCTAAGTCTCCCCTTCTCTGGGTACTATCCTTCCGGAGCAACACCGGCTGGCTGGTAGTGTATTACAAATGTTGAAGTACGTAAAATTCGATTGTGAAAATAATGCATAGTTCTGAGGTGAAAAAACTCTTGCCTGCGATCTTCCGAGTACTGAGATCTTGCAATTCAAAATCTAATCTGAAATGTATGAGATGAGGAAAAATTGCAAATTTGCGCTCTTTCCCGTCTATTTGATTGGAGCGCAATTTCGGAGGGTCTTCTGAAGATGGCGGGATGCGCTATTTCTGGGTTTTACTCGGGAAAGGGGTGCCATCATTCCATTGTTTACAGTCCAGTGAGCCCCTTGGGTATTTGAAATCTCGCGAGCGAAATAAAAATTATCCTTTCTCATCGGTTGGTCGGGTGCCGCAGACGTGTTTGTGCGGCTCCCTGCATCCACACCCGCCTCTCGTCGCGGCCGCGTTCGCTTTTCCAACTTTTGCATCCACCGCCCACCAGGCGAGCAGTTAAAAAAAAAATTGAATGAAAGCAGAGTCCATTTAAAGAGATTCGGTGATAAGCGGCGGTAATTAGGGTACTCGCGAAAAACGTCTAAATGGATTTTTAGATTCAAATGATGCTAGAATCGTTTATTTTTAACGCTCCTCATAAACTCACGACCGTCATCAGCTATTACTTAGTATAGGGACATTGGCCATGGGGCATTGGACATAATTAAATAAATACCTTTAAAAACACTGTTTTTTACGCATTTATGAGCTGTAACTAGATCTAAATAAATTATTACAAAATTTAAGTATATTTTAGTTAATCTGACTAAGGAGGCAGTAGTGGTAGGATTAGTACCCCAAATATTGGATGGGACCTGGCAATAACGCCCGTTCCCATAGTTACCAGGAATAAATATTTCCAACGAAAAACAATTTTGGGATACAAAGGATAAACGCAGGCTTAAAAAATCCGGTTATCTTCTAATGCAATTTAGAGTGCAAATATTGACAATGTTATCTACATAACCTCACTAGCCGTTGTTTTCCTCTCCTTAAATTCGATGTACTTAGATAGCTGAACCTTATACCACCCTGATTTCTCCATTCAGTCTTTCTTTCACGCCTACCATGACCAATGCATCTGGTGAAGAATATGAAAGCTTATCTAATATAACTTAGTCGTCAAAATGAACCGTATGAGACGCAAAGAACCATAAGCAGAGAGTATCCACAGCACTGAGCGTTACTAATGAGGGTGAGGTAGGATATGACGCAATTTAATTGTTCAAATGATCGAAGTGAGTGTAAGTTGAAATACGAAGTACTAAAATACGGTGAAAGAGTGGGATCCAAAAATTTTACCCAAGAGAGGAAAGAGTAGCACAGGGAAGCAGGGATCACAATCATTACCGCCACGGCCGGCGGTAATGGTGTGCAAAAATTTCGCCGGTTTCAGTGCTAAGCACACATTCACCAGTAAAGCTGCTCATTTGCGGTCTCTCCCTTTCTCAAAAGAATATTCATCATTTATAAAAGACTTCACCGTTTCCCAATTACGGTATCTAACCCCGAAATCATTGGAAATGGAATTGGGAAGCTAAAGCAACACGCATAACTGACTCGTTTCCCCAAAACATACACGTACCAATTGAAACGGAAGCATTCATGAGTTATTGATTAGTTTGGTCGACTGATAATCCCGAATTCAGCCTTTCATGCATGCAACATTTAGCTGATGCGATTAAAATTCGAAAGACCTTGATGACGCTTCATTGAAAGTGAATGATATTTATTCACACTCTGGATTTCCGGGCGTGACCATTACGTGAATGAGTGGCTATTTTGACAAATTAATTCATCACATATTTTCATTACATTGAAAGAATTCAGATAAGATTTTTCAAATGGATTGTAATTCAAGCAAATTGATTCTTTCCTCTTTAATAGATGAATTTAAGATAGGAGAAAGTTTAAGGCATAACAATGGGGGAGAAAACACCTGAAACATGTTTCATGAAATATGTGAGCTGCATTGGATATTGTGTTTAATTATCTCAGTGCTTATCAGGTTTTGGAGTTAATTCGATGAAAAGAAGGGAGAAGTGGATGATTGCGACTCGATGTCTCATGTTTTAATGCGCCAGCTTAAATGGTTAAGAACTCAATTTATTGACTTTACATATGCCACCAAATCGTACGAGTTGGATATATTGTGTGTAGCTATTTTAATCGCCAATTTTGAATTTCCGCTTCGTTCAACTTCCCTGGTTGCTAAATTTCTACTGAGCACATTTCTTAGAGTTTGTTGGCATGGTGGATCATAACCTTTCCAGGCCTGTTACCAAACAATTAGACTACGGATGTACGTTTAAGAATACGTGATTCAAGAGAAATAATTGGCGCTCATGTTGTTAAAAAATTATTGCCTAGCCTGAGTCATAATACAATTTCATGGAACCGAAGATAAAGTCATTTCACTTCCATTATTATTTTTCGTGCCGGGGAATGTGGGATTTAAGTTACTTTAGTGGTCTTTAGTTAGCGTATGAATGTCACTCCGTATATTATCACATTTTATGTATATGTTAGCGCATTCGGCCATATGAATATGGTACTTGAAAGATATTATGATTGAATGCACTGCAAAATAGGCTTTTTCGTGGTCGATAAAGAGATTTAAAGAAAGGAAGAAAGAGTCGAGAAAGAGAGTTAAATTTCCATGATCATCAAAAGTAAGTTTAATAAATTATGTTACACATGGAACTTCAAAGCAAGAGTTTAGCATCAGATTTCCTTATTATTTGTCTTCTCCCTGTCAATCCAGGGTTATCAAAGTCAGGAACACAAATCTCTCTGGAGCGTTTTGCGCTCATCTAACTTTCCTACTAAACTCCCAATTCCAAAGCATTTTCATATAGGCCTCAGAAATAGAGTCATGTAGAAGCAATTTATTTCTTGAAAAACATGTCATATTTGACGTTTCCACGTCGGGATTAAGAATTTTACCGTGACGAATCTGTTCAAATTAGCCCCAAGGGACTTGAAAAATGTCTGCTTGGGTGATCAAAGAGCCGCGGCAATGAGTTTTCTGCTAACAGACGAGTCGACGACGCGGGAATCCAAAAAAAACTTCCTCTAAAGGCGACTTCCGTAAAACGCTAAAACTACTCACCCACGTTCGTAGCAGTCGTTTCATGAAGTACTCCCACAAATAATTCTGCACATGTCTCTTGCATTCCCGTGATGTATACTTACAGAAATTAATGCAGTAGCATCCGTGGAACGCATCGATAACTACGATCTGTTCCCAAAGAATGGTGTGCCGTTGTAAAACTTTTGTATTTTGACTAGCTTCCATTTGTAAATTCACAATATTCAGCACGCTTTGGCGGAAAATAATGAAACCAAGAGTCAAGTAGGGTTCATATTCGAATAAAAAAGAATGATATTTTGATGGTATGGCGATGCATGGTTATGAAAATTTGTCTCATTCGATTCCCTTCATTAGCTTCAACTAGCCTCATACTGGTACAATGTCATTTCATATTTTCTTTATTTGAATCTGAATTATCATACTAATTCGTAAGCATCGGCACACTGCACATTAAAAATACAGTTATATTCACTTAAGGTATACTATAGGGGATGGAATTTTTTTTCTCGGATTCTTGATTTCAACTTCTTATAATATGCTATGAGGAGTGGAGTCAATAAGGTAGGAAAATCAGGTCCACTGTGCAACATTAAGAGGAAGAGAGAGTTGAATGCAATAATAGTTGATATTGTAAAAGACCCAGTTTCATAATTTCTAAGGTTAATAATAAATATTTACAGACTCTAGGACCCAAAATTCACTCCGTTTTTTTTTACGCTCCTTGAACCGTTTTATGAGGCATGAACTATTTTATCGTACTGCATGGCCGCGATCTTCCCCTGAAAGACGCACTCGTTGCTCGCAAACTGTCGCACTCACGGTCAGCTGATTGGTCCTGCGCACCCATTGCCCTAAATCCCCCTCACGACCTTCACTTTGTCACAATTTGACAATACGTCACAATTACTTAATATTCTTACGCTGAACTGGGAAGAATTGATTCCAAATGCCGATTCTCCATTCCACCGATTCTCGGGCACGCAATTGGAATCGAAAATCGATCGCCTAAAGTCGACGCCGATTCCATCGATTCCAGGGAGATACATAATTTGATAATATTCTATGAGCTTGGGGCATAAAGGCCGCCACACACCTGAGCCATTGTGAACCAAACATTATTAACCCTTAATTTAGTCGCAACCCAAAACTTAAGTAGCTGGTCGCGTGGGGTCGCTGTGAGCGGAGTTGAGTTTATTGATATTTACAAAACATTTTGTCAATACATTGGTGTCATTTTACTGCTACTCACTAAATAAGTGGTTTGAATAAGGGTTATACATTTTTACTGTCGAATTTGCAGTTAGATACGCAACGAGCATTACATAAACTTGTTGTGCTGCATTGGAGCATGGGCAAAACCCACTTGAAACTCGCGCCCCCGGTGAAGAACGCGTCACCACGTGACCCTCCCCACTCCACCGGAACGCTCTCCTCATCTCCTCACCTTCCCCACTCCAGCCGGCTGCCTTCCCCTCACACCACGTGATTTCCCCACTCCCGCTTTTAATTGCGCACCTGCCCTCACACCCCGACCGCACACCTGCACAGCGAACGCGTCACCTCGTGACCAAGCGGAGCACCCTCATTGGACGGAGGGAGGCCAGGGTTGGATATAAAAGACGCTGCCCGGACCATGGAAGACACTCGGGTTGAGGAGGCCGAAGCTAGGACTAGCTCCTACCACAGGCCCTCAATCAGCCGGATGCCCCGTAAACTGCGGGTGGACCGGCGCTGCCGTGGCTCGCTCTGTCCCCGAGAGGAGCGAGCACGCAGTCCCCGAGGGTCCTCTCCCCGGACACCGCCGCCCGCCTGAGGTCATCACCCGCGGAAGCAGACGGAGCACGAGGCCCACGAACCCGCCGTAGCGCCTGGAGCCGCCGCCAACGCCGGAACCCCCGCCAGAGCTGTAGCGGATCCACGCAGATCCCCAGAGAGGCAGTTCCGGACAGAGCCGGACCCAGCCACGCGGAAGCAGCAGCCGCGGACCTCGCCCGACCTTACCGGCACCCCCTGTAACTTTCTGAACGCAATAAACACACCCCCCCGGGTGTTTTAACATTCCTATCCCAGCCTTTATTTTCCTCAGCGCCATGATTACCCGATCCCAGGTCTCCCTCGCAACCGAGAATGTCGCTGGAGCCGCGACAAACTATGGCCGATGTGTACAGAACAGAGAACATATATAGAAACAGGAATTTTATAAAAAGAGGGAACGGTATTAAGCTTCACAACATTAGAAAACAATCAGCCTGCTATATAAAACAAACTAATATGAGACCAAAACAGAATAATGCGTCGGGTCAAAGGCGTGAAAAATCTGATACGCTCACGGTCGCGTCGTTTCAAAACGCTGGTTGAAGGAAGCTAAGCAATACTTTGAAAATCCAACTTGACTCAGCAGTAGAATTACAAGAAGTAATAGACTAGAAAAAATTCCAATATCGAACGACGTTAATTTATTTTAAAAGTCATATAAGAAAATCCAGTCAGGCAATCCGACGTGATCAATTAAGTTTTAAGTTGTCCAATGAAGTCTAAAACAGTTAAAGTGCTCATCATTTTGTTAAATCTGAGGGTATGTCACTATGATACTAATTCCCTATTTTTATCAAATACTTTTTTTTGGGATACTTAATTCTCTTTGGTATTTTATTTATTTCAATTATTAAATTGATATCACTGCAGTGCTATTGACAAACCAGTTTCCCACCTGTTAGTATGAATAAGAATTGATGTAATCTGGAATCGATTTGAAATACGGTGGAACTTGGTTATAAAGGCATCGGCTGTAACGTCAACTCGGGTTTAACGTCACATTTTATACAGACCAGCCAAAATTGAACATTTTATGTTGTATGAAAATCTGTTTATATCGTCAACAAATATTGCCACCCTCGGGTATAGCGTCAAAAATTTTGCGATTCTTAGGTTGCAAAAGTGGTAGTGTGATTGTATTATGTCCCAAAGTTCATAGAAACCATGTGTAGAAACATCTAAAGCAAAAACAGGTCACAAGCTGGACGTTGAGCAGGTGACGGGATGCAACTCTTTTGTTTAATTGGTGTCTGGACATATTCCAATGTACGAGTAGATTTCAATAAACAGTGTTGTAAATAGCAGAACATTTGCGTTTTTACTTTGTCCTTTCACTCAGATTAAAGGCTGCTTTTTTTATAACGTCACTCGGATATAACCTCAAAATTCTTATGGTCCCTTTAATGACGTTATAACCAAGTTCCACTGTATTCGGAATTGGAATCAGAATCGAAACAAAAATTGGAATCGAATCTACTACTCTAAACGATATTGCTTTCGCTCCGCTTTGCAGCGATACTCCAAATCTATTCAATGGTATATGCTATTTGACAAGATCACGTATTGTGAATTATTGGTATGTCTACGCAGAAAACGCGTCCAAACAGTCAGGAAAACACTATGACGCTCAAATTGCATTCACTGTGACTTACGGAGAGCCACAACTCAAAGTGTACCGAACACTCACCACGAAGTGTATTTTAATGAGATACATGCTCTCACAGATCCGATAACAAATTAAGTTCAGATTTCACGCATATCGCTATATTTTACGCACATTGTTAATAAATCACCTTCATGTATGCTAGCTTGAATTTTAATAATAGTATTTGATGCCAAGCCAGGTAAGATTTTTCGTAAAGTGAAATAAATAATTTATACCTTTCATAACCATTTGGGTGGTTGAAGATACAAGGAAATTTGACAACCTTTTCTGTATCGTCCAGCCACGATTCAGTGCCTCTAATATCTTGCTTATCATTCAAAAGCCTTCAATTAGTTGTGGTCTTGTCTTTCCTTCATCTTCATCATCTTTTCTTTCTTCACTCGTGTGTGCGCCGATCGATTTTCTGCAGGAAGGAGAGGAGTGCACGGACTATTCAACCGGAAACAAGCCTGTTGCGTCGGATTATTGACGATGGAAATCTTTGATCATTTAAGCGGTCAATGCGTTACCAAGGTTGAATATTGGTCCAAACATCAAAATTTATTGTACTCAAAGCTGAACGATTAATTGATAGATTTGAGTAGTTTTTTCGCATGAGATTTGTCTATGTACGATAGTTGAAAGACGAAATTCAATAGCACTTCATGTCATCATTGAAATTTCGTTTTCCCCCAATCTCAAATCTGCTCTTATCGATTAATTAAAATTGGCCGAATTGTTGATTTTCCGCTTCAATTCATTTCGACTGGCCGAGAGAACCCTCTCTCTCACTTGGGTTATCTCATCCGATATTTGAACGGTATTCGGGCTCTCAATTATGCCCCATATGCCATGAGATACTGTGCCCGGATACTATTCTGATGAAATACCTACAAAAGAAATTCTCGGCTTCTGCGCGATGGGGACATGATTGAAAATGACAAAATCCGGTATTGCGTGATTGGTCTGATGGACTTCACCGACTGAATATGATAATAACTTTTGTTTTCATCTATTTTAGTTTGTTTTGAACTATAAATTTCATTGTATTTTCTTTCTTCGGAGAAGAAAAGCATTAGGATTCTAATTTAATCCATCTTCAAGTATTTAATTTCTAAAATTTTTAAATATCCCTTGCGGGCTGGAATGGGTGGGTCCCAATGCTAGCCTTAGCTTTTGGTTGCAACTTAGCCAACTTGTGCGCTCTTGTTAGTATTTTACCCGTGGGCAACAATGTGGAAGGCTCAATTGCAAAAGTCGGATAACCTTTCTTATTCGTCCGGGATCGACTTACGCGCATTTCTTCGCCAGAAGATCCAAGCGTGATTTTCCAAGGAAAGCATCGTTTTAATCATCCTCCTTCCAGTACAAGAATTGCCTAACTTCGTAGAAAATCAAACAAAGTAGCTTTGAAATCATGGTGAGAGTTACGCGAGGAAGATGAAGAAGCATTTCCGATGCATTGGGGTTCAGCATCAAGCACTTTTTTACAATGATTAGTTTTAGTATTTTGTATCTGGTGAAATTTGTCACATCTGAAACTTTATAAAAGATTGCCTATTATTACTCTATATGCCCTGTAAATTGAAAGATTAATAATAAATATTTAATTAAGTAATTATTTGAATAACGAGATAGAACGAGAGCGATCGATTTGGAGCGACTCAGCGATCTTTTCTCGAGATATTTTGGAGGGCGAACAGCATTGCAACTCAGGGAAGAAATCACAATATCATGAAATTTGAATCTTTTTATGCGGCATTCTCTTGGTAGCCGGGTAGGATAGGGCCAATGGGTGGCCATTTCCTTTTTTTCGGGGAATTAAGCACTTCTAGGATTTTTTCCTTGGAACATCCTAAAGTTTCGCCCGGGATGTAAACTTGAGACCCTTTTATCGGCCGCTTAACGTTCAACCTATAGGACCACAACTCAACCACGCTCGCAACATTAAATGATGGTATAAAAGTATTTTAAAAAATTCGGCTGTTACCACTCACTATATTAGATATGCATATCACGACATAGTTAGATATGCAACTCACGATTAAAACTATTGCACCAAAATAGGTAATGACGCCCTAAAAAAATCACTTAGTGTTGGACAACTGTCTTATCAGAAAACTTCGCAAGGAGACTATAAACAGGAGCCCCTGTTCCTCGCGTACAAATACCATTTCTATTGTCACTTGCCGTGCACTTAATCGATTTTCGAAAATATCAGCAACTCGGCGATGAATGCCAAGCGTTTCATTTGTATTATTTAATTAATATATATTATTATTTCTTATATTACGATTTATTATTACATTTGCCATTGTGAGGAATAGCGTTGAAAAGAATTCCATAGATTCCAAATTTATCATAAATATAAATTTCGAATTGTAGCCCTAGTTATAGCTCGTTTTTCCGTGTAATTCGGATTGCTCTGCCGTAAATGTTGGAAGTTGCAATTTTTTATACCCATTTTAATGTGTGGTGGTTGATGTTATATCTAATGACTGGAGAATCCTCTATTACAATATTCATGGAACTAAAAACAGAATGTCGAGTGGCCAAATATTCCACACATTTTGTGCTCGCATTTTAACGTAATACGGCTGAAGCAAAAAATATAAATACGAGGCAAAGCCTTTCAAATACGACGTGTAAATACGCCACCGAAAGCGAAACAAACGTTCCCTGAAACAGCTGCAGTAGGAATTCTCAACGTTAGGTTTTCTTTTCTCAGTTTCATTCACCAGATAGTTTTTACTAATAACAGATCTGCAGACACCTCAACCACGCAATGTTACTCAATCAATCTTAACTGGAATATTAATGTGATGAGAAAATACATTGTTGCATTTTTTATTTGGTTTTGATATAATATCTACTAATATTACGTTTTACTGTTAACCATAAACACATTTTGAAATACGATTTGATGCTTTCCCGGCGAATAATGTGGGTGAACTCTTCTCGGGATTCCCACCGGGTCAATTTATCCATAAGGTCCAACGTTTCAAGCCCCGATTCCGATCTTGAAACGTTGACTTGGATTTAAACATATTTTTTAAATAAATAATTACAATGTTTCCAATATGTTTCACATGAGTGGACATTTTGGATAGTTAAACATCCATGGTGTACATTGGAAACAAATGTGCGTAACTATACATTTTTCTTGTTTTTTTTTCATTTTATGATATATGTAAATGTGGGGTACAAATGTTTGTGTGTATTTTTTCTTGTTTTATTTTTTATTTTTTGTATTAACACTTATTTTCATAATTCTTATACCTCTATTAATTAGTGGGGAAACTATTAGCATACCTGACCGACAACCTGGAGATTCAGGTTCGAAGCCAAGTGATATTTTCATGGTGAATTTCATCATCGGCCAAAGCTATCAGGTTTCACACTTTCTTATGATATTCATCTTTGCTTATGATATTCACATGCAAAAACTGCAGCTGAGCACATGCAAAGAGAGGTCGATTTATTGAAAATCAGTCTAATCTGTAATTTCAGTTCGAATGTTTCGCGCAGGATAGACATTTTAAACTCTTCCGCGAACTCGAGTTTCCAAGATGCTATTTAAGTACCCAAGACATGGTGTTGGGAAATTCTTGTTCCAATGCTCGTTACCGCTATAAAACTTTGTCATCGTATCTTCTCGTAAAATATTGCACTAAGCAAGTGTAACTTGGGTACGAAATGATTCCGCCGAGTATAAAAGTGCGACGCTTCCTAGGGCAATATCGTATTTGGTAAAAATTGAAGCAGATGAAGAAAAAAACTTTCCCAAAATCATTCTGCCGAGGTAAATATCCCAGCTCGATTTACCGTGGGCGCGGTGCTAGTTTCCTCGTTTTTGTGAGCATTGACGTCGGCATCCGTGTGAGCACGGCAAGAGGTATCTATTTTCAATTAATTGCTTCTGAATAACTCTTTGTGCTTGACTTGATGTACACTTCGAGAATTCGCGTTGCACATGAACCTGTTGACAGATGCACCTGATATCAAGTACCTTGCATGTATCATATCAGTTAAATTTTTTGAAAGCGTATTGAATATCCTTCTAAGTAATCTGCATTTATGATAACTATAAAACCTTTTACAGCATTAATACACTGATTTTTTGGTAAATAGATAAAAATGTTAATGTTACTATTATTTATGAGGTAAAATATTGAGGTATTAATATTTTCGATCTAATGCCTTGCGTACAGATGGCGAGAATTTTCTTCGATTTTTTTCCAAGCATTTCAGAAAGGTGAAAAATATTTTTGTTAAATAAATGCATCAAGTTAAGCAATTTTAAAGCATTCCATATGTATTTGAAAGTACTTTTTCAGTTGTTGTTCGTTACTTATTATGAATGAACGTATCGCAATGATTGATTAGGTACATTTTTTTTTAAAGTTCGAACCATATTTAAAACAAAGGCAGTTCGCCCAAATTACTAGAGATTTTGAATCTCAACACTTCAACCCAGTTACGTCGTTCCTCTAGATTTAAATACTCTGGTATACTACGTGTTTACGAAGATATTTCAGGTTACTCCTATGTAACCCAGAGCTGTTTCTGAGAGAAATTAAATTTCAAGACTTTTTATTTAAAAAAGTGAGCATTTTGTGCTCAATCATAATTATTGTGGCAGCTACATATTTCACCATTAAATTTCGTAGCATAAATGAACTCGTAGTTTAAATCTACCCAGAGTAGATCTGAAAATATACACATTTTTGACGTTACTTAGAAGCAACATTGAGTTATAATGGATTAATTTCTAATAATACTCGAATCAAAATATTCACTAAATAACTTATGAAATTCTTTTCAAGGAATTACGATTTGGCCCATTCATTTTCATTTCATATCCAAGGTCAAATGTTTCAGATTATAAATTACGGTACGTTTTAATGTAGCTTTCCAAGGGATATAAATTTCATGACTTCCTGAATGTGTTTTGAGATAGGCGTCGATTTTCCCAGGGGGCGGTTTTAGTCATTCCGTATGCCTTCCCACGGAAACGGTCTCTTCGTTATTCGGCCTACCTTCCGGTGCCTCTCGCCAGTTGGCGCTGCTTCCGGAGGCATCAATTCGGGTGAATCATTGAAAAGGGTTGTTGGTGCTACATCTCTTTCCTAGCTACAGTAGCGAAGAGTGCGACTCATGACCTTTTCTTCTAAATAAGTTGGGCCAGAGTGTGATTTAATAACGAAAGTTATGCGAACACGTTTGCTTTGTCCCTTAAAGATCTGAAACTTTGAGCCGTCAGGAGGCAAGAGGCAGTTGAGATTCCCGGAGCAAAACTTATATAATTAATCAGAATCACTCTTTAAGTTGACTCGTTCGCTCATTTCTCGTGATAAAAATTTTAAATGAAAAAATATAATGTATATTTCAATTTGATAACTATTTATTTGATTAAGAAATATTCATGACCAGTAAAACTATATATAGTGTATAGAAACGAATCATTAAGTTTCTTACTCCGATTTTGATAAAAACATACGCATCGAGAGGAGCCTTTTCCCATTTTTCAAATAATTTTGTGGGTGCTTGAAAGTAATATGCGTGATTTATCGTATTATAATGAATTTTTAGAAACAATTTAACTACTTTTACTATATTGATAATTCTTATCACCATTAAAACACCTTTAATAGCCAGCATTTCAATCAATAATAGCTGTCAGTGATTATGGTGAGATTTTTTATACATATAATACACCGTTTTGGTTCGCAGCTGTAGGGGCTTTATATTCTTCAATCTGACCCACGAAAAGTATTTTAAATCACGGTAAGCAATTAAATTAAAGCGATGACAGGTTTGGGAATATTGTAATTTAGTTGTACATTCTTGACGTAAGCAAAGCGATTTTATTCAAATTCATCCGTAAAAAAAGACGAAATATTCATCGAGTACCATCGTAAACTGACCACAAATTACTTGGAGAGGGTTGACTGTAAATGTTGGTAGCAATTTAACTTCCGTAAAAAATCATGAGCTATTTTCTATGTGCCTAATAAAATTGAATACTTTCCTCAATATGAATATAACATACATCCTGTAATAGCATGTGGACAGCTTCTATCAACTTCGGGGAGAATCTTTAGACTTCCCTTGTTGCTGAACCTTTTTCATGTCTTCCATAGCTTCTTACACATGTAACATAATTTATAAAATACAGATTAAAAACGATATTGCTTAAATTATAAAAAGTAAAGCAACTCCTATATGGTGACACTGTTACTATGGCTCAACAAGTCACCAAGGAAGACAACGCCATATATGTGCCAAGTTTTTTTATGTCATTGGCATATGTATTTTAAATATTTACCGTTTCACATGAATTAAGCCATGCGTTACAAACTATGTCTTGCATTAATGCTGGTGATTATGCTAGGTAGTGCTTGAACATGTGCGCAATGCTCTAAAAAAATCATTCTTTCCAGTGAAAACATGCCGTGGTGCGTTAGTGAGTCCCCAGTATCGAGGTGACCCTCCATACATAGAGAAGCATGAATAGCATAAACACAAGGATACTCCCGACCAATGGTCTTATTGATCCTATATTATAATTCGCCTAAACAGCAACCTCATAAGAGGAATCTATTCATTAATCTATCCTGTTGCTTCCTTATTTCTCGTACTACTGCTCTCTTAGGGGTAGTGGAGGCCTATTACGTAGACCATTTTGATGCGATGATTTTAGTCTGTTGTAGCTTGCACAATAATAAGCACAATAAGCACATTCTGTATGAATTTTTCAACTAATTTATTAACGTATCATTTATATTCACGACGAGATTAACACGTAAATTTAAGACTTATTTTCTGATACATATCAATCTATCAATTATTGTAACATGTTTAGCATCTATCTTGGTTTAGTCAATATTTTTAGTAAATAGTTTTAGTCGGTAGTTTAGAGGAAATCCACCCTTATTCGTGAAATAACGCGAAATAATTGTGGCTTCGAATTTAAATGCGTTTACAAAAGTTTTCGCGCATTTAAATGGGTTTACAAAATTCATCACTCGCATCGCTGACCAACAAAGTGATCCGAGTTTCACGGTGAAATAAAGTTTAATAGTAGATGTTAGCCGAAATTTATAAGCAAGATCGTGTGACCTATCAAATTCATAACTTTTTAGTTCTATTCGACGCAATGACAAACATTATAATGCGAAATATCGAAAAAAGTCGCATTGCACTCGTCACCGCGCCGCGGGCATTTTTGAAAATTGGTTAAAATGCGACCTAGGTGGCAACAGCCTTACATGAGATGGAATTGGGACACCTTGAAGTCCCCTAACCCCAGACATTTAGATGAAATACTCTTCACTTGTTTTCTTCAATTTTTCCTCTAACGTTAAGAATAATTCCCGTGGCCGCATATACGAAGGGTATGGAGTATGCTGTGCAATACATTAATATGGATGGGGCAGAATGCAGCAGTTGGGATATAAAGCTGGCTGTAAATAAAGATAGAAAGGTACTCTGAGTAAAACCCAGCCTCAATAGGGGTAAACCGCGACCTTCACATCATATATGAAAGCAGCAGGTCGCAATCATCTCACGAGGAGACAAAGCAAATGAATTCTGTGCGATCATAAAATGGACGGGTTATGGTAACGTAGTGGAAGGCGGCATTCCACGAGACGCAGACTGCATTCTTCCTCCGCGCACTGCCGGAATGAGGAGCCGAAGAGCCCATAACCGCAAAGGCGGCGGTCTCCAAGTAGCCATTCCTGGAAACACATCCTCGTTCGAAAAAGGATACACTTGCCAGGAGGCCGCGAGCATGCCAGAAAATCTCTATCCGCTTGCCTGTTACCTGAAACTATCTCCGAAATTCTTGCTCCTTTTTTTCCTTCTCATCTCATCTCATTTTGACAGCTCAAGCAAGGATAACATGGAAGCAGGATTTATTAATCTCTAAGGTAAATGCAACAATGACGTATTCAATATTCAATACCCCTTTCGAATTATTCCTAGCCATCAATTCTTTGCCATCGCAATGATCGTAAGTTCGCCGGGAAAATTCAGCCTTCAGCCTCATTTCGGGAAATACATTAGTTGAGCATGTTATTGGTAGAATGTGAACACCTCTCAGTTTTCATTTTCCCTTTTAATGGCTTCAATTTACACTTTACGATAGTGATTCACCGTGAAATATTTCGCGGATGGTCGTAATCACTTTAGAAAGTGATGTTTGCTCATTGAAATAGCTGCATTAAATTTTCGGACTTTTTCCTAAAATTCACTCCGATGAAAAGTCGTGCGCACTTAAAAGTGAGATTTATTTCTTCCAATAACTTAAACATTTGGTGGTCTCATTGGGGAGTATCAAATAAAGCGGGCATGCAAAAGGGATATAGAATGAAGGTCATGGGTTTGGTTTCATTTTTAAGTACTATTTGGGTTTGATGCAACCTCACTCTTCTACTTTTCATCAAAGTTTTAACGCAATTAAACGTGTTATAGGCAAACCAATGGGTTTGAAGTTACAAAATACCAATTTTAGCTTTTAAATGTATATATGCCATGATTATTAGCAATGCAAAATACCTTGTGGCGATCAAATGACTCGAAAACCGTCGAGTCCTCACTTGAAGCCAATTTTATTCCTGAAAAGGGAAAACTTAATTCCAGCATGAATCAACTAATATGATGGTAATAGCCGCATGCTAATGCATCAAATCCATTTCGTTTCTTTGCTTGAAACTACTGAGGCTTAGTTCAAAATACCGCTGCATTAACCTGAGGTAGGATTTATGGTGGAACGACAATATAAAGGACATTAGCAATTCATGCCACAGTTATTTTTATTCATTATTAATCCTGCCGATAATGTTTAAATATTATTCCCTCATTGGAGAGTATCAAATATACAACGAAACGCTTCCACGTGATGGATTTTAATACAAATTCTTTACGCCTTAAAAGTATTTTACGATACATAAAATGTATGTTTTGAATAAAATTATAAAATTTAATGTAAACTCATTAAAATTAGATTTATGCCAATCCTCATGGTCAAAAAACCTTCGGCGAGAGACTTAGAGTTAGTGTTCGAGTGATTTTGTGAAAGGACACCAAGATGATTGAGAAAGAGTAAGAGCAATAAAATAAAAGGATGAATTTGAACGAAACTCTTCTCCTTACATTGTATACAAGACATCTGCAATTGAAAAGACGCCGTACTTCCTCACAGAAACTTTGCATGTACTGCACTTTCAACGCTTACATCAACACAGTTTTGCCAATCCCATTATTTTAAATTGATTATACTGCTCGACTAAAATAAGACATCCTTTGTCGTAAACCCAGCATGTTTATCTCGTATTATCTCGTTTTTTTAAGGTGATTTGTTTTCAGAAAATGTTAAAAATCGTAAATTCGTTCCTTGGATTATTCAAAGTATTATAGGTGTCATCGATGCATATATGTATTGCTTGATTTGTATGAAACGCAGAGCAAAAGTCTCCGGCAAATGCACCTCATGAAATTCAGAGCGCGGAACTTGTACTGAAATGTACGCCGCGGCGTAGGCATAGAGTACTTCTAGAAAAGAATCTCTTTCCTTTTATCACCAAAAGTCTTCTACTCAGAATTCCACCACCCTTTTCTTCCCACTACACCACCACCAACTGCCTACGTCTTTATGTTCCTCTCCCATCTGCAGAGAATTTTAAACATCCTACATAAACTTATTATCAGTGTCGTCGCCATTCCCAAAAATTCCTTTGATTTAACTTTATTTATAAGTGAAACGGTGCCTGTTATATTTGTACTTATTCATTTCTATTGCCTGGAGAAAAAATCCCCTACACCTGGAATCGAACCACGCCCCTTTTCCTTTCCAGACTACATTTCCAGATTAAAGTATTAGCGTTTAGTGAGGATAATTGTAATGGATATTAACAATATATTTGCAATAGTTGAGTTATTTATTCATATTTCGCGGATCACAACTTTGCGACGCTTAGGTGCTGTAAAAATAACTCAATTATTGGACAAACGCAATTTATAGTTTCTGTTTTTGTTATGGAGAGATTGCACAAATTAAGCCTGAAATTTGTTGATATATATTGCAGATTACTACTTTCGCCAATAAAAGCCATAATAATTGGAAATATGATTATGGCCTCGGATAATAAAAATCAAAGTTACTTGTGCAAATACTTTAATGATAGTGCAATGATAAATTTTAAAGCTGACACGTTGACGGCAGTGAATATCACAATGAATTCTCAGAGAAAATATTTCCTGGGCGGAGAATCAAACCACGGATTTTAGGTTTTCTGGGCCACTATGGAGGCCATTACGCGATCAACGTTCTCTTCCCCCTTCGTAATTTTTCGTGGTTCATGGGGCTAAGTGTTAGACCCTCGTAGCTTATCATGGATGGCAACGCAATGGACCATGAACGCTTGGATAGTTAAGGGATTGGTCCCTAACCTGAATTAGTGACTTTTACTCGCCTTTGGCTTACTAAAGCGTTTGCAAGAAAAATGATTCGTATAAATCTTAAATATAACGCAATTAATTGTATTCGTAGCAATTATTGAGATTAAGTGCTCTTAGTTGTACATGAATTCATCCTTGTGATCTTATCATGTTGTCCTATCGTGTTGCTCAGAATTTTCTGGCAATGAGTGATTATGGGATTTTCATGGAAATGGAATAGTTTATCGGTGGTATCTTCTCTAAGTATCCCATGCAGTGCACCCTATAAAAGGTGATCCATGTCCTAAGAGATGCTTCTGCAGTGGATCCTCGTCCGCAAGTCCTTAATAGCGCCCCTCTTACCGACAAATCCAACTCGCACTCCACTGATTGCGATTCAGCTGACGTAATCCTCGCTTCGCTGCTTTTCTGATTGGCCAGACGTTCTTGGCCTTGAGAGTTCACCACACACTAATGAGACCTTTCTTCTTGCGGCGTGTTCTCTTCTGAAATCTGAGAAGTTGGGATTGGGAAACACGTTAAACCGCCGTCGCACTAAATCCGAATTTGTTTCTTTATTTTGATTTTTTTTTCGCTGTATCATTCCGTTGCATTTCAGTCAAAATCGTTATTATCGTCAACTATTTTGCTATTGGTTGCAAAGTTTCACACTTCAGAGATTAACAAAGGACTACGAATGGTTTTCATCTCATCGCCACACTGACTTTCGGCGTCAATGGCACAAAGGAACCAAGATATATATTGGGAAAAACAATTTCTTGAATGTATAGTTAAAAATTCAACATATATATTATATCTTTTAATGCGCAGTTAAATTCTGCATACATAATATAATAATAGCTTCTGTAATGATCACGGTTTCCCCAATTTACAATCGCAGTTATATAAATGGACAACATATTTTAAAACACCTATGTGGGACTCGAACCCACGACCATCAGTTTGGCAGGCCCCGGTCGTAAATTAACCCCGCCGCCACCGAGGCCGTTCTATACATAGGAGTACGGATAAGTATGGTATTGTCACAATTATATGTTACTCCATGCGCCTTTTTTCAGTAATAAATTATAAAAATCACACGCTTGATGAATCCGAACTTTTTTAAAGCTCTGCAAAACCTGGATAAATTCTTTAGTTACTCCTCAATTGGATTACATTCAAGGAGAATTGTTCCAGAAAGCTGTAATCCCTAATTTCATGTGGCCCAAATGTGTATTTTGCCTTACATGGAAATGACATGATTTTTTCCCTTCTTTCTTGTGAAACAGCCTAGTACAGGGTAAGATTTTGCCTCACCTAACCAGACCAATCATCAGGTTGAATTACAGAGTGAGTGAGAGTGTGGACTAAACTTGATTGTATTAATTGATAGAATGCAACAATAGTTATACAAAATTAAAATGAAGAGAGGATATGAGAGAGGTAAGCACTATTTTGCTCCGGCATTGATCTACTCTGCGTTCATCTCGCTGTTTTCCAAATGAGGTAACCCTTGATGTTTCATTTTCTCCTGCGTTGCATTTCTGCATTGAATTACGCAGCTTCAAAATCTCATTACCTCGCCCTCCTAGTCGTTCAGCGTACCTTTCATTACTGCGATGGAATTTGCATCCAATGAAAGCTTGCTACATATCCCATCCCTCGCATCAGCCACGTCGTAAATTGGTATAAAGTTGGCCGCTTTAAATCCTTGAAGTTGGAAGACGTAATCTCTTGTTTTCGGGTCTGCCGATATTTTGAGAGCTCAACTGAGGATTAACCTCAATCCTTCTTCTCGGAGAAGCAGACAGGCGAACGATCGCTTCGAATAGAGCTAAAAGGTTAAGGAAATGCGTGATTGGGACCCAACGAGTTATTATTTATTCATTTATTATTCATCCTCGTTTCCATAATATCAATTTAATTGGATTCCTACACGTATATGACCGCAACATAGATGAATTTGATTGTCCATGTCAAAAGCAGTAGTTTTTAAGCGAAAGTAAGATTAAAGGCAAGTTAGATAGGACCAGAATCAAGGCTGCTAAGCTGTGAATATGGTGGATGATGACGAGAACAAGCTCGACGGAAAGAGAGGCAAATCATGAAATTATACGGAGAGCAAAACGAAGAGAAAATTGCTGTTGGAGATGGAAAGGAGAAAAATGAAATTGATTGCATGCGTGAACAGGTACATTATTTGGATAAAAGACTTTGGTGAAGGAAAATTATTCCAGGCGATAGACGGCCAATGAATTAGTACGTGGTCGACATTGAGAAGATATGTGAATGCAGCATCCACATGGAACTGAAGCGAGCGACATGTGACGGAGACTGACGGTTGCGTCGATGTGATTTCCTTCACGAAATATTTGCATATTTAAAAAAGTAAAATAAATAACTGGTAACTTCCCGATAAAATTATTTTGCTATTCAACCTACCATGGTTTCAGCACCTATTTCCAGCATCAAGTATGCAAATTCCTTGAGACTAAAATCACTTATTATGCAATGTAGTGATATTCATTTATCCCCCTGGCTGTGAGAAATGGAGATACTGGTTGAAAGAGACTTCCAGCTTCGTAAAAGCGGGGGTTGTCATTTGTCATAGATTTTTATTCTATACTCATTTAATAATGGGATTCTATTCGAATTTTGGCAGTGGAATGAGGTTCAGGAATCATATTCGATTGAAGTTCAAAATAAATAGTGAGTAATGAATGAGGGGGCACGATGTCCATCTCAGTATTTGAGCTATATATTCAATTAAAATATACTTGGTATAGTAAACTATTTGAGGATTGAGATCAAAATCCGATTGATAATAATATAGATTGCGCTTGCACGAGATTTGAGTAGAAAAATAACGACAAAAAAACTGTGTACTCTTTTCTTATGTAGATTTAATGGAGTCATTTGGAGAGGAAAATGAAAGCATAGAGAATACGATATCAAAAACTCAAATAAACCGATGAATGCGCAGAATATGAAATTGATTGCTGAAATCTAAATATATAAAATAACAAAAAATGCCAGTTGAAAGAAAAACAAAAGTTTATTAATCGAATTCAACGAATCATTCAAGAGCAGAAATGAAATATCCTCTATGAAAAAAATGTATTTTAAGCTCTATAGAACAAACCTTGTAAAATTTTAGGCGTGCCCATGCAAGATATCAATGATCCTCACCGTACAAATATCACTTTGACTCCATTGTGAATCTTTCTCCTACTTTTCACATTGAAAGATGACTGGAGTTTTTCCAATAGGCGTATCGAATCTTAATAAACCATTGAAGGGAAAGGAATCGCTTATCTGCGAGAAATGAGGGAGACAGGGTAGAGAAGATAATATTAACTATGTGTTTTCAAGTTCAATTGATCCGAGCGTAACTTTGTGATGTGAAATCTTTGGAAAGCTAATTATGTATTTCTACGGACGGATTTGCAACTTTGAGTTTGTGGGCTGACTTCCAGAGTTTAATTTGAGGATTAATTCCCTGCGGAAGTTAAATCAGGCAGCTTAGTGGCGGTTGGCTGGATATATAAGTTTGATCGCCGCAAATGTGATGGCAAAGGCGGAGATACGGATGAGAAGGTGTGAGCTCACTTGTTGGTCCCCAATGATGACGCAAAGGAGAAAATAGTAGGTGAGACTGTGAAGTAAAATCATATACCTATGCATCGGTATCAAAACTCTTTGAAACGTATTTATAAACAGAGAAGGTTCACGCCAAATACAGGGTGTCCCAATTATCTTGATCACCCGAAATGACTTTTTGTCCAGATGCAAATTCAAAAATGTGTCAAGCAAATGTTCATTAGCCGTCAGGGGGACATTGATCAGCATGATTGCCTTCCTTGTAGCTTTGTTGTTTACAAAGATATGAACATCGGTATGTCTTTTTTAAAGGGAACCCTATAATTTTTATTCGGCTATTCATTTCCTCTCCTGAAGACCTATTCAAAAATGTAGCACCATTGCGCAGTGGACCATTAACATAAACACAACGTTATGAAAGCATAATAAACTCGTCCACACACTGTGGACGAGTTTCTTATGACTGGTGTGCACTTTGCTATGTTTTCATTTGTTCACCGTCAACGTCAGCATTTTTCCGTAAGCAGGGAGTCAGTCATTTTTCCTAACACCGTGTTTATGTCAATGGTCCACTATGCTACATTTAAAAAAAATAAGTCTTTAGGAGGGGTTATGAATTGCCGAATAAAAAAAATAGGGTGCCACGTAAAAAAGACATACCGATGATCATATCTTTGTAAATAAGGAAGATGATCATACAAGGAAGGCAATCATGCTGATTAATGTCCCCCTGACGGCTAATGAACATTTGCTTGACATATTTTTGAATTTGCATCTGGACAAAAAGTTATTTTGGATGGTCAAGGTAAATGGGACACCCTGTATATGCCGGCAAATCGGCACATTTTATGTGGGAGTGTGGTGGCCCAGTGCGCTGAGCGTCAGGCTACAGAACTAAAGGTTCGGGTTCAACAGGAAAAGTCACGCTACTCATGATATTGCTGTAACCTCGATGGTTATTCCGTGCTAGGCTTTACCTCTTACGTATCCAAACAAACTTTAGGGATGAATCACTCAATATGCCAGGGAAAGCATGCCAGAATACCAATATATTTCGAGGGCCAATTTCGTTTGTTAGCTTAAGTTTCCTACCCTGTAAGTTAGGATTCAAATCCTAGCAGTGGTGGAGGATTTTCAGAAACTGCCCATCCCTGCTTCAGTGCTTAATGGACATTCAAGCACAACACTTCGTCCAGAAAGTCAAATTTGAAAAATATATTTCTGTATTACGTTAACAACAATTACCAGATTAAGAAATAGTATTTTATTATGAACTGATTTCCGTAATGAGCTGTTGGTACCACTTATAGGGCTTGAGCGTATTACCATGGATATTGTTTGGATTCATTCCTTCAGAGTCTTCCTTGGCGTCATCTTTCAAAGGGTCTGTTTCCCGTTCTTTATTCTGAATGCACGATACATGAATAGGTCCTCTGACAATGAGTAAACTTATCTTGTTATCTGCCCATCCTGAAATATATCACTTTTGAATAAATCATAATTTTATTTAGATAATTGGATTCCCTTCTAATTCACTATATCGATGGCTAACTTCTAACAACACGTATCTCAAAAATAGTAACTTTTCAGGAGAGCAAAAAAAAACGATTTATTTTTTAATTGCATATAATTTTAATTAAAATTAAAAACCAAAAATACATAAAACTGAAAAAGAAGCATACATTAACAATTAACGAGTTTTTTTAACTTGAATTTTATTTTTAATAAACAGCATTAGCAGTATTAACTAAGACCGGCCAATTTTGAGGTACGCGTTGTTAGGACTTAGCCATCGATATGTTTGTTCACTTATTACCATAACCCCTATGCTCATAACCTAATGCAAACAGTTGAAAGTGTTATTGCGGCTTGCGCAGAATATGCATTTAAAGTACGCGCATTAATTAAGTTCCAATCCTGGCCGGTAGTTCTATTGCAGGGGAATACAATCCAAAAGGTAACATTTAATCAAGTACAGTCCTGAGGCGGTGAATTAAGAGAGGATGGCTTCCATTTGCTGGGATAATACGCATGCTTTGCGCTCGAGTATGACTTTTATTGGCATTTGAGCTGCAATTGATTGTAAATAGCTGAGAAAGCACCTGAATTTGGGCGCTAGGAAAGTGACAATTTTGGTAGATACGACCGGGGTGGTGTTTTGAAGCGGAAAACGTCAAATAATTTACCCATTAAGTGCAAATCTTAATTAAGGTTTCTCACATATTGCGTGTGCAGAGATAGCAATGTTTGCTTGTAAAGTCTGTCCAACGAATACGAATTTATGTGTGATATACTGGATAAATCCAATATAAAATGGAAAATTGCCTCGTCGTCCAGCCATCTTTACGCGTTAAATTGCAACTATAGTAGGTATGGCTGCTTGTTCTGTGTTCCATGCTATATACGAAATTCGTTCCCGAGAAACAAGGTCTCCTTCGTACGCCAAGAGAACTTTTCCGTGAAATAAATCCCACTCCTCGCTAATTGCAAGCAATCGTGATGCAAGTCTTAGTATTCCACAAAGCTGCATTCTCCTGCAGTCTGGAGTAGCTCAAAAATGCTTTCCAGTAGGTCCACTTTAACGAAATGTATTTTCTTTTCGCTCGTCGTATTCTGGAAATTGTAGTACATAGTATTAAATATGAACTGAAACTAATTTTATAAAAAAATAACCGAAAATTTAAATACTACTGCATCAAATTCAGTATTTGTGTTGCTTTTTAAGATGATACTACACGCGAACCCTCATTAGTTTTTGAAGAAATATTTAATTGGCTTTCTCAGCTAGAATCCCTAGCAGGCATTTCCAACTTTTCATCCACTTTAATATGCTCATGAGTACCTTGGTACAACAATAATCTTTTAGCTAAATATTGCTATCACTCTTGATTAGTCTATTCATTCAATTGGTGTATAGAATGTATGGTAGTGCAAAAGTACTGAATATATTCGTTCTATGGTAATTAATTGAAGTTATTCATCAACCAACTGACTAACAGAAAAAATCTGTGATTATATCCCCTGACAGCCTATTCCCGGAGCCATTTGTTGCTTCAACATATTCTCTACACCGCAACAAAATCCTGTATCCTACAATCATTTTCTCCATAATCATTCTCCAGTCAACAATCCCAATCTTGGTTTTACGCAGCTCTCCATTCTGCTCCTCTACCTTCCGTACCTTTTCCTACAGAGTTATTTCTCTTCTTAAATACTAAGTCGTCAAAAAAAACTAAGGCGTCATAATAAAATAATTCGCGGCCGCACCTTTCTCTTCTTCCCGTCCACCTATCCTTCTACGATTGTCTTCATCAGACCGTCACGTCTTATTATATGGACTAAGTTTCTTCTAAGTCATCTTCTTCTTCGTGTTTT
Organism: Ischnura elegans; assembly: GCF_921293095.1. Classification (NCBI taxonomy): domain Eukaryota; kingdom Metazoa; phylum Arthropoda; class Insecta; order Odonata; family Coenagrionidae; genus Ischnura; species Ischnura elegans. Next base: position 97,510,164 of record NC_060253.1, read on the forward strand.
TGAAAGACTTCTCTTTTCTCCCACTCTTGTTAGCATTTCCCCATTACTTACTCTGTCAATCCATTCTATCTTCATCATTCCGTTGTAGCACCACACAGTGGCGGATCCGGGATTGGTACAAGTGTGAGGCTAAGTGGGGTTAAAATTTCAGCAGTAGCGGGGGTAGGAAAAAAATTACGATTCTCTCTTGTGTAAATTGGATACCCAAGGGGGAGAAAGGAATAACGAATATTATAATATATTTTTTGTGTCTTTGTTCTATAGCCCCCATAGATCCGCCACTGGCAACACATGTTGAATGCTTCCTCTCTGTACATCTCTGCCTCTGCTGATATTCTCCATACTTTATCTTAATTTTTAGTGCCATTGGTCCTCTAATCCCGGATAGAAACCCAACCGCAGAATTCAATATACCCATTTCTTTTTCTCCCAATTCATTTGAATGTCCTCTTTAGTATATTTTTCTGAAAATTCTCGTCCAAGTCACGAAAAAACAAAATTCTTTCCCTCAATCACTCAGTCTTTAAATACGGAGGTTATTTTGAATTTAAATTTAATGAATGAAACTTCGAAATACGCGTGTTTATTTTGATGAGGAAATGAATATAAAAGAAGCCGGTGATGGTGGCATTGAATTCTGCATCAAAGCCGCATAAATACATTTTTTTAACCTTAAGTATGACAGATGATGCATACGATAAGAAGTTCCGCGGTTGTCATTTTGACTCAGTTTTCGTCATCTACGTTCGCCTGATAATCATTGGAAAGAATTCTTCCAATATTTCTTTTTTTTTCAATTTTGAATCTCAACAGTTAACCACCCATATTTATTCATCCCTTGAGGATTTTGACAGACAAGTATTTAAGAGGACACATCATGCCCTCCCGAATGACCGTATTACGTTATTTTTGCTACGATTAACTTGTTAAAAACATAATTAATCATCTTGGAGAATCCAGGGTTCATGGAATATACCTATGTCAATGTTTTCATGCATCTCAAACATATTTGTGTATCATTTTAAGGGGAGACTTTTAAGATGTAAAATTTCCAAAATTGAGATGCATAGAAAAATCTTGAAAATATGTATACGCATGGAGAAGAAATATTGTGTCACGAAATTTTTACCCTGGATTGATGATGCCAGTAGGGACCAAAATTACTGATGATTTTAGATCGATGATGCTCCATTTTTAAAATACAGAACTTTGTGCTCCGATTGTTGCCGTGCCACTGAGCTAGCTTGCTTCCTTGGTGCATCGCGGTATCCGGTAGGCAATGCATTCGAGGCCATTAGTTGCCCAGAGCATCCGGCAACAGCGCCAATTCACGGCCAATCGGAATGTCTGGCTCAAAGTTTCTGCGGTTTAAAAATGGTGCGTTCTAAACCCAAACATTATCAGCAATTTTGGTAAATGCTGGAGATAGCTACACAAGGCTAAATTTCGTGTTATAATTTTTGTCCATCCTGGAAAATCTTTGTAAGCCACGTAAATTGTAAAACCTAGGTAAGTTTTAGGGGAACGAGCTAGTCTTGTGAGAACGCTTGGCTGTTGATCGAGAGTTCCCCGTTTCAAATCCCAAGTGAAGCCTTCTAACACCTCCTTATCAAAATCCTCGCTGACGATGTAACCACGTCAAAAAACCCGGGTAGTGCCTATATTGTAATAGTAGTGAACCTTACAAAGTTTTATTTCTTTATTTACAATTTCCAAGGGGTTTAGAAAAGGGAACTGGCACTCCTACCCTGAATGTGTTAAACACCTAAGGCAGAGATCGAGATGAGCTCTAACGTAACCTTTCCATACCAATCCGCGGTTTGAATCACTGAGAGAGTAATTAAGTGATCGGAAGTTTTAAGCGAGATTTTTATTGCGAAAAAATATACTTTGAGCAGGAGTAGTGTGGCCTCCTTAAGTCCATCTTCGGCAGCTACCTAATAAGACTATTTTGGTGCATAATTTCTTCCAGTGTGGAGCTATATTAGGCTTGTTTTTCTCCACTATTCCTTAGCTAACTTAAATGTGAAAGTATCGTACTCTGAAGGTTTTTGTTGCCAACTAAATTTCCTCAACATTTATTTCCACTGAAATATATTTTAATACTTTCAAATTGCCTTTTTTTTGCTTTTTATTTTGGAGTCAATAACGATGAGTCATCGTTATCTCCTAGTTTTAGGCAACGCTCTGTTTAAGGTGAAACATGCTTTCAATGTCCCCTTTTTTCTTTTGATTTGAGAGTCAATAACTTTGAGTCATCGTTATCTCCTAGTTTTAAGCGAATCTACGTGCAAGGTGAAACGTCCCAGTTATTGCTTTTTTTATGATCACATACAACACCACCGATATATCATCAATCGTCTCCGCCCGAAATAATACCGCTGTCGTCCTGAAATGTTTGCTCGCTCGTAAATATATTTTTTTTAAAGTCCATGAAAGCGGTGACGAGATCCCGCGACATCGAGCGTGTGAAGACTCACTCGGCCGGGACAATGTTACGGGGAACTGAGGAATTCGTTGAGCGCCCATAAATGGGAAGGGGAGGATACATATAACACCCGCGGAGGAAGAGACGTCGCATTAAGAAGGAAAAGAAGGGATGGAGGCGGAGAAAATTGGCCCTCGGCGAATAAAACTGCTTAATACTCAGTACCCCAGGGAATTGTGCAAGTGGGTTAAGGTCAAACTCGTAAATACACCCCAGAAGAAAGCAAACTGGCAACAGTTTATTCAATTTTTTTTCCTTGCAGCTTTAATCATTTTAAAGCAACGAAATAACAAATCTCCAAAAAAAGAGGGAAAAATCGTCACGAGGTGGATTATTGAGAGCTAAAGCTATTTTATGGTGATTTTAATATATGCATGAATAATTTACCACGGCGATGTAAAGATCACAAATTGGAAGCCAGAAATGTAAATATTAAACAGTCAACAGCTTAGTAAAGCTTTGGCATGGTGATTTAAACAGTCGCATGAATAATTCCCAGCAATAATGTAAAGACTGCAAATAAAAAACCTTTAATTATCGTAGACTGAATACCTGTTTACATTTCTATTGTTCTTGACCTCTTGTTTATGTTTAAAAATGGACGGTTGAGGTTTTGGTCATAAATACGAAACATGTTCGCCGACTATTGAAGTAACATGAATTCCCCAAGGCCGTACTCTTTGTTGGTCAAAAAATTGTGAAGGGGGTGTGGGAAGTAACAATGATGACATTGGGGTGATACACAAATATTAAGCTGAAACACAATAAAACAAACAATCGCGCAAGATCACTCATTCACCTAGCAGATTTTCTCTAAGGAACAAAATTTCACGTAGGTCTCAATTTCACACACATTCAGGTTTACCAAACTTCCACTTACGCCAGTGACCCACTCACACCAAAGAAATAGACAAAAAAATACTAAGAAATGCACTTCCGCACTCACGCACATTGCGGATTTTCTCTAAGGAACAAAATTCCGCGTAGGTCTCAATCACACGCACACTTAGGTGTACGAAGATTCCGCTTAAGCCATAGATACACTCACGCCAAATAAATAGACAAAAACAAATTGTACGATTGTTTGCTTCATTGTTTTGGATCAATGTTTGTGTATCACCCCACTGTCATCCTTATAACTTCCCACACCCTTCCGCCACCTTTTTTTCCCAGCACGGAGTGCGACTTGGGAAACTTATTTTCTTCCCAGAGTTAAACGCCCGAAGATCGCTCAATCTCCTGCATGTTTTTTGACGCATCGGAAATTTATTTTCCATTATCAAGGCTTAATATATGAAAAGATGAGAGGTAGAATTAATACGAAAGTGGTCAAGTATTAAAAATTAATTTCACAGTGCAATATAAGTTGTAATATATTTAATCAAAACTGATGTCAATATGAAACTTTTGTGCATAATATTGTAACCCAGGAGACTGCATTCAGGAGGCCCAATTCCAGTCCATAGATTTCTGATTTCTATTGTTATTTCGATCGCATTTTAATGGGTTGATTAAAAAAAGTCCGCATCGTGGTGATGAATACATTGCGACTCATTGTTTGTCCGTCAGCGACACGAGTGGCGACTTTTGTAAACCCATTTAAATGCACGGTGAGTGACAACACATTTGTAGTTCGACTTAAGAATGCTATTTTGTAATATTCGTGATTGTAAAATTGCAACAAAGAAACAAAATTAACTATTGCATGAAGGATATGTCGCATCAATTTTCTAATTTACTTTTTTATTTAAAAAAATTGTTAAAATATTTTCTTGGATACTTTTGCAGTGTAAAATATTTTTTAATGCTTGACCACTTGTATGCTTGTATTTTTAATACCTCTCTTCGTCCCATATACTAAACTTTATTTATTTCTTTCCATTACTCCATGAACAGCACATTTATGGCCTTTACAATGGGGAATTAACAATTACCAATGAAGGACATTCACACACGCCCATGCCCTGGATAAGGGTAAACTACCCAGGCGGGACTCGAACCCACGACCTTCGGTTTGGCAGGCGAGGACTTTACCCCGCCGCCACCGAGGCCGGCTTGAAAATGGAATAAACGTCGTCAAATAAGTTTTTCGTAAATTACCTAACTTCAAGAGTTTATGTCAAAGTAATTGTTCTTTTATTGGTAGAGGTTACATTTCATTTATCGCCTCTTTCAAAAATTGATGCGATGTGGGAAAACGAAGATTGATTTGCTGATTACCATTAAATGATGTCGTCGAATCAATCAAAGAAATAGTTTAAAAAATAGTTTTTCATCAAATTATCCACTGAATCTCTATTCAATCATGCCTCCTTTTTTTTTCAAAGTATTTATATAAGTACCCAAATTTATTTCTTTTTTTAAATTTTACTTTACTTCAAATCACACTAACGTTCAGCCAAAATATTATTATTTCATTTCCCATGCATTGCAAATGCAACATATCGTCACCACCATTTTGCTTTGCATCGGTTGCAAAATATAATGTAACTTATGGCTTGGGGAAAGCTAAAACACTTCATGTCATTACATTAATATTATTGGCATTAACTTATAATATTTTTCATTCTAATATTGCTATGATCTAAAAAGATAACCTTTGATACATGAATTATGCTTCTTTGTGGACAACATGGATTTTATTTCATTCCACTGAACTACCTACAACGCATTAATAATTCATATAACAATCATGTTTTCAGAAACGGCATAGCTCCGATTTATAAGAATCCGAGGTAGACATATTTTTCATTTCTTTGGATCTACTGAAAATGTTTGTTAAATTTTTTTTTTTGTGTATTTATAGTCTTCTTATTTAACATAGCATATTTAATTACGGAAAAATTAAAAGTTGTGGCTTTGAAAGCTTGGAAGATACACAAAGTAAGTTGTTTGCCACAAAAATTTACTAAATGGACTTGTGCTGTTTTGGAATCTACGCCCTCAATTTCCTACTTAACTCTCATCATCACTCACATATCTGTCTCATATCTCTACCTTTGAGGAGAAAGCCAGTGCCTGGAGTATATTCAACCACAGTAGAGGTCACTTTATGGAATAATACCAATGTTTAGAGTGAGTCGTTTTGCTGTAAAAATATTGACTTTCCTCGTGTCTCCGTGCATAGCCATCAAAATGGAAGATCATCTAATTTAATACAATGGACGGTTTGAATTTGTTAAATTCCCTAAAGCGCACGAAAAGTTATTTTTATATTTGCAGTAAAAGATTCTGGATGTATCAGATACCCTGAATCACATGATTTTTTTATTTTTCCATCACAATTGGAGTCCTTTTTTTGGAATAATATCAATGTGTAGAATACGTACCTACTTTTAATGGCAAACGGCTGACTTTCCTTGAGTTTCCAAGCATACAACTACAGATGGAACTTGAATAAAAGATACAGTGTCCGGCGTGATACGGTGGAAATCTTTGATATTTAGCTTATTAAAACCACTTGTCTGTTTCCACACTTTTATTTACACCGAACATGGTTTCGGCAACTTGTGCCATTATCAAGGAAGGCCTTGATAAGGCACAAGTTGCCGAAACCATGGTCGGTGTAAATAAAAGTGTGTGGAAACAGACAAGTGGTTTTAATAAGCTGAAGGTGGAACGTGATCGCTAAATAGAAGCCGATGGACGCTTTCATTTGCTTAAGCTCCCAGAACAGCGAAAAAAGTTATTTTGTTTTTTTACAACAACGGAGTTGAAAATGTATCAAATACCATGAATTACACGAGAAATCATCGTGATTTTTAAGTGAGGGGATACGGGATTGTTCCCCAATCTCGTTACCCTCGTATGGCTCGAGCACACTTTCCGTTTCCTACTAGCTTTCGTGTAGCTACTGGAGACTGCAACCACTGGATTCAATTGCTGGAGTCAAAGAGGCTGAGAGAATGGGGCGAAAGAGGTAGTGAGAGGACACTTCACCTTCATGATGAGGCCAATGTTTTTCGCGTGATGCATGCGTGCAAGCCACAGCAGGAATGGTACGCGATTTCATTCAATCTTCCGCTGTGAGAGAGCCCACCGCTCATCGCTTTTCAATTGTCACTCTGAATGTGCTCACGCCTGAACATGACCCGAAGGGGTGCACTCGCGGAGGAACTCCATGTCCACTGAAATTGAAGCCACTGCCCTTGCGCATTCGGCCATGTTCCTCACCACAAAGAAGAGCTTAACCCTTTCTAACCCAGAGCTGTTTCTGGGAGAAATCAAATTTCAACTTTTTTCAGTTTGAAAACTTGAAAATGTTTTCACTGAATGATAATTATCCTGGTAGATTAATATTTCGTCATTAAAATTTACACTACAAAATAATATTTAGTTTAGGTATCTCCTAAATAGAGCTGAAATTTTAAACATTTTTGATGTTGCTTAGAAGCAACATTGGGATATAATGGATTGAAGGCCAGTTGAAGGGGATTGCATAGAGGAGGCCCAATTCCATTCCATAGTTGGCTGATTTCTGTTGCCTCTTCGGTCGCTTTTTGGTCGTTTTGAAAAAATGTCCGCGACGCGGTGATGGGTGAAATACGATCCACCTTTTTCTCAACATTTTGCAGTAAGTTGTTTGTAATAGTAGGGAAGAGCATAGAAAAGTAACGAATTTGATGTATCACATCATCATTTTTATAAACTTCGGTTGATATCCTTAATTACACCTTATTTACCCGTGATACTCGGATTAATTTGTCCGGCAGCGACGCGAGTGGCGACTTGTGTAAACCCATTTAAATGCGCGGCGGCTGGCAGCGCATTAAGTGACGGACTTGAGGATCCCCTTCTGTAATATATGGGGGCCGGTTGCCATAAAAAAATTAGCTGTAGATTTTCCATGAAAGTAACACTTAGTATGTGGTTCCAATACCCATACGTCAATTAAGAATTTATTGAAAAAAATTATCGTGGAACCTGGTGAAATTAGCGCGAAATTAGCGTGGGGTTTGGTGTTTTTAATTAAGTAATTGGAAAATAAGCGCGAAACTATGGAACGCGCCCTGTCGTCGTCATTCGTTTTCATTCGCTTTGCATGCCTGCTTTTTTACGTCCAACAATGAGTTGTTGCAAGAAACACCGGAAAGAAAAATAACGTAGATATAAGATAGAATTAGCTTTAGAATTAGTTAGAGCCCAGATAGACTTTAGATGTCATTTTATTATTTAGAATTAGAACCCCGAAAAAGACGTCGATGCGACTAAGAAACAACTCAACTCAATTTAAATACCTTGTGTGCCTCAGTTTTCTGCCGAATGCGGAAGAATAATAGATGGTGTCCTGTACAAGATGATTTTTCCTGTAAACGTTCCGAAGCTTTGAAGCATATTTTTTATCACAATTAATGTAAGCTAATTAAAAGAAGCTTATGACATCACAATTAATATTAATCGATATTTTATCCACACACCGGCCTGCATCCTTTGATTAAATAAGGACGGTAATTTAATTAATATCCTTGGAATTTAACTTTCATTTTGAGCATGAAAAACGTATCAATACAAATCATTATATACAAACAAACGTATGCAAAGCAGCATATGCAAACAATATGCAAACGTATAATTCAAAACAAATGTATCAATAAAATCATTTTCTACAATACAGCAGATAATTAATAAAAAAAAGTAAATTTGACTGAGGATTAGTATAAACAGTTTTAATTGTATTATATGCGTGCATTAAGATGCATACTACGTAGCCAGGAATGACGCAAGGTGCAATACGAAGATAGTTGGAGATTTTACAGCCATAATAATCATAGATCCACTAATTTTTCCATTACGTATCTGAAAGAACTTTTTTGTTGTAAGTTTTTAATGATTCGTCTTGGACGTCAGCTTTAATCTGAAAAAAAGTCTAAAATTTTGCGCGAACTGCTCCACATGGTAGAACTCAAGAATGTCTCCAATAAATTATACGTAGTACATGGAATTTGTGGTTATCCAAGACAGTCTGGATCAATCGGAATTATACTGGTAATGAAATACAAATATATGACGGTAATTGGAAAAAGGTGACTAAATAACTTGGTTTCAATTATAAGTAAAGAGAGTAAAAGGGAAAAGGCATCATAAAAACCAATCACCTTCGCTTGATTTGGTCGCGCAAATCTCAGAGCGAGCTTATCGAAGCAAGAAGAGATATGATCCTCCCTCTACAAGGAGGTGCCGTACCCTAAAAAGAGTTCATGAGACGTTAAAGTTTGATATTGAAAGTCTCCGTTTAAGTACCAAATTGCAGTGGTTGAAAGGTGGAAGTATTACAATACGCAAAATAATACGGTATTATTACTTTATTATTATACTTAATTTTTCATGCCGACAACAAGGGAAAAAATTATTCCCATTGGCCTGGATCGTTGCAATTTTTTCATATGAGCGCACAGGTGGGAACGATTTAGCCCCCCATTGGGGATGCAGCGCAAGCAAGAGCCTGCGGGTTGCGCAGTGGCCTCAAGTAACAAAAGCAATTGGTCCCGCATGGCATATTTTTGCCGTTAATAACATTTATAATAAATAAATTATAATATTAAATTTGTAGTCCTAGGATTCCCATGGAACATACGAAATATACATTTATACAATTGAACGCCATAGTATGAAAATATAGGGTAATGTAAATAAGAAAATGATAAAAAAAATGCATTATTAAATGGTAAAAAACAAATGAGTAGGCAAAGTATGAACCAAAGTCATCAAAACGTTAGAGACTTGTAGCGGACGGCATCGCCAACGATGCCACATAAGGACGAACGACCGACTTGCGACAACAAAAATAGAGCCTATCAATACTTCAAAACCAGATTTCTTGTACGAGTGTATGTTAGCTTGTTGAACAAAACCTGATGTAAAAGGCCAATGTGTGCTGCTTTCGGTTGTATGGGAATTAATAGTAAAAAAAAAAGTCACGCATTTTTACCTTTTACATTTACGCAATTGTTATGATTATGAAACCCAAAATATATCTTTAAAAATTCTTTTATCCGAGAGTCTATCCAATTATGTGAATTGATATTATATTTATTCAAGGTTCGGGAGAAAGGTGAAATACGGCTAACCATCACAGCTTATATGCACAAAGCTACATCTTAGCACGCTCAAAAACCCGGAATTTTGTTCGCCGGAATATATTTTTAACTAAGTGAATGATTTTGTTGATATTCAATATGTCCCGTTGATGAGAGGAAAGTTCTTAGTTGGTAATACAAATGTCGTGAGAACGCACATAGGAGGGTTACACACGTAGTATCAACTTCATGAGAACGGGGTATGCTCTTCCACTCCTAGTGACAGGTTCTGCACACGTCCTTCGTGGCGCTGCTTGCCGCAAACACACTGCCTCCCCAAGTTCCTCGCAGTGCCACTGGATGAATTAATGACAAAGTTCTCCGTCCTCGGACGTCCGGCGTAATTAGATCCGACCAGCGCGGAGACTTCGCCTTGACCGTTCTAAGGTAGTCTGCTGCTGGAGTCACCGAATCATCCTCGAGTGATTTCAATTATAGTTCACGAGTTAGTGTGCCTCAATTGTTCCTTCATGGATAATATATTTATTTTGGATGCTGGCCATGCTCTTCCATTTAGTAGCGTAATACTCATTTTACAAACGTTTTTGATCTGTCAACGTGTTCACGAAATATAAATTTCACGAAAAAATTTGAAATCATGGTGAATTAATTTGGTAAAAGACGCTGGTATTATCATTGATTTATATTGAATTACATTCGTTATTAATATCGGTTATTGCATTGATTACTAATAGCATATTTCTGTGAAATATACGATTTTAACCAAAATCACCCCGAGTATGACACTTTCTTTTGTTGAAAATTAAAATTATTCAAACAAAGTTCATGTAACGGGTATTGAGTTTCCATTCAAGGTCCACGACGTGGATTAACCTTAACCTTTAGAGCAGTTATTCTCAACATGTAGAGGCATTCTATTATTCCAGAAGGCATTGAAACTGCTGTACGCATGATGCTCACCTAATTATGTTGCAGTTTTTGTTCAACTTTATTATTACGAGGGCTGTTTTTTTCAACCTCCGATGGGTCATGAACAGAAGACGAAGTGATTGATTAAAAACTAATTCATCGCTAAATATTGAGCACACTCGTGGTGCCCTTTCGACATAATCGCTTCAGCGATTGAGGAATTGGTCGTCCCTGTGGACAAGCTTAAATATCTTAGGTTTTCCCGGCGTATCAGTTGCAGAAAGGTTTCTCGGGTTTTCCACCGATTGATGCTGTCCATGTCTCCCGACGATTCGAGCAGCGACTTGCTGATCATCCTCAGGGGATCATCCAAAGATCCTAATTCCGAACTTCTTCGGAAAATCCCCTGAGGATGATCAGCAAGTCGCTGCTCAAAACGTCGGGAGACATGGACAACATCAACTGTGGAAAACCCGAGAAACATTTCTGCAAGCTTTACTATATACAGGGTGTGTCCTGAAAGTAGTAGGACTGAGTCGAGAACAAAAAATGTATTTCTCATATAGGTACATCGCTTCAAAAATCTTCAAAGTAGCCCCCTTGGGCATCGACACAACGCTGCCAGCGAGTTTTCCACGCAGCATACGCTTCCTGGAAGGCTGACTCCGGGATGTCCTTTACAGCACGCGTCACGGCCTTTTGGAGAGCTTCCACCGACCCGTGGTGACGCCCTTTCAGGGGGGTCTTGAGCTTGGGGAAGAGAAAGAAGTCCGGGGGGACGATATCCGGGCTGTAGGGTGGGATGCCACGCCGTGTTTCGCCAGGTAGTCAACGACAATGAACGCAGTGTGGGCCGGCGCATTGTCATGATGAAGGATCCACGAAGCGGCGATGGCTGGTCGGACGCCGAAGATGCGTTTTCGCAGTCTTTCCAGTACTTGCACGTAAAAAGCTGCATTAACGGTTTGCTCTGGTGGCACAAACTTACTGTGGATGATGCCTTTCGAATCGAAGAAGCACATGAGCATGGATTTTTGCTTCGATTTGGACATGCGAGCTTTTTTGGGTTTCCGCGATGTCGCTGTGTGCCATTCTGCACTTTGCCGCTTCGTTTCTGGGTCGTATTCAAACGTTGAGCGGTTGATCTGCTCATGGTACTATCCCCGTAAGCTGCCTTGATGAGTTCATGGGTCTCCTTGCCGCTTTTCTCGAGTTTAACGCAGAATTTCACTGCGTAACGCTGCTCCACTAAACGTTCCATGACGCACCGTGACGAGGTCACTTGACAGAGGTGTGGAAGAAATACGATTCACACTCCGCAAAAGCTCAGAGCCGACTGCCGCGCGTTTGTAGCGCTTTGTTAGAGTCCCTTCCACCACCTACAACCCAGAAAACTCCCGTCCGACCGTCCGCGTGTGTGGGAAAAAATCAGTCCTACTACTTTCAGGACACACCCTGTACCTTCTTCATCGAATGTTGCCGCAATGACTCCCAATGAATTAAAGCTTTGTCCTGAAGCTCATCGCCCGTTTGAAAACGCTTCCCTCCTAGCCATATGTTCATTTCAGCGTAAAGATGGAAGTCCCCCGGCACTAGGTCGGCATTGCACGGCGGGTGGTCGAAATTATGCCATTGAAATTGCTCAAGAAACAGCTGGGCTGCATCAGCGCTGAGATGACGGGCGCTGTCATGGATCAGAACACTTACATAAGTCAGCATCTCTCTTCTTTTGTTTTGAATGGGAATGAACGCATCGTTTCACACTGTTTCACCTAAACCTAGAACCTAGTGACCGCAATTTCTTAATTTGTGACAACAACAGTCTTCATTTGTATGCATAATCATTAAGAGTCCTTCTCTACCGTTTTTCGGCAAATTCCGTAAATTTTCACGCAAATACTGTGTTTTGGTTAGTCTTATAGTCCGGCTTCTGTAAAAGTATATAAACTGTGCCTATTGAGTGCCTGTACTACTTTTCATGGCATTTTCTCTCAAAGGGAAGACGGTATTGTTCACACAAAAATTAATTCGCCGCATATAACTCGCCATGCATTTATCTTTTCAGGTTCCAAAGAATGCCTCAACAAAGCCAATGTATACTGGCCGTCCTCGCTCTGGTAAGTACACGTTGCCATTACCTATTGCCTTCGATCCCTGTGTCACACAAGGAAAGGAAAGTAATCGACCCCCTTTAGTACATAATATGCATAATTGACCTCATTTCACGAATATAAAGTCAAATACGTATGTAAAGAAGAAAATGTTTACAGACGGCGCCATTCATTATCTATCGCAGAATAGGTGAATGCTCTGATCGCGTGGACTGCATAGAGGAGGCCCAATTTCATGCCATTTAAGGGTGATTTCTGTTGCCACTTCGGTACCATTTTAATCGGCTTTCATAAATGTTCGCGGCGCAGTGATGGGTGCAATGCGATCCTATTGAGGTATGTGTTGGGAAAGCACAAGAAAACGGAGAGCGCTTCAGAAATGCTTAGAGTTCTGAAGTGGGAGAGTTTACAGGAGAGGAGGAAAAGGAGCAGGCTATGTGGCATGTTTAAATTAATGAGTGGGGAAAAAGCATGGAGGGAGTTTGGAAAGGACATAGCAAAACCCAGCTTTGTTGGAAAAAATGATTACAAAGTTCAAGATTTTTTTCAAAATATTTTGTAATATGGCTTTACAAATGCCAGATAAAGCATTAAGGAGTTATGGATTTGATTGATAACATCATCATAAATGTAAATTTCAGTTGACACCTCTAATTATACCTTATTTCCCCGTGAAACTCAATTTGGAAATTTGAAACTCGGATCAATTTGTCCGTCAGCGACGGCAGTGGCGACTTCTGTGAACCCATTATAATTGCGCGGTGAGTGACAATACATTCAAAGGCCGACTTGAGGATCCCTTTTGTAATATACGTGACTCTGTCTTTGAACTCCTGTCATTGGATCAAAATAACGTACAGGCGTTTTAAATGATGCACAAAGATACGTTTTTATAAATTTCCAGCTCCACTGATGTTAGCGATAACTCTCAAAATCGTACCACCATATTACACACTCAAAATTACAACCTCAATTATGTTTTATTTATGGGAATTTTTGACCGATTTTTTGAAATTCTTGGGCAACGCAATCAGCCATTATCAGAACCAAATTTGGTGTCCATAAAGGAATTAAAGATCATCTTGTCGAAAGAGTGATCAAGGTATTAACCCCTCAAGCGTGACTTTAAATGCCCGTGGACGTTCTCTCAGCGTGTGCGACACAGCGTTTGTGTCGTCCGATTGCCATGCCTCAAGCGTGTGCGACGCACCCTATGCGTCTGAATGTTTCATTAGGTATTCCTATCTCTTAAGCTTCCATATATGTACTTTTAGTGAGTATATATGTGAGACACATCTGCCTGCTATCGTTCTGTGCCCCTGTGTGGTCTGTGTTTGCGTTCTCGTATTTTTTAGAATATTTTTTTCTAGCTGATGTCAGGAAAGAAACGCTTCCTCTAGGGTCAGCGTCTGGTGAATGCTAATGAAAGATATCCTTCCACTCAAGCTCTGGTTATGTGCTTTCTTAGCGATTGTGGGTGACGTGTCGGGATGCTGAATGCTTTCGTCTCTGGTTCATTATCATCTGCTTCTCTGCCTCATCGTTTCCTTTCTCTTTCATCGAGGCAATGATAGTGAAGGCATGGTCCGTCCAGGCATTGTCACTCAACGCCTCACGGAGCCTCGAAGACCGGCCAGCATCCCCGCATCTTGGTATCTTATTTACGACGTTTGAGGCTTAGGGTTGGGGTGTTTTCATCCCTACGCTTGCTTTGGTGATTTTTTTATTTTTTTTCGGCCTTGAATCCACTCCATATCTGTGCCCCTCTTTAGTTGACCATGGCTTCTAGCTCGCGTGAGTTGTGCGATGAGCAAGTGCTTGACGCTTTGTAAGAAGAGAGCGCAGGATGCTCAGATACTACTTTGGAAATTTCAATTGGATACTCTCTGGATTCCAGTTCCGAAGAGAGCGATGGACCTTCTCATTTTTCTGTGAATCTTCAAGAAAATAATTGGCAAGAGATCGACAGTGCTGACCCTCCTCAACCTTTTGCGTGTGAATTAGTGGGAAAACAAATATTGCCTGTTTCGTGTATAGATGATCCCTTGGCATATTTTGAGTTATTTTTTGATGATGAAATAATTTCAATTATAGTGACTGAGGCAAACCGCTACGCAGCACAGTTTCTTGCTCGTGAGAAAGAGAAAATTACGAAGCAAAAAAAATCACGCTTCCAAAAGTGGGTCCCCACAACTCTGGGGGAAATAAGGGTGTATTTAGGTTTACTGATGTTGATGGGAATAATTCAGAAACCAAGCCTCAGAATGTATTTTAGCAGAAAGCATTTATTAGAGACTCCATTTTTTCCCAATGTAATAAGTGAGCAAAGATTTTTATTGCTCACCAAATTTCTCCATTTTGTAGATAATACCGATGAGGAATTTGTAAAAAAAGATCCAAAACTGTATAAAAATTTACCAATTACTGAATATTTGAAAAATAAGTTCCAAAAAGTGTATATACCCGGTAAGGAAATCAGTGTAGATGAGTATTTGTTGTTGTGGAAAGGTAGACTGTCGTGGAAACAGTATATTCCCATGAAAGCTTCCCGGTTTGGGATAAAATTGTTTGAACTTTGTGACTCCGCAGGGTATTTATGGAATTTTATTATTTACTGTGGCTCAGGGACAAAATTGGGTTGTGAAATCACAAAGGACACAGATCTTTTTTCAACTACAGTTGTTCTAAGTTTGTGTGAGAAACTATTAGACTCTGGTAGATGTGTTTATATGGACAATTTTTACAGTAGTCCCGATCTTTTCCATAGGTTAGTTCAGAGGACAACAGATGCTGTTGGAACCGTGAAAATCACGCGTAAAGGTATGCCAGTAAACCTCAAAAAGAAACTAAAGAAAGGAGAAGTTGTTAGTGCAAAGTGTGGGGAATTGGTTGCTTTAAGTGGAAGGATAAACGCGATGTTGCATTGCTGACTACAAAGCATTCAGACCAAATGCAACCCGTAAGTCGAAAGGGCGGGCTAGAATGTGTAAACAAACCTATGTGTGTAACAGAATATAGTAAATATATGGGCGGTGTAGATTTAAAAGATCAACTTTTAGAATCGTTCCTGCTGGAAAGAAAAAGGACAAAAGTGTGGTACAAGAAATTATTCAATCACTTAGTTAATACGGCTGTGTTAAACGCGTACATTTTATACCGTAAGGCTGGTAATAACAAAGATCACCTAGCATTCAGAATGAGCTTAGTGAACAAAATAATTGCTAAGTATCACGGACAAAATTTAGAACAGCGCAAAGGACGGCCCACTGATATCGAAACGGAATGTACGCGATTGACCGGGCAGCATTTTGTTCAACAAAACCCGAAAACTGAGACATTTAAGGTTGGAAGATGAAAGTGTGTTGTGTGCACAAAAAACGGAAAGAGAAAAGAGACAAGATATAGATGCAAAAACTGCCCAGGAACACCCTCACTCTGCTTAGAACCCTGTTTTGAGCAGTATCACACACAGGTCAACTATTAGCCATCGGATAAGAGGAGCAGGAAAAAGTTAATGGGTCTGAGAATTGTAAGTACGTATTCATAATTATAAAATTTAAACAATTGTTTATATAATATTTTTTTTTGCATAGTGATAAGATTCAAAAAAATATTTTACTTCATGTCTGCACAAAATCTGAAGTGCCTCTAAATTAAAGCACCCTGGGTGGTTTAAATGCCTTCGATTAAAGCACCGTATAGGGACGGAATAGCGAGGACGCATATGCTGTGTCGCACACGCTTGAGGGGTTAAGCTCCAGAATAAATATAAAGCCAACAAGCGCGAAATACAACCAGTACCTATTTTGTGTGTTAACCAAGAGAAGTCTCATAAATTGCAAATAAGTATGCATTTACATTATTATGGATTGCATAGTATGCATTAGGAACTACCACAGCTTCGGAAAAACAACCTCCGAAAATGCATGTCATGTATGTAGTACAACTACAGTAAAAGAGGATTCTGTATAGTGAGTAATAAATATTCCGTATGATATCTAGGACATACCTTGTAAAAATAAGATAAACGGAAATCCTGAAGTCTACAAGTTATGCAGATTTAAACTGCTATTTATCTCAAGATATTTTCTAGATTTTAGCTGGAAGTATTGGAGATTTTTTCAAAATATTTGATGCTAAAAGGGTCATTACGTCTTTGACTCAGGACCACATTTTAGTCCGTGCCTCATAATCTTAATGAAACATAGGTCGAAATTCAAATACTTACCTATGAAAATTCGTACACTGCTCAAAATGTTGTTTTTACTCCTTCGCACTACATTCAGTAATCCTTTTTGGTCTACAGCCCCTATCAAGCGAAGAAGTTGGATATTTTCCTTACCTCTCACTTTGCTTCTCCCTTTCCGGCTTGCGAAGTCGACTGCTGATCTGTCAATACTCGTTCTCCTACTTTCCCTGTTGCTCTATCGGAAATCCTTCATCGCATTACAGCGCTAATTTGCCTCCTTTGCACTCCCTTCGTCATAATGGGGTTTTCCCCGATATCGGGTTGCTCTGTTTAGACAAGAGTTCACTTTGCAGTCATTCCCACCCTCCACCCGACATTTGGGCCTTGTATATCCGCCCGGGGTGCCAACTCTACTATTAGGAGGAATTGCGCCCAAGGTATTTCGTTCTTCAGCTGCAAGAAACGTTTTCTTACTTGTATGTGTACGGGAAATTTCGTAAAAAAACCTAGGAGAATACTTACGATATACGTTAGACCCTCACTTCTAAGTAGGTACTACTATTTGCTCTCCAAGTCCCTCCTTATATTTATGGTACAAAATCATTCTTTCTTGAATTGGGCTAATCGAAAGTCCTTCCCCCGATCTTTCAGGTCCTGCATTCCATCGCCATGAAAATTTCTCTCAATTATCTTCCATAAATTCCGGTAGTCTAACTTAAAGGAGTGGTATCATCGGATTCATTTGCTACGTAATGAAAAAAAAATTCGAATACATGTATATATTTTACTACTTATGGCCAAATATTAAAAAATGTATTACTTCTCGTTATCTTAAATAAACTACCTCTATAATAACGAGATACGAAATCTATGGATGAAGTAAAAAATTGGCGCATGAATGTTGGTTTTATTTGATTGAGTATTTCGACGAGTTTGTATACATTCCATGTTGTTTGGTTTTTGTGTCCATAAGTAGGTACTATAGTATACTTTATTGATTGTGTTTTTTTTTTAATTCCTCTCGATACAGAACGACTGAGGTCTTCTCGTCTTCGAGTTATTCCGCACACAGTTGAATAGCTACCTGCGGTCTTGCTGCTTAAGTGGAATAGCTTTTTTGCTTCTTCCTTCTCTCTACATGTATGTTTTTTGTATATTTCACATAGCTGGGAGAGTTAACAAAAACTAATTAAGTGGTGCTGATAGAGATATCGGTAAAAAATTAGCTAGCTGAAATAAAAATTCAATTTTCGGAAAAAATTATTGATTACATTAAGATTCTAAAATTTTAACTATGTTGAAAGTGACTTTGCTACCTACTTTTAGGTAATATAAGTCAGACGGTTAATGGAATAGCATTGCTCAACAGCCATATTTTTAACGGCATATTAGGAAGACGGTTTCTGAGAAAATATACAAATCATTCAGTTAAAACCCTCAGTTCTTTCGGCTAATAGTTATCCTAAAATTTATCTATTCGGTATTTGCCACACAAAAACGAATAGAAGGGAATGATTAATGATCATATAATGGATACTCTTCCGATTAAAAGTTGAGTGTGGACGATTTGAAAATATTATACTAAAGTATATAATATAACTAATAAATAAACTATATAAAAATATTACATTATGATAAACTCAATATGGGACCACAATTTCAACGGTTGCTCTTAGTCGTTATTTTATAATTGTTGATTCAAACTAAGACATAACACCACGGTTCCCGCTTCTTTTGCTGTGTTTTCTCGTCATGCTATCTTCATCTAGCACCCTCCTCCTTCGCGGTTGTTTCTGTAACCAAGAGATGGATTCCATTTCCGGAATATCAACGGCAGATGTCCGATTAAACAAAGCGCCTAATGCAATCAAAGCGGTGCGGCTCTAAATGGGGCGCGGCCGTTCTAATTGGTCTCCAATTTCGGCGATCCATTCATTAGCGGTCAGGGAGATCGTTTATTCTCGAATGAGAAGACAGGTGGCGTATCAACACTGGCCCTCCCAGGCGGATTTCACTCGAGTCCCATAAAACCTCGAGAAAACACTCGAATGATTTCATGGACTGTTTGCCGATGTTTAAGAGTCCATAATGCGATAGCAGAAGAGCTTACCATGCCAAGATAATCCCTATAAAGAAGGACACTGAAACCCTAAGGTCAACCTTTTGGCTGATTGGCTCCGACTGATCCTCGCTAAATAACTAAAAATATTTATCCATAGTTGAATAACGAATCATTTTCATTAATTTTCATCTGCCAAAAGGAGGAATTTTTATTTTAATACATAAGATATTGTTGTCCATCTAGATGGTTCAGTGGAATGTACTTTCAGACATGAAAAAATAATACTGGAAATCCAAAGCACCGCATGAAACAAGTAACTTTATACGTAGTCACGCGCACGGATGCAAATTTATATACACCAAAGATGAAATTCACCCGAAAAAAATCATTTGGCTTAGCCGGAATTCGAACCCGGTCTCCTGATTGGCGGGCAGGTATGGCTATAATGGTGAAACTATTGATTTCGTTGGAATACTATAACACGAGTTTTAATTTTCTTAAGAGAAGGATTTTATTTTTCCATTTTTTTGATCAAAGAAACTCTAAATTACCGTTCTATGTAATTTTTCCAAAGAACTAATCGCTGAAGCGGTTCCTAAATTCCTCAATGGTTTCAAAGCATCAGACGATATTTTTTGTAAAATTTACCATGAATTTGAAGTTTCTTTAATATATTAGTTATTAAACGTATAAAAATTTAATATTTGGCTATACATTTTGTATAACTATCTATCAGCAAATATGTCAGTAGGAGAATTAATAAGTTTGTTTTAGATAAATATTTTATGCGTGTTAAAAAATTTTAAATAATTTATTTGGAAGTTAAATTGCCTGTTTTTTTATTTCGGAGAAATTAAAACTTTTGCCAGCTTTAAATTTTCCCAGCGCAGTAAATGTCATATTTATTTTATTTATATGAAAACATATTTTGATAAATAAAGAGGCCATTGAGCGTGATGAAATCACTGTGAACGTTAAATTAAACGTGAACAAGTATCAACTCATGAGCGAATGCGATTGATTTATGATAAGATAATTATTATATTATTCCCTTTCGTAGGTTGGGAAAACAATGGTAAAGCGTGCAGGGATTCATTTGTAATACCTTTTTAATTGAAAATTCGTGATGAAAATCTGATGCCAAAGTGATTCTGAAAGTGACAGTTTCCTGGGTAACCGAAATAGTTCGTTTGATTGCTGCCGCACTTAAAAGAGAGAGGAGGCTATCTATGCATGTTTATAAAGCGGATGCTGTATAACTGTGAACAATACACCTCGTCGCGTCACTATTTCATCGATCATCATGAAAGCTGGCACATCGATGCATTTTTTAAGAGTTGATTTTTTTAACGAGTGGGTGTTTTATTCCATCTATTTTGCAGTAATCAAAGTCCTCTGTATGGCACTCTCAACACTACTTCACAGGGTTCACTCGTCGAATAGGCTTCCATTATTGGCATAGAAATGTGAACCATTTTCGTTTCATGGTCCCATTTGACTCTCATGGGGAAACGGGCCGAAATCATAGCTTTCGGTGCCTTGTACTTGTTGCATTTTGGGTGATTGGGCGGAAAGAAGGCCGTGGAAAAAAGAAATCGTTAAAGTAATCCCCATCTTAACACCTGTTGACACGCTCAAAGAGAAGACATAAAAATCCTACATGGCCATGAAATCCAAGTTCCAAGTTTTCCAATTCTCTGGGTAATATCATTCCCGAGCAACGCCAGGTGGCCTGTTAGCCTGGTATAAATGTCTATCTCTATAATTAATTTTTACGACTGCAGCACCCAAGGAATAATCGTAATCTGATGTATCTTCTCTTAACACTCTTAGCACATAAGATGATGAAGGTGTTCTCGATTACAACTAACGAAAAGGCGATAGTTAGCTAATGTCCACTCTCCTTCAAGCAATGGTCTCGTAATCCCTTGACAATCAGAACGGTCGGACAATAGTGAGCTGGCCATAGAATGTGTGTTTATGTGCGTCGCCTCAGACGAGCTGACTCTCATGGCAGTTACCCTTTCCCTCGGCTTAGTTTTCCAACTTTACTTCCACTGATTCGGTTTCCAAGCGAGCGTGCTGCGGTCCTGGTGGCCATTTGGGGTACTAAAGACGCTCGGAGTTGGCGAGCGAGGCGGAAGACAAGAGAAGGGCGCCGGGCGTTGGGTGGGATTCGTTAGCGGAAGACCATTAACCGCAGCTCGGAGCGTTAATTCCGAAAGGGTCGTTATAAAGTTTTCGTTTGTCAAATTGGTGCGATAAAGCGTGAGGAAAGGGAGAAGGAGTGGAGTTATTATAATGCAAATTCGTGGCTGTCCCTCTCTTTTGATTGAAAGCACTGCGGAAGTTTATGGATACCTTCCGGCTTTTCTCTTCCAAACTCATCAGGATGAAAGCTGGATTTGCAATGATCCTCTGACATCAGCGTTTGCGTCACAGGAAATGCTCGACTCCAAATTAACTCTATCAGATGCAAAGTAACATGACATGCTTACTTGTATATTTCATGAGTTACCGTAATCACGGCAAACTTGAGTTCGAATATCATTCATAAATTTTTAGTGTACCCTCCTTTTTAATCTGTAACCTTCAATAGTTTAAATTACTGCCAACTTCTGTCATAAACTCCAAATTCATATTTTTTATTTATTGAAATGTATTTATTTTAATTTATACCGTTTCCGAAATATTGATTAAATAAATATTTTATGAAGAAACAGAACCGCACTTTTGGCTTTAAGTAACTTCAGTCCACTGGAGATTTTCCTGTTCTACCCTATTCACAGCCAGTCAACGCCTAGAAAACGACTTTATTTCAAGAAAACATTCAAAATCTCATAGAAATATTGAGAATGTTTCTGAAAATATTTCTTAGGCAAAATTTTTCAAGTTTTAGTTTACAACGACTCAAAATTTTAAGTAGGATAGAAAATCTTGAACGGTTTCTCATAGAAACCTTTCAATTAACGCTGGCACACTCAGGTGCAGTCGTCCCGCTTTCCACGAACAACTCATCGCTCGCACAGTCACTGTCACATCTCCCTTCATGGTGACTCCTAGTGACCCAGAATCTTGTACTAGATCTTTAGCAATTGAAATGGTTTACAAAACAAACGACAAAATATTCATTTTTCCGTCTTATCTCGTTCCGCGCGTACCCACTACCATCACGGGTCCTGTATTAAACAAACATTCCCCTCCAATTACACACCGCGATCCTACATTCTCTCCCAAATATCTAACCATCTAACCAGGAAACTGCTGAATAAAATACATTTTGATTGACCAGTTTCTTTGAACGACTTGCTAATACCTTGAACAATATGGTATGAAACACTTAAAAGAGCCATCGGTACCGTTTTCCTTGTAGCAATAATATTTTTATGCAGATTTTTTCGCGGTAATAATAAAATATAATATAAGCAGCCCAAATAACAATAATTGGGAAAAACCTCGTAGTATTCCTGTAAGGGCATACTCCTAAACAGGCATACTATTGTCAGATAGATGACTATCGAAATTCGGATGTTCAGGCCTGTACGTCTCGGAAGCTACACTAAGAATGGAAGTCATTCGAATATCGCCCGATCCCTCTTTAACCCTCATATGGATTTGCTGCGCCTTAGCGGCGCTCGTGGTTTTATAAGTGGTGTAAATTTTTTCCATTCCAATGAATCATTTTGAAATTTTCAGTAGTCTATTTTTTCTGCTTTCTTCGTCTACATATAAAATTTTGTTGGCGTATTATTGATAGTTTACATTTTATTGGCCTCTAATGGAAAAAGTTACGTCGTTGGATTTTCGGCGCCGCTGCGGCGCTCGGTATTTCCTCGTCGCTACGTCGTTGACTGCACTCTCAATGTTAATGTCAAAGCATTTATGTTTCGTATGAAATGCTATAATATATTTATAATCATATTATTTATATTTCTAAAAATTATAAACAAAATGAAATTGTTAAACAAAAGGAAAATATACCATACCAATTTTGCCTTCTATTTTAGCTAAGAATCAAAATATTTGCCTCGTTATGATATTCATTGACAAAATTTCATCTTTTTACAAGAATTATTCATAAAAACTCATGGTTAGTCAAATTTATTTTTTCATGGGCCTCCGACTTAGTGTTGCTTGGGCCGAGAATTTCCTCATCGCTACGTCAGGGTCTGCACTCTCAACGCTAATGTCAAAGCAATTATGCTTCATATGAAATGGTATAATTTATAAATAATCCTATTATTTAATTTTTTAACTTATAAACCAAGTGAAATTGTTTAACAAAAGGAAAATATTACAATACCAACTGTGCTTTCTCTTTTATCTAAGAATCATTATGCTTGCTTCGTTATAATTTTCATTGACAAAACTTCATCTTTTCGCAAGAATTATTCATAGAAACTCATGGCTAGCCAGGTTTTCCTTGTTTTTTCCGTGGCTTCCGACTTAGTTTTGCTTGGGCACCTTCTCCGCTCCGCGTCCACGTATCTGCCGTGGTGATAGTCACCTTTGGGTAAATCCTAGGGTGACTCTGTTTAGAATTACTCCAAGCAGCAATTCGAAGAAAAATTTAACACAATGCATTATCCGAATTCGTAGAATAATGCTTCCTCACCGTTGTGTGAATATTTCTCGCTGAATGAGTAACTGTAACTTGCGATAAGATTCAGAAGTTTCACCGACTACCGTGAAGAAAACATCGCACAGTTATTGTTATATGTCTTGTACCTTTCATTCGAAAAAAATCCCTTTGCGGCTACGATAGTCTATACAAAATTTCTGGCGTTTATATAGTTACTGATGACGTGACAATTTACCATTTGGGGTGAAATCAAGATAACTGCCCAACTAATTGTGCGATAGAAAATTATTTCTCTTTCCTGATGATGAGTTTACTTTACATGGTAAAAATCGTTTCATTATGAATTGGTGAAAAGACAATTTACCGTGAGGTGAAAATTTGTGAACATATTTCTCGTTTCTTTGTGTACTGAAAAGCACAGATGTTTTATGCATTGGTGGTGTTACTAACGTAAAGGGGTGAGGAGAAGAAAGGAGAAGGAATGCCAGGAGGTTGTTTTGAGGTGAAGGGGTGGTCGTGTGTCGACTGCCAAGGATCGGGGAATACCCAGATCGTTAGGACAGGTAGGAGTAGAAAATCCTTATCGCGAAAAAGGTTGGGAGTGCAAGGAGGCATTTAGATACAAAAGGCTGTTTTTTCATCATTCTTCCAACGCTGCATGAAGGACAGGGAACAAAAGCCTTGTCAAAACGCCCCACGGTGGCCCTCCCTTCATTCCAAGAAGGTCCAGCTTGGTGGGTCATTAGGGTGGAGAGAAGTTCAATCAAGTTTTGTGGTAGGGGGGAAGAAGGTGGTTAATGACAAATAAGGGAGCTTAGTGGGAAGGTATGGACAGTCTCAATGTTTGGGTCAGTGAAACGCTAAGAAAGGAAACCTAAAGAAAATGTGAGGGAAGTCCTTCCAAAGTGAGGGTATTTTTGTCACCCCAGAGCATTCTTTCATCAGTTTCTCACGCAGAGCTGGACGAAAGAAAAAAGGCAGCTGCTCCTTCTCCCCTACCACCAATAACACATACTTCTAAGAATTTTTCTTTGGATTTCCCACCAATCCAGGAGTAAAGCCTAATCTGATGCACTCCCACGCTAAACATTTACCCGTCCATATGTAAGGAAACCTTTCCCTTGGGCTAAACGTCCCCAGTGGTGGAATAGGGCTCCGTGGTAAGAAAAGAGTACCGACTCTTCTAGCTCCAACTCCAAAGCAGCGTTGGGTTCTTTGACTTGCCGCTTATTATCCCATATTATTTATATTTCAAAACCCATAAGACTTGATTTTTTTAATTGCAGGACATAAACTCCTAGAATATTCGTAAGATTTGTCTTGATCGCCAGAATCTTGTAAAAATCACGAAAGTAACACTCGTCTCTTCTCACTTGACCTACAGCTGTTCCATTATTAACGTTTAATAACTTATCCTTCTGTATACACTGCAAAGATATAACATATGGGTGGACACAGTGAAGCAAAATTATGTCATATGGGCATTAACGAATTTTATTCGGTCATCATTTTTAGCATTTAGATATATAAATTCTAAACAATATAAACATTAAAAAGCGGAGTTTGTAGAGCTCTGCATATCAGAAAAATATTTCAAACAACAATTACACACGAGATTAAAACTTTCACTCGAAAATAACAAACAAAGGGAACTGAAATGAAGAGCATTACGGCAAGAAATGGAAAAGAATGCAGCGTTCAAGATTTTTTGTTATAACTTAAACAATAAGGGTTTAAATCTAGCAAAATACGGTAAGGAATACAGATAATAGATGTATTTACCATTATCAAACAGAAAATATGTGAATTCAGGCTAACTTTGAAAGATAATAGCAAAAAATGACGCGGCGCCGCAGCGGCGCCGTAAATCCAACGACGTAACTAATTTTGTAAATCCATATGAGGGTTAAAGGAAGACCGTCGTGGATTGTGAAGGGAGTCGTCGGTACGGAAATCTCGTCTCGCAGTCCACTGACGAGGAAAAGTCATCGCTGCTGCGAAGGAAGAGGAAACGGGGATGTTGGCTCCAATGTTCCGCTTCTATTGGCTGTCTCGTTACGGGCTTATTGTTGGCTAGGGCGAATGGAGTGCCCGACTTTGGAATTATTTTAAGATATTGAGAATAATGTAACTGTTAGCTAGGGATTGATTTGATAAGCAATTTAAATATTTATAATTTTTTGTGACAGTGATTTCTATTTTGTTATTATTGTGCACTGATTTTTATGTTTTAGTAGTAATGAACACTTTTCTGTACATAACTTGCCTTGGTACTTAGATATTTTTGTTTGTCTGCGCAGCCATAGCATTTGTTGAAAGTGAAAGTTAAGATTTTTTGAATATTGGGAACAAATTTCACAGTAATGAGGTTATCATTCGATGTGAAACGCATTTGAAAAACTTAATCCGCCTTATTTACAGAATCTTAAATTTTTAAACGGAAACAGTTCATAGTTGCCTCGAGTGACAATATTATAAGCATACACAGTCTGAGCTATAAAATCTGGTATTTTCCAGTCGTGCACAATTCGTAACCCAATATTATTAAACAAAAAAAATTTCGCAAATGATAAGGTCAATAAACCTCTCATTCCTTGTAGGATATTTACTTTAAGGTTAAAAAAATATGGTTCAGAGAATGTGGATCATTCAATCCTATCTTTTCAATTGATATTTTTTCCTGCTCTTTCAGCTATCTGTTCTCTTCTTGAGTAACTAACGTAGTTTGACTTCAATTACAGCATTTATTTGCTAATAACTTAAAATTCACCCTTTTTGGTTACATGCCTATACGTTTTTATTTTATAGACTCTTTTTGGTATAGTTAAAAATATTCATACCAGCATTTTGTCCGAATTAAAAATATATTCTAGATGTTGATTTATATTTTTCCAAGCTGAGACAAGTATCTCTTTAATAGCCTGTATAAAAATTCAGATATTCAAATTCAATTTTGATTATTTTGCAAAATTATTTTCGGTTCCTACACCAAACACATTAAAACTCGAATCGAATTACAGTTTCATGCCTTAGTGTTCATACTCTTCCTCTCTTTCGTCAACATAATGGAAAAAAATGACTTGGAAATACTTGAGCGTCGAGTAAATTTCTTCATTTCATCTGTCCAACACCGCGCTCCACACCCCTTAATTTAATGGAAAAGTTCCCAGTTGCCTTGCATTGCAACATCAAACCTTACACAGTATGAGCTGTAAAATTTGGTATTTCCCAGACCGGACAAAATTATTGAAGCATAATGTCTTGAATTTAGGTATCTCGCGAGCTTTAAATACCTTGAATGTTTATTAGTGCATAGTTTTCAGGATCTCGCTCTGAACTAAAATCTGCCGTTTCATTGACGCCACTAGCCACCGTAGAAATATTTATGACCTTTCATTAATTTACGCTGACTTTGATGGTGGACACCGATCGTCTGATATAACTCTCATGCCTTTCCCTTAGGAATCGCTCCCGCAAAGATTGTAGTAATTATAACGACCTAAATTCTATTTTTCTCTCATCCGGAGGTCACTATTTTATCAAAAGTCCCATCTTTTGCAACACGATTTCGTCTGCCTACCCTTTCCTGGATCTATCTAAGCCCTTCTGAGCATTCAGTTTCGGAAAGCCTTTTGAACCAAAATCTCAATTTTTAAAATACTTTTTTCGTAATATACATTTGTTAACGCTGCAGATTTTAAGCTTAACATTGAAATATAAATGTGTAAATCGGCTGTTTGTGAATAATTAAATAATTAAAATAAATTATAAGTCTGAGCATGAATGCCTTTAAGAGCTGCTAGTGGTCGCATTCCATTGCGTAGTCATTTTTAGAATCGGAGTATTGATGTTTCTCTCTTCTGGAAATATTTCTTAGGAAGGAGAAAGTTAAAAGAAGCATAATCTCTGGAATTCTCTCCCACTCAGGTCTAAAATGGATATAAAGGAGATAACCCTCGAGTGAGACAATACATTATATAATCAGCTCCGCAGGGGTGGTAGGACTTTGTGTAGCCAATGAAGCGGATGAGGCAATAGAGCGTGAATGTTCAAAAATTCTCTTCGGAATGGAAATTGCAGAGAAAGGGTCTCAAAAGAGCCAGGAGACGACAGCGGCTTGGTTCTTCCTTTTGACGAAAGATGTCGCCTCATTTGCTGCCCGTTCACTTGACACCATTACCACGAGGAATCCAGCCGTGCGTTCGTTATTCAAGGAGCGGTTCTCCAGCAGGAGCGAAGTTAAAGGAAAGGGGGCGAATAATGACCCCAAGACAGTACGATCCGAAACAAAAACTTTTTGCAGGTGTCGTTAAAAATAAGTGTTGTCATCATAGATGAATTCGATTGAGGTCAAACAGCAAAATTGGAGTACATAAAACGCGGATCATGGTATTATTTTATTTATAATTAATTAATACGGGTATGAAATGAAATAACGACTAATTGACATCATTAGGACACCTTTTTCGTTCAAAAATTTAAAATTGACTTAAACTAGACGATTAATTAGCTAATAACTCAATTACTAGTACTTTGATGGGCCTACATTTTATTTTTACCGTGTGTATTATAATATAACGAAAATTTCTTACGTTTTTGTTCAAAATAATACGTGAATTCTATCAGTACTCAACATATCTCATGTGCTTTGGCAAGTATTGCCATAGAAGCACTTGTGGAATGGGTATTTTCAAAAGTAATTTCCTTGAATTGCAGCACCAGTTGTTTATTTTTATGGCCTTTAATTTAACAATGCACGGTTAAAAAAGGATATTTTGCAGGTTTATTGACATTAACAAATACTTCTCTTATCGGACCTACCGTCATAAAGAGGCCAATATGACTATCACGCAGAGCAGCGTTCCTCTCCGACGAATCTCTCGACAAGTGGCACGCTATGCGGGGCAATAGCAGCCACCGACCAAACTGAGGGCCTCATTTCATCATAGAGATTGCTTCAGTCCCTCTACCCCAGGACACCATTTTGATGAACCCTAGTCAGATTAGTACTTGATTTGTATGGAGCTCACGTTCTCTCCAAAGACCTCAATCTAGGGACAAGGAGTTGGTCCTAGCACGGAGACTGAGAAAGAGATTATTTTCTCTTAAAGGTCGTTGGGAACTTGCTGATATGCGTACCTATCCAACCCTGCTATACGTTGAAAAATTCTGTCAACCGAGTTTGAAGAGGCCTCAAAGACCGCTCGATCAATTTTTAAAACAAACTGGGAACACAATTTAAATATATTTCATTTTTGCATTGATAAATGGCGTTCAAGCTATTTGATGTTGGCAACCTTTTCATTGTTCAGTCATAAACGGAGTTTTAGTGGATTTTTTAAATGAATTTTTGATATCTCGATCCATGTTGTTGCTGCACAACCAAAGACGCGATGAATCCGTAAGGAAATAAGAGAAATGCGCAGAATTTCGTTTTTAAGCGCATGATGAAATATTTATCGGTATAAAAATAGTTATTATACCATAAGTGAACGCAAAAATTAAAGATTTAATAAGATGTAATTTGTTCAAAAGTTTACGCTGTGCCTTCGAGGTATTGATCTTCAAACTCGAGTTACTTAATGAACTGAATAGTTGAGGCATTAAATTTGTAGAAATTCATTATGAGGTTAGGAAAATAAGAACTTTGCTTTTCTACAAAGATACTTATATTATTTTTTTTCTTTCCTTTTCTTGACCTTGTTTAATATATAATATAGTATTTCTTGGAGTTTAGGTCATTTATAAAGTAAGTTTCAGCCAACGTTTCGATTTATTTTTTAAATCATCTTCAGGGCTATGGAAGAAAAAGTGTGAACAATATAAAATCTAGGTTACCATTAATTTTGATGTCAAAATTTTTTGTATGTTCCATTCTGTTCTTATATATATGTGTTTATATATATATTCAATGTTTTGTAGAAATGGGATGCAACGTAGTACATAATATGAGGTTCAAATCACAGACACTAAACGTAGACACAAAACACTCACACGAAAAATAGAAACACTCACAAGAAAAATATAACTGAAGACTTTCGTAGTTGTAGCTACGAAAGTCTTCAGTTATATTTTTATATTGTGTATATATATATATATATATATATATACACAATGTTTTGGAAAATATGATATGCACGTGGCACGTAATATAAATAGTTCAAGTTAATAACGAAAAACACAGAGACACAAAAAAGAAACACTCACATTGAAAAAATAAACTCGTCGAAGCTATCGAAGCACTTCAGGCTTCTTCGTCAGCTGAAGAATGAATGGTGAGGAAAGGAGAGGGTTGGAAAAGGGAAAAGAGGGGTAAGGGGAGAGGTGTATGGGGAGGGGGAGTTAGGAATAGGGGTTAGGATGCAACGTTCAGACCCGGAGAGCTATTGGCTTGAAAGTGCCAAATGCACGCCAATTCGAGGGTGTGGAGGTTGAGGGCGGAGTCGGTGGGAGGGAGGGAGGCAATAATGGATACTTTGTAGCAATGATTGAAAATGGAATCATGTGAAAGACAATGTGTAGGAACTGGTAGAGAGGAGTGGGGGGAAGATGGACAACAGGAGGCGCGATGATTGTTAATTCTGAGATTGAGAGGGGTAGTGCATAGGCCAATATAGAAAGCAGGGCAGAAATTACAATGAAGAAGGTAGATGATGTTGGTGGAAGTACAAGTAGTGGAGGGGAAAATCGGTAGGCATTTAAGCTTGGGGAGAAAAGAGGCAGGGGGTGGAGAGAATATCTTGCAGGTTTTACACCTGGGACGATTGCAAGGTGAGGGTGTGGAGATAGTGACTGACTGTGACTTTTGGAGAGGGCGGGTGGCTTTAAATATGGTGTTTAAATTCGGTGGTCTCTTAAATGTTATCCGAGGAGTGGACGGGAAAATCTGAGAGGTGGACTTGTGTTTGGAAAGGATGGGGTACAGGTCCTTCAATAAGTTTTGTAGCAAATGAGCACCAGGGAAGTAGGTTGTGAGCAGAGAAGGAGAGCAATGTTTGTCTGCGCGGGGTTTATTGTGAATAGCCGGTTTTTTTCTTATTTTGTTCAACAAGAGTTTTTCGGGGTAGCCGCGGTGAAGAAGAGAGGTGTGGAGTTTGGAGAGGAATTTTTGAAGGTCTTCGGGGTTATTACAGATTCTGTGTCCCCGGACAGAGAGGGAATAAGGGATGGAACGTTTGGTGTGTGGTGGATGGCAACTGCTGTAGTGAAGGTATTGTTGTTTGTTGGTAGCTTTGATGTGAACCGATGTTTTGAATTTGTTATTATCTGAAAGGTGTATGTCCACATCTAGGAAGGTGATATTGGTTTTGGAGATGGAAGAGGTGAAAGAGACTGAGGCAGAAGCGTTAAGTGAAGAAACAAAGGTATTGAGAGAGTCGATGTCATGAGGCCAGAGAATGAAAATGTCATCTATGTATCTGAGCCAAAGAAGAGGTTTTAGAGGGTAATCAGTGAGGAAATTTTCTTCTCCTGTTTGAAGAAAATTTCCTCACTGATTACCCTCTAAAACCTCTTCTTTGGCTCAGATACATAGATGACATTTTCATTCTCTGGCCTCATGACATCGACTCTCTCAATACCTTTGTTTCTTCACTTAACGCTTCTGCCTCAGTCTCTTTCACCTCTTCCATCTCCAAAACCAATATCACCTTCCTAGATGTGGACATACACCTTTCAGATAATAACAAATTCAAAACATCGGTTCACATCAAAGCTACCAACAAACAACAATACCTTCACTACAGCAGTTGCCATCCACCACACACCAAACGTTCCATCCCTTATTCCCTCTCTGTCCGGGGACACAGAATCTGTAATAACCCCGAAGACCTTCAAAAATTCCTCTCCAAACTCCACACCTCTCTTCTTCACCGCGGCTACCCCGAAAAACTCTTGTTGAACAAAATAAGAAAAAAACCGGCTATTCACAATAAACCCCGCGCAGACAAACATTGCTCTCCTTCTCTGCTCACAACCTACTTCCCTGGTGCTCATTTGCTACAAAACTTATTGAAGGACCTGTACCCCATCCTTTCCAAACACAAGTCCACCTCTCAGATTTTCCCGTCCACTCCTCGGATAACATTTAAGAGACCACCGAATTTAAACACCATATTTAAAGCCACCCGCCCTCTCCAAAAGTCACAGTCAGTCACTATCTCCACACCCTCACCTTGCAATCGTCCCAGGTGTAAAACCTGCAAGATATTCTCTCCACCCCCTGCCTCTTTTCTCCCCAAGCTTAAATGCCTACCGATTTTCCCCTCCACTACTTGTACTTCCACCAACATCATCTACCTTCTTCATTGTAATTTCTGCCCTGCTTTCTATATTGGCCTATGCACTACCCCTCTCAATCTCAGAATTAACAATCATCGCGCCTCCTGTTGTCCATCTTCCCCCCCCTCCTCTCTACCAGTTCCTACACATTGTCTTTCACATGATTCCATTTTCAATCATTGCTACAAAGTATCCATTATTGCCTCCCTCCCTCCCACCGACTCCGCCCTCAACCTCCACACCCTCGAATTGGCGTGCATTTGGCACTTTCAAGCCAATAGCTCTCCGGGTCTGAACGTTGCATCCTAACCCCTATTCCTAACTCCCCCTCCCCATACACCTCTCCCCTTACCCCTCTTTTCCCTTTTCCAACCCTCTCCTTTCCTCACCATTCATTCTTCAGCTGACGAAGAAGCCTGAAGTGCTTCGATAGCTTCGACGAGTTTATTTTTTCAATGTGAGTGTTTCTTTTTTGTATCTCTGTGTTTATCGTTATTAACTTGAACTATTTATATATATATATATATATATATATATATATATATATATATATATATATATATATATATAAATAGTTCAAGTTATATATATATATATATATATATATATACTACTTCATTCATTCACACGACGCCTTAAGCGTAAACATACAAATAAATTCACAGGTAAGGAAAGAAAGGGATAGGAACATGGAATAGAAAAAGGACAAGGACAACGGTGCTGTGGTAGGTGGAAAAAAGCCAGAAATCAGAGGGTAAAAATGCGGCCTGACTGGGACTCGAACCCAGAACCTCCTGGTTGCCGGCCAGGTGCTCTACCAGTTGCGCTACTATTCCATGTTCCTATCCCTTTCTTTCCTTACCTGTGAATTTATATATATATATATATATATATATATATGTATATATATATTTTATTATATCGTATAAAAAACCCGATTGTACCTTTTTTATGTGTAAATATTGTGTATATTTTTATTCTCTGTATTTTATATTGTTCACACTTTTTCTTACATAGCCCTGAAGATGATTTAAAAA
Source organism: Ischnura elegans (assembly GCF_921293095.1). Taxonomy (NCBI): domain Eukaryota; kingdom Metazoa; phylum Arthropoda; class Insecta; order Odonata; family Coenagrionidae; genus Ischnura; species Ischnura elegans. Next base: position 97,542,859 of record NC_060253.1, read on the forward strand.
ATAAATCGAAACGTTGGCTGAAACTTATTTTATAAATGACCTAAACTCCAAGATATACTATATTAGATACTTATATTGTCATCAACTAGTTTTGATATACCTCATCATTCTCAAGACTAGTGGTACAGGATGAATTCTTATCGGGCTCTTGTCAGTCTGGTTAATTCTTTCGTACAAGCCGACGTTTCAAGAGACGACTTGTCTCCCATCTTCATGGCCGTGTTACTCTTGTGAATCCAATTACTCACTGAACCGATACGACCGTTTACCGAGGACAACAATACGGCTCAGGTGTCGTCCGATTGGCTGTAGGTCTTCTGAAATTCTTCTTGTTCTTCCCTTATGTTTTTTATACAGCTGATTACAGGTTTTTATGAATTGCTAAGATGGAAGATGGTGTCCCGATTCAAATTTTTGGGATGGAGGCGGATCTCTATTGCTTCCTTAAATATTTTGCATAATATAATGCCAAGCATAATATAAAACCAAGTAAGAAAGTCTCCTGTACCAAAAGTCTTGAAAATGAGACAGTGTTCGAAACTAGCTGACGATAATTAATATAAGTGCGTTTGTAAGAAAGCAAAGTTGTTATTTTCCTAACATTCGGGTTACTTATTTACGAAGCGGATGCTGGAACTCACAATAGCTCGTATTTACACTGCGGAATTAAGTTCTCACTTCTACATCTACATAAGACCCTACGATCCACCTCTGGGGTGTTTGGCAGGGGGTGATTAATCACCAACACTTCCGCGTAGGTCACTGACTGGCCCCATGCAGTCCCCGTAAAAATTCGAGATAGATTATTTTGAAGTATTGGGCCTCGATTACTACTTGATAGGCAATAATAAAAAAGAAATTAGAATGTAATATAATTTATTTCCACCTTTCCTCGGTGAACTCATCATTATTCATCTTATCACTCGGCTTCGCATAAAAGAGTAACGGGTTTTTGACGCTCGGAATTCGTAACCCTTTTTTTAATGCGTAGTTTTCCGCGGCGTTTTCTAGATGATATCTCCATGCTTCTGGGTTTCACCGCGTGGATTTTATTAGCGACGACAGTTTCTCCGGTATTCCAACCGGCGTCTTCAGGTCCTGAATTCAACCCTGATAAGGTCATCGACCTGAAGGCGCCGGTTGGAATACCGGAGAAACTATCGTCGCAAATATAATCCACGCGGCGAAACCCAGAAACATGGAGACATCACCATTTTTTTAACTTGACCACGCCTAGAAATCCTCCATGTATGGATATGATGGTCCCAACTGTAAAAGTATGGATTCATTAAAAATACATATCGACCATAATAGTCGGCCTCGGTGGCCGCGGGGATAAGTACTCGCCTACGATACCAAAGGTCGCGTGTTCGAGTCCCGCCTGGATAGGTTTCCCCTTCCAGGACATCGGTGTGTGTGTGTGTGTGTGATCGTCTTTTGTTGATTGTTTAAACTTCCGATGTAAAGGCCATGTTGCGCTGTTTTCGGGGGTAATTGAGATAAATATCCAGGAGAAGTAGTTTTAAATGACATTTAGCCGGGGAAATCCCCATGGCCCTTTACTGACGGATTTGATTGGAACGCTTTTATATCACCATCACGCCAGGCACCAAGTGGTGCTATTTCCCCGTTCCCGTAATTGCACGCTAGGCGTTTTACGGTTAAAGGAATGTGCGATTAAAATCGTGCCTACGGAAGCACCTAACTGTTGTTACTTCACTGAACATTAGAAGTGCATCGAGGGGTAAAAGTGACCGTAATGATCCATTTTCACTTTTTTCACGAATATTTGTCAAATCAACGGAATGACGTGTTTTTTATTTTAATTATATAACACGCATTTCAATCACACGAAGTTTTATTCTCGTTTGGCCACTAAATCTTTTTATTTGCAATGGTCTTGCTTTCGCTGTGGAAAGGGGTTATTTCGACCCTTCACGTAATTTCGCTATTCCAGGCTAGAATTTAATGTCTCCTTCCAACTCCATTTTCCACTCGAAGCGTTTGTCACATGAAGGAAGAGTGACAGAACGTGTAGTAGAAAGGGAAAGGTGCCACTACGTCTGGAAAACTGCTTGGTAGAGTTGCCGGACAGTCGCTATAAAATTCACTTTCACAATGTTGTTTCACACAGTAGTCCCAAATCGTAAAAAAAAGGTATTCCAAATTATTAACGTCGTTATTTACCCAAATTACCAAAAAATGGCTGTTTCCTTATTTACTGATTTTTATCGCTTGAATCCAATTTTGGAATTATTTTTTTGTTATCTCTTCATATTAACACTTTTGAGCTAATATTATTCAAAATATTTTTTTAAAATCAATATTGTAGTCATAGCGATTGCCGATTGTGTGCGGATAACTTAATGCAGTATAATTTTAAGTGAAGATAAGTAAATTGCAGTTAGAAGCCATTCACTTGAAAGTGATCGGAATCGAACCTGCGACCATCAGCATAGTCGGAGAGCTGCCAGAATCGGAAATAATACAGCACATTTACTGATACATTTTCTTCCTTAAATTAGAACAATTAGTTATAATGAAATAAATTGACTGAAATAAATTATATTGGGGTGAATGATGTTTACAGTAAAATTAAAACACTTTCATTTTGTTACAAAAATGATTTCAATTGGAATCGTCATCCGATGTCACCGTATCTGATTATTTGTCGCTCGGCGAATCACTTAAAACGTCGCGGCGAAATGCTGCTCACTCCTTTGATAAGTAGTGGGGTTATTGATAGTTCGGCCAAAGGCTAAGAACGACTGTTGCGGATCTAATATTCTCATTACTTTCTGTAAAGAGCGTTGGATTGGGACAGATCTCCCGATATAAATAGAGGCGAGATAAAGTAGAGTGATCCGTTTCTAGGAAACCAACGGAATGTAGCCACATATAACAATAGCCTGTTGCTTTCGAGATTTACAAAATATACGAATGCTAGGTTGAAATAATTCACGTCATGGCATCGAATCAACGTGATGAAATGTAAAAATAATATAATTTTTTAATGTCACTAAGCTAGTTGCTAACAGCTTCCGGGTGCAGCTGCGTGTTGCGCTTTGTCGTGCAAGCTTTCGCGTCCATTACAGGGCGCACCATCAGGCGATGAATGCCTTTTCGTCGCCTGATGATGCGCCCTGTAACGGACGCGAAAGCATGCACGACAAAGCGCAACACGCAGCTGCACCCGGAAGCTGTTAGCAACTAGCTTAGTGACATTAAAAAATTATATTATTTTTACATTTCATCACGTTGATTCGATGCCATGACGTGAATTATTTCAACCTAGCATTCGTATATTTTGTAAATCTCGAAAGCAACAGGCTATTGTTATATGTGGCTACATTCCGTTGGTTTCCTAGAAACGGATCACTCTACTTCATCTCGCCTCTATTTATATCGGGAGATCTATCCCAATCCAACGCTCTTTACAGAAAGTAATGAGAATATTAGATCCGCAACAGTCGTTCTTAGCCTTTGGCCGAACTATCAATAACCCCACTACTTATCAAAGGAGTGAGCAGCATTTCGCCGCGACTGTTAAACCTACGTTCGAAAAAATATGCGAAAACCTACGTTCAAAGTCATTAAGCTAGATTGAATGCTGTTCACTAAATGGCTCCTCTCCTCAGTTGAATTGCTCCATTTTTGTCTTTTATAATTTATCTTCACTATCCCACAGAAAATTTTATTTACGCATTTTGATATAAAAATTACATGTCTTCTTGCCTTAAAATTTAACTGTTTTCAGTGCCTCACTTCCTCTCTTGAAAAGCTTCTTTAATTATTTACGAAGGGAAACATATCTCATCGTTTATCCTCGCATTTTCATCATAATACCATAATTTAAGCAAAATCGAAAGTCAATGCAAGGGATAAAAGAAAAATGTCATCATTGCCGATTTTATGCCCTGCCATGGGTAAAAAAAATCAAGCACTTTTCGTCCTAAATCTGATAATTCATACATACAGCAGCAAAAACAACTTACAAAAGAGTGAAAAAAAGTTTGAAAAATACTGATCATGCAGCGCTTAACAATATAACGCTTCTAGTGTTACATACATATTGGGAAATTAAAAGCGTTGTAGGTGATAGAAATAAAATAGAACGGTTCATTTTTATGTGTAGAACTTTTCGTATCCCTCACATATGAATCATAACCTAAAAGAAATTTGTTCTCTCAGCTTGGGTGTGATGCATGACCGGTAAACGATTTCTTCTATAGGCTGCTAATATGTCGCTACTTTTCAATCACCAATTTTAATCTTAACTTCGCCAAAAAAGCCCATTTACTGTAGGAGAATCTGATAATCAACATCGTAGGACAATCAGAAACCTCCATGCCCTGGTTAGGGACAACCTTCCTGGGAGGGACTCGAACCCGCGATCTTTGGTTTCGCAGGCGAGGACTCTACCCCGCCGCCACACAAACCGACTAAAATTTTATGTACCAAGTGATTAATTTTTTACGGAGAGAAAATTCCACATTAATTAACCCTCCGTTAGTCGCGTCACAACGCTATTGGTCGCGCGGCATCTCACAGACGCCATTTTGGAATGGTTAAATAAAATGCACTAAGCAAGAAATAGATGTTTCAACTTGCTGAGAAAAGTGAGGCCTAGTTTATTAGACGGCCGGGCGAGTGTCACTACTGAGCGCTGAAGCCCCAAACTCGCTGCCTGGCACCCCCAGCAAGTGAACTTCAATGGGAACCGTTGATCCATTGAGTTTATATACTATACAGTATTTATGTGTTGATCCTTGTACTGCTGAAATTGCCGTGACTTCATCTCCTTGGCTCTACAAATACTTAAACGTCAGTCGCGTCACATTTTGGAACGCTGTTGGTCGAGCGGCGTCTCACAGACATCATTTTCGAATGGTTAAACAAAATGCATTAAGGTAGAAAAAACTGTTTCAAATACAATAAATAATTCAATGAATACTTAATTCATTAATAGACGACAAATTTATTCATAAAAATCATGAAAATATTTGTATTAATAAAAGACTGAATACTACTTATTTTGACGTTCTTTACAGTTTTTCTTTCATCGAAATTATATCAACATGTTTAACTTGGAAAGACAACATTTTTTCACAGTAATGAATTTCTACTAACTTAACAAATAATTCTGACTGCAGGGAATTATTGATTTAGGAGACATTTTATATTGATAGCGGGTTTAGTTTAATTGGAGCCAAAATATTTCCTATCAGATTGGAAAGTTATTATTCGATGCAACCACAAAATTGTTACGTGTATGTTAACACTTAATGTTATGCACCTACATTAATGTAATAAGCCGCCATAAATGTATGCAGCAGAGAGGAAATCGATGTATTATACGCCAAAGTTCACTAAAATTATGTGAGATCCGTAGTATATTCTTCGCAAAAATAGTTTTATTCAGGTGTTAAACTAGTAACAATAAAAAATATTAGCGGTAAGACGCATATCCCAAATTTAATTCTTTAAATAGTCGTTAGTTTACATTATAAACGTATTTAAAAACTCTGCGATGAATATCACGAAGGTTTTAGCATGTAACGTATTGTAACTGAAGTCATCGCGTGGCGTTAATCAGGCTCCAAAGACAATAAAATATCAAAAAATTCCATAAATGTAAAAAAAACATATAATAATATTGGTGACTATTTTAGAATCATAAAATAACAAGATATGAGGAATATTAGTTTCTTTACTGAGGAAATACGATGTTGGCAAGGAAAAGAAAATTATCTCGCGTCTGGTAGACGCCTCCCGACCAACGGAGGGTTTAAAGTCACCCAGATAGAGGCTGCTTTTGAGATCGCCAACTCTCGATGCGATATGTGGAAATTGGGAAAAATACTTATTTTGAGAAAATTCCCGACGGTGATCAAATTTGATTCGACTAGAGCACTTCATTCGTGGAAAAAACCACCACATTTATTTCGGCTTTCTCAATCAATTCAACTATAAAAAAAAGATCCCTTCCCAATAAAATTCGAGGGTTGGACTAAGCCTTGGAGCTTCCTCTTCATTTTATAATGCCTATCCCGATATACTACTTCAACTTTTGACTCGGCGATCGGTTTTATCGACTGCCACCACCAAATTCCCAGCACTCTCACGTTCCCTCCGCACCGTCAAGCTATACCGCCGTCATCCAACCGAAAAAAGCGACCATGGACGATCTCCAGACTTTCCGAATGATGCGCTCTGGGATTACGCCGAATGGAAATGGAGATCGGGCTCGTGTAATCCGATGCTTGGTGCATGTTTTCCACGCTAGCGTCTCCTCTCCATTGCGGTAATCCTTTTTTATCGAAGCAGGATGTTTGAGATCCTCAATTTAAAATCAGATCTCCTCTCATAATATGTCCGATGGAATTAGAATATTGGGTTGGGTACCATACCTTCACTCATTACAGAGCATAAAATGAGAAAGGTATCGATTGCAAGTTAAAACTTCTTAAAAACATGGTCATGTTGCAGTAATCATGCTCCCGAAATATGAATAATGGTTCAAAAAAGTATTCCAACAAATGAAGTAGGGCTACAATTGCAATCGACACAAATTCAGCTTTTCTCAACGCTTCAAATACTTCATTCCGAAGTCTCGTTGCGGCAACGAAAAGTTAACGACAACGCTCATGAATGTTATCGGTGATATCGTTGGATGCAGTTAATCGAATTACCTAAATGCATGAAAGATGAAGCATTTTGCTTCCACCAAAATAATCTCTTCAACACTTACAACCACGACAGGCTTTCGATAAATTTGTTTACGATTGTATAGTAAAATAGAGGGCGTGAGTTTACTTTTCACTCAAAAAATATAGAACTTGGCGAGAATTTTCACATTTATTAAAAATATCACTTTTTGATAACTTCAATTTTCAAGAGGAGGATGTCAGGATTCTCGGTTAAGACCATATGGCATGGGGTGAGTATGACCAATGTAAATTTTATTTGTTTTTTATTTTTTTTCATCTCCCCGAAAAAGTGCCCCATTGCTCAAGTAAATCAATTTTAACGCCAGAAAAGGTTTTACCCGTGTACGAGAGAGCAAAAATGTAGGCGAAAGTGGCTGATGGCTTGCATAATGGAGTTAAATTAATAATCTTCAATGAGAACTGCCTCATGCTGTGAGGATCATTTTAGCGTTAACTGCTTAACTACCAGTCATGACACTTTTGAAGTGAGGAGTTGATAACTCTAACGCCCTAAACACTAGACTTCCACGATCCCAATGACATACATTCTCCTAACTTCTTCCATTTTTAATAAAAAAAATCTATTCCACCTTAACTAATTGCACAACTGCAGGTTCCATCATTCCATTAAATTTTTAATGGGATGAGTAGGTAAACCTAGAAGATAAACCATGTTGAGGTTGCAATTACCTGACATTAATAGACAGCGAATGGTTACATTGCATATTATTCATATCTTTCACTCAGCGATTGATGATCATTTTTCATGTTTACCATCGCGTCCTGAACAGAATAAGATTTTAACATAACCAATGGTAGTGATTAACGTCAGCACAAATACCAAGATCAAACCATGATCCATAACAGTTTTTCCACCGCTTTTTCATTCTCGATCTCATTGGCCATTGTTTTAATCTGCGGATAAATCCCACCGTGAAGTTTTGTTTCCACAGTTCGACCGCGAGGAAGCATAACAACTTTGGTGCAACAAATGTTTACATTTGCTTAAAGGCTTAATTTCTGGACTTCGGCATTTCAATGCCGAAGCCTAATAATTCAATATTTCTGCCTCTTTGTCTGTTTTTAAGCAAATATTTTTCGCTATATATTAAAAACCCTCAAAAAGTGCATAACTTATGTTCTTACTTCTTCTCTTTTATATTCTCATGTTACTTTCACTATGATGTATCCCACCATATTTACCCCTTATACTCCTACTATATGTAGCTCCATAGTATAACCCAATACGCTCTTAATGGACTATTTTAAGAACAATAAATATTATTATTATCATTATTTTATTATTATTAGTAATAATGCATTTTCCCATAAGTATACCAAAGTTAGGATCACAGTGACGGCCTCCGCCTTTGATCACTGAGCTGCCGTCATGTGCGCTCTTGTATACGTTTACTCTCTGAGCCTTATATCACAGTTATCTTAAAGCTTTTTTCTTCGTCACCTCATGAAAAACTCCGCTGCCCATTCTAAGAGTGCGCCGCTTTTCGCCGAAATTCGATACGTGCACGTATCTCGCAGAGTGGACTGCGCGCGGCGGCACACGGCAACCCACTCGAGACGGGTAAACATTCGTGCTCATCACCAAGGCAATCGCAAACACTTTTCGAGCGCGACTTCATTCTTTCCCTCTCCCAGCGGTCACGTACTGTACGCTCTCTGTACATAAAGCCGAAACGTTGGCTGGTCCACTTCTAGCCCCCCTCAAAGAATGAAGAGTGAGGGGAGGAAAAAGTCCGAATTGGGACGATACTCGAGTCTGGCGTCAACATTTGCCCTATTCGGTCACGAACGGTATCTAACCTCATCCGATGGAAACGATATGGCGGTCGCCGATGACTATATTGCTTAATCTACGTTGGAGAAAGTCGAGTGCCCGGATCTGTTTTCTTCACACATCCAATCTCATTCGTTTGTTTGAATACATATATTAGAGTTTTATCTCAATTACCCCCGAAGACGGCACAATGAGGCCTTTTCATCGGGAACATTATAACAATCAACAACAGACGATCACACACATCCATGTCCTTGAAGGGGCAACCTATCCAGGCCGGACTCGAACCCGCGACCTTCGGTTTGGCAGGCGAGGACTGAAGTCGAAATGTCTGAATATCTTGACTCCATCACAAGAAATTCTTCGAAATAACCATCCCTTTAGTCCAAGAATATTTTAGTCGTATTTGGACGCCATAATTAATTAATTAGCTATGGGGCAGTTCCATGGTGTCGGACGTAGAATTTGTACAAATATTCTCATTGTTTTGTAAAATATCATTTACTTTAAAGTATTAAAATTAGTTGTGAGTTGTATCACTTGAAAGACCACTTTTCTAGGAACATTTTGACATATAATCCATTGCAAAAATGTTTCATTATTAGTGGAAAAAAATAATTTCTTTGGTGTCGGACGCAAAGTGCACAAGTTGTACTTTATTCTTTTTCAAACTTTTATTCAAAACTCTGTGATTTGTGAGGGCCTATGCAAATCGCAAAATTTTTGATTATTGAATGGAATTTAAGCTTCAAAATGGGACCAATTTTACCTATATTGATTGAGTAGTTTTACTTCAAGAAATACTTTTCTAAGGTGTCGGACGTAGGATTTTTGGTGTCGGACGTAGAATGTACACATATTAAATGGATTTTTGAGGAAAATAATTTTAAACTCTTATTATATTTTTATTTTTACAATATAGTACTTATTAAAACAGATTATTCCACAGAAGTAATAGGTATATCAATATTTAAACCCTAAAATATAATTATAAATTAGCCTGAACTAAATCAATTTGGTCCTATGATACTTTTAAATTTATATTCTTGTCTTTTTCTTCCGTATGGTTCAGGAGCCACAATTTTCTTTATAATCTCTGTTTTTAAATAACTAATCATCATATGATGGAGATAATTAGAAATATAGTATATGGGGCGAATAAACGAGAATGATTGGATTAGTGAAGATTAACACTATATCTCATCATTAAAGCGATGTGCAAATTGACGTCACGATGCGAGGAACCAATGGCTGGGGGTTCAGACATCAGTGCTAGAGATATACATTCCTACCACTAATTAATTAATTATGGCGTCCGATTTCGTGAATGAACCTAGTGAAGCGCACCGCAGGATTGATGATTTCAATAGAGCAGTTGCTCACATTCATGAAATTCGGTGAAAAAAATCTGTACCAGCAAAAAAACTAATTTTTCAAATCTTATACCCGTAGAGGATATTGTTAATTTATCATGAATTCAAGACATACTCATCTCACTGAAACATACGACCTCCATATTTTTTGATACGCTACGTCAGCTTGCAATGGTAACACCATGGAGAAAGAATTTGTTTAGAGCGCTCGTTCTCGCTGCGCAGAAGAGAAAAGTTGTGAACCTATACGTGACTATTCAATTCGTGACTAACTCACGTGACTATTACCAAGCGTCATGCGACACGTCGTTTATCGACGCAGAAATTATATTCATCCGAGTTTGAATCTTCATCGTCATAAGTCAACAACTCTAAGATTGGTTGGACGCTCTCAATTCTGCTATCTTATCGGCTGGCTTTTTAATAGTGACGTATTTCATCCCTTTTACATCCTTTACTACCTGTCTTATGTAACTCATTCGTAGCCGTCCCTTCCACCTTTCCTTCTACAATTGTGTTCATTAGGCCATCATGCCTCATTATTTTTCCAACTAAGCTATTCCATATTTTCTTTTTGGAAGATTTTTTTCTACCACTCGTTTCAGCACTTTGTCATTATGTAATCGGTCGCCCATTTTCTCTCAATAATTCTTCGGTATCACCACGTACTGAATGCTTCCACTTTTGACTTCCCTCCACCTGTCAACGTCCAAGCTTAGCTACCATAGAGATACATGCTCAATCAGTAGCTTCCGATGAATTTTGTCTCAATTCTATACTTGTATTATCCGTTGTAAGTAGATTCTTCTTTGTGTAAAAAGCCCTCCTTGACTGTGATTTTCTACCGAATATCTCTCTATCTGCTACTCCAAACGATTTCAACATTGTAAACATTGGTTAATTAATGAAACGCAATAAAAAAATTTCCGAGTTTATAAGATAATTTAAAAATTCAGCATTTTGAAATTTTTAAGTTGTACGGACAACGGTCAAGATTTCCAATGATACTGAAATGCTATACGAGATACAAAGCTCAGGGTAAGATCTCGTAAATGGTAATGGTATTGAAAATATTAATAATTCTAAGCTTCAAAGCAAGTTCTCATAGCTCGTTAGAACATTGAAATGTAATCAAAAAATTCAATGTTGGTTAGAGGATAAATGGCTGGCACTAAAATGAGTCCAAGCATTGATTTCATTGAAGAATTTATGCCCTTATTCCATAATAATTTTAAAAAGGTAACGCCATTAAAACTTCATAACCTTGAACTTTGCTATTCAGAAGACTTATGCATAATATCCCACCATAATAATATGTCTCAAATATTGCAGATTCGATTGAAATGCATAAATAAAATAAGGGTAATTTTTTATTTCAGACTATAGGTTGGTTTCCTATTATTTTTTATTGCCTAAATCGAAAGATTATTACTAATGGAGTACGTATTTCACGCTTTTAAATTATTAAATGACGATATCTATTTTTCGCGATTAAATGAAAAGTGAAAATTTTCAAGCGCGCGAAAACGCGACGGCTAAGTATGAATGCGGGGAAAAGCCCGTTTGACGTCATCCTGGTTCCGAATGCCACCGTTGAGGCCACCTTGGTAGGAGGCTATGAGAGCCTCCTATCAGGTAGCAGAGACCCAGATAGCAGGTAGCGCTTGGCTTAAATAAGGATTATTATAAATAAGGCTACCATGTCTCATAATGTGGCTAACTATGTCGTCCCGTCTTCTGCTTGATGTTTTTAGAAGACTTCTCTTTTCTTCCACTCTTGTTTGCAATGGGGTGGTTTCCTATTATTTTTTATTGCCTAAATCGAAATATTATAACTCCTTTAGTATATATATCACGCTTTTAGATTTTTAAATGGGGATATCTATTTTTTGCGATTAAATGAAAAGTGAAAATTTTCTAAGGCTAAGTATGAATGCTGAGAAAAGTCCGAGTGGCGTCTGGACGCTGCTGTATGAGGCCACCTCGCTGCGAGGCTATGAACGCCGCTACGATGCAGGCTGCTTGCTGCCGAGCATGACGGTAGCGTAGAGTACCCTACTAGCAGGTAGCGCTTGGATTAAATAAGGATTATTAATAGCTATTAATAAAGGCTAGCTATTAAAGGCTATAGCCTATCAAACGAGGCAAACTTTCCGACCTTAGGCAATTTTAATAGGTGATTATTAAGAGATGTTTCCCTGAGCTCTCTGCCTCATGGTAATGCCTGTCTGTCTCATGCCCCATTGGTAATCCCAGACGATGTAAAACTCCTGACTACAGTTTATCATCTAGGTCCCTGTGACGTCACGTGGAGCGGCATCGTATGGGCGCCAATCTGGCCTTTTTCAAATGACGTTAAAATTGGCCATTAACATTCGTCTAAACTGGGATTTTTAAAGCCAAATAATTTATACATTATCAATACACTAATGGTGGGTAACGAATCGCAATCAATGCCTTTCGTTTTGTTTGATAAAGGAAACTACTCTATCGTGTCCCGAAAGAGGAAGCAAATTACGTTTTAGATATTTTCAATCGACTGTTGTACATGATAGCCTTATTTAACTAATGGTCATTGCCGCTAGCATTTCTGAAACCATGGCCACAAAAGATATACTCTCAAATGTAATGAGTGTACGCGTCTACCAACTTTTGAAATTAATCGAGCTAGAACATCATCTATGAAACCATAGGTTTATCAGCATCGACACCATAAAACATCTTTCGTATTTCGATGGCTTCTTCTTTTTCTAGAAGCAGCAGCGTAGGCAGTTTGATGTGAAACACTCTTTTCATTTCACGAGGGAGTGAGCTTCGAAAAATGCGTGTTTGAAATGCTTGTCGTTGATATGGTCGAATATCGTAGTTGAAATTGCCGTAACAGTTACAGTCACAAGGTAAAGCTAAAGAAAATGTGGTAAAATATGTTTTTCCCGTGAAAATGGAATATAAATTTAAAAAAATGCCCATTTTCCAGTAAAATTCCCTACTCAAGCAATGTTTATAAAGGGCGACTTTCCGAGCTGTCTTGCAGCGGACGATCGCTGCAGAGGCGAAAATAATACAGTTATAAATTTCCACCACTTTTAAGTCCATGTTCTACGTTCATTAAGGATGTTGACGATTGATTTGCATTTCCTCCGTCCCCAGGTCGTGGCGCTGTCGAGGGTCGCGTTCGGGGAGGAGCCTCCGGCTGCAGCCTCGAGGTGGTGCAGGTGTCGCGAGGCAGTGCTGCCACCAAGCGTATTCGAGCGGCACGCGTGCGCCCTCTGCTACCACTACATGCACGAGTTTGAGTTTGCGCCAGGGGCCAAGTGGTCGTCCGTGGTGGGCCCGTGGCCGAACGAGGACCAACCAGGGCCCACCGTGTTGCAGCTACAGCGACACAACCTCACGGTGAGTACATCCGCATAATACAGTGCAGGCCACCACTGTGGTATTTGGGAGGGGGTAGCCAATATAAGAGTTTAACTCTAAGGTGGCCAATCACCAGCATGCAACAGGATCCCCACATGCACTCCACAGTGTCACACACACACACATGGAGCCCACACGGTCATAATAAAACGCACTTAATAGCATAATCAATACGTGCACTTTTAGGCAGGTGGAGCGACCTAAGGCCACAACACCAATACACTCGTATAGAAAGCCAAAAATTGCAAATGGGGAAGTAATTAATGTCATATATCCATGCAAGGTTAGAGCAATGAAAAAGATAAACATTCAATGAGTCCCCCTAGACTGTAACGCCAAGTTTTAGCAATAGAGAAACATCGGTGTCTTCATTGATAAAACTCGTTTGCTACATATTTCGCATTTAACTCCTGTTGTCGAACGAAATTTGGTTCGATTCCATGTGGTAAAAGATGGTTCACCCTAAAATTATGTTCTAGAACCAATCTCAGTTGATATAAGTGTTGATTTTTACTGTACTTATATGATTAAAGTCGGTTAATTCTTGTAAACTTTCTTCCCATGAAATGTACGCGATTCCGTTTCATCGGTTTCAGTGTTGGAATATTTTTAATGTTTTTTGTATGGCGATTCCGTTGAAAATAGGACATGATTGGCGAAAAAGGTTGATTTAAAGAACTTTTTGGTGCTTAGTGAGAGTTTTAGGTCTCTGATTCATATGTTAACTACTTTTGTATCCATTACTTTTATCAATGGGCAAGTAAAAGCTGCTTAAAAAAATATTGTCATTCAATAGGTTATTGTGACACTAAAAAAAAACACACTCACTCTGCTTGAAAGCCACTATTGTTACTAAAATGAAACTGATCGTTTTTCAAATTAACACTGCTGCTCAAAACTCTTAACTGCATTAGAGTACCTTTACTTTTCCACAAAAATGTTAATGCAGCATTACTTATTTGCTTAGCGGAAATCCATTTAATAAAATCACATTAAAGTTGGTTATTCGCTATAATTACTTTCAATGAGGCATGACATTCATTGTTCAAATACCGACTCAGTTGCATTAATATAGAGCATTTATTTAATTGATATCATATTTGTTTGCATACCTTTTGGTAACTGACGTGGGTCACTTGTAGAGTTCTAATTGATTTAGCAAATGATTACCGTTATAGACAGTTGTTTTAATGACGCATGCGTGTTAAGCTGTCGAAGTTTCAAGTGCACTACTAAGCCTACGAAGAAACGCATTCGTTCTACGGTGGTTTCCCTAAGACAGCATTGTTTCGTAACGATAGATCACAATAGCGTTTGTAAGACATTACTTGTGGTAACCCGTAAACCGTTTGGGTCTCTCAATCAACATAATAGCTTGAATCCGCTGTGAAAATTTTGTGACCGTGACAATGTTTCAAAGCCTTATACATATTATAACAACGTCAACCTTCACTTCGTGGAAGTTATTCATATTAATAATTATATATTCGTAATTTTTCACTTAACTTTAATACTTGTACCATATGTTTCGCCGCTAGGCGGCATCATCAGGTACTTTCATAACAGATTCTTGTTTGTTTTTTAAACATATTTGTTTAAACATAATTCCTTATGATTTTTTGTAAATAAATGATGGTGAAAATAACGTGCATTAATATATCACTTTTAAATTTAAAAAAATATTCATTTGAAAATACCATAAATACGAATATTGCAAATTAATGAATTAAAAATAATTTATAAATATGAGGCATAGGACATATCTGGACCAATGTAAGGATATGATAGGAAGGGTGTTTATTTTAAATTTTGGTTAAGTAGTACGCTGTAAGAGCATTATCCGCTACACCTCATTTTTTCTTCGTTAAATGTTTACAGAAACAAGGTTCATAACGTCTTTTCAATTTCGAATTCACTGTCTTGTCCCTGATTTCGTCCAATTTTTTTATTTCGCTGATTATATAATAATGGAAAAAGTGTCAGGAGTATAATGTGATCGCAGGGCTAAGAACAGAATCATTGGAAAAGTATATAAACCAATTATGCGGCTAGCACTATCACATAACAATGAAACCTGGCCCGCTAAGAAAACTCACGAAAAGGAAATTGATATGGCTTAGATGAAGATGCTAACAATTGTTTGGCTGAATGTGCTTCACAGAATCGAGTGACTTGAAGGCTAGTTAGGAACACCGACCCCTGCCGAGAATAGCTGCAGAGAAAGGAGAAGATTATACATTAATGGCAAAGTACTCGTATGCGGCAATTTCAAGTGCTCAAAATTTCACACAAATTCAGTAGGTACAATATGAATTTTGAGTACAACATGAATGTGACATATTCCAGTCGTAACTCAGCAGCAATACAAAATTAAAAATCTTAGCAGCCTTTGTTTTAAATCTGAGCTACTATTAAGTCACGCAAATCGTTACAAAATAAAACGAAACAAATCCTAGGATTGCAGGTTTTTCATAAATATGGTCATCGTTTGCACTGATTTCCGCAGTAGCTACCTTAGCACTCTTGAACTTCATGAGAGCCAAATTTTTCGCCAATGTCCTCGTCTTCACCTTCTTGATACCTTATATTTGAACACAAAAAAATAATTAAATTCCCACCTTCCCACTCGTAAGCAGCAACACTCCGCACATCCAACTACCATTTTCACATTTATGTCGCACCTTTAAAGTTTGTCCAGGAATAGAATTAGAACTACCTGGTATTTTCCTGATTTCCAGTCCCGATTTTTATATCCCTTACATTTCCCTAACCCGAGCCCGCGTATGCGCTCTTCATAGACCTATAAGTTGCTCGTAAATAGGTCGTGATTGAAAAACAAAACTTCAGATGACAATTAAAAGACACTCTTTTTAGTAACAATACATTTTTATGTATTGTATTGCATTTAATTTAACCTTTTTTTTCGTGAAAGAAAATTATTTTTAAGTTTGACTTCCTTTAAGAATGAAGTTTAACGTTGAGAAACAAGAAACATTGTTCCTAAGAAAAAATTACATTTGTCAAACATGAATGTGAAGCAAGTGGACCTAGGTACGTGACACACATTTTTGTGCCGAACGTTCCGAATGATGTCTCCATTTCATCGCGTTCGAAAAGCGAACGTGGAGTCGGAACAATGGAATGAGACTCGAGTAATAAAAAAATGTTACCATGGTGACAGGTCTCCATGGAGCCCCGCTAGTGAAGAGAGCGCAGACAAGATACCCATCAGCGTCTCCATTCAAATTCAATTTATGGCGAAACGAAGATAGGGTTTCACATGTACTCGCGGGACATCCATCAGGAATGATACAGGCATTATATCGAGGTTCTCTTTGTCGTGCTGTGGTGTGGTACTGTTTCTTTTCATGGCGAGTGTTGTCGACGCTCTTTCCTCCTTAATGTCTTCCGAGAATTTTGGGCGCCCCCAGTTATTGGCTGCCCTAGGGCATCTGCTTTCGTCGAATGACGACATGAAATACCGAACGCTCAGCTACGTATTTCCACTTAAATTTATTACGCCAGTGATTTAAGTACCCTAACTTGGTTCCCTTTTAATTGCAACATTTCCTTTCCGAAAAACATAACAACCTTGTCGTTATGTTGATGCTAAGGGTGTTGTTGATACGTGTAAATTAGCTGGCAATCTATTATACTCTCCGAGAATAAAATACTTTTCTCCTTTCCCCATCGCAATTGACCATTGTTTGACTTAAAAAATTACTGGGAATTTCTCGGATGGGGAAACTCTCTCATACATAAATTTTATATTAATAGTAGTCGAGATCAAAGCCAGTCTGTTCATCTAACCGCTGCGATAAAAGTCATTAGTGAAGCATTGATAAATATTTCAAGTGAATGTCATCATCAGATTTAAGCATCAAGCTACATAAATAAAATTAATTATTCATGGCACTAAAACTGCAGTATTATAGTTAAATTTTAATCTTTCGAATATTACACATGCTCACAAGACAATTAAAATGTAAACGTAGTCAATGGAAGAGGTAAACGCAGTGAGAAGTTTCTTAAGGTTATGGACAGCGAACCTTACCGGGAATAGCTGCAGAGAATGAAGAAGATGACTATATATTTATGGCAAAGCGGAGCACTAATTAATTGCACTCAGTAAGTGAGACGCATTCAAATTCAAATGATTTTTGAACTAATGATCTCAAAATTATGTGGTTTAAGAGCAACATTACATCTATACCGTGAGGCCCGAGCAGTAATATGTCTATCGATGTCAATAACTAGGTTTTAATCTTATCATATTTAGTGGATCACGATCACCTTCACCCTGAGCTTAAATCAGCAGAAGAGAATGTGAATTCAAGATTCTCTTATGCTTCCTTATAAATCTTAGAAACAATCCATAACAATAGTGTACTTGAAACCATGATGAGACGTTAGAGATTAGACGTTAAATAATTTTCCTCCACTGAAATTTGAGGTCTCATTCAGATGGGAGCAACATTTTTCACACCTTCAATTTACTTAACCCGGATTCGGCCCTTACTGCGCCATTTCCAACGGTTACTTCATCTTAAAAATCAGAACTCGCATATTGTCTCTGGACTTCATCCACGCATTATGCATTAGAGAGTTCGATTACGAGAACTTTTGAGTAATTTTTAGAGTCCATCCAATTTTAGAGCCAATGACAACGACAAAAGAAGAAAGGGTGTTTGGGAACGTAGTTGCGGATTTACCTTGATTATGGTGCAGTAAGTGCAGAAACCGGTTGGGCAAATGAAACTTTCGTGGGCTATTAAAAAATTGTTATCAATTCAATCATGGAGTAATTCCACTAAGCAGAGTCAGAAGCTGTGGAACTATAAGGAAAATTGGCTTCTAAGCACATCGGGAGTGTAGTACGATTTATATCATTCCAGTTTTACGTTTTCTAATATTGACTTAGTCAACATTTTCCTGTATCTCAAGTTTCAAAATTTTAACCGCATTATCTTATTGCCTGATTACAAGGCACATTGACCCGTATGAGTTAATGTCTAAATGTTTGGCACATGCATTATCGCAATAATGTACCATACAACCACCCCACTTATGCGACTGTATGAACAGTGGGCAGAACCTGTTCAATTTTGGTTCATGTATTTCGCATGTTCCGTTTCGGTCCACCTAAAACGTGTATGCATCCACTATTTAACTCGTAAGCGCTAATGTTCCAAGTAACTAGGCCTGTAAATGAATTTTTTTTAGCTTGAGATAAAGGGCAGTGTTGAAAAAGGTCTACGCCACATAACCTGAATATTTCATCATTATAGCTTATGTTTTAAAAGAGTAATTCGTTGCGAAAAAAGACAAAATACGCCAGGTTAAGCGAATCCCAGGCGTCCTCTTAAAACTCTTCCGCTCAGAATTTCATTCATCGCTGAATGTGACTACTGCTGCAGGTGGTGGTGGACGCTGCGGACCGTTGGAGCCCTCTGTGGGAGTCTTTCGCAGGCGAGGAGGCGCGCGGCAAATGGCAGCAGTGCTGCCGCGACGCGGTCGAATGCTGCACTCGGATGAGCTCCAACAACGAGAGCACGGGTAAGAGGAGAACTTCGCGCTTTGAATGCATTTACTCACGCAGCAGACATCAGCTGAGCTGACAATCAAACGTGGATGAATTTGAGACCCATTGCACTCTGCTATCAAATAAACCTCTCGAATTTTCTGTTACCTTCCCATACCCAAGAGAATAAATATGGACACGATGTTATGAACGGGCATGTTTTTTGTCTGATAAGAGAGCGAAATGTTAAATATTCCATTGCGTATGATGTGTTAAATTATTTAAACGGTCATGGTTTAATCAGTGGCCGTCAATAATTATTTGGACTGTTTGGTTAGCTACCTACCGATTTTGTCGTTTATACCTGCGGATTGCAATTCACTGAAATGAAAAATGGTGGGAGTCGGAAACTTAATTAATTACATCATGAATGTTATGAAATGCCAGAGGGATAACAAATAAGTCAAATATTGACTTTTCCTCATCCTCTTACGCGGAGAGGGTATATTTTATATATTGGAGCATTGCATTTCCATCGTGTCATTAAAATGGTGGTCAATAATGTTCATAATTTCGCAAACAACTTAACTTTCATTAGTTTCCACAGACTTTTTTTCACCGATCAAGGTTATCCGCGTAACTTTACTAACTACTCACCCAACGACACCTCTTTTTTCCCTTAGAAAATCAGTCACCATTATTCCAGCCTCCCCACTACTTCTCATAAAGTATGGTAACGACGAAGTTGCACAAACTCACCCGCACTCCGCCCACTTTTAAATAATGCTTACAATGGCCTCAAGTAGTCTAAATAATAGATTAACTTACCGAAACCTCGGTTGGTCACATGAAAATTCTCTGGAAATTCAACACCGTTTTGCAAAAAAAATAATGTACCAGTTTGCAGATTGACGGAAATGTTGAACAGGAAACTATCTTTCAATTTTTACTTTTAACTAAACTTTTCAAACCAAACATTCAATTTCCAATAACGGGCACGGATTTCTACGCTGTCGTGGCATAATATGGGATCCATTCAATTAATTTGTTTATGAATGTAAGCGATTTTCACCAAGTTAAACCTAAAGGCGATAACTGAAGCCTGGTTTATAGGAAAAATTAGCAATACTCCTGGTGTCTTGTGTTAACCGTTTTTTCCACCAGCAATTCTTTCCAAGAACTCTAGCGGATTCTATTCTCACTCCTTTCTCAGTTACCCTTTCGAGAACATCTTTTCCCCACCTCCTCTTTGCCTGACTACCTAGTACCTACTTCCATATCTTCCATTCCTTTTCAGTGACATGCGTGCATAGACTCTGTGTGCCGAAACGAGTCGTACGCATTTAAATAACTGTGGAAAAGCTCAAATACCTTATATTTTAGTATTCTACCCAATTTCCGTCATCACCTTCTTCGGGCTATTGCGTCTTTTTCCCATCCTCTCTCCAAATTTCCCCCTCTCCTTCCTCCGAGTTCAAATGCTTTTATTGACACCAGCAACCAGAAGGTGATGTTGTTACGTTGAAACCCGAGTCGGATCAAAATTATATCGTGAAAATTGTAACCGATGGCTAAGTTCTAAATATACGTATCTAAAAAATGTCAACTTTTCAGGAGAGCAAAAAAATTGAATTATTGTTTTAATTGCACATAATTATAATTGATATTAAAAAAGAAAAACACATACTGAAAAAGAAGCGTACATTTGCAAACAAAGAGTTGTTTTTTCCTTGAATTTTATTTTTTATTAGCGATATTTTACTCAGACCAGCCAACTTTTGAGATACGTGTTGTTGGTACTTAGCCATCGATATTCTGATTTCACCATTCGTTTCTCTTAGCGAGCGGCTGGTGTCCGCGCACCTGGGATGGATGGCGCTGCTGGGACGACGCACCGCCGAACACCGTGCAGCAGACGCCGTGTCCCGCCTTCATCCGCATCGGGAACAAGCCACCACCCTGCGCCCGTGAGTACTTCTGCCTTTTCTTTCATCTTCTAAACGGTCTCAGTAGCAGCGCCGCCCATATTTCTGTTTGTAGGTTCGAAGATTTTCGCGGCGTTGATCAGATGATCTCTGCATTCTTTTATATCGTATAGGACATCCTTATCAATTTTCATACTTCAATCACAATCTGAAGTATTTTCCCACAATTCCGGTCGAAATCGAAGGGCTAGAATCGTGAATCTCTACTTCAACAAACGTGGGTGAAGGCTATGTTAGCAAACAGAAATCTTGATCCCTGCATTTTCTTCGGGTTTTCACCGCGTCCGTTGGCTTTTGGCGACAGCCGTTTCGCTAACATTGCAGTCAGCGTCTTCAGGTCGAAGGTGAAGTGACTCGGAAAATGTCCGCCTTATATAGGCTTTTTAATCCCAGTGCTGCTCTCTCATTGGTCGGTTGTTGTCCGTTAGCGAAACTGTTGTCGCCAGAAGCCAACGGAGGCGGTGAAAACCCGTAGAGAATGAGATTTCTGTTTGTTAACACAGCCTTCACCCATGTTTGCTGAAGTAGAGATTCACGATTGTAGCCCTTCGATTTCTACCAAAATTGTGGGAAAATGCTTCAAATTGTGACAGAAGCAATACAATTGATAAAAATGCCCAGGCGATCTTAATTAATCCACCAATTTAAGTGATTTGGTATGAAACATGGCTTTTTTAGACCCTTAGGATTAAAATGAGGCAAATTTCCAATATGGCGGCATTCTGATGTTTATGTTCATTTTTAAATAGATTTTGCCTATTAAGGTATCATTTTTCTCCTGTAGTTAAGAACAGTATTGCCTGAACGATATGATATTTATTTTACCTCCCTACTCTTAATTTGTTCAAAATATAATAATTCACTGCAATATGTGTAATTATTTTAAATTTGTTTTTCAGCGTGAAATTAACTGTATGAAACTTTATCAGGCAACAGAAACTCAGAAATAATGACTATGAATGCTTAATTGGCTATTGAAAAAGGAGGCCATTGCCAATTTTGCGACTTTGAAAATTAATATTCATTCTTCATAGGTGCGGGTAGTTAACCTTTATTAGCTTCTACTTTTTAAAATACGCATTACAGTAATGACTTTTTTCTCCACTTACACATGATTTGTTTGGATTTGAAAAATTTGTGATGAATGCTTTCATCTAAAATTATTTTTCTTCGTATTATTAACAAAAATAGCAGTATTGAAGTTATCTCTCGCTGAGTGAACATGGATGACGTTTTTTATAAGGCGGTAAGTGTATGATTAAGTGGTAACAGTTAGTTACCGCCAAGGCTTCCGCGGAGAAAACACCTACCCGGAAGAATGGAGCGTTGCACAATATCTTGTTTCGGCTGCATAATAAGAGTGCAGATTTTTCTTCTTCAGCTACCTTATTCTACCTACACATATTCCCCAGAAGTAACTCATAATGAATCAGTGTCAAAATGTAGAAAAGCATTGTTGTTGGCAGCTTGTCAGCAAAAGTCAGCTTGGAATTTAATTTTGAATCTATTACCGTGGTCACCCCGATGCATAGAATAGTATCGCAAGAAATTTCTTTGTTGTACCAACCTAGATTTCGACCGTAAGAGTCATTACCAAAGCGCCATGATGAAGTATGATCGTAAGCTTTCCCGGCAAACAAGTTGAAGGAATTCTTCGTGGGTTTTCCACCGGTTGAAATTAGCCATCGAGAACCCGAGAATATAATTCCTTCGAAGATTCAATGTCAAGGATAATGACTCCTGCAGTCGAAAGCTGGGTCGGCATGATAAAGAAACACCCAAGGGACTTACAAATTGGTTCATTCTATGCAGGGTGTTGCATGAGGAATCTGCAATACTGCAGGAGGCGGTAGAGGAGGCAATTTAAAGCATTTTTTGTCCATAAATATGGATTCGAAGCTCCTTAGTTACAGAGCTATGGCAAAGCAAACACTTTTTGGATGCACTCACCATAACAACGGTTTTTCTTTGGTATCCATCCTTTACGACATTTATTTTATACTATGGAAATTCAAGGACATTAATTAAATAATTAAGGTTGGACGAACATGTGCGATTACGACTGTCTGAAACGACTTATTTTAAAATATGAGGGTGAGATTGCGTAATGGTATTGTCGATACTCGCTCAAAGCCCTCGTTTAATTAAGCTCAAACATCAATTATTTCAGACAATTAAGGGGGTGAGAAGCCAGGGGGTACTAGAGATTTCTTCTTAAACAGATTTAGGTACAGAAATTGATAGAAAAAAAAATACATAAACTTACTGGCTTAAGCATAAGAGTCAGTCTCTGTTCTGTGCTGACATCAAGAGGAAAAACAAATGTATTGTTAAAGATTGTTGTCTAGTTGATCTCTTTAGTTTTTTTTACCTAATCTCTGCACTTAACTCTATTTAGAAAACAAAATCACTTTTGCAAAAAATCCAGTGAGAAAAAATAATTCGTAAATATATCACCGAGGCCTGTCCCGGTATTCTTTTAAACTCACTTGTACCACTTGGCTTCTGACCCCCTCAATTATAAACGTACATTTTCATTGGGTGCAACACCCCATTTTTATGGGAAAAAATATGCTTCAAATTGGCTCCCTTACCACTTCCTGAAGTATTGCAGATACCTTCTGAAACACCCCGTCTACCATGAGGTCACGCAATGTAAACTCCAGAGAATGTGATATTATTCTGCCCTGATATTTGGCTCTCCTTGTCTCCTTGGTAGTGTTCGCCCGCAAATCGTGCTCGTGGGATGGGCGCTGGAGTCGCCAGGGCGTGGGGAACGGCACCGTGGGCGAGGAGTGGACCGACTACACGCCGTGCGCCGCCGTGGCGCCCATGAGGCGCCGCGTCCTCGTCTCCGTCTCGGCATATGCCCTCACCATCGCGGCACTCCTCCCGGCGCTCTTCGTCTTCGCCGCTTACAGGTGAACTCTAACTCACTACGTTTTATTATACACGCTCTCTTGGTAATGTGTTTGTAACTCCGGAAAATCCAGGGAAAACGTAGTTGAATATTCTTTATTTTAGAATATTCCACTAATAGTATTTATAATATATCTCCATCCCAATTTCTCCATTCCCATTTCTCCTTATCCTAAGTAAGTTCATTTTCTATCTTGAGCTTCTTTTTCCATTATGTCCAGCTATTTCTGCTAAAGTGCTAATCTCTTGGTCTTATTCAAAGTACTTTTACTGTAATTTTCTCCCACTGCATTCCTCACCGAATCCCTGGCCTCTTGGTCCTGCTTTGGAGGATGGCACACTACTGTTACCTTTCTTCTCTGATTTTATTGTAATAAACCGAGTTATTCCATATCATTAAGAACAATAAAGCCTACATCTAATTCAGACTAATAGTTTTTCCTGATTTTATTGAAAAAAGTACAAATTTCCTTAGGTTTTGATCTAAAAAATACAATTTATAGAAAAAAATTGTTTAAAATTCCTCCTGAAATATTATCTAACTCCATCCCCATTCAACTGATCGACTTTAAAAACTATAACCTTTAAATCATCACCAAATTTGTGATATTTCTCTCCATCAAGTTTTCACGAACTCAAGAGTCTTGAAACGTAGGTACGTATGTAAAATGGAGATGATTTTGTTTTCTCTCAAAACATGTTGATGACGCGATTTGTGCTCTTCCTCTGTCTGTATTCAGGCAACTGCAGGTACCTCGCATCATTTTGCACAAGAATCTGTTCGTCTCTCTATTGGCCAACGCCGTTTGCGTCATCATCTTCAAGTGCCTCGTCATCCTCACGGAATTCGACACCGACGACAACTCCATAGTGAAGCAAGTGAGTGAACCACGAATTCATGAGACAAGTCACTCTCACAGTCACTTTAATTTTCAATTACATAAATTATCAGCGGGATTACAACTCCCGTTGGAATTCTAGGGGATAAGGAAACAGAAAATAGGAATCTAATCATAATTAGCTGTGTCTTTCTATCCATGCCAAATACATTTCAAGTTCAAAATACTTACGAGATTTTAGGCAGCGAATACATTTTTACAACATCTAGAAGGACATTGGTTTAAAACTTGACGGAAAAATAACTCGACGGAAATCAATACTTTCTTTTAATGGAATAAAAAAACCATTAATGTTGTTTTCACAAGTTCCATAATGTGCCTATACATCACTTACATTTTCCGAAAATCTCTTGTTTGTGTATATGTAGCAATTTTCTTTTTCATGTGAAGTAAAAAGAAATGGCTGAAAAAAACATAAATGTTATATCTCATGTGAATTCTTTCTTTATGCAGCTTATAAATGAGAGTAATTTGATTTTATGTAAAATTATAAATGTAAACTCCAATGCAAAAAAAATACTAATTCCTCATTGGTGCACCTGTAATCATACAAGAAGTATACTCTGAAAATTGAATGGCTGTAAAGTTATTAATTATTCCCGTACAGTAAAGAGTTAATGAATCAGCCAGTAGGAACATTTTGATTCATAAGGGAGATTGGTTAGATTGATGCCTTCGTTATCTTTTTTACGTATTTGTGACTCACGTTCTCCTTACTGCTTCATTAAACTCTCAATATTTTACCAAAACGTATTTCTTACTCGATTCTATACTCAGCAATTTTCAAGTTATGTAAAGTACGAATAAATAATAATGGGGTAAAAAGTGATCCATATGTTCTCATTAAAATCCTTACCTGATACGGCCTGCAACATTAAACTGAGGACAAATTCCAATTGTTTATGAAATTGTCACGGGTGCAAATAAATTTCTTTTTGGGTGGATTCCTCGTATTTTGGAACCATTTTTTTCGTAATTTTTATAATAAATTTCATATTCCTCGTATTCCAATCGGACCAGATCTTTGATCTCGATAATCCGGAGAGCCGGACCATTAAGATCAGAATAAATGAGGTTCCACTGTAATTATAACATTTTGTCGTTGAAGAATTACACATTTCCCTTAATTTTCAATTGGAAAATTTAAAATAAACTCCATTCGTCTCGAAGCTAATATTTCAACTCAATCCCCTATTATTGATGTGATAACAGTGGCGGGCTTCGGTGACAACACTTCGTAGTTATTATGGGGCAACCTAGAGGACTCTGAACTAACTCCAACGAAGGAGACATCTAGCGGTCATCGCGGTGTAAATGACTTTCATGCTACAGCTGCTGAAGGTACAACTGGAAATGCGGAGCTCATTTTTTTTAACTCGACGATGACGGCTAGATGCCTCCCCCGTTTTCTGTTGATTGTCGTTTGAGAACGTTTCCCTGCATCATTAAGTAAACCCGAAATCAACTTAACTCGATTATTGTAGCTTTCAAAAACGCACTAACTCGCACATTTCCCTTCACAGAACGGCAGTGGCTGCAAACTCCTGCTGATTCTCACCAAATACTTCCGGTTGACCAATTACATGTGGATGTTCTGCGAAGGATTTTATCTGCACCGACTAATCGCGGCTGCATTCGCAGAACAGAAGTCTCTCATATTATTCTACGCCATTGGTTGGGGTGAGTGATTACCCACCTTACGCCCAGTATGTATCATTCGTTAATAACACCGGGTAACGTGAAGCAGCGAATAATTTCTTAAATATAGGTACTTTAAGGGTTGCTTTATGTATACAGTCTGATACAGTCGGTTCAGTCAATTCCATTACGAGTAATTTTTGATATTATTACTTTTAATCAATAACTCTTTAAATATTTTTTATATCACCTTGAGGAAATATACGATTGCGGGTAGTACAATTTCGTCGAATTTAATGGAGGGATATAGGTATGCCCAGATATCCTGTGTGACGATGCAAATATGTGTTGGCGCCACTAGCAGCAATCAAATAAATCAGTCTGCTTTATCATTAATATTATCAGTCATTTTGTCATCCTAACATTACAATTTAGGTTCAAAAATGGTAGCAAAAATGGCTTGTTGGTTGTTTAAATAGTCAACATCATCGTTAATTTTTTTCTGCGACCGAGTTATATTTTTAGTGCTTTTTTGGCGTTACCATCATCTGATATTAATAGGCTTCTCTGATACTAGCAGAATTATTTCTTTCTTTCGCCCGGTGGTTAAAGATGATTTTTCATTTTCACCACATTGGGTGCCTTCCATTCATGCTACTCACGAGTCGACTAGTGTCGACTCGCGGTAACTGTTTATAACTCTCCAATTCCTGCGCGTTATCTTTTGTTGACTTGTGTCACAACAATCGGCGACACACATAGAATGGAACACAAAAACAGCGACGCAAGTCGACTTGTGTTGACGTGTGTCGGTGAATGGAAAGCACCCATTGTGTTCAAATACTAAGAGTTAAACATGACCAAGGCAGTGACAAGCATGAGCAAAAATGCCAACATCACACAATGACCATTCAGAGTTTTTGCACCTATCCATTCTAACTATCGTTACACATCAGCCATTGTAAAATTTGCGGAGGAACCCTTCTACGATTCCAGCGCTTCTTATGTAATGACAGATCAAGCATTCTTTTAAAATTCATGAACATGTTCATAAATGTCCATGCCGCTGCTTTCCAACAATATCTGATGGTAAGCCAGGAACATAGCTAAATAACATATGATCTCACCTTACCTCTCCTACCTAACGTGCTCATATATATTGTTAAGGTGGGTTTAATTATTATCATCATAATCACTCAATATACAATTTATTAAGGTAACTATTTTATAATTTCAAATAAATATTTTAACTGGTTAGAAATCGAAGTTCCCATACATGAATTTAGATACATAACCTAGTTTTATAGACAAGTAGGTAAATCCAAAAAGATTTACAAAAAATCGTATAGTCCTTCTATTCATACTTCCTTTTCCGTTTTCGACTGTGGTTAAGGCCTACCACGATACGGATTTCGTTAACGATCGAGGTTGTGTGAATAGTGCATCATTAACAATAGATAATAAACAAACCCGATTTGTCTCTTAACCGAATGGTGACCTGATAGATGGAGTAACCAATGTGCATCTAGTTTTGTCTGAACAAAAACATGCTCAACTTCTGCCCTCGGTAACATGCCATCCGTCCTGGCGCTGCATTGTGCACCGTGACCCATATTTTTTCGTGTTTGCAGGGTTTCCGGTGCTGCCCACGGCGCTGTACGCGGTGCTGCGCGCCACGCAAGCGGACGAGCGGTGCTGGGCGGCGCCCGCGGGCGAATTCGAGTGGTGCATCATCCTTCCCAGCATCCTCAGTTTACTGGTGAATAGCGTACTGGTGAATAGCGTACAGCACACCACGATCCTAACAATGCGCAGAGATTCAACCTCTTGTTTCATAACCATCAAGTATCCTACGTGGATACTCAGGTTCACTTTGAACTTTCCCAGTTACAGATCATCCAAATGTGTAAATGAAAATATAATATGGAAACTCCGTCATTTTTTATGCGATTCAACTTCCTATGATTATTTGATAGGGAAACAAAATTGATTAGCAACAATAGTCTTCGTAATTGCAAATAGAACCGCGGGAAACCCATGGTTCAAGCAATAACGAACTCAAAAATGTGGCTACTCTGACAAAAAAGGAGTAGAATACTTGCGATTTGTGGCACTGATCAGTAGGAGAAAGCAAAGATTCATTTCATTTTTCAAATTTACAATGGCTCCCCTCGTAAATCACGAAGAACCAGTCTAGAAACATACAAAGTGTTTCATGAGGAATCTGCAATGCTTCAAGGGTAGTAGGTGAGGCAATTTTAAGTATTGTTGCGCGTAAACGTGGGGTCGGATTTCCTTAGCTACTGAGTTATGGCAACAAAAGCATTTTTTTCAATGCACATATTGTGGTTACCACGAAAACGGTTTTTCTGGGGCATCCATCCCTTTCAACATTTAATTTAATACTCTGGATATTTGACGGCATAATATAATTACGGTTGGATTAAAATTTGCCAATTGGACAATTCCATTTGTGACAGAATTACCTTCAGAGAAACTGTGCAGTAGGATATTTCGATAAAATTGTAAAATACAAAATAATTGCAAAACTACTCACTATGCATGATCAAAAAACATTTATGAAGGTGATGTTGGGGTACAGTAACAAAATTAAGTATCGAAATACCTTCTAAATATGCCCATAATTAACATGTGACGGAATTACTGCCAGGTCGACCTCCTAAGTGTAATGATTTCAAAAACATCTTCAGAACTGTGAATCGAAGTATAATTTGAAAACTTTTAACAAGGTCCTGAATCATGTTTCAAATACTAATTTCATAAAATTAAATCATTTAGCTGTTGATTCATTAAGATAAAATATTTCCTGCGTAAATTTAAATTTGAGAGAAAAAGTTGATATTTTGATGGAAGTGTTCCATTACAATAAACTGAAACAATTAATCTCAAAATGAGTGAGAATGTGCACTCGTATAATTGATACTCTCTCAAAGATCACGTTTGATTTAGGTAAAAGATTAATTGTTTCAGACAATTATACGCGTACATTTTCGTTGTATGTAACACCCCATTTTTATAGGACAAAAAATTCTTAAAATTGTCTCTCCTACCACCTCCTGAAGTATTGTAGATTCCTCCTGAACACCCTGTATACGCTTATGTCTTACTTGCATGCGTAATATTTGTGTATACTATTTACCTCATTAAATATGTTGTATTTTGCGTGCAACATGACATTAGTTTTCACTCAGTAGGGTTTCGAATTTTTTCACACCCCCCTTCTTGTGTGGTCGTTTTCCTGCGCTGGGTTTTTTCTCTGAATGGTACTACGCTCTTATCCTCATGTTTTTTCGGACAAACATAAATCTCTTTTCCAGCACAAAGTTCCACATATACTTGTTTATCTTGTTTGACATTTTACCAATAGTATATATTGTATATTTTTTGTATTGTTAACTTTTATTTACAGTTTTTAAACGTTTGCATTGACGCTATCGAGGGGTTAGGTGGTAGAGGGGACTTATTAGTCTCAACCTCGCCCGATTAAAGACATCTTAATATTATCATAATAATTAAATTTCAATTTTTGCGATATTTAAACTTCATACCTCCGTGGGTTTGGATCAAACATTTATGCTGTTTCGAGTATGCAATCCGAAATACAACAACCAATTTTCAACCTTAATTAGAGCTTTCGGGGAGCACTGCAAGTGACCATCCACTTCTTCTCCGCCTTTACTTTCCGTGTGCTTTCAATCGTGATCTTTTTCACCCGTTTGTCTCCAGTCTTTTTAAGGGTTAAATTCAATGAAATTAGTGAGGAATATGCGAAAATAGTGCTTGACATGGCGATTCACATTTTTTAACGTCGTTAACCCATTATTCCCCAGATTGTATATAGGGCTTTTAACTTCGGTTGTTTCGCATTTTCCTATTTATTTTGGCCAAATTGAGATGATTTTTTACGGAAAAAAATATTTTCATCATATGATATGATTTTCATAATGCTGCGTATTCGCAACGCTGGGAAAACTCCGGTAAATAAATACAAAAAAGTAATTTCAAAAACTTATGTTGCATCTTTAATTTTTTATCTTGATTTGCACACTCGACATCTTCGCCGGGAGTTATCAGTATTCCTTCGGAGGAAATTCCCCATTCTGCCTTTTAACGGACATGCTGGGTCATGTTATTTTTCCTAGGGTGTCTCGTATGTGCGCACCGATGTTTATGCCAAACGCCATCAGTCATAAACATACAAATACATAAATGAAAATGTTGGTGGAAATGACAAAATTAGAACTAGAGATATTTTAAAAAGTCAGTAAATCGAATAAAAATAATTCTGAGGTAGAAACTTGTTCTGAGAACTAGGATTCAATAATGTTGCGTTAACGCAACGCTGGGGATTAATGGGTTAAAAGTCCATCTGGGAGCTCTATTTGATGAAGTTCACATTCATGAGCGTTCATTCATCCCCTAAATAGACTCCATGAATATTGAAATACTAGTAAAATTCAAAACGCCGAGGTATTCAAAGAAAAAGGATTCTGCCACATCATAGACCAAAATTGTTTTTATATTTGTTCTACATGGTTTATATGGAGGGGAGGAGCAGCGGAGATTTAAAAAAAGCGATTTTTTCTGCTCCCTTCTGAATATAAAATTTCACAGAAATTCCGTGTTACAAAACTTTTATCGGATTAATATGCCTGGATGAATGCATTTGTAAAAAATTATTTCTCGAATAACATTGTCAAATTAACATTATTACCGTTGTTATTTTTACACTTTTGGTCAGCTGATAATACTTTATTGATGCATCAAAATATTTCCTTCTGGGTCGAGTTGATTTCAAAGCTGATACGCCATGTGAAATTTAAATTTTCCATTAATGGCTTAGCTTTAATAGAGCATTTGCGTTTACAGAAATGACTTCAACCAATTACTAGTAAATAAATAGCATAAAACCATACCTGTTTGGTTTCCTTAATGCCAGGTACTTACGATGTATCACCTCAATTAATTTCTCTTCTATTTTCCAGCTGAATGCTATCTTCCTCATCAACATCATACGCGTTCTGTTCACCAAACTTCGAGCTGCCCACGCCAACGAACCCAGTCAGTACAGGTAAGGACGGGCTCATCCATGATCGACATCAACTCAGACCAATCTCTTCAGGGACTGCGTCTTCTCATATGGCGGATATGAAACTGCATTGTATTACACATTGCAACAAATACCTTATCTTACTTTCTTTACTTGCTCTAATACTGCAAAAAATGAAACGCCAGGCCATAACCAAGGTGATTTGAACATGTGACTCAATTGAACTTTGTAGTTACTTCTAATACTGGACTTAGGGAAGTCACATCAGCACTCAACACACAAGAGAGATTTTTTTCACAATTCAAATAAAATCTTTATCAAGAAAAAATTTAACTAACATCAAGTTTACACAAAATAATACGGTACAAATGGAATGATCGTCATACTTATTGACTTTAACACTAGAACTACCGATGGAGTCATTTTGACTCCTCGCGATTTTTATTTCTCTCCCCTGACTATAGTTTTCCGGATTCCGGCCTGCAATTCCGTGACTTTTATTCATTTTTGACACAAAATAAGGCTTTGCGATCAAAATAGTTCTAGAAAGTAAAATAGTACACATTTTTCAAAATTTACCTTTGACTACCAAAGGGAGTCATTTTGACTCCCTAATGTATTTTGCTTGTCTTTTCGCCAAATAGTAATATTTGTTCAAGAGTTTATTTCTTCTTATGTAAATAATTAATTCAAATCTATCGATGGCTTAAATATATAATTATTTCGCTTTTAGGCCAATATTTGCGAGACTTTGAAGGCATTTCTAATTTTACGGGTCCGTCTTTGGAACTACAAACCATATGAATGTCCTCATATCATTTTATCTTGCGATAAAGTGGTGAATATGCCATTCATATTGAGTATTTTCGAATTCATGGGTTTAGAAGCCGTCGTGTCTGCCCATCCTCCCTTGCCCCTCCCTTCTCCCCACCTGTAAGACTCGCACAGCACAATACTGTATACACCGTATTGCGCTGCAGTGCTTTTATTTCAGCCTTGACTTCTTGGAAGTTGATTTTCAACCTGAAGAAGTACCATTTTATCCTTCCATTGATATCATGATGAACCAGGTAAATAAATCAGTAGAAAGAAATAAAGTTAGTGTCCTAGCATTGTCGGCTTTGACAGCGTTGGCTGTCGCGCGTCGTACAGGAAAACCGTGCGCTGTCCTTTGCATTAGTGAACTCTCGAGTGGACTGTAGAACTCTTGTGAAGTAAGGCTTCCATTTTTTTCTGACTGGCAGTATGACCAGAAGAAGTACGCTAAAGCGTGAAGATGTCCTTTCTATGTTGCATTCTATACCGGAAGGTGAATCGGAATGCGATAAGGAAGATCATTTCGTCTCTGACGAAGTCGAAGATTTTATCCCTCAAAACGTTTCTAGCTAGTCTGAAGATTCAGACAAAACACGTGCGAAGGATATGCAGTAATTTACATTTACTTTCCCTTTCATAAGGAGTTACAAAACAAAGATATTATCTACGATTATTTATTGATTCGTTTATACTGACTCACACAAAGCGATGTAAAATTGTGGAAGCACGCAGGCAAAATTATGAAGATTTTACTCTTTCCGATGGGGAGCTAGATGTATGTATAGCCATATTTTATGCCCGCGGAATATCAAATACAAATGATCTCTCTGTTGCAAGTATTTGGTCAAACGACTGGGGAATACCATTTTCTAAAATGAACGACTGGGAATCGGTTTGTAGAAATTTTACACTACCTAAGATTTGATGAGAAATCAAATCGATTCCAGCAGCTCAAAGCTGTCAAGTTTGCCGTCTTTTCAATAGAGTAGGATAGATTCACAGATAATTACATTGATTGTTAAAAACCTGATCCTTACATCACGGTTGTTGAACGAATTTTCCCCAGTAAAATCAGGTGTATTTCACTCAGTACATTCCTTCTAAGCCGGACAAATACGGCCATAAATATTGGCTAGCTGTTGACAAGGATAGCAAATTTCTTGGAAATGCCTTCCCTTATTATGGAAAAGATAATTCACTTCATGCAGATTTCCGTTTAGTAATACTGAAAATAATGCAACCGTTTCTGAAAAAGGGCGAAATATTACTGTAGATAATTACATTACCTTAGCCAAACTCGCTGAACAGCAAAAAAGCTAGGGTACTAGTATTGTGGGAAAGGTAAATAAATAGGAGAGAAGTACCAAAAGAAATGAAATCACAAATATACCACAAGAGCATATACTCAGCGATGGCCTATCCACTCGTTGGAAAATACTTCCGACTTAGTAGGTATTCATGGATAGTGTACAAGGAGACTAGGTACCAAAAACATTTCGCGCAAGACGCTTTTGAAAAAGCTCGATACAGAGTTGGCTGATACTCATATTAGATCTCGACAGAAGCGTGGCATGTCCAATGCTGCATATTCTTCTAACGGGATTCTGCAAAAAAAATATTTCCCGGCAAAACCAAGGAGCAAAAATAATCAATCTGTTGGGAATTGTATGACCTGCCAAACATCTTTGTGTGAGCAATTAAAATGAACGACAATTCTTGAACTGTAAAGCACCTCAGCCAAATGCGTGGTTTATCAAATGCAATTTTTGCTGTATTTAATTATCTTCCCAACTTCCATGTAGCCTAGGTAATATTTTTAATCATTCAAACATGATTATAATGTGTTGAAATGTCTATGTTTGCTGTTTAATCCAATTCCTCAGTGAAAATACTTTTAAAGCAACATAGCAGGTAGGAAAAAAGAATTTCAAAGCAATACGGTCGAATCTCGAATTAAAATAAAATATAATTTTTTGTTAAAACCACGTCTGAAATATTGCAATAATAAAAAAAACGATAAACTAAAGCAATGTATGAATGAAAACAGAGAAAAACTGGAAAAATAAACAATTATAAGGTAGGAGTCAAAATGACTCCATTTGGTAGTTCTAGGAGGGGTGTCAAGTCCGGTATTCCTAGTGTTAAAGTTCACTTTCCGACTTAAAATTTTTATGGAATTCTCATTACCTTTTTCATACTCTGGTAAAACAAAATTACATCTCTTATTCTGGGCCAGTGTCCGCAATATATTCACAGACTTATAGCACCTTTCAAAGAAACAATAAATCACGACACCACCTTTGACGCCATAGGTTGAAAGTTTCTTTGACGAAATGGGTAGCACTCTTTTCGTCTGAAATCGGGACCGGCGGGCGATTTTCCCACTCACTTGCAGTTTTAAAGTGAGCTTTACCCCTACCAATCCAAATCATCCTATGGATTGATGAAAGAGTCGAGCCATCTCTTTTGTTCAGTACTTTCTGTTCCTGTAGTTTTTTAAACGTATCTTCATCCTACGCTTAGCTACGCTAGAAGCCAGTATTTTAGCAAGTTAATGTTACCTGCACAGCTAAATAAATAATAATATATTTATTTCACGGGTTGATATAAAACCCTGCATATAGTTGTACATTGATTACAAGTACTTAAAGTAAAAAAAGATGCATCAAGGGTATGATGGAGAGATTCAAAATAAAAATATCATAGTAATATTAACAAATGAATAAGACAAATTTTAAATAAGAATACTGATATGACATTATTAAAAAGGCAAACAGTCAAGATACATTGCTTCTCATATATCTTTTGAAGATACTTCAAGTAGAAGCAAAAAAGTTTATGTCACTTGAGATTTCATTAGCATCTCTCATTACACCGTAAAGTGGCATGTAGAAAGAGTAATTATTTGGAAGATAAGGAACATTAAACAAAGTGCAGAGTCTTGTATTCACCGAAGGTACCCTTATAGGGAGAAATGATAATAAGGTTGAGCATTTTATGAAATTGTTCAGAAGATAATATGAAAATAAAACACCAAATTGTTTTCTTCTACATCGAAAACTTTTCAGGTTTAGGTAATTTATTACACTGTCAAAATCTCCTTTCTTTCTTGAAATAGAAAATTTGATCGATGGATACCTTATAAATTTCTGTTGGACCCTCTCCACGGATGATTCCAAAGATCCCCATGGAAAGGTTTCCACACTATTGAACAGTATTCTAAGAATGATCTGAAAAGAGGCATATATAATAACGTTAGACAGTGGATGTTTTCAAAATCCTTACATGCACAAGAAATGAAGCCCAAAATTCTATATGCCTCGGATATTATGTCTGAAACATGTAAATCATAAGACAATCTTGAATCAAAAATTACCCCAATATCTTTAAAGTAATTGACGCAAATGTATTGATAACTTCGGCTATTCTGCACAGCTTTATTTAGTACAACCTCGACCCGTTCCCAAAATTCCTGTATCATTATCATGTGTCACTGTAGTGACATCCTATCACCTTTAGATAATGACAAGGGAGTGTTGAAGCAAGTCAAGTACAGAATAAAGCTGCGTGGAATAAGCAAATGTTTATTTAACCATGAGCATGTTCCAAAAAGTCAGCTCGCAAACAATTGAAGTTATACCTGAATTGCTTTCGTCTTAAAGTAATTTCAGGAGTTCAAAGTCTCCTGTTGTACTATCAATCAAATAGGAATGGAGTTTAAAGACTTTACTGCAAACGAAGGATTGAAAAATGATCTCCCATTTAAACCAATTTCCGTGTGGAATCTCTCTCATCCACTCACTCAGGATATCTGCCATTCGTTTGATTCCAAGCTTCAAGCCCGAGGGCCGTG
This sequence comes from Ischnura elegans, assembly GCF_921293095.1. Classification (NCBI taxonomy): domain Eukaryota; kingdom Metazoa; phylum Arthropoda; class Insecta; order Odonata; family Coenagrionidae; genus Ischnura; species Ischnura elegans. The sequence continues at coordinate 97,578,856 of NC_060253.1, forward strand.
TACTGTGTGTTTCTTTATTAAATTGTTTCGTAAAATTTGTAAATACTGGTTTGGCCAATGCATTGTATCAGGCACTTAAATGGGGGTGGGGATGTGGGAAGTATTAATGGCAGTTTTGGGAACACGGTGTTACATTTATTTTATATACATGTGTTATATTTATGGGAAATAACCCCAAAGGGAAGTTACCAATGCATTGTAGTGAAGGACGTTCGGGTGTTCCACCGGGTAATCCTCTCCATAGCTGCCGACATTTCGGGGTACTAGTCGTACTTCATCCTCAGACCTGAATGCATTGTCAGTTCTGTGAAATTATAAAGTTATTGTCTATTAAAATCTATTTTTGCATTCAAGGGGTTTACCAGCCGGTCCCGGTGGACTGGTACTTGCTCGGGAACCACGGAGTATCTATTCCTTTTCTGGTCATTACGTTTTCCGTGGACGTTTTACATGAGTAGTAGCAGCGTGGAGCCAGGCAGAGGAGGCTTACTTTAGTGAAGGTTTAATGCAGGCGATGTGAAGAGAAAGCATCGATTTTAGAGACAGTCGAGAGCTTGGTTTTCTAAGTGACCTCAGGCAGGGACGTAGCTAGAAATGAACTCTAGGGAGGTTTTAGGCGCAACTGATACTGGGGTGTGTGGGGGTTTGGAATACCCGCCAGGGCAAGCGGGAGGTGTGTGGGACGTCCCTAAGAAATTGTTTAAGATAAATGGTTCAAAATGGTGAGTTTTACGGTTGTGTGAATAGTTTGATGTTTTGTTTGTGAGTCATCCGTCCCCCTAATATTAATCACAAAACTTTCCATGTTTAAATTATTATTATTATACATTGCTGCAAGTAGGCTATTGCTTGGTGGCAGCATTAGATGTACATGAATAACAAATGTGTACATAAGTTTCTATCTATCTAATACAAAGTTTAGAAACAGAATAGATATTCATGGTAAAAATATTACACTAATTCTAATATCATACAACTAAGAATTTAACATTGTCCCAATAAACCAATTTCAAACAATCCATTAAATGCATCAATTCTAATATAATACAACTAAAAAAATGAACATTGACCCAATTTCACACTCTCCCTTTTAAACCACTATGTAATTAATCAATAAGTGATGCACACTTCTTCCTACACATTTTCGCATTTGTAGGAAAGATCTTAAAAATAACTTCAGGTAGGTCATTCTACTCTATAAATATTTTAATAAAAAAATTCTCTACGCTCTGGGGGGGGGGGGGGGTTGTCCCCCAAACCCCAAACCCTCCTCCTCGCTGCGCCACTGACCTCAGGGATGCGCCAACTCGATTAGTCTTTCCTATTGCTGTCTGAATGTAGGAGTTACCCGTTAATCGTCTCTCAATGTGGACTCCGAGTAACTTTGCGACTTTTGAAAATATTATTTTATCATATTAAAGCAAAGCGGATGCTCTTCTCCGGCTTCTAGCTGACGCGAAAACACGACGTGCGTGTTGATTTATGCATTGACTCTCAATTTCTAATCTTCTGCCCAGGCTTCAAAGCAGTCGCGCTGTTCGTGAGTGAGTAAAGTAATTAATATGTACTCGTATGTATGTCAATTCACGCAGACCTCTCCTGTCTCTCGATTTCTCCCTGTGCTCGATGGTGGTGCCGCCGCCGATCAAGCAGGAAAACAGTGCGTGCCACGCTGGTTCTGCTGCCTTTGTTCGGGCTCCACTTCGTGGTGACGGCTTACAGGCCGAGCAGCAGCGGGCGACACTGCGACTGGATAGAGCTCTACTTCTACGCCGACTACCTGCTCGATGGGCTTCAAGGATTGCTCGTGGCACTCATCTTCTGCTACTTCAACGGAGAGGTGAGCTGTCTGTCTCCTAATAAAGTGGCTCTTAGTAAAATAGTCGTTCATTGGATCCTCATCTTTACTAGAAAATTAAATTCTTTCCTCTTATCTTGAACTTCTTTAATTAATGGTTGAATAGTTCTTGGAGAATAGGTCCAGTATATATGATGCAAAAAAGTTGTAGCCAACGTTTCTAAACTATCATCAGGGCTATGAATGAAAATATGAGAACAATAAAGAATACAATGATATCCAATATATTTACATAAATATATGTTACGATAGTTTTTTTACAATAATATCATTTTTTAAATATGTAAATAAGAACAGGGGGTCTATTCTCTAACTCGAAGCGCTTTCACGCTTTCTGGTGGAGAGATGCTTTATTAAGCTACTTGCTCCCACTTGCATTCTCTAACGCTGAAGCTCCGGCGAAGGAGCCAGCAGAAGCTACCGATAGCTTATTAGGCTCCAACCCTTAGGGTGCCTTCATAGCTCGGCGTTGCGTACTTGGGGGCGGAGCTAACTCATCGCAGCAAGCTGGAGCCCTTCACAGCTCTGCGTTGCGAAAACAAATGAAAGGCAAAAAGCGTCGGCTCCTAAAAATCAGCCTGTGAGCATATCATCTTATGATTTCAAACTAAACGCACAATACATATATTGTTTTCTGCATGTTAACACAATTTCATTTCTTAATATTCTTCTTAACTATAAATAGCATTTGAAGTTAATATGGTGAAGATAAAGTCGATAATAATGCATGTAGTGATGGCCCTTGCCTATGCATTATTATGACCTTTAAATTTTATTTCTTAACTCGGAATATTCGAAAAATAGCTAATTACATACACTCAATGAACATGAATAACGTGGAATTTTATCAGGAATATTTATTAATGATAACTGTTGTTCAAACAGATTGTCCTAGTCACGTTATCTAAATAGCTCTAACCGGGTAGATTATGAGTGCACGATTATTAGATATCACTTGGAATTTTAGCGACCGAGTCACCAACAAGCATCTCTCACGCTGTATTTAGCTTGTGATACCATTTACGGATATGTGTTACGCTAATCTATGCTCCTCAGTGATTGTAATCTAATTTATGATTAACATTCGTCTTATGTTTAGGGAAGATACGAAATATCTAAGCTGAACACTTCAAAATAGTAGTAAATAATGAAATACATAACATTTGCCACTCCCATTAGAGCTAATCTTGCATATTTGTATACCCAGAAACAAACACCAATTCGAAATCGTCGGCGTACTGCCGCCTTGACGCAGAGAAAATCCGACAGGTTCAGTTTTTCTGCGACGACGCAGCGAGCTGGAGACGTGACGTCATCAATTCTCAAAGACGGGCTCTGATTGGCTCGCTATCCGCGGCGTCAACGCAACGCCGAACTGTTAAGGCTCCCTTATTCTCTATGGGCTGTGAAGCTACTTCCGTAGCTTCAAACTAGCTACCACGGTAGCTTCGCGAAGCGCGCCCTCGGGACCCCGCGCTTCAGCTAGCTACCATCAAAATACATATAGGGAATTCCTATGAACCGCCGTGAACCAAGTGGCGCATGCCGCTAATCTTTTGTTCTATCCCATCAGTATTTTTCTTGGCACGGCTAGCGATGGAGTGGTAAACAAGAAAAGTGTTGACAATTTTTGTCGTTTTCCATAATTATTCTCTTTAATGAGGTCGGGAATGCTGCGTAAATCATTTGAAGCCTTCAATTACTGTATTCTTAACAAAGTAGTGGGAATGAGTGATAAAATTCGTGATTAAACAGGTATGTTTCGGAGTGAACTATTGATCGCGCTAACTAGTTGATTTCATTATTTGGAGAAGATAAATGTTGCTTTTAATCATTTTATTTCACGTGAAATCTTATTTTGCATGAAGTCATTACTAGTGAGAAGACAAAACTCGGATACAGTGATTATTATTGATGTTGCGAGAGATAGTGTGTTGTAGTGACGGTACAAATTGATGCGTTGAAATCATTACCAATGCCAATGTATCCACTGCACAGAGATGGATCTCTTATTTTTGCAAGTGTCAATACATTTATGATTAACTTTCCCGTGCATTTTCAGCAACGATCTTTGTTGTGAAGTGCTTGGGTGAAGAGAGTTTAGTGTTACATAGAGGCAGACCGTGAAGAGATGGGATATTATTTTGTTATAATTCAATGTAAGGTGTTTAATGATAGTTATCAATAAATTTCTTGCTCCTCCAATGAATGAATGTGTTCATGATCTCATTCTGCTTTCATTTGTGGGTCTTTGGCATTATATACGCATTTAATTTCAGTGCCGGTAATTATAAGGCTGTGTATTTGTTTTGAATTTTGAAAAAGTGTAGCCATGGATTTTCCCGAAGTCCACGGAGTCATCACAAAAACAATAATATAATATGACTTTAATATTGAGAGAAGGAACTACGTAGGTTGTTTTATCATAATCGTGGTCAAGTTATAATGAATCGCCCTCGCTTGCAATACTGCAAGGTTGGCGGTTAGCATGTAATACTGATTCATAAAACCATTTAAATATTAATTTAGCCGTCGTGAGAACGGCACGACAGTAGAGTTTTGTGTAAATATCGTTTGAAGCTTATTGTGAGCCTAAAACGATTGCTTAGGCCTGAGCTGATCTGAGCGAAATGACGTAACTTTCAAACATAATTTTCTCCACCTTCCCATTAACTTTGTTGAAGATATTCCCGAAATAATATATACTTATCATATACACACAATACTTATCGTATACACATGTAATTGCGATACTCTTTCGCAGTGCAAGAAGGAACAATCTCTGCACAGGAACAGTTGGTCATCAAAATTTTTGTATCAAACATGTAGAAGCATAAGGAGCGATGAGTGAACAGTTTTCGGGAATAAGAACGACAATGTCGTTGCATTGGTTTTATGTGTTTGTTGTTCACTAACATTTTTTCTTCACTATATTTACATGACCTACTGGTTATGATTATCATTCGTGACATAAACTGCTACATCGATCGAAACTATTAAATTGATATAAATGCCGCATAGCCTAATATAATTATTTCTACGTATTTCTACAATAATGAAAGCTAAAGGCACTCAACATTTCGTAATTTACAAAGCACATTAATTTCCGCTAGAAGAAAAGGTCACCCGAGAACGACTACATTATGATTTTTCCGCAGGCAACACAATGAAACGAGCGATTTCATTGGTTCTAAAAGTAAAAACTGAGTTCGCACGAAATATTTCTCATACCCCATATCCGGTCTGAGAAAGCTACCATAAATTCTCGGTCTGAATTAGCTACTCCCATTTAAGGAATACGGTTGGTAGCCAATTCTGGTAGCTAGTTCAAAGCTACCAGAACGGGAGCTTCGAGTTAGAGAATAGACCCCCAGAATACACAAAAATTTGACAAACCTTAGCTTTGCACATATTTATTGATATTACGTTAAAGCTATTACCAAACCCAGTTACCATTAATTTTGATTAGGGGTAAGGATTATTATTATAAAAATTAATGGTAACTAGGTTTGGTAATAGCTTAGTAACGTTACATCAATAAATATGTGCTGAGCTAAGGTATGTCAAAAAGTTTTGTGTATTCTGTTCTTATTTACATATTTTTTAATTACATTATTGTAAAAAAAACTATCGTAACATTTATTTATGTAAATATATTGGATATCATTGTATTTAATATTGCTCTCATGTTTTCATTCATAGCCCTGATGATAGTTTGTAATAAAATGAAACGTTGCCTACAAATTTTTTGCATCATATATACTGGACCTATGCTCAAATAACTATTTAGCCATCATCTTTATTAGTCAATGATCGTTATATTGGTTTGACTCAGCTCTCCATTCCACTCTCATTTCTAGCATTTTCACACTGACGTATTTCTTATGTTTTACATCCTTTATTACCTGCACTGCGTAAACCGGTCGGGGACGTCCCTTGCCCTTCTTCCCTCCCACCTGTCCATCTACGATTGTTTGAATATTGAATATATTTTTGAAATTTCCATTGAATACTCCAGTTAAATCTCGAGTAGTTACCCTTCCGCAGTTTTGAAATTGGACTCACCCTCACCCATCCAAAACAACATTCGAGTTGAAAGACTAAGTAGAGCTATCTCCACTGCGCAGTTGTTTCTGTTTCAATTGTGTTTTTAATATTTTTCCCCACCGAAACTGAACAACTGTGGTTATTTAAGAAGTTGAGGCGGTAGAAGGAAGTGGAGGAGGTAGAAGGAAGTGGAGGAGGCTGAAGGAAGTGGAGGAGGTAGAAGGAAGTGGAGGAGGTAAAAGAAAGTATAGGAGGTAGAAGGAAGTGGAGGAAGTAGAAGGAAGTTAAGAAAGTCAAAGGAAGTGGAGGAGGTTGAAGGAAGTGGAGGTGGTAGAAGTAAGTGGAGGAGGTAGAAGGAAGTGGAGGAGGTAGAAGGAAGTGGAGGAGGTAAAAGGAAGTGGAAAAGGGAGAAGGAATTGGCGGAGGTAGAAGGAAATGGAGGAGGTAGAAGGAAGTGGAGGAAGTAGAAGGAAGTTAAGGAGGTAGAAGGAAGTGGAGGAGGTTGAAGGTAGTGGAGGTGGTAGAAGTAAGTGGAGGATATAGAATGAATTGGCGGAGGTAGAAGGAAATGGAGGAGGTAGAAGGAAGTGGAGGAAGTAGAAGGAAGTTAAGAAGGTAGAAGGAAGTGGAGGAGGTTGAAGGAAGTGGAGGTGGAAGAAGTAAGTGGAGGAGGTAGAAGTAAGTGGAGGAAGTAGAAGAAAGTTAAAGAGGTAGAAGGAAGTGGAGGAGGTTGAAGGAAGTGGAGGTGGTAGAAGTAAGTGGAAGAGGTAGAAGGAATTGGCGGAGGTAGAAGGAAATGGAGGAGGTAGAAGGAAATGGAGGAAGTATAAGGAAGTTAAGGAGGTAGAAGGAAGTGGAGGAGGTTGAAGGAAGTGGAGGTGGTAGAAGTAAGTGGAGGAGGTAAAAGAAAGTGGAGGTGGTAGAAGAAAATGGAGGTGGTAGAAGTAAGTGGAGGAGGTAGAAGGAAGTGGAGGTGGTAGAAGGAAGTGGAGGAGGTTGAAGGAAGTGGAGGTGGTAGAAGTAAGTGTAGGAGGTAGAAGGAATTGGCGGAGGTAGAAGGAAGTGGAGGAAGTAGAAGGAAGTTAAAAAGGTAGAAGGAAGTGGAGGAGGTTGAAGGAAGTGGAGGTGGTAGAAGTAAGTGGAGGAGGTAGAAGGAAGTGGAGGAGGTAGAAGGAAGTGGAGGAGGTAAAAGGAAGTGGAGGAGGGAGAAGGAAGTTAAGGAGGAAGAAGGAAATGGAGGACGTAGAAGGAAGTGGAGGAAGTAGAAGGAAGTTAAGGAGGTAGAAGGAAGTGGAGGAGGTAGAAGGAAGTGGAGGAGGTAGAAGGAAGTGGATGAGGGAGAAGGAATAGGCGGAGGTAGAAGGAAATGGAGGAGGTAGAAGGAAGTGGAGGAAGTAGAAGGAAGTTAAGGAGGTAGAAGGAAGTGGAGGAGGTTGAAGGAAGTGGAGGTGGTAGAAGTAAGTGCAGGAGGCAGAAGGAAGTGGAGGAGGTTGAAGGAAGTGGAGGTGGTAGAAGTAAGTGGAGGAGGTAGAAGGAATTGGCGGAGGTAGAAGGAAATGGAGGAGGTAGAAGGAAGTGGAGGAAGTAGAAGGAAGTTAAGGAGGTAGAAGGAAGTGGAGGAGGTTGAAGGTAGTGGAGGTGGTAGAAGTAAGTGGAGGATATAGATCGAATTGGCGGAGGTAGAAGGAAATGGAGGAGGTAGAAGGAAGTGGAGGAAGTAGAAGGAAGTTAAGAAGGTAGAAGGAAGTGGAGGAGGTTGAAGGAAGTGGAGGTGGAAGAAGTAAGTGGATGAGGTAGAAGGAAGTGGAGGAGGTAAAAGGAAGTGGAGGAGGTAAAAGGAAGTGGAGGAGGGAGAAGGAATTGGCGGAGGTAGAAGGAAATGGAGGAGGTAGAAGGAAGTGGAGGAAGTAGAAGGAAGTTAAGGGGGTAGAAGGAAGTGGAGGAGGTTGAAGGAAGTGGAGGAGGGAGAAGGAATTGTGGGACGTAGAAGGAAGTGGAGGAGGCAGAAGAAAGTGGAGGAGGTAGAAGAAGGTGGAGGAGGAAAAAGGAATAGGAGGTAGAAGGAAGTGGTGGAGGTAGAAGGAATGGTGGAGGTAGAAGGAAGAGGAGGAGGTAGAAGGAAGTGTAGGAGATAGAAGAAAGTGGAGGAGGAAAAAGAAAGTGGAGGAGGATGAAGGAAGTTGAGGAGGTAGAATAAAGTGGAGGAGGTAGAAGGAAGTGAAGGAGGTAGAAAATAAGTGGAACAGGTAGAAGAAAGTGGAGGAGGTAGAAGGAAGTGGAGGAATTGGAAGGAAGTGGAGGAGGTAAAAGGTAGACGAGAGGTAAAACAAAGGGGAGGAGGTCAAGGAACAGAAGGAGGTAGAAGGAAGTGGAAGAGGTAGATGGAAGTGGAGGACGTAGAGGGAAGTGGAGGAGGTAGATGGAAGTGTAGGAGGTAGAAGGAAGAGCAGGAGGTAGAAAGAAGTTAAGGTGGTATAAGGAAGTGGAGGAGGGAGAAGGAAGTTGAGGAGGGAGATGGAAGTGGAGGATTAAGTAGGAAGGGGAGGAGGAGGAAGAAGAAGAGGAAAGAGAAGGAAGGGGAGGAAGTAGAAGGAAGTGGAGAAGGTAGAAGGAAGTGGAGGAGGTTGAAGGAAGTGGAGGTGGTAGAAGTAAGTGTAGGAGGTAGAAGGAATTGGCGGAGGTAGAAGGAAGTGGAGGAAGTAGAAGGAAGTTAAGAAGGTAGAAGGAAGTGGAGGAGGTTGAAGGAAGTGGAGGTGGTAGAAGTAAGTGGAGGAGGTAGAAGGAAGTGGAGGAGGTAGAAGGAAGTGGAGGAGGTAAAAGGAAGTGGAGGAGGGAGAAGGAAGTTAAGGAGGTAGAAGGAAATGGAGGACGTAGAAGGAAGTGGAGGAAGTAGAAGGAAGTTAAGGAGGTAGAAGGAAGTGGAGGAGGTAGAAGGAAGTGGAGGAGGTAGAAGGAAGTGGATGAGGGAGAAGGAATTGGCGGAGGTAGAAGGAAATGGAGGAGGTAGAAGGAAGTGGAGGAAGTAGAAGGAAGTTAAGGAGGTAGAAGGAAGTGGAGGAGGTTGAAGGAAGTGGAGGTGGTAGAAGTAAGTGCAGGAGGTAGAAGGAAGTGGAGGAGGTTGAAGGAAGTGGAGGTGGTAGAAGTAAGTGGAGGAGGTAGAAGGAATTGGCGGAGGTAGAAGGAAATGGACGAGGTAGAAGGAAGTGGAGGAAGTAGAAGGAAGTTAAGGAGGTAGAAGGAAGTGGAGGAGGTTGAAGGTAGTGGAGGTGGTAGAAGTAAGTGGAGGATATAGAATGAATTGGCGGAGGTAGAAGGAAATGGAGGAGGTAGAAGGAAGTGGAGGAAGTAGAAGGAAGTGGAGGAGGTTGAAGGAAGTGGAGGTGGAAGAAGTAAGTGGATGAGGTAGAAGGAAGTGGAGGAGGTAAAAGGAAGTGGAGGAGGTAAAAGGAAGTGGAGGAGGGAGAAGGAATTGGCGGAGGTAGAAGGAAATGGAGGAGGTAGAAGGAAGTGGAGGAAGTAGAAGAAAGTTAAGGGGGTAGAAGGAAGTGGAGGAGGTTGAAGGAAGTGGAGGAGGGAGAAAGAATTGTGGGACGTAGAAGGAAGTGGAGGAGGCAGAAGAAAGTGGAGGAGGTAAAAGAAGGTGGAGGAGGAAAAAGGAATAGGAGGTAGAAGGAAGTGGTGGAGGTAGAAGGAAGTGGTGAAGGTAGAAGGAAGTGGTGGAGGTAGAAGGAAGAGGAGGAGGTAGAAGGAAGTGTAGGAGACAGAAGAAAGTGGAGGAGGAAAAAGAAAGTGGAGGAGAATGAAGGAAGTGGAGGTGGTAGAAGTAAGTGGAGGAAGTAGAAGGAAGTGGAGGGGGTAGAAGGAAGTGGAGGAGGTAGAAGTAAGTGGAGGAGGTAGAAGGAAGTGGAGGAGGTAGAAGGAAGTTAAGGAGGTAGAAGGAAGTGGAGGAGGAAGAAGGAAGTGGAGGAGGAAAAAGAAAGTGGAGGAGAAAGAAGAAAGTGGAAGTGGAACAGGTAGAAGAAAGTCGAGGAGGTAGAAGGAAGTGGAGGAATTGGAAGGAAGTGGAGAAGGTAGAAGGAAGTGGAGGAGGTAAAAGGTAGACGAGAGGTAAAACAAAGGGGAGGAGGTCAAGGAACAGAAGGAGGTAGAAGGAAGTGGAAGAGGTAGAAGGAAGTGGAGGACGTAGAGGGAAGTGGAGGAGGTAGATGGAAGTGTAGGAGGTAGAAGGAAGAGCAGGAGGTAGAACGAAGTTAAGGTGGTATAAATAAGTGGAGGAGGGAGAAGGAAGTTGAGGAGGGAGATGGAAGTGGAGGATTGAGTAGGAAGGGAAGGAGGAGGAAGAAGAAGAGGAAAGAGAAGGAAGGGGAGGAAGTAGAAGGAAGTGGAGGAGGTAGAAGGAAGTGGAGGAGGTAAAAGGAAGTGTAAGAGGTTGAAGGAAGTGGAGGAGGTAGAAGGAAGTGGAGGAGGTAGAAGGAAGTGAAGGAGGTAGAAGGAAGTGGGGGAGGTAGAAGGAAGTGGAGGAGGTAGAAGGAAGTGGAGGGGGTTGAAGAAAGTGTAGGAGGGAGAAGGAAGTGGAGGAGGTAGAAGGAAGTGGAGGACGTAGAAAGAAGTGGGGGGGGGGGTAGAAGGAAGTGAAGAAGGAGGAAGAAATTGGAGGAAAGAGAAGAAAGGGGAGGAGGAAGAAGGAAATGGAGGAAAGAGAAGGAAGTGGAGGAGGGTTTACGATGGGGAGGAGGTAGAAGGAAATGTAGGAAAGAGAAGGAAGGGAAGGCATGAGAACGAAGGGGAGGAGGTAGAAGGAAGTTGAGGAGGAAGAAGGAAGTGGAGGAGGTAGAAGGAAGTGGAGGAAAGAGATGGAAGGGGAGGAGGGAGAAGAAGTGGATGTCGGAAAAGGAAGGAGAGGAGGAAGAAGGATGTGGAGGAGGTAGAAGAAAGTGGAGGAGAGAGAAGGAAGGGGAGGCGGGAGAATGAAAGGGAGGAGGGAGAGGGAAGGAGAGGAGGTAGAAGGAAGTGGAGGAAGAAGAAGGAAGTGAAGGAGGTAGAAGGAAGTCGAAGAAACAGAAGGAAAGGGAGGAGGGAGAAGAAGTGGATGTCGGAGAAGGAAGGGGAGGAGGAAGAAGGATGTGGAGGAGGTAGAAGTAAGTGGAGGAGAGAGAAGGAAGGGGAGGCGGGAGAATGAAAGGGAGGAGGGAAAAGGAAGGAGAGGAGGTAGAAGGAAGTGGAAAAGTTCGAAGGAAGTAGACAAGTTCGAAGAGGTAGAAGGAATTGGCGGAGGTAGAAGGAAATGGAGGAGGTAGAAGGAAATGGAGGAAGTCAAAGGAAGTAAAGGAGGTAGAAGGAAGTGGAGGAGGTTGAAGGAAGTGGAGGTGGTAGAAGTAAGTGGAGGAGGTAGAAGAAAGTGGAGGAGGTAGAAGGAAATGGAGGTGGTAGAAGTAAGTGGAGGAGGTAGAAGGAAGTTAAGGAGGTAGAAGGAAGTGGAGGAGGTTGAAGGAAGTGGAGGTGGTAGAAGTAAGTGGAGGAGGTAGAAGGAATTGGCGGAGGTAGAAGGAAGTGGAGAAAGTAGACGGAAATTAAGAAGGTAGAAGGAAGTGGAGGAGGTTGAAGGAAGTGGAGTTGGTAGAAGTAAGTGGAGGAGGTAGAAGGAAGTGGAGGAGGTAGAAGGAAGTGGAGGAGGTAAAGGAAGTGGAGGAGGGAGAAGGAATTGGCGGAGGTAGAAGGAAATGGAGGAGGTAGAAGGAAGTGGAGGAAGTAAAAGGAAGTTAAGGAGGTAGAAGGAAGTGGAGGAGGTTGAAGGAAGTGGAGGTGGTAGAAGTAAGTGGAGAAGGTAGCAGGAAGTGGAGGAGGTAGAAGGAAGTGGAGGAGGTAGAAGGAAGTGGATGAGGGAGAAGGAATTGGCGGAGGTAGAAGGAAATGGAGGAGGTAGAAGGAAGTGGAGGAAGTAGAAGGAAGTTAAGGAGGTAGAAGGAAGTGGAGGAGGTTGAAAGAAGTGGAGGTGGTAGAAGTAAGTGGAGGAGGTAGAAGGAAGTGGAGGAGGTAGAAGGAAATGGAGGAGGTAGAAGGTGGTGGAGGAAGTAGAAGGAAGTTAAGGTGGTAGAAGGAAGTGGAAGAGGTTGAAGGAAGTGGAGGTGGTAGAAGTAAGTGGAGGAGGTAGATGGAAGTGGAGGAGGTAGAAGGAAATGGAGGAGGTAGAAGGAAGTGGAGGAAGTAGAAGGAAGTTAAGAAGGTAGAAGGAAGTGTAGGAGGTTGAAGGAAGTGGAGGTGGAAGAAGTAAGTGGAGGAGGTAGAAGGAAGTGGAGGAGGTAGAAGGAAGTGGAGGAGGTAAAAGGAAGTGGAGGAGGGAGAAGGAATTGGCGGAGATAGAAGGAAATGGAGGAGGTAGAAGGAAGTGGAGGAAGTAGAAGGAAGTTAAGGAGGTAGAAAGAAGTGGAGGAGGTTGAAGGAAGTGGAGGAGGGAGAAGGAATTGTGGGACGTAGAAGGAAGTGGTGGAGGTAGAAGGAATATGAGGAGGTAGAAGGAAGTGTAGGAGACAGAAGAAAGTGGAGGAGGAAAAAAAAAGTGGAGGAGGAAGGAGAAAGTGGAGGAGGATGAAGGAAGTGGAGGAGGATGAAGGAAGTGGAGGTGGTAGAAGTAAGTGGAGGAGATAGAAGGAAGTGGAGGAGGTAGAAGGAAGTGGAGGAGGTAGAAGTAAGTGGAGGAGAGAGAAATAAGTGGAGGAGGTAGAAGGAAGTGTTTGAGGTAGAAGGAAGTGGTGGAGGTAGAAGGAAGATGAGGAGGTAGAAGGAAGTGTAGGAGACAGAAGAAAGTGGAGGAGGACAAAGAAAGTGGAGGAGGAAGGAGAAAGTGGAGGAGGATAAAGGAAGTGGAGGAGGATGAAGGAAGTGGAGGTGGTAGAAGTAAGTGAAGGAGAAAGAAGAAAGTGGGAGAGGTAGAAGGAAGTTGAGGAGGTAGAAGGAATTGGCGGAGGTAGAAGGAAGTGGAGGAGGTAGAATGAAGTTGAGGAGGAAGAAGTAAGTGGAGGAGGTAGAAGGAACTGGAGGAGGTAGAAGGAAGAGGAGGAGGTAGAAGGAAGTGGAGGAAAGAGAAGGAAGGGGAGGACGGAGAAGAAGTGTATGTCGGAGAAGGAAGGGGAGGAGGAAGAAGGATTTTTAGGAGGTAGAAGAAAGTGGAGGAGAAAGAAGGAAGGGTAGGCTGGAGATTGAAATGGAGGAGGGAGAAGGAATGAGAGGAGGTAGAAGGAAGTTGAGGAGGTCGAAATAAGTGGAGGAGGTAGAAGGAAGTTGAGGAGGTAAAAGGAAGTTGAGGAGATAGAATAAAGTGGAGGAGGTAGAAGGAAGTGAAGGAGGTAGAAAATAAGTGGAACAGGTAGAAGAAAAAGGAGGAGGTAGAAGGAAGTGGAGGAGGTAAAAGGTAGACAAGAGGTAAAACAAAGGGGAGGAGGTCAAGGAACAGGAGGAGGTTGAAGGAAGTGGAAGAGGTAGAAGGAAGTGGAAGAGGTAGAAGGAAGTGGAGGACGTAGAGGGAAGTGGAGGAGGTAGATGGAAGTGTAGGAGGTAGAAGGAAGAGCAGGAGGTAGAACGAAGTTAAGGTGGTAGAAGGGAGTGGAGGAGGGAGAAGGAAGTTGAGGAGGGAGATGGAAGTGGAGGATTGAGTATGAAGGGGAGGAGGAGGAAGAAGAATAGGAAAGAGAAGGAAGGGGCGGAAGTAGAAGGAAGTGGAGGAGGTAGAAGGAAGTGGAGGAGGTAAAAGAAAGTTAAGGAGGTAGAAGGAAGTGGAGGAGGTAGAAGGAAGTGGAGGAGGTAGAAGAAGGTGGAGGAGGTAGAAGGAAGAGGAGGATGTTGAAGGAACTGGAGGAGGTAGAAGGAAGTGGAGGAGGTAGAAGGAATTGTGGGACGTAGAAGGAAGTGGAGGAGGCAAAAGAAAGTGGAGGAGGTAGAAGAAGGTGGAGGAGGTAGAAGAAAGTGGAGGAGGATGAAGAAATTGGAGGAGGTTGCAGGAAGTTGAGGAGGTAGAAGGAATTGGCGGAGCTAGAAGGAAATGGAGGAGGTAGAAGGAAGTGGAGGAAGCAAAAGGAAGTTAAGGAGGTAGAAGAAAGTGGAGGAGGTTGAAGGAAGTGGAGGTGGTAGAAGTAAGCGGAGGAGGTAGAAGGAAGTGGAGGAGGTAGAAGGAAGTGAAGGAGGTAGAAGGAAGTGGGGGAGGTAGAAGGCAGTGGAGGAGGTAGAAGGAAGTGGAGTGGGTTGAAGAAAGTGTAGGAGGGAGAAGGAAGTGGAGGAGGTAGAAGGAAGTGGAGGACGTAGAAGGATGTGGGGGGGGGGGGGTAGAAGGAGGTGAAGAAGGTGGAAGAAATTGGAGGAAAGAGAAGAAAGGGGAGGAGGAAGAAGGAAATGGAGGAAACAGAAGGAGGTAGAGGAGGGTTTGGGATGGGGAGGAGGTAGAAGGAAGTGGAGGAAGAAGAAGGAAGTGAAGGAGGTAGAAGGAAGTGGAGGAAAGAGAAGGAAAGGGAGGAGGGAGAAGAAGTGGATGTCGGAGAAGGAAGGGGAGGAGGTAGAAAGAAGTGGAGGAGGTAGAAGGAGGTGGAGGAGGTAGAAGGAAGTAGAGGAGGTATAACAAAGTGGAGAAGGTAGAACAAAGTGAAGGAGGTGAAGGAAGGGGAGGAGGAAGAAGGAAGTGGAGGAGGTAGAAGAAAGTGGTGGATGTCGAAGGAAGTGTAGGAGGTAGAAGGAAGTGGAACAGGTAGAAGGAAGTGGAGGAGGTAGGAGGAAATGGAGGAGGTAGAAGGAAGTGGAGGAGGTAGAAGGAAGTGGAGGCGGAAGAAGGAAGTGGAGGAAGTATAAGGAAGATGAGGTGGGAGAAGGAAATGGAGAAGGGAGAAGGAAGTGGAGGAGGTAGAAGAAAGTGGAACAGGTAGAAGGAAGTGGAGGAAGTAGAAGGAAGTGGAGGAGGTAGAAGGAAGTGGAGGAAGTAGAAGGAAGTTGAGGCGGAAGAAGGAAGTGGAGGAGATATAAGGAAGTGGAGGAGGGAGAAGGAAGTGGAGGAGGGAGAAGGAAGTGGAGGAGGTAGTAGAAAGTGGTGGAGGTTGAAAGAAGTGTAGGAGGTAGAAGGAAGTGGAAACGGTAGAAGGAAGTGGTGGAGGTCGAAGGAAGTGTAGGAGGTAGAAGGAAGTGGAACAAGTAGAAGGAAGTGGAGGAGGCAGAAGAAAGTGGAGGAGGTAGAAGGAAGTGAAGGTATGGAACGAAGTGGAGGACGAAGAAAGAAGTGGAGGAGGTAGAAGGAAGTGGAATAGGTAGAAGGAAGTGGAGGACGTAGAGGTAAGTGGAGGAGGTAAATGGAAGTGTAGGAGGTAGAAGGAATAGGTTGAGGTAGAACGAAGTTAAAAAGGTAGAAGGAAGTGGAGGAGGGAGAAGGAAGTTGAGGAGGGAGATGGAAGTGGAGGATTGAGTAGGAAGGGGAGGAGGAAGAAGAAGAAGAGGAAGGAGAAGGAAGGGGAGGAAGTAGAAGGAAGTGGAGGAGGTAAAAGGAAGTGTAGGAGGTAGAAGGAATTGGAGGAGGTAGAAGGAAGTGGAGGAGGTAGAAGAAGGTGGAGGAGGTAGAAGGAAGAGGAGGAGGTTGAAGGATGTGGAGGAGGTTGAAGGAAGTGGAGGAAGTAGAAGGAAATGTGGGACGTAGAAGGAAGTGGAGGAGGCAGAAGGAAGAGGAGGAAGTAGAAGAAGGTGGAGGAGGAAGAAGGAAGAGGAGGAGGTTGAAGGAAGTGGAGGAGGAATAAGGAAGTGGTGGAGGTAGAAGGAAGAGGAGGAGGTAGAAGGAAGAGGAGGAGAAAGAGGAGAAAGTGGAGGAGGAAAAAGAAAGTGGAGGAGGAAGAAGAAAGTGGAGGAGGATGAAGAAAGTGGAGGACGTAGAAGGAAGTGGATGAGGTAGAAGGAATTGGCGGAGGTAGAAGGAAATGGAGGAGGTAGAAGGAAGTGGAGGAAGTAGAAGGAAGTTAAGGAGGTAGAAGGAAGTGGAGGAGGTTGAAGGAAGTGGAGGTGGTAGAAGTATGTGGAGGAGTTAGAAGGAATTGGCGGAGGTAGAAGGAAATGGAGGATGTTGAAGGAAGTGGAGGAAGTAGAAGGAAGTTAAGGAGGTAGAAGAAAGTGGAGGAGGTTGAAGGTAGTGGAGGTGGTAGAAGTAAGTGAAGGAGGTAGAAGGAATTGGCGGATGTAGATGGAAATGGAGGAGGTAGAAGGAAGTGGAGGAAGTAGAAGGAAGTTAAGAAGGTAGAAGGAAGTGGAGGAGGTTGAAAGAAGTGGAGGTGGAAGAAGTGGAGGAGGTAGAAGGAAGTGGAGGCGGTAGAAGGAAGTGGAGGAGGTAAAAGGAAGTGGAGGAGGGAGAAGGAATTGGCGGAGGTAGAAGGAAATGGAGGAGGTAGAAGGAAGTGGAGGAAGTAGAAGGAAGTTAAGGAGGTTGAAGGAAGTGGAGGAGGTTGAAGGAAGTGGAGGAGGGAGAAGGAATTGTGGGACGTAGAAGGAAGTGGAGGAGGCAGAAGAAAGTGGAGGAGGTAGAAGAAGGTGGAGGAGAAAAAAGGAATAGGAGGTAGAAGGAAGTGGTGGAGGTAGAAGGAAGTGGTGGAGGTAGAAGGAAGAGGAGGAGGTAGAAGGAAATGTAGGAGAAGAAGAAAGTGGAGGAGGTAAAAGAAAGTGGAGGAGGAAGGAGAAAGTGGAGGAGGAAGGAGAAAGTGGAGGAGGATGAAGGAAGTGGAGGTGGTAGAAGTAAGTGGAGGAGGTAGAAGGAAGTGGAGGAGGTAGAAGGAAGTGGAGGAGGTAGAAGTAAGTGGAGGAGGTAGAAGGAAGTGGAGGAGGTAGAAGGAAGTTTAAGAGGTTGAAGGAAGTGGAGGAGGAAGAAGGAAGTGGAGGAGGAAAAAGAAAGTGGAGGAGAAAGAAGAAAGTGGAAGAGGTTGAAGAAAGTGGAGGAGGTAGAAGGAAGTTGAGGAGGTAGAAGGAATTGGCGGAGGTAGAAGGAAGTGGAGGAGGTAGAATGAAGTGGAGGAGGAAGAAGTAAGTGAAGGAGGTAGAAGGAAGAGGAGGTGGTAGAAGGAAGTGGAGGAAAGAGAAGGAAGGGGAGGAGGTAGAAGAAGTGGATGTCGGAGAAGGAAGGGGAGGACGAAGAAGGATGTGGAGGAGGTAGAAGAAAGTGGAGGAGGGAGAAGGAAGGGTAGGCTGGAGAATGAAATGGAGGAGGGAGAAGGAATGAGAGGAGGTAGAAGGAAGTTGAGGAGGTCGAAATAAGTGGAGGAGGTAGAAGGAAGTTGAGGAGGTAGAAGGAAGTTTAGGAGGTAGAATAAAGCGGAGGAGGTAGAAGGAGGAGAAGGAGGTAGAAAATAAGTGGAACAGGTAGAAGAAAGTGGAGGAGGTAGAAGGAAGTGGAGGAATTGGAAGGAAGTGGAGCAGGTAGAAGGAAGTGGAGGAGGTAAAAGGTAGACGAGAGGTAAAACAAAGGGGAGGAGGTCAAGGAACAGGAGGAGGTAGAAGGAAGTTGAAGAGGTAGAAGGAAGTGGAGGACGTAGAGGGAAGTGGAGGAGGTAGATGGAAGTGTAGGAGGTAGAAGGAAGAGCAGGAGGTAGAACGAAGTTAAGGTGGTAGAAGGAATTGGTGGAGGGAGAAGGAAGTTGAGGAGGGAGATGGAAGTGGAGGATTGAGTAGGAAGGGGAGGAGGAGGAAGAAGAAGAGGAAAGAGAAGGAAGGGGAGGAAGTAGAAGGAAGTGGAGGAGGTAGAAGGAAGTAGAGGAGGTAAAAGGAAGTGTAGGAGGTAGAAGGAAGTGGAGTAGGTAGAAGGAAGTGGAGGAGGTAGAAGAAGGTGGAGGAGGTAGAAGGAAGTGGAGGATGTTGAAGGAAGTGGAGGAGGTAGAAGGAAGAGGAGGAGGTAGACGGAATTGTGGGACGTAGAAGGAAGTGGAGGAGGCAGAAGAAAGTGGAGGAGGTAGAAGAAGGTGGAGGAGGAAGAAGGAAGAGGAGGAGGTAGAAGGAAGTGGTGGAGGTAGAGGGAAGTGGTGGAGGTAGAAGGAAGTGGTGGAGGTAGAAGGAAGAGGAGGAGACAGAAGAAAGTTGAGGAGGAAAAAAAAGTGGAGGAGGAAGAAGAAAGTGGAGGAGGATGAAGAAATTGGAGGAGGTTGCCGGAAGTTGAGGAAGTAGAAGGAATTGGCGGAGCTAGAAGGAAATGGAGGAGGTAGAAGGAAGTGGAGGAAGCAGAAGGAAGTTAAGGAGGTAGAAGGAAGTGGAGGAGGTTGAAGGAAGTGGAGGTGGTAGAAGTAAGTGGAGGAGGTAGAAGGAAGTGGAGGAGGTAAAAGGAAGTGAAGGAGGTAGAAGGAAGTGGGGGAGGTAGAAGGCAGTGGAGGAGGTAGAAGGAAGTGGAGTGGGTTGAAGAAAGTGTAGGAGGGAGAAGGAAGTGGAGGAGGTAGAAGGAAGTGGAGGACGTAGAAGGATGTGGGGGGGGGGTAGAAGGAAGTGAAGAAGGTGGAAGAAATTAGAGGAAAGAGAAGAAAGGGGAGGAGGAAGAAGGAAATGGAGGAAACAGAAGGAGGTAGAGGAGGGTTTAGGATGGGGAGGAGGTAGAAGGAAGTGGAGGAAGAAGAAGGAAGTGAAGGAGGTAGAAGGAAGTGGAGGAAAGAGAAGGAAAGGGAGGAGGGAGAAGAAGTGGATGTCGGAGAAGGAAGGGGAGGAGGAAGAAGGATGTGGAGGAGGTAGAAGAAAGTGGAGGAGAGAGAAGGAAGTGGAGACGGGAGAATGAAAGGGAGGAGGGAGAAGGAAGGAGAGGAGGTAGAAGGAAGTGGACAAGTTCGAAGGAAGTGGAATAGGTAGAAGGAAGTTGAGGAGGTAGAAGGAAGTTGAGGAGGTAGAAGAAAGTGGAGGAAAGAGAAGGAAAGGGAGGAGGGAGAAGAAGTGGATGTCGGAGAAGGAAGGGGAGGAGGAAGAAGGATGTGGAGGAGGTAGAAGAAAGTGGAGGAGAGAGAAGGAAGTGGAGACGGGAGAATGAAAGGGAGGAGGGAGAAGGAAGGAGAGGAGGTAGAAGGAAGTGGACAAGTTCGAAGGAAGTGGAATAGGTAGAAGGAAGTTGAGGAGGTAGAAGGAAGTTGAGGAGGTAGAAGAAAGTGGAGCAGGTAGAAGTTAGTGCAGGAGGTAGAATGAAGTAGAGGAGGGAGAAGGAATTGAAGGAAGGAGAAGAAAGGAAAGGATGTAGAAGCCAGTGCCAGAGGTAGAAGGTAGTGGAGGAGGTAAAAAGAAGTGGAGGAGGTAGAAGGAGGTGGAGGAGGTAGAAAGAAGTAGAGGAGGTAGAACAAAGTGGAGAAGGTAGAAAAAGGTTGAGGAGGTGAAGGAAGGGGAGGAGGAAGAAGGAAGAGGAGGAGGTGGAAGGAAGTGAAGGAGGTAGAAGGAAGTGGAGGAGGTAGAAGGAAGTGGAGGACATAGAAAGAAGTGGAGGAGGAAGAAGGAGGTGGAGGAGGTAGAAAGAAGTAGAGGAGGTAGAACAAAGTGGAGAAGGTAGAACAAAGTGGAGGACGTGAAGGAAGGGGAGGAGGAAGAAGGAAGTGGAGGAGGTAGAAAAAAGTGGTGGATGTCCAAGGAAGTGTAGGAGGTAGAAGGAAGTGGAACACGTAGAAGGGAGTGGAGGAGGTAGGAGGAAATGGAGGAGGTAGAAGAAAGTGGAGGAGGTAGAAGGAAGTGGAGGCGGAAGAAGGAAGTGGAGGAGGTATAAGGAAGTGGAGGTGGGAGAAGGAAGTGGAGAAGGGAGAAGGAAGTGGGGGAGGTAGAAGGATGTGGGGGGGGGTAGAAGGAGGTGAAGAAGGTGGAAGAAATTGGAGGAAAGAGAAGAAAGGGGAGGAGGAAGAAGGAAATGGAGGAAACAGAAGGAGGTAGAGGAGGGTTTGGGATGGGGAGGAGGTAGAAGGAAGTGGAGGAAGAAGAAGGAAGTGAAGGAGGTAGAAGGAAGTGGAGGAAAGAGAAGGAAAATGAGGAGGAAGAAGAAGTGGATGTCGGAGAAGGAAGGGGAGGAGGTAGAAAGAAGTGGAGGAGGTAGAAGGAGGTGGAGGAGGTAGAAGGAAGTAGAGGAGGTATAACAAAGTGGAGAAGGTAGAACAAAGTGAAGGAGGTGAAGGAAGGGGAGGAGGAAGAAGGAAGTGGAGGAGGTAGAAGAAAGTGGTGGATGTCGAAGGAAGTGTAGGAGGTAGAAGGAAGTGGAACAGGTAGAAGGAAGTGGAGGAGGTAGGAGGAAATGGAGGAGGTAGAAGGAAGTGGAGGAGGTAGAAGGAAGTGGAGGCGGAAGAAGGAAGTGGAGGAAGTATAAGGAAGTTGAGGTGGGAGAAGGAAATGGAGAAGGGAGAAGGAAGTGGAGGAGGTAGAAGAAAGTGGAACAGGTAGAAGGAAGTGGAGGAAGTAGAAGGAAGTGGAGGAGGTAGAAGGAAGTGGAGGAAGTAGAAGGAAGTTGAGGCGGAAGAAGGAAGTGGAGGAGATATAAGGAAGTGGAGGAGGGAGAAGGAAGTGGAGGAGGGAGAAGGAAGTGGAGGAGGTAGTAGAAAGTGGTGGAGGTTGAAAGAAGTGTAGGAGGTAGAAGGAAGTGGAAACGGTAGAAGGAAGTGGTGGAGGTCGAAGGAAGTGTAGGAGGTAGAAGGAAGTGGAACAAGTAGAAGGAAGTGGAGGAGGCAGAAGAAAGTGGAGGAGGTAGAAGGAAGTGAAGGTATGGAACGAAGTGGAGGACGAAGAAAGAAGTGGAGGAGGTAGAAGGAAGTGGAATAGGTAGAAGGAAGTGGAGGACGTAGAGGTAAGTGGAGGAGGTAAATGGAAGTGTAGGAGGTAGAAGGAATAGGTTGAGGTAGAACGAAGTTAAAAAGGTAGAAGGAAGTGGAGGAGGGAGAAGGAAGTTGAGGAGGGAGATGGAAGTGGAGGATTGAGTAGGAAGGGGAGGAGGAAGAAGAAGAAGAGGAAGGAGAAGGAAGGGGAGGAAGTAGAAGGAAGTGGAGGAGGTAAAAGGAAGTGTAGGAGGTAGAAGGAATTGGAGGAGGTAGAAGGAAGTGGAGGAGGTAGAAGAAGGTGGAGGAGGTAGAAGGAAGAGGAGGAGGTTGAAGGATGTGGAGGAGGTTGAAGGAAGTGGAGGAAGTAGAAGGAATTGTGGGACGTAGAAGGAAGTGGAGGAGGCAGAAGGAAGAGGAGGAAGTAGAAGAAGGTGGAGGAGGAAGAAGGAAGAGGAGGAGGTTGAAGGAAGTGGAGGAGGAATAAGGAAGTGGTGGAGGTAGAAGGAAGAGGAGGAGGTAGAAGGAAGAGGAGGAGACAGGAGAAAGTGGAGGAGGAAAAAGAAAGTGGAGGAGGAAGAAGAAAGTGGAGGAGGATGAAGAAAGTGGAGGACGTAGAAGGAAGTGGATGAGGTAGAAGGAATTGGCGGAGGTAGAAGGAAATGGAGGAGGTAGAAGGAAGTGGAGGAAGTAGAAGGAAGTTAAGGAGGTAGAAGGAAGTGGAGGAGGTTGAAGGAAGTGGAGGTGGTAGAAGTAAGTGGAGGAGTTAGAAGGAATTGGCGGAGGTAGAAGGAAATGGAGGAGGTAGAAGGAAGTGGAGGAAGTAGAAGGAAGTTAAGGAGGTAGAAGAAAGTGGAGGAGGTTGAAGGTAGTGGAGGTGGTAGAAGTAAGTGAAGGAGGTAGAAGGAATTGGCGGATGTAGATGGAAATGGAGGAGGTAGAAGGAAGTGGAGGAAGTAGAAGGAAGTTAAGAAGGTAGAAGGAAGTGGAGGAGGTTGAAAGAAGTGGAGGTGGAAGAAGTGGAGGAGGTAGAAGGAAGTGGAGGCGGTAGAAGGAAGTGGAGGAGGTAAAAGGAAGTGGAGGAGGGAGAAGGAATTGGCGGAGGTAGAAGGAAATGGAGGAGGTAGAAGGAAGTGGAGGAAGTAGAAGGAAGTTAAGGAGGTAGAAGGAAGTGGAGGAGGTTGAAGGAAGTGGAGGAGGGAGAAGGAATTGTGGGACGTAGAAGGAAGTGGAGGAGGCAGAAGAAAGTGGAGGAGGTAGAAGAAGGTGGAGGAGAAAAAAGGAATAGGAGGTAGAAGGAAGTGGTGGAGGTAGAAGGAAGTGGTGGAGGTAGAAGGAAGAGGAGGAGGTAGAAGGAAATGTAGGAGAAGAAGAAAGTGGAGGAGGTAAAAGAAAGTGGAGGAGGAAGGAGAAAGTGGAGGAGGAAGGAGAAAGTGGAGGAGGATGAAGGAAGTGGAGGTGGTAGAAGTAAGTGGAGGAGGTAGAAGGAAGTGGAGGAGGTAGAAGGAAGTGGAGGAGGTAGAAGTAAGTGGAGGAGGTAGAAGGAAGTGGAGGAGGTAGAAGGAAGTTTAAGAGGTTGAAGGAAGTGGAGGAGGAAGAAGGAAGTGGAGGAGGAAAAAGAAAGTGGAGGAGAAAGAAGAAAGTGGAAGAGGTTGAAGAAAGTGGAGGAGGTAGAAGGAAGTTGAGGAGGTAGAAGGAATTGGCGGAGGTAGAAGGAAGTGGAGGAGGTAGAATGAAGTGGAGGAGGAAGAAGTAAGTGAAGGAGGTAGAAGGAAGAGGAGGAGGTAGAAGGAAGTGGAGGAAAGAGAAGGAAGGGGAGGAGGTAGAAGAAGTGGATGTCGGAGAAGGAAGGGGAGGACGAAGAAGGATGTGGAGGAGGTAGAAGAAAGTGGAGGAGGGAGAAGGAAGGGTAGGCTGGAGAATGAAATGGAGGAGGGAGAAGGAATGAGAGGAGGTAGAAGGAAGTTGAGGAGGTCGAAATAAGTGGAGGAGGTAGAAGGAAGTTGAGGAGGTAGAAGGAAGTTTAGGAGGTAGAATAAAGCGGAGGAGGTAGAAGGAGGAGAAGGAGGTAGAAAATAAGTGGAACAGGTAGAAGAAAGTGGAGGAGGTAGAAGGAAGTGGAGGAATTGGAAGGAAGTGGAGCAGGTAGAAGGAAGTGGAGGAGGTAAAAGGTAGACGAGAGGTAAAACAAAGGGGAGGAGGTCAAGGAACAGGAGGAGGTAGAAGGAAGTTGAAGAGGTAGAAGGAAGTGGAGGACGTAGAGGGAAGTGGAGGAGGTAGATGGAAGTGTAGGAGGTAGAAGGAAGAGCAGGAGGTAGAACGAAGTTAAGGTGGTAGAAGGAATTGGTGGAGGGAGAAGGAAGTTGAGGAGGGAGATGGAAGTGGAGGATTGAGTAGGAAGGGGAGGAGGAGGAAGAAGAAGAGGAAAGAGAAGGAAGGGGAGGAAGTAGAAGGAAGTGGAGGAGGTAGAAGGAAGTAGAGGAGGTAAAAGGAAGTGTAGGAGGTAGAAGGAAGTGGAGGAGGTAGAAGGAAGTGGAGGAGGTAGAAGAAGGTGGAGGAGGTAGAAGGAAGTGGAGGATGTTGAAGGAAGTGGAGGAGGTAGAAGGAAGAGGAGGAGGTAGACGGAATTGTGGGACGTAGAAGGAAGTGGAGGAGGCAGAAGAAAGTGGAGGAGGTAGAAGAAGGTGGAGGAGGAAGAAGGAAGAGGAGGAGGTAGAAGGAAGTGGTGGAGGTAGAAGGAAGTGGTGGAGGTAGAAGGAAGTGGTGGAGGTAGAAGGAAGAGGAGGAGACAGAAGAAAGTTGAGGAGGAAAAAAAAGTGGAGGAGGAAGAAGAAAGTGGAGGAGGATGAAGAAATTGGAGGAGGTTGCCGGAAGTTGAGGAAGTAGAAGGAATTGGCGGAGCTAGAAGGAAATGGAGGAGGTAGAAGGAAGTGGAGGAAGCAGAAGGAAGTTAAGGAGGTAGAAGGAAGTGGAGGAGGTTGAAGGAAGTGGAGGTGGTAGAAGTAAGTGGAGGAGGTAGAAGGAAGTGGAGGAGGTAAAAGGAAGTGAAGGAGGTAGAAGGAAGTGGGGGAGGTAGAAGGCAGTGGAGGAGGTAGAAGGAAGTGGAGTGGGTTGAAGAAAGTGTAGGAGGGAGAAGGAAGTGGAGGAGGTAGAAGGAAGTGGAGGACGTAGAAGGATGTGGGGGGGGGTAGAAGGAAGTGAAGAAGGTGGAAGAAATTGGAGGAAAGAGAAGAAAGGGGAGGAGGAAGAAGGAAATGGAGGAAACAGAAGGAGGTAGAGGAGGGTTTAGGATGGGGAGGAGGTAGAAGGAAGTGGAGGAAGAAGAAGGAAGTGAAGGAGGTAGAAGGAAGTGGAGGAAAGAGAAGGAAAGGGAGGAGGGAGAAGAAGTGGATGTCGGAGAAGGAAGGGGAGGAGGAAGAAGGATGTGGAGGAGGTAGAAGAAAGTGGAGGAGAGAGAAGGAAGTGGAGACGGGAGAATGAAAGGGAGGAGGGAGAAGGAAGGAGAGGAGGTAGAAGGAAGTGGACAAGTTCGAAGGAAGTGGAGGAGGTAGAAGGAAGTTGAGGAGGTAGAAGGAAGTTGAGGAGGTAGAAGAAAGTGGAGCAGGTAGAAGTTAGTGCAGGAGGTAGAATGAAGTAGAGGAGGGAGAAGGAATTGAAGGAAGGAGAAGAAAGGAAAGGATGTAGAAGCCAGTGCCAGAGGTAGAAGGTAGTGGAGGAGGTAAAAAGAAGTGGAGGAGGTAGAAGGAGGTGGAGGAGGTAGAAAGAAGTAGAGGAGGTAGAACAAAGTGGAGAAGGTAGAAAAAGGTTGAGGAGGTGAAGGAAGGGGAGGAGGAAGAAGGAAGAGGAGGAGGTGGAAGGAAGTGAAGGAGGTAGAAGGAAGTGGAGGAGGTAGAAGGAAGTGGAGGACATAGAAAGAAGTGGAGGAGGAAGAAGGAGGTGGAGGAGGTAGAAAGAATTAGAGGAGGTAGAACAAAGTGGAGAAGGAAGAACAAAGTGGAGGACGTGAAGGAAGGGGAGGAGGAAGAAGGAAAAGGAGGAGGTAGAAAAAAGTGGTGGATGTCCAAGGAAGTGTAGGAGGTAGAAGGAAGTGGAACACGTAGAAGGGAGTGGAGGAGGTAGGAGGAAATGGAGGAGGTAGAAGAAAGTGGAGGAGGTAGAAGGAAGTGGAGGCGGAAGAAGGAAGTGGAGGAGGTATAAGGAAGTGGAGGTGGGAGAAGGAAGTGGAGAAGGGAGAAGGAAGTGGGGGAGGTAGAAGAAAGTGGTGGAGGTCGAAGGAAGTGTAGGAGGTAGAAGGAAGTGGAACAGGTAGAAGGAAGTGGAGGAGGTAGAAGGAAGTGGAGGAGGTAGAAGGAAGTTGAGGCGGAAGAAGGAAGTGGAGGAGGTATAAGGAAGTGGAGGAGGGAGAAGGAAGTGGAGGAGGGAGAAGGAAGTGGAGGAGGTAGAAGAAAGTGGTGGAGGTGGAAGGAAGTGTAGGAGGTCGAAGGAAGTGGAACAGGTAGACGGAAGTGGTGGAGGTCGAAGGAAGTGTAGGAGGTAGAAGGAAGTGGAACAGGTAGAAGGAAGTGGAGGAGGCAGAAGAAAGTGGAGGAGTTAGAAGGAAGTGAAGGTATGGAACGAAGTGGAGGACGTAGAAAGAAGTGGAGGAGGTAGAAGGAAGTGGAGGAGGAAGAAGGAAGTGGAGGAGGTTGAAGGAACTGGAGGAAAGAGAAGGAAGGGGAGGAGGGAGAATAAGCGGATGTAGGAGAAGGAAGGGGAGGAGGTAGAAGAAAGTGGAGGAGAGAGAAGAAAGGGTAGGCTGGAGAATGAAAGGGAGGAGGGAGAAGGAATGAGAGGAAGTAGAAGGAAGTGGAGGAGGTCGAAGAAAGTGGAGGAGGTAGAAGGAAGTTGGGGAGGTAGAAGGAAGTTGAGGAGGTAGAATAAAGTGGAGGAGGTAGAAGGAAGTGAAGGAGGTAGTAAGAAGTGGAACAGGTAGAAGAAAGTTGAGGAGGTAGAAGGAAGTGGAGGAATTGGAAGGAAGTGGAGCAGGAGAAGAAAGTGGAGGAGGTAGAAGGTAGACGAGAGGTAAAACAAAGTGGAGGAGGTGAAGGAACAGGAGGAGGTAGAAGGAAGTGGAATAGGTAGAAGGAAGTGGAGGACGTAGAGGGAAGTGGAGGAGGTAGATGGAAGTGTAGGAGGTAGAAGGAAGAGGTGGAGGTAGAACGAAGTTAAGGAGGTAGAAGGAAGTGGAGGAGGGAGTAGGAAGTTGGGGAGGGAGATGGAAGTGGAGGATTGAGTAGGAAGGGGAGGAGGAAGAAGAAGAAGAGGAAGGAGAAGGAAGGGGAGGAAGTAGAAGGAAGTGGAGGAGGTAGAAGGAAGTGGAGGAGGTAAAAGGAAGTGTAGGAGGTAGAAGGAATTGGAAGAGGTAGAAGGAAGTGGAGGAGGTAGAAGAAGGTGGAGGAGGTAGAAGGAAGAGGAGGAGGTGTAAGGATGTGGAGGAGGTAGAAGAAAGTGGAGGAGGTAGAAGGAATTGTGGGACGTAGAAGGAAGTGGAGGAGGCAGAAGGAAGAGGAGGAATAAGAAGAAGGTGGAGGAGGAAGAAGGAAGAGGAGGAGGCTGAAGGAAGTGGAGGAGGTATAAGGAAGTGGTGGAGGTAGAAGGAAGAGGAGGAGGTAGAAGGAAGAGGAGGAGACAGGAGAAAGTGGAGGAGGAAAAAGGAAGTGGAGGAGGAAGAAGAAAGTGGAGGAGGATGAAGGAAGTGAAGGTGGTAGAAGTAAGTGGAGGAGGTAGAAGGAAGTGGAGGAGGTAGAAGGAAGTGGAGGAGGTAGAAGGAAGTGGAGGAGGTAGAAGGAAGTGGAGGAGGTAGAAGGAAGTGGAGGAGGTAGAAGGAAGTGGAGGAGGTAGAAGGAAGTGGAGGAGGTAGAAGGAAGTGGAGGCGGTAGAAGAAAGTGGAGGAGGGAAAAGGAAGTGGAGGAGGTAGAAGGAAGTGGAGGTCGTAGAAGGAAGTGGAGGGGATAGAAGGAAGTGAAGAAGGTGGAAGTAATTGGAGGAAAGAGAAGAAAGGGGAGGAGGAAGAAGGAAATGGAGGAATGAGAAGGAAGTGGAGGAGGGTTTAGGATTGGGAGGAGGTAGAAGGGAATGTAGGAAAGAGAAGGAAGGGAAGGAATGAGAACGAAGGGGAGGTGGTAGAAGGAAGTGGAGGAGGAAGAAGGAAGTGGAGGAGGTAGAAGGAAGTGGAGGAAAGAGAAGGAAGGGGAGGATGGAGAAGAAGTGGATGTCGGAGAAGGAAGGGGAGGATGAAGAAGGATGTGGAGGAGGTAGAGGAAAGTAGAGGAGAGAGAAGGAAGAGGAGGCGAGAGAATGAAAGGGAGGAGGGAGAAGGAAGGAGAGGAGGTAGAAGGAAGTGGAGGAAGAGGAAGGAAGTGAAGGAGGTAGAAGGAAGTGGAGGAAAGAGAAGGAAGGGGAAGAGGGAGAAGAAGTGGATGTCGGAGAAGGAAGGCGAGGAGGAAGAAGGATGTGGAGGAGGTAGAAGAAAGTGGAGGAGAGAGAAGGAAGAGAGGCGGGAGAATGAAAGGGAGGAGGGAGAAGGAAGGAGAGGAGGTAGAAGGAAGTGGAGGAGGTCGAAGGAAGTGGAGGAGGTAGAAGGAAGTTTAGGAGGTAGAAGGAAGTTAAGTAGGTAGAAGGTAGTGGAGCAGGTAGAAGGAAGTGCAGGAGGTAGAATGAGGTGGAGGAGGGAGAAGGAATTGAAGGAAGGAGAAGGAAGGGGAGGACGTAGAAGCCAGTGGAGGAGGTAGAAGGAAGTGGAGAAGGTAGAATGAAGTGGAGGAGGTAGAAGGAGGTGGAGGAGGTAGAAAGAAGTAGAGGAGGTAGAACGAAGTGGAGAAGGTAGAACAAAGTGGAGGAGGTGAAGGAAGGGGAGGAGGTAGAAGGATGTGGAGGAGGTGGAAGGAAGTGAAGGAGGTAGAAGGAAGTGGAGGAGGTAGAAGGAAGTGGATGAGGTATAAGGAAGGCGAGGAGGGAGAAGGAATTGAAGGAGGTAGAAGGAAGTGGAGCAGGTAGAAGGAAATGCAGGAGGTAGAATGAAGTGGAGGAGGGAGAAGGAATCGAAGGACGGAGAAGGAAGGGGAGGATGTAGAAGCCAGTGGAGGAGGTAGAAGGAAGTGGAGGAGGTAGAAAGAAGTGGAGGAGGTAGAAGGATGTGGAGGAGGTAGAAAGAAGTAGAGGAAGTAGAACAAAGTGGAGAAGGTAGAACAAAGCGGAGGAGGTGAAGGAAGGGGAGGAGGGAGAAGGAAGTGGAGGAGGGAGAAGGAAGTGGAGGAGGTAGACGAAAGTGGTGGATGTCGAAGGAAGTGTAGGAGGTAGAAGGAAGTGGAACAGGTAGAAGAAAGTGGAGGAGGTAGGAGGAAATGGAGGAGGTAGAAGGAAGTGGAGGAGGTAGAAGGAAGTGGAGGCGGAAGAAGGAAGTGGAGGATGTATAATGAAGTGGAGGAAAGAGAAGGAAGTGGAGGAGGGAGAAGGAAGTGGAGGAGGTAGAAGAAAGTGGTGGAGGTCGAAGGAAGTGTATGAGGTAGAAGGAAGTTTAACAGGTAGAAGGAAGTGGAGGAGGTAGAAGGAAGTGAAGGAGTTAGAAGGAAGTGGAGGCGGAAGAAGGAAGTGGAGGAGGTATAAGGAAGTGGAGGAGGGAGAAGGAAGGGCAGGAGGGAGAAGGAAGGGCAGGAGGGAGAAGGAAGTGGGTAGGTAGAAGGAAGTGGAGGAGGTAGAAGGAAGTGGAGGAGGTAGAGTGTAATGGAGGAGGTAGAAGAAAGTTGAGGAGGTAGAAGGATGTGGAGGAGGCAGAAGGAATTGGAGAAGGCAGAAGGAAGTGGAGGAGTCAGAAGGAAGTGGAGGAGGGAGAAGGAAGAGGAGGAGGCAGAAGGAAGTGGAAGAGGTATAAGGAAGGGGAGGAGGTAGAAGGAAGTGGAGGAGTCAGAAGGAAGTGGAGGAGGGAGAAGGAAGTGGAGAGGGCAGAAGGAAGTGGAAGAGGTATAAGGAAGTGGAGGAGGTAGAAGGAAGTGGAGGAGGTAGATCAAAGTGGAGGAGGTGAAGGAAGTGGAGGAGGAAGAAGTAAATTGAGGAGGGAGAAGTTAAAGACTACCTCGAAACTAATGAGATTGATCCTCTGGCATTATATAAGACGCTTATATCTATTATTTCTCACATTCCTTATGACGATCGACCCTTACCTGAAAATGCCAAAATTATTTCTCTTAAGCAACGGCTTTGGAATACATTTCCTGAACAGGTACCTTCATAGTGCTTGTATCAGTCATTGAGCAATTAATTTTGTTGATCTATATCTTTCGTCCTGTAAATTCTGTTATTTTTGTCCTTGCATTTAAACTACATAAACAACCTGTTAACCCATCTTCATTTTGGCCAGTAATCTCTTATTACGGTAATTAATACGCAACTTCCACAACCTCCAAATATTGTCTGTACTTCTACTTACACCAGATGTTTTTAATACTACTTTATGTCTATTTATCCTCAATTTCTTGGAAATATTAGACTTCGGCCGGCGAGCCGAGTCACGATGATATTTATGTTGAATATATACTTACCATCTACTATACTTTGTAAAAAAACCCCTGGCCCGGGGGAAGACGGGGCCGGATTGTGGCCTCATCCGGGCCAGGTAAAACAAATAAAAAGTCTAAAGTCTAAAGTCCTTCTTCCTCCTGCCCTTCCTTCTCCCTCTTCCCCTTCCTTCTCCCTCCTTCCCTTCCTTCTCTTTCCTCTTCTTCCTTCTCCCTCCTCCCCTTCCTACAAATGACGATCGCCTTAACTGAGAAAAAGTTCAATAACGACGTTAATATCTCGAATTCCGAGACAAATAGAACACAAAACAGTAAAATTAAGAAACGCTAATAGTCTGCAATAGATAGGATTACACGTCCTCATTCTGTGGAAAATGCGCGGTGGGTGACAATAGATTCAATGACCGACTGGAGAATCCTCTATAGTAATAGATATAAGTAACAGAAATTTTTCGTTCGCAGGTGCACTACTTGATTAAGCGGTCCTACTTCCGGTTCGTGGAGGCGCGGAATCCAAGCAGCAGACGCTCCGGCACCAATGATGGCTCTTCACGAACTTGGCTCACCACCACGGGCGGCGCGACCGGGCACCGCAACAGCAGCGCCACTCGCGCCTCTTTCGTGCACCACGCCAGTCTCGTTGAGGGAAGCAACGGCGCTCACCAGCGCCGAGACTCCGCGCCCGGCCGCCAGGCGCAGCACAAGCGCGACGAGGAAAACAACGGAGACACCGTCCTGTGATCCCGCGTCGTACACCCACACTCTCCACGTGTTTTTTTCCCACGAATCAGAAACTAGTCTAGCCATTGGAGCTTTTCACCTTCGAATTCTTTGAAACGAAAACAATAAATATGAAATTTTGTGCATAGTTTGGGAATGTGTCAAAAAAATCAGTGGTATACCGCCGATTGACGCTTGTACTCTATAGAGTGGTTGACACCCATTCTTGGCAGTGGAAATATATTTCCTACAATTAACTCTGGTAATGCTTTTTCCGTCATTTGACGTTGAACATTTTAATTACATTATTCACAAAGATGTCCTCTTCCTCCAACCATTTCTCGCATTCAGATGATTTCTCAAAAAGTTGATCTCTTTGTTTTTTTATTAACCTACATTGTTGTTTATAATGCTGTTTTATAATACGCATAGTTTTTAGTTGCTCGTGAAAAACTGTATGAAAATGTGGCTTATTCCATAAGCTTTCAATCGTTAATTACTCAAATAGTATGAATTGATCTATAAAAAAATCCGACTTCATATTTTGCTTATAATTAGGTCATCTATCGATCAAAAGGAATATTTTGATAAAAAATATTTCTATCCCCAATAATGGATGCTAACCAACCCCAGGGTTTACGCGTCAATCGGGGCTTTGTAACTTATATTCGTTGACATATTTTCTAGCTATGTAAAATATTTAATTCCACTGGTCTAGGTTCAAAGACTTCGGAGGTCACAGCTGAAGATTGATAGGTCCTCGTTTCTTTGACGCGATTTCTGTGTGATTATTTCGGCCTGAACTGCGTTTTTCTTGTGAGATGGCCAGAAAATGGTCGTGTCGTCCGATGCTCTCCATGAAGACTGACTCAAGAGGGCTTCGGCTGCAGTGTAAGTGGCTGGAACGCAAGGAGACTGCACTGACCCTGTCATAGAAGGTTGATGTAAGCTACCACTCCGCTAGCATTTTTAATCGGTTTACAGACATGTACGCAGCGCGTCAATGAGGGTACAGCGACCCATTTATTCCAACCATATGTAATTTATTCCAAAAGCCATTTGCTATTCTTGCAATTGTGTACATTCATTTGATATCAATATCATTGAAAAGTTATGAATTCGATAGTTTTACAAACACCAACGTAGCAGTCGTCTTGTAAAAATGATTTGGCTGAGCTGGGATACCAACGCAGATATCCCGTTCGTAGGAAAGGTATGCTCCAGTTATACCATCAATCCATCTTTTTCTAAAGGCGAATTTTAGACTGGGTTTGCCAAAAAACGATTTGAACGCCATTTTCATTAAGCCAGATGATTTTTTATGGCGAATTTCATCTTTGGTGTACATCACTTTACATCCTTGCGCGTTACTGCATACAAAGTTATATTTTATACACAGTTCGCCTGAAAGACTATATTTCCTCGGCTATAAATTTCGAGTAACAGCCTCAGATATGCGATGTTGACTTTTCCCGTGAAATTCGGATCGCTCCACCGTCAGCGACGAAAGCGGAGAGTTTTGTAAACCAATTAAAATGTGCGATGGGTGGCAGCACAGTTTTTGTCCAGATGAAGAATCCTCTATTGTAATATTCGTGACTAGAACCATGGTGTTGTCGATGTGAAACATTTCAATGAAGAATTTTTGTGGACATTTGGCAATTTGAGCGAAAGAGACGCGAGCATAATTGGGGTGTCATTACATTCGGCACATTGTGATACGATCAATTAACGTGCAGTTGAACGACAATCTGAGTGTTCTGTGTGCTAGTGAAAGTGACCATAGAGGTGTTAGTTGATGTTTATCAGAGAAATAGGTTCCACTCATGGCTTCATTGGTTCATTTAAATTGCCTAATTAAGAACTAAGTTACTTTGCTAATGGGGGACTTATATGCTTTAGGGATCATGAACGAGACCCTAGTTCTATTTTTACAGTCGAGGTATAAGTACTCCTCAGGCTGAAAATGACATTTCATAGTTCACCGTAATTTTTTTCATTCGCGTTAATGTCGTCGATGATTTATTCAAGTGTATGTGAAATTGACGTATATGAGATCTAAACCACTACTTTATGTGATCAAATTTTACGGTGAATAAGAGTAACTCATCAGGGAATAAATCCGTCACATGATCGGAAACCATTCAATGTGCGGCTTCTGACTGTATCTTTCATGACTATGCCAAAATATGTGAATACAATGACTGTCTTTTTATTCAGGTGACTTTCATTATCCCCATCCCTTTGGGCTACAGCCTACACTCTCTATTAAGAAAGGCGTGAATGTTCCAGGCTGCGATCATACCTGGACTAGCCAATCGCGAACGATAAACTATAGTCTGTATACCGTAGGGTGGCGCATGGGCCCGCCAGCTACCTGAGCCGCGAGCGACGGGGAGGGGGGAGGAGAAAAGGACCGCCTCAGGTAGCAGGCCCGTGCGCCACCCTACGGTACACAGACTGTACTATTTGACGCCACTGGTGGTAGGCAGTAGTTTCTCCAGAATCCACTCATAGCGATATTACAAAGGGGAGGGCATCATAACGTAACTGAGATCTGGCCACTGGGTTTGTTGATATTTGACACCCAGAACTTCATAACCATTGCTAGCTGATCCTTTTCAAACCATATTGAGAAACTCTTAGCCCCCGGTGTAGTCAAATCTGTAATCTATTTTGCAACACCTTCCTCCAACATTCCATCTACTTTTCCGGCTTCTCTCACGTCAATTTTCAGATAAATACCATGGCGCCTTTCTCTTCATGTCCCACAAAATCCTGTCCATCATGGGGACAAAGGAGGTAAATTACGTAGTCTGTCTAAACACGGAAGGCGGGTAAGAGATAAAGGCTCCACTCTAGGGCCCA
Source organism: Ischnura elegans (assembly GCF_921293095.1). Lineage (NCBI taxonomy): Eukaryota > Metazoa > Arthropoda > Insecta > Odonata > Coenagrionidae > Ischnura > Ischnura elegans. The sequence continues at coordinate 97,611,651 of NC_060253.1, forward strand.
ACACTAGCCGCGTACCCTTTGTCCGCCATACAATAGCCGGGGCTCGGTCGACAGCTAGAGCTGTAATGAGTCACGAATCACACTCCACTCCGACAAATAATCACGCTGAGGTAAGCGTGATTTTTAATTTTTTATTACAGCTTGGATTTCTAGGTGTGATTAAAAAAAATAATCTAAACACGACTGAGTCATGTCAATAAGTTATGCAATACTTCGTGAGACACACTGAAAGAAAGCAAAATACAATTTTTTGCAACCACTAAGTGTTAAATAACTAATTAACTCTACGCCGTCGAGTTTGGACTCTTTTTTCATGATATCACACGTAGAAATCAAAACTGTAATAAAAAAATTAAAAATAACACTAACCTTTATGAGACAATTTTCGGAGTGGAGTGCTATTCGTGAATCATTAAAACGCATGCGGTCGAATAGACTCCAGTTATTGTATAGCGGACAGAAGGTACCCGGATATTATTGGGCTCTCGAGCGGTGTCTTAATCTCTTACCCGCCTTCCGAGTTTGGACAGACTATAGAAGCCAACCGCTAGTGCTATCCAGTTCTGGCCAGAAGATGCTCTACTTTTCCAGAACTCCTACTCATTTTGGTGCAAGCGATGTTGTAGGGAAAACAACCGTACCAAGTTTTTGGCTATATCATTTCTTCCCTTACATGCCTACAACCCTTGCCAGGGAACCCTTCTTTTGCGAGAGAGACCTTTTATAGGTCTACGAAAGGAACTGGTTGTTGAGCGTGGAAATACGCTTCAGGAGTGAATGCTGCCTTTTGGTCATTATAAGCCTTCAAGTACTGCCATGTATGGTTTATGATGTGCTGCAACAATGATAAAATAGACGGCGAAGCCGGATAGGGAGATTCCAAGCGAGCGCGTGCAGCTCCGCAAGTAGTAAGTATGAGACTCTTAAAAGAATGTTATTCTAGATGTGTAGTAAATCTGCGAGAAGCAATAATAGGGTGGTTTTCTATTACTTTTTATTGCCTAAATCGAAATATGATAACTCCTGGAGTACGAATTTCACGCTCTTAGATTTTCGAATGACGATATCTATTTTTCGCGATTAAACGAAAAGTGAAAAATTTCAAGCGCGCGAAAACGCGACGGCTAAGTAGGAATGACGGGAAAAGTCCGTGTGACGTATTTCTGGTTGCCGCTGCCGCCCTGTGAGGTGACCTTGAGGCGAGGCTTGAGCGCTGATACGACGCAAACTGCTAGCAGGTAGCGGAGTACCCTGCTAGCAGGTAGCGCTTGGCTTAGATATGGATTGTTACCACCTTATCAAATGAAGAAAACTTTCCGGCCTTAGACAATTTTAATAAGTGATTATTAAGATATGTTTCCCTGAGCTCTGTGACTCATGCATGCATTGGTAATCTCAGACGATGTAAAACTCATATTCTCTCGTGTAGAAACTAGGTCCCTGTGACGTCACGTGGAGTGGCATCGCATGGGCGCCAATCTGGCCTTTTTCAAATGCGGTTAAAATTGGCCATTGCCATTTGTCTAAACTGTGATTTATAAAACCAAATAGTTTGTATATTATGAATACACTAATGGTGGGCAACGAATCGCAATCAATGCTTTTCGTCTTCTTTGATGAAGGAAACTACCCTATTATGAAATGCAAGGGATTGCGAAGTAGGAATGCATGATTGTTACTATACTTAGCTTACCTCCATCCTTCTTAAACTTCTTCTTTGAACTTACGATTAGCATTACCATTTTCGGTATGAAATTGAAATATGTATGCTGATCTGAATACGTTCGTATTTTAAGTTTGAACTCAAAAGAATCAAAGGGCTATCTATATTTAAGATATGTTTATTAGCAATGTTCCTGGCGTAGGAATTTGTGAAAGTGAGTTACTTATGGTTCTCGGAAATTAACTTTTCCTCTCATAAGCACCATATGATTCAGTGTGAAAGTATTGTTCAAGTGTATGGCAATTCAAATTTTACTGCTTTGATGGTTCAGATGAATCATTCCATAGCTCACGAACGTTTGGGCTTTGAATTTGTCAATAGTGTTAAAATATTTTCTATTTAATATTGTACTTGTAAAAAAATGGTAAGTTACTAATTCTATGAATGAATAAATACTCTAATGAATGAAATAATACTAAATACATAAGTATTTTTGCTATCAATCGCAGCAAAACAATGACTTACGCAAAAAAATGTTTTAAATAGTTCGCTCTACCTCCTCGAAAGTGACGCTTTTGTTGAATTCGATCAGGGTAAACAATAAGCTGTGTGGAAAGTACGAAGTAGTTTCTTACAGAATATTTAGCAAAAAAATAGATGCATTGTAATTTTCAGTCGCTGTCAAACCCCATTAAGTTATTTACTTCAATTAGGGAAAGGGATAAGAGGATAGAAACTTAATAACGGTTCTAGGCTGCTCGTAACAATAGGCACCGGGGAACTATGGTTTTATATTGCATCAAGTCGAGTTCATACAGTGTTTATTGCATCACGTCAGCAATTATGTAACCTTTAAACAATTACACATGTATTAAGGGTGTTCGCAGCCACCCGTGCTGTTTCATATATTTGCTGAAAAGAAAGTGATCAAGGACTGGGAGAAATTCGGTCTAGAGATTACTGTGGTTGGATTTTGGATGCTCGCGGATTTTTCAAGAAAGCAGAATTATCTTCCAATGGTACAAATGTCTTATTTCGTTGTGTATTCTTCTCAATAAAGCTACTAACGGCGGGTGCCAGTATTAATCTGATACAAGTGATGTACTTATTAATTTATTTGATCCTTTAACTTTATTAGCTCCCCTTCCCTCAAGTTTGATGTTATGTAACCCGGGTTAGGATTATTAATGAGAGGGGAAGGGGATAGAGAGGCATGGGTTCGTCGCCAGTGGGGAGTGGTAGATCATCTTCTTAACTAAAGAAGCAAATGCTATGGAATAGGGGACTGGTTTGGATGATAGTGAAATGGATATCATATTCAATACAAATTTTCTGTAACTGGCAGAAAACCTGAGATAGTTACAAAATTTTAAATTAAATATTTTCTTATTTCTCGATCCCATGTTATGTTCTGATAGTGAAATTAACTTTAAACATTTTTCTGCTGATGGCATTTGAATTTTTCTTTAATTATGATCTGTTATTGAAATACTCTCCGCAACTACTTCAGGGAATTTCTCTAGCAAGAAATTACCGAGCTCTATTTCTATGTCTTTCCCCTTATAAAAGTTTTGAATTAAGAAATTATCTATACAATCATTTTTGTCCTATCTAACTTATTTTTGTTGGTATTCCCATAAACAATGTTTGACGTGTAACACTCCTTCATAGCTATTTTAGTCATAGCTCATGGTATTTGAAACTCATTAAGTACTACCATTTCGCATGACTTTCTTGATGTTCATAAGGTGTTCTTGTTGTGTAATGTGTGAAACAATTTAAATTAAGTTGACTAATCTAATGTTTCTTTCTATTCCTTTTTATCCAGGACTTCTTAAAGAACTTCTTTCAAGAAATATTTTATACTGCACTGGCTTACTTGCTAATTTATGTTATTCTTGAAAAGACTGTTTTATTTCCCAGTAAATATTATTGTTGCCTTTTTAAATTTGTTTGAATATATATGCATCTACTTAAGGTAACCCTGCTGTCTACTTTCCTAAGGCCATGGTGGGTCTTCCCTTCAAATAAATGAAATTACCCTATTAAGGGTTAGGCGGAAAAGAGGACTTTTCAGTCTGAATCTCGCCCGAATAAAGGCATCTATTAATCCTCAGAATCAGTTATTTGGTGCATACGAGTTCCCAAAAAGAGAATTTTATAGTCGAGATCAATGACTGAAGTGCGGGACTTTGGAATGAATGGGCTTCTGTTCAGCAATCCATTTTATAAAGGTCTCCGTGTATTTAGCCCTAAAATCATATACTTCCAGTAAATGGTGCCAAGCGTGGAAGTACCAGGAGAGATAGATATGTAAGTACGATGGGTCAAGAAAGTTTCTCAACGAATGGACAGGCGTAACTTTTGGTCATATAAGGGATTTAAATTTCTCCGTTGTTGTATGTTATTTAGAGACGCACACTTGATCGAAATATAGTGAAATGCCTACCTTATTGGATTGTACTAAATTCTAAATACTTCTAGAATTTGTGGTAAGCAAGGAGAACTATCCATAGCTGTAACTTCTATTCTTCAAGGAGATCAAGAAGGGTATATGAAAAGGTGTCGTCTACGAATTTGCATTCTCCAATCGAAGGAATTCATTATTTACAATGTTCCCCGCTTCATATGCGCGGCCTTAGAACAACATACAACAATAGTGAAAGTCAAAGAGCATAAGGTGCGCCAATACATATGTGGAAAAACGTTTTTGACTCAATTTACAACGTAAATACCAAATCCCTATTTTATTCTCCAATCAAACACGCATACAAATATATTCAAGACTTTAATGAGGGAGGAACAATATCTCTACAAAAGTGCATCGTATCACAATTTTGCCGGAGGGGCGACGTCGAGGCAACGCCGCCGCTTACTGCGTGCGCCGGAAGTGGCTGCTTAGAGCGCCCTCGTCCGCATAAGCCGCAATCTCTTGCGGCACGACAGCGCTCTCCTCCACGCCCGTGCAAGGGCGACACATGCACTCCAGTGGCGCTTTTGTCGTCACCTGGACATCAAAAGAAACAAAGAGTAAGAGCAAGGGATCTCAGGCTACACCGGCGAATTGATATTCGGAAGAATTATAGGGTTTCCCACCACTCTATACTAATAATACTCCATAATAATAATGTCTAATAATCAATATTATTTATACATAAAGACATAAACAAACTAATAGGAGCTTAAGGTAACCTAGAAAGTGAACTTGCGTTTTGGTTAGCATCATCATATGATTCTCCTCAATATATCCGTATAAATAGCGGAAAAAAGAAACACCAAAATTATCTAAAATAAAAAATTACATTACTAACAATATTAACATTTTAAAAACATTGACTAAATATATCATTATAATTATCAAATTTGAATTAAAAAAGCATATTTTCAGTGATAAGTAAGTAGCCATTAAATACATTTTTTAGAGAAATGTAAAAGATGATGGCAGACTACGCTCTCGATAGGTCGGAAGAAATCAACGCTTGACCCGGTGGGAAACCTGAAAACCTACTTTTTCTTTCCCAGAATTTTTAAAAATAATTTTCGATAAAATTTTCACTTTTCTGTGCGAGGATTTTTTTGCGCTCATGCGGCATATGATGTTTTCCACATTTTTCTCTTTGAATGATTTTATTTCCTTCTCGCAACACGACGCATTTTTAAGATACACATTTATCTGGATTCCTTTCATACTGCAATAAAGGTTTGTGGACTCTTATAATTTGGCCTAGTTTTCGAGTCTTTGGAAAAGAACCGTAGAAAACCAGTGGAGCGAGTTGGGGAGGGAATGGTTTCTCCCTCCAGAGTTGGGGACGGTAAATTTTGGTTTTTCCATCAAGATAACTATCAATTTCATTCATCTAAGCATATAGCTTTTCCGGTTATGTTCTTTCCTACTCCGCCGGGTGCTTAAAGTTCAACTGATATCGAAATCCGATTCGGAAGCTAGGCATGAGTGGTAAGAAAGAGTCCACAATATATTACAACATAAAAGGAAACCAAGTACATGTGTATCTTAATAATGGGCGGTTTTGCCTCACGAAAACGAAATAATTTTAAGGATGCTTCCGTGTGCAAAAATGGGATAACATCCGAGGTCGCAAGAGTACAAGAACATTTCCTCGCACAGAATTACAATTTCCAGTGTAAATCATGGATATAATTGTAAATAGCCGGTTTCTAAAAAAGAAAAAGTAGAAGGAAATTATGAAACAATTACCACACATAATAATCGAACATGGATATTCAGAATTCTATTCCATCACCGTAACCACTGGACCACATTTACAAGTACTTCCATATCGTTTTGAAGGTAGTTAGTTTCCCTTGTAAATGTTTAACTGCGGTTTTTTGAACTATTAGAGTTTGAGCAATAAAACATTACATCCAACGCATAGCGTATCTCATGCGGATTAATGCGTTTGCTGACTCGTATCTATCCTAGCGACTGGAGCGCCGCTATTTATTTCGGCCGGTGGGAATCAATGGAACCATGGGATTGGAGAATCCATCATATCATGCAAAGTTTTAGCCGGGACAGACGAGGAATACTGCACATCATCAGACATGGAATTTGTGACAAATAGGAACTTGCGCACCCTCGCTTTGCCTTGGGGAGGAATAGTAATTTGCTGTTCGGATAGGATTATAGCGTTTGGTGGCAATGAAAAGGAATTATTATAACAATAATTTGGTAGTAATAAGTGATTGAAATACGAAAAACAAGGTTCCGAAAAATTGGAGAACAAGAATATTGACAAAAAAGATAAAAAAACACGCACTCACTCATTTACTCACCTATCAGATTTACTCAAAAGAACAAGTTTTTTGCTGAGTTCTCAGACGCACACACAATCAAGTTTACGAAGATTCCTCATGCGCAGGTGACACTACTCGCATCAAAACATTCAAAAAAATAAACTAGAAATTTCACATACACAATTTGCTCAGAAGAACAGTTTTCCGCGGAGGCTCCAGGTACTCACGCACCCTCGCTATAAAATATGATAAGTAATAAATTGTAATTGTATGCTCTACAGTAATTTACCTTGCGGAACTTGCGTTCTCCAGGCTTTGCTTTGGGGCAGAATAGTGATACGCTGGCTTCCCGTTCCCCGCTCTCCTGGCAGCACATGCAGGATCGCTCCATCTGCCAGATCTTCGAACCGGACACCTGTTGCGGGAGGGTAGAGGAGAGATACACTTCAGTTAACGGCTTCTAATATATTGTGCCCTATCGGTTCGTTCTGCTCACACTATTCACTCTCATAGACCAACCGCAAATTTCTGATTTAATAACACCGTTTCAAAATCAAATTAGAAAGTTGTGGTGATTTAAGAACGGTATAGTAGGATCCAGGGGCGCTGCCAGGAATTAAGGCTGGGGGGGTTTAGGTGCAACTAATACCGGGGTGTTTGGGGGTATGGAATACCCACCAGGATAAGCGGTAGGTGCGAGATTAAAAAATTGCGGACTTTTAAGATAAATGGTTCAAAATGATGAGTTTTACGGATTTCTGAAGGATATTTTATTAATCCTTAACTATTCTATTAGTAATATTAATCCAATTAAGTAAAATGGATTAAACTTAAGCATTTCTCTGAGCTCTGGGGGGGAGGGGGGGTTTAACCCCCAAAACCCCCCCTCGCTGCGCGACTGGTAGGATCACTGAAGCATTGCAATCTTAGTTCCATGGTAGGTAAAGAAGAACTTAAAAGACTGAAAGGGAAACGCTGTCGAATCGACATCTATAACGCATGGAAACGTCATCAGGATTAAACAAGTCACCACAACTTCATTGTCACCGACTTCCTAGCAAGGACCGATACTCCTTTGGTCGGCTTCTTTTCCCACCTTTGACAAAAAATATTTATTCTAACCTATTTTCTTTCCTCGCTTCCATCAAAATTCTTTCAGTTACCTCGCTTAAAAAGGAGCGAATGAAGAGAAGCATTTGAAGTCGATTGAAATCATTAACGTTCAGGTAACTACCGCTCAAACCATAAATCGAAGAAGTCGTTTCCGGATCCCTTTCAGGCCTGCCAACACCTCTTTCAGAAGTTTATCGATGCAGGAGAGAGCTATTTGAAACATGTTCATTAATTACACGAATAACTTCGATATTTTGCTTATTCACGAATTTGGTCGCATTTCAATGAACGCATCCATTATATTTTCTTACAGTTGGTGAACCCGAACAACTGTTGGCAATACAAAGCGATGCGATTGTGGGAAATCCAGAGCAATGATTGGCTTCGTAAACCGTGTAGTAATTTAACTTGCACGAAACATGTAAGCGAAGAGCACCAGAGTAAAAATCCTTTAAGGTGGAACTAACGGTGGCCTCCGCTTCGGCAGTTTCGGAGACGGAGGCTAGTTTCGAAAAAAATCTCATTTCCGTGAACCTTATATTACCAAATATAAAAACAATACCTGACACAGCGAACGACGTTCTGGTCTTTCCAGGAAGTCGATATTAAAAGTGAATTATTTTCAGTATCCAGTAAGACTAACAGAGGAGGTCAGATATTACAATAGGATAACTTACATCATATTCCTATTCAAATCCCAACGATCACTGCGACACTCGATTATCTCGGTATAAAAATGTCTTTTAGGCTGAATACCTGAAGTTTTGCCAAATTCGACACGCCACGAGGATAAAATAGCGGCTAATGATATGCTAGCTGAGGCTGCTCTTGCCACTGACAATTCACTCCTAGGCTTGCTCTTTCTAATTTTATTTTTTATGGTTGTCAGACTACCTTTGGCGTGATTCAAATACTACCGTTCCGATACCTATGATCCAACTCCGCATTCGCATTTGGTCCCATGATTTCATCGAAATACCCCCTAATTTCATATTTATATTCCTATTTCCAACGTAATTCCTTCCACTATCGTCATGTTAGTAGTCTTTATTCAACGTCCCATTGTATTTGTTAATGCTGAATGTGTGGCCAAATGCCGAAGCAAAATTGCAGCCTCTGCAAAGTATGTTCAACATAAATATTAATATCAGTAGCAATATCGAACCACCGCACACGTGCACACACGAGAATTCCAATCATGTCTCTCGTTCACCTTCTCATGTATTTGTTTTTTTGGTGCACTTAATTTATTGGAGGAATTCTGTTGCTGATATATTCATTTTTTTTCGATTTCGACTTCAAAATGTAAAGTTTTAACAACGCCTAGCATCCATTTGTGCTTACATCTAACATCTCGTACGTATGGTATGTATCGCATTTTTTGAGGAGTGTTATGTTGAAGATATTCGACAGAATTGGAAATAATATTCCTAAAGGGAATCCATGTCGACTGTGTGAGCCGGTAATTTTTCGGTGGAAACATCTGTTCAACATGTCCAAATGATTTTATAATGTTGTTTCATCATTATAAATGTGATCCCCTCCTTCCACTTTCTCACAACTTCACTCTGTCTGACCACCATCCTCTACCCCTTCAATAATATACGTAAAGAGATATGAGCCTTTTTATATGCCCGCCGAGGCAATTGTACTCAATATCAACTTGAATCACTGATGTCACACTATTTAAATTAATACCTGAGGATCCTATTCAAAATTAAGTGATAAGCATGTTGTTTCGGCTAGCAAATGCACGGTGCGGTTCACGAGGGGTGTGCCTTTAGTGGACCAAAGCATTTTCCTCAGGGAAAAATTTAAAATAATGGGGCCAGCGTTTTTTCCTTAACTAGGCATATGCTGCTTACATTATTGACAATCTGCTGTCTGTTTTGCTGGCAGACTTTCCCTGGTGAGCTATCAAGATTTCATCATTTTGGTGAGTGTGAGCAATTGGAAATATAGTCGGTAATTCTTTTGTTAGTTTTTATCTTGTCTCCCAAAAATGAAATACATAGATTTCGTAACTCCAGGAATCTCTCCTTCCCGACATACCAGAAGATGCGCATGCGTCGCATATTGTCAAGGATAATAAATCTTCTGTCTGTACCACTTAATAAAACATTTTTCAGTTTTTTTCTGCTCCAACAACTTCTGAAATTCCAAATTTTCAACCAAAACGTGTATGAATAGAATTCACATCAAAAATACTTAACCAAATTTCTATTACTTAAACGAAAAGAGAGAAAAGCAAACATTGATACAGAATGACTGACCGACTGGAACACTACAAAATAAATATGCAAAGGAGATGTAAACGCTCCTCATGTAATTTCCCCGAATAGCTTTAATGATGGTCGGAACCAGAGGCCGTCAACCCGCAACACGAAAGGGTGGGACCGAGATCAGATTATGATGGAATGAATTTTCTCACACGCACAAAGATAGTCGTTAGTTGGGAAAGAGAGGAGCATTCTTTTCATAATTCTCTCCAGTATACAGAAAAAGATATTATCGCAAACGAACACCATCATCTACACGACTCCCACATTGGTCAAATTGACTCCATGGCAATGATAAAGCAGGAAGAGCATTTCTACAATTTCGACGAATACATACCCATCTTCAGCTAGACGCCACTCCGTGATAGGTAGGGCACTTAATAAAAATAAGTGGACGACAAAAAATACGCACGAAGTCGGAATTAACAATGAGATGCGGTGAACAAATCCCATTGACAGGGGAGGCGCGATAAGGCAGGCTTCGAATCATCAAGGCGGGCAGTTATCCACCCGCCAACACGAGCATAGAATACTCGGGGCTTGAAAATTTCCTATTTTCGTCAGTTATATACTTCCACGTCCCTTTGGGCTATCAATGATCCCCTACCATAGTACACAGTCCTAGCAATAAAAACGAGCTCCGAGTTCTTACAAACAATTACGCCCCGATGTAAGTCACCACTCCACCTAAGAGTACAATCCTGTAGCTTTCATTTTCGAAACAGAAAATTTGTTTTCCCCTGTTCTCAAAATGATATAAATGGAGTAAATATTCAAAGTTTTAAAAACATTCAGCGGAGGCAAAAGAAATTGGTTTAAATTCGGCGGATCATGGTGTCCCTCCGGAGCACTTCATTCACACTACAATCAATCCCAGTATCGATACTAATTCATAGTTCAATTCAATTATAGTACCGCAATGCTAAGCTGGGAATATTTCTGATGCCCATCTCTCCATTAATCAAGCTTGTTCTTGTAGTTTCCCATGTATTGCAAGAGGTCAATTGCTGCTCTTAACCTCCGGCGGGGAGGGGCTGGGTAGTGGTGGATCCAAATGCTCCTGATGTGAAATAGATTACGGGTTTGTGTACCTCAATGCGGACATTCCTCGGAACTTCGAAGGCAGGTAAAAGTTATTAGTTCTTCACCTTAAGCCCAAATAATAGCTTTATATACCTTCATTTAATCGGGATGATGATTATGAAGATTAATGAGATTGAAGAATAATCATCATACATTGACATTACATACTGATTGTCACAGAATGGAACGAACAACCTCTATGTTAAACAGTGGCTGCTTTACCACCAAATATTATGGCCTACTGGTACTTTGCCTATGATGAAGACAAGCATGCCAACGAGAATTTTCGGCAGGATATGAAGCTCGATGGTTCTAAATCACGGTATTCTAATATCCTCGGAGTAATATTAGATCAGGTCTGGATGTTGTAAAAGGGGACTCTTAGCCGTAAAAAGCGTGTTGGAGGTGGTGGATCTTATCAAACAACCAATCAGACATTAAAATATTTCAAGACAAAAAGCTGCCCCAGGTCAGCAAAAAATACAAAACTTATCCACGAAAAATATTGTTCACCTATTCTTCAACTAGAAACAGAACTCCCTCCATAACCACCAAGAGCTTCGGTCAATTAATAACAACTGACGAAGGACGTTTTTCTATATGGAAGGGTTAACATGCTAGTAGGGATTATAATCTCTCATCGAGATTTCGGTACTTGACAGGGTAAAGGTCTGATAGCCGCGGCGCCAAGGTGATCTGGTTGGTTAAAGATATGATGAGAACGACAGACAAAAGACTCCGACAACAAAAATGCCAAGTTAGTTAGTACCGTCATTTCTCCCAAAATTGCAATGCTGACCTTAAATATACTAAAATACTCCACGTGAGAGATTTACCACCAAAATTATGGTCCTCAGGTGGATAAAATAATTTCTTTCGGGTAAATTTTCCTACTAGCTTAAGGCAGGGGCTGAAAAAATCTATGGAATACTTCTAAGCCTAATGAGAAAATGAAATGGGAGAAGGAGTCAATAACTCAATGGGGCTTTCATTCAAAAGTTCCACGTGGAAATCGGGCAGCAATTTTTGCCAAATTCTATTGCGCTCTCCATTTAACTTAAACGATTTAGCCTAGATGAATAAAAAAGAGCCCTCACTTGAACGACGAGGCATTTCATGAAAACGTGCCTCTGATTAGGATTTTTCCACTGTTTCGTGATATTGTAAATGCTAATTGAACCCAAGGTATTTTTAGAATGACTTTATTCAGCTTCTTTAAGATTAAATTAATTTTACATATAAATACGTACATACCGATGCGCGATGTCATGTGATCCACGCCATTTTGCAACAAAATTTGTGATGGGATGTCGTATTGCATCAGCACTTGTTAGCGCGAATTTTCTCGTATCTTGCTGAACGTTGAGGTTATATTTCGAATGGCAACGCGATGAGCTAACCCGTCCAGGGATGAGTTGGCAAGGCTTAAGAGCAGATCGCTTTTTCCCTCTTCACCTTCAGAGCTGAAGTCTCTAATCCTTCCGATTCACTAATGGCGTCGCTGGTTGTTCCTGGAGGCAGAACTTGGCCGGGCAAGGCTAGTCCCGCAGTTGTAGTCCTGGCGTCCTCCGGCAGGAAGTCACGGAAGCAGATGTACACTGACGACACCGTACTTTTTATTGCTCGAAATTCTTAGCACATTAGCTCTTATAACACCTAAACATTTGTTTCTCGTGGTTGCAATCCACTATCTTTTTTACAAAGTTTTTATGAACTCGCTTTGCTGTCTGTCATCTCGCCCGTGTCAAATCTCGCAACTAAATTTTAACCCACTTCCCAATTAGCTATCAAGCAGAAATTTTCAGGATAACTCAGAACTAAATGACAATGCAATATTCTAACATATTTTTAGGATTTCAACTGCATTAAAATTGTTATTCAGAATTTAAAATCAAATACGGAGATTAGTTCAACAAATGGACACCAAAATCATTTTAAAGGACGAGAACAGCAAATTCTTTACAGCAAAGTCCATTGAAAAATTGATTAAACAAAAATTTACGTGTATTTTGTTGGTTCGCGATATAAACGTTTTCCATAAAATATTATTTTTGTAACATATTAATTGATTTCAATGAGAAATGACCACCAATTTGTAATTTTTGCTTTATAAACAACCATGAAATGGAAAAGTATGTTTTACCTGGCGACACAAAGGTAGTGCTGGAAAGGTAATAGTGTGTGGCAGGGGAGAAAGTAATAACACACATCATTCTGAGACTTCTGACATTTCCCTAATCTTTACCTCCCGTACTAAGGATGGAATGTGCACCGTTTTGATTTTTCCGGAATAGTAGCTTCAAAGCAACTAAATGATACAGGAGTCGAAAAAAAAATAACGACGCAGTTGCGATAGTTTCATATATTTCTAGTTATATTTTATTACTTAATAATGTTTTCTCTTGAAAAAAGGCGCAAATCAGAGCAATTAAGAGTTAACAAAGAGAAAAATCAATCATGAATATGCTTATTTGTGCTTAAACTCATTCATATGTTAGCATAAATAGTTTTCGTACGACGACTGATGCCGTTTTAAATCGTATGTCATAACGCCAAACAATATTTACAAATTATTTTAACTTTTAATCAAAATCTAGATCAGTAAATTTGGAACAAAAAATTGAATAAACGTTTTATAACTATTGATTTTATTGTAATACACAACCACAACATTGTTATGCATGTTTATCGCGTCGCTGTAGAAGTAATAATAGGAGGGTAATAGAGAGGGCAGTGCAGGAAGAATAAACGTCTATCATTGTGAGGAAGCGGATTTTCCAAATCAACACTCTCACACCACAGACGGGCTCAGCATCGTCTTCATTTCCGCGGAATCGCCCCTTGAAAGCGACTCGTTGGCATATGAATCGCTATCGAACTTACGACGCAGTTGTGATATGTGGACAATGCAAGAGCTTTCGCAACTGGTTTCTCTCTGAAAAACGCGCTTATACACTCGCAGCGATAAGAACATCCATCGTCTCGAGCCAGAAACTCCCTCCTTTCCAACCCACCATCATTCGGAATCACCGCAATCAAAGAGCCACGAACATATATTTACAGCCATCCGCCTTTCTACTTTTCTCGACGTAATTCGGCTGTTACTGCATTGGATTCGCAAAGCGTGACTCTTTCATTCGCTTCGCATCATACGCAAAACATGCTGTTCCATATCGTGGTTGTTTGTAAATCAATGTATCAGTGGTTATTAGTCAATTTTTCTGATTATTACTCCACGCTAGAGTGCTTTAGTGCGGAGTACCCTCCCGGCAATACGCTTTACGAATCCAGTGCAGCAATATGGAGAAAAAAAATATTTATATTGATTTCTTTATCGATTTAGTCTTTATTTCTTTACCCCACGTTAAAGCCATGCTCTTCCGCATATCCGTATTGCCTATTCCGATTCTGTTTAGTGCGCTGATCAACTAGTTAAAGAGTTACACATGCTTAATTTCTTGTACATCTTATTTTACGCCAAGTCTGATTTTTCTAGACCGCGATTCCTTACAAAACTGTAGAACTTTATAGGAATTCTTTTTCCTAGGAACAAAAATTTCGCACACATCGGAGTAATATTTTTCAATTATTAAAAGGTTAACATCTGGTGTATCAATAGCTCCCGCTAAACTTCCTTCTGAGGCGTCTTGCGAGAGTTCAATTCTTTTCCCCGAATTCTAAGTTCTGAAGGGGTGGGAAAAAATTCAATGAACCGTATTTTCCCGTTTTTCGATCGGTCGTCTATTTCTCGAGCTATTCGCGAAGAAAATCACAGAGTTTAACCCTTTCTCTCACGAGTGAATGACGTCACGAACTCATGCAGAACTTGTCGACGCTACTCCTCAGCGTTTCACATCGATCGTGTAAGGATCATTGCGCATAATACTCTTCTGAACGATCCCTTCCCGCAATGAAGCGTTCTCCCTGAATAATTAAATGAGCCTGATTTCTAATGACGTCACAAAATCATGAAAAGTGTGCGTTAACTTCGTGGTTTGACTTACTTAAAACTTGCGAGCGATTGGCTTAATGGGGAAGGCTAGCTTTATTCGCTGAAATCCATCTTTCCCTTCAATCCACGGGATTCCTATTATCACCTGCGATTTTGGATCCGAGTGACATTTCGCGCGGACGTGTTTGCTTGAAGCGCTGGACTCGCTCGACTCTACTCAACGCCAGTGGGTGAAGAGAATTTCCCTCAGATAATATGAATTGTGCTATTTTGCAGCCAGAGTACTAGCAGATAGACTGCCTGAATAAGAGGGTGGAGGTGTTCTGAGGTAATTTTTGAGACGTGCAGAGGCGCACCAACTTTCACGCCGATGGTCTCCAGAGCTTAAAATAGTATCTGACGGCTGAACATTAAGCCACAGACATAACGAAGCACAATATAAAGACTTAGTACTGAGTATTTATCCTTGACTGGTTAATATTTTAGCCATGGAGAGGGTTTGAGGGCTTCACCCCCCTTATTTTTCTCTTTTGGAAACTACCCGCGATGTATTTATCTTTTCCATATTACCTTAATACCGGAAACAACGCATGTTGGTCTTTTACGCATGGGTTTATTCGACAATTTAACAGCTATAAGTGTTCGAATAACCATGCCCTGTATAGGAATCCTTGTTTGACAGACTTTACCCCGCTGCCACCGAGGCTGGCAAATATCTGCTGCTTAGAGACCACTATCCCGAATTAACATTTCATCTGAACCTCCACTTTTTCGATATATAACGACATTTCATGTCTTACAATAACAAACGATGAATTTAACAAGCAGAATTATGGATGCAAAATATATAAGGTGCTGCGGGGTAACTGGGACCATGGGGTACCTGGGGCATGGGTAGATCATATTCGTATTTATGGGATTTTTAAGTCTATCAGGTTGTTACACGTACTTCTTCTCCTTTTGTTACTCAATCAACATTTCTTACCTCATTTGGAGCCATTTTGTGATTTTGGGCTGCTGTGGAATTTTAGTGCGGAGATTTTTCTACGCAACGACCAGTCTCAGTCAGATTTGCTGGTTGTCATTGTTATATGGTGTGTAATTATAAACTATTAACTCTTTTAGGATGAACATGAAGGTTGATTTTTTCATGCATATGGTTCTTCTCACACTTATATTTTCTGTAGATTTTGTAAGAAGGGTGTTCCAGAAGTTCACCCCAAAAGTTTTTAACTGACTGACTGGAGTAACTGGGTCATGACGGACCCAGTTACCCCAATAGTTAATTTGAATGAAAATCACACGGATATACTTATTATGTAACTTAATCTAGCTAATCTAACAGCTTAAAAATTCCTCCAACGAAACCTTTTTGCTCAGCTCCAGATAATGGTGCAAAAATACAAGGAAAACTCAGAAGACGCTCGACTAACCTCCTCAACTGAAGACCTTGAAATTCCTTAAATGATGCAAAAAAACGGGAAAAAACTACTCGTGGAACAGCATTGTTTTCCCGCATTCCTAGGAGTACTGTATAACATTATTGTTCTGGAACTCCGGGGAAAGGACACATATTTCAACGCCCAAGTACGTGATGGGGTGTGACTTCTTATTTCTCTGCAGCTGAGGAAGAGGAATTTGCCAATGTGTTAAAATTTAAGAAGAAATGGCTTTGTCCTAACGGGTGAAGAGGTATCATTCATTGTAAAGTTCTACAATGTTCTAAAATAATTCGATACCAGATTGAAAAATCAGCGACCTGGCCCAGACTGGTTTTTCTCGTGTCGAAAAAGTATTCGCCTATCCATCAAGTTGATTCAAAGCATTCAGGACTCTCGATTTCATCAAACTAATCCTCGGATCATTTATGACTCTTTAAAAAAAAATAACGGATCCTGATCTGAAACTTAATTTGAAAGGGAAGCCATGCCAGACATTCCACTATGACGAAACTTGCTTCTGTTACGATTCCTCCAAAACCAGAGTTATAGGAGCTATTAATCTGAATATCCAAGACAAAACAATCACCTCTGGAAGAGAAAACACAGCAACATTGCTTAGTGTTTCTGCGGATGGTAAGATGCTTCCTCTAACATGTGTTTTGAAAGAAAATCCGTGAGGTCTAAGTACCTGTACTGATACAACGGCCTTAAAATGCATATTTTTTTAATTGCGTAAATCGATATTTGTTCAGATCATTTGAAAGTACTAAAATAGATCCGGTTACTCCAGATAGTTGTGCCAGTGCTCTAATGGGATTTGCCATGGGGTGATTCAGTTCCCCTAAATCATGGGGAGACTTGGAGCAAATGAGACGTGAAAAAAAAAATTAATTTAAAAAATTGTAGACTGATAGAAATTACATTTTTAAGACGCATCATGTTCTAGTCCAATTGGTGATGAATCACTACTTGTTTTTTCTTAGCCATCCATTGGCATTATCTTTCAAAAAGAATTTTTAAAATGATGTTGTACTATTGCATTGAAAAACTATTACCCAGTTACCCCCGAGCACCTTAGCTGATTTAAAGAAACTTGTGGTTTTCCCAGGCGGGCGAAATTACGAAAAAGGACAGGGTTTTCCCACTCTAACTACATTATAAAATTCACGGTTTTTTCCAGGTTTTCACGGTCTAAATATCATCAAATTCACGGTTTATAGATAGGGCATTTTAGGCAGAAATATTGACTGCGCAACAATCATCGGCCGCACGTTAACTAAAAATGTAACAAACGCGACAGATGCCTTGAATGCACACGCAGCAATGACAGTGCTATCTCTCATGACGTCACCTATCGTTAGCAAAATTCAGGTCCGGCTAAAAGGATGTGAGTGGGAAAATGGAGAGAGCAGGGTGGCAGGGAAGTGAAGAAGTGCCTGATTTTTGCCACGATTAACGTCTTCCAATCACAGTCTTAAGGTCAATGTGCTGTCATGGCACACACGGACCAATTAATAGTTGCGCTTTCGAATACACGTGTGCAGATAAATGCGTGGACATTGCCTGCACGTGAATGACCTTGAAACATGATAGAAATGATGATAGAAACATGATAGTTTTTTTTTAACCCGTCTATCGTTGCTCTACAATCAAGTTTGAGAGATTTTTAAGGTTTTATGACGAAATTCACGGCTATTTCCAGGTTTTTTCACGGTAGACGAAATTAACGGCTTATTCACGGTTTTAAGGTTTTCACGGTTGAGTGGGAACCCTGAAGAATCTTTAAAGGCTACCCTTATGCCCCTAAAGCCCCCATCGAAGTAAAATTCTGGCTAAGTGCCTGTCCACGATATTATTTCGAACAGACTCGGTGGCGTAGCCGCAGTGTAGAGCATATTATTGGATTCCGTTTGCAAAGGTCTATCAGCGTAGGGATGAATCGAGGCAGTCACGAGGATCGCGAAGCAGATTTGGTGCGAAAGTGTGAAAAATGTCCGTTCAAAATACGTTAAGCGCGATTTCTCATAGCTTGAGCGATTGATCCTTTGAACGTACTTTTTCGCCGTCCCAAGGGTGTTTGCTTGCTACCTGTAATGCAAAATGGCGGTGAATGAGCGATGATGAGGAATGGAGATGAGATGATGCACACACAATACACTCACACAAAAGAAGAATTACGTTTATCATTTAGAAATAAAGGCTCTTTTCAAACTAATTGAAATGCATCTGAAATTATATGAGATACGTGTTAACTTCAACACAAAATTCATTGTGACATACTTTTTCACCTTGTTAAGATTTTTAAGCATGTCTCGTTGAAACATGGGTTTCTTTAAATGAATTTTGTGTAGAGGTTACTACGTATTTCTTATTTCAAATAATTCAAACAAGTTGTTATGAAAGGTGCAGATGGATGGGTGGATAAAATTATTGAAAATGGAGTAATTATGACATCAGAGGAAGACATGAATATGACTGCTTCCAAACATGATATGACACTTGAACATGAGAATGACAGAAATGAGTGAACGAATGAATGGGAAAGGTGAAGCAGGAATGAAGAAAAAGCCGACGTTTTCCCCGGGTATGATGTCGATCAATTGCTGTTGGTTTCGAAACCGGGTCAGAATCTCCATTATTTTACACCTTTTGATGGTAGTCTTCCATCGAAACGTCGGCAAAAATGATAATCCTAACCCGGCTGCAGACCCTACAGCAATTTATCACAAAGCAGGACTGCCCAACATGTACACGGGGAATGAATGAGTACCTAGCTTACAAAATACTCTCAGATGTGAAGGCTCGTGGCACGGTCGCAAGATGACGCTCATGAGGAAGCATTGACCGTAGCCCTCTACAATGCGATTTTTAAATCAGTAGGTGGAGTCGTCGCAATCCGACAATCCAGGTCCATTCTGTATAAAGCTGTGCAATTGCACCGGCGGATGGTCATGCCAACGCAGTTTTTACGTTGCTTTATGCATTAAAGAAATGAGATGGGTGGCTGTTTTCTATTGGAACAATTCCATGAAAAACAGAACAAGGAAAGGTTTTCTTTCGAAAAAAGATTTCATAGATAATATTAATATGATGCTACGATTATTTTCTGCCACTGCCTTCTTCCCGCACACGTGCCAAAAATACAACAAATATAATTTTGTTCATAAAACAAAGATTTCGGCCCGTTTCCCTAAAAGAGGCAATGGGGACGATGAACCGAAAATGGCGGACAGCCCCATACCCACAGAGGTAGTCTATGCCACAACTCAACCCAGTGAAGTATAGTTGAGATTGCTATGCAGAGACGGCTTGGACCGCATCACATCTCACTCCAAGGACGATGTTAATGAGTTCGTAATGCCATCACATTCGAAATTGGCAAGTCGCCTCAGAAATAATTTTATTTCCAAATATTAGGTATATTAATATTGCCCACAAATATTCCCGTACATTTGTTGGCAACCAAGTTAAACCGAAATGGATACTAACAAAAATATTGACCAGAGAACCTCATCAACAGGACATATAATATATATTTTTTTCAAATGATTGCCTTAATAACCATTCCAAACAAAGTCTTTCAATGGTGTTTTTATTTGTCTCGATTGTTACCTCTCACAAGGGGAGTGTCACAAACGTGGGTCTCAGATTTCAATCAATATTTCGTCGTGTTCTAGTCCATCGGGAGCTGTCCACGAATCACCGGGTCACCATCATACGGGGTTATATAACCAATAGTTTAAACAAAAAACGAGGTTAAACATTTACTGGCCTAATATATTTCCGTAGAAACATGCTCTGGTCAAGAATGAAATTTAGCCCGCTAGTTACTGTGTACGACTCTTGACCATATGTCCCGGGATCGATTCTCGGAAAAAATGAAAAAAAAACACATTGCAGAAAATGGTTTCCACGAAGAAAAAAACATATTTTCAGTGAAAATCATAGAAATAATGACGAATAGCAGGATTCTGTAAAATGAAAAGCAAAACAAATTATGAAAAAAGTATCAACTTCGAGAATTGATCCTAGCGCCAACGGTCAAAAGTCGTACACCGAGACTACCAGTCTACATTTCATTCTTGGTCATAGTGCGTTTCTACGGGAATATATTAAGCCTGTAAATGTTTAGCAGCGTTTTTTGTTTAAACTTTTGGTTACACAACCCCATATGGGGGGTGACTCGTGGAAAGCTCCCGATGGACTAGAAAACTACAAAGTTTCATTGAAAACTGAGACCCACTTTTGTGAGACTCCCCTTGTCAGATATACATAACAGAGGCCATCAGGTGGGATCAGACGACAAGCAATGCGTCTCAACATTTGGCAAATCCCACTGCAGTGCTAACGCAATACAATTGCAAAGGGTCGCATTTGCAAACGCACGCCAGTTTGGCGTGCGCCACTTTGTGAGTCCATCATGTTCTTCTGCAAAGAAAACAAGCAATACGATCAATGCTCTGACGGCAAGCGAGATGCTAGTAGACGGGGATCTTTTTAATCGAGCCTCAGTTGAGGCTAGATTCTGCAGAAATAATTCTGTCCGACATTCTAATCTTCCGTACCGAGCGAAATCTGGAAAGGAATCATTACCGCCAACATTTCTCTATGCCTTTTGCAGAAAACCAAACCTAGGACCCGAACAATTTACCGCTATCCTAGAATCTACCGCCTGGCAACTACTCAGGTCCTTATATAGCAAAAACTTTGGCAGGAAAACTTTTTAAAGTCCTGCGCTCATGTGGGCCTTAGAAACATTCGAACAACTTTTCTGAAAGTAGTATTCGTTATTCACCATCTAAAAGTTACGGCGAGTGATAATGGAAATTTGACCATAAAAATTTGTCCGGTTTCTGTGATTTTGTTCGAATTTAATCACCGAATTTGACTAATTTTACAGCCAGTCGGTCACATAATCTCATCTCCGCTAACACCACACCTATAATTGCAATAAATCTGTACGAATCCATCTTAGACATTAGCTAGAATATTCTTTGCACACGTCTGCATACACTTTAGTAGTGCCATCCCAATCTGCTGCCAATCATTGTAGGCCCGTCCGATAAAACCCTGGCAACGAAGAGCAGTGAGGTGATTAAGCTTGAAAAATTATACAAGCACCTCGAAGAGTCATTCATTGAAAGGGAACCGGACGCCTGTGAAAATCTGCGCCACCCATTCTCTACCCTCTCCTTATTTTCCCACCTTTCGATAACATCCCCATTCACCTTGCCATGATTGTATATCTTGTGTGCGCTATGTGCGAGATGAAAACCTATTAGAGCACTTTCAGTTCCAATATTGCCTTCTCGCGACTTCACCCTTAACAGGTAAATGGCCCACGCATAACCTTGCTGTCATTTTAACCGAGCATTTCAACAAATCTTCTTTCTTCTTACGTTCTTTCATATTTTCCCATTGATTCCAACTTCTAAGTTTCCCCTTCTCTGGATAATATCCTTCTCGAGCACCGCCGGGTAGTTTCATACATTTTTCTTCATCGTATCGAAAACACCGCATTTAAGGCTATCAGAGTGGTTGAATATGAATAATAACAACGTAAGACGATTGAAAACACCTACGCCCTGGATAGGAGAAACCTACCCACACTGGAATCGAACCCGTCACCTTCGGTTCGATGCGCGAGAAGTTTACCCCGCCACTTCCGAGGCCGGCTACATCTTCTATCTCGCGAGGGGCTTCTTTCTCTTCATTCTTAAATTGATCCAATGACTACGTTCGAGATTAATTCTTGCGCTCTCACCTGCAGGTATGAGGTGCATCTCCCGGTGCAAGCGAACGAAGGGATGGGCTTGGGCACGCATCCCGGGTACTGCAACACGTGGATCACTGGGGTCACTTGGCACTGGTCGCTGAGCGCATCACCACCGCCAGCCAACCACAGCACCGCGAGCACCATTGACGGCCACAGGGGTTGCCGACCACCGCCACAGTGGAGCCACTGCATGCCAGCCATCCTCCGCCTGCAACGATCACGATGCAATGGCCGCGGCGAAGGCTCGTTTACCAACGCGCTGGCAGTCCATTGACTCACACCAAACAACCAGATAACGAAACACATTTGATTTTGTTGCGCAAATGTTTGCACTGTCAGAGTAGGTACATTGTGAAAAGGAAATATAAAACTACCAATTGGACATAGAAGAAGAAACTGTTGAATACACTGATAAATTTGCAGATTGATGCATTGATTTTTTTAATTTGCTACAATAAACACCATATTTTAAAAGCCAAACTAGTTATTTCTATTTATATTCTCTTTTCATATGTTTTACTTCATATTCGAATTCGCAGTAGCGAAATTCATGAATATTTTTTAGTCTTTTTTTATTTATTTGTGAATTTAAACGTTAAAAATTGTTAATTTCACATCTATGATTAGAAAGAGGTTAACACATAGGAAAGACTCATGGGACACGTACTTATTGAGACAGCGTGTTGCTGGGATACTTGGGTCATTCAGACACACCCCGGTCCCATTAATGTCATCGTGCTTACATCTGTACGACAGTGAGCAGAAATCGTATAGCGCATGCATGCCCCGACCATGAGGAATAAATAGATAACACCTCAGTCCGTCCCGTTGATTTGCTTTGCCTCTTCGGGCGCATTATAATCTGTTTTCAAGAATGCCCGCAGCGCGGTGATGAATGCAGAGCGATACATTAAATTCTCCAAATAGTATTTGCAATCATGAGGAATAGCCCGTTAACAGTATGAATATGACGGATCACAGCATGACGAATATTAATTGCGTATAACAGCTCTGATAATATCTTGACTCTGCGTTAAATTCGGACCTCCCTGCTAGTCAGCGACGCGAATGGCGACTTTTTGAACTCATTTAAGCGCGCGTTGGGTACCAACTACTGGGTCCTCTACACCGTTCACTTCGATAACTTTCAAATAAGCAAAAGTCGTTGGCTAAAGTTTGTTAATTAAAACATATTTTATAATGAATTTAAGGAAATTAAATATATATTTATAAAATCGCTAATCAAACATCTCCATTATAAAAACAGAAAATGGCATTTGTGGCTAAGATTTCCAACTCTTGTGTATGGTTGTACTGGTACGAATGATAATTAATAACACTTTCAAGAGCTTAAACCATTCATTTTACTTTTATGAAGGCGATTATTTAACATTGTCATCCTGAGAGAGCTAGAAAATTCGAACGCTACCAGGTTAATAAATACAAGTAACAAAGTACAAGGAATATTCTATTAAAGTATTTAGAAGATATTGAAGAGGAAACTCTTGACAAGGAATAATTAAAATATATCTGGAATACTTATGATATATGTATAAATATTTAACAATCAACAAATGGTATTAAGGGCGGAAATTATTCTAAAAGGTCGATCTTCACACTAAATAAAAATAGATTGAGGATTAGGAGCGTGAGATGAAGTTTAATTATTCTAAAAAAGTAATAAACAAGATATATTCCAAGGATATCAAGAGAAGAGGGAAAATTTTGAACGATACTTGTTCCGTTAATGGCACACAAAAAATCATGACCTATTACGGACACCATAGTAGAACTCCCAAGTTATAATTGATAGTGGTTTTTATTGATATTTCATAGTGTTTTTTCAGCAAAATGGAAATAATTGGCATTTTTTAAAGAAAGAATATTGATTTTTGAAAATTTACATACGTTTTAGCAGGAATATGCAATACTTCAGGATGTGGTAAGGGACACAATTTAAGTATTTTTTGCATGGGATTGCAACTCCTTAGTTACTGAGGCGTGGTTACGCGAACATTATTGGACATACTTAGCATTTTCTAGGAACACGGTTTTTTGAGTACCCAGGCTTTTCGACATTTTATTTATAGTACTGTGGACTTTAACACTGGCTTTTTAAGGACATAAAATAGTTAAGATTGGACTCAAATGTGCGATTATAATAGTATGAAACAATCTCAAGATGGTAAGATTGCGCAATAGTATTTGCAGATGCTCGCTCAAAGCTCTAGTTTAATTAATCACCACAAACCAATTGATTTTTTGATAATTATTTGGAAAAATTGCAATAATGCTGCAAATGTGATGGATTGAATTGTGAAATTTTAACTGATATAAAAATTTAACCTAATTATCAAAATCCTCCTTCTCCAGTAGCAGCGTCGTGGAGGGCGGAGATTTCCTGGGGGTCCAAACCCCCCCAAAATATAAAAACACATTTATTTTCCTTCAAAAAAGAAAACAAAATATTGAAAAACCATGAATTTACGAAATATTTATTTGAAAAATGAAGTTTTTTCGATCATAAAAAGTGCTAAAATTAGTTTAAAACCCTCTACTTAGTACTCTGTTTTTAAAATATTTCCCCCCCTGGTTTTGGACCAACCCTCCGAACGGAAATCCTGGATACCTCACTGTCCAGTAACGAAAGCCTAACGAAAACTTACCGACAACTAAGAGTTACCAACGCCTTAGCAGCTATGACGGTTAAAAATATAAAAGCTGGGAAAGCGTACATTTTTAAAAGAATATGAATCCATCAAGATACATTCCTCTCGAAGTACAATACGTATGCTATCTAATAAATCCAGATAACAAGACAAAAAAATTGTCAGCAATAAATTTAAAAAATACGAATTGATGTGAAATTAATGGGATCATAAAGTTTGATGACATTTGCGAGAACTATCCAGTCATTCCTCCATCTATTTTCTATCATTCATCATTATCTAACATTTCTTCAGTAATTTCAAGTGGAAACAGAATTTTTCCAAAAAGTCAGAATGATATCGGGCGATCTTAACAAATATTTCGAAAGTCGAAATATGTCGGAATATATATTGTTTGTATACACCAAAGGATGAAGTGCGCCATGAAAAATATTTGACTTACCCGGGATTCGAACCCGGATCTCCCGTTCTCGGTCAGGTGTGTTAGCACCTGCTAGTCAGTAGGTGTTAGTTACAACTGGCTAATACACTTGACGTACGCGTGACTGCGTACAAAGTCACTTGTTTCTGCAGTGCTTTGATATTGTTATATAGCAAATTTATCGGTCACGACTGCGTGATAAAAAACTTTTCACTTACGGTATTAAATAAATATTTTTCCATTATAGGCGAGAACCATCTAGATAACAAAGCAAAACTAAGGGCCACAGAAAAAGGACGAAACAAACTTAAGGATATTTTAGTTAACACTTTTTCCACCTGTGTTAGCATACCGCATCGCCGTTTTTGACGCAGCTAACGAGAGTTTGTTTATTAGGGAAGCAAAATAACATCAGGTGGGAGGGATATGAATGAATGAATAAGCCGTTTCAATCAGGCGAAGTTAGCCTTAAGCAAAAGAAACAAACTTTTTCCCATGAGGGAAATTTCCATGGAGGACTTTCGTATAGAGCGTCCTGGTCTCTAGTAGTAAGACCTGAGAGTTAAACAGATTATCATTTAGGAGAATTGAGTGGAGAGCTGCGTCAAACCAATCTCAGGATTTACTTAAGGATAGATGGCGATATTAGGTGGATCTGAGTACCTGGAAACATAATCAAAGATAGCTACACTAATATTGTATGTTCCACAAACATTTTAATGGTCTGACCCAGGTACACTATGTCCTAACTTTGAGAATGACATAGTGTATAGCCGACACCTAGGTGAGACTATTAAAATATTTGTGGAACATACAATATGAGTGTATCCATGATAATGCAATGTCTGTTTCTTTTCCCGAAAACTATAGCAGCGAAGATTTCTCGGCTCTTGCACCGGGTAAGGCCCTCCACATCTCCTTTCAACGTTTTGAAAAGCAACTCGCCCATTGTCTTCACTGATTCAAATTCCTAGATCCCTGAAGACGATTGGCGAGTTTCTTTTCGAAACGTTGGAAGGTGATATAGCAGTGAAACTCGCCGGTATAAGACCCGAGAAATCTTCACTGTTATCTGTGATTATGCTTCCGGACTCAGAATTGACGACTGCCGATTATGATTGATACGTACCACGGGGCAGCAACCAGCCTGAAAGGCGAGGGAAGTGACTTGGCTTGGCACGTCCTCACTCGAGCGACTCCCGTCAGATGCCTCTGCGATCGGCTGCAGGCCAATGAGACGACGCAACGGGCGCCGCGACGCCTTTATACCGACCTTCCGTCGTCCACCCCGCCTCCCTCCCACCGCTAATGGCATTGCCGCGTCGCCGCTCCGCGTGAGGCCCCTTTGGACCCCCGCGGCCGCCTAACCGGCGACGGTGGCGCCGCGGCTGCGACGGCGGCGCCACCGAAAAAGAGAAATCCGTATTCCAAACAAAAATACAAGCGAGTTTCTCCCTCCCACCGCAACAACTTGGTTCGACGGCCCTTTCCTCCCCGGTGTCGGCGCGCAAAACATTAAACTAGCATACAGCGCTCTCAAAAATGCTCTTTCTCGGCAATATTCAAGAGTACATTGGCATTTACACACCACTCTGCAAGCCACTTCAATATGTGCGTGTCGGGGGTGTTAAGACGACCTACGCAACATACTTCACCTCATCTGTCGCCTTTATGTTAACACCAGCAACAAAATTTACATCGGGGTAGTTGGACGACCTACGCAAGAAATGCACGCTCGACGAATCCTAACTTCTTCTGGTATCTATCTGCCGCAAATATTTCTGCCACAAGTATTCCCCACGATAGGTTCAAAGTTATCGTAACTCCCAGGTACTTCACTTCGTCTTTATGTTAACACCATCCACAGCATATACATGGGGATAATTGGACGACCTGCGTAAGAAATGTACCGCCATACATTTGCTCAGATTACGTTCTAGTCCTAACTCTTGGTGGGTCATTCCATGTCAACTCAACCAATTTTTGGGGGGCCCCGCGCCCATCATCTCAGATTTTGATAATTTTTCCCTGCTGCTAGTTTCAACCTTAGTTAAGAAAAATCCAAAATATTAAAGACCCATTGCAATTATTTTCCAAGATGAGTGTTTGAAGTCAATGAGGCACGCACAAAAATTCTTCCCACCATTCAAATTATTCAAAACTACCATATTAGTGCCCCTGTCAAACCTTAACCAAATGAGCCAAGCTAGGAAAACTTTTAGAGGCTATATACATGCAGCCATAGTTTACCAAAATTTTATCAAAATGATTTTAAATTCAAAACTTTTTTTCTATAAATGTTCAAAAATTACACTTTTGACAAATTTCCACAAAAAACGACATTTTTCAGACATGTAAAAATCACATATATCACATGAAAGCCATAAAAATCACTGCACGCATGGGGAAGATAACCAACTTTAAGACAGAGTCAGATTTGGGCCAATGTTGAATTAATTTGCTGACATATCTACTAAAAATGACCATTCCGCTAATATTTTGTGTTGAAAAATGCCACTTTTTCAACTTCTAATAACAAAAAGAGGACACCAATTAGGTGACTGAGTTTTTTAATATAACATGCACTATCCTCCCTCTTTCAGGAAAATTAAACCTTAAGTTGCTCCCATGATTCAGAGTGCTTATATGATTTATTTTAGTGATGGTTGTAAAATGGCCGTCTACGGCACTTACGTTTCAGGACTTCCCCAAAAAGGTGAGTTGAATTTGATTATTGAGGTTCCTGTAAACCCCTATCATTCTTTAAGTTTGCCGCCAATTTATTTTTAATTTTATACCTAACATTCCAAAGAGCATAAAATGGCAAAATTTTAGCAAATATTTGTATTTACTAGATAATTGCAATTAGGCACAAATTGGTGAAATATTTGAAGAATAAGTACATAACTTTGTGATCTAAGCCTGATGGTAAGCATTCCAGGCCTTCTCAATCGTAGTGACTGTGCAATCTGGCAAGGTGTACTGCCTTCCTTTGATGGTCTTAGGCACCGGTACTTGCATTAACACATCAGTTGACGGTATCCAGCACTCATCTACATGTTTTGGCAACATGTATGACTTAGCCTTAGTGTCATGAAATTCACAAGAATTTCACCATCCTCAGCTGTTTGAACAACACAGCCAATGTACCATCTGTTTTCGTACACAGGAGCGACATAAGTTCCATGATTTTTAATAATGTTCTTGGCACAGGACTTTCCCTGTCTTTTGTAAACTAACTTTTTCTGACACTCTGAACTTGGGAAGAGAAAGTCGACTGATTAGTAACTCATTTTCACTGGTTGGAATGAAGCAGTGATGACTTCTTGTTCCCTCAATTTTTTTAGAATTTTTATACCGCATGTTCAGTTTTGGTTTCCTAATCTCTATATCATTACTGGAAACATACATTGCTTTTATGCCTTCAACATTTTTATCAACCCACTTAAATAAATCACTTGCTGACAAAATGTGTTGTCCACTGGGTCGTTGTAAACAGGCTCTTGCAGCTCAACGTTTTACAGTTCCCCCTATTCCATCACATACACTTTTCCCATGGCTTGTGGCAAAAAAATTCCATTCTGCTGACAAATCAAAGACTGATAAGTGTAAGCATAATTTTTTTTATATTTTTGAAATTTTTATACTGCCTTACTGCTCCGTCACTAAAAAATTTACATTTTGTAATTCCAGGAAACTTCTCCTTAATGAACTTAATTACTGATCTGATAAACACACATACTGTTACTGCATCATGATCTAAGCAGTCACTGATGATGCAAAAGCTCATAGAGAACACTTCATCATCACCTTTATGATAAATGACAAATGGATGAAGTTGCCTGACTGTTGTCCCAGAAGAATCCTTGAACTGCATCTTGTACAATGAAAGAGAAATTCACAGCAAAGTCAAGTAAAATTATGACCTCATCGGTTTTAATTCTTCTTTACACTGTTTTAAAAATTTGGCCTGAGATACAGCAGTGAAATGATGAGTAGTAAGGTGGTCTACCATATTCACAATCCGGTCCATATAATCATGAACATTTACTTGCATGTTCTCAATTGTTGCACGATCTGTGTGTGTCCACTGATGTGATAATAAGTAACAGTTACATCATCTGATAACTCCTTAGCTAAATGTTTGCTTAGCAATTCACTCAGCTACTTTTTACCAGGGCATTGCTCACACCTGTGCACCATACACCGATTGTCATCTATGTCACAAACTAGGGACTTCATTGCATCTTTGTATTCATTCAAACTGAAGGAAGTACATCTAGCATAAGCTTAACATTCTGGTGTTCCATACAAACACACACTGAATGGGTACCTCTTGCTCCAACTGTCACACACCTTTGGGACGCAATTGGCAAAATTTCGACAAACCTTCTTTTAATTGGGGGGATTGCTGCTTAAATATACTGTACAATTCTGTAAGGTTACACAAAAGTACTCTTTTTTGAACATGCACTCTCTTGGCTTCAATAACCACACTCACAGGGTCTTTCTTAACAGGACAAATGCGGCTAAATTCATCACTTTCATAAAATTTTATAACACCTTCTTTGATATCATCAGCTAGCTGTTTTCCTTTCTTCGGGGTCACATCTGGAAGTACACCTTTCTTTTTCCTCATATCTCGAGCTTGCTTCACTTGATATTCAGTTACATTAAATATTTCAGCAGTTTTTGAAACAGTCCAACTTGTTGGCACCAGCGTAAGGTTGGACAACTGCTTTTCCCGGTTTGATTCTTTACATTTCTTTTTGAGATCCTCTATCATTGCAAAGAAATCAATGCAATTATCACGTTTTGACTCTCTGTTTAAGTCATGCAAACTATTTCCAGGTAGATCTAAGCATGTGGTCACTTTTTCTTCCAGAAGTGAATTGACTGCTTTAATTTTGGTCCTGGCATTACTTAATCTTTTAATTTTGCTCACTTTCGAAATTTTGATGGGGAAACAGCCCAGACTTTCAAAACTCGAATTCTCACGTTTAAAATTATCTTCATGCTCAACACAATGTGGTGCATCTTCAACCTGAGGGTCCTCTAAACTCGATATAAAAGCTGCACATTTAGGGCATAACTTCTGACCAGGCTTCACAGATCTTCCACTATTTACTCCAATTTTTCTTGCTGTCTGCACAGTAATTTCCCTTAAGCTTTTTCGGAGTGGCCTAGAATGTGTACCAAAGGGATTGCAGCAAGAATGTATAGTTTTCCAAATATACACACTTGTGGTGGAGACAATCTTGTAAATCTGGTGAGACAGTTTCTGTAAAGGAGATATGACGAAAACCATTCTCCACAGTTAAGTTGTCTTTCAATTCCGATGGAAGATCACTTATGTAGCACAGTCCTTGTTCTTGTGTGAAAGTGGTCTTGTGGCATTCGTCATCTAAAAGTTTCCCAATAAATCATTGTGAAATCATCCCTCCATTGTGTAGAACACGGAAATTCACACAAAAAGGATTTGCAAACACCAGGGATGTGTAAATTCACAAAATGAGTAGTCCATACACCAGAACTCTATCCTTCAATCACAAAGACTGATGGTATAAGTGATGTCTACATTCTGCTGAGAGCTAAAGCATAGCAACATTGTAAGCACACTGTGTAGGAGAGGTATGTGTGGAAATATGAGAAAGTAAAAAATTGAAGTCTAGAGTCCAATGAAAGGAATTTCTAGTGTAACATACACATTCATGTTGCTTACAAAGTGTGAACTCTAAAGAAGACTTGAACTCGAAATAAGTCAAAAGGTCTCAAATTCCCATACACCTGGAAATTACGTCACTGTTGTGTACGAAAACAGATGGTACATTGGCTGAGTTGTTCAAACAGCTGAGAGGTATGGTTATTGAAATCTCACGTGTAGTGCCCCATACAGATAATTTACAGCTGATTATTCCATAATCCGGCATTTACATTACTTGAATTTCATTCTTGCACAATACTGATAATATAAACTCTATATTTAAAAAAAATGAAGTTTCCCGCGGTAATATACCAACACATCGAAACAAACCTTACGTTAGTTACAGGATCAAGCGACCAAGCAAGGACGATTTTCAGCATTTCGTGCAGAATAGTCTGTACTCATTGTCCTCGTACAGGTCTGACTACAATTTTTCTGCAGGTGTCACTGCAATTTTTAAAATATTTACTTGGCAACCAAACCTTGGCAGCGATTTATTTCTCTTTTTCCATTAATTTCATTGAGATATTTAAATTCATCATTCAAATTACTAAATAGTTCTCGAACCTCTACTCTTAACATCTTGCAGTCCTTATGTAAGTAGTTTTGCGGGATCTCATACTAATCCTCAAATCTGAAAATTGCATGTGAAATATTCATCAACTCCTCCTTGAAATTATTTCTAAACAATTGTCTTTGATGGCAATATATTAGAAAAGTTTATGAAAAGGTAAAAGAGTAAGGATTTCAAACTATATCTCATTTGTAAAATCATTACTTTCTGATAATTAGAGGGAAAAATTATTTCGAGGATACCTATTTTGTTTCGATGGCAAAACAGGAACAGTATCCACGACACAGGAAACTGAGTAAATCCAGGGAAAAATAAATCCTTACAAGAATTCAATCGATTTTGTGGTTGCGTAAATCTTATGCAAGAATTATGTATTCTCTGAGCCGAAAAGAAAATAAATACGGTGAGCGCTATTCCTGTAATTGTTGGATATATTTTGAGCCATAAAATTGGTCATTTATGCAAATTAAAAGCAAAAAAACAAGCGACGTCGTTGGTTTTTGTCAGGAGTGAAAGGTTTGGCGTCAAAGTAAAATAATTTAATAATCAACAAGAAAATTCACTTTCCCAGAATCTAAAATTTCAAGCCACTACAAATTCCTAAATATTTCTTTCTCCTAATTATGAACTAAAGCAATCAGCCACAAACTCTGGATAAGACTCGAAGAAATTATTTTCATGGTTTTGATTTTTCGAAACTTCTTCCATTAATTTCAATTTAAAATTTTTTAAACCATATCGAATTTACTAAATAGCTATGGAACTTTTTAATTTTGAAAACATTGTTTAATCTCGACTAACATCGCAAGAATACTAATGAAGAGTATTTTTAATCAAAATAAGGCCAACCACACCACTAAAGGACAATGAAAACAACAATTTCCTGAGTTTTGGTAAACTTCATTATTCTGAGAAATAGCTTAATTTCCATTCGTGCAATTTCAGTGAGATTGATTTCCATCATTTTCACGCTGGTGGATGAGAAGAAGAGTGAAAAAACAGGAAAAACACACGAAATTTAAATAGCACAAGATTGGCATTGATTTTTTCGGATGAGTGGTATTACACAATCTTTGACTGAAGAACAAAATTAAATAGTCGTAAAGTGCAATTATTATGGAAAACTTGAGTATGGTCTTAAAAATATGGGCCCGACAAAACTCGGCATTTTATTTTGATGAGCATTTCTTGTACCACAGTGATCGGGCGTCACTTAATCTGATTTAACTTCTAGCAATATGATTTCCCTTCTAGCAATAACTATGACCATCTATAGTAAGATCATATCTTTATCAGCGATATCATTTACTTAAAACAGCTCTTTCCCGTGGCTTACAATTAAGATTCCAGGCAACCAAAGGGTTTCGAACAGCAAACAGTTCATAGTGATACCATAAACGTATATCAAATATAACTGAAGCAGTTTTAAGTTCCTCTTTTACCATTATCAATAAAAATATTCCAAATTCACAGAGTGAGAAGCGATGGGAGCAAAAATAAAAGAACTTAGGGTGTAGTGACCAGCACGGAGAAAAATTAATCCAATCCGTTTATTCACTGCCTTTTTATATTTGAGTTTGTAAACAAACCACCATGTTGTTTGTTTAAATAAA
This sequence comes from Ischnura elegans, assembly GCF_921293095.1. Taxonomy (NCBI): domain Eukaryota; kingdom Metazoa; phylum Arthropoda; class Insecta; order Odonata; family Coenagrionidae; genus Ischnura; species Ischnura elegans. Next base: position 97,644,695 of record NC_060253.1, read on the forward strand.
TAAATTAAAATTAACAATCGTAGTGAGGAGGCATTATGGTAGTGAGGGACGCGGAAAGAAAAACTAAGGGAACCGTGTACGGAGAGAACTAAGAGATAGACTTGTTCTAAAAAGATCGGGAGAAAACCTAACATAGTGGTGTACAGAGAAAAAAGAAGATTAAAGAAGAAATTAAAAGAGAGACGTGTTCTTAAAAGATCGGCAGAAAGAAGAAAAGGACGCAAAGAAAAAGGAGCCGCCTACGAGAGAGAAAGATCGCGGAGAAAGAGATACGGCAGAACTCAGTTCGAAGTCAGTTCGTATAAATCTTTCGCCTTTTACCAAAGATTTCCGCGGCGGGAGTTCAATTGTATGTATTGATTGACTATTTTGATTGAGACCATTATAACAGAAAGAGAAATTACGCAATATATTAGTATGATATCAGATTGTAAATTGGGCCCAATTAGTCTCCTTAACGAAATTTAGAATACAATCCGTAAAAAATGGTTTTCGTGCATATTATTTCTTAATTAAGTGTATTTCTGTACCCTAGGGTAACACGAAATAAGAGGTCGAAGGTGAGTTTCGTTACAAGGTTTCCTCGAAAAATAATGGTTAGGAGGAAGTGAATGCCGTGTTTTGGTAGAACGGGAGACAGAGGCCTCAGATGAGATGCAAAGTAGTTGATGATGAAGTGAAAAAGAGGCGTTGTGCAATTGCTAAAATGCAAACTGATACGAAAATTCGGTGGAAAGCTTCGTCAAAAACAATCTTCGGAATGTTGACAATTGATGATGATTGTTGCCATGGAATTTCTGCTCGCCTGTGGTCTTGACTATGGTATCTGGCAAATGGCAAAAATGTTTATTCAATTCGAAAGGAATTGAATCACGCTATCGAAGCTATGGAAACTTAGATCAATTAATCCCAATTAAATAATTTTCCCGCCACAAAACCGAGCATCATACACCCGATTGTACGTTGAAAATTCCTTCTACGCCGCTGAAACTGTGAAAAGTAACGGTTTAATTACGACTTATGAACCACTTTTGGAGTAAAGTACATAAAAGTACTTATTAACAGTAAATATTTACATGCATGTAGTTGGGAGAATAAATTTTAACTTTTTTTCATTCTCAATTCAGAAAAAAGCTGGTTTCTGGCAAACTTAATTTTACTACTGTTCGTGCTGTGCACTAATAGGTTTCACAGTTAAATTTTGCCTATTTAATTTTCCAAATTCATCAGCGGCGTTCTAGAGGCTAAAAGTATGCCACCTAATCTTTTCAAGAGCCGTGACGTTCATTCATTGCTCAACGACATTATTTAGGACCAGAACTACGCGCATCCCAAACTTATGGCATGAAAGAAAAGCTACACACAGATCGACCTGTTGATACTACTGAGCATATTCTGCGGTAACGGTGAGTAAAGAATCATCCGTGTACTTGCTGCAACCCTGAGGATGTGCCCCAAATCGGACTCAAAGCATCGGCAAAAATAGGGTGGTTTCCTATTATTTTTTTATTGGCTAAATCGAAAGATTATCACTCCTGGAGTACGAATTTCACGCTCTTAGATTTTTGAATAACGATATCTATTTTTCGCGATTAAACGAAAAGTGAAAATTTTCAAGCGCGCGAAAACGCGACGGCTAAGTAGGAATGCTGGGAAAATTCCGTGTGACGTCATTGTGGCTCCCGGCTCTGCCACGTGAGGTGACCTTGGGGCGAGGCTTTCAGCGCTGATACGACGCAGGCTGCTCGCAGGTAGCAGAGTACCTTGCTAGCAGGTAGCGCTTGGCTTATATAAGGATTATTAATACCCTATCAAACGAAGGAAAGTTTCCGAACTTAAGTAATTTAAATGGATGATTGTTAAGAGATGTTTCCCTGAGCTCTGTGCCTCATGCGTGCATTGGTAATCTCAGACGATGTAAAACTCCTATCTTCTCGTATAGAAACTAGGTCCCTGTGACGTCACGTGGAGTGGAATCGCATGGGCGCCAATCTGGCGTTTTTCAAATGAGGCTAAAATTGACCGTTAACATTCGTCTAAACTGGGATTTCTAAAACCAAATAATTTGTATATTCATATATGAATACACTAATGGTGGGTAAGGAATCGCAATCAATGCATTTCGTTTTCTTTGATGAAGGAAATTACCCTATTGAGTTTTTAACCCGGTGGAAATCCCAACAAAAGTTTACCTGACACCTATTTCTGTATAATTTTTTCATGTACCTAATGAGCTTATTGGAGAGCAAATGATTGTAAACGGCGTTTTTCTCCATCGATGATGCTCATAGCAGGTATGATAAATATATACTATTCTATTCCCCGTGGATTTCGCTGCACTCTGCAAGAGCAAATACTATAACCCTTACGCCAGGTGCACCGACGCGGAAATCTGTGCTCGGGGGGGCGGGTGTCATGATGAGTGCAGCGGAGAAAGCGACCGAAGGCCAAGAAGCCAAGATAGCAAACACATCAAATCTATCCTTGGATTGCACTTGGAGCGGCCCCGTTTATTGGGGCTGTTTCGTTCGCGCCTGACGAAGTGTCGCAAGTGGAGGCGCCTTACTTAAAGCGGTGACTCGCGCCGTCCGCCCACACGACTCCAGACATGCCCCGAGCCACGCCGATGTTCCTGCTGCCACTCCTGCTGCTGCTGGTGGGCCCTACGTGGGCCCAGGACCCGCTCGACGAGGTCTTCCCACCGAGGCAACCCAGACAGCCGCATGACCTCATCCTCTGCGACATGAAGGTGCGAAAAAACCAAACTAGCCCCAAAATTCATTACCTTATTCCTCCACTCCCAGTTATTCCTCCTCACCATAGGCGGATCTAGGGGGAGGCACGGGGGAACGTCCCCCTCCCCCAGACCATTAAAAAATATGCAGGACTTTAAATACGGTCCCGTTATCATTGCGTTCGTTTTGTATTACGGGGTATCCTTGTGCTCCCCCAGAAAGAAATTTCAGGATCCAGGATTTTTTCGGGGGGAGGGGTCTAACAGGCAAACGATCTTATCATTTCTCATATTAAAAACAACATACAACAATTACTGTACGAATCATTCTCTTTATTTTAATATGAAATTTATTAATATTGTATTAAAATATTGAGGCTCCATAATGCACAAAACAAAGCTAATGTAATAATAACGGTATTAAAAATCTTCCCTTTTTTTAAGCATGTAGGGGGCTCCCCCTAAATCCGCCTATGATTGATCCCCTTGGTCTGTCAATGGATAGAGAAAACTTTTCGCTTGTCTATTGTCGCTGTTTTCGGTGGCACGAATATTACAAGAGGATCCTCAAGTCGGCCTCCAAATCTGTTGTAACCCACGGCGCATTTCAATGGACTTTCTGAAGTTACCACTCGCGTCGCTGACGGACAAAGTGATCCGAGTTGAACGGGATTGTGAGGTATAATGAGGGGCATTAACCGAAATTGACATAAAAGATGATATGACCGATCAAATTCATGACTTATCAATTTTATTCCACCAAATAAAATACGTGATGCTGAAAAATATTGTTAAAAGCGGATCGTATTGGACTCATCACCGCGCCGAGGACATTTCGATAACTGATTAAAATGCGACCGAAGTAGCGACGGATATCAGTCCTCCATCGCATAAAATTGGGCCTCCTGGTCGGTGGTGAACAGGAAGTGTAGATTGTTGCAGACGCTGCTACTTCTGAACTGATTGTCAAGATTAATTTGTTAATTTTTCAAGTTATCCTTTTTACCCTATTAGCGTATCCGTTTTTATTTATTTGATTTTAGGAGACGTAATTGTTAAAGTTCTACTTTATTATAGCCGAGTCCAAAGCTTGTGAAACAAAGTACTGATAATTAGTAAAGAAATTTCTATTGTTCAAATATTTGTACAGTTTTTTCTATACTTTCCCTTGACTCTTTGCGGGCCAACATCGAGGCTGGCTCGACTGGCCTGGTGCAAGCATCATGTCCAAACTCAAGTTGAGCTCAACATCGCAAGGTTGTGTAAGGAGATTATACAATGGCAATGTTTCAAGAGATGTCACACATAGATAATTTTTAAATAATAAATTCCTTAATTGAACCAACAGCATAATATAAAAGTCAGTGTAACTTTACTTTAAACAACAAAATAAAACATTTAAAAGGCGGGGGATCGGGTTAGTGTGGTGGCTAGAGTGTTGGCTTCCCACCCGGTGCACTCGGGTTCAAATCCCGGCAGTGGCACTTTTCAGAGACTGTTCGATCCCCGCTTGATTGTTGTGTGGAGAACATTTCAAGTACAACACTCTGTCCGTCGGATGGGACGTTACACCGTGGTCCCCTTGGCGCCTTTCGTTAAGAGCAGGCTAATGCCGACGCCGAGTTTCTCTCCACCCTTCCTTCATGGCGCAAATGACCTAAGCTGTCGGTCGCCTCCTTCAAAATACCATACCATTTAAAAAGCACCAATGAATGCTATGAATTCTTCAGTTTTTTTACAAAAATTAATTTCAACCAGACTATTTGTATTGAAAAAAATGGAGCGCAAAGGGTTAACATATGCGTCCTACCCGGACCTCGCCTACATTTGACAACGACAAGTTCTCTCCTCCTCTGTCTATCTCTGTACTACCCTTTTCCCACCAGCAAAGACCCCCGACAGTGTCCCGGGTCTCACGAAAGTCACCGTCCTCCACTTGCTTTAGCCGCACCTACTCAGTCGCAAATATAATCCGAACCGGGTTTATCATGCCTCTCTTGTTTTCCCACGCAGCCAGGCGACCAGCTTCTGATGCGTACGCAGGTGAAGCAGAAGGGCCAGTTTCTATCCTACGTGGACATGGACTTCATGTACCCGCCCGTGATTGGATACGAATTCACCGAGGTCATCCACTGCATAAAGGTCACCGACAAGGTGAGTCCTAACACGTTCCTTCTATCTTTTCCTCGTGAATGGCACCTCAGAGCAGTGGCGGATATTGGGGGGGGGGGCTGAGAGGGCTATAGCCCCTTTGGGTATCCATTTTACACTAGATACACTAGTAGAATGGTAATTTTTTCGACCCCCACTACTGCTGGAATTTTAACTCCCACGTAGCCTCCCCATGTCCCTATCCTGGATCCGCCACTGCCTAGGAGTAAAAACATACATAAGACCTAAATGAAGCTACGTAGCACCAATTGTGGACGCCAAAATTGTAACCCAAAATTCAGTTTAAATGTACTGGAAAATGACAATAGGTTGCAAATAAAATGTGTATTAGATTTTGTTTTAATTTTTAGAGTACTTCTCCGCGAGTATTCAAATAAATTGAAATAAATATCATAATATGGATAAATTGCGGAAACGACTGACCACGTCACTGAGTAGAATTTTGATGTCTTTATTTTATTCAAAAATTAAAACTTTTAGTGAATTCCTCACTTTTATTTTCCCGACCTGGTTCCCGACAGTTTTACCTTGTCATCACCAAAGAAATTTTATCGAGAAGACGAAATAAATAGCATTAAATACATACGTAATCGTCACAGACAGCCAATCAAACCCATCACGTGGTCTTCGATTTTCCATTTATAGCTTGGTCGTATCGCATGCTGGCAGGAGTTACTTAAACAGTACCAGGGAATAGAGTAGAAAGTTAGTTCAGTGCATAACTTTTTGCACAATGAAAGGGCACTTACTTGCCAATCCAAAGAAACGTCTCCATCAACTTTGTGACTAGATCATAACGGTACATTATGCAGCGTAATCGAGAAAACATCACTCTCACACGACCAGACTTTTTTTGTGACTTACTACTGGTATCAAACTCATGCTAAGTGTCGAAATCTGGGTCAGACTATTAACACTTTATGGAAAAAACTATGTTAGTATATCTGTGATTATGTTTCATGCTACTAATTTACAATCACAGGTTTCCGCGGCATTACATGGATAAAGTCAGAAATCTATAAATTCGGCTTCAACTCTATGAAAATTCATGTTGAATGAATATAAACAGACTTCGTAAATTTTCACTGAATTTATTTTATGGTACGACGCGTTTCGACGCTAAGGCGTCATTCTCGTGTACAAAGATAATAAACGGGCCAACCTCAATTTATATCCGCTAGGGACTATTAAGTGAGGTAATGGTAGGGGGGATGAAGTCAGCATTTTTGGTCTCCATATTCGTACGTTGGAAAAGATTTTATAAAAATTCGCAAGCTATAAGAGGAAAATTCCTGGTTTTCGCGCCTAAAATCCCCGAAATATGTGTGAAAAACGAAGATTCTTTCCAACTGTAGTGAATCATTATCAACATACCCGGACGGAGTCCGAAAATGCTGACATAAGTCTTTCTACTAATCTTGAAATTTTTGGGGTGCATAGAGTAGAACCTTGCCAATAGTTGCTCGCATCCAAAATATTAAAATATCCATTTGAGGAATTTCTCCGGGTTTTCAGTCGAGTAAATGTCTCCATGGTCTCCGACTCAGGTGCCGTCGAAACCTAACCTAAACGTTGGCGGCCACATTCGGAGAAGACATTAACCCGGCTTAAAAACCAGGGAGAATTTTCAGAATATCATTCGTCGGGAAAGCATCAAATTATACTTGGTAATGTCTCCATGGCTTCTGGGTATCAAAACGCAGGATTTTTTGGTGACGATAGTTTTGCTTAGGTATAAAGTTAGTATTGACAAATTTTTCCCGAGTTTTTACGGAAAGACTTTGACTGACTGTCCTTTATGATAGAAAAATAAAAAAATTGTTTACAAAATTTCTTATCATGATGAACAAATTTGCTTTAAATTATTCTGATAGCTTTTAAAAGTGCTTCGAAATTACACTTTATGCAAACCACGTTTTTCATCAAAATTTGCCCAGCCGCCCTTTTAAAAATGGCTCCCAAAAAAAAGAATGGCTTGTAAATTTTTTTCAAATGGTGTTTTGTGATTGTCTACTTGTAGGGAACCAATGATTAAAAAATCAGGATAATCAAAAATGTTGAACAACATTACCTAGGTGATTCGGAATGGATTGATCCTAAAAAAATCCAACGCGGTGAAATCCAGAAGCCATGGAGAAATCAGTTGGTAGTTAATTGAAATGTCTTCTCTAATTCTCTTATTTTCCCATTCCACAATAGGTTAGCGACGGTAATGGCGGATACGCGACCATCAAGAGCGGAGGCCTCAACCAGAATGCGGTCACCATCAACCTCCGCTCGCAACTCGGCAAAGGGATCGAGTTCATATTGGAAGTGTACGGACAGGACCCGACGGCGGCGCCTCCAGCCGCCACCACCGACAGCAACAATTGAGCGCGATTAAGCGCTGACGTTGTATTTTCTGCTCTCAATATAATCACTGTCGAAGCCATTTCTCTCTCTCTGAGAAGGAAGTCTTTGATTTCAAAACTTCACTTATCCTATTCATGTTACCGTACCAATGGATAGCAAGGGAAACTAAACGGAAGCCGAAACAAGTAAAATTTCAATAGTTTCGTTCCCGGGAGCGAAATGTAGAAACGAAATGGATTTAAACCTCGGGAGCTAAACTCAGGGTCGAAACGAAATCGGAGTCAAAACTACTTCGGGTCGAAACTGAACTAAAACTCTGGGACGAAACGAAACAATGTTTCGCACCGGAGGGACCACGCGCTTTACCTTCGAATAGTTCAGTTTCGACCCACACACCAAGTACGAAGTATGGTTGAATTAAGTACAGGTTCGGCCTACCGCCGTTAGATTCATGGTGCACCCATAATTTTACCACTAACAGGAGAGCGGTGAAGGCAAACCGGCCATTCGATTTTTAAGTTCAATGTTTTAACCTCTCTACACGTATGTCAAACTTAATGGGTCGAAACTATTCCGTCTTATCCCCCTCCACTCAACTTTTGGGATCGAAACTTTAATATGAGCAGCGGAGTTTCGATTAAATCGTTTCATTCCCGGGAGTAAAGTTTCGTCCCGGGTCGAAACTAAACTCCTTGGTGATTTTGATTTCGTGCAGGAAAGAAACTAAACCTAGGCCTCGCATTGTCATTTCCTTCCGAGTCGTAACGTAACATTTTCGTTTCGTTTCACTTGCCATCCCTGACCGTGCCTACTACCATTGCTCGAAAACGAGCATCTCTTCTACCGGGGATGTTCCCAAAAAGCAAGTGTTGCATGTACGTGTTTGTCTGTGAGTGGTTTCTCAATCAAGGATAACTTAGTGAGGCCCCTTTGTCCCTCGAAAAGTTTACTTCGAATTGAGTGGCTGCTTTAAAGGGTTACCGCTTGAGATGCTGGGTTTGGTCACTGCTGCAAGTCCTCCCATTCCAGCAAATCAATACAATAATTTATTTCGTACCTGTGGCGGGATCAATAACGCTACGGCCATTGGAGACTACTTATCTGTTTCACTATTGCGGCCGTAGAGATAACTTCACCCACTCAACTACATGAGAAGAATACGAGTCCTACCACCACGCATACCCTGCTGCGTCGGTATTGAAGAGTCTCTTTCAGTTTAACACGAACAAGAACTAAGAGAAGACACTATCGGTGTTACAATTCTTTATTTCTGCTCCGTTCCTTGAGCTTGGAGGGTGAAATAAGGCTGTGCAATTATAATCAGTTAAAAGATAAACGAAGTAACGGAGATTTAAGCTATATTTTATGCAGTATCTTAAGCATGAATATTGGTACTACATGGGCATAAGTTTGTGTCATTGAGTGTCATTTCTAGTCCGAGACAATACAGCGCTAATGCACAGAGGGACCGCATTAGCGTACTCGGCTCCTATTTCGAGGGTCACAGGTGCAAATCCTGCTTTAAGTCATTTCTAGTAATGTAACAATAGTTTATCTCGAAGTTAGCCACGAAAGATAGGACATGTAATACTTACAACACGTTCATTCAGCACACTATAGATTCCTGCAATCTTTCTGAAAAAAGAAAAAGCTGAGATACTTTGAATTTTGATTGAATATTTTGAAGAAGGAATTATTTGTTTCTGTCGTTGACCTCCGTAGAAATTCCGAAGTTTTAGAAGTGATTTTTTGAAGGCCTCGTTCAATTACGTTAGTGCAGTACTTATTCACGATTATCATTATTTACGTGTTTCCGTGAATTTATCATTGAAGATTGGCCGTATATTATTTATATTCAACGTTTTCAAACCACACTAGGTGTTAGCTACCTCTCGCGTGAAAGAAAGAGCCAAGATACTTTTTTTGAATGAATCTTTAAGGGAAGAAGATTGATTCTGACGAAAATTCTGATGAAAAAGAAGATGGGTGATGGGATATCGGAGCATGACACTTACACCGAACAACAGTGCAGAGATGATGAACTATTGTAAAAGGGAAGTTACCTTGTGCATGTTGGGAAGTATGGAGTTACAATGCGGAATACGCAGAGATAAAGACCAGATGTCAGAACATAAAAGTATATCGTTGTTATCAAGAGGAGTGGTCTTACTGGCAACAAAATTGGATTCAGAACACGAATAGATTTTTTTCGTACGATATTCATTGAATGAATTATAGAGAAAATTGTAAATAGCACTAATACGGGTAGAGAAAGTCACTGAAAATTATTCCCGTAGCAGAGATGCTAAAGAAACAGACAGGGTATAATTTAAATGCCTGATTGGCATTTTGCTTTTAGCTGGGATAAATAAAACTGAGTAACAGAATTTATTAGATTTGTGGAACCAAAGTGCATTAGGAGTGGAAATATGGTGTTCTTCCATAGCCACAACATATTTCTCTTTTTCCCTATGCGTCTCCGTTTCGACAACGTCAATGCTAGCCCTTTCATTGCGTAACATTTTCTCAGAGTTGTTTCACATTGATGGAGAATTTTTTTTCACTGCATTCACTTTGTTTTTCGAAAATATGAAAACAATTTCAATAAAAAAGGGATTTTTATATTAATTTGACAATTTATTAAACACATTGGCGGAGAATTTTTTTTCACTGCATTCACTTTGTTTTTCGAAAATATGAAAACAATTTCAATAAAAAAGGGATTTTTATATTAATTTGACAATTTATTAAACAATTTGTTAATGGCATCACAGTGATGCCATCCGCAGCCATGTGATAAATGCTCCGGATATCTATGCAACCCGTTACACAAACATTAGAAACGACGGACAACATATTTTTACATAGCAACTAAGAAGCTTGAAATTATTTCTGAAATGATGGCGGAATTGAATTATAAAATAAGATAAATAATTTTTCAGATGTCATCCACTATCCATGCATCAAATTTTGGGTAAATAAAAGTTCCGAATTTTAATTTTCACATCTAAATTTTTAAATTTACTAGTAACTTAGATTTGGATGCAAACATATGAAAGTTATTTTATCTTTTTGCCATTTTCTTTTGCGTTAATGCTGAAAATATTAACTAATAATTTTGAAATTCTTCGAAAAAAGGGTTCAAACACAGCCCTGGAACATCTGCAAATCATACACCATCAGAGGTATACTGATTCGCCACTTTAGTCGTTTTAAGGACGTGAGGAGGATTATTTCTTCTGTTTGTCCTTAGAGTTTCAGTGGTGTGTCTTTTTGAGTAACTCAACAGATATTTGAACAGATTATTAAAATTTTTATGATGATTATAATTTTCCATGTATAAACTCAGTAGAGTAGCCACGGGAGGGGGGGTTATGGGTAACAACCCCCGTTGAGGTGCCAAAAACGGGTAAAATGGCCCCCGCACCCTCCAGAAGGGCCCTCAAACCTCCGGCAAAAACCCCCCATTTCAAAATCGTGGCTACGCGACTGTATAAACTGTGCCCACTGAGGAGAAATCTATTGATTAATTTTCGCTCTACTTTGTTTGCATGTCCCCTGCCTCCAACATCAGGATCCTTCGCCCCAGTGTAAATTATAGCATCTTGCACGAGGCCATTAGGCTCAGAAAGCATATATATAATGTTATGCCGCGTTTGTAACGCCAAAGCATCATGGACTAATGAAGCAGAGTTCTTTAAACGTGTAATGAATTTCTTTCATTCTTTGAGTGAATAATTTCAAAAGGGGTCGAATTTTATGCAAGGGGTCTCTTGGTATCGGATCATCTACTCCAGGGTTCCTGCCAAACTGCATGCAACGGAAAATTAGTTGAAATCGGTCTCGGGAAAAAGTGCTGTGAAGGAGGGAAAAATCGAAGATATTTTCCTACCTTTTCCAATAATCTGGAATGGATGGCCATCTTACAATACTTCATACAATCATACATTAGGTATATCGAACCAAAAATATCTTCCATGCCCCACGAGTAAGATTCCTACGCTCGGTTATCCTTGAAGAACTGCATGTTGAGAGGCATTGGCAATATGGACCACAGCCTTTCAGACGACAATATTTCCTCCAGATCCACATACTTGCATCCTCAACGTAAACCTCAGTTAACACCTATAAAATATACTACAATAAAATACATAACACTTACAAAATGCAGAAGACTGATGAGGTTGCTCTTTTGCACTCAGAAAGAGATGTAAGCGTCAAAGTTTAGAACCGACTTTAAAGAGATTAAATTTGCAATAAAGATTAAATTTGCTAACGTCTGACGTGATGCGGTGAAGTGCGAATTGACTTTCCACTTGCGCGATCCAAAGACTTGGATTATCCGACCAAAAGGGCGGAAGGCGAACGACCACGCGATCTACATGAGCGAAGCTTTGTTCTGGAAACGGTTGTTGCTGCTGTATATGAAGTTGCAACTGCTGTTGGAGGGCTTCGCACTGTTGCTGCAGGAGTAGATTTTTCGTGCGGATATCTTCTTCGTCAGCCATCGTGCGCTTCGTCGGGGTCACCACTTTGCGGAGGTAAGGTAAGATTTCTCGAGGAATGACACGCGTAGCTCGGTTGAGGAAACACACTGAACTTTATTCTCACAATTTTGGGGTGTATATACAAGTTCGCGCCGACCTTGCGGTGTCTCGAATGTTCTATGCAATGCATTCCGCGTCAACTAGCGCCAATACGTCGAGTCGCCCGGTCAAGGGCGCCACAAACTGATAAAATATTCCTTGCACCATATTCTAAAGTAGGTTGTAATTAATAAGGCGTAATATTATTCCCTCTCTCTCCCATCGTGCTTCAGAAATTAACTCTCTTTCTTGGAGAATAGGGGCAGGGAGAAGTTCATCATCTTCCTGTATATGCTGAGGGAGAGATACGCCTCACGTCAAACACTTGTTATGCAGCGCGTAACATCCTATTATTATTTTTCCAGTTAATTATTAATTATTCCAGTTATTATCAATTAATCCAGTAATAATCCGGGCATCTAAAAATTAACTAATTATGCTAGCAATCTGGGTATTTATTTGATGATATCCCCTTCTATTTACATATAAGTGTTCGTATGTTGAAGGAGCCCTTAAAGAAACACGAGTTCCATCAACAAAGCCAACTACTCCAGGGAACCTAGTTTCTCTGTAATTCCTGTAAAACAAGTATGGTACACAATGTATCATGGTGTTATATCATTTTCAAATCAAGACAGCGGAATGCTACCATAATTTAAAAGTATTAATTGTTCTTGTTTAATTTTATGGGACTACAGTACTCTACTGCATATAAGTGACATCAACATGCTCTAACAGCAGTATCTATCTCCTTACACGTCGAAAATATGTTTCTCATATGACTTTACACTGGAATATTGGCCCTAGTAAATTTATTAATTAAATTATTTCTATAAGATCAAGAAACTAACTTTCGAATTATCTCCCTTCTTTCCTCTGCTCTCACAGGGAAAGGTAACCAAGTGGCATCCATGTAAGGGGAGTCAAGAGCTTCAGTCACCTCACCCAGAAAGCGACTCACTCAACTATGGCTCAACCCTATATTACTGTCACTCCCAGCTGACTTTTGATATGATCCTTGGCCATAAAAAAGGAGAGCCTAGAGTTCCTACCGAATTAAAGAAAATTGATGTGCGTAAATTAACTAACATAGTTTAATCATAAATTAAAAAAGAAGTTCAGTCAATTGTGGAAAATATACTACCTTTAATTCAATTTAACCCACAGATGATTCCTTAGTTGTAGCAGGTAGATGAGGTCGATACTCATTTATTAAATTTACACTCAATTGCTTTGATAACACAGGCCAACAAAAAAAAACTTTTTTTTTGGTGCCGGGAGTTTTTGAGCTGATATTAACCAAATTAGTGGTGCTGAATCCAAATATGATATCCGTTTCTATGTAACAGCTCTACTTTTTTAGATACGGCGCATTTTATGATTATATTCTTTCAAATTTTTTATATATTTCAGAAAATATTTTTCAAATTTAAGTCCATCTATAAATAAACTAATTCATAATCACTCTGCAGTATTTACTTTGAAAATCACCTTTATACCTTTGAGAAAGGGGTTGGGGAGGATTTGGCGTGTTTGAAGAAGGAGGATACAGGCGCACAGAGCTGAGGCAGTGGGAAAAGATACAAATGAGGGATGTGGGTAACCCACGGTGGAAAAGGACCTTAGTCATAACTGTAGAATAACGACACGTGGGAAGAATCACAGATAAGTGGAGAAGAGTAAAAAAGGGGGGATAGGGTAAAGAGAGAGTGTCTTTGAAAATAGAGAGGCGGGAGTAAGTAAGCAGTAAGGGGATTTCCGGAAACAAATGGTCAAATTCTCAAAGTTTTTGTAAAGCAGCCTCTAAAAATGAGCTCAATTCGAAGAATCTGTGTTAATCATTGTGATGTGCTTTGTTACATTTGTGGGGAATATACTTTAAAAGAAAATAGGAAAAACATTACAGGCTTTGTGAAACGTACATGCCTAGGATATTTTGGTGTTCAGCTTGGTAACCAAGGTAAAAAGTAGGCACCGCATGTTGTGTGTAAAACATGTACAGAACATCAGCGGTATTGAACTACAGGAAAAAGGAAAAGTTTAAAGTTTGGTGTGACAATGGTTTGGAGAGAACCTACAAACCATATTGACGACTGTTATTTTTGCATGGTAAATGTTTCGGGAATTAATCAAAACAACCACACAAATGGAAATATCCAGATTTGCCTTCAGCTAGACACCCGGTACCCCATTCAGAAGAAATCCCAATCCTAATATTTCAGACATTACGAGATGTATGTGAGGATAAAAATGAGCCTGATTCTATTGACGATAGTGACAGAGACTACGAGGCACTATCAACAAATCCTCAACATCAATCAAGATGAACTAAGCGAACTTGTTAGAGAATTGAACTTACCGAAGGAAGCATCTGAACTACTAGCTTCTAGGATGCATGAAAAGAATTTAATGGAACAAGGTACAAAAAATTAATTTTTATCCCACAATTGAAAAGGATCTGCTACCCCTCTTTACTCAAGAAGACAATCTTACATTTTGTTTAGACGTTAGAGGTCTTCTGAAAGGAATGGGACTACCGCAATATGAAGCCAGTGATTGGCGTTTGTTCATTGATAGCTCCAAGCGTAGTTTAAAATGTGTTCTTCACAATGTTAACAAGTTTGGCTCAATACCAATCGCTCATTCAACTGAAATGAAAGAAGAATATGATACAATAGTATTGGCCTTACAAAAGATAAAATACTAGGGACATCGCTAGGTGATTTGTGTAGATTTAAAATTGGTGAACTTTCTTCTTGGGCAGCAATTTAGCAACACAAAATATCCTTGTTTCTGGTGCCTCTGTGCTAGCAGGGACAGACAAACCACTGGATTAAGAAGGAGTGGTCAAAAGGAGAAAACTTAATTATTGGGTAAAAACATTATTGCTGAGTCTTTGGTGAACGGGAGAAAATCACCTTACCGCCCCTTCATGTTAAAGTAGGCTTAATGAAGCAATTTGTAAATGTTCTTGACAAGGATGGACCATGCTTCGGCTACATAAGAATAAAAATGCCGCAGATAAGTATTGAAAAACTTAAAGCAGGTAGTTTTGATGGGCTACAAATCAGACACAGATGGGCCACAAAACTGCTTTTGTCAAGCCATTGAATGAGATTGAAAAAAACAGTTGGCTTTCATTTGTTGACGTAATAAATTTTTTTCTGGGAAATCATAAGCGAGAGAAATTATCTTGAGCTGGTAAACAATATGCTCACTAACTTTAAACCACTTGGATGTAATATTAGCATAAAAGTTCACTATACACAGTCACTTAGACTGTTTTCCTGAAAATTTAGGCGACACAAGTGAAAAACAAGGCGAATGATTTCACCAGGAAATCAAAACAATGTAAGATCGCTACCAAGGAAGATGGGATAAACATGCGATGGCAGATTACTGCTGGTGCTTAAAACGAGACTGTTTTAACAAAGTGCACGCAAGAAAATCGCGCAAAAGGAGCTTCCGTAGTGTTGAGTGACGTTTTTACGTCTTTTTTTTCTTTAAATTGTTTTATTTCAGTGAAAAATGTTACTATTTGTATTCAATTGTATTGTAAAACTATTGTAATTGTAGGTGATTTAACATTCCTATAAACAAATCAAGTCCTTATATTTTGTGGGTTTTATCATTTATGTAATATCATCATATTGAACATTTTTTTTACGTAAGTAACAACATATCTGTATCTTGAAAACTAGAGCTGATAGGAAAAAACTAATATCATATTTGGATTCAGCACCCCAATTATACTTGGAATCAGCTTTAAAAGCTCCGGCACCAAAACCACTGTTGACCTGTGTAATCTATATAGCTCCTTAAAAGCTTCATCATGCATCTCAAAAGTTACAAATGTGTGCCTTAAATTCATCAATCGCCTTCTAATTTTAAGAATTTCTCCTATTCCCCTTAAATTTCTCCTCCTCCTTGGCCAAATCCTGGCGATAGAATCATCCATCATTTGCTACAGAGTTTCATGAAGGGTGATCATAAATATTTAATTAGCTTTGAATGTATTGTTGGTTACTTGTAGTCTTATCATAACTTTGCAGTGAAAAGAGTATAAGAAAATTATCAAAATGCATGTCATGTTAAAACACTTATTATTCTAATTTAAATATTCTGTAAAAAAATCCAGCGCAAATTTCCAGTATGTCGTTTATCTTGTCATTAATTATAATTGGTCAACCATTAGCACTCTTAAGAACCCTTGTGCACGAGAAAGAAATGCTAGTGACATTTATAATAATTATTGGGCGTAAAAACCATAAAAAAAGGAAGATTCCCTGATGACAAGGAACGTGTCGGACCTCGAAACTAAGGACAAAATGGACACTCACCCGGCTGAAAACCCGAGAAACTCTTATTAACCCTGCGGTAGTCGCGCCCATTTTCCCAACATGAATGGTCGCGCGAGGTGTCTCTAACACCCAAAAAGATTTCTTTCAGTTTTTTTAAGTATACATTTTTTCAAAAGTTTACATCTCGACGTACCTTTCGTTTGTTTAGGCATTGGTATATTCTTTATTTTTAACTTTTTATTTTTTTTTTAGAAAATATGCTTGAATACCCTGATTTCCAGTAGGCAGTTCGAGTTCCTCCGGAAAATTTGCCATTTTTTTGTTTTAGCCAAAGAACATAGTTGAAATGTTGAGTTAAATTATGTAGCATATAATTTTATAAACATCTATAACCGTATCTCATCATATTTTCAACATCGACCTCTATTTGCCTTACGTGAATTCTAATAAATCTAATTACCGATTTTATATCGATTTCCCAAAATTTATTCTTTAGGCAAAATTTACGATGACATTAAGATTGCTTATATTTATTGAATGACTCCTTTCACAAGTGATATACAGAATTGGAAAGGTAAACAAATAAATTCTGCAGTCTTCAGCAATAGTTCAATTCCATGCTATTGAAAGGTTTTATTTAATTGAAAGATTGCATAAAATATATCATGTAAAATATTTGTTTGCTTGTAATCACTACAAATTTTCAGAAAATGTGTGCTACGCGTTAATTTATTACAAAGTTCACAGCATATAGTTGTTTTTATACCTTTACCTCTTGGAAAAACAACACATCTTCCAACTTTTTTCCTTGTTTACTCCTCATCCTTTTTACTGGCTCATTTTGCGCATATTCCTCAATTTTTTTCAAGTCTCTGGAGATCGTTTTCATCGTTGATCTAATTTTAATGTATGGGAAAGTCAAGGATCGAGCTATCCAACGAAGAAAACTTCTCTGCAGTTTTCATCGAGAATTAGTTCTCTGCAGTTTTCATTGCGAATTGGAATCCCTAATTATAACAAATGCAGTGACGTTAGCAGTGTTTGCCAAATGAATCAAAATAGCCATGGACCATCTCCTGATGTTTTTGTTTGTATGATAGGTGCTGACTATTTTGTCTACTGTTCCTACACCTTCTTTAGTACAGTTGTAAATGGTCAATATTTCCAGTTCTCTTTCATTTTCTATTCGTCTTGGATTCGTTGATTCTGCTTGGATTTGTGTGTGCATTGTTGGCGAAAGAATGGCATTCTTTGACTGTTTTGGAACTCAGGAAACCAGAGCTTTTTTCTTCTTAAAGCAGAATATGCTGCTATTTTCTTCTCTTTGCTTACATATACTGATTTCCAACGCGCATTCACCAAAGTTCTTTACTGGTCAATTAAAAACTAATTCTAATACCTATCTATTTGATTTAATACATGTCATAATTCATTGTTCCTCTCGGGCAGAAGTAAAGCGAGGCACTATGATGACTATCTCCGTGTGCTCTGAAAGATATTTATTGCTCGAACAATCTAAGCTGTCAAGGAGCTTCTACCGCCAGAATAGATTTCCTTCAACAGTACAACATGATGCACGGCTGACGATTTTACAGCAAGTTACAAACTTTAGTGAGCTATACGCTGGAATCCTCAATTTCTAGACGAAAACACCGTCGACGAGGTAGGGTAAATTGGGGATAGACACCGCATACGGGATAGACTTCGCACGCCTCTTAGTTACGGCGTTTCCCGACAGATTGCGGGAAAATGACCAACGTAGAGACGGAGTAGATGCCAGAGAATAATTGAGGATGCCCCGTTTGTTTTTCATTATTTTCTCAGATTTTAAAAAGCAAGTACTGAGATAAGTCTGGTAATTTTCCTTCAAATTTTTTCTCGCCTTGCACTAAATTCGTATCGGACTTTGAACTACTGCTATGAAACGATTTTTTGAGGTTTGTAGCAACAGTAAGTTCTCTTCTGAATGTTTTCAGTCTAGTTACGCCAAATTCGCTTTGCAGGCCATATAGCCACGAGGTGCTGCGTCTCATCCGGGAAAGGGAGAGACGTCGCACTGAACTTTAGTACACATGCCGCATTTCTCTCATACGGGATATACGCCGCACTGAATGAAAAATGATTTCAATTCAACTATAACACGCATTTAGCGATGTTATAACTGTTTTAGAGTGCATAGTAAAGCTAAAAATTGTTTTTGTAGCGTGGTATTTAGTTATTTCTATGCATTTTTTAACATTACTATGAAAAGTTTGTATGTAACAGCAAGTTTTGACTTAAGCAAGGTATAACTTAAATTTATTGCCTTAATTTATTTTTCATTTTTTATTTTGAAATTCTAAAAAAAAACTCCTAAATCAAGTCTCTGTTAACTGAATTTCTTCGGTTCAACTTATATTTTTCAATAAAAATTGGATAAAAATAGCCCACTTTGGTTCAATTTCTTGGTTAATGTGTATTTTTATAATATAATAACATACACATAGCTATAGTTTTACAACCTGCATTTCAGTTGCATTGAAATCATAGACATCTACTATTAATTACAAAAATACATTATGCTTATCAAAAGTATTTGCACATTTTATTTTCCTCAAAACTTCGATAATCCGACAATTTTTCTTTTCTGATGAAGCTGCAGAACACAGAAATAAGTTTCAGTCGGCTTTAAAAGCGTGCGGCGTATCACCCTAATGGGTGCTGCGTGTCACTCGCAGTATACGGGATGGAAGCCGCGAGGTAATGTTTTGCAAAAATAATTCTTACAGCTAAGAGAAGAATGATATAAGTACATATTTTTGCGTACGTCAGAAACAAGACAAGCTACCATATTTACTTCTTCGTTTAATCGAAAAAGCAAAATCTTTCAAAATATAGTTATTTCACAAAATGTGCGGCATCACTCCCTGAGTAATGAAAGATGATTTGCAATTTTCCACAAAAATAAATTTAATACGACCACAGTTTCGATGTTACTACATCATTTTCAAAGTAGCTTGTATCGCTTGAATCACACCATGCTTCATCTTGCAAAGCCCTAATATACATTCGAGTATCCAAGGAACTTCCCAAGTTCAGTTATGGTGTGTATCAAAGCATGCTGGAAATTCAGCAACATCGCCAGCATCCCAGCTCGAACACTTATTCTAATTATTGAAGCCGTCCGAGTATCATTCTTGTTCCCAGGACTAACGACTAGCCGTCGACCAATCAAGTTTGCAATCAATAAATGTGTCATTCCTCCTCACATCGACACACTTTTGACCCTTGAGGTCCCAGATTTTGAGAAAAGTTTCCTTTGGAGTTTTCATTCAGCTAAAAGGACGTACTCCGAGATCCTATTGCGAAAAAACCTTTCGCGATGTATGCTCATCATCATTTTTTCACATTTTGGCCAAATTAAATGCCCGGAACAATAATACTCCTTACATATCTGGACAATATTTACGCAGAGCCATGATTTTATAGTTCCTTAAGTTTTACATTCAAGACATATGAAATGATTTAACTCATTTACTGCCGTTTCTCATAATGTTGTTAAAGTTTAATTACCGACAATATCTTTCGGTATCAATTTCACCGGTTCTCTCCATACTTCCACATAGAAAAGAATAATATACACTCGCCCTTCCACTTCTTTTGTTTCTGTTGACATGGAGACCGACCGCTGCGTCGTGGAGGACCCCTGGTGGGGGTGGGGGAGAGCCCCCCCTAACGCCCGGCAGGAGGCCAAAGAAAAGGCTGTTCCTCCATCACTTCACATACATGCGAATGCTATGTTATATATTCGCGTGCGCACATATATTCGTGAGAGGACGCTGGAGAGGCTGGAAAGGCCAAGATATATATAAGGGTGGGCAGATCCACAGGTCAAATAGTCGCACGGATCCACAACGAGCGGCCCGACATCCCGGCTTTCTCTCTCACTCTCCTTGCTTGTGGGCGCCGTCATCTCCTCCAGACAACAGGGAAGCGGCGAAAAAGGTGTGTATCCTCTCTTATTTCATGTGAAAGTTCCCTTCCTCATTGTCTGCGGCGACTACTCGCCCTGCGCCGAGGTTGTGCCCACTAATATTGCATTAGAGGAAGCTGTAGCCCAAAGAGGTGGGAAGAATGATAGTTAACTCAATTTTAAAACTGCCGTTTTACTGGGTGTGTTCAGGAAATAACGGGGATTTTAGTTTTCACAAAAAATAAGTATATATCCGTCTACATCATGTTTTTGCCTTCAAAATTGTCCCCATTAAATATATGATGTGCTTGTGCCAGCGCTTCTTCCAATTCCCGTAACACTTCTGAAACTCGATCTTTGGGATATCCTTCAGCTCTTTCAACGATTTCTGTTGATGTCATTTATGCTTGTAAAACTATGGCCCTTTAAGGTTCTCTTCATTTTTGAAAATAGTCACACGCAGACATGCCTGGTGAATATGGAGGAAGGGGCATTGTAACAGAATTGTATTTGGCTAAAGATAGACGAACAAGCAATGAAGTGTGAGACGAAAATCATAAAAACACGTATAACCTTAGCGGCTGCCACAAACTAAGTAAACAATGACGGCAGCTGAAAACTTAATCATACTTCAAGGAAAGGCATACAAACATAACAAAAATAATTTTTGACAATCAGACTCTCCAAACTCCAACCCCACGAAATTTAAAACTTCCCATCATGTTTTGGCATTGTCTACAGAGATAAAGATTCCAAACCCGCACGAAGAATGATTACCGATTATGTAACGCATTTATTCCCGGAAGAAATAAGTTCATTCATCAACAAATTCAATCACACAAATTAGTCGTGGACCTCAACTACGGTAATCTCGTAATATGCAATGAGCGTGTGGGGGAGAACTGATACGCCGTCATCCCGGGGAGGGGTTTAGTGGGGAAGGAAAAACGTAAGAGATGCCGCAGCGATTAGGAGCCCGCCGACGCCTCCGGGGATAGGGTTGGAAGTAGGGATGGCAAAAAGATTATATTAATCGATTAATTTATCTTTTGATAAATCGGAAAGGTTCTCCCAGTCATTCGATTAATTGGTGGAGAATTAATCGATTATTTTATGATCGATTTGGCAGATATGATTCAGTTAGGGTAAACCCGCACGATTTTTAATTGAAAAACAATTTTAAAAATTGATATTTTTACAAACAATTACAAAGTAAGTTACATGAAATTAATTATATTATTATTAGGTGAAAATACAAACATTATTTAATCTTGATAAATTGAAATCTCCACATTAAAAACTCCTCCTCCTCCTACCCAAGAGTTCAGAAACAATATTTTTACAGCATTTTTGTAGTCCGTCTGTTTCTTTCGTCATTGGCGGTCTTTCGAGCCTTTGAGAATAATCGTTCAGCTGGTATGGAAGTACATATAAGGAGGCAATATTTTTGCTAAGTTCACCTCGGATAAATTAACTTCATTTATTCCCGAGCTTCAATTGCATTTTCCTTCCGTCCTATCACTGACGAATTAAGATAGAACGCAATCTCGTATTTAGGATGAGTATATGCATCGCTGTCCAAAATCTTCTTATTGTGAACGAGAGCCTTGTATGTTGTCCATAAATTAAAGTCCTTAGCACCAGATTCTGATGTATCACCTGAACTTTCTGCAACAGCAGTTACGGAATCCGCTATTTCCGTTCCAATCTTTTTTAGGACCGACGCTACAGCTTGAGGATCGGAAAAATGTAACTTTTTAAATCGCGGATCGAGAATACTTGCCACAGCCGGCTGAAACATATTTTCAGCTTCGGTCAAAATCCGAAAGCACTTTCTCTTTAAGAAATGTGGATACTGATCCAGGTTCATTCCTAACAAATGAAGTACGTAATATGAGGTCACAGTTTAAATAAAAAATAATTCTTTATTCATTCCGATTCTTGATTATTTCGATTAATTGTATCAAAGTCGATTTATCACTCAATTAATTGGTTACCTATTATCATATCATGTATCGATTAATCGAAAGAGAAAATTCGATTTCCTCTATCAAACGATGAATCGTTTCAATCCCTAGTTGGAACGGAGTGGATAGGGAAATCCCACGCCCTCATCGGGGCGACGTGGGCCACTACTAGCGAAACAATTATTTGATGTATCTGCGGAAGGGGTAGATTTTTATATGGAGAAGGAAAATCTGCCAAATGTTCCGTAGAACCTCACGAAAGCAGTGATCCCTTAACCCCGAAATCTTTCCTTTCAGGGAGCGATATGCAGGCCCACTGGGAGGCAGGTGATTGGTCGCGCGACAAGCGGCGGGCGAGGTTCCTGGTGCTGGCGGTGGCAGCGCTAGCGTCGGTCGGTGCAGCGGCGGCGCAGGAACCGACTTCACCGGGAGACGAGGCGTGCGAGACCCTGCCCTCCGAGATCCACATTATCAAAGGTAATGTCGAGACAAGTCCTGTCGTTGAAGCTGGAAATCAGCCGTGACCCCCAAACTGTCCCCAACTAAACCAATTGACTTGAAATTTAGCGCATAGGGAATGGGTCAACCACCATTAGTGACATAGCGCTGATTGGCACTTCCACTTCATTGGTTATTTCAAACCAATATCGGGGGCAGGGGATATCTATCGCACATCCACCCCGGCAACATAAAACAAAATTCTAAACAAAATATTTAGAAGGAATTTTTTATAATTAAATACTTCATGGGCTATTTGCCATTGTAAACATAATTTTTAAGGAAAAAAACACACTTTCAACAGTTTTTCACAAATTGCTTAAAAACAAAAACTGCGTACTATCAAAAATGGTGTAGCAAACAAAAATGTAGCAATTAAAAAAATTAAAATAATTATGTTAGTGATTTAAGCTGCATGAAAAGCGAGATATTTTTGGTGGAAGCCTACTGTTTTTTTTGGCAAATAACGAATCGATGTATTCTACGTGAAATGACGGAATAAGGATTGATTTCACGGTAAAATGAATCATAAGCTTTTTAATTTGCTACAAAAGACCAATTTTTGCTTCAAAGTTGGCCTCAAATCGTTTCTTCTGCTTCGAGGAAAAACATTTCCACTCCCGAGGAGTGGTGGAATAGAATTTACTTTTACTTAATTTAGACTTACTTAGAATGCGGAGGTGAAAAGCTTATATTAATGGACCATACCTCTTCCTCTCATTCCAGTAGTCGAACAATCCCGACCTCGTGACCTTAGCTCTCAGCGGGGTAAGATTTCTACACGTCGGAAATTCACGGAATATTGGCATCAATACGGAGAAGTTGACACTTCCACAACGATCAGTGCAAACGGACATCAACATTTTGGTCGCTAAACAGCCTCAGCATATGAAAATATATATGCGTTGAAAATATAACAATTAATAAATGAAGGAGTTGATATAGGGCCTTCTTTAATTTAATTTTTAGGGGCTTTAGTAACTCATAAACAAGGTTGATATTAAACATAATATCTCTTCACTGCCAAAAATAACAAACAATTTTGTCATCACATTTTAAAAACTTCTTTGATACGCCGCTATGAAAAATATTAAATAGCATAAGTTAGGGTGGTTATTTTTACACTATTACTTTACAAGGTGAGACTTGGTTAATATTACTTTTTAATCATTTTAACATTAGGTATCATTTTTAATTAATTTAAATAAATTAAATTGAAATCAATAAATTCAAATCAAATTAAATTAAATTGAATAAATTTTTTAACATATAAATGTTTGAATGAACAATATGATCTTTATTAATGGGCATTATGAATTCCTAACAAGATTAGGGTCTGCAGTAACTGCTTATCTAGGATGGTATCAAACACGATATAATTTCACTGCCATATATAACAAACAATTTTGTCATCACATTTTGAAAACTTCTTTTATACGCCGCTATGAAAAATATTAAATAGCCTAAGTTGGGACGGTCACTATTACTTAACAAGGTGAGACTTTGCTAGTATTACGTTTTCATCAATTTTAGCATCATCAAATTTTCATATTTGAATTGATATTCACTATGATATAACTTACGGATGTCTTGTAACCTATAATTACACCTAAATAGCACAACCACCCCTACTTAGCTTAGTTTACGTTTATGTCGCTGAAATTCACTTCAACATTCTCGTAGCAGGACAACTTTAGTCCAAAATATTTTGATCATAAATATTTCGAAAATTCTCTGCCCGTTACCAGTTAATACCGGAACAGCTATTTGGATGTCAATTATATTCTTACCCAGACGAGAAATGTACGGCTGCGGTTACGAAAAAAGTGGGTCTTCCAGGTCTACTTTCAACGAGTAAACAAGTGTAGCAAGCGCAAGATACGGTGTTAATTCAATTTTTAATTCACTATTTTTAATATTTAATTAGAAAATAAATATATAGCAGTTCTACAAACACAAACTTGTGCAATACTGTCAATATATTATTCACTTAGATTGCCAGACAGTTGGTTAAGTGCCGTCGCCTAAAAATGGAAAGCTGTATCGCTGTGAAAAATTGCATCCTCCGATGCGGGCAACTATCATGCAGATGAGTAATTTCGGTTGCCTGACCATCTGGGTGTCATGTTTTAATTTCTGACGGGCCATTCCGTTCTAATCCATGCAGGAGGCACAGGGCTACTATAGTGGTTATCTCTCGAAAGCAACACTTAACACTCGAGTGGTGGAATAGTGTATTGCGAGGCATATCTTTATTCGCATAAGGTCGAATTTTGCAACTTTCAACAGCACGATTCAAAGCAACTCCCCTTTTATTGCGCATTGACAACCTCCGAATATTGCTCTTAGCTTATATGTGAGAATCTCTGAAGTTTTTCCTTGAATCATATATTTTTTGTTTAAATTGGGTTTGAATAGAAAAACTCCAGGCCATATTTTGTCCCGAACTGCAATGTGGCAGGCAAGAGCAATGATCCCAACGGCTCAACACTCCGTCCGTCGGACGGGACGTTAAGCCGTGGTCCCCTTTTGTTAAGAGCAGGCGACGCCAGATATATCTCCGCCCTTTCTTGTCAATCCTTCCCCAGGGCGCAAAGGACTTAAACTGTCAATCGCCTCCTCCAAATATCTTACCACCGCACCATAACTTCACCTACGTCACCGACTCATGATAAGGGGGCGGCAAATTTCCCATTTTCTTGTATCAAACTTAAGCCAGGATAGCGGAGTGTAGAAGATGTTTTTCGTCATTATCTATCTATCTGCTATATCTGCCGAATTATTTTAATAAATTGCGATTTCTGGCTTGAGTGAGCCCATGCTTTTGACGCGTGTATCACCATGGCGTTACAAAGCCTGTTCACGAGGTACATTATCACGTGTGAATTAATATCTAAATAGATGAACGCGTGAATGAACGCAAAAATGCACCGAGTGACCATCTAATTTGTGCGAATGCATGGACAAAATTTATTTTCTTCTTATTTTTTCATAAAATCCCACATTTTCCTTTCACGTCCACCAAAATCTTTCTGGGATTTAGACAATAACTCAAACGGGTAAATGTACCGTGAAATCAAGTCATTGACGCCATCGGTGCTTTGTTGTAACAGCTGCTTATTATTGGCTCATATCATGCTGAATAATCGTTGAAAATTATCTGAAATGAATTCGATACCTCCACTGCACAAACGCTCAACAATCGTCCACCGAATCAAATCCGCTCATTTAGTACTACAAGGATGTACTCATTTAGATCCGCTAATTTAGTATAACAAGGAAGTACTACTAGATGAGCGGATTTGGTTCGGTGGGCGATTGTTGAGCGTTTTTGCAGTGGAGGTATCGAATTTTACTCTGTTATGGAGTACTGCAGTCATAATGACCACATTAGTCAAAGTCAACGCCTAAATAATCAATACTGTTCAGCCATGGCGTCAGAAATTCACTGCGATATAAACGCTCAGTCACTACTTGACTGGCATGAGGTGGCTGGGATTTCAACACCGTCATTATGACCAGCGACTGGCGCACAGTGGTTCAGAATGCTGAAAAGTGTGATACGACAACCAATCGAAACCTAAGTACAGTATATATAGGTTTTTGCAATCACTTATCACAAATTTGACCACGAATTTTTAGTCAAAAACTTCGCGAAAACTAAAATCTGAGTTTGTGTTCGAGGAATACCGAAATATTGTAACCTGAAAAGTCTACCCAGTTGAGGATATTTGTTAAATAAATTCTGCCTTTACCATAAATGAAGATTAATGAATATCTAGCAAGATGTGATTTATGATCCAATATTTATGATTTCCCGAAATGGAAATTTCATCTCAATACTAGTGAATTCCTTGTTTCAAGTCACTTGCGATGGCTATTTGTAAGATACAGAATAAGCAGGATCAACATTGGCGGTTTCCTTCACTTTCCAAGCATAAATTTTGAGTATGCAAACTTTTGCACGGTATCGAAAATGCATTTTTAAGCTTAAAATTTTAAAAATAGTCTGAATTAGATATTTTTGCAAAGCAAGATGTGGATAAAATCCTACGTCACTTTCACCTAACTGCTCACATTTCAATTCCGATGCTAAACGTTTTCAATGTATGCTGATAATTTGAGTAGTAAACGAAAATAACGCGTTTTTAACAATTATGTCATTAAAAACCGTACTTTATAATATGTTTCAAATTAACAGAATTTAAACGAGAGAAATAGCAGATATCATATAGCCTTTGGATGTGGATTATTCAGCTGCACTTTGGGAATACAATGATAGCCATGCTATATTAAGGAGGCCACCGACAGCTTAGGTCATTTGCGCAATGAGGAAAGGGTAGGTAAGGAAGGGAGGAGAGAAACCCGGCGTCGGCATTAGCCTACTCTTAACGAAAGGCGCTAAGGAGACCACGGCTTAACGCCCCATCCGACGGACGAAATGTTGTCCTTGAAATGTCATCCACACAACATTCAAGCAGGGATCTCAGGGCAGTCTCTGAAAATTCTCTGGCACCGCCGGGATTTGAACCCGAGCCAACGGGGTGGAAAGCCAACACACTAACCACCACACCACCCCAATCCCTACAAAGATAGTCTCGAATGTGCTCATTTCCACGCTGGCCTGCGCCAAAAAGTCTATTCATTGGCACCTGTTGCTATCACTAATAGAAGCAGTGATTTCCATGATGCACCGCACCCGCAAGACTTTTCTGAGAGGAAGTTATTTTCTGATTTTCTTGACCACGCCGCGCCGCGGCGTGACAGTCGACATGTTAATGAATCGTGATTTTGGATCTGAGTGAACGAACCCATAGATCGAACTCATTCAGTTGAGCACTTGACTCATTGCTTCTCACTCTTTCTGTCCTTCACAGAGGAATTCGACGAGCTGGGCCGTCTGCAGCGGACGTGCAACGGCGAGGTGGCCGTCAACAAGTGCGAAGGCGCGTGCTCGTCTCAAGTGCAGCCATCCGTCATCACGCCAACCGGGTTCCTCAAGGTGAGAACTACCGATACGCTTTTTCTTCGCGGTATCGATGTCCGCGATACTAATTTCAATGTTCTACCAGTGAGCCCGATGAATCACCCCAACCAGCTATTCTACAGAAGTTAAAAGATAATCGCTTCATTTGGGATCGGACGAGTGATCAGCAGCTCCTGGAGTCCCACACCTTCCGTAAATGTATTCATCATACGTATGGAACCGGTAAAATTCACAGAAACATCATTTTTTGGGCATCAATCGGAGGCTATAATTACAAATATCCGAAAGTTATGGAAACCTTACGGATGTCTATGCGCTGTCTTTGTTGTTGAGTGTGATTTTGTGAAAAAATAAACTTAAAACTAACCTATTTTGAGATTAATTGGCATAAAAACAAAATATCAGATTAATACATCTGGGGCGATTGTAAAAACATTAAGGCGCACTGAACGCCATCTCTCATTCTTCTGAAGAAATAACCGAAAATTGTCGAATACACTGTATTAAAAATAAATTAAAATGTTTATCACCTGCTTAGGTGTATTTTTCGGAACTTCTCCATGACACTTTTCACGCCAGATATCTTCCTAAATGATTTACGGTTTGAATTGACAAAACACGGGTAAAAAGCCGATGAAATATGTATTACACAAATCTCGGCCGTGAACGGACGAGTAATGATTCTGTCGTTGTGTTGGAATGTTCTCGAGCCGACGCTGCCCAGAGAAAGCCACCTACGGGAGCCCGACATTCAGGTGACTTAGAGTGTGGGATTCCCGGAGCATAGAAACATACAGTCCACTATAATTCTGTCGTATCACGCACATGGTATATTATTTGTAGACGGCGAACGAAAGTTCACATCATTGCAGCTATGAGAAGATCAGGGAGGTAATGGTGGAAAGAAACCTGGCGTTGGCATTAGCTCGTTTTTAAGGAAAGGCACCAAGGTGAACACAGTTTAACGTCCCATTCTGTGGAAGGAGTGATGTGTTTGAAGTTCCCTCCAATAAGCAGGTATCGGGAAGTCTAAGGAATCTATCCAATTGCCCGGATTTCAACCCCGACCCACTGAGCGAGAAACCAACACTCTGCGGACAACACCTACTCTATCCCCATTTTTATAACTCATCAAACGCGTTTCATTGTATCACGGCTTCACAAGGAGCTAAAATCCTTCAAAGTTTCCATGATTTCCTTTCCCTCGAACTAAATGCAACTATCCCCTCATTCTCTGTACTGTCGGTAATTAATAAAGATTGAAAGACTAATTCATTTTTATTTTTCTTTTAATGTATTTTTTAGAGCATTAAAGTTTCTCACAGTATCTTTCTTAACTTTCTTATATACACTATGTTAAAAGCCATATAAAGGCAACGATTGCCGACTATTGACTTCAACAAAAGTTGTGGAACACATTGGATAAATCATAATTTTACTCTAGAAAACTGCGAAGTATATTCTTGCTACATTTACGAAGTGAAGCCTGAAGCCTATTAAAACGCACTCTAATATTCCAATACTCGCTTCCTCAAGCTCACGTCATCATTAATGCTTCTCACACACTTCAATTGGGATTGGAAGGTAAAACTTGAAGTCCCAGCACATCTGAAGGCCCACACCTTCAGTAAGTTTAATAATTATACCCATGGGAATTGAATTTTGCACAGAAATATCATCAATTGGGGCATCAGTAGGAGGTTAAAGTTATAAATATCTACACGCTGTGGAAATATATAGGAAACATATAAAAGGAAATATATAAAAGACCGCTAATCGCACCAAACCATTATTCTGGTACCGAGAAACGGCCCCATACTCAGAAGAATGGTTCAAATGGCAAATATCCAAGATCAAATGATGTATCTGATTAACTAACAAAGAAGATGTAATTGATGTCTTGCTCTTTATTTAGATTGTCAATTTCATTTCCATGACATTTAGTAATTAAGAAGCAAGAAAAGTAATAGGAAAAATAAAATAGTTAAAACGTATTTATTCAAATTAAAAAGAAGAACTTTGTGCTTTCACATTAATATTTATTCACAAATTTACGACCATGGCTTCAACGTTAGACGTCATCATCAGGTCAGGCCGTCATCATCCTGATGATGACGTCTAACGTTGAAACCATGGTCGTAAATTTGTGAATAAATATTAATGTGAAAGTACAAAAATCTTCTTTTTAATTTTAATAATGAATCGCTTTCACCAAGTTACGCCTTAAACAATCAATTTAAAAAAAAACGTATTTATTAGGAGAGGAGTGAGATAAGATCGCTCTCTGTCCCAAGAAATTTCTACGTTTTCAAACAGAAGAGTATCAAATTAATCAAAGAGAAAGAGGCAGGAGCGAATATCTACGGAGGATAAATTAGCATGTTGGATAAGGATAGAGCAGTCATAGCAGAAACCGAGACGGATATGGGGAACATTCTAATACCCATGAGAAAGACCATGGTCAGCTTGAAACTGAAAATCGACACGACGAAATCCAAGGCATTAACCTACAGTGGATGAGAAGATTTATAAGACCAACGACATACTAGGAAACCATTCGAACCAGCAATCAGGATGTGCTGCAGTAGAAGGATCTCAGCGCCTCTCACGAGTAGACAAACGGCCTTTCTGTGAGCGTAAGTGCTTGCACGACCAGGAGCTACGAGCAGGTGAAGACAGCGCATCCACTGAGAAACTTCTCAAGAAAACGGGCTCTTTCAACGATTTATAAAAATGTCAACCGTAATAGAGTTTATTGTTGTAGGAAAAGAAATAAACACGCATGTTTCCCTTTTTCGATCCGTCACCAATTTCTTGAGTGATTTGCAACGAAGAATTGGCGACCTCAACCCTACAACAGATGAGTTGATGACGTCTTGCCGACCGGTGCACCGCTTCTCAGCTTCTTCTTGGGTCGCATGGATCATGTGTGGCTTGTTGCAGTTCGCACTCCAGGAAGCGATCTATTCCCTAAATGAAATCCTTTCCCGCACGAGCACGTAAACTTGAAATATCATGACGTCATCGACTAATGAAAAGTGGGCAGCAGCATCCGCCTTTTTTTTATTAACAATTTACCCGGGAACAGGGAAGATTTTTTCATCGAAACTTATTTTTCCCTTCTATCTACCAAACACATTTCTTGAATTGCGTCTTTAATTCTTAGTGAATGAGCCCACTATGAGAACGATATGTTCTTTGTTTTTTTTATAAGAACACGAAAGGCTATGATGAGGTACAAGGAAGCGGAAGCAGTTTCGCACAGCGTTATAAAGAACTCTAGACCACTCCAAAATACATTTTTTAATCTATCGACGCAATTGTCTCTCGAAGATAATAATCAGCGTCGATAATCCGCAAGGACATCAGTTAGCCGGAGAGATAAAAATTGAAAAGAAATGAGGGCCGCTGTTATAAAAAAGTCAGATAACAACTATTGATAAAAACAGCTTAAAATAGATAACATATCTTAAACGAGAAAGTCGCGGAATTGTAACGAGATAATGAAGTTGACAGTATTAATTACACAGCAAAAAGAACCTGAAGTTTGGGTGCGAACAACATTCTTATCATAAGATTAGCGGGCGTAGTCCACTGCTATCTGTCTCCTGGCGTCAATACAGACGCACAATCGGCGGCCTTAAAAGCTGTTCCGACCAAGGTCGTTACACCCAGATAGAATCGCGCTGTCATTGGTCATTATGAATTCTGATTTTTGCCTTATTGGTGCCAGGTGTACGCTTTGCATTTGAAATGCCGGAGATAGGCTGTTGTTTGCATATATATAACAAGCTATTGAGACAAAAAGTGATTTCAGAACA
The DNA here is from genome assembly GCF_921293095.1 of Ischnura elegans. NCBI lineage: Eukaryota > Metazoa > Arthropoda > Insecta > Odonata > Coenagrionidae > Ischnura > Ischnura elegans. The sequence goes on from NC_060253.1 coordinate 97,676,065, forward strand.
TTCCCGGCGTCGAACCGAGGGCTCAAGGCCAGAAGTCTACTCGAACTCTCAACGATGTGGTTATTGTTCGCCGGGGTAGAAATATGTTTGGAAAGAGTGATTTCAAAACATCGCGGAGTCGAACCAAGGACTCTTAGTCGGAATTCCAACTTTATTCTCAATGTTCCGATTATTGATAACGGCGAAAGGAGATATGTGTCTCATCCTTATCAATCTACTCATTTAATTACGACTCGCGGCAACTAAATATTCCTTTTTTCTTCTCTGTTGTGTTGGCAGGAGTGCTACTGCTGCCGCGAGAGCTTCCTCCGAGAACGCGTCATCACGCTTACCAACTGCTTCGATCCGGACGGAGGGCGTCTGCGTGGCGGTGATACCGAGACGATGAACGTCAAGCTACGTGAGCCGGCCGAATGCCGGTGCTTCAAGTGTGGCGAATTCTCGCGCTAACTGCCATCCATGCACCAATAAAGACTTCTTAAAGCGAAACACCTCCATTCATTTCCAAAACAATCCAATTCTATTCCTTCCATACGGTTGCGACTGATGAAATTTGGAGTTTGCAGTCTGTGGTACGGTTTTGGTATTTTATTGGAAGGTGGCAACAGAAGGCCAAGGTTATTCGTGCCATGGATTGAAAACCTAAACGAGAAGCGCAAAATGTACAACGGCTTGACGTCACATCCGACGGACAGAGTGCTGTACTAGAAGTGCCCTCTGTAAAGCACCCAAGCATGGATCGGGAAATCTCTGTCTGCAACCGCCGGAATTTAAATCCAAACAGTCTGGGTGGGGAGCTAAATAGCGTATAGATATATACATATAAGAGTAACCGATGAATGAGGAAACGGAATTAGTAACGATAAGAGGGAGAGGAGGAGCTAAATAACCAATCGCGTCGAAGCATCCTTAATAGTGGTGATTTTTTGGGTGAGTCAACGACTGAGGTCATTAGCACCAAACGTTATACCGACTGATAATTTTCCATCAATGCACATATGCATTATATAATATTTGCGCTGTATTTGAGATACCTTCCTCAAGGGATCCACATAAGGATCGGGCAGTCTCTGTAGAATCTCCGCCGCCGCCGGAATTTGAACCCGAGCCTCAGGGGAAGGAAGACAATACCCTAGCCACCACACTAACCCGATCCCCCCAGGTGTCTGCGGTTTCGATTAATCTCACGCGAACAATTACAGCCCATGATTTCATTGCTATAGTCCAGCCGGCGAGAGTTATCCTATTGCACTTTAAAAACCCTGCGCCAACATGGTTTGCAACCAATCGCTGCACCCCAAATGCACCTCACACCCTTGCCTAGTAATACAACGTTGTCACGTGCATATGAAGCACTGAAACAAGCCTGAACCACCAAAACAGGCCCTTTCTGCGATTCGCCAAAACAAATGATTCTTCCTTTGGGTCCTTCATGCTTTTCTCCCTTCTGGCTCCTTTCTTCACGGAACCTTCTTGTTTACGTGTGATGTGGGCGTTTCCCTTTCTTACCTAGCAACCCTGCCCCCTACCCCTTCTAGCTGTCAACGGACCACTCTCGGCGGCCGGACTGTAGTGAGAGACTAAGGTATTTTTCCCCGGTATCTCGTTATACTCTTTTACATGGAATCCGTTCCCCGGACTTAGGGGATGGTGTAATATAAAATGAAAATAAAAATGAAAAACTCAAATGGCCGTATAACGTCTCCCAACGCTCGTCCACCTCGCAGAAATGAATCACCGTGTTAGTGTACGGGAAGGTAAATTTCACCGAAGGTCACCGAACCCTAGCCTCTCAACTGAAATAGCCTCAGATATACAGCGGCCTCCCTCTCCAGCGTTTTGACGATGCTGGTCTCCGTCTTTCCAATTTCCTTCTAACAGCAGTAAAAAGCATCATATATGAAGAATTGACGTTGTTCTTTAAAGGCAAAATTGCAGACGTCCAATATGCCAATATATTACAAAAGATACTGAAATCAATTATGATGAACTCGAGAAAATATCACACTATTCCTAATTCTATTGAACATTTTCGGACACAACAAGTAGTATTTAAATTTCAGGGTGCTTCGACGCGCACAGCCATTCCGTACCACTGTTTTCGAAAATTGCTGGAGACAGCATTGAAAACTGAAGTTTGGTTGGAGGGTGATAACGGCTTCCGCTGATGGGCGATTGTGGTGACGTAATTTCACTCGTTAGTTCAGCCGGGACAGATTTAAGGGAGCTCGGAATCAACCAGGTAAATGACGTCACGGGAAAATTGGTGTTCTTTTGCTACCTTGTACATATGAACTACTATATGATAAAAAAAATTAATGAAGCCGCCTCTATGCCAGCAAATTTCTGCGGAGAAGGATCAAGCTTGGATGACAAGTTTCATCATTAATGAGCTCGAATGTAAAAAGTCTATCGTGGGAAATATGTCGTTTTATAGGAAATGACTCCAATATTACTTGCAAAATTAGATATTCTCTTTATTCTAAGCAAACAGCCACATTTTACAATTTTTATTTTCTTTTGATCCACGAAAATGGTGTTTATGCGACTCAAAATTCGAGTTTTTGGTGAAATGTCTGAGGGGAATCGTACGGATTCGCATTAAGACGCATAGGTATGATCGAAGACAACACTCTTGAGATAGGATCGTTCCAGCAACGGGAGACACTTGTTTTTCAGAGGCAGCGAGTCAAGTCATTGGCTCCAGCCAGGATGAAACCATTCCGTCGCAATTATTGGCCCATGATCTTGACGGAGAAGGAGAGTCCCTTGGTGAAGCTGGACTCCAAGTGGATGGAAACCCGGCTACTTCCCAGGGTGCCGTTCGTGATGGTGGCCGTGGCGCCCACATCCGGTTTCTGAAACGAAACAAAAAGCGAAGACGCGAGTGAGAAACAACCAATACATTCGACGCTGAAATTTCCATATGCCAGCAAGTCTTGGAAACATGTATTAAAACGAGTGAAGGCCTTTTTCGCAGGTGTTTTACCCCATCCAACCCTTTCCCTACCCCAGAGGTGTCGTCGGGCTCCTATCGCGGCGGCGCCTCTTTCCTTTTTCCTTCCTTTCCAACCCCCTCCCCGGGTGATCGGGCGAATCAGCACGATTGCTGGGTCCAGGCCTTGGCGCGTTGTATCTTCGCAGGGCTCCCCTGGGCCCTCATAATCATATACGTTTGCATTTGCCAGCAACTCTTGGAAAAATTTACTAAAAGGTTCGACCCTCTTCTGACTCGTACCATCGGCCCCTCTTTAAATTCATGGCAATTTATATCTTTCTTTCTTTCTTGCGAGAGACAATTGGGAACTCTGTAGTTATTTTCTTTATTCTAGTTCTTTCTCTCAAATTCTTAACCCTCGTATCTTTCCCAAAGAAGTACCTCCCTCGTTCTAAAAGGGCCGCATGTCATCGCTGCGAGCTACGATCCTATACTCCAACTCAGTAGCGGATCCAGGATAGGGACAGGGGGGGGGGGTTTAAGTATGTGTTAAACTCCCAGCAGTAGTGGCGGTCCGAACAATAATTACCATTCTATCAAGTGTCAATTGGATATCTGAGGGATATAAAATTAACCCTCCCCCCAAAAGATCCGCCACTGCTCCGCACTCTGGTGAACTAACTCGAAGTGGGTACGAAATAATCAGCATTACTATTTCGGATCAGGGAATATAATCCAAAGTTTTCGTCAAACGAGGTGAAACGGCCTGAAATAGCAGTTTAAAATATTTATAGTTTATTAATCGTTGTGGCGACCCTAAATACATGACAGCAAACGACAACTCATCTCCGATGACATGAGTTAAAATACGTTATAACAAAAAAAGCCGCTATCTATAAATATGGCGCCACCTTCCAAAACTTCTGGTGCGCAGAGTAGAATAAAAACCTCCCAACCGTCAACACCGATCTTGTTTCGTTTGAAAACGACACCGTACACTAATCAGGGCAGAGAATCGGCTTTAAAAAATGATTTTTCATCATTATCCCCTCAACCCATTTGCCTTCCCCATCCAACCCCAATGGAGATGGGATGGGAGTGCTTCGGACAAACTCGTATGGGTGTGTCCAAGGAACTACTTTACCAAATTCCATACCTGCTTCATCGAATTCAACCTTTTTTCAGCTGTTTTGCAGAGATTAGTTGAATATTGACGATGAGCGAGTGCTAATGCTGCCATCTAGCGGTAGAGTTTGCTCACGACGACAGCTAGACAGACAAAAAATTCAAACGGTGTCCAGCGGTTCTTACTTCAGTCCGTGATATATTGCCATTGAATGATGCAGAAAAGCACGAATAAAAAGGAGGAAATACATGTCTCCTAAAAATACGCCTGATAAAAAAATCTTTGACGTGAACATCCACTTATCAGTCTTTTATTAGCTCGGACCCTCCCCGTGTAACATAAACAAAAGGTTATGGGGGTAATTAAAGGGGCCTTAAATCTGCTCAGCTTCTCAGAGGGTCTTGACTACTTTAAGTACTTCCCGCACACTGTAGAGGATTTACGATACAGAAGACTCAGTTGAAGGGTTAACAAGCTAAAAAAACAACAAACAGACCCGATTACATCGATTTTGTCAGTCTCAAGGTTGAGGAATTGTTAAAATAACTTAACGCCTTTATTGGGGCGACTAGAGGCGTTTTCTAAAGGACCACTGATCAAGTTAACTTGATTTCGAGTCCACTACATGATGAAGAAGAACGGTCTTATATGCCGTTTTCACTTGCTCCAAGAAAAGAGACAGCTGGTGGTCATCGTTGAGTAATGACATCCGGTGCTGTTGGAAATGCGACGCCAATTCCTGTCTATGTTTACGGTTTATATATTCGGAACTCATGTCCAATTGAAAATTCCGATAGTGAACTCCTAAAAAATACTGAAGAATTCATAACTATGCACTGGATTTGAATATAATTAAGGTGATTAATTTATCCGAAAGTTAAAAAGAAAAAAAGAAGTTGCCATTTAGCCCATCATATGGCTACATATAATTGTAGCTGATGCATTTTGGCCTGTGGTCCGCTTTGGGCTGATAGTATTCCACGGACTTCCGTGGGTAGGGCGCCATCACTGTTGATCAAGTCATAGTCATTGCGCAATTCTGTCCTTATTACTCCTGCTAACCTGAGAGAGATACTGAAATCAAAGAGTACTCCCTCCTAGGAAAATCTCTCAATCACGCCTACTACGAAGATATCCGGAACATTAGATTAGCTTTCTTAATCAATGGTGTAGTGTGTTCGGGAACGTGACAGCACATTAAGAACAAATGCTAATAAATCCAAAATTCCCACAAAAAAAGTTGTTCACATTCCGAAGGCAATGGAACTCATAGATTAAATAAATACGTCAGAATCTCAACCAGATTTAATTAGAGCACTTACCAAGTCCTTGACCATGATGCAGTTGATTACATAGTTCTCCGGTTCGCCCTCTGGTGGGTAAACCACGTCAAGGGAAGACTTTCCCAGGTAGTGGCCCTCGTCCGACACCTGCAGGAAGCTTAGCACCTTATCGCCCGGCTGTTATACAAAACAAAAACATAATGATTGACGTAAGTTAGAGGTGCGCAAGTTATTACACGATGAATTGATTGCTCAATTCGTATCCATGTTCACTGTTTTATACATGCGGAATTCATGGCCCATCGACAATACTGATAGTGAAGTCTTAAACAATAATGAGGATTTTAGAATTACTTAAATTATGCAAGCACTCTATTTGCGGTGCACTCTCAAATATATCTTTAAAGTACTATAAGACTTTTAATTTCAATTAAGTCGACTATATAAAACCATATTTTGGATATATTCCGTTCCAAAGCGACAAAAATTGCAACCATATCTAAAATACCCGTCATTTTCAAGAGATCAAAGAGAAAGGCGACACTTTAAAAAAAATTATAATGTCAGTATTTTATTAGCAAAACGGATTACATTCTGGACCAAAACGAGAAAATTGCATTCTCAAAGCCGAACTAAAATTGTACCATGCCGCACCCAATAAAAATTGCAAGAGAGAAAAAATATGGAAAACTTATCAGGAGTCCACAAAAATGTACGCGGTCCAATTTGAAATAGATCATCATCCATTTGCAATTTTCTTCTACACTGAAATTGTTTCCTAAATTATATTTTGGAATTCTCCGCTTCAAATAAATATTTATTACGTTGAATGCCCTTTTTCTTGCGGTATAGTACATTTTTTTCTACCGTCGCTGATTGCATGTTACTTGGCTTCCTAGAAAACAAAACACTTGCAACCCCGAAAACCTTTATTTTCTTCGTCAAACAAATCATCTTTGCTTTCCCAAATCCAAAGTCAATCAACGCTCTCCAAGATCATTGCTTACCACAAAGTATATATACTGAGAAGAATCTTTTTTCACCAAAAACCTAAAAAAACTACTCATTTATCCTGATTTAAACTACAGGCGCCATATTTTACACCGCAGCAATTTTAATTTTGGCCATTTCCTGAAAGCCAGGGGTAGTTTACCCTAAAATCTATTCCTGACTCAACCCGCTTTAGAAGCATTCAATTACATACTTTGATCTTCAAGCAGGCTCCACCTTGTCACATGCGCCTGGCGCCATATTTGAACACCAAAGCAGCTTAACTAAGAGGTTCTATCCCGTGGACATTCCCTGACAACGATATGGTAGGTATGTAGGTTCTTGGAAGATGCGACCGACGGAGAAATTCATTCGTGTCTTAGGAAAGGGTAGAGTAGGAGGGGTGACGAAACGAAACGAAAAACGCCAAGGGTAAAACGGCTTTACGTCCCATCCGACGGACGGATTGCTTGCACCTGAAGAGCCCTAAATCCAGCACACAAGTAGGGATCGGGCAGTAAATGAAAAATCTCCTCCACAGCCGGAATTTGAACCCAAACCCACGGGATGAGAAGCCAACGCTCAAGTCACCACACCTACCGGAACCCCCTGATATTATTCGACAATGCTTCCGACAGGAGCGTGGGAACAGACGAGCTTGGTGACGCTAACCTACCTTGGAGGCACACACGGTGACGTCATGTTTTGGCTGTGGTTTGGCGATGACGACCGCCAGGGCGCAGCAGAGAGCCACAAATACCAGTCTGCTCATGATGAAGGGTGGGCGATAGCGTCTTTTCTGTTCCTCGCGGATAGATGGAATGCCTCGCCGCTACCTACCCACTCGCTTATTTATCGGCTCCTCTGCTATCTATCACGATGACCCCTTTCATTACTCCCCTCCCATTGTCACGAAATTGGATTCAGTGGCAGATTAAATGGGGGCGGTCGCCGCTCATCTTATTTCTGGAAATATTGAGAAGGTGGATATTTTTGAGGCGTCTCTCCAATCTCAGTTTTTGGTTCACCAGTTTCATCCAATATTTAACACTTTGATGGTAGACGAGATAATAAAACATCAATATGAATTTTTCCAAAAGCGATGGAAGACGTAGTATTACATCTGCCGCCGTTTGAAATAAAAAAATTACTGTTTCAGTAGAACATAATTTAATTTTCATGTCAACCCACCTGTCCTAAAACAACAAATGCTAAAGGTATGATACATTAAAAAGCAACCTTATTAAATAAGCAGAATATATCAGTCACATATTCAAAATTGTTGAAACATGCCCCAACATGAGCGTCGCACAGCGGGCGGAAATCGGAAAAAGCCGGACAAAATTACAAAATGGCTTTTTTTGAGTTATAGACTTGAAAATTCGCAGGTATACTCAAAAATAATTGAAGTTTATGGATATGTACTTTATTTGGCTTAGATCCTACCCGTTACTGTGATACAGAGGCTCAAACGAGAGCAAATTTCCATAAAAACGCCCGTCTTCAATTTTCTCTGAAAATCTTCCAAAGTAAGTAGATGGTGAAGTTATGGATGGATTCTTGCGGAATAAAAGACCACATACTCTGTTGGCATAGGCTTTTTTCTTTAATTTCCCGTAATTTTAAAGAATATTAGCGATAAATTCTTTCCGTGCAGTTACAAAATGGCGGATACTGTTTTTCAACAAAGTTTTAGATTTAGGTAGAGTTTCAAATGGGTTTTCGGCAAAGTCACGCGGAGTAACTTATATGAGAGCATTCTTTGAAGATTTCTTGAGGTGTTTATGCAGTTATCTTTAAAATAAGTTTGCGTCGCCGGAAATCACATTGATTTTTCGATCGCGCGGCAGGGTTCGTCTCCGCGCGACGGGAGTTGGATTGGCTGCGACGCGGTAAGGTTATTGAAGCTGAATGGGTTTTAACGCTCAGCATTCACCGTTTTTATATTTTGCTTCAAGACACCGATTCTCATATGGCCTATGGTGAAGACAGTGGAGGTTTTTCAGCCGCGGTAAGTGCACGTTTCATTGAAGTTCATTTCGTTTTCTTTGGATGCGATCGAAGACCATGCTTCTATTAAAAGCGTTCAAACCTCGAAAAAGTGAGTTGTTTTCCTGGGACTCATACAAGAATACCTACCAGAAAGATACCAGCTGAGACTCTTACACTTTCTTTACTATCCGATCCCTGACCCCCAGGATTCTACCGCGAAAACGGTCGTTTATGACACCGCGGAGCGGAGCCTTTGACCGTCTTAACCGGTTATTTCCACGGGACCTTCTAGCTTTTTTAAATGTTTATCATACCTTCAGTTCTACTTTGACTACGGTGAAGGAAAGTTAAGTTATCTTGAGTGCTCTGAATTTGTGAAAGTGATTTGAATTGGTTTGTGGAGCGTAAAAATGTCAAACTCCCACGTTTCCTGTAAGTATAATTTTGAATAAATCACTGAAATTTTTTTCAAAATAGTTATTTAAGTATATTACTAATTTTAACTGAAAAATTTCTTATCATCCCTTTCTAAACTAAAATAAATTAAAACTTAAATTATCAAATCCCACTGTTTTGATTCCAATCGATACGATATATCCGATATGCATTTTTTTAAATCGTATGTGGCATTATAGCGTAGACAAACCAACAGAATATTTATCGATATCAACTTTACGATATTTTACATCTCCTAAGTTATTCATACCCGACACTCTTGCTCCGCAGATTTAGCATCTCATGATTCAGCTGTCCGTCAGTATGTTGAAAACTAAAAACAATCTTTTTTTGATTTCGAAATGACTATATTTTCCTGTAGGATAATAAATTATATCGGCATTAAGATTAATAAAGTTTATGAAGTTAAGGTTAGCGAACCAATTTTTTTGTCGACACAAAATTCGTTCATTGTTTCGAGAACTCACTGCCCACATCTTAAGGTATGGCTATGAGATGCGTTTTGTCAGGAAGTCATTGAGAAATTTCATAGCATCAGGGTCTTGTCTTAAATTCAGCCTCCGCGATAAATAATGCAGCAAATATTTGTTTTCTGAGTGAGTGATATTTTTCCCAATTTCAAAATTATTTTATAGATATCCAATCATGTAATAATGTGAGGAGGCATTTTCTATTGAATGGCGGAAGGAGTCTATGTAAAATTTAAAAATAAACAATAAATTTGTAGACCCTATGGTTATCCAATGTCCTAATGAGTACACGGGAAGAACGTGTGGTAAATGTGTAGCAGACATCAGTAATCTATAAGTCAAATTAGAACTGAGGGTATGATGCACATTTTAAAAAAGCTAGAAGGTCCCGTGGAAATAACCGGTTAAGACGGTCAAAGGCTCCGCTCCGCGGTGTCATAAACGACCGTTTTCGCGGTAGAATCCTGGGGGTCAGGGATCGGATAGTAAAGAAAGTGTAAGAGTCTCAGCTGGTATCTTTCTGGTAGGTATTCTTGTATGAGTCCCAGGAAAACAACTCACTTTTTCGAGGTTTGAACGCTTTTAATAGAAGCATGGTCTTCGATCGCATCCAAAGAAAACGAAATGAACTTCAATGAAACGTGCACTTACCGCGGCTGAAAAACCTCCACTGTCTTCACCATAGGCCATATGAGAATCGGTGTCTTGAAGCAAAATATAAAAACGGTGAATGCTGAGCGTTAAAACCCATTCAGCTTCAATAACCTTACCGCGTCGCAGCCAATCCAACTCCCGTCGCGCGGAGACGAACCCTGCCGCGCGATCGAAAAATTAATGTGATTTCCGGCGACGCAAACTTATTTTAAAGATAACTGCATAAACACCTCAAGAAATCTTCAAAGAATGCTCTCATATAAGTTACTCCGCGTGACTTTGCCGAAAACCCATTTGAAACTCTACCTAAATCTAAAACTTTGTTGAAAAACAGTATCCGCCATTTTGTAACTGCACGGAAAAAATTTATCGCTAATATTCTTTAAAATTACGGGAAATTAAAGAAAAAGCCCTATGCCAACAGAGTATGTGGTCTTTTATTCCGCAAGAATCCATCCATAACTTCACCATCTACTTACTTTGGAAGATTTTCAGAGAAAATTGAAGACGGGCGTTTTTATGGAAATTTGCTCTCGTTTGAGCCTCTGTATCACAGTAACGGGTAGGATCTAAGCCAAATAAAGTACATATCCATAAACTTCAATTATTATTTAGTATACCTGCAAAGTTTCAAGTCTATAACTCAAAAAAAGCAATTTTGTAATTTTGTCCGGCTTTTTCTGATTTCCGCCCACTGTGCGTCGTCTCCCTTTTAAAACGAGCCAACCTCGATTGTAATAAGTGATGGATATCTAAAATCCTTATATCGGATCTCATACGATTTATCTCGCGTGACATTGCATTTCACCAAGGTGGAGAAAGTAAGTAAAGCCCCGCACCCCTAAACAATGACTTAATCCGCCCCTGACTCGACTCTGAGGAACTGGGCTAGTAAGCCATTTTTTCCTTTGTTTTTTTCATTTTCATTATTTATCATTAAAATTGCCTTCCAAATCTAAAAAGGAGAGATTTGTTCCCGCTTACGTATAAGTTTCTTACTTCTCGAGCTATTTGCTGTAAAAAAATCGTAGTCCTCGACTATTTGGCTAAAATAATTAAAACGTCACGCGTTTTTACCGACCGTGTCACCGCACTTCGAAGAACCCTCGGCCTCGCGTATCCCCCTCATGCAGTCCGTTATTATTTGCACTGTTGCGAGTGAAATCTGTCCTCAATGACTCGGTCTTTCTGAGGGACTCAATGTGTTTTAACTGATGATGTCATCAATTCATGAAAATTGGGAGTTAGCTTTCGTGGTGTCTCTTTTATTAAAAAATTACGGGAGGCTGAACGAAGATTCATTTCACCCAAACTCGTCTTTCCACCCACCAAATTCATTCAATAAATTGCAATTTCGGGGCTGAGAGAACGACTCCATTCCCCCATATTCACGCACGAGGACGTGGAATCTGGTCTCGTTCCTCGCAAAACGAATCATAACGATGATCCAGAACTCAACAGCCTGGTGGGGTGTGATCGATCCTGATCGGAATTACTCGGATCTGTTTTCAATCCGAACGTGTGATTCCATTAGGTTAGCAACATGATCGGAATTTGTTTACTTCCAAAATTTTGATTACGATGACTTTATGAGAACTAGCAGCGAGCCATCGAAGTTTAAATTTTCACAAAAAAGAAACAATTGCTTAGCATCCAATGGAATCAACCGTTCGGAATAATTCAGTTTCTTTTCGGTGAATTTATTCGGCGATTAGGTATTCATGCGTGAGGATAGAATATACAATTCTTAGCGAGAGACACAAGGTTACTCTTCCGCTGCTGGTTCAGCTTTGATGTATCTTAGTTTGTTGCCAATAACGAATTTCCACAGTTATTCCGAGTATTCATTTCATATTCTTATTAGCTCTGCTTAAAAATCATCAGCAGATAGATATCTCAGAACCCGCAGTGGGTTTCTCAAGAGCCTCTTTCGCTGCTACATCCACAATCTACATGACACTCATTTTTGACTTAATTTGACATTTGATTCGATTTATTTGACATTCGCTCAAGTTCTACATTGATTTGGATTGAATACCTCACCATTGCCGAAGGGGGATCATTTTTTTCTCCATATTATGTTAAAAGACTCCAGCATACCTGTGCGAACTATCTATTCTCCGCTAGAGAGTTCCTACGATGTCCACGCGATCTAAATCTGTCCTTCAAAGTCCTCAAGCCCACACAATTTTTATTTCAACTCTTTCCAACTTACCACTTCCCGATTCTGGAATTCCCTACCGATAAACAGCTTATCATCTCAATCTCTTCAATTCTTTAAAGAAAGATTATACTGTTATTTGATGGTCCGCATTGAAGCTTGATGAAATTTTTCTTTTCTGGTGCTGTCAAAAAATTCCATCCTAATATATTAAAACTCTTTTCAACTTACCGTTTCTGGATTAAGGAATTCTGTACCAATAATCATCAAATCATCACAATCCCTTCAATTCTTAACAGAAAGAGCATACTGTCTTTTGAAGACCTGCATTTAAGTTTGTTTGCCATTTTTCGTTTCTAAGGTAGTCAAAACCTTCTCTTCTTTTACGTGTTCGTAATTTTTTTCTTTAAACCTTACCATTTTATGTACCTATCATTGATACTGAATATTTCATTAAAATGAGGGAATATTTCATTTGTTTCTGAGCAGAATGCGATAGTTAATTTCTTTCCTTTTTCAGTTCTAAAGCCTTATTTAGCATTCATTCATTCATCCTCGAAATAAAACTTCCCACTTCAAATACCAGTAAGGTTAATTCACTTTAATTGTATCAATTATTCTTATTCTTCTCCTCCCTCACTAACGTAATATTCTTACATCTGACACGGCTTTCAAAAGACTTTAGTACTCGCTCCATCCAAAACCTCTCTCCCTCATCCGCATCCTCTCTTACAATTTCCCACCCATATCCCGCCACGACTACTCCGTCGTTCTTATTTCTCTCCGTCCTCCGACCACTTCTCCAACCCACATCTCCAATGCCACTAGTCTTTTCTCATCCCATTTCCTCAGCTTCCACGTTTACGCAACGCAAAGGCTACACACCGCATCAGACTTGTCTTTCCCAGTTACTATAGTCACTTACTTTTCTTAACCCTCATAGTGCCACCTACTTTTGAGTGTTTCTTTTTCTGAAGAAGTTCTATTGTCATTTCTTTGGCATATCAACGTGTTCAATTTTCATTTAACTCATTATTTTTTAAATGCACCATGAAACCTGATTTTTTATTCAAGAATTTATTTGCTGCGAAGTTAATAATTTGAACAGTTATCTAGGTCGATATTTTGGCTCGTGATACTTTTCGGCTATAAAGCAAAAGCCGATACAACGGCCTGCGGCACTAATGAATGTTAAATAATGATCCCTTCATTAGTTATTTCCTATTCTTAAAACGTCTCCTTTGGCAAAGCAGTTCTCTCGTTCTTCAATTCTTAGCACTGTGACGCAAATAAAACATTGGTAATTATATTTTGTCGTCAGGTGCGTTATCAGATTCCCTCATTTCGGCGTCGGTCCGCCGATAATCGGTGTCTTTTCTACAACTGCTGACTCATGAAAACACTTAATCTTAGCCTTTGCTCAACTCGATGAATGAGTGATTGGGAATCTTGCGCAAGAAATGTATTTCCGTGTCTCCCAGAGATACTCGTCAAAATAAGCACTGCCGGCATAATGACGAGACATGGCTGACGATAGTACCTGACGGACTTAACCGAAGGAATCCGATAGAAAAAAATGTCACTGCAAAGCTATGAGCTACGCATTTTTCCTTTAAGGACAATTTCAGAAGGCGGTCAATTTCAATTCATGACATGCAATTTCGAAGACGGAAGGGCTCCATAGATTTCACGAAGAACAATTAGAAGGTAGATCAACTTAATGTCAGACAACGTCGAAAGAACAATCGCCGGTAGCAACAACTAGGGATCTATAGCACGATTTCCATTCCTTGCACTACCGCTTCGACTTTCACGAATAAAACAAAAGTTACCTCAGAACACGAAAGTAAAGATTTTTGTAGCAAATGATTAACAAATAATAAGTTCTTCGTTTCTGGATATTTCTAATTTGTAAGAAGTGAATTCGAGAAAGCGTTAAAGATTTAAGCCACTGAAAAATAAAAGTATCACCGAAATAACTACGGTACTGGATTAATAAGAAAAGATAACTACGAATTTGTGAAGCGACCAAGAAGCTTCAAGAAGAAAAATATTATGATAATACCGATGAGGGCAAGGGCTGAGAAATACAAGGAGCATCGAATCTCGATTTCTGAGTCACGTGCTTTCGTAATTGGGTAATGGGCGAAAGAATTGAAAGTAAGAATCCAAGCAAATTTCTCAGAAAGCCGTTTTAAGTCAGGAACAATAAAGGAGCAAGGTAGGCAATACCATGCCTGGAATTACAGGCAGAAAAAGAATTTACGCGAGCAACCACTGTAAAAAGCTTTTTTGGAATCGGAGAGGGCACTTAATGGCATGAAATACCTCAAATTATGGTTGGAATAGGTTACAGAATGTGTACTTTCTCATATTTAATTCCAATTTTACTTTTAATTATCGGAAGACGTCATGTATCTTGGCTATGAGAAAGTACGAGTAACATCTCGGTGTGCGAATTCAATCTTAGTGGGCATCGCCAAGGGGACTGTATACCGATAGAATGCGGATTTCTGTTGCCACTTCGGTCGCATTTTAATCCGTTTCCAGAATTGTCCGCGGCGCGGCGATGAGTGCAATGCGATCCACTTTTTTCCAGTATTCTGCAGTAGAGTGTTTGCAATTGCGAGGAATAGCATTGAAAAGTATTGAATTTGATAGGTCATCACATCATCATGTATATAAATTTCGGTTAAAACCCCTCATTAGAACTTATTTCCCCGTGAAACTCGGATCACTTGATCCGTCAGCGACGGGAGTGGCGACTTTCGCGAACCCATTTAAATGCGCGGCGGGTGACAACACATTTAAAGGCAGAGTTGAGGATCCTCTTTTGTAAAATTTGAGGGTATCGCCAAGGAATAATGTGCAGCAATGAGGAACTCCAATATAGTCATATGCGTCGTCCTTCGATTTGTAGGGAAACTTTTACCACCCATAGCACACGGAGGACGAAATTAAGGAAGATTAGAACAAGTAGTAGTAGTATTGATCTTTAGGGTGCGTCGACGGCTAGGTCATTCTGCACCACTACTCAGTCACTAGATTCAAGTCGTAAATTAGAAGGATCGTCACAGCGTAATTTATTTATATAGATTAGAAACAATAACGAGAATATTTCTATGAACTATTAAATGAAGGAGTGGACATCACACCTGACTACGATAACGAAGATATCTACTATCATGTACAACCCAAACTAGAAATACCAACTAGAGAAGAAGTCAAAGCAGCAGTTAAAGCCCTAAAAAACCATAGAGCTCCTGGTAAGGATGAAATATCTGCAGAGCTATTGAAGACGGGAGGAGATATAGTCATAGATAAGCTATGTGAATTAATGAAAATAATATGGGAAAGAGAAGAAATGCCAAAAGACTGGAGGGAAGCAATAGTTGTCCCCATACACAAGAAAGGAGAGAAAGTAGAGTGCAGTAATTTTAGAGGAATCTCACTCCTTAGCATTCCTTATAAAGTCCTATCTAAGATAATATTAAATCGTATTGAAGAATATACATGTGAAATAATTCTAGATCACCAGGCAGGGTTTGTAAAAGGCAGGCCCACAACAAATCAAATATTTATCCTCAAAGAAATTATATCGAAGTACTGGGAGTTTAATAAAGATTATTTTGCAATATTTATCGATTTCCAAAAAGCATATGACAGTATTAATAGAGAGAGACTGTGGGAAAAGTTGGACAAGTTCGGAATTCCAAAAAAGCTAATAAACCTCGCTAAAACAAGTATGACAGACTCCACATGCTCAGTACGAATAAATGCACGGGTGTCGGAACCTTTCAGGATAAAGGCAGGCGTAAGACAGGGTGATGGACTATCCCCAATCCTATTCAACTTAGCAATAGAAGAAGCTCTTCAAAAAGTAGCAAAAATGGACGAAGGCGTAACAATTGGCTCCAGAATAAATATACTTGCTTTTGCAGACGATGTGGTAATTTTAGCAGAAAATTTAGACGACATACGCCGGCTTACAAAACTTTTCATGGAAGAAACAGCTAATCTAGGACTAAAAGTAAATGATGGAAAAACTAAATATATACACTTTACAAGAAATGAAATGAACAGAAATCAAAATCCTCTCTACATAGACAACCACAAATTTGAAAAAGTGGACTCCTTTAAGTATTTAGGCGTTTTTATTTCAAGAGAAAACAAAGAAGCAATAGAAATACAAAACAGGCTAAATCTGGCTAACAGATGCTTCTACGCCTGCAACAAACTCATGTCCTCAAAATTACTATCACACACTACTAAAATCAGAATATATAAAACAATCATAAGACCCGTACTGTTATATGGAAGTGAAACTTGGAAACTGGATAAAAAGGAAGAAAGAAAATTAATTGTTTTTGAAAATAAGATCCTTAGGAAAATATATGGACCAATCTCTGAAGGAGGAGAGTGGAGGAGAAAACACAATAGAGAATTAAGAGAGCTATACAAGGATCCAGATGTAGTGTGCGAGTTTAAATGTAGAAGAATTAGATGGGCTGGGCACATTTTGAGAAGAGAGGACACTAATCATTTAAAACAAGTTATAATGAGGAATCCTGAAGGAAGAAGGCCAAGAGGAAGACCAAGGCGAAGGTGGTGGGACCAAGTGAAGGTAGACCTGGAGCGATTAGGAGCGACCGAGGAGGACGCAGGAAATAGAGATAGATGGAAGAGGATTGTTGGTGCGGCCAAATATCTACTTAGATATGTATGGCCCTGGGAGTAAGTAAGTAAGTAAGAGTAAGATTAGAAACAATCAGACATTATTTATAAACATTTAAATTTGATTTAAGAGACCCGTTTCCCTGAGAAACAAAATTATGCCATTTAGATTAGTCGGGTTATCTCCGAGGAGGGATTCAAGGTCCCCCCCTCTATAATGAGCCGAATCCGCGCGTCACGGTATTTGCCGCACTCCGTCAGGATATGTCAAAAGACATCCGCACTCATCACACTGAGGCGCTTCCTTCTCTTCCGTAAAGAGAAGGAATGAGTCAAGCGACAGTGCCCAATCCTCAGCCGAGTAATTACCACTTCCTCCCTTCGATTGTTCCTGGCCGAGGAGGGCCAAGCTGAAATTGTCGCCTTGATGCTTCACAATTTATTATCGTTCAGAGTCATCCACGACTCCATCCACTGTTCAAGCACAACTTTTCTAAGGGACGCTTTCAAGTCTTCTTATGGAACTAGCATTGATGTGTGCACTAGGGTGGTGCGAAAAAACCCAAGATACAAATTCTGTGTCGCTATAGCGCGGAAAAGTTGCGATACGTTAGTACAAGAAAAACAAAAGAAGAATTATTAAAATCGGATGTCATCTTCTGATCCCGCAAAGAACCTGAAAAAATGACAAAACTGAAAAAAATTGTTTTTTTTCGTGGTAAAAAAATAAAAGGAACTTTTTAACGCTAGAGCTAAAAATGATTACAAATAGTATAGGTTATTATTAATATATACATATACATGGCTTTAAACAGTTATATCCGGTCGCGCAAGATCATTAAAAATGTATAAATATTGCAAATTAGCCGATTTTTCATAGTTGTGTAATGATAACTTAAGGCAACTTTTAGTGAAGTTCTAGTTACCCCAGTAGATCAAAAATATACAATATAGCTGACCACTAGACTTGAAAGGCAAAATTATGATTTAAAAAGGCAGAATATTAACCCTGTTGAAATCGAGAGTGAAGATGTTGAGGTTTCAAATGACGCCACGCAAAGTTCAACAATCAAGGAACAATTTGATGACTATGAAGATTACTCATCTAGTTCGACCAAGAAAAATTAATCACCATGGCAAATGAGGGTAAAATTACAAGCTATAGCTTTGAATTGTGATTGTGACCGTGCAGCTGCTATTATAGCATCAAGTGCACTTGAATACATTGGTGTTATAACTAAAGGAGATACTTCTAAGTTCATTGACTGATGTGAAATTAGAAGGGAAAGGAGAAATACTATAAGCGATTTACAGCAAACCGTGATCCTGCACCAATTTCACATGCTACATGGCTTACCGATGCAAACCGACTTTTCGTATGTACCGTAAACCCCTCAGATGCTTTTAAAGCATAGTTACTTTTATTTTAAATCTTACATGCCTGTTCGTGTGTACAGAGCATTACTTGACTGAAGATCAAAATAGTTTTCCCGGTTATTGAACGGAGCTCTTACTTTGCTCACTCAAAGAACGTATTGATGGCGATGGTTTTTTATTACAGAAGGCACATAAGAGATCAAGGGCTAAAAAGAGTATTAAAAGTAACAGAATTAACCAAAAGGCAAACCTATCGGAAACTTAACTACTCCAACCATGAACTTCAAAGCAACTGACTATATGGAATTGATTGACTGGAATGTAGTATAACTATCTACTCCACCTCTTCTTCGGAGAATTACCAATGAAGAAATAGCTTCCTTCATTGAATCAGGCGATAAAACAGATAGGGATATTAAAAACTTCCCCGCATTGGAGCCGTGAGTGAAATTGGTAAGAGAGGCATCCCTTAAGCTTTGTGGTTATCGATCCAGAGATGGATTTGTTAGGGCTATATTCAAATCAAGGTCCATTACGTCAGACTTCACCACCAAATCGCAGTACAAAGTAGCGTTCAAAAACTAAAAGTTAAAAGTAGGGCAAAAATGTAAATATTGTAATTAGCACTAACCCTCATTGATTGGATTGAGGGAAGGGTGTGGGTGGAACCCGAAGTAAGGACACCTCCCCGCGGCGAGTTCTGGGATGTTTAAATATTTTTAAATCATATCTTAACAAAGGAAGAACTGCATGATCAAACATGTATTTTAGACTAAAATATTACCTCAAGTAATTATTACCTAACTCTGAAAAATCGGCCTGATTGCAAAATTTATACATTATCAATGATCTTGCACGATCGGATCATCATCACTGGTCAACAATCCTAAGATTGGTTTGACGCAGCTCTCCACTCTATTCTCCTATCAGCTAATATTTTCACACCTACGTATTTATTCTCTTTCACATCTCTCTTTACTTGTTCCATATATTTTGTTCGAGGTCTTCCTTTTCCGTTCTTGCCTTCCACTTGTCCTTAGACGATTGTCTTCATCAGGCCATCATGTCTCAGGATGTGGCCTACAAGGTTGTTCCGTCTTCTTATTAAGGTTTTCATGAGGCTTCTCTTCTCTCCTACTCTTCTTAGGACTTCCTCGTTACTAACTCGGTCGATGCACGATCGGATATAACTGATAAAAACCATCTATATATATTAATATAATTAATAACCTATGCCGTTTGTAATAATTTTTTGCCAAAGCGTTAAAAAATATAGTTTCTTTTATTTTTTTACCACGGAAAAAAAAACAATTTTTTTCATTTTTTCAGGTGCTTTGCGGGATCGGAAGATGACGTCCGATTTTAATAATTCTTTTTTTTTTGTTTTTCTTGTACTAACGTATCGCAACTTTTCCGCGCTATAGCGACACGAAATTTGTAACTTGAGTTTTTTCGCACCACCCTAGTGTGCACGTCGTCGCTTAAAGCTTCCTTGGACAAGAGAATAGAACAAGGAAGTGAAGGAATGGACATGTAATCAAATCGATCAAAAGGAATAATTTTAACTTCAAGCAAAAGCAAGCCTTTCTAATACCAAAGTCCGCAATCGTGGTAGCGAGAAAAGCGATTCGTGGAAAGTTTTTCGCAATGGTCTCCTCAGGAAAGAATAAAATCTAAAATCTTTCCGATCTGCAATCTATTTAGTTTATCTTGAAATCGTCATCCCTTCTTAGTAAAACGGGATAAGCCAAACATACTGACAGGCTTCTTAAAAATATACCTTGCAACGTGATTTCCAAGGATGATCGATCTATATTTTACTATTTGCGCTAATCCCAATCCACTTCGCTTATCATCTTGGAAGATATCTTTTCTTAAAGTCACTGATACTTATCGCAAAAACTCTTCGGTAATATAGGTTCTGTATCTTTTTATGGTCTGTTTATTTCTTTGTCCTACTTGGACTTGGATTATTATAAGTAGCCCTCGGCGTTGAATTCTTGGAACCGATTCATACAATAACAATCACCACCGTTTTACCACTGTGTGGATTTCGAAGTCAGGCGATTACTTTGAAATGGCTCTTTCTTCCATTTCTTCCTTCAAACACTTCCAGGAATGCCGTGTCATGAATGAAATTCAGTCATGATTTTTAATACTACGGAAATGCTGACCACGAATATGGCTATTACACTCGTCTTTTTGTGGCACAACTTTCTACCCGTAATTCAAGCCGGTTGCGGTTGACGGTAAGTACTTGCACGATTTAGCAATTGCTTCTTCTATCCAAATGATTACTCTCGTACTCGCTGTATTATGCGTCTTGTTTTGTTTAAATAGGTAAGCAACACGAATCATAATTACCCCTTATTAGGAACACAAAATAGAAATAATGAATCTCTCGTCTCTGCTTATATTTTAATTTTTTTCTCTCTACACAGATGTCTCGCCAATGTGGTCCGTATCACTTAAAAGCTCTAAAAAAACATACTAATGCACTGCGCCTTACTGTTTAGATTACACCAGAGACAGTCAGTCAATCGTTAGTTCACTCCCTCTTAGAAGTCATCACTGAACTCGAAAGCGATGCAAGAATGGTCCCGCTCACTGAGGCAAGGCACGAGTACGCGCATCTCGCCATCTTGATCAGAACCATGAGAATCGCGCGCCTAATACCTACATGTAAAACCACCCTTAATTTATTATTCAAGTCAATTAATTCGGATTAAATTTGGGTTTTAAAATAGTGCGAACCGATACAACAGTTTGAGTACGTAAAAATTATTGTCCTTACACACAATTTTTACGCGTAATCCCCTTTAAAACGCATGCTAGACAACCATGCAAAGAATTCCCCGATTCGCTTCGGCCTGACTTCAACTGATCCCGAGTGCGTCGCTTAAGGATCATAACGCGATTAGTTTGAATGTAGTTGATGAACTCACTGACCTCAACGCCATAAAATACTGATGCATACTCCCTCCCCGGGTAAAGCCAACATATTGCGCATCGGACCATCTTGAATTCGAGCACTGAGCATTTTTTTCTCAGCTCTCATAATGCCTATGAGATAACGACTTGGAAGATACGTTACTGAGATACCAATAATTTATCTTACTTCACGACTGAATGGGTACAAAGACACAGCTATCTCTCGAGCTCTTAGAAGAATTAACGAGAACATCAGTCTGTAACTGCAGGAAACTAAAGCCTAGCAACCTATTGATATCAGTACCACGCCATTCTTCAGTGCATAAAAGGAAAATAACTCCTCTCCTTTCCGTTTTAAAATTATACCTTCCCCGGTTCGAGAAATCCTATGCTGCTACGCTAAACGAACTACTGAAAACTCTTTGGGATTATACCCCATCAACATACGCCAAGCACAAAGTCCCCGAAACTGCCCTTATCCCTTCCCATATTCCCACCCCCACTTAATCAAGCCGTAGAATCTATGCCATGATCGCACCGAGAATGAAAACGCCAGAAACAACAAAATAGTCCAGAACTTCTCAGTAGACAGCTAAATCAGCTGGGAACTTGAGATCCAATAAATCCACGAAATTTCAGCGTAGCGTAACTGCGGCCGGCGCAGCGGCTGCGACTGCCACTGGCCTGTCGACCAATCGGAGCGAGGCAGTTAAAACGAGGCTAGATGAGCATAAGCGAGCCACTCGATTCGAACGATCCTTCGAAGTAAGTGGTGGCAGAGCACGTCGCTCTTGGATATGGACTTAAAAAAATTAAGTTCCCGCCAAGGTTAGCAAATTAAAACCTCGTTTTTATCAAGAGCCCATTGAGATTTAAGATCAGGTCGCCAATTTCAATGGACAAGGCGGCCTCCAAATAAACCACACGAGGGTGCACGTAATAAAATAATTTTTGACCTCAACCTCTCCCATCTCCTCAGAGAAGTACGGGTTTGTGTGTCGGCAAGAATGTTGGCTTCCCTACCAGAAGTCCCGGGTTTAAATCTAGGCGGAGGCAGTTTTCTCAGAGACTGTCCGATCCTGGCTTGAGTGTTTTGTGGAGGACATTTCAAGTGCACCACTCCTTCCGTCGAATGGGACTTTGAGCTGTTATCGCCTTTCGTTATGAGTAGGCTAATGCTGACGCTGGGTTTCTCTCCACCCCTCTCTCCTTACCCTCTCATAATGGCGCATGACCCCGGCTGAGGCTTCACAGACTTACCCCATATCCTCATCCTTTTACTACAACCAAGCCACAGACCTGAAGATTATACATATAAGCCAGCCAACACCGGCATACAAAAAAATTAGCTCTGAAGACACGTCCAGCGGGGGAAACGTCAGACTGACCCGATCAACACAGTAAGACCCGTTAAAGTTTCTTCCATTATAAAATACTGGTATCTCATACAAGAGTTTTTGCATCTCATCCCTTAATTCACCATCCATATCTTCAAATTTTGCGAATTTTCCCACAAAAAATACACGGTAGACGGCCTCGCTGGGCAGTCCCCATGCTCCGTATCGGGATTAACTCATTTTTACCAAGCAAGGCCATAGCCAATAATTTGCTTCGAGTAGGACATAGGAGGTACTACGGTAGCGTATACTGGAAATTTGTGACAATACCGACGTATTGGAAAGCCATACATTTCATTTATTAAGCTATACACGGACATGCTACTTATTTATAGTCATCCTAGGCTATTTACAGAAGGGACAGTCTGCACTCTTTCTATCATCATGGAGGCACGGTCGCACAGTGGTCCCAAATCGAAAAAAGCTGGCCAAAATTAATTACGCCGTTGTTATTATGTATATATTTGACGTAAAGGTCTATTCTTATTGTTTTTGACCCGCTTATTCTGAATTTATAACTATTTTTTTTGTATTTGCAATAATTTTATTGCTATTTCACATTTTGTTTAAACAATTAATTTTTTTAACATTGGAATTTGAGATTATACTGGTGATAGTAAATTAAAATTATACATATCATAAAACTGAATTAGTTATTTAAAACATACATAAATGCATATAAAATGACTGCATTGTTTATTTTTGGACAAATTCTGAACAACTTATTTTGAATGAACCAAGAGAACATTTTCTACTTTCTCATATGTTTGATCGTATTTGATACGAAAAATAAGTTAATATTAATTGGAAATTTATATTATAAGAATATTATTAATATTATTGTACTGCATTAATTGTTTAAAAATTATAATATCTAATTCTAATTAAGTAGACAATTTTATAGTTCCTTGTAACGTGCCAATGGATTTGGAAGCAATTTTAAACGGGGTTCCGTATTTCACAAGTTTCAACGGAGGCATTATTACAATCATTGAAATGTTATAAACAATATTTCATAACTCCTATAACTCAAGTTAAACGCCAAATTTATTGATACGCTTGCAATAAGCTCTTTACGAAGTGAGGCATCAATTTAACGAGCACATGATTTGGTACGAAAAATTTAATGAGATTTTCCATTAATTTGGGCTTCTTTAATTATAAAAAAAAATAAGTTAACATTTCTCCTTATCTTTCTCAGTCATTGTTACGAAAAAAATTTAAATACATTCATGATCACTATCCGACAAATCCTCATCACAGTCGTCATCCACTCAATTCTTCCAGGATTAATAAACTCTTTACCTCGACTGGTAATTGAAGTAATTTCCTTCTTTGAGCCTTAGAAATACTTGATATCATTGCATCTGAAGTTAGGAGTAATCTTTTAAACAGGTCTTCATTCGCTGCTATCAAGGAAATTTTCCTTGCATGATGCTCCCTGAATCTTCTTATGTCCTTATTCCTCGCCCCCATTGCCTCCTCGGACAAGTGGACAATAGGAAGGGCAGCTTCTTTAGATGTCCGTCGGAGGAGCAAGTACAGATGTTTCGTGAAATTACCAGAAACGATCATGGAAAGGGCTTCTTCGTGGGAGATTTTACTTTGCCTCACATCCTTGGCTTTCCATTTTGATAACACTCGCCGCGCTCTTGAGAGAGTGGTTGTTGTCACCTCATTTATTATTTTCGCCACGAACTCATCACCTTTGCTTCGATAACTCATGGATGCTCTACTGGCGATGTGCTAGCTCTAAGATCCTCCGTTTTCCATCTCTAGGCCCTTTCACTGGACTTCTCAAATTGTTTAAATAAAGGCGGAGGAAATTTCAACTTCTCATTTAGGCAGTCAGCGAACTTTCTTCTAAAAAACCTGTCATTTCTTTTTCTTTCCTTCCACCGGCGAAGATAATTTGAGAGAAAAAACACTTCTCCGCAATTTTTTTAGGATAACTTTTGAATTAACGTCCTCATCTAACTCTAACTTGTTGCTCCAGCAATCCAATAAATATTGGTTTTTAAACGATACGGAACCTTTTCCACTTTCAAGAAATTTTTCATGCATCTCAAGACGCGTGAAAATTTTCAGAATTATCGAACTAAAACACTATGGGCACTCTTCTTCAACCCCACAAGTCTTCTTTAAAAAGTTCGAGGATACTCGACTTTTTCAAGACTCGATCTTCACGCTTGAGGAAACTAACTTTCACGTCTTTCGTTTGGCAAAATCTGAGTAAAACTGAGTTTTGGCGATAAAATTTCGGGCAAGCGATGTCTAGAAGTAATTTGGGGGTTCCACAGTGTGAGGTTCGCGATGCTATTATCTCCATTTTCTAGGAAATATCACATTTGAAAGGTGAAAAGGCTTACTCCGTTCATCCCCTGTGGCCAAAGTGCAATTCATAACAAGTGTACAGAGAGCGGTGGTTCTGTTTTCCCGATGGGCGCAATCAATAGCCTAGGCCTTTTCGGCCGTCGTTTGCCCTGCATGTGGTTGAGGAGGCCGCTAAGGAGGCGACAGAGGGACAATGTGCCGCGTGAGGGCGAAAACTAACCCGTCTAACGGAAGGAAAGGGTGGAGTAGCATTTGAGGGATTCTTTTTTGTTTTGAATGCATTCATGTTTTTGAGGATTACTATAATCACAGCTGCGAACTTTCGTTCCATAAATATATCCTTCCGCTGAAGTCCTTAAGCAATTTTTATGAGAGCATGGGCACGCGTAAATAAAAGGTAAGGTCAAGTGGAAACTATTAATGATAAAACGTTCTACGTATGACAAGAGATGTTTATTCATAGGGTAAATATTTTTTGTAGAAATAAAATATCCAACAATGTTGAATAACACCCATAAATACTGGATTTCCTCGAGCCCTACCACGCACCAGCCAGGCCGCCGCCCTCGTCAGCGCATTGCATCATTATAGTTAAGTCAATGCTGAGGTCGGAGTAGCAACTAGTAGCAAAAATTTTATTCACTACTGCGTTGCATATACTTTTCCCTTTGTATTGGTGTAAAAGACACCGTGCATTCACGTGCCTCTCTAAACGATATTGTACATTTTATTTGAAAATTCGGGTAAAAAACACTAAAAGTTACAAAATATATATAAAATAGTAATCATAGTAAAATCCGAATAAAATTTATGTCCCACTATGTAATAATGTTTATATTTGTAGTTAAAAATGTTTTTGGCCAAATATATCGCGTAAAGGTTGTCCTGCATGACGCTGAACTTCCTCAAAATCGACCGATTTCACGCAACTGTGATTATTACGGTGAATGCTTCATGTTTGACGGATCACTGCAGCCGCTCTGATGAACAAAAATACTAACTTAGTAGTGTATTTTGTAGACCATATCCTGTAGAATCCGAAAATAAGGTTAAAAAATTCCTTGAAAATTTTCGAAAAAACGACTTTTGGCCAGCTTTTTTCGATTTGGGACCACTGTGGGTCGTCAGTTTAACCATGCACCTTTGTTTTTTCTTCACCACAAAAATAATTTTGATACACGTATTACTTTACGTGATTTTAATTCATCAGTTTCTTAATATTTCCGAAATTTATCACAAATTGTAGTCCTGTTGCACGGAAGACTGATTAATGGATTTGTTTCTTCTACGTAAGAATCAGAGGCAGATATAATATTTATCTCATTTTGAGACTTTTTATTTACATCATGAAGTCGCGTAATATTTCAAATTCACAAAGTGACGTAACGATAAATGAAACAAAAATACTTACCAGTTTTGATGCGTTCAACTCTCGCATCGGCCGCCACCTTCCTCGCCGACTTCTTTAGCTTTTCCCATGTCGACTTTAAATTAATTTCATCCCGCTGGGGACCTGCGCCTTGAGAATTAAAATCTCAAGGCAATATTTTTCCACTCCCCGTTTTTGGCCAGCTTAGTTCCCCCATCCGTTTTCTTATTTTCGATCACTTTAGCGAGGTCTTCCGCGAGTAGTGTTAGCAATTCTTTCTCTGCATACGACGTATTAGGACTTTTCCTCCTATTCAAAATTATACCGCTGCTATCCATATTATTTGATATATCTGACGCTGACTGATGATGTAACTGACAGTGAGACGAGTTATGTGCTCAACAGCCAATTGTTCAATGACAAGCGCTTACTTACAGTCATTTATTTTTCCGACGTTAGAGGTATGAAAAATTCAACAGCAAAATAATTTCT
The DNA here is from genome assembly GCF_921293095.1 of Ischnura elegans. Classification (NCBI taxonomy): domain Eukaryota; kingdom Metazoa; phylum Arthropoda; class Insecta; order Odonata; family Coenagrionidae; genus Ischnura; species Ischnura elegans. The sequence goes on from NC_060253.1 coordinate 97,702,709, forward strand.
TTTCATTAACTCGGTTATGGAAAACTTGGTTAAAACGACGTCGGTGAAACGCGATCCTCAGATTACTGAGATAATAATTTTAACCGAGTTTTCGAAAACATAATTGAGAATATTATCGCTGTTGGTGAAACTGGCCCTTAACCATTAAAAAATTGAGCGTCAGAGGATATATGACCCTGGTCACGGAATCTCTTCAGCGGCTGTATCGCGGCTAGTCGCCCAAAGGGAAAAACTTTCGCGAGATGGGGGGAGGCTCAAAACCACCAAAGCAATTTCCCCCTTTGGCTACAGGCCTGTTCCCGATACTTAATGAAAAGCAATACAATTCTGGTCGCTATGCACCGCTCACGGGAGCAGTTGTACCCAATCATAAGATCGTTCCGAGCATCCAAAGATGGCCGATTTAAATGTACTTTAATTGGGAATAAGCACAGCATCCGATTGAAGGAATAGTTCATTTTGAGGAGAAAAATCGGTTTTCGGGGATCCAAGTAATGTACCTTTCAAATCGCAATTTCATCCGATTCATCTAGGCTTGGAAAAAATCAGAATTGCATTATTTTCCACGCATTTTATTGGAGCGCGATTTCGGAGGGTCTTCTCAACATTTCAAAAGTTCCGCATTTTGAGGTGAAATATCTGCCTCCTGAGATCCCGGAAATTTATTTTCCAGAAGAGATTCTTAATTTACCCTTATTTACTTTAGTGTTAAAATATGGTTGTGATGTTTGCAAGAACAAACCCACCCGCCTGCATGATAACCCAATCAGAGCCATGAGTCCACTGCAACTTTAATAGGCTGTACATGGGACACCGTTGCTATGAGCTGAGAAAAAAGTTAAAATGGCGCGATTTCCTACTCATTTCAATGGAGATAAAACTCTGGATAATTGTCTCAAGATGGCCAGATGCGCAATACATTGATGTTGATACCCCACCTTCGCGGCTTCACTCGCGCAGCGGGGTATCAGCATTCGATTTTTTTGTTTACGGTTACGATGCTACCGAGCGAAGTCGACAATCAATCTGCACGGGAACAATTGAAGACTAATCGCACTCTTGCTTAGCGGAATGAGGTTTCACATGAGATGTAACGGCAGTGGAATTTTTTTAAAAGAGTTGAGGATGATATGAGTTGGAGAGGAGGGGGACGCGATGGATAAATGAAGATCCTCACTCCTTAGCGCAGGCATTCCCTCCACCGCAACATGTTCGCTCGTACCTCCACACTTCTTCTGCTCGCCGTATTGGCGCTGGGCGCTGCCGGCGCCTCCAAGGAGAAGCAGCTGAGAGACGACATTATCGCCTGCTCCACCCAGGTACTCTTATATCTACATCAACTAAACTCATTTCTGCGTAACTTAGTGGAATGAAGTACTATTGATGGCATAACAAAGCACTGTTCCACAAATAATTAAATGTTGTATACTAGTCCTTATCAGGACAAACAGAAAACATGAAAACATTATTACTTACAGTTAATTTTTTTATTTTGACGTCTAAACATTTTTTTACATAAATAATCAATTTGAATGTGACCTTAATGGCTCGACATGAGAGAAACCCGCCTACTTCAAACAAGAGGCGAAAAGGCGACCACGGTTTAATGACCCTACTGAAGGACGAAGAGGTGCACTTGAAGTGCCCTCCTTAAGGCACTCAATCAGGGATCTGGTATCCCCTAATAAATCTCTGCCACCCTCTCGCCACTGTCTCCCTATGAATAACTTGAACCGCTCCATTATTTCATGGCAACCCTATATTTTCTGTTAATATAAAAAAAAAACTTTCCATCTAGAGCGGATTAATTTTCCACGCCATGACTCACTGATACAATTTAAAATTTTTACGATTTATTAAAGTAAATAATTTGCGATTTTCCTACTGGGTTTTTGGACATACAAACAGTAGGTTTTTGGCTAATAAATAAATATTATGTAATTCACAGTATTAGTGACTAGGAATGGTCCGGTAGGTTTTTCGGTTCTGTAGTGAAATAACTAAGAAAAACTCGAATCATATGTAAATCACAATTAATATCGTTAACAATTCAGCGCCACCCCTGGTGGTTTATTATACCTCGGTATTGTCGCGATGATGAAAAATTAGCGCAGTATCACGCAAAATTTTTAACGTTGAACTGATGTAATCTAGCTCATCTATGAAACAAAAAAAACAATTTGTTATCCTCTAAAATGCTCCCTCCGCCTCACTTCTTTCATCATTCCACAACGAGTTTTCGATGAGTTTGCTCACGTGGCATAGTTTCATAACATGTATATTTGCTTATTTTAAAGCTGATGGTTGGAATAGAGTTTGGAGATTACACTATTTCATGGCTCATTAAAATGTTACGCTTGACTTGCTTTTCCTTAATCAGTCCACGCCCCTAACGTCCGCGATGATATTAAAGAGTATATGACATTATGTTGTTAAAATTAAGATCTTCCGGAGTGTGCCCTTGGAATAACATACGGTATTAAATATAATCATCCACAAGCGTATGTTGTGTTACTGCCTTTGCAGGAAAGGTCTTTCGACCCATAAAACTACAATACACACATTGGCCCGAAAATCCATCACCTTATTTTCTCGTTGCAGCCGGGCGACGAAGTGCTGGCGCATTTCCAGGTTTCGGACGAGGGACATAACCTGGGCAAGGCTTCGCTCGACATAACCTACCCGCCAGAAGACGAGCCCGAGGCCACTGCCATCAACTGCATCATCGTCAAGGACTTGGTGAGCGCCCACTCAAGTTCATACTCGAGAAAACCAATAGTCGCAATACTTCGCAGTAGCGCTGAAAGTTAATGCATCGTCGAGAGGTTCCCCTTCAAACGGAAAGCTAGAGACCAAAAATAATTCTTCGCACTTAGGAAAGGTATTACCGGATGAACTGGCCAAAGCTGCTCCTCGATTCTGCAAATATCATTAACCAGTTATAAGTGACATTATGACGTTACCGTCACTATATTAACGTAGGCGCGTCTGGAGCGATTCTGTACCTTCTGACCAACTAATTTAATAACACTTCCACTCTGCCATAGTGGACTGGCATGTGTGTGTTTGTTTTATGGGTCAGCTTTCTTAATATAGGTGAGAGAGCCCGTTATGGCGAAGTTGAGTCAATTTTCGTCGTTAAACGATGAATAAGTGTAATAAATGCTTGGTTGTAGTACTATTATTGTATCCCGTCATTGTATTAATATTATGGAATATTATTATTAATTATAATTAATATTTAATCCACAAATATGCCTTGCGACGAGTTGACAAAGGGTAAATCTCACAAATCACCAAGGAAAGATCGATCACTATCATGCGCTTCATAGATTACGAATGATATTGAACTTCCCAGTCGAGGAACAAGTATGTTTAATGAAATAGGATAACATTTTTTAACTAAATTCACCCAAATTACCCTCCAGGGGTAATCCGATACTAAACTATTACGACACAGGCTCCACCTACAGTACTTCAAGTTATATCAGTATTAATTCCTCGATTTCGTGTTTATATAAAAAAACAGCTGATAAAGATGCCCTCCTTAACCTATTACAAGTGTGTGGTTTGAATATTGTACCAACTATGCCAACCTGTCATACAAAGAGCTGCAGCTCTCTCCTAGATATTATCTGTGTTGATGACCTTAATAAAATTACGTCCTCTGGTCAAACACCGGATCCGCCACTCTCATGCCACGACCAAGTCTTTGTTACTTACAAAATGTTAATTCCATCATTTACGCCAAAAATTGTAACCTTCAGAAACTTCAAAAATTTTGACGAGGAAAAGTTCATCGGCGATCTATGCCAGATTAACTGGTCTTCTATCAGCAGACTGATTTCTGTGGACGACAAAGTTAACGAGTTAAACTCCCTTCTACTCAACACACTGGACTCGCATGCTCCAATCCGAAGCGTACGTGTCACCCATCCCCCGACACCATGGCTCACACCGGAAATGAAACTGAAGATAAAAGAAAGAAATATTACTCGAGCAATGTTTCGGCGATATAAAGTTCCGGCTACTCTCACTAGATATAAAACCCTACGCAACCAAGTGAAGAGTATGATACGCAATGCAAAAAAAATATTTCAAATGCACTCTAGGAAAAAAGGGCGATCCTAAATCTATGTGGAAATCCATTCGTAATCTTGGAATCTTACCTCCTAAAACCAATAGCAATATCTTAAATATCCATCCAGATGTCCTCAATAATCAGTTTGTCAAAAATGAACCGCAAATCTCCCTCGAACCTCATATCCCACCTCCAGCGAATCATAATCAGTTCTTCTTCTCACATGTCTCATCGTCCTCAGTTTTTCGCGCGTGCAAAAAAATCACCTCCAATGCCAAAGGATATGATAAAATTCCCATTTCTTGCATTAAGAAGGCTCTACCTGTCATTTTGCCCTCGCTCCTAAATATAATAGATACCTCACTTCAAACGGCACACTATCCTGCGACCTGGAAGCACTCCCTTATACACCCAATTGCTAAATGCCCCCAGCCCTCTACACCTGATGACTTCAGACCGATAGGAATTTTATGTGCTTTCGCCAAAATATTTGAGCGGATTGTATTTCAGCAATTAAACTCATATACATCCACTGCTAACTTACTAAACCCCTTGCAGTCTGGCTTCCGTGGTCGACATAGCACTCAAACTGCACTCTCAAAAATTACCGAGGACATTCGTGAGGCAATGGACAAACGCCAGGTGACGATCTTAGTATTATTCGATTTCACCAAGGCTTTCGACTCCGTTTGCCATGAATTGCTCCTCCGCAAGCTGAGTACCCTAAATTTCTCAAAGAGTGCTGTTGACTGGTTTAGATCTTACCTCAGCGGTCGCACTCAAGCAGTGGTGGTCAAGAGTAACCTACAGTCAAACTGGATCCCTAATCCCGTGGGGATGGTACAAGGCTCAGTTCTTAGCCCACTTCTTTTTTCTCTCTTTATAAACGACCTCCCTGATGTCCTCATGCATTGTGACTACCACCTTTACGCCGACGATTTTCAAATTTATCGTCATTCATCGCCGTCCAATATTAATAATTCAATCGCACTTATCAATGAGGACATCGAGAGAATTAACAGTTGGGCGCAGGCCAATCATTTGGTTCTCAATGACAAGAAAACAACAGCAATAATCATAGGGAGCAATTATTTCTTTTCCCAATTAGACCATGAAAATCTACCAAAAATAAGACTCGGTACAACATACGCTTATGAGGAAACGGTAAAAAACCTTGGAGTCATATTCGATCGAACCCTTAGCTGGAAGCCTCAAACAAATTATGCGAGGCGTAAAATTTTGGGATCACTGCATCAACTTGTCAGAGCCAGAGAAATACTTACACCCGACATACGAATTTCATTAGTTAAAACACTAGTCTTCCCTCACTTGGATTATGGTACAGCCTTATTCACTAACCAAGACGACGCAAACAATAATAGACTCCAATTGGCCATGAATTCAGCTGTAAGATTTATTTACGATTTAAAAAAATGGGACCATATTAGTAACTATTACAACCGCCTTAACTGGCTTAAGTATAAAGAGCGTCGCACCCTTCACATAATAACTCTAGCCATTAGTATCTTAACGACCGGTTACCCGCCATACTTGTACGAGAAATTCGTTAGAAAATCTGAGGTTCATAATATACCCACCCGTAATCATAACATTGACCTCCATATTCCAAAACATCACACGCCTCATATGAACAAATCATTCATAGTAACCGCCTCACGAATATGGAACTCTCTCCCAGCCCAAATAAGAAGCAGTACAAATATCAATAGGTTTAAGCACAGCACATATGGGTTTCTGAAGAATGCCTCCTTATCCCCAGGTTAAATTTCTTTTGTTTATATTCACTTTCTTATGTTCATATTTCTTGTTTATATTCACTTTCTTGTGTTCATATCTCTTGTTCATATTTCTTTTGTTTGTCACCTTAAATTTTGTAATTAGTGTGTCATATCTAAGTGCGATTATTTATTTTTTTGTCGAAAATATTGTATTGTTTTTTTTCATGCACTAGGCGATATGCACTGCTCACATTTGACCGTATATGTATATATATTTATTTACTTTTTCCTTTTATTTATCTATCTCAATGTGAAATGTAGAAAGCTGTACTTATATTTTCTCATGGGCCCCAGTGCCTACGAAAATAAACGATATCATTATTATATTGAGCTACATATACTAGACCTTGGGGACAATCGAGTAGAATTTCAGATAATAGTCATTCAATAATATTGTCTTTGCCCTATATGCCCTTCAAATACCAGATCGAGACATAAACTACTTTGACGTCTCATGTAAATTCGTAGGCTCCCTTTGGAGCATCGCACTTCTTTATTGCTACCAACATGAGAAGAAAAATTTTTCACTGAGCTACTCAGCTGCCGTTCATAAGCCCTGAGACGCTTGTTAACAGAACCACTCGAATGCACTTGCCGTCAATAATAGTTTTTCTCCCTAACAGGAGGGTGATGGCATCTTAGATGTACGACGTACATTGTACGTGTGTCTTATCCAGCGCCTGCAATGTATCGTGCGATTTGTTCTTGCGTCCGATTTATCATTGGCCGGTCTCTTGATTTTAAGATTCTTAAGCATTTTGCCTCGTTAATCAAGATGAAAATAAACACCAGATGTATTCTTATAGCCCGTATGACACCCCAATTTATTGGACAATCTATTGGATATTAGATTGTGGTCCAACTGACACACACCAATTTTTAGGCCAATGTCCTTTCCTCAATATTGGACACAATTTCTTGCCCAATTTGGAATTAAGAACACGTTCTATTTCCTCGCGGCAAATCTCCAATCAGAGGTCAGTTATGTTGACCCCTAGTGGCCAAAACAAGAAGCTCTTCACAAAACATCAGGTTTGGCTGTAAAACATTGTTTTTTTTCGAAAATTCGCTCGAAGTTTCTAAGATGTGCTCGAAAGAAGTTGTTCCACTATTGATTGAAGCGTACAAGTCACACGAAGGCTTATACAACGTAAAATCATCGAAATACAATGACGTTCTCCAGCGTGACATTAGAACACTATTTCGGCCAATATTGGTACAAATCGGTTACAAATTGGTCGGTGTCGTGCGGTACGTAATGCCCAATATATATTAAACAATACTGCAAGCCGATTAATTGGACAATAAATTAGAAAGTGTCACACGGGCTTAAGGCTGCAGTGTACGCGGCAAACACATGGAAACAGCGCTGAGAGCAGTTTTCGCAGACACTTGAATCAGCAAAATAAATAAAATTGAAGACATTAGATTACCGGTTAAAAAATTAATTAAAGATTACTTACAACACACGCGGTCAGGCCCAGTGGACTGCTCGGCGCCAAAACCACGGCTCTCCTCTCTTCTTCTGGTCACTTTCGTCCCATCATCCCGGACTTCCATTCACTGCTGATTAATTATGTTATCCATCCACCATTTCTTAGGTCCTCCTCTTGGTCTTCTTCTCTTCAGGGCCAAAAAAGTTGCTAATTTAGAATATCTTCCGTTATTTATCCGTTCCACCTGTCCTATCCAGTCGATTTACCTGTTTTTTAATAATCCCATAATCGTATTATGCCCATAAGGATTATATACAGTTCCTGATTGTGTCGTTATCTCTGTCCTCCTATTAATTCGCCTTGGACTAGACCATATATTTTTCTAAGCGCCCGCCTCTCCAAAAACTAATCGCAGTAGCAGTAATCTTGTTTAAAGGGTGCGTCGACATCTGAGGCCATTTTGCACCACACCATATCATACGTTAAAAAGTAATTTTTTTAAATTTTAATATCAAGTCAAAAATTGGAGAAAATTACATATTCATGGTTTTCTCAAAATGAAATAATAAAAGAGAAAATTTATACAAAAAAATTGTTAACCTATACTTTGTTTAGAAGGTTATTATTTAAAAAAATTATTACCTGGCCAAGTTCAAAACTAATACTTTTCAAAAACTAATACTTTATTCAAGTTTTTTGTCTCCTACTGCTCCAGCTTTGGCAACAATAAAGAACTACGGGTAAAATTGTGACTTATGCAGTCTCATATTTTTTACGCTCTGTCAGATGTCCCACAATAATGGGGGAGTCGCAATCATCACAAACGGGTGGAATTATCTCTTCAGTGAAGATTTACGAGTGGGTGAGAGCGCAGTACCCAATTCTCAATCGTGCAATTGCGACCTCCTCCCTGCGATTCCTCCTGACAGACGTGGGCCACGCTGAGATTACAGGCTTGATTGCGCGTAGTTTATTCCCGGTCCGAGAGCGCCAGGTCTCTTTCCACTTTTCTGAGGCTATTTTTTTCAAAGTGGCCTTCAAATCCTCGTATGGCACCAGCACAGAGGCAGCAACGGCGTCCGTGAGGGCTCCTTTCGCGGTCGAGTCGGCCCTCTCATTTCCAGCAACACCCACATGTCTAGGAACCCACAGAAAACGGATTTTCACTCCTTTCCGATCAAGGGACAGCAGTTTGTTTTGAATTTCCTGGACGATTGGGTGGCAAGGACAAAAGTAGGAAATGGCCTACAGAGCGCTAATGGAGTCGCTGCAGATCATAAAGAACGCCTTGCTACACTTATTTCCACCCAGAGCCATCTTCATGGCGAACAGCTCTGCAGTGTACCCGCTACACAGCGGACTGAGCTTGGCCTTGAGGGTTCCATGGTGTGACGAGACCACTGCACACCCGCACGCACGCTCCGACTTCGATCCATCCGTGTAAACAGGGATGAAGTCGGGATGGCGGTACATTATTTCCCTGAAACTATGCTGGTATTCCGCGACGGTTGTCAATGTAGTAGTAGTGTTTATTTTATAGGGTGCGTCGGCGGCTAAGGCCATTTTGCACCACTCACTGACTGGTATTGATAAAGGGGATTAGGCCCGTTCTGAAATTAACGTGTCAATAATTTACAATAGGTATCATTTATATTTTATTGAAAAGTCGAGTTGAGTGTAGGAATGCTATCAGTCGGGAAATGTTTTCGGGAGTGTCTCCTAGTACCTCAGCTAGGTTGACTCCGAGGTTGTGATTCACCCGTGCAGTACGATATCTTGCACAGTCCGTCAGGATATGTCGCACTGTTAGTGGACAATCGCAATTTAAGCATTGGGGCTGTATTCTCTCTTCGGTGAAGAGGTATGAATGGGTTAATAAGCAGTGACCAATTCTTAAGCGTGTTAAAACCACTTCCTCCCTGCGGACATTTCTTATAGAGGTCTGCCACGCAGTTATTACGGGCTTTATTTCCCGAAGTTTGTTATTTTGGATTTCGAGCCATTGCGTCTTCCAATTTTGTCTAATCATACCCCTCATGGCATTCCCTAAATCTTCCGCTGGCATTAACTGAAAATCTGTATCCGGAGACCTGAGCGCATCTTTGGCTGCAGAGTCTGCTTTCTCATTCCCTGGTATGCCCACATGTCCAGGGACCCAAGCGAAGCTTATAGTGGTCCCTTTTTTACTCAGGGATAACAGAGTGCTTTGTATGTCCTGAACAATGGGGTGACAAGGAGAATAAAGAGATATGGATTGGAGAGCACTGTAAGAATCTGTACAGATCATAAATGACGCAACACTGTTTTTAATGGATCGGAGAGCAATCCTAATGGCAGTGAGCTCAGCCGTAAAAATGGAACAGTACGGATGCAATTTTGCCTTGAGGACTCCATGATATGGGGATACCACAGCGCACCCACAGGCGGTATCCGATTTCGAACCGTCAGTGTATACGAACGTAGATTCGGAGTTTTCGGCGCGGAATTTCTTGAAAAGTTGTTGGTATTCTCCCGGCATAGTAGTAGATTTAGAGCAGCGAGTAAGATCAAGTCTCAAAGCTGGCCGGGGAATTAACCACGGCGGCACGTTGCTGTACCCAGTGGGGTACGTGGCGGGCAAGGTAAAATTGCGTTCTGCGATTAGGTTTCTGAAGCGAACACTTAGAGGTTTAGTGGATCTTGTCTTTCGGTTAAAAAGGTCTAAAAGCAGTGGGTGAGAAATAATGTTAAAACAGGGGTGGTTCGGCGCGGATAAAATTTTTGTGGCATAATTGCACATCAACGTCTCTCTGCGATTGACTAGGGGAGGCTCTCCTGTATCGGCGTAAATGCTCAAGACAGGGGAGGTCCTGAAGGCACCGGTTGCTAAACGCAGTCCCGTATTATGAACCGTCGAGAGCGGTTTCATGTAGGTCTCACGGGCGGATGAGTACACAATCGATCCGTAGTCTAGCCTTGAACGTACTAATGCTCGATACAGCATAAGCATTGAGGTACGATCCGCGCCCCATGTCGAATGTGACAGAAACCGTAAAATGTTCAGAACTTTGAAGCATTTGTCTCTTAGAGCTCGGAAATGTTCGCGCCAATTCAGGCGCCGGTCCAATGTCATACCCAGAAATCGGGCGTTCTCAACGTAAGGAAGCTCATTACCATTGAGATATAGGGACGGTGGGGCTTGTACACCCCGTCCTCGGTAAAAGTGAATGCATTTCGTTTTCTCAGTAGAGAAACGGAATCCATTCCTCTGAGACCAAACGGAGAGCTTATTCAGAGTCAGCTGGATCAGCCTAGAGGCATTCGTTAATTTTGATGACCTGCAAAAAATTGCGAGGTCATCAACAAACAAGGAGCCCATAACTGGGGAGCGGATACACTCGGTCACATCGTTTATCGCAATGGCAAATAGGGTCACGCTCAGTACGGACCCCTGGGGTACTCCATTTTCTTGTGGATATAAGGTAGATAGATATTCACCTATTCTAACTTTAAAAACTCGGGCATACAGAAAATTTTTAATGAAAATAGGTAGATTTCCTTTAAACCCCCATTTATCAAGTGTCTTCAGAATTTTGTACCGCCAAACACGGTCATACGCTTTCTCTAAGTCGAAGAACACGCCAATTACGTTTTGCCGCAAGAGAAATGCTTCCTGAATGAAACTGTCAGTCCTGACGAGATGGTCGGAGGTTGACCTACCCCGTCGAAAGCCGCACTGGATATCCGAAAGAAGGTTCCGCCGCTCCAACCACCAAACGAGACGACGGTTGACCATTCTTTCCATCACCTTGCATACGCAGCTGGTGAGAGATATCGGTCTATAGTTGTTTGGGTCCGATCCATCTTTTCCTTGTTTAAGGATGGGTACGACTATGGACTCCCTCCAAGGGTCTGGAAAACTACCCTCTGACCAAATTTGGTTAAGGGATCGCAGCATATGGGGGAGTGCTTCTTTGGGAACATTTCTTAGAAAAGCGTTATGCACCTTATCTATTCCTGGTGAGCCGTCACGGGATTCGAGGATGGCGGAGGTCAACTCCCACAGAGAAAAGGGGTCGTTGTAAACCTCGCCAGAGTCTCTCGGGTTAAAGGTAAGAGGTATCGTCTCATTCTGCTCTTTCAGTGTTCTAAATGGTTCGTCGTAGCTGCCGTTACGACTCGTCTCCGCAAGTCGACGTCCAAAGCACTCGCTTATTTCGGGAGGTGTCGTCAGAACTCGGTCAGTCTCCTTCAGGGATGAAATTGCAGGGTTGTGGTTAGAGCCAGAGATGCTTTTAATCTTCCTCCAGATGTTGGATATGGGAGTCCTGTGGTTTATAGAACACACAAACTCCTCCCACGAAGCTTTCTTGGCCTCCTTAACCACTTGCCGAGCTTTCGCTCTGAGGCGCCGGAAGGCGGTGAGATTTGTCGCCGTAGGATATTTGCTAAAGATTCGGAGTGCCCTCTTTCGCACCTGTATAGCTTTTGCGCACTCCTCGTTCCACCAAGGAACTGTGGGCCTGTGAGATTTGCATTTAGAACGGGGTACGGTGGAATTTGCGGCTTCTAGAATGTTATCTGTGAGTACTTTTATGTTCCCCACACCATTCACATTGTCGTCGTGGTTAAAATAAAAATTTCTTTTAAAAAGAGACCAATTGGCCTTGCGGACAACCCAATTGCTTGGTTGAGTCGGACGGTGGATAAAACCGCCACCTTTAGTTATTGAAATAGGGTAGTGGTCGCTACCGCATAAATCTTTATGTACGGACCACTCAAGCCTAGGCATTAGGCCACCTGTCGTAATACTTAAGTCGATACACGAGAAGGTACCGTTGAAGCTGTTGAATCGAGTTTTTTCACCGGTGTTTAGTAAAAACAAGTTAAGGTCATTGATAAAATTTGTGACTATGTGTCCCCTTTGATTGCACTGAGTTCTTGAGCTACCCCATAGGGTGTCGTGTGCGTTGAAGTCACCCATTAAAACATAGGGCCGAGGTAACTGACGAACGAGGGATTCTAAATTAACTCGACTCACAGGTGCACCTTCCGGCAGATATACGTTGCAGAGAGTAATTGCCTCGGGTGCGTGTACTGTCACTGCAATTGCCTGCAGCGGAGTGTCCAATTGCACTCGTGAGGTGTATAGGGCCTCCCGAATAGCAATTGCCACTCCACCCTGGGCTCGCTGACCACTGGTGTCGTCATGTCTAAAAAATTTAAAACCTTTTAAAACGGTCTTGTCTGTCAGCTTAAAATGCGTCTCTTGCAGGCATATGCAGACGGGGTTATAGTCTCTAATTGAAACAACCAGCTCCTCCTTGTGCCTATAAAAACCATTCATATTCCATTGTAGAATAAAATTCATGGTTTAAATTGTTAAAATAAATAAATAAATAGGTTAAAATCTGGAAATGTACGTATGTACACAGTGAGCGGAGGATCAACGTTTTAACCGCTGTTTCCTCTGCTTTATCCTGGCCTGGAACACTTCTGTGTCCGAGACACAGAGGTCTTCTTCCATGGCATCATATTGTGCATCTTTAGAGGATGTGGGTGGGGGTGTTTTATCCCGCTTATTCCCAGCATCCCCAGAAGTAGATTTTGGGTTTTCCTTAGGGGAAACCGCCTTAGGATGACTTTTCCTGTCTGTGACTTTATTAATTTGCTTTTCTGTTTTTTTTTGTTCTCGTGTGGGCATCTTCGTGCTCTCAATGCGAAAATCATTATAAGTCTGAGTAGAGATGGTACATGTAGTTTTTTTAGTGGTGGTTGCGACTATTTGCGAATACGATTTTGAAAATGTTGGGGCCATCTGTGACCGGTATTTCATTCGTGCCTCGGAGTAGGGGATTCTTTCCAGGGTCTTTATTTCCATTATCCTCCTTTCATCTTTCATGACGGGACAATCTCGGGAGTACGATGGATGCGTGCCCTCGCAGTTGACGCAGTAAGGCTCCGATGAACATTTCTCACCGTCATGCTTGTCCTTGCCACAGCGCGGGCAGGTGTTCTTGCCCTCACATCGCGGTGCGATGTGGCCGAATTTTTGGCATTGAAAGCAACGCATCGGGTTGGGAAAGAAAGGTCTCACAGGTACCGATTCATAGCCTAGGTAGACTTTGCTCGGGATTTTATCCAAACCGAACGTGAGGATTACCGAGGTAGTATTAATCACTTCACCGTTACGCTTCGTTGTAAGTCGTCGACAATCAATGACACCCTGGGAAGCCATCTCCTTCTTAATTTCGTCTGGTTCGACATATAGTAGGTCGTAGTGGCTTATCACACCCCTAGATGTATTTAGAGTACGGTGGATCTCGACATTGATTGGTATATCGTGCAACTTTTCTACTTTTAACAATTTTTCGGCTTGTACGTTATTGGCTGTTTCGATTAATAGGGAACCATCTCTAAGTTTCTTTACTGAGTTTGGCTCTCCTGGAATGATGGCTTGAAGTGCTTTTTTAATGAAGAAGGGAGAAACCTTTTTCAAATTTTCGCCGTCCTTGGAGCATTTCAATGACAGAAACCGTTTTGCTCTTTCGAATAACTGTTCTCCTCCGCCCGTGTCCGGGCGGGATCTCTTTGGTGGAGGAAGAATTTCAGACTCCATGCTACGTTATATTTCATCCCCTGGGCTCCCCACCCACCACGGAGCCACACATTCGGGACGCCACACCGAGATTCGGTGTGGTCGCCAGGGCTACCCAAGGGACATAGGAACCTTCGAAAGGGGGTCTCTTTCGGGTTAGAACCTCCAGCGCGGGGGCCCTCCGAACCCACACGCCTTCAGCCGCCCTACGGAGACCCCCATATCTCCAGCACTAACCCGTCCTGGCGTACGCTCGGAAGGAGCCGCCAAGCTCCCCAGCCGCCAGGAGCCGATTGACCGAGCTGGGCTCTTCTCGGCCGCCCGTTTTGCGGGGAATCCAGGGCCGAAGTGGGGTGTTGAACTCCGGCCCATACCGGGTATCCGACGCCCAGCTGGGTGCCGGAGAGCTCACCCACCAGGATCCCCTTCTCCCCCACGTACGGGTCTCCACGCACGGCAAACACGTGGGTGATTCTGGACGCCAGATCTTACGGCTACTCAGAGCAGCAGAGTCACATGCTGTCTGGACACTATCCAAGCGAGCGACGGGGTTTTTTAACGAGCTTTTCTCCTCGGTGGGCTCGGGTCCGTGGGGGCGCGGCTCCCCAAAGGAAGAGATAACTCTCCTCCCCCCGTGCGGGGGGTTGTCAATGATTTAGGTTTATTGTGGAGGACAAAGCTGACCTGTGGGAATGGTACCTGCCAAGGTGGGTTGTCCGAATTCCCAATGGGGTAAACTTCTTGGAGTATAAACTCACTGTCAAAGATAAAATTATTAAATGTAATACTCAAAGATAAAATTATTAAATGTAATATCCACGGAAAAACGAAATCCGCTTCGATTCGACCATTCGCCAAGTCTATTAAAAGTCAGCTGGATGACTCGTGCGGCACTGGCAAGTGTGGACGAAAATGGCCAAGTCGTCCACGAATAGGGAGCCCATCACTGGTTTTCTGACGCACTCTGTGACGTCATTTATCGCAATAGCAAAGAGCGTGACGCCAAGTACAGAGCCTTGTGGAACCCCACTATTTTGTGTGTAAAAACCGGATGATTACATAGTCTCACTCTAAAAACACGGTTTGAAAAAAAACTTTTTGATAAAAACTGGAAGATTTCCTCTTAAGTCCCACTCGTGGGGTAAAGTTGTCGCTTGCCAAAAAAAAGAGGTCGCGGGTTCGAGTCCCGCCTGGGTAGGTTCCCCCTATCCAGGGCATGGTTGTTCGTGAACGCGTATTTGTATTTAAAAAATTGCTGAAAAGCCCCGATTTAAATGCCAAATTGGTATGAAAATAAATAAATAGCTAAGCCTAGCGCGTCGCCCCCCGAGGCTCTTAACCAAATTCGTTTCACATCTGTGTAACGCTTCCTGCACTCTCGAGGCATTTTTTGACGAATCACATAGCTTTCATGTTGAATAAAAACTTTTGGGTTAAGTCGCTGCGTCAGTTCTTGGGTGGCCCCAACGTTTCTCGACCGATGCTGGTCGCTTTCATAAGGGATTCTGAAATAGCCCAAAAGTTTTTATTCAACTTGACGAGTACCCGCGAAAGTTTAAACGAAGAATCACGTAGCTTTCCTTTGTATTTCACTAAGTTCACGGATTAATTCTTTCCGCACATGATCCCATATGCTCGCTTCTTATTGAAGGTGACGCCGGACGAGTGAACTTTTCTTTTACTCTCTCGTCTGAAACTCTTCCCACAATATTTCTGGTATGGTATGTGGAGGAGGCGACCGACAGCTAAGGTAATTCGCGCCATGAGAGGAAGGTGGAGGGAAACCCGGCGTCGACATTACCCTACTTTTTAACGAAACACGCCAAAGCAGCAGCTTAACGTCCCATCCGACAAAATGAGTGCTACACTTAAAGTGCCCTCCACAAGACACTCAAGCCGGGATCGAGCATCCTGTGAAAATTCTTTGCCACCGTCGGGATTTCAACCCGTTTCGACAGGGCGGGAAGCCAGCAATCTGTTCACCACGACAACCCGATTCCCAAATATTTCATTTGGGCGTTTTTATGAACTTATAAAAGGAGCGATGGTCTGATAGAGTGCATGTTTTTTTCTGTTTGCAGATGCCGAACACGGGTGCGGTTGCGACGCTCACAAGTGGCGGCATCGGAAGCACCAGAATCACCGTTCACCTCGAGTCCTCATTTACCAAGGGACTTTCCTTCTCCATCAAACTCATGGGTCAAAGATGATGGAATGGGCGTTTAAAACACTCACTCGCTACTTACAACTGCTGACCGAGCAAAAAACTCTTTCGCCCACAATGTATGATCCGGTAATGCAATAAAATATTTATCTGACATCACGATGTTATCCACTTATTTTGCTGTTTCGAAGTGCATTTACCCTTTCGAACTGATTTAATCAAGTAGTAGTAGCAGTATTTAAATTTAGGGTGCATCGACGGCTAGGTCATTTCGCACCACTACTGTGTAATTTATTTCCAAAACTTATGTAGAAAGAGAGCCACTGCATATGGTGTCTTCGTACAAAGAGTGATCATAATTAGAGTTTATTAAAAATATTTATTTCTTTAAGGAACTGAAATGTATAATTTAAGTTAGTATGGTGGTCTCCTAAAAGGGCTTCTAGGTCTCCCCCTAGATAAATCCGTCTTCCCACGTCGCGGTACTTAACGCAATCTATCAGTGTCTAATATTTAATGGGCACCTACAATCATCACATTGGGGAGGTTCTTTCTCTTCAGTAAAGAGATACGCATTGGTCAAAGGGCTGTGCCCTATCCTCAACGGTGTGAGTACTACCTCCTCTCTCCGATTGCTATGGGAATGATTTAATCAATTTCCGACCACCGTAGCCATATGGCTACATCGTACACGGGAAAAAAAGTTTAGGTAGAACTATCGAATTCTGATGAAATAAATCAAACTTTTCGGTTCATATGGCACATCGAAAAATTCAGTAACAATTACCAAACCAGTTTGATAAATTCTATCAAACTGGTTTGGTAATTCGAAAAAGGCTATTCGGGCTTCCAGCCGGATGGATTCCCTCCATTCTGCCGACGTTTCAAACACGAGTCGCGGTTTTATCATCATCAATCATCCGCCATTTTCTCAAACTCGGGAAACAAAATTCTTCCCCCGCAGTATATTCTTCCAAAAGTTCTAAGTAGGCTACCTAGACAGTGCAAAATTGATAGCATTTTCTCATGCATTCACTGGATGTGATACTGTTCAGATTTTTATAATAAAGATAAAAAAAGATTTTTTCGTCTCATAGAAAAAAGACCTGACGTGAGAGAACAAGCAGAAATTTTTCATAGCAGTACTGCTGAACCTGCAGAAATTTTAAAATCCGGCATGTACTGTGCAATAGGATTACACCCATGTCTCGTATAGCGCAATTTCGATTAGCGCAATTTCGATATAGCGCAAATTCGCGGGGAAACATTGCAACGCAGTGTAGCCTAATCAAAAATCTTAAACGCTCTCATGATAAAACGTGAACTTGCGCTAAGTACACACGAAATTTCTATCATTTTACGCATATTAATATTATTGCTTGCCTCAAATCTTTTTTGTTTATATATTAATCGAAATCCATTGCTGTGCAATGGCCAAAAGAATTACTCGTCATTGGGTCTAGATAGCCGGCCTACCGAAGTAATTTATCCCGTCTCCTTTACAGAATGATAATAAATAATTTAGATCGTTAATTATGCGAGGGGCTAGTGGAAATGATTTTTTTTTCAGCAATACGGTTTGAGACGTATTTTTTCCGTCATAGGTTATCGGGCGGTTGACTTCCAGGTAAAGGGTCTACGCTAAAGCCTTCAAGGTCATCGGTATTCACGGGGGAGAAATGGAGCGGTGGCCGAGTTGCGCATGAATAGCATCAACACATAAAAGGGTCCGCTATAGTGTCTCAAACACAATGGCTTCGTTCCCTCCCCGCAGTCGTAGGCCTTGTGCGTCTCAGGAATACAGTTCAGCAGTGGAAGGTGATGTAGATAGAGCCATACAGAGTAAAAACCAAGAGAATATGGCAAAAAATAGGAATGCGTGTAGAAAAATCAAGAATTTATCAAGAAAAACTATAAACCTAGAAGAGGAATGGAAAGAGGTCAATTGCTCTGAAACTGGAGAGCGTCAAAGCGATATTGCGCGGAAGTTTAAACGCACGATGCCTTATTCTGAATAAAGACGAAGTTAAAACATCAGTGACCTCAGCCGCACCAACTTCAACCATGCGGTCTACACACACGGAAAGTTCATAGTGAATCAGTACAAAAAGACGAGAGTGGTAATCGCTCCGAGACATTTAGTGAAAACTCCGGTTGGTTCCAGAATTTAAACGGCAAGCAGGTATTTTCAGTGCGGCGATATCAGGTGAATCTGCAAGTGTTGATAGCGCAGTCACCGCAACATTTTCTGATGAACTACAAGCTGTAATTGAAAGTGGCTCCTTTCCCCCTCAACCAGTTTTTAGTGTTGACGAGACGATATTGTTTTGGAAAAGAATGCAATCTCGTTCATTCATTTTCAGGGAAGGAAAACCTGGGTCAGGTTTCAAGGTATTTAAAGACTGTTTCACGTAGCTGCCAATGACTCGGAGGACTTCAAATTAAAATGATTTATCATTCATAAACTCCGCTAGCTACGAAATGGCATTCAAAGTAGCATTTTCCTGTCATTTCGATGAGCGACAAAAGGGCCTGGGTGACGCAATAGTTGTTTTTAAGACTAGTTTGAAAACTCGTCAACTGCTGGCAACGCATTACGATCCCCTGAGATGTTAGCCCACCCGCACGACAGGAGGGAATTTCAAAAGCACGTAAGAATTTTTTTTTAACGTGAATAAAAGTCTTCGAATGCGTGCATACTATCTTTAAAGATGTTTTTAACTATAAAAATTTATATAAATAATGTTTTATAAGGCTTTTTATGGGAATATAGATGTTTTAGAGGAAATTCAATACCCAAGACCTATGCTACCAGGAACGCATCCCTATCTTCCCAATGTTAAAATGCTCTCGTATAACGCAAATTCGTATAGCGCAAAGACCCCAAGGAACGCATCCCTTGCGCTATACGAGACATGGGTGTATACGGAGCTGCAGTTTCACACAGAACACTTGCAGCTCAAATTTAAAAAAAAAATAAAGACTTAAAAACTTTTCTGGAGCCAATGCGCTATGAGTATTTCATTAAGGGTACAAAGAAAAGCAGTGCCGTTTAACTGTCATCTCTTCTGCCCACCGTTGATGCCTTAGACGAACACACAAAGAGAACATATTACCAAATTCAGCAGTGGCTTGGAAATAAAAGCATTCAGCCGACAGACAATTGGGGATGGTTCGTAAGGGAAGGTTCATAGCACCTTGTTAAAATGAATAAAACGCCAGCTCATAGAGAACTTCGAAATATGATTTTTTGTAATTGTAAAAACAAGTGTGGCGTTTCATAAGGCTGCAGAAAAGTTGAACTATATTGCAATTCAACTTGTTCTGGGTGCACTGGTGTGAATTTCAACAATAGGGAACCTGTATTAGAAATAGACAAGGATGACGTCGACCACGACGATGATTATGTGAATTAAAATGATTCAAAAAATCACTTTTGTCGCTGTGTGTAAATATTCAGAGTCTTTTTGAGTGAATGAATGTGAAATGAACTGTGATTTGACTTTTTTCCTATTTATGCCAATTATAGTAGTTAATAAGCAATGCAAGTATGTTACATGGGGTGTTTTTTAAAGGTTGTCCAATTTTCATAATTAAATTGTACATATTTCAAGCAACAACATTCTTAAATCAACACCATGTGATAAATGATTCATATTTTTCGGGTTCGAGCAAGAACATGAACTGGACGTTGCCTGCTGCTCAGTTTTTCAAATTTCTACGCAGATTCAAAAACTCGAGTGCCTTGCTCATGCGGAAAATATTACATCGGCGAGACTTGCAGATCGATGAAAATCCGATTGCAAATACATCGAAGGGCTAATGAAAACAAACAGCACTAACTCTCAGCCATATCTGAGCATGCTTGAAGTGAACCTGGACACAACATGCTCTTTGAAGACGCCAAAACAATAGCAATAAAAATATATACTTCCCTCAACTTATCAGAGAAGCTATTGAGATAGCAAAAAACGCCGGCGAATTTTAACATTGATCAAGGCTACCACCTGCATAACGCATGGAAAAGGATTCTCCAACCACCAACCAATGTGAGACCAGCAATAAGAGATGGACAACCACCGACCAATGAGAAAGCAGCAGCTTGTCAATCCTTAAGTTATTTCAAACCTAAAACGCTCCTTTCATCTCAATAATTTTAAAATTAATCTCAGAGCAAATTACGCAGAAAATCTTAGCTCTAATTTAAATTCACTAAAATAAAATAATAACTGTACAAATTTCTATATTTGAGGAATGAAGATTCACCAATATTAAACCTGAACTTAAACTTGATAATCATTTTAGTAAATTTTGAGATCTGGTGATTTAAATGCATTTTACGATTTCAATTATTTCCTTACTCTTGCCTTTCACATGTAAAACTCGAAATTGTCATTCAGGCATTTCGAAACAAAGTAAACTCATTATTCTATTGAAACATCGCATGTTTTCACTTTCACCTTGCAATTAATTATTAATAATTAATACTTATAATTTAATTTTGACTGATATTGTTCCTTTCTGCTCGTAAGGCACATTGAAACCTTGTCTTCCTTAAATCTTTCTTCTTGAAATACGCAAGAACATCCGTCAAATGTAAACAACTCGCCGAAAATTTAATTTATGTTTTGACGACAGACGAATGTAGATATAAATATGTAAATATTGATTAAAATAACGAAGAAACTCTCTCATACGACGTATTGCAACTTCTTTATTACTCAGTTATGCGTCCATTCATATCGCTGGTTTTTTAGTACATGGCAAACAAGGCATCAATACTTAGTACTATATACAGATATTCCGCGAATTGTCCCTTACAATCAAGTTACAGGACCTTTAATACTTAGTAACCTCACCCCATGAAAGCGTGCCTCGCCTAAAGGTATCAGTGTATAATAAATGGCAGACAAGACATCACTACCTAGTACTATATACAGATATTCCGCGAATTGTCCCTAATACTCGAGTTACAGGACCTACAATACTTAGTAATTTCACAGAAGGAGTTTTCGTATTTTCCCCTCGACCCTTTTCCCTTCCCCACCTTCGGTAATAATATCGTCGTCCCAGCACGTCCGGAAGTGATCGGGAATAGGGTTGTTCGCCAATTTTTTTTACTGTCTTAAATGAAAGTACACACTGAGGGGATACCGGCGGCAGTTTCAGCGCTTTTCTATTCAAAAAATTAACCCTAAAAAGGATAAGCGAAAAGTGTGTAATCCGAGGGCCGGCTCAAACGCTCCGAAAGCGCACGATGGTTGCCGAAGGCATGCTGACGTCACACACAGCGAACTTCTTGCGGAACCCGTCAACCCCGTCGAAAAACCTGTGATCCTGCGTCAGAGAAGAAACAACGAGGGTGAAAATGGAGGAAATTAGGAAGAAGGCATATATATTGCTTTCTACAGCTTTGTAAATCTACCACAGTAAGAAATCTGGGAAAACGTTTTATTGCTGTGCCTCTTAATTCTCGTGTGCGAAGGAAATGGTTCACTGCAGAAATGCGAGATGACCAAAAAATCAACGGCAAGACATCTCATTATTGCTGTGAAGATTATTTTAATGTTAGTGTTAAATTTATACTAAATGACAAAGTCAATTAACGTGATTTATTGTTTTACTTGCGGTCTTCCAAAATAAGTCGAACGGACGAAAACAATTTTAATTTAAGTTATTTGAAGGGAAATAATTTACAAACCATTAAGAACAATGTTTATGCTACTATTCAATGATCACCTAAGTTAATTGATGCTAACTTATTCTTAGATTTAATGCACCAGAGATTGCCATACGGTAACCAAACATGTTGATTATTGATGAAATATTCTCGATCACATTCTCAGCCGAGAGTGTTGGAGTTGGTGAAAACAATAATATTAATGAAGCTACCCCAGACTTAATAATGAAGCTACCCCAATGGGTACTTAGGAATACCTAATGATCCAATGTACGTCATTGATTTGCCCTCTAGAATATTTAAGATTGCCACCAGAGACATTTTCATGACCATCATCAAAATTAAATTAAATGACAACTTGGAGAGATTAGGAGACCAATTACAAATCAGTAAGACAAGAGTTTCTTCTACTATCTACACAACTTTACCTCTTATTTCACAGTGCTTAAAAAATTCAATATTTTTTCCGAAGCATAACAAATTTTTGATCTACCTTTGTCTTTTCAAGCCAATTCAACAATGTACAGTATATAATTGAATGTTCTGAAATTCAAATTCGAAAGCCCTCTGATCCGATAAATCAAGCTTTGACATGGAGAGAGTATAAAAAATGTAATGCCATCAAGTATTTAGTACCTTGTGAACCAAATGAATTTGTAAATTTTGTTTCCTCTGGGTATGGCGGAAGAATAAGTGACAAATTTCTTTTCTGTGGTTTCTTCAGATTTTGTGCTCAGGACAAACTATTCCTTTCCTAGTGTACATATTATTCTCGTTTAAGTTGGATAGAGCAAACTACTGAATCGCCGTATTTTTTCTGGCAGCGCTGAAATAGTTTTCAACCCTTAGACCTATAGCACACACCGATTTTGGACGGCCGTCCACATTCCGATAGAGAACAATGTAAGGGCATGGGAGCTTGTGCCCAGTTTACACAACGATCGTCGCGACGTTGATCCCTACGCGCGTAAACTCAAAACGTCGTGTAAACGCGAAGAGTTACCATCGTAGGGCTTAGTACCTAACACAGCCGAACTTACGATGGTTAGCGCTAGTGTGCCAAGAAAAAAGAGTAAGGAAATGAAAATCGATCGCAAAACGTCTTTCGATTTTTATCCAGCCTTCCCGCCTTTTGAAGGTAGAGCAAAAAGAAAAAGAAATGGAGGGAGATAAAGGGAAAAATTTTTCTGACGAGGAGGTGGAGGTTCTACTCGCTCTCTTCTCGGGTAACGATATACAGAGAAGGTAAATTTATTGTACAATATTTGTGGGTATTTAGTGATTTTATTTTTCCTAAATAAGTAATTTTAATCGCTACTTACGACAAATTGTGTTGAGCACATGGTGTCGATTTCTGAAATACTAATTTGAAGTATGGTGCTTGCATGTAGAATGCTGTGATGGTTGTATGGAAAATCATTTACCACTTGTACAAAGTGGATAAAATTTCTCAATTCATGTTAACGTCTTAGGGCATCAAACCGTAAAATGCTGAGTGCCTCATTGATATTCTGAATTGATTACGTGTTCATAACGTAGGGATTCATACGTAAAAGGTTACTGTGTGATCTACCCTTCGTTAAGTGTCTTGATGAAAAGCAAAGCGTAGCAATGTGTTTATCTTTCGTGTTCTAATTAAACGCTGAAGTGTATGTTCTTACGCTCTCCAGGGGATGTGCCTACGTGAATTATGTGTATCCTGAAACTAATTACGGTCCTACACTCAACTATCATGGGTTTCATCTTCTTCCTTGTTCCTCTTCCTATATTTTCGGTGTCATTGTTATGACTTCTTAGTTGCTGCATAGGCTTTGAAGTTTCTTTCCTTCCTAACTAGTATTGGAGCAGAAATTTTCATTCTTATGAAATGATTTAAATTAAGTTTTTCTCGTCTCGGAAAACTTCTAATCAGAATATCCTATTGAGACCAAAATGTTCTGGGGCCCTTGCCTTGCTTATGTTAATGGCTCATCTATTGTAATGCTGAATTTCCATAACTTTGTGGATGAGGGTGGGCAATAATAATGTTACATTTTCCCTCTTCTCCTAAGAAATACTATTTTAAGTCAGTTGTTGCAAAGTAGTTGATCACCACTTTTACTTTGAATAGGTTGCAGAGCAATCAGAGGAGCCACGCGGGAGTGTGGGTGGAGCTGGCGGAGCGGCTGTCAACCATAGGATACCCTAGGTCTGCCAGCCAGATTAAAGATAAGGTTAATAACCTGAGGCAGAGGTACCTAGGGTTGAAGCGGGGGATGAGGTCAGGGGACTCTCCGCCGGAGTGGGTGCATTGGCATGCACTCCATAAGCTTTATGCCACTGCTCCGGCGGGGACTCCTGAGGCAAGGATGGACTCCCTAATATCATCGTAAGTACTAACTCATAGAATGTAACATGTGCTTCAATAACGCAATTACCTCAATGTTGCTTAGAGATATCACTCCAGTGGTAGCTTTTCATTCCTTTTAAACAATAGCCTCAATGGGATGGGAAATATGTAATGTGAATAAGTTTCTTGCTGTGAGCTAAGGCATAATTGAAAGATGCAAATCATCTAACTAATGTAAGTGAATGCTTGTTTGAATGAGTGTAACCTGGCATTGCACAGAATCACCATAACTTGGTAACCCATTCGCTGTTTAGTTTCTTAAGGACCATAGGGAATGGAGTCCTCAATCCGTTCCCTGTGTTTTTCCATTTGATATCATAGAAGTTCTAAATTACTGGCACGATTCATATTCCATTGTTTGACAAGTAATACTTCCTTAATATTGTGTTGCAGACAAGTGCTCTCGGGTGATGATGGGGGTCCATCCACCTCAGCTGGCCCATCCACCTCAGCCGCTCCAGCCACTCCATTAATATCACGGAGGAAGAGGAGGAGTGAAGCGGACATCATAACGTACCTAAGGTCTTCGCATGAAGAGTATATGGGGATGCTGAGGAGCCAGGAGGAAAGGGAGGAGAGGGCCCTGGACTACCTGAGAATGCTCGTGGAGTCGGTGGTGAGGGGACCTCCCTCCAACTACCCTCTCCCATTGTGCCATCCTAATACCAACATCTCCCCTCCTTATCCGAGCCCCCCAATTTCCATACCTTCTCCTAGCCCCCCATTCCCATACCAACCCCGAGCCCCCCCATGACCATACCAACCCCGAGCCCCCCCATGACCATACCAACCCCCAGCCCTCCCATACCCATAACAACTCCCAGCCGCTCTATTCCCATACCAACCCCCAGCCCTCCCATGCCCATAACAAACCCCAGACCCTCCATTCTCATACCCACCCCCAGCCGCACAGTGTCTGTAACAGCCGCCAGCCCCACCATCTCTCCAACAACCACCAGCCTCACCATCTCTCCAACAACCGCCAGTCTATCTACAGTTGCATCTTTATCATCTATTTGTGGCATTAGGAAAATTGTTGTGTTACGTCCAAAAAATCTTGAATAAAATTTGAAAAACAGAATTTTATTGTGTCTCAGTTGCTTTTCAACCCATTCCTCCCCAGCAGTGCTAGTTTTCCTTCTCATAATTCGATGAGAATATGTAATTCATATCTTTTGCTTGTGTAGCAGTAGTAGTAGTAGTATTTGGATTTAGGGTGCGTCGACGGCAAGGTCATTTTGCACCACTACTGTGCTATTTAATTACAAAAGTTATTTATAAAGTAATCTACTGCATCTGATGTCTTCGTTGAAAGTGTACATAATTAGACTTTATTAAAAATGTTTATTTCTCTGAGAAACCGAAATGTACAGATTAAGTTGGTAGGGTGGTTTCCTAAAAGGGTTTTTAGGTCTCCCCCTAGATTATTTCGTCTTCGCGCTTCGCGGTACTTAACACAATCTAGCATGATGTGTCTAATACTTAATGGACATTTACAATCCCCACATTGGGGAGGTTCCTTCTCTTCAGTAAAGAGATACGCATGGGTCAGGGGGCTGTGCCCTATCCTCAATCGTGTAAGTACTACTTCCTCTCTCCGATTACTACGAGCTGAGGAGGGCCACGCTGCTACCATGTCCTTGATGCCACGGAGCTTGTTATTATTTAGAATCCTCCATGACTCCCTCCATTTTCCAAATACCACGTTTCTTAGAGATGCTCGTAAGTCCTCGTGGGGAACCAGCGTTGAGACAAGAACTTCGTTATTCAGAGCTTCCTTGGCCATAGCGTCTGCTATCTCATTCCCGGCTATCCCCTCATGTCCCGGTACCCACAGAAAATGGATATTCAAACCCTTTCTCGAAAGGGTCAGCAGGAGAGAGTGTATTTCTTGCACGATCGGGTGCACGGGTGAGAAGCCAGAGATGGCTTGTAGCGAGCTCCTGGAGTCAGTGCATATGACAAAGGAGCCGCCGTGGTCACCTAGGGCTTCTAGAGCTGTCCTTATGGCATAAAGCTCCGCCGTGTACACACTGCACATCGGGTGAAGCTTTGCTCTGATGTTCCCGTGGATAGGGGAGAACACTGCACATGCACAAGCAGAGTTATCTTTCGAACCGTCAGTGTAAACGGGGGTAAGGTTGGGGTGATTCCATCGGAACATGGCAAACAAACGCTGGTACTCCGAGGGAGTTGTGGAAGACTTCGGTCGAGATCGTGAAAGAATATTCACCACCGGAGTGGGAGTGATCCAAGGGGGGTGTTCCGAGAATGAAACAGGATACACTTCAGGTAGCGTGAATTCGCATCCGCGAATAAAATCGTTAAAACGAACGCTTACTGGTCTGGTTGCTTTAGTCCTTCGGTTAAAAACATTAATAAAACGGGGTTTAAAAAGTAAACTATAACATGGGTGACTCGTCATTGCTAAAATTTTGGAAACGTAGCTACAAAGAAGCCAGGTCCTTCGGTAGCATAGAGGAGGCTCGCCTGCGTCGGTATATATACTGGGAATCGGGCTGGTCCTAAACGCCCCAGTGCATAGTCGCAGACCTGCGTTGTGCACTGAATTAAGTGCTTTCAAATACGTCTCGCGAGCGGACGCATACACGAATGAGCCGTAGTCTAATTTCGACCGCACCAGTGTGCGGTAAAGTAAAATTAAGGTGGTGCGGTCTGCTCCCCAAGATGCGTGGCTTAAAAACTTTAGAATGTTCAAAGACTTCAAACAGTTTACCTTGACAGAATTAATGTGCTCCTTCCAGTTGAGTTTGTGGTCGAGGGTCATCCCCAGAAAACGGACTGATTCCACAAATGGGAGGTTTCTACCACCTAGGTGTAACGTGGGATTTACATGGACGCCCCGAGTGCGAGAAAAGTGAACGCACTTTGTTTTCTCCAAAGAGAAAAGGAAGCCGTTATTTTGGGTCCATTTGTGAAGTTTATTGATGGTGAGTTGCGCCATACGCGATGCATTCACGACCCTAGATGATCTGCAGAAAATCGCGAGATCATCCACAAACAGTGACCCTAACACTGGCTCCTTGATGCAGTGAGCTATGTCGTTGATCGCAATAGCGAACAACGTCACGCTCAGAACGGAGCCTTGGGGAACTCCGTTGTCAAGAGGGTCAAAATTTGACAACAACTGTCCCGTCCTTACTTTAAAAACACGGTTGGTTAAAAAATTTTGTATAAAAATGGGCAAACAACCTCTAAAACCCCACTCGCGTAATACGCGTAGAATCTTACGTCGCCAGACCCGGTCGTAAGCCTTCTCTAAGTCGAAAAATACACCGACAACGTGTTGGCGGAGAAGGAAGGCTTCTTGGATGAAATTTTCAATTCTAACCAAGTGGTCCATTGTGGAACGGTTCCGTCTGAATCCGCATTGTATCCTAGAGAGGAGTTTTCGACGCTCCAGCCGCCAAATGAGACGTCGATTTACCATTCGCTCCATTAACTTGCACAGGCAGCTGGTGAGAGAAATCGGCCGGTAAGAATTCGGATCAGCTCGGTCTTTTCCATGTTTTGGGATGGGAACAATGACGGACTCCCGCCAGGACGGAGGAAAATCCCCATTGGCCCAGAGCTGATTAAAAGTTTCAAGGATTTCCAGCAACGCCGATTCCGATAGATTTCGGAGGAAGGCATTGTGGATCTCGTCGGGTCCTGGGGACGTGTCGTGGGAGTCATGGATGGCAGATTTCAGCTCCCAAATGGTAAATGGCATATTGTAGTCTGCCGTTGTTTTAGGCTCCATAAAGGATATAGGGACGTTCTCGAGCCTTTTCTTGAGGATCGCAAAAGAAGGTTCATAGCATTCGTCGCTGCTCACTTTGGCGAGTAATTGGGCGAATACGTTCCCTATCGCAGCTGGAGAAGTGATAACCTTTCCTTCGACTTCTAGGAAGGATATACCTAGATGCTGGCTGCTACCCGATATGCTCCTCACCTTACGCCATACCTGTGCAAGTGGAGTCCTGTGGTTGACACCGGAGACAAAATTCATCCAAGAAATCCTCTTTGCGTCCTTTATTACCTGACGCGCTTTCGCTCTTAGTCGCCGAAAAGCGGAGAGATTATTTGCTGTAGGATACTTGTTGAAAATTCGGAGAGCTTTCTTACGTTTTTTAATGGCTTCTGCGCAGGTTTCATTCCACCATGGCACCGCATTTCTTGGAAGGATGCTTCGAGATCGTGGTATGCTAATTTCGGCGGCTTGAATGATGCTGGATGTCAAAAGATTTACGTTTGTTACACAGTCGTTGTTTTTATCCCACACGTAGTTAAAATTTGAGTTAAAAAGATGCCAATCAGCTTTCCGGACAATCCAACAGCCTGGTCTAATAAAATCGGGGTTTAAATTTTGCTCCCTTTTGATTAAAAGGGGAAAGTGATCGCTCCCACTAAGATCCTTATGCACAGAGAGTTTGAGTTTATTGACCAAACTAGTCGATAAAATACTCAAGTCAATGGAGGAAGAATCGCCGCTATAAGAGTTAAAACGGGTTTTCTCGCCGTTATTGAGCAAAATTAGGTTAAAATCACTAATAAAACTTGATAAAATACGTCCCCTACGGTTGCACTGTTCCGGGGTGCTTCCCCATAGACGATCGTGAGCGTTGAAATCTCCGAGTAAAATAAAAGGCTGAGGTAGCTGGTGAACAAGGGATTCTAGATTAAAACGGGTGACGGGTGCACCCTCCGGCAGGTAAACGTTGCACACCGTTATCGCCTCGGGAGCGTGCACCGTCACCGCTACCGCTTGGAACGGTGTGTTAAGATTTATTCGGGAGGTGTAAAGAGCCTCCCGGACAAAAACCGAAACTCCACCATGGGCTCGTTGGCCGCTGGTATCGTCCAGTCTAAAAGTGTTAAAATGTTTTAAATATCCCTTGTCTGTATCTTTAAAACGCGTTTCCTGCAAACATATACAGGAAGGGTTAAAATCTCTTATTAAAATTTCAAGTTCCTCCTTATGCTTATAAAAACCGTTGCAGTTCCATTGCACGATAAAAGCCATGATTAAAATATAAAAGAGGTTTAAAACTAAAAGGAGCAGTTGAGTCACGAAGGGCGCTTGAGGCGCTTGACGTGACTCCTCTTCCCTTTGCTCTCAATTTTTAAAATATCCGTATCGGATAGGTATTCCAATTCCATTAAATTGGTTTGGCTCTTTGGAGCCTTATCAGAGGGGCCGGGGGACTGAGAGTTCCCGCGTTTCGTTTGTGTAGCCCCGGCGTTGTTTTTGTTGGGTTTCTTATTTGGGGATTTCGTTCCCACGACTTTATCCTTGTTTGCCGGATCTGTGGCCTTAGCCGGCGCGGCCGATTTTTGTTCTCCAGCCTTCTTGTTCAAATTTTCTTCCGTCTGAGTCGAGATGGTGATTTTGGCGATAGGAGCGGAAGCTATTTGGGCGAAAGATCTGGAAAAAGTAGGAGCTACTTGAGCTCTGTACTTTTTCCTCGCCTCAAAGTACGGGATCTTTTCTACCGTCTTGATCTCCATTATTTTCCGCTCTTCTATCAGCTTCGGGCATTTGCGGGAGTACACGGGATGAGCACCCTCGCAGTTGACGCAACGCTGGTCACCATTGCACTCACCCTCATGCTTGTCCAGGCCGCATCGTGGGCAGGTGGCTTTGCCTTGGCACCTCGTGGCCATATGACCGAACTGCTGGCACTGGAAACATCTCAGGGGTGCCGGTATGAATGGTCGCACTGGGACCGATTCGTATCCGATAAACACTCTGTCAGGGAGTTTGTCACGCGCGAACGTGAGTACGACTGATGTCGAGTCGATTTTCTCTCCGTTGCGCCTTGTAGTGAGTCGACGAGCATCAGAGACTCCTTGGGAGGCCATCTCACGTTTGATCTCGTCGATCTCAACGTACAGCAGATCAAAGTGGCTTTTAACTCCCCGACAGGTGTTTAGGGTGGAGTGCACCTCGACCCTGACGGGAATATCATGCAGCTTATTAACCTTAAGTAACTTTTCGCTCTGGGCTTCATTTTCAGTTTCAATGAGCAGTGTGCCATCGCGAAGCTTTTTAGCTGATTTCAGCTCCCCGGGAACCAAACCCGACAAAACTTTACGAATAAGGAAGAAGGACACCTTTTTCAGGTTCTCCCCTTCCTTCTGGCACCTCATTACTAGGTAGCGCTGACTAGCGCCGTTAACTTTAACTCTCCCGTCGTCTGGACGGGATCTTTTTGTTGGAGGTAGAGTTTCTTCAGCCATCCAAGTATATAGAATTCATCCCCTGGGCTCCCCACCCACCACGGAGCCACACATTTGGGACGCCACCCGCAAGCCGGAATGGACGTCAGGGCTACCCAAGGGATATAGGAACCTTTGACAGGGGATCCCTTTCGGGTTAGAACCTCCAGCGCAGGGGCCCTCCGAACCCACACGCCTTCGGCCGCCCTACGGAGACCCCCATATCTCCAGCACTAACCCGTCCTGGCGTACGCTCGGAAGGAGCTGCCAAGCTCCCCAGCCGCCAGGAGCCGATTGACCGAGCTGGGCTCTTCTCGGCCGCCCGTTTTCGGGGAATCCAGGGCCGAAGTGGGGTGTTGAACTCCGGCCCATACCGGGTTTCCGACGCCCAGCTGGGTGCCGGAGAACTCACCCACCAGGATCCCCTTCTCCCCCTTGTACGGGTCTCCACGCACGGCAAACACGTGGGTGATTCTGGACGCCAGATGTTACGGCTACTCAGAACAGCAGAGTCACATGCTGTCTGGACACTCTCCGAGCGAGCGACGGGGTTTTTTAACGAGCTTGTCTCCTCGGTGGGCTCGGGTCCGTGGGGGCGCGGCTCCCCAAAGGAAGAGATTACTCTCTTCCCCCCGTGCGGGGGCTTGTGTAGCTCAGCGGTTCGTGAGGCATTATGATTTTTTATTGAAGGTGTTTCATTAGGTTTGTTTCTGCTATAACAATTTCCTAAGGTAAGAGTGATCTATTTACCACAGTTGACAGGCCTCCTAAAAGCGAGTGAGTATGTAAGGGTTAGGAAATGGTAAGGATGGTCCATTCCCACAGCGGGGTTTGCGAGTGAGGGGAAAGGCCCATGAGGGATCACATTATTGCAGTACTATTGTAACCGGTGCCTTCTGCCCGCTTACATTGTGACGCATGAGACGGGAGTGCGAGGTAAAGGAAGGCCGTTTTTTTCTTTAGATATGTGTAGTAGTAGTAGTAGTAGAATTGAGATAAAGGGTGCGTCGACGGCAAAGTCATTTTGCACCACTACTCAATCGTTTGATTCAACACTCATTATAAATGGATATTTACTACGCAATTTTTAACATGAAATAGAAGGAAGCTTTTAAATTTTGTTGAAAAGACCTATTTCCTTGAGAAACAAAATTGTACTACTTAGATTGGTGGGGTGGTCTCCTAGAATAGATTCTAGGTCCCCATCCAGATAGAACCGTGTCCGCGCATCACGGTATTTGTCGCACTCTGTCAAGATATGTCGGATGCTTAAAGGGCACCTACACTCGTCACATTGAGGAGCTTGCTTCTCTTCGGTAAAAAGAAAGGCATGAGTCAGAGGGCAGTGCCCTATCCTCAAACGAGTGATAACTACTTCCTCCCTTCGATTGATCCTGGTAGAGGAAGGCCAAGCTGACGTTGTATGTTTGATGCTTCGCAGTTTATTGTTATTCAAAGTCCTCCACGACTCCCTCCACTGTTCAAGTACAACATTTTTTAGTGACCCTCTTAGGTCTTCGTACGGAACTAGCGTTGATTTAATCTCTTCGTTAGTAAGAGCTTCCTTGGCCAACAAATCTGCTTTTTCGTTTCCACGTATCCCCGCATGTCCCGGAACCCAAAGAAAGCAAACACTTATTCCCTTGTTCATGAGAGTCAGCAGCGTGGCATGAATGTGTTGAACAACTGGATGCATGGGTAAGAAGCCAGAAATGGATTGTAAGGAGCTAAGGGAGTCGGTGCATATGACAAACGAGCCATTTTCGTCACTCAAGGCTTCCAAAGCCATTTTAATTGCGAAGAGTTCCGCCGTATAAATGCTGCACAGCGGATGCAGCTTCGCCTTAATGGCTCCATGTAGAGAGAACGCTGCACATGCACAGGCAGAGTTACATTTCGATCCGTCCGTGTAAATGGGGATTAAATTGGAGTGGTTCCACCGAAACTTAAAATACTCACGTTGGTATTCCAAGGGAGTAGTGGAGGATTTTGGCCGAGATAGTAAAGACATATTAACTGTAGGAGTGGGAGTCAACCAAGGTGCGTAAGTTGAGTACGCAACAGGGTATACGTCTGGTAGTTTAAAATCACATCCGAGAATAAAATCATTAAAACGAATACTTACAGGTCTCGTTGCCCTAGACCTTCGATTAAAAACATTTAAAAGCCGAGGTTTAAAAAGTATGTCGTAGCATGGGTGACTCGTCATAGATAAAATTTTGGATACGTCACTGCAAAGCAGCCAAGTCCTACGGTAGTACAAGGGAGGTTCTCCTGCGTCAGAGTGGATGCTTGGAACTGGGCTGGTTCGAAAGGCCCCAGTGCAGAGTCGTAGCGCGGCGTTGTGCAAAGAATTTAACGCTCGTAGATACGATGGGCGGGCAGATGCATAAACAAAGGAGCCGTAGTCTATTCTAGACCGCACCAATGTGCGATATAGTAGGAGTAGGGTGGTACGGTCTGCTCCCCACGATATGTGATTCAAAAACTTTAAAATATTTATAGACTTAGAACAACTTGTCTTCAGATTATTGATGTGATCTCGCCAGTTGAGTCTTTGATCCAATGTTAGCCCCAGAAAACGGATTGACTCCACAAATGGGAGATTTCTTCCGCTAAGACGAAGTGTAGGAGGAAGGTGGACGCCTCTGACACGGTGGAAGTGAACGCATTTGGTTTTCTCAGTTGAAAATCTAAAACCGCTACTATGGGTCCATTGGTCTAATTTGTTTAACGTGAGTTGGATCAATCTCGATATGTTGGCCACTCTAGATGACCTGCAGAATATCGCCAGGTCAGCAACGAATAGAGTGACCATTATCGGCGTCTGGATGTATTTAACTTCGTCGTTGATCGCAATAGCGAAAAGCGTCACGCTCAAGACGGACCCCTGGGGGACTCCGTTGTCAAGAGGGTAGGGACGCGTTAGGAACTGCCCCGTCCTTACTTTAAAAATACGGTTTGTTAAAAATTTTTGAATAAAAGTTGGTAAGTTACCCCTAAAACCCCAATCATGCAGAGTGTGTAAGATTTTTCTGCGCCAAACCCGATCGTAGGCCTTCTCTATGTCGAAGAATACCCCAACCACGTGTTGGCGGAGGATGAAGGCTTCTTGGATATAATTTTCGATCCTCACCAAGTGGTCCACGGTGGAGCGTCCCCTTCTAAATCCACTTTGAATATTGCAGAGAAGGTTTCGGCGTTCCAACCGCCAAATGAGCCTCCGATTAACCATTCTCTCCATGAGCTTGCATAAGCAGCTGGTGAGTGAGATCGGACGGTAAGAATTTGGGTCAGTCCTATCTTTCCCATGCTTGGGTATGGGGATGATGACACTCTCCCGCCAGGATGAAGGAAAAGTGCCTGCCACCCATAGTTGATTATAGGTTCGCAGGACTTCCAGCAACGTGGATTCCGGGAGGTTACGAAGGAAGGCATTGTGGATTTCGTCTGGTCCTGGAGAGGTATCATGTGATTCATGGATGGCAGAACGCAACTCCCACATAGAAAACGGAACGTTGTAATCTGCCGTCATGCACGTCTCCTTAAAACAAATAGGGATGGCTTCTAGGCGCCGCTTGAAAGAGCGAAAAGATGGGTCGTAGCTTTCGTCGCTGCTTGTTTTGGTGAGTAGCTGGCCGAAGATGTCGCCGATGACAGGGAGTGAAGTTATGGTGGTTCCGTTGACTTTCAAGTAGGAGACCCCACATTGCTGACGGCTACCCGAAATTTGCTTCACTTTACGCCATACCTGATCTAGTGGTGTCCTAATATTAATACTAGAGACGTATTTCATCCAAGAGTTCTTCTTTGCCTCTTTCACAACTTGGCGGGCTTTCGCTCTTAGGCGTCGGAAAGCGGACAGGTTAATAGCCGTGGGATACTTGTTGAAAATTCTCAACGCTTTCTTACGAAGACCTCTTTCTTTCGTTCCACCATGGAGCGGCAGGCCTCGACGTAATGCCCCGAGACCGTGGAACACTTATGTCCGCCGCTGATGATAGCTGCCGTTTAGATATGTGTTCGTATGAATGCGTGAGTGAGTGCAAGAGGGTTTTTGAGTGTGTGTTATGAATCATTGAGTCCCCATTTGATGTTTTCCTATTTTCCTCCCCACAATGATGTGTAATGCTCTCCCCTTCCCCTCCTAAAGTGTGCAAATCGTACGATCAAGAAGAAGAAGAAGAACGTGGTTTCTCCCCCCCCCCCCCCGTGTCCTTGGTGAAGTGACCGTCCAGCCCAAAGTGCATCATCTTTTAGTAGTAGTATTTGGATTTAGGGTGCGTCGACGGCTAGGTCATTTTGCACCACTACTGTGTGATGTAATTACAAAAGTTATGTATAAAGTAATCTACTGCATCTGATGTCTTCGTTCAAAGTTTACATAATTAGACTTTATTAAAAATGTTTATTTATCTGAGAAACCGAAATGTACAGATTAAGTTGGTAGGGTGGTCTCCTAAAAGGGATTTAAGGTGTCCCCTTAGATTATTTCGTCTTCGCGCTTCGCGGTACTTAACACAATCTAGCATGATGTGTCTAATACTCAATGGACACTTACAATCCTCACATTGGGGAGGTTCCTTCTCTTCAGTAAAGAGACACGCATGGGTCAGGGGGCTGTGCCCTATCCTCAATCGTGTAAGTACTACTTCCTCTCTCCGATTGCTACGAGCTGAGGAGGGCCACGCTGCTACTATGTCCTTGATACCACGGAGCTTGTTATTATTTAGAATCCTCCACGACTCCCTCCATTTTTCAAATACTGCATTTCTTAGAGATGCTCTTAAGTCATCGTAGGGAACCATCGTTGAGACAAGATCTTCGTTATTCAGAGCTTCCTTGGCCATAACGTCTGCTATCTCATTCCCGGCTATCCCAATTTCATCAGTTGCTCGCTTATGCTCGTACGAGGCTGACGTGCCTAGCGAACGCTCCGTTGCACTTTCACTTTGGTTAACCCTCTCCCAACCCTGCTACCTGCCACCATGCCGAGGCCCGCCCCGAAGAAGGACCTAGACCGTGACCATGATGATGTGAAGTCCATGGTCGATGAGATAATGAAGACTATGTCTTCATTTAAAGAAGATTTAGAGAAGGCGAAGAAAGAGGAGACGCCAAGAAAGCAGGAAAGCCTGACTGCGTTGGAGCAGAGATTTGTAGCCTTCAAGACGTCGGTTGAAGGCGATTTGCGGCGTGTCACGGCAAAATTGGAAGAGTTGGAGAAGAAGTCTGATGAGTTCGACGATCGTCTTGACGCTCTCGAGCAGTACTCCAGAAGGAACTGCCTATTGATCCATGGAGTAAAGGAGAATGACCGGGAAGACTGCCTGAAGGTGGCTGAAGACTTCTTCTCAAGTAAGCTGCGGATAAAGGTCAACCCAATCCTTCTTGGGCGAGCACACAGGATTGGCCCACACCGTGCCTCAAACGATTCCTCGAGGCCCATCATTGTGAGATTCCTTTCATATCAGGAGAGAGATAAAGTGTGGAGAGTGAAGAGGAATCTCAAGGCGACTGGCTTCCTAATTACTGAGTCTCTCACCGCTGCCCGCAAGAAGATTCTTCAGGAAGCGAAGAACTGGGTGGGGACCCGTAATGTTTGGACCCAAGATGGAAAAATAGTCATCTTAAGAGATAACGGGTCGAGGGCCTTCCTGTCTTCAATGAGGGACCTTATAAGGGAAAGGGGAGGTTAAATTAAATCATCAACCGTTGACGGAGCTTTTCGCTTTGCTGTGAGAGTTGAGCAAAGAGGCAAGAGAAAGGTGAGTTCCAAGTCATCCCTGTTCCTGACGGCCTGCAGTCTCATCCCTGTTCCTGAGTGCCCAGTCATCCCTGTTCCTGACGACCTGTAGTCTCATCCCAGTTCCTGAGTGTCCAGACATCTCTGTTCCTGAGAATTCAATCATCCCTGTTCCCGTCGCATCGTTCTTCATCTCGAGCCACACCGCTGACCCGGCATCATCTTTCCATCGGAATATCCGCGTGCTCCCCCAGTGTTCGTGCCCCCAAGTGTTAATAAGTGTTTCCCTAAGCCTTGCCCTATCGAAGGGTTAATAGTGTTATCGAAGTGTGCGTTAGTGCTTAATAAGTGTCAAGTGTTTAAAAATCATTCCATTTTTTCTATAAGTGACCTTTAAGTGTGCGTGTGTTCCCAAGTGTTCTTTTTTTTCCATTGCATTTTCGATTTTCACCTTTTTCTTGTCTATTTTTCTATGCCAACATTTCTTTTGCCAGTGTACGGTCACATTACCAATGCAGAATTTGAATAAGTCCATCGGCGACACATTTCACACGCCCGCTCCCGTACTCGGTCAGATTTCGTTTCCAGCCTCTGCTGCGATAATAAGCATTCCCTCAACAACTACAATACCCACAATGCACCCTCGATTCCACAATACACCTCATGCAGCGCCCCGTTCCCAAAATATTCCACTCCCAAGCGTCTCAACATTAAACCCTCTAGCTGAACCTTTTGTCCCTTCCCTCACTCCAACCCCTGCGGTAACATTCCACAGCTCATGTACTCGGCGGAACTCCCCCCTACCACATGACTCACCTGAAATCCCTCTTGCCCAAGCACTTTTACCTGCACTTGTCCCAACCCTCGCGGACGCACAAACAACCAACCTAAATCCTAATGCACCTGAATTCATCCCTTCACGCATAATCCAAAAGCATTCTAATGGTTGCCAATTATCATCTAACACTTTTCATACATATTCCACGGGGCAGCTCTTAGAAAACAAAATGAAATGCTTTCCTCGTTCATTCAAAATGATACACTTAAATACACAAAGTTTGCCTGCGCATTTTGATGAGCTACGTTCACTTCTCTCTGACAACAATTTACACGTTATATCCATGGCTGAAACATGGTTGAAGCCCTCCATGCCTTCTAAAGCCGTTGAACTGCCGGATTATACTCTTTATCGCAATGATCGCGTTGGAAAAGGCGGCGGTGGTGTAGGAGTGTACGTACGTAACGACTTAAAATGTAAAGTACTTTCCACGAGTGAGTCCAACTATGACAGGCGGCCGGAATATCTTTTTGTTGAGATTAAAATAAATGTCACTAAGATTCTTATCGGCATTATCTACAGGCCACCTAAACTGGGTCATTTAGGCGACTTGGATTCGGTAATCTCTGAATATGCCACGGAATATGAACATATAATAATAGTTGGAGATTTTAATGCAAACTTTAATACAGAAGCGCACGACACAGTCTTTTTTAAGCGAATGTTCTCCGAAAACAATCTCAAAATCCTACCGTTAGGCCCAACTAATACTACGAAAACTTCGTCAACATGGATTGATCTTATGGCAACGGCAAAAAAAGAAAAGGTTATTGCGCACGGACAGCTTCCAGTTCCTGGTATCTCTTCTCACGACCTACTGTACCTTGCTTACTCAGTTAAAGCCAAAAAGTTTGAGCAAAAGCTTATAAGTCAACGAAACATCAAGGAAATAAACGACGATGAATTACTTAATGCAGCATTTTTACTACCATGGGCCAATATTGAATTCACCAATTCAGTTGACGATAAAGTTGAGAGACTAAACTCACTGATGACTTATCTGCTTGAAAAATTTGCCCCTGTAAAGGTGATCCGAGTTTCCAAGCCACGCGCGCCCTGGTTAAATTCAGAAATAAAACAATCAATGGCAAAACGAGATTCAGCCTTCCGCTTTTTTAAGAAAACTAGGACTCTCAATGCATTTCAAAGATACAAAAACTTGAGAAACAGGACGAAACAGCTCATAAGAAATGCGAAGATCAAATTCTTTCACTCAGTTACTAAATCTAACCACTCTCCAGGTAAATTATGGAACAAACTAAAATCACTTGGCATAGGTAAAAATAAAGTCTTCATTCTCCCTCCTGACTTGTGTCTGAACTCCTTAAATGATAAGTTTTCCCAGCTCCCCAACCTTATTCAAGCCGAGATCAAAGATAAAACTCTAAAACTGTACGCCTCAAAAGACACATGCATACTAAACAGTGACCAAAAATTTGAATTTACCCCTATTACCCAAATACAAGTTGAATCGTGTTTCAAGAAAATTAAGTCTAAAGCACAAGGTTCCGATGGTATACCACTAGATTTCATAAAAAAGCTATTTCCTGTCATTATCCCATACATCACCAACATTTTTAACTCCTCTCTATTTCAAAATCACTTCCCAAGTCAATGGAAGCGAGCATTAATCAGACCTATTCCAAAAAAGAAAAATTCCCAAGGGGAAAAAGAATTCCGTCCAATATCCTTTCTTCCCATCCTTTCCAAAGTTCTAGAAAAACTTGTATATGAGCAGATAACACATTTCTTACAGTGCAACAGTATTCTCGATAAATTTCAGTCTGGCTTCAGACACGGTCACAGCACATCTACCGCTTTAACTAAAATCACCGATGACTTGAGACGCTCCATGGATCAAAAAGAAGTTTCAGTACTCGTTTTGCTTGATTCTTCGAAAGCTTTTGATTCCTTAGACAAAGATATCCTAGCAGCAAAAATGAGAGGCATGGGTTTTTCTCCTACCGTAGTCCATTGGATAACATCATACTTAACAGGCCGGCATCAGCGAGTGATTACAAATGATTTCTGCTCAAGGTGGATCGAAACCACAAGAGGTGCGCCCCAAGGCTCTATTCTAGGACCTCTGCTATTCTCTCTGTACATTAATGATTGCCCTTCAGTGATAAATCATTCTAAATATCATCTTTATGCTGACGATCTCCAAGTGTACCTAAATTCAAATGTTAAAAGCCTGTTCAATGGAATATGTAATCTAAATAATGACCTAGAAAATATCAACAATTGGAGCAAATCCAACTTCCTAAGCATAAACCCTAGTAAGTCCCAAGCTATTATAATTGGATATCCTAAAATACTCAAGTCAATCGACAGAGATCAATTACCGCAACTACACATCTCCGATTCTCCCATAAAGTACTGCGACGAAGTTATTAATCTAGGATTGATCATTGATGAAAGTCTGTCTTGGTCATCTCATATAACTAAGATATGTAAAGCAGTGAATAAGTCATTATTTCCATTAATACGTTTCAGAAACATTATTCCTCTCTCCTTAAAGAAGCAATTAATTTCAACATTAATACTTCCCCATTTTGATTATGCCGATGTTGCCTTTCAAGACATATCTCAGATGCTGTCGAATAAACTTCACCGCTCCTTCAACGCCTGCATTAGGTTCATATTTAATTTACAAATATCAGATCATACCACCAATCATATTAACGATCTCAAATGGTTAAAGCCTAGTTCTCGACGCCGGATGCATATCCTTTGTCTTCTTTATCAAATCTTACAGACAAATACACCAGCGTACCTCAGAGACGAATTTCAAAAACTTAGTAGAATACATGACTCAAATACGAGGGGAAATGAAAAACTCGTTATACCCCACCACCGGACAGTCAGATTCAATAAATCATTCATTGTTACTGCATGCCGCGAATGGAACAACATTGACCTACCACTACGTAAATCATCATCACTCGCCTCCTTCAAAAAGGCACTACACGTAAAACTTCTTCGAGAACAACAGCAAGACATGTAACATCACGGGAACAGTACGAAAGATTCATCAATTATCTCATCCGGCTTCATCTAATTTTCCTTTTCTTTACAGGTACTGGGTGAAATTTTCCATGTAATTCATTGTATTTGTATACTCAGGTTTACATTAGCTTTCTCAGTAGGTTTTCGCAGGTTTTTCACGCCCCCCTTCTTGTGTGGGCGTTTTCCTGCAGTGGGTTTTTTCCAATAAGGACGACAGTCAATATCCTTAGGTTTTTCCCACGTTCACTAACATCTTTTTACACTTGTTCAATAGTAACTTTGTTAAATTATAATGCTAATTGTTGATTGAAAATGGAACTTCTACTTATTTTTATGTAATTTCTCTGCATTTAATTTCATGAGCAACTAGACAATGTATTTAACTGCATATATTTACTGTTTGACGAGGGGTTAGATGGAAGATGGGACTTTCTAGTCCCAATCTCGCCCAATAAAGACGTATTATTATTATTATATATTTTTTTATGTTTTCACAGCATTTTTGCTGGTTGTAGGCGAGGTACGGGTATCACCAAGTACTCTCGTCTCTTTACTCTGTTTTGAAAAATTTTCTGACAATCCGGCAAGTATTTAAAATTGCTGCTTTTTGTATGGTAATAAACAAGTTTTTCGGCAGTCCAATAGTTTGAAGACCTTGATGGAGTGAATGAGGCACTACTCCTGTGGCGGAGATAATGATGGGTATTATGTGTACTTTATCTGATTTCCACAATCTCTTGATTTCATTTTTAAGTTCTTCATACTTTTCCATTTTGCTGGTGTAGGCTGTAGTGATATTATGCGAATTAGGTACGGTAATGTCTATCAAGTACGTTTCATTGTGAGTTTTATCTTGTACTACTAGATCAGGTCTATTGCTATGGACTGTTTTATCGGTAATAATTGAACGGTCATAATAAATCTTACAGTGGTCGTTTTCAAGGATGGTTTTAGGTGTGTACTTATAATAAGGAACTCCATTTTCTATGAGTTTATACTTCAGAGCTAATTTCTGGTGTATGATGTTGCATATTTGATTGTGACGGTGTAGGTAGTCTTTTTGAGATAAGTTAGTGCATCCACTTGTGATGTGCTGTATCGTCTCAGAGGCATTATCACATTTTCTGCATCTGTCATCCAACAAATTTGGGTTTTTAATTATATATTTTTCATAATTTTTTGTTTTCACCACCTGGTCTTGTATTGCGATCATAAATCCTTCTGTTTCTGGGAAGAGTTGCCCATGCCTGAGCCATGCGTGCGATGCATCTTTATCGATTTCAGGGGCCTCCAGGGCATGAGGGTGTCTTCCGTGAAGGGATTTAGCTTTCCATATTGACATTTTACTGTCTATAGTAACAGTGGTTTCACTAACTTGCATACTTTCGTCAGATAGGTTTAACGGTGTGTATTTATTGTCTGCGTCACAGATAGTTCTCAGGAGATCCGAGGTAGATTTCTTGCTGAAAAAATATTTCCGTAACTGAGAAAGTTGTGAGTTGTGCTGATTCTTGATGTCTACGATACCCCTTCCACCAAATTTTCTGGGCAGCGTGCTCCTCTCTATATTTGAGCTTTTATGGAGCATATTTTTCTCCGTCATTTGGGATCGAATTTTTCTTTGTAGGTCGTCTAGATCTGTTTGTGACCATTTGATTATACCAAAGGAGTATGTCAGGAGAGGGATGGCAAAGGTATTAATTGAATTAGTGAGGTTTCTGCTGTTCAATTCCGTGCGAACAAGTTTCTTGATTCTATTTTGGAATTCAGTCGAAAGTTTTTGCTTTATCGTAGAGTGGTCTAGTCGTCTTGCTTGTTGGAATCCTAGGTATTTATAGGTATCTCCCTCATCCATGGCCTCTATTATTTGCCCATCCAGTAGTGGAATATCATTCCTTTGTACTTTACCTCGGAATATTGTGATAGTTCTACATTTATCTATTCCAAATTCCATGTTTATATCCTTAGAAAATATTTCAGTTAAACGGACTAATTGATTTAGATTATTATTAGATCCTGCATATAGCTTGAGATCGTCCATATAGAAGAGATGCGATAGAGTGTGGCATCCTGGTTCTTTTCCTTTTATTTTGACTCCATATTGAGTATTATTCAGGAGGTTTGATAGAGGGTTTAGCGCAAGGCAGAACCATAACGCACTCAAAGAGTCACCTTGAAATATTCCCCGTTTGATTTTGATATTATTCGTCTGCAAAAGA
This sequence comes from Ischnura elegans, assembly GCF_921293095.1. Taxonomy (NCBI): domain Eukaryota; kingdom Metazoa; phylum Arthropoda; class Insecta; order Odonata; family Coenagrionidae; genus Ischnura; species Ischnura elegans. Next base: position 97,744,869 of record NC_060253.1, read on the forward strand.
CCCTCGTCAGTTTTTATGTGCAAGATGGTGCTCCATTTTTTCATCACAGTATGGAGACATTTAATAACTTCTGGGTGAATTTTATAGATGTTTAGTACTTCAATAAGCCAGGAATGGGGAACAGAGTCAAAAGCTTTTTTGTAATCTACGTAGCAACTGTGTAGGTTCCTATTCTTTTCTTGTATTTGTTTAAGAATAATTGAATCAATTATCAACTGTTCCTTGCAACCTTTGCTTCCTCTGCGACACCCCTTTTGCTCTTCCGTAAAAATGTGGTTCTCATCTATATGGTTGTTGATGACTTCTGTTATGCAAGAGGTGAAAATTTTATAAAATGTTTGTAGACAAGTTATCGGTCTATATTTTGATGGATCGTTACATGCGACTTCTTTTGGCAATAAATATGTTTTACCTTCCATTAAAAAAACTGGAATATTTTCTGGAAACTTCAAAAATTCGTTTATATATTTCAGTAGATGCTTATGGCAGCTGGTGAATTTTTTGTACCAAAAGTTGTGTATATTATCACTTCCTGGACTTTTCCAGTTATGGGTTCGGCTAAGAATTTTTTCCAGAATTTCCATTGTAATAATGGGGGGAAGCATAGTTTCTATGTTTTCCGCTATTATTATTATTATTATTATTATTATTATTATTATTATTATCCCGTCATGTCCCGGTACCCACAGAAACCGGATATTCAAACCCTTCCTCGAAAGGGTCAGCAGGAGAGAGTGTATTTCTTGCACGATCGGGTGCACGGGTGAGAAGCCAGAGATGGCTTGTAGCGAGCTCCTGGAGTCAGTGCATATGACAAAGGAGCCGCCGTGGTCACCTAGGGCTTCTAGAGCTGTCCTTATGGCATAAAGCTCCGCCGTGTACACATTGCACATCGGGTGTAGCTTCGCTCTGATGTTCCCGTGGATAGGGGAGAACACTGCACATGCATAAGCAGAGTTATCTTTTTAACCGTCAGTGTAAACGGGGGTAAGGTTGGGGTGATTCCATCGGAACATGGCAAACAAACGCTGGTACTCCGAGGGAGTTGTGGAAGACTTCGGTCGAGATCGTAAAAGAATATTCACCACCGGAGTGGGAGTGATCCAAGGGGGGTGTTCCGAGAATGAAACAGGATACACTTCGGGCAGCGTGAATTCGCATCCGCGAATAAAACGTTAAAACGAACGCTTACTGGTCTGGTCGCTCTAGTCCTTCGGTTAAAAATATAAATAAAACGGGGTTTAAAAAGTAAACTATAACATGGGTGACTCGTCATCGCTAAAATTTTGGAAACGTAGCTACAAAGAAGCCAGGTCCTTCGGTAGCATAGAGGAGGCTCACCTGCGTCGGTATAGATACTAGGGATCGGGCTGGTCCTAAACGCCCCAGTGCATAGTCGCAGACCTTCGTTGTGCACTGAATTAAGTGCTTTCAAGTACGTCTCGCGAGCGGACGCATACACGAATGCGGTAAAGTAAAATTAAGGTGGTGCGGTCTGCTCCCCAAGATACGTGGCTTAAAAACTTTAAAATGTTCAGAGACTTCAAACAGTTTACCTTGACAGAATTAATGTGCTCCTTCCAGTTGAGTTTGTGGTCGAGGGTCATCCCCAGGAAACGGACTGATTCCACAAATGGGATGTTTCCACCGCCTAGGTGTAACGTGGGATTTACATGGACGCCCCGAGTGCGAGAAAAGTGAACGCACTTTGTTTTCTCCAAAGAGAAAAGGAAGCCGTTATTTTGGGTCCACTTGTGAAGTTTATTGATGGTGAGCTGCGCCATACGCGATGCATTCACGACCCTAGATGATCTGCAGAAAATCGCGAGATCATCCACAAACAGTGACCCTAACACTGGCTCCTGGATGCAGTGAGCTATGTCGTTGATCGCAATATCGAACAGCGTCACGCTAAAAACGGAGCCTTGGGGAACTCCGTTGTCAAGAGGGTAAAAATTTGATAACAACTGTCCCGTCCTTACTTTAAAAACACGGTTGGTTAAAAATTTTGTATAAAAATGGGCATACAGACTCTAAAACCCCACTCGCGTAATACGCGTAGAATCTTACGTCGCCAGACCCGGTCGTAAGCCTTCTCTAAGTCGAAGAATACACCGACTACGTGTTGGCGGAGAAGGAAGGCTTCTTGGATGAAATTTTCAATTCTAACCAAGGGGTCCATGGTGGAACGGTTCCGTCTGAATCCGCATTGTATCTTAGAGAGAAGTTTTCGACGCTCCAGCCACCAAATGAGACGTCGATTTACCATTCGCTCCATTAACTTGCACAGGCAGCTGGTGAGAGAAATCGGCCGGTAAGAATTCGGATCAGCTCGGTCTTTTCCATGTTTTGGGATGGGAACAATGACGGACTCCCGCCAGGACGGAGGAAAATCACCATTGGCCCAGAGCTGATTAAAAGTTTCAAGGACTTCCAGCAACGCCGATTCCGATAGATTTCGGAGGAAGGCATTGTGGATCTCGTCGGGTCCTGGGGACGTGTCGTGGGAGTCATGGATGGCAGATTTCAGCTCCCAAATGGTAAATGGAATATTGTAGTTTGGCGTTGTTTTAGATTCAAGATTGTACATTATGGACCATGATTTCCAGTTCCATGGCATCGAGAGTACTCCAGGTTGTATATTTATTTACAGTATTTTGCAGGGCAACGCAATCAATTAAATTAAAATTTAGTAAAAGTTTTTTAATTAGAACAGGTGTGAAAGAATGAGAAAAACACAAGAAAATGTCTTCCTGTACTCAATTTCAGAGGAGTTATCACGCTTAACACAGAACATTTGATTTTCAACAACACAAAGCACATACAAATCAAACATATCGTGGACAGTTATCCCAAATGATGAGGGGTATGCCAAAACTTGATAAATGAAGATATTATCAGGCCCTCCATCAACTGGTTTTCTCTCACACTTCCGAACAATGGCATAATATTTGATTCCACATAAACACTTGCTTCTACAGGGACATAACTTAAATTTAATGAATTTTTCAACAATGCCTAAAGATGGGTCTCTTAACATTATGAGAGAGGAATTAAATTGTGGAGAATTGCCATAGCTTTCAGCAACCACAGTGAATTTTCCTTTCCTAAGACGGTCAAAAGACCAAACTTTGGTCACGCCAGGCACAATTTTTGTCTCCACTAACTCCTTAACAGCAGAATACAAGTACAAGGAAATGGACTTCAATGGCTTCAATGCTCCGAGAACATAGATATCCCCATCCACTTCCTCAGTTATCTTTACCCTATTATGGAGGCTGTCTACAAACTGTTTTGCTTTGCAATCCCTCCTCAGAGACTCTACTGGCAGGGAAATGCATTGCAACATTTTGAAAACGTTAGCGATTTTTATTTGAGGACATTTGGTCCCTGTCACCAATCTTTTCACCACTCCCATTAGTCCCATTAGGGGAAAACAGGAAGTTTCAAAACCAGGACCCAAACTCCTAACACTTTCCCCTTTATGAAGTAAGGCATGGATATTGGCCGACATGAATTGGGGACCATAGAGTGACTGAAATAGTTTCACAAATTTCATTAGCTGCATGCTTGCAATGTCATTCAGTAATACTACATTTTGATTCAGAAGGAACATAGCATGAACCAAAAGGAAATAATGTGTTAAGTATTCAACCTTCATCAACCCACTCAGCACAGGAATTGAATAATAGTACATCCAATGTTTAAATTCACTAGTTTTGAATGAATGGAGACAAGTCTCTAATGATCTTAAACGGCGGTTGAGAAAGTTTGCAGGCTTAATGCCTGTCAATCTTCCATCCACATGATGTAACTTGCTTCGAAGGGAGAATGGAAAGTCCTTATACTTAACATCAAAAAACAAATTTACCAACTTCTTGCATACACCACCAAAAACCATTCATTTCATCAATACCTGTACCATCAATTATATCAGGAACAAGTTTACCAAACACACTTTCTCCCTTAAAACCATTCACTGATTTGCCACATAACTCTGCCTTTTTACAGAGTTGAACAGTTTCTATGTGCGTCCTCAATTTAGCTGTGTCATCATATTTGAAGCAAAATGTTAGTAGTAGTAGTGTTTATTTTATAGGGTGCGTCGGCGGCTAAGGCCATTTTGCACCACTCACTGACTGGTATTGATAAAGGGGATTAGGCCCGTTCTGAAATTAACGTGTCAATAATTTACAAGAGGTATCATTTATATTTTATTGAAAAGTCGAGTTGAGTGTAGGAATGCTATCAGTCGGGAAATGTTTTCGGGAGTGTCTCCTAGTACCTCAGCTAGGTTGACTCCGAGGTTGTGATTCACCCGTGCAGTACGATATCTTGCACAGTCCGTCAGGATATGTCGCACTGTTAGTGGACAATCGCAATTTAAGCATTGGGGCTGTATTCTCTCTTCGGTGAAGAGGTATGAATGGGTTAATAAGCAGTGACCAATTCTTAAGCGTGTTAAAACCACTTCCTCCCTGCGGACATTTCTTATAGAGGTCTGCCACGCAGTTATTACGGGCTTTATTTCCCGAAGTTTGTTATTTTGGATTTCGAGCCATTGCGTCTTCCAATTTTGTCTAATCATACCCCTCATGGCATTCCCTAAATCTTCCGCTGGCATTAACTGAAAATCTGTATCCGGAGACCTGAGCGCATCTTTGGCTGCAGAGTCTGCTTTCTCATTCCCTGGTATGCCCACATGTCCAGGGACCCAAGCGAAGCTTATAGTGGTCCCTTTTTTACTCAGGGATAACAGAGTGCTTTGTATGTCCTGAACAATGGGGTGACAAGGAGAATAAAGAGATATGGATTGGAGAGCACTGTAAGAATCTGTACAGATCATAAATGACGCAACACTGTTTTTAATGGATCGGAGAGCAATCCTAATGGCAGTGAGCTCAGCCGTAAAAATGGAACAGTACGGATGCAATTTTGCCTTGAGGACTCCATGATATGGGGATACCACAGCGCACCCACAGGCGGTATCCGATTTCGAACCGTCAGTGTATACGAACGTAGATTCGGAGTTTTCGGCGCGGAATTTCTTGAAAAGTTGTTGGTATTCTCCCGGCATAGTAGTAGATTTAGAGCAGCGAGTAAGATCAAGTCTCAAAGCTGGCCGGGGAATTAACCACGGCGGCACGTTGCTGTACCCAGTGGGGTACGTGGCGGGCAAGGTAAAATTGCGTTCTGCGATTAGGTTTCTGAAGCGAACACTTAGAGGTTTAGTGGATCTTGTCTTTCGGTTAAAAAGGTCTAAAAGCAGTGGGTGAGAAATAATGTTAAAACAGGGGTGGTTCGGCGCGGATAAAATTTTTGTGGCATAATTGCACATCAACGTCTCTCTGCGATTGACTAGGGGAGGCTCTCCTGTATCGGCGTAAATGCTCAAGACAGGGGAGGTCCTGAAGGCACCGGTTGCTAAACGCAGTCCCGTATTATGAACCGTCGAGAGCGGTTTCATGTAGGTCTCACGGGCGGATGAGTACACAATCGATCCGTAGTCTAGCCTTGAACGTACTAATGCTCGATACAGCATAAGCATTGAGGTACGATCCGCGCCCCATGTCGAATGTGACAGAAACCGTAAAATGTTCAGAACTTTGAAGCATTTGTCTCTTAGAGCTCGGAAATGTTCGCGCCAATTCAGGCGCCGGTCCAATGTCATACCCAGAAATCGGGCGTTCTCAACGTAAGGAAGCTCATTACCATTGAGATATAGGGACGGTGGGGCTTGTACACCCCGTCCTCGGTAAAAGTGAATGCATTTCGTTTTCTCAGTAGAGAAACGGAATCCATTCCTCTGAGACCAAACGGAGAGCTTATTCAGAGTCAGCTGGATCAGCCTAGAGGCATTCGTTAATTTTGATGACCTGCAGAAAATTGCGAGGTCATCAACAAACAAGGAGCCCATAACTGGGGAGCGGATACACTCGGTCACATCGTTTATCGCAATGGCAAATAGGGTCACGCTCAGTACGGACCCCTGGGGTACTCCATTTTCTTGTGGATATAAGGTAGATAGATATTCACCTATTCTAACTTTAAAAACTCGGGCATACAGAAAATTTTTAATGAAAATAGGTAGATTTCCTTTAAACCCCCATTTATCAAGTGTCTTCAGAATTTTGTACCGCCAAACACGGTCATACGCTTTCTCTAAGTCGAAGAACACGCCAATTACGTTTTGCCGCAAGAGAAATGCTTCCTGAATGAAACTGTCAGTCCTGACGAGATGGTCGGAGGTTGACCTACCCCGTCGAAAGCCGCACTGGATATCCGAAAGAAGGTTCCGCCGCTCCAACCACCAAACGAGACGACGGTTGACCATTCTTTCCATCACCTTGCATACGCAGCTGGTGAGAGATATCGGTCTATAGTTGTTTGGGTCCGATCCATCTTTTCCTTGTTTAAGGATGGGTACGACTATGGACTCCCTCCAAGGGTCTGGAAAACTACCCTCTGACCAAATTTGGTTAAGGGATCGCAGCATATGGGGGAGTGCTTCTTTGGGAACATTTCTTAGAAAAGCGTTATGCACCTTATCTATTCCTGGTGAGCCGTCACGGGATTCGAGGATGGCGGAGGTCAACTCCCACAGAGAAAAGGGGTCGTTGTAAACCTCGCCAGAGTCTCTCGGGTTAAAGGTAAGAGGTATCGTCTCATTCTGCTCTTTCAGTGTTCTAAATGGTTCGTCGTAGCTGCCGTTACGACTCGTCTCCGCAAGTCGACGTCCAAAGCACTCGCTTATTTCGGGAGGTGTCGTCAGAACTCGGTCAGTCTCCTTCAGGGATGAAATTGTAGGGTTGTGGTTAGAGCCAGAGATGCTTTTAATCTTCCTCCAGATGTTGGATATGGGAGTCCTGTGGTTTATAGAACACACAAACTCCTCCCACGAAGCTTTCTTGGCCTCCTTAACCACTTGCCGAGCTTTCGCTCTGAGGCGCCGGAAGGCGGTGAGATTTGTCGCCGTAGGATATTTGCTAAAGATTCGGAGTGCCCTCTTTCGCACCTGTATAGCTTTTGCGCACTCCTCGTTCCACCAAGGAACTGTGGGCCTGTGAGATTTGCATTTAGAACGGGGTACGGTGGAATTTGCGGCTTCTAGAATGCTATCTGTGAGTACTTTTATGTTCCCCACACCATTCACATTGTCGTCGTGGTTAAAATAAAAATTTCTTTTAAAAAGAGACCAATTGGCCTTGCGGACAACCCAATTGCTTGGTTGAGTCGGACGGTGGATAAAACCGCCACCTTTAGTTATTAAAATAGGGTAGTGGTCGCTACCGCATAAATCTTTATGTACGGACCACTCAAGCCTAGGCATTAGGCCACCTGTCGTAATACTTAAGTCGATACACGAGAAGGTACCGTTGAAGCTGTTGAATCGAGTTTTTTCACCGGTGTTTAGTAAAAACAAGTTAAGGTCATTGATAAAATTTGTGACTATGTGTCCCCTTTGATTGCACTGAGTTCTTGAGCTACCCCATAGGGTGTCGTGTGCGTTGAAGTCACCCATTAAAACATAGGGCCGAGGTAACTGACGAACGAGGGATTCTAAATTAACTCGACTCACAGGTGCACCTTCCGGCAGATATACGTTGCAGAGAGTAATTGCCTCGGGTGCGTGTACTGTCACTGCAATTGCCTGCAGCGGAGTGTCCAATTGCACTCGTGAGGTGTATAGGGCCTCCCGAATAGCAATTGCCACTCCACCCTGGGCTCGCTGACCACTGGTGTCGTCAAGTCTAAAAAATTTAAAACCTTTTAAAACGGTCTTGTCTGTCAGCTTAAAATGCGTCTCTTGCAGGCATATGCAGACGGGGTTATAGTCTCTAATTAAAACAACCAGCTCCTCCTTGTGCCTATAAAAACCATTCATATTCCATTGTAGAATAAAATTCATGGTTTAAATTGTTAAAATAAATAAATAAATAGGTTAAAATCTGGAAATGTACGTATGTACACAGTGAGCGGAGGATCAACGTTTTAACCGCTGTTTCCTCTGCTTTATCCTGGCCTGGAACACTTCTGTGTCCGAGACACAGAGGTCTTCTTCCATGGCATCATATTGTGCATCTTTAGAGGATGTGGGTGGGGGTGTTTTATCCCGCTTATTCCCAGCATCCTCAGAAGTAGATTTTGGGTTTTTCTTAGGGGAAACCGCCTTAGAATGACTTTTCCTGTCTGTGACTTTATTAATTTGCTTTTCTGTTTTTTTTTGTTCTCGTGTGGGCATCTTCGTGCTCTCAATGCGAAAATCATTATAAGTCTGAGTAGAGATGGTACATGTAGTTTTTTTAGTGGTGGTTGCGACTATTTGCGAATACGATTTTGAAAATGTTGGGGCCATCTGTGACCGGTATTTCATTCGTGCCTCGGAGTAGGGGATTCTTTCCAGGGTCTTTATTTCCATTATCCTCCTTTCATCTTTCATGACGGGACAATCTCGGGAGTACGATGGATGCGTGCCCTCGCAGTTGACGCAGTAAGGCTCCGATGAACATTTCTCACCGTCATGCTTGTCCTTGCCACAGCGCGGGCAGGTGTTCTTGCCCTCACATCGCGGTGCGATGTGGCCGAATTTTTGGCATTGAAAGCAACGCATCGGGTTGGGAAAGAAAGGTCTCACAGGTACCGATTCATAGCCTAGGTAGACTTTGCTCGGGATTTTATCCAAACCGAACGTGAGGATTACCGAGGTAGTATTAATCACTTCACCGTTACGCTTCGTTGTAAGTCGTCGACAATCAATGACACCCTGGGAAGCCATCTCCTTCTTAATTTCGTCTGGTTCGACATATAGTAGGTCGTAGTGGCTTATCACACCCCTAGATGTATTTAGAGTACGGTGGATCTCGACATTGATTGGTATATCGTGCAACTTTTCTACTTTTAACAATTTTTCGGCTTGTACGTTATTGGCTGTTTCGATTAATAGGGAACCATCTCTAAGTTTCTTTACTGAGTTTGGCTCTCCTGGAATGATGGCTTGAAGTGCTTTTTTAATGAAGAAGGGAGAAACCTTTTTCAAATTTTCGCCGTCCTTGGAGCATTTCAATGACAGAAACCGTTTTGCTCTTTCGAATAACTGTTCTCCTCCGCCCGTGTCCGGGCGGGATCTCTTTGGTGGAGGAAGAATTTCAGACTCCATGCTACGTTATATTTCATCCCCTGGGCTCCCCACCCACCACGGAGCCACACATTCGGGACGCCACACCGAGATTCGGTGTGGTCGCCAGGGCTACCCAAGGGACATAGGAACCTTCGAAAGGGGGTCTCTTTCGGGTTAGAACCTCCAGCGCGGGGGCCCTCCGAACCCACACGCCTTCAGCCGCCCTACGGAGACCCCCATATCTCCAGCACTAACCCGTCCTGGCGTACGCTCGGAAGGAGCCGCCAAGCTCCCCAGCCGCCAGGAGCCGATTGACCGAGCTGGGCTCTTCTCGGCCGCCCGTTTTGCGGGGAATCCAGGGCCGAAGTGGGGTGTTGAACTCCGGCCCATACCGGGTATCCGACGCCCAGCTGGGTGCCGGAGAGCTCACCCACCAGGATCCCCTTCTCCCCCACGTACGGGTCTCCACGCACGGCAAACACGTGGGTGATTCTGGACGCCAGATCTTACGGCTACTCAGAGCAGCAGAGTCACATGCTGTCTGGACACTATCCAAGCGAGCGACGGGGTTTTTTAACGAGCTTTTCTCCTCGGTGGGCTCGGGTCCGTGGGGGCGCGGCTCCCCAAAGGAAGAGATAACTCTCCTCCCCCCGTGCGGGGAGCAAAATGTTTTCTTATTGCCATCAAGTTTGTATGTCTCCCCTTTGATGTGACACTTAACACAGCTGAAAAAGCCATTAAAATTGATCATGTTTAACAAAAGGGCTTTCGCTGGTAGGTCACCTGTATAATTAATTAGGAAACCACTAACAGTAGCTGGAATTCCTGTGGGCAACACAACTTCTAATCCAGATTTTAGATTGAGAAAACTTGGCACGAGAGGTTCCATGAATGCTTTGAAGTTTGGCTTGCCAGGACTATACCACAGCCCACCAAAAACAACATTTTGTGGAAGGTACCTTTTATTATAGGGAAGTTCATTAACAACAAAGAGAATTGGCCAAAATGAGAGCTTATTGGATCGGAACAACTGAATACCGTTAGTATAGAGCATCATCGTAAAGTCATAAACACTTTTAAAGAGACACTACACCTTTTGAGATAGAGCACCGTCAGTAGCACAGGCAATTGAATCATTCCTTTTCAACTTGTGAAATCTACTAGTCAAATTGTACACAAAATCTTCCCTTTTGAAAAGACATTTCACCTGATCCTCCAATGAAAATGTTAGAAATGATGAGACTTAGGCCTTCGGGCATCTACTGCAGGAAGAAGTATTGAGAAGTTTCCCACACGTATTGCAGCATTTCACCTCTGTAAATTCTGATTTACAGAAGTTGAAGTATGAAAATAAGGAATGGAGAGACTCGACGGTTCGACTCTAGAAAAATTGTCAACACACGGGAAAAATAAATTTCGCACTGCAGCGCTCTGGATGCATGGGTTGTAAGGCACCATGTCTTACTTCCTTATTTAGGAAGTCTGGTACATGAAATTTTCCATGGTCATTGATAATTATAATATACTTGCGAACACGGGCAGTTTTTGACACTGAAGACCTCGGTTCGACTCTGAAAAAATTGTCAACCCACGCGACAAAAATTTTCTTACTTCAGCGCTCCGGGTGCATAGGTACAAGAAACCATGTTTTATTCCTTTATTTATGAAGTTAGATTCATGAAATCTCCCAAGGTCATAGGAAATTATAGTAGACTTGAGAATACGGGCGGTTTTTAGTCTGAAGACCTCGGTTCGACTCTGGAAAAATTTACAAGCCAAGCGATAAAAGCATTCGTTCTACAGCGCTCCGTGTGTATAGGTACAAGGAACCATGTCTCACTTCCTTAATTAGGAAGTCCGGTGCATGGCATTTTCCACGGTCATAGTTAATTACATTATACTTGATAATACGGGCGGTTTTTGACCCTGAAGATCTCGGTTCAACTCTGAAAATATCCCCAACCCACGCGACAAAAATTGTCTTCAGCGATCCGGGTGCAAGGAACTATGTTTCATTCCTTTAATTATGAAGTTAGATTCATGAAATCTCCCAAGGTTATATGAAATTATAGTATACCTGATAATACGGGCGGTATTTTAGTCTGAGGACCTTGGTTCGACTCTCGAAAAATGCCCAAACCAAGCGATAGGGTGACCGATCTAAGAGGGTTGTGAATTTGTTAACATTGCTACTCCAAATCATGTATGTAATACTAGAACCATCCGCTTGCCAATTTTCTAAGAATCATGACAAATAATCCGACTGCAACTGCATTTAATTCAGCACAGAGTAAATGCATTCCAAATTACACCCAGACCGTTAACAATGAAAATACTTATTTAGATGAAATGCTGGATAGAAATAAAAAATGCTGGCACATCGTAATCACATCCTTATATTATAATAAAATTCACTACAATCTCCACAGTTCAGTTAATCACAAAACTATTTACAATTACAGTCATATAAAGTAATGTTTGATCATTAAGACGGAAAGTCATGGGCAATAAAATATTTGTCCAGAATAAATAAAATATAATTTTGTTGAAATAGTAGTACAATTTGATCAAACTAATTTCAAAACAGATGCACATAATTTAAGGCTTTTAAAACATCCATTTAAAGGTGCACTGCCATAATGTCTAGACTTTAAGGAATGATGATTTTGATAATGCTGGCAAATGTAGCAGTAAGGTCCACACATCAGGTATCACCCTCAGGATTACAAATCCAGACCGCCACTTAATGCATAGTATCCTGTCCCGGGTTAAGAACAACAGTTTTTCAAATAGTTCATGATTATCTACAGCACCAGGCTGCTAGAAAACACAACATAAAGATCATGAGACAAAGTAAACCGAGGAGTTAACAATGTAATTAATTGAACAAACCATTCATTTTGAGACGCACAAGTATGTTCTCGGGAAATCAACATTCAAAAGGAAAAGTTATGTTCATCCAAGTTATCATTATAGGTCAATGTATAGAGTACCCAACAATATTTATACCATGATCCCGAAAAAATCAGAACTATGTAATTGTGTGTGTAGTTAATAGAATAATATCTTCAAATAAATGGATTGTACTTAACATCAATTCCATATTTAAAATCATCAACTTCTAAAAATACTGATATTCCTCCTGATGTATGATCCTAATAAAATCATTGCAAACCTGAAATACGAGTAAAAAGACTATCGGAAACAGTGAATATTACATAATTTTCAATGATTACAGAATGCAGTAGTCTCACACATTATCCAAATATAAAGTTGAACTGCCATTCACCATTACCATTAACCTGCAAAATGACAAGTTCACAGCAATGCATAAGGCCTCATATACTTCAATAGCATACACCAGTTCATGCCATTAGACTGTATTTCCCAGTTCCCAAACTCAACCTAGAAAGAATAAAAATATTTAGCTCAAAAAAGCTAATTTGCTAATCATACGTCTTCATAGACTGTTTCCACAATGTCCCGAATGAGACTCACTTGCTCCCATAGTTAATACAGATATTATTCCATTCTTCAAATCATTTTAACAACTCTCATGACTAACATGTTCACGATTCACCAAACCATAGATGACATAGGAACCTAGATAAATGATAACATTACATCCACCAGGAAAATATAAACGGGAAAGGAAGCACAGATGAGTTAAACACATCTACTTACACATGAGTAGACTCTCCCAGACAGCTTTGTGAAGTTGACTTCGTTTTTGAATCATGCACCCCATTTAATTAAATTATCCTTAAACATTGCCAATGAAGATCACTCATCATGTATAATTATTCCTATATCATAATGTTCTATTCCTTTATATCGCGGTTAAGTGGACACTCTTCGTATGCCTCCTATGGTTGATATCTTCTTTGCATGTTACTCAGCTTCCAGATCTTGATAATAGTAGTAGTATTTGGATTTAGGGTGCGTCGACGGCAAGGTCATTTTGCACCACTACTGTGCTATTTAATTACAAAAGTTATGTATAAAGTAATCTACTGCATCTGATGTCTTCGTTGAAAGTGTACATAATTAGACTTTATTAAAAATGTTTATTTCTCTGAGAAACCGAAATGTACGGATTAAGTTGGTAGGGTGGTCTCCTAAAAGGGTTTTTAGGTCTCCCCCTAGATTATTTCGTCTTCGCGCTTCGCGGTACTTAACACAATCTAGCATGATGTGTCTAATACTTAATGGACATTTACAATCCCCACATTGGGGAGGTTCCTTCTCTTCAGTAAAGAGATACGCATGGGTCAGGGGGCTGTGCCCTATCCTCAATCGTGTAAGTACTACTTCCTCTCTCCGATTACTACGAGCTGAGGAGGGCCACGCTGCTACCATGTCCTTGATGCCACGGAGCTTGTTATTATTTAGAATCCTCCATGACTCCCTCCATTTTCCAAATACCACGTTTCTTAGAGATGCTCGTAAGTCCTCGTGGGGAACCAGCGTTGAGACAAGAACTTCGTTATTCAGAGCTTCCTTGGCCTTAGCGTCTGCTATCTCATTCCCGGCTATCCCCTCATGTCCCGGTACCCACAGAAAATGGATATTCAAACCCTTTCTCGAAAGGGTCAGCAGGAGAGAGTGTATTTCTTGCACGATCGGGTGCACGGGTGAGAAGCCAGAGATGGCTTGTAGCGAGCTCCTGGAGTCAGTGCATATGACAAAGGAGCCGCCGTGGTCACCTAGGGCTTCTAGAGCTGTCCTTATGGCATAAAGCTCCGCCGTGTACACACTGCACATCGGGTGAAGCTTTGCTCTGATGTTCCCGTGGATAGGGGAGAACACTGCACATGCACAAGCAGAGTTATCTTTCGAACCGTCAGTGTAAACGGGGGTAAGGTTGGGGTGATTCCATCGGAACATGGCAAACAAACGCTGGTACTCCGAGGGAGTTGTGGAAGACTTCGGTCGAGATCGTGAAAGAATATTCACCACCGGAGTGGGAGTGATCCAAGGGGGGTGTTCCGAGAATGAAACAGGATACACTTCAGGTAGCGTGAATTCGCATCCGCGAATAAAATCGTTAAAACGAACGCTTACTGGTCTGGTTGCTTTAGTCCTTCGGTTAAAAACATTAATAAAACGGGGTTTAAAAAGTAAACTATAACATGGGTGACTCGTCATTGCTAAAATTTTGGAAACGTAGCTACAAAGAAGCCAGGTCCTTCGGTAGCATAGAGGAGGCTCGCCTGCGTCGGTATATATACTGGGAATCGGGCTGGTCCTAAACGCCCCAGTGCATAGTCGCAGACCTGCGTTGTGCACTGAATTAAGTGCTTTCAAATACGTCTCGCGAGCGGACGCATACACGAATGAGCCGTAGTCTAATTTCGACCGCACCAGTGTGCGGTAAAGTAAAATTAAGGTGGTGCGGTCTGCTCCCCAAGATGCGTGGCTTAAAAACTTTAGAATGTTCAAAGACTTCAAACAGTTTACCTTGACAGAATTAATGTGCTCCTTCCAGTTGAGTTTGTGGTCGAGGGTCATCCCCAGAAAACGGACTGATTCCACAAATGGGAGGTTTCTACCACCTAGGTGTAACGTGGGATTTACATGGACGCCCCGAGTGCGAGAAAAGTGAACGCACTTTGTTTTCTCCAAAGAGAAAAGGAAGCCGTTATTTTGGGTCCATTTGTGAAGTTTATTGATGGTGAGTTGCGCCATACGCGATGCATTCACGACCCTAGATGATCTGCAGAAAATCGCGAGATCATCCACAAACAGTGACCCTAACACTGGCTCCTTGATGCAGTGAGCTATGTCGTTGATCGCAATAGCGAACAACGTCACGCTCAGAACGGAGCCTTGGGGAACTCCGTTGTCAAGAGGGTCAAAATTTGACAACAACTGTCCCGTCCTTACTTTAAAAACACGGTTGGTTAAAAAATTTTGTATAAAAATGGGCAAACAACCTCTAAAACCCCACTCGCGTAATACGCGTAGAATCTTACGTCGCCAGACCCGGTCGTAAGCCTTCTCTAAGTCGAAAAATACACCGACAACGTGTTGGCGGAGAAGGAAGGCTTCTTGGATGAAATTTTCAATTCTAACCAAGTGGTCCATTGTGGAACGGTTCCGTCTGAATCCGCATTGTATCCTAGAGAGGAGTTTTCGACGCTCCAGCCGCCAAATGAGACGTCGATTTACCATTCGCTCCATTAACTTGCACAGGCAGCTGGTGAGAGAAATCGGCCGGTAAGAATTCGGATCAGCTCGGTCTTTTCCATGTTTTGGGATGGGAACAATGACGGACTCCCGCCAGGACGGAGGAAAATCCCCATTGGCCCAGAGCTGATTAAAAGTTTCAAGGATTTCCAGCAACGCCGATTCCGATAGATTTCGGAGGAAGGCATTGTGGATCTCGTCGGGTCCTGGGGACGTGTCGTGGGAGTCATGGATGGCAGATTTCAGCTCCCAAATGGTAAATGGCATATTGTAGTCTGCCGTTGTTTTAGGCTCCATAAAGGATATAGGGACGTTCTCGAGCCTTTTCTTGAGGATCGCAAAAGAAGGTTCATAGCATTCGTCGCTGCTCACTTTGGCGAGTAATTGGGCGAATACGTTCCCTATCGCAGCTGGAGAAGTGATAACCTTTCCTTCGACTTCTAAGAAGGATATACCTAGATGCTGGCTGCTACCCGATATGCTCCTCACCTTACGCCATACCTGTGCAAGTGGAGTCCTGTGGTTGACACCGGAGACAAAATTCATCCAAGAAATCCTCTTTGCGTCCTTTATTACCTGACGCGCTTTCGCTCTTAGTCGCCGAAAAGCGGAGAGATTATTTGCTGTAGGATACTTGTTGAAAATTCGGAGAGCTTTCTTACGTTTTTTAATGGCTTCTGCGCAGGTTTCATTCCACCATGGCACCGCATTTCTTGGAAGGATGCTTCGAGATCGTGGTATGCTAATTTCGGCGGCTTGAATGATGCTGGATGTCAAAAGATTTACGTTTGTTACACAGTCGTTGTTTTTATCCCACACGTAGTTAAAATTTGAGTTAAAAAGATGCCAATCAGCTTTCCGGACAATCCAACAGCCTGGTCTAATAAAATCGGGGTTTAAATTTTGCTCCCTTTTGATTAAAAGGGGAAAGTGATCGCTCCCACTAAGATCCTTATGCACAGAGAGTTTGAGTTTATTGACCAAACTAGTCGATAAAATACTCAAGTCAATGGAGGAAGAATCGCCGCTATAAGAGTTAAAACGGGTTTTCTCGCCGTTATTGAGCAAAATTAGGTTAAAATCACTAATAAAACTTGATAAAATACGTCCCCTACGGTTGCACTGTTCCGGGGTGCTTCCCCATAGACGATCGTGAGCGTTGAAATCTCCGAGTAAAATAAAAGGCTGAGGTAGCTGGTGAACAAGGGATTCTAGATTAAAACGGGTGACGGGTGCACCCTCCGGCAGGTAAACGTTGCACACCGTTATCGCCTCGGGAGCGTGCACCGTCACCGCTACCGCTTGGAACGGTGTGTTAAGATTTATTCGGGAGGTGTAAAGAGCCTCCCGGACAAAAACCGAAACTCCACTATGGGCTCGTTGGCCGCTGGTATCGTCCAATCTAAAAGCGTTAAAATGTTTTAAAAATCCCTTGTCCGTGTCCTTAAAACGTTTTTCCTGCAGACATATACAGGACGGGTTAAAATCTCTGATTAAAATGTCTAGCTCCTCCTTATGCCGATAAAAACCGTTACAGTTCCACTGTATGATAAAAGCCATCAAAAATTGATAAAAATTAAATAAATATAAATTAATTTAAAACTGCCAGAGGGAGAGTCAACGCTTAATGCGTCTTCTCTCCTTAGCCTTCGCCCGGATGATTTCTGATTCGGAAATATATTCGTCTTCTTCCATAGACTCTGGTTGGCTACGCGTAGGCGAACCAGATGGACCCGGGGACTGAGATTTTCCACGCCTGCTTTGCGTGGCCACGGTGGGTGTTGTGGTTGGGTTCTTCTTTGAAGAGCCCTGACTAGCATAGTTTTTTTCCGGCGGTGTGCCCTTCTTCGTTGCCGGCTTGGTAGCCTTATCCGGCTTGGCTTGCTTTGCATTCTTAATAGTATGTTCTTCCTTATTTTTCTCTTGCGTGTCTGTATTGTTAGTTTTCTCACTGTCTACAACGGCAGCATACGAACGGGAGAACGTAGGCGCGATGAGTGTTCTGTATTTCTTTCGTGCTTCTTGATATGGCAGCTTTTCCACGGTCTTTATCTCCATTATTTTTTTCTCTTCTCTCATCTTGGGGCAATCTCGAGAATAAACCGGATGTGATCCCTCGCAATTCACACAGGTTGGTGCAGAGGTGCACGCGTCACCTTCGTGTTTATCTTTGCCACAGCGCGGGCAGGTGGCCTTGCCCTCACATCTGGTAGCGATGTGGCCGAAACGCTGGCATTGAAAACACCGCATGGGGCTAGGAATGAATGGCCTTACGGAAACAGATTCGTATCCCACATAGACCTTGTCAGGAAGTTTGTCACGACAGAAAGTGAGGATGACGGACGTGCTGTTGGTCAGCTCACCGTTCCTCTTTGTCTTTAGACGGCGGCAGTCTATTACACCCTGAGACGCCATCTCACTCTTTATCTCATCTTCAGAGACGTAGAGTAGGTCGTAATGCGAAATGACTCCCCGACATGTATTGAGTGTTTGGTGCACCTGGACCTTAACGGGTATTTCGTTAAATTTTGTCATTTTCAATAACTTTTCGCTTTGTGTTTCGTTGCTGGTTTTAATTAACAGTGATCCATCCCTTAATTTTTTGGCCGATTCTAAGTCACCGGGTATCGCTGCCGACAGAACTCGTCTTATTAGAAAGGGAGATACCTTTGTCAGGGTCTTACCATCATTAGCACATCTCATAACAAGGAATTTCCGACATGCGGTAGACTTACTTTCTCCCCCGCCCACTTCCGGACGGGATCTTTTCGTTGGAGGAAGAAAGTTGTTATCCATGGACTCAAAATAGAAATTTATCCCCTGGGCTCCCCACCCACCACGGAGCCACACATTCGGGACGCCACACCGAGATCCGGTGTGGTCGCCAGGGCTACCCGAGGGATATAGGAACCTTTGATAGGGGATCTCTTTTGGGTTAGAACCTCCAGCGCGGGGGCCCTCCGAACCCACGCACCTTCGGCCGCCCTACGGAGACCCCCATATCTCCAGCACTAACCCGTCCTGGCGTACGCTCGGAAGGAGCCGCCAAGCTCCCAAGCCGCCAGGAGCCGATTGACCGAGCTGGGCTCTTCTCGGCCGCCCGTTTTTCGGGGAATCCAGGGCCGAAGTGGGGTGTTGAACTCCGGCCCATACCGGGTTTCCGACGCCCAGCTGGGTGCCGGAGAACTCACCCACCAGGATCCCCTTCTCCCCCTTGTACGGGTCTCCACGTACGGCAAACACGTGGGTGAATCTGGACGCCAGATGTTTCGGCTACTCAGCACAGCAGAGTCACATGCTGTCTGGACGCTATCCTAGCGTACGAAGGGTTTTTTGACGAGGTTGTCTCCCCGGTGGGCTCGGGTCCGTGGGGGCGCGACTCCCCAAAGGAAGAGTTTACTCTCTTCCCCCCGTGCGGGGATCTTGATAATATCAGGACTGTTTGCTAACCAATACCAGGAGTACATAATCCCCCTCACCACGAAAAGGTGGTGTCCATCGAGGGGGGCTCCCTCCAAACATATATAAAGGTACACAGAACACTTACAGAAAACAGAATATTATAAACACAAGCAAATCACCGAATGTCACACTCTAGAAACAGACTGCATATATGCACTTTTGCTTCCACAGGAAACTGAGGGTTTCAATGTCTTTGTTACCTCATGGCCATATATGTGCAGTCTCAATGAAAGGTACTTCTTGATTACCAAGTCCAGTACCGAGTGGCAAGTTGGAAAACCAACCACACTCTCTTCCCAGAGCTTCTTCGTTACCTCATGAAGGTAGAGCTGAGCATTCCTCTGGTGTACAATGACGCCCACACTGGACCTAAACAGACTCTCCACGTGGGTTAAAATCTGCAAAATGGAGGCTATGGGATGGCAAAGATTTTTCTTCTCCACAGTGCATGTCCAACCATGGGCCAAATTTTCTAAAGACAGTGGGGACTTAAGGCATCAATACATGCATCACACTGTAAAGGCTTCAACACAGCAAACACATCCCATCCACATGCATAATACATGACATTCTCGTCAATGATGTCATTCCAATCCTCCTCCACTGGCAATTCACTATCCCCCACATCTAAATCCTCAGGAAGTACAGGTTTCCGCTTCAGGAAATCAAGGTAATACTCATCATCGTCGCAAAGGTATGAGGAGTACTTAGGCACATGGAGGTACTGAGACACACTGATGAGTTGGATACTGTGTCTCAGTTTAGTAGGGGTGGAATGCATATCCCCCTGACCTCTCATCTGTGAAAAAAGGTTTTCCACAGTGTCAGAGGTCAACCTGGATGTCAACAGGTATTCCATGTCGCCATTAACCACCAGACCATTGTGCAATGCCATAACAGTCTTGGTAGCCAACTGTATACCAGTTTGGATAGGCTTCCAATAACTTTTCCCATTAAATTTAAGGCCCTTTGTCATTGTAACAAAGTCCTCCATTGCGCTTAGTTTAGTCTCAGCATTGTGCTTCCCCAAAGCATCGAACGAGCATCTAATGTTGAATCAGGAGCATCATAAGTGAAGTGGTGGATTACCTTCATTGTCATTATACTATTTCCATTCCTTAGTAACAATTCTACCCAGTAAAAGAAATCTGAATGTTGTTCTTTGGCTAATATATGGCATCTCATTCAGTCAACATAATTTATTTCAGAGCCACGACTCTTAGTGAAGAGTCTCCTAGACATGACAGTGATGGGGCTGAGGTAGATATCATTGCCTCTTATGACTATGGGTGGCAGAAGAGAGGCAATGGGCGGTCATATGACAGTAAATCTGGTTGGTTTCATCATATTTTCTGGGAAATCAATTATGCATAAATTGTTCCTCTATAATATGTTAACGATTAAAATTTCTTTTTGCATTTGCAGGGCATGGATCTGTCATTGGATACCGCTCCAAAAAACTTCTTGCATTTGATGTATGCACCACTACCTGTGCATGTGTAGTCAGGGGCATGACAAGAACGATCATGACTACGGAAATAATTGGAGTGGCAGCACAAAAGCTATGGAGCCATATACTGCAGCAAAATTAATATCCTGCAATGAATATTTTTTGACTGCTGGTGTTCGAGTGAGAACTCTCATTAGAGATGGTGACTCTTCAACGCTGGCAGCTGTACAAAGGGAGTCACAGCATTGTGCAAAAATGGGCTGATATCAACCATACTAGGAAGCGTTTCTCTGCTTGGCTATATCGAGCTTCTGCAAGTCATCGGCAGCAATTGGGCAGAAATGTTACACCATATTTGAAGAGATGATTCTCATATGCTGTGGACCAAAACAGGGGAAATGAAAAGGGAACAAGAAGGGAAATCATTAATATTGCCAATCATGCCTTTGGGGATCACCAAGGGTGTGTAGAGTGTTGTAAAGGGGATACTGACAATTACTCTCACAAATGTTTGCCCCGTGGGAAACCACTTGAAGGGCGTGCCCTTAAATCAGCCCTAGAAAAGGTATTGGAAAGTTTTGCAGCAGAATCTAGTACAATTGCTCCTGGTGGTTCTTCACAGGCAAATGAGTATTTCAACCAAACGGTAGCAATAAGGCCTGAGAACCGCCACTATGGTTCATCTGCTGCCTTGAATATAAGAGTGGCTGCTGCTGCCTGCCAGAAGAATTTAGGCCCCAAACATGTTATTGGTATAAACGGGAAGCTGGACATCTCCCCTGGTAGTCTCACCAAGTCCTATTCCAGCAGAATGGAAGAAAAAATAAAGGCCAAAGTAAGGAGGCAAGTAACAGTCCCTGTGAAGCGACGTAGGTTGTTTCTGAAATCATTGCAGAAGCAAAAGATATCATCACATGAAAGTAGAGAGGGAATATGTTACCAATATGCCATGGAAGCTGATCTTGGCTGTGCTTTATTAGAGGAGACAACAAGAGAATTGCCACCACCTCTAACTGAGGTGACATTTGTAATTGTGGACATTGAGACCACCGGGTTTGCCTACACTGCATCTATTGAGCACCTTGCATGTAAAAGTGGACAACATGGATTTAATTATAACATGATGCCCAGCAAAACATTCCATCCAATTGCAGCAGAGAAGACGGGACAGAGAAGACAGGGTGAAGGGTTGTTAATGGAGAACTTTTCCTATACAACCAGAGAGTTGAAACAACCCCTCCAAGGGTTGTTGGTGAGAAATTCATCAGTTTCCTATCCAGTTTTGAGTCAAGGGTGGTGTTAGTTGGGCACAACATGGTCCGATTTGATGCTCCTCGCATTTTATTATGGCTGCAGAAGTTGGACCTCAACGACGATCTTTTGAAAAGTGTGTATGGGATTACTGACTCATTGAAGCTCATTAGCCAGGGTAGTTGCAGAAAACTCGAAGAGCTTGCATCGGTATACCTGCAAGGAGAGGAATGGCAACGAATAAAGAGTGGAACCCATGACGTAATGATTGATTGCCAATTACTCGATGGACTCATAAGACATTTTGAGAAAAGTAATGAAGTACTCCTTACTAATTCTTTATCTTTACAGGAACTGAATAACAGGAAATTGCAAGCCGTAAGGAAGGCGCAGAAGGTGGCTACATTACAAACCCTTGGGAGAGTTATTTCAAGCTCAATGATTTCCAAAATGGCCACAGCTGGTATTGATTTGGAGAAGCTGGTGGAGATTTTCAGTATATCTCGTACTGAGGGAATCAGATTACTCCTAGGTGAGAGTTTCAATGGGAAGCCACGAGTTACGACCAGAAGGAGAATAATTCAGGCTATTAGTGAACACCTAGAGGAGTTGAGAAAGCTAAAATAAAAAGAGTAAGACTGGCAATATCTTATGCTTAATGTGTAGCATAATTTAAATGTATATGGTAGAAATGGTTGTAGCATGAAGTCTAATAGAGATTTTTTAACTTTTTTCAGATTCCCTTCACGTACTCTGGCTTGTGATTACAGGTGTCTCCCCAGTGTTTAAAACAGTATCTTCAGGTTTACTGCATGTGCATTAAGGTTTGCCTGACAAAACATTGGGCAATCTATCCATGTATTTCTTTGGGGTGATTCTCTTGTATACTGGTTAATGCGTCAACGCCTTTGGGAAAGATTGACTCTACAAATTTCCTCCTTGTTAGTGGGATTTTGTCCATAGGTCTAATCAATGTCTTTGCACACTTGGATGGGCAAGAACATTATGCTATTCCGTTGTTACAAGGGTAGCGAGGGTTTTATTGGTAATTCATGATACCCTGACATTGCCAACGCTCAATTTTGAGCATTCCTCCCGCAGTTCAGCCCACGGAGTATGTTTTGTGAGTGATCGTGTGTTTGAGTGATCGTGTGTTTGAGTGATCGTGTGTTTGAGTGATCGTGTGATTGTGTGTTTGAGTGATTGTGTGTTTGAGTGATTGTGTGTTTGAGTGATTGTGTGTTTGAGTGATTGTGTGTTTGAGTGATTGTGTGTTTGAGTGATTGTGTGTTTGAGTGATTGTGTAGTAGTGTTTATTTTATAGGGTGCGTCGGCGGCTAAGGCCATTTTGCACCACTCACTGACTGGTATTGATAAAGGGGATTAGGCCCGTTCTGAAATTAACGTGTCAATAATTTACAAGAGTATCATTTATATTTTATTGAAAAGTCGAGTTGAGTGTAGGAATGCTATCAGTCGGGAAATGTTTTCGGGAGTGTCTCCTAGTACCTCAGCTAGGTTGACTCCGAGGTTGTGATTCACCCGTGCAGTACGATATCTTGCACAGTCCGTCAGGATATGTCGCACTGTTAGTGGACAATCGCAATTTAAGCATTGGGGCTGTATTCTCTCTTCGGTGAAGAGGTATGAATGGGTTAATAAGCAGTGACCAATTCTTAAGCGTGTTAAAACCACTTCCTCCCTGCGGACATTTCTTATAGAGGTCTGCCACGCAGTTATTACGGGCTTTATTTCCCGAAGTTTGTTATTTTGGATTTCGAGCCATTGCGTCTTCCAATTTTGTCTAATCATACCCCTCATGGCATTCCCTAAATCTTCCGCTGGCATTAACTGAAAATCTGTATCCGGAGACCTGACCGCATCTTTGGCTGCAGAGTCTGCTTTCTCATTCCCTGGTATGCCCACATGTCCAGGGACCCAAGCGAAGCTTATAGTGGTCCCTTTTTTACTCAGGGATAACAGAGTGCTTTGTATGTCCTGAACAATGGGGTGACAAGGAGAATAAAGAGATATGGATTGGAGAGCACTGTATGAATTTGTACAGATCATAAATGACGCAACACTGTTTTTAATGGATCGGAGAGCAATCCTAATGGCAGTGAGCTCAGCCGTAAAAGTGGAGCAGTACGGATGCAATTTTGCCTTAAGGACTCCATGATATGGGGATACCACAGCGCACCCACAGGCGGTATCCGATTTGGAACCGTCAGTGTATACGAACGTAAATTCGGAGTTTTCGGCGCGGAATTCCTTGAAAAGTTGTTGGTATTCTCCCGGCATAGTAGTAGATTTAGAGCAGCGAGTAAGATCAAGTCTCAAAGCTGGTCGGGGAATTAACCACGGCGGCACGTTACTGTACCCAGTGGGGTACGTGGCGGGCAAGGTAAAATTGCGTTCTGCGATTAGGTTTCTGAAGCGAACACTTAGAGGTTTAGTGGATCTTGTCTTTCGGTTAAAAAGGTCTAAAAGCAGTGGGTGAGAAATAATGTTAAAACAGGGGTGGTTCGGCGCGGATAAAATTTTTGTGGCATAATTGCACATCAACGTCTCTCTGCGATTGACTAGGGGAGGCTCTCCTGTATCGGCGTAAATGCTCAAGACAGGGGAGGTCCTGAAGGCACCGGTTGCTAAACGCAGTCCCGTATTATGAACCGTCGAGAGCGGTTTCATGTAGGTCTCACGGGCGGATGAGTACACAATCGATCCGTAGTCTAGCCTTGAACGTACTAATGCTCGATACAGCATAAGCATTGAGGTACGATCCGCGCCCCATGTCGAATGTGACAGAAACCGTAAAATGTTCAGAACTTTGAAGCATTTGTCTCTTAGAGCTCGGAAATGTTCGCGCCAATTCAGGCGCCGGTCCAATGTCATACCCAGAAATCGGGCGTTCTCAACGTAAGGAAGCTCATTACCATTGAGATATAGGGACGGTGGGGCTTGTACACCCCGTCCTCGGTAAAAGTGAATGCATTTCGTTTTCTCAGTAGAGAAACGGAATCCATTCCTCTGAGACCAAACGGAGAGCTTATTCAGAGTCAGCTGGATCAGCCTAGAGGCATTCGTTAATTTTGATGACCTGCAGAAAATAGCGAGGTCATCAACAAACAAGGAGCCCATAACTGGGGAGCGGATACACTCGGTCACATCGTTTATCGCAATGGCAAATAGGGTCACGCTCAGTACGGACCCCTGGGGTACTCCATTTTCTTGTGGATATAAGGTAGATAGATATTCACCTATTCTAACTTTAAAAACTCGGGCATACAGAAAATTTTTAATGAAAATAGGTAGATTTCCTTTAAACCCCCATTTATCAAGTGTCTTCAGAATTTTGTACCGCCAAACACGGTCATACGCTTTCTCTAAGTCGAAGAACACGCCAATTACGTTTTGCCGCAAGAGAAATGCTTCCTGAATGAAACTGTCAGTCCTGACGAGATGGTCGGAGGTTGACCTACCCCGTCGAAAGCCGCACTGGATATCCGAAAGAAGGTTCCGCCGCTCCAACCACCAAACGAGACGACGGTTGACCATTCTTTCCATCACCTTGCATACGCAGCTGGTGAGAGATATCGGTCTATAGTTGTTTGGGTCCGATCCATCTTTTCCTTGTTTAAGGATGGGTACGACTATGGACTCCCTCCAAGGGTCTGGAAAACTACCCTCTGACCAAATTTGGTTAAGGGATCGCAGCATATGGGGGAGTGCTTCTTTGGGAACATTTCTTAGAAAAGCGTTATGCACCTTATCTATTCCTGGTGAGCCGTCACGGGATTCGAGGATGGCGGAGGTCAACTCCCACAGAGAAAAGGGGTCGTTGTAAACCTCGCCAGAGTCTCTCGGGTTAAAGGTAAGAGGTATCGTCTCATTCTGCTCTTTCAGTGTTCTAAATGGTTCGTCGTAGCTGCCGTTACGACTCGTCTCCGCAAGTCGACGTCCAAAGCACTCGCTTATTTCGGGAGGTGTCGTCAGAACTCGGTCAGTCTCCTTCAGGGATGAAATTGCAGGGTTGTGGTTAGAGCCAGAGATGCTTTTAATCTTCCTCCAGATGTTGGATATGGGAGTCCTGTGGTTTATAGAACACACAAACTCCTCCCACGAAGCTTTCTTGGCCTCCTTAACCACTTGCCGAGCTTTCGCTCTGAGGCGCCGGAAGGCGGTGAGATTTGTCGCCGTAGGATATTTGCTAAAGATTCGGAGTGCCCTCTTTCGCACCTGTATAGCTTTTGCGCACTCCTCGTTCCACCAAGGAACTGTGGGCCTGTGAGATTTGCATTTAGAACGGGGTACGGTGGAATTTGCGGCTTCTAGAATGTTATCTGTGAGTACTTTTATGTTCCCCACACCATTCACATTGTCGTCGTGGTTAAAATAAAAATTTCTTTTAAAAAGAGACCAATTGGCCTTGCGGACAACCCAATTGCTTGGTTGAGTCGGACGGTGGATAAAACCGCCACCTTTAGTAATTAAAATAGGGTAGTGGTCGCTACCGCATAAATCTTTATGTACGGACCACTCAAGCCTACGCATTAGGCCACCTGTCGAAATACTTAAGTCGATACACGAGAAGGTACCGTTGAACCTGTTGAATCGAGTTTTTTCACCGGTGTTTAGTAAAAACAAGTTAAGGTCATTGATAAAATTTGTGACTATGTGTCCCCTTTGATTGCACTGAGTTCTTGTGCTACCCCATAGGGTGTCGTGTGCGTTGAAGTCACCCATTAAAACATAGGGCCGAGGTAACTGACGAACGAGGGATTCTAAATTAACTCGACTCACTGGTGCACCTTCCGGCAGATATACGTTGCAGAGAGTAATTGCCTCGGGTGCGTGTACTGTCACTGCAATTGCCTGCAGCGGAGTGTCCAATTGCACTCGTGAGGTGTATAGGGCCTCCCGAATAGCAATTGCCACTCCACCCTGGGCTCGCTGACCACTGGTGTCGTCAAGTCTAAAATATTTAAAACCTTTTAAAACGGTCTTGTCTGTCAGCTTAAAATGCGTCTCTTGCAGGCATATGCAGACGGGGTTATAGTCTCTAATTAAAACAACCAGCTCCTCCTTGTGCCTATAAAAACCATTCATATTCCATTGTAGAATAAAATACATGGTTTAAATTGTTAAAATAAATAAATAAATAAATAGGTTAAAAACTGGAAATGTACGTATGTACACAGTGAGCGGAGGATCAACGTTTTAACCGCTGTTTCCTCTGCTTTATCCTGGCCTGGAACACTTCTGTGTCCGAGACACAGAGGTCTTCTTCCATGGCATCATATTGTGCATCTTTAGAGGATGTGGGTGGGGGTGTTTTATCCCGCTTATTCCCAGCATCCTCAGAAGTAGATTTTGGGTTTTTCTTAGGGGAAACCGCCTTAGAATGACTTTTCCTGTCTGTGACTTTATTAATTTGCTTTTCTGTTTTTTTTGGTTCTCGTATGGGCATCTTCGTGCTCTCAATGCGAAAATCATTATAAGTCTGAGTAGAGATGGTGCATGTAGTTTTTTTAGTGGTGGTTGCGACTATTTGCGAATACGATTTTGAAAATGTTGGGGCCATCTGTGACCGGTATTTCATTCGTGCCTCGGAATAGGGGATTCTTTCCAGGGTCTTTATTTCCATTATCCTCCTTTCATCTTTCATGACGGGACAATCTCGGGAGTACGATGGATGCGTGCCCTCGCAGTTGACGCAGAAAGGCTCCGATGAACATTTCTCACCGTCATGCTTGTCCTTGCCACAGCGCGGGCAGGTGTTCTTGCCCTCACATCGGGGTGCGATGTGGCCGAATTTTTGGCATTGAAAGCAACGCATCGGGTTGGGAAAGAAAGGTCTCACAGGTACCGATTCATAGCCTAGGTAGACTTTGCTCGGG
This sequence comes from Ischnura elegans, assembly GCF_921293095.1. Lineage (NCBI taxonomy): Eukaryota > Metazoa > Arthropoda > Insecta > Odonata > Coenagrionidae > Ischnura > Ischnura elegans. The sequence continues at coordinate 97,772,239 of NC_060253.1, forward strand.
ATTTTATCCAAACCGAACGTGAGGATTACCGAGGTAGTATTAATCACTTCACCGTTACGCTTCGTTGTAAGTCGTCGACAATCAATGACACCCTGGGAAGCCATCTCCTTCTTAATTTCGTCTGGTTCGACATATAGTAGGTCGTAGTGGCTGATCACACCCCTAGATGTATTTAGAGTACGGTGGATCTCGACATTGATTGGTATATCGTGCAACTTTTCTACTTTTAACAATTTTTCGGCTTGTACGTTATTGGCTGTTTCGATTAATAGGGAACCATCTCTAAGTTTTTTTACTGAGTTTGGCTCTCCTGGAATGATGGCTTGAAGTGCTTTTTTAATGAAGAAGGGAGAAACCTTTTTCAAATTTTCGCCGTCCTTGGAGCATTTCAATGACAGAAACCGTTTTGCTCTTTCGAATAACTGTTCTCCTCCGCCCGTGTCCGGGCGGGATCTCTTTGGTGGAGGAAGAATTTCAGACTCCATACTACGTTATATTTCATCCCCTGGGCTCCCCACCCACCACGGAGCCACACATTCGGGACGCCACACCGAGATTCGGTGTGGTCGCCAGGGCTACCCAAGGGACATAGGAACCTTCGAAAGGGGGTCTCTTTCGGGTTAGAACCTCCAGCGCGGGGGCCCTCCGAACCCACACGCCTTCAGCCGCCCTACGGAGACCCCCATATCTCCAGCACTAACCCGTCCTGGCGTACGCTCGGAAGGAGCCGCCAAGCTCCCCAGCCGCCAGGAGCCGATTGACCGAGCTGGGCTCTTCTCGGCCGCCCGTTTTGCGGGGAATCCAGGGCCGAAGTGGGGTGTTGAACTCCGGCCCATACCGGGTATCCGACGCCCAGCTGGGTGCCGGAGAGCTCACCCACCAGGATCCCCTTCTCCCCCACGTACGGGTCTCCACGCACGGCAAACACGTGGGTGATTCTGGACGCCAGATCTTACGGCTACTCAGAGCAGCAGAGTCACATGCTGTCTGGACACTATCCAAGCGAGCGACGGGGTTTTTTAACGAGCTTTTCTCCTCGGTGGGCTCGGGTCCGTGGGGGCGCGGCTCCCCAAAGGAAGAGATAACTCTCCTCCCCCCGTGCGGGGGAGTGATTGTGTGTTTGAGTGATTGTGTGTTTGGGTGATTGTGTGTTTGGGTGATTGTGTGTTTGGGTGATTGTGTGTTTGGGTGATTGTGTGTTTGGGTGATTGTGTGTTTGGGTGATTGTGTGTTTGGGTGATTGTGTGTTTGGGTGATTGTGTGTTTGGGTGATTGTGTGTTTGGGTGATTGTGTGTTTGGGTGATTGTGTGTTTGGGTGATTGTGTTTTTGGGTGATTGTGTGTTTGAGTGATTGTGCTTTTGAGTGATTGTGCTTTTGAGTGATTGTGTTTTTGACGGTCAGGATGGCAATTTCCATGCTTTCCATGCCCTCGAAGTGGAGGTAGCCAGGCAGGCATAGGAGCAAAGGAAGAGAGACGTTTTAATCCTCGAAGGAATAAAAAAGAGCATTGAGCTCTAAGAGCAAGCAATGCTCTTTGGGCAGATAAAAATCATCTGCTAAGTAAGCAAGTACTTTTGCTTCAGCAGCTACTTAATAAAGAAAGTGAATGGTGTTGCTTACTTTTATTTTATTTCTCTGTCTCTGTCATTTCATGATGAATATCACGACAGAGTCGATGCCTAGCTATAGGAGTGATTCCTGGCTTCGTTCAATGGTATTAGGGTCAACCATGTGAAAGTTAAATCAATGAAGTCTACTTTTAATTTTCGGCTTATTCCTGGCCTATCCCACCATCTACGGAGCTGTAACAGATACTTCTTTTTTATCCAATCCAGCTGGAATTACTATTTACAAATTTACCCCTCTCATTGCCAATGGTCTGCAACTTTCGTCCAGAAGAATTTTTCCCCCTTCAGCATCAATTGGGTCTCCATAATAATCCACAACTTCATCTGCATCTGGCCGGTTCTGAAGGGCTTCTCCATCCCTATCTGGATGATCCTCTGGCAGAGGCTCATCAAAACCATCTCAATCTTCAATATCTGCAATATTGTGCAAGATGCAGCAGTCTTGACCAGCTCAACAATGCAACTCTCTTTCAGATAGTAGAGTTGCCGGAACCTCTGCCTCAACCATCCAAATGCATGCTCTACAGTTATTCGCACACTACTATGAAATGATAAAATTAAAATTTCTTTGGGCTCTTGTGAGATGGCCATTATCCCTATATGTCGTTATTATATATTGGGAGCATGGATACGAACTATCTCCCAGGAAATAACCCTGACCTGAAAGATTTAAGGAGCATCTAGCTTGTAAGTGGCAAATTATTTGTTCACTTGCAAAATAAATACGTAGTGAAAATATCTACCACCTTGGAGGACACCATTAAGCCGTTTCTTCCCAAAGAGTTTGCTCGGAAAGCAAGGTAATTGAAATTTGTGCAGCAGTGGAAGATACTGAATTTAGGCAGTTTCTCCTGTACTCTGGACCCTTGGTCCTAAAATCTGTTTTAAATTATGATTCGTACTTGAACTTTCTAACATTACATGTGGTAATCTCAACACTATGCTGCAAAAGACTTCTTAAGTAAAGATGTTATGCAGGAGAAGTGTTGGAACATTTTGTGCTGTCATTTGGACATCTGTATGGTCAGCATTATGTGTCACACTATGTTCATTGTCTCCTTCATTAGGTGGATGACGTGGAAAAATTAGGGTAATTGGACAACTTTAGCGCTTTCAAGTTTGAGAGTTATCTCCATATATTGAAGAGGAGCTTAAGGAAGTCTGAGAGGCCTCTACAGCAGCTGAGCCGTCGGTATCTGAAAATGGAAAAGCTAAACCACGTGAGGGGACCAATGGACAAGCGAGCAGATATTGTGTTTGGGTACGAACATAATGATGGTCCTCTGCCTCAAGGGTGTTCTAACCCTCAGTGCCACCGTACGGAGTGCCAGGGTACACAGTTATAGCTTCAAAAAAAAGGAGATAACTGTTGTCAGACAGTTGGAGGCAGCATTGTTCTAGTCAAGAATTTTGCACTCAGCCAAGTTCAAGGCTGTCAAGTTATGATTGGTCAAGAATTTTTGGTTAAGCAGGATGTCTTTGTATCTCCTTGTAAATCATCTTTTCTTGGCATTCATATTTGTAAAGAGCTCTCAGAGAGCAAAATGTGGCCTATATCTGATGTAGAAATGAAAAGTGCTATCTTCCCACAAAGCAGAGCAGATTGTGTAGTTTTTCCGCTTCTTCACCTTTAGGAGGAGTAGATAGTAAGGTAATAATTCTGATGAATAATCGTTTGATTAATTGCATTCAGGTGTTGAACATTTTATTTGCATTAAGTTATTCGATCAAGTGCTCAATGAAATGTTTGGCATGAAAAATTTTGGTGATACTGATTGTTTCAATTGGGCTCAGGAAAATGGATCTTCACAGTGGAAAATTCCGGGTTGTGGAGTTCCCGGATGGTCTGCAGTTGATATTTAGAAACTGGGTCCACACTGGAGAAAAGCATACTGGCCCAACTTCACCAGTACAACTGCATAGTACAATGTTCAGTCAATGGAGAGTCCTAATCCAGACTGGGCTCTCCATATTTTCCACAGGATTATGGGATCTTCGGGCAAGTATCTTTTGTAAATTTAAAATTTTAAATTCAGTTTTCTGTATGAGTCAGCATGGCTGTTCATTTAATTTTTCTTAAGAAAGTATCTTTGGTTTAAGGCTTTTGGTAATTTAGAATTTTAAAAACGATATCATGACATACCACAATTAATGAAAAGAAATTAACAAAAAAATCTCTTCATATTACAGATGATTTTGCAAGAGCAAGAAAGAAACTAAAGGCTGCAGAAGAGAAAACTGACCCAGGAACAGAAGATGAGACACCCATATGAAAAAGAAAGAGGATACCGAAAAGACAATGGACCAGTGAGTCCGAAGATTAGATAACCTCACTTGCACCTTTTCCCAGATGCCCCACTGTGCAGCTGGAACATGCTACCCCAGTAGCATCGAGTGCATCTCGAACTTCTGTTGAAAATTCTGGTAAGTCATTAGCCAGGGTTAGAACTTCTTTTTCTAATTTATAATGGGGTTTCACCCACTTTTATTTGCAGGAGAGGAAATGATTAAAAATATTTTGAAGGTTTTAGTGGAAGTGAGGGGTAAAATAAACGACCTGAGTGAAAGACAATTAATGGAGGGGATGTGACCCGCTTCCCGCTCCCTCCCCTTCCAATATCTCGGACGTCAGCGAGACGGCCACCCTCCCATTTCCATCCCTGCTCCGGCTGAACACCGACGGGACAGGACGCCAGACAATGAACGCGCCTGCGAGGACGATAGCGGGGATTTCCAGGAAGAGGAGTCACTGCCGCTGCCACCACAGACACTTCGCTCTAGATCCCGGCCCGGATCGGCGAAAAGAGAAGCCAAGAGAAAACGAGCAAAGCAATTAAAAATAGATGGTAAGTTATCACAGCCTTAACAGGTTTCCTGCCCACTGGCTAAATATGAATTTTTTAACGTTTAATATTGCGGGGTTTTCAACCCCCTGAAGATCTCATTGATAGTAGACGTGCTAAAGAGATTAAATATCGACGTGGCATGTCTGCAAGAGACGATGGAGGGGGTCGTTTGGCCAGACCCCCTCTACAGGCCATTCACGAATTGTGATGGCCCAAATCGTGGCACCACGATCCTAGTGAAGACTGGACTTTTAGTCTCTAATATTAGATTCCATCCGTCAGGGAATATTATCTCCCTGCGCGTGCGAGACGTAAAAGTGTTGTATGTGGTAAACGTCTATGCTCTTGCGTGCGCGTAGCGGAGCGTGGACAGATATATTATTTAATTAAACGATGCTGCCATATTTACTTTGCTACACGGGGAAAGGTATTCTAGTGGGAGATTTTAACTGCACCTACCGCCGGGAAGATTGTTGTGCCCGCGCTCCAAAACCGCCGCACAGTGGTCGGAAGGACCGATCTGGCTGGACAAAAGTCAAATATTTAAGTGTGGATAAATAACGTGGAAATGAATATTGAATAGGCAATGAGTTGTAGCATAAGATAGTGCTGTTCTGGCGGATTTCTTTCCAATGCAATCCACTGTAATGGCTAGAAACTTCGATCCGGAATGAGGTAATGGGTATTGTGGACACTACCCGTAACACCATAGGAAAACGGAAATAGCCAAATTGTGAGAACGGTTTGTTCTTACTAAACGTGACTGGGAACCTTAACCTTGACACCCGTACAACTGAAAATCCGACCTCAGCGCAATGGGAGCCGGAAAACAATCCTTCGTCAAAGTAAATCAGGATTGACAAAGGAGAAATCAAGTACGCCATTTTTTACTATAATTAGCAAACGCACGGTAGCAGTACTCACTCCAGTCACAAACATAAAGCAGCCCACAATGAAGTCACGACCAGTGATTTATTTTGTATCACAATTGTGCCATTGCGTCTGTATATGCCATCGAGTGACTTGACCGGATGGAAGAATCCACGGCCATCTTCGCCAAGATATTGCAGACCGCTCAAGTTCTCTTTTAAAAAGGAAACTAGTAATTTAATCGTTGAGGAAAATGGATACATGGACGTAAAGATAAATAAATTTAGACCGTCCCTTTGGTTTGATGTGGTAGTTGATCATCATGTGGTTTTGTCGATGGTCAAGCCGTAAGTTCCATGACTGATATTTCTTCCCAGACCTGCTATGTCTCTAAAGCGACTCCTTGCCAAATGAATGACATAAAACAATTATTGTTACGACCCGTAAACACAGATGTATTCCAGTTTGGCCTTTCACCTCTTCACGCCTGGATAAGGAGTTCTGAGTATATGCTTCACATTTTGTATAGAGTTCACATTAAAAAATTGCAAATTAAAACCGCCGAAGATAAATCCATTCTTTCAGCACGAAAGAAGTGTATCCAGGACAGATTTAGAGTAGAAACGGGGTTGATTGTGGACATTCCGAAGCAGGGAACTGGCTCCACGAATAATGGCAATGCAGCGAGGAGACTTTTCGCCCTACCAGATTTGTCTTCAGAAATCGCTGGAATCAGCAAGGAACTAATACAAAGATTAGGTATCGTGTTGAAAACAGTGGCGTCAAAACGCGCAGTTGATGTGGAAGCTTTTAAGCAATACGCTTTGGAGACGGCAAGGATGTGCGTGCAGCTATACGGATGGCATTATATGCCAGAATCTGTGCATAAAATGCTAATTCATGGTAGTTATATCATTCGTGCGGCTCCCTTACTAATTGGAGTTTTATCCAAAGAGCCACGGGGTCCGAGTCAGATATTAGGCGTTACAGGGAGAGCAACAAGAGGAAAATCTCTACTGCTACGGTAAATGAAAACCTCTTGAACATTCTTTTCGTATCATCAGATCCTATAATATCTTCAAAAAGTTAATCGAAAAAAGTGAAGAATGCCCCTTACCCACCCGAAGTTATGAATGTTCTATTGCCATCAATAGATGAAAATTATGACTTAAGTGACTCGGATGGTTTTGTTTCTAAGTAGGATTAACAAGAGTAAATATCGCCTTATTACAATGTCTAAAAGTGATTATTTTCTGTAAATTGAAATTTTTAAATTATTTAAATGTTGCAAAGTGATTGGTTTATGCCCATTAATTTCTTGTATCAGGTGCAATGTTCTGGTAGGGTTAACAAGAGTAAATTTCACCTGATGTAAAATTCTTTAAGTGATTATTTTCTGAAAATTGTAACATTTAAGTATTGTGAAACACATTGTAACAATGCTATTTCCATCGTAAATTTTAAAATTAAAAATTTTCATTAAAAAAGAAGATACTAGAGTAACTTTAAACTCATAGGACATTTAGAAACTGCACCACTAAATAAAACCTGGTAAGAACCTCTCATCAAATATGATGGGGCTAATAGACCGTAGTTTGTTTTGTATTTCCTGGACGATTGGGTGACAAGGAGAAAAACTGGAAATGGCCTGCAGGGCGTTCTTGGAGTCGCTGGTTCACTTAGGGGGCCTTCACAGTTCGGCGTTGCGTTGACGCCGCGGCTAGCGAGCCAATCAGAGCCCGTCTTTGAGAATTGATGACGTCACGTCTCCAGCTCGCTGCGTCGTCGCAGAAAAACTGAACCTGTCGGATTTTCTCTGCGTCAAGGCGGCAGTACGCCGACGATTTCGAAATGGTGTTTGTTTCTGGGTATACCAATATGCAAGATTAGCTCTAATGGGAGTGGCAAATGCTATTTATTTCATTATTTACTATTATTTTGAAGTGTTCAGCTTAGATATTTCGTATCTTTCCTAAACATATGACAAATGTTAACCCTACATTAGATTACAATCACTGAGGAGCATAGATTAGCGTAACACATACCCGTAAATGGTATCAAAAGCTAAATACAGCGTGAGAAGTGCTTGTTGGTGACTAAGGTCGTTTAAAATCCATTTTATATCCAATAATTGTGCCCTCATGATCTACTCAGAGCTATTTAGATAACATGACTAGGACAATCTGTTTGAACAACAGTTATCATTAATAAATATTCCTGATAACATTCCACGTTACTCATGTTCATTGAGTGTATGTAATTAGCTATTTTTCGAATATTCCGAGTTAAGAAATAAAATTTAAAGGTAATAATAATGCATAGGCAAGGGCCATCACTACATGCATTATTATCGACTTTATGGTCGCCATATTAACTTCAAATGATATTTATAGTTGAGAAGGACATTTTAAGAAATGATTTTGCGTTAACATGCAGAAAACAACATATGTATTGTGCGTTTAGTTCGAAATCATAAGATGGTATGCTCACAGGCTGATTTTTAGGAGCCGACGCTCTTTGCCTTTCATTTGTTTTCTCAACGCAGAGCTGTGAAGGGCTCCAACTTGCTGCGATGAGTTAGCTCCGCCCCCAAGTACGCAACGCCGAGCTATGAAGGCACCCTAAATCCCCCTAGAGCCATCTTCATGGCGAACAGCTCTGCAGTGTTCCCGCTACACAGGGGACTGAGCTTGGCCTTGAGGGTTCCAAGGTGTGACGAGCTCACTGCACACCCGCACGCACGCTCCTACTTCGATCCGTCCGTGTAAACAGGGATGAAGTCGGGATGGCGGTGCATTATTTACTTGAAGCTACGCTGGCATTCCGCGGCAGTTGTCAATGATTTTTGATTTTTATGGAGCACAAAGCTGGCTTGTGGAAATGGTAACTGCCAAGGTGCATTTTCCGAATGGGGTACACTTCTGGGAGTATAAACCCACTGTCAAAGATAAAATTATTAAATGCAATACTTAAGGGTATAAATGCCCCAGGCCGCCTGTTAAAAATATTAATAAAACATGGGTTGAAAATAATATTAAAACTAGGGTGCCCTCTCATTGTTAGAATTTTAGCAGCATAGTTGCACATGAGGATGTTTCGGCGTGCAGTCAACGAGGGCTCCCCAGCATCTGAGTATACACTCAAGACCGGAGAAGTCCTGAAAGCTCCAGTTGCCAATAGAAGCCCCTCATTGTGAACAGTGTTCAATGGTCTAAATAAGTCTACGCGCAGAGGAGTAGACGAAACATCCTGTCTAATTTCGAGCGCACCATCCCCTCACTCGCGCCGTCCCGTTTGCTCCCATGTACGCCGCCATATTAATTGCCGAGCTGTAGCGAGGAGGCCCTGTGCGTAGAGAAGAATTTTTTTGACTTAGAACTTTTGAGAGATATGGAGATGCACGATGAGAGCTCCCTGGAAAGTTGGTGCACCAACTTCAGCATCCGGAGGAGCGAGAGGGAGAGGCGGAAGAAAAGCTGTGGTGTTATACACTTCTACAGTGATAGCACGACGGCGGCCGCGAAGGACATGGCCAAATACATCAATTACCCACAGTCAATGAGGATTTCACAATCACGTGGGAAGGTCGTGAGGAAAAAGTGCGCGTGATTCAATTTGGCGGTAAGTATTTAAAGTTTTACGAAGTATTGTGTGTGCCAAACTTAAGCGGCCTTAATTGTATTAAATATTGGTTTGTGTTTTCCTTAGGATCAATGGAGGAAGCCAAGGAGGCGCAGATATATTTTGAGAGGCTGATGGCTGTCAATGTACCAATAAAGGAGGCCGTTGAGCTATGCTGCTATCCCGCCCACGCGAAATTGCGCATTAGGAGGGGAAAACAAAGCATTATCCCCTAAATGCGAGACGGCAGGAGTGTGCGGCGGCAATACCGGCCGGGGACGCGGTAATTGGGAGCCCTATGCTGCTTTGCCTGCCAATGACGTCATTTCGTAGCTGATGCAGGAATTGCGGAATGCGGGCACTTGAAATATTAACGGCGAAATTTAGCCTAGATCATTTACACATTTTTTCCCATTTAATTTATGTTTTCGTTATTCTTTCCTATTTTAGGGAGTGACGCGCAGAAAGGGGATATCTGCTTAAAATATGCAGCCATATTCCATGGTGGTGGAGAGGAAAAGGTAAGAATCATGTCATTCATGGAGTCTGGGGAGGTGCTCAATTCTGTTGAAAATCTGGTGGAATTATCGCGTGACCTTGTCAGAGGCATTTATCTTATGCTGCGTGCCTTGCTATCCTTCTCCTTAGCGAGCGAGGTAGATATTATGACCCCACTGTGGTTAGTCTAGTTAGCTACCTATTTTTCATATCGCGAAGGTTTTTAGTAGTAGCAGTACTGATCTTTAGGGTGCGTCGACGGCTTGGTCATTCTGCATCACTACTCAGGCATTAGATTCAAGTCGTAAATTATAAGGATCGTCACTGCATAATTTATTTATATTGGTTAGAAAAAATCAGGCATTATTTATAAAAAATTTAATTTGATTAAACAGACTTGTTTCTCTGGGAAACTAAACTATATCATTCAGACTAGTCGGGATTAGAGAAGGTTTTTATTCTGCCCGCGTAATACATTCACGGCAGCAAGCGCTTGTCTTGGACCTCCCTTTTGAAGGCATATTGCCGTATCTAGTGCCTTAAAATGAATTTACTCAATTACTCATGCCTATCTTTCAGGTTGTTCTGTACCCAGGGTACAAAGTGAACATAGGAAGGAATGCGAAGGCTAGAATCGTACATTCCGCACCGGGGAATCCGGCCAAAATGCAGCGGCAGTTGCTGCTGGAATTGAAAGGGAGGGAGTATATAATGAGCCACTCGGCCACCGGCCAGAGGTTTGACGCAGAGAAAGCCCAGAAGCAGCAGCTGTGGGCACAACTAACGTCAAGGCTTAACGCCTGCTCCAGTGCAGCTACGAAAACAGCAGAAAAGTGGGCTAAGGTAATACTGTGCTTACACTAATGTAATAGCATTGTCTTTAGTTTTATTTTTTTGGCAGTATCAGAGGAATATTTAATGGCAGGTTTGGCAGGACTGGCGGTGTGACACAAAACAAAAAGCTGCCAGGATCATGGGGCATGCCAGAGGGACAGGAGGAGGGCCATCCCTCAAAGTGACAGCCCCCACTCCTCTTGAGGAGACATTGCTGGGGTTTTTGGGCCAAGTGGCCGTGGAGGGTCATTTAGATGTACCCGACTCCATGCAGGTAGAACTATTTGCTGAATCGTAAAAACCTATAAAATGGAGTTGAATGCAGCCACAAGTGGGGAACGCGGTATTCTAGTGACAACATGTGCTATCATCTGTGCAACAGGAACCTTTCTGCCGCCAGTAATGGTTTTTCCTAGGAGACAATTCAAGGATCACATGATCAATGGTGCACCTGCAGGGACGCTGGGCTAACCATTCCGGGTGAATGTCTAAAGAACTGTTTCCATAGGTACTAAAACACTTCATTACGCACTCGCATAGTTCTAAGGGCCGTCGCACACTACTCATCTATGATAACCTTAAAGCTCATCTTTCGATTGAAGTTGTAGAAGCTCGAGCTAATGGGGTCAGCATTGTGACACTGCCTACACATTGCAGTCACAAGGTGCAGCCGCTCGACAAAGCAGTTTTGGGCCCTTCCGAGCAGATTACAACACTGCATGTGATAATTGGTTTGTAAGCCATCCCGGGAAAAGTATTACAATATTTGATGTTGCCGGAGGTGTCCTGGCAAGGAATTCACACCAACTAACATCAAGCCTGGATTTTCGAGCACTGGAATATTTCCACTCAATGAAAACATTCACACAGATAATGACTTTCTGCAATGCAGTGACAGACAGGCCTCCACCAATAGCAGACAATTTGGATGGGTAATGACGATGACGTGGTTGATGACAATCATCAGTTAATCTCAGACTGTTCTCGTAGGAACGTAATGACGATTACTCCAGGAACATCTACCAAGGTCATATCACCAGAGGCAATTATGGAATATCCAAAGGCTGGTCCAAGAAAAGTAGGAAAAAAATGAAAAAATATTCAACTGTAATTACCAGAACTGATAAAAACACTCAAGAACAAGGAGCACAGGAGATTGGAGCACCGTCATCAGAGGTTACCAGGAAAACAATGATTAATGGAAAAAAAGAACTTGTTTCTCTCACCAGTTGAGGATGCTGACGAGAATGAAGAAGAATCAGATTTTATAAGCAGTTCATCTGATGAGGAAGTAATAGAAGATACATTCTTTGACATGCAAACCCAATACCTAACAAATGGGTGTTGGTAGAATATAGAGGGGTAAAAAATATCAGGCTATTTTATATTGGGCAGGTTTTAGAAATCAATGGGGAAAATCTGACGATTAACTTTTTTCAGAAAGGGAATACTCAGTATTCATAAACTACCGTGAAAGATGAAGGACCTGTAGCATTGCCCCAAGTGAGAGAAGTATTAAATGAACCACTAATCCACAGAGGACATTACGACTTTAGGTGTGCATTTCCCCAGCATCTAACATATAGCTTGTTCTAGGCCCTATTTATGGTAGACATTTTCATTTATTGATCGAAAATAAATCTATTTATTTTTAATATATTATTATTTTATATTTTCGTATTTTTTATTGCACATTATCTAAGCCTTATGTGTGACTTATCTGTTTACTACTTTTTATAAAATTTGATTGAATAAAAACTAAATATGCATTTGTGTGCTTGTATTATTGTGTTGTAGTCTCTGTCCCATTGTGTACAGCAGCTAGTCCCACTGTGCACTCCCGTGGTACACAATAGGGCACTTGGAATGAATGAAAAAAATTAATTGTATGCACAGTTATTTGAATGAAGCAAAATGATATGGGTAATATAGTAGCCAGGTAAGTAACTTATGCCATTAAGTTGAAATGGTGGCCTACATATCAAAATGCTGTTCTTGCCATTGAAAAACAAAAAAAAACGTCTCACTGTGTACCAATCTCCCCTATTCCTTCGTTTGCGTTGCTCCGGCTCGTTCTTTTAATACACAAAACAAGGGCACAAAGCGGGACCCCTAATGGTTACCCCAAATGCGAGACTAAGGGGAAGTATGTTGCTAATAGAGTAAAACTCCCAAAAAACTAACTGCCCCCTTAGGACTGATGAGAGGTTTTCTCAAAGAGATGATAGCCAACATCACATTGGGATTTCTCCTCTAGAGAAAATTTCTGGACTTGGAATGGTGTCATGTTTTCATTTGACTATGTTGTGCTGCATTAGAACATGGGCAAAACCCACTTGAAGCACACGCCCCAGCGAAGAACGCGGCACCACGTGACCTCCCCTCACACCACACATCTTCCCCTCATCTCCTCTCACACCTTCCCCACTCCGGCCCGCTGCCTTCCCCTTACACCACGCGATTCCCCCACTCTCGCCCTCAAACGCGCACCTGGCCTCACACCACCTCCTCATCGAACGCGTCACCACGTGTCTCAGCGGAGCACCCTCATTGGACGGAGGGCGGCCAGGGAGAGGTATATAAGGAGGAGCCCGAAACCAGGGAAGGCAGTCATACAGTCGCATTCGTGCTCTCGTACCGTGCAGACGTGTTTTTAGTTCGCTCCGCTTTTTGAAAAAATTAAGGCTTCCGCTGCTCCTGACTTCCCCTACTCTCCCGTACCCGATCTACGCCCGCTTGAAAATTATTTTTCTTTTTGAAAAAAACACTTCCGCGAATGAAGAGCCCTCCAGTGAGCTAAGCAGTCGCTGCGTCGGCACGAAAGAAGTGCTGATTAACTTCCCCAGCGTCGGAAGGCAGTCCAGTTGCGCTCCAGCTCTCGTAGAGATCAGACGTGTTTTCCGTTCGCTCCGTTTTTTGAAAAAAATAAAGACTTCCGCTCCTCCTGACTTCCCCTACTCTCCCGTACCCGACCCACGCCCGCCTGGACCTCTCTCTCCTCGGCCTCTTTGGCGGCTTCCCTGAAAGGGGTTGCCGACAAAGGGAAAAATGACCTCCCTCGAGGGCGTCGCTCTCGACACTTCCAACCCCGCCTTGCAAGAGGCGACCTTACCCATGAATGCACCAACTCCTTCCCCTCCCCTGGAGGAAGAGTCTTTCAAGACCGTGCGGCATCACGCAGTTGTGGTAGGCGCGTTATTCTCGGAAAACGGCACGCTCAAGCGGCGCCCTTTCATGACGGCCGACGAGGCCGCCGTCAAAAGAATCAAGGCTTCCCCTGAGCCTTTTCTCACGACAAATAGATTCGAGCCTCTCACTGACGTTGAGGACGAAATTCCTAAAAATACCGCCGGCAAAACCAAACGGCGAAATTCCGCGTCCGTAGCTTAGTCCTCGGGTAGGTCTTCTCCCGCCTCTATGGACACCGCCCCGCCTCAAGCCTCCGCCTCAACCAAGCCCACCGGCGGCGACGTTGCCAAGTCGGCAACCGCCGCGCCCGCAGCAAAACAATCCCTCACAAAGCGAAAACTTCCGGCACCCAAGGTGTACGACGTGGAAGACACCACGCTTTTCCGGAACTTCGTACGTGCCACCGTAACGGGGAAAGATTTTAAAATCCAGTATATCGGACGGGACGCTCAAGTCCTTCTGACAAATCAATCCGACTACGCGACGCTCCACAAGGCACTCGCGGAAAACCAAGCGCAGATGACCACCTGGGCCTCTGCGGACGAGCGACCCGAATCATTCACGATTCGCGGCTTTCCGGCTCATCAGAACATGAACGATATTCTGGATGACATGAAAGAGATGGGAATAAACGCCCTTCGCATTCGGCAAATTAAACGGGAAAACCGCCCTCAGCCGGTTTTCGTCGTCTCCGTTATTCCATCGGATGCCTGGCCAACAGACCGCATCCTTAAAATCAGGGAGATCGGATACCAAGACTGCCGGCTCACGCGTTTCATACACATGGATCCGCAGATCTGCTACCGCTGTGCGCGATTCGGTCACGGATCGGATCGCTGCACGGCGGCAGCAAAATGCCTACGATGCTCGGGACCGCACGCTCTCCGCGACTGCTCGCAAGACACTCAGGCCCGCTGCCCCACATGCAGCGGAAGCATCCAGGCTTTTCCAAAGAATGCCCCGTCTTCATGGAGCAGAAGAAAAGGAAGGTAAACGCTCGCGAATCTTTCTAAGGAGCGTGAAAGAGAGCGCGAACGTGAACGCAGAAAACGCCGCAAACTCCGCAAAAGAGCCGCTCAAAGAGGAGCCGCAGCACCGATACGGACTCCTTCTCCGAGTCGTCAGATAATGACACCGATGCCGCACCACCTGCACCCGCCAAGCTGCGCGCACCCGTGCCTGCTTTCACTACTTCCCTTAGGGAACAGAAGCCGATTGACACCCTCGTCGGTCTTCCTAGCCTAACGGGTTCGTCCCCTACCTCAACCGATTGCCCCGGCCATCGTGGGCGGAACGGAGACGCAGTCGCGCCCGCCATAACCGTCAGGAGCGCGCCCACCGGCCCCGGGTGCCCGTTCTACGGACACCCCCGCTTCCGGACAACGCCCACCGGAGCCCATCCCCTTCTGAGGAGGACTACTGGACCTGGGTGTAGGAGTCTGGACGGAGCCCGTGGCCGGTCCTCAGCCCCCTGACGCCACCCTACCACCTACGGAGGCTGGACCCGCCCCCGACGCCGCAGACTCCAGAGCTGCCGTGGAACAGCGAAGACCCCAGGATCCTGTTCGGGTCTCCGGAGATGCCTGCACGGACCGACCCGGCCTTAGCCCCGCGGGAGCAGTAGCTGTAGCCCTCGCCCGCCCATACTGGCGGGCCCATTATACAATTTCACTGACCCTTGTACGAAGGATCATTAAACGCACCCTCCGGGTGTTTTAAATCTTTACTCTGAAAGTCTTTTCTTCCACGATGCTTACCCGATCCCGTGTACCGGGGTGGGTCTCTCTACCACCTCCGGAGGTCGCTGGACCCGCGACAACTATGAGCATGCCTGAATGTTTAAAAAAGAATGATCTTTAGAAAGAGACTAAAAGGTCATCGAAGTTAAGAGTGAAAAGGTAATAAATATATTTTATTATTCAAGTTTCTTTCGTACCCAGGGAGTATCTGAGACCGCCACCACCTGCTCAGCACCTCGATCTACCTGCCGATGACGAGGTACTTAAGTATTTACAATGCTTAAGAATGATAGAAACTCTGAAATTTGAACCGAGGGACCACCACGACGTCGACTTCCTTCTCGGCCTGGCTGCAGATTGGCAAACCCATGCCGAAGCCACAAAAAGACTCCTTTACAACTGGGGCCGGATCCTGCTTGCAGTAGTCACCATGGGGTGGCGGACACCCTCCGGCTCGACCTAATTGTACCAACCGAGGTCCTACGCTTACCCAAAGGCTTCCAGTTTACCCAAAGTCAACCATTGGTGCGGAGACCCTGGAAAGGAGTTCCGCCAAGAGGCCTGGAACATCAGCAGCCCTTTCGAGGTCAGCCCCGGAGAGGACGGGGGAGGGCACGAGCCATGAATTACTAATGGCCCCTTCTTGCCACAATTACGAGAACCTGTCACCGTGGATGGCGAGATCCTACAGCATTGGAAGGACTCAGGTGAGCCGGAAGACACAGAAACCCTCTCTGACGATTAAACCCCAATCGACATCCCGGATGTCCCGGAGGACCTCGTCTCCCTTGACGAGCTCAACGCTTCGGAAATGAAAGTATCATCCATCCGGAAATGAAAGTATCATCATCCCGGCGGTGAGTGAGTCGATGTATATGAAAATCTTTATTAAACATGAACAGTCACACATTGTGACCTGTACCTGGGTAACCTCCGCCGCCAACCCGGCTGACGAACTCTCACGGGCCGTTCGCTAAAATGGTGGTCGGCGAAGTACATAAGCGGCCGCGCGCGCTAGCGGAGCTCGCGATCGATCACACATCCCGCCGTATATATAGTTGGAGTTTTCCGGAAAAGGATATACCTGTGGTATCGTACCATATCGGAGAATGGTCCTTGATGGAGCAGCCGATCTACTATACACAGAAAGCGGTCAACGCCCGATATTCACCGAGACCGACGAATCAGTCTCCCCGGCCAGGCCAGGGGCATCTCCTGGATGCTTCCGGCTCGGCCACCAGCCGACCGTTCGGTGCCAACGCACCGTCTGACAACGGAACAGTTCCCGTTGGCGCGCTCTCCGGGCGCGTCAAGCGAATCAAGGTGAAGCCACACTTCAATGAGACCATGGCCACCGGTCGACCCGCTGCAGATCTGAACGCGCTCCAAACGAGCTTTTTGGACCTGTTGCACCACCTCCAAGCTGTTCCCCAGGAGACATTTCACGCCATCATCGCGGATTTGCCGTCGAAAGGCTACATCGTTCCCGCGCCTCCTCAATCATCGCCAGCCAACCCGGCGACCTCGCCTGCGCCATCGCCCCGGCCTGCCCGCAAGCCAAGCAGCAGCCATTGGGCTTAAAGAGGGCCAACTCTACCATTCAGCCTTTGCTACCTGCCAACCCGGCCAATTCGCGGACTCCGGAGGACCCAAAGAGGACCAACACCGCGTTCAGCCGCAGATGTCTGCCAACCCAGTCACCCCTGAGACACCAGCGATTCCTGTGAGAGCCAACACCACGCCTGCTGAGCCTGCTGCCTCCACATCCAATCAACATACAGTATCGGTGAGTCCTAACTCCCCCTCCAGCCAGTCTTGTGAAGCGCACGCCCATTGTAACAGCCTGGACGGCTATTCCGTGGTGGCGGCACGCCGTAGAGGCTCAAAGGGGAAAACTGTTCCCCTTGCTACATTCCAATCGTCTAATAGATATGAATTGCTAACTCCAGATCCTTCAGATTTTGTTTCAATTCCAACAATTTCTAATTCAGATTCATCTTCAGTTATTAAAAAAAAAAACAAAAATTCCGCCAATCTGCGAGGCCGACACCACGAAATGGCCTACTCTATATCCAAAACTCGTACGTTCATGCTCAATTCCGCCAATTTCACATGCAACTAGTACAACCTCGGCCATCATCAAATGTCAATCTGTGAGTGATTTTACATTAGCGAAGTCCATTCTTAATGAACTCTCTGTACCGTATCGTACGTATCAACTGCCAGAGAATCGCCGTAGGGAATTTGCTTTGCGTGGCACCCTTCCGTCATTGGCGGACGACTTTATTTTAGAAGAATAAAAAAACAAAGGTTTTCCAGTAATTTCAGTTCCCAGAATTATGTCAACGCGGCCAAGCAACGCCCAGCGTGAAAATGGTTTAAATTCTGTTCCGGCATATCCAACTGGCGAATGCCACGTAACCACTGAACCTGATATTGACATTCAGTCATTTTACAAAACTAAACTCATTGCTGGTTTGAGTATTAAAATCTTAGATTACAAAAAACCGCTCGTCCCTATCCAATGCCACCGTTGTCAAGGCATTGGGCATACAAAAAATCTTTGTGCACTGCATCCTATATACGTTAAGTGCGGTGAAAATCACTTTTTCTGAATGTTTTGTGCCTGAGGAATCTCAGCCGAAATGTGCTCATTGCGGCGAACAGCACACAGCTAGCTACCGTGGCTGTGTGCAGTTCACTAATTTTGCTTCAAGAAACACACTTATCTCCACACCAATCTTTATACAATCAACATTTCATCGTTTACGGACTGGACCGCGTCACCAGGGGAGGAGGAGTGTCTTGATCCGTAAAAACCTTCATTCCCTTCTAAATTCCCCATTTCCGGACACCTTCGAAGCTCTTAGTATTGCGATCAACACAAAAGCCGGTCCCATTAACATCTTCTCTGTATATCATGTTCTCCAAACGACTTAGCATGGAGTCTCTCGAACGCCTGTTTACTAGCTATCCTAACGGCCTGTTCTTCGGTGATTGGAACTGCAAGCACCCCAGTTGGAACAGCAACAAAATCAATGCCGACGGTAAAATGTTATACTCTTTCATCCGCAACAGAAATTTCTCTATTTTACAGTCCGGCCGCCGAGAGTTGTCCGTTGACAGCTCAGAAGAAGGGGTGGGGAAATCTTCGCCAAAACGGTTTGCAGCCAATCGCTGTCCCCCAAACGCAACGTTGTCACATGCAAATGAATCACCGAAACAAGCCTTAATCACCAAAACAAAACTATCCATAGATTGTATCTTTGCTCTTTCGTGCGTTCTTAGTTCACTGTGCTGTAGGTGTTGCTGTGCTGGTGTTGCTGTGTGTGGTGGTGTTCTGGATAGTTACTTGTGCTTTTTCCAACGCTTTTCACGAAAACTTTTCCGCGCTTTCAACGGAAGTATTTCATTAAAGTGGGTAAAGAAGGCTTCGAGTTTCTTTGTTTGACATAGTATTTCTGATTGATTTAATCTTCTGTCATCATAAGCGGGAAGAAACGTGGTCATGGTGTGACATTGAATTCCCAAACACGGGAATTAATCGCGAGTATTTATCAATACTTTGAAAAGGAAGAATTCCATGACAGTCCCCAAATTCAATTAGCAAGAGTGATATAACAGCTTAAGCATGCGGAATCAGTTCCAAATCAGTTTCGAGGATCCTGAAAGAAA
The DNA here is from genome assembly GCF_921293095.1 of Ischnura elegans. NCBI lineage: Eukaryota > Metazoa > Arthropoda > Insecta > Odonata > Coenagrionidae > Ischnura > Ischnura elegans. Next base: position 97,791,141 of record NC_060253.1, read on the forward strand.
AACATGGTGACCGTAATAGTGAAAACATAGAACCTCCTGTTTTAAGAACACCCGGCAAGAAAAGGCGCAGGCGAAGTCAGAAAACTAACATTTACAATTTCAATGAGGAGGCAGTCCGTAGGCATATCCACGGTTACTACGAGAGAAGGGAATATCCAACTGTCCGGAAACTTTTGATATCCTTGAAAGAAGCAGATCTATTTGATGTTGGACGGACAAGCCTTCGAACCGCCCTGAGAAAAATTGGCTTCAAGTGGAAAAAGTTTTCCGGTAATAGGAAAATTTTAATGGAAAAAGGAGACATTGTTGCTTGGAGGGGGAAGTTCTTAAGAGAAATAAGCGAAGTTGATTTGAATTCCGTAGTTATGCTGGATGAGACGTGGGTTAATGCAGGACATTCGAAGACTGATTTGGACGGATGAAACTGCGAAGGGAACGATGCCAGCTCCAGTTGGCAAGGGCTCCAGATTGATTCTTCTGCACGCGGGACATCTGAAGGTTTTGTGCCTAACGCCACACATTTATTTAATGAGAGTAAAAACTCTGGGGATTATCATAGTGAGATGAAAAATGAGACCTTCAGAAATTGGTTCGTCAACCAGCTGTTGCCGAACATAAAATCGCGAAGTTGTATTGTGATGGAAAACGCCCCTTACCACAGCATAAGGATAAATAAATCACCCACAGGGAAGTGAGTAAATAAGGACATAATAGAGTGGCTGCAGAAGCAAAGGGCTAACCAGGTAGTTGAAGGACTGAATAAAATGGAATTATTACAATTATGTAAGTATTACCTGCCTCGTTTCCCTGTATATGAAATTGACGAAATAGCGAAAGAAATCGGACATAAAGTGCTGAGATACTGGAGTCCTTTATATGATTGTTTTTTTCCTAGAGTTATCATTCACACTCCGGCATTTAAAACATTGTCATTACAACGCTATAGAGTTAATTTGGGCTCAGGTGAAAACTTACGTTGCGGAACGGAATAAAACGTTTAAAATTCAAGATGTGATGACATTGACTCAAGAGGCTATTTCTGAGGTGAATGACTCGAAGTGGAAAAAAGTGGTCCTCGATATTTCGCGGGTGATTGAAGAGGCGATCACGACCGAATGTGAGACCAACTAATCATCAGTCTCAACGGGGGTAGTGACAGCAGCTCCGAGAACACGTCTGATGAATCCCGCTCTTCAGAGAAATTAGATATAGCTATAAAGGTATAGATCTTTCATTGCAATACTAAATTTCTCTACGCATATATATTTTTTCATCCACATAAACACTTTTAGAATGACTTTCCACTCCAGATATGTACGTGAGTCCAGACCAACAGAACTCGAAGGCGTATATCCTTTAGAGTGATGAGTAGTAGGCGCAGCTACGTTTCTGGGTTGTCCTACGCGTCGATTCATCTTCGTGACGACAGTTTCGCCGGCGTTGCAGCAGCCGTCTTCAGGTTTGAAAAGGGCTTCAAGTGTGATGTGTTTGTTGCCGGCACCGCAGTTAGTAAACCAAAGAAAAATTCCTAAGAAAGTTATTGTTTCTCGAAGGAAGGGATTACTCTCAATTATGTTGCGTTTTAAAAGCATAGGATAAAACGAATAGAAGGAAAATTACTTGCTTCATTTAATGTCAAATCAGAAACTGCATTTGGTTACCTGGAGTCCTTTCTATGTTTGTTTTTTTCCTAGAGTTATCATTTACACTCCGGCATTTAAATTAGCAGCATTTTTCTATAATTACTTAAATTACCAGTTCGTTTGAGGGCAATTCGTGATATTTGTGCGATCGCTATTTTTCTCAGTGAGGGCAGAGTAGTAGGAAATAAAAGGATAAAAAGGTAATGATGACCGCCACTCTTCCGTTGGCCCTTCACGCCCGTCGTCCCTTTCGGCGCCTTTCTTCACGGAACCCTTTTTTTACATGCGAGGTGGGCGTTTCCCTTTCTTACCTGGCAACATTGCCCCCTACCCCTTCTAGCTGTCAACGGACAGCTCTCGGCGGCCGGACAGTATATTTATGTTACATAGCATAGTTATAGTCCAGTAAACATGAAACCAGAAAAAACTCTCAACAAAAGACAACTCTCGGCGGCCGGACTGTAGCTCCTTTGCAACCAACCCATTACGCCCCACGATCGTGTGACGTAATAGATTTCGGCCTTTCTCACAACCTGCCCCGCATTTTTGGTTAATTTAATCAAACGCCGTAATGCCGCCCGTAGAACATGGCAAATTTCTAGAATCCAAAATGATAAATCGGCTTACAATAAATTGTTATCTAGTTAAAAAATAAATTAGCAAGCATAGCCAAGCCCATTGGGAATAACATATCAGCACCTTGCTTTCGAAAATTCACCCTACATTTCTCCAGAAATGTATACCAGCCCTATATGGCGGACAATAAAATCGCTTAAAAATCGGCAAACATTTTTTTATCCTCCCATTGGTTCAGATTCCGGACTTATTTTCGATCCTTCGCACAAAGTTGAATTACAAGCTGATCACCTCCAAAAAGTTGTCTTTAGATCTTTCTTTTCGCCTATTGATAAAGAAATTAATCTTTTCTTTAATAAATTACCAGAAATTTTCAACTCTTTTCCGATTTCAACCCCTCCTTCTGTTCGCGCTATTCTTTCCGCGCTTACCGCAAGAAAAGTCTCGATAGCATTTCTAAATTTCACCCTCCCTACAGCCCAGACATGTCCCCCCGGACTTCTTATTCCCGCTAGTTAAAAGGAAGTTGAAGGGAAGGCGTTTCGACCCCATCGAGGCATCGAAAAATCTGTGACGGGCGAGCTCAAGGCGATCCCGGAGGATGAGTTTAAAAAATGTTTTCAGCGGTGGAAGAACCGCTACCAGCGGTGTATTGACGCACAAGGGTCCTAATTTGAATAGTATTAGTTGTATGATACAAAAAGTTCAATAAAACTGCCTTAAAATTTTTATTACTTTTCAATCGTACCCTGTATTAAATTCTATTATGTTTGAAAATGTGGTTTTATTTCCGCCACAGGTCCCTTTTTGCTGATAAAAAAAATGAAATCTTGTAATCTGACCCCTCGTAAGAAGAAACTGGTTAAGATAGTTAAATCCTACCAGAGGATTTTCAAAGGCTCCCAGAGTTCCTGCAGAAGTATGAGGGGATTATTAAACAATAGGATAAAGCTTTTGATGGTCTGTTTCTTTTTGTCGCCATTGGCATCCCTTTTCTTCACGGCACAAAGAAAACATTCCTCTACCTTACCTAGGAATAGGTGGACATTTGAGGGAAAAACAACTGCCGTATCCCTCTTCAAGAGGAGCCCACGGGTTTATAGTTAATTGAGAATCTTCTGTTCTCTTCCATATAAGATAACCCTCACTGACCTCCTAATCTGTCAGTTTTTCAGCTGGCTTAAGTCCCCTATCATCTCTAGCCTGGCATCACACGCTGCTGACATGAGTGGCAAGAACTTACACTGCATATTGACGTTTGATGAGATGTCCATCAGACCAAGTCTCACCTACAACCATAAGCATGACAGATTTGAAGGTTTTGAAGATGATGGACCAACCAGAACTCCTGAGATTTAGAAGCAAGTCCTTGTGCTTGCAGTACAGGGTCTTTTAGAAGCAACGCATTGACTATTGCGTGAGTGCTAAATGTATACCTGCCAAGAAGTTGGTGTCCATCATTAAAGCTGCCTTTAGAACTATGACAGAAATGAATTTAAATAAAACTGCAAGTGTGACATGGAAACCAATAATGACAAGGCCATAAAACTTCTAGGTGCCACACTTAGTAAGCCCTCTTTTGTGTATGAGGACTAAACTATTCACGCCATATTCGACGCCCCTCATTTGCTTAAGTGTTTTAGAAATTTATTTCTAAAATACGACATCCAGGTGAAAGCAGGAGAACCTGGGATGACCGCCATTTTGGCAAAATGGGAGCACATCCTCAACCATCACAAACTATAGGAACTGGATGAGACCATTCCCCTCAGAAAGTTGCTTCGTCTAAATGAGAAGGATATCAACCCAATGGGTTAGAGAAATTTAACTTTCTATTAACTTTTCCAGGTGGATAACCCACGGAGGCTTATACAACAGCATCACTGATAGGTCTCATGGACGAGATATCTGATAGCTGCAATGCATCAAAAAAGGGCAACAAGCCTCTTCAGTAAGTTGTTAAAGATGGCAGTCCAAATGTTGCCTTTTGGCGGGATGCGTACAAGAAGATTGAAGATGTGACATTCTTATATGGAGGCGGGAAAATTCTTTGCACCATCTAAAAAAGGCTGGCTCTTCACTCTAGGGGGTCTGCAGAATTTGTAGAATCAGCTCCACGGCACTGGCACCTGCCTGGAAACCCAGAATTTGAACCAAGACCCACTTAAGAATTGTTTTGGGCAAATTCGTTTTAACTGTGGGTCCAACAGGTTTCCAGCACTTGGAAATTGTATTGGTAGTTTTGAAACTGTGCTTGTAAATCGTGTGTCCACGAAGGTGAAGGCGAGAAATTGTGAGCCTGATACGCTGAGTCTTTTGTGAGATTTTGGTTGGCTGGTGAAAGGTGAATATGACTCCGAAATCCGTTTTATGCATCTGATATTGTATGTATTGCTTCATTTCCAACAAATATAGTCAGCGGAGGGGGGCATAAAGCCTTCTGCAATATTTTGAGGAAAATTTCTCCTCTCTCTATGGTCACCACAGTGTCTCGCATAATGTTAATGTACCGTCTCATGTTCATCTAGATGTGTTAGCTTATGGTAAATTGGAAAAGATCAGTGCCTTTAAGTTTGAGATAAAGCTGAAGGGCATTAAGAATATGGTGCACAAATATAAATTTTTTTATAAACACTAATATATGCACTACAATCCTCCTCATTTTTTTTAATTTTGTAATTTCTCTTTGCCTACTACAATGGCCTGGAAGATAAGTCGCATTTGGTGCACTTGCTAGACGAGGTGGTCCACTGATCTGCACCGGCTCTAAGGGTGCAACTAAGTCCACCAGTCTTGTGCCTGAGAGCTGGCTATTTGCTAAGGGGGGCAGCTCTCTTTGTTATTGGTCACTTACATCATGTTCTTCTCCTGTGACAACCATAGTCCAGAAGGTTGTCTCCCCATGCGCTCGGGTCCGTGGGGGCGCGGCTCCCCAAAGGAAGATTACCATCTTCCCCCCGTGCGGGTAACTATTCGTTATTCTCTGCACCTTCCACAAGGGAAATGAGTGGGAATGGGAAATGATCATCGAGTTTTTGTTTAAGTACAATATTTCCTATTTCAATTCGTTTCCTTTACGTAAGTGTTCATTGAATTTTGAGGAGAATTGTCTATATTATATTGGTTATTTGTGGTCATACTTCAATAATGGTAATTGAAACTTATGTATTCATGTGTTCCTTTTTGCCCTGGTATGAGCACTTTTTCACTTTCGTTGCACTAGGGTAATCCATGCGTAAGAAACTGATCAGCGAGCAATTTCACAGGTTCAGATGACAGACTTGTTAATACTTGTGCTGATGGGTGCGTGGGTTCGGGCTTGGTCATGTCTATTTCGAAGGAGTACCAGGACACAGTGTAGGTAAAAGTATCTATTTTTGCATAGAACATCATGGAAAAACATCTGCATTCCTTGCCACCCTGACCAATTTTATTGCTTATATCTGCTTGGGTGTTTTGCTTCAGTTTTCAATCATTTCTCGTTGAATTCTTAGGTTTGATATTAGAATAGGCTAAAAGCACAATTAGGAAGTTTAGGCCTGTTGGATAAAACATTTGCGCAGGCAAAAATAAGTTGTACTTAAAATTGGTATTTGGCATTTCCACTTGCCTCTGTCTGAAGAGCTTCATCTTCCCTCTGCAGGTCTCCCACCACAGCCACTTACAGAACCTATACTTGCTCACATTTAGAGAATTCAGGGGACCATACAGTTTTAACCAGAATGTACACCAACTGGCAAAAGGACAGTCAGGGTAGTCACCTTCTCTATAAGAATTAAGCTCAGACATGCAAATCCTCCACTACCTCATGTGGTTTTCACAAACTGTGCTCCAATTCTATTTTACCTCATCGCCTACATCACACTCAATTTTCTGACACGAGTCATTATAAGCAACCGTTTATCAATGCACTAGAATCATCAAACTAATGAAGCCGGAGGCACAAGATCTCTTAGCAGGTCCAAGACATTTCAAGAGGCATTTCCATACTCCTAAATCCCTATACAAAAGGATGAGGTTTGGGTATTTACTATGTCTTCTCGCCCAGAGGTCCATCAGGGCATTTTCTAAGGAATGGGTTGGACCATGGAAGGGAAAACAAAGGGATTGGACAGCAATAATTAGCTAGCCTATGAATGACCATCAGTATACATTGGAATAGGCTACATTTAAATCCCAATCTGTGCCACAGTACGATCAACAGAAGTACCACTCCCTTTTTATGCACTAGGAACTTTTGCTAAGCCCACCATTTAAGAAGGGCAGTGCTTGGCAGGTGGAGATCAACCAAATACAAGAGCATAAGGCTTTGAACACCAAATAATTAGTGCATGAACGCAGTTGATAAAGTCAGAATGTCTTCTGACTACACCTTCAACAGTATTTCCGTCATGGCTCCCCCAAACAATGAGGTAATCGCCATTCATTCGAAAAAAAGCTAATCAGCAGAGCAAGTTTGCATCCACAAATTTACCATGACAACCTACTCAAAGATAAAGATAATTGAGAAGAAATAGGTTACCAGAAACAAGTATTTTGATGTCCAGAACACAATTACATTATCACTGAGAAACCCAGGAATTTTCTCCACAATCCTGGGGACTGGTGATGGACATAAAGATAGATTGAAGCATTCATGGAAGCACAAAGCAAGTAACAAACCCAAAATACAGTGAGAAAATGAAATCAGGGGAATTGAAGTTTTGCTTCAAGAAGATTGAAGCATTGTAATGCAACAGTAAATCAATGTTCATAAAGTTGGACGCTTCACAATTCCAAGATGCCGATCTGCCAAGGAGCTGGGAGGAGGGAAACCACTCGACAAGGTGGGAATATATGCATTATCAACACTAAAAATGAAAATATAATAACACACTATGCCTTCACATTGAATTATTTTCATTCCACAAGAACCAGCCTTTCAGTCTTCTAGCCTAAAACATAATTGGCTATAATTAAGAATAACAAGACTATTATAAATACTATAAAATTGCTAAAAATTAAACTTTAGCATCATTACACTTTTTCATATCTCATAAGGAATCTTTGAATTTATTTTTTTGGGCCTCAGCATAAATTCATCTACACACTACCTCCAGCTAAATTCGAACGTATGCTGTACCATGTTGGCATGTACCACATAGGCGTGTTGTATACCACATTTGCACAATTTGAAGAGGAACATATTATAAGACAACTCCTTTTTTTTGGACCTCCACTTCAGGAAAAAAAATAACTTCAACAATTAATTACCATACATCTTCAAATATAATTACCTGTTTTGCCCAAAATCTCCACAGGATAAGTAATATTGTGGCTTTTATCATGGCCTCCTTCAATAATCTAGTTTTAAAGGAGGCAATGCCAATATTGAAGTGCAACTACTTGAGTGACTACTTAGCCTACCTGAACACCACCGTCAAGGTATAAATTACAGTGTTCAACATAATTATTTGCTGTTCTGTCATTTACGAAAGTTTCGTAAATGACGATCCTTTATTAGACATAAGATTTGCTTTTCTGAAGGGGTTGTGAGGAAAATAGGTATCTTTGTGCTGATAAGGTATAATGAATTCATTTGCAATTTCTTTTAACTGCAGATAGTGTGTTGGAAACATTGAGACACCTATATTTTTAGTTTTTTTTTAACCATTGCCTACTCCTTGAGCTATTCACAGAGAAAAATAAACAACCTCAACCCTCTCGTATATATGCTGATGACCTCAAAAAACTCTAGCTGAGAAAATTACAGTTTCTCAGCCTTGTGCACAGGCCTCACATGGCAAATTGTTCCTTGCACTCAATGAAATGTTCTCCTTGAAGGTAGAAATGATATAGAACTCCAATGATGTCACCAAGTAGATAATGAAAATCAGGTGGCAACTTTCACAATCCCTTATTTTTAACTTTCGCGAGAATGGAGGAATGGAAATCTTTCCCTTACATGTACTGTTCTCTTAATCAATTACCACTTCAGATCTGAGAGAATGGGTTACACCAGTAATTCCTAACAAAATTCAAACATATCATGTCCTGTTAGTCAAATTACTTAAACACAGCTCCATTAGTTAAGAAAATGTGCATTTTAATACATTTTAGGTACCTAGTCTAAATTCTACCTTGGGAAACAGAAAAGTAGTCTCCAATGGTCAGAACGCTAGGTTCTTTTCTGTTTCACTATTGAGGCCATAGAGCTCTCTTTACCTGTTCGATCCACCTAGGGACCTTTCCAGACACTTATACTGTAAAAAAGTCACATACCTGCAATCCCTATCCTCACCTAGCACCAGAGGACAGAATTTTAAATGATGCAGTCAGTGATGCTCGCACAAAATGGTGTAAATCAATGGAAAACTCAGATCCAAGATTTGAGAACTACATCTATGGAGCTAGGCTGGGGTGGTGACTTTAACTCTCTGCACATGTTATCAATTTAACTTGATATTCCAGTTTTGTACTAGCAAGGTATCTTAATAATCCTTCTCCTTTTCTTTGAAATTTTATGTAGCCTCATATTTCCTGACCAGGTTGTTTCTATATCCTCATAACCTTAACCACTGTGCTCCAACAGTAAATAAAGCTCAGTATTACCACAAATGCACTGTAAAAAAGAAAAAATATTAACAGTGACAGTGAAGTTGGGTAATAATCATATGAATTGAGGAAGCCTCACACTCTTCAGCACTGCACAGCCAGGACAAACATGGTCCTATCAACACCCAATACCAAAGCTTCCAAAGAAATATGACACTTTTGAAAAACAATAGCGTATATTATTTAATATTTGAATTTCAAAATTTGCAAAAAAAGCTGTCAGTAGAAAAATTCAATGAAAGAATAAAAAACAACATTCTTTTTTCCATATTATGAAGATCACATTGATACATGCATACTTTTACTGGGCTACATCATCATTCCCTGAGACAGAGAGAGAGAGAGAAAACAGAGTATCTAACTGCCATGTCAGACACACAACCACAGATAATGGCTGGCAACACATGGAGCGTCACACTGTTCCAACAACAGAATTAAAAAACCAATAACTTAGACAACTTAAAATACAAGTAACATAAATGACCCATGGCCATTAAACTCTAAATACAAATCTTAGGCTATCCATATAAAACACAGGCAACTTCATATGTTATTTTCTTTCAACAAACAGTTAAATCAATCTGAGCAAGAGGTAATATCAAAAAAGCAAACGGTAATACGAAGGGAATGGAAACACGATAATTTTCACTGAGCAGAGGCACGATGGCTGGACGAGGCAAAGGAAGGCTAGAGCAAGATGTGTACACGTCCTCCGCTGTCTGCGCATGCCAGCAGCATACGGTTGGGGTGGAAGGCATTGACGGGGCACACCGTGTTGATGGGGAAGTGGCCATCCTTGCCCAAAGCGCACAGCATGCGCCCAGGCCTCCCATATACCTCCACCTGCAGGACAAACAAGGGCATGGGTTCACTCTGGAACTCAACATAGACATTCTACAAGTGATGATGATCCAACATAACCACCACTGTCCCTCTTTTAGAACTACACAAACAGAATACCTGGATGTAAATTTAAAAAATCATGTTTTATATCAATTTATATGGACAATCTTCATATCACCTAGGGATATCAAAAAAGATGACTGAGGCGACAGAATCAAATATCCTAAATTATATAAAAACCCAAAATCTTAGATATAAAACATTTTTTTTTATTGGCAGCACTCAGCTTCACTGTCATATTTATGCAGCAAAAAATTTTGCCATGGTTAATCAACCAATTTGTCACTAATCAAAATGAGACACTAGGTTAGACTTCACTTAGGAGTACTTAGGAGTAATCACAAATTAAAGGTTGGGGAAAAAGAAATCCATTATCTTTTCGGTAGATGGCCGTAGTGATTGACTTCTCATAAAGTACAGATCAATCTACAGCAGAATCCCAATTATCCGGCTGCATTTTATACGGGTTGCAGAGTACCCGTGCATGAGTTCACGGTCCTTCGAAGTTTTCCGTTGTTCTTTATAAAATCGGACGAAAAAGCACCGAGATATTTGCATTTATTAAATACAAAGCTACTTCGGACTAATTGTTTCCATTAGAATCCCCATCTTAACCCGGCAACGCCCGACGTCACCTACAGGTGACACACTTTTGTGAACACATAAAATGCAACAATGTAATCTTAGGGGCACGGTATGTTTTCGTTACATTTCTTTGAGCCTTTCTGCACCACATACTGGATTATCATATTGTTTCGGCGACAGATGAGTCTTCAGTACGCCTTTGAATAGAAGGCAATGAGGTTGTGTGTGGATTTTAGTGACAAGACCTATTGTTATGGCCTGTAAACTTCAGAAGAGGTACGTAAATGATATTATCATTTTAGTTTTGATGACTAAGTATATGTAAGTTCTTACATAAAATAAAATGCATTGAAAATTTTCATTCATATAGCAAATGAGGTACTTCGAATTTTTTATGTCACCTACAGGTGACGTTGGGAAGTGGAGCATCTTGATGGACTGCATTTATGGGAAAGGCTTCATGGAACGTTTTCAAACTCTCCATTTCACTCATATTGAACTTTTTAAATATTCAAGCGGATTTATTCCCTGCTAATAGTTAAAACTATTTACTGTTTCTCTGAGCTTGATGGAAAATTTTCATGTCAACAATTTTTAGTGGAACTATGTGTTTATACGGAATTATTTTATTTTTTCTCTGCTTACTGTTTTGTTTAGTTTATTCTAAAATTCTGGGTAAAATACACGGACGTTAATGGTATTTTCATAATTTAATATTATGAATTTTTATTTTATAACTGTGCTTATGGTGTTAATTAAAAATATTTTAATCAATTTTTTATTTGCATTGATAATATTTCATGTTGCTCTTTTAGCTCACAACTGCACGAAATTTTAGAATATTGCAGTCTGATCACCACAGTGATAATTTGGATCACGCTGATATTATTTTAGTTCCTGAGGAAGATGGCTATGTTACGGAAGAAGAGTGGTGATGAAACAGTGGCAGATATAAATAATTTGCCACCGAGTATACTTCGCTTACAAGTGGAAATAAGCACTCACTCGTATACTTCTGTGAATGATGTAAGATTACATTTATCTAGGGACTCTTCTGAAAAACATCGGTACTTATAAACAAATTTTTATGAATGACTATTTTAACTTACATTGTATCACTAATACAACAAGTAACAATAAGTATCACTAATACAGGATTCGGGAGAAACTTCAATTGAAAGTCTACCGTCCGATGTCGGTGGAACAACAGTGGAGCGAAAGCCACCAAAGAAAAAAGTAAAGGCGCACAAGTATAGAGAAATTGGAATAGCGTAGAGAAAACTTTGTCCCAAGTGGTAGAGGAGATTCAGAGCAACAGGTGAATGAAGTTCACGAATTTGATATGTCTCCAGTTCAGTGCTTTGAATCCATGTACGGTGACGAAATCATTTCATATATTGTTAAAATGTCTAACTTGTACGCCCTGCAAAGGAACCATACTTTAAATTTGATGTCAGAGGAATTAAAATTATACATTGCTCTCTTACTACTAACAGGCTAGCTATCACCGAAGTACATTCCAATGCTTTGGGAAACAAAGTCTGACACCTACAATAATCTTATTGCGAAATGTACTCGGCGCGACCGGTTTTTTGAACTCCAGAAGTACAGTAAAACCCCTTATTTACACTTTTCTAGGGACCCAAGAAAAAAAGTGTAAATTGCGGGAAAATGCAAATAGTGGGAAATAGATAATTTTCACTTTTATTCATATACTGGCTTTGGAAATGTTAATTTCTTAATTGTTCACAAAGCATTATTCCATAACATTGTTTCCCTCTGAAGCACAGTGTTTTTGATGGCAGCAAAAATATAAAAAAATCCTGTTTTGTCTGCATTGAAAACATCTTTTGGGCTGTAACCTTCCAGAACTAATATATTCAGATTCTTTCCAGAGTTGCTGTCTCTATGTTAACATCTTTGCTTTCACCACTCACCGTCTTATATACAAGACTGTACCTATTTTGAATCTATTCAACCAACCGTTATAGATGCCGTGGAATCTTTGATTCCCAATCTTGTAGGGAAATACTTTTTCTCAAGGGCCTTTGGGCCTGTTTACTTGATACATTAACACGCACGAGTTAATGTCTGCTTGCATGAATGATTTTTGTGGACCGGAACGGGGCATGTGCGAATGTAGGCAGGGGCAGATCCAGGATTTTTTTCTGGCAGGGGCACAGAGGGCCTGACAGGCAAAAGATCTTGTCTTAATTGAGATTAAAAACAAGATATAGCAATGACTTTACAAAAATTCTCTTTATTTTTATATCAAAGTTATTCTTATTGAATTAAATGATTGAGCCTCCTTGAGTAATAAACAAAACAAAGTGAATGTAAAGATGACCATCAGGGGCGGATCCAGGATTTCTTTCCGGGGGGCACAAGCAAGGCCGTATCTAGGATTTTGTTCTGGAGGGGGGCACAATGATACCACGTTATACAAAACGAACGCAATGATAAACGGACTGTATTAAAAATCTTGCATATTTTTTAAGTGTTTGAGGGGGGGCACATGCCCCCCCTCCCCCATAGATCCTCCTATGATAATCGTATTCAAATTTTGTCTATTTTTTAAGCATCTTGGGGGGGGGGCAAGCATTCATAGTCGGACTTAGGGGCACGTCCCCTGCCCCTAAGTCCAACTATGAATGCATGAACCAAATTTGAACAGGTTCTATTTTCTGTTCATGCATACACACAAGTTGGGTGAATACACGCTTCATTTTCGTGTTCATAATTTAAACATTAACTTGTACGGGTTAATTTACTATGTAAACAGGCCTTTAGATGACACCATTTGTAGGGACATTTGATGATCTTGCACCTAAAAACTAGTCTTTTACAATTTGTTCTATTTCTTCTTACCTGGAATTCTTCACGTATATGTATTCTCTTTTTTGATAAACGTCCACACTGGTTTGCATATTTTACAATGGCATCGCGATTTTTCACCACGGTATTGAATGTTGAGACTGGGAATCCGATCGGATTGCCAGTCCCAACATTCGAGTTGCTTCGCCAGCATTTGAATCGATGCGGGTTCCGGTGTGGGAATCAACTTGTAGCTCGAAAATTTTCATATTCTCGTCAATTAAAAATGTCCGTTTTTCACCTCGAATTTCCATTTTCAAGCCGCATAAATTCCATTTCCCGTACTAATTGAGGGTATAAACTTGGCAACACATGAGTATCTGAACTACTCCTCGGCGATCAAGTGCGTAGTTTAAATTGTCGTGCGACTTCATAATTTTTGAAAGTTACAATAGTTTGCGATACACTGCTATTTAAATGGGATAATTCAAGTTTAAATAAGTTTTTTTAAGCATTTATTTATCCATGATTGTTACGCAACTGTTGAATGAAGTCTGCACAAATGATCCCATGTCGGTCAATTTTTATAGTTCCGGCATTTATCACGTCTGGTTTCCTTTCAAACTCTCGTATCAAATTATCGACTACATGATTATTGTCAACATTACTTCAGGAGTTCTTGCATTATAATTATTACATAGCTCGATTGCTCACAACACCTACTTTCATATCGTGAATCTTTTCGCCGCGAGATGACGTAGTTCAACTTTCCGACGTTAGTGGCGTTCTGTCCCGCCACATTCAAATTCTTCCAGAAAATAGTTCTCGTTACGTCTCTTTCTCTTGGATTTTTAAATAAAAATGCGCGAAAGGAAGCCAAAATACAGTTGTTAAGGCCTGATATGCACGATTAATTGTTTTCGTGCGCAAATAATTTTTTTAGCCGGCACGTCGTGATGCACATGGCGGGAAAACGAAAAAAACACGGCGTAAATACAGGGTTCTATTTACATTGGAGAGATAGGAAATATGTTGGGACCCAGAAAAAAACTTGCAATTTGCGGGAAAACGTAAATTCCGATAAAGCAAATACGGGGTTCTACTGTATTTACATCTTTGTGATAATATGAACCTGCCAACAGGAGATAAGTTCGGAAAAGTGCGTGAATATTTTAGATTTTTGAACAAAAATTTCATTGAAAATTTCAAATATGTTGCATCCTCACATATTTCTATAGGCGAAACCATGGTGCTTTACTACGGACGGCATAGCACTAAACAGCACATGCATGGAAAACCGTTGCGGTTTGGCTACAAGTTGTGGTCTTGTGCAACGCGACTGGGGTATTTAGTTTCCTTTGACCCCAAGCAAGGAGCAAAAGCTGTGCAGCATCCTCTGCAACCGGAATTTGGGTTGAGCGGTGCTGTAGTTTTGGAAATGCAGAGTAGATTACCTTCAGATTTCGGACCATACAATTTGTACTTTGATAACTTTTTTTCTAGCTTTCCTCTAATATCCAGGCTAACAGAGCTCAACACAGGTGGAACTGGCACTATTAGGGAGAATAGGCTAGATAAATTCCCTCTAGAACCATCTCCTTTGTTAAAGAAAAAAAGAGAGGCTCGCTTCCACTGAAAGTCATGTGTGATCTTTCTGTCGTAAAGTGGCATGACAATAGCATTATTACTATTGCATCCAACCGCCATAGCGCAAGTCCAGTGAGTGCAGCGGACAAAGTTGGCGTTGTTCAAGGAAAAAGATGTTGAATTCAAGTATCCTGCACACATGCGGTTAGAAAATACAATAAAAATATGGGGGGAGTGGTAAGATTTGATGAAAACCTACACTCCTTTAGAGTCGTCTACAGAGAAAAAAGTGGTGGTTTCCCTTGTTTCCCTTTGGGCTAGATGCGGCCTACCATGCTTGGAGAGCGGCCTACTAAAATGCTTGGAGAGTGTTCAAAGAAAACATAACTGAAGAATTTTCATATTGTGACTTCAGAAGAAGTATTGTGCAGGTACATTGTGGACTATACGGAAAACCACCTTCGCAATGTACAGCGCGAGGAGCCGTGGCCGCAATAATTCCCCTTGAAGTTCGGCTTTGTGATGATACAGATGAACATGCCAAACAGTATTGTTCTAAACGTCGTTATGCTAAATGTTACCAGAGGACAAGGATTATGTGCAAAAAGTTTAAAGTTGGCCTACATATTCATTGCTGGTATGATTTCCATCGGAGAAAATAAATTCAGGGAAAAATCACTTTTCTGGTCTTTAGGTTCAAAAGTGCCTTTTTTATTTTTTATCCACGGATTTCATGTGTGCTGCAAGGAATACATTTTAAATATTACGTAGCTTTCATGATTTCTTGTTCTAAAAATGTGTGTAAATAAAATTAATATAAATCTTGAAAATCCTCTCTTCTATTGTATTCATTCAAAATTAGAAGGCTATTGCCCAACGTCACCTGAGGGTGACACCCCTCCTGTTCTAAAACCAATGCAACAAATGCTTAAAAAACAACTTTAACCACCTAATGGAGATAATTTTAGCTCAAAATGATCAAATTAACATTATTGTACTAAAAATTCTGAGCTTGGGAACTGACGGGTTAAAGTGGAATTGTTTAATCTATTTGCTGACACGGAATGTTTCAAGTTTACTTGGATGTCTGATCTAGCATTGTAGATGACGATCAGCGGCGGAAAAAAAATCTTGATTGCAAAATTGAAAAATCTTGATGAGCAACTCAATGAGATACACCAGTGGCTAAGAAAGCTTAAAGCCCTTACAAATCACCATAAAGACAATAATGGTCACTGGGAAAAAATTAGTGGGATAAGCTTTACCTCTCAGCTTCATTCATCACTTTAGAATATAGGAATACAAAATGGTCAGAATGAAGAGGACAGTGTTAGCTTGACAACTTACCCGTCTTGGGTTAGCTAGGCTACCAATGACAAATGCATCATCCCTCTGAGGATGCCAGGTGGCTCGGAAATGAGACAGCCACATTGAGTTCTTGTGTAAATGCCTGATGTCTGTCTCCACTGCAAGGAAAACATTCGCCTTGTAATTAGACATGAAAAGACTTCCCAGAAACAATAATCAGTTATCACAATTTCCTCATTCAATACCATAAGTTTACACAGCATTTTTTTCTGCTAAATTTACACAATAATGTGACGGTATGACCTGCACATGTAACGTTTTGTTTTTGTTCCATCATTCACTTCACTCGTTCTCTGTCTCAAGCTTTTTCTCATTTCAAATACATGGGCACAGCATTACACAAGCGGCCTTGCTCTCAACTACACCAATGTTTCGCATGTCATTTGTGTATTGTATCACGTGAACAACAGCATAAAACAGGCCCAGCGCAAGGCGTCGGTGATATGTTGGTGGAAGGTGCAAGGAGGCAGTCCCATTTACTCCGTCAGGGTTCCCACTCTATCTAAATTATAAAATTCGCTGTTTTTCCAGGTTTTCAAAGTCTAAATGGCGTCAAATTCACGGTCTGTTGATAAGCCATTTTAGGAAGAAATATTGATCACATAGAAATCACCGGCCGCACGTTAACTAAAAATATAGCAAACGCGATAAATGCCAGGAATGCAATATGCAGCAATGAAAGTGCTCTTATGAGATCGTCTATCGTTAGCAAAATTTAGGGCCGGCTAAAGGTTGTGAGTGAGAAAATGGAGGGTAACAGGGAAGTGAAGAGGTGTCTGATTTCTCGCCAGGGTTAATGATCACTTTGGTTGAAGGTCGTCCAATCACAGCCTTAGGTCTGTGTGTCGTCATGACACACGGACCAATATTTGCGCTTCCAATATTACGTGTGCAGATAAATGCGTGGACAGTGTCTGCGAGTGACTGACCTTTTTTTCTTTTGATCCGTCAATCGTAGATCTAAAATCAAGTAAGAGAGATTTTTTAAAGGTTTAATGACGAAATTCACGGCTTTTTCCAGGTTTTTTCATGGTAGACGAAACTCACGGCTTACTCACGGTTGAGTGGGTCCGTAAGCCTGGCAAGAGAAGGTCAGCGGCGCACCGGGGAGCGAGAGAGGGAGAAAAGAGGGCCGAGGAGCTGTGTCCAGGAGATTCGTCATGTCGTGTAATGCCATTACGCTGATCATGCCGTAAACCTCAGGCAACCAAAAGCCCGTGGGTTGATGACGCGCCCAGCAGTGACTTCAACGTGGAGCCACATCTCGACACATAAGTACTCTACAAATCCCCTTCTCCCTGGATAGTGAATTATCCACTCTCCCTGTTCCAACCAGCATTTCTTCCGCTAAGAAGACACCTTGCGTGGAGGTATTTGCTTGTAATAGTGACTCAGGAACAATTTCACTTAATGTCAAAAAGCTTGTCACCAAGCAAAAATCTGTATAATTATTCTCCCGTCCTTGCGATTTGTGCTTTAAATTCTAATAGTGCTGGACACTTTAGTACGAGCGGACATGGAGCATGTAAAATGCAAGGAGGACAATCAAACCGACATTCATAATTGTAGTAGAGATTCCTACATAGGCCATTATGAATTTTTTTATGCATTAGTATTAGTTTTTTTTTTTTTTGTTTTGGTGGGGTAGTGAATTTCTGTGTTCTCTTTCCATCAGTGTGTCATCCAAACAGATAACCATTTCATCCTTCATTAGATTTAAGAAAGAAGTTGCTTATGTTTATTTTATTTTTTGGCCAATAAATGTATAAAACCATTCACAATCTGAATAAGGTCGTTTCCTTTCTGTTGTGCTTTGCATTGAGGATCAAAATTCCCGTATTTTCCTTTTCATTCGTGATCGCGTGCCGTAGAACCCACGTGGTTTTCCTTTTAAGTAAGATCCGTCCACTAACAGTGGACTACGTGAAGGTATCCACTGTCGCTGCTGGTTTTCAACCAGTGGAGCCGGGAATCGAAATCGTCCAACATTACAGTTGGCGAATTCATCTGATGGTACGTATCATCACAGTTGGCGCCCAACACACGGCCTGATCTCATATCGTCTCAATACGTTTGGCGCTCGGAGATATTTAGGTATTCACTTGTAGTCTTAACCTTATTATGCTTACTAGGGATGGTCAGATCGGATACCTCGGATCCAAATATCCACAGATAACGCCTTTCACCTTATACTCCGGATCCAAATTCGTTGAAGAAATTGAATCTGAAATTTTAAATCAATGCTTTCATGAACGCAACATCCCATTAGAGGGAGTAGAAAGAGTTCTGATCCTCACTTTGCATACGTTGTTACACTGCGATGCTTGTCCTACTCACGAAAAATTTTGTTTAAAAGCTATCGTAGGAGTATTGCAATGGAATGTCAGCCGAAGAAAATTTTAAGCCAAAATACGACGGGCACATAGTGTGAATTTTCCCAAGAGGTTGAACAACAATCGGGAGAATCTCAGAGCAGTAAGATAATAACCAGGGCGTAGATTTCACAAAACCATCCTTGGCCCTCCATCAGCCCTGACATCTTAAGGTTTTTTCCCTTTGCGAGACCACACAGACCATAAATCATATCTTCGAAGAGAAATATCAAGTTACATGGAAACAATGGAAACCTGTTTCATCCTTACTCTGTCTCATCGACTGACTTTTTTTGATGTACTGGCTTCAATTCTCCCAGTTTCTGGAGGCCAAATGCTAGGTGAGTCGCCTACTGAGCCCGAAGATATCTCGATAGCTTTCAGCAATTGTATGACAGACATGAGGTTAAAAAAAGAATGAGACCTAACGAAATGCATATCCGACAGCATTTAAATTTTAAGTTTTAATTGATTGACACAAAGCTTTTTAGTTACAACAAGGCTACTAATATTCAACATAGTACAAACAGCACAATTTCTGAAGAAACAAGCATAGTATGAGCACATACAAACAAGACGAGATGGACTGTAAACTTCAGGCAATGCAAACGGCGTACTTACATCACATTGCTGCGCCTTCACCCCTTTGCTTTGAAAGCAATGACGTCACATGCAAGATTGGACCTGTCCATCCCTTGCTCCTTCGCTCGTAGCCTCGTTGCTTGAAAGACGGAGGGAGCGTGCTCCATCCCTTCTACCTTTCCTTCAAAGCTCTTCACTTACAAGCATTTCTGCTTTCTTGTATCCACCTTTCTTCTTCTATCCACCATTTAGTCCGACATTATACACACTCGTTCAAACTTTTTAAACCACCGGTTTAAACGCCAATATAATTTTCAATTACAATAATCCTCATAATGGCATCTATAGATGATTTTTGAAAAATCAGTCACTTAGCGTAATGGAAACTACTCAGCAAGACAGATGCTGACTATAAACCAGGTATTGTCCTTCAAAACTGCGTGTTTCTCTAAGATAGATATGCGATTAGTATTTGCAGTATAAATGCCTCGGAATGCCCACTTGAAGCAGTAAATTTAGGGTTCCCTCCAGAGCAAAAAATCCCAAGCATTCTTTTCTATGTTAACCTCTGAGTTACCAATTCGACGGCATGATGCTAATGAATAAGGAACGCAAACAGGAACATTGTACAAATACGTGACTAAGGAAGAAACTCCCCTGCCGCACATTTTTGACCTAGGGTAACAGATGAATGACTCACGTTTAAAACCTAGGCCACTAAGTTCCCCTTGGACTTGCGACCAGTAAAGGGGAGGGGGAAAGATAAGAAGTGTACAAGATGCACACCCATTTTCGGCAGCAATTTCTGGGAAAAAAAGGTGCGCCTCTTACATGTGCTTAAATGGTAATTTACAAACTGCCTCAGTAAGTGTAACATCAGACAATTTTCCTTCCAAAAACCTTTTCATTTTATTTCTTTAAAAATACAAATTCTTTCCTCATATCCTTCCTTCAAAATCTTTCCTTTAAGGCTTCTCTCACAACAATCCCCTATCATCCCACAACAACCTTATGGCAGCCTTCCATCCCTTTTCATTTTCCATCATCTTCTTCTTCTTCCGTCCCATAAACGTCACATTCAACATAAAACTCTAATCAGTAACAGCATTAATTTTACATAAAAATAAATATCAAGTGTTACAGTAGTATTACTGACTAATTTATTATAATACACACAAAAAGTGAACATATCCTTCATTCCTGCTGATAAATCAATTGGCAATCATAGTAGCTGGAGAAATTTCCTTCTTGTAACTCCAAGTCCTAGTCCCAGTATACTTAAATTACATCATCATAATTAAAATAATGGCTTCTAAAATGAGCTTCTCATGTTTCACTATTGACTGATACATAATGAAGGAAATTAGTTGAACAAATAAGAGTGATATGTACTTACCCCTGCAAACAGATGGGGCTGCCCCCTCCGCCAGCTTTGATGTGTCATAGATGCGGATGCGCTCATCAGCCGATGTGCAGAGGAGACCACTGCCTGTGACAGGCGAGAAGAAGGCCGATGACACTGCCTTTTGCACCGACATCTGGCAAATCAAGGCGCTTGTGTCCACGGCTTTATCTGCCACCTTGGGGCTCTTGCGGCCAAATTTGCGAAGGTCCCACAGTGACACCAAGCTGCGAGGAAAATTCATAGTGAACACTCACACAGGCTCTTAAAGGTAAATAGCTACTACAGATCAAATCTCAACTGATGATGTTTGAAGTAATGTGGCACATAATTTCGAAGTGCAACAACAAGAGTATACAAGAGGGAAGAGGACTTAGCAGCTGAGTTTGCATCTCACCCGAGTGAAGAGGAGGTGGCCATGTACACAGGGTGTAATGGGTGCAGGGAAATAGTGCGGCAAGATCGATCGTAGCACTGAAGAATGGCCTCAGTCCGCCCACCACTCCGATCGTCAATCACATGCACGCTCCCCGTTCCTGAAAAACAATAATGATAAGAACTTCTTGTCTCGCAGGCACAATTTAGAACATTGAAGTACATACAGTAAGCATCCTAGGACATGTGAACATCACAGCCACGAATAAAAGGTCACTCACACACATCTCAAAAAATCTTAGGGTGTTAAGAATTTTTTTGTGAGGATTCCAGTCCTTATGTAGGACCCCTGCATCTCACTAAAAAAATTAAAATGGAAGAAATTCCAACTTTGGGGTATATTCCTGCAATCACATAGCTATATAACTGTTGAACTTACAAAATTCGAGGAATCAAGCGAGATGGAGTGGAATTGATTCATAATGAAACACTTACTTGCAATTTTCCACAAAAATTTTTGTGGAAAATTGCAAGTAAGTGTTTCATCATGTTGAACTTACCTCGAAAATCATTAATTATTTGTATATTAGGTAGATATACGATTTATACGACATGCAGACAGGGTGTAATGGGTGTTTTCGGGAAACCCTTCGGGTTTAGACATGTAAGTTGCACATCGACAGTCCTGCAAAAACCCGCCAAAGTAGAAGTTTCAAACCAAAACTTTCTAGAGACTTCAACAGGTGAGCAATGGTCTGGGAAGTTACAAAACCCACCACACACCTACATGACAAATCTTTTTCCTTCCATTTCCGATTGAAGTGCAGGCTTGAAATTTGATAAGGTTTCAGCCAATCAAAAGGCCCACTACCTAAATTTACAAAAATGTAAAGTTCCCTATATTTTTGCCAGCCTCGGTGCGACGAGGTGAAGTCCTCGCCTGCCAAACCAAAGTTTGTGGGTTTGAGGTAAATTACCTTTATCCAGGGGATGAATGTTTGTGCACTTTCGATTGTTAAATATTACCAAAAACACAGATTTAAAGGCTGAACATTGCTGTCTTTGGAGGTATGGAAATAAATAAATACTTTTCTCAGGGGAATATTCGACACTAAAACTCTGACACCAAACGGTGAAGTTGTTTCCCTATGTAGCACGATGCAGCCATCAATAGAGGTCCTAAAGGAGTGAATTCCCCTTTAGGATTGTGTGAAACATCTCGAGTTTACTATATGGATCTTACACACTCTTTGGATTTTTAAGGCTACTTTTGTCCTTTAAGAGATCGCACATGGTTGGCATGGAAACAGATGAGAGGGCGACTCAACATGCAAACCTCTAACCTAAACATAAGAGTCCTCCCCAAATATTCCACTCTTTGGCGTGCTTATTATTGAGATTTGGTTTTGTTTTTTGAAATGAAGAGGTGAAACAGGAAAAATTTTTTTTCACAAAATCTGTAAAAGATGTACAAAATACAATGCAGGGTTTTTCAGCGATCGAGAAAACAGGCAAACAACAAGAATTCTTCAATGACAAGTTTACAACATACAAAGGCTGAGCTAGAGTACCAATAATAAACTTTTCACCTCATATGGTTGCTTCTGATTTTTCCCGAGGTAAAGCGTAGACTGAGAATTCCATTTGCTGCAACTTTACCACAACTAGTTTTGTATGTCACGCATAAATGTATGCACATACTGCTTAGGAAGAATTGAATGTAGCATTTAGTTGAACTCATTTCAGTCACTCAAGAAAAATGCCCACTACCTAAATTTACAAAAATGTAAAGTTCCCTATATTTTTGCCAGCCTCGGTGCGACGAGGTGAAGTCCTCGCCTGCCAAACCAAAGTTTGTGGGTTTGAGGTAAATTACCTTTATCCAGGGGATGAATGTTTGTATATCTTTATAATTTTTTGATCTGTAGATAAAGAAATTGCATAATATATTTTTGATTTTCTATGTTTCAATGATGCACATTATTAAGTAGGTAATATAAGAACATCATGTGCCATGAATTTGTGAAATAAATTGGCCTAAATATGTGAGAATAACAAGCTCTGCACCATTGAGGAATACACCAAAAATACCAATACACCAAACTGGTCTGAATCATAATGCAGCGCTCTTGTATTATGCTAAACCTGTAATAAGCTCATACATTATTATTGATTGCATATTATAATTGGAACCTGGACATGTCACATGCAATGTAAACAATTTTTCCAATGTTTTCTCAAGGAAAATGAGAGGCAAGGTAATTGTGAATTTGTCCCCGTGCACATCAGTGAACAAATTTCAACCGGAATATTCCTAGAACTATTGAACTTCTGTTATTTTGTAATGCCCTTAACAACTGTCAGAAACAAGCTTCCACCCGAATTCATTCCAAGAAAACAACTCTTAGTTGCAAGAACATTCTGCATTGTGAGAAGTGTCAAGAACATTCTTCAAAAACGTAGACTGCATTTTAATGATTGCATACACCACTTTGGTTTGATTTACAAACCACTTAAATATCTGTAAATAACAATTGATTGCTACAGTTACCCATAGAGGGCCTTTGACTGACCTTGAGATGCAAGGAGGACGTTGGGCGATAGCTGACAATGCCACTGCATCCAGTTGGCACGCATGTCCTTTGGTGCTGATAGCAACTGAAATCAGTAAGCATTGACAATTTTATAACCTTTAAGGAATGAGCAGTGATTCATCAAAACCCAGTGAATCTGTTCACTTCACAACAGGAAGAGCTTTCCGTAAGTCAATGAGGAAATTGTACGAGGGCAGCCTTTTAGTGTCGGGAATAGCATCTAGCAACAATAAATGGTGTTTATAAACAACTTTTTGAGTCGGTTAATACCCATGCAAAGTTACATTATGATCGGCCTGATAGTTTTGGCGTGTCACTGTTCCCAAGTTCCCAAGCCACTGCACGAGATGAAATAAGTCATGAACGGTACCACACGATAATTTTCTATGTTTTTTTACGAAGCCTTACCCAAGAATGCGTCACTGAACTTTTTGGTGCTTTTGGCGAAGAATCACCATCAAAGACAAACATTGATCGCTGGTATGCAGAGTTTCAGCGAGGATGCTCTAGCCTCAGTGATGATCCGCGTGATGGGTGACCAAAAACCTCCGTCACTTAAGTAAACGTGGATGCTGTACGTAACATGATTATGGAAGATAATCATGTTACATACCGTGAGATTCAAGCATCATTGGACATCTCAGGGACCTCAGTTCAAAAGATCTTACACAAAGAGTTAGGTGTTAAAAAATTGGTTTCCCGCTGGATACTGCACCTCCTCACAGAAGAACAGAAAGCAGCTCGAGTCAAATGGTGCCGAAATACTCTACAACAATTCAACTCAGGAGCATCAAAGCAAGTTCACAACATCGTAAGTGGTGATGAATCATGGATCTTCAGCTAATAGTCTGAATCAAAATGCCAATCTTCAGCATGGGTCTTCCAAAGTGAGCTCAGACTGACAACAGTTGTTCGCTCTCGCAGGGTTTCCAAGAAAATGGTTGCATCGTTTGTAGCCAAATCAGGGCATGTAGCGACGATTACTCTTGAAAATCAAAGAACAGTTAATGCTCAATGGTATACGACAATTTGCTTGCCAGAGGTGATGGCCGAGTGATCGCTGAACTCAGGAAAGATAACCCCAATCGCCGCATTATGCTCTGCATTGCTATTACAATGCAAGCTTGTGCACCGCTCGAGTCACAAAGTCATTTTTGGAACAGCAAAACATCGAAATTCTTGAGCATCCTCCATACAGCCTGGACTTAAGCCCCAATGATTTTTTCACATTACCTAGAATGAAGAATATGCTACAAGGACTAAAGTGCTTCCACACGTTTGAAGAAGCGGTTGATGCCTAAAAAACAGCCATTTTGACTACTCCTACTTTAGAATGGAATATATGTTATGACTAGTTACATCAAATGCAAAAGTGCACTGACTATCGTGGAGAGTACTAAGAAATACAATTTAAAATATTGCGATATAGTACCTCTTTTAGTTTTCTTCATTCCCGACACTTAAAAGGCTAACCTTGTATAACCTGACTAGGAGAAAGAACTTTTTTCTATATTCTTCCAATTTTTTCTCACATCATGGTACACACAAGGAGGCATCCAAAAATAACCAGATGGACTTTGCACTGTCCATTGGATGCCAACATGCAGAAAAACAAGGAAATAAGCTTAATATCAAGATGAAAGAGAGGCAGACCATGAAAATCAAATACACCTACCTCCTGAAAAACCAGCTTCTCAAAATCTAAGGCTCGAATGGTTCCATCGTAGCTGGTGGTGATGAGACGGTCGGCACCAAAGGCACAGAAGGTGGTACAACTGATGGGCCCAGAGTGTGGCTCAAAGCGGTAGATGCCGGTAGGAGAGTCATCCGCAGCTCTCCCCACACCTCCATCAGTACCAAGCACAGGATTCACCATCCACAACCCTGGGAAAGAGCCACCATTCATAAGGCATCGGACACAAAAATACCAGGATAGTTGCATTTTAATGCGAGGCTACATCAGGCACATTATTTTCATCATAATACCCTTCTTCAAAGGAAACTACAGCAGAATCCCAATCATCTGACCTCAGATTATCCCTGTTGCGGATTATATCGGTGCACCATTTTCACTCTTCTGTAATGTCTTCTGCGATCTTTATAAAAAATAAAATCGGATGAAAAATCCCCAGAATTACTGCATTTTAACACTAGGCTACACCGGGCTTATTAATTCCATCAGAATCCCCTTTCGTAAAACGGAATTATTTTATTTACTTGCGGACGAGAAATGTTTCAAGTTTACTTGGATGTCTGCTCTAGTATTGAAAAAGACGATAAGTGGCGGTAAAAAACTTTTGATTGAATTAAGAGATTCTTTAAGCAATCGTACATTAAGAAAAATGTTATCATGATCTTTTTATGTATGCTTCATATCACCAATGACCAACCATTATTGACGTGGTCTCGCATACAGTTGAATACAGCCCAAGGGAACCAGAAATTTCGTCACACTCAGGCATGTTTATGCCGTGACCAATCAAAGTCAAACTGGAAAGAAAGGGATTTGTAGAAGTGAAGGCTGCAGGGAACTTCGAAGCAGAGGCAAAGACAGTGAGATTGCATGAGTCATCGCCGGGCACTCGCCGGCGTGGACAGCCTAGAATCGCTGCTTAACCATTGTGCAATCGCCCACCAGCTGCATTCACAGGAGCTCCATGTTCCTGTTTTCCAAGCCTCGCAGTGTGCGACCATGCTACATGATCACGAATCCACGGCCCGCAGCAGATGCAACCCGGGCAACTTGTGCGGGACGTGACTACATGGCATGGTGCCCGACTGTTTAGTTTCCGACATCGCGCATTGATTTTGAAGCATTCATGTAAACCAATTTTCTGTATCCATGATGACACAGGCAAGGATACCTGGTTTTCTAAACGAGGTCTTCTATGGAACAGTAGGAATACAAGGAATAAGGGAGTGTGCTGCATTTTATTTACCTCCTGACAAGGAATGTTTCAAGTTTACTTGTATGCCTGCTTGAGCTTTTGCAGAAGACAGTGGGAAAAACTCATGCTTAAATTCAAAAATATTCTTCAATCGTAAAATAAGAAAAATGTCATCTAAGATCTTTAAAAGTATTTACAGCACTACTGTGCCGAGGGCAATGACCTCTAGGGTGAAAACAGGTGCTCCCACTATCCCAGGATAAGGCTAACGGCAAAAATTGTTCCACCTGTAAAGTCGGTTTTCGGACTTTTTTCCGCCTATAGATCCTGCATTCTGCCCACTGTGCAATGGCATGAAAAGTCACCTGTTATAGCATGCAGTGCCATAGCATGTTCATTTCATTAACTTCAAATGCATATTCCAGAGATCCAGGTTTGAATCCCAGTCAGGGCTAATATTTATTTCACAGTGGAATTTCTTCACTCTTTGGGAACTTGCAAGAGACTCTGTAAAGGTATGGTTAGTAAGGTGGAACAAAAAAAGTGCTAAGTTCGCACATTATTTCACGACGGGTGCCATTCCTAATCTTTTACTAGTACTAGAAGGTATGCGAAACATTTTTGTTCTGGGTTGATGCTTTACACTCTTAATCTGACAAAAAAAAATGTTTATATGCACATTGTCAAGAATTCTTGATTTCCTGAGAGTTTTTCTCTATTATGGCAACAGACAAAAATTAGGGCCGAAATGCTTTCCAGTTTCGTCACGCATTTGGGTAGAGGTAAAACCCCATCTTTATCCTGTCATTCATCCTACCCTAGTTGCATACTTATGCCCAAAATTGAAAGAATGAGGACGACAGTATGATGGACAATGCACATGAGAAGACGGTACTCACCAAGGGATCCCTTCTTGCCACCAGCAGCTATCAGCAGAATGTCCCTGGACGGGTGGATTGCGATGGATGAAATTCTCTCCGTGAGTACCCTCGCCATGCATCCACACCACATGGACAGCTTGCTAACGCGCTCCTTGAACCTGCAACGAGCATTCAAGCAAGCAAATCAGGTTTTCCAGCCAATCATTCAGAAAATGACAAATTTATGCAGAATTCTCAGTTCTCCAGCAGGGTTCCCACTCAGAATAAATTATAAAATTCACGGTTTTTTCCAGGTTTTCACGGTCTAAATGTCATCAAATTCACGGTTTGTAGATAAACCATCTTACGCAGAAATATTTATCGCTCGATCATCGGCGGCACGTTTACTACAAATTTAACAAACCCGACAGATGCCATGAATGTAAAAGCAGCAATGAAAGTGCTATCTCTCATGACGTCACCTTTCGTAAGCAAAATTCTGGTCTGGCTAAAGGTTGCGGAATGGAAAAGAAAATGGGGGACCAGGGTGCCAGGGAAGTTATGAAGTGTCTGAATTTTTACAAGGGTTAATGAACACTTCGGTTACCAGTCTTATGGCTTTGGTACAGGCTTAAGGTCAATGTGTCATCATGGTACACGGACCCCTAATTGCGCTGAGAATAAACTTGTGCAGATAAATGCGTGGACAGTGTCGTGACTGACCTTAAACTATGATCGACAAACCGATTTTCTTTCGATCTGTCAACGGTAGATCTAAAATCAAGTTTGAGAGATTTTTTTTCAAGGTTTTATGACGAAATTCATGGCTTTTTCCAGGTTATTTCACGGTATATAAAATTCACGGCTTATTCACGGTTTTAAGGTTTTCACGGTTGAGTGAGAACCCTGTCCAGGGAAATTTGACAAAATTTCAGGTTAATCTAACATGAGTGCTGCATTAGATGAGAATTTTAAAACACCCAAAATTACTTCAATACTTTTAAATAATATTATATTTATGTATTCACAAGAACAAGGAATAGGCAAGTAAACATACATTGTTTTTAAAATTCAAATTTATTCAATGCAAGCCAAGAAGCTGTCTTGACCTCATGACGTCACCTGGCATTCTATTCTTCGTGTTTTTGAAAATAACTAGAGTGAAGACTGCTTGATATTTCAATTCCGTTGTCTTGTCCGACATTCCCAGTTTTGATGCGGCTGTAAAAATTCTACTCAGCCACTGCACTTAATATTACAACTAACACAATTTTAGAGCAGAAAATATGTTTTGAACTGGAAAAATTTAGTGTGAAATGAATCTGAAATAAAATATTATGAAATTTCAGGTTGGAGCGAAAATTCATGAGTAATTCATGTATAATTCCAGAGTCATCACGCAAAATTCCTGATTCTCGTGGTCGCTACACACCCTACTATGGAAGCCGAGTCCAAAGGACTGACATTCCCAGAACATAGTTCCCGAAACAATTTATTTCTACTATGCCATGTTAACGGCAGATAATTTCACAATAACGCACTTCGCTGCCCACATGACACACCTTTTCACCCACGAACGTAGCCTAAAATTAGCCAGCATCTTATGGGCTGAGGTAATAACAGCTTGTTTACGCGGTAAATCCAAGCTGCCCAGTTCATGTCCATAATTATGATATATATTTTTTTATATCACGAGATGTGGGTCAAATGTAAATATTATTTATTTTTTCAAACTTTGCCTACGTTTCGGACATTATATTTGTCCATCCTCAGGGCTTTAAGTCTGATGACATCTCGTGATATAAAAAAATATATATATATAATAAGGGGTCGTGAAGTATAAAGTTGAATCATAATTATGATATTTAGAGGGTAATGAAATGTGACAGCATAAGGGCATTTTGACTTAGCACTTGCAAAAAAGGCACATTGTTTCTGTTGCAATAATAGAACATGTGCACGTTTTTGGGAAGTGATCTTAAAAAAAAATTTAAACCTCAATTAGGCTAACTTCCGAGTCTGAGAATAGTGAGGTACTTTTTAAGTTAGATATTAATTATTAAAATTTGCAAAACTAATGATGCCCTGAAACACCAGTCGGCCATATTCTCAGGGCTGTGAAGTCATTTTGTTAAATGCGTTCTCAGGCATACCTTGTTCTTTAGGGTGAGCTCCTCTACAGCGTATACCGAGTTTGGAAAGAAGCCATGAAATGGCTTATGGACTAGATTAAACATGTGTACATGCCATCATCTACATCTTTTAATTCATTTATTTGCAGATTTATATTGTAACCATTGCCGCTTGGCCGGTTCCATGAGGGCCTTTCGAATGGGTGCCTTGCGTAAAGGAGAGCTTTCTTACATGATATCACCTGTGATATTTGTCTTTCTTCATTTGGTATGTGAGAGCATGTGGATGTGTGCGTGTGGAATCAGAGTGCCTGTGAGTTGCCTTTTTCCCCCCCTCCCTTTCCTCTACCTAACGTGTCCTTATCAATGAGTAAGAAGCAGGAGAGTGAAGTGCATTTCCCCCCACCCCTCTACCACCGTGCCTAGTGACTCAACCCAAGCTTTTCCCCACCCCCTATGATGAACGAAGAAATTCCCCTCCCAAAAACTGATGGCAGATGTGTGACGTGTTTTTTTTTCCCCATTTTCCCTCCTTTCCCCCCCATCCAGGATTTTTACCCCTCCATTCGGGTATAAATTATCTGTGCGCATAAGCCACAGGGAGGTTTCTTATGAAGAATCCACACGGCTGACATTCTTGGGGTCAAGATCTGTAGTCATTGCCACGAGCAACCAATTGTCACGGCTCTTCATCATTCAGCTCTTGACTATTTTTCGTGGTCACATTTCCGATCGCGATCGTTGAGTTAACCTATCTCGACATAAGAGACGAAGAAGTGGGTGGAGGAGAGAAAATTTCTGAAGCGATGTTGGAGGTTGGACCGAGAAGAAGGTGGCAGCTTTTTGGAAATAGGAGACAGTACGGGAGATTTTCCAGTGCCCAGAAAAGGTCACCCTCACGCACTTCACCAGTAGCTCTGTCCACCACGCCAGCAGCAGAAGGCGAACCAACCGCATAGTACGAGCCGACCAAAGGAATCCGTACACCAACGACTACAGAACAAAAAGGCCTGATAAGTACTGTCCATGCCCCCAAATCCCAATTTTTACCCTTAGAAGGAAGAGACAAGTTAATGAGAAGTCCCCATCAGTGTTATTTCTTAGTCCCAAAATATAACCCCAGTGTTCAAGAGGTTCCCCCCTAAAGGAACAGAAAGCCATCATTCCCCTTTCTTCAAAGCTTGTTATAATTCGTTGTTTCCTCCCCCCCTTTTCTCTTGTCCCTTGTGTGTGATTGCGAGTGTGTGTGTGATTTTTTTTTGGATTGTGGTATAATGACAGGGAGTGTATTTTATATTTTTGTACTCTATTGTTATTCATATTGTTAAAAGCCATGCAGTGCTAAAGTAATTATCATACATTCAATGAAGATTAAAAATGTCTCAAAAACTGGTATGAAATTCGACTACGGACTACAGGAAATAAAAATGCTCTTTATTTCTTGGTTGTTTTCTTGTTGTTTTGATAGCATCATTTTAGGGTTAAGCTTGTTAATTATTTTTGCTGATGTCAGAAAGGTCAATTATATATATTTTTCAGTGCATTTTTTACATGATCCAAATTATAAATTTGCATCAAATGAAAATCTTGTGTTGGAAGTTCTCTTTCTTACAAGCACCAGTAATCAAAAGGTGCCAAAATTCCCTCACCTATTTCCCATTTTTTTCCCCGCCCGGATGCTTTGGGATCTCCCATGCGTTCCATGTCTGACCCATAAATGCCTGAGTGCCCCAAACCCTCCCACTTCTCCCCTTGTATGTGTAACCTCGCCTCACCCACCCCACCCATCGGCTCGATTGATGTACCGGGAAGACGAGAGAAGGGCGGGCGGCCGGAGATAGGTTACAATATTGACATTAAAATAAATAGAGGCACTTAAACAGTGATGATCCTAGTTAATATTACAACTTAATTCATGAAAACTAAGTCACTAATTGTAAGTAACAGTACCCGTACTATTAACTAAAAACGGAAAATTAATTTTCAATAAAAAGTGATAGTTTGGGTATTCAAAATGTTTGTAAATTAATGCCAAACACAGTGATGCAATGTTCAAAATCAGATGTGAAATAAGCTCATTATTACGTATCACAAGTGGGGACTATCTTTTGGAAATGCACCGCGTGCAGGGATTCCTCGCTTAATGGAAGAATTCTAGTCATAACAAGACAGTTGTACTCTTGAAAACCTATAAACTTATACTGCAAAGAAATGTAAAATGAACCAATTTTAAAATTGTGCTAACAAATGCTTCGAGAAGTTTATTAACCCCTGAAGCACGGCGGGTATTTAATTAAATCCCATCCCAGTGGCCGGATGAGATTTAAATGACTTCGCCTTTTTTGGCATACTATCATTCAATAATTTATATCTTTCATAATATACATTCAGTATTGTTGAAAATTTTTGTAAACTTGCGTAATACAATATGCTACTATATAATAATTTTTCGAGCGATTTGAATAAATATTTATCGTTTTATGCATCTCCTTCTATGAACTGATGAATAAATTTTCAGTTTTGAAAGATTTAAATTTGGTTTCCAATAAGCTGCGAGATCTCTAGCATTCCATGCATTTTTTAAATACAATTACATGATGTATATTAGTTATTTGGGGTTGAAAATTTCATAACAGATTGGATACTTTCGATAGGATTACCCGTTTCGCCTACTTGAAAATTTATCACTTCGCCCATTTCTCTGAATTTGTTCTATCATTACCGTATCATTTCATACAGGTAATCATGTACTAATGTTTCAAACGTCAATATATGAATATTCAAATGATTTTACCTTAGAAAATCTGCTTTGTGTGACATGATTTGAAGCAATGCAAACAATCCTACAGCATATTTTTCTCACCAGTACACGCAGCCTCTTCATTTCCCATATTAGGCACAAACTGCACACCTTTGAGACTTCGATTTTTTCCCAGCTGCAGGAATTGTCCTTGGGAAATGTATTTCTGTGAGTCTTGGCACTAAATTGTGTAAGGAGCGACAGTCATGTCCAGACAGTCCGTATAAAGTTGGATATTTCAAAAATTTAACTTGACCAATGGCACATGAAATGATAAGTCAATTTTTTATACGTGTTTTTCCTGTGAACAACATTAGAATTTATGACTGTGGCATTCAATAGTCTCCTAAATAACTTCATACACCACTTGTAATGGCATTTTCTTTCCATTAGGTACGAATGCAATAACAGGTCCTTGAAATTGACCCCACCAATGAATTTACTATAACCTAACACACAAACAGACTTCCAAGTCTCTTTTTTGCCTTTCAATACTATTCACATTTCGTTGGATCCCCAATTATAAATAAAAATACCACACACAGGAAATACACCCGATGAAAATTTCACCACACTGCCTGAAAGAACACCACACAGCTAAATGACTCTAGTGGACTGAAGCGCTTGGTTTCAAAGCTTTATCAAGAGACGAGAAAATATCTCGAAGGGGTCCTGGTATACGCTGACTGTTTAGAAGGAATCTTATCTTCGTTGATTACTCTCCAGAAAAAAAGAAAAAAATGTTGAGCGAAGCACATGGCCCCTTCGCTTAGGACTAACGAGGCAGACCAAACACACACTTGGGGCTCAAGGTGACGACACACAAGGAGAAGACAGACAGAAGGCAGTGAGCTTAAAAGATACCATATCTCAAGCTAAAGTAGCTGACCCTTCTTGACAGCCCACAAGCAGAATAGGCGGTAGTTTAAAGATAGTACATATGAAGGAAGGCGTTAAGTTTTTGGACCGAATTCGTCAACTCGCTGGTTTAAAACGGAATTTCATCGAAACATTTGAAAATATCCTGAAAGCATAAAGTAGCGATGAGTATTTTATTGGAGAGGAAAAACATTTCTTCAAAAGATAGAGCAATTAGTTTTAATTTAAAATACAATATCTGGCGAATAAAAAATATTATATACAGTAGGTCAGGAAGCGTACTGGGTACGCATGATGACGGCATACGAAATTTAAAGGGCGCATACTGGGTACACATGACGGCGTTGAGGGGTTAATATAAATCCATTACTTAAGATAGCAAGGTAGGCTGACGTCAGAGGCGGCCATCTCTCTGCGGCAAGCCAGAACTGTGCGGTCATCTTGGAGGATAGCAGCGGCGATATCAAAGGGTAGGCGAAAAATAATGAGTGTCAAGGCGGAGAAAACGGCAAGGCAAATCTCGTGGAAAATTTATGAACAGCAGGGGTCCTCTATTTGTGAGAACGGCCGATTCCAAATACGGATGGCCGGCTAAATCAGAAATTGTGAGAAAATCGTGACTCCGATAGTGGCCGAAGTCGTGAAAGATTATGGAATGTGACAAATGTTTCTCGGGTTTGCATCCAGGTTAAAGCTTTTATGTAAGCCGACGTTTCGGAAGACGACTTGTCTTCCATCCTCAAGGCTGTGTTACTTGAATGAAGTTCAATTTCACACTGAACAGGATTGACCGTTTACGGAGACAACAATACGGCTCAGGTGTCATCCGATTGGCTGTAGGTATTTTGAAATTCTTCACGTTTAACCCTTATGTTTTTCATACAGCTGATTACAGGTCTCCATGTAGTGCTTAGATGAAAGCCGGTGTCCCGATTGAAATTTTTGGGATTGAGGCGGATCTCTATTGCTTCCTTAACTACGCGGTCCCAGTAACGTTGAGCATGGCAAAGGATTTTGGTGTCGTCCCATTTAATAGCATGGTCTTCATCAATGCTGTGTTCCGCCACGGCCGACTTTTCTGGTTGCGCTAATCTGAAAAATCTCCGGTGTTCTTTCAGCCTTGTCTCAATCGTTCGGCCTGTCTCCCCCACATACATTTTACCACATTCACAAGGTATTCCATAAACCCCTGGTGTCTTCAACCCAATCGGATCTTTCACCCTAACCAAGCGGTGCCTTAATTTAGGTGGTGGCAGATGGACAGTTTTGATATTATACCGTCGTAGAATGCGGTGGATCTTACCAGATATGGTTGACACATATGGGATTAAGGCTGTTGATAGCGGTTTTTCAGGCGGCTCATCCGGGCAACTCTTTTGTTTTATGTTGAGTCTGCTTAGGGCCTTAAAAATCTCTTGTTTTCCATAGCCATTCCGTAAAAATGTTTTCTTAAGGTGGTCTAACTCGGCTGAGATGCTTGTATTATCTGATATTAACTTGGCTCTATGGACCAAGGTAGATAATACAGCGGCCTTCTGCGATGGATGGTGGTGGCTCTGTCCGTTGAGATACAGGTCAGTATGCGTTGGCTTCCTATAAACGGAATGACCTAGGCTCCCATCTTCTTTCCTATGTATTAGGATGTCCAGGAAAGGAAGTCGCCCATTCTCTTCTACCTCCATGGAAGTCATTCATACGGAATGGCTATGGAAAACAAGAGATTTTTAAGGCCCTAAGCAGACTCAACATAAAACAAAAGAGTTGCCCGGATGAGCCGCCTGAAAAACCGCTATCAACAGCCTTAATCCCATATGTGTCAACCATATCTGGTAAGATCTACCGCATTCTACGACGGTATAATATCAAAACTGTCCATCTGCCACCACCTAAATTAAGGCACCGCTTGGTTAGGGTGAAAGATCCGATTGGGTTGAAGACACCAGGGGTTTATGGAATACCTTGTGAATGTGGTAAAATGTATGTGGGGGAGACAGGCCGAACGATTGAGACAAGGCTGAAAGAACACCGGAGATTTTTCAGATTAGCGCAACCAGAAAAGTCGGCCGTGGCGGAACACAGCATTGATGAAGACCATGCTATTAAATGGGACGACACCAAAATCCTTTGCCATGCTCAACGTTACTGGGACCGCGTAGTTAAGGAAGCAATAGAGATCCGCCTCAATCCCAAAAATTTCAATCGGGACACCGGCTTTCATCTAAGCACTACATGGAGACCTGTAATCAGCTGTATGAAAAACATAAGGGTTAAACGTGAAGAATTTCAAAATACCTACAGCCAATCGGACGACACCTGAGCCGTATTGTTGTCTCCGTAAACGGTCAATCCTGTTCAGTGTGAAATTGAACTTCATTCAAGTAACACAGCCTTGAGGATGGAAGACAAGTCGTCTTCCGAAACGTCGGCTTACATAAAAGCTTTAACCTGGATGCAAACCCGAGAAACATTTGTCAGAAGTATTCACCAGGAAAAACTTAAATCGTTTATTATGGAATGTGATGGTCGAAGGGGAATCTGATGGGGATAGGCCCTTAGCAACAAGTCGGGATGTAGCAATACAAATAATTAAGAGTACAATTCTGTACAAATTCAAAATATTCTATTAAATTTAAGCCCACATATTAACACATGAGGAAAAAGCAGCAGAGGCATTGTCACTTTATCTTAATCCTTCCAAATAATAGTTTGGTGGACACTACTTCCCACCTCCTCCAAAAGATAGCAACCCAAAATGTGCTCAAAATAACAGTAAACTAGCCCATATGGAAACTGCACTGACCTAGAATTGAAGGCCACTGTACAAACAGTTTTGATGATTAGGTAGTTTCCAAACATGAGCTGTAAGTATGTGAATAAAATAAAATTAGCAAGTAAGCATCTATCCTAAAAATAATCTCACAATGGAAAGCTAAAAGAAAAAGAGCTTCCACGAAAGGAATTTTAAGTACTGGGAAAATTAGATTGACAATCTAATAAAATTTATGTTAAACTTTGCAAACTTTGAATTCTTTGAATTGGTCTAGTTTTTCAGAGACCTTTTATGCATGTTAAAACCATTTTTTCAGGACACTTGCCAAATTCAAGATTGAGCATTTTTAAAAGATCAAAATCCCCAGATTACTCCAGATTTTTGAATTTTCCAGCTTAGTGGACACTATGGTGCCACGTTTAGCAACTTTTCTAGGAGAGAAACGTAACAGGACACGACACGGAGCATTATTGCCTTTAATTATGAGAAAATGACCTTTAATTGTGCCACCGAAAATACTTGTGGGTAGGCAACCTGCAACACTCCGCCTCATTTTATGCTATGTTTGCAAAAGAAGAGATTTCTTTTCCCATAAAAGATAATGATGTTCCCAGCAGGAGGAAAGAAACTTTGAGTTCAATATTAAGCATGCAAATGTGCACGTGAAAATGGAATGGAAAAATGGAATATAATAAAGCATCTACAGTAGAACCTCGGTTATACGACCCTCAGTTAAGCGATGACCTCACTTATACGCCGATTTTTTTTGGTCCGGTGAATAACACCATATGAACCCATGTATTTCCAACCTCAGTTATGAAACTCTTCACCTATACGACGACCTCGGTTATGGAACGTATTTTTCCAGTCCAATGTGATAAAATACCTCACTTGTACGACTTGTCAGAGAACTGATCTACGAGAAGATTGCAGTAGGCGCGCCGATTTTAGTCACAGGAGCGGGGGTAGTAAGCGCTCATGACATAGATATGTCAATGAAGAATAATAAGTTTTAATAATGAGTGATGCTGTTTATTAGATATTAATTTTAACTGCAGTAGATGATCGTTAATCCGGAATATCTATCTCTAACGGAAGATTGTCTAGAATTTTCCAAGGTTATGCTTCCCGTCGCCCAGCGAAATAACACCTGAATGAGCCGTTAAAAATCCTCGCGTACCAAAATTTTGGCTTCCAAGGTCATTCAAAAAAGATTAACGTATTTGTAGTATGGACGTAAGCCGTTGGTGATTCAACACGATGGCAAAAACAGCATGCGTGGACTCATTCCGCGGGCTAATCCCTCATCCGCGGGACGAATTGAGCCGGAGGAAAGTTGCTTACGCGGCGCGCAGATCAAAAATGACCCAACTTGTATCTGCGGGTTTAAATGAAATATAGTTTGACCTTGACTGCCTGGTGGCAAGCGTTTATTTTTTTAACCGAACGAGAGTTAGTACGAATGCCCTCGGAGAATAACTCGCGTCGTCAGTAGTAACGTAATCATTAAAGTCAAATTCAAAACGCGAGAGATAAGGCAGTTCCTTTCGACTCAGGAATGACTTATAACCATTATATCGAAGTACAAAAACAGTCTGGTGTTGTTTTCAGATATGGGGAAGCAAAATATTAAGTGAAGATGAGTCACACGGCTTGTGAGTCGAAGTTCCCGGCGCTGAATTCGCGGAAGAATGCCGGCAGAGAAGCTATACCCGGTAGATTCAATCTATTATTACCAAAATGTCATGGGAAAATTCTTTTTTAGTGCGTAAACATTATTGAGAGGGGAGATTTTTCCGGGCTCTTAAATCTATTTTTGTCCATTCATCACTGAAAGCAGTTGCGCGATTATTTCAAATGCTCACTTAAAAGTTTTCTAAGCACTGGAAAAGTGAACTTAGTCACGGAATATCTGGGGTACCAGTGGCGTAATTAGGAATATGCTTTGGGGGTGACGGTAGTACCTGGGGGGCGGCTTCACCACCCACCCCTCTGAGGCAATGGGGATTCCCGTAAAATTTAAAAAAATGGCATGCCTGTAAATATGTTCTACATCATTTTGCCACATAAAATTTAACTTTTAGTAGATGCAGTTGCTGTTTATCAAAGCTAGACTTGTGTTGAAAATTTTTTTAAATTTCTCTGAGGCTTTGAGAGGGATCCATCCCCTCATCCCCCAACCATAATTACGCCACTGCCAGGTGCTCCATATTATCTATGGCATGGTATTTAGAGGGAGAAAACTGACAGCTGGGGTCATTTGCGCCATGAGGTAAGAGAGGGAGTATAGAAATCCTGTTTTGGAATTAGCCAGGTTGTAACGATAGGCTTAACCAGGGTTTAATGTCCCATCTGCCGGACAGTGTGTTGCACTGGAAGTTCCGTCCACACTACTCTCAAGCAGGGATAGAGCCATCTCTGAAAACTTTCTGCCTCTGCCATTAACCTGGGTCCATAGGGTGTGAAGCCTTCCTGATGCATTAGTGAAATTTTGCTCCCTATAGAAAATTACATGGTTAATTTGGATGACTTTCCTCAGGTATTTCATTCCTTCAATCTCCAATCTGGGGTTTGCCTATAGGTGGTATAATGAATTTCCTGAAAACCGCTTTTAATGAGTCAACTTTTTTAAAAAATTGGCTTCTCTGTGAACATTTAGTGTCATCATTCCGAAATCTCTCCAGTGTGATAGCCTTGCAGCTTAGTACCAGAAATGCTAGTCGTTCAACTGTCGGTGAAGTTGTTCAGGAATGTAAAATTATATTTCTCTTAAAGTAATACATCATCTGGGGTGTTACTTTTGAGAAAATGAGATCATTAGGCTTCAATTTCTTGCCTCCAAATGAGTAATTGCATCCTGGAAACAAACCAGCCCCTATAGGAAAGGATTTCATGCTAAATACTAGAGATGTGCGAATAGTATCCGCGAATACTCGAATACCTCGAATATTAGAAAGTATTCGATATTCGAGGTTTCGAATAGTTATGCGAAAAGTACCGCCTCGAATACCTCGAATACTTTGAATTACGCGTTTAGCGGTGAAAAGAGTTCGACGAGGGGAACCGAAAATGGTCGGGTGAAAAAATCCGAAAATCCCCGATTCCCCCCACCAGGAGAACCTCAGTGCCGTGGGATAGCAACCTTAGGGCATTTCCCACGATCCGCTATCCCCCTCCATTCAGCACTCGCCTCACCCACTCTGAAGCTTTCCTCTTCTCCGAAATCAAACAAAAGGTCCCAGCTCGCGCAGGGATCGCATTACGAAGACCCCTGCTTCGCAAAAAATATCGAGTTACGAGAACAATAAAAACGTGTTTCACGCCCTCCCCCTTTTTCTCACCCACTGACCTTTTTCTGGCTACCTGCTTCGAAGTTACCCATTTCTGGAGGTCAACTGCTGTGTGAGTACCGTGGGATACTTACATTAGCGCATTTCCCAAGATCCGGTATCCCTCTCCATTCAGCACTAGCCCACCCCTCTGAGGCTTTCCTCTTCTTCGAAATAAAAAAAGGTCACAGCTCGCGCAGGGATCATATTACGAAGACCTTAGCTTCGAAAAAATACCGGGTTACACGAGAACAATAGAAACGTGTTTCCGGCCCTCCCTTTCCTCCCCCACTGACCTTTTTTTTCCTACCAGCTTCGAAGTTCTCCATTTCTGTGGAGGTCAACCATTGCATGAGTCATCTATTAGCGCAAAAGGTGTCTAAGAATAACTTTCGTCAATTGATGTTACACCTTTATTGAATTGAAATATTAGTAATGTGCGCGTAATTTCAAAAAGAATAAGACCAAACACGACGTATTTCTGAGTTTATTTAAGCATTTTACGCAAAGAAATAAGTGTCAAAATACGACGGAGACCTAGCATTCTGGCGAAACTCGATATGAGCAGCAAAGCTTCTCGGAAGTTGATGCGGTATTTTTTTCCGAAAACATGTATCAAGTTACAATTAATGAGTGGTGCTATAAATCTTTATTTTTACAGTCCCAGACAAAGGGATATTTTCTCAGAATATTTGGTTTCTCCCTGATAGCAATTCCAATTCATCTTCTTATCTCGTGAGAACTACCAAAGATGGACTGAAAATAATTGAAGAAAATCCGGTGGAAAAGAGCTTGTATTTTGCAAAATGCCTCAGATTGTCAGCTAGCACTTGGCAGCAGAAGTGGGGGTAAAGCGATGTTAGTTGAATTAATTATATGCCCAATTGTTTCCATAAAATTAAAATATTCATTAATCAGCTAAATTCCTGTTCGAATCCTTTAAAGTAAATCAAAATTACTCCCCAAAATCTTGAGTTGCCTGCTGCATACGCAACCGAGTCAAACATTCCAGCATTCATCATTTAGTATTCGAGGTATTCGAAATTCGAGGTATTCGAATATTCGAGCAATGATTTAATATTCGAATTCGAGAAATCTGCTATTCGACCCATCTCTACTAAATACCAAAAAACCTCACATATGAAACTTCCTCACTTATGAAACTTTTTTTGGTTTTCCGCTGAAAGTTTCATAAGTGAGGTTCTACTGTATTTGCCGCAGAAACCTCCAAACCAGATTTTTTTGTCAAAAAACATGGAAATCATGTCTGAAAATGATAAGGTTACTCAATAAAATGGGAGCATGCTCTTTCATGCCATCGCCAGAGGTAAGAAAATATCACTGGGGATGCCAAAAGGGCAATTGATGTTTGGGACTCACCTGTCAAGCCCCTCTGAGGGCGTTTTCTTGGGGTATGTCCACAGTGCCCGACCCTTGCCCTCCTCCACCGCCTCCACCCATCGGCGACACCTCACCTCCGAGCGATCTTCCGAGGCAGCAACGGGAGGAGGATAGCTGGCCACAGCACGCAAATGGCACTCCCATCCCACCTTGTCAACACTCTGGACACAGTCAGCCAGCTCGATGGGCCCTGTAGACACAAACACAGACAAAGCTTGCACCTTTCAAGGCCAATACTAGCATGGCAAATGCAAATTAAGGCCTTTTTATGCACGGCACTTATTGTGCAATCTGATGCATGCACCAAGGTGCAATCAAAATTGCATCGTGTAAAGCGGTGAATTGCTACAACACATGCGAGAATGCATGGATGCGAGACTGCAAAATAGCCCCTGCCCTAATTCTTAATTCTCACAGTTGTAACATTTTTTCAGAGCTGAACTGTACCATGACATGCCCCATGTGAAAAGGCCTTAAAAATGTGCTTATTGCCCTTCCCATGACATGGTATGGTATTTGAGGGAGGCAGCGGAGCGGAGACTTTCTTAAATGGCTGGGCCACTTTTCTAAGAATCAATTATGATTGTAACGAGTTAGAATTATGAATAAATCTTGAACCTAGCTTTATATTTTAAGTTGGGCTCATGGTTTATATATGTATTAGTAAAATTCTTTCATTTTCCCTTAACGTTCTAGAGTGAAAACAGATATTGAAGAGCTGGAGGTTTTCAGGTTAGTTATTTGCATTTTTATAACACAGAATTTAATTGATTTAAAATGGCTGTTCTGTTTCTTATTACAGGAAATGTTTTAGCGGGTTATAGATAAAAAATTGAGATGTAATAAGGTTATGCAACAGGAGACATGTATTTTGTTAACACAGAGCACCTGTGTTTCTGTTTTTGTTGGGTGACTTTGTATAGACAGATCTATCATCTCCAAAGCCAACTGATTTTTTATCGTCTCAACTTTATTTTCATTGAATGAGAAGTTCGAGTATAGAATGAGAAGTGGTGAAAATAATTTATGAATGTTGGTGCATTGATGCATTCAGCCAAGAGCTCGCACATATGTCGTTTTTTACTATTATTTTAATGAAAATTTTGATCGTTATTCAGCTTTGACGCATTATTGCGGAGCCATCGTTCGGCATAAAGAAACAAAACTGATGTCAGGGGAAGCCCACATCCTTAAGAGTCTTTGAAATTTTGATGATCTTTCTGATGAGTGGAACGGTTCAGGAGTAGTTGCTCAATGCGTAACAGAAGGAGCCCCAAAAGTCAATTTTTTTTCCCCCGCCATTTTTAATTTTTTTAAGGGGTTTCGTGGGGGGAAACCAGGGATTTTCTGATTTTTTCCTCCGATCACTTTCGGTTCCCTACGTTGAACGATACCTTTTCACCACTCTCATCCACGAATTTGATGTAGTTTGCCAACTTGCCTAAAACGGCGCTGCGTGCACTGAACAACTAGAGTCCTCCACGGTTTTCCGAGTCAACTACCAACGACGTGCATGCGACAGTGTTTGGTGCAAAATTCAAAGTATTCAAGGTATTAGAGATCGTACTTTTAGCATAATTAATCGAGATCTCAAATTTCAAATACTTTCTAGTATTTGAGGTATTCAAATATTCGCGGATACTATTTGTGCATCTCTAATAATAGGGATGGGTCGAATAGCAGATTTCTCGAACTCGAATATCGTATTCGAATATCAAATCATTGCTCGAATTTTCGAATACCTCGAATACTAAATGATGAATGTGGGAATGTTTGACTAGGTCGCCTATGCAGCAGGAAACCCAAGATTTTGGTGAGTAATTGTGATTTCCTTTAAAGGATTCAAACAGGAACCTAGCTGATTAATGGAATATTTTAATTTTATGTAAACAATAGGGTAGTTTCCTTTATTAAAGAAAAAGAAAGGCATTGATTGTGATTCGTTACCCACCATAAGCGTATTCATAATATACAAATTATTTGGTTTTATAAATACCGGTTTAGACGAATGGCATTGGTCAATTTTATCCTCATTTGAAAAAGGCCAGGTTGACGCCCATGCGATGCCACTCCACGTGACATCACAGGGACCTAGTTTCTACACGAGAGGATAGGAGTTTTACATCATCTGAGGTTACCATTGCATGCACGAGGCGCAGAGCTCAGGGAAACATGTCTTAATAATCACCAATTGAAACTCGCTAAGGTCAGAAAGTTTTCTTCATTTGAA
This sequence comes from Ischnura elegans, assembly GCF_921293095.1. NCBI lineage: Eukaryota > Metazoa > Arthropoda > Insecta > Odonata > Coenagrionidae > Ischnura > Ischnura elegans. The sequence goes on from NC_060253.1 coordinate 97,833,825, forward strand.
AAGGTATTAATAATCCTTATTTAAGCCAAGCGCTACCAGCTATCATGATACTCAGCTACCTGCTAGCACCCTGCGTCGTATAAGCGCTCAGAGCCTCGCCCCAAGGTCACCTCACTCGCGGCAGCGGTAAGCAGAACGACGTCACGCGGAGTTTTTCCCGGCTAACTTTTCATACTAACCCGTCGCGTTTTCGCGCGCTTGAAAATTTTCACTTTTAATTTAATCGCGAAAAATAAATATCGTCTTATAAAATTCTAAAAGCGTTAAATATGTACTCCAGGAGTATTAATAATTCGATTTAGGCAATAAAAAATAATAGGAAAGCACCCTATTTGAGCATTACGCCAAAATGCTAAGCCTCCGTCGTATTTCTTCGTCTTTCCGGCATTTATTTTCCTGCGTAAAATGCTCAAATAAAGTCAGAAATACGTCGTGTTTGGTCTCATTCTTTTATAATTACATGCACATTACTAATATTTCAATCCAATAAAAGTGTAATATCAATTGCCGAAAGACATTGTTAGACAACTTTTGGGATAGTAGATGACTCATGTAGCAGTTGACCTCCAGAAATGGAGTAGAGGGGGGGCGTGAGACACGTTTTTATTGTTCTCGTGTAACTTGATATTTTTTTCGAAGCTAAGTTCTTCGTAATACGATCTCTGCGCGAGCTGGGGATCTTTTGTTGGATTTCGCAGAAGAGGAATCGTTGGTGGGGGTGGGCCGAACGCTGAATGGAGGGGGATAGCAGATCGTGGGAAATGCGCCAATGTCACTATCCCACGGCACTGAGTTTCTCCCTATGGTAGTTTCATCTCCTAGGGTGAAACGCGATTCTATTATTTTCCAGTAACTTTATATTTTTTTCGAAGCTAAGGTCTTCGTAATACGATCCCTGCACGAGCTGGGACATTTTGTTTGATTTTGGAGAAGAGGAAATCGTCAGATTGGGTGGGGTGAATGCTGAATGGAGGGGGATAACGGATCGTGGGAAATGCGCCAATGTTGCTATCCCACGGCACTGAGGTTCTCCTGATGGGGGACACCTGGGATTTTCGGATTTTTTCACCCGATCAATTTCAGTTCCCCACGCCCAACTCTTTTCACCGCTCAAACCCGCGAAGTTGATGTAGTTCGTCAGCTTGCCTAAAACGGCGCTGCATGCACTAAACGACTAGAGTTCTCTTCATTTTTCCGAGTCAACCACCAACGACGTGCGTGCGACAGTGTATGACGCGAAATCAAAGTATTCGAGGTATTCGAGACGGTACCTTTGGCATAACTATTCCAGATCTCGAATATCGAATAGTTTCTACTATTCGAGGTATTAGAGTATTCGCGGATACTATTCGGACATCTCTATCTAATAATAATCATAATTATCACACCTTAAGAAGGAAGCCAACTTGTCCAGTCTTTAGGAGACAGAGATGCTAATTTTTATGATTGCCGTCAATGAAACCATAGCTATTTTTGTTTTAGGTATTTACTGTCATCTCAAATTTTAATCAATAGCAAACAATTAGCTTTGTACTAATATACTATTCACACATCTATAATAATAATCAAAATTATCACATCTTAATAAGGAAGCCAACTTGTCCAGTCTTTAGGAGAGACGCTAATTTTTATAATTGCCAACAATGAAACCATATCTACAGTGAAACCTCGATATAACGACGCCCCACGGTGCACTAATAAACACTCGCTATAGCGAATTGTCGCTTTACCGGAGGTGGAGCAAATAATAGCCAATATACCTGTTGCGAACAGATATACAGGAACAGGAGTGGTGCGGCGACAGATAAACATCTATCCGATAAACGTAAGCATAAATCCAGACGAAAGGCGATGTTTTTTTGCATCACTAAATTTCCTTACTCAAATAACGACCAACTATTCAAACAATTTATAAGCGCCGCACTGAATAAAAATCATGCAAAGCATTGTTTCGTCATCATTATATTTATCGAACGACAGTTTACCACATAAATTTGAGACTGAGCACTCCATTAACTTCATTTCTAACAGATCGCTAGCAATTACAGAGGTTAAGGAGTCTTCATGAAAGTCTTCCGGCGGTGAAACCCTCGCTATGGCGAGAGCCAACACCGAAAGGGTCTCGAAAAAACGAATTTTTTAACACGTTTATTATAGGGTCAATTGACGGTGCATCGGCTATCTCTCGTAATAGCGGGGGTGTCGCTATAGCCCGTACTCGCTTTAACGAGGTTCCACTGTATTTTCTCCTTAGGTATTTATTGTCATCTCAAATTTTAATCAATAGCAAGCAATTAAATTTATTTCTATCAACTAAAATGTTGTCCATCGATTAAAGGTGATGTATAAAATAAAACTTCCAAGAATTCCACATTGAATTTCTCGTGGATGTTAACAAAAAAAAAGCTAATGCAAATGAAGTAAGCTGAAGCTTTAACCTTTATCATACTCTCCAATATTTCAATAAAACGTGCGTACTTCTTATTACCATTTTGATTTGCCACCGATATAAACTTGTCAATCAAAGAGAATAGTTTACTGGGTGATTGTCAAGTTATTTTGATTTTCGATAGTGACGTGGTAAACAGTGCAACCTTGATAGAACAAGAACTCATGGTGCTCAAATAATCACTTGCTATCGTGAATTGTCGCTTTACCAGAGGTGGAGCAAATATTAGCCAATATACCATTGTAAACACTTATACAGGAAAAGGATTGGTGCGGTGACAGAGAAATTTCTATCTGATAAACGTAAGCATAAATCAAGACGAAAGGTGATGTTTTTTTGCATCACTAAATATCCTTTCTTTACTAACAACCATTCAAACAATTTATAAGCGCCGTAATGAAAAAAAATCATGCAAAGCATTGCTTTCTCCATCATTATACCAATACACAACCAACAAAGCCATTTTTCTGTGTATGTACATAATTAGTGCATTTGCGTGATTATTCAATTATTTTGGTAATTTCCACTGAAAATTCAAAAAATTACTGATATAACTGCATCTCAGTTATTTAATCCTTAAAGGTCCATAAGGATTGCAGCCATAGGATAAAAAAATTTGCCACAAAATTTTTTTTCTTTAGCTACGATGCTCGAAATAGGGGTGCGTCTCTTACACTCGTCTACGCGAAAATTCAAAACTACAAAGTACCAATAGGGTAGTTTCCTTCATCAAAGAAAAGGAAAGGCATTGATTGCGATTTGTTACCCCCCATTAGTGTATTCATAATGTACAAATTATTTGGTTTTAGAAACCCCAGTTTAGACGATTGGCAATGGTTAATTTTAACCGCATTTGAAAAAGGCACCCATGCAATGCCACTCAACGTGACATCACAGAGACCTAGTTTCTACACGAGTACATAGGAGTTTTACATCGTCTGAGATTACTAATGCACGCATGAGGCACAGAGCTCAGGGAAGCATTTCTTATTGATAACCTATTAAAACTGCCTATGGCCGCAAAATTTTCTTCGTATGACAAAGTATTAATAATCCTTTTAAGCCAAGCACTACCTGCTAGCAGCATCGCACATATCCTCGCCCCAAGGTCACCTCACACGGCGGCAGAGGGAACCAAAATAACGTCACACTGGATTTTCCCAGCATTCATACTTAGCCATCGCGTTTTCTAGCGCTTGAAAATTTTCACTTTTCATTAAATCACAAAAAAAAGGGATTGTCATTTAAAAATCTAAAAGCGTGAAATGCGTACTCCAGGAGTAATAATATTTCGTTTAAAGCAATAAAAAAATAATAGGAAACCGCCCTGTATTTCCGTGCTGACAACTTTGTATTATGAAGAGTGCTGTACTCAAATATCTAATGAAGATGCCATGAGCTATTTAGAGCCAAATTACACTCGCAAAAGTAATGAAAATATTTCTCATCCAGTTAGCAATTCAAGCTTATGCACACCTCTTTACTATGTCATTATCTACCAATTGGTCAGACTATAAAAATGCAATAAGCTATTAGAATTCCATGCCTCGGAGAGGAATTTTTTAATCCACCCTAACATGCACTTGAATATTCACTCACCAGCAGCCTTGCGAGGGTATTTCTCATCAGCAATCACCGCCGCAGTCTGGTCAGCCAACGATTCTTCCTCCAGCGATTTCCTCACCGGCTTGGAAATACGCGGTGAAATGCGCCGAAAAGGATGGAAGCTTTCCCCTCTGCTCCTGAGGACTTTGTTGCGTTCTCGCATCATATACGGTGAACTTTTTGCTTTGTCCTGCTGCTTCCTATGGCAATGAATTATTCATGGATTATGTAATACTTCACATGATCAGCACAGTGAAAATGCTATGAACATTACAATTAAACTTTCAAAATTGAAAATTTTCACCATGAACAGAAATAAGGTCTTGAATAGCCTATCTCTAGGCATTACTTCTTAGAATTGCATTGATTAATTGAAAAGTTAACTTCATTAATATACACAGAATTTCATTTTTCCAACCAATATTCATAAAGTTAAGTTATTTTCAACATGAGAACCTGTAAAACTCCTAAAATATAGGTCAGAGATATTAATGGTGTCCACTAGCGAACACAAAATGTAAAATTCAATCTACATAATGAAAGGATTTAAATACAACAAATTTCAAAATTTCCAGGCAATACATATTATAAACCTTATTATATGAATCAATGAGTTACACTTTGAGGTTCCTGCCATGCATAACCATCTACTCCAATCTGCTCTCCAGAAACAGCCATGACATTGTTTCAGACTAAATACATTTCTCCTCCCATTCCGGAAGCATCCTCAGATTGACAAAAGTTGCCCTGAATTTTGACAGAGATGTACATATACAGGAGCAATTCCATACCTCCATTGCACAAACACTCAACAATCACCCACCAAATCAAATCCGCTCATTTAGTGTACTATTAGGGCTATTAGATGAGCCGATTTGATTCAGTGGGCGATTGCTGGAAAATTCAAAATGGTTCCCAATTAAACTAAAATATAAAATTCACATTTTTTCCAGGTTTTCACGGTCTAGATGTCGTCAAATTCACCGTTTTTAGATAAACCATTTTAGGCAGAAATATTGATCGCGAAAGGATCATCGGCTGCAGGTTAACTAAAAATTTAACAAACACAACAGAGGCCGTGAATGGAAATGCAGCAATGAAAGTGCTGTCTCTCCTGAAGTCACATATCATTTGCTAAAGTCAGCTCCCGCTAAAGGTTGTGAGCGGGAAAATGGAGGGACCAGGGTGCCAGGGAAATTAAGAAGTGTCTGAATTTCCTCCAGGGATAATGAACACTTTGGTTACAAGACTTCCAGCTTTGGTACAGGCTTAAGGTCAATGTGTCATCATGGCACACGGACCAATAATTGCACTCGGAATATACGTGTGCAGATAAATGCAGTGTCTGCACATGACTGACCTTGAAAAATGATCGACATATCAATTTTCCTTTTGCCCTTTCAATCGTAGTTCTAACAGCAAGTTTGAGAGATTTTTAAGGTTATATGATGAAATTCACAGCTTAATCACAGTTTTATGGTTTTCACGGTTGAGTTGGAGCCCTGTTTAATTTTCTGTGTTAGTTAATGCTAGTCACCTTCCAAGTACTCTCCATTTACACAGAAACATTGGTTAAAAAGTTTTTTCCACTGCGAAAAACACCTTTGGTACTTGTAGTTTCCAATGCCTTGCAGTGCTGCCTTTGATTTTCTTTTCACCTCCGTAATGTGATCAAAACATTTCCCTTTTATCACCATTTTCATGCGGGGGGAAAAAGCAAGTCACAAGGTGCGAGATTTGATGAGTATGGTGAGGTGAGGAAGCTTTGTCATGCAATTTTTTGCCAAAAACTCGTTGCACCAAGCAGCAACACTCAGCCTTTTGATTAGGAGAAAACCAGTCGGGAATGAATTCCGCCGCAATTTAGTCTCTTTCGCTAATCTTCAGCTAAAATTTGCAGCAATGAACTCCAGGAAAGACCTGATTGTTCAGCGAGTTCGCTCGCCTCCAATCCTCTGCACAAGGGCACGAGTTTTTTTTCCACATTTTCATCAGTTCTGGACCTGGTAGGTCGGCCCAGGCATTGAATGTCTTTGATCAACATGTTGCCGCGTTTCATTCGCAAATACCACTCGTGCACTGGAGTTCTTTTTTAAGCGTGTTCTTTATAAGCTGTAAGCAACAGATTAACCATGTCCATCTCAATTTTACCGAAATTTTCAACGCTACATGCTGTTCTTGAATATCAGCCAAAAGATGTAAGAGGTCAAAAAACTCTTCGAATATAAACCAACACAGAGGCTCGCTACAACCGTCTAAAGCCACGCTGTTTCACGTACTGACTCAGAAATGATGAAATAACACCCATCTAGGGGGAGAAATCCAAAATATAATAATGACATGTGCAGAAATTTCCATCCTGTTATTTTTGGGGTCGTTATAAGAAGTATTCTGGCAGTCTTCCCTCCCTTCATAGCCTCCCCTTTCCAATAGGGTAGTTTCCTTCATCAAAGAAAATGAAATGCGTTGATTGCGATTCCTTACCCACCATTAGTGTATTCATTGTTTACAAATTATTTCGTTTTAGAAATCAAAGTTTAAACGAATGGCAACGGTCAATTTTAACCTCATTTGAAAAAGGCCAGATTGGCACCCATGGGATTCCAGTTTGCGTGACCTCACAGGGACCTAGTTTCTATACGAGTAGATAGGAGTTTTACATTTTCTGAGATTACTAATGCATCTATGAGGCACAGAGCTCAAGGAAACATCTCTTAATAATCACAAATTAAAATTACCTAAGTTCGGAAAGTTTTCTTCGTTTGATAGGGGAATAATAATCCTTATTTAAGCCAAGCGCTACCTGCTAGCGGGGTACTCAGCTACATGCTAGCAGCCTGCGTCGTATCAGCGCTCAAGCCTCGCCCCAAGGTCACCTCACACGCCGGCAGCTTGAACCAGAAATACGTCACACGGACTTTTCCCATCATTCATACTTAGCCGTCGCATTTTCGGGCACTTGAAATTTTTCACTTTTCGTTTGGTCGCGAAAAATAGATATCGTCATTGGAAAATCTAAGAGCGTGAAATGCGCACTCCAGGAGTAACAATCTTTCGATCTAGGCAATAAAAAAATAATAGGAAATCACCCTAGTCACCGTAAGGCCTATTCCCTTTCATTCTATACATGAAACCAATTTTCTTCCTTCCTCTCCCTTGTTTACCCAATATTCTACCCTTTAACACTGTTTTCCACATACCCTCCCTGCTCAGTATTCGCTGCATCCATACTTTGTCTCCTCTGTATCTCATCTACAAGCTCTCTCCCCTCACCAGGGTTCCCACTCTACCTGAACAATGAAATTCACGGCTTTTTCCAGGTTTTCACGGTTATTTTTCACGTTTTCACGGTTTTTTTTAAGGTTTTCACGGTCTCAATTTTGCTAAATTCACGGTCCGTTAATAAGCCAACAATAAGAAAATCACTGGCCGTATATCAACAGAAAATTAACGTACGCGAAAAACGCCGTGAATGTTAACGCCGCAATAAAAAGTGACATCTGTTATGACGTGATCTATCGTTTCCAAAATTCAGGGCCGACTAAAGGACCAGCCCATCCGCGCTCTTGCCCGGACGCCGAATACCCTTCGGACCTTCTTCCGTCCGGACACTCGAGGTCCTTTTTTAATTCCTCGCTGACAATGAGAGATTGTTTTTTGCGCACGTTGTTATTACTGCACAGTAACCGAATTTCCCCCACCCCAATATTTCTTATTTAACGGAAAATATTTTATTTAAATTGTTTATAGAATATAATAAATTGATTCTTTCTTATTCAGCGGAAAATATTTTATGAAAATTGTTAATAGAACATAATAAATCGAAAAACAATTTCATACACCGTATTAGCACGAATCTAAGACGAACACGATTCTAAGACTACCCTCCTTTTTAGGAACTCCACTAGAGGACAATTTTTCTTTATTAATAACGATACGATTATAAAATGAATGCGGAAAAACGATCAATGCTTAATTTTTTTTTGCTAGATTGCCTATGTCCCAGGAAACGCAGGATTTTGGCGAGTAATTAAGAAATTCATTAAAGGTTTCAAAACAATATTTTAGATAATAACAGGAATAGTAGTACTTTATCAAGACACATACGTCATATTGTTGATTCGACCCATTTCTCTTTCAAAATTCTGAATGTTTGCTCTCCACTCGGCATTTACACTGCTATTATGGATTTCAGTCAGATGTAAAAATTCTTATCCATCAAACACCATTTCCAGTACACGTATTCACGAGAGCAATGTGCATGTTGTGCCTAAAACAACCGCATTCGCCGGTGCAGTGACTGGTTGTGAGATGGATCACGAAGGCCAAAAATAGTCAATTACTTGAATTGTTCCTGTCTAATGAATATATTTTTAATACAATTGAGGTAGTGTGTAAAGCGTGAACAATGTTGCGTTAATCGTCAGCGGCACGCCCACCTGGATCTTCGCCTTCATATCTCTACTTGTTTTCTCCAGGTAGCTCACTCTACCCCCACCCCTACCGTCATGTGCTAGCGGACAACCCAAGGCGCTCTGCAATATTCACGCGCATCTAGCCCGGATTCTTTTCTTCATGTTCAATTATTTTCAGTCCATCTCTTTAAGTTCTCAATAGTTTCTTCGGAGGGGCCATGGTCGGAAGACGACTAAAATTAAACTAGTGAAAACGACTTTATTAAACCCACATGGAAAACACTCGGTGGTTCGAAGTCCAGCCACCCCGGAAAGTAGGGAACCACTCGTACGAGGTGAAGTTCGGAACTGATGCTATCGCGTACGGGGGTACGCAGAGCACACTGCAGAGGGCGAAGCGTGACCATATGACTGCGCCATGAAATTTTTTACCCTAAAGATGCCCATTCTTTTCTAATTAGCGTAGCGCCAGATGATCAGATGAATTCGGATTGTTAGTAGGGAGAAACAAAAATCCTGAGAAGATATCCCTTCGTCAGTAACTCTGACAAGTGAGACTACTAGTAGTAGATAGCTCGTAATTTGATAACTGATAACAACCTGGTATCATGTTTTCGGAACAAAATGCCGAATTAACTGCCGTAAGCTCAGCTACGAGGATATCGCGTTTCGCCAAAAATCACCATCGTATTTTCCATCTATTTCCTTGCTTAAAATACGTCATGTGTGATCTCGTATTTTTTACAGTCTTTATATCAACTCACCAACCTGTCTGTTTGTCTGGTACAAATCTTGTAACTGAAATTTGACTCACTTCCTGTGAAGCAAAAACGCTGAAATTTTGCACACTTCTTCATTTCCGATGACAATACATGAAAATATAACTTTTTCTCTCCAACCCCCCTTTAACCACCCCCCAGTCAACCTATAGCCCCCCAAAACATGTTTTTGATCTAAGAAGTTCCAAATGGTCGATTTTCGTGTTTCGTGGCATTTTTAACATAGGGGTAGGCATTTAAAAGCATAGGGGTGGCATTTTGAAACATAGGGGGCTTACCATTCACTGAAAATTTAATAAATATAGTGACTTTTTTAATACGTCACTTTTGGTTTTTCGGGGTCACTGAGTTTTTTTGCTTTGTGTCATATATAAACGTTGCTCATCCCCCGTAATCTAAATATAAAGGCTGGTTTTAAAAAAAAAATTTTATAAGAGCTTATTTAACGTGCAAATTACTAACATTTCAATCTAATAAAAGCATAATAGCAATTACTGAATATCATTGTTAGATACCTTTTGGGCTAATAGGTGATTCATGCAGCAGTTGACCTCCATAAACTGGGAACTTCGAAGCAGTTAGGCTGAAAAAGGTCAGTTGGTGAGAAGAGGGGGGAGCGCGAAACACGTTTCTATTGTTCTCGTGTAACTCGATATTTTTTTCGAAGCTAAGGTCTTCGTTATACAATCCCTGCGCGAGCTGGGACCTGTTTTTATTTTGAAGAAGAGGAAAGCGTCAGAAGGGAGAGGCGAATGGTGAATGGAGGGGGATAAAGGTTCTTGGGAAATACGCTAATGTTACTTTCCCACGGCACTGAGCTTCTCGCAATGTTAGTTCCATCTCTTGGGGAAGATTCCAACTATGTGCTATTCGTTATTAGCCATAAATGACAGATTGTATTTATTTCGTCTCATTTTCGTCAAACGATGGATGCGGGAAAATTCTGCGTCGGAACCGCGATCTTCAAACGATCAATGCGAGAAACGATACTTCGGGGAACGATAGATGCGGGAAAAAATTAAATTGTCTATAAGGAACTTTATTTGGGACCAGAAACGGCGAACGATCAATGCGGGAACGATAGATCGAGGTTCCACCGTATAACTTTCTTTTGAAAGCGGCAGTGTAATGACTTCTTTTCTCTGCTATTGTAATACTCTGAAACCAAAACTGAATCGATCTCTCTAATCAGATGCAAATCATGTTCCCTTCTTACCGTTGCTCTGGGAAAAATGGAACGACTATGTAGCATAATTAATCGTAGAGGGCATAACTTGGTGGAAATCCATAATATCACGAATACAAGGATCAAGGAAATAGCAAAGTTCTTGATCCTTGTATTCGTGAGACTATGTAGCAGTTTATATCGCGACGGCATTGAGGCTTTAACGATACAAACAAACAGCATTACCTTAGATAGCACAAAGTGGAGGAACTGGATCACCACCGACAGTAAATAACTCCACACAAACTTTCCGGTTGCGACGTAAAACTGGCAAGTTCCAGGTCGACGCATGCGACAATCGTGTAATGCTGTGTTGCCATAAGCGGAAATCTTCTCTCGTTTTCAGGGCCGCAATGCGCGAGAATTAGTAACGTCTCGTCGAAAGCTCGCTGTCACCCGGTTCAAACGCAGGGAGCGTAGTGTCCACAGCGCATGGCAGGTTGTCAAGGCTAGCGGTCTTCCAGTCATAGGATTGAGGGTGTTGAATAAACGTTCAAATTTTTCGACACAATGGCCATCTAGATTTAGTTTCGAAAGTGGTTGCTGCAGCCAGTGGGAAGGCTAATTGGGTGGGAGGGGGACTAAGCAGTGACCGAGGGAGGGGAAACCAAGCCATTTGAGGAAAGTAAACAAGCTAATGAGAAGTGGTGTCATATTTTAGGAGGGGGAGAGAAAAGGCCTGCGCTGAGGAAAGATGTTTTTTTCTTCAGGCAACATTCGTTCCCACGCTTTTCTGACCCATGCGACCGCATGCGACGATGCTCGCCACAATGAATAGAAGTGCGCTAGCTACGAGCGAAGATGAAAATTTCTGGGAAGGTATTATTATCAAGATTGAGAGATTTTTAAGGTTTTAAGACGAAATTCACGGCTATTTCCCGGTTTTTTCACGGTAGAGGAAATTCACGGCTAATTCACGGTTTTAAGGTTTTCACGGTTGAGTGGGAACCCTGCCTCACCCACCATGTCCACCAGCATTTCTTCATTCCTCTTCCTTTCCATCCACTTCAGCTTCACCATTCTTCTTCGAACCCACATCAGGAAGGCCTTCTTCTCTCCTCCGCCTTCCGAAGTGTCCATCTTTCCACAAGAGTTACACTCCAGATCAGATTTACCGTAAACGCTTGACTCCAGACCAGACTCATCACTAGCCTTTTCTTAGAACTTCTAGCTAATTATCCTCTTATAAGCTTCATCATTTAACATACATAAATCCAAATTTAAATTTAGGAACAATTCCTCCGAGGTGCTTTTCAAGATTCATGGAATTCTATTTTCAGCTACATGTGTAGTATCTGTTTTGCCTGGAAACTAGTCCTCACGCTAATACACACAAAAGTTTTCACGTAATTATAAGGCCTCGTGACATTATGATCTTTTATTATAAAGTATACTTGTTTGTTATAATTTGGGGTGCTGATAGCTCTATCATTCAGCAATTTTTAAGAAATAAATACACATTGGAAGCTTTTTTTAGAAAGCGCAGTATGGTGAGTCCTCGTTCTACGTCACCCCGTTTAACTTCATTTCGCGATAACGTCACAAAAATTTTGAGATCGTCATTCGTTTATCGCACCTTCGCTTCGCGATCAGTGCATCAACGTCAAGTCTTTTAAATTTCGCGCGAGAACAAACGCGAAGCGGCAGGCATTGCAGGTTGTTCGTTTTGCGGGCGGTAATACTGTCAGTCTAAATGCAGTGTAAAACGGTGTGTTTATTGTTAATTGTGATTACGGTTTAAGCAAATTTTCTGCAAAATGAATTCTTAGGTAGGTGCGCAAGGTTTTACTTGACATAATTGTTTTCAGGAACCTGAAAAGTTACTTCAAGGAATTTTTCCGTGTAGAACTCGGAGTTTATGTCGTCACTTTTTTCGCTGTGCTCACAATAATTTTAGTTCCTGTAACTGCGATGATGTTTCAGCGATGATGATGCCCAGGCGACGCTCGCCCGGGCAACCACCATAGCGAAGCCGAAAAGCAAATGCGGGAAGATACAAAAATGGAGAAGGATTTACGTCACTGCTGCTATTGTCGTCGATGAAGACAGGAACTCGTATTTATGCCATAGTTTGGCATTCCCATCGTAAAAAATTCCCCAGAAATGATATGCTAAAATTTTTTCTCGTAGGAATTGTGAGGTCTAGGAGCCGATATTCACTTTTAACATTATTTCTTATGGGATATTATGTTTCAATTAACGTCATTTCGTTTATCCTCACATTTTTCAGCAACGGTAAGTGACGTTAAACGAGGACTCACTGTATATATCAACAATTTCATTATGATGAGAGGTTGGCAGTCAGCAGTGGTTGAGTTGACGTGGGGTAAATCAAAACTTAAAATTAGAGATGCACGAATAGTATCCAAGAATACTCGAATACTAGAAAGTATTCTATATTCCAGATCTCAAATCATTATGCTCAAAGTACAATCTCGAATACCTTGAATTTTGTACCATACATTGTTGCATGCACATCGTTGGTAGTTGACTCGGAAAAACGTAGAGGACTCTACGTTTAGTGCAGTGCGCCGTTTTAGGCTAGTTGACGAACTACATCAAATTCACGGCTTAGAGTGGTGAAAAGACATCGTTCGACGTGGGGAACCGAAAATGATCAGGGGATATAATCCGAAAATCCCCAGGTTCCCCTACGAAATTCCTCAAAAAAATGAAATATGGCGTGAAAAAATATTGACTTTTGGGGTACCTTCCGTAACATATTGAGCTACTGCTCCCAAACCGTTCCACTCATCGGAAAGATCATCACTAATCCAAAGACTGCAAGGATGCAGGCTTCCCCTGACGTCAGTTTTGTTTCTTTTTGCCGAACAACGGTTCTGCAATGACACGCCAAAGTTGATAAAGGATCGAAATTTTCATTAAAATAATACTAAAAAAACCGGCATATGGATGGGCCTCTGACTGAATGCATCAATACACCAGCATTCAAAATTTTACTTTCACCACTTCTCATTCTATGCTCATCCAGGATGAACCCACAAGATGTAACTCCCTTTTTCAAATGATGAGGCATCTTCCAGAACAGAAGCAAGCCATAACATTAGCTGCCTCTAACCTGAGTTTAATGTAGACATAACTCCACCACCACAGTGCAATGCTATCAAGCAAATGATTGATGTTCAGGATGTTATTGAAGGAGCAACATTTCTTGCTAGTGGAAGTGCAGTCACAGTTTCCTAAGTTATCCCCCTTGTGAATAGCATTATTAATTTCCTAGAAACTAAGAAGTTTACGCACAGGCATCTACAAGGTTTCGTCAATGATTTGCTGTTTTCTAGTAATACAGTGGAACCTCGTTAAAGCGAGTACGGGCTATAGCGACACCCCCGCTATTACGAGAGATAGCCGATGCACCGTCAATTGACCCTATAATGAGCGTGCTAAAAAATTCGTTTTTACGAGACCCTTTCGGTGTTGGCTCTCGCCATAGCGAGGGTTTCACCACCGGAAGACTTTCATCAAGACTCCTTAACCTCTGTAATTGCTAGCGATCTGTTAGAAATGAAGTTAATGGAGTGCTCAGTCTCAAATTTATGTGGTAAACTGTCGTTCGATAAATATAATGATGACGAAACAATGCTTTGCATGATTTTTATTCAGTGCGGCGCTTATAAATTGTTTGAATAGTTGGTCGTTATTTGAGTAAGGAAATTTAGTGATGCAAAAAAACATCGCCTTTCGTCTGGATTTATGCTTACGTTTATCGGATAGATGTTTATCTGTCGCCGCACCACTCCTGTTCCTGTATATCTGTTCGCAACAGGTATATTGGCTATTATTTGCTCCACCTCCGGTAAAGCGACAATTCGCTATAGCGAGTGTTTATTAGTGCACCGTGGGGTATCGTTATATCGAGGTTGCACTGTAGTTGGTATGAATTTCTAAAAAGAACAATTATTCAGTATTGCCACAATTCTTGATGCACGATTCAAAATCAGTTGGCTTTGGAGATGACAATTCTGTCTAAACAAAGTCGCCCTACAAAACAAATATGTTAGGAAAAGAGCAGCCGAAAATATCTGATGAAAAGCAACAACAATCAATGTGGGGCATTTATTCATAATAAAAAGTTTATTTTTAAAATGTATTTCATGCATGAGTTTTTATTAATACATTCATCAAGTGAAATAGAAGAAAAAAACCTGCGTTTAGTATGCTTTGCGCATTTCTAGTATTCGAGGTATTCAAATATTTGAGCAATGATTTACTATTCGAATTCGATATTCGAGCTCAAGCAATCTGCTATTCGACCCATCTCTACTTAAAATACATGATACATAACATGAAGGGTTTGGCTGAATGTCTCCAACTATTACAGAACAACAGCATAACACTTCAATTCTCTCCACCACTCTCATACCATCACTGCAATAGGGTGGTTTCCTATTATTTTTTTATTGCCTAAATTGAAAAATCATTACTCCTCGAGTACGTATTTCATGCTTTTAGATTTTTAAATGACAATATCTATTTTTCGCGAATATAATGTGAAAATTTTCAAGCGCGCGAAAACGTGACAGGTAAGTATCAGGGTTGATTGATTTAAATCACTTTGATTTAAATCACTTGATTTTTATTTTTTTAAATCAGGTGATTTAAATCATTATGTGATCTATATGTTTGATTTTTAAAGAGTCAAGAAAAGGAAGCTGTAAGTGTACAATTTTGATTTTTATTTCTTAATTAATACAATGAATCGACAGTTATCAGCACAATGGTGGCTCTTAAATAGAAATGACACTGTAGGAATGCATGTAACATGAAAATTTAATAAAATGGCTTTGGTTAGAATACTAGTGTATCCGTTGAAAAAAAATTGTTTTCTGATTTAACTTCTAAGCGTAGGCACCATACAAAGTTGCAATCACAGAATTTTTCTAAACCGCATAATATTGCACATTTGATACTTCCAATGGCAATTTTATATCATGATGGTGTAATTTTTAATTTGATACCACTGGCATTTCCATAGTTCTCTCCCCTGATTGACTAAATCTTGTATGTATTAAGTTTAGAGTATGTTGCCTCCTATTGTTTCTGCAAACAATCATTCTCCAATATGCTGCCCAAATAGTTAGTTTTGCAAATAACTGAATTTTTGATGAATGGAGAATCATAAAAATCTCATTTAAATCAATAAAATCTGATTTAAATCAATAAAATCCGATTTAAATCAATAAAATCTGATTTAAATCAAAAAAATCAACAAAAATAATTTTTTTGAAAAAAATCGTGATTTTTATCAACCCTGGTAAGTATGAATGCCAGGTTTAACTCCGTGTGACATCGTTCTGGTTCCCGCTGCCGCAAGTGAGGTGACCTTGGGGCGAGGCTCTGAGCACTGATACGACGCAGGATGCTAGCAGGTATAGAGCGTTCCACATTTAGTTGACAGTATGGGCTCTTATGGAGAATCGTTTCCCATGTTAATCTCCATAAGGCCGGGAGCGCGGTGTTGTCAATAACAGCACGAAAATTAATGTTGCGTTATGCACTGATTAAAAATTGCATTCTAATGTAGAGAGAGATGCTGCATTCATTGGTGCCAATAGTTTTTCGATAAAAATTATAACAAAAGCTATAAAAAACATTTCCTTCTATTTCCGTCAGAAACGTGTATTTTTTTACTTTATCTTCTTCTCGCAATTTCTGCCTGACCGTTGTCTGTATTGAATCGAATCTTCGGCAACAAATTCTTCACACTATTTTCTCCTTGAAGGTACAGTGAGTCCTCGTTTAACGTTGTTGATTCGTTCCTGAAAAAGTCGACGTTAAGCGAAACAACGTTAAGCGATGCAGTATTTCCCATAAGAAACAATGTAAAAAATTTAAATTGGTTCCTAGCCATGTTCCTAACAATCCATTTCTTCGTGAAGAATCCAGAATTTCCCGGGCGAGAATCCAAGGAGGCCAATTATCGGAGCCGTAACTTTAAGCAGACTTCTTGACCAATCGGGAGACACCTGAATCAGGCCAAAATGAAAAAAATCTGAATCTGACACTCGGAAGCACGAGGACGAAGGGCGAGTCAATTTTCGTGATGATATGAATTCTTTAACCCGGCGGAAATCGCGAGAAACATTCATTACCGATTATTCACTTCAGCATGATAACGATTCATTCGAAACGAATTTTCATAACGAAAAGGTTGGGAAGAAGGCATTATTAAATGAAATATAAAAACTAAAAAGAAAGTATTTTTAATGGCGAAACATCGATATTTTCAGTAACAGAAGAAATTTTAACTGTAAAAACTCGACCTGCAAACCTAAAACTCGACCGATCTCTCCAGCAGTTGCACCTTCTTCAATTCTTTTAATAATACCAAGTTTTTATTCTAATATCGCCGTTTTTTCTTCACGTCTGAAGAACCACCAGGATAGCCACTCTTCTTCGTGGACATTTTTTTCGGTTGGCATCAGAAAAATATACGGATAATGGGTAAATGAGGCGATAATTATTCGCTCAGATGCATAGTTAACATACGCTACCCACGCCAACCTTTTCTGTCGAACGAAAATTACCAATCGCATTAATATGGTAATATTTACGCATCAGATGCGCTTGCGTTCTATTCGCCATTCATTTTTTTTTCGCCGCGCATAATTTGAACAACGTTATCGCGAAGCAATAACGACGTTAAATGATCAAGGGTTTCAATTTTTGGACAACGTTATCGCGAAACAACGTTAAACGGGACGACGTTAAACGAGGACACACTGTATTCACCAATTGTACAAATATTGAGTTAAAATGTTGTTATGCCGACGTAACACCCTTTAGGACAAGAACATTTTGATTTTTGCAAGGTAAAAAGTAGTCGCTTACTAACTTACGTCTCTTACGTCGTAGATCCCTATATGCTGCGTATCAAATGTGAAGAAAACTGCAAGGTTATTTTTGGTGAAAAAATCATTAACTTACATCAATTCTGAAGTGAGTTACAAGGTTTTGATCTTAAGAAAAAATATTACGGAGCCGCTGGGCCGGGCTTCTTGCTTTTTCTTGCGCGCAGAGGGAAAATTCTCGGGCGGAAAAGGAGTTTTTTGTCAATGCATACTATGAAATGTATTTATATATTCGTTTGATATCCTAAACAGAGAATACTCATACGTCATAACAGCAGTGTTTTTATCTGAATACACTGATACACGAAAGTAAGCAAGCGGCTTGGAAATAAGACGCTTTCGCCTTGGGTGTTTAGGTCCCATCGCAGAAACCAAGAAAAAGAATATCTCATAATCTATGCGAAACACTACCCCATCCAGTGCACGCCTTTTACAAAAGGGGGATTGGGTTTTTTCTGAGTTCCTTTCATATGGTACCATAAAACCTGCACCAAAAGCGACCCTAGCCGAAGGGGCCGTGGGAAGAATTTACGAAGGCGTTCAGTTAGTCATTGCATTTTTTTGGAGTGAACAAGTGTTGTGTGGTCTGCTGAATTTGAGAATTGTGAAGTGTGTTTTACACTTATCTTCGCTGTAACACGCCCAATCAATGTCTGATACAAAGAAGAGGAGAAAAGGTGAGAAGCTCATAAGCCGCGAAAGACGGTCGGTGCTCAAAGTCTTCTCGTACATAAGGAAATCTCTCAGCATTAGTGAGGCCTGCCGAGAAGCTTTGAAAGCTACTGAGTGCTAGGAGTTCACTATTTACAGAGTGAGAAAGGAAAGCTCCCGTGGTCCATTGGTAACTCCTTCAAAAACTAAATAAATTAGACAGCCTTACAAAAATTCGAGGGCAGTGATTTTCGACGGTTTTGTGAGATCGGGAATTAGAAGGAAGGTACATGAATCCTTCGTGAAAAATATTCCTCCGACTTTAAAATCCATCTTAAACTCGGTAAATATGGATAGTATTCTCCCAGATTACAAAAGGACAACACTATATCGTCTTCTTTTGGACATGGGCTTCGTGTACGAACGCAGGGGGAAAAGAATCATCCTTATCGAAAGGGATGATATTATTCGTTGGTGGCACAATTAACTATTTAAGGCAGCTAAAAAATATATTCACGAACTCAGGACGAGTGTATTCACAGGCGAAAGTTGGATTAATGTTGGACAAATAGTGAACATTAGTTTGCGAAACAAACAATTAGAGAATCCGCGTCAAGCTTTCCTTGCTGGACTAAATACTGGGCTTGGCCCCCACTTCCCGAGGAGGACGATGTGCAATTATACACGCAGGAACGGAAAATGGGTTCATAAAAGGAGCATCGCATGTGTTTCTGTACAAAAAGAACTCAATGGATGATCATGAAGAAGTGGCTGGCGAGTGTTACGAGAGATGGTTTGAGCACTCACTTCTTGCAAATTTACCCGATGGATCAATTATAGTGGTAGATAATGCCTCTTATTACTCAAGGAAATTGGAATCCTTGTCTACTACAAGGTGGAGGAAAGAGAACATTAAGGAAATTAGCTTCGAAGATGTCAGCTTGAAAAGAGATCTTTAGTTTACAATAAACCAAGTACGGGAAAATTTTGAAAAATTAAAGATTGATGATGTCTTATACAACATCGCCTTTCATGTAATACTAGCCAGAGCCAAAAAATATGGCATAATATGGAAGGAATAGAAATTTTGTCTCATTCAGGAGTGGCGATAATTTTTATTATCCTTCAATTTATTGTTATTTTTTACATTACAGATTATTCATTATTCAGCTTGTGCATTGAATAAGTACGCGCATAAAATAACAAAAGACTTTTCCTTTTATATTGCAGCAAAGGTATTGTAATTTACGCTAAAAAATTCCTTAATTTACGTCGTCTCTCGTGCGATCCCTAACTCCTTTTTGAACTAAACCATTTTGGCGCCATATTATGTGTGGTTGCATATGCTGTTAGGATGCCTGCCGGCGGAGCGGAAGCTTGGCAACACTGTTATCCATAAGGCCCGTACTGTCAACTAAATGTGGAACGCTCTATAGCAGAGTACCATGCTGGCTGGTAGCGCTTGGCTTAAATAAGGATTATTAATACCTCATCAAACGAAGAAAACTTTCCAAACTTAGCAAGTTTTAATAGGTGATTATAAAGACATGTTTCCCTGAGCTCTGTGCCTCATCCATGCATTGGTAACCTCAGACGATAAAAAACTCCTATCCACTCGTATAGAAGCTAGGTCCCTGTGACGTCACGTGGAGTGACATCGCATGGGCGCCAATCTGGCCTTTTTCAAATGAGGATAAAATTGACCCTTGCCATTCGTCTAAACCGATATTTCTATAGCCAAATAATTTGTATATTATGAATACAGTAATGGTGGGTAACGAATCGCAATCAATGAATTTCGTTTTCTTTGATGAAGGAAACTACCCTATTATGTACACTTTTAAGCGATTACGCTTCCTTTTATGACACTCATGTTAAGTCAAACCTCCAGTTTTCTGACAACATTTCCAACTCTATGGTTCCATGCTGAATCACACAATCATTTGTTTCGTCCTTCTTAGTGCTCACTCCAGCCACTAGCCACTCACATGATGTGATGTGCCAAGTGATGGAAAAAATGATGGGAATACTCGTCACTGGAGCCATCGAGACTAACAAACATGCACGACAATTATTTCAGAGTGATCACTAGAGTCATCACTGGAGTGAGCACACGAAAATGACAGAAAAAATGATCCCCTTATTCAGGCTTTTGCAGGAAGTTTTCAGTTTCTTTCCTGAATTGACACGCAGAACTCAGAGGCAGGAATAAATTCCCTCAGAAAGAGGCTGCTCACTCAATATGAGCACTAACTCGAAGGTCACTCACCAATCATAACTTAAAAAATTACATTTATGTCAGAGTGGGGATGATAAGACAATTCACCTTGTTTTTTTCGTCTTGACATTGTTGACATCAAGTTCAGCAAGCACATCCTCAGATACTATACACTTCTTTATTGGTCTGGAAGAAAGAAGAATTATTTATCAGTCAATAGAAATACCATAATTTTTCCAACTACAAAATGAAGGCACTGTTAAAACTTAATGAAAACTATTAATTTCTTGGAAATTATTTTGTTCAGCCTTCTTCATTTATTCTGTTGTTATAAAGCAGCAGAACATTGTATGGTGTATTCAGTTCATTCTCTTTTTGTGAGTGCCACTCGGCCTGCACTTTGAGTCAAGAGTCAGAAGTACTGAAATCATATGAAAAATCACTTCTGAATTATTTAAAGTAACTTCAACACACACAACTCTCCATGTCATACATAGTAGGAAAATCAAGAAAGTTTCACATAGCTAAGCATTCTGCAAACTATCAATGTCATAATTTCAAAGACTAATGAAACTATCACACAGATTATTTGGCACTTTGCATCGTACGAATAATTCCAAAATCCATTAGAATACTGTGTATCAAGTGAAAACAACACCTCGATCAGTTTCAGGAGCCATAATTGTAATGCAATAAGTCAAGAAAAACTTTATTCACACTAAAAGGAAAGAGATTTAACCAGAGTTTTATGCCTTAATAACTCATCCTTCCCCAATCTTATTTTGCAATGGTCTTAGAATCATGTGATAGCCCATTGAATTTGATTTTTAGCTTAAGATTCGAAGCCACTTCTATCAGAAGATCGAGAGAGGCCTGGAAATATCTAGTAGTATTCTCTGGAATGTCCGCAGCCCTATATCAACAGCGAAAATTACATCCTTAGGGGTTACTCACTCGTATATCAACTTCCTGTAGGTGCGGAATAAATCTGTTTATATCCATTCCGGCCTTTCATCAAGTGCAGACTTGCCTCAGGTAAATAAGATAGGTAAATATTCAGTTAAAGGTTGCCGTCTGTATAAGCTGTGGGTTGAAATCGTAGCTTCACAGGACAATAATCCAACCCAATAAATGCTTCCCAAGAGCTCATTTATAGCAGAATAGCTATTTGAGAAATCAAAATAAGGTACATTTATGGTTTTCATTAGAATCTAAATAATGCGCACCATTGATAGAAAGATGAAAGCATGAAGTGGGGTGGTGAGAATTACAAGGGACCAGGGGTTTCAGATCAGTTAAGCGAGTTAGAGGTATTGGTGGTGAGGGCAACATTGCATATTTTCATGATTATTATAGTTTGCATGAGTGAGTTGTACGAAGTTCAATGTATCCATAAGAGTTCTTTTTGTATTGTACAGCGTGGATTTAAATCAAATTCAGACATTCTGTGAAAATATGGTACATTAAAGTCACTTGAAAAACAAATATTTAGAAGAAAATTTTCCATTGAATAGATACTCAAGTGTTTTACAAAGGGATTCATCTATTACTATGCTTGAATAGGGGGGAATATACACACACAGATCAATATTCTGGAATCACCAACTAATTCAGTCCCACTCCCTCTCAATAAAATAATATGCAATCTGTACTTTCTAATGAAGAAATGGTGACTTAACAGCAACCAGAAGACCACCGCCTCTAGATTTATCATTATAATTAATATACCTGTCACATTTGAACGTCAAATAACCCATTAGTCAAGTTCGTCAGAATTATTGTCTCTACCTAGCCAGATTAAAACCTCAACAATAACATCGTAGACATTGAAGGATGAACATCATCCAATTCAGTAAGGCCTCCAAAATTCTCAAAAAAGCTTAACAACAAAATAATAAATACTCACTCCAATACGGCTGCTTTTTCTTCCTGATTATGAGCGATGAACATTAAATATGGATTAACATCCCCCATGGCGACAACTTGCTGCTTTCATAAAAGTCCTGTAGATACAAAATTCCATGTAAATTCACTCGTTGCCGAGTTGAATGTGGCGGATTAATCAATTCCAAGTATTTTAAAATGGCTTCTATTGGAAGAACTATCAAAATGCCTCAAATCGCCTCAAATGTACTCACAACGCTCACAACATTTTAACTTACCCACAACTGTTTGCCCGCGAAAAATCAGCACGGAGGCATAGAGATGAAGTGAAAATAAACAAGCAGGACAGTCACATCGTCGTCATCAATTATAGTTCTGTATAAGGTCACTCGAAGCACTGCAGGCGGTACTGGGCCTTGAAGGGCGGCAAGTGAAACGATAGCCGCAGCCAGCACTATGCCAGTAATTATCTCTTAATCTAGCCGAATATCAATAGCATTAAGATGAAAAACATAGAAGGAGAAGTTCATGAGCAATAAAATGTGCGGCGTTTAAAGTTGCCCTCAGTTTGAAACAAAAGCTATCTCTTCTCTACGTATATTCCCCAAAAGTGGGAGCACGTCTTGAGAATGGATTAGCTATCTTACTTAAGAAAAAATTAGAAGGATCATACAGAAATATATGAAGGCAATGACAACGTCAATGTATTATTTAATACTTACTAGCACTTGTGCTGGCTGCGGCTATCGTTTCACTTGCCGCCCTTCAAGGCCCAGTACCGCCTGCAGTGCTTCGAGTGACCTTATACAGAACTATAATTGATGACGACGATGTGACTGTCCTGCTTATTTATTTTTACTTCATCTCTATGCCTCCGTGCTGATTTTTCGCGGGCAAACAGTTGTGGGTAAGTTAAAATGTTGTGAGTACATTTGAGGCATTTGGAAAGTTCTTCCGGTTCTTCCAATAGAAGCCATGTTAAAATACTTGGAATTGATTAATCTGCCATATTCAACACGGCAACGAGTTAATTTATTATTCTCAGTTGTCATAATTCTAATTATTTCCCCAACCCTATCTTTCCTGGCTTATTGGATAGCTGAAAATTCATTGATAGTGATTACAAATTTGATCAACCTTCCTTCTGTCTGTATCCCCTCCTCTGGCTCTGCCTTACTTACTCGAACATCTTTTAAGTAGGCATTACAAAATACATTGACGTCGTCATGCCATTCATGTATTTCAGTGTTATAGATTCTGATTTTTTCTTATGTGTCGTCAGGATTATGTTAGGGTAGATTTACGGGTTCCGTCTGCATTGTCATTTTGATGGCAACGTTTCACCAACTGTACTGTAGGCGTCCTCAAGCCAAGCTGAAGTGGAGAGACGTAATTTGTTCATGGAGGAGCTTGAGAAGATGGCTATAGAGCGATCAAGAAGCCCAAGATATGGCTCCTTTATGAGGACCATACGTTTGTCATATGGCCACATGGGGAAAAAAGTCTCTCTAATTTCCTTCTACATCGCAACTCCCTATATGACTATAAAATTTACCATGGGGAAGGAGATTAACTACTGCGTTCCTTTCCTGGATGTCCAAGGCACAAGGAGGGATGACAGCTCGTTAAAGCACTCAGTCTTCCGGAAAGCTACACGCACGGATATATACCTCCATGCTAACTCCCAACTCCACCTGCAGCACAAAAATTCTGTAATAAGCAACCTTATCCATCGTGCTTTATCTATCTCCAACAAAGAATCACTTCCCTCAGGAGAAAAACACATTCTTAAGACCTTGCCAAGAATAAACCGGAAAGAAGTGGAAATGACCAAAAGGCCATACAACATGAATCAGGAAGATGGCTACACCCTTTCCAGACCTTGGAAATGTATATTCCTGGACCCCAGAAAGACCTTCCTTCCTCAACATGCTTGGCTGATGGGGGGCCAATCAGCAACGGGCACGCACACTCTCAGTCTGGCATTATCGTATAAATATTGGATACCCTAGAAGCCTGGCCTGAGGATGCCTACATCACAGAAGGTGAAACATCATCATCACTCGTCAACATTCCTAAAAATGGTTTGATGCTGCTCTGCTCTCAATTCTCCTATCACCTAATATTTTCACACCTACATATTTCTTCCTTTTCACATCCTTCTTTACCTGTTCTATATATTTTGTCTAGGTCTTCCTTTTCCATTCTTCAATCCAGTTCTTCCTTGACAACTGTTTTCATCATGCCATCATATCTCAAGGTATGGCCCATTAGGTTGTTCCATCATCTTATTAAGGTTTTCATGAGGCTTCTCTTCTCTCCTATTCATCTTAGGACTTCCTCATTACTAACTCACTCCATATACTTGACCCTCATCATTCTTCTGTTGCACCACATTTCGATGGCCTCTATCCTTGCTTTCTCTGCTGCTGTCATAGTCCATGCCTTACTTCCATATATGAGCATACTCCAAATTTTGGTTCTTATAAATTGTTTCCTTACTTCTGTGTTTAAGTTTCTCGCTGTTTGCAGTTCTCACTTTTGGTAGAATGCTCTCTTCGCTTGGGCTATTCTGCTGATAATTTCTTTCTTGTTTCTCCCATGGCTGGTTATCCTGCTCCACAATAACAGTATTCATCTACCTCTACCAGGTTTTGCTTCCCTATTTTAATGTTAGTCTTGACTTCTTCTCTTCTGCTGCCGTGGGTGTACCCAGGAGGGGGCAAATGCACCCTCTAGAAGCAAAAGTAAATTCATTTGAAAATGAAATTTTTGTACAAATTTTCTTTAAATCCAAGAAAAGTGATTTAGTATAAAACATGTTATCAAAATAAAAATACTTTTTGGAGCAAATAATTTTAAAAACCAATGATGCGCTGTTATATTTTTCTTGAAATTTTGGTTTCATCACCTTTTCTGTGTTACGACTTGGACGACCATGGCTTGCCCCCCTCTAGTTTTGATCCTGGGTACACCCTTATCTGCTGCATACTAATCTTGGATTTCTTCATTTATATTTTCAGCTGATATTTACCAGTTTAACCCTTTCGACACGGCTGAGTTTTCGTCTTAGCATGACTTCTGTACTGAGCCCCAAGAGAATCTTCTTCCTCGTGGTATGGAGCATTTTTGGAGGACATTCGTTAAGAAGGGTCTCGCGGAACCTTTTTCAACCCCTCCCCGCTGGGACTCCACATTATCTCGGACTCCGAGAGTAGTTGTGCTCCCTCCTTTTCGGGTTTACTACCATACCTGCGGCCTTGGTTCGCGTTCAACTTATGTATTGCTTATGTGTATTTAGCATATGGGTAATTGTTGCTTGCACGTAAATTGCAGACTTCGAATTGAATTCCTCATTTTTTTCTGAGCATTGTCAAATTTTAAGCGAAGTTCTAAGGTCAATTATAACACATTTAATGCAGCAACAATTTCCATGTTTATGTTTATACATAACTCGAGATATAAGTTATTATTTATTGTAGAATTTCGTTTAAAAATTTAAATGCTGTTCAAAAGACAAAGATTTCAATTCTTAGTTTATTTTTCTTGAGCAATGAAAAAATATTTATTTGGAAAACTGACTATAAACAATTGTATGACCGCTGTCCCTTACCGCTAAGAGGAGTTATAAAAGACGAGGGGTCCGGGTACCTGCTCCCGGATTCTGAGGGTAAATCCTAAAACCTGCAGCATTGGGTCCCAAGACAAAGACGACGTAAACCCGCGACCCGTCCTAAAAGGGGGAGAGCTAGAAAACGTATATATACGGCTTTCGTTCTCCTGGCCAGGAAAATCTCACACGTAAATATACGGCCATCGTCTTCCGGGTCAGGAAACATATACACGTACGTATATGTATGTGTGTAGTAGGGAAAAGGTTAAAGTATACCGGGACTAGCCACGGTGATAACTTAAACGGGAGTCACCCGCAATGCACAATCCTGTGAAAGATCCACCAAGAAAAAATCATCCGCCTTGACCGGGATTCAAACCCGTTCAAAAATATTCACAGGGAAGAATGACACCTTGATAGCTTAACTGGCTAAAACACTCGACCGGAAATCGGGGAATCCGGGTTCGAATCCCGGTCAAGGCGGATGATTTTTTCTCTGTGGATCTTTCGTACCACTGATGTTTACCCATTACCCTACCCATATTCACCAGGATATTTTTCAAATCCTTCTCAGTCTCCGCTTTGACATTAGCAAATCTTAGCATGCCTTTTTCTTCCATTCACTTCTGAGGCCTTTTAATTGATTTCATAAATGGCTTTCTCGATGTAAATGTTAAAAATTACGGGTGACACAGCCTTATCCACTCCTATCCTAATTCTTGCATCTTCTCAGCTGGGCCCTGATTTTATCACCGCTGCTTGGCTTTTGTATAAACTGTGGATGATTCTCCTGTCATTGTAAAGAACTTCAATTTCTTTCAGGATTCCAAGCATTGTGTTCCAATCCATGTTGTCAAATGCTTTTTCAAGACCATGACCACAACAAACATTGACTTGTTCTTTTCCATTCTCTTCTCTATGAGCATCCTAAGGGCCAATATTGCTTCCCTTGTGCCTTTACTTTTTCTGATTCCGAATTGGTCCTCATCCAAATACTCTTCTGCTCTTCATTTTATTCTTCTTTAGATGATCCTTGTCAGTATCTTCTATACATGTTTCTTTATGGTCCTTAAATCTTCACAGTTCTCTGCTCTTTTCCTCTTTGGAATTGTGATGATAATGTTCCTCTCAAATTCCTTTGGTATCTCATCTGTCAAGTACATTTGACAAATGATTTTGTACTGCTGGTTCAATTTATTTTCTCATGTGTTTTTAATTAGCTCTGTGGGAATTTTGTTGATTCCAATCGCTTTATTCATCCAAAGGTCTCTTACTGCGGCATCAAATTGTGATCTTAAAATTGGTGCTCCTATGTCATCTTCATCCACTTTCCTCTTTTTTCGATGGCATTCATTCTTAGACTGCTTCCTTTGTAAAAATCTTCCAGATATTCCTTCCATATCTTCCTTCGTCTTAATTTTTAATTTTTAGTTCTGTTTTTGTCCCTAAGGGTATTACATCTTACACCCCTTTCCTTAATGTGGTTCCTCACTATCCTGTAGGGGGCCTCTACTTTTCCATGCACAAGATTGTTTTGTATGTCTTCAAAAATATTTTTCATCCACGCTTCTCTAGCCTTCCGTGTTTTACGACATATCTTGCTCATCGCCATCAAAATGACAGCATGGACAGAACCTGCAAATTTACCCTACTAAGAACCTGAATGCCACGAAAACCTACATCAGAAAGTCAGGCTCATGGTTCTAAAATCATTGCACGTCTCTGCTCTATACCTTTTGGGAATAGGAATAATGATGAAGTTCTTCTCAAAGCCATTTGGCAGACATATCTCCTGTTGAGTGCATATCAATTGATCCTTAAGGGTAGGTTTGTAAAATTGAGTTAAAGTCTCTCTCATGCATTTTTGATAAGCTGTGCCGTAATATCATCTATTCCTGGAGACTTATTCTTTCACCAGTCTCTTATGACAGTGTCAAATTCCGATGGTAGGACATTGCCTCCCAATTTTTTTAAACAAATTTTCTTCTCCCTATAAATTTTCCAGTGGCCTCCTGAAGTACACTTTTAATATTTTTCTAGCTATTCTCCACTTATTACTCAGTCTGATCTAATCCTATTTTGCTCTCCAATACATCTTGAAATACACAATGATGATGTAGCTCCTTAAGTTTCTCTACTTGCCAGTAAGTGTTCTTTGCCTATTTCTTTAACTTTTTGAATTTCAGATAGCATTTCATCATCACTAGACTATGATCACTGTTGATATTTGCCCCCAGGTAGCTTTTGCAGTCCTTAATCTGGATCTTAAAACTCTGCTTCACTAAAATATAGTGTAGTTGAAATATTCTTTTATCTCCTGAAAATTCGAGAAGCCTTTATTCTCTTTCATGTTGATATCCTAATTCATAGCATCTGCTTATTCTTTCATCCTGACCTTTGCCAATGACAGCGTTCCAATCACCTGAAACAATCAGGTTTTCTTCACTCCTTACCTGTTTGATTACCTCTGTGATATTTTTGTTGACATCTTAAACTTCTTCATCCTTGTACTCTGATGTCAGCATGCATTCCTGTACCACTAAGGTATCTACTGCTTTAGTCTCTAAATTTATCATAACTATCCTTTCATTGTAATGCTGGAAGCTTTTCGCACGCATTCTGGCACTATCTGAGCATTAAACCAGCCCTAGCATTACCGTTTAGAGATCCTGTGTGTATAATCTTAAAGCTTCCACTCCAAAAGTCTCCCCGTTCAGGCTACTTCATTTTGCTAATTCCTATCACGTCAAGGTTCAATCTTTGTATCTCCGCCTTAAGATTTCCTAGCCTACCTGGGAAATAATTATGTATACAGTCATAATAGTACTGCAAACACATAAAATTAGTTTACTACAAGCCTTTGATTTCTCCCATTTCCTAACTAGGTCCATTTGTTCCATGGTTTTCTTCTTCTTTAAGTCATATTTTAGCTACTGAAAGTTTATTTATGTATTGTCCTTCCTCATGGGACTTTTCCCTCGCAGTACTGTAGTATGATAAGACTTGAGTCAACACTAAAAGTCCATGTTGCATGATTCACCAGTACTGCTGAAGAGTTTCAGCATTGAAAACTCCACATAAACTGACCTTGATTCAGTGGTAGTGTTACAAGGTGGAAAACCACTGATGTTGTTTTATTTCATGATTTAGATGGATTAGTGTATCTGCGCACAGATCTGATGATTTTCCCTCTAAATGCAAAATAGTGTGTGCTTTGTATCAGATACAGTTTTAAAGAATGTGAGAGAGGATGTAAATGTCTTCAAAAGGGCTTTTGATGTTGATATCATTGGATTCCTCTGTGCAGAAATGTCTCATGATGCATGTTTTTAAAAACTATCCCTAACCAAAAGTTTCTGTGATAAAATGTTAGTATTTTTAGCTGTCCTATTCCTCTCAGGCTGCAGTGTGGCGACAAGTACAGAAGCTTCTGGGAAAAAAATAGATCTTCAAAACAGTCTTGTCATATAACCTAGTAAATGTGTAATAGTTGTGAAGTAAATGCTTCCTTCAAATATACTGATTCATTCATTGTGGTGATAATATGTAACCGCATAGGTGGAACATCATTTATGTATTTTCATTGAATTTCAACAATGCATTTAAGGCCTTTTTAGCAGGGGAATCTGATGAACAATGGTGAAGAATGATGGTTGAAATTGCTCAACTGCTCCTTGAGCAATTTCAACTGGGCTTTTCATTGTAAGTCATTGGTTAATGTTCTTAAGACAAAGGTTAAGTTTCTTATGTCAAAGTGTTTTTATACTGTGGATGAGTACTTTTTGTAATGTTGAACTGCTGTGCCTTTGTGTGTGATTTTTTTTCTTATCTTGACCTGTCCTATGCATTCATTTAATGTCTCCAGGATAGAATAAAATTATTATTATTATGAAAAAGATATAGAGAAGCTCTTCCCCAGGCATGACCAATGCCTCCATTGCTGAGGCTGTTATGTCTAAAAGTAACCAAAAGTGTATGTACTTGAGCAATATATATTTAGCAATGAAAGAATTTTTAATCAAACATTTTATGTTCTAAGCACTGCATGAAACAAATTACTTTGTATGCAGTCATGTGCACAGTCATATACTCCAGGCTGAGGTAGTATACCTTACTGGCATTTGAGAGATCTGGGTTCGAATCACAGATATACCAAAGGATTTTTTAATGTTGAATTTCATTCTTGGGGTTTATAAATTTGTCTTCTCTTCATGACCCATCCAGGATTGAAAAAGAAGTCCTTATACTATTATTCCATGTTATCAGGGATGAATATGAAATACCACATCTATTGCTGTAGATGGTATGCACTCATGGTACATGCAAGATACTTGAGCATATCGTCTTTAGCAATATCATGACTTTCTTGGACAGTCGTAACTTCCTCCATGGCTATCAGCTTGGATTCCGAAAAGGTAGATCATGGGAAACACAGGTCGCAGTCTTTCTTCGCGAAGTTCTCAAATCTAGTGAATCCAAAAGATGAGTTGACGGATTATTTCTAGATTTTAAGAAAGCTTTCGATATGGTACTTCACAAAAAACTTTTATACAAGTTACAGTCATTAAACAAAACAGTGGTAAACATCAATTGACGCACTCCGCGCTAAATGTATGAATGGCTGGTGTCCTAAAATCCCTTGCCACATGCCTTTGAGGTGGCTTGCAGGGTATTATGTAGATGTAGATGGTAGGAAGTTGCGTTCCCTAACCTAGTCCTTTGGCATTGATCTTTGTGCTGCCATGGTGCCGACACATAACTGGGCCAAGCTACGATGCTGCCTCCTGATCTGATGAAAATAATATGACGAATCTCCTAAACTTACTATCAAGAATATATGCTCCTTATTTTACGCTTGAAAAAATTCCGTTGGACCAGGAATTGAACAAGTGGCGTTGTCAGGAATTTCATTCGGGGGGGGGGGGTCGAAAACCAGGGGGAAAATTTTTGAAAAACATGGTACTAAGTAATGGGTTTTAAACTTATTTTAACACTTTTCCTTATCGAAAAAACTTCATATGTTAACCCTTTTAGTGCCAGGGGGCCAATCCATCGGCCCGGGTAGTACATATATGCGAAGAGTGCCAAGGGCCGATCTATCGGCCGGGCTTATTTTGCACTGATGCCGTTTATTTTTTGAGCTTCGTGTAGATTTTGTTTCTATGTTTTAGTATCTATCATGCTTTAACATACCCGTAAGTATTGAGAGTCAACGGGAAAAAAAATTAGTTTCAGAAAATGCATGTTAGGCTTTATAAAATTTCCACATTCAGCATGGAAGCATTCGAAATGTGGTGCTACCGAAGAATGATGAAGATAAAATGGATTGACCGTGTGAGTAACCAGGAAGTGCTAAGGAGAGTAGGAGAAAAGAGAAGCCTCCTAAAAACATTAAGCAGAAGAAGGGACAACTTAGTTGGCCACATTTTGAGGCACGATGGTCTGATGAAGACAATCGTTGAAGGACAAGTGGAAGGGAAAAAGGGCAAGGGATGGCCCCGAATGAGTTATATAGGACAGGTTGTAAAGGATGTAAAAGAGAATAAATATGTAGCTATGAAGAGATTAGCGGATAGGAGAGAGAAATGGAGAGCTGCATCAAACCAATCTTAGGATTGTTGACTAATGATGATGATAATTTTTTTAGCGTAAACCTACAAATTCAGCAATAAAAGGCCTGGCATTCTTCAACAAGCCAGGAAAAATGGGCTGGCACTGAAAGGGTCAAAGAAATATTTTGTAAATGCACGATTTTTCAATGTTTTGCTTTTAGTATGAAGGAAAATAATTGTGTTTTTATAGTGAAGGATTTGGTGCTTTCTCGGCGAATCTTGTTGATGAAGTCTTCTCTGGAAATCGGCCGGGTCAGGATGGATATTGCCCTGAAGATGATGGCAGAGAAGGCCACTGAAACATTGTCGTGGGGGGGGGGTCCAGACCCCTCAAACCCCTCCCTTGGCTATGCCACTGAATCGAACCACGGACCTCTGGCTTTCCGGGCCACTGCACAGACCACTATACTATCCACGTTCTTTAATTACCTAAGTGACATTTAGCACTGTTCAACCTCGGTTAAAGTGCCATGGGAATTAAAGAACCTGGATAGCATAGCCTAAGCACAGTGACCCAGATAGCCAAAAGTCTGTGGTTCAAATCCCGGTCCAGGGGATTTTTTTCTCATCACAATTCATGTATATTTCAATGCCGTTTACACGGCAGAATTGAAATAATCCACACTTCCTATTAGTTGGAAATTCAGTCATTAGCCTTTTATTTGTGCTATAGAGATCACCAGTATGGAAGTCCACATGCCACCTCACTCCACAAAAATTACTTCTGTTCCTTGCTGGCATTGAATTGTGCTGGGTTGGTGTGACTTGCACCTTCACCTTCTGTTTTACCTACCCCCAAGTATTCCCAACCTCACTTGTCCCCTTTTCCATTGCCAGGGTTGGGCACTATTTCAAATTTAAGTATTTTAAAATATGTATTTTAACATTTTTAATTTGTATTTAGTATTTCAAATTAGGGATGAGTCGATTCCAAATGTCGATTCTCGATTCCACCGATTCTCGGGCACGGAATCGAGAATCGATCGCCTAAAGTCGATTCCGATTCCATCGATTCCAGGAAGATAAGTGTTTTGAGCATAGACTATAAGTTTGGGACATAGAGGCTGCCACACACCTAAGCGGCCGCGGTGTCAGCCTTGCCCGCGCGGAGGATACACCCAGCACGCGGGTGCTGCGACGAACATGCCTCGGAAACATGAAAATGTCGGCAAGAGTGACAACACGACAAACCCTGAAATGAGCAACTCTCAGAGAAAAAAAAATTGGAAACCACGGGATCGGGAAGCAATGCATGCATTTTCCATTCTTTTATTTACCGCTGGTCACGGCAAATCAAATTATTGCGAATATAAATCACATTCAGAGAATTCATCTGGACCACCAATTTTGAAGTATAATAGATCGAAATATATTTTTTTATTTTCGAATCATATTTGAAGTCTGATGATAATAAAAACGTACAGAGAGCAAGGTTTCCTGTGAAAAAAAGTTTCTTATAAATACGCTCTGAGAGCGGGTTTTTTTATATATGTAACTTTTTTTGACTAACACGCGTCGGCGTCAATAATAAAAAATTTAGACACATTCGCATTTGTATAGCCGTTTTATCAATGCAACCCTTGAGAAAGTTGATACTTCCTTGGCATAAGCCTCCTGGCAGACCCGACAAGTTGCGTTCGGCCGCCACCGCACACCCGCCAGGCTGCTCTGGTATGTATGGACGCAATGAACGATACATTATTGTTTAGCCACCGCGGCCAAACGAGAATGTAGCCACCGCGGCTATTGTTCGGGATGGTCGGATCAGATACCTCGGATCCAAATATCCGCGGATATTGCCCTTCATCGGATCCAAAGTCGCGGAAGGCATCGGATCTGAATCCGAAATTTTAAATAATAGCTTCAGTGAATGCAATATCTGGGTGGAAAGAGTTCCGATTCTCTCCGAATGCGCCGTCGCATGCGATTCTTGTCCTACTCATGAACCTTTTTGTTTGAAAGCTCTCCCAGAGGTTACGAGTAGAATTTCAGCCATGGCCAGGATTTTCAGCCAGAAAATAAAAAAGGCAAAATACAACTGGCACATAGTGTGACTCTTCCCAAGAGATTGAACAATAATCGGGGGAATCTCAGCGCTGTAGGATAATAACCACATCAAAAGTAACTACGTCGCAGATTTCAGAAAACCATCCTCGGCTGTCCATCAGCCCGTGCCTCTGTTGTTTTTTTTTCGTTTCTGCAATCACACGGACTATAAATCATTGTCTTCTAAGGAAAATATCAAATCACACGAAAACAATGGAAGGGTGTTTCATCCCTACCTCGTCTCACCAACTGACCTTTTTTGGCCTACCTGCTTCAATTCTCCGTTTCTAGACGACAAATGCTGGGAGAGTGACTTTCTGGGCCGGAAGATATCTTGATAGCTTCGACAATTAGATGACATGCACGAGATTTAAAAAAGAATTAGACCAAAAGAGATGCATTCCTGACGATATTTCTGTTTATTTTTCAGCTCTAATTGATTGCCACTCAGTTTTCTATCTACAAGTCTACAATTAGAGTTTACTGATATGCAACATTGTCCAAACAGCACAATTTTCAAAGAAACAAGGGCAGCATTAACCCCTCAAACAATTAGAGACGGATTGGAAACGCCAACTACATATATCACGTAGCGCGCCCGGCTTCGCTGTGAAGGCAACGACGTCACTGAAACAAGATCTGACTTCTTCGTCGTTGACTCCCTCATTTGTAGCCTTGTTGTTTGAAATACGGAGGGAGCGCACTCCTTCCTCTCCACCTCTCCTTTACGCGCTCCTTCCCAGTGGCGTAGCCAGGGGGAGGGTCCGGACCTCCCCCCCCCCCTCGAAATATATAAACGCAATTATTGTGCTTTACAAAAGAAAACAAAATATTGAAAAATCAGGAATTTACTAAATTTTTCTTTAACAAATTCAGTTTTTTCGATTATAAAAAGTGTTAAAAATAGTTTAAAACCGATTACTTAGTGCCCGGTTTTTTCAAAAATTTCCCCCCCTGGTTTTGGATCCCCCCCCGAATGAAATTCCTGGCTAAGCCACGGCTCCTTCCCCTCCACCTCTCCTTTACGCGCTTCTGCTGCCCACTCCTTCCTTATGCTGAGCGGTTGAGCACCTCGTCGCACGTGGCGTTAATGCTGTTTTAAATACTGTTAATTGTGTTGCTAATTGTGCAGTTGCAATTAAATTTAATGATACACCAATAAAAAT
This sequence comes from Ischnura elegans, assembly GCF_921293095.1. Taxonomy (NCBI): domain Eukaryota; kingdom Metazoa; phylum Arthropoda; class Insecta; order Odonata; family Coenagrionidae; genus Ischnura; species Ischnura elegans. The sequence goes on from NC_060253.1 coordinate 97,868,360, forward strand.
GTCTTTCATTTTGTGTAAACATTTCCATTGAGATAAGGAGAACCAAAGAATGCCGTGTGCGTGCTCTGTGGCGTAAATTATCGCGAGGATGTGCTAAATCCACCTCACCTTACTGAAGCATTTTCGGGTGAAACACAAGTCCATATGCGATGAGAAAGTAAAATTCGGGGGAAACGTGCGTGAGGAAAATTTGAATTCAGTCGATGGCATAGCCAGGGATGTAGCCAGGAATTTTGTTAAGTGGGGGTCCAAAACCAGGGGGGGAAATTTTTAAACAACAGGGTACAAAGGAGAGGGTTTCAAACTAATTTTAACACCCTTCATAATAGAAAAAACTTTATTTTTCAAAGATTCGTTTTTTTTCATTTTTGTAAATTCATGATTTTTAAATATTTTGTTTCCTTTTATGAAGGGAAAGTAATTGTGTTTTTATATTTTGGGGGGTCCTCTCGCTATGCCACTGGTCTGTGGTTCATCCTAAAATTTTTCCTATTTTCATTTCCATACCCAAGCGTAACAGTTTAGGTCCTGAGTATGTAAATATGTTTTTAACCTTTTCCCTACTATGCACGTATATATACGTGTGGACGTTTCCTGACCCAGGAGACGTCGGCCGTATATTTATGTGTGACATTTTTCTAGCCAGGAAAACGAAAGCCGTATATATACGTTTTCTAGCTCTCCCCCTTTTAGGACGGTCGTGGGTTTACGTCGTCTTTGTCTCGGGACCCAACCCTGCGGGGTTTAGGATTTACCCTCGGAATCCGGGAGCAGGTACCCGACCCCTCGTCTTTTATAACCCCTCTTAGCGGTAAGGGACAGCAGTCATACAATGGTTTATCCAGTCAGGTTTCGAAATAAATATTTGTTCATTTCTCAAGAAAAATAAACTAAGAATCGAATTATTTGTCTTTTGAGCAGCGTTTACAATTTTTAAACGAAATTCTACGATAAATATTAACTTATGTGTATGTATAAACTTATGTATAAACATCAACATGGAAATTGTTGCTGCATTAACCTTTTCGCGCCGAGCTTCTTCGCGGGAAGTTGCTTTTGGCTCTACGAAGGGTTTGAGATTTTCTTTTTCGCCCCGTACGGAGTTTTTTTTCGGCTCGGGACTGACCAGGTAGTCGCTTCCTCCCCTTAATGACCTTTCCTATTGGGGATAATCCTCGACCCTTTTCCCCGAGATCAGCCCATCCCGGCGTACTTTTGCGGTCAGTTAATTGTTACCAGTGCAATTTTAATTTTTTTTAATTGTTACTGTTGCATTAAATGTCAGTTCATCAATGTATTCCTTTCATTTTGCAATGCCTGTAGAACTTTTAAACGACGTTCTACGGTTATTTTTGGGGTTTTCAGCAAAACGGCATTATATCATAGACCAACAAATACTTTAAAGGGAATGAAATCTTTCAATGTACCTAGCCTACTTCTAGGTATTTACGATTTATGATATTAACATAATTTAGATCTATGATGCCAAAATCCACACTCTCCTCATTTGCGTCTGCTCTACAGTTCTCTGAAAACATGAGAATGATACATTTAGAATTTTTTTAGAAGAATATTTTCCCGAAAAATTCTCATAAAACTACTTGAATCATACAAATTTGTTGTTTGAAATGGCTAAATATTATTTTAAAGCAAATTTGCTTGTATAAATATATGAAAAAAATGAAAAAAAAATCCTTGCAGGAGGAGGAAGGGGAATGCATACAGAACATTTACGGTTAAATTTGAATACACGCCAAGAAAATTTTGAAAAGAAAATGAGCTTTTCCGAGAAGAGTGAGGTTATCATCTTCCACGTACATATTTCCGTAGGAGAATACTTACACCAATATACTCTTGGGTATTCCAGTTGGAGGATGATAAGTTTTTCCTAGAAAACATTAATGCGCTAATGTGTCCCGAAATAAGCCCGTGAGGGGCACAAAGCAGACCACCTGGATCCTGACCAGAGAAGCAAGATATGAGAGTAATTACCTGGGTGGTGCAGTTCTCTTTCATTCATGGTATGGGCTGCATCGCACAGCAGGGTTCCAGAGAAACCATCCCTGGTATAGGTAGCGGAATGCATACAGATAGTTAACGGCTAAATTTGAATACACGCCCAGAAAGTTGTGAAAAGAAAATGAGCTATTCCGAGAAGAGTGAGGTTATCATCTTCCACGTACATATTTCAGTACGAGAATACTTACACCAATGTACTCTTGGGTCTTCCAGTTGGAGGATAATAAGTTTTTCCAAGAAAACATTAATGCGCTAATGTGTCTCGAACTAACTCTGTGAGGTGCAACCTGACCAGAGATCCAAGATATGAGAGTAACTACCTGGGTAGAGCAGTTGTCTTTCCTGCAATGGTATGGAATGCTTTTCACAACATGTGTCTACGTAAAACATTCCTTATCATACATTATCGTACATTAAATTTACGAATTTTTAGGATATGCATTAATCAGTATTTATAGCGAAATTCGTTTATAATACCTTTGTATTCAAAGGTTGGTAAGAGGTTATTAAAAATAGTCGCTGTAATTTTGGCTCACGACAAAGAACTGAGAGAATCATATTTTATTACATTACGAGGGCTTTTTTTTCATGGAAGTTAAATCGAATATTCTATCGAATTTCACCGCAAATGTACATCTAGAATGTAGCTAACAAAATAACGTATATTTTTAGATGTAAATCATTACAATATCGCTCCTACAAACTTGCTAGTGAGTTATAAAAATAACAATTAAACATCTAACCGTAGCGTCTCCAAAAATTGTTCTAGGTGATGATCAACTCCGTTAATATGAACGCTAGAATTCCGTTTAAAATTTGGAACCAATCAGCAGAACATACAGAATGTAATTCCTCGCATTGATTTTCAATAAATGCAACATGAACGTTTTTAGTTATTTTAACTTATAAACAAATAAGTGACCATGAGCACCTTCCTCGAGTGGGTCACTAAGTGCCGGGATGGGCCGAGATAATCCCCACGCGGACAATAGGAAAGGGTCGGACCTCTCACGCCGAGAGACCCTAATGGCGGTTGGGACCCACTTGGCATGCTTGACCGCGAAATCGTGAAAACACGGCCTTTGGCCTTTTGCTTCGAAAACGTCAAGCCGTGATAATCCGGCCTTCCTTCTTTAGCATCAGAAAATTCAGGCCGTGAAATCACGCCCTGCGTAGGGAAGAGGTTAAATGCGTTAATATTGGCCTTAGAACTTCGATTAAAATTTGACAATGCTCAGAAAAAAATGAGAAATTCAATTCAAAGTCTGTAATTTACGTGCCGGCAACAATTATCCATTTGCTATATACATATAAGCAATACATAAGTTGACCGCAAACTAATGCCACAGGTATGGTCATAAACCCGGAAAGGAGGGAGCACAACTACTCTCAGAGTCCGAGATAATGCGAAGTCTTAGCGTGGAGGGGTCGAAAAAGGTTTAGCGAGACCCTTCTTAACGAATGCCCTCCAAAAATGCTCCTTACCACGAGAAAGAAGAGTCTCTTGGGGCTCAGTACAGCAGTTGTGTTAAGACGAAAACCCCGCCGTCTCGAAAGGGTTAAAAAACAACTTGAAAGCCCATAAAATAATTTTTAATTTATAAAATGTTAAAATGTGAATGAAAATCTAAAAAGCATTCCATTGATTGTATGTACTCAGAATAAACTTGAATAATGACTTTGTTTAATGGCAGGAATTTGAAAATGCATTTGGATTTGAAAATATCTGATTCGAAAGATCTGGCTCCAAAAATCCTGGATCCGTCCATCCCTAGTTATTTTATTCCATTCAATTCTTAAATTTTAATGACAGCAATGCTACAGATAAATCAAAATCCCACCTGTTAGAAGGAATAAAAATCGATGGAATCTGAATTGGGAATCGATTTGAAGGAATCGGAATCGAAAAAAAGTGGAATCGACTCATCCCTATTTTAAATACACAATTTGAATGTATCTTGTATTTCAATTACATATTTTTGGTATTTTCCCATTCTAAAATAAAAAATTCATTTGCAAAATACTTTTGAAGTAGCTTTGATATTACTTCTGTATCATTATGCTTCAGAGATTACTTTGTTTTCGATAGAAACATTTTCTTCACGTTTGCAACTATCCATAATGTACCAATGCAGTTTAATTTTTTTTAAATCCCTTAGTTTCCATTTTGTATTCTAAAAGGTATTGAAAACACTATTTTGTAGTTAGTTTTCAAATGGCCAAGTTAAAGGTATTCTGTAACTTTACATTTCAAATACATTTGAAGCAACATTTTGTATTTCAAATATTTTGACCAGCCCTGCCCATTGCCCCTTTCTCCTCTTAACTCCCTCCACTCTTACCACTCCAATCAATTCAGCATGAGCCATTTTCAGCAAATTTGATTATAAATATGTACCTATATAAATTTTCAGGATTCACCTTTCCTTCCATATCACTGACATTACTCTTAGATGGCATTACAGTGATCCTCTTTTTACAAATAAAATAAGAGTTAGAAATTAAATTAGAACTAAGCCTTCCCCCGAGTCTCTGTATATAGCAATTTTCAATTTTTAGCTTTGATCATTGCCCTCTATACATGTGTAGTTGCAAATCTCAAGCTTGGAACCTCAACACCATGGTAGCTGAGGATAGGCTTCAGCTATTTCTCTTGGAGGTTAGGGAGGTGGTCACGATAATGTACCACATGTTTTTATGCATTAAAATTATATTTTTAAAATATTTTTTGAATAAATAATTATTTTAATAAAAAAATCGACATTGCAACACAGCCAAACAGGAAATATGTCACGGTGTACATTATAATTGTAACATTCAATAATGCCAGGTCACCAAGGTATAACAACTCAGTCGCTGAATTTTAATGGATGGAACATCTTACTTGGGTGATTGTGTTTTCAAATATACATGTGAGGATAACATTTACAATAACTGCATCCATAACTTATTTTTCCTCAGTCTTTAACTTGAGGAAACTGATTATTATTTAGAATATTTATCCAAATACCTGTGAACATTACCATTTTAATGGGTATCTTCTCTTTAAATTACTATAAGATTTTTTAATTTTATGCACAACTTAATACTAGTTGCATAATTTTATCTTTTAAAATTTTCACATTACAGTTGATTCTATTTTTGTGAGCTTGAATGGAAAACTGGTTGAGGTTATTCTAGTTGTCTTGCTTTGAGTCAAAGACACTTAGGTTCAAAATGCTTATGTTCATTATAGGTGTTGTACTGATTTCTTCTCTCTTCTGAAATGCCTCTAATCTGTCAGTAGATGCATCATATTAAATCCTTCTAGTAATACAATTAAGATACCTGTTGCTGGATGCTTATACATTTATGGTATCCTTTTCAGTAGATACGAGGACCATATAATGATAAAGCAATGATGAGAAATTTATTTCGTAATATCATAAATACACTGAAGGAATTTTTATGGATGCTAATCTTGAGACATTTCAATTTCTATAAGTCTCATGGACAGTCCCATGTTTGGATAGAGAGTTTGGTAATGATTTTTTTGAGGCACTTGGTGTTTGGATAAATATTGCAGATTACAATTTTTTAAAACATTTTTCAGAGGTTTTGCCATATTTAAGGAACATTTACTCTGTGGTAGGGGCCAGTGAATCTCTTGGGGGCTGTATGGCCTGAATTTCTTGTATGAGTGGAATAGTACCCTGCAGACTTGGTGCCTGATGGCTACTTTCTTTGCCACAAAGTCCAACTACCCCACGAATACTGTCTTTGAAGATCATTACCAGCCGAATTAAGAGTGCAGTTGTTATGATGAGTATTCCTCCAAGGAATGCAGAAAGTGTCCACATTTCCATTGATTCATACTCTCCTGTCATGTGTTGCCATAAAGAAGGAGCCAAGTATTGCAGGCTTAAAGTTACTCCACTAATAATAGACATGAGAAGACCAGCCAGAACAATCACCACAAACATGGTATTGTAGCCATTCTTCTTCAAATCGTCACCTTCTTCTGGGTAGAGCAGGTTCATCTGAGTTAAGAGGAAATAAAAAAAAACATCATTAGAATATCTCCCTTGAATGTTTGCACTCAGAATGTAAATAATGTGTGTATCACTAATCACACATTACTTTGAAAATATGCAGTACACCACCTTGTTGTGATCATAGGACTGTTACGTGATATGAATTTTGGCATTAAGCAAACTAGCATAATATTAAGTTCTAAACAAGAAATTAGTTACATAATGGACATTTTAGTTCATTTAATGGTAAATGATGAAGTATTTATGTATTTTATTGGAAATAATTTGTTTTTAAAATGAAATAAGATGAGAAGGAAACAGCTGTGCCTCAAACCCTCTTGAAATTTACATGAAGAATTTCCTTAACGGATTGATTGACTATTAAGAAAGGAAGCCTTATTAAAAGGGATTCTGTAGTGGTTCTCACCCTTTTAAATGCCATGACTAGGGATTTAAATCCTTAGGCTGAGAGGATCCCAAACATTTTTTTTAAATTATCCTCAATAGTTTACACTCAAGGAAAAAATGGTACGAGGTCAACTTGGTGAAATATTCTTTTGAATGTTTGAGGAGTCATGGCCCATAGGCTGCAAAACACTAGTATACTTTATTTTAGTGTTTTTATAGCTTTATATTCAAGACTTTTTGAATGGTTAATATGTTAGCATAGTTATTCTTTCAAAATTGTTTAAAATTGGTTTCATGACCAACTTGTCGCCGACTCAAGCTACTTGGAAAAATATGCCAATGATGATACCCAAGCGGCAATCAATAACCCAACAACATGCAGCTAACATTATCGGCATTAACATATGACATCTGTGGTATATCCATGTTACCCCAATTAACATTGTATTGATATTTGTCAAATACCTAAAGTATCCGCCAAACAACATTGCAGGGATGCCCAACAGTGGACATGGAGGTCTGTATTACAATATCTCCAACATATCTCCTCAACCGCTAATGAGTAGAGAATGGGTGTGCGTATTATGGCTTTTGGTGATACCCAGACGTACGGACAAAACATTTGTGCTCTTCAATTCTATACAGAAAATTTGATACCTATCAATACTGTTTGAAACAACAATTTTTTAATATCGCCGTTATTACAACTCGTGTATCAATGTAAAAATATTTTTGAAACTTGTCATGGATGTTACTAATAGAATATCTCCGTAACTGTGTCAAAATATCCTTCATCTGATAACACTATGCTTTGGATATATGCATCAACCTTATTAGATATCTGATGGATATTGTCTGCTGCTTGGATAAGGAATGGTAGTACATACATATATGTATATCTATAGGCAAATTTAGAGGGGCACGTGCCCTCTAAATCTGCCTGTAGACATTAATGTATTTCCGTTTTTATGCATACCAGGGCACGTGTCCCCCCCAGACGCTTTAAAAATAGACAAGATTTTTAGTTCAGTTATCATTACGTTCGTTTTATTTAGTGTATGATGGAGTCTCAATCATTAATGTTAATATTAATAACTCTCATATCAAAATAAAGAGGAAATTTTATACAGTAATAGTTGTATTTTGTTTTAAATCTCAAATATGAGAGGACCTATCAGACCCTTGTGGCTCCCCCCCACAAAAAAATATTGGATCTGCCCCTGCATATATCTACACCCAATGGTGGCAGAAAGTAGCATTATGCCCCTGAAAAGTGATCCAATCAATATTAAAAATGTTGTCAGATTAAAAGGGTACATTTCCCGGCTATTATGTTGTGCATTATATGTATTAAATAACTGATCAAAAAAGGACTGTAATTATGTTTTTATCACTTTCACATAGTAGTTCGGTTATTCCTTGCTATTCAGAAACTTTACATCTGCATTGATTTTGATGTGCTAACTATCAATTTACTTCTTATGTTCCTACAAATATCATATGTAATTACCTATGTCATGCTAAATATATACTTGTGACTGTAAACAGCATGTCTACATATTTATCATCCTTATGTATTATGCTTCTTGCATTTCACATGTGTAATGCGTGGTGGTCGGTTGCATGAAATTCTGCAGTAAACAAAATTAGTTGCAAGATTAATCCTTTAAAAAAATCATGAAATTTGATTTGGAATTAAAGAATGACAGAGTGAAGTCCAGCAAGCCTTAATTCCTAGCTGCATCCCTGCTTGGCTTAAGGAGCAGAGTTTTTTTGTTTAATATTTTTGTATTCTTACCTGTGGAAATTCATAAAGATCTGGGTTCTTTACAGGCTGAGGCACATAAAATTGATGATGGTAGCTTTTTACTCCAAAAGAAGGGCAAGCATTTTCATCGTGTGATCTTTCCTCCTCCGTGACCCCCTCTGCTCTCTCTTCTGACATCTCTTCATCTATTCTGTCTTTTTTATCCTCTCTCTTCCTGGCGCCCTTTGTTTTTGCAGCAGTTGCCAACTTTTCTTCGTCTTCGTCATCATCTCTCCTCTCCATTTTGCCCTTTTCAGTCCTGCCTATGAACTTGGGTCTTCAATATGATTGCTTTGAGGATCCAAATTTTTTACTGTCTCAGAACCTGTCTCCTTTCCAAGGAAGTATCTTTCTGGAAAACAAAGGTTTATTTTAAGTACATAACAAGTTGTTTCATATCATTTTGCTAAGGCATCATTGCCTTTGGCCCTGAGATTTAATATACATGATACATAACATGTTGCAAATTTAGTGCAAATGATTTTGGTTTCATGTACATATTACTTTTTTAAGTTATGTATCTGGAGGGGGTCATACATTCCCCTTTGCTCACAAAACTTGCAAGAATTAAAAAAATGCATATATGTATGTAATGTGAGTCTTACACTGCATACATTGAATTGGGAGAATGACGTACCAATATTTTTTCATTGGAAGTGGATATCAGTAGAATTTTACCGTACTATTCATACCAACATTTCTTTTCGATTGAGGGGTAAGAGAAAGACTTTGTGATAACCTCATGAAATCTTATATCTGAATCCATATCTGTCAAAACTTAGTATTTATTTCAGAATGCAACTGCCATTGCATAGCATTAATTCTTAAATTTTATTCAGAGAATTGTACTTTCATTTAGAAATTGTATCATCCAAGAAATAAATAATTTATGCTGAGAAATAAGTTATGTTGAAGTAAAATAAAGGAAGGTAGAAAAGTAAATATGAAGTAAGATAATACTTATGCTAAAAGGATAAATCTGTATTTTCATGCATATCAGGACTACCACAAAACATTGGAGTCTTAATGCGAATTCTCTGATGGAGAGGAAGCTTCGATTTTGTGGAAATGGCGACCTCTGCTCTCCTTGTGGTGTGGGAGTAGATTCCATTGATCCAAATTTGGTGAATTGAAGGAATTTAAATTGAAAATTCCGTTGCAGATCATTCACCTTGTGGAATGAATATTTAGTGACTTCCCACTTAACCTATGATGTGCATTTATTCCACGTACTAATACCTTTCACCTTTGTTGAATTAGCAGAAATAGTGACTATGAGTCAACGAATTCCTCAAAGGGTCTTCTGTAACTGAGGGTATTCGTGGAGCATTTTAATCATCCTGCAAGAATGTATGTGCAAATTTGTGTAAACTCTTTCATCATTCGTTCAATGGTATTAGGCTCAACTATGCGGAAGTTAATGCACGAGAATGAAAATGCCACTTCGTTGATTTCCACTGATTTATTACGTCCGTAGGATATGGTTTGAACCATAGAGGTCATTCCTCTTTCATTATCTTCAAACTGAACTTCATGCGAAGATGGTCGTAGACAATTCGGGCGGTCTCACGAGCGCTATGCAGTGGAAATTTGGAAGGAATTTATTAAATTTTTTGCTCTGAAGTGACGATTTTGTTTAGGGACTGTGATCGCGGATATCTGCGATTGAAATCACTTCAATAAAGTAAGGTTTTAATGGGGGAACGACATTTTTATTAGATAAATGAGTTAGTTGCAGAGGTTGTCCTCGAAGTACGTATAAGTTTTTTTCACTCTCTTCTCACCTTTCTTTTCTTCCACCTCAAATCGGCTTTTGCTTAAAATTTCTGGAGTAGGCGGATAGAAAACTTTTTTAACTTATTCAGAAAGCGAATGCCTCCTGTCTTTCTCTGGGATATTAAGAAACCATCGGCCTGCTTTGAGCTTAAATTCTAATATTCCAGTAATTTTGTCTCCGATTTTTGTGATGCTCTCACAACCTCACTTTCCCTCTAAATTCACGGGGTTCAGCCGTCGGAAACTTCTAGGTGAAAAAATTATTCATAATTTTCAAAATGTGAATGGAATGCGTTGTTCTGCTTTGGCGGATTGCATAAAATTAGTTGATCCTCCTACAGAGTCTATATATTCTTTATTCCTCAAAAGTTTTTCAATCAGGGCTGTTGCCAGAAAACACTTATCGAGGATTTCAAATAGCAGGTAATGTATTTAGGGCATTTGGAGGATGTGTCACGAAGACTATCTCCAAACCATTTCCGGGGGAGGGGTATGATTTCATGCTTTCCCAGCGAATAATATGAATATAGTCTAATTTAAATTTTTCCCAGCGCATTGTTTGTAGAAATATTTCTCGGGTTTTCCATCGTGTATTGATTTGAGTATATAGTCCCAACGTTTCGGAGGTTAAATCCGCCATCATCTTCAGGGCTAGAATCAGAAGACGAGTATAGAATACTAAACGGACGAATAGAGGGACGTTGGAACCATACACTTGAATAAATGCCCGTTAGGAAATGTTCCTGCAAAATATGCATCAGAATTCACGGAATTTCATTTTTCACGGAATCACCACCGGATGATTAGAAAATCTAAGTTAGCCTAAGTTTCATGTTCTAACTTAGGGTTTCTGGTTAGTAGCCTCGGCAACGAGTGACGAGTCGGAAACCGAAACATGGACTGATTTTTATTTTCTTACCCATTGGTGTGCTCGAGAAAAGTTCATTCATTTCGAGGGGGAGGGGGTTGAATCCCTTGTGTTCCTATACTCCTGCTCGCTACGACCTTTGATTAAAAAATCCAAGAGCTTCAACTGACGCTGGCCGTCCGATGTCGAGTGCCTTCGCCTTTTCGAATGCAAAGATTGTGTTCATTTCCGTTGGAATTGAATGGGAGGGAAGAGGGCTCTTGTGTTTGTTGGCGGCGACTCCACTTGCATCTGCACACTTCACTCTCCCGCTGTCACGGCGAATATGACCACGGAAAGCCCAAAGCGTTTCCATTTATGCCCCAGAGATTCGCTCACTCCTCAGCTTGTTTACCAAAAGGTCGCCACTCTCGTCCTATCCTCCTCCCCCTCCAACCCCATTCAAGGAATCTATTATCCCACCCCTCCACTCTCTCCCTCCAACCCCCTATGGTCGCCCAGTCCTTCGCCCACGCTCCGATACGCGGCGCGGCGGTCGATAACTTGAGGCCTGTTTGGTTGATCTCTCACTCGCTCCCTCCTCCCACGCGCGAGTCTTCCGTTACGCCCACCAGTGGGAAGGAAGGGAGAATTTGAAGGGCCCCCACCGCACCCCACACCCCAATTGGGACAGAGAGGAGGGCTGGAGGGAGTTAGGGTGAGGAGTCAAGGGGTCCAACCCCCTCCCGAAATTTTGGGAGTATAGTCTTGGGTGAAACCCCCTTGAATACGTTATAATTCTCGAAAGAACTCTCGACTCAGCCCAGGGTTGCGAAAAATTATATTTCGCACAAAAAGGGTGAAATTTGCAATGAATAAAATTATTAGGTTCAGCCGGAAATCTAACCAGAATCTCTCCATTGCCGGTCAGGATTGCAAGTAGTTACTCCTCCACATCTAATCACTTTGCGACTTCCAGACTGCGTTTACCGAACAAGGAGTTTACGTCTTGAGTTCACTTTGTACAAGAGGAGGACGGAGTTGGTGCTTACTAAGCCCTTGCCGGAAAGAAAATTCCTACTTTACCGCTATTCAGTGGCGGACGCATTCCAAAGCAGTACTTTTTGTATCGTGTTTTGGCACTATGTCCCTTTTACCAGCTTATCGAATTGAAACTGGTCATTTATTTAATTTTTTTCGATTTTTTTCTCTTCGTATATTCCTTCCGTTAACTCATTCCATGCAGATGAAACATTCTCGTAGAGGATATTGATGGCTTTGGCGCATGTTGAAGTATGTGGGACCAAAAAAGCGAGCTTGGAAGCCAATTCTCTCTTCATTTCCATCAATTTTCCCTCCGGATCTCTTCCCTCTTTCCACACTGATGAATATCATCCCTAAGCAGCGCGTGAATGCAGAGAAGTCGGAAGGAGCACAAAAAAGCGGATTGAAATGCGGCTGTCAAAAATTTGATTTTTAACAAGTTTCCAAATCTGAATGATTTCCATATCAATAGACATGGGAAAAAGTTCTCCTCCATTAGGAATCGAATCACCGACCTTTGGCTTTTTTGTGCCAATACGCAGACCATTGCGCTATCCAGGTCCCTCGTTTCTATTAGGAATTTTATCGAGGTCTATCATGCGAGATGTTTGGCTCTTTTTGTCCATCCAAGATGGCAGCGCAAGAGAACATGGTCTTCCAAGAAGCCACTACCAAAGTTTAAATCAATTCCAGCACTAACACCGCCATTGCCTGTATATTTCAAGCTTGCCGCATGAACAAATTTACAATAAAACGTAATTTCTTCGAGAAAAAATACCCCTAGACTGGGAATGTAAGCAGAGACCTTTGAATTTCCGGGCCACTGCGCAGACCACTACATATGCCTACCTGTTTCCTCAATTCCCATGGCAACTTCACCGAGGTTAACGTTATTAGATTTTTTAGTGCTGTATTCTAACAGTTTTATGGATACGGGCTTTTTATTTTATTTGAAGAGGCATTGGACTAAATATATTTCCCCGTGGAACCTCAACTCAAAGGTTCCCATCCCTGCTGTCTCCTCTCTCTCGTCTTTCCTACCTCAACGCCCACGATTTGCCCCTAACCCCCCTCGAATTTCCTGGTCGTCCCTCCGTGAGCGAAAGGCTATGGCAGTCCTTCCTCTCCTCTCCCTTTTTTTAACCCTCCAACCCACTCGCTTTCGTCGCAGCCTCTTTCGGAGGAGACCCTGCGATCCCGAGGGAGGGAAAAGTTGCTCTTTATCCTTTTCGTCCCTCGATTGATTGCATTGCGCGCGCCGTTTGTGTCAAGTGACGACTCATTCAGACCGTGAAATTGGTTTAAAAATTCATTTTTTTATTCGGTCACGATTAAATCCGTTTTCATACGAACTTTTTCGACTTCTCCGTATTCACGAACTGTTTCGGGATGAAATTTCACTGCGCAGGAAGAAGGTAAATCTAGAAGGAAAATTCATGGAAATGAAAAGAGTGAGATTGGATTTCACGCTCACTTTTTTGATGCAGACATGTTTCAATGAGAGCTAAATATGTCCTCAGTCACCAATATCCTCCGATATTTGCCTCTTGATTTTTCTTCTGCCTTGAATGAGCGAATGGAAGGAGTATCGAGGATAAATATTGGACGAAAATGGAAAGAATGCCCGCTTTAACTTGGATTTACTTGTGAATGGGACAAAACGAGCTAGATAGTAAAACAAAGGAAATAAAAACTTCCGCTGCTAGATTATAAGACGAAAGTTTAAGAATTTCAACCTACTGAAAATTAGTATATATTAAAATCAGATTTTCGGGTTATTTTGTATAAAACAAGTATTTATGTTTTCTTTTTTAAATTATAAGTCATAATATGTAAGCTATGTTGGTGTTTCATGTTTGATCTTCACGTCTTTATAAGTGTTTGAGCGGCTGAATAAACAAAAAAAGATGTAGATGCTTTTGGAAGCACTTAAGTAATTTATATTTTTCGTGGCTGCTTGCATTTCAATCAATTCATTGAAGATAAATTTTTTCCCACATAGTGCGCAGAAAGTGTTGAATATTTATTAAGTTATTGATGAGTGACTAGGGTTGCGAGGCTGTTAATTTATGCTTTGATTGAGGAAAATTTCTCTCTGCCCCATTGGCATTCCTGATTGAAGCCCTCGATTGGCGCGGACACATTTGCGTACGGGAATATAATTGGCCAATGGGACGAAGGAGAATTCAATTACAGCCTCGAAGGATGGATGGCTCAAATGGTTTTCAGGTTCCACGAAAAGGCATGGTGATGAGCTTTGTGGTGTGTTAATAAATATTTTGCCGAAGGAATTTTTGTGCGTTGATTCGATTGTGAAAGTATGCTTGTTCTTTTTTGAAAAAAAATCCCTATTAAATTGGTTTTCTGAGTTTATGTATTGCCACTAAAGAATGTATAGAATTCCAGTATCTCATGCAAGTAGTGAATATGTCAATGGTATATATAAAGTAAATACCGGGTTGATCCCATATTAAGTCATACACTTCGTCCAAAACGTGTTCTGGTAGGCCACTTCCTGTTATAGAAGCGAACAGAAGTGAATCATCGCCGTGATCATTGGACCGTACCAATTCAGATTGCCAGTTGACTTAAAGATTTCTTATTTTGTGCGACTTATGAAAAAAGCATGTTTTGCACCTGGGAATGTTTGTACCGTACATCCTTTGGATGTTATCAATACCTGCTATCATTTTGTGAAAGAAACTATTGTTTTTTATCCTTCTATTTGCGCGAGTGTCATAAAATATTTGTTATTGGATATTACTTCCGGTTATGGCATCATTTTTTCGCTCTTTCATTTTTTATCATCCTAATAGCGATGCTTCTTACAACACACTTGTGATATGCATGGTTGTAGATTACACGGGGGCGATTATACATGCAAGTTGATTGCTGCATGAATTCCCCTAGAGGATTTTTTTCTGTTTTAAATGAAAGAAATATGTTGGTATATATTTTTCTCTTACCTCCCAAAAATGACCTCCATACTATGCCAGTATTTTTTTTACGATACTCGGAAACGAAAATTTTTTGCTAGCATTTTTAATGTTGTTGTAATTTTTAAAAAATTTCTTGTTAAGGGCGGGTATGGAGTTTTGGTTCACACTTTTATGGGGCTGATAGAAAAGCCATCTTATGTGCACGATGTCACGATTTTACACACGCGCACGGGAGGAAAATGAGAATAATTAACTTTCATGCAAATATGCTTTATTTAGTTTAAAGTTTCAATTGATTTCGGCTCTCAAAATATTTTGCTATTAGAATTAGCAATTATCTGGCCAGTTATTTAGTAGATATCGATGGCATAAAGAAATGGATTATGGTAGTGTTTGAAAAACAAATGAAGCTTCTTGAAATCAATGTGCAGGAATGTATAGACATAAATACTAGTTAATGACAAAAATTGTGGTATTTGATTCGTTTAACATTGTGATTTGATTTACCGTGAAAAGTGTTAATAGGTTAACCTAGATGCTCATTTTGCCATCAAAGAATATTTAGAATTCTAGTATCTCATACAAAGTAGTAAATATGTGGATGGTATGCATAAAGTGAATACCAGCTTGGCCCCATATTGAGTCGTTCACTATGTCCCAAACGTGCTGGTTGACCACTTCTTGTTATAGAAGCGGTCATTGAATCGGCAAAATTCAATGATGTTTTCCGGACGACTTAAAAAAAGGTGTTTTATCGTGGAAGTGGAAAAAACGTTCATGTGAGACAGTGTGGTACGATTAAAACGTACTATTTCTACTCATCGGATATTTATTTAGAAGTAAATAAAATGTGAGTGTAAATGAAACGATTGTGCGTGCAGTAAGTCAATATATGTTTGAATTAACCCTTTTGTTAGTGATTAGAACCAACAGTTGCGTTATTTTCATGGAATCAAAGTATTCAAACTTATTATTATAACATTATTTACTAATTTTGGAAAAGTAAGGGTGATGAAGAGTCTCTTTATTTTGGCATCAATGCTTGATTTTCATCTTGATTTGTGTATATTTTGATATATCTCATGTAATTACATTGAAACCTCTGTTCACGGTCACCCCTGGCGTATGATACCTCTGACTTAAGGACTGTATTCGATTCCTTGGCAAGAAGGATATGCATTAGTACTAGGATAGAACCTCTAGTATGCGCACTTCCATTTGCGGATACGGACACTTTTTTGGCGCAATTCTACTCTTTTACGGGCACCATCGCCATGGGTTTTTTGACCGATCTCTCAAGCATTGAGATTTAAAAAAATATAAGGATTTCAATCAGCTGGCTTAAATTACTATACACTATAATAATTTACGGGGTGATGCTAAGCGTAAAAATGAGATTTTCTTTACGTAACCTCCGATTTACTGACACTTTTCAATGATGGACAAATTTTTGAGGATCGTTAGTGTCCGTAAATGGGAGGTTTCACAGTAAGATTCTTCAAATAAAAAATCCATATAACAATTTTAATCTTCATCTCTTCTACAACACGAAATTATTGAGTTTATTACGATATTTACAAAAATATGATGCTGAACACATAATTTTGCCTTTGGAAGTCAACATTGGCAGTGGAGCAAAGTAAATTAGATGGGAAAAATTTTGAATTGGCACCCGCTTCATTCGTTGGAAACACCTTATCTGGACGCATCACTTTTACTCGACCTGTCTGTCTTCGCGACGTATTCATTTAAAACTTTGGCTGACATTTTGTCATTTTCAGCGTGTATACATCCGACTCTTGTCAGAATTTGCCTTCATCTCTAAACTATAAATTTTACCCCAGTTTTTTCTTTGATGAAATATTTTTGAACTTGAGATACAGGAAAATGTTGACATAGAGTCATTTGACATACTATGACAGTTTAAATGTAATAACCTTAATTATAAGCGAGCCAATTGTTGAAAAACAGGGATATTACCTGTTGGGAGGGTAGTGATTTTTCCTATTAACGTTACTAATTTTGAAATAAACGCCGTCGACGGTTAATAGTTTTCTCGTGGATAAAGGCCGAAATCAGATGTAGCCACATTTGTGTTTTTTTGGGGGAAAAATTGAAATTTCATGTTTACTCGCCATTTCCTCTTTTCCTCATGCTATTCTGCCTTCAACTGAAAATCGATGGTGGACTTTGCTATACGGTTCACTGTTCTCAGTTCGAAAGAACCAGCCCTTACCTCCCGGCCCCTGAGCTCGGGATGGTGGACTCTTTGGATTAGTCGAAGTCAACCGAGTAGCGTACTGCTCCGTAGCCTATATCCCTCCGCCACCCAGAATTGTTGCATGCCTTTGCACTGTAAAGAACTCGCCTTCCTATCCTATGGGCCTGAGTGATTTGTGCACGTGGCACAGAAATATTGATTCTAAGCTCGTACGCTTCCGTAGACATCTTGATCTCCAGAGTGGCCGAATTTTTAGCGATTACTAGCTGATAAGATCTCGTTTTATTTTCATTAGGCTATAATTTTTTCTTGGCCTTTAATTAACGTTTCAACTTTTTCTGTTCGCCCATTGAACATCTTCATACTTAATTTAGTGAAAATGTCAGAGCTCGGATCTCTATCACAAGTCAAAATCCATGTTAAACACAGTGATTTTAGTTTTTTTTTTGGAAGTACCTATTAATCCATAATGCTACATGAGTATTATTATCGAATTTCTACCAAAGTCAAGTATTTTGTTAAAGATAAAACGAAATCAATTTTGAAAAATCCATGTCCCATCATACTGACCTCTGAGCCAGGTTTTTTTTTGCTACTTTTGATTTGACATTAAAATACTGCTCGACCCATGCTATTTTTTGCTGGTTTTATACTTAAATTTAAGTATTTTCTTTATACTAAGCACAAGAAAAACTGAAATTAATAAAATAGACTTGACAAGCAAGATATTTAACTGCGATAATTTGCATCCATTATTTTTACTCAAGGGTTTTCTGATCCGGATAAATTATTTAATCTTTCGTAAAACTTTCAATAGTCTTGATAAAAAATTGAAGTATTTTACAGTTATATATTTCTTTTAATACACATTGTGTTATAAAGGCAGCATTATCCTCTAATACGGTTCTCTGCATTCAATATGTGTCTTGAGATAAAAAAAATGACTTTGGAATACATAATGTATATTTTCAACGTAAAGCAATATCATCCTTTAGTACATTATGGAATATTATGATAGCTTTTTCGCTGCATGTCTTTCTTTCGTTCCGCTTTATTGATAAAATTTCGAATTGGCTTCAATTGGTGAGAGTGAATTTCTGTGTAAAAATACTTCCCCATTACCATAGGGTTTGATCCTCAATAAATCCCCTTTTTAGCTCAGTAGAATAACGGGACAACGAAAAGACGGTTTTCTCAGGGTCGGAAAATTCAAAACGACGAATAACCGAGATTTTCCCCGCCCTTGTGGTTTTGGCGATTAAGATTTTTTGGGGGGGTTGGTCTTGTTTACAAGGGCTGTGGATGATACGATAGTCTGTATAACTGCTTTACTGCCTTAAGGAGAACGTTAAGCCGAAATGCCTTGCTTTCGAGGGCGAGGAGGAGGCTCCAAATCCCTTGCAGGTCGAATTCGTAATCGTCCACCCGCATGCAAATGGAGCCTTGGGTTCCGCCCACGGCGGGGAGATGAATGGGAGAGGAGTCGGGGGAATTTCGTCCTTCTTTTTTTTTGAGAAAGAAGGGAAATTACGGCGAAGGACGAAAGGCGTCGTTCCTTTCGTGCTCAGCGGCTTTGTCGGATTATGCAATCGCCTGTTGATGGTAACTGAATGCGGGACGCGAACAGGTTTCCGTTGGGGTTCCGCGGTTTTAAGTGTGAACGAGGAAGAACGGAAGCTAATCTGAGTAAGAAATTAAGTTCGGTGGATGTGAAAATATTTGTATCATCCAGTAGGATTTCTTCTGGTGAATCACTATCAAAGATACTTCATTACTGAAAATGTTTGGTGGAAAAAAAATCGGAGTTGAAAATTAACTTCGCGCACTACACTCTTATACTTTGTTCCCGACCAAAGTTACATTAATATTATGTTATTATGACACAGTCGATACCTCCACTGTACAAACGCTCAACAATCGCCCACCGAATCAAGTCCGCTCAGCTAGTAGCCCTAGTAGTAGTAGATGAGCGGATTTGATTCGGTGGGCGATTGTTGAGCGTTTGTGCAGTGGAAGTATCGTAGTGTCACTCCAATGCCCCTTGAAACGACATAGGTATTGCTCGGGAATAAAGTATTTGTATAGAATGCGCAATGTGAATTTTCATTTCCTATTCAGCGATTCCACAAAGTAAAGCCGCGAACGAAAAACGGTGGAAAAATATCAGGTGGTTTTTCAGTTTTTGCTGGCTCTCCCATATTTGTTCGTTGAAAGCCAGTAAAATTTAAATTTTTTGAAATTTCATTTTTGTAGTATCATGTTACCATGAAATACAATCCCATGAGCTTAGCAAGTCTGAAATGATATGCATTGTAATTATCGAATGGAAGGTAAACCTAGCACAGGAGATGATAGAGAAATTTCTTTGATAAAATTACGAATGCATAACGCTTGTATTTTCACTTGCGTAAGAAGCCATACAACGCCTGTATGCACATTTTTATATGTATTTTTTGTTGTAATATAGTGCGATTATACGATTTAAAGAAAAGTATAGAAAAAAATAAAAGACGTTCAATTTTTAACCGATTAAAAGTCCTCTTGCTTATCTCTCCTCTGGTTATTCGCCTCCAATGTTTTTGCAGGCCAATTCCGCTCACATGATCTTTAGAAATGAATGTATTTTAGTGCGTGTGATTCCTCTGATTTTTGCAAACGTTTGGATACCAAGGAAATGTTTCCATTTCCATTTTTTAAATTTATTTTTTGAGATCCAACGGGAATCATACCATCTATATCTACATGTTATTTGCATGTGAGGCTGAAGCTAAAGAACACAAACTGCAGAGATGGGAACGATTGAATAAACGTACCTCGTGCGTATAATGAAAATATCGCTGCTTTAGGGACAACAAGAATATTGAATACTGTGTGTATTTTCTATGAATAGATAGGGTAGGGGGTTGGAACTTTGTGTAATAACTGAGAGTTAAGCCAGGAGCTCAATATCGAGCGGAATATTTTTTTGTCCAGAAGCGTTGGCACGGTGGCAATAGGGTGAGTTTGTTTGTAGCGTACGAGATGCGGGTAACTACAGCGGAGATTGAAGAAGGATGTGGGTAAAGAGAAAGGTGTACGAGGGAATGACTGATGTAATAGGTGAAGAGAGGAAACTGCCTATGGGCGTAAGGAGGCGACAGAGTAAGTTGTACCAAAAAGCATGTCCCTACTTAGTGTTTAGATGATGAAAGCTATGATAGAATGGTATACGTAGCAAATTGTATAAGAGAAGAAATATTTCACTATAAAAAGGTTAGCGGATAGGAAAGCGGAATAGAAAGCCGTGTCAGACCAATGTTAGAATTGTTGAATTACGATGATGATTCTGTAAATACGGAAGGTATATGAGAGAAATGTATAAGAAAGGTAAGATATAGCGGATTAATCGGTGGAAAAAGTGATATTACTCGAATCATATTTCAGCTAAATTTCGAAAATTTGAATTTTATATTTTGTGTGAAATATTCCTTAGAGCATTTGTACAGACAGCCGTCTTCTAAATAAATGTAGATTTTCTTACACTTTCTGAATAAAATTATGCACTCTCTTTTCATAGACTTTCCTCGAATGTTGATTAACTTGGTCTGAGATTTTAATATTTTTTCATTGGCAGTCTGTCCTTATTTTATATTCAGGCCTCTAGGAGTATCTAGTGTTTTTTATGCGTTCCTTTATTTTAAATTCATTATAATATCCTATTGTGAGACATATTCGTGGCTTCTCTGTGCTGTTTTATTTGGGTGGGCGCACAGAAATAGACTTCGCGTCGTCGCTCTCTCGACTACCTGCGGGTTCGCGTCCTTCTATTGGGCCCACACACGAGTTGAGTGAGGCCCTTTTGAGCTCTCGGCTGGCGGAGACACTCTTAGTGGAGAACTCTCTCGTCACCGGCCACAATGAACTCCCGTCCGACCGGGACAAGCTCGAGTGAGCTCTTATGTGGGCGGAAGAGAACGGACCCACGGGGAGATAAAATCCAGCGCAGTCGACGTCCGGCCTGAATAATTATTATTCACGTTTTTGCAGAGCCTTCATCTGCGGGGGAGGGGAGTGGGAGGACGAAATTGACTTCGTATTGTAATATCGGAGTCTTATATTCAGTTCGTTATCATTGTTGAGTTCTGACAAGGAGAGTTCCTATAGTGTCACCACCAGATCTCGTTAAAATTTTGCTACGTAATAGTAAATAGATATCCACGAGGTGCAGTTTTTGTTTCAGCCGCAAACGCTTAATACTTCTCGAGATATTTGCGACGGAAAGTAAGAAGGCCCAAAAGGAAAGAAAATAACGCCTAAATGTATGCAAGCCACACGACACGCACGCACAATATATGTAGGTACATCCGCATATATATGAATAACTCTAGGTGTTTCGTTTTACTTACGCAAATATCTTATATGTACCCCGTTGCTAGGTTGTAGAGCACTTACGGTGTATTTTTATGCTCGCATTCATAACTTTAGGCGTTTTATTTTAATTACGCAAATATCTCGAAAAGTATCGAGCATTGGCGGCTGAAACAAAAACTGCGCTTGTGGGTATCCATTTCCTGTCACCTTACAAAATTTGAACGAGATCTGGTGGTGAAAATCAGGGGACTTCCTTGTGAGAAGTGCGTAGGTAAATTTACTTTACTTATCTATCAGTGGTATAATTATTAAAAAATGCGGATATTTAAGAACACTAGAGTTCGCGAAATTTGTTGGCCGACAAAATAATCTTCATAATTTTCAATCAAATCTGACGGCTGTCATTATCTGTGTTTGAATACACCTCCATATTCACCCTCATTATTCATAATATTCATGTTTAGTAATTAAATACCAGTGTGTACATACTTTATGCTATTTTAAATGTATGAATGCTGTAAAAGTTTTAATTAAACTAAGTATGCGAGTTTTTCCGTAACTTTTCTAAGCGTTTAAGTTTGCTTTGTGCCACTTGAAAAGGTGTGTCGCGAGTATAATATTATTTACTCGTCCCTCCATTGAAGTTAAGCCCCGGGGCCTTTATAGGCTAATTTACGCCACCTCCAGCTGTGGAGGGTAACAGCTGGCAGCAGCTCCATGAAGAGGTAACAGGTTGCAAACTTCTCTGCTATCCAACTTTCGGGAGTTTTGGTAGCGGAGTTGTCCGAGTCACATCGCCTTCAGCATAAACCTTTGCTTTGGATTCATTTCGTTGTGTTATGAATTTCATGGTGGGATACGACGTGAGATAGAGGTGGTTAGTTTTTCTCATGTCTCCCAAGGATATACTGATTTAAGAGTTTATATGGTTATTATTTAATAAAATTTCATCAGCCGTAGGTATGTTTGAGATACTTCGTGGGCTTATTTAACGCAAGAATAAGGTTTAAAAATTAATTTTCCGTGAACTTTATGAGCTAGTTTTCGATAATTCATTTATAAAAATGGATTGATCGCATCTCGATCATTGACATTAGATGGAGTATCTTCGTTATATCGTGCGGAAGAGATTCAAATTTCGGCTGTAATAGAAATATTTGGGCCGGTTTTGTCTGTAGTTGGTCCTTGTTAAAATTTGGCCGAATGTGAAAACTAAAATTGACGATTTCCTCCATTTTAGGCCAATTGTTTAGCTGACCATTGTTTTAAAATAATTTCCCTTACTTTGACTATCTTTTAAGTTCAAGTTGTGGCTGTTTATTTCATGAGTAATGCGAAAAGATATAACAGCGGCTTAAGAAGTACGATATATGTGATTTAAGGTGAACTAATTTGGGGAAAATCATCTTTTTTGAATTGAATACGCGTAATTTCCAAAACTTCAAATATATTGTGGCCGAGGTTGCAGTTCATAGTGACCTCTTGAGGAATATAACAATTGATTTTTATTGATATTCCTCGTTAACTCATTTTTGAAGTTGCTTAGAATACCTATACAACTCTGAGTGTTCGATTGAAAGTTTAACTGCAAGTTCTTTTATTCGTTTTACTAGGAGGTGTATAGTCCCGAGAACAGAGTGTTACTGTAAACTCCTACCATAATTGTTCTTATATTTTAGCTTTAAAATAGCATAAATTATGCGTAGGCTCAGGTGGTATCAATGCTGTTGTGTACTATATCTCAATGAGAAAATAGTACACCAAACGAATATATTAGATGAAATTTAGTTACTACAGTATTGATTATAGAAATTTTATGCTCCTCTATTTTTTTACAGTTTTGTTTCAATTATTTCGAAGAAAATCTGATTTTCAATGTAGCCGAACAGCAGACGAAATGCAAGGGCGATTCAACGTCAATCATTCAAGAGGAAATTGGATCTGGGTCGTATATTCTGGTATTTTTTGTTTGAATGTAATTAATTTTCACGTTCATCACGTGATGGGATAATCCAAACTGCTGGTGCTACGTATGGTTTTGATTTGAGTGACAAGAGTACAACCATCACATTGCTCACGCTGGATTTGCCTTTTTCCTTGATTAAATTAAATTGAAATGTATCATTATCCTTGATTTAGTAATGATGAAAATCCGAATCGAGTGGAATTAGGAGGATTTATAATGGAATATTTAACCTAATGAGAAACACAGAAATTAAAACTAAATACGCATTCATATTATAAATAAACTCATATTTAAGGATACCTACTCGACTTTACAAATTGTTCGGTACGGGAGGACATTTTTATGCTAGGTAAATTCGTCACTATGCAGATGTTCGAATTCATCAAATTTTAATCTAATTGACTCGAGGCAGCCATAGTTAGACGGTTCATAATATTTTAGTGCCATACGATTTTAATTAATTGAAATCTACAGAGTTCGTTGTAGAAGCGTAGAATATATACTTATGTATTCTCAAAGTCAATTGCGACCATGGCCCATTAGAGAAAATTTCGCATTCTTGATAAAACGTTTCCGGAATCATTTTTTCCTCTTGCAGAATCATAAGTATTATTTTTTTAATAGAATAAAAATTTAATAGAAACTTGCCATTTTCATTTATTCGTATCGAACATTTCACCTGTTTCTTTTAAAAATTTGGTTCCCTTGCTTAAGATTTTAGATTAATATCTATCATTAATTGCTTTAAAACTTTGCGCAGTTCCGATAAATTTTTGTATAATAGTGAGATTTGATGAAGTGCATTAAAATATTGAAATAAAATAATCATAAGGAATAATTGTTAGAATTAATCCATAATTGAAATTGATGAAGACTTAAGATATTTTTATTTTACAATTGATATGTACTATATTATATTCATGATGCACAAAAAATTACTGGGGTTGAACTTTACTCCGTGAAAAATTATCTTTTCGCTTTGTAGCGGATTTTTCGAGGAGGAGAATGGATAACTCTTGCTTCAAAATAAAAGTACGTCTTATTGTCACATTGCGGCTGTACGTTATTCCACCGATTCTCAAAAAATCAATTTGAAGCTGCTTCTTGCTGAGAGTCATGTATTCCATCCGTCGGACAGCTACCATTCTATGCGGTACGCCCACGCGACATAAGGATCCATTCCTACGACCCAAGGCCGTTTCTCATCCACCTTTCATCGCTACGAGTGTGAGTGTTGTCCCGTATCCTATTTCATTTGCGTCTTGACCAGGAATGGGGAGGAATAATGACGCTTTCAGATCGGACGCCGTGGCGGGGATTGGTAAAAAGTCGCCCGAGGACATTTCAGAATTAATTATTCCTCAAGGGGCTGTCATGTGCCGTGAAATTATGTCTGGAAGTGCCTAATTTTATCTTTTTATTCCCTTTCAAAGGTCAGGTTCAAAAATACCGGCTGGAATGAATGGTCGGTTAGTACATTGAAAGGCTTTGAAAGTGAGCCGACTTCACCCCGGATTCTTTACGTTGCCCGGGCCGACCCCCTTGCCTTTTCAGCCATTTCCTTTCCATTTTGTATCGTGTTTAAATTGAGTATGCTATCTATTTGGAGCATAGCTTTAAATAAAGGGGTGGAGAGCTTCGGTGGATCAATTGACCTTTTGTATGAATTTCCTTTAACTACATCGCACCGTGGAATTCATTACGCGCAATTCGTGAAAAGGGATTTTTTTCATTGCATGCTTGGGCGTCAAAAATATAATTTTATGATTTATTTAATATTAATCATATTTTACTCTCATCCTCAAAAGTTTCATTTCTTTCAGGATGGCAGAAAGTGTTCGGGGCCGTTATAATGAATGCTTTTCGCTCTTATCTATTTTGTCTCTGAGGATGTATTGTATTTGACAGTGAATTCAGTTGGAATTTTCAACCGTTCTGATTATTATCAAACATCAAAGAACGGCACACATGCGTTGGCTTTAATATTAAATGTATTCCTTCCTTAATTTCAGATCCCTTTGGTGACTACGGCCTCGCGTTTATTTCGTGAATTAGCTTTAACAAGCGTGACTCTTAAAACGGGCCACATTCGCAGGAAAATACCGGTCGCTAGCTGTAACAAGCTGCAATTGAAGAGAAAGACTGGGAAATTCCGATTCAAGGTAACATAAATATTTGGAAGGCGTTTTTGACGAAAAAGTTTTTTTTTAGTTGTATGTGTATGAAGTATAGGCCCAAAAGTCCATAATTCTATCTGGAATAAAAAGCGTCCATTTCGTGAGAGCTTGAAACTTAAGTATTTAGCTCGATAAAGAGGCAAACGAACTTGGGCATTATTGGTAAGGTATAATATTTCTTGCAAGATTAATTCTTCAATTTCAAGACCGTTTTTATTTTAATGTCGGAAATAAATATCGATCAATCCAAGCGCCCTCTCCGTTCAATTTACATCGATCGCTGTAGAGAACGCTTTAACTGAGCTGACCATCTTGTACTTGTAATGAATGAATAATGAGTTTAATTTATTTTTGTATCCATTATTTTACTTGCTGAGTAAATCCTTTAATTTTGCCTGCCATAGGTTTAATTAAAACACTCCGTAAATTTTACATTCGTGACCCCTGAATGCCTTAGTGAGCTATAATAAGAATTCAACGAGGTAGGTAATATCCTTCGATAGCAATCTTGTCACTCATTCGAGGTGCCACATAACGCAGTTGGTCGTTGAAATATCTTTTATCTTCTTGAGTGCTAACTCTCACTTACTTGGTAGTATGAGTTGAATACACTGAGGGAAATTGAAATATTAAGTTTTCTCTCCGAGTGGAAATTTGCCGTCTCTAGGCCGTATAGGCCTTGTGCCCGTTAATTATTATGATTATTAACTTTTTTTTAATATTGATAATTATTAAAATTATATGCACTATTCGGCTTAGGAGGAGAGGGTTCCAGGTTCAAGTCCTGTTGTACTTTTAGAAACTCTCATCGGAAAACCCTCGCGATGTGCTCTTTTTAACATTCCGCTGAGGAGTGAGACTTCCTTTCCCCGAGTTAGTAAAGTTTACCGACGCGGGTAACATGACGTAGTGCTCTATCCTAGCCTCGCTAAGCAGCTTCGAATTAAAGCACCGAGTGATGGCATAGGAAAGTTCTTCTAGAAGGCTTTTTAAATCATGATTATGGCATGGAATAGAGTAGGTCTTGTGAAAATGATGGATTTACTATTTTTGTTTCGGAAAACATTGAGTTGCAGTCGCTCTTAGTAAAATTTCCTATAGTAAATTTTCCGAAAATATTCATTTAAAATATATGACCAGTATGAAAAAGAGAGAAAAAATATTTTCCGACGGATCAATAGTGGGTATAGTAATTTTTTTACCAGACCTGCACTCATAAATACCAAGATAATCAATGCTTGTGTTGAATTTGATGAGGTATTTTATTATATTTTGTGTTTATTTATTTTTCCCTTCATTAAACAGTTGATCGCTCATCTCATCATCTTTGCTTTTTTATATGCGGTAAAAATAAACCTGAAAGCAAAAAAAAAACAAGGATCATCCCTACGCTTTGTTGCGTAGAAGCCTTTCTGTGCGGGATGGCCCCTTGAAGCTGCTGCGATCTAGGGAAGGATAATACGATGGTGCGTTTTCCATCAATGCGCGTACCAGGAGCGGCCTCCTCGCCATCCCTCGCCCCTTCCAATTACAGTGAGGTCGGTCTAGTCCTCTCCTTCCTTAATTTCAGATCCCTTTGGTGACTGCGGCCTCACGTTCTCTCCGACGCAGGGAGATGGTTGGGGCACCGCGGTATATCGCCGTCTATCGACCGAAATTTTCGCTCAGTCCTCTTTTCCTGGAAGAGACTCCCTACGTGTTGTACCGTAGATATAATTTTTCGATAAAAATCTATGAGACTCTCGGTTTTAATGCAATTCACCACCAGGGAAAAAACGAGATGGGTCGCGCAGGGGTTGTGAAATGAGACCGAGATAATTCGCGTCCGCAGTATCTTCCGAGACTAAAACAAGCAATCGATGAGGACATTGAACCGAGATGCCAAATATTGGATACCTGTCACGATGAGATTGAGGTGTCTACAAGGCAAGGAATATCACTCGATTCACGTTGATGACTGAAGTTCGCGTCAAGCCTTTTCGGCGAGTACCTTGTTAGTCGATAAAACCGGAAATCTAGAGAAATAGATTCCTAAGTTGTGTATAATATTCTGGGAGCCATTTTGTGGACCTTTGCTTGAGGGTGACTAATCACCAGCATTCAGCATACAATATGCGTCTTTCGCGTTTCATGGATATAAATAAATAGTAAAATGATGCGTACACGTTTGTTTTAGTGGTGTGATCTACCACTGATTGTAAGCATGCATCGCTCTGTACAACTTGAGACTATGAATACACTTACGTAGAGAGCTAAAATTTATAGACAGCTTCTAATGAAAAATTCTACCAATGACAGGTTTGAATCAAATCGTCCACCGTGAAGAAATTATACTCAAAAATCCTTAAAAACTCATCATTGTATTTTTAATAGAAAGTTACGGAAGGGACAAATTATATATTTGTTTGAAATACATTTTACCGATGGGAAGAAAGCGAAAATGGTTCCTATGAGAAGGGCTGCTGTCATTAAATTCTTCAATAGCTGGCGTCAAGTATTCATTAATCGTGCGGATAACCTGTTAAGTGCTGTAAATTAGATGCCTTGTTGCCAATTAGAAATTTCGAACTGCTTACTTAATAATGCGCAAACCATTAGCATCTGGAGCTAATGGAGAAATTGAGTTGGTAATTAGGTTGAGCGTTATTGGTTCTATCGATGCAGAGGTACGGGAGACGGGGGATGTCATATAATTGACGGAGTTTCTCCTTGAGTTACGCACTCATTCCTTGCCGATAAGGCAGGGAAACAGATTGAGTGTTTACTTCGTGTGTTTTCATTCCACCATAGACGCAAAAGCTTTGTAGGTAGTCCACGCAAGATTAAAATGGAGGCGTAAGGAATGATATATCGCTATTAATCTTACTGAAATGGATGAGTCAAAAGATATTTATTTTTTAGGCGAATGGATATTGCTGATCGAAAAATTTCTCTTATAATCTTTCAGTAATATGTTTTAGAGTTGATCACGTTCCATCAAAATAGAAGCAAACTGTTCCAGCTTTAAAGGATATGTGACTTTAAACTCAAGATACATAGCCAAATAGATAGAGGGAAAATAAAAATATGATGACTTACATATATACTGAAATCCTAGGAAATACCATTTTATTTACCGCAGGAATACCATCCAATTATCTCGTCTTGCTATGCAGTCTCACTAAATTTCCCGTTTTTCCGGGTATAGGATTTAGACATGCGTCATTTGAATAGGTTCTATCGATGCAAAGCACTTTGAATTAATGAAAGTGCCCATTGCTTCAATCAAAATTCACATCGATTCTGATTTTAGAGTCGATTATCATTTTTATTCTGGAGACGATTTAGATCCAGAAGATGGTGAAACACATCTCGTATTATCTGTTTATTTTTTGATCTGTCAGTTGTATTTTAATTATAGATTGTTTCTCTTGTGTAATTATGAGGGATAGTTATGTGCCCTGTTTTTGCATGAATTTCAAAAATAGGATAAAGTTGCCTTTAAGTTGGCCCGAGTAAAGTAAGATCAACGGCATTTTGGAAAAAAAATTAATTTTATGAAATTAAGGTATGTGTAAAGTAGGATATGTGAAGAGATTATTTAAAGAGTGCGGTAAGTTAATGATATTTAATGAAAATCTGGGAAGCTCTGCCTCAAACATACTATTTAATCTACGTGCAGGAATGCTTGCTCTACGTTGAACGTGAGTGAGATGAGTTAATCTTCAAAGAATATTGGACCGGCTTGAAAAAATAACACTGAAACAAAAGGAACTTGCCCGTAAAGGCGGCGAAAAATATAATTTCCCTGTAGGAACTACCAAAGAGAGCAAATGAAGGCCCTTTTTTTTAAAGGCCTTCATGTAGGAGGAAAGAGTCGGTCAAAAGCCTAGAGAGGATAATTGGCTTAAGTTATGAAAGATTAAAATGAGCAGAACGATGAAACTTTGTGCTCAAGCTAAAATGCTTATTCGCTGGGGATGCATGGTTAAATATTTGTGCAGGGAAGGGCAGGAATTTCGGTGAAGGATGGAGTGGAGCCTTTGGGTCGAGTGTAGCGATTGGGAGTTGGTACGTTTCCATAAAGAGAATTGGATTAGGATTTAATGTAATCAGGATAACATGGTTAATCTGTGGAGTTTGTAATGTTTCACCTAGCAAGTAGTGCTGAAAAGTTTTCGCTGGTGGGAAATAAACAAAGTAGAAGGGTATACGGGTTGGGTTGCGGTTGGTTAAAATTCCCAAGCCCAAGCATTAATGTTGCTGTGAGAAAGCGAGTAATATTTTCGATATGGAGTTATGTATTTCTAGTTCAAACGCATCGCTCTTCCGAAAATCGAGGAGTGGTTGAGGGTAGATTTGTAGATGGAGGGTAGATTTGTAACTGGAGAATGCACTCGCCATGGCAATTAATTTAGTGCAATAATCACCGTTCATCGCAGAGAAAAGCTTTTATGATCATTCAATTCTAAATTAAAGGAATACACCAAGATATAATGAATCAATAAAAAGATGGTTTTTAATATTTATCATGTAGTTATAATGTTACGGTAAAATAATCTTGCATTATTAGTTAAGAAAGGATCATCTAGAATTTCATAAGCACCAGCGTTGTACAATCCAAGAATTTAATATTCCAGGAGATAGTTAGAACATATTTAAACGGCACTAATATTTTAAAGGAGAAAAAATCATCAAATGGCTAAGGAGTCGATGGAAGTAGGTTATTTAGAAGTATTTTGCCCCATAATATAGGGAAGAATTTTTGACGCATGGCTGTCATGTGTTGTCATGGCTATTGTGGTAGGTATACTAACTTTCATGAAAGAAACCAACGTGAATACTATCTACAGCTATTGTGAAAGGAATGATAAGCTTTTGGAGCCATTACGATGAAATTGAAGTTACTAGAAATAATATAAGTTTTGGAGTGTTTTAAAGGAACAACTTATGTTTTTATAAACTAAACGAAACTTCAAAACTATATTACTTTTTATCTATGATACATTATTTGCCAGACCGCTTGAACAGCTTTGTCGTAAAAGGTAAAAAAATTGAGAAAACTTAATAAAGAATCATTACATTAGCAAGATATATTTCGTGGGGTTTTATGAAAGTTTTGATAACGAGTAAAATTGATAACGAAGAAGGATTCCCCTAATGAACATAGAAGACATAAACGAGTAAATAAATGTGGCATTTTCCTTATTCTCTTCAGATGTTAAAGATTTTAACTGTATTTTTGGATATTGTAATTGCAATTCCTCCGTAAATATTTGGATATTAGTGGTGTATCTCTTCCGTACATTTTCAGATAATATATGCTTATGGTATCTAAAAAAGTAAGATGAAATACATACTCTATAACGTTGAAAAAAATTGCTCAACCATTGGAAATTTTAAATTTGCCCTTATAAAAAACTGAACTGGTTTGTGTTTTTGGAATTTTCAGTCATGTAAAGTAAAAGAGTATGCATATTAGAATATCGTAGGCAATGATTCTTCAAAAAACTCATTTTTGACGGAATATCGCAATTCTAAATTAATTTGCGTATTCATTAGGTCCATAAATTTGAATTTAAAATCGGTGGGATGCAAAGAATAGGCTATCGAGGAGAGGCACAAATGGAGGAACTTTCCCCCTAAAAGAGCGTCGTCTACGCACCGAAGCTTCCAACGATCACTTCAGTGGCTGGCGGCTCAAGAAAGCTTTCCTCCCCATTCCACAGCCGGAACAAAAGGCGATGAAAATTGATTGTTATAAAAATATTTCCTCCTCTTGGACCCTCCAATGCCTCGCGGTCGGAGAGACTCCCCTCTTTGTAGGCCACCCCTCCTACACGCCTTTTGCGTCTACGCAGTGTTGATTCGTCGACGGCGGGAGGTGGGGGACGCGGTCATATCCTTCGTCCCTCTCTTCTCTTTGTCTTTGGCGGCATCCCTGCGGCTTCTCGTGAGAGCGTTATCCCAGGATGGCCCCCTCTTGTTTTCTTTTCGCGTGGAACACTCAGTGGAGCGACCCCCTCGCCCTTTTACTCGAGTAGATGGTGTTCGATAGGATCCCGGGGGCTGTGTTGCCACGGAGATGAGGAAGGATCCACTGTAGTCCGGATCATAACGTTTGTGTCCCTCGTCTCCCTTACTTTTTCCTCGGAGTTGAGAAATCAAAACGTGTTCCACTCGTCTCAGTTGATAACCACTTTATACTCATGCCTATCCCCTGGGGCATCGCGCCATTTCAACGCATGGATTGTGACATTTGATATATTCCGGCTGGAAATGCCACCGAGTGGTTCGAATAGGATGAATTCTGGGCTTAGTGTAATTTGAATAAATTTTATTTGAGTTCTTCGGTATATCAATAAAAAAAAGGGGGTTTCAGAGGTAAATCTGCATTCAGAAAGTTTTTGCATGGAGTTTTTTTAAACAAAAGATTGCTTATTATAAGGTGTCTAAGTAATGAATCAGTTAGATATGGAGTTTTAATTTTAAACCTTAGGTATTTATACCTGGTACAAGTAATGAGGGCGAAAAATATTCTGTTTTGCAAGAAATTACAGTTATTATTGTACACCACCCAATGAACTTACTAACCAAAACCCATGACTATTATTTCAAAAACTTCAATAATTTTTTCTAGCCCATTATTGAAAATCACAAATATTATTCAGAGGTATTTGAAGCATACCGGGATTAGCCATGATTAAAACTTTAGTCCCCCGCAATGCTCTAATAATCCATCGATTCTTCATGATATTGTACGGTATAAATGTTTGCACTATGTTTTTGTGGAATGGGTAGTTTTAATTTTCTTTTGCAAGGTTTTCGAGTGGCCTTCATTAATTATTTCAGTAATCGTAGAAAAAGGTAATTTTCACTACATATTTTTAATGTGTGGCAGATTAGGTTAGTGACTTACATTATAGAAGCTCGGAAAACCACTTTTATTTATTGTTACGTAGGTATATGCTTCATATGTTTTTTTTACAAAAAATGGTCCATACTCAGAACTTATTATAGGTAAAGAATCAATTAAAAATGAATTGGATCAAACAAAAACTAAGTTCGTCTATTCCATTTATATTAAAGGGGATCTCTGTTTGTTTGTCTGCGATGCGTTTCCATACGGCTGCACGGATTGTGACTTAATGCACAACGGATTCACATAGGTGCATCTCATGCTCACAAACCCCGTAGTGCTACTTCCGGTTGCATCCGACGCGTCCTTGGCGTCGTTTTCTCATTACCATTTGTTACGTCACATCATACAGCTTCTGCGATTGGATATTGGGTAGGCACGCCTCTTGATATCCTCAAAGAGAAAACATAACTCAAAGGATTCTACACTCGCCTATTGATCCTCTCTGTGCAAACGTTTTTGCTGGGGTATGCGTTCACACGACGTTTTTGGTGTACGCACGTACTCACACATAATGACCAATTCTGTGCAGCGGGGTATAAGCTGATCCCGTGCGCGGTACACGGAAATCGTTTCCTCCATTGTTTGCTGTTACATATGAATGGATGGGTGAGAAGCCAAGGAGTACAAGTGATTTCTTTTTTCTATGCAGTGTTAGGTTCAGAAATTAGGTATGGAAAACAAACCAGATTAATCAGATATTTGATTATAATTGATTAATTATATTTGATTTTTCACTCGATGTTAGCTCAAAGCAGAGACTCAATCGTATTCCTTGGCAACCAAGTTTTTGTGTATTTCTTCTACAAATTATCTTCACCGAACTCCGTTGAGAAAAAATTCACTTGGGCCCCATGGCTTCTCACCTCCTCATATGTATGCCATAGTCATACCTGCTTTGTTTCTTTACATAAAATTCTTGCCATGTGACCATTAATTCCGAGGTACAAGTTTCCCACTTCCCTGGGTATCATCATTCCAGAGCAACGCTGGGTGGCCTGCTAGTGATGTATATTTTGGAGTGAATGAGAACGTAGGAACAAGCGAGAATTGAAACTGGGAAATAAGCAACTGCTGGGAAGAGAGGAAAAAAGGAAATAAGAGGTCTTTGTTCGCTCGAGACTACAATTGTTGGCATTCAGAATGCAAATTGCAGGTGTAGCAATCTACTACTTATATCAATCACTTATTTCACGTCTGTTTATCTGGTATGAGATTCATACATTGGAGATTTCATTCCTTGTGAAGTACTTTGAAATCCGTGATACGCCTCCATATATGATTTGCGGCGATATGTGATTCTTCGGACAATTTTCTGGTGAGTATCTATCGATTCAGTTCAATACGATACGTCATGCGGCGGCAGGGAATTGATCGGGCAAGAGAAATGGCGAGTCATAAAGTGAAGAGTTTTTTTTTCGAATTTCATGAAACTTGTCGAAGTTATCCTTTGGTTTGCTTACAGAATTAAAGTAAATATGAAATTTCTCTAATTATTTTACCTGAAGGTATTTTTCCGCTTCTTCATTTTCATTCCGTTATCACTGATTTAAGAATCCCTGTATAATTATTAACCTTCAGCTCTGTAATTTTATTCTTTTTCTCCATAATTTTCTCAACCGTATGGTATTATCATGCGTCATATTTTCTGTCCCTGGAATCATTTACATCAGTAGGACCACTTTTCACCACAGTAACCTCAAATATCAACTATATGCTATGTACAAGTGTATCGTGCACAGTTGAACTGTATATAAGTACAATCTCTGTGAATTGCGAATGTACTTTCTTAGAATCCACTTTCTGTGCCATGCAACTTTACAATACCGCATCTAGAAAGGTTTTCAGGGAATTACATTTCGATAGGGTTGAAGTTCACGAAGGGATGGGGTTCGAATACCTAGGCTTTCCTTCAACCTCGTTACCGTCTTGAAGCTTTACATTATGAGTAACGCAATTTTTGATGAAAAATGATTTATTCCGTTTTTCCTCTCAAATTTAATATCTTGCTAATCAGTGATTTTCATCTCATATGGTATCAAATTAAGGTAGTATAGAAACGTATCTTTTGTTGTAAAAATTTTCAGCGAATTAATTGGTTTTTAAATGTTTGTTTCGGGTCCAATACAATTCTAAGAAAACCTTTACCTTGCTAAGCAATGACGTATTAATTTTAAAGCATTTCAGGGAATTAATTACAAGGGATATTTTATTATACTTGTCATGAATACAATAGAATACGCATATAACATTGCAAATGCTCGGTGTAGCGATTACGAAAATAATCTTAACTATTTCAATAATTTTAACAGTCAGTATCGATTCGTTCCCATTCGCCTATCATTCAACCTTTGCTGGATCGGACTCGATTTTGATTCATTTGAGGTACTCCACACAGCTTTATCTCCATTATCTTTCCATTACCCTGTCCCTCCCAGCTTCATTAACGCACGGCATTCCTCGGTGACGCCTTACGCCTGAATGAATTAATTAACTAGCAGCATGCGATCGGCGAGAACGCTGCCAGTTTATCATCACTTGCCCGCTCTTGTGCAAGGGCGGAGATAACGTTGAGAAATGAGTCGTGCACTTTGACTTTCACCTGTGTCAAACAGGCTACACTTACTAGTCAGTTTATAGAGGGTAGGGAAGGAATCGATGCTTTAAGCACGCAAAGACGCAAAATCAAATGCAGGGTTATCATAATAGAACGGTGCGGTTTTGGTCATGCTTAAAATGGAAACAGAATAACTTATTTTATGTTTTTATTTTTCGAATTTATCGTCTTATACTGTTTTTTCATCATTAACAAGTTCAATCTGTGCGCCGTTTGTTTCTCTACAAGAGAGAAACCCGGCGTCTACATTAACCTACTCCTAACGAAAAGCGCCAAGAGGACCCCGGCTTAGCGTCCCATCCGACGGACGTAGTGGTGAACTTGAAGTGCCCTCTTCAAGACACTCAAGCAAGATGGGGCAGCCTCTGAAAAGTCTCTGCTACCCTATCGCTACCATCTTCTTACTAATTACTGAAATAAATTAAAAATTATTTTGTGATAACATTGTATTTTAAAAGTTTTGAAGAGACTAGAATGAGTTTAAAAGGTTTCTTATTCTAATAAAATTCGATCTTCTGGTACTTGAGAGGTAAATTTCCCGAAAATATTAATGTTCCCAATAAAAGATGGACATTCGCATTTCAGTTACTTTAAAGTCTTTAAAGATTGAAAGCTGCGTTTTCCTTCCCAGTAATCTTTAATTATTTTCACATGCTTTTGTGCGATATAAGAGTATTTTAATTGTATAGAACGTGAGGCATCGTGTTCCCCGACCATTTGCATCTGAGGTTCGTTTATCGTAAGACACATGGCATGCATTTAGGCGACGGGATTTGCGGCAGCGGGCAGCTTTTAGGTTGCTCAGCTCAAATCCCCTGCGGATTCATAATTTTCAGCGGTATTCGTGTACAAAATTGAGTTTTGTGTGGGATGATATTGAGGGAGGACGCACGGGCAGCGTTAAATTGGAGAGCCCGAGGCGTTCCTCGTTTGGAATAGTTTAGAGCTGAAGCCGGATTTCAGCAATACCTGTTGATGTCCTACTCGAGTCATACTCATTTGTAAGGCTTTCCCAGAGTTGGAAACTCGTGGGAAAAACGGGAAATGAAAAAAAGTCGTTATTGCGGAGCGCCAAGCAGTCATTATATTAGGTTTTTAATTTAGAATCGTGTGAAAAACTCCAAGCCTGTCTTCAGGGAATAGGGATAGAGAGCATTTTAGATGTCCATGTCGTCATTAGAGATGGGTGGAGCGTATGGAATTTATGCATGAGACGATATACGATTTGGTTTCTACACGTGTATCTGAGGGTGAAACTTAAATATCTATGGTTTGTTGAGTGCGTACAATATCATTTTGATTTTGACTAAGGATTTAGTACTTACCTGGTGTGAAGACCAAGAAGAATTTACTTAAATAATTTTTATTTTATTGCGAAAAACAGCGAAAAACAGCACTTAATAATGGTACGTATTTTGTAGATATTGATGCTATTCGCACGTGCTATTAGGTCTCTATTGAGATCAGTATTATTTTGTCAGGTATTATTTGATAAAAATTCCCTTGTCACCACACAAGGGTGATACTGCAGTTTTTCTTGATGGCAATATTTTTGGTCACCACCTAATCTTGTACTCTTTTCTCGGACCAATTGTATATGCTTTTTGGTAGCTTTCTTGAATCTATACAACAAATTGTTTGGCATCCCTTTTTTTTTACTCTTCACCAAATCGCTTTTAGATGACTCGAAAGATTTTGTTAAAATCCTCTTTCTTTTGCTATAGCTAATAGAAAGGATTTGACAAAATTGTCAATAAATTTGGTGGCACATCATTATGGAACTAAATCACTACATATGATCCCTTTCTTAATCACATTCAAAGAGACTCAGTTTCCAAAGCTTCAGGACATGTTGGAGGAAAAATAAATCGTTGATAGCAAGTTTCCTTAAAGCACTTCAAGGAGTTCGAAATCGTAAATAGCTCGCTGAATTACAACTCCTTAGTGGCTATATGTTCTCATCCACTTCAGGTTATGACCTGAATTTTCTTCCCCTTAAGCAGCATTCATAGTTGTTTCCGGTAGTTCACAGCGCAAGAATTATCCCTAGGGGCGATTATCTTTTGTCAAAAATGATATTATGATCTCATTTCAAAAGTCATAGAAGCCATTATGTTTATCGGTGATAAGTTCTCACCAAGAGGTTAAAATAGTATTTTCGAATAAAACTTTTCCCATTTAAATAATGCCTAGCATAGACTAATATCACACTAATTGTTTGGGTATTGAATTATAGTGGACTGTATTAATTTAAATGCTGGTTTGTTATCAGGATTCTTTTAATGAAATTACACTAGTAAGAAGAGCACAAAGTGAACTAAATGATCTTGAAAGGATTGGGAACTGTCCCACACGTCCACCCGAGACGAATGCGCGAGGCTGACTGACCACGAGACTGACTCCCTTGGCCGGCCGGAGTGAGCGCATGGATACAAACAAAAGAAATAGTTCCTCAACATGCCGCCCACCAAAAAGGGTCTCCCTTTTTTAGAAAACACAAACAAGTTAAAATAGTCATTACGTGTCACAAAACTTAGGGAGAGGACATAGTTTTTGAACTGATCGTTTCAATAGACCGGTTGATGTTTTTAGGGTCACAACTCGAACAAGTCCATCACTTCCTGGATAAGTCTCCTTGATAACTCCGGTCTTCCAGTGAAGAGGTGAGGTGTTATCTTCTTTGATGAGGACCAAATCTCCCGGCTGCAAATTCTTAGATGTTTCCGTCCACTTCTGGCGTTGCTGTAATGTATGTAGATACTCTCTGGACCAGCATCTCCATACCCTCTGGACCATCTGCTGCACCCGCTGCCATCTGGTTAGCCTGTGGAGAGCTACATCACAAAGATCAGGTTCGGGTAATGAGGTTAAGGCACCTCCTGTAAGGAAATGTCCAGGAGTAAGGAAGGAAAGGTCAGATGGATCATCTGATAGTGGGCATAGTGGACGTGAATTCAAACAAGCTTCTATCTGAGTTAAAACCGTAAGCATTTCTTCAAAGGTTAAAGATGCTACGCCAACTACTCGTCTTAGATGATATTTAATTGATTTTACTCCAGCTTCCCATAATCCTCCTTGGTGTGGTGAATTTGGCGGATTGAAATGCCATTGGCATCCTTCTTGGCTCAAGAAATCAGTAATTCTTCTTCCTCGCTCTTCTTCGGTAAGTAGTTTCTTAAGCTCTCGCTCAGCACCAACAAAATTTGACCCGTTGTCGCTGTAGATGTGGTTGCATTTTCCTCTTCTGGCTATAAATCTCCTTAATGCAGCAATAAATGCTGCTGTGGTCATGTCACTAACCAATTCAATATGAATAGCCTTGGTTGCAAGACAGATGAATATAGCAATGTAAGCCTTCGTCTGCACCTTGCTTCTCGAGTTGCCTAGCTTGACGTAGATTGGTCCAGCAATCAACTCCAGAGCTGGAAAATGGTCGACTTGGTTGAATTCTAGATGTTGGTAAGCTGCCCATAAGCTGATGAGCTGTGGTTGACTTCAACTTAAAGCATTTTATACAGGAGTGTATCACTGCCTTGACTGCTGGCCTAATCCTTTGTATCCAAAAGGTTTCTCTAAGTGAAGCTATCATCAGCTGAGGTCCTGCGTGTAGTAGTCTCTGGTGCTCATATTCAATTAGCAATTTTGTGATATGATGCTTTGGTGGAAGTATCATTGGATGTTTAGAATTGTATGGTAATGCTGCAGCGTGCAATCTCCCTCCTACTCTCAATATGTCTTCACCATCTAGAAAAGGATGTAGCTGCTTGAGTTTACTCTTACCATCTACGACGCTGTTTTCCCTTAATGAAGTCATATCAGATGAATATGATTCAACTTGTGCAATTCTGACAAGTTTTCTTGTTGCTGCCTTCAACTCATGCGGGGTCAGTGATGCAGAGGAATGCTGTTTTTTCCGTTGACAATTGGAAATAAATCGTAGCAAGTAGGCTGTTACCCTCTGTAATTTGGTAAAGGTTGAATAATTATGAATGAATAGACTTTCAACCTTGCATGCATTTAAACTAATGATTGCATTTCTCTCATCGGGAATACCATCAAAGCAATCTTCCTTATGTCCTTGCGGCCAATTACTTGGATCTTGTTTAAGCCAATCTGGACCCGCCCACCATAAGGAACACTCACGAAGCATTTCCGCTGATATTCCGCGGGAAATAAGATCAGCAGGATTGTCTCGAGATGGTACATGCTTCCAGTCTTGAGGATTTGTACTGCTCTGTATCTCAGCCACTCGGTTGGCAACAAATGTTTTCCATTTCGTCGGACATCCAGACACCCATGCCAAGGTTACTGTTGAATCTGTCCATAGATGTACGCTGTCAATTTTATGAATGAGCGTTTTCTGCAGTTTCTTCATTAATCTTGATAGTAGCAAGACTCCACATAGTTCCAATCTTGGGAGAGTTATTTGTTTAATGGGCGCTACCCTTGACTTTGAGCACAACAAATGCACTGTGTGTTCATTGTTTTGATTGGTAGATCGGATGTAAATACATGCCCCATAAGCTCTCTCAGAAGCATCTGAGAATCCATGTAATTCAATCGATCTTATTTGACCTCTTGTTAGCACGAAACGATTAATCATAATGTCATTCATTGCTGGGATCTGTTTACATAGAGAAAACCATTCTTGTAATAGTTGACATGGTAATCTTTCATCCCAATTATATTTGCACTGCCACAGTTTCTGCATGAATATTTTGAAGGTTATGGTGATTGGACTCACTAATCCTAATGGATCAAATGTTGATGATATTACAGAGAGGATTTTTCTTTTCGTGCAATATGAATCCAAAACTGGCAATAGAGGTTTGTGGATTGAATTCACAATAACAAACTGATCAGATTTAGGTAGCCATTTCAAACCTAGTGTTTTCACCATCTGACTATCATCATCTGACAACGAATGGTTTAG
Organism: Ischnura elegans; assembly: GCF_921293095.1. Lineage (NCBI taxonomy): Eukaryota > Metazoa > Arthropoda > Insecta > Odonata > Coenagrionidae > Ischnura > Ischnura elegans. The sequence goes on from NC_060253.1 coordinate 97,908,375, forward strand.
CTCTTTTAATTGCGTTGGGATGGCTTCCAACACCTTGCTGTCATTACTACACCATTTTCTGAGTTGAAATCCTCCTAGTTCTAATAATTCTTGTAGTTCCCTTTGTAGTTTGATTGCACTTTCTGGAGTATCTGATCCAGTTAAACCGTCGTCCACGTAAAAATCTCTTGTCAAGATCTCTGCTGCTTCGGGATAGTTTTCTCGTTCTCTCATTGCTAATTCCTGCAAACATCTCACTGCCAGGAATGGCGCTGCTGCTGTGCCGTATGTTACTGTAGTGAGTTTGTACTCCCGTAGATCCTCATTTGGATCTTTCCGCCACAGGACCCTTTGTAGTCCTTGGTCTTCAGGATGCATCAGTATCTGACGATACATCTTTGATATGTCAGTTGTCAAGGCGACTGGATGAAACCTAAATCTCATGGTGATAGACCATAGATCCTGTTGAATTGTGGGTCCAACAAGTAGCATATCATTTAATGATTTACCATTGGTTGTAAGAGTAGATGCATCAAAGACGACTCGTAGTCTTGTTGTAGAGCTTACTTCCTTGAACACCGGGTGATGTGGAAGGTAGTATTTGACTCCTCCTTCTTCAGTACTCAATATCATATGTCCAAGCTCTTCATATTCTTTCATGAAGTTTGTATAGTCCTTCTTCAAGGCAATATTCCTTTCCAATCTCCTTTCAATTTGGTGAAATCTCAGCAGTGCCGTCTCTCGAGAGTCTCCTAGATTTTCAATGCCGTTTTTTGTAGGTAGTCTTACAATAAAGCGGCCATTGTCATCTCGTACTGTATGAGTTGTGAAATGTTGTTCACAAAGTTGTTCCTCCTTAGAATGAACTGGTTGTTCCATTTCTTCGATGTCCCACCACCTACGTAGCTGTTGTTCCAGCGTGGAATCACTTCTTGCAAGCAAGGTTAGTTGTTGAGTCAGATTTACTTGGTCTGTATCTGTTTTATACTCTCCACTTAATATCCAACCCAATTTTGTATTTTGAAGAACTGGGTATGGTCCAGGTCTGGTCCTTTGCTCTGGCAACAGTAACTTACAAAACAGTTCTGCTCCAATTAGGATGTTGATTTTTTGTGGTTCATTAAATCTTGGGTCAGCTAGTTGAATATTTCTTGGCAAACCTAGATTCTTGCAAGAGATAAGTGTTGTTGGTAAATTGCCTGTAATTTTTGGAAGTACAGCACAATTCAATTTAGCAGTGAAATCAGTCGTTATTGATTTGATTTCTATGTCCACAGTGTGAGTGGTTGATGACGTGATGCTATTGAATCCTTGTAGTGGGATATGCTTTCTTTTCTTTTGTGCTCCTAAAAGTTGTGCACAATGTTCAGTAATGAAATGTGTTTGTGAGCCACTGTCAAGTAAAGCTCGACAATTGACCCACCGTCCAGTCTTGTCTCTGACTTTGATGACAGCTGTGCTTAGTAATACTTGCGATATTGATTTTCTTCTCATTGTGTGATAACTCAGCTGAGGCTGTACTGACGCACGGGTTTCTTGATCCTGACTTGTTCCTGTCTGTTCTGAATTGACTCTTGGTGACTCGACGTGGTGTGGCTTGTCTTGGTGCAACAAGGTGTGGTGATGTCGATTACATTTGAAGCATGAGCGTTTCGATTTACACTCCATTGCATAATGATTCCCTCTTAAGCAGTTGTTGCACAATTTATGCTGCTTGATTATTCCAATTCGTCTTTGAACATTCATTGAAATAAATTCATTGCATCTGAATAAGGCATGCAATCCTTTACACACTACACATGCAGGGGTGGTGTTTACATAACTTTGCTTAAAGTTCTTGTGATTCATGTTTTGTTTAAACCTATCCTCCGTTTCACTACTATTTGGTTTTTCAGCCTGTACTAACTGCAGAGTTTGACATTTTCCCTCCAGAAATTGTTTCAAATCTTCTAAACTGGGAAAATCATGGTTATCGAACCTCGATTCGAACTCCATTTTTGTATTTTTGTCCAACCTTTCCATAATCATTTGTGAAATCAGCAAGTCCTCCAATGGAATGGGTAGATCCATTGCTTCCAATGCATTTTTATTGCTAACCACTTGATTAATTAAGTGTCTAATTTCTGGTTCCGAATTCTTATGAGCACTTGGTAACGTGAGTAGTGCTCTGACATGCTGCATTGCAATTAATCTTTTGTTGTTGTATCGTTCACAGATGATTTCATATGCTACCTTGAAGTTAGCTGATGTTACAGGTAGATTTTGAATTAGCTCTTTTGGTTGACCCTTTAGCACAGATAGTAAATAATGGAACTTCTGTACCTCAGAAAGTAGTTGATTATTCACAACTAGACTTTCAAATGTATCCCTGAATTGATTCCAGCTTGCTAACTCTCCGTTGAAGTTAGGCAGTGTTATGCGTGGCAATTTTATGTTATTCATATCTGGCGTCTCACTTTGATTGGATTGGCTCGATCGCTCAGATTTATTAGAAGATTCATGTTTCACTATTGGCTGGGAATTAATTATTGTCATTATATTCCCTTCGACTTCAAAATAAATGCGTTCAAAATCTTCTCTGTCCGCGCCATGGTCTTCCTCATCCTCAATTTCTAAGCGTAGCTGAACTTCGTCGTATTGATCCCATATTTCTCTAAGTTTGGCTTGCCTAGCATGTAAATTTGCTAGATTATCATTCACGGAGAATGAGTTGACGTAGTTGAGAGCACGTGTTAATTTTCCCTTAATCACGCCCCTTTGCTTTATTAATTTGCCCCTTGTTATTGAATCCATCATATGGGAAAATGACTAAAAAGGTTTAGGAATGGAAGGATCTGACCTTGGATGAGCCTCTGATTTGAGTGCGGCGTCACACGAACAGGGATGGGGTGTTGATTTGAGTCGGCACTCTTTCGACACGGCGCGTATCTCGTCGGCGATAGCGGAGATAGAAGGCGGCTGCGTGTTTCTTCTGCGCGGCATTCAGTCCGGGCTGGTCACTTCCCCTCGCGGCCAGCTGCTTGGGTTGATAAGGGGAGCTAAAGGCTCGATTCTTACGACGCAGTTGCGTGTGCGTAATTTTTCAAGAAGAATCCGGCCCGAAGGACCAAAATGTTTGGGTATTGAATTATAGTGGACTGTATTAATTTAAATGCTGGTTTGTTATCAGGATTCTTTTAATGAAATTACACTAGTAAGAAGAGCACAAAGTGAACTAAATGATCTTGAAAGGATTGGGAACTGTCCCACACGTCCACCCGAGACGAATGCGCGAGGCTGACTGACCACGAGACTGACTCCCTTGGCCGGCCGGAGTGAGCGCATGGATACAAACAAAAGAAATAGTTCCTCAACACTAATAAAACATTAATATGCACTTTCAGATTACAATTCATTATATTATGTTTAAGAAATATTTAATAAAATATATAAATACACTTTTACTCAGATAATTTTGATGCGTAATCTCCTGTGGCTTGGTGGGATTTGTTTAATTTATAATACGAAGAAATTCCTCGAAATATCGCCTGAATATTTTTATTTCAAGTATTTTATACCATCATTTGTAAGAAGTATTGTGAAAACGCCGAGAATAAGTAATTTATTTCTAACGCGTCATTTTAATCAGATACCTATAACCATGGATATCTTACCAAATACAGATAATAGTGAGGTATCCAATTGTGATTAAAATCGGCCATGTTAATTTATTTGAGTTAATGAGTGTCAGAAGCTTGGCAATTCTTAGTGAAGGGCTCTTAATGCTGTTATTTTAGCGTAGTGCGTGTTTCTTTCCTCTCCGATGTCGTTCCCTCCATTTTCTCTTCACTCCTCTTCCACTTCGCTTTCACGCAAGCATGCCACCCGGTCATTTTCTCGCCCTCCCCTCATTTTCACAGCAAGTGACCGTAATTTCCAATTACTCGCCGTATTTTCCTCTTGAGCAGATAAGAGCTTGCCACCATCAAATCTTGTTACCTTAAAAATACCTCAACGCACCAAAACATGGTAGGTGTACGTGAATTAAGACGTAGTGTATACTATGAACAAAGGTAGGTTTTTTTTATGAATTTTGCGTAGGATTACTTCCGGGCAATGCCTTTGGAAGTTTGAAATTATAGAAATTAGTTACCAGTTACTGTTAACTGACATCATATGAAGGATTAATTTTCAAATAAGAATAATTGATTGAGCGTTGAGTCAATCTTATTTGAAGTGAGTATACTTTGGTTACTGGAATTAAATCCCTTAATATATGCTGACTGAGAAGCCAACTGTGCCAATCTAGGTAGAATGGGAAATAATTTATCAGGCTTAGTTTCACCGAGCCTCAGGGTCAGCCTAGTATGACCTCTACGTGACTCCTTCGTTGTCTATTCACACGTGCTTGTTGATTATGGAGCTAAATTTTATTGGCTAATACGAAAGCTCTTCATCAATTAATAAAACCATATGCACTCTCTTTGCTAGTATTACAGATGTGCAACGTAATATTTTGATTAGAAATGTACCTTTCGCTCAATGTTTTCTTTGGACCACATTGCTCCACATTACCAGAATAAGATAGCGAATAAACATAACTAATTGATGGTATCCATATGATCAGAATACGCGCAGATAATCAAATCTAACACAAAATTTACCACTTGACTTTCCGGGGCAATTGAATGAACGAAGTAAATTTTTAAGGAATTAACCCAGATTATGCAGTTAGTTTGACGTTTTTGGAGAAAAGCGAGGAATATAGAAATTTTATGCCAACAAAAAGGTACTTTTTTATCTATTTTTACGTATCGTCTCAAATAATTTTTCACGCAAATTTTTGGATGTCGTAAGGCAGCCTATATTGTGTGTGTAAACATTCTGTGGAGACTCGTATACAGTTATCTGGGAATTATTGTTGATTTTAATATTAATAAGTTTTTGTAAATATGTTATATAAGAAATGATATTCTTATACACTAGTTGGGCTAAGATAGTAGGTAAAAGTTAGATATTTTGAAGCCATGCTAATTAGCTCATTAGATTAGTACAAGTCAACTGATTCGAGGTTATGAGTGATGGTAAATGTGACAAATATAAGGGTTAGTATTTATTGCATCGCTCTATGGACCACTGGAAGTTCATATTATTGCTTCTTACAGGAGATTTCCTAAAAAAGCTGCTCGGCATCGCTTAGAATCGTTTCATTGTTCATACCTTGAACAAAAGGCGTGCCGTATTGTACTCGAATGTATTTCTGCTGTAGTTCCTCTCCATCGAAGTTAACTAACGAAAGGGAAAGAAAGGGAAACCAACCCATTAGCGTGATGGGAACCCCGCCTTGTATCCTCTCACTGTAAGCCCCAGGGGACCAAGCGGTTTTCTGACCTTTTAATGGTGTGCCTCGCTGCGATCATGCTGTGCTATCATGGATTTCTGCCGGCCACAGCTCCGGCGCAAAATTCAGCCCGTTTCCGTCCCCTTCTTTTGTTATTTGTGCACCCTGTCAACATTGTTCGCCATTCACCATCCTTGAATGCGCAGGGCCGGCTGAATGGGGTTTTCAAAAGGTACTCGTGGACTCGTTCTCAGAATACCGGTTCGTGTCGTGTCCAAGTTGGGTGTTCAGTAAGTTCTTTTGTGACGTGACTTGATTCAACCCCCTGCGAGTTAGTTATGAAGAAATCAGGACTACTCGTGACCTTTGCTATTGAAGTGCCGCGAGATTGGTCTGCCCCCCAGTGCAGAAAATATTTTCTTTTTTGCTTGTTAGGCAGCTGTTAAATTTTCACGAGTGAGGAATGAGAGGTCGTTATATCTGCCATTCTTGGCATGGAATGCATCCTAAATGCATTTCATGCACTCTACCAATGCACAACGCGTAGTCATTATCTGAATCTAGGTCTCTGCAAAGGCTAGTTAGGAGTACCAAAGTACATAATGCAGCAATATACTGCCCATTAGGGATTTGTAGATTCAAAATAATTGCCGAAAGCCTAGCAGTATCGGATCGCTTTGATACGTATGCGCTGCAGTTTTACGTTAATGAATCTTCGTGCTAGTGACGATAATGAATCTTCGATCCTAGTGTGTGTGTCAAGTATGAAAACATTCCGTTCAAAAATGTTAAATGACTGAAATAATTAAAAATGTTTACGGGCGCTTCTTAATATATGTAAATTTTTGGTGTGACCTCCTTTTAAAAAAATATTTTGTAATAATTGTGGCGAAGCTGGAGTTGTCTACTTTTTTGAATTCTCAGGTCCTTCATTGATCCTCTATTAAAATATCTACGGGCCCCGCTCCTATTGATAGAGGGGCAATCCTCCTATTAGGCATAACACATTTTTGTATTATAATGTTGACAATTGTTCTATATCTTACCATGCTCAAGTATCTACGTGTCTAAGTAATTAATTGATTAATTAATTAATTAATTATTTTGAATTTACAAAGTATTTCTGGTGTTCTTAACTTTATTGTATGAAGAAATGGGAGGCATAAAAAAAAAGATCATTATCATAACGAATTGTAATAGTCTATATTTCAACTCCTAGCAGGTCTTATGTACCAAAAAAATGATAAAATGAGGTAGTACTGTGCATGAATACTCATCCATTATAATAGTTATTAACTATACGGGTAATGACCATTCGCGAATCCACATTTAAAACATACATAAATAATGCATTGATCAAGGTGGTGAGTGATAATTACTGTTTTAAATATCAAAACCAACTTTTGTAAGTGCGTGTCTAGAATATAAATACCGAGAAAAGATTCTTAACATATTGTGTATTTGGTTTATTGCATCTGTTGTGTATTTTATTGCATCTATTATACATGACTTATTTGGTGGAAACACCTTTCAGGTATTCAATTTCATATCGTGACATTTGCAAATTTCTCTTCCTCAAGGGATTAATTTTTCGAAGAGTTGGAACCAACAGCAATTTTAAAAAAAATAGGAGGAAATAAAATATTTCTCGCTAATATAATAGTCTTATTCGACGTTTAACGTCAATTTTTAAAACCTAAACGTAATGGTGGCGCGGGGTAATAGAAACTAATCTTTTATCCCAATGACAGAGAAAGAAATAGTTGAAGATGAGGTAATAAAATAGCAAATCGAAAAATGTATGTGTTTACGTTTAATTTAGGGAGTACCCAATAGACGATAAATATGGCCGACTGATGTAAAAGGAGTTGTGAACTTGGATCGGCGCAATCGGTAGATCGTTGGCGGATAGGCTGGGAACAGCTAGGGTATACAAGTTCGTGTTATCGATGGAATAGCTTATGTTGGCGTGACTGAAGATATAATTGGTGCGAGAGAGAGTGGAGTTACTTGAGTAATATACCTTCAATTTCCAGCTCCACATGACGCTCTTTAGAATAGCCCTTAAATTGGAGAACCCTTATGATTAGGCCTTGAGATGTGGTTCCCTTTGTGTTGAAGATGGGCAAATGGCGAAGTTTGTACTCGCGCCTACTACTCTCCCTAATTACACCCTTTAAGCCTAATTGCTAGTCTGTTATGTGACGCAAACCTTAGATCTCGCAAGACTGACAACCGCATAGGATGTGGCTCATTGCTGCTCGTCTAAGAATAGTTCATCTGGGGCGTGTCGATAACTAATAGTTGCTGTCATTGATTTATTACGATTATTTTATTCATGGACTTTTTTCGCAGTTTGTTTACTAGTATTCTTGGAGAATTAACAATAAAACTACATGCAAAATATACATTAATTATTTATCTGCTCTGTGACATTTTCTGTTACTTAAGATTCGCGCAATGGATGCAATTCTTATGTGGGAAAATATTTGAAAGATTATGAAGGCTTAGAGTAGTGACCAATTGCTTAGTTTTTTACATGCCATAGGTCCTTGAAAGATCTTACAAATCAATGAATTGAAATTGTGGGAGTTAAACTTGAGGAAACGTATTTCTACTTTTATGTTGCAACCGTGGGTCTTATTTGCCAGCGTGCTTCACCGCATTAAATTTAGAATGTCAATTGTTAATATGTTATTACATTGAACTAGATCATGGCGTGCAATATGGCGATCATTTTTTCTCCACTTTTCCACCTTTTCTCCACCTTTCAGCTTTTTATGTTGCCCACACATGAAAGCTGACTTGTGGTTGAACCGACTTCGTAAAGTTATTGTTAGCAAAATAGAAATGTTCTATGGAAAATTTGAATACAACTAAAACCTTGTTCCCTTTCTTTTAGTTTAATTTGTTTTTTTTCCTGGTTCATCTCGGCTTACGGCTCCATTATTATTTCATAAATTACATTTGATTAAACGGTGTATCCTAAATCTATGTACTATTGGATTTGCGCAGATAATTGCGATCATGTGATGACATTTTTTTTTCGTTAAGCCACGGCAACGTGCTAGAACAAAACGAGTGAAATTTTGATTGGGTCCACTCAGGAATTGAGTGAGTAAATATTTTAATGCAAATAAATTTTAATATGGGTTTTAAAATCACTTTATGAAATCAAAATAAAACTTATCATGGCAATCTATAGAACAGTATAATTAAATTGAACGAGGGTAAGTGACGCATGTGACACCTATAATAACATTGGAATCTGCCCGTCGAAAGCTTTAACATAGCTCAACTGCTATTGGTGTATTATTTATAATTTTTTATGATATTTCATGGAGTATAGGTCAATGTAAACCAAGTTATTGCCAGAGTTTCGATTTATTTAAAATCATCCTCAGGGCTATGAAAGAGAAAACATGAACAATATAAAATACAAAGATGACAACGATATACAATATTTTTACATAAAAATGTTACGATCGCGTTTTTTATGTCAAAAATTTTTGTGTATTCTATTCTGTTCTTATGTATATATGTGTATACTTTAAATTATATTACTGTATAAAAAACGCGATCGTAACATTTTTATGTAAAAATATTGTATATCGTTGTCATCTTTGTATTTTATATTGTTCATGTTTTCTCTTTCATAGCCCTAAGGCTGATTTTAAATAAATCGAAACGTTGGCTATAACTTGGTTTATATTGACCTATACTCCATGAAATATCATAAAAAGTTATTAAACAATGTCAAGAATAGAAGAGGAAAATTATTAATTATTTATAATAAAACACAATTGGTCATTTCCACACTGAAATTCAAAACTCAACTACCGACCATGGTTTCAACATATTATGTAATTTTCTAGGTAAAAATGTCTTTAAAATGACATAATATGTTGAAACTATGGTAGATAGTTCAGTTTTGAATTACAGTGTGGAGATTACCGTTTGTGTTTTTATCATGGATATATCGAACTTCCACCATATCAAGGCTGAAACGATTTTATACGTATTAGTGCAGTTGATAACTTCTTCTACCGTTGGCATGTTCAGATTCATTATTAGCGCTGAAATTTTAAGGTCAACCTTGGAATTTTCTGTACTGCATTATGTACTGTATTATTGATAATTATCCAGCTATCTCTTTTAGAGTCCCTTTGATTCAGGATAGGTGATTTCTCTGTTCAGATCAATATTCTTTAAATTATTATAAGGCATTCATGAGGAGATTCAAATAGATACCTCCACTGCACAAACGCTCAAAAACTGCCCACCGAATCAAATCCGCTCATCTAGGCGCCCAAAAATACGAATCTGCTCAGCTGACAGTAGCAGGAGCATAAACGCTCACCTCCGCAGCTTGGGGAAATGACGCTGAGCGCTTATACTCCGGCTACGGCCAGCTGAGCGCATTCGTATTGTTGGGCTAATAGATGAGAGGCTTGGGATCGGTGGGTAATTTTTGAGCATTTGTGCAGTGGAGGTATCGAAATGACGAAATGAAGATTTTAAAAATATCTCTGTTATGTTAACCCATTATAACCGAATGTCGCTTTTAATCAACATCAAAAACGTATAAATTTTCTCCACTATTCAGGATATTATTAACTACGCATTATTTTGTGGAGTAAATTGTAATGACGAAATATTTAGCTGCCACGGTAATGATGATTGAGAGCAAAATTTTCAAGTTTTTAAATTTATTTATTTTAAGATTTATCCCAGAAGCAGCTCTGGGTTAGAAAGGGTTAATGAGATTCAACGACATGTTCATTCAGGTCAATCTATTGAAATTTCGGGGTAAAAATGATTCCTGGAAGGTCTTGTTATGATGGTTCGGCTTATTTTTCCGAAAGCAATAATGTTAATTAAACTGCGGTGCAAAATGAATGTTTGGCTCTAGATTTTATTGGGAAAATTTCAGTGTTACGTTGTTTTATTTTATTTCCTCACTTTACAGCAATATGGTCTTCCAGGAATGAGGGTATTATTATAACAAATCAATTGGCCGCTGCTTTTTAAAATTAATTAGGTAAGTGCAGTTCGTGAATTCCGATATATATGGACTCATTCAAAATTTTAAATTACTTTTTAAAAATAGACATGTTGGGATTACTGGGTAATGGAATACTCGCCCATTTGAATAACACCTTCATTAACTCTGAAGTTATTGCTGAATTTTCACGTAACGCAACAAAAATGTCCCGAGTCTTGACTTGATTTTTTTATACTATCAATAAAATAGATTAATTGGTGGTTTAAAAATATGAGTGTGAGGCAAAGGCTTCAAAGATCATACCAGCGCCAATTCACCGACAAAAAAATTGAAAATTTTTTCTGAAAGCAATAATATAAATTCAATTGCGATGAATAATGACTATTTGACTCCGCCTTTTTCGGATATTTTCAATGTTACATTGTTTTATTTTATTTCTTCTCTTTACAGCTTGCTTTATGCTTAATTATCAATGGAAATCAGTAAACGGGGGTGAAGTTAAGATTTGCATTCGTGATATGTGGTGATGGAATTTTAGTTTTTGAAAAATATTTATTACTAGGTCTCCATTAATGTTGTCACCTTCAGAACATCCCTCATTACGTGTTAGCCAGCACTTCTTCCAACACTCGAAACACTTCTCAGACTCGATCTTTAGGATAGATTTTAGTTCTGTCAGCGATTTATTTTAATGCTTGTTCCATCTATGCTTGAAAACCTACGACGGCCCTGTAAGGCTCTCTTTATTTATGGAAATAGGAAAAAGTCGCTAGGAGCCATGTCTGGCGGATATGGAGCCTGGGGAAATGTTACTGTATTGTTTTTCATCAAAAATTCACGAACAAGCAATTAAGTGTGACCCAAAATTTGCCGAGATCATTAAAACACGTTTAACCTTCGCGGCTGCCTCAGACAAAGTAAACGATGAATACAACTGAAAATGTTATCATGTATACCAACATAATAAAAATGACCTTCGGAATCTCTAAACTCTTGTGAAGTTTAAAAATTTAGATCCCATTTTTTTCTGAACACAACTAGTAATCTTAATGCTACCTAATTAAATTGGCAAAGATTTCAAATATTTGTGTATCCATCACATTGGTATGATCGAAAAAAAGTGATTGTAAACGACTTCCCTCAGATGAGTTTATAATGCAATTAGAAGTATTTTTTTATATTTTCTGCTCCGAAAAATTGAAGCGATTCTCCATCAACTGAGGATTTATATCCAGAAAAAGTAAGGTATTATCTATTACTATAAGTGCTTGGTTTGTTCATTTTATCAAATGGTGCTTTTAATTTCCTGGCCGTCTTTTATATGGGGAAAACCTCTTTGTCACTAAGGGAACCGAATTCGAAGTTATCTTTGTTTGAGCGACGACTCAAATGCTTCGCTGATTTCCACAAATTAAGCCGTAGTGCCGAAAGGCAGTCATGATCCATATGAACATAAAAGTACGTGCTGAAAGTTTATTTTCCTTTGTAACTTGAGCGGGAGGCTCGTTGAACGCAAATAAATCCACGTCTCTTTATTGCGCCTCAAAAATCGCATTCGTCGCTGAAAAGCTCTGAACTCATGTTTCCTAAATGTTTTACCTCATCTTTTGTGAAGTAAGCTCAGACGTCTTTATCCCTCACTGATAGAATGGAGACTATAAAAACTGTGATATCCTCTCCAGAATAATGCAAAAAATGCTAATATTTGCTCGTGTAGTAGCTTATGGTGGTTGCGATCTGGAAAAAAATCCTTACATAATAATAATCATACATATGAAGTGGTTTTGTGCATCCAGAATCAGTTTTTCATTCCAATTATTTACTAATCATGAACGATTAGTTGTCACTTGTGTTAATATTTTACGATTTGGATGATGGCGTTCTTTATGCTTTTTGTTGGATTATTATTCAGCAAAACATAAAATTTTATGGTACAATACAGTACGTCTCATGTGAAAATATCGTGAATGTTGACTAATTTAGGAGCATACTAGCTTTGAAAATCTTTTTGCTAAAAATAACCGAGAATGCTCTGCTAAAGAGGAAACTCAACAATGCAGGTGGCGTTATGCCCTTCGGCCACTGGAGATGTCTTGCACTGGAGCGTGAATTTTGTCTTGGATAGCCTCCAGCTACAGAGCTTCGGTCAATATAGTGAAAAAAGGTTGCCGTCTGCTGATGCTGACACAATGAGGTCAAGACTGAGGACCTTGCCGCTGTAATTTCCCTTCAAATACATCACTTCCCTAATGCACGCATATGCTAACGTGAAAAAATTCATATCATCCTTGGATTCTTTTAAGCTTTAAGACCAATTTGCATTTCACAATTTCTCCTTCGTTTATTTATCACTCGGAAGTTATTCTCTTTGATGAAATCGATAGTTTCTGCTGAGACATTTTCCGTCGTGTCTGACTATGCATATGTATAGTTTACAGAGTGCCGAGGCACTGTTTCAGAAACATATTTAATAAAGAAGATTTTGATATTTTTACTATGCTTCTTATTTTCAATTCTATTTTCTCTTTCTCTGAAAATCAGAAATAAGATTAAATGCTATTTATGACCAGATTTTTCTCTTATTTCGTGCGCATTTTGATACATTTAGAAGGCATTCGAACATTTTCCGATATGGCGTGCAGACGAATACTTTGATTTTCCATTGATTTTTAGCGTTTCTAGGTCGATTTCAAAGATAAATTTCTCGACCATCGGTGCTTTTAAGCAGTATTTTAGCTGAAAATAACCAACCTTCGATTCGAAGGATACATATCTTAAAGTTATAAATAACGCACTTTTGTCATGATTTCTTGGTGTTTATTTCTTCGGCCGGAGGAAAAAACTTAAATAATTTTGACTAAGCTTAGGCTCAGGTAGCAGTGTGACGTTAAATTAATAAATTCATTGCGTCAATTTATGCAACGATGACCATGAAAGATGAATATTAAGTTATTGCTGAGGTGAATTTTAAACTTAAAGAATTATCAATATAGTCTAGTAAGCTTAATTATTTTTTCGTGCTTGTGGAGTGGAATATTATCTCTGTACTATAATTTTATTTAATTTGCTATAATCTGAAATAGTCAGTCACTTTCCTATAATATTTTCAATATATTTTTTCATATTTTGTATCCCAATACTCGATCACGTATCTCATACATTCATGACCTTAATATATTCGCTATCGACCATAATACAATCCAATTCCGTAACTTGTTTAGGCAGTTTGCTGATAGATATCATATATTAAATTTTGATTTCGCCAAAATTTAAATTTCACCAAAAGCTTACTTTAGCTCAATATTCCATGATCATTTTGATTCAATTCTCTCTCTTATATTATTTATGTTTCCCCTCTCTTTGTACATGGTCCGTTTTAATTTATTGATGCTGCTACCCTTATTTTCCGTCGAATACTTCCTCGATTTGTGAACGGTTGAATGATTAGTCTTAGGTTCTAATTAATTTAGCTATTAATTTCCATAGAGAATTAGTCTAATTAATTAATTATATTTAAAAAAATAAATAATGATAATTTGTCCGAAAACTTAGTGGTATTTTAACGGCGATTGTAATCGAAATACTGTGAGCTCAATGACAGACTAAGTTTAATTAAAATTAATGCGGTCGGTAGCAGTTCAATGTGAATATATTTGATTAATTAAAATAGGCCTTATATCTTTTCTTTGAGTAATTAATGATTAATATGGTAATTTGATGATAATTCCATTATTATATTTGCGGATCGATTTCAGCGGTATTATCATCAACTTGCCCTGGTTCTAGTCAGTGACATTAAATGAGTAGACCGAATTTTAGATTGGAAAATTAAGCAAATAAGATAATTTTCGGGAATTCCACCCAGAGTTTAACTTTATTGGTCCTTTGCGAATCTGGCCATTACGATTTCTAATTGGGCAGCCAATGAGAAAAATCAGTCGGGGGACAAGTTAGCTCCGTGGAATTAATGACGAGGCTTCCTGCCTGGCTAATCCAATTTCCGTTAAAGGGTTTCATCGAGGCCATCTGCTTGTTTTTTTATAGGCGGGCTTTACGGGGGAAGAAAAGGGCGGCTCTGATTGGGGCATTGGTCTTGAAAGCCACCTAACACGCTTGTCATTGGAAAAAAATCATTCGGCTCAGAATTTTGCAATCTGGTAGCTAATCATTGGAAGGTTACACAAGGAAATTAGTCTTAGTAGTTTTTTTTCCCGGGTGCATTGTAAAGAATTATCAAAATGTATAGGTTCACTTAGGGAGAGATGTCGCACATTTTTAAAAATGACCATATTTTATTCTATTTTGCTTTTTCTATTAAACTAAGAAGTAAATATGGTGACTGATCTTGTTTCTGACGTACGCACAAAAATACATACTTATATCATTCTTCTCTTAGCCGTAAATATTATTTTTGTTAAACATTACCTCGCGGCTTCTATCCAGTATGTTGCGGGTGACATGCCGCACCCATTAAGGTGATACGCCGCATATTATTAAAACCGACTAAAACTAATCTGTATTCTGCAGCTCCGTTAAGAAAGAAAAATTGCCGGGTAATTGAAGTTTGGAGGAAAATCAAATGTGCGACTACTTTTGGTACGCATTTACTATTTTCTAACTAATAGTACCTGTCTACGATTTTAGTGCAACTGAAATGCAGGTTGTAAAAATAGAGCTATGTTTATGTTATTATATTATAAATATATACATGTAAAAACAAAGAAATTTAACTAACATGGGCTGTATTTATCCAATGTTTATTGAAAAATACAAGTTGAACCGAAGAAATTCAGTTAACAGAGACTTAATTTAAGAGTTGTTTTTTAGAATTTCAAAATTAAATTGAAAAATAAGTCAAGGCAACTAATTTAAGTTATACCTTGTTTAAGTCAAAACTTGTTGTTGCCTCCAAACTTAGCATAGTATTGTTCAAAATTGGCGCAAAAATAATTAAATACCACCTAACACAAAAACAATTTTCAGTATAAGTATACACCCTAAAACAGTTATTACTTGGCTAAAAACGTGTTACAATTCATTTGAAATCATTTTTCATTCCCTGCGGCGTTACCACGCATGAGAGAAATGCGGCATGTGTACCAAAGTTTAGTGCGGCGTCTCTCCCTTTCTCTACGGATGAGACGCAGCACCTTGTGGCTCTACGGCCTTTAGGGCCAACATTTCGTAGCTAGACTGAAAACATTCCGAAGAGAACCTACCGTCGCCACAAACCTCAAAAATTCGTAATATAGCAGTAGTTCAAAGTGCGATACGAATGTAGTGCAAGGCGACAAAAAATTTGTTGGAAAATTACCAGATCTATCTCAGTATTTACGCTTGAAAATCTGTAAAACCTATGAAAAACAAACGGGACATCTTCACTTATTCTCTAGCATCTACTCCGTCTCTGCATTTGGCATTTGCCCGCAATGTGTCCGGAAACGCCGTAACTAAGGGGGGTGCGCAGTCTATCCCGTATGCGGCGGCTCTCCATGAATTACCCTATCATGTTTTTTTATGGAAATGAGGACTAACGTTTTTATGTTCTCTTCGGACGTGCCTTTATGTTACGAACTCTGGATTTTATCTGATTCTCATAATTTTCCAGCATTTCAAACTTTCCATATACTTAAAAGTTAGACAGTTGTCATTACCGCATGAACGCAGGTTACGCTGAGTTTTTTTGTACTTAGTTAGGTTTACCTAGTTCATAAATAGCGAAGTAATAGATTGTGGCACCTTAAACCATATAGTTTTAGGTGCAATTTTCTTTTTTCATTTAATTTAGTAGGCTGGAGAAACGAAGTATATGTCATTTTCATGAAATTTACAAAAACTGACCCAGTACTTGTACATCTACTCCCTGAATGGCGGCAAAAATAGGCTATCTTTAATTGAAATGTTATATGATAATCTGCATTTTTACATAGGGTCTTAAGGCAGTACTTGCCTAGGCATTAGTTTGGTGTTAATTACTATTAGAAAATATGTATTTATCATTTTGGCAATAAGTATTACACTGTTCGTTAAAATATATGAATCACAGTAAATATATTATTTAGGGACATCGCTTTTTGGGTCATTAGGAAATGAAAACTGTAATTGAAGTCAAATCTCGTTAGTCACATGAAAATGGAGCAAATCTCGGCTCAAAAAAGCTGGAAAAAGAATACCTAGAAAATATAAGGAATATTTTATAAAAATTCCTAGTGCCTTAAATTTGCTTTTTAAATACATAGATTTCTTGTAAGATGGCAGATGGCATGTAAGTGGCACGCATGGAAAGTATTTGTTTTGGATCGCGCAGTCGCGAACCTACCTCCTTCAAGGGTTTCAGAGCCACTCAGCCGTGAACAAATACCCTTGAAGAAAAAAATATCCTGAAATTCTTTTAATCCTTTCTCCTGAGCTCCCTTCTCCTCGAAGTTCCAGCGGTAATGGACGTCCAAGGGGGACATTAAGGAAAGGTATGGAATTTGATTCGGCTCTAGTCCCCCTTTTTTGTTCTCCCTTTCCTCTTTATTGGAACTGCGGCGTGAAAAAGGAGGCGTGGTTGGGCGCACGTGTTTCTCGACGTGGAAGATGGGTAGGGTTGGTTGTAGTGGGACGGGGGAACCGGAATGAGGGTGAAGGGGTATATCTCCCACCACCTGTTGGCACTCCGTCCGCTCCGGACCGTTGTGATCTTGGCGCCAGGATCGGCGCCAGTCTGCGGCGCCACGGCCGTTACTGCGTCTTTCCGGGGGATGACTTTTTTTTCGTCAGGATTTCGTCTCCAATACCGACTTCGATCTCTTGAAATTTCTACTGCTCCTATTCATCAATAGTAGGGTTGAAGTTCTGGACGCTTTTCAGAAAGCTCGCCTGGGTCGGAAACTTTGCCGTTTGGGTCCCTACTTCATGTAAGATTCTAATCTTATCGTTCGCGTAGGCTCCAAGTGAGGATGTAGTGACAGAATTTATTTAATGTTTTACGCTACCTACTATATTTTAGGCACCCACTAGGGAGAGGTAAAAAAACCTTTACTCCTTTTAACTGTTTGTGAACGTTTCGTGTATGATGACAAGTTAGCTAATTCTTTCGCTTATTTTTTTTCCTTCTCTGAAAATGGAATAATGTAATAGTTACTGTCATAATACTTTTGTGAGTCTTGTATGAATTTTTGGGTTACAAAACATCATGAGAAATGAAACTACTCAGTCTGGTAAAAACGATCAGCATGCGAGGCCATTTACTACTGTCGGAATAAAATTGGTGTAGTATATTTTTACGCCTCTATATTCTCCGTCCACTAGCTAGTTTTCTAAATTCGCTAATGCTATTCTCCTTGAATCATGATAATTACCAAATTTACTAGAAACGATTGAATTGAGGGTTAGCAATTTCTTTCGGAATTTAATGGAATTATAAAAAAACGCAAATTTTCTCTAACATTTGCGACCATGAATGGTAAAAATTTCTGGATGTTTTTTCCAGGAAAGGTATTAGTTATTTAAATTCAAACGGAATTAAATCCATTTCATATAAATAATGTTTCAATCGTTTGTTTTATCATTTTTTTTTCATTTTACGGTCAAATTACTGTTTAACCGAACTTCAGTGTCTGGGGAAAGTAAAATTTCTAGTTACCGTTTCGTCCACTGTGTGTAATGCTACTGCATGTCTGATTTTAAACGCATTATATCGCGGTGTTTTCCACAGATTAATAAAGCTGCCCGTGCAGTGTTCTTAAGGTTCTTCTCTTTTATTATTTAAAGATGACAATTAATGGAATCTCGGATGAGCAAATTAATATATAGTAATGTGAATATGCAGAAAGTGCTTGAAAATATTCAGCGTATTTCCTCAAATCATTTATGAGCTGTGGGCAATCAGAAGTGATTCCTGGTAAATTTTATTGCCAGATATGAAGAATTTTCCTATCCCTTTTCAGTAGAACCGTAGGGAAAATAATTTTCCTCCGCAACAGGAAGTGAATGGAAGTTATTTATTTCTTTTTTAATTTATCCTAATTACCCCCGAAAATAGCACAGGGAGGCCTTTACATCAGGAGTTTTAACAATCAACAATAGGCGATCACATACATTCGTGTCCTGGAAGGGGCAACCTGTCCAGGCGGGACTCGAACCCGCGACCTTCGGTAGGTAGGCGAGGAATTATCCTCACCATCATCGATTTGAGAATGCTCAACAATAACGGCTTTTGAAAAAGGTATTCTCATTTATAACTTGTGCTGATTCCTAGTATATGACAGATATTCACTTAGCCCTTCCATAGCTACCACTATGTCCAATCAAGTGATGAATTTATTGTATCTAACTGTTCCTGGTTTTTTTCCCGTCGTACAATGGGAGCGAAGACTTCTCGTGTTTCACACTGAGTAAGATTTTGAAAATCTTCTTCCAACGTTTCAATGAGCGCCTTGTCCACATCCCTCAGGGATTCAGAAATCAAAATTAGATTCCTGAGTTCCAAGACTATGGGCGCTTTGTTCATCGAAATGCTGGAAGGAGATATGGAAAATATTACCCGCTGTGAATCCCGATAAATATTAATTTCCATTGCATCGTTTCCCTCGTGTTGTCTTCCCTAATTCTGTTCTTGATAAACCGTTTTTCTTACTGTCTACTCCAGGGGTGTCAAACTTATTCACCTTGGCGGGCCACATTAGCCAACTCATACAGCTTGAGGGCCACATATGTATTTCAGGACCAATAACAGGAGAATTTTATAGATTAGGAGGTCAAGATGATAAAATGTAGTCAATTTGTGAAAGAGAGCATTTTCGGAGAAGAAGAAATTCATGTGGATAATATGGATGAAGTGCCAGTAAGTTTTGATCTTCCAACTGCAGGAGCTGTAAATCTTAAAGGAGCATAGGAAGTGTCGATTGCGATTGTGGAAGTCATGGTGCCGCGGGCCGCGTGTTTGACACCCCTGGTCTACTCTATTATTATCCATCCCATGCCTTCATGATGGATTTTCCCCATATGAATTTGCGCATGCCCATGTGTCTGGCATGCTAATGTCACAACATAGTCCTGGGTAACGATTCGCTTGGCGTTTACAGCCCTGCGGTGGTGGTCGCAATCGCGCTGATTCCTGCCGAGGGGGCGGAGAATCAGTCCTTGCCGCGTGGGCGTATCGGAGGCGTTGGTTGACGATCACGTAGCGGAAGTTGCCCGGGCCCGATGCGGAAAGAGACGTTCGCATTCTTTGCTCCGGTCTGTCGTCGCTGAAGCTTCCACTTGTAGTCCTCCCAAGATTCGGTGGAAGACATGTCACTACCACTGCCTCTCAGGAGCACAAATATATATTTTTGTCAAAGGCCTTATCTCTTTCTATCTCCCACTGAAATCCCTTTGCAAGACGTGGGATCCACTGTGATGGAAAATTCTTGGCGAAAATGGAAGATCTTGGCTTCAGGATAGCGTTCCGCTCTTTTTGGTGGGATTATTTCGAAATGCGACGGATGTATCCGGACGATATACCGACCTGAATAAAAGAATTTCTGTCGGTTCAAATGAACCTCTTTCGCGCGTTCCAGTACGGAGAATCGAAATTTCCAGTATTCACTTTACTTGTATTGTACATCATTTTCCAAGATTTTCACGATAGAAAAGAGAAAAATACGAAAATATCCACGGGGAGACAGGAAAAAAGCATATTGAGCTATTAAGAGTTCTAAAAATAGATGGGGATATAAATTGAATGTAAAATATAGAGAGTACCGCTCCACCTATCTTGACAGTGAGCCACTGGGATGGAAACTGGTACAATTCATTTTTTTCATGGGTATTCAAATGCAATCCTGGCGGAAAATATATTACCGCGTCGACAAACATTCCGCACAAATTGAAATCTAAAATCCACCAATTTTTTTCAATTTACGTACCTATAAATCGAAGGAAATTGGAATATTTCTCATAACCCAGTGTCTCTCTTATTACATCTTAATGGAAATTAGAATTTTTTCTGTTTTTCCTTCTTAAATGCTTTTATGATACGAAAATTGTGTGCGTCCAGAATTACAGTGCATCCAGTAATGTAATTTAATTATGTAGTATCCATAATTTGCTTTCTCCCACTCAAAATTACAGATACAAAATTGTTTCAGAGACGGAGAAATGAGAAAATGTCTCGAGGGTTCTTTTTAATAATTACCTAAATACTTTTAAGTCAAAATCAGCAATAAGTTTTTTAAATCCATTTCCATCGAAGCACTTTTTATTTAATAATTGCGTCGCAGAGTCGCCCTTCCTCTAGCGGCCATCATTAGCGGGGAGTAACCGTCTTCCGCACGGTTGCTGCGATTTGGAAGTGACTGCGCGAGTTTGCGGTCTTAGTTCACGGTGCAGTGGAAAGGTGATAAATGGGGCGTCATCCGCCAACGAACGGTGGCTCACATCATCTCGACAAACAAGTGATTACAGGAAGTGCATGGCGTGTTGTGTAGGATGTGTGTCCCAGGTGCAATAGTCGCCTTCCAATAGTCCGTCGATTCTGAGGGTAAATATTTTGGACGCGTCAACATCAGTCCTATTACGCAACGAAAATGTTACCCGTTTCGTTCGCTTCAAGATTATGGTCCTTGTGTTGACGACTCTCATAATTGAAGCTAATATTTGCGACGATACAAAAAAGTCTATCGCTGAAGCTGAGTGGCGTACTAAGTCGGTTATTTCCCGAATCATAGGAACTTTGTATCGTGTTTTTTGACTTCATTGTGTCATGAAAAATAGTATTACTTCCCAGCGAGTAATTAGCGCTTAATTGAATGTAATTGGTGAGCTCAGAAGCAAAATATTTGCTAAATGTCCGTAGAAATGCTTAAATATCATCTCCAAACAGCTACGGCCGTCGAAAAAATTGATGTTTACTCCGTCTTTTTGAGTATCCAATATTGATTCGAAATTTATGGTGAACAAAAATTCATAAAATATTAGTGGTAAATATCCATTACTCTTGATCTATATAGTTATGATGAGAGATCTCTATAGGTTTTTGAATCGTGTCCAGTTATCTGATTGTGACATTCTAAAATGTATCGTGAAAGGAATTCTTGGTGGAAATGCAATGAACAAGGATGTTTTGCATGAGAAAAGTATATGAATAAATTTTTTTGCCCCAGAGAGAGCTATCTGTAGATAGATCAGGTTTATAGCGGGTCGATTATTATTCCCAAGTGACGTTACCATGGTGGAGTTTCATTGATATTCTCGCTACAAGGTTTATAAAAAGAAAACAACCCACTAGGAGCTAGCGGCTGCTCGTGAATACCGCGATAGTGCAGCAATAGACCCTATTGACTGCGAAAATGGATGTCTTAAGACTTGAGATCTTCTGCAAAACCTCTCACTACCATTTTCATTTTTATTGTCAGTTTTTACATGGATTTGAATGATATTAATAAGAAATGTTCTTTATTTAAGGTGCAAACTTTCCTTTTTTCTTTTATTCGGAATTAATGTTCACTAGAGGAGGAAGGCCATGGAAAATCCTTTGTTCTTAGGATTTGAACCAAGACAAGTTGAGTGTAGGTAAAAAAAAATTCTCAGAGCTATTAAATAATCGATTATCGTCTAAGTTATTGTCATTGCTTCGCAGAATGCTACCTCCTCTCTCATCCATGCTTGGTGGCTAGTAACGCTTAATTTACATCTCAATCTCATTTACCTCAACCTTATTCTGTTACCTGGAAAGTCTGCTATTGATGTCGTCGAGGAAAGGAGAGACCAGTGTCTGGAAAAAGAAGGATGTGAAAAATCCGTCAGACTTAAGATTTGAGCGAAGGACAGGTGAGATTAAACATGAATATATGCGATGTGTCGTTAAAACAGTCTGTTATCATTTATATTATTTTAAATGCATCGCAGCGTCATCCTTTCTCTCCCAGCCGTGCTTGATGAAAAGTAGCGACGGCTTTTTGTGGACTAACTTTGAAATAAATCTCTTCCCGGGAGTGTCAGCAATTAAAGTCGTCGGGAAAAAGAGAGACAAGTCGTATAAAAGAAGAAGAACTAAGAAAATCCGTCGAAGTTGGTATTTTAGTGTTGGAAATTTGATCTTAAATTAGCAAAAATTATTTACAGCATCGTGTAAACACTCATTTTTAATCTATGTTTTTTTTCAATTTGTCGCAGCGTCCTTTCTCCACTCTTGATATTTCTCTGGGAGATTTTAATTTCAAGTTTTACTTTAAATGTGATTAGGCTACTTTATCAGTACTGCATCGAAGATAACAGATTCAAAATTTGTGGAAATTAGTCAACGAAGTAAAAATAGATACTCATCATTTATTGAAATTTTCGTAAAAATGACGTACTTTTCGTTTATATAACTGTCGGTCCCAATGACGGCGGGGTTAAGTCGTTGCCTGGCGATCCTAGGGTCACGGGTTCCTCTCCCAATTGCGGTCGGCGGAAGGTCAACGTTTACGATACGTACTTACGTCAGCGATGCTTACAGTAAAGCCATCCTTGTCTGTGGAGCGCGAGCATGTGCCATAGACTTGAACGACGAAGACATACTTTTTTATGTCATTTGTAAAATATTCCTAATTCAAACAATTCATGGGCACGTAATTGAATAGGTTGTTTTTAGAGTAATATATTTACCAAATGTCTTTAAAAATTACAACATATCCCTATACAGCAACGACTGTCGAATATACTTATAATGCTCA
Source organism: Ischnura elegans (assembly GCF_921293095.1). Lineage (NCBI taxonomy): Eukaryota > Metazoa > Arthropoda > Insecta > Odonata > Coenagrionidae > Ischnura > Ischnura elegans. The sequence goes on from NC_060253.1 coordinate 97,931,365, forward strand.
CTTAGTCTTTTTGAGCGTACAATAATGCATCCGAACTTTATGGTGAGCGTAACATCATATCATTGAATTGTTTTACGTTTATCAATCTTGCTAGCAGAAAAGTCGTTCTCGCGTGACAGAAGGTTGAGGATATACTCTTCGTTTCGTTGGCACTTACCTTCCTCCTCCACGACGCCTCGGCGGTAATTGCCGACGCTTTGCAAGTCGCCCGCGAGGTGGCGACGCCGCCGCCGTCGGCTCTGGAGGCCCCTGCTATTAATCTCTTGCCCAGATGATTGTTACCGCGAGTCGCCGTCCGGCCCTGGTCCATGCGGTGGGTGGGTGTCGCCGATCGGAGGCGAGACTGACCGTCGCCGTTGTTACCACAGATTTGACTCCGCGCCCGAAAAGGAGGGGAAGGGAGGGAGGGGGTGAGAGGGGGGCGTTGTCATGGTGATGCCAGCAGTGTAAGGAGGTGGGGGAGGAAGCAATGCGTGCGCACGTTGATCGACCCGTTTTGTTTCCTAGGGGGGGGGGGATCTCCGAGGGGGCAAAACCACCCCCTATTCCGTACGGCGCGTGCCGCACGCCTGTCTTCCAGCATGCGTGTCTGCTGCGACAACGTGTTTTTGCGGGGATACAGTGCGCGCGCGTTCCAGACCGATAGCAGGGGGTGTTTGTTTCTCTCGCGAGCGGTCGCGCCCCCTCCCCCCTCGTATCTACAGTTTCCCCTACTGACCCACATCCTGTGCCGTCGAAATTGACTTAAGAGGGCGCATCAGGCCTTATTCACAGCAACTTAACTTGCCGTAATTGTATATGTTATACACACAGGGACGCCGACTTACAAAAATATTGGGGGGGCCTAAACCGGGGATCTTGCCTCGGGAAATTATATAGGTAGTGATTTTAAGTGTTTTAAGCATTTTAGAAGAGTCATATGATCAGTATTAGAACCCTAATAACTCGAATCTCGATATCTGGACACTCCGGGGAAAATCGGCAAGCCTGACACATTTTTTCCTTACACCCACAACGAATTTTTGAGGGGGCTCGAGGCCCCTCAGGCCCCATGGAGTCGGCGCCACTGTGTACACACATATAATTCATATATGTATGGTCCTTTCCCCTTGGGGTACAGCGGTACAGCCTCGTCACGGTGAAAAGGCTTGCGCGTTCCTATGACCCCTAGAGCTGTACTGGCTGGGTAGGGCTATCCATATCGAAGGGTAGGGGCCACGCGAATGGTAGTCCACGTGATGGTGCCACGTAAAACGCACTGTTGGCATGGAAGTGGGAAGCCCTACCTACTATATCCTCCCTGAAAAAATGGAGTACAATGAAATGCTTAAGTACACCATGGAAACCTACCTTAATCGGTAGAATACTGTTGGGATTTCAGCCTTAAATAATTTACTCGGCTTTCAATGTACATAAGGCCCTTTTTATTGCCTCGTAAAAGACAATTGGAATACAACACGAGAACATCTGCTTCGTAGCAAGCCGGGTTACAGACTGAACGGCCACACCAGGCCACACGAGATCATACGTGATTAGAAAAACAAACACAGTGCTGCCAACCCTTAGAAGTGTGTCATTGGTAACTACATCTTACAGATTTACACCACAACAAATACTATTATAATAATATGTACGATATACGCTTACTTAAAACGGCGTAACTCGACTTGAAATAAGTAGAAAAAGTAAAAGAGAAGCGTCTACCGATGGTTAAATAAGCTACAGAAATTTATCTTACAATTAGATTGATTGGCACACGATGCACCGAACTGTAAGGAATGGAATGTTGGCCTCCATACAGCGCGCACGGGAGCAGTTGAAGCCAGGATGAATCCCGTCCTGGCAAACATTACCGACTCTCATTCATTTCAAACAAGAAAGTGCGCAAAATTCGATTTCAAGTAAGCTTGAGGTGAAAAAGCATTTTGAGTTGAAAAAACTGTTCTTTGGGATCCTAGTAATTCATCTTCCAACCCCATCCGAAATATATGAGCTGAGAAAAAATCAAAGCTGCGCGATTTCCCATGCATTGAAACTGAGGGCAACTCTGGAGGTCCTTCTCAAGATTACCAGATGCACAAGTTCTTGGCTTCAGTCGGGGAGGAGCTGTCAGCATTCAAATATTTATAGCTCAGTGACGCGGTGTGAGCTTTGATGGTCTATGCAATATTAAGTCAAGCTATGCTAAGTTAAGTTGGTGTGAACGGCGCTTCGCTCCCTCTCGATCAGCCTTTTCTGGTGGTTTGTGCGAACTCACTCAGTAATTCAACCGTGAAGGATACTTTGGATAGGTGGAGGTAAATCTCATCCCATACTTAATCACAGGTGTGTGAATGTCACACATTCAGAGTAGATGGGGCCAGTTTGTTTCCCTTGGAAATCGCAGGATTTTATTTGGGGTTGTCAGAAGGATTTGCTCGGAATCATTTGATCAGCAGGCAATAACTCTACCAACAAACTACACTCTCCTTATGTCATCATCTTGAAATTTTCAGGGTGTATGGTGGTGCATTGTCAACATTTGCCTGTATCTCAAATTATAAAATTACATCTGAGTAAATACCGAGGAAAAATATTTAAATTTGAGAATCAGGCAAACGTTAAGGTTAGAGTCTACTTTACATTCAGTGAATATTGCAAGATGATAGAATAAGTTTTGAAATAGTTTTTACTTGACCAAAAAAGACGGGTATAGCGGAAATGATGCATCCTCTTCGTCACTTCCGTTCTCTTCACCTAGTTTTTTCACTCATCCCATGCTTGATCGCCGACGAAAAAACAGTATAATGGCGCTGTTTCCTCTTATCCGGAACAGTAATTGGAACAGTAATATGAAATTGCATAGGGCTCGTAGATGGGTAAATATGCTTTATCTGAACGGGAAAGTATTCTTGAAGAGAAAGTATGAGGATCTACTCAGAAGAGTTGACCAAAAACTAAGATCAATCGCGCCGTTGGGAAGGGTGGAGATAGAACGGTGGAGAGAAACCTGGCGTCGGCATTAGCCTGCTCTCTACAAAAGTCGCCTAGGGAACCGCGGCTAACGTACCATCTGACTGACGGAGTGCTGATTTTACAATTTCCTTCCGCAAAACACACCAGTAGGGATACGGCGAGCTGAAAAATCCCAGTCACTACCAGGGTTTAACCCCGCGACCGCGGGGTGGAAAGCCAACACTCTAGCCACCATCCGATGCCACCGCTCAATCATGAATTGAAGAAAATAATTGTATCCGACCACTCTAAAAGTTTGTGACGTCATAAGGTATAATAATATTCGATTTGATACCTTATACTTCGTGTCTGACTGTGTGCGATGAGACGACGTTTTTTCTCTTTTGTTTTGTTTGCACGTTCGGTACCGATAGCAGGGGGTGTTGTGGCCCTTCCCCGTACAGTTTCCCGATGTGACCCACTTCAGAAATTGGCTTCATCACTTCCGTTCTCCCCACTTCGTTGAATTCGATCATTCGGCAACTAATGGAAAGGAAGGAGGGGGCGGCATGATGGGAACGTTCACTCTGTGCCAAAATTGTGATTTTATTTTGAATTTTCAATCAAAAAATGAATTCGTTAAGATCAATGGTGAGTGCAATGTCGGCGAAATTAGTGGTTTTCCTCACTCAGCCACTAATTGACCAAGTGAGTAATGAGGAAGACTTAAGAAGGGTAGGAGAGAAGAGAAGCCTCATGTAGACCTTGATAAGAATGCGGGACAAACTTACAGGCCATATTTTAATACATGATGGCCTGGTGAAGACAATGGTCGAGGAACAAGTGAGTGGCAAGAACGGAAAAGGAAGACCTCGAAAAAAATATATGGAACAATAAAGGGGATGTAAAAGGGAAGAAATACGTAGGTGTAAAAAGATAAGCTGATTGCAGAATTGAGTGGAGCACTGCTTCAAACCATTCATAGGATTATTGACCAGTGATAATGACTTAGCCTCTAGCTATCCGATCATTTGGAATAATTAAGTTAAGCGACTTGTTGATTAAAGTGAATAAGTCCGTAAGCAGGAAATCCAAAAGTCAATTTAAGTTGGTTTGAAAAATAACTCCAAAAACGGTTTTCCCATTGCCTTCGGCGACCATGATCGAGAACAGGTATTAATATTAAGAGGTTTAAGTTTAGAGTGGTGCCTTCGCCGAGGGCTAGGCTAGCAGGGAAAGTCCCTCCACCACCAGTTTCACCACCAGATCTCGTTCAAATTTTGCTAGGTGATAGAAAATGGATACCATGAGGCGAGGTCAATGTTTCAGCCCCCAACGCTCAATACTTTTCGACACATGTGCGACGGAAAGTATCAGGAAAACGGCTAACCGCAGCTATGCAACCCGCAGTGCGACAATAGACCCCTATTCTCCGTTGCTAGGATGAAGAGCACTTACGGTGTATTGTAGTGCTGTGGGTTGCTTAAGCTTTCCTGAGATTTACGTCGCAAATGGTATATCGGATGCTGCTGGCACAAATCAAATTTCAAGTTTTTTTTTTACTTTGAAAACTTGAAAATTTTGCACCCAATCATAATCATCGCTGTAGCTAAATATTTCCTCATTACAATTTACAACACAAAATAATGCATACTTAATACATTTTCTAAATAGAGCAGAAAATGTGTACATTTTTTATGTTTCTTAGGAGATACAATGGGTTATAATGGGTTAAGCGTTGGTGGGTGTGAGAAACTACGCTTCATGGTTATCCATTTCCTATCACATGGTAAAGTTAGAATGAGATTTGATGGTGACACTTGAGGGACTTCCCTTTAAGAGTGGAATCATCACTCTAGCTCACGGCGAGCGGGTTGAAACCTATTTGTTGATGATTGCCTAACAATATTGAAAAATCGGTTTCTGGGATATTTTTCCTACCAAATTTAATTGGTATTTGAATTTCCTGTCTTCGAACTTATTCACTTAAATTACGCAGTATATGCGTTGCAGTGGAAAACTATTGGTCTCAGCGTATAAAAAGGTTCATAGGGGTAATGAGGATCATGCCGCGGACCAATAGCATCACACGACCAATGAGTTGCGCTGAACAGCTGGCCTAAGACCGTTGGCTGAATGGGCTTTACAGTTGATAACGTCATCAGATTCGCAACAGTGGTTCGAGTTGACCAGCAACCTCAATGGAAAAGCGTATTGTGGGACCTATCGGCTTACGCATATTATCGAAGTATTCACGAATTGATAAAATTCTAAAATTATTTTATTTTGAGAATGATGGAAAATAGCGCAAAACGTGTGGTTATTAAGCGGAGTGCTTTGGGATGTAACCTTGAGAAACCGTTTCGAAATCCCATTATCATGTGGTAATTTGCGATGAATAACTTCCTTTCATTAAAATATCTAGATTTAATTAATTATTATTAATAAAATATAATATTTTTACTATTTTTACGTGAAATTCACTCATTAGTGTTAAAGTTGACGGCAGACTGAGGCCGTTGTTAAGTCTTTTATTTGAAGTTATATCTGGTACAGTGAAAACAACTGTATAATGTTTACCTCACGTAATTTCTCTTGCTTGAACCTACTCTGAGACGTAGTATGTTTAGCACTTCACTGCCGTTATTTTTAAGGCATGTATCTGCGTACGTATATGATTGAAGATCTCACCCGTAAATGGCATTTTATTCGCTGTTGCGATAGTTGTGAATTATTTTCTTAGAAGTGTGTCAGCAAAGGTGTTTTATCCATGCATGAATAGATTCAAGGAGATTATTATCAGTTGAATGACATTAGTTTGAAGAATTGAGGATACATCGGAATGAAACATTTTCGGATGTTGAAGGTCGCATTTTAAAATTGCCCATGTATCCGTTTAATTTCGAATAATGGAGTTAATGTTAGCAATGAAACTTTGAAGTTTTCTGTATTTTTTCATTCAAATTTCACAAGATTTAAGTTTGTTTGGTTTTAAAGCATAAACTTTTATATTTCATGAAGTTATTAGATTGAGAAAACCTCTCCCTGTTATTAATTCTCATGGCATGTACTCTGTTTCCCAAGGAAAAATTAGTGAACAAATAGGGAATTTTATTTAGTTTACTCCTTTTTCCTCCCCCTGCAGATCTAAATATGTTAAATAAACCTCTAATTTTAGAGGAAAATTATATCTATATAGGTATGTGCAAATTCATGTATTCCTTACATGTTAAATAGGTAAGATACTGGTTTAAATATTTTAACTAACTTCTCCGTTGATAGACTCGAAGTGGCACATACCTCAGAATACATTCCTTCCTCAGTCATTTAAAAGCAATGTTTAGCACGCAGATGATAAAAATTAGCTTGAAAAATAAAAATCCTCAACGAAAAAAACAGATTATGCTCCACATCGCGGGAGAGGCTTGAATTTTAAAAAGGTCTTCTTTTAATTTCCACGGCTTCTGCTTCTTTTAGTATTCTAGACTCATTTCAAGCGCCATTTAAGTAGCAGCTTCACCCTAAGGCCTTTTAAAACTCCTAGGTAATGAAAAAGACCTCTGGGACCAGGCCTTCACGTATTAAAATGCAGTAGTGTAAATACGGATAGTGAGTTGGCCTTAAAGAGACTTCAGTATAGGTGTCAATGAAAAGATTAAGAGTCAAATTTAAAATAAGGATTATTTTACACTCTTTATGCAGACTTTAGAGGAAATTTATAATTTCAGGGCATACGTTTCTAACATTCCAGGCTCTCCTTTCAAGCATTTGACTAAAAGAGTATGGTTGTTTCCCGTAAATATTCATTGTTTGAGGGCGTTTTTTTCAATGCAATATCTCTGATTTCACGTTTATTATTCGTGTAGACGTTTGGGTAAAAATAATTGGACTCAATCCTACCTCTGTACATATTTTAGATAAGACACTACTGGGCAGCATAATTATTATGTTTTAGAGTCCAGAAAGAGGAGGGCATTAAATTGTGTTGTGTGGAAGCGCGCATTGCCATATTTTATCGCTGTAACTAATAGGATGGTTTCCTTTTCATTTTTATTGCCTAAACCGAAAGATTATTACTCCTGAATATTACGTATTTCACGCTTTTAGATTTTTAAATAACGATATCCATTTTTTGCGATTAAATGAAAAGTGAAAATTTTCAAGCGTGCGAAAAGGCGATGGCTAAGTAGGAATGCTGGGAAAAGCCCATATGACGTCATTCTGGTTCCGGCTGCCGCCGTGTGAGGCCACTTTGGTACGAAGCTATGAGCGCCGCCACGATGCAGTCTGCTAGCAGTTAGCGCTTGGCTTAAATAAGGATTATTAATACCCTATCAAACGAAGGAAACTTTCGGACCATAGGCAATTTTAATGAGTGATTATTAAGGGATGACTACTCCTATAGCATCTAGGTTCCTGTGACGTCACGTGGAGTGGCATCGCATGGGTGCCAATCTGGCCATTTTCAAATGAGGTTGAAATTGACCATTAACATTCGTCTAAACTCGGATTTCAAAAACCAAATAATTTGTATATTATGAATACACTAATGGTTGGTAACGAATCGCAATCAATGCATTTTGCTTTCCTTGATGAAGGAAACTACCCTATTAAAACCGTTCCGCTGATTTCTGGAAATTAGTAATTAAATTGTGATAAATATTCAAATTACGATGTATTTCTCGAAATAAAATAATAAAGAAATCCCTAATTGTAAGAACACCTAGGAAAAAACTTGCGGTAAAAATGTTGGGGCTGCAAAAGGCAGTATTTTGGTCGGAAGATAGAAATTGGAACGTCTCAAAGTGGCATTGCTCTCGACTTTAATTGCAGAGTTTCAAGTGAGCTGGGCGTTTGTTAAATATTGACACATATAATAAAATCCTGTCTAATAGTAACATGTCGCAAGGTAACGCAATTCTTGCTGAAAGAGCACATATTGCAAAAAATATCTTCATTCGACAATGAGCGCAATTTATTCAATTCAACCAAATCAGGATGATATTCTTTTTTGTGAATTGCGATTTTTGAAGTGATATTGGAAGAGTTTGGAAAAATGACTACTACCTGGTGAGGTGGTGAGAATCGCCGGATATATGTATATTGTCCATTTTTCAGCCTTTTATCTGAAAGAGCGATCAATGGAAAAATATATAGTTTTGTAAAAATGTTAGGACTTGTGGACATCGTGTAAAAAAATACGTGTATTAAATTGCAAAAGTAAATATTTTTAATAAATTCGGTAGCATAAAGACAGATCTATATCTCTTTAGTTAAAGGGAAGAAAACCAGTGAAACACGGAGATCAAAATATCCATTTATAAGAGTTATGTGAAAGAATAACTCGCTTCGCCTCCGTCATAATAGCCTGTACTGTTTGGCTCTAAATTACTGGAAATATAAATGTAGAATGCAAGTTTGAACCTATCGGTAGATTGCATCGCGCTTGGTCGTGAACACTAGGTGCGGATTCAGAAATGATCTCGCGTCAAATTTTAGTGTATAAACTTTGAAAAAGGTCATTTTTCCAAGTCGAAGGGATGGAGATACACTCCTCGCATGCAGGATTCAACCCTAGTTTTGATCAAAGTTGACAAAAGCTGTACTGAGCAACGGGGTAAAAGTTATCCTACAGTGGAATAAAGTGCTTGCGATTTTTCAACCTACAACGTGGTTTCTTAAGTTAAAACTATAGCTTTGGACTTCAGTGTTTTTCGAAAGGAACGTAAGAACGAGGTCATAGAATTTGGGTTTCGGGTAAGAAAGAACCGCGTCGAGTAAGCAGTGGATGATTGTTATCGGAAAAACGGATGAATAATAAGAAAGGCAAGGCCTGGTCTTGCTAAAGGAGTAGGTGCTTGAGTAAAAGGAGGTAAATTGGAATGCTGGCAGATGTCAAGTGCTTTTCCAGGCTTTTCCAATTCTCCTCTCTTTTCTGTTCGCTCTGAGAGCGATAGGATAGAGCTTTATGACATGGAATTTCAATGTTTATAACGTTTCATATTAAAATAAAAGCTGAAAAAAGTTGGCAAATTCTCTGAGGATAGGCATATTGACAAATTAAAGTAAAAACTAGATTTGGAATGTGTATCATCTAAAGTATTCTAATGTCAACAACAACTTTCTTATCCTACTGATATTAGCGATAATTAAAGTTAGGATTCCTTAAATATGAGGGAAGAAGAATATAAAAATCGAGAGTGAAAAAAAACGTTGAAAATTGCTTAAATGTTTTCCTTTTCTTGGCTGTAATAGAAGGAGGTTGAGAGTCCCATTGGTTCTCAAAGCTATCCTCCTCGATTTTTATTAGATTGGGTTACTTATTTAACTATGCACATGAATGTATTAGTTTTTTACCGTGATTAAAATTCAAACCGTTCATTTCACGGGCCAAGAAAATTTATTTTACGTTTAAAAATTATAGAATTTCCTTCAAACGCCTTATTAGGATATCCTTTAGTCTGCGTATTTCTTTGTGTTATGATGATAATGAATACACATTTTGATAGCTTATGAGATTAATTGTTGACGAATTCACCTTGAGGAAATTCATCGATAGTAATCATATAAACAGCTGTAGTAATTTTTCACACTTTTTAATTTGCTCGGCCAGTTTCAATGTTTACACATCATTATCAAGAAATGTCTGAGTGAAGAGCAGTTAGCCTGGTATACATATTGGAGGTGTAGGTTGGATAAAATTTCGAAGAGGTAAAGGGGGAGGTTGAGGTGGGGTACTCATTTGCGTGACAAAGGTCTAGTCAGGGCCATCGGGCATTGTTTGTGAGGGGGGAGGAGGGACTGTCACTTTAAGAAAAGGTGAGTTCATCGTCGGCACCAGACCAGACTCCATTAACCATTCCATTCTTCGGACCATTAACCAGAATCTCTCCATACAACTTTAAATACACTCCTATATGAAAAATTTCTACAAAATCCAGTTTTTTACTTTCGCCAATTGCCTTGCTTATGATCCTTACTGCGATTTATAACATCTGGGCATTTAAATATACGACTTATGGGAAGTGCTGGTTCATGAGTCCTTTCGGTCCAGGCATAGTGGAAGGGATAGCTTCATAGAGATTTTTCTTTCACGAGATAATGCATTGTTTTTCTTAATTTTTATGAAAACCTTTGTTTTAATGAAACGATGACACGTGTTTAATTTTAGCTAAGTAACATAAAAGGAATTTTTTTACATCGTATTGAAAACAAATTACCCACGATATACGATTATGGAGGAAGCTCAGGGGAATGTTTACGTTTAGCCGCAAGTCAATAATGCGAAGAACATTATTATTTTACAGCTCATTACAGCTCTTTTGCGCTCTACAATAATAATGTATTCTTGTTGACGTCGTGCTCATGTCACGAGTTATTTCTATAACTTATTGCTCTTCTTGGTCACCGTCATCCGGATTGGAAAGCTAATTGTCGTCAGTTAACGTTTTTCAGAACTTATGTATGTGTATCGCTATAGTGATAACTTTTTCCTCTTTCAACATATAACTTAAAGCATGATAATGATTACCATCGTATCGTCAACAAATTTTCAAGTTCTATGCTGACTCACATACATTGTATGCTTACATCGAATTCCATCTACCTCAAATATTCTGTCTATCCTGATAGTAAAACAATCCTTTTCGTTTTGATGACATATTAATTTGTTGTTCTCATTAGCTTTTATGAATAATATTTTTATCCGTACATATTATAAATATTAATTTTGAATTATATAATTTAAACATAATTTTCCACTCTTTAATAATTATCTAATCATCAAATGCTAACATCCACATGTTCTCCATGATGTTAAATGAATGCCCACAATGAATCTCTCATTATTTGAATTGTTGCAGCTCAGGTCTCTAATCTGTGGGATTGAGTTGAAGATCAGCCACCTGAGGAAATAGTTTAAAAGAAAGTGAGAAAAAACTGCTACTTTAATCAGCTTTGGCTGAAGAGGACACATTTCTCCCGCTACACTTGAACCGGATACATATAGTATTTTTAGAGCATATTACTTTTTAAAAGCTTAAGCCATCACCATGGAAATATCAGAGGAAATATTGGAGAGAATACTAAGAAATGAGCGGTACCTCAATTATACACATTTGGCACCTTTTGATAAAATATTAAGGTACAATATTTATAGTTGGAATACAGACAAATGTAGAAAATATTCTACTCTGTGGAACGTGGTATTTTTCATGACGATAGCATAAGTTGTTCACATATTATGCGATAGGAAAAAAGACCAGTCGAGCTGAAGTGATATGTCCTCGTAATGGTGAGTGATATAGTCTTTAGAATCCCAGTTTGTATTCTTTACTAATTGTAATCCGTTTTAACCTTCATGATGGTGCGTCAACCATGGGAATAGCTGGAAAAGGTATCCAATTAATTCTTCTAACATCCTGACTATTAAGGAGGTTGGTGCGGGAAATGGAGTATTTTGTAAATCCTAACTATATACTTGCTGTGGAAAATCACGGTCCGCTCAGATATAGCTATATATCTGAGCGCACTTTGATTTTTCTCTCACTTAAAACCATATCATGGATTTTGTCGATCATTTCGGGGGTAGACACTTTCACAGGGAGCCCGGAACGATGTTTATATTTTGCATCTAAGGACACGTTTAAATTCATTTACCCAATAGTAAATAGTTTCAAACACAAGAGATGATGTGACATAAACTTTATAAAGCTTAGATTTGGTTTCTTACGGCGTTATTCTTTTTGAAAACTAGTGTTTCATCACTTTTATCCTTTTTTTATAAACAAATGAAAGATATTCACTGCAATCGGCAACAATAATGAAACTGGCATGAATACAGCTGAAACTTAAACAGCTGCCTAGCCAAGAGTGTTGCTAACTGAGAAATATTAATTTTAGGTCTTAAGAGTGCAATCTCTCGGAAATTCTAAGGACTTATTAAACGAGCCTCGTATGCTCTCATAAATAGTTTCTTTGGGCACCATCTTGTAGAATGTATGCGTCATTCGCGTTACGTTATCAAATTTCATGGGAAAGCTTATGCTCCAAAGGATTGGACTTCATTGCATCATCCGGGGAAAATTCTGTCGTCTAATTTCCCGTTTAGTGAATGCCATGAATGAACTTCATGACGTTGCTGGGGCGTTCAAATTTCCTTTCGTTACGTCAGGAAAAATGTTTACCCACGCTTTCAATCTTCCCGCTCGAGTTGCTAAGTTTCTCTCATTTTTTCACGCTCAGAGCAATGTATTAATAGCGATGACTTTTTTTACTCTCGGGCGTTTTAGCAAGCCTTTACGACTTCCGAAGAAGTCCGAATGTCGCATCTTCCTCGCCTTAATTACCTGCTAAGCCAACAAAATGAATTCCTCTTTTATCTATCCATGCGGATGACGGAGATGACGTCGAGCGATGGAGATTTAGTCTCGGTTGTTGACGTACGAGGTAGACAGCTTCTGCGGCCACCAGCATCAAAAGTTTGGCCAAATTCGATCTTGTCGCATTAACTTCATCCGGGAGATATCGCTGTCAGTCGAGGATTTCGGTCGCGGACTTTGAGATTTTCATCGTGAGAGTAGAGGAGCGGATTTGTTCTGCGTCCTCTGTACGAAGAGGACGTGCGTCACTGGCCTCACTTATATGTGTAAGCTAACCGGGATTAATTCGGTGGAACCTACGACATTGATGTCAAAAAAGATGAGTACCCCTCGCTTTTGCAAAATAATATATAAATAATGATACCGACCATTATTTCAGTACATAGTGCATTTAAAGACACAGTGTCCGGCGTGATACGGCGGAAATATTTTATATTCAGCTTATTAAAACAACTTGTCTGTTTCCACACTCTTTTATTTTCACCGACCATAGTTTCAGCAACTTTGGCCTTGATAATGGCACAAGTTGCCGAAACCATGGTCGGTGAAAATAAAAGAGTGTGGAAACAGACAAGTTGTTTTAATAAGCTGAACATAGTGCGCTTATTATGGCACTACACACAGTGGTGTTATAGCAAAGGTAACAGTGCCGGAAAGCACTTTTCTATACATTTTTTACAAGTGAAAAATTAATGTGCGTGTTTTTTAAATGCAAGTTACGTCTACATACTTTCAAATAAATTTTTGTTTTGGTTACGAATGGATATATTAGAAATTTCGAGGCCCCAAAATTGATTAAAGTGTTTCGGCATGATGCGGTGGAAATCTTTGATATTCAGCCTATTAAAACAACTTGTCTTCCGGCACTGGTAATGGGTCACGCAGACACAAATGACGCAGATGATAGATGACGCAGGTTACCGGGTAAAAGTGAGCGGCGTTATGGCATTGGCACTGAAACAGTGATCGATTGAGTGTTTTAAATATGTGAGTGGAACTGTTACCGATGTTTTTACTATCCGGTATAGGCTAGCTATACTGCTTTTTCATATTCAATGGAAAATATGAGCCTTTTTTATTTAATCCTTCTTTACCTTTCCGTCCGCTTTTTTCCCCAACCCAAGTTACTTATCTCCTTTACCTGATATTTATGCTCATGATTTGACTAGAAGGGTGAGCTACCACGCCGCTGACACCGAAACGTTGGTGCACCCGGCATTACTGACACCAAGTCTGCTGAAAGTAAGATCGTGAATCACGAAAAACATACTCAGTCCTAGGAAATATTCAATATTAAGTAGTAAGTGATCGATTCGTGCCGTAAAGACCATCAGCGGCGCGCGCCACTTACGACAAAATGCGCCTGGGTGCCACAACTTTCGAGTTTTTACCAAGGAATATAGAATACACGTACAAGCAGAGCTGGGAAAAATAAAGGTCGTGGAGTATTTAAAATACACAATACCGCTCCTAACTTATTTGAAATGCAAAACACAAAATACTTTTGGGATGGGTATTTGGAAAACAAACTACAAATAATGTAAAAAATATCTCTCAAAAAACAAAATATAATTGAATGGAAAATATGAGATCTTAATGAAATATAACCTACCGTTATGAATAGTTACATACACGAAGAAAACAATTCTAACGAAAACGGAGTAAGTAATCTCTGAAGCATAATACTACAGAAGTATTATCAGAGCTACTTCAAAAGTATTTTACAAATGTATTTTTTATTTTAGAATGGGAAAATACCATAAATCGGTATTTGAAATACAAGGTACACTCAATTCGTGTATTTAACATACCAAATACAAATTAAAAATGCATTTAAAATGCGTATTTTAAAATACTTGTATTCAAAATTATGCCCTGTCTATAAGAGAATGAAAAAGATAGAAAATGTAGGTATATGTAATACAAGGATATTTTGTACTCATAATTTTTACTGCCGCATGTATTTGGAGGAGGATCAGAGATCATTTGAACGGTTGAAGAAGCGAAGGGAACGACGGATTGGAGAAACTCATTCATTGCAGTCTGTTCCTTACGAATGTCGCAGAAGCGGCAGCGTCGAAGTGCCTTTTTATACGAACGGATATCTATACGCAAAAGCTTATGGCATATCACTTAGGTCATATCGGGATTCCGCCTAAGGAGTCCTTTTTTTTCTATTCCATTTTCCTCTTGACCCTTCTATACCGTCTGCTCCCAAAAATTGCTAGAGAAACTCTACGGTATAGCATTTTTGTTTGTCTTAAAAAGTAGATAAATACATATACTAATTTATTGCTGAAGTATTTTTTTGTTTTCACAGAGAAAAAGGAGCATCATTTATGTTAATTTTCCATATTGACACTTGCCTCTAGAGTGAGACATTTTTGAAGCTTAAATTATTTATATTCAGTATAAATGTTGCTTCTTGAAACGCTGACCTAATTTGCTCTAATAAGGGCAAGTTATATTTTTATATTACTCGCTATTGCATTTATCTTCAGATAAGTGCATCGTTATGCAACATTTTTATCAATATGATAATTTTTATTGTTAATTCATGACTTATTGTCTGATTTTGTCTGATGTTCTCTTTTGTAATTCATCTGATAGTCTCCACTAAATTTGCATTAGAAACTTTTAGTCAAAAATGCATGAAATAGCATTTAGCATAAAATTAAAGAATAAAACTGACTGATGTAATTATTCCAATGATTGATGCTTTATAATGAAATAATATTTATTTTGCGTTTTTTTTTAAACCAAATTTGCCTTTTCGGAGGAAAAATAGGCAATAATCAATGATTAATTCTCGTATTTTTCATAAGATAATATAGTTGTGTACCGGCGTGACGATAGGAGCTTAACTATTACCCATATATTGGAACCTAGAAGATTTCATCAGTTCTATTCGATGAGAAAACAAACAAATATTCCGAAATAGATATTTGTTCCCGTCGTGATTTTCTGCGTCATTTCTGAACACACCCTACTTTGTGTTTGAATTGGGATTCTAATTTTATTTCATTCCGTATCCCACGCGGTGCTATCTAATGTAATCTAATCAGGATAATGATATGAATGATCGCGGATCTTGAATCCCATACTTGCACTGGATAAACACACATGACGTTTTGTTCCGTGGAGTCAAGGGGTGGGGGAAGGAGGTGGGGTGAGATATCGGGAAGGCGGATGTAATAATTGGATTGGGAAATAATACGTTTCGCTATCTCTGTGCTGAATTTAGTGTGTACACAACAAAACTGATTCGCGGTTATTGAATGTACCTGCACATTTGGTATTCTTAATCCCGCAGGTACTATTGGGCGGCTCAACTGTGGCTATTGTGGGAAGCTTCGTGAAGAAAAATAATAAAAGTTGTGAGCCATTTCTAATTTCTGCGTAAATAATCTTTAAAAAATTCTAGCGTGTTTTAATTCTCCCCAGAAATATCAAGGTGTGGATCAGCTACTTTTAGGCATGCAAAATACTTTCTTAATGACTTCTCTTCCAAGACCACTTCATAAATTTGATAGGAAATTAGTGTCGCGATCAATACTTTCTTGAAATTGAAATATTAGCGTGCACCCCATGAAACTAAATAATTTACCGAAGCTGGTAGTACTTTTTGGTGGGTCTGTTTACTGTACCATTATCAGGACTAATATGATTTTGCACGCTTTCATCACTGTTTTGCTAGCTTTTCTGATATCATAGGTTCTATCTACGTTAATGAATTATAAAAAAGTAGAAGAGGTGATGTCATATTTATTTACTAGGTGTTGGCATAAAAACTGTGGAATGTATGAAAGTATCTTCCTCCTCTAACCAAGATGCAATGATAAGTCGAATTATAGAAATTATGAAAATTACAGAAGTAGATATATTAGACGACCTCTGGTAAAACCGAGTTGTTTATCAGCTTTTAAGTTAAAAAGCCTTACGACAATTCAGTCACTTATTGCCATGTTACTCTACTAAGTAACCAGAATTCTGGTTTAGAATACGATCGCATATGGGCGCCTTATTACAAAATTGGAAAGTCGTCACAAAAGTTAGCGGATGAGAAGACCAATTAGCCGAACGGTGGTTGGTAACGTATGACGTTGAAGATTGATGGATCAAAGCCATTGATCTGAGCGCGTCATACAATTGAAGCGTTCGAAGCACCTTAAAATTTAAGTCAACGCACACTGCAGTTCGCTCACGATAAGCCGAAACTGACGACAAATATGATTGTTGCTTGGTTGTGCGAATCAAAAGATTTCTCAGTGAACCTGAAAAGTGAGATAAGGTCAGTATACGTCATTTTCCATACCTCTCGATGACTCCATTAAACCAGGTTATGACTCGAAAAGGTCAACTGCTGGACCTATAAATATTCGAACCGTGATTTACGATGGAAAGATTGCTGCAGAACCTTCACGATGCAGCCGTCAGCCTACTGGCTTGCTTCCATCCACATGCTCATCCTGTTATCCTGGGCACATCCTAGATCGCCAGAAGCAAGCTCTGTAGTCGTCGAACGCTACCCACGGCTTCTTAGGGCCTTCAGACCTCAGGATAGTTTTCTCACGGAGCAGCTGAGGAATCTGGAGTATAACCCAGGTTACTCCCAGAGGGCCGGTCTCGCCAAGAGGCGTAACGAGGAGCTGACCACTGTGTTTACGTGCCCTAGTCCAGTAGAGTATCCACTGAGTGTTCACCAGGGTAACATGTTTCACATTAGGGACATCCTGGTGCTGTGTCCTTTCAAAGTTCAGCGGGACTGCGACTCCGATAGGATACCCAAGGTCATCAGGAACGTTCGCTGTCTGACAAAAGGTTGCAAGTGCCACTTAAAGGGAGACTACAACTGTGCTGAACTTTCCTCTATAGTAGAAGTGGAATATATAAATTCTGGAAACAAAAGGCTAGAGAATGTTACGGTTTCGGACGCTTGCGTTTGTGTGGCTCAAAAGACAATGCACATATATAATAAGCCCCAAATTTATTGATTAATGTGAGTCCCAATGGAAATATTCCAACGCAGTGAAATGAAATGGGAGAAATGTAATATCGTGTCCTTCAATTTACCCATCTTCTCTGCGAGTTCGTTGAAAAAAATCTCTTTTATTTTGAATGTATGAATTCTATCTGTCAATATGTTGCATTGTTTTCAGCTTGGTTTAAGCCCTAATATTTAGAATTATAATCAAAAGGATAAAAGTGAAGCATGTGTTGAAAAAATATCTATGCCTTTGTAATTTGTAAACTTGGCATAATCTTTTTCATGTAATGGAATATCATTTTATGTGGACGAATTTTACGAGATATAAATAAATGGAAAGATATTTATAATGTTTGTGGCTCTAATGAATTTATTGGCGCCTTATTCTTGTAGGCTTATGATTAATGCCTATCTTTTGCATTTACGAGGGCGGTTTTTTTCAATCCCCGCTTGCTCATCAAAAATACCATACAAGCGACAGGCGGGTACGGCGCAAGGTAGGACAATTGTGCATTCCCCACACCTCTCGCTCAAGGCATTTCTAACCGTAATTTGTTAGTTTAAGGTTAGTAGAAATCTCATTAACTACACTGCCTCAAATGATTCTCCCGCCAAGTGTTCACTGCGGAGTGACAGCCAGAAAACTTGCCGAATGGCTTCAGCATTGACATGTCTTGTCCTTTATGCCGCTAAAAGAGCATTTTCTTTAATTCACCGTGGCTAGAGTGTGAAACATTACGTCCATTTCCATCCAAAAGTAAAGAAGAGACATGCTGACTTCTGGAAGTGTTCTGATCCGTGACAACGCCCGTCATCTTAGCGCTTATGCAGCCCAACTACTCCTTGAGCAATTTCAATGGGACATTTTCGATCACCCGCTGTGCAATTCCGACCTAGGGCCGAGGACATTCATCTTTACGCTGGATTGAAGATGTGGCTAGGAGGGAAGCAATTTCGGTTTGTGGTAGTTTCGTGGGGCCAAGAAATAGTCAGGTATAGTGGAGCGAAGCAACACTCGAGAGAAACCCTTTTCTGAACCTTTTCTCGAGCTCCCAGAGATAAGCCGGGTCTTCGGGAGACGGTCGTCACAGCATGAGGTTACCCTTGCCGATATGACCAGTAGTAGTACATTTTTTACTTTACTAATGCCAATACTTAGAGGTAAACAAATACACTTCTCATACTCATTGCCGTTGAGCGATTAAATGCGTCTTTTGATCGAGGTTCTACGATGAGAAATGAGGATTTTACGAAAAGTGATCAAATTTACGCCGATTGCCTCCACTGAATTGGCAACGCCTAAATTTTGTGAGTGGAGGGGGGAACGCAAAAAGCTCCTTTCTATCCCCCACTCGAATTTTTAGCTTGTCCACGTGTTTCAGGAATTCTGGTGACAGAGCAAAGGCAAAGGAAAGGCAAAATTCATTGGAAGTCATAGGCGGCAACAAGCAATGATGAAGGTAAAGTAAAGCTTGTCCACATGCACGATCAATTCGTCAAACGCGGAGGCCATTTTGTCGAAAGGGCACCACGAGTGTGCTCAATATTTATCAATGAAATAATTTTTAATCAATCAGTTCGTCTTCTGTTCATGACCCATCGGAGGTTGAAAAAAATGGCCATCGTATTTTGTTGAATTAATAGCTTATAGAAGTTGTCATATTGATTTTGAAATTGTTATTGGATCGATTGATTTTTTTCGTGCAATAAGTGATTCTTTAGATATTTTCAAGGTGTATTTTTTTATATTTACGTTAATTGGTTGCTAATATAATTTCGCATCATTAGTAACTCCATTGATTTCATCTTCTGAATAATTAACTAGTCATGGTGAGCAGTCAGCATCCTGGTGCTGAAATTTTATCCTCTCAGATGATTCTGGGTAATGTTCATTAGCTAGATTATTTCTAGTGATGCAAGCTCTCAAATACAACCACGGAAGTGTGAAAATATCCGTTTCACTGAAGGTGAATATGCATTCATACTTTTTGAGAGATTTAGTGAGCAGGCAATTCTTAGAATCCATCTCACATTTTCCAGAAATTGATTAGCCCTCTTTAAACTTAAAGAAATTTTTTTGCGGTATTTCCTTAGTCATTGCTTCGCGGAAATTCAGATTTACATAATACGCAACTCGACGACCTAAAACTTTGGAGAATGCGGAGACCCTTGATTCGAAACCGAGATCTCAAATTCTTCAGAAATTAATCAGCCGTCTTTAAAATTAAAGAAAATGTTCTACGGTGTTTCCTTAGCCATTGCCTCGCGGTTAATTTAGATTTACATACCACAGAATTCAATGACCAAAAAGTTGGAGAATACGGAGAACCTTGGTTCGAAACTGAGGCAGGAAGTACGGTTTTTCTAATCGGAATTTTAATGCAATACCTATGATATCGTAAAGATGAATTGTTGGGTTGTCCATGCGTGTAGCAATCTTATTGTTAGTTTTAAATGCGGCGTCGAACACTGCCGTCCGGCTTCAAATATCCAGTTTTATCAGGTTATAGTTTGATATAAGATACCAAAAATTTTTTCGGGGATTCCTTGTCTTTTTATCTCCATAACTCGCTGGGGGACACTGGAGGATTAATTTTATGTGGACGAATTTTACGAGATATAAATAAATGAAAAGATATGTGCCCTTATAATGTGGAGGATCAGATTAATGTACGAGAATTTTTGTGAGAGGAATTTTCATAAAATTTCTTTCTTTTTTCTTCTCGTATGATATATTCTAAATCTAAGGTGAGGTAAAAGCTACATAGAAGTTAGAACCTAAATATTACCTATCCTATCCCTAAATAGAACCTATATAATATCCTATACCTAAATAGAACCTAAATAAATTAAAGACGGCGGATGTTTGGAGAAGAAAATGTTTTTCTCCAGAGTGAACAAAGAAATAATTAACGGATATATTCATTTTTCCCATCCGTAAAAAATGTGTACCATCCATACCTTTCTTTCCAGGATGGTTAATTTTTTACCATCTGTCTCGTTCTCGATTTAGATGAATATCATTTCGCATATCGGGACACATCCTTAGAGTTTAAAAGGGATTTACTTGTAGGTTTGGAAACTCTAAATTTATGGGATTAGGTGCATGCAAATCGTGAAAGTATTCGATCGTGAAATTAGGTGTAAGAGTGCTCAAAAATCAATAATGGGGCTTTGCAAGGTAATATTAGGAAACGTCAAACCACTTCTATTTATCTTTATATAAGCATTCTGATTTTATTTTTTTCATTAAAGTACTTACCAAATTGGAGGAAAAATTTTAAATATACTACTTCAGCATGTCTGCGAAGAATTTAAATATATTAGTTCCCACTAATGATAAACAAAAGGGAAATCAGAAAACAACTACATAACAATTCCCATGCGATGAAGTACATTTGAAAAACAAAGGGAAGTACTTCCACTAGTAAAATCGAAATTTATGGACCTATAAAGGGGTTTAGGTTTTGTGTAAAATGCGAGTTAAATCTAAAAACTAGTAATACATTGTGGGAAACAGAATATTATGCCATCTTCATTACCCTTTATAGTTACCCATGCTTTGGCTTGCGGGGTAGTGTCTAAAGTTTCAACAAATGGAACATGAAAAATGAAAATGTGACTATTGAAATAAATTGTAAATGATAAGGATTGCCTAATTTAAGATTTTGCCTCATAAACACATTGAAAATGAAATGATTGAAGAATAGAAAGACTAGGATTATGGATCTGGATTTGTTCTGCTGTGGTATATGTATGGTCATGTAAATAATTATAATACAGTTAGTGAAATTAGGATCAGTTTTAGCGCGAAAATTATTAGTCTGAACTTTCGGAAAAGAGTGCTAAGTAGAGAGTTGGAATAGGAAGGTCGAAATTTACATAAGATGAAGGCAACGACGAAAATTTGAAACTTGGTAGTAAGAAATGGAAATACAGGTATATTAATTTAGTTAGTAGGTTTTAGACAATCTCTGGTAAAGCACAAGGTTCCATTTCGTGATGAATAAAAAATTTGGGGTGGGAGAACTTAAAAAATTACTTTCCCGTCATCGTTTTCATTGCCGAATTCCTGTTTCTGCCTCACTTCCTTTAACAGCTCATATCTCGACTACTCATACTAATTGTTCAAGGAGTGACTTGTGCGTCAGCTTCTAATTGCATAAATAATTCGCGGCAAGAGAAAAGACTTCAACTGAAAATACTACGTACTCCGCAGTATAGGATCGTGACCGACCGCTGCAATCATTTCATCGTATTGGATTGGCCTTATTCGAAGGGTTTTCGGCCACCAATTCTCCTTGGCTGACGGCAAATGATTCTTGCATAGTTCTCGTCTTCTTCCTCTCCCAGTTACCGGTGAAAGTGGAGGCGGCTATGATCCAAGAAGTGGAGATACCATGCAACACGGCTTTACTTTTAGTGCAAGAGAATCGCCTGTGAATGGCACTCATTTCTTTCGGTACACGAGGTGTGTAAGGAAAATAAAGGGAATTTCAGTTTTTTTTTAATTAAAATTATTTATTCGTTTTCATTATTTTGTTTCCGCCTTCAAAATAGTTCCCATTAGTTATCATGTACCTGTTCCTGTGCTTCTACCAATCTTCGAAGCATTTCTCAAAATCAATCTTTGGAATAGCCTTTAGCTCTATGAGCGATTTCTTTCGATGTCACATATGCTTGTAAAACGACGCACAGTGGGCTGAAATCGAAAAAAGCTGGACAAAACCTCGAAAATGGTTTTTTTGAGTATGGAAGTTGAAACTTCGCACAGTTGTTGACAACACATTAGTGCATTTTTTGACGCAAAATATTTTTCATCGGCTAATTTTTTATATAAAATACATAGCCTCAAAGTTGAACAAATTTGGCGCAAATTGCCCGCTTTGAATTTTTTTCGAAATTCAGCATGTTTAAACTAATGCCACACCTTTAGTGGTAATTCAATAGAAACAAAAATTTATAAATTTGTTAAACGGTTTGTTATCATCGATTACCATCAACTTTCACGACTTAGTTGTTGTATTTGTGACCAATACGATACAAAATGGCGGACCCTGTTTTTCGTCGAATTTTTGTGTTTATGTAGGATTTTAAAAAAAGGATCACCGAGTTACCTCGAGATATTTACACCACATATACAACAAAGTATATAGATTATGATAATCGGAAGTACAGCTGCGACCACCTGCGACGCCGAAATTAAGATCGATTTTTCGAACGTGCGGCACCGCCCGGAGCTGGCTGCTGGCCACGGGAATTGCCGTACTCGACGGATGTTGGATAGTGAATCATTATAAGCAAATTTATTGTATAAAAGCTATGATATATTATTACTACATTTATTTTCCTTTTGTTGTAACCCGATTTCTTTACTGTCTTGTAATATTTATCGTCGATGCAGTACAAAATGGCGGACGCTAATTTCAGTAACATTTTTGCCCGTGTGTGGCTGTATAAAAAGGAGGACACCGAGTTGCTCTCAGATATTTACATCGTAATTGCATCAAGCCTTTTAGAGTCTTCATCCACGGAAATAATCTGCGACCGTTGGCAACAAACTAAATAAAATCGATGTTTTTACCATGACGCGCAGTCCGCGGCTGCTCCTTGGGCTCATGGATTGTCGTGACGCAGCGTACATTATAAAGCGCTATGAATGCAAAGCCTTTGCTGAGAATGTATTTAATGTTTTTATTAACTCAATAGGCTTTTAGGCTTCTTTCTCAGTCCTTCCGTTTTTGATAAAAGGTTATCAATGAATATTTAAATGAACCCTATGTACATGTAATAGCATTACTCCGAGTCGGTTGATGAACTGTCGCTATCACTTCGAGGCTGCAGGATTTCTGGGTCATCGTCATTTAGTAACAGTAAATTCCTCACTTCTATCGGCATTCTTCGGGATTTCTTTGTAATTAGGGGTGCGGCTTTGGATATTACTGAATCTGAGGTCAGGAGGATCCGACGAAATGAATCATCGTTGGTAGATATATTCTAGAGTGCTTCCTACTAAAGCTTTCTCGATATTTTCTGCTATCTTTATTGCGTGCTTCAATTGCTTCTTCACATAATTGCCCTAGAGGAAGAATCATCTCTGAAGCTATACCTGCTCCGTGTATTAGGACCTTATGAACAGTTTGGGGCACCATAGAACTCATATACAAATATTCCTCCGACCTAGGCTCTTGTTGCCAAACTTGCTTATACTGCGAATGCCCATAACTTCCGTCGAAACAATATTTACAAATCAGAGTGCACTTCAATTCACTTCTGGCATCAGGAACAGTTGCCACGCGAGCTAGAATCCGTGAGGCAGTGTGCGAGAGGAGAGTTTGTTGATTGACTTCGCACGATATTTCTATAATCTCTATGCCATCCGGGTACGCAGTATTTTTAGCAAACCTCACTATTTCATAGTTCAGGTATAATTTATGACCATGGCTTTCAGCTATTTTCCGAAGACACTTGTAGTGGTTTTTTGTTATGTGCATCGATATGATAACAGAAAGAGTCTCGTCTTCTGACACCATGGAGGAACCTGAGTTGGGTGTCTTCCATTTAGCTAGGACTCTCCTTGCTCTGCTTGGAATGATCGTTGTAATGTCCTTCACTAATTTGGAGGCCGCCTCATCTCCTTCCTCTCTTAATGTCATCGATGCTGCGAATGATAAAGTTGCCGCCGAGTGAGAAGATCTAAGACTTTCAATCTTCCTCCTCTTAGTTCTTTCGCTAACTTAGTCATTTTTTTCCGGGCGTCCACCAGATTATAATGGGATCAAAGTGAGTAAAAAATCGCCCTTAAATCCATTGATTTAATGCAACAACTCAGGTCACTTATTAATCGCATATACTTACCCGAAGAATTAGAAGCTCTGGTCAATTCTAGAACGTTTTCTGGTACATATATAGGTGCTTTCATCCTCTTATTATTTATCCTCAAAAATCTTTCATTGTTTCTACTGCAGGCTTCCCGTTTCCTTTGGTAGCGAATCAAAAAATATCGTGTAAGAAAGTCACTAAGGCCCTTCGTAATTACCTTGCGCGTGAAATTTTTTCGTCAGATATTAGGTACATTGAAAATTCATATCTCTATGCAAAGGATTTACATCCGGATTTGACAACCTTTTTATGAAGCAATAGACGAATTACCTCGATACCAGACATTTTTTAAATGCTCCAAATTTGTTGTTCAATTCAACACTGGTTCTATTTAAGGCGAACGAGTTTCCAATAACAAGTAACATACATGAAAATTAAAGAAAGGGTCAATTCTAGAGGCGTTAATGGTAAATAAAAAAAGGGAAATTGCTTATAGCACGAGGCAAATATAAAGAGCTACAAATGAAAATCACTTACCAGTTTGGATGATAGATGCCTGGTGAATGAGTGATTGACACCGCCAATGCAGTTAAAGCAGAAAACCGATGAGATTCCGCGGAGTTCTCAATATCTAAAGCGCGTGTATCCAAGTGCATCCAAAATCACCACAGCAAAACTAACCTCTTTCACTGTATATTCAAAACTAAATTCTTTCTGGAAACGGAATTACCGAAAAAAGGTAAAAGGGACCGCACACGAGCAACGTGGGGTCATAAAAAGACCCTTTTCGCGACTACCGCATGGGGTGGACGGGCAAATACCAACCAGCTGCAGGCTGGTCGCCTGGTTGTAAAATCTATTTCGTCTTTGAGGTTAGAAGCAGGCTAACAGAGCCGTTTAACCCATCCAAGGGGTAAAATGCACGAGCGGAATTGTCAGAGTTTTAAGTCAGCTAGTTTGCATTCGGGAATTTGCTAAATAGTCACTAGTCAATAAAAATGGATAGAGGAATGAATCCATTTACCTAAAGTGACAACAAACCAACTTGAAATGAAATGGTAATAATTATGTTGGAATAAAACATACCCACATCAAAGAATTCATAGCGCTTTATGATGTACGCTGCGTCACGACAATACATGAGCCCAAGGAGCAGCCGCGGACTGCGCGTCACGGTAAAAACATCGATTTTATTTAGTTTGTTGCCAACGGTCGCAGATTATTTCCGTGGATGAAGACTCTAAAAGGCTTGATGCAATTACGATGTAAATATCTGAGAGCAACTCGGTGTCCTCCTTTTTATACAGCCACACACGGGCAAAAATGTTACTGAAATTAGCGTCCGCCATTTTGTACTGCATCGACGATAAATATTACAAGACAGTAAAGAAATCGGGTTACAACAAAAGGAAAATAAATGTAGTAATAATATATCATAGCTTTTATACAATAAATTTGCTTATAATGATTCACTATCCAACATCCGTCGAGTACGGCAATTCCCGTGGCCAGCAGCCAGCTCCGGGCGGTGCCGCACGTTCGAAAAATCGATCTTAATTTCGGCGTCGCAGGTGGTCGCAGCTGTACTTCCGATTATCATAATCTATATACTTTGTTGTATATGTGGTGTAAATATCTCGAGGTAACTCGGTGATCCTTTTTTTAAAATCCTACATAAACACAAAAATTCGACGAAAAACAGGGTCCGCCATTTTGTATCGTATTGGTCACAAATACAACAACTAAGTCGTGAAAGTTGATGGTAATCGATGATAACAAACCGTTTAACAAATTTATAAATTTTTGTTTCTATTGAATTACCACTAAAGGTGTGGC
Source organism: Ischnura elegans (assembly GCF_921293095.1). Taxonomy (NCBI): domain Eukaryota; kingdom Metazoa; phylum Arthropoda; class Insecta; order Odonata; family Coenagrionidae; genus Ischnura; species Ischnura elegans. The sequence continues at coordinate 97,957,324 of NC_060253.1, forward strand.
ATTAGTTTAAACATGCTGAATTTCGAAAAAAATTCAAAGCGGGCAATTTGCGCCAAATTTGTTCAACTTTGAGGCTATGTATTTTATATAAAAAATTAGCCGATGAAAAATATTTTGCGTCAAAAAATGCACTAATGTGTTGTCAACAACTGTGCGAAGTTTCAACTTCCATACTCAAAAAAACCATTTTCGAGGTTTTGTCCAGCTTTTTTCGATTTCAGCCCACTGTGCGACGGTCCATTAAGGTTCTCTTTATATTTGGCAAGAGGAAATGTCACTCAAAGCCATGTCTGGCGAATATGAAGGCTAGGGCATCGTTACACCATTGTTTTTGGCCAAACACTGAAGCAATGAAGTGAGAGCATAAAAACGCCGAGCTAATAAAAACACATCTAAACTTAGCGGCTACAACAGACATAGTAAACAATGAATACAGCTGAAAATAAAACATATTTCAGGGACACGTAAACCGACATAATAAAAAAAATTGGCTCTTGGAATCTCCAAACTCGCGAGAATTTTTTAAATTTAGTTGCCGTTATTTTCTGAACTCACCTCGTAATTTCCTGTGATGTCAAGCAAATGCTTTCACCGGCTATGCGGTAAAATACATATTAGAAACGGTTTAAATCTTCGGATTATAACGCTATCGAAAACATAATTCTGCGACGCCCTAATCTGACACGCTTGTATTTCTCGAAATCAGTAATAATAATTTTTCTGCAAAAGATTCGTGAGTGAAACTTCGTACAGGTATTGTTAAATGTGTATGTAAAAATTGTTTATTAGCTTTGATAGCAATAAAGTGAATTATGGCTTACCAAAGTCGGTGTATTCCTTGAAAACCCTCAAAAAAGATTTAAATATTCGTTAATACGGAGATAAATACTACGAAAATGCCATATCAAAATTCAAGTTGAGTCTTAAACAATGAAATTAGCAGGAAAAATTTGTTTTAATTAGTGCTCTCTGTCAGTTTCAGTTCTATTTAAATCCGTATTGTGGATCACGTCTACGTATAGTTTATACGCCATTCGTAAAAATTATAAATACCTCTATACGAACCCCTTCTCTTGACTAAAAACTGTTCCTCAAGAGGGAAACTTTGTTTCGAAAATAAAAATGACCATGTCGATTAAAAAGTTATGACACCCGTATCACGGTGGGTGGAGTGGGAGAGGTGTTAAACTGGCCTAATTACAGTTTGAAAGGGATGGGGAAGCCCTGAGAAGGCAGGTAAGTCGGAGAAATTTCCTTTACCGCGACGTGCCGTGCCCCTCGGCGGACGCCCACGACTTCTCCAGCTCTTCCGTAGCGCGTCTGGTAGTTCCCCTCACCTGGGGGAAGAGGATGAACACAAAAGCGTTTTATGATCTCCGCGCGGCCTTCCAATCAGAGCCCACCGCTGAGGTGTCCGCGGCTATGGAAGGGAGGGAATCCCTGCCCATCGCATCAGCTTCCCAAACGAGAGGAAAAGTGATAATATATTTGGGATGTGTGTATCGGAAGAAATTGCGATCGGCACGTGATACGGACGCATATAAGAGTGAGGGACACCTCAGGCTTTAACTGCAGACGGCACAGTCGAATCTAAACCCAGGAGCTCCGCAGAGCAACCGGAATTCATCCTCTCTGATGACCATCACTGTATCGCGTGGTGTTTTCGCTGAGATGTCGAACCAACGAAGCTGTTGCCTCGTGTCTCTCCCGGTCGCTGTCCTGATCCTGAGCGAGTTGCTGAGGTTGTCCATGGTGGACTCTGCCGGTCACCCCGGACGTCTTCAGCACCGGAGGATTGGCGGCTCCGAGGAACAGTCATCGGAAGGCTTTGACTGGGATGAGGCGGAACTAAGCGAGATTGATCTCAACCGGGGTCGCCACCCTGGAGTGCTGCATCAACGTAGGGTTCCGGAAGTGGATAGAGCCAACCACGTCAGTCCCGGAGGTTCAAGTCCCCGAGAGTTTCCCTTGAAGCCGTTGCCGGCCAAGCGGCGAAATTATTTCATGGAGCAGGGACATATGGGCTCCTGTCTGGCAGAGTACAAGTATGGGATCAAGGACAAAATCATTCCAATATGCTCCCAACGAGTCGACGAAGAAGACGTGGACCTGGAAAGGATTCCTTCGGTCATCAGACATGTCCGATGCAACCATGGAGGCTGCGCTTGCACTAGACTGGGCGATTATCGGTGCTTGGAATTGACGACTGAGATGGAGGTGAACTACAAGCCGGCCTCTGGGAGAATCTTCATTCCTTACAACGTGACGGTTTCGTATGCGTGCGCGTGTGTGATGATCGAATCTATGACGATTTACAGTAAACTTCCTTTAACTGTATGAGGGAATTCTAGTTGAAATAATTATTTATTGACTTGCGTGAATGATAGAAGTAATTTGAGTGAACTGTTTCACTTTGTTCACAAAAAAATATTCTTGGCATATCTCTCAGTGTAAAATGAATGTTGTTCATATTTATCGGTTCTTTCTTTTTTAATAATTTACATTTTATGCTGCTTGGTGGAGTCCCGGAAAACATTGTCCAATATGGTATTTAATGTTTATTGTTATTTTGATGCATTTAGTTATAACGAAGGTTAATCATATCTTCAGTTAGTGCGAGCAATCGTAGGCAAAGAATGTTCTGTGATTATTATTTTCGGTATTTTGTTTCTCCATACTTCTTGATTCAGCCTGAACTATATGTATTTCATCGTAATAATGATGAATGACTGCCGCATTTGTTACTTTCATCATATCACTACTGTCAAAGGAAGTGGAGGGTAAACTAAATACTTGAATTTTGTTAATTAGATCTTTATGTCAAGCTTAATTTATTGCAAATTTAACTTATATATGATAATCAGTAAATGTTCCAATTTATATATATTTTGTAATGATTTTCTTTTGCTATTATTTTCAGCTTTATGTTATTTATTGACGTATGTATCATGGAGTTGTTGACTTTTTTTAGAATGGAATTTTCCATCTGTAAAAATTATTTTTTAGCCTATTTTGCATGTGATTATACTTCTTTATTTATTTTTAAAGATGTTCTGATTGAAAACTTCTAGTCTTTTGTAATAAAACTATTATTTATAAAAAGTTTTTACTCTTTTTATGGCATTTTGGTGCATCTTGTTTTCTCTCCTAACCTTTAGTTATTGTTTAGAAATAACATATGTACATCAGGTTACAACCACTGCATATTTTTTTTGATATATCGTTCGTATTTTTTGTGTTTGAGCAGTAACTACCGGTATTTGAACTGTAATATAGTTTCTACGTTGCCGGTATTTCCATCAGCTTCATAAAATTGTACTGTTTTCATTCAGTATTGATTATCTATCAACTGTAACTTTTTCAACGAAATGGGTGTAAGTGGATTGACGTTGAAACTAACATAATTTAAGACCGATGACTTTATGTAGAAGGGAGCAAAACTAATGTATGAGAAACCACGTCATCATAAGTCTCCTGAAATCTGGTAAAACATATTGTGAATAGGACATTAAATTAATATATACGTATAGAAGATATCATTATAATTTGGATTTTTTTACTGCAACCAGTTTTAAAATTTGCGTTTCTAAAACGTACCTGCCTGTAACATTATATATTACTTACATAATGTTGATCTGTCACAAACCTCAGAATGTAACAAAACAGTGAGTAAAAAAATAAAAATTTTGGACATTAGACCAAGTATTCAATAATGAATGTGAACTTGAAACATTTTTCTGACTACTCGAAAATAAATGAAATTAAAGGATAAATTGTCATTTGTAATTTTACGAGTTCTATGTCTATATTTTTGGGATAGACTATTACCTATAATCAATAAATACTACCTTTAATGGCTAATAAAATATCCACATATTAGTTTTACGATGAGGGCATTCTAAGAAAAGGTAGTATAAACATGTTAACTTTTCTTTGGCTGCAATCGAATGATTGGTTCGCCATACCATACTCACTATACCTCATTTTCTGTCCCATGTATTTCAGCCCATAGTAGTACCAAATTATGTCCTGATAGGTAAAGGTTTTTATCGCTTCTATTGCGGGTTGCGGTTTCAAAATTAAATTTCATGATTTATGTTAGCCATAGATTTTGATAATCGTTCATTGTGTGATAGAAACATTCCATATTTTATTGCAATGATCCCGTGGTAAATACACGGTTGAACTTATATACATATATTCCATATCTCTCTCGTGCAATCGTCGTCCCCTTGACTAATAAGAATTTATAATGATAATATTTCCTGTCTATAAAGTAAGTTATCGATGGAATGAATAATTATAATTCCTCATTTATCAATTATAATTACAATTCCTCATTGCACTGTCAAAGTACTCATATTTCCTTATCTCAAGATTATTCCTTATAATTATTTGGATTTGAAATGGGCTGCGTCTTTCTTCTATTCTCCTTTGATTTTCCTAATTTGTGACTTCCTCTACCCATATCGTCGGTGAAACAAAGGTGTTTTGGTGTGTGTTAATTGATGTTAAATGTTTTTAATAATTTGTTAAAAAGTTACAATACTTACGACGGAATTTTTAAGGCTCAGAAAACTGGAAATCATCTTTATAAGATGAATATTCTTTCGCTTTCGTTTCTAGATATCTAAGACTCCGATTACTATTTAACAACGTACAGTACTTAAAACCATTTTTAAATGGCTATTATTTCTTCTTTTCTCTCCTCCCAAGTGTCCTCATGTAGATCCGAATGCTCCTCGTAAGCTTTCTACATTTTCATTACCCATATAATGACAATGACATCAGCTCACAGAATGACATAGCTTTGATGGGCAATCTCAAGATAAAAAATATTGAAAACATAAAAATTGGGGCTGGGAAGAAAAGCAATAAAATGGCTAAGCAAGAGATTAACTTAAACGATTGCCGATGGATACAGACAGGGGTGCCGACTTACTAAAAGTATTGGGGGGGGCCTAAGCCGGGGATCTTGCCCCGGGAAATTTTATAAGAAGTGAGTTTTGAGTTTTTTAAGCATTTTAGAAGAGAGCATTTTAGAGTCATATGATCAAAATTAGAACCCTGATTACTCGAATCTCGATATCTTGACACTCCGGGGAAAATCGACAAGCCTGACACATTTTTTCCTCACACCCATAACGAATTTTTGAGGGGGCTCGGACCCCCTCAGGCCCTACGGAGTCGGCGCCCCTGGATACCGAGAATTGAATAATGTGAATAAATTAGCTTTGCCCGTTACTGTAAAACAGCTTTTAATGCAACAGAAGAAGGAATATCAAAGATCGTTACGTATTCGTAATATATCAAGTGAAAAAACGATTTTTTGGAAGGAAAGGGCAACCCGGGATAATGATAGAGAGATATATGAATGTATTTTTTTACTTCTTTTATCGTAGTTAAAGGATGAAAGATAGCAATGCGTAATCTGCGTGACCCTCACTAAGAATGGGGAGGATACATGACATTTTTTTATCATGCTAAAAATGATAAAAAATATATTCCTCCCTCCTAATTGAATCCTCACGCCTTTTATTTTTTGTTTTTCATGTAGTTTTGGTAACTATTTTTGGTATCTGTCATGCTTTAGTATACCCGTAAGTTTTGGGAGCAAATAAAAAAAATGGTTTCTCAAAATGCATATTAGGCTTTATGTAAATTTTTAAGCGCAAACCCACAAATTCGCCAAAAAAAAGCCTGGCATTCTTCAGCATACCTGGAAAAATCGGCTGGCACTAAAAGGGTTAACCACTTTATTCTCTTATTTTTGTCCTTTGGGACGCAAGCAAAAGCTTTTGCGGCGTGGAAATAGAGGTATTCAAGAGATGGGGCACTAAACACGAATTATATAGTTTTCAAACGTTTTTCTATCTAAGATCCATGCTGCAATACACTTATTCACTTATTCCATTAAGCAAATGATGTGTAGGTGTGTAACGTACATCACAATCTGTAATAAACTTATTTTAATTTAACATTTCTAAATCTCCCCAAGCAATCCCCTTTATTTATTTCAACAACACCTTGGCAATCCAACATATTGAAAAGCTGCAATTTGACGTTAAAACAACAATTATTTTCGCCATCTTTGCCCATATACCGTGCCGTGACGTCCCACGCGCGTGCGCACCGATGATGTCGTGTTTTCAAGCAGCCGATGAAGATTAATTTTTAAAGACGCATTCCTTTAGTCCAAAAGACGCATAGTACTTATAAAAAATTGTGCATGTTCCCTATTATGGTTAAATCCTTATACTGTCCTTTCCTCTCCAGTCAACATCCTTTCGTTAACATAAGAGTAGTACTTACGATGATTACTCACATCATTTAATAAAATCCAGCAATAAGAAGTATCGTCCTTCATAATTGAAAAGTATGAATAATATTAGGTATTTCTAGCATTGGGGTCGTAAATTCAGCCGTATAGGTGCAAGCTAATTAAAAATTTCCGAGGTGAAACCAATTATTCATTTTTTTCAGGTATTATACGTTTTTTATTTTATTACAGTATCTCGCTGAAAACTCCCATTACTTCACCAACACTTTGAAAACATAAGGCGAAAGCATTGCAAAGTTAAAAAATATTTTATGAATAATTAATCTTTTTTCATTTCATTTAAGCGCATTAAAGGCATTTAGTAACTTAGGTTGGAGGATATTTTTAGGAAAATTGAAGGCGCCGTGTGTTTTAAATTGATGTCATTGTACGAGTTGTATTGTTCAGGTTTCAAGATTGTATTTGAGTGCTCACTTCTTAGGCTCAGATTCATATCCCGGTGGTGGTGGAGATTTTTCCGAGGTTGCTTAAGTGCAGTGCGGAGGCTTAAGTGCAGTGCACTCCGAACAAAAGAGGAAAATACAAAAGAAAAGAAAAAATTAAAAATATTGGAAATTAAAGCAAAACTCTGCAAAGTATAAAAAACTAAAAAATCGTTCAAAACTCAAGAACTACAAAAATAAAAGATAATTTCTTGAATAAACTATTTGTTGCCCATTCGGACTCTGCCCGACAGTCAGTTAGGGTTAGTTCATCACAGATTTAATGCTCAACGCACTCGTTCTCTGGTAGCCCATCTTCCATCTTCTCCTGCACATACTCTGGAAAAGTAACAATGGTTTCTTAACACTCATTTGAGTCATTTGTTCCCCTAGGTGTATTCCGTTGAACAATCGCTTCTGCCGAAGAGGTGGATAATTCTCACCGGCATGGATAGCTGGTACGCTACCACCTATATAAGCGAGGCGAATTGGAGATAAAATTCCAAAGATTCAAGCGTGAAGAAGATAAAATTCATGCAATTTTCCACGATTATTACTCATTATAAATCCCGTGACAAATTGGCATAAATAGGTTATGTGGGGTCTATAAACCCTATATGAAAGTGCGGGGTTGGAAGGAAATAGGTCAAAAGCATGGACTCACCCGGCAACATACGAAGGAACGATCATAAATTCAATATTCAATTCAAGTTCAGGAAGCAGAACAAAGAAAGTTTGAAAAAATCGTTACTGCATCGAGGAATTAAGGAGTGGAACGACCTGACTGAAGATATTTTTAAGATCTTCCCCGCAAATGCTAAAAGTTTTTGAGTAGGTGTTCATCAGGTGATTCTTGGATAATGCCATTGTGTTTTATTATTGAAAGTTAGAAAGAGGAATGTTTTGTTCAAACTTAATTTGTCACTTGTATGATATTCGAATAAACTTTTCATTCATTTATTTAAATCTCATGCTCCCTCCAGGCAATAGCCTACTTGAGGCAATATATATTAAATAAATTTATTTCAATATAGAATTGGAGATCGTCGTTGTCTTCGACATAAGTCACTCCGTCCATTGGGTGGTACGCTGCCGTGGCCTCCTTGGCTTGGGTTTTTCTCCACCCTTCCTGCCCGGCCCTTCCCTATGACGCAAAGACCTGAGCTGTCGGTCGTTTCCTCCAATATCCTTAATTTCTGCTCCGGCGTTAGTTAGTTTTGGTACTTCCTCGTCTTTCTCTCTTAGTTTTATCTTCTCTTATTAATGTAGAGTTCCTTTCCTCACAAAAATGCCACTCTTTCCGGGAAGCTACTTGAATGGCCTGAGGATTGCCAAACATTGCCCTACCCACCGTGGGTTTGCCATCCCAGCATTCGGCATCCCAGTTTAGTGTCGTTGCTTTGCTTCTAGGTGGGAGGAAACGCTGTCGAAAGTTTTTAATGGCTTACGTGGAAGGAAAGCGTTGGAGAGGTACTTTTGATTAGCACGTTTTAATCAGATGTTTACTCTTTGTCAGGGAAATCCTACCGCAAAGCACATTTATTTCCCCTTAAGCAGAATCCGATGACGACTTGTCTCAAATGTGTGACGTTCGCGCACGTGCTATTTTCCTCAGACTTTAACCACTTAAGCGTTGAGTGAACCTCTTTGCCATTTGAGTATGCTCTCTGGTGTTCCTTTTTTAGGATGATTCTTCATTCTCGGTCATCGGTTGGTATATTTTATAAACCTTTAAGAGAATTTTTTGCGCTACAGCATTTCCTAATTTAATTTATATTTTTGAATAAATTATTGATAGTTGAAAAAATTCGTAGGTATTTGTTTACCTCCATTCAAATATCTTTAACACATATGATTAAAATATTGTAAATTTGTTTCCTTCAGTTTATTTTAGAATGGTCATTTTTTTCCAAGTGCTTTCTGGTAGTAATATTTTCCCAATTATCATAAAAATTCATCCTTTAACGTTATTTGTGACCTCGCTTAAGGCATACATTGTTCCATGTTTCTGAAAAGGTATATACTTGAACGCTAGTTTTACTTAATAAAAACGACAACTTCCCGCGAGGTATATGGACGCAATGTAAAGAAATATACATAAAATAAAATGAATATAAATAAATTCCTTTGAATAAAAATAATCGCGGCTTGTAGCCATACCAGGAAAAAAATTACAACTTCATGTTAGAAGAGCGAATTCGGTTTTAAGCCAGTGCTGTTCTTTGCTTCTCCTTTGTCGCTGAAGAAGATTTGGATAATCTTGTTTGCGGTGAAATTTGGAATCGTAAATAGAAGAAGATCATAAAAGCTGCAGTGAGGATCAACATCCACAAAAATAGCCAGATAAGATTAGAAATGTCCAAATATAGAGAACTGTTATGCCTGTGAGAATTTTAGTCTTACTGAACGTGTTTTGACTTATTTGAACAGTTCGGGAATTATTTCGACTTTGGAAGGTTTATCGCCAGAACTTTCTTATCGACCTAAAAATGTTTTGCTCCTTTCTTTGATGCTGTAATTACCTTGAGGTTTTCCTTGAGTGTAAAGAAGAAAGTTTTTGGGGTCTCTCAGGGTACTTCCTGTTAATGAGAATACTTTAAAAACGCAACTTTTGAAATACAAGGAATTGAACTTAATGGGATTTCAGTTCATAAAAACGTCTTCCAAGACACCGAAGTTATTTTAATGGTCATGTCTTCCAGAACACACAAATTAGCATAGAATTTTCTTTTCGCATTCATAAATACGTTTCTAGAAATAGAAAAATACTTTTTTCGTAATTTTCTGTAGGGTATGCGCTATTTTGAGAAGTAAAAGTTCATAGAAACCTGATAAAAAGTTTTAATACGAATTGAAGTGAATATGCTTGAATGTTACAAAAAAATAAAATTTAACACAAATAAAGAAGGGTCTAACAACAAATTGATTCTATGAATATCGTTACGGTAGATAATAAATATCATTTGAAGAGCTCATCTAAGGCGCGTTTGCAAATGACATCCCGGTGAGTCTAGTGACTCATTACAACCAGCCAGTTTGCATTGAAAATGATTTTTTGGCGCATTTGAAAGAGTTGTCGGTGGTAATGTGGTCAAGGTGAAAAAGGATACGTAAATCTAATTAAGTAGTAATCTTAACTTGAAAATTGAACAACAATACATTTGTATAAGTTGAAGAAAAATTATTAGGCTGCAGTTTAAATATTTTTTATTAAATGATATTTGATTTTCATTATTATTTCAATTGTTCATTTTCAATTTCATTTTTTAATTTTTTAAATACCAAACTGGTATTTTTTATTGTAAGAATTGTTTTAGTGGAATTTACAAGGGCAGAATAAATATACATATGTATTATTATAGAAATTGCAATGATCACTAATTATTCACATGCCTAAGATTCGAAGGTTAAGCATAGGATAGACTCTCATAGGAGTTATTTGTTTAGGCAGTGTACATATAGTTGAGATACTTGGTTCGTAATACCAAATGTCTTTTAGGAGTGTGTTATCAGGTGCCACTCATCCTGGATTTGAAATCATTAAATAGATGTTCAACTCTGTATATTTACTCTTATCTCTTCTATCCTTCCTAGTATTCGCATCCCATCTTATTCCCTTTTTATAGTAAAATATGGTACTTTTTTCAAGATAATACCGACTCCCATTATTTTTCGGAGACAGTTTTAAGAAACACTTCACTTAATTAACTAGCGTTGGTGATATTCACCAAAAGATCACAAAAAAGGCTATTGGATACTCACCTCCCTCGATTTCAAAAGAAAAGCCGTCTGGTATGCACTTCAAGTTCAAAACAATTTTCCGCGTTACTCGGGCTTTGCTGTATCTTCATTTCAACTCACTCTGCATACCCAGAGTTTTAAGTATTTAGAGATATAATGTTAAATTTTGTTTTTTACTGCGCTTTTTATTTTTGTTAACTGGTGGTGGGACACCGCTTGAAGATATCTGTGAAGCCACTGCATCAGATTTGCAATGTGGTATAAGATTAATTTCGATCGATTGGCTACCAATACACTTAATTCCAAATCGTGTATTTCTGCGTCTTCATCACTGATCAACATTTCTTAGATTAATTTGACGTAGCTCTCAGCTGAATATTCCCATCAGCATCTTTTGACATCTACGTACTTCTTCAGATATATAGAGAATCCTTTATTTTTCAGTCCATCTTGTCTCAAGGTATGGCCTAGTATGCTGTTCTGTCTTCTTCTAAAAGTTTTCACGAGACAACTCTTCTCTCCTAGTCATCTTATGACTTCCCGATAATTATTTACTCGGTCGATCCATCAGATCCTTTTCACTTTCAGGTGGCATCACATTACGAAAGCTTCCACCCTTGATATTTCCACTGCTGTCATTGTCCATGACACACTTCCACTGAGAGGCATACTCTTATTGCAAATTCTGATAAATCGTTTCTTTAAGTATATCCTTAAATTTCCCTCTGTAAGTAGATGTTTCATTTTGACGAATGCTCTCTTCGCCTGAGCTATTCTACTAATAATTTCTTCCTTGCTTCCTCTATCGCTTGTCATTCTACATCCCTCGTAACATAATTTATTTATATCTTCCAGTTATTGTTTCCCTATTTTAATGTAATCTTCACTTCTCCTAGTCTGCTGTCTACTAACTGCGTGGACGTGAATTTATGAGAAAATGCGAACAGCGATACATGGAATGGGTACCTAGACTATCAAGCCAGGAAGTTCATTAATATCTCAAAGCTATAATTTCCACGTCCTGTTGAGGGTAAAAAAATGTATCTTCGTGCTTAAGGATTCATGGTTTGGAGACGCTTTCCGGGAATAAAAGAATTTAATTTTCCATTTATTTACATATAATTGGGATGCATTTCCTGAATTTCATCATCGTATTAACCATTACACTTAGTGGTGAACACATTCCTTTTTTATTAACTTTGAGACTTTGGGTTCGTTTCGAATGTGGTTGTGATTAAGTTTTAGTTCGAAATCTTACGGCAAATTATTATCTTGTGCCCCTTCAATCTCTGTGGATGACTCGCTATTGCTAAAAGTTGAATACTATCAAATTTTATAGTTTCCCGAAAGAAAGTGAAGAATTAAAAAAAGTGTTGAATTTTTTCTGATATTAACTCAACCTTAGCGTGCTGAAAATTTGCCATTTCATGTCGAGATTCCGTCACCGTTCATTGCTTGGTATTTTTATTGGGAAGATGGATGGAACGTCGATGGGAATGGAAAGGAATATTGATGGAATATTTATGGAAAAGATGGGAGATATGTGACCATAACGGTTGCATAAATCGTGGATGAGCCCGAAAACGGCCTCGGAATTCTCAGAAAAACGACAGCTTGATGTGTCTCCGCATCGATCCGCCAGTTGTGAGTCCTGAACAAAAGTTGGAGGACGCGTGGGAATAATCAGAATCTAGGACGATTTTCCAAAGCCTTTGTCCACTTGACTGTAATGCCGACTCACTAGTAGTGGCATACGTGATACCACTAATATGACCTCGAGAAAAAAATATTTCATTGCAGAGGATGTAATTTATCCCATTTGGAAAGAATGGAATCGTTGCTGTGTGTGCATTGTGAATATTGCGTCAAATGCTGCCTCCAACTGGTCCCCAATCTTCGCTTTCACGTCATAAGGATTATTCCAAAGTATCTGCATACAAGCCATGTTTGCTCCCGACAATTGTGTGGGCTAGTGCAGGAACAGATTCGTGATTTCATTTGCGAGCTGGATAATTGAGGTCTGCGAGTAGGCGGCGACAAAATCGACGAGCTGTATGGCTGTAATCCCTTCGTATATTACACTTTTCTGTGCTATTTTCGGCCGGCCTCCAAAAAAATAAAACTACACTCACATATAGTCGCTTGTCTCCTCTTCATTCTATTTCTTTTTTTTATCTCATACTGCTTGCTGATATTATCAGCTGTATTGCAATAATGCTGGTAATTTGTGGGCTATAGTAAGAAATGCCTCACTTGGTGTAGATATGGTAGAAAATATTTTTACAATAAATATTTATGAATTACTTGCGTTAACCATTCCGAAAATTAATATAATACACACATGTGAACCAGCCTGAGGTTTAACTCTCCTTGCAAATTCTGCCTTGCATTCACCTTTGATCTTCACTTATTTTTTATCACATAATTTTTACATATTTCCTTTGATTGGCATGTTTTTTATCAAAATTTGTGGCGCAATTGGAACAAGCAAATAATTATTTAAATGCCATAACGGATGATATCTGTGGAATATTTAGGTGGACGTAAATTTCCATTCCCTAAAATCTATTTTCTACCTATGACGTTAGCATTTACCTAAGCCATGGCGATAATTTTGCAGAAATTTTATGCTCAGTACTTCTCAGATTTTAGCCCTAGCAGTTTTATCAATCAATATTCACTCAAAATTTCCCCGTGCATATGTTTAATCATTTTTAAAATCGTTTTCTTAATGAAGTTGTTTCCTAAAATTGACTTTTCTGATAAAACTTTTACCTAGCGGTTATCTCTACTGTGTGTTTGGCTTCTTATAGATCTGAAATTTCAATGCAAGATACCTAATGATTTTATTATTTTACTCGTTGTTTATTCTACTACCACAACAAATCATTAAACATTGTTTTAACGTATACATTACGTTTCTACGGTCGAAAGAGTGAAGAAGAACACGCGAAAAAATATGAGAACGGCGAAACGGTCGTCTCCTTCATCTCGTCACGGGCAAAATATTTGACTGATGATTTTCAGTGCAATACGCGTATAATACGTGTATGATAATAAATACGTCATACATTAATAAAACTTCATATGGTTAAGTTCGTAATGGTATTTAAAATATTCTTTGATGTTTACTGGCAGTATTTCTCTCAAAAACTGTGCAGAGAAATGATTAAGCGAGCTAGGACCAGTGTTTTATTGGACCACAAAATTGTTTTTCCGCAGAGTGATTTCCGTGATTACGCCAAAAAGCAATCTCAATAGTACGAACGAAAAGAATATAAATAAAAACTAAATACATAAAGAAGCATTCAACAACTATGATTCCGATTGATGCTGAAAATTATACCAATAATTTAAAATCTAAAAAACTACATATTAATGCGTGGGAATTGATATGAAGAGGCGACAAACAAAATTCATTTCGGCATTCATTTTTTTATTCATAATTATTTATTATTATTACACGTATTTATTAACATACGACGTATTTGCGTCCAAATAGCTTTTTAAAATTAAATTTTACCCATTCTTTCATTTTTTAAATGGCCGAAAGGTAGATTTCAATTTCCGAGCTGTAGAAAAGTACATGAACATCGAAGTTACGTATGCTTTATGTAAAAAATCGTCGTTTTCGTAGAGGGCATTGCCGCGGGGCGATTTTCGTATTTTTTATTTATTTCAAGTAATAAGAACAATAAAAACATTTAATTCCATCAAAAGTTTAGAAATATTTTTTACATATAGCATACGTAACTGCGATATTTATGTTTTTACTACACCTTGGAAATTGAAATCTACCTTTTGGTCATTTAAAAAATCAAAGAATGGGTAAAATTTAATTTTATAAAGCTAATTGTAATGCAAAGACATTGTTCTCTGTAAAATTGCAAACATTTATAACATTTATGTGTAACCAAATTGCATATTTTACCTTGTTATATTGTAAAATGCACAAAATATTGCTATTTGGTCAATGAATATCTAGTGAGAAGAGTTTTTAAATATAATGAATTTTAATAGGCTACATGTGTGGATATTAACATTGATGCATCAGAATCTTGTTTGTATTGTTTATAATGATCGTTTTACCTATAAATAACTTCAATTATTAAAAAAGAATTTTATTCTCTATAATTTTTCCATTTCTTATAGCAAAACGAAAGTTTGGGATTCCATGTTGGCCTCCATTATCTGTTATCTCGTAGCCATCATTTGCGCTCTTGTACAATTTTACTCCGACGATAAATATTCACTCTAATGAACAAAGTGGTTGCATAATAACCAAAAGCTGAGGTCACCATAGAAACCCTAACTGAAATGTTATAATGGGAAATGGAGAAAAAAAATGGAAGAATACAACCTGATTCGCTCATGCGCGCTCTAACTGGTCATAAATCTCAGCACAATTCCTTTTCCTTACGTTTCCGTTTAACTAGCTTGAATATTTTGTAAAAAATGTGAAATTTTACTGTCAATATTTGTCAATATATTTTTCCGCCTGATTTCCATTTGAATATCAATGAAGTACTCTTAAGAGTTATTCGAGTAGAATTGAAGGTATGTAAGGAGGAAGAATAACAAAGAAAGACCTGGAATTCATTACGAAGGAATTGGTAGCGAGTCCTTTAGGATTTATTGGAGGGCAAGTACCTACGTAATTATGCGAAGATTGGTTTATATCTATAGATCATTTGAGAGTTGTGTCAAAGCAGTTTTGGAATATTATTTAGGTTGGAAAGTTTATTTCTATTAAAATTAAAATTAATTTCAAAAAAGTGAAGTATCAGGTTTTTAATAAACCTATTTATAAGTATTTTAACCAATAAATGTTTCCATTTCTTATTGCATAACAGAAGTCCAACTGACCGGTCTTTCTTGTATTGTACCGACCAACAAAAATCAAACATTTGTTGCGTGCTAACTTTTTACTAATTCTACGCGTAAAAATAATGGTTTCAAACTATTATTTCATTCGTTTATGAATCAGTGTTAATTAAATTCATATAATATGTTGAGTAGGAATCATTTTAATAAACAGATAAAATATCCACTGGGAAGAATCAATGAGGCGGAGATAATGGTAAAAGTGAGAGGATAATTAGAATAAAGGAGAGAGGAAGTATTGAACTTGAAATTGTTTTACAAAATGCTTCTTTTCAATTCATTTATACTAGGCGATATTGGATCCGGATCGTTGCTTGACCCCCGGTAAATGAAGAAAACGTTCAAAAACCGAGAGTCACTGCACTTCCTCTCTCTTTTTGGACGATTTTACTTTCTTTTTTTGATTTTCTCTCATAAGCCACCGTTGTAGATGACTCACGTGGTTAACTCAAATCTTTTACGGTGATTTACCATGGTGTACACCTGTCCACCGACAGTAGGTAAAATTCGATGGCGGCGTCCCTGATTATTTTTTTGCGGCGTGCGGGGGTGCTGCGGCTTTCCCACCATCTCTCCGGCGTAAATAGGGTAGTTTCCTTCATCAAAGAAAACGAAAGGCATTGATTGCGATTCGTTACCTACCATTAGTGTATTCATAATATAAAAATTATTTGGTTTTATAAATACCGGTTTAGACGAAAGGCAATGGTCAATTTTTATCCTCATTTGAAAAAGGCCAGATTGGCGCCAATGCGATGTCACTCCACGTGACGCCACAGGGACCTAGTTTCTATACGACTAGATAGGAGTTTTACATCGTCTGAGATTACCAATGCATGCATGAGGCACAGAGCTCAGGGAGGCACAGAGCTCAAACATCTCTTAATAATCACACATTAAAAATACTTAAGTTCGGAAGGTTTCCTTCGTTTGATAAGGTATTAATAATCCTGATTTAAGCCAAGCGCTACCAGCTAGCAGGGTACCTTGCAACCTGCTAACAACCTGCGTCGTATCAGCGCTCAAAGCCTCGCCCCAAGGTCACCTCACTTGCGGCAGCGGGAACCAGAACGACGTCACACGGAGTTTTCCCAGCATTCATACTTAGCCGTCGCGTTTTCGAGCGTTTGAAAATTTTCACTTTTCATTTTATCGCGAAAAATAGATATCGTCCTTTAAAAATCTAAATGCGTGAAATACGTACTACTGGAGTAGTAATCTTTCGATTTAGGCAATAAAAAAGTACTAGGAAACCACCCTATTAGTTGCTCAATACTAGAAATTTCGTTCCAATCGTTATGACTTATGAAAAAGGTCAAATAATGAATGTGCATCCTTGATTGACTATACAGGTTGGAGAAAAATTGTGTCGCGAAATTTCAATGCTGGATAGCTGATGCCAGATGGAACGAGGGCCCAGGACGGTCTCGCGGGGTTACTCTCCCGAGGGCCGGGACTGTAAGCCTTCGCTTTTCACCCGCACTCCTCGGAAGGGAAGGTAAAAAGATAGGGGGCGCCGCACTGTCGTCCCAAATCGAAAATGGCTGGCCAAAATTAATAACGTCGTAACCTTACCCAAATTAGGAATAAAACTGGGTGCTTCCATACGATTTTGATCGCCTGGATCTGATTTTGACATTATTTTTACGCTATCTCTTCACTTTAGTATTTTTTGAAAATTGAAGACGGGCGTTTTTTATGGAAATTTGCTCACGCTTGAGGCTCTGTATCTCAGTAACGGGTAAGATCTATGTCAAATGAAGTACATATCCACTAATTTCAATAAGTTTTAAGTATACCTGCGGAGTTTCAAGTTCATAACTAACAAAAGCCATTTTATAATTTTGTCCGGATTTTTCCGCTTTCCGCCCAATGTGAAATGTTTAGTGTTGCGATAAAAATTGCTCAGACCCAAGTTGTAGATCAGAAAAATTTCTACAAAATTGTCATGTGCTTTTTTCACTAATATTTACCATTTCTGAGAAAAAGCCATCAAAAGTTAGCTGGAGCTATCCATTAATGTTCGGAGAGGGCAAAAATATAGTCACGCATATTACGGAGAATCCAACTCCAGCTAAATTTCGAATGGCTTTTTCTCATAAATGGTAAATCTTAGAGAAAAAAGTATGTGACCAATTTGTAGAAAATTTCATGATCTACAATTTTGGTTTGAGTTATTTTAATCGTAAAACTAACCGTTTGGCCAAAAAACCTATTTTTTGACCTTAGACCTTGGATAAAATTTTGAGCACTCATGGGATAGATGGGGACTTAATATAAATCTGGTTTAATACGCCTCGTTCGTAATTATTAATATTAGTATTGGATCCTGTTTTAAGGATTAAGGAATGTATGATATGCTAAGGTTAATATTTTATTTGAAAGTAGCCGCCTTTCACTTCATGGCATTAGTTCTTAGAAAAGCCGCTAGAGTGCAGATACTTAGTTCTTCCAAAAGCCTGTAGAGGCGCTGCTTATGCTGTTTGGTTGCCATGGAAACAGTCGGTTTGAATTCATGACAATCAGCAACTTGAAATCGCTCCACTCTCGAAGGCTGCCCTCGGGACCTACTTTCCTAAGATCAATATCCTCAGTTTTACTCTAATGGTGATTCGGTTTTTATCCTCCATAACCTACATTGTATCAATCAGTTTTCGATGTCCAGAACTGACCATGATGAAGTTCCACGTGTATTTTATTCCTTTTGTATAGTGTTCATTATGTTTACGTTCGTCGTGAAAGAGTAACTTTTTGGAGTATCTATTATGTATTTCGTGTTGTTAGCTTTAGATTTTATTCAACTCTTGTAAATAATGAACCGTTATGTCACGCTTAGTCAGTTAGGGGATGGAACCTATGGTTCTGTAGTTTTGTGTAAAAAGGTTGATACGGGAGAAATGGTTGCAATTAAAAGGTATGTGTGACAGTGGCAGGGCTTAAATACTTTCCATTGAAGTACTGCGAATATTATTTAACATTCTTCCGTTGTTTTTCTCTAGAATGAAGAGGAAGTATTATTCATGGGAAGAGGCAATGAATTTAAGGGAAGTGAAAGTAAGTGATTTAAAGTTCTTCTGGTGTTTTTTTATAATGGAACTTGTTTACATATGAGTTTTTATTCTTCTAGTCCCTGAAAAAGTTAAGCCATGCAAATGTGGTGAAGTTGAAAGAAGTCATTCGGGAAAATGATACTTTATATTTTGTTTTTGAATACATGAAAGAGAATTTGTACCAGTTGATGAAAGAAAGGTATGTGTTTACAATATTATTAATTTATATTTTGCCCGTATGCATGATAAATCTGTTGGTTTTGGTTTGATAGCGTGAAATCATTTTTATATCTCTGCTGCTATTTTCTATATATTTGTCGATACTATGAATTTGTGATGCCAAAAATCTCCTAAATTTTGCTCATGAAATATTTCCTGAAGGATTCATGTCGCTGTGGGTATCTGTAAATGTGAGGGCTCTAAAATCTCCTGGTTGCATACTTTTTTGTGATAGAAAAGAAGGGTTTGATACATAGAAACACACAGAAAATAGACATCTAGTAGATATCTTCAGATAGATAAATAGTTATCTAATAGACATCTATCATAGATATCTAATAGATATATTATTGTCAAAATAGCAGCAGTTATAATAGATATCTACGGTAGATGTCTATTAGACATCTACTGTAGATGTCTATCAGATGTCTACTGTAGTTGTCTATTAGATATTTAATTATCTGTTTTATACTTATCTATATCTATAAAAAAATTTCTCATGCCTATGCTTGATGCAATTAACATTAGTGAAAAAATTGTCGCCCTATGATCAAAATGAAAACTACAAAAATATTACCATGGCATGGCATTGAACTTGTGTTCCCCATTCAATAGCCAAAGGCAAATAACCAACTGATCTTGTTGTAGAGATAGAGCTTTTTTGAAATTATATAATGATTGTTAAAAATACCACTCTGAAATTAATTACAGCCAAACTAAGGCCCATTCAATGGAATCATAATCTATTCATAGATGAAAATAGACAATATATAGATACAGTTGGCATAGTCGCCACGCATCGTTCTACGCGTTGCAAAATTTTTCATGTCCGCCATCACTCCAGTAAGGAACCAAAAAAATTGTCCCTAAATCAAATGTTATATTGCTTCCATAGCTCATGAATCGCGTTTTAAAACACATTTTCGGAGATGTATCCAAAATCGCCCCTTGTCACCTGCACATCTAATAGATGTCTAATAGACATCTATTAAATATACATCTATTCATAGATGAAAATAGACAATATATAGATATCTATAGATATCTATTTTCCGTGTGGGATATGGTAGGGACCCTGTTCTAACATTGATGCAGTAGTGAAGTACTACTTCTGGGAACTTACATTTGTTGGCTAGGGCAGCTTGGAAGACTTTCATTGAGACTGCATTACGGTTAAAGATGACTGAAACTGTTCCCTTGAAACTTATTTTGTACTCTCATAGTTTGAATCTTCAGTCTCACTCTGAGAAAGGTGATAGGGGTCACTAAAAATTTATCATGATATAGTTTTTTATGGTGATCTTTCCTTACAAGTGTGATCTAGCATGTATCCACGAGTATATCTACCCTCATCAAAGCTAGTTATCGATGGATGCAACTTATATGTATATTTTACTGTCTTTTTATTGCATTAATTTATCATATTGGCTTATATAATTTTTGTACTCATTGCTCCATTATTAAGACAAATTAACAAAAATATTAATTATATCTAAAAAATCATTCACAAATAACATGAATTAGCCAATAGATTGGTATATCAATTATCTTCTTAACATGTTTACAAGAGGGGTTTGGGTAATAGTATAATCTTCTTTTGATTTAATAGCCAGAAATAATACTCACTAACTCATTATTGCATTTTGCAGGAAAAAACCTTTTCCTGAGTCAGCTGTAAGAAATATTGTTTATCAGGTTTTGCAAGGGTTGTCATTCATGCACAGACATGGCTTCTTTCATCGAGATTTAAAACCAGAAAATCTGTTATGCTGTGGTCCAGAATTGGTGAAGATAGCAGACTTTGGTTTAGCCAGAGAAATACGATCCAGTCCGCCGTACACTGATTATGTGTCAACAAGATGGTAATAAGATAATTCATGTTGAGTGCCTTACTTTATTATATGACTCTTATATAATGTTATTTTTCAAGGTCTTGCTACATGCTACACATGTAAGAGGTAAAGATGAATATGCGGAGCCCTAATTCTGCATCATTGTGACTGTCACTTATTCCAGTATTTTATGGAACCTATTTTTCAATTTGCTTTAAGGAAGAATGGGGTTTGATTTTATGCTTCAGGCACATGTCTTGTCTTCATGCATGATATGCTTAGCTTGTAGCAAGTATGATGATGAAAGCATCATGCTCTAGATGGTTATGGATCCGTTTTTAATCTAATCCTGACTAAATCTATGGCTAATCTTCTATATTATTTCTGCTGTATAGATACCTTTTTCTCAACTTGTATACGCAACCAAACTCTACAAATGAAGTACCAAAATGCACCAGATTTATCAGAGAACATGCAATGGCATACCTTACTTCCCAAATATTGCTATTGTTACCTAAAATTGGTTTTTAAATAATTAAAAAAAAAACCGGTAAATATTCCTGACGTTAACGGCGCACAAACTGATACATTTGTTCATTTGCAACAATATCTCACATTCTTTAAATAACTTTTATCAAAATGCGGCTGATTCCACATTCAAGTCTCCTGTTGATACGTAAGTATGAGTAGTCATCATTAGAGCGCGGAAAAAAAGTCTCTTTAAAAGTCTGAGTTATTTCCATGAGAAAGTGGCTGAATTTAACTGAATTGATGGAGAAAAGAGGGTAGAGATGCGGATTCGTGGGTTTACGTTTTATTTTATGGACTTTTAAGACAGCAGATCACCATAATTTACAAAATATTTTTTTTGATTCTGAATAACACTTTCTTTGATGATCAGCAATTGTTCAAGAATACAGTTGACCCCTGTAATTTTTTTTAGCTGATCAATAACTATCTTTATTTTGAAATAGGGCAATTAAAGTCAAATTACAGGTTATGGATAAATAATTTAATTATTAATTGCATGATATAAAATAAAGGAAAAAAATGTATTTTCATTCACTTTGAGCTGCATTGCCAAAAGATTATTTAATGAAGTAGTGGCAGATAAGGTATTTTTCTATGTTTTCCATGGTAAATTTTGTGCGACATTCGGTCATAATAAGTTTATACGGCAAAAACGATCGCTCAACTTCACATGTTGTAATAGGAGCATATCGTAGTGTAGCCACTTCACTTAAGGTGAGTTTTTGTAAAACATTAGATGCCTGCCTCTTGACCTCTCTGTTGAGAATCTGAGCTATATCAGTCATTAACTTGAAGCCTTCGTTTGTATCCAAAACTTTGCACAATTTGCCATAAACACTTACGGCTTGTTCACCCTTTACACATTCAACTTCTTCACATCCATCATTGTCACACCGAATCACTGAGGCTCAGGATGGAAGATTTAAGATATTTGATTTTTTCTGCCAAAAACCCAAAGGATGCTGAAATACATATCATTTCCAGTTGAGTGTGCTATCTTCTAAGAGTTCTCGAGCGATTTGTATACATTCTGCATCGTCTTCAGGGTCAACATTCTGTATAACCTGAAGTAAAAGATTAAAATACAGTTTTCCTCTTTAATTTAGAACGTGCAGTTGCAGTTATTTTTAACTGAGCAAAATTGCAGGAATTCTATTTCATATAATGAAATTGATTCATCAGTCACAATCATAACTACAAACAATTACTTACATTCTTAATTTTCTCGAAGTGTTGTGCATTGAACATGCAAGCTTCCAGCCATGTTCCAAATTTCGTGAGGACTGGATCCGGAGGCAATGGCAGATTACAGCAAAATAATTTGTATATTTCCACGCGATGGTGCTTTCAAAAATACCTACGAAAATATTAAATATTATTTCTGCAGTAATATATAAGAAAATTTATTTTTAGTTTTATTAACGGCAAGTACCTACCTTCTTAATGGTAGAGATCCACTTATTTGCAGTGGGAAATCTTATGCGAATTTCTTCGCATACTCTGTGAAGAGCATGCACTGTCCTCCTTAAACATTTTTCCATAAACGATGTGAATAGAGGGTGTTTTGATTTGTGAGTGAGAATGTTCAATGCCACAAATAGCTCGCACAAGTCCAAAGCAAACTCATCGCCGGTGGCTGCAAACGATAGTTGGCTCTGTCGTAAACTCTGCAAGCTCACGGTCTCCTATAATTTCACTTGATAGATAGATGCGATGAGCTGTCAATGTGCTGTTTCACATGTGACTTTTTGTCCGATGATATCTTGAAAAATAATGAGAAAGATAAATTATTATGGGCATTACTTTTAAAGTTAATTATTCAGCAAAGCTCAAAATAGGTCTTCGTATTTTTATAAATAATTATAATTAAAAAAACACACAATGTACAGTTAAAGATTTATCTAACAATTATGACTTATTCGGGAATGCCAAAAAATTCTTAAGATAATAATTATAATTATTAAAGTCGTCAGATTCAAAAGTTGTATTGATACGGTTTTTCACAAGCATTACAGTAAATACTATTGCTCAGTACTTGCATAGTGAAGCATACGCAGTCAGCTTGGCTTCTGAAGATGCCTGTCCTTTCACCTAGTACATTTTCTTGGGCTGGGCTGCACAAATGAGCGGACAATGGTCTTGCGACGCTTGGGGACCTCAGCAAATGACTGAAATTTTATGCGGCTTAATCGAATATATAGAATTGTGTTCATACAATGTGTAAACATTCACCAGTCCTTGTTGAGCCTTCATTTTTCCTCTTCGACCGAGTGCCAAGAGTGCATTGTTTGCCTGTCTACAATGTAGGCTCATTTCGTAACCATCTACACTCAATGTGAGACATTCACTTAGTCGGAAATAGGGTAGTTTCTTTCATCAAGGAAAACGAAATGCATTATTACGGAGGCTTCCGCGGTTATTTATTTGGTGATGGTTTTCCGGGTTTACACCGCGTTGATACATGTTTTGCGGACGACAGTTTCGGGCGCGTTCCAGCTCCCGTCTTCGGGTCCAAATGAAATGACAGATCTGCAAATCATTTGGACCCGAAGACGGGAGCTGGAACGCGCCCGAAACTGTCGTCCGCAAAACATGTATCAACGCGGTGTAAACCCGGAAAACCATCACCAACGAAATGCATTGATTGCGATTCCTTACCCACCATTAGTGTATTCATAATATACAAATTATTCGGTTTTAGAAATCCCAGTTTAGACGAATGGCAATGGTGAATTTTAACCTCATTTGAAAAAGGCCAGATTAGCGCCAATGTGATTCCACTCAACGTGACGAAACAGGGACCTAGTTTCTATACGAGTAGATAGGAGTTTTACACTGTCTGAGATTACTAATGTATGCATGAGGCACAGAGCTCAGGGAAACATCTCTTAATAATCAAGCATTAAAAATACCTAAGCTCGGAAAGTTTCCTTTGTTTGATAGGGGAATAGTAATCCTTATTTAAGACAAGCGCTACCTGCTAGCACAGTACTCAGCTACCTGCTAGCTGCCTGCGTCATATCAGCGCTCAAGCCTCGCCCCAAGGTCACCTCACCGCAAGGGAACCAGAAATATGTCACAAGGACTTTTCCCATCATTCCTACTTAGCCGTCGCGTTTTCGCACGCTTGAAAATTTTCACCTTTCATTTAATCGCGAAAAATAGATATCGTCATTCTAAATTCTAAGAGCGTGAAAAGCGCACTCCAGGAGTATAATCTTTCGATTTAGGCAATAAAAAAATATGTAATAGGAAACCACCCTATTCTTGATAACCTTTCATATATTTGTATCATTTTTCACTAATCTCCTGCAAAAAAGCAGAGTGCAAGCATAGAGTGTAGCGCTGTCCCCTTGTCAGCAGACCACCCGGGTTCAAATAAGTTGGTTCATAATGTTCCTTTGTGAAGTCTTCGGACACCCCTAGCAAAAAAGGGTGAGGTGGCCCAAGGAAAGAAACAATATGCGAATTTAACATGTAATTGGATAATTACGTGGTGAGCTCTTCCCTCACATATCCAAACCACCTTCGAGTTGAAGCACTGCATGGGTTTACTTCATGAACGGTGGAGTAATCGAAAGAATTCTTTGCAGTTTCAGGAGCTATTAATAAAATTCCGCATTAGCAATTGTTAGTAGCTTGCATTTTACGGTAAATATCTGCTCCGTGTAGTATGTACCGCATTAAAAAAACAAGATTTGTCCGACACAAAGTTGAACAAATGTGGTCACAACAGCCAAATATTAACTTTGGCAGGTATTTTCAATAAAAAGTCCCAGAAAAGTCTCTTTTTAAAGAAAAAGTCCCGCCACAGCAAAAAAAGTCTCTAAGAAAGTCATTAAAAACGGTTTTATTTGATGAGATTGGTGAAGAATTGTATTTAAAACCACGAAAGTCCCACTTTTACAAAAAGTCAAAAGACTTTTTTTCCGCGC
The DNA here is from genome assembly GCF_921293095.1 of Ischnura elegans. NCBI lineage: Eukaryota > Metazoa > Arthropoda > Insecta > Odonata > Coenagrionidae > Ischnura > Ischnura elegans. The sequence goes on from NC_060253.1 coordinate 97,982,278, forward strand.
TCTAGTCATCATATGCGTTTAACAGAGGATAGTGTAATTACTTCCAATGTTGTGTTTAAAGAGGTCCTCTGACCTCAATTTGTACATGGACATTCCAATTAAATTTGTACATAAGACCCTGCCTTTTTTTCTACATTTTAATATTAGAAACGTGCCTATCCCTCTGTAGACCTGCATTGCAAAGAGCGGGGGAAGCCCGCTGGGAGCGGGCGCAGCACGCTCGTCAATGGTTATTTTCATTTGTCTATAGACACTGATGTTTGCATTGACGAATGAAAAAAAAGGAAATATGTATGAATGTAATTTGCTCTCAGCCTCAAAAATGTTTTCTTTTTCTGTTGGAAAAATCTTATAATTAATAATGAGGGAACAATAATTATGCACCTATTTTATTTGCCTACAGTTCAAAGCTTTGAATAATTAGCTTACTTAACTTTCTTGTGCTTACTTAGGTATCGAGCGCCTGAGGTTCTGCTGCACTCCACTACTTATGGAAGCCCAATAGATCTTTGGGCAGTTGGCTGTATTTTGGCTGAGCTGTATACATTTCGGGCCTTATTTCCTGGTAGTAGTGAAATTGATCAGCTTTTTAAAGTTACATCCATTCTTGGGACACCAGATAAGGTATTTATTTTTTGGACCATGATAACTTATTCTTATAGCCTGTAGCGAATCCAGGATATTTTTTTTCCAGGGGTGGGGGGAGGAACAAGGGTCTGACAGGCAAACAATCTTCTCATACTTGAGATTAAAAATAAGATACAACAATTGCTAAACAAAATATTCTCTTTCTTTTAATATGAAATTGAACGATTGAGGCTACAAAAATACACAAAAAACAAACAAAAAGTCTAAAAGTTTATAAGTCAGCTTGATAATGTTAACCCATCTCTCATTGAGTTACCAAATCTTGCCAAAATCTTTTGCAAACTTTCTAAATTTTTTGTTCATGAAAAGAAAATTACCTATCTTGTAAAGTGCTTAAGCACAGAAACATCTCAAATTTTGTTTTTACCTGTTTTGGAGAATCTTTTTTTCTTTAAATAATTTAATGAATTGCATGTAAATATTTAACTATTAGGTGTAAAAATAATGCTCCATTGATAAATTTTTAAAACATAAGTTGTGTGTTGGGTTTTTTAAAGGTAAGGCAGTCAATATCTTTCCTACAGCCCCTTTAACAAAATAGCTCAACACCGAGCCAACCTTCTTACTAATACTTTCCTAAATACAGTAGATTCCGTTTAATGGGTCCACCGGTTACTTGGGGCAGCCGCTTGATTGGGGCAGATCTTGAAGAGCAGAACCCAACAGAGGAATATTCCAGAGTATTCTCCGCTTAATTTGGACAGCATGCCGCTTTATTGGGCCATGAGTCGGCGACATAAACTACATACTCGCGACGAAATTAAAATTTTTTGTTTTCAGAATACTATTTGTTTATATTTTCCTCCTTCGATTTACTCTTATTTTTCGAAAATGTTCCTTTTACTGCCCTATTTTGAAAGCTCTTGTTATTATTATAATACCCGCAAGAGGATAGGACTTATCTTTAATTGGACTTAGAAAAAAGACATTCATTCGGCGTCGCCCGAGGCTGTGAGAAATATTTTTAACTTACTTGATATAATTCTTAAAAATGATAATAAATTAACTAAACACGCTGATTTATTAATCAAATGAAGAGTTCAATATACTTATGTTGCATTATAAACATTCTTTAGTCTTCTTTCTACCATTTCAAAGTTTTTTATGCCCATATACGAGGGAGTTCGCCTAATTGGGGCAGCCGCTTAATTGGGGCAAAGTGCACAAGTCCTGATATGTCCCAATTAACCGTAATCTACTGTACTATTTTCATTACATGATGCTCTCTATGTTTGGCCTCTTGTGCTGACTAGGTATTTCCTTATTATTTGTCTTTCGTTGGTCACTTAGCTTCAGAAAAGATGGAGCTCCTTCAAATCCTCAAGTTTATTGTTTCGTAGATTTTGGTTGGTCTTTGCCGCATATCTTGTACTGCAGGTCATAAAATTCATTTTCTTTGCATGATTTGTAGTTCATATTTAGTGGAATCACTGTATTACTCTGAATATAGACCCCCCCCCCTAATTTTGAGGCCTCAGTCTCGAGAAAATTTTTTGAAAATACACTTGAATATATTCCCCCCTTTACTTTTATCACGGACATTTTTGGAAAAAAAGGGGGGGACTACATTCAGATAAATACGGTACATACTTAAAATTAAAAAGAAATTTGTGCTTTCACATGATTCTGTTCACAAAGCACAAAGTTCTTTTTAATTTTAATAATGAATCGCTTTCACCAAGTTACGCCTCAAACAATCAATTTTACGGTACATACCTTCAAGTCTCTTTGCTCTGCTATGACAATTTTGGACAGTGGATTTTCTTATCTGGTGCTATCTCTGTGATTTTATTGATAGATTTCTCAATGAACACATTGAAATTTACGTTAAACAGACAGCACCCTTGTCTCCCTCCTCACCTCATTCTTGCTTCTTTGCAGCCAGGTCCAGATTTAATCTTGGTTTTTTGTTTTCACATGTGTAAATTGCATTGATTTCCAATCAACATTATCAAATAGCAGCAATATTGCTACCCTAGTGCCCTTATATTACTCAAATCCATAATTGTCTTCATAAAGAAATTCCTGTTCACATGTCATGCCTCTCATCTTTTAGGGGATAGGAATGTTGATGTCTGTCTTGAATTCCCTTGGCTTGTTTCTTGTTGTTTAAATGCCACAGATAGTCTTGTGGAACCGACTCAATGTCTCATATTCTACATTTTTCAATAATTTCCAAGAATATCATCAATTCCAAATGCTTTATTCATCCGTGAGTCCTTCTTTGCAGCTTCAAATGTGTATCTTAAAATGGAAGCTCTCATATCATCCAATCCAAATTAATATCCTCTTCAGTTACTATTTTTGGTTATTATTTCTGTTGATTTTGGTTTGGTTAAGAATATTTCCATTGCGTAACTCTTCCTGGTATTCCTTCCTTCTGTTCAATTTGTCTTCATTTTCAATCAGGAGATCTCCATTCTTGATATTGAGGGTTCCCACTCAACCATGAAAACCTTAAAACCGTGGATAAGCCATGAATTTCATATATGGTGAAAAAACCTGAAAAAAGCCATGAATTTCATCATTAAACAAATCAAAAGAAAAATCAAAATGTCCATCATATTTCAACGTCAGTCACATGCAGACACTGTCCACGAATTTATCTGCACACCTATATTTGAAGTGCAATTATTGGTCAGTGTGCCATGATGACACATTGACCTTAAGCCTATACCAAAGAAGAATGGTAACCAAGGTATTCATTAACCCTGGCAAAAATTCAGATGCTTCTTAATTTCCCTGGCACCCTGGTCCCTCCATTTTCCCACTCACAAGCTTAAGCCAGGGCTGAATTTTGCTATCGATAGGTGACGTCATGAGAGGTAAACACTTTTATTGCTGCGTTTGCGTTCACGGTTCCTGTCGCGTTTGTTAAAGTTTTAGTTAACGTGCAGCCGATGTTCATTATGCGATCAATACTTCTGCCTAAAATGGTTAATCAAAAAATCGTGAATTTGACGTGTTAATAGCCTGGAAAATAGCATGAATTTTGTATTTTAGTTTGAGTGGGAACCGTGATTTCATTGCCTCTTGCAAAGGTCCTATGGGCAGCTTTCATCTTTCCACATGAGAGGTTTTCGTCCACATCATCGGAAAAATTCTTCATCCATATTTTTTAGATTTGCTCGCTTTTTGACAGGCTATACCATTCCTCATTATCTTTTAGTTATGTTTGCCTTCTTTGGATTTTGGATTTGTTTACTCTGCTTTTACTCTATTAGTTGTGAGACTTCATCTGTGATCCTTTGATTTTTCTAGGCAACTTTTATTCTCTCAAAAACTTCTGTTGTAGCCTCCTGTGGTTTTCTTTTGGTTTATTCTCTACTGCTTCTTGAAATGCTCACTTATTTTTATTCGCCTCAATTTTTCTACTTGCCTCAGGTTCTTCAGTTTTCTTCACTTGAATTATAAGTTAGATTTCATCAACACTCAGTTAATGTCACCATGGTGCTTCACCAAAATATAGTCAATTTGAATAAAATTATCTGTAAATAATTGGCTAATTTTATACTCATTGCATAATTACATCCCTTTCATTCAATCACAATTGGTCACAATCCACGTAACATACTGATAAATGGTATAAAAGCTGTTTATTTTATAATGATGATGTACCTGCATTGACCAAGATATCAATTTAAAATATTCACATGTTATCATTAAAAACAAAATAAATCTGAGAAAATTTTGATGCAATTTGGTTTCATGTGCAGTCGCTGATGATTCAATTGAATTGAGGTGGAAACTAGAGAGCACATTATTTCATGTCTGTTTCTTGTGGTTAGCGCACATCTGTCTCGGTAGCCTTTACATGTATGGATGAACTGTAGCTTGGTGGGGCCAGGCTCTACCACTTGCAGATAATCTGCACTCATAAGATGGATTCCATTTACACCAATCAACTTGTAAATTTCCATTGAACTGAATTTCAGAGAAGACCATCCAGATTAAGAGATTGCAAATGGGTCTTGCCTTAAACATAATAACACTATGCATATTTTTCTAATGTGTATTTGTGGTCAAAATTAACCACAGTTGCAGAATTTAACAACTCGATATATGTTTATTTCATTTCAGCGGGACTGGCCAGAAGGTCATTATTTGGCTAGTGCAATGAAGTTTAAATTTCCTCAGTTTCCTAGCATCCCTCTCCACTCAGTCATAAAAAATGCTAGTTCAGAAGCTATAAATCTGATGAATGATATGCTGAACTGGAATCCTACTCGAAGGCCTTTGGCCCAGCAATCACTCAGGTAAAAACATACTAACTACATTCTATGCTGCCTCAAGTATTTTTATCTTCATCACAATTAATACTTATTATGTAATTCATGTACTCAGATCTATAATTTTTCTTCCTTGCACAATTCTTTCTTGAATGTTTGATATTTCCATGCTTTATTTCATATTTGGATCTAAAAATTGTGTTGGAGGATGCTCAGAGCAACCACCAACAATCTGTTGAAATACATGCATGTGCTTGGAAAGAAGGGCATTCAATCAACAGTACAGTTACCAGAATTGATATTTTTGGAGACTAATTGCAATTAATTTAATCCATGATTTGAAAGAAAGTAGAAAATCATGTTTGAGCTGGATATACAAAATATTACATGGTATTGTTCTTCGTTGTTATTTGTTCTGGAAAATTCATCGGATACACTGTGAGGGATTTTGGGGAATAGCTAATTAGGCTATTCATTGAGTCTTAAGCATTTTAACATCAGACAATTTTTCCTTACAAAAGCTTTTTATTTCTTTTCAAGTACAATTTCTTTCCTCATCTCCTTCCTTCAAGATCTTTTCTTCATGGCTTCTCTCACAACAATCCCCCTCTCATTCCACAGCAACCCCTTGGCAGCCTTCCATCCCTCTTCATTACACATAAATGTAAAAATCAACATAAAACCCAAATAAATAACAGTATTAATTAAACATAAAAATAAATACAAAAAATTACAGCATATGTTAAATAAAGTCAAAATAAATGGAGGTACCACGTTGTACATGTATTAACAAATTTACCTAAAATTGCAAATAAAAGTACAAAGTAGTTTAGAATAGGATCTTGTATTCATTGATGATAATAATGATTTCTGTAATGCTAATGGGCTCCCCTATTACTAGCATTTTAATATATAAATGAACACACATTCAAAACGACCCATGCTTTGGATACTCAGGCTGGATTCAAACCCGGGACCTTTGTTAGCAGATTAAAACTTTTTAAAACCATGTCACATGGTAAGAATCTGCTAAGCTAAGAATCGTAAGAATGGATCTTGGGTGGTTCCACGTTCTCTGGGTTCTTTTACCAACATCTCCTCTCTGTTGCTGGAGGCCATCTCAGGTCTCCATTCCACCTTGAAGAGTAGAAAGGTTAGCTGAAGAACCAAGAGAATGCAGAATCACCCAAGATCCCATTAACCTTACCCACAACCTTTGGTTTGGTGGGCAAGGCCCCACTGCTGCTGAGTGGCATTGATTGGAATACCCTGATCATTAAAGCTATAAACTTTTTTTTTAGCCATAGCCTAGCCTTTCTGACTGATCTGATTCCTTGGAGCTGGTGTTTGAGTCAAACTTTTGGAGTCAGGTTTTGATTGCATAATGAAGGAGATCATAGCAGTTATGATCAAAAGCCCTTTAAAACTGGAATCATGATGAGGAAAATGCTTTCCCTGTTAAGGGCACCATTCTAGCTATTTTGACTTCTCTGTGCAGGGGCTCTTGTGGGGGTTCTCTTGAGGCATTGAATCCCACATATAAGCTCATTGCCAGTCTCAGGATCCAAAGTAAAGGAATGACACTCCCATCCTGTAGTCTTGACCCTTCAATGGATGAGCAGCCTTTTTCACATCATGATTAGGTGGTGTTTTTCCTATTTATTGTAAGATTTTTTTACATAAAAATTGGGGTATATTCCAATACTTTCAGTTTAAATATGATGTCCTCATATTTTGTTGGGCTATCAAGTTTTTAAAACTAAATTTTAGTGTCAGTGATATGTAACTACTACCTTGTGAATTATTTTCCTCTATTAAGATGCGAAACCGTATTTCACATCCTTCATTTTTGTCTGGGTTTGGACATGCATTGTTGAACTAGTAATTATTAGTTTCTAATTTTGGCCTAATGTGTTTTTTGTTATTCTTAATCTTTATTAAATTTATGAGTTCACATGATGCAATCCTGTTCAAAGTTTATTTATTGCCTGGTGAATTATAAAAATATGGATATTTACGTAATCCTGTGTCACACTCCAGCCATACAAAAGATGACTCGTTGATGCAAGTGTTAGTGTCAATATTGGTGGACATGAATTTAATTAAATTAATTTTCCTAAAGCAACCAACCCAGGTGGCATGCTAAACCTGCTGCACACTTGCATCAACTTTATTATGGCATCATTGCAAGTTTGCAATATGTTTGACATAACAAGCCTGGAAACTTGAATTAAATCTCCTAGTTACACGTTTACAAACTTGCTGTAAACTTGTTGTGTCATACCCTCTACATACTTGTCATGTCATACCTGCCGAATTATATCATGCACGACTTATACTTGCCATATTGCTGGAAACATGTATCATCATGTGCAGAAAAATACCATTTCACACCTACCATTTCTGTAGTGACATTTGCTTAAGGAAAAAACGCTTAAATTGTGTCCTACTTTAATATTGACCGTGAATAACCTCAAATTATGATAGCCAAAATTGAAAAATTCTCCACCCAATTATATCTTAGTCGTTCCTCTTCATTTCACGTGCACAGAAGTTGGCAGAAGTGGTTAATTTGATAAATAATTAATATTTTAGGAGAATAAAATAAATATTTACCATCCTTCATGATCTGCATTGATGAGAAACTCTCCTCTGTTTCTCCTCCACTGTTTAACCTTCTCTCACCTTCTTTGTTTGCTATAGTTGACTCTTCTTGTTGATAAATATCGCTGTGACCTACAAAGTAAATGATAGAGGCAAGTGTTTATATATGTAAATACTAAATAAGATGCTCCAAAAGACATAACAAGTTATACTTATCCGTTTTATACTGACCTGGATTTTGCTGCGATGGTTTGCGAAATGGAAAGGACTGCAGGGACCAAACATAGCCTCCCAACCAGTAAGCCTTTGCACTCACTCACTCACACACACACGCCAAGCTGAAACTGCCGAGAGAATAAGCTCAAGAAGAGCGGTCAAGATGTATAATAGGAAAGTGAGAAGCGTACACTTACAGTTTTACACCGACCCGGGTTTGCTGCAATGGTTTGCGAAGATGGAAAAGGACTGCTGGGGCCATACACAGCCTCTCCACCAGCCAGCCTTTGCACTCACTCATTTACTCACAATCACACGTAGACAGCAAAACATACAGGCTAACAAGCTCAAGAAGAGTGGGTCAAAATGTATAACAGGCAAGTGAGATGTGAATAGTGCTATTTCGGTATCCAAGAGGACCTTTACAGTGCGGAAAAGAGATCTTCATGACAACACATATCTTAAGTGATAGCTTTCCTATTACTGCTCTTGACCACTCTTCTTGAGCTTATTCTCCCAGCAGTTTCAGCTCGGCGTGTGTGTGCGAGTGCAAAGGCTTACTGGTTGGGAGGCTATGTTTGGTCCCTGCAGTTCTTTCCATTTTGCAAGCCATTGCAGCAAATTCCATGCCAGTGTGAAACGGAGAAGTGTAACTTGTTATGGCTTTTGGAGCATCTTATTTAGCATTTACCTGTCAAGGCCGTAGAGCTAATCACTGCATATTGAGTTTTTATACTTTTCTGTGTATATCCATATAAAGCATGCTGTTTGCTGCAGGCATGATATGACAAGTCTCCGGCAGGTGTGATATGTCATGTTTTCTGCCTGTGAGATGTACAAGCTAGTATGTATTCACATAACTAGCAATCTTTATTCAATTAAATTAAATTTTATTTATGTGGAAAATTGCAAGTCAGTGTTTCATTATCTTTATTCAAGCTTGCAAATAGCTTTCAAGCTAGAATTAGTTTGTCATAGCAAGTTTGATACAAACTTACCATTACAAGTGTTGTCATGACAGCCCTATGACAGGTTTGTCGCAAGTTTACATGCAATCAGGGAAAATTTCAGCACTAAGGTTGAGGAAGGTACTCGAATTTCAATTAAAAGTTACAGAAGCTCAGCAGAAAGCAAATAGGTCTGTTTAGTTTTAAAAATTTTCAACGATGTGTCATATATTTGTTCATAAAAAAACTGCCAATACTATCTGTTAAATGCAGGTTAATTGTGCTGGAGTCATAAAATGAGGCAGAGGGTTGAGCCTAACACCCGAAGAGGGGCTAATCCCATTTTGAGTCTCACGGGGTAGCAGCGTACCCTAACTCACTATTTGAGTAGCTGTCACTTCCCGTCAGTTACAGCTAACATCTTTCTTTCGCAAAAGAGAAACAGCATTAGCTATAGCCAACATTTGGTGTGAAAAGGTTTAATTTGTAATTTGTGGTCAAGGTTAGAATTGCTTTTTCAGTGGTTCTGTTAAATATGCTGGCAATATTGGCATTGGAATTGGTTCTATATCCATTATTGAGAAGGTTGACCACTGGAATTAAGAGAGAATACTTTTTATCTTTTGAGTGGTTGAATGTGTTTGCTAGAAGTTAAGTATAAACTCTAAGCTTGAGAAATTGAATGAAAATAACATATTTTTTCAGGTATCCCTACTTCATGGTGAGCCAAAAGCTAGGCCAAATTCAACCTCATGAGTCAAAGAGTTTATCGCATCTTAACACCGGTTCCAAAGTAAACCCGCTGCTTCCAAAAAGTGTTGTTCCACAGCCTCTAGCCTTGCATACTGTGCCATCTCATATCACCCGCAAGAGGTTTCAAGAAGAAGGAGACTACATGTTTGAGTAAGACAGTTCTTTTCTGACTCAGTATTTTTCTGATATTTTTGTGTGTGGCAGTATCACTTTGAAGCTGGGGTTTCTGTCTATGCTAGTTGCCTTAATGCCCGGTGTTTTTTGTTGTGAACTAAGGCAAATTGAGTGGTGAATTCACATGGGTGTAGGCAGAGAATTTGGCTTGGTTGAGCCAAGGGAACACCGCAGGAACACCCACCTTCTGGGGTTCCCCAGCTTCAAGAGGGAGTGTTCCTCTTCATAAAATTTTTTAAATTTAGTCTTCTCAGAACTTATATTAAGCCTAATATCCAAGAACATTTTTGTATAATACTAAAGGTGTTGAACATAAAGGGGTTACCAGCATTGTGTGAAGCATGGCTGCCGCAGCTTCAATTTGTCAAATTTTTCTGGGAAGGGTGAGGTCGTTGGCATTTATATGTACAGTATACTCTTGATTATATGAAGTCAGTGGACTGGAAAATTGGCACTTCACAATATTGAATTTCGTAATTTCAAAACTTTTTAATAAGTTGCTTTTGTTTCTACCACACTTTTTGTTTCTTTAATGGCCTTTTTTTAAACATTTTTGGTGGTTATTTATGATAGAATTCTTAGAAAATTCTTTTTGTCATTGATTTTTATTGATCTTATAGATCATTAAATAATCTCCCACCACAAACTTCCCATTATTTATAGCTAAATGCCAGCGATCTTAATGCCAAAGATATTGCGGTCCATTTTAGAAAGTGACATATTGTAAATTTTGTAATTAGAATTTGATCTTAGAAATTTGTGGTCAGTAGCAAAAAGCAACTATTATCTATGCATAAGATAGATACGGTTAAACTCTCGACTATGTAAAGTAGGATATTATGAAATTTTCAATAATATGTATGTAGTGAAATTGTGGTCCCGGCGAAAAGTCTATGGTAAATTCTTGGGGCTATTCAAAAATATGAAAAGTTTTGAAATTATGAACATTGGGGTCAGTCCCCAGGATAAAATGGAATTTTTTTAATTCGAAAAATGGCAAAAATTTTGTCAACACAACTAGTTATTGCAGCGAAAGCAGCAAAAAAATCAATGGTCTGAAAAAGCAGTGGTGCATCAAAGTGTGAAATAGTAAATAATAGTAAAACTTTCGAGGGAAAGGGTTGCCTAAAAACTTATGATGGGAATCTAGGGGAAGTAGGAGTTCAGTAAAAATATCGTGGCTAACACAATGCCCCTATTTATGTGCCTACACATAAACATTGACACAAACAATACTTCGTATTTTAATATGTGAGGAAGGTTGCTTAGGGTATTTCTTACACTACTACTCAAACACTATGTAATTGAATCATACCGAGTAAATATTTTAAGTCCATAAAATTGCACATTTTTCAACATTCTTGTGGATTAATAAGCGACCTCGTGACAACACTTTTCAATTCAACAGTTGGAAGTATGAGGAAAGAAGAGCTTTAAGTCACTCAATGATAGAAGAAATGTTTTTCATTATAAAGATTCATTTTAGAGACAATGTTACATTTCAAAGGGGGGAAAGGTTGAGGAAAATACTGTGGTTGTCAATGACGAGAAGTGGGTAGAGGTAGTAAAGATATCACTGATGATATCATAGTTTATACGTGAGCCCGTGTTGAGGGTGAAACGGCTCCTCTATTGCCAATTTGAATTTGATGATTCTGTACATTAAGATGTGGGAGGGGGTGGGAGTGGGTGACGGTTGAGGGAAAAGGAGAAGGGGAAAGGGAAACCACTAATGTGTGAGGGTATGGGGTTGATGGAAGAGGTTGAGGAGCGGGGAATGGAAAGTATACCAGTGATTTTTACACACCTGTGATTTTTCCTTGGAAATCCTGCATTGTGAAAGTAAAGGCCCTAGGCTGGATGCTCTGGAGCAAGTGGAAATTTTAAAATGTGTAAGATCCAATTATGATATTGTTAATGACCTTCTGTATATTTCCCATTCCCTGCTCCTCAACCTCTCCCTCTTCCATCAACCCCATACCTTCACACATTAGTGGTTTCCCCTTCTCCTTTTCCCTCAACCTTCACCCACTCCCACCTCCGCCTATGCTCACAAACATGGAAAATGTTGTACTCCGTTAACACACTCAATGCTGAGAAAATTTATCATAACACACTGCCACGTGGAAAAAATATTTTGCAATAATATCAGATATTATGTCTTCCTTAATCGTATACAATCATACATAGTTCAAAATTATTAAAATTTGCACTATTAATAAAGAAAATATTAAATATTATAATAAAATTATAATAAATATATTATAATAAAAAGGCAAAAAATCTGCTGCAAGCAAACGACTTGTATCCAGTCATAGGAGAAGACACACTGAGATGCTGGGCACAATTGCAGGGTCTAGTAGAAGATGCAGAGGCAGATGGCGGGCCGAGAAACCTAATGGGACCGATGCCTTGTATTCAAGGCATCCGCGTCCTAGGCTAGCGCGGGATGCCTTGAATTCGAGGCATCCGCATTGAGTGTGTTAATGTCCTATTGTATTCTTCCCTCTCTCCCCTACCTCTCACTCCTTGCCCGCCTTTCACTGCAGTTAGTCAGCTTGGGTGCATCGACCCTACCTACCTCCCCATCCTCTCACATCCCCTTGGCTTTTACAACCAGGGAAAAACCTAACCCCTCCCCCTCCTCCCTCCCAACCACACCCTACCTCTTGATTGCCCCCCCCAACTACCTCTGGTTTATATGGTCAGGTATATAAGACGACCTTCCATTGTACTCCTCGCCTGAGGATGACGCAGTGCTTTGAAACTGCGGTCGTGATTAAATAAATATATATGTGGAAAAACAAAGTTCAATTTTCATTCATCATGAGTAAATTCCATAAAGTGACGCCTCAAACCATCAACTAAAAATTAAAATTACATTAGCCACATCCAATGCTAATTTTTATGGATAGAGAGCTTGTTAGCAGCAGAGAAAGCCAGAATGGAGGCATTTGAAATGTGGTATTACGGAAGAATGATGAAGATATAATGAATCAATCGAGTAGGTAATGAGGGTGTTTTTAGGGGAGTGGGAGAAAAAATAATTCCTCTAAAAACCTTAAGTAGAAGAAAGAACAACTTAGTTGGCCACATTATGAGGCATGATGAGGATTAAAACTATCATAGAAGATCAGGTGGAAAGGAAGAAGTGTAAGGAATGGCCCCGAATGAATTACATAGGACAGTTTGTAAAGGATGTATAAGAGAAGAAATGCATTGCTATAAAAAGGCTAGCTGATGGGAGAGCTGCATCAAACCAATCTTAGGTTTTTTGACTAACGATGATGGTGATGAAAGAGCTTTAAACTTAATTCAACTAACAAAGGATTTAAATGACAAGAGTTATATTTTTAAGCGACAAGTTATATATTTAGGAGTATTACAAAAAAGCACATTTTGAGGCAAATTGCCTTTACACAGTAACTGAAGTTTTAATGAACCTTGATTTACAAATAATTACTTGCTGATTTTTGATCCAGCATTCCTAATGTTCACATTTGTTTTAAGTCTTAAAAAATAAAGTAATTGAACTTTGATTAACATACTTATTGTTATTTCATATGTTCTGCTTAGCAACAACCATATTAACCCCAACAGTGATGGCAAGTACTATGTACTGTTTCACTAAAATATTCTAAGTTTTTATATATTTCTTTCTTCTCTGGATGAAAACAGAACCTGCACATTAAAAGTTGAGATCCCATAAGTGATCCCATTCATTGAAAAACTGCAGTTTAACTCAATGGCAAGTTCAATTGGTTCTGAAAAAATTATTGTAGAGATAGCCAAGAAAAATTTTACATAGTTTCATTCCTACATTGACGGTTAAAAATGCCAAGTTTAATTGAAATCTGAGTTGGTGGGTGTCACGCCTGGATGAACTGACATGGAATGACCTCTATATGTCTTCTTCCTTGTATACTCTCATCTCAGTGCTACACACCTCTTCCAATGTGGTCCCTTCCGGGATTATTTGTATGCCGAGCTTGGAAAGTCCTTTGATCAAATCTCTTTGGTATTCCATATGTGTAACTGTTTTTAACTGCTCTCGTGTATGTGGGTGCACTGAACGTTACATTCTTTGGCCACTGAACATTACATAGTTGTTTGGCCGCTGACGTGTGGGGTGGCCTATACTGTTTGGTGTACAAATCGGAAACGCTGCTTCAGAATCCCACAAGACAGGCACTTAACTGGGCTATAGCTCCACCTCCCCCAAATTTTTACACGTGTGGTGACTGGCAGAAATTCCGTTAAGTGTCTTAAAACATTAGACCTAGCCTCCCCCCAAACCAAATTTATGGCTATGTAACTGCCACAAGATATACATGTAAGCAGTGTAGGAAAATATAAGCGCATAAACCGCATTTCTTGGTGGAGTGAAAAGTTTCCCGCAACGCCTAGTGAGACAGTTTTCCGAGGAACCTGTGAATGAGGAAAATGGCGGTTTTCTGCGAGTTAAATGAGATTGTAAATTTCCGAGAAATAATATTCCTCACGTAATTTGATGATTATAAAGGTTGAAGTTGATGCCGATGAAAATTAGTTTGCATATTTCCGAGAAAAGAAACAATATCCCTTTTGTGAATTAGTGAATTAAAAGGGAAAGGGTGCATGTTGGACATGAAGTAAGGCCAATGGGGAAGGAGCATCTTTGAGCTTCAATATGAGGTATAAAGCATGGCAGTAAATGTAGTGGGAGCAGCACCCGAGCATTAGGAACCGGAAACAGAAACCTACTTCCCTAGTTAGCGAACAAATTAAATCTCAAGGAAAGTAATTGTAATTGTAACTGTAATTTCCTTGATTACTTTTTATGAAATAACTGCAATTGAGCCAGGTTAATTTTTCTCAGTACTTTTACCAACTCTGGAGATAAGCAGTTCCATGAAGGCCACCCTGCATTACATCATAATTGAGTTGAACGTTAGGTAGGTGACCTCCTCCGCGCAGCCTGCAGCCTGAAGGGCCTCTCTTTGAATGAGTCTTGCAGACTAGTTGAAAATTGTTTATGAAGTTAATGCCAAGTAGTTTTTCTAAAATATTCATGTTCTCTGCATTTATAAGATTTGCTGTGACTACTAATATTAAATTCTATAGTTAACATTCTCAAGCGGTTATTATTTACAGTAACGTATTCGAAGTTGGGTTATCTCCGATCGGAGGATTGGAAAGGTATGGAAGGGCGAAATATTGATGTTCTTGTCGGATTTTAAAAATGTGCTATTTTCCCTCAATTTACAGGTGGTGTTATCAAGATTACTTTCACGGCTTATATTCCTTCGCGATTTATGCATGCAGAACTTTTTAAAATGATTTTTATCTTTTTTAATTATGAGTTTAATCATAAATTGTATGAATTTGATCGTTATTTTCTCATTACTTGACTCTTAACTCAACAATGCATCATTTCCACTGACGCCAATGCATGCTCCCAAGGCCGTAGCCAGAAAATATTTTCGGGGGGGTTTTAAGGAATAGTAGGCAAAGGTAATATTATTTTTATAAGATAAATAAAATAGCATATACAGTTAAATATATGTGTACATTAATTATAAACCCTTAAAGGAAAATATAAACATATTATTAAAAATTAAATTTAGCCTTTACTTTTTTTGTGCAGCGAACAAATTAATTTACTCCTCGGTGTCAATGTCAATTCTGCGGTGGATTGACATCAAAGCCAAACCACCTTAACCCTCTCTAACCCAGAGCTGATTCTGGGAGAAATCGAATTTCAAGATTTTTCATTTTGAAAACTTCAAAATTTGACTCTCGATTATAATTATCATTGCAGCTTAATATTTCGTCATTAAAATTTACACTACAAAATAATGGGTAGTTTACATATTTCCTAAATAGAGTTGAAAATTTAAACATTTTTGATGTTGCTTGGAAGCAACATTGGGTTATTTATTTTATTTATTTATTTATGTCACACCAAAAACAGCACTAAGGCCTTTACATTGGGCTTATAAACAAAATAAATTACATATATAAATATAATAATGAACATGTAAAAAAATGATATCATAAATAACAATCATTTTCAGCTTATACAACAGATACAAAAGGTCAGTGTCAGAAAGATAGACTTTTCACTTGGCTATTAAAATTAGAGCGGGAGGCGAAGATGTCAAGGGAGGAAGAAGTATTGGAGACTGAATTGAAAATAGAAGGTAGGCGGGAAAAGAGGGATCGTTGAGATATTGCCAGACGGAAGTTGGGCTGGTGTAGAAGTTCAGTATTGCAGGTTTTGCGAGCAGGAATGCGTAGTGAAAAGAAGGACCCATTTAAATGGGGTAAAGAAATTTGATGTCTATCGTCAATCTGCGGTGGTTGGGGTGTAATAATCCAAGTGAATGAAGTATTTCGGCACGTGAAGAGAATCTGAGGTGAGGTATGCGATGTCGAACTATTGCTGAGAAGAAATTGAGTGGACGGTTGATTAATTTTAGTGTGGTGGGAGAAGCAGTTGACCAAATGGGGGAGCAATATTCAAGAATGGGTTGCACACATCCAATGAAGACTGATTTCAAGGCACTCGGTTCGGATATACGCTCAGACGATATAGGGTCCCAACCACTGCCATAGCCTTGTTAACAACGGTTTTTATATGTTCGTAAAAGGTTAACTTTTGGTCAAAAGTGACGCCTAAATCGGAGTGGGATAAGACAGAGGGAATGGGTTGATTATTTAGAGTATAAGTGGAGGTGATAGTGCTCTTCTTCAGCGAGAAAGACATCACAGTAGATTTTCCAGGATTCACACACAACTGCCATTTATTGCACCATTTCTCTAGCGATTGAAGAGCAGTTTGTAAAACCAGGGCATCAGCCGCGGTGTTAACCCTTTTAAAATATTTTACAATCGTCGGCATAGAGGAGAACACCACAACTAGAGGGAAGAATGTCATCAACAATGTCGTCAACGTAAAGAGCAAACAGAAGTGGGCCTAATACACTGCCTTGAGGCACGCCAGAAGAAACGGGTAAGTAATTCGATGAAAAACCTTGTATTAGAACTCTTTGGCTACGGGAACTCAGGAAATTAGAGATTAAACATAAGAGTGTGCCATGGATATTAAAACGCGACTGGAGTTTGTGGATGAGGAGGGTATGATTAATAGAATCAAAAGCTTTAGAAAAGTCAATGACCGGCCGTATACCACCTGTGTACCTTTACATCTGTATCACCTATAAATGTACAAGCTTGAACTATTTTCAACAAATAGAGATAAATTTTAACAAAAATCGAGGGTTATCATATAAATGCATGTATCGTGGGCAAAGTACGCCATGCACGCGGCCGTGTAAAATTACCAGGCGCGCCCGCTCGATAGTTAACAAATCAAATTACAAGTATCTACGTACCTTCAAATGTACCAATAAAGATTTGTGATCCTTATATCAAACTATTTTTCTCCGAAACAGCTTGTTTTATTTAACATAAAGCTCTAAAAATACAATGCAAAATTAAATACCTACTGATTCATATATTTAACGGGTTGATATTGATATACTACACTTCGCAAGTTTCACGTAGTATGGACCCTTACAAAAATCATAAGTCACTCACCTCTACTAATTCGCACACTTCACTGTAACTACACACACTGTACCTACAACTTCGCTCAGATAATTATTGACTTAAGTCGCATTGGATCAGTGGCGCAGCGAGGGGAAGTTTTGGGGGATAAACCCCCCCAGAGACCTACAGAAATTTTTATGTTAAATCTATTTTACGTAATTGGATTAATATTGCTTTTAGAACATTGTGAGGATTAATAAAATATCCTTCATAAGGCCGTAAAAATCAACATTTTGAACCATTTATCTTAATTTTTTTCCGGTGGAAGGCCTCCGCACCTTCCGCTTACCCTGGTGGATATGCAATACTTCCAAGCCCCCCCAGTATTAGTTGCGCGTAAAACCCCACTTGCCTTGATTTTACTGGCTGCGCCCCTGCATTGGATCACTACAAGACGGAACTGCCACTCCGTGCTTGACAGCGCGCTTATATATTTAGTAGACCCGGCACCACGAAACATCGAGAAAAATCTCTAAGTCTATCGACTACTCCTTAATTCAATTCCAACACCCCGAAGTTTGTGACTGCGTAGGCCGTGACCCCGAAGTTTCGTTGCTTGCGTAGTTGGCGTAGCACGTGCTATCTAGTGACATTTACAATCAGTAGTGAGCAGTGATATTACGTACTATCACCACTCACTACTAGATGTCACTGCGCTGCTATATGAGATTGTTGTGTGAGCACCGAGCGAGCATAAAGTAGATAATATCTATCTAATTTTTTTTTAAATTTCGGAGGGGTGATCAATCCCCCTTGATTCCCCCTGGCTACGGCCTTGCATGCTCCATAAAAATAATATATTTCCTGTGTTGCGGTGTTGCCTACATCCAGGCAGCTGATCTATTCACTGGAAATATAGTCTAGAATGTGTCTCGTAGGAAGCATTCCAGATTATTGATATTCTATTGTAGTTTGTGGATAACAACTAAAATGTCATTATCAGTGCCAATTGACCAGTCTCAAAGGTGATTAAAATAAGTGGATATGTGGTCTGACAAGTCAACTTTAAATGCACTATAGCGTGCTGCTGGTTACTTTTGTTGATAGGTCCTTGCAAATTCATCATTTCCACCATCTCATCTGGGTGCTTCCTTGAGAGCATCAGAATATTTATGGTGATCTTCTCATTCAGTAATTTCCATGCGTACTTCGTTTGCTGCCATGCACGCTATTCTCATTTACTAATTGTTGATGGTAACATCTTTCAGCATTTGTCTGTGATTTGTTCTTCTTGGTGATCACCAACAAAATGAGCTATTAATAGCTGAACATTGAAAAGATTACTCAGTCTTGTCTATGGTGCAGATTAATTCTAATGAAGTTTGTCTTTGATCTGGTACATTTCTTCTGTGGGCATTTTCATGAGACTGATAAAGACCACACATCTTAAATATTTCTTTGTATTCATTGCTGCGGTAGGAGTCTTCTAGTGAAATCTTGTTTCAATGTGTTTATTTGCATAGCTATTCATAGGCTTGTAGATGTGATGAATTTTTTTTTCTTCTGCCTTAGTAATTACTCGTAATGAGTAGGCTCTCAGTTGGGAATTTTTTCAGTTATAGCTGGGTTGACTTGAAAATGTCAAAGGAATTGCCAAGCTGTGAATTTTTGCCTTTCATATTAGAATGCTGAAATATATCTTCTTTTTCCTCATTTCTCTCAGTCTCTAGAGGGTACCAATGCTCATAAGTCTGGAACATTTATCATGGGAGCATCTCACGGCTGAAACTTCATTCTTTTCGAATTGCACGATAAAAGAATTGATGGCTCCAAAGCTGATTCTAAATCCAATGCATGTCTTAATTCTTCTGAGTCTGTAGGTGAAAAATTACGGCCTAATGCTTCATTTCCAAACTTATTACATTCCACTTCATTGCATTACCTTTTCTATCATGTGTAAGGCCTCTCACATTGTACCCATTAAATGCTGTTTAGTCACAATTAATAAATGAATAAATGAAAATTACGACTTACAATCATGATCCAAAATTGGAAACTTCATAGAAGGCAATGAATTTGTCTGATAGATGTGAGAAATAAATAAAGTGTAACCATGACCTTTGGATTTAAACCTGAGCTGGTCCCCTGAAGGTTGTAGGCTCCTGGGAAATCACTGACCTTGACTCCCTCTTGCTAAGGCTCTTTACTTATTGAAACTACAAAAGAAAAATCTCCCCATGTCCACGAGAATTATGCATGTCACATGTGCTATCTTCCCCATTATTGATTAGTGTATGCTAGTCCATAATGACTTACCTAGTGTATTTGAAATGTGTCTGCATCGGTTAATTAACTCCTGTGTTAGATTTATATTTGATTTACGTAGAGATGAACATTTGTCCAAATTCTACTCTGATTTGAATTGGTTACCTCTTCTCAGCTGAAGGGATTATATCCTGGGATCTTTTCTGTTCTCCTTATTCCAAAAACAGACTCCTGTATACCTGTACGAATTATTCATCCCCCGCAAAAAAAGTTACTGAAATTTCCACCCGCCGTGTTTCTGACCTTCAAATTCCTCAAGCCTGCTCCAATATATATTTCAAATCTTTTCATCCAGCTGCGTCTAGATTCTGGAACTCTCTTCCGCCAAATGTAAAGACGTCACAATCACTTCTGTAGTTTAAAGGAAGGTTGTACTCCTATTTGAAGTCTGGGGTTTAATTCAGTCTCCTCAACTCATTAGAGTTATCATCTTAAAGCTGTGATGTTATCAAAACTGTCTACATAAATGTGTATATGTATGTGTGTTCATTACTGTCTAAGTTAAAACTTATATTTTTGTGTTATTAGTATTGAATATTTTACATTTTTTGTATAAATATCTGCTACTTGTTAGCCTAACAATAATCTCCATAATGCCTTATTTTTGTCGAAATGCCTTTTATTAAGAGCTGAACATTTCCTGTATTTTCCATTTTTTGCTCTCATAGATTTTATCTAGAGCATAATAAAAATATTCTATTCTCTTTACCTTGGGGTAAGCCTGTGCATTAGCTTAACTTAAAAAAACACTCTGGAAAAGTTTACTTTAATTAGTTTGTTAGTGCTGATCTGATTGCCTTTAGTCTCATTGTGCTTTATTTTTCAGCTTCACTCACCAGCAACCTGACTTCAGAAGTATTTTACCTTCAAAAGAAAAACTGCAGTGGGAACCTATTTTGGCACCAGCAGCATTCCCTTCCCAGACAAAGTTGAACACAAAACAGCAATGTTTGAATATGGCAAGATATGTAGCTGGTCAAAGCAATAATGTTGCCAGGTTTGTTAATTTTCATGCTAATGTACTTGTGACTTTTGTTAGCTATTATATAATATGACTTTACTCTTAATGGTAAAATCATTGAGTTATGGGAGAGGTTGATTTGAATTTAGGGCCAAAAGCCTGAATGACCTTCTACTTGAACTTGTACAGCCCAGAGTATAGTACTGGCGACTATCCATGGGTATGAACAAGGTCAAGTGTCATGCGATTAAGATTTAGCGTGATGGAAATCCTACATCATCAGTTGAATCCTAGTTGGTATGTATGCTTGTTATTATTATAGGTGTGACCTATTTTCCTTCTTGTTCCCTGTGGGACCTAATAGCAGTCAATCAATCAAGGTAGTTCTTTACAACATTTACAAATTAATTGGTCAATAATTTTTATCAACGTTTCCATTCCATTATGTGAAAGTGGAAGTAGTGGCGGCAGATGGTTTAGACCATTCTCGGTTTGGTCCTGGAAATTCTGTACTCACTAGCTTCTTCTATTGTGTGCAAAGTCAATTATCAAGTGATTCAGGCTTAAATTTCACTCACTGATTTAATCCAAAGGTTGGTTTGGATAGGTGAGTATAGAGCTCACCCCAAATTAACACATTCAGTACCGTTTCGGTCACGATGACTGAAGAATGAGCCTTTCTTTTGGCCGCTCATAGCGCACCGTCAGCCACAGCTACTTCGGCGACGCGTATATGATGTGATGCGGTCTGTGGAGCCGAATGCACATGAAAACTCAAATGGAAAGGATCCAAGTATTAAAAGGAAAGAAAAACATGTTGGCACAATGGGCGAATTTATCGAAAAGTCAATGACACGGAATCTGTTAAGCTGCTAGTGCGTGAACTTCACATATCAGGGTGGGAGGGCCAGTTCCTTTCCATGGATCACTTCGCACCTCAAGGATTTGGCTTGGGGTTGACCGAGGGCTTCATCTGGGTTTGGGGTGCTGGTTTGCTGGCACTCAAAGAATATGGTAACCTAGGGGGTATGGTGCTTGGTTCCTGAACAAGTTTCACAATTTTATATTTTGAGGTTGTTTTTACATTGAGTTGGTTCATGTTGTGAATGAAATTTGTGAGTGATTTTCAACAGGTTCACTGCAGCCTGTGACCCCCAGTGAGTCACACCTGACTTCTCTGCATGGCAGAAAATTTACTGTTTTTCTTCATTTTTGTGGCTTTCGCTATTTTGGGGAAATAAGGAGTTATAGACATAAAACTTGGTGTGCCTACACTATACAATTTAACCTATGTGGCGTAACTGGAAGTTAAGTGGGACCAACTGGCGCATGGCCAAACGGCCTTCAGGACAAAACTCCTTTAACAAGGAGCTGAGTGTAGGGAATGTCATTTTGTTGGTAAAAATCTTTCTGAAGTCCATATCCTAAGCCAGTGTGCACAATGCATAATACAGACTATTCCAGTGTGTATCATGGGGTTCTTGAATTTTTTTTTAACCTATCACAACAGTCTTACTGCCAGTGGTGGATCTATGGGAGGGAGAGGATGAAGGGGGCTATAGCCCTTCCATTGGGTGGAAACACACACTTGATAAAATCTAAATTTTTGGAGGTTGCCACTTTGTACAAAAGTATTTAGTTATATTTTCTGATATATTTACCTACTTCAATGAATTGAAATATAAATTATGTATCTCTAAACTTAAGGCCTTTTTTTACATGCTTTTGGTATGTTAAAATCGAGTGCCTAAGGGGGGCTATTGCCCCTCTGATATCCAATTTATACTAGATAGAATGTTAATTTTCTTTGGACCTGTACTACTGCTGGGAGGTTACTCCCCACTTAGCCCCCCCTCTTGTCCCTCTCCTGCATCCACCACTGCTTACTGTTAACAGTTTTTTTCATTTTAGTTGATTTAAAGTTTTATTGTATTCATTGATAGTATGTAGTAATATTTTAATAAGCTTAGTAATACATAGTCATAATTTTATATTTACAGACAGAAGAAAGAGATGGAGTATAACGAGAGGAGAGCATCATATTTGAGTCCACAATGGTTGATGAATTTGGATATTGGACGACCTGATCCTGAGGGGGGTGCTTTTGTTCCACCTTCCCAAAAGAGCCCTGGCTTACCCAAGCAATCAGGCCCAAACAAAGGGAGTAAGGTTGTGATATACCAAGAGCATGAACAGAGTAAATTGTCAGAGAAAAGTGCCAATCAAGGCCTTTCTGAGAATAACATAATTCCACGAAGATTAAGTGTTGTACCAGGGAGTCTTAGCATGAACAGTGGTCGAGGAATCCCTGGCAGAATTGATTGGGCTGCAAAGTAAGTATTTTGGGTTGATACAAATTTATAATTTCTCACATTAATACTAATTTTATCATTGAGTATTTGGATACAGTTGTGAAAGAAGTGTTTTTATATTACAGGTACCTCAAATGAAAATCATGATGTTGCAACAGTTTTTGGCTAATGTAAATGTGTGAAATCGGGTGTTTTATGATCGATGACTATGTCATTTCATAATCCTTACTGGTTCTTCTTCAAGTGTTTGGAAGTACTCCTACTGAATAATTCCTTTGATGAATTATGCAGGAAAGGTACTATATGTGTCATCATTTCACCAAATGCTCAAATCAAAATTGTCTCCCTCTTTGTCTTGATGCAAAGTTAGACAGACAGGCACCATCTATTTGCTATGTTAATCAAAATTTTTATTATCTTCCAAAGATAGACTAACACTTATTTGGTGGCGGTACATCTGTAATACTGGTAAACAGGAATTTAGCTTGACAAAGTTGGACATGCTGTAGGCATTATGTCTTTACTTATATTTGTATATTTTGAATTATGAATACTGATTTTATGTATATGCATATAGTAATAATTTGTACATATGTAAATATAACCAATTTTCTACAAATTTGAAATGACTAACCTTGGTATTGCATTGTTGATTAATTTGATTTCTCATAGATTATGATGTGGTGCAAGGAGACCAATGGCAAGTTCTTTTTTGCCAGATCTTTACTTTCACCCATCAGTAGTAACGTTAAGTTATGCTGGAATTCAGTGTTTGTGGCTTAACTCCTCAATTCGGGTGGACACTTTGTACCTTCCACTCACAGGCTTTATTTATGCCAACCATGGTTTTGTCATGCTTTGCCATTATCAGAGTATTCAAGATAGGGTAACTTGAATGTGGCATCTTATGCCAAAACCTTGGTTTAAAAAATTGAAGCCTATGCGTGGAATGAGCGTAACAATGTTTTCTTTCCAATTCTAAGTTCTGTCAACTATTCATACACAGGAAAGGACTCTTTTTGTGATGGTACTTTTGACATTATTTTCGAAAAATGTTACTTTGGTATGTATGAATATTAGCAAGGATATACATAATTATGAAAATATAATGAGGTGTTTCATTTATCTAAATTTCTTTGAAGGCCCAATTAAATTATGTTCTAGCCATTTGCATGCATCATTGAAGGTCTTTGAGGAATTTTGGAATACATATAACCTGATGTTACGGGCTGGAAGGCTAACTGATGCCATCACATTTACACTGATGAACTGCTGGTTTTATTTTTTCATACACAAAGCTGGAAACAAATTTTGGGCATAGATAATTGTGAGCAGAAGTACAATGACCATAAAGTATTTTTTGTGGCATTTTAGTTAGTGTTGAAGGTACTGTGAAATCTCTGTTTGTGGACACCTCTGACTTAAGGACAATCCCCAGCTGAGGGATATGCATTTATGCAAGGATAGAACCTATAATATTTATGTACTCTCCTACTTGTGACACAGATGCTCTTTAGGTGCAATTTTACTCTTGTATGCACACTATCCTTATGGGTTTTCAGACCTACCTCTAAAAAATTTAGTTTAAAAAAATTAATTCCTATAATAATTGATTCCCATTCAAATATTATAGTGTGTACGCTATTTGCATGATAATATCAAGCGTAAAAATAAGGTTATCTTTAGGCTACCTCCAACTTACGAACACCTCTCAATTACAAGTACATTTTTGAGGTCCATTAGTCCGTGGCGCAGTGAGAGGGGATTTTGGGGGATAAAACTCCCTCAGAGCTCAGAGAAATTTTTTAGTTTAATCCATCTTACTTAATTGGATTGATATTACTAATAGCATAGTATAAGGATTAATAAAATATCCCTCAGAAAGCCGTAAAACTCACCATTTTGAACTATTTATCTTAAAATTCTGCAATTTATTAATATTGCACCTACCACTTATACTGGTGGGTATTCCATACCCCTACACACCCTGGTATTAGTTGCATCGGTTGCACCTAAACCCCCCCAGCCTTATTTCCTTGCTGCACCCCTTCCATTAGTGTCCGTAAATGAGAGGGAATTCACTGTGTGCTTTTTTTCCATTTGCCAAAATGTGATGAAAATTTCCATGAATGAAGAACCTTGTGGTGAAAATGGCCTGATATCCGTGTAGGGAGATATATTCAGTACTTGGGAAAGGAGACACCAGAAAAACCAATTTAAAGGTACTCAGCCACTAGGGTGTTTAAAAAGTATTAAAAATCAGTCCTAGATTGAACTATTGTCACTCACAATCATCACAGTCCATTTGTATTCAACCATTCAAGATTTTTATGCAGAGATGCTGATGAATGGAAACCTATGGCTGAAGTTAGCAACAATTTGGTGCTATTATTTGATAAAATAAATATTTAGTCATATCACTTTCATATTATATACCAACAGAATCATCTATACAAATATGTACTTTGAAATTTCTTTGGCATTAATATTTTCTACTTATTATGAAAAAAATGCATAAAAATATTTAAAAAAACTTTGTAAAAAACCCTTAATTAGTGGTAAATGCTATGATATGTGGTAAATGTATGGATGCTGACATCATAGAGTAAATTGTGGCTCACATTTAGATGTGAGCTATGAGAACACATCCTGAAGGTGAAAAACAAGTTTTTTTGTTAAGTATTGGATTTGTTAGGAAACATCACTTTACGGTAAGCAGGAGACACTTTTTTGCATTTAATGCTCAGAAATACCTCAAAATCATTTGTTAATTTTGATTTTTTCATCTCCTATTTTAACATCCATTAACATTTTTAAAAATAGCTAAGTTTCTTCTTACAATTTAGTGGAGATGGAATATTTGACATGAGAACGTATAATTTCTATCTTCATGCTATTTGTAACGAAAGCAACTTCTTTCCATTTCTTATAAATTATTGTAGTTGTCTTTATAGCAAAATTGGTGAAGCAATTGTAGATTCTAAATAAACTCAGTTTTTAGTTGAAATAATTTTATAAAATATACCCCAGCAGCAATCAATATCCCAGCAACATTCAGACACAATTATCAGCGTTAAAATATGACATCCGTGCAATATCCATGTTGTTCCAATGAACATTGTATGGATATCTATCAAATATCCCGAGGACCCGGCAAGCAACATTGCAGTCCATGTCCAACAGTGGACATGGAGGTCCATACAAAAACGTTTCTTAGATATCTTCACAACATCTAATGAGTATAATCAGATAATGTGCATGATTATTACGGTTTTTGGTAATCCCTAGACGTACAAACTAATCATTTGTGCTCATCAATTCTGTATGGAACATATGATACGTATGGATACTAAGTGGAATAACTATTTTTTAACCTTTATTGTCCGTGCGGTCCCAAAAGGGACCACCTAATGTTTTCGTTTATGGTCTTGCAGTCCCTTTAGGGAACACTGAGACACACTTCGTTTAAAATCGGCTTGTAATGAGTTTCGTCGCTGAGTAAATATTTTTTTAGGCTCACGGAATGACACTCGCTAAGATCAGAAAATAGGTTACACTTGCCATTTGACTTTAAGCTGTCCTTTAAAGGTTAATATCAGGGATATTACAACTTTGATATTATTAACATTATTATTTTTACCTCTCTTCCTGGATGATACAAATAGGATATGTATGTAGCATTGTCGAAATACCCATCATGTAATAACAACATGTTTTGGAAATATTAACCTTATTTAGAAATCCAATGGTTATCGTCTGCTGCTTGGGTACTGACAAATGAGCTTCTAAGAGTAATAATGACGAAAGTAATGGAGTCGTGGCTTGAATTGATTATGACATTAGATTCAAAAGGTATTCGTGAAGATGCATCTTCTGGTGTCTCTTTATTGCTTTAGTGTAATGGAAGTTCATTGCGATTATGTGACCACTTGAAGCTGAAATTCGATACTTTTCTGCTTATTCAAGATTTATTCATGATCAAGGAGTTTGGTTATAGTTTGACCTTTTTTCTTAAACTAAATACATATATCATTTATCCTTATGATTTCTCATTTATTTAACTTTATGTAGGTAATTCCTGGTACTAAATTTTTTTCGCTTGTACATACTTATTTTGGGCTTTACATGCTTAGAATAAGTACCCCAAAGATAACCTTAGGGTTGTATTAATGTGTTACTTTTTTATGATGCATAAATTTCATATAATTAGTCAGCAAAATTGTGATGATATCTATAAACTAAATTGCATAAATTAAATCATATTTTTCCTGATACATCAATAACTTTTCAGATTGCTTGAGGAAGACCTAGAACAAGGGTTGGCGATGGCAGCAAGCGAAATTTTCCACTAGAATTTCAGGCACAGAGGAAGATGAAAGTTACATTTCGCGTGAGCCCTCATTTTTTCCTTCTTTATATTTTTTCATTGTTTTCTCTTTTTTAATACTTGATTTCTTTCATTTTTCATTAGCGACTAGTATTCGTTGACATAACCGAAAAATAACTGGTTTTAAAAGGTGTCTTCGACGCAAAGTTCAGGAACTCTTCGGACACTAAAGTTCCTCCGTTTTAAATATTTCAAAACGTATGGAGAATAAATCACCAAGCTCCAGTACCTGCCCGTTATGGCAAAAAATAGTGATAAATGTAGCATTCAAGGTTATATTGACAAAGTTGAAAGTTCATCTAAAGAATTTAATGGTTTGCAATGAGTGAGAGTGATCAACATATATTGAGCGTATGCAACCCACGTGTCACCCAAAGTATCTGCCTGGGGTGGCACGCACTCACTCTTGGGGCCTTATCTCGGGAACCACTGGTAAAAATTGGAAAATATTTTAGGTGCAGCATATAAAATGTCCAATGTATCGTTAGTTACCATATACAGTCAGTTGAAAAATACCAGCGCCTTCTTATCGCCATTCATATCCCAATAACAGCCAAAGATTCCAAAATGTCTCAACTTTGAGTGTGATGCGGCACGTCTTCCCTTTATTCAATTGCAATAATATTTAACAGAATATGCTTTTACACCAGTTGGTATAAAATGAGGGGGCATCTCGAAAGAAATTCGAAAAATCGAAAAATAAGGACCATCTTATTCAGCATAGATATCAGGGTTCCAGCAGGGCTATTCTACTAAACGGGGCCATACGTATGGCCGGCCGTAAGTTTCTTATGGTCTGACCCGAAATTACGGCCTAAACCGATTCCACTCTCGAGGGGCCATATCGTATGGCCCGGCCAAAAGTCTTAACGCCCTTTCTGCAGGCGAGTATGAGAATTATAATTGGTACTATAAGTTTGGTTCACTTTTTTATATACTAGTCATTTTTTTGAGAAGGAAGTTTGTTCCAACGTGAATAAAAAATTAATTATATGTTCCTTAACCGAAATGTACTCTTATTTAAGGATAAATTTGGATTTTCTTTAAACACTAATCTAGCGGCAGACGCTGAAGATCTTTAAAACAAGTGAAGAACGCAAATCACGGGCGAGAAGAAGCAGAAGAAATTTGTACCGTGCAGTATTATAATATTCGTGAATTGTGCATGTTATGGATAGAGTTAGAACATGACATCCTATTGTAGTTCTAACCCCCTTCCTCTCCTTCCAATGGTGTAACTATTGTCTCGTGGCTGCAATCATTTGCCCCCAAAAGCCTTATAAATCCTGCCAATGTACGAAATCTAAAGATGAAATTGAAACTTTAAGTTTCATTAATTTTATTTTCAGAGGCTTATGTTTCGGTAGCTGTATAAAGTTAAAACATCAATATGAGACTATCATTCTTTCCTTGATTTGTGGACGACATTTGTCCTTTACGCATCGACCTACTGAAGATTGCCTTACTGCCAAAAAAAATTTCTTGCCCTATGTTTCTTAGATATCCTCCCTCATGAACCGTTATGCTACGAGAATCTTAAAATATAAAACATTTAATAGCGGATATTTCAAACTACCTACAGCTTTTCGAAACAAGTAAGGAATCTGCTAGAAAATGGAGCACAGAAAGCAAATAAAAGCCGGGTCCGGGAAGAGCAGAGCATCCGTTAAAAGTATTCCTAACTTTTTAACTACAAGCGAACTTTTAGCTCATCCGCTATATCTACTTAAAAATTAAGTAACAACTTTTGACGCACGGAAATAGTTAATGAAAATATCGTCATCGTATGCGAACGGATTACCTACACGTATCCCGTATCCTCCTTATGAAATCGACGTCTTTTTTAAATATATCTAGCCAATGCCCGTCGAATCCGTATGTGCTCACCCACAATATTCATATATTTCTTGAAACAATCGCTATGTAATCGATGACACTTCGTAAGTTTCTTTTATAACACCTTAGGCGAGCAATGTTATTTCGTATGGCCCGAGTTATGACCGCCTCTTAGGCAGGCCATATTATTACGGCCTTTAGGCCATAGCTACCGCCCGACTTATGGCCTTTCGCTCAGAGTAGAATCGCTCGAAGCCATACGTATGTCTCGAGGCCGTAGTTATGTTCGATTTCGACTTATGGCCCGGCCATACGATTAGTGGAATAACCCTGCAGGCTCCCTCAGGTAGGGTCCCAGCGTCCCCAGAAGAATCGTAGCTTCCCTGAAAAATTCGGGGGGGGATGGGACCCCCCTAGTTGTTTGTAAAAGATCAGTTTATGTTAATTAAGGATGTCTGCGACATCGGAGTAGCTGAGGGGCAACGGTGGCCCATAAGCCTCGTAGCCCCTCCAGAAAAATCCGGAGGGGCGGGCCTCCCTAAGTTTTTGTTGAAAATTCTGTTATTTTCAAGCACGGCTGTATCTGCAGGGGTCCTGGCCCCTCTAAAGGATCGTAGTCCCCCATAAAATTTCGGGGTTAGGGGAGTCGGCTCCCCCTAACTTTTTGTTTTAGATTTAGTTATATTCAAGTACAGCCGTAGTTATGGGGCCCTGGCCCCCCGGAAAGCTCATAGTACTACTATAAAATTTTTGGGGGGGGGGGCGTGAGCCCCTTAGCTTTCATTTAGTTATTTTAAAGCATGTCTGCAACGTAGGAGTAGCCACTGGATCGCTGTGTACCCTGCCCTGCATAAGACTCGTAGCCCCCCAAAAAATCTGGAGGGAACGCCCTAATTTTTTCCCGCCCTCCAGATATTCTAGTGGTAATCTTTAGCACATAACTATAACTTAAGGTTTTCGAGGGGCTCGGTCCCCCTTACGAAACTCTTGAAGTGACAGTACCCCTAAGACTCCTGTAAATCGAAATCGAACGGCATAATCCTTTCTAAGTGAGCAGTCTCAGCGCCAAACCTGAAATACCGTTATGAAATATGAATAATAAATGGGCCATTTGTTTCCTAAAAAAAGTACAGGCAGTACCTACGTTCGACAACCTCTTGAAACCCACCGACAGAACTTCGTCCTGCTTCTAGCATACCATTCAACCGAAAATCTGGTCGAGAGCATGAAATACCTAAATTCTCTGACAAAGGGCAGTGATGCGGTTATTTTGCCTAGGTTTTAAATAATTACGGAGGCTTCCGCGGTGAGTTGATTGGTGATGGTTTTCCGGGTTTACACCGCGTTGATTCATGTTTTTGCGGACGACAGTTTCGGGCGCGTTCCAGCTCCCGTCTTTGGACCCGGAAAACCATCTGTAAACCCGGAAAACCATCACCTAGGTTTTAAATAATCTAGAACTCGCGACGAGAAAAACCAAAATCATCATAAAGTATGAGCGATGTAAAGGTCCACTACTCTCCGATTACTACGAATACGCGACCGGGTTGGAAGAGGGTCGGACGCCGCTGCCGACGAATACGTATTTGATGCCCTTGTCGACTGTTGCGGCAGTTGACTGTTATTTACAAAGGCTGCTGAAACTCCCAGGCCAAGGCATTTAACGATCGACCAGCTTTACTAAGGATTATTTCGTGAGTTTGATGATAGCGCTTCCTGTTGGCAGATTTCTAAATCTACTGGCCTCGGCAGCTCCGTAGCCTAAACTACTCGACATGAATTTTCGAGTACTCGCATATCCCTAAGTAAAACTTTCAAAAACATTATGCATTCAGCAATGCCTCGCTCATGAAGATCAGCACTATGATTCAGTGCAATGAATTTTCATTTAAATTAGTTGGGAGGTTAAATAGGTGCATGT
Source organism: Ischnura elegans (assembly GCF_921293095.1). Classification (NCBI taxonomy): domain Eukaryota; kingdom Metazoa; phylum Arthropoda; class Insecta; order Odonata; family Coenagrionidae; genus Ischnura; species Ischnura elegans. The sequence continues at coordinate 98,013,124 of NC_060253.1, forward strand.
CACTTCTCAACCGATAGTGATAATTTCGTAATGTATGTCGTCTTAAACTTGCACAAAATAAGTGGAACTCTTTGGATGCTTCAGTGGAAAAATCATATATACATAACCAGGAGCTAAAAAAATATGCTCTTCTTTCCTTGGGCAGTATGTAGTGCACAAAAATTAATTTAAAAACCCATGTTTTTGTTTTGAAATAAAAACGAGAAAATACCACCCTGTCCTGGCCCAAGGTCAGAGGTTTAAATTTTACCGATAAAAAGCTACATTTTCTAAATCCAAAACGTGGTGCTTATTTCCTCTAAATTTGGCACTGGAATGATGTAAATTCATCGTCATAAACTTGATTTTTAGTTGTAGTGGTGTACGGATTAAACGGATTAAACGATGCTACCAATTCATCTTACTTTCGCTTCTCTTGACTGACTTCTCTTCTTCTGTTGGAAGTGTATTTGGATCATTTAAATTTTTGGATTATTTGATCAGCGGAAAAGGCTTTATTTTACAATTTTATTTACTGTTTTTATCGCAAACTGGATCCTTATGCCAACTTTTAATGCAGATTTTTTGCACTTTTTTATAAAATTTGTCAAGTTGTTATTTAACACAACCTAGGAGCCCTACTAATAATACAGTGTAATTCTGCAGTGCAAAGCTTCCTTGAAAAAAACTCCTTAGCTATTCCAAGAACCTGAAGACCAGTGCATATCATGCCAATGAGGTAAGAGCATTTGAATGACCTTTAGAGTTATTTTCATATGAGGTCTACGGCTCAGCCCCATCTTGACCAGTAAGACCTGTGTGAGTTTTTTTCTGGAATCATAATGTCCCGCCTCCCTTGGGTTAGACCTTTCTTCCTGTGAGATTGGCCCTCCCTTCTCTACCAGGTCCTTGCGCTACCCTGCACCACGCAATGTGCAGTGTTGTACCCAGCAATAGGGTGGTTTCCTATTATTTTTTTATTGCCTAAATCGAAAGATTATTACTCCTGGAGTACGTATTTCACGCTTTTAGATTTTTAAATGACGATATCTATTTTTCGCGATTAAATGAAAAGTGAAAATTTTCATGCGCGCGAAAACGCGACGGGTAAGTATGAATGCCGGGAAAACTCCCGTGTGACGTCGTTCTGGTTCCCGATGCCGCAAGTGAGGTAACCTTGGGGCGAGGCTCTGAGCGCTGATACTACGCAGGATGCTAGCAGGTAGCAGAGTACCATGCTAGCAGGTAGCAGAGTACCATGCTAGCAGGTAGCAGAGTACCATGCTAGCTGGTAGCGCTTGGCTTAAATAAGGATTATTAATACCTTATCAAACGAGGAAAACTTTCCGACCTTAGCCAGTTTTAATAGGTGATTATTAAGGCATGTTTCCCTGAGCTCTGTGCCTCATGTATGCATTGGTAACCTCAGACGATGTAAAACTCCTATCTTCTCGTACAGAAGCTAGGTCCCTGTGACGTCACGTAGAGTGGCATCGCATGGGCGCCAATCTGGCCTTTTTCAAACGAGGATATAATTGACCCTTGCCATTCCTCTAAAACGGTATTTCTAAAACCAAATCATTTGTACATAATGAATACACTAATGGTGGGTAACGAATCGCAATCAATGCCTTTCGTTTTCTTTGATGAAGGAAACTACCCTATTTAAAGCTAGTGTCGGAGAAGACTGCCGTCGGGGGAAAAACAGTTAGTACGAGTAATCTTGGATTTTTTTTCAATCGTCTTTGCCTTGAATACTACTCACTCATGAGTGTGCTTTGAAGTACCTGAAGCTTACCAAATCTAAACCCCAGAGTATAATCAAATTTCAATAATGTTCGTTCACAAGGCCACACATGTTCTTGTCATACATATATTCTCTAAATTTTTTACCTTTCTTAATATTATTCTCAGTTTTCAGCTATGCGGGAAAAGGACTTCATTAAACCTCTACTCAAGGTCAGTAAACCCGAAAATTTCTCTGATTATCGACCTCAATCCCTCTGAATTTCGACATCAATTCTCTGTGGCTTATCAAAAACACCGGAGAAAATTGTTCATACTCAAGTTGCTGAACACCTCAAATTGCCCGATAAAATTGATTCTTATGATTGGGCTTCCCCAAAGGCTTCAGTACCCGGACTCCTTGCTCAAGTGACGCAGGACATTCGCCTCACCACCCACAGCAAATTGATCACAGTAATGGTCTTATTTGATTTCAGCATGGATTTCGAATATGTGAGTCGCTCTCTGCTCCTGCGCAAACTGAAATCCCTAAAGTTCTCTAGTTCCGCCCTTAGCTGGTTCCATGTTTACTTGTCGGGTAGAACTCAAGCAGTTAAGGGCCAGGGTAGTAAGCTATCTTCTTGGCTCCCGGTTTCATGCGGTGTCACTCAAGGATCCGTCTTCGGATCACTCTTGTTTAATCCGAATACTCTCGATTTTGATTAAGAGCATCAATGACGGTAAATATACGCTGTACGCAGACGACTTACAAATCTGTCCTCATTCTACCGTAGGAGCTCCTGGGAGCTCTAGAGCTCCCATGCAAAAAAATTGTAATAGAATTTAAATGATGGCTTGTTATAAAAAAGCACCCAGAGTAATATTTCACTTCTAAAAAAAGTTAATGGCTCTGCTAATTTTGCCATGACGTAACTGTATTGTATGTCTTGATATGGTGTTGCATCAGCTAATTGACTCCTGCCTAAGATTCATTGTTAGCTCACGTAGAGATGGATTTTTGTCTAAGTTCTTCATTGTTTTGAATTGGTTACCTCTGCTTGATTAATGCTGGAATAATTTCTCTTCTACGTATTCCAAATCCAAATCCAGACTCCCGCATACCTGTGCGAACTATTGTTCCCACGCAAGAGAGTTACCGCGATGTCCCCCCTTCAAATTTCACAAGCCCGCACTAAATATACTTCAACTCTTTTCACTCAACCGTGAAAACCTTAAAACCGTGAATGAGCCGTGACTTTTGTCTGCCGTGAAAAAACCTGTAAATAGCCGTGAATTTCGTCATAAAACCTTAGAAATCTCTCAAACTTGAATGTAGAACCACGATGGACAGATTAAAAGATAAATCGATGTTTCGATCATGTTTCAAGGTCGAGTTACGTGCAGATACTGTCCACGCATTTTTTTGCACACGTGTATTCGAAGCGCAATTATTAATTGGTCCGTGTTCCATGACAGCACATTGACCTTAAGCCTGCGATTGGAAGACATTAACCCTGGCAAAAAATCAGACACTACCCTAGTAGAAAAAAGTGTGTTCATTCAGTGTTCTTTTTATGTTCATTTAATGTTCAAATTGTGTTCCTTCTATGTTCACCGAATGTTCACTTTATGTTCTTTTTATGTGTTTTGTGACAGAAAGAACATAAAAAGAACACAAAATGAACACTCGTCTGTGAACATAAAAAGAACACAAAATGAACACTCGTCTGTGAACATAAAAAGAACATAATTTGAACACAAAATGAACAATTTTTTGAACATCAAAAGAACACAAAATGAACATAAAAAGAACATTTTGTTGAACAACAAAGAAAAAGCTTTCACGAAAGTCCCATCATCACCATGATCACTTTCACATCTTTGCGAATTAGATGTCAGTGTTTGGATATGTTTCAAATTATTTTATTTCCAGCTTTATTTATTAGAAACTAACTTAATAGTAGAAGCCAAATGCTCAGGCCTTATCCCTGTTTAGTATGCAATAAAGTACATATTGAGAGTGTTTTCAGGTGTTCCTTGATTGCATTCTCGGATCGTTCAATGTCCATTTTTTGATGATATGCCTTCATTTTGGGATAATTTTCCCGGAAATTCATTATTTTAAATTTCTAGAAATATTATGGAAAACTGCTAAAAAATACAGTTTTGTGGATTTCAAGATGGCGAAATTCAAACTCATTTTTGGTAGACAAAGTCTCCAAAATCATCTGTATTACTTGTTTTATGTAAAGCTACTTGTCATGACACATGAACTGCAGTTATCCACAATCACCTCCAAGGAATGAGAATTTTTATACTGGTTTATTTTAAAGAACAACAAAGAAAAATGTTCATTTTGTGTTCAACATAGTGAACATAAAATGAACATATAAAAAAATGTTCAATTTGTGTTCACCATGGTGAACATAAAATGAACACAAAGTGAACATAAAATGAACACATAAAAAAATGTTCATATTGTGTTCACCATGGTGAACATAAAATGAACTCAAAGGGAACACAAAATGAACATAAAGAAAAATGTTCATTTTGTGTTCAACATAGTGAACATAAAATGAACATATAAAAAAATGTTCAATTTGTGTTCACCATGGTGAACATAAAATGAACACAAAGTGAACATAAAATGAACGCATAAAAAAATGTTCATATTGTGTTCACCATGGTGAACATAAAATGAACTCAAAGGGAACACAAAATGAACATAAAGAAAAATGTTCATTTTGTGTTCACTGAGATGAACATAAAAAGAACATAAATTGAACATCAAAAGAACACACCAAGAAATTGGTGAACATAAAAGAACACCAAAAGAACATCAAAAGAACACTTGAACACTGAATGAACATATAAAGAACACCAAAAGAACATATTTTTTTCTACTAGGGTATGTACTTCACTTCCCTGCCACCCTGCTCTCTCCATTTTCCCACACACACCCTTTAGCAGGACATGAATTTTGCTAACTATAGGTGACGTCATTAGAGATAGCACTTTCATTTCTGCGTTTGCATTCAAGGCATCTGTTGCGTTTGTTACATTTTTAGTTAACGTGTGGCCGATGATTGATACGTGATCGAAATTTCTGCCTAAAATGCCTCATCTACAAACTGTGAATTTGACGACATTTAGACCGTGAAAACCTGGAAAAAACCGTGAATTTTGTAATGTAGTTAGAGTTGGAACCCTGTTTCAACTTACCGCTTCTAGATTCCGGGGTTCCCTACCACTAAGTGTCATATCATCGCAATCCCTTCAATCCTTTGAAGAAAGGTTGTACTGTTAATTGAATACCCGCATTTAAGTTTATTTACCATTCATTTTGTTCTCATCAACATTTTATATTCATATATGTGTTAGTTACGATTTCTTAAAACTTATGCTATTGTATTGTTGATATTGAATATTTTTTGTGTCCTAGTCAAAGCATTTTTTCTTGTGAAGCCTCGCTATGATTTCATTAAAGCCTAAAAAAATTATTTTTTGCAGCGCTGATGTGGACTATTTTGTTGAAATGATATTTGTTTTCAGAGTGGAACATGATATATAATTTCCTTTATTTGCTCCTACAGGCTATCCTAAAGTATTATAAATATTCGTTTATTCACATCAGGTCAGTTATAGCATATATACCCTGTAAATGCATTTCAATGTGTAATTAATTATCTAGTAATATAATAAAAGGGAAAGTAAGGTGGCCTGTTAAGTTCCAATTATTTTCCAGCTTACTTTTGATTATTCCGTTCTTATTTAACTTCCTTTCTCCTCTCCACAACAAGCGCGGGAGTCATTGCGCTCAAAACACCCCGCAATGTTTTGGGGGTTTGAAACTTTTAATTAACCCTCCCCATCCCCGCTCGTTACGACTTTTCATCCAAATGAACCCCCCCGAAATGTATTCTCACCTCTTAGCGTAACCCCAACCCTCCAAAAATGTTTATGGCTACCAACTTTATTATAAGTATTAGAACTCATTCATATATAGCTTATACCTTACCAGTTTTACCTTAAAAGTAAAAATATATCCGCTTCTAAAATAGTTCGTCTTTGCCCGTGACGTCATTTTTTTCCATCATTATTATGGCTTCAAATATCTGGTCCCAATTTTTTCTCTGGTTAACCTCTGGGAAAAATGCCGTCCAAAAATTGTCCTATCAGCGCTCCGTTATCGTGAAGCCCTTTCATTAATCATCAATGTCCGTACCAAAAGTAGAGTTCGAACGCTTATTAAAACCATTTCTTTTGAGCTATTTTCACTTTTTTCATACTATTAGTTTTCTTGCCTTATTGCGCATTCATTAATATGGTTGAAAATTTTTTATCCTTCTTAATAAATATAGATATTAGTGCATAAAATAAAAAAAATACAGGTTTTTTAAAAGCCTTTCCAAGTAATCCTCAACTTATTGAAACCTAAACCTTGGCCAGCGTAAAGTGCGCATTATTAACTTTACCAAATTTATATACCGCATGGCTTAAGGCTCTTTTGTCATCAATCCTAAGTTTCATGCGTCTCCCGCATACAACAATTATTATTGCATTTTTTATGAAACAGTACATATATTTGGTGAATAATTTCTGAGCAACGGTTGGCCGTAAGAGGTGAATTTTGACACTGTTGTAATTGCCTAGTCTTCCGTATCTTTTTACATACGTCATCAATTGTTCACAATTATGCGTTAACTTAATAGCGATATTTATTGGAACGCTGTCAGATTGGACTCTTCGGACCGCTCTACCAACCCGGCCCGAATCAGCCAGTTCGATCTCAGCTCCATTGGTAAGCGTAAGTGTATGCTTGGTTGCGATAACTGATGTTGAACCATAGGCTGGTGAAATGAGGTTTAGTCAGGCTGCATGTACTTGAAAGTTTCAGTGGCGTAAACATGGGCGTAACTATAGGAAACGATGAAGGTTATAGATTCCCCATCCCCCCAAAGCCTCAAAAGCACAAAAAAATATTTAAAACTAATATTTAGTTTTGACATATAATAACTGCATATGTTTAAAGTTAAATTTTAAATGCCAAAATGATTGAAATTGTATTTCCTGGCATGTCATTTTTTTTTATTTCTCGGACCCCCCTGCCTGGCGGGGTCGCCCCTCGAGGGCCCAAAGCATATTCCCAGTTACGCCACTGGTAGGTATCATGGCATAAAATATCACTTAGCCGGAAAAAAATTATATAAATAAATTAAATGAAACCATATTATTTCAAGAACAAATTTTAATGCATCAGTTACGTAATTGAATTTTAATGATATCACCTCTTATTTTGCCTACCAATTATCTCACTGATCATGCAACTGAATACCATAACAATTATTATTATTGATGCCATTTTATAATTATTCCCGTAAGCGAATGGAACCTAGTCTAAAATGAGCCGTACTTGTATGATTTATTTTTTCGTGCTGCGTCGTTGGTAACAACAGTAGACGTGGAGCGAAAGCTGTTGAGTCATGTTTGCCATGATTTGCATTGCCATAGCTGCATTCCGACCTTAATTTTATTTAATTGACTATTATTGTGGACGCTAGGTTACAATAAACTTTCGTCTCTTGTAATGTTATTTACATTGTTACTGCTGTGAGGTTTAATTAGGTTAATTTGATCAATTCTGCGACGAGAGAAGTTAATTGGGCACTGCTCCCAATGCCAAGGAAATTATTCATCGTTTGCAACAATAGCTATTTCGAAAGCTCTGTGTAATATTGTGTACCTCTACTAATTGAGAGAGTGGTATGGTGACATGTCAGCATTAAGAGAAAAGGTTGCAAATAATCCGGGCAACGTCATTGTACAGCCTTTCTTTTGCTGTACTATTATCGAGAGCATGCAAAAAGATGTAAGTTTGATTTCATCGCGCCTGGGAAAACATTATTTAAAGTTCCTATTCGCCTTAATTGCGTTCAATTCTTTGTTTCTATTCCAGATCGTGATGCTCCAAAGAGAGCTGATTAGACTTAGTCCGTTGGAGGAGCAGTACAAGGAATCACTGAAGGAATTTTTGCAGCTAACTCAGTTGGTTGATTCTAAACTATACGCTTTGTGGACTGCGGCTTCTTCATTGGAGGCAACGAAAAGTGCGAAGGTAAAAGAATTCGTGCAAAGCATTTCTTCAATGTGGAAATCGGGTGATGAAGAAGTGCGGAAGACTTTAAAAAATACGCACCTTGTGAGCCAAAGTTATCCAGGTACTTAACTTTTTTATTGCATAGACTTTATATTTGATCTGCCGAAAGATTCAGTTTAAAAAGTGTAAGGAGTTTTCTTTGAAAAGGTGAAGAATAATTTTGAGATAGTGATTTTTTAATGTGTGAGTGAGATTTTTAATGATTGTTTTATTAGAGTGCTTAAAATTGTGATGTAGGCGTATGCTAAACAGTGTACAAGTGGTAACAGTGTATCCTTTTATCGAATTGCCAATTTTCGTCGGATATTGCCAATTTGGATTCGTAACTTATTTCACGTTCCAGACAATACTAATAAAACCTGCGTTATGGTTGATCTCGGTCGATGTCTATTTAGTTAAAAAGTTTCGCTAGCTGCGATTTATATGCACTCCTGTAATTCGCTGAGGTATCAGTCTTATTTTGAAATTTCCAAATGCCGTTTTAAATGGAGAATTTATATATTCATTCTAATCTAGGCGCTGGATCGCAGCGAAAATGAATGGCGCTTAATAGCAAATTTAGGGAGCGAATGTTCAAATGCATAGGTGCCTGACTTCTGGAACGTCTAATCCGACTTTTACCGGGGCCCGTTGGACTGCATGATATTTTTTCCTCACCAGAGCATGCTTTTCGGAGAAACGATCGACGTATGAGGTGCCGTGATGTGGTTTTTCTAGAAGAAAATTTCTCAATTCCTGCAATAGGGAAAGTATTCATAATCAGTGAGTAAGTTGTTCACTCCCACTCGTGGTGTCATTTTTTCTGACGTTCCTATTACCAGTTGAAAATTTCGCCGCGCTGAAAGTACTAGGATAGGATTATTGGATAGACTCTTTCAACATTTGGATGCATCCCAAAAATTTTTTTCTTTATTTTTTCTGATCCAAAATTTTTGTTCTTATACTTTTATTTATTTTATTCATTGTAATACAAATTTAATTTTCGTATAAATTCCCTGTCCACCGCAAAGTTACTTCCGGTGCCGGAGATTTTCTGCTACGACTATAGGTTTTTACCGTTTGGTATTCATTTGCAAATATAGCGATTCTAAGGAATTCTGGCGCAAAAAATACGATTAAATGCAGAACAATCCTCAGGGGCATAACGGGCGTAGAAAATATATTTGCCACAACGAAATTCATTATGATCGCAATGTTCTCCAAAGAAACCCCTGAATAGTATGTATTTTTGCTGCATTTTAAGGCTTGTGCGGCATACATTATTATGACTTCCAATGCGTGGAGGAAGGCTTGGTTATTCCCTGACAAAATAAGCAATATTGTGTGATTTTAGCGGCGTATCTCCCTTGGGCAACTTCTGATTTCTAGCTAATCTATTGCTGGGTCGATGAACTAGACACATTCCTTCCTATTTAAATGAGTTATTTATTTCAGCCGTAATTTACTGTAAATGTATAGAAGTTGAAGACATAGAAATGAATTTTTCAGTTTCGTGTTTAAATTTTGAAAAATCGAAATAAGTGAGACATTGTCATATTTTGCTAACTAAAGCTTAAAAGTTCTCCTTTGTGAACTTAAATATTTCAAGAATTACAAATTTCTGGTTCAAATAAGATTATAATCTTCAGAGATTTTTTATGCCCAATCCAATACTAGTAGCTTAAGAAGAGAGAATTTTTTTCTTTGGTTTCATTATTTTTCGAAAAAAAAATTTGGTGGTAATAATAAGTGATCATTTCAGGGGTGCCAACTTGGGGGATTTTATTTCTCTGAGAGCCCCACTAAAATAAAAAAGAGAAAAGAATGGGACTTCATGAAAATGTATTTTAGGTGGGGTAATAAAATATGATCAATAAACTAAAGTATTTTTTAAAAGTATAATTTATAATGGAGCATAAGTTTTTACTTTTCTTCTACTAACAATATCCATGCCTAACTGCCATAAAAAACATGGCACATATGAGGTAATAGAAAATATATCTAATCTGGGTGCAAAATGGTTGGAAGAGCAATTGAGTAGTCCTTAAAAAAAGTGATGATGTATCCATCACTAAAATATGGTACACTGTCACTGTTAAAACGTTGCATGGAACTAAGAGAATCGACAGGGAATTCACACAATGTGCAGCACAAGATAGGAAAGAGCACTTGAGCCAGCAGGAATTGCAGGTTATGCATCAGAAGGATTAATGTGTTTGAAAATTCAACTTGATGATTCAAACTAATGCCATGTGGTTGCATTTAAGTCCCCCAAAAATAGCCAGTGATCTAGAGTTGACATTCTATTTAGGCTTCACCTCAAGTGTGTCAACTTTACTCTTTGTTACATGATTAATGGCTATGACCTTGGGTAGCTTATTTTGGCTTTTCTCATAGAATCTCAATGTTTGTATTTAGTGTTTATGCACCATACACTGAGCATTTTTACTCACCTATACTCGAAAGGATGTTAGAGAAAGGTTACTTTAAAATAACAGTGTTGAATTATGTCCCATCAATTTTCTTGGCCCATTGACTTTTAGTAACTTAATGTTGAACTATATTATGATGCTGAAAATTTCTCTCCTTATTTCAACTTTTCTTTGGCCTAAAAATATTATCGTAGTTGATCACTCTCCCATTTGAAGTGGAGGACATTGCTAATATTATGTGTCCTGCTACAGTTTTCCCCACACCTTATCCGGTAGTGTCCGCAAATATCTACAGGGAAGAATGACGCCGCGGTAGCTTAACTGGCTAAAGCACTCGACCGGAAATCGGGGGATCCGGGTTCGAATCCCGGTCAAGGCGAATGATTTTTTCTCTGTGGATCTTTCGCACGATTGTGCATTGCGGGTGACTCCCGTATAAGTTATCACCGTGGCTAGTCCTGGTATACTTTAAAAACTCATCTCTCTCAAGTTATGGATGTTTGCTGAGCTTAAACGTAGTCTTTGCATCTCCAGTGAGTGTGTTCGTGTAATTCAAAATAAAATGCCAAAGTTAGGAAGCTTGTTCTCATTTGCTAAATAAATTTACATAGATCCATTCTCAGAAATAGATATCTCTTTTTCTGTTATAATATTTCTACCTACTTTGTAAGTTAACATAGCTTTGAGGGGACTCCAGGTTACACATGCTTTAGCATGTTTGAATTTTACATTATTGGTCAAGATGATGGATTAAATGAATTAAACATAGCTTCTCTTTCAGATACATGAACTATTTGATGAGGAGGATTTGGGAATTTTTATTATTATGAGCTTGATTTTCATTTCAGATATACCATTAGATGAATTCATCCAAGCCACGCATAAGCATTACGCTGTTTTGAGGAGGCACCTTGATTCTGTTCCTCGTCATGCTCGCTGTAATCATATTGCTTATTCAAAAAATAGTGAGGTATTTTTATTTACATGTAATTCATTTAATGTAATAACAATAATAGTGCCTCGCATTAGTCTACAACCTCCGCTCTTCTGACTACATTTCTCTCAGTAACTTTCTTGAACTGAGTATGTATTGTGAATGCGGCATCATAAATGTGATAATCCAACATTAAGCAGATCATCCTTTATTAATGTATGAAGTTTAGTCTGTTACAAATGGTAAATTTATCTTTATACAACTTTGGAATTTGATTATGCCCAACTTCTTTGTCCATGATCTATTCATTTATAATCATAGGAGAATGTAAACTATGGGAGACTTAAAGAGAAATGTTTGTATATTTCACAAAATATTGATAATGATCTGATTTTCCCTTGTATTTAAATTTACAGCATCTTTAAATTTTTAATTTTATCACAGATGATTCACTTACTAAACCACTTGAGCCAGATGGATTACATTCTGCAGTATTATATTGCTCTATGCCGAGTCAATCCTTTCCTGCGAAGCCTTGGTCAAGCCATTGATCAGTATATTATCCAAGAGGGCTACCTTGCCACATTGTATGGGCCGACTTTTGCTGAAAAGGTACAACCTGGTGCTAGCACATGGAAAAACCCTGCATCTGGACCAAGTAATCTTTCAAAGGCTAAGTCTGAACTATCAGCGTTTCATTCATTGACAAAACTACTGACTGGAGAACTACTGGGACATCAGCCACTGGATCCCCTAACTGGACTTGAACCATTGGTAAGTAAATATGTAGGTGATTCAATTAGATTTATTACTATTTTTTTGCACCCAATAAAACATTCCTACCATGAAATACGTTGATCAATACATTCACAGGAATGCCAACTTACCAAACATATTGGGGTGGCCCTAACCGGGGATCTTGCACTGGGAAATTGTACAAGTAGTGAGTTTTAAGTTTTTTAAGCATTTTACCATAGTCATATGATCAACATTAGAGCCCTGATAACTCGAATCTCGATATCTGGGCACTCCGGGGAGAGTCGAGAAGCCTGAAAAAATGTTTTCCTCACACCCATAACGAATTTTTGAGGGGGCTCGGGCCCCCTCAGGCCCCATGGAGTCGGTGTCACTGTACATTCAGTGTGGATCATAGCAACTCTTGTCTGTTCTACCCCCACAAATGGATTGCATCAATTGAGATCTGGCTGATAATTTACTTCTAAATATGTTTTGTATGTAGGTATTTACTTGCTGTTCACTGTGATTCATATTATGATGCATTAATGTATTTTTTTTATTAATAAGGCTTTTGGTCTTTTAATTCTCTGTCTAGGGATTCTGCAGACATGTACTTTTTTCTTAAGTTTCACATTTTGATGTATGTTTTATGATATGAATTTAATTGTGCTCTGTCCCTACAAAGTATTGCTATTGAAATTAGAGCAATTCATGAAATAATGGTTAGTTGTATAATTTTCTAAGGGAATTGGAAATTTTAAAAAAATATCCCTCAGTAGCTGACCACCTGGTGTTGCTTGGCAAGGGTGGTACCCAGATAAGTGGGAAGCTTGTTAATTGAAATTCATGGTCAAATAGCAGAATTTCTATATTTTCTTTTTGAGCCTATCAAGAGGTGTGCCTACTGGGCAGGATGCCCAACCACAGAAGTTGTATGACGTGATCTAACAAACAAAATTGTTGCAAAGGACGTGTCGGACACAACCGAAAGTAGCACCATAGCAAGAATTAGATGTATCTATGTATTAACGTTGGTTGAAATCTGTGCAGCCTATAAAAGTGCATCATGGGCAAACAAACAGACATCCTTTTTTATATGTATAGATTTTATGCATTGTTATTTTGACTTTGTTGAATACATACCTATTTGGTGCAAAAAATCCACACAGGAAAAATCATTCGCCTTGACCGGGATTCGAACCCGGATCCCTCAATTTCCACCCAAGTGCTTTAGCCAGTAAGCTACTGAGGCATCAATCTCCCCTGTAGAAATTTGTGGACTATACCGGACAAGATGGTATGGACTCCTGAGCATATTATGTGACTAGCAGTCGAAGTCGTGCACACGGCGCTACAGTCGGAGAGCAAAGCCCGAACTTTGAACACGAAGAGGGGTTTGCTCTAGACTTATTTAAGTATACCAGGACTAGCCACGTGTGCATTGCGGGTGACTCCGTAAAAGTTATCAGCAGGGTGTCAGCAAAATATGTGACATGTGATGAGCTCTGTGCAGGCTACTCTGTCAATTCACTACAGTGAACTTCGAGGAATTGTGATTATTATCGTCTCGGTCAGAAGCAATGCTCAAGCGTAGCTTCTGACTGGGACCACCTTCTATTGGCTCACCTTGGTCCTCACTATTAACTTTGAGGATTCTCTTCTCTGTTTATTGACCCTGTATATTGATTCATCTGGATCCTGTACATGGCTTAGACCACTAGCTGTTCCCTTCTTCCATTGTGTATAGTCTATTTTGGACTCAATTTTTTCCAGAAATGGATTAACAAGTTTCTTCCTTTTTGTATAACAGCGGGAGCATAATAACTTGAGTACCTAACGAGACTTTTTACAAAATTTGTAGTGCAAGTAAACTGGATTTAGGCTTCTAGTGAACTTTGTTTTTAAAAAATCCAATCTCTATTTCAGTTCTTTGCATGGATCTTTGTCATCTTTTTTGTCCATTCTGAGGTTATTTTGAGACTCCTTGGTGATCTATTTTGATGGTGTGAGGTTGTAGGCCCACATCCAATACCATTTTTGATGCAATGTTCTCATAGTGTTTGTTTAAATAGTACTTTTATTTTGAATATTGTAAGCCTATAATTTGTTTCTCACTCTTTTCTAATATAGGTAAGGGATTCCAAATTGGAAGTGTATTTAGTTCCATCAACTACTGTGAATAGTAGTGATAAATCTACAATTTGGAAAAACTTATTTGAAGCTTATCAACCTGTCATGAGCAACAGTGCTGCGATTAAGAGGGTTCCAGATAGTGTTGAAAATAGTGTTCCATTGAATTTCACAAAAGAAGCCCTTTCAGGAAAGGAGAATATTGGAACAAAAGAGAGAGTGATTCATACCATTAAGCTACCATATAAAGGGCCTATTTTGAGCTTCAGGAATAAGAAACACAAATTGAGGTTTGTGACTGTTTCATGTAGAATAAATTAAGTTACTATTTTATTTTTGTGTTAGCTTATATTTTTAAAATTATTAATGATGATAAAAATTGTTATTTCTCTTCAGGAATGTTATGGGCTCATCAGTGGATACTGACCTGCAGCCAATCAAAATCCCTCGCATTGAAGGTGCATTACTTCCTCCCTTACCATAGTAGTAGTGTCTGGAAGAATACCCTAGCATCAAGAAAGTTATAAGTTCTTGTTAAGTGGTCATCAGGTTTCAATGAATTGTAAAAGGTTAGCTATCATCCAATATTTTAATGTGCGCAAGATGGATGGAATGAAGGCTTGCTGAAATAGTAGTTTGCTAATGAGGATATAGAATCCATTAATTCAAATCGATTTTGGATCAAGAAATTAACTGGTGGACAAAAAGTGGGAGTAAATGTCTTGGGTATTGAATTGTACCATTGAAAAGTGAGAGCACAAGTCTTGAAAAATGTCTTGGCAAGATATACAAGTGCTGGAGAGACTTTGCTGGTAGAGTGAGCATGAATATTATTAATTGGTTATGGTGCTTCTAATTTCAAGTAATGCAAACTGTTTGGTATACTTCACATTTTTGTTTTACACTGGTACTTATGTTTTTCTTCGACATCTTTCTGTTTCTGCAAAGCTTTAACAGATCTAACATATGTTTAGTCTTAACATTATTATTTATTGCAGTCATATTATTAATTAACCCAGCTTTGAATGTTGAGTACATTAGTAGTTATTTGGTTCTTTGTACTAACATAATGCTTATCATCTCAAGCAGAAACTAACTCTTTAATCATTGTACTAAACTCTGTAAATATAAATTACTAAGAGATAAATAAAATATATTTTAGTGACTTAGTGTCTTTAAACATTTTCAACTTGAATTTTTATGCCGTTTGATTACACTTTGAATTGTAACAAGCATGCGCATATAAATCCTCACTAGCAACTTTGGTTTTTGGCTGATATAATGAATTTGCTGAGTTTAATTTGATCACTATTTTTCATTCTTCAGATTTTCAAAATTTACAATGTGTTTGTGTACAAAGACAAAATTTTCAAAATTTACAATGTGTTAGTGACTGATCATTTGTCTTTTACTTATATTCAAATTCAATTTTTAATTGGGATCAAAAAGCACATCAATATGAAGGATGACAGAAAGCTTACAGAAATAGGTAGCTTGCTAATCTATATATATAAAAGAAAGTCGAAAATCGTGTTAGTTAGAACACTTATAACTCGAGAACGGCTGCACCGATTTTAGTGACATTAGCTTCTTTGGATTCGTCTCAGCCCCGGATAACATATAGGACATTAAAAAATAGGAAAAGTTCACAAAAAAAATTCAACTTTATCTTATTGTTAGAGATATGTTTTTAGGAGTTGATTGTTAAGACGGCCAAAATAACAAGATTTTTTTTCGTTTTTACTAATGTATTGACTGATCTTTTTAGCAATATTAAAAAAATTTAAATGTTCAAACATGTTAAAAATATTAAAGTAATATTAAAATAGTATTAAAATAATTGAATTAGAGGTAAGCTCAGCTCAAATTGAGTTGTCAACAAACACATAACTACCGTGTGTGTAAACAAATCTCCAAGCAATTGTTGATTATAAGTAATGTACGTGTACTCTGCATGAATTCAAATCTTTTAACTTTGTAATAAACGAAGACGAAGTTAGCAACTCTCTATCTGAATATTTAAAGTCCTTGGACGCACCTGGCTTACCACGGCACGATTTACAGCTAAAGGTAGGCTCTGTGTTCATGATCTTTCGAAACCTAAACCAACCAAAACTATCCAACGGAACGTGTTTGGTTATTAAAAGAACTGATAATGAAAGTGATTCACGCCACTATACAGTTGAAACGGAAACTATCAGTTATAATGATATTATCTGTATATCATTTAATATATAATAAATCATATATGATTAAAACGGTGCAGCCGCTCTTTATTTATAAATGGTGCAACTAAAATATAAGTTTATTGAATGTTAGGCGGTACGAAGTTCGCCGGGTCAGCTAGGAATATCTTCACCATCCGCTGTATATCTTCCTTCGCTTCAAGCGCGCAGCTAGGAATTAAGGATAGGCTAATACTGGCGGGTCTGTAGGGTATAGAAAACTCACCAAGGTAAGCGAGAGGTGTGGGGGCCCTCCCGAGACATTCTTTAAGATAAAAGGATCAAAATGGTAGGTTTTGCGGCTGTGTGAACAGGTAAATATTTTTTGACTCATCCGTCCCCCTAATATTAATAACCTAATGTTTTATAAAAAGATTCTCTGAGATTTTGGGGGAGTTTTAACCCCCCAAAACCCCCCTCGCTGCGTCCCTGCTTCGCTTCGCTATTTTTATTTAGCTTCATTCGCTTTATCTTGCGCCTGATAACAAAACAAAAACTGTTGTTTATCAGAAGGCGCTTGACGCAAGACATTAAACCCGATTGTGTAGGGCACACCAAGGTGCGTTTACGCATGCAGCACGTTTACGCAGTGCATTTTTTCCAAACAGAGATACTATAACTGGCGCGCCTAAAGTCATTTGATATGAATGCTGCTTCATAGGGGCTTTTCTTACAGTATTTTGAGCATCAATCAAGCGTCGGTCAAGCGTAGCGTTAACCTGCCCCGTGAACGAGCCAAGTTTACGCTACGGACTTAGACCTTAAAACATTTTTTTACGGTTAATAACACAAATAGCCAACAACTGAATGCGTATAATTTTTATTTCATCAATATTTTCTCATTTAATATATAATAAATCAGATATGATTAAAACGATACAGGCGCTCTTTATTTATAAATGGTGCAACTAAAATATAAGTTCATTGAATGTTAGGCGGTACGAAGTTCACTGGGTCAGCTAGTAAGGATATAGAATCCATGAATACAACTCGATTTTGAATTAATAAATTAACATGTGGACGATTAAAAAGTGAAAGTCAATTGTATTGGGTATTAAATTATAATGTTGAAAAGTGAGAGTGGAAGTATCAAAAAAAGCCTTGGTAAAGTATAAAAGTGCGAGAGAAATGTTGTGTTGTCCAAGCTGGGGCTATGTAGAGTTTTTTCTAGGCAGATTAGCAATTCATATAACCTCATTGCCACTAACATTTAATTACCTTCAGCATCAACTAATGCATAAAATCTATAGCAGCTAATATTTGTACTCATTAAAGGCAGGGTTTGCAGCAGCAGATCCTCCTTGCCTACAGTAAATAATTATTCTTTAAGTTGCCCTGATTTCAAGGGTCCTTTGTCTCTACATTTTTCTTCAAGTGCTAGTTGGTTCACCACCTGTGGTTGAGACCTTGTGGATATGCTCTTATCTGTTGGAGATCTTTGGCGTACTAAATTTCAAGTCCAGTTTTTTTGCACTGTAGTGAGCCATACCATACCATTCACTTATCTTTTTAATCCTGCCTACCAAAACATTTATACCTTATTTTTTCACAGTAGCATATTTTCAATGGTAGCCAGATGTCTAGGAAAGGGATTTTATTTGTTTTGTCGTAATTAAATTTCGATATTAGTGGTGTTGGACAACAGTACTTATGGCACGAAAATTATAATTTTTCGATTATCGTATTTTAATTGTACTGCTAGTTTTCGTCTTTCGATACTGGTCAACAGAAAAATATTTAGAAATATCTCCAGTTCGCGCAAAGAGTATTATATAAAATTACCGCGTAAGAATATTTTCATTTGCGCTTAAATTGTGCAGTTAGCCTTTTATGACCTTTTAACCTTCGACAGGGGCCGCTAAATCGTAAGTCTTCCATTTCAGTGCGGGATATATTGAGAGGAAGCTAGAACCTCGCTTCTGCCTGAAGGGGCAGTAGGTGGAAAACCCATGTGGTCCCCTCCCAGTTTTTTTCGCGAGGTCCTCCAGAGAAGGATCTGGCAACTAGGTGACGAATTATAGGCTCCTGCAATAATTGGGTCAGAATTTCGGTCACAAAACAAAAACACTACAAAACAAGTACATCATAAAGTTTTTTTCGTTCTAATAGTATCGATGTGAAGCACTTAGGAAAGCCTATTTTATTTGCCTAGTTCTGGGGAGACTCCCAGAGCGCATAGAAGATAATTTGAAGAAGGGCTCTTCGATAAAGAAATGCGACTCCTGCAGAGGGAAATTAGTCACCTGAAACACAAACCTCTATGGCTTTAATTGTAATTTCGGGCTTTGCTCTCCGGCTGTGGCGCAGTGCTCACGACTTGGACTGCTAATTGCATAATATGCTCAGCAGTCCAGACCATCTTGTCGGGATAGGGGTCAACTTATTGTCCCGTCCGGGATAGTCTACAAATTTCACAGAGGGGAATGACGCCTCGGTAGCTTAACTGGCTAAAGCAATCGACCGGAAATCGGGGGATCAGGGCTCCCGGTCAAGGCAAATGATTTTTTTCTCAGTGGAGTTTTCGCACAATTTGTACATTGCAGGTGACTCTGTAAAGTTATCACCGTGGGTAGTCCAGGTATATTAAAATTATTGAGAGAGGGAGGGACAATAAGTTGACCCCTAACCTCCCTCATTACTCACCTCCCCAGTAAAACTCTCTTCCCCCAACCTTACTGCCCTTCTCTCTGTGCTAAACGGTATAAATAAAGCCGCTTATAAAGAGGCTCTTTTTTCTTTTTCATCGATAATGGCATACAATGTCGAAACCGGGCGAGTCAGCATTAAAAATTGTGTGAAAATATACAACTGTCTTTCATTCTCTTCCCATGGAGATTAGGAATTTACATTAAGGTTCGGTGGATACTCTGAAATACGTCGGTGAGGGTGCCTGCACAGTTCGTCATTGCGTTGACGCAACTAGGCGGTAACGGCAATGTTTGCCCTGCGTAGCAACAATAAATGGAGCATATTTTTGTCTAAAGAAACTGTTTTAATGCCATTAATGTACTTCCTCAGTATAAATTCGATGTCTATCCCACTTGTCTCTGTTTGGTACACGTTAACCTTTTATTCATTCTCTCGTCGCTCAGTAAACATTTTTCAACCGCTTATTCTAAAATCATCTAGTCTTATATGAGATATTTTAAATTTTCATAACCAGATGTGATACTTGAGTCTATTTTGGTGATCTTTTCTGGTCTGTGATCCGTGGATTGTCATTTTTCGCCAAAATATCTTCACATGCTGTCGCCATATTTCAATTCTAATGCTCTTTTTCAATTCTAATGCTAAACATCGGAATTTTAGCCATTAATGTCGTCTTAGCTTGGGCTGTACGACGCTTTATGTCTACTGTGCTTCCTCAATCCGAGGTGCTGGTACTCCCGAGCTAGGTGAATAATTCCCTTGCTCCAAAATATTTCCTTGGAGGTGGGATGTTGACCACTGCTTTCTCTCTCCCTTATACCATTGTATTCGATTTCTTTTTCTTTAATTTTATGTTGTGTTCCGGGAGCACTACTACTGCGACTTCGTTCATTATTTCTTAATTCTGGGCCCTACACTGCTTCCTTATCCAAACCAACCTTCATATTAAGCGAGCGAGTGAATGGTACTTCTTCCTTCCTTCGTTCGAAATGTGGCCTCCTTATCATGGTATAGGCGATTTATAATTCTAATTATTCTGTCATTTTAGTCCAAGCCAATTTTTTTGCTTTATACTGAACATCTTATTGCAGTCTATGCTATCAAATTCCTTCGCTAAGTCCACGAAGGCTATAAAAAGTATTTTTATTTTCACGTGAATCAATGTCTCCGCCAGTAGTTTAGGAACTTTGCTTCCTAAATTCATCCATTCTTCCTAAATATGAACTGATTTTCTGAGATGTTTGCTTCGAGTTTACCTTCGATGTGCCATTGGTGTGAGGATTTCGGAGACCTGTGTCGCAAAATTTGGTTTTATTCATTTTTTTTCAAATTTGGTTTTATTCAAGACGCAAAATTTGGTTTTATTCATATTTCTCATCTCGTGTTCTCTTTGGGATTTTCACCATTTTGCTCTTCTTGATATCTCCTGTTGGCTTCCCAGTGTTTCTCCCACTCTCGGATTATTCCATAAAATGCATCTTGCACTCATCCACTCACCAATTTGATTACCTCTCCGCTAATTTAATCTTCTCGATTATTTGTTTCCCTGGGCCAAGGTAGTTGCACTCAAATTAGGTCTGGTCATCTGTGAACCCTTCATAAAGGGAATCTGACCTTCATATAGCTCTTCAATGTACTGTTAGCATCTATTGCCGATTTATCTATCCTCTGCTTGCAGTTTCTTATCCCGATGTTCTTTTTTTGCATCTAATCATCTCTTCTCCAAAGTGTATGCCGTTTCTGATATACTCTTTCTCATGCTGTCGTTGTTTTCGGAGTAGTTTTTGAGCCTTATCTCGTCGGCCTTGTTCTATTCTTCGATTACTTGATTCCTTAGCTTTTTATAGAGCATTTCTACGTTTAATTTCCTGCAATATCATTCTGTCTTTTTTCTTCTAAGAAGGCTTTCTTATAATATGCTCTTTCATCCATGATTTCTTGTTTTTAACTGGACGCTTTTCTAGTTGTTGTTCTGCTACTTCTGTGATGGTCCTCGCGAGATTATGCCACCTCTCTACCACTCTTTGGATATTATCCGTTGCTATTCCAGCTGGTCGTGGAAAAGCGAATTCTCTTTTGCCTTCCTCCTCAACCAGTGGCCTTAGTTTTGCTTAGTTTAGTAATGCTCAATAACGAAGGGCGAGAAGACTCGAGGCGTTTCAGATGTGACTGTGAAGGAGAATGGAGAAGGTGAAGTAGACGGATAGGAATGACTAAATGGCGGTGGAGGAACATTTTAGGCTATATTTGGAGGAGATAGACAATTTGGGAAGAGAGAATAATAAGCGTGGAGGGGAACCTAAAAGCCACCTTATTATATTCGGAATATCAAGGAACAGGAGAATATAATTTATGGATAATAAATGGAAGGCAATAGATGTTAATGAAAACTGAGGGTGGAAATTCAACTTGGGAGCGGGGCAAATCTGGGTGATTCGCTAAATGCTCCTTAAATTTTTTTTTCGGCAGAATACCTCAATAATATACTTAACTATCCTTATCCTCATTTAGATTTCTTATTCGCTCAGTAAAATGTTTACATCGCTGTTTTATCAATATTTTTTGATATGCGATATTTTGTTTTATTATGCCCTGCCACACTTCTTTGTTGGACACTCGATGCTGTGCTTATAATGTCGTAAACGCGTCGATACGTAATCCCTATCGATTCGGATTCCCGGGCCGAGAGTCGTGACAATGCGGTCGTTGAAGTCACCGGCTCACTGCCGCCACCGGAGTCCATTTCAAAGCGGCCGCCACTTCTTGGGAGATGGACGCGTGATCCTGTAACGTGCGTCCTCCACCGGCCTCCGGAGGAACTCCTCGCGTGGTGAGGAGGATGGGGGAGGAGGGTGGGAAGGCAGATGCGAGTGGGGCCCCTCTCTCTGCCTCTCTCTCTCTTTCTTTCTCTCCTCCTCGTATCCCTTCCCGGATCGCCTCAATCGCTGGACCACTCTCGCGCCTTCCGCTCATTATCCGTCCTTCACACCCCGAGAGCCTATCGGCCGGGGAAACCCTCCGCGCTATGACACGTGCGTGACGGTCCCTCGAGTGTGCTAGAGGGGAGAGGCCCTCGACGTCTTCCCTCCGAGGAACTTGCCCGCCGTGCTTCTCCGTGACGACGCGACCGTGCCATGTGACCGCATCCCCGCCGAACTGCTGCACCGCACCCAGCCTGCGCCCGCCTCCTGGATGGACTTCGGGGCGCGGCAGCGGCGGTGCGCGGGAGTGGATGGCGAGGCGGTGGGCGGTGGTGCCGTGGAAGCCGCCTCCTCGCCCGCGCAGCAGCCGCTCAACTGCGGCCCACCGTCAGCGGCGGCGGCGGCGCCGTGCCGCTCCCCCGGCTCCTCTCCCGCGGGTGGGTCCTCCTCGCCATCGCCCCCGCCCCACCCTCGCCTGCCTCCGCCCGCCACCTCGCTGCGGCTCTCGCCCCTCCTCGTGAGGCCTTCGTGGTCCGCCCCGCCGCCCCCGATCGAGCGCGGCTGGGGCGACGCGACCGCCGTGCTGGACGGCCGGGGGATGCCTGGGGCGGAGGACTCGTCTGCCGGCAGATGCGGCTGGATCTCTTGGGGCGGCGGCGGAGCGGAGAGCGGCGGCAGTTGGAGGCCGGCGTCCGTGGTCCCGGCTCAGCCTTCGTCGGACGTGGTGAGGAGACGGGGAGGAGGAGTAGGAAGGGAGTGTGGGCGGACGGGAGGTGGACCTCGTTGTTTACCTCCGTGTCGGCAGTCCCCATCCAAAGATCGTTTTAGCTTGTCCTCTGGTCAATTTCTCGGCGTGATACCCGTCGCCGTAGGTCTCGGATTTTCGCTCCTCACATTTCTGTGCTACGCGAGGAACATTAGGAGCGGGGTGGTCTCTTGCGTGAGGAGGATAGGTTGTGGGTCGACTTGTATTGCGCAGTAGTCATGGGAATCTACGCAGTTTTTCCTATTGTGACGAGCTAACAGAGAGAACCGTGCTTTATGGATTCCAGGTGGATAACGCGTATTAGAACAATAGAATGGTGCCTATCTCTCCATAGCGAGTCCGTCTGAAATTTACACTCAATTTAAACTCATTTGTCTCAACCGCAGTGCTTGAAGTGTCCCTTAGTTCATCATGCTTTCACAATAATCTTAATGGGGCGGCGCGTTCTTGCTTGTGTTTTAATGGTAAATTATTCAATGAGGTCATGTCTCTCTGATTTGATCAGTTCAATAATGGCGGAGCTCATTTTTTTGGGATTTCAGGTGACGCCTTCAAGTGAGAAAACTTCACTTGTCATCCGAAGACGCCTGATAAAATGCCGATGAAATACACACGGAGGAAATCCTGAAAAATATGCTACGACTCTTCTGTTGCCCCGCAGAAACCATCATTTTTGATACCAATAATCTTTTTGATGTCATATATTTATTATTAATTTGAAAATATTATTAGAGGGAAGACCTAGGGCTGATTTACATTGTTAACACCACCGTGACTTATCAAGGGGATTTATGAAAACGTCAGATTCGTGAGACAATGGGGTTGTAATTCCTTATAAATAATTGAGATTGCTCACCTTGCGCAAGGATGCCTTATCTGCTACTTATAATGGATAAACGTAAATTTCAGTATAGTTCCAACTGTACATATTTTGTCTCGATACTTATCCATTCAACCACGATTTGATTCTTGTTTTTCTAAAGGCCGCAGTATTGAATTACCCTAGAAATGTTTTTGGTATGGGATTTCTCGTTTTAACGGAAGCAATGGCATTTCCCGCTTTGAGAACTTTATGTGCTCCAATGTCCAAAAGGAGATCTGCATTCTATCACCTCGCCATGATTAAAAAAGTAGAACTTATTGTTTTTAAAGTATCCTTCATGTATATATTTAGATAGATTCTATCAAATCATGAGTAAATACGACCCTAGAATACCTATATTAAAGTGACTAAATAGTTTTAAATAGGTGTAGTGGCGGCCGGCTCTTATTGGCTGAATTGATGGAAAAATTTTAAATTCCTAAATTGATGAAGTAATCCTAAGTTGGGTGGTTTCATAAGGGTAATACAGGGATGCGATTTTGAAGCCTCAAGGTGATTATGATGAAATAGTGCTCTGATTTTGATTTTCATGCCCCGATTGAATGGAAATAGTGTCTACTTTGCCCATCGTTTTCCTGCTGCCACATTATTGTCCGTTAAATTATTACAAAATAAGAGAATTTACAAAAGTCTGCGAAATATTCAAGTATACCGGGACTAGCCACGGTGATAACTATTTACGGAGTCACCCGCAATGCACAAATAGTGCGAAAAATCCACAGAGGAAAAATCATTCGCCTTGACCGGGATTCGAACCCGGATTCCTCGATTTCCGGCCGAGTGCTTTAGCCAGTTAAGCTACCGAGACGTCATTCTCCCCTGTGGAAATTTGTGGACTATACCGGACATCCATACGGAAAAAACAGGGGAGAATGACGCCTCGGTAGCTTAACTGGCTAAAGCACTCGGCCGGAAACGAGGGATCCGGGTTCGAATCCCGGTCAAGGCGAATGATTTTTCCTCTGTGGATTTTTCGCACAAGTCTGCGAAAGTTAAAAATATGGTTTAGCTAATTAGCTGAGCAATAACTAGTAATCATGATACTCAAATTTCTTCCTAATGCGAGGAATTTCTCGCTTATTTCCTTTTGTATCCTTAAAAAAATTACTAGCTGTGTTGTAACTACGAAACAGTTCTAAATTGAAGCTATATCACTGATATTAATTTAACTCTTCACTCCTTAGAAAAGAAATACATTTCTGTAATATTTGCCTCTATTCTCCGTCAGTTCTGTGTGGTTATACATTTTTGGTTCATGATTAGAATTCCCTCAAATGTCATATGAAAATATAATGGATATTAAAAATACACCATTGAGTTTTGAGCAAAATGTCGTACTTCGATGATACGTAGCAATATAATTAGATTGACGTTGATGGAAACGTGATTATAGAAATATCGATATTAATATTTGCGATTGATCTAATTCTATTGAAATAATTAAAGTAAAAAATGAAGGTTTTTTTTTTCACGCCCTCAAGTTTTTTCACTGGGCATTTTCTGGAAGCTGAACAGTTTATTTGTATTTGTGTTTACAAAGGATTGATGCATGAGTTCCTTATTACGATATTTTCAGTATGTTTTCAATTTCGAAGACGGATTCAAGAAAATCTAAGTGGAGATGAGAGTTTGCGGATCGCCCGTATAGCTTTGTTGTAATCGTGAATATTTTGAAAATGCACGGTGCATATTTTTTAATTTTCATTAATACATTTTTTCTATATTTTCGTGTGAAAAATAGTCCTGATACTGAAAGCTATACTGTATCAAGTTCTGAAGATTTTAAATATCATCCATAGACAATGTCGGATCTATTGGGATTGGGGGGGGGGGGGGAAGGGGCTAAACGGGCTATAGCCCCCCATAGGTTCGAAGCACTAGATAAAATCGAAATTTTTAGAGACTGCCACGTTGTACAAAAGTATTTAGTTATATTAACTACTGCTTAGCTACATTAACTAATTTAAATACAAATTGCCTCTAAATTTAGGGTCTATTTTACAGGCTTTTGGTATGTTACATTCCAGTGTTAGTTAACTACCACAGGAATTACTCTTGGGTACTCAATTTAGACTAGATAGAATCGTAATATCAGCTCCCCCCTAGTCCCTTTCCTGGATCCGCCACTGTCCATAGATAAGGAGGACCAGTCATACTCCATCTAATTGGAGGTTTTTAAAGTCATTGAAAAGTCGAGGTCTCAATCAAAATCAAGATTCAAAAGTATCGTGTGACTTTAGATTAATTTTGATTGTTTATTAAATATCAGTTTTATTTATTTAGCATGTTTTATGAATTTTTAAATTTGTTTTTGGTCGTAAATTAGCATATTTTTAATTGTTCTCTCCGTCTCAAATGAACGCACAGTAATTTTATGCGTGACTTAGTCTAAATAATAGCATTTCGGTACGGTTGTTACTTCCTACCGAAAGAAGTAGGATACGATAGCTTAAGAGGCATTTGGCTTAATGTACTAATTTGTACAAATTAATCACAATTAACAGAAGGAATAGGGATACATAAAACTAAATGGATAAGGACTACGGTGATGTAGAAAATGATATATAATGAAAATCATGGGGTAAATATGTGGCCTGAAAAAAATGTAAACAAAGGTTCTTTGAATCGATGTACGTATTTAGTTACTACAAAGGCTATGTACGATCATGAAGAAATTGTCTTGTCGGAAAATTTATAAGAACTGTTCGGGATATTTACGGTTGCATCAAATTTTGGCTTCATAAACTCATGTGCATGGTTTTATAAGGGAAATTGCGTTGATTTATAAAGTTTTAAACTGTTGTGATGACAACAAAGTGATCGTGGTGGCCGATAGTTTGAGGAATTTCGTTCCTGAAGGAGTGTGAGCTGGATAAGTAAAAAATTTGCTAGGTGTTTATATTTTTTTGTGGGTATAACACGGTAGTAGTGAACGATGGGAAATGTATCCGAAACGGCGCTCATCGGATAATGCTCCTGTGCGCAGTCTTATAGCGTTCCTCGACAAGAAGTTTCGCCATAGGAATTGATATAGGCCCCCATATGTGATAAATTTCACCTTATAAGCCACTCTCCAGCATCGTCTCTACGAGTGCATCCCCTTCGCGTGTGAAAGATATTCTTCTCATACGGATCTCATCTTCATCGTGCTTAGAAAGTGCACACAAATTTAACTGGCCGTCCTTAATTTTCATTTACCTACCCATCCTTTCACTAAGATCACCTTTCCCGCTCCACAATCAGTCAATTAAGCGGGGGAGCTGTCCGGGCAACCGGCTTTTTCTGAAACACAGTACACCGCAGCGAACGTCACTATCTTTCACACTGAATCACTTCTCTCGGAAATTTTCAATCATTGTCTCGCCCGCTTCATATGCTACCCTTCCTTTCACTTCTAGCTCCATTTTAAGACACTCCGATGAGGCAGTCCCATTATTCAGACTTCAAAGGAGCGGAATGAACAATGCTGCCTTTTCAGTCTCGTGTTTTTATTTTCTCCGAGCAGAGTTGCGCTTTCTTCATCGATTTCGTTGCTCACGTGATCTGATTTTTATGTGTTCAAAATAAGCATCCCTAAAAAGAATTTTGGTTAAAATATCTGTAAAATTTATTGGTTTGAGCAGTAAATTAGGTAAAAATATATATTTAGATAAAATAGAAAATATATATGATAAAATTTTCAATCGGAATATTCATTATCTATTGCCTGATGGTTGTTGGCTTTTTTTCCGTTCCTTGAATGGTATCGTGAAGCATCTAAATCAACCGACATCGGAATTATATTTACTCACTGTCCGCTTTTTGTTTTTTATTATTTTATATGATGCAATTATTTTCTTTAGAAAAAATAGTGTGAGACAAAAATCAACTAGCTCTTCAACCTTTTCTATCCCGCGAATGATTTTTCATCTGCTCTTACAATCTTCCTTCCATCGAGTCTGATATCTTGGAACTCGTTTCTCTACCTCTTTCTTGCTTTCCATTTATATTCTCTGGAATGAGTCTTGTATGAAAGCATTTTCTTCAGAACATACACCGCAGTTATATGTATTACCTTCTCAAGGCAACGGCCAAACTGATTTCAATACTTTTGTTGGCATTGACTTCGTTTGCTTGCACCTTTGCAAATTCCCTGGTATCCACAGATTTTTGGTGAATACTCTAGAACATTAGCATAACTGTTTTACAAAAGATACCCATAATTAAAGAGCGAATATCATGCTGCTTGACATCCTTAAGGTAATTAATTGCACTCGCAAAAAATCACTAAAAATGTCAATAGCTTAATATAATAAATAATTAATGTTTATAGGCGAAATTGATACAACTGTTGGTTAGATTCAGGGACGAGCTGAATGCCAGCCCTGAATCTCCAAGAATACGATACTTTTTCCTTGCCGCGCAAATCAATGCTGTAATAATGTAGGTATCAGGACGTACCGGTACTTACTTAACAGAGGGAAATTTACTCTGGGTGTTGCGATTGATGCTAAGTCTCCATTATACCTTATATATTCCACCTTGGCTCTTAAGAGGGAAAAAATTGCCGAAAATCATTCATGAATATACATTCAACTACATGTAAATGAATATTATTACCAGCTATTAAGTTTTAGCCTGGCCAACGTAAAACAATGGGAATATTTTCTTAATCTTGCCAGGTTATGACTTGATGTTGGGAACGCTGACATTTTCAGTGACATGTGAATTCTTATTCATGTCATATAAATTTGTAAAATAGAATTCCTAGTGCTATAGCTACCATGTTTGTTCAGTTTTTCTCACTTTTTCGTACAATTTTTTTTAAATTTCTTGTTTCCGAATAAGTATCTACCGATGCAGAACTTCAAAACAAGATTTTCATGGTTGTAAGATTTATAATAAGAAGGTTGTAAGAAATAATTAATGGGAAAACTTGAAATATAGTTTACGATGGCAAAACATATAGGTATCCTCCATATTATATATTCACATTACATATCTATATTAGATGAAGTATTGTGATGAATATTTCATTTAATAAATTATGGACTGGGTGAATTACAGCTTTCGTCTTAATATTTTTATTTAAAATTTACATCGATCTGTACGAATGTTAAAAATGCCCTTTCTGTGTTGGGGAAATTATTTTACGAAATAAGATGAATTGACTTGGCGAGCCAAGCTGAGTAAAATTAATTCAGTAACTGTTGGGTTCACCGGAGGACTCAAAAACATTTTTATCTAAGACCGATGGTGATTTTTATCTGGTTCATTCAATTAAAACTATACCTACTGTGGAAGTTACAGCTGTATTTTATCCAAGAAGTTAGGAGAGCATGTAAGATCTGCTCAAGTAAATTGAATTTACATTTTGATCAGTTGCATGAGGATATTCAATTCGGATTTGATGACTCTTTAATTACGTTAAAAAATACCTACTTGCTACCAAATTCTTAGAATTAAAATTAAAAAACCGAGATCCTACTAAGTTTTTGCATTTATTCTTAGCGTTTAAAGTCAGTTCATTTTTGGCTCCAATATCTTGGAGATGCTTAATTCAGCTCATTGTTTCTTTGGTAGTCCTTCTAATGTACTTAAAATAATTTGCATGATTAAGAAATTGATCGAAGAATTATTTTTAATCGATCATCCCTTTATGCTGTTGCAAGAAACTAACCTCTGCCTTCTAGCGATTTGAATTCATCAACATTTTCATTCACATGTATTACCTCTGAGATAATATATGACTCAACCCTTTGCCTTCCTATGTTATTATCTAATTAGTTATATTATTTAATCGGTTAAATTTTTATATTTTGAAGAAACATTCCAGCTAGAAGACGGTTAAGCCAATTTTGCATCGATAGCCGTGGCTGCGAATATTTCCCTGAAAATTTCAGATCCGATTGTAATTTCGTGAAAACGTATAATGCGATAAGTATTCAAATTCTGAATGGCAGCCTCCTTGATTGTTAACTTGATTCGTTATCCTTCAAAATTCTGCTAATTTGGCTAAGTCTGGTTAAATGATTTGATTTCCTTAAAATAGCAATACTTACAATTTAGACAAGGGCCTTGACATAGAAAGTTTTTCGTATGGAAAAACAACAATGAGATTGAATATTCGCTCCCTCGCATCTATTTAAAATAAGTTAAAATGTATTAATAGAATTTTTCGCACATTGTCTTCGTTTCAAATGAATTAGTTTTACTGAACAAAACGACGTATAAAATAGTCAGAAGTTACCTCAGTTTGATAGTTCGATTTTCCGGTCACCTTAATTTTTTTCGATTTATAGCTTTTGCTAAGTACATTGGGTGAAGAAGTTCCAATTTATCTTTTAAATTCATTATGTGCCTTACCTAACCATCTTTGGCCTTAGGGCATTTTCTTAAAATAATACCCTCATCTTTAGAGTTCGGCTCATACTAGGCTCGAAGGCCAAACGTATTGCATATAATGTCATATTTACTAATTATTTACGTGATGGTGCGAGCCTCTATATTCTCGCTCTTGTAGTTTCCGTATTGTTATAATTGTTAATTGTATCGTGGTATTTTAACCGCAGGAAAAATACGTTGGAACCTAATGAGCGCCTTTGATAATGTGTTCCATTGAGAAACAATGGCGTAATACCTAGAGGTTTTGGTAGTTGATACTGAAAAATTCTTCTATTAGGAATTATTTTAAAAATATCATCAGCCTTTTTGATTATTTTCTTTCATCAGAAATTCCACCAAGGTATTTAAATGTGTGAAGAGATATCCTCCTAGTGAAATTTATCTTGTTATAACCCTCTTTACCGGTGATTCATCCAGTACTTGCTTCTGTTATTCATTCTGGCTCGAACGGTTTGTCATGTAAGTTGGTTGTCTGCTGCTGCTACCCACAGTATTTCAAAAGCCTTCGGGATCCCCGTCTTTTCTTTTGAGGCATGGCTCCAGAATGATACCACACAGGCTAATTCTTCACTCGATCCTCCTTACACCGTTTTTCCCTGTGTTTATGCTCTCATAGCTTCCACCGAAGCTATTCATCTGAAAGAGGAATGCGTGCTAGGCTATTTTAATTCCTGCTCATATATCTTTCCAATTTATTTCGTCCTCCCACGGAGCAAGTTCTTAATATATCATTTTGAGGCGCGAGTAGCAACATTGACGTCCGAAGAAAAGAATACGCGTTTGCTCAAGCGCATAGCCTAAAGCATGCAACGTGTTTCTGTGTCCGCAATGTCAGGGGCATTGCTTCTGAAAAAATGAGAATTAGTGGGAATGGAGTCAATGAGATTTATGTATTATGATTTTAAGTTTTTCTTCGTATGAGTTTGATAGCTGAATACAGGGTGACTATAATGGAAAGCCTTTGGCCTGTTATTCTGTGGTAAATGCTGACATCTCCCCGAAAGTGAAATTTTCTATCGAGAGATGGAAAAATTTACTCCAAACGGTAGCGTTTAGTAAAACATAATGGCTTATTGAAACAGCCATCCCTATTTGGCGACGAAGAGCTATTACTAATTATTATTTCTATTACTACTTCTATTGCTTGACTCCC
Source organism: Ischnura elegans (assembly GCF_921293095.1). NCBI lineage: Eukaryota > Metazoa > Arthropoda > Insecta > Odonata > Coenagrionidae > Ischnura > Ischnura elegans. The sequence goes on from NC_060253.1 coordinate 98,044,179, forward strand.
TCTTGATTATTCTCCCTAGGCATTAGAAATAGAACTATTATCGTCTTTGCAGTCGATGCGATTATGAAAACTTGAGACTTTTCCACGATTTCAATTTTCAGGCACGGCGCATTTCAAGGCGGTTAGCGTCACAATGACGAACATGACCAATAAAAACCGTTATTTGTGATATTTTTTGCTATTTATAGACAATGTTATTCTTTTTTCATGCAGATATCTACGGATTGATGGATGCTCTTTGTAGCCCAGAGCACCATCTTCGTCAATTATGCCTTGGAAAGGGAAATCCGCTGAGAAATATTCTCGAAACGCATAGGTTGAATGATACAAGGAGATAGTTATGAGCTCTTGCTGACGTATTTTCATCACCTCTTGATCAGAATCCACAAAAGAATAAAAATTCTTGGATGTTAACAGTTCAATGTCACACGCTATCTGGAATGTTCTTATCTGACTGTGCAAATCAGTGGTTACAACCTTGTTTAGACAAAGCATAGAGATATGATGAGATGAGGGTGTGATGCTTTTTTTTACTGATGGCTGGAGATGATGTTGCCAGAAAATCTAGTTAGCTACTAATATGTAAAAGTTAAGTGTAAGGAGAAGCGATGGAGATATCTAAGGCTACTGCCGTGCCGTGCAACTTAGGATAAAAATGCTAACATTCCAATGTGACAGGCTATCTGAAATGTTCTTGTCTACCTTTGATTGCCTACGGCATATGGCGGGGCATTAGTTGCCGTTGTCCGGATGCCGCCGCGAGCTAATACTGGAACCTGGTAGAATTATTAATGGAAAAGAAGTTGTTGTGGATAATGGTGTTTTATCATCGGAGTACATCGTCTTAAAATATATCTCGTGTTCTATACACTGATTTGAAATGACAATTCCCCATCCTATGTTTGTGAATGAGTGAATGAGTAGTTGAAAGATAGCCACTCCATGCTAGTGGAGTGATGAACAAGGGATATTTTCCCATGTATTTCTCAAAAGTTTTCCGATATATTTTATTCAGTTTTCAGTTATATTTTCTCAATAAGAAATTCCACACTTACTTCGCCCTTCAACCCGATGGTTGGTTTAGGTAAGTGAAGGCATGGATCAGGCGAAGCTTAAAGGTTATCTGAGAGACAGAGCATACCCAAATTTATTTCAATTTAAAACTTTTTATATGTATTGCTATCTAAAAATATTATGTTTCTGAGAAAGTAGAGGTTAACGAAATTTTACCGCAATTTCTACGCAGCGAATTTTGTTTTATTGCTCTGGATACCTTCGAGTCTGATTGCATAGTGCTCCGAGTAAATATAAAACATTCTTCTGCGCATGCGGCAAATGGCAAATCCGTTATCACTTAATGCATCTGATTGCTTGAGTACGACGACAGCGTTCGTCTCCTTGTTGTTCATATTGGTTGGGCGTTGTATTTGCTGGGCTTGCTTGCTCGAGAAGAATAAGTATCAGGGTTTAAATAAAATCATTAACTAACTTTTTTGACCTACCTCAATAATATGCGACGGACGATATCATTCGTTTCCATGTTGTTTATTTCGGTTGGACATAAAATTTCCGGTAAATGTATTGCTCAAGGAGAAAGATCAGGATTTTAATAAAATCAGTTACCTATTTAATTCACTAGCTTTTTCCACTTCCCGTAATCATAATGAACTTGTGGTTTCAATGTTGACCGCTGCTTTTCGTTACCGCAGAGCCATCTTGAGCGCTATTGTATGTATTTATACTCGAGGTAGAGCGTAGGATCCAACATGACCGGAAGGCGAATGCACGAACGCCCATCTGCCGCCTTGCGCCTATTTCCCACTCAGCGTGATTCTCGAGCGCCGAAGGGCTGGTTTTCTTAGTTTTTTTTTTGGAGGCTTCCGTGTCTCGGCTTATGCCCCGTTTACGCTACGCACGTAGCGACCACGGTCCGTACGATCGTAACCCCAAAACGTCGTATAAACGCGCAGAGTTACCATCGCAGGTCTTAGTACCTAACGCTGCCAACTTATGATGGCTAGCGCTAGTGCGCCGAGAAAAAAGTATGGAAATAAAGATAGATGCATGTGCAGTTCAATTTCATTTGATCTTGAAATGATCATGGATATTTCATAAATAAGTCTATTACATCGAAGATTTTTGGCAACGATTGAAGAAAGTATTGAGCAGGTAATGAAAAGACATAAGGGAAAAGTTTTTTCTGATGTTATATTCAGCGAATGATAGCGGATGTACTACACAAAATCAGTTTATTTATTTACGGGTTAACCGATTAACCATATTCTTACATTAAATTTCACAGATGATGGAAAGTAACAAACATACGTATAGTATAAACCAATTAAAATCGTTATATACTGGATTGCACGATCAACTTTGCCTCAAATAACTATGACATTTAGATAAGGACATGGAGAAATCAATACTTGTACCTTGTTTATTTATCGATGCCTATCCTAGTTTATTTATAAGAACCAAATGTACTCTTCTTAATGCGTGAATGTTGTTACATTTTTGACACATTGATGAATCCTAGGAGGCTTCACAGACAGTTCGGTTTAGTTTTAGTTTTACCTCATCATTCTGGATAGCGGAGAGTTAAAGGCATATTTGTTTCATAGTGATTATCAACAAGCGGGTGAGGATTTCCAGAACTATGAAATTAATTAATGAAAGGAGATAGGAACAATCTACATAGGAATTAATAATTTTGTGAAGGAATAGGGCATAGCTGGAAGACCGCCTCACGTGTAAGGGCTTTAAATTTACAAAGGGGCTTAAGATATGAAGCATTGTAATCAGACTGTGAGATGCGAAATTTGGATTGAATAAACTTGAGTTATTTATTTGAGACACATTCAAGCTGGGTTGAGTCTGTACGATAATACTGTGACTATTTAACAATAGAGTATTCAAATTTGGACCGTAACAGAGCAATATACAGTCCTGAAAATATGAATGTTAGTGTTAAATTTTTAACAGGTTCTTTTGGTGAATCCTAGCTTATTTCAGGCATCACATGCAGTTCGGTCTTGTTTTAGTTTAACCTCATGGAAACGTTAATATCCTTTCCACACTTAATTTCCTGGATATCAATACCTTCACTCATCACGTCGTCCGCTGTTAACTGACAAAATTACACAACGAAGGGAGCACTGAGTTACTATGGTAACTTTAAGTGTGTAAATGCGCGAGTAGTTGCGACCGTGGTCGCAACGTGCGTGGTGTAAACGGGGAATTATGAGTCATAGGGAACGAGTAGTGACGGGGACTTTTACTCAAGATAATTCAAGGCCCAAATCAGTTACCCATTAGAAATGTTTTCTAAAGCCTTGATCAACCACTGTCTAATATTCTCCGCCCCGTCTCGTTACCTCTGACTCATAAGCCGAGATTCGGAATGTATATAATTCAAGGATAGATCTCGGGTTTCCCACCGGGTGTAAATTTGAGTCACATGTCTCAAAGTTTCGTTGACTAAGTCCGCCATCGTCTTCAGGGGTTAAAAAAAAATTACACGTCACCGTGAACAGTTGCAAGTAATTAATTCAATATGGAAAAATTACACTCGATCACGCTTATATATTTGATTTTACTTGTTTTAGTAGTGACTCAAGCATATATTTAAAATGATTATGGCAGTACGCTAGCGGTTGAGGTAGGTTTACATGAAGCGTTTGACGAATCACTCAGAACTGTCCCTCCCCGATCCCTCAAATTCGCAATAAGCCATATTTCTCTTTAAATATCATCATCACCCACTCGCTCACTGATTGAACCCGAATGTTGGTTAGGGTAGATGAAGATAGAGCTCATCCCAGACGTATCCACAGGAGTGCGATACCAAAAAATTCTTGATGAGGGGCGTTTTTCTTTCCCTGGGCCACCTCAGAATTTGAGAATTATAGTTCGGGGGTGTCCGAAAGGCTTCACTCAGAGTTTGAACTCAAGACCCTTTGATCAGCTGCCAAGTGTTCCAGGCTATCACGCTTCCCAAATTTATCCATAAACTTAGTGTTCTCCACCCCCCACTTACCATCAATGGGCGTTTCCCTGATGTGGAGTTTTTCAAATAAGGACGAAAGTCGATATCCTTAGGTTTTCCCACGTTTGTTCACATTTTTTCACTCTTGGTAAATGCAAATTTGTTCACTTTGCATATTTTTAGTTTTAAAGCACACTTCTATGCCTATTATCATAACTTGACTGAATTTATTTCATGAGTAACTTGACAATGTATTAAACTGCAAATATTTAATGCATGACGAGGGTTAGATGGTAGATGGGAATTTCTAGTCGAATTATTGTTGTTATCAGCACTCCCTCTAACACAGTTTTCAGCATCCCCTCACATCGTTCAGTACTGGTTTTATTCAAACTTTCTAACAATCTCTTCTGAAAGGTTTCTTTCCTCTTCCACTACATCTAGCATTCCCTCGTTTATTTTTCTTTCTCTTATCATTCTCCTCCATACTCAAATCTTGAATACCCTCAGTGTTTTCTCATCCCTCTCCCTCAGAATACGCGTTTCCCCGCCGCTAAGCGCTCTGTATGAGACTATTCATTAAAATCCCATTCTTTTCTGATTTGTCATAAACCGTTCTTATTTTTAAAAAGTCCTCACATCACACGTCCACACTCTCACGTGTACGGATTATTTTTAAGGGAGCTTTCCACTTAAATACTAACATTTTCTTCTAGCTTCGAGACTGGTAGAGCTCATCTCACAAGTCACAGTGACTTAGACTCATCCAAGTTAGCGGTATTGATTCCTTCCCCTGGGCAACCTCGTCCTGTTGATGCGTGTATGTATCATAAATATTTTTGCTTTAAAGTGTAGGTTGCTTTATATTTGCAAGTTTATTGCAGTTTTCTTAATATTCGCGTAATGGTGAGTTTATACGAAGAAATTTATTTCGAGAATAATTTCTTTGATGTACCACTTGTCAGTTTTAGTCTTACTAGATGCTACTAGATGCTCCATTAAGGTTCGCGGTAATTTTATTTGTTCCTTTCCGTGATACAGTGATGTAATGTGAATTTGTCTTCCATAAGGATGAAGGAATAAAAATAAATTCTAGGGATTCCTATCGCTGAAGTTGTAAGATTTTGCATCAGGTCTAAATAACTTGCATAAGTACATACTTTAGTTATGAAATTATTTTGCTTTTCGATTCTGGTTGATTGTCATGTGTTGAGTGGTCATTTTCTGAACACGCGTTCAATCAACGAATGAAATTTAGGGTCGCTGAAGAAAAGAAAGTGGACGGTATTCATGCTTCAGAGATTTAGGTCCATAAACGAACCATTGTGAGTGGAAGCTGAAGTCATTAATAGCTATTACCTCGCCAGACTACGGATGGTATTCTGAGGTAGAGAATGGTATACTTCTATGACTTAATTAATAAATGTAATCACTTCATTCTTAAATATTACCCAGATTTGCCCACTGAATATTTTTCATCGTTTTTACCAGTACCTTGGTGAGCGGATCTACCTTTGAGTCAATCGCATATAAAAATTGACGTGAAAAATTAAGAACTCTGGAAAAATTTCTGCTCAAAATGTTTAAATATGCTTACCATGGGTTTTCTCAGCACCTGGAGCCGTTACATAACCTATTAAGTATCTTGTATGCCCAGTGGGTACTTTTAGGTAAATCTACACTTATAGATATTCAGTTAATGTTTTTCCATAGAATCTGTAAGCGTATAGTGTTTTTTAAAGAGCATACATTATTTTCTACCTGAACGTTTTCTCCTCATTTTTGAAAAGTTAAAATTTTTACCAGTAGCCTTCCGATGAAAATATGTTTATAAGACATCGAAAATCTTCTCTTAGCAGTGATTTTTCTACTTTTAAATTATTTTCTACCTGAACGTTTTCTCCTCATTTTCGAGAAGTTAAAAAATTTACCAGTAGCCTTCTGATGAAAATATGTTTCTAAGACAATCTTCTCTTAGCAGTGATTTTTCTACTTTGAAAGCTTTTTCTAAGCTATAAATATTCTCCTTCACAATAATCTTTGATGTGTGCAATTATTAAGTAGCTAAGGTTGAATTAAGCTGAATTTATGCTAAAGAAGCCCTAAATTTTCATAAACTCTTTTGGCTGTTATTGATGAACACCAAAGAAACCACGTGGACCGACATTATAATACTGTAGTGCAATATAGCTATCCACTTCTATTGGTACCTCTACCTCAGTGCTTATGCTTGATTAAATTTATAAAATCATCTTGACCGGTTTTTTCTGTACAGCAGATGATTTTAGACTGGAGAATACCACTTTTAGTCTCTATACAAGACTAATATGAATGAAATAATTTTTCCTTGATGCCCTCTGAAAATCCGTGAGAATTATTCCCAGTATAACAATCCTATGCGAGGGATGCGAAGTGGGATGTGTAAACTTAGTAAACGGTCTAATGGTGGCCCAATGAGTAGAATCGGTGATCCTGTGCATGATAATTGTCACCACCCATCGTTGGCATGGGACTTTTGAGCCAATGCAAACTTTTACTTGTCTATACTTTTTTAACACCTTTGACACTTGTAAAATGCCCCGCTGGAATGGATTTAATTTCATTATGATGGTGTAAAAGATTTGCTTCAAGCAAATCGGGTGAATTACATGGAACAGATTTTCCTTAGGGTTGATCTCGATTTCAATTTGGGATAATACTTGGTAGGAGTAATTTCACACTATTTGATTTCGTAAAGCACGTGCTTAAGCTAGCCCTTGTATAATCTTTTTTGTTTTTGAAGAATCGTTACCATGACTTGATAATTCTGATAGTTGTGGAAAAGATTGGGGTGTACACATCGCTGAGACTTATATGAAAGATATTACAAAATACTTTCACGATTCATTTTTAATATTAGGCTTCCAATGCGTTTTTAATTAATTTTAAAGCTTTAAATACAATTTTTTCTCGTCTACCGGCCCAAGCAGTTCTGAGGTGGTTTTTTCCTTACAGTATGCATGCAGGAAAATCTGAAAAGCAGCAATGCGTTCTCCAAAACCGTAGCCTTATCAAGTGTTTCCGAAAGTTGTATTGAAAAAAATGTAATAATTTGTCTTTCAGGCATGTCGTATGTCATGCCTGAATTTCTGAAAGTTGGTGTTGAGCACGAGGAAATTATGGTTTCTTCATTCATAATTGGAGTTACAACATTCATTTATTCGAAGTTAATCTCACACATGGCTCTTTTTTCCTACATATATTCTGGTAAACGCTGGTCATTCAGCAATGTAACGTTAAGTTTTTATCTAGATCTATCGTTCGAAATCTCTATGAACTTTTCAAGGCCAATATTAACTCTCGGAACCATTTGTCAGGCAGGATTATGATTTTAAATGTGATTTTCAACATGAGTTATAATTATAGGATCGTGCTGAAACCGTAGGGAAGCGTGGTAGCCCAATGGGTAGAGCGCTTGACTGCTTATCTAAGGGCCCCAGTTTTAAATTTCGGCTGAAGCCTTGAACAAAATACTCAAAGTGCGAGGTGGCCCCAGGAAAAAAATTGGCGCCATTATGCGTGAAAATCACTCGCCTTAGGCTAACTTTGGAGTGAGTTCTACCTCCGCCAATCCAAACCAAGTTTTGGGTTGATCCACTGAGTGAGTGACTGCCGAAACCGTTCGTTGAAAAACATGATTGCCAAAATGAATTAGGATCGCAAGGCTTTTTGGATACTCAGAATTCGTTCTCCACGGGGAAAGTTAGATACGATAATCTCTTTGTTGATAAGTCAGAAAGCATTTTTTGCCTTATTCTGCCTCTCTATTTTCGTAATTTTAATTCAAATAGTCTATATATTCACTATTTTCAGTAGGATATATTTTTCTACTTGATTTTATCTTTTAAAGACGTAAGAATTTAGGAGTTGTCGCTTTCACAGTTTTGCCTGAAACATTGATATTACTTCCCATAGGAGAAGGAATACGCGAGTGTAAAATGGCAAACTTCAATGTTTTACTCATACTTTTTTTTATATAGATAGCAAAATGAACTATGTCAGTGTAGGCGCAGCAATGACACTTTTTCCTACATCTCATTGCCTGTCAGAGATAAAAACGCTTTCATATCTACCACATTCTCAATTTATAGCTCAATGTTTTGCTAGATTTCAATATTTTTTGTGTAAAATATTGCGAGGAAGAGACATAACTTTGTATTTATATTTCATATCACTTTTTTCAACCTTGGTTTTACATTCATACACATTTTTATACCTTGGTGAAGATGTGCTGTGAATAATCATTTCCTAAAAATTCAATAATGAAATGTAAAAAAGTGACTCTTCTAAAATTGCTGAAAGGCTCCTAGAGGGATTATGAATTCTCATTATTACATTTTAAAAACCCTGTTTTCTTTTTATTTTCTTCGTTTTATAGAGTCTTTTTGGTGGCTATAGAACTTTATTGTTCGGAAGAAAGTACATTTTGTTCATTCTTTTATCCATCAAATCTAGACCCCAGATGTTTTTCGGACTTCTAATTACCTTACATTTTTTGATTATCTGATCGGAGTGAGTACTCGATATTTGACAGAACACGCTGAATTTGTATGTGTAGTTGTACTAAACTGACCCGCAGACATGGGTGATAACGGCAGAGTACAATTTGAGTGTTCGGTAGTCGTTAATCCGCTTGTAACATGTTTCCTAGATCCAGCTGAAACTGGTAATCACGATTGTAGTCTCAGCTCACCTTGCTGAAGAATATCTATAATATCTATATTATAAGGCTGTAGGACAGTCGGCTTAAAATGTCAAATGAATTTGTCAGATTTTTACCCCTACGAAGATATGTTTAGTTTCTTCTTCACCTACCATTGACTCATCATTAAAATTTCGTGTATCAAAGAATATTTGTGAAAGTTTACTTTTTCCGTATTAAGAAGGTGAACTTAATTTGTAGGACTCTGTGAGGTGGAAATGCCATTTTTGTTTAGTATTCGATTGTAATTAGTCATTAAGTAAATAGGGCGTAAGAACGTGGTCGGATGTATTGAAAGTTTTGTATTTGTTGAGTTGGGAGCAGTTTCTAGTGGCTGACTTGTTAGTTGATGAACATACTGGGCATAAGTCGGAGATGTATGACATTGGCACCAAAGGTTGCCAAACACTTTCAATAGCACCCGCACTGGTATCATTTGTTGCGTGCAATATACTCTTATGGCGTCTTTGTGAAGAGTTTGCCTTTTATTGAGATAAAATGCTATTGATTTTCAAATTTATTTCTTAGATAGCAATGAACGATGGAAAATATTCGATATCTTTTGGGATTTTTGAAATTGAATTCGCCTTATTTATACTGATACAAATTGATGCTACCTCGAAAAACTGAATTTGATTACTAGTGATGGGAATTTAATATCGATTTTATCGAAAATATTTCTTAAATTGGTTGCACATTTGAGACCCGAAGTTTTTGCATGTACTTAATTTACCTGTTGTGATGGGGAAAAATTAGCTAGAGCAAAAGTTGGAGTGGAAGAGTAAATGCAATAAAGACGGCAATAGCGTATGCTGGCAAATTAATTTAAAACAAATAAATTGACAGCGGAGGGAACTAACACCATTTAGACAGGCGATAAGCCAAAACTTTGCGTTCACGGTGTACGTCTTTTGCGGGATAGGTATCACTTATCAGTCTTTCAGATGCTGGAAATACAAGAAAATCATTGGAACGTGGACCACTTTATCATTTACGTCGCAATAATGAAAAATTTTAAGATGTAAAGAAGTTTTATGTTTGAAAATAATTGAATGATATCCGTCACATTCACTGCGGCTGTGAAATTGCATGAATGTAAGCAGTAGTGTAAACAGGATTTTGAAATGGGGGGGGGGGGGTTGCCGGAGATTTCGGGGTGTATAGAAAATACCCCAAGGCGAAGGGAGATCCTCTCCCACAATATTTAGGGATTTTTGATGTTGAAAACGTGATTTTTAGGACTCGAAAACGGTAATATTTTAGGAGAATTTATTGAAAAAAGTATATAAATTGGACGAAGTAAAAGCTCAAATTCAACGCTCCCGTTGATGTAAGCATTAATGAGATAAATATATTCTATTTGGCAAAATTCCTCGATTACATGGAGCTCGCACCCTGTTACTCCTTTTGAAAAATAATCAGGATAATGATCGAATAAGTTTAGAGAATGATCGTTATCTCGAAATTTTTATGCATTAATTTAAGGGAAAATTCATCTATTATCAATACAAAGGAGCATGATTAATACATCAGCTGAAATGCAATTTTATGAAAGCCGAAAAAAATTTCCAGTGGTGTTCATAGAAGCAGTCGGTCGGTTAAATCTGCTGCAGGAGACGTCTCTTGAATTGGTCTGGCCATTAGATGCGCAATTTACGGCGGTGGCGTCAGGTGAAAGATACCATTTTAACGTTAACGAAAGCAACCATTAATCACGATGGGATTGTCTGCTATCTCCCAGTCACCATTGGGACATTTGAGAGAGGTCTCCGAGTTCTGCAGGCCTTGGCTTCTGTGCCGTTTTCGTCTCCGGTGAGAATGAATGACATACCGGATTTGAAAGTCACGATGAGATTCTTTCAACTCGTTCGATAGGCTCCTCGGTGTCAGTCTTACGCTCATCTGCTTGCACCGCTTGAAGCCAATCGTCCGCTGACGCGAAGATGGACGCATGGCTTGAATTGCGTTTTCCTACTTTTCCGAAGTGAAAAAGCTACTGCGAAATTTATGGACTGAAAAATGATATAATAATTTCATGGATGCACCTAATCAAATTATTGAACACTCATGTAGCTAAATGAGTCGGAACTAATGTTTCAAAATATTTCAAATTTAGGACGTTTTTCCACATTACAGTTTGTAGCAATAAATCTACTATGCCAACTAAATTTATTTAAAAGAGCAAATATTGGGTCTAACATCAGTGACATTGTTTTCATTCTCTATAGATTGTGCTGAAATGAACATTCCTAACTTTGGCGTGCACAATATTATATAAATTAGAAATTGATGTATCATTACTCATGCAGCTTGGTGCAGCTTGGCATACCACTGATTGATGCAAATAGAATGCATTGTTGGTATTTAAGGTATGTCTTCTCAAATGAACTTTTTTATCGGGGTATGCTTCAAAGAACCATTTTATTGTGTCAAGAATGTCCGTAGTTCCTCAACATTCATTAATGCTTCCTTTAACTTCTCCGAGCTAGCTTGATTTCGTAGAAAATTCTTAAGGTAGCTATTAAATGATTTTATTTATCTTAAGGAGTATCATGAAATTCAACAACGGAAGCCTGTTTGTCAATAGGGTGGTTTCCTATTATTTTTTTATTGCCTAAATCGAAAGATTATTACTCCTGGAGTACGTATTTCACGCTTTTAGATTTTTAAGTGACGATATCTATTTTTCGCGATTAAATGAAAAGTGAAAATTTTCAAGCGCGCGAAAACGCGACGGCTAAGTATGAATGCCGGGAAAACCCCGTGTGACGTCGTTCTGGTTCCCGCTGCCGCAAGTGAAGTGACCTTGGGGTGAGGCTTTGAGCGCTGATACGACGAAGGTTGCTAGCAGGTAGCAGAGTACCCTGCTAGCTGGTTGCGCTTGGCTTAAATCAGGATTATTAATACCTTATCAAACGAAGGAAACTTTCCGAACTTAGGTATTTTTAATGTGTGATTATTAAGAGATGTTTCCCTGAGCTCAGTGCCGCATGCATGCATTGGTAATCTCAAACGATGTATAACTCCCGTCTACTCGTATAGAAACTAGGTCCCTGTGACGTCACGTGGAGTGGCATCGCATGGGCGCCAATCTGGCCTTTTTCAAATGAGGATAAAAATGGACTATTGCCATTCGTCTAAACCGGTATTTATAAAACGAAATAATTTGTATATTATGAATACACTAATGGTGGGTAACGAATCGCAATCAATGCCTTTCGTTTTCTTTGATGAAGGAAACTACCCTATTAAGTATTACTTGGACATTGCGGCCAAATTAATACGTTTATACTTCTTCCTATTTTAAAAGATTTATTTTCATAAGATACATAAATCATGTGATCAAGAGTACAGGAATAAACGTTATTATGAAAAGTTTAACGGATAGGAGTTTTGAGTGTATTTTAGACCATTAGCGATAAATATAGATTTTGCTTGCTAATTTATGTCCCTTTCTTAAAATAGTATTTTTAGTAGGGATAATATGCTTGGTAATTTTTGTTTATTTGAAATATGACTGTACAAATAGTTTTTTAAATTGTATCGTTTTAATATGCCTTTGTCTTGTCTATGGCTCAAATTTCCTTCGTAAATACGTAGGGTTCCTAAGTAATCAATATTTTAGGAACTCTTTTTGTACTTGTTAATTCAGCAGCCGATTATTCATTATAGATCTTATTTTTTGGAATTCTATTTGTCCCCATATTGTCCGTCGAGATTTCTTTAAAAGGGTAGCTATGGTTTCAATTTTTTTCAAATAAACTATTTTGATAACGATTTTCGAGTTTAAAAGTATTTTAGCGAAGTTGAGCTGATGATGAGCGGGAACAGTAAAGACTGTAACTTGCTTGATGCTGAATTTTGTTGCCAAGTTGTTGTATGAATCCCCATTTATTTTCTCATTTATGAAAACCCCCTTACCGTATGCTTTTACTGAAAGGAAATCAAATTCCTGTGGATTAAGGAACGATTATGCGGGAAAATTTTCAAAGAACCACAATGAAACTCTTCCTCTTTGATTTCGTCACGAACACACGCATTGTATGGAATTGCAGATTTCTTACCGTAAACGAGCAAAAAAATTCACGATATTCGTCGAATAAATTTCCATTTCACTCATTTCTACCTTCTTCGGAGATTTATATCCTGAACTGTCGAAGAGATATGTATATTCGGAGACCTTGTCAGTGATGAAAAGCGGATTCATTTGCCACCTTCTTCGAAGCGGATTGTCAACATGTGACTGCGGAGTCACTTACTGAGCACCTGAGGGAAGAACAATATACAAGTGATCTTTCTTAAGTAAGTGACTAGAAGGATTTCTACCGAGTGGCGTTCGAATAATGGTACAATGTATTCAGGATCCGTGTTTACTACCGAGGAGTGAGAAACGGACCTTCATCTCTTACTCCTCGCTTTTGCTCCCGTGATTGCTTTTCTTATTCAACTTTAATGCTCGGAAATTGGAAATACATGCATTAATTCTCTTACCAGAAAATAATTTGCCATTTTTATCAATTGTAATGCGGATTTTGTATTTTATTTTCTTCACGATTACAAGAATTTTTTAGGGGATGTATCGCCTCCAATACTCTACGACAAATACGCTAGTTTTTAAGTGACAGGGTAGTGTTTTATGACTTCAAAATTTTAGTGGTAGAATTTGTGTACTACAAGATTGATGGATGCAAGTAAACGCTCAATCGCTCTGCATATGACGGATTCACGCGATTTTCATGAAGAGAAGTATTCATTTCTACGTTATACATGTATTATGTATGGAAATATTGGCTTACATAAGTGGAACGATTGAAAATTGAGCATATGAATGATTCATATGAAAGATGTGCATGTTAAGGTATTGCCGTCATCAAAAATTTTATTGCTTATTATAGGAAATACTTGTGCATCCAGGAAAAGAGTCACTGCTTCTCTGTTGCGTAACATGAATGAATGCAACTCTTGAATGAAAACGCGATATTCCAATGATTATGTAATGCAGTCAAGAATGCTAAAAGATACATTTGTATTTTTTCCTATTCGATAAGGAAATAACTGGGAAGTCTTTATTTTAATTATGGAACAATATTTTTGAAATAACCATATTGAAAAATCGATTCATCTGCATTCATCGATTGCATTGATTAAGTCTAATTGATTTTAGACGATTGAGAGTGTAAATGTATTATATTTCAATGTTTTTATGTGCTGAAACTCATGATTATCTTTTAGTGACCTGGGCTGATGTACTTTTGGGTCTCAAGCAAGGGGTCTCCTGGAAAAAAACCAAAACTATTTCATTAAATGGATTTAAAGCAATGACAGTTTCTAACAATGGCTAAACTAGACGCTCGTGTAAGAATAAGTACAAGTCCAGGTTTGTCTGGGAGTGGACAACTCTTCAAAGCTATGAGAGCTTTTTGACAGAATACAAAGGTATTCCAATTTCACGGATTCCACTCAAACTTTTTAGCCAGTACCTTGAATACCATGACTTATGTATCATATGCTAGTTTGCATTCAATTTCCAATATCAATTTCCCTACGAAACTATTAGGAAAGGAGTATTAACATCTGAGATGCCTTTGTTTTAATTTATATCACCAAATATATATCGTTTCGGAATAGAAAAATTTGATGATAGAAGAGAGGTGCTCATATCAGCACTTGTGTTATTTTCCATTACCCTTAGATTTCAGAAGCTAAGGAATCTATACAAGAAGAAGGCCTCAGCTGGTTCGCAATTTCCTTCTTTGCTTTCATTTAAGTACAGAATATTTGAAAATATTCACAGAGTTGATGAGTATGATTCAATATTCCTCTAAAACTGCAATGATTTTTTTATAACGAATAGTGTGAGGTGACAATAAAATACATGCATTACCATATTACCAAACTTCTACTGGAAGAAATAATCACGAGATAAAAATTTGCATATTGAAACTTGTATTTTGATGTACCAATGACAACTTGATAATAAGATTTCACAAAAGAATCAGATAGTCTCGATTTGATGGTGGATATTTTGTGGAATTTCAAGAGGGTAGGAGTTCGAAACACTGTCTTCTCATTTCGTAAACAAATTCATTTGACTTTAGTCTCATCAAATTATTATGTTCATTTTGAATCTAGGTAAAGGGTGGAGAAAAATTTTGTAGTGAAATTTTAACCCTGGATAGCTGATATCAGGAGGAACCAAAATTATTAATGATGCTTCTGTCGAAAGCGCACCATTTTTGCCAGATGCTCTAGACAATTCGTGACTTCGAATGATTCGCCTGCCGGAGATAGCGATGAAGCCAAGGCATCCGACAACAGAGTGAACTCCCAGCCAATCGGAGTGCTTGGCTTCAAGTTTCTTTTGCTTAAAAATGGTGCATTTTCGGCCTAAACATCAATAGTAATTTTGGTTTTTATTGGCATCAGCTATCCATTTCTTGACATCATTTTTCTCCTACCCGTTAATTTTCTTGTTTTATATCTTTCTTTCGCCAAGCGAATGCAGGTAGCCTGTTCCTCTTCCTGCATGAAAATATTTACACAGACAGCCGTTTTTTTCTCGATCTACTTTTTAACGCAAAAAAATTCGTTTCATCCATAGAGAATACACTAATTAAATTGGATTCCACCCTCTCATCTTCTTCAGATGTTTAGCAAAGGCTGTCAATTTTTATATTTCCTATTTTGAGGAAAGAATCTTCATTGTAGTTTTTGCCATTACCTTATGTCTTATAAAAAGGAATGCCATTAGAGGCCGAAAAAATAATTGTCCATTTTATATTTTTACTTTTTTTTAAATAAGAATAGAGTGTTTGGAGCTATTGACTATAATTAGTTCAATTGTTTTTTCTCACAGATGAACCAGCTCTGCCGAGTATGTGGCGAGCCTGCAGCTGGGTTCCACTTCGGAGCGTTCACTTGCGAAGGTTGTAAGGTATGTACCGATTCATGTAACCTTTGATAATTTTAATGAAACACACTATATACATAGTATGGAAAGTTGCCAGGCTGTTTCATGAATATGCTATATGACTTTCTCCAGATAAGCCTGAAAACATTTTCTACAAAACAACCACTCTTTACATTTATTTCGTTTAAGTTTAGTTATATATCTAAAACCTGTAGCATATAATCTTAGTTTGAAGTACTGCAACACGTATTTCTAAGGTTACAACGTAACCGAAATAGTTTTGAATTTTTTTCTCGGGATTGACATTTAGAATATGTTTGAAATGAGTGCAAGTTTGTGACTAAAGAACACTCATTGAAATAAAGATGGCTAGTTAAATCTTTAATACCCGTACAGATATTCTGGCCTTGTATGTGATATTTTACGATAAGAAAAAGTACTGAAATTCAGGGAAATATTCAGCATTGCTATTGAATGCTTGGTAATCTACTGTTTTGAATTTGGTATAACTTTGGAGCTATTAGAATGCGACTTTTGTGTTGGCCTCATGATAGTATTATTAATTACACTCTTAAGGATTAAATAAATAGAAAATTGTCTAATTTTAGACATCTATTTTAATAAATAAATAAATAAATGCTCGGATTGCCTCTATCAAACTAATATAATCCATATTTTTTTGCCATAAAGGTATTAGGATTGGAAAACGTTACTACTCAAATTGTCTTAGGTGTATGCCATTGATAGTATTCACCTATCTATATCATTTCATCATGTCAATTATTGTTATCGAAATTATTTCTCACTCCATCCATTCGATTGTTTATTACTGAGTAATTAATGTATTGATACTATTGATCGTTAGATTCAGTGCCGTAATCACAGTTGAAAACTTTTGAAATGTATTTTCCTCAACCATTGTTCGGTACTGGACAAAAAGATGTGAATTTTATTTTACTCGAGCATCGTTCGGTACTGGAGAAAAAGAATCGACTTGAAAATTTAATGCAAACGTAATGGAGGTGATTATGTCCGATCAACCATTAATCCATACTTCAAACTTTGTATAACGGCATCCCTTAGACATTACCGTGAAGTGGAAAAAAATACTGTACCTGCATATAATAACGGTATCGTAAACCTAAGCGGCTTCTTGTTTTACACAGCCGGGAGTGAAAATCAGGACTATCTACTTACTACTAGGGGTTGACTTTGCAATGATGTTAACTATCGGTAGTATAAAATGAAGTGGGGAAGCTAATAATAATTACATTATCTTATTCTTATTGGCTAATAATTGACAGTAGATTGAGGTCTAAATCAGTACCGTTACGACTATCCTCGTGAAAGAAATTTGCATAAGACTAACTACGGATGTATATCGTCAACTTTGGATTTCAGTGAATCCACCTCTTTAAAGAATATTTGCATTACTTCTAAAATTTATGAAGCGTTTCCATAAATCCATGGTAATTTCGCTTTATATAATCTTATTCCCTGCTTTAAATATCTACTCACAGGTTCGGAAAGAATAATTTACACATCAAAACTTTGCTATGCCATGATTATGATAACATTTTCGGCAAAGTACTATGCTTCTCATTGCCTTTGAAGGTACACAGATCGAATTATCTGCCCCATATCGCGTCTGTGATTTCATGATCTGGTATTTTTTAAATACTTATTTTCTCGCGGCGTGAGCCAGATCAAAATTTTGAATATATTTTAATGATACTTACTCAGTTGATATAATTTACCTTTAAGATTATGCCCAAAATATTTTTTGAAAATTCGTGCGGATGAGAAGACCGACAAGATATCATTTTACTTGGTGAAAATAGAAGAACTTCAGTTTCTCCGATTTGTGTTAAGGTGTTTAAATCCGTTGTTCTTATATTCTAATGACGATTCATCCTCCCCCAGTCATTCTTCGGCCGAACGTACAACAACTTGGGTTCCATTTCGGAGTGCAAGAATGGAGGTGGCTGTATCATCAACAAGAAGAACCGAACCTCCTGCAAGGCGTGCAGACTCCGCAAGTGCCTCGTGGTGGGCATGTCCAAGAGCGGCTCGCGCTACGGCAGGAGGTCCAACTGGTTCAAGATCCACTGCCTCCTGCAGGAGCAACAGCAGCAGCAACAGCACCACGCCCACCACCACGGACACCACAACAGGCCCCCAATCTCTTTCCCCAATTCCTCCGAATCGGACGACCCCAGCTCGGAGGAGCTCAAGAAGACCCCCGGGCACCCTGACGGGGTCTCGCGGGGCATAGATCCCCCGCCCACCCGGGAGGGCGGCCCGCCGTCGGACGGGGGCCCCAACCCGTACCACCTCCCCCCGGTCGGGGCCCATCACCACCACCATCACCACCCCATGTCCTCCTCGCGGCAGAGGGCGCTGGGTTTCCCTCCTGGTGACCCCACCAAGCCCCCCGACGGGCACCACCATCATCCCAGGGGGGGCGGGCCCTCTTGCGACCCTCCCGCCCACGTCCACCACAAGGCCCTCCTGGACCGCATGCCCTGCATGGACCCTTACTGGGCCGCGGCCTTCGGGAAAGACCCTCCCGGAGGACACCAGCACCCAGCCGGGCCACCCTTCCACGCCCAGCTGTTCCCGATGGGTGCTATGTTCCCGCACCCCGCTGCCCCGCCTCACCCGCCGCACCCCCCCGCCCCGCTCCCCCCCTTCCTCCCCGGCGCGCACGCCGCGGCCGCCTCCAAGGGCTTCTTCCTCTTCCCCTACGTGGCGGCCGCGGCGGCGGCGGCTGCTGCGGCCGCTGCTGCCGCCGCCAACGAGCGCGAGCGGCCGCCCGAGGGAGGAGACGGGAGCCCGTCGAGCGCCTCGGCGAGCGAGTGCTCGGGTTCGCCCGGGGCGGCGGGCGCGAGGCGGTCCTCCTCTCCCGGCTGGGCGGAGGAGCAGGACGGACCCATGGACCTCTCGATGAAGTGCGCGGTGGGGGCCAAGGGGGAAGGGGGGAAGGAGGGGGAGGGGAACGGGGAGGCAGGTGAGAGTGGGGGCGAGGAGTCGGATGGCAAGGGACCCTCGGGATCCAACGGGTGCGGCGAAAAGGGCGAGGGTGCGGGCGAAGACGAGGGAGATGCCGAAGGCGAGGGAGTCAAGCAAACGACGACCCCTCTCGACCTCACCACTAAGACGTGATCGCGTGTGTCTCTGTGACCCTTTGGTCGTTTTTTTGTTTTGTGCCGCATTCATCGGCAAATGGTGCTCAAATCATTCCAAGTGACGCTCATCAATGGCGCTCAGTTGCATGCAACAGTTCAATCAATGGCACTCAGTTACATAGCAGTGGTGAATATTTTGAAGGGGGGGCCAGGAGGACTGGCTTCCAATGATAAGGCCGCATGGTTGCGGTGATTGGCGCTTGGATACCTAAAATACATGATTAAGCCCGCAAAGCATGCTTCACCTCGCATACATCTTGCCCCTCCAACGTTTTAATCCCCATTCGCCACTGAATGCTACCCAGGGTGTGTATTGTTCCCCGAGGTTGTGCTCAAAGTCTTCCCTTCGTTGCTCACATGAAGATGGTACCTTGTGGCTAGCCTTGTGATTCACAACCATCGGCTGCGGTGATATGGTAATGCAATGGCGTCGAGTTCTCTTGGTTTCTCAGGATCCGATCGCTGACTTCGATGATGCCTCCTTTCACTTGGCCGGCGACGGCAGATGCCCCCGCGGATATCACATCACGTCCGTGTCGCGCTAATCTGATCTCTGCAAAGCTTGAAATGCATCAAAATCTGCAATGAATACTGGCCTCCTGTGAGTGGCATTGTAGAGTTGAGCTCCTTTTCTGCCGTAGAATGTTTAGTTTACACCAATCATATTTTTTTAAATTTTCCATGCTTAAATCGCTCATATCCCATTTTGTTTATCGGCCTTAAATTTGAGTCCAACTCATGGATGAAACTTGCTTCCGATAACTTAGAATCAATCGCTTGGGTACTGGTACGTAGATAATATTTCAAAATTTTCCCGTACGCTATTTGATCGAAGTTTATAGCAATATTCAGGAGTTTCAGCTAATTCACTCACTGGCATTAGTCACAATTATGGTATATGAATATTCCTCTGTTACGAAAACAATAATGCTGTTAGGTACTATTTTATGAATTTTTGAGTATTTAAATTCAGGAAAATCCAATGATTGTAATATTTTCGTAAAATATGTGTTCTTCTGTGAGGGCTATCACTTTTTTATGGAAATCTGTGGTCCACAAATTGCTGACATTTTGGAATTTATATGGTTAAATTTAAATGAATCATGGCTACGATAAGGTGTTTTTTAGGTGCGAACATTAAATTATTTATCACTTTTCGTTAGATTATGTTTGGTTATGCTTAAAAGAGAAAGTTTCAAAGGAGATTAGGTTTAATTTAGAATACTTTTCATCATATGTGGGGCTATGTTTTCTTTAGGACTTGTGGCGACATCAATACTATTTTATGAGGCCAGTTTTCTCATTAATGCCATCACCCTAACCGTGGGCTAAAAAATGGTCAACAATCAAAAACCATCGACCTCGTATCAGTGGTTGACGTTTTAGTTATCAGACTATAAAGATTTCATTTAAAAGGCTGTCATAGTCAAATACTGAGGAGCAACCGGGAACATACAATACGTCAGTTGTCGCCTCCACTCTTCGCCGTGAGATAATGGAGCCTTTGACTCTAATAAGTATTCGAAGTAAGGCTAAAGGGAATGTAAAGAGTTCTAAATGTTATGGGCTTATACGGATATAGAAAAAACCTATTATGAGGCTTCACTGCTACTTTCGACGAATGTAAGATTGTGGCGTATGTCGTGTATTTATTTCAAAGTAATCAGAATGAGTCATGTGTACGCTGAGAAAGTATTTTTACTAATTTATTTATTGCTTCTTAATCATTGACGTTCGTCATATTTTTGTGTATATTATATTTGTAATAATGCTAAGTGTTGAAATAAATTTTGTCAGAAACTTGTTTGTCCTTCCCTTGAAATTTTTTTTGCGAGGTTATGGAATCGAGTTATTTTCCCGTTAAGATTTATGAGAAGTCGATATGAATGTGGACGACCTTATTTCAACATCGGAAAATCGTTCATCATTAGTTTATCTTCTTTCTCGGGGACAAACAGGTATCAATGACTCATGGCTGGTCCTTGGTCGATTTCATATTGTCATGCTTCCCTCTTGGCTGTCTAAAATTCAAGGCAAAAATGAAAAATAAACATTGAATATCAAGGAAACATCAGCTGGAGAAAAAGAAACAAATCATCTTGAAAGATGGGAAGACTGTCTATTCAATTATTTTTAATTATTTCAAATTATCACTTTCAAGTCACAAAAGGCATTATGCTTGTACTTAATACCTTTTCGGTATGCCTAAGTTATTATTCATCCTTTTTTAGAGGTCATTTCAGTCGTTGTTTTGTATGAACAAGGTAGCGACTCATTCCTTTGTGACCAGTGTGACACCTAAAAACATTCTATGCATCACCTATGGGTCAAGGCTATCGAGATTGAAGTAAACACCTCTCATCTTGGGCAGTGCTACGGTTACCCTCTCTTTTCTTATTTCAGTGCCACAACTTTTAATTTCAGTGGGACTGGAAATTTAACGAGCTTAAAAAGGATGAAAATTTCGAGATATCGAGGACAAATGGTCGCCTTAGTGTACGTGAAGGAGACGGACAGAACTTCCTCCTTGAGGAAAGTGCTGCCAGTGATGATCTCACGACTCGTGTCGACGCCTGCGGCGGCCGCACCGATGTTTGCCGCCACTTGTGCGGTTCTGGCGGTCGGGCAAACAGAGAGGGAAGTGATCGACATGCATTATGATGTGGAGTTAACCTTCCAGCAACGTTGACCGAAATCCATGTTGTTTTACAACAATTAGGGACTGCTGAGGATTTGAGATGAGTCATCAAGACGACGTCTGCCTGTCCGTTATTTCAAGCGTATCTCTCGACGTCACATAATTAGGTTAATTTTTTTCAATGGGAAATCAACTCAAAGAAATAAATCGCTCGTCATTCAATTTTATTTTTTATTTCACGTTAAATAAAATGGTACGCATACAGCAAGACTGCTAATTTGAAGTGCACTGATAAAAATAAAAGTTAAAAAAAAATAGCCAATTAAAATTTCAAATCAAACATTACTAGATACTATTTGAGGGCAAAAAACGCCTTGAAAATATGAATTTGCTTTGGCCGTGAGTTTTGATTATGGAGCTTTTTAAAAAACTATATCTTAAAATGTGCTGTTCAAGTGAGTTTTGCCAATTTATAGGCATAAAGAAGCGATAGGTAAATACAATCCAAGTTCATTGTGCATTTCAATAATTAACGAGGACAGTTTGGCGTATGTTTTTTTTATTTCTTCCAATGTGGACATTTT
This sequence comes from Ischnura elegans, assembly GCF_921293095.1. Lineage (NCBI taxonomy): Eukaryota > Metazoa > Arthropoda > Insecta > Odonata > Coenagrionidae > Ischnura > Ischnura elegans. The sequence goes on from NC_060253.1 coordinate 98,066,225, forward strand.
CACCAAGACAAGTCTCCATGTACGACGATGGAGACAACTCACTTTCTTTTACTTGATATGCTTCTGTTAACGATGGTCTTCAAAGTGCTGGCGGGAATGAAAAAAAATCATCTTCCATTGTCTTATAAAGTAATCGACGTTGTGTGTGAGGAGAAGAAACTGATAGGGGAGAATCGGATGGTATAATTTAGGGTGCGGATGGGATGAGTGCTTACCGGCGAGGGATGCTGAAAACCGCGCCAGTGGGAAGGTGTTTGGATCAGGGAGGAAGGGCGTTTAGACAGGGTGAATAACTAAGACCATTTGCGCATGAAGGAAGGGCTCGGAGGGAATTCTTGAGTGCTAATCGGCGTTAGACTTACATGTTTGGGGTCGTTTGTGGCTTGACTGCACCGCCAGAAGGCGAGAGCCTCAGAAAAATGTACTACCGGTTCAAACAAATCCGCTAAATAACTCCCGTATACTAATGCCCACTAGTTCCTGATATTCTCTCCTCATAGTCCCCTTCAGTGCTTTTACATTCCATTTCCTGACCTTCCTAACTTTCATAAGTGTTTTGAATTTTACATTGCATTTCATGAGAACTTGACTGTGGTCTGAATCCACATCCGCTGCAGGGAAGCTGCGCGAGTTTTTCACACTATCCGTAAACCATATTCATAAACCAAACTCACTAATTGAAATTTAGCCGTTCTTTTGGCCTTATGTGGAACTTGGGAGGTAAATTTAGGGCGGGGATGATTATTGGACGGGGTAATCTGAGCTAAGGTCAATGCGAACCAACGTTTACCATTGGATAACATGTGATGAGACTTCTGTGATTTGCTTGAAAACTATTTGTCAAGCATTTTGTGGGAAGATTTTCGGATGAGAAAGAATAAGAGAAGTGCTATTTTGCACTCTTCCGGTCACACCCTACATGTGAAGCGAGGATATGGGATCCATCTCAGGAAGACTTAATTCGTGAACTTAATGAAATAGAAAAGAAAGCTTCGCGATTCGCCATAAAATGCAACGGGAATACAAAAAAAAACGTTATACAGATTTTACACTAAATAGGCAGCGAGACTCGGAGGCTGCTCGCTAGCAATTGAGAATAGAATACTTTCAGAGTGACTCCGAGAATATCATATTAGAACACCCCTATATCTCCAAGTCAAACAGAAGCGATTAATTAAGAGATATATTTTGCCGAACGGATAGATATGGAAGTTCATTTTAACCCGAAAAATTAAGGACTTCAAGAAATGCTAGGCGTAATTTCTTATAACAGTAACTTTTACAATCCACTATGGTAAAAAAAACTATTTTCATCATCAGGTGCTATACTTCAAGTGCTTGAAATTGTCATTTGAAATATAGTACCCGATGATGATGCTCCAGCATTGAAATCCGGATTGTGCAAGTTTATTTATTTGAACATGGTGAATTTAAAAATATATATTAGCATAAAGTTGATGCGTAGTTTTCCGCGGCGTTGTCTAGATGATGTCTCCATACTTCTGGGTTTCACCGCGTGGATTTTCTTTGCGACGAATTCCTTTTCTTTTTTTGTCGCAAAGAAAATCCACGCGGTGAAACCCAGGAGCATGGAGACATCATACATTAGCATATATATTGCATTTTAAAAGTTACTATAAATGGAATTCCACAAAGTGAGCACCATTACCATTTCATTTCGGGCGTAATTTCATTGGACCATTTCCTGATTTTTTTGTCAACGATTGGTGTTCTATCACCACCCGCTGCACACCTATTGAAGCGGGGTAGTATGTAGATGTGTACAGCACTTGACTGAGACGAGTGGAAGTAAGATCAGGGGGTTGTCGAGAGCAGGTCTCTCATTGGAACGACCGCTATGTCGGTCGCGGCGAGGAGTGGCGGGCCCGACTCCGCCATTGTCAAACAAGGCATCTCGAGAACCTCTCGGCAGAGCGAGGAATTGGAGAGTAAAGCACATACAAACAAGAGCCGAACCACGCACGAAAGCGACGTCCTGTTTTTTGAAATGGAATACTACCATTCCATCCCGGAACCCTCTTGAAAGGGGTACACTTCGCCATTGGGATTCGTGCGCGAATGCAGACATGAAGAGTTCAACTGGTCGCCAGACCTCAAATATTACTACGGAAAGGCTTTTTTTTTTCACTCGAGCCTTATTCGGTGGACTGTTAGTGAAATTGAAATTAGTATGGCTTCAAGCGAAAATGATTTTGGGAGAGCTGGAATTGGACGAGATTTTTCGAAGAAAATATACCGAATGCAAGTGGAAATTGCAGCCATTAACTAATCGTCGGCTAACAATGAGAATAAATTAAAAGTTCACTCACTAAGGGCCGGTTTAATAATGTCTGAATTCGAACTTGGCGTCAAGCTAAGCGTCGATCAGGTCCCATAGTTCGGATATAATCGATGGTGAAGTCAAATCTGCACTTTAAAGTGGTAGCCAGCTTAACAAGGACTTCCATGGGCCAAAGGCACCAAATGGAAGGAGAAGTAATAACCATTTACCGATCGTTGGAAGAATATAAGAGATAAAAATTTGCTTAATTAATGATTCAAACCGAAGTTTGTTTTAAGTAGGTAAGGATGAAGCTCATCTCTAAGGTACAGGCGTATGATACCATGCATTTCGGAATGGCGACCAGTTCTTTTCCCTTGGCTACTTCGAACTATGAGGATTTTTCTTTCTTGTGTCCGAAGGCTTCATCCGGGTCTTGAACCTAAGACTCTTTGATCAGAAGCCAAGCGCTATACCCCTTGGGCCACCACAACCCCACTCATAAATTAAAAAAATAATATATCAAAGGGATGAAATGAATTGCAGCCAGTAACGAATGGTCAGAACATTTTGGAAATCAGTTTAATTTTATTATTTCCCGGATTTGATCACCAAAACTGTACAACTTCATATATAGAGCTGTTTTCATTTAGCCACAATTAGTTCATTTGCGTATGCTCTTATCATTTGGACGCTAATAATAGTTGCTCTTATTTGATTTAGAATTCTTACGAGCATATAAAATAGTGATGTACTCTTTTCAGTATAATGGGTACTCAGAAATACGCTATTCAGAATTAATGACGATCAATACAGCTAAAACGTTTAATAAAGGTCAACGATATAAAAGTTCAGTTTTTTTATTTCACCCATTATTTAACATCTCATAAAATGAACGCTATGACTTTAATGATTTTAAACGGCATGATTCTAAAGGCATGGAGGTCAAGGGTGCTGATAATAATAATTTTGAGTCGTATATGAAATACTATGATGCACTCTTCCCCAAAAATTTTCAAATAAACCTCTAAGAAAGTTAAACCAGAATATATATTTTCCTTGAGATTTCAGGCTTACATTTGTTAACTGGATGACAAACAATAAATAAATAAATAAATAAATAAATAAACTTTATTGGCTCTAGGAATCCTTTCCTTTGGAGCCTAAATTAATACATAATCATAAACACTCAGGCTGAGAAGGTTAACATAAAAAAAAGAAGAAATCATGAAACACTTAACCAACCAACTCAAACAACCACCTGTATACAGATTTCCAAAGACATGAAACAAAATCAAAAACCATACAAAAAACATACAAACCCAAAAATTGCAAGTTGCAGACGCTTATATAAATTCAGGTATCATAAAAATAAAAAGAAAACAAAGACTTTTTGAAATTATTGAATGTTGAGATATTTTTTAACTCTTGAGGAATCGAATTCCATACATGACATGAATTAATATAAAATAAATTTTGGTACATGGTTGTTTTATGAATAGGTACAATTAATTTATTTTTATTTCTTGTAAATCTTGTTTTTTCATAAAGTTATCTATGTAAGGCTGGAAAATGTAACAAGGAGTTTCAGTTTTTAAAAGTTTATACATAAATAGACCCATTTGAAATTTTCTTCTTTTTTCAATTTTTAACATTTTTAATTCCTTATAATATGGAGTGACATGCTCATAATATCCAATGTTACACACATAACGCAAGATACAATTTTGTATTTGTACAATCTTGTAAACAATCTGAAATTAGAATTATTTTTTTTTCAAAGGATAAGTCGAAGAAAAAATATCAGGTTCCTTACATCGAGTGCTGAGAAGGCATTTCATGAATGAGTGCTTCATCCTTAGGAAGAGAGGCCAAGCACTCTAACTGATCGAGCCTGCATCACATGAGCAGATGCCATCAAGACATTTTCGCCTTTTTTTACAAACTCGAGCAGAGTGGACAGTATCCCCGCACTAGCAATCAACGCAATGATCAGCAAACAGCACTGCAACCACCCATGAAGAAATATTTCGAGTAAGAATGCATATAAGATGCCTTGTCCTTAATTAAATTAAAAATAGATTTATTCCTATATCCATTGACTGAACAGTCATAATTCTGAAAAGTGTAGTATCCGTTTAAAGATTTCGCATAATGAGTCATTGGGCCAATCCGTTGGCATTATGCCGAGTTTATGAAGGATTTTCATGTTTTAAAGGTATAAGAAAAAAGGGAGATATTCCTGAATCATTTGTTACCAATGATTGCTTTCCAGATTCAGCTTGAAAATAATTGTGCAAAAAATGTTCAAAGGAAAATCATTCGTCTTACGTGGGATTCGAACTGAGTTCCTCCGGTATCTGGCCGAGTGCTTCAGCCAGTGCAGCCATCGAGTCATCATTCCCTTTTGAGGAAACTTATGCGTGTGAATTCGTAAAGTTATCTCCGTAAATAGTCCCGGTACAGTCAAATAAAAAATTGAAAACTTTTGTCATGAAGATAATGGAGCGTTAAATTTTCTGCAGCTCTAATTACTTGCAGCTCAAAATTCCTACAGCTTATTACCATCGCATGAATTAGTACGTACCCAGGGCATTAGGTTTATAAGAATAAAATGTTTGTAATCGCAGCAAGCAGATATGCAGTTTAAGGTAATTTATTAATCATATCTAATTTAATTTGACTTTGTTATCAATTGCTCGTAATCTTACTAAGTTCATAACATATAATAAAATTATTATATGCATCCAATTGGTGGCCCAAATTTATTTTTTTTAAGTTATGAAACGTAAGTATGATTAAGATTTGAAGGCCCAAGCGAAAATAAAAGTATGGAAATAAATGTTTACGTATACTTGCCGTGCACAGTAGCCCTATTGCTGTTAGGTAATACCAGCTATTCTATAAGTACCATATATCCCCCTGTCAGAGATGGAGACGGATTGCTAGCGGTGAATGGATGCGTCACTGTTACTTAGGTAAGGGGGAACAAAGGAAGAGCGTAAATAAGGTATTGTGTCATGAGAAGAAATTAAACGTTCCATCTGTTAAAAACTAAAAAGACAAGTGTGTAATGAATACCTTTGGATCTTACCAATGGAAAGTATTCCTGAGTTAGCCAACGTGCGCTGCGTAAGTATCATATCATTAAAACTTTGCGAAGAATGAAAATCTCGAAAGATGGTGATGCATATAATTCATACCCCTGTTTCTAAAATCTGTAGATGTTATTGTATCCAAGTCTCAAGAAGAAATGATCGCAATGGGAGTTCACATTCGTACTTGAATGTTACGAAGAAGATGAATTGATATTGGATCATGATCTGTGTATGTTTGGCTGTCTCTGCTGGAATGTAAGTAACTGAACGTTTAAAGATACATAAATATCGGTCTTCGTTTGCAGATTTTCGCGACGTTAAATGGATGAAGTCACCTTTTTTTGGGCTCCATTGTTGACAAAAATTCACTACAATTTCGCCAGATCAGCTGCTGACGAACTCAGGTAGAGGGAAAGAAGGCTTTTGTTTCCTCGGACAGCCCAGAAAATCCTCGAATTTTCACGGGATTATGCATTTTGCGTGAACTGTAGAGTGGAGACTTACCACTTACCCATGTTCCCAGTTGAAATTTTTAAACTGACATGGATCTTTGCCAACATACGTGTACGGAGCTCGAAAACGTCGACTTCATCCTTCACATAGACATCTAGAATTGGTTATCAAATAGTAAATTAGAGTAGGTCACGGAATAGGGCGATTAAAGCCTTCACTCGTTTGTTGACATCCTATTTGTTAGCTCGTGAAAAAACGGTATGACATGTGATATCGGAAGTACACATTCGAACAAATAAAGACGACGTACGTTCGACATAGATGAGCTAGAAGCGGTGCGAGAATCCCTTCAATACCAATGAATTGCTTCTGAAGATCCGTGAAGTCTGAAGTTTGAATATTATTAGAAAAGCTCAAAGTTTAAAATTTAGTCGGCTTCTCAAAGTTTGTCCTTGATGTATTCTCAAGGATATTGATTTGCCTGTGGTGAATATCATTGTGGCTAGCATATTTTCAGTGTATTATCAGATTTTGACCAGAGATATTCTTACGAAATCTTTATTTCAGCTAAGGTAAGTCAGGATGCTGGTTGTCACTTACATTGCACTGTTTCACTCTTAGCATACTGTGATGAGTTGTGGTAAGGTGTGTAGCATTTCATCATTTCAAGGAGTATTTCATTTACTAAATTATCCGGCATTATGTTCGGCGGCCTTTCTCCACATTAGTAACTTACGAAAAAGCTATTTATTAGATTGAAGTCTGCTTGAAGTTAGGAAGTTATTACCGATAAACACCTCTATAATATTCTTCTTTCAGCATCCAGCTGAGAGCAGTTTACGATGAAGCGTTAATAAGCGTTTTTTAATAGGTTTTTTAATAATAATCTTATCGTTATGCTTGTTTTTTTAGCCCCGAAGATGGTCCAGTAAGTAAGGTGGAACTTGGCGTTTAGGAAGTAAGATGATTAGATGATGAAGTACATACAGTAAGATTTCACATGATAATTTATTTCAAAGTATGTTCTCGTAGAAAAATGGTGTCTTTAATTGTTTAGATTGGCAGTATTTAAAGTCAGTCTTCAAGTTTTTAAAATTCTTACCGCAGTCATCCTCTCTTCTTCCTGTATCCTGACGGTCTAACTTAGTTTGATACCAGTGCAATCTCGCTGCAACTATGTATTGGAAATATAAGCGATAAAAGCACAACAATTTGAAATATATTAGGGATGAGTCGATTCCAAATGTCGATTATCGATTCCATCGATTCTCGGGCACGGAACCGGAATCGAGAATCGATCGCATGAGGTCGATTCTCGATTCCATGTATTTCAGGAAGATAAATATTTTGAAAGTAGACTAGAAACTTGGAGCATAAAGGATACCACACACCTGAGCCATTGTGCACTTTACATTATTAAATTTATGTCTGAAGCAGTTTAAGTGTTTATTATTTTGTTAAAGCTGAGGATATTACTATAATTATATTTAGCGATTTATAACAAAATATATACTATTTGGGCAACTTAATTGTCCTTTTTAATGTATTTCTTTCAATTCTTAAATTTTAATGACAGACATACCACCGACAAAACAATATCCCATCTCTTAGTATGGATAAGAATCGGTCGAATAGGAATCGAGAATCGGGAATCGATTCGGAAGAGTCAGAATTAGAATCGGAAAAAAGTGGAATCGACTCATCCAAAAATATTTTATGCATGATAAAAATGATCTTTTCTCGATTCCTAGAATGAAAGCGACGGAGTCTTTTGATATTTTAGCGAAGACCACAGCCAGAAAATATTTCGTTAAGGGGGGTTATAGAAGGTGACGAAAGGAGAATGGATGTTTTTTTTCAAACTAGGCACACCTTTCCTGTATCGCCGTAAATTTCGGAGTATTTTGAACCCTTAGCTCTCCTGGCTCCAGATTGAATCGCTGTGTGAGGATTAGGGAATCGCGAAAGATAATAATCATCAACCTTTTCCTTCGACTTCATTTGCTTTCAAACTGGAGGAATAGGCTTTCCAGGCGTTGCATTTCATCATTTTACGCAATGTCTGAGTACTCTCTAATCCTGTGCCCTGGATCACGTCATATCCGAGGAATATCCCCGTGTGTGAATAAAGGTACGTAACGCGTCAATTTTTTGTCGCGAAAAATGGGCGTGTCCCTCAACGTTGGAGAAGAGAGAGGGGTGCAGGGCTAAATACGGACCAAGATTATTATGTTCCCTCCCCTCTCCCCCGTAATAACAGTGCGCTCTAATTGCATGCCCATCACGCCCCTCCGGTCGGCCCGCCGAGCACGCCCCGCGGACAATTCGCCATCTCCCGGCGGCGAAGGGAATCAAAGGCCGGGCGCTGGCAGGGCGGAGTCGCCCGGCACTGTGTTGTCCCTTTACATAATCCACCCCTCCTCCTGAGTGTCGGGGAGAATTCGCACGCTCGCCATCTCCGCACGCCCCTCGCAACTGGGTCGAACCTTTTTCCAATTTTCTTTCTCCGCACTTTCACTGTCGCGAGAACGAGCCAGATCAAGTCTGAGGGGTCATGTTAACTTTTTCATCGATATGCTATCCTACGCCTCACCAACCACTCGTCGTAATTGATTCGTATCGGTCTCTTATCCGTGTCATCGCAGGGTGGAGCCTGGATCACTTCAGCGAGTTAATATATTTATAAATTTCTGGCTGAGGTAATATATAAAAAAATTTATGCTGCGCCTGTAACTTAAAGTTTTTGAAAGTAGGAAAGTTGGATCTTATTATAAGTTCAGGAAACTATGAAATTATCAGATTTTCAAGTTAACCGAAATGAGATTATTGAGTATATAATTCAAGAGTACCACCATCAACTTCTAAAAATAATGACATGCCACTCATTTTCTGCTTCACTCTCTGGAATTCATTGATTTTTTTCTTTAGCAATAAATTTTCATGTTCTCAATTGCAACCTCAAAATATTCCACATCAACTTCTCCCGATGTACTAAATATGGAATTCCTACAAAATATATTTGCAATCTTAATTTTAAGCTAAGGGCCAACCGGTAGCCCAGCTGTAAAGAGGACACGATATTTCTGATTAATTTTTTCGACGAATGCCCTTCTCATATAGTAGATATTTGCTCAATTTTTATTGTTTTTTCTTCGAATTAGATGCAAATACCAATATTTAGAGTTTGATTTCAGTTTTTTTTCAATCGTTTTACGAGTTTCATTTTGATTCAATTTAATTAATGGACGATGTGGTTTTGCAATTGAATATCCTTCGTACAGATAGCACTAATGGAAATTGGAGGCACTAAATAGTTTCTAATTCACTGAATTTAAATTTATTAAAGATAACGCGGCCGTTCAACTCGACAGCGTATATTTAAACTTAATTATGCAGGATTTATAATTTTTAAATTAATAAAAATTAATAATTTTATACCACCTAATTGGAAATGTTTTAAAAAAGCTGAAAAATACTCTGTATTCCTTTTAAAACAATGGAAATATAAAAAATGACCGAATGCATTTTTACGGTTGAAAAGCAAAATCCTCAAGCTACGGGTGACAGTATTATCGGAATATCAGCGTCTAGACTTATACTCTTCTTAGAACTATGGAGTGAGGCTTGCTCAGTCTGCATCTTCTTACGCCGAGATTGCATGCACGTACCTTTTTTCTCTCCCCTCCCCCCTGAGAACACCCCCGTATGCACAGACATACGGACGGGAAAAAAAATTTCGCGCCGCGGAGACCTCGCGAGGGAATGTTTTGCGCTCTCGCATACTTACACAGAGAGATCCAATCAGGAGACGACGGCGGGGGGAAGGACACAGGGGTCCCGAGGTGATCTCCAGTGGAACCCCCTCTCCCTCACCCCCCCCTTCAATGCCACAAGTGGGCAGTGGTGGGAGACGCATCGCCCTGACTAATTTGGATTTATTCCTTCTCCTTCTCCGACCAACAATCAGTTTGCGAGATTAAAGTCCCGAGGCGCGGGTCGCGCTCCCCTCCCTTCGTTTGTCCACGCGATGAGACATTAATCCTCGGGGTCGGCCACCCGCCGCGCCGATGCTGCGCGCCGGGCATTTTAATTAGCGGACGCTCCAGCGGACGGCGCTCTGTCCGTCCGCTCCGTGGAATCCGACGGACAGGGTCAGCGGGAAACAGTGACGGCTATAGCACCGTGCGATATTCCAATTTCAGTATCGCATTGCGATGTTAATTTCGTATCGCAGAAGAGACTTGTGGCATAATATCATCAATCATCATCGGATATTCCCCTGCCGAGGGAATGCCCGCGGACATCGCTGTCTGTTATTTCTTCAGCCGCCAGGGGTCTTGCCCAAAGTCATTCCCCTTGAACTGTTCACTTTTCAAGATAATATTCCTTTAAAATGCTTCTTTTCCCGATGATTTTCTTGAACTCGCAATGGTTCTATCCTGAAATAAAATCTTGTAAGCTAAATACGACATATTTTCCGACGCCAAAAAATTATGAAGTTTTATGCGTACCTCCTCTGTTACGCAAAAATAAAATACATAAAGGTTACCTTCATAATATTACTAAAAATGAAAAAAATAAAAAATGATGAAATGAATTTAACTATATGGCATTGTTTACTTATTGAAGAGAACTCATGATATTCTATTTACTTGGGGTTTTAACCTTGATCATATCATGACATATCAAGAGTCAATACCGTTTGGGTGTATACGAGTTGTGAGGACTATTAATAAGTCATTAATACTCCCATCATCATAGAAAAAGTCTATGGAAAATAAAATTCTGGGGACTGTATATTTTTTTCGTTCTAGCTGTGGTCCATAGTTTAAGCAGTCTCCAAAAGTTGAAAAGAAACCGAGGATCAGTGGAGTAACGAAATTGATTCGTTTAAATATTCATCGTGATTCATGTGGTATGGCATAATTGTTATATTTTTTGTCAAAGCGTTTTTTATACTCTAGTTCTAAATAAATTTTTCTCCATAAAATCATAGATTTCAAAGGTAGGGTAAAAAACTGGAATTTGAAATGAATGCGAAGCGAAATTTCGTACAAAGAACATGTTTCTATGCTTTAATAAAAATGTCACTTTGTTTCTCCCCGATTCCATAGTTGAGTGGTTCCCAAAAATCAACCGATCAAATTTGCGAGATAATATCACGAAAAACTAAGTGATTTAAGTATGAAAATGGTTCTTTTTTGTTAAAAGTTACTTCGCTACTCCCATTCAGGGAAATTTTGAAAGCAATTGATTTTTATGGGCTATAAACTTTATTCTTTCCTTTTCTACTTGTATCATTTTGCGCTTTGTTTTTATCGAAAAATAAGTGCGCATTTGGCGAGATAGTAGAAATTTTCCCCATGGGCTAATGACCATTTTGTACGAAGAGCTGGGCTTATGGATAGAATGAAGAATTTCTTAATGTGAAACCTATGTGAAAAAAGCATTCTGCCGAACTCTGAAAGGTGGACTCTGAGGAAGGGCCTCGAGAAAGGACAGCATGCTTTTGAGACGCGGCTTTGGAGAAGGAGGAATATGAAGTAGACGGAGAGAAAGAATAACGATGAAGTACAGGACATGGTGGGTGGGGAGAGTAAATTTCATTTGGAGATACGAGGAGTTAAAGGTTTAGGAAGATCGCGAACAAAACGGGAATTGAATGCTAAAAACCGCATAAGAGGGAAGAATATTCGACGATAGAGGGAGGGGAGGAAAGGAATAATACTGATTGAGGGGAAGAAATGGAGTGGGATATAGCGTGAATTGAAGAGGGAATCCCAAATCGGTATTGAAGACCGGACGGAGTAATTCGCAAAATGCTCCATGTAAACCCACTTATTAAAAGTGGTCATACGTCCTGGTTTGGACGGGAGAGTCCCGGTTAAAACCACTTTTGAGGGAGTCCCGTGTTTTCGAAAATTCTCTACACTTTCCCGGTCACGTGCAAAACCTATGGGAATTATGTTTTTATAAAAACGGTTTATAACAGGAAGCGTAATACAATACGACAATAAAAAATTAGAGTTTAGTTTGTGAAGGAAGGGAAAAAATAAAAGTAACAATGAAAAATAATCTTAGTTGTGATTTTACGAACCTCAATGCAGTAACGCTATAGGTTTTCGGACTTCACAGGGACATCCCTCCTCCCCAGTACTAAAATATCTGTCTAGGCCAAAGCATTGATGGCGATCTTGGGTAGAATGCCTTATGAAAATATGAAATAAGTAACAATCAATTTGTATCTACAAACTGTTTGAGAAGTATAGTTTTAAGAAAATGAATTTGACTTAAATGCTCGACGGAATCCTCCCATACGGGTTACAAACGCTTTTGCCATGTTCTCAATTAGAGTTACATAATTAATTTTTTATCTTCATACCTTGACCTCGTTAATTAATGGTAAAATAATTCTTGGAGCATAGGTCAAATGTATATGATGCAAAAAATTGTTAGCCAACGTTTCAGTTTATTCAAAACTATCATCAGGGCTTAGCTTTACACATATTTATTGAACTTTTTTGCATCATATACATTTGACCTATACTCCAAGAATTATTTTACCATTAATTAGAGTTACTTGATCAATAGCGATGCACCCGAAGTACCGGCCACCGCAGTGGTCGATGCATCGCAGCGGCGGCCGTGGACAGCGACCATATGACACGGGTCACGTCCACCTGCGAGCGTCCGTCCACCTGGGTCGCGGGCAGGTGAGGAGGACCCCGGTTGAGCGATCTGCGCTGTCCGCCGCGCCTCACGAGGTCATCCTCCCAAGGGTCCCAAGGCGGCGCTGCGCTTGCGCATCAATCTCGACCAGCAGCGAAAAGACCACGCTGCTGGCGTAGGCGGCCAATCTTATTTTTCAATGCAACCTCGGCGTGAAAACCATCCCACGAAGAAGACCACCTCTCCGGATTCATTTCGTTTCGGGACTACTGGCAAAAGATAAACTGGTATCGCGCCATCATGGCCGTTTGCGGGGTATAAAAATTCCCCATGAGATCATGCATTCTCTAAGCTACCTTTATTTGGAAATTGAAATTGGCATAGTTCATTCTTAGTAAGCAAAGCCAAACATTGGTATGAATATGATTTTGTTTTTTCTCTTCCTATGATAATGGTGAAATCTTCTTGGGGTTTCCACCGGGTGAGTTTTTTGTACGCCGGGGTTTCGGTGGTTGGCTCTGCCATCGTTTTCAGGGCAATGGCAGATAAATGCTTTGAGGACGATAGCAGAGTCAGCCATCGAAACGTCGGCCTATAAGCAACTCACCCGGTGGAAAACCCGAGAAGATTCCACCTATCATTGGTATACTGCAGCCCTCTATTTTTCTTTCCCAAGCTACTTCTTCCAGTTTTCCTCTTGGTGTGGGTGCTTGCTTATCTGGCCCTAGTGATTGTCTTATGGTATTCTCCCAGGGACGCTACACTGAATTTATCTCGAAATAACTGAGCCTAATGACAGAGTCTCTCCACCAGGTCCTCCTCTGGCGTATTCACGGTTCCCTTAATTCAACTATTCTCTGGTAAGCCTCACCCCATCTCACCCCATCCGTCCATTTGTCCTTTATTAGCCGCCGCCAGCACCAATTTTCGAAGCCTTCTAGTCTTTTTTTGTCAAATTAGCAATGGTCTAAGTTTCTAATCCATATTGGTACTGTAGGCTCTCTCGAATATTCTCGACTCCAAGTATGCGAATCGCATAAAGGGAAATAATACTTGGAAAATGGCATATATGTGTTGACACTATGGCATTTTGTACATTTTCTCGGTAATAACAGCATTGCATTTTTAGACCCACTAGATGATACATTTATGGAAACACTCGGTTATTAATGAACGGATATACCCCATGCCTAGGTAGTTGCTTGTATGTACTTTTGCATTGCGTGAATCATTGAGAACTCGGTTTAGCTTGTTCTTTTAGGCCGATCGCTAGACCCGTGATTGTTCTTAAATCAGTATCCTGAGCGAAGAGAATTGCAAATGAAGTTTTATGCCTAGAAATGACTGATTGAAATAAAGTAGCAGTTTGAATTGATTTTGGCTGATTTATATTCAATCACAGATTATTTAACCCTTTAACCAGTGACGTGCAATTCTTGTTACACTACCAGTGACGTGCGGTCTGGGAGACCGCAATAAATCAAAAATTCGTAAAATATTGCTACGCCATTTTTATTGTTTTGTTTAATTTTTCTTTGAATGCTTAACTATTTCAAAACTTATATTAAAATTTTTACACTCCCAATACGAATCAATTTGTCATAAAAAATTGTCATTTGAAGCAGGATCAAAACACTGATGCCAAAAACACTTGAGTTATAATTATTATATTTATGTATCAATATTTCGCCAGATTCAAAAAAGGCCTTAAATGTTAAAGTTGGAAGGCTAAGTAGTAAGTAGCCATGAAATTTATCCTGCTTATTCCTTTTCTTGATGCATTCTTAGTAAGTGACGTGCGGTCTCACGGACAGCTAATCGAATTCAATTGCAAATTTACAGAAATTAATAAAAGGAACGTTAAATTTTAAGAGTGGGATGTCCTTGTTATGCAAAAATATGAAGCTAACGAGAATTATAGATATTTTGAAATCTTAATTTTGAAAATATTCATAATTTTAGAAACGCAGCGGTCTCTCAGACCGCACGTCACCGGTTAAGGGTTAATCGCATTTTATAATTTGAAATACTTTTGCTCTCGAAAAATTTACAATTATCATCCACAAAAGTCTCTGAAGTGGTGATGTTTTAATGATACTTGCTGATCATCTCATTTTTTTGTATTTCGCATTTTTATTTCCGGAATTTCTGTGCGACCTCATATTTTCTTCTCGTGCCGTTAATACGTCTTGATACCTAAACTCCATCATATAATTCTGATGGTAAACTATGTTTCATCATGGTCGTTGGGCATAAGTTTTTATTAAATAATGCGCCGCTAATACGTCGGGTAGTTTAAACTTGATTAAATGCTGTATCGCAATTTTAGGACGAGTACCATCGTACGACCATCTATGGTTGGGTAGGCTGTATGAGGCCACATTAACGTTGAGAGAATTGATGTTAGGGGAAAAGAGGGCTTTTTCAGAAAAACATACATTTATATTTTTTAGAGTTAAATTATTTTATTTATAAAATTTATAATGGGCAATAATGACTACAAGATCAAGTATCAAGTACTAAAATTTACTATCAGTAATCAATCTACTACTAAACTGCAGTATGAAGAAGTTAAATATCTAGGTACCATTTTGACCGGAAACTACTAAAGTGAAACAGAAAAAGAACAGACTACAAGCGGGAAATAGAGGCCTCTATGTACTAAATAAAATACTAAGCTCAAGAAGCGTTTCCCGTGAACTTAAAATAAGATTATGCAAAACATCAGACCCGTTCTTTTGCCAGTCATGGAGTTCACGGAACATAAACCTGAATCGATTAGCGATTTTTGAAAGAAGAGTGCTAGGGAAGGTTTTTTGTTCTAGTCCTCGATTTAGAAACAGGAGAATAGAGGAGAAGACACAATAAAAAATTATATTATCTGTATCAAGAACCGAAAATTGGGAGTGCTAAGAAGTAGGAGATCGACATGGGCTGGACATGTGGTTAGAATGACTGGGGAAAGATTTCCTAAGATGGCTGTGGATATGACAATATATGGAAGGAGACCAGTGGGGTGATCTCGCAAGAGATGGATAGATGGAGAAAGAGAAGACTTGCATCAGATAGAAATCTGGCCGGACTGGCGAAAATAGCAGAGGACATAGTTTGTATCATCGTGCGGCCCTCTGTGCCGGATCGCGTAAAGTAACTAAAGTAAAATTTAAATCAGTGAACAAATAGGTTTTTTTTCTGCAAATTACATTAGCACAAAAAACTTGAATCCCTGCTCTAATTGTACGTGAAATAAAATGTGGAGATTTTTCCATGGTAATCCTCCAATTCCCTCTCTTTATCTCTCATTTGGGTCCATATTGTCCTCGTGAGCATCGGCGATGGCGAGGATATCTCCTTGTTGCTCGCCGCAAATATCCCATCTGCCATCCTCCCCGCCCACTTTTCTTTGGACCGCCCTCCCCCCCCCCCCCTCCATCCCCACCGAACCAGTGACGTCCCACCGATTTCCTCATCGGAAAGGACCGAAGAGGTGCGATATGTGATCGTCAATTCCATATATCGTTTCCGCTCGCCCCACACCATATTTTCTCTCTCTCTCTCTCTACTAATGGAAATCTAAAAAGAGGAAATGGGAGGGACGAGAGGTAGGGGAAGAATCGAGAAAAGAATGATACCGATGGAAACAATGGGGTAGCGACTCTTCGAATGAGCTGTGAGGACCGCATAGATCACAATTTTTCCCCTTTCTCTAAGATTCCTCATGCTTTTGATCGTCTCCTTAGCGAATATGTGTCGTGAGAGAAATTGCGTTATTTACGACAAATGGAACTGTCATAAATCGAATTATCTTTTCGTTACCCTTCGATTTTTTTGTCGATTTCGTTATATTTTGGTGATTATTCAGTATAAGTAGGGCTTCTCGTGATCTCGAGACAGACATTCAAACTAAATACATTTTTCAAAAACGTTGTTTACTTCTTGTGAAATTATAACTTTGATATTAATAGAATATTAAGAAACGTAGGTATGTTATCGTACGGATTTCAAAAGGAATTCTGTTGTAGAATGTTTTAAAGTTACGTCAGTGGTAATTTTATTATTTCCGGCTTTTTGAGTTACTCATTTATAGAAGAAAAATAATCTATGGGCTCAATTGTTTTCTCACTAATATATGAGTCATTTGCTTGAGAATTGTGATTTTAGTCTATTGTTTTCTCACTAGTATTGTGTGATTTGAATGTAACATTTAATTTTAGAAATGCCTGCTTTAATTTTCTTCTTTTTTACATTTCCACAGGTAAAATGAAGGTAGTAATTCAAATACAAATCTACTTGATAAATAAAAAGTAAGTGACCAAGACATGCGAAAGATACCCCTGTCTCATTCATGTGTATTTTTTCAAAAGAATATTGCTCTCACATGTTATTAATAATTACGATTTATCTTGAACTGGGAAGAAGTGAAGCGTGACCACTATCTCTCTCTCAAGCAAGAGAGAAGCTAGTCTGAATACCGCACGAAACCCATCCTTGAGTGAATGAATTTTTTAAATTATGCCGATTTAAACCTTATGATAGGATGCAAGTGTATCTAGAAATGCTTGGACGCAATTTATATTGTGTATCATTCATTCCAATCTCTCATAATACTGAAATACAGTAGTTTTGTTACTTAATGCTAAAATAATTAATTCTTCTTATGGATGAACTTTAGTGATTCTAACCGATATTTTACTCAAAATTATAGAGAATTACTTGAATTGGTGAAGTGAGAATGTGCAACGTATTAGAACAGCGGATAAATGGAATACATTTATAATGATAAGCACTTGCAGTTTATTTATTTTTTAATCAGTAGCAGGAAAATTGAGATATCAACGAGAAATAGACCGGGTGATAATTTGCGTTTCAAATCCAGTGAAGGATGATAGGGAATCGAATGGAAAAGAAAAAAATATATAGAGGGACTTTAAATAAATGAGGGAAGTAGCGAAGGTCAATGTAAACCAACCCGGATCATAAAAAAATAAATATTTGCCGTAATATATTGCCAATATGCCTTGGGCGTATCTTTTCGTAGTTTCACCGGTCATGACATCACATTCTGAGATTTCTTCGCGGGTTGAATGCACGCGGGCGAAATGCAAAAAGATACGGAAGTGACATCCTTTCGAAGTTTTCACATTTATAATCGGGGATGCCCGCGGAGAAAAAATCCGTCGAACATTATTTTCAAGAGCTCTCGGAAGATGACATACGGAAAATTGTCTTTCTGACGCTTCGCGGTGTACGCCAAGGAAAAAGACACACACGCACACAAGGTTCTGGAATTTGATTGCCGCCCGCGACTGATGGAATAGCTCCGGGGAGGCATTGAGGGATATCGTTCCTCTAAAAAACTCATGCAGGCTCCCATGACCTCTCTGCTCATGTATATTCTCTCCGGGTGAAATCTCACTGCTAGTCCCACCCCGGAGTAGACTCTCATCCTCATATCGGCAGGTTATACCCCCAAGTATTTTTTTTCCCGTCGGGCTAGTTATATTTCCTCGTTGTCACGGGGAGCTGTCCACAGTAACGTCGAACCGCCTCCCACTGCCGGTTCGGTGATTAAATGTTCGAAGTCCTGTGAAAGCTATTCTCGTATTCACGCGCGGCGCGCATCAAAAAATTCCAACGGGCGTCTGAAAGTGATACCCGCCCACCTGCCGATTGGTCGTCGCCATCGAGTTTCTGCCAATGGGCCGTGGGTGAGCGAGAAGATATGGCACCACTATTTCTCCTGCCCCGAGGGCAGAATTTATTGCAATTATTTTCATGTTCGTTCCTTTACGAGTTTCAATTTTGAGTGACCGAAACTTAAAATTTTGAATGAGGATAGAGGCACCGTTACTTCTTCGTCATCCGAGAAATTTATGGTAAAAATATGCAGCATAGACATGACATTATAAAATGTACTAAATTTTGAAAGTCGCTGTTTTGGTTTCATTTTATCGTAACTGCTCCATTCATAGTACTAGCTTCCATTAGAAATGTTTCATCTCAGATAAATCTCGTTTTTCATCTCAGCACATGAAGTGCTCCCAGACAGATTTTTCCTGAAAAACTTAGCTTTTACGTAAGTGTTCAAAAATAGAAATATTGAAGGTAAAAGAGAAATAGATATGGCACTGCCATTCCTCCTCCAAAGGCGGTATTTTTTGAAACTATATTCATGCTCGCTCCATCACAATTAACAATTTTGAGTGGCAGAGATTTTTGAAACTTGAGTAGATATGAGTTTTGGCGCAGTTACCTCTTCATGAAAGTAATGGTAAATAAACTATTGCGGAAACACATTAGTTTTTAGATACATAGCGGAAAACATCCTGTCTTTTAACTGAATAAGTTTGCTGCATTACATTACAATTTTGCACCTTCAGATTTTCTTAGCGGAACCAAGTATTAGGATATGAAAATTCCATTCCTAATCTTCATCTCAGACAATGTTTCATACATTACTGTGCTATGCCTTGTCATTGCCCAAATGATGACGTAGCGTGGCAAAAATCTTGGGCAGTATTTAAGTTTTAATGCAAAATGTACAAAATGTATGTTCACATCTGCAGTACTTATAACTTCTGACTATGTCTACATGCCCCCAAATATCCTAGGAGGGAAGAATTAATTGCTACCATTTTAATGATTGTTCTTTTTTGAATTTCAAATGTGAGTGACCGAAACTTAGGATTTACGGCATTGTTACTTTTTTCCCATGTGAGAAAGCTAGGGTAAAATACTTACGTGGAAACACAATATTTTTTGACGAATGTTCATAAAACGTCGGATATAGCTATTCCCTTTTTCCTCACTCCCTTGAAAATTTTCCTCTTAAACTGACCTCATCATTTTTCGAACGCTCTTCGTCCTTATATTCATCGCAGATTTCTCCTTGTCATTCTTCCGGATCTTCCTTTATTCTCTCTTAGACGATGCTAAAAGGTTTGATAGCGACCTCGAGGACCTTTTTGTGCTCCATACTTTCGGTAATACTCCATACTTTCCATACTTAGTTGGTAGGGTCTCCCTGGCACATTGCATAAAATATTTTAAGTGATAAAATCACGTGGACTACCTTTCGTCTGGCGCTTAACCTTCGACTTATCTTGCATTGGTAGTCGAAGCAGGTATACTTAATTGAAAATTACCTTCGCTAGTGCATCTCGAACGGTCCTGGAACGCGCGAGCCATTCCAAAGGAAAGGCATCACGTACCGAGTGAAATGAGTTTCAATTAAGTATATCATATTGCCAAAACTGTGAATGGATTTAACTCTTGAGTAGTTGTTTATGTCACTCAAATTATTCCCATGCTCTTTTATTGCAAAGTATTATACCAAAAATACAAGATGAATTGTACAGGTGAGGACAAAATTGATGTAGAATATTCGGAAACATATTTGCACGAGTCGTTTTTATGCCTTCCTCCAACAGTGATTTTAGCGCCATATTTCTCACTCAACGGCGTTCTGGTTCTTGTATTTTACTCACATAATTCCGCTCCATAACAGCCACCACTCCGGAAAAATCACATTAAATCGCCATTCGCGGCTAATTCCTCTGTTATTTCTCGCATCACCTCGACGTTTGGCGCTCGCTTGGCCTAATCTCTTGGCCTCAACACCGTCATTATTTTCAATGCGGGCGGGCAGCGGCATTCCTCGTTACAATTTCTAGCCCAATTTCTCAAGACTTATGTTTCCGGTCGTTACATTAATGGATAAGCAAATAAGTCCACAGCTACGTGGCGGGCGCCAATGGAGGAGGAAGGGTGCGAATTAGAGCATTATTTTCTCGCTGGCCGTAATTTCATCGGAATGGGAGAGATGATTAAAAAAATCACTTTCCCACATCTCATCTCCAATCTCTCGCACTCCCTAAATTCCATCGAAAGGGTTCATTATAAATTGAGCAATTTTTTCCAGCGAGCACCGCACCACCGCTTTGAAATTTGGATATCGCCAGCACGAGACAGATTAATAGCAGAGTGTGTTTTTTTTTTAACCCTTTACTTTTTTATTTCGACTCCCCCTTCTCTCGTAATTGGCGTTTGGGTCCGTGAGGTAGGGGGGCGGACGATGTAGGTGGGATGAGGACGGAACTGTTCATGATTAGTAGGGAGTGGACCCACCAGCTGGCGTTCGGTCCAGAGGAATGGAACGAAATGGGATGGGGGGGTGGGGGGGGGGGGGGGGAGGTGGCAGATCTGAGGCGGAAGTGGATATGTTGTTGATAGTTAAAAAAATCACGTAGCGCCGTGCGAATCTGGGATATTCATTCCAAAAAAGAACTGATTTTTACCCCCAAAATATTGTTCAGTCATCCGTTTTCACTGCTGGTCTTTTTCTTCAGTTTTTTTCTTACCTACAGTCACTCAATTTCTTGATGTGCTCTCAAAATAAAAAAATAATCACGGAAACTATATTGTTAAAAGAAGCTTCAAGAGATATATTTGCGATTATGTCAAGACTCGAGCACGGCTATTAGTTTTTAGTTTAAAATATTATTTTGTAATCTAAAGAAATGGCAATAAATGTAACCCAAATGCTTTGTAATTACTTAGAAAAATTTTGTTAATGCTTCAACCATGAATTTATAAACCTAATACTAATTCAGTGGGCAATATTAATGAAAATTTATCTCGCCTTAAATAAATTTTGCATCAATGACCTGCAGATACTTTATTGAAATTTATGCTTGTCGTAATCAAAATAAAGGTACAAGAAAGATCAAGCAAGCTCTTTTAGTATTCCATGTCAACAATAAAGCAGCAAGTTACGATAACTAAGTATATTTGGACCTGGGAGTGAACGAGAAATTAAAGCTCATTGCAGAGATTGACTAAACGCGCCGTATTTCAATCAAAACTCTGCCCATTCACAGCGATGAGGTACAGGACGGAGACTCTCTGTATCGCATGTCCTCAGTCGCAGTGGAGTCACTCGGCCGAGGAGGAATCGAGAGAAATAAAATTTTGCCCACAATGACGTGAAGATCGTCTCTGGAGTTCAGGTTCCATTGATTCATTGTCCGTGGAACTGCATTGTCGCTGCGATGCATTCCCTGTTCGGGCATGCTTCGTGATATCTCATGCAATAAAATCTCTGTCTTCGATGTTAGCTCCCAGCAGTGCACCGAAAGAAAATCGTCGACCGCAGGTGTGCAGTGTCATCACTACCTACTTGACGATATGCACCATCCTTGCCTTTAGCGTACATGGGACGCGACTCGTATAGGCACAAACTAGAAAGCGTAAACATTTTCCAAGTGTACCTGATGTTTGTTACTCAGGATACATTTTAATGAGACATATCTGTTTGAAGAAGTGAGCATAAGATGGAATCGCTGACATTCATGGGATGAGATTAAAAGAGCGATGTCGTGGAAGTATTGGGAATAATATATAAAAGTATGCTAATAATATTGTTAATTTAGTTCAAATATATTATTATATCATACGGTGCAAATGCTCCAATAACTTAAAGAAATATTATCCAAAAGCTCTCAATTACGAATTACACCACCGGAACCTAACGCCACAAGAAATTGATGGCATATAAAGATTGTTTCGGCGATTGAAAAAATGACAATGCAAGTAATGTGTTGCTACAAGCTCACTCACAGTAAATAAGGGCACTGGGAATGTGGATACTTCAATCCCTATGCATTTTAGTGAACACTTTATTCAGTTATTCAAGTCGAGAGTAGCGCCATTTTAATGAAACTAACATGGTTAGACTTAAATCACAGCATTCACTCCCTTATAACTCACCATTCCGTCGAATGACGAGCCTTAAGGTTATTTTTTATAATGACTCATATAATATAGTGAAAAAACTTAACATTTTATCAACGTAACATAGATAATCAAGCAGTAATCCAAGTTTTTTATTTCCTTAGAACAGGGACTGCCATGAGAGTCTGCATGAAGGTACGCATCTTTGAATTCGAATGTCACGGAAAGGCTATTTTTTGCCCAGTCAAACAGCCAATAATGTACCGTTCGAATTGTATGCTATGAAATTTTCATAAAAATGAAATTTGCCTCTTTTCTCGCACTGGCCTCCATAATTTTCCAATCCGGATGTCCGAGAGGAAGATATTGCAGAATTAGAGAGACGTGGGATTCCCGTTGGATAAAAGCCGCCAAGAAATTTACCGGAAGTTGCAGAGCGGTGAGGTTGGAATTGGAAACGGGGAAGGAGAGAGGAAGGGAGAAGAACGGGAGAGAGCGAACGATGGAAGAGAGGAAAGACGCATGGAGATGACGGAAGGAGTGGAGGAGAAGGCGGAGTGGAGGAGGAATGAGGAAATGAAGACAGACGGCGTTTTCTCACGACCTTCCGTCCAAAGATCAAGCGTGCGTGCGTGTGGCCGCGTGTGCGTGCGGCGACGGTGCGTGTGTTCGCCTGTGCGTATGAGTGCGTGCGATCGGTGAAAGGTGCTCTCCCCTCCTCCTCTCCGGCATACCCCCGCCCCCCTCCAACATTACCCCTCAACAACTCAGCCACTCCCCTCTCACGCCCAACTTCCCCACTCCTACGCCTCCTTTGCTCCCCCACCTCCATCACTCGGCACCTACATCATCCTAAACTCGAAAGAAAAAAAAAACTCTCAATTCATCAAAAAATGGAACGGTTTGTCTCACCTTAAAAAGTGACTCATTAACCTCTTCCAATTCGATTAATTTCCCAAAAATCGCGCTCCTATTTTCTATTTATTTTTTGTGGTTCTCTTTTAAATGGTAGGTATTGAGTTACCGGAAGTTGCAGTTGATATTTTGTAATTTGTAATAAACGTAGAATCGTGAAATAATATGTGATTATTAAACATGGAGAACACAGCTATAAAATAATATAATACTTTACTCGAATAAAATCATAGTAACCTTTCCAATGCATCACGTTTCATGAAATATGAATTATTTATGTATACTATGTATGTTTTAACATTTTTAGATTACAAAGTAATTATATTGTTCCTCTAAAAAGTGCTAAAATTATGAAAATCCGATGACGAGATACACTCGTCATCGCGCGGTTTGGCGTCGAAAGTTCATGACGAGTTAGACTCGTCATTACAGCGCAAGGGGTTAAATACGAGTTGATGCCGTTCGCCAGTGCAAAATGATAAATTGGCATTTCCGGGGAAACAAACCCAGATCTCCCGATTCCAGTTCAAGTATTCTACCAATTGCAATGTGAAATTTAGACGGTTACACCTTTTTCGGTGACTTTAGTCTGGAATATACTTTGGAGGAAGATGGGTTGGCTGTATACCTGTTTTAAAGCCCATTTATGCCGTATAATTTTTTCATGGGGGATTTCGTTCTTGGCGCAATGAACTTGCCACCAGTGTGCGCGACTGCTGACACAGTTGCTCTTCACATGCAGTACGTTGGAATTAGTTTCAGTTTTTTGTCTTCATCCACACATAATCTACTTGTATACGTGCAGAAACGAACGTTCGAATCAAAGCTACAAAGGAAAAAATATAGTTCTATTTGTTTTATTCGTTGCAATTGTCTTTCAAATTCTATGCATTTCTCTTCAAAAGCGTTCGAAAGAGTGAATAAAGTTTTCATATGTGTGCCCCAAAATGTTTTTCGCATAGTTGCTCTGCAATTTTTAGTTTAGTTCATAATCAGTTACCAGGCCGCGACTGAGGGACAGTTGAACTTCATTATCACCGATCCTGTTCAGTTTCAGTCATTGGAATTTTCTTATTTTAGTGTTTTTTTTTTAAATATACGAAGAACATTTTAAAGAGTGAACCCAGAAAATATTGGAATGAAAGCATTTCTCTCATTCAGCATTAATCAGTCACGGGGGTGTAACGAGAGAGGGGATGAAGGATAAGGGGTTGAACCAAGGGATAACAGTTCCTCAAACATCCTCAAAGTATTTTGACTCGAGTGAAGCCCTGCACGTGTGCAAAAAACACTATCCTACTCATTGTCTTCTAAGTAAATGAATTTTTGTGATAATTTCTGAGCTTATAACTCGATAAACAGCTTTGGCTTACACTTGTTGTAGGTAAATTAATATGTTTCAAAGAAATCCACGGGTAAAAATCCTGATTAGACTTTTTTTGCAATCATTTGACCTAAATACATTTTATTCTACGACATGAAAAGCTACACCATTTGATCTCCATTCTTCTGCATCTAATAAAAAAATGTACGAACTAGAAAAATTCACACCTCGTGGTAAACATTCGAGGGATTTTTTGAGGTTTCACTCAAGACATTTTTCAAGTTCCCTTCTGGGGTGAACGATAGCACTCATTCCCCCAAGTCTTCACTATAAAACTTTTCTTTTCTTGCTTGCTTGCTTTATAATGCTTTTTTATCCTACTGCACCGCACGTCCTCCATGCGGAACCATCACTCTCCTTTTCTTTTTACACCAAAAGTTAATTTATCTACAAATTTATCTATTAACCCCTCTCTAATTGCAATTTTTTTGCAAAGATGAAACTTTTAACTCTGCTAAAACATTATAATTAGTAACCCTAATATTGCTCGTGGGAATATGAGAGGAAAAAGGGAAAGTATGTAGGGAAAAGGACATAATAACAAAAATTTATTTTACGCCTATCTAAGTGAGACTATTAAGTGCCTTTGTATTTCACAAGAGGTTAGGTTTTAGTTAGAAAATCACAAACCAATTACTTGAGAATTCTCCAATGACGCTCGGTATAGATGACGAATTTATTTCGCCTTATGGACACGCTGCATGTTTTTTTGATCTACATTATTCACCATATATGGCCGTTAGTTGAAAAAAACTTATATTTTCATTGTCATTATTGAATGAATTGCTTTCGTAGCCAAAACTGTGTTTTATGCATGAGATGTCTAAGAGTCAAGAAAATGAAATCGGAATGGTATTACCTTTGTCAAAATATTATTCTGCGCCGTATCATTGAGTGGTATGCAAAGAGGTAGGAACGCTTATGCGCAAAAAGCACTAGCTATGAATTTTAAGGAATTCTTCCCGTTTCATCGCCATTTGTTGACGCATGCATATTAGGTGTAAGTTCACATCCAAATTAGCCTATTAACTTCCCAATAACAAGCATGCGGAACAAACCTCCCGTTATCCCTATCTATATTAAAAACCTTATTCGTGGTCAGTGAATTCCTTCCCACGCCATGGGGACTGGTTCGATTCTCGCGAGCATCACATCCTCTAACGGTCGCCCGTTACTCCTTCAGCTGGAGTGAGGAGCTGACTTAAAGCTTAGCATACTTACTAACCATTCGATGGGATTTGATACACTCTTCGCGTGGGAACTCATGGAGTATTAAGTTTCTCATTGCATACTCAACTACGCGTCTACTTATTCCCATTAACCATAATCAAACAAATAATGGCGTTAACAGAAATTTCGCATGAATTGGAACCCATAAAAAAAACTCGACATCATCATTTCAAGTAGATGCGCTGTGTTTCTTACACTTCCCCATATTTTACAAAAGGTGGTAAAATATCTTTGATAGTTCCGGCGCATAAAAATTTGCTTTCAAGAATCTCGGCTTTGGTTCATCGTTGTTAGAGCGCCAAGTTACTAGTTCGTACATATTCCATGATCTGGGCGCTACAGAGCGCGGTTTTAATGTCAGTTAGTTCGCTATTTGGGTTGCCCAGTGCCAATTCCCAAATATCCCTCGGCATATTTTTGTGTTCTTTACAGATCAAGAAACACTCTAGAGATATATGACCACTTTAGTTTAGAGCATAGAATTCAGAATGCATCGAGGATAATAATGAATTGATGACGCATGCCAATCGCTCAAAAAAGTAAGTAAAACGCACTGTTTAAGCAGTTGACTAGTTAACTTACTTATTCAATCATATTCGTTGACTATACCCACGTGACGTCAATGATTAGAATCAGGGGTGTATATAAAAAGGTGGACCAGGGCGCTCGGGTATATCCCGAAATGAGGAAAAATTTGAGCACTTAAGCTGTCCACTCTCCGCCGCTTAGCGTCTATACATCTTATCTTCTAAATATATATATCTTTATACATCCGATTCATTTATCAGTATTATTTTACTTTATTATTTTTCAATTTGATATTTATTTTAAGCATGAAACATGATGGGGTGCCCTTTCTTAAGGTTACCTAACCTAACCCAATGTTGATTTGACCCCCCTCCCCAAGATATATCTAGTGGCTGCTCGTGAGCCAAATGCTGGGAGGGGCACACTCCACCGGGGTGTCAAATTTATAATATTTTGTGTATTTTCGTGAGTTTTTAAGGCAATCTAGAACCCATTTTGAATCACTAAAACACTAAAAATCACTGAATCGATTAAGTCAACTACAGCTAGGCCTATTTACAGCAAAACAATTTACACATAATAAGTCGACTGTTAACCAAAACAAGGTATTCTGCAACATTGCAACACCAAGATTATACGGCCGCCGGGCGGCGCGACGGTGTCAACTCATTAGATACGTCGCTTTGCGCATGCTCGGACGGCGTCCCAAGACTTCCATAAGGCACCAGTTTAAGACGCGTCATAGCACCAGCAGGCCCCACCACTACCACTTTTCATATAACTTCATGGCGATGGATTGGTAAGTTCTGGCCAGCGCCCCGCGACTACAAATTCGAACTTCTCGCGCTATTTTTGCGTGTTTTCCCTACACTTTTGATGTATGCGATTGAAAAAATACTTTGGTTAGTTAGATATATAATTATAATTGAATGGGTATTTAATTTTTTTTTTCCTTTTTCAAGTCTTTGGGAGGGGCGGCGACCGAGAGTCCTTATGAGCAAGCCGCCACTGGATATATCAGCGCTACTATACTGGGTATATATACGCTGCTAGTGTGAAAATTTGATAAATCTAAGTATCTTTTCCATGAGTTCATAATGAAATTCAAGCTTATATACAGAGCCTTACTTTTTGTGAGTCATATATCTTTTCAGTAATATCTTCGCGAAAATATAGAGACCTACAACGATACGGCATGCATAGGAACATCCGAGTCCATCTTCTCATATTCCTCCCGGGCACTTTCCTCTTTCCCTCGTGTTGCCTGGAAACATCATATACCATATGTTGCCTCTATAACCCTTCAGGCCTTTTCCGTTAATAGGAGGTGACTGTCTGCGAAGTGAATATCTGCTACTTCACACCTCGGTATCATAATTCTTTCCGTGTCACCGGTATTTTTCAATTCCAGTGACGCTGAGAAACTCTCAAGGCCCTTGATGGACAAACCTGACAACGTAACGCATGTCAGATAAACAACTCCCGTGCCGCAAATAAATTTCAACACTGCGTTTCGAAAAATACAATAAAAACGTATTTTCTTCTTACTCCTCGCAGAGAGAAAGTGAAATGAAGATTCGGGACCCATGGCGGGCTAGTTATCAGCTGACTGATATTCACTGATGGCCTTAAAATTCTTTGAAATATGCAGATAATAGTTAATTCGATCAAATGGAGATGAAATACATAATTTTTGGTTGACCTGGCCAACCATTAATTGTCTTTATATAAAAAGAGCACATATTTCGTAAATATCAATCAAATTGTAGAGATTTTTTGGTGATATACCTGCTAAAAGAGCGTACAAATTTTAGATTGCATATAAAATAGTGGCCAATTTCGTGATCATTATGGCAGCTTCTGCTTATGAATTACTTAATTAAAAAACTATTGTAACCGTTTCTCATTAAAAACACATTCCTAACGATAATTTGACTATTGTATCGTTTGTAATCAATCACGTGATGATATTTGCAAAAGTCAAAATATGAATTGGGAGGGCAAAAATACTAGTAGAGTGAACTCATCGTTTTGAAACAAAGGTATGGGATATCTCTTTCAACACATTTAATGGTGGAATAGTTTCTGTTTGCATTTAACTTCATAATGTTCATAATTACATTGTCCAATCCTAGACACTGGACACAAGTTTTGATTAGATATGGGTAAATCATATATTGAAATAATTGGGCGCATACGTGTATTGCTATGGTATGGCAATGAAGTGAGCTAATGATATTGATAGGTTGAGTATCGTACGGAAAATCTCGGAATTTGAACGATAATGAAACCTCTTATAAACGTTTATTTATACCACGGCAGATACGATGAATCTATTAAGCCAGTTCCAGTGCCCTCATTTGTAATATTATTACTGCGTAATATCAGTCGGCGCGTGAAATCGCTACTTACCTACCATACATTTTCAATTCCGGAATTTAGAATTTTCAATACGAAAACCTAATAAATTCGTATATATCCGAAAGATAATGGAGGAATTAATCCCATATAGAATCTTATTTTACCAAAATGCGCGCAGAATAGAAAGTTATGCTGTGACTTCTTTCGAGTCCACCATTGGAGCGGAACGCCTCTGCGGTCCGTAAGCATTCCGGCGTTAGAATCAAAGACAGCGCTATGGTTTTCTATCGGAAAAGCAGCACAATTGAATTGATATCGGGGATGTGTGACGGGTCAGTGCTGGTGTACCGTAATCGGAGTAATTTCCCAGGTCGAGTGGTTCTCTGGAAATCGCTGAAATTTTTCTACGGGGAGAACACTATCCACTTATGTTCACAGTTTGTTCTTTTTCCTATTTTTCAATTTTAACTTGGCTAAAATTTTCTGAAAATATTCGTAGATAGATGTTTTAGAAAAATAGATCATACATGTGGTATATCGTCTTCAAATGAGTCCACCATACAGTTGATTCACTCGATATCATAGAAAAAAATAGTTCATCAAGGTTCCACATTTTCACAGTGCTCTCTGAATTAAGAGCTAGTTTTTTTTGCTGAATTCACATCAGAAATCAAATCAGTATGTTGTAGCCACGAGAAAAATAATTGAAGACGAACGATAAAAGTCATTATGCCAAGATCACTTCGGGAGTTCCTTACAAATTAGGAGTCCTTTTAAATTATAAATAATAATTTGGAGTTTATTTTCCTTTTCACATGAAGCCGCTGAAGATCAGTATACAGGGTTTGTCCGGAAAGTAATAGGACTGAGTCGATTTAAAAAAATGTATTGAGCCAATCGTTACAATTCTTTAAAAACTTTCAAAATAGGCTCCTTCTGCGTCGATGCAGAGCTGCCAGCGCGATTTCCAAGCATTGAAGGCGTCACAGAAGACATTCTCCGAAATAGCCTTGAGAGCCGAGGTGCATGCTGCTTGGATCCCCTATGTCGTCTCAAAATGCTTGCTTTTCATCGGCGATTTCACACAAGGAAACAAAAAAAAGTCTGGGGGGTCACATCTGGGATGTAGGGTGGCTGCGGAAGCGTTGGGATGCCGGCATTGGTTAATTAGCTGTTCACATGAAAGGCGATGTGAGCCGCAGTTTCTAGTCGTCAGTGAGCACTTTTGGGACCATCTTCGCGCACACATCTTGCGCATGCTCAAATCCTCCGTCAAAATGTCATGAACCACAGATTTTGATAAATGTAACATCTGGGCAATTAAATGAGTGCTTAGTCGTCGGTCTGTTTTCAAAACTTTGTGCACACGGGTCAAAATGTCGGTGTTTGCTGAAGTCACAGGTCTTCCAGCACC
Organism: Ischnura elegans; assembly: GCF_921293095.1. Classification (NCBI taxonomy): domain Eukaryota; kingdom Metazoa; phylum Arthropoda; class Insecta; order Odonata; family Coenagrionidae; genus Ischnura; species Ischnura elegans. The sequence goes on from NC_060253.1 coordinate 98,096,290, forward strand.
GTCTTCATCAGCGACCTCTTCCCGGCCCTTCAAAAAGGCTTAATGCCACCGAAACGCACCACTTCTTGCTAAAGCACCATCTGGGTAAGCCTACTTGATCATAACAAACGTCTCTGTCGCATATTTACCGAGTTTCACTCAGAATTCAATCGCGTACCTCTGCTGTAACGAACGCTGCATTTTCGTCTTGCACCACTCACAGAAACACGTCGCGCAAAAAAGTCTGTCCTGACTCTCCTGGTGCCCTCAGACAACTGACCAGCCACTCGTTCGTTAGCTAGGAACACCCTCTACCAAATTCAGTCGCTGCAAACACGCTCCGAAGTACAGTCGCGGTGGAAGAAAATCAGTCCTATTACTTTCTGGACAAACCCTGTATGTCATTTTATGGTCGTTGTTATTACGAATGAATGTTAACTAACACTAGATAGCATATCCCAGGGTCGTTCATTTGGTTATCTCACAGAATCGAAGCTTGGGTGTGTAGATATACATGTAAATAAAGGGAAGTGAGATTTTTTCCCAAAATATTCAAGAAGGGAGCAGCACTACTTTCTCTTCCCTTGACGCGATGCTTCTAGTTTAGGCAATTGCAACTGGAAACCACTGAGAGGGAAGCCACATGAAAGGAGTTACCGCCACAGTTTATCACTGAGCATCAAAGCCTTCGCCATGTCTGAGAAACACCGCATATCGGGACGCTAGATTCCCCAATTTCGGGTTTTCTGACCGTATTACACTTTCACTGGAAAGAAATACCTTCCGAATCAATGCATCAATTCTCAGGTGAAGGGACCTCTCCTTATTCATTTCAGATCCATGCTGCCATTGTTCTGCTTTTTTCGGTCACGCACGAGTAGGCATGGGAAAATCGTTTACCAGGTGAAAGAAATACTTCCGCAAATTCGATGAACTGAGCCAAATGACCTTTATTTTTTTTTAAACAACAGCCTATCTTTAATAGAAACTGAGTCCTGCATAAAAATATGGAGCAGCATTTAATTCTTTTGGCTGAGTTCCGAGGAGATTATCTCCAAATTATTCTGAACAAAATGGATCATTATAATGTAACAAATTAATGCTAATTTCTTCAGATGTAAAGAAAATAGTCAATTCCCTACTTCTTGATATTGTTACGTTCATTAAAGAAAGAGAAAAGCACCACCATGGCATTACATTATTTAATCTACTATTTCAAATATCTCTGGGTATATATATTTGCATCACCTATATTAATACTTCATTTTTAGCATTTTACAATGAAAAGTCAACCAAGGTTTTATAAGAGTACTATGGCCACACATTGTTGTTTTGAATGAGATGGTATGTAAATAACTTGCTGTGATTCCTGAGTTACAGAGAGTGGCTTCTGGCTAAATCTGGTGGAATTCCAGCATATTTTAAATTGAAACTAACAAACGATTCTCCACTGACGCTTAAATTTTCTTTATACGACCAGTTTCAATAAATTTTGTATTTTCGTCAGGTCTTTGTTGTGAAATACGTATTGAAACCGGGGTTGTCAAGTACCTTTAAGCATTTGTGGAAAAATAAAGTTTTAATATATACCATTTCTGAGTTACGCGTCATCTCCCGAAATGTCTTGTCAAACAAACGTAGTAGGTATATCACAGTGAACATGAAGGAGACGTGGATTTATTAAAAGTAAGCACTACCTCATTTTTTTTAACATTTCATTGAGGACCTTTTGAGTTCTTTCCCTCGTGGTTATACCTGATGCATTATGGAGGCGTCATTGAGGCGTTGGAAAGTAGACCTATTTTGCACTCGTAAAGCCAGTTCTCATGGGTAAGATTCGATATGGTGCTGTTCATATTCTGGTCGGCAGTGAGCTTCGTGACTTTCTCAGGTCGATGGGTTAAAGAGTGCGCCCGCAGTTGTCGTTTGTCAGATGTAGGTCAGCACCATGATTGGGTTTTCTGCTCATTTTTAAGTCAGCTCTCATTTTCCCTTCACTTGCACTGATATACAAATAAGATCAATCTATGTGTCCAATGCATAAAGTACCCATCATTTGACCCGAGGCTTATAGCTTCATCTCTTTTTAAGGAAAACCTAGATCCTTAACCTAGATCCATCTTTAGATATGTATTCTGAAGACTAAACTTCAATATTGAAAGTGTACTTATCGTAACAAGCTATGTAACGCTAAAAATAATTCAGGTTAAATGTTAGAATCATTTGGGAATAAATGTATTCCGTACATTGAGCAGTGTAATTAAAAGACCTAAACAATATTCTAATGATTTTATACTCCTACGTAGCCATGAAATGATTTTTTGGGGAGGGGAGTTTGTGTTTTTAAGTATCTATGTAATTATTTGCTCTACAGAGGGTTTTACGTAATCACAGGCATACTTCATACTGAGTCATTAGATTTTCTGATAAAACTGGTAAAATTCAATTCCGTGCCTCAAGAAATAGGTGAGTTTACTTTTTTATTAACATCATAACATGTCGCCACTCCGCTATGGAAAGCATTTCATTGAAGTGCGAGACGTTTTGTCAGAACCTTTTAATAGAAACTATGCCATTACCAAGATCCATTAGTGTAGATATAATTTGTGATCTAGTTTGGTATGCCAATACATTTTTTTGGACATTGCTCAGTGGGTTTTCAATATATTAAACCTTCCGTGGTCCATGTCGAATATTGTAAACAATAATGCACACCTAATTCCACCTTACATTTCATAATATTATAAGTTTACTCAGATATTCGAAAAGAACATCGACAAATGAATGAATTTAACTATCTCCAATAAAATATATCATGTTTATTTCAAATTGCGACAACTCCAGATAAGATTGTTCAATAAAATATTACAACCTAAAACATGTTTTTTCGTATTTAAGTACTCCCGTAGCAAACACTCAGTATTTGAGTGTAGAGAAGCAAGGACAAAGGTAAAGAAAATAAGCTTAAAAAAATTTGAATTGCCATTTTTGGTGGCTACTTTTTGATGAAAAGTAAAAACAAATTGATGATATTGAGAACTTTAATGTTAAATATCATCAACATTTGGCGCACCGAAGTGTACAGGTTTTAATAATTTCATGACGTAATTAAAATAACTAATTAAGCATAGCTGAATGTATTGAAGGAATGTTGAAATATAACAACTAAATCAACTCCAGAAAACTGTGCCTTAACGTAAATTGGTGAACTTTGAAATAAGTTTGAATCTGTATTTCACAAGCAAATTCTTCGAAATGCATCAATTGTACCAAAATGTAACAAATTCAAGAAAAATAAGCATGAATTATGAATAAACCTCGGGCAGTGTTCAAAATGGTCGGCTTCTTCCAAAGAGATCGCGGGTTCGAGTCCCGCCTAGGAAGGTTGCCCTAGGCGTGGCTGTTTATGCACGTATAATTGTTAAATTTGTTCAAAGCCCCGACTTAAAAGGTCTATACGTGCTTTGTCGATGGCGTGGGAATAAATAAATTACAAAAACAAAATTTTACGATGTTAAAAAATGAGAAAAACAGAGTTTTTACGACTTGGCGACAAGGTTGATCCATAGAGCGAGGCATGTAAATAAAAGAAGAGGATAAACGATGGATAGCGGTGAAGAAAATGCAAGGGAGTGAGCGGAGGGATACGAAGAGGGATAGATGAGTGGGTGGTCGTCCAGAGGGGAAGCTAATTTTCATTTAATTAGTATCGGAGCCTAAATCGTGCGCAGCGCTCAATCATCTAGACTGTGAAACCCTTTATTAGCGGAGCTCACGAGATTATGTGACCGAGGAAATGGGCTTTGGGGATGGGGGGAGGGGGGGGCGCTTAACACTCGCCGCCGTTCGAGAGGTGGGGGAGTGTATCCACTTCAAATGAATCATTCGACCTTCCCCTCCACCCCCCTCCCGTGCTCCTCACCCCCCTCCCTCACCCTCTCACTAAGCTCCTCCCACTCTGCTCTGTTATTATTATCTTCATCATCATCATCATCACCTCTCCTTCCATCCTCTCCTCATCTCACTCCTCGCCACTCAATATTCAATCATTGTTTTCAGGTATCATTCCTAAACTTGGTTCAGGTCGTGTGAGGAACGGCGTGGGGAACGTGTGGTGGAATTTGATAATCTTCTATATTATTTCTACTGTATAGATACATTTTTCTCAACTTATACGCAACCAAACTCTACAAATGAGGTACCAAAATGTACAGAATTTATCAGAGAACATGCGACGGCATATCTTACTTCCTAAATATTGCTATTGTTCCCTAAAATTGGTTTTTAAATAATAAAAAAAACAAAAACCGGCAAATATTCCTGACGTTAACGGCGCACAAACTGATACATTTGTTCATTTGTAACAATATCTCGCATTCTTTAAATAACTTTTATCAAAATGCGGCTGATTCCACGTTCAAGTCTCCTGTTGATACGTAAGTATGAGTCATCATGTGCGTTTAACAGAGGATAGTGTAATTACTTCCAATGTTGTGTTTAAAGAGGTCCTCTGACCTCAATTTGTACATGAACATTCCAATTTAATTTGTACATAAGACCCTGCCTTTTTTTCTACATTTTAAAATTAGAAACGTGCCTATCCCTATGTGGACCTGCATTGAAAAGAGCGGGGGAAACCCGCTGGGAGCGGGCGCAACACGCTCGTATAAGTAAAATTGGACATAGCAATTTTCCACTGGGTTTTATTTTGGCACTACGCATTTCGTGGTTACAAACACTACATAACATCACATTACACATGTGTTAATGTTGTTTGTAACAACGAATCCCGTAGTGTCAGAATAATACCCAGAGGAAATACTGAAATGTGCAATTTTACTAATATTGGTTTAGCTCCTTGATCGCTATTATCGCCAATTATTTTTCCTTTGCCTTTCTTGTACAATGTACATTCACCTGAGGTAAGGGGAGTCCATTAATTACGTGATTAGGTGATTTTATCGATTTTTGGACCCCCCCTCCCCCTCAATAAGATATCGTGAGATTTGGCTCGACCCCCTCCCTCTAATCTCACGTGAGATTGTTCAAAATGCGTATTTTCAGTGTAAATACGTTAATCTATACTTCATTACGTTGGATTTATTAAAATAAATTTGTTTAATTGAAATTAAATAATTTGAAGCCATGTTACAAATACGGACCCGCCTTTTGGCTGGCCGATAGCTAAAAAAATGGACATCTACTTGTGCTACTTTGATGCGTTAGCGATAACCGTGATAAGTATTATTGTATACCTACACTTTAGGGAAACACGTTTTGCTCAATTCGACCGAGTTTTCCTGCAATTCTACTCTGTTTCTAGCGGAACGAAATACGTGATACTATCGAGGACCCCCCATCTCCCTCATGTGAGATTGGGTGAGAATCGACTCGACCCTCTCCCCCATAAACGCCTTCAGTTATTAAAAGATGCCCCCTAACTTTGGCCCTTTCCATGTAACTTCGGCCCAGAGACCTAAAAGATATCATGATTCTGTATTTTCCCATTTGCATTGAGTTATCGACTTAGTTCTTGTGTTACTCAACAGGTGACAGTTATGTCGCTTCTTCTGATGAAACTTAATTAACTTTGTCATGAAGATAAGGAAGGATTTTTGAGCATTAAATGGTTAAATATTCATTGATGCATTGCAATTTATTAATTAATTTTTGCCAGAAGAAATTTTATTACGTATTTGTCATTATTACCCAAAAAAATAAAGTTACAGGTCGAAATAAAGGAAAACATGAAAACAGTGCAGTAAGACATATTTTGCGCGAGATATCTTTGCTCAAACCCACGGTTAAAAAACTAAATTTTAATTTTTTTATTAGATTGGGCCAAGTTTACCCCATGTCAAGGTAACTTTGGCCCAAATTTAAAAAATCCTGTTTTTAAAAATAGTTTAGAGGTCCAGTAAAAGCTTAAAATTGAAAGCGCCTGCTTTATCAATAATCTTAACCACTTTATAAAATAAAAAAAATTGAATTAGATAAATATGTTTGTTTCCAAGAAATCATGAAAAATTGGGCCAAAGTTATTGATACCTCAGCTGACGGTACGCATGTTCTTTCTCCCTCTATAGAAGTAGAAAGAATGAATGTTAAACGGTAGCGTGGATAAATGTGAAATGTTGTCACTTTTTTTGCTTCATTTCCAAGCCTTTCAACGTTTTTTGGCTCGACGTACGCGAGTATTTGCACTCGTCAGGCCATACCTGACGCGGATACGCGAAAGCATATGGGATGCGATGCAAAAAAATTTAATCTGTGAGCTTAATCAAATGCGAAGAACAGCGGCCTGGTCCGTCAAGAACTGCTACGATCATTAAAAATATTTTACACGAATTAGGCTAGGAGGCGCTAAAGACTAAGATTTCGCTCCCGATTGAGATGGTCGAGTAATTAAAAACAGATACCTTTCAGAGTGAAAAGATGAACATCATCTAAGAACCGCTCTGTATATTCAGATAGAAGCGATATAGTGGGAGAATATGTATAGCAATATATTGTGAAGATGAAATGAGGGAGATATTTTGCCTGGTACAGGAATTCATTTTTCCTGTGGAAAATATGGGCCATTAAAAGTAATAACGCATCAAATCTCCTGCAACGTGCACTTAGTACTTAGTATATTTTGTACTCACATGCCAGTATAACAACTGGTGTCCTAACACCCCCCGCCATACGTTTATCGAGGCTGCTTGAAGGGTAGTTAGTATATAGATATGGATGCACGTCGTAATTAAATTATCGGTTCATATCTGCCAGATTTGTGTGTGACTCTGCCTGTCAGGTGCAGGAAGCATTATTTTATCGATATGCAGTTCCTCAACTATATGATCAGCGTTCGATGGCGGATATTGGGATAGCAGAGTTTATAGACTCGAGGGAAAAAGATGCATTGCCGAAATTATAGCCAAATGATTTTATTTCCACAGGTCATATTATATAATTTATATGCTATTTCTCAGGCTAACGGCTCGCATCTTTACGCACTCTCCAAACCTTTATTTAGCCAGCCTGCAAGGCAGCATACAGAAGAGGATGGATGTGGGCCTCGGCGAATAAGAGGCTGGCCACCAATGGATTAAATGATCCATGAAAACCAACATGAAATGAGCGTTTGATCCGCGTTTTAAATTTGTTTTCGAGCATCACCGTGCACCCGATCGCATGGCACACGTTTGGAACTTTAACGTCCCGCTGTGTCTCAAACACCGATCGAGAGCTCCCACATCCCTCGTCTCTTCTCCTCCTTGAAACCCCGATCACGACCTTCCCCATTCCACCTCCGATTCCCGCGCGAGGGAAACGTGCCCCTCGGATGAATATAGCCGTCCGAGTGCTACACTTTCGATCGGATTATGAATGCGAGGAGACGCCTGTACGTCCTTGTAATTCACCCCCTTTGGGCACGAGTGTTAAGGGAACAGGAGTTGAGACGCCTATAACCTGCGGATTCCCGCAGAGCGGATGCTCTCCGCTACCCAGTCGGGGGGCAGCACGATCGAGTTCTCTCTGCACAGCGCGCGCCGCGTGGTGCTGGAATGAATGGCGCGGGACCCGCCGAGCGAATACCGTGTCAGCGAGCTGACTGACCCGGACTCCATCCGGCTGGGGAGTAATTTATGAATGAAAACTATTTGACGCGGCCGCGGCGAGATTCATTTTTCAATCCCTTGCGGGACGTTACTTGAAATCGGAATGGATAAAGTCATGGCAGCTTACGATCATGCTAGGGTAATTTGTGGCCGATAGCGAATTCAATTACGGTAACCGATATCCCGGGAGGGCTTTCATGAAAAGATCTAGTCTTTTGCCTGTCTCTTGAGGTTTGATATCATTTTACGGCAATTTTCCAGCATTAGGTGGATGCAATTTCTGGCATGTAGATAAAATAAAACCTAATTTCTTTGAAAACCTCATTATTGAATAGAAAGTGTATAACCATTTATTTACGCGACACGAATTCCTCAAATAGTATTTAATTTAGCTAACAGGGAATCAAACAGAGCATTGCGATAAGGGACAAAAGCTGAGTAATTATGTTAATTGATGTTATTTAACCAGGGGAAATGATGCCAGAATAACCATGATAACCGGGAAAATCAAGTGAGATACTTGTGCCCTTTTATGCAAAAAAAGCTAATTAATAGCGCAGACTTAGGAACAAATCACTATTTTATGTATTTAAATTTTGATTAAAAAACAAAAAAACTTATCTGTAAATTTGGCCAAATAATAGAGAGTGATTGGGGTAGTAACTAAAATATCAATATCAATACGGTTAGAGCATTCTTTCGCAGCATTAATCCGTCAATAATTATTATACTTTTGAATTAAAGTCTGAGTTTCGCCCCGCAAAATGAAGGAAAAAAATATCCCTATTGCACTTTCAGGCCAAGTGCATTATCATATGCATGGAATTTTAAAGTCTTAATGTTTTCCCCCACTCACTCGGTAATACAAAGTGAAGGTTGGTTTGTACAAGTGAGGGTAGAGCTGGTCACAAACTAAGCAACTGGCATGTGAATTTCAAGCATTCAGTGTAGGGGATCTAGTTCCTTTTCTTGGGCCACCTCAAATGTTATCCCACCGAAGTAGTAAGTACAGAAATAACACTACCATTATTGAAATTTTTGTGGTAACTTGATATGACTTCTGCTTCCTATGAAGAGAACTAAAACTTCGTCTTGGATGCGTAGACTGTTTGAGCTCGACAATACCCTTGTTATCGGGCTGTGGCAGAAAAAATATAGTATAAATTACTTAGGAAAGTGAAGAATTGGCTACAAATAGCAGACTGACAAAAATTGTTCTAATTTTGCAATTACTGAGTCTGTGATACTCATATCTATATCAACCGAATAAAAAGAAAATTAATACAATTTTGGAGTGACAGTTGCTAGAATTATTTGAGAATGAGCGATACCGAAGAAAAAACTCAATAAGTGTCCATTTTGACTCCGTAAATTATCAAATGTACCTATTTAATGAGTAATCGTTTCATTTAAGTTATTTAACTCCGGTCATTCTCGTCAATGCCGCATAAGACAACATCGTCACAACGTATGCAGTGTGAATGAATCGAACAGGAAGGACCAAGTAAAGTAAAATTAATGGGCTTCCAGAACTCAAAACCTGTCTTGGGGACACCAACAAGAAATATTTTCGATATTTACTGTAAACATACTCGGGTTTATCTATCAGGTAGTGGTAAGGCCCTCGTAAAACCTTTGAGAGATACACGTTTGCTACTTCATTGCTGGGTTGCGCGTTCCTTGAATATGCGACGATGCTTTCTTTTGGGGTGGATGTACTGAAATAAAATAATGCAGCGAAAAGCATAGCATATCAGCTTAATTCGGAATTCGTAAAAAAATTGAGTAGCAATGGACGTGATGATAAAGTTCAAGGCTCAACTTACTCGGCAGTGAAGATTTTTCGGGTCTCACACCCGGTTAGGTCCTCCATATCACTTTCCGACGTTTTGATGTGCTATTTGCCCATCGTCCTCAGGGATTCGCACCAAATGAAAAAGGGTAAAAAAGCATGACGCAAGTCGGAACTCCAAATTTATCGTAATGAAATTCGAAATATCGAGGTTCTATGAAACCTTACGATAGGTATACTGCAGCCCTTCGTTTCTCCCATTCCTAAGTAAAGTCTTCAGTTCCTCGATGTTTTTGTTTCTTGTGTACTTCTTTATCTGATACAAATACTTGTCTTCTGGACTTCTTGGGAGAGCTGTTCTTTTCATTTTTCTCTTTACCATATTACTTACGTAAATTATCATCTACGACTATGATGTTGCACAGGTATGGTATGGTATTTTGAAGGAGGTGATCGACAGCTTCAGTCATTTACGCCAGGAGGAAATGGTAGGTAAGGAAGGGTGGAGAGAAACCCGGCGTAGGCATTAGCCTGCTCTTAACGAAAGACGCCGAGGGGACCACGGCTTAACGTCCAATCAGACGGATGGAGTGTTGTCCCTGAAATGTCCTCCACACAACATTCAAGTAGGTATCGGGCAGTATGGAAAATTCTCTGCTACCGCCGGTATATGAACCCGAGCCCACGGGGTGGGAAGCCAACGCTATGTTGCACAGTCCCCTGTTCATAAATTCATCACTAACTTCAACTATTCATCGGCATACATCCTCGTTTCTCACGGAAACCGTCTATTTAATTTTCTGCACCAGGCACCAGTATCGGGTTTTAAAGGATTCAAATCATGTCAGGTAATTTTTTCCGATGATCCAACTTTCTGGTCTGTGGGGTGTAACCACCCACACCAATATCTTTACATGCCTTGCGATCTTATGCTCTTGGAACAGGGCCGTAGCCTTATGACTTCAATGACATCTGAGCTTGTTTCATAAAATACTTTATATCTTCCATCTTAGGAAATGGTTCCCGCGAGGTGAGTGAGTGCTTCCTCTTGTTCTAATGAGTCTCCTTGGACGAAGACGTTTGCATTGTTTTCTCTCTCCCGTATTGATGTTATTCGTTCACATTTCAAGAATATTAGAAAACAGTATGCGGTTACCGAGGTGATATTTTTAAAGAAAACCAATTTGGTTTTCAAAGCTTTGGCTGCAAAATTTTAGTTGGAAACAATTATTAAGCTAACATCGTAATCTCATCTTTATGTTGGTTTTCGAGGATTAATTTCTCCCATACCCAAGGGTGGCTACCGCAAAATCATGAGTAACCACTCAATACAGCACCAATGAATTAATAATTCCCTGTTTCTAGCCAAAGTTTGTCTATTTCCCCCACCATGACGAGGGACGATGTGATTGAAGTCTAATCAAGTTAGTTTCATTAAATGGCGTACCATCGACTTGAATAACTGAATAAAGTGTCAACTAAAATGCATAGGGATTGAATTATTCACAATCTCAGTGCCCTTATTTACCGTGAGTTAGCCTGTAGCAACACATTACTTGCATTTCCATTTCGTCAATCACCGAAGCAATCTGTATCTGCCATCAATTTCTTGTGGTATTAGGTGTCAGGGTAGTCAGGGTAGAGGGGCCCTTCCACAGGCAGCACGGACTAACACGATAATTGTTGGGGGTATGACCAGGCTTCACCCAGGATTTGAACCCAGCACCATTCGATCAGTGACCAAGTGCACTGCCCACTAAACTGCTATGCTCCCCTTTAAATTAGTTTTACCATCGAATTCATATACTGTTACGCGCCTGGTATGAGAAGCACCTGTTTTACGTGAATTTCTTAATAGGGTAGTTTCCTTCATCAAGGAAAGCAAAATGCATTGATTGCGATTCCTTACCCACCATTAATGTAGTCATAATATACAAATTATTTGGTTTTAGAAATTCCAGTTTAGACGAATGGCAATGGTCAATTTTAACCTCATCTGAAAAAGGCCAGATTGGCGCCCATGCGATTCCACTACATGTGACGTCACAGGGACCTAGTTTCTATAAGAGTAGATAGGAGTTTTACATTGTCTGAGATTAGCAATGCATGCATGAGGCACAGAGCTCAGGGAAACATGTCTTAATAATCACCTATTAAAGTTACCTAAGTTCGGAAAGTTTCCTTCGTTTGATAGGGTAATAATAATCCTTATTTAAGCCAAGCGCTACCTGCTAGCAGGGTACTCCACTACCTTCTAGCAGCCTGCGACGTACCAGTGGTCCAAGCCTCGCCCCAAGGTCACCTCACACGCCGACAGCTGGAAACAGAAATACGTCACACGGAGTTTTCCCAGCATTCCTACTTACCCGTCGCGTTTTCGCACGCTTGAAAGTTTTCACTTTTCGTTTAATCGCGGAAAAAAGATATCGTCATTAGAAAGTCTTAGATTGTGAAATGCGTACTCCAGGAGTAATAATCTTTCGATTTAGGCAATAAAAAATAATAGGAAACCACCCTATTATCGACTCATTCCCATCTGCTTTCCCAATCCCAACTTGTGGAAACTCTTCTCAAGGCGATCAGCACGCCTCACTTTGCATACGACCGGCTCCCGTTTTACTCCAGAGCATTCCCCTTGAGATGGACCGTCTGCCCCCGTAGGCCTCCGCTTGGGTCCGCTCGCACGAAATCCGAACACGCAAGAGTTTATGATCGCTCCCGTTTTCTCACGATCGCTCTAAACGATTGCGGGCCAAATCCCCCTGAAATCATAGGGTACTTCCCAATCACGCATCGCCACCTAACAGCGTTCGAATCTGTTTAGCGAACATCGTGCCTTGAGTCTCATCTTCCATTGCCATCTGCCTTAAGCATATCTCAGCTCCCTCTGGCTCTTGTGCGCTAATTTTCACCTGTACCTACCGCATTCTCGTAAGCTTGACCCGTGATTGGCCGCATGAATTTGCGATCAAAATTATGGAGTAACATCTTTCCTCTAATTGCCGTATTTGTGAAGTAACGTGGTGAAATAAATGCATTCTCTGATCGCTAGAAAAGCCCGTAGTTACTTGAAGTAGGTATTTTCATAAATATATTTTTTTTTCAAAATGTATATCATACTAGATACACATCCTTTACTCACTACGATCCTAACCTTAGAATAAATGACTTTTTATGCTGGACATGCCTGTTTTTCGTAGTTACTGTAAATTCATTAATAATTTTGAATTTCTTAAGGTGGTTCCATAGCGGCTAAGCGCTATAAGCGCTATATAGCAGCGCTATATAGCAGCTATAAGCGCTAAGTACATATATTCATTATTTATTTTATCGAACAGTGTTAGTTAAATTTCTCCGGTATTTATGATAAAAATGGTAGGTATTAAATAATAGGTATTCTTATTACGCAGCACATTTTTATTTGTGTTAAACCTTTTTCCTACCGTTTGATATGGTATCGGCGTCGTTTTCACGCGGGCAAAGTACTTTGACTTTCATTGTGGCAATAAATTTAAGATATTTAAATAGTTATAACTTAAGTAATAAATGATATTTTATTAAGAATTCCCTAATAAGGTGCTCTTACCGTAAGTGGTTTTGTTTAAGGACGCATTTTATAATATTAATCTGTCTTTTCCTTACTTATATAAGCATTTTCTCCGAGCCCGCGGTAATGTTCTGTTTTAAATGCAATTCCACGGTTCAGGTTGGTGCGTAGGCTAGTTTTAGCTTTCTACCCAGTGGACTCAGGTTAAAATCTCGGAGGTGGGAGAGATTTTTTAGGGGTTTCCCAGTCCCTGCTTTAGTGTTTAATGGAGGACAATTGAAACGCAAAACTCTGTCCGTCGAATGAGACGCTAAGCCGCGGTCCTTTTGGTGTCTTTCGGTAAGAGCAATGCCAATAGGCTAATGCCAGCGTCGAGTTTCTCTTCACCCTTCCTTTATTGCTCTTTCATATGGCGGAAATGACCTTACCTGTCGGTAGGTACCTCCAAATACCCCGAAATATATTACGTAGGTATCACGATTTTTTGAAAAATCGCGACGGTCAGTAAATAGTGTTCACTTCACCTCGGACTAAGCAAATATTTCGAGCATTCAGGACAGGGGTGCTTATGGGCTACTACCCCTCCCATCCATGCCATTTTATTTCCAACTTTCCCCAAAACATGTATCCTCCCCCTGAAAATTTTATTCTTTGCGACTACTTGGGCGATACGTTCCCCTGTGGGCGGCCCTGGTTCAGGGTATCGGAGCAGTTTCTTAAACTATTCTGCCTCCTACCTCGAGTAATTTTATTAGGGTTGTTCAAAGGTCCGCATGAGTTTTGGCATGAAACTCTACGGTGAATTGTCCGCATTGGCCTGGTGAATAGAGCATCCTAGTCTCCCCTAAAGATCAATAAAAAAGGCAATTTCTGCATTTCTAGAAAATACTATTCCATTTATCGGTGTGACCTCCTAAAGACGCAAAGTGAGAGAAAGATTTAGAGATTCATCACACTATCTTTTATGGGTTCTTTGATGTGAGAACAGTCCTCGTGACCGGTTAGCTCCTTCATATCTCGAATAGAAATCTCCCAATAACTCCTTCAACACCCATCCCTCTTGAGCGATCTCTCCTTAACCGCTTTACCAGTAGTAGTAGGGAATACGTCGCCCGATCCTCACTCACGAATCGGCTTTTATCTGGCGAAAAACGGCGCTGCAAATGGCTCCGACCTCAAAGGATTCCATTTACGTGGCGGGGGAATGAGTGAGATTGCCGAATTTGAAGGCGGAATCCGCCGCGAGGGTGAGGGAAGTGTGGGAGTTGTTGAGGGGGGAAAGAAAAGATGGGATCCAAGTGGCAAAAGAGTCTTTCAGAGATCTGAATCATCTCCATCCGTTTTCTCCCGCTGTCGTTAGCGCCCAATAAATCCGTCCGAATTGGGAAAAATCGCAGCCGTAACATTTTGGAGGTGTTATTGGTGATTATATATTTTCATTTTTTATTTTCGGTTACTGGTGGTTCGCCGGATTCCCACGCCGAAGACACAAGTTCCGTTCCCGACGTCGGATTACATGATAATATCTATCTGGAATTTCTTTAAAGGACATGTTGAAAAGGGTGGAATTTTGCAACCGCGTGTCACAATGGAGTTTGGCGTTGTGGGATTTTGATACGGAAAAGGGGTCGTGGAGAAATTAATGACCTGTGCAAGGTGGAGTATTCACATCCTCCCAAAATCATCCCAATCCGAAATACAATTTCTATTTCCTAGCTTCTTTAGAACTCTTCCACAAAATTTATCTAGTATGTGTCCCTATGTGTCCAAAAATGATAAGGTCGACCTTATGCTAAGTTCCAGCATACTACGTGGTTCCAAACATTTGACCTTCTCTGGTGCATTTACGTAAAATTTTTTAATGAAGTATACACTTTTCATGACTATTGCTTGACGCCCCACGCCAGATAAGTAATTCCGTGCAATCGATAAAACATTTTGCTGCTGTATTTTGTTCTGACACCCATCACTGGCCCAACGTATTAACCTTTTTTAGACCTGATGACATGGTTTAGAAGTTAGCATTTTTTTGAATTTTGTAGTAGATGTTAAAAAATTATACTTACACTATTTCTATGGTATTTAGGCATAACATACGTTCATATTTGAGACAGAATGATTTTAAGAAGACTTTGACAAAAATGGAAACTATAGACATCACCTGAAAACTAACAAAAAGGAGATAAAACTAATATGCAGTGAATGAGAGGAGGCTAGGACTAACATTGGACTAGAAAAATAAGCTTGAAGAGGTGAAAGATTTTTGTTACGTAGGAAGGTGAACTACCAACGATGGGTGAAACAACAAGAAAATTACCAGTAAAATAGCTCAGATGGAGAGGGCTTTTTGCAAAAACAAAAATCTTCTTATAGCTGAGAATATAAACGTAGAAGTGAGGAAACAATTTATCAGATGCTACATATGGAGCATGTTTCTCAATGGAAGCGAGGCTTAGACGTTGAAAGCAGCAGCGAAGTCAAGAGTTGAAGCATTCGAAATATGGTGCTACCAAAGATTGATGAAGATAAAATGGATAAACCGAGCAAGCAATGAGGAAGTGCTAATAATTGTGGGAGAGATAAGTCTTCTAAAAATTCAGGGAGACGACGGGACGACTTAGTTGGCCACAATATGAGACATGATGGCCCGATGAAAAAATCATAGAAAGACAGTTGCATAAAAAGTGAAAGATAGGTGCTGATTTGCACTCATCGGGCCACAACTTGGATACATAGAATCACCATATATAACGCCGTAGAGATTGATTTAATCCGCATTCTTAAGAAAGTACTGAGGTAAGAGGCACGACTCGTCAAATTACTACGAGCATGCTAAACATGTAACACTGCCTTACATGAATTAGGTTAGGTGCCGCGGTAGAGGCGGAGGGAACAAAATGGGGATTAATTACTTAAATAGTTAAGAAAAGGCATCTTTATTGGTGACAGTGTACTGTTTTTTTAACCATACTGTATCATCAGGAGCGGTAGAAATGATAAAATAAGGGAGATACTCCGCCAAATGGGTACGTATAATAATAATAAAAAAAATACCTCGCGGCAAAAGGACTTATCACGTAAAATTTAATTCCTACTCTAGATTTACGGCTTGAGTTCTAACACCCATGCTGAACCCCTATTTAGCCGGTCTGCATTATGCAGATATTGCAGTATATCAACTCCCTCCGCCTACTGTTGAATCACAATGGAAGTATGTTTATGGTGCATTCAGATAATGAAAAATATTGATGAATAAATAAGGATAGTAAAATTGCGAATTGCTGAATAAGCGTCTACAAATTTATCGTGAGCATTAAATATGATACCTTTTTAATTACTTCCTGGTGTCCCCTAAATCTGAGGGCTTTCGAGGAATTGTTTTTCCTATCCGTATTGAGTTGCGCCGCATTATTACGAGTTCCCAAGCCACAAGAAATGATAGATTTTCATGACATTTAATATAGGAGCCCTGGATAGTATGGAATTTGGAGGAGGTAACCGACAACTAAGTTTATTTGCGACGTGAGTGAGAGGAGAGAAACCTGGCGCAGGCATTAGCTTGCCCTTAGCGAAAGTCGCCAAGGCAATAACGGCTTAGCGTCACAACCGACGGACGTAGTGTTGCGTTTGGAATGTCCTCCACGTACAATTTAAGCAGCGGTCGCGCAGACACTGAAAATATTCGCCTTCTCCGAGATTCGAATCCAGGTCCATGGGCTGTGAAGCCAATACTTATCACCGAACCAACCCGATTCAAAAGAAAGAGAATTAACGAATATAGGTGAGAATACCGATAAAATTTGATTAAGTTAAAATATTTATGATCACTTGCGGCACTGTACGTGCATAGGATGACATGGAAAGAAATATTTCGAAAGAGGGCTGAGGTTGCGGCCGAGTTAATCAGCCTACTATCGGCAAAGATGGCCAAAAGCCGTTTTGAAATGATCCGAGGCATTTCGACTATTATTCATCATTAGGTGAATCGAGGCATTCACGTACCCTCTGACATTATAATATTGCATATTAAAACCAAGAAAATATGTTGAATCCTTAGGATATTTAAAGAAATATCTCCCATCTCAAAGTTTACACTTATTATATTTTGGCAATGTACCAGACGCGGCATGTAAGCATTATTACAGATCCCATAATTATTTTTCAGCGGTGGCAACTTTTCACATTGTCTCTTTCATTAGTTAATGTAGAATTCATTAGAACACTTGGTAGAGGAAACAAAATGCTCATTTCATTTAAACTGCTTCATAATTATGCATATTTTACGTTCATATTCACGAACGCTAAAAATGATAGACTTGAGGAAGTTTTAGATTGCATCATGTTTCTAGTCTTTCCTCGAATTTGAATTTGACCTCGGAAAGTTTCGGGGCCTCCGAATTGGGCACAAATTATATTTGCTTATAATTTTTTACCACTTTTTGTGGATTTGTAGGTGACTTCATTAAGGTACGCCGTTAGCTAATGCGAGATTATTTCATTGCTTAACCGATAAATTGTTTTCCTTATTATTTAAAAAAATCATTAAATAGGAGAAAGATCTGGATATTGCACTACTATCATAATTTTCGTGGTATATTTATCTTTATTTATTATAATAATTTTACAATCATTGATGGAATGGACAAAAATTTTTATTTTGGTGATAGGAATTCTTGAAGGGGGAAACGTCTCCTATGATAAAGAACCGATAAGCACGCAACCTAGGTCATAATACCATATGTCATTTGGATAAAAAAATTGTTTTGAATACTGAAGGGGCAAGACATTTTCGCGTGCCCATTGGGTTGCTCAAAATGAATGTGAAGAGATGCCAATCTTTCTAATAAAATGCTTTTTGATGGTCATTATTATTTTTGAGTAGTAGTTGTGAACATGCCCGGCTAAAACTCGGGTTTTAATAAAATTTTGAACTTTGACATTCGGTTGTTATGTTTGGTACTTCGTTGCTACTTTTCAGCCACCAGGATGATTGCACGCCTAGGTGTTAAAATGTCCAGCCCAAGATCCGAACATGGCCAAGACCACTCGGGACATAATTTTACTTACATGCTAAAAGAAAGATGATGGAAAGAAGATTCCTGAAATGGCAGCCAAAAGTTTTAGCGACGTGTGCCGGGTCATAACTTGATGAATCCATTCATAAAAATTTTGAAGTGCCATAAATGGGGAAGGTCGTATTTGTATTCAGGTTTTCCATATCAATGCGACTCTCCCTAAATTTGAATTCTATCCTTAGTTGTTAAGATTTTTTCAAGGCGGATGTTTAACTTTTTTTGAGGTCATTATGATTCCCACTGAATCAAGATGAAAATTACGAAAGCTATTTTGTTTTTCGAAAAAAATGGGTTTTATAAAGCGTTTGATCGATGTGAAAAATATATTTTAAATATAATAAAATTAATATTTTCTCCCAGAAATTAATATTCTCCTACCTTCAAGCCTGTGTAATCCAAGAGTTGGGGGAGAAGAAAGTAATTGGAGATAATATAAGTGTCATATCGGGACATAATTTTACTTACATGCTAAAAGAAAGATGAAGAAAGAAAAGAAGAAGAAAGATAAGAATCATTTATAAGACTGTTTTCGAATTAATGAATGACTCTCTTATACGAATGAAAAGGCGGCCACTCTGATTCATGTGAAATTTGAGTATCTGTGAAAAAACATGGAAATATTCTGTATGGGGAAATGATAAGTTCGGCTAAACTTACTAAAACAAATTCTTGTTGAATTTCATGAAACTTGGCACATTTCAATCTGTTGCCTAATCTAATTCGCATGCACATGTCTCGGATATGCCGCACTTCATATCCATTTATTTTAATAATTATTTGTATTTTATTCTATTTTTGATCTAATTTTGGCAATCATGGACGAGAATCGCAGAACGAATCTATATAGTAATACGGATTTTTAGAGGCTGGAATCATGATTCAGATTCAATTAATTACACTTAGTAGTAGCATATTTTTTAATTATAATGAAATATTTATAAAACGGATCTATATTGAAAAATCTAATTTACTTATTTAGTTTAATTTTCTACAGTGCTACAACTGTTCGCGGCTATAAAATTATTCCTGATATCATGGAGGAATCGTAAGCAAATGTCCAATAATTTCAAGTCAGAGCTATAAAATGAGGACAGCAGTTCCAAAAATATTGAATGCATACATATTTGTTACAAATAGACTGTTTGGTTTTGAGGAAATAAGTAAATTTTTCTAAGTATTTTTACTCCATGATAATGATTGTAAGGATTAAATCAATATTCAGTCTCCTCTCTGTGTTTTAAGGAAAAATTACCTTTAGATGTATGTAAAGATAACACATCAAACCGTTACTTATAATTTTCCTTCTTGGAATCACATTACGGGCCGGGCTCCTTCTCTCTCCCATGCCAATTCACTAAATACTTTCTTCAGGATATCATACTGCCACTTGTCGTGCACTGCCGATCTCTGCCACATTTATTTGTCTCGTATTCGAAGTCGGAAATTTACTCGGCAGCACGGACATGCTAGAAAAGAACGAAAGAGTGCTATATGAGAATTTCCTTACTGGTTCTGGAGGTTCTGTGCACGCTCACATTTTATTTTTATAGTTTTCAATCGGCAATTGATGCCCAAATGTCGTTTTCTGATCATTATGGGGGGGTTTTCTACCGAGGAAAATGTTCCTCAGCACTTCGAGCTACTTAAGGAAATTAAGTTACTTGGTTTGCTTTATTTAATTTTATGTTTTCCGCCTTGCAACCACAGTACATTAGGCTCGCGGGTAACATAAAAATTCGACGGTGACTCCCGGAAAAAAAGCACAAAGCCGTTATGCGAGCTTTGGATGCACGATCCTGCGGTAAAGAAGCTGCGGAGGAGGCTGCATCCACTCCGCCGACCAGTACGAGCAATTTATCTGTGGATACAAGTCCATGCGCCCCGAGATGGCCATCGAAGGCCCGGCAAACGGCGTGCCTCTGATCCCTGCACATTCATTACCCTTCTTCACCTCCTTGCAGTGGCGTTCCACCCGTTATGCAGCGAATTCGAAATATTTGCTAGGTGCTTAAAGTTCTCCCGAATCCTTACTATCTTTCTTTGTGCAAGCACTTTCCTTTCACTCATCCTCAGGGAAAAATATTGAAATACGTACTTGTAATTTTCCATGGTTGTTAAATACATTACGACCTAGATTTCAGTGTTACTACATCATAGATTATGATTTAAATGTGGCTAAATTATAGGTGATGTAGTATTATTGAAACTTAGGTGGTAATTAATTTTATAACCGCGGAAAATTGCAAGGATTTATTTCAATATGTAAAAATTCCACCCCATTTTGCTAGATTCTCCATCTCCGGATATTATTCTTAAAAAAATACATTTATTATAAACTTGTTGTTTTATCTCCTAGTTTAAAAAAATTATTTTATTTTAAAATGTTAATCTCCTAATCCTACGGTACTGCTAAAAGTATTTTATAGAATCGGAAAAAATCCAATGAGTTGAAAAGGATTAGTTTGTTGATAGTGAAGGGAGGTAATAACTTAATAAGAGGGCTTCAAAATACATTTTAAAAAATCTCCTCTACTCTGAATGACGGCTGCTGCCGAGTAACTCAATCCATTCTTTATTTTCAGAATCAAACGCCACTCACTTCTTCATCGTATACAACCAGTCTTTCCTCTTTCTTCCCTTACCCGCTGGCCATACATTGCTTTTAAATGACTCTTGTATTTCCTAGTCCCGCAATTTCCTTCCATCCTAATTTTATTTGCTCTCACTATTAATTGAAAATGTTTATTTTAATCCACACCGCTCTTAATCCGCAATTTTTCATCGGCCTGCCTCTTCATCTATCTCGCCTCCTTCCTGCTCCATGCTATCATTTCCAATGTCCCGACCCGTCCTCATTTTATTCTGCAAAGACCACGATTTTGCATTGTGCTGCACAACACGTAACATTGAGCTTTTTGTACATTTTATCCCAACAATGCATTAAAATTCGTCACCATCCATTGGAACCTCTATGAGTGACGTCACTTTTCCTGTAAAGGAGTTCCTGAAAGTGAATGCCAGGCACCGTTAACAATTTTCGATATTGATAATTGTTTATCGGGTTAATGCCGCGTCGACTCATGTTTGGTGGACGACAGTTTCGGGTGCATTCCAGCCCCCGTCTTTGGGTCCAAAAATTACGTCTTCAATGATACATGTAACAAAAGTATAACGAAGCCAATAAGAACAATGAGAAAATTAAGGTCTAGAGGTTTCTCAGGATTAGAGGAGAGATAAAAAAGTTTAAAAAATAACAGTTTGCGTGGATTGTTGGGATAAAATGTGCAAAAAGCTAAATGCAAAAAGCTTTGCGGGGTTTTTTGATCCGAAGGTGGGAGGTGGAATGCGGACGAAACCGTCACCAACCGTCTAAACTGAGTCGACTGTCTAAATGAGTCGACGCGGCATTAACCCGAAAAGCAGTTATCAATTTAGTCACCGCGGAAGCCTCCGTGACAATATTCAATATTTATTATTTCGTTTGATATTAGGCTTCTTTTCTAGCGCTATTTTTCCTTAATGCCTGAACCTCCAACTCCGTATTTTTGCACCAAAATGCTCCAACGCATATAACATAGTTGGTCAGGTCCAATTTTGTTCATTTTACTTTTACCTCCAGGATCTCTCCTATTATTCCAAGAAACCTCAGTGTCTTAATTTTTTTATAGTCCTTATAGGCTTCGTAAATTTTTTACATCATTTATAAATGAAGACGTATCTTTTAGAGCGTAATCTTGTTCAAGTTAAATTATAAGTGACATTCACATATTTTTCATTTTAGTGAGAGGACGCATCATGTTCAATCGATAGGCCATTTTTAGTGGGGAGTTGCTTGTTAAAGACTTTAAATTTGCGGGGTGTATAAAGTAGACCGTGGTCAGAATTTGCCTGTTTCCTTCAAATTTGAAATTTTTACTTGGGTATTTTCTCAGATTTAAATTTAAAATAATTTTTATTCTAGAAAATGTTGAAAAAGGTGTACTCAATATGCCTTTGAAACTTCAAAATGATATCGCCAGTTTTGAATAAGTTACAGGTCACCCATATAGACTAAACACGACCGGTCAAGAGGAGGTAAAGAATCCTCTTAACAGGACTATTTGTCTTTTCAAGTTTTTTTCTTGCAATTACACTGAGGGAAATTGATGTCAGAACGACTGAAATTTTATTCCACAAAGTAGTACCTTCCGTTTCGGCCGCTATGAAAAAACAACACCCAGAGCATGAACTTAGAGCCTCGCGAGAAGCCGACTTAATTTTAAGGGCTGACAGGACGCCGGGTGAGAAATTAAGGAGCGCCTCGACTCCTTACATTCCTCGCAAACCGCACAACCACGCCTCCACCCCCTCGCCGTAGACAATTCTCGTCAACCCCCACCACCAACATTAAGGAAGTCGTTGCGAGAAACGAAGTTTAAGTAAAAGTCATGACAATTCCAAAATTGCTCCATTTTTTGTAACTCATCAACTGATGGCAACAAAAGATTCTTCGCAGCTTAGTAACATTAAAATTCTATTTATAAATCCTATTTTATAGGTAAATTAAAAAAGCGCAGTTTCTTATAGCAGCTTATACCTGAGCATAGGAAAATTTTGATTAATATAGCTAAAATATGCCATACCATTGCGCTAGAAACTGATATGTGAGATGAATATCGTAAGGTTTACTATGGGAAAAATATACGCTCATCATCCTACTAATTTTTGAGCTATTTACACCTCGATGGTGTAATTGAAGTCCATCAACGTAAGCTACATGAAAAAAGGCGCTATTGTCGGCTCTAGTCTCCAGAAAAAGTAATTACTGAAGGATATAAGGATTCTCTTAACTACAGTCTGAGTACCGTAACTTTGCTATTTACCCTCGATGTATATCGCATATTGATGAAAAACCTTAATTTAACTGCACTTGTGAAAAGTATTGGCTTTGGGTCACGGACTCGCAATCCTACTTCTAAAGTTCCTACTACAATCCTACAACTACAAGGATCGCTACCATGGTTAGAAGTTTCGCCGCATATCATCACATTTTTCCATATCAACTTTGACCATCGTCTAATTAGAATTCCCAGTATATCCTGAGGTTAGGATGAATTTTGTTCACATTTCGCGAAATTTTTCATCCTACGTTTGTATTTGAGAAAAAATAGATTTACAAATATAGTTTTCCACCATCTTTTCAACGTGCATTTGTGCAGTTTCGCATAAAAATTGATGTATCACATATAAGTTGCAAAAATTGGTCCTTTATCGACAAAGTGAGTTATTATGTATATCCAAAGTGGTCCGCAAGATCATTTTGTTTACCACCACCGTTCTCCACCGTATGCTTACTTTTGCAAACAGAGCGGAGAAAAATTGTGTCACGAAATTTTAACCCTGGATGGCTTACGCCAGTAGGAACCAAAATTGCCGATGACGTTTAGGTAGCCACAGAAACTCTGAGTCAAGGGCTCCGATTGGCCGCGAGTTTGCCCTGTTGCCGGATGCTTGCAAAACTCATGAATCTGTGCCTGCCGGAGATCGCGATGAGTGCAAGGTATGATACAGGGAAAACTCGCGGCCAATTTGAGCGCTTGGCTCAAAGTTTCTGTTGTTTAAAAACGGTGCATTTTCGACCTAAACATCCCAGCTACCCAGGGTTAATATATCTCCACTCCAAGTATAGATTCAACAGGGGCATAATATTTTGATGAGACTAAAGGTAAATGAATTTGTTTAGGCAATGAGAAGACAGTGTATTTATATACCCCAAGCCTCTTATTTATTATTATTTATTCTTCTTATTATTTATTCCAGTAAAGGTTTGGTAATGTGGTAATGCATCTATTTTATTGTCATCTCACACTTGTTATTAATGCATTTTTTAGATAAATATTGAATCATACCCATCAACTTTGTGAATATTTTACAAATATTCTAGACTTAAATGAAACGAAAGAAGGAAATTGGGAATAGAATGTTTAGAATAGTTTTCATAAAAGCCAGGGGACCAATGGCTTTTTATTATCTTTTGAGCATTATGCTTTGGTGGAGGTGTACAAAATTAATCCTCCTTCATCTTTGTCCGTAGTCCCGACCCTCACCCTTACAACCCTGTGTTCATTTATACTCCAAATATTTTTGTGTGAGTCCAATTGTGATACATAATTTTCATGTGAGTCCTGCTGAGTTATGATGTATCACCGAAGTGACCCGCAAGATCGTTTTGGTTAACCACCTCTCTACCGGATAGTTACATGTGCATGTTACAGGAATGTTGCATAGAGTTTTCATTCAAAAGAAGGGGACCAGTCGCTTTTATTGCCTTTCGAGCATTATGTTTTGTTGGTAGTGTGCCACGTGATTCCTCCTTCATCTTTGTCCCTTCACCCTTGCACCCTTGTGGTGGGTTGAGGTTGGTATTTTCCAATAAGGACGAAAGTCAATATCCTTAGGTTTTCCCCACGTTTATTCACATCTTTTTATACTTGTTAACTGTAACTTTGTTCTCTTTGAATTTTGTTTGATGATTCTTAAAAGCGTGCATCTATATCTCTTTTGTCACAATTGGCTGCATTTGATTTCAAGTAACTTGACTATGTATTAAGCCGCAAATATATGGTTCATGACGAGTAGTTACATGGAAGATGGAACTTTCTAGTCCCAATATAGTCTCATTATTATTATTACTATTATTGTGTTAATTTATCCTCCAAATATTTTTTTTGTAGATCAAATGATGATATGCGATTTTATGTGAAGCCCGCAGAGTTATGATGTATCTCCGAAGTGGTCCGCAAGATTATTTTGGTAAAGCACTTGTGCATATCAATGCAATTTTTCAAAGATTTTTCAATCAAAAGAAGGGTCCAATCGCTTCCATTACCTTTCGAGCATTACGCTTCGGTGGTAGCGTGCCACCTTGATCCCCCTTCATCTGCGTCCTGACCCTCACCCTTGCACCCCGATGCCCCTCACCCCAACCGCACCTTCCTCGCGCCTTTTTTTTCTCCCACACCGTCCGCCTCGCAACGCTACCTCAACCCCTGCGCATTGCACATTTCTCCCCCACGCACCGCAAACCACCCTCCCCTCCCCACAGTACAACGTTATCCTACACGCGCTGAGCCATCTCTCCGCCGCTTTCTTTCTCCCTCTCCGCTGCTATTCGACGCGAGAAACCTCCAATTAACAACTCCCCTCAGCCAAAGTGACTTGCCCACTATGTGCACATAAATTCCAGCGCCGAGAAACAAGAGCCCGCACTATACCGTGTAAGGTTCAGTTCATTCGTAACCCCCTCCCCCCCCCCGCTACCTCTGACCCCCACCGACCTTAAGCGCAGCCAAACCGCCTCGGCCAATGAGTTTGCTGCGGGAGCGGAGAGGAGACGAGGCCTGGGTGCGAATGGAGAAAAAATAATGAATGATGAAGAGGAGGAGATGGGTGGAATTTGCAGCGGCAGGATCATTACGTGAGCCGAAAGTGGAGGAAATGCAATGAGGGCTCGTGTATGCGATACGGATTAAGACCTGCTACAAATTTACAACAGCAATGATAAGTGAAATGAGTTAAAATCATACGTGCTTAGTCATGAGAAAAAATTACCCTGCACCGGGAATCGAACCACGAACCTTTCGGGCCAATGCGCAGACCACTGCCCTATTCCAATTCCAATAGCAATTTTCTCATGGCAATTCATGTTTATTTCAACGCCTTTCACTTGGAGGACTTCGAAATATTATTCAATTTCTACTCATTTTCGCGAAATTTTAATTTTTCACCACCGCTTTAAACTATCAAAGAGTTTTTTTTTCAAGATATGCCATTGAAATTTAGGTCAGAGACATTATATTCTGAGTAAATTACCAAGTTGAATGCTTTCCACATAGTGGAATCTCGTAAAGTAATGGCTATCACCATGGAGTATGTCTATGAGGGTAGGTAGTTGAAAATCATGTTTCATTTCGCAATATAAGATGTGAAATTTATTCCTTCAGCGCAAAAAAATATACTGCATGAAACGCAATCATTGTAAATTTGCAACGGATTATCACGTGATCCGAAAGTGAGCGATGGGAGGAATTGCAATGAAGGTCCATTTATGCGATTACCTGTGGCAGATTTAATGCTTGGTGAAATGAGCTCAACTAATTTTCGCGCAATTTTAATTTTCCAACACTGGTTTTAATTACCATATTGTCTCTTTTTATAACTCTTGAAAATTAGGTCAGGAATATTAAATTCTGTGGAAATTACCTAATTGAATCATTCCACACAATAGTGTGTCGCGAGCACGTAATGGTCTCTTCATCGGGGATCCCAGTAAATAGCAACTGTGCAAGCGCGAGCATCCACGCTCTGCACAGAGGTAACTTACCCAGGCGGGATTCAAACCCGCGGCCTTCAGAATAGCGGCCGAGGAATTTACCCCGCCATCACCGAGGTCGGCAATTCAAAACTTAAACATTTCATTAATCAAAATGTGTTCTTACTAACCCAACATTAGGCGGTTGAATATTTGTCCGCGTAAAAAATTTCATTTCCACTTCATTAATTATCCTCATTATTAGCTGAAGTCCTCCCGTGAACACCTACGCTGAGAAAAGCAGGACTGTGGGATGTGGGAGAAGGAGGATTAGAGGAATTCGAATGAAGATCGAGTTTTAAGTCGAGTGCGGGACAGAGATGAGCTAGAGTGCGGTTTGGAATCGAGGAGGGTGAGTCGGGTTGCGAAGGCACGTAGATGAGAAACGCAGGGGAGTTGAGGAAGGAAGGCGGGAGACGAAGCATAAGGCCTTTTGTTTCTTATGTGCCGTAAAGAGCTAGGTGCCGTGAACATGGCATCGTACGTCTAAGAGACAAGCTCTTACCCCGAGATATATATGCGCTGTTACTTCCTACTCCAGCACCTCCACCTCCTCCACATTTCTCTCTCCCTGCTTCCAACCGTCTTTAGCTCAGATGTGTCTCCTTTTTCCTTTGCCATCCAATTCTCTTCTCTAATCTCACCTTGGGCATTATCGTCAGCTTTCTTTCCCTCTTTATATCTCACCCACACTCCTTATCCGTTCTTAACTTCCAGCACCCCTGCGCAGTATCTTTGAATCTCTTTTTTGTCTTCTTTGCGTCTCGGCAGAGCCGAGAGACATGGAGTGGGGACTCCCTTAAGTGAGTTGGCACTGTGCGCACAATGTAATTTTTTGAAGCGCGTTCCCCCAGCTGGGAGGGCAGTGGTAAAGAGTCTGCGAGAGTCTGGTACGAATGCGGTACATATTTAAATCTCAAGAACGGTTATTCGCTGACGTCATGAGTGATCAACAGAAGACAAGGTATGAAAGTGATTATAGCTTGTTAGGATTTATCATCAGCCCGCACATATTTTTCATTACGACTTAAAACTTGTATTTCACAAGGATTATATAATCGAAGGGATAATTTGGACGAAGGGAATTTGAATTTACCCTACAACTTCGCTGCCATTAAGGGCTACTAGCAACCATTATCTTTCATAATACCAAAATATTTCCTACCAATTTACTTATTTTGCTAGTATGCTCTAAAATCATATGGTTAAGTAATAGACTAATGAATAAAATTGTTCTGCTGTGATATAGCAGCTTATTTTGCCAACAAGAATTTTTTGGGAATTTTTCACAGGAATTATTTAGAATGTGTTTTTGGAAAAACGGACAATAGCCTTAATTTTAACATGAGGCTAAATCTCTGTTACAAATCGGAGAAAGTTTCTTAGACTAATAAGAATATTTAAAACGAATAAAAAACTCCACCTTTTTGTTTTGCCGTTAATTACTCAATGTTTTAATGTCATTTTATGTGTATGAGAAGTTAAAAGTATTATTTCATTCGGGGTTTCCATTCACAGGAACGAACAAACGAAAAAGCGCGCAGACCTGAATGAATCTGAAGGTAATATGAAGTATATTGTTACGAATGAAGGATAGTGTGTTGAAACGATTACATTATCCTCAATTGAAGTGAAACAAGACGCCAAAGGCGGACCGTAGCCCGTTACCCTTTTAAGCATGTAGTTATTTTTTCTCTGGTTGATGACGAACACTTAACTATATTTATCAGCATTCAATCTGTATTCATACTAGTATTGGTCTGTTCAACTAGCAGCTGTTGTTCATTTCTCAGCATACAGGAGAGTTTGAGTTTATAATAAAAATTCATGTCCTCATAAATGTGTCCTTCATGACCGGCTACAAAATGATAACAAAGTCTCTTACAGCATTCCAACACCTTTTGCTTCTTTTAGAATGCTATTATCCGGAGTCCTTGCTGTAGTAACATTCAGTTACCATGATAGTCACAAAATCTTCCTCGAAAATTACAGAAAGTTTCGGACCTCTATGTTTTCGTGCAGTGTGCAGAACATGTTCCTCTCACGTTGAGCCCTATTTCGCATGATTTCATGTCTTTATTTCTCACCAAAACGGGTTTTAATGTTTAAGAATGGACATTGGCCACTTCTGAAAGATACCTGGCTTCTGGCCAGCTCTCTACGTTAGATAAGTATTGTAGAAAAGGGGTTCTCTAATATATTTCATTATTTACATAATATTTTCAATGAGATTATATGTTTAAGATATTATTTCGATTGCTATTGCTACTTCGGCAATCAAAAGGTCGTCCCTCAACTATAGTTTTTTTATTAGGCATAAGTAAGGCATATATATTCTCAAATAAATTGTGCATAACTTTTCAGATTATTTCCTTCCTGTGCTTTCACTTTACAATATATTTGAGGTCAAAGTTGTACAAATTTAGCGAAAAACTACCACCCTCGATTTTTAAAAAAATAGCTAACTTCATCATTGTGCGGTGGTTTCATGAACTATAGATATTCCATCAAATTGACAACAATGTTATTAAACTTGATTGTTTCTGGCTTTACTTTGTGACAATCCATTCTTAATAATAAAACTTTATTGTACTTTTCCACACGATTTTATATTGCATTTTTTTTTTCGTGTGGAAAAGTACAATAACGTTTTATTATTAACAATGTTATTGCATATTATTAAACACTTCTTTTTTTAACTGACCATAGGTGTATAACAAAATGGTGGGGCCAGTTTTCAGCCAATTTTTAACGTAAACGTTTGGAAAAAGTAGATACTTCCGCTAAGTGACTAATGTCACGTCGTTCTATGAAGCTTCTGCGCTGTGAATCTACCTGCACCAACTTGATAAGACTCGGGGTTGCATTTTCTCCAATTGAGAAGGGTCCTTCTGGCCTTCGAGGTGTGGTCATTGTAGCTTCCATTAGCAGCTTAGAGGCAACCTTATTGCCTTCTTACCCTAAAATCATTCTGCTGCAAATGAAAGAAGATCAGCGGAATGGGAGGATATAAGGCATTTGGTTTTCCTGCTTTTCGTTCTCCCTATGCAGCCCTAAAAACATACGACTGGACGTCCACCTGAACTAGCTGAACTAAAGTAATATGCACATAATGCTGCATAAGGAATAGTTATAGATTGCTTAAAATCAAGGGTATAAACATTATAAACTTAGTGTATAAACTTAGAGGAATCTATTTTTCACTTTTGAACATTCATTACACTTCCTCACGTATTTCCAAAAAAAAGTCTCTTCAAGAATTCACTAAGTGCTTTACAACTATTCTTATCAGATGCAAAATGTAAGTTTGTAGCGATATATTTCGTCACGTAAATGTTTTTAGCATTAGATGTTTGCTTCCTACATTTCAAGGGATATTATACAGCTGCAAACTTGAAATTTTATTGGGAAATATTTATACCCAAGTTTTTTTACAAGCATAAAATAGAGCTCAAATTACATGAAAATAAGGAGAGAAATTTGGAAAAATGTATACGAAAAAAATGGAAAAGATGGTGCTCGATTCAGAGAATCTAAATGAGAAAAACAGTTAACTTACAAGCACAATTCAGAATTACGTGAAGTAAATTCAATTTTTCTATCAAAGGAAAAAAATGACCTTTAGCAAAAAAAGTAATAAGTAAACATTTATTGAAATGCAGTCAAAATGGAATATCAACGTTACTTCCACAAAAATAGATGATTTTACAGTTGGATATATGAAACTAACCAGCACGGAAAAAAATCAAAGTATTCGGTCTTTCAAGAGAAGCAGCTGGGGCACAACAAAAAAACCGCTCGACATCGTACCAGAAGCACAAGTAAATGTGAAAGTGCATTTAATAGAAAAAAGAGGGAATGCCTTCGAAAACATAAGCAAAAAACCACTCGCGTGTACCTTGTCGGCAGATAAATAGGTTTGTGAGGATGGGAATAGGAGGCTATGGATGATAGACGGCACTTTCCTAGAAAAAGAGTTTTTTTTGTTAATAAAAGGGTCCGTTTCCCTACGTTAAGCACACCACATAAGTCCATTCTCCGTAGTAGTATATGCAATCTACTCAAAGATGTACCTCTTGAAGTGCCAAGCTATTGCATAATAAGAGTCATTCGTAGAAATATTTATTAATTTTACTTTCTGGTGATTTTTTTCTTTCACCATTATATCTATGATCCGAATATAAAAGTGAATGTGGCCATGTCGCATCCAAACGCTTGCCGCGTCGCCGTACTCTCCGCCGCCAGACAGAAGCGGAGTCGACTCCGCGCTAGAAAAAATTATGTAAAATTCGGGGTTGCAAGTTGGTGCATGGTTTTAATTTAAATTCACAATACAACGACGTGGTATAAGTCACTTAGCGTAAGCCGTTGGAAGTATCTACTTTTTATCTACGTTTATGCAAACAATTAGCTGAAAACAGGCTCTGCGATTGTATTATATATCTATAGTTAACGATGAAAAAAACTTTAAAAACCCTCAAAATGGAAGGAAAAGAAGTGCAAATTAAGATGGAGAACAGTTTTTTTCAATAAAACTATGCATGAAACCACTGCCCGAGAATACAGACACTTCGCGGAAGTACCTGCTTTTTCTCTAGGCTAATGTAAAAAATTGGCTGAAAACAGGCTCCGCCATTTGTTATATGCGAGGGCGGTTTTTTTTCAACCTCCGTTGGGTCATGAACAGAAGGCGAAATGATTGATTAAAAACTATTTCATTGCTGAATGATGTGCACCCTTGTGGTGTTCTTTCGACATACTCGCCTCGGTGATTGAGGTATTGGTCGTGCTGTGAACAAGCTTCACCATGGATACCTTCTCCATAGGATGTTGCCGCCAATTACTTCCTAGGAATTTTGCCTTTGCCCTGAAGCTCATCGCCCGCGTGAAAACGCTTCCCTCCTAGCCACTTCTTCATTTCAGCGTAAAATTGGAAGTCACTCGGAACTATGTGGACATTGCACGGCGGGTGATCGAAAATGTCCCATTGAAATTGCTCAAGGAGCGGTTGGGCTGCATCAGCGCTGAGATGACGGGCGTTGTCACGGATCTGAACACTTCCACAAGACAGCAAATCTCTTCTTTTGTTTTGAATGGCAATGGATCTAATGTTCCACATTATTTCATACTCAAGCTTCTGGCTGTCGCTCCGAAGTGCACACTTGGCGGGAGAAGCAATTGAGGCAGTGTAGTTAATGAGATTGTTACTAACCTTAAACTAACGACTCACTTTGACCTCAAATATATTTTTAACGCTTAGGCACAGGAAAGAAAATTCGACAAGTTATGCACAATTTATTTAAAAATATGTATGCGATGTTTCAACTTCCTAGCTCAAAAAAGCTGTTGTGGAAGTTTTGGCCATATTTTTTCGATTCTAGCCTAATGTGCGACGCTCTGAATACGATTTTGAATCTGATAAGGGAACTGGTTGGATGCAAAGGGTAATATAGGGAAAGGACAAGATATAAGTGAGATAATTAGGCAGTGGAAAATAGGAAAGCAGTACATGATAATGTCGTCTGCCTCGTTTTCATTGAGCTTCAAACGTAGTTACGCTGGAAGGATACTGTCCTGGGTAATTTCAGAACCTGGAAAGTATATACAAATGAATACACCATGCTAAGTGTAGGGGGTGCTAATGGTTTTGCAGTACGACTCTGGTCTTCACTTTTCAGCCAATCCCTATGTGGACATGCAATGAACTCAATTTATTATTCTTTGGGGTCACCCTCCCTTTTAAAACTGAAGTTCAGCAGTTACTGTTGCCATGTACGAGGTGAACAGATACAGTGTGGAAAATTCATGTTTAGAATTTTTCCCATGTAACATCGTGAAACATTCCAAATAGATGTGAGCTAGTGAAAACTGAAGTCTTCATATGTATATATGTACTGATGAGGAGCACGTAAAAGATAAGGTTTGAAAGGTTTGAGTAAGAGATAAGGCATTGAAAAAATTATGAAGGCAACACTGGAAGTGCGAAAATTCCTCCGAGAAAAATTCACCTTGGCAAGTGCTCCACAAGAAGTGAGTCTACATATATGAAATCATCCTTGAAAAGATTGTGAGGGGATAGCAATGCGGGCATTTTGTTATGGATGTAAAGATATTTGTTCATTTTCTGCTATCTTTCTACCTCGACGTGTGCCTGATTCCTTAAGTTCATATTCTCAGTCTTTATTTAGGCTATATTTTCACCTTATCCTTGGTAGAATCATGCTTCATTTTCCATTTAGAATATTTTTCCTTTTCATCATCTCTGACTAAAAGTATACTTTAAAAAATAGAAATTGTCAATATGTAGGTAAGAGTTTTTTGTCATCAGTCATCCTTAATTCGATGAAATATCAAAGGAAAATCTAGTTACAATCTTTGAGAGAGGTTTAACGCCCGAAACCCCTGACTCCATCAGAGAAGGTGAGTGAAATGTAATTTTATTTTCAGTGGCCTTCGGAGTTAGGAGTAGAATGGCGGAGCAATGGACGAGGAAGAATAAGAGGAGGTCAAAAAGGAATAGTTAAACTCGGACACATTACGAGTAAGCTTATATTATTATTACCTAAGAAACAATTATTTCACAGATTCAAAGGAAAAACGTGACCGTCAAAACAGAATTGCTCACGAAGGCAATGAGAGTAACACTGCTCTCGAAAACAAGAAAAAAATAATGAATATATGATAAATATTGTCAGAAATTATGAGAAGTAAATAATAAAGCATGATCTCTGAATCAGGCAATTGGTGGTAGAAAGAAACGTCGGAAATGCCATTTACTTAGGAAAAATACATCAAAACACGAGAATAATTATGCGGTTGGGTAACAGGGATAAAGGAGCTATAAATTACTGTCAAAATGATTTCAGAATATTTTCTGGTTTACCATCCTCCTCCATGCTCGCTCACCCAGAAACAGAAGTTAATTGACTTAAAAATGACCACTGTTCCAATTTATTAGACTCTATGCTAGGTTTGGAGTTGCTCTATTATCTTTTCTCTTATCTTTGTTATGAGGTATTTCCCAAAAATGAACTTGTTTCCTTCCAAGATTAAATACTGTTCCCAACAATGGGGTATGTATCTCGTAAGCGTAGGCAATGAAGCTAAGGTTGATGAAATTCTTCCTTCATTTAGCGCATCTTTATTGATTCATAAGTTTTTTGTGGCTTATCCTTTTCTCAAACCATTATCATCATACTTTTTACATGCTCCGCAGTAGTGCACACACATCTGTATAGACTTAACTGTTCACTAATCCAAATCCACTTGAAATTCTCTACCAGGATTTACTCTTCGAGCCTCTGTTCTTGTAGCACACTTGTATTGGATTCATAATTATTTTAATGGCTTACCTGTTACTCAAACCTTTTACACCTAACCTTTTACATGCTCCTCACTGGTACACCTATATCTACGTTGACCCCAGTTTTCACTATCTCACATCCATTTGGAATACTTTACCGGGTTACTCAAAAGAAAGTCTAAACAAGAATCCTTTTCACACTGTATCTGTTCCCCTCGCAAATGGCTACAGTAACTTCCGACCACCTTCGGTTTCGCTGGGGAGAGTGCCCCTACGGATTGATAAAACGGAGACCAGTGCATGTCTAAAAAGGGGGGTGGTCTAAAAGACAACACCAGGGTACTGCAATCTCAAATCTGAAGAGAGGTAAAATGCACTCAAGAGCGGGAAGGGCGGGACCCGTGGCCAGGGGACGGGAAAGGTGCTAGAAAGCCCTGCGATATTCCGCCTTCGATAGCCATTCCTGTGACACGGAAAGGGGGCGCTAATAAGATCTAATCATTCAATTTTCGCTCGTGAATGAGGCAGGAGGGAAAGAGGGAAGTGTCAGGATGAAGGAAGGACTGCGAGAGAAGCGGAGATAGAAACCGGCCCGAAGCGGCTAGGTATTGTCACAATGTGCCGGAAGTTTTACGAGTCGGGCAGGTTGCGTTGGAGGACTTTGCGATGGGAGGCGTCGTTATGGACTTTGAATGGAGGGAGCACCACCGAGGAGCGGTTGGTTTACACATGTCCGGGGGTTTGGGTCTCTACCGTGGGCGATCCTGAGGATATCCTATGCGGAGAAGCAAAGGGTGTATTGCGGTGGGCGTCGGGAGATTTGCGACGCGACGTCTGCTGAGTGCATTTCGGTCGAATCGCAGGCACTCACGTTAGTGCAGGCGGAGATATCGGGTATGGCACTGCGGGGGTGGACACGATAAGAAAGGCGGAGACAATATAAACGGGTGAAGAGCGCCTACTTCCTGCCATGTCCAGCTGAGGTTAGGGAAGTTTGCTAATTTATTTATTTAGCACGGAGGGCTAAGCAAATGTACATTTTTTTAGTTTTCCCTGTGTTAGCGCATTTTGTCGAGGAATATTTCTGGATTTAGAGTAGGCAGCTAATAAATATTCCGCTTAGCTTACGGTGGCATAAGACGGTGATCCATAACAGTAACTTATATTTTATTATCTTAAATACACATAAAATCACTTCTTTTAGTACATTTTTATTGGATTCATAATTGTTTTTATGGCTTATCTGGTTCTCATACTATTAACACCTCACCTTTTACATGTTCCTCACTAGTACACTCACATCTACGTAGACTCTACTTTTACTAACCCAAATCCGTTCGAAATTCTCCACCAGGTTTTGTTCTATAAGCCTCTCTTCTTGTGGGAGCTTAGCAAATATATATTTTTTATTGTTTTCCCTGCGTCTGCGAATTTTATTGTGCGATGTTTTTGCACTTGGAGTAGGCAGCTCGTAAATAATCCGTGTTGCTTACGGTGGCATAACACGATGTGGACAGTGATCCGAAATTCTAGAGCCTTAAAATATTTATTGATATCGATTTTTTAAATGTTTCTTTTGTTTCTAATGAAGTTTGCCTAACAGATGACTAAGGCCATTTAACTTGATGCATAATATCTATATTAATCATGCCTTATCTAAATACCTTATTTAGCCTTAATTATGCCTATACTAATCATTGTTATCTTAAATATTGAAAGCAATATTTATACGGTATATATTTAATGGCTGAAGATAGAAGACTACCATGGTCTATGACGAAGGAGCGAATGCACAATTCTTCAGACTATTTATATTGAGGGGATGATAAACATGAATTCTGTTCGAATATCTGATCTTTTGCCCCTATTTTGTTGTTGTGTCATCGTTTCCTTCGGCTGCCAACAGTGCTTAAATGATGTCATCAGCAACTGTGAAGAAACGGGAAATGAATTGCGAAGCTATGTAAGTAAAAGCATTTGGAAAAGTAGGAGGGCATGTACAATGTATTCCTCTTTCATTTACTTAATTCAATTCAAAGGATCTAAGAATCTTAAATCAGCCTTTTTTTTAAGGATGCCAGGTATTTTGGATTTATAATAAGACTGTATTGGCCGCAGTATTAGGAGGAGGTAGTTATTATCTGAGAGGTAATTATTATCTATTTTCATTACGTATGTCATGATTTGTTTTGCACCTGGGATAGCCAGCTAGTAATTATGCCTTGTTTATTTTAATGTCAATTATTATGCCTTGTTGATAATGCGGTGCGGACTAACGGTAAAGTAAGGGAAAACTTTCATAGCCTCAATACATTTCAATCTGTTACTTTGTTTAAAAATTTCATGGGAGTTTTTAACTTTTATTTAGCCCAGCGGGTATAAAAATTAGTGAAACATATTAACGTGTATTTAAAATAAGAATTGAGGACTTTGAAACCAAAACTCGTGTAACATCCTTCAATTGAGAATTTAGTTTTTTCATTCTGTTTGAAACTTTTTTTTTTGGCATCATTTAAAAGCTCTGTAAGCTTTATTTTTGACTGAACAATTGATACGATAGCGATCATGTCTCTGGCATTGCCTTAGTAAATATGCTCTGTGGCCGTATTCCTAAACAAAAGATTAAAAAAATGATACTGTCTCCAATTGAAGCGCTAAAGAAACCAAATGAAATCGACATGTTGGGGGGGAGGGGACTTGAAGCCCATCGGAATTGCCTTTGTCTTTCATTGTTCAATGATCTTTTGAAAACCTGTCCGCTGCCTGCCTTCTAGATCGCTGGGCAAAAATAGAAAGGAAGACAGCCTGAGTGGCAGTGGGCGTCATTAGACACCAAGCTGGAGCTAAGAGAGTCGGCACGCCTTCTATTAGGCGAACGTCAAAGTGCCACGCGTCATAAATATCAGCAATAACTCAACACAATGGAGAGATGCTTTTGAGATCGGACGGCAGGGCACGGGCGACGTACAGAATAATGGTGTTTTTATAATCATGTATTTTTAAGTCAACTTGAGGCCTTTATTATATTTTTTTCCCATTTCCTTTGAAGCTTTTGTGATTCAAAAGCAATATTTGTGAGTACAGATCACAACTTTGCCGAACGTCAACTTCTCTTATTTGAGAAGTATGTAAATTGTTAGAAAAAAATATTTTTTTAGCAGTATGAGATCATGCTTATAGTATGAATGAATAATAATAGGAATAAATAATAGGAATAAATTTTACACCTTTAAAGGTGTAGAATTATAGCTATAATTTAGCCTTAAGAGCGTAAGTAACCTCGCAAAATTTAAATATTTTTTTTAGCTCAAATTTGATCAAAGCGACATGAATTTAAAAAAAATAAGACTTAGATTTAATTTAAAAAACACTTAACCAAATTAACGCAGTATCAATGATTTGTAGACCAGCATTTTCTATTATTGTCAAAATGAATTAATAAATTAATCTTCGAGCAAAAAATTGATTGTAGAAGTTCAGGCTCGATGGTGAAGAAGTGAACTTAGTGATATCGATAAAAACATACAGTTAGTTATAGTGAGTCTCCGGGTAATCCGTTGATATTTCCTTAGTAAATTGAATGAAAAATGGGTTTATGTTATTTTTTAAAGGAGAATTTACGAATAAATATATTTAGGTGATGTAACTAAAAAGAGCTACTGTCGTAAATCATTTTCCGAGGGATGCCGTTAATAATCTTTTGCCTTGACTGGGTGGGTTGCAAAATATTTTTCCATGAGCCTTCCACTCTGACCCGATTAAAAAATCGGTTTTCACGCAAACATGCAGGAATTCTTGATTATCTCGTTATATTTCTCCATTTCGGCTGAAATCAAATTAGAATCTAACGAATCCGCTATAACCTGACAAATATTAATTTTTTTACAGATTATACAAAATGCATCCAAAATGCTTGAGTATGAGTTTAACTCTCCTCTAAATAATTCTGAAATATGAATTTATGCATTTTATTCGATCAAAATTAAGTGAAGCGTAATTAATGAACTGTTTTTGACTAACCCTAAATTTAAAATTTTCATTTTTTCAGCTGAAATACGGGATTACGGAGAAAATCAAGAATTCCTGAAAGTTTGCATGAAAAATGATTTTTTGCCAGTTAATAGAGGAAGGCCTCAACTCATGGAAAAAATATTTTGTCAACTCTTACAGTCTTAGATAAGAATTAGACTTGGGATCCCTCAGGAAATGATTTCCGACAACCTACCTTTCGATCCACCCTGTTATAGAACTAACTCTTAGACATGAGAATTACATGTAAAGTTTACTGACTGATAGATATCTTGGGAAATATTTTTGGATTTGAATCTAGCTGAACCAGTCACACATAGAGTGGCTTAAGGTACATGCATAATATGTGCCTTATGAGATACGTGTTATTTGTTGCAAATACTCCGCGGTGACGACTTCTCTAGTTACTGTGTGAGCAGCTTCAGTTTCATATACCTGAGATTCAATGGATCAAGAGAAAGAATTTGCAATTGCATAGATGTAAATGACGGAATGAGGGAACGGATGCGACACGGCATCGCTCGGATTTCTGGCGCCTTTGTTTTAACAGGATAAGCCATCAGGTACAATTCACTACCTTGGTTTGACAAGGTTCTGACTGACCATCAGCTGGTTTTGAGAAAAACCTTGTCAAAGTTTTAAACTGCTCTATTTCTATTATTAATAGGAATTTATTTTTGATTTTTGACACATACACTAGTGATCCACTAGATACATTAGTAATTATTACTTTAAGAAAATATGTTATTTATTCAATTTTTTACATGTTTATATGAGTAATAAAATAAGTAAAATGCCGTTAGAACCTTGTCACACCAAATATTAGTTTTTTCTCCTTGCAGTTGGAACTTTGTCACTGTTCTAAATCTGTTATTATATATAGAGGAATAAAAATCGGTGCAACACATAGAGAAACATAAACTTAGTTATCTTGAGAGAAAACACCAAATTTTGCAAAAATGTCACTTAGAACCTTGTCAAACCAAGGTAGCGAATTGCCTCCAACCAACGAGGGCTCATCCATTACTCCGGACTACGGTGAGTTTATTCTTCATCGGATCCCCTTCATCTCGCGTTGCGAGTTGTATTTCAGGAACTATCTAACGGTTTCATCGTTGGATTATTCTTCCTCATAGAATGATCTTCCAAAATCGTTAAAACATTAATAGCTTTGCTTGGTTTCGCTATTTAGTGGGCCTTCTTCGCTTCTATGGCGTTGAGGTGTTTTTCCCCGTCCCATCCCTTCCGAACCTATCCTACCCCAGAGGCGTCGACGGAGTCGCGGCGGCGCCTCTTTCCTTTTCCCTTCCTCTCCAGCCCCTCCCCGGGTGATCGGGCGTATAAGCCACGGGCTTCGTTCCCGGCCCCGGTGTGTTGTATCCTTTAAGGGCTCTCCTTGAACCCTCATACTCATACTGTATTTCAGGAACTCATAGGCCAAATGCCAGTTATAACCGCCCAAAAATATGTATATCCGAAGTTAATAATGGGAAAATAATCTTAATTGTTACCATTATCCTGGGCTCAAGTTTAACCCTGGAGGCCCACGGTAGGTGCGTAGGATTTTCAATTGAAATTTTCTGCTTACAACGCAGCAAGAGCCGCTTTTGAATAATTTGATAAGTTTCAGATGTGTGGGATTTGCCTAATACACTATCAATAACACATTTTGTTGTTGGGTTTTGGTATTTATTTGAATACTACCCAAATGTTTCCATATCGAATGGGATGATTTATAGGTTTAAGTTTTAATTTCAAGTTTAAGGTTAAAAATTTCTTGAATCATCTTCCCCAACGACTGCGAGAGAATCTAGCGACGCCTTTAATAGTGCACGGCGTCTGATAGCGTTACCCATGAAGGGACATGCTTTTCTTTAATGCAACAGATTCAGAATGATGTGAACGCTCAGGAATTCAGAACGATGTGGACGACTAAATAACGCGGTGACTTACATTGGAAGCACTACGTTTAACTACTATTATATAAAATTTATCTTTTTCTAAACTAAAAAAAAAATTGTTTGCGCCTTCCATCCATTTGCTGTTGAATATTTCACCTCTGCCCCGTGAACGGCGGTGAAGGTTCATGGGAATTTTGTTTTGGTCGTGGCAATTACTGAGTATCCAATTATAGTCAGAATGTCAACTTTATGAGGAAATCTGACTGCTTATTTTAACTATGAGAATTTTTTGCTTTGAAAAGAATCGTAAGTGACGTGAATCCAAAGAATGAATGCCATCCAATCCAAATCTTCTTCGACTTTTCAACATATATTACATCATTTTTTCATTAGTTTCCGCTCCTAATTCCGTAGTGCATCATACAGTCATCACAATGAAAACCCTTTGAGTTGAAAAGAATTCATTCCATCGAAAGCCGAAGTGCATCTTTATTCTTCACACATCGTTATCACCATTGGGAATGCATATAACGATCTGAGTCACTCTTGCATAATGCTAGTCACCACGGCACCGAAGAATGCCAGTTCCGGGTTCGGTACTTAACGGCAAATTAACTTCGAACTGCGCCCCTGCAAATCCCATCACACCTAAGCAATTTTGAGAGGCAGAAAAATGACTCGATTCATGTCTGAGGTCATAGGATTACGAAGCTCACCGCAGGTGGGAGATTTATGAAATTAAGATGCTTACTTCCTCCCATTTACCCCTAGAGACAATTGCACTCCTCCCGGCGATGGATATGGGCTTACCATCGTGTTTATGACTGCCACCAACATCAATTCCATTCTTCAATAGCTCATTTGAAATATCTTACCTTCACGGTACTAGCTCGTTCTTCGGTGATTCCGCAATAAACCCAAGGATTTAAGCGCTTAATCTGTAGGCCCGTGGTTCGCACGAAGAAGCGAGTTGGTAGTAAAGGATCCAACTTGATTGTACCCCGTTGCATTAGTGCGTGCTGTTTAATCTCTACTCTCAGCTTAAACTAATCTAACTGTTGTAGATAATAACTTGACAGTGAACGCAACCGATTGGCAAAGGCTACCGAAGTGACTGTTGCACAAAGAGCTCGGAAACAGGGAAGTACATTATGATGCCATTTAATCTTTTCCTCGGATTTTTCGTAGCGTTTGAAAATGGAATTTAGCATAGTTGAGGGTCAATATCTCTTCCAGGCTGTGAATCTTAGAGTTAGGGATAAGTTGCTGCATTATTAGTTCAGACTTGATTGCATGTGTCTACAAATTGACGACCAGTCAAGTCAGTACTAGTCAACGACCGAATCGACTACATTTTCGCCACGATAACTATCAAATCTTTAATGTGGTAGCCGATTTATTGTGATTGCCTTTGTTTTAATGAATATTTATCATTATGGAAGTAATTTGCCGTTATCTACGAATACATTCCACCGTCACGGTAATTTCATGCCAGGAACTCCATAACGCTTGGTGGTAACATTTCTTAACATAATTATAACTTCTTTATTTAGGGCATATAACCCATGGCATTGTCAAGAGAATACTTAATGTTGTTCTGAGAAACCATCTTTCATCTACCATCCTTATATAAATTCTTGATGCTTGACTTTTGATGCTTGATGGTGGTGACTTTTAGTGTAATATTGAGTCGTAATGAGGAAAATTGAACCAATTTAATTTTAGTATCACAAAGTCGCCGGATATGCCTCCTCTAAATTTTTTTCGGGGACGTCATACTTGTGAGATTGTTTTTCTGGCCGTTTGTGGCAAAATTTCAATTGACTGAAGGCCTAAAAATCAGCAGCTTACATTCCAAGTATTTTGATTTAATTGATACGTATAACCACTTAAGTGACAATGGATGAAAATAGTAGTTAATCATTCACGCAAGGAGTGGAGTCATTCACTTTTGGAGTAAGCATATTGTGGTGTGCATGAAAAGTTTTATTAAAATTCGGCTATGAGACCTCTACGGCTATATTGAGGAGCCCTAGTAATGGAATGTATTTATAGACTCAATTTCCGGAAAACGTGAGCTGAGATGTAACTTCATTTGGGAGTCTTTTGCCTCTAAGAGTTTAATACTGGCATGGATTCGATTCTTTGAATGCATAGTAATATAAATAATATTAAATTGGCGTTGTAAAATCAACTGCATGCCAGATTTAAGCCCAATAATTCCGTTTTCCACCATAAATAAATGAAAATCACGAGAAGAATGTGCCGTTACTATTTCTGTGTCCTTAATCGTGTACGAAAAGGCCAATGCTCAATCCATAAGCAACAATTACTGCCGATTTCAAATAATTGGTCTTTGATGTTCTGCACGTTAATAAATGCGGATAAAATAGGGTTTGCACGTTATTACTATGGATTATGTTGCAGACCTGGGATTTTTTTATACAGATACACAGATATCAGTTCAAATTTGACGCAGCATTGAAAGTTCGGGTGAAAGTT
Organism: Ischnura elegans; assembly: GCF_921293095.1. Classification (NCBI taxonomy): domain Eukaryota; kingdom Metazoa; phylum Arthropoda; class Insecta; order Odonata; family Coenagrionidae; genus Ischnura; species Ischnura elegans. Next base: position 98,138,372 of record NC_060253.1, read on the forward strand.
CATACCGAAAGTGTGACGTTGGGATTATTCTTCGATTTACCTCACTGTCGAGAGGAGCTTGTGCACATATTGCTCGGATGCAATGGAGACATCACGTGCCGGGAAGTGTAATACGATGCAGTTATGCACCCAAATCGCTTGTTATAGGGAAGCGTACCCGCCGTGCGCGAGGCGATAAGCGTCGTCTGGATCGACCGTTGACTCCCCATCGCAAAAACAATCGACAGGCTGAGAGGCGCTCTAAAATGGACGCCAATGCACCTTTACCCACTCTCTCGCCACCTATTCTAACCTCACACTCACATACACCGTGCGCACACTAACATATCTCACCTCGACCTCTCCTTTACTGCGGCGTACACTCCGTGCTGTGGTCGTCAGCCTAAGTTACCCTTCAACCTCAACTTCCCCCCGTCCTACTACCCCGTCGCATCATCAACACGGAGCATTCCCGTAAGCAATCCAGCGCTAAGCTTTCGCGGCAGTTCCCCCTCCCCCCCCCCCCCCCCCCCGCGTGACAACAACAGCGCTTGAGCATCCGATAAATATGTTCCCCTCCCTCCCTCGCCGTAAAAAATCCTCTCCTCATCATTTTCCATCCCAGCCTGATACCTCCTCGCATCAGCTTCCCCGCCTTCTCATGGTCCAAACCCACCCTCCTTCCATCCCCCTCCGTGCAGTCTGCGTGAACAAGGTGCTCCCTCCTTCGACCAAGGTGTCGCCAGAGCAGGGACGGACAATATACGTCGCGCGGCGTGAGGGATCAAATTTTTTTCGTGGCAATTTCAACATACCTTCTGGTGTTTTAAAGTGCCTGCCCCATGAGTCAGGTTATAGAGGATTACGGTAAGCTCTTAAATACTAACTCGTTGCGACTAACCGTTGTATTGATACTACGATTAATTTTTTTTCACCGTTCTTCAATTTGTGCTGAAGTATGATTTACCGTACTTTTCTGTTAATTGCTAACATCTTATACTCTCTATTAGCTAATATTATATTCGCGATTAAAGCACAAATGGTAATATCCACACTATTTTATTTATCACTTAAACGACCATGGTATCGACACTTGGTGTCATTTTCAAATGACCCCAAGTGTCGAAAACATGGTCGGTTAAGTGATAAATAAAATAGTGTGGATATTACCATTTGTGCTTTAATCATGGATATAGCATTATTCCACAAAATTAAGCCTGAAACGATTTTATAGATTATATTCACGATTCAGTTTGATCATAGAATATTAATTGTTAAGAGAACAAATTTAAAATTCGGTTTTAAATTAATAAGTTATTCATTCTATCAATGAAAACTACGGAAATATGATTAGTGGTAAAATTATAGTTTTCAAAGTCAGTTTCAAGGGAAACTATATATTTCTCATTCAGTAGACTCTCCAAACAAATAATTAAAATAAATAATACAAAATTCTTAAATACTAACTCGTTGCGACTAGCCGCTGTATTGATACTTCCACGATGAATTTTTGTCTCCGTTCTTCAATTTGTGCTGAAGTATTATTTACCGTACTTTTCTGTTCATTGCTAACATCTTTTTCTCTCTATTACGTAGTCTTATATTTACGATTCAGTTTGATTGTAAAATATTTATTGTTTAGAGCACAAAGAATTTGGTTTTAGATTAATTAGTTATTCATTCTATCAATGAAAACTATGGCAACATGAATAGTGGTAAAACTCTAGTTTGCAGTCTGTTTCAAGGAGAACTATTTCTTTCTCATTCAAAAGATTCTCGAAACACAAGCCCTCTCAGTTCCAAGGAAGTTAGTTTGAAAGCTACGCATTTTGTTAAGTTTTCATAAGGATTCGAGTACTTTAATCCTCGCGAGATTTGACCGCGATATATTTATCATCTATTGGAGCGCTTAAATACGTACGGAGAAGTGGTGGGAAAAATTAATATAATTTGTCACAATAATATTATCAGCAGGGAAAAAATATTTCCCAGTCATTTTTCCAATAAACTTCAGTATCCATTGGCCACTTTTATTTTTACTCACATTAAGAAGTATGAAAGATACATTGTACTTCTTACATTATATCAAACATCCCAATATCCGGATGAATTCCATTAGCTTAAGAGGCATAGAGAAATCTGTGGCAATTTTATCAATGAATCGACGATGGCCGAGAAGGTGAATTGAATGTGCCTTTTGATGAACCTGCCGGAGAAAAACATATTCCTAGTGCACTGTGAGGATTCTTAGATGGTGACTGCGGCTAACTTTTAACATTGCATCGATTCTAAAATTTACACATCTCCTAGCAAAATCAAATTTAGGGTAGGAAATTGGTATCGGCTAACCCCACCATTCCACAGAAAATTTTATACTTTGTAAAGAGTGATCATCCGTAGTACATTCGCTTGGGTTCAGTGATTCTATTTGAATTTTTGTTAAGGTCAAAAAAATTGAATTGAATGAAAGGAACATCACTATTTCAAATAATAATTATGAATAGAGGATGAATTTAAATAAATAATATACAATTAGTGTTTTCTTATTGGAGAGTCAGTGCTATAAATTATATTTTTTTAGATATTTTATGTTGCCCAGTATTTTATCATGCAGTTAAAATTTGTTTTATTGGCGTTTTATTTTTTATTTCTGGATTCTTTGTTTTAAAAAATATTGACAAACGATTTTGCCGAAAATTATGCTGCATTCGAAAATTAAATCTTATTCCTGACCCAAAGCTTCATAAAGAGCGCAGAGACTTTGAATGCTTGTTGTGTATGAGAATAATGCAATTGTTAACAACTTATAGTATTAAAAACTATTTTGTATTCGTCAATTTTAACACAATGCCAATAATATTCATGATAACGAGGGCATAACACTCAACACCCCTGTTCGGTATATTCTTTTGCCAAGTTCTTCCCTGAGGTTGTTAACAACTTATAGAAATAAAATATTGTTTGATCGTTAAATTTCACACTATGCCAATAATATTTACCACAACGAGGGCATAGCAATCAACATTCGTGTTCGGTATATCCGTTTGCCAAGTTTTTCCCTGAGGTTATTAACAACTTATAGTATGAAAATATTGTTTCATCGTTTAATTTCACACAATGCCAATAATATTCACTACAACGAGGGCATAGCACTCAACATTCATGTTCGGTATATCCGTTTGCCAAGTTTTTCCCTGAGGTTATTAACAACTTATAGTATGAAAATATTGTTTCATCGTTTAATTTCACACAATGCCAATAATATTCACTACAACGAGGGCATAGCACTCAACATTCATGTTCGGTATATCCGTTTGCCAAGTTTTTCCCTGAGGTTATTAACAACTTATAGTATGAAAATATTGTTTCATCGTTTAATTTCACACAATGCCAATAATATTCACTACAATGAGGGCATAGCACTCAACATTCATGTTCGGTATATCCGTTTGCCAAGTTTTTCCCTGAGGTATTTCCTAAACGGATGGATTATATCTCTTCCCCGGCCACAAGAGTCGGTGCCTACTCACGGGAGAGAACTTTTGCTGGGAGGTTAGATACAAATCTGTCCATAGGGGAGGGTTTCTTGCGCATTTCAACCCTGGACCGATATCTCGGGGAACGTCATTACAAGCACGCCGCCGCCGCCCCCGTACTCTGGATGTTTCCAGGGACGGTGGTCGGGTGTCTTGTATCCAGAGAACGAGTCCCAACGCTCCGGCCCCATCCCTTATATACCGCAGTCGGCTTCGTCGCGGACAGAGCATTTTGTTGCCATGTCCGCCTAACACTGATGTTCATCTAGGTTTCTCGAATTTTCGGGAACAGGGCACGGAGTTCTCAGAAGCCGGATGTTATTCCGCTGTCCACCGTTTCATTTCGTTTTTGCTTTTCCCTTTTTCCGAGTCTGCGCGGCCATCCTTGGACTTTTCCTTTCGCTGCAGTAGGCGTGGGAGTTAAAATTTTTCCCTTTAGCCGTTCGACCTGACAGACACTCGGTGCGAAGTTTTCTGTTTCTTCGGGGACTATAATCTCAAGTGCACATCAGAAGAGGGAAGACAATATAAAAGCAGCATGGAGAGTCGCGCTTGCACCAACCCTAGAATTTGAAATTCTGTTGTCCACATAAAGAGGAGTTCGTTTTCTCAATAGAGCAAAAATGTTGGACCCAGATTAAGAGAGACGATAAAATCTCGGCGAATAATTTTCTGTATTCTCACCCGACAATTTTTACCACCTTAATTGTAAGTTTCACCTGAAAGTCTTGTCCTTAAAAATAAGCTCTCTTGATGCATACCTTGAAATTTTTATGGCATTCGAGTCTGCTAAAAAAATTGAATTTACAACGAACGAGTTCCTTCTAGTTATACCTGAATTTAGCTATACCTGAGCATCGTGAAATAAAAATTAAAACAACTTTATTTGGTTAAAATTTGTAGCTTATCCGTGAAATCACTACAACACTACGAAAGCAATACGGTCATACAGCTAGTCTAACCAAAAATATCAATATTCTATGGCCAATCGTCGTTTGAGACAAAAATCAGTGGATATATTTCGAGTAACAACAATATGCATCCGTAGTTTCAGATTTATCTTATATTTTTCTTCATAATATTGGCTTTAATTAATCACGTTTCATTCGTAAAATGTAGTAATGCAGATTTATCAAAGTCTTGAGTTCCATCAGCCTAAAACAAGTATGGAGTAGTCCTTAGAAATTTCAAATAGAACAAATATACCGATGTTATCTGTCTGCCGTTAATTGCTGTCAATCAGTCGAAGAATTTTCAGTCAAACTGCTTGCTCATGTGCTTTTTTACCCAGAAATTGATATTAATACATCTTACATAACGGGAACTAGTATTGAGATATTCTCTGGCTTCATTATCTCACTGTTGTTGCACAAAAATCGTTGAAGTGTAAGAGAAAATGATACTTGTAGCGTATATTTAGTCATATCATACCAACTCCAGCTTTTGCAGGGAACCAATAAAACTTGTTGAACTGTAATTGTGGTTTAATGCACCAATAATTTCCAGGAAGACCCTCGATAAGTTGCAAAGGAAAGAATGTGGCTGAAAACAAATTTGTTCGGAGAGAGATAAGGAGTGCTTGCTCCTAAGTGGCGCTACTGTGCTGGCCATGACTCTAACGATGGAGTAGGTGTCTACTACGAAGCTTGTGTCACCGAACCACTTTCTGCTTCCCTGCAGAGATAAAAACGATTGAAAATGTGCATCTGCTGAGTGGAGTCCCTTAGAGATAGCGGGTAGCAGGCTTATGCTTCGTTGCACAGGGTGCTTGTGCGTTTAGCATTTTTTTTAGTTCCCTTCATTCACTTTCTTGCAAAAGAGTACGGAGATTGAGCAGTGGACGCTTAGCCATAGTGCCCCTCGGAAATAGATTCATTCAGACATATTGTGTGGACAATATCGTTTATGTTGAGAGGGAAATAAATATAGGAGAATGTACAATATTGGGTTTAAAAGTAGCGAATGAAGATTTGGCATTTAACAAAAACAGTCATACGAACATTTAAATGTATAACACAGTTTCTATCTGTTAGTAAAATCTGCTATTCAGCTGGACGAAAGTGTAGGATGATCAGTTATGAAACTGAAGATAACTTCCTCAACGATATCCATTGATAAACTCTATTTTTTTATTTTGCAAATTGCATTCATTCTACCCGACAGTGTTTCATTTGTGCTATAAAGTCGTAATACTGTTTCGTACGTTGACAAAAATATCTTTTTGCTAATTAAATGTGTAGAATTATCAATTAAAATTATTCTTTCTGAAAAGATAAATTGCTTCAGTACGTTTTCTCGGAGAATTTATTCAGAAAGCTCTGAATGAAGCCTGATTTTGAACCCTTCCCTCCAGGAAAATGTTGGGTGTAGTTTTTGCAACTGTTTGTATGACATCCCATGTCGGCAGGCGTGTGGGATCCTTATTACTTCATTATGCTGAGAATAATTCAATAAATTCAGTGAATTTTCCGAAGGAAAGAGCGTCGTTGATTATGAAAAGACGAGTTTGATTGGATTCTGAAGTAATGAGTTAGCTTTAATGTTATATCGAGACAAATTGAATGAATTTTCATTCATTTTAAGTCACATGTTGTCCAATGGCAGCAATGAAATAATTATTTCTATATTTTAATGCTTGTTTTTCTTTCTCTGTGGAATCTTTTAATTTTAATCGATGGGAGCTTTGATGATGATGATAGTTGCATCTTCACCATTATAACTCGCCAAGAATCATAAGATTGGATTGATGCAATCTCTCTCTACTCTCTGCTCAATTATCCTACCAGTTAACCTTTTCACACGTGTTTCCTCTCTTTCACATCATTAATTACCTAGTCTATTTATTTCATTCGAAGTCTTCCTTTTCCACTCCTAAAAATGGAAATATAGTCCTTTCATATTTGCAGATACTCTTCTACTCCTCCCTGGAATGCCATGATGTCGAATTCAATCTTCTGCTAAGTATGCAGAGTAAATTCCTGCGCTGCAATACCTCCATCAGGTTTTTTGCCTCTGTCCTACCGGATAAAGATAATCTATAGTTACCTTCATTCATAAATTCCGGAGCATGTATTTAAAATTCGCAGTAGGTCTGGCATTATGTGCATCAGTCAGAGAATATTAACTCAAGGTAAAATAAATCGGCAAAAATTTATTCATAGCAGAAACAAAAACTGAGATTGTTAAAATTTGATAAAAGGAATCTATAGTAACTGTTTTCTCATCATTTGCTCACTTGACATGGCATATGGGACAAGCTAATAATATTTGGGATCCCTTTACGGCGCGATATGTTTCAATTACTGTAGACTAAGGAAAGAGGGAGCTGACATGGAAAGATAAAGCTTTAATATGGATTTAAAATAAAAGGATAATCGTTAATCATAGTGTTTAATTTCTTTTTTTAATTTTGATAAATTAGAGCAAAAAAACAAAACTCCTCCAATGTCAAATTTTGCACGGGTTGTATTTTAACTTGAAGATAACTTTCGGTGCTGTCCCACATTTACCCATATTTGCAGTTTAAAAATATACAATAATTACTCTACGAAATATTCACTTAATTTTAATATGAAAGTTGTTATAATTTTGCCGGCCTCGGTGGCGGTGGGGTAAAGTCCTCGCCTGCCAAACCGTAGGTCGTGGGTTCGAATCCCGCCTGGGTAGGTGATCCCTATCCAGGGCATGGATGTTTGTGTTGTACTTTGTTAATATTGGAAACCCTCGTTGTAAAAGGCCGTTATGTGCTGTTTACGGGGGATGTGATAAATAAATAAATAAATAAATAAAATAATGAAATTAAGCGATTGAGGCTACGTAGTACACAAAAAAAATGAACGTAGTAATAGCCGAGCACAAAATCTTGTCTATTTTTAACAGTCTGGGGGGGGGGGGGGCACGTGCCCTCGTCCCCCCACTATATCCGCCTATGAATGCATGGGTTAGCCAAGTTACGGTAAAGAGTAACAACGACATTGTACCATTTTCCAAATAAAAATAGGAATCAGTGTGCAGGAGATAAGTATTTTCAGTCTGGCAGATATCGGGGTATGGGACACCACCCTCCCGCACAACTCGCTGTATTTTCTGCTTCCATTCGCTCGCCCGCTCTGCATACGAGAGAGAGACAGAAAGGCATCGCAGAAAATGGTTCAATTGTTTCAGTCCGGGGGGCGGAAGGAGATAGCACGAGAGGATAAGAGTAGGCTTGGTCTGCGGGACGCACCCCTTTCTCCGCACGGAGTCCTTGCCGGGATGAACCGGCAGACGTCGGCGAAGGCTTCGGCGGCGCACCTTTCTATAGCCGCCCGACGCGGACGTCGTATGCCGCCGAAGAAAAGACTCTTGTCTCGCAGCCATGAGCATTACAAAATTGAGGATTCTACAGTCGGCTAATCGATTTGCAGCAAGAAACTGCTTCTGTGCAACTGCTGCATTTTTGTCACAGCCCTGAGGAAGTTAGTATTACACCTTGAATAAGCAGCGAGCATATGGGATCCGGTGCAGAAAGACATGGTCCGCGAAATGAATACAATACAAAGGAAAGGTGCACGATTCGTCAAAAACTGCTAAGGGCGAACAGACAGCGTTACACAGATATTATGCGACTTAGGCTGGGAGCCGCTAGTGACTTGGAGGCTGCGTACTAGGCTTAGATTGCATGAGCAATTGAGAATAGATATTGTTATGTGCATGCGCATAATTATGTTTCAGATTTGTGATTCAGAACCGTCTAGGACATGACAATATGTTCAAGAGCGACACGGAGAACATCATTTTAGAGCCCCGCAATATTTCCAGATCCACCAGAAGCGAAAAATTAAGAGAGATATTTTGCCTAATGGATAGATAACGGAATTCGTTTCCCCAACCATAAAGGAATTTAATAAATGCTAGTCGTAATTTTGTTGGAGCATTTCCTTTTATGTGTAAACGGCTGGTGTCCTAACATCCCCCGCCACACCCCTTATTGGTGGCTTACGGGGTAGTGTGTAGATATAAGTTATTTCCAAATTTCGGGTCGAATATGGATGACATCACTTGCGATAATTATTTGTAAATTCAAAAGTGATCGCCTAAGGCGCGCGAGTGCTGGCTCGCATTTCTCTTGAGGTTCAAGGTGAATATTAAGCGGAATGGAGCAATGAATTGCTCGTCAAGGAAACCTTTAGAAAAAAAGTTAGAATATAATCGTAGGGCCTGTTAACTGAAATTTGTGTTCATGATGATTTTGTCTATCGAATTCATAAGTTTTCCAGGCTTTTCTTTAGGGTTGTGTATGCTAAAATAATGAAAATAAATTGATCGCTCTGCGCTCTTTGCCATGATGCGGACATTTTGACAAAAAATTATTGGGCGCGCGCGCGTACGTTCGAAAACCTTTCCGATGAACCATTTTTTCGTCATGATCAGTCAATCCACAGTTGATTTTAATTTCGCCTCATTTTTGAATGTTGCTAGTATAGCGAGTTTGTCTATGCAAGAAACTTAAAATTAGCCAAATAGATAAATACAAAATCAGTATTCAACATTTAGAAACTGATTACTTTTCACAGAAAATTCATTTATTTTATTTTAATGTAATTTTTTCCCTTTTGAAACTTTTATTTATCTTTTTTTGTAAGAGTAATATTTCTTCTTTTTCGATTTTCTTCTTTCGTGTTTTTTCATGCTTTATTGACGTCATTACACAATTTGTCTTCAGCATATGCAAAAATCAGTTTTCTCTGTAATTTCCTTCATTATATTTTCATGCAATTTTTTATATTTTTAAACTTTTATTTAGCGTTTCTGTAAGTATTATATTTTACTTTCTTCTTTTTCTCCATACTAGATTGACATCATTTAACAATTGAGGTAAGGGAATTGTCAGCAGAAATAAGTTTGTTCGCAAGGCACTTTGGTATTCTCCATGCAAGTAGTCCTCTTCGGTCGCGGCGATGCGCCATTTTACGTGCGAGATCATGTCCGCGGTCGCGCCAATGGTATTCGAATACGTGGAAACGAGCGGAGGTCGCTTTCCTGCGGTCTGGCGGGTTACGGGCGGCCGGTGGGGATGGGGGAGTAAGGGGCGCATGTGAGCGGAATATGTGGTTGCGTGGGAAGGAGTCGGTTGTGTCTCTCAAGGGGGTTCGAACGTAATCTCCGATGTTGGGTGAAGCTGCAAAAGGGGGAGGAGGCGGTAAAAATCCCCCCTTTTCCAGGGAGGAAGGGTTAAGAATGGAAAAGTTGAGACGAAAAGGGAGTTGGGGGTTTGATCGGGGAGTCGGGGGTGTGGGAGGTGGATGGTAAATCACTCCGGCCGGTGGCTATCGCTGGTCACGCGCTAAAACTCTACTCCGTATATTACGAACGATATTCGAAAGAAAATCCTCCCCCTCCCCCCCCTATCAACCCTCAACAGGCCATTCCCCCTCCCTCCCTCATCCCTCTCATATCTTGTCCCACTCCCTCACATCTTTCTCCCGTTTTCTTCAAGCCATTCTCCTGGTTTTCTTGAAATATTCCCTTCCTCTCCCCCCCCACCCCAACCAAGAAGATCGTCCTCCTCCTGTTCTCATTTCCATTCAACCCGCCGAGAATGGCTTCCATATCTCCTCCTCAGTGATTTAGGTATTTCATATTTTCCATCTCGGGTTGCCTTGCATGTTTCTTACCCCTGCCTCCTTCGGACCGTCTCCGCTAGGTGTAATGCGTTGCCTTACGTTTCTAGGCATGCTAACGGGTCGTCGTGGCATGGGTTTTGCTGCACCTCGCGGAGTACTTTGCGAAAGAAAAGTATATCATTCGGAGAAACATATGCGGTGCATGGTGCCTCTTGTGAGCTGGGTATGAGGCAAGGGGATTTGTTACACTGCTCCGTTACTGTTCGTATTCCAGTCGCTTGGTCCTCTATTTATTCGAAAGGTCGCTGAGGAACTCACGATTTTATGCCTTCAGTAGTTAGGGATTCTCTGGAGGACGTATCACTCCTTCTCGGTCAGTCTGTTTCCATGTCGCTTGATTTCTGGATACTTACGCAATCAACATGAAAATTTCGGAAAAGCAAGACGAGACTGCATTAAATATTTTTATTTATTTGCAAATTTCCTCCTATAATTTGTTTTAAATATCCTTGTATCATACTCAGTATTTTCAAAGTTTTATTTAAAAAAGACACGACGCACAATGGGCTAGAATCGAAAAAAGCTGGCCAAATTCCAAAGCGATTTTTTTGAGCAAGGAAGTTGAAACATCGCAAGCATATTCTCAAATAAATTGTGCATAACTTGTCAAATTTTCTTTCCTGTGCCTACAAGTTAACAATATATTTGAGGTCAAAGTTGAACAAATTTAGCGAAAAAAGACCACCCTCGTTTTTTTCTGAAAATTGCCAAATTTATCCTCGTGCAGTGGTTTTATTGATAGTTTTATTGACAAAACAGTTATGGAATCTTAATTAAGACTTCTTTTTCTTCCATGTGGAGGGTTTTCAAAGATATCATTTCATGATTAAACATATATGTATAACAAAATGGCGGAGCTTGTTTTCACCATATTTTTTACATAAACATATAATGCAATCGCTGGGCACTGCAAGAGGCACACTGAAAGGCTTCTTTCTTTGAGTGCATTACATGTACTAATACGGAGAATAGACTTACATCTTGCAATTAACGTAGGGAAACGGACTCTTTCATTAACAAACAAACTCTCTTTCTAGTGAAGAGCTGTACATCATCCATGGCCTCCTCTTCACGGCACCCCATACCTATTTGAAAGCCTGCCGACAAGGTACACGCGAGTGGCTTTTTGCTGATAATATTATATTTTCGCAGGCATATTCTCTTTTTTCTTTTGAAATGCACTTTCACATTTAGCTGTGCTTCAAGTGCGATGTCGATCCGTTCTATTTGTTGTGCCCCTGCTGATTTTTTTGAAAACCGAATACTTCGATTTTTTCTGTGTTGGTTAGTTACATGTATGCACATGTAAAAGTATCTCTTTTTGTGGAAGTTACGTTGATATTCCATTTTAACTGCATTGCAATTAACGTTTCTTTAGTATTTTTTCGCTAAGGGTCTTTTTGTTTCTGTCGATTGAAAAATTGAATTTACCTCACGTAATTTCGGATTGTGCGAGTAAGTTAACTGTTTTTGTCATTTACATTTCCTGATTCGAACACCACCTTTTGAATTTTATTTTGTATATTTTTATCTTTAATTTCATCTAATTTTAGGCTCCGTTTTAAGTTTATTAAAAACTTAGGTTAAAATATCTCCATATGAAATTTCACGTTTGCTGCTGCATAATGTCCTATTTAAATATAGGGAGCAAACATCTACTGCACAAAACATTTATGTGACGATATATATTGCTTCAAAGTTGCGTTTTGAACCTGTAAGCATAGCTGTGAAGCACTTAGTGAATTCTTGAATGGATTTTTTGGAAATACGCGAGGAAGTGGAATGAATGTTCAAGAGTGAACAATAGATTCCTCAGGCGTGATGGAAAATGGCTCAAGATAGTAATTGAATTTCTGAAAAACTTTCTTGAGTGCCTGCAGATTATAGCATTCTTATCCAGCAAGTTTATTAAGTTCATACTCTTTATTTAAGCAATCTATAACTATTCCCTGTGCTGCATTTTGTGCATATTGCTTTAGTTCAGCTATTTCAGGTGGACGTCCAGTCGTATGTTTTCAGGGTTGTATCGGGAGGGAGAAAAGGAGGAAAACCAAATGCCTTAGACCCTCCCATTCCGCTGATCTTCTCTCATTTGCAGTAGAATGAATTTAGGGGAAGAAGGCAATGAGGTTGCCTCTAAGGCACTAATAGAAGGTACAACGACCCACCTCAAAGGCAAGAAGGACCCTTGCCAATTGCAGAAAATGCAACCCTGATTCTTATATATAAAATTTGGGGTTGCAAGTTGGTGCAGGTAGATTCACAATGCAGACGCTTCATGGAACGACGCGACGTGACATAAGTCACTCAGTGGAGGTATCTACTTTTTCCTTACGTTTATGTAACTAATTGGCTGAAAACTGGCTCCGCCATTCTGTTATACATCATTGGTTAATTAAAAATTGAAATCTTTGAAAACCCTCCAAATGGAAGAAAAAGAAGTGTTCATTAAGATGCTATAACATTGTTGTAAATTTGATATCTCTGCAATATCTATTCATGAAACCACTGCACGAGGGTTAGGTTAGCTATTTTCAGAAAAAATAGAGGGTGGTCGTTTTTCAAATTTTTTAAATTTGCACAACTTTGGCCTCAAACGTATTTTTAATGTGTAGGAACAGGAAAGTAATAATTTGGCAGGTTATGCTCAATTTATTTGAAAACATCCGTGCAATGTTTCAACTCCGTAGCTCAAAAAATTGTTTCTGAGGTTTTCTCCAGTTATTTTTTTGATTCTATCCCACTGTGCAACGTAATGAGTTTAAAATATAGGTGGCAGGGGTGGTATGCAAAATTGGTGGAATTAAGATTCGAAGGGATCCAGGATTGGTGGACTCAAAGTTTGGTTGAATGACGGCGTGCAAAATAGGTGAGTACCTGATTCCGTATCGGTGTTATTGGTGGCAAGAGTAGAGTGAGATTTTTGAGCTCTAAGCAAAAGTAATACCAAAATGGCGGTAATGGCGGCAAAGCTGAGATATGCGGCCGACGATTTAGGAGCTATGGTGAGGGCTTCAGAGAGGATAGCACATTTGAAAAAGGAGATTTTGGGAAATCTCGAGTTTGATGAGATCTTTGTTTAGAATACCCCTTACCCCATATTACCCTATTTACCCCTTAGATATTTATATGCTTATAGAGTCCTACGCATATTTTATATCAAAGGTGGAAATGTCACTGGCTATGTAAATATTTCATACCATGGATTGAATGGAGTACCTATTCCAAAACCGAGTAACGAAGCTTTTAGGTCTTATATATATTGTGCTACTAAGATGTTTAACCTTCTACCATTTCATATCACATCTATAAAGTCCTTCACGTTGTTTTTACGTGAATGGAGAATATGGTTGTTCTCCTTAGACAATATTGAAGAGTACTTGTAAATATTATCTTTGTACATTATTTAAACATTGTATGTTTTTAGTCTCATTTCTGTACAGTGTATGGAATATTTCTATGTATAATTATAATTAATGTATTTGGTTTCATTTTTTTAATGTTTCAATCCTTCACAATATTCTCAAAGGAATACAAGTTAAAGAAAGCGTACTTTGACTTTGTAGTTATGCTTTAAAGTTATGGCATATTTTTTTTGTTTTAGGCCGCACCAGCCAGCTGTAAGTTTGTTAATTTAAGAGGTGGCAACCCCAACACTGGTCCTTACCACGGTCCTTGCTTGTAAAAGCTAAGGTGTTAAAATTCAATGTACCATAATGTGGATTAAAATATATTATTATAATATTTTAGACGGTTATTGAGAGAGAGAAGATTAGCGACGGCAGGAGGGATTAGAAGAAAAGTGTCATCAAAGGAGAGAGGCGGAAGAGAGGAGGCTGCAAATAGAGTTAGAAACGAAAAAATTAAAAATCCCTGAAAGGAATTGTGGAAGAATATTGCGTGAAATTGAGATTGATAATGCAATGTCTCAGTTCGAACCACAGGAAACAGGCGCTCAGCTTTTTTTTGCTTACTTGAGGGTGAAATAGGAATGGTAGGGGTTGATCCTGAGCTATGGGTAACTCATTTGATAAGATTCTTGCCCTAAGAAATGGTTGAATGGTTAGCTAGGATACCATGTGACTTATGATATGGCTATAGACATTTTAAGAAATTAATATTGACAAATTTAAGCTAGGCACGGAGAAATTATGACAGATATTTATTGAACGATTAAAAGGCAGTGAATGTAACCTAAAAGGAGTTTGCTTGCCGTCTGAAAACTTAATGTGCCGGATGGTTAGAAGGATGCGAGGTTGAAGGTTTTGAAGAATTAAAGAATCTACTCATCTGTGAACATATAAAAAGGAGAGTTTCTCTCGAAACCAGGTATAATTCGATTGACAGATGAGCCAGACTGAGGTCTAGAAGAAGTTACCACGTTGGTGGAAGAATCCCTCGCTGTACGTGAAGAGATAAGGCAAAGGGACAGTGGAGAAAGGCAAAACAAGGCAGGGTAGGCTGTCCCAAAAAAACACTTTTTTGGAAATTCCAAAATCGTCACTCGGATTTCGATGACCCTCGGGTATACAAGGATAGGCAAAAAAAGATTTTCGAAAAAGTTTAAATAATTAGGTAGCGAGGGGCGCCTAAATACCAACACCCTTAATTTATCATACGATTTCCCAAAAAATGTCAAATTAAGGGTAATCAGGGTAAGTTGTGGCCCTTTGGGCTAAACTTTCGTCGGTTTTTGCGTATCTTTCACCGTTTAGGCTTTGCGGCCCGCGCAGCCTGGCGCCAAGAGTGGCGCTAAGCGATGCGGCTCGCGCGACGCGGCGCAACTGACGGCTGAGGCGGTCCCCCTCCCCTCCCACACCCCTCCTCCTCACCTGCCGTCGCCCGCCATGTTCGCATGCTTCAGTGACTCTGTCTCTCTCTCAAATTCAGATTTTGAACTCCTTTCGTAGACCAAATCATGTCGGCACGTATGGTAATAATCAATCTTATCCTTATTTTGGAAAATCGTTATAAATTTGTTAGCCTACTGAGAAAATTATTCAACAAAACCAGGATTCAGTTGAACAAGCTATTTCCTCGTACCCCCATTTAGCATTTACCGAAGTTGGGAAGCAGTCTGCAGTAAATATTGCTTTTGTTCTTCGTCGTTTGAGATACTGATATTGAATTCTGTTATTAGGACCACCACGGCTGAGACCGTCTCCCTCCGCACCCTATCCTCCTCTTTTATCCAATCCTACTCATGTCCAGAAGCTCTTTCTCCGTTATTTGTCCTGCCATTTTTCGAGACTGAGATACAAACTGCAACAGATTATGCTTTTGGTCCTCACGGCGCATTTCCTCACCTTTTGCGAATTCAATGTAACAACACGGACCTCTGGTAGATATGAATCATGGAATTTACTGAGGCGCTAGGGTTAGCAGCAACTATTAAGGGTTCTCTCATTGACCCTCCGTAGTTTATAACCTTCCTACCCTGCCAGACAGGGTTTTGAAAGTTCTGATGTCCAAGCCATAAAATCATTTTTCTGCGAAAGGACAGAAGCTAATACCACTGCTGTAATTGGCATGGTATTACATTCTTACGCCCCGTTCTCTTTCGGACCTTCATTGTGAATTGCGAAGTCAGTTCATTGTGGGGCAGCTTCGTGTCTACTGAATCGTGCTGTTATTCAGTGGGCTTTACTCTTGCTCTGCAATACGTTCTAAACGCTTGCATTTCCAATTTGCGTCTAAGTGTGTAAAAGCGTATGCATACTAGAAACATAGTGGTTTGTGTTTGAGCTGTAGACATGGAGCCAAGAAGGTGATCAGAAGAGCCCGCGATATCTTCGCCCTCGGGATAAAAGAGAAATCTGAATTTCGTACACCAAGCTCATACCAAAATTGCGTGATCTACTATCAGTTTTATTATTCCAAATGAGAAAGTTGAAGCACACCATAAGCGTCAGTGCTACTTAACGGGTACATACTGCTCTCGTGATTTACGGTAGAGCTCGGATACCAGCCATAGAAAGGTGGAATGTGATCCAAGGTCGTAAGAAGCAGATCGAACTTTGGAACAAACGAAAAAAGCTAAGCCAGGAACTATTCTCATTAATCGTTTGACAATCAAGCCGTTTCACATCAAAATAAAAATGATGAAACGAATGCATGAACATGAAAATGATTTCGTTCAATCTCTGAAAAAATTGCCCGTGACTAGAAACGTGCACAGGTAAGATTTATCATTTTTTGTTTCATCAAGTTCAATGAATGTTTTATTCGTGAGCTATCGCATGAATTTCTCAACAAATATCCTAAGAATTGGGAAACAACAGAAAGCTACCAAACAGTTCGACATCACATCAAACAGTTCAAGGTGGTGAACGATGTGGCCGAGAGGGGGTGGCCCCAATCATAGAATTAAATAGCAGTATCTCTAACGACGAAGAACAAAAGCAATATTTACTGCAGACTGCTTCCCAACTTCGGTAAATGCTAAATGGGGGTACGAGGAAAGAGCTTGTTCAACTGAATCCTGGTTTTGTTGAATAATTTTCTCAGTAGGCTAACAAATTTATAACGATTTTCCAAAATAAGGATAAGATTGATTATTACCATACGTGCCGACATGATTTGGTCTACGAAAGGAGTTCAAAATCTGAATTTGAGAGAGAGACAGAGTCACTGAAGCATGCGAACATGGCGGGCGACGGCAGGTGAGGAGGAGGGGTGTGGGAGGGGAGGGGGACCGCCTCAGCCGTCAGTTGCGCCGCGTCGCGCGAGCCGCATCGCTTAGCGCCACTCTTGGCGCCAGGCTGCGCGGGCCGCAAAGCCTAAACGGTGAAAGATACGCAAAAACCGACGAAAGTTTAGCCCAAAGGGCCACAACTTACCCTGATTACCCTTAATTTGACATTTTTTGGGAAATCGTATGATAAATTAAGGGTGTTGGTATTTAGGCGCCCCTCGCTACCTAATTATTTAAACTTTTTCGAAAATCTTTTTTTGCCTATCCTTGTATACCCGAGGGTCATCGAAATCCGAGTGACGATTTTGGAATTTCCAAAAAAGTGTTTTTTTGGGACAGCCTAAAGGCAGGGCCCATGAGGACGATATTTTTTAAATTAGGTATTTATTTCCCATAAGAGATCAAATGTGATAACGGATCATAATTTGTGAATGCGTTAACAAATGAATTGTTGCAGAGACTTGGGGTAGATAAATCTCATAGCTCTGTGTAACACCAACAGTCGAACCGAGTGGAAACGTTACATCGTACCATGAACAAGATAATGGGAATATTGCGTATTAGCTGTATTGAAAAGAGACTAGGGGAAAAGGCGATCCCAGCAATACTTCGCCATTAGCGAAGTTTATCGGTGAGCAAGGTTTTCTCCAGCTGAGGTGCAAGTACAAGGAATGAATGTAGGGATCTCTTTGACTTTATTACATGGAAGGTAAAAAATGGGAAATGCAGAAGAGACTCAAACCTCAATGGTGGAAATATGTTTTAAGAATGATAAATCGTATTAAAAAAATCATGATGATGGCTTTGGATCACCAAAGTGGAAGCGAAAAGGAATTGGCTTCCCACCCCGTGGGCTCGGGTTCAAATCCCGGCGGTGGTAGAGAATTTTTCAGACGGCCCGATTCCTGCTTGAATGTTTTATGGAGGACTTTTTAAGCGCAACACTCCGTTCGTCGGATGGGACGTTAAGCCGTGGTCTCCTTGGCGGCCTTCGTTAAGAGCAGGCTAATGCCTACGCCGGGTTTCTCTCCACTCTTCCTGCCTTACCCTTCCTTCATGGCGCATTTGACATCAGCTGTCGACCTCAGCTCCTAATACCATACCACCAGCGAAGACGAAATGGTATGACAAGATGTGTAGGTACAGTGAAGTTTTCAACCAGGAGACCAAGTTTTGTTAAAGGCACCGCTTCAGGCCAATAAATTAGCAGCTTTTTCTGTAACGTCGTCCCAGAGGATATTTTTTTTTATTTATCACATCTGTCTGGTTGTTTTGTTCTACTATTTTTAGGTCATTCTATTTGATGGGTTTAATGAAATTTTCTATTTAAATAATTATTGAATCTTTGTTTTTTCTATGAGGCGTTGTTCTGTTATTTATTTATTGAACCATTCAAAAACAGCCAAAACGGCCTTTTAATTGAATAGTCAACTTAAAATCTGCAGCTTTAACAAATATAGACTATAATTAAGCTATAAAAAGGATATTTAAGAAAAAAAAGATTCAGAAGATGGCTTTTCGAAGCTGCCTCTTGAATGATATGATGGGCATTGAAAGATCCAGGGAAGGGTGAGTAGTCGAAATGGTATTGAAAGAGGTAGGGAGTCTGTAAAAAGTGATCTCTGAGAGAGAGAGAAAGACGGAATTTCGGTTGGTAGGTGATTATTACGAAAGGCGCGGGTGGGAATGTGGAGTGAAAAGAAAGACAGCATGTCTTAGGATCGGAACTTGCCATTCAAGGCATTGTAAATGAAGGAAAGATCATGAAAATTCCTACGAGAGAATAGTGGGACCAATGATAGGGCAGACATTACTTCAGAGCGAGAAGAATTACGGAGGTGAGGAACACGGTGTCGGAAATAAAGAAATTAACAGGGCGTTCAAGAATTTTAAGGTTGGAGGGATAGGCAGTGGAGTAAATAACGGAGCAGTACTCGAAGATGGGGAGAACGCAACCGGTGAAAAAAGCATTGAAAGAGAAAATGGGGATTGTTGTGAGGGAGACTCAAGAATGCGTCGAGGTCTAATAAAAATGAGGCTGAAGATTTTGATCAGTAAAAATTTATATAAAAGTGTCACTATCCCACAAATCTTATACATTATCATGAAACGACTTTAAACGGAAGAAAAAAATCTCATATGGAAATATTCTCTCATCTCTATTAACTCATCGGCACAGGGGCGGATCCAGGATTTCTTTCTGGGAGGGGCACAAGCAAGGCCGTATCCAGGATTTTGTTCAGGGGGGGGGGGGGGCACAAGGATACCTTGTTATACAAAACGAACGAAATGACAATGGGACCGTATTAAAAATCTAGCATATTTTTAAGGGTCTGGAGGGGGGCACGTGCCCCCGTGCCCCCCCCCCCCCCCTGGATCCGCCTATGCATCGGCAAAAGCTAATGAAAAATGCTTATTCTAATTATAAGCATTATTTTTTCAAAGCACCGTTCAAAATTCGCGCTACGAAGGCGAAAGTAAAATTTACCGATTTTTTAGAAACCTCAGAAGACAGACCTTGTTGAAAATTTAATTTTATGACGAATAAAATGTACCTGACGGATAGCTATAGCGGACGGAGTGCTGTTTACGTAAAAATCCGAGTCTATCCAATTAGAGTAAACTATCAACTGAGCATAAAATGAAGGAAAAATTAGAAACCTCTATTTGATTACATTTGGTGTACTAAAACTGCTATTGGCCCCAAATGTAGTCGGTGGAAAAAATAAAAAAAGCAAATTACTCAAAAAAACATTTTCGGTATTTAAATTTCAATTCTTTTTTTCGGCCTAACATCCAGCAAAATGCAAAGCAAGTCACTTTTAATGCGTTTAATCCCCCTCTTTTACTAACTTTCCACATCCTCCACCACTAGAACTCATGGATGATATATTGCTTCATTTACTTTTAACACGAACCAAGGTACCATGAGGGCCCAAGAGCGGGGACCGTAACGATCGTCATAAATCTGAGTTACACGATTTTAAACTAAGCGCTGGTTGTTGGAATAAAAGCGTTTGCACACCTATTTGTTGTCAGTGTGGTTTTAAGAATCCAGCTGAGCACTATGCGTTGAAAGTGTCAGGAAATATCGCCAGTATGACTGCGAGTAAGCTCATGACTCCTCAGGGACATTTATTTAATCACATAAGGAAACACTTTGCGTTATCCTCATATTTTACAGTGTATTTCGATTTTTTAGTACGTCTTGGCAGAAAATGCCCATGTATGGTGTTCATACCGCTACTTCTCGTGACATGAGCTAATTGAATTTCCTTATTAGTGGACAAAGGCGATTGATTATGTCTAAGCTCTTTAAAATTCAGGTAATCGCTCCACATTATTCGTTTGCCAAGATGACCGCATAAGGATCATTATATGACACCCAATACACCTACCTCTTTTTTTCTCAGAAATGAATTCTTTTTTATCACATTTGCTGCTTGCCTAAACGAGCATATAAACTGGGCTTATTGCACTTGAATATCATTTACCACATTGAGAACACATGCATAGTTTTATTTATTTAACTTGATGGTTTGTAATTAAATATTCTTATGTTCTCCGAGATTGACTGTTGTCGAATTATTTCGAGAGAGTCCATGTTGATAAGTCCTGAGAAATAGCAATAAAGTAATTTTAAGTATTTTTTTTATCTCAAAGACGAAATTTTATAATACCCGAGGCCTACAAGAATATGATCCCCCCTTAACTTTTACGTTTGTAAGGGTAAAAAATAAATAAATGTGATGCGACATTGAACATGTTTAGATAGCAATATTGATTGCGAGCTATTTTTAACCTGAGATTATCTTTTACTTATCATAGTCACTGTTTCATAATAAGCATAAGGAGTGTTTAGTCTTTCTAGAGTCAAATTTTAAATGCGATGAGCGTTCTTGTGGCTTAGTAATTATTATAAAAAAGAATTCCAAAGTATAAATTAAGGGATTCTAGTACCCACTTCTTTTGCCTTTAGATTTCAACACTCATAGTCAAGATCTTAGAGATTTGGGTTATGATGAAATCACAAGAAACTTGAAATTTTCTTAGCATAAAATACTCTATTGTTGTACGAGTACGGAATTTAACTCAGTGAAGTCGCCAACCATGTATTAAGGGACATGCTGAGTTCTTTAGTGTCTTTGGAGACTTCAATGACCAATATATAATTACTGTGCGTAAGAAGGCTTTTTTTAAAGGTATGCGAAGTATTTATGGCCCTATCCCAGCCAGAAAATGGTTCTGGGGTTTTCATAACTGTAATAAGTGCTTTACAAACATTTTTATAACACGGTAACTCAAACTTGGATGCAGTTGGGCAGCAAATTAGGGGAAAATGGACTGAGCAGTGAGGAAATTGGAACAGGAATTGCGTTAGCGTTCATCACTAGGAAAGAGCTGATGTGAGAATGTTTATGTAAGAGTAAGGCTGAGGAGAGAAAAGGCTAATGTAGTTATGTTAGGTAATCGGGGAAGGAGGGGGGGGGGGGAAGATATACGGATTTATATTTGCAAAGAGAGGGAGTATACTTCAATTTCAATTGGGAAGGGAGGGAAATCGGGTCGAGCCAAAGGGTCAACCGAAAAATGCTACTTGAAAAACTGCCATAAAAAGTTGCTTCGGTCTTAATTTAGTTAATCATAACATACTGCAAATTAAAAAATACAGGCAATTTTTTTACGTTAAAGCTTACCGGAGAAATTTATACACTTCAATTTTCTAGACACGGCCGGTTTCATTCATTTTGTATCATCGGCAGGTGGTATTATAAACTAAAACATACATTTTTCGCTGCCCTGACGGTAATATGAAATACATTGAAACTGGTCGTGTAAAGAAAAAAATGGCAGTAATTTTCAGTTTAAAATACGTATACCTACCATAGATTACGAAGAATACTAAGAAAAACTGGACTATATGATTAAAGTTAAGTGTGGAAGATAATATTTATCTACATTCCTCTATAGATACTTTTTTTGCTTGTTTACTTTTTTTTGCATTTTTATTTGATCCATCTTTGAACTAGAATTGAAAATGACTCAGAGGATGGGAGATGAGGAGGGGTATAATATACCAAACTCCCCTCACTACACCACTGGTTTTAGACACAAATATTTGCGTCTAAAGTACCTTTATGGAGTATCTTTTCCCTGTTGTAAGGTGCTTTCGGTACAATTTATTCCTCGAGCGCGTCGAAAAATTGAAATTTCTTCATCCCACCATTATGCTTGTTCATTTTCACCCCCGATGGCCACAACGCAACGCTCCCAGACAGCCTAGCGCGCACCTTCCGGTTTTTTATTACGACTACACAACTGCCTACACACACTCCTCCACTTTCAACCTTACCATCCCATCCACTCCCTCTCGCAGTACCTCCACACCTCTCCTTCGTCTGCACCCACCCCTCCCAACCCCCTCACACTCCCCCGTTGTTCTTTGAGAATCCATTGCGTGAGCGATTGTAACAGAGTAGAAGCCGTGTTTCCTTGAACCTGCGTACGCGAACCAACCCTTCCCCCTTCGTGGCCCAACCATCCATTCTTGCTCCGTATCCGCGGAGGCTACCTCCTCCCTGGCTGTAACATCCCTACCGATACTCGGAACCTTTCTTCGCCTATCTCAGCTAGCTTCTCTCCTCCCTTCCCCTTTCGCCGTTCCGAGAATTCTCCCTCGGCCTCTGACCCCCTCCCTGCCCGTCAAACCCCCTGGAAGCGACCTCTCCCACCCCCGACATCTATTTTCCCCTCTTCACTCGAGAATCTGACTAGCTTGCTCCTCCTTTAACGCACTCAATGCTGAAAATATGCATTGAAGCAATCCACTAGGGAAAGAAAAAGTTTGTGATTATTTATAAAGTATTCTATCGATTAAACAAGGTTTCCATCGAGTACTTCGGAATCATTCTGAGAGCTTCCCCTATCTTCAAGCACTTTCTTCTTCAATTCGCAGTGACGCCTACTCCCTTTCACTATAACTAAAAATAATTCTCTTCCTTCCTCTACTTCGTGTACCTAACATTCTACCCTCTAAAACAGTTTTCAACATTCCCTCCCCGCTAAGAACTCCCTCTATCCATACCATCTGTATCCTCCGTATCTTATCTAAAAGCTGCCTCCGTTCACCCACCATGTCCAGCACTTCATCGTTTTCCTCCTCTCTGTTCACTTCACCCTCCACATTCTTTTTCACACCACCATCTTGAACGCCTCCAATCTTCTCTCGTTCTCTTTCCTTAATGTACATGTTTCCGCAGCGTTAAGCGCTACACTTCTGATCAGACTCTTCACTTACCTTTTCTTTAAACTCTTACATAATGATCCTCTCATAAGCTCGTCCTTGTTCGTGATCGCCTACTTTGCGAACGCAAGTCTCTTCCTGATGTCCTTACTTCTGTATCTTTTTTCCCTAGTGTGCTGCCCAAATAGTTGAATTGATCTAAATGCTCAAGTTTTTCCCCACCCACTTTTACCTTGAGTCTAACATTTCTAAGTTGTGATGCTTTACAAATCTGCATCACCTTTTTGTTCTTGTGATTCATCCTCATTCCATACTGTTTGTAACACTCGTCTAACGCATTCACATGAGTCTGAAGCCCCCTTGCTGACTGGCTGATCAACGTCTGATCACCCGCGAACCTCACTGATTAAAACATCATTATTATGGGAGCGGTAAATAAATGAGATCAGAAAAAAATTGCAAAAAAAGGAAATAGGTGAGATCCGTATAAAAAATTTCCACAAGGAAATGACAGCTTTCCACTATTCCTGCAGAAGACATACTTAGACAGAAGAGGCAGAGATCCTTCTAATGACCCACATATGACTCAGTAAAATTCAAAATGTAAAAGTAATTATTACCTATTTATCTATTTTTTATTGCTTTCAATGTAAAAAATCACCGCATCTAGCAGTGAATACTGAGGGAGATGGTTGGCCATGAAGAATTCGGAAATGTTGTCCTGAATTCAACACACCAGCACTGAATGTGTTACCTGTAGAGTGTGGATGAAGTATAGAACCAGTGGCGTCATAAATTGATGGTTTGATGAAAATTAGCATTCGGAATGGTGTTGAAGCTATGCATTTTATGCATGCAATAAAAATTCTGTAATGATGCCTTGTATATGATCCATTTATATTAATTTAGCAAATTATAGCACATATTTTAAAATAGTATTTCTATCATTAGCTACCAAAATATTCCTTTCCGACAAGAGCTAAGGCTAAAGCGACCCCTCTCTCTTTCAATGTCTATTTTCCCCTATTCATCTCCTGTTCCGCCTCAGAATCTCACTTGATTCCTCCTGTTCTATTCTTTATTTATTCCGTCACAGAATAAAGACACACTTAGGAACCGGCTTTTTGATTAACTGGACAATCAGTGAAAATCCTGAAGTAGCCTCTCCTACCTTCAGCATCACTTACCCCGTTAATTCCTTGTTAAACGAAAAGTCCTCAAATAATAAACTATCCTCTTCATTTCCAGCTTCAGAATCATATATGTCTGCTATTTTACCACGTTTTTTATGGCCTTTTCTCCCTTGCATAATGATGAACCGTAAGATAAGTGGCGTAGCCTAAGAAAGATTTGTGTTTGAATTTCATTGAGTGCTGGATAATTCCCCATACTCTTGAGGATGTACCCGTATATTTTACAATAAGACCTGTAAACTGGGCCCATGAATTTTTGGGTGATCCCTACCACCTTCATCATTTATTTTCCAGCTTAATACTCCTCCTTTCTCACATCCCACTCTTGCATGCTATCTCCTTTTCCACCACCCTCTTCTTTCAGCTCATAGTCCTGAGTCATGGAACCAGGAGTGTGATAAATTAGATGGTGAATGCTAGCCATAGCCAAAATGGTTTTTTGGCGTTTTAAGTACTTAATGAAACTTTGTTACTAGTCTAACACATTTTTTGGTAACGGTGGATTCGTGTCCTCGCTTGCCTTCCCTTAGATTAAGGGGTTGAACCTCTTCTGAGTGAAATTTTCACCTCTTGGTAAATAGATATTTGTAACTGTGTAAAATGTTAATGACTGAAGACTCTTTGAATGAAAAAGTTTGCATGTGTAAATAAGTCGATGAATAAAGTTAATTCTTAAGATGAATATAGTAAAAAATTCTTACTTTTGTGCAAGCAATTATGATCCATGATATGGACTTGCACAATTATATTCGCTTAATCTTTTGAAAATTATCAGAAAACCCTCTTCATGACTCATTTCTTTCAGATTATTTCTCTTTTTCAACTTCCATGCTAATCTTCAAGCGAGGGATTGGGCAATGAGCATCATATGATCCACACACATAAAATGGTTTTGAACACATTTCAAAAATTGCATCTCTCAAGCGTTTTCATTAGCATTCTCCATTGTTATCGACGTGAAACACGTGAGAATCTTCTTCAGAAAAGTGTCCCTCATTCTTAGGACATATAACTACGGAAATTTGTAAAAGCGACTTTAATATTGGAGAGAATTCCGCTCTCTCTACAGGGAAAGTCTAGAACAAATTTCTCAAAAGTGATATCTCACATCCTCAAAATCAAAATTTCCGCAGAAACACTTCTTTTCTCCCTTTTTCTTATCGAAGTTTGCTCATGAGCGTCCCCTATTAATATAGTCTTGTTAAGATAGTTCGATAATTATTATAAAATTCAATAATTTATTTATAATTCATATCTTTTGCCTCCATTTTATCTTGGGTTCTTAGGATTAAAGTTTAAATTTTAAACTAAATTGTTTGGGGTTCAAGGTTTCTTTTACTCCACTTGAAGATCGCATGTGGGTGCCGGGCCACTGCAGAAACGCCTATGCCACGGACTCTTCGATCAAAAGCCAGGCACCTTCAACAGCCAAACTTATCGGCTACCTCACTCCCCCCGTGCCTCCTCAGGCCAGTGGCGGATGCAAAAAAAACTCAAGGGGCGCAAAGGATATCTTGAGTTACCATAAATTTTATCGTAATAAAAAATAATCAAGTCTCATGCAAAGCTTAAGTAAGTTTCAATTAAAGTGGTTACGGACGAATACAAGACAATAGCATCTTATGATACAAAAATTTTGCGATTGTGATTCTGCAATGTTTGGCTGCACGGGCGGCCCCACCGCCTGAGGCTCACAATCAGGTAAAATTAACTTCGGATAAGAGTTACAATGTTTATAGATTTTGTATTCTTAGACCCTCAACTGGGATAAATCACTACTTATTTACAATTGACGTCGTTAGGAGGTCATGTCGAGGATTGTACAATGGACTTCATTGATTTCAAAAAGCATTTTAAAGGATTCACATTTTAATATGGAAAACCATGTAAAATATCTTAAGGCAAAATTTTCGAAAATGAAAAGGAGACTTCGTTGCTTTCCACAGATTTATTTCGTCCGTACGACATGTTTCGAACCATAGAGGTAATTATCAAGTACATAATGACCTCTATGGTCGAAACATGTCGTACGGACGAAATAAATCTGTGGAAAGCAACGAAATCTTCTTTTCATTTTCGTATATTAATTTCCACAAAGTTGAGCCGAAAACCATTGAATGTATAGGCAAAATTTTATTTATTTTGTCAACATGCTTCATTATAAGTCTTCTAAAAACATTAAGAAGAAGACAGGACAACTTAGTTGGCCATACTACGAGGCATAATGGCCTGATGAAAACAGTCATTGAAGGACAAGTGAACGACGGACGGCTCCGAATGAGCTACATAGAAAAGGTTATAAAGGACAAGAGATAGAAATGGAGAGCTGCGTTAAACCAATCTTAAAATTGTTGACTAATAATGATGATTTTTTCATCATAGTGTAATAGAGGACAAGTAATCAAATTAAAACAGTAAATAATTTAATATTTACTAATCAGGGCGAGAAAAACGGGTCTTCTTGGATTCAGCCATGTGACTGTACCACTGCTAATGTAACTCTGACTTCTTCCGTCAAAATGTGCCCTTGGCGTAACTACACTTAATTATCAAAATTTACTGCATTTTCTTACAAATCGTATGCCGATCGCATAAAAATTTTCAAATTCGATGCAATAACTAAGAGGAGAGACAAGGTGCGAGAAGGTTCAATCCCCGCGGCTAAGACTGGAGTGAGCTCTACCATCATCAGACCATATGAACCGGGGGACGGGTTGCTGAGGTGGCTAGTGTGTCGTTTTCCCACCCCGAGGGCTTGGGTTCAAATCCCGGAGGTGGCAGAGAATTTTCAGAGGCTGCAAGATCCCTTCTTGGATGACGTGTGGAGGACATCTCAATCGTAACACTCCGTCCGTCGGATAGGACATCAAGCCGTGGTCACCTCGGCGCTTTTCGTTAGGAGCACGCTAATGTCGAAGCAGAGTTTCTCCATCCTTCCTCCGCTACCCTTCCCTTATGGCGCAAATGACCTCAGCTATTGGTCGCCCCCCTCAAATACCATACCATACAAATTTCACCTAGCGATATCTTACATTCTCAAAATCCACTTTCCGCAAAAACCCTTCTTTTCTCCCTTTTTCTCACCGAAATCTTGCTTGCTCCTAGTTTTACCATTTTCTTCATCATGTAAGGATTGACAGTCTAACTTGTGTTGTTATAAATTGCATGCTGAATGAATATTCTAAGCCAAGTGATATGAAAGGTTAAATTTCGAGTCCATGCACGTGTGTGATAAATATTCTATTCCGGTAAAATGAAAAAAAAAAAAATTTTGCCATTCACTTGATCCTCCAGATATAATTTAAACCTATTTTCCAACTCTTCCTTGATAAGACATTTGGTGTTAGCGTAGTTGGTGAGTATGAAGTTTTGTATATCTTCCTGTTTTTCTTCATAGCGCATTATATTGTATACTGTCCACCAAGAAATACTATTTAATACATATTTAGTTTTCAGGCTTCACATTACGGAACCACATATATACACAATGCGAAAAATATATATACCTTTATAATGACTATCTAGAAGTTTAAACCCAGGGTCGGTATATATAAAGTCTTAATGGAACATTGAAATGTGAGTTATTTCGCACTATACTACTGCCGCTTGTTACTCAAACACATTATTATCGCTTATTACCAGTCCAAATCCATACCAAATCAACCCTTGGATTGAATCACCGAGTTAGTGAAATAAAACAGTCCTGTGATTTGAGGAAAACTCGACCTCGAAGAAACAACTTGTGATTCGCCGTCGTTAAACTCGCCTCCAGTCTCCTGTCGCTGGTTCCCCTTTGTTCTTGTGGCCTTTCCGCAATCCACAGAGCACTCTGCTTCGGCATCCCTTTTCCATCTCGAAAACACTCTGCTCGCACGGGAGGACATAAATCCGGGCCCGCTCCGAACCAGTCACCCTCACCCGCCCGTGTTGCTCTTGATGGCCACGAGGAATTTGTCTTCGCTCGCGCCATCTCCATCTTCTTTTTGTTGCCCACTTTTACCCGCTCGAAATGGAGCCGATAAATTTCTCACCGCGGAACAATCCCTTAAATTGCGTCGAAGATGCGGTTTCGTCCATGAAACCCCTGCCCCCCCGCCCCTCCCTGCGCTTGTATGCGTGTGTGTGTGTACATATATATCGCCTTACGTGAGGTTTTATAGGGCGATAGAAAGATTTATTTGCTCCCCGCGTAAAGCGCTCGTAAAAAATATATGAATGAAAGTCACGAAGAGGTGTCGCTCACAATTAACCGTCGAGAAATACGAGGGAAAAGAAGAGCTCTCACACACTTGCTTAACGGCAGATTCACGGAATTCCTGGGAGAAATTTTACGTGAGGGATAACGCGGGGATAAGCAAGAATTTGCCGTGCATGTAATTTCGGAGTGGTTGATGAATTTTACATTAATTAATGTATTAAAATGAATGCTTATGCTTACTATAGACTGACATGTTTTTTCCTTTGAAACTAAATCCAATGATATTAAGCAATCATGTAGCTTGTTCTCCATTTACGCATAAATAATCAAAATCATATGAAAATCTAGCTGAGTGTGCAATGAGGTATACACTGACGTACATTAAGTTAAAAAGTTAAGAATGCTTCATTTGCAATCTTAAAATTTTAGCTTAGTTTCAAAAGGTTGAGAACAATAAATTATAAAATAATTTTATTCATTGAGAATTTTTTCGAGATGAAGCAATGATAGCAAAACATTGTGGTGTTCAGAACAGAAAAATCGCTTTATGTAAATTTGGCGGCATGATAAGGTAATTTTATGATTGGTATTAATGGGAATACTTCGGAAAATAATAAGTTAAAAACTCGCAGCAAATATTTTCAAATTGACATGAAAATTTAAGGCCATATTTAATAATTTAATAATAAAACGTTTGTAATCAACCAATCAATCAATAGAAACTTTAGGTATCATGGAGGCAACTATGCGTTCCATTAGCATTCCCTTAAATTGAACAGTGAGGCACTATTTTTGACCTTAAACTTCAATTATTGAAAAAGCGTTAATCAAATCAATGTCTGGATAATTACTGTAGCTGTCACGGTGCTTAAACTCCGACGAAGGAAATTATAGGGGCTCTGAATTTAATTTTACTTTCAGAAGCCAGACAAATCATACTTAGCTGCAATTTACAGCTGGCGCCTCTGCTTCCATTGAATTTTTGCTTGTTAGATATTCCAAAATGGTGCCTTTTATTGCCTATGGGCGAACAGTTAATTTCCTGTTGACGTGAAACCCTTGTTCTAAATTTATTGTTTGTCAATTGCGACCTCAAGAAGACCTCCCATTCACTGAAATGCATAATTCACCGAAGTAATTTGTTTGGATAATTAACATTTCCGTTTCTCTCCCTGATATGGATAGCTAACAGCTGGTAATCAATATCTCACGGCCATGATTTTAGAGCCATGTCATTCTTACACGCATCCACTCATCCTGATGGATATAGGAAACCAACGAAAGTAATAAAACTAGCGTCGGTTTTTACTGGTTCTGTAATCAAAGATGGAATGTTACTAATTTGATGCAAATGATGAGCTGTTAAACAATAATTAATACAGTTTTACAATGTCATCACTCATATTCTTTTACTTAAGAGAGAATAGGATAATATAGGTAATTTTTAGTTTGCTGCTTATACTCATTAGTTATATGAGAGTTAATATCAGTGTCATTCCGCATTAAAAAAATATCTTCAATCCCATGATAAAGAAGCTAATTTCCTCCATATAATAGAAAGAACAAAACTCACCTTAAGTTCCATCTTAGTTCACATCTTCAATCTCGCTTCTTGTTTACTTTTAAGTGAAATATTTAGGGCCTATGTAAAAGTTCTCTCATTCTATTTGAAAAATGTTTACAACCGCGATAAATATCTCAACTTTAATAAAGAGCGATTAATTTTGCTTGAAATTTATCTTGACATCTATGAGAGAGGGATTTTACTTCATCAACCTTTTAATGTCATATTTAATAGTTAAATCGAGGATCCATAGCCCCCAAAATATTTGTGAGATTCAAAAACCACTCCAAATGAATACTTTACCCAAAATAAACTCCCTACCCCTATGAAACCCTTCCAGAATATTTTCATGGCTAGGACCTCGGTTGATTGTGATTTAAACTGAGGGTATTCTTTCCTATTTTTTACCAAGTGTGCTAAATACGTTCACACGTAGAGTTTTATTGAATGGTTCTTATTTTTACGTAGCGTTTCTTTTTAAAGCTTATCTTCTGTCTCTTTGGATCATTTTCTAACCTTATATATTCTCAATATAGTCCATATCCTTTTTCTTCTGCTTGTCTCCCTTTACTTTCCTCTTCACTCTTCCTCTTACCAGCATGCTCTCCAACATTCCCCACCCCCGAGACCCTCCCCCGCCTCCGAACCTGACTCTCTTTCCCCTCGTAAATACTATTTCATTTCTCCTGTCTCATTTTCTAAATTATCTCATTGATTTATATGACGCTTTTTCCCATTCTTTATGCCCCTCAACCGCTTCGTTCGCCCGAACCAAAAGGCTCTTCAAGAAACTACCACGTTTAGTAATTCCATTTTCTGAATCGAAATGCAATTTCTAGATGACCCACCTCATCTCCTATGGGAATTAATTACACCATCCTGACCATCCTCTGCGGATTGCGTGAAATACGAGGTGGGCAGGTGCTGTGTGAGACGAAGGAGTGTATAGAAACCGCGTGCTAGCCTTCATAGAGCTTTAAAGAGGTTTTAATGGACATACGTGCATAGCATGACGCCCCTATTACTCGAAAACACATTTTCGCAGCTTTTACAACCGTAAGAGGCCGACATGACATCACCAAAAGGGTTCCTTAAAGGAGCTTTTAGCTATTAAACCCTGAGTGTACCTTATGTCTATACGTTTAGAGAAAATGTTGTTTTCTGTAAAGGCATAAAACTATAAAGGCTTTGCTACGCGTTCCTATTGAATTTAGCCTTTCCGTTTCACATTTTTTCCATGTATTCCTTTAAAAACCAATTACATGCTTCACTTTTTGTGAGAAAGTTTTGTGAGTGAGGTTATAATGTTTGCTTGACATATTAATGGGATCACAATTACGCAGTTTAAATCTAAACCTCTATTCACATAATATTTCATTATCTGGGTATTTAGAAAACATAAGACAGATTAGGCAGATGTATACATAATTCGACTGAAAATCGCTGCAACCAGCACATTTTTGACTGCAAATGTAATAAAAATATTTGAAGGAATGAGATCATATTGATTTCGAATTAAAATAAGCTATTTCTGAAACGTATTCGAAAAAAATAGAGGTGCAATCAACACTTATGCATGTTTAGTTTAAGGGTACTTACGTTTCAATTATGAGCGAGATAAAAAATTGTGAATACTGAATGCTGGAATCTAGCATTCATTTTTTTAATCGCGTATATTTTCAAGAAGAATACATCGTGGAGCTTTTATGTATGAAATTTCACAAATCTAGTCTTAGAGCCATTATTGAATTTGGGTAAGGATCAGTTGCTCAGTTCCTGAAATTGGTCCCTAAACCATGTATGAGGTCTATATTATGCGGTAAATCTAGGTATTAAATTAAAGAGACAAAAATCGATATGTGGATTTAAATATTTCCTAATATTTTTAAATTAATTCAAAAATATTAATGTTGACATTAATATAAAGTCTCAGGCTGTCAGTTAGATTGCATGTTGTAAGTACGGAGTTTGGATGTTTTGCCAAGACAACCTATTGGTATAAACTTTCTAGCATCACAGTTTTGAAGTTCTTGGTATAAAAATCAGACTACTGAAATCCATTGAATTGTAGAAAATAAAATATCCTTAAATAAAAAATTAAATAAATTCATCCTTAAAATTTTGTGTGTTAAATTAATGATTTGAGTACACTCACTGTGTCATAGTTGAGGCTACTTAAACGTTTCTCGCAATATTGTTTTTTTTTCGAGTGAACGCGGATAGGATTGAATTGTATCCTATTCTATAGGTTAATATTTAAGTATGAATTGGTTTTTCTACCGTTATTTTCTCTTAGATGCCCTCATCAATGGGGAAAATCATGGAGAGACATCAAATGAAACACTGTTTTTCCACATAATTATCTATTTATCTCCATGCAGGATAAATGTCACCGAGAAATGCCAGAAACAGTTCCATTTATTGGGAAAATGTTTGTGGACCCCCTACTTCGACGTAACGTGACTCAAAAATAGTTTTATCGTCATGATGTTTCAGGTAAAATATTTTGACGTTTCAATGAGAACTTCTAGGCACTTTCTGAAGGAAACAGGATAGGTTTTTATCAAATGGTTGGCTTTACCCTGATATAATTTTTAAGAAAAATTTAAATATTGCCGCTGTTTTTTTCATATTTTCCCTATTTTTCCTTGTTTTACTACTTGATGAATACAGCAAGTGAGGAGCCAGAAAAATATAGGTTTACTGACGTGCGTTCATTATGCTAAAATTCACATTGAAATCATCTGCTAGCGAATGCCTCAGTTTAATGTGCATATATTGGCATACTAAATACTCACTTTAATTCAGTATTTTTCAACAGCGCTTATTAATTTTGAGCATTAATTGCTAATTTCTATGAATAGAGATGAGATTACCCAATTAAGCAAGATTTTAGGTAGGAAATAACTAAAATATATGAATGAAGATTGATTATTAATTTCTTCTCGAATTTATAAACGTATATTTCAAACATTGTGCGAAAAAATATCATTCCACACTGGTCAAAACTGTCACATAAATGCCCGTGTGTAAGGGTCTACTTACAAAATCGCTACTTCTAAACAATTTTGAAGTAGACCTTTAGATAAATTGTTTCCTCCAAGTTATGCTCCCAAGTACTGTGAACATAGTGGATCTACATATCCCAGTCATATAATACAAAATAAAGCTTCATACGCGTATGCATATTTAAATTCTGATCAGCCTCTATCAATTGAATCTACGGAGAAAAATTGTAAAACCCAATAAATTCACTACATACTTGTTTATTTATTGACATGATATCATATTTAAGTCCAACGTAGAACATGTAACTACTTTTTGTGTTATATTTCAAATAGATACCACGAATGATAAAGGTAGGAATAACGGTGGCCCTCTTTATATCTTTATCATGATCATGATCTATAGAAATGTCAATATTTGATGGTATCTATTTTCCAACATGTGATCAACAATTTTCAAGGGCTGTGACACGGACGGTATGCTCTCGCCTCATCCGCCCGCGATCACCCGCGCTCCTTCCCGCGACTCCAGACGCCGAACAAGCCTTTAGCGTCTCTTTTATTGCCATAATTTTTTGGGTAAGATATCCAGTGGGTACAAGGTTCAGGGGGTAATATATATATTAGGTAGACGTTTGTTGAGACTTTCAACCATGAGAAAACGCAAGTCATGTGGATGGACCGTTCATTGATGACAATTAGGTCACAGAAATCCTCTTCGACGTTTATTAGGGTTACCAGCTTTCTCATGTGCTTGTAACAGAGAGATTTATTGCTCTTGCCTACAGTTTGCTCGCGTTTTGCGAAAATATGAATTACGTTGAGGCGTGGTCCCACTGGTGCCTTTTTTTTTAAGAGCAGGCTAATACCGACGCGACGCCGGGTTTTTCTCCACCCTTCCATTCCTACCCATCCCTTGAGGAGCAAATGACAAAATATTACTGTGTTCAACGTGTATTTACTGAATGTTTATTCTTCCGCCCATATTCTTCCTTCCTAGGACAAATCCATGAAAAACAAATAGAGCGAAGAGAGTTTCAAGACCTTTTCGTCTTTCTCTTGTCGCTTCGATTTCCGGTCTCTCAGCGCCTAACCATCGTAAAGTGGCAACGCTCGGAACTACGTGAACTATTGTCAGGACATACATTGACACGGCTAATTCGGCCAACTATCGTTAGGACGATCGCTAGGACAATCGTAATGTGAACGAGGCATTAGTGGATTCGTTCTATATTCGTTATAGAGTTTCTATAACCTTAGCGCATTATGCTCAATCAGCTCCAAGAAGGAGCGTTGACAACACAAAGAAGAGTCTTGCGCCACGGATTGACAAGGAGGGAGAAATCACTCCGGGAGCTGATTGGTCGAGGGGAGAGCTGGCTCGTCCTGCGGCTCCTCCTCCCCCCCTCAACCCCTCTACGACCCTCCGGCGGATGACCCTCCCACCGCACCGCGAGTCCGTCCAGACGGCGGGCAACACTCAAACCCCCCCAACGATTCAAATCGACCAGCGCTAAAACCTGCGTCCAGTGGAAAGAAGGGGGGGAGGTGGGGAGAGAGGAATTTCATCTTGGTGTCAGCATCCCGCTGCATCAACTCCATCCCTTCCCTCGTTTCACTGTCCTCACCTCCACCTGCCCACCCATCTGGTTAACTCATTGGCGGACGGGGTGAGACAATTATGGAGTTAAATGCGCAGGGTGGGAAGTGGTCAGTAGGTACTGCTTAAGTCGATGTGGTAGGGTAAACGAGGGAGGTGGGTATGCAATAGTGCTGCGTCGTTCGTGAGTGAATCTCTCATCATGATCGATTCAATTTTACGGCCTGAATTAACTGAATCACGTTATTCACTATTATGATGATATTTAAATGAATTCGTTTCAAAAGGGTATTGTGGTGGCCCAGTGGGTAGAGTTTTGGGTTTTTGATCGATGGGTGTCGGGATCAAGTCCCGGATTAAGCCTTCGGATTCCCTCAAACAAAAATTCTCTAAGTGAACTCACACATACCCTAAATGTATAGTTTTCTCAAGTCTGTGGGTATTCAAAAAACCATATAGATCTCACATAAATAGTTTTAATATCACAAGTTTCGCCACTATGTGACATGTTCAGGTACAAACACAGGAAAAGCTTTCGGTCTGGTTGAAACGATACTGGTCGACATAAAAATTATTTATGTGAAATCTACAAGGTTTTTCGATTCAGCATTAAGCACTTTCATGAAGTCAAGCCTTAAACTATCCATTTAATTATGTGGCTAAGCATTGGGTAAGATCATCTCACCAACCCAAACTAGACTTAGTTAGATCAGCTGGAGTTAGACCAGACTAGAGTTAGATCACCGAGTGAATGAATGCAATAGTTCACTTGGAACATGAAGGATCGTCACGTGAAGAGAAATTGAATCAAGTGAAAAAGAAGTTGACCCATAGTTAGGATAATGAGCCTAAAACGGTGGTAATTTAAAAAATGTGAGTTAAAATTAGTCTTGTCCTTGGCGAGCTATCGCTAATTTTCCTCAATACTATGACATCAATACTAATCTTTTCCAAACATAATTGGAATGTTGGTGTTCTTGTCTTCGGAAATTTTTACTTTGGCCAATTAGAGGCTTAACTTAAATATCCCTGGTGTTCAAAGGTGGATCCAGGATTTTTTCTGGGGGGGGCACAAGGGTCTGACAGGTATTGAGAATTCTCACATTAGGGATTTAAAACTATATACAGCAATTACTGTATGAAATATCCAACTTTTAATTTGATACAAAAGTTATTTTTTTCGAGCGATGACTGGCGAATGACCCATGACCGGAAAGATCTGTCTTCTTGACTAGGGATCAAGTCTTAAATGATTGATGCTCGGTTATACAAAAGGAAAATGAACATGATGATAATGTGAATGTATTAAAATCTCGTACATTTTTTAAGCGTCTGGGGGAGTAGAGGGCACGCGCCCCCTCCTAAACCCGCCTATCCTTGTGTTAATTGCGATAGATAGAAAAATATTTCTGTTCGGGAAAAAAATCCATCAGAGCAAAAATAATATTGTTCAGTTTGCAGGCACATTAATTGAAAAATAGATAATTATAATGCTGATAAACTTTGATTTTTTTCAAATTTACAAGAATGCCAAATATTTTTCCATTTCATGACATAACTAAGCATTCATAGTGAACGATTTGAAAGAACGAATCATCGCTATGAACCAAATCACATCCCCGGCATGAATCGAGAACCCCTCTGTGGCTCATCCAGTGGGGTGAGGCTTTTCGGAGAATGGAGGGAGATGGTGGTGAGGGAGAATGGAGGCGGGCCTCCATCGCTGGGCAGCATCGCGGAGAAAAAGAGCTGAATTTATTGTGAGCTTAAGTGAAAGTGTAATCTGGAAACTCAAGTGGGCACACACAAGGGGGAGCTGAAAGGGGAGAAGGATGGCGATTGGTGGGGAGGGAGGGGAGGAGGTGGGGGGGGATGAATATGAGGGGAGGGAGGCTGTGAGCATATTGAGAAGGGGCGGGGGACAGAGAGTGTGGAAAGAGGGCAAATTATGGGGGATAGGAGCTGCTTGGATAAGAGCGAAGATGGACGCCTTAGTAATAGTGGAAGCTTTCATTTTCACTGTACCTTCATGTGGTTTAGGGCTCAAGAGTGGGATTGCTTGATATAAACTTGAATTGCGACAGTAAAATAAAAATTGACAGCCCATTGGCTCCCTACCACAGTTCATGCTTCCCAAGGATATTATTAGTAGTGTACTTGGGTCGGTCAATAAGTAATGCCCCTTACTTTTTTCTCAAAACTTATTTATTGTATTGAGTCAGAATTTGGTGACAGTGTGCTTCAACAGGGGCGCAGCTAGGAATCAAGTCTGAGGGGGGGGAGTTTAGGTGCAACTAATACCGGGATGTGTGGGGGTATGGAATACCCATCAGGATTAGCTGTAAGTGCGAGATTAATGAATTGCGGAATTTTAGAGATAAATGGTTCAAAATGGTGAATTTTTACGGCTTTCTGAGGGATATTTCATTCATACTTACACTATTCTATTAGTAATAAATATAATTAAGTAAAATGGATTAAACTTTAAAATTTCTCTGTGCTATGGGGGGGTTTTATCACCCAAACCCCCCCCCCCCCTCGCTGCGCCACTGTGCTTCTGTGCTTCAACATGTCTTGTCCATGCCCTTATTTTTCAACGTAGTACCCATTACGTTCCAAGGCCTAGCGTCAACATTTTGGGGGAGCATGTATGGTGCAGGTGGTAAAAGCTCTTGTCTTGTAGGCGTTGCCATGCCGAGCGTGGCTGATCATGGAGCTCTGTTTCTGCATCTCCTGAGGCTGCAACTTTCTTTACCCATCGCCCACCTTCACCCCAACCAACTGCAGCGTTCCATACACTGCACACAAACGTTTATGGATGTTCACCACGGTTTATTTTTCTGTACACGAAAATTAAATAAAAGCACGCTGCTTTTAGCGTGAGTCGTATGTGGACGCCATTTTGACGCTGTACTACGGTTCTGCTATCTGCTAAAACGGTGTTAAACTTCATCAGCGTAGAGAACAAATATCAATTCTGAAGCACCGACAAGGATGTTGATCTATGTACATCAATGGCTTTTTAAAAAAATGTGGGGCATTACTTATTGAATGACCCTCGATTTCTACCGATTAAGGTATGTCTCCATGGAGTACATAAGACGCATTCTGGCAGCCTCCACTTATTTCACATACTTCACTCTTCAATTCACAGTAAAGTTAACTCTCTTTCATTAGATCTAAAAATCCTATTCTATTTCTTCCTCTACCTCATGTACCTATCATTCTAACCTCTAAAACATTTTAACATCCCCTCCTCGCCATCCATCCATACCTTCTGTATCCTCCGAACATACTCTAGAAGCTGCCTCTCCTCACCCACCACGTCCAGCACTTCGTCGTTCCTCCTCTTCTCCGTTCCCTTCATTAATTCCATTCTTTTCTACATGCACGTCTCGAACAGTTCCAGTCTTTTCTCGTCCACCTACATTAGTGTTCACGTTTCCGCACCGTAAAGCGCTACAGTCCAGATCAGACTCACCACTAACCTTTTCTTTAAACTCTTTCATTACATTTACTATACAAGGTCCTTCCTGTTCATGAGCACCACCTTTGCGATGGATGAAAAATAAATAGTATTATTGTTATTTAAGTATTTCACCGGTCACGGTAGGTAGACATGGAGCATTTTGTGAAAAATTCCCTAGTCGGTCTCCTTCCCCAATTTAGCTTGCCTTTCCCTTCTCGCGCTAGGCCTATTCCATATCAGTTTACTTGTAATTTCTACTTTCACCCTCTCTTTTCCCTGCTTACTTCACATTCTATAACACCGTTCACATCGTCCGCTCCCCGCTTCCTATTTGATGCAAACACAATTGAAATATTGTCAATTATTGATATACTTTGATAATATATGCTTGAAAATGGATCCTTTCAATCGTCTCTGTAAATTTTCTGTCCTAAAGTTTGGACACTAATTTAAAAATATATTTTTTTTTGGCCATGTGCTCCTTCAAAATTTATAGTATGAGAATCTGCTTTTTGAGGAATTATGCTTGTAACTTTTCTATATTTATTATTTGAATAGTTTCCCATGGCATATAATGAATTTACATATTGAGCCCAACAAATTCGGATTTCTAATTACTTCAAACGTCATTTACCAGCCATTGTTTGGGATGTTTTCTAAAATACTGGAGAATCAACAGAAATCATGACGCCTTTTTGTGAAAGTACTCTTTGACGAACCATATTCAGAACAGATAATTTTGATATTGTACGGGGACTATGCTCTTTAAGAAACAACAGTCAATTATTAATGTTTATCGTTGTATTAAAATTGAAATTAAAAACGAACTAACATTTCCACGTGAAGGAATGAAGAATGAATTTACCAGCAGAGGAAGGATGATGAAGGAAGATGAATGGTTGTAACAAGTATTTGAGATATGGGTGATCTAGGCTCTTCCGACACAAAATGATAAATTGGTCGTTGGGTGCAGAAGGCACTGCGGTAGAAGTATAGCGGGAGAAAATAGAAACGAGGATTTAGCATAGGTTAAAAGGTTGGAATGTGGAGGGATAAATTTTATACTCTGGAGACATGACCCATGGACTAAGCATGACAAAATACCTAAATCTATTTTTTGTGCAAATTTGAATCAACCCAATGCCTCAAGTGAACTCAACTTAAATAATGGTCCTTGATCATGCAAAGCGTAACATGAAATTAAGTGACAGATAGAAAAATTTGTAAACTGAATGCCATGAAAAATTTGGAAAATAAGCCCTAATATTATAAGCCAATCTTGCAATTATTACCAAACCAAATTTCAAAATCACGTCATATTTATATTTTCTTTCCCCTGAAATTTCCTGCGAAAAACATCGTGGTTTTTCAATCTACTTTGAAAGCTTCTTCTACCTTTTTCTTTCTTGTTTACTCCATCTTCTTCCTTTCCTTCAGTATTAAAGTTGCAAAACCGGTAAATCTGCATAATTCTAAATAGGATTCTAAATAGATGTGATAATTAGTGAAATTAAAATTTACATTAATAATGACACAATATACTTTGCTGTCGTCAGCTGATCAATGGGAGCGAATTGGGGAAGGATAGCTTTGGAGGAACTATTACTACTACGTGATAGTTCTAATCTGTTGATATTAGGATGAGCCTTACATTTAGTGGCAGCCAAATACTTTCATGCAAACAGTTCCTACTCCAAGACCTCCAAATCTATCTGTCATTCAATTAAACCTCGAAGTATGTGATGAGCAATTGTTAAAGTTTAAATACGTTTTTCCGTCGTTCGCGACATCCAAAGCACAAAGTAATTGATGCATACAGAATATTGATTATTCATTCCTCTTCCTGATATTTTGAACAAAATTGTCCGGCAAACTATTTGAACTGACTGTATCGCCATTTTAATTTTACTAACGCTTTCGTCTCTATTTATAGCATTTATATACCGATAAAAAAAGAAGAGCGGTGATGTACTTTTATTTTATTTTCATCTC
Source organism: Ischnura elegans (assembly GCF_921293095.1). NCBI lineage: Eukaryota > Metazoa > Arthropoda > Insecta > Odonata > Coenagrionidae > Ischnura > Ischnura elegans. Next base: position 98,178,511 of record NC_060253.1, read on the forward strand.
GATTTTGAAGCCTTATAAAAATAACAAAATTTTAAAAAGGCTTAATCATCCTAATTTTATACGTGACGTTACGTGACGTTCGAGGCTCGGAGGAAGCGCGCTTGGCTTAGGTTGGTTGAGCAATTAAGAATAGATATCTTTCAGAGCGACACGGAGGACATCATATTAGAACCCCAATATATATCCCGGTCCGACAGAAGCGCTATATTAGGAGAGATATATTGCAGAAGGGATGGACGTAGAAATTCGTTTTTCGATCTTCGGATTTTACTTTGCTTGAGGCCGTTTGACACGGGGCATGTCATTGCGCAGGTTATCACTGAAAACATTTTTGAAATTGCGAGAATTAGAATTAGAGCTGGGGATATTTTTCCATCTCACATCCATGCATTCTCGCATGCGTTTTAGCAATTCACCGCTTTACACGACGAAATTTTGATTGCACCTTCGTACACACGTCAGATTGTGCAGTGACGTGCCCCTTGTAAAACGGTCTTTGGATATTTTCTCTGTTGAATTTTGGTGTCCACAAATTAATTTTAACCGCTGAAAGGTGACGGAAAAATCTCCTGTAAAATAAAGCCGTGAGAATGCCCATGTATTCAGGGGTGTCGACTTACAAAAAATATTGGGGGGACCCAAACCGGGGATCTTTCCCCGGTAAATTTTGTAAGTAGTGAGTTTTAAGTTTTTTAAGCATTTTAGAAGCGTCACATGATCAACATTAGAGCCCTGATAACTCGAATCTCGATATCTGGACACTCCGGCGAAAATCGACATGCCTGTCACATTTTTTCCTCACACCCTTAACGAATTTTTGAGGGGGCTCGGCCCCCCTCAGGCCCCACGGAGTCGGCGCCATTGCATGTATTCATATGAAAGTATGGAGAAGCGAGAGTGATGTGGAGTGGAGGGAGTTGGGTCAAGCGCGGAGGGAGCGGATTGCACGGGGTGGATGGGTGGGGAAGATACTGAGGGTGGGACGCTTAAACGTTTAAGGGGGTGGGAAGGCGAAGGGGTGAGGGGGGGAGGCATCCTACAAGTGTGGGCGGACTCACAAAGCGCACGTGTGCATCTGAAGATGCCTCGGACCCCCTCTTGTAGTCCCCCCCTCCACGCGCCTTCCCAACCCCCCTAACCCTCCACTTCTTCATGGATATCCCTCGGTCTTTGCGCGGTTTTATCGCGGAGTTATTTATAATGCGGTGGCCCCTTCCAACTCCTTCCAGCTCTCTTTAGCGATGCACTATGATAATGGCGATGTCCTACACTAAATAATACACGCACATCCTCGTGGACCGCGTTCCCTCCTTCCTTCGCCGAGATCTCGAGAGAGAGGCGAGGTAGAGCTTGGGTTCGGAGTGTTAGGGCCTAAATATGCGCCTCCCAATATTTATACGCTCGCGAGGGCACGTATATATATTTTTCTGGAGTGCTAACATAATGTCCCCACGGCTGGAGTTTCCCAGATGCGGCGACGAGCGATGGCGGAGTTGGTACGTGGGTTGACCGGTGAGCACGCCCCCGTAAGAGACGATTCACAAAAGCGATCGCTTTTGCCCGGACTGCGGTTATTGATGGCTTTGCTCACCGAGTGGGGCCGTTTATCTTGCGAACGGGGCTGGACGTCATTAGAAAAATTGTGCCACTGCGCTTATTGTGCAGCGGAGTGAAAATAAACTATTCCCTGCCTCTTGAATAGATTTCCCGTGTTTCGAGGGGCTCTATACACGGACGATGAAGTTCATGCAAAGCCTTTTTATCCATTTTTACTGGGAAAAAATGTTACCCAGTGTTTATAAAGAAGGGTTAAGTATTTTATACCTTTTGAATGGTTCCTGTACCATGTAGGAAAAGATTGCATTATAAATGAAGTTTCTGCAACGGTTTTTCTCCCATTTTCTCATTGAAATATTTTGCCACCGCAATTATTGCACAACCGTTAGCGATAGACTATTTCTTAACTCTTAAATAGTTCACGTGGCCTATACAGAACCGATGAAGCTCGTGTAGATGGGGCCCCTTGATCCTTTACTTGCCTTAATCGTCCATAAAAATGTGACACCACGATTATTGTGCCTACGAGCTTTGGCTCACGCAAATGGCTAGGTCTATTTGTCTGTAAGTTTTTAACCCTTAATTAAGTAAACACATTACATCTTTGATTGATTCAGTTCGTTTCTTAAAAAGTACTGGAACCTCTAGTAATAAGTATATCTTATCAAAATAAATACTTCTTAAAATTAGAGCCTAGACTATACAAATGTGGAGGATAGCATTCCATTTCTTCTCCTCTATCCTCAGTGCGAGCACCCACGCTTTGCATTTATATCCGAGCCTCTGCAATATATTGATTAGAGTACATTTAATACTTCACTTTTTTCGTCCGTCATAGTGAATCATATTTGAAATGTTCAAGCAGCGTTGAAGGTAACAGGCCTGGAAAGAGGCTGCCTTCCTTAAATGAAAAACAATGTTTGTGCTAGATAATATATACTTTATAAATTTATATACTTCCAGTGGGTAGGTAAAATTAGAATGTATAAATAAATCGCGTCTCTATAATAAATCAGATTATTCATACACAAATACCATCAGTTTGCAAAAAAAGCTTACGGTTTGGAAAACATGGCCTATATGGAACGAATAGTGACGCATCACTAAATTATTTAAAATATATTGGGAGAATGAAATTTTCGTAAAAAACTGGACACCTTCCATGAAAAATCTTGTTATTAGCAGTGTACATTTATGCCACATTGTCTCCGGAAAATGTGGCATAAATGAGTCGTTCGACCGATTTTATTCAACAATATAAATGAAAGGGAATTCTCAGTTAGCCCATATTTCTGGCGTGCATGTATATCTGTGCACATATCACACACCTATTTTATTCTTAATTGCAATCCCTTGACGGAAATCTGATTTTAAGTTACCAGATCACATTTAGATATTTCGTTGTTAAGGAGCTACATGGACAATAATGATCACTTTGGAAAATTGCGAAACACCTCCTGGGTGAATGTAATTCATTTTGCTGGAGTTATTTAATATAGTCTTAAACGTTATTACTCGCGACTTTTATTTCCATTTTGATACGAAATATTAAGTTAATTTTTTGGTATCGGCAAGCGGTAGTTAAATTAATAGAAATCTTTTTGAATATGAAAAATAATTACACATCCTTTTAGGAACAACTTTTAATCAGACGCTGGAAAGGCGACAAATTTTTTAAAGATGAGGTAGGTATTGTTGGTATTTGATGGGAGCAAAGATAAACTTACCCGGAATAGCTTTTTGGTGACCCATTCAAAGGATGTGATACCCACATTCCTGGACTCTGACATACAGAATCCTTCCGGAGGCCATAAACTGGAGGAGGACAGCATTTTGTCCAAAATTTTATAGCTCCCAAGCGTTTTTCTAGCAGTTAAACTCCCCGGGACTTACAACGGAAGAATTGAGTGTCAAAACTAAGAATACTACGGATCCAGCTATATGCCTACCCTATTGGAATATAAAGAATTGAGGAAGTGATTACTTCTCTCAGTGTGAGTTGCCTTCCGTTATTATACCTTTAGCTGGTCATTCAGCCGTTGAATAGGATGTTATATTCCATTATATTAAACCTAAATTGCCAAATTACTCCTTGTGGGGGCGGCTTACAAATAAAGGGTTGCTTTTTGAAGAATAGAAAATGCGCCTCACGGGGAATGTTTTAAATCCTTTGAGAGTAAAAATTGTCTTACTCCTTTACGAGTAAAGGGTTTAAAAGAGGAGTTAAAAAGAGATGAGGATGAGATAAGCAGGCCAATCGATGTTTAAAAAAAATATATGAAGCTCACCTATGATATCGCAAAAATCGTCCCCTCTAAATTTATTACAAGTATGAACAAGCATATTACTAATGACCGGTTTAATTCACCTAATTTAAACCACTCACAAAGAACCATGGCTCACCTCTAACTAAAGTTTATCATCCTAAATTCAGCCGGGGATGACTTAAATTTCATTTTTGATCATTTTTGCTAAATAACACGATGCGTGAACGCTCAAATGAGCCAGTGAAGATATTTTATTAACAAATAGGCAAGAATATAGTTTCAAGCGCTTTAGTTTTGTTGACAGTCAGATTTATCGTTTAAGTGTGCTTCCTATGATGCAATTCATATTATGTTATTTTTTAGTGAAGATGGAAAACTTTTTTCTTGATTTACCTCCAAAATTCAGTGAAAGTCAGTTTGTCGTTAGCATGCAATTCATAGGCTCAAATCAACTGTATAACACAATTGTATGTACTGTATAACACAATTGTATTAATATTTAAATTATATATGTCAGTTTCAATGCGTGGACTCACTCATCATTGTTTTAATTCTTGCTGAGATACAAAGAGTTCCATCGAGTGGGCTCACCTTTGACCGAAGCGTTTGTTAAGACCGTCCAAAACCAATGAATTCGATGCATCAAAATGCTTAGAGCTAGCGAAGAAAGTTACACAGATTTTACACTTTCCCGGCGAACAATATGTATAAACTCTTCTCGGGATACCGCGCGGGTACGATTTTGTAATAGCGCCAAAATATTACAAAATCTTACCCGTGCGGTATCTTGAGAAGAGTTTACACAGAGTTACACAGCTTTGGCATGGACAATATTTGTAGCCATTAGAGATTTGGAGGCTCCACGCTAGGCTTAAATTTACTGAACATTGATGATATGTTTTATTATTCCAAAAGTATTAATTCAGTATGAAACTTTGATTGCATTCATATGGGAGTAGCTTTAGGTAGGCTACAAGAAGAACCTGTGTTATGGCAACCGTCGTTCATAAATATGTTAAATTAAAAATAATAATTAATGTCTCAATCTCAGTAATAAATTTTAAGCATGTTTAGAAAAAGCATACGAAATTACAGAACGTGTGAATACAAGTTAAAATGAATTCAAAGGAAAGTACCCTCCATTCTTTGTCTTGTTAATAATTAAGACTGAATATATGTCATTATTAAGTAACAGTTTTTCGATATCAGACATGAATCCGATAATAAATTATGCATATTTAACCCAATTAGTATGGAAAATCCGTTATATAGCTTTAGGTTAGGTTATATTTTATGAAAGAAATGCTTGTTCTTCGTTGGCCGGATAAAGGACGATTGTGCACTAATTTATAAGACCTCCTAATGAGTAGATCCAATGAAAGCACGTGGTAAAAGCTTATGAATTAAGAGTTTTTTTACGGAGACCAAATCTAAACATAATTATAGATAAAAAGTTTCTGCCGAGGCTAATCCTTTTTTAAGATTACTCTAACACCTCATTTTTCAGCAAAATGGATCTTCTCGCGTATGAATAAGCTCCAGCTGAATAGAATATATTTATCTAAATATTCAGTTAACCAGGGCGTTATAACTAAATTTCAGAAAATATCTTGAGTAGGAGTCATGTTTAAAATGAAATAAAAATTAGATATCCTTTTCCGCATATTGTTTACGACATTGTCAACATGTTTTTAGCCATTTTAAGCACTCGTCAAGGGATATTCTCAGGTACTTGATAATAGACTTTTATTCTTAGGGCAGAAAACGTAAGCATCTGCTTATTAGAAAATATTTATAATTATAACACAAATTCCAGTCAATTTATACCCGTTAAAGTATTATTGTATATATAGTTACTGATGAATACATTCGTTTCCAATTTATTTGAATCAAATCTAAATCGTAGGCTTTCTAAATCAATTTACATATCGTTTTTAATGCCTCAATTTGCCCCTCCACAGTATTAGACAACATCATAGTAGTGGTGAGGAATTAAGAACACAGTTCTTTCAGATCGACACATAGCATATAACCTAAGATATACTGTATATTTCCCGGTACAGCAATATTTTTATAAACTTATTCGTACAGGAATTTGTTGCAAGGAAATTAAGGGCTTAAATAAAAGCTATTTCGAACTCTGTAAGTTAATACCCTCAGAGCGCGGTTCAAAATGTTATTAGTATTCTTCTAGGCTAGCGACCTAACTCCTACCGCCGAACACCTATTGAAGAGGCTTGTAGGGTATTTTGTAGATGGAATGAGTTCTAGAAGCATCGTCGACAAAGAAAAGAAAACGTTTCTTATTCATCTCTAAAGCAGTGGAACACTTGATTCATATAAAACTTTTCACGAGTTTCGCAAAGTTTCGTAAACACCTGTAAAAGAAGCGTGTTGGAATAGAATGCCTTATTTCTTTCGTCTCTGATTTCAAAAGTAAAACCGTTGGGGTTGAATGAGAGCAAAAGGAGCATCAACTCTTGAGGCAATTTTCCCTTGGAGGTACTGAACGTCAAAAGGCGCGGCGACATGAGGACTGGAGTGGGAAGCGGAAGACAGTACACATTTTCCCTCAAATCCAAGAAGAGACACCACCGCCTTGTTTCACAGTAATTACTCGGTTTTATTCGGGTAAAGAGCGCTCGCAGATAAAAGAGGGTGAGGCCACCTCCTTCGCTGAAGAAGACGAGGGAAAAAGGAAGAGAGAGAAAATTACGACTCTTTGGGGTATCTCTTTATGATGCTCCCTCGTGGTTTATGCTTCTTAAACGCTGGCACGTAAGCCGTTTTAATGCCAAAGCTAAGCCCTTACTAATCCAACCATCTTCTTAAGACTAGATTGGAATAGAGGGAATTGCAAGGGCGGTGGGATTGAGCATCATTGCGACTCGGCTTAAAACAATTCGGTGCACCTTCCTACTTTTTTGCGCAAACTCCTTTGTGCACCTATGGCAATCGCCGAGTTGTCTTAGCAGCTAAGTCGGCCGTGTTAATAACATCCTTGAGACATAGCAAAGGAAGCTTGTATCGCTCTAGCATTAAAATGGTATTGATATCCTCAATCTTAGAATAAAGATTGCCGTATTATAAGCCGCAGTGTGTTCTCGTCGTTATGACTAAATTTAGAAAATTAAGTTCCTCAATATCTTCTAAAAGAATCGGTTCTCGAAAAACAATACACTGATTTATTTTTTATTTCTCTTGACCACAATTATTAACGTAGATGAGTGTCTTGTAGGTTGAGATTTTTAGAATTGAATGCATTTTTTTCATTTCATTTCATAGCCCTAGTGAACGCATAAAAATATACGGAAACGTAGGCAAAAAAATAGCATTTAATTCTTAAAGACCTATACCCTACTTCAAGACACTAATCAGCATTAAAATAATAAAAAAAGAAATCAAAAAAGAATGCCGAAAAGGTTATTTTCAAAGTAGAACGACAATAAACTAATTAATGCCTCCTTTTATCGCTATTAGGACTACTGGTCGCCTTATGGTACAGCTCCAACCGGTTAATTGGAGAACGAACTCCTCACCTCTGGCGTTACAAGTAATAATACGTTTTCTAACATATTTATCCAACTAATGTTTATCCAATTGTATTTATGGGGGGGTATTTGGAGCTACGTCCTTCATATTATGTTCTTTATTGTCAGGAAGTCAAAAACTTTGTTCTTTCCTTTTGAACTTCAAAGCTTTAAAAAACTTTCTAAAATCAAAATTTTTATTGGTTCGGATGTACTTACTTGGCTATTATTAGAAAATATTTGTGTTGCAAGTTAAATAATTCAGTCACTTTGGCAAAAAACTGTAGTCAGATGTGTAATTGCTTAAAAACACGCTAAAATATAATTTACACCTTGCCATTATACTTCCTGTGCTATTGGCAATCAAATGATGCTCTAAATGAAGTGAAAATAGGTTAGTTGAATCAAAAATGAAATTTCTGGGCGAACGGTGTGGATGAATGTTTCGCGTGATTCCCACCGGGCGATCTGCTCTCTTTGAGCCGACGTTTCAATGGAATGGAATATTGCGAAATATTCATCCATATACTTGATTAGACTGAATTTTCGTAAGTAAATAAGAATCGAGTGATATCAAGATTCGTTTTCTTATTGAAGTTATTATACATATAACCATATAACTCACTGAAGAATGTGAAACTTGCGGTCACAAGTATATGAGGTAGAGCGTATCAAAATTCAAACAATCTAAATGATTATTACGCCGGCTAATTTGATGATTGGTTTCTAGGTTAATTCCGTGTCCACTCATTTTTGGTGGACGACAGTTTCGGGCGCGTTCCAGCCCAAAACCCGAAGGTCCATAACCCGAAGACGGGAGCTGGATCGCGTCCAAAACTGACCAATAATGAGTCGGCAAGGAATTAACCCGGAAACCAATCAGCAATCTAAATGCTTTTTCCTCTCTCTTCCAACTTTTACTGCGATTAACGCGATTGAGCCTTAGTTTGAGTATATCATTATCAATTTTAGCAAAGAAAATAAGTATTTTTTATATTATTCGAAGAAAATAATATATTGGAGTAAAGAAGTAAACCGTATAATAGTTTATTTACAAAATTGCGCATTCTTTTGTGAGAGTCATTAATTATTAATCATTTTATCCTCTAAAAATAGCTGAAATATTTATAATCATGTCAGTTCGAATTAAGAAGGAAATTTGTGAGTAGGTATGTTTACCTGCTTCCAGGGTATTTGGAGTGTAAGAATTTGAACCTCCTGCTTATATATTAAAATTTTGAAAGTTAAATTGCCGATTGAAACTATGCCGTATTGCGTTAGGTTCATTACAGTTAAATTTTACTTATTATTTCCTTCTCAAATGTATCGCATAAAAATACATCTTCATACGTTTACTTTACTTTTAGGTTTATATAAGTCCTCAGTACTATATCTGGGTATGGAACGATACATTTACATTAATTGCATCTGAAAAGTTAGACTTTGTACCCATTTCAAATCCCACACCAAAATTTTCGCGATGTGCAGGTGGTGCGCATTGAAAACAACCAAAAATATCAAATCTAGCTGGATATTTCTTTGCGTGGAGGCGTAATTTTCGTTTCTAAAAAGTGCTTGAGAAAAAATAAACACGAGCATCAAGGGCTTAAATCCACGCGTATCGCTCCTACGCGTTTCTTTTTAAATTGCATCGCCACGGCAAGATCTCCTCAAAGGATTTAAAGCGGCGAAGATGGAATTGAGTGTGGAGGGGATAAGGTTTACTTGGGGGTCACCAACGTCATCGGAACTATCTCCTCGGCCGAGTGGCTTTTATCGGTCGGAGTTGGAGGAGCCATATTGCGTGGTTTGAGGAGGACTCGTTGCGGTACAGGGTGGAGGGGGACGGCTGCAGAGGTGTGGTAGGGGGGTGAGGTGTTTGGGTGACTTGAAAGGGTGAAGAGGGGAAGTGTAGGGAGGAGGAAATAAAATGGGACGTGAGGTGAATATTGCTCTCGCTCTGGGTGCCGTTTGACGGCAGTTTGTTGGAATGGGTGTTCCGCCACCCGCGGCGCTGGTTGAGCATCCAGGGATTCTCAAATTCTTGCGCGCCCACAAGTTAAAAATAATAGTAAAAGGAGGAAATAAAAACACCCTTTCCTACCATCAAATGTTATTCCTCACACCCTCGCGCCTTGCCTTACCCCTCCTCAGCTGCCCGGAATGACAAGAAAAAATTCACTTAAAAATCATTCAACGTTTATCTCTAGCCTCTTCCTCCCTGATCATCACACTCCACCTCTTATTTCTTGAATAAACCTAAAGAAAAGAAGGAGAACTGCGATTCATAACCATGGGAATTCTTTTTTAGGTACTTTCATTGCACTACGTGTCTCCATGTAAATACTTACTCATTCAACATTTATCTCCAGCCTTTTTCCTCCCGATCGTCATTATCCACCTCTTATTTCTTGGATAAGAAGGAGAACTGCGATTCATAACCTCGGGAATTCTTTTTTAGGTGCTTTCATTGCACTACGTGTCTCCATGTAAATACTTACTCATTCAACATTTATCTCCAGTCTTTTTCTTCCCGATCGTCATACTCCACCTCTTATTTCTTGGATAAAACAAAAGAAAAGGATAACTGCGATTCATAGCCAAGAAAATTCTTTTTAAGGTAGTTCCATTGCACTACATGATTTAATATAAATACATACTGCTAATTTTCTGCGTGTATTTCAATATATTGCTTAATTTGAGCGTTATAAAAGCATTTTAAGCATAAATAGTGGACGAACATGTTTTAAATTGCAAAATTCATCAAACATAATAGCTTAATGTGGCAGAACTCTCATTTAAGTAGCATAAAAATATTAATAGCCCATAAAAATATTTAACAAAATAAATTAATATAATTAATAATATAATTAATAAAATACGTAAATACATAATACAAATATTAAATTATAAATGCATTATTATATTATAAATACTATTTATATAATATATATATTATATAAATATATAATTAATATAATTAATAATTAATTTTTATATTAATATAAAAATATTAATGGGCTAATGACTCGGTAAATATGGAGGTGAGGTGCAATAATTTTCTAGCTGCATACGTAAGTTTTGTCAGTCAAAACGCCTTCAAGTTTTAGTCTAAATTTTTTGCTCATATGCAAACATTACAGAGAAAAATCACGTTGACATCATCGGATTTTTTTGAAGGTATTTCCAAAAATATTGCGAAGAAATAATCCTTCGTAAGATATTCCGTGATCTACATAAGTGAGCACACCGAATGTTTTCGAGAATCACATTTACCTTTCTCTCAGTTCCTTTAGTGCATTACTAATGTTCTCGACGCGTTACCCGAAATGTGTAAGCTCAAATTGTCGTGCCGCATGATATTATTTTCATATCCTTAGAAAAATGTAAGCGATTTTCAACCACTTGAGTCCATGGATGAGAGGCGTTGGAGTCACCACGAGGCACTGATGACGAGGATCTCAAATTATATTGTGAAAAAAATGTTACATGGGAGAACAGTATTAGTTTGAATCGCACGGTTACCAACGTACTCTGCTACTTCTGCTAAGTCCAGAGGCACATCGATTTCTCTTGGTTCAGTCACAATCAACTGTTCAACCTTATTCCAGGCATTAACGGAAGTAATCGCTTGGTACATACTTGAAAAGTCAAATTCTGATATATCGATTGTATTAATTGCAATTACCTTCCTTTAATTCCATTTGAAATTTAATATTGATTGTTCAATCAAATAATATAATTGCAAAGACACATTAAAATTCATAAAAATTACTTCAATATCAACTTTAGCATTAAGCTTATCAAGCTTCATATCAAAACCATACGCAATAAGAAGAGCGGGGTTCATTTTGGCCAGCATTTTTCGACTTGCGTCCCTACTCCTTCCATCATCTTACTTTCGTATGCAAACCCTTTTTTTCCCATCCAACAGTTGAGGCAAATACACGGCAGCGCACCCGCCTCTATCCATCTCCTCGTCTTTTATTTCTTCCCACGTTACAACTCAAGTTTCGCCCTACCCCCACCCCTCCACGCACATTTTAACCCCCATAAATGACGTCACTTCTACCTCTGACCGCCTCGCAATATAAGACGTTCATTATATTTATCCTCCTCTCCCGCATCCTTCCCCCTGACTACATACTACCCCGCAAGCTGCCTAAAAAGGCGTTTGGCAAGGGGTGTTAGGAAATCAGCCGTTTACATGTAAAAATCAAATGCTCAAACAAATTTATGACTAGCATTTATTAATGTCCTTTATGCTTCGCGGGAAAAACGAATTCCTATACCTATCTGTTTGGCTAAGTATCTCTGTCAATTTATCGCTTCGATCGGACCTGGAAATATTGAGGGGCCCTTGTGTGATTTTCTCTGTTTCGCTCTGAAAAAAATCCATTCTTAATTGCACAAGCAATCTAAGTCAAGAGCGTAGCCTCCGAGCGTCTTGTGCCATGTATAGGTCATTTTGAATCAAATATTATGCGACGTTTTTGCACCTTGAAAATCGAGACAGAGATAAATTGGAGGTACAGCATCGCTTAACTTTTTGTGTTATGGGTATATGAATGCAATAAATTAAAATAAAAACACGCTAGTTACCTTTATTAAAATGGCGATACAGTCACCTGAAAGGGCTGGTTAGAGAATTGACTCCAAAATATCAGAGAATGGAATGAATTATAAATATATTATATGCCTCACTTACCTTTTGATTTAGATGTCACGGATGACGGCAAAACTTGTACCACACCAATTGTATTGACCGAATTTACATCCTTCATTCGCTCCGTCCTTTTGCAAAGCGCTTTCGGCTGTCGATAACGACATGGGAGTCAGACATTTTCGGGATTGATTATCGTTAATAGATAACGCTCGCAATAAATTATTTGGGATTAATTTGAGGTCTTGATAGCTGAATTTTTCGTCCCATTAGCGTAATGTGCGATTAAATTGGCCGTTTAGAAAGTTGTCGTATCGATACTGAGTCCTTATGATTGATCGTCCTCTAGAATTAATGGCGCCCAATATCATTAATAATTGATCTTTTATCCGATACATCATATCATTCATAATGAGTCACCTTTTTCATTACTTATATGCCATTAGGAAGCAATCTACCCTATCAATTTCATTTTATTGAATTCAAGCCCTGATGCTGTAACGCAAGTCAAGTCTTTTATCAAATGATATAAAAACTAGTAATTTATCAATAGTTTTTCATACTGCAGGCATTAAAAAGCTGACTAATTTCTCGCTGAACAAACTATCCAGTTACACGAAACAGTTTGATATACTATTCTAAAATTATTACAGTATTTAATTTTTTTAAACGAGAGATAAGCATCATTTAATGATGACTATCTCTTTCAGAAACCGTGGTGATGACGAATCTGTGGTTCCTTTAAAGTTTTTGAAGTGAAACAGTTGAAGGGAATTGAAACAGTACGCAGTATCTGAAATAGCTGGTGGGAGAATTGACTTCAAAATATCAGAGAAAGGTGTGAATTATCAATATTCTATGTTCCTCAATGACTTTTTTCTTTGGATGTCACATATGACGGCAAAACTTTTACCACACCCATTGTATTGACAGCTTAAATGGCTGGAGAGAGAATTCTACTACTTTATGAATACAGAAGTAATGCAGTTTTAATTGGTCATGTTACCTTCTCATGCATACTTTTCTAATCCCCTTCAGCTGTTTCATTTCATATACTTATCTTGGTGAGAACGTTTCCGACATTCTTCGAAACTATTATGATTAATTTGTGGCTGGAAATGTGGAAGAAAATTTAGCAAATGCATTGTTCCATTGCCATACTCAGAGATTAGAAAGAGTTTGTGGCACGAGAAGTGGCGCTAATCCAACTCTTCATTCCACGTCAGAAGGAAAAATGCGGAAACGAGTTTGGAAGCGGCGAAAAGTGCATGACTGTGCGGTTTTTTTGTTTTGACGAGCGGAGAGAGAGACTCTTTTTTAAGACATTGGTCATAATGGAGCTGATAATTCGTCACATCAAGCCAAAAGCGGATCCTCTCGTCAAAGCTCTCATCTTCCGACATAAGGTTACCTCGTCGGGCGGTCCGTGTTGCTTTCTTCTCGACGAATGGAATGCTGAGACGCGCGGAAGGGATCGTTTTATTCTGAAATCCAGCCCCGCTACGGGCCTTTCTACGTCGCTCCGCAGTATCAGGAACACACAGCTAAATATAAATACCTTGTGAGGATACAGTGGAACCGGACACGTGGCCCTCTGACGTCACGGGCGGCCTTATTACCTGCTACGACGACTTGCACTAATGGTTTGCACACGTGAACTTCGTCGAAAGAAAATCTTCAATTGGAGGGATATGATTATTTAGGGCAAATAACTATATTTGAACATACTTTAAGTGAATTTTTCGCTCATGTAAGTATGGAAAGAGTATAAGATGATTATAATATAAGGAAATTACTATTTCCATTAATTTTGACTCGTAAATCTGCGAGTTTTAAACTAATTTCTTACAGTGAACATACAGCTCTATAAAGTGAGCATTAAACATACATTAATGGATTTGTGTGCAGCCCTGTGAAATTTTAGTTCTCCATGTGGATTTATAATTTCAAATTACTTACGTAAAAAATCTAAGTGATATTTTGCCTAATTTGAAATGAATATCAAAACTAACAAGCTGCTTAATGAACGAAAAGAAAATCTAAGGTAGTAATTCATGCTGACCATCAAACCAACACATATAAATTCCACGATTTAAATTCCTACACTGGCCTAGTAGACTGGCAGTACCACGCCACGTCAAGTCGCCAAGTCTCATTGTCAACCAACCTAGAATCAAAAGCCTGAATCGGTTCTGTGGAACTAACAGTGAACTATTTGACAATAGGAGACACAACAAGGGGCTAGGCAATAGGTTTTCAGGGGGAAAACGAGCAATAAGACATGACAGATGGAATGAGACATGACAACCAGATAATTTTCCTTCAATTTTTTTTTCACTATTTCTGACTAATGAGAGCGCTTGGTGGTCCAGCGGGCTGCCGATCGAAGGGTCTGGAGTTCATATCTAGGTAAAGGCAAATGAAATACCCAGGGACAATTTCTTGAAGTACGAATTGGCTCATGGAGACTGATTCTACTAAGGATTTACACACACACAATACTTTGTTTCTATTGGGTCTCCAGCTCTCTTCTATCACTAATATTTGGTCTCCACTGATTATGCAACATTAAACAGTAGAACAGAGAGAATTTTGCTTTTAAAAATATTTAATGAAATTTCTTTCTCGTAAAAATTATACTAATTTATGCCAACGATCAATTGATAAATTATTTGAAATGCTGTGTGTGCTCTTAAGTTGGTAAACATGCAATCTACTGTAGAACAATTGTAGCTATGGATCTATTACAATTGAATGTCAATTTTACCCATTAACTATGGCGACGAACATTTTCTCATTATAGGGAGGAATTGATATTACTGTGGCTTAGAATCTCTCTCAGTCGTCCGATGCTTGGAAGAGCCAATTTTATTTGTGCCCAAAAATTCAAATTTTTCACACTGTTATGCCCTGAAGCTAGTAATGACTCTTTCTACATTGTTAATCTATTGATAGGCAGTTACTATCAAAGTAACGGAAATCAAAATTTTACAATACCTCTGGCCACATATAACTTTTCCAAATCTCGGTCGGTATTTGTATTTCTATGGGATGCCTATCTCCGGTGCTCTGTACAGCAGATTTTACATAAGCAAAAATGCAGAGACTGCTCTGATCTTAAGCCGGTAATCGCTACATCCACTGTATTCTATTGGTAACTAGAAACTATTAAAGTGGTCGCAGTCACCTTCATCGGCCGCCTCTCATTACTCATAGGTGTTTCTATTCTCGGCTGGTATTTATATTTCTGTGGAATATATTCCCTCTCTCCCAGTCGTCCGCTGGTGCCGCGGTTGCCGAGTGATTTATTCACCCGAGGGACGGATAATGATTGCTGCCGACCGGCCGCTCTCGGGAGAAGTACTGCTCGAGGGTCGGGAGAAAATCTTTCGGCAACCGGAGAGGGAAAAAGAGATCCTTCCACTCCACCGCTACAACCTCCTGCACTCTTGCCTTTCCCTCCGACTCAAAACTCACCTCTCTCCAGAGAGTTCCCATCAAGTTTCGTCCTCCCTTGTCTTCTTAACACCGTCATGACGGATTGGGGGAGCCGCGTGAGAAAGGGACCGCTGGGGGCAGTGGAGTGTCGCGCGCTACTCGGACGTTTTATTCCGCGCACGTGTAGAAGATACCTCTCTGGCTGGGAAGATATTCGGGCGGGGGAGGAAGAAGGGGGTGGGGGTGGAAGAGAAATGAGGATGACGCAGAGAGGAGGAAAAATGGAGGGATACTGACTTTTTTTGAACTTTTTAAACAAACCTTGATCGTCCGAATAGGGTTCCCATCTCAGAGCTCTTTTACAACAAGTTTACTTGACTTAACGTTTGTAAATACAAAACAATTTGTGCGTTAAGACATCGACATGTTTTGTAATTTGTTGACACCGACAATGATTTCGATACATATTCCATTGTAGAGGTATACACGTTTAAGTATCGAAACCATTGCCGGTATTAATGTTTATTCAGAGTGGACTTCATAAAGTGATTTTATTGTGGTTCCCCAAAGTGAAGTCGGAAACTTTGCATCGACGAAACGTTTACAGAGTTTGTAGTCCGGCTTAAACTCTGTTCACTACAACTTAACTTGGTGTGACTATACAGTTGAACTCTCAAAAAAGCGTCTGATGGTTCACGGAAACTTTAAATGGCAGAACTTCTGACAGTCATTCGTTGAGAGAAGCTCAAATTCCTCTTGAAATTACTCATGTCTATAGCAATGACGATAGTTTTGTCTACAGTAAGAAATGAAAGCTATCGTAAATCTTCTAAAATCGATTTATGCCTGGTTTTTGCTGTGATTAAAGGACTGTGTCTTTATTATGCATGGTTCCAAATAGGCCACATTACGTCAACTTGAGTTGTGAACAGGCGTGTCTATTTTAGTGGAAGTCTAACAAACAAGGTGCTGGTAATTTCACGATATAATTAGTTTCAGTTTCGTTACAGTTGGAATCATCGTTCGTATTAACTGACGGTGGTACGAACCGGTGCAGGTGTGTTATGATAAAACCTTACTATGGGATTTTTTTGCCAGTATCTCGTTTTACTTGACATAAATTACAGAAATAGTAATGTGAACCGACAATTAGTAAGTATGCTAACCTTCATTATAATCATTGAAATCATTGCAGCGGAATCTATTGCATTGATTAAGGTCGAGCTTATTCAGTGATCATCAATTCGGGAAAAGGGGACATTTGAAACAGCTACTGTTGTATCAATTAGCTTGGTGCAAATTTACCGTAAAGCTGTAGAAAATACTTCTCTATATGAATTCATTTAAAGTCGTAAATATTTTCAATTTAAGCGCATTTTTAATGAGTCCTAAGAAAATACTCAACCACTGTCTTCAGTATTCACTGAAAAGGTCGTAAATAAAATTTTTGAGATTTGAAAAGGTAAAACAAAATGATGATCGTCACAATTACCTTTTCATGTTTGGAATATCGAAAATCCAATCCTTTTTGATATTTCCTAATCTTATCGGAAGCACCACTCCTAATTTAATGCTCACGTGGTAAACACACATCATTATCTTGTGTTAAACGTGTCATTTCGATGGCAACTAAGAATTAAAATCCTTGATGAATTTCACAGATACATAGCCTAAGAAGTTATACCGTCAACGAGAACAATGATTTTTAGCTATACGCACAAATGGCTGAATATAGTACCTGAATCCAGTGGCTAGGGTGAAAACCTGACAAATATTTAACAATCCAAAGCCAATATCCAAGGGAAAGCATTCTTTTTTTTAATGAAATTTGATTTCCGTAGACATGATTTTTCCTAGCAATCCAACCACAATGTTCAGTTCATTCAAGTGACTATCCTTGTTATACCTGTGCCTTAAATTATAAAATTTCTTTGATGACGCTACCCTATGCCTAACATCAAGATTTGAAATCAATAAGAAGACAAATTAATCGATTTTTATTGGAGCTGTAGGCGATGTATATGCAGCGGTTATGAACAAAGGTCGAGACTTTAACTTTATAAGTTTAATCAACCCGCTATACTGCTTGAAATAATCTCATACTATTGTCGACACTTTATTTTTAGGGTTCACCGCTTGTATCATTCTCGCAAGGCCTTGAATTTTCCGTAATTTATTGGCCCGATTCATCAACCATTTAATGTGAAACGATTACGAAAATTAATGCGGCGAGTGTCAGGTGTGAGAACGGTATTGCGAGGGTGAACCCGAGTAATGTTTCAGTTCGGGGAATATCTGGCGGTTGAAAATCCTTGGATTTGCATAGTGGGGGGAGAGAAAAAAATAGCGGGAGACACTATATATGCGAGAGAGTGAGAAAAGAGAAAGAAGGGAATGGGGAGAGAATTATGGGCAAGGAGTGGAATCGCTGGATGGATGGAGGGTGAAGCAGGTTGACAAATTCATCTTGGTTTTTCCGTCTCGGAAGAATGTGGACGCATCAATCAGTTGGCTGAGCAAAGAGGTTCGCTACCGCCGCGGCGGCCGACGCAATATGGCGGATAGTATACCACAGCCCTCTCCGCATAATCCCCCTACTTCCACTTCCCCCTTTCCACTTTTTTTGGCTATCCGTACAGTATATACATATGTGTATTTTTCCCTCACCTTCTTCCCCTCTCCATTCTGCTTGTCACTCTCTGCCGGTCTCGAATACAACGCCATCTTTTGATCTTTCCCATAACTACCACTAGCTCTTCTCTGAAGAAGAAAGCGCGGGAGGGGTGATGGAAGGAGTGAGAAGCTAAATAATTATTAATACTTAAGTATTTTACTAGTTTAGGTGAGCTTACATGGAGTATTTTGCGAATTAACCGTGCCTGTTTACCCTCCCTAATTGGAATTCCCTTACATATTTTTGCTTTCTGGCTTTTTTAGTTTATGGCACTTCATAAATAAACTACGTTTCACCTCAAATTCCTTTTGCATACCTACTTGATTTTATCTGATAAGATTGAATATGGTACCTTGGTTTCCTATTTAATTACTATTCTAATTAGTTTCTAACTCAACTTCAATCAAGGTCTTGGTTGGTTCAGGGCCGCAGTCGTTGTCGGCCGAAGTCACGCCGTTAGGGAGAAATTCGGAGGATAATTGATTATATTATTATTAAATTACTTAAACGATTGGGGTAGATTTACATGGAGTATTTAAGAAGTGTTCTGGCAGTCCTCCTTGCATTATTGGAATCCCCTCATCTATTCACAATGAGGCCTACTCCCTATCATACCATCTAAAAATCCTATTCTCCGCTTCCCTCTCCTCCACTTACCTCCCTGTTATATAAAAAGCCATTGACACCCCCTCCCCACTCAGTACTCCCTGCTTCCAATCCCTCTATTTTCCTCATATCTAACATAGAAGTTTTCTATCCTCGCCTAGCACTGCCTAGCTATTTGTCGTTCCTCATTCTCTCTATCCACTTCACATTCTCCATTCCTTCCCGCACCCGCATCTCTCCACCCTTTTCTTGTCTTCCTAACTCGGCGACCACATTTCCGCACCGTAAAACTCTGGTCTATAGATCACTCACTTCACTTGCCTTTTGTTTAACTCAATTATAACCCAATATTGCTTCTAAGCAACATCGAAAATGTACCTATACATTTTCAGCTCTATTCAGAGAAGATTTAAACGACGTGTTCCTTCGTGCTGTAGAATTTAATGGCAAAATGTTTTGCGCCAAAATTATTTAGGTTGAGTAGAAAATTTTCACATATTTAAAATGAGAGTTCTTGAAATTTAATTTCTCCCAGAAGCAGCTCTGGGTTTGAAAGGGTTAACTCTCTCATAACCAATTTCCCATCAGGTTCTCCATAGGTACTCATCAAAGTCTATTTTGGAAAATGTTGATGATTAAATCACACGAAGGAGGTTATTTCATCAAATAATAACAGCTGCAACAAGAAATTAAAAGGGAAAGCATACGCACATCCGTAGGTGTTTTGATATTTACGTAAAATAACGCGAGGTTCCTCAATCCTCATTGGTCTCGATATTCGATTAAATCACCTTTATGGTCAGCCAATGTTCCAAATAGATTTAATGAAGGTCAAATTCACTGGTGAAGAACCTTATTTTATCATTAAAAATAGGGAACTTTAGTGAAATTTTATTTTTCAATAACGACTTTTTCCCGCCAAAAAAATTGACTGCATGACTCATCGGGTGCACATAAATATTATTAGGCAAGTCGTCTTCATTCTCACATAGGTAGACATTATAAAAAGTAATAAAGAAATTTTGTCAATCTTGTTTTCCGCTTAGCTTCGCACGCAGGGTCAGAAAATTATCCCATGCTTCATTCTTAAAATATTGCTTCGCCACACCGATGCAGAATTTCTGGGGACAGTCGAGAGTTTTTAAGTTGAGTGGTTAAAATTATGCGGACATATAATGACGACTCGGCGTTCCAATCTTTCAATTACAAAAGCAAAGGCTGTCTGAACCTCAAGGTGGTTTTTCAATAAGAATTAAAGTTATACGAATCGAACTGAATCAATGTAATATTTCTTCAAGATCCTTTTAGCAAATGAAGGAAGAAATATTATTTTAATTGATCCAGGCACAATAACATAAGAAAGGCGCCGTTCTATAGAGGCAGAGGCTACTACTATAAATTACAAAATTCCATTGGATTAAATGGAAATATTTATTAGTCAGTTCTCATTAATAGGGAATCAAAAAGGAAATATCTTCCAATACAGAGCGATTAGGAAGATTTCAAATGAGAGGAATTGAGGGAATTATTTGTTAACTCTACATGCTAGCGGGATAACACCAGTGTAAGAAATTGGGATCTTGCTAAGAAGGGAATAACTTGTAACGTTGATTGACCAAGGCTGGAAAGTGTTAAAAAAACCGTGTGTATCTGGCTTGACAAGAAATAAAGAGGCAAACAGATAATGCTATTAGTCGTTGGAAAGATTTATACGGGATACGGACCTGGTGGGGTGATATTTCCATCTATTTATTGTTTACCAGTGGAATTTCTGTATGCTTAAACAGATGTGTTAACCATAGGGTATGTAGAAAGGCAATTTAGAAAGGTTAGGGTTGGGCTGGATTTCCTAATAATACCTATGGAAATTTTCGACACCATAAGAAATTTTTTTTGATCATAAGGGAGGACTTCACCAGAATGATCCATGGAGAAAGAATTAGTATGTTGTGATTTGCTGACGACATAGCCGTCATTGCTGAGACAGAGAGAGTTTTAAGGGAGACCAAATACGCACAGAAAGGACGATGGCCGGATATCAGCTGAAAATCCATAATAAAGGAAACTGAGATGTTGGTGTGCAACAAATTAGAGGGGAGTAGCACAGGCATTAAGCTAGGAAAATAAAATCTTGAGGATGTGAAGGAGTTTTACTGCCCAGGAAGCCGAGTCCGAGCGGCAAGCACAGGACGAAGCAAGAAAAATAGTCGGTAGGGGCTCATGCGAAGAGAGAATCTCAAGTTAGGTAGAATCTAGTCTTAGCTGAGAACCGAAGCATAGAAGTAAGGAAACAAATTATGACATACATTTTATGAAGCATGTCTCTTTTTGGGAGTAAGGTTGGCAGTAACAAAGAAGTCACAAGTGGATGTATTCGAAATGTGGTGCTACCAAAGACTGATAATGATAAAAAGTGTCGACTGGGTAAGTGATGAGGCAGTGCTAAGAAGGGTTGGAGGAAAGTGATCATATCAAAATATCCTAAGAAAAAGACGAGTCAACTTAACCGGCCTCATCATAGGGAATGCTGATCTGACGAAGACAAATACTTGAAGGACAAGAGGAGGGGATGAAAGACAAAGGACGGCCCCTTATGAGTTACATAGGACAAGTTCTTTTGGATATAAAAGAATGAAATGCGTGGATATGAAAAGGTTAGCAGATAGGAGAACAGAGTAGAGAGGTGCATCAAATTAAAAACAAATTTACTGAGGTCTAGGGAAGTAGTGTTTCATTTATGCCCCGAACATTTCAGTTTACAGCAATTGATGAAAGAAAGCGGCGCTCTGTCCAACTCCGCGAAAAAAAACACGTGGACGTCGCCGCCACCGATTCTTTCAGGCGGAGCACAGGTCCCTTTGCGACTCTCTGCTCTCGTAAGGCTTACTTGATTGCACTACGCGTCCCTGAGCTTTGGGAGTGATCGAATTCCCCCGGCAGAAAAATCAGCGATCAGGAGCGAGCGTTAAATGCTCCCCATTTGACTGCCCAATGCTGCAGATCGAAACTAGACCGCGGCATTATCTCCTCCGCGAAGCCTCCGAGCTGTTTAGTTTGACGGGCTAGGGGCGGGACACCTCATACGTCACAGTTATCCTTGAGGTTGCCTCACCCTTGTCAGTTAGTCCGTGGATTTCGGGGCGTGAGTTACTGCATAGTGAATTCGTCGTGCTCTTGCAGTGGGAAATTTCTTCGCGATGGATTTACTGCGAGGAAGGTAAATTGATTATCAACCATTCTAAAGTTGGGTTAACATACTGTGGACAATTGTGTATTCAAGGAGGATAATTACGTGATTATTGTGCATTCAAGCGGTTTTGTTTCCTTGTGCATTAGTATATCAGCATAGAGAAAATCTTCGCATGCAGTATCGTTTGTAATGAAGGTCCCCTCAAAGTCATTTTTCAGCAGATCGTGACTGATAGAGCTGATAAATAATTAAAAATTAATTCCCTATTGCCTTATTAAGCTCAGCGACTAAATGGGTGAGATAGTGAACAGTTATCTTATCCAATTAAATGTTTATACTGGCTTTGATGTGTTCCGCAACCTCTGGAAAATATTTGTACCGAGTAGCCGTTTGAGTTTACCGTAAAAGTGAGTTTAACTTTGAATTCTAAGTGCTGTGTAATACAAATGTAAAAAAATAAAATATTGAAAGAGCCTGTCCATGGTCAGTGCTCGTATTTTGGTGTGTGATTATTTTCATAGTGAATCTGCGTCTATTGTATTCAAAAGTGTATTGGAATCAGTATACCTTGAGAAAATGTTGTTGAGTGATTTTCATATGGTGAAGTTGTATTAACATAATTATGTGGAGTTAAAGGTACTCAAAGGTCATCCAATTTATTGTTAAAATTTATTTTCTTTCCCTCTAGATGAGCCAGAAAGTTATCGACGGAGTGACGTGGATACTGTTTCCTAGTGTTACGCTTCAGAGTAATTCACTCGAAATATTCATTCGATAGAGCGTTAGTGATGCAGCTTTTCATCCCTCAAGCCATCCGAATCGGCAAGGTGGACTTTGTTCCGGACACACCAACCAGCCAATGTAAGTAATGTCTAGTCCTGTCTTTCTGCCTAAATGTATAAATACTAGTTAAGAGGCATGGCACTTGTAAGATATAGGAAACAGAGCTTATCTAAGTTTCGTGCATTGCGTGTTGTTATTTCATTGCGTAGGAAGATTTTGTGCGAAAACATGAGGACTTTCCCGTAATACTTGAAAATACGTTAGTAAATATTTTATTGGGCGGTTTAGCATTTTTATTTGGGAATTTACATATCAATAATTCAGGAGGATCATGTGATAATGGGTTGTCCGTAATCACGAATTGGAATAAACGAGACACGATAAAGGGGGAAAGAGAGGCTCTGATGAAAATAAATATGAAATCCATATGGGCGTTAGAATTCATTGTAATTGGTTCGATCAATAAAAAATATCTTCCTATTACTTGATGTTGCTATCCCGCAAAAAGTGACTGAAGCGCTGAAAAAATATGAAAAAAGGGGTAACCATAATTTCTCATTGACCGCAGAAAATGTCATGGCTTCCTTCAGAATTTACTCTTGCATGCTAATATAATAATAATACATTTTCATTAGTAATTTATTTTGACTCTCTAAAAATGATATTTAATTTATTTGTGCCGGGGGATCAACATAATCTTTAAATAGAAATAAACACATAAAATTATAGCAGTGAATGCGAGTAACATCTCGCTACTCTACTACCAAGAAATACAAAAAATGAAGCCATATTGTGTAGCATTAATTAAGAGCCATGGTATCGGTGTAAAAATACCCAAGTGCCAATAGTAAAAAGTATACTTTAAAGGAGGATACGTTTCGGGAAAAAGTATCTTTTCCTAGGATTTCATTGTTCCGTGCTATTCCATAGTAATCACCTGATTAAATAATTATTACCGGTATGCTATTCCGAGTTCACATTTCAATCTCACATTTGCTTATATAATTTGTCTCAACCTCTGATACGCCATGAAAGTATAGTTCGATGGTCATGCTACTTATGTTCCTAAATACAAGATTTATACAGTTCATCCGGTGAGATGAATTACTAATTGATGTTTTACTTTATATCATACTTATTGATTATTCATTTCATTACCTTAGAACCTTTGTAAAATTACTTCTTGCAGTATTGCATTACCGAAATTATTTTGACCGATACTTTCTAACTACGTTTATTTCTTATACCAAAGAACAGCGTGCCAATTGTTTGCTTGCTTTGCTCACTGTGGCCTTGGCTCGTACTCTTGATTGCCCCATCTCTACATTCTTAGTTTTGACGAAGGTTTCGTAAATCTTATATCACCAACAAGTTCAGGGCTACCGTCAAAGATCACTTGTCTACTTAGTCGACATTTAAATTGCATTTGTGGCTGGCGCTTTTTAAATCGATGGTCTCAAACATGTAATTATCGCTGCTGATTGGTGCACATTAGCATATAATTCTTGTTTTTACGCCGATAAATACTATAAATTTACACTTAGGATGTCGCGACTCGAAATGATGCTACCTTTTAAAGCACAAATGAACGTCTGATAAAGGGAATGAGTGATAGCACAGTCGCATGCTTTTCCATATTTCCTGGCGTATAAGTTGTTCAAATTATTAATATTATAATCTTAAAGTTTTCTGGAGTACAACCTTGCCAACATGTACCTGCATCTCATTTACAAAAAATTTTCCTAGGTATTACCTACTATTAAAACCACTAGTTGTAAGATAAAAATGCATGTTAAAGACGCACGTTAAGATATTATAATTTCTACATCAGATTCTCAAGAATTTTAAGAGCATTTCTCAGGAACTTTTATGGAGTGAGCTCGAAATAAATGTGGTTGGAAAACAGATGGCTCGAACGCGAGGGATGAGTGAAACAACACTTGTGCGTAGATACAACGCGGGGAAAACTCAAATCGAGCTCATTTTCTTAATCTATATTCTCACATTCCGGCAGTTTTCGGAGGCCCTGAAGCCATTTTTTGGCACCAGTATTCATACAATTCTGTCCCTGTGGTGGGCACCTTATTCGGTAGAATACTATAATAGATAAAAAGGGGTGTTATGGAAGGCCAGTGCATAGAGCCAAATGGCCAAAATTGCATATTTTTAATGCATTTTTCGCGATATTTCACCGCCTAAAAATTATTTTTTTACAATACGCCAGCCGAAAGGTATTAAAAAACACCTGCAGAAAACGTTTTTTCTTTTTTGCCCTCTCAAAAATATTTTATGAAAACATGCGTTAGAAATTTTCAAATCGACGCCATATCTTCTTGTCCCGCTCAAAGTTCTTGAAAACAATTGAAAATCAGCTCTATTAAATAAAGTTTCAAAATCCGCAAAGAGAATTAAAAAATATACCTTCTTCACCGAGTTATTTAAAAAAGAGTGAAAATCGTATTTTCGATCTAGCCGGCCCTGGTGGGCCTCTAGCGGGCTGAAATGTGGCGAGGTTTGTCCTATTTGATCCCAAATCGCATACCCTAGGTGCGGGAAAAATCCTGGAGGGGGAACTTTTCACCCTTTTATTCAGCTATGCCCTTTGATGCATGCATTTGAAGATGATAGCATACAGAATCTGAGTTTTTCCCGGCGTATGCTCTGCAGGAATATTTCTCGGGTTTCCCACCGGGTGTCGTATAGGGTTGTAGTTCCCAACGTTTCCATGACAAAGTCCGTCATCGTCATCAGGGGTTAATCTGATTAACCCCTGATGACGATGACGGACTTAGTCATGGAAACGTTGGGAACTACAACCCGATACGACACCCGGTGGGAAACCCGAGAAATATTCCTGCATGATAGCATACGTTTTCAGGAAGTAATCCTTCACCATGAGCTACTCTCCACTTATTGAAACTCCACAAAAATCTACTGCATATCCATGTACGAAGTCAGCTTGTCTCCTCGTTAATTTTTCCCCTACTTTGACTACTGCTACCTGCTACTTCATTATATTACTGCAGGACTTAACTTTCAGCTTCAACGCCTGATAAATACCTCAGTAATATTCATATATAACTAGCAGAAAGATGGAGATATATCGCTTTAATTAAACAAGCTCTCCTGGATGGATACCAAAACACGAAGAAAGTTGTAGGTGGCCTTTTTCTAATATTTCTTACTTGAAAATTATGAAACACGGTACATCATTGATTTTATCTCGGGAGAACAACATTACCAAATGTTGTTACTAGAACTGAACCCAACTGTATCACAGCATCGGTCAACAAGTTTTCAAAAATCATTGATCGCTGTCGCCTCACAAACCTCGTACAAACTTCCTAAACCAATCAACAAATCATCTTCCCTGCAAAAGTTCAGAAAAGATGTATTCATTCCTAACTTATTAACCAATTCAACGCTGTATAATAATATGTGTATCTTGTACATTTTTGTATAGCTTCCTTTGTTACTAATTTATTCAAATTATTGTCATACTAGGGCATAAAACTAAATAGTAAGCTTTAAAAACAATAATTCAGTCGGTTGTGATGATCTTAGAACAATAAATTATATTAATAATAAATACCGATTGAGCTTAAGTCATACTTCCTCTGAAGATATAATACCTTCTCTCTCTCATTGAAACGCGTTGTTCACGTGACCCTGGACTTGCGCGTGAAATACGACCGTGTGATTCAGACGAGCATCAAGTCGAGCTTGGGACACTAGAGGAAATTTTGAGGATCCCGGAGTAGACCCGAATGGGAGGAGAGGGAGGGGGAGTTAGTGGGAGAGGAGGATGAGGAGGTTTTGGTTACGAGCCGACCCGACAAGAGGTTGAGTCCGCAGGTCACCATTAGGACTGGCCAAAAGGGACAGTGGGAAGGGTTTGTTTGAGGGTAGGGCAAAGCATGGCTTGGGAAACGGTCGTAAAGGTGTAAAGATCCGTATAAATCGAGTCAAGTTGGTAATGGATGGCGGGATAAAGTAGTGGAGGAGTGCGTTAGTGTCAACCCCGTAATGGGGCGATCGCCGTCACTTCACAGTTTTGGGTGTAAACTAGGGCCAGGAAATGACCGACCTCCGCTGCGTGACATCCGGGATCAAATGACCGAAAATTCTCATCCACCACTCCCCCTCCCACCCACAAAAATAATCTTACTCTCCACCCCTCCCCCGCCTCCGTGTTATCCAAAATCTCATGTCCAATGAAGGTACTTAGGGTTGGAGATAGAAAAAATGGAACCGTTCCGAATATTAATAAGTTGATTAAAGTGAAATTCTTTGTAAATAGGTACCGTAGTTGACTGGCGGAAGGTAAAATGTTGATAATGTAGGCGTTATTTGATCATATTTTGTCGTTTATTATCACCATCGCGGGAGCTTGGTAGCCTAGTGTATGGTGGAGTCGGCTGGTGTCCGGCGGGGCTTGGCTGTGTCCTTAGGAGAGACAACTGGCCTCCTCCTATTCTGAATATGTGAACATTCACACGCCTTCGCCTTTAGTCCGATGTGAGCGCTACCCCAATCAACTATCGACTCGAATTCCTGGGATTTAATTAATTATAAGACAGTCTCCGGCGTTACTTTGTGGAACTGCTTCATGATAAAGCCATTCACCTGATGATAGCATGGTATACAGAAACCAGGGTCGTACACTTTAAAATAAAGTGTGGAATAGAACAACATATTTTTATTTTAAGATTTAATTAATTACTTTATTTTTTATTTAAGTAATTGCTCACACACAGCATTACTGCCAATTTAGAGTGACGCAGTGAAAAACATAAAAAATAAACGCAGTGAATCAAAACAAAGAGTGCAGGCTAAAAATGGTAAAGAACGCACATTAAAAAAAACACGAGGAAAAGGAGGTAGACAAAGGGGTTTATTTATTCGCCGGGGAATGGGACATGGCGAGATTCATAAATGGGTTTAAGGGTAGAAAAATTATCAAGCACTGAGTTCAGTTGGGAGTAGTCGCTTGACGAGGGATAGTTTGGGGAAAGGGATATGGAGTAAGGAATGAGTACGTGTGGATCGAATAGACACTGAATGGAAATTAAAATATCAATAATTTAAGTATAGTATGCAGCAATAATTCACGCAGGACGTTGTTAAATTTTGGCATGTGAAATTTTAATATTGTGGAGGTTACTCCATTGTTTTGTACATTATTTTAAAAGCTATAAATTGCTCAAAGTAATGTTGTTTTCACTGTCTAACCCTGAATTTTCAAAGCAGTTTGATTTACTTATCTAGTGATGATTACCTACCGTGGTTACATAAAAGCAAGTTAATTATATAAATGGGTAAAATTTTCCTTTGGTCACTCTTTTTCATCACAGTCCTGCTATATTTTGCATCCAAGTAGACCTGTTTATTGCCTTCACTTTTTTCTCTTTTGACTTCAAACATGTTACCTTGGCCCTAAATTAGTCCGGAAATCATGCACTTAGCGTAACAGAAAAACATTTTTTCCTGTGAAAACAGTTTTTATTATTGCTATTTTTACACATAAAAAACAAAACACTACGAAAATATCTTATCGTTTTTCTTTAATACTCCAAGTCCAATTAACCATGGAAAACATAAATTGGAATTTCGTTGCTCTTTTTATTATCATTTTATGCATTTTGCTCTAGTATCACAATTGCCTTATGAGATATAGTTGAAAATAATAAATAATGCTATTGTGAAAATTCGACATATAAACGAATGCGTCTGATATATAATAGATATAGTCATAAAAATTTCTTTTATCAGATGTTAGATTTTCATTTTTCTATGTTGCCACATTTTAGATTATCAGATGTGGTGGGTGGGTTTTCTATTGCCTTGGTCGATTTTGCGAACACTATTTCATTTTTTTCCCTATGAATCTCTATAATTAGAACAAAGGTAACAATTGTTTAATTTTTGTAAGTTTAATCACCAACATCATCGTGGAAACCAAGAGCCATCATTAGTGTTGTATTTTTTTGCGTAAACTATTTAAGATACTGAAATTTTTCGGCAGGAATGAAGGGTTTGCTGTTGACAAGTTCTCACTCTCCTCCTAATGCAGTATTCCATCCCTTAACTGTATCTAAATTATGGTTGCTTTGACGGCTCCATTGTGCCATAATACATTTCATAAAACGCAAGCCAATTCCGGCGTTGGGTTCCCATTTCCTCAATAGTCTTGAGCAGGATCTTGCCTTAACAACCCACCCACCTTTCTCCATTGGCTCAGAGGATGTTACTTGTCAATTTCGCTCAGAAAATAACCAATAAGCCACTAGGAAAAATGTAAAAGGCATGTTTAAAATAAAAAAAATATTTACACTTAAGAATTTCCACTTCAAAAAACACGTTACCTTGCAAGAACATGCTCTCATCGTTACAGGCCAAAGTGGAATCGGTCTGGACCATATTCCATGGCGACATCCTGTCACCTCAACCTCCGTAGCTTTGAGAATATATAATGGTGCCCTTTTCCTTCCAAACAGCCTCGACGACCTCTGAACTGTCCGATTAAAGTCTGAATGTTTTATAGCAATTTTTAGGTCGTCTTTGTTCTCCTCGTTCCAAAGATCATTTCGTTCAGGGGTCGTCGACTTATCGTGGAAGTTTGGGTGCCAGAGATTTCAGAGAGATATATCAACTAAATTTACCATAAAATCTCTATCTAGCTTATAAATCCCACGAGATAACCCGTGTTTAAGCAAAGTAGAATTATTATCAAACATTTGAAATAAAACACTTTTCAAAAAAATTTTTTTTTGCAAAGCTTAATTTCATTTGAGTGTCAGTATTGTTTTTAAATTACCTTTATATTATGCTGATAAATTGACAATCCTTTCGGTCATTAATCTTAACTCTTCAAGCACAGTTTTTCGAATTTCCAAAGTGCACAAAGTGATAAATTGCCTTTCGTCTTTTCATAATGAATAATTCCCAACATGTCATGTACGTGGTTTTTCTATCATAACAAAGTTTTTGTAAAAATTGCGATTCACTCAAAAGAAATGCCTGGATTTAAAAAAAACAATAGTTCTAGTTAGGTGCGCTTCTGGGAAGGGAATTTAGTGTTGGTGACATATTTTTTCTTCTCTGTTGAAGTCATACATCTAGTTAACAGCGAGGGGTAAATGAAATGATGGAGTCTCAATAAGCGACTATTTTGCTGCCCCAACTAACTTGGTTTAGGTCTTGAAAACAGACGTAGGGAACCCAATAGAGTTTTTCTACCTCGAAAGTGAGCCAAAAAACCTATCCTCTTCTCATATTTCGTATTCATTGAGTAGTTACGCTGAGTGGTATATCACTTAAGTCGGGTAATGCAATAAGAAGATTTTACTGTAGTCTCAAAGAAAAATGTAAGAACCCGTTAACTTCCCGCTCCTCCCTTCACTGCCTAGGTTAATTAAATTATATCCTATACTAAAACTCAATATTATGTTATGAAAGACACACAAATAAACAGTAATGAAGAATGGTATTCAGGAAGTCTAAGAGAGATGGATTGTACTCTCACATTGTTATTTTGTATTAATTCCTGGAATAGTTCGAGAATGCAGTGGTCACCTTAATTCAGTAGTATTTAAGGGCCATAAAATATATATTCCGTAGAAGCTACATTACCCTCGCGTGCGACATTCTGGTCTTGGATTTTTTTCCATCAGCCGCGGCACAAAAAAAAAAAACCCTACGAGGCCTTGCAGGAATATGCAAAGGAATTCCAATAGACGGATTCCATTGCCGGCCGTCAGCGAACAGAGAATGGGTGTGCGAAACGGAAATACTGCCATGTTTTAGCGATTTCATCCAATGCTCGCTCACGGGAAAAACTGGAGGAGGGTTTTCTGTTCAGGTGAGGGCAAAAAATAAGTCGACGATGGAGATCCCGGCTCCCTGCAGTCAGTTGCGTACCTTTATCGGACAGGAATTTCATTCACGCCAGTGTGTGTTCTACTCTACCGCTGGAAACCTTTCGCGTGATCGACAAAAAGTGCTCGCGTTGTTCCTCGTCCATTCCCAAGTTGGCAGTCGGCTACTTAAACTTCCTCCGTGTGGTTTCGCGTTATGAGATACGATGAAGGTTCAGTTTTTATTCCCTCGAAGGAATGGAGCTATTTTACCGTATATTAATGGGAAGATTCCCTGGCATAAGTGCTGGCACGTCGTTCTATGTTGTGGGGCTTAATGACTTTTCGTGTTCTTAGTTTATCACTCCGAAGGGAAACTTAAGCAATCTCAACAGTAGTTTCTTTGCGCATCGAGAATTTCATTTCGTTTAGGATTAGTATCGTGGTAACACCAGAAAGATCTCAATGTTAATCCGGGTTTGCACTTAATAATTGACTGATATGGTAGTAGCTCAAAAAAGATACCTCGCCAGTATAATGATCACAGAAGTATTCTACGAGTGTCAAAGGACATCGCTATGACAGAGATACTTCAAATGCATCTAAACAACCAGATGAGGATCCAGGATTTTTTCTAGGGGGGCATAAAGGTCTGCAGGTCAAAAAAATACAAAATACAACAATTTTTTTGGTTTTAAAAACAAAATGCAGCAATTACTGGAGCAAATATTCCCTTTATTTTGATATGAAAGTTATTAATTTAAACGATTGAGGCTCCTTAATACACAAAATAAAACGAACGTAACTGTATGAAAAATCTTGTCTATTTTTTATGCGTCGGGGGTGGGAGGGGGGAGGGTCACGCCCCTCGCAATAAGTGACCCCGCGCACCAGAAAATTAGCCGTTTTGTCTACTTCATGAATTGTAGGACTAGATAATGATTGAATATTTCGTTGATGAACGACTAAATATGCGTATTTTTGCAAAGGTTTGCTCCCTAATAGATAAGAATTTTAAAAATAGCAAGCTGTATCTATGTTATTCTCATCAATAGGTAGTCAAGTTAACCCTTCAGTTTGTTTTGCCTCGATTCCATTTCTGTTCATAGTTTAACTGCTTCTACTTCGCTAATTGATCAATTCATGATCAACAATGTCCCCTATTGATTAGAGCTCTCCTACGTGTTACTGTGCAAATGGAAAATTTCTTTCGAAAGCCGGTCCTCACGGCCAGTTCGAGGAACTACCTTTTCCTCTGAGCTAGAATTTCGTGTATTGCCTGTTGCCTCTGTGACTTGCAAGGGCCAGTGTAACTCATTTTGACGATATAAATAAGCCGGAGCTTTATTCACTGTCCTCAAATTCATCGAGTTCCTCTCCAATCCCCTAGGTGAGGCAAGAAGAAAAAGAATAAGTTTCCAATTGGGCTTTTCTCGCTCTGATAATTGTATCATGTCTTAAAAAGTACATTTTACTCTAGCAATGCGCGTGAAATGTAATAAAATGCCGGCCGACGAAGTTTAATGCCTGAGAAAACACTGACATGAAAATTTTCAAATTTTGTAAACACCTAAATGCTCACTGTAGCATTAAGTTTTCAACCAGAAGGTTAGTTTGGGTGGGTGAGGATAGAGCTCACCCCGAATTAAGCCACACGCATGAGAATTTCACACATTCGGGGTAGAGAGGTCAGCTTCTTTCCCTGGGCTACTTCGTACCTCGAGGATTGTGTTTGGGGGTGTCCGAAGGCTTCACCGAAGATTTAAACCTGGGCATTTTCGATCAGTAGCCAAGCGCTCCAGACATTAGTCTAAGCCCCCGCCCCCGATCTAATTATAATGAGGCACTATCTGTATAATACGGCACTTCAATTCACCGGCCCTACTAGTTATTCGGAGTTTTTATACAGCCAGCTACCAAGCGGGTAGCTCGGTAATTTCGAGTAGTCTACTTCGCAGGTGAACCTAGTCCAACTCAGAAAAAAAGGAAGTACAGCTTACTGATAGGGGAGAAATGCCCGAACAGTTGTCGCGCGGTGGAAGGGGAGGGAGTAGGGAGTAGTTGTTGTGGGTTTACTTTACGTTAACGCTTCAATTGCGTGTATGTGCAAATGCAGTGTATGGTAGAATGTGTTATATAATTGCTGGGGCGGATCCATGATTTTTTCATGGGGGGGGGGGGGGGGGGGGGGGACAAGGATCTGACAGGTCTTCCCATATTACAGTTTAAAAACAAAATATTACAAACTTTAGAAAAAATTCTTATTTTGATTTGAAAGATGTTAATTTAAAATTAAATGATTGAGACATTGTAATGCACAAAATAAAACAAACGTAATGATAACCGTGTAAAAAAAATTGTCTATTTTTTTAGCGTCTGGGAGGGGCAAGTGCCCCAGTGCTCCCCCCCCTAAATCCGCCTATGTATACTTGTATGCATTCAATGAAACATAGCTTCTGCCGCTTAAATGCGCCATTATTAGTGATTTCCAGTAATACGGCTTTTTCGGTAATCCGGCTTTGCTCGTTTCCGGTATCTGCAGGATTTCCGAGTGACCACTGTATATATCCTGTAAATTTGTAGGTGGTGGTGTTCATTTTAAAATAGTTATTTAATGCGAAAAGAAGCGGGAATGATTCGTTCTCTTAATGATCTTGCCGTTTGTATTGCGGAAAAATATGAACATGGGAAAGTGGGGTAAGGTGACGAACTCGTTTTTTCGCTAACGCATTCATAGACAGCCGCATGAGCCGTAGATCTTCCTGGAACTCAGGTGAATAGTAACGAAGTTCACCGCAAAGGACGGTGGGCCAGTTATTTTGCGAGCAGTAGCGAGATTGTTTTCTTCCTGAGCGATTGCAATTTTTGCAGTTTTCAGAGTAAGGAATCATTTGATTCTGCTTAGCTATTTTTACTCTTTCCAGCTATAGTCTCAAAATATAACTCGTCATACATAGTACCATACATTCTGAAAGCTTTTACATAAGATAAGATACTCTGATTGAAAACCTTTTTTTTCCTCGCTGCCCATGAAAACGTAAGCAATATTTATCTTGAAAGTAATACTTACTAAAATTTGCATCGATAAAAATATTATATAGCAATTATCACATCTCATGTTACTCCTTCAGCCTGCTTAAAATGTAGCCTGGCCACAAGCTTATAGCCAGTAAGATAATCTGGGGCATTTACAAATGACTTAAAAGCCAAAATGACGACGTGGGGTAAGATGACGAGAAGTTGCGATGACGGGATGCTGCATGTTCTGGCTGGAGTAATGGTGAAGCAAAATACACGCCCTGGAAATGTGATTTTTGTGAGTATTGCTTAGTTATTTATGTTCTTATGGCCGTGCCAAGGTTTTTTTTACTTTTGTTTCATTATGATCGAAGGGCACTTGTTTTTTTTGTGTTTATACTTTATTTTTTTACGCAATATCACAGGTTAGCAAACTTAATTTTTCTCTGCATTTTTACAATAATTTTTTAAAATTTAACGTACTAATTTTAGCCGTTCATTACCCCTCAGGTGGGGTAAGATGACTAAAATTTCTCTTTTATTTTGGTGAAATATTTTTCATTATTCAAGAGAATTCTAGGAAAACATGGTATTAATTTTTAATTAAATGCAAAGAGAGAAATAATTGTACCTTTAAATTTTAGATATTTAAATCTTTTAAAACACTGAGAAAAAAATCTGACGCTTAATTTCGCCATCTTACCCTACCTTCCCCTAATATCGTTTATGAAATGCCGCAACCTCCCCTCTCTCATTGTCGCTTTGATTCTCTCGGATTTCTAATTCTCACCCCGGGATCCTTTGGACTGTGCTCCAAGATAACACTCTTCCCTTTTTTCTGTTCGACAAATTATATCCTCACCCTTTCCGTCTCGCCGGCTCGTTTATTTGATCTGAGGACGCGGCGAAATTAGGATCGACCCCAGCGTAAGGTGGCAGTACCATTTCCCCAACACCCCTTCCATCGCACCAAACTCTCCTTCCGTTTCTCCACTCCACCCAAGGGTCTCTCACTCCCCCTCCCCCTCTTCCCATAATCCCTTTCGATCTTACCCCACCCCTCCTACAGTTCCTACACACCTCGACCTGCGTGCATCCATTCACTACCGAAGCCTCGCTTGCTACCTCTTGTTTCTCGCGGGTTCTGGGACGCTTTCGAGCGTAAAGTCATAAAACAAAAGCCGCACTGGGAGCGGGAACTGGGGAGATTCTTCCCCCTCCATTTCTCCTCTTTCCCCACTTGGAAGTAGTAGGAGGGGGTGGGATGGAACGGGTCCAGATA
Source organism: Ischnura elegans (assembly GCF_921293095.1). Taxonomy (NCBI): domain Eukaryota; kingdom Metazoa; phylum Arthropoda; class Insecta; order Odonata; family Coenagrionidae; genus Ischnura; species Ischnura elegans. Next base: position 98,213,375 of record NC_060253.1, read on the forward strand.
GGATTGGAACGAGAGCGAACTGCATTGGTAGGCTGCATAGGGTTTCGTGATGGCGATTTCCCTTTGGGGTGGCTCGGAAAGTTATATTTTAACACTAGAAGCACCGGGGTTGGATGGCTAACTAGTATGACCAAACCCGTCATTATGACGGATAGTAATTACATTAAATATTCCTTTGGTTATGTTAAAATTAATTGATAACTTCATTAACCCATTCGGGTAAACAGAAAGCGATTTACCGGCCTGTATCGATTTTCGTGGTGACTTCGACCTGAAGACGCCTGCTGGAATGCAGGAACAACTGTTGTCACGAACGCAACCACGGCGCGGTGAAACCCGGAATATCCAGCCTACATTACCAGCGCACCGCGGAAGCCTTCGCACCAACTTCGTTTTTTAATATGTTTGCATTGACGCTAATGAGGGGTTTGGTGGAAGAGGGGACCTCTTATTCTCAACCTCGCCCGAATAAAGGCATATTATTATCATTATTATTACAAGCCGCCTTCATAGGTGTGTGGCAGGGGGTGTTAACACATCAGCCGTTAACGAATAAAGATGAAATACTTTTACGAAGTTCCTTTTGGCCTGCATTAGTTCTTTATTGTTCGGTTGAATTCCCTTACCTATCCGTGCGGTCAAACATCTCTTCATTTATAGTTTTGTCGGACCTTGAAATGTAGCTCAGCCACCGCTAAGGAGGAAGTTGCAATTGACTTAATTTTTATGGAGACGCCCAGTATTCCTTTACGTTTTCGAAGCATAATTAAATTTCGAATGCATAAATTTTTCCCACTTGATTTATCAATAATCATAGATGCAATCAGTGGGCATAAAATTAAAAGAACATTAAAACCATCAGTAAAAGCTACTGATAACTTAATATTTAGGCGTGGCAAGTATTTTAGATTGCCTTATTCGTATTGTTATACATAGTCCGAATACATAATAATTAAAAAAGAGCATATAAATTCTGATTCTTTTCTTCTGTAGCTCAAGTGTAAATGGTTTTTTTCATGACCCAGAAAACAGCGCATTCAAGGCCTTTACAGCGTGTTAATCTAACATAAACAACGTAAGATGATAGCCTTGGATAGGAATAGCCTATCCGGTCGGGGCTCGAACTCGAGACCTTCGGTTATTTAGGTGAGGACTTCACCCCACCGCCGCGCCGCCTAGGCCGGCAGTAAGCTCTCAAACTGCGGTTTTGTAGTTAATGCGGCCCTTGAGCTGGAAGGCTCGGAGACCTTTGCTCTACCATTACATACTAAATTGTAATGAAGACGCTCAGCATTCCGTACGTTTTTGAATACACTATAATTACAAATAGCGTAAGTATATATATTCTAACGCTTTTTTAACCAGACCTCGAGGATGAGGTTAGGTTTGGACACCCCTGTTCTTCTGTAATGTACTAAACTTTAATGGAGACGCGGAATATTGCGTTATGCTTTCGAATAAATGATTAATAAAAACAGCATATATATTCTGATTTTTTCTAAGACTTGGTGCTTTCCTGGCGCACAATGTGGATGAATCCTTCACGGGATTCCAAACCAGGTGAACTCTCCAATCGGACTCAACGTTTAAATGGCTAAATCTGCCATCATCCTCGGGGGCGTTGAGTCTGAATAATTTTAGCTTATTGGCGTTTAGTCTCAGATTCGACGTCCTAAGGACGATGGCAGAGAAATTGCAAGATAGCCATTGAAACGCCAGCTCCGATAGAACCTGGTGGGAATCCCTTGAAGCATTCATCCATATTCTTATTCTATTTTTTACCAGATACCGAGGGTGAGGTTTGGTTTGAAGACTCCTGATCTACTGAAATATTCTAAGGGTGAAGAGACGGGAGAAGTAGTCTTCTAGGTTGACTGGAGAAGGAATGAGTGAGGGAGGTTGAGGTTACAATTCAGCGATAGGGGATGTAAAAAAAGGTCGGGGTAGTGGAGGGCGTGTATATAAAGAAGGATGGGCGTCGTGTAAAGAGGGTAGAGAAAGAAGGAAGGAGAGGAAGACGGTGTTAGCCGCCGCCGCTGCGGCAGTCGACTCCGGGAGGAACAGCACGATTGCGCGTCACCTCCATCTTTCTTCTACCAACTCTATACTCTCCCCCCTGCCTCTCCTTCCTTCCCCGTCCTTTTCCGATGTTTTTCCGAGAATCTGAGGCGGCGGATGCGAGCGGCCTTGCGGCAGCGGGAAGGAATGAATGCAAGATAGGAATTGAAGAGTAGTGGGACAGGGAGAAATGGGGCGGGGAGGGAAGACGGAGCTATTGGAGGGAGGGGGGGGGTTTAGTCCGTGGTGTCGGGTGCGGTAAAAATGGCAAGGGACAGTGTGTGAAAGAATGGAGGATATTAGAAAGGAATATTCACCAATATTGCATTAGAGGATACTCAATTCCGCAGCTAGAATAGCGTAGTTAGTTTCCTTCATCAAAGAAAATGAAAGGCATTGACTGTGATTCGTTACCCACCATTAGAGTATTTATAATATACAAATTATTTGGTTTTAGAAATCCCATTTTAGACGAATGTTAATGGTCAATTTTAACCTCATTTTAGAAAGGCCAGATTGACGGCCATGCGATGCAACTCCACGTGATGTCACAAGAACCCAAATGCTATATGAGTAGTCAGGAGTTTAAATCGTCTGAGATAACCAATGCATGCATGAGGCACAAAGCTCAGGGAAAAATCTCTTAATAATTACCTATTAAAATTGCCTGTGGTCGGAAAGTTTCCTTCGTTTGATAAGGCATTAATGATCTACTACCTCTAGCAGGGTACTCTGCTACCTGCTAGCAGCCAAGATGGCCTCACACAGCGGCAGCCGTAACCAGAATGACGTCACACGGGATGTTCCCAGCATTCATACTTAGCCGTCGCGTTTTTGCACGCTTGAAAATTTTCACTTTTCATTTAATCGCGAAAAATAGATATCGTCATTTAAAAATCTAAAAGCGTGAAATGCGTACTCCAGGAGTAATAATCTTTCGATTTAGGCAATTTAAAAAAATAGAAAAGCACCCTATTGTTGTCGCTCCGCGCGCATTTGAATCAGATGTCATCGCTCCTTGTGGTGCTATCAGTTATCTGTATTCAGTTTTCACGGGGAAATACACGGCATTAATATGTAATTGAGACAGTATATCACATAAAGTACACATGTAAATGCGCGAAACAGATCCATAGAGAAATAATCATTCACCTTGACTGGGATTCGAACCCGGATCTCGAAATAATCATTCGCCTTAACCGGTATTCGATCTGGGATCGAATCCCGGTTAAGGCGAATCATTATTTCTCTATGGATTTTTTTCGCACAATTTGTGCATTTCGGATGACTCCGTTAAGTTGTCACCGTGGCTAGTCCCAGTTTAATTAAATTACACATTTAATGCATGCAAGACAATTGTTAACTAATAGAAGAGCACTTTAACTACGGTTAATGACGGAAGTCACACTGAAAGAGATACAGGTGACTGGTGGCGCCGCCGGATAAAATGCGCGCGAAACGGAAACAGATATAACTCTTAACCGTCATCTTCCTGGGTCTCCTTTAATGGGGTCCCCTTGGGAATATTCTTCACACAATTCTAACCGGTTGAAATATGCCTTAACCGACACCTTCAATCGGGGCTCAGGTTCTCGGTGAAAAGCTTTACTGAAGATAACCGCGATTTCATATTTCGTTTCTTATACTAGGCCGTTGTACCCTTACATTTTGTAGTACATTCTCAGGTGAGGATGGATTTGTGCCATCATTAACACCCATCCTCTTTTTATATTGAGGTTAAAATATTCTTTATATTATCGCTTTGCTCCAGTTTGAGAATATGTTTGTCTACAATTTCGACTGCAATAATTGATATCGCATAATAATGGAAAATATTGGTTATTTATCGTGGAATTCGTTTCGCATTACTCGTAACGTAATTTTCAGGAAAAAGGCACCCACATTCGACTGTGGGCTCCAAAAGTTACAGAATAAGGCCCCTGATCGCGAATTGAATGATTCTTTCGGGTGATGGAAGGAAAATTTGAGGAAAACTACATAGTGTACGGGGTTAAGAATACGGATGTCATGATATATAAAAACCATTGGTTGGCAGGGAAATTTTACGGGATAAGAAACCATCAGGGAGCAGATTTGTTTAGGAGATGTGGTTGGTAGAAGGGGCCGCAGATCAAACATTAACAAGAGCGATAATCAGCTTCTGCGCAGTAAATAACACCGGGTGGGGTGATTTTTATGACAAATTATTTTGGGTTAATAAGTACGCTTAAAGAATAGTCTCACAATTTCGGCAAATAAAAAACTATATTTACTTAATTTACAAGTGTTTTATGCTTTGGCAAAGCTATAGAATTTTTGCAAGCGATGAACTGGGTGTTCCCTATTGATATTTTTCACCTCAAAGGACTCTCGCTTCTCCTTCTCTTGGGGGAATGGCATCCTGTAACCTCTTCTATATATTTGTTTAGCTCTTCTATGAAGATCTTACCAACCACTCCTGGTACTGAATGCAGGCTCTCTTCCAAGATGGCCTTCGAAAGTCTACGGAAAAATTCCATTTTTTTGAGCGGAATAATCCTAGCCTTCTTGGATCTTGACTGGATATATTTTTACTGTTTTCTTGCAGCTTGCCCATAATATTCTTTAACAGACTAGGCAGTTCGTCTTTTGGAACGGATGTGTACCGGTTACTGGACGTTGATTGCTACCAATCCGAGAAAATTGCACGCCAAATCAGTTTTAGAACTCTAAATATGGCGAAATCTAACGGTTGCAGTAATTTCTCTAGGCCCTTACACCCCACTTCTTTTTATAGGTCTTCACCTTCCTCTCAGTGTTGCAAAGACAAAAGAAACAGGAAAAATTTTTCCCTAAAATCATGGCGGAGTAAAGTTTTGACAAGTTTGCGTGTCACAAAGTCACCACACAATGTGTATGCATTCCAGTTTTTGTCTCATATTTTCAACAAAAATGGCTTGATTTAATTGATATTCTAGAATAATTTGCCAAACATTTTCATAAACAAATTTGCATACCTGTTTTAGATATAAAGTTCAAATGTTTCCTTACTTTTCCGAAAGAGTAAAAAATGGTATTGCTAGGCAATGGCGTCAGAAAGAACTATACGTGATAAGGAGCTCCATCTGACTGCCGAAACATGTCGCGACATGTCTGACAAATGAAATGCCCATTTAATCTCTTTCATGAGACGAGCGTTTGCAGCGCGAGATAAAAAAATTCGAAAAATAGACCCCTTGTCACAAAGTCACCCCAATCTACGGTATTTATTTATTTGAATGTAATTTCGTCTGTGCATGTTAAATTCAGTGCATAAGAAGGAAGTTTTTTCTTCAGGATATCAATGCTATATATTTTTTTAAGTATCAAATTTAGTTTCCAACTCTCTTATTTATCTCAGGAGGTCTTGGTCCTTGAATCCTATTGGATTACTTTTCCAGTTATATATGCAGTCAGAAACGTTTGCGACTATAAATTATCTTAAGGTACCTCATCTGGATAAAGAAAATGAAATATTTTTTCAGCCCATCATCTTTTCCAAAGCATGTTTGTCCATTCCAATCTTTCCTTTATGCTAACAGATCCTGGAAAAAAATATTTATACACCCCCCAGGTTCTAGACTAGTTTTGTCATGGTCAATTTTAATGGATAGTGTAATATCAGACGTTTTCTTTATCCAAATCCTCTTTTATTCTTTAAGATACAGTTTCATTTTGCCTCTGTCCGCCGAGCGAATTTCTCTTTCTCCTCTCTTCCATACCTCCCTAGTAACATCAATATCAGCATAAATAATTAAATATCAAACGTTACAATAGCTGCACAACCAGAGCTGGGCAGTATTTCAAATACAAGAATTTTAAAATACGTCCTTGAAATACATTTGAAATTTGTATTTTGTATTTCAAATACAGGTTTTTGGTATTTTCCCATTCTGAAGTAAAAATACAATTGTAAAATATTTTTGATAACACTTCTGTAACATTATGCTTCAGAGGTTTCATCGTTTTCGTTAGAATCGTTTTCTTAATGTATAGAAATATACATAACATGCCAAGGCAGTTTATATTTTTTAATATCCGTTAGTTTCCATACAAATACATTTTGTATTTTACAAGGTATTTAAAATACTATTTTGTAGTATTTTATGTTGAATCGTTGTTGTAATTTGCATTTCAATAATATTTAGAGCGGTATTTTGTATTTCAAATACATTTGGAGCTGTACTTTGTATTTCAAATACTACTCGGCCTGCATATTTCCCAGACTTGTGTACAACCTATCGAAACCTAGATTAGATTTTAATAACATGGAAATTGTGGTTGCAGTGATGCTCTTTGCATTTGCACACTCTAGAGCCATTCTGCACGCTCATGTGTCTATTTCATGTGAGGTAGGGTTTGAAAGGGAGTGAAGAGAAGAGGCAGCGGCTTTTAACTTTTGCAGAAGAGACTGGGGAATCGTAAGAGGGGAAAAGCAGTTCCGTGGAATTGGAGAAGGGCGGGCGGGCAAGCGGAAAGTGGAAATCGGGTTTCCTCCAAATGAATTCTTCTTGCTTTGGATGTTGCTGGCTAATTCGCTCCCGGGCACCTATAATTGGCTTCTCCCTCCCCTCTTCCCTCTAGAGACCTGGAAGACGAGTGAGAAGACAAAGGTGAAATTAAGTGCAGGGCTTTAAAAGTGGAAAACGTATCCTTTTAAACCACAAACGAATACGGTCGGCCGTAATGATAGAGTAGTAGACACGAGTTGAGGCTCATTTGATAATTATATTCCTCACCATATTTCACTTTACTTGATTCTCTGTCCCCTCTCTCCCTCACGTTGCTACTTACCCCGGCGTGGTATTTAAAAATTTCGGAGATCATCACTTTATTTATTCAATCACGTCTTGTAGCAGCTATTTTTTTTTATTTGGGAGAAAGGGGGGAAAGGGATCGAAAATTATAGCGTTAGCGAGAAAAAGGCATGAGTTATAACTGGAAGGGTTTTTGAAAACCGACGAGAGAAATCTGAGGAGATGTGAAAGCATCAACAACGGTTTGAAAAACGCTGCTGAAAGTTTTCGCGTCATTTTAAAATTCGTGATGAGTAAAAATGTTTCGACTTCCTTAATTATTACGGGGCATTTCTTCATAACTTTAATGAGGTTTAAGATTTTGGAGATCAAATTTATGCTACCTGATTTATCAATAATGATATGTGAAATTAGTGGCCATAAAGTAGATATAATAATACAAAATTATCGGTCAAAGTTACCAATCAGGTCATTTATGGGCGAGTTCACTGTTTGGAAATTGATTGTAATAAGATACAAACAGCTGTAGTGATCTTCCACAATATTCTTTTGCGTGTGGAAAATTATGAAAAGAAACTATGTGGAAAATTACTACAGCTGTTTGTATCTTATCAAATCAAAGCTACCCCTAAAATATTATAGTATTTTTGCATGGCAAGCATTTCAAATTACCTTGTTATAGAAGAACGTACCTAGGTTCAAAACTAGGGGGGGCAAGCCATGGCCGTTCAAGCTGTAACATTTTACATTTTAGCATGGAAAAGATGAATGAAACCAACATTCTAAGACGATTATAACAGCGTTTTGTTATTTTTTTAAATTATTTGCTTAAAACATTATAGTTATGTCTTATACAGATATTAAAGAAAATATTTTGAAAATTTTCGATTCAATCCAGTCTGATTTTTCTTAAAGACATTAGCAATTTTTGCTTCAGGGTCGGCAGCTGCCCCTCGCTGGGTACGCCCATATTATTATAATATATTCGGATTTAGAATATGAAAATAGAGTGGATGGGATAAATCTAAAGAAAGTTAGAAATATGTTACAGAAAATGTATCTATCATTAAAGACAGATATGATATCGCCATTAATTTTAATGTAGGTCATTTTATTTTTCATGTTTTCACGCTGTCGTTAGGGAGTGAATTAGTTCCTGCTGCATTTTTTGACTGGTCTGTTCCAAAGTTTAGTGAATACTTTTCGTATTTCTTTGATGGATAAATTATTGCAAGCGCGAAAAATAGTTTAACAATAACAAGCTTGAAGTATCATTAATATAAACTTATAGGCGTTTGATAATTTTTGAACAACAGCAAAGGATACAAAGAAAAAAGAAGTGCTGAATCAATGAAAAAATTTTTACCTATTCAATGCAACATTGACACACAATTTTGCTGTTAATTAAGCACGTTGGCACCCATTGCTGATAATAATTTTTGGTATCTTTTTGAATAATGAGTTGCGTAAATATTTTTTACGTTTTGCAAATATTTTATCGTGATAATTATAATTGATGAGCTAATTTTTAAAATGTAAGATATCTTTAACGGCGTTGTTTGAACTCATAAATCACATTATGCCATCAGAAAACGGGTTAAATTAATTATTTTCGGGATAAGTGTCGTATATGCATCATCTTTAGAAGCGTATTCTCTCGGCGCACATGGGAAAGTTGCGGGACAGCCTTGAAAATGGCCACTTTCGTTTGGAGAGACCGCAATAACGCGGTTTTCAACGCCATTCGTTGGGGCGGAAATATTATTATAACGTGTCCCTTAATCTTATATACATTTTCATCATCTCCCGCTTGGAAATGCTCTACGCCTACTCTCATCACCCGTTGACCGCCTTCGCCACTTCCCCCTCCCATCTCTCCTCCACTTCAACTTGACTCGCCTTAGCATTTATTTATTTTTTGCTATTAATTTTTTCCCTCGAGTTCACCGCAGCATCGAGCTCTCTCCGCGCCGCCAACAATCCTCCTCAGCCCTGCTAGCACATCCGCGAAGCCTTCCCACCAAGCTTCGGAGGTCGTGATGGGGCCATTCTTTATTATTCGGTTTTCCGCGGGGAAGAATTGCGTGGAGTTGAAATGAGGAAAGAGACTTGCTTCCCTTAAAAATCTTCCTCCCAACTGCGTCCCTGTGGTCCAACTCATCTCTCCGCCCCAACCCCCGTTTCTTCCTACCACGCACTGAGCAGTATTTCATTGGGACAAGACGAGAATGCGCTAAGGAGATGTGGGAGGATGGCTTCGGGGGATGAGTCCTACGTTCATTCTTTATCCACAAGTCCATTCGAGTTTGTAGTAGAGCAGTGGTTCCAACTTCTTTTTTCCTCCCGTACCCCTCTTTATTTATTTATTTCGATCACCCCGAAAACAGCACTATTTGGCCTTTATATCGGAGGGTTTTTAACAATAAACACAGGAAAATCACAAACAACCATGCCCTGATTGGGGTTTAACCATACAGGCGGGATTCGAACCCGCGACCTTCAGTGTGGCAGGCAAGGACTGTTCCCCGCTGCCACTGAGGCCGGCCGTTTCATCGGTTTATGTGTATAACTAATATTGTACCCCCAAAAATGTAACGTGCACATTTTATTTCATAATTTCGCTACAGGTAGGTGACACTTTTAGATGTAATATTTGTATAAATAGAAAATTTTTTTTTTTAATACCCCATGTAATATGTATTCATAGTTCCTAACGTCCGCCATTACCGCTTATTTTCGGCGTAGCCCTGACTAGTTCGTCGCGTAACCCTAAGGAGTACCTACTCAGTTGCCCTGAGGATAATGCCCCTGATGGACATCGAAACGTCGGCGGAGAAGGATTTTATTACCCGGTGGAAAGCCCGAGAACTTTTCATCCAACACCTACGCCGGGAAAACACCCGATTATATTTTCATCCAGTACCTACTCGTTTCACCGGTTGGGAACCGCAGGAGTGGAGGGATTGGTTCATGCATAGTCTGGCGTAACGCGTGACTTTTCTGACTCAATTTTATTTTTTAGTCAACTTTATTTATTTTATTTCGTTCGTCATTTGGGTTTTCGATAGTTAGAATAAGTCACTTTTTTTGTCTTCCTTAGCACGCGCGGCGCCGTTGCTTACAGATACTTCGGTGCTGCGTATATGATGTAATCAAAACGGCGTGTGCAGCCGAATGCTCTTGAAAACTCAAACGGAAAGAATACAAATATTAAAGTGAAAGGAAAAAGAAAAACACTTTGACGCAATGGGCGAATTCGTCTAAAAACTGCGGCAGGGAACGTGTTAATATACATATTAATGTATGTTTTGGTAGGTTGATGTTTCAGATTGTTTATTGCCTGCTTGAAAGAGCGTTCCTATGTGTTGTTGATAAAAAGAAGGGGATTGTTAAAAAGAACGTTTAAGAGAGAAGATGTGTTATAAATAGGGAAGATGCCAAATTGAGATATCGGGGAAGTTCATATAATTTGAGGGATCCATATGTCACACTAAGATGTAGAAAGGTGGTAAAATTCGATTCTATTATTGCGGTGAGATGTTTAGGGGTCTAGGTTTACGATTGTCTTAGAATGAATTTCCGAGGATGTGCATTATTTATCATTTTATTTTCAATCGTGAACAGTATGAAAAAATGGCTAAATAATTTTCGTAATACAATTCACGTTTTCACTGGAAAATACTCCTAGTCCTTCACGAGTACCGGGCTCAACTATGTGGACGTTGAAATTCACTAAAGAAAGAGTCACTTGGTTTCCTTACCAATATTAGTTTTCTTATAGCGACTTATTTCTACGCATCGGTTTCATCATCTGTAAACGTGAGTGACGGTCTTCATAAAATTGAGTGAAACCAACAAAGCAATTATAACTTCTTTGATATCTCCACCGTTGGCGGCACTGTTTGCAGGAGACACAGTAGTGTTGGCGGAACTTTTATGGAAATTCACCACCTGAGGTCGTGCACGGTAGCGGAAGGAGGCAATCCCGAATTCCCCCCTTCCCACCCTTCCCTGGGGGTAGTCTCGTTGCGGGGGAATAGTAAAGAAGCGGTGGGCGTCGGGGAATGCAATGGATAGGTCAGGGGGCCGCGCTCGAGGGAGATCGGACCGTGGCTAGTTTTGCGCACTCCGGGAGCCGCGTGTATTTCATTGACTACCGGCGCTGGCTTGTCTCGATGGCATTGCTACCACTTCCATAAGATATCGAGCCTTTTGTTTTTACGGCGCTGCCGGGGCCATTTCTCTCCCGTTCCAGGCTCCTCTGCTGCCGGGGGACGTTATGAATGGCGGCCGGTCGAGGCGGAATCATTGGGGTTGGGGGGAGGGTGGTAAGGGGATCGGATGATCGGTGTACAGAGAGAGGCAATGGCAGCGGTTCGGGAATTTGAAGTCATCGTAATAGTGAGGATTTACCTAGAGTGGAAACTGTCCAATGCTGATGTTTGGCTCTGCGCCGGGGTCCATGGATATCAATTTACATCTACATAATACCCCACGAGGCGCCTAAATAGGCTTGTGGTGGGGGGTGTTAGGACACCAGCCGCTTGCAAATAAAAAGGAAATGTTCTAACGTAATTGTGCCACGAATTAATTTAGTCTTTTATCGAGGTGGGAAAACGGTTTCGCATTGTAATAAAATACAAACAGCTGCTGTAATTTTCCACTCTATCCGCATTCGCTATTTTGGAGCGAATATAATAGTGCTGAAAATGACTGCAGCCATTTGCATCTTATTCCTATCGATGAATTTTCCACAAAGCGAACTCGTCAGCAATCGATCTGACCAATTCCCATACTTCATCATTTCCGTCAGACCTAGACATGTAGTGGTGTTCTAATCTGGTGTTCTCCACGTATCTCTTAAATATATCCATTCTCAATTGATCAAGCCATCTAAGCCTGGCGCGCAGCCTACTAGCCTCTAGTGGCTCCCAACAAAAGTGCATTTAATATCTGAGTAACGCTCTCTGTACGCCAAAAATGAACGGGTATAGGCTATTGCGCGTGGGATCAAAATGAAAAAGTAAAGCCTAGATATCGTCATAGATCCATTGGACTGGTTAACTGAACATGGCGATAGCTTTTATTTAACGTTTCTCATAGAATGGGTATTTACTAATGAATTTAACACTCATCATCACTGGTCAAAAATCCTAGGATTGGTTTGACGCAGCTCTCCACTCAGTTGTCCTATTAGCTAATCTTTTCACACCAGCGTTTTTCTGCTGGAATTAAAAATTTAAACATTTTTCAAAGCTCTATGAACTATTAATTTATAATGCCTTGACGATATCAAAGTTATTAAGGTGTTACGTGGCTTTAATATTGTCTTCGGCTTTCTGTTTCTTTCGGTTAAACGAAGCCATGTTCTGAACTAATTCTTATAAATACTCTTAGAAGCCGTGCTATTGAGAATTTTTATAGATTCTCCCTATTATTAGATGCATTTTTAATATAATTTTTGCCAATTTAAATTTTTACTTGTTATACAAATTTCTATTCCTTCATCTTCTTTACCTCGAATATTACTTCAGCCAGCACTTTGAGACGATTATCTTTTCTCATGACATGTATATCCCATCGACTTCAGCATCTTCATTTAGATTTTTTTCTCATTGAATACTTATATGTAGATACTACTGCTTTTGCACTGTATTATTATAAATAGAATTACAAAGAGAATTGTAGGTCACGACAATTATTTAGAGTAGGAGTTGAAGGAGTATAAACTTTGCTTTTTCCGTATGGAACACATCGCAATGAGGAAAAAGGAAAGTTTTTATTCATCCAACTCCAACGATAAAGGGTTTCCACCAAATTACGCCCGCTATTATTAATTACATTATTTAGACTTAAAATGGCTTGGTTGGGACTGTGATTCCTACTCTCAGCTATCATCAATATCTCGAATGTACTCTTATAAGTGTATATTTTTATCCATTCAACTTGGGCTATCCTAAAAGTCTGATAATAGGGAACGATTCTATGGCTATATTTAGTTCGTTGACTTGCTTAGGGAAACCGGTGTTAATTCCGATATTCGCGATGGCTGGTTGACTCGGAAGCAAGAGATTTGAGAGTAAGCTTATTTTATGCATTTTCCTATTTCAAACTATTCCAATTCGCTGCCAATTACCCTTACGTATACGTTGAATCACGGTAGTTTGCTTTGCAAGTTGCTATTCAGTCTCGTATTTTCAAACACACTTCCATTTTCTTCAGTTTAGTTCTCATCATTGACTTTGAATCTTTCTAAAAAAATCTACATCAATCTATATCGCCAGCACGCAGCTATATAAACTATTCACCATTTTGAGATAGCTGCTAAAAAAAGTCTTGCTTGGCCTCCTCTTTCCTAAATCCAACAGGATACCTGACCAAGAACATTACGCTTCATATCGTCTTATTTTTTTTAAATGATAGCTATCTTTGCTGCGACTGGCTCTTATTAATCTAATTAAAAACTATTTTCCGTAGTGTCTGCTTTCCACTGCCTTCTTGTTTTTATGGCTGGGGAATAAAACTATTTTATGAATCTCTTTCCCCATGCATCCTCTTCGTATGCTAAACGATTCAGTTCGGCAAATGCCCCTCCGGTAATCTTTTCTAATTTCGAGATTAAGTCAGCAAGAATGTTAGCTATTGCTACCGTTTTTTCCTCCATATTTCGTTATACTGTTGCATTATTTTTTGCACTTACATTTGGTACCAATTCTGTTCATAAGTGGATTACTTACAATCTTTTATCTACGATGACCTTAAAAAGTAGTAAGTACATTAGGATTGTTTGTTTCCCCTTGCTTTATCTTCTTTAGTTGGTTTTCTATGTTTCCACATTGTACTGCCTCTATTTCACTGGACTGTTCACTATTCACTCTTTGTAATATTTTGTGAAACTTTTCTTTGCGTAAGCGTTCTCGTAGCTACGTGTAAGTTCATGTTTCCCTGGTGAGAATTCTCATCAATTTTGGTAACTACCACTTACTTCAGTCTCAAGCCTCTATGGTAAATTTTTTCATCTTGTTTTCATGATTTTTTTTCATTTTTTTTACTTCTATTGCCATTCCCGGTTAGATACTTGCCTTTATATAATCCTCTGTTCATTTTATTTCTTTAAATTATATTCATTGGCTCTCTCTATTTTTGCTTATGAACCTCTCGTTAGGATTCCAAGTTCTATTTATTGGCATTGCTTCCTTCCATTGTATAAGCGGTAGATACGAAAGCAGCTTTTTTTCAAGCTCCGATAGGCCATGAATAAAAGACGAAATGATTGATTAAAAATTATTTCAAATGGTAAATATTGGGCACACTTGTGGTATCATTTCGATGTAAACGCCTCGGCGATTAGTCGTGCCTGTGGACAAGTTTTACTATATCTTCTTAATAGGATGTTGCCGTCAATGACTTCCAATCAATTTTGCCTTTGCCCTGAAATCGCCCGTTTAAAAACGCTTTCCTTCTAGCCACATCTTAATTTCAGCGTAAAGATGGAAGTCTCACGGCACTACGCCGAAATTGCACGGCGGGTGATAGAAAATTTCCCATTGAAATTGCTGAAGGAGCAGTTGGACTGCATCTGCGCTGAGATGGCGGGCGTTGTCATGGATCAGAACACTTCCAGAAGTCAGCATTTCTCTTCTTTTGATTTGAATGGAAATGGACATAATGTTTCACGCTGCGCAGATGCATTAACGGTTAAATACTCTTTCATCGGCATAAAGGCAAAAAAGTCAATTCTGAGGCCATTCGGCGAGTTTTCTGGCTGTCACTCCGCAGTGCTCACTTGGCGGGAGAATCAATTGAGGTAGTCTAGTCCATGACACTATCGTTAAAGTAACAACTTACGGTCAGAAATGAATTAAGCGTGTGGTGCGGACGACACGCAGATGCCCTATCCGCGCAGTACCCGCCTGTCACTTGCATGGTGTTTTTGCTGAGCTATGGAGAGTTGAAAAAAATGGCCCTCGCATAATGAGTTTCGAATTATAATCAATCTCTTGAATTCAACTGGTGTGTATGAAACTATTACTCACCTCTACTTCAGTACAATATGACTAATATAGTTCGTATCTTCTGATGCTCACCGCACACTCCCACTTGTTTCCCGGTGTTGGCCTGATCCAGTACTTATTTAACCCTCGAGCGCCCACAGTTGCGTATACGCAACCGAAGTTACAATGTCGCGAATACAGTCCCTGACGCCACAACGTAATTCTTATCAGCTAATGAAACTACTACATTGTGCGTAAGTGTTCTATCTACGTGTTCCAATGATTTCTTTCGGCAACCAGTCGAGCACACGGCAGAAAAGGTGGCAGACATAGCTCGCGGTGCAGTCTACGCTCAATATGGATGTACGCTTCGTGTAAGTAGAAGTCTAATTTTTATTCCTTGTATTTTCCGGCACATATTTTGCAATACTTTGTTGACGGATACTATAATGATACTAACTATATCATTTTTTGGCAAATTAATGACTATATGTTCAAAATAATTGGTCTTGATTCATGCGGTTGCGTATACGCAACCACGGGCGGTAATGGTAGCGATAAGAATTTTTCTCAAATATCGGCGATTTTTTAAATTATTGTGTCATCGTGCCGTTTTTAAGATAAGTTTCACAGCTATGATGTATATATTTGTTTAAATGTTTAACACAACAAAGAAATATTTTTGTGCATATATTGGAAGTAAATTATTTATAGGTTCTCCCCAATTATTGATGGATTATTTACTTCATACATTTCTTATGATCTTTTGAAAAATGAGTATTATTGATTTGCATTATTAAAGGCAGTGACGAGTATCATTATGCATTAATTATAATTTTCAGTGATATTACATTGAAAGAAGCCCTTGATATCCTTGAAGCTGATGATAGTGATGGTGATTTAGAGGCCATTTACATAGAACCTCCGGAATGCAACGTCGCGTCTGATGAAGATTCCGCAGAAGAAGATGACGCCGGCAAAGTTGACAATTTATCTGGTCGACAATTGGGTGCAGGTGCTGAGGTTGTTTTCCGCAGGATACCTGGCAACCTTTTACCTGATATTGGGACTGTGCCTGCCGTCATTTGTGGAGAGCAGAATTACACATCCGCAACGCCGAGTGAGTCAACTGCTGCACATAATTTTTCTTTGAGTGACAGAAGAAATATTTACAAAAAGAAAAGAAAATGTGTTCATGATCAAAAGGACGTTGTTCGGGAGGAAAAAGACATCCGTGATTTCTTGCCCCCTTTTCCGGAACAAAATTACTCCGAGTTTAGTAATAAATCATGCGTGGAAATGTTTGAATTATTTTTTGATAGTGATATTTTGGACCATTTAGTGACCGAGAGCAATAAATATGCGCTCTTCCTAAATTTGCCACATCCAAACATCGAGAAAGATGAGCTCAAAGTTTTTATTGGAATTCTTTTGCTTTCGAGTTATCACCATTTACCCAATAAGAGAATGTTTTGGGAAGAAAGCGGTGATACCCGTTGTGAAATGGTTGCTGGGGCTATGCGACGGAATTGATTCCTAGAAATATGTTGATTCTTGCATTGTGCGGATAACAATAGTCCAATTACAGGTGACAAAATGTGGAAATTGCGCCCTATTCTAGAGAAGTTTAGCCTAAATTGCCGCAAACATTTTAGACCGGTACGAGAAATTGATTATGACGAGTGCATGATTGCGTATTATGGCCGACATTCTTGTAAGCAATTTATTCGCGGAAAACCTATCCGTTTCGGGTAAAAGACGTGGTGTCTGAATACAAAAACTGGCTATCTAATTGATTTCGATGTGTATCAAGGTAAGAATCCTTTTGGGAATAATGAATATGAAACAGAGTTTGGGAAATGTGCTGCACCGATGATGGTAATGCTAGACCGTCTACCTCAGCAAGCAAAAGGCCTGCCGCCTATTAGTCTATATTTTGACAACCTTTTTACTAGTGTTCCTCTCCTACAAAAACTAAAAAAACGGGGATATGGTGGTACGGGAACTCTAAGAGAAAATAGAATCCCTAAAGACTGCCCATTACCATCCAAGGGTGAAATTAAAACGATGATTCGGGGAAGTTATGCATATCGTTGTGAGACAAACTCGGGCGTAATCGTGTGCAAGTGGGTAGATAATTCCATTGTTACTGTTGCTTCAACGTGCCATGGTATTCACCCTGCAGAAAAAGTGAAACGCTGGTGCAAAAAACTAGGTAAACGCATTGAAATACAACGGCCACACATGATTCGAGAGTATAATACTTTCATGGGAGGGACTGATAGAATGGACGAAAATATAAGCAATTGTCGAATCGCTATCAGAGGGAAAAAATGGTACTGGCCAATTCTAACTTGGATCATTGATGCTGCGGTCCAGAATGCGTGGGTTTCAGGGCAGGCTTTGACGCAAGTTCAATTTAGGAGAAGCATTGTCCAACATTACCTTCTGAAATATGGCAAGCCTTACCAGAAAGGAAAACGAGGGAATGTAAGAAATAGAGCCGCTACAGAAGAACTGCGATTTGACTTGATTGGCCATTTTGTAATCGTGAATGGTGATAAGAGAAGACGTAAATGTGCAGGAGAATTTTGTAAGACAATATGTCAAACATCTTGCAAGAAGTGCAATGTCGGTTTGTGCGTGTATTGTTTTGAAAAGTACCACCTTTTTGTGAAGAGTACTTAGGAATTATATGTATTTTGTACCATTAGAATTAATTACTGGTTTATTTTATGAACAATTTGAAAATATTTGTGTCACAAATATATATAAATAAATGCTGCAATTAGTTTGTATGGTTGAAATTTATTTAATGAAAAGTAAATATTTACAACTGGTATATGTTGCCTATTTTAGAGTATGGAGTTTGACACTCGCTGACATGGGGAACGCCCACGGTTGCGTATACGCAACCCATATTTATGTCAAAATAATATTATTAATCATCAAAAATTATATGTATTCCATCGCATGAAGTCTATTTAAATAGAAATGACTCAAAATTAATACATTTATACGAAATAAAATCTCTGGGCGTTCGAGGGTTAACCCATTCCGCCCAGAATAATGTCTGAAATTCCTATTTGCACCCATCTTTTCAAGCAAGTGGGATTACGTGTGCCAGCTTCAAAAATAAACTACTATATGGATTAGGTCAACAAAGCTTTTAGCAGCACATTTGTAGCAATTTGAAAACAAAATAGAGCATAGTTTTTCATCAAGATCCTCACATACTCAGAATGGAGGGATGTAGCCATATGGCTACGGTGGGCGGAAATGGGAGAAGTTATCACCACGAATATTACCGGAATGAATTTTCACTCCATGCCTCCAATCCGTGTCCTTTTCTTATTTCCAGTGCATCGTGCCATACCTTTCCTTTTCATTCCGGAGTTACCGAACTACTGCATTATACTCATTGTCAGAAATTTACTGTAAAGTTTAACCAGACCCGGAATTTCTTTAGGTTTAATTCTTGTTATCCATTCACATTACCATTCCTTTTTGTTAGAGGTATCTTCCAGCTAACGAAGTTCAATGCATAATCATCTCTATATGATTTATCTCCTTCTTATGAATCCTACCGCTTACTGTATCTACTTTTGAGACCATCTTTCTCAATCTCGTTCTAAGCTCATAAAATCCCTTTTCTGGCACGAGTATCTCCTAATATAAATCATGTTATCGTGGCATATTCAGTATGGCACGTAAGTAAATGAATCGCTCAAGTTATCTCAGAAGTTCATCTACATGTACATACCAGCCCCCAAGCCGCCTTAATAAGCGTGTGGCAGGGATATTAGGACACCAGCCGTTAACAAAAATGAAAGGAAATACTCTAACGAAGTTCCGCCTAGCATTTGATAGAGATCTTTATCGTTCAGGGGGAAAAGTAATTCCTATACCTAATCGTTTGGCAAAATATCTCGTGTAGGGAAACGAGGTCGCGCCTCGCCTCAAATATTTTTTCTTTCCAAAGGCTTTTCCAATCTAACCGTGCCGGCGTTAATTGCTAGCCCAGATGAGCTTCGCCAAATATTTTTCCTCTGAATGCTGAATGACTAGAAGTTCACTCTCTCTGTACCTATATAATGAATGAGGGTTGACACAAAAATCTAACCTCGCCCTTCTCTGCAATACCTTCATGTCCCCAAGAGCCTTAAGCAAAAGGTCCAGCAAGAACTCCAGCAATACTAGAATTAAACTGCGAAGGGAAAGGCCCCAATTTGAGGGAATGTTCCGAATAACGTTCGTGCTCTTTTGGAACAGATTTCAAGTATGAGTTTTCACCCTACACTGACCGAGGAATGTGTTGAAAGAGCCGTACGCACAACTATTGCTGCTGGTGTACTTCTGTGTCTACTATCCAAAGCTTTTTTTTCTGCCGCGCCTACGTATTCGAAAATTTAATTTTATTATTGAGAAAAATTTATACTGTTTGAATTAAGTTGTCTTGAAATGATTAACAATAATTGGTCAATGGTACATTTTGATTGTGTAAGTATTGTCATGGCGCTGAGGAGGAGGCCCAAAGTACTGTCTAATCTTAAACTTCACGACTTAAGATGGGGCATGTGAGAGAGATGTACTAACAATAAGTTGCGAGGACAAAGGCGTGCTATAAAAATATTTTTACGCGTCCTTCGTGTCCTTTGTGTCCCTCTTCGCTTGTTTTTTGGAATACGTCGGATTTTTGTCTTGTTGCTTGCCAGTACGAAACATTTCCATACCTATACACAATTGTCTATACATATTCTTTGGAATGCATGTACTTTTTGCGGATCGTGTTTCTGTTATAGCTGTCATGTTGACTTCTAACCCCGTGTATCTGGGTTTAAATCCCGGCGATAGCGATATTTGAATAAAAAATTCATTTTATTGAACACTTATGCCCGATCCCTCCTTGAGCGATGTGTGGGGATTCCTCCAAGAATCGCTCTCTGCCCATATTGACAGTGGTCCGCTTGGTGTCTCTCGTAAAGAGCAGGCCAAAGCAACGTTAGCTTTTTCTCCATCACTCTTGGCTTTGAATTGACCGACAGTACGGAAGTACGGAAAATGACGGAATAAGCGATGAAAAATGTGATGAAATGACGAAATGTGATTCAGAAAACGCTAAGTCGAGTGATTACTCTAGCGGTCCCGGAAAACCTGTAGTAGGAGCTATCACTCTGAGGGGCAGAAAAAATGATTGTGTTATTCAGGTTTAAAGGGATATATACTTTTAAAGAAAATTTATTCAATTTATATTTTTTGAGCAGTGTTATTAAGCGTCTAATAATAATTCACTCATTCCCACGGCCACTTATGTCCAAGTTGGCATGTAGCTGCACCAACAATTTTCCTCCATCTCTTTCTGTCCATTGCCTCCTCTTCTGAAGCTCCAAACGTTTCCAAATCAGATTTTATCTGGTGCCACCTTTTCTTTCTTGGTCTTCCTCGCGATCTTCGTCCACCTGCGTTGGCTTTTAGAACTTCCTTCATCTTACTTCTGTGTTCTTTTTCCAACACATGACCAAACAATGATGTTATTCTAACCCCAATTTCGGCAATAATATCATTTTCCAATAATGAAACCGAGTTGGCATCGCTCTCCGCAAGGCTAGATCAAATAGGACGGTAAATAGCATAAGATCTGAGGGAAATTGATGCGGTATCGGATGTGGAAGGAATCCCGGGGAGCGTGGTGGGTGGCTATGGAGGGGACAATCGCGGGAAGGGCAGACTCGCGCGCGCGGGCGCCGGGGTTGCGGTCAGAAAGCACGATCATCGCCCACGCCCTGGCGAGCCCCATTCGACCCCGCTCGGCCCATTCGACTCCCCCGCCTTCAGAGCCCGCTCATTATTTCCCCGATATGACACTCGGTAATTAAAACTCGCTCCATGGACTCGCCTCTTTTCTCTTCGCTGGCGCGAGGGCCATAGCTCATCGGACCTCCGTGCCGCGGGTCCCACGGCCCCTCGCGAGGACGAGACCCTATCGACACGCCCACTACTCCCTCCCCATTCGATTTTTGAACCAGAAAAACCTTTCGAAGCGCATGCATCGAGTTAATACTCATTCTCCAGTGTGAGTGTGCGTTGTGACGGTTTTTAGTTTATGACTGAGGAGAGGAGGAACTCCAAGGACGCGGCCAGTTCTCGCCGCGGCCTTTATCTTGTTATGTGATGTGCAAGCGGAAATCAGCCGCGTGTCGAAGAGCATTCGATTTTATCGTAAAATATCCCGGCTGAGTTAGTGCTCTATCTGGTTTTGCGGTTTTTTCCACGAGCATAGAAATCGAATCTTCCACGTCGGGTAATAGGCCATCAAAATAATTACCATTCGCATGATGCTAAATTATACCGCGGAGCTCGCTGCGTCGCGAAGCGTCGTCGCGTCATCCATTTGGCTCTAAAAAGCTTTGGCCGTAACTATGAACGATTTCTCAGGACTTGGTTTTTTAAATGCATGACCGCCTTAGTTTCCTATTCTCATTCATGATAATTTTCATAATGCTCAGAGTTAATGTATACAAGAGCGATTTGCGGCTCCTGATCATGGAACCATGATTGAAATGACGCAATCGGAGATTGATCGATGAGTCTTATGTGACTGAGTGACTGCTGTGGCGATAACATATTCATCTTTTTATTTTGAAAATTGTTTTCCATCAAATTCAATACTAAGAAGAATTATCAGGATTTAAATATAATTTACTATTAATAAATAATATCTTTGCAAACGTTTCCATTTACAAAAATAAAACTAAAGTCCGGTTTTCGATGCTGGCGTCGGTTTTGGGTTACTGTACTGTCTCCCAGAGCGCTCTTTGGCATATTAACTCTTGAGACATTTAATAGAAAGGCTCGATTTTATCTTAAAACGGAGGTTAGCCTTGAGTAACTAGTAGATGACTAAAATGGGTGGAAAACTGAGAATTAGCTGTTCACTGTTATCGCCATATTCTGAAAGAGATCAATGCAATAAGATACAAACAGATGTAGTAATTTTACATACTATTTTATTCGATCAACTGGTTTCAACGTTCACACGTCATTATCAAGAGTTGTCTCTCGATTACCTAACCCAAACGAGTCAGCTCGTGATAATGATGTGTATACATTGAAATCGGTTGAGCGAATGAAATTGTGTGGAAAATTACCACAGCTGTTTGCATCATATTGTTATGAATACCCACAAAGTGAACTCGTCAACAATTCATCTGAAAATTGTGAGAGATCTATTTGTTATACTAGGCCGATCTACCTACCTACCTGCCCGGATTCATTGGAAGCCCTTCGGAACTCTCAAAAGGCAGCTCCGAAAAGCCGTCTTCTCCAGAATTTTAATTTTTAATCGTTTTATAGTTTATATTTTTTAAGATGCAGGTTATAAGCTTTATATCCCATGTAAAGGCCATGTTCTTGAATAAATAAATCAGTAGGATGTATATCGCTGTGTACACAAAATCGGTCTCCTTTAACCGGGTGGGTCCTTTTTAGTCGGACCAAAATCCATGACGCGACGTATTGGTAAAATATTGTAAATATCAATCGAAGTGAAATACATTCTGAATTAGTATGAACCTTATAAACTCCTGTAGAATCTCTCGCGTGTTGATGACCTGCACCATGTAGATAAAACTGCTAATACTATTCTGTTTGGCTCTCGTTGCTCAAAGACAGTTGGGGGAATGTTAGGAAAAAGTGGGAAGAAAATGGAATATTATGGTGAGCAATTACAGCTTGGTTTAGGGCTGGTGAGTTGAGACAACCTTTTGCAATGCGTTGCTCATCTCCATAAAGAGTGGGAAAGGATGAGACGCTCCCAAAAGTCGTTCAATACCTTGATATACCATGATACAAATGCCGTGTTAATCCATGAGATCATCCATTCTAAGTGCAGTGAATGGGGTGGTTGAAAACGGATCTATTTTTTGGTACCATTCACAACTAAGAAGTGAGAATAATAGCTCAAAGTGGGAATTCTCGACTAATTGGTAGCACTGATACAATTGGTGTGGCAATGACCAGTGTAAAGGTTGAATATTCAGAATTTGGAATTCATTCCAATTTCATTTTCCAAGTGAAACAGTACTTTGTTGGAAGCTATGCTGCCTTCTGAAAGAGGTTGTTCGGAGAAACTAATAACATGCGAAAAGTTGATGATAAAGTTCCTGCATGTACGTCATCGACTGACCATCATTGATTAGAGGCTGTTGGTGCTACATTGTTTGATATGCATATCGTTAAATATCCGTGTTTCTTTACTGTCCCTAATGGAGACAGTTGCATGACCATATGAAAATACAAAAACTATTGATTTATGCATGAATGGATGTTTTTGAAACAGAACTAATGTTATATAAATGTATCTTTAAAGTCAGGGTAAAAAACTTCCCTACTATCTTCCGACTTATTAGCAAGTAAATGCTGTAATTGGAGAAAAAGCATGTTGGTTACATTGAAATGGCGTTAGAATCGGCTGAAATATATGGCATAAATGTTGACTAAAAACATTTGAGGATTATATTTTACTCATTAGCAGTTCCATGATTTCCCAATTTGACTTTACATCCTCGATGGATGTTGTCCTTGCTTGAAAATTGTTTGCATAAATAAGTAACCTTTAGAATCGTGGAATCACGAATATACCTCCTTAAGGCTGTCTAAGCTCGTTGGTGCCCCAGTGTTTTATAGAAAAACTCGCTGAATCAATCCAAAAAACTATAAATTGTTCAATATTAGAAATTTCTAAGCCTACCTCACCTTGAATAATCGCTGAATTTTCGTTACGTACCTTCGAGAATCGCGCGCTTGTATCGGCGCCTGCCATTCCCGTGCCGTTTTAATATATGTTGATGTCTCGAGCGAGCACACGACCGGATTAAATCTATACCGGAAAAAAATGAAGATAGCCATTAAAGGATAAAAAGTCAAATAAAAATACAGTTTTCTCGAACTTTTTTTTTATCCGAAGGGACGTCTCCCAGTGAAGTGCCGCGGGCGGTCCGGCGTAGAACATGATCCCGCTTTCGGGCGAATGTGGAATTCGGTATGGGGGGGGGGGGAGTGGAGTGGGGAAGCGTGGTGCGGCATCGATAGGGTGGAGTGGGGAGCGGCGCCGCCGTAGCAGCGTTGGGGTGGCATCGGGCAGAGATGGTTAGCGTCGATGGAATCACGAAAAGTGAGGCAAATTGCTCGTGAAGCGTGAAAGGCTGGAAGAAATGTGTTTACGCGTCACCCCGGAGAGCCGGTGTGTCCAATCGCCATAAAACATGGAAAATCGATTTCCAATAAACGTGGGTCCCATTCATTCTCGTTTATCACTCTTCCTCTTTTTGAAAGATCCCCACTCCGTTCCGTTTGGGAAATGGAATAAAAAGTCCAACCTTCTTTCGTTTCACTCATACCTCTCAGGTTACATCCAACGCCTCGTGCGAAGGCAAGCCTTTATAATATAGGCACCTCAAGCCGTTTCTCGCGCTGCATAAATTTTTCTCTTTTGTCTGGAGCCGATCGTCAAAAACGTAGCGTTCTCAATGAGCTTTCATGGTTTCAACAAAAATTATTCTTATGAACTAAGTCAATGGAAATACCCATGAAGTGGGCGTCAACGAATAAATGAACAAATATGAACAATAGGGTAGTTTCATTCATCAAAGAAAACGAAAGGCATTGATTGCGATTGCATTGGCAATGGTCCATTTTTATCCTCAATTGAAAAGGTCCAGATTGGCGCCCATGCGATGCCACTCCACGTGACGTCACAGGGACCTAGTTTCTATACGAGAAGATAGGAGTTATACATCGTCTGAGATTACCAATGCATGCATGAGGCGCAGAGCTCAGGGAAACATGCCTTAATAATCACTTATTAAAACTGGCTAAAGTCAGAAAGTTTTCCTCGCTTGATAAGGTATTAATAATACTTATTCAAGCAAAGCGCTACCCGCTAGCAGCCTTCTTCGTATCAGCACTAAGCCTCGCCTCAAGGGTCACCTCACAAGGCGGCAGCGGGAACCAGAACGACGTCACACGGAGACATTTCCCGGCATTCATACTTACCCGTCGCGTTTTCGCGCGCTTGAAAATTTTCACTTTACATTTAATCGCGAAAAATAGATATCGTCATTTAAAAATCTAAAGGCGTGAAATACGTACTCCAGGAGTAATAATCTTTCGATTTAGGAAATAAAAAAATAAAAGGAAACCACCCTATTGTTGTGGCCTAGACAGTATAAAATTTATTTACCTACACGAAGACTAAAACAATAGAAATTTACCCCATTTTCTCGTTGAAATTAATTGAAAATTTGTGGCATAACTTATTGCTATTATTGATTATGGATTGTTTAGTCAATGAAATAGCGATACTTTTTTTTAACGTATTGGAAGGATTGATAGAAAGCCTTTACAGTGTGAAAGACTTCAGTGTGTCCAGAATGTCTTTTACTTTCGTTATTATGTTTAGACACCTTGCGAGTGCATTTTTCAACGGTCAGTTCGATGAGTTCAATGTTACTTTAGGATTTAGTTCAATTTTAATGCCCAAATATTGCGGAATGTCATTTCTTCTCAATGACGCCTTAACTATTGGACGATATTTTCGTTTGTGTTTTGATTGTGTACAGTTCATCAATCAAAGATAATACTCCATAGAGACTCCAGAAGTTATGAATAGAAACATATATTCGATAGACTCACACAGGAAACTGGTACTGTTGGACCCACCTTTTCCAGAAACTCGATACCCAATAATTCATATCGCCTGAAATTTTAAACTAACGTGCTGTCTTTTAGCTAAGCAAATCGTTCGTTGCATAGCGCTTAACTTAAGAATCTCGCTGAAATCTTTTATACCTTACTGTTCTCAGGCAATATTAAAGATATTGTTGGATTCTCAGTAATACTAGCTTTGAATAGGCCTTACCAGAATGAAAAATACATTTTTGTTTACCAATGAGAGTGATAGCGAGGGTAGGTTGGATAAATGTGGGATAGTTAAAATACAGTTCCAATGCAAGATTCGATTTTGATGAACAGATTACGAAGCATCGGTGGTTTTCACCACACCGTTATAGTTGATAGAATAGACGAAAGGTTTTTATTAATATAAAACTGAGAAACTACGGCCGGCAAAGAAATATCAAAGAAACGGAAAATAGATGATTCACTATCGCAATAGAAAATTGATTTGTAAAACTGAATCTTATTGAAAGCTGAGGAAGTATTTGTTCAGTAAAAGCAAAGATTAATTGATTCGGGTAAAAGCATTCAAATTCTAAACTCTAGAATCATTCTACTCGGAAGTGGCGATGCACTAACGGAAAACGTCACACCCTCACAAACGGTTGTATTTTGTATTTTTTCACCATTAATTTATCGCGTGAATCTTACTTTTTCATTTTAAATTTTTAGAGCAAATGACCGAAACTTTGCCCACGTTTTCATCGGTCTCAAATATGAAAAAATTGACTGAGAAATTTTGGAGATAAAATTTTCAAATTTGAGAGAAAAAAATATTGACAAGTTTTTTCCGTGTAACTAGAAATTTTGAGATGATATCATAGATTAAAATTAGTGATTTTTATAGAAAAAAGACCCGGCTGAGGCAAGTGATGCGTCCTCTGAACAAAACCTGTTAACCTTATGGGAACATTTCATGTCCATATAGTTAAAGAAAAACCATTGCTTTCATTTTCTCTATCATTAGATGTAGTGCACATAAAGGTGCGTAATAGCAAACATTTAACCATCTTATTTTCAGCAAGTGTAGTTTTAAAGTACCAGCATTCTGGATTTCAGCAGAATTTTTTTGTACAAAGCCAGAAATTTTTTTTGCGGAAATGTTTTTGCAGAAACTTTTTTTTGTAGTAGCCCTCTTCGCCTGCGCCATTCGACTATTTTTCTTGGTTGTTACGTCTTGCTTCTTTCTACAATGAGTGGAGTTGCGATTTTGTACTTGTTTATTCCTATCCTTTTATTCTACTGACAATTTCTTTCTTGCCTTGTCCGTCTTGATTCTCTCTACAATGTGTAGAGTTGCAAATTTGTATTTTTTTACCTTGAGCGACGGTATGATCTCCCTTCCCTTGTGGATAGACAAGACTCCATGGCATTGCTTCTCCCCACGCCCCCACCTCCCCTGAATGGACCATCTGCAGTCACTCGCGGCTTCCCCCTCCTCCCCTTCGAAGCCCTTGAAGTTCGCACACTTTATTCGTGGCCGCCCCTTTCCCAGCATTCCTCTCGTCGTCCTATCTCCATCTGCGCCTGACCCCCCCTCCTTTCTTCCTTTCATCAAACCACCCTTCCTCGCGACGAGAGCGAACCCTCGCCCTCTCCCGTCTGGAAGCCCCTTCGCCCTCTCCTCCCCCCCCCCCCCCGACATACAAGACTCCTTCCCCCGAACACCCCATTCATTCATTCATTCCAAACCCTCCATTTTGGATTCCCTCGGCTTCCCTTGGCGGGAAATCAGAGATTTAACCCTTCGGTGTGCATGGCGAGTTAAAATTCTTCGATTCGTTCCTGGAACTTATGACCACACAGAAATAAATTTTATCTCTATCGTTTAATCGGCTCGTGGAGTAATGTGAGGGGAGCTGTATATTTTTTTAAAACTTTTATTTCCTTACGGTTCTTGTGCATCGTGTGCACTTTGCATTCTTATTTTAAAAACTGGAGAAGGTTCGATCGGTTTAAGTCCAGATTTTCGTTTAGGTACATTTTGAAATATATTTAAATGATGGGCGGTAATAGAGCTAAAATTGTAAGTGTCTTGCACTTATAGATAAATACGTTTGAGCTATTTTCTACTAAAAGCTATTTTCTATTAAAAGCTATTTTCTAAATTTTGACGTATTAGCGTCGTCATCTGGAATAGAAGTTACAGTCAGTCGTACAATTTCATCTGCTTGACTTGTGCCAGAATGAAAAGTACCTCACTTGTAGGTTAATACTCTTTTACTGCCATGAATATATTCTACAACAATTCACTTTCATGCTTAAGTTAAAAATATATTGATTCCATAAACAACAAAACATACAAAATATTATGACTAAAATGACGCCAGTGTAGCCAATTCAGTGTCTTCCGACGAGGAAGGCCTAAACCGCCTCTAAATATATCTTATATAGATTCAATCGCAATGGGTGTCTTTTTGTGGAAGTTTGTAATATCAGTAATGATAGTTGTACTATTCCACAGCAGTTTTATTTGCCACTATGCTCTAAAATCGGCGGTTATATATATGAATATGTAAATTCCAGAGGAATATTACAAATATCAACACGAGCAATGATTTTGATTTTTCCACGATTATAGAAATTATAATATCGTTAGCTAGTTTCAGTTTAGCACCATTGGACTAGTAATCACGGAAAAAGGGCAGCAACAAAGTTTTTATTAGTTTTTTTTCAGTTAAGACTAAGGGAAGGGAGGGCAGATTTGTAGGTAGGCTGTTATTACGGAATACTTTTGGGGATTAACAAAGGTGCGCACAAATGGGGGTATGAGCAAAAGAATGACATTAGTTTTGTACTCCTTCTACGTACATAAATGGTTACCTATATTGCTTTTGATATTGTGAAATATAAAAAAAATTATGTATAACACAAGACTAAATCCTATTTCTTACCATTAAATTGGGATTCGTAGGAGCTGGACGTCATTGAGAGTGTGAATAGCGAATGAAATGCATAGGTACATATTTTTTCTTAGAATGGTGGTTTTTTTAAGTGATCCAAGAATATTTTTAAAAAATTTAAAGAAAATAGTATATTATTGAAACCTAGACACTTTACAATAATATTCATTTTTACAATAATAATAGGTTCCCTAGTTATGTAGCTCTTGCTTATGTCTGTTACGATTGTCTCCTTTTTCATCAAAACAAGTTACACCCTACCCTAATATCCGAACTAGCCCCTTAGCATATTACCAATCATATTTATCTATCAGTCAAATCAATTCTATCCTTAAGACAAATATCTAGACTACTTTTATGAGTTAATGGAAACTTAGGAGCTATGTGCTAAGCTCGTATTTTTTAAGCAGTTATAGACAAATCTTCGCAGACATATGACGACGAAATTTGGACACAGATATGTATTATGATTATGCATGAAGTAAACTGAAGCATAAATTATGATTTACACTATTCGTCTATGTCAATTGACAAAATGGTAAAGGTTAGTTGCGGAAGAGATAGTTTTTTGTCTAAATTTGTATTCCCTTTCCCGCATTCAAGTGCAAAACTTGAGTTGTTCTCGAGATACACTTAATCTCTACGTTTACACATTTGATGGGCAGTAATATCTTTGCTTCTTCTTTTATAGATGTCCTCCGATGGCCACGTGTGCACCTCCCTTCAAGCGAAGCGGCCTCAGTGTGGACTTCTCACCGAAGATTTTGTAAGTACAGCTACAGAAAAGAATTAAGACTAAGTATATGGTTATAGCATGTTTCCAATTAGGTTTTCCGTACCAACCCCAAGCATTGACACTTGTTTTTAAACAGGTTCACACTCCGATCATAAGGCTTGCATTGTGATCTGGCCACAAATTATCTCATAGAACCTTTTTACCGCATAGTGTGGCGATATTTACGGCAAATACCGATGAAAAACCTTTAAGATGTTGCTATATTTCAGAATGGAGGTCAGTTTAATCCTAATTAAGTGAACGATAATAAGGATTAAGGATAAAATAGGATTAAATAATTTGCGAGTGATATTGAGAGAAATTTAGAGTGTGATGTTACGTTGAAATGTTTTGATTTTGTTGATTGCGTATTTTTTCATTCTAGCTTTGGCAATAAATTCATATACTATGAGAAAGGGTTATAGTTTTAATTACGGATGATATTTTTATTATTCATTATCATATGACACTCTGGCTATGGTTGAAGCTGATAATACACTTTCCCTATAAGGTATGCAGTAAAAATCGCTTATAATGATCACGCATATTTCAAAATCCCTCCCATCACGAGGTGGGTTCCCGATCCCTTGGACTTGAGTGTGATAGCCAATGTTAATTTACCCGCGTGTAACGAGTGTGGATGGTACGAAATCCTTGCTATTGCGAACTATTCTTTGGTCCCTTTGGAAATTGATACCTACCAGTTGATTGAATAAAGACGGTTTACGGAGTATTTTCTGGTAATCCTGTGATATATATAGCAAAATCCATTATTATGCACATAATAAAATCCCGTCTATTAGAAAATAGAGCGACTGTCCATTCAAATCTATTATTAGCAAGTTTTACTGTGCCAAAATGAGAAAGAAAAATATCTGCTCACCAGGCAACGTATTTATGTGTTTCTCCGGCAAAATTTGTCGTATCATCTTTCATATCCTATTGCCACGCTTGTTCATTCCACGGAAGTAAATGTCTGGTTTCGGTTCCACTTGGATTTGCCTTTCGTCAAACTGCTTGAACGGTGGTGACCCCAATGACCTCAATTGCTGCCTCTTATCTCCTTGAGTTTCGGCATATGGAATGGGGAGACAGATATCGGTCGTTCTGCCAAAGTCACACTCTTGAGGTTAAACAGGTGTGCGAAATCATATTCATCTCCGAGGAGGAGGATAGACTTTCCGAGAATCATGCGTGGGACAAAGGAACGCTCAGGAGATGAATAATGGGACCTCGCGGAAATTCTGAGAAGTGGTTGACGGGATGCGTGGAGAGCTTTGAGTCAAAAGAGTTTTCGGTTGTTGGGAATCGATGCCTCATTCTTGAGTGGGTGCGTGTGCACAGAGACCCCTTGCGATTTGCCGTGATGGATTTATTTCAGTCCCCCCCCCCACTCCGGGTGCCAGTGCATGCCCAAAGGCTGTAACCCCTACGAGAGAAGGACTTGACCCCAAAGGGCGCGGGAGAGTCCTGGCGGCATCGCGTTGGGAAGGGCTGAATATGCTTCGTTCCAGGATATAAAGGATACCGTTTTATTTGCATCCCGTTGAAGTCAAGGGAGTGGCAGCAGTGAGAATAGGAAAAGCTGCAAAATACTTCAAGAAGAGCAGTAAATAATTCTCAGGTCTCGCACCGGGTGTGGTTCTCCATATCTTCTTCCGACGTTCAGATGTGAACTCGCCCTTCGTCCTCAGGGATTTAGGTATCCAATCCTTGAATCCAGGGATTCAGGATTCTAAGTAGGGATCCTTGATCCTTCAATCCCTCAGGATAATGGGCGAGTTGCTCATCGAAACGTCAGAAGGAGATATGGAGGACTTTACCCGGTATGAGACCCAAAAAATTTGAACTGCTGTTGTTTGCTGGGAAAATAACCAGACATTGCATGATAATACTTCTAGAAAGCTTTGAAAAATATGGAACGTGTATCTGACGTAGGTTTTCGTGGCTTTTTAGTGAACTGATAGGGTGGTTCTGGGTTTTCTCCGTGTTTCTTTTATGCTAATGGCGACGTTTTTCATAGTTTGCTGTATGCGTTCTCAGGCAAGGTTTTACTTTAGCTTCGCCTGAGGTTGCCTACAACATTGCTGAAAAAAAAACGTCGCTGTCACTATGGAGACAACGCGAGGGAAAGACGAAAGGTATTGATTGTATCATAGTGTTTATTCCCTGGATTATTCACACAGTTTAGTCTACAAACAAATTTAATGTTTTGATTTGTGCCTCTTACTTCAATTTGTCTTTTTACGGACTGAAAAGAACTTTGAATATCTACGGGAGTGATACGATTGGGATACTAAAAACCTACATTTCTTGAGGATGCTGTAGTAGTTTAAGTGGTTGTGTTACTCGATGAAGTTGATTGACAACCTTGTTGAAATCTAAGGATGCATTTTTTTATTAATAAGCTTTGATTTTTTGAAGTCGAACTACCAAAGAATTACGGTTACTTATTTATGAATTATCCGTTGACATTAAAAATGAATTAGAACGTCCGATCGAACATCTGAACGAAGGTATAGTGTTAAATGTGACATCTTTTGAGTTTGAGTTGGTTGTATCGTGCAACATAACTGGAGAAATCGTTGAGAAAATCACGATAATTCCAAATGTAAATTAAATTTGCTAAATATTAGTAAATAGTGTGTGAAGGAAACTGAATGATCTACGAAAGTGGATTATCAACAATGGTACAAATTTGAAGCGGCCTTCCATACATGTTTTCATGAATGATGAATCCCTCAGAGACAGGACAAATTGTCTACAGCTCAAGTCTATATCTTTCAAATACCTATAATCCTCAGTGGAAACCCGATAGAAATCTTATCAGCTGATACCATACCGACCGAGGGAGAGTGATATGACCGTAGAGCAACTCTCGCCCGATGTCTGAGGCTCAAAATCATTGCACCCATTATCAGGCTGTGTGCAAAATTTGTGAAAAAATTGATGTTCTCACGTCATCTTGCTTGCGGTCTTCTCAATGGGCGAGGCGGCTCACCTTGTTAATCGATGTCGGGAGGGCAAGAATTACAGCTTTCTTAAACTGCTTCGCTCTCTTAAGCTGCGTTCCGTTCTCATCCTCTTCATCACGCTCTCTTACTCCCATCCGTCTCCAATCTCCTCCCCCCTATTATTCTCTTCATCCGTCTTTCCTTCCCCTTCATCTCTTCCTTCGTGTCTCTATTTCTTTTCCCGGGCGCGCCTTTTTTTACTGAGCGCGCGTGCCCTACGCCATCCATCGTCTCGCTCCCGAACCAACTCTCTCGCAACTCACTCCGCACCGTCCTAATGACGGTCATTTCACGCTCCTTTCCCGCCCTTCGGACATGGGCCGATGAGCGCCCGGCGTCTACTCTCTCCCCCCTTATTCACCCTCTCTCCACCCATATCTTTTTGAAATATATTTTCTCTCGTATCACCATAGGTGGACAATAGAGAGGGCGTGCGAAAGCGTATCTGTATTGAACTTGTGGAAACAAAAGTGTCTCCATGGAAAACAAATCAATCTCTGGAACATTATATCCGTAATTTTAGATGATACACCTTTGACCATGGTTTCAGACATTATGCTTTTACCTGGGCCATTTTAGGTGATGGTACATAATGTGCTATAATTACGGGTTGCCTGGGTGACGGGGGTGTAGCCAGGCCCGGAACTAGGGCGGGCAAAGGGGACACGTGCCCCGGGTGGCAGATTTCAAGGAGCGGCAAAATTTGAAAACTTTATATAAAAAGTTATTTTGTTTTACGTTCCTTTTAACGTTATGAAATAAATTATTGAACAATAATTATTAATTTAAATATTAACAATCAATAATATTAATGAAACTTCTTAACAGCAAGCATACGGTGGTTAATGTCAACTTCCGCATCTCAAAAAATAGCTTACAAATGTATCATACTTGTCAGTGGGGGAAGAGGGAGGGAGGAAGCGAGGGGGAAAAAGGGGAGGGGGAGGGCAAACTGTTCTTTGCCCCCCTGGCAAAAGTCCTAGTTCAGGCCGTGGGTGTAACCATCAATAATACGGACGTAGTTCGGCGATCGTTTTATTTACCATGAATGTAGAGGATTTATGAGTCGGCTCGCTTGATTGGAGAAATTTTCTGAAATTGATGAGCTTTTATCCACATGTGCTCTCAAGATGTCTGCGTAATAACTTAAATATCAGGCCAAAATTAAAACCCCAGCTTCAGTTATTCAAAACAGTATAGCAATCTCATACTTGCAATGACTCTGATCCACATATCTTGGGGGATTTCTAGAAACAAATTCATTGTAAACTCGTACCTTGTAGAGAAATAGAATGCGCAGTACCATAGATACACTGGTGAAAAGACGCTTGCAACTTATGGTTTTATGAAGGGTTTTTGGTTCCCCTGGCACATTTACAACAGAGAGATTTCTCGATCAACTCGACGGATGCAGAAAATCACTGACGCTTCGAAGGTTAAGTCTGTCATTATCCAAAAGGTCCACTTTTGAGCTACGTTTTACTTCGCTTTCGTATCCTAGAGCTCAGCTAGGTCAAATATGATAGGTGAGTTGTATGTATTGGGTACGTTGTCGTTTTCCCCTTGGAGTTGCTTAATTGGAAGGCTTTGTTTCAATTGGTGACGTATATCTTACTGATGAACACATAGACGATATAGTAAAAGTATCGACTAGG
This sequence comes from Ischnura elegans, assembly GCF_921293095.1. Classification (NCBI taxonomy): domain Eukaryota; kingdom Metazoa; phylum Arthropoda; class Insecta; order Odonata; family Coenagrionidae; genus Ischnura; species Ischnura elegans. Next base: position 98,247,283 of record NC_060253.1, read on the forward strand.
AAAGCCTAGAAATTCTCTTAAAATAAGAAATTATGAATCCCGGACTCAGAATTCTTTCCTCAGCAACTTATGAAATAAATATAGTATCCAAAAATTACATACTTGAGAGAGAGAAAAAGAAATGACCCTAAATTGGGATGAACTATTTGAGGAAAAAGTTAAACAGCATTTCAATCAATGGATTTTCCGCCGTTTACACTTCCTTAGTCTTATATTGAAACTTTGAAGGATTTTTAGCCATACATTTTTTTCAACTTAGTAGTTCAATTGAAACATCTATCTCTAATTACGCATGGTCGACGAAATATCGGGGACTCACCTTCTCGTTGGAGAGCGGTAAGGCCTAGTTGTAAGTGGTTCTTTAAACATTATGAAATGAAAACAGTATGCAATATTGAATGTATGGATATGTCGCTGGGATATGAAAAATTTATTGGCATGTTTCGAGTTCTTTCACCTGCTCCGTGATCACACCAGCGAAAAATCTAAGAAGCCGCGTCTGTATATTCTAAACTGCAGGTTTACGCCGGTATATGCTATATTTTATACCGTGTCTCTTTGGAGGTAAAAGATAAACATTTGGTGGCATTCCGTAATATGTTTCTGTTTGCACATAAACTGCGTAAGAGCGTCTTTGAAAATGAAATTAATCTTAGTTGGAAGCCTGTTTTTCCTAAAAGTAAGTGCTGAAATAGGCAATTTATCATGGCCTGTCTAATGGCTGTAAATTTCCATCATTTCCCAAGAAAATACTTAAAATAGATGGTGTCTTAGCGTCAGAGCTGCGAAAGCTCTTAAAATGGACATTGGGAAATCGTTATCCAGGGAATGGCCTCTGTGATACCTAATCATAAACTTTGCCCCGGTTTTAGCGCAAATTTACGCATTATCGCAGAGCTTGTGGTGGTCTCTTAATTCTCTCTGGGTGGCGGAGAGACCGCCTTCTTCATCGCCTGAGGCGTGAATTGGAACGTGAGGGTTGCAAGTCCAACGAAGGAAGGAGGGAAAGGGTGATGGCTCTGAGCTCTCCTCTACGAACCAGGATAAATACTCGTAGAGGGATTTTTCGCTGCTCCCGATGGCTTGATTATACGGTGTCAATACGGATGAGCATGATTGGTGCCTGCTCGCATGGCCGTGATTGCCCGGTTTGACAAATAGGAGCCCGTTGGTCATCGCTTAGAATATTTACGACACTTGGGAAGGCGCTGCGAAAGGAGAACCTCTTCATTGGTTAACGGTCTTCAGTGTTGGGGGTATAGCGCGAAGGTGTCTCGCTCGATTTCCTCGGCTGATGGCCCCAGGGGATTTGCCCAGTAGCCGCTCCGGGCGCCGACGAGCCAGCCATGCCCATATCTCCTCTCCTTCTCCAACCCCTATTTTGTGAAATTGGAAGTTACGGTCACGACGCTTTTTTACTTTATTATTCAAATTGATTTCGTCGATGCAAGATTTATTAGCAAAAATCCCGGCCTTTGTGCCTGAGGGCGACAAGGGCCGCTTCGTGAATCACGCAAGGCAGTTCTATCGGCGTGATTTCTTGTTTTGTGTGTGCCAGTAGTTGAACGGGCCAAATTTGATGTATATAGGGAGATTCTCCGATGTATATAATTCTTTTTCCGATAGTTTTTTGTCAATAATTACATTCTAAAGTTTTTTTAGTTTATTTTTCTTTGTTCCTTTTTCTTTCATGCTCGGATGGGATTTCGGTAAACGCTATGGAAGTTTACCTCGCCACAAATAATATTTAAATAAACTCGGATGAATTGAATAATTTACCAGTGTCGCTAAGCTATAAATTTTTAAACTAATGATAATATCTCATGTTAGCTGACAAATAAACATTTCAGATTAACTTTGGATATCATGTTATAATTTTTGATAATGGTACAGTAGCTTTTATTCAACTGAGGTAACCAAGGGTATGGTAATAGTATTGCATAAGTGTGTTGAAGGCACTGGACAAATGATTGCCGTAGTTATAACGAGGATTTACGGGCTTTTAAGTGTTTTTGTTCCAAAGACAGGATTCTTCTTAGGCATAGTCGTATTTTGATTCTAAAATAAACTATTTGAATTTTCCAAGGCTGAAATCAAAGGTGAGCGCTCGTTCAGTTTCATTGCCTTTAACTTACGAAATATGTAACTAGAATAGCAGTAATTAGAATTTTTGGCACCGAAATAATTATTAAACTTATTAAACCTTCTTAAATGGCTTTAATTATTGGGGAAATCTATATCTGCTGCTGACGATAAGTTTCATCCGCCTTTATTTAGTTGCGTAAAGCCACTATGATAGACATATTCACAATGGAGTGGTTGATAAATCTACTTAAAATAAATAATGGGATTATTAGTTGTAGAAATTTACTAATGAATGCGCATTAAAATTTTGGGACCATCACTTCGAACAATTCGGCTTGATTAAATAATTTAGTCATAATCAAAGAAATATTCCGTTGATCTTTACAAAACAATTTAATCAAGCCGAAGAGATGCTTTGGTTGGAGATGCTTTCTTGATAATCAAGGGCATGCCTTAGCAATTTTACCAGCATTAGAGAGGAGCCTTTTACATGGGACGGATGACGTCATCCCTGGCTGTAGTGACGCTGCTGAGATCGAAATGGTCAAGATCAAAGTTGAAAAATCGAGCTTGGATCGAAATTCAAAGATCATTGCTAAATCTCGATTTCCTCGATCAAACACTATTAAAACTCGATTTTCAATTTTAATTGAAGTCGATTTTTTTTATCTTTATACCTTGATTGCTCTTGCTTTTCCCAATTTCCAATAACGTTCCTCTTCTTTTGCCGTTGCCTTTTTTCTTGTACAACCCCCTCCTCCCTGGTCCAGTGACATCCTTCCGGCTCACTTCTTTTTTCAACTGTAATGCTCCTTTTGTTAGTTATGTGGTGCGGCGTCGATCATCCTCGTATGCCGGTTATCAAAATCCGTTGGCCTTCCCGATTGCGCCCCATCAATAATCACACTACTCTTGCTGCACGGAAAGGTATATTCTCGAGCGTTGAAGTCTCTGCAAGCATTGAAGTCTCCGCGAGCATTGAGGTTTTCCCAGGTGGTTAAATTACAATAATGGACCATGCCATTAATCGTCTCATTTAAATCCATAATTTTGGGACTTAAATTTAAGTGATTTTGATAACATTTTGCAGACATTTAGGATATCTTTGGTTTGTTTTGTTGGATATAAAGCAGATTTTTTTATTTTGACCTTTTGGTCCAATAACGTGGACCCAAGCGCAGAATCAAATGTCACCCTTTGGGATTTAAAAGTCGCCTGTTAGAACTTGATGGTTGTAAAAACCATCATTTACTTTGTGAAGGGTGAATCTTCTAGGTTTCTGGGCATTTAAAAACAAACAAATTTCTTTACTATAAATCCAACGGTAACACTTGTAAATCTACAGTCGTTGTCACCACCGAGGTCAAAGGAGTGGCAGAATAAGCCCAGGTACCAAAGAGTCAAATCAATGGTTTTCAAGGGTGCTGTAGTCAAATATATGGAGCGAAATATTATCTTGTTGACCTCGAAGGGTCTTATGTTGGTCAAATGTCGCTGAGGTATGTTCCTTATCCTCGGAATTGGGAATATGCTATTGCATAGATTTCATGTGGCCAGAAAAAGTTGTAGAGTAAAGGCTTATAAATAACATTTCCATGCGCTATAAAGTCATCTCATTTTCTGAGTAGGTACTCTAATTCCATAATAAAGTTTCATATTTTAGGAATTTTCCGCTGGGCCTTAACTAACGGGCAAATTTTCCGTGACTTTCTGTCACATATTGTGATTATACAATCGTTTCTTTTCATCTAAAAGTTCATTTGTACTAAATGATTTATTTGCTAACCGTAAGTGAGTAACCTCAGGTGAATGTTTTTCAGAAATTTTATATGAATGTGTGTGTATGTTTCCTTTTATTTATTGAAAGGACCTTAAGAGAATATAACCATGCTTCTACAATTTAGTAATAAGTAGATGCAAGTAATGAAATCTTTATCGATGAATTACACCTAAGAATTCCATTTAAGTAGGGAGCATAGTGGTGAAACCTCCTTTTAGTTCTTCTATGAACCGTTTCCCGCATACCGACAAATTGTGAATCAACTGAAATGTACCGTGTTGGAAATATGCCTCCCCATTTAAATCGGAAATTTAAAAACTATCATAGGTTTTTCATTATCTAGTGAAATCATGGTTTGTTCTCCATCAATGTGCAACTTAAAGTAACTTCCAAGTTCTATGAGATAAAGATACACATGAAATACCCGAATATATTCTTAATGCTCCCGGTGCCATACCGGTAAACTGTGAATAATGATAGCAGCAATATTACGAAAAAAGATACTCTAAATGACACCCAGATGTATATTTACCCACCTCGCATTTAAATGGGTTTACAAAAGTCGCAACTCGCGTCGTTGACGGGCAAATTGAACCGAACTTCACGGAGCAATAAGCTATAATCAGGGCTGATAAGTAAAGTTTATGTTGCTAAAAATATGATTTATCAAATTTAACACTTTTCAGTTCTATTATTTGCAATTATAAATACTATACACAACAGTGTTGTGCAGAAAGGTTGATCGTGGTGCACTCATCGCTGCGACGCGGACATTTTTGAAAACGGATAAAAATTTGATCGAGTGGTAACAGTATATAGGATGATATGAGGCCTCCTCCATGTAGTTCCCGTGCTAGAAAGCTTGTGTGCAACTTTTATGGTTAGATGGCAACCATTTCACTTCAGCCCAGGGACTAGAGTTTTGACGGGCATTGAATATAATCTGTCACATAGTTTTCCCCATCTTCATCCCCGTCAGTGTTGCAAAACGTTTCAATGCCTCTGGTAGGCTTGGGCAACAGTGCCATATTCTATTGGGAATTTCCCTCACCATTTGTCTCTCGTTTTCCTTTTTTATTCTCTCTCTGCCATTGAAGCACCTCCGTCCGAAGCACACCAACGGCCTTTTCTCCGCGCTGACTGAAATATAAAGAGCGCGTGAAGTGTTTGCAGGAGCTGCCACCTCTGGCGCTTATCGGGCGAACAATCTCTCCGTCTGCGGCCCCTTGTAGTCGGGGCAACGGTGGCACGGAGAAACAGCCACCGAAAAGAGCGGCGTTTGCGGCAAAAGCGAACGAAGATGAATGTGCGCGGCGGTTCGGTAGCGGGTCGGGCGGATTGGCCGGGGGAAAAAAAAGGTGACTGCGACGCACCGCACTTTGCCGGGTAGCTATTGAGACGTCCACGGTTGCTATTTGCACGAGGGTGGGGAGGGTGGTGTGTCTTCTTCTTCTCTCTCTCTCTTTGAGGATAGATGAGGAAAAGTGGGCGAAATTAGCGTGGCATTCTACTCATCCTCTGTACCAAGTTGGCGCAGAGGGGTGAGAAGGTGTATTGGGTGTCAAGCGGGGGCACCAGCTTGGGTCATCGAGGTTCTTACGTATCCCCACCATGCCTCATCCCTTCGAACAGGGCGACGTCCCGTGAGTCCGGGACCTGAGGTTAGTTAAGGCCCGATTGTTACACTCGGCATGCGGTTATCGCGAGCGATAGATCTCGGTACAACGCCTCTGGGATATAGGCACATTTGATGACCGAGCGGGAAGATATCCCAAAAACTGTGCATGTTTTTTCCATCCCTGTCGCTAGGATGGCGAGTAACTCGTGCTCAGATGCAGGTGACGATATGATAGAATACGTGAGAGAAGCAGATGTGTCTGCATTGGTTATGGCCTGCGGGAAATCTGATCGCTGAAATTTCAAAGAAATTGGAGAGCTCCGGGCGTGGAGATGATAACACTCGAGAAAAATATCTCCAGTAATTGGTATACATTTGGTGCCAGAAAGTCACGATACAGTATAGATTACAACCGATAGAGAGCTGAATTTATTCTCCAGCTGAGGTTTTTTCAATACTGTCGTAAGTTTTTCCATTTTTTCTATTGCTCTCATGGCATTTGATCATTATCTAAATCTTCAGAAACATCTTACAGTAATCGCAAAATGTGCTCATGTATCTCTTGTGTTGCACAACGAAACTAAACGCAATGGTACTCCCAAGCATAAACCTCTGATATTTCATTTAACCTTTTGAGGTTAACTTGAAAACCTTCATTTTAGCCAGTGATTCCTTTAAGATTACTCTTTATTAAATATGCACGAATCTGATTACCTCTTTTATCAGGGAAACTGCACATTAGCTCCCTTAACCTGTTCAAAAATAATTTTCCACTAAAATCTTTGGCTTTTGTTAGCTTCCGTACGTACATGCGTCGCATCTATAATTATGTTGAAATTAAAAATTGCTCTATAAATAAGAAATGAGTGGAAACTTAGAATAGAACTGCACACTGGATTTGTTTTAATTCTCTGTACTTAATCCAAACTAAGAGGCAGTAGGGATTGATTTTTATCTGAAGATAATCAGTAGTATTGAGATTTACTAAATTATAGCCAAAAATACATGGTTTAATTTAGGGTCTCGAATTTTTTATAGTGGTAATTAATGAGATTTTTAACGCACTATGCACGGAAGATAGAGAAGTATCATAAATAAGTGCTGTTTCTCTCTCTATCTATAGATGTTTTCAGCAATCATCCATGAATCACTTTTAATTTGAAGAGCTCCAGGTAAAATTTTTGAAATCAGAAACATCTACTTGAATGCTAAGACTTTATTATATGTTAGTGTTTCGGGGAAGCAAGAGGAAATTATGACAGACTTTGTATTAATATAAAGGATAAATTATTTTTATTAAATTTTCCTAAATGAAATGGTGGAATGAGGTCATCGTGGTTTTCTAATCGTGGGATGAACTCACGAGTCTTCGCCATCTCTCCGGAGTCCATTGCCACGAGGTCGATCATTTAAACCTCATTTGGAGAGACAACTCTATAATAATGATTGATTGCGGTTCTGTTGAAACTTTCGAGTTCAATTCGTACGTCACCTCGCAAATAACGAGAAATTATATCACCAGAACGTTTCCTTTCGCAAAATGCAGCAGTTTTACCAATATATTTATGTTGAATCAACAGCCTTGGATATATCCTTATGATAACTTAGTATAAAACTATATTTACCAATTATAATCAATCCAGTTGCATTAAGGATCCATTCAATGGGAGTCAATTAATATTTTTATTTATTTTAGAAAAAATGAACATAAAATGTATCTATTTCGTAAAGACCTCGACAGAAGATTGTGAGATGATTTAAAGAATTCTTAATATAATTAGAAATGCAATTTTAAGAATTCTTGATTACATCTAATTACCATCCTATTCTGCAAAAAAAACAAAGTTGTCTTGCTTACGTTGAAACCAACTAAATAAACCCTCTGCATGCCGCATGGCGGGTGTGACTTAGAAAAGGGCGTTTTTTGAGGTGACACTTTGGGTACCATCCCTTGTTATTTGGCTGTATAAAAGCCGGAATTCAAAGAGATATTTAGTTATCCCTTCGTGCCCAGATTTCACTTATTCCGGCTGCGCGCTTGTCGGGTCGCCTTCGTGCCTCACGCGACCGCGAGAAAACATCACTCCTCCGGGGTAATCAACAAACGCCTTCCCCGACCGTCGTCGCCCTTAACGGTTCGGTCCCTTTTTGGCCGATTCAAGTTCGTCCATTGGCATTCATTTATTCGACTGCTGCGCCGCGATGTCGGGCATCCATATAAAGACTTGCCACCCGCAACCGTGGATGAGCGCGCCGTGTCCCGGACGCTAAAGGGTGAAAGGTTGCCCGGAACGGGGTTGCGAGGCACTGCTATAGAAGGGATGGGACTTTGGAATTTCTTCATTATTTTAAATCTCACTGTTCTAAGGATGCTAGACGCGAAGAGCGGCTAGTGCGAAACTATAAAAGTTCACTTTTTTCGTTGTCTTGAACTCAAAATTTTTAAATGTTGATAAACGTCTCGGAGTCTATGAACGGTACGTGTATTTCTTATATATTCTTCAAATCCAAATTGATGACAACTCGGATATTGTACATCCGTAATCACAATCAGTCAAAAAATCTTTGTCAAAAGATATGTCAAAATTCTTGTCTCTCCTTTCTAATTCTTTTTATTTAAAATATTTTATGATTTTAAAAACATTGTAATAATCCTTCATTCCTTCATGAATCAATTTAATGCCATCATATTTATCCATAGCCCTGAAGAAGATGTAAAAAATATATCGAAACGTTTGCTAATAATTTTGTATATAATTTTTAGACCAATACTCTGAGGCGTAAATCAACATTATAAAGTTCTATAAAACGTTGGCTTCTATTAAACACAGACATTTTCATATTCCTGTGTTACTTCGTCTGTGCTAAAGTATCACGGAGGGTAAATCAGTTTGACTGGGATTCGAACCTGATTCGTACGATTTATTTTTTTCCCACCGTTCTGAGGGTTCAAGACGCGCTAAAGGGGAAAAATAAAAGTTGCTATAAAACTCTTGTTTCAGTCGAACGCAGGAATTTTTGCACTCCTAAATTACCTGATTTACGCGAAAATTCCACGGTTAGTCAATCAACTTTCGTAAGCTTGGATTCGAACCCGATTCTCCCAATTATTTTTTATTTCTTATCCACCATTTTGAGGGTTTGAAATGTCAATCGAAGGAAATACCACTGAAAAAAAATTGAGTTCATTATTCATTGGGGATAAAATAAATATATTCCTCTATCAAAGGCTTCTTTTTTTTGCTACATATTCTAGTTGGATGCTAGTTCAGAAACACGGAGGAATACGGAAATTCACAGTGCTTACACCTCATTTGGTAGTTGAAGTCAGTGAAATACTTACTAAAATGAAGTACATTTATTTCGAAAATTCTATCCAATCCTATTTTATGTACAATTGCTTACCTAATATGGAGAACACTGATGAAAATTTCCATTGAAGTAGAAGAAAAATGCTGCGGAATAAGGATTAGCGCTCTGGAGTTCAATTAAAATAAATACAACAAGACTTATTCTGCATATTTTTTATTTTACCCACTGAGGATCCAACGTATGACATTTAATTGCTACATTGATCCATATTGTTTGCGTGACCAAGTTGGACATCGTGTGCGTGTTGTTGTTAATGTTGTCTTATTTTCCTGTTGTTGTCTTGACGGGAGCCAAGTTAGGAATATGAAACAAAGAGATTAATTTTCTCTGCAGCTGTATTCCTCACGCCCATAACCTCAGTAATTCGCATTGACCTCCACGATGTGGTAAACACGCTTGAGTAGGAACTGATGAAGAGCTGTATGCGTAAGCAAAAAATAATCGTAAAGAAATTAAAAAAAAAACCTTTCATTACCAATTTGGTAATGATAAATCAAAGATTTAGCCTAAGTACTAACCATATAGGTACATTGGAATAGAGCAAGGATAAAAAAGGAGAAAAAAGATTGCTTGAATAACACCCCTTGGCACCGCAACAATTCTGTGACTTTTTAGACGTTTCCATTCGGATTGTTGTGATATACTATTTTCACACAATGTTCTTCTCTTTCACAAATTCATCATCTTTTCCTTATATTTTGTACGACACCTTCCATTGTCATAATTACCATACAATTTAGTCTCGATGACTGTCACCAACAGACTAATGGCCGGCATTCATGTCTCATTAACTATTAGATACACAATCAGCCAATATGGTTCCTGCTATGCTAAGAATTATTAATTCTCTGAGTAGCTACTTTTTATTCACTTAATTGAAATAAATCTTTGAACTCTGTAATTATGCACGATGCACTGTGGCCATATCCTTTGTGCTCACCACGCGAGAACACTTGTGCAAACTCTCCATCACCTTCGAGCAAAATTTCCTTCGATACTCAAACAAATTCTGGTCATAACGTAGTGCATTAAAGAAATTACAAGTTATATTTAAAGAAGTATTTTTGCTATCGTCACTTTTAAAATTTATCGCATAAAAATTCCTCCTGTACCTTACTTTTCTATTTTGAACACTTCTACATATTCTACTAGACAGGATACTACTTTCTCCTTTTTGTATGACATTATCATACAAAAGCACATCTTTTTGTAATCTCCTTACGCATAGTATTTGAAACTCAAATATATGCATTTAGCTGTCATTATCCACTCAATTATCAATTAAAGGGGAAATATTATAATGGACCTAAAACATGTGTCTAACCAACTTTTTTTGCACTCTCTGATTCACATCAACGTCTTGTATTGTGAACGGGTTCCAAATCATCGAACAGTGTTCTAATCAGCTCCAAACTATAGAGTATTAAAAATGTTTTGGCACATTTTTATTCTTGAAGTACTACGAAGAATTCTTATTAGACAAATATTAGACAAAAAATCGTAGAAGTAGGGAAAAAATCGAAGAGATAGATGTAAAAGTAACAGAAGCAAGCGGAATGTAGTGGAAAGACATCCTGTAAGTATAAAAAGAAAATAGAGATGTCACTTTTCCACAGGTTTATTTAAAGTGCGACGCGTTTCAACCGTTAGGTCATTATCAAGTAGAATGATAATTACTCATTGTACTTGATAATGACCTAACGGTTGAAACGCGTCGTACTTTAAATAAACCTGTGGAAATGTGCCATCTCTACTTTCTTTTTATACTTATAGATAGATGTAAGAAATAGAAGAGAAATAGAAAAGAATTATAGAAGAGATACGCCACTTGAGGAACCCATAGGAAGTGATGATGCCGAGGGAGGAATTCTCCCCTTTCGCGTCATCCCTTCTCCATGCGTCCACCCACAATAATTCGCGTTGACCACCGCCATGTGGAAGGAGGTGAGCGCGCGGATCGTGAGCGTGTCCAAGACGCAGAGGGTGGACGAGGGGTCAAGGCGGAGAAAATGCGGGGGGGGGGGGGAAGGGTCGGGGTTGGGACGACGTGCCACCTCGAATACCACCCAGCAGGGAAGACCCCCTCTAAAAAACCTCCCTTTTTATTCCACCACCCAACACCATTGGTCTTATCCGCTCGCCGTTTCAAGAAACAGAAAAGCAGAAAACAAAGCAGAAAAGAATTAGAAGAGAGGCAAGTAACGGATATTAGACCTGAAATTCGGAGAAGAAGAGAAAAAATCAAAGAGATACAAGTAAGAAATAGAGGAGAATCAAATAAGAAGCAGGATAGAGGTAAAAAACAAATATTAAACAAAAAAATCGTAGAAGTAAGAAAAAAATCGGAGAGATAGATGTAAGAAATAGAGGAGAAATAAAACAGAAGCAAGTCGAACGAAGAAGCAGAACGAATGTATGCAGGAGACATATTTCATGTAGCAGGAAAATACGGGAATAAAACAGAGAGTATGATCAAGAAAAGAAATGGAATACCCAGGAAAAACAGAAAATAGAGGGAAAATATGAATTAAAAATAGAAGAAAGCAAATTAGAGGCCTAGAGGAAGCAGAAAAGAAACATAAACGATACATGAGAAATAGAAGGAAAATAATATAGAAACGGAGAAAATAGTCATAGGAATTGATAGTAAAAATGAAAGAAACTGAAAAGAAACGAAAAAGAATCAAAGAATAAAAAATAATGAAAGAAGATAGTAGAAAATAAAAAATCAGAATATATAGAAACGGAGAAAATAATCATAGGAATTGATAGTAAAAATGAAAGAAACTGAAAAGAAACGAAAAAGAATCAAAGAATAAAAAATAATGAAAGAAGATAGTAGAAAACAAAAAATCAGAATATACGCAGAAAAGAACACGGAGATGAAGAAGTAATTGTGGATGAAATAGCGAAACGGAGAGGGGGCGGAAATCGTAAGAGGAAGAAACGGAACAGCAGCAGGAAAGAATCAGGACGAAACGGAGAAGAAGCCGAAAATAAAAGGAAAAAGTGTAAAAGGAGGAGGAAAGAAGCAGCAGAGAGGTAGAAACGAAACAACTTCCCACCGTATCCTTCTTATCTTTCCATTCTCTCTCTCACTTGGCGCTATTCATTGGCGACCCTCCCCTCGGGGGCACAACTTACGGCCTCAGAAGTGGATCTCACGTAGTGGACCTCACACGGTACGCCTCGGAGGGAAACATTAGAACCGATCCACTGTTTCCTCTCGACCTCTTAAGGCCACAACTCTCCCTCAGCATCTTGCTCCCCTCCCCTTCTCTTGTCACCTCGCCATCCGATGTTATCAATCCTAACTCCTAACACCTTCGCTCATGCTAGAAATCCTACCCTTTGTTATATTTTTGGCATTTAAAACCAGCAGGATGAATCATTGTTTAAGCCCCTTTTTAAGCATGTCAAATGAATTCATTCCATGTCCTGGGTACATACCCCTATGAAAACAAAGACATAAAGCCACAGGACATTTTGAGTTTATATTAAGTAAAAAAAAAACACTGAAAACGTAGTATAATATGCATAATTAAGAAAAGACACATTTAAACGCTCTTAAAATGACCACTTTACTGATGTAGTTGGTATTTATAACATTTATGATTGAAAGGTTCTACATTCGTACACGTTTTTATATCACTGGGAATTTCATTCCATGCAACGGTATATCTGACGACGAGGGATTTAAGGAATATCGTATGTGATGGTAAATATACATTAGAGGGTTCACTCCGTGCTATGATGGTTCTGATTGTAGGCGCGTACTGAAAGAGGTCAAGTATTTCAGTATTTTGTTTTTGAACAAAGAAAACAAAAATATATAAAGAAGGTATTTCTGCAGAGAGGAAATATCCAGCCACTTTAATTTTTCCCTGGAAAGGTATCGTTTCCCTTTTTCTAATTATTTTTATTAAGGTATGATTGAGTTCAATATTCGCCAAGTATTTATGAAACAACTACGTCAAAAACGCAACTATCCGAACGACACAAAATTCGAATATTAGCGTGAAAGCATCAGATTATTTTCTTTATTTCTTTAAAGTTTTTAACGTTGCATATACAATGATTGAATCAACACTTGTGCACGTATAATGGCGAGGATAAAAAGTAGAGATAACTTATTTTTTGATACCCAAGAAAGGGATAGCATTTATTCCTAGTCATAATGAATCTTCAAATGTGAGGCAAATAATCGCAATGAATTGGATTTGAATTAGGATTGAATTTAGCCTAGATGAGTACCAGTGTTGGAATATTTACCATAAGATTGGTATATCGATCATATTGTAAGTGAAAACATGCTAAGTGACGGCAGCAAAATCTTTATATTGTTTAACATGCAACGATGTACTCTCATTTTACTTGCGTGTAATTAGCTTTATCACTAAAACATGTATCCATGGTATTATGTTAACTATAAGGCAAGAGTATGCTCAGAAGTAAAGTTCCCCATGGTCATCACATTGGAGCAAGTAATTTTGCTAGTAACTAAAGCTGGAATTTTGGGGTCATCTTCCTCAGAAGAATGTTTCACGGGCAATCGTTAATGCTCCAGCAGTTCAAACAAATGTGCACGCGATCAGAATCTTCCTCATCAACACACAGATACGTGCTTTCCATTTGCTGAATGCTAATTAAATGATTTTTCCCATGGGAAAGCTATTTCTCAGAGCTTTCTTGAACTGAAGAGAATATGAATTCGCATTCTTACGGGAACATCTAATTCGTGATGTGTTCCAAAGATGTTCGAAAAATACCAAAAGATTATTGCCATTCTTGGAATTAGCACGCGATTGCCATTTCTGATCATCACGACTGAGAAGCTTCTTGCAACCCGGTCTCGTTTTAAAAGCTTCAGAGTGAACCAAAGAGTGGCCAGTTCCCTCTCCCACGCTCCTCCTTCCAGCTTATATTTCGTGTTTATTTCTCGAACGGGAGCAACGTCAAACCGCACGACACTGAATTAGCATTTTGTGAAGAGAGTGGGGAAATGGCTCATCGTTTATTAGTCAGCCTTAACTGGGAATGTGTTCTAAAGTTTACAGTCTCCAATTTTGCTGACAGGCTGAGCATCATTTAATTTCATCCGCATTTCTTTATAATGGTTCAAGCAGCTGTAAGGGAGTCTGCGAACCACTCATTTTCAAAGTATTGAGGCTAAAAATCATTTGATTCGATTGGGATACATGCAAGTATCTCTAAAATTTCGCGTTTTCTGTCGCTTCTGCTAATCATTGTATAGCGATTTAACTGGTAGTTTTACTCACCGCAAATCGAGAGGTCCAAAGTTTTAATACCGGCCAAGTCAAATGATTTTTTGCGGAAGAATTTTCTCATTTGGTATTCCGGTGATATACAAGGCTTTTACTCATCCAATCATGCAATGACCCAACCTTGTGACAGTATTGAGGGGTATTTAAGTATTGCAGTTTTCCATAGATCTCTCTCAATTTTTCATAGATTTAGACGTATCGAGAGAAGTAACTACTTTCAAGATTATTATTCACTTCCCACTATTTTGGCCTTTCAAGCCACTTCTAAAGCTCTTAACACTTTGAGACCGAGCGTCATCTATAGAAGACGCGCCGGACTCAGCCCAGATCCGAGCCGGCTACGCTACGCTATTAAAAATTTTCGGATCTGGGCGAAGTTAAAAGTTTTACTTCGGGCTTAAAATGTTAACGATGATCAAGATACGTAGATTCCTAGAATATAGATAGATATATTAAAAATATAATCTACTAATTGTGCAAATAATAATTTATTTCATGTTTCATAGAGTCACAAAAATTCAGAACTAACACTACTAAGTCTATATTAATATTTAGGTTGCGATACGCAAGAAACGTTTGATGATGATAATGCGTCATAAAATCTGATCGCTTGGCCGAGGAAATATGGGACCTTCTTACACGGAGGGAAGTCCTTGACTGCGCTACTTAAGTCTATTACAAGTTTTTTACGGAACGATTCACTATCAAAGGAGACCTACATCTAGTTTAAAATTTGAAATGAGTTTTGAAATTAAAAGGCAGTATTAGAGGATAAAGAATTTGGATAAATTAAGCGTTTTATTATAAAAATCATACATTTGCAGGTATAATTTTTTTGTAACATAACGGAAATCAACATTTTCCCTTTGCTTGAAGAAGCCAGGGTCCCGAGTGAGGCAAAATAAAGTTTTGTAAAAATATGGATTTTCTATTTCTGACACAAATACGAGATATTACTTCAATTTTTTCAGAATTTTCCCTGAGGTTATAATAAGTTGTTAAGTGGTGACGTTAAGCTTTTATATGATGACATGCTTATTGGGGTACCTAAGAGATGTGGATCTATTCTGCATACCCTGAAAATTAACGGGAATGCGGATACTTTGAACATTTCTAAAGAAAAAATAGAAAAAATACGACCGTTTTGGAGTGACATGCGCTTTCTTATGGGTTTCCTTTCGCGAAATTTCTCTGCATACGTCCCTATTTTCCTCAAATTTTATTTTTCTTTATCTCGACTATCTTAAGATACTGAATCACCGAAAGTCTATTTTTAGTGGCCATCAGTCGAGGCATTTGGGTAGCCAGGAAGTTCGCTCGGGTGGGGGTGGATCCACAACCAGTGGGGGGAAGTTTTGAAAAGCAAGGTTCTGTGCAGAGGGTTTTAGACTAATTTTAACACTTTTCATAGCCGAAAAAATTTCATTTTTCCAAGAAATATTTTGTTAATTCATGATTTTTCAGTATTTTTAAATCTTTAATGAAGCAACGCAATTGTGTGTTTACATTTTGGTCTATAATATCTCTTCGCTACGCCAACTTGTCGAGGAGGTACAACCAAAAGACAAATTTTTAATAATTTTTCATGAAAATAACTTATACTTTGATGCTTGCACCAACCTCTTTAACGACGCAGAGAACGGAGAGGTTGGAAAGAAGAAGAAGGAAGAATTGCAGGCGAAAGAGCAAAGGGAGGGGTCGGGAGGGAGAAGATGGATGCGAATCGGGCAGATGAAGGAAGGGTCAGCCGTAAGGGGCGGCGGGGGTGGAAGGGGTAATCGAACGGCGAATGGTGCCCCCTAGGGGTCGCGGGGGGGCGTGGGAGGAGGGGGAGGGAGGAGAGGACAATGGGCCCACGTTGGGCAGCGGGTGACGTAACGTCCCTTTGGATATGAGAACAAGGGAGAGGTCTTAGTTAGGAAAAATGCTGGGCCTAAGGGAGGGGGGGAACGGGGTACGGAACGGGAAAGGGGAGGGGGTGAAGTGTGGAGTGGGTTGGGGGAGGGGAAGCTGTAGGGGAGAATGGAGGGGGCGACGAAGAGGGCGAACCAATGAAGAGGTCTTAAAAAATCTGAGCTAATGAAACTCGAATTCGTGATCTCGAGTCCCGCCGAGGCTAATCATATTAAGTCACGAGGAAATATATCGATACATTTTTTTCCTTTGGCGGTAACTGTTAAGGGATGGGCTCCAAACCTATTTTAAATGTGGCCATTTAGAGCTCATTTATGACCGTTATGGCCACCATTCGAACGTTTAGGGAGTTATCTCGCCATCTGAAGAGCCATTCATGTCTGGAACCCATAAATTAATTAGCTCACCCAATGGTCTGGGTGGTAAGTTTATGGAAAATAGTCGCGAGTCAAAAAAGCGAGCCATTCAATTTTCACTAAAACTCTAATGCTCTTTTAAAGCCAATTTTACGATTTCGTTTGTCATGAATGTAAGAAGGAGATTTAAAACACTGAATAATTTTTACCCTTTACTAGTGAAAAATGCGATAATCAGGATTTCCCTGTGTTCATTTATACGTGATTAGAGATATTTCTTCATGCACCACCAACAAGTTTGAAACGTTGACGAATATTAAGCTTAATAATTGGTTGTGGCAGTCTGTTTCCCTCGATTTCTATTGAAATAATAACTTTTAAACCCATTCTTTGAACCTGAACCCCAGAAAAATGAAAGATTAAAGTTATGCTGATGTCTCTCACCGTGTTGTGTAAAATCTGCAATCCGAAATCGAAAATATGCCTTTAGGCATATATTTATATGCTAATTTTAATTTTCATATTATGTAAAAAGGGAAAATCATAAGAACAGTAAAAGAACGTGATGATCCATGATCATAAAAGATACTTCTGGAAAATTTATTGAGCTTGCCATATTCTTCCGATCAGTGTTTTTGTGGCTCAGCTAAATTTAACAGGAAGGCATTTCTAGTGATCTGGGGGTAACCTCAACATAGTTGAATTTTAAACACCGGAGAAGTACCTTCCCCTTCAAGAGGAGGACTTTCAAGTAAAGGAAAAAATATATTACTATTAACTAACTGGTCAATGAAATCATAGGCCTAATTTAATTCGCGTTTTCCTTATGTTACCACAACCACCTGGCTGGCCGTATGTAAAAACGTGACCATTAGGGAGTCTTGATTGAGCTGATCAAACAAAATGGAGAGAGAATCTTGAGAGAGAACTATCATCTAGGAAACTATTACTCAGGGTCGTGAAGTCAAAGTTTAGCCAATACAACCTTAACCTTCTTTAATGTTTTTTTAACCCTGAAAAGATGCAATGGAATTGTTACGGTAAGCAATTTACCGGGGCACTAACCGCTTCGAAATTCAATGCAAGACGTGCGAATCCAATTGCGTGAAATTCAATATCCGTCTTTCAGCTTTCGCTTCTCGATGCTCGTGTGGGCGACTACTTATGACTTCCCATGAAGGCAAACCAACACCCGAAATTCAAGTAAAACGTAAATAGAGGTTTAAATTTGAAATAATTCTGATATTTTGACGTATAAGAAAAGTCAATGGGCAATTCAGAGCACTAGCATCTTCATATTTTTCGATTTTTATCAATGGCCATCAACGAATATATTTTAAGTGCAGTTATTAATCCAAAAAGAAGAGTATTTACGTGTTAAAATGGGGTAGTGTTAGCTGATTACCTCTTAGAATATCTTCGCACTACTACCATTCGAGTTTTTTTATTAAATTACGATAACATCACGAAGTGTTCACCACATTTAGGTTACGCCCTTGTCATTGATCACTTGAAACATAAATACGAACATTTTACTTCAGAATTTTCTCTGAGGTATAGCTTTTATGTGATGAAATACCTACGGAGCTGCCTAGTTGATGTGGTTCATATGAGTCTGTTCTGCATACACGGAAAGTTATTCGGATTCTCAAGCTTTAAACATTCGATGTCTCAAGAAATAGTGGCAAAATGCGATAGTTTGTGCGTGATTGATGCGTTTTCTTTTAGCTCCCCTTATGCGAAATTTTTCCACAAGCGAACCTATTCTCCACAAATTTAACTGTATTCTTCTCAATTGCCTTTTAAACTTATTGTGGTGAATTAATTGGTTGGAAATCCTTATAAAACTTAATCGTTGAGAATCAATATAAAACGGAAACTTTTTTTTTCTCATTTCTGCGTCCAAACGATCCTTGCGAACATCAGGTTTTCTACTTCAAAAGTCTCTGTTTAATCTGTGGAGCTATCACGAATCACTAATTATAGAGTTTATAGTAGTCTGATACTTTCAAATTACCAAGCACAGTGATAAACAATAGCCGTCAAAATTCTGCTAAAACGTTTATGATAAACACAAAACAAAAAGAGAAGTTCAGACCTTTTTTATTTTTGTGAAGACGCCTTCCAAAGATCTTCTATCTTTTTTTATGCTATTTTATTGATCGTGACATTTTTGAGAATATATAATTCTTCATCACATATTCAAATTGATAGATCGAATGCTTTATTGACGACATTGAGTATTATCATGAAAAATAAAAATGTAGAAAACGAATCATATGTGTGTGTGTGTGTGTTCCGTTTCTCGTTGAAAAATATGCTATTCTTTCATTTTCGAGCATTTAAAAGAGATAATTTACGAATTGAAGGCCTCGGATCAAAGGCGTGCCCCAGACCCCCCCTCGGGCCTAGTCACGCCCACCGTGATGATATTCTCTCCGTCTTCGAATTGATGATGTGATGGTCGAGTTTTCCGTGTGGGAAACTAAGCTCTCTGGGAATAGAATCATCTCTTCTTGTGGCATCCACAAAGAAAGGGATTAATAGATTAGGGCAAAGGGGGTCGAAGATAATGAGCGGGGAGGCGAACCAATGATTAAGGTGAGGGGCAGGGGGTGAGGATGCAAGGCTGCGAGTGAGATTTGTGGGATAAAGTGAGCAGAGTGGTCGTGATAAAAGAAGGTGGTTGGGTGGGTGGGTGAGGCAGACAGGGCATTAGCAGGAGGATGTATATGTTCGCCATGGGCCCAATCCTTTTCACGCTCTCTCGTCTCTCCCCCCTCCCTCACAGCTCAGAAATCACCCCGACTTTTACCCCTTCCAGTCCTCCGCACCTCTGCGCATATCTTCACTTTTCCAAGCACACCCCCACGGCAGTACACAGAACAAAATTTGAAATTTCAATTGTAATAATTGGCACTATTATTATTAAGGTATTCTACTGATTAAGTTAGGTTTTAATTAAGCACTGAAGAAATATTCAGGTAGTATCCCCTCCCTTCATTGACTTGCCTCTTCAATTCTCTATAAAGCCTACTCTCTTTCATTCCATCAAATTCATACAATTCTAATTATTGGTACCATTATTATTAACCCTCTTAGTGACTTCAAAATTAGGTAATACTTGCAAAAAGTACCGACCTAAATTTTAGTTGTAGCACTTTAATATTTAGAAAAAAACTCATTGTGAAATTCTTATTTTCAATATCGACCTAATGTTTTATTTTATGTTACAATTAGTAAAAAGAATTTCAGTTACCCCATGCGAGCCTACGGTTTCTCTAACCAAAATATAGCTCCATGAAAACCTGCCCATCCAATTCAGGAAATGAACTGATGAAAGGTTATCTCATAGGGCTGGATTAGATGTTTTTCTTTATCGTAATTCAGATGAGATCCTAATGGATTTAAATCAGCACGTTTCATGATCTTGATTTTTCATTTAATTCAATTACAGTAATATTACTCTTGTAGTCTTGTATTTTTTACCTTATTTTGGCAGAAAACGGATCAAGTAGGTGTAGTGGCTAGAATGAAAGCTTCCCACCTGTAGGTTCAGGTTCAAATCCTGGCGGTGGTGGAGATTTTTCAGGGAATGCCCGAACCGTGCTTGAGTGCTGTGTGGAGGGTTGCTTTAAGGAAAGCATTCGGTCCGTCGGATGGGACGCGTAGCCATGCTCCCCTTGGCATCTTTTTCTTAATACTATCTCTATTGCCGACGCCGGGTTTCTTTCCACCTTTAATTCCTTACCCTTACCTCAAGGCGCAATTACCCTTAGGAGTCAGTCGCTTTCTCAAAATTCCATACCGCTTAAGGTCTGGACGAGGATGCCGACTATGCTGGGAATGAGAATTTCGAAAGAAGAACATAAAAAAATCTAATTTTCCCGCGTTATATTGTCTTACGACAAGGACAAATCTAATACCTTGATGATTATGTCATTTGATAAGGCCTGTGTTATTTAATATATTAATTTAGTAATTATCAAGGCATATTTTACATTATTAGTTGATATTTTAGAGTACCTTGGAAATTCGTTATAAAACCTGGGTACCTATGTGAGAATTGAGCGATATTTTTGTCTACATTTCGGGGTGAGGTAAAAATGCCTTCAAAAGACTCCCTGGAACAGTTTCATGAATGCATTTTAACCTATTCTTCCATGAAGTTGTTGATTAACTTCAAGAATAAAGAAGATGCGTATTGTTATGATTTGATGGCTCTTCTTGTGAATTATATCCTTCGTGATAGTTCCAAAAACATGGAATTTACCGTAGGCATGAGTCCTTCCGCGACATATATTCCGAGGGAAAAAGCGAATCATCAGGGCGTGGAAGTTTAGAATATTTGTATGTTCTCCTTTCGAGATTCTCACCCTTGGCTCAGTCGGCATCCCCTTTATCCGCAAGCAATTCTTTTTCCTGAATGGTTTTTAACCTTTCCTCTCCACCTTCGATGGCCCACGCCCCAACCTGTGCCTTGCCTCACTCCGCCTCGCTTACCTTCGCACCCTCGGGGCACTGAGTGGGCGTCATGACTAATTGGCTAACTAGATACTAGTTATCGTCATAAGTGACTTGCATGACAAAGCACCCTCCTCACTTTCCGATTCTTTAAAACTAATTCTTAAAATATTGCTTCAGGCGATCGAATGGGTTTTACAAACCATAGCCACATTGCGGTCTTTTGAATATATTTTCAAAGTTGAATTAGGAATAGAATAATTTGTATTTTTGCTCTGTGTGCGGTATTTTGCTAATGACGAAATTTTAAATACTTCTTGTTACCCTCGAGTCAGTAATAATGAGTAGACGTTATGACTAATTGGTTTACTGAATACTAGTTCAGGTCCTCATAAAATCTTCAGTCAATATAAACCATCCTTATTAGTGATTTCAATGGCAAAACAGCCTCCTCAGTTTCCGAATTAAAAAAAATAATTCTTACAATATTGCCCCAGGGGATTGAGCGAGTTTTAATGCCATAGCCACTTTGGCAGTCTTTTGTATATTTTCTCACATGAAATAAATACTTGCAATTCCCCACGATTTAAGAATGTATCATGACCTAGGTTTCAATTTTACTGCATCGTCTTCAAGGTGTGATAAGTTTTTCTTGTCATAAATTTTATTATCGTGAAATTTTCAAGTATTTATTTCTTGAATCTTCGGATTTCATTGTTTTCTCACAGTTTAATTGTAATAAGTATAATAATTTGCATTTTCGCTCTATATATGGTTTTTATTGATAAAGCAGAAATTTTTAATGCTTTGCATATACTTATTGTTTCTCACTAGTCAATAATAATGATTAGACTATATGGCTATTTGGTTCATTGAATACTAGTTCATACCATCATCATCATAAATGAGTATAAATCGTCGTCATTAGTGACTTAAATGAAAAAGCACCCTCCTCCAATTCAACATTTTAAAACTAAATATTACTGTATGTACGTATTACCATTGGTAGTGGCATTGTTTTTACCCAAACAGACATTTTTGCGGGCTGTAAAATATTTCTATTTTCAAGCGGTTGGAGAAAGTTTTTGCCGCAGTTTTTCCCTCCATCATATTTTTGCACATTATTTCATATTCGCGACTTCTTTTTTCATGGTTCATTATTTTTTTAATAAAAAAATTACGAGGCTTTCCTTTTCCCCCAAGTCTTCTAATTAGGCCTTCAAAAGCTGTATTAAGCTGTTTTGCATACTTATAGCAAGTTATTCTTCGCTAGAAATGTTTGCTGTTGCCTGGTATTTTTATTGTAAATAAGAGGTGGCTCAAGTGTCATTTAAAATTTACATCCATTTCAGTTAAGTATTTGAATCATTGCAACCATCATATGATGAAAAAATGGAAAGTAATCCTCACTAAATACAAAGAGGGGTATGAGATCAACGTTGTGTCAGATATAGAGTGAATTTAATGTTTCATTCAATTCTTTTGACCACTATAAGTATGAAAATCCAATCCACACTTTCTGCACAGTAGAATATTTTTCCCCAAGTCGGGATTCAGATATTATAAAAGATTTACTACAAGTAGAGCGGAAATAACTCACTCAAACAGACTCAAGAACGAAGGAAAACGTTTTCCTCCATGTCTGTGAAGTGTGCATTTGATCCTTATAGGTAAAATGCATACCCTTTTTTGAAGTACAACAGTTTTGTGCGTTACCAACCAGAAAAGCAATCTGCGAGGGACTTTGACTGGATCACACAAGTCACGGGTGCGATCTAGGATAAATAATCTTTTCGATCGAGCTATATGCTATTTATCTTCCTGGCGATCGGATCGACCTTTCAAGTAACCCCGCCGGAAATATCGAACGGAAAGAGAGTTATGCCGCAATAAAATATGAGCATCTTCTCGGCGAAATAAAAAAAATAGCGGCCCACGCTTCGGCGAGAACACGACGCGGGAAGCAGACGTGCTAAAATTATCGCAGGGGCCAAAACCTTTTCAGAGCGTTCCGTAACTGCGAAAGAGTGGGAGGGACGAATCGCCCGCGCACCAACTCCCTCTGATTCACCCGCGAATGGTAATGCCATATCGCCATTCTACCACCACGACATTGCATCTCTTTAAATATACATCGGAAACTGCTAGGACTTCACTTATCCAGCTCAGAGTCGTAGATAAATGTCATTTCAATGTGTCTCCGCAACAAGTCGTTCATTCACCGCATCATAGCAACCACTATTGGGAAAGTCTATCGTAAAATCTTGAGAAGTCGAATTCAGAAAATCAATTTTTCAATCAGTTAACTCCGAGCTATGGTCTCCAATATTCCAAAATATGCTCACCATTTTTTGAATGCTAATTGATTGATTTTTCCTAGCACATACTAGTTTTATTTCACTGCAAATGTATCTCTTGCGGCGGGCTCTAGTCATCTTCATAGTGCTGACGGGAAGTTGTCATATTGTAATGATGGTTCTAATAACACTAATGTCCAAGAATTTAAGGCTTAAAGTATTTCGAGACAAATTTACCCTCCAAAAAGGTCGCTACTAGTTTTAGTTACATTAAAGAGATTATTCGTGGGTACTATAATGGTCACAGTTAAAATTTGCAAGAGACATTATAATATACCATGTTTTCGGGCCATTTTATGTAAATTTAACTACAGATCTCACATAAATTATGGAAATATGGAGTATCTCCAAGTATTCAAACTGTCGTAAATATTTGAGTAACGCATTGAAAATCCTTAAGGTCCACACCAACGTTGATATCTGAATCGTTATCTATTGCACACTAAGTATGTATTTAAGTAAACTGAGTGTTGTTTATTTCATCTATATGGAATACAGTTTACATGACCCTCTAATTTTTATTGATCGACAAAATTTTGTCTGTGATTATTTTGTTATCCACAAGGTTCCAAAAAATATCGTTACCTGCCGTTAAATTGGATATCTGCACAGAATTGCATGAAGTCATGATGATGAATAAAAATCCCAGAAATTCACCGTTTTTGAATTTATATAAATGTTTCTTATAGAAGGTACTCCGTGTTGTTGAATGGGTTTGTTGATTCGCGTATCGTAAATATTGAAAAATTTCAGTGTGGCTTAGGTGCTATGCATAAATCATTTCATCTAAACGGAATCGCTTGAAGATGCACTTTTGACTAATTGCTAAAAACGGCTTAAAGTTCGTCCTATTGGAAGTTATTGGCGTATTTCTTAACCCGTCATCGTACACGTAGCTAAATATATTGCGGAGTATGACAATTCCAATTTATTTCCTCTAAATAAGGCTTATTAAAGTAACACCGAACAGTAATGGCTAAAACATGTGAAAATATACCACTTTTGCCATTCTGTGAAATTTTCTTGATGGTTATAGATGTTTCTCGGGGGTCGGTTAACATTTGGCCACATCACTTCATTTAAGCCACGTTTTCCATAGTGAAATCTGTAGTGGAATGTACTATGTTGAATTTATTTCGTCTGAATGAAGCTTGTTGAAACAACACCGAACACTAATGGCATAAACATGTGAAAATATACCATTTTTTACAGTTTTCTGAATGTTTCTTGATGACTATGGATGTTAGTTGGGGTCGATTAACATTTCACACCCATCTCTTCATTTTGGCCACGTTCCTTAACATCCTCCGACAACTCCGAGCCCTCCTCTCCATCAATCTCCCACCTAACCTCACCCACCCTCCGCGTGTACGCCTCGCCACTCCCCCCACAACCCCTCTCTCTTTCCTTTAATGAAAGCCGCGGTCGGCCCATTTGGCGAAGGGGGCGTGAAAACCCTCCCCCCACTACCCCCCAAATGGGACTTAATCCGGCGGAAGATCTAGAAGATGGGCGGTGTGGCCTCTCGCGCACGGGGTTAAAAGAGGGCGGAGGAGCGGCGCTGGCCCTTTGGTGCGGATACGGGCGGGGTGTGGGAAGGGTGCCGTGCTGGGGGTCGTCGGATGTGCTGGCCGTGGGTGAAGGGGTGTGTGTGTGTGTGATAGGCAGGCGCGCGTGTGTGTGGTGGTAGTGGGATGGGCGATATATATGAGAGGGTTTAGATATCGATGGATTGGTTAGATCCGTATACGTTTTGCGGTGCGGCCCCGGGAGATTTGAGTTTTGATACCGTCCGACAGATGCCTCTCCGATTTTCCCGCTCTCCAACATGCTATCCAAAGACAGAGGGTTGCATTAATCGGGTAGTTTTATCACGTTATTAATAACTGATAACTAGGATCGTTACATTTCAAAGTGATTATGATAGCATTGCTAGAGTCATTACATCGATTGCACGCCCATCTTCTAGATATCGATGGTGCGGTTAGATCTGTACGTTTCGCAGTATGCACTCGAGATATTTAAGTTTTGATACCGTCCGGTAGATGCCTCTGCTTTTTCCGCACTACAATATTGTATCAGTGATATCTAAAGACATTGGGTTGCATCTGGTAATTTTATTATATTTTTCATTAATTTTCACAATGATCGTTACAGTTTTTGCGTGTATATGATAACATTTCTTGAACCATAGTCCTAATTGAGTCAATATGCTGAAGTAACACTACGTTCTCTCAACATCCACTTATTGCTTATCAAAACAAAAGTGATTCAATGAGAAGTTATCTATGGATTATACACCCTACTCTAGACAAGTAAAAGTTTTGATAATAGGAGAACGATTTTTGAGTAGTGTCGAGGATTCGTTTCACGTCAGTTCAATCGTGACTGATATGCCATTCTTCATGTCGAGAATGATGACCGGATAACCTAGAAATTTATGCTTCTCCCAATGATTTTTTATTCCATGATCGGACTTTCAAAGATATCAGCACGTCTAACATCTTTTGAAGTCGAGTATACACAAAGAAAGACAAAATCAGTTCACGGAGATATAAATTGATTTTTTCGTCAACCAACCTGCATTGCCATCATCTATCCTCCCTTTCCCAGTTGAATAACAAAGAAAAACTTCCAGTTTCCGTAGTAATTTCCTGTTCACGGTTCTCACAAAATCCAAATCTGCTTTGATCCGATTAAATTGTTCAATAAGAACGAGTTATGGCCGGCAAATTCAGCTATGATGTGAATCATTTGATTCCCTGTCAACGCAATGAACAACATTGATTATTAAAATATTGATAGAATTGATATGTCGAAAGTGCCTCTTCGTCCTTCTATCTCTCTGTTCTCTCCATGTCCACTTACGGCTCGCCAAAATCGAATTTATGTGCCGAACAAGGGGGAGAGTTTTTCCTTCGAGATGCGCTGCCTCCATTTTACTTTTAACCCCTCAATGATGACGGATGATTTCGCAATTTATTCTGGTGACGCACAAATAAATTTGTTGTAAAGGCTCAACGGATTCCAGTACCCCAAGCAATATGTCCAAGCTGATCAGGTAAGAAGTAAATCCTTCGAGACCTGGCGATGGGTGTTGTGGAGCTTCATGCGCCAGAGAATAATCCAGCGGTTAGGTCATGACATAGAGCACAGTGATTGAGTAAGAATATAATAGAAGGATTAAATGAAGGGAAAGTCCTTGGAGGAAGACCAAGAGGATGGCGGCCTCGGTGGCGACTGAGTATTATTCTTGTCTGCCAAAGCGAAGGTCGCGGGTTTGAGTCCCGCCTGGGTAGCTTTCGCCTATCCTGGACATGAATGTTTATGATAATCCATTGTTATTTGTTGTAGCCCCAGATGTAAAGGGTTAATAGTGAGGTTTTCGGGAAGATGGTGTCTCATGAGGAATCTGCAATGCTTTAGAAGGTGGGAGGGGAGACAATTTTATGTATTTTTTTGTCCTATAAACATAGGGTCACAACTCCTTTGTTACTAAGCCACAGCAACGCAAAAATTTTTGGATGCACTTTGCAGCTGCTATGGAAATGATTTTTCTTTGGTATCCAACCTTTTAGGCATTTTAGTTTACACTCTGGATTTTTAAGGACATTAAATAATTAAGGTTGGACGAAAATGTGCGATTATAATTGCCTGAGACAATCTTTGAGCGTAATTAAACTATAGCTTTGAGCGAGTTTCAACAATGCGATTGAACAATATCACCGGTTTTGAGATTACTTTTATCAGACATTTAGATAATCGCACACTGTATAAGTGCAGAGTGATGGAATAAGGAATGGGATATACATCCTGGAGCCATCGCGGAAAATAATTAAGTGAAACAGTCATTTTCTCCGTCACCATTTGAGCGATCGCTGGAGCTGTCCTTCGGAAGGGATGAAAAAAATGATCGTTTGACTCAGGCTTAAGCTCAATGAGATAACCTCGTGATCGATGCCTAAGCGCCTCTCGCCGCGTTCAAATCTTCGCGAACCGCGTTCGACTCAGCCGAGCGGCTGCTTCCCGTCGTCCTCGGGCGGAACCAACACATCGCCAAGTGCAGAGGACACGTCCCGGAGTTAGAGCGAAGCAGAGGAGCACGAACAATATCCCGACCACCCCACGACGACTCGCATGGAGAAGAAAAATAAAAAAAATAAAAAACCCTCGGAAGGCGAGAGAGATGCCAACTTCCCTTTATTCCTCCTTTCCGCCCGTTGCAGCACTTTCTCCAGACGTACGTACGAATGCGTTTCTGCGACTCCACGTGAGCTAATGGCTCTTTGCGGTCGCGTTTAGTGCTCCGCGCGCGGCAACGTGTCTCTCGGTTGCGAAAATGAGCAGGGCGGGAGTCGGGAGCGCAGGGTTTAATGGGAGGAGGGGGGGGGGGTGAGGTCGAGGGGGAGAGGGCGGGAACGGAGGGAGGAGGTGCCCGGGAAATAACTTATCGCCCCGCGCGTTGATTTGCGCGAGTGTCATCCTTTGATGGCATATCTCCCTTGCCAGCTCCTCTCCTCTGCTCACCCAACTCAGCGCAACTCTTCTCCGTCCGCGCCTACCGTGGGAGACAGCGGTTCGATTCCCACCGGGAACACAGGTGTGGCCATTGAGATGTGGGTGGTACACGGTCGTTCCGTTGTTAGCGTGGTATCGATGTAGCAAACTTCAATTGCATTTGTGGAATTTCCTTGGGGTACGGGGATGACTTCCTTGTGGTCTATGAATGACTATTAGCGAATAGGATTTCAGTGACATTAGGTTGAAAAAATATTAGAATATACCTACAGATATAATTTCTGAACTGCAGCACCCTGCAATCATTTTTTATACAATTTCTTTGACCAACCGACCAGTAGATGGCAAGAACGAAAAAGGAAGACAGATTAAATGGGACAACTAAATAAGGATGTAAAAGAGAAGAAATAAGTCGGCGTGAAAAGTTCAGCTGATAAAAAAATGGACAGCTGCGTCAAACCAATCCTAGGATTGTTGACGTGTGTTGATGATGCCTACAGATTTCATTTCCGAATTGCAGCCTCATGAAATCTTTTTTTATCGAATTTCTCGGACTGTTATCTAACATTTACTTGAGTGTTTCTTTAAGTTTTTCTTGTTTTTGCTAGTAGTTAAATCGTGTGCAAATTTCATTTTAACGGGAAACATTTTTTTCTATTTTGAGCGCGAAAAGGAGTTTGAGAGAGGAGGGGCACGGGAAGTAATGAGGATCTCGTTGAGTGTTATTTTCTGATTGCGTATCTCCCTTCCTTAACCAAACGCACAACTCTTCTTTGTCCATGGTCAGGGATGCTGACTTACAAAAAATATTTGGGGGCCCAAACCGGGGACCTTGCCCCGGGAAATTTTATAAGCAGTGGGTCCTAAGTTTTTAAAGCATTTTTAAAGAGTCTTATAATCAACATTAGAACCCTGATAACTCGAATCTCGATATCTGGACACTCCGGGGAAAATCGACAAGCCTGACACATTTTTTCCTCACGCCCATAACGAATTTTTGAGGGAGCTCAGGCCCCCTCAGGCCCCATGGAGTCAGCGCCACTGTCCATGGTACCCGCTTACCGTGGAGGCAGCGCAGTGGTTCGATTCCCACTGAGAACACATATGAGACTTCTTAGGTGCGGGTGGTACATGGTCGTTCCGTTTTGGACGTGGTATCGATCTTATGCCCGCAGTAAAAAACGACTATTGCTTTTAGCTTTAATGGAAAACAGGTGAAAATATCATTCCTTGTGGCTGCGAAAAAAAAACTTGTTTTGTTCTTTTGGTGGTAAATCATTATATTTTGTTTTGATACAAATTTTAACATTCCATTACTATCAGCATCCGAACGAATATATTAAAACCATGTCAAATCGAGCATACTAGGTATAAATGGACTCTGTTATCCAGCATACCGAAAACAAGTGGCATCTATATAGATATTTGAACTATTCGAATATAAAGAGTTCATCAATGAATTCAGCATTAATAATTCGTAAATTTCTGCAACCTCTTTCGTCGATAATTTGTTCTATAAAACATCTTATCCAGATAGAAATTAATTCACATAAATGCTAATAAGCTTTCATTCCAGTCTGTGTATGTAATTCTGTTTTTTTTTTTCACATTCGAATTTCATTGGAAAATAATTTATGCGGTGAGAGAGGAATGGAGGAGAATAGATAGGAGTCCAGGGAGTCACTAAGGCCCCCACAAGTTGATTTGCATTAGTGCCATTATTTGATGGCATATCTCTGTCCCTGTACTCTGCTCACCAAAAGGTTCAATGCGTAGTGACACCTGTTTGCCTACCGTGGGAGACCGCGGTTTGATTCCCACCTGGGACAAAGGAGGGAAACGAGAAGCGATTTAAGGTGTTCGTGACAGTATTCAGTCGTTCAGGGAACGGTACTCGAATGTCGAACCTATTCCAAACGGCTCTAGCTTTTGAGGGATTATAATTTCTTTTGGAAGTTCCGCCGCCACGGTTGAGTGAATATAAATCAGAGAACATGTTGGGAACTGTTAAATTTGTTACTATAGAGCTATCACTATTAGACTAGCTGGACTGCTTTTAAATCAGATTTACTCGGCCTAAAAGGTGCAGAAATTTCTTGATCAGCAAAATATGTCTATTAGAATTTTTCCTAATGTATTGACATTTGTTTGATAGGCATGACATTGTTTTCCTTTCTACGCTGGCGTTGTGTTTCCTTTTAATTCTCGGCATTCGCATACTGTGGGAGTTGCGGTTCATTTCTCTCGGGGAATGCAGATGGGACCATAAAGTTGGGTGTGACTGTGCAATGTACATTGCTGTGTGGTGTCGTGTAGTGCATCTTATGGGATGCCTATACTGGGCACCAGAGGTCGATTGCGAATAGAATATCCAGCGATTCAGACGTCTACTGCTTGAGTGAAATTCTTATTTTTGCCTCCAATTCTGTCGTAACGGCCACTTGGATTTAACTTGTACAGTTTTGAAGATGTTTAGATAATTTCCATGGGATAGAATATTTCGATATCCTAATCCGCCGTTAGTAGTAACCCACGGTTAATTAATGACTTTTTAAAGAGTCAACTAAATGACTATTGAATATGGAAGTAATTCTACAAATTTCTCCCATAATCTTTACTCATGGGGACCACGTAAGCTTTCTCGTCATGTATAATTATACTGTAAACGTCTATGACTTTTGCATATTCTGCTGGGGAATACTTTAAAGGTACATACAGGGAAGGATTTTGATCAAAGATGGCTTATATTTTTTTATATTTTACTTATCAAATAATGGGTATAGCAAATTATTTATTTTCCCTCTTACTAAAGATAAATTCTCCTCCGGTTTAATATATATTTTTGAATTAATCACTCCAAATTCAAAGGAAATTTTGGTCAAGAAACTCTAAATATAGCTGTAATGTTAGACGACGCAAATTGGTAGGGAAAAAATGAAATTCGGTCATACCTTTCATTAATGATGAATTGTTTTCATTCTATTTTTTTTATAGATAACACCGGAGGCTCTTCGTCAGAAAGACTTGTAATGAAGTCAAAGTCCTCCACCCACTGCACACGTATCCCGCTATCCAGAAGGTAAGGTTTATTTTTAAATGCGATTCCAGCATTGGTTTTGTTTTACTATTCGAGAAAATACATTTCAGAAAAATGTGGAATATACGGCGATGTGTGGCACTATAAGGCATGAAACTGATTTATTTGATACACGTTTTAATTTCCCTCGTGCAGCAGTGAAGTTTTTAGAATTGAGAGTCAACGCTGTCGATTCAGTTTTTCATTTACGCTAGGATGGTCCAGGACTCTCATCGAGCAATCAATATTATTTTGACGTTAGGAATGATGCTTTACTTACTGGATATGAGTTTTTATTACGACGTTGAATTTCCATTTTGAAATGCAATTGGTTCGTTATTCCGGTATCCATCCCATTATTAATCACATTGACTCAAGTCCACGGCGATAAAATGATACCATATGTCATCTAGTTCCCATAGCACTTCCATAGCTATCCATCTTAGGAGGACGCAATACTCCAGATTGACAATTCTTTTATCGTGACGAATTATAACTCTCATGAATCCTATGCTGCCAAATTGATGCTTACTAGTCGTAAATTGTTACCCTTGTCAACATTTGCCTGCATTTAAAATTTCAAAAATTCTCCTCAGTAATTTCTCTTATGTTAAAATTTGAAAGTTCCATTTTTCGGGTTACACCGCTTCAAGCTTTGCCGTAGACAATAGAATCGCCAATGAGCCTCCTGAGATCTTCAGATCACCTTCGCCAGTGAACGCTGAAAATGGAAAATCATTTTTACTCCACGGAACCTGAGAAGCATGGTTACATACTTATAGGGAAGGAACAGTAGGATTTTGAAAAAAAGTCTATCGTATGTGCTGAGAGTATTATGTGATGGTAGCGTATATTTTGATTCGTCATGAAAAAGATAAGATAATATTAATTTATTGCTCCGTCTAAAATAAAGTACAGAAAATTATCAACGCATCTTTCATCAAATCTTTAGATACCATAGGTTCAATATTTTTCAACAGTTTTGAATCCACTAGCTCTTAGGTCCTTCTGCATTCAAACTTTAATTCTAAGTATAGCCATAGCTGTTTGATAAGACATGAGCGAGGAAATATATACCTGAAATACGAATAATCGATAGGAAGTCCTCTTAATGCAGAACCTAGTTCTTACTATCCAAATGAACCTTCGGGTTGAATAACCGATTATGAGTCTTAATTCTCGTTCTCAGAACCGAAGAGAAGCATTCGGGCAAAGTGCCGATTAAGCCTAGGGGGTTAAATATTTTTGGGAGCCCCATCATGCTGTCATTCTTTCCTTTTTTGCTGTTCATCCCAGTGATCGGATTTGGGAAATGGACTGAAGTATGATTCACGCGGGGAACGGGTGAAATGGGCCCCCGCGGGGGTGACGCCCGAGGCCTGTGTGGATGTTTTTGGTGCGTGAAACCGGTAGCTCGTTTCGGCTCACGCTGATGAATGCCTGTGAGGAATGAAATTATAGCCTTGAATCGCTCGCCTCTGTCCTTTTGGGAATTTTGCAAATCGCATTGAAATTATAGTAGCGGGAAGTGTTCGTTGGTGGTATCGCCAAGCGATCTGATTTCAGAGCCTCTGTGATCTTAAAACAAGTATAAGTTGTAGAAAGTTTACATTAAAATCAAGCATTTATTTTTATATTTTCATTTATTTATTTATATTTTATATATATATAATGAAAGCATGCATTACTTGAAATTATAATTATCAATTCATCGTAACGGGAGATGTGTTATTAACACTTTTATTGTAGATCCAAAAAAGTCCGCAAAATTACCATCAAAATAAATGCAGCAGTCTTTGAGTGATATATTTGTGCCGTCAGCATTTACATATTTATCTTTACCCCTGTTTAATTCCTTTGGGAGACACTTTAAGTACAATAGAAAACCGTAATATTTCGCAATTTCACGCAGTCATTAAAGAATTTACCTGAGTAAATCTGTGTATCACGTTAGTTTACTGCAATCTTGGAATGATTCATACGAGTTGAATTCGCAAAGGATTTTAGAGAGATGAAATTATAATTATTGATCTGATGTTGTTCAACCTTAGTTTTCATAAATCATACCACATTACTTTGAAGCTCATTCTATTCGGTGGTTAAATCTTTTTGAATTTGATCCCGTATGCTTGTCTCGTATTGCACGATGAATTGACAGAGATATTTTGATTAATAGACAGGTACGGTAATTAGTTTTTTTTATAAAGGACTTCAATAAAAGCGAGGTGAAACTTTGTAAGAGCATTTCATTTATACCTGTAAACGACTGGTGTGTCAACACCCCCCGCCAAACGCCTATAAAGGCGGCTTGCATGGTAGTATGTAGGTGTATTGGAGGTGCGGTCTGACGGATGGAAAGTGACACCTCTTTTTCACGTCTTCCTCTCAACAAAAACTCCCCACAGCAAAATGGAATCCTTGCTTCTTCAATTCTCAAACTCTATACACGGCACAATTTTCATTATGAACCTGCGGATACGACATTTTACAAACAAATATGTTTCTATTGCATCGCTCTCTTTTCCATTTATAACAAATAAAATTTTCATCTAAATTAGGTAGCCTGATAACGTATCTAATAATTGCTCTGGCACATTTTCTTTTATTAGTTTTAGCTGTTTCTTCTAGCTTACTGTCTTCAAATTCCTTTCGTACCTTCAACTGTATGGTCAGTGACTCAAAATGATGGTAATAACATGGACGAATACCTTATTGCTTACTACGGCTTTTTGAAATTCTATGCATTTTTCAGCATTTATTTATTTGAGCCATAAATATTATATAATCTTGGATAAAAGATACATTATTTAATTCGTTGGAAATATTTGATATTTAGCATAATTAAAAGTAATTGTCTATTTCCTTTCTGATTTATTCAAACTGGCTCAGGTTTCGGTATAGAATGACATTTTCATGCTTGAAAATGGCATTAAAATCCGAAACTTGCGTCGGTTGGAATAAATAAGTGTGAATAGATGAGTTATTTTTATTGTGGTAAATAATTATAAAATTGATTGTTTTATTACATAACAATGACGCGCTTGGACGAAAAAGATCATTTTGCTTGCTTATTTGTCACACAATAAACAGTAATGGAGTTTCGGGATTTTGATTTTTAGCATTTTCCCGATCCTGAGATGGGTTTTATTTCAAAACTTCAAAGGGGTTGAATCATCAGGTTTTGGGGGGGGGGAGGATAGACGTCAAACTGGAGGAGGATGAGCACCCCAACATAAAGAGGACGAACTGGGGGCGTAGAGAGACCTACATAAAAAGACACGGGGGGAGGGAGGCGGTTGTGTTTATCCACACCATGATGACTATCGCTTATGCTGAATATGAGCAGTCAGTCCGTTTAAAAGGGATCCTTTTGCAGGTGGACTCGGGGGGGGTTGGGAAGGGTGAGGCGAAGAGTATCATCTCATATCATCCGGGGAAGTGAAGGAAGAAAATAGGCAAGAGGAGAAGAATGGGAGGAAGAATCACACAATGCCATACAGAGCTTGCCTTGTCTCCTTCCCTCCTCGAATGCTCTTTGCAGCCTACCTCGCATCTTCGTTACCTCAGACATTCAACAACCCCGACGTGGGGGCCCCCGATGCTTTTCCACCCATCCCCCACACTGCATATCGCTTGCCTCAACTCTCCTGCCCCCACACACACACACAATCTTCCACCCCCCCACGACGCGTCCCCTCCCTTCCCCGTCGAAATCTCTTCCGCGTCGGCTTCGTCACAGAGCGGTCCTATTAATTGCAACTCCCAAGTGTCGGCTGCCAACATCTATTCCCTCTCCGTGCTATATCCTCTGTCATATTTCTCTCCCCCCTCCTCCTCCGTGCCTCCTCCAATCACACGCTCCGGTCTCCAAGGTGTCCCCCTTCCCTCCCTCTTAAGCGACCTCCTCCCGCTAAAGCGTCTCGCTGCTTAAGCTCATTCCGCTCCTCCCACTTATACTCTTATCTATTATTACCTTCCCCCACCATTCCGTCCGCTTGTCTCGCCCATGAGAGCCTTCCTCCAATTTCTCAACAACTCGCCTCCCTCCGTCCTCCCATCTTGTGCCAATGTCATTCCTTTTGAGCGAGAACGCCTTCCTCGGATTCTCACAATAAGCTACGGGAACCGCGACTACCTAAGGAAGATCACTACATGTGCGAAAAGCGTCTCCGCAGACTTCACTTATCCCTATTTATTTACTCAACCTTGACCATGATGTACTTAATTTTTTTTAGGTCAGGATGAATTTGAGCTGTCATTGTCAGGCTTTGTCAATATAGTTACCTGTTGTTTGTCGGGGAAAAATAGATACAAGAATAATGTTTTTACTCAGCTTCATGCAATATATTTTTGCATTTACCACCCCTAAAATCAAGGTGACACACAACTGCCTCGAAAGTCGGTCCAATGTCGCAGAATGTTAAACAGTATGCTTTATCTTTTTTTATGAATTAAAAGATACATTATTTTAATGACTTAGGAATTTTTTTAGATATTTACATGGCGTGATCGAAAAAAATCACATATAACGTAGGAATCTACAATATTGTATTGCACAAATTGTACACCTGCAGTATAATAAATTGACCATTCTATATCTCTTAATTAATAGAGCAAGAAATTTGCAGCTGTTTTTTTATTTTGATATCATCGCATGCATTTCTATTGTCTCTCTGCAATGCTGGCTGAATATTACAATAATTGGTGCGGTTCACAACAAGTCAAATTACGACGAGTGAAGTTCTTCCGAGTACATGGCTTGAGCCGTTGAATCCTCAACTTCTCTCCCAACTCCACCAATATATAAGCACTTCCCAGCCTCCGCCATTCCAGTCACTGTGTCTCCACCAACGAGAACTCTCTTCCTCTAATTTCTCAAGAGCATATGCGATCCCGGTTTTTGCTTTTTGTGTTTTTCCTTCTGGTAAAAGTGATTCCTTTTCAGTGATATCTTCGTCCAAGGTTTCTCACGTTTACCTAGCTTCGTCGCCGATATTGTAGTTCGGAGATTCCGGAGTGGTTCCATCTGATACTAATACCTGGTAGTGTAAGCTACCAAGTCCTCTAAAGCTAGCTAAAATCATCATCATTAGTCAACAATCCTAAGATTGGTTGCAGATTATTCGCAGAGGAAAAAGATCCATTGGTTGTTCCAGCCTTACAATACCTGGCACGTATTTGGAAGATCCAGTTTGGGATCCCGGTTATTTTTAATACGTGCAATTGTTGACAAATCCGAAATCGCATGCCGCTGGCTGGTAAGCAGCTATTCCTTGAATAATCTTTAGAGAGATCACAAACTTGATGGTGCTTCTCCGACAACGTATTTAAGAGAGGGAAACAAACGATTGATTTTATTTTATGGTGAAAGTCCTTTGTCGTTGACAAAATTAATTTTCTTCATCTTTACTCGCATTTTTACTTTAGGCCTCTATCCGCGCTATTTATTTTTCCGAAAATAATCTAATAGCGATGAGTTAAATAATATATCGAGATAGTGCACATTTCCACTGCCAGATGAGGTTGGTACCCTTTCGTTATTTATTTCGGTTTTATTTTTATATCTTATTTAACTAAGATATGCATTCGACGTGTCGCGCAAATGTTGTTAGCATTTGCGTGACACGTCAAATACATGTCGCGTAACCTCAAATGTAGGAAGCATTTGCAAGATATGGTGGCATAAGGAAATAGCAAAATAATAGCTTAAAAATAACTACTCATTAGAAATAAAAATATATGGGCAATATTATTGAACAATTTTCCCGCTGTGACTTGTTCCAGGACTTCCGTCTTTCGCAATCGTGTTGGAAATGCTCGCTTGTCTGATTGGAATTATTTTCTGTCATATGATTATCCCTTTCTTTAAGCAGAACTTAGGTTTTCATTAGCTTAGAAAAGCTTATTTAGCCGTATTTTTTTTTACTTTTTTCATCTATTCTGTCATCGTTGCATCTCATATCAATTCTCAACTCCTCAAGAGGAGCTGCTTATAAGACAGCATTACCTTCACCTTTTCCTCATGTAATTGGAAGCAATGATGTCCATATTTTAGATTTTTTTTGTATTTAAAAGTTGATGTAATGGAAAACATGGAAACTAATATATATTTAGTAAAGTGAAGTTAGCTTTGTCCCACATTCACTGGCGAAAAAATATTTTTATTACTTATTGCCAAGTTTGCTGCAGCTTCATGTAACTTAATAGTATTAAAAGGCGAACCATTCAGGGAGCAAGAAGTA
Organism: Ischnura elegans; assembly: GCF_921293095.1. Lineage (NCBI taxonomy): Eukaryota > Metazoa > Arthropoda > Insecta > Odonata > Coenagrionidae > Ischnura > Ischnura elegans. The sequence goes on from NC_060253.1 coordinate 98,284,350, forward strand.
TTTATTCGATATGCAAGTGTTATCCGTTAAGATATCTTGCAAAAAAATTAACTTACCCTAGACTTAGGTTATTTCAGTCAGAAACATGTTTTCATTAAAAAATTTTAATTTTATTTAACTTTTTACACAAACAACCTCTTGATTTGTTTTCATAAAATTTAGATGTTTCAAAAGTACAATGCGAGGACATATGATATTTAATATCACTGCTAAAGGTGAGGACTATTGCTAGAATCTAGAATTCACGAATCCTTCATTTTTAAAAACTTCATGTAACATTTGTGGGATCGTTCAAGTCTCCTTAAAGAAAATTTATAGGGAGGGAGTTTTCACAAAATTCACCGCACTAAATTTTAACTGCCACAGAAACAACAACATAAGCTAATGAACACCTATGCAACTGGAATAAACTAGTATTTGTGAACTTGTGCGTATGCTACGCCACGAAGCGGCGATATAAAAAACTAAAGACTAAACACGTATAAGTACATGGAGAGTTCAACTGGCGACATCTAGTACCATTGGGCATGTTGTTAATGAGTCAGTGGAAAATAGACCAACTCATACGAAAAATTAATACTTAAAAAATTGATTTCAATGTATTGCAGTAACACGGAATAAGGTAGGTAATTTTTCGCCTCAAAATAAAAAAAATATATTAAATATACTTGATACAATAATGATAATAGATAGAATTTGTTCTTCTATCACATATTGAAGATTAAATTGTCCCTCACATTTCTTATATACCATGGTGTTTTTACTAGTTTCGCGCAGCAGTATATGAAATTTGTCTTTTTTTAGATCCATAGTGGGTACTTTTATATCTGTAGTCTGCGGAGGCTTACGCAATACAATTGGTGCCAAATAATGAAAACGATGAAACTATAAAAGAAGATTACTCATTGCCATTTTGATTAAGACATGGTTGTACACACACCAGTAAGGTCGATCAATGTATAATGAATATTTTTTTTATTCCTCCATTCATACGTTCGTTTATTTTTTCAGTTTTTCTCTTATCTTGAAAAATTTACATATACTTTCCCGAGACATTTTATTTTCTTCATCGCGTTGAATCTTTATTTTCTCTTTGTAATCGAGGCAATATATTACCCGCATTGATACCGAACGACACCTTAGGACTTAACGCATAAAATTTTTTAAATTAGGGTAAGAGACCTATGAATAGGGTGGTTTCCTATTATTTTTTATTGCCTAAATCGAAAGAATATTACTCCTGGAGTACGTATTTCACGCTTTTAGATTTTTAAATGACGATATCTATTTTTCGCGATTAAATGAAAAGTGAAAATTTTCAAGCGCGCGAAAACGCGACGCGTAAGTAGGAATGATGGGAAAAAGTCCGTGCGACGCATTTCTGGTTCCCCCTCCCGCCTTGTGAGGTGACCTTGATCGAGGCTCTGAGCGCTGATAGGACGCAGGATGCTAGCGGGTTGCTGAGTACCTTGCTGGCTGGTAGCGCTTGGCTTAAAAAAGGTTTATTAATACCTTATCAAACGAAGAGAACTTTCCGACCTAAGCCAGTTTTAATAGGTGATTATTAATACATGTTTCCCTGAGCTCTGTGCCTCATGCATGCATTGGTAACCTCAGACGATGCATAACTCCTATCCTCTCGTGTAGAAACTAGGTCCCTGTGACGTCACGTGGAGTGGAATCGCATGGGCGCCAATTTGGCCTTTTTCAAATGAGGATAAAATTTGACCCTTGCCATTCGTCAAAACCGATATTTCAAAAACCAAATAATTTGTGTATTATGAATACACTAATGGTGGGTAACGAATCGCAATCAATACCTTTCGTTTTCGTTGATGAAGGAAACTACCCTATTGCTGAAAAACCGGGGATCATTTAAAAGACTTCTTATCGAAAAATTATTAAATTTGTTTTTGTTTAGCATATCAGGGGGTGAGAAACTTAGGGGTACAAGTGATATTTTTCCTGAATTGAGTTAGGTATAGGGATTAGGCGAAGAAAAAAACGAGAACAAGTACATATTTAGTAGCGCGTTTGTTTTTTCACTCGATGTTGGCACAGAACAGAGACCCCTGGCCACCAAGTTTTTGTATATCCGTTCAATTAATAACTCTGTTAAAAAAAAAACTTGTATCCCTCGGCTTCTCTTTCCCTCATGCATTATCTTGCTGCATAATAGAATTTAGGGAAATGCGAAAATAAAAATGGCACATGAAGTTGTTGAAATCGGTATTCTAATGAAATTGTCATTGAGTTTTTGTCTTTCCTCTTATGTCACCTGTTTTTGGGTTTACCCTTGGATTGCGCTGCCTTTCGTTGAGAAACTCTTCCCTTTTCAAAAGCGAAATAATTGCAGGTGTTTTGGTGCTGTCCAGGCCAAAGGTGGAAATAATTTTAGTCGAAGTGTTTCCCGCTCATTGTTTTTCCCTCCTTTCGGCTTATTCGCCCACAGCTCCGCAAGGACCCATGTTTCCCCAATGCCTCGAGTTTTGTTTTTATTGAACATTTTTGCCCATTCACTTTATAAGTCATAACTGTTCACGGATAACCCCAGGAATTTGTCCCTCCGTGTGTGGAGGGGCTCCGCGCGGGGCCCATTTCGCGTCGTGGGACCCGAGCAGGATGGAATAATAATAGGCTAGTCGAGATATGGTCTTAATGCGCGGTAATAATGGCCACTCGTGTGGGGGCGTTCGAGACCTTTGGTCGGTGGGGAGAGAAGGTCCTGCGGTCGTGCACATTCGGACAATGACGGACAATGGCCAAGGAGACTGGTCCTTCCACTCCTTTGCCGTTGTCGAGAGAAAAACCAACGCGGAAAGCACTTAATTTCCTCGCGGGGCATATTTTTGAGGATTTTTGTCCGCGTGTGTGACTTCCTTGTTGTTCAAATGATAATGTAAAAGCCTAGGCAGAAATTCCGACGGAACCTATACTCACCACAAGGGCATCATTCACGTTCACAAAAGGGTTTGCGAACGCTGCCTTCTTCGGGTCCCATCACATCGCCTTAATTTATTCATGCGCGCCGCGATAAAATTAATCCCCTAGAGTCAGGGGAACGTGCCGTTAGGAATTGGGACGATGATGTCGCCAAAAGTAGCAGTGACCTTTGGTGTTCGATCTTGGTTTTAAGTTAAATTAAGCTTGACATGCTAGTTATAAATGTGGCTCGGTTGCCATCCATAGGTCCCATCTTTGGATATCTGTATTCGCGTGGACTACTCATCTGAAACTACTGCTACTAAAAAGTTACTATGGAACGGGATGTTTATTTTATTGATATAAGATACATATGACTTTATTTCATTCACTTACATAATTAATGGCATACAATAAACATCAGCTGTAATATAATGAAATGAGACACCCCAGAAGAGCACCCTTTTGGTGGGTTTGCCATCCGTTGCTTATAGCAGCACAGATTAAACAAAATTATATAAGGATCGAGGCAAGGTTATGTACAGAAAAGTGTTCATCATCACAACAATATAAAAATCAGTCCAAGAAACCGACAAAAAATATATTATATTGTTATGAAAAGTTTTATGTATACTTATGTAATTTAATAACTAAATATTTTTGCTAATTGTGATTAAAAAAATGGATATATGTGGTAAATATTTTTTTTTTACAGATTATGTACCTTAAATAGAAGGCTATTTCTGATCCCCTTAAAAATTTTAATAACCAAGATTTTTTAAATAAAAAACTTGGGTCAAAATTATCTTGAATTGATGTAACGTTAGTATAAGCATACAACTAATTGAAACACACAAATATACTTAAAAACCATGAGTCAGAGCAAAGACACCCGCACAAAATATCTCTTAGAGTACTGTTTTCAACTGTTTCTTGATTTTAATTTTTAATTTTAATGTATTAGTACTTAGAGACTAATTGCCCATTTTTCATGATTGCATAATTAGATAGACATGCTGTAATTAAACAGTCCAAAAAACATGTAGAGGAATCAAAAATGTAAAATTTAAAAATTTAGCCTGTAAATTTATTTTCTCCGAGTAAAAATGAAAAATACAAGGGACAACATATCTGCTAGCAAAATCATATTATATTGCAATGTTTATATAACCAGTTCATCATATGTTCTTCATATGGAGTTACAACCGATACTAATTTAGGAGTGAAGGCAGTACTGCTACCTGTTGACTGATGTAAGAACTAAGTCGATAACTCGATATATCAAAATACAGATCTATAAGTCTTTTTACGTCTTTGGTCCGAAGTCACCTCACTGGAAAGGGCAAAAATTACCCCAGTTGACCGCATAATATTCTATTCTAAATTCTGAATCGAATTGGTGCAGCTGCGGAAGCGTTTACTGCTGACCTTGTTTTCCTGGACTCAATTCCGGCGGTGGCTTAGTTTTTGAAATGCCAGACCCCTACTTGAGCACTCTGTGGAGGACACTTCAAGTACAGTACTCCGTCCGTCGGATAGGACGTTAAACTCTGGTCCTCTTCACGCTTTTCGAAAATAGCAGGTTAAGTCGCTGCCTGGTTTATCTCCAATTTTCCTTCCATTTCCTTCCCAAACAAGCGAATAATCGTGTTTAGTTTTTAGACAAACAATAGGACGGAAGTGCATTATATCTGCATATTTATTAATTTTTTATTATTCAGGGCACATTCATTGCGTTTTAAGAGATTGCGGAGGCCCGAATTCTGCAAAATACAAATTTCATGTCGTCTGCTCCGGTCGTAAAAGTGTTTTATATGGTAAAAGTTAACACCGCGCTCCAAATAAAAATTTAATGAGTTGTGGGCAATACATATAACTCTAAGTAATGTTGAGATGGCTTAAATGTGCCATAGAAATCAAATAGCCGCTTAAAAGTTAATTATGGTAGAAACTGTTGTAATTCGAATTTATTTTGAAAAAAAAGATGGCGATCTCCATTGCAACCGGCTGTCGTGACGTCAGTCTTTACCGTCCACTCTGCTCAACGTTTTAGCTAAAATATATCCCTCGCCAGCGACGAAAACCAGCGTTTTCAGTCAATGTAACAATCTCCAAACTTTTAAATAATTTAAAATGACGCAAGATTTTGATTTTATATCACTCAATTCGCAGAAAAGCTAAATGAATTTTACTCTGGAGTAAGGCTAGCGCGTATGATTTTAAAAACTCTGTTTAGTCCAACCGTTCCACCCAAAAACATACTTTGCGATCAGATGTTGCTGCAGGTAATCGAAGTATGATCTAAGTCGTTAGTCTTGTTAAAAACTACAGATTAAATTCATTGAGTCCTTCTTTAATTCTCTTTTAGTCCTAATCCTTTAATCATTAGAGATATTATTATCGCATGCATTGCAAAATTGACTATTATAAGTATTTTTTGATGAAATATCGAATGCAATGTTTTCAAAATCAAATTTCACCTTTAATATGAAATATTGGTAAAATGTGTCAAGAGTAACGTTTGATATTTAACTGCTACATTTCTTATAAATACTGTAGTTTAATGGTCTTAGGGAGTTTTTGATGGAAAGAGAGGGGATTTATTGAGAAAAAAAGGGAAAGCAAAAGTTAATCGAAGAATTGAGACGAAAAAGAAAACAGCAATTTGAAGAAGGAGTTTCGGAAAGTTAAAGTTTTTGGAAAAATAAAACGTCTGACGTTGCTCAAGAAAGTCATGAGAGGCAGGGTGCTTCAGTTTCATAGCATTTGATATGAAACATACTAAATGACGCGTTTACAAGTATGCAATAGTTTACTCTCCAAGATTTCATAATGTACGCCCTAATTAGCAATGGATATTTTTCAGGACAATCAGTCATTATACCCTTATCCTCATTCGTAAAATTTGTTGAACAAAATGTATTAAATTATTTTATCTCTTCCGAAGAAGAATGCTGAGAAAAATTCCACTCTGATGATAAAAATTCTACATTCTTTGAATTTCAACTAAAGAAACTCCTATGACACAATGTTTTTGGTGGCTTTTGTGCTTTGGAGTCACGGGGAAAACTTAGCGCGAGGGATAACCTAGTGGGGAGTCCCTCCACCGTGGTGAGCAGAGTTTAGGCTAGAGGGGAACCTGGAAGCCGAAAAAATGCCACCGATTAGAATTAACTCGTGTTTTATGTCCTCCCCATGGCTGGTCCTACAGTGGGCGTGAATCCTCCTCCTCTCCACTTTCTCGGGTCCAGGCAACGCAACGGGAGTCCAACTGCTTTCCCATTCCACCGTCAGCATGTCATCGGCGTCAAAAGCATTGCTCCGCGAGTTATAGGGAAACACATTCCACCTCTCGTCCCCATAAACGAACCGGCATAAATATTAGAGCCTGCACGATATCCTAAGAGTAGGCTCCCACAGTGGCGTAACTATGGTGGGGGGGAGGGGGGTGAGGGGGGTGAGGGGGATAGATCTCCCCCAAATCCTCAGAGAAAAAAAGTATTTTAAACTTTTGTCTAGTTTTGACAAATAAATACCGAATTTACTCAAAGTGAAATTTTAAGTGCCAAAATGATGTACTTGAAATGTATTTCCAGGCATGCAATTTTTCAAAAATTCTCCCGGGCCCCCTGTTGCTCAGGGGGGGTCCTCACTCCCAAACCCTCCCATCCCCCCCAAAGCATATTCCAAGTTACGCCACTGGGCGCCAATACAGTACCATCATAAGTGAAGTAAATGGAAATCTGCATGCCTTCACCTACCCATTTTGTTTTCCTTCGTCTCATTGAATAGCTTTTATCGCATCGATTGACTATCTTTATACTCTTCCATTGCATCAGGCTCAGCAATGTGGAAACGAATTTCAAAAGTGAAACTGTTATCTTTTTTACTTTAATAGATTATTATCTGGTCACGAAATGGTTCCACGCAGTGCATGTGAACCATGTTACTGTATTTTTTTTTGTTTTTTTTGTCACTCGTTTGTTGTTCGATATGTTAGTATAACCTGACTGTCTCTTTGTGTGTAACACTCTTTTTCGTGCAATTGTTAGGGAACAAACTTTCACTCGAAAATGTAGCGTAAATAAATAAACATCCCATTCTTTGTGGTCCAACCCTTTCGAGCATAACAACACGAGAACAAATTATCTTCCTTTTTGACCTTTTGATATTTTATATCTATTTAAAATATCCAGCTTAATTCGTCAGTTATTTTGATCAAAAGAATCATTCTTTACAATTGTTTCGGAATTAGGAATTTTGGAGAATTTATTTGGAATTCTTTTTGGAATTTCCGTGGAGATGGAATTCATAAATTCCGACGCATTAAGAGAGATTGATGTTTCAATCACCGAAACTAACCACCTACAATCAACATTTTAATGAATACACAACACGAGTAGTGATAGTAAATTCGATTTTAATTAAAATCGAAAATCGATTTTTAATGTCAAAGATCGAGGAAATTAAGATCGAGCCTTGATCTTGAGTTTGATCAAAATTCGTTTTTTCATCTTCGATCTTGACCATATCGTTTAATATCAGCAGCATAACCATCGGCCTATGATAGTGCCATCTGTCGCGAGTGTAAGACTTTTCTCTAAATTCGGTAAACTTGGAAAGGTACCCCTCGATCATCAAGAAAGGATCACAATCAGTTGATCTTTCTAAGGAATATAGTGAAGCCGAAGTGGTGGTCACAAAACTTAAATGTGTGTGTATTTATAAATGTTTACTAATAATAAGTACACGAATGTTTTTTTCTACCCCTAAAACGTGTTGTTTCTATTTTTCGAATGAATACCAAATATGTTTTTGTACAAACTGTATTGAAAGAAAGAACCGTCGATTTTTTTGATAAATTGTTCTTTTTGGTTCAAAATTCTGATATTTGCTGAAAAGTAGAGCAAATTTTTGATTGATAATCGATTGATTGAAAAATCGATTTTGACCGATATTTTTCCATCATTAAATACGAGAACCACATGCCTCAAAGGGTAATTGAGCTCTCTCCGGGATGCAGTCTTACGAAATTTCCTTTAGATCAAGGTTGGCAAGGGAAACGAAACGAGAGTCAAAACCAGCAAAATTGCAATAATTTAGTTCCAGGGAGCGGAATGAAGAAAAAAAAAACGTAATGAAGCTAAACTCAGCCGGGGAGCTAAACTCAGGGTGAAAACGAAATCGGAGTCAGTACTACTTCGGGCCGAAACTAAACTAAAACTCCGGGACGAAACGAAACGCAGATAATGTTTCGCACTGAAGGGAACGCGTGCTTTACCTTCGAGCAGTTTAGTTTCGATATACACGCCGAATATGAAGTGTGGTTGAATCAAATAGAGGTTCGGCCTTCCGGCATTAGATACATGGGGCAATGGGGCACTCATATTTTTACCACTAACAGGAGAACGGTGAAACCAAACTGATCATTCTTTTTTTAAGCTCATATTTTAACCTCTCAGCATGTATGTCAAACGTAATGGGTCGAAACTATTCCCTTTATCCCCCTCCACTTAACTTCTATGGATATATCGAAACTTTACTATGAGCAGCGGAGTTTCGATTAATTTAGTTTCGTTCCCGTGAGTAAAGTTTCGTCCCGAGTCGAAACTAAACTCTTTGGCGATTTTAATTTCGTGCAGGAACGAAACCAAACCTTGGCCTCTTTCCCGGTCGAAATGAAACATTGTCGTTGATTTAGATTTAAAATAAAATTTTCCTTCATAAAACATCGGTTTTGCATGACCAGTAGGAATTTACACGAGACAGAATTGTAGTAGGCGAATGGAAGGATATATATTTTTATTGGATACACAATTTAAGAAACGTAGATGCACAGGCCGCATAGGATTATAAAGCCCTCTCCATTTTGCGGTCTCACAAAAGTCCCGGTGTAACTGTCTCGGGTTTTCAACCGGGTGAATTGCTTGTAGGCCGACCAATGTTGCTTGTAGCAACTTACAAATGCCCTGAGGACGATAACAGAGGTAGCTATGGAACGTTCATTAATTATTATATATATTATTCATAACGCTCTTTTCCTCCACGTTCATTTATTGTAGGCCGACGCTAGGAAAACCCGAGAAGATCTCACCAGTATCATGTGCCGGGAAAGAACTAAATCATATATTTCCTTCAGCTTTAAAATCAAGCTTTCCCTCAGAACTTTTCGGTTTTGCCGTGAGCAGCAGGCATTCACACGAAGCAGAATTGCAGGGGTCGGATGGAAGGATATAGAGGGTTGTCTGGTCCAGGGGGTGTTCGGGGGGAGATATTGCTGAGGGAGGGTTGAGGGAAGGGCAGGAGGGCAACAGAGGTGGAGCAAGGTTCACGGCAAATGGCCCAAACGAGCGTTGTATAAGCCCTCTCTCATTCTTTACCGGAACCGCTTGCTCTCCACTCCTTTGCTCTCCTGAAGGTTGAAGGAAAAAGATGAAAAAGATCAGAGCGCGCACACACACACACGGATACAAAAGGAGAGAGTTTCGTTTGTGTGTGCGAGCGGTGTGAGGAGGAAAAAGAGGCAAAGAAGGAAGTTTTAGGGGGGGGGGGGAGGAGAACGGGGATCGGAAGGGGAGAGAGAGAGCAAAGAGCGAGAAAGATATAGTCTATCTTGTGTTACTGTGTCGTATTTTAGGGAGTCCTTTTGGCGTAAACATGTCCCTCTTAAGTTAGCAGTGGGATTTTTCGGTGTGGTTCGGTTTTATTTATTTATTTTTTTTTTGTCGGGAGAATGAGAGTTCGGAGGGGGGAGGGGAGATGGGTGGCGGAGATTCCAGTGTAGGTGTGGAGGGGGGAAGTGAGGCATTCTACATGCGACGAGGGGTTGGGGTGGAGGAAGTGCCAGGGGCGGGGGGGATGTATCGTTCATGAGAGTGCTCCAGTGTGAGTTTTCTTACACGCTCCGATCCACTAATGTATAAAAAGCCCGTGGCGTTGGAGTCGCGGGATATATTTCATCGATGATGACTACAGCATCAAGTGAATGAATACATACAGTGCTAATAGATTTGGATTATTATGTTAAATCTCATTGAAGTTTTCCAGGATTATTTTAATGCGTGCGACTCGTTTTGGCTCACAGAGATATCATCTGGTACAAGATCAACGATTTACTAATACGTCGAACTTCTATTATTTCACGCCTGAATCGGCTAAATTCATTCCATTTAGGCTACCATGTCATGCAATTTTAATTTTATTATAATATGAGATAGTAATGGATGAGTTTATTTGACGAGATTTATTTTTGGCTAGGGTTTGTTTTGAGTGCATGCCTAGTTATAATGTTTATTCTTTGGACGGCAGAAACATATAATTTATATTTGTGTATATTGGATTTGGAAGTAGCGTAAAATCAGGGGGTGATGGCAATGGCATTGATAAATCAAAAATTTAATTCAGCTGTATTCTAACGGTTATGGAGAATGCGGATAAGCATTCATTTGTAAATAAAAAGCTCTTTACGTAGTTAAATCATAGGATTTTTATTGGCTTGGAACCAAAATGAAGTTATAGTATGACCTAAAACGGAATAAAATATAAACGCACAAAATGATTCTTAGTTATTTTAAAAATGAAGCAATTTTTATGGTTGCAGTTGAATGTTAAAATGTCACGTTACGATTACACGTTGTACGTTACAATGATTAGTTCGCTCATTGTTATCAGGTCTATTACATGTTGACGACTTTGGTCCATTAGGCGTTTTTATAAGCAAACAAGGGTGTTTGAAAACCCATATTGAAGCAGCAAACTTGATGCCGGCGAATTCTGAAGATCAGATCCACGGATAGGTTGAGACATGAGGTGGTGTATGGAGAGTATTAGTTGAAAGGGAACTGTGGAGTATCATACGCCAGAGAAGGACTTGGTGGAAAGGCCTTGTCTTATGACGAAGCAATAACGTGAGGAAAATTATTTATTTTATTTATTTATTCCCTCAAAACCGAACAGCACACGAGGTTTGGAACAAATTTAACAATTACACGTGCACAAACAACCACGCCCAGGATAGGGATAACCTAACCAGGCGGGACTCGACCCCATGACCCCTTTTTTTTGACTGGCAAGATCTTTATAGTACCGAGACCGGAAATAATGTAGGGATATATTATCAGAAAAGTTGAGATTTGGTTCAAACAACAAAGGACTGAAATATAGTTAAGAACAGGATATAATGCTTAAGGGGTCTAAAAGACCTAGATTGGGCAAATTAAAACTGTTGTCATTCTACTAAACTTAGAATTACAGTACTGTGCCTGGAACAAATATAAGGGGTGAATCAAATGATTGGACTGAAGCTTTCTAAGATAAATGAGAATCATATTTAAGGTGTTTGCAAAAAGCAATGAGGATAGAAGCTAAAGGCGCGATTTTTTTAAGTTGGCGAAGGTTGGGGTTTATGTTGACCTCCGGCTCGTAAAAAAATGGGTGTGTTCCTTTTTCCCTAACACCAAAAGCGAGTTGGAGGGGAGCAACTGTGCCCTTAGCAAAAAGCTCATCACTTTATTTTTATTTTTTAGCCACCTTGCACCCGCTTCACCGCCCACCTTTTCCGCCGCCGGACACAAAATCGCTGTTGGGCTACGGTTTCCACCCTTTTGTATCATACCAGGATCATACGATCCGTCCACGAAAGCGGAATGTCACGCAAATTGTGTTTCCAGCCCATGCCCTATTCCTCGTCTTCCTCTCTCTGGGGCCGATTAAATATTGCTCTTCAACGTTTTCGGTCGCCTAACTTAATCAGGCCTCCTCGCTGTGGGGAGGAGTTGGAGCGGTCGCCTCTGGGTTAGTGCTTCGCCTACGCAGACCGCACGAAATGGCGCTCTCACGTTTCCAGCAATCCGGACCGAGAAATGGCCGAACCACAGGGCGGCGAAACGACCATTTATGGAAACGAGCGAATTATTATTTTTTCCCCCTTCAAGAGCGGAAATCTCCACCTTTCACCTCGAGATGTCCTAGTTCAGCCATTCATTCTCCCGTAATAACATTGGCGATAATCCCTTGTGGCTGTAAAAAAGTGCGTAGACAGAAAATATAACTTTAGAGATGACTGCAATCATATAAATCACCATATGGCCTATACGTCATGTTATTTTCATAATCTCTAGAGTTGATCATTTTTTTCATTAAATAGCCGTAAATATAAAAGTTTCCCTTGCATGCATTTTTTTTCAACAGATCACGAAAGTTTTTAGAGTGGTATAGTTTCAAATCTGGTTAATTTAATATAGTTTCTAGTTCATTGGACTATCGGAAAAATAACAGTTTTCTATCGACGTATCTAGAATTCATTGCTTACGTTTTGATGTATCTTTGCTGATGATTTAACGAATTGTTCGCAAATGAATTTCGTTTGCATTAATATTGTATAATAGGATAATATAATGGTTTAATCGCTTTGATGCTTGCAAACATAATTTTATTTTGGAAAAAATTGGTGCTTTAAAATCTAGGCTATAATATGTAGAAGGATTGAGGGTTAACTTTTAATGTAATTTATTAAATAGTACTCCCTCATTGTAAACTAACTCAGTAATAATATTCACAAGTGATTTACTTTGCACCACGATTGCACTTCAAACTTCTGCCATTAATTTATTACAAGTATTGTTTAGAGGTAGTGTGATCCAAGTAATTAAAAAACCAAATTGTCATGCTGTGGTTCTCCGGAAAACTTCTCTAGTCCGATTGCATAGCTCCATAATGCTTAACTTTTTCCGTTACTCAACCATATTACAGAAACTTATTGTTGTGAAATGGTGTTGCTGTTTTTACTTTCTACTAGATAAATCACAGAAGTTAAACTTTTGCTCAAATATTACACTTTCCAGAGCGCCGAAAAACTTGCAGAATGCGAGCGATATAAAGGATCTAAAAGTATAAAAAGCGTAAGTGAAACTGTTCGAGTCTCAAACTGTTGCAATATTTTGGACCACTCCTGAAAAGGTGGCTTCTAAAAAAAGGTATCAAGTTAGTCATTTTATGGTTTCGAGATCCCTGCATTAGTCACCTGAACTGTGAATTTCACGGCCAAAAGGGGTCGAGGTTTTTTTTTGTAGCGTCTCGCCCCGAGTCGTAAGTATTCAGTTATTTACGACATAAGGATATAAATTACGAGTCGTTCGCTGGAGCATGACAAATATATGAGCAAAAGCTTTACTCTCATTGCAAGCGTTTTCGGAATTACACTTTTATCTTCACCGAAGAATGATCGACTCTCTTTGAATGGCGGGGGTCATCCAGCTGGAACGCCTTATTTCGCTACGTAATAAATACGCGCACTTTTATTATTTATTTATTCCGTTCCCGACAGACATACGATACCTGTAAGCCAGATGCTTATCCCCATTTTATCCAATGTTTATTGTTCACTCAACCGTCAACAGACTTATACTTTAACTGAGAAGGTGGTTCCGTAATATTTTAGTCACGAGAATTTTCCCTTTGAATAGATATTGGCGTAAGCACATTACTTAGTATTGGTTGAATGAATTCTGCTAAAGGAGGAATAAATGACGATATATACAGCTTGTTCTTGATTGTATTTTACTTAAGGTGTGGTCGAGGTTCGGTTACATTACTTCCTGCCAGTTATGATAATGCATAATAGCACCCTTGTATAGCGAGCCAGAGTCAAATGTTTTCAGTATTTTTTCTATGAAATATAATAATGTTGTCCGTATGTGAAATGCATTTACGTAATTGGGACGTTTGATATCAGAAAAACCTCTTAACTTTTCTTATTATTTTATTTTCGTGCTCCAAGTAGTTTTCCAACCACTAGTGTTTGGAAGGAAAAACGAAAATTATAATCAGGTTATTTTTCTCCTCGGTAAGAATAAAAATTAAGAATGAATCTCACTTAACAAAACTATAATGGGTGGCATATATTTCCTTGTTAATTTTTTCTGACGTAGAGACTTCATTATTTAAATTTATTTTATCATTTATGCAAGGTAATTCATTACTTGAATTAGATTTTATAATTTAACTAGGCAGTACTGTTTCCCCAATTTAAATACAACGTTAAGAAACATGTTATAATGAACTTTAATATAAGTTAAATATTCTATTAGCTATGTATTTAAATATTATTTGTAGGAGCTATGCCCGTTGAGCTTCCATGCATGGAAATGCAATTCCCACAAAGATAATTTGTAGTTTACATTAAAAATTTAAAACGAGGGTAAGTCTTCGGTCTTTGGTCGAATTGCTCAATTTTAGATTTCACGGCGAATACTGAGAAGATGGCTATGGAACTTGATATTAGAATCGAAGAATTAATTTCATGGAGAGCGCTACATTCCATGGTACCGTTTGGAGTTCAAAGCAGTGATATCGATCCCGTATTCCTGGATATGTGAATTTCTTGCATACCTGAGCTCGGAAGCAGGTGGCCTCCCCACACTACACCCTCATCCATTCAGGTTTTTAGACTACTGTTCAATCGATATGATTTTCGCGAGTAGTACTACATTGACATTGGAGAAATATATTTGCATCGAATATAATCAGATCCTCCGCAGCTATTTTATGAAGGGCACACCACAGGTCAACATCGTCCAGTCTGCCAACGTTTCACGGTTATAAATATTGAGCGAACAAATGAATGTGAGACCTCACGGTTGGCCTCAGCAGATTCATGAGCCGAACAACGATCGATACGACGAAAATGCCTATTTGTCACCGAACTTCCGCGAATGAAACCACCAGCAACTTATCACTCCGTCCACCAGCATACATTTCGACCACCCTTTCGTAGAAACATTTTCCGAAAGAAAAAGAGATAAGGAAGTGGAAAGAGAGGTCAAATTGGTATGGGGGCAATAGCTTCCTAACTCGCGAACTTGGGTGCAAATCCCGATGGTTGCCGAATTTTTCGGAGATTGACCGATTCATACTAATTTCGAGGGGCATTGCGAATACAGCATTTCGTCCGTCGAATGGGACGCTAGGATGGATCATGTGCCAAGAATTACTCCTCCCATCCCTCTGCTACGTAACTACTAGAGTAGAAATTTACACAGAGTATTGAGAATATTTAATTGGGGCATTTGGCTTATAAAAGACTTGTGAAATCTAGGGTAATCAGAGTGAATTAAAAACAAAAATTTTAATTGAAGGTACGCATCTAAGACATCCTTCGGGTCTTCTAGGCTGAGTTAAATAATGAAGACAATTTTTTTTCCATTTTTAACTCTAAAATCCGAAAAGTATAGCATAATTCCATTAAATATTGACGAGCGTGATGCGCCCGCTCCCAGCGGGCTTCCCCCGCTCTTTTCAATGCAGGTCCACAGAGGGATAGGCGCGTTTCTAATTTTAAAACGTAGAAAAAAGGTAGGGTCTAACGTATAAATTTAATTGGAATGTTAATGTACACATTGAGGTCAGAGGACCTCTTTAAACACAACATTGGAAGTAATTACACTATCCTCTGTTAATACTTGTTTAGCGTTTTCCTTAATATTTATAAAAATATTTTGAAAAGATCTTACCCTATAGAATGCGACATAAAGTTGGCCATGAAAGAATACAGGGTCAGTCAGGAATAAACCAGCTCTTTGCAAAGTCTGACCCTGAGCCTTGTTAATAGTCATCGCATAGGAAACCTTAATGGGAAATTGCCTGCGAGTCAAATTAAAAGGCATGGTGGGATCCGACGGCTTTAACTGTATTCTTGGGATGAGGACAATCTTGCCGGAATCGATTATTTTTTTATTTTTAAAAACCAATTTTAGGAAACAATAGCAATATTTAGGAAGTAAGATATGCCGTCACATGTTCTCTGATAAATTCTGTGCATTTTGGTACCTCATTTGTAGAGTTTGGTTACGTATAAGTTGAGAAAAAGGTATCTATGCATTAGAAATAATATAGAGGATTATCGACATTCTACTGACGAGTTCGGATAAATCTGGCATGCGACGGATTATCCGTTTTTCCCTTACATAAGTTTCCATGCCTGAATATCCAACCATTTTATTTTCCTTTTCTTGTTGTTAAACGCTTAGATTTTTCCGTCCTCACCCCCTCTTCCATACCTCGTAAAATCAGATGGAACGGATTATTTCCATCCAGAGTCAGTATGACTGCAAATCCCCAGCCTCCGACCTCGTCTAGCTTCGAGGTAATATTCTGTAGGAATTCCTCTTAATTTTTAACATTGCTCATCATCCTAGGCAATTACCACATCAATTGCACCATAATCAGTATTCAATTGTCAGTGTCGTAACAAATATCAAAAAGTAGTTTGGTCACTTATTCAGACACAAAAATAACTGACATTCCTCGCGATAAATCTTTAACTATGTAAAAATCGTTGAAGAAAACTCGGTCACTATTGACAGGTTGATATTTGTAATTATCATATAACTTATTATATAGTTGGTGGATGTTGCTGTGTATTTTTCTCTTATGAAGTGTATTACCTTCTATTTAATTTATGTTCCTTCAATTAATTTTGAGAGTCATTAACTACTTCTATACCCATCTGCACTTAAACAGTGAGAATGGTTTGAAAATAGTTTTATCAAGGTTTTTCTTACCTAGCATGAATATCGTATTTTTTATTGGCCCACATTTGAAAACCTGTGCAGTTTGATAATTCAGGGGGTGTCTCTTCATGGTGAACCTGGTTTGTCGACTTTTTCCAGCAAAAGATCTAGGCAAAGTGGATAATATTTTCCTAATATATCCATTTCCTGCGAGGATAAGTAAAACACCAACATCGAATCAATCCCTTTTCCTTTCCATTGGCCTCCTACAAGCCTCCTTTCTCTACTTCCCCCTCGCCGTCTCGTAATATAAAAGATAAAAAGGATTAACTCCGACGAGGGTCTCTATGCTTGCACCTCACCTCACCTTAACATCTCGAAGAAATTCCTCTACATTTTATTTTTTCCTTTCCTTTATTCTTCTCTTCTTCGCCTCCACCGCTGCTCCCGCCCTAAATCTCCCAATTCCTTCCTCCCCTTGCCTCATTCTCCCCCCTCAGCGAACAAACCTCTCTCGTGTGTCTCGACCCCCAGAAAACGACCCCAGTCGAATTCTTCGGTCTCCTGCGGATCCTGACCCTCCCCCGCTCCGCTCATTCCGAGCAGAGTTCTTGAGGATGGCGGTACAAAAGGGGTGGGGAGCAGATGGTCACCATTTCACTCGCAAGAAAAAAAAGGGCCAGTCGGACTGGCGGCGGTTTGTCTAAAGTGGATTGGTTTGATGTAGGGATGAGTCGATTCCAAATGTCTATTCTCGATTCAGAACGCCGCTTCTCGTTTCCAAACGTCGATTATCGATTTCAAACTTCGATTATCGATTCCAAATATCTATTATCGATTCCAAAGGTCGATGCTCGATTCTACTGATTCTCGGGAGCAGAATCGGAATCGATAATTGTCGGAGTCGATGCTCAATTCTACTGATTCTCGGGAGCAGAATCGGAATCGATAATTGTCGGAGTCGACTTCAGGCGATCGATTCTAGATTCCAAGTGTCGATTATCGATTCCAAACGTCGATAATCGATTCAATCGATTCTCGGGAAAGGAATTGGATTCATGAATTTTCGGGAACGACTTTAGGTGATTGAATCTCGATTCCATGAATTCCAGGAAGAGAAATATTTTGAAAATGGACTATGTGCTTGGGACATAAAGGCCACCACATTGTGCCATTGTGCACTGAACATTATTAAGTTAACCATCTATGCCTGGAAAGGTTCAAGTCTTGCCAACTGTCTTTATTATTTAATTCCTATCAATTCTCCAATTTTTATTACAGCAATGCTACCGAAAAATCAATATCTTACCCTTTGATATGAATAAGAATCGATAGAATCGGGAGTCAGTTTGAGAGAATCAGTGCTGGAATCACAATCGATAAAAATTGGAACCTGCTCATCCCTAATTTGATGTCTTATGTGCAGTATTTCCGATTTCGTTGGCTGAAGTTCGTACCCCGTAAGAGACAGATCTGTATTCACCCCTGACCTAATGGTGCTCAGTTGAGAGCACGTTGTTCAAGATAGATTGGCGTTTTCGGCGATCTGTTGCCAATATTGGCGTATTCAGTCATCGGTATGAAAGAAATAGGTCAAGTCAGTTTGGTACTAATCGGATTCATTCCCATAGGTCAACAGCTGCGAACCAGCTAATTGCACGAACTTTCGAAGCAAACAATGCGTAAAAAGAAGCGCTAGACAGACATGGTCGTTATATAAACGCCCAAAGCCCGGATGAAAATCATGAGCCTTTTCAATTTTTGATGAAAGTCGCAAAAAAATTCAAAAAAGGAAAACTCACGTGCTATCGACCGTCGTCTTCCACTGAACGTACCCGTGGGCTTAAGTCGGTCACGTGAATGAAGCTGATTGAATACAAGTGAATTATTCCTGTCACTTAGCGTACTTTTTATAGTACTAAGGTATTTAGAGTTATTTCGGCAAAAGAATATTTCCCCATGCAGAATGTTTCCTCTCATTACTTTGTGAGTGATTGGAAATACGATCGTAATTCTTTGAGCTTGAAAGTTTTCATTCGGAGGAACAGGATATCTAGATACGATAAACGATCTGGATCAGGACTGGGCTCTGATGAGTAGTTGAAATTAAAAAATTCAGATACCTGAATTCCGATCACATATCCAACTAGATTCAAATGACAACCGGTCATAATAACGCGAATAT
The DNA here is from genome assembly GCF_921293095.1 of Ischnura elegans. Lineage (NCBI taxonomy): Eukaryota > Metazoa > Arthropoda > Insecta > Odonata > Coenagrionidae > Ischnura > Ischnura elegans. Next base: position 98,302,965 of record NC_060253.1, read on the forward strand.
ATCAAATGCACCTCCCGTGGGAAACCTGAGTTGATTATAACTCATACCTGCTCGTAATCTTATATTTTGATTTTCACATCGTGAAATATATAGCTATGAAAACGTTTTACTGAACGCAATTATTTACTCGATGGTCATGTGTATACTTTCATTTTTGAAGCCAATAAACCATACCATAAACATAATTTGCTGTTCTAAACGATATTTTTGATCATCCTTTTGATTATCGATTTGTACTTTATTTAACAACTGCGCATCAGGATACTAAAAAAATAAGCACAAAATATCGTATGAAAAACGTTTAAATTATTTCAAGATAATGACATTCAAGGTAACAATCACTTATAATATTAAGTTTATCATTAAAGCTTCTAAATTTACGTCTGAGGAGATATCTTCCCAAACTGATTGGAATGATGAGTCTCCATTTTGCAAAGAAGAGACAATCGAATTCTGACTTTGGCGGACTGACAGGACTCCTGTTACTTCCTTATCTAATGAAGATATTCAGCCACTCTGTATTCATCTTCGAGCGTTTGGTAAAGATACAAAGATACGAGGAAAACGTTGGAATTCAAGGAATCTTCACCTCGCTGCTAACGGAACTCTGCGTGTCCGGATTTATTTTCTAGGGTCAGGAATAGTGGTGCTACGATTTAATGCTCCTCTTGTTTCGCCTTTTAAATTAGAGGTCTCACGGAATCTTGAATTCTACACTGTTTGCGTACACCTGCTCGTAGGAAGAAATTAATTTGGAACTCTTTTGAAGAAGATATTTTGAATGCAGCAACAGAATATAAATTTTGTTGCCTCAAGCTAACATTTTCCATGCAAAGATAAATATAGACATTTAACTGCGGGTGATATCCTATTTTAAAACTAAGTGATATGCATGGGTTGTAAGTTGAACCCCATTTAGAATGGGACGTTATTCTCATTAATAATATACTTAATTGTTATAAAGGATGTACCACTGACCATCATTCCAAAGGAGTATGTTAAAAATGTCTTAATCCTTTTTGAATGCGTCGCAAAATATTTGATACGATATTTATCGAGACACTTGAGTAGCTTCTGCTGCTTATCTTCAATAATTTTTTTGTACTATTATGAGTTACATGTTAAATCACCGCCAAGATACACATAAAAAGATTGCAACAAACATTTTAGAATATAAGTAACAAAGTCCCTTATTAGCTCACATACATGCGAAGTTCTCGCTAAATATTGCTTGCATTCGATGTAGATTCGCATGGTTATCAGCATTTGTCTTTTAAGTTTTGGGTGGTATGTATTTCATACATAGAATGGCATGTGCATTTCAAATTGTAGTGATATATATGCAAAATAAGGAAAAATAATTAGGGTAATTTCTCGCTTATTGCTGATTTAATATATAGTTAAATTTCTCGGTTATATATTTCTTCGCATTTTTTGGATAAGAAGGCCTTTACTATATGTTAAGGCTAGCCATTTATATTCCTACTCGTTCGTGAAGTTCTCTTTTCCAATAATATCCTCAGTAACCAAGAGTTATCAATAGAGAGTAACTTAATTACCTCCCCTCAAATCCTTGTTATGGGAAAATTTCATTAGTAATCTCCAAGACACGAACAATGAACAGCCTGAATAATTATGTAGGGTTTATTTCAGGCCACATTGAAGGAAAAATACGAAGTCGATTTGAGACGGAGTTGTGGCGTTTTACATTATAGAATTTATGGCACTACCAAGCTGTTTTAGGTGTCTTGCTATCGGAGCGGTTCCGTGAAAAGTGTTCCGCTAATTTTGCCATTCGGACCCGTGTACTTTTGGGAAATTATCACCCCCATCCCAAGTTCTCGTCGCCATGAATCTCCACGAATTCCTCTTAGCCTCATAAAATCGTTATCCGGTCCTAAACGCGCACACGCTCACCCATTGAAGTAGGCAATCGATTCTAGATCTCATGTTAGTCGACGATTTATCCCCGCGACATAAAGTTTCCATTTGATGTACCCGAGAGGCAAGCGGTCTCAAGCGCCTGCGTCCAACCTCACTCCTTCACCATTTCAGAACCTCTACCTATAACCCCTCTACTAATTGTTCGACACCTCCACGACTTGGCACCACCCTTCGTCCCCTATTCTCACCTGTTAAGTTCTTAAATCATCCTGTTAAATCCCTTGCGATTTATGTATCAAAGCGATTATGTAAAAGAAAAACTTCACCATCACTTGACACTATTTTATCTGTCTTAATTCCTTGCACATTCAATATGACTTTTTCCAAAACAATCTCTTGTTTTTCTCTCAGTAATGAAGGCGCCAACTCAACACAATACACTAAAAAATCATAAAGCAAATACAACAAATAATAAATTAAATTCAGAAAATGAAACAAAAAATACTGGAAACGTATATAAAAACATATGAGTGGGTTGGAAGCCAAGGGGTACAAGTGATTTTTTTCTCTACAGTGTTAGGTACAGAAATTAGGCATAAAAAGCAAACGAGATCAATTAGATACTTACAATTAGTAGTGCATTTGATTTTCCACTCGATTTAAGCACAGAACAGAGACTCGCTCGTTTCCCTTGGCAACCAGGTTTTTGTGTATTTATTCTAACAATTAACTTTACCTACCTAGCTGTGTTGAGAAAAAAATCACTTATACCCCTCGGCTTCCAACCCACTCATATATAAAAGTGATGTTGGTGATTCAAAGTACATGCATAAAGATTATCCTTCCAGGTAATCTGCCTTACAGCAATAGGAGCGGTTTTACACTTCCCATTCAAAAAATATTATTTAGCTGTTCATTTACAAGAGTACGTATTAGCTATTTGTTCAAAGTTCTCAGCAGTTTGAAGTTACTCAAGAGTTAGTTAATCAGGTACTGAATGTCATAAGAATTATTTAAGACGTTACACGCGAATAAAATGTAAATGAAAGATGTCGTCAGCAACTTAATGGACTAGACCAGTTGCTGATGAAGTCATCATGTAACCGGTGGGATTTTGCAAGTTTCTCGTCTGTGCTATTTCTCAAGAATATTACTTTCCGATTAATTTTACTAACATCCATAGCTCTGAGGCTCTAAAGCTTTTTTCCTGTCGTTTGTGACAATTATGGCTAAAATACCCACTTGGCACGTCTTCTTGTTCGGGAACTTGAGGCTTGTATAGAGAACTGGAATTTTGATAATTGGCTTACTATTATTTTTAGTACAACATTCTTGTTTTGAAAAAAATATGAGCTCTAACTCACTATATTTACTACCAGGGTTTTTCTGCTAATCAGTCACAAAAGATGTTGAGTTTCTATTTTAAATGATAAAATGTTACCAATATAATTGTTTGTGTGACTCTTTTTTTAAGTTAACCACTCTCATTAGTGTGCATCTGCATCCCTGTAAAATGTACAGCCACACAGTGCACATACATTCTCGATGAAAATCATTGCATGAAAGAAATGTGCAATTATTGTTTTCTTTTTAATTGCGGTTTTGTAGCAGAATCCCCTGCAGCAGTAACCCAAACATCTCGTAGCTACTTAACATTTGGGCGTGACTGTGTTGATAGTTTCAAAATAAATTTTCGTAATTGGATTTTTAAATGTTGGATAAATCTTGTTGGTACACGACTGGTAGTGAGAATTCATTTTTGACGCCATATTCTGACTATGCGTCACCGTATTCCTGCGTTTCCAGAAATTGTTCCTTCTGATTCCTTGGTGTCAATTTTTCACGTCAGTCGAGGTGTATACCTTCATCATTCTTCTAATTTTGGTAATATTTAATATATATATATTTTTTTTTTGACCCACATCACGTGATATAAAAAAAATATAAAATATCATTCTGCTTAAAATTTTTGGCTGATTGGTTTTTCTGTTTTTTAAACATTCTTTTTATTTGGTGAAAAATTATATTTTGACATAACCTGGACAAAAATGTTTACAGGGTGTTTCAGGAGGGATCTGTAATACCTCAGGAGGTGGGAGGGGTGAGTATTATTTTTTGTTTTGTAAACATGAGATCGTAACTTCTCAAAAATTACTGAGCTATGGCAAGGCAACCATTTCTGGATGCTCTTTGCAGCTGCCATGAAAACGATATTCTAGGGGATCCAGCCATTTCGACATTTTATTTGCTACTCTGGATTTTTAAGGACATTTAGCAATTATGGTTGGGCTAAAATGTGCGTTATAATTGTGTGAAACAGTTATTATTTTAAATTAACTAAATGAAAGCTTTCAGTGAGAATCAGCAATGATTCTTTCTCTCGCCATTGGCTTTATCTTTTTATAGTTAATACGATTTTTTAAGAAATCATAACTCCCGTGTATTGGCACAACGACTTTATGAGTTGCAAAAGTAAATTACACTTTTTACTATTTTTTCAGTTGTAAATATTTCATTGGATTAAAAAATACGAGATAACCGAAGCTCTATATGCACTTATAAATCGAACTACCGACTAATTGAAGATAGGCTGGCTTACTATTTTACTATTGTCCAGAAACCCATTTTGTGAGTGGGATTTTAACTCCACAATTTCCCCCCTTCCTGCTACACAAATACTTTACGAGGAGTAAAATTTCGTGATAGCGTAAAATATTGAGCTCTGAACTGTCATTGGGTTTAAAAGAATCATGATTAATGGGAGTGGGGGAAGGGGCCACGTGGATAGAATGGAATTTTATGAGTGGGTGTATGGGAAACTCGGTGTCGTCATTAGTTTCACGCGGCGGCGGGACCCAAGGCACCGGGGGTGGTCCGCGGTTTAACGTCATCTCAGAGAATGCCCACCGCCACCTATGTGACCCTGCGACGTGGGAAGCCCGCCCCCCTCCACCTACCCACCCCCACGCATCTCTGACCCACCATCCCCTCCCCTTTTCCCCCGAAAGCCCTTGCCTCATTACGCATGCCTCCCCCACCACATATCTATCCTCAAACGACCACTATCACCCCTCCATAACTCACGTAGTAAAGTATACGCCTCAGGGTATTGATAGGAAAAGAGAAGAGTATTTCAGGCTCCTGAAACTTTGAACCAGGATTGAGAAGGCCAAATGCGAGAGCAATTGATGAATCTGACGGAAAGGCCGTGAATATAAAATTTAACTTTACTTAAATTAAGATCCGATTTTAGAATTAAAAATATTTTTCTCACCCCAAAAACGCATTTAAGGCCTTTACAAAGGGCGAATCTATCTAATAACAATTACAATGATCACAAATACCAGTCGTTCTGGATTTCGACAACTTTCGAAAAAACACTCGGTTCAGCGATTATCGGTTTGGCAGTCGAGAACTATTCCCTGAAGCTACCGAGGTCAGCACATAATAATTTGGTCTCATAAGATGCGAATCAGTAAGAAAACAATTGCAGAAAATGTCTCAGGTGATCCAGGTTTGTCCCACGGGTGAAGAACATAAATGCAGTACTGTTGGTATTTTCGGCCCGGTTAAAGCGTTTTCGAATCAAGGCACGGTTGATTAGATCCTTGTGAACGAAAATTTGAACCATTTTATTGTGTCTAGGTTACTTCATGCCACCTCAGGGGTACCCACCGCATACCACCCCTGCCAGCAGCCGCGCACTTTGATGCTGAGCTATATTGCTTGATCAGCGCAGACAGGGGCGCAGCCACAAATTAAGGCTAGGGGGGTTTTAGCAAGTGGGAGTTGCGGGAGCCCTCCTTCAGAAAAGTTTTAACATTATTGGTTCAAAATGGCGAGGTTTACGGATTTCTGAGGGATATTTGATTAATCCTAACACTTTTCTATAAGTAATACTAATCCATTAAGTAAAATGGAATTAATTAAAAAATTTCTCTGAGCTCTGGGGGTGGGGGTGGGGGGGGCCCAAAACCCCTCCTCGCTGCGCCACTGACAATGAGCGCAGATCCCATCAGTCTCGTGCCGTCTCCTTCCTCTTACATGCTAGAGGTGTGAAGCAAAAATTGGAAAAAATATCAAGCCGGGTTGAATGTGATTTATTGCAAGCTTCATTTTCAAAATACAGTGAAAGAGGAAAAAATAACAAGAAGATCCAAGTACAATACTTGCATTAAAACAATATCATGCGATCTCATTACGTTTCATGCCTAATAATTAAAATTGACACTTGACAGTACTCGGGAAAGCTACCAGAGAAGACAGGTTTCGAGATTAGGGAAAAATAAATTTTTAAGGGTATAATTTGCTCTTCTTTTTCTCCATAATATCATCAGCAAATATATTATGTGATGTGCTTTCAGCGTTATTCCAGCTTTAAGCTACTACGCCCAATTATAAACTTTTTATTCTCCCCTTTATCCAAACACATCCTTAGTCGCCCATATGCATCTACATATCTCCCACTCAATAATTCATGTTGCATAATACGTGCCACAAGGTGAGGATGGAAAGGAGTAGTTTTGGGAATCTGCGCATGCGACCTGGGTTTAAATGGAAATGTATATCTCTGACAATAATTTATAATGGTGATATCATTGATTGGCTGATTGCTTGACTTTTCACACTATTTTATTTGTTTACATATTTTTCATTTACATTAGAAACTTTATGTGCATTAAATATATCTCTCACAAGGAGGAGAGGTATCAGGGCTTGAACATAATTTTTGTACTGATAAATAAAATGTTTATGCTGTTACCTATCGACATTTTTCGGTTTCCATAGCAATAATATCAGTGCCTCTCTTTTCTTAAGTGGTTTTTTTGTTTTTTTCATGTTGTTGGCTCCGGCGCAGCCACCTTGAGTACTTCTATTTGTGTGTTTACTTAAAGATGCGCATTTATTGCCAGGAAAGAGAGGTGGCGGCCATTGTTTCTTCTAATCTAAAGAGGCTTATATTGCCCTATGGCTGGCTCATATCCGAAAATAAGTTATGTGCCGTGCAGCATTTTTATCATAATAACTGTAAAAAAATGAAATTTTCAACATTTCATTTTTATAAACTTACATAAGAATACAAAAGCAATCCTAGATTGTAACGGCTCCAAATTTATCGCCCAATACTAGAGAAATTTGTTAGGGCAGGTATATGTACACAAAAGAGGTACTTATGGTTTTAGCTGAGCAAATGTCACAAACGATATGACAATTTTACTATCAAACTGCAATATTCTGTTGATGAGGTACGACTCGATGAAACTAGGGGAGGGATTTTAGTCTTACTATTTGGATGATTAGCATCAATTCTGGCCAACGTTTCGCCCATTTAATTTAGGCTTCCTCTTATTTGTCAACAACAAGTCCAAGTCACAAGTATAAATGTAACTTTTTTTCATTATTCTGATGTTACGATTCGTCTCAATGAAACTAGAGGTAGAATTATGGTATCATTATTTGGCTGATGAGCACCAATTTTGGCCATCGTTAATACCATTTCATTTAGGCTTCTTAGTGTTAAAAAAAAGTGTGAGTCATAAGTCTAAAACCAACTTTTTTCTGAAAAGAAGCGTAGGGCACAACGTCCCCAGTCGGTCCTCGTGTCCATCTCGGTTTTCATCCTGCTTCCCCACCCTCCTGTCTTAGTCTCCGAAATCTTTTCCCGACCAAAAGTCTCCCAAAATGTCTTTTTGAGTGTTGGGGGGTGGGGGGGGAGGTGCTTTGTGTCCCCCTCGCCCTCCGTTGTGTCCAGTTCAAGGAGGTCAATGAGACGGCGATATGTGGGCGCCGCCGTTCCATGTCGACCATAAACGTAAATTTCGTCGGGAAAAGGAGGAAGGAAGGAAGAGGGTGAGGTTGAGATGAGAGGGATTTCGGGTATATATCGATGAACAGGGGGGGGGATGGGGAGTGTGGTGACCCCTGTTGGATACAGGTGACGTTTTTGTGGCCGGTGAGCGAGTTTTCTCTCTCGACCGGTGGAAGGAGTGGGGAAGAAATCCTGGGTGGGAGGTTAAGTTATGGAAAATGAATTAGTACTTTCGATGATCACTTTACTCTTTTCAGTTAGCAAGTGGGATAGTCTCACAGTGGCATGAGATGATCGCCAATATTGTACCAATCACGTACTTTTAGAAATTTCAGCGGATAATTTTTATCCATGAGTCACTGGGAAGACAAATAATAATGGGGGAAATTCAATGACGATTCTATCATTGATATTGCCATTAGTATAATTTTATCATATAAAATTAATAATATTTGTATTATAGTTAAGCTATAAAATTTAATAGTTCTGAAATTTAGGAATGATTATTATATGCATTTTATAACCGCAGACGTAGCATAAAGCATTTCTGAGAACTACGTAGATAAATTTTGAAAGATCAATTTTCAATTTATCGTATGCAATTTCAATTCAATGCAAGGATAGTAAATATATTCAAAATAGTTTAAAAGAGCGTTGAAGCGTTAAAGCCCTTTTGCAATGTGATCGCATGTTCTTTAATTACCCCCTGGTACTATATCTTTTCTTTTTTGTAAAAGGGAGAAAGAAAATGTATTTTAAAAATACATCTAGGTTTTATTTAGGGAATATTTAGGAAAGGAAATTTAAGCTGAATTGTCTTTTACATTCCTGTGACTTATGATTAAATTTGAGCAGGTGTAGCTTTCGAATAAGAGAAGCGTATTCTTCAGTTACTTGTTGGCACTATATTATTATCTGCTTAGAAAACATCTACCTACTGCTACTAGCCACCCCACAACTGCCATAATAGGCATGTATTAGGACAGGAGCCCTGCAGATGTAAAATGGAAATGCTCTAATGCTCTGAAGTTCTACCAAGCATTTATTAAAGTCTTTTATTGTCATTGAATTGGAAACATAATCGTTTATAAATGTTTTTCCCAAATGTTACGCATAATTTGTCCCTCGAATCCTCAAATTTATACGCAACGCTTCCCTCACCCCACGCAGTGTAAGTTTCTGACGTTTATAGGCTTTAGTATTCGCTTAGGGGTAATTTACGTCGTGGGAAAGAGTAACACTCGAAAAGTAATTCTTTGAAATGGTTATTTTCGTATAGAAAACCTCCATTATACTGAATTTACCCATGTACAGTATAGAAATTCTAACGAATTATATTATATATGTTGATTTCGCAGAATATGTCAGTAAAGATTTCTCGGAATTTATTCCTGAATCCCTGATGACGATGCGAGAGTTGCACATCGAAACATCGCTGTAGAAAGAAACTTGGAGGACCTTATTAGGTTTGAAATTTTAAGGAATCTATTGTGTTTTGTAGATAACGACGTGTAAGTAAATATTAAAATCTTGTAATATCTGTTAAGAATTAAAATAATATGGCTTTTTATCCCTAAATGAAGTATTAAATGCCGTTAGCATTCTATACTATGAAATTGATATTTGAAAGTATGACGTTATTTCTTAATTTTTGGGTCAAATATGTCGGGACTGTAGAAAAAGGGGATAAAAGTGGAATATTAAGTTTATTTTTTCTCAAAGTCTTAGCTTAAATGAACGATACCGCGTGGTAACCGCTAAAATTTAACCCTGGGATATGAAAGATAATTTTTGGGTACCACAGCCAAATACAGGCCACAAATTGGGAAATCGACATCGTCTACAGAAGGGGCGCAGCTAGGAATTAAGGCTAGGGGGGGTTTTAGGCGCAACTAATACTTAAGGGTGTGGGGGTATTGCATACCAACCAGGGTAAGCAGGAGTTGCGGGGGCCCTCCTCCAGAAAATAATTGAGAATAATGGTTCAAAATGGCGAGTTTTACGGCTTTCTGAGGGATATTAGATTAATAAAAACACTATTCTATAAGTAATACTAAGCCATTAAGTAAAATGGATTAAAATTAAAAATTTCTCTGACCTCTAGGGGGGGTTTTATCCTCCAAAAACCCCCCTCGCTGCGCCACTGATCTACAGCAACTCTTTCTGCCAAGGTAGCGAGCTCCCGTCACCAGTCTATACTACAATTATTTCGAGGGCTGAGACAACTATTTGTGCAAGTCAATTTTTGTTGATTTTGAGATATCCATGGCAACCAACTCCAAAATAGTCTTATCTACTTAGACACACAAGTAAGACATAGTTACACTTGTGACCGCCAGGTACCAGCACAATCTGGTAGCCCTCAGCACAGTTTCTACTGGTTCCAACTTCATTTCGAAGCATAATGAATTGAGTCCGACTTACAATATTGTGTATCTAAGCAGCTGACATTGATTGCTGAATCAAAAAATTGCACATTGAAGCCCACTAGCGAAGATCTATTTAATCTATTGATTGATAGTGATGATACCGTTACCAAGGTTGAATTATTGAAAAACTTTGATTTTTGAATGGCCCCAATAAGTTTCTAAGCCCTCCACTTACCATTACATTTGTGACGATTGCCTTAATCACCTCCCAGTTGAAATGACCCACCAGCTCCCCTTATATTCTGGCTATTATTCTGCGGCGGTAGCGCCCATTTTGAGAACCATTGGAGGATGTAGGGGGGGGGGGACGTGCCCCCCCAGACCCTTAAAAAAAGGACGACATTTTTAATATAACTATAAATAAAGTTTGTACGTTATTATCAAAGTAATGAATATTTCCATACTAATAACTTTTATAATAAAATACATTTCGTAGCTAAATTGTTGCTTGCTATTTTTAATCCCAAATATGAGGAGACCGTTTCCCTGTAAGACCCAGGTGCCTCACTAGAAAGAACTCCTGCTTTACCTTTGATGAGAACCACAAAAATTTAAAACACTTGCTATAGGTATGTCATGATGCTTTCCTTTCGGCAGTTCAGTTAAGAAAACGGTAGATAAATTGGATTTGGCTGGAGACATCACTAGCAGCAGTTTAGTTTTTATTTTACCTTTAATGTCTCGGATGCCGTCCTCTTGGCTCAAGGTCTTCATTCAAAAATGTTAATATGCATCCTCCATCCCACTCTCTTTTGGTGGTCCGAGTTTCATAGCATTCCCTACCCTCGTTAATCAGACTAATCACTTTCCAGATTCTTTGCCCAAATATATTCCCTTTTAGTCCCTTATTGCCAATCTACTTCCTCTCAACTGTTATTTAGAGTGGCAACGAAGAAGTCGTATCTATGGAAATGCGTCGTTAGTTGAGTTTTAAATGCTTTTCGTCTTATTTAGTGTACCATAGTTAGCGGTCCAGGAGCAGGTATATTTACATTGGTAAATGATTAGTTACGATGGGACAGTGAAAACCTTGTGACGTAATCTGATGGATTAAAGACTTGCTTGAGATGTTTTCTTGAAACGCAATTAATGACTTACTGAATCACAAAATCTTAAGACTCCCCTGCCTCGTTTTTTTTCTTTTGAAATTTGGCTGTGAAATATTTTTACCTGGAATGATATTGAAGTACCGAAATTTTCCATGTTCTGTGGGAGATATGCGGGCAAATATGAGTGGAATATGTTGTTTTTCATTTAAATTTTTAATTAATTGAAGATTGACTAGCTTATAATATACTGAGGTATATTTATAATTTGGTCGATAAATCACTTTCCTAGGAAAAAAATTTATAAAATATTTGGTTGTCGCATCCGTGCTTAAAATCAATTTTTCAAGCATATTTTAATGAAAGATTTCCGAAGCCGTGAAGTAAATTAAGATAGCCTGATAATATTTTCCATGCTAATAAGATCAATAGTTAGGTAAATATTTTCCCCATTTTCCCACTAATACAGTGTTTTGCCCATAAATCTTTGCAATAATATTGCGAAAATTTATAATAAACTTTGCATTCTAAACGTAGTCGTTATTAATAATTTACATTAAAAAATACCATCAAGATACGTATTTTTTTATTTTTCGTCATCTAAAAACGCTCTGAAGTGAGAATACATTGCGATTATATTTTGAGGGGTATATAGGTTTTTATAGGTTAACTTGATCAAATTAACTGCTTGTCCTCAGCGAGAAATAAAGTGGCCCTACTATCCATGACATTAATTTTTTTCTAGGGCTTCACGCATAACGCTTGACTGTGTTTGGACCAGTGAATAGAAAACCTATTTACTTTCTGTTCTCTAGGCTTATTCACATAGATATTTTACGATGATTAAATTCAATTATTGCGGAAGTTTACAGGTTCGCCTACCACTAAATAAATGTCAGGAACTGTTGTGCTGACACTGCGTTGATAAAATTTGGTAAAATGTGGAATCGCAGCGCAAGTTATTTAATTCCTATTATAATGAGATTCCACGTAGTGGGGCGCGATATCAGCATCTACCAAGTCAAAAAACATTTTTCGAGATATTTTAGCCCCGATTCATGTCGTCTGGGATTCGGCGGTCCTCCTCTTCTGAAGAGGAACGGAGGAGATTATGGGAAGGGAAAGAATTTCTTCTGCCATCTCATTTATATTTACAATCCCTTAAGCACAAACCTGCGAAGTTGACATCGATAAACATGACAGAATTGGGAAAAGGACATCGTCTGCATCCCGCGGTTTTGGTAGCCGTTATAAAGTAGCACACTGGTATTCCACCGGCGAGTCCCTTTTCAAAATGTTGAGGCGATAACTTCCTCTTATAACTCCCCGCCGGATTTTCTATATCGCAGCGTTTTTGTCCGGATAATTTGGATGCCAATCAAAAAAATCTTTTTTCGCGTGTCCGGCGGGGCGGCCACGCCATCCCGGGTCGCTGACCTCCCGCGTAAACTTTATTAGCGGCTCGCCGTGGAAGGTCAAAGCAGTTGATTTTAAAACAGATTTGTAGGTCTCGATGTCTGGATGCCTTCGGTCGCTTTTCCCTTGTGCCGGCTTTTTCTTTTTAATATTTGTGATCTTGACCCGCGTGAGAGCATTCGCGGTCCGTGCTGTGACGATGCCGGCCGATGGCCACCCCCTTCCACCCAGCACATAATCCGGGGAAACCTCCCCATATCCTTCTCCTCCACCTTGTCTTTATTCATGGGTCGTTGACTCTTGAGCTTTTTTTTTACCTTGCATTCTAGAGTTTCCATCGCTTTTCATTTTAATCTGAAATCCTACGCCCTGATATGACCATGGACCCAACCCGTGCGGGTTTCTCTCCGTTATAATGGATATCACTAGAACTCGTGACAATTCAATGAACCTTTAGTGTTTTTCCCGTTAACATTTCACCTATATTCCTATATTCAAAGCGTCACTGAGTCGTACTATTGTTCGTTTAGAGGTCGCTACCAATTAAATTGTCTTTTATTCATATGCCTGATTGTGAAGAAGGAGCACAAAGTTTGAGGTCCTTATGTCTTACCGATTTTCATGGTAGATAGTTAAAAGGTGGCAGATATATTTATTTAAGCAATTTATATTATCTAAAGCTGTCCTAAGTTTGGTATACTGCAACCCTTCATTTTTTATTCCGCTTTTTAACCATTGATCAATTCCATAATAATTCCCGGTCCCGGGATCCCGATCAAGGCGGATGATTTTTTCTCAGTGTATCTTTCGCACGATTGTGCATTGCGGGTGACTCCCATAAAAGTTATCACTGCGGCTAGTCCCGGTATAATTTAAAGTAGTCCATAACAATGCTAACTCCTTCTAAATTAACCGATATATTCCCTTCAACTTTAAAAATTCTTTCTCTTGATTTTTTTTTCTGTCTTACTATCTTACTGTTAGTAACTAAAATTTTACAAATATCAACGATAAAATTATTTAATACATGATATTTTTCTATAAATCATACGCCAATATGACACCTCAAATTGCCGCCAAATGAATTTTGTGATTATTCATAGACTTCAAACCCCCCTTTTTTTTAGACGGCCTTCCTGAAAACCGAATGTCTGAATTGGCGCCCTAGTTTTTTTTAGATATTGATATGCTACGCGTTTTGTAGCTTTAGCTGTGAATATTATTTTTACGTCAATTTTTTAGCAGTACAAATACCTCATCATGTTTGCGGAGTTAAAAATTCGAATGACTGACAATATCATATTTTGACATCATGTAGCGTGTAATATAGTTATTCTAACTGAATTCATATAAAAACATCTCGCTATTAAGCTACCTTCAGTGGTCAGTTCTTTTGCTTGACCAATAATAATAATCATTTCATCGAAACAAGAATACATTCATTTTGATGATTCATCAACATATTCATGAAATTTTCTCCATATTGTTGGCCGCGCGGCAGTATTTCACATTGATATGTAACTTAGATAGATGTTAAAAATTTCATGATTCATTCCGGCCACGATGATGCTATAATCCTGTCATTAAGTCATGAAAATTTATGACGCGACCCTGGGCTCACCCAAAACTTTAGACGTGACCGTTCATGATGTTCCGTACATGGGGACCAATCACCTTCCGGACCAGATATGCTCACCGCTGTGCCCCTCAGAGGTCATCCGATAAGCTATTCAATTCGGGTCCTACTCACAGGGATTTAATTTTCAATCTGCCCCGATTCCCGCCCGCTGCCGGAGAGCCACCGGATCATCTTGTCCGCGCGTGACGCCGATCCGCGCGGCGTTTATGCCTCGCGCGACGCGACGTGAGGATCTGAGGAGATTCGGGTCGCTGATCCCCTCCGCGCAACGAGCATGCCATCGGGAAGAGATCACAATGCCGATGAAATACGATAGCTCATGAATAACAGCGGATTTCAATCGTAGCCTCCTTCTTATTGTGAGGTGGGGAAGGGTTGGAGAAATCTTCCCGGCGCAACTCCCTTTGAAGATTCAAACCCTCACACTCCGTCTCTCGCGGAGCAAAACCTCATCCTTCCTCACGTCCCGCCTCTCGCGTGGATTTCTCCAAGTGATTTTTTGGGTCGACCCGTTGTGCCTCGTTTATCACGGATTCTCGCCCGAAATATATCGTTCGGAATACAATAACAATCCCTCCACATTTCGTTTTTTTTCTCACAAAAGAGCGGGAGGGAGAAAGAATGAAATTTTTCTCGCACGCCACACAGCACCGAACCTGTGAACTCTTCCAAACTCTTCCCCCCCCCTGTGCTCTATACCAGCACCGATTTTCTCGAACAGCGAGCGCTAACTGCCCGCAACCTCCTTCTCCTTCTCTCCCAAAAGACGAACAAACCCTCTCCCACTATTCTCTCTTCCAGAGAGCGCGAACCCCACATTTCTCCCATCCCAATCAAACCTCCCTCCCCTCCCTCCAAGTCCTTTTTCTCTTTGCGTCTCCGGCTCTTTATCTCATACCATCTCGCCCCGCCAATTTTCCCCAGAATCTTCTACTTCGCACCCTCTCATCCTGTGGTCGCCAATCGCCCTCAACCCGCTCCCTCCCACACCCCCTCCCAACTCTCCCCCCAGCTATCCCGTACCCCATGCTCTCTCCCCCGGAAATCACCCGCCTCTCCTCTCGATTACTGCAATTCTCGCTCGCCCATCTCCTCGGCCCACCTACTTCTCACGCCTCGATGCCTAAACATGGTCACCTCCTCCCTCACCCCTTCCCTCTAATACCCGACTCGCATCAACACCCTCTTTCGGACTCTTGCCCGCCTATAATCCTAATCCCCGTGACCTCGACCGCGACCCTCGCCCTGTCGTCGGATCTGCTACCCGCGCCTTTTTCCCCTCTCCTCCCCCTCCGCGCAACCCTTCCTGGTGCACGCTCCCATCGGGACCGAAAAACCCTGGCCTTCCCGCGAGACCCGACCGGGACAATAAGTATATCTTCCTCTCCCCGACCGAGGCGGCATTATGCCCCGCGAGTTTTGCGTGCGCATCGTGAGAAGGTGCTCTCCATCCGATTTTTTATTTCTCGAGTGGTTTGTGTGAGTGGGGGTGGTGTTTTCAGCGGGGCAGGAGACAAAGAGGTTTGCAGCCCAGCTCGCGCGGCTCCGAAGGCATGTAGAAAGGGCCGCAGAGGTGTACTATCTGACCTCCGTTTCTCGCCCTTTGCTCTCTGTTCCTCTCACGAGGAGTGACCGCGAGGCTGTGCACGGGTCCTCCGTGATCCGCGGAACGGGTCTTAGAAAGCGATCGTTTCCCTCTCTTCCTCGTCCATCGCTGTGATGCCTTTTTTCTCATTTCCGTCTGCCGCTCCGCGCTTGAAGTTACCTCAGAACCAATTGCAACGATAGCTGAATGCAAGTTTCGGGAAACCGAAGCAAATCTATAGATCATGGAGTTCAAGGCGATAGCGAGAATCTAGCACCCCGATGATGCGGTTTTTTTTGGAATTACTATATCCTCATTACCTGCTGGAACGTTATTTCGAGGATATTCTGCCTAGTGAAGATTGACATCGTTTAAAAAATCTGAACATCCATTAGTGCAGAATAGTTCTTGAATCGTACACGGGACGTGTTCATGTGGAGTTAAGGAATCCGATTGTTTCGAATATCCACTTTTCCAACCTGAATACGAGAAAGTGCTTTGTATGGCGGCCGGTAATTGTATCATCTCATTGTTCACTCTATTATTTTTTCTGAAATTGAAGTAAAATGTCCTTTTCTACCCAAGAAAAATCTTGTATGTTCCAGAGTGACAATCGTAAGGGAACTAAATGATTAGAAATCCTGCATTTTTAGAACTCAATGAAGAGTGTTAAGAAAGAGAGGAGAAATAATTGCCTGAAAATAAAATGATATTAATTCATCCGATCCCAGCTCTTAGTCAGTAGTTTGGGCGTTTGCTTGATGTGATTCATTTTCTTTCACTATCTATTTCTTTTGTGAAATACCTCAGGACCTATTTAGTCTATCTCTGGTGTTCCTGTGGGAATTATTCCAATGAGTTCGGTTGCGCATAACTTCTTACACGTTGGTTATTTACATTTCTTTCGTTTTCTAACCTCCTCTCCATTTTTCGCTTCGGGGTTGCGATAGCCTCCATGCCTCTTGATATCATGGCCAAATGCTGATTTCGGGGAAACAAAGAAAATGTGATCATTATCATCGGAGTAAAGGTTGAGATCTGGAGTAGATAACAGGACCACGATATTCTCATCTTCCGACGTTTCTACGAACGATTTTTCTGCGGACATGGGAATCTATTACGAAACAATTACACGAATATAGTTATCAATATTTCCATAGGATGTGTAGTTTGGTCACGTGAGCAAATGTACTGATGGTCTCACAGCTTGTATCCCTATTCTAATTTCCAAACAATAATAATTATAAATAAATATTTCATCCTTAATCAAAATCATTTTAACGGTTTTTGATATTAGCCTAGATTTCAATGCTATTTTTAAGTAAAGTTCTTAACTATTATTAAATAACCTGGGGTATGCAAAGCTTCATCTAGGAGAAAAAATATATAGCTTTTATGTCAGTACAAATAACAAGAACTCGTGCCTTATAATCAGATATCTACTTCCGAGTCAAAACAGGAATAGTTAAAATGCCTTTTATGGCATAATACATCAGTTATCATACTGCCTGCTATGAATATAACTGCTTAATGGTGTACAGTACAGCAGAACATCATGACGTTTATAATTTATTCAGAAGGAAAACCTATCGATTAGTAGATTCGAAGTTTTTTTAGCGTCTTTCTTTCGAGAGATCTGAACATTCGACAACATCTCATTTTCCCCATTATGAATCCTGAGGAGATTTCCACTGATAACAGTCAGATGCTATTACAAGGTTTTCCTATCTTCGATCTCGGATAGGTAATGCAACTTGACACCCAACGCAGCTACTTATCCATTGTGGTGAAAATGACTTCGGCCATCAGGCAATCATTCTTATGGTCTTGTCCTCCTTTCCAATATGCCATAATGTAGGCCTAGTAGGAGATGAACATTGAATAAGCTGATCCTAATCAATCATCTCACTCCTGGAGTCAATGGATATCTAAGTTACATAAAACGTGGAAAGCAATTTATTGCTCATTCCCTGTCAACCATATTTATTAGGTTTTCCGACCAAAGTTTTTTTTCGTACCTAGTGTAAATTGCCCCAAAATCGACACTTATTATTCCCGAATGTGGACGATAAAAAAGAGCAAAAATAAGAGGTGGAATTGAACTCGACTTTTAATCGTTAAATTCACACGGGCGTTGTGGTAAGATTTTAGGTTAATTGTGCAGTTGGAAGTGCTCGGTAGGAATGGCGGCTCTTGGATCAAGTCTAGTTATGATATTTCCGTCATGAAGGTTACGCACATAAGTGTTCAATACAGGTCTCCCGTGAACCTGCCACTAGGCAGGCTGTAAATGCTCCTATAATTAGTATTAAAAATATATATCAAAGTCGACTATTTAATGTGAGTTTAATAGCTACCTAATACCTCAATATGCCGCAAAGTCTTGTGATTTTAAGTATTTTTTTACCATTGCTGTTCAGGATCACCATCTCCCTGCCATCTTTTCACATTTAAGTTTCCAGTATAAAATCTATTAAAACGCTCTTAAAGATAGCTCGGAGTTAATGCAAGTGCGAAATAAAACCGTATTTATGAGCGAAGCGATGTAAATTCGTCTTTGCAATAAGAATAATTTTATGGAACCAAGTACGCTGAAATAATGATCGCGATTTTTGAGTAGCTGATGTCTAAAGTATAGCGCTGTTAAACCTTAAAATATGCCTACATCTACATTTATATACCACCCTACAAGCAGCCTCAATAGGTGGGAGGTATTAGTCGGTAGCCGTTAACCGGTACTAGAATTATAAAAAAAAGTTACGGCGCGTGTTGTGAGATATTTGCCAGTCTTTATTGAAACTCGGCATTTATTGAAATCCTTATTTTTCTATGAAAAAAACGAATTCCTCTATCCATCAGTTTTATCTAGTATCTCTCTTATTTTTACAATTTTCTCTTTCTTGGAAGTATAGCTGATCAGTTACTGGGTGAAGAATTCGAGTCATTCGTCACTTTTGACTTCATGAGGAGTCACTCGCTCTCAGTGTGCCTGCATAGCAAAGCTGCATAATTTTACTTGTAGATTCCGATATCAGCCCGAAGTAGACTTCGCCGGGCCTCATTCCGAAAACGACACGCAAAATGGTGGTTTCCAAAAGTGTATCTGATGGGGTTGTCTCGCGAAAATATTCCGCCGTTTATCTCCACGACTCGCCGGGCTAATTAGGGGTATGGGGCATCGGATTTTTCGGGAGGTAGCAAATTGTGGGGCGAAAGAACGAGGTCTTCATCTTCTCCTTCAAACGGGACAGGCGGCAGTGGAGCTAAAGAAAGGCCAGCAGGTGGAAGATTTTTGCGGATATCGGAGACGTTTTCATTTTTTTCCGGAGTGCCTCCCACAAGACTGAAAATATTTCGAATGCCTGAGCGTTGAGTATGCGCTCAGGTTCTCGGAATGATTTCAGAGGATCAACTCCTACTTCTCATGGCAATCACTTAATGCCTTCTGGACATTGCTGGATATTCGGTTGTTATGACTGCGGAGTCAAGGAGACTGAAAAAACCAGAGGGTATACACAGTGTTTCCCCTGCGTAGTAAAAGTTCACTATATTCGTTTGAAATTTCCTGTGTTCATAAAAGTTTTATGAGAATTTAGTCTGGAATTCTGCTTGAAATGGTTGAAATTGATATTTGCTGGGCAAAAAGAACCTATTATGGCCCAAATAACAATAATCTTCCTATGCTGTTGTCCGTGCCGGCAAAAAGTTTCCCACTAATAACGTTGGACCAAGGTAACAACAAAAGGGAAAAAAATATTTTTGGTATTTAATATTGCCAGACACTTGCCTGCTGTGGTGCCAGTAATTAATGAATATTATGATCACACTTTTAAATATTTAATTTGAATATTTATTGTGCCCATTCCAATCGGATAGACTATGGACATAAGAATTCTGCGTGTCGCTGAATTCCGTCTGGCCATGTCCGATATGGTTCTCTATATCAACGTATGATTGCGTTTCCAATGGCTTGTAAAAGCAATGACTTTTCGAGGAAGAAGAGTGACAAATTCTAAGGGATTACTTTTCAGTCAGTCGTTTGACCTTGCCAGAGTAGATGAGAAGGTGCTAGATCTGAATAAAAGAGGAGGTGATGAATCACGAGGGATGTTTTTGTGAAATTAATTGAACGTTTCGAAGCATAAAAAAGCATTTGAGCAGCGCGAATAGCACTCAGGGCAAATTGGCTCCCAGTATTTCATCAGCCAATTATTCGCCGTAAGAATAGGGAATGGTACAATGTTGTTCAATTTCCCTCGTGGTGTGAACTACACCAATGAAGAACAAGCCATCGGAACGGGAGCTAATTTTCGCGCGTTAAGATAGTTGCAGTGCAAACGTTTTGGGGTCAATCTCCAAAAAATGTGCATTTTCTACAGGCAAAATTTAAAATAATTAATTTTTGTATATTGAGAACCAAAATTGTGCAATTGCATTTTGTCAATCATACAATCTAATGACGTAAGTGACAGAGATCTTTAGTAATATTTACATATTTTTAATATTTACTTATGTGCTGTCTACGGACATGTTACATATGTCCACGGACATAGCAGAAGAGGAATATTGTGTTTGCTCCCGAGAAATTATTTTTAAATTTGTCATAGGACATTCTGTAATTAGTCATAGTGTAGGTATCATCATGCCCGTTACCATCTGTCATGTCCATGGACTGCAGATTTCACGAACATGATGTCCACGGACATGACGTTTTCCTCTAAATTGAGTTATAGTTGAGACAATATAAGTTAGGGCACTGTCATTACAACATTGAACTCGCATTTTGTAGCTGCAAAAGATGTCTCAATTGCAATAAGTAATAGATTTCACATTTACTAATTTTCACCTGTTCACGGACATGACTAATGATCTTGGCTCTTTCAAAAAAATGAACCAAATATTTTCTTCCAGAGTTAAAACATTCACTAAAGCAAGTACAAACTCAAAAAAGCCAATATAGCTAACAATATCTTTCTCTACACACTGGTTGTTCAGGGCTGCCACCATATCCTATGAATAATTCCCCCTTTTCCCTGTGTGTCCACGGACATTGTTTTTTTTCGGTAGGACAAATGTTTTTTTATTTTATAGTAAATATTATGAAATGAATCAACCCAAAAAGATTATTTTGGAATGCTTATACTGTTGCAACGTATTTAATTATAGATTTTATAATAAATTCTTTAGTAAAGGTTGTTAATACAATAAACACCTCTTCGAAAATCTATGTGGGATTGTCCAGGGACATGGAGAATCATAGTAAGTGTAAATTAAATTTGGGGAATGCCATTTTTTTCTTTGAAAATTTGTCACTAAAATTAGTAAAAGGGTGCATAAAATAATATACCACTCTATTTTTGATTTTCACTTTTGGTTTTTTATGGCAGTCCATGGACATAATTTTGTACGATTTTGGGAGAATGACTCTTTGGGATAAGTGTCCCAATTACAACTACGAAAGCGATCGTGAGTTTATATAATAGGTGGCATGGATACTGGTCATCAATGACTTATTAGCGCTGTTCAAAAATTCATTATGCTTGAAGATATCGGGTTTTGCACCGGGTCAGGTCCTCCATGTCTCCTTCCTGGAGATATGAAGGAACTGACTCGATGCAAAACCCGAGAAATATTTACTGCCGTTGTCTACATGTTATGCCTGAGTTCAAACTGGGCAGTTTATTCTGGTACCCACCAATTTCTTGTGCCGGTTCTTACCATCATATGAGTCCTCGTTTGATACGAAAGATATATGAGAAGACGCTTTTGATTTCATTTGTGCAGATATTTTTGAAAAGGTTGAACAATATTCTACAAAATGTAATATCTAATCCAATCCTAATTACCTACTGTAATCTCGAATGCATATGACACCAATTTGTTACATCTTTTGTTAGCTGATATGCTCGTGTTTAAATTGATTTCTAATTTTTTATCTACAAAGAGTTCTGAAAAAATTTCCCTGCATGAAATGAGGTGGAACTGACGAGGGATAAGATGGGAAATCCATTTTCCTTGAGATAAATTCAATTAGTTCAAAATATTGTTATATTTTTATTCCTACGTTAAACGTCTTCTTTGTTGAATGTATGAGAATGCCAGACTAGCAGACGTAAATATATTATATTATGACAGCTGAGTAAGGTGCAAGGTTTTGCAGGACTTAGGTCCCGCACAAGACAACTTAACTAGGCGTAACTTAGTTCAACATAACCCAACTCTAAAATTGAATTGTTCCACCAATCATAGCTTAGACCATGTAAGTGTAAATGATCAAGAATTAATAGAACTCTCCAAAGTTGCTACGAATGTCGATAAGAATTACTAATTTACTTGCTTCTGGCTTCTTCTAATAGAAATCTGTGCCTTTCTCAACTAATGACCATTTCAAGTCGAGGTACGACAGTTTCAGTTGTTGTGAACCAGGAGACGTACTTTTGACCCCATCTAATCGGATGTATACCGAGCACAAAAAGGATGGTTGCAGTATCTTTAAAATTGACCTGGGTTAACAGTGGCGCCGACTCCATGGGGTCTGAGGGGGCCCGAGCCCCCTCAAACATTCGTTATGGATGTGAGGAAAAAATGTTTCAGGCTTGTCAATTTTCCCCGGAGTGCCCAGATATCGAGATTCGAGTTGTCAGGGTTCTAATGTTGATCATATGACTTCTAAAATGCTTAAAACACTTAAAACTCACTACTTATAAAATTACTCGGGGCAAGATCCCCGGTTTGGGTCCCCCCAATTTTTTTGTAACTCGGCACCCCTGCCTGGGTAAGGCGCATTGCATGCAGCTTGGTGATTTTCTAGTTTGAAAGTATCGCTCGATGATTATTGGGAGTAAGTGAGAAGATTTTCTCAAGAAGAACTAAATTTCCACTCCTCAGCCACATCAAGTGAAGTCGTTACGAAATTAGTCTTGGAGTACCTTATGGAGAGTCTATGGCAAGGCTTCGATTCTTTGGAGTGGAAGCAATGTAGCCAGGAAGAAGTTCACACGGCCGAAAAAAATATCAAAAATTTGATTGAGGTTTGGAAAAAATCTCTCCGCGCTTGTGGAAAAATCGAACGGAAAAAATGAAGCATCTGAGTCAAGAGAATGCCACTCGATGGAAGGGTGAGATGTCGGACGATTGGGGGTGTTGGACGGCAAAGGCGGCATGCTAAACTCCTTATCTGAATCTTTGGGACCTTTGGGGGGAAATCGGCTAATACGCAACTACCATAAGCAGTTCGATGCGATCGTGATGGGTTGTTATGGAAACTAGCGGGTAATCGAGTGAGCGTGCTCGCAGTACATGCGTGCCCCAAAGCAGGGCTCTCGTTTCGTGTGTGAGTGGGAGACAAAAGACGATCGTTCCTCGGAGTGGGAGTTTTTTTGGCGGCCCTGGCGGCGGATTGGAGAATGAAAGGTCAAAGGGATACCGAGGTATGGGAGGGGGCGATGCATAAGGAGGGGGAAGACAGGCAAAATTCGAAAAAGAGACCGAAATACGAGGGATAATTTTTTTTCTACGAACCAAATCCAATAGGATGTACACGAAGCGCATAGAGGATGGTTGTTGTGTTTTTAAAATTGACCTGGGTAAGGCACATTGCCTTGCTATTGTTCTGGTCTGAAAGCATCGGGCGATGAATAGCGGGAATGAGTAACAAGATTTATCGCAGGAACAACTATATATGAGTCGGGAGAGAACTTCAGGTTCCAATGAAGCACCTATACATTCCACCACTTTCGAAACGGATATTCAGCAATTGTGTGAGTGGAAAAATATTATATTATTATTTTTAATATCTTTATCATTATCACCAAAATTTCCACGACTGGGCTGTTGTATTCATAATTTTATCTTGGTAATGCTATCTAGGTATCTATTAAACTCACAATGGGTATTATACTCGGAAACCAGTTTCGGTCCATTGAATGTGCTGTGAGAATTTACTTTGTTCTGATATAATGTTGATATAGGAATTTGATGAGGGTTATCCAAGGCGAGAAAGCGGAGAGAGGAAAATCCGTTACGGATAATCAATTTTGGCTTCTTTGTAGAGGACAACTTGCAGATTCATATCCTTATAAATAAAACCGATAAACAGCACTACCGAAAAATACGACACATTTTAGCTTTCATTTGTAAGAAAGCCATCCATTTTACTCCGCTTACTATTTTGCCCGATAATCATCCCGGCCACGCCATTTATTCAGTTTCAATTACGGAGAATTCTCTGCTGCTTCATCATTCCATCAAATTTTAGGCCACCTACCCCTACCATTCTGCTGGCCCTTTTTCACTTCTAGGTTGGTAAAATGCCACGTCCGAAATACCACGTATAAATAAATGCCAATTATGGTGATAAATATTTAGATCTTTGATTGGGTTCTGCTTTGTGAGCGAGATGTTCGTTTCTCATTGTCTGCTGCTTGGCAATAGTGTCAACTTACTCAAATATTGGGGTGAATAGCGCGAAAAGCTTCATTAATCCTGCAATAGCCTTTCTTGTGCTAAGAAATTTTCATCTGCTAAGAATGCTTATAAATTAGCAAGTAGATCAACTGGAAACCAATTATATTTAAGTAATGGATGTCATTCCCCGTGTTCCTAGGCAATTTTTTTTAGATATAGGGACCCAGCTTGAACAAAACAAAATAAATTCTACTCCACTCTTCGGTTGTGATGGTAATTTTGCAGCTGAAGTAGCTTGTGACACTGTTAGCAGAACCTCATGGAATACAAAATGTAATTTCGGAGAGCATGACTATTCTTCCATGTTCTTTCATAATTTTCAGTATTAAATATCTTTAAAAAATTTGCAGACATTAAATTGCTGAAAATTATTGTGAGACTATTGATGACGCCAAAGACTTGACGAAGAGCAATTTTGCACATGTAATGCCTTTGCAGTATAATGCAAAGCAATTCGTTAAAACAGTTGCTTTATGCGATATTTGGTGTTAAATATGTTAAGTTTTTATAGGCTTATTTCCCAGCGATATATTGAGTGATTAAATGTGAATTAGAGCAACAATAATGAGAAAAAAACAATACTCCTTAAGTAATTTCTACTTTCAGTATTATCGGAAGAGTAGGATCTCATGAAAACATGGAGGTGAAAATGCCTACGAAGATAATAAAATTGGAAAATACGTAAAATCATAACGGCTCTTGATTTACCTTTCATAATTTCAGTTTTAAATGCTTTTCACTTAAGTCCCTACCGTTGGCGCTGTGAAGATAAAATGGAATATTGACTGCGCATAAAAATCTGATTTCCAGCTTTCCCGGCAGCTTGTTCAGCTTATGATTTGCATATATTGTGGTTGTAATGATAATTAATGATTCCTCAATGCTCTATTGCTCATGATGCCTAGATATCTGGAACAAAATATAATGACCGCCAAAGATACTTTTTTATACTTTAAAATCTAGCCAAAGTAAATCAACCAGAAGATGTATTAATAGGCATTCCCCAAGGTTTTACAGCAGTTAGACGACCATTCTCGTTTACAATACATAGGTAGTCGAATTTCAGTTTATATTCCCGTATTCTCAAACTGCTTGGAGATTGTTTTTCTCCCATATATGGTTACAATTACCCATTAAATGAATACTAAATCACTTTATACCCCACGGCCCAATGTAATCTGTAGGTAGACCGAACATTTGAAGACAGGGTCTTTGCTGACTACTCCTTTCAGTGATAACTGCCTCCTGCAACCTGTCTATCGTAACCTAGTTTATTTTCGCCATCCTTGGCATTTTCGTTACTTATGTATAGCTTTTGGAGATGGCTGTGTAGGATATATGTTATATCATATTATTTAAATTACAAATACATTTGACTAAATTCTAATTAATGGGCTAGTCTAGATTTGTGTGTGTATGAGAATCAAATCTTTCTAGGAGATATATTTTATTATATAAGACATTACTTTTCTCTTTATTCTTTCCAAGATCTGAACGCAGGTGAGCCCTTCTCAATCACATTTGGAAGTCATTTATGGGTTCAAAACGGAACCATATTTCAGAATGCATGGGCTCATATTTTAAGACATTACTTCCTCTTCAACCTTGGCATTGAACGGTGGTGTTTAGCGGAAAGAGGCGGTTTTCAGATGAGAAACGAAAACAAATCAGCAGTTTCTTCCCCGGATGGTGAGTAAGTGCTTCTGAGAAAGCGTATTCGCTGACGTTCCTGAGCCGTAATTGGCCATAACCAGCACCGCCCCTTTCCCATGAAAAATTTTCTCGCTCATACAGGCAACAATTTAGGGGATGGATGGAGGGCGTAACTGAGGCAACGCCCATTTTCAGTGCATTTGCCTAAAAAACAACCGCTCGTCCTTTCTTCGCTGTGATACGGTCCTATTGGAATTAGGCGTAGCTACCGAAAACACACCGGATAGATGCGTCACTTGAAAATAGAAAGTAAATAGCGCACAACGTTCTATTGTCTCATTTCCACCAAATGAAGATAAAATGATTGTATTTATCGCCGAAATATGCTTCTTATACATCAACGTTTTGTGAGACTTGTCGGTCGATTAGAGATAGTCGTTCCTGGTTACTGCTTGCTGTAGACATCTGAATAAGATTATGGTTTCATTATTTCCACAAACCGTTTTATTCTTCTCTATTGTATCATATGTTTATTTAAATGTATTCCTCGGAACTCCTAAGTTGTTAATGAACACAAAACTCTTAGTCAAGCAGAGGAACAATAATTGCGGCACATATTTACTGAATGGTTTGCAGAAGGAGATTATACAATTCATTTGTTTTTGCATTTAGAAAAATGATTTTAAGGGTAGTTTATTTCATAAATATGCATAACACGTTTGATTGCACGTAGATATAATGCTGACCGTTAACTAGTAAGGATGTTTATGCTTTTTTCGGATAAAGTATAATAAAAGCTCAGCAGTCTCTAATAGATATCCGATGATGAAAATGAGTAGAGTATTAATGAAAACTTCGCGTCATATATCGATGCATATTTCAGTCAAGAAATAAGATAGTGTTGTTCAACCAATAAAAATTACAATGTATGCTATTTGTGTGGCATTAAGTTTTTATCGATGCTTTTATAACCTTTTGGCTGGTCAAATTAGAATATTATTTACTTTTTACTGTATCTAGAACTATAAATTCGAAAATTACTGTATAACTCATGGAGTTAGTATTAATATGGACAATAATAACATACATATGAATTTAATGGCGTTAAGCTTTACATAAAAATTTATTTTAGCTCGATTAAAATCCTTACCTGAGGAATCAGTTGTATCAGGAGTATCAGATTAAGTAGAGAATCATGTAATCAGGAGTATCAGATTAAGTAAAGTGCTGCATCAAAAATTTTTTCCGTTAAAAAATTAAACGTGGAATTATGTATTTGATGACATATTATACGAATGGGAACTAAATGGTGGAATACGAAATTTTAAGAAGCGCGCGAAAATTCTGTCAGATGGCATGTTGAATCCATTCTGAGTTGAACCCATCGTAAAGCTAGAGGCCTAATCTTCTTCAAAGTGCAGCATTTCCACCTGGAACAAGCTTCTAGCCAGATATGTGCTTCCTAAGGGGTTTCAGCGGTATGACATTTGTTTTTCTTAATAGGACGAAAAAGGTGTTACGGAGCACTATGGATCTAGAGCTGCGGAAGAGACTGGTGAAATGCTGTGAGTGGAGTTCTATATTTTATGGATGCCAAACGTGGACATTGTGAAGAAGACATAGGAATAGGATCGAAGCCTTTGAGATGTGGGTGTGGAGGAGTCTGAACAGAGTGAAATGGTTAGGTTAAGTGGGGAATAAGGATGTGCTGGACGAGTCGGGGATTAAGAAAATTATTGAGGGCTATACAAAAGAGAAAGGGAAAATAGATTGGCATTTTAAAAGGGAAGGAGATTTGAAATACATCAGTGGAGGGAACATTGAAAGGAGAAAAGAGAAGAGGAAGATGAAGGCTGAAGATGACAGACGAAGTGAGGATAAAAAAGGCACAGGGAAGCCAAGGAGGAGGCACTGGACAGGAGACAACTTGAGTGCTTTGGACCTGCCAATGGGCGGAAAAACAGTTGATGATGACGAGTGCTGAGAGTTAAATTCATATTTGATTACTTTCAGGCATTGTAAAATGTAAATAATTGAATAGAAAATTGGTGTTTCGCTGAGCTGCTTGGCTAGTGGTCTCCTCAGCAGAAGTTTCGCGTGTCGTCGCCAACAGGGAAAACATTTCGCGGAGAGTTTGAAGCCCTTAAGTCCCCTTTTGGCTACGTGTCTATCCTCAAAGCGCTATTGCTTAGGATGAAAAAGTAAAGCAGAGGTCCTATCTTGCACTTGTAAGGCCCCGCCTTGAATATGCAGCACATGGGATCCGGTGAAGAAAGACTTAGATCCATGAACTTAATAAAATACAAAGGAAATTCGGGAGATTCAACAAAAACTGATACGGCGGTATAGAAATCATAACAAAGATGCTAAACAAATTTGACTGGGAGCCGTTAGAGACTTGGAGGCTGCGGGATATGTCTACATTGCTTGAGCAAATGAGAAAAGATAGCTTTTCCGAGCGACGAAGAAAATATCATCTTAAGGCCGTTTTACACGGGGCGCGTCATTGCGCTGGTTAGCACTGCATTCATTTCTCAATCTTGCGTGCAAAAATTATTGCGCTGACGAATGCGTTACCGCTTTGCACGGTAGTCGCAATCAAGCATTCAGTCACGAAATTTCGTCGTCTTTTGAGTGCGCGAGTAGCGTATTGCTTGTTAAAACAAGGAACAAACGTAATTCGGTGCGCAACATTGTTGACATACTGGATTGTTTCGTGTAAATGCACTGACACAAACTATCCTAAGCTTCAGCGGACGATAATATGCGTACAATTAACAAGGTAAAACAGTGAAAAGAGGAACCGAAGATCCCATGCACAGTTAAGATTGCTTTTACCACTACCTAGAATTTATTCTTTTCCGCGACGCACACTAATCGGAATACGGCGAAAGCCATAATCGAAAATTACAAAATTTTCATGTCTACAAAATTCATGGAATCCTCTAGAATATTGTAACATATATGTACATGGTGAATATCATATCTCTCAGAAATGTAATAGAAAGTATGATGAACTAAATATGTATCTTCATAGAACCTACACTTGAGATGAATCAAAAAATCATTTACTCATCAAACCGGTAAGGCGGTGCGAGGGGCAAAATACTGATGGGGCCGGGTCGGCGCAAGCTGCATCCTTTACTCTAACGCCACCAAGTAACTTCATTAGAGAATTTCCCTTTAATGTCTTAATAGCTAGTGTTCTAATAACTTCAGCCACTTTTCAACTGCGGAGGCTTGCTGGGTAGTATGTAGATATAG
Organism: Ischnura elegans; assembly: GCF_921293095.1. NCBI lineage: Eukaryota > Metazoa > Arthropoda > Insecta > Odonata > Coenagrionidae > Ischnura > Ischnura elegans. Next base: position 98,332,156 of record NC_060253.1, read on the forward strand.
ATGTAGACGCTTCTACAATAAATTATTTTCGTTGGGTGTGTCAAAGCCCCCACAACTTATCTGAATGAGAAAATATACATACAAATACTAAATCGTAAAAGAAGCTGTCGCTATGGGAATTCGTTTTTGCGGAGAATAATGAAGGACTTTAATAAATGCCAGGCAGAACTTCGTTAGAGGACGTATAAAATCGTTTCGGGCTTGATTTTTCGGAATTTCGATATATCCATTATGTAAGGACTCAGGACAATGGTAATTTCCACACGTTAATTCAAAACTCAACAACCGGCCATGGTTTAAACGCACTTTCATTTTAAATCTCATTAAAAATGACATTGAAATTGTGTTGAAGCAATGCTCGGTTGTTGAGTTTTGAAATAAACGTGTGGAAATTACCATTTCTGTTCTTTTATGTCCTTTAGAGAATTTCCTTTTTATTTTTTGACGGCTAGTGTCTTAACATCCCCCACCACACGCCTGTTGAGGCGGCTAGCGGACTATATGTACATGTACATATGCTAGTAGCTCGAAAGAAATTTATGTATTTATTTTCATCACCCCGTAAACAGCACATTTACGGCATTTAAAACGGGGAATCTCCAACAATCAACAAAAGAAGGACATTCACAAATGCCCACACCCTGGGATAAGTGCAATTTAACCAGGTGGGACTCGAACCCGCGACCATCGGATTGGGAGGTGAAGACTTTACCCTGCCGCCACCGAGGCCGGCGCCGTAATAATATATTGTTCGCCGCAGCCCGGTGTGAATCATTTCACCTGAGCGTTCCACTTCCGTACGTAAAGATTAAGGAGAGAGAGAGAGAGAGAGGGCGGAATTCCATTTTTCACGAACGGCGGTGCGAGGAGCGAGCAGACGAGAAAGAATTCGGATCGGGTGCTGGGACGTGAGGTGGGAAGCTGGGCGGGTCCAGCGGGGAGAGAATGTTCCGCGTGGTTCGCGGTCTCTGCCCCAGTTCCCACACTTGAGGCCGCCCGTGAAAGTGAATGGGTCACTATGAAGTGTGGGCAGGCGAGGGCCTTCGGAGTCGGAGTGAGTGTTGAAGGGCCTCGAGGGAGAAAGTCGTCGTGGCTAGCGGAGGCCTCGTGTGGAGGGGGGAGGCTGCATAACCTTTCCCCCCGCAGGAAGTGACGGGGCGGCGAAATGAAAGGATCGAACTGGAAATGGAGCGGATTAGGAGATGTTTTCGTGGCTATCCAGATCTTGTTCCGACGCGAGGTGGGCTGAAGCGAGTGCCATTATTAACCACGGCTGAACCTATGGAGGTATAAAATCTTTTCAGACTTGATTTGGTGGAAGTTCGATATTATTATTATAGTATTATACTGATTAAGGTACGTTTCCATAGAGTACTAAAGAAGTATTCTGGGAGCCTCCCTATTCTTCAAGCACTTCCCTCTTCAATTCTCAATAAGGCCTACTCCCTTTCATTCTATCTAAAAATCCAGGGAAGATATAAGGCAGACTACATTATGGTATGACAGAGACTTATAAGTAGTGTGGAAAAGTCGTGCAGCTTCTCTGCTGCGGATGCGGATTTAGACCACAACCCAGTGGTCATGAAATGCAACGTAAAATTCAAAAGACTCATGAAAGCTTGGGAGGCGAGGAAATCGAATGTAGTGGCTCTGAAGGGGACCATGTGGAGAGAATATCGGGAACTAGTGGAAAATAGTATCCAGGGGATTAATGATACACAGACTGTTGAGGAAGGGTAGGATAAGCGGCGGGGAAGTCAATTGACTTCTTTGACAGTAAAAGGATAAAGAAGTTCGGTATATCTATGATAAAAACTTCAAATACTAATTTCCGCATTTTAACCATTGTTTCAAAATATTTTGTCAATTTCAAAGAAAATGACATGAAATGAAAATGCCTTGAAAATGGCATAATATGTTGAAACCATGCTCAGTAGAGGAGTTTTCATTAAAGAGTGGAAATTACATTTGAAGTTTAAATCATGGCCCTTATGGAGGCTTGTCCAAGAGAAGGAATATGTATCATACTCATGATAAGAATGGGTTATCATCTTAATCTTATACTATATTTGTAAACGTTTATTCGAGGACAGGTCTCATACTTTTGCATTAACTAAAAATAGGATTTTAGAAATTAGCACTGGAAATGAATCAATTTACTTAGAAAAATAAATTCAAGGGAAAATATAATTCTTTACAAAACAGCTGCGAATAGAGCCGCCGAGCAATCATTTAACAGAGTCTTTGTTACTCAGGGGAAAAAGTGAATTCCCGTACCTAAGCGTTCGGCTATCTATTAATAACTTAATCTCTATAATAAATGTATCATTTCCGTCAGACCTGAAAATAAAGTGGAGTTCAAATATGATGTTATTCATGTCACTTTTAAACATATATATTCTCAATTGCTCAAGCAATCTAAGCCTAGCGCGCAACCTCCGAGTCCCGAGCGGCTCCCAGCCTAATTCGTATAACATTTGTGTGACGCTTTCTGTGCGCCCGTAGCAGTTTTTGACAAATCGCGTTCCTTTGTATTTTGTTAAGTTCATGGATTTAAGTCTGTATGCCCCGGGTGTGTAACACGCTCTGTACGTCCGTGTCATTGTTTATCGACAAATCAGCTCGAGCGTCCAAATTCGAGCGGTGATTAAAGGGGGTGGGGAATTGCTCGCAACCTGTCGAGCAGGGTAATTCTGGTCGCGAAAATCCTTCCCTTTAAACCTCTTCCCCTTCCCTCTCTAGAAACCGACTCCATCTAGCCTTTCTCCCACCCTCCTTTGCATTTGAGTCTGCCCCCACTTCCCCGCGAGAGAATCTCTTTTCCCGAAACCAGATCGGCGAGGAAAAAAAGAGCTCTTTCTCGCTCTCTGCACTGGTCTCTCTCTCTCTCTATGTGTTGGTGAATGTGTGTGTGTGTTGCGTCTGCTGGGAATTCCTCCGGTCAAAGGTTCCCATTTTCCGTTAAGTTCACTCTCGCAAATGATTTATGGTCGGCGCTCTCTCAAAATGTGACTCTCCTCCTTTTGCCGGGGCGATATAGCGAGTTGTGCTGTCACTGTCGTATCTTCTTCCTACTCCTCCCCCTCCCCTCCCGTTCCCCCCACCCACCCTTCTCAGCAACTCGTCCCGTCCTCCCCCTACCTTCCCACTTTCTACAATTACTCCTTTCTCACAATGCTCTGTGAGACTACGCTAGAGAAATATTAGAGATGATTGGAGCGGTAATCTTGGTCAATTAGATTGTATTTTAGTGGCAACCACGGAGGATTTATATATTATGCTCGATACCATCATTTATTATGGTGCTGAAAGTCGGCTAGTTTGAGAAATAAATAAAGATGTTTGAAAGAGGAAAGGATAGAAGGGCCATATGAAGTACCATTGAAATAACAAGATGCAAATAAATGGGTCTACAATTATTCCTTTCTTACAATGTTCTGAAGCTACGCTAGAGAAATTTTAGAGGTGATCGAAGCGGTAAACTTGGTCAATGAGATTGTATTTTAACGGTAAAAACGGAGGGTTTATAGATGATCGATACCATCATAAATTAGAATGATAAAAGTTGGCTGGCTTTAGAGTAAACGGATGTTTGAAAGAGAAATGGAGGGGAGGATCTTGTGAAATATCATTGAAATAAGATGAAGAATATAGATGGGTCACATCTTATGCAGCGATTATTAGGTATAAACAATAATAGAAGGCAGAGTTGAAGGAAAAAAACCGTCTAAGAACACCTAGGCAGTCCAACAAAGCACACATCGTAATTGATATGGGTTCCTCCGTTTATCGTGAGATGAAGCGGATGTGGTCGCAGTTATATCGTAATTGTATTCCAGACAAATTTAGAACAGAAAAATTATCACCACTTTGTTATTTACAGATATCATTTGATGATGTATATGGTAACGCTAAATATGCACTGTTAATTTACCAATTTTTCTCTTAGTAAAATAGTTCTTTTTAAATTGATATTTCTATTAAAGGGACAATTTTTTTGTGATAAATAGATTATAAAAAATCTTAAGTGGTTATTATTACCCATAAATTGACAATATTTGTCGGTAAATAACGATTCGTGAAAATTCGCGACTTTCTAAGCACTTTTAGGCGAATAAGTTTTTGTGATTAACTGTGGGAAATTGGATTAAAATTATCTAATGCATAACTTACGTCCTCCCATAAATTCGTATTATCTGCCCTGGCACGAAAATACCTCGTTTCCAAATAAATACATCAGTCGCCTGATTTTATTGAATATTATCGTAATAGGCGATTATGATATAAATTTTGCTTCGAAATACGTTGACAGAGTTAAGAAAACCTACTTGAAATGGATTCGTTTTGCAGCATAACTCTGAAAAGCAAGTTTATTTGAAATACAAATTATCTTCGCTTTCTGATTGAAGAAATAAATCCAATAAACGTGCCCAAACGCAACGCATCAGCAGTGATTTACTTCACTTCCCGATATTCAAGAGAGATTTCTGGTGAAACGAGATATATTTTCAACTGGATCTGCATGAAATGGTGGAATTCTCATCCCATTTGACTCGTGTGCAACCTCACCCCCCCTCTCAGCGTATCTTATAGTCCGGAGTTGCGATGCATACCGCAGGGGAGAGAGAGTGTTTGCACCTTCTTCCCCAGACCCGCTGCCCTTTATGGGGTCGCGTGAGGTCACCCTCGCTTCTTTATTAGTAATTTAATATCGCGCGTATTTCAAATTGGTCTCCCCGGGGCAGTCTTTAAACTCTAGACGATGCTTGCCCACACGTTGCTGCATGCTCCCCGGCTGCACTGTTACCGTTCCACGGGCCGACCATGTGCTCCCGGCCTGCTTTTGATATGCCATTACGCGTTCCCGAGCGAAGCAGTAAACGACATAATAGGCCTTCAATCTCCGCCGGGGCCAAATTATAATTTTTTTTCGATCTCGTTCTCGGTGAAATGGCTTTTTAGCTTTTACCACCTTAGTCTTGAAAGTCTCAAGTTTTTACAAGGAGACATCAAACAATCTGCATAACGCGCACGGATGGTAGTAAAACGTGCAAATCTGATGTTTTGAAGGAAAATCACCCTAAATCACAATTCGTATGTAAAAAAGCACACTTAAAACGTATATTACAAACGGTATAGGGGACTGAAAGGTATGAATCTTATCCATGAGCGCGCCTTTTTCTGAGCGTGCCTCTTGCTTCTGTGTACCATAAAAAAGGAAGTCAGCTTGCACCGTCCTGCATGCCTGTTAGTTCAGTAATCAGAGTATATAATTTTAATAAGTCATTTAATAATGTGAAAGATATATGAGGGGGTGGGAAGCCAGAGGGTACAATTGATTCTTTTATAAACAGAGTTAGGTTCAGTTAATTGTTCAAAGAAATATACAAAAACATAGTTTGACAAGGGTCACGAGTGAGACTCCTTTCTGTACTGACATCGAGTGGAATATAAAATGCACTGCTAAATATCTAATTGATCTCTTTTGTTATCTTTGCGTGATTTCTATACGTAACTCTGTTTAGAAAAGAGAAATCACTTGTACCCCTGAATGAAAAAGGAAGGTGTAGATCATGTGAGTAGAGATTAAGTTAAAGATAGTTACTTAGCCTAACTTTACATGGAAATGATAACGTTGACTGATAGGATAATTAATTGAGCGTTAAATAATGTCAGCATTGTTTTCTGATAAAAATAGTCGTTAAAAAATATAGCATTTTTCAACCATTTTTATTGAATTCTCATTTCAACGCCTCGTATTATCACTATGTCATGATTTCTGAAATATCGCTTCTCATGACGGAATAAAATCCTTTAAAATCTATCATGCTAATATCATATACATGATTAAGGAAGAAAATGTTTTTTATTTTTTTTCTATTCCTATGTAGTTGAAAACAATACTTAATTCAGCATTTAAACATTTGATATTGGTGCTATTATAAATCACCACATTAATGTCATTATCATTTCAAAACAAATCTTGGACCCAAATACGGGCGCTTGAACGTGCCCGAAACTGTCGTCCACCAAAAATGAGTCGACGCGGCATTAACCCGGAAACCAATGATCAATTTAATCACCACGAAAGCCTCCGTCATCAAATATTATCTTTTCGAAAATATTACAAGTATATACCAAGGATTTGAAATACATTCTATAAAGCACACTTTGTAAATTTGCTCGACCAAAATTTTGAATAGCTCTCTGACCACAGTTAATAGTTATTTTTAATTCTCCTCGAATGCCATTTCAATGTGTTATTTCGTGAAAAACAGATGAACGTGACTTCTCATTTGCTTGCATGAGATGCATTCATCATCGAGCATTGAATTGCTGGCGAGGCGCACCCAATTCCAATTATGCCTTTAAGGAACCTTTTCAAACCTCGGAGCGCAGGAAGACATTTCAGATCAACCAGATCGTTTCCTTCTTGATGTTACACATATTTAAATTGATATTTATCTTGATAAACCTCAATTTTGGAGCTTTTTGTGTGCCAGAATTATCCCAAGATCTGAAACCATCCCTTAAAAAGTGCGCATTTTACAATATCTCGGCCGTTGTGTATGTATATTTTCAGACATGATTTAATGAAATACTTTTAACTCCCCTGTAATTTCATGCTCCACCCTTTTCAGTATTTATCACGAGAGAAAATAATGTGCGGGCCCTCTAATTTGTTTGCACGAGATGCATTCATCATCGAACATTGAATTACAGACGGGAAAACACCCAATGCTAATTAGCCTTAATGGAACCATTTCAATCCTCAAGTTGCCGGTATATTTTCCGACCGACAGTAAAAAGAAAATGCCAAAAACATGCATACAACACGGATGAGCCAGACCGGATCACCCTGCAGCAATTGAAGACGCCCTTACCCACAGAACTGAGCTCTGTGAGCACGCACGAGGAATCCAGAGCGAGTGGGGGAGACAGATGGTTGGGACGCAATCGCCCCGCTCAGTTGGCGTTCTAATTTGGCCGGGCGCCTCGCCGGGGTCAAGGATCAGGAGGGCAGGTTACTAAATGGGCAAAAGGGACTGTGGGTTGAGTTGAGAGGGCGGGGAATGTCTTTGCCTTTATTTGGAGCGGGCAGTGGGTGGATCGCTTCCTCAAGTCAACAAGCGCCATGGGAAGGTTGAAGAACTCGGAAAAAAATTGCTTTGAGAAATTCGGTTCACCGAGGGCCAAAAGAGGGATTGGTATATGAAAATGAAAAGGAGACTTCGTTGCTTTCCACTTGATACTTGATAATGACCTCTATGGTCGAAACATGTCGCACGGACGAAATAAGTCTGTGGAAAGCAACGAAGTCTCCTTTTCATTTTCGTGTATTAATTTCCACAAAGTTGAGCCGAAAACCATTGAAGGGATTGCATATGTTTAGCGCTATCTCCTTGAACATAAATATTATTTTACTTTCTACTATTTATACATAATTGATAGAAACATACATTTTCATGATTAAGATGATGATAAAAAATTTATTGTACTGCCCACTATAATTTTCACTGCTCTACAGCATGTTTTTCGATTAACTTCGTCATCGTACTGGCGTACTTTACATCAGTTACTGACCTCTCAAACTCCTTTTTTCACTCAGTTTTTCTCTTTCACATCCGTTATAACCTGTCCTATGTGATACATTTGGGGCCGTCCTTTGCCTTTCTTCCCTTCCACTTGTCCCTTGACAATTTTCTTCATTATGCCTTCATGCCTCGTGATATGGACGATAAGTACATAGTTTCTAAAGAACAGTTTAAAGCTTGCACAATTATATTGCAATTATTTAGGTAGTTAGATAGGTATATATGTCCTTGATAACAATCTAATATTTTCTCATATACTAATTTTTTTACGTGAGATAGAGGCATATATTGAGAAACTTCTACCTTACATTCTCCCTTGATTTTAAGTCCTTGAACAGGACCATACGGGACTGGAACGACCTAGCAGCAAAAATACCTAAGCCCTTCCCGAAAAAGATACCTATGTATTTTTAACGATCGGTAAAAAAAATAGGCTTCAAGGTATTGTTTTAATGCTGTCAAGCCGTGTTGGATCTATGGGGGAGAGAGCTAAGGGGGCTATAGCCCTCCCATTGGGTATCAAATCTACACTAGATAGAATGGTAATTTTTTCTGACCCCCACTACTGCTGGAACTTTAAACCTCACTAAGCCCCCCTTGTCCCTATCCAGGATCCGCCAATGCTAATAAGGCCAGTGACCTGCTTGTAACACTTTATTATAATAATAATTTTTCAAGAAAGTTTTGAGATGTCATTGTAAGTTTAAAACGAGCGACTCGTCGCGAAAACAGACAGGTCACAACTGGTCAATTGGGATCGTTGCCTCCTATTAATAACTCTCTTTCAATAGCTCCATGTATTTTGAGAACTGAACTGTCAAGATTATACTTAAGTAACAGAGCTAAAAACAGAGATTAATAAAATATTAATGATAGTTGAAATTTGACGTCCATGAACAATTTTTATTGACTATACTCCGGAACGACGCACGATCGTCCGTATCAGGCGAGTGAATCAGAAAAAAGATACTTTCCTCCATTAAACTTGCAATAGAAAAGCATTAATTGAATGCGATTAATCACATTTTCTCCTGGTCTCTGCGTGACTACCTGTGATAGGCCAACTTCTCTCAAGGCGCTGTTTGAAAATCCCAGGAAAAACTTTTACCTTAAATGTCAGCGGTGGATGAGCACAAATGATCGTGACCATATGCGTATCTCTTCGCGTTACATCGCCACAAAATGCTCCACTTTACTTATGGTCTCCATAAAATACGCATAAGAGACTTGATTAAATGAGAGTATTCAAATGAATTGCTGTTTCCCGGTGATAAAATAATCGACCATGTAATTTTTGGTGGTGCGAGTGAAGTCTTGCGTCGTCATTTGCGGGATTGGTACCTTCTCTGACTATAGTCACATCAGGGATTTATGTCGATCTTCCTCATTTAAAAGAAAAAAAAAATATCGGCAAAGTGTCATCTGTGGATATAAAGGAGGATGCCTGTTTGTATGTCCGCTATGCGTTTCCATACGGCTGCACGGATTGCAACCAAAGTTAGTACGTAGGTGCATTTCATACTCTCAAAGCCTGTGGTGCTACTTTTAGCTATGTCTGATGCGTGCTTTGCGTCATTTCCTCATCACCGTTTGTCACGAACGTCATACAGCTTCTGTAACTGGACACCCTTCCGGAGAGGCACACCTTTCGACACGCTTGAAGGGAAACTATAAATCAAAGGATACTACACTTATTAATCCTCCAGATGCAAACTTTTTTACTGGGGCATGCCTTTACAAGACGTTTTAGATCTACACATGTGCGGATACACATAATGTTCAATGTTGTGAAGTCGGGTAAAAGCTGATCCAGTGCGCAATATTTGGATATCATTTTTTCCATTGTTTGCCGTTACATATATATACTATCATAAAACCTGCTTTGTTCCCTTATAAATCCTGCAATTTAACTATGAATTCCAAGTACCAAGTTTTTCACAACGCCGGATGGCCTGCCATTTATATTGAATTTTATTGATGGTAGTTTGGCTACCACGAACCGACCCTGACTAGCTCTCAGATCTTTAGGAAGAGTCCGGAAAAGAGTCGAGGTCTAACGAGGACCCTATAACTAACACCTGGCTTAGATCTTAAATACCTGAACATCACCATGAACTTTTAATTTAAATGATATTTAATTTTAAAATGCTAATATACAAGCAGTATGTTCAATTAGCATAAATTAGGAAGATGCATAAGTGCATAGTTACACACCCATACAAAGGACCGTAATCCGCTTCGCTTCTACTTTTATTTTACTTACTGTTACTATTATGGGAAATCAATCAATGTACAAATGTTTACTGCTTCGAGAAGTGAATGAAAAAATGGGTCAAGATGATAATGCCAGCCGATACTCGCTACTTAAATTGATTCTGCTCTGTTATTTAACTGAAGCAACCAGTTTGGCGGAAGTCTTCTCTTTCACCTATTGCGATGCGTGGGCATTTCATTTCTATGCATGCATCTTTCCATGGCCCTATCTATGTTTGCAAAGTTCGGTTAGCTGATTTCAATCCACTTGTCGTCTCAAACTACTTGTCAGCTGCAGTCATCTTGCCTACCTGCCACACGATCGCTTTTGCAAACATTCCCCCACTAATGGGGGAGTCGTATAATATTGTTCCCACTGTATGTTTGCATTACTTGAGAAAAAAAATCTGAAAGAAATATTTGGTTTTTAATTGAATAAATTTTATTGCTAGGTTGACCGAAAATCATCTGACAAGCTAGTAATCAATTCATAGAAAGCGCAATGATATTTAATGAATACAGGCTTTGACTATTTCAATATTATCTTTGTGATCTTATTAAAAGATCCTGATAACTTTAAGCGTGTTTTTTCAACATTACTTAAACTTCAAGGTAATCTTTCAGTAACTGGAGTATAAAGTGACAAATGGTTAACAATCTCACCAAATGGACTATGGAAAGATATGGTCAACTTTATACAAAGACACTATGTATGAAGAATGTTTTACTGTAAATGCCGAAAATGGGGTGTATACTGAAAAAAAGTAGAACTTATTAGAGAAAATACTTAGATAATTACCATATTATTTGGTAAATCTTCATTCTTATTATTTACTAGCTGACCCGACAGACTTCGTCCTGTCAAAAAAATTTGTAATGTGGCAGTGTTTTGTTCCTACCTTTTTTATATTCTTTGCAAAAAATTATCCTGAACAGAACCGTCACCCTGGTAATAATTCGGTGTGAATTAAAAATAATTAAATAAAACACTATAAGCATTTAAAAGTAAGTAATTTTAATCATGAGTTCTATTTTCATTGTAGTGCTTTGTGATAAACGATGTTTTTTGTTTGATTACCTGGCGCATAGACAAACAAATCTGATGGTTTTCCAATACGGGAACAGGCAACACACAATTGACCATGTGAGAAAAATGGGTTTTCCAAATTAATACCACAAACACTTAATGATTGCCCCTGGGACTTGTTTATGGTCATAGCAAAAGCAAGCCGCACTGGAAACTGTAGTCGTTTAAACTCAAATGGCACATCAGTCGGAATCATTGGGATGCGCGGTATGAGAACATCTTCTCCATTATACTTTTCCTTTCAATATAGTTGCTTCTATCACGTTGTTTAGTAGTTTTTTTATCGCTAACCGTGTGCCGTTGCAAAGGCGCGGTTGGTTGATATTTCGCAACATTATAATTACCGATCCAACCTTTGATTGAAGATTGTGAGGTGGCAATCCTGGCAAATCCAGCGAGTTTAAAAATTCCGGTGGATAGTTAACTACATCGTCTTGGTTAGTTGCCGAATCAACTGATTTATATATCCTCGAATCGCCTGTAATTTGTTCTTGAATTTTGAAATTTAATTCATTTACATCAATGTTTTTGGCTGCCAATATAGCTCGTTCGCTTAACCAATCATGGTTTCTGTAATTTTGAGCAACATCTGGAAATACCTTCTGAATGAGTTCTTCTTTTGATTGAGTTAAATGACAAAAACTTTGAGGAAAGTTAATGCATCCAGTCAACATGTCAATAGGAAAATTGCCATTACCAATGTCAATGAGTTGTTTAGAGAATATGTTTCCAGATTGGTCATTTTGCAACTCAACACGCATATTCTTGCTTAAATGAAATACTTTGACATATTTCCACAAATTGGATGACTTTAGACATGCGTTGAGTTCATCAGCTGGCGTTGATCGTGGAATCACTGGCAATGTTTGACGAAAATCTCCTGCTAATAAAATCATTGCACCACCAAATCGGTTCTGATTGCACCGTAGATCTTTTAAGGTTCTGTCTAAAGCCTCCAAAAATTTTTTATGTGCCATCGTGCATTCATCCCAAATGATCAATCGACATTGCTGCAAAACCTTTGCCATTGCAGAGTTCTTCGAAATGTTGCAGGTTGGAGTTTCATTGCTTTGCATATTTAATGGCAATTTTAGTGCTGAATGGGCTGTTCGACCACCTTCAAGCAAAGTTGCTGCGATTCCTGACGAAGCGAGTGCAAGTGCAATTTTATTTTGTGAGCGAATTGTTGCTAATATTAATGAAATCAAAAAAGTGTGTCACATGCAATAACTTTTTTTCATAGGTAGATAACAAAACACTGCAAACAAAACAAAAGCACACTCAGTAGAGTACAACAGAAAATCCAAGAAAAACAACACCGGCAAAGGTGGCAAATCGACATTGACAGTTGTTTTTTTAATTTGTTTTTTTTTTAATCTGATATGACTTGAAGTCAAATCCTTTAAAGCCATACCAATGTTTTATTTTTTTTTGTCGCCTGCCGAAAGTAAAACATAAGAAATAATATCGCGAATCCAACCAAGTTGTTATTATTATATTTTGTGACTATTCAATTTGGTCGGGTCCGCGATCACTTTTTTTTAGTTTCGGAACGCGACATTAAATCCTCCAACGACGTATTCTGTGCTCCAACGCACACACGCACACTGTTTTGATAGATATGATTGAATTTGAACTTTGTATAGCGGTAAGAAAGTGCAAATTTACTTTTTGACGTTAGGAACACACCTACATTTCTTAGATAACAGTGAGTGCTTGTAATTTAATATGAACTTTATATCATAGCAATAAAGCTCAAATTGATTCTACGTTTTAGTTAGAAAACGTTTGTATGTGAAAAAGAAAAGGGCTGTTTTTAGGGTTTTCCCGGCAATTATTCGATTTTTTCTCGCCGTAAGAACCATCCTTGGACTTCAACGAACATTTAAAAAAAAGAATTGGCCAAATTGGTCCAGGCGTTGTTGAGTTATGCGCTTACCAACACATTTTGCGATTCATTTTTATATATAAGATATCTTTACCTAAGCTCCTGCATATTCCACCTAAATTGGAAGAAAGACATAAAATTCATGGCTCTATACGTAAAAGCGGATCTAGGGCAATATGTACAGTGAGTGACGTGGAAAATAATGACAATTAATTTCATGCAGCTGTGAACTGAGAGAGTTCAAGCAACTTTAAAAAAATCGTGGGCGTCAAGCTATCCGAGGAACGGAGTGCGCGTCAGGGCACTTAAAAGAGGGAAATAAATATAGCAGAAAGAATTGCTTTGAGTGTGGGAGACGAGGATTCACTTCGGAGAAAGACACCCACGGAGAAAGCTGAGGGGGGATACACGGACACCGAGGTGTTGAAAACAAAAGCGAGACAGATTGCGTACGAGGCAAAAAGTAAGGCGTCTCTCTACTGGCGAGCGAGTTTGTGTGCGATGAAAAATACCTAAGACAAGCGACTAAAGGTTATGAGGTGAGCCAGTTTCAGAGAGCTCGTCTTTTTTTTCGCATGGCGCTGCTCACATTGTCTCGTACTTCCTATCCGGCACAAAAAGCGATGTTTCACTCCTTATTCTCGTTTTTTATCCGCTCATGAATCACAGATAAAGTACATCCATTTGTTGGTCGGCAACTCACTCCCTGTCAAGAACGTTAGAGATCGAATTTGACGTGCTACAATCATCGATCGATAAGCTGGTAAAACAGGCACGCAGAGCCTTATTAAGTGGTGAGCCAGAAGAAGATCTTCCCTGCTGAGTCTGTGATGCACTTTCCATTTAGATAGATTTTTAACGCGTAGCTTGCCGCATAACTTTGTCTTTGCATGATATGGGTAAATATCAACTGCAAGATAAACAAAGCTATGACTGGATTACTGTTTCTCAAATACGGAAATAAGATGCATCATTGTAAAATTTATAGTCAAAATATAACGGGAGTGTAACATTGCAAGAGGTAACAGCTTTACCTAAATCAGGCCACATTATTGGAAAAACAACACATCAAATAAGTAGGCATTTACATTCACCAAGCCAATAACATCAATATATGCCAAAAAGGCTTAAGCACTGAATGCTTCTCCACATTAAATTTAGGTTATTTAATTTTGGTCCCAATAATTTTCAATTAAAATATTTGAGTAAATTAATGTTTTCTTTTAAGATGATAAATATCAGTCATATTTGATATTGCCCGTGAAAAAATTTTTTTACTAATTTTTTTACCCCTGGATATGTCACCGGTTCCTCATTAAATAACCAAAATATTAACTGATAATTTGGATCTAATAAATACATTGCAATGTTATCACAAATGCAATCATGCGTGTCAAGTATTGCTTATGCAACCGAGACGTAAGAAAGAAACTCCGCTCTGTACGAATTATACTTCTTAGAAGTCACCGACCGACCATTTTAAATCAGCAAATAAATGTCATTATTATCTCTTTATCTCTATATAATCTTTCAGGCTTCCTTGTTGGATGATGTTAATAAATGTTTATTGGGAAATTCTCTGTGTGATATTTTTATCTTCTTCGGCCACTAAAACCCAGTTGCCATTCTCAGAGATTCTCGGAAACTACGATGTTCCCTGATGACAACAACGAACTTTTGTTTTGGAAACGTTTCTAAGAAGGTATAGTAACCGTGGAGGCTACCCGTGTAAACTTCATCTACATTATCAATATGGTTGCTGAAAAGGTAAAAGTGCTGAATAATAAATGCGAGGTTTCTATTCTAGTAGTCTAAACATTCCTATGTATTTATAGTAGAAAGTTTTTCAACAGAGTTGGAGTCTCAAAATAGCAAATAGGAGTTTTTACGACTTTAAGTATTTTCAAATTGAAGTAATTCCAACCATATTCTCTTTGCCGGTATCAGAGATTCAAGACAATAATATGTGGTGGATTACTTCGTTGCTCCTATAGGTACTCGATGGTCATGGGTTTCAAAAAATTTCGGCAATCATTTCCATGAAAAAGAATTACGATGCTTTGCCACCGAATGGACTGTTATGAAAGACGACTGATGAAAGGGAAAATAACGAGAAAGTATTTTTTCCATCTGCCACAGGCTTTAACCCTAATACGGGCAACATATTTTTCTGACGTAATCGGGCAAGGTGAGGTGGACTCTTTTAACTTATACTTTTAATATAAACTATTAAACAGTGAAAAATATTACTTTTCACATCAATTTGTACATATTGTGCACTATAGAATCATTTGACATAAAATTGATTATTTTTTGTGTAGCAAAAGTTTTACATTACTTATTAATTTCATACATAGTCAAACAGCGAGTACAGTGGACTCTTTTGACTAATTCTTTCTGTTTTCACTAAATAAAACACCAAATATTTATCGTTATACATGTACATAGTGATAATTTAACAATATTTTGACAATTCAAACCAAAAAATTGTAAAATGCACATTACTTTTTACATTTCGTGCAAACAGACTCACTTTGCCCGGATTTGTGGGAATTCAGGGAAAAAATTATTTCTAAGTTACTTTAATTCCGAAAGAAGTTTGAATTACTCTAATTTATAGGAAATATACAATTAGAAGAAGTAAAAAATTTACAACATGCTGACATTTCAATGACATGATAAAATTCTCAAAAATGTGATGCGATGAGTCCAAGAGACTCACCTTGCCCATATTAGGGTTAAGCTAGAAGTAATGGCAAAGCTAACATTGCATTCTAACATGATTTAATTTTCATATTCTAGGCAAATTTGAGGTAAATTCTCTGGAATCACTGAAATCGCTCATTTCTTTATGCTACAGGACTTTAAGTAGTAATTATGCCGTTGATAAATAGGACAGTTTATTTTTTATACCTTAAAAATATTCAAGGTACATTTTATGGAAACGCTGAAAAAAGTGGCTTGCTTCAACTTCGGATGGTGTCTACTGAAACTGGCCCGTGGAGCGTCCGAAACAACCTTTTATATCGGTCCTCAGACTCATCCGTGAGACTTAAACGACTCGCTTGGAGATTTCGGCCGTGCTCTGAACCATGGAAGGGCCTTCAAGGATTTTCGGCGCTGTATCAGGGGATTATGCAAAGGAGTTTCGAAGGGGGCAACTACAGAATCACGCGTATAAAGTGACAGGTCATATCCGTTTATTAATAATGGGATCGAATAAACCCAGGAGCGGCTAGCCAAAAGAAGGCGGGAAATAAATTAGCTTTATTCCGGGATTAAGCTTCTTATGATAAACCCCTGTTTACAGAATATTTGATATAATTCCTTCTTAACATAATATTAACTTACATCATTCTAATTTGCATGAGGCATGAAGTAAATATGTCTTTCTGGTGAAGACTACTCTAAATGCTTGCATGATGTTAATTAGGGGATTAGGAGATGTTAATTACTACTTAAAATGATAATATATTATAAATTTATTAGTGGTCAATTAAATATCAATCACCCATTATCGAGGTAAAATTAAAAATTGCATGCTAATAGTTAAAAATAACGATAAATCAACAATGATCATATACAACAGCTATATGCATGAATCATATTTTTAAGAGGGAAAAAAATAGCGATGTCGGCAAAAATATGATATCTACTGCAAATCCTGTACCTAGTATTTGGAAAAATACTTTCTCACAAATTTTATTTTTTTAAATTATCTCGAATCTCTGATGACGGCAGAAACTTTCTTATTTTATGGCCAAAATCCATTTTCTTATTTACCTATTTGCAGTAATGCATATAAATATGAATCAAGAAATGAACAAGTATAGTAAAAACCCAGACCAAGACCTTCCTGATTCCTCAAAATTAGCCCCTAAGGTGACGCATAATTCCAGCTTAACCTATGTTTTTCATTCTATTCCCCCTAAATATATGAAGATGATAAAGTTATACAGATTATACAGAGTCACGAAGAAAGACAAAATATGACCGGCATAGCTGGTTCAATATACGCTCTATTCGCCAAAAGACATTTATTAACGTAAAAATTGTTGGCATCATGGCAAGTTGTAGAGGCGATTCACGCTTTATAGGAGGGTCGAGCGGAGGAATTGCGAGATAGTTTCATTATTTTAGAGCACGTGAATATAGGAAAGGGAATATTAATCAAAAAGAGTATCCATACTTAGTTTCTATGTGAAAAATTCTGAAATTATTTTCCTGTTCTACTATTATGTTTTTTTATAAATTATTATTACCACATGCTTTTTTCGCATGTCGCAAAGCTCATGTAGGTATATTCAGCCTTTACAGATATTGATTAAACGCTTGGTTTTATGCGTAAAATCGCATATAGGGATATGTTTGAATGAGAGGTACGGAAAATAATTACATGAATTCCAGGCAGATGTGTGAAATATGAGTCTTCAGTGTTTAATTTTTGACCACGCACGGACCACCTCGATAGCGCCTGATTTCTTCAATTTCCTTGAGACTAGTAGTGCCAACCTTCCTGTTCTGTCGCTATGGCGCTGATGCCTGTCATATTGCTGCATGTGTTGCTGATTGCTAGAGCTTTGCATAGGAAAACGACTGCAGTGGAAAGACAGGAATTAATTGCGACTTTAAACTGTTTGTCTTTTGTTTTGTTGGCAGACAGTTTTTGCACGTTTTTCGCCCGCAACTTTACGAATTGTCAAGCTACAGCGCTTGGACTTAGTCTAAAATGTGCGCGCTGAGATCTAACGTCGAACGCTCCAAATCCCATCTCTGTAACATTTGGTTCGACTGAGATAGACCTTAAAGTGTGACTGGGCAAAATGCAGCCAGACTGCCAGGCTACAAACTTAATATTTATGGAAGGATTGACGAGAAAAGTGGAAGTGGAGGAGTGGTGTGGAGCAGGAGGAAGGGCTGAAGGAAAGGTGCATTTCACCGAAACGCCATCGCACTCCCTCCTTCACACCGTGCAGTGGCAGTCCGCGAGGAGGCTCCATTCTCACGACCCCTATCTCCGCGTGGCTGGAGGCGGGGGCCGTGGCTGACACATGGGCGATATCGCCGGAGGAAGTGGCGAAGCTCGGTGAAAAGCGGTACACAAATCTAAGCTCACCGTTGAATCCACCCGGGCGATTCGACTCTCACACTGTATTACAATTACGCCGCAAGATTGAGGTCGTTTCATTCCACACTCGCCTCTACCCTCTTTCCCGCGACCCTTCCTTCCAATGCTGATCTCCTCCTGCTCCTCCTTCAAATTTATTTACCTAACTGCTCGCTTCCCACGCCAATGCTAGGGAACAAAATGTCAATAGAATACGTTATTTTAGTCTCAGAAAATGACATAAAGTGTAGTTTCAAATCATTTGTAGCTAAAGTTTCCGACGGGTCATTCCGTTGATTTCTGCCGACGTTTTAATGGAAAAAATTTTCCACCATCTTCAAAGCTGATTCATCATGAATTGATCAATCAATTCGTGAATATTAAAATTAAAAAGAAGAACTTTGTGCTTTCACATTAATATTTATTCACTTATTTACGACCATGGTTTCAACGTTAGACGTCATCATCAGGTGAACTCTACAGAGGTCCATCACATCATTTTATACCAGGCTAGGAGAGGGATGGTAGAAGGTAACAAGGTCCCTCCTTCATCTCGTTCCGATAATTCGGTGGAAATTTTTTTCGCGTGTCACTCCTCGTTTCAACGACTGATACCCCTTCCACCTCAATTTATTTTCTGAATATCGCGCTCGTATCCTCTTTTTTTCTGCGGTTCTCTTGAAGATAATTAAATTACATTTTATATTTTATAATCAACTTAGAGCAGTGAAAGACAAAGTGATTATTTAATATTGTAAGGTATTTCGTTAAATACATCGAGAACACAGCTATCGCTACTGATATTAAATCATTTTATTACTTCTAATGCATCATATTTTATGAAATATGACTTGTTTATGTATATTAAGGATGTTTTAATTATTTTTTATCTTTCAAAGTATTTCTACTGTTTCTCTAAATAGTGCTAAAATTATGAAAATCCGTCGACGAGCTGCACTCGCCATTGGGCGATTTGGCATCGGAAGTTCATTACAAGATAGACTCGTCATTTCATTGTAAGGGGTTCACTCTTTGGGCGCCATAATTATTGACCGGTGCCGTAAAATGAGTGGTATTCCTCATTCCATATGCTGATGAGGATGCATCACTCACGCTCGATTGGCCTTTTTTTCCAGCCTTTATATCAACTCACCAACCTGTCTGTTTGTTTGTCTGTTTGTCTGGTACAAATCTTGTAACTCAAATTTTACTCACTTCCTGTGAAGCAAAAACCCTGAAATTTTGCACACTTCTTCTTTTCCGATGATAATACATGAAAATATAACTTTAAAGGCTGATTAAAAAAAAAATTTTTATAAGAGCTTATTATCGTGACGGATTACCGTCTTTAAACCTAAGATATCATTTCCAAAGTTTCAGTAAATACAGTAAACCCTTGTTAATAACGGAGTGAACTTAAATGTGAACATTTACCCTCAGGAATTGTTCGGATGTAGTATTCTTATTTCTGTTAAATTGGTAAATTTTGAGCTGGGTCCATTTTATTAGCCCTGAGTATTTCATGCAGATAGCTCGAATTTTTTGTAAGTAATTCGACGCAAAAAAATAAAAAGACAACCTGTTCAACGGGAAAATGAGTTCCCGCGATACAAAGTTTTTTAATCGCCTAACTTGGTCGTCAAAGTTGCCTGCGTACACTTAACTTTCATGATAATAAATAATATTGGAATCGTTACATTTATTTATTGCTTTTGCAATGCAAATAAAACTAAGTCTGGTTAAAAAAATGATCCAAAAATATTGATGGTGGGTTGCCGCCTTATTTCAGCAAGTCACGGAAAATCGGCCTCTAGAGTTCCGCATATTGATACCTTTAATATTTATTGCCATCTCATGCTTTCTATTATTTTTCCAGTATTAGTTAAGCCTTCTTTTTTCATTGATCTTCCTTAGAAGTGAATTAATCCGGATGTATGTTTATTTCATTATATTATTTAAAGGAATTATGTTTAACATATTTTCATTGGATTTACATAATATGTTGGCCAATCAATATGCAAGCAGGTTCAATGGTTGCAAGCTAATGTGATATATCTTCTCTGTCTAGGTTCAGCCAATATGGAACGGCAGTATTGGACATTATATCTGATCTGTATCCTATTCTGCTGTTGACTGCTGGTGAGTACACGGATACGTTTTTTTTACAGATTTTGCTTGAGTGGTGCTTTGCCAAGGAACTCGTCATTTTATTAAGATTTTAGGAAATCATTCACTGGGATATCCTCGTTTCCGTCCCAATATTTGATCGAATATTCGAGAGCTAGCAATAGCAATGTGGATCAATCTCCATTTTCCACGCGAGAGGGATTCTTGAGATACCTCAATAGTTAAAGGCGATATTTTTTCTCCTGATATTATCATTTGTAAGCGAAAGGAAGCATGCGAAATTTTTTAAGGGAGTGTAATTAATTTCAAGTGTCTTTTAATTAAAAAAATATTAGCAAAATACAAATATCGAAAATATAATCAACTAATTATCGTGGAATGACAATGCTCTTGATTTATTCGTTACCTCAATTGATTACACTCATATACTTTAAAGAATGCCTGAAGTTACGATTAGAGGAGAAGTCATCAGTAGTCTTATGTAGCTCATCTTTCAAGCATTCTCACAGACTCCCATTAACGGAAATATATTGGGTCTAAAAGCAATGAGATAGGTTTTGAATTAGGCGCTTTGATACTGTGTTTACACGTCGACGATAACCGCTATAACTGTCCATCGTAAACAATCGACTTGTAACGTCCACTGTTACGCTCGATTTTTAAGTGTAGGCAGTTCAAATATCTGCGACGAAAGAGCGAATCGATTTAGGGCGTAATCGATATCGACCCGAATGGTTTGTAAAGTTAATGAAGTTAACATTATAAAACAGTAGGGATCAATTGCCGGATGCCTGTTGTCGGATGATCTGGATAATTCATGACTTCGAATGCTTTGCCCTTCGGAGATCGCGATGCGATACACCTAAGGCACCCAACAGGGCAAACTCGCGGAGCGCCTGGTTAAAAGTTTGTGTTGCTTAAAAATTGTGCATTCGTGGCCTAAACATCATCAGTAATTTTTGTTCCTGCTGGCATCAGATATCCAGGGTATAAATTTCGTGACACAATTTTTCTCCAACCTGCATAATATTTAAAAAACCATTCCTCGGGTAAGATGAAAAATTCGAACAATTAAAACGGTCGAATTCAACGTTTAAACCGGGTTTAAGACTCACAGGGAAACTATCCATTCTTGTGAAGCTGTTTTGAGCTTTTCAATTTCCTCTCCGTCTATGGCAACAATCAATCGTAAATAAACCATTTACACTTGAAGCATACATTATATAATAATTATTATTTTTGCCATCTATGTTGATGCAACACATATTCAAAGACGGAATGATTCATTTTTGTTTTCTATTTCGTTTATTAAATTCCCAGCCCTCAGGAAATACACAATTTTTTGTAACGTTGGCGAGTAATTAAATGTGTATTATTTTTTACCAATTCTCAAATATGATAAAAATAGTAATAACTACGATAAAAAGTAATAACTATGGTAGTAAAAAATAGTAATAACTATGATAGCGGCCGACTTTGGCGTTTAAACCGGGCTTAACCCTTACTAACCCAGAACTGCTTCTGTGATAAATAAACTTTCAAGACCTCTCATTTTAAAAGAGTGAAAATTTTCCGATCAACCATAATTATTGTGACACCTACACATTTCGGCATTAAACTTTACAGCACAAGGGAGAATGTATTTTCAATCTTTCCTGAAGAGAGGTGAAAATATATACTTACATTTTTAATGTTACTTAGAAGCCACATTTGGTTATAATGGGTTAAGACTCATTGGGATATTACATTTTCTTATGACCCTTTTTGATCTTTTCAATTCCCTCCCCGTTTCTATGGCAACAACTCGTTTATGCATTGATTTACAGCGTCTCTCGCGGGGGTCTCGTCCGCCCCTATTCGGGGTTCTCCCCGTTCATTTTCTTCCCATATTCGTTTTCGTTGCGATCTCCTCATTTGACTCACACCCACTCCCATTCGCATGATTCGGTCCTCACGACGATCGCCGCCAATTTGAGACCCGTTGTATCTCGTGCGGGTGGCGCCAATCCGTTATTCTTTTCCGGGAAAAGTTTTGGAGACGCGTGCGAAAGAGTTTGAGTACCGCTCTGTAACGCATGTGCCTGCTCAATGCTTTCCGAAGAAATCGCTTGCGAGTTATCATCCTCTCACGTTTAATTTTCATTTTACTCCCCGTGAGGACGCTTGAGTTCTTCCGAGAAGCCATTTCCGTAACGAAGCGATTGGGGATAACTTTAAAAATAACATTCGGCCTTTTTCTCACACGTCTTGGTCCATGTTTATGCTCGCACCATAAAATCATCATTTAGGGTGCGAAGGCAAATTGCGATTTGTCGTGGATGGATTTTTGGAAGAAATTGGGAATGGCCGAATGATTGGTTGTTGCGTGGATGGAAGAATGTCGTGGTAAAAATATAAAGGTTATGGACGAGGGTTGAGTGATGATAGCGGGAGTAAATATAGAGACAATGGAAAGCCCAAGAACTAAAGAGGCGTGAAAATAGTGGAGGCATAGGCTTTTATTATCTCAGTCACGGCGGCGGCGGCTGACGCGAGGACAAGTATAGAGGCCGCGTCCTGATTTATAAGTGGATTAATAGTTTACTATGCACATAAATTATGAAGTTTACAGCGGTTTAGGAACAAACTATGACTCAACTCTTCTTGCCTCACGCACTTTACCTCAGGGCAGGCAATTTCCGCTGCTTGTTATAGAACCTTCGAGTTAAAAATCATCACATTTTACTTCACCCTCACGGGGTTCTCTACTTTTCATTCTAATGAGAAAAGATGGGTAAGTCGAAAATAGAAATTTCGGCTTCCCAAATTTGGGTGTTTCTCCCCTAACCTGGCACTAATCTGTATTAAAATAGATCTAGTTCATTTAATTGCACATTTTGTTGACGTAAAATCTCTAAATGAGATTATTTCAGTGACATGCAAAGGTATGAGTATTCGCAGAAATTAAGCCCTCTAATTAAAACTCTCTCATGCGAGATGATCGAATGTATATCACTCGTAGCTTTGATTGTATGACCATGATTAAAACCTTTCAATATTATTCATTACAACACATTTTTCTAACGATGCTAGCATGCTCTAAAAATAACATTTGCATGTTTTTGTGGGAACCATAATTTCCACGGTCAGTTAGTTTCTACAGTTTTTCCAAAGTTTTCATTCAAGTTTTTCTTTATTGCCCCTTTTATAAAATGTCTATATGGCACGGAAATATAATTTTCATGATGGAAAATAAAAAGAACAAATCTTGTTAGGCTCACTCATTGTCAGTAGCGTAGACAGGTTTTGGGTGGTGGGGGGTAACCGGAGATTACGGGGACCTTCCGGGTGTATGGAAAACATTCCAGGGAAAAAGGGTTCGGGGATTTTTGATGTTGAAAATATGATTTTTAGGGATGTTAAAGAGTAAATTTATTTTACGAGTATTTATTAAAATAAAATATTTTTTTATTCATTTAGTCTATCTTACTCGATATTTGCGCCTCTTTTAAAGGCTCAAGGTGGGAGTTATAACCCGGAAGCCCCCTCCCCACCGTGGCCTCGACATTAATATATTTGTTCAGTAATATATTTGATAAAGTACGACCCGGGCTTCATAACATAGTTGCATTGCCAGATTTTGTGGAACTGACAAAGTCATAATTATTTATTTATTTAACATTCTTACTCATCTCCCAAGCAGCTATGTAGACCTTCTACAGTCCCTCATTCATCCCATACCTTTACTTGCTCTTAGTAGACCTCTTTGCCGTGAGCTCCGACCTACCTGCCGTGAGAGTGGAATCTTTTTTGGGGGGCTGCTCCTTTCCGCTGAGGGGGGGGGGGGGGGGGGGCGGAGGATTGAGTTGATGCGGTAGCTAGAGTGATGGCTTCCTACCCCGTTGGCTCGGGTTCAAATTCCTGCTGTGGCAGAGAATTTTCGGAGGCCCGAACCCTACTTGAATGATGTGTAGAGGACATTTTAAGCGTTACACTCCGTCCGTCGGATGGGACGTTAAGCCGTGGTCCTCTTGGCGCCTTTCGATAAGAGCAGGCTAATGCCGACGCCGGGTTTCTCTCCATCCTTCCTTCAATACTTTTCCCTTATGGTGAAAATGACCTCAGCCGTTCGTCGCCTCCTCGCAATACCATACCACCATACGAGGTCTTACGAAATAAACTTTTGTGGATTTTTTGGACAATGTCATCAATAGTTTGCATCGTGTATTTATTTAACATTCTTTCCTAATCTTCCGAGCACCTTTTTACTCCTCCTCACGTCATTCCACATCTACACTCGCTGTTACTTAGACCTATTGGCCATGAGCTCCGACCTTCCCGCCGTGAAAGTGGAATCCCCCAGGTTTTCCGGAGGGGCTCCCCCTTGCCGCAGGGGGGCGGCGGTTGTACCCTCGCAGACTGCGGGAGAGGACTCCGCCAAGAACACGCTCCTGCGGCACCTCGTCAACACGCCTAAGCATTCACGGCCTGCACTCCTTCCACACTACATGCGCCTCCTCCCAACAAACCCCTGCACTCTTGCTTCTTCCCCGAGGTCTCCGGACGGTTGCAAGGCGGGACGAATACAAGCACCCCGGCTGTTAGATACCACCCCTAGGGCGTCACTAGGGACTTTTTTTTTCTCTCTGGCGATTTACTTAACGTTCGCCTCCGTCGTTGTCGCAGCGTGGTCCGTGCTGTTTGAAGTACGTCGAGGGGTTTTACGTTTCTTGTTGGGGAGGCGCTATCTGCCACCTGCAAATAGAAATATGAAAACGAGTCTTCCTCACTGAATTGTCCATCTGGAAGTTTATCCCGGCTATTATTTACCATTTCTAATTTAAGTAAGCGATATTTTCATTATCTTCTAACGGCTAACTAATTTTAGCCGTGGCAAACCCTTGGCGAAGAAAGAACAGTATAAAATACCCAGGTGGATCTTAATGATCTAAATTATGTAGGTTCTTGTTAATGAAGTTACGAAAATACATTGCAAAAAATTTTAAAAAATATGTCAATACACGGACCTCTTGTGACTCAATACCGGCTGTATGAATGTAGATCACCGATTCGAAATCGGTGAATCTCTAGATTTAAATGTGAATGACTAAGGTAGTACCATAAGGAGTATATTGAGACGAGTTGGGAACAGAAACAAAATACTCCTCAAGAAACATATTTTGGGGTTGGTTGAGAGTTTTGAATGCCTTATTTCAACATATCATTTCTACATCTCCATAATACCCGCCTCGATTAACGTGTGGCGGGGAGGTTTAGGACACCAACCTTTAAAAAATAAAAATAAAATACTTTCACGAAGTTCCGTCGAGAATTTATTAGAATCGTTTATTGTTCGCGGCTAACATGAATTCCCATATGTATCCGTTCGGCATAATATTGTCGTGTGCCAAAAAGGACCCACGGACTACGTACGTAGCTCTACTCAGATGTTGGGATCTGTCATACCTCAGAGGTGGTTGCAATAAAAAAATACGCGCATGGAATGGAATTTGGAAAGTGTGGGATTTGGATGGTTAGAAACCGAGAAAGTCCGTAATATAACAACCTCTCTCTTAAAGTATCGTTACCATCGGACCTGTAAATATTGTGGGGTTCTGATATGGTGACCTCGGTGTTGCTCTTAAAGATATCCGCTATGAATTGCTCAAAAAATCTAAGCTTAGCGCGCAGCCTCCGAGTCTCCAGCGGCACCAAACCAAATTCGTTTAACATCTGTGTAACGCTTCCTGTTGGCCTGTGGAACTTTTGTCGACTCGCGAAGCTTTCTATTGTAGGTATGTTATAAAGTTCTCAGGTTAAGTCTTTCTGCACCGGATGCCATGTGCTCGCTGCATATTCAAGGTGTGGCTGGACGTGTGCAAAATAGCACCTCTCTTTCACTTAGCTTCTCCTCCGAAAATCTCCCCACAATAGACAAATCCTCTTCTTCTTTAGGGCTCTTCCGCAAATATTCCATTTATGTGTGCCCCATGATGATAGTTTCGAAGAGATCCTAACTCCTAGATAATTCTTTTCATCTGTTCCATTTATGTTTACGCCATATAAAGCATATACATGGGAATGGCTACAAATGCGAACGTTTTTTAAATCCGATGATAAAATTTCAGAGTCAGAGTGATGACTAATTTTGCGAACGAATTCCTATACCCATCCGCTAGGCAAAATATCTTTCATATTTCATGGTTTCAATCGATCTTCAAAATATAGAGCAGTTTTAAGATGATTTTCTTCGCATAGTAAAGTAGTGAATTGTGAGCAGATTCATTATCATGGGGCAAAAGCTATGAATTGTTGTTACATGTATCTGGGAGTTTTTTTTAAATCGAATCGGGTCAATGAAACGACGTTTAACTTCCAGGTAGTACTTCTTATCGACCGTTTCACCTCGTGGCTGGAATTCACGATGCTTAATGCCATTAAAATCGGAGAACACGGTGAGCATAATCTTCACGTTTGACCGTATTGCTCTAGAAGATACAGATATTTGGCTTCATCCGACGGCATTATCTTAACTCCATCCACAAGATATGCATGGGAAGAAGTCCTACGCAAGATATGTACTGCCATGTATTTACGGATATTTAGCATCAGTCACCTTTTTTGCCTTCACTTTTGAACGATATTTAGAGCCGAAGAGAGGATTTTATTTTCATTGATTCCGCGATAGGTGGCAGTTTCGTTTGTAAATAAATATATTTTACTACTTTGAACGAAACGGGACGAAATGAACTAAATTTTTCTTGTTGGACGTTGACTACCATTGTGAGTACATCAAAGAGAACTCAGTCAACTATTTGCATTTCTCATCAATATCATTCAGAAAGACGCTGATGCAATTACCTACTCTTTTCGTTTAACCCGCAGGACACCGGTATAAATGCTTTTTTTGTGTGGTACCTAGTCTAATGGTTTCTTGAAATCTGAAGAGGTGGTGGGGATTATATGCTATCCGATGTTACATAAAGCAAGACGTCTAAATGTTCGGAAAGCAGATGATCGACGTGTTTTTTTTCCTTTAAAATATAGCAATCATCTAGTGAAGCAGTTACAGTGTGTATTCATCACCATTTTCCTCAGTTAGATATATCAGATCGTCGTGTTGGTAGCGTGCATTACCGCGGGGTGATTTTAGTTTTTGTGGTTTATTTTAAGTAAGAGGAACAGTATAAACATTTCCTTACAGGATAAGTTTTAAAATATTTTTATCATGTCTTCGATGTTCATGTACTTCTCTACGCCTCTAAAATTGAAATCTATCTTTCGACCATTTAAAAAATGAAAGAAATGGTAAAATTTAATTGAAAAAAGCTATTTATAGTGAAAATATGTTATTATCTCTATAAAAAATGCAATAAAATGTACCAATGGAATATTTTTCCCGTGACGAGGTGAAGAAGACGACCGTTTCGCCGTTTTCATAGTTTTTCGCGTGTTCTTCTTCACTCTTTCGACCGTAGAAGCTAAACTTGCGTTTAAACAATATTTAATGATTATTTGCTGAATTCGAATAAACAATGAGTGAAACGATACAAGACACGACTCTATGAAATAGCTTCGGCAGAATGTCATACAAATGCTTAAAGTTCAGCATTCTACCTTTATTGCGCCTATAGAGGAGAAGCAGTTAGAGAGCATCACCACTTCCCGGCCATTTGGGTAGAAAATCAGTCGTTACAAACTTTGGGTGATACGAAATTTTTACTCTTTTCTGTCGGGAGGCCGTTTTTCGCTAATGCAAGATTAAAATTACTCATTAGCCGAATAGGTACCTTATGATAGATTAGATAAGGGAGGGGTGAGTACAAAAATTAGTCTCTATTTGAGGTACATATATTCTACTCCATCAGAAAATCTATTTATCCTCTATACTTTCTTAATCGGGGCGGAAGCCTACGTTTTTCACGCGCAATTGAAAGTCTTTTATGGAGTGAATTTATCCCAAGCCTTAGTGCTCGACTCGATGTACGGATAGACGTTGGAAATAAAAACGCAGCGTGTGAGTCTATCCCTTATCCTCCTCCACAATACACCACACACGTACCCAGTCATTCCGACCCATCCAACCGCCCCCTCGTACCTCACACTACTGCCGCGCCATTTGACAAATGTGCGCTGCTGCCAGCATCTCTTGTGGCGAGGTGTTCG
The DNA here is from genome assembly GCF_921293095.1 of Ischnura elegans. NCBI lineage: Eukaryota > Metazoa > Arthropoda > Insecta > Odonata > Coenagrionidae > Ischnura > Ischnura elegans. The sequence goes on from NC_060253.1 coordinate 98,360,358, forward strand.
GTGGAGGCCGTGGCGTTAGGGCTGCTCCGGTGTGGTAGTGTCGAATGGGTGGCTGGGGGCTGGGAACAAGGGTTGGAGGGATGTACCCCAGGGAGGGGGTCGCCCGGGGGTAAGTCCTCAGGAATAGAGCTCGGAACAAAGAATTGAAGAGTGCTGGAAGGGGTTAAGAGCAAGAAGTTTTTATTGTTAAATGTAGGCGCTGTATCCGAAGGTTCTTCAGTTTTGGTTGAATAGTTTTGGGTTTTCTACATTGAGTTTATATTTATATTGGAGGCTCCACCAGTTCTCCAAGTCCTCCACTCCAAGTCCTAATGTAGACCCGGTCCTCGCAAAGGATATAATAAAAAAGTATCGTTGACAAGAATCGATCGTAGAACTTTGGCATGGAAATCGAGCGACTAACTTTAGGGACACAGTAACACGTATTTATACATCGATTTGAAGGGAATACATTTCAATATTATATGTTTAAAACATTTTTTAAATCATTGGTTATGTAAATGATATTAATATTAATTTATTATGCTTAATTGAATTTATATTGAGCTTCATTTTTAGCAATTAACGATTGAATTTGCTGCATAGCGTATCTCTTGGGGATTAAAACATGTGTTGACATGTATCCTAGCGACTGGAGCGCTGCTATTTATTGCGACAGGTGGAATGAAGATGAATTAAAGATACTGGCGGGGGTTTAGAACAAGGAGTTTTCAAAGTAAAATGTCGGCGCTGAATCTGAAGATAATTAAATTTTGTTCAAATAGGTTTGGGTTCTATCAATGAAAAGTGGAAGAATTTAATGTCTGGTGAAAATAGCTGTACGGTGCTTGAAATTATAAGCGAATGTAAGCGACAAATTTGTCATTTCACATAAAATACATGAGTTGACAGTTACGGCAGTTTTTCCCGACCTCTGGTGCCCAAATTTTGGTGAAAAATCTTCGAAAGTTTTACTTGTTTATTAGTTGTTGCTTAAAAACCTGGTTCAATAACCAGCGAAATGAAAAGTTTTGTTTTCATTTTTGACTTACAAGTACTATAATTGAATAAGGAGCGTAATTTACCGCAGGTTGCCTTAGATGGGATTCTATGTATCCTTTGCTAGCTCACATTTCCAACGTTTCTAGCTTCTTTCTCTACCCCGAAGTCCACTTATCCGCAACTTAAAGTGCCGCACTCCAGATCAGACTCCTCCCTAATCGTTTCTTCAAATTCTTACATAACGGCTCTTTCATTAGCTCTTTCTCATTCACGAAAGCCTACTTTGCTAGCGATTTTTACCGCATTGTCCGTTTTCCCATTTTGTGCTTCCAAAAAAAAAAATAAATAAACATCTACCACCATATCCAACAAGTTTGTGAACACGTACTTTTAACTTGAGCCTCACATTATTATCTCACATGGCTATGAAAAGCCGCAAAACTTTGGTGTTCTTGTGCTTTATTATCTTTCCTTATTCCCTGCACTGTTTACTTTCGTGTAAACCAGTACCTGCAGACTTTTTGCCGAAAAACTAATCAGTGCGTGGTCAATCGCGAATCTCATTGATTTAAAACTCGTTTTTACAACTTAAACTCCTGTCCCTTACTCATCCCATGGCTACAGCAATGTTCTCTCTACATAAAAATTAAAGAGCAAAGGTAAAAAGGCAATGAACAGCCTCAGACCTCGGTCTATTCTTACCCAGCCTTATTCTACGGCTAGTCTCACTTGCATATACTATGCTATTTTTAGATTACGATTGAGTCTCGTATTACTCGAATACACGTCAATTTTTCCGAGAGTTCCAAGTAAATTTACCAAGTTCACTTTATCAAATGCTTTTTCAAAATACACGGAAGATACCACACACATTCTGATTACACTAAAAGCTGAGCAGGAAAACAGGTTGCTATTATTAATATTTAATTTCCAAGGGATTTGAAGTTGTGCTTTAAAATATATTCAATAGATTTCCTTATTGAACTTTCTCCGAGGGTAATTCAGGAAGAAAATTTTTATGCTCAACCGCAGTTGAGACTAACATTTTAAAGCACATGATTTTTATAGCTTCTAGGATTTACTGTCTGCAATAATCTCGTCATAAATTATTATAGTCTTGCGTGAATACTTTTTATTTTTATATGTAAATGTAAACCACTACAATTTACATGCAATATTATTACCAGCATTAGCATTAAATTATTCATCTACATCAATTTCGACGCCGACAGCAATGGTGACCACATCAAAATTGCCGTTTATTTCACTTCATTGCAGCAAGTTTTGAGCGCAAATTTTCTTTTCTCGAATGTTTTCTTAAGCAGTCAACTCGAGGCAGAGGAAAAAAACCTCGTCATTTGAAATAACAAAACTACTAATTCACCTTCCGCCGGTTATATGTGTGGTATAAATTAGCGATCAGTAGTCGAGTTACGTAGAAATGAAATAGTCCCTCTTCAAAATGTTCGATTTCAATGGAGACTGATCTTTGGATGGATTGGTAAATCACGAGAAAGTGTGCTTGTCATCTAGCTCAGGGCCTACGTCAAGGGTTTCGATCGGGTGCTGTGATTGCGATTTTGATAAATCGAGGCTCGGTTACGGTGCACATTCACCATTCATATTCGATCCATCTAACAACAACTACCACAATTCTATCTCTCTAAGGACGGCTGTGACGCGCAGTCTTCGGGAAAACATGCAATTTGTAAAAACGCGTAAGTTATTTGTAAGTAAAATTATAAACATGCGTGATAAAGGGCAGAAGAATTACTTTGAATGATTGATCCTCTTCTTTCTGGCTCAGAGTGTAGATATTTGAATCGTTCGCAATATTGCTCAGCTATAAAAAGGCAAGGTAATAAATTAGACATTGCATCGAGCTATGGCAATGAATGGCGGGCATAACTTCTGGTTAGAAGTAAATTATCGAAGAATATTTCTTCATCAGTGGAATATGTGTGAAGAATAATTCATTCCTATGAAATCTATGATAATATTTCAAGCATTGACTTTATTATTTAAAGTAATGACACAATCCAAATGATGCGCTAAGCAATTATTGCCTAGCATATATCTAACCGCTATAGCGGGCATACATACTTGAATGCTAAAATTCGATCTAGGAATTGGAGGATAGTAATGGCATAATTTAAATGCACCATTTACCTTGAATGCCTATATTTTGACCTAAAGAGAAAAGTAGTGGCAAATGATGTATTTAATTATAAAATATAAAAATGCTGATCCTAAAGTAAGATTTTTCACCTCCGGTAATTTGGTACTCAGTAGGGGCTATAAAAACTTCGTTAGCTAGAACAATAACTTACAAAAATAAACTACCAGCAGTAAAATGAATTTAAAAAAATCATTTAAAAAAGCCAACTACAATACTTAGGTATCCGCAAGTGCTCACCATGCTAGAAAAAATCACCTCAAAGCAACCATAATTTTTATGCTAATTCTAACAACCATAGTTATTAGCATGCCATAATCGAACGAACGATTAAATTAAAACCCACGAACTGATCACTGATCACAAACAACTTTGGTGATCTAAATTTTAAAAAAGAGTTGTGATTAATGCGTGAAAATTGTAGTCACACCGAATCTATTCGAGTTACATGCATCACTTATTACGAATATTTCTCGGGTTTGCAGCCAGATTATTGCTTTTATGCAAGCCGACGTTTCGGGAGACGACTTGTCTCCCATCCTCAAGGCTGTGTTACTTTATCGAAGTCCAATTTCACACAGAAGTATTAGTATTATTATTTGTCCTGGTGAATATTCGTCAGAAGTTTTATTAAAAAAAAATGAAATTAATTAAAAATTAAAATCGTTTATTACATCACTTATTGTTTAGCACGAGGTAAGAAATTTTGAATCTTAATGCTTATTTTTAGTATTATTGCTTCTTGAGGACAAACTTACTCCTGAAAAGTTATCAATTTGATTAGCGTGAATTTTTACTAACAACGAAAGAAAAACATTGTGATTTAATGTGCCATAAACTTAAGCATTCAAACATATAGAAAAAATCGTGGAATTGCATGAAGCAAACGAGGCGTAAATAAGTCTATTGGCAATTAACCTTCTCAAGGAAGGTGCCAGATATTGTTTTGTTTTCTGCTCGTTGTTTCAGTTTTGGGTTGCATCAATTTTCCTGTGGTGCGAGTGTAAACAGGTAAAGATTGATGAAAAAAGGTAGTATACTCCAATCGCATTGTAGAATATAACGTAAATCGCATGTGTCTGCTAGGCTGATAAACTTGCTCAATATCAATCAATGCTAGTGAGCTTTCATTTTCATAATTTCCAATAAATTGCTATGGGAAGAGATACCTTGTGTGCGTCCTTGGTGAAATAGTATTTCTGATGGGGAAGTTATCTCAATGAGGATGATTGCTATTCATACGTTGCAAGCAGAGATTTGCCATCAGAGGAGTTCTTGTCACTCAATCGTAAGGTCATGCGAAAGACAGGTTAGATCATGCTATCACGTTTTATTGTGCGGATAATATTCGAGTAACGTAAAATACGAAGTTATGCAGAATTTAAATAAATTTTTACTATACAAGAACAATTCTAACTTTCATTGTATAGGCTAAATCCTGACAATTGAAATTAAAACGGTATTTATCCTGACCCGAAATTATGCATACACTATCTATGATATAGTTGGACAAAATAGTATTTCCATAGTGATAATTATTTACTTAACAAACGCTATTAAGTGTTTCGGCAAATTAAAAGCACAATGGACTTCACACATTAATTTGAATCCAAAAATGATATTAGTATCACCTAAGTGTTTTAGGGGAACACATAGGTAAGACTAATGTGTTTCAACGCATGTGGCAGCTTACCTATCCTGAAGAGAATAAGTAAAAATTATCACTGCCAATTATTTAAGTGCTAACATTTGGTTCATTAGCCATGAAAATCTAGTGATTTAAAAAGAATGGAAACTTTAACTTAATAGTTATCAATAAATAAAAAAACTCCAATAGATTCACAAGCAATGGTGAGTATTTATAAATTAGGAACGAACGGAATAAATATTTTTATATTAAACGAAAGGAATAAATATTTTTATATTCAACGAAAGGAATAAATATTTTTAAGCATCTCCCGATACAAAATTTCACGAATCCATTATCAATCTAATAAGAAGATGCATAAGTTTGGGGCTTCCTCGGATTTTAATGTCTTTGACCAACTGTTAGATTTGCATGAGATTTTTATGTAACACAAAAGCAGAAGCAAGTCCTTGGTGGTATTCCAATAATAAGACTCGTTGGGAATCCAATTATATTTTCAATCACTTCTTCCCACTTTTGAGCGACAATAATACCACAATCAGCCTTAAGCCGTATCGTTCAAGTTTTTTTTTGGCTAAGAGCTCAGTGAGTGGATTTCCAATATCGCATTTCTACTTGAGTTATTTTGAAAGGGGTTACAGTTGGTAGCACTCGACCTCAGTCATGCATAAAAAAACTCCATTACAAGTTCCCAGTAAGAAATTGCTAAGCGCGCATCACACGGTATTTATTCGCATCGGACATTCATTCCTCACTCTTCTTTACCTTGGAAATAAAAAGAATAAGACTTTGTAAGGTTCCCTTGTATATTTGAATGGGCACGAATGGACAAGACATTTAAATGGTTTTAATAATTATAAAAAATAAATATGTTTAAGTATCTTGCGACGCAAAATTTCACAACTCTTATAACCATAAAATAAGAAGGTGCATTTGCTTGGGAATTCTTTGGAGTAAGGGTATTTTAATATCTTACTATCCCCATTATCTATTATTATACTACCTTATTTAAAGGTCGTGCCCAATTAAATGTACAAGGGAACCTTACAAAGTTTTAGTCTTTTATTTCCAATATGGAGAGGTGTCACAGAGTCAAGCCTGAAGTTATCAATTATACTTCTTTACCTAGTTCAAATTCTGTCTGTAAAATGCTGATCTATAATTTGATGATGACCCAAGGAATTGTTATGAGGTATAACAATTAATTTTGATCCAGATTGGTTTCTGCCATTAATGAGCAATTAAAAAGGAGAAAGTGGAGCAGCATGAAGGAATAGTCATAAATCAAAAGATTTATTAATTAATTACTAATTATTAATTAGTGATCAAAAGCCGAGCTTTAAACCACAACTTTTGTATCATAATGGTCGACGGAAACAAATCTGACCCAAAACAAATATTTTTATGAACATTGTGATTCTTTCCCTTTAATTTTGGAAATAATATTTTCAATGGAAATTAATAAAAATGAAAAAATAAAACGCTATCATAATATTTTTCCAGTCAGACCCATTATATTCATAGTTAGATCAAGTTTTTTTTTTAAATCTCTATTGTCTCAGGCTCAACCTCGTGGAAGTTCATTTTATCGTAAATGAAAAGGAAAATTTGTTATATTCCGTTCATCTGCTTTCATATAGTATCCTCGCAGCGGCATCATCTTCAGGTAAAGGATGGTAGTGGAGCGGTGAGGGGGGTTTTGGGAGATTCTATGTGTGAGCAATTACTTAAATAAATGTGTACCGTTAAATTTTTACGAGTGACAGCAGCATGCGGCAATGGTTCAGGAACTTTGAAGCAGGACGTAGAAACGCTATGATGCAGGTGGTCAGGAAAGGATATGATTGTCAACCAACGATCTTTTTCAGCGGGTGGATCAGGTGATTCGATAAGCTCGTTATTTTACAATTAATTTGTTGAGGCTTTGCCTCCATCTGACTCTCATCCCTTTGCTCACATGAAACGTTGGCTAAGGAGGCAATATTTTAAGATGGACAACAAGGTACAGACCTGTTTAGATAATTGGCTGAAAGTATAGGTGGCCAAATGGCAACCTTCTATAATGGGGGGGGAATTGGATAATAGTTACCATCATGGGCGGAGTTTTGAGGAGGCCTGCCCTCCTATGTTAGACGATAATTTGTCCGAAAAAAGTACAAAACATGTACATTCATAAAAACAAAAAATATCAAAAGTTGAAATGCATTTTATTTTTAGATAAAATTAAGTGGTACTAGCTTAAAATGCTGTTTATAGGCTGATTGAAACATTTTTCATGAACTGTTACGGGCTTACCCGCGTTCTACTAGGGGAGGGGGGATGTTCTATAGCCTCTTAACCCCCGTTAGGATTGCTGTCCCCCAACATAAAGCTCTAAACTTATCCCATGGTTACCATTCCTCGGCAATTGTATAAATCTTTGGTGATTATTTAAAAAAAGTAGGAAGATATTGTAGTAAAAAGTTACAAAAAACATTTTTAAATTTCGCAGTATCTGATTCTATCATCGATCAGACCTTGACAAAAGAACAACCCCCTTGCTTCCTTCGAGGGTAGTTCCATCCCCATCATATCCCCCAATCCTCCGAACATCACCGCGACGCGGCATCCCACGCGGATCCGGCCGTCGGGCGAATTATCATGCGGCTCACGGCGGCAGCGGCCACAAGTTACATAGTTCACCGCTCGCGGTGTATAATCCACCCGCGGGCGGTTGCAACACTCTTTGAGAGTTGGCGAAGTCTATTTTGTGTTTCGGGCGCGGGGAATGAGAAAGAGAAAGAGAGGTGGTGAGTTTTTTTTACTCTTTTCTTCGCTTGTTTTTATTCTTCCGCACGCGGCGCGGCGCTGCTGGGAGGGACGCCTGGTGCTTGCGATTGGACGGTGTGAGTGTGAGGGGTCAGCCCCGGGAATATTAAAGGGGGGAGTGGGGAGGAGGAGGATAAAGGCCGTGGGATGGCAAGAGGTGTGCATGTGGGGAGGGGGGGGGGGTTGGTGGGGGCCAAAGGTGGAGTGGAAGGGGGTGGGAGGTCTTCTTCTTTCTCTCCCCTCCGCCCCACTCCTCCTCCTCCTCCTCGCCCTCTCTCGTCAGGTGTAAGGAGTAGGAATGTGGACGGCAGAATGAGGTCGTAGTTCAAGATGTTGGCGGTGAGGGATTGGGGGTGGGGGTTTGGATGTGCTCGGAGGGGAGGGGAGAAAAGGAGGTGTGGGAAGGGAAGGCAGATATGTGTTTCCTTTTCTTTTCTACCTTTTTCTCAACAGATTATTCTTTTTTTATTGTTATTCTGAGAGCTGGCAGGAGTGTGCAGTGACGAAGTATAGTGGAAGATCGCAGCAATGTCCGGGGGTCAGCCGATAGTAAAAGCAATTGCTCTCACTCATTTCTCCAGCCTGAAATGGTTGGGTTTGTGTTGTATAGGCTTGTTTGAATAGGTTAGGACCGAGCTCACTCCAGATAAAGTGTTAGTATTGGTTTGGTGGTTGAAGGGGAAATAGGTAAAGGGAATGCAATATATGATTTCGTAAATTTATCCGAAACCTAAGCTAAGGACGTGATTAAACATTAGTTCAACTGATTCAGGCGTGATATTGTGGAAGTTCGATGTATCAGTTGTTTCAATTATTACGCATTAAAGTATTACGGAAAAGTCCAACTACCTTTCATTTCAATAGGAATAAAGGTAATTTGAATTATTAGTGAATATTGCTAGTAATAACGAGGCCTCATTGAGCTAATTTTAAGAACATTTCAATTTTCCTCATGGCGATTAAACCATTTTACGTCTTCCAACGAAAGTTGGTAGGGGGAGAGGGATGTTTAATTTAGCGTCGATTTATTTTTTGTTATCGGTATGAGTATTGGTAGGAGTGCACAGCAGAGGATAGTACACGAGGAACATAGCGCCAAAGGCTAGGTGAGGATGGTAAAGGAATGGATAAAAAATTAATTTAAAGGTGCTGGGAGACGTTCCCGTCTTAATCTGCCGGGCTGCAATTCACAGGGTAGGTGCCTGGAGGGGTGTGCCATCTTTATCTGGATCCAAACTCCAAGTCGAATCAATCGAATCTCGATAGGTGACGCCAGCCACAAACCTGAAAAACAGGAGACATATTATCTATCACTATCTTTGCGACATGGTAAAGTTTTCATTCTAATTTCAAGCTTAATGCCGGATCTGAAAATACGATTCCATTAGAAATAAAAATTTGATTTCTGGTAGAGAATGATTTAGAATGAATACTAGATACTGAAAATAAAATTGTAAATAGGTTCATAAATCGTTTAGAAGAGGAAGTTTCAGACAGCTTATCCAAGTATTCGTTGTTTTGTCAAGCTTTCTTAAGCTATCTTCCAGTGTGGAAGTCTACATTTTACTAATTTTTAAATAAAAACTAGCATAAAAAATACTTCAGGGCAACGAGGTTTTTTAGGCAAGCAATCTGAAGGATTATACACTAACAGTCAATGTAAAAATCTCACGCCTTTAAAGAAAAGTAGGTATACAAAAGTACAATTTACTTTGATCTTAACGCAGATTGACTATAAATTGCTCTCCAATAATACAAAACATTCATAATACATTCACAAGCAAACTACAACATGCTATTACATAGCTTCATTATGATACATGATATATACGTGATAAATAATACAGCACACTCTCTGTAATCCGGCCTTGCGGTAATCCGACACGTCCAGTAATCCGACGTGCAGGCCTGGTTAACTCCCCTCTGCATATATATAACATCGCCAGTTTATAAATTAAAGATTTTTCAATGCATAGTAAGTATTAACTTTATTATTATGCATGTAGGTGTTGGTCAGTTCATAATTTGCATGAAGTTTTGTTCACATGACCCACTGAATCGGGAAAAGAAATGTTCTTTGTAGTCTCAGTGGTATCCAAGGTTAATTCTGCCTTTATCGACCAGTGTTGTTATTAACAATTCGGTTATCTTCCTTGACTCACACCCTAAGCAGTAGGTAGAGTTGGCGTCACTGGATGTATTTAACCCATTATGACCAAATGTTTCTTCTAAGCAACAACCAAACTTACACTTTTCAGCTTTACGTAGTAGTAGAGTAGATTTACGTAAACTGCGTGTTCTTTTGTGATGTAAAGTTAAATGGTGAAATACTTAGCTACCACAATAATTATGAATATGTAGAATATTTACACATTTTTAAAATGAAAAGTCTTGAAATTCAATTTTTCCCAGAAGCAGCTCCGGGTAAGAAAGGGCTAGTTGTAAAATTATACCTTAAAAATCTTTTTGTGCATTTAGCTTGTTTCCTGTACGTTTCCAATAATCCGTTGTTTTCGATAATCGGGCTGGCTATGCCAGGGCTGCATATATGTCGGTTTAACTAGATCGCACTATAAATTGTGTGCATTACGAGTAGAGACTGTAAGTGATTTTTCCATCGGGGATGTTTGCCTACCTTGAGCATTTATCTACCTTCACTCACCCCCAAAGCAGTAGGTAGAGTTAGCGTCACTATATGTATTTAATTGTATATCTTAAAAGCTTTTTTTTTTGCATTCTGCTTATTTTCTGTACGTTTCTAATAATCCAGCGTTTTCGATAATTCGGCAATGCCAAAGCTGCATATCAATGGCTAAGTTCTAACAACACGTATATAAAAAATATCAACTTTTCAGGAAAGCAAAAGAAACGATTTATATTTTTAATTGTGCACTGAAATTAAAAATCAGAAGTTCATGAAACTGAACAACAAGCATACATTTGCAAATAAAGAGTTGTCTTTTACTTGAATTTTATTTTTTTTAATGTCATTGCACTTTAAGATACATGTCTCAAACCGGCCAAATGTTGAGATTACTTGTAGTTAGCAATTAGCCATCGATATGTTTCGGATTACTTACACCGCACTGTGTAAGAATCGTGTGCCTCCCGAGTTGAAAATATCGGTGATTTTTCCATTTGGGGATGCTTACCGTCAAAGGCTTGGGAAGGAATGGAGATCTGAAGGGGGAACGGAGTGGATGGGTGATGTTCCCCGTGGGGAAGTTTTCGGCCGATGAGGACGGAAGGGGGGAGGCGAGGGAGTTTAGTCAAACCTCCCGAGGTGGCCGGGAACGGTTGCGCGGGGGATGGGGTTGAAGTCTCTCGGGCGTAAGAGAGCGAGGCAGCATGACGAGCAGGAATGGAGTATCTCATCCCTTCCATCTTAATTTTTCAGCTAAATTGTTCTTGAAAGAGGGAAAGAGTGAAATATTGTGCGTACTAAATCCGTATTGACATTGACGAATCCGAAAGAGCCTCTGGAGAAAAGGAGGAGGGTCGGTGGTGTGGGGGTCTCTCTCTGAGCGAGAATATCTCCCGCCGACCGGCCGCGCGTCTCACTCGGGACCCGGCCGCGAGATGGGGCACCCGTCGCGAAATGTACCCCACCTATCCACCGCCTCCCGAACCTATCCCCCTCCCCCCACTTGCCCTATCCCCTTGAAATTCTCCCAACACTTTCCCCGACAGGGGGCCCTAGCTCGGATTGCTTGCCGCCTCAAACTCCTCCTTCAGTCCCCCACGAAAACGTCAATTCCCTTCCCCTCTTTCCTAACCCCCCGCGGAGAACCAAGGTGAGTTTTCTTCTCGGATGCCGATAGAAGGGCGGTTATGGGAAAAATCAATTCGTTAGCAACGATTAATCAACGGTCGATGCATTTCAATGGGCGAGAGAAAGGAGGAAAAAGTGTGCGAGTTTGGGAGGTCGAGATCTCTCCGCAGGAAAAGGAGGATTGGAGGATGTCCTTCTGCCTTATGCTCGTTCTACACGGATAAAATATCTGTGAACTACCCTGAGACCCACCGCGAGTCGCTTATCGGGGGATCTGAGGTCAGAATCCATCAATAATGAGGTTGAAAGGGTGCTAGGATGTACAATCGAAAGGTGAAAAATATGTCTACTGAGTGTAGTACATTGTATTTCGTCAACTATCACGGTCCATATCCCTTAAATATAAGAAATAATTTTCATTTGCATCTGCATCTACGCACTACCCCGCAAGCAGCATCAATAGGTGTGTGGCGGGGGATGTTTGGACACCAGCCGTTAACACACAAAAATGATATGCTCAAACGAAATTACACCTAGCATTTATTAGTCTTTTAATGTGCGGGATAAATACGAATTCCCATATCTATCCGTTCGGCAAAATATCTCTCTTATTTTATCGTTTTTTCCGTACGTAGAAATGTGGTAGGGTTCTAATATGATGATCTCCGTGTCGCTCTTAAAGATATCCATTCTTAATTGCTCAAGCAATCTAAGCCTAGTGCCCAGCCTCTGAGTCTCTAGCGGCTCCCAACATAATGCGTCGCCAATAGCAGTTTTGACAAATCTAGTTGCTTTCCTTTGTCGTTTATTAAATTCACGGATTAAGTCTTTCTGCACCGGATACCGTATGCTCCATGCATATTCATACTGTTGCCTGACGAGTGTTCAATAGCATTCTCTTTTACTTTCTCGTCCGAAAATCTTCCCACTGCACACTTCATGAACCCTAATGTCTTCAGGGCTCTGTCTCAAACATCTCTGCCATAAATTTTATGACCTATCTCCTTGTTAAATATCATATAGAGGTATTTACTTGATTTTTTATAATTTTGTAATTACTTAAGTTTTTTTGTCTAATGGAGATACAACAAAGTAATTGTAATTTTATTGTAGTTGTGTGCAAGATGCCTCATTCCATACGCACGGGGATTGTTTAATTCTTTCTAGTTACAGTTAAAAATAACTATCCTTTGTATTCATAAATAAAAAAGGCATTATAAAAAAGGCATTATTGTTTAAAGTTGGGCCCGGAATGTATTTTTTTTTATGCCGCATATGGATTTAAGACATTTTTCATTACAAGTATATTTTCGAATGTACAAGAAGTAAATTATTGGATGCATAATGTTCATATAACCATTTATAGTCATTAATTAGAGTGATTATTCCCCCTTTTCAGAAGAAACATTTTATGAAGACGGTGTTTAGAAATGTTAAAAGTACCATAGCAATAATAATGATGCCAAAAAATACATGTTTGGGTGCAATATCTTTATTTATTTAATTTCTTTAACCTGATAAATTGGTAAATCAGGATTTCGTGGATTTTTAACTTGTTTAGCATAGTTTACAGCTATGCAGCAAAATATTTTGGACCAATTTAGACCGAAGATACTTGAATTTTACTAACAACGTCTATGTTGGTTATACGGGAACATTGCGGACCTCTATGAAAATTATTTCTTCATTGAAAGCGTCATAAAAGTATAGATAGCGAAAATTGTTTCCATTATTCATGTAGTATCTTGTACATGCATGCTAATGAATCATTCAGCCCCATACCTGAGTAATTTACGGCAGCAGGAATATTTAATTGGTTTGCTACAAAAATAATACATCCCTTCAATCACCTCAAAGGAACCTTGTGAGGTGATTGAACCCACCTCACCTTATCCGGTGGGAAACCCGAAATAACTTCAACTTATAAGATGGGCTACCGTAATAATCGGTGTTTTTGTGATAAAATCTGGAATGGATCTTTACGTTGATATTTTAGTATATTCCATTTATGTTTTTCTGGTTCAAATCAGTAAGAAAGCCAATGTTGGTCTGAATCATGTATATTCTAGCTCATGCAAAACTTAGTCCGCCATCTGCGAACGATGGAAGCAGCGATTATGAAACTCACATCGAAGACATGTGAGATGAATAGGTGAACGCCTGAGGCATGGGGCTCTGGCATTATCCTATTATACTCGCTAGAGTTGAACCGGAAGATCCATCATCAATCAAACAAACGTCAAAGAATGGCTTCTAGAGTAAAATTAAACTTTGATGATTTGATAATCAGCAGCCAACAGTGAGCGACAGAGAAAAGATAGATTTTCCTTAGACTCCGAGCCATGGAATATCTTTTAATTTTTCAGACTCTCTAATCATGTCAATTTGTAAAGGTCAATGAGTGAAAAAAATACGAATGCAAAGACTGCATTTTTGTCCCGGCAAACAATAATTTACTGCCAGAGTTAAGTTCAAAATGCTATCATGCAGGAGGGTCTTAATGTCACGCATTGAAAACATTTAATTTTTCTCCTTTGTTACTAACTTAAATTTGGTTGCGTAATAAAGTATTTCTATTTAAATGTTTACGGATCCCTCTGTAGAATTCCTTCATCTTAGACCTTATAAGATAGATTTGGCGCAGAATTTAAATGAACCCTTTTTATCCCTGTATCCCTGGTTACATTTTTTTCCGGTCTTTGCCAAAGTAATAGTAACACCTATCGCTCTTCTGAGTAAGCAAGAAAATGTCAGTGACCAAAAATATAAAAATAAAACTTAGCGGTAAAATATTGAGAAAGAGTTTTCAAAAAAAAGAGAACATACACCTTTGGGAGATTTATTCTCTTTATTGCCGAATATAACACCCATAATTAACAAGGCGGGAAGGGATGCAAATACTCTCCTCTCGATGGTGCAAGAATGATTAATCGCCGGCAATTTTTTTCCGTCGCGTCGTGGAGATTTGAGAACTTTTTTTCCCAGACAATGTGAAACTTAGTTGCTCCTATACTTAGCACCCAAAAAATATTGTCGGCATATCTTCAATAACGCGGCAGCCGGATTGAATCATCCTCTTCGGAACGAAATCCGACGCCTAACGATGCTCTTTTTATTCGTACTTTATTTACGCTTCCCATTATTACACATATACTGGAGAATGTGATATTTGAGAACTACACTGTAGATTTTACAGTGGGTATCACCATTATTTCGATGTTTGGGATCGAAATAAACTATTATCTGACGCTGTTTCATCTATTAAAATTTCCACGAAGATACCGTAAATAGTCTTGAAAAATTATATCGAACTAAATTAGTTGTGATATACCAAAATTAATCTTATTTTCAAAGACTACGGTGGATAAGTGGAAAAAAACTTATTCTCGAAATTACTGCCTAAGAAGATATTGAATGAAGTGAAGCATCGCATCGCTGTTGACGTTTTAGTCTTACTTTTCAGGCTAATTTGGCTTTAGGGAAAACTGATACATTCTCAATCAGTCCATTATATCCAGCGAAGTTGATCTCCAAATTTCTTCTCGTAAGAAAAGGAGTCCTAGACACGGTTTAGTACCTCTAAAATAGTTTCAATAGAGCAATTCATCATAACTTTTTTAAATGAAGAAATATATTTAATACTGTGTAAATCAAAATGGAAACCCAATTCAACTCTCGCAAATTTGATTGTGATGGAAAATAGAAAAAAATACTGCAATGACACTATATTTTCGCTCTAATTATCACTTTTCTGTATTAACACACGCATCATAATTTAATCTTGTATGTCTTCAGTTGAGTTTTTTTGTTTCTCAAGTCCCTCCTGTTTTACTACATCACTTATGGTTTTAATAGAAACTCTTATTCAAATTCAAGCGGAATATCTCTTAACCAAAAGCAATTGGTATCAGTTACTGTTACGATTATAAGTACTGTAGCTCCTCGGTGCGTAAAATAATACACATTATCTTTTTCCATATTATCAAGTAAATGTCAACCTCAATTAGAATTTATATCTCTCACTTTTATCATCATTTCTGGATGTAGAACATAAAATTACATGTTTAAAGATACAAAGGACCGGTAGCACAGATTATACCATTGACGGCGGTAGCACAAAACGCGAAATTGCAAGTAATGCCCTTTAATTAGATATATTTATTTCAGTGCGTACGCCACATATTTCACGATGACATGACTGCTTAAGAACACGTTGTGAATGTGAATTGAGTTAATGAATCTTTTCATTGGCTTATGTGTTATAACCCTTTGGACTTGACGTCTTGAGTAAGGTTTTAACATCGATATTTCTCAGAGGATGATAAAGGACTTGTAACAAATATGGAAGCGCATGTATTTTGTTGGATTACTAAGTATATTAATCAATCCGAAGGAAATTCACTTTGTCTATAGTTGACCAAAGAAAATATATACTTTTTTGAAATGTAGAGGTCCAAGGTAACTAAGTCAAGTCCTTGGAACTTCTAAGTCCTTGGAGCATAGCGCTAACACACATTCTAGAAGAAAGCGTTTCAAAAATTATGAAAAAAAATAGATTTTAAAATTTGCTCTCAAGAATACCGTCGCGTCGGCAGTTCAAAGTAAATACGTACAATTCCTACGCTATTGGTTGTGTTTGGGTTAATCCTTTTCCCACTTTAAAAAGCAATATCGAAAATTGACTCCTAGGACTATAAATTATATTTTATTGTGTAGGTAAGAAAAAATTCTCTATCGAAAGTGTAAATTTAGCCGTTTTTGTCGAAAATTATAATCCTAGACATCCAAATATCAGGGGTGCATTAATAAATTCATATGATTCAGGCGTGATATAGTGGAACCTCGGAATATTTCCATTGAATATAACTTGAACTCATTATTTCACACCAATGGAAACCGTGAAATAAAGATATTTTTCCATTTCAACTCCACCAGGCCATCCTATTTCCTCCACTCCAAAATTTGGTATGATGAACCTCGAGTAAATTTATTTCGTAAAGCTTTTAGCAGCAATCTAAACTTTTATAAAAGTCGCTGCAAGCGGCTATCCAGGTTGAATGATTTTATAACAACATTTAAAAAATTTGAAGAGTGGTTAATCCAAAAATTTGAAACAAATATATGAGCAGATAATTAACTTTTTAAGGAATATAACGAATTCGTGAACAATAGTTTTATACACGTATGCTCTAAAGGCGGCTGGATAAAACGTCGCTTTCCAAGCTTGAGTTCATGAGTCTGTCTCTAAATATCTATTTATCCCATCTAGGAAGTGGGCGTTTTCTTTCGTCCATTTTTAATTGCTACAAATACCCGATACCAGCGTTATAAAATACAATAAGGTCAAGTTGGTATTAACTGTACACCAAAAAACCACAACAGGATCTAGAGCTTTTTTTATAGTTAGAAACAAGTTCATTAGTTGGGTATAACTATAAGTAATACAAATAATTTATTGTGAGAGAATTTGTCCACTTATGTTTCTATACTCCTATATGCGAATTTTTTACAAGGCACAATGAAGTTCGTAGATTTTCAATCCATCACTAACATAATTCCTTCCTTCGAGGGCGTAACCTCCATAAATTCCGAACAGAAGGCTATCTAGCTCGAGATTCAAGTTGCGAGAACAATGACCCAGGCTGTGTTAGTCATCCTAGGCTGTTTGAACCATTGTGGCGATCATCCTCCCCCTCCCCTCCCCCTTCGCCCCGTCCCATTCCCTCCACTCCAACATCTGTCTCCCCACCCCTCTCCCCTCTTCTCACCCCCCCCCCCCTCCTTCCACCGCCCAATTCTCCCCCCAACCCTTTTTCTGTCCCGCGTGTCTCGATACCAATATCACTCAATCTCCAACTCATTTGTAACACATCCAACGCACACCTCCAGAGATCACGGACCCTGCCAATACCCCCTTCACCTCAACCCGATCGGCTATGGTTCTCCACTTCTCTCAAACCTTTCTTTTTGCTTTTATTATCCTTTCTCTCTCTCTCTCTCTCTCTCTCTCTCCCTCACTCCCTTCTCCCCTTTCCACCGCGCGCCCTTGCTCCATCTCATCTTTCTATTTCACCTCCTCACCGCGAGGTGCCGTCAAAGATGAGCGATTCTCTTATGCCCGCCCGTCACTCAGGCGGCCCTCGAGGCAAGAGGCCGCAGTCCTACTCTCCTCAAGGGGCTTCGGCCGGCCCTCCCCACGGCCCTGGTCCTCCGACCCTTTGGGAGATCCTCTTCAGCCCGGCGGGGCGCTATAAAACGCAAGGAGAGGAGGAGACACGGGTTGCCCGGCGCTGAATAATCGCGGCCTTCTGCCGCGGGCCCGGTCGTATTCAACTGCTATGTTACTTTTTTTTCACTTTTACAACTGCTATGTTACATGCATACGTACCGAATCATTGCCATGCGTGTCAACTTGTGTCAATGTCTTGCATGACTATTTCTGAATCTGTCTCCACCTTTCTATTGTCTAAATCTGATACGTCATATGCCCAATCAAGTTTATATTTATGCCCAATTAAGTTTTGGAAGTAATAAAATAAGAATGTGAGAAGCTTAGTAACATTTATTTATGAAATTTTTAACTTTGAGTGTAGGTTGCGGCAACTTAAAACATTTAAAAGGAGCTTTTAGTAAAATTGAACATCTTTTATAGGAAGAAGCATCAACAAGGACAAAATACTGAACAATTTGTCATTACTGAGATCTTAGGTATTTTTTATGTAACTTTCAATTTATTTTGAAAAAGCAAAATACTTTTTACTATAAATGAATTAATTTATAAAAAATGAGTGTCGAGTCTCATGTATTAAAAATGTAATTGTGGTATTCTCAAGGCATAGAGAGGCATATTTATTGAAATTATGAGATGTAAAAATTTATAAAATAAATTCCAGAAACCTAATTAAAACATAAAATCTGAGTTTTCTAACATTGTTGTCTACCGTTTTCTTATTTGGCGTAAATTGGTCCACATGTCCTACATATTTTCCTGCTATTCTACAGTGTATCCCCTTTTCTTTATTTATCAAACCATTTTATGTAGGCCGCAGGTCACGAAAATTTCACTTTTATCTTAAATTTTCTCGCTCAATAGTTACTCCATTCCAATTAGTTTTTCAATTGCTGTCTACTCTGATCCAAAGGGTGCCATTTCCCGTGTGAATTTTTCTTTTACTTTTTCATTGTCTCTCTTTTAGAAAGCCCTACACTCCGTGACTCTTATGAAATGAATTGTAACTTTTTAAAGTACCCAATTACAACTTATCTCAATGGATTAAACTTTTAAATTGATACGTGCCATTCTTATGTTATCAGCTATTGCAATATTCCATGTCTAATTATTGAAATACGAGGAAATGGCATTAAGAGATATCAGTTGTTAGGTTTATTTAGTTAATAATATACAATTTTATTCTCTCTATAGTATCTTTTTAAATCTCTGCTAAAATGTTCTTTTGTTATCTTTGTAAAAAGATGTGATTTGTCACACGATGACCCTTGACAAAAATATATGTGAAATACAAAAATTTAGCCAAAGAGTATATTTTTATGTTATTTTATTAGGTATAGCTAACATCCTAATACACATACCTTGATATGTGAATGAAGTCCTTTAGTCAATATTATTAAAAAAATTTAAGATAGAGATGCTACATAATTGCTTTTTTTGAGGATCTTAAATTTGTAAATCACATATTCGATACCTTCCAAAAGAAATCATAAAGATTTTGTGGCAATTAATGAGGTAAGCGTGTGAAAAAGGCTGATTTAATTTTTGGAGATATATCGGGTGGTGATTTTGTTTGGAAATTTGCAAAAATACCAACAGATAACCTAGTAGAGTACGCTGTTTCAGGAATTATCTGGTAGACTCCAATGTAATTGTAAATTAAAAGTTACCGGCAAATTACCACAAATACCTATATATTTTCACTTCACGACCTGTTTAAATGCTCTTAGTATTCAATAAGTTATATGTTTTCCACCTGAGAATTTTACAAAATTTTAAAACCGGTCGATAAAAAATGAAATCAAGTATTTGTGGAAAATTGACTGTAACTTTTAATTTTCTAGCGTGTCAGTAAGATCTAGTGCTTTCCCGGTGAACATAGTCAAAATAGGCTTTTTTGGAATTCAGCTGGCCTACTTCATCCACTCGCCGTCAGCCCTGAAGATGGAGCGCGACTCGGGTTCCGAAACGTCGGTGGAATGAAGAGATAACCCAGCTAGATGCCCGAATACCCTTTTTTTACTAGCGTAGTTACATGAAAACTTCTAAAGCAAGTGCAGTGCGATATAGGTAACCCGTCAAATATGCATCATGCAGCGTTGGCATAGCCGGATTATCGACGACTCCGTATTATTGGAAACGTAAATACACGCATAATGCACAAAATGCTTTCTAATTATAATTTTCTAATTGATTACATATAGTAACGCCAACTCTCCCAAATGCTTAGGGTGTGATTCAAGTAGATAAATAAATTTATAATATTTTATGTGCATTGAAAATTATTTTATTTTAAACTGACGAAAGTATATTAGCCGAAGAATGGTCGCCAGCCCTGTAAACCGGATTACTGGATGTGTCAGATTACCGCAAGGCCGGATTACAGAGATTGTACTGCAGTATATTCTGAGAATAACTTAACACCGTTGAATTTTAAAAAATGACACACATTATAGAACAATCAACGCTAGCACGGTTCAATCAAATAGGAAGATGGAAATGTGGGCCCAGAGAAAATTATATGGACGACACCTCATTGACCTCAATTAACCTCCGTAGTTGATAAAATTTCATCAAATTAATGGTGGCTATTTTGAAAACTTTATGGAAGAACTGACGTGCTGATCTCCTCAGGGATGCCGACTTACAAAAAATATTGGCGGGGCCGAAACCGGGGATCTTTCCCCGAGAAATTTTATAAGTCGTGAGATTTAAGTTTTTTAAGAATTTTAGAAGAGTTATACGATCAACATTAGAACCCTGATAACTCGAATCTCGATATCTGGACACTCTGGGGGAAAATCGACCAGCCAGACAATTTATTTCCTCACACCCATGAGGAATTTTTGAGGGGGCTCGGGCCCCCTCAGGCCCCATGGAGTCGGCGCCACTGGATAGCCTTAAAAACCAGGTTATCAGCACTAAAAATTATGCAAAATGCATTTATGAATGCTAAAAGTACGACGGATAGTAAATACAGAGGATTTTTCAGGTACCAGAAACAATTCAACCTATCATATCCGGTCGTAAGATGGCAGCTAATACAGAATATTAGGGTAGACATATTCAAGTTGCAAAAATTATTCACCAAAAACATGAATGCTGATACAAATGAATAGATACCAAGATTACAGAGATAGTAGTGTAACTGCGAAGTGCTGGTGTAGGAGTGGCTTGAAGGGAGGAGGCTTCAAGAGGGTGCAAGGTGGCTCTATGGGAGGAGAGGTATTGGTGGGTCTGCACACATTGGTGGGGGAGTTGGTTGGTGGGGAAACGGAGGGGGGGGGGGAGCGAAAGGCGAAGGTGGGAGGGGTGAGGTAGGCGAGGCGTGCTGCGTGATTTATCACGCATCGAGATTGATGATCGATGCTTGGGCACAGGATGAGATCACTGCGGCGAGAGCTTTCCACCAATCCAATATTCGACGCCGCGTCGTCCGACCGGGCAAGCGTGTGTGAGGGGTCGGGGGGGGGGGGGGGAGGGATCCGCGGGGTTCGCCGTGGATGCGTGTGACGTGCCGGCCCTGATTGGAAAATACGAATTGAGAAATGGAGTTCCCATGGAGAGGAGATTTAAATATTAAGCCGGGGGAGTATGGGGGGAGGGGGGGAGGGTGGGGAGGGGGATGAGGGGCGAGTTCCTTTTAGTCTCAAGTCGCGGCGGAATTATCATTTTTCACGTTGACTTCTTCTCTCGCCCCGTCTCCTCTCCACCCACCCTACGCACGTCGAAGGCTCTTGCGCCCTGTTCCTTTTTTCCCCGTCGCCTGGCGTTCGCTTTAATTATGTCCGTGTTCCCACAAGGATGGTATATTACTTTTCCTTCTGCATGCCAGCCTCAATCCACCCACCACCCTTCCGATATTCATCGTGGTGCGGTGACACCTATCCCTCTCACCTACGTATTCACTCACCCCGTCGCGTTTTAAGGGATTAGGACTTCCTAGATTGCAGCCTTGGTGACACATAAGATCCCAGGAGGGGTACTTGTACATTATTAATGAAGTTTGCATTTTTAACCCCTTGCGTTGTAATGACGAGTTTAGCTCGTCATGAACTTGCGATGCCAAAGCGCGCAATGACAAGTGTATCTTGTCATCGGATTTTCATAAGTTTAGCACTATTTAGAGTAACAATATCATTATTTGGAAAGCTTGACAATGTCAAAAAATTCATAGTATACATAAATAATTCATTTTTCATGAAACATGATGCATCGGGAGGATTAAAATGATTTTATTCAAGTAGCGATAGCTATGTTCTCCATGCTTAATAATCACATTGTATTTCACGCATCTACGTTGATTTCAAATTACAAAATATCATTTTTTACCGACCATTTGAAAAAGAGCCACAGAAAAAATAAAAAGAGAATAGAAGCACGATATTCAGGAAATTAATCGAAGTGGAAGAGGTTAATCACATTTGTTTCCAAAAAGATAGTTTTTTCTACTCTTTTTTCTTCTTTTCCTTCATTATTATCTCTTCATATTCCTTCAATTTTGTTCAAGGTGTGGTGACACCTTTTTCTCTTTCAATGGCCTACGGGTTCATAGACCCCTTCACGTTTTTGGGTTTTACTTCCTAAAATCTAGCTCCCTTAATTAAATGTATTAGTAAATTATGCCTGAAAAGTGCAGCTTTAATTTTTATAAATACGAATTAGGAAACTTTAATTAGATTGAAAATTCCGCACTAATTCCTTTGTTACCGAACAAAGTTTTGGCATTAGAATTTCATCTAACTGATGACATAATATCATCGAAAGCATGGTTGGGAATAATGCATTTCTGTTGAGTAGAGTACAAGTGTGAATTACTTTGCTACTTACATTTACTTGGAGGAGTGAATAAATTGTGAGAAATTTGTGAATTTTTTTTTAGTTCTTGAGATGAGTGCCAAGGATTCGTAATTGAGTAAATATAAATTAAGCCTGGAATAAGAGGTTTATTTCGTACCAAGAATATTGCAAATCAAAATATTGCATACATTTACTACGTATATAGTGTCAAGAAACTCACCATTGATAAATATTAGAGAGGAAAAATAATAAATGTAAGAGTGGAAATGAAAACAATTGTATATTTTTAAATAGATTTGTAGGTTATTTTCTAAAACAATGTTCGACCTATCCAGCGCACTACAAGGATTCAATTCACTATTTTCCTTTTTCCTATTCTTCCGATGGCCTACACGTTCATAAACCCCTTCACGTTTTTGGGTTTAGTTTCCTAAAATCTAACTCCCTAATGAAATATATACTGACGTGGTGCACTAGGGATAGGAACTGGCCGATCTCTACCCTGAGTAAAGTGTTGGTCGTATGCCCAAGGCTCAATGCGGAGTCAACTGTTCTCATGCCTACCCAGCTGACCTTAGGGTTGCATGCACGATAATTACAAAAGCGGATCCTCAAGTCAGCCTCTAGGTTTGAGGTCACACATCGCGCATTTAAATGGGCTTACGAAAGTTGCCACTCGCGCCGCTGGCGAACAAAGTGATCCGGTTTTCAAGGAGAAATAATGTAAATTTAGGAGTTTTAACCGAAATTTATATTCATGATGATATGATCTATAAAATTCATGACTTTTTAATACTATTCAGCTCATGATATAATTTTTGTTTTTTTTTTCCCGGCGAAAAATTACAGTGAGGTTTTCTCGGGTTTTTCACCGGGTCCGGTCCTTCTCCTTTTCATTTCTCCTTCCAACGTTTTGACGGACAACTCGCCCATCGTCATCAGGGATTCAGGAATCCAAAGAACGCAATTTTTTCGGCGCAATTTTTTTTAAATACGACACTGCAAAATATTGGAGAAGAGAGGATCGCAAAACATTCATCGCTGCGCTGCCGACATTTTTTTAAAACGGGACTTAAATGCGGCGAAATGGCAACAGGAATCAAACTTCTAAGAAAAGAAATAGGCCCTCCTCTATGTAGTCCCATTGTTTGATTGGCTCGATTAGTTCTTCTATGCTCGACTGGCTGCTTCCCTAAAGCTAACTGCTAAAAAGTAGCCGGACAACTTACCTGAGTTAATACAATCATTTCAGTACATTAACAAAACACCCATTATTGGCTCAGCGTGAAATGACATCATTAAGTTCCTACATGCACCAAAATTTCTGAAACTGTGGTCAGTGACTTTTAGATTTTTAAGATTTTAAGCGGGGAACTGTGGTATCCTAGAGGATAGAAAATATTTAAGGGACTTTATAAATATTTGAAAATATGCAAGAGATTCGGGAAAAAACAATTTTGAGAAAATAAAGAACTTTGTTGGATCCAGCATATTTGAAAACTAATTTTCATTCATAAAATGAATCCCAGCATAAAAGTGACAGTGGTTCTCAATAAAATTTCCCATCTCTTATTCCATCCTTATGGAGATAGTTATATGAAAATAGATCACAACACATGTTACTAGCTGGAATAGTGTTTTCATAATTTCATTACGAAAGGAGGAAGTCAAGAAAAAGTTTTCTCAGATAAAATAATACCATTCGTGTATATCTCAAACATGTCTGGATCACTGGGATACATAACCGCTGGAGTTTTTCTGGAAGGAAAGCACATATTTATATTGCTATAATACTTGTTATGTTGACAGCAGCAGAGAAGTAAATAGTGGAAGCATTTGAAATGTGGTGCTACCAAAGAATGATGAAAATAAAATGGATTGAAGTGCGGAGAAAAGTGGGAGAAAAGAGAAGCCTCCTAAAAACCTTAAGCAGAAGACGGGACAACCTAGTTGGCCACATCTTGAGGCACGATGGCCTGATGAAGACAGTCGTTGAAGGAAAAAGGGCAAAGGACGGCCCCGAATGAACTACATATGACAGGAAAGGATGTAAAAGAGAAGAAATATGTAGCTACGAGCGTGCTGCGCCCGCTCAATGCAGCTCCACAGAGGGATAGGTGCGTTTCTAATTTTAAAATGTGGAAAAAAAGGCAGGGTCTTATGTACAAATTTAATTGGAATGTTCATGTACAAATTGAGGTCAGAGGACCTCTTTAAACACAACATTGGAAGTAATTACACTATCCTCTGTTAAACGCACATGATGACTCATTCTTACGTATCAACAGGAGACTTGAATGTGGAATCAGCCGCATTTTGATAAAAGTTATTTAAAGAATGCGAGATATTGTTGCGAATGAACAAATGTATCAGTTTGTGCGCCGTTAACGTCAGGAATATTGGCCGTTTTTTTTGTTTTTTTTTATTATTTAAAAACCAATTTCGGGAAGCAATATTTAGGAAGTAAGATATGCCGTCGCATGTTCTCTGAAAAATTATGTGCATTTGGGTACCTTACTCGTTGAGTTTGGTTGCGTATAAGTTGAGAAAAAGGTATCTATACAGTAGAAATAATATAGAAGATGAGAAAGTTAGCGGATAGAATAGAGAAGTGGAGAGCTGAGTCAAACCAATATTAGGTTTGCTGACTTATGATGATGATACTTGTGATCCATAATCTTAGATAACATAAAGGTTTTGAGCTGTATCACATAAATTATCTGTAAAGGTCTTATTCTTGCAAAATTCGATTATAAATCCAAATTATTGCTAGTAATATATGTCATTAACATTTTAGCAAATTTCATAGAAAAATAAGGACTAACCTCGATAAATAATAGAGGATCCCTCTTCTTTTGCTCATAAAATGGAAAATTCATTTGAAGGGCACCTATTTAATGAATAGATTGTAATCATACTCCAATTATAATACAATTTTTACAAATTTGTGGGTATTAAAAAATATATTAGTACAAAATCTCATTTAAATAGTAAACTACCTTCGTGCCATTCCAAAAATTACCTCCATTCGCGAAAAAATGAACGACCATGTGACTTCGAGCACTCAAACTTTTTCGTTCTATAATTTTGACTGACTATGCATAATTTCACTAAGATATGTCTACATTTGGGACATATTTCCCGCTATTTGACCAAAAGCGTTGGATTTTTTTGCCGATAAAATGATCGCTTAATTTTCACACCTTTATTTCCTCATCCAAAAAAGAGGTTTCGAAGTGTGACGAAACTTGGAGAACGCTAAGGTTGTGGTTATTGCTGTATTTTGGCCGATGGTCTCCATGGGTATAATTTTTCTCGGGATTTCGGAGATTAACATGTTTCCAAACAATGCTGGAGGGCCCGAAACAAGAAAGTAGAGGTTTATGCACATGTGGACCAGTCATTTTCCTCTTATTTTGATTTTGACTTCCCTATTCGTGCCTTCGTTATTTCCGACGGCTCCATCCCGTAAATTTCCGTAAATATACGGGAAAGTTTTCTTCCTGAATCACGATTATATGTACAAAAATCAGGCTAAATGTATAAAAATAGAGATCGCTGGGTAACTTCCTCGGGAAATGAAACTTTCGTGTGGGAGATAAAAATAAAATAGTATATTGCCCGAAAAATATTATACTTTGACTAAGAACGGTAAATTACCTACATACAACAACTATCATATAAAATCCATATATCTGGTGTATCTGCGCATCGCGCTTATCATCAATAAGATTAGCCTCCAAATACAGCCGATATCTAGAAAAACTCCTTCATTTAGGGACATGCGATAATAAATTTTTCATATTACTAACATTATTATTGGAATTAGTTCTTCTTTTGCTCCGTAAATGTCTATAAGCCACAATAGTAACGTAAATAATGATCTTATCTCAAATTATACAAGTCGTTGTTGTCTTTTTGACTGATTGATCTTATCCGGTAATTCATCAACAACTCTTGTCCCTTGACAACTCTTTCGCTTATTTCGTTTAATTTAAATTAGAAATTGATTAATAGCCCGGTCAAATTAGCCCAAAAAATAAATATATACCTATTTATTTATATAAAAAGTAAATACCCTTGCATAAATTCCCAACCACCTGAACATTTGCATGAACGTTAAGAATACCACTTTTGAGGACTTTTCAGTATTTCATTAGAGTGGTATTGTTAACGATCATGCAAATTTTCAGCTAGGTGGGAGTTTATGCAAGTGTCAATGTTTATTTTGACCGGGCTTAAATAATTCATTAACTTCAACAATTCTTCTGTTTTGAGGAGAGGTTTTATAGGTAATTTTCGATGTATGTATGCATGTCACATTTAATGAAGTCCAGCTCTCAGATATTTGAACAAATCGTATATTTCATATCATTTTGATGATTAGAATTATTTCCTTACCTTAGCTTCAGACTTCAGTATGAGTTCATCTTAATTTTAATTTTCAAATCAGCAAATTTATATTATATTAGCATTCAGAGTTAAATAAATAAATAGGCTATAAATTTTCATTAATTTCTGAGAGTATTCCACGACAATTTCATTTGCTTAGCGTTTGAAGAGGTATTGTAATTCCGGTTGCGGGTAAATTAGGATACTGGCGAAGGGACGAAGCTGTGGCTCCGCATAATTTTTATCCTGCTATTCTCATTGGCGAGGTCATTAATTGTTTGCAATATGGAATGAATGAAGAATATTGTTATATAATCACTACATTACTATTTGGAATAATTTAATTTCCATTCCTGCCAAAATTGTCAACACCTTTTGTCTGACTCCTGATATTGCCAGCTGCAATTTAATCGCAGAACCAGTAATTAACCTACCCCAAGTACTAGTTTATATATAAATTATGACTGTATGGAATATTTATGGGTGGAGATAATGCAAAGCATTTCATTCAATTATTAAAATGCAATTTCTTTAAGCCTCGGACTGCATCATACATTTCAATGGACCGTATTATCCAAGAGGTTAAAAAACGACGATGAATAAATCGTAAAGAAATTATACAAATGATGTCACTAAAATCCATCTTCTTTTGTTCTTATTTCGTAACATATTGAAGGAAGTTAATCTTTGAGAAGGGGTGCCTATGAAAACAAGATAAAAATATGTTAGAAATATAACAAGTATCTCACACAGTAGCGTAATTAAGTTAGAGGCAAATGTTTTACTTATATTTACATTTACATTTCCCAAATAAATAGCCTTTATTTCTGTAAAAGTATCTATCATTACTTAAAATTTTACCTACATTTCTGGATTGCTCGCTTTGCATGCACACATTTGGATGTGCACCAAGGCAAAATACCTTCTTCGACGCATTTAGTAACCTATTAGCTCTGACAAATTCTCATGAAAGTCAGATTGTACTATTTTTTGACGAAATTCATTACATTAGCTATGTAAATAATTACATTTCTTAGTTCCTTGTTAACCTTATCTCTTCTATACTTATCTATTTTCTCTCTACTATATTTACCTTCATCTCCTGAAAATGGTCGTCAACTTCATTTCCCTAGCATTTATCCCCATATTCCTGACTGAAGTATTCCCCAAACATTGATTGGTACAATTAGTAATGCATTCCACCTCAAAATCTCTAATATTACAAAAATCTACTACTTACCCACTTTTCGGCATCCTATTTTCATTCTTCTTCATTGTCCATGCATCTCTACCATAATATGCCAATTAAGAAAAAATCACTATGCCAATCTTGCAACAAAACATGTACTTAACATTCCATACTGGTGATCACATAACTTTATTTAATAGCACATGCCACTGATGCAAACTTATTCCAAACCCCCTGAATATTTTTTCTCCAAGATGCTACTACCGTAAGTGAAACTTTTAAACTACACAACCTTTGGAACAGGTAGCTCATGCAACATATTTATCTTATGTTTGAGCGAGGAGATAATAAGGAAAATGGAGGTGCCATTTTCGGTCATTGTAGAGATAAACTCCTTCTTGGCCGATAAGTAGTTTTTACTTTGCTTAGAGGTAAGTGGCCAATTACGTAAAGGGAGGAAGGTATAACAAATGGACAAATTCGACACAATGGGCAAAGCAATAACTTTTGAGGATGGTGATGGGCTAATTTCTTCACTAGTACCCTATTTTTGCAGCACCGTCACCCGCGTGACATTCAGAGAACAACCGCTCCATTTTCTATGTTCTATATATCTGAATATTTTCTGTATTTCCATACTTTTTATGCCCACGAGAACGTAATTCCAAAAAGAAATTTCACCTTGAAATCATTACAAAAACAACATTTGGCTAGGACCATGGGATAGCTGGTTGAACTGACCAAGTATTGCATATCGGACAGCTCAAATAATTTTTTCGGCGAGAATTTCATACTATTGCGTATTCAGATTTGGGAATGGGCACACGTTTGTGTGTATAGTCGTATTGAAATACCGAGCATGCTGAGACCTACAAACCATGTATTTCGTTGAGGTGGTGTGAGGCTCGTAGTGAGTACACACTGTAGAGGTAATCTTTTATGGATAGATGGTCTTTTGTACTTGGAGTCAAGATTTAAATAACAAAATCGGAGATCACGCGATGGGTTTTATTGGTAGACTATGACGGTATTGGTTTTAGATTTCAAGTAGATTATTTCGAACGGAAATTTTATTCAATCTGAATCTAATTCCCATACAAATAAGATAAGGCCACTACACCTCTTATATATATTGCATGAAATCTTGGCAATGGAACTGTGGGGTTTAGATACATTCAATAACTTACATCTATGTAGAATCTACCACTTTCAAATATATTCAACATTTCATTCATATTTTATGAATAGATTTTTTGATAAAAATTGAGTGAACGTAGTTAAGAAAAAATTAAGAATAAAAAACTCTTGGAGAATAAATATTTAATAATTAAGGTGTTTACAGTTATAGTAAGTTAATTAAAAAATGGAGAAATATAAGCGGTAAAATAAATATTATTACACATTTTTACTTCCATACCATAGCCAGTCTCTCGTACTTTTCTTATAAAAACTAGTTTTATCCTTAATACCTTAATGTCATTCGGTAAATTATTATATGTTCTTGTCCAAAAATACAAAAAAGACCCTTTGAATAATGAGACTTTGGAACATGAAATTCGGTGCTTTTGCGCTAAGTATAGCGATTTTCACTACTGCAGAAGAGGAATTGTCAGAATGTCTTGAAAATGTTTTATATTTCCAACATTCTTTTGCGTCACAGCCGGGTGTTCCCCGCAAAGGGATCTCCATAGCCACAGAGGACGCGTCGCACGTGTTTCCTCGCCATGGACAGCCAACAGATTGATGCGAGGGACTCATTTCGACGAATTTCCCAAGCATTTTTTCTCTCTCGTAAGCCGTAAAACAACGGACGTCTTTTGACGGCGGCGAAGAGAAATCTTGCCAGCTCTCTCCGTTTCCGAACGAATCAATTGCCATCGTGAATACCCAACCGCTCGCTGGACTGGTCGTTCCGAGTAACGCCTCCCCAAAGTCTCTTATACTCTGGGGGTGCCGCCTTCATTATCCTTATATTAGCACGCGAGAGGTGCCGTCGGGAAAAACTCACGTCTCCTTTTCGCTCGTCACCGAAGTCATTTGACGGAATGGCGCGGATTTTTATGCGTGCGCGTTTCGAAATGAAAGATAGGCCACTTTCGTGGATGTGGCTGGAAGTTGATAAATGAATAGGGGATCGTCTTTTTTGCTCGAGTCTTATTTTTATCTTTCGAGATTTTTTGTGTGTCACTGTTGCCACTGGGAGCGGTGATCATTTCAAGTTTTGGTACCGCATGATAAGGGATTTTTTCGGGGAATTATTAGTATAAGAAAATAAAGTTACAAAATTCACTAACTCTTGATTAACTTTGTGGTATTCCATTATACGTTTTCCTAGATATCACACAATTACTTGTACCACTTCTTTTTACAGATCGTGACCCGGGTTTTAATGAATTATCATCATCATCATCATCTTCAGGCGCAAATTATGATTTGGGTTTAATCATAATTTCCGCCTGAAGATGATGATAATTCATTTAAACTCGGGTCGCGCTCAGTAAAAAGAAGTGGCACAAGTAATTGTGTGATATCCAGGAAAACTAATAAAGTTACAAGTTACCATTCGGTTGGGTGGTAACATAGATTGGTTTTACCCTAGTGCGTTGCAATGAAGAAAAATATTCATGGAGAAACATATAAACAGCAGAAAAATATAAACTGCCTTAAACGTATTAAACATACAAAAATGAGAAAGACCCTCAAAGTTAAATATAATTTAACCTTCTCAAAAAGGTCTTTAGATTAAGAGGGAAAGGTTCAAAAACTACCTTTAGAATAGTTCTCTTTAGGAAGTGGTGATGACCGCTAGAAGACTCACTAACAAGTGCAAAGGCTTGGCTACACGGCACATTGATGAGAGTTAATAACCAATAAGAGTGAATGCGAGAATGGATGCTAGGATGCACCATGTGAACCCAACTGGTGCGAATGGATAGACAGAAAATAGAACCTTTTCTCACTTTGTTCATGTATTTGTACACGATCATTTTCGGTTCACCAAAATACTTCATGTATTCACATGTTGACTCATTCATGTTTAATGTACCGCATAGGCAGGCCTTGAGCGTTGGTGCTCTCTCCACCACTTTAGTACGCACTATTCTATCTAGCCTGCGGACTTATGTATTAGTTACATTAATTTTCGGCAATATTTCTTGGAAAGCAATTAGCTCTGATGAGATTAGTCATGGCCATCATCAGCCAGTGTTCCACTCAATGTCAGTGCTCCATCCCACAGTAAGGCTTCGATGGGTTAGGTCAGAGCTCACTTTAGTCTAAAAAATAGCCGTATGAATTTTACATATTCAGGATTTGAGGGGCCACATCCTTTCTTTTGGCCACCTCAAACTTTTCGGATTTTCATTCGGAGGTTTCCAAAGGCTTTCACAACGGATGGTACAGAGACTTTGCGGTCAGTAGCCATGCACTCTCCCTGAAGTTCCTTAAAAAAGCATTGTTTTTTCTCATCATCAAAAATGCATCTTCTATCTTTATATTTAGAAGCACCAATATGTGTAAGCCCTCGGGATTTCAAATCGCAACATCCTCTACTGTGCAGCTAAAATTTTAGGAAGAAATTTTTCTTATTCCTTTGAAATCATGCTGATTCAAACAAAATTATGTTCCTGAAAAGTGTGACCGTAAAAAGTTGAATTGCATATTGTTAAAACCCGAATATTGGAAAAGTAGTTGAGGTAGAGCTCACTCCATAGGAGTAAATGGGTCCATACTTCCGTACTTTGAGCTTACTGCATGGTGATAATATAATATCACATTTAATGTTTAGGGTATTCATCGAGATATGAACTCTTTACCAACAATATGGGTATCCCAAAATTCTAAATGTTTGATTAATTCTAATCACTTTTGTAATTTAGTGCTTCAGTCCCATTGCAAGGATAGCTACACCTAAGATAAACCTAAATAACAGCATTATTAGTTTCGACCTCTTGCTATTGAAAATATATCCTATAAATATAATTTCGGCCATCCATAATGAAAATCTGAGTCATAATTATTTTCATGCACCGGTGGCGCGTCTGGTGGCGCGTCTGATTGCTCGGGTTTATTCCGCCTAGGCCACTGGTGGCGCCACCAATATCGGTTTTAAATTTTACCCTGCGCACAGCAGTAGTTGCAATAATAATAACATTTTACATCAATCTTGGCAGTTTATAAAACTTAATTCCACTTTTACAAACAGTCTTCAAATAAATATCAGGAGTATTAATTCATTAACATTGTTCAATTAAAATAATCTCATTCATTAACACAATAAAATATTCTAGTAATCACTGAAATTTTTAAATAAAATATTTAATTGATTACACCTGACAATAAAATTCCTGAATATTTCAAACTTTACACTTAACAACGGTTTCGTTAGAATGTCGGCTACTTGATTTTCTGGGAGATAAAAATGTAAATCGAATAATCCTTCCGAATACTCCCAATTTATAAATCTGTACCTCACCTCAATGTGTTTTGTCCTCCTACTCATCTGACCATATTGTATCATTTTTATTGTACTCTTATTGTCTATATTTAAATTTACAAATACTGGTTTGCCTGTCAACTCCCCAATTAAAGCCTTAGCATTTTTTTTCTTGACAGCACTCAGATACTGCAATAAATTCTGCTTCAATTGAGGATAGTGCCACAACGCTTAGTTTGTGTGAGCACCACAGGATTGGCACACCACCGAACAAAATTACATATCCTGTTGTACTTTTTCTTTCAGACAGATCTCCTGCAAAGTCTGAGTCACTATGCAAATGCTTGCAGCTTTATTTGCTCTTCCATTTCTGTTGGGCGGAAATGTATTCCCAACCCTTGTATTCCTTGTAGATATCTCATTGTCCTCTTCAAATTCTTCAACTTCTTTGACAGGTTTTTCCATGAATCTGCTCTCAAAATTAACCGAAATTGCAAGGTCTGGTCTAGTTTTACATAATGTATCCTATCATCTATAAATGATACGAAGTGCCTTTTACTATCGCGAGTCTGTGTTTCAAATGGATCGCAAACATCAGTGTGAATTAGATGATGTTTCCATTCTATTCGGGTTTTTTCCTTTCGGGTTATTTCGGATGATTTTTCCATTCTAATCAACGCCGCGAAAATCTTCGAACCTACATCAGTGTGAATTATTTGAAAAATTCTCTTTCCTCTCATTCTTTCAGTTTTGAATGGGAATCTGGTTCGTTTAGCATTCACGCAAACAGAACAAAACTTATTGCCATTTGTCCTTGCAATTTCTTAAGGTACACCATGACATAGGGATGACAATTTTTTAAAGCTCTTAAAATTTAAATGACCCATTTTTGTGAGCCATTCCATATCTAAATTAACTGCCTGAGTTAACATGGCTTCGGTTTCGTTTATCTATCCATTACAAATTCAAATGTGTTCTTGCTACTATTGTAAGAAAAGACGCAGATTAACCCTTAAAGGACCAACCTTTTTCCGGTTACACCGTGGACCAAGGGAGGGTCAAAAAATGTCCACTTATATTTTTTTCGTTTTAACTAATCATGAAACAGAATATATCTTCAACAATTGTTTTTTTACATTGTTAAAACATTTTAAAAGTTGTTTATCCAGCTGAAAGTCATAAAATCGCAATAAAAATATTGAAATTTTCAAATCTTTTTAAACTGATCATAAACGAAAGAATGATAAAACTTCTTCACAGAGGTTCCGGTTTTCATGCCCTTATTTGAAAATTAAGTTTCTAAATCACCAATTACTGTACATCTAAAATAACAATAAGGCATAGTACTTCAAATTTAAGTCAATTTTCAGCAACCGTACTCCAGGACAACAATTTTATAATTATTCAAAATAAACCTAAAATTTTCCTCTCCGTTTTCAGTTACCTCATTTAAAAGTACATGATAAATCATAATACGTCTCCTAATTAAAAAAAATATCTTCTATATTGCTCGTAGTGTTTATTTATCGATAACCATATCATTCCGATAAGTTATAAAATTATTAACATTAGCAATCACTAATGAATAATCAACTCGAATCTTCTGATAAGGCAGCATTATTGCCTGTATTGTATACGTTAGTTTTTATGCCATGTTTACCGCAAATATAACTGTTACATATAGTAAGTACATATAATCATAGCTTTTTATAATTTGTTTGGTTTTCCTCTTTTTGATGTGAGTGCGTTGCTGCACGCGTGGAAACTTCCTGTGCCAATTACTTTGACAGCAACATATGACGGCTGTATTTTTCTATCCGCGACCCCTTCCATCATCAATAAAATGTGGTTCTGTAAACCTATTGTCTTTTCCAACTAATACTGTATTGTGGCCGCACAAGTTCAAGGTCCAACAAATATGCCTAAATGATGTCTCCTTTTAATTTTTTTGATATTTTACTGAGGAAAATGAGTATAAAAAGAGAGAATCCATTTAGGGCAGCAATGTCGATTAGTGCAAAGAAGACAGATTGGCCAACTTCTTGTAGATCTTTTGGTGGAATACTTGCATAGCGTCTGGTCAATAACATCAACTCCTCCTTTGGTGTTGTAGTAGAGCAAATTTACGTCAGATTTATTTTTGAAACAATTACTGACATTTATATCGGATATGAATTAATTTCTATATGCTGTATGGATAGAGAAACGATATTTTTCTTAGGCTTCTCTTTATTGATGAATGATAAGAGTAACCGGTGGACTCCCAGATCTCGGGTCTGTAAATTCAAATAAACTTGAAAAAATCTTCTGACTAGCTGTTCCCTTCGATTGTTCAGGAATAAGTTTTCTGTTACTCTGCATAGTTCCAACCATAGTCAATCCATAAAGTTCTTCTGCTGGCTCCACAGAATTATAGTATCTACCCATTGACACATTTCCCCCGGAATTATTGATTGGGATCACCAGGCGTTCACTATTTTGTTTGAACCTCTGCTTGTTCATAGTTCATTATTTTCTGAGGCAATAATTTCCATGTTGAGCACATACCTCTCATAACAGTTGGTGAACATTCTTATAAGTACCCCATACTACCCTGGTTATCGTTTCATGAATACTATAAATCTACACCTTCCCCTAAACAATGATAACATTTCATCAACTAACATATCGAGTTCACAAATTTAATATTTGGGTGATATCGCATTGGCCATTTGGAATACCGAAAAATAAGCGCAACTTTGTCTTCTCATCTTTGTCTTTCCCCGAGTAGACTTTTCACCAAATAAGGCAATAGTTCCTGATATCAGTTTCAACTCTCCGCAGCAATATAGGAGGACCTTCCAAATCCCTGTAACCACCAATCATGCAATTCGAACTTGCTATCACCGTTTGCACCGAACAATATCAAAACTCCTACGAAGGATTTTAGTTCTACCGTATCATTTTTAGACTTCGAGTTCGTTCTGCTTCTTCATTTGTATGCCGTAAAATCATGTCAAGAATTTCAGGGTTGAAATTTTTTCAAATGACTTGCGCATATCCTTTTCCTTACCAGCAGGCAGTAAACATTGCTTTTTCCGCAATATATTTTGAATGGTTCGCCTAGTCACGCGAGGAGGATCACTCAGGTTTTTCCTTGCCATTTTTGCAACGTACTCAATATCTTCCTAGCTGCCTTTTTTCCTACAAAAGTCATTTCCTTCACCTGCCTTACTTCATTATTTGAACTGATTTCACTAACATGGACTACAGTTTCACTCAATTCTTCATTACTGAATTATTCTGTGTCACTTGTAATTTCCAATTTTCATTACACGTCACTCTCAGTCAAGTAGATAAGCAGATAGGAAAACTTTTCAAAGATATAAACCCTTTCACTCAAAAGCCACCGCATAGTAGCTCAGGATGTCAACATTAGGACCAAAATTTCAAAGGAGATTTGCAGACAGCATGCCATGCATCGTAAATGCTCACCGTATGATAGGTAATTTTGGGATTGTACCCTGATTGTATAAATTGCATTATATTGTATACAGAATGCATCTTGAATGGCGAGAGTTCAAATCACGCAGCAGCTGAGGGTGAGGGTGAAGGTATTGAGTAAATTAGCCGGTGTGTCATAAATTTAAAAACACTAATATCACGGTAAGAAAGTGGGCTAGTTCTTGTTGCACTCATATTTTCGCATCCATGGCATTCCAGTTTGACATGAAGGTAAAATACTTCGAATTCTTGCGAGTCTGATTAGATAGGTAACCAAAGTGTTTCCGGGGTATGCAAAAATTCATTTTTTTAAATAGATGCTTCATGAATGGCTGGATAGAGCTCTTTGCGCCCTTTCCAGTTCATGAATGAATAAAATAAATACAGTTAAAAGGTTTTTGTGAAAGTATTATAGAGGGAATGACTTCAATATTCAAAATTTCAGAAGAGTATTCAGAAGCTTTTTTTCGATATAATGTATCAGTTTATAATTCTGCCAAGCGGAGTCTATAAGAGTAAGCAAAGTGAATAGAAACAGAGAGTAATTATGTATTTAAACATGCAGTTCAAAATTTTTAAAGAAAATTAATCAATATGTAAGATAAATATTTTTTTAAACTATTTTTATGAATTCTGATTTCTTAGAATAGAATAATAATTGAAACTATGAAGAGTAGAAATTAGTGAAATAAAATCAAAGTAATTACATCTTATAGTTTAATTACATAAATGCAATATGGAGCCTATTGTTGAATTAAAATAAACGTTAATAGTTAATTTAAACTAATTAAGTTATAAATTATAATGCCAAACAAAACTATTTGTCCCATTGCACGATTCCATTCGGTCGAAAAATATATCACAGGTTGGACCAAGGGAGGGTTACTTTGTGTCCACCGCGTATTTACGCTCTCATAACGTTGTATGAACAAAATTTTCCATATATATCAAGATGTATTTATCTTTTTAAACCTATATTTGACAATATAACGAAGTTATAAATATGTATTGGGTGAATGAGTACTTACAATATTGAAAAAATAAAATGGTGGTCATTTTTTAGCCCTCCCTTGGTCCTCCAAGGGTTAAGCTAAAAATTCTACTTAACTTTCTCTAAATTTTTAAATAGGGGCCTTATTCATTGCAAATGAGCTAAAATTGATATAGTTGTGGTGAAATTGGTTTTTAAGGACGCTTCGATGCGTATTAGTGAATTATTAAATCCTATAAGTGTATCTTTTGTTCTTTTACTTTGCTCTTAAGAAGGCAGGCTTGTCATTATTTTTCCAGTCAGTCTAGATAATGACGGTGTAAACGTCGAAATTAGTAGACTGTTAAAATAAACTTTTGTGGAATAGGACTGTGTTTTGTTTCGCCATGAACTTTTCATTATTGCATTATAATTCTCATATTACCACCAGCCTACTTGTAGCAATACCTATGTGTTAAACAAATAAATTGATCTTTTCGAACCGTCTCTCTCTCATGATTGCTTGTTCCGTTTATCCACCAATTACTCGCTACATATTGCTTAATTATTATGATGGAAACTTGACTCTATCAATAAATGCGTTATGCAGTCGATGGCATCATTATTGTTTGCTAAAATAATCTCTAGATGCTCTTTTATTAAGATTGTTTTCCGCGTAACAACCTGCACTGCTCGCCTAAATTCAATACATTGGCTATGTCATCATATTAATAAGAGTCGTATGAAAATCACTCATGCAGGGCAATTGGCCAGTTGTTTTCCCTGGGACACGCATGACTAAGGTCTTTGTCAATGAGTCAAGGCGTCGCCCTGTTTAAGCCTCGCACTCATTCGAACTTTTTCCAATAAGTAACCCAATAGGCCGTGATACTTTCCAAGTACCCTACATTTTCTCAAAATGAAGAAATGGTATCTCGAGGACTTTCGAGGTCCTTTACAGGTATTTAACTCGTATCCGCCCACCGCAGCTACATCCTACCATTCTGAGCATAGGAGGTTCTTGAGGAAAGCCCGCCCTATTTTTTGCTGCCATTTTGTCACAAATACGTTGTTGAAGCTTGCAATAAATTAATCCACTCATTAGTTTATTTTTGAATCCGATCAAAATGAGACCACGGACGGAAAGAGACGGGCGCGAAACGTAAATTCAATATGGAGGCCCACTGTCTGCAAATTACGTGCAAGCCATGTAATAGTAAACCTAGGAAATGACACTGTTTAGATTATTTAACTTTCCTGCATCCTTAAATATGCTTGCCTTGAAGGCTCATCCTCTCTATCGAGTTCACTCGTAGAAATCGAACTGCAATAGATTTCGACCTCTTTGCCACTAATTGTAGATATATGGCCACGGGCAGTGGCGGATCAATAGGGGGGGGGGGTGGGAAGAGGGCTATTTCCTTCCCATTAGGTCGAAACACACATAAGATAAAACCGAAATTTTTGTGGATTTTCACTTTGAGCAAAACTAATATATAATTATAACAAAATTATTTAGTTATATTTTCCAATATATTTACCTACTTAACGAATTGAATTACGAGATTGCTCTAAACTTAGTGACTATTTTACACGCTTTTGGTATGTTACAATCTAGTGGAAGATCCAGAGAGAGGCTAGGGGGGCCTATAGCCCCCCCCACTGAAAATCCAATTTTTACTAGATAGAATGGTAATTTTTTTGAACCCCCACTACTTCTAGGAGGTTACTCCCTAATAAGCCCCCTTATACCTACCCTGGTCCCGCCACTGGTCACGGGACATTCCGAAGAAACAAGTTGATGCGACTCCAAAAATGTTTCACAGGATTACCAAAGGTCACCATAGGAGTAACGCACCTAAATATCTTCACAATCGCAAGCAGAACGTTTTTGCCGGGAAATGGCTTTGACTAGGAACCCTCAATCTCGGGAGTCTATCATTCTACTTACCACTTCACCGTCACGAACGAAGCCTAGAAATCATTGGAACCCGGACAATGCGCCAACCCACAGTAGAGAGCGTTCATCACCGAATAAAAAGGTGAAAATTTCCGAATCGGTCTCACCACATTTCGGCGGGTATCAATTTTGTTGAGAAAAAAAAGGCAAGCGGGGCCCGAAACGGGTGATGCAATAAATCGCTCGCAACCGTTGCCCACGGAATGGAAACCGGCGCATGGCAATAAATATTATTCCAGGGTATCTGATTACTGTCGGAATTAGTCACGTGAACTCTGGGGATCGTTCCGCGTGCATTCCTTATGCGGCGGGTGGTGGGCCGTGTCTTCTGAAAGTGCAGTCATGCGGGGCAGGCGTGGGAGGAGCCGCATCTCTATTCAAGATAACGGGGCCGCACCGAAACGTTTGTTTTGTGAAACAGAGCCACTTTTGATCAGATGACTCGAGTTTCTCGCAAAACAAACAGCGTTGCTACATTCCACTTTGGCCTCCCTATGCCTTCCAATCTATTTCCAGAAAGGTAGTGATTTGATGACCTCATCCCCAGTTACAAAAGGGTACGAAGGCTCTCGTCTCGGAGAATTTTTTTTTGCAATGAAAGTGATTACAACTATGATAGGTATGTTTCTCCAGGAATGCGCTCTTAATTCTGTTTCTGGTATCCGTTGAGTGACTTCAGGCTTATTTCTAATGACTAGGTATGATTTCTGACCGCGTTCGGAATCGATTTTGGGTCACGTCAACTCGAGAACGCTTTTAATCATTGTCCGAGACATTTTTATCAGTACTTTATGAAACAAGTTAATTATACACGAAGTACATATGGTAGTTAGGAATTATTTTTCATTCACCCTTTTTTTCTGCTACATCAAACTTCCATGCATATTGATCGTGCAAATACTCGATTTTTTTGGTGACACTGGTAAATTTTGTGCAATTAGGATAGGGAAATAACGTTTTGCATTTTAAAGTTTTGTGAGAAATAATAATCGATTAGTTTCGGCAGCTAATGTTATATTTGGTGTAATGAGTTCAAATGTAAGGTTGTGCAACTTTTGAAACTGCCAATTGATTGTTTAACCCGGTCGCGTCTTCAGAGGTAGTTCTTTTCCATCTCTTTATTGAAGATATGAGTGCAAGAACCAGATAATAGGTAAAGGTGAGGTTTCGAGAGAAATGACAAACAAATGATACCTCTAGCACTCAGAGAATATAACGTAAGTATTCTAAAAAGTCTGCTGAACTAATTTGGAACTTATAAAATAACAACAATTTTTATAATGGCAATGAAAAATAAATGCTGGTAAGGGGAAGGCGGGGCTTCATGTATTTGTGAAAATCTCATATCTCCAAATTTTGTTCATATCTGGCTTTGAACTTAGTTAACCCATAGACGACGTGACTCGGTATATCTCCCAATAAACTTTCTCAGTTAGTATTTTTCGGAAAATTCTTCGCTCATTCTATTTTTCTAGACCTCAGAGTATAATTATTCATAGGTATAGAACGAACTGTAAAATGGCAGAGTCACGAGAAAATGCCCTTTTGCGCATTTAGATAAAAAAAGTAGAGGAAGATATATTTTTACATTTAAAATTTTTACGAAAAATGATTATCGAGTAGTTTCGTCTGTTATGTTTCAGAGTTGACGTTATATTTTTATTTGTCACTATTTTTTAAAATCATTAATCATACTTAAAAGCCAGTATACTATAAACTCACTTTCGACCACTGATTGATTCATTAGTACACATTTTGGGGGCGAATGAGACAAGATTCAACAAATGTTCATAGAATCAACCCCCCTCTAAAATCATCCGAAACCCTGAGGACAAATTATCGAAATTTTAAATTGGACTCAGGACGAACGACAGCGAGTAAGTGACATTAAATTGCTGGCCATGAGCAGTTAGTAGAACTTTTCAGTCTAAAATCAGTTAAGAACTTGGATGTTAGTGTCTTCTGATGTTAGCCGCATGATAGTAGACTGCCTTATTTTTTTGTCGAATACGGAACGATTTATCATCACGAATTTCAGACTTAAAGCATAAGGCATTCACTATTTCATCTTTCTTTTGTAACATTATGTTCGTGTCAATTATATCCACGCAACTCTTACTCTTGCGTTAAATATTCCTATTCTGGTATCGATAAAAGTGTGTTTCCAAAATGACTGTACAGCGTATAAATTAATTTATTCGAAATTCAGATGATGGACACATTTAGTATTGAAAAGCGATGTGAAATAATGAATTTTGGAATCTAAAATTTTTGGGTTATGCAGCAATTTAAAGTTGGTCGGATTTAAAAATTTCGTTTATTGATACAATGTAATGTACACTAATTTTCAAAGCAAATTATTGAAAGGACCAATTGCCTATGATAGGAGAAAATGAATTTCGGACAAAGTAACGGTTTCTTTCTTTGCACTTTAATATGTGGGTGACTAATCGTGAATTTAAAATGGTGGTCGTTATATTTGAAGGCAAGCAAAAAATTATTTCTGAAAAAAAAATCTGAAATTCAATTACGAACATGAAACGGAAAAGCGTCAAGCATCTCTGATTGCCGCGGCCACGAGTTGTTGAGTGGAATGGCCCGGAGCCAGACCCGGAGCCAGACTAGCCTTTCACGGATGGCTATCATAATATTCGCCCTTTTCCCCGCTTAAAAACTTCGCGGGCCAGGATAGCGTCGTGCGTCGGTTGAGACAATTCGTATCAAGGGAAGAGTGGAGAGGAATAGAGCCGAGAGGAGTACGATCTTCCACGGCAGGAGAAAAAAAATCATTCCGCATCCACACGCGAACAGATCTGAGCCTGCCTTCCGTCACGAGTTTATACAAAGGATGGGATCCTGGGGAAAAAATGAAATGAGGGAAAATTCGTAAGAAATAAAGAAACGGAGCTGATGAAGGAAGTGGACACCTTGGCTCTCTTGTGGAAGCAAGGGATACGTCATGCGTTCTAAGATCGGTGATCTCATACTTTTCACTCCTCGGATAGTAAGCGTAATATTTGTTTCCAAATATCTCGGCTGGAACTGCAACGAAAATTTTTCTGAGCACAAGGAGGTAAATAATTGAGAATAACTAAATTTATAGATGAAGCAGTGCCAACCTATCTGTTGCACAGCTAGGTTGCCTCTGATGCGCTACCGGTAGTCGCCTTTTCACTTATCGTTATGATGCTGTTCCCAAGAAGTGAGGGCTCAGAAGATCCCTGCGAGGGTACAACGCACCGGCTGACTCGCCCGGGAACTCGAGGAGGGGGAGGAAAGGAAGGAGAAAGGAAAGAGGCGCCGCCGCGATAGGAGCCCGACGACGCAGCGCCTCTGGGGCAGGAAAGGGTTGGAAGGGCTGGGACGGGGAAAGATACATTAACGCTATAGAATCGAAAAAGGGCCCACTAGCTATCGAAACCTGGCGTCAGCTATTACTGTTCCAGCGATTTTAGAGGATTATCTTATAAAGAAGAATAATCCAACAATAAAAATCGCTAGATAGATGCTGTTGCCAGTCATATTGTTGCACTTGTTGCTGATTGCTATAGTTTTACAAAGGAGAATCACTG
Source organism: Ischnura elegans (assembly GCF_921293095.1). Taxonomy (NCBI): domain Eukaryota; kingdom Metazoa; phylum Arthropoda; class Insecta; order Odonata; family Coenagrionidae; genus Ischnura; species Ischnura elegans. The sequence continues at coordinate 98,402,773 of NC_060253.1, forward strand.
CAGTGGGGAGACAGTAATTAATTGTGGCCTGCCACTGTTTGTGTCCCGTTTTGTGGGCAGGCTGTTTTTGGTCCGTTTTTGCACTTTTCACAAACTGACACGTAACAAACTTAATATGTGTATATAGATTGGAGATCTTGTTACCCCGAGAATTCGTGTGGTTTGGTACGTGAGAGCAGTAGTTTGTTGGCAGGGATTGTGAAAGGGTCGTATGGAGTATGGAACATTTTAGGGATGGCAGGGACAAAGGTGGAGTTGATATTTCGGGTCAAATTCATAGAATTCTTTATCGAAAATTACGCTGTGAGTTGCTCAATGCATGTACATTGAAATCTGACTCATCCATTAATAAATATTTTTATATCATCCAGTTCGAAGCAACCGTAAAAAAGTTTGCTCTGAAATGATATGTTTGTACAGATATTTTTATATTTTGAGTTCAGATATTGTTTGTATTTCTACAGTTCGAAAATTGTGAGACAAAAGAATCATCAAAATTAAAGGTGCATTTGTAAAAAATGAGTTTATCGGCTCCGCAAATTCTCCGAGTATCTATTGATTTTAATCTGCTTAATTAAACTCTACGGACATGCCACAAGTAAATTTTGAAGTGGGTCTAGTCATCAAATAATTTGTTACAATCAGCAATAAATACAGATAGACTATTGTTTGTTAATATTTATTATATTAAAATCTCAGATTTTCTGATATATGATTAAGGCGAATGTAAAGAAAATGAATTAAGTACATCGAATTTTCTTACTCAAATAAAATTATTGATTTATTTGAGTCCCTTAAAAGTGATTCTTGACTCTGTGACTACTCAGTTTACGAAGGTCACCGGACGTAAGAAGAGCTGCAGTAGGAGTATCTGATTTTTTTAAGATAATTCCTTACGCCTAAATAGATAATAAATTTTTCAACGACTACCCTATATAACCGTGTGAGTATAGTTTCTCAAGAATAGGGTTTTTTTTTATTTAAGGGTATATATTTATCCTTCGTATTCAATTAGAAGAGAGAGACTTCGCTGATGCTAAAATTAAATCATCTAATATTATAAGGTACAAATTTAATCAAGTTCAAACCACTCATCACAACTTGGCTAAACACGGCATGACTATAGAGATAGCTTTGGAAGCGTGTCTACTACTACCCACCTTAGGGTACTACTAGCGTGTATTTTTGGAATCTGAGTATTCTGCTTTTACCAAAAAACTGGACCTATCTATCCTCTATCCAATATTAAGGAAATTTGAGGTTTCTACCAACTGTCTTTCACGATTTAAAAAGTAAAATGAAGTTGATTGCATTATGATTAAACCTTAGGGGATGCCATTGGTGATTCTTCGCTCATAGGCCAGCGTAAGAACAAGGAAAGTCACCCTCGAGTTGCAATGAAGATGTTGCTAATCTGAAAGTATTATATCTTCATGTAGCTAAAACGACCGAATTTTGCTATCATAGGCTTAACGTTTTGCAATTCTTTTTTCCCAGGAAAATAAATTACGTCATACTATATTTATTAATTACTGTAAAACATATTTAAACGCTAGAGTCAATTTTTATGGTATGAAAGTAGATTTTTACCGATGTAAAAAGGGCAGCATTGAGACATTTCGGGTCGTAATAAACACAAATGAAAATTGCCAAGCATTTCATCATTACCTGCGTATTCTCCTAAAAGATAAAATTTTTGAACGAATAGAATTTGCTTTAACTCATAATACTCATAATAAGTCATGGCTCATTAAAGAGTTAATGTAATTTAAAAACTGTTTTCACAAAAATTTGTCGTTAGGAGACGATTAATTTCATCCAACAGTGGAAGTCATGAGGCCTGACTAATTTTATTAAAAATTAAGTAGAAATTTTATTTTTTAAACTTAACTTACCTTAGTTTGAGGAGAAAATGCGGACAGGGAGATAGCATCTTTTAAGAGGACACATCAGCTTAACTTGATTGGAATTCCTGGCGTCTTGCTTATTTTACGATTAAACCCAAAGTTATCATATTCAATTATTCGGGAAAAGTTGGGTACATCACATTCAGCGTTCTCCTGAGTCCCAAATTTGAAAAATTTTCTTCGACGTTTTCTGAAGTTAAAGTTTATACATTTTAGAATCTGAGTTTTTCCCGGCGTATGCTCTGCAGGAATATTTCTCGGGTTTCCCACCGGGTGTCGTATCGGGTTGTAGTTCCCAACGTTTCCATGACTAAGTCCGTCATCGTCATCAGGGGTTAATGTTGAGCCAAGTTTTTTCTCCGGTATTCATACTCATGAGGGCCGTTCAAGTGGGCCCTGATTGGTCCTTTCTGAATTGGGGTGATTTATAGTGATTGATCACTGACTTCCACGTATTACTTAACTGGAAGCCTTTGTCTCTGTTTAGGTTCTTTTGGTGTATGTTGATTTGTATGGCTTCTTTGACAATTCGATCCCAGTAGTTGTCTGTGCGGCATAGCACTTTGGTACTTTTAAAATCTACTCGGTGACCGAGGTCCAGGCAATGCTCTGCCACAGCTGATTTCAGTGGGTGGAACAAGCGTATGCATCGTTCGTGTTCCGTCAGCCTTTTTTCTATGGTGCGGCCTGTTTCCCCAATGTAAACGTGGCCACATTCACATGGGATGCTGTATACTCCCGACGTCTTGAGGCCCAGGTCATCTTTCGGTGTTCCGATGTTCCGATTCCGACATAGTAGTAGTGTTCTGGGTGTAAGACGCGTTTGCAACAATAGGTACACCCTGGTCACCACCAACAAGAGGTAAACAAAACAAAACGCAAACGAAAATTTCGCTATATTCCAATGGCAGGTAAAGGAGCGAAATGCAAAATCCCTGAATTCATCAAAGATATAATATTACCGGTCTCTGGCGGGAGTGATGCATTCTCTTAATGAAGTTCATCTCGAATTAGTTAGGTCGTACTTTTGTGTTGGATGTAGTGTAGTGAAATATTGAGTAGTGGCAGTGTTGATACATGTAGTTAGACCGACATCACTTTTATATACGTTTCCATTCTTATTATGTGTTTCTTTTTCTGAAGTTCATTTGTTGTTTATGCATTTGATTTTTGGTTTTTTAGTGTTTCGTGTAGTGAAGACGCCTTGGTTACAGAGAGAAAAACAAGAGATTGCTGTGGCAGCAGCTATTTTGCTATGTAAGGGATAAAGAAAGATAAAATACAGTTCACCTTGGTTATTTCGGCCTCGGGCGTTACGTCCACACGGATATAACGTCATTTGCTCCTAAGCATCGCCAAACTTATTAGTTTAAGCATTGAAAAAACCTCAGATTTATCGTCATTTGATTCCAAAACGTCAACAAAATCCGCCTCCAATGAATAAAGTAAAGTAACCTTTATAAAAATGACCAAAATGGGCGACGCTCGAGACTTAGTGCTGGGCATTCATTAGTCACTCACATGTTTATTTCTTTCAGGACTTCATTTAAATGTGCTTATAAGTTTTGGATTTTTGCTAACATACTGTATTGTACCTTTACGTAAATGTTATACTGTATTCTTTGCATAAAAACACTTCATTTTGTTGAATTTTTAAAATAAAATTTAATCATCACAATACTATTACTCATAAATATACTTGTATTCACACCAATAGTCTCCTTATCTTATGAAAAATCGTAATTTTTTTTATTTCTCTTGTGTTATCGATTGATTATTTAAATAACATTTTCATAGAGTCACTCCGGTATAGCGTCAATAGTTGTGTGGTCGTGTTAACCAAGTCATACTGTAGTGTCAAGTGACATCGAAGTTTTTCTTTTATATAATCACTTTGATGCATTAGTGTGCTAAGTGTGGTGTAAGACGCTCCGAGGTTTAGTGTCGGAGAGCGGGATGAGTATGAGACGCTATTTAGATGGTTCCACACACACTCACACACACACTCCGGGGAAGATGACTTTGTGCTTTCCCGAGTATGAGGGAGCGGACAGGGGGGCGGGGGAGGTGACACGGGAGGCGGGGGTGTGGGGGTGGGGTGGGGGGGGCGGGAGAAATTCGTGGGGTCGAGGGCAAAGGCCCCCGAGGCCACACGATGGATACGGGCGGTGTGGGAGTGGGGAGGGGGGATATAGTGTTTGGTGGTGGTGGGGAGGAGGAGTGGATTCCTTTTCATAAATTACCCTGCTTCAAGACCTGTTTCGCACGTCTGAGAGACACATTTCTCTCTATCTCTCTCTCTCTCTCTCTCTCTCTCCTCCCCCACTCCACCTCTCCCAAACCATTTCTTCTTTCACTCTCCCCCACCTCCACCCACTCCAACCAAAATCCCTCCCCTCCCTCAGCGGCTACCCCAATCTCCTCCTTCCCAGCACCTCACGAGGTCTGCCACCACCGAATCCCATCATTCCGATGGACATGACATTATTTCTCCTGAGGATCGGGTTGGTGTGGTGGCTAGAGTGTTGGCTTCCCACCCGGTGGGCCCGGGTTCAAATCCTGGCAGCGGCAGAGAATTTTCAGAGACTGCCCGATTCCTGCTTGAATGTTGTGTGGAGGACATTTCAAGCGCAGCACATCGTCCGTCGGATGGGACGTTAAGCCTTGGTGCCTTTTTTTAAGAGCAAGCTAATGCCGACGCCGGGTTTCTCTCCATCCTTCCTTCCATACCCTTCCCTCATGGCGCAAATGACTTCAGCTGTCGGTCGCCTCCTCTAAATACCATACCACCATTATTTCTCCTCCACGGGTTTGTTCGCGATCTTTATGCGTCTCGTAGATGTGTCAGGTGAATCGGGGCGTCATACCAAAAGTAGGACCGCAGCTAGGAATACGGTTAGGGGGGTTTTAGGCGCAACTACATCTGGGGGATCTTCAGGATATGGAATGCCCGTCAGGGTAAGCGGGAGGTTCGGGGGCCCTCTCCCCCAAAAAATATTTAGGATAAATGCTTCAAAATGTTGAGTTTTACAGTTGTGGAAATAATAATAATAAATTGCACAACCTCTATGGGCCATAACACTTAGCCTGTTTAAACAGAATTAATCCTGTTTAAACAGGCAAAACGCTGAAAAGAATGAAAGGAAAAAAAAATAAATTTGAAGCGTAAAAAATAAAATACAAAATTTTAACTAAATAAGGATTTTACCCAAAATAAAAATATAAAATTTTAGTATTATAAAAATAATTGATGTGATGGAATTTTTTAAATATTTTTTTTCGGTTTTAGGACATCATAATCTATTAGAAAATGTATGGAAAGCCTATGCAGTTTTTTACTGGAAGACCTGTGTAATTTGATGTGAGTGCTTGTGAGTCATCCGTTCCCCTAATATTAGTTACAAAATTTTTCGCATTAAAATATTTCTACTACAAAAAAATCTCTGTGCTCGGGGGGGCGGGGTGAGGTTTATTCCCCCAAAAACCCCCGCTCGCTACCCCACTGATAAGAAGCGTATGAGTTGGTAGGGGTTGAAGGAAGAGCGAGGTCGCTTAATGGGTATAGATTTGGCTTGTGATTGAAGGCTCCTAACCCGAGTGAAGGCTTCGGAAAATCACTCATACACAGGAGCGGATTATGAGGGGAGTGGGAAGGTTGACCGTTCCACCAAAATCGCCGGGAAAATTAAAATTACAACAAAAAAGGTGGCTCTCCGATGCAGGTTTCAATTTTACCAGCTCATAATTCATTTATTATTTCTTTATCTATTGCTATAATACCGAAAACAGCTCATATTGGCCTTTTTACATAGTGGTTTTCAGCATGTTAATAATTAGACGTGCACGAACAACTATGCTCTGGATAGGGGAAATCCACCTTGACGGGACTAGAACTCGCAACCTCTTGTTTGGCAGGTGAGAACTTTACCCTGCCGTCACCGAGGTCGGCAATGTTTAAACATGCATGAAAATCAACGTTTGGAGATAAGTACATGGAAGTCAATATTTTAAGATAAATGTAAATCAATATTTTAAGATACATGGAAAATATCTAAACGACATTTGTTTGCGACGTCGCATTGTGTATAAATAATATGTCTTACCACCATGGCTCCGCTGTAAGGGAAATTAGTGAACCTTTTCCTCCAAAATGACCTATATACACTTTTTCCGACACAAAAATCCTCGAATAGCGAAGTGCCCCAAGGTAAGGAACAACCTCCTTTTCCTGAATGCGTGAATTTCACGCGCCCGTGAGTAAGTAAGCCCTCCTTTTCAAACCATTGAATGTTAAGTAAGTATTCAAACTATTGAATGACAAAGTAAGTGTCGGAAAAAGAGTTGTTGTAGCGTTTGCTACTATAATTCAATCACATAGGCTTATACTACCTCGAAACCCGACTCAATTTGTTGTAAAAAACAGCCCGTTACCAGACATTAAAATGCCTGAAATAATCTAGCTCAGTTGTGGCGGAGACTAAAAGTTAAAAAAATCCAAAACTTGCTTGAACTAATTTGTGCTGAGGAAACTTTTATAAATTAGGAGTTATGTAAACAAAGAAACCTGTCCAAACGGCCACCTCTAGTATAGGTATTATTTTCCTGGAACCTGGCCTGAGTTTTCACCATAGAAAATTTTATACCAATTATTTTCAGCGGCCAATGTCAAATTCTTAAACGATCAACCTACCTACCTTAACTTAAAAAAAAGTTCGCTATAGGGTTTCTAATCGATGTCTTTTAATATCGAAACTCTGCGCTTGAAAGAGCGATCTAAAGAGCTTGATTTATAACGACAAATCTGCCCCTTCTTGGCCTACAATGAGTGCTGCTTCATTAAAACCCTGGCGATCTTATATATTTCTACTGTATAGATACCTTTTTCTCACCTTATACGCAACCAAACTCTTCAAATGAGGTACCAAAATTCACAGAATTTATCATAGAACATGCGACGACATATCTTACTTCCTAAATATTGCTATTGTTTCCTAACATTGGTTTAAAAAAATGGCCCTTGATATTTCTCTTAGGGGATGAGGCGATCCGCCATCTTGACGTCATGCACTTGCTCCATGGTGCAGAGCAAACCTTTATTTCAGGATATTTAATTGATACCAATTTAGTTTCAGATACATATTATTATATATATTTTAAATATAACGCGCTTTCAACATTATATTTTTTGCAATATAACGCGCTTTCAACATATTATATCAAGTTAACACAGAAAGGTCTTGGACTCAACACGTACTCAGTCTATGGCGAACTATTTTCTGTCTTTCTCTGGCTCCCTCTTTTCTTTGTTTTCCAGTCTTGGTTATGGTGGAATTTTCGAGAGGTAAACCGGTAAATATTCCTGACGTTAACGGCGCACAAACTGATACATTTGTTCATTTGCAACAATATCTCGCATTCTTTAAATAACTTTTATCAAAATGCGGCTGATTCCACATTCAAGTCTCCTGTTGATACGTAAGTATGAGTCATCATGTGCGTCTAAACTCATGGTGTTTCAACGGTCTATTTTTGTAAATATTAAGGAAAACGCTAAACAAGGACAACGCCAATTACTTCCAATGTTGTGTTAAAAGAGGTCCTCTGACCTCAATTTGTACATGAACATTCCAATTAAATTTGTACATAAGAAGCTGCCTTTTTTTCTACATTTTAAAATTAGAAACACACCTATCCCTCTGTGGACCTGCATTGAAAAGAGCGGGGGAAGCCCGCTGGGAGCGGGCGCATCACGCTCGTGACATTTTATTATGAAATTAAAGGTTCAAAACTTAGGGTAATCCTATTCAGGGGATTGAATAGCATAATACAGTTCAAACATTATCGATGTCGATGGGCTACCTAAGCAGTTAATGCATCGATAAAAGCAGCTGTTGATTTTTAATATTGTGACGCCAGACAAGGTTTCAGCACCGCTATCATCGGGACGGTTTCCCTTAGCTCTCGTTAATTAGAGCTATTAGTTAAATTATACACGCCCAACAGCATAAAAGTGACTGAGATATGTACGTGTAATTGCTGGTTAAAGGAGGAAATGTGGGTTACTAAATAGAAATACTCGATCAAAAAACAGAGATCGTTCATTGCGCCAGGGCCCTGTCAAGTAGTGGGATCAATGGATTGGGAAATCCAGCATAATTAATAGAAAATCCTAGATAAAGTATACAGGTGGGACGCAGAAAAGTGTTAAGGGACCAATAAAGGCGTCCGGAGTGTTCAGCATAAACGAGCTTTACCAGGAAGCCTAAATATTTTATTCAGTCTAATCTTATGCACGATCGGTATACCTAAAATGATATACAAAATGTATTACCTAGACATGCAAGACCTTCCAGAAGCTTTTACAAGGCGCTTGTATCTAGCAGACAATATTAGCCTTATTTTCAGCCAAAGGTGACCACGGCTGATTTTTCCCATTTAGATTGAGAAAAGGTACCCTCTCTCTGAGGATCATGTGGTTTTTATTTGAAATCTTCCACGATTAAGTGATTTTTAATTTAGTTCTTCAACGCACGTAGTAAAAACGAATGTTATTCTGGTCTATAGCAATATATGTACCTCTAATCTTATCGTTTCCTATTGGGCCAGATAATATTTTTTATTTGATCAAAAGCGTTCTTAATGTCACTGTGAAAGATCTTCTCAGTGGCTCCCACAACTTAGGTGTCATGCGTAAACTCTGAATCCCAACGAGATTCTGGCAACCGCTGTGAAATACTATCCGTTCCCGTGGAGTTCTTGTGTTATGCAAATTCTAGGCTTAGCGCAGCAGGATTAAGATAAAATTATTAGAGGAGTGGGAAGTCTGATACTCCGTGAATGTATGCTCTTGAGCAATTTTCACGGTGTACCTTTGGAAAAATTTCCAATGGTGGGTATTTATGAATTGAAAAATAAAGTTATGGGATGAATTAGGGCTAAAAGCATTTGAAAATTAAGAAGGGTATGTTTAAATTCTTTAATAATAGTTTTTGTGCATTTTCTATTGTGTCATAACCTCTTTACAACACTAAAACTAAAAATATGCATTTTTCCGAATGTCCCTATTTTGTGTTCGTTGAATGGTAAAATGTTTTGGCAAAATTTCTTTCTTTGCGTAAAATTTTAAATGCTCTCCTAAAAATATAACTTTTTATTGCGATACTTATCGTAAAATTAAGCAAAGGCTCGCGGGAAAAATGTAGGAATAAAACTTTCATTGGATTGAATGAGTACATGTCTATCCATTAGAAGAATGCGTCTCAAATTTGACCCCTGCATAATTTTACGACTGCTTTCTAAAGTGTCGTATATGATTTTAGTTTTTCCACTAAGTGTCACAATACATAAATGTTTCGGACTCTACAAGTGTCTCCGTGACATCATCAGAGAGCTATTAAATGCGAAATGGGAGGAAAATGTATGGAGGATCTGGAAATGAATGGAGGACAACCTTGGTTCATAACTTTTACGTTGTTTTAAGACAGTATAAATGGACGTATTCACTCTTTTTCAAACGTTCCTCTCATCATTTTTAATGGAAATGAGCAGTAAGTCTCAGATATGTGTTTTAGCGATTTTCCCATTTTGCTGCGAGGATATGAAAAAATCATTATCTCAACACAGTATAAAACACTGAAAAGTTAAGTATATGCCAGAATAAGGTTGTGTGTTACCTTGAGAATCTTGGGCTGAACTTTAATTTAAGGGACAAATATCTTTTAAAAGATAATAGAAATAAAATTTACATCACGTTGTTTGAGCTGTTTTGTCTTTAGAATTCAACTGATATTCAGTACAAGGGGAGCTCTCAGGGTCCTAACCTCCATGAATTACAATTGTTATTTTCGTGAAAATTTTTCAGTAGCTCCAGGAATTTTTCTCTGGCCCTACATCTAGTTATTTCAGTCGTATTGGCAAAAGTTTCGGACAGTGACCTGTCTTCCATTCTTAAGACATTATCTTCTGCCCGCGGGTTTACAGAAATACCATGTAAGTATTTTTACATTGATCTGCAGCAAGGGGCAAGGGCTACTTTGAATTGTGAAATGGCCATATAGAGAAATTCGGAAATTCCAAGATAGAAAATATATGGCCCATGTTAGTATCAGATACAAGTATCCTGCTGACAAAATATGTTCCTCTTCGTCATTAATTGTAATTGAGTAGCGAATAGGCCCCCATTAATTCTTGTTAATCTTACCTGAATTACCATAATTCTGCAATCAACCCACGAGCGAAACTTGGCAAAATTGCAGTCATATATGTAATAATTTTTGTGAACAGCTTGCGTTCTCTGTCCGTTGAATGTGTCCGTGTGTTCGCTTTTTTCACGATGTTTTTTTTCTTTTATCTCACTCTATATTAGTTAATTTTTTTTAATATTAGCATGCTTTCTTTTTTCTTTTCAGTGTCATTAATTCACACCAAAATGGAAGATTTCGAAGAAGTTTCAAGAGACGGTGAAATGGTCTCTTGCTGTGGATCGGCAATCGACTTCGTTCGAGTAGAAAACTGCACAATGCACATAGAAGGGACCATCTTAGCCAAGGAAAAAAATAAGCGCATCAACTGAGGATTTCGAGTAACTGGAGAGAGCTCTGAAGACTGAAGACATTTCTGTGGTAAGTAGTTTTATATTACAATCATTTTTATCGTTAAAAAACATAGGTATAATAATTTTATTCGTAAAGAGAGGAATAAATGTTAATTCCGATTAATTAAAAGCGCGAAACCGATCGAATCACATTTTTTGTACTCCTTCTCAGATCAATTTTCATCCCAAAGTCCTCCCCAACATGGATTTAAGTTTTAAGGTAGGCAAAATGTACACAACCCCACGTTAACTGGCTTAAACAATATGAAGTTAAGAATAAACTACTTTGAGATAAACTGAACAAGTATATCATGAATAATTTTGCAAAAGACAATTGATAAGTCATGCATAATAAGTGATAGGTATGTAATTAAGAAGAAAAATAACATTTGTTTTAACAGCACTTTTAAAAACAACATAAGTTTTGTAACATCTGCGCATATTTTTCTACCAGTTAACTTATGTAATTAGAAGATACATGGCCTGCAATTAAAAAAAATGAAATACATGGCTATGAAACGAATATATATTTTAACAAATTACGTGTGGAAATGCTAATATAAACACTACCGCATGTACGAACTATTGATAACAGAGCTCAAAATGAAGTCATTAAAAACTGATTATCACCTTAAGTTGTAATATTCAGCATGAAACGTCATTCACAGTAAATATAGGAGGGAATTTTAAGGATGTTGTATTGATTTAGGGTTACATCAAAAGCGCTGTTTATAAATAAAGAATTCGAATCCTAAAGCACTTAATGAATAGAAATAATGAATAAACTACCACCATTAGCGAAAAAAATGTTAAATAATGTTTGGGCAACAGTTGATATCGTTTGGAAATTTATCAAGCTACTAAAGGCGCACATATCTAAATTTGTTAATTATATAAAAAACTGTTTGAGACAAAAACTTTGAGAAATATGGAATATTATAATTTAAAATATGCTCAAAACATTTCATCCCCTTTCATCATCAATTAATCGAGTAGGAATAGCATCAAAGAGGCGTACTGCATAGTAATTTGCTTTTAATCTAATTGAGGCATTTATTCTTGATGCGTAGTTCTATCGTTAGTCTGTGGACCCTCGGTCAGGAATATTGTGTAACATTGTTGTTGAGGCACCTGATTCGAATTCATTAGAAATTTAGTATTTTAGAAAAATGTCTTACCGCTTATGTATTATGAAATTGCTGATTGTATGCACATCCGGTTGCTTGATCTCTTCTGTGGCACAGTTACTTAATTCCATGTGTCAAGATACTATTCAACTCTATCAGTGAGAGCCCACAAGTTATAAGCAATATTTTGACGCTCGTATTAGATGTAGTACTTTCTAAAAGTAAATAATATATCTGAATTGGAAGAATGCCTATGATATTCTACAAAAATTAAATAAATTTAGGTGATGGGTACAATCTCCATCGAACACATTAATAATGCCACAAGGAACAAACCACGACCCTTCGGTTATCATGTAGATACCCACCCGATGAAAAATACTTGTAAAATTCATTTAGTTCATTGACTTTAAATTGCGAAAGCTTGCGTAAGATCCAGATTTGTGTTACCATTTCATAAGCAGAGGCACCAAAATGTCTGTATCACCTATGACGTGTTCAGTCTACTTCAGCAATGTTTATTTTCATTGCTATAATGCTGATTGCCATCTGTATCTATAGGCTATGCAAAATATTTCCATTCATACTGAATTACTTTTATGGAAATCAATTTCTCTGGTAAATACTCAGTAGATACCTCTTCCCATAGGTGAGCGGTTGATTAATTTTCGAAAAATTCACTCAAAGAACGTAATTGACGGTATTTTATTTTTCTAGGTAGCTCATTTGGAGCTAAAATTAGGACATTGAAATGTTCAGGATACAATATATACACGCTCTTTAACATTTGGCTGTATCATAAATTATAGAAATTGAATTTCATGAAAAATTTTCCAAGTTTAAGATAAAGACAATTTATAACAAAATTCTTCTTTCAATTACCAGATGTTTAAAGGTGAGAGCATGAATTTTAAACCAGAAACTGTTGTGTTATCGTCCCCGAAAGTGCCGGAACGCCGCGCCGTTCCGGCGCTGGTTAACAAAAGACATAATAGTCAAATAACACTTTCATCAATTTTGCTGCCTCAAAATATCTTATAATTACACTCGTAGCCAAAACAAAAATTTTATAGTAAAATTATTGATATCTTGTAATTAAAGAACAGAGTAATGTTTCAGTTCTAAATGAGTTAAGGGAAGTACGTTCCGGCACAGCTAATTTTGCCTTGACGTCACTGACGAGCAATACAAAAGGGTTCACTCAAAGGACGTAATCGACCGTATTTTGTCTTTCTAGGTAGCTCATTACTCATTTACAGATAAAAGTAGGTCATTTAAATGTTCAGGGTACAATAAAAAGACTCTCTTTAATATTCCGCTGTAACATAAATTATAGATCTTTCATTTGAGGAAATATATTGAGAAATTGTGAAGTTTAAGACAAAGGTAAATTATGACGAGATCCTGATTTTAATTACCTAATGAAGGTGAGAGCCTGAGTTTTAAACTAGTAATACGTAATGGAAAAATACAGCTTAAACGGAAGTGATGCGCTCTCTTAAGCTAGTTAGAGCGCGCATGTAAAAGGAATAGGAATACTATGAAACTTTGGTCACACATTCTTTAAAAATTGCACTTTGAATGATCCCAAGAAAAACGGATTCCCATGTCCCGTTTTTGAGATATTTAACGGTAAAAAAGGATATTTTAACATGGGCCATAATAGAGAATTGCGGTTTTTTGGAGCTAGCGAAGCTGTTTGTAGCAAGAGATTTTTGATACATTACAGGAAAAATGTTGTGACCAATATATAATGTACGATAAATCATAAGTTCATGATAAAACAAGAAAGATATTTGAGAAATACTGCCTGAAACTGGCAAGATACCAAGGCAACACCGGGATTTCTGGCACCAGCATCACAAAACGAAAACCACATATCGACTTCGCCTAGATTACGCAAATAGATTTAGCTTCCCGTCTTTTACACACGTCTTACATATCTTTTGTTTAAGAATAAATATATTTATTGAGGATTTTGTATATTTAGTCAAGGTGTGTCGTCAGCAGTTCAGTGTGCAAAGGTTCGAAGCAGTATTGAAAATAGTCAAGTTGACTACTGTAAATACATTTTTAAAATCATTATTGACGTTTAAATTGTGCTGAGGTGCAAAACTGTACTCACGTTTAATTTTTGACTATGTTTTCTGTTGTTTAAACTTTTTTGGTGACTCTTTTGAGTAAATAATATGTAGCCGGAGTACACCACTTGACTTCAGCCGATGCCGCTCCAGCTACCTTAAGTGTTCATTCCATGAATCTTTTTATTTCAAATTCAACCACGCTCTTAGGTAGGATATACTTCCATACTTGCTTTGAGGCGCACACCCATTCCTTGAGGTACATACCCATTCTGCTCTCGGCGGGAATTTTTTCCTGTCCTCCCCCTTTAATTGCAAGCCTTATAATGAGCTCTCTCTGGCTTCTACGGAAGAAGAAGGCGGAGAGGGGGGGGGGCAGGGAAGAAGGATGGGGAATTTAGCGATTGAAATCACCGCGATCACCGCCGCTACGTTGTTCTCCGAGCCGCGATGAAATCATTATGACGCCTCCCCTTGGATTCCGGGCGAGCGTCGCGGCTGCGTTCTCGGAATCGCCGCCTTGAACATCACATCTTCCTTCCTTCCCCCACTCCCGGCGTTTTAAAGAGGCTCGTCTTGCCACTTCCTCAATGCTCGATATCGAACAATGAGCTCCCCTCGCCTCCCGATAAGAGGGTACCTACGTAAAGAATGGTGCGTGGAAGTTTAAGTACGGCCGTAAGTGTGAGGAGCAATGAGGATATGGAGCGAAGAGGTTCGATCGATTATACAGGGTGTCCCATTTATCTTGACCACCCGAAATAACTTTTTGTCCAGATGCAAATTCAAAAATGTGTCAAGCAAACGTTCATTAGCCGTCAGGGGGACATTAATCAGCATGATTGCTTCCTTGTAGCTTTGTCATTTACAAAGATAGGAGGAGTTATAGGAAATTAATTGCCGAATAAAAAATATAGGGTGCCATTTAAAAAAGACATACCGCTGTTCATATCTTTGTAAATAACAAAGCTACAAGGAAGGCAACCATGCTGATTAATGTCCCCATGACGGCAAATGAACATTTGCTTAACACATTTTTGAATTTGCATCTGGACGAAAAGTTATTTCGGGTGGTCAAGATAAATGGGACACCCTGTATAGGAGAGAAACAATATTATGACGTGAAATACGAGACAATGCCGATCGGGCACCGGTCTTAGATGTTCAGCTGGATAGGACGAGGGTAATATATTGTGACGCAATTTCTAACTCTTGGATACTCCAGGACATACGACTGCATAAAGGAGGTCCGATTCCATTCAATAGAAGGGTGTTTTCTGTTTCCACTTCGGCCAAATTTTAATCGGAATTTCAAGAATGTCCGCTGCGCGATGATGAGTGCAATGCGGTACACTTTTTTTTCCAATATCTTACATTATGATGTTTGCAATTGCGGGGAATAGCATGGAAAAGTTATGCATTTGCATTATGGTTATGTAAATATATTTCGGTTAACACCCCGAATTATACCTTATTTCCCCTGGAAAGCGGTGACTTTAGAGGACGACTCTTTTGAGACATTCCTGCCCTTGAATACCATTCTCACTCGTTCTTAAGCCGTCAATTTTTATTCTTAGAGTTTTTGGAAGCCCCAGAAAAAGACAACTAACTAGATCAAATCAATTTCAGGGTACCCGGTTGTTTTTGTTCAAAACTTTTATCTTCCTTTAACTTTATTTTAATATTTAACTTATGTCACCGTATTCTAGATCGATTTTAGTGTTTCGTTCTGGAATTCAAAAGAGATCTCGTTGTAGATAAGTGGGAGTATTGGGCTGCTTACTGAAGGTTCTCAGTCTTTAATCCCGGGTGAATCCGTAAGATATCCCAAGATAAAATTCTCGTAGTACGATGAAGCCCAGGGAAGAGAATAGGCCTTAGACTGATATAACATGATTTAATTTACCCCAAATACTCTAAATGTATCACCCGACTATGACTTCTCTGTCTGGGATGAGCTCTTCTTCACATATTCAAAAGCCACTCTCGAGTTGGAATTACTGAGAGATTGAGTGACAATGGAGTCGGGATATTATTTCAGGGAATAATGAACTCTTTCATACTAGCTATAGTTCTTTTTCAACTTCACTAGTGACCATCAGCAACTTTTTTCTGTAAAAATTCACATACCTTGGTCATTATGATCATCCATCTATAATAATCTATCAGATATATATTATGCGGTTATATTTCTGGTGAATTTAGTGCCATACTGTAGTTTGATATTGATTGTCACTGCTACAATTTGAGATGAACAACTTTCCGATGCCGTTATAATTGAATGATGAATGATGAATGAACTGATGAATTTATTATTTCAGCTATACTCATTGCTGCGATTTTACTTCGTCGTCCGTTTTTTTCGTGAATTATGGGATTACAGGGATTTTTATGTGCTATAATAAGATATATACAAATAGCCTATTTCGGTATTATACACGTTAAGATTAATTTTTCACATATTTGTTAAAACTTGTTGATTTCCAAATCGCTGTAAAATTAATTACTCACAGGAGTGTGCGGCTATGAAATTACAGTTTTTGTTCATGAAATAATGTGGGAAGTTAAGGAAAACTATAAATTATAATTTCAACCTCAGTCAATTTTGCCTCTTTCATGACCCTGATAACCTCAAAACGTGTTTTTTTTTAATCAGAAGCAGATAATATCAGTAAAAGTCCTTTGAAAAGCGATAAGTCTAGAGACGGGGTTGGTTTCCCCAATTTAGGGGTTCCTCGTAAAAATGGAGGGAGATAGAAAAAAACGGAGGTCATTTTCGGATTCAGCGACCCAAAATGTGCCAGAAACACAATTGTAGCCGAGCATTTTTTGAAACTTTTTTATGTAGAAGTGCTGCATTGATACTAAAAGCAAATTCCTAGGAAATAATACGGTTTGAGGTGTAAAGTATTACAGATTTAAATTCAATAAGAAGCTCATGAAAAGGACAAATCGCAGTGCTTGGCAAAATGAAAGGTAAGTTACTAAGATTTTTCCGCCGTTTTGAAAACTAGAAGATACAAATAAAACAGCCAATTATGATTTCTGATTCAGCTTAAATCGCTTGATTGTTGTTGGCTGTGAAGGGAAAATTTTAGGGGAAAAAGAATCCTATCATATTTTCGTTAACTTCAATAACTGTCCTTAACTTCAATATTGACCATTGGCAAAATGTTCCGTAAAAATTAGCAGAAATAAGTGAAATTATATGATAGCACATATATCCATCAGCCTCATGTTATCTGATTACATTGCTGGTCAATTTAGTGCTTTGTCGTAACTGCAGATTGATATTAATTGTGTCAAGAATCATGAATGAAAATCATGTGTGTGTTATAGTGTGCGGTGCATTTATCGTTCCCCTAGTATCAATTCTTGGCAAGCAAAGACTCACCGCGGTCCTTTAAGGGTAGGTTCATTTCAAAGTGAGATTCAAAGGTAGTAGTTCTTGTTTGAATAGCCCGACAGCTCAGGTAATTGGCTCCATTAGAGAAGATTAAGGTAATTTAGTTCCTCGGGGCTTAAAGATGAGGGCATGGGCGGAGTCAATTCTTTCAATCACGGTAACGTGCATTATAAAAGCGATTACAGTCTGCCCTGAAATACAACAGAATTCGCCTGTCCCTTCAACTGTTAGTGATAACGCTGATAGCTAAATTTGATACGTAAATGTTTTACTTCAAAATATCATTTATATCACAATTGAAATAATTCATAGAGTTTGGTTACGAACGGAAGGAGCCGCCTTTCTTCCTATGATATTTTTAGACCAAGCTTTTCTTGAATCCAAATTAAGGTTTCTGTTGGGTGAAAATGTAATGAGTTTTCATTTGAAAGGAATGAATGAAAAAATTAAGTACCCACCATTTATGTAGTAGGACAATTGCTCGGGGAAAAAGGATAAGTCTTCCAATCCGCTCAGTAAAATATATCTCTTATTTAATCATTTCTGTCGGGCCTGAGACTATAGCGAAGACCTAAGATGGTGTTTTCCGTGCGTGTCTTAAAAATATTAATATATCCTTAATAGCTGAAGCAAATGGGGCCCAGTAAGTAGACTTTCCGTAATATTCGTGGTATAACATCAGTGTAAGGTTTTCAATTTTCCCGTTCCGAGGTCCATTGCTTCAGACAAATATTTCTTGCATTTCATTTGCTCGAACAGTGCAAACTCCTTTAAAACGTGCACGGCTATTGCATCATGTTGTATTAAGATTTCTTTTATGGAATAAATGGAATATTTAAATTATGCAGAGTAGGTACACACTTTCGACGTGGGAGTTTAACTTTCAAACTCAGTCAATATTTTCGGTGAGACTTTTTCCACATTTATCCACAATTGAAGTAGTTCCTATATTATATAGTAGTTTTATGACTTTTGTGTGTAAAAGGCCGATTGACTGTAAAGGATATGTGATGGAAATTGGGTTGATATCCAAACATAACGGGACAGGAAATATAAAAAGCAAAAATGAAGGAAACATTTTCACGGAATTGGTAGAATTAGAACGTCGAAAAATTAGATCATGACAATGTTGTGAAAGTAGTGACATTTTGTGAACGGAAGAAACTGGAAACAATGGATAACTGATACTCAAAATAACTAACTCTGATAAATATACAATACAAGTAGGTATTCCTGGATTTGATATAAAAATGATAGGGATACCACTATAAAAAAATATCGTAAACCACTGTACTCTAGACGTGGGCAGAATCACAGTATTTTTAAAGTGAGGATAGTAAGTGAAAGAAAATGCTAGGAATGACCTTCAAATGGAATACCGCCAGGAAATGATAAAAAGAAAATATAACATCGACCTAGTAAAACGTAGAATTCTTAAATATTTTATCAAGCAAGTACTCATTATTAATGGCTAAGAAAATAAAGACAGATAGGAAATTCCTGTTTGTCCCAATATGATTTTTCCTGTATTGTTTTCAAGAATATAAATCAGCCATAAATATAAAATATTTTTCCTTTAAATTTTCCCATCAGCGATGCAATTACGGACCTTTGTTACGCCATGCGCGGTGGGTGACGACACGTCAAGAGGCCGACTGTAGAATCCCATATTGCCATTGCCGTGGATGTTACCTCTCGCTTATCAGCAGCGTGAAATTCCTCCATTCTTGCCGCAGAGGCATTCAAGAAGATGAGATATTCCACCCCACGTAAGTCATTCGCGCAGCGCGGCACGAAGCAAGTGACCTCCTTTTCTCGCCGGTCGAGGGCGCTGTCTTCCCGCGCCCCGACCATTCAAACCCAACCCGTTCGCCCCATTCGAACCCCGGTTGACCCCGCCCACCCCACGGCAACATCTCATCCCGCGCGCAGTGGTAAAACCCGCGAGGGAGCCTTGTAGTCATTAATAACTGGCGCTGTCGAAGGCGACAGATGCGGCGGAAAATAGCTACTCGCTTACCCGCATTGAGCGGCAATTAAACGAGGCTGGGGATATTCAACGGTCGAATGGTGCGCGGAAGCATTCGCTAGCTCCCTACCCCACTCCTTGGATTTCATTAGATACTTAGGTGCCGCTACCGCGCGTGTTAGGGGAGGATAGGGACAGGCGCGTTGTCAATGCATATGGATTAGCCCAGAAGGAGAAACTATTTAACGGATCGAGGTGAGAATCTCACACCTAAGGCCTAAGTGGAGTACAGCATTAAGGATCTTGCTAATAAGATAATTCTCAGACAATTTGATTGCCACAATCCCATATTGCCTCTGAGAAAAACAATCGCGCATGTAATATCCGTTATGTTGACACCAGCGGAGGTTATTAACGTGGAAATACTAATGAAATATCAGTGAAAATTTGTATGAACAGATTGGTAAGTACTTTAATTGCAAAATAAATTATTTTCTTGTGTACAACCCATGTTTCGCCACAATGCAGCATTATTTGGTGTGTAACGAATCCTGTAAGGTGCAATTCATTCTTACATTGATTAACGTGGAATAATTTTGAGCATGCATCTTGCTGTTCATGCATGCTCTCCATCATTATAATTTTTTTAAGGCTTAGGGACAGCAATATCTGGGCGATTTTTTAAAGTTTTATTCATGATACAAAAGATGGAAACAATGCTTTCAATAATTAATAATCTCTATTATTTAGGTCATTCAGTCACACGTTACATTTTTTAAAAGCACAAAGGGTAGATGAAGGGTAGATGATCGCCCATCTAATTTGAAAAGGTCACTTTAAAGGTGGAACGATAACCCTAGAAATTACAAGGGTTATACTACATGCTGAGTATTATGCTCGAGAAGTACCTTCAGAATAGATCGAATTATTATTGTTCTGATTATGATCGGTCTGACTATGAACCATATTATGGGAATGGCATTCGCTAAAATCACAATGGGCGAAAATCAGTTCAATTTTCTATGATAATCTAATGGAATGATTTAAAAACTTAAGAAAATATTTTGAGCTGCAATTAACGTGACACTTAATCAGAAATATTAAAATAGCCGATACATCACAAAAAAGATGGAGAAATTGATCAAATGTTACTTGACATATATCATTCAAAGTAGAATGATTATGAATGTACACCCCCATACGTTGAAGGTCGCTTGCCCATCGCATCGAATAAAATAATGAAGTTTTATTCATAGGGTAAATTTATCCACTTATATAAGTATTTTTTGCCATTAGGTATCTAATATTTCAAGAGAAACTATACTGTGGAATGAATGTAATCGATTCATTGAATTAACAATAGTTATGGAAATCATGCATAATATAGTTACAATTTGGTAAACAAAGAAAAGAACCAACCTCACCCCCGTAAAGCACGGCCATAGCGTGAACGAAAATTTTGGAAGATAATTTTCGTGTTTCAAAATTTATCTTACGCACTCATTGAAATTCCAATTTTTTTACTGAAATTTTTAAATTTACACATAAAGATTTATCAATTGTTGGAATTTTTTCGTAAAGATATTCCTGCAATTCTACATCCTGGTCATCTCTCTACGGAAATAATTTTTTTGTGGACGTTCTTTGCGTACCAAAGCTGAGCCTGTACATGAAATGGAGCTTCAGCAAGAGTCGATCATTTTTTGTATTGTGATAGCCAGTGAAGATAGTGACAATGTTCCCGCAGCGCCTGGAGCACTGGGATTTAATTTCAATGATAGTGCGAAAAAAATCAAAGCCATGTCCCCTTCCAAATGGTTACAAGAATTTCTCTCCGTCTCCTACCACTCATTCTTTTCCATGTTGTTGTTCAACTCGCTTCGCAATCCAGGTTCACTCAAGTTGCGCCCGCGACGACTTCTCAATGGACAGAAAATAATTTCTCTCCTCACTTGTCATTCACAACGCGAAAATTTATATACATTCGCCTGCCTTCAAGGCGGATATACTTCCCTACGCCGTCGTCTTACGTGTCTTTGTCCCGTAATTAATTAACGGTATATTTTTCCTTCCTATGTAACGTAGTGTTATACCTTCCTTTTTACCCGCCTCACTTTGGTTCAAGGTTTTATTACTTCTTCGCACATTCTTCCTTCAAAACCCTTTTTCCCTATTACCGATTTCGCTTCTCTAGTACGTTTCACCAATTTTCATCTCCCATATTCCACAATGCAACCATATAAAGGGCGCTAAGGTCTAGTTTACGCCTATGTAGGCACATTGTTACTTACGGTCTTCATAAAATAGTTTGTCTCCCAGGAAATATATTACTTACGGTATATGGTCATGCTATTACCTTGGTGAAGCATGTACCTTGGTGAGCCCGTAATCACGACTTTGCCGTTAACTTGATAAATGTTGTGTCATATCTTGAACCTATAAATAACTATAAATTTTAATTTACGCTACTTCGTGATTATCAGTATCTGTTTAACTTTTTATCACCTAAATGACAGAAATACCTACTGGGAGAGTTCTTAGATGCTATTGCAACATTTTGGCGAGGTACTTATTATTTACATTCTCACAAAAATATTAGTGGTTTTTTTTTACACTGATATCCCTTTAGAATAAATTTTCCAACACTTAGTGTTATAGAAAGATAGGTACTAATATTATGAAACATTTGACCCACTGCGACAAGTAAAAATACGAAAAAGTATTTAAGACTTAAAATATCAGTTAAAATACTTCAATAGCGTTTTTCACTCCAACGAAGTTTTACAAAAATACTTGCAACAACAAATCCGAAAAATATGAGGAATCAAAGAAGAAATTACTGTTTGAGACGGGGTTTCGGAAAAATTAACCAAATATATGCTCACTGTACAACATACTATAGTAATAGACTGCAAAGACAAAGTAAGGCTCTTATGCTAAGCGATGTGAATTTGAATACAATCCTAATAGCTACATCTAAATGTTGAAGGAAGCCTCTGATGAAGTATGAAATTTAGCATCTACCAAAATACTGATCATTATAAATAACAGAGCGTCTCAGCGTTTCGGATAGAGAATTGGTGCTGATTGAAATGATCTCGTGGTCATAATCCGGATGAAGTCTTTGGAGG
This sequence comes from Ischnura elegans, assembly GCF_921293095.1. Classification (NCBI taxonomy): domain Eukaryota; kingdom Metazoa; phylum Arthropoda; class Insecta; order Odonata; family Coenagrionidae; genus Ischnura; species Ischnura elegans. The sequence continues at coordinate 98,424,987 of NC_060253.1, forward strand.
CTTCGAAAGAAAAATTCTGGCTCGAGATTTCACGGGAAAGGAACTGGCCCTCGAACCCATGTGGGTTATTCTCGAGCCTGTGACAACGTATTGGGCAATACCGTTACATATCCGAACCAACAAACAGTTTGAATCACAGAATAATGTGAATTAGAACCATTTATTTCATTATTAAAAATAATTTACCATATTTATGAAGAACCAGAAGTAAAAAATGAGACCAAATGGAAGATTTAAGATGTCTACTACAACTCATTTCTTTATATTACGGGGTGTATTAATTTCTATCAAGAAATTACTGAACATCAACCAAATTCATTCCATGGAGATATAATTTGAAATTCTTAGGGTGGAAATGCTTCAATTTTCTATAATTATGCTAACAATTATCACAATCTAGAATACAGAAAGCCATGAAAAAATTCTTGAATGAAAGCTTGTAATTATTTTTCAGGAAGTCATAAGAAATAATTCCAAGATTAACCTCAAAAATACTACTCCTTACATCGTGGGTCATATGGGACATTACTTTTCACAATACAATCCTCAAAATAGTTTGTCTACCCAGTCAACACTTCGGAATTGTGGCAATTCGTGCGATAGAAAGAATACTAACGCCTTCATATTTTAGTTAATGCTAAAAAATATACCGCTGCTGTAAAATAAGAGCTAAAAATTTTAAAATATAACTTGAACGCGGGAATAACCTCACTCGTGATTTACATTGGATGAGTATCTTCCTGATTCTTTGATTACCCCGTCCATATTATCCTTCGAAGTTATGCAAATGAGACATTACGTAGTTTCCCATCTTATGACGAGTGCATATCAAGGAGCGGATAGTATAAATACCGTCAATACTAGCTCCTATCAAAAAGTGACGTGTGATGAAGACTCACATGAACTTAAGGTGACCATAGCTACCGATTAAGACGAGTGGGATAACATAACGCGCAAAGTAAATTTCGCTACATATCTCATCCGCAAATAATAGCCAGGAGGGATGTGTACCAGTTCATAATATATGTATATTATTTGTCTTTTTTTACATTTTTAGATCACTTCTATTTAAGAAAAAGGATTTTTTTAAATGTAATTTTGGTCGTATTTGTATAAAGCAAGGCTAGGACACGAGGTGCTTCGCCTCTTTACATACACATTCTCAGGAATCTGGTGACAAAATTTTAAAATTCTAACAAACATAAATAGTGTCTCCCATTACCTGATCTTCCTCCGCAACAGAATGCGTAATAAAATGTATCAGGTGTTTGAGTTGTTACTCGCAATACCTGGTTAGAGTATAACCCATATATTGATCTATTTACTACAATGGCTAAATAAACCCAATGAACGGTTCAGTATCTAGTATGAATGACTTATGAAACAGAAAATATAACGCTTCGTTTGTCTTTCAAAGAAGCGATTAGAGAGAGCATTTTTTACCCAAAGAGATGTTTTGTTCGTAAGTATTCGGTGAGAACTGGTACTCCGTCTGCAATGAATAAAAGTACATTAAAATTTTTGGTTTTCCGAAAACTAAGTTTTTTATACCAATAAATTATGAGGACGAATAAATGGTACTACGGTGCAATAATAATTTACTCAAAAGAGTTCTACATAAATTTCGGTTAGTTTAAAAATCATAGCTACAATTTGATTGCAAAAAACAGTCGAATATATCTATTTCTTTTGGTTGAAACAAAGAGCGTAACGAAGTATACAGGTAATTGAACTTCTGGGACGAACGAATGGGGTTCATTCTGTTCCATACCTTTTCTTCCATCATGACTTCATTCATTTCCTTTGTAATTAGTAACCGTGGTACCGTGGTTCGAGCAGATCAGTGACAATGTACCGTACTAATGTACTTAACAGAATATAAAAACCTATTGATGGGGTTCATTGTTGACGAGCATAATTGCTTCGATCTTATGACCTTATAATGATGTGACTCCCTCTTTCTAAATTGCATCAATCCTCTCATGAGGAGAATGATCTCATGCGAACGATAGAATTTACCAAATGAAAGCGATCATGAAGGCCATGAGAGAAGATGGCTCGCGATCGTATGATTGCTTCAATTCAGTCTCCTGACCCTGATAATGAGTATATTCACCCCTTTGGGTACAGTGACGACTATCCCCCAGGAGAACGGTACGAGTTGAGTAATATATTACTTATATCGCCAAAAAACTCTGCGGGGTCCCGCTACGGCGATGACCACCGCGTCTCTTCAGCGGGACTCCCCGCCCGCGCCGACGGATAAAGGCGCTGGGGACGACGGTACGCGCTAGACTTGCGAGCGCAGAAAAAAAATAATGGCAGGGAAATAGTTTCCAGTTCCCCCCATAAGCCTGTCTCCCGCGCCCCCTTCACCGTTTCCACAGCCTCCGCCGTCCTCGCCCAGCTTAGATCTTTTCCTCGTGGGGTCAGTCCAGAGTCACGACGGGCACACCAGCCTTCGACCCGGCATCGAGCTTTAAAAGTCTCCCCGGAATGGCTATCGGGTTTCTGTTCGCTATATCCCCGCAACAGCCGCCGCCGCCGGAGCCGGCTATAGCCTCACCCCAACGTCGCAGATGGCCGGCGCACCTCCCAGCTAACTCCCCCGGCGGGAGAGAGGTCGACCCGAGGAGGTATGGGATTCGCTTGGGTCACACTTGCCCCGCGACCTCACCACCATAACCTCTCTCATCCCACCTCCCTATCCCTTATCCGAGAGCCGGGCAAAAGTCCCTCACATAGGCTCTTTCCCCTCCCCACAGCGGACCCGAGTCTTATAACTTTCCCCAACCCAATCGTATACCTCCTGAAGCGAGTGGCCACATACGCGGATATCTCGGGCCTAGACCCAACGGGAGCTCTCGCAGTGTATGCACGGGACGGGGCATTAATGGTTCTCAGTGGGAGGAGAGAAGGAAAGAAGACTCACAAAAAAAGGTTTTTCAATTCTGAATTTCTTGCATGGTGGTATAGGAGCATCATGTCCGCCTAGCTTATCATTATAACCATCACAAATACGTACTATCCCCATCTATTGTACTTATAAATCCAGTTTTAATTACAGCAATACATTAAAATTATGTTGTGCGACTGGGAATATCAGACGATTTTTGTATTTGATATTTTTTTTATGATAAACCTGCGTTAAGTTGTTGGAAACAAATAAAAAACACCATGGAAGTCTCAGTAGTATCTGAAGCCGGAATTTATCCATAGAACTATTGTACGTCCATTTGTTGAAAGACGTTCGAATCTAGTGAATTTGGAGACAAAATTTGCACTCCTATCTTGATAAGAGCATTTTACGCTGTCAGCATGGAAAATTAAGTATACTCTAAGGTATTGAATTACGACGAGTCATTTATATTGATGGTGTACGCCATTTCTTGGCTTAAAAAGTTTGACAAAATATGAATGCTTTTTTGTGTCTAGCCATTGATTCTGCTGGGGAAAAATATTTGTACATTATCCTAATTAAATAAATATTTAGAGGTGAGGTAAATGGAATTAATAGTTATAAAAATTCGGCCATATCAAACCAAGGAGACCAACCAAATTCATGTCTATGAAACATAATTTCTGTCGAGAAGATATATTGCGTTACTTCTGAACATTCGAACTAACTCCACGAACGGCCCCTGAAAAGTGCCTTCTGTGCCCTTATCAGCTTTTTATCCGGGAAAACGCGCTGGTCATAGATTTACTAAGCTTCGTCTAACTCGGAGACACTCACTTATCTGATGACACCTCGAGGAGAAACAGCTTAGAGTGGCTATTTCTGCGAAGGAGTACCAGTCGAAAAAAAGTTCACCTATCGCCAATACCAATCTCTCCTGCGTCCATTGTTTAATTATAACCGCACATAATGACAATACAAGAAGCGACCGTTATGCATCCGAGGGGGACACGGGTTCTCTCTAGGGCTCAACCACTAGGGGGACTTGCTCGCATCCTAGAGGGTCCGCGGTCGGCGTGGGAGGAAGGCTGTGTTCGACCGCGGACGACTGATGTCCATCAGGCAGGAGTGAGATCCGATAGGCGGGAATGGAAGAAAAAAGAGCCGTATTTGATCCGGGACGGAGGGTGAGGGAAGGTTAAAAGTTGAGGATGCTTACGGGAGGTGGAAGTCTATACGGGAAGGGGGAGTCGGGAAAGGGGTAAAGGTTTGTGGAGTGTGAGGAGAGGTTTTCGTTTCCATTGATAACCGGGAAGGCGACACCAGAGTCGGAGCGCGCGGTCTTTCCGCTTAGCCTTTAATAGACGTTAATGCGTCGATTGCACCGAGATAAGGGGACCTCGGGAGAAGGCAAGCCTTCTCTTCATCCCCTTACGCTCCTCCTCTATTCTCTCTAACCTCTTCCTTATTTCATTCTTTCTCTGTGCCGATCCAAGAAACGACTTCTCTGGACGACGCATTTCCCAAAAACAAACCTCAGCCTGACTTAGGAAAAATGTACTCCACACACAAATTTAAATGCGGAACTCAGGCCAAATGATCAATATAAAATAACGGAAAAAAGGGAAAGGAATAACAAAATGCATGAAACACGTAAAGAGGAATGTGAAAGAAATTCGTAAGTGTGAAAAGACTAGCTAACAGGAGAGTTGAGTGGAGAGCTGGGTCTAACCGATCGTAGGATTGTTGACCAATGATGATGATAAGCAATATAATTAGCAGGTTTTTCGCCTCATTACAATTAAGTTCACTCACTGCCACACCCCTAGGTGGCTTGCGGGCTAGCATGTTGATGCAGATTAAGGCAGTGGTATTTTATCATTTACGCAACATATCAAAAGTTGAAAAATTATGTTCCAATTTTTAGAGTTTATTAGTAACGAAACGTTTGCTAAATCAAATAAAAATATTACGTCTAAAAATTTTTTGGTAAAATTTAAAATTTCGGACACAGGCAAATATGTAGGTGGTTACTATACTCAGGAATTTATTTATCGTAAGAGTAAAAAAACGCTACACCCGTTTAGTTGGAGTTATTATTTACGGTAAAACGTAAAAAATTCCGACACCGGTTTTTTTTCCATTCTTCTTTCCTAAAAATTGGCTCAAATTGCCAACTTGTCGGTCGCCTCCTCTGTATACAATATTCGCTCCCGCACGCTTTCTAATTCTATGGCCACAGGAAATTGCCGGGCGACCCTTGTACTTCTTCAGCTAATTCCGACACCGGATTTTTCTCCATTCGTAATAACCAACTTCGGCTCACAACGCAAATGGCCATAGCAGTCGGTCGCATCCTCTGAATACAATCTAAGTTCGAGCACGCTTTCCATTTCCTGGAGTATAGGAGTGTGCCGTTCAAATCTTGTATTAGCAAAATCCGACAATTGATTTTTTCTATTCTTCCTTCCCAAAAATTGGCTCAAAACCCATATGGCTACAGTTGTCGTTCGCATCCTCTTAAGACAATCTTCGTTCACGCAGGACCACAGGAGTGTATCAGTGTACCAGGCGACTCTAGTCTTTTTTTAGATGATTCCGACGCCGGGTTTTTCTCCATTCTTAATTCCCAAACATTGGCTCATGCATCATATCGCTGTTGGTCGCCCTCTCCAAATAAAATCTTCGTTCCTGCACGGTTTTCTTATCCAGGACCACCGTAGCGTGGCGGGCGACTCTAGTCTTTTGTCCAGCGTTGGTCATCCACGTCTCCTCCACTTTGCCTCGCTCTTCCTCCATCTCCTTTCCTTCCTCCTTCGCTTTCCCCCCTGTTCCCCAACCGAGAGTGCCATATCAATTTCCCCCTCGCAGCGCGCTCGGGGAGGGGTCGACCACTAAAGGCAGTCGGGGATGAGGGCGCTCTCGGGGCCGTAGGTCACACGCTGTTCCCTGTGTATGCAACGGTCCAGGTCGCGCGGCTATTTGAAGCCGCGGTAAATTTCCTCCTTCCCACACCGCCCCCAGAGCGACTCTGCCCCCCCCCCAATCCCCGCCCCCTACACCGCTGCCACCCTGCCGCCTCCGCTAGTCGCCTCCGCACTCTCCTAGTCGGTCGGCACAATTCTAAAAGCGTCGCCCGGAGAGATCTCCGCAGTAAGACGACACTTGGACTGAACGGGCACACCGCTTGGAGACGGCGGAATTCTCTCCAACGCAGACGAGTGGTTTCACATTCTTCTTGCCGCGGTTAATGGACCGATCCGAAACTGTTTGGTTCATAAATGACGCCCATTATTCTTATCTAAGATTCTTAGTTGTGGTTATTAGGGGTGGCGACCGACAGGTATGGCCATTTGCGCCTTTATTGATGGGCTGTTGTTGTCGGGTGCGCGTGGAATACTGTTTGGGGGATTGACCAAAAAGTGATGAGGGACATGGAGTTGAGTGAAGTTGCAGAAATGAGGCCCTTATGGGTTGAATTTGGGATCAACCAACTTATATAAAAAGGTCTTTAAGGCGAATCATTCGATGAGTGTGTGACTTTTAGATGAGATGAATTTCTTAGTAAATGAAAATAATTTTTCAAATATTTGCATTTATAAATCTTCCAAAATAATGCAGGATCTTAAATGTTCTTTTAATTATTTTTTATTAACAGCATAAATTAGATGTATGGCTTCCTTATTAATAACTTAATACAACTAATGAGCTGGAAAGCAGCAACATTCGACTCAGAAAAATCATTTGTAGAGAAAATACCATATTTGTCTTTAAAGTAGCCAGTTAAAAGAAGGTTGCAATATCTAACGACAATCACGTGAGCTATCGAAAGTTCCCTTAAAACGATTCGATGGCTGATAAAATGTAAGAGCTGTTTTTGTGGATTATTTCCAGATCTGGGTGATATGAAATCAAGTTAAACCAACATAAGGTGATGGAAGTTTAATTTAATGTTAAAGATTTTCGTTGAAACAATTTCACTGATGATCTAGCCAAATCATCAGGTGCGTAAATACTCCCCCTGAACTTGTCATTTATGCAGATTTCACAATGATTTCAAAGAGAATACTAAATTGTTCAAAACACTTGGCTTGGTAATAAAATTGAAATCCAGGTTTGAGTCTAGTTCATGGCAAAACTTCCTATAAATGCAACTGAATTTCAATTGTTTTTAATGAATTTTAGATTAGCTATTAGGAATACCGTCACCTTTTCCAATATTCTGTCTTAATATCCACCAAATTTTTAGTTAATCGAGTAAATGATGCAAAGTAATGAATTTTCTCCAATGCGACCGCTGCTAAACTGCTCTTTTTTAATGACGAAAACATCACATTAGGGGGAAACACAATTTGTTTATACTCTTATGACGTCGTTTACACATCAAAAGTGATTAGGGTAATAGAGGGAAAAATACGTCCACATTAAAATGTATTCCAATCTAGGTCTATTCCTCATTTTTACATAGTAAACACCAGTACGGCTTAGATCAGTCCTGAATCATAAGAAGCAGTTGTCTTATCAAATGATGGCGTATTTTCTAGGTGGACGTATTATGTTTCTCGTACGATGTAATGTAAGCTTAGGAGGAGATGAAATTGAAATAAACCTAGGTAAATCAATAAGGCATTTTCAATACTTACAAAATAGTCTCCAAGGTAACTCGTATCGTACCCGCTCTTTAATCCACCAGGGCTAAAGATACACTGAATGCATACATCACTCCCGATAGGCTAAGCAATCGGTTATGTGAAGAACCATTCCAATTAATTTTAGAGGTATTCCCAAAGAATAGGTAGATAGATAGAAGATAACTATATTATGGCTAGAAGTACATCTCACCAGTGTATTAATAAGTATGTTTTTACAGCAAGCGTCACCTTTTTTAAAGAATATATTTAAAATTGCTGGGCGGGTGCCATTTTATAGCCATTTTTATTCTCCCTTAAAGTTTTCAACTCTTTCCAAAACACATGAAATCGTGGCAACTTTATTACTAAGATAGGAGAAAGTTTAAGCTTTTTTATCATTCCACTTATGGTGCTTTTCTACAGCGAAATTCCTTCTCTTCCGGATTTTCTCGTAGATTTGATGGAATACTCCATTAGCATTTATGTGAGATTCAATTCCAACAAGCTGAGGAGTGGATTTGTATTTTTTATGACGCATTAATTATGCCATAAAGGCCACTTCTAAACTATTTCCCAGCGTCTCTAATAAAAGGCTTTTTGGCACATCTAACGCAAGGCCTGCGGAGCGACGTTTTGATATTTCATATTTTAGTGGTACCAAAATTGTAGGTTGGTCAGGAAAAACACGTAGCGAAATTTACATGCTAACTTTCTAAAATTGATAGGCGTTCTCCATCAACTGTCAAATTAAAATTTGTACGATTCATTGAGTGGATGATTGACATTTGGGACATTCGTGGGTGGAAAGAAAAGTGTCGGTTACCATCCACGATTAGAACACAAATTTCATTTCAGCAATTTCAACAATGTTTTAGGAACAATGTATATGATGTAGCTAATTGTTATTGTTACGACGGAGGAAAATCACCTCATTTTTACCCGTAGTTATTCTTTGCATACTTTCTACTAAGTGAGCTAAATTCCCCTTATCGTTAATTTAACCAGTATTACCCTTACCTCTTCCTATACAGAAAAGAAACATTGCATCTAATTTGTGAAATCAAAAGGCATGGACAAAATGGCTTTATATTCAACTTTTGGAAACGAAAAGTATTATAAATGGGAACAAAGTTAAATCAGAGTCTATGCCAGAGGGAAACAAAAGAATTTTATGAAATCAGCTCTCCATTCTTTGAACGAGTTAGAAAATTATTTTCCATTACGTTGAATCAATGATAATAAACTTAAAATTACTTTTATTTAAAGCTAGATATTGACTCCTACAAAGAAGGTACGCCTTAAATATTAATATATGTGGTTTTAAAGTGATGAACCTAACGAAAATACAATTTAAATTTGATTTTTATGACGTGTGGAATTACTCAAATTACATTCAGAAAGACATGAAAAGGCATGGGCGGGAAGAAATGGATTTGCAATTTTTCATGGATAAATCATCAACTAAAATTTCTTAATACGACGACGACAGCACTATTCTCCAGTATTTGGAAGCAAGTGGGTCTCATATTTAAAAAACACTGCCCTCAAAATATGCGCATTATGCTAATTAATGAAGAAAAATTGCACTTTCGGATGATGAAGCAAAATCCCTTGGAAATATTTTCGACACGTCAAAGGCATTGCGAAGCCCTCCGCCGTGATGGGAGTTAATCAAATTTCTCCCGCAATTGAAGCGATACGTCTCATCTCTCCATATTCGGAGCGAATATTCTTTTCCGCGCAAATGTCTTTGACAGTCGAGCTGTCAGTTTCATCCATGCCGCGGCCATGCATCATGATGATGGTGAGTTGCAATCACACTCTCATTTCCCCGGGAGGAACAAGCAAAAGGATTGAGTATCACAGCGCTTTTGCCGCCGAAGTGAGTGACAGGACCCGTATGGATTTTATAATCCCACTTTAGCCGCGTTTACTGTACTTGGCGCGCCCAGCTCATTACTTCCGAATTAAGAACAAGGAACGCGTCTGTCGGAGATGTTGAAACTTTCCCCGTGGACATCGTGGACCTGGGCCGCGGCTCGTGTGAAGACTGGAGGCGACTGACGGACTGTTCTAGCGGTCGATGAGTAATGAAGGGCTTATCACAGCTTGATGCCCGGGTACAATTTTGGGAACCAACGAATCGTGACGTGACAGTCGTCTCCTTTTTTTAAGGTAGCATTACAGGTATGTTTCCCAAAGAATTTGGTTCGTGCCGACTTTGAAGATTGGGGAGTTGGTAGAAATACGCCATCTCAAGGAATCCCACTTAACAGAAATAAAAACACAGAAACAAAATTCGGGAATCCATGACAGTGCTAAAAGCTCTGCTCATGAGGCTTCGTGTTAAAACTTCGTAAATGACAGGGCTATAATGGTTCTCCAGGTGTAGTTAGCTTTTATAAAAAAAGAAGCAAACTCAAGTTTCCTCATTTTGTAGCGGTGAATAACTGAATTCTTAACCTCGCGAACCGCTTTGTTTTTCTTTTTTCCTAAATCTTTCCATAATCTTGAGGTTCCTCAAAAACCTAAATTGTTTTATCAGCAGGATGAAATCAATTACTACGCGTTGGTTCGAAGATTTTGCGGCGTTGATTAGATGATATCTCCATCCTATTCGGGTTTGTATGCAGCAGCATTGTGTTGCAATAGAATGTTTCACAACCAAATCATGATGTCTCTCATTAATAATATCCAACAATAATTATATCCACGCAACTATTGTCAATGTGTTATTTATGCATCGTAAACCACTTGAAACTTATTTTCGTTAAAAAAAAGTAAATGCAAGGCAACCTTTAATACAATTGATATGGGAATAGCGATCGCTTATTGCGAAAAGCATACTACCTGAAATATAGCACAACACACTTTGAACGAAGCGTATTCTGAAAATAACTTCTTTTTTTTTCAATTCAACATATTTAAAAAAATTCATTTTGTCATGGTTCCCGAACAATATTTTGTTGTTCCATCGTCCGTCGTAATTCCTCTGTGACCACTCACAACGGAATTATATAGGTATTATTTTTGTCATAGTTCTTTGATGCCTAGGAGAAATTAAAATTTACCTCAGCAAAACATTTATTTTCATATAGATCCACGGAAGCAAGTCATTTTCCACCACCTTAAATTGTACGAGAATCATTGTTTCCAAATACATTGCCTAAATTTACACATCTCGGAACAAAGTTTTTGAGCAATCTTCCATCTGGTATCTTAACTTTGGTTCTAATATTGCAGAAAGCCAGTAGTAATTAACAACGTTTTTCAGAAAAGGTTAGCTGAACAACTTCAATTCCAATAAATTGAACTCCAAAATAGGCTTCTCATTTAAGTATCCAATAACAATGTCTATTTCAAAAGGTTTACTATTTGAATTCAACAATGCAGGAAAATCGCGCATTAATTGCTATCAACCATTATCCTTGGCCGCTTTCAAACCTCTCACATATTTCTATCGATATTGATCCTTGGTTTAGTGATTTGTATCTGCATCGCTCCAATTGCTTACTTATCATTCAACAATCCTACTTCGATTCATGCACTCTTCTCCGTATTGGCAATGAACTTCTCTCTAGTTTAAATGCCCAATATAAGAATAGGCAGTAGAGTTTTATAACTACCGCAAGGACCCTACCTCCTTCAGCACAAAGGATAAAATTCTATGTATTAGACGAAGGTAGTCCAAAGATAATGGCATCTTCGAGGATAAATTTAAATTGCACAAGGCTATCTGCCTTGGGTACTTCAAACGTACTAATATTGGCTTAGAGGAGTTAGTTTGAAAGCATTACGTCATTTATATGTCTGAAAATATTGACGCAGATTACAGGCATGTCTTTCAAATTCTACCGACCTTATGAAAAAGTACTTCACAAATTGGGACAGATGACATTATCCTAGGCCGGTAGTGACGCCGCGCCGTTGAGATCAAAATAGATGTTCCAGATTGAAGTTGAAAAATCGAGTTTGAATCGAAACTTGAACGTCATAGATCGATCCAGATTTCCTCGATCTTTGACTTTTAACTCGATTTTTGATTTCAATCGAAATTGTTTTTACCATCACTACGTTGGTGATGTAGAACGATGTAAACCGGTGAAATCCGGAAAAGACTTCACGCAAAGATTTTATGTGTGATAAAACTGGTGGTGTTGAATGCATCAAGGGTTGAAAATCATCTGTCCGTATTGATGGAACTACCTTTTCTATTCTTTCAGCAAATCCGAAGCGTAATTTAAGCTATCGCATATACATCCTTAATCATAACGTCTGATTTTATCATGAATCAGCCTCAAATCACCTGCGGCTTCGCTTCAATTACAAATGGTAATGCTTCAACTCAATACTGGAATGATTGTGAAAATGAAAAATATCGGGGAGTGAGTTAGATTAATCATGCGTCGAATAATGATAGATTGCCGCGTAAATGCAAGGCGTGTTTGCCACGTTTGCGCCTAATGCTACTTTTCAGTTGGTTTTGTTACCTATCGATTTCCGTGACCATTTGAAGAACATGTATTCTTGAAATTATTGAAAAGACGTACAGAATATTTTTGCTAACGTTGAGCGCCTCAAATAAAAGTATCTCATTCCTAGAAGTAAGTTTTTCGCTCCCCTGTCCAAAGCTTGAAACCAGTAATAACCACATTGGTTTTTATACCGAATAGTTATCTTCGGTAATAAAGACGAAGATTTGAACTAAATTCACACGAGAAACATCGTCCTCCCTCTTTCTTAATTGAACTGATTGCTTCCACAAAGTTAACCATCCAGTACCGGTGCAATTGCTAATACAGGCTATGCATTTGGTGGGAAGATATTTATTTATTTCCCAGCTTTACTTTTAATGTTGGCCTTCGTCGTCGTCATTTTAGAAAATGCTTGCAACCTCGGGAATTTTGTCATATCATTCCAATGCAAAGATAGGAATTTCACTGATATTGCTTGCACTTAAGATTTAAGTTAATGACAACCACATAAAACTACCATTGGTACGGATATGTAATCACGTAATAATATGAACCTTAGCTTCCATATATCTTAACCAGAATAAAAGCCGACAGCAACGTCCTGGACAGATAGTTGACAGAGAGTTATTATTCTCTAAAATTAAGCCAACTTAATGCTTTCATTGCAGGATTACTCATTTTTAAATCAAACGAAGGAATTTATCAAACTTTACCTTGCGTAGCGGGAATATAATCTCAATTAATTTTACCATTATTTATAAGCATGGATTTCATTGGAAATGGTGTAATGAAGAATGAATATGTAAGTTCATAGCTACGTTTATCGGTATATCTCGACTTATCATAGCCTTGATTGTGGTGAGTTTTCACAAAATTTCCCATGATGCCTGGTGCAAGTTACTGGGTAGCAAAAGGCGTCGCCTGACTCTTGACCCTTACAACAGCGTGAAAACTCAATCCCCAAAACATCCATAATGCTTTCCAAATGGCCCCGGGCTAACAGATTCGTAATTCTCCACTCCCAAACTCCCTTTAGAAACAGCCAAGAATAAAAGGCCGTCGAAGCGAAATTACGAAGCGTTATTACTAAGCGCTATCCCACACGTCTCCAGAGCAATACAGACTTTCAGAGGCAGAGAAAGTTTAATGATCGCTGAAGAAAAGCAGAAAGAAAACGGCCGTAGGTTGATGTCGGTGTTCTATGGTTCTGCTCGAGCGAAATACGCAATGGAGAAATTATATTTCAGTCAGAAGGCACTTTCAAAAGTGAAAACAAGATGAGAAATACGAACAATGGGCTTCCTGGATAAAATTGACTTCTTAGCTTCCCACGACATTTATACATTGAATGGGAATAGATTGCTTATTTGAGAGGTCTTTTTACTGGAACATGAGCATTATTCTTTCATATTGACTCCAAAAATACATTTTTTACTTGTAATTTTATATTTACGTCTGCATCAAATGGAACATAGATTGCCTTCATGTATTCATACCTACATGTTTTCATAAACCTGGAAAATTAAACATCCTGCCGACAGCTTTTTGTTTCAATACCCAGTACCCTACTTACAGAAGTGGTAGAAAAAATGTCGAGTTTCTTTACGGAAAATTTTGAGATTTTCAAAAAGGCTCTGCTAACTTGAAAGAAGCATAAATGAACGCTGTGACTGGAATGGAATTAAGATGTAAAGGTATGAATTGTTCAATGAAATTTATTTTTGTTTTAGAAAGCTAGCTTTCTATTAAATCCACAACAACCGACAACCGTTGATTTAATCCTATTCCAAAAAAAATAAAACTATTGAAAAAGAACTGGCCTGGTCAAACTTAATCGTATCTGACTTCAATTTTATAAATGCTAAAAACGTGCATCACTTTGTCATTCGTATTCGGCCGTTTTAAGTAACGCATCACTTGCTCAAAAACTACGTTATCACCTTGAAATTACGAATAAAGAATGAGTAGACTTCAGGTTAATTTTAATCCTTAGAGAATCCTACTGAGGAAAAAGTTTCAAATTTCAGCTACGAATAGATACTAAAAAGGATTTAGTCCACATCACCTTACTCACTCACTCACCCTCATATCTTACACTCACTTAAGTCCTAGTTGATATTTAGCCGCACCTGCATTTCCCTTCATCTCTTTCTGTCCCTTGGTTCCTCTTCTGAAGCTCTAAACTTCTCCAAATCAGATTATAGTTGGTCGCACCATCTCGTGGTCTTCCTCTCGATATTCGTCCATCTGGGTTTGCTTTTAGAAATTCTTTAATCTTACTTCCGTCTTATTTTCCTAGCACATCGCCAAACCATGTAATTAATCTGCCCTTTATTTCACCAATAATAATATCATTACTCCTGAAGTGTTCTCTGATCTCCTAATTTTCTTCTCCACCTCCCTTGTTCATAGGGATCTAACGAGATCTTATCTTCGTAAATATGTTCTTGAAATCTTATGTTTGGATACTATCAATGATTTATCATCTTTCTTGTTTGGTATCCTCGTCTGTGACCCTTAGATTAGTATTGGGGAGATTATTGTTTTGTATACTTCTTTTTTTCTACAATCTCGAAATGAAAGGGTAATTGATAAATTCGTCTCTGAAAAGGATCGGTCGAACAGAAGTGATGCTTCTCTTAGCATCGGTTTTCAAGCATTTTACGGGAACTTACGCCGTGATCAACACGAATTTCCCTCACGTTCAAATCTCAACTTCCCCGTCTCCTAGGTGGCGTCCCATTCATGCAACCCCCATTGCTCTTCAACGCCGCCCCTTTGTCTCTCCATTTTTCCCTTCCTCCTTTACCCTCACGACTCCCTCGCATATCGTGCGCCGCCGAGACTCTTAAAAGTCACGCGATAAACCGCATAAATGCCGCAATCTGTACATCTGTTTCGGCTTCATTAAACTGGCCTACGCAAACTCGACGATTACCTATCGTCAACCACCACCGAGTCTTCGCCATCCGACCTCCCCCTCTCATCCACGTCCTATCTGCCACCACAGGATTCCCCGGATGGCAGTGCAATATTTAACCTCACTCCGGCTACTTCTTATCAACTCGATTTCATAGAAAGCAATACTTTAAATCTCCTCGTCGTTCGATCGGGCGAGCCGTCTCCACCGCTGGTGTCCTTGCATCTTAAAAGGGTATGCTCGCGACTGCGAGATTAAAAAGTAAGCCCTTTCAGCATTTTAGTATTAAAAAATGCTTTGCTACGATATTATATATCTAACGGGGATAAGAGGAAACTTTTGGTTGCTAAGAATTTTGAAAATTAAATATTTGTACATTTAATTTCACAATTTTTTCATCTCTTTAATACCAATTTTATGCAACGAATACGATTTACTCAATAAGTAGTACGATGATTTCTTAAATTCATTTTAATCATGATTTCCGTAATGTGATGCTCATTATGCCTAAAGAATGATGAAATTTTAGTTAATAAAATAATATTTCTATAGCATGTTTAGATGTTCAACCTTGACACTTAACGTATGTTTAGATGAGTATCTCCCTATGAATCTGCATGGAAATGCAAATTTATAGACGCAGTTTCCTGAAAATATTGCTCGGAAAGCCAGTAATTTCAGGGTATCAGATAATGAGGCATTGACATTGATTGATCAATACAGATTTGAAGGTCCTTTATTTTCTCAGGTAAAGCAGATACCAATGAAGTATTTTGCTGTTAATAATTGATAAAAATGCAGTACTTATTAGGTACACATCGATATAAAAATAGATACTCAGCAGAGAATATTTTGAAATTTTCATGAGAATGGCATAAAGGTAATCAGTTTTTTGGTCCAACTTCTGTGAATATAATTGTATTGCCAATACGGTGGGTATTTTGTAAATTCAGATTGCCTGACGAACAGGGATTCTATTAAACCGTCACCACTCATGCCCCGCACCCTGTCTGGGCTCGCCGTTATTTTATGTCCCCGATTTCACTGCTTTTAGCGTTTTGAAGATATTGAAGCAATTTTGTTTTTCCAAACGGTCATCCCAGTCATTATTAAATTGCCACTTGCCACCCGCACTGATGAAAGTTATGGATATTTTCATCGCGGGAAAAAAATCACAGTTTTCATATTTGACATAGAAAAAATACTTGAACACATGCCTATGAGATACATAGGGTGCGGCGTCACACAAGAATAGAAGTGGTAACATGAACAGCAATTTAAAAAACTTAATAATAGTTCAGATGGGTGAAGCACAATACAATACAATGGGTGAAGCACAATACAATGGGTGAAGCACAATACACTGTCTTTTACAATAATTTCCCTTACTATAATCACTCCAACTCAATAAATAGTGTTGCTTTTAAAGCAATCGGGAAAAAATTACTCTATCTCTTAAATTTTGATACACGTTCAAAATTTGTTTTTTTCGGAAAAAAGTCTTAAATCTGCGAAATATTGCATTCTTATCAGCTATAAGAAAGGGTCTCGCAGGTTAAGATGGTGAAAAGTGCCCCCAGAGATTTTGAAAAATAAAAAATATACTCTTAAAGTGCATCTAAAATAATATGTTTCCCCAAAGTTTCAGGCCTCAACGATGGAAGATAACTCCAAAAAAAATTGAAACACGATTTTTAGTTTTTTAACCACATCTCCAGTTTTTATTTTTATAAAATCGTTATCTTGATTTTAAAATGTAAATACAATTACGTTCTACCGTCCTGATTTCTTTCAAAATTTTTTGACCGAAAACTCAACTTTAACATAAGTTTTAAATTTTGAAAATTAAATGAAAAAATTTTGGAAACGTCAGAAGAACGTTTAAAATAGACACGTCGAAAAAAATATATGTTGTTACCCCTATCCTGATGTATAATCCAAATTTTTTTCAGGTTTTTTAAATTAGTGGAACACTGTCAAAAACACGAATAACTGCATTGCGCCATTTGCATCTATGTATTTGATTTGATTGTTGAGAGCAACTATTGTTGATCAGTTTCTAATACTATTGATTAAGAATAGGCATTAACATAAACAATGCCTATCGGGTCGGAATAGCCAGGACCGGTAGGCCACCTGCCTAAACAGCCGTCCGAGAAAAGACAGGAAAACTGGAAGAAGGCTGGTTTGAGGAGCCTAATGGTGGGAGGAAGAGGTGGAAATGGCCTTTGTGAGCGCTGCCTCAGATTTCCTAGTGTCAGCATCGCATCATGAATTTTTCCGGGAACGGGATTTTCGTATGAATTTCTAACCTTGGTCCCGGAAGTTCAGTCGGGGACGTTATTAAAATCCAATATTTATTGCCAGGAGGAAGAGAAGATGATATCTTGAGCGTTCGTGTCCGTACGAGACCGGAATGGTTAACGTTTATTACTTTATGGTGCCATTCTGAAAGGGAATTCGAAAAAAATCTTTTGATACCTTGGGAATCTAATGGAAACGCTCAATGGTATTCCACAACGTGACTGTCCCTCCCCATCTCGTTCCGTGGACTAACATTTGCTCCAAATATGATACCCACCCATTCCAATTTCCTTAAATCTCATTTAATTTATTCCTCATGTTGCTATATGCATGATATTCGATATCTCTTTCTCTCCCAGAACCGTCGGTATTTGTTCTAGAGTCATTTCCTGCAGTTGGAATGTGAAATATGTTTCAGTAATGCATGTGTATCGATGTAGAAATTCAGTTGGGCCGTTAACTGAAAAAATAATGCTTAGAAGGAAATATTTCATATTGGATGGAAGAATTTCATTCATTGTTTCAACCAATGCGACAAAATTAGTTTTCACTGCTGTCATTCAAATCTGGGATCGAATCCCGGCTAATTAAAATATTTTTCTAGGTGAACTTCATCCTTGGTGTATTGAAAATTAGTTTTCCCTTAACCTCATAGATATCCCATTGCTTTCAAGAGCATCATATTTTTTTTTACTTATGCTTTATTTCCGAAGAGCAAATGATGTATGCATAAGGGTGATGTATGAGAACCTTTAGCCGGTGAGCGTGCATATCCAGCGTAACTAGTTACTGGGAAGGATTTAATTTCTTCTCCATTCTTTTATTTAATTAACAACAGGATGCAAAGAAACGCAAAGAACTGCATGCATTAAAAACTTGAGCTTTAAAACTGGCATTTGTACAAGAATAAAAAAATTATCGAGGTAATGTGAAGTTTTAACATCTGAGTGAAGATTATATCTTTCGCATTCGGGAAATAGCAGCTACGATGTAGAAGTATTATGTTGATTGGTTTGATTAAGTTTTTTTCGGATGTTAATGAATCTCTTCTGTCATTTTAGCAGCCGGTTACTGGAAACGTTGTTACAAACAGTAAATATTGTAGACTGGACTGGAAAAATGAGAACCAATCTACTGTAAGATAACATAAATATTTTTTCTTTCATTGTTTATATGGTTATCAAAGGAATAGGGAAGTCGGGAATATCAAAGGATCTAGAGCTTGAATATAATATCCCAAAGAGACATCTCATCATGTCAGCTCTTAAGACCTCCGGTACAATTGAGAACTTTTTTCTAAGTTGAAGAAGAAGTAAACAATAGCATATATCTTGCGAAAATCACGTCGTTAAATCACAAAAAAATTTAATTTGTCCCACCAAATACATGTGTAGTGCATGTTTCTAGATTAAGTATTTAAATGAAGAGGTTAATCAAAAAATTTAAAACAATTTTTTGCAATGAATAATTTATAGCTAAAGTTTTGCAGACTTAACTCGCATTTTATGTATCATGATACTTGTACATTCATAGCCCCTCCATGATTTTCAAAAATCATGGGTGAAAATTTCCTAATATGGATACATTAAACAAAAACGATAGCCTTCCAATGGGCATCAGCGGTAAAACATATCTTCAAGAGCAAATTATGGCGGCGGTTTACTGCGTAATACGTTACTGCGCGTACATGCGTTACTCTTCCTTCTCTAGCATTCCCAAAAACCCTCATGAGGATTTTTACAATGCGAGTGGTTTTCACTTGTTTTCGGGAGCCGCAGCATGCAATTATTTTATTTTCATCTTATCTTTCGCGTCCCTTGCCGGCTCAGAGAAAATAAAGACTCAAGAAATTGCCCAATCGCATAAGGATTTTCCCTGTTTCCACGCAAGAGTGGTGAGAATGCACAAGTGAAAATAAAGAGGTAGATTCGAATCAAATACTTTTCGCGCAATTTTTAGTAGAAACAATTTATCCGTCACTAATTTACATACAAATAACTTAATTTTGTTGCCTTCCTTTTAAGAAGGTAGGTACGCCAATGTGCGATTCAAAACTACTTTTCATATTCTTTATATATTGCTTGCCACTATGCATCTGGCCGAGATGGACGCACGATAGTTCACATGATTTTTAACGCTTGAGCTTCTATTACATTTGACTCAATAAAGGCCACCTTTTTCTCGTCAGAATAGCAATCAGCCGTGAAGTTCCCAGGGAAAGTGCGTGCGTACTAGTGAAACTGAAAGCATAAGGTGACGGAGGAATGATATGAAAAGGAGAGGAAAAATAAATAAATATTCGAGGAAAATCAGTGACGTTTTCACATAATAACCTACTGGTATAACCATTACACAGATTCTTTCCTAAACGTGAAAATCACAGTAGTTACTAAAAATTTTCGTACTGGTTGAAGCAGCAATTTACCGAATGGGAAAGTACCGGAAAAGAAAAACAAAAACATTTATCTGGAGTTAAAACCTTACAATGAGCAATAGTAGTTGCAGTATTTAAAGTTAAAGTTAACTGGTACAGTCATTATGTTCCACCTCCGTCGAGAAATGATACAACGATTCTTAAAGAAGCACTGCTACTTTACCTAAGGCGATAATTATTTTTTATCATATATTGTTTCAATATCTTCAAATACTTGCGATACATGAGGGTATTTAATGAAATGGATAACTTTAAACAACCTTATCAACGCAATATCCGAGTATTTATGAAATATTGCATATGATTCCATCGTCTCTTCATGCCAGCTACTTGAGGCATTGTATGAATATATACGTCATGGTAAGAAGGACATCAAATTTGACGTTGAAAGGATCCTTTCTTCTGCGAAGAATTTTGTGAGATTCTAGTGCGGACGTCACTGAGTAAAATCACCAAAGTCTCACGTTAACTTTTATAAAGTTTCAATACGGAGTTCATTTTTCTAATTTGTTTGATTTATTTTTCTTCTCCGTTTCTCATTATTCCTCCGTCTAACTCTTTCATTTCACCACTTCGAACGCTCCTTTCCCGGGAATTTCTCTATCTCCTTTTCTGGCGATAAGATGGTCCCCATTATTGAGTCGAGTGGAAACGACCTGGTTGTTTACTCGACTCTCCAAGAGAGTCGTCCTCTCTTCCTTCGACGCAGTGACCTCGTCCTTTTTGGCGCTCATCTCTTGAGTAAACTGGAAGCGAGAGATATTTGGAAACGGCGACCAGAGTAATATTAGTTATTCTGGGAGGAGAGGGTGAAGACCACAAATAAGACGGTCGAGTCGGGCGATTTTCCTGTTAGGGGCACGCTTTATTTACGCGATACTTGTGGGAGTTAGGATGGGCTGAGGAATGGGAGATGAAAGTTCATTTTGGGGAAATATGGCAGAGAAGCTTGAGGGATATCAACCACAAATAATTCTCTAAACGAATTTCCCAGTGACTTATAATTCAACTCCATTATTTTGTTAATTTCATTCTCTACTGCATCTCATAATCTTAATACTTCCAAAGATATTTTTTTACTTAAGATATCTATTGACAGGTTAGATACAATTTATCGATGAAGATATGTTGTATAACCTCAATCATGGCAAAGGATATCATGGCTTTCTTTTCTGAAAAATTGCCGATCATTGTTGTGAAATTTCAATCTTGACATAATTGCATATTTGACTGTGGTAACAAATACAGTTACCTAAGCACTAATTAAAATTGACCAACGGCTTGAGGGTTGACTAAGCTTCGGTTGTAATATGGGTGTACACAGAAAAATTATTTAATATGGTGTATAAGATAGCTAAGCTAAGCTAAAATGCTAATGAACCATTGAAAGAAAAGTGAAATACTGTGCAGAAACTTAGGGGAGTCATATGCCTAGTTTTCGAAGTCCTTAGGTTGATTAGTTAAATGTAATAAATACCATATAGGTATAAAGCTGCCTTCTAATACATTAACGAAATCTTTGCGTTGTTCGTAAGTGCTTGTAAGTCCTACAGCAAAAATCTGTCGATACCCTAAGCGATATAAAGTTTTCCCTGAAAGCACGGAAAATTATCATAACATATGGTTCTACAGCTATTAAAAGTCTTTGACACGCTACACGCAAGGAAAAGGATTCTACTGCGCCAAATAGGATTGAATTTGGGTGTTGAGAAATGGAGGGCAGTTGCATGCTAACCCTGTACCTGTTAAAACTAACTTCATTGTCAACTCGAATGAAAACTTCTCGGTTGGAAATAATTGAAAATTCTATAGAAAACTATGGATAACGTAATTCTCGGAAAAAAAACATTAACCAGATGGTATATAACTGAGATTGATCATTTGATCCGTACCGATTTGACCATTTCGATGGGGAAATGTTGTTCCTAGCTTTCACAATTTTGTCAACAATTCCAAAAGAGAAACTATAGGTCTTGGAAAAGATGATGGAGGAGTATATTTCATTCGGAAGTAGGAGTATTGCTAGTTTCCACGGTTTTCATTTATGATGAAAGCAAGCGGGCTGTTATCATCAGTCTGCTCCCGCCTCGCAGAGACTCCCACGGCACAAAAATTTGACAATCCTTTTAATATCCGTTACGCTTTACCACGAGGACGCGAAAGCTTCCTGGATAATATTTTCCATGCTAATTCCAGGCATTTGTCATCCTCGCTACGAGCGGGGATAAACATTTCTCACGCGAGGCTCTTTCCACAGTTCCACGGTTGGACTGGACGAAGGGTTGGGACAGGATTTTACGATTAACCGCGGCGAACCCGGGAAAAAGTCGCTAAAAAGTGTAATTAGTAATGAAGGTCAAAGTGCGCAGTGTTTTCCTTTGGGATACGGAGTCGCAGTGGACCTTGACGCGATGAAGAAGGTGTATCCAAGCAGGAGAGAGGGATGCTGGGAATAGACGTGAACAAAGTAAGTGGGCTGGGATTTGTCAGTTGAGGACGGTGACGGAGGTGGCTCAGGCGGCCGAGGATAAATGAGATAGCAGAAGATCTATGTCTAGTTTCATCTAGGGGGTTTGGTGGCTATTCTGTGAGAGGAGAAAAGGGATGATAAAATAACGGGGTGGTCTTAGGAAAACATATCTTGAGTGATTGTGTGCACCATTTCGTAAGTTCCCCCCCCCCCCCCCCCCCACACATACGGTATTGTTCAACCATGGTGTACGCAGTACGGATTTTAAGTGTCCGACATCTACATAATACTTCGTGAGTCGCCTCAATAGGCGTGCGATAGCGGCTGTGAGGACATCAGGCATTAAAAAAAGGGGGATACAATGCGAAATCAGTGAAGAGGTTTCCATATTTATTCATATTGATTATGATTTACAGCTGAAGATATAGAGCTTTAACGTACTCACTCGTGATTCTTGATAGTTTATTATCCTAAGTTGGGTTACAATATGCCACCAGTAATTAGAGATCAATAATTGAAATAAATAATAAAATAAATGGCAAAGTAGGCAACCAATGTTGCATTCAGACAGAGATTTTTTACGCAGATTGGGGAGGAGGTCAAGATCAGCTCACTATTTTTTAACAAACTAGGGACCGTAGATACATTACAAATATAGAGTACCATTAGGAAATTTACACTTGTAGCGGATATACAAATCGATCCTTTATAAAAACGCACATTTGAATAATCTACGTACATTGGAATATGCAGGATTCCTTCAGGCTGTTTTCACGTTATCACAACTGATAAATTAAACGATAGAAAAAACATTCCGGGGACAAAAATATTCACATGGAACAGCTATTTGCCCAAAAAAACTCAGAATAAAAAAATACGTAAAATTTATATCAATAAATATATCGCTTGGAAAATTCTACAGCACCGTAACGAAGTTTGTAACTGAACAGAATAAAATTCACGAGTTGTAATTTAAACCGGTGATAAAATGAATCACTGATATATTTACGAATATAAATATTTACTTGTATGTGATAGCGGTGAAATGTTTAATTTGCCTAGGAATCGTGCAGCCTTTTACAAGCAATACAATAAGCTTTAATAATAATTTACAACACATACAATAAGCTGAGATTCGGCCTCCACTAAAAACGCTTATTTAAAAAGGTGCCCAAAGTATGCTCGTTAACTTAACATATTTTTTTAATGCATCTTTCCCCTCTGGGTATTTATTCACTTCTTTCACAGTAATGCATGATGGGGAAAAACATTATTCACGTTAGCAACCTTATGAGCGAGCTAAGTTTTAATTAAAATCTTCTCATTGTGCGTACCTATATCACGGATGTACAATAATTCACCGTGGAATAACCAAGAACATGAATCGAGGAAGAATCCCACGCATTTTTAGCGAACTGAGTCACATGTGTAACGCTGGGAGTTCTCCACCTAATATTGTGCTTCGCAACTTTCTCTAAACCAAGGTGCTAATTAGATTTTTATTTCCACGCGAAGAAAACCTCATGCCTCGTACATAAGCGCAACGTTTTCTGTCGCAATTGGATGATGACGAAAAAGCTGCTAATTATTTTCATAGCCTGATAATATCCAAGATTATATATTTTGCCGTGATGGAAGATAATCCTCCAAGCTACCGAATGAAAAACCGAGTGCTCTTAAAAGCTTAAGTTTTATTTTAATGAGTAAAATTTGAAGTGCCAACCGAATTTCAGCTGAAAGCTTCAGAATTATTCTAAGTAAATAGAGAAGACCCACCGATCTTAGTAAATTATAACAAACAGGTGCAATTATGCGCGGATTTGGCTAAACAGACATAGATAAAGCGTTTTATTCAATTTCCTATGTCATATTGTTACGCACATATTCAATGGATATCTTAGGATTTAATTAGCTCCAATAAACTCCGTTCAACAGTCTGAATGCATTCAAATATTAAAAGAAGCCATTCCTTTGTATAATTAGAGTAATCAATTTGTTCAACAAGGAATGAAGGTCTATTAAAGGCCAGGTTAAGAAGCATAACAAGCGGATTTTATAACGCCGGACTTAATTTTCGGACCGGAAAAATTAAGACCTCCGCAAATGTAAGATATTGAATAGCAATTAGTATAACTTAAAGCATAGTAAATGAAATCACCTCAAATATGACTTTAATTTATAGAGCTTTCCAAATTATCAGTTTTTAGTGTTAGAGATGAAGGGAATTCTGGCACTTCCAACGGAACTTAAATTAGCTAAAGAAAGGGGAGTAGCGTCGCTTGAACACAATTATGACTCCTTTTTGGAGTTACGAAAGGTGCAGTCACAGAATTTTGCTCATTCGTTCCGAATTAAAGTTGTACGTTGTTTGAATTTCTGCTAAAGAAATTTCATTCGTGCTTTAATTGAAGCAACGAATTATAAAACATCTCACGTCTCTTCATAAAACTTAATACAAAAAAAGCTTTTCTCTTGTAACTTCGAAGCTAACACAGATATAAAATTCCAATTTTCCTCATTTATACATATGTTACTGTATATGATGCCTTGTCTGGGAATCAATATCGAAATAGCAGTTCTTATGTTGCTAAGTATATGATGTGCATCCACAAAAAATAATATAGAAATAACAGCTCAACAGCTTTTTTGATCCCCTATCCCCAAATAAAACGGCTTATTTGAAATTCCCGTAGATTGAGCTGAGCCTATTTGGATGAATTGCTATGAAGTAAGGGAAGCAAAGCTTAGCTAAGTTTCTGCTAAACGTTTTAACTGGTTTACGTTTCGCTCGTAGTTTTTCGCAAATATTTCCTTTTTTATAAAGTTAAAAACTCTTTGGTCAATCGACTACGAATCTTCACGTACCGGAATGAGGGGGTGGTTCACTCAGAACCGAAATCATTTCTTTTCATGAAAAGGGAAAGAAAAGTTATGGCAAATAGAAAGGTGCCTTCATGAGCTATTCACTCAAAAGTTAAAAATAAATACACGAAAAAGTTGCCACCCACATTTTTCATGTGTTGGTGACTTCATTAAAGTACTGGCTCATTGACTCACTCGGGGAGAATCTTTCACCGAGGGAAGGAATCGCCAGCAAGAGTGTAGAGAATTGCAAACCACGCCACACGCAAGCACAAGTCATGCACAGGACCAAGGAGTAGTGAAGACGCCGAGAAACGGGAAGAATGAGTTCGTGACATCATCGACTTATAAGTGAAAGGTCAATTTTTCACAGCGGATAGCTAGAAGAATAGGCGTCAAGTGGATAAAAAATCGAAGAATGTGGGCCTATTTATGACTCAAGCTCTTTTCCAATTACTATTAAAGGAAAGTTGGTGTACAATTCCCTAACCTCACTCCGACTCGTGGTGTGTCCCGTGGCAATGAACGCATGAGTACGGTAGACTCTTTAACTTCAGCAAACTTCACTACAAGTCAGACTACGCAGCAATTCCATCGCCATTACAGATGCATGACGGATATCCGGGCGTCACGACAAGTGGTCGAAAATTAATGTCGAGGCGACAGATGCTAAACCCGATTTCTCTCTTTCTCTTGCCGCGTTGACGCCGTAAAAGCCTTCCGATGCCGGAGCGCAGATTTTTTGTCATCTGGGCGCTATTAATTCTCCGCTTAATTCTCACCTTCCCTTACGGCAGGCAGGCTTACAGGCCTTTTATTAGCAGACCAAGCGGTTCCCAACCACGTCAAGGACTCATTCTGCGCATCTCCAATGTGGATTGTTGGGGAAGGGGACACGTCCAATCCGCATCAATTCCAATCCCCCACTAGCGTCTGCCAATATCGCACGGGTACAAAGGGGAGGGGGAGAAAGAGATTAAATCACTTCGAGGTCACGTGGACTCGTCCGTTTACGCTCATTCGACCGCGTAAATGCACGTTTTAAAAGCACGGCCGTCACGCACATTCTCCATCCCCCTTCCTCTCTCTGGCGAATACTCCCCCCCCACCACCACCCCTGCCAACCGCCTATTCACAAAGCTCCTCCCCTTTCATTTTGCCCACTCCACCGATTCCATTTCATCCACACACTTCAATCCGTCCTTCAATGCAATCGTCCGCCGCTGTTTCAAAATCCATAAAATCAAATCGTCCTCTTCCTCATGGTTACTCTCTCTCTCACCATCCACTTCGCTCACTCAGTGATTCAATCCGAAGGCCGATTTGGATAGTCGAGAATAGAGCTCTCCGCAGAATAGAGCTCCGCTCTGCTACAGGCTTGTGAAATAAAACCATGAAGTAATATTTTTCCTCGGTAAAATGAAGGAAAAAAAGCAACGCAAA
The DNA here is from genome assembly GCF_921293095.1 of Ischnura elegans. NCBI lineage: Eukaryota > Metazoa > Arthropoda > Insecta > Odonata > Coenagrionidae > Ischnura > Ischnura elegans. The sequence continues at coordinate 98,451,425 of NC_060253.1, forward strand.
ATTACAACGAATAGAAAAGATATTAATATTAATAATAGTAATAAAATGCCTTTATTCGGGCGAGGTTGAGACTATGAAGTCCACTCTTCCACCTAGCCCCTCGGTATCGTCAATGCAAACATATTAAAAAATAATACACAAACGTGTATTATTTTTTAATATGTTTGCAGAGTAGGTTATAAAATATTTGTGAAATGTCAAAAATATGAACAACTGTATGCGAAAAATTTGTGGAAAAAAGATCTCTGTTTGTGGGAAAAAAATGAGGATAATGGTGTAGAATCCTTCAGCGAAAAAACTCACAGAAGGAAAAAGCCCACACAAGGTCGTGAAAAACCTGCGAAAACCTACTGAGTGAAAGCTGAAGTCGTGTTATTTGTAAAATACAACATAGTCAATGAGGTGCAAAGTATACACAAATATTACACATGCAATTAAGATATAAAGTATAACAAAGATATTAAGGGCGCTGAGCTATCTTAATCGTGAGATTATTTTGCAGTGCATGAATTTATCGTTTTTATCGTCATAGTTCACGTCAGAGTTCTGTCATAAAAAATGTGTAAAACGCGGAGAAAGCAAACAAATTCCCTTTTTAATAATATAGTACATAACATTGTTCTTCTTAATTGGTCAAATGATGGATAGAAAAATAACTAAGGACAAAGGAAAAATCTTGACTCACGCCACATCGGAATGGAGATGACACTTGAATTCTCACTTTTTTTGATAATTGGCAATCCTCTTTGTCATCAAACAGAAAATTGTGCTTCAATTGTTTTGGCAAAACACAAAAAAGAGCATACTTTATTCAAAACGTTCGTTATCATGAAAATTATTCTTCCGGAGTCACAATTTATAGAAACAAAACAAAATATTTGGTTGATTTTTATTTTGAGTATTTCAACCCAAATGATAGTATAAATCGGCTAGGTTAGAGCTCACACCGGACTAAGGCACAGGCGGGTGAATTTCGCACATTCAGGTTAGGGAGGCAATTTCCATCCGTTAATGCTTTTAAATTTTGGGGTTATCACAAAGACTTCAATCGGGATTTGAAATCTTTTAACAGCAACCAAATTTTCTACCCAAAGTTCCACTCTCACTACCAATAAATAAATATATTCGATGATTCAATATATAGGGATTAGTGTCAATAGAGATAACACCCTGGGTATTTCCTCAAAATAGATAAAAAATGGATAAAATGAGTATGATTCATCGTACCGTAAATCGTGGTGCATCAAGCTGAGAGCTGGTTTTAAATTAATTTCTTTCACCCTTAAAGGTTAATATAGACGAAATTATTTGAAAAATGCCCTCTGTAATCACCAAAGCAAATTTTACCAGGGCAGACATTTTAAGGATCCTGCAAGCAAAGAAAAGCATATTGTTCGTAGTAAAAAAGCAGCCAATGAAGACTGAAATGCAGAAATGAACCTATTTTCTCCCGCAGGTTCTCGTGAAATTCATTCACTTGAAATATTTTACGATGCATATTGAGCCTAAAAATCGTCCCAATTGTAGAAAACATCCAACCAATATACCTTAGTATTTTCTCAATCATTTCTCATCAACCTCATCCTCTAAGGTATCTACAATCACGGTCTCTGACACTACAAGCAGGACAGTCACGAAGTATCGTAGCATCGTTACGTGTCCTATTAGGAAATATGTCGCAGCTGTTGAGACTCAAACGGATATTACGCCGGGGCAAGAAGAGTGAGTCGGTGTGGAATCATGATGCCGACGGACGCTGCCTTTCGATCAGAGATGGATGATGGCAGATGGACTTTTTCACCCGCGTGATGTACCGCAATTGAGAAGACTCGATACCTCAATGATAAATACCAGTCATCACTCCTGAGATCGGTTACACTCTGCCGGCAATCGGATTCCAATAATGACACGCACTTTGCGCCCTCTCAATCTTTTTTCCCAACCCCTCCCCATCTTCGCCATTTTTGTCCAACTCGTCTCTAGTTCCCCGCGAACAATTTCACTTCCACTTTTGTCACTGGCTGCCAGATGTTGCCTCTCTCAAACTGCTTGCAATCCTCCTCCCTTTTCCTTGAGGCTTCATTGGAAGAGCAATGCAATGAGCTCGGCAAGTGTGGTCGTAGGAGATGTGTTCAGAAAATAACGGGGATTGTATTTGAAAAAAAATGTATTTTTTAAATTCCTTAATATTTATGTTTTTATCTTCAAAAGACTAGATGTTAAGCAATTGTGCCAGCGCTTCTTTCAATCCTCAAAGCACTTCTCAAACGCGGACATTGGGATAGCCTTCAGCTATACTTGTGATTTCTTTTAATTTCACCTATGTTTGTAAAAAGACGGCCCTTAAAGGTTCTACTTATTTTTAGAAATGGGAAAAAAGTCATTAGAAGTTATATCTGGTGAATATGGAGGCTGGGGCATTGCTACAGTATTGTTTTTGATCAAAAATTAACGAACAAGCTAATGAAGTGGGAGCCGAAAATAGCTAAGACATGTCTATTCTTAGCGGCTGCCACAAATCGATAAGCTCATGAAAGCACGTCTATTCTTAGCGACTGCCATAAAAAGTAAACTATGATTACCAGCAGCTGAAAACATATCATAATTCAGGGGCATGTATACTAAGATAATAAAAAAATTGACAATCGGACTCTCCAAACTTGCGTGAAATTGAAAAAAATTATTTCCCGTTATTTTCTGAGCACACGTCGTAAGCGGGTAAAGAATGCAGAAGACCCCTGAAGTCGATGGTTTCGAACCACGATTGACCCGACGTACGATCGGGGTTAATGTTACTCGCACTATTTCATTATATAAAATTTCTCTGAATCTGAGTACATACTCAAGTATAAAAATATACTTAAAACTTGTTATTCAAGATATTTCACATGCATTGGCTTTGGCGTGTGCAGAGAATGGATTGGCACTGGTGATCTTGACACCGATTCTATTGTCCTTAAATTATTCCGATTCCATACACAATAGAGTGAGTGCAATTTATGATCGCTCTTACGGAACGAATTTATAACTTTGATCGAAATTCTGCAGTGGGTGTAATTTTTGCTGAACCATTTCCCAAGAATATTAAGATTTTAACTCCACCAGTAGAGGATTTCGAGAACTTAATGATCTCGATGTCATAGCTAATGGCCACGCACAGATTAGCTAATGACCAATATGGAATTTGTAAACCGATATCCGTTTTTCTCACTTTCCTCGAGATAACTTCAATGCATTTAATATGGCATTTTGGTGGTAGTAAATCATAATACATTGTAACAAAAATGACTATACAGCGAAGGAATACCGTAATTTGTTCGGTCTCCTTTGGAACTTGCTAACGATGTCACACAAACCACAGGCTCTGAATTGTCCCAAAAGGATGGAAAGTTATGATGTTTGTGCGTAGGAAAAATAATTGCCATACTCGTTTCCTTTTATACTCGAGGTATTCAAGAAAAATTGTGTTTCTTTGCTTAGTTTTACCATTGGGCCGCGAATTGTCATAGAATGATTTGAGGCGTTCATCCTTCGAGCAATAAAGGTTTTAATGAACGCCGGAGCTAGAAATGGAGAAACGTTAGATGGTGTAAGGCTATCTTCATCTAAACATAACCGAATACCCTTAACAATTGTTTTTCATGTTTTTCAACTTCTTCATTCCATTCACCGAGAATGCTCGACCCACCTTTCCCGAATGCACCTTTCGCTCGAGAATGCTCGAATACACCTTTCAGAACGACGCAGAGTAGATCATCTTAGAAACTCACAATTTTCTAGGTCCGTCAAAACGATAAATTTGGAGCGATGTTCTGCCGCACGGATAAGTATGGAAATATGTTTATCCCTCAAGCAATAAAGGTCTTAAATGAAAGCGAGGTAAAAGTCGACATTTTCTTTTATTTTTAAGGACTTTTGTCCTGACAAACCCCGCCACACACTATTGAGGCGGCTTGAATGATTTGAGGCGTTCATCCTTCGAGCAATAAAGGTTTTAATGAATGCTAGGTAGAACTCACTATGCACTTTTATTTTTTTAGCAGCTCTTGTCCTGACACCCCCCGCCACACACCTGTTGAGCCAGCTTGTGGGGTAGCGCGTAGATGTAGTTCTCTTGACCACGGTCTGAATGGACATGGACGAATATTGTCGCCTCACCTCGACACGTCTTCCGAGGCAGCATTTTCACAACCTTCCATCCTCCCCCAACTCCTCTCTCTCCATTCCCATAATTCCCCACTCTCCTCCCCATCATCCACACAGCACCCTTATCCTTACCAACCCCCCCCCCCCCTCTCGTCCCTTTAGCTCCTCCTACTGGCTCTCGCCCGTCTCCTGTTCAAGACGCTCAAATGACTTGCTCTTCCCTCGAGTCTCTCTCCACTTTTAACAGCGCTCGCAGGTGACGCACTCTACTCTCCAAGGACTCATATTCGTCTTAACCCATCTACCTCACACTCATGCTCCCACCACCGCCTCATCCTTTCATGTCATCCTCACCCCTTCTTGTTTCTCCCTCCCTCCCTGCACTCCTATTCCCATGGAAGAACTGCAACGCGTCAAACAAATGGAAAATGTCACATTTCCGCTTGTGCTCTCCCGAGAAAATGCGATTTCAACTTTGATTTTGACAACCACAAAAATGTTCAAAACATTCCTGAATGAAGTGAACAGCACAAAACTATCCCAGGTTGGGCACACACAAAAGATGCAATATAGATAAAAAAATAACAAAACTAAATTTTCATTGGGACATATCCAGGATATTATCCACCTTCCTCAGAGTTAGGGAGAAATAAATAAATAAACACTTTGTAAAGAATTAAGTCTTGAATAACCCGGAAATGACTTACACGGAACATTCACGAAGTATCTTCCGCTGCTTTCGTTCCAATTTTGTAGCATCGCAATGTTCCATGGTAAAAGCATATTTGCAAAGTTTCCCGTGCTCCTACGCCCTTTGAGTCGAAATGGTTCCTTCTCCCATCATGATAACCCCACTCTTAGGAATATTATTTTCATAATCCGTAATATATATCAAGATAAAGAACCAAAATACAAAGAATAACTTCACACTCTCTGAGGAATTGCCATTCCTAAGGAAAAACTACACAGGTCTACAAAACTGCACAACACAAATGGAAAATGTCACAATTATGCCCGCGTTGTCACGAGAATATGCGCCTTTCTATGACATCATATTCGTCAATTCAATTGAAGTGCACAGGGGTCTAGTAGCCAGGAAATTATTCCGTGAGAAAGCGTTTTAAAAGTTCTCCTATCATCATCACCATACTCCAAGGAATAATTTTTGCAACATTTTTCAGGTATATACGTATTAACAAAAAACGTATTAAGAATGGCGTAAACATATTTGACCCTCTATTGCACGAAAGCACTATGTGGGTAAAAAAATGTTCTCCACTCCATTCAATATCTATGAATTTTTCATTACAAGATGCGTTTAAAGTGTTTCCTAATAACAATTCTTTGCTAATTTACCATATGAGTGGTTGAGGCCATGGGGTACAAGTGATTTTTTTCTCAATAGAGTTAGATTAAGTTAATTGTTAGAATAAATACACAAAAATTAGTTGCCAAGGGATTCGAGTGAGTCTCAGTTCTGTGCTGACATCGAGTTGAAAATAAAATGCACTGCTAAATATCTAGTTGATCTCCTTTGTATTCTACACCTAATTTCTGTACTTAACTCTCTATAGAACAAAGAAATAACTTGTACACCTTGGCTTCCAACCCACTCATATAAACTAACTTTTTAAAAAGACAGCTTTGCGAGCAGTGAGGACAAATGGGAGTGTTTTCTAGCGCATGCGTACGTGGGGATGTGTTTCGTGGTGACCTATGTCCATGGGAGTGGAAGGAGCGGGGCATGACGTAATCGAGAGGGAAGGTGGGCCTAAGGGTGGTGGAGGGGAGGTGTCGCCAGGTCGAAGGTGGAAGATTTGAGGAGGGAATGGAGGGGGGGGGGAAGATGGCGGTTGGTCCATTCCCAGCATCCCTTCCCCCCCCGCCACGGTCCCTCCGGCTGACCCACAGGCGATCCCTTCGGGCCAGACCCCGCCTCCTCTTCCGCCTCTCTTCTTAATACTTCAGGGTGCGGCAACGTAACTTCCTTTTTTTTAAAATGGGCGCCATCGGTCGGTTGATATCGAAGCGGATCCCTAGTGGCTTCGTTCGAGAGGCGTAACTATATAGTTTTGTTTCCGCCGATTTTAGTGTCCATCAAACGCTTGAACAGTGAGGAGTATGCGTTTGCCGATGAGGCCTGTTTCGAGGCATGTTTCGAGGCCATGTTTCGAGCGGATTTTTTTTGACCGACAAATTTGGTTGGCATGGAAAAAATTTGCGATTTTGCTCCTTGCGATTTTTCTCAATGCGACATCTTATAATCTCGTATTAAAATGAACCTTCCAAGGGCCATAAAACTTTTGAAGACCAACATCCAAGAAGAAATGGTCAACATAACCCCTTCTATGCTGGCAGGAGTCATCATGATAAACGCCAGAAATCGGTATACTTAGCGTATAGAGAGTGGAGACGGCATCTACCTGATATGATCATTAAAACTGTGTAAAACAGAACTTTAAGGCCGTTTTACACGGGGCACAGAATTGCGCAGGTTAGAGCTGCATTAATTTCTAAAATGGCCTGGAATTGCGCGAATGCATGAACGAAATTAGAACAGGGGCTATTTTGCCGTCTCGCATCCACGCATTCTCGCATGTGTTCTAGCAATTCACCACTTTCCACGACGCAATTTTGATTGTCCCTTCGCACGTACGTCAGATTGCGCAATTCTGTGTATCGTGTAAAACGGCCTTTAGATATGTGCCTACATTATACCTGACAAATAAATAATTTCTGATTCATACAGCGAGTTTTATTATGCTCTGAAAAAAAGAGTAATGCTGCCGAACCCTGTTTGAAATCCACTTCTGACCACTCACTCATTTGTTAGTCAAACAAATGCTTGGGATGAACGAGACGAGATACGCCAAAAAGGCATAAAATCGACCCCCTCTAAATTGGTCTGAAATCTCAGAAGAAATTATCGAAAGACTAATTTTTCAATTTTTTTGTACCTATTCATTTAAAAAATAACATGGGGATTAGTTAAAAAATGGCCCCCAAAAGTCCTTGGCAGCGCTTCGATTATTCGAAGGAACCATGACAACAAATTTGATTTTGCAAACAAAAGATACTGAAGTGAAATAGGAAAGAGAAATCAGGTAATTAGGAGGAGCTATAAAGAAAATATATTAGAAAGGTAGGATATTTACAATGTAATTTTATAAACGTCATAATCTAGCATTAGTGAGTTCTTTGCAAACAATTCTCGAGAAATGAAACAGTAGTTTGTTTTATTATTCCACAAATTAATTTCCTGCACATGTACGACATGTTTCACTCATGGCTGTCATTATCATCCATCCATTATCACCTTTAAAATGACACAATGTGTTGAAACCATTGTGGGCTGTTGAGTTTTGTATTAAAAGTGTGGAAATTACCATTTGTGTTATTTTATCATCATCATCCACCTAATGTCAACATGTCATATCAAGGAATAGATATCAATCAATAGAATTGTGGAAGATTATCAAGCATTGTTTTCATTCATGACGTCCAAATCGAATATATCTCGATCTGATAGTACTCTCGGACACACAGCGTACCATTCACCATGAATTACTAGTTCCGCAGCAATAGTGTTTGGTGGCAGTAGTGACAGAGTCAGTCATAAATATTTTCACGTACTTTTTAAATTGTGTGAGCAAACATTACTTTCAAACACATAGGTTTAAGCATAAAAATATAAGACGTAAATCAATTTAAATTTAATGGCAAGAAATATTTCTCTCCCTTTGTGTAAAGTTCAACATATTATTATCCTAAGGAACTTCCACCAGATTTCGAAAGCCTCTATTCTTGATTTCTTCGCGGCTATTCAATTGTCCAGCCCTCACTTCCGTAGAGAAACGTACTCCAAATATAACGTACATGCTTATTTTTTCCATGGATATTCACTTCCTAGGCCTTTTTTATTTCATTAATAGCTTTCTTGATGCACGCGTTGAAAATTACGGGGCAAATACACAGCTTTGTCTCAATCCTTTCCTAATTTTCGCTTCTTCACAGTTGGATCCTGATCTTATCACCGCTACCTGGTGTAATTCCATTTTATTTGAAGATTCCCAGCATTGTGCTCCAATCCACGCACTCAAATTCCTTCTCGAAGTCTGCCAACGTAACGAACGTTGGCTTGTTCTTTTCCATTCTCTTCTCTATGAGCAGTCTAAGGGCCAATATTGCTTTCCTTGTGGCTTTACTTTTTCTGGATCCTCATTGGTCCTCATTCAAGTACTATTCTACTCTACGTGTTATTCTTCTAGATGATCCTTGTAATTATTTTCGACGCATGTTTGTCGGGCTAATGGTCTAATGGTCGGGCTAATCTTCAGTTCTCCGCTTATTTTCTCTTTGGAATTGGGTTTATGGTCCCAATCTTCTCGATGTACTTTGGTACCTCACCCGGTGAATACATTTCACTTTTGATTTGGTACAGCTTTTCAACGTATTTTCTCCAGCATTTGTAATATTATCAATTATTGGAATATTATCAATTCCAGATGCTTTATTAATCCGCATGTCTCTTTCTGCCGTATGAAATGCTGATCTTAACATTGGGGCTCCCATATCATCTTCGTTTACTTCCCTTTTGTTTTCGACAGCCTTCTTTCTTAGGCTATTTCCGTTGTACAACTCTTCTAGGCATTCTTTCCATATCCTCGCATGATCTTAGTTTTCAATCGTTAGTTCTCCATTTTTCTCCTTAAGGGTATTATATCTTTCTATAAAAAGGCTCCCCACTATTGTTCTAAACTTCTTCATAGACAGTTTACATACACGCTTCTCTAGCTTTCCTCGCACCACGACTTTTTCCTTGCCTTATTGATCCAGTCTTTAAACAATACTAGTTTTTGCTAATGCTTTACTGGGTCATTATAGAAACATATCGATGGCCAAGTTCTAACAACACTCAAAAATAGCAACTTTTCAGGGGAGCAAAACAACGATTATTTTTTTACTTGCACACTGAAATTCAAAACCAAAAGTTCATAAAACTGAAAAAGAGGCGTAGGAATAGAAGGAAAAATAACTTGGCTATTTCCACCTGGTAATTTATTGAGACCGACCATGGTTTCGTTACAGCGTAACATTATCAAGGTGGGAATAGCAAAGTTATTATTCCTTCTACTCCTACGATTATGGATTTCCATCAAGCTACGCCCGTTACTATTAATTATGAAAAGGAGGCATTCATTTGCAAACAAAGAGTTGTTTTTTGATTGTATTTTATTTAAAAAAATTCTATTACATTTTAAGGTAACTGTATCAGACCGGCCGAATTTGAGATACGTGTTTTTAGGACTTAGCCATCGATATGCAATTATATCACTTATAATTCCTGTAGTATTTTCCCAAACATTTCTTTTACAGCGTACTGAGGGGAGGGGAAGCGGTGAGGACGGGGAACGTTTTTCTTCGCGTCACCGTCTCCTCCTCCACTGCGCCGCACCCCGCCGCTTCTTCGTCCTACACGCACCACGCCTTGTGTAAACTGCCTCCCGTCGTCTCGAACTGGGAACAGCGGCAGGGCAGCCTCCTCTACCACTCACCCGAAGGAGCGGTCCCCGAGGACGCCTTTTAATACCGCGAACCAAGGTGTGAAGTGAATTGAGTGCCTGGAGCAGGCCGGGGGGAATACGAGGGGGGGTACAACATCCGGACCACCGTCGTTCACCTGCCCGGTGGCACATATTTTTATATTCTCTCTCTCTCTTTAGGAGTGAATAACCCTTTGGGAGGATTTGATGGCCATCTCAACGATAACGGTGAGGGCGGACGGGTGGAAATAAGGCTTTTTGGGCTGGTCCGAGGTGGGAGAAGCTAAGAAAATATATCCGAGCGCTAGAGATGCTGCCTAAAATAAAAGATGTTTGCGCTTCCGGGATGGCGTAATAAACCAGAGAGGATAGGCAAGAAATGAAATATTAAAGATAGGAACAGGTTGCCGTTCTAGCTATTTTAAAAACGCTATTCTTCTACTGTTTAATTTATCAAGTAAATCGCTTAACATATCAAAATCGCGTATTATTAATTGCCATAAAATGACGTTGATATCCGATGCTCTTGTTTTAAAAATCCTCTGACTTTCGTCACACCTCAATTCGCAGGACCATTGCCAGAGAAACCATGACGAAAACAGAGTAAAATGTTTACAGAAATATTACAAAAATATTATAAATTATTATGTAACGCCTAACATCTATTACCAAGAGCCTCGGTACAATTTCCATGGAGACTAACGAACGATAGCGTTGTGGTCTGCGGAATGGCTTGGAAAGCAAAAGATCCATGATTTGATTCCCGATCCATGGAAATTTGGCAATTGATTATAAAATATATATTACTATATTATAAAATTAATTTTCCCACCGATCCGAGCGCGGGAGACGCTGCCTAAAAAATCTTTCTAGACGTACCGAAAATTGTTTGCCAGCACCCACCGCCTATACGTTGACGCACAATAAATGCAACACGGTCATTAGCCCTTATGAAGTCTCTGGTATAGGTGATGAAACGTCGGCCATTTCAAAATATTGACGCGAGTAACCCCAATATCCAATAATATCGGTGCCTAAAATATATGTTTGCACTTCCGGGATAATTCTTAGAATAAAAACTACATGGACAATGAAAATAGCTCCTTTTGAGATTTTTTACATAGTTTATTATCTTTTTCATGATTAATTGAGGCGAATGTAATAGAATGGAATTGGATGGTTAAATCACCTATTTCTCCAGAGACGTACCAACATAACTGATTATTTATATGCATGCATAAATAAATCGATGACATTTTGAATATAAATAGCATGTACTGCTTCCGCTTCCAATAGCCATTCTGTGCTTCACGCTTCCCAGTCCTTACAATTATTGGAAGAGGAATCTCGAGGCAAAAATATTTACCATAGTTTAGAAAATGGGTTCCACCAGTTGAATGATGAGGTCATACTTGTTAGCAACGCACATAACAATTTATGTCCGATACCGGCTAACTTTAAACGAAAGAAGTAGAAACTTCCATGAATTAAACCCTAGCGAGTGAGGAATAAGTAAGGCCACTCAACGCTGATGGTAAGGTCTGGTTACAGAATTGTTTGGCTGATCCCAGGAATGTATTCGTCCCACGGCGAAATGAGAGCGCTAAAGGTATTACCTAGATGTTTCCTATAGCCGCTGGGATAACGTGCTGCACACACGCTGTGAGACCGAAAATAATTACTTGGATAGCCCGAAAATCTGGTTATTGGAAAAATTGAATTGAATTGAATTGAATTAAAAATTGAAAACTGGAATTATCTCATGACTGGGTGTGTCATTCAATGATAACAGAAGATTTCTAGGCCTAAATAGTGCCTTGTCATCATCGATTTACATGACAAACGTTTGGAACTTCATTTTCTAGGTTTGCATGCTTAAAACACTTAGAAATGCAATTAGTTAATTCAAGGGGTTAGTAGAAGATCCTTCGATACTACTTTGAAAAGTTTTGATTTGTTTTTTTCCCGTTTAAAAAGTTTATCAAAGAGAATTACATGTAAAAATCGCTCAGACAGCTAGTTTTTCACAAATACTTCGTACAGGTATTAAAGGAAAAATGAGAAATAAATTTATTTGCTTTTAAGAAATACCTACAACATATATCAAAACAGACAATCAATTCTAAGAGTACGGTATGGTTGAAGTGGTTGTGGTTGTTATGGTTGAGCATGGTTGAAGGATTCTCGAAATAATAATGATTGATTATGGTGATTTATTTTCTTATTTATAACGGCATCCGCTTTTAGGTTAGTTCCCTCTTCATTTTTTAGCAATTTAAGCACGAACAACGTTTATGATCGATGTAATATCTAAATCAAAGGGTCATTATTTTTTATTCTTGGCGGAAATATCAATGGTATATGTTTCGAAATTTCAGTCGAATTATGGAGGACCCCAGATATCCAAAAGCCAATCACCGTCAGCCTACATAACAGAGCCAAATTCTGTCAACGCCGTTGTCTTATTTGTAGCCGAGTTCTACCCAATTTTTTGGAAGCAATATAGCATAACTGCCTGAACATGGTGGAAAAATAAAATGGCAATGGTGGGTGCATTGCTCGATCCGTCTATACTTATTGCTCCTGTGCTGCCATCTCTTCTGTGAGAGAAATCTACAAGTTCATCTTGATGTGGAATTGAAGCAGGGGAAAAAATTACCTCTAACTAATCAGCAACCGAATCATTTTGTACGTGAAGATTTTTGGTGACAATAGGGTAAGTTGGTGTATGCTTCCGGGTAGAAAATGATACCTCTAGTCTTAAACTGCACTTTTTTTCTGAAAGCCAACGAAATTAGCGTCAATTTATGAATATCATGGTTTAATTCGTTGAAGCATGAGTAAATAACTTTGGGGATTGTGGTTTGGATTCAGGTCAAGATTCTTATTTGTAATTTTCGTAATGTTAGTTGTTTCTAATTTACCGCCGCACAAAGGTCTGGAATCAAATAACCGCGAGAGTATATTTTTCAGTATTTAGGCTGAAAGTGTTCATAGTAATTTTTAAACGATATTACAACACTGATATGCAATCTATTAGCCATGAATGTTGACTCAAAACTAACAACAGCTCTTGATTTGTATATTTTTGAAAAATATCGCTCACATCATGTTTTGTAAGTTATTTCCATAAATTGTGTAATTAGGTTATGCTTCCCTCACCATAACTGCTAATTACAATTAGTTCTACACTAATTAAAAGATTGAGAATGCACTAATTTAAAACTGATAAAACTAGAGGAAACGGTTTCTTTTTTAAAATCATTTAGTATGGAAATGTTTACAGTTAACAACCGCAGAGAAACATATAACGTTTCGTTTAAATTGATATTTTTGATTTTAGACCATCATAACATGGATTTTCTGCGAGCGGTAGCCAAATTATTTCGAAGGCTTTCCTTTCGGTTTTCAAAAATACCCACAGAACAGCGATGACAGCTAAGCAATTTATTGAATCCAAATTCCTGCATACGAATTTACACCCGCGGGATATAGGATTCGATAGATTGTAGCATGCCGAATAAAATTTTCGGTGAGCAGACCGAATTTGTGGTAATTTTACTTTCAAATTTTTAATCACTCTATCGGAAGCGAACACGTTGGCGTCTTTCGTATACCGATTTGAATACGCGGTGAGTGATAACAGATTTAGCGGACGACTGGAGAGACCTCTATTGTAACGTTCTTACTCGAAACAGTCGCACAGTACAATAAGTTTGGAGTTCGGGACTACACTTTTTCGACTTTCTCGCCCCCTCGGGTTTCTGAATGGAAAGAGATCCAAACAGGCGGAGAAGAAGGTGAAGGCGCTAATTTTGGGTGTAAGTATAGCGCGGGAAACGTCATGTGAATTGCGTCGCAAACATCCCTCCTCCTTCCACCACTCTATGCGTGTATCCATGCACACTATACATATACACGCTGCCTTCCCGTCTCAATCGCCATCTCGTCAACAGCCACTCTCCACTCCGTTCCCTTTTGCGTTCTGTTTGCTCTGGGAAGTTCAGGGCCACACCTCTTATCCTTGGGGTTTTTCATGTTACACTACCGGTCGCCGTGTTTATTTTTTTCCGGGCGAAGGAGGAGGAGGAGAAGGAGCACTTTCCTCCACGCCTATTCTCTCCCACTCTGGGGCGTCGTAAAAAATATTCAAATGAGAACGAGAGACATCGTAAATCCCGAATACAGTTTATTTACGTTAAGCCTGCTACAGAAAAACCACCTGGATTAAGGATTTTAACGAGAAATTCATGTTTATGAATATGTCTTATCGTCGTTGCGCAAAAGAACTAGTTCGTCACCAATTTATTTTATTTACTTACTGCCGTTTTAGTTTTATTTACTGCTATTAGTTTTATTTACTGCTATTAGTTTTATTTACTGCCATACACCTACGGAATAATGATGAAAAAGGCACCTAGAACTTCCATTGTACAAAAAATTATATTTTATTATTTCTGACGGGTAAAAAACCCTTTCCACGATAAAAGCATATGCTTTAAAAGGCATTCAGTTCATAATTCAAAATTTATGATTGTAATGCGAGATACCAAACCATCAAAACAAGCAAGACACAAGTCTTCGTCTTACCTTTTGGATAGGCTAGCTACCTTATCCGAGGAGTACCAAGGTTATAATTTAAAAAAAATTGAAGCAAAAAATTTATGAACCAAGAATCGCCGTTTTTGACTGAGTTTTCTAATTTGGGGTGTCATGTCTAATTTTTGTATCAGGGCATCGTAAAATAAAAAAAACTTCAGCTTTCAGCATTCTTCTAGTTTCTATGAGGAAATGCGTTTATATTATTAGAAGGATATTTTGAAACGGCATTAATCAGAGTTAGTTTTTCTTGACCTTTATTTAAATTGTTTCCCTAAAAAACAGCTCTTCATGAGATGTGGAAAGAAATTTGGCGTATTCACTTCTGATCGCAATCTTTTTCAGTGGCGGAATCAGGCCACTAATTTCGAGGAGATGGATTCATAACTTGTCTAGTCGCCTTGTGGGCACGCAGCATTTTGCATAATCACCTCACTCATTGAAAATAAGAATCGAACTTGTGTAATAAAAACTTACGCCTTATAAACAATTCAAGAGTAGCCAATGCTCTGTTTTCTGAGGATATACGTATTATATTGCCCTCAACCAGATACTAGTCTAAGCTATCAGACACGATGCAATGGCAGAGATATTTTGAAGAATGAGAAGGCATGGGAATTCTTTTTTTCTCCTGAACGATAAGGTATCAACTTAAATGCTACGTCTAACTCTATCAACTGGATTTCATCAAAATCACTTCCAAAATTGTCGGTATTAGCGCACAAATTAACAATTTTAAGTCGGACAGCACTGCATGAACGCAGTAGCGGTAGGTATCTTGAGTAGATTTCACGTCAAGGATTTAGCGAGATCAAATGGAATTTTACGTGGAGAAATGATTGAGAAGTACAGAGAATCATCTCCATGATATTTTAACGATTCCAAACCATCCAATGGCTGGCAATAGTCGTCCAAAGTAATTTCTGAGGGGAAATTCTGTTTTAGGAAACGTACGGTTGGCGCAAACTGGTGGGTTGGACCTGAATTAATAGCAAAATTAATCTAGTGATTCCCTTTTTGCACACATCAATACCAAATGATTTCGTTAAAAACTGCTACGGGCGTACCGACGGCGATGTCTTGATGTTAAGCGAATCAGGCTGGGAGCCGCTAGAGACTGCACACTAGAATTAGAATGCTTGAAGAATTGAGAATAGATATCTTTAGGAGCGACACGGATTACATAACACTAGAGTCCCGCTATAATTCCAGGTCCGACAGAAGCGAGAAATTCAGAAAGATATTTTGCCGAACGGTTAGATATGGGAATTCGTTTTTCTCCGGAACCGTAAAGGACTTTGATAAATGCTAGTCGTAATTTTGTTTGAGTATTCGCTTTTTATATGTAGTCGGCTGGTGTCCTAACACCCCCTACCACACGTCTTTTTCGGCGGCTTGTGGGGTAGAATCTAGATGTAGAATTGAAAGTCGTCGAAAAGTGAGTAAATAATAAACTAAACTTTCTTTTGCTGCAGAGAACATGAAATAACTGAGGCTACGACACGAGCTGAGAAGCTCTATTAAATATTCGGCTTTCCTTCATTCTAGTTCGATACTTGATTTGATTCAATGAACAATAGGGCGGTTTCCTATTATTTTTTTAATACCTAAATATTATTCCTGGAGTACACATTTCACGTTTTTAGATTTTTAAATGACGATATTTATTTTTCGTGATTTAATGAAAAGTGAAAAATTTCAAGCGCGCGAAAGCGCGACGGCTAAGTATAAATGCTGGAAAAAGCCCGTGTGACGTCATTCTGGTTCTCGTTGTCGCCGTGTGAAGGCGAGGATATTTACGCCGCTGCGATGCAGGCTGCTAGCAGGTAACAGAGTACCCTGCTAGCAAGCAGCGCTTGGCTTTAATAAGGATTATTAATACCTTATCAAACGTAGGAAACTTTCCGACCATAGGCAGTTTTAATCGGTGATTATTAAGGCATGATGCTTCCCTGAGCCCTGTGCCTCGTGCATGCATTGGTAATCTCAGACGATGTAAAACTCCTATTTACTCGTATAAGAACTAGGTCCCTGTGGCGTCACGTGGAGTTGCATCGCATGGGCGCCAAGCTGGCCTTTTTCAAATGAGGTTAAAATTGACCTTTAACATTCGTCTAAAATAGGATTTCTAAAACCAAATAATTTTTATATTATGTATACACCAATGGTGGGTAACGAATCACAAACAATGCCTTCCGTTTTCTTTGATGAAGGAAACAACCGTATTACGTTAACTACGAGGCATGATAGCAGTCACTAATATAATCGACCGTTTGAATTAAAACAAACACGAACAGCGGTATTTACGCTGTGACCGATCAGATCTGTCGACCCGTCTCCAGCTCAGTACGATACCAAGACGTCGTGGTTTATTTAATGGCACCATCATTAAATATGAAGCAAGCTACCTTATACAAGCCCTTACATGATATCATTTTTACCGTCTCAAGGATTTTAATCTCACTGTAGCATGGACTGCTTCGCAGCATGCGTTCCAAAAGCTTCTCTCCCCAGAAGGGGGAGTGACAAATTCGATGCCGAAGCAGCAGACACCCTTTCGCTATTGAAGGCAACGGCGTTCGTCATTCACAGCGGAGGCTTCGACCTCGCTCCTCCAGCAGCGAAAGAGTAATTCGGCGATATTTCACTTGTCAGCCGCATCAGTCAACTGTCTGGCCTCGTAGCTCTCGTGCGAAGTCCTCCAGAGCAGACAATCTTTTTAACGGATAGGATTCTTACCTGATTCATTTGATAGAAATACCAAATAGTATGTATAAGAGCTCGAAATGAGACCATGGCACGAAAAATATTTATTGCAGCCGTTTGGTTTTACACCTTTTTTCACAAAAATCTATCACTAGCCACAAGTTCTAATTAGCCACTCAGTATTAAAGCTCTAAATTAAAACTAACAGTTATAATTATGATATATTTTCACCTTCCACCGTAGAAGAACGCAGATGGCCTGCTATTCCAATTGTAATTATTAACTGTACCAGATCTAGTGATTGTCATTTAAGCAACAAGCAATCATTAGCATTGGTTAAGTTGATAATTAGAATTAAAATTTAAGGTCAGCTGCGTTCTTCCAAGGTGGAATGTGAAAATACTTATTTTACTACTACTAAATAATGATCTTAAGTATTAATTTAGAGTAGAAATGGCAAGAGTTCGAGAAATGGGAACTTTCTCTCACAACAGACCCAAAATCGCAATTCAGTGAAATGTATGAAGGAAAAAGTTTGAAACAAAAATGCGAAAATAAGTAAGTTTCTTAACTGGTGACGTCATATGAGCTTTGGTTAATTTACTCGACTAAAAACTTTTATTGAGGGAAAAACTCGCAAGCAAGAATGTATAAACAACAACTAGCAGCAAGAAAAATATGGCCACATTTTACTGAGACGGCTTCTCATAAATTATTCCATAAAACTCAATCGTCACTAATATAGTAATTAATATTTAACCCCTTTCGACTCTAGCAATCAATTTCCCTTGAGCAATTCCTAATTGGTGAAAACATGAGTGGCTGAACTAGCAATTACTAGCATTGATGCCGATGATTATTATTATTATTAGTATGCAAGATCAGCTGTGTTCTTCTAAGGCGGAAGATGAAAATATATTATAAAAATGATCGTAAGCATAAAATTAGGGCATAAATATTCAGTGGCTAATGATAAAGTGTGTCTAATTGTAATCAACAGGAATCCTAATGGCACACATTTTGGGTTGTATCGGGGAGTTTATTTTATTTCCCTTGTCTTTTCCACGGGTTTAAACCCTTAAATCGCAGATCACCATTTCCAATTATTTACCCCTGGAGATATAAAAAAAGTCACTTGGAAACTATATGAGCCATTGTGAGGCACAGCGAACCATAGAATTTCTCTATAATTTGTATATGGTCGTTTCTAAATAAATTTAGCTGACTCGTCCCATCATGAATGAAAGAGGCTAAAAGTTGAATTTTCTACACCTAGTCTGCTTAGAAAATTCCATCTATGTTTCTCTCTTTTGTTTTCCTTATTTATGGGGGATTTTTTACTGAAAATGAGTTACTTTACCGACCTTTTCATCTACTCTTGTTATATTCATTGTAGAATCATCACTCTATGGGTGGATGCAAGAATGAGCCGAATTAAACTGCTAGATACATACTATTCACCGAGATTCTCTTTTGTAAAACCATAATTATCACAGATAGTCAGTCAATAACTTAAGTAAATTAGGTTAAAATAGTATAAAAAATTTCCAAGGAAACCTACTTATCATATTTTAAAAATAAATAAGTAAATTTTGTCTTGAAAATGCAGGTGGGATTGCTGATGAATCAGCGTCGTGGAAACTATGATAACATGAGAGCATACTTTCTACCATCTACGATCAATATCGTTACTTTACTTAGATCAAGTGTTCTCTGTGATTCTTCACGCTCTAACCATGGCCAATGTGCGCACTTTCTCTCTGAAAGCTTTGTTCCAAGGTAGGAGCATCATAAATTCGATAATTATCAAAAGAATAAGACAGTGAAATAAAAGACACTGAGTGTTAGCAAGGTTGTCAGTTTGACTGCTTCGTTTTGATGTCAAGATGAACACTAGGTTTAGTATACGGCAATAAAAGTTCATTTCAATAAGTTACGATGAATACTTAGACAATATATTCAATAAATAATAGCAGCAATATTTGTTGATATAAATTTCCCACCTATATGCTTAACAATATCAACAAAAATGATGCGTATTCGGTGGAAAAGCTTCTTATTTAATAAGTAAAAACTGGCAATTTATGACTGTCGACAATGTGTTAGATGTAAAAGTTGGTAGGTAGTATTTGCATGATAAATTTTGTTTTGGTATTTTATTTTTCTTTAATCGTAAATTCGCAGAAAGAAATACAATGTCTTCTCGAGGACCTCGAGAAAGAAATACAATGTCTTCAGAAGCAAAGCAGTGACCCTGGCTACACTGGTGTGGTCCATTGAGTTATGTAGGAGTATTATTATGGAATATAGGAATAAAAACCCCCGTCATCTGCGAGGTACTGCCGGAAGCTGTGTGAATAGAATTTGAAATGAGCCTAAATAAATATTATACGTTCGTAACAAGATCTGTTAGAACGCGGCGGTCTAGGAAGCACTATATTTTCCCTAGACACATTAGGAAAAAAAATCACTGCTCACTGCAATGTTTCCGGCTAAGGTGTTGGTTTACAAATAGTTTTCTGGTAACTTACAAGTTGATAATGGTTAATGTAAATGCAATGGAAAAACTAGAGGATTAAGGATATAATAAAATAAAGAGTTTTCAGAAATTTAAGCCGGCGACATGCTCAATGAAAGTTTACATGCTATTATTGTTATCATTTCCACTGAAAAATTGATATTTAAATCTTATTGAATATTTATGGTACATATTTTCCATTTGAATGGGAACATTTTATTAATAGCGGATTACACTCATCATGTATACTTATTATCCAGTCGTTTATGATGCAAACCCAAACATAGCAAGTTTTTCAAATAGTAAAAAAGAAATATTTTCCACTAGTTAACCGAGCGATTTTAGTATTTTATTCAATGTCAAGAAATGATACGGCTGTTTTGACTGAATGAATTACGTTAGGAAACAGGAAATTATTACCATTACTGAAATATAGATGAAAAATAAAACTTTAATTATCAATCTGCCAACGTAAAGCTGTGATAAAAATAAATAATAATGACGCCAGCAACTAATATCAATAAATTATGCATGCATACGTGAAACTGATTCGGAAGACGCTTCCCAGGGGAAAATTAAGAGGAAGAATCATCGACCTTGCATTTCGAAACCGCCCTTCTCCGAGGATACACATTTTTGAAGCACAATAGTGTCGTATCCGTCAAGCTGTCATATCGCGCCCGACATTCCACAGCCGTTCTCACAGACCCGTCTTAACCCTTTGAGCATCGCGCGCCGCGGGATCCTAATGCCAAACTGCCCGAGAGAGAGAGAGAATACGTCCAGTCTCTTCCCCCGCGGACTGACAAATTGTTGAGGCCCCGCTAGATTGATTGGGGTTCGGTGTCCACCAATTATTGGATCCAAATACGTCTTCTTCAAAGGGAATTCGGCAAAAGCACGGCGAGAGAGAGGGAGGGTTGGAGGTGGAATAGGTTGTGGTAATGGGATTGGAGGAACGGACGGCTGGATTTTTTTTCACTGCTTTATTTTTCAGCCGGGTTAGAAGAGAGTGCCGAAGTCTCGCGGGTGGAGAAGGGAGCTTGGTTATCCTCCCGGCAGGAGGCCCACGATCGGGTCAGCAGGGCCCGTGTATACTGTTAAAGGAGACTGTGGAAGCCACGAGGAGGGGACATAGAACGCATCTCGGAGAAGGGGGAAAAGAGTGTTATGAGACCGAAAAAAAAGAGAGGAACGAAGAACGGACTGAGGTGATCTCTGAGTCGGTGGAGTGAGGATTGTTACTTAGTCGGGTAAGAGAATGAATGGGGTGAAGGTCTCTTGACGGATAAGATGAAGACGTTCCCACGATGGTAAGTCAAAGCGGGTGTACACATATATATTGAGGTGGAAAGGTGATCGCATATGGAGTGGGAGGATGGGCGACGGAATGTCTACGAAGGGAGGAGAGGGGAAAGAGAGGAAGACGAAGAAGGGAGACGGAGAGTGATGATGGACGGTATCGAGAGAATATGCGAGGAAAGAGAGACAGGGGGACGAGGAAGGAGTATGCCAAAAGTAGATGAGTGGAGGTGTTTGAGAAGCCAGATGGTACTCTAGTACCCAGATATGTATTTCATTACTTTGTCAGGTACTCGAGTACCCCTTATATATTTATAGGTAGTCATTGGACTAGGAAGGAGTTAGCCAAATGTATATTACTGGAGTTATTTGAGAAGCCAGATGATACTGTGGTACCCAGATAAGTATTTGATTACTCTAGTAGGTACTCGAGTACCGTTACGTTCTTACAGGTAGAGCGTGGACCTGGCAGGTACTTGAGTACCCTTGTTCTTCAAGGTAGTACGTAGACGAGGAGGAAGTGTGTAAAATAGAGACGAGTGCAGGTATTTGAGAAGCCAGATGGTACACGGGTATCCAGATAAGTATTTGAATAATCTGGCTGGTACGCGAGTACCCTTGTTCCTCAAGGTAGTACGTTGTCGAGGAAGGAGTGTGCCAAATGTGGATTAGAGCAGGTGTTTGAGAATCCATATGGTACTCGAGTACTCAGATAAGTATTTGATTACAGGTACTCGAGTAGCGTTACGTTCTCATAGGTACAAAACAATAGCGGCAGCGACCGAGGCGGTGAGAAGCCAAGGAGTACCAGAGGTATTTTTTCTAAATAGAGTTAGGTACGGAAATGAAGCAAATAAAAAAACGAGATCAACTAGATATTTAATAATGCATTAGACTTTCACATGATGCCAGTACAGGGCTGAGAATCACTCGTAACCCTGGCCACTAAGTTTGTGTTTATTTTTTCTATCAATTTCTGTACCTAACACTGTTTGGAAAAAATTACTTGTACTCTTTGGCCTCTCACTCCCTCATACACGGCCGCTGCCGCCATTGTTTTGTACTATCGCCGCACAGGTCCACGCACTGCCTAGAGGAGCATAATGTTTGTGGCGAGAAGACTTCCGCGTGTATGGTCTCTAAGGCATGATTTGGAAACTGATGACTTCAACTTCAGATCATGAAACACAAAAATAAAAATTAAATAATGATCATGCATCCTGAATGACCACAATTAGGAAGATATATGATATATAATTCAGTAGATTTAGCAATGGAGTAGCGGCATGGACCATGTTACGATGCCTGAATGTGTTAACGCTAAGGATAAGTACACAATACTGAGACAGGGATAACGAAACGGGGAGAATGAGCCTTGATGCAAATACTTATATGCCTCTCTGAGCAATCGATAAACTCGTCGAATGTAACTCGGATGTTTGGGTGGATACCACTGTTGACTCATCTCTTTTTCTGAGCACTCGTGCACAAAACATTAGTCCACGTCACGTCCTTCCGTGACAGTTCGGGGCAACTCAGTTACCCCAAATTATGCTAATGCTGTGATTTTTAAAAATGTTGTCCCTTTGATATTTTTCGTATATGATCTCAACCACTTTTTCGTTATTTAGGCGACGAATTATTTTTTTTCCATTTAAATTTCTTTTGAGAACTTCAATTTTTATCGGTGGGGTATCTGAGTTACTTTTAACTAAGCTTTTGGCGGGATGAAGAAAAAACTTGTTTGTTATATCAGTGCAGGGATAGAAATTGAATAAATTAAATTTTATTACATTAAAACTTCAATAACGTCAATATTCTACATGATGGCACCTTTTGTACTTGTTCTTTGATAGCATGCTAGTCAATGTACGGTTGCAATAGCAAAATTTGAAAGATTCCGTCCAATTCGCACAGAATCAATGAAAAATCCTAAACGTATCCTACAATGTATTCATTAATTATACAAAACAAGATATTATATCATTAAAAATGTTTCCATAGCGTTGAATTGCAGGAAAGATTAAAATGCAAGATATAATTTATAAATTATGAATGGGGCACCTGAGATAACCCACACAGTTATTCGCGTAAGTTGTTTAGGCATAGTTACGGAAGGAATAATAAATATTCTATGATGACGTTGTACGGGTGATGGACCTCACGCCGCAAATTGGTCACCTAGGTTTAAAATTTGAGATCCAAGGACTAAAAATTAGGAAGTACTTGTTCTGCATTGTTGTTGCATGTTTTCCTTGGTTACCGATTAAAAATTTTAATTTAGCCCATGCATTGTAAAAATTCTCCTAGACGAAGGAAGGAAAACAATGGGAGTCGATTAATGGACAACTGTTCTTGCTGACGACGCGAAAATAAACCGGAAGGTCGTTGCTCCCGAATTTTTTTTATGTGAATTGTGTTTTCAGTTGCAATGTGTATTTTTTTTATTTGTGAAATAATGGTACGTGTCGTCGCTCCCGATTTTTCTTCGTGAGTAAGAACCCACGACAATTGAGTGGATGAGAAGACAAACGGGTACAAGTGATTTCTTTTTTTCTAAACGGGGTTAGGTACAGAAATCAGGTATAGATGACAAACGAGATGAAGTACATATATAGTAGTGCAATTGATTTTCCACTCGACGTCAGAACAAAACAGATACTCACTCGTATCCCCTGGCAAACACTTTGTTGTATATTTATCCTAAGAACTAAGTTTACCTAACTATGTACCCCTTGACTTCTGAGTGAGCTTTAGAGTATTGAACTAAATGGTTCAGAGCTTTTAACTGCTTAGTAACAACGTTCCAATTGGATGTAATAATATGAGAACAATAGGGTGGTTTCCTTCATCAAGGAAAACGAAAGGCACTGATTGCGATTCGTTACCCACCATAAGTGCATTCATAATATACAAATTATTTTGTTTTAGAAATACCGGGTTAGACGAATGGCAATGGTTCATTTTTATCCTCATTTGAAAAGGGCCAGATTGGCGCCCATGCGATGCCACTACACGTGACGTCACAGGGACCTAGTTTCTATAGGAGAAGAACGGAGGTCGTTTGAGGTTACCAATGCATGCATGAGGCGCAGAGCTCAGGGAAACATGTCTTAACAATCACTTATTAAAACTGGCTAAGGTCGGAAAGTTTTCCTCGTTTGATAAGTTATTAATAGTCCTTATTTAAGCCAAGCGCCACCAGCCAGCAGGGTACTAGGCTACCCGCTAGCAGCCTGCGTTGTATCAGTGCTAAGCCTCGCCTCAAGGTCACCTCGCAGGGCGGCAACGGGAACCAGAAATACGTCACGCGGAGAGATTTCCCGGCATTCATACTTACGCGTCGCGTTTTCGCGCGCTTGAAAATTTTCACTTTTCATTTAATCGTGAAAAATAGATATCGTCATTTAAAAATCTAAAATCGTGAAATGCGTACTCCAGGAGTAATAATCTTTCGATTTAGGCAATAAAATAACAATAGGAAACCACCCTATTGGTAATATCAATTTTTTAAATATCGAATGAGTAGGTTCTCGAGTTTTCAGTACTCGGGTTCCATCATGTTACTCGTACACCGTGTCTTCGAATTCATTTGGCGCACTCCTACGAGGAGGGAAGCGAAGAAGTTTGGAAGGAGGTAGTGGGGGGCTGGAAGGACGGAGAGAGTTTCCCGAGCAATTTGGCGGAGCGGGTGGGCGGGGAATGGAAGTTAACCTAATGGCTGTCCTAAAACGTTGCTAAAGATCGTTGGAATAACAGACCGTGACACCACGAGAAGTCGTTCCGAGTCTGCGCGATGACCGTCATTATGGTCAGCAGACCCTCAATTTGGGAAGACTTACCCATTGGTTTGATTGTCGACGACTTCGGTGCAGATTAAATTTGTAAAAGAGGAAAAAAAACGGCGTAAATGGAAAATGAGATTCGCCCAACTTGGAGGGCATTTTTGCCGAAATTTTCACCGAAGCTCCTCACGGTTCGCGGCGAGGAAGGACTTTGGCCCGGCCGCATGCTTAAACGCGCTTAAAATTTAGCCGAACGAATCTCGTTGAACCGTGCGCAATGCACGAAAACGTCGGATGAACGCTTAAAATACCGCCCAAAAGTGGTTGAAAGCCTTATAAGTAGTGATTATCAATAATCAATCCACACATGAATTAATTTATCAGAATGTTGATAGAAAGCTTACTCGATGATAATAATATTAGGCTAAAAATATGATGAAATTTGCGAGTACGAAAAACCACCACTTGAATAAAACGATCTTGCATTTAATGAATATCGTTTTTTACAAACAAAATTTACTAAGGTAACCACAACTAAAATTTAATTCTCACCATGAGCAATTGAAATAGAAGATATCGCATTTGACATAGAATAGCCCATAGGTAAATACAATAGCAAAACGATAGGAAACACTAAGGAGGATATACGTCCCACAAGTACCTAGTAGATACATAATAATTTGCCAAATGTATATCCATCAGATTCGATCATAGCTATTGAGTACGTATATTATTATTATTACATATATATTTCATTGGAAATAACTAAAGTAAAACTAAACTTACAGATATTTTAATTGATATGAGTATCTTTGCAAAACTACCAAAGAATTGGCTCTACTATTGATACCAGTAGCCTGCCCTTTCTATTTATTTCCAAGCAATCGGCATGAATCGCGTTTTACAGCCGTGAGGTTGATTTCTCCATTTTAACTGAGTTAGCCTCACTAATACGTCAAAGGGCGCAGCTAGCCGCAACTTACCACCATAAAAATGTATATCCCGCGGTTAAATCGTACATGTCACTTATTTTTTTATCATTTCGATGGGTATCACTTTTAAAACGTAATGGCTAATATGGGGAAGTACATTTCCAATTAGCTTTTGAAAAATGTTACAGAGTACTTTGACTTAGCGCATAATAATTTTTCCTTTCTTTTACGAATTATTATTTAAAATTTAGGCACATGTTCTCCAAAATGTCTTAGAGATGTTCAAGTGCTAAATATGATTTTAATGCTGGTAGTTTTTTTATTTGGTGGAAAGGTGGATAAAATTTAACGAAGGTAGAGAAAGTCGAGCAATTCTTGGTTAAAGAGACTGATAGGATGATCTATTTATTGTCAGTTAACTACTACACAGTGAAAAACAATATAATTATATATGGATATTTATTTTTTTGTATGTTCATTCATTTGAGCGAGAAAATATATTATTACGTAAATTTATAGAAAAAATGACTTTTCTTAAATATTAAATTCTTTTGGTTTAGCTGTCCTGAATCCCTGAAGCTAAGCATATAAGGGTAACGTTTTATGTTTGGATACGTTCAGAAATTATCGAAATCCTAAGTTCCAGAGACTATGGTTGCGATATGTTAGTAGTGTTTTTCTTGACCTGGAAAGAAGGGAATGGAGGCTGAGTTTCATAAAAATAACAAAGCAGGTATTTTAGGTAAATTAGGTATTATTAAGGTAAAGTAACCCTCTTAAAATGCCCCATAATTATAATTGAAATTGACCTATGGCCACAAAAAATAGGATTCGTGTGCAGTGGTGGATCCAGGATAGGGACAAGGGGTTAAAATGTGGGGGTTAAAATTCCCCCCTAAGTGGGGGTTAAAATTCCAGCAGTAGTGAGGGTCGAAAAAAATACCATTCTATGTAGTTTAAATTGGATACGCCACGCTTTTTGAACAGATTATTGTGGCTATCCATGTCTAAGTGCACGAAATATGCTGACTTATGCCTTAAAATATTCTTTATTTCGACCAAGAAAACCTTAAAAATTTATCGTAGCAGAGGGATATATTTATTTATTTATTTTAATAAAGAGATACACATGCAGCAATACTGCCAATTTAAAGTGCACTTAGGGATCACGATAAAATAAAATTTCGATTTAATTTCAGACTATGATATGAGTAATTAGGTGTTGAATGTCGCAATTAAAGTCTATCCTCAGCATTTACATTGTTATTTTTACTCCCTGCCTGCATTACATTGTTGGAAAATTTTGCATTAAAATATTAGGATTGAATTGATCATATTCCTTGCGCTCTTATGTTGACATAACCTTGACGAATGGTTGCCTATGATGGTAAAAAAACTGTTGGAGAACATTTTCAAAAAGCATTTGTTTTGCTTGACTGTGTTGCAAACATATCTACTTCAGCAAGGTAAAGGATCAAGAGGCATGAGTGAACAATTTACGATGATGAGGGAACTTAATAAATTTGAGAAATTATGGGAGAGATAACAATTTCCCATCCCTTGTGATCGAAACAGAACCCGTGGTATATGAGGAGATTATTGATCGAGGGCCAGGAAATCACAATATCCTCATAGGGTCACCATAACAAATTGAGATATATGTGAGGGTAATTTTCATTCGTGGTCCCCATGGGTGCAGCCTAATATGGACACCTTTTTTTAACAGAGTCGCAGGTGACAGAAATATATGGGGATGAGTAATAAGATATCAAGACTGGGCTGTAAAAGATGTCTGGTGAGAAAGTGCTTCGAAGATTCAAGAGCTTTTTAATTGGTTGGGATTAAAATCTGGGAGACTGCTAATCCGCTCTGCTTGAAGGTTGAAAGAGAGGAATGAGGCGGAATTAAGATGCTAGCGATGCTCTAAAGACACTGCCAGGGCAGATGAGTTAAGAGCTGTGGATTTCAGCCCGAGGGTAAACTTCCCGTCATGGGAGTAATTTAAGATTTATCACGGGGTGAAGGTCAACCGTAGCCCATGGATCTTAAAGAACACAACGTTAGGCCGCAAGCCAAACGTAAGCAGCTTGCTAATGCATTCACCTGGGTATCTTATCGGAGAGTACTGTGGTTTAAATCAAGGTGCCGTAGATCTCGCTAGAATCCTGTGGTCCCTAACGAGATAAATATGCGCATACGGCTTTGCAATTCTCAATACTCAATGATGAATTATTTTAGAAAAAATAAACGATTGAGTTTTACCAAAATCGCGAGCATGAAATGCCCATTTGGTTTCAAATTTAAAGGTAATGGTGGAAAACAACAACTTTTATCAAGTTTTAAACTAAATTTTAACTACCAAATTTTCTCACAGAAATAAATAGATTACGCGAATATTTTTTTCTTTATTGAAAATAGCGATCGCAATTTCCCTTGCTATTTCACTTAAGAAAAAATATATTCCAAAAACGAATCTTGAGTTGAGAGTGTTTCTCAATCAATCTGAATGTATAATTATTTGATCAAAAATAAATAAATTTTACACCATGCCATTATCGAACTTATATCTATATCGCAAATTGAACTTTTGACGCACGAAATTGCCTAGTCTAATACTCAAAATGAATTCAAAAATGACTTAGCTGCTTCTACGCAGTACCTTTCTTTTTTAATAATTGTTTTGAATATATATCTCAATAAAATAGGTCTAAACTGACCACAAATTTTCTCGAAATGACTAATTTTCCCTTGTTTAACGAATAAAATGACTTTGACGTTCTTAATGGCTCAAATTATTTCCATTTTCGCAACAATTCTTGTTTTCCACCCAGAAAATATATTTTATTTATAATATATTTTAAGGGCACCATCACAGGTTTAATGTACTCGCTTTGAATTATCGTGATGTATTTTTTTTACAAGACACTGCCACGACTGAGTAGACGGATATTTCAGCTGGTGTCCTGTCAAACTCCGCTTTAATTCCGTATTTTACACGAGAAATTGTAAGAAATTGAGCATTTTCCAATAGTAAATGGATCAATAAATTTTCATGATTATTTTCTCGTCACCCTCTTCAAATATCCTGGAGTCTAATTACAGTGACACAAGCTGAATTTTTACAAGGAGGAATCCATCTCAATCTAAATCCTGTACTCTAAATTTCGTATTCCACTCGAGATGTTAAACAAATTGGGGATTTGTCCATGGTGAATGGATAAAGAATCGGAAAATGTTCATGTCTATTCTCTCGTCACCCTTTTCAAATATTCTGGAGTCTAATTGCAGTCACACAAGCAGGAATTTCACCAGAAGGAATCCACCCGAATGTAAATCTTCTGCTCTAAGAGCCGGACGGGCACCAAAGCGTTCGCCTAATCGGACAGATACACATCGCTCCGGGCCACCGAAGGGCACTCGGAACGGACTCTCCCGCACCTGCCATGCTCCCCATCCCGGCGATTTAATAAAGACGCCATCGGGATCGAGTCAAATGGGGACTGGTAAGAGATGAACCACCACCCAGCGGCCCCATTCGCCTGCCCCAGTGCTAAGGGAAAAATAGGAGGGGGTGGTGGTGGTGGTGGTTGATGAGGTTGGGTTTTTTCTCACTGATGGCACCACTCATCATCCGGTCCGCGGTGATTAATTCTCGCAACGAGTCCCGAACGCTAATATAAAAGGCCAAGGGGACTCGGTCCCAGGCACCTTTTCAATGGGTGCCTGATTAATGGCTGGTCGACTTGCCGCCTTGGCGATTCTATTTTGAATCACTCCCCAGCTGCGCTCCGCGGGCTGGAATGTGCGAAGTCCTCTGCCCTCAAGTGTTTAAGGGGGTTGCATGTGGTGAGGGCCTAGGCGATTCCGCCTTTGAGTCCAAGGAACGTTAAGTTTGACCTCTCGAAAGCGTACTCTTAGTGTCACAAATATTTCTTAGATAACGTTCCTTTGTTTATTAGGTATGGTATGGTATTTGGAGGAGGCGACCGACAGCCGAGGTTATTTGCGCAATGATGGAACGGTATGGAATGAAAGGTCGCGAGAAACCCGGCGTCGGCATTAGACTGCTCTTAACGAAAGGCGCCAAGGGGTCCAATGCTTAACGCCCCATCCGACGGACAGAGTGATGCGCTTGAAATGTCCTCCACACAACATTCAAGCAAGGACCTGAAAATTCTCTGCCACTGCCGGAATTTGAACCCGAGCCCGCCGGATGGAAAGCCAACACTCTGGCCACCACACCAACCCGATTCCCAGGTTAATTGGGAAAGAGAAAACTATCAATGCGAGTTACCGGGCATTTAGAATGAACCATGATATTGTAATGGAAATTTTCCAAGATAGGAAATTTCTGGAATTGACTGATGTCTTCCGGTTTGGGTTGTTGCGCCGCTACCTTAAGCCCGTATGGTACTTTATTGGCCAACTTCCAATATATTGGCCAATAGTTCGGCCCGCAATATCGTTTAAAATATTGGGTGTAACGTACTGTATGACACGTATCAATATTTTTACCAATTTTAGGCCGATATAGTGCTATAATGTCCCGCTAGAGAACGCCATTGTATTTCGATGATTTTACGGTCCATATGCACTCGCGTGACTTGTACGCTTCAATCAAAAGTGAAACAACTTCTTTTTAACACATAAAATTCAAGTGAATTTTCTGAACAAAACCAATTTTTAAACGGCCAATGTTTATATGTTTTGCGAAGAGCTTCTTGTTTTGGTCACTAGGAGTCAACAAAACTTACTTCTGATTGGAGATTGGCCGCGAGGAAATAGAACCTGTTCTAAATTCCAAATTGGGCGATTTTGTGAGAAGGATATTGGACAAGAAATTGGCGTGTGTCCGTTGAACCGCAATCCAATACCCAATGGATTGACCAATAAATTGGGAAGCGTCATTTAAGCACATGGTTTACATGCAGTCTAGAATAGCATATTTGACATGACGATTTAGATAATATTTCGTACCAAAAGGGCAATGCCAAACGTTCCTCTGCAGGTCCATTTGTGCTTCATGGTGACGTAAACGATGATCCTCAAATCACAAACAATACCCTTGGTAAAATCCAGGCCTTGTTTTCTTCAGCAACTTAATATCCCTCAAATGATGATCGAGAAGAGGAATCCCATGTGGAGGGATAACCCCATACATAGGCGGATTTAGAGGGGGGGACACGGGGGCACGTGCCCCCCCAGGCCCTTTAAAAAATACGCAAGATTTTTAATCCGGTCCCATTATCATTGCACTCGTTTTGTATTACGAGGTATCCTTTTGCCCCCCCCCCCCCCAGAAAAAAATCCTGGATACGGCCTTGCTTGTGTCCCCCCCCCAGAAAGAAATCCTGGATCCGCCCCTTACCCCACATCTTAGATCATGATTACTACTGTTTTGAATTGACGCGTTCACCATTTTGTACTGTTGACTATTATAGGGCTTGAGTTAAAAATACACGCATTTTTCTGTTTCTCAAGCCGTTACCTATTTCCCGAGCCATTCACGAGGAAAAATCAAGGCCTTTTACCCTTTCGCAGATAAGTTGATGACGCCACGACTTTTACTTTTTTCAGAAAACCCAATCATTTATGCGGAATATTTCAATCCTATCGTGTAAACGGCGGTGAAATTGAGATTAATTGCCATGAGAGAAAATTACCCTGGACCGGGGTATGAACCGCGGACATTTGGTTTTCCGGGGCTCTGCGCAAACCGTTAACCTATCCA
This sequence comes from Ischnura elegans, assembly GCF_921293095.1. Taxonomy (NCBI): domain Eukaryota; kingdom Metazoa; phylum Arthropoda; class Insecta; order Odonata; family Coenagrionidae; genus Ischnura; species Ischnura elegans. The sequence goes on from NC_060253.1 coordinate 98,482,687, forward strand.
GTTTCCTTATTTTCAATGGGAAAGTTAAAACTATATTGCTAACACCTAGCATACAGAAGAACAGGGAAACACAGAGAACAAGGCAAACAGGCAAAACGTCAGGGAGCGAGACAATATATTGAGAGTTGAGAGGGAGATAATTATTCTCGTCAGGGAATATACATCCCTTGATCAAATCGTTAGGCTCAAAAAAAAAGATAGCTATTGGGCCAAGGTAATTGTATGAAAGTGAATCCAACATTGCATTTATAACAATAATATAGCTACTAACGCATATTTTGACCTTTTTCGATGCCACTGTGCAGATAACAGTGCAAAATCTCGAAGCATTCGTAGGCATTTTCAGCAACGCAGCTTTTTCGTCACGAATAAAATAATGGATACTTTTGACATTTGGCAATGAAAGTTGGCAATACCTCTGTGCTATTACGTGATATCCTTATTATTTTAACTTGAAAAAATATGAATCAATATCGTGAAGTAGGGAAACAGGCTATTATTAAGAATGGTTTTCATCAATGCCGTCGATTAAGTAGAAAAAAAGGTCTCTTGACTTCTGAAAAAAATCATTTATACCTTGGAATATACAGAAATATTTCAGAATACCATGGCCGAGGATAGTAAAGAAATAGAACATCGTGATGGCCTGTAGCTACGGTTTTTGTCAAGGCATTGAGCTCACTTGAGAAAACGTGAGAAGAAAAAGGCGGCACGCAAAATAAAATTGAAAAACACATTACGACACCTCCCCTAAAAAAATACGAAAAAAAAAGAAGTGTATTCTGATGACGCATCGGTCCGCTGTATGTCATCTCGAGCACGAGCTCAGGGTCTGGGGGTCCGAGTCCACGGACACGGTCGATGAACGCTCAGGAATCATGAGTCACACGCCCATGGACATATTTACCCTCTAATTACAAAACGCCCAAAAATTCTGGAGAAGTACCACCAGAGCCGGTTTCTTTCGAGAAGGGCGGGATAATATCGCTTGGAAAAAAACGTCCCCACAACTCAAGTTAAAATATGCATCCCTGTATGATTCACAAAGATGTCTTCCCGAGCTATTAAACAGAAAGACATCTACATACTACCCCGCAAGCCACCCCAATAGGCGTGTGGCGGTTTTGGGACTAGGGCGGATTTAGGAGGTGGTTCGCAGGGGTCATAACCTCCCCCTCAAATTTTAAACAAATTTTTATTAGTGTAATAGTTTTTATATCCTTAAAGTCTAACATTGTCTAATTTCGCCTATTGTTAAGAGTGGAAAAGAAATTTTAGGCTATAAAATGCGTAAAAAATGGGCATTTAAAATAATTTTAAACGGAAGAACGCCCCTCTCTCCCGGGGGGCATTCCATACTCCCTTGACCCAGGTCACGCCCCACAAATTTGATGCTGAATCCGCCCCTGGTAGGACGCCAGTTGAAAGCAAATAGAAAGGAAAATGCTCTAACAAATTTCGGTGTACTATTTATCAAAGCCCTTTACTAATTGGGGGAAAAACGAATAAAAAAAACAAACCTATCCGTTCGACAAAATATCTTTCTCTATTTGCCGTTACTGTCGAACTTGGAATCAGTGGGATTCTGAAATGCTCTCAGTGTCACTCTGAAAGAAATCCGTCCCCAATTGCTCAAGCAACCTAATCTCAGCGCGCAGCTTCCGAGCTTCTAGCGGCTCCCAGTATATTTCGTTTAATATCTGTGTAACGCAAATTTTAATGCAATAAAATTATAACCGAATCGAACTACGACAAAATAATATTTTAGCAATGAAACAACCCCTCGATAGGACGTTAGGTTCTACGCTCCAACCAGTTGCTGACTGTTGCGACCAGTGCATAAAATGAATATAGAAGAACTCAATATTTAAAGGCTCAGCTTTGTGGAAGATAATTATGAAAAAAATAATGAAAGTAACTATATTTAAATCCACCGAATTTGTTCATCATTTCCACTAAAATCGAAGCATCTTCCTCATCAAGTGCGAAATAAAGTTTGAAATTTGCGCCTTTTATGATAAGAGGGTAAATATGTTCATAGGCGTTGTTCAAATACCGCGTCTGGATCAACCATCAACCGTGTCGGAATCATCAGTTGCTAAAGATAGGTACGTCATGATGACACAGTAGCGTTAATACTAGTGGTACCGAATAAAACTTCCGTGGTTTTAAACATTTCATCATTATTTCATTAATGGCTTACGTTTCCCTTCAATAGTGGCTTAATCAAAATTGATAAAAACTTTGAATCAAAGATTCTAATACAAGGTCGTTTATCTAATGAAGTCGTTTTAAATCTCAGAGTAAAATTTTTTTCTCATTATTAATACGATTTTCTTTGTAAATTCATTAAAAATCGTATTTAGCAATCCACCCACTTTTTATAATAGGTTTTGATGAAACGAAATTGCTTATTTCTTTCTTGGTTTACTTTCATCAGATTTTTTCTTGTCAAATGGCAATAAATAAAAAGCAAGTTTGGTGCGCTGAGTTTTTTTTGTTCCAGTCATAGTTATGATTTAAAATTTAGGATATTATGCCTTCAGTGTAAATTTTGGGGTTAACAACTAACGATCCTGGAATTCAATAATTATGTAATGTTATAGCGAGGCTGTAATAGGAGATAATGACGATACAAAGCAGCTCAAAACGTAACAACACAGCAATAGCATCTTATACTCAAGAAAAATTAACGAAAAAATATTTAATTTATTTAACTTCGGTCAAAAACTCTTATACAGTGCGATCTATTACCGAAGAATAGTTCTTAAAATAAGATTTTCTTAATTCAGATTAGCTAATTACTTGGAGGTTCATTGTAAATATATGTGAAGATGGATTGATAATATATAAAATGACTAGCATGGAACCAGTCAGCTAAACCGGAAGATTAATATGAAATAAATAATATCAATAAAAACATTCATTAGTACAGGTATATGCAATACGTTTATATTGCTTCGTGGCATCCGCGGATATTATTCGCGTATGCATTTTTCAGACAATAATGTACAAGCAACTACGTCTTAAGCAACTAAGTCTTAAGCAAATACGTAAAGGCTATGTTGATAAAATAAGGTTTTAAAAGGCTATCAGGGAAAGTAAGAGTACAAATAATGAGATTAATTTACTTTTTAATTTAATTTTAATTAATAAGATTGAATCGTTATATTTGAAATTATCTCTTTTTCAAGCTGCTGGAGCCGATCGCAACACTATTTTAAGGAAAAAAGCGTGATATGGCTTCAATTACAGCATCAATTTTCCTATAACTCGACGATGATGGGCGTGGAGTATAATATTATCAAAAGCTTTACAGTTCGACCTGAAGACGCCGGTTGGAATACCGGAGAAACTGTCGTCGCAAAGAAAATCCACGCAGTGAAACCCAGAAGCATGGAGACATCATCTCTACGGTACAATGGTATTATTTATTTATGAAGCAATGACCTGGCATTACTCAACATATGTGATAGGCCTATCAAAGTGCTGCCTGAGGAGCCTGTGTAAAATTATTTATTTTCTAATGCAATTTCCTGAAAGTGTTGAACTGCAAGTTTATGTTTTCTGACGGAAAGTCGATTAATAACTGGAAAAATATTATATTACGTATTTTTCATGAAATAACCAACATATAGTTTTCAGCACCAAAACTCTTAAATTGCAATAAGTTAGACCCAGCGCGGCACCGGCTTACGAGACGAAGAGAACAAAGTAAAAATATATGCATACAAAATTGGCCTTCGTCAGTGACCATCCCGAAGACCACCAAGTCAAATTGGGGAGGTCAAAATATTACCTTTGACCTCCGTCCCTTACTAATGAACCCGAGTCTCGTGCTGAGGAAAGCGAAAATCAAACAAGTGAACGCCCAAAGATATGACGCTAGGTGTGAATCGAAATATGTTTCCTGTTTCTGGGAGCAGGGGGAGTGAATGGAGCTTTAGGAGGGTGCGGGGAACACGATGAACGAGCCTGCAGAGGGCAGGGATTTTAAAGAGACTAGGATAGGAATGCGGAAAAACATGTGAAGGCGATGCTCACGGAAGAAAGTGTAGGTGAAGTGGGAGGATGACATTTCTCGGTGGAATTTCCGAAGCGCGGAATTAAAGTCGCTGGGTCGTAAAAGTTTTACCTGCAAACTATTCACATGCTAGCCACTGGATTGGAAAGAAAGTCTATCACCTTGTCAGAAATCTTATACGCACCAAATTGCTTGCCTCAGCAACCGTCTTCATACCCGCGCTTTCTATAACAACTGAGGAGACAACAGATGCTGAGCAGTAAACTAAAGGACCCAAGTAGAGAATATTTGAAATGCTATAACACCTACTAGACTTATCGACGATGAGCGGAGAAAAATTTTTAATGGTCGATGCCAACAAAGAATGTGCCAAAACAATATGAGTCACAGATATTTTAAAAGAAAAAGCGTTTTCCCAAAATATAACTACAAGGAAAAAGCTATATTAAATCGCTATTACTCCACTTGAGCACTAATAATGCATAGATTCTTTTTTAAAAAAATGTCGCGAAATAAAGGTTCAGTCACTGTGCTCATATTAAAAACACAAAAATACATCCGTATTCCTCAGTTTTTAGTTGACTAGTGACCTCTAGTGGAGACTTAGTATAAATAATATCACCAATTTAACTTACATAATCAATGCGGAATTAATCATATTTTACAACATTTATATTGGGCATCTTGCTGGTCAAGTTACTAAAGCAAATAGTTTTGTAGTAAAAACCTCTACAGATTTTATAGATCCGAGTAATCTACGTTTCAGAAATTTTTTTCTGATTCATGAATGAGTTACCTACTGCAGAAGTACTATTAAAGAAATGAAACACTGAAGGAGAGACTTTCGACCTTCATGGAACAAAAAAAACAAATTCATCACAGATATTGGATATAATAATTGCATGCTCGGAGCTGCTACTGCAACAAATATTTTATTGCCATATTTGAATTTACAGCGCTTTAAATTGCAGGGTCATGCTTTCTAAAGGAATTGTTCATCGACCACCTGACCCCTATCCACGACGATCAACTGAACCCGCAATGAACGTACCCTCGCGGTTACGAAGGTGATCTGTTTATGCATTTTTTTGCCATCCTCGTAAACCCTAAGGGGATCAAAGCTCATGACTTCTCTGGTATTCTCAGTTTATATTTTGAATTATAAATGTCACTTCCTCTTCCATCGAAAGATTGCTAAGTAACCAGGATTGAAATTAAAACGTAGTAGTGAATAAAATGGAGATATAACACGAGACGCTTGACAAAATTTCACTCAACGCTCAACCAAAGTATGGTTTTAAGAGTACGGCAAGATCTTGTTCCTAACTGTAACATTTAGTTGTGAATTACTTTCATTCCGAATAAGGAGGTAGTCTTTCACACGGCCACTTTACATCTATCTTTCAAGAAGTTGGATTAGGAAAATAAGCGATAAAATTATCTCAATTTTTTTCCGGAGAGATATCATATTATATGAGAACAAAGACGTCGTACTATCCAATTCATTTTAATTTCACAAACTTTTCTACCCGTGTTTTCATTAGCTTGCAACCATCATCAGGTACTGATCGATGTACCCAATGATGATTGAAATCCGATCGAAAAACGTGTAGTACAGTTTGCAAACTTTAAAATTAAGTGGACAGCACGATATCTTCGCGTGTCATTTCATACCATGATGATTATTTTATCCGGGTTCCTAAGAGACACTCCTTTATCTGTTCCCAGAATCTTCTGATTCAAACAAATGGACTATATCAGGATGTAAATTTGCCACTGAAAGAGGGTACGTACGAAAATATCCATTTAAAAATTGAAAGAAGTCCCTTAATTATCATTATCTATCCAATCATCTATACATCAATATTTAGAAGGAAAGTAAGCGTTTTTGAAAATTCACTTACAATAGGGAAAAATACGAGACGTTATTACCTACCGAACTCAAAAAAAGGTGAAATATGACGGCCTTGCTATCCTAGCAACACTGCAAAAATGTCGGTAACATAACCTTGGCAGGCAATCTACCCCATAACCTGTTCAAGGATTATTTTTCCCACATCGTCAATATTAGCTCAATAATGAAGAATAGCTAGCAGTTAAAGACATTAACATGAAAAGCACGGATGAAAGAGTGACAAGCTAATTTGTTTTTAAACCTAGGTGCCATGATCGTAAAGTGTGTCGTATGGAAAAAAATAATGCGAAAATAACTAAGAGTGAGATTTCATTTATCATTTTGCCGGAACACAGCACGTTTTAAGAATCAAATTGACAGCGAGCACGTATCTTTTTCGGGACTCCTCATATATCACTCATGGACATTTCATCGTTTATTTTTCTCCTGCATTAAATATATGACATCGCTCTCTCGGGTCACATATGATGGAAACACATTTAAACTTCAGTTTAAAGCGTTGTCATCAATTCTTACTTTTATCCAACGCTTGCGATGTTCATTAAAGCCAAGCTGCGAAAGAGACATTCTAAAACCAGAAACATTCAGGAATACTAATTGACTTGAAAAATTGAAACCAAAACAGACAAGAAAGAGCACCACTTGGAATATCGTATACTTTAAGACCCTGCGTCTTTTAGTTTTCAGGTAAGATGAAAATCACTCTCATTAAGTCATCAACTTGGGAAACTGATGAAAAGATAATCCCATCGCATTTAAAAGGTTAAAAGATACTTCAACTTTTGGTAAGTACCTAAAATAAAAATTACCACCAAAAAAAAATTATCTGTTTTCATCGCGAACAGCAGAAGCATTTTTCACCAATCTCTCTGAACTAATTAATAGGGTGCGTATCAAAAATGAGGACAAGGATATAAGAAATATGTAAAATATATTTTGTAATTGAAATATTGAGGTAGAAAATGACATCGATAGAACGAAAGGTTTAGGCATGAACAAGTATTAAGTGAGTTATATACCTGTAAGTATTCATGGATTAATTTTCAATCTCTTGAAACATACGGTTTAAACTGGCATTCATCGATGCCTACCTCCTCCGATATAATACTAGCCCAGATTGTTTTTTTCACCGACTATTTACTCAAGCTGTTCATTTTGCTATTTGCATTTCAAGTTCGAACATACCTACTCTCACGTAATCATGCGATTAAATTAGATTCCGATGCATCAATATTCGCGCACAACGACATACTCCATCATCAACCATTGTTTTTCGGATGGACGAATATTAACATATTTTTTCGTGAAGAATTTCTTATTTACTCCTACTCAACAAATCCTTTGCTGCGACTGATATTTTGTATTAAACCTCAGGCCAACTTCTGTAAATCTACATAGAAAGTATATTTAGTAGTTAGAGCTTAGGCAACATTTTCCTGTCTTCAACTTTTGAACACTAGAGGTGTTCACTCTGGCTGAGTTCGGGCCTTGCTCACCGGCTGTAGAACAGAGCGCACGACTTGGACTGATAATCGCATAAAATGCTCAGAAGTCCGGACCACCTTGTCCTGCAATGTCCAGAATTTCCTCCGTATGGAATGGCACCTCAATAGCTTAACCCTCGACTAGAAATTGGGAGATTTAATTTGGAATCCCGGTCAAGGCGAATGATTTTTCTCTTCGGAAATTTTACACAATTTGAGCATTGACTCCGTTAAGTTATCACCCTGGATAGTCCCGGTATACTCAACAATTCAACAACTATTCTACTTCAAGTGAGTAGAGTTGAAGTAGGTCACTTAAGTACTGACTCAAACTCAAACTAAACCTAAGTTTAAGATATGATATTGAGGGTGACTCCGTTAAGTTATCACCCTGGATAGTCCCGGTATACTCAACAATTCAACAATTATTCTGCTTCAAGTGAGTAGAGTTGAAGTAGGTTACTTAAGTACTGACTCAAACTCAAACTAAACTTAAGTTTAAGATATGATATTGAGGGTGACTCCGTTAAGTTATCACCCTGGATAGTCCCGGTATACTCAACAATTCAACAATTATTCTACTTCAAGTGAGTAGAGTTGAAGTAGGTTACTTAAGTACTGACTCAAACTAAACTTAAGTTTAAGATATGAACCGCTGAGATAGAGAAAAAACTCAACACTGAGTCACGTTCTAGAATACAGTCCACTGCATAGCATTGCACAGTGTGCTTGTCAATTTTTTCCATACCCTTTTTATCATTTTTTTGTCATCTTAACCCATTTCCGCCTATAAAAACTTCTGACTGCGAATAGATATCTTCAGAAACGACACGAAGAACATCACCTAAGATCCCCACTCTGCTTCAGTTCCGACAGAAGCGATAAATTCAGACAGATATTTTGCCGAACTGATATATGTGAGAATTTGTTTTCCCCCGAACCATTAAGGACTTTAATTAATGCTAGTCATAATTTTGTTTGAATTTTTTTTGGCTTGTGGGGTAGAATGTAGATGTAGAAATGAAAGTCGTCGGACAGTGAGAAAATAATAAACAGAACCTTGCAACCCCGGCCTCACGACTTTTTTAGGTGCCTAGCGGGGAGTGAGTAGAAGTAGCTGTCTTTAAGCGAGTGCGATTATTTCAACCAGATTTAAAAATAAATTAATTGGTGGATCAGATTAAATTAAAAACCTTAATCAGTTCATCTGTGACAATTCAAAAACAAAATAGTGCGTAATTTTTCATCAAGAGCCTCATTTGCCCATAATTCGAACGACAGGGTGTAGCCACATGACTTCCGTGGGCGGAATGGGTAAAACCGTGAACCTTAGAAGGAGACATCTCGGAATAAAAGCTAACATGGTTTAGATTTATATTAGAAATTTGCAGAGATGATCATATTTCTGAGTACTTTGTTGTTTTGAAGAGGTTGCCTTTAGCTCTGAAAGAAACTACATACCGGGGTCTTTTCTATTCTCCCTCTTTCATACTCATATCCCTGAATACCTACACAACCTATTCACCATCGGGACTACAGTTTTTGACAGAGGAACCCGGGCAGACCATTACCCTCCCCGAATAACCCAAGGCCATGCCGACCAGTGCCTTAATCCCTTTCTAATTTTAACATAAAATTCTGGAATTTATTACCGCCCTCGTTGAAATGCTCCTACACCCAGGAATCATTTTAGATGAAATTGTGCGAATATTTAAAATCGTATAAGCGTTGTTTTGGAACGCAAGGATCTGTGTGTTGTTAAAATGATTTTTGTTTCATTCTTTGTATTCAACTACTCTAGTTTTTATGATACTATTCTTATTTCATATTGATTGTATTTTAAGCAGAATTTTATATGTACATTGGTATATTGCTCTTATGGCTATCCCAGAGCATCAAGAAACCATTCATTCATTCATGGTTATAATATGGAGCAGAGAAGTTAACTGCGGGCAAGACATCGATGCGGCTTAGGAGCTACTCAATTTTAATGTTGTCTACAAGTCAGATTGATTCAAGTTCTGCAGAATAATTATAGATGCCTTGGAGCAGGCATTAGTATTTTTATAAAAGCCCCAAAGTCGTTAAGCCTTTTTTAGTGTTAAATTATGTTTAGTTTTATTATTTTATTTACCAAATTTTTATGAATTTATTTTAACATTTCTTTAGCAATTTGAGAGAAGGAAGTCCTAAGAAAAGTATGGGAGAAGAGAAGCCTAATGAAAACCCTGATAAGAGGGCAGAACCTCCTAATCAGCCCCATCTTGAGATATGATGGCCAGAGGAAGATAATCGTCGAGGGACAAGTAGATGGCAAGAACCGAGAAGGAAGACGCAAAACAAAGTATGTGAAGTAGGAAAATGAGGATATGAAAATATTCTCTGATAGGTTAGTCGAGTCGAGAGCTGCGTCAAACCATTTTTAGGATTGTTGACCTGATGATGATGACGATGATATTTACAATTAAGTGTTTCGTTAATTGTCGCATAAATCGGCACTAAGTTGATGGTGGGGATGGTATTTGGAGGAGGCAACTGATATCTGAGGTCATTTGCGCCATGAGGGATGGGTAAGAGAGAAATGGTGGAGATAAACAAGGTATCGGCATACTTTCAGCTAAATGGGGCAAGGGGACCACGGCTATTCCATTCGAGTAATGGAGTGGTATACTTGAAACGCCCTCCACATAACAATCTTCAGACAGTTTTACACGGGGCACGTGATTTCGCAGGCATGAAACTGCATTAATTTCTCATTGTGGCGTGAAGTTGCGCAAATGCATGAACGAAATTAGAACAGGGGCTATGTTGTCATCTTATGTCCAAGCATTCTCGCATGCGTTCTAGCAATTCATCGCTTCACACGACGCAATTTTGACTTAATCTTCGTACACAAGTCAGATTTTGCTATAGAGTGCCGTGTGTAAAACGGCCTTTATAGGGATCGGGCAGTCTCCGATAAATCTCTGCCTCTGCCAGGATTTTAAGCCAGGCCTTCTGGGGAGACGGGGGGTGCAAACGCGCCAACCCGATCTCCCATTGATAGGGAGAGAACTAGGAGACTGTATAGAGGAGTCCCAATATCTTCCCACAGAAGGCTGATTTCTATTGCCACTTCGATCGCATTATAATCGGTTTTCAAAAATGTCCGCGGCGCGGTAATGAGTGCAATGGATCCACTTTTTTCCATTTTTTACAGGATAATGTTAGTGATTACGAGGGATAGCATTGAAAAGAAATGAATTTGATAGATCAAATTTTCATAAATTTCACTGAATATTCGTAATTATACCTTATTATCCCGTGAAAACTTGAATCAATTTGTCCGTCAGGGACACGAGTGGCGAATTTTGTAAACTAATTTAAATGCGCTGTGGTTGACAACACATTGAGAGGTCGACTTGAGGATCCTCTTTTGTAATATTCGTGGGAGATGAGGAGAGAATATTCGTGGGGGCGGGAACTAGGAGATGTGTGGCAGATGCAAGCCGTCGAAGAATGGCGAGGTAGGAGAAGAAGTATTGAATGGATGAGACGGCTTACGAGGGGATGTTGCGAGGATGAGGAGGTGGAAATAATGGAGTGGGGTCCATTGTTGTGGGCAGCGCGCCTGGGCACGCCCCTGCACGTATTCCCAAGGGGTGGCTGGTCCCTCGCGGGGCAGGGGAGGGGCGTGGGAACAAGGGCGAGACGCCGCCGGGGGCGGATGGGTGACCCTGCGAGGTCAGCCTGGGAGTGGCGGCGCTGACTCTGGGCCTGCCCTCGGACGACGGACTGACGGTGGAGTGGGGGGAGGATGGAGAGAAGACGGGTTTCGACGCTCGCTCCGATCACGCGAAAGATGACACCCCATCCACGATGGCATTTGGCGATTGGAGCCATTAAGAAGGTATCGCAGTGACTACGCGATTCAAAGCAATGCCTTCATTCAAACCATCCGTGAGTAATAATAACGAAGAAGGTATCGCCGCGACCACGCAAGTCAAAGAAATGTCTTCAATCTAACTTTTCGTAGAAAATAATAACTAAGACGGTATCGTAGTGATTATGAAATTGAAAGCAATGCCTTCATTCAATCTTTCCGTGGAATATAATAACTAAGAAGGTATCACAGCGAACACGCAATGCAGAGCAATGGATTCATTTTATATTTCCGTAGAAAACAATGGCTAAGAAGGTATCCTAGCGATTACACAATTCAAACCCAGAAATACTAACTCCATGGACCTAATAAAATACAAAAGAAAGCCACGCGATTCGTCAAAAACTGGTACGGGCGTACAGACAACGTTTCAAACATTTAAAATGAATTAGGGTTGTAGCCGCTAAAGAATTGGAGTCTGCGCGCTGGGCATAGATAGATTGCTTGAGTAATTCAGAAGAGATTTGTGAACTCAGAGTGACTCAGGGAACATTATATGAGAACTCCATTAGGTATATTTCTAGCTGCGGCAGAAACGACTAAGTAAGAGAGATATTTTGCCGAACGGACAGATATGGAATTAATTTTCCCACTGAGAAACAAAGGACTTGAATTAATACTCGGCGGAATTTCATTCCAGCATTTCCTTTTTATTTGTCAACTGTTGGTGCCGTAACGTGCAACACGCCTATTGATACAGCTAGCGGGGTAGAATGTAGATGTAGATGGTAGAAATTGCTTATGGTAGAAAGTGACTGGTGAAGTATGGTAAAAAGTTATTGCCTATGGTATGGTAGAAAGTGACCTACAGGTGAACGTGAGGAAGCGAACTGGAACGTTGGCGAAATATTGTCCAGAAAAATGGATAAACGAGGAAGGAAACCTGGAAGAATTGCTGCCCTGCGTCATAATCTCCGCGGAATCCAACTTGGAAACGCAGATATTACGTGGTTCGAGGACAAATTCTTTAAACTAACATTCTATAGAAAAGTAACGAAATTTTGGTGATGTCCACACATAATTTTTTCCTTTCCATGCGACTCTTTCGACGTCATCATAAGGACAACTCGCCGTTTTAGCTTCACAAGAAAAAAGTAGGTACGATGGTTACAGTCAATACGTGATTCAAAGCTAATCCTCACTCTAATTGCTCATAGGAAATAATAAAAAGGTGTTAATGGCCACAGTTTTTCTTTTCGTGAGACTCTTTCGTCACTTTCATCTGGAAAACTTTTCATGATGAGTGGTTGTGACAATGACAAAGGGCTATCAAAACGCGTCATACTCCAAAGTTGAGTGTCAGTAAAATTGTGTACATTTCAGCATTTTTATGGCGAACAAAAAACGCTGATACAATATAAAAATTTACAGATGAATTTAACTTTTTATGCATGATGCGTAAATTAAATTTATTTCATCGATAAGATATTAAAGCCCTGATAACTATAACTAACCTCAAGAGACTTGAAAGCACAAGCTATTATGGAAACACTCGTCACTCATTGGATCGAACAGAAAAGTTTGACGGAGACAAATAAATATAGCAGATTTTTGCAAGGCTTAAGTCTTGAATGTAAACAAATGTGTGATTTTTTAAAACCAATACACGCGCAAGTTTACTTAGAACTTCCCATCATCTATAATGCTCTACCACCATTTTCTAACAAAATCAGAGGCTCTTCGGAAAAAAAAATATTCCTTTGAATTGTTTTCACTCATATTTATCAAAACTACAAATGCACTTAGTAATGCCAAATGGAGCCGAAATACCCAACACTTAATGAAGTTCTGAATCCATAAATTTACTATTTAAAAAGTAACCGAGTTTATTAAAATCAAAAATTTGATAAAAAGAACTCACTTATAGGTGTTTGTGTCTATGTCACATTAGGCTACATATGAATGTTGAGAACTCAATCGGCATGCGATCGCTTCCAATTGATATCTTGCAAAATATTTCACTCTACAGTTTCTAATATATAGAGGTCTTACATATTGGGAAACAGACATGCTTCATGTCACGTTATAGAACCTTTCGTAAAATGTCCAACAATCTCATCTCCAAATTTTTTATTTGCATATCTTATTTCATATTTTCAAGGTATTTGCACTAGGTAGTCTTAAGTCCCCTTCAATTATATGAAAAAAATTCCTGTATTTTCTGTAAAAGTGGAGTGACAAAATAAAATATACTGATTTGGATATCTCTCTATCTCTATAATAGGAATGAGTCTCATTCACTTATCCATTTCGTAGTTTATATTTGCCCGTAAAGCGATCGCACAAAGAGAACGCTATTGATGGAATAGTTGAGGTAAGACAGAGAGTAATGGAAAAGAAATCACAATATATCCTGATATTAAGAGCTGTTGACAGTTACGTCACAAACTATAGAGTAATAATACCAAGTTCACAATAAGATGCATTCGTTCGAATAATTCATGCTAATCTGAAACAGTCCACCGTCCTTCCATTGCATTTGCATGCAGGAGAAAGAATGAAAGACCGAGGAAAAAAATTATCCCACGTAACCTCATTTATCGAACAAAGGACTTTGCTTCTGTATCCGCATAGTCACATCATCAATTAATATACACGGAGCACTAAGAACAGACAGCCGAAGACAGTATTAATCGGAGAGGAAAAAATCAATAGTTTATGTACTCACAATAATTGGCACGTACTTTCGTCGAGTAATAATACCCCTCCTCCTCCAATTCCTTAGACAACCAGTGGGGGATGGGCTCTGCAAATATATCAAAGCTCGGTTTAAGACGCTGCAGTTAACTGGACGGAAACCAAGAATGATTCAGATTCACAGTATATACAAGTTTATTTATTATTGAAACTACCGCTCAACTAGAAATAATACCAACCTCAAGATCTATTCAAAGAATAATATGCCAAATTTATGGCATTCTTAAAATAAAATATCCGTATCATTACTATTCTAAAATACTATATCATTCTTAAAAATTCCGTAGCGGTAGATATTTCCTCGACAGAAAATAATATTCTTATTTGTATCTCTACCATAAAATTTCATGTATTCGGGAGTTCTTCAAATCGATACCTCCACTGCATAAACGCTCAACAATCGCCCACCGAATCAAATCCGCTCATTTAGTACAATAAGGGCCACTAGATGAGCGGATTTGATTCGGTGGGCGATTGTTGAGCGTTTTTGCATTTGAAGTATCGAAATACTACTCACATAATGGAATGAATCACATAAAATACCTTTTAAAAGTAGATACACGTTATCCTTTTGATCAGGAAAGTCCGTACTCTTCTAATAATGCTTGCTAAGTTTAATTTCCATGCATAAAATTTATTACATCTTAAGCGGGGTTGCATCACGCACCTCCATCGACCACCCCTGGGATTTAAACCTTAGAGCTTGGCATGTGAGTTCAGAATTATAGTCAGCACCCAAGCCCAAATCCCACCTGAAGGGAGGGAGAAGGATTTTCCTTCACGAGAGAGAAGAGGGGCGGGATGATGGTGAGTTAATTGAAGGATTGAGTGGGTGGGCATCGGAGCCGCGGGGAAGGCTGTGGCCGATACTAATGAAAGGGGGTTTGTGAATGGCCCGCAGAAGAGGATGTTTCCTTTTTTATTCTCATCTTATGAGCCATGGGAGTAGAAGTTGGGGAAGGGGCGGGGGGGAGTTCGGGTTTTAAGTGACGGAGTGTGGAGGGGAGAGATCAGATCTGCTGAATGAATGAGAGGTATGCTAAGCTGGGGAAGAGGTGGAAGGACCAGAGGGGTACGAGTCACGTGAATGGACACGGAGGGGGAAGGAGGACCTGCTGCAGAATGAGTAAATGTCATTTCCCTCATATATTTATACTTGAGGAAAATCACTCGAGGGAATATATCCATAAATATTTTAAGTGGTAAATTATTGCCCCCTTGTAACTTATTTAATGGCAATATTGAATTGCCGGATCGACATTAATGGCACTGCCTTAAAAGATAAAAAAATCTTGGGAAATTTAAAATTTAGGACCATAGCGATTAATTTCAATATTAGTCTTCTGCAAAAAAAACAAATCATTTTACCGATATTATAGCAGTAAAAAGGCACTTTCTTCCGAAAATAATCGTCAACCACTCCGTGAATGTAATATATTTACATGTCCTCACTATAGGTATATTTTAACGAGGATGGAAGGAATCATTAAGACACATATTGCTTTCTCATAAATTAAACTCGAGATGGGTTACAAGAAAATTGCTTCCACAGCCATCGCTATTGAATGAATTACCTGGGATTAAACGCGTGGAAGCATTGGGGTTTTTGGTTATTTTTCGTATTCCGTAGACTAACTCATAATGAACCTCTGCACCGATATTGCAAACTCCGGCTAAAAGAAACGATTTTCAGGATAAATTCTTTCCAAAGTTTTGGTCCAATGCTTTCCAAATATCCTTTATAATGGCTATTTTTACAAGATGGAACCGTTTTCCGACACCTGAAAAAGACTTCTGACCTCTTCTAAATTTAAAATGAAAACACTGAGTTGTTTACTATCATAAATAACAATAAATTTTAAAAGAGCTAATTTCTATTAATGAGAACTGGTCATCTAAAACCTTCGTATTATATTCATTTTTCTTAGGAGCCAAATAAATAGGGATGACGTTATGAATGACGAAGCAAGTAACGATCAACCGAGTCATAAGTTTGCGATTCGTCCGATCTGTTTGGGAGCATTTTCTCATCCGTGGCAGTGGTATTTCCGTTACGGGGCGCTAAATCGCAAGAAGGATGC
This sequence comes from Ischnura elegans, assembly GCF_921293095.1. NCBI lineage: Eukaryota > Metazoa > Arthropoda > Insecta > Odonata > Coenagrionidae > Ischnura > Ischnura elegans. The sequence continues at coordinate 98,498,810 of NC_060253.1, forward strand.
GGGAAAAATGACATAATATGCTAGAAAACGGAGGAAGACTAATGGGTGAGTCATCGATTCACCACATCCTTACAAATACATTCACTAGGATACTTCTAAATAAAGCACATCTGAAGATTCGTTCATCATCATCATTAGTCAACAATCCTAATATTGGTTTGACGCAGCTCTCCATTTCTCTCTCCTATCCGCTAATCTCTTCATAGCTACATATTTATTCTCTTTTACATCCTTTATAATCTGTTCTATATAACTCATTCGGGGCCGTCCCTTGCCCTTTTTCCCTTCCACTTGTCCTTCAACGATTGTCTTCATCAGACCATCGTGCCTCAAAATGTGGCCAACTAAGTTGCCCCTTCTTCTGCTTAATGTTTTTAGGAGGCTTCTCTTTTCTCCTACTCTCCTTAGCACTTCATGGTTACTCACACGGTCAATCCATTTTATCTTCATCATTCTTCGGTAGCACCACATTTCGAATGCTTCCACTCTTGACTTCTCTGCTGCTGTCAACGTCCAAGCCTCGCTTCCATAGAGAAACATACTCCATATGTAGCATTTGATGAATTGTTTCCTTACTTCTATGCTGGTATTTTCAGCTGTAAGAAGATTCTTCTTTTTATAGAAAGCCCTCTTCGCCTGCGCAATTCTACTGTGTATTTCTTTCTTGCTCCGTCCATCGCTGGTAATTCGGCTTCCCACACGGAAAAAAAAGTTTGATTAGAACTATCGATTTCTGATTAAATTTATCAAACTTTTGGGTTCATATGGCACATTGAAAAATTCAGTAATTATTACCAAACCAGTTTGATAAACTCCCAACAAACTGATTTGGTAATTGTTACCGAAATGGCTACAGCAGTTCGATAAAAACTATCAAAATCGAAAGGGTAATAAAATCGACGTAGCGCGCACATGTGAAAGATTTTCAACCCAGAAAACACTATTATGATTGAAAATAATAAAATTAGGAGTTTGGCGTAAGTTTCTGCAAAAAAAAATACAAAAAAAAAGTGGAAAAATAAGAAGCCTGCATGAAGGATTGAACGTGGGCCCTCCGCGTAGTATCAACGGACTCTAACAACTAGTCTAAATCGGTTGCCATAATAAATTTCAACTTAAACGCTGTAATATATTATTATTGTAAGTATTTAACCTTTGTTTTGAAATGTGAATAAGGTGTGACTACAGTTTCCCTTTGTATGCTTAAGAGGAATACTTGATGCACACAATTGCATTACGTAGTTACTCCATACGAATATCTAGTGCAGATGCGCAAGAAAACTTAATTGCAGGCTTATTACATCGATATAGAGATGGCTTTAACGTGCTGGGTGATATCCTTAGCATGGATTGGGTCTAGTATCACGGCTTTTATCACATGTTATTAAACGTGATCGCAAATGATTATACCTCAGGAATACCTCTAATTAAAGTTTTAATGTGTCGAAATACACAAACATCTTCTTACAGCTTTAATATCTATGATAATATGCGATTCAATCAATGTCTTTGATGCACCAGCTAACGGGTAGTATTGCACTTTAAAGCAGGAAAAAACAGAAAAATGAACGTAAACAAAATTAAAACGTTATCGCCATCACAAATAATGAAAGCAAAAGCATTTCTACCAACTTATCTTTTATGTAAGGCCTGTTTAAGAATCTTTCAACTGGAAATGTGTATTGGTATAAAAATAAGAGGAACGATAGACCGTTCGATAGATTACGAAACACTTGGTAAATTCTATTAAACCAAATTTGCATAGCAATGTAGAGTTTGATAATTTTTACCAAACAAGCAATCAACTTCGTAAAATTAATCATAACTTCGATAAAAGTTATCAAACTCAGAATCGTATTGAATTAATTCGGTTATTTTTACGAAGCTCTTCCGTACAATTGACCAAATTATGCAATACCAAAATGTTTGATGAAATATATCAAGAGCTCACGCTAGCGTTTGGTAAAATAAATCAAGTGCTTAATAATTTGCATCAAAGTTTAAGTATATTTAACAAAAATACTCCCTATCACACCAGTTCGATAGTTTTAATCAAATCTTTTTTTTCCGTGCAGGTAAGAGAACTCGTTCACCTCTTCAAGCTTATGCTTTCCTAGGTTGATAGCCTCCTCTCTTTTGCTGCAAACTAATATTCGAAGATTCGTTACTTACACATAATACAGGGCTTATATAAAACGTGATGTCATATTTTGAGTGGCTCGGCATTAAAATTTGATGGCAGTAACACGGGGGTGGCTACTCAAATGCGCTCACGCAGTGAGCCAACTCGCTGCCTTGGTTGGATAGGTAAGGTTCGCGCTCAGCCCAGACTATACCATAGGTGTTTTAAGTATACACATTTAAGGTAGGGGGTGACTTTATTTCCCTGGATCATATGGGATAGGAGGATTATATCTGCAGGCGCACGAAATAGTCGCTCAGGGTATGAAATCTGAGTCCTTCATTTGACACCAATGGACTCTACCCACTCTGTTAACAAGCTTACTGGTAATCGAAGAACCAAACATAATTCCCTGTCTTTTGCAGTCTATTTGGGTGATTTTCTAGGGATTTTTGATAGCAAAAATTTCACAATATTTGACATCAACACTGCTCCCTGTTCAACTATTTATGTTTACAATTAAAGCAAATCAATTATCTCCAAAAAACCTGAAAACGGAAAAAATCTATCAATCAAGTAAAAGATTTAAATCGGATAATATTCTATTGGAAAAAAACAATTTGATCTGAAAATATACATAACTAAGTTATCATCACCTATGAATTGAAAATAAATGGCTTGAAAACAGCCGGAGATTCACTTTCCAGGTATAGAAAATTCTTTTGAATGGGTCATTGACTTCCGATACAAAAAGGTAAATGGATTAAGTAGCGAATCTGACATGAATCCTTTTTAGCTGATGATTAAAGCATATGAATCCAATTCTCTGGAAAATGTATGGATATTATTATCCTTATTTGTATTGATTTGATTACGAAATGTTTTCACTGTACCTTATGCATCTCGTAATATAACAGAATTTGTTTTCATCTCACTTACTCTAGCAGAGTGCAATGCGACAAGCTTTCAACTTACTCTGCGCTTTGATTTCGTTTGCACTTTTACTGTTCTCAGGATCTCGGTCATTATTGCTATACTCGTTTAGTACTCCGATTGCTGTACAGAATTTAGAAGTACCATCACTTCCCAACTCTTTCTCCTCCGTCTTCTCGCCTTTAATCCTTATTGATATCTAAGTAATATCTTTCTAACTTCTAACGTCAAGTAGCAACGAAGCTGAAATCTTTAATAAAAAACTCCGATTAAATGCGTATAAAAACACCTCATATCAAGCAAAAATATCAGTTACCTTGTCCTTCCTTTTTTCTATTCATCTAGATGTTTTTGTGAGCTTGGGTTGCAAATCGCCTATTATGACCAATTATAGATTGCTGCTCCTTCAAGGAAAGAGTGCATATCTGCATATACGTACTAGCTTGCAAGTTGGCTAAAAAGACGTGTGACAGGGGGTGTTAGGCCACCAGCCGATTACGTATTAAAAGGAAATTCTCAAACAATATTACGATTAGTTTTTATTGAAGTTCTTTATAGCTCCGGGGAAAACAAATTCCCTTATCTATCCGTTCGGCAAAATATATCTCTTTATTTATCGCTTCTGTCGGACCTGGAAATATAGTGCGGCTCTAGCATAATGATCTCCGTGTCGCTCTTACAGGTATCTATTCTCAACTGCTCAAGAAATCTAAACCTTTCGCGCAGCCACTAGCTCCTTGATTAATTTGCTTAACATCTGGGTAAGGCTGTCTGTATACCGGAAGCAGTTTTTAATAACGTACCATTTTGAAAAAAAATCCTCCATACTTGAGTATAAAAGCATTCAAGCAGTGGCGTAGCGAGGGGGGAGTGCCGGGAGGTCCGGACCACACCCCCGATATATAAAAACACAATCACTTTTAAAAAATCACTGAAAAATTATGAATTTACGAAAGAATTTCTATGAAAAATGAGGATTTTTATATTACAGAAAGTGTTAAAAGTAGTTTAAATCCCTTTATTTAGTACCCTGTTTTTCAAAAATCTTCCCCCTACTTTTGAAACCCCCCCACGAAAGAAATCCTGGCTTCCCCAGAGCATTCGATATATGCAGTTTCAATGTGAATCTAAGGAGATAATTATCCCGATTACGTTTGATTCAATTGCGAAGAATTAGCACAGCTCTGTACACACCATTTACAATACCCAGAAATTGCTTCCTCCCCTCCTACACAATCACATTGGTATGTGACTTGATTCTAGCTTCTTCCAAGCTTTGAATCCAATTGGTTGGGAGGAAACTCGTGGAGCAGGGGACCCTTGGCTGATTTATGACATCACCCGGCGTGGGAACGCACATTTGTCCCGGTGACACCTCGGCTGCGGTCTCTCAACGCCTCCGCGCTCCACGGGCGTCTAAAAGCCATTCATTCCAGGAAATACTTATTTCCTTGTCTCTTCGACACTCCTGCCAATCCATTTTCCTCTCACAACTCACTCAGAGTCGAGAATTTTCCTTCCATCTCGGGAAAACACCAATTGATGTTATACAAGGAAACATTGTGCTTCGCATCGTATGGCTTCAAACGCCAATGAGATGGAAGTTCTTCACTCAAACCATGACTAATAAGTAAAATATGAAAAAACTGTGTCCGATTTAAGTAGGCTGCTCCGAGGAACGAAGTTTCCTTTCCATAGAAATTACATGATATGGTCTTTCATTTATATCTCATTGACTGGCAGTATTAAAAAGACTAATTGTACTACATTTTCTTGTAATGGTAGTAAAACATCCGCATTTATTCCCTGGATCTAATGGTAAAACTCGTCAAAGTGTACTAAAGTTCTGATTGATGCACAAATATATGACTATTTGACATAATGACATAATTACATAATGTTCGTTACATCCAATAACTAACTCATGATAAACTAAAACTTAGGCGCTAGCCGCTGAAAACGGGCACACTTAAAAATTTAAGAATTGAGTTATAAATATTTTATATACTCTTTTTATTCTATTTATTTTGGCTTTTCATCCCGAAGAATATCTTTATATGTGGCTAAAAGTTTCAATATCATACGGGAATAGTAATTTTTACAATCACGCAGTCGTGAGCCTAAGTTATCAATACAAAATTCTAAAAGATATCGTTTGACTTCTGTTATTTGGGAAGCAGAGGTACTAACTATGGGAGAAGCAAGATATAAACTATCGACAGAATCACACAGGTGAAGCGAGCATTGCACCAAAATAAAGATCTACGTACAGCAAGAAATTTAAGCATAGATGTAAGGAAACGATGTATCAAAACTCACATTTATAGTATGCTTCTCTACGGAAGTCAGACAAGGGCAATCGGGAGGACAAATCAAAGGTCGAGGCTTTCGAAATATTCTGCCATATAAGAATGAATAGGATTTCCTGGATTAAAGGAGAAGTAGTGAGGAAGTCTTAAGAGGAGCATAAGAAAAGGAAAATAAACGTGATAAGATGAAAAAACAACCTAATCGGCCATATCTTGAGACATGAACGCCTGATGAAAACAATCGTAGAGGGACAAGTAAATAGGAAGGCTGGAAAAGGAAGACCGCCGATGAAATATATGGAACACGCGAAGAAGGACTTAATAGAGAAGAAATGCGTAGGAGTGAAAAGACAAGACTGAAAAGAGAATTGAGTGGAGAGCTGCGTTAATCAAATCTTAGGAATACTGACCTGTGATGATGATATGAAAGTGGTCGCCGAATAGGGGTGGTCGTTGGGGCAGGTTCAATTGTATTAAATGTTTTTTCTTAACGTGTATCAAGTTCAATACTCGGAATTTCACCTTATAAGTTTCATGATTAATTGAATACACATTTTTCAGCATCAATATACAAACCAAACATTAAAATTTGTCAATGGGGAAAACCATGAGGTAAAAACTTTCAAAGTTGCAATACGTGCAATTGTTGACAAGATATTAGGCAATACATATATACTGAAACTTTAAAGTTGACATCCCAATTTTTGACCATTTTATAGGAAAATAGACCAGTCGAGGGGGAGTATGCATCCTATCTCTAAAAAAATTGAAGTATTCATCATTGAAAAGTAAAAAAAATTAGAGGAAGAAGTAGGGAATCAGCCTAGTATTAACATTCTCTATGTAAAATTTAAAGTGCACTCATTTAACTCATTCTCCGAGCCAAACGTTTTATAATGGTTGTGCATTCGACTGCTGAAACTGCCGAGCGCTTACATACCCTACAGTTGCTTATATCTATGAGAAAATCTGTCGAGGGGCTAGCAATCATTTTTTAAGAACTCACTACATGTCACCAATTATTTCTAAATAAAAATCTGACGTGCTTCGGTGCGATGATGCGTATATGCTTATATTAAGGATAAAAAATATCGAACCCATCGTTTTAAAATCGAAGTCAATAATGTTAAACTTAAGTTGGTACCTATGTTGAAATACTAACTTTTCAAATTATAGGAGAAAGGTTTTCGGGATTTTGCTATTCCCTGAATTAATTATTTATCGAATAAATGATTAATAATGATTATTCTAGGTAGGTCTCAGCGTCAAAACAATATTAGAAAAGAGATCACCAGTATTTATTTTCACCATGTAACACCTTAAGCAATGTTCCAGTTATTAATGACTACGGTTAAGTTACAACATTAAAGGTGATATACCACATCTGATGGTGTTGACGTAAGGGTAGGAATTACTCAAACCATCCGCCAAAAATAAATGTATTGATTTTTATATGTTTAGATATAGAGGTCAAATATAAATAGCCACTCTCACCAAAAAGAAAAGGAACATGAAACAAAAAGTATGGAAATGCTATTTGAAGAATCTTCGAACTACATCTATTTCAATTAAGTAAGGAGACAATAAATACACGTTACTCGCGTTAAACCAATGATAATTGCTCTTTTTTAGTGCACCTGTAAATTAATTAAAGTAAAAAGTGCAATAATACGTAGAATATAACAACTGTTACTGATTCAATATAAGCAGCAAGGTAATCTGCACTATTTAAGGAAAAACTTTACATAACATAAATTTGATATGGTTGATTCTCGCATTTAATTTATTTGCTAGAAACAATGGTACATAGCAAGTGAAATATAGATAATATGATTTATAACTAAATAGAGGGAACGCGGAGAAAAGCAAAAGATTCCGTAGATATGTCGTACTCCATTTGATCTGATAATTATCAATTCATGCTATTGCAACTCTTGGCACATTCAAGGAAATGGCTATTGCTCACCGTATCACGGTTAATTGTAAGTGTGATGAGAAATCTAGATGAATGGTGAACATGATTGAATCAGACTAAATTGCTCCACATGATGCCGGAAATCAAGATTATCTCTGACACGAGCTCATTATTCATTGCTTCTCTGAGATTGACTGCGATGATTTTCCAGTTCACTCGCACTACTGGTAAGGTGGAAAACCATAAGAACTTGCTTACTAGTAGGAGAAAAGGCAGCTTCCATAGAATAAGGGTGCGTAAATTCTGTATCCATAGAGTACTCGTAAAAATCGCTTGAAAGATGTATGCGGCCTTATGGGTCAAGACTTGTAATATAATAATTTGCCTTAAAACGCATGCCAAGTAATTGATTATTCGCTGTATTATACCTATCTACATTCATTATATTCCATTTATTCTGAGTGCACTGAAGATAAAGAGAGGTAGAAATAATAGATGGAATAACTATTGAAGTAAATTTCTGAGGACAATCAGGATCAAAACTGGGCAAATGAACATTTTGTCTAATATGCTAAAAGTCGAAATAATCATCCTTGTATCCATTATTTTTTAGGACCATCTTATTCACTCAAAGACTTTTTTAGCATGCAAGATTTCGATTGTAATATTGTGTAATTCGTTCCGCTCTAATAATATAATTGACTCCTATACAACTATTTCTTTGCATTTAAATTAAAAACATTTTGCCCACATTTCTTCCCTTTCACTGAATTCTCCCATATCTTTCTTTTGGTTCTAAATCGTCTCTTTCCTTAAGTTTTATGTACAATTTACAACCGTAATATCAGTACAACCGATGTTAATAACCAATCTGCTGGACATTTTCGGATTGAGGGATACATACGCCACATAGACGAAACATATGATTCTTCATGTTTGATTCGAAGCACCCAATCATTAATAATAGCTCGTGATGCAATACCGATTTCCAAAGAAACGAAGATTTGTTCAAGTTAATTCTCATCCCTTCCACTTCTCCCTTCCTTCCTGCTTCCCATTGGCTTTTTTTCCGGCATCTTCCTTTGTCCTTGTGGTTTGAGCCGATTCGCATCGAAGAGCACGGTTTTTGATGACTCTATTTCACAATTGGAATCTCAGTTCTCGTTAATTCCCCACATCCCAACCCCATATTGTGTTCCATGAAACGATTTCCCCATGCGTCCCATTACACGCTGCCACAGCGCATTTCTCGTATCTCAACACTCCTCCGTGTTAGTGGAATAAGGTGAGATAATCCCAGCTCATCACGAAATAGATCAGAACAACACTTAGCAAGCAAAGACTAAATCCAATCATAGTCTTCAAATGTAATAAGCTTAGCATGAGCAAACGCTGTTTATTTCACGAGATATTCCATTTACCTTCCTTAAAATAGCAGATGGGCTAAAATATTTTAACGCTGCGACAGTAGAAAATAAATTAAAAGCGTTTGGGCCAAAAAATATTCCGGGTGTTAAGTATTCCTGACCATTTTTAATTAGAAGACAACGTGGAATTAACATATACAGATTCCATGGTCAAAACGTCAAACTCAATTGGTAACATATCAGTTTAGGCCTGACAAATTCAGATGTAATCAAAATATTTTCAGAGTTTTAGTGGTATTTCAGGTTAGTTTTCCAATCCCAGGATCAAAAATGTTACGAATGTTTACTACGAAAGCATTTCTCTGTAGTATTTTTGGTGATGCGTTGGGTATGGCTGCTCATTTTTTCAACGCTTAGTCCCCCTAATCTGAGCAACGTAACTCACCTTTGCCCTCAAGAAAACCACATCAAGGAGTTGAGTTACGAAGTATGTTGTCCTCCCTTCAGCCTTTGTTCCAACTTTCTTGTCTCCTCTGCGAAAGAAAAAAGCCTCCACAGCAGCCAGAAACCCCGCATATCCATGATCGCGATTTTTTCATACGGCACATATAATGGTTGTGACAAAATGGCTTTTCACTGACATACCCTACCCAGAAATACACACCATTAATGCTTTTCGCGGAGGAAATGACGGCTACAGAATACTTAGTTACTCAACTCCTTGAGGAATTCACGCTCGCTCGGATGCCAAGACTCGTACCCACCTCATCATAAAAACCGCATTGCCGGTCGAATTCCTTTCCTCGATGAGCTACATACTGCTTTTCGACCGTACCGAAGAAATGGCCATCCCTGCCAACTCAGAGGGTTTGTTTTTTCCCATGCATAGGCGCGGCAATGCCAATCGTGAAATTTTCGGTTCGGAAAAACTCCTGGGTGGTTAGATTTTTGTGTCCGGTACTGTACTATTTAACGCAAAGTTATTGCGTGGTAAAATTTTATACAGTTTTACTCCATTTAAAATCCTAGCCCCCACACTTACCGAATCACATCATTGCCTGGCCAAATTAAAGAAACAAAGAGGAAACGATTTGCTCGCCGAATTTTCTCAGCAGAAATCTTTGAGAAATTAAAAAAAAAAACAAGCGTGCTGCGCCCGCTCCCAGTGGGATTCCCCCGCTCTTTTCAACGCAGGTCCACAGAGGAATATGCGCGTTTCTAATTTTAAAATGTAGAAAAAAAGGCAGGGTCTTATGTACAAATTTAATTGGAATGTTCATATATAAATTGAGGTCAGAGGACCTCTTTAAACACAACATTGGAAGTAATTACACTATTCTCTGTTAAACGCACATGATGACTCATACTTACGTATCAACAGGAGACTTGAATGTGGAATCAGCCGCATTTTAATAAAAGCTATTTAAATAATGCGAGATGTTGTTGCAAATGAACAAATGTATCAGTTTGTGCGCCGTTAACGTCAGGAACATTTACCGGTTTTTGTTTATTTTTTTGTTTTTTTTTTAATTATTTAAAAACCAATTTTAGGAAACATTAGCAATATTTAGGAAGTAAGCTATGCCGTCGCATGTTCTCTGATAAATTCTGTACATTTGGTACCTCATTTGTAGAGTTTGGTTGCGTATAATTTGAGAAAAAGGTATCTATACAGTAGAAATAATGTAGAAGATGGTTTATCCACAAGCACGTCGTCATCGTGGCCTCGTCGGTGGCACGTTTGGAGGAGTGACCACTTGGGAGTGAGCCCATCAATGCGGCCCACACGCAAACACTTGTAGCGGCCCGCCTTAATCCCAACTTCTCTTCTCACGCGCAACATCTGCACCCAACGCTCTCCCGTTCCAATTAACGCCTCCTCTTCCCCACTGCACAAACACCACAGGTCAAACCCACACCCACTCGCGCTCTTCAAAGAAAGAATGCGTCATCGCTGTGAACGTATTTGTAACCCCTTTACCTCTTCTCCCCTACAATAGGTACAACAGCCTTCAGAGGATGCCTGTAAGCGGAGATGGGTAAAGCCCAAGTATAAGTAACTGAACTGATTTACTACAACTTCCTTAGGTTGTAAGTAAATTACAATTACTTAATTTTCTTTACTTTTCAGTAAATTCAGCAATTGTCTAAAAGATAATTATGAAAGGTTCAATTATATAGGATGTTTGACAAAAAAAGTTATTCTCTGTCCAAGCATTGGTACCTATACACCTTCATTATCGATTGAGCCCCAGCAATAAATTTAGAAAGAGAAAGAATTGCAGACAAGAGCCTACTCATCAGATACACTAAAATAATTACCATATAAGACATTGATTAATAAAATATACTTTGAACGAGACGACCTGAAAGACTTGGCTAAAAATCTTGATCTTGCTTTAACTCGGGGTTAAGGGACAGGCCCACGGATAAAGCAGGTATGATAGATAATACGTAAGAAGACCTAGGAGAGGCCCTGGCAGTGAGTCATATACTTGAAATTTAATCAGTGAGTTCGTTACAAATGTGTGCTTCTTGATCGTGAAGCACATTCATTAAAATTAAACGATGTAAAATGTAAATTCTGATAAAATGATTGCAATGACAGAATGAACGCTGTTCATGATTTTATACCGTTCCTCTTGCTTTGGATCTTACGTTCAGATTCTCAGACACAATGTACACAATTTGACCAACATAATATCGAAAAAAAATTATACCTAACATTTAAGCTCGAATTCGCATGGTTTTGCGGCAAATATAATGGTTTGAATCCACAATTCCATGACTTCTGCTGTTGGAGAAACAATGAAAAAAGAATGAATAAAAAGTGTAACGTATTTCGCCTAATAGCAGCCTCTTTGTTAGCCTTCAGCCGTAGCACTTAGGGTGAAGCGTTTTTGTGATGGCGTAAGGGATAGAAAAAGCATTTAATTCCACGGAAGGACTGCAGGTGAGGGTGGCATACCAGGAAAAACTCGACCTCAATCTCAGAGATGGAGAATCCGAGACCTCAGCGGAACGATCTGCTGCTTCGGCGAAATCTTTTTGCTCCAAATTTCCGAGTATTGTTCATCACGCAGACCACTCAAAATAATTTCTTCATCCGGCGATGGAGACGTCATTTTCCATCTCATGAGTTTGGAACGCGGTGGAATCGCAGTTTTTTCATGAGATCACGAAAACAACGCCTTTTGGACGACAATTTCGGTTCCTACAACTTTCAAGATTTTACGTCAACCGAGAATTCCATATTATGAAACAAGACGATGAGTAGAAAATAATATTTCTCTGAAAAAATGCAATTTCGGCATTGTGATTAAAAACAAAAGCATGGCAAACCAAACATTTGCGTTACAAAAAGTGTTAACTTTTCATCCATAATGCTTGGAAAATTCCCCTTATTCACGCCTTAGAGGAGTTCTTCCAACGATTTTTAACCAATCATCACATTGTTTTCACTCTTAACAAGTTTATAGCTCTACCCAAGAAATAATCCACTCTCATTTAAAATGATGGTATAACATAGTGCGAATAAACTGCATGCATATATCTCATGGCTAACATTTAAAACAGTTTCTTTTCAACTTAATCATCAGAAATTTGCATTGAGAGGGATACGCAATTGTAACATGCTACAGAGAAAACCGATATTCACAAACGACTCCGTTAATAATAAAAACCTTTACTATAGGTTGCAGTCAAGTTTATGACTAGTGCAAAAGCATATGAACTATATGTAAATTATGTCTTTACAGGCTAATGGTGACACATATTGGAGTGAATAGAATAAATATTTTAGTATTTCTCTGATGATAAGGCTAGCTCTTCTTGAACCGACTGACCTTCACTCTTCTTAATATGAAACAGCAGAGTGACAATCTTCAAGAAAAAAATATGGCATTATAAGAAAATTCTGTTGAAACTGGATGATATAATTTTTTCAGTGCTTCAATCCCTTGTGATCTATGGCTGATCTGTTTGGGTGAGAGTAGAGACCGTCCCTCGGTAAAACCATCCCTTGGTAAAGCAATGGTAAGAGAGAGTACGCCGTTTCTTTCTTGGCCACATCTCACCAAGAAGTTTTTAAAAGACTAGTCTTTATTATTATTACCACATTATTGCCGCATTATTGCAGCCCTGACCTTGGCCACAAAAACGATATCTCGATCAAGCCGTGATTACACGTACGAGGTGGGGATAGATGCATGAACTTATAGCAGGAAATTTTTGCTGTACACGCATTAATGAATATGCGCATTTTTAGGTGTGAACACGGTGCAATTTTTATGTTGAATGTGTTTATGCATCTAACCTTGCGGGGATAATGTTTTTACTGCCAGCGGCATTGCTACGCACCTGGAAATGACCTTGCTCATTCATTACACAAAAAACAACTGGCTGGCAGTGAAAGTAATCGGGTCAGTCTTAGAACAGAGCGCGAAAATATCACGACAAGAATAACCTGACTTACAGCGTGAGTAAAGATAATACATGTTAAATTATAGCGATTTAGCAAATACTACTTTATGGTAATATCATACTACTTTTTGCTTTCGTGAATGAAGAATCTACGAGCACGCATCACTCCCGCAGAATCATTTTTTTGCAACGACTTATTCATTTAAAAATAACGCTACCTTCTTGAAATTTTCAGGGATTTTCGAATTCAGCCTTTCCCTTTAACTTAAAAAAAATCCTCAGTATTTCTTCAGGAGTGAAGTTTAATACTGCATAGAGAGGAAAATGTTGACTACTTCTACTCCATATACCCTGAAAATATCAGGTGACAAAAAATACATTGAAAGGAAAAATATGACCATTGAAAAGAGTTATGATTCGTCTTGAAGGGTAAAATAGTTAAAGACAGCGCATTAGATATCTGAATCCTTCTGCACTGGAATCAAGGCTTCATACGATTTTTCCTGACCAGTACCTACTCAGTGCATCAACTAGTGCTTTTCCATCATCTTAAAGAATGAATACATTTCCTCATTCATTACAGTGGTTTCCAATATCACATTTATCAGGATCTACAGTAAAATTAAATAGTGGGTAAAAACTGCCTTATTTTTGAAGTAGAAGAGAAGTAGTCAAGTAGGTATAACATTAAGTTATTGGAATAAAAACGTAAATGAATTTTGCCATTTGAGAAACCGAATATCTTGTAATGGAGGGAGCAACAAAGAAACGATAATTCGAGTAACCCGGATGAAGACATTCCCCAAAAATAAAGATCTATATGCAGAAGGAAATTTAAGCAAAGTAGTAAGGACAAAATATATCAAAACTTAGATTTATAGTTCTCCTCTTCACGAAAGTAAAATATGGACAACGATAGTGGCAGAGGCATCAGGAGGGAAAGCTTTCAAAATGTGTTGCTGCAGATGAATGATCATAATTAAATAGATCGACCGTGTATGTGATGAGAAAGTCCTCAGAAAAGTAGGAGGGACACGATGGCACTGGATAACATTGAGAAGAAGACAAAACCACCAAATCGGCCATATTTAGAGATATGATGAACTAATGAAGACAATCTTAGGACAAGTGACGCAATTACAGAAATGGAAGACCTCGAATAAAATGTGTGGAGCAGGTGAGAAAGGATGTGAAAGAGAAGAAATAAGTATGCATGAAGATTAACTGACTGAAGAATTGAATGGAGAACTGCGTCACACTAATATCCGGATTGTTGACCAGTGATGATTTAGCAGAACAACAGATGCATAATGGCTACAGACTGTTGCAAACACATTCAAGCACACAGACTATCATTCCCATTTCGCTTCCAATCTGCTTTCTCCTCAACCTCTCGTAATCCCCAATGCGATGATGCAGTGCGCAGTGCCACATTAACACCCTTGCACCCATTCTTCGGAGAGGCTCAAGAGTGCTCAAAAAGGAGGCTTATATCCCCCTCCGTAGGATTTCTAAGATGGCTTTATCCATTGTCATCTCTTGCATTGTCAACCGCAAGGCAACAGAGCGCTACCTACTGCCCCAGCTGAGTCGATTGTGCTCGATGGGATCCTTTTAACGGTTGGCGCCACTGAGCTAAGCGGCTTGACACTTGGGTACTGCAAGGAATCATAAGGAGCGTGGGACCCGTTCAACAATTTGTCTTTCGCTTTGAAAAGCCGTCCACGGGATTTATTTACCTACTATTACTAGGAAAATAAAAGGCCCAGCGAGAAAAATGATGACTCTTGTAGTAAAGTTTTACCTAGCAACTTTATTTGTGATGAAAGAACAAATTTTATACCCTTACGAAGGCTTCCGTGGTGAGTTGTAGGAAGTGTTTTCTTGAATTCTACTGCATTATTTGACGTCTGATAACGGCAGTTTCCGTGGTAATCGCTTCTGAATCCTCAGGTGAGAAGTGGAGTTTGATGCTAAATAGGCCTATGCTTAGCAGCTGCATTAGGTGCACTTTTACTTAACGTACAATAGAGTGATGCTAGACTTCTGCGACTGGAACCATGATTGAAACAGCAGTACCCGAAATCACTTGATGGGGCTGGTTGGCTTTCAAAGACGATAGTGTTAGCTTGGATGTTATTTACT
This sequence comes from Ischnura elegans, assembly GCF_921293095.1. Lineage (NCBI taxonomy): Eukaryota > Metazoa > Arthropoda > Insecta > Odonata > Coenagrionidae > Ischnura > Ischnura elegans. The sequence goes on from NC_060253.1 coordinate 98,514,023, forward strand.
ACGATTTGAAATTTTATTTACATTAACTTTAGTCCTCACGAAGATGGAGAAGTATCAGGATATATAATATCTGTTTATAATTCTTTTCATTTTAGAAATTTCCCATTAAGAAAAATAATTTTGGAGTAGGAATTTTAATGCTGGCATCGGCTTTTAGTTACTGCGCATGATCGCAGTGCACTCCAGTATATATTTACTCCGAGAGATGTACATAAACCTCTAACCACCGCAGAGCTGGAACAAGTAACAAGGCATAACAGCCCTCTTGGTTTATCCTTCACCCCACTGATCCCCACGAAATATCAAGATTACGAATATACGTTCTACGATCCTACTCAAGGAACTCATTCTTATTTCTCCATCAATCTATTTTTCCACCTCTTTGACGTCCTCGCGTCACTGTCGATAGAATGACCCGATATTCGCGAGGAGGGAAGCGAGACTTTGGGCTGTCGACCGATATTTAAGATCTAGATTACATAATTTGACGAATTCATAAGTCTTTCAGTGCTACTCCTTGCCAGTGAAAATACCTTAATAAGCATTGGGATCAAATTAATCGCTATTCACTTTTTCTACGCTGTTGACATTTTTTTAAACCAATTAAAATGCGCGCCAACTTGCAGCATAAATTGAACTTCTACTCGACGAATTGGTGTGTCCTCCATGTACTCTCCTTGATATAGCCGGTTTTTTTCGGATATTGTCACTGCACATTTTTTATCCGGTAGTCATAAATTTAGGATTCGTCCATTAATTTAGAGTCTAAAAAAATACTTGCTGTGGGCGGAAGCGCTTCAACGATGGTAAAAATATGATAAAAATGGTGTTCGATTCGTTTGGAGGTGAGTACCTACCACGGCTTTCCGGCAGCCATAACACACGATCAAATCAACAAGCTGCTAATAAACATGTCAGATTATATAGTAAATATGGACGCGAAATTTCGCAACAAGGTTTTGGAAAAACGAGGATATAGTGTCCAAACTGTAAACACCATGCCCCAACCCGTCCCAAAACCCCACCACTCCAGCAATATTTAATCAGCCGAAACTTTATGGAAGCCGAAGCAAACGAGTTGACCATCCATACATGAAATGAGTACCATATTAATCATATTTTCACAGTCATCACAGTGTAGTCGTCCGTATATCGCCTTATGTGAAATGTAAAAAAGTGATTGAGTAATTAAGAAAAGTGATTAAGTGAAATGATGAATTATTTAAAATGACTAAATTAATTGATTAATTGGAATGGATTTGTTACTATCGAAAAAAACTCTTGAAATGATAATACCGTTGACCCTTGCTTCCCGATTATAATCCGTTTTTGAGGACCAACCGAAAATTGATTACCATTGTATGTTGAATCGGTATTATTTTCGGACAAGGAATCATTTTAGAGAGCATCAGCGCATGTAAATGTTTTTATGCAAAATATTTTCTCCATAAAAAAATAAGTCGTAAAAAATATGTTTGATGACGAATTGTGCGAGAGGAAACTAAATCGGCTCACGTTTGAGTTTAAAAAACGCGTGCCGAACATCAGCTCTAATAGAATGCCGAATACTTCGTGAAGGGGGAATTTAAACCCGTAAATTACGGGGAAGTAAGCTACCACATGGGTTGTCAACCGAAATACAGGTTCTTAATCACATAACTTAACGAATTAGTAGTTTTTTAGAGCAATCAAAGAGCATCAACACTTTTAAATGTTATCTGCAAAATGTGTTTCATAAACAAATAAAGCGTGGAAAAAACGTTTCATGGCGTATTGTGCGAGTGGGAACTCAATCGGCTAAAGTCGAAATTTATAAAAGTGCGCCCTAAATCACTTCTGTTAGTATGCCGAGTCTATCGCATACCGGGAATCTAATGAACCATACCATCAGGAGTATGTCCTGTATTCCACATTGATCCCCACGAAGAGTCAATGAGGACGAATCTTCGGCCCACAATGCTTTACAAACCGACTCATTCTTATTTCTCTCCCATCTCCTTTTCCACCTGCTCTCGGGCCAACAATGGCGACCACCTGAGTGACCCATCCCACTCCTCCCTTCCCTCGACTCTACCCCACACCACCGACGAGGGCTTTTTCGAGGAGGGGGAGGAGGCCTTCCACGCACCCCTCTCCCCCCCCCCGCCCCCTGCCCTCGAGGTAAGAGTGGCCACGGGTGTGGCTCGTATAAACATGTTCGCCCGTGTACGAGGAGTGTACTATGGGGGGTGGGGGGAGGAGGAGGAGTTGGGGGGGGGGAGTGGTTTCAGATCACGACCTCTCTCTCTCTCTCCGCCGTCGGCGTGGGAAAAGGGTGAAATATCGGAACCCTCCTTGCTTGGCGGCAAATATAGATTTGTGTGTGATTGCATCACAAGGCGCGCGCGCTTTCGGGTACTATTTACGATTGCGTTATTTGCGCCCCGCGGGACGGAGATGCCAAGGCAGACGAAACGACAATAAAAAGAAGAGCTTTCTTTCAGGCATCGCTCTGAAGAATTTTTCTCTACAGCTCTTTGAAGATACTCATTCCATTCTTTCGTTTGACGGTTTTTCAAGTATTCATCTACATACATCTACACAATACTTTGCGAGCCACGTCTAAGGTGTTTGGCAGGGGCTAGAAAATCACTAGCATGTAGCAATATGCAACTATGGTAGACGTGATTAGTATTCAATATCAACATTCTTTGACTATCATCTTGAAATATCCAGGGTATATAGAGTAAATATTCGAAGTCTCCTCGGGCTTCCTACCGTCTGTAGTATTTTTATCTAGACCTCTTTTAAGACCCTCCTTCCTTTATTTTGTTTCACAGTTTTCCGATATTCATATACCTTCATCTACAGTTACATAATACCTGCGAGCCTTCTCTATGGTCTTTGTCATGGGGTGATCAATCACCATCATCTAGCATCCAAGATGAGTGCCACATTCACACCATACGACCATAAAATATTACGAATAAAAACAAAAAAAATCGATCAGAATTATGATTAGGCAAAGCTTCACAACGGTTAGTAATTCCTATAGAAAATCCATACAAGATTATTACAATGAAAATATTAAAACATACAATGAGTCGACCTTGCGAGTGACGCCATTAAGTCATTTAAACAAAACAGTTGCTACACTTATCAGCATGACGAAAGTTTGACATTCTAGTTCTATCAGTCTTTCAGTCTATTTTCTGTATTTTCTACGACGGTACTTTTGTAGATGTAATCATTATTCAGTATCAGTATTCTTTAGTTAATATCTTGAAATATGCAGGGTAAATAGAAGGTTACTTGGGTTTGGCATTGCTGCTTGGGCGTCAAGCGCCCGGTGGGAAACCTGAATAGCCTTCCAAGACACTGTACAGCAGAAAAATACGAGAAAATATTATATAGAGCTCAATTTTTGTCTAAATCGCCTTCCTTAAACTATTTTATCACAAAATTATCAATATTACATTTAATAACATTTCTAGGAAAACATTCGAATCCGGTATAAAGACAAATATTGATTAGGGTCTACTTTCAACACGACAGCATTTCCAGCTTTCAAACGTATTTTACCTCACGAAAAGCAGCTAGTCGACCGGGAATGTCCTCGGTTTTTCTGTTTTCTAAGAAAACATAAATATTGACCATCGATCTTTTACAGTTCTGCACTGGCAGCGTTGTAAGCGTAAGGGATTTACTGCATGACCGGAATGGAAAATGTTGATATCGCCTCAGCGGCAACGTCAGAAAGTAAGTGTCGGTATTTGTTCCTTGTATTTCAAGGTTTATTGATCGGTATATAGGAATGCCTAATGCTAAATATTTTCGAGCAGCTTTCAGCCTTATTTACAGCAACTGAATTTGGCTTATCCATTGAGCTGAATACTCAAAAACTTGACTTAGAACAGTCATTAGCTTAACTTTTTATATCATTAGGATAGTCATTAGATTAACATTATATAAACGCTGTTTTCGTTCGATGGGGCCAAGGTTATTTCATTTACTGCCCGCTAGAATTAAAAAAAATAAATCCTCAAATGTGATGTTAAAACTTGCTAAAGACTGGCTTTTCTCGCAAGAAATACTTGAAAATTCATTTTGGTGTTATTTGTTTAAAACACTCCTATATCATTTACTGCATTGTTATTTTTTTATTGGCATACATGTTGTCATTTTATGGTGGCTCAATTCTGGTTCTATGACCTTGGAGACCTCCTAAAGCTCCTTCTCTTTGTTATTTTTGTATTCAGATGTAAAAACAAAATGTAGGAGTAAATAAGTTATTATTATTAGTTGCCAGAAGCTAAAATTTCTCTTCAAATTAATCAATAACATGGAAGAATGTCTCCTCTACGGGGAGAAATTTTTATCGTAAAACTATCATCCCTTTTAATATTGATACGTGGCTTTTGCTATGATTGAATATACGACATCAATTGGTCTACTATATGACAAGTCAAATTTGACTAATTAAGGTTGTAGTCAACGGGAGAATATCTTAAATAAAGAGAGCCGCAACAAGAAGTTCTCATCTTATGGCAGGAACCGTACCTTTCCGTGTCACATAGCTGGTCGAAAAAGCTGCGCCATAGACACCACGACCCGGAATTTCCAAAATGGGCACCATGAACACCTCATATTGGTGTGATACCAGGAATAGGAGCGTGGAAGACCTGAATGAAATACGCGGCAATCAAATCTCACCGCCTGGGTCGTCGAGGCCGACAAGGTCTCGACTTGCTCTTGTCATCCTCACGTCTGCTCCTCGGACATGGGCGTGTTTCACGCTCTCAGCGGGTGGCCAAAGGTCCACTCTGAATGAAGGGAGAGGGAGAGCTTTAGAGGAGGATGCGGCAATAGACAGACGAACACGCGGGGAGTAAATCACGGGGAGGTGCGAGGGCAATGAAGGGTCGGCAACCTGACCAAAAGAACGGACGGAGAGAAGGCGTGGGTGACGGCTTGGTCATCTCGGTCGAACGATGCGGCAGGAAGGAACATATGAGGGAGGTGATTAGCCCTACTTTGGAGGCATCGCCGAGTTATATTCTTTAGAACTGAATGCTTTCATAGTAAGAGTGATTCTTACATTGAATGGAGAGGAAAAGGAACGATGAAGTGCTTTACCTGGTGTTCAGAATACATCCATGGTAAAATGTGAGCAGAACTACATAAGGTGATCTCCGCGCTTTAATCTGAAACTCCACTACCCATCATGGTTTCGACATTCTATATCATTTTGAAGGTGTCATTTAATGTCTAAACCACGGTCGGTAGTTTAGTTTTATATTTAAGTGCGGAAATCATCATTTGAAGTTCATATTTTATCATGAATATATCGTAGTTTCTGAGACCTGAAAGCCTGAATACACTCACATTAAAACACAACTGTAGACTCCATTTTTAATTTAATGTTTATCAAATCGGGTTTCAGCAACTCAGTTCCATATTCTAGGTACAATAATGTATGGCGGCTGGGTATATATATTGGTAAAAGATTGGATGGAGGTATTGATGAAAATCCACTTATTTTACTATCTACACCCAGCCACCACATATATGCGAATGCCACCATTGTGCATTTTGCAAATATAAGCGACTCTCTATACCAAGAAATAATAACAATGGCTGGTGGAATTTCATGACCAATTACATTCTTAGTTTAAATTTGCATGCATAAATTTGCACGTGACTACGAACGAGGTCATTTGTTTTATGTAGTGCTTCAAACGACTATCCCCCATCCCTAATAGGTTTATCTCTATTCAGTTTCCAGTATTACTTTTCATTCTAACCACGGATCCTATTCTTTTTCACTCACTCCCCACTTAACGTAAGTTCTTCCCTCTAACACGGCATTTAGCATGTCACCATACATCCCAAACAGTGATTTTTACTTCACTATCATTGACGATGCTCTCATTCTCACACCCTCATCAAATCACTTCGTACACAGAACTTACGCATTAATCAAAAGTAGAAATTACGAATGCAAATCCAGATTTAATATTCCGTTCTCTAAGCTTGCTGATTGCTAAACATAACGAAAAGAGAAATATAAAAATGCTAATGGAGCAATGTCTGTATAAACGTATTTCTTCAATAACGCAGAGCTATTCCGTAAATAAAAACGTATATTTTTTGCATAATGCCGTAAGATTCTCCTAGTAATCAATGTTAGGGTTTATAGACCACCACGCATCCAAAACAATGACTTTTACTTTGCATTTGCAATCATATAGACAACCCTCTCATTCTCATCTGAATAATTCAGTTGCATGGAATACCAGGCTAATTAGAATCCCCCACTTTAAGATAGCAGATTACTTTCAGAGCCACTCGGTTAGAATGTCGGGTGTTCGTGAATCAAATAATAAATCATGCATTTTTTTGACCGCACTTCGACGGATCAGACACCCGTTCGCAAGCGTTTAAGTTTCCATCCAACCGTTTGCAGGCATTGAAGTCTCCCTCTACCCTATTATCATCCCCATGACCGAAATTCGGCAAGGGCAAAGAGGGTGTCCGGGGGGCGCTATCCCGACACTCATATTTCCCGGGGGCGATTTATGCCTCGTGAGCGATTTTAGGAAGATCAAAAGGTCCCTTTAATTAAAATCATTTCTGAGTCACCTTTTTTCGGTTTACTTTCCCATTCTGAACCTCGGGGGTCACGACGGAGGAGCTTTGGAGTCAAGGCTATCACGAGAGAAAATAAAATTATTTAAATTCACTTGACATTTTGGGTGCACGATAAGCTCGTGAGCTGATTTCCATGCCAATTCGGAAGCGCGCTGTGGGTATGAGATATTCTTGCATCTCTAAAAATTTTTGTATTCCTGCAATTTATATTATTATTTTTTAAATGTTATCCTCTAAATGATGGGAGTAACAAAGATATAGCAATTTCCCACAAAACTTGAATTTAAGCCGAGCGATTTTAACCCTTGCTATGCAATTATCTAGGGTACAAGGGTACTCAACAAGGAGTTGTGCCCTTAAGTGTGAAGCATTAGGTGTCAAAACCGGTAGGGGTAAGTAAACGCTGAGTAGAAAATTACTAAGTCGTTAATACTTCCATCATGATGATGAAATTCTACTCATAGTCATGGTATTTCATCTTCACGCATCAAGAAAGATTAGCCTCCCTATTATCGTATTAATGCATCATGATGTAAGAATATTATTACTACATAGAATTAAAACTATAGCAGCACGGGATAACAATATTTTACCTTGAAATACTAACGGTTTTTCTATGGAAAAAGGATTATTACCGAAATAGGCCAGACTAATGCCCCGTTCACATTACGTTCTTTTTACGCCGGTTAGCCCCGACCATGGTTACAAAACGAGGTGTGAACGCAAGTTCCCGTTAACCGTGGTTGGGATTCTGACCACCGTTTTCCGACCATGGTTGGCGGTAGTTCATGCGTGTGTGAACGCAAGTTGGTTAAAAGCTGGTTAGAAAAAGAAGAAGGTGAAGCAGCAACGAAGTGGGATAGGAGGAAAGAAAACAGAAAATAAAGCATTCGAAGAGGAGACGGCCGTTATTGTTGAATTATATTCGTCAGAATTAATTCTAAGGAAAGTGTTATTGATTCATTCCGTAATGTGTTGTATATTATGAGATTTTAAACCTGATTTAAGTTAAGCGATATACTTTATAGTTCGTAGTGAATTAGCTATTAGCTCGTATTGTATTATTACGGACAGATTGAATGATATATATAAATATTTTGCTGGAATTAAGTAAAATGTGCGAAACTACCATAATAAAAAGCCGAAGTTCACAATGATTTTAATGTTTTGATAAGAGTTCTTTGTCCCAGTTTGAAAAAGATCACTTATGTTCATCCTTGAACAAAAGTTCTTCCCATATCAATATAAAGTATCAGGCTAACGGCTAGTCAGATGTAACGATAGAAAATAAATTTAGAAACGTCGGATGATACTATATATCGCAAAAAATACCACGTTCTCTCTCTTATTTCATAAGTTAAATTTCAACAATGTCAAATTTCTGCAAGTTATTCGTCCACATTTGAAGAAGAGGTAAAAGAGTTTTAATTTACGGTATAGCATCAGATTGGATCATGTCCTTCAATGTCAAAATCAGAAAACAATAATAGCTAAGAATGTAATGCAGCGAAAAGTGTATCTCCATCCCAAATCACAAGTGTGTCTCAAATTGAGGCTCAAGTCTCAAGATTAGGTCCTCGATTTTCTTCACCTACATCAATGATTTGTCAACACATCCGAATCAAGGGCAAGTAGTCGTATATGTTGTTGATATCAACCTAATTATCACTAATATTCGCTTTTATTCGTATTAAATAGAGCAGTAGAAGAATGCAAGCCACACTATGGATGAAATGCTTAGTTGGACGAACACATTTGAATTACCTTCTACGTAGCAAGGAACAATGATTGTAGACGCTGGAATGCAATTTTTAATTCATAAGCAGCTCATAATATGCACATAAGCTGAAAATCATTGCAATTAACACAAGAACTTTTCCCTGCACATTCTCTATTTCCTTCCAACAAGTTATTCGCTCTTGTCAATTCATTTTTCACTTGGAATTAGTTTACCACTCATCAGATGTCGCCAGGGTCTAACCATGGTTAGTGTGAACGCGCGTTAGTTATAACGTCATCTTACGCAGGTTAAAAATGATGGTAATGTGAACGGGGCATTATGGACATGGCATTTGTATTATGATGATTATCCGTATCTCATCCTTATATTTTTTTCTGTCGCAAAGGCTGCTTGTTGTTTTAAATATTAATAGATAGATGGATAGATAAAGGTGTGACCAAAAAATTTGTAGATTGTATCGTAAGTTTTAAGCTATCGGTCCGTCCCGAGCATTCCACGAAGAAGACAAGGTCGCGCGGAAGCCATTTATCCTCTTAATCCACATCAGCATTTACTTGGTCATACGCAGTATCACGCAAATAGCCGGAGCTGTACAATATTTTTTTATGAATGAGGAGGTGAGAAGCAAGGGGTCCAAGTGATTTTTTTTCTAAACAGATAAGCAATCAGTACAGCAATTGATAGGAAAGATATAAAAAATGGTGACCTAAAGATAGAAGTGAGTACCTATTAGGTGAGTGAGTATCTAAGTGAGTACCTATTAGCTAAGTGAGTATCTATTTTGTGCTGACCGAGTGGAAAATAAAATGCACTGATAAAGATCTCGTTGATCAAGTTAGTTTTCTTTACCTAATTTCTGTGTCCAACTCTGTTTAGAAAAAACCACCAGTACCCCTTGGCTTCTCACCCCCTCATATTACATCCTATTCTCTTTTACAAAGCGTTGTTGCGTTTCCTGTGATATATGTCGACCCCCATCCGAAAAAGCAGCAGCGCAGAGAAGCAACACTAGACTGACCTTTCACTTCGCGCATGCAGATCTGAATTCCTTCCGCTAGGAAATCCAGGCGTTCGCTCCACATGCACACCGTCCTTCAAACCGGCCAAGAACCTCGATTCGAGGCAACGATGAAAGTGCCAACGCTATTTACCCGACGCGTTCCAAAACGGAAATTAATGCAGCGAAATAAAAAATATATATTCCCCCAGAGCCGGATAAAGTTTGCCTTCCTGCGACGCAACTCGAGTCTGCTGATGAGTCATCCCGTTTAATCACCATATCTCGCCTCCGTGAGAGACTTTTTCCTAGTTCTCGATGGAGCAGGGAATATATTTGCAGACGTCATTTCACCCCAGATGATGAAGAGACAACCTCGGCAGGAAAAAGCGATTACCTCAGCGATACATTTAAAGGCAACTTCGCAGGAGTTTGCTTGGCTTGCTCTGGCCGTTTGAAGCATGGAGTGACTGCGTACGATTGGCAGCGCGCGCGGATTTATATTGAAAGAGTTCGATCAAGTCATCGTCTCGCTTAATCGCAGGGATTTATTTCCTCGTAGAGAGTGTGTCTAGAAGACCTGAGAGCTCGCATTACGTTCACGCGAAGGGTGAGGCACAATCACTCACGTAGTGATCAGCCCTCGGGCGGATTTTGAGAAATGTGGCATCAAATCACCTCGCACACAGAATCCAAGGGTAGTAGAAATTACGAATGCATTTCAGGAGTTAATCTTGCATTCTCTAAGCGCGATGATGGCTGACAATGAAGGAAAGCGTAAAAATGATAAGGAAGTAATTCCTTTACAAATTTATTTCTTCAATAACGCTACACTATTATATTCATAATAAAACATATTTTCCTAAGTCAATATTAAGTTCAATAGCTCAGGATATAATTTATGCTGAGAAGATTTAGATGGCTGATTTTTTGGGCATTTCAAAAGAATATTTGAATGTAACATTTTTCACATCTGTTATCCTTTTTATTCTGTGAGAAAATTTCAAGTATATGAGTATGGAATACGAAATAATTTCTTCTTATTTCTAATATATTTTATCCATTTGATAGAAATCATATGTATGAAGTTGCAACCTCTGATTTGCTAGACATAATTTCAAAACAATTCACCATATTTAGTGGAATTGGCATTTGAAATAAAATTTCTCGCACCCATTAAAGTTTAAGTATGGTAGTCCCTTTTAAGTCCATTGGACGTAGATTTAAAATATTTTTTTCTTATATTTTCTCCGCACTACACTTAGCTATTTCATAAGACAAATTAATTTGCTAGAAAGTAGTTCTGAATAGCTGATAATATATCTTATCTTCACCGGTTCGTTAGAAAAAAAACTCAATCCAACGGCTAAAATAACAATGACCATTGTGACCACAGTGTGCAATCATTCTATTGATTAGAAATCGTACGCAGATTTTGAATTGTTTTTGCTGCACGATAACCGCATAGAAAGTATCTAACTAAACTAGTTGATGACATCAGCGTCATCAATGTATGTAATGCGTTAAAACTAATAAATTATGTTACGTATTTTCTACCAAAATCTCTCCCAGATGACTAACTAGTACTCCATGGATCAATACAGCCAATTTATTTATAAGAATAAAAGTATCACGTAAATTAAATCTATTTTAACATAAATTATCATGGAAAATTTTGGAGGCAGTTTCTTAATTTCTTAAAGTTACTCTTAAATTGTGTTAAATAAACGATCATGGATTATTTTAGTTGTAAACTTCAAAATTAAAATTGGGAAAATTTTCCTCACTTCTTACCTGTTTACTTGACAGCATAAAAACTGGAAATGATTCCAGTAAATGCAGAATGTCTGCCAAAAGGAAACAAGGCCAGATATATATGATTCACACACGCCATCCCACCATTAAGTGACAATTTTTGTACAGCAGCCGTGAGGGATACCAGGTAAAATGGAAGTGAAGGAGAAACGCGATTCCAGCAATGTCTGCGCCAAGGCTAATAAAGCGGAGGACTACCAAAATTTATTTTCCCACAACCGAATAGGAAAGGTGTGACATTGCTTACTCGGATAATAAGAGCAAAGGTGTCAAAATTAGAAGCCCTACTTTGCACCCGGTGCAACCACAAACATTTTGAATGACTCTTCTGAGCTGTGCTAATTCTGGAGGAAAAAGCATAAAATGAAAGTGCCAAGTCACTTGTGTGGATGTAGGCGTCGTGATGCGTCCAAAAGGTTGTTTGCAGAGGTAAAGTTGAAATCGGTGCAAAACAGCTATCGTTATTCCTACGAAAAATTTGAAGCATGTGGATTAGGAGACGGGTATTCCCCAATTTCAAGAAAAACATTCAAGGATGGGCACAGGGGCGCCGACTTATAAAAAATATTGGGGGGGCCCATATCGGAGGTCTTTCCCCGGGAAGAGGTTAAATTCAAAGTGTGTCGCAGCACCGAAAAGCTATCATGATTCACACCACCTGATTCAGTTAACCTGCTTAACCATATAATTATTTGTTTTAACACATTGTTGAATTTATTTTAAAAGGTAACTATCGTCAAACATGGGAAAAAAATTACCAATATATTTTTGTGATTTCACAAAGCATAATATAACTTAATTATTTTCTTGAATTATTGAGGGGGCTCCGCCACCCTCAAACGAATCTTTGAGGGGGCTCGGGCCCCCTCAGGCCCCATGGAGTCGGCGCCACTGGATGGGCAGAGCATTTCTTGAGTCATTTTCCGAGTCTCACACCTTGGTGGCTAAGAGGCAGTCCTGTAGGTTTGGGTGCTTCTTGAGAAAGCTCGTTAATGCTCATCATAGAGCCTTGTAGTTGGTTTTCTTTAGTTCTGGGAAAGTCGCATGTCAATCCAACATCCTTATAGTCATCAACTTCAAAACATAAAATACTCCCTACCAACCACGAAGAAGTTTGAGAAAAAAATAGAGGGTAGAGCGATGCCTACAGAAAATTCATTTGTCGTAACTTGACAAAAAGGTAAAAGTTGAAAACGTTAAGAGCGTCAGACAGTAGCACAACCCTTGAGTGATCGCGTTGTGTCTATATGACCGTAGGGATAATTTTTTAATGAATGCAACTTAAATTCAGTTAAATATTTTAGAAATTTGTGTCCTATAACGTACATCGCCATTCCTTTCCAAATGATTTTTGTGTCCGGAAGCTTGCATTATGTATCATAGTCCATCGTATTGACCCAACGCGAGTGTTTGCGCCTACCCTCCACGTCACGGGCGTCTGATACAATTTTGATATGTGCAAATTATCAGTTGTGCTGTGCATTTGACCGCGGAATTTAATGGAAAAACAAAATATAATGCTCTAAACAGCTTCAGTTCCTTATTACTAAAAACCCAGATTTATTTCCAACCATGCGATCATCTTCACTTGAAAGGTTTAAATTCAGGATCATTATGACTCGACGAGAGTATTTACGTAATGTAATCACATGTGACTACTATAAGTCTAAGAGGATGCATTAGTTCTTATGGACAAACTGCTGCAGGGTAATTATATGGACATCCGGAAAAGCTTGAATTACTTGAAGTTTTCTAGACCTGATTTGGTAACGAGTACTGAAGATAAAATGAACGGAACGGAAGAGAAACGCAAAAGTTGGCCGAAGATGGGAGCTGTTGCGTACCACACATCAGAGCGCGATTTATGGAATAGAATGATTTACATGCACCTCAAACTTGAAAATTTTACCTCGTTGCCATTTTACATGTAAAAATTTTATACATGAGATATTGTTAAATGTTGAAAATGGTCTTGATTTTCAAAAAGTTCAAAATAGTTCGACAGGTTGGATTCAGCTGTAAACTGCTGAGGTTTCTTCCCTTAAGCAATTTTCACCAGACTACAACTATTATATTATTTAACTTTCAATTGCTATTTTTTTAATATTCAAACAAATAGCTATCTTAAACACATTGAAAATAAAAAAGGCTAGAAATAGTGAACATTTTTTGATAAACACTTTCTGGAACGAAGGGGCTAACATAAATTCTTTAGTTTTTAAGTATCCTGTATTCAAACAATATAAAAATTTGTATGATCTTAGGTTTTCCCGGCGTATCAGTTGCAGAAATGTTTCTCGGGTTTTCCACCGGTTGATGTCGTCCATGTCTCCCGACGTTTGGATCCGCGACTTGCTGATCATCCTTTTCTTCCTTCGGAAGATCCCCTGAGGATGATCAGCAAGTTGCGGATCGAAACGTCAGGAGACATGGACGACATCAACCGGTGGAAAACCCGAGAAACATTTCTGCATTTTAAACATTTGCCATTCTCGGTGGCGGCAGGGTAAAATCCTCGCCAAACCGAAGGCCGCGAGTTCGAGTCCCGCCTGGGTAGGTTATCCCTACCCAGTTGTGTGATAGTCGTTACGCGGTATTACCCCTATGTAAAAACGCTTTAAAAGAGCAGTTTTCGGGGCGATGGAGATAAAAATAAAAGATAGGCATTCTTAACTAATAATAAAGTCAATAGAACAGTGCAAAATTTCACCATGACAACTGTAAAAGAATACTGTTGCAGTTGAGCTGCATTGCGAGCATCCTACTGAGTTGCCACCTCCTGCCACACGCCTTTTAGTATAGCGTGGAAGAAAAACTCGACGAGGACTCTAAGCTAGAATTTGATTCAGCCTCATGTCCTCCTCGCATCTACCCTCCGATGCTCACGATCTTTAGTAAATCCCCGAAGCGGGGGCCACTCTCGCCGGATGACAAATGCGACCTGCTCCCGGACTAGACCCATCTTACACACACCCTCCCCGACTCCCCCCCCCCCCACCTTCCCACACTCAACTCCCGAGCATCGCTCCATAACACTCTTCCTTTCGCAGCGTCCTCGTCGCCTCTAGATCCTCCACCACCTCTCTCTCCGAAGGAGCAACACGCCACCCCACCTCGGAGCGCCGCCTCCTCCCCTTCTACCGTACAAGCTCACTACCCCCATGCCGCAGCAGGGTCCTCTTGTTCCCCGTCCACGGTGGCCGCGGCGGGTGACATATTAAACGCTCCACGCGGACAAGAGTGTGCCTCGTGGAGGGGATAAACGTGTGAGGGGCGGAGGAGAAGAAAAAGGGGGTGGGTGTAGCCAGCCGTAAAAGAGAAGGAAAGATAGACAGTGGGAGAGGAGAGTGGGGTACGAGGAATCCCTTCCCTTTATAATTCCACCACTTTCTCACCCACCAAGAGCACCTTTTATTTTTATCCACCACCCCAAGCGCGCCTTAACCTTTTTTATATACACTCGCCCTCAACCCATACACAACAAGCCCAGAGAGCCCGAGACGACTTGATAAACAGCCCCCGTCGCCCGGGGAAGGTGGGTCGCTTCCACCGCGTTGGGTGCCGCGCTCAGCGGAGTGTGTAGGCGAGGGAGCTGATGCTCTCAGTTGGAGGAGGAGGAGGTGGAGGAAGGCATTGGATGGGATGTTTGCGTATATGCGCAGGGAAAAAGTCCATGTGGAGGAGGGCAGACAACGGATCCTCTCTTGAGAACTGGAGGCATCCACGGTGAAGTTGCCACATTTCTTGGAATTGCGGGAGTCTACTGGGTAATTCGACCGAATTTATGCACGCACCTATCGAGGGGTTCGCGGGGGTATAGGTCGCAATTCTATTGAGTTTACCAATCTACATCTACATACTACCCCGTAAGCCGCCTCAATTGGATTGTGGCGGGGAGTGTTAAGGCACCAGTCGTTTACAAATTAAAACAAAATGCTCTAACGAAGTTCCGCCTATCATTTATTGAAGTCCTTCCTGGTGCGTGGGAAAAAAGAATTCCCAAACCTATCCGTTCGGCGAAATATCTCTCTTAATTTATATTTTCTGTCGGACCTGGAAATATAGCTGAGTTCTAATGTGATGTTCTCCGTGTCGCTCTGAAAGGGCGCCTAGCCCTGAGTCTCTAGCGGCTCCAAGCCTAATATGTTAATCAAATGCAGAGACAGATTTAAGCTCAAGCTAAACAGAAGCACATCCAGGAGACCTGATGAAAAACTGCCATACCGGCGATCGAGCAACAAAAAAATCATCTAGCAATTCGCAAACAAATAGAACTATTTTTAATTATAAGACAATTATTGGTAGAAGACTAGGGGAAACAGCAGCGTTTTGCTTTCTTATTGTGCCTATTCCACATCGAACTGTAGCTTGTAGGTTACTAGCCCAGGGCACCCATGAACCTAGGTGGTATACTATACCGACACTTGGAATACCCTCGACCGAGTGTGAGCTTAGGGTACTAGAAGAAGAAGATAAATAGGTATTTAAGTCAGATCTACATTCGGCAAAGGAAACAATGTCGTAATAATTTCTAAGCGAGGTGTGCAGTGCCTCATCCACTAGTACAGGGCGGAGTTAAATCCAAGGGAGGTGTTTTGCTGTGAAGAAGCTATGGGAGAATAATTTAAGGAAGCCATCGACATCAGCATGGGAAGGGGAAAATGAGCCGTAACAGTCGTTCCCGCTTTTGAGTAATGCGGTCATACAAATGGTGGGTTCGATAGAAGAGAAGCACGTAAGAGAAGTAATCAATGGATAGCGTTGGAAAACCAGCTGATATCAGAATGATACATTGAGTGGCCGATCCCCTTGTTCTGTCATCGCCTCTTCACCTTGAACGTGGTAATGAAGTTAACTGTTGAAGTTAATAGTAATTATTTCAACGAAATGTTAATTTAAATCAACAACATTAAGCGTTGAAGTTTATAAATAAGCAAAGGGTTGTCAAGGGTAAGAAAAACTTGTTGACGAGCTACCTGGGAAGATGAATAAATAAGTTAAAAGAGACAACAGCATCGTGCATAATTAAGAAGAATAGTTGAGTTACATTATTAACTGTCGAAACATGTCGTAGATTACTCCTCAGACTCTAATGAAAAACTTAAAAATAGATCTTCAAAGGTATGGCAGCCTTTTTCGAAGGATATACCTTAGGCCAGTTTGATATGAATAATTAAACTTGGAAAGCAAAATGATCATTGCGTACAATGCCTGCGTAATGAAGCTTTTACGATGTGTCAGCGTTTCATAAAAAACCACTTAATCCTTTGAGTAGGTGTAAAAGGGGTTTTTTAAAGGTCTCTTATTGGTTTTTTGTTGATAACTTGACAGTTTTAGCCTTTATAAAACAATCCAAGGATTCGAAATCCATGTGTAGGCTCTGGAGGTGTAGTGAAGACTCAGCGGAGAGGTTTGCGGGATGTGCATCGCGTGTGTCCATCTTTGTTGGCAACTATTTCGACGGAATTTCAGCGGGCTTTTTCCGGTCGACGACGTGCGTAGAGGTGGTTTCGACCGTCTTTCATATCCGTCGGAGTCAGGCGTCTTCTCAGAGGTCCATATACTTTCATACATCCCGTAAACTCCTCCGCAATAATAAATATTAAAAATGAACAAACTTTGCCACAAAAAGTATCTTATTATTTTTCTGCACCAGTGTAGCATTATAGATATATCGATGCATTGGCCGATGAGTGGCTAGAAAAGCGAGACCCGATTGGCTCAAGCTCGTGACAGATCGTCATCAACTCAAGCCCGTCATCAACGCAACTGCGACACGGTTAGGAGCGTTTAGTTATCGTCGCGAATAGGTCAGAACGTAGGCGACGGAAGGAAACACGATATAATCTTTCTCCGTCACAATCGGTATATAGAAAAAATAGCCCATTAAATGATCATATTTTGAAATGTTTGTGAAAATGGGAAATTGAACGCCTCTCCTCATTTTTCCTACATTTCTTGATTTGAACCTATTTATCACGATCCCCTGGATCTATTATCTCTTTTGGTGAATATTTCCCAATTTTTTAGCAAGAAATACCACTCACTTTCAATCATATTTACTTTTCGTACGAACTTTGAGAAACATTTGATATCAAACGTAATTTTTCGATTTCGATGTGATGGCAAAATATTTTCTGAAGCAATATCTAGTGAAATATCATAAGCCCTATAATAAAAAAAAAAAAAAATTTAAATTCCCAAACCACCGAATACAGCTCATATTGGCCATTTCATATCAGGGAATTCAAAAATTTGACAATGAAACGCACACTAACAGCCATGGGTTAGGGTATTTTTTGTTTTTTTTATATATTACACCAATTTTTTTAACTTTCCACCAATTTAATTCTACCAATTATTCGTATCTGATGATGTTGCCGCTGCGTCAAACCTAGACATACCATTAAAGAATCGTGAAATATGACAAAGCTCTTTTCATTTTAATTTTTAACATGAGCTTCCACAAAGTTGAGCCTGAGACGATAGAGATGATTTTAAGGTTTCATAAAATATAAATATAGGTCTCCTTAGTTTTGCTTGAAAATAAAGGATTACTTTCTCATTTCCTGAATTTGGTGTAGTATGGTATTTTCGTGGCGACCACCGACAGCTTAAGCCACCTAAGCCATGACGGAAGGTTAAAAAGGAAGGGTGCAGAGACACCTAGCGTCGGCATTAGCCTGCTCTTAACAAATAGCACCAAGGGAACCTCTGTTTAACCCATTGGTGCATAAAGTTCAGGGGCGCCGACTTATAAAAAATATTGGGGGGGCCATATCCGAGGTCTTGCCCCGGGAAGACGTTAAATTCAAAGTGTGTCGCAGCACCGAAACGCTATCATGATTCACACTACCTGATTCAGTCAACCTGCTTCACCTTATAATTATTTGTTTTAACACATTGTTGAATTTATTTTAAAAGGTAACTATCGTCAAACATGGGAAATAAAAATAACCAATATATTTTTGTGATTTCACAAAGCATAATATAACTTAATTATTTTCTTGAAATATTGAGGGGGCTCCGCCCCCCCAAACGAATCTTTGAGGGGGCTCGGGCCCCCTCAGGCGCCCATGGAGACGGCGCCACTGATAAAGTTATTTTTGTCGAATTTAATTTAGAAAGTAATTATTCTGGCTAATAGGGTTCATTTTAACTTATTTCTGCAATTTTAAAATGTTTACAATCAATAATTTAAATAATACAGCCCATTTGATATATCGGACGGTCAGTTTTCAGTGTTGATTACATATTCAAAATAGTGCAGAAAAACTTGATAATAAAGAAAATAAAAAGATCACTTAAGAAGAAAAATGAGATAAAATTTATCAACATATTGAGCAAAATACAACAATTTACTTACCCCGTGCGGGTGACTGAAAATTCTTATAATGCCATGTCTCACATAAATGCTTCTCAAGTCGATAAATTCAAGGAGTCAGCTAAAATATTAGCAGGGCGGTGAAGACAGACATCCATTTGAACTTAATATACTTAGTAACAAAATGTAGCAAAAGTCAACTGGAGCCCAGGAAAAAATTAAATACGCTCGTCCGATATATCGGACGCTATTCACTAATGGGTTAACGTATCATCCAATGGAATATTTAAGCAGAGATCGGGACACCTTTGAAAAGTCTCTGCCACTACCGGAATTTGGACCCGGTCCCATGGGGTGTGAAACATACATTAGTCATCACACGAACCTAATCCGATTTTGTGTAATGTTGCCGTGCTCTTGATCTCCCTAGTTTTTGGTCAAGAAAGGAGAAATCTCCCTATTTATTCAGAAATGGTCGGTCATACATCCTCATCATCACCACTGGTCAACAATCCTGAGATTGTGCGAAAAATCCACGGAGGAAAAATCATTCGCCTTGACCGGGATCCGAACCCGGAAACCTCGATTTCCGGCCGAGTGCTTTAGCTAGTTAAACAACTGAGGCGTCATTCTCCCCTGTGGAAATTTGTGGACTATACCGGACAAGGTGGTATGGACTACTGAGCATATCATGTGACTAGCAGTCCAGGTCGTGCGCATCGGCCGGTAATCGAGGGATCCGGGTTAGAATCCCGGTCAAGGCGAATGATTTTTCCTCTATGGATTTTTCGCACAATTTGTGCATCGCGGGTGACTCCGTAAAACTCATCACCGTGGCTAGTCCCCGCTTAACTAAACTAATCCTGCGATTGGTTTGACGAAGCTCTCCACTCAAATCAATTTTCTGTCAGCTAATCTTTTCACACCTACGTATTTTTTCTCTTTCAAATCCTTCTTTACTTGTTCCACATATCTTGTTCAAGGTCTTCCTTTTCCGTTCTTGCCATGTACTTGTCCCTCGAAGATTGCCTTCATCAGGCCATCATGTCTCAAAATATGATCTATAAGGTTGTTTAGTCTTCTTGTCATGGTTTTCATGAGGCTTCTCTTCTCAAAACTTCCTCATCACTCGATTACATTCGATCCATTTGATCCTCATCAGTCTTCTGTAGCACGACATTTCGAAGGCCTCCGCCATTGATCACTCCGCAGCTAACATTGTCCACGACTCACTTCCGCAGAGGATCATACTCTACATGTAAGTTCTAATAATAAATAGTATCTTTTCTTCTTTGCTTGAATTTCCCGCTGTAAGTATATCTTTCTTTCGGTGGAATGCTCTCTTATTGGGCTACTCTGCTAATAATTTCTTTTCTTACTTTATCCATCGCTAGTTGTTCTGCTTCGGTCACGCACGACATTAAAATGACAAGCATATCGTTTCTCCGCTCAACCTCCTTTGGGAAGGGAGGGGATTTAATTCTTTGGCAGTGCCTCTGAGAGCACGTGAGGTGGAGGCAGATGATTCAGTACGCAAGGAGAGGCGTTAGAGGTGCGGGCGGGGAGAGACAAAAGACCGCGCTGCATACGTGGGCGGATTACGGGGGGCAAAGGGGGCGCGCGCTCTTTCGCAGGGTTTTGCCCCGGGCGGCCTTCCCGGGTCTGCCGAGGACTTGGAAGTGATGCCCTCTGACATAATAAATTACTAAAATGCGTACTCAGGCCGCTATGATTTCAGGTGAATGTGGCAGCGAGGGAAGACTAATGAGCAGCGTAGAGATAGGGAGTGATAAATACGCGTAGATTCTCCACGGCATTCACGAATGGAACAAACATGTTTATTCTGTTCTTGCGAGCCAGGAATTTCCACCCGACTAATGCGCCACTCTCGCCCGCTTAAAAGTTGGCCTGGCGAGTAATTTCCATTCCGACATCCCGACGCAGGAATAAATAAACACAGCGACGGCAACTTTAGATGAGGGGCTTATCAGCGCTGGGATTGTTACAGTGATCAAAAATCAATGCTCACTTTTTTATTACGAAAAGTCCTTATGCCAGAATATGAGGTGGTTGATATCTACAAGGAAATTATATAATGGAATTGAGACAGTGCTGCGATCAAAAATAAATTCTCACCTTTCGAATACAAAACTTTCACAGGCATGAATAATGACAGAGAACTGTGGAAACTTAAATGTAGTGGTTGCTGTGTGAAAATTTTATAAAAAATACCGACTATAAAATCATAAGAGCTACAAGATATGAAGTTACCTTGCGCAAAACGTATTAAGAACGTGCATTCAAGAGGAAAAACATTTTAAGGACATATTTAAGTTTTTTGACTAGTGGCACTAAAAAAAAAACTATTTTTAACCAATGTAATGTGATTTCAGGTCTTAGAGAAGGACCCAGTTAGCGTAATTTACTATTTCCATCAAAATCTAGCCATTTTACCTCATCGCTATTGTTTCCTATTCTAGGGCCAATACTAGATTATATTAGTTCACAAAAATGTTTATATCGGCGAAGAGGAACTCTTTTCTGTAACCAGCTGACGACCTTGTCCTTATACATATACGTTTAACGAGATTATTTATAAACCTAACGTTATGGGTGTATAAATATGGAATTTGGTGAATAAAAGTAGAGATTTATGTTACATATTTTCGCTTGATTTAAAAGAAATAGAAATTATTTTTTAATTCCATTTACCTATAAGCATTTAAATTTTCGCAGATAATGTTTCGCAAAGGAGGGACTACGTGCTTCACCTTCGAAAACTTTAGTTTCGACCCACACACCGATTACGAAGCATGGTTGAATGAAGCAGAGGTTCGACCAACCGCCATTAGATGCATGGGGCACTCATATTTTAACCACAAACAGGAGAACGGTGAACGCAAACTAGCTATTCGATTTTTAAGCTCAATGATTTAACCTCTCTACACGTATGTCAGACGTAATGGGTCGAAACTATTCTTTCGTATCCCCCTCCGCTCAACTTCTGGGATCGAAACTTAACTATGAGCAGCAGAGTTTCGATTAATTTAGTTTCGTTCCCGGGAGTTAAGTTTCGTCCCGGGTCGAAATTAAAGTCCTTGGGGATTTTAATTTCTTGCGGGAACGGAACTTAACATAGGCCTCGTACTTCTGTTTCCCTCCGGGCCGAGTCAAAACATATTCGTTTCGTTTCACTTGCCATCCCTGCTTACAACTCCCGAGATACTAAGAATGAAATAAGTGAAATAAACGTATGACGCGATGATGGGGAAAAAGAAAATCCGAGTTGAAAATGCACGGAGTTATGATGGAGGTGTAAACCTTGCAAAATCACTCAGCGAGGAATGCTTTCAAAGCACTCGCCAGAACCTGATTGTAACGATCATGAGAATCATTGAAAAGGAATTTTATGGAATTCTCGTTTTTGCTGGAAATGTGCTGTTTAAGGTCTTCTCATTACCATAAACTTTTCAGCTATATCCTCTTCTAAAGGAATGATGCAGTTATTTCAATTTGGCATACATAAATCAGAGGTGGAAGGTGTTATTTATAAAATTATCAAGAAATAGATGGGTCCACCCCCTAGTTCCTATAAATACAGGAACTTTTAAAATTTGTTCGATTTATAAAATTCCAAAAACGGCTTTAGATCAATGTTACTGAAGCAAATAAAGGTGAAAATTTAACATGAAAACTGTCTCTCCTTCAGTGAAAATACCTCTTTTCAATAACGAGCTACAAATTTGTCTACTGATCATATTTCAATTTGTGCACTTCACTCATTCTCACGGTGCTAGTGGTGCGAGTTATGCGATGTCATTTCTCTGTCTGATAGAGCATTTCAATCAAGCCCTGGACTTGTTTTTAGTTAAACCTTACCAATCTCTAAGGAAGAAAGTCTGCAGGTACGGCTAAAGATAGACTATGTTGTTGAACGAAAAGTTTTTTGTTTTAGCACGCTCTTTGTACAGAAATTATAGAAAATAATTGCCCTTTTTTACCTCGTCAGTTATGAGCTTGTTACTCTCGAGCTTTAGTAATGGATAATTAACGAATTTCGTATTTTAGCCGAATTTTTCAAATTCCATACATATAGAGGGCACTGTAAATTTAATATTCAAGTTTTTATAACACTAATAAATAAAACAATTGAGTTCAAAACCCTCACCAATATAATATTTAATTTCCAAGACGGGAATTTTCTAATTTATTTCGCTATAAATGACAATTTCAATAAGTAAACAAAAGTACATTGGGGCAATAACTTTAAATGAGTTTACGATAACGGAAGAAAAATACTTTTTCAAGCAAAATTATACACGGAGAAAGGTATAATTTTATCGTTTCATGCTGGGTCAAAATTAATTATATCTCAGAGAGAAACGAAGTAATTGACAGAGTTTACATTAAAATAAAAAACGGACGTTGAAGCAATTATGGGTTTTCCATGCCATTGAAGTTTAATTCATAAACCTTCTCTCTGGATAAATTAATTTATCCAGAGAGAAGGTATTTTGCTTTTTCATGTCAAATAGTGTCATCTTTGAAGCAGTAGGCAAACACTAAGCGGCAATAACAAAATTTTAAATTGCAATACTCTTGTTTAATATTACGTAGCCTCAGCCACTGCTTACAGCAATAAAGGAAGAAAGATGGAAAAATTTTCTCTGAATGTCTTGATTGGTTATATAGGCCTCCTCTAGAGGGTTTTGGGTATGCTTTTTAAAGTCCATAATTTGATTATTCATCGCTATAGAAAACTTATTAACTTCACCATAACCCAAAATCTGTCTCGGAGATAACCAAAGTGGCAATAATTCTAAAGTGCATGATGAGAGGACACGGAAAAGGAAATGTCTGCGTTATTTTCTTGAAACACGTTTCCTTTTACCTCCTAATACTCCTCCAAATCTCTCTGCACGCCTCTATTCGCCGGAATTGAGACGTGAGCAGTAAAATGGGCCTTAATCCCGCCCTCTCATTCATTAATCTATCCCATTTTCCTTCCACAGAGATGCTAAGTATGAAATAACGGGAGAAAACTTAGGCTTTGGACGGCGTCGAGTCAAAGAAGAAGAACGAATGGTCAGAGAATGGTAGATGGAGGTTGAAGAAACATACTAACAGGTTAGCTGGTGGTGGAAAATTTTTTGTTGTTGTTGTTTAAGTCGGAGAAAACGGCTGGGAAAGTCGTAATAAAGTTAAGCCGTAAAAAAGAGGAGAGGGAACCAGTTTTCCGCCTCGTAGAGTGCGACACTTGAAATGTTTCAGCCCCTTATTTATGCGGCCGAGTACAATGGTCGCGAGAAAATAATCTGGGAGGGATTTAATTGATTTAAAATGGCACGAGCAGGAGAGAGAA
Source organism: Ischnura elegans (assembly GCF_921293095.1). NCBI lineage: Eukaryota > Metazoa > Arthropoda > Insecta > Odonata > Coenagrionidae > Ischnura > Ischnura elegans. The sequence goes on from NC_060253.1 coordinate 98,537,892, forward strand.
AAGGTATAAAAGAGGGAGAAAAAAGGACGGAAAAAGTCTCTTATATACCATTCCAACACGCGTGAGTTAGGGGATCACGGCGAGAATGGTCACTCCCTCACAGAAATGTTACCTATTAATTAAATAAATTGTTTACACTCGGTTTAACCCGCCGTGGAGATCTCTTTCCCCACATGCGTAGTCAGGCTTTTTCCCCTTACGATTGATGTCTTACTCTGGAAAATAACTGGCGGACGGAAATTCTTGGGCCGCCCCGATCCTCAGACCATTAAATCCGCTCAGCTTCCCGTGCAATGACGTCAAATGGGGCAGAGCAACACGACGGCGCCCGGTGAGGAAATTGAATCAACCCATTTAATCCGAGCGCGAATAAATTCGAGACTTTCTCCGCGTGAGCTTCTCATTTCCACATTATTCGCAAAGGGATACGGTTTGCCGGCTGGGTATGAGGTATTTTTATGCCACTTGCGCGAATGTGTGGCCTGCTAGCAGTTTATATACAATAATGACTCAAATAACGACTGTTTTGAGAAATTGTGGCAAAAAACTAGGGTTAAATTTGGAGATAAAAAATAAGTTAAACTACCTGAATGATACACAATAATAAATGATACAAGTCACTGCCTAATTGATAAATTGGGTACTATAATACAAGTTTAATGGTTATAAAACATCCCAGTACTTGATTAGAGTAATTTAGATGTCATGGTTAAATAGTAGTTTATACAATAGTTTCTCCATTAATTAATAAGTAATATGATAAATTGACAGCAACATAACAACAGTAAACTTTAAGGGTACATGTGGGAGTCCCTTATTATTGTTTCTGTGTCTCAAATTTAACATTTATCCCAATATTTCCTCAAACTTTTGCCTTATTTTTTAACCAGTCAAGGGCTTAAAGGGGAAATTTTTATTTTAATGCTTGTATTTATTGCTGAAACGATGATCCTATTCAGAAAGCCGTGAGAGAGGAGAAACCTGAGAAAATAGCCTTGATATGATAAGCCAGGAACAAGGCTGCATCTTCTACGGATGCTACTACATCTACATACTGACACGCAAGTCGACTAAAAAGGTTTGTGGCGGGGTTGTTAGGACCCCAGCCGTTTACACATAAATAGGAAATGCTCAAACGACATTACGACTAGCATTTATCAAAGTCTTTTATGGTTCGAGGGGGTAAAAACGAATTTCCATACCTCTCCGTTCGGCAAAATATCTCTCTTAATTTATCACTTCTGTCGTACCTGGAAATATATTGGGGCTCTATTATGGTGTTCTCCGTGTCGATCTTAAAGATATGTATTCTGTACTGTGCTGTGTTGCTTTAGCGCTGCCTACCATATCGCAGTTCTCCACTAAATTCTGATAGTCTCTCTCTCTCTCGTCCAAAGAGTAGACGTTAATACTAATGTGAAGCTCCGAAAAAGGAATTATTGCAATATTATGGAGAAACAATTGAAGCAAAATTCCACGTGGAAGAACAAGAAGAGGCAGATAAAAGACACAAGGATGAAGCACATTAAGAAACTACAGGAACTAGTTTGGGAAAGGTAAATTGGAGTGCTGCAGTATAGCATTCCAAAATCTGCAGTCCCATGATGATGATTTTCTGCGAAAACACCATTTTATAATTCTTCTGATCAATAGTCCACATCTTCCTTATGTACGACGTAAAAATCCACATTAGGTTCATGGCCAATTATCTCAGAGCATAAAAGATATTCCGTCTCTTTTGCTTTCATAAGCTCGTAATTTGCCGGAATAAATGTTTCCTTTAAATTTCATTACTTAAAATCAAAAGGAAATTTATATTCCGGTGACCGAAGAGCTTATAAATGCAAAACAGACGGAATATCTAATATCTTCTGAAAATACTGGCAGTAAATCTAACGTAGATTTTTACGTCGTACATAAGGAAGATGTGGGCTATTGAGAAGGATAAGCATAAAATGCCTTCATTTTACTCTAATATATTGCTACAGTAAATTAAGTATTACCCAAGCGATATAACAATTTGGCTACCGGTTTGTAATTTAACCTCCTCCTTTCGCGAAAATCTCCTTTGAGACTCTTTATACAGAGAGAAAATATGGTTATTCTGAATAGGTATTCCTGTAAGTAATTTTCTAAGCAATATTAGAAATTTTTTTTCAAAGAGCCTATAAATTGATGGTAGAATAATTAACAAAATTTCAAAGTTAAAATTACGTTCAACTACTCCTTCATAACGAATTCGTAATCAAATTTTACTAAAATCAAATGCAATTATTTATCCCGAGAATGGCGAAAAATGGGGATAGTAAATAGCATTTAAAATCATTAGGTTTATATTTTCACCCAACGGTGACGCAAAATTCCGATTTCATCTAATTGTTGAATAAATGTCCACCCATAGTAATTTTTTTGTCAATAAGTATTTCATCACAAAACGTCGAGAGAGCTTTGAGTCATTCTTGTGCTAATTGCCACCATAAAAATGTCACACGCTGGAATTGAATAAATTCCACGCCCTGTTAGCCGTTTCATTCACACGATATATTGGTAATTCAGTTCTTAAAACTGGCCATGTAAATTCATCTCTCACTTTTCCGCCCTTGAGCTCTTCCAGGATGTTATTAAGTCAACCTTGTTTGGTTCCTCCTGTAGAACAGGTTTTGCCAGCAGAACAAATGGGCATGCATCTTAAAAAGCGGACTCCACTTTTTTGTCACGGCGAATAATTGACCTTTCCAATAACGCCCCCTTTTACACCCATTTTGCTTTTAATCGATCTAATGCACAATAATCTGTGTATCTGCCTACGAGATGCATCACTCAATGCAAAAATGCTTGAGATAATCGGTATGAAATTCATTAAATAGCATTGAGCTAGCATAGAGTCAGAAAAATCAAATGTTTTTTTGTCCGTAGAATAATTTGAGTAGATAATACAATCAATGTTTCAAATGAGACCAGTATAAGAAAATTTATAATTTTATTGAAAGCAATTCCTATTGTTTGCGCCTCCTTGATTCTCAAATGTTAAATGATTTCGAACGTTTATGATACATGAGGATTTAACCAGAAATACCGCATGAGGACTCATTAAAAGTATATTTTACTCTCCTTTTGCATAATAAACTTTAACTAAGTCGGAAGTCAATTATATCAGCTTATAATAAAAAAATCAACTATTTTGCGCTCGAAGTCAATTTTAAATTTGCGACACTATTAGAAGAGTTCTTGACAAGTTAGACAGTCATTTTCCATATGCAATATTAGGAAGGTGAACGCCTAGTTAAATTTTGGAAATGGACTTCTTTTTATTAATCCATATGTAGCCTAATTTTCACTTCTAAGACTAACAAATTTGAATACCTGAATTTAAGCGTTATTTTAGAAATCCTGTTCCTACCTCAACACGACCCGCGTTAACTTACGCTGCGACAATATAACGCTTCATCAAAAAGCACAACCTTCAAATCAATGTCTCGAAACATCATTAAAGATACGATGGATGTCATAACAACCACGCAAGGTGAATAAATGAGATCAGAATGTCAAGATAAGGATGTCCACGAGGGTTTACCCCACTGAAGAGAAGAGGATAGCAAGAGAAGAAATGTGGAGGAGACGTTGGCACCTTGATACACTGGTAATTAGGTGGGCGTGACATATAATGCATCGGTAATGTCGTAATTAGCGTTAACGGAATGTACATCAAAGTAATGAGTGAGTTGAATAAATTTTAAATTGAAATAATGAATTAAAGAAATTGAAAAATGAAATTAAGCAAAACAAAAGGATTTAAGCATCGCCGTATATGAAACCAGTATTTCCGACAACTGTATTCGCCAGAAAATTGAGTAACTCAGTTGACATCTGTTCTCGCACGGTCTTTAGAGAATCTCCTTCACTCCATCACTTTATTATCGCGATTAAATGCTTTTCTAAAACATTCAATATGCTAATCGAAAACTTCTAGTGTTTACAAAGCAAGCTTTTTATTATAATGGTACTAAATTTAAAATTTTATAATAATACTCGAGAAACAAAACTAGGTAAAAAAATTGAAACTTGAGGTGCAGGAAAAAGTTGAAAAGGGTCTACCCTATATATATCCTGGAAAGTTAAAGAAAGAGAAGGATTAAATTATTAAAAAATAATTAATTATAACAAATAACTAAATTTATTAAAAAATAGTTAATTATAACAAATAACTAAATTTATTAAATTAAATTGATATCACGCGTTATTAAAAAACTTTGAAACTCCCTCTACTCATTGATGTAAATCTTTTTAAATTTCAAATAAAAAACTTATGAAATTTACAAAGTTTTTATTACATAAACCAATTTAACCAAGTCACACCTCAAACTATCAATTTGGTATAAATCTTGTTAATTTTGGATTTTATACCTGAACACATACGAAGTTTTGAAAGTTAGAATCATTTAGAGTAAGCCTGTTGTTGTCTATTGTCTAGCCATACGCCACGAAAAAAAATCGTAATAGCAGGAGTGTGGAGTTCACGGCCAGGCATGACCCATCGTATTAGTGTAGAGAGAGAGAGAGAGAAACGAGCCCCCTATTTAGTAAATTAATCTCTATAGTCACAGGCTCAACTTTGTGGAAGTTCATACCTGAGGATGACGCCACTGCGTCGAAACTAGTCGTACCGCGTAAATAAATTGGTGGATTAATACAAAGTTTGTTCGTTTTTACTTATTAGTTAATTAGATGAACGAGACATGATAATGCATCGAAAATGGCCTAATAAGTGTTAAATACAGCGAATGAAACCAAACCAAAATGATTTAAAACGTCGACATAAATGAACTGTGTTTACGTAAACAATATTTGCCATAAGAGGGATGTTGACATCTGTTTTCGCAGTCCTTAGAGAAGCTCCTTAGAGGCACATTGCTTCATCACATTTTTTCAAATATATACTCGCGATTACTTCTCTTTAAAACTCTCAATATGCTATCATAATGAACATTTTCAGTTATTATGAGGCAAGTCCTTGCTTGTACTATTATTATATTTAAAATTTAATAATATTACTTGTGAATCAATATTGAAGCAAAACATTAAGATTAGGATCTGATGCAGGGAAATGTTGATACGGGGAATACTCTTAATATTTTGAAAAGTTTAAGATGGTATTAAAAGTATTTATCTAGTAATCCGCGGTGAAAAAAGAACGGTTGAGCAGGTGTGTAACGTTCACATAAGCACCCACATGCAGGGATGGAAATAACTTTCCCAGCCCCACTTCCATACAATCTTCCCCCTCCCCAATTTTCCACCACCCACACGCATGCCTCAGCATGAAATATTCCCCCATTCTCTCCCACTCCCTCCTCCCCGCCTCATTCACGTCCAAATTGAACCAAATGACCGCGGACGGGACAGTTGCAGGTTGAAGATATTCCGGGCGCAGCGGGCGATCCAAGCGGCGGCGCGGCGCCCCGCCGGGATCGGCCGGCCGAAATATTCCCCGACGCGGGATCCCTCTTATCGGACGTCTGTGAGAGCGACCATCACGCGAAATCTGACGTTTTTATTCCGAGCCTCTCTCGGAGGGCAGGAGGGAGGAGTGGAAGACGTGGCGGTAGAAACATACTTTGGGAGCGAGTCCGAAGCGGTGCTTTTCGACATTTTCGATGGGCACCCCTACCGCCAGGGTCATCAAGGCAATGTGTAGGGACGACATGACGTTTCTGCAAATACTGACACGATAAAAATTCCAAGAGTCAAAGATACCGTCTTTCCCCGCGTGATGGGGCAATTTACTTGCGAAATTTCGACCGAAGATTTCAGATCTACATGCTTCTCGACGGGACGACGTTGAGCAGAGTGAATTAAGTAAACAAAAATCCTTCCTAAAACAAATTAAAATTTACTTATAAGAATACCTTTTTAGTTAATGCAGAGATTTTTAGAAGTAATGCTTAAATTAAAGAATTCTTCGATGTTTTCCTTAGAGATTCTCCACAAGTCTCTTATATCATAAAAAAAAACTTATCCACAGACCTACAAAAGTGTTGGTCGAACTGCGGACCATTCTAGAATTCTTGAGAATATCGCGCGTCCCAATTCAAGTGTACGAATATGCTACATAGAGTGGACGATGCATTAGGTTCCAGGAGGAAGAGAAAAACATAATTTTGGAGCGAATATGAGCGGCTTCTCACGAAAATTTTGATTGGAACCCCCGCTATCCCGGCCATCTCAAGGACCACAAACATTGCCAGTACAAATGATATCATCTTTTTCGGGTATGACTCAATAAGTTGGAAAAAGTAGGCCTCAGAAATCTATATCTACATAGGTTATACACCACGTGGCGCCTCTAGGCCCAGTGTTTGGGTTCGGTAAAACATCAACCGTGTGAATATTACGGGGGAGAAAAAATGCTGCCAAAAATACTTAAAGTTCCATAAACGAGAAATTATGTAGAAATTGTAGACAATATTGAATCAATTTTAGCAGCTACTGGTTAAATAATTATAGTATTTATATACTATTCATACTTTTAATTGCATTTTTTCCTGCGTAACTATTCAAAGAACTAATGGTTCTACTGATCTCTTACAAACCTATATGCAGTACCTCCAGTACTGTTAAATGTTTATGAAGACCGTTTCTAGTCAATAAACAATACTCTTCGTAAGCATCTCTTCAGTAATGTTTCATTCTACATAAATCTGTAAGTTTTTAAACAGCACGCTTTCCAATTATCCTAGCAAAAGTTTCTTTTTAATATGCATGCGATTGAAATAAACTTTATTAAAAACGAAATTGTGGGAGCTCTAAAACTAATTTCCCTAAAGTTATACAACACGTGAATCTCATTCTCATTAGGATGACTGAAAAGGATCACGAACTATATTTCCTTGAGTAGCCACATTTCTTAAACCTAGTTGAATGCTAAGGATTATTTCGTGATATTTATATAAAATAATCATTATTTGATAATGACACGCTAAATAGTATAGAACGTTTGCAGAAAGATCACTTTTTTTGCTTAAAGCTGGTTAGAAAAAGTACACAAAAGTTTTACGAAAGAAAGCCGTTAGGCGCAAAGTAAAGAGCTAAGTAAAAGAAATAATTCAATGGAGATATGCAGTAATAGTTTCTCAATTCAGTAATATCTATTCTAAGAAGTTTTAACTCCAGCATTTTTGAGGGAGATAACGTTATAAGAAAATGTGATATCGCAATAGGTTGATCGAAATTTTACTGCTCGATTTAAAAATAATTTGGAGTTTATAATGGGTCAATATTCATAAATATTCCTTTTACCTATCAAGTTAGGATACCATAAGATATTATGTGTAGAGCCGAAGCATCTTCGGTCTAGTCGGACTACAATGAACTCTTGAACAGCTCGTCAGCGGGAACGGAAAACAACGAATAATCACCGCCTCGGAATAGCTAAGAGAATGCTAGAAGTTGCATTATTTATTGCACAATTTACGAGCAACCTGTTGACCCCACGGATTTTTTTTAACAAGCTCTTAGGTCATAGAGAGATTCTGCCTCAACCTCTCAAGACCTCAGGTCAACGAGATGCCACAAACTTGAGTTTAGATCTTAAAGTAACCGCATAAGCGCAATACCTCATTTGTATGAAGATGATCGCGATAACTCGCCAGAGGCTTTCATCGAGGGAGTGGTATATGAGAAGGGGATCGGGAAATATCTCTCCTTCCATATGGAGGTCAAGATGGCACCAAACGTGTTCCGTGTAATTTTTTTGCCTTATTTCACAAATTAAAAACTACAATGAGACATAAAAAGATTTTTTGCTACGTATAAGAAAACATAAGATGTAACAAAAGGAATAGAACAGACACATTTTCCCATAACATTGTATAATTTCTCCAAGCAATAGATATTATAGTGCTCTGACACGAGAAGTAAGTCTGAGTAATTGTGGTTGAAGACGATCAGTTCCGATTAGATTAGTTCAATATTCGATCCTGGAACTCTGCCATCAGTGGCCAAACGCTTTACTGTCTGGGCGACCAACATCCCTATTGCAATATACCAACGGGTAATTATGTTCATTACTTTCTTAAGAATGACAAATGCCTACAGTTAAACGAGACGTACATAGAATGTATTATTGCCGTTGAAAAATTACTTACTTTTTTCATCAGTTATCTACACAGGATTGAAGAAATTCTAAAGTAGTGAGATGAAATGGCTCTCAAAGATGGATAATCGTTCAACTCGATGGCCAATGAGTGGCTTCCCTTGATTTCACCTAAATTCGAAGGTGGCCGATAATTGTGTCGATCCTTCTCGTTAAAAAATTGACTTTTTCTCAGGCTCCAATGGTAAATAATGAGATGAACTCTGCCCCGAGCAAAAACCCAAAAGATGACCTCTTCTACTAAACATTTCTCAAGGAAAAAAAACTCAAATGCGGATGCATTAATGCGGTTATAATGGAGAAAAGATTATAATGAAAATCATAAATCACTTTCCGTCGGTTTATCTCTCACCTGCAACTTTTTAAAATTAATCCCCTTGGTAAAGTTTTATGGCCTATTTAATGAGACCCAGCACGAGGAGAAGATCACGCGATTAACTATAAGACTCTTCCTCCATATCACGAAAAATTTTTCAAACGAGGCAAATCATGATTTTTACAAGACTACATCCATTTTCCCGGACCGCACAATATGAAGGGATCGCGATAAAAAACAAAACGGATGGAAATAAATCATGCTAACGAAGTCCCTAATATGGCGAAACTATTTCCAAGGGGGTCTGTCGGTTTAATTCGCTGCGGGAGTTCGCCCAAGCTCGCACTGATTTAACCAGCTTGGCTGATTTTGGTCAATTGGAAACCTTTCTCGTGGAGGTTGTTTGGAGTGGCGAAGTGTACGTCATTTTAATGAAAATTCTAAAATATCCCTTTCTAATTGTATTCCGTCAACTAACATCCACAAAAAAATTGGCTTTTCTTCTTTAAGTTAGAGAAATTGAGTGTCAAAATTCGTTTATTTAAACAGGTTCTACTGCCTAATTACACGAAATTTTAATTCATGTTAGATTATATACGTAAGTTTGGCAATAACTGATATAATTTTGGTTATAGTATATGCATAATGATCAAAATAAAGTGTAGGTACCTAAATGTTACTTTATGAATTATTTGCAAGTGAAAGCTGCATTTGAAGTCAAATCTTGTGAGTTGCATGAAAATGGTGCTACCATCATCTCTTATAACTGGATAAGGTATCAACTAAAGATATTAGGATCACATTTTTCATGTCCTCAGTGCGCTTATTTTTCATTCCGACCTCAACAGATGTCTAAGATGGCAAACATTTTTTTTTTTTAAGTAGCATAGGCGAAAGTTTTTTCTTTTGAATCACATGGTAGGGAACGTACACCTCTAATTCGTAGAAACGAGGCACAGCTTCGCCCGCGTTCAACCTAGAATCCGAAACGATAACATCGTGCCTTTTTTAACGTGGCAGGTTTATGGCCTCAAAGCGATGAGACCAACGCGTCCGAAAAGTGTCTGGTAGCTCGGAGATGATAGAGCCATCTTTTAATATAACCGGCGACAATTACGTACCTCCCCGTGGTGGCCTGGAACTGACCTCCTAATGGTTCCATGGCACCCCGGGGTGGAGACAGATAAAATATTTCGCCTTCTGATACGCAAGCGAAGCAAAGAGTACAAATAAATCAAGGCGGTGAAAAATGAGGTCATTTAAGGACATAATGTTCGTACTAGCAGAAACTCTGGTCCATTTAAAAGATCCATTTTTAAGGCAAATAAGCATAGATGTACCCTGGAGCAATGGAAATAAAATATTTTTCTTATCCTAATATGCACGTACACTACGGGGTCGTTATGTCTTTTATCGCGACACATTTCTTGTTCGAAAATTAAACTATCAATATAAAATATTCAGGAATTTTGAAGGAAACCCTTAGCAACATATCAATGCAACTAAAATCAGAAAATTGCGTTTCTGTAATAATTTTGTATTTGAGACACAGCAAAATGTTTATTGAAGCCGGGCTTTTTATACGGGCTGGAGAAAAATCACCTCACGAAATTTAACCCGGAACAGCTGATGCCAGTAGGAACAAAAATTACTGCTGATGTTTAGGTTGAAAAACGCACCATTTTTAAACGACAGAAAATTTGAGGAAAACGTTCCGATTGGCCGCGAGGTTGCCCTATTGCTGGGTGCTCTGGAAAAAGGAAAATTAGGCAAAGCATTCGAAGTCATGAGTTGTAAAGTGCATCCGGCAACAAGGCAAACTCGCGCTCAATCGGAGCGCTAAGCTCAAAGTTTCTTTCATTCTAAAATGGTGCGTTTTCGGCCTAAAAATATTCAGTAATTCTGGTTCATACCGGCATCAGCAATATAGGGTTAAAATTTAGTGACATAATTTTCCTCCACCCTACATACATCAATATGTTAGCGTAATAATTAAACGACCAATAGATCACAAAAGGGAGCTCAGTCGTCCATCGGGGAGAGCTTGTAGCTGATGAACTAAGGAAGGAAGCCTTCGGATCTCTCACCCAAAAAAAATCCTTGAAACGTGAGGTGGCCCAGAGGAAGGAGTTGGATGGGCCCCTTATCATGAAAGCGCGAAATTCACTCGACTGTGGCTAAGTCTGAGGTGAGCTCGACCTTCACCTAATCTGACTAACTTTTGGGCTGGATCATTGACTGTGTAATGTATTTTTAGCTTAATATTTGAGCAACATAGTCACGATTTTACTTCATTTAAAGGTAAATAGTTGTGAAATTTGTGTGAACAAAGTATCTGGAAAATCTCGTAAATAGTTGGCTGCACTCAAAACCAGTATCCTCGAAGTGCGAGGTGGCCCTGAGAAACGAACTCGTCCTCATATCCTAAATGCATGACATTCACATCACTGCGATCAAGTCTGAGGTGGGCTCTTCCCTTACCTAACCAACCTACGGGCTGAATCACTGACTAGTTGAGATATGAAGTGAAACACTTTGCACTTTCCACATAAAACTTATTAAACTACAGTCGACATGTTTCGCTTCACTGCAGCATTATCAAGACCGGCATTGTCAAGACAGGTCTTCATAATACTGCAGTGCAGCGAAACATGTCGACCGTAGTTTAATAAATTTTATGTGGAAAGTGCAACACTTCATGACTCATAATGGATCTCCACAAAGTATCTGCTTTATCCATACAATTCATTACTGGCTAATTGATTTATTTTGAGGTTGATACAATTATTTCAGTGTTACAATCACTATTTTACTCTATTTGAAGTTGTGTATTTGTGAAATTAATGTGATCAAAGCGTCTGGAAAATTTTGTAGATAATCGGAAACCTTGAAAGAGAAAATCTTCCAAGTGCTCGATGGCCCAGGGAAAGGAACTGGCCCTCCTGCCCTACAGGAAATATATGAAATTCACACACCTGTGGCTATGTCTGCGGTGGGCTCAATCCTCACCTATCCCACCAATCTTTGGCTTGAATAACTAGTTGACGTCTCGGCAAAAGACAAAATTCGACCGATTAAGCGGGAATGACGCGTCTTCTTAAGGTGACTCAGCTTATCCATTCCGAACCATTTACATCAATTTCGTATGCCCACGGGGGTGAGATGAAAATCCGATTAGTCTAAATCTATATATGTGAAAGAGGATGTCTGTTTGTTTGTCTGCTATGAGTTTCCATACGACTGCACGGATTTAGACCAAGGTTAGTACACAGGTGCATCTTATGCTCCCAAACCCCGTAGTACTACATTCGGTAGCGTTGTTTACTCATTACTGTTTGTTACGTCACGTCATACAACTTTTGTGATTGGACATCCTGCCGGGGACCCACACCTCTTGACACGCTCAAAGAGAAAACATAAAAATCCAATATGATCATGAAATCTAAGCTCCAAGTTTCCTACTTTTCTTGGTGCTATACTTCGTGAGCAACTGTGGGTGGCCTTTGAGTAATGGATAAACTACCTCGGCTTTACAATTGGGAGGCACTTGGCTCGACTCCCGAGACGAGAGCACCCATTCTCCGGGTTCACTCTCTCTCCTTCCCATGCATGGAGCCACCCGCACTTTCTAAGGCACACCTGACGGCTTTGAGGAGCGAGGCAATTCTCACACGCTTATAATTGCCTCGGAGTTCAACAATTAGAAAGTCAATTTTTCCCGACACCAAACCCGCGCTCTCTGGCGTCTCCGTGACAACCCAAAACTCTCTCCCATCCCACTCACCCCTCCACCCCTCCCACTCCACCCTCCTCCTGAAGCCGTAAAACTCTAAATCCGGTTCGCAGTGAACAAATGACTTTTAACCCTTTGCATTACGCCTAGTAAGGCCCCGTTCACAACATATTAGCTCGGTGAAGCTTAACTTATTAGAAAGAAGACCAACGATGGAGTTGAACTGATTACACATGTCTGTCATCATGAAATGGGTTGTAAAAGGAAGTATTTTGTTTTAGTACCAGTGACATCATGGTAAAATTAGCAGTGCCGGAAGGCACTTTTCTTAATTTTTTAGAAGTGGCATATTACTCTCTGTTTATTTTATTACGAGTCATCATTTACATTTTATTTCATTTTTTTGTTTTGATTACGAATAGTGTTATATGGCTATTATGTCACCGTTCTGACACTGGCTACAAAAGGTAATATAAAATAACCATGACGAATAATAAAAATAGCCATGACACCACTGTTTAACACTAGTATAGTTTGAGTGCTGTGACCATTGCTATTATTTGTGTGCATGAAGAAGACTTGCTTGGTTCTCACGGAGAACGTTGTTCACCAAGGAATGTTACGAGACTATTCACTTTCGTTTTGAATGTATATAATATATTTTTCTAGGTTTTTTACTTTCATTGTAAGATTTTAAATGTTTTAGGAAAAACTGAAGTAATGAACCGGGAGAGGGGGAGATCCTCAACGCGGAAATAACCGTGAGTCCATCAACTGTGCCCGCAGTACAGCCCATTAAACCATACAATTACACAAAGTATGTTAACACAGTGATTTCCAGAACAGGTGCACACTTACGAGTTTTTCGTGCTTCGAAAATTTAATATTGGACTTATAACAGAGACTCAGTCAACGGCAAATCCACCGAGAAAAGCTGGGGGCTAGCGATTTAATCAAACTCCCTCCGTTAATTTTTTTATGAACAGTAGTCTCACTCGAGGATAATTACTGTTAACACAGCGAGGGGTTGAAGAATTTGCAAAGAAAAAATGTGACGCACCACGAAAAAAAACGATGTCAAGGAAATATTTCTCGATTAAGAAGAAAGGAGCGCTATTGGAAAAAAACATGCAGCGATCTAACAGAGCGTTTTAGAGCTTTTACATGGATTATGTTGGAAGTCGCTGGAGAATTGGAGGCTTATATTGCTAGAGCAATATCAGGAACAAAATCTTGGAACCGCAGCATATTTCCTGGTTCGACAGAAACGCTGATATATTAGATACTTTTCCTAATGAACAGGTAAAATGGTTCATATTTCCGGAGAAACATTGAATAAATATTGAAAGACAAAGCCTAACTCTCTCAAATATCTCACAACGTGCATCATAAGTAATTACTGGTAAGAAACAATTTTCAGTATTCACTGCACAGGTTAACGGCTGGGATCCACCTCCACACGCCTATTGGGGTAGTTTGGGAAGTAAGATGTAAATGTAGACTTTAGAACATGGTTTTGATGGACGACAGTCATCACAGCACGCATAGGCGGATTACGGGGGGGGCACGCGCAAAAGCTTAAAAATGGACAAGATTTTTAATACGGTTATCATTGCGTTTGATTTTTTTGGTTGGTACGGAGCCTCAGTCATTTTATTTAACATTAAAAACTTTCACATCGAAATAAAGAAAATATTTTCTTCATAAATTGTTGCATATTGTTTTTAGTCTCAAAAATGAGAAGACCTGTCAGCCCATTGTGCCCCCACCCCAGAAAAAATTCCTGGATCCACCCCTGACAGCACAATAACATTTTAAAAGGTGTTTGGTAAATTAAAAAGGAGAAATTCGTATTTCGCCTCGTTTCTGAAGCGTGGCTGAAAGAAAAACAGGAGACGAAAAACTACAAAGAAGAGGCATTTGATGAATACTCGAACCAATAAGCCATTCCAGATCGACTCGATGAGAAGCGTGTAATGAACGATTTAATTAAAATATTTCAATTTTTTTTAAATAAAAGTTCGCTCTACAGCAGTGAATTTTAATGCGGGGAGAGTAAGACAGACATGCAAGAGAGAGAGGAATACGTAATAGCACGGATAAAATTCGAAGCGGTGAGAAGAGGTTTGTAGTGGAGAAGATAAAAAAAAATGGCATGTGGAATGGCAATATTGAAGACGCAGTTCCATCCTCAGGCAATAAGGGATAACAAAAGTTTTGAAAATTTCTAGAAGCTCCCCTCGTTAGGGCTATTCCAAATATTTTTTCTTATCTTCTCTTTCATTATTTGAGTTATGTTTTTTCTCCATTTCTACCCATTACCCTCATACGATGGCATATTCTGATCGCGCGCCGCGTTTAAAATTTCGAAAAATTGCGTATTTCATAGATTTTTCTATTTTCCTTCTTTCATGAGTTTTACATTCGTTTTTTTTGCATTTATGCATGCATCTTAAAATTTTTGAGATATATGCACTAATATTCATGTTTTTTTTCAAATTTCTGACCAGATTTGGCTGCATTGATCTGGCGGAAGATACGATGATATTACTATCCCGTTGACATTGCTTTCAAAGTATTCACCAATCGTAATTTCTTCACACTGTAGTATGTTTGAAGCAAATGTTCGACCTTATTTGCACCAACCAACCATTCATATGCACGTGTACGAGTTGAGGAATGATATTTAATTTTAACAACCAAGACGTGTCATAGAAGCTCATAATAATTTGGCCAAAAAATGTTCACCCCCTGCCAGACACCCTTCACGTAGCTGTGTATGTAGTTGTAGGGTGAGAGATGGGGGATCCGCTGAGGATCAAGTCGTAATCGGGATTGAGTGAGCCCGTGATTGGGCCCTCGGGGCGCTCAGAAGGTGAGGCAAGTTTGCCTTCTCACGGACGCCGTATTAGACGCTCATTTGTCACGGGAGCACGGAGGGGAGGCAAGGGGGAAAAAATATAAAGGTAGGCGCGGGAAAAATGGGAATGTGGAAGATGAGGAGTGGGAGGGGGGGCAGGGAGGGGGAAAAGAAAAGGCGTATGGGGGAGGAGCTGGGTTGGCTCCGGTGTAGAAAGTGTATTCGCGGGGTCAGAAAGCGGCCAAGAGGTCATGTGCCGTGCGCTCGTGTGACGCACGACCCCCCTCTCATAATACGCTGGGAGAAAGAAAATTGTGACGCTATGGAGTTCTTATTAAAAAAAACTGGATAGAATTTGAAAGCTTAAGATAAAAAATAAAAACAGTATATTCTGCATATATTCTGTACCCGAATTTTGCTCTGTAATCTCAATGCATTCTATCCTTTATGGCAAAACTTATGGTTATAGAAATTTCACTTGAAATTTTGCGTTTTTATTTGGGCTCTTAAGGAATAACGTTTCTATTATAAGGATTTTTTTAAACATTTCTGTAGCTATTTCAATTGTTTTGATATTTTTTTTCTATTTTACATGAGGTACTTTTGAAAAAAAATTACATGCTTTTCGTAATACCGTAAGGTTCACAATAACACTAAAATATTTGAATGATTTAGTAATTAATAAAACTTTTTCGTGGATATTATGGAAGTCAAATCACGATACTAGTAATACAATCGAGCTAAGGCGTTCTTGCACCGCCGGAAAAGATATTTACTCAAAAATAAAAGGCTTTAACCACTCGCACTCTCTGTACCCTATTTTGATTTTCACCTTCAAAGGTTGATCTCGATTGTGGCAATTGCAGTTTAGTCCTTCGTTAGAAAAATATTTATTTTGAATCGCCCAGACGCAAATATATCCACTTTAGTATTAAAATTTTTGTGGCTAAGTATTTCGTATTAGTTGACATGGAATGGAAACTTGGAATACAAAGAAAAAAAAACTAAATATTCTGATAGCATTTGAAGTAACCTTAGCATCAGTTGGGTGTCGATGACTACTGATGAAGATCTCTATGCAGGAAATAAGAAAATTAAATAAGCGATAAATACTTAAAATTCAGGAATTTAAAATATTTATGCCATCTTAGAAGGAGATAAAAGCTAATCTATTAGCGAGAAAATCTACATGGGAGGATTTCTGGAGGAAGAACAATAAGATCGATGAATCCTTACTGGAAAATTTAAGATTAGGATATGGTTGCCCAGCCATGCATCTACATACTACCCCGCAAGCCGCATCAATAGGCGTTTGGCAGGGTGTGTTAGGACACCAGGCATTCACATATAAGAAGGAAATGCACTCACGAAATTACGACTTGCGTTTAGTAAGGTCCTTTATTGCTCGGGGGAGAAAAATAATTTCCAAACATATCTAATCGACAAAATATCTAGCCTAATTTATCGTTTCTGTCTAACCTAGAAATAGAGTGGGG
Source organism: Ischnura elegans (assembly GCF_921293095.1). Classification (NCBI taxonomy): domain Eukaryota; kingdom Metazoa; phylum Arthropoda; class Insecta; order Odonata; family Coenagrionidae; genus Ischnura; species Ischnura elegans. The sequence continues at coordinate 98,554,449 of NC_060253.1, forward strand.
TTCTAACATAATCCTCTCCATGTAGCTTTGAAAAATATCCATTCTCCATTGCTCAAGCAATCTAAGCCTTGTGCGTATCCTCCGAGTCTCTAGTGGCTCCCAGCCTCATTCTTTCAACACCTGAATAACGCTTTCCGTGCGCTCATTGCGGTTTTTGACGAAATGCGAAGCTTTTCTTTGTATTTTAATAAGTTCACGGAGTAAGTATTTCTGAGAGTTGCTGAGATCGGCACAGTCAACATATATCGTGGCCATGATGACTGCTAGTCTTATGAAATGAGACGGAACATGAAGGAGAAGACGGAGTTCATATGGGCGGGAGGAGGAACGCGGCCAAAGAACCGATGTGCGCCGATGGAGCTCGCGCCTTTTTTTCTGCCTCGCGAACCGACCGCTCGCGGCGCTGGGGTGGGGTGGTTCAACATCGAGAGAGATGTATACATCGGAAGGTAAGTGTCTATTGTCTTCGTGAGAAGTTGTCAATCCGACGATTGGATGGGCTTAGAATTTCACCCCACTCTGTCAGCACTTCACAGTTCGTTGGCTTCTCGAGTCTTTTCTTTTGGAATTCCGAAATGAGGCTTGTGAATTTTATGATACAAAATCCTCATTAAGTTTCTCGGTTCGTACGACATTGAAGAATTTCCGAGAAAAATTGCGGCAGTGTTTACAAATCACTCTATTTTTTTACTCCTCTTCTGTGGTTTTTAGAAATATTATTCATTATCTCAACTTTTTCGAATGAATTTATCACATTTGATCCTTAAATCGTTTATAATTCCCTGTCTTTTTAAAACATGCCGATTTTTTGGGGGCTATCCACGTCTTGAAACCATTATAAGGTCGATGTTTTCTCTCCCTTAACGTATACCTCTTCAGGGCCGGTAACATCGAGAAATAAAGAACAGTGAATGCAAAAAATATCAACTAACTTCATCTTCCCCTTCCCATCGCCATTAAGGATTTAACTAATGCAAAACTTTCCTGAAGGCATAACGATATTCAATGGTTATTCATCTGAAAATTCCTTTACGGCTATCCCCATTGAAAGAAAATTGTCTCAATTACATAAAATCCTCCATTTTTATTTTCAAAATTATTTTATTTCCCATTAGTCTCCGAATATTACCAATGAAAACGGTACGAAATAATCTTGTTTCAGCTAATACAATCAGTTGGATTGAATCATATACTTTGGCTCAGTAGTTATTACCCCCAGCAATTTCCTGCCATTCCTATTAACTCGATTCTAATCCATCCATATTTCTCCCGGTTTACTTTCAACACTCAGAAATGTATGCTTCTCTTGCGATTTCTCGCTCACTCTGCTTCAGGTAGCTATTCTTTACATCTAGTCTTACAATAGATGTTTGTAATGAAGATTCGCTTTAGCAGTGGTCATGGGCAGCAGGATATAAAAGGTGAACCTATAATAATCCTACGAAATAATAAACCAGTTATTGAGTACATTAACCAAAATTAGTCCACAACGAAAAAACTTCGATAACAGCGGAATTTAGTTCACAGATTCATAAAAAAAGACAAAAAAGTGTTGATCGGAAGTAAATTTCAGAGGTGGATATTCCAATTTACAATTTTACAATTCATCAGGTGCTACATATGGAGTATGTTTCTCTATGGAAGCGAGGCTTGTACGTTGACAGCAGCAGAGAAGTCAAGAGTGGAAGCATTCGAAATGTGGTGCTACCGAAGAATGATGAAGATAAAATGGATTGACCGTGTGAATAACCAGGAAAAGCTAAGGAGAGTAGGAGAAGAGAGAAGCCTCCTAAAAACATTGAGCAGAAGAAGGGACAACTTAGTTGGCCACATTTTGAGGCACGATGGTCTGATGAAGACAATCGTTGAAGGACAAGTGGAAGGGAAAAAGGGCAAGGGACGGCCCCGAATGAGTTATATAGGACAGGTTATAAAGGATGTAAAAGAGAATAAATATGTAGCTATGAAGAGATTAGCGGATAGGAGAGAGAAATGGAGAGCTGCGTCAAACCAATCTTAGGATTGTTGACTAATGATGATGATGATTAATTCTCAATTTTAAATCTAAATACGAAAGTAGTTTCGTAGAAATAAAATATTTCTGGGAAAATTAATCATTCAAAACTGGATTAGAGCATGTGTCCATTCAATTTAAGCGGATTTTTACATTTTATTAATCCACCATCTAGGTGCCTTGTTTCCTGAAGGATTTGATACGGTTACGGAGGACAAAGTGAATTACGAAAATATCGCGGTGACTCCCCGCATCGCTGTAACGGAGACAGTAAGGTTAACCTCTGAATCGATTTCACCAAAAAAGAAAACTTTCTACGGGTGTAGTAAGCGGTGAGGAAGACTCATCTGCCTTTAAGAGTTTATTTTTCCGTGAGCGGCTCGTTCAAACAGCCCCCGGGTTCGTCTGGGTCCACGGTAAGCAACTCCCGGTATCATCGCACACGAGTTTCCTGATAGGACTTTCCCAAGATCACCTCTGTACCTTCTCAGACTTTCCCATCGAAAACAGTTATTCTATTCAAGCGTAATAGATATAATTAATAGTCGCGTGAGACTGAGTTTTTACTTCACTATTCGTTTCGGGTCAAATTTATGAAAAATCTGAACCAATGTTTAAAATATAAAGCCATAAAATCGAAAATCAATGGAAATTGTGTTATTTAGGCCAATTAAACGAACTATCCAATCATGCAAGGAGCTTAAAATGTAAAAATTTACACAAAATGAATGTAAATCACCAGTTTATTTATTACATATGAGAATTGAGAAAATTCCATTTTTTATTGAAATAAAAGATGTAGCAAGACCACCTCACAGATCTTAGTGCATAAATGTGCGTTGATATAATATTGAAAGTAAATTAAATATTGAATAATATAAATAAGATAACATCCTCCTACATAACTTTGAACTGCTGAATTATAGGGTAATTATTTACTATTTGATTTTGAAAAAAATAAGCCAAAGGAAAAGGTAGTAAAATGGAATAGTTAAAGAAGGAAAATGATATTTTATTCACCAGTATTTATCAGTGGCTATAGATTGGAGTGAGTATGTGCTTCATTAGTTAATTGTTAACAAACTCATCAGTGTGGATCGAAATCTCTAAATCTAAAATACGATTGTGACTTGAGAACATGTTTACAATAAGACCCAAGCATACGCATAGAGTCAAGCGTAACGTACCTACTTATGAGACGCTAATCCTCGCGTCTGTTCAAATTTCAAGCATGATTCTTTGAAAAAAGTAAATTATTAATTAGATATTAATAAATTTGGCACACATTTCATTTAGTAAGCTATGTATTTATCATTAGTTTTTATAAGACATTATGAATGTAGTTCTATCGTAAAAAGGATAGACAGCGTCATAACAAGCTAGAATCCATGATGGACTTTCACACTATTCTCTCCAAATAATTTTGATCTATATGCTTTTGACTGAGGACAATGATTCTATGTAAGTGCCCCTTACACCCACCTCCCTTGATGGATATTTTCATGGATCACCAGTCTTTTCCACGTGGTACGCAGTCGCATACGGGCGCTGAACTCGTTGGCAGTGGCGCGCTATCTCTCTTTTCCCGATACGCATTCCTCTAGGCTTTCATGTTCTTTTACATGGGAAATCTAAACGGGGTTCCAATTAGATCACAGATGACAAAAGGGATTAGATGCAAACAATGGAAGTAAGTCTTTCCTCGAGACACAAAATACTAACTTTACCCTTAGTCATTCTCCAGGTCCCACAGCTGCTATCCAAAGATTTATTTACTACCCTCTGAACTTCATGAAATATTATGCGTAGTTCTACTACTGCGAAAGTGACCAAAGAGGCAGCAACGATGATCGAAGTGACTGAGTAATTTCAATGTGTTGTACCGAATGATTTTGACTTAGGTGCAAATAATGAAGAGAATGAAGGTGTTTTCATGCCAGAAATATGTTATAATTTCATATCAATGCCATATCGCGTGGCATAATGTTATGCATCGTAAAAATTCAATACGAATAAAAGTGTAAAATATAGAATTCATGATAGCACTAGTAAATAAAAACAAACAATAAAATGCTAAAGTAATTGCCAAGGAAATTTTTCACGGAAAGAGTACTAGAGCTGATTAATTCATTTTATCACTATAAATATCCACGAAGTCCAAATTTTTAGACAGAGCAATGAAGAGATATTTTCACCTTTATTCTCAAAAAACGTCAAATAATGACGAAAATATAATTCAGTATTAATTAAATCCTTTCACACGAGGCAAATGAGGATCAGCTAAGTTTGCTAAATAGTACACAATTGATGGTCGTGACCATGCCAACAGTCTAAAATTAAATTTATGAATAAACGGTGGGTATTATGAAATACTTTCTTAAAAATATTCGGAGTATTAACGCCGGATTGGATAAATTTCACGAAAGATTTTTCACCTGCTACTGGAGAAAGAAGATATTCTAAAGCTCTTCCATAATTTTTCGGTGACTTGCGATAAATAAATAAAGTAAGACTAAAATAGGACAAAAATAATAAGTAACAGAATATGGATACTAGCCATCATCGCCAATCTTCACTCCATAATCTATGCTGAGCATCAAAGGAAAACTATTTCTGACTAAAGTATGTTTCTACAATGATTATTTAGTAATTATACTCCTAATTTATTCAACAAGTACATTAAGATACAGTGATTGCTGCTTGAATTAAAAGCCAACAGCAGTATGAAATTGCAGCATTAAAACGAAGGAGGAGGTGCTGGGGTTATTAAGTTTTACCAAAAATAGGCGAATGATTTACGTATGGCGTTTAGAGCAATGTAGGGTAGCAGCTTAAAAATGGTTAGTATTTTTATAGAAGGGAAAGGCAATTAATTCTTGAAGTAGACTTGAGTCTTAGTATTACTACTCTACCTTAATATGTTACGAAACGGTCCAAATAGGATTCACAGTTGCCCATGCCCTTAGCTGACCCAAATAACGGTAACTTATGTTTATACAATGATTATTTGTAATTATATTCCTAATTTATTCAACAAGTAGGTACATAAAGATACAGTGATTGCTGCTTGAATTAAAAGCCAACAGCAGTATGAAATTGCAGCACAAACTCTCACATCGTATTGTGATGTGGTCGCAAGTTACTTATAGGAGTAAAGGAGGTAGGTATGTTTTGAAGAGAACAGGGTTTTTTAAGCCATATGCGTAGAGCCAGCTATCTCCAAGACAGGTATCTAAACTGAGATCAGTGTTACTGAATCCCATGCATAATACGGAATTAACTGGGAAAACAGTGGAAGGATATATATAAAGGCCGAGATTTTGGTAATACCAACGACTTACAGTAAGCTCTATATAGCAAAAACTATATTCCAATCTCGTTAGTTAAAATCAGGGATGTGATCCGATACGAAAAAGCACTTTAAAGCACGAAATTTCAATAGTTTCGGACCGCTGCCACTTTAAGGCACTAAACCGAAAAGGCACGAACCCGAAAAGGCACTAAACCGGAATTTCACGAAATGCGATGGCACGAAACCTCCTCAAGCCCGAAATGGCACTTTACGGAAAAAAGTGCCGATCCGAAAAGGCACCATAGTTTCGTGCCATATAGTGCAATATAGTTTCGGATCGTACATCTCACTCACTCAAAGGCGGAGAGGGGCTGAAGAGGAAGAACATTTGCCTATAAAAATTTTAGGAAAGACGGAATGGAGGGAAAGAGAAGGAAAGGTCATTGGCCACTCAAATGAGGTGGCAATCTGGGGAATTCCCCGCGGGAGAAAAAGGGACGGGGCGGGAGAACGTCCGTTTTCGGGACTCTATTGAGGGATTATACGGCATATGCTGGGGTTGTCCACTCATAAAGAAAGGTTCAAGGAGTTGTTTTAGAAGGTTTGGCATTTTTGGCATTTTTTTTGCATTTTGCATTGTTTGAGAAGGTTTGGGCATCGGGTGAAGACATAGTAAAAGAGGTAATTGAAGTGGTCAGGGTTCTGTGGCGTCTGGGGATAATGAGACGGAATATCCAAGGGGTTAAAGGAGAGACGAGAAGCGCAAGGGAAGGATAAAATAAGGTGGAAGGGGGTTGGGGTTTCCAACGCGAGAAGTGAGCGGCTACAGATAGGAGAAGGCGAAAAATAAACCAAGTATGAGAATTGAAATTGGACAATTTTTGAATTACCTCTAATGCAAACTCTGAATAGTATTTCAGCATCCATGTGACTTTGCCCTGCACTCCTTTGCAAATTCACATGCATGCTACGAGTTTATCAGGTATTTTGTAGGGAGAAATGAATCATTTTGTGATTGCCAGCAGCTGTTATACCTACTCTAATTATTTTATTCAGGTGGCGACCTTTCTTCTTACCTGTCCTAAGTAGATCATAAATTTGAGCATTTCACTTAGTAAACACCCCATCGGAGAAGGTGGGAATATGTCTGTATTTTTGTACAGTAAATTTCCGAGAGTTGTTCTCGGAGTTGAAATGCATTGTATGGTAAATAAATACTGTGGAAATTGCAAACAGTTTTATTGTTGTAGACAAGTTGTCAACAAATTGATGACGAAAAATAACTCTTCTCTTTCACCCTTTCTTGAAGAAAGTATCCCGTTCTTGATGTCATCTCTCATAATAGTTACATCAAAAAATTACTACGCAAAAAGTTATTCTTTTGCTTTCCCAGTTAAATATTATGAGGTGACGAAAACTTAAACTGGGATGCTGTTGTGTCGTACGAAAGCGGATCGTGAACTATCAAAAAGCGTGATGTCATTATTGTTGACACTTTTTATGAAAGTTCTTCTAACCGTTTGACAGAGCACTAATTAATAGTTTACATAATGAAAAATCAATCCTGATATTACAGTGCCTTAGTGACATAGTGAGCGCTCATAGAAAATTAGCTCGGAAATCGGGTAAATTAACGGGAAAAAATTAACGTTTATGGATTCTATCTGCGTAAAAAGCATTTTTTATTTTCTTTAAATAAAAAAATTAATGGACTGAATCGTCTCACACGGTAGTAGACATCCATGGTTGAAATATAGCATGTATATTATAAAATAAGATTAAATTATATTGATATTTATTATAATAATGTTTTCAGAACAAATTAAAATTTGGGATTATTTGTTAACACTTTCGCGCCGGAGCCCCATGGAGGTTCCGGCATTATGAGTTCCTTGAAAATCTTTTGTACTCCTCTGTAACGAGCACTCTCGCGTCGAAGGAAAGCAAAGCTTCGCAACTGCCCTAAGACAGGGACGCAACTCAGCGGGGCGCCGCGCCGATCCTTCTCCTCTGCCCCAGTCCCAGACCCTCGAAGGATTAAAAGACTGCTTCACAGTGATAGTCCACGGTCAACTGACTGAAATAGTCGTGTTTTATAGAATCATGTATTTGCTGTTCCCATCGATTATTTAATGTAAGATGAATTCCTTGGGTTTTTCTGAGCGTGAAGAAATTTTAAGCGAAGTTCTAACGATCATATTGACGGATTTAGAATATTTCTATTCCATATCGGATGATTTGCAACTGAAATGAACTCCGTTGAAATTAACGCTAGAACTTCGAATGAAATGTCCATGTGATGAGCGAACAATGAAGAATTCATTTCTAACTTCAGAAATATAAGGTAAGCTACGAATATATTTTTGGAACAAACAACGCAAATAGCAGTGGATGACCGCGCAGAGGGGATAGAAAAGGGTCGTTCAGTTCGAGGAAAGGCCTGGGCTAGAAGAACATCCACTAAGCTGGTCTTTTGTGTCCGCATCGGTCCCTTTCTTAAACCCCGCGCGGCACATACACGCGGTCTGGCACTTTAACCACTTTTTCGGATAATTTCGTGCCACCCGGCACGAAACTATACGAGGCGGAAAATAAAGTGTATGGGATCCTAAAATTTTAAAAGTGAAAAGTTTCGTGCCAGCCTGGTCCGAAATGAATCGGATCGTTTAGTGCCCGGTCCGAAAAGGCACGAAATCGTTTCGTGCCTTTTCGGACCGGGCACTAAACGTAAAGTTTCGTACCGGATCACATCCCTGGTTAAAATACCAATACTTGGTCAATCGATGTGAGCAAATACCGCGTGGCACTACCACTTATTCAACCATTTTCGATCCGGATGATTGCATTAGCACCAACCTCGCACCGACACAAAATGACTCCAGCTCTCTTCGTAGAGAATATATAAAGACTAGAGCATAAAAGAGTAACGGAAGCATGAATGGGAAACTGAAGTTTCTATGAGGGAAGTAAAGCCACAGTATGATATCATTGTATTCATTTTCCATTCCGATTTCAGATGCAACCTACTTCAGCTTTTTTCAATCATAGCATAACGCGGAAAATATCAATTATTTCCATTGTACTTCCCTAAGCGTTGTAAAATATGCGTAACTGGTGCACTATACACAGAATGAAAACCTGATATTAATCGTGCTATCTACCGTCATCTCTAATAGAAAAAGCGTTCGGAAATTCAGAGGAAAAGGGAATAATTGCGTGAGAAAACTTTCTATAGAGGTTGCCTAAATGATGTAGCATATGATACTGAGTTCGATTTTAATCGTTAGAATACTAACAGGCACTACTTAAACTTTCAATCAATAACTAATGGCTCTAATATATAAATTTGCGATGAATGCTAAAATTAAACTTTTGATTCAACGAAATATGTTCAAATGAAGTAAATTTTTAAAAGTTTGTACAAAACAAGTCTTATATATATTCCACGTGTTATTTGGCTAACAAAAAACCAGTATAATGCCCTGGGATTTTAAATCGTGTCAGGGAAAGGGCAAGAGAGATATTTCTAAACGCACTAGCACCTTTTTTATATAGAAATTTTAGAGAATGTATACATTAAAATTGTATGTATTGTGTTTACCAATTATGCTTTAGAAAAAAATGATGCAAAATATTAGTTACTACAAAAATATAGATATACCTCTTTGTACTTTAGAATGACTTTATTTATTGCATGCATTTTGTTAGAAAATGACATTAAACATGTGAATATAGGCTATAACCGCGTCCAGTTTGGAAGCCATATATTCACACTTTTTAGTTCTAGCACTTTCTCAAGAGGAGCAACTTGCCATCGCTGATAGGATAAAATTTAAATGCCTTGCTTTTGAATTGCCACATTCCCAAGAGGTTTACAATGCAACGGGAAAATGAAGAAAAAAGAGATGAAGACAAGCAGAACTGACTGCTTGACGGACAGCCTGGATATATCCCTAGATGTCCTAAATGCACAATGACTGAATTTGATGGGCCAACTCATTAAACACTTCCATGGTACCTTAAGGCTATCATACGAGAATCGCCCGAACAACGGAGAAAGAGAACCCAATTGCGTGAAAATGTTGACAAAGGTTAATTGGTAGACGAGACCCCGAGACGGTCACAGTTCCGTCCACTTAATAGTCCATTGTCTGCGCATTCCGCAACTTCTTCATCCATACTGACCCGAAAAGAAAATGCTTTCTTCTTTCAAACCACGAACGAGGTAGAAATGAAGGTCTCGCTAGTTCACATTCATCTACGATGCTCTTCTGAAGCCATAGTATTTGCCACAGTAACGAGGGCGAATTACGTTTATTTCCGGGTTCCGGCAATATGTTTCTATGGTAAATAATGACAAATTTTCCTCATCATCTAAAAGCCTTTAATGTTATTATACGGAATACTATGTCAAGAAGCTGTTCAAGTGCGCCCTGGGTAACATACTTCACTCCTAAAAGAATGTTATCCAGACGCAAACTAGAAGTGCATTAATAAACCCAGTCATCAAAAGCTTTAATATCTCAGTTAAAATCTATTTTATCCAAATGTCTAGACTGGAGATTCCGCTATGAATGAGAACACCATAACTACGCTCAAACTATATACGCTACGTCTATACTTCGATATCCATCTCGATAGTATCTCTACGAGCATTTGTGTATCGATTATTAACGATCAATAACGATAAAAATTGGTTTAATTGGTCATAATCATTTCAGATTTGAATTCCAAAAGTCAAGGAATGTATAGCTAAGATAAAATGCGGAGTATGTATCCAAACATTGATTGTGAGTAGGTATATCTTGGAAGATTCAAAATCCCAAATTCATGTACCATGCGTCGCAGTGCGAGCTAGTTTTCGTAGTCGGTAAAAGCTTTAGCGGCTTTGTAGAGTCCGATTGCAAATATTATTTCTTGCGTTGGTATACCTGCGCCTGAATAATGATAGAATTATCATTTCTTATTTTTCCGGGGCAGCCGCTAAAGCTAGATGTGTATTTAATGACCTTGGCTATTTTGATTGTTACAGAAATAGGCCAAAATTTTCTATGCCTTTTATGAGTAAAGCAAGAATTTACGATTGGTATAAGCGTTTCGAGATAGCCGTGAAGATATTGAGGATTAGCTAATGCCCCAATTGCACCTGCACATCAACAAAACGATGAAAACGTGGAAAAAGTGAGGGAAACGTCTATGAACTAATAGTGAAATGGCTATAAAAGGGGAAATACGGTTTGGTTTGAGGGCATCGGCTTCAATTTGGGCATAAAAAGCTTCCTCTGTGTTTGAACCTCTCATTCCTACACCCCAGACTTCCACCCTAGACGCCATCTACGACCACCCCGTTCTCCCATTTGAACTAATTGTGAAATGGATATGAAACGGGAAATACGGTTTGGTTTGAGGGCATCGGCTTCATTTTGGGCATAAAAGGCTTCCTCTGTGTTTGAACCCCTCATTCCTACACCCCAGACTTCCATTGCCACCTCTAGAAGCCACCTACGACCACCCCGTTCTCCCATTTCTCCATTTTATTTTCTCCCCACCGATCTCCGGACTTCAAACTTTCACCTCAACTCAGTCGGCGGGTGTCGGGCCAATTGATGCCACGACCTCATCTCTTGAGATGCTCTCAGGAGGCTGCGAGCGTACCACGGACGTCTTCTGCACACTCATACGGCACCGTAAAATCAAAGACAAGAGGAGGGGAGGGTAGGGGGAGAGATGCGTGTCGAGTTTCTTCCGCAGGTGGTCTAAGCGGTTTGGAAAAATATTTTTTTCCCCTTTCACGGCGAGATATTCCATCCGTCCCAAAAACGAAACGGTAAATGAGGCATTTACCTAACACTTCAAATAACGAATTTCTCGAGTTTCTACCTCGAGGCAGTCAGTGCCTTATCTTTATACACGAAGGACAGAATGTCATTCAATACCAAGTAATTTGGAGCCTCTACCGGCGGTAATTATGAGAGTAATTCACTTATGATACTGATATTCAAAGTTTTCATAACTGGTGGAGCTTCCATGAAATAACCTTTTAGGAATCATTGGAGACGCTGCAGGGTGATATGAGAGATTGAGCACACTAAAATGATTAAGGTACTGAGAAATAAACCTTCTTTGTCGCTATTTCGCAACGGACGTTTTCCAAAGCACTGCATGTTACACTGCAACTTCATTCGCAGTCACTTGCACCGAAGCCATTGTATACCAAAGGTTAAATTTGCCACGAAAAAATAATTTAGCTCAGCCGAGATTAGAATCCTGATCTTTCATTGGCAATTAGGTATCCTATCAGCCATTACCACCCAGCCATCTTCTCCATAGGCGAACTTCAAACTGAGTCAACCGAAAACAATATGCTATTAACACTCTGCGTGCCACTGACGTAATATTACGTCCTGCTAATCCTTGTGAGGATTGCCATGGACGTAATATTGCGTCTATCTATTTTATTGACTTTGTTTGCGCGAAGCTGTAGTATTTCTCCCATGGCACTTTACCAGTTCACTGCTTAGTGGTTCTGTTATTTCAAATATGGATTTTCAATTCAATTTTCTATGGAAAAAGAGTTCTTTTAATGTTTTGAGGACGAAAAGTCCTCTGCAGCTACCGGCACCCTTATGTCAGCCTACTTTGTGTGAAAATTCTTTGGAGGAAAGAACCGTTCGTAGAGGGTGCAGTGACCCTTTTTGTCATCCAGTATTTTGAATCATTTGCTTGGAACAAAGCTTTTGTATGGTTTCCATGGTTTAAATAGTTAAAATTGAGCGTAATAAAAAATATTATGCATTTTATGGCGGTACATCATTTGTTGCAACTTTTTTATTAAAAAAAAAACAATAGGCTTTCATTATTAAAATATATATTTAAAAGTTAGCAATAAATGTTATTCTACTCATTCATGAATTAGAGCAAAGTCCATTTTTATTGAAATACACATCGATATAAATATATTTTTGATGCTAATGTTTTAAAAAAAATTGCAAATTTAGTCAAAATGGCTGGATTTTTCAGTGGGGCTTTAAAGTTAGCGGCCGGCACTCTAAGTGTTAATGTCTCAAGCCTACACTGTGGCACGGGAGACGGTGGTCGTGCTTACTAAGTGACCGGTGGAGAGTAAGCCCCCACGTTGTTGCTATTCATTGATGAACGTTTTCCAATGAACTTCTCGTAACAACAAAATTATAACACTATTGGTAAACTTTGTATTGCATTGTAAAGATTCGTTCAAGTAATTGGGTCGGTGGGATCTGGTCGCAGCGGCACGGTGAATTGCTTGTTTCTTTGACTAAAAATATATTTGAGACATGAGTTCGCTCAAAGCATAATAAAATCAATAATTAATTAAGAGGGAGTTGTTACATCGATTCTATGAAAACGGTAAATGAAGAATTTTCCGTGAAGTCCATTCAATACGCAGGCTGAGGGGCTATTCATTTATAATCTACTTGAATTTTCATACAAACAACCAATTGATTCATCTTCAAGTGAAAGAATGGCTACTAATGAAATGGAAGTTCATCACTAAAATTAAATGGAAACATTTATTAATTCGATGGATAATCACCAAGTTTCTGTATTCTGTTAATCAAAATTCCAAAGTAGAAGCGTGTCATTCCGTTGGTTGATTAATTGTCGCAAAGCGCAAAAAATAAGTAATTGGACGCCACAATCTACAGCAAGTTCTTCAACGTGAGAAAGTACTCGTAATAATTAAGGTAATTAATACTCTGCATTTAATTCTACACCTAAGTTGGAGGAGAGCCAGCTCATTTTGGGGACAGGAATTCGCGAATCACAAAGAAGAAATGAATGGAATGATATAATTAAATATATTGATGCTACTATGCTGTTTAACTAATGCCCAGGATTTTATTACTTGAATTGGCTGATGAATGCTAGCCATTTCAATACCAATTATAACCAGAAAGCTGGAAAAATAGGTATCTCATAGTTGAAATAAGCAATAGAAATTTCAAATGCATAGTTTAGGTTGCCTAACAATATTGTCACTCCACGGAAAATATGCAATTAATCACAAAAATGGAGTGCCTTAATTAAGAAATTTAAATCAACTTTAGAATGAGATATTAATCAAAATTGCATCTGCTCTAACTAATATCACCATCATTCTAATAAACAGGTAATTGAAAAAGCGTTTAGTTGTATAATACTCCTATACTACTATAATAAATAAGAATATTTTTTCCAAAAACAATAATAAAGATAAGGAGTACATACGGGCATAGTGAATAATACTAATATACTTTCTTCCAAACATATAGGTACATACAATATCTTATTTACATTCACGTAAGTAAGGTAGCCTGTAAGGCAATAAGCCAGTAATTAGGCTAACTTCAAAAACTAAAATGCGGTAATGAAAACATAAAACCAGAAATACTCATTACCTGATGAAAATATAGAAGGAATTCTGTGTGTTTAAAATTCAAATGACTGTACAATGAGTGAAATACATACTATGTATCGGTGAAATGTAGGTATGTACATGGCAAAGATAAGCTCTTGAAGACAATTGTGGGGATCCTGGTTCGAACTCATTGACGTAAAATTATTCTTTCTGTAAGAAAACGGTGACTGTAAAACTATTTTAAAAAAATGATCAGGTTATACTTACTATACAAAAAAAATGTAAATTGGCCGATGTACCATCATCAAATAAGGCTGACGCTCTTTAACCCAGCAATCCATATAAGTAGTTTAACTTTCTATTTGACGGGATCATGCTGATGATCCCTCTATCTCTGTGTAGTGGGACTCAAAGATGTGCCTATCTGCAAGTTAAAAAAATTAAGTGACTTCCTTAAAATCCGCAAAGGGCATTTAACGGTATCCCGCACTAAAGAAACGAAGCTTATACCTTTCATGTTTCTTGGCTTGGGCTCTGTTTGGGAAGATTTTGAGGAAGAATTAGCGACAATCGCCCTCTCACGCGCAACACATCTCCCCGATTGGACGCATCGAAGCTTCCCGTATTCAGACGTAACGACTTCATCGGCGTCAAGTACATGCGCGAGCAGCGAAAGTAAACCATCACTCTTTTGTCATTTCTCCCGCCCAGCTCAGCAACAAACAGCAACGACTTCCATTCGTCCTTTCAGAGCTGCACACACGAGAGAAAGAGAGACTCGTCGTTGGCATTTCACGAAATATTTCAGCAGTACATGCAGGGCGGAGGGGGTGTTAACCCCCATAAAAATTCAAACCATACACGGATCTGTGAGCTGGGGAGAATTTTATTTCGAGGAAGTAAAATAAAAGCAAAGATTCGGAGAAGCGTTGAGCGTGTTATCGAGGAGAAAGGTGAGCGCGCGGAACACTTTGCAGAACTAATTAATCAAAACGGCGTGGATTTCGACTCACGGAAACATTAGCCATGCCCGAGACATGTTGGATCGCGACTCTGGGCTCGTGAGTGAGCGGGAACTGGAAGCGTGCCCTGCGGCACGCGCCGACTCGTGCCCGGGCTGCGTGCGAAAACAAAAACACAGCGCGCCTCGCATAAACCAAGCGCATAGGGAGGGGGCCATGAGACCCGCCTTTGCTGCATGCTTCCACACCCTAAGTGTATTATCATTGCTGTAGGTATTCGAAATATAGCGGTGAGTTGTAGATAGAGCATTGTCTCATCGCACACGATAGCCTGCCTTCTATCACACATTATGAAATTATCTCCTCAACTGACACCGAGTCAATGAAAATATTTGTACCAGTATTTTTGACCCTGGTAATGAGCGCTAATTAAGAACATATTTTACCAAATTTATTATATCAGGCTTCTTGTTTGTGTTTCCCTTAAGGGCAAAATCTTGCAACTTAAACTTCGACCATTACCTGATTAGTTAGTGCACTGAAACTTTCAGGATAACTCAGAATTGGACGGAAATAAAATTTTCTAGCATTTGTATCATCTTCGGAGTATCATATCTTGAGTAGTATTCTAAATGAAAATTACATATGGAGTTTCAGGAATGGCCACAAAAATCCAATGGTGGCGCTGCAATCGTTGGAGGTGTTAACAAGTCTCTTCATAACACTATCCTAGATCGAGGCTCTCGCGGATTCTTTTTAACTCATGCTGCACTTTCCACTCGAACAAAACTAAAAAGTCTAAAACAATATTACGACACAAAATAATATTGCATTACATAAAACACTTTTCATTAAAAAGATGAAAATAATGACCTATGGCCTCTTAAATAATTTAAAATTTCAAATACGTTTGATGACATTGAGTCTATAACATATGTAATTAGAAGGTAGGAGACTTGTCTTCCCTTTCAAATTAAACTCCCCTCTTCCATTGACATGAAATTTATGAATGTTACCAGCAGTGCATTTTTTACTATCTATATAGATTATAAAACTAAAATCATTCAACTTGTGGATTCTAGCTAAGTCTATGGCATTTGTAAGCAGACGTTAGGAGGTACAGACATCACTGAGTAGAAATCAACAATATGAATTTGAGTTCTAGTAGCCAAAGAAGGCTGCTAAAAATGGCTGAAAAATATTGATACTCCCTAGCAAATTTTCAATTGAATAAACTACGCTCTTCAAATCGTAATAAGATCAACCCCCTGCTACTATTTTCATAAATCCTATTCCCATCCACCCTTACCCAATTTCCTTCCCTCTAACCAGGATTGTAGTATCTTTACCCGGCTTTCAAGAAATTCTCTACGTTGACCATTTGGGGTCCGGGGCGTTTTAATTGGCAAAATTGTCATCACGACATCGTGCACTTATGGCTTGTAATAAGTTTATCGTTTTATTTCCTACCCAAATCCATCTACCAGTGGCATTTCTTCTGGACTACACTACACGTGTGGATTTATGTATTTGTATTTACGTAGCATTAGTATTTTTCATCATCAGAAATTTCGACTTAATCCCTACGACTCCAGTCTTCTAATTAACACTAGAGCGAAGAATATGTATGGAATTACTTTCCGCAGATTGATCTATTTGGTGAAAGCCTTCCATCAAGGATAAAGACACAACCGTTCAAATAAAGACTTACAGTGAGCACTGCACAGATTTTCCGGCTTCACTTTGTAGAAAAACGATACATGGGATTAGAATTTACTTTGAACACTCCAATTTGAATATAAATTAAAATAAACTATGGTCTTGAAACTTCTACTGCTTTGATACTGCCATGGTCCATGCTAATGAGATGCAGTATCGAAAATATGACCGGTGCTCATTATTACTCAGTGCTAAATGGAGAAAGAGAATTTTATTTCCCTAAATGCATTGAGACTCTTTGTCAGGTTTGAGGGCTAAATGGATTCTTCTTAATAGTATTTTGACTCGATAAGAATATTGAAACAATGAAAATATATATGCGTGTTGGCAAAATGACCAAAAATTTAAAATTGAATTATTTATTCAGCCGTAAATTTACGGTGACATTCGATGTAAGACTTGGTATCTAAACGCCTGCTTGAAACGCCTGGTCGAAACTCCTTTGTCTCATTCGAGTTTTTTTTTCGTTCAATGACACATAAAGTCAATTACTCCCGTATAAGTATTTCAATGAAATTTCAGAGAAAAATATATTGAGGAGAATCAAATTTATTTAATTTAAATACTTGAAAAGAAGATCGAGAATCAACCAAGAAATCAGCTCACGGTAGTAAACAACAAAACCATGAAAAATGATCAAGGATAACCTAGGCTCATGATAGAAAGAACCCTAGTTAATGACACCTTTAGAAGTATTATACATTGAATATGTATAGGGTAAACCAACCTTTGAGCGCGAGCGGTGTCGTATGAATAACTTTCTTGTTTCTTACCCGGTATATGCTACATATTAGCACGCCTCCTTGAAGGTAATGCAACCATTGTAATTAAATAAAAACGGGAATTATCCGCAAGTCAAGGGAAGTGATAGTAATATCAATCTCTGATTTCCCTGGCTATATTATAGAATAAAGAGTTTTGGTGCTTATAGTGCCAAATTTAAGATACTATATTTTCAATTAACAACATGTTAAATGTAATGATAATAGAGAAGATTGTTTACCAAAAAAATAATTCTCACTGCAAAAAAAACGTATACACCATTCATAGTTGGTTAAAAAGTTTTACTGCGCCAATTTCCGAACGTTTAGAAAAGGAAAATAGTTTGAATTTTCCTCTAAGAAAGGCAATCAAACACAAAATGGCATTCATCACACTAGTTTATTCAGCTGCAACCGGTTCCAATATCTAGTATCATCGCATGGCCTTCACAGCAATCTCGCAATCACCTACTAACGGGATTGTTAACTCAATTGGTGACGCCAGTTGATTAAAAACAGACGATATGCCGCCAAAATTTACTTCAATATTTTCACTTACTACTGCCTTATACTTATTATCTATGGATGGAGCATCGAAGAAGATTGTAGTATTCATAATAGTAAAAAAAGTACTTGTGCCGTTCATTTTTTGAATTAGTTGATATGTTCCAAAAGTGTGCGGTACAATTTTATAGAAATATATAAGCATGCGGAGTTAAATTATATTTTAAACTGATCTTCATATACCCAGATATGTGAATTATTCATTTGGTCAGCAAGCAGCATGCATGTATGTACTCCATTGTATATGCTGTTGAAGGGTTATGGCTAAGAGGCTTAATATAAATCATTACAAATGGACGATTGGAACATTATAAATTCATAATCATTTTTGTTCACTATCTCCTGTACCATTTAGCTAACAGTACCCAATATTAAATACAAGGTCTTAACTCCTCTCTTCTCATTAAATTCTAATCCACGCACTGTCAGCATGTCTGGTGTAAGATTGTAACAAATTAACGAAGAATAAAAAAATAAAAAATGCAATTAGTTTTTCAAAATACACAAGGAAACGACAGAAATTATCAAAACGTTAATTAATTAATGTTAATACTTGCTTAAAATGCCAATCAATCTCTCGTCTTGCGTTTTTGCTCCTTAGCGAATCCTTTCTAGTTCATAAGTAGCTAATACCACTTCATACCATCTCCCGAGGAAATTAAAATCATACATGAATCAAGAAGAACAAAAAACACTGTATTTAAATAAGTTCTACAGAAAAAAATTCTTCAAAAGAATAAACATCAACGACGATATGCAAGGTATTTAAAATATTCAATAGACTCTAAAATTAAGGTTTTTCAACTGACAATGATAGAGTGCATTAAGTCTTGGGCATAATTTAAATTACTCAAAGTGACGAATTTGTTTTTGAAATCTCTCATTTATTTTCCCTTCATAAACTATTCCTTAATTTCTCAGCTTCTGCATTACATTATGTTGAGTACTACATGGAGTTGCAGAATATTTTTATTTCATTACCATGTCAAATATAGGCTTTGGTTTCCATTTCAGTTCTAAAGCCAAAATAACTCTTGAAGTTCTAATCAAAACTGATTACATTTGCTGATTCAATTATTATGACCAGCGGGTTAAAGTTAGCCTACAATTCCAAAACATTGTCATTAATAAGCAAACCAAGCAAGGAGCAAATAAATTTCTAATTAAAACTTACCGCTTTTCGATTAAATCATAAAGAAAGTATATGAACGCACAAATTATCTCACGATGCACATTATTTAGACCTCAAGATT
Organism: Ischnura elegans; assembly: GCF_921293095.1. Taxonomy (NCBI): domain Eukaryota; kingdom Metazoa; phylum Arthropoda; class Insecta; order Odonata; family Coenagrionidae; genus Ischnura; species Ischnura elegans. The sequence goes on from NC_060253.1 coordinate 98,573,391, forward strand.
CGATAGCAATGGAGAACATTTAGCAGGTATAAAAAATTCAATGCTGGTGTTCACCTCAAATGGAACGGTATTTAGCTCTCATAGATGAAGTAATTTAACGGCGCAGGATCGGTAAACAGCAATCCACGCTTATCCCGTTACTTGGATGGAGTCTGTTCATTGGCTAGCAGTGTAAGTTGCTGAGAGATAGTGAGTGCTTCGGGTTACGCAGAAAGAAAAGTTGAGTCATAAACTGGTATAGACTGCAATCATGTTGGTCATAATAGTTACTTGCTGTTCAGAGTGTGGGAACTATTGCAGCTAATAATGCGCAATAATTTATACTTTATATTCCTGATAAATTTTCTAAAAATGATTCTAACCCGTGTGAAAGAAACATGGGTCATTAGGATTAATTAAATTGCGAGCAGTAAAGATTAGCCATCCTCATTGGGTACTGATGATGGGAAAATTACATGCATTTGCACATAACCTATGTTATCATGTGCGCCAGCATTGGTCTTTTAATGCATAAGTGAAGGGCAATTCCATTTGTGACGGAATTACCTTTAGAGAAAACCTATGCAATAGGTTATTTCGATTGAATCGTAAAATACAAAAAAAAAATGTAAAAATTTTAACTGTGCATGATAAAAAAACATTTATGAAGGTGATTTTCATGTAAATAAACAAAATTAATTATCGAAATACCTTCTAAACAAGCCTATAATTTACATGTGACGGAATTACTGCGAGGTCAACCTCCTAAGTGTAATGATTTTAAACATCTTCAAAGCTCTGTGAATCGAAGTATAGTTTGAAAACTTTTAGCAAGGCTGTGAATAATATTTTAAGCATTGATTTCTTGAAATTCAAGCAATTGGCTGTTGATTTACAAAGAGAAAATATTTCCAGCCTAAATTTTAATTTGTGAGAAAAAGTTGGCATTTTCATGGAAATGCCCTGAAACAAGAATTAATCTAAATAATATGTAGATAAACATTTAATTTACTCGATATGAGATCAAGAGGTCAGTGATTAATTTAAAAAATTTATAACAGGAGTGCAGTATTTGATTTATTACCGGGAGTGCTTAATAATTTGGCAACAGTGACCAAAAAAGAAAATCAAAACTGTGTTGTTTCTAATTATGTTTTATAAATATTTCTCCTTACCATTATACTTATCATACACAAATAAAACCTTTGCTCTGACTTGATTAATGCTGTTTAGGAGAACCTTTATTAATTGCAAAAGGAAATGTTAGATAGTAAATATTATTTTATAAGTCCTCAAATCAGCATGGGGTAAAAGTTATATCTTATCCGGTATAGGCTATTATTTCAAAAGAGGATTATGTATAGATCATGCCATTTCAATTCAGCAAGCGATTGACCATTGAGGTGTTAGAATTTAATAAAAGTTTGAAGAGTGCCCTTCACTCATGCGCCGTAATATTAGACTGTTTTGGGGAAATAAACTAGCGATTTAGATGCATTTTAATTTATTCATATTTTTGCTAAATCGAAATAGATGTCAAGCAAATTATTTACAATTAATCTGCTCCGAATGCGATAATTTATCTATACTTGGCTCCAAATTGTTGAAGAGTTAGTATTCAACTAATTTCCGAACAAACAATCTTCTTAATGCCCCTAATTAGCTCTTGAAACTAATAAATTCTAGTTATCTTCTTATTGCTTGATATTTATGGTAGAAAAATTGTTTCTAAATTTATACTGAAATTTCGCATCAGAATATTACGCAACTAATTTAATTGCGATCTGCAACTTTACAGTTTACCATCCCAAAACTTAAATTAAGGGGAATATCGTAAATGCTCCATTTTTAAATACCTATTAATCTATTTTTTTCACCCATAGAAATTCGGCTCCACCGCTAGTTACACGTGTAGTAGGCTCATGTAATTGGTGATTAATGGAAATAAATGCTTATTATCACTTAAATAGGTATACGAATTATCTTCCATGGAATACCAGCAGCACTGGCAGCAATTTATATTAATACCATTCACAAAATAATATTTGTGATATTTATGCCAGATACACCGGCTTAATATTATGACATAAACTTTGCTACTACCATTTGATTTTAAAGTTAACTCACGCAATTTGTGTTATAAAAATCGTAAAAATATCATTCCCTGACGAGACATAACTTCAATAACTATTTACCTAATTATTTTAATGGAAAATTTTAAGAAAAGTGTAGGTTTGATGGATTTTTAACGAATTATTGGTCAAAAGTTAAAGTTGAAAAAGCAATTTAAAACCAAATTTTAAATCACTTATTTCATCTCGAAGAAAAAATGAAACTGAGCAAAGACGATAAAGGACGTAATGGACAAAGAATTATGAAAGCAATATAACTGCTCGCGTTGAATGAATTACCAATTGAATTTTGAAAAGGGTTTCCTACCTAATCTCCTCAGTTAATGGAAAACCAGTGCGCGCATAAATTCTCGCTCTAAATACAGCCGTTCGGAGAAATGTTTCGAACAGAACGTTCAGCCTTGAATACTTTTTCATCCAATTTGTGGGCAAATTATAATTTTCAGCATTTATCGTTTCCAGTCGCTAAGAGGCTTCTACAACAGACGAGAATATTGAAGAGTCAAAACATCGAGAAGAAGACCTTCTTTATGTATACAGTTACAAGGAATCACATGACGTAGCGTGAGAGATGGCGAGGATATAAAATAAGAAGAATATGAGATAAGATGTATGTAAAAAGGAAATAAAAACAGGATGATCATCTTGTCTGATGATGTTTAGCCTGAAATCACAAATGATTTCAGGCTAAACAGGGCGATGATGTAGACAATATATGGAAAATAAATTTTCTCTGGTGATGTTTCGAGTGAGATGCTCCATAGCCTAGCGGGTAAGGAGAACGGAATTAGATGGTGCAATTGACCTGGAATAACACCCACAAATCCTTTAACTAGGAGTGAATAGAAGATTTAAAAGAAGATTTTTGTAAAAAAATATTCAGTCATAAGGGAGCGAAGTACCTATAATTGGTAAAATTTAGAGATGACGCCATCTCTAATTTAGGGTAGGGTATTACAATAAATTTATTTGCGATGCGAAAAAGCATTTGATCGGGTGGACTGGATAAATCAATTGGACAATCATAAGAAAATAGGCGTAGATTTGAGAGATAAACCGACTGATAGATAATCTGTATAAGGCTTTGAGTGCGCCAGCGAGAGTAGCGGACGGAGAATTAGGATGGGTAAGCGTTGGTCGAGGAGTGAGGCAAGACTGTCCACTATTGTCAATTTTTTTACAAGTGCGCTTAGAAGATTGCAAGGCACACATGAGATGAGTTGAAACCCGGAGTTGAAGTGTGGGGATGAATTTTAAAAACGGTGATGCTCGCGAATGGTCAGGCATTTAATTAGCCAGTCAGTTAGTGTGCTGCAAGCGCGTTAGAAAAGAGTTGCGAGGAATGTACGAGGGTCGTTCAATAAGTCCTTCAAATCTCAAAGAAATTGCTCTTTTAGTATCAAATATTAATGTTGGCTAGAAAGTGGCACTCGTGACTAGTCAGCTGTTAAATTTTCAGCTGTTTCTATCCCATGGTTTCATTGTTGTTGACAATTGTAGTGAACAACTTTAATTTGTTTATGAAAATGGATAACATTGAGTTTTGTGCCATGATTAAACATTTGTTTTTGGAAGGTTAACGTCGAAATATATCAAAGATAAGTTGCATGAAGCTTATGGAAGACCTGTTCTTGTTTGTGAAGCTAATTACAATTGAGTAAATGAGCTTAAACGTGGCCGTGCATCCTCGTAATGAATACTGTTCCGCACGCTCTATGGCAGGGTCTCACCCCCAAAATGATTGAAAAAATCCACGATATGGTTTTAAATGCTGCATGAATCAAATTTCGCGATATAGGTAAGGCCACAGGCATATCACAATGCATTTAATTTATTCATTCATTTAATTTTGCACGAAAATTTGGGTGTAAAAAAATATCGGCAAGATTGCTTCCGCGTTTTCACACATTGGAGAATAAACTCAATCGTGTGGTCAACTCAGAGGCTGTTTTGGCGCTTTTTCTTCGCAATCCTGAGGATTTTTCGCATCATTTTATAACCTTTGATGATATATGAAATCATCACTGCACTACAGAGACAAAATAACTGTAAAACAATGGAATTTTGATGATGAACTGGCTCCAAAGCAGGCGAAGATATTGAAATGTGCCGGTCAAGTCATGGCAACGATACTTTGGAATGCATGCGGAATTATTTACATCGATTAATTGGAAAAGGGAAAAACGATGACAGGAGAGTAGCATGCATCGTTATTGGACCGGTTCATGTTAGTAATCAAGAGAACCGCCCTCATTTGAAGCAAAAACATTTCTTCCTTCAACAAGACAATGCACGGTTGCTCACCTGTTCAGAGTCAATAGCAAAAATTAAATATAATTTAAGTTTCAATCATTACAAAATTCACCTCATTCGCCAGATTTGGCCTTCGGTGACTTTTTATAATTTCACAACTTGAAAAAATTGCTTTACGGACAAAGGTTTACGTCTAAGAAAGAGGTCATCGCCCAAACCAATGCTCATTTTGAGGGGATCCCGAAGTTGTACTTTTTAGACATCTTAAAATGCTTGGAAAAATGCTTTAAAAATTTTGTATGGCTAAAAGATAACTATAATGAAAAATATAAAAAAATGACCCAATATAATTTGTTTATATACCTTTTTCCAAAGACTTATTGTACGACCCTCGTAGTATGGGTGTTCTTCATGAGAAGACCAAAGTTATGCTGTCCTGTAAGGCATTGTGAGCTTGGAATGCGAGACTCAAGATAAAGTGGGCGAGCAAAAACTTCAGCAGCTATAGCAATTCAAGTATTTGGCCAGCACATCAGAGGAAAACTGGATGCAGCAGTGAGGACATATACATGTAAGAGATTTCCTATAGCAAAGGAGGTGTTCATGAACAGGAATGTGCTGATAGGAGGATCATTACGCAAGAATGTAAAGAAAAGGCTAGAGAAAATTCTGATATGGAGTGTTACGTATTACCATGCGAAAACCTGGAAGCTTAGGAAGTAGGACGAGAATAGACTGGAGGCATTCGAGATGTAGGTATTGAAGAGAATTGAAGTGAAGTGAAGTGGACGGAGAGGAGGAGAAACGACTAAGTGCTGGACATGGTGGGTGAGGAGAACTAGCTTCTAAGTGAGATTGTTTGAGCTGATGAGGCGCTGAAGATTAGTTCTTTTGATTTTGATACCTTTTTATTTCATAAGTCGCTGATCAAATGTTTCAGTGAAGATATTATCCATATTTTGAAAAACATATATATGTTGTTGCGAAAAAAATGTAGAGTTCAATGAGCAAACAAAAATGACATTAACAGAACTTAATTTTTTTGTGAATGGAAGATTCCTTAAATATCTACAAATAAGTCGGGGGAAATTTGATAATTACCATGAAAAACCGAAATAAGTTAACAAGATTTTCATGGTTATTTTCTTAGAGGAGACATTTTTAAAGATATAAATATTACTTTTTCACGGGTAACGGAAGCATGTAACTCTCGTTAAGTTTTTTAGTAATTACTGACGCTCCAAGAAGAAGTTTTCGTCATTGTTAAAAATATTTCAACCAATTTCTGGGAAAATTTTAATCCTCATGATGCTGTCGTGATTTGGTACCACAACTCTGCGTTTCGGAATAGCGAAGAATCAAAACATAGGGGAATTATACCTCTTTTCTGAATGCAAGGAAGGGACCAAGAGGAATGAAATAGGAGATGCTGATGATAAAAAATGCACACGAGTTTGTACGATCAAGAGAATGGCATCAGGAAAGGAAAACCAATTTAAGCATATTATTCTTAACCCTCTTAGCCATGGTTGGGAAAATATAAACTAACCAGTTAAATTTAGATACAAAAGATGGGATAATACCAATGAGTCAATAAATGCGAAATAAGAGCTAATATAACGGAACCTAATGATCGCTATGAATTGAAGAATTTTACATTCTACTACATTTACTCTTAGCTCTATGCCATCACATAATTTGTTTTCCTTTTTTTAGCTAGGCGTATGAACCAATAACAGTTACGCTCGAATTAGTGTAAAACCAATATTGGATGTAAAGTTTGTGTTGTATTGTGCATGCACACTGTTTGCGAATGAATGTGCCATAGTAACTTTAGTGCCATATTGGATATTCTCAACCATATCGGCAACCGCACTGGGGACATTTGCTTGGGTTTGTATTTTTTCCTCTGTGTTTACGTATGGCTCAATTTCCAATAGTTAAGGCTTATGCACAGTTATTTTCTAATGGCCAATGGGATGAAGAATATAAACGAATTATTATTATTTACTCTTCACTGAAATTTAGAAGACAAAATTACAAAATTTAGAGGCAATTTGATTAAACAAAACAAGTGCTTCTAAAAAGGGTCGCAACTTAGGATCATTGCCATGTTACGTGAAGTAAATAATCTACCTTAATAGATTTTTTAAACGCAAAAGAGAGAAACCAATTTTCACAGGCGATGGGAAACTGGAGCGTGGATAAATTTTCCCTAATAATTGCCGACTTTCGAGAGAAAAGCGGTCGGCCTTGAACAATATTTCAACCACTTTGTGGGCAAATTTTAATCTTCTTTCGCGAACCACACACACACACACTTACACGGACGTTCAGGGGAAAAACGGCGAGGAGTCAAAACACCATTGGGAGGAGGAAGACCTCTTTTGTGAATGCAATTACAAGGAAGCGACCTGGGGGAAGGACGTGGGAGATGCTGAGGATAAAAAAAATACGAAGAGCACGAGATGGGACGCACACGCAGGAGAAGAAGAAGGGATGAGGAAGGGGAAGGGTTAAAAGCGAACTAAATTGGAAATCCACCTGCGGAAGATAACGACGAGGGCAGCCGGAGCGGGCAGCCAGCTCCGGCGAGGCGGGAAAAGAAGACGGTGATTTACGCATCTCCTGCCGGGAAGAACCACCCCCCCTCCTCCCATGGCCAGCACCGTTTCTCATCCACGCTGGCCTCCCCACACCACCAACTCCCACACCCGCCCCACCTTCAATCTCTTTCGAGATAAACTTTTAGTGCACCTCCCTACAGGAAGTAATATTTGTAATCTGCAGCATTAAGTTGGTCCGACGGAACTATTAAGATCACTCCCCTACTTGACCGGTTGCACTATATCTTTTTAGATCGCCTTACTCGTGGATAAGTATTCGAAGGAAGTGGCCGACAGCTGAAGTCATTTGCGGGAAGGGTACGGAAGGAAGGGGGAGAGAAACCCGGTGTCGTCATTTGCCTGCTCTCGACGAAAGGCGCCAAGTGGACTATGGAGACGAATCGGATCCGTAGGTATCTTTGGACATCTGCTATTCTGTCAGAAACTTCTTATCAATTTTACCTACATTCTTTATCAAGACTAGAAGGTAACCATTTGAATCGCAAAAAAAAACCCACGAGCTGGCGATAAGTTCTTTTGATAAATAAGAAGCTGGTGCTAAGTTCATTCGACGTACGGAGTGCTTCTCGTTGAAGCACCCTCCACGAAGACTTCAGGTTGGAATTGGGCTGTCCCTGAAAAATAACCACTAACGCCGGGATTCGACCTCGGGCCCACGGCATGGGGTACCACCACAGTAAGCTGACCCACGAATTAATCGTTTGAAACTGTGTACCCATAAGCTTAAGTAGGTTAGTCCAGTCTAAACACATGAGGGTATTTTCTAAGGCTGTTGTGGAATAAGCTGGTCATGGCCTGAGAGAAGGAACAGATGTACGTACAGTCGGAGAACGACAGACAGATGTAAAGCCGGAGGCACAGGGAGGATTAATTTGGAAATCTGTTTGGTTCATTTGAGATATTCCGGGTACCCCATCTATCATCAGTGTTACACTATGCATCAACACTTTAACTTAATGCCCCAAGTATTATTTGAATACATAATTATTCATTTCTTACCTCAAGTGGCTTAAGCCTTTATTTATATAGTTGTATAAACCCGTTAATTTGCTGAGTTTTTGTAAGTTTTTTGGTACTTGAGTGAGAAAGACAGGGTACAGAAATGACAAAGATTTTAAAAGTAATTTTTCTAAACCCTTAATATGTAACTGCCATAGGAGTGATTTTGAAATAAATATTTTTAAATTATGCAACGACCGCCGCGAATTAGATTCTGTAGAGCAGTTAGAAATTTTAAACATTATTGAAAACTAGAAAAACACTCTCATAAACGAATATCTTTACCCATCTTTTTCCCCTATCATGGCGTCCGTTTCGACATTCATCTCTTCCTCTTTTAGGTAACTGGGTTACAATTATAACATTTAAGTGCAAAATATTTCACGCCATATGATAGTGATAGTCATCGAAACCCAGGTCGCTTTATTAAAAATAAAGAATTGGTATGATTAGAAATCAACTAATCAAGAAACATTACAAATTATAAAACCTTAGAAATTATACCACACGGCTAATAATGACTTTGTGGATTTTCTATACACCCAGTTTGACAGCTTTGAATCGATCGTCGGTATTAAGGCTAAAAAGTCGGGTGTAGTAATAGGTTCGAGACAATTTCGAACAATTTTCTGCTCTTCTCTGGCATAAAAATTAAAATGCGTTGGTAGAAACAGAGCAGTAGTTTTCCCACGCTTGATGCTTACCTTGACCTGTTACATTATAAAAGGTCTGATTAAGCTGCGAGCACCACTACATTTTCCGCAATGGTTATCACGAAAGACAAAGAGGGTCCAGTGTCCGTGCATTTTAGAATGAGTTTCTGTTTCACCACTTGGTCTTCCTTATCTTCCTACATCCCTCTCGGCCAGAGCAACCTCATCATAACTCCCTAGCCCTCTTCCCTAAGCTAGCAGCATCCATCTATTCACTTCCCTGCTTCTTGTCCCAGCGTTTTCCATTCTCGTCCAGTCTTTTCTTACGCGAGCCCCTCTTCTGAGCCTATCTCATAGCATCTTATCTGCACTTTCCCCTCCCCCCCCCACTGTTAACCTAGCCAAGAACCTTTTCACCCTTCACATCTCGCCTATTCAACCATGTGGCACCTACTGGGCTGCAGCTACTCTGATCCCATTCACGCAAAGTACACAACGCCGGTCGCTATCTACGAAATTCAAGAGCACAAAATCACACTCGAAGATCTGAGGCAGTTCCTAAAAATGAAGTGGCGTCGCCCGTGACGATGAAGCATCGCTCTTTCCAAGAAGAGAGAGAACAGGACGCCCGAGTTGAGCAGATGGAACGAACGGACATGAACACGGGCAATAAAAAGATTCGAATGGCGATGGAAGGAAACAATGTTGAGAAGATGGTCAAGGTAACGATAGATAGGCTTTCAAGACCTTACAATAGAAGCCATTGAGGCCACACGTAAGCAGTCAATAAAGAAACCACTGGAAAAAGCTATCCGAATGAGCAAAAGTTTGGATAATCATATCAGTTCAAATTATGCTCTTCAAAGAGTTCGTGAATTTCAGACAAGGTATAATGGATAACAGTAATCCACACAGAAAATCCTCGGCTAAATTAATTCAAACATATCCTTCCTAGAGTATTTCCACAGAGTAAACACAAACAAGAGCGATTTCCGGCTTCTAAGCATAGGGCCAATATGAAAAAGGTGAAAACGAGATCACGCTTGGGTCTGACGTGTAAAATTGGCTGGCGACAAAGAAATGCTGTTTATTTCTATTGGTTATTTTGTCTATGAAATTTAATACTTTATAAAAAGGTAATGTTCAGGATTTAAGAAAATCAATTAAACATGATTTGATTTGTAAACTTTTTTCCATTTCTCACATTAATACAGAAGTTGGAATTTCAATATTTGCCTCTGGTTTGGTCACTACGCAGGCACCTCGTGGCTCTTTCATATATTCTTCGGATATTCCATTATATTCGGCCACCTATTTAATTGATAATTCATCATTTTCACCTTGGTGTTAACTTCGAAAATCATTTTTGCACCGGCTACCGAATATTGACTCTAATTAACCTGCTGGCTTAAGCGGAATCGCTGGTAACTTTGATAATAAGAAAGCAAGTGCAGACAAAGTTTGGTATTTTCCCTTTCCAATTGAATCAAATTAATGAAACAATATTAATTATGTAGGCTTAAGGAGTATGCTTTTATCATAGTGGTTTATTAATAGCTATATTGGGAAATTTTCTTACTTTTGATAAACTATTACCCATAGCTAACATAGGCTATTAGGGCGAAATGCAAATCATAGTCAGCTCGTGCGTGTACAACCGAATACGAATTCTATTTTGTATTTTGAGTCGCTTGTATAGTAATGCTTCTCTCGTATTAAAAAAGTTCTGTACCAGGTTAATGAGCAATATGTGTACAAACTGCTTAATCCAGGAAAGAATGAAACCAAGACGATGCAAAATAATGTACAAGTAAAATTTTAGGGTAGGGATTGAGTAACAATCAGAAAAATAAAATTAACGAGTAATCCTCAAACTATGGTCTCCCTGGGATGAAATTCATCAAGCTAACATGTGATGCGATAATTTCTGATAAATTAATTAACCAAATTCAATTGAATATTACTTCACTTCCATTTCCTAGGTTTTGCACCAAAACACTTTCAATATCAAATTAAAGGGAAGAATGATGAAGCAATAAATACTTAAATCTGAATTTGAAATATAAAAATAAGACTACTGACTAAATTACGACCAGAAATGGATGCGGAAAATCCAAGAAAATGGAAAATTGAGTAAGTACTAGAGATCATAGTAGAACGAGAATGGCTGAAATATCTTTAAGTGTGCGCGCCCAAAAATCACCACCATAGGATTAGGAAATGAAAGAGAAGAAGAGAGCCGTAGCAATTCCGAACATGAAGTCAATTGGAGAGACGGAAAATGAAGATAGCTAAAAAGGAAGAAGGTTCAAGATATTAAATTAGAGTGAACATTGTTTCAAAGTTAAGCTGGTACATATCTATCAGGGCGAAGGGTAAAAGATATTCTTATAAAAATTTTGGGCAGCCTATTTTACGATTACGGCAAGTAAACTTTACATAAGTAATCGCATTGCCTTGCCTTGTATATAACTTGAATACATCGCGATCTCCGGCAAGCTAAGCATGCGACGTTATGAGTAGCCCAAGGCAACAGACTAAACTCTGGGCCAATAGGAGCGCTTGGCTCAAAGTTTCTGAAATTTAAAAATGGTACGCTTTCGACCTTAAAATAAATGGTATTTTTGGTTCCCACTGGCATCAGATATCTAGGGCTAAAATTTTGTGATAGATTTTTTCTCTACCCTGCATAGTTCTTGCATTTGTATAAATCTACGTTTACATTAGCTTTTTCACAGTAGGTTTCCGATGGTTTTCACGCCCTCTTTATTGTGTGGGCGTTTTCCTGTTTTGTTTTTTTTTCAATAAGGACAAAAGTCACTATCCTTAAGTTTTTCTTACGTTTGGTCACATCTTTTTACACATGGAAAATGTATTTTTGTTCACTTTACATATTTGTGTTGTTTTTAAAGAATACTTATACGCCTCTTTTGTTGTAATTTGTCTGCATTTAATATCATGAGTACCTCTACCATGTATTTCTCTGCAAATATTTATTATATGACTAGGGGTCTGATGGAAGTAGGGAATTTCTAGTCCTAAGATCTCCTTAGAAAGACGAATTATTATTACTATTGTTATTTTATTTTTTCCACAGAATTTTTGCTGGTTTTTAGTGAGGTAAGTGTTACACCAAGCACTCTCGTCCTTTTATTCTGAATTTAAAAATTTTCTTACGATATGGCAAGTATTTAAAATAGCTGCTTTATGAATCGCTTGGGAATAGTTTTTCGGTTATTAGAATATTATTATTATCATCTTCTTTATTTTCCCTCCTGATATCTTGCAACTTTTTGGCCGCAGTGAACTGACCAAGTCAAGTTTAAATCGGTTTTGTCCAGTTATTCTACAGATAAGAACCATCGGTAAATATTCCAAGTGTTCAGGATGACTAATTTTTGTATTTTCCTAATATGCCCTCTAGGTGTAGTTTTTATAATCGATGAAGCACTTCACTTGGTGTGATTAAAGTTGTTGTTGAAGTTAATAGTGATTATTTTTACGAAATGTTAATTTAAATCAACAACATTAAGTGTTGAAGTTTATAAATAAGCAAAGGGTTGTCAAAGGTAAGAAAAATTTGTTGACTAGTTACCAGAGAAGTTGAATAAATAAGTTAAAAGAGACAACAACATCGTGTATAATTAAGAGAAATAATTGAGATACAATAGCTGTCGTTATCACAATTGGGCATATATCTACCCAAACATTATCGGGGTACTTTTACCATCCTAAAGATTCTAATGGAACATTAGCAAGAGGGAACAAGGAGGAAAAATATGAATATGGGGAGGGGGGCGAAGAGGATGCTGGGAGAATCGTGGCGGGGGAGGTGGTAGTGGCATGGGGTGTTTAGAGGAGAGAGTGCGTGCGTTAAAAAGAGGAAAAAGGGACGGGGAGGTGGACGGGAGAGAGGTCGGAAAGAGACGTAAATCTTCCTTTTTATGAATAATTGAAGATCTCTTTGGGAGAGGTGGGTCGGTTGGTTGTGTGTGGGTACTGGGAACTGGGAAGATTGGTAGGAGAGGCGACCTCGAAAGGCTGGTGGGGGGGCCCTCCGAAGGGTGTTGGAATGCATTGTGACTCGGTGTGAGGCTTCCCATTTGGTTAAGTCAGACGGAGCGCGTAAGTAAGGTTTAGGGGGGGCGCTAAATGGAAACGGGGGGGGGGAGAGGAGTGGTGCGCTAAGCAGGGGGTGGCGGCGTTGGTGACGGGTGAAAGGGTTAGGGGGGTGGGGTTAATGTTGGGAGGAGTGCAGGGTTGCCAACAATCATCTCCTGAGGCATGGGAAAGGGCAGAGGTGTGTCCGCATTTGATAATTGGGAACGTAAGTATTCATTTAAATAGTGGAAACCAAGCTCTGAAACTAATGTGGGACGGGTTTAAAAAAAAAAGCATGGAATACTCACAATGATGGTAATATATGTCTGTATTAGGCCAGATTAGGACTAAATGTCCCTTCTTCGGTATAGTCTTCCCTATCACCCATTATTGAACCCTTAAAAGTTCTCCAACGAATGTACTTTAAAAAGAAAATTCTGCTGAAAAACATCATTTGTATTATATTTCTCAATTTTCGGGACGAATTCCGCGTTTAATTTTAAGTGCTAGTAAGTACTAGTCTTTAAGTACTAGTTTCATTGCCAGTTATTTGTGGATTTTCGCCCTAAAGCTTGAATTAGCTAAGATGGTAGTATTCGATACACAATTCAAGCTTGAAGAACTCAAAAAGAAGTGGTATTTACCTATGACTGTACCAAGAAAGCCAAACAGTTACAATGCGTCTTGGCCTGAACTCATAACTGTGATACGCGGGGAGAGAAAATTCCAAAAAAAAATAATTTTAATTCGTTCAACTTAGGCCCAGGTTCCCTGAGTTATTGCAAGTGCTCTCAAAAACTGCAATGAACCTTGGTCGCCTCGGAAACTTCGATTAATTATACACTCAGTATATCGAAGCTATCATAATTTATTCAAATGTTAAAAGCAACGATGTTGTAGTAAACTTCTATGGTTTCTTTACCTGACAACGTAAAATAATGTAAGCAAGGTCCTTGGAAAAAGAAGTAATTGTTTAGTAATCGTGCATAGAAGCAATAACGTGTTTTACTAGCAATATTTTTCCCATTAATTTTATCTCAGTCGAATTAGTTAGTAAAAGTAGTATAGCAGTCCTTCATTATCCTGTTTATTCAGATCAGCCGCAGTGAAACACGAGGGAGTTCGATTAAGCTATTGGGAGTCATTTCGTCGAATATTATTTACAGTTTCTGCAATCATTAAATTTTTTGACGTATCAATAACACATGAAACCATGCTCATGATATAAAAATGAAGCCTAAATATTTTTGCATGATTCCATACGCTGCAGGATTTTAAAAGAATGCAGCTTTACCTTGTGTAAGCTCGTCGTATTCACAATGTTTACATGACGATGTCAAAAGGACGTGAAATGCATTGCATGAGTATATTTTTAGAACAGTATGGGATATCTTCCAGCGGTAATAATAACTACTATTTGCTAATAAAATCACTATTAAACTATATTTTTCGACTCTGTTACAGAGAATCTCAAGCTATATTTAGTCTCTCCATTCAGGGGAGGAAAAAGATGCTGGATATAGTCCAAATTAAGATTTAGAACACAGAGTGGCTTCAATCGTAGTCTTGAGGAGAAACACCCTGCTAAACTTTATTTAAAATAATTATTCAGGTTTAAGAGAAAGACGATGGGTAAACAATTTAGCGGAGAGCATTGCCGCTTCGTATATATATGTATCTCAAACGAGGCCCAACGGGCTTACACTTCGGTGATAATACAATTAATTGCAAAACGAGTATGCAAAACGCTGGGGCAAATTCTCACGGTCCCTATAAGGTAAGCGGAACAGTTACGACCAGAGACAATATCGATTCCCGAAGCGAAATCTGAACCCAAGACCCCCAGTTTCTCGAGCGAGCGAGTTGCCTCCAGAATTATCAGTGTGTGCGCAAAACACGATTTGAATACGTGCATCAGATAAGGAAGGACGGGAGAAATGAGAGAATAAGTGTGGAAAATGGTGGATTAACCATAGTTAATATCTGCGCTGAAGACCCGAGAGTAATCGGCCTGCCCTCCCTCCCCGAAACCCAGGCAGTACGCATATCACGTTTTGGTACCTTGGGAAAGGGACGATTTACGAAAGGAGAGTAATTTTCTTAACTGTGCGTCGCTCAGAAAGTTTGAAAGACACTAATAATTATGCGCAGCTCTTAGAGGGTGTAACTGTATTAAACCTACAACATCGAAGCCATGATCGCCAAGTACATCATGTGACATTACTATGTCTAAACTTTTGATTCATTATAAAATTCGTATTTCATAATTATAATATTGAGAGTTTCAGGGCATATAATTGGGCCGTTTTCACCATTTTCCTGCATCTAAATTTTTTTCAATTTTACTTTTTACCTGTTAATTATTTCATCAGTGTTTTTTTTTTGACACAGGCTAATGTTGAAAGGGTATTTGATGCCTATGCATGAAAATTTCCACAGGATAACATAAATTATACTCTAGTAATCTGTTGCTAAAAAAGATGTTACGAGAGGGAGGTATACGTCTTCTTAATGCTGCCGCTTTGCTCACTTTTTAATCGGTATCCAGAAATGTTTGCATCGGGATAATAACATCATAGCGACCACTTTATTCCCAATGTT
The DNA here is from genome assembly GCF_921293095.1 of Ischnura elegans. Lineage (NCBI taxonomy): Eukaryota > Metazoa > Arthropoda > Insecta > Odonata > Coenagrionidae > Ischnura > Ischnura elegans. Next base: position 98,588,736 of record NC_060253.1, read on the forward strand.
TGCAATAGAGAATTTCCGCTCGCGAGCTATGGCATTGAAAGTTTAAAATTTCGATTTATGATATCACGTAACCCTTTAACTGCGCAAATAAGCTGAACTAGAGCTCCCCACAGGAACAAAAAATGATAATAATTTATTTATTTTTGCATAATTTAATAAATTATAACTTTTTACTTAAGGAAAAAATGTTTCAAAAATACTTTATTACATACTTTATTGACAGATTTTCTGCTGATTTTACTTCAAATGATGAACTTTAGGACATGTATTACAATTGTGCGAAAAATAATTTCCAAATATATTAATAAATGAAAATCGTCAATAGACGATGGGGGCAGTCTGCTAAGGCGATCGCTTATGGACGATGAGAGCAGGTTAAGGGATATAAACTTTGGTCAACATACCTAATTATAGCCCCGTGAAATTCGGATCGCTCGACCGTAAGTCTATTGAGTGACGACTTTTGTGAACCCATTTAAATGGCGCGGTGGGTAACTGCACATCTTGTGGCCAACTCGAGAATGCGCTATTGTAATATTTGTGAATATTCCCCATTGTATCACTTCTAGACCCTCGCTGTGACGTTTGAGCCGTAAAGTGGCAGTAATTGATGGGTGGCGATGTTCTTGTCTCCTGGTCGACCGCAGATCGGATGTATATTTATACCAACCATTCTCTTCTTTGCGTCTTGGAAGGAGTCAACCACGACCTGCTTTCTTCCTCGTATCTTTTCGGCCCGATTTTGTCTCCTATCCGCACCACGCCGCGCCAGTGGTCACTTTTCCCTCGTCTTTGTCCTCAAAAAGTAAAGCTTTGGCTACCACCGGGAGGTAGTCAGTTCGACGCAGAGTCCTTGCTTGTGTATAGAATTTTCGCGCGGTCAGCCGTTTGTTACGAATCTACCCGGGTCGGTTAAGCATTCTTAGCCCATTTTGCCGATCTTGAATAAATCTGTCCCATTCCCGCGTAGGAAATAAAAAGGTGAACTTCTTATCCGGGCATCCCATCTTGGCTCTCGCGGTTGCGAAATTTGGTGAAGCCTTTTGAACTGACTTCACGGGTGATTTCCTAGGCGACGCGCTGAGGTGACGGTGGACACTGGTGTCTCCAGAATGTTCCTCTAAACCCCCAGCCCAAATGATGACTACGTGTTACCCCAAAACCTAGACTTCTGACACCCACCCCTACGCATGTAGCTACCGCATGTGTTCAGTACTAAAATTAAACCGATATCACAAAATTTGACCACGTGAACACAACCCATAGACATGGTTTTAGAGGACAAGTGTCGAGGATTTGTTTATTGTCTAAATCTCTGATGCTTATCTGAAAAATTTCAGGCTCACCCAAAATTTCTAATAGTCTTTTGATTTGGAATAATTTATTCTTTAGCAATATTCATTATTTGAAAAAGTGGAGTTACATTGATTGCTTTGTATTTTTTCCGAGAAAACTTATATCAGTGGTGTATCTTAGGAAAATATTAATCGGATACCGTTTATAATTACTAGAAAATTTTATTTAGAAATTTTAATAATTATTTATTTATTGACCAAAGTAATGAGTTTTACCGAGGAGGAGTGGCAACGTTTTTAAATTCTTAGCCTTTAGTCTTTCATCGTTCGAATGTTCTCCCGGGGAAAAAAATTGTCATCCAGCCTTGAGAGAGATTACCTGGATATGACATGTATTCAAAACTATCCAGACCGAGGTGTCATTTTACTCCGCGCATTTTCTGAAAATTTTAGAGGCCTGTTTACAGGATACATTGACAGGTATGGGTTAATGTCTAAATGTAAAAACGCGAGAATGAACGCCAAAATGCACCGTGTAACCACCCAACTTGTGCAAATGCATGCACAGAAAATAGAACCTGCTCTAATTTGGTTCATGCATTCGTACATGTTCCGTTCCGGTCCACCAAAATCATTCACGCAAACACATTAACTCGTACGTGTTAATGTACCGTGTAACCAGCCCTTAAGCATCGCTTTAAAGCTTGTATTCAAAGGATCCTTGTTTAAGTCCATATGCCGTGATCGGCAAGAATTTTGCATAACAGAGATTTATAATTTACGTAAGCGTGACGTCTCAACTTTGATCAAGCTGAATTTTCAGAATGGTATTCTAAGAAAATTTTTTCATCTTGACGCTAAAATTCCGTCCTTATTGTGACTAAAAGCTTTAAAAATTCAATGGTTACCGATATTCGAGACACGAACTTTGTTCATAGCCTATTTTTTACTCATAGTACGTATATTTTGCGACTTTTTTCTATTGATGTTGAGCTTTCACATCAAAAGTATGGTTGCTTAAATATATTATGTGGCGTTATTAAGTTTTAGCATTTAATTCACTATATTGAGCAGATTCCACCAAGTCACGCCGCAGACAACAATTTTCGTAATAGTATAGGTTTTTAGTCAGTTATCTGTCATCAAAAAAGAGTGAAAGGAATGTGCCCTATAATGTAAAGCTTCTATTCGACGGACTAGGACCTCCTCTATGTAATCCCCTTTGGCTGCAACCGTTGTCAACAATCGATTACTGCCGCTTTACGGCACAAAAGCCACAATGAGGGTCTGGAAGCAGTACAAATTAAGGAATAATCCAGGTGTGCTCTGTGAAATGTGTTATCGGGGAGAAAGAGGACGTCCGTAGAGGAGAATTTGAACTCACTTAGAAATTGATCGTTCGCCGGACGTTATGACTCTTGACGGCGATCTCATGCTCCCATTTTAATTTCTCACGAAATAACATTTTTGAAGTTGATTTATTTTAATGCTTCACCTCCTAGATGCTTTGTCTTACAAGTGTGTATTGGTAAAGATATGGTGCATAAAATTATATTAAGTCGTAATAAGGGGTTCAAGAGACTAAATGCGTAATATATGAGGGTCATATGAAAGGAAGGTCTTAAAATGTTTTTTCATAGTTGCTGAGATTTTTTCCGTTGCATATTACATGGTTAGAAACGTTGAACATTTAACTATTTTTCTATGTAATCTCCCTTTCGCTCCATGACTTTCCACATGCGTAAGACGAAATTTTGTACTCCCAAATGTTTTTTTTAGATCCAAAAAGTCATAATATTTACAAGGAGCGATATTTGGACTGTAAGGTGGGTGATCAATCACCTTCCATCCAAATTGCTCGACGAGTGACGTTTTTTTGTGTGCCACATCCTTGTCCCATGTGGACATCACGCCTTGTCCTGGTGCCATCGAACGTCTTTCGTCAGTCTGTCGCATCTTTTGTTCTGACAAGCCCTTCGAAGTTTGCTTTGGACCTTATTGTACCTCGCGTGGTTGGAGTTTTGTATTCTTGGGCATTAAATGAACCAACATGACACATTTACTGGCCCCGAAGACATTAACCATAATCTTGCCCGCTGAGTTTGAGAATTCCACTCCACGTCATGAACGTTTAGGCGGCAAGCAGTAAATTTTATGCTCCACTTTCGTGCTTTTTTCAGTCTATGCACTTTGGAAAATACACTTCTTTCAATTGGTGATCAATTTCAATCGGAGCAACATCTTCGTACGCAGAAATTTAATTACAGACCGCAGTTCACACTTGGCGGGAACATCAATCGGGACGCCAATCGCAAATAGGTGCGGCGCCGATAATTATCTTTCTAATGAGAAAATTTTTATACGACACATGGGGGAAGGACCGATCAACACGACAGGGAGGCTAGATTTTGCTTAGTGCTATATGTTGCGACTCCTAGGCTTTGGAGACCTTACTTCTCATATACCCCTCGGGTTATGCTTTAACTTGCTTATAGCTATTAGCCTCTGAAGTCTAATTCATGTTCTCACCTTCACCCGTTGAACCCTGGTTACCTGAGGAATCCTGTGAAAGACAGGGCGATTAACCCCAGTGGTAAGCAGGACCAAGGCAAACAAGGAAGGAAGAAATGTCCCCTCTAAAAGGGGGTTACACAACGGCTCAGCACTCCACTTGTGCAAAACAATTACGAGCTGAGAAGCACAGCCTCGGAGCAAGTTCGGATGGAAAATTGATAATCAACAAATGGAAACAGGGAATACACAGAGCTTTAATTCAAAAGGTTGCCCTGAGACAATCATAGCTTAATTTTTTATTTTAATTCTTATAGTATAATAAACTATTTTAAAGCTATGAGTCATAACAGACAGAAAAAGATAAACAAATTTTCGCTATGATCACTAAGTATTTTGCGACAAACGAAAATAATTGGGCCTAGAAATATATTTGTGACATCATATTGAATATAAATTTTTTAAGTTTCATTGAAAATATTGAGAGAATATACTAAATAACCGAGAAAAGTCGCGTTGAGTTAACAATAAATCAATCATAGCTCCACAGTAACTTCCTACGCAGGCAAAAAAATGTTTTCTTCTATTTTTAACTAAGTTTGATTTTCATAAGAGCCTCAGTTGACAGTAGTCCTAATGCTTCCAATAAAACGGAAAAAATTGGTTTTACAAGCAAATAATACTACTTTCTGCAAAGACTATTTCTAAGTACATGAAAGAGGAAAAGCTCATTCAATTTTAAAATTGTGAAATTTATTGATTCTCAGTCACCAACAATGTCATTTGTATCTTTCATTATGCTTTCCTCCCCTCCCCGCTTTCCCACTTCTATCGATTCATCATTTTAATTTTTAGATGAGAAGATTACGCGCGAGATATAGAGAAAGGCAATCCTGAAATCACAAAACTGTACTCGAGGAATATATTTCTGAAGACAGGTGCGTTCTTCAACAAGGCTACGCTCTGTATTGGGGCCAAAAATGGTATCACCCTCAGGGAAGGGGCGGATAAAGGTAATTTTTTGGGAGTGGGCGTTAAATGCTTTCCACTGCACTTTGGTGGTATGTAATACCATGATCGATGATGCGTTAGAGGTCAGATATACTTGAACAAGTAGTGTTTCAATATTATTCCGTTATTTTTAAACTTTGCTTGTTAAGCTGCTGAAGTAAAACTTTTAACCTATCAACCAACAGCCAATTCATGGACTCCCGTCTTTTCCATTTTTCCAGAAACTACCGGAGTGGGCCAATAAGAATGATCCATTCTCATTCAAAATAAGGGTCTATAACCTCGGTATAGTTTTTTAAATTTCGCGGTCCATTTGTTGTCAATTAATATAACTTTTGAGTTAACCAGCGTATATGGCTTAAAAGTCAGCGTTTCATTCCCTATGCACGGAACATATCGGGGGCTAATGTGCTTGGTATTTTACCAATGTAATGTTCTTTGTGCTTCACCAAAGCAAGTCCTGAAGATGTCCCCGGCAGAGGGGAAGAAGCGTTGACCTTGAAGCCATAAAATTCGGGTAAACCCAAAAGTTTTATTAATAAATATTATAATTTATTAAATCGAAAATCTATATTCTTATCTTCGCCGAGGTTACGATAATTATTGGGGCCAAAAATATTTGAAATCTCAGGGACGAATTCACAAGAATCCCTCTCCGAAATGAGGATACACCCCCTGAAAAGAATAGTTTTTTTATAAGGATGACAGCGAAAGCATCTGTGAATTTGCTTACCACCGTACATTTCCAGCGAAGATGAGTCGCGGATTTGGCCTTGGGATGCGGAATGCTTAGCTTTAAATCAAAGGAGATCACTGAATGGGGGAGCGATTGAAGTCTGGAGAAGACCCCAGCGGTACGCAGTCCCAGGAGTAAATGCTTAGACGTGGCGGAGAAGAATGCATGACAACAATATGATAAACGAGATAATAAAACTGGAGCAATAAAGCGAGATGGAGGGTCGCTGCATCCAGAGGTTGAATGGCTATTGACACGAGGGAGTTATGGATCGTTCGAGAAGTATGGGTGACCTTACCCATTGAGCCAGGAGGAGTTACGGCCTGGGATACATATGATTAATGGCACGAGAAAAGTAATGAACAAAGCCGGAGAGAAACCTGGTGTTGGAATTCATCCACTTCCATCGGGCCGTGCAAACCCTTTCCAGACACCGTATTTATATATCCTCTCTCAACAGTGCCCCGACCTAAGATACTTTCTTCGGTCGTTAGAATACGTGTAATGGATTCTTTGATGAATCGCTGTACATTCACAGCACCACGCTGGACTTCCCAACCTTGTGGACGTGACGAAAACACTACATTACCAACCTTCGGGTGCCATGAATACTATCGAGAAATGTTTTTTTTTCAAAACAACAGGAGTCACGGTAGGGAATACATGCGTGCCAGCCTATACCGCGCGCATGAAACTTAAATAAATCCAAGATGCGACAACGAAAGCAAACTCATGAGCACCTACCTCCCCTCCTCTCATGCTCATATGTTTTATGAACTGAGCACACTGAAGGGAAGAAATAGGGACTCTCGCCTCTCTTACCTATTAATAAATTTTCCACCTTCCCAGCCCTATCGAAGAGGCGTATAAAACGCGTTTGGATCCCACAACAGGCCGGCGGCGGCGGCCGCACGCCGACGGACGCTGGTTGGGGAGAGCATTAGATGGAAAAGGCTGAATGAACGCCTCCCTTCGGAATTTTCAGCATTATCTCGATGGAGTTAAACGACCGCACACACTGACCAATGGAATCCCATTTTACAGTCTCCCGCCCGTTCATTCATCCGGCTGCATCGTTCGCAGCCATCGCCACTCCACGAACGCACACTTGCGGGTTTCTCCCAACCGCTCCCATCCGCCGTTGCATCCTAGGCACACATTGAGAATCACTCCTCCATCTTCACTCTCTAAATGGCTGCATATGGGTCCTCAGAAAGCACGCCATCGATTAATCTCTCTTGCATATGAATGTAATCTATCCATTTAACAAATGACTTAGTACGCAGTACGAAAATTATGTGTTACCCTTATCGTGTGAATATAAAGTTTTTCTCTCTTCACAATCTAGCTCAGGTACAAAGTAATTCACACTACGCACGAAATTTGCTTGGAAAACTCATTTGATTAGCTGGGATGCGATCCCTGACCTACCAATTGCCGGACAAGAATGCATTTACTCTCCGAGTAATCTTTTTTGTATCAAGTTTACCCTACAAAAAGATAGCTTGGGATGTGACAGGTAGAATGCTACTCTATTCACAGAGTCGTATAGGCACAAAGTTATTTACTCTATGGGTGAGAATTGCAGGAAAACAATTTTGCTTAGACGGGATTCGAACCCGAATCTACCGATTGGCGGTCGGGTAAGCGTTTGTACTACCTTATCATCTTATGCCTGAAATTCACCTTGGAAGAAGATAGATAAGCGGTGTGACAGGTAGCGTATAGGTGCAAAGTTATTTACGCTACGGTTGAAATTCGACGGGAAAAAATCATTTTGTTTAGCTAGGACTCGAACCAGAATCTACCAATGCTGGATAGGAATGCATTTACCTCACCAAGTTATCTTCTACAGTCTGAAGTTCACCTTGTAAGTAGATAGCTTGGGGTGTGAAAGATAGCATACCTAAACTGTAATCGGAATATCCTGATTCCAATACCGGATAATCCAAATGATTAAATCATGCCCAACTTCCTCTTTCACCCTTGGTGTAAATTAATTTTGCATCTCTTTTTATCTTCTATTTAACTAATGGGCGCGTTCTTTAATTACTTAAAGAGGTCGATTGTGATAGGTTTAAATATAAAGAACTACTATACTGCTCCCTGATCCATCATGGACTTCTCGAACTGCTCCCAATAATATTTTTATCTTTACCCCCCCGAAAATGGAGCATTGAGGCCCTTACAAATGGGGATTTATAGCAGTAAAAATGGAATATCATAAACAACCATACCCTGAAAAGGGTCTTTAATACGTGACCTTCAGTATGGTAGACGATGAGTTAACTCTGACACCACTGAGACTCTCAGGGCATGGGCGGGTAAAATTAATTTTTTTCTGAGGGTTGGGGGTTGATTACTTTCCGAGGTGATTTGGTGGTATACAACACCTTAATCGGTAATCAGTCAGAGTTCTGATATGCTTACAAGGTGTATTTCGATATTCATAATTTACTATTAAACATTTTTTGTTATGCTAGTGAGTAAAAAATTTCGACCTTCAAACCAACAGCCACCTTAAAAAGTACCATCTTTTCCTTTTTTTTCAGAAATTACAAGTGGAAAGGGCGAATACCAAAGATCGACCCCCAATCAAAATGAGGACCTATATTCCTCTCTTCACCGAGGTTATGATCGGTACTGGATAAACTGACAGGTTCCTGGATTCTGGTACCATATAACTCGTGCAACATCTAGTAAGGTGAGTCTCGGTTCAGTTGCCATGGAAAATCAGACGCCTTAATGAAAATGGTCTGCGCAGTGGGCCGGAAAACCAAAGGTGTGCGGTTCATTTCCCGGTGGAGGGGAATTTTTCTCATGGCAATTCATGTGAATTTAAACGCCGATCACGAGGCAGGAGTGTAATATTTCACATTGTCACAGTCGCTCATAAGTCGCCGCAAGACTGATTGTAATTATTATGCCAGAAATATATCTCTTTGGCATGATGCACTACTCCCAGATTAACCTAAAATGCTTCCCGGCTTACATGGAAAATGTATATTTTTCGATGTGGGTTATATACGAGGGTTTTTTTCTCTGAAATCATTGTCTGGTTTATTGGTGTGATTTAAATTAGAAAATTGCAACTTTATCAAGAATTGACTCGGTCAAATAATTTAAAGTTGGCATATAATGAATAAGCAATAAGTGAAGGTCGAATTTAAAAATATACGGAGACGGCTGCGCCGTTCATGTAGATCAAATTATGAAAGTGATAGTCAAGGGGAACAAAAAGAAGTAGCCGAAATTCGACTCGTAGAAATTCAATTTTTGTTGCCCCTTTTGGCGTATATTAATTTTTTCAAAAATGTTTCCTGCGTGGTGATAAAAGCACACAATCAGTTTATCCTCATCTTTTAGAATATCGAAATCGAAAGGACTTGCATTGAAAGGTCTTGAATGTTTTAGATCATATCATCGCGCTATAAATTTCAGTTTACAACCCTTCTTTCTCCTCTGGTATTCAATCCTAAGATTGGTTGGCAGCAGCTAGATTGGTTAGCACTCTCCATTCTTCTCGGCTCTCCGCCTTCCTCTTCATTTCCTCGTAGCTTTCGCATCCAAAATCCTTCATGATTTGGTCTATAAACTGTAGCCGTGGTCTTCTTATGGGACTTTTTCCATCAACATGTCCCTCTAAGGTCATAAGGATAACCTCATGCTCAATAAGTTCATAAAAAGGATGCAACATCCTTCTTTTATTTTTCATTTGATTCAATATTTCTTCATTTGATATTTGGTCTCTCCACTTAATTTCACAACCCTAATTATGGCAATTTTCTACCTGAAATTGTGATTTCTATGTCCGCCAGTAACGCGAGTGGCGTCTTTTTAAACCCATTTAAATGCGCAGTGCTTGACAACGCATCTGGAAGCCAACTGGGGAATCATTTACAGTAATATTCGTGGTGTCAGTGTATGCCCCTTTGCCAGATCGGTGAAAATTCACAATATCGATTATCAACTTATCTCGAACTCTGAGCGAGGAGTAAATGATAGGCTTTGGATTTAAATCGCACTCTGCATCAATTTCCACGGCCATTAATTTCCATTCTTGCTTCAGAAGTATGGTAAAATTCAATCGAAGAAAGATGGAGATCAACCCAACCTCACACATCCAATCCAATTTAAGACACGGTCTCAGGCCTGATGATAGCATTAGATGCTGCAACCCGGGTCGTGCTATTTAAAATAAAGTGTGGAATAAAACAACGTTATTTTATTTTACTCTACAACTTTTTGCTGGATAAATGCTAGACGAGTATGAAAAATTGCAAACAAGAAATTGACCTGCTTTAATTCTGTAATCCCTACCCGTACCAATACAAAACTTGATTTACTTGACTTCCGAAGCTGGCTAGCCTTTGTCCGAAGTACGAAATCGTTCTATTACTCTTGAGTGCTTAATTACATGCAGTATTCAAGTGATTACTCGCCTAAAGGATAATCTGTCGACGGGCTATGTGCTTCAGACAGGAAAATTCAACAGAAAACTTCATGATTTTAAATTTTTGATCTTGTATGGGAAAGGAGGGAACCTATTTTAACTTGCAAAAACGTTTCTCGGGTTTTCCACCGGTTGATGTCGTCCATGTCTCCCGACGTTTCGATCCGCGACTTGCTGATCATCCTCAGGGGATGTTCCGAAATTCCATTCCGAAATTCCATTTCGAAAAATCCCCTGAGGATGATCAGCAAGTTGCGGATCGAAACGTCGGGAGACATGGACGACATCAACCGGTGGAAAACCTGAGAAACTTTTATGCAACTGATACGCCACGAAAACCAAAGATCTATTTTAACTTGAATTGCAACCCGGTATCAACGTCCTGGGAACGATGACGGAGTTAAACAGTGAAACGTCGGCAGCAGGAGACCTGGCTCGGTTAAAATCGAAATAAGAATTCATCTAACTAGTCCGCTGGGAAAGAACCTCAACCTATAACATTTACTGGAGATGAAATGAAGGGGATTTGGTTAGTGTGGTGGCTGAAGTATTGGCATCCCACCCCGTGGATTCGGGTTCAAATCCTGGCTGTGGCAGAGTATTTTCAGAGACTGCCCGATCCCTGGTGAGTGTTGTGTGGAGGACATTTCAAAAGCAACACTTCTTCACTCAGATGAGACGTATAGCCGTGGTCCCCTCGGCGCCTTTCGATAAGAACAGGCTAATATCGACACCGGGTTTCTCTCCACCCCTCCTTATATACCCTTCCCTCATGGCGCAAATATCCTAATTTTTCCATCGCCTTTGCCAAGTAGTGTACTATACCATACTAATTTTTGTAACTTCTAAAATGTTATTCCTAATAATTTATATTAAAATTGATCAAATATCTTACGTTATTCTCTCCTTTTTTTGTTTCATTGGTTTGTAAACGCATTCATTCTTGAGTGTTTTTTGTGAGTACGGTATCCTAGCTTCACTTTTCTGGCTCCAGATTACTTATAGGAAACTGTTCCGCAGATACCTCTCCATTGCCGTGTTCTCAGTGAATTAATGAGCTGGCAAAAGCCTACGCCGGGTTTCGCTCCATCCTTCCTTCTACATGCTTCCCTTATGGCGCAAATGACCTCGGTTGTCGGCTGCCTCCTCTAAGTACTGTACTATAACATTTTTTGAAAATTTGAATGTCTTTCCTAATAATCGATATTAAAATTGATCCACTTTCTGTCGTCATCCTCTCCTCCCTTTTTTCCATTCGTTTTTAAACGGGTTCATTCCTGCGTGATTTTTTGTTAAAACGGTTTCCTTGCTTCACTTAATTGACTCCAGATTATCTATCGGAAACGGTTCCTCAGACAATTCAGTTGCCATGAGTTAAGGAAATTTAGGAGCAGGCTAACGCCGACACCGGGTTTCTCTCTCCATCCTTTTTCCTATACCCTTTTCTCATGGCGCAAATGACCTCAGCTGTCGGTCGTCTCCTCCAAATACCCATGAGTGGAAGGAGAGCGGAGGAGAGGGAGGCGTGGGCGTGGAGAAGAGCGATCCGCCTGATCCCCCTCGCAGATAGGGGGCGAAGGGCCCCGCCGTGCTATAGATATATAATTAGGGCGTTTGGCGAAGAGTGGGATGGTCGCCTCGGGAAATGCAGGATGTTGGAGAGATGCTGGGAATAGGAAGGGAAAATAAAAGTAAAGGAGGAGAGGATGGCGAGAAGAAGAAGGAGGGAAGGAAGAGCCGGAAGGGCGAGAGAGACGGGACGGGGCGAAGGAAATTCCTCGTCTGAGGGGTTCCGCAAGGGAGCGACCACGGCCCTCTCCCCTTCCACACATCCTCCCACGGACATTAAGGAACTCGAGATGACAGTGAGGTTAGTAAGATACCGATTATGATACCGTAATATAAAAGATGATTATACCGTCGGTTGGACCTCGAGAAGAATTTTTTTTATTTAAGTGCCTTAAGATTTTATTCGGGGGCCGTCAAATGTGAGCGTGTAATTGAATGCTATTGAATTCCCAAATTTAATTTCGGGGAACGGGTGAACCAAATAGCGTGCCTGCCGTAATTTGCGAGGAAAAGTGAGACCTTATTCCTAAAATGCGGAAAATTATGGTGAAATGCATTCGCCGACTACGTGAAATAAGCAATAATAGGCTATTTTGGAGTAATAAATTAGAAAATTTTGATAATAAACTGTTCGGCGGATATGGGCGAAATATTACTAAAGCTAACAGGCCAATAGGTATCCATGATAATCCTTCATTTAAAAGCCATTATCGGAAATTTGGGCTACAAGAGGGGGACTGTGGCTCAATTTTTGTATCTCATTACCTTCATATTAGTTCTAATTATCAAATTTGCTCCAAATCCACAAAAATTAATAAAAACGCCGGAAATAATTACAACTTGAAGATTAGTAAATTAACAGATCAAGGCAATCAGAGAAATGTTACTAGGATAACGGTGCAGAATTAACATTATTTATCTAATCCTAATAATTATCAATTGCAAAGGTTTCCACTGATAGATTCGCCATAAAATGCAGTTGATTTTTGGCGTACATTAGCTTTTGCTACGACACTTAAGTTACTGATACATATAAATGGTCTCAATAAAGAAACACCCTATCACTGTACTCAATTATGAGTCAACAAAAAATTAAGCACATTAGAAACCTTAAGAATGTACCGAAGACCGCAACATTTTCCGGAAAATTAATCTCCAGATGAGAATAGAAATCACCCAACATTGAATCACCAGCTTAAATTTTGCGTAACAGTAGCGAAACTTGGTTTATAGTGGTGCCGGTTGCGATGACTGAAATTGATTCTCTAGGCGTGCCCAAGATAACATCTTCCATCCCGGCCGTACGTTATTAGATACAGCCTTCATCTTCAACACACCATTTTATTTGCCCTATCCGATTCGAGTCCCCTCAATTTCACAATTATTTTCTCTCTTCAGGCTAAAGCCTAATTTTCTCACTCATATTCCCGCCATCTTGCCAAGCCCTTCGACTTCGATCTACACCTTTAATCTCTATTTCTGCTCTCAGTTCTTTGAGAATTCTGAAATCATAATTCTCAGAGCAAAATTCTTGGACTGACTTCTAAACCTCCTGCACAGAAACATGCCACGTAGGCTCAACTGATAGGTTATCTGTAGCCGAGTCTGAGAGCGTATTTATTCACGCGACTGTGTAAAACACTGCCACGTTTATCAGATAACTCCCCACCTCATCTTTTTGACCTTTTGGAGAAATTACATCCATACAGTTCACGTTAACCTTCTCCTTTCATCAAATCCTCCACTGTTATTCATTAGGTATCTAAAGCAGTTATCGGAGTCAGCTTTACCCTCTCTCTGAGAAACATTACGTCGAGTTTCCGTGTCTTTTAGTTTTCATACAACGAGTCGAGAATATGAAAAGTGTGTCGGACAAGTTTAAATTATCGTATATAAGAAAGTATTCGTTATGAAAGTAAATGTTTTGGATTTAATCTATCAATTTATTTGTATCTTAAGAATAAATTACTATGCCTTCTTTCCTATTTCCTTTCAGGCGCGTAAATACGGTTAGCAGTCTCATACATTTCTCTTACTTGTCTATATTACTATACACTGGAAGAGGTGATGAAAATAACTCGCCAGACAGAGAAAACTGGATGCACCTATTCACAAAAAATCTGCAAATTATCGTGATTATACAAAAGTATTTCGGAGATAATGATATTCAGTGAAATCCAGTCATTCAGTAGGGAATTCTAAAATAATACAACATAAGCAGGGAAAAATGGACACTGTCGTTATAAGCAAATTGGTCAATAGAGAGGAAGAAATTTTTTCGAAGCTTATTGTGGATTCAAGCTCTTCATTTAATCTTCTGGTGTTTCATTAGTTGCATATTGACTACTTCACATCAATATAACCATGAACTCCCAACCAATGAAATAAGATACAGCCGAAATAAGCAGCACAGAATATCACTGGAAGGCATTTGCCTCACTCATACAATCCAAAAAATAACCAGTACCTTTTCAAAGATTTCTAAAAACGAGGGCATGATTTTTTTCCAAAATCTGCTCGGGGAGATAACGCAAAGTGGTAACCAGGCGGCCAATTTTTCTCCACGGAGGGTAAGAAAGTGAAACGAATAAAATCGGGGATGCAGAATGACTTCAAATTGAGAGGAGCTAAAAAAAAATACCAGGTACACCTCTGCCATCTCTGGATAATTTGGTGGCTCGACCTTATTTCCACGATCGAATGGATAGATGCGTGGGTGAAGAGCCTTGCGCTTTTATCTCGAAACCAAATTGCACGAATGGAATTTTGGTGAGGAAATATGAAAACTGGAATATTTTTACGCCTCCACCATCACACGTCCGTTGTCGCGATGGAAAAATAAGAGATTGACTATTTGAAAACAATGTATTCCTATTGTAAATAGATCTTTGGTATAATTTCCACATATTAAATCACCATACCTGAGACTATGGTTTAAAAATTAGAGGTAATTTTAGCATTTGATATGATGCGCTGAAGAAACGGGTGGAGTTGAGTCGATGAAAGTGTGAAAATGTACCAGTGATGTTTTTTTTATCATGAACTGTGGATATGGTGGAACTTGTGGGCTTGGGAAAATAGGAAGCACATTCACATACCCTATAAGACGCCTCAATTAAAATGTGACGCCGGTTTTCGGACACCAGTCGCCAACAAAAAAAGAAAGGAACGGCGAGGCGCACATTAATCTCCGAATTTTCTCCTAAATTTTATCAAATTCTGTCACTGTCACGGGGAAAAAAGAATTTCTACACCCACCCGTATGGAAAAATGTTTATTCCCTAACTTATCATTTCTGTCGGACCCAAAAATATATTGTGGCTAAAAGATAATATTTCCGTATTAATCTAAATTTTTCATTCCTTAGTAAGTAATTCTCGTCGACCGGATAAAATGTCCCAGTAAAACCTTTAAGATATTGAGGGAATAGATTGATACTAGATAAAAGTTACTATTTAGTTCACAATTTTTATTCTTCAAATACTTCTTGTAAAGCTCAAATAGCTGAAGAAAAATTCATCAGTTGATACATACGGAGTATCTTTCTTTACGTGGGAGAGACTTGGATACTCTCAGCAGCAGAGTCGAGAGTGCAGCATTCGGAATATGGTGCCTCCGAAGAATGATGAAGATAAAATGGATTGACCAAATAAGTATTGAGGAAGTGCCAAGAAGAGTGGGAGAAAAGAGTAGTGTTCATAAAACCAGAGGGAGAAGACGGAACAACTTAGCTACATTGTGAGGCACGATGGCTTAATGAAAACAAGAGTAGAAGGGCTATGGAAGGCCCCCAAACGAATTGCATCGGACGAATTATTAGGGATGTGAAAGAGAAGTAATACATTATCATTAACAGGCTAATAGATGGGAGAGTCTAATGAAGAGACAACCGACATTAGGATTGGATAAGATTTTTATCGGGTTTTCATCCAGGTGAGAGTTCCCATTTTCGACTTGGAGCTGTGCTTTCTCCCCTTCATTGGAGAGTGATTTAGAGTGCCCCTTTCGACATAGGGGAATGCATTCTGAAGAAAAGTATTGCGAAAAAATGTTTGCTCTCCAATTGGAAAATACCACAACTGCGATACAAACAGTGGCGGATCTATGGGCGGGCTATAGCCCCCACCTTGGATATCCAATTCACACTAGATAGAATGCTAATTTTGTTCGGACCCCCACTACTGCTGAGGTTACCCCCTACTTGCCCCCCCCCCTTTGTCCCTATCCTGGATCTGCCACTGGATACAAGTATAAGTACCGGTCACAGTCATGGATACAGCGTCATCCCCTGATGACGAGGAATGTGTCGGACTTCGAAACATTGGAGGAAATGGCAACTCTCACCCCGTTGGCCACTCGATAAAGCCTTAGTCAGTGTGTTCACAGGGAAAGTACCACATGTTTCCTCAAAATTAGAATTGTGGAGTTACGATAACGGTGATGAAGTTGAAAAAAACGCACCAAGAACTTCCCTGCCATCTCTGGATGATTTGATGGCACGGCCTTATTTCCACGATCGAACGGAAAGAGGGATGGGTGAAGAGCCTTGCGCTCTTATCTCGACACTGAATCGCACGAACGGCATTTTGGCGCGGAAAAACGCAACCCTAGATCCACCCTCCCTCCTCCGTTTACGCCTCCGCCTACCTTCCCACACCGGTTGAAGTCTCCAAGAGTGGCACTGCAGGCGGATTTTCCCGAATCGGCGAAACGGTGCCAAGCGAAGAAGGGCTGAAAATTGGCGGCGGTATTGGCTCGTTAGCACGTCAGCGACCACTAATGAAGAAATCGTGAGTCGGGATCTCTCTCGGGAAATATTCAAGCGGCGGGCGAGGAGGCTGAAGGACTCACGGGAGATGTTGGCAGGAGATAAGGGTTCGCTGGGGGTTGGGAAGAGAGGTGGCAAGAACGCTTGGCGAAGCGGGGTTGCGAAGGACGCGCAGCAAAGATGGAAACGGGGGTGAGATTGAATGAGGGCAGAGAATTCTTCACCCTGCGATTCCTGAAACGACCCCCACATGGCTTTCGAGGCTGGCGCGGAAAACGAAGAATTTTTCAGTTTTGGGGAAAATTTCAAAATTTATTTTTCAATCAGTACTTCATCTCCTTACGGCAACAAAATTATGTCTTTAAAACTGTGCCATCTATAACTTGCGTTCCAAACTTCACAAGTTATATAGAACCTTATGGCACAATTTGTGTACAAAGCCGGCACTAAATTTTATATCATTATGTAAACTTTCAAGTACTATGTTTTACGGATCTACTACTAGTGGTTACTAATAACGGATTTCCTTACGTGATAGGTTTTCTTTACCCTAGCTTTTTATCGCATTTTTGCTATCATAACAGTGCAGGAAGTAGTGATTGTTACAAAAATACAGCACTAAATTTTAAAGTAAAATTCAGAACCGTCACGGCACTATTTTTTGAGTTTTTAACATTTTGTAGAAGAAGTAAAAGCATTTAGTTAAATGAAAATGTCCCCAAACATACTGAAAAAGTTTGGCTTAAAAAACGATGTCTCCGGAAATTTTACGTGAAATCATTTAGAAATAGTATATTCATTGGCATTGACCTTTAGCTTCACACCTCGGCCTTTCATGGTGATCGACGCTTCGAAAAAAGACTTTTACTCTACAGAGCCAAAATTTCTATGTAACCTCCCATAACATCCATTTCTCTCACCCCAGAAGGCTGTGAATGTCTTCCCATGAAGTTATAGCCACCTGCGAAGACATCAAATAAAAGGAAGCGAGACTGAACTTGACAACAGCTTGTTGTAAAATTATGATCCTTCAATTCGCAATAATCAAACACTTCCAAACCTCTCGCAATTCACTATGATATGTAATCTATGGGCTAAGTTCTGAAGCTGTCTCAGGAATAACATGTAGAGAATTCTACATTGAAGCTGGTATCCCTGTTCCCTACATCATTGAAAGTTTAACACTAGCTCTTTTTGGAGATTCTTCCACTTCAAGTTGCGGTTCATAATGTTGCCACTATGATCGTGACTTGATTTTATCAGGGATATTATTACCACTCGCGGAATACGAAGTTTCACCTTGGATCGTAATTAAAAGAATTAAAGAGTTCAAGTATCGCTCAATACTCTTTCGAGCGTTTCGGGTTTGATAGAGTAAATTCCGTACTCACCAGAATTCTCATCCTCTTGAGCGGTTAATTTCTGGGAATAGTGATCCAATTTAGAAATCAGCAGTAAGGAAGTGGCTCCTGAAAATAATAAGAAAGCATAAGATACCCAATAGTTAAATTTTTTATGGAAATGAGTTATATTCCTAGTGGAAGTAAATGTTACTGAGGTAAAATCAACCCAATGAAATGCTTAATGCACACTCAGAGTGTCATAATCTATGAAAAGCCACGATTTTATCAATTGACATAATTAAAAACAAAGAAGAGCAGCATGATTCGTCAAATCTGTCAAGAGCAAAATGAGGTAATTTCGCAGATTTTAAGAAATCAGATTGGAAGCCGCTGGAGATTCGGCGGCGACATGCTAGGCTTAGTTAAGCAATGAAGAACAGATACTTTCCAGAGTGACGCAGGGAATATCATTACAATATTTCTAGACCCAACAGAAACAATCAGCTAAGAGAAATGATTTTCCAAACTGGTAGATAGAGGAACTCTTTTTCTCACAAGCAATGCTACGTTTTTGTAACAATCACCTGTACTGCTATGGTACCAATTAATGCAATGGAAAGGTAATGTTTAGACACCCATAAACTTTCACGATGAAATCCCTTAGTACTAATCACGATTAGTAGGTCCATTACGAAAGTACCACTATCGTAATTTATTGCGTTAGCAGAAGGAAAACACTAAAACCGGTGTAGAAAGTAAAATATGGGGAATTAATCACATTTACTCAGTAATTCAACCCAAGGTTTAGTTTGAATAGGTGAGGGTGGAGCTCATCCCAGACTCAGCCACAGAAGTGCGAATATGACACAAGCGGAATACATGGGCCAGATCATATCCACGTGCCACCTCGCGCTTCGATGATTATTCAGATGACTATTGAGGATCAAATCCATGATCAGCAGCCAAGCGCTCTACCCCCTGGGCTATAATGCTCTCGTTATTGACTTAACTCGTGCACGCCATATATCCATAGCAAATTATGTCATAATGCTTTTTTTTTTGAGACCAAGAAAAGAATAAAAGTGCACATGAAAGCCAGCTGTAGAATCGCAAACTCATTGAATTTATTGGGACAACAGCAAAATAGCAGGTAAAAAGATCCTAGCAATGGACCCGATATAAAGGTTTTTTTGCTAAGAAAATAGGAAAACTTATTCATTAGGCATAGCAGTCCCAACCAGCCAGACTATACAAAAAATCCGTGAAGGAAAAGGCAGAATACATAAAAATCTTGCTGGCGAAATTAAGTAACATAAAAATGACCTCAGTCATCACAGTACTAATTAGTATGCCATCCAATGGTATAATTCCCAGAAAATTGATTAAGAAACTTCATAAATTGAAGAAACAAAAAATTACATACTTGCATACAAATTCTAAAATCTGCATTTCTTGGTTCAACACATTCCGTTCGGAAATTCGTAAACAGTGACAGCGGTTCCTATGCACTAATCAAATGGGAATTCGTTTTTCCCCCGACCCATAAAGGACTTTAATAAACGCTATTCCCAGCTTCGTTTGAGCACTTAATTTTTATGTGTAAACGGCTGGTGTCCTAACACCCCCTGCCAGACGCCTTTTAGGCGGCTTGTGGGGTATTATTTAGATGAATCAGTCCTATTATTATTTATTGCGTGAGCCAAATGATAGTGTAACCGGCGTAAAGGTCGAGAAATGGGAATAAAATATTAATTATAATGGAGAAAAACTTGGATTAAAGGCTGAGACTGCCCGTGAGAGGAGAAAGATTGTTGCCATAGGCTGCCCAGAGACGACGTTGGCAAAAGAGTTCTCCAGCAACCCATTTTGGTCCACGAGTCCCTTCGCTATAAGGCGAGGGCGCCCGTTCGAGAAGGCAACAATAGACGCTGACCCCTCCCTCATCCCCCTCACCACCTCACTCTCTTCCCTTCCTCGCCATCACAGGAGTTACGGCCTCTTGTCCGGTGTCGAACCACATTGTTAATCTCTTTCCCAGCATAACTTTGCCCAGGGGAGGATAAATTATTCGGGCGGCCCTGAAATCGATTAAGAAGAACCCTTTTACTCTCTCTCCTTCAACCAACCAACTCACTCCACTTCCTCCCACACTTCCTTTCTCTACGCCTAAAACCCCCTCCCCTTCCTCCACCCACCTTTTCCGCCCCCCCCCCCCAACCCCTACATTCAACACTCCCCTACCTCCGCTCCGAAAGATTCCCATATATTATGGCTGCGAGCGCGCCGTGTCCCGAAATAATAAGTTGGACGTCACCACGTCCGCGATCGGCCTGCCATCTGTTGGCGAGTCAGATGTATGTCCTAATTAACGTGCGCGCGGCGCGAGGCCTCAAGGAGCAGCTAATTAATGAGAGGAGACATGTTGGCGTGGGTGTGTGGGAGGAAAGGAGGGTGGATGAGGAGGGGAGGGGGGTAGGAATGGGATGTGAGAAGAGATAAGAAGGCCGCGGAGGGGTGGGAATGATGGGATAATTCGGACAGTTGGAGTAAATGAGGGAAGAATGGGAGGAGAGGGAAGGCGAGAAGAGAAGGCGAAAAAAGGCGATGATAAAGAGCGCTGAAGAGCGACGCGAAGAGGAGATATTGGGCGCTCACTTCTTCGTCCGGTGAATGCCCGGTCACATCTGTATACATCAAAAGTGAATTGTAACGTTCACCTACGCCATGGGTCTCCAATCTATGACCCACGGGCCAGCGGTGTAGTGAGAGGGGGGGTCTGGACCCCCACCGAAATATGAAAACACAATGATGTTGCTTCACGAAAGAAAAAAATTATTGAAAAATCAGGAATTTGCAAAATATTTCGAAAGTTTTTCCGATTACGATAGGTGTTAAAATTAGTTTAAAATCCTCTACTTAGTACACCTACCATGTTTTTGAAAAACTCCCACCCCTGATTTTGGAAGAGTCCGCGAAACAAACCCTCTTTTTGTAGGCCTTAAAAAAAATTATAATCGCACGGCTGGCATGGCTGAATAATTCAAAGTTGGGGAACTATTCAGAGACATGTCGAATCTAACTAACGAGAAAATTCGTGTAATCATCGTTTGAAAGCTATTCGTACCAATGGATCATCTAATCTGGAACCTGATTCAGGGGAAATTTTGAAGTCAAATCGACAATACCATTTGACACAATAATTAGGGTTGCATAAAACTGAAGGCAGGGATCTATTCACGGTATCCTGATTTTTCCAATAAGATCTATTTTTATTTTTCCATGCTTATACCCTAACATCTGAGGAAATCAAAATGTCACTGATTTGATTTTAATTTTTTTTACTCTTTCGGCCCTCATAAATGTGGGAAATATAAACAGTGGCTCTTAACACTAAAAAGTTTAGAGACCCCAGACTTACGAAGTGATATGATTTGCAGACTGCATTGCACTATCGCTTCGTTTACGAATAAAGGGTTACGTTATCGAAAAACCTCGCTAATATTATAAACATTTTCACTGATAACATCACCACGATTTCCCATTTATGTACCTAATGTTGACAAGATAACATAAATTGCAAGGCATATTCTAGGGTACAGTAATCTTTGAGCAGTCATTACCATATTTAATTAATTTTTGCGTTGACATTGAAGGAAAATTCGACAACACAATGGTTTTTCCCCAGTTTTCCACCATAAATTTGTGCCGCTTCAACTCCCAGAATTAACATATGATAAACCGTCTACAAATATGACTAGAGTTCAATCGTAATTAATTAATGAATAAAAAGCTATACCTTATCCTTACTGATATTTTAAAATTTTTCACAAATGCGCTATCGCCATGCGTTATCGAAATTAAACTTAAACTCTGTGTTACTACACTTTTTATAGGATACTAATATTATGAATCGTGCTATCATTTGCTGAATTTCTAATGAATAGTTCAGTTGTACTAATGATGCTGCAGTGCAGTGAAACTGACTCGAATAAAGCATTATCATGTTAACATATATTTGTAATTCTTACTTACTTTTTCATTTTATAAATACAAGGTGTGTTCAGAAAGTAGCAAAAATTTTAGCTTTTCGAAACAAATATGAATCTAATTTAATATTGTCACCTTCAATTAGTAACTATTAGGTTTAATCAGACTAGATGTCCATTGTTATTCTTTCAAATTTTCCACGTTTTCATAGCTTGTTGACGTGCTGGGACATCTTCATCATCTTCAATGGCTTCACGGCTGTCTTGGAAACAATTATAACACTCGTATATTCTTGCTTCACTCATAGCAGACTAACCATAGGAATCTGTTAACATTTCGCCCTCTTTTTAACACAATATTAGCAGATCATCTTTTGCTTTGCTATCATTCATTGATCTATTGCATCATTGACAAACGAAAATCGCCGAGCTCATAAATACATGTCTAACCTTAGCGAACTCTACTGGCAGAGTAAGCGATAAACACAGCAGTAAACTTCATAATCCGTCAGGGACTCGTAAAACAATTTAGCGTAATAAAAGAAATTGACAATTAGACACTCCAGACACGCGAAACTTAAAAATTCCCGTCATTTTATGGAAAATTCCCATACATTACTGCACAGAGGTTTCGCAAAAAAATATGATGCCCAATCACTGCTTCTACATATCGTGCGTAACCCTTGCGGCCGAGGTTCAGTGCTTTCTTAAAATAGGACGCCAAAAACCCGAATCACCTTTTCGTCGGCACAAAAAAATTACTGTCAATCTCTTCCTGAGCAGCGTTTTGTGGTTTCGAGAAGCGAGTTGTCTGCTCACGAAGCCCCAGGCGTTCCTCTTTTCTAATACTTTCGACTCCACGCACAAAAGGGAACGAAATTAACAGCACTGCAGCAATTAAAGATTTTATTAATGACTCTGACTTTTGTGATAATTCTCGAGGAACTATTCCGAAGAATGACTCACCATAAATAAGATTTTGACCTGTGTTCCCATTGTGTCAGACGCAGAGAAAGATTGCTCGTGGATCTTTGTCTTCTTGGCTGAGATTGGTGTACTTCCTTTAGGATTGAAGATTATGAGCCAGTAGAGGTAAATGATGAAGTTTATGGTGCAATTTACTTTAACGCTTGGGAAGCTTTGGATGGAAAACGTCAATTCGATGAGGTGTTCACGGAATGATAAGAATGTCTTAAGAAAGACGAGAAGAAACGTTTGTGCCTAGAATCCAAGCGTGCAAAAAATTAAGAAAAAAAATTTGATCCGAAAAGTTTTAAAGAGAAAAATTATATAAAAAGAAGGTGAAATAAAAATAAATTCATTTAAATTTAAACGCAGTTATTACCTAAAATATGACAACATTAAGAATACAAAAACATCTCTTACTGGCTTCTCTCTGATGTAATACATAACCCCATAACGTCGTTTACCTGAACTTGAGGTAAAAGCTCAGAATTTGCAATGGGGTTATGCTACCATAAGGCAGTGAGAAATAGGTTTTAATAATAGAAGACACGAACCATTTCAGTATTTGCACCGTATAAACTAACTGTTTGATTTTCCCATGCATTATAAAAAAATCAAATTTTAAGGGACATATCCTAAAGTGATTATTAGTACGAATACCAGACTGCATTTGATGCCATGAATGATCCGTGGAGAAATGTGGAATCTTGTGGTAAAGATTGGCCATCGTGAGAAAGCACTAATTATTTCATTTGTAATGCTACTTAAGTCAGGAACGCTCGCCTTTTATACTAATTAGCCTAATCAAATGCTCGATCAATGGACCAAATTGATTCAATCAATTGATACGTTTGTGGTTTTTATGCTTTTTCTAAGACCTCAGCATTAAGCCCGTGAGGGCAATACGATTGGAGAAACATTTAAAAGGTGAACACCTGGCACTGTACCTGGATCAATCCTTTTAATTACATCCACCTAAAGAACTTGAGCTTTATTTGTGAATGCTCCAACACGCTTTACATTAAGAGCAATAGAAATAAAATGCTCGCCGAAAGCACCTGAGCCGACCGAGGGAAACGTGAGAGACCTCCGGAATGCGAAAATTAGCGAGAAAAACCCCACCGCATTTGGCATTAAGATGCAGATTCGCGGAATCTCGTAAAAATGCTCCCCTATGCGATGCGCCAACGGCTCGAAAAAGTGGAATTGGACGGAGTGGCTCCTTCAAGTCATCCAACACGCTTAAGGCGAGGCGGTAATGAGGTAAAGGAAAGCTCCTCTCCTCCCCCCCCCCCCTCTCCCCACCTCTCTTACTTCTCCATGAACCTGCTCAACACTGCTCCAAAGGGTCACGAATTTATGGCGCGCGGGACTGTAAAATCTCTCTAGATGTACAGAATAGGATGCGAGCGGTTGAGGCTAAGTGAGAGTAGGCAATGGATTGAAGAGAATGCCGAGCCGGGAAGGAGTGCCTATTCAGGAGGACACCAGTAGGGTGCATGGCCTGCGGTGGATCGGTTGTGATGAACCATAGACTAGCTATTATGAGAGCTTAGTGTTTTAGGGCACGTAATGTGCGAAAACAAATTGGTTTCCGAGTGATGGTGAATACGCTATAAAATGAAGTTCCAATACTAGTCGAACAAGGTTCATGCACATGGTAGTTAGACAACGAGTAAATAATACGTTTAGGTGGTAGACATTAACCACAGGTATCTCTATGTAAAAATATAAATGCATAAAGCATATCTATAAAGCTATCCCAGGGACCCATCACACGAAATGAACGTTTTTAGCGTTGAAGCTTTCTAACACCAGGCGCTTCGAGCTAAAGTAGTACTTCCCATTCATTCACTTAGTAATACCATATTTTATTCATTTATATAATTCAAAGCTTATTTTACTATGAAATATTACGGAATTTATTTATTTTAAATTCCTTTATCTTCGCTCAGAGGGACCCACTACCAAAAACGATGACATTTTTAGCGTTTGAAGTGTCTAACGCCCGATGCTGAGAGTTAAATTAGTTCTAACTATCCAATCATTAGTTATATTTTAATTTATGTAGTTATAAAATTTCAAACTTATTTTTAGCATGGAATATCATAGAGTGTGATTATTGAAAATTCCTTTCCTATGCTTATATTCATATTGGCCCCCTAGAAAATATATTCTATTTACACTACTGGTAATCACCGTCACCACGCTACATTTCCATCAAATTTTTAATCATTAATCTCATTTACTCAAGATAATATCCATATTTCTATTTGAATAAGAGTGATCATACTGAAATCAAGCAAGGGATTGACTCAAGCTCTATGCTAAGGAGATGTTGGAAACAATGTTGGAGGGTAGAACTTTGGGTAAACGGGGGAGAGGAAGTAAGAGAATTGGATTTTTGGCTAGAATAAACAAGAGTAGGCCTTACTGTGCATTGATGACGGAGTCCATGAGGGAGGGGAGACAGCCAGAA
The DNA here is from genome assembly GCF_921293095.1 of Ischnura elegans. NCBI lineage: Eukaryota > Metazoa > Arthropoda > Insecta > Odonata > Coenagrionidae > Ischnura > Ischnura elegans. The sequence goes on from NC_060253.1 coordinate 98,613,853, forward strand.
TTATTCCTAAATACTCCATGGAATCCTATCTTAGTTAGACTGCTTCAATAATAAATTATCGATTACCCACCGATTTTCTCCTTAAAGGCCTGAATTTTGCCTACAATGACTGCGGCCCAAAACCAGCTGAGTCCTAGATATAAGTTTAGTTAGATTGTATTTAAAATACTAATGAAAGACTAAACCAATAAACTACATTCCACTTTATCATATAAAACTAACTATGCATAAGTAGTTTGGGGTGAAACATAGTTTATTGAGGAGGAATCATAACCTAAAAAAGAACCTAACTGCTCAGAAAAAAGAAAATACGGGCCACATGTTTGACTACCACGAACGATCATTTTACCAAGCCAATCTCAAAAGAGTTCTGATAGCAATAAAATAATAGGCAGTGGAGTGGTTGGCTCTATGGCAGTGGTTGGGACCCTAATTCGTCTGAGCGAGATATCCGAACCGAGTGCCTTAAAATCAGTCTTCATTGGATGTGTGCAACCCATTCCTGAATATTGCTCCCCCATTTGGTCAACTGCTTCTCCCACCACACTAAAATTAATCAACCGTCCACTCAATTTCTTCTCAGCAATAGTTCGACATCGCTTACCTCACCTCAGATTCTCTTCACGTGCCGAAATACTTCATTCACCTGGATTATTACACCCCAACCACCGCAGATTGACAATAGACATCAAATTTATTTACCGCATCTGAAATGGGTCCTTCAGATCCAGTGATCTCCTATCCTTCTTTTCACTACGCATTCCTGCTCGCAAAACCCGCAATACTGAACTTCTACACCAGCCCAACTTCCGTCTGGCAATATCTCAACGATCCCTCTTTTCCCGCCTACCTTCTATTTTCAATTCAGTCTGCAATACTTCTTCCTCTCTTGACATCTTCGCCTCCCGTTCTAATTTTAATAATCAAGTGAAAAGTCTATCTTTCTGACACTGACCTTTTTTATCTGTTGTATAAGCTGAAAATGATTGTTATTTATGATATTATTTTTTTTACATGTTCATTATTATATTTATATAATTTATTTTGTTTATAAGTCCAATGTAAAGGCCTTAGTGCTGTTTTTGGTGTGACATAAATAAATAAATAAATAGGCAGATGTTTTGAGAATGGAGAATGGTTTGTTGAATAAAATGTCCATACTATATTTTTCGTGCTCATGAAAGGTCCAGGTCATTTGTTCCCGTAGATGTCAACCATCTTGCTTATAGTGTAATGATTAATTAGTTTGTATTCGAACTTTATTGATTAATATCACGTTCAGACGCTATGAAATTGTCTGACACAGAAAGAGCCAAAAACTATCGAATATGAACCCCATCTCCGGTTGATGAACTATCGCGTATAAAAGTTGTTGATATTTTTTTACGAATACTGTTTATTTATTCTTGTGAAACTATTTCCGAAGCCAGAGTACCTTCATTTTGTCATATTTGACCGTGAACGGCAGAATTCGATACTACCGTGGAAATAGTAACTTAAAAAAAGTGAAAAACTTGACAGACGTCACAAGGAAGACCTTTCATGCGTAGCGCTTAGCTGGGCTAATAGATGTGGACTACTCTATTGTACGTAACTAACAGTATGATGGTGCATAACTACTGAACTTGATGCAATCAGACTATATCGAACTTTGTTAAGCTCATAATGATATTTTAAATCTCCGAATACCGCTTGACCACAAGCAACAGCCATTATTTATATAATTGTACGGTGCCTTTGCCAACCGTAGAGAGTAATATTCATTTAAAATGATACCCTTACTTACCACTTTACTTAGAACCCGAATAATTAAGCTCATTTGTACCTGCACCTAGAAAAGAGAGCTTTGCTTTGTGCGTTGAAAAATAGAGAAGATGAAAGTGACGTTAGTTGCTCTCTTTAGGCATATTAAATGTAAATAAAGGAACGCATAAAGTAGATTTGTAGACTCTGAAGATTAACCAATAGTGGGGCTACCTTCACTTAAACAGTACAACTCAAAAACCCTCTAAAGAGAAAAAATAAAAGTAAACACCTAGAAATTATCCTCTGTGCATAAAATATACAAACCACACGTAAGTAATTGCAATTTGGGTAGTGAAAATTACAAAAAGAAATGCTGTATTCAAAGTAACAGAAGTGAAAATTTCTTTGTTCACCGATCCATTTTGCCAAAATAAATTGTAAATAGAACACGTAAAGTTAGATGCAATTGCATATATAGAAAGAATATGTCGTAAAAATATGGGTACTTGCTCATCAGAGAACTGATATATCATTAGAAACTCAAGAAAAACTTTTTGGAAACCATGCCGATTTCTAAGATTTTGGCCACCACGAGGTAGCCGCTGCCACCTTCGAAGGATTGGCATCTTCTGATCGCAATCGCTCATTCCCAGGCGAGAATCATTCTCTTTCAATGATCCGAGGCGTGAAAATTTTCGTAAAAACAGAACGCTTACCCGGTGAAAGTTTCCGAAAGACTTTAAGAAAGATTTAAGCGAGATGGGGAAAAGATATGAGATCCGCCTTGTAAAGTGATGAAACATACATCTCGCTGGCAAAAAAGGAAATTTTTAATGTTTTTCTCGGATTTTACGCACACCTTGATATTGAGTCTGGGCCCTAATTGGTTTTTGTTGCGAGTTGAGTTTTTTTTCTTTTACTACTTCATCGTTTACCTCACTCCGAGGCACACGGGAACCCATCCCGACTGAATATAGCATTCCACTCACGCACCAGGAAAAATTATACCTCACCGCTTATGGCTTGGTGCTAAGGACGCATATTCTAATTTCGTCGCGGTTCAAACAACCAGAGGTGAACACTGCCCAGCGCGAAAAATCCTCTTTTCGTCTCGTTAATGGAATGAATGCATACGTAATTGCCAAGAGTTACTTTTTACGAGCGGCCTCATCCCGTAAAACTCAAAACACCATAATTCACATTAGAAGTAGGATACCCAGCAAGTTTAAAGCTAAAAAAAATATTTTGCCCAACTAAGCGATACAAAATATTGTTAAAAAATAGTTGGACGATTTCATGGTGTAAAACATTGTGCGCCAGCACCACAAATTATGATATTTTCATTAATATACCATGAGTAAAGTAGATTATGACACGGAGAAAAATATTCTTCCCTAATTAAACCTCATTAAAAGAAGTCCGTTAAGAAAATATAATAAAATATTCTTTGCATATACTCTCTTGATAAAATATTTATGTACCGAATAACGAACATGAAAGGTGGAAATGTAATAACGAACATTAGAAGTGGAAGAGCAGGAAAAGCGTCCAAAATGAGCTCAAAGTGCCACTGCGTCACTCTGCATAGTCAGCTCAGTAATTAAAAAATAATGTAATAAATAAAATTTTAGAAGTAGTTAAGTATTAAAAATAGAGCATAAAATGAAAAAAATGGCAAAAATGGGGTTGTTTGTTGAGATCCAAAATTGCAAGTCAAGACATGAACTTTGTAGATGGCAAGGAAGGATAACAGAAAAATCTTCCACACTTATACGAGTTTCCTTATTTCTCAAACAATCTCCATCGACAGTATAATTGTTGGTCGAATACATTTGAACATTTCAGAGTATTGACCCATTGACTTTTCTGTTTTCCATTGTACACCGACGCCAAATAGAAACACCCTCCATCATTAATTATTGGGAGATAATTTGATAAGTGAACTTTGTTTGGAACTACAAAAATAATCTAGATATAAAACTCGAATTATTTATTGTGTGAAAAACTTGCCCAACCTAAGGTAACTTTATTGAGTGTAAATTTGGCAAATATATTTATAGTGCCTTACTCACGTTCATATATTTGGCACAGAGAAGTCGCGGCCCTTTGCTAAAAGAATATGGGAAGACTTTCCATAAAAGTAATGCAACGTTACCAAGACTACCAAGTGGGAAACAGTAATCTTGCTCGAAGACGAAATAACATGCAATAACAAATGTAAAGGAGTTTGAGTAATTCTTTATCTAAGTTGAATATCTAAGGTAGTTTTACATTGAATATTCTACTTAGCTAATATCACTCCACCTTCTGCTCGATTATATCAGTAATTTTCATAGTAAATTCAACTAAATGGTTGTAAAAAGATTGAGTCTTTATATAGATTTCGCGATTGAGTCAATGCCATTAGAATTTGTAATTAACTGTTTTGCAGCCTTGTTTCTTTATTTTCACTGCGAGCTGCATGATTTTAAGCGACTTCATATCTCAATGCTCCTAAACGGAAAAATGTGTCCTCTAAATATGGGTGACATTAATCGCATGAAGGCTGACATAAATAAATCATAAATAATTAAATGAAGAATACAGACCGCCTAAGACCGCGAAGGTAGCTATAATTAGAGGAAATAAATATTATGGTTTAAAACAAAAGTTTAATGAAATAAACTCAATTAAACATCAAAATTGCATGCACACATGCCCGAAGACGAAATACCATGCGTTTAAAAATGTAAAGGAGTTTGAGTTATTCTTTATCTAAGTTGAATATCTAAGGTAGTTTCACATTCGATTTTCTACTTAGCTAATGCCTTCTGTGCGTTCGATCAACAACAACCAAGTATGCAAATGTTTTATACTGAATATAGAAACAAACCAAGAGCCCTATTCTTAAGAATTTTTTTTCTTTGAACATCGAAGTATTATAAGGAATTAACATCTAAAGTATGCCATCTAAACATATAAACTTTTACCAAGTAGTAACATCGTTATTATTAGTTTATTTTTTCGAAAATAAAATTGTTTCTTCTCCAGCACATTTTAGACAATAGAGGTAATTTTGAAACTGAAAATATAAACACAGTATCACTTTCTCAGGGCGAACACCATTCGATACTCACTTTAAAAAAATAGAGGATTGCTCTTTGTTGACAAAAGGAGATAATAGTATTGATGAAGATTGTTTACATCATAAAAATATATATCATGGCATATCCCTCTATCACAAAACCTATGATGGTCACTAAATTTCAATTCCTTAAATGGGGGCCAACATAATTCGAAACTAACTTCATAAAAATAGATGGCACTTTGTCGACACAAGTAGGATTTAGTTATGACGAAGAGTTTTTCCATCATTAGAAATATCTATTAGTGTATGTGCCTCTATCTCAAAGACACTGACGGTCATTCCAACACAACCCCTTTAATGAGCGCCACATAATTCGCTTTATACCCACTTTCGAAACTCATTTTATTAAAGTAGATGATGGCATTTATTCGACAAAAGGAGGTAATAGCTTTGATGAAGAGTTTTTCCATAGTGAGAAATATCTATTTGTTGACGTGTCTCTATCTCAAAGACTCTGACGGTCATTCCATTTCAACCCCTGTAATGGGCGTCAACATAACTCGCTTTATACTCACTTTCGAAACGCACTTCATTTAAGTAGATGATGAAGTATATTTTTTAGTCGACAAAATAAGGTAATAGTTATGATGAAGAACGTTTCTACCATAAAAAAATATATATCAGTGCACGTCTTTCTATCACAAAGACTATGACGGTCACTCCATTTCAACCCCTTTAATGGGCGCAGTGAGTCGGGGGGTGAGGGGCGAGACGAGAGGTAAGGGAGTGGGGGGGGGGGGTTGGAGAAGAAGAAGAAGACCTTTAAGGAGGGCTTGGCCGCAGAGTGATCCGTCTCCTGGCCTAATGAAGACACTCCGAGGTCCGTATCTTGGGAGGGAAGGGCTTGAAGGCTCGAGAGGAGGTGGGCAGGAAGTAGGTGGGAAAGGAGGAGTGGGTGGGGGAGGAAGAGTTGGAGGAGAGACCTTTAGAGGGGGCTGTGGAGGTGGGGTGCGAGGCTGATGAGAATGGGCTCTCTCTTTCTCCGGGAGGATGGAGCCGCAAAAGGCTGGCGTCTGAGGAGGGAATTTGGATTCGAATTTGACGTCCAAAGAGTTCGGTACTTTACTTCACTATTTTCTTGGTTAAAAATAAATAAGCTCCATGGGGTGGTTTCCTATTTTTTTTATTGCCTAAATCGATGATTGTTACTCCTGGATTACGCATTTCACGCTCTTAGATTTTTGAATGACGATACCTATTTTTCGCGATTAAACGAAGAGTGAAAATTTTCAAGGGCATGAAAACAAGACGGCTAATTGTAAGTGGGAATGCTGGGAAAAGTCCGTGTGACGTATTTCTGGTTCCAGCTGTCGCCATGTGAGATGACCTTGGGACGAGGCTTTGAGCGCTGATACGACGCAGGCTGCAAAAGCAGGTAGCGCTTGGCTTAAGTAAGGATTATTATTACCCTATCAAGCAAAGGAAACTTTCCGAACTTAGGTAATTTTAATAGGTGATTATTAAGAGACGTTTCCCTGAGCTCTGTGCCTCATGCATGCATTGGTAATCTCAGACAATGTAAAACTCCTAATTACTCGTATAGAAACTAGGTCCCTTTGACGTCACGTGGAGTGGAATATCATGGGCGCCAATCTGGCCTTTTTCAAATGAGGTTAAAATTGACCATTGCTATTCGTCTAAACTGGGATTTCTAAAAGCAAATAATTTGTATATTATGAATACACTAATGTTGGGTAAGGAGTCGCTATCAATGCATTACGTTTTCTTTGATGAAGGAAACTACCCTATTACACCTCAAAATTTCCAGCGTATATTAAACTTTGCGTATAACTAACAACCAAGTATTCAAATGTTTTCTGTTAGATACGGAAACAAACCACGAGCCCCATTTAAAAAAATGTATTTCTTTGAATATTAAAGAGCTTTTAGAAATAGATGTTAACATGCCCTGTTGTTCGTCAAATTTTGCACATAAGAGGCGCCAAGAGTTGCATTAGGTGTATATATACGAAGAGGTAAATGACCCCTAGAAAGATGAAAAGGAAGAACAAACCTATAATAAGATTCTGCTGTCGATGGGTACAGACTTTTAAAGACCTCTACACACAATATATTAATCATATTTTCACTTATCTTGAGAAAAAGCAATTCCTAAAAGATTTTTACTCTAGTGTACTTTAGATTATTACATTTGAATTTTACGAAGGAAATCTTTGAGTTCTTGTGTCCTGCTAATGCACTGTGTTCATGAAAGATATTTTTAAGTCATAACTCCAGATCATGCGTAGTTAGAGAAGTAGATATATGTGGCTAATTAGCGCAATCATTGACGTCGTTCACTTTCCATGTCTGCTGCATCTTTGTCTGGAAACTCAATGCTCATTTGCCATATTTTGGCTTCAAATTTGACAGCAAGAGACGGTTCAGCATTTTTTATTATGATGTATGAGGGTAACGATGAGCAAATTTCAAGTATTTTAATATCCTAAAGGGAAACCAATTACTCTAAACTTATTGGTCAGGTTTCATATTGTCTTAACCGTCATTTAAATGATGGTCATTCAAAAGTACCCGTTATGCTTACTAAATATTTTATATTTTTTTCAAAGAAAATAAACTTTCTCTCAGTGCTTGAGCCATGATCAGATCCTTATTCGGAGTCTTAATATGAGACAATGTAGCAAATATACGGGAAAAGTTAACCTGGTACAATTTACGGCTCTTGCATCGATGTAGGAAGTAAGGGCTAGAACAAGAGGTGGTGCTTAGTGATCGCTTAATCGGGTTTTTACCTAATGTAGTATGCACACACATGTCATCGTATTGAGTAAATGTATCATCAAGGTCCGAGAACTAAGAGTAAGGCTTCCTATCGTTGAAGGATGGAGTCGGAAAATGCGGACGTTATAGGAGGGTAGAAGGCCTGCGAGAATGGCCCGGAGGAATGGGTGGGTTAAGGGGTAAGAGGGTTGGGCGTGAGGCGGGTAATTGGTCGTCGAGGCAGCGGATGAGGAGACCTCTATGGAGGAGGAGGGAGAGGTGGAGGAGGGTCAGGAGTCTGCGGGGGTGGGGCGGGGGAGAGAGGGAGAGTTCGCTGCCAGAGAGTCCATTGGGGATATCGCAGATTCGCAATCTGAATTCGTGGTCACACTAATGAAGCCTTATCGCGAGGGTGTCTGGCGAGTGGGATGGGTTGTGTGTGTGGAGGAGAGGAGGAGTAGGGTTTGAACGGGAAGAATGCACGGGCGGCGGAGAGGAAGAATGAGGGGGAAGGAGAGCATGAGGAGGAGTGTATGGAGTAAATTAGTGGATGGGGAAGAATTAATGAATATCCGCCAAGGATGGATCGGTCCGCGTGGGCAGATTTAGTGCGCCGCTCGCGATGATACATTTATTCAACGCGCCCGACGGATGCGCACGCAATACATTGGGTAAAAAGCCGATTGACCCATCATTAAGCACCACCCCCTTGGTCAAGCCCTTCTTACTTCCTGCATCGATGCAACGGCCGTAAATTGATTCAGGTTAACTTTTTCCCCAGGGACTTCGTATCTTTTCAACGTTGTCTAATAATGTGTGTCGTTGTCCGAATAAGGATCTCAAAACATGACCCAAAAATTGAGAAAAATATTGTTTGAGAAAAAGATATCAAATAAGCATAACACGGGTACTCTAGGACAAGTGTCCTCAACCCGTGGTCCCCGGGCAGCATGCTAAATTCTTGCAGCCCGTAGAGGCTATAGAAAATATTGTATCACAACTACAACAATAAAACCAATTATCAACACGCTCGTCAAAAATCGCATTGATTGATCGACCTTTTTAATCAATGACGATTATTTCATAATGAAATTATGTTTTTTTTTTAAATTTTATTGATGTGGTGGTAAAGTGACGTGGATCATTGTGGCCCTTCGGACGATGTGAAATTGATTTTAGGCTCTTGCACCATAAAAAGGTTGAAGACCCCTTCTCTAGGGTGAGATTCGTTTGAATTACGATTAGATTTAAAGTGAAACATGACCACAAAGCTAAGAGCAATTATTTCCTCTTAAGGAAAGCGCAATACGTAAAATACACTAAATATGTACGAGTGTAGGTCTCATACGTCATCTCAAAAAACTCTCTGCCAAATTCTCTGGATGCCAAGTTTGAAATCAAAATATTGTAAACCAGCATTGAGTTTCTAAGCAAAGATGCAGCACCCCTTGAAGATGCCCTTGCTTCTTGCATGGATTCAACGCCCGCAAATTGAATCTTTTTCTTATTAACTTAACTTTTTCCCCAAAGTTTGCATGCATTTGCCGCAGTAGTCTCATTTCAAGAGTTTGAATAAGGATGTGTGAATGTTTATTAATACTCGAGGGTTACCTTTTAGAACAGAGAAAAGAAATTTTAATTCATATTTTGTTCAGAAACAATTAAATACCATTCTAGCAAAATATTCAATGTAAGTGATACAATTCTTTTGTCATTACGAACACTCCGGTCATAACATTCATTAGGATTGGAAAACATGGCCCATTAATTGAGATAACATTGTTTTCTTTGAGAAAAGAGTGTAAATGGATATAATAACACTAATGCTACAAGTGCTCTAGGATGTGTTTCGCTGACATTATGAGTGAAGCAGAATGAAACCTGAGCGAAAAGCTACGAATTACTTTCTCTTAAGGAAAGCGGAATATGTTAAATTTGCTGCCTGCTGATCTTATTAGTACTAGTTATCATCGATGAACTCTCTGAACTTCAAATAAAAAAAATCCGGCATGCGAGCATTGAGTTTCTATGCAAAGGTGCAGCAGACATTAAAAATTAATGATACTAACAGTTCTGAAAAAAATATCGAGTATCGCCCCCTTCCTAGATTAAAAAAAGCCATTACTTAAAAAATAGAGCCACAAAAATCTTGTACAGGTCAAAAGTTTGTACAGGTCTCATTTTCATTTCTAATTCGCTTTAACATATTTTTCAAGATAGATATTTCCAGAATTATAGATCATTTTTTTTAAACCAACGCATTCCATTGTTTTGAAAAATTAATTTACCGCAAGATGACTAAAAACGTTAGAATTTACTGAAATAAAAGGTCGAACAACATCGCCATCTTGCATGGAGTGTGGTAGTCAACCACTAATTTCACTGAACATTTGATAAAAAATATGCGAACTAATAGATGACATAACGTGAAGAATATGAGGTACAATTTGATGAAAAAAGGAAATAAAATCAATAACACTCGAACTTTATCGGGGATTTAAGAAAATGTCCACAGCTTTGCGCTTATTCAGCTATATTCAACTCGTGACAAGGATAAATTATCATTATACGGGAGTTCTTGATCATTCGAAGACAATGCAATAGTGTCAGTAACCTGAAGTACTTGAAGATGAGCCATGGCCTAGACTAGACTAGAGGAAAGGAATGGAAAACGAATGCAAGACTGAGCACACTAGTGTATCAGACGCAGTGGCATGAGGAAAAATGAAAAGAAACAATAGGGAGGTAATATTAAAGGTGGCACAAGAGCAATGATTCTTTGAAGAGAATTCAAGTTTGGAAGGAAAGGTGCTTTCAAAGGCATAGTAACGCCTGCAGTGACAAAAAATTCAGAGTTACTGGATTATATGCCCAGCAAACCACCATAAAATAACAATTCACTCCCATAAAAATTACAATGAACCCCAAATAATGCACCTCTTCGCAGAATCGCTAAAAAGAATATCACCCACTAATTCGACATAGGCTTCATTCAATGAGGAACATATTACTCGGGAGAAAACGAGGAAGGTTAACAGCGAAGAGGCAGCATCGTAGAATATGAAAGAAGATCAGGCCGTAAGAAAGAGCCTAAAACATAATCACCAAATATTTCTAATTTTAAAAACTCGTCAATATTGTTATATTTAATACCTTGTATACGAAAGCAAGTAGAACCGATTTATCAAGTACATTACAGTTATTTAAATTGCCCGCTCGTATCGGTCGTACTGAAGTAAATGCATTGCTAACAACATATATGGAATTAGATACGCGTGAAATCAATATATGATTCACCCACAGTCCAACAACAGCGCCATCTTTCATTCAGTATGGTAGTCAGGAACTATTTCCACCAAGCATTTTCTATTAGAAATGTATGGGTACTAATAGAAGACATAGCGTGAATTAGTAAACCAGTAACGTGGCAAACAGACACACTTTAGTTTATACAATAATAGAAGTATCACTAATGATGAAAAAAATCCAATGACAATTACCAGCGAAATACTAATGATTATGGTAGCATTTTTCACTAAATGTAGTTCATATTCAGAACAAAGCTTAGCCACCTCAAAATATCAGTCAGAGGCGTAAGTCAAAAAATTGTCAAATAAAGATGGCGGAACTTTGACCACGCTAAAAACTCGGAAACAGCGCCTCCAGGTATTAAAAACCTCCTTTCTCTAAGTAGATTATTTCCCCGTGAAATTCTGATCACTTTGCCTTCAGCGACGCGAGCGGCCACTTTTGCAAACATATTCAAATGCGCGGTGGGTGAAAACATGTTCAGTGGCCGACTGGAGAATTATCGGTTGTGTTATTCGCGGGTGGACCTTATACTGCGCAAGGAAAAAAAACTCTAGATAACGTCCCCTGTTTATTTGAACGATCTGGAGGAGGAGAGCGAAATAGACTTGAGAACAAGGCTAAACGGCATGAGATGGGCCGAGGTATTTACTTCGCGCAGGTCCCCTTGAAAGGAGGAAATCGTTTGACGAAGCTCAAGAGAAGCGTTAGCCATCTTGTTGACTCAATCGATGCTCAACGAAGAGGAGTGAGGCCTTGAAATTCCAAAAACGATCTTCGCTCGACCAGATTACCATTTTCATCCGTGTTCCAGAGTAAGAGGAAAAAAATACGCAAAGGAGTAAACGCGGCGTACACAGCTTGATAAATCACTCGCGTGCCTATCTCCATGAAGCGTGTTCACGAGCTCTTATGACCCAAGAGCTTTTTATAGCCTTATCTGGTTGACTACAAGGAGCATGTACTATGCGCTACTCTTCCTTAGATAAAACTATCAGCATATACGGGTGAAAAAAGTGAAATCTCTAATATATGTTGGCCACCAGTTAGTATAGATATTCAAAGGATATTCACATGAATATACACATTATTTAAAACTAATTCATCAAATCTTGGATACCGGGCTTGGCGTTACGAAAATAAAAGACTATAAGATCACCTCGGATAACTATTAAATGTACCTATGAGCATTGCAAAATAAGTTTCTGATTTAAGTTTTCGCTGCATTCAGGTTCGCAGTAGGGTAGATTTCCGGCTTCCATCCCCGTTGTCAAATGACATTCATTTTACAACGTAGACGTCATTCTTTATCAAAGGAAATTCAAAAATCAAGTAAAAACGCAGACGTAACCCGCAAATCTACCCTAGTGCAATGAAAAAATAATATGATTGTATCTCCGAAAGACAATCTTGAGTAAGCATTTCGCGATTGGTTTAAAAAATCCACATCAATGGCTTTAACGATAACTCTGGGATTAAAAAAAGTTGGAATATATTATCTCAGTCATAGCATTACTCTCAGTAATTAATCCAAATTCGTCTTTGATGTAAAAAAATAACAAAACTTTTAAGTGGAGCTGAACAATGCATATGAGCAATTCAAATTCCATAGGGGTCCACCTCGACTCAAGTCGTGTCTACAAATATTTGACAAGTCCTTCCGCATCGCATGTTCCCGCTGTTTGCCCTTACACTCAGCATGCCTGGCTTTCTGAACTTTCAGGATTCTACGCAACTAAAGTGGGCCTTGGAAGTCTATAAAAGGGCTCTATTTTCCAAGATGCCAAAACACATCCTAAAGGCTGTGTAAAGCCTAAGCAATATTACTTTGAGTACTCATTCTAAAATTAATAGATGAATCCTCTTCAGCTACCTTTTAGCGCTATAGCCACTAAATAGTTACACGATATACGAGGAATTATGGCCAAATTTTGTTTTTAGCAATTCTTGTCACTGGTATCACCTTAAAAAATTAAAAAAAATATTTCAGAGAAGTTATGCTTAGAAATTATACGAATAACAATACGTGGATTTTTTCATTTGAATGATAAGTTAGAAATTAGACTATGCTCAACCATCGCATTTAAGAAGGCTAATTTGTCCAGTACTACGTCACAGGAGGTAGAATAATTGAAGAAATAGGAGTGATCATTGAACGAATGAAAAAAAAGGCTTGATTTTTTACAATCATTTATGGCAATGGATTTATCCCGTTAGGAATTTCTCGGTGGTACTATTTTATCAGACATAAAAGCAAATGGCACGCACCAACTTTGCCCATCATATCAAGGATGATTTATTGATTAATCAATGCTTTGGGGTAGAAATTAGCATTTCCTTTCTATTATTTTTCACCTTTGAGGAATACCAGAGACCCCAACGGTCACCACGTCAGAGATCATAGGTGAATAGCAAGTGAGCGGTAAAGCACATTGGACGATTACGTATTGTTCGGGATAATTTTTGCATACTGCAGTCCAAGAAGGGAATGGCCGAGCAGAGGTTGCGCATGCGATTATTATAAGCCCCCAAACACAGCATTGTCATCGACAAACACAGTGGACAGCACGAAGACGATGTGCAAGATACACTATGCATGCAATAGCAGGAAGATGCTAAGAAACGGGGGAGGCGGTAATAGTAATTACGGAGTCAAAAGGGTTGCATGTATGGTCGAAACCTTTGCCTTTCCCAAGTTGCCTATCCCACAGTTGAAATAACAATAATTGAATGCCATTAGGACACATGAAAAGCCTCAATGAGGAATTTTTGGCTTTAAAAATCCACCACTTCGATTCTGTATTCGGTCATGATTTATTTATTTTTTCAAATTTCATTTTCCCATCTCGAGCTCGAATAGGCTTACGTGAGTCAGGCAGATGGCATAATATACGGGTATTCAAAGGTTTTCACGCGAAGATCTAACGGTCCTCTCGAATTCATCGATTCTTCCTCATTTCATCACTTCATTCAATTCCATCATTTCTGAATTCTGAATTTTCATGATAAGATAATGTCATGAATATTGCATGAGCAATATATCGATGAATAAAGATTAGTAGTTCACCAAAAAGCAATTTCACCGAGTAACGTCTGAAAATTTTGATTATGTCATTAACTTATCTGATCAAGGGTTAAAGTCTTTGATTTTTCATGGTAAATAGCTCGAAAAGTAGCCGACAAATTGAGCAAGGAAAAATACGCATTTCTCTTCTTTTTAAATTCCATTTCAGTATGACTGTAAATATATATATGATAAGAGCCCACTAGTCAACTATATTACCTATGGCATGAAATCTGCGGTTGGCAATAAGTAATGTGATTTATTTACGGTATATTACGATTGTTCCCACGATCTTTGGAACTATCGTGCATTCACACGACGACGGTTAAAATCTGTGCTGCCCTCTAGTGCTGACATTTAAAGTGAATGAGAATTTGACGGTTAGTAAAGCTGTTGAGGTATGCAGGGTCAAGATTCTACTGTGTTTAACGTGTATGTAACGAATAATTTTATTCCGCCCATATTCTTCCTTGTTTGCACGAATTCATGAAAAGCATAGATCGAAAGGGGGCTTCACGAACTTTTCGTCTTTCTTTTGTCGCTTCTTGTTCCGGTCTTCCAGCGCCTAACCATTGTAAAGTGGCAACGTTCGGAACTACGTGAACTATTTTAGGACATGCATTCACACTGCTAGTTCTGCCAACTATCGTTAAGACGATCGCTCGGACGATCGTAATCTGAACGGAACATAACCATTGTAAAGTGGTAACGTTCGGAACTACGCGAAACTTTTGTCCGGACATGCATTCACACAGCTAGTTCTGCCAACTATCGTCTGGACCATCGCTTGGACAATCGTAATCTGAACGAGGCATACGCCTCCTCTCCTGCTCCTTTCAGACAACTGTCGGAAAAAAAGTATGACGCACGCGTGACAATTCCCCATACCGGCGGCCGACGAGTCAGGAGAAGGGGATGAGGAATGCAGTTGTAAAAAAAATACCTCCGCTTGCGGTCCGTCGTAAAAAGCAGCCGCATTGAGAGGAGGCAGTTGTACGTGTGTTCCTCCCTTCCAGCCGCTCTCATTTTTTCCCACGCTCCACCCCCGCCCCGCCCCCAGTCATCCGCCCCCAACCCCTCCCACCTCCTCGCCGCCCTCTCATTAACACGAGACCACCTCCGCCGAGAGGAATTCCCCTGAACCAATGGTTACGAGCCAACCGGCCGCCGAAATAGAGGGCGTAGGTACACTCAGCTGTGTGCTCTTGGGATGGGAGTGAGTAGGAAGGGGACGACCACCGGTGAATCCATGGGAAATAGTGCGAAGATGACTAACTAATATACTACAGAGAGGGGGCCCCAGTCTGTCTATTAGAAGTCTGATCTATGTTGTCGCCAGCCCCGAATGCAAAATGATCCATTTATCCTCAATATTTACCATAAGTTATTTGGAATAGCGTTGAAAAGTTGGGAATTCGATCACATTATCACGTATGTGTTTACATTTCGGTAAACAGCCCTAAATAACCCTAATATTGTTTTTTTTCCAATATGGTTTTCTTATGAAAAAAAAACAATTCTATTCCTTAGGTTATTTCACGTTTTTTTCAAATGTTTTTGCATTTGGTGAATGAAACTTAGGTCACTTTGCATTTTTTGTTATTTTTTAATCAAATTTATATGTTTCTACTGTTTTGATTCGATCTAATTTCAAGTGAAATTTGACAGTGCATTCCTCTGCAAATATATAAAGTATGACGAGGGTTAGATGAAATATGGGACTATCTAGCCCAAATCTCGCCCAATAAAGTCGAATCATTATTATTTTTATTATTATAAGTACTCGCGTGAGATTAAGTTACGTAACTACCTGCGTCGGGTCGTATTGACTCATAATTTAAACCTGTTAAGTGGCTATGATCATAAATGGTGATTAAAATAAATCTGAGTAAGATAAAGTAATAAGAAACTGAAATTATTTAAGGCATTTTATGTTGTTTTTCCATGATATTCAGTGGTCCAATGCGTAGTTTTAGAGATCATTTGCAATTATTGTCTTGGTATATCATAACAGTATGACAAATGCTAGCGTTGAGTCGTAGAGTGGTATTCTTCAAGAGACAAGCACTCGCGTCGGGCCTTGTTTCAAAAAGTCAAATTATGACCCACAATGCATCTATATCCGGACACAAAAATGGGTTGAAAAGATGGAGAAAAGGACAAAAACATGGGATGAGTGCTGTTAAAATATTTATCTGAGTATAAGTTTTGGTAATAAAAATCTCTCGGGTCATGTAGAACCAAACCCATAAGAGGTCACTTCAGGTTTTTTTCAAACCGGAGTCGTTTCAATAATGGCCTCAGTGAACTTCGTAGTTTCATTTTTATTTCCTTGGTGATTAACTGCCTCATCGATTCCTTGGGTTGATAATATCTTAAAACATTTATTTCTTTAAAGTTAAAGGTACGTGGCTAACATTACCCAAAATAATTTGTAACGAAATAAATTTCTAAACAAATTTTCATTGAAGGTGTTTAAATGAAAGTACGATTTATAGACCGTAAAGACCTTCAATGAAAATTTGTTTAGAAATTTATTTTGTTACAAATAATTTTGGGTAATGTTAGCCACGTACCTTTAACTTTAAATAAATAAATGTTTTAAGATATTGTCAACCCAAGGAATCGATGAGGTTATTGTTAATCACCAAGGAAATAAAAATGAAATTACGAAGTTCACTGAGGCCATTGTTGAAACGACTCCGGTTGGAAAAAAAACCTGAAGTGACCACTTATGGGTTAAGGCTTACTCCTCCGTGCTATTCGGATCACTACCACCGACGCAAGTGGAGACTTTTGTAAGATCACTTAAAATGCACGTCGTTTGGCAACACTTTTGGTGGACGATTGGAGAACCCTCAAATGTATTATTCATGATGGCGAATCTCGCGGTTGGGCAAATCTTTCTGGATGTTTCTCTCTCCTTCCGTTTAAAAAGGCTCAAATTACAACCCCTCAGATTACGGCGATATAAAGTTTTACCTCTTACAACTTTTATATCCATGACATGACATGACATAAAATTTTTAGTATCCTAACAATAATCGCTCCAATAAATTGTTGTCGGGTTTGGAATCAAAAGGGAGACAAAATGAATACCTTCGTAAAGCATGTGAAACTCTGGATATTAGTTATTACAATTTTTATTATTATATCATAATTTCATTAAGGTTAAGTAATGTTTTTGTTATCATTATTACTATCAACAATATTTAGATCGATTTTCAATTAATCCCGACGTTTTGATGGCTGAGTCGTCCATTGGAACTTCGACAATATGGGAAAGCCTGACACGGTAACAAACCAACAAATAATTTATTAGCATCATGTGGCGGTAAACTTCAGATTTTTCTTCGATAACTCCAATATTTTCTTTATAAAAAGATTAATAAAAAGTTAACATTCTGGGGAGAAGCACTTTACTCTCTATAAACGTGAACGAAAAAGAAAGAGGACGAGAGAAGACTGAAGGCTTTCGAGATGTGGGTTTGGCGGAGAATGGAGGAGGTGAAGTGGACGGAGGAGAAGAGGAACGACTTCTTGACGTGACGAGCAATGAAAGGAAACTTCTAGAGGAGATGCGAAGGAGACAGAGGGTCTAGATGTAACGAATACTTTGCGGATTAGAATTTTCAAAGCCGTATTAGAGGGATGAATGCTTGGTAAGCAAGTGAGGGTAAGGAAGAGAATAGGATTTATAGATTTAATGGAAATGAATAGAGAAAAAGGCCATCTCGGGAGTATAAGAGAAAAGTCTGTATTGGGGATAGGGAACAGGAGGGATTATCTACTAAGTTATCAAGGTAAACCTATAAAAAGCCCTTTAATGAAAATTTGTTTAGAAATTCATTTTGTTACAAATAATTTTGGGTAAAGTTAGCCACGTACCTTTGACTTTAAAGAAATAAAAGATAAAATATTGTCATCCCAAGGAATCGATGCATTTATAGTTAATCACCAAGGAAATGAAAATGAAATTACAATGTTCACTGAGACCATTATAGAAACGGCACAGGTTTGAAAACTTATTATAATCTATATATATGATGATTACAAATAAGGTTCTACACATAATTGTACTTAATTTTTTAATTCCACCATGTGAATCGTGCTCATTCAATATCATTGCAATAGGTAAAAGAATGCAATTCGACAGCCTTCGTTCTCATTTCTGGAAGAAAGTAGGCAAGAGCTAAAAGAATTTTTATCTGACATTTTGAAATTTCTAGATACTGTAAAATACATCTACAGCAACTTATGCGTACGGACGGTAAATGGGGATATTCTCATTGAAATGTTCCAAAAATGCGGTTCCTGAAAGAAAAAAAATCGAGAAGCTCGGGTCCTTCCATATGATGTCCCAATAAATTAGATACACAATCAAAAGTTAGCGTATTCCGCTATATTTCATACCTAAACTTTTAATTTGGAACCTTGAGCCTCGAGAAAAATATATGGAACAGGAAAAAATACGTATGTATGGAAAGATTACTTGAATTATGTGGAGAGCTGCGTCAAACCAATCTTAGGATTGTTACATAATGATGAATACGAAATATCCTCTTAAGAAGAAACAATTGCGTATTTTACTTATGGTAAATGGTGAAGTCATTGTGCGAACCATGCATTCAAGTACTGGTAAATATACAGTGAAAAAGAAGCTAGCGCTATTTTTATGCCCCACGATCTTCCTTTTAACGTGAAATTTATTGCATTTAGACATGAACCTGGAACAAGGACTCTAAATGCACTCAAGTAATGTGTACGTAAGTACTTTAGCCAGTACATCTGTAAATACTTTACCTCCATTGAAGATTCACAGACAAAACGCAATGAGTGGTCGAGGATATTTTCCTTTCCGACAAGAAGGTGAAGTTCTGAAGTTTCTATTGAGCGCACCGCTTAATTATTTCCCAGTGACGAGGAATTCAATCCTGAATTCCAATCGAATTCCTTGGAATCCCTTTTTATTGCCAGCTGTGCTGAGATAAGACCCATAAAGTGTTGACACGCGTGGAGGATTCCGAAGGCAACCAATAAAACAAGAAACCGTGGTCCATTCCTGAATAAGCCATTTCAAAATAGAGCGTGAACGATCGACGGCCATCGACCATCAGTTCCCACGCTCACGGATCTGCGGGCGAATTTATTCCACTTCTTTAATTTTCCAACCGAATTGATTTTAAAGACATTTCCTCTCACTTCTCTTTACAATTTATGGTATACGTGGTTATGATATGATTGCCATAAGAGTCGAAAAAATACACCATGTTTATGGTTACATTAAAATATTAATTTCATTATTTTTCTCTTTAAATGAGACAAAGTTGATTCGATTTGTTACCCCAACCTTTAGGCAAGATTATTACTATAAAATTCGAAATGTACGACAATTATAAGCTGCTATAAGATATAAACTTGTAGATATCCGTTACTGAATGGATAACATGCAGTTCACTTGGGGGAAACTAAAAATTAGGTACATTTTCCTGAAAGTAAATAAAAAGTAAGTATTTATTCTTCCTTGAATGAATTTTTTTTAATTTGTTGATAATAATTATCACATGCATATGTTTTATATTAATGGATAGGTTTTCATTTAAATTTTATAAAAATGACATCTATCAATAATATTTTCCTCCAATCAATACGGCAATGAATTTTATAAATTTTAGATCTTGAAAATGAGACATTTCTTGCTTTTATATATTTCTTCCGGAAATACGTCAGATACAAAGAGTCTCTCGTAAAATAGCAGTTTACAGCATTGAAATATCTTGATAACCGTTGCATGAATTACAAAAAAATCTTTGGATTTTGCTTTCTCATCAAATGAAGACGATTTGTCAAATTTGGTTAAAATCGTTTGCCCAAGGGTAAAACACCTGGTTGAATGACCTCAATATATTCTAGCATAAAATTTTCTTAATAATGCAGAACTTCACAGAGAATTTGTTCATGAAATTTTATAATGTTGTGGGTGTACAGTAGGTGGTAGTCCCCTAATATCTAGTAACAATTCTTACACAGCCATACAGACACCTTCCTTCAAATACGTAGTGCATCATGTAGAGCAGACTAATCTATGAAACAATCAAATATGTATTTGCATCTGAATGTGTTCTGCACAGAAAAATGGCTACAAAGACCACATGTGACGGATAGGAAGACAAAAGATTCAGTGAATCAAAATTTAAAAATGACGAAATATCAATTTCATTCCAGATAATTTTTGTGAACACGAATGTAAACCATAATAGAGCAAAATAGTCCAAAACAGTTAGAATTATAAATCCAAGTAATTTTGTAGCCAACGAAAACAAAGTTTATTTCCTAAAACATCTAAATTACCAAGCGATAACTATCCTAGTCATTTCATTACGCCTCTCAAATACAGCTTTAACTTCAGAAGGTTCGCGCATGCGCAATAAGAGGGATACATCATCTAACTAGCAGAAAATCAAACTGTTTTAAACATGAAAGAAAATAAGGTTTCTTGCAAATTTCACTTTTAATTATACCACTAGTTTTTTACATAACGCAACCCGGGTTTCAAATGAGTAATCATTACCTTCAGGCGTAAATTATGATGTATTTATCTTCTTATTTTTACCTTTAGCAAATGCATATTAAGTGTTTAGCAAAATTACTTTCATCAACTTTTACATTTTTGTAAGCACTTAAATACTTTCTTCCTGACTTCGACACTTGTTCCCGTCCATTGCAATCGCTGCATTTCAACGAATACACTCCACATCTGTCTAATTCAGGGATTCCCAAACTTTATTGTACCACCCCCCCCGCCCCGCTACACATATCAGCTTTCCATTTTGCAATACCCTATTTCCACGGTGCCGTACATACCAACTGCTACTTTTACAAGTACTTGTACTTGTACAAGTATGTGTCTACTTGATACGGTGAGTAGGTAGATTTTTTTGTTTTATTGAATGCGGTAACGCAGAATGGAAAGATTCAATAATTGTACGTATGATGAAAATTAAAACAAGTATTACATGAAAAACGAATATAATTACTGATACAAAATTTAACATTGCAACACAGATACATGTTCAATTTAAGGAAGGTGAAACAATAGGCCTACCTACTTACAAAAACAAAACATAAAATGTAATTTAGTGAGATGGGTGCGCTTGCATGTTCTGGATAAGTTGACAGATCCTAGGTTGAGTTTCAGACAAAGCACAGCGTAGGTCACTTTCGACATCAAGTTTGTTGCGGTACTTGGTTTTGATCGCCACAAGAGTTGAAAACGCTTTTTCGCTCATGTATGTTGTCGAAAAGGGCAAGTACATCCGACCAGCTTTCTCTGAAACTTTTTCAAAGATCTGAGGAAATTATTTTTGTAATTTTTTTATTTATTTCATTTGGGTGTCACGCCCCCTCTGGACTTTCTCCACGCCCCCCAGTTTGGGAACTCCTGGTCTAATTGGCCTATCGGATTCTCACATTTACAATCAGTCTTCTCAGAGTAGCATTTTAGGTTTAAAAGCCATGCGGAATGTCTCTACATAAATGATGAGCCATTTTCGTAGAAAGTGCATCTAAGTAAGTCACTGTGCACGACTGCTTCTTTTTATTCTCATCCACCGAAAACATGTGGTCGGTAGCCAGTCTTCTCTGTTTTTTATGTATCAATTTTTCTATTAAAATTTTGGGAATAACGGTTGGCTTAAGCAATTTGTTCCACAGTGATGATTTCTTTCCTTGAGTCTTTTGTTGATATTGGTATGCTTAACAGGTGATAAATCATGGAATGAAAAGCCATAAGGTTGTGTGAGTAATGGTGTCTTGAACTTGCTGGGATAACAAAACAAAACGAGCTATATATCAATATCTATTTTAGATACATATTATGAACGGATTGAAATAGATATATTCCAGCCAAACTCGTCATCCTCCGTGGAATTGGCAGAGCTGGCTCATTATACTCAGCAGATGCCGATGGTTCCTGCACGTAGTCTATATCCACAAATTTTACATATGTAAATATTTTACAACTAGCTACTTTGGACTGTACTTGAGTACTACAATCTAGTTGGGGCTAAAAGAAGCATAGTTGGGGCTAAAAGAAGCATAGCTAAAGGTAATGGAACCATGGTTAAAATTTTTCCATTGTTTACCTGATACAACGTTAATTATTCGCACAATACTCTGACCAAACTAGGATTAAATCGCTGCAATTGAGACTACCTCCTGAAAAGGCGAGTCTGAGAGAAGAGGGTGACTCAAATCGTGACGTGTGAGCTCTTGGAATGACTTTGGAAACTCACTTGAATACAAGACGTTTCAACCTCAAATAGCCGACCGAGTCCCTGAAATATTATTTTTTCCTTAAATTTCATCGTGATTTCACTCGTGGGAGTAACTTCGAGTGCTCTTTTGTCAATCGGCCGCTTAGAAAGAAAGATATCCCCCAAGGGGGGGAGAGAGAGTTGACTTCTTTTCACCAAATGACTGCGAAGATGAGAGAGAGAGAGGAAGAACACCTTTTTGTACTCGTGTTTGAAGCCGCGAGACATCGACCGAAAGAAACGGTGCGCTGAACACAAAAAAAAGGAACGCAGAACGGTGTGGTGGAGACATTAATTGACGATGAGCAGGTGAAAACATTGTTGATCGAGGAATGCAAATAATAATCCACGCGGAAGAAAAAAAAAAGAACGTCGGGAAAGGTGTCTCTCGCTTTTTCTCTCGGAAAAGAGCAGTCAGATACGATTGAGTACGAGGTAAGGTAAGAGGCCGGCACAAAAAGACGGAGCAAAAGAAAATGAAATCCTTTTTATTGTAACCTCCCTATAGCACCATCTCCACACACACAGGCACTCTTCCCTTCTCCTCGACGCTCTGAGAGAAAGAACATTTCTGTCTCGAGCAGGCCAGCGGTCAATCCGTTGAGAGCGTACCAAAAAGCGATCCACGCACGGATCACACAGAAGAGAATGGACGGTTTTGGTGGAGCGGTGCGCGTGAGAGAGTGTGTGTAAATGGTGTGAGAAAAGATTTTAAAAAGTCATTCAGGCGGAGTGAATAAGCATAATGAATCGGTTGAGAGGGGTTTGAGAAAGGGAAGGAAGAGATGAGGGTGAAGGGTAAGGTGGTATGAGCATCAAAAGCAGTGGGGGAGAGAGTTTATAAGGAATAAAGGTGGGAGGAGGTTTATATAGTGGATGGAGAGTCCTCTCTCTGGCACGTTTAGATGGAGAGCTCAACTTAATGCGAGTCTATGAGCAATTCTGAGATTGAAACTGAAATAGAGGAGAGTATGGAATAGCCCATGAATTGTGAAGTCCGAGGGAAGTCAATCATCGACGCATTACACTACGGGCTTAAGAGGTTTAATTTTCTTTTTCGCCACGTACTGCTCGTTTCAACCATTCGCCTCATAATTTTTCAAGGAAACTTCGGACCCATATTCCTTTTTTTATTTATCTTAATTTTTTTATACCAACCATATCTTTAAATATGAAATTTTATGACAAGATTCATATATTTCATTATAATAGGATAATTTTAGTAGGTACTTTGGTACATAATATTTATTCATTATTCATAAATAATTTTTAAATAAAAAAAATTAATCGCCGGTGGTTCGCGAGCTCTTTGCCCGAAGGAAAACCATATCAGGCCGGTGAATCGACGGCTATTTACCCTAATAGGTTAAAAAATAAAATTGTCATCTTGCAATTTTCAAGGAGTAAATGGTGGTACATATAGGCTTTAGTCTAACTTCACCTGCATCTAAAATATTGACATTAATACACTAAAATGTGATTGCACTTTTCTACAGTTATTTTAATACGCACGATACATTTCGGCTCATAGAGCCATCATCTGGTACAAGACATTGTGGGTCTGATGACTCTGTGAGCCGAAACGCGTCGTGCGCATTAAAATAATTGCGTCAAAGTGCAATAAAATTTTATTTTAGTATGCAGAACTACCATTACACGCATGAATCCGTTTAATTTTAATTAATAATCGGTAATTATATTAAATTGTGTCCGAGAAAATGCCTAGGCAAAATTTTCAATCTGAGATGCAGAAACGTACTGACCGAGATCAATATTATATAACATGAAAAAGTTTTGAAAGATTAATCCGTCACGTAAAATGAAGTTCCAGATAGAATAAAGCGTCCTCTTAATATATGTGTAGTGAGTCAAGAGACCTGTGCTGGGGGATTTCTATTAGTCAATCTTCGTCAAAAACACTGCATTAGGACCTGTCCGAGGAAAGGGCTTTAGAACGAGGCCGGAAAATGTGAACGAAGAACGAACCAGTGAAATAACGAAAGTGACTTTTAACATTATGCCTTGCATCTGAAAATGGAAAAAATGCATGATGCTCGTACCTAGGAAAATTTATAAGCTTACAGAACATGACTCGTTGCAATTCATTGTGCTGACACCAATTTTATCTAATTCTTAAAATATTTTACAAATGCCTTCCAATTTTCTTATGCAAGACATGATAAAAATTTATGGCACTATTAGGCCCAATATCTCAGGAAAACTAATTACGTTATTAAGGATAATTCGTTTCGTCTTCGAAAAGCGGCGCAACGCATAAAGTGAATCTTCCCTATTATCATTGCCTGAAATTAAAATGCATTCAAACGCTCTTACGGAGTCACGTTAACGGGCCTCAAAACGAGTTCATAAATCCATATAATCATCATCTTATGTGCCCTTGTCTATGCATACGGATAAAGACGGAATTAATGATGAAAAAGCGATATCTATGAAGAAAGCGCTTTTTTGTTATTTACCAAATAATCATTCCAAACACGTCGATCAAATATTTTTGACACTAATGCCGATGATAATAAGAATCGAACGCATCCGCACTATTTTAACAGTTAGGACTTGGAGTTGAAGGACTCAGTTGTAACAAACTAAAATTTGTGCTTTGTTCAATGTAACCGCTTGAACGTATTAAATTTTAAGAGTGCAATCAAGTGTTTTGAACATGCTTATAGACAAATCTTTCCACAAAAATCCTTGACTCTTGATTTGATGGAGTTTGGCCCGATCAGCAAATTGTATGTCATTTTCTTGCATATTTTAAAATTTTAAAGCTCTTCAAAATATCTCATCGCCTGATGGCCACAAAAAATAGGCTCTCCATGCTATATTTTAAGTAAATGGCATTAATAAATACGCATTTTTATACGTTTTTTCATAGTTATACTTCTCACGCAAAAAAATATGATCATTGATTGAATATGTATGTCATTTTGACAAAAACCTTATGCTTTTCGGTATAGCATGACATTAACGAAAAAAATTGGACCTAGGTACACCACCTACTATTTTTTGAGTTATTAGGAAACGAATACTGTGAATGAAGTCGAATCACGTTAGTTACAAAATAATGACGCTACAGTCAGCTCAGAAAGGCGAAAAAAGTAATCACTTAAAATATCAGGATTGGTTTATTCTCCACGGACGTCGTCCAGGGTGCAAAATCATTTCTCAATCAAGCACTCGAAAAGTAATTTAAATACAGCGTAAAGTATTGGGTATGACATATGTTTTCTCGTAGTAAAGCATCTTCAAATATAACGAGATATTCATCGATATTTTTAATGAGCATAAAAGTAAAAATGCTAAGAAGGAAGAAACGGTTGTTTGGTTATGAATGTTTCAGTCGCGAGCCTACTGCTTGAAATTACGACAATGACATATCATTCTGCAGCGAAGCATACCGATGGTAAGTGTTGTGCTCGCTATGTTCACCACGATGGGCTCTAAGTCTAATGGCTCAGTGATCGTTCATACAATCTTCGTGAGCATGAGACTATAAGGCCACGATGGGATGGGGGAATGGAATGGAGGAGGATAGTGGGGGAGGAGAGAGAGAGAGGAGAAGAGAGACGGAACACGAAATACCCCCGCGCTCCCTTGGCTCCTCAAACAGAAGAACCATATCTCCCGCTCCACCCCCTCCCTCCCATCCTCAATTCACCCGACACAAGCATTCACAGCCCACCTCACCCCCCTCCAACTCCAAACACCAGCCTCTTTTCTCGTCTTAGGAATTCAGACACTAGCCGCGACCTGCCTAGTCATCCTTCGGGCAGCAAAAGGTGAGGCATACATGTGGGGGAGTTGAAAGTAGGGTTGCGAAGAGGTTGGAGGAACACACATACGAGGTGCAGGCTAGTGTGTGTGTGTGGAGATGAAAAAAAAAGGCTCGGTTGAGGGCAGGTTGGATTGACACGAGGAAAGTGAAGAGGCAAGAGAGGGATCGGAAGAAGGTTAAACGGAGCGAAAGCGGAATGAGAGGAAGAAAGAATACATCGCGCGAGGCATTTGATTCCGTATCGCGACGAGTGGCTATTAGGGATGACCACACTTCTAGCTAGAACAATGTGGGAGCGTGCGTCAGCATTTGCGGATGCATCTGCAAGGACTTCAAAATATCACCCTCGCATTGACACGTTCATTGGCTTGGCTCGTTCCTGGAGAGATGAGCAATGTTTTCTAAATAATAATTATGATGCCTTGTCGTTGTTCGGACGGACTTCATTATGATATTAATGAAGTTATGGTTTTGGCTGAACTTATTTTAGCCTTGGAGAAGTACTAGCATCAATTAAAACACAACTACATAGGAGCAAGCATTAGCATTTGTGGATTGCGGATTTGAGGATGATTATGGAAGAACTTCAGCATACACCCCAGACAAACATATTTTTAAAATTTGACACATAAACATCACATTACCTTTTATTTACTTCAAAAGACTAGAACCAATAAGCAAAAGTTTCAAGGCGACAAATGGTAGCAATGAAAGACTTGTGCAAATTACAATGCAAACATTCGGCTAGTTGATATTTATTTGCATTAAATACCGATTCTCAATTATATGTGACTAGGTAAGTTGCTGTGGCTCAGATTAAGATATGCAGAGTGATAAGTTACATTTATTCTTCCTGTGATATCCAAAACGTTTTGTACTACATAATGGCCTAATATTTTGATTCACGATTCCTCTTCAGGACTGAAGAATGGCACGTTACTCATTTAATGTGGTTACGATTTATCATTGAGATTTATTAAATTTAATGGCATTACGTTTAATAGTAAGTAACCAAGAGATAATTGTACCGGAACAATCTTTCATGGTTTAACCGTAAAGACAATCCTGTGTCGACACGTCCTTAATCATTGAAAACCTTAAAAGGTAAACGGACCGAGAATTTTCTGTTACCATTGCACACTGGGAAATCAAATGAAGTTACTATGATAAGCTTCACTTCCAATTTTCTGCCATACCTTCGGATGACTTTCGATGAATGATTTAATATCATATTTCACCACAAAACAACGAAATTTGATTACACGTGGTGTCAAAATATACATGGTTGGAATTTAACTTGATGAATGATGCTTCAATTTTTATTTAATTGCTAGTGAAAGTTTAATAGTTTCTTTGCATTTCGAGAGGAGTAATAGAATTACGATTAGATTTGACTCTAAATTAAAGCTAACGATATGTAGAGTAAGACAATTTCACTGAAAAGACTAATGAAAATCCAGTAGAAATCAAAGAATTGAACTATTGGATAATGGTGATACCTGAAAAATTTAAATTTTGAAATTCAAAATGACGTAACAAGAAGGTAATATGGGACAATTTTTAGCCCGAGAAACTTAGGTATCCAATGAAATTACCATATGGAGAATCAAAATCTTCCTAAAATCCATATATTCGGAAAATTGAAAAAATGAGAAAACCGCTGATCTTACGAATAGCTAAAAGTACTATGAACATTAAAAACATATTTTTACCAATTCACCGGACATTTTCTAATTATTGATTTCATTCGATATTTTCCACTCTCATGCATAACTTCACGATTGTCTAGAATCAAATTGTGAACGTCATTGCGTGGAGAGGTCAGTACACTAATCATATTTCCGAATTAATCATAATGAAGTTACAGATGCATGTATGAATAACGTTTCTTACCCTTCAGTGCTTGTATTATGTAGTTATTTCATTCACTCAATGGAGGTAAATTATAATCAAAGTGGTGATATTTGGTCGGAGTAAGGAGGGGTCTTTGAATATTGGTATTGATTTCACGAACCTTGCGGGCAGCACAAATGGTTCCTTAAAATACAGGTCTTTAAGAAGGGTCTTAGTAATAATAACCGTTTAGAGAGGTTTTACAGTAAATATGCACTTCAAAAACAAGATATTTTATCCTGATAATAACACAGGAGTGAAGAAACCGGCCGAGGTTGTACCGATTAACCCCTTGTGCTGTAATGACGAGTCTAGCTCGTCATGAACTTTCGACGCCAAACCGCGCAATTACGAGTGTATCTCGTCATCGGATTTTCATAATTTTAGCGCTATTTAGAGGAACAACATAATTATTTTGAGAGCTTAAAAATGTTAAAACATACATAGTATACATAATTAATTCATATTACATGAAATATGATGCATTGGAAGGTTTACAATGGTTTTATTGGAGTAGCGATAGCTGTGTTCTCCATCTTTAATAATCACATTTCATTTCGAGGTTCCACGTAGATTACAAATTACAAAATATCATTTCATTACCTACCGTTTGAAAAGGAACCACAGAAAAAATATTTAGAGAATAGCAGCACAATATTCAGAAAATTAATCAAAGTGGAATAGATTAAACATGTGTGCCATTGACAAAGTTTTCAATATAGGTAGGTACTCATTTAGCCGTGAGAAACTTCCACAAAGTTAACACGCAGACAATCGGATATATAATAAGTTTTCACTCAAAACAGAGTTTCAACCTTAATTACGACCGCGTATTAATCTCCCCACTAATTAGAGTACGAGTAGGATTCCAGATGGAGCGTTCACAGGTGAGTGTGACCTCTGGAGACCATGAGGGGGGAGGGGGGCAGGGGCAGGAGGATAGCCCACGCAAAACAGCACAGCCCGCCGTGGTCATCCTTGTGTATACACGCGGAGTCGGCGTGGGCGATGTATGAAGTGGACCAGCATACACAAGAGGAACACGCCGCTGAGAAATTTATGAATAGCGCGACCGCTGAAAAAAACCGGAATGGCACCGTGAGAAAGAAACTGGGGCCACCACCACACTCAGAGATGAACCACGCCGTTTTGGAGGAATAAAAAAAACAAGATGATAACGAGCTGAACTTCAAATATTCACGCTCCTTTTTACCCATTCATAAACTCATGCGTGGGGTGGAGAGACCCTCCCTTCCTTCTGGGGATCACAGACGACTGTCCTTCAGCACCCGCGGTCCTCTTCCCGGAAAAACAAGCGAACACGGAAAACAACAACGAGAATTATGCTTGGTCAAAGGGAGTGCATGGCAAAGGCGCGTACAGAGTGTGTGGCACAAATGTTAAAGGAATTAGGCTGGGAGCCGCCAGAGAGTCAGATGCTGCGCGGTGGGCTTAGATTGCTTGACCAATTGTGAATAGATATCCTTCAGGGCAACACGGAGAGGAGCATATTAGAACCACACTATTAGAACCACTGAATATTCTGCGTGTACTTACTACACTGATCACTTTTAGACTGTAGCTTAGAACGATCCCAAACGAGAATGCACAGCCACGCAGGACGCAAATAATGTTGTCGCGAGAACCATTGCAAGAATATTGAGCAAAAGGTATTTAAAGTATAGCAAATGCTCCTGAGAATAAGGTAAAGCTTATTCATACGAAAATGAGCAAATGCTTATGCTCCAAACTTTTGCTCAGAGCAAATGCCTATGCTCCGACCTTTTGCTCGTAAGCATTTAATCAACTTTCATTCATCCGGCCCTATATTGCTAGATCCGAGCGAGATAACGAGTTCGTCAGTTGAAAAATTTGAATCTTCTATAAGGATCTTATCCGACTGTCCTTCGGTATCCGATCTATTTCCCCGAAAAACCAGCTTACACGAAGAGAGAAACAAAAAGCATAGCTCGTCAATGGGAGCGCATGTCGAAGGAAAAATTATCTTACAAAGAATGTCAACCTGTTTGCTATCCAATAACCTTTAGCGCAGCGGGCTGTCATATTGGTTGTACGTAAGAAGTGATTTCATTTTATGACACTGCATTAATTACAGTCATTATCCAAACACTTACATTTTTTACCATCATTATCAGGATCCAATTAAATACTGAAAAAATCTTTATTTATGAAAAAAATTTTTGCTTCCCATAGGAATTCTTTCCTGGGGAGGTGAAATGTATTAATTTTCTCACAAGATTTTTCTATAGTGCCGCACGAGGAAGGTTAGCGTTACTATAAGTTGGTTTGTTGACAGGTTTGACCCTTCTATGGGGATCGCCTACGATTTTTCTTCAGCACCCACTTTAATATCTGGGAAAAAGCAAATTTCATAAGAAACAAAAACAAACCTCATTCCGTATTCAAGGGAGTATTTGGCGCATGCTACTAAGGAAATCCACATGTAGCCATATTGTGTGAGCGTCACAAGCCCCACATTAGTGGAATGAAGACGCTTTTATCAATGCATTGGCGTAGATTCGGTTGCAGCGATGCTGTTACTCTGAGCGCTTTTAATAACGCTACCCCTTCAATTTGCAACACGGCATACAACCGGTTCAAGCTAAGTCGCGTCAAAACTGTTCGTTGTTAAAGTAGTTCGTGTTATTTATGCCGATAATGGTGAGGAAAAATCTCGCCCTTTTTAAAGAATGAATTCAATGAATAGAGATATGATTAATTATGCGCATATTAAGATATTTTGTAGAGAAAAGTCACTTGCAAGAATTTTGCTCATGGTGATGACTTCCAAATGCAGATCATATAATAATGCTGATGAGGATAAGGAAATCCACATGTAGCCATATTTTGTGAACTTAATAAACCCCACATTTCTTATATTAAATAGAATCACTTAGGGGAACTTTTTCAATACCAGTAGTGTGTGCAAAAACTGGGGACTATAGTCTGTGTATGCACCAAGAGAAAATATATTGCATGATATAATTAAATACATCCCTGGTATAGGCAAAATAATCAAGGGTGGAGTCACTCTAATTAATGGTGCAAAGGAGTGACAGTTGAAATCAAATGGGTCGCCCGAGTGAGCAGGAAACAGGTCTCATGAAAAGAAGGAGAGTTGCCGAATAAAAACTTTAGAAAGAAGACCACGTTACCGAATTTGTTAAGAGATGAATATTCACCTTTTTCTGTAGGTAATTCTTGAAAACCGTTAAATTTGACAGTAAAAATTAAACTTTTCTATTGTTCTTAAACAAAGTAAAGTTTTAGATCATACTTCACATGGAAGAAAGACGTCGTTTATCTGTTTAACTGACAAAGCACTTACTTGTGGTAATAATCACCCAGAAAAACATTTACGTTTCTCTAAAAGACGTGGATGATTTTCGACTTCAAATAAAAGCCACCACTGGTCCACTTCTCGGAAAAATAAACTTTCTCGGAAATACGACGTAACACATATCATCCGAGAAGTCGCGTGGCGTATTGTTCATGAAAAGGATATCAACGTGGGCCACTGGTTTTCACCCCGGTCGAAATTTCAACGCAGTGGACGAGCGGAGAATCTACATTCAACAAGGCCCGCGTGGGCCGGATATGGAGAACATGGGAACCTCTCGCCATAACAATTTCACACCTTGACCGGTCGCATTTGACTGGCCGCGCCCATAAGGGCTAAATATGAGTCGAGCTCATGGGCGTGTAGCCCTTGAGAAAAACCCAAGTCGTATTTTCCAAGGAAAAAGCTATTCTCGGCGACATAATTAATGTTGAGAAGTCTGCAAGGACCAGATACCGATATTTTATTTAACGACTTTACAGAGAGAGAAACTCATAAGAATGTCTGAAAAATAGAATAATCTATGGTGGGATATGAGCGTAATGCAGTAGGTAATGGGAAAAAAGTCTTATCTCATGAACCGTTCATCTAAGGCCTTGAAAGGAGCAAAATCGATGTTTCGACAGGTGGTAAAGTTTCCGTTCCGACGCATGAAGACACAATGCTCCCTCAGAAGCTAAGAATTCAGCGTTAAAGAAACAACTCATCATGAAATCCACAATTTCTGCCTCGAAATTCGTATTGCTTGGTATTTCTTACTTTTGAGCACTAAAAGAGCGAATGCGAAATTAAGAAGCTTTCCACAAGAATTTTGTTCCGCATTTTATGACATTATTCTGCAGAACCATGACAAACAGAAAGAAATACTCTTAAGTAATATATTCCACCCTGGCATTTTATTTCTAACCATGGCTTTGACACGTCTGTGGCTATCTTGATGGCATGACACCTTAGAAACCGTGGTCTGAAATAAATGTCCGAATTAAGCGTAACAAGTCAATGATGTTGCCCTAGATATTAATTTATCGATTAATAAATATCTAAAAGTATGGCCATAAGTGTTCTTTCCAGTTAAAACCGCTATCTGAGTATCTGGAATTTAAGATCAATTATTCTAAACGTAGGCAAGATAAGATGAAATAATAGGTGATCATTCACATGTGAAAACTTCCGATAAAAAATTTAGAATAGCGTTCGATGGCGTTACTTGTACCCTTCTTATTGCACAGAAGTGCGATTTACGGAGTAAAAATGTAGGACAATTCAGTCAAAGAACAAAATTATTGAACTACTGTCGAATAGAGAACTTAACAATCTTAACTGGCTCCGAGGAAGTTGCTGCATATGGACCCAACTCTTTCGGTTCATGATAATAGCATCGAAATAATTATATCAGCTCAAATAATGTATCATCGCCGTTATGGCAAGAGTGCCAAACGTATTCAAGGAACAGACAATATTATCGTATACATCACTATGACCTGATGATATCTTTACTTATTATGTAGTTGTCTAATTTCGAAAATTTCCACAAAGACAGTATGAAAAATAAAATGGAAATATAAGAGCGCATAAAAATTGGCTATCCCAATCAAAATAATAAATTATATGCCATGGCGCATTAAAAAGTCAGTAATCAATGTAAAATTTGCATACTTCAAGCAAATAGAAAATACGATCTGAGTAAACTAATTTTTTTTCCCACTCTATTCCAGGTTAAGGCAAAAATTCCTCAACAGAAGTAAAACAGCTAGGAAGAGGCATCCGTGTCAGATGACGATTATTCGAATATATCATCCATTACAGTGGAGGCAATCCGAGGGTGAGTAACACTCCTACGCGATACGTTGATCATGAAATAGTGTTGTTTTTTAGGAAGTACAAACATCGCGATTTCGCCGGTGAGATATGATGGTAGCTGTCTCAAATATAAAGGAAGCCACTAAGAGATGAGCATTCAATGTACAGAACGCCCCTCGTCAAATGGGACTCCAATGGTCCCCAAATATTAAAATATCTACGATTTCGGAGTTCTCTCTTCCAAACACCAATGGCAACATAATCCTTATTTCTAACCTGGAAGTCCTGACCGTCATAATTTAATTGCATAAAAATTATCTTTGAAGTGAACACAAACCTTTTTTTTACTTGAGGCCATTATCCTAGAGGAAAGTTTAGAGTTCGATATGGTTAGAAGCGATGGAGGAGATTGGATCCGTTATTTTTTTTTAGCAATTCATAGTAAGATAGTGGCGACAGGGTGGCAGAGATTTTTCAGAAGCTCCCCGATCCCTGCTTGAGTGCCTTGAGGAGGGCATTTCAAGTGCAGCACTCCTACCGTTGGATGGGACGCTAAGCCGTAGTCTCCTTTTGCGCCTTTCGTTAGGAGTAGGCTAATTCCGACGCCGGGTTTCTGTTTTATTGAGTGACTAAGGGTGCACATATTTACATGTATTAATTATATAAAGACACTGTTTTACCCTAATAATTCGATTAATTATAAGACGTAAACTTTAAGCTACTATGTTTTCATTGAAACCATGCTTAACATCGTACCATTCTGTTATGATAACTCTGTATTTGCAGAATGTACTGAATAAAGCATACGAGTGCATATTTATAATTTTTCACAAAATATTAATAAAACGCTTTTAAAAATAACTGAATACATTACCTCGTACATTCCTTATTGTGGCTTTATACTGGGAAATGCATTTAAGGATGCTGTTTTAAATGAAGATGAGGAACCAAAATGTGCAGGTCAAACGCGTATTTTTCATTTAAGGATCCAAACGTGCATGGAAGCTTATTTAAATGCACAATAAACTTTGGTTTTAGTCTATCTCCCCTCAAAATTAATTTAAAAGTGAACCAAGTCACGTAATGGCTGCAAAAACCCGTCCGTTTTTATGTACATACTGATACTTATGAGAGGAAAATCGACAACGATAACCAGAAAAATAAATAGCTATGCTTCAAGAAATGGCCAATAACTATGACTCACCCCAAGTTCGTGTGTTCCGATAAGCATAAAATATTAATACTTGAATTTGTAGCAAAAACACAAGAATTTGACTACGACACAAGCCAAGTATATCTTTGATAAAAACCAGAACGACCGTCGATAAAATTAAAAATTAAGACCCTCAATACGCACTGATACTTACATTTCTACAGCGTACTTATAGAGGATACCACTGACTCCACTCTAGCAGCATTCCATGGTAATTACACGGAATATGATAGGATATCAATACATATTACATGACTATAACTGCATACAATGCTTCCGAGACGTTTGTCACCCTGTAGATAAAAGTAATTCAAAAACACTTACCGTAGTTCTGCCTTCCGGAAAAAAAATCTGGATGCCACCGCAGCAACTCCTCGTTAAATCCATCATTGAATTTCCCGCACAGAATCACTTATTGCCATTTATAATCGAAAATTCAAAGAAGTAAAGCATTTTAGGATGCTTTTAAATAGCACAGGGTAAAATGCGAGTACGGAACGCAACCGAGAAGCACACGAGTAGTGTCACGACAGGGGTCCGGGAGAACTTGAACCTTCCGCGACGCGCCTTGATATCAAATGCGAGTCGTTGAGGTGGGGGTTGTTTTCCGCTAAACTGGATCGCGCATGTGCGTCATCACTCTGTGACGTCTTCGGGCGACATGCTAACACCAAGGTCCCTCCCCTCCCCCTCTTCCGGAGGGAACGGTAAAATGGCTCCATCCCGCGGATGCATCCCTGTGCAATGCCCCACGCACATTCTTTGTGAGGAAAAGACAGAGGTTTGCTACGCAATTGCTATCGATCCGATGAAGTCCACTGGAGCGTGAACGAAGGCCACCGCCGCACTGGGTTTTGGGCCGACTGTGACGTTACCCTAGAAAAATAGCTGCCCACTACTCCAGCTGAAAAGAAAGAACGAGGGTCCGTACAGTAGAATATTAATTCATTTTACCAATTCCTTCGTGTTTTAATCATAGAAATTACACCGAAAGCGTAAAAAGCCGACCACAACACAAGGCAATTATTCTGAAAAAAAACAAACCAACGGTCGATGAAATTGAAAATAAAGAGCTGAAATGCATTCTGATATTTGATTTGCTCAGTGCTTCCCAGGGAGATGGTATTAACATCATTCCACTACGTTTTATTCTAATAACAAGCACGTCGTCTGGAAAAAAATGGATACAACTCCTCGTCGTATCCGAAGAAAAGGTGTGAAAAGAGTGCTTCAAAAAAAATGCTATTGACTCTATTCCAACAACATTTTTTGATGGCTCCCGGCTCCATGTTGATGGAATGAAAGTACAACTTACACTGATGAAAATAGGCCAGAGGTCTTATCAATCAAAGGTTAGAGAGGATCTTATGGTGTTAGTTGAAGGATCAGAGTCCCACTTTTTGGGGCTTAACTCCACCGCAGGAGGATCAGCAAAAGTTATATAATTTGAGATTCTAGATTTCTTTACGAAAGAAAATGTAATTACCAACACCTAATTCAAAAGGAATGTATAGGATTGTACCAAGTTAATACCGCCCGGTAATAAGGCATCATCCATCTGGTTAAAAGTAAAATTTCAACGTCACTTGCAGTGGCCTATTTGCTAATTGCACTAATAAGTTAACTTAACATTGCGACATAAAAATTGGGAGAGCGAACTAAGGGCCCAAATTTGAGGACTATTTGCCCATTGCTTCAAGAATGCCACTACCGTGATATGGTGGAAAGTTTACTCAAAGATATTGAAAAAGAATGAATGGAAAGTTTTTCCTTTTCAAAATTTTAAACATTCATATGCCAATAGCAATCGTTCGTTAAGGTTAACTTATTTTATTTTCACCCAATTGCTTCCACACTATGAGCATTTGATTAATTTTTAGAACGTATTTTAACCTGAATGATTTACCGATGGGTGTGTTGGTGAAGCAGCTCAAAGTGTAGGAATCTCCACGAGGTAAGCACTGATTTATGCATTCTTTCGCTAATCAGAGAGGAAAGGTTAAAAAAAGGCTAAATTTCGATCAATTGGGGAGTTTCCTCCCCCTACATTGGTTTTGCTTACGGTATTTAACATTCATTTCATATCAGTGATTCTTTTCTGAGTGTTCCTCAACTGACAATGCGGATAAATCAAATTTTAGTTATACTTACGACGTAAGTGTGAATTTTGGTGAATTTGGGGCGTGGAGGGGATAGAGGCGAGCGGGGAGGGGACGCGAGCGGCCTCCTTCCAAAATCCATTTTGTTGCAGCTCTCTCAGACATTATCGAAAGAGAAGCGCGCCTCCAAAGTTCGTACACATTTCTAGCCACTTGAGTGGCCACTTCA
This sequence comes from Ischnura elegans, assembly GCF_921293095.1. Classification (NCBI taxonomy): domain Eukaryota; kingdom Metazoa; phylum Arthropoda; class Insecta; order Odonata; family Coenagrionidae; genus Ischnura; species Ischnura elegans. Next base: position 98,650,523 of record NC_060253.1, read on the forward strand.
GGGACCTTAGGCTCCTTGCCTGCGTTCTCGTATCCAAAAATATTGCAAACAATACAAAAATATTTCATAACTTCTTTAAAAGTCGGTAACATCAATTTGTTTAACGCCGACGAGGCACCAAAAAAGGGACAAGTCGCCTTCTTTTTTACCTTCTACCATCTGCCGTTTTATATTATAAAAGATGGGTATCCTCCTCGCAGCACACGCAGGGTGAATTTTGCTGTATTTGTGACGTGGAAGGGGGAGAGGCGAGCGGGCGTTTCAAATTTGGCATTCTGTGGCCTAGCGGTGGCAGATTCGTCAAAATGCACGAAATGTGTGCCCTAAAGTGCGGTAACTCGGGCAAATCTATAGGAAATGACTCATGAAATATTAAATTTTTCGATTTTTTCGATTATATATTTATTTTTTGCCCTTCCCCTTGAATGACATTTGAACGAGAGTGAGGGTTTCACCTAAAGGTATCAATTTTTTAAACCTTATTTTGATCAGTCTCACAGTGTTTTTATTCATTGAGCTTGACGGGTTTGACTAAAATCAAATTTTCCGTTCCGCCTGACTTTAGGCTCGGTTTCAAATTCTAGCGGTGACACAGAATTTTTAGAGACTGGCCGATCCCTGCTTGAATATTGTGGATATTTCAAGAGCAACACTCCGCCCGTGGGATGGGACGTTAATCCGTGATCCTCTTGGCTCTTTCGTTAAGAGTGGACTTATGCCGACGCCACGCTGGGTTGCTCTCCATCCTTCCATTCATACCCATCCCTCATGACCCAAATGACCTAAGTTGTTGGTCACCTTTCCCAAATACTACATATTTGCATACCAACTTTTGTAACGTCAAATCTCATTCCTAATGATTATTTGAATTATTTATAAGTAATTTTAAGATTTACATAATATCTTACGTCATTCTTTCCTCCCTTCTTTGGTTTCATTGGTTTGTAAAAGCATTCATTTTTGCGTTATTTTTTTTGTGAACACGGTTTCCTTATTTCACGTAACGGGCTCCATTCTACTCAATGGGAAACCGTTTTCAGACACCCCTGTTGCCATGTGTCCTACAGCTGATTCATTTTCGCAGATTGCCTGAACAAAAGTGAGCTATACCATAAATTGGCAAGTTCTTATCCTAAAATATTTGTTTGAATGCTGTAAGCACTGAAAATATGCGCATTTTTTTATCTCATTCCTGAAAACAAAAACTTTTCCGGCGATACGTTTTTCTTCACGTATTCCTGATAATAATCTCATTTATCCATAATAATCAGGTCGACAGCCAGAAATTTTTTCATAATGGTTTCTTTAGGTGGAAGAATAAAACTTGGGGATAGGGTACATTCCGGTGAGGGAGAAGGTTAATGGTTGGAGGATATACTCTCAGAAAAATCCTCTAAGCGTATATTGCTGGACGTATAATAAGCTTATAGACGAATGTTTAGTGAAACAATTACTTTCATCTAGCACATGTTTAGCTAGAAAGGTATCTCATTTATAGTATACCAGACATCTCATCAAGCCTTTAACACGTATTCACCCAGTTTATGGGCAAAAAAAACATATTAAGTGTATTTAAAAGTTCAGAATTCCGCAATAGGCAAATTAAATGTCAATTATTATAGTGAGGTATTTCAGTATATAAAATCAGTTTCGAGACTTTTAAAATGCCTATGAAATAGTTTCAAGCTTGACGTGGTGAAAATGTGATATATCCGTGGTAAAATTAAACAACAAATGGTATTTTCCACTCTCTAATATATAACTCCACCACCGACAGCTCAATGCCATTTCCCTAAAAAAAATGGAAAAGTGTCGAAACCATCGTTGGTTCGTTCTTGTAAAATACCTGTTCTTCATAAAAACGTTTTGAATATCGCAAATTATTCACGCACCATACGGTCGATTCAATATATAAATAAGATGCTATTCATGAATAAGAGAGGGAAGGATTGACAGATGAATAGAGACAAAATCATAATGCCCACTTCCTTATTGTGACGAATAGTGGACTCCTTTGAAGTCTCATTCGCGACAATAGAAGAGAGAAATGCGTGAAGGTAAAGGATATAAACATTAGCCCAAGCAGCTTGTATAAGGAGGTGAAGCGGGACAGGAGTCACTCGAGTCTTAACTGATGAATAAAAACGTAGTGTGACGTTGAAAAAATGAGATTAGGGAACTGGTATGCATGGATTATGTGGATGAGATTAGGAAACAAATTATATTAAATGGAAACTAGAACTTTAACGTGTTGGCAGGGCTCCATAATAGCAATGATAACATTTCGAGATATTCACAATTTATTTAATATATTAAGAAAGGTGTCGGCTATGAAGCCATTGTGAAGCACATAAATATAATTGTGTTTGTACACTACTTGATAATGCATAACTATCATTGTGTAATTCCCTTGCGCAACTTCTCATTATCGAGGCCTTTCTCATTATATTTATGATTATAGCCGAAATCGGTCGTAATTTGTTTAAATAATTGTGTCACGTCATGTTGTTGTCATGTTCTTAATTGTGTCACGTAAAGTCATGAAATGTTATCATTGTGAAAAATTTATTAGTTTCGTGGATCTCTTAAATTTTCCTCAATTTTAAAGAAGTATGCATGAAGAGACGACAACTGAGCTCATTTGAAACAATCGTCGGTGTGAAATACTGAAATGATATTGTTCCCCTCTCTAGCACAGCTGGAAATCTTGGGATTTTATTTTTTATAACTAGTCATCCAGGGTGATCCTATTAATAATATGTTGGAGTTAGATATTAGCTATTAATATTATGCTGAGTTAGATAATTTTTCTCCAATGAAAAAGCAAAAGGAGCCTCAGCCGGAAAATATAAATTTGATAATAATATAAAAAATATTTGCCAATTTTTTATATTAGTTTGTCGTTAAAATGATGCAGGCAGAATCATAATGCCGTCCAAACTCACTTGTAATGGCAAAAAAAGAAGTTTTAAGCACCTCGATGCCTTCTTTTCACAGCCTCTAAAATCCATCACGGATATCTACCTACCATTCTCCATTGCTTCAAATTATGCACCTAATATCTTGCTCTTACGTTACATCGCTCATTAAGATTTTCTCAATTGAAACGCTTGAATGAATATGATAAAAACTTAACACAACAACCACAAAATTATCTTCCAGATAAAAATACTTGTGGAGAAACATAACATTAGTTTTCAATCTTAATCCGGAAAGTAAATACGAAATAATCTTCGTTACATGAAATTAGACGTATAAGTTAGTTTCAGTGAATTTATAACACTTAAATTAATTTTATTCTCCAGTTAGCAATTTTCAAGAGCAAACTGAATAATTCACTGCCAAATAAAATATTCATTATATCAACTGTTGAAGTGCCCTTTGAAAAGGGTCGAGATGTCCCTCTGATGTTCCTCAAAGGAAATGCCGCATCAGATAAAGAAACATTGAGTTTGTTGATTTTGAGCCATTATAGAGGCTGGAACCCACCTGCACCGTTAGTCCGGGCTATTTACCCAAGAAATCCGTTTCGGCACCATTCAGCATACGTCAATCTTTTCATATCACCCTTAGCGTCTTCCATCTATTCATCTAGTTCCATCTTACACCACGAGTTTTTTTTTACCCTCCTCATGTGTCTACCCTTCCTCCTTTCTGACACTTCTTCCCACTCTTCTCTGTATTATCTTGTAACCAAAAGCCATGCACCCTCATCAGTCTCCAAAACCCAGCTCCACGCTCTCCATCCAACAATCAAAGTCCTAAAAAAATGCGTTAAAAAAATCCTGAGTTCTAAAAAACTATGCTCTATACTTTTCTAACCTTTCTTATAATCTTCTAGTGACTGGATATTATTTTTTTGCGATAAAGAAATTAAATTCACAAAAAGTACTAATAAAAGCCTGAGTAAAACAATAAATAATTATTATAAAAAACGCAAACATTTTAATTGGATGGTTCATCAACCAGCGGTAAGGCCATCGGATTAATTCCACTAAATAATAATGGCTGCATTGTTCATGTGAAAAGTAGCAACAAAGATTTTAATGAATATTTACATTATATGAACCTGAAATAATTATGCTTAACCATACTTTGTATAATATATTTACACCTCAAGACCCAGCGCCTCATATCGATTACAAGAAAACGTTTTTAAAGTAAATTCAACGTTACGATGCGTATTTAGGAAACTTAAACCATTACTATTACAAAATTAAATACTGCATGAATACAAACGAGCAATGTTTTGAATTCTAAAATATTATTTCTAAAAATACTAAACTTGTGCGGGTCAAAAGAACATACGAGGATGGATCGATAAGTATCGCACATCATATTTTTTCCGTCATATTATTATAACTGAGGAGTTGAAATTTTGCATGCTTTTAGTTTGAAGGTATGCGTCAGAGCAGCCATATTTAGATAAGGCATAGCTCTTGCGGCAGGAGCGTGAACTTCTGAGCTAAGATGGCGCGCATGTTAGCATCGTCCACCCGCGAAAAGCAACGAAGTGTAGTTCGATTTTTGTGGGCTAAAGAGTGATATACGCTGCTGAAAAGTATGGAATGACGTTGTCAAAGTTGCATCGCGACATTTGCGACAAACGCAGCAGGCCAACCAAATGTGATACTGCTCCACGACAATGCTCGTCCCCATATTGCTGCTTCTGTTCGTGAACAAATTGACAACTTTGGCTGGGAGGTACTCCAACACCTTGCACCTTCGGACTTTCATTTGCTTGGTCATTTGAAGAAATTCCTGGGGGGGCGTTTCGACGCTGATGAAAAAGTCAAATTGACTGTGCGGATATGGTTGTATTCTCAAAAAACTGAATTCTACAAACAGGATATTTCCAAACTAGTGCCACGATGGGAGAAATGTGTCGAGGGACTTGGATCTTATGTTGAAAAATAGGTAAAATATATATCTTTAATGCTATAAAATTTATATTGCCTAGCTGATTAAACTCTCTATTTAAAAAAATGTGCGATACTTGAGGCAATATTTTTTTTATCAAGGGGTAAGTGTTATAAATCCCTAAATCTAAACTAAAGAACTTCCTCACCCACATTCATCATACAACTCACTCCGTTCCTAACTCGAGAAAAGATTCCCAGGGATAACACCCGAATAAGCTCCCTTTCTAACCCCTCCCTCATAACCTCCTAGTAGAGTGACTGGATATTATTTCGCTCCTCTCCAAAAGGAACTTGTTCCAAAAATAAATTTGAAAAAAAATGACGACAACCCTTCAGTCAGGAGTGTGCCTCGTTTTCTTTTATTTTTTTCCACCATCTTTTCTTTTCACCATTCCTAAGTTTTTTTTTCTCAGTTCAATAGGAATGGAAATCTTTCCTTCGCTCACACGAACACACATACACCTACTGACGCAAAGAAATGCTGTTCTAATTCGTGGATGTGCTGACTATGCAAGTTTTCCTTCCTTCCGCCTCCAGCTTCTCCACCTGTTTCCCTATCCCAGAACCTCTTCATGCTCTCAACATATCTCACCACATATATCCTTCAAATGCATTGAATATGACATTCTTTCAATGAATAAGATATGATACATATTACATACCGAAAAAAAATTATAGATTTGATATCGAAAATAAAAAAAAATATTTTTATTTTATTAATCAACATTGATAGGTAGCTATGCATTGTATTAGCTTAGTAACTATCAATAAACATGTCCAATTCATTCTAGTATAAATATTCTGGTAATAATCAAATCCAGTCTTAATTCTATTCTCTCCTTTTTAATTAATTTTTAACAGAATTCTTTATCTTTTTATTTTATTATTGTTGGAGAAATTGTTATAACCTTTTATGCCTTTTATATACCAAAATTATATACTCATATTCATTAATATCCCTGTTTAAGGTGCATAAATACATTGAAACCTCGTCTTACGTTATGTTTAGCCTTTTATTTGTAATATTAGTAGTAATTTTGCTTCGAGAGAATTGATTTTTTTTAATTGAAAGAAATGGAATCTTTCGATAACTTTCATAATAAAAGCCAACCTAAGTAAAAATGATGTGAGCTGAAGGAGAGTGATCAACAATGCTTGTTTTTCCTACTTTTCCAATTACTCACATGTAATTATACAGCTCTTTAAAATACAAGTGTCATACAGACAATTTGATATTTTATTCAATAATCAAAGTCAAATGTGAAAAAAAACTCCTGGGTCCAGTAATAAACCACGAATGAATGAAAATACAGAGCAATAGAAAAAAGTTATTCATCAACTTATGTCGTTTATCGACAATATTTTCAGAAATGTGTAAAAAAAATCCACGTGAAAGCAATATGAGGATTGGTCGTACACGACCATTTCATCACCTTATGTTTAAAAAAAAAGAATGAATGAAAAAAGATTTTGAAAATGAATTTTGAATGTTTTTCGATTTTCATCATACTTGCATCATCATAAGTTTTGCTGAGTGACGCTTAGTATGTATTTAAATGAGCAATTTTCGATGAATTCAAATGCATCCCTGAAATGTAAGTGGAATACAATTTATAGGTATCTATCTAATCCTTAAGATATTTTTCAATGGCGTAAAATATGCGTAACTGAAACACAATAAATATTTACCCATACTTTCTACCCTGAACTATTTCTACTCGATGCCGTTCATGTCATCCTTTGTCAAAAGCCATGAATGCTTGCCCCCATAATTTACATTGAACTCAATGTATGCATTGTTGATGACAAAGAGATGAACGGTTTAGGGGTGATGGTACCGCTTGAAAACAAGCGCTAATTATCCACCTTCCTTATTCTTCATCGTGAGTTGTGATATTTTTATTTTGAGGGAGGAATGAATAATGCCTTGGACCAAAACAGGGATGGAAAATTTGATTAAATTAATGTTTTAGGAAATACAAAATACTAAAAAGACATTTGTGCGGCGTTTCCGAGGGGTAAGCTGAAAGAAGCTCGGATCGCGGTGTTAATGTTTCAATTAATGGCAGAGAAGAATTAATGTCTTTGCCGATAGAAGCAGAGCACGAATTAGCTCAGGTTATTTTACAATTTGAAGCTTCATCGGGTTAACGCCAATAGATGTTAGGGAGCTAGCCTTTCAAATTATTGAATTCAACCCTAATTAGACCAAATCCTTCGAAAAAGAGAATGGCATGGCCGATATTATGGATTTCTTACCCGCAACCTAAAACTATGTCTCCGGTAGCCCGAGAATATATCCTTCTATAACGTCAAAAGATTCAACAAAGAGAGTGTCTGCCACTGTTTTGGAGTCCTTGAATCGATCGTTAATGACAATAAGCTAAATGATTTTCGTATCTTTAATATTGATAAAACAGGCTTTCAAACTGTTCAGAAGAGTTCACCGGAATTTTTTAGCAGAAAAGGAAAAACGACAGGCGTGGGCGATTACCAGCGCGGAAAGAGGTGTCAACACCACTGTGGTATGCCACTCGAACGCCAATGGATTTTATGTAAGAATTCTTATAAAAAAGCTGCAGTGAAAAGACTATTTGGAAGCATAAATACTTCTCTAAAAGACTGGTAAATTTTGTTTCAATTACTGCATTGATTGATTTTTTTATTCATCAGGTAAACAATATCCATTATTAATGCCAAAAATATGCCGTTTTTACATTTTTCGTTCCTTGTATTGTTTGTTCCTGGTATTTTAATTCACTTGTTTGCTCAGTTAACGGATCTTAAAAGTAACATTAAGAAAGTTTCCTCTCCATCACTCATTACATTTGAAACACCATTTCCTAATTTTGGCCACTATTAGTGCCATTTGGGAAACCTGTTATCTAAATCGCATCGTTTGCAAAGGTTTGAAATTCAATTTTTATACAACTGTTCAACTTGGAATTGATTGTCCCTATAAATTAAGATGGAAGCAGACATAACTTCTTATTTGAAGTATTATTAAAAACTTATATTGCATGACTTATATTCAGTTTATTCGTTTTTTCCAGAAATTGAGCTTTTAGGCAACCTTCCCCGACATTATTCGATTTGTTTTTATTCAAATGCTGTTAAGATGGATTCAATATACATTTCAAAATATTGATTATACTCGATTCATTTCAAATAAAGGCTTGATATAAATTCTACCTGCTACATAAAAATATACAGTCTTGTTATTCCCATGGTAAAAAATTTCCCCAGCTAAAAGGTAATGGTCCGTATTTATTTTTCTTGGAAAGGGCTATTTTCTCCATGGCGATTAATGCGATAATAATCACCATTTACGTGGCATTTTTGTATTAAATCAAATATAAATTGCATTAAAGCGTTATAAATGGCATTGCAATGTATTTTTTCCTCGTGGATAATACCGCATCATAAATATCCAAACAAGGGTATTTACCGAGCCAACATTACCAGTTTTGATCGAAGCCCATACGAGATACGGGAAGCCAGTTCCAGCCATCAAGTCTGCCCGCACCCTAATAAAAATCTCCCTCCTCCAAAAGCTTCATATATCATCCACCACGGCGCAGCAATCAAAGTCACCTTTCACTTTTCATTACCCTTCGAGCGCGGCAGTCCCTTTTATTTATCGCTACGAACACCCCCACGCAGCAGCAGTCACAGCTTTTCACTCTCTCCCTGTCCTTCCAAGTTTCTTTCTTTTTTTTAACATCCATAGCGTACGCAGCAACGGGATTCTCTCGATTATTTATTCGCGCCCCCATCGTTCCGCTCCGACCTCGTCAGCCACCGCTTCTTTACTGCGCTAAGGGAGGAGAGAGAGTTCTAAGACTCAAGAAATGCATCTCTCGCGCTCGACCTGTCTTTTTTCGCAACGAATTACTCGTTTAAAAGTTATTCTACCATCTTGAAGTTTGCAGGACTTATAGAGTGGAATTACGAGGAGAAAATTTGAAGTTCTTCCATGAAAGCCAAATATAGCTATATTTAAAATGTCATTCATGTACATGGGGATATGATTTTCAGTTCTTTTTTCCAAAATATAAATCGGCGTAGAAATATTGGAGAATTTCTCTTTTCAGTTAAAGCATAATTTTTAGTTCGACTTGACGTTAAAGATTTAAAATTCGCACGAAAATTCGATATAGTTGTATTTTTGTATCTTTCTCAAAATAATAGTTATTGTTTTTATTTTGTATTAGACATTAAAATAACTACGCCATCAAATGATAAAATTATTCCCTGGGTATTAAAGCAATTGGAAATTGTGGGCACTATTAATCCATAACTCTATTCCAGAGCAATTTCTGGTTTTCATAATGTTGGCATTCTTAACGCAGATAAAAACCTGAAATGATAACCAAAAATGTCCAAATTTATTATATTCATTCATTACTCTTGAAGTTTATTGTATGCAGAGAACTATTCAATTATAAATAATATTCTCATTAATCTTTGTCTGCATCTTAAATTTGAAAATTTCACCTCAGTATCTTTTAGGACGTAAAATTTTGAATATTAAGGTGATGAAATGATAAAATAGGTCTGTCCAATAATATTTCAAAGTTTCAATGAGGAAACGATAATATACACAGGTGAAAGTCACGAAGGTCAAAAAAATATATATATGACTGGTTTAGCGGAACGGATGCGTCCTTTTAATGGAAAAATCTGAATCCATGAGTAATTGCGGTCAAAAAATGTTATTTTTTCAGAAAATTTTAACTGTGGCTATGATTTAAAGTGGGCTTTCTATCGGAGAAGTCGAAAAACCTTAGAGGTACGGAAAATTCTGACAAAATTCAATACTATATACCCTCAGATTTTCAAAATAGTGGCGTAAGTTTTATTTTTAAATCCAAAAGAGTCATTCGTCAAGTAAAAAAACAAAATACGATCGTTCGAAAGGGAGTTCATTTGCCCTTTTTTAGGATCTGTCTACCTTGGTAGAAAACGTCATCTATTGCGTCATTACGTATGGACGAAAATAATAATTTAATGCGTGAAAGATGATGTATCTGTACGAGAAATAATTGCGGCTCCAATTCCATAGAAAATAGTTTAATTTTTTTTCCAATTCTTCCCTCTGTCGACCACTGAGCTCGTTTTATAAGTTTGAAATACAACCATCATAATGCCATATCATTATTATGAAAAGTTGTGGGGAGGTTCATCGCGGCTTGTTGGGACGAGGTTTTTAATTTTACTAACGGATGTTTTACCATTAAGTAGTATAAGCAGTGATAACAAATTAGGAGCAAGTATTTGCTTTGGAATGCGTAAAGAAAAGCCAAAAAATGTATTCTTTGATAATTGTTGCAAATGGGCAAAAAATATGTGTATTTTACCTTCTTTAATGCAGTCTTCAACCCAAAAAAAAAAAAATTCACGTAGAAACCGCAAAGGGTGGTCTTTCATTTTCGTCTTTGAAAAATATGCTGCAAAGCGTTTATGGATGCATATGCATTCACCGAGTAAGTTACGTAAGCGTAACCTTAATTTTTATGGTAAGGTGAGAAACAAAAAAAAATCATGGCCAATATTTTGATTCTCTCACCAACATATTCAAATGGAATATGTGTTTAGGGAGAGAATTCAATTGAAGAGGATGCTCCGGAAAGATTATCCAGAAAGTTCTTCCCGGATTCTCGAATGTGATATGTCGGGATTCTTCCTCGTGGAATAAGATTTTATATTAAACTTGTGATATTGCTAGAATGATACAACAAAGCCTCGGCTCTGTCGTGAATTTCTGAATAACAGAGAAGAAATTACTAGAAATGTTATCCCCTGTTATCGCTACAGAAAAGCCCTTCTGAAAGAATTTAATAACATGGGCAGTTTACTCAGATTTGAAATCGCAATCTACTGTACCTAATAATTTGGTAAATAGAATGGATAGATGAACTGCAGCGAAAAATAATTCACTCAAGTAGCAATTCTGTCATGCGTTTAACATAAAAAAACTAAAGTCGCTTTCCACTTTTTATGGGTTAGTGACGTTATTACCTTTCTGATATACTCTCTCATTCCGGGAGAACGACATAATGTGGGTATGAATCGCTCATAATAGTGTTAATTACAATAAACCACTTGATGTCCATGTTCATGACCGGGGAGAAGCTGAGAAATTGTGATGCGGTCGGCATGAGCTCAATACATCATCTACATACCTACAAAAGGGTCAATGCTGTCAATTTTCGTCGTGAATAGCTGAGAAAGTAGAGGATGTGTCAAAAAAAGGCAAAATGCTTGTCTCTTTGTTTTTCAAACTACAATAAGCAATCCACGCACAGGAAAAGGAACGAGAATTTGCTTCTGGACATGGTGGGAAAAGACAGGCAACTTCTAGATGAGATTCAGAGGATATTGAAGGTTTGGATGGAGCGATTTTTTTAGCGGGGAGAGAATATTGAAAATATTAATAGAGGGAAGAAGGCTGAATTAGCGTGAGCAATGACGGTAGAGATTAGGACTTTAAGATAGGATGAAAGGGGGAGGACCTTATTGTGAATTGATGAAGGAAACTCACAAGTCGGGAGCCTGGCCAGGGTGGTAGTCATAATGCTCCTTGTAAACCTACCGTGAAGGATATTATACTACGATATCATTATAATCATAATTAGCAACGAATTAAAATTGGTAAACGAGCCGATTAGACATGCATGTTTTGAAAATTTTTGTGAAAATGGAAAACATATCGTTTCATTGACAATCAGTTTCAACAACATCAACCTTCTTAAGCGATAAATGGGAGAGAAAACGTATACTTGGAAAGTTAAGACGAGGAGTGGTACACCTCCTTGGCTCTTGTAAAACGTCCCGTCAAGCGATCAAATTCCATAAATCTGTCAACCGTCAAAAGGTGTTCTCTGTACCCTTTCCCTGCGCAACTCTACGTGCGGAATTCCATTCAACCTTCAAGTGCACGCGGGGTCGAAGAATAAAGCAGGTGGATTGTTATGTGCACCCCGCAACGGTTGCGATCCATAGGTCAGATATTACAGCTAATATATTTTAAAAGAGGAAGGGTCTTGGACTAAGTTTCATGACGACGGTTTTTTTCGATATGGCGTAAATGTCTCTTTCTCTTCCTGTTCACCCAACGAAGCATTCGCGTCGAGGACCTTGAGGGAATCAATGAATCGAATGACGTTTATGCGTGTTATACACGAATAATGTGGCGTCATCGCATAAAAACGAAGCGATGATAACGGTGATTTGTGGAACATTCGCCAAGACACTTGGTCATCCATAGAAAAAAAATGACGACTGAAAAAATACTTATCCTTCAGAAGTTAGCTTCTCACTTAACCAAACTCCGCCATTCATTGAAATAGTGATTTTCTCAGGGTCTCAAGGTCATCCTCTGATGATCACGAGATGCTATTTATTTATGTTATTCAAAGCTATTTTAGCGTGCATAAATCTGTAAACTAAATGTTCGACAATTATTTTTGACATAGCTGAAAACTCACTAAGGAACAATCTTGACATTTATGATTTCCCTTGGCGAAAAATTAGGAATAAGATACAAACTAATTCGCGGTGTCATAGATTGTACCAAGTACATGTTTCCGAGACGCAAGGCATAATGAAATTGGAAATTGTTAAATCGACTGAATTCATTGCAATGTGATATATTCATCTCTCTGGATCACGCTAGGACGGGCTAATTTTTTCTTATTTTTTCTCCATGGTAGAATTGTTTTATTAATTTTCTCATCAAGTGTGAAAAATACTTTGAAATATAAAAAGATAAGAGTTACAAATTCTAATTGCAAAACTATTCAGATTTTAAATGCCGATGACGCAGTCGAAGTCGTGGAAGTAAATTATTTTTTAATGTCTCCAAATAAGGATCTCCACTCACTATTTTCATTCCAAGAGCTGTAATATTAAAAAATTACTAATTTAAATTGATTAAGCGTTTTTAAGTATAGCAACCCATCTGCAGTGAACTTTGAAATATCTTATAGACGTTAAACGGCAGAAGGTGAAATATAAGGCTATAAGACGTCTCTCGTCCATTACTTGTGAAGTAGACGCAGTAGGAGCTGAGATTATTTAATGAGTTCTGGAGAGGATATTGGAGTAATGGAATTCAAATGTCCTTCCGATATATTTCTGAGGCGTTGAAATGTCGAGAAGGTCAGACTAAATGTTTTTTGGTGGCTTTCGCATTACCCTCTACCCTCAAGGCTCGTGTTATTTTCCCAAAGGCAATATTCCCCTCCTTAACATTTACCTTCAAACGAGCTTTACGAATACCCTACCGTGCTTCATAAATGCTTAGGTCGTGACGTAAGCAACCTCAGTGTACACCTCTATTTTGCGTGGGGGCAAAAGTAATTTACTTATTTTATCTGCAGAAATTTCCACCATCTATTTTCATCAGAATCTGAACCCACTTTTATAAAAACCATTAGTTCAAGTCCAGTATTCTCGTATCACAGTTGGTCCAAATATTATACGGCTAACAAGGTAAGTAAGGCACGATTGAGACAGATCTTTAACATTTTAAAGTGACGAACGCCTTCTTTTAAGCTGCCATGTTTGGTGACAAGGTGCTGCGCCTCATGACCGGGTAATAAAAAAATGTACAAATGATTTCTAATACCTTCTAATATACAATTAACGCGGCAGCTTGTGCGCTAGGATGTAGATGTAGCTGGAATATATGTGCTAGAGTGTACAAATTGATTGTCTTACTTTATTTTGATAGAAGAAATAGAACCCAATACACATCCACGAAACCATGCAAATATAAGCTGTAGAAAGACATTTCAGAATACTTAAGTATTTAGGTGACAAGAGAGTTCAAATGCATGAAAACACCTTTTATTAAACTGACATTTTATCATAATAAAGGCCGTTATACATTTGCATGAAAAGTTTCAGACTCGAATGCATCGAAGTTATAAATGACTTCGGGATAGCACTTGAACGCAGATAATATGTGGGAAATATAGTGCTGTCATTTAATACCCCGAGAAATATTCAATCAGAAACGATGATTATTCCTTTGGCAAAAGTTAGAATTTTGGCAAAATATTTATAACTGAACTCTGAGATGATACCTATTTATTTACTGAGCGCCCCACCAGTCCAGATAAGGTCCACCAGTAAGCTTTTCAATTCAGCAAGCTAAAATTTTGGAAGAAACGAAATAGTAATTCAAAACCAAATCTTGAAGATGTAAAGGGACATCCATGAATATCCCTAGCACATGCAACTCAAATGGAGTTATAGACTCATACCTATATTCGTTGGTCACAGGGCTAAGTTTTGGCTTAATTAACTATTTATCTACTTATAGATTTTATCATATATTATATGAAGAAATTCTGCAAGCATATACTTATGTACTTCTGGCAATAAATAAAATTCCAGAAAGTAAGGCTGTTTGCTAGCTACTGTAGGCTGTACTTAAACCTTATACTTCAATAATAAGCGATTTTAATGGAATATCGTTAAAAAGTTGGTAAAAACAATCTTTAAAACGTTCTGATAATATATTTCCTTTTCCATAGAAATTCAATTTCACCAATTTATCAAATTCTGGTTCATTTCTAGACTTCGGTCTCAGGGTTCATGCTGCAGAAACAATGTTAATTATGCTGCTCGGTTACAAAATAGGAAAAATTTTCCACATTTTACAGCTGAAAGCTTTAAAATTAATTTATGTCCCAGTAATGAACTTCGCTAACCCCTCATTCCATCTTTGTAAGACGCTGAATGGAACTTCTCAAAGGTAATAGACTCTTTAACGGTCTACACTTTCCTTACAATCAAATGGTTTTCAAGGCCTTCAGAACGAGACGCCATTGTATACCCTTCGGGGTAAGAACAAACACTAAAAGATTTACCACAATCTGACCTCTCTAGGAAAAGACAGGTTATTTTCTCACCCATACCCTATAAATTTTCGGAACGTCTCAAGAAAACATTTGCTCTCTCCACCGTTAATATTATTATAAAGTATAATCTCTGTAATCCAGCTTTGCGGTGATGTTACATACCCATCAATTCGGCGTACAGGGCTTGCGGCCTCCCTTCGGCAAATATATATTTTCGTCTCTTTTAAATAAAATATTTTTCAATTCGTATTAAGTCTTACTATATATATATAGGTGTAAGGCAGTTCATCATATAAGTACAAGAAGTTTTGGTTACGTGACCCATTGAATTAGGAAAAGAAATGTTCTTTGCAGAGGCACAGTGGTTTCAGGTTTATTCCGCCATTATTTATTCTGCCAGGGTTTATTATGCCTTGTTTTTAATTTGGTTAACTACCTTGGCTCACACCTTAAGCAGTAGGGAGAGTTAGCGTTACTATTCGTATTTATTTTATTAATATTCTAATTTTTAGTGTTTAATTATTCCGATACCACCTAATACAGCATATATTTGCCATTTTACATTAGGGTGATTAGCAAATTTAACAATTACGCGGGCACGAACAATCCTTCCTTGGATACGGGCAACATAGCCAGGCGGGACTCGAACCCGCGACCTCTTGTTTGGCAAACGAGGATTTTGCCCCGCCGCCAACGAGGCCGGCATATAATTTCAAAATTATGCTTTAAATTTTTCTTTTTGCATTTTGCTTGTTTCTACTACGTTTCCAATAATCTAGGGTTTTCTTTAATCCGGCTATTCCACGGCTACATGTGTGTTGGATTACCGGGATCGCACCGTGTTGGAAAGACAAGAAAAAAAAACAGCGTGAGAGAACACAGCTATGAGTGGAGTACTATTCCGTGAGCCTTTTTCATTCTCTTGCTAACGGCCTTTTTAAAATTCCTTCCTCTTCTCTTGCCAAAGCATTTCATCCCGACCGGACAAAACGCAAGACACTAAGACCTCTCTCTCCTCCTTTCCTCGCAGTTAAGTTATTGGCCCCCTTCTAAGAGCGGTTTAAATCCATCGCCTCGAAGGAGCGAACACTCATACGATGAAAGACGCCTTCGAATAAATCACGGAAATTGGAAATAAGGCTGTTAAACGGGTGAAGCGTCTTCTCGCGTCCAGAGAAGGAGGAAGTGAAGTGGGGGGGAGGGGGGATGGAAGGGACCCAGGTCACGTGACTCCCGCTTTCGCATCCTACATCATGCCACCGCCCCAACACTCCCCCTCCCCTCCCCACACTCGCAGCGAATAAACCCCGTCGTATTTTTCGCATTTACCAATTATCCCACTCGTTTGTCTGGATTTATTTTCCCACGGAGCTCTCGGCGCCCCGAGAGCAACAAAAACGTGAAATATAATTCAAAGGGGATCGTTCTCTGTGGCCTAAGTGCGGGTGTGTCCCTATTAATGTGTCCACACGCACAAATTCAATTCATACTACGTATTTTTTTAGAACATATCGATGGCTAAGTTCTACCAACGCGTACCTCAAATTCGGCCGGCTTGAGACAGGTATCTTAAACAAAGTGTAATAACATTTAAAAAAATAAAATACAAGCAAAAAACAACTCTTTGTTTTCAAATGATCGCTTCTTTTTCAGTTTTGTGAACTTTTGGTTTTTCATTTCAGTGCACAAGTAAAAAAAATTGATCGTTGTTTTGCTCTCTTGAAAAGTTGCTATTTTTGAGATACGTGTTGTTAGAACTTAGCCATCGATATTGACGCCTAAATTCTAACAACACGCATCTCAAAATTTGGCCGGCTTGACACAGGTATCTTAAACTAAGTGTAATAACATTAAAAAATAATTAATACAAGCAAAAAACAACTTTGTCGGCAAATGTATGCTTCTTTTTCAGTTTTATGAATTTTTGGTTTTTAATTTTAACGTCGGCATCGGAATTTATTCGACCATGTAATCACGTCCTCTAATTAACCGAAAGAGAGAGACTTGCTAATCTGTATTGGCAGTAAATATAGGAACAGCTGTAAAGACATCTGAAAAAGAAAATAGTAATCAAAGGAGACATTATTGAATAGATAAACGCTGATGAGGAGATCACTATTGAAGATCTAAAAAAATGGCATGTAAAAAGTCTGATTCCCACCATAGCGCTTAACGGAGTGGAAACTTGGACACTGAGGAGGGAGGATGCAAAAAGGCTCACGGTATTCGAGTAGTGAAAATGGGGATGAATGGAAAAGGTGAAGTGGCCTGAAAGGAACAGTGAAGACGAACTTCAAGATACGGTCGGCGAGGAATATAAACTTTCTCATGAGATTTTGAAGGATACAGAGTTTTTGAAAATGAAATGCGGAGCGAATGATGAAGTCTTTGTTAGGACGGGAGGGTGATGAAGAATTAAAAGGTAGGGTGAACAGAAATAAGCTTCACTGGCAACTGAGTGAAGTTCAATTTGGGGATGTGAGACAGCCTGGGAGATTCTCAAAATGCTAGTTGTAAATCAAAGCTGTTTAAAGCTGTTTAATACTATTATCATAACACTATTAGATGCACCAAAATTGGCAACCCCTTTGCCGTCTGCCTCTGAATACGTCCGTATGTATTTGTGTATAAATTTAAAAAGTAGGCTAGTGAAGAGTTTGATCTGGAGCGTATCGCTTTACGATGCGGAAACGTAGACACTTAAGGAGGAGAGCGAGATAAATATGGAGGTATTCGATATGAGAGTTTGAAGAAGAATGGATTAGGTGAAGTGGACGGAGAAACGACGAAGTGCTGGACATGGTGGGTGAGGAGATGCATCTTCTAGATGAGTTACGGAGGAGACAAAATGTTTTGATGGAGCGAATGATGGACGGGTAGGGAATGTTGAAAACTATGCTGGAGGGTAGGCAGTTGGATAATCGAGGTAGAGGAAGGAAGAGAATAGGACTTTTAGATGTAATGAAAGGGAGTAGGCCTTATTGTGAATTGAAGAAGGAAAACCACGAAAAGAGGAGAAGAGGAAAATCTATTAAGATAATTAATAGGGGACACTGAAGGAACACTTCTAAATAGACCGTGCAAAACTACCTTAGTCACTAGAATATTTTAATAAAACTTATTTGAACGTCCCCCGAATTTTTCCTTGACGGTGTGAATTTTGCCTAAAACGAACACAGCCCTGAATCAACCATGCTTATCATTACAGTTAAGTTGGGTCCTTGTTCGAATACTAGTTAAAGAGGAAACTTTACTTCATTTTAGCAGAAAAAATAAATGTGCATAAGGAACTTGGTGATGGAGAATCATAGACTCCAAGGATGATTATTAAATACGCCTTGCAAAACTTACTCTAATCGGGGGAATACTAAAGTAATGTCTGTTTAGAAGTATGAGCAAAATGGAATTCTCTGTTTTCAATTTATTTAACCAGGGTCATGTGTGTTCCCCTTAGATGACTCTAGGTCCCACTGAAAGAGCTAATACGATCCAGCCATGTAATAACCTCCACCAATACATTACGCATATTTAGCGAGCATGCTCTTTCGGTCGTGCATATAACCGTGGCGCATGCGCAGTACGTGCGTGAGCTTCGCGGTGCGTGCCGGGGCGAGCGATCCCTTAGAGGTCAGTTGACCTCGTCCGTCCGTGGGGCGGACTCTCTCCCATCGGCCACCTCCCCTCGGCGACTCCCAGCTCATCTCGGCGGCGTCCCACGCGTGACCCCTCCGAGACCCCTCCTCGCTGACCTTCCCCTCCACCCCGTCCAGCATTATCCCTCATGGGGGGAAGGGGGCCTCAGCACCTCCGACCACATTTCCCTACCACCACCTCATGTCCACTCCCTTCTAACGCAGAACATGTAGTCATTTGCGGAGCATGGCTGTACCTAGGCCAGGAGCTTATGGAGAAAGCAATATCGGATTGAGCTGATATCGATTTGAGTATCGATTGTTTACTATAACAAAAACTGATATCGGGACGATGGCTACAGTCTTATCGGGCCTGGTAAAACATCATGAAAATGTTTCCTCGTGGTTAAAAAATAATGATAAATTTTTCCTCCCAATTAAAAATCAGGATAACTTTCTACTGCCAATAAAACGATCAGAAAATAATATGACTGTGCATAGAAATATGCGATATCACTTATTGTGTTCTCCGATTTCTATGGAATGAGATATTGTGCCATATTATTGTCAAATAATTGGGGCGCGATATTTTAATGTTTGTTATCAAGCGACATATCACCTTTCTCTTCGTATGATATGATGCAAAGATACTTTGCTCTTATCCACATAAATTATGTAGAAAATTGCAAAGTATCTTTACTTCACATCCTACAATGGACCTACATTGGGTATCAGCCTCCACTATTGGTTTCGTTTTTCTTAGAGGTATTCATTCATCCCAATGGGCCGATCGTAACGCAAATTTCAACATGCTTTATCAGTATTATTTCTGGTATATAAATCAGTTTAAAAGGGCATCAATGTGCATAGATGTTATTTTGTTGAGAATGTTAACGAATAAGGTGCGCATTTAAATATTTTATGTTTTCATATTTATCTGTTTTATTAGATTTGAAAGATGCGAATGGTTAAACTTTTCGAATTTCCTTCCTCCTTTAGAATTTTATTCAAGATCGTGGAGCTTAGAATATTCATAGATTGGAATCTTGACTACGGGTAATCTACTGCTTGGTATCTGGCAGAAAAATGAATTCATGGAATGATGTGCAAAGAATACTGGGCGAGTCGTCAAAACTTGTGCATAGTTTGAGAAGTCAAAAGCAAGTAAAAGGGTGTATACAGGGTGTCCCATTTATCTTTACTACCCGAAATAACTTTTTGTTAAGATGCAAATTCAAAAATGTGTCAATCAAATGGTCATTATCCGTCAGGGGGACATTAATCAGCATGATTGCCTTCCTTGTAACTTTGTTATTTACAAAGATATGAACAGCGGTATGCCTTTTTTAAATGGCACCCTATATTTTTTATTCGGCAATTCATTTCCTCTCCTAAAGACTTATTCAAAAATGTAGCACAGTGGACCATTAACATAAACAGAATGTTGAAAATATAATAAACTCGCCCACTTACTGGAGTTAGCAGTAAACAAATGACAAGCAAGTCGAAACATAACACAAAAGTCACTTTGAGCCCGGGACCACAACCGCGTCCACGTCTAGGGTGTCATTTAAAAAAGTCATACCGCTGTTCATATCTTTGTAAATAACAAAGCTGCAAGGAAGGCAGTCATGCTGATTAATGTCCCCCTGACGGCTAATGAACATTTGCTTGACACGTTTTTGAATTTGCCTCTGGAAAAAAGTTATTTTGGGTGGTGAAGGTAAATGGGACACCCTATCTATAGAGTTTTACAAAATAAAAGAGAATGTATGTTAAATGTGTAACTTAGAAAGCAGAATAACTCACGACGGGAGGAGCAGGAAAGAATCTATCAGCAGAATAGCCCAGACTAAGATGTCATTCCTTATATAGAAAGATCTTCTTACAGCTACGAAATATACACGACGGCAGTGGCGTAACTATGGGCGGAATGAGGGGGATAGATCCCCCACCCCCAAAGCCTCAGAGAAATAAAACAAATATTCAAAACCATTGTCTAGATTTCACTTATAATAACTGCTCCTGCTTAAAGTTAATTTTCTTAGTGCCAAAATGATGTAAAATGTATTTCCTGGCATGTCATTTGAAAAAAAAATTTCCCGAATCTCCCAAGGGGAGAGGTGGGTGTTGCCACCCGAGGCCATCTCATCCCCCCCCCAAATTACATTCCTAGTTACACCACTGTACAAAGTAGTATGCAATTAATCAGAATTTATATTTGACGTATGCTTCTTTACTACAGTGAAGCACGGACAATGACAGCAGCGGAGAAATGAAGGGTACATGCCTTCGAAATGCTCTAATTATATACTAAAGAATGATGAGAATCGAATGGATCGATCGAGTGAGCAATTTGGAAGTCCTAAGAGGTGCAGATGAGGCTTATGGAAACCTCTTTATTAAAAAAATAAAACTTTTATGCATCCTTTTGCAGAATATCTGTCGCATTGATGGATAAATTTCATGATATTTTTAGACTTATATCGTTGGAAGAAGTCTGAAGGGATGTAAACCTCTGAATGTTTGAATTTCTGAATATTTATTAGGATTCTCAAAGATTTTGAATAATTTTATTTGGCCACATCAATTTTATAAACAAACATTTTTTTACTATTGCAGAATTAATATAAAGAATAATGGATCCATTTTTGGAGATAGAAATTATAAATGATACTTATTATCATATAAATGCAACATATTTTCATTCATTTTCGGAGATAACTTCGTTTCCAGGAGGTCTTCATAACATAAAGGTCCAACCCAGCACGCGGGAAATATCATCTTATATCTTCCTGTGAGTAAAGCCGTAATCTTAAATTCTCTTGACGTATAGGTGGTACGTGCAGATAATGCATTAATTTATCCCCGAAAATTATGTTTGAATGGTGGATATTTAGTAAGTATTTGATCGGGTTCACCATTGAGAATTTTTTTTTTAAATAACTGACTAAATACTGCTCATGTCCAACCTTCGGGGGAGTTAATCATACTTGTTGCAAACACTTTGAATTCCTTCACAACACTCGGGTTCATAAACAAAATAAATATTAAAAGTTAAGAAAAATACGAATACGAGCGCGTAAATCATGCTACGGTGACGTAACCGGAATCCCATTAATTAAACGACTATAAATCTCTGAAAAATCATTATAAGTTTAACTCTTTCCCAGTATTTTGCTATGAAATAAGCTGGCCGAGGGAGGTAAACTGTCACTAATTTACAACTTGGCAGTAAATCAAGCTGTGAGGAGTGAGAAAACGGCATTCGCATTCAATATGGCTCTTCTGTTCTTCGGAATGAAACTAAAGAACCTGTTTTCCTGCGCGCAATAACCAAATCTCTCGCCAAATCCGCATGCGTCGCTGAGGTTACGCGAAAGGATAAAGAGAATAAAAAATAAAACGAAACCGAAGCTGGGTGGTGAGGAAGATCCGTTAATGGCTCGCGAATTTCAACCGGAGATGGCACGGTGAGATAAGACACAAAAAAGACCGCTTAGCCTGAGATCGAGAAATCATACAAAAAGTTCTTCGAAAGGGTACTCTACCCGGAAATAAGCCAGCGTGGAAAATAATGCTTTGCGTACGCATTAAGGTATGCACCATAGAAAATCAGGCAGATAAAGCAGTGCAAGTGGGATGAGTGCGGTTTACTTCTTTACAGTTCCTTGGAAACTACTAGTATCATAGGCATTCTACTGGTCGAGATAGGTTTACAAAGAATGTTTTGCCATACCTTGTTTTAATGTTCACCATTCCCACTTAAAACTTCCGTCTTCAATTCCTAGTAAGGCCTTTATTTCATCTAATTCTTCTTCTCTTTCTGTTCTGCTGCTATTCCGTTAGTGGCCGCTGTTCCTAAATACTCGATCCAAGTCACTTGATCCTGAGTATCCCTTTCAGTGAAACCCTTCTCCCTCAAATCCATCTAGTTCCGTCTAACTATAAAATAAAATATTTTCTCCCTCCCCAGACCCATCAACCTTCCTCTCCATTGGATATCCCACAATGTCAATGGAAAATTGCAGTCAACACACTCAAACTTGATTTAAATTTACCTGATAAGGTTACTAAAAGGTCAAAGGCAATAACTGCAAGGTGAAAAACAAAGAATATAGGTTGGTGAAACGATTAAAATAAATTTTATTGCGGGAAATATTTGATTGTAATTAATCCTTTGAAATGCAGCAGTGATAAATGACTGCAAGTTTTACTCCACATATTCGGCATCAGGTTCGTAACAAAATCCTTAAAGAAAAATTTTCTGTCATGTAAAAACTACCAAAAGCTTTTTTTTCTGCGAAGGAGATGAAATTATTCGCGGATTATTTTATAGATTCTACATAAATATTTATCGATTTTTATGTAATAAATCGGATAATTATGAATTTGAAAATGTCTTTACATCCTTAAATATTTACTTCGAACATTCGGTTCTGTTCTACAGTGCGCACAGCTCTAGTTTGAAGCTTTGCACGCAATAGACGCGTGCGCCCAAATTGAACATTTTAGTACGGCGTTAGGGAATAATTTTGGCGGCGCCTGACTGAGTCCACTCCGATGGTTTCTACGGCGCGAATACGTCACCAAAGATAAAAACAAAAAAAGTCCAAAAGCTAAAAAAACATTCAAAATTAAGATGAATTATCTGGGAGGTATCCTAGTGTTATAGCGTGGGGCCTTCATCCGAAGGGTTCCGCAATCAATAGGGTAGTTTCCTTCATCAAAGCAAGCGAAATGCAATGATTGCGATTCCTTACCCACCATTAGTGTATTCATAATATACAAATTGTTTGGTTTTAGAAATCCCAGTTTAGACGAATGGTAATGGTCAATTTTAACCTCATTTGAAAAAGGCCAGATCGGCGCCAATGCCATTCCGCTCCACGTGACGTCACAGGGACCTAGTTTCTATACGAGTAGATAGGAGTTTTACATCGTCTGAAATTACCAATGAATACATGAGGCACAGAGCTCAGAGGCACAAACATCTCTTAATAATCACACATTAAAAATATATAAGTTCGGAAAGTTTCCTTCGTTTGATAGGGGGATAATAATCCTTATTTAAGCCAAGCGCTACCAGCTAGCAGGGTACACAGCTACCTGCTAGCAGCCTGCGTCATATAAGCGCTCAAGCCTCGCCCCAAGGTCACCTCACAAGGCGGCAGGGAGAACCAGAAATACGTCACATGGACTTTTTCCTATCATTCCTACTTAGCCGTCGCATTTTTGTGCGCTTGAAATTTTTCACTTTTCGTTTAATCGCGAAAAATGGATATCGTCATTGAAAAATCTAAAAGTGTGAAATTCGTACCCCAGGAGTAATAATATTTTGATTTAGGCAATAAAAAAATATTAGGAAACCACCCCATTACCGTTTGAAACCGTTGCGTTACCTCAAATAAAAATTCTGGCAAAGCTAGAAAGGAAGTTGTCCCGAAACCGTGAAAATGTGACATACAATAACCTATTACTTTCTTCGGGGTGATTTCTATCTTCATCTAACCAAATTATTTTCGGGTGTAATCGCTGCAATCTTAGTGATCACTGTGTCTGGGAGTTCCACGATCTTATTTTTTGCAGACTCAAAGTTGGTGGATACCCCTCAATTTTTATCTAGAAAATAATTACGACTTGACAATATGGTTATCCAGTGCTGCTTTCAGGATTAAAAGTTTTGAAACTCGCCCGAGTGTAAGTAACCAGTGGCAAAAATATTGAATTATACTGTAAAAAACTTCAATTATCTTTTTTGTAAATCACCTCCACTGAAATGAAGCTTCTTCCCCAATATATTTTCGCTTTCCATGTCTTGAAATGATCACATCGTTTTTTCCTCCTACTTACTTTTCCCGGTTAGGTCGTGCCATCAGCCTTGCCAACGGTTAGGTGGCGACTATACGAACTACTGATATTATTATTATTATTAAAATTGTTACAAGTAGGCAATTTTCCTGGTGGTAACATGTACATATGATGAAAGAAAACAATAGAAAACATTGAAAAAACAATAGAAATCATTTGAAAACATTGTAAAAAGCCCTTGGTCCCTACTTCTTCAACTACTTCGTAAATTTTTCGGGAAGGACTCAAATAGTTCTGCTGGTAGGTCGTTCCAGTCCCTTATGGTCCTATTCAAGAAGGAGAACTGCTTCGCATTTGTCCTTTGTGATCGGCACTATATCTTGAACTGGTGATCATTTTTTCCAACAAAGCTGGGTTTTGATATGTCCTTCTCCAATTCTTTCCATCCTTTTTCCCCACTCATTATTCTAACCATGCCACATAGCCTGCTTCTTTTCCTCCTCTCTTGTAAGCTCTCCCACCTTTGAATGAGCATTTCTGAAACACTTTCCGTTTTTTTATGCTTTCCCAACACATACCTAGCAGCTTTTCTCTGCACCTTCTCCAATTTCTTGACCTCTCCTTTAAAATGAGGGTCCCAGACAAGAGATGCGTACTCTAATGTAAGTCGTACTAGGGTTGTATAGGCCATTTCTTTGGTGGCCCTAGTGCTTCCTCTGAGGTTTCTCATCACCCAGTGCAATACTTTAAAAGATTTTTTGATTTTGTGCTCGACACAATATATACTCGATACAACTCGATATCTCGGTAATCACCACGCATTCAGACGATAGTTGAGGGTTACCTCGGTTACGATCGCGTTTGTGTGGACGGGGTATCAGTGGCATGGTATAGTCTTCGGTGTGGGTACCTGGAGCATAAATGTTGCTGATTTCGTTTTTTAAAGTAATGAGTCGGTTCGATTCTTAAAAAAAACGAATTCGAAAACTATCTTTGGCACAATTATTTTTGTATGAATAAAAGAGAGTGATGCCGTAAGCCTAAGACTAAACATGTGATTTTAGGCAGTTTTATTATTGCCAAAACAAAAATCATAATTATCTTTTGAAAAATAGCCATTGGAAATGAAACACATGATGAAGAACTGCAACCAACAACCGATGCATGGAACCGGCTTAAATGTAAAACCAAGCCATTCCTAGGTTTCCCTCTGTGACGTCACTATTGCACCTCTGAAAATAACCTTTTTCCAAAATAATCTCCCACAACAGGTGGGAGGGAGAAATCTGTCAAATCCCACCCCTGATGAATGATGTTGAACGCCCAAGAATCGTTCAGACCTGCAGTGTGTTTGCTTCATTTTTAATATCCCGAGCCGGAGACTCTCCAATATCCAATCTCATTGCCCTCTCTCTCTCTCATGGTTTGCCCCGCCCCTTCCCAAGATACCCCGCGATACCCCCGCCGTACACGCGTGACCGCCTGAGTCGAACACATCCACCCCCGGAGAAACACAAGACCGAGCCAAGAGCCGTACCTACAGACGGACACACGCACGCCAAGATAAGAGCTCCTAAAACGGATAAATTGATTTTTAAGCGACCGGCCCGCCCCCCCCCCCACTCTCCCCTTGGGGGTTCTCCCACCCCCTCCCCCCTCTACTAGCCTCATACCCCTTCCCTCGGCCCGGCTCTCACTTAATTGAATGGTTTGTTTTAGGCTTTTATCGGCATTAATAATCTCGGGCTCGAGTGAATGGGAAATATAAAGGTTCCCTGGGTCTAAGAGGATCTGAGCGTCGTGGTTCTCATCGTGTCTGTCCGTTGGTAAGGGGTGGGAATTGGTTGGAGGTGCAATACCTGTTGCGCACGTTAAATTTTCGGTAAAAGATTTCACTAATCCGTTCACTGTTTATTCATCCAAGTTTGCCTACACTAAATAATTAGTTGGAGTACATTAGGAACTGCATTGAAATAAATATTTGCAATGTCCCACGACTTAAAATATAATGTGACTAAGGTTTTAATGCTGCTAAATTATCTTCTAGATGGGGATGACCTTCACCTTGAAGATAATGCAGTTACAATTGCTGATTTCAATATGGAAAACTTCCACTCCATTACACTTGAATTGTCATATTGTATGCATTAAAAACCATTCTTTCCTAAATTCATCCTTTCCTAAATTCATCAAGTATTTCAATACTGTGGCCATAACTAGACAAGCTTTGGTGATATGAATATACCTGTAAAATATATTTTAATAAGCTGCCATTCAATGTAAACACAAGCAAACACATACAAATCCAGCGCCTGAACTATCTTAATGTGCACGTAATTACTGAAAATTATTGTTGTATGATGATACGAATACATTTATAAATTTACGCCATTTATGAGTTTTAGTATTTTATTTGCCATCAATTGAACTTAATTATTATTAGGTTTTTGGGAGTAAGGAAGAAACACGTAAGAAAGGGAATGCATAAGAGGCCGTGACGTATGATTTCTGTTGCATATGATAAAATTTCGGTTTCAGAGTTCATAATAGCAAATAACTTTGTGCAATCGGCCATTACTCGTTACCTCTAGAAAACATGTTGTCCAGAGAGATTGTTCAAGAATTCGCTATATCATCGGGAAGCTGACAATTGAACAAAAAAACTGTTTTGGAAATGCTACAAAATTCATTCTTGAAAATACCATGAAAATCGCACGCATATGGCAAGAATATGTTCCTTTCACGACATTATTTTAAATTTTTATGTATACTTTATTCTTATCTTTCATAGCTTAATGCAATGTGTGCTTACACCTTAAGAGTATGTATAATTTATCATATTTCTAATACCTGGTGGGATATGAAATTAAAACATATCTTTAAAGATATGTGTGTGACTGTGCGTAAAAGTTGAGACTATTTTTCAGTGCGAATCACGTGAGTCGGCTCATCAACGTTTTAGGCTAGATATTGTCTTATACATGATTTAACTCCTGTGGTTACGAGCCATTTCAGATTTCCGACCAAGCCTTCGGAGCGTACCGTTTTCGTAAGTCGGGCAGCACCTGCATTCTCTGACGACAACCACCAATATACAGACTAAAAATATATAACTGAACACGCTTACGGATGCAAAGTTTTCAGATGGCTACCGCCCCATCATCAAGTATTTCAATTAAACTTTTAGCCAAAAATTACTTATCTTTATCTTGATAATTGATAAACATTAATTTCACTTATGTGTAATTTAATTAAAATCGTGAAAAAATTCTCTCTGTTTCACATGAGTCGATAGATGCCAGGTAGAGACGTGCAGTGTTTGTTGCATGCGAGAAATTTTGAGGGGTATAATTTCGTTCATTGAGTTCGAACTTTAAAAAAAATCATCAATGCTACTAATTATAAGTGTTTAGTATACTAAGTTTGTACTATAGTTAAAACGTAAAATTCACATTAGATGCAAATCGACTGAAAATTAAATGTGAAATTGTCTTTGCTATTCAGCGTTATAATTTAAACACAAGGGCTTTGTATATTATGGATGCCTTGCTATTTCAATTATCGTAGCATGACCGTGCCGAGATTTATTAATGTAAAAGTAATTATTTAAGTAATTTGTAAAAGAAAATTGTGATGACAGTAGAAAAACCTCAAGTTAAATATTGAAGTATAAACTCTTACACACCAGTTTAATAGAAGAAATCGTCGAAGGACCAGCAGGGCAAATGAAGATTTTCGGTGAGATTTATTGAAGAGGCTGTGAATGATGCGTAAAAGAAGACATTTTAAGTATTAAAAGATAGGTCAGTTAGAGAATTGAGTGAATAAGGAGTAATTCAAATCTCAAGCTAAGCTCTGGATTTTTTTTCGTGGGGATAATGAAAATATATATGTATTAAAACTATCTGGCTCAAAAGGCTGCAAAATATTCTATCCCCAATATGCAACTGTCAATCAATTTTCTTTATAGTGCACGACAGAAAATTTGTGTCCTGATAACATAGTGGTGGAATATAACGTATTCCTCGCGGGAGATCTCTCTTGTCCACTGTAGCGGGGAGATAAATATATTCAGCAGGCAACATTTTACTTCTTCCCTGACCCATTCTTATTGGTGAAAAAGATATATGAAAGATGCATGGGCTGCATTTTCACTCAAAAATTTAGTTGTGTTGGCTAATGTAACGTACCTATACATGGAGCATTTTTTCAACCACTTTGGCCTGTCTCTCTTCCCTTATGTAATGTCTCTTTTTAATTCACAATGAGACCTTCTCGTTCACTTCAATCCATTAATCATATTATTTTCTTCTTCCTATCCCATCTCAAATCCCTTCATAGGCGGATTTGAAGGCTGAGGGGAGGGGGGGGGGCACGGGAGCACGTATTACGGAGCCTCAATTATTTAATGCCATATTAATAATTTTCATATTAATATATAGAGAATACTTCTTACGGGAATTGTTGTATGCTATTTTAATCTTAAATATGAGAAGACCGTTTGCCTGTTAGACCGTAGTGCCCCTTCCAGAAAAAAATCCTAGATCCATCCCTACATCCGTTAGTGTCAGTAATCAATTCGAAGCCTTGTAAAAGTATATTCTAGCACCATTTAGAAAATTTTTGAGAATTTATTTCGCTCGAGAACTATAATATTGACCCTAGATATATTTGGAGTCAGCATGATGTGATTTCCCGAAAGTATTCCTCACGTTTATTAGAAACACCACTTACTAACGGCTCCCGATAACTGCCATATGGTAAGCATAATTTTAATCATTACCTAGATGTTAGCTTCGATACCACTCAAATATATAACCGTAACATTTCATGCATATTGAGACTGGGTGCTGAAAACCTTGGAACACATATTCTTTTTTGAGGAGAAATATTCTAACGGGAATTCATGGAAATGGATGTCTTTATTTATTTCGTCTTTATTTTTCAAGCGGATTTAGGACAGAATTGTCCTCTCTTACAATTAAGTTAAACGAAATCAATGTGTTAAAAAATATGTAAATTCCACAGAGCTTTCTTCGGTCCAACCTCAATCAGTTTCAATACTCCCCAGTTATTACCAAGAGGAAATAAAACTTTTACATTTAAAACTTTACAACCTCAAAACGGCGTATTAACTCTTGATAATGACACGAGAATGTTGACAAAGGTAGAGGATGTACCGAATAATGCTGTACGGAGTTGAAAAAGCTATCAATATTTTATTTGTCATGAGTGATTTCCAAAAAGTTAACACGGTCCTCCGAAAAGGGGGAAATACAGTAGACCAGAACGCCTTTTATATAAAACCATTGCAATTTATGAAAAATTCAGCGCCTAATCATTTTTTGAACTGAACGCGACGATTAAAAAAGTTAAAATTTAATGATATTCTTTGCGTGCAATTTTTCCAATGTTGTCTCACTGCTCGAACCGTCACGGCAGCAGCACGATCCAATTCTCCGTGCACTCTTGACCCGTGCGGTGGTAATAAATAAAATAAACGTCCACTCATCCCACGGCCGAAGAGCATACATGGGCGGGGGACGGATGTGGGCGGAGGTGGGAATCGGGATCAGAGAAGGAGAAGGGTGTATATAGAGAGAGAGGAGGGCGAAGACACGAGATAGCGTGGAGGGAAGGTGGGTTTGCTGGGGGCGGAACAGTGCAGAGCAGCTGGATTCGTGAGAGGAGGAGGAGGAGTGGGATGTTGTGGGTGGGATGCTCTGCCAGATGGGGTCGGTTTGATTTCAGCGAGTGGTGGGAGGTTTTGGGGGACGCGACCCAGCTAAGACAGGGGAGAATGAAAAATATGATTAGCTGTTTCACATTGGATTAGCAAAAATTATTATTATTAGAGTAGACTCTGGTTATTTGGGCCACCGGAGATGAATGGTGTAGCCATGGCCCTTATAGGAGCATGGGTGTAGCATACAATTTTGTGGAGACGATTAACAGCTGAGGTCATTTGCGCCATGATGAAAGGGTGATGCATGCACTTTGAATGACCGAAATCACATTTATTTATGTTTTTATGTACGATTCAGTTGTTCTTATGTGTTTCATTTTCTGAATTTCATTTGGTATTTGTAGTATTTGCTGTTTGAAATTTTAGTGGTTTGTATTGAGTTGATTCATTGGTTACAGAGACATAAACAAGGGATTGTTGTGGAAGAAGTAATATTGATATGTAAGGGATAAAGAAAGATAAAATAGTGCCAAGTTGTATTGAAGTTATTCTTACATTTAATGGCTTTAATACATTAAGTGTAGGGAGGTAGGGGTGGAGAAAAACCCGGCGTTTTTGTCACGGCTAATATTTGAAACTTGTCCCACGGAGTGAAGAGCTAACACTGCAACCACCCAACCTCCAAGGATATTAAGGGAAGTCTCTTACTAGGGACAAGTCTCCAAGGGCAGAGCAGAAGTAACGAAAGTACCTGGAATTTTCTCCGGTTAATTAGAACTAAAATCCGTTTCAACGGGAGGTTCATCGGTGGTACATTCCGAATATTTACGTGAAGATGTGTGATATTTTATCAATCAGCGACTAATTACATACTCTTCCTTCTCCATGCAACTAATACGTAATTTTTCTCTTCTCTCATCCTCCTGAAAGCTTCTTAAGCTTCAAAAATACACGCGTGAAGACTAAGATAAATAAGAATATTTTTCATTCTACACTCGTAAACACTGATAATATGTTACCAGTACTTATATTTTTTCAACTTTATTGTTTAATTTATACATATCAGAACAATGCTGCAAATTAATTCTCAAATTATCTCTTTTTTACTTCAAAACATCCCGGAATACATATTCACGGAATGCTTCGGATAAATTGAGCCGCCACTTTTTGATCCAAGCTCTATTTTTTGATTTGATATTTTTTATTCCCTGATATTTTTTGATGATTTGAACCAAGATCTATTTTTTTTATAAAAATATTAAGAGGGTGTTACCAAGGGGATGAAAATGACAGGCATTCGCAATATTGTACACAATTTTCATGTTCACCGACCAGGTTTCAATACTTTTTGTCATAAGGAGATAATAGAACAAAGTTACCGAAATATCGTTTGGAAATTAAGGAGTGTCTATCTTTCTCAACCCATGGAGATTAGGTATTTCCACAAACTTTCACCTGATATTTTTGCAACTGGTGTTCATCATCATCATTAGTCAACAATCCTAAGATTGGTCTGACGCAATTCTTTAATATTCTCTCCTATCCGATAACCTTTTCATAGAGACGTATTTCATCTCTTTTACATCCTTAATAACCTGTCCAATGTTAATCATTCGGGGCCTTCCCTTGCCCTCCATTCCTTCCATCTGCCCTTCTTTGATTGTTTTCATCAGGCCATCGTGCCTTGTAATGTGGTCAACTAAGTTGTCCCTTATTCTCCTTTAGTCTTTCAGAAAAGTCCTCTTTTCTCCCACTTTTCTTAACACTTCCTTATTACCTACTTGGTCGATCCATCTTATCTTCGGTAGCACCACATTTCGAATACTTCCACTTTTGACTCCTCTGTTGATGTTAACGTCCGTTTAGATAGAAGTTTTAAAAGGGTGTAACCAAGGAGATGAATATGACAGGCGTTTGTAAATTTCCACTCAATTTTCATGTTGACCGACCCGGTTTCAACACTTTGTGCCATATCCTTCATAACTGCCCAAGCCTGGCACCCATTGAGAAACATGCTCCGATATGTAGCATCTGATGAATTGTTTCTTTCTTCTACACTCGCATTCCCAACTGTAAGTAGATCTTTTTTTTGTAGATATATCTCTTCGTCTGCTTTATTCTAGTATTTCTTCCTTACTTCGTCCTTCGTAGTTAATTCGGCTTCCCAGGTAGCAAAATTATTTAACCTCTTCTAGCTTTTGTTTTCCTAGCTTAATGTTTGCACACTTAGTGTTACCCGGATTCATTGTACATAAATCTCCTATCCCATTCTATTCTCATAACCCTCTCATACCCTTACCAGCACTCATTGGGTTGGGCCTCGCACATATCTCCGCAGCCAGGGAAGGAAAACTGTGGGCGTGGGTGGAAACTGGATTGCCCAGATATCTGGATGGACAGCGAGGAGGGGGATTCTCAAACAAAGGGGGAGGGGTCCATCGAAGGGAAGGACGTAGAAAGGTGGGGTAGATAAATGGGAATGTGGGTGTGGGGGTACCTGGAGTCGCGGCTTTAATCGGAAACGACTTCGGAGTAGGAGGAGGAGGAGACTTGGAAAGTTGGGGAGGGGAAAGCTAACCCGCAGAAACCCGTGTGGGAGTGGGTAGAGAAAAAATAAAAGATGAGTAGATGCCCTTGTGGGAATGAGAATGGAATCTGTCTGAAATTTGTCGGACATTTCATTTCATTCATGATTCATCATGGTAGGGAAAAAAATAAGAAGGAATAAAAAACGGAGGGAGGGGGTGTTAGAGGTATAAATGCGTGGTGAGTGAACACACACGAGAGCAACAAAAAAAAAAGATTGAAAAAAATTAAAGGAGAAAAAAAGAAGGCAGTCAAAAGATTTTGCTCTGTTACGGACTCATAATGGTAGGAAAGAAATAAGAAGGATTAAAAACGGAGGTAGGGGATGTTAGAGATATAAATACGTTATGAGTGAACACACACGAGAACAAGGAGAAAGAAAAAGATTGAAAAAATTAAAGGAGGAAAAAAGAAGGCAGTCAAAGGATTTTGCTCTCTTACGGAGCTCCCACGATGATGTTGAACTAATAAAATTCTCGACGAGCAGACATGAGGAAGGTGGGGGAAGATGTTTGAAAATGAAATAAGGAAGACTCTGAAGGGACGGGCTCGAAACGAAATTTCAAGTCAAATTACTTCAAGTGATTCTCATACGAATTAAACTAAAAAGAAACACGTTTCAATGCTAACGAGATATACGGTGACCTCAAGTGGGTAAATCAGATGCAGTTCAGCGTTTTGATAGCTTCATCCGTCCTCATTCTATGGTTGTTTACGAAAGCGCAAAACGTCAAGCTAACGTAGCTTCAAGCTCACTATAAATTCTAACACTGCAATATCATGTGACACCTTCGAATAAGATGGTTTCAAAAACTTTCACCACTAATTGAGTGGCGCCCTAGTCTATAAACTAAAAGAAAAGCTCAGAAGAATCAAAATAATCTTCAAAAAATTAAATACATGAAAGACCTTGAAAATGACACAAAGTGTTCAAACCATGGTCGGTCGTTAAGTGTTAGATAAAATAGTGTGGAAATTACCATTTGTGTTTTAATCACGGAAATACATGAAACCTAAATCAATGGCCCCTAAAAATTTAAGAAGTACATAGTACATAATACACTTGCCACGATCGTGAAGAGTGTTACAGAGGTTAATGCCTAATAATATGATTTCAAAACTCAATTTGCCTTTTAAAAATAGCATAATCTGTGCACTTGTTAAGCATATTGTGCACTTGCTTTTGTCAAATTAATACAAACCTCGCTTCCATTTTGGGGACAACGAAATTTTAGATGCAGAATTTAATTTATCAAAAATATTATTTAGATAAATGATTTATGTTTGTAAAAAATTGTCATAAAAGGTTAATATTGCATATTTATTCAAAAAAAGTAATGAAGAGCAAAATAAATATATTTTTAAAACAATTCGAAATAAAATATATATTCTACCACACTATTCTAGCAAAGAGTTATTCCATGCTGGATTTAGAGTCTACGATTTATCTCAGATTCATTCTCATGATCTCACGTATGTAGCACTAAGCTGTTAGGCAAGAAAACTTTCACTATTCGTGATCAATTATTTTCCCACCATTAAAAAAGTAAGAAGACGTTAGAAACACCATCCTGACGGACGAACAATAATATGATGCCCGAGCCTTGCGTAATATATTATGCTAACTAGCAGTTAGATATTTGTACTATCCTTTCCCTTATGAACTCTGCTGATAATTTTTTGTAAATACCGAGGAAAAAATGTGAAATCATTCTGGTTTTGACACCATTCTGGTTTTAGGTTCTAGTTTATGGCAGCAGAAGGAGCCAAGATAGAGGCATGAAAAGAAAGATAAACTATAATCGATACGCAAGAATAATATTCTTCTGTAGACTCTTTTTCGTTCTGTAGAACGAAAGAACTAAAAATAAAAGAATCATGGGAAAGAATCTGTGTCATATTTTACTCATGCCTAAAAACAGAAGGGGTTCATTCGTAGCACGATACTCCCAGAATTAATCACGATGAACTTGGTCGCGAAATAGTTTCTCCGACTTTTATGAGAGCTGGTGAATGCCACCTGGTGTTACCGATGCATTCAGAATCGATAGAAACAGATGTGACAGGAAAGTGTTCAATACCTAAAGTGAGTTGACATCAATTTTCCAACGCTGACTGGTGTTTCTCTCGAATCAAAGCGAATAGACGATTCTGCAGCAAGGTGTTCCCACGAGAGAATGGAAAAAAAACATCGAATGGCTTCGGTTGTAAAACAAATGAAGGAGTTGGAGAGATGTGGGCCGCCCACGAATAACATGCGGTGATCGCAAACACGTTGCCGATCGTAAGGCAAAGCAGAGATCATGATTCTTCATTACACGATACGTTATTCCTTTTTGTCGAGTTAGTCGTGTGTAATAGCAGTAGCCGGCCGAGTTCGTGTTTCTCCGATTGCGATGAGACATGCATTATGTTCTCATTCGAGAGATGATTCAGAACAAGGCACTCTCGCGCGTAATTGACTATTTTTATCGCAGCTTTCAAAAGACAATGACACCCAAGACATGCAAATGTAATTTATTGTAATTTGAAGCTTGTCCTATTCAGCTTGCAAAGATCCCACTCAGACCTGAAAATGACTTCCAAAATTACAAAGCATTCCGTGCGGGCTCATTGCTCCCCATTGCCTAAGCAAATCTTTGAAGATTTAATCACATTCACTGTTTGGCTGCCCTCAGAATCCGGAGGAAACTGTCAGGGTTAACTGCACAAAATTATCCCCTTGAAAAATTACTATAACCTTATCGTTGGCTGTCACATTCTTGTGGGTTTTTGAGTGCACACAAGTACTTTCAAATTGGTAGTCTATTCAATTCAAATCTATTCATTCTTATTAAATTGGTAAGCCTAGAATCACAATAAAGGTTCTAATTTCTAATCTTTCGAATTGAGTACCTACTCCCCCATGTAAATAGTTTCTGCTTGCAAAATTAACCCCGCAGAAAATACAACCCTTTCAACAATCTTCCTATAACCCTAAAAATATTACCACAATGCACACAATCTTTTTACAATATTATTCTTTGGTTAGCTTTTAGTCAAATCTTCGTCGTCGCATCGAAGTCATATCACATAATCATAGTCGTGATAAAATGTAGACACATAAGGAATATCCAGCATCAGTCATTGCGTAATTTTGTTCACCTCTCTGCAGTAAGCACACTTTGAGTATCAGTTTTGATTTGAGCCTATATGCTACATTAAAAAATATACGCATCTGCCACACGAAGCAGCCATGGAGATAATAATGCGGCAGACCAAGCTTATAATTCAGGGTGTCCCTTTGGGAAGGAGATAAGATTAATATCATAATATTATGGTCTGTGAAAATGAGGGAGATGATATGCAAGCTGTCGCGTGAAAAGGCACAGCGCCGACCAGGAAATACATTAAAAGCAGTCCAGGCAGGTGTAATTTGATAGTTTAGGGAAAATGCTCATAGTCGGGAAAAGTGTCTTCCATTTATGTTGACGTGAAGACCGCACACCTAGCAACTCTGAATGACTTCCAGCCCCCGACAGTCTCTCCACGCTCGAGCACTCACGGGTTACTCAAGTTTATTTCGCCTGTAATGTATACCCGTGATTACGGAAGGTAAAAATTTTGAATTATAAAGATCCAGCACAGGATACGATAGGTCATATTAATAGCATGCACGTTTATGAGAGGAATGAGAATTAGAAAAGGTATTTGATACGCCATAGATTTCTTCTTGTAAGCTGGATGTGGCTCAATTATAGTATAATATATAAACTGCAAAGGTAGTCATTATTTAATTCCTATCAAAAGACTCAACCATCTCTAAATATGGAAAATATGAAAAAAATATCAGATGCAAAAAAAAAACAATCTCATGAAATCAAACTAAATAAGAAATCACGGCTGAAATATTTTGATGTGTGAATTATTTTATATAATTAGGTAATTTAAGAACTCATAAAAGGAAATTGAATGAATTTATGACATTTGTTTACAATTCGCAATACTTCCACGGCATTTTTTATAAAATATTAATGGTATCTAATGTAAGAAAATTAAAATTGTCGAGAATAAATTAATTCCATCATTCAAAAGTATCCAACCAATATGTGATTGCAACAGATTTCGCTAATAAATATGATAATGGGGGATGTTATGTGGAAGAAATTTTTGACCTAAGAAAAAGAAACTAAAATGCGTGATGCGAACTTAAAAATTCCACAAAACCTTTTTTTATACGACGTTTGGGTTTCTATTTGTGTGGATTTAAGTGTTAACATGGCTTTCCTCGTAATTATTATTGCATAGTGTACAAATTTAATAACAAAATTAAGAACTGATAGGTATCTTAATATGCTTTAGAAGGAAAATCATCAATTCCAAAAACTCGAGATATACCTTCACTTATGTGTATAACTCAAGTAGAAACAGGACGGTTAAGACACTGTTACATCCATACCGGCTACGGGTACAATGATCTAAGAATCTGCACGGGTTAATTAGACTTTTACAAAGATAATAATTCATACTTTTATTTGACAGCTTAGTGAGCTATGAACAATATTCAATTACATGACAACCCAACATTCTCCAGCGAAGAGGGATGGAACCAGATATCGAGCAGCACGTGTTACCACCCACCTCGTAATTCAATGCCACCGTTTCATTTACTCCTTTTGGGGCCTACTAATTAAAATCTTTAAGATTAAAACATGCTAAAGAAAACAACCTGCAAATTATCGTTTTAAGTTTTCTACATGGCTTGTTAAATTAGCTTTAAATCGTAATCAACGTGTGCATGGTCACCAAATTGATTTTCAAGTCAGATCTTTGGCTCAATAGGAAAATATTTTATCGATCAGAAGACTTGTATTATCCTTAACCAATCACTTCGTATAAAAATCCTGCAGAATTTAACGAAAAAAAATCATTTAAATGTTATGGCTTAACAGAGCCGTTATTAGGGAAGTACTGTTCTTGTATCTCACGCTTTGGATAAGAGATTAAATAACATTGAAAGATTATTCTTACACATAACCACTCACATATGTTTTCCCGTTGAGAAAAACACAGTCAACCAGAAAATGTAATTGTTGTCAACTTTACATCCCTCTTTTTCGATTAGCTTCGTTGCCGAGTGATGATCATGCACACCACTTTATGAATGTGTTACTTCACTGAATGTATTTAATGCATCAGGATGGACAGTTACGAATATTTTACCCGGCGACACATGTTGCAAGAAATTTTGTTTGGAGAAAATGCGTTTCATGGAGGAATATCTAACATCCCAAAGCCAGCGTATTACAGCATGATACGGTTCTTCATCATGGGATATGCACATCCTACTCGTATTCAAAGCATTCATAAAGCGAATGGTGTTATATTTCTTCCTGTATCCCGCTTTCACAGCATTCACCTATTGTGAATTTCGACGTCCTCTCAATACCTCTTCCAGCCACTTACAGTGTGTCTTCCTCATAAGAGATACTTTTCTGTGATAGCTAGGTACGTCGAGCTCTCCTTCGCAGTACTCTTCTCAATCCACCATAGTCTCTGCATGAATAATTAATGTGTATCCAAATTTAGACTCCCATTCTCACCCTCCTTCTTAGCTCCCTATAATATAAAAATGGAAATTGAATAGGACTCAATTGAAGATGTATATGGGAAATATCATGACAAATTATAACAAATATGACCTAACAAATATACTGGGATTAGGAAAAGTTGCTCGTAATTCTCAATATAATAAAACTGTGGAAATCGACAAGAAAAGTGAATGGAAATGTGCACTACAACATTTCAATGGCCAATAACAGGAAATTTAGAAATTAAGTACTTGGGAAACAAAAACATTCAACAATTATTCCTGCTCAATAATAATCAATGAAACACTATGAGCTGTGCTAAAAATCTAGTGCGTGAGGCAATGCACAGTTCATAACATACCTATTAAGGAAACATTATTAAAGCAGGTGCAAGCAACGGACAACACAAAGCAAGGAAAATAGTGCTCGATATGCAGCATACGTAGGTATTATTATTATTAGTATTCTACCGATTAAGGTAGGTTTTCATGGAGTATTCAAGAAGTGAGCTGGGAGCCTCCCTTTCCTTCCAGCACTACCTTCTTTAATTCACTGTAAGGCCTACTCTCTTTCAATCTGTCTAAAAATCCTATTCTTTTCCTTCCCCTCCCTCGTTTCCCTAACATTCTACCCTCTAACCCCATTTTCAACATCCCCTCACCGCTAAGCACTAACTCCATCCATACCTTCTGTCTCCTCCGTATCTCATCTAAAAGCTGCCTCTCCTCGCCAACCATATCCAGCACTTCGTCGTTCCTTTTCCTCTCCGTCCATTTCACCCTCTCCATTTTTCTCCATACCCACATCTCGAATGCCTCCAATCTTCGCTCGTCTTCTTTCCTCAGTGTCCACGTTTCCGCACCGTAGAGAGCTGCTCTCCAAATCAAACTCTTCACTAACCTTTTCTTTAAACTCTTACACAACGATCCTCTCAGAAGCTCCTTCCTGTTCATGAATGCCTCCTTCGCTAATGCGATTCTCTTCCTTATGTCCTTAATACGTAGGTATGCTGGTGCAAAATAAAATTGCTCCATAATGCTCTGTTCTGGGTCCATTGCTATTTTCTTTTTATATTGTGGATTTACAAAAGAAATTTCAATATTGAAAAAACTTTATGCTGATGATTTGCTGGTATATCAACATTTAACATGGGGAAATAGCTGACGCTATTAGAAAGATGATTCGGATGTGTACAAACTGAGTGATTGGGTTGAATCCAACAGCTCCCTCATGAATTCTGCCAAAGAAAGACCTTGAATATGGATGGCAAGTAATGTCGTGTGAATACAAATAAATTGTCTTTAGCTGTTATAATTACCTATTTTTATTATTATTTTGATTCTGCAGCATTTTAAAATGCACTATGAATTATTATAATAACACCTGCTACCCCGCAAGCCGCCTCATTAACCGTGTGGTCGGAGTTGGTATTGGAGAACTGGTTGTAGAATATTAGCTGTTAACCTGCGCGGGAATACAGATGAAAATAAAGTGTGAGAAATTTGATTGGCTGAGTTTGAGCTAGCTTTGATTGAAGTCCTTCATTATACGGGGAATATAGAGTCTCCGTACCTATCCTTTCGACAAAATATATCACGTATTGAATAGTTTCCGTCGGACCTTTGAATGCAGTAGGTACGGCTCTAAGATGATGGTCTCTTAGAGTTTTAGATGGCAACGCAAATTTTAAGCTAATTAGGTTGGGAGCCGCTGGAGACACGGAGGCTAGACGCTAGGCTTAGATTTCTCGAGCAATTAAGAATATACGTATATCTTTAAGAGCGACACGGAGAATATTATATCAGAGCCCCACTATTTTTCTGATATAGAAGATAAGATAAAGAAGAAGCGATAAATTAAGAGATATATTTTGCTTAACGGATAGGTATGGGAATTCGTTTTCCCCCAAACCATAAAGGATTTGTATAGATGCTAATCACAATTTTGTTTGAGCGCTTGCTTTATATAGATGCCTTTATTCGGGCGAGATTGAGACTAAATATTACCCTCTTCCACCTAACCCTTCGAGGGGTTGTTGAGGTAAATAAACATTTAAAATTGAAAAATATGCAATTAAAATATACTCTATTAGTAAAATGTCAAGCAAGATAAACAAGTATATGTGGAAATGTGTAAAGAATATTTCAGTTTGAGAGAAAAAAACATGAGGGTAAGGGAATGATATCCTTCAGCGAAAAAAGTCACTGTAGGTAAACGCCCATACAAGAAGAGGGATGTGAAAAACCTTATGAAACCTACTGGGTGAAAACCTATGTTATGATACATACAAAATACAACATATTATATAAGGTGCATAGTATATTACATATGTTTTATGTGTAAACGGCTAGTGTCCTAACACTCCTCGCCGCACTCCTTTTTACGTCTTGCGGGGTAGCATGTAGATGTAGAACAATGATACACTGCGTAGAAAACAAAATCTCGGCCTGTGTTGAGTTGGAAGTGGCGAAAGGGAAGGCCCTGGGAGATATCCCGGGGAGCGGTATGGAGGGAGGGAGTTAGGTTCGCCGTGATTGCCGCCTCCGAAGAGGGCCCACCCACACCCGGGCGGGGGTCGAACCTCGGGGATCACTCGCAAACACTCTGATCGCGATCTCAACCGGGTGAGGTTAAGTCCTTCTCGTTTTCCAGCGTGAATCGTGGAGGACCCCTTATCGAAGACGCTGTCTCACCTCCCATGGAGAACAAACGCTTCAACAAACCACACTCCCCCGACTCCCTGAACAATCTAAGTAGTACCAATAATCCTGGCGTGCCTTATGGAATTCATTTCCTGGTGACCAGCTGTATTATTTACTGGGCAGAAGTTTGAACGGAAACATTTTTACACAGGAAAGTCGCTTTTAGAGATACTTTGCAGAACAAACCATACTCTCGTAACTCCCTGTGCAATTTAAGTACATTCCAATAATTTTGGCTTGCCTTATGAAATTATAGTCCTGGTGATCAGCTCTATAATTTGCTAAGCTGAAGTTCGAACTGAAACATTTTTGCACAGATAAGTTGCTTGCAAAGATACTTTGAAGAATAAACACTTCAACAAACCACGCTCCCCCAACTCCTTGAACGATCTAAATACCAATTATCCTGGCTTGCGTTATGGAATTTTTGTCCTGGTGACCAGCTGTTTTATTTGATAAGCTGAGGTTCAAACGGAAATTGTTTTACACAGAAAGATTGCATGTAGGGATACGCTGTCATATTTTAGTATAATCCTTCATTGGGTAAGTTATTAAAAAGCGGCCCACGAATTGGGCCACCTGCCGCGGTGGATATGATGGATTTGCGGAAACAAAAAAATTAAAAAAAAAATGAGTGGAAAAGAAATGATAACTCGAAGCCTGGAATGAAAGTGATTTATTCGGAAGAAAGTAGAGTTATAAGGATGTTAAGTACATGTAATACGTAGGTAGAGGATGAAAAGGATAAGAAAGAAGGAAGATCTGCTGTTTAAAGTCATAGACCCTTCATCGCTATATCGTTCTTATTCCACCTTATTTCCAGCCAAAATAACCTGCATTAAATCTCTCTACATTGGTCTATTTTCCTCGAAGATGCCCACCTTTTCAGATATTTAAATCATTTAAAATAAATCGAATTTAAATATCCCCCAAGCACAGCCAGGCCCACCGACCACGGCGGGAATTACGAACTTCCGAAAGTGAAAAATATGGAAAAGAGGTGGATGATACCGCGAAACATGAAATGAAAGGAAATCGGATGAAGTGCTTAGCGGAAAATGGAAAGAAAGAGAAAAAAAAACTGGGATAGTGGACAGGACTCAAAGAGAGGAAAGAAGTCACTACGTATTCGTAATTGTAGATCCTTCATTACATTTTTATTTCTATCCAACTTTATTTCCACCAAAAAATGTTTGCATCAGCTCGGACATAGTGGATGAAAATTTAGATTTCCTTTCTATTGGACGCTTTTTCGTAACTTGCTCCGACCGTTTATGTTTCAACGATGGAATCTTGTAATTGGATTTTAACCCACTTCTCATTATCGGAGAGGCTTGAAAAACTTGCTCGCTTCTGGTGACAATACCATATTCGATGATCGGTCATTGACAATTTTTTCCATTGTGCTCTAAATAATTAAATATGGACAAATACTTTTTCATCGATCGCAATAGATGGAGTTTGTTATATTTCTTGGCAGAAATTTCAACAGATCTGGTTTAATCGATTACATGAGTAACCACTAAAAGTAAAGAAAAAAACAAAAAAAAATAATTTAAAAAACTTTCTTTTTCAAAAAAGTATAACATACGCTAAAAAGTAGAAAAAAGCTGCTCACCATTCGGGGATCAAAGGGGCCCTGAATAGGTTTAGATATTAATAATATTTGGTGCCAAACCATTCTCTACCACTGCCCTCTGCCACCTTCAATTCTAGATAACGTAATAACCTCTCACGCTTTTTTTCACGTGATGAAAAGCCTATTCTTTACTGTTTAGAGTATTTTATAAGTCTTTGGGTAGAGCGTGCTGAATTAAATCTAATTATTTTATTTTTATTCTAGACTTATGCCTCTAAGGGTAATCTCAAACAGTATCACCGACCGAAAAAGATTCACGGAAGCGAAAAACATACCAGACCGGTGGATGACAACCCAGAGAATAAAGTAAAACAGAATCATATGAGGAGGTCATCAAAGGATGATGAGGAAGAAGGCTGTTGAAGTGGGAAAGACGCAGAGAGAGGTAAGAATCCTGTATTCGTAATCGTAGATACATCATTTTTATAAATCTTTTTATCTTATCACTTCACTTAATTTTCAATCAAAAAGCCAGCCATGTTGACGGCGGGATTAGGTCCTTGCCTGCAAATCCGAAAGTTGCGAGTTCGAGTTTCTTCTGGATGGGTCACCTACATCCTGGTCATGGGTATTGGTAATTATACGGTTGCTAATTGTTTGGTTCCTCGATGTAAAGGCCATTTCGAGCTTTTATGGGGGTGTGGGTAAATAAATTAAATAAAATGAGTACACCTTCCATCAAATCTGCCCGTTTTTCATACAATTGCACATGTAGTTACGACTTCCGTTGCATAATACATTGATATTTGAAAAGACGAACACAAATTAGGACTACCGTCGGAGACGACGGATTTGCGGAAGCGGAAAATATACCAAACGGGTGGAAGATGACTCCTTTGGGAACTAAATAAAAGACAATCAGATGAGAAGGTTAGCAGAGGATGGGGAGAAGGAAGAGAGAGAAAAAAGGGTGGGGAAGAAGCAGAGAGAAAGAGGAGGCATAGTGCGGAATGTTTATCT
Source organism: Ischnura elegans (assembly GCF_921293095.1). Classification (NCBI taxonomy): domain Eukaryota; kingdom Metazoa; phylum Arthropoda; class Insecta; order Odonata; family Coenagrionidae; genus Ischnura; species Ischnura elegans. Next base: position 98,693,903 of record NC_060253.1, read on the forward strand.
TCATCTTGCCCATGCCTTTCACCTTTACAGCCCTCTTATTTCCTTCCCCTACCATTTACCACGAGTTCCTTCCCACCAGCCTAAGTCCTATACGTCAGTCCCCCCCCAAACCACCACCGCCAACATCTCTCAAAAAACCCACCCCATTGGAACGCACAACCCGCTGGGCTGATCCGCACGCTCCCTTCCCCCACCCACTCCCGAGACCTCCCTCCCGCTTTATGAGATTTCTATCTCCTCGCCTTAAACAAACACTCGTGTCTTCCAATGGATTGCCTCCCCCATCCCCCACCCGTGCTCTTTTAAAACACTCAACCCTCTCTTCTCCCCATCTACACCGAAACCTTCATCCCTACAGATATACCTCGCGTCTCTCCCCCTCCCCCATCTCACGGAACCTCCTTCTTATACATCTTTGCCTTTCTCCTCCTCTCAAAAACTCCCCATGACAATGAACCGTCGTCTCGCCCTGTCCACAGAGTCCAGCCTGTCGGCGCGGCGTTGAAATACAGAATCACCCCGGAACATGTGCTTCGTCGTTTAACAACATCCCCATACAGGCAGGACTCGATCTCTTTTTGCTTTCGAAAGCAAGGAAAAAATGCCGACAAAATATGAATGCTCGCGACTGAAGGATACCTCTAACGTGCCTTAAGTTTGTGGCTATGTAAATGCAGTCATTTATTCCTTTTGCTATTTTCATTGATAGAAAATTTCGTTTGAGATTCAAATCATATTTTTCATTATTTTTTGGCCTTTGCAAACTCATTCGACAAGTAAAATTGGGCAGTGATAACAGTAGGTAGGTGTTTCTATAATAAAAATTAATTGGAAGTGAAGTCAGACATCGATCATGGAAAGATATGAAATTACTTAAACGATGACCGAATACAGTCTTTCAAAAAATTATATATATTTAATTGCGAATATACATCTTTGTATTTCCCCTCCTCTCAAATTCACCATAACAATGCACTCTGTCCGTTGAGCCAAGTCTGTCGGCGCAGCGTTGAAGTACTGAATCACCCCGGGACATGTACTTCGTCGTTTAACATCATCCCCATGCCGGCAGGATTCGACCACTTTTTGCTCTCGAATGGAAGGAAAAAGACGCCGAAAAAAATCTAAATAATCGTGACCGAATACCTGTAACATTCCTTAAACAGGAATCGTACTTGTGATTTTTATTAGCTAAGTCAAAAGACCTATATAAAATGCAAATTTAATTAATGAAATCAATTATTCTAATAAGTAACCGAGGACTGGACTGCGGTGTAGCATTACGGAGTCACCCGCAAGAGTGTGTTGAAGTGAGAACATTACGCTGAGAAAAAAATTAATTTTCCATGCCTTTTTCTAAATCCGCTTCGGGTGATCTATCATTCTTACTACGAAGATATGTCTTGGCATTTCAAGTTCAAGTCAATTTCAAGATGTAGAACATGGGACGAGATGGAAAGTTTCGACTTAGATTTCTGGTAAACACAATTTCCTGCCTAGAATTTTAGATAAAAATAAAAATAATGGATTTCTCAAACTTTTCCCGCAATCAATATGACATTGATAGCGAGAAAAGCAGGCATGGTTATACCGGTGCAAATGACGCAAGAGTGAGAGGTTTTTCTAACTCTTTGAGACTTATTTTGGTCTTTAATGTAAGTTAGTAATTGACCCAAATTAACGGACATATATCATATCTCTTACGGTTCCAAAACATAGTCGACAGAGGTATTCTTTTCTAAGAGTTCAAGTGAGGAAAGATTAAGTCAGCTGAAAGCATCAGTTAAGATCTCATGAAGCTTCCAAAGAAAGCACAAAAAATTTAACAAAAAAATTACATTATCCAATTTTTTTCAAAATTCGCTAGATATATGCAAAATCTTGGAATTAATAATGAAACCAATTTTCCCAGGAGGTAAGATTGTAATTTTATGCCACGTATGTTTGCTGATATTTCACATGCAAGATCACCGTTTCAATGTTTTAGATGTTTCTTTGATGCGTGACCTGATGGATAACAAGTTCGTCCATTGGGGACATCAGAGGAACTTCAAGATCTTGCAATGGGTTCTGCTCGTGGGGAAAGATGTTAATTACTGAAACCTGTGATGGCCTCGATGAGTCTGATTGCCTCATTTTGACGATAGCGTTTGTTTTCAATCTGATAATTTCGACTGAAAACAATTTGTATAAAATTCAATGCTCAAAAAGAAGGTTAAGTAGGAGAATTTGAATAAAATTTATTTTTATGTAGACTAAAGACCAGTGATATGAAAAAAACATCAATAACTACACAGTATTGAGCACTTACAGTGAGATACCAGTACCCACACACAATGGCGGATCTATGTGGGGGGAGGCTGAGGGGGCTATAGCTCCCCCCCCCCCTTGGGTATCCAATTTACACTTGATAGAATTATAATTTTTTCCGACCCTTAATACTGCTGTAATTCTTAACCTCAATTAGTTTTTTTTTTTTCTTTTTCTTTGCCCACATCGTGTTTTCAAAGTTAGGAAACTCTCCTCCCTTGTGTCTTATTATTTTATGCCTCTGAATTAGTCACCAATATGATGTTATGTTTCGTCACATTTCTGGAATTAATACGAACATTTTTTTTGCTTTTGGCGTCTGTTAGAGGCCAAGTGACAACTTGCGGTGCGATACGTTATGTGCTAATTCCTTTGCGATATTCATTGCAAAGTATTTAAATGCGTTTAATAATTTAAACACTCTTTATGAACAACTATTCGAAGCATTGAATTTGGGGCACGCGACTTTTTGCCTCACATTTATGATTGCAATCAATATACCACATGAACGAAGCAATTATTGCTGTAAAAAACATGTATTAAGCATTTTATCAATATGTATATCTCTATCATTATTATGGATATATTTGATGCCAACGCGTGAAATTAAATGTTATAAGATTGATTTTTTTTCATATGAAGCAGTTATTTCTACTGGCATGTATTTTCTTTAACCATTACTAAATGGCGTCTGCGAGACGCCGCGTGACGAATTGCGATCCAAATTGTGACGCGACTGACAGAGGGTTAAAATAGAATTCCTCAAGGTTAATACCTCAAAAATTCAGTGCATGTTCATTTACCAATGGTTACTGTAATTACAATAGTTCAAGTGTCAATTTGCCTCGTCTTTTTGGCATTGCACTGACGTCACGCGCACGCTTGTATTTATTTCCTCTGAGATGAGGACTATATTATTTTTTGTTCCGTCCGCCCTCTCTACCTTGTAATGACGGCATCCACAGTCATGATGGATTAGGGCTGTCGTATAAGTGTAGCGTGTCCTGGCGTTGTTACACACCGCAGGTCAATCGGGTGATTTTCCTGCTTGTTCGCCTAGAGAGTCGGACAACCCTTTGAATGAAAGTCACGAAGTCTGGAAGGTGCTCCAAAAGGAGAGACCCAATTGGATCGAAATATGTCCGCAGCGGTAAGAATATATACCTGCCGAAAGCTGACGATAACCGAGTTGTAAAACGTCGACTGCGCCATTTAGAACAGTCCATTTCTCAGACGGAATTGACGTGAGACTCGTCAAACAGATAGGCGGAACTTGCTGGGAGCCCCAGACTTTCCACCGAAAGTCATGTATAGGCAATCGATTTCATGGGAAAAGTAGTGTAAGAGTTTATCAGATTGGCATAGAACAGTATTGTTCTAATCTCTCCCTTCAAATCCCTCAAAAGTTCAGTTTTCATTTCACGGCTATGTAAACGCAACCATAAATTCCTTTTAACCTTCTCAATTGTAAAAATTTTCATTTTAGGTTCAAATCGCATAATTTAATATCTTTTTGCCTTTTAAAACTCAGTAGACAAAATTAGACGGCTGTGGCCATAGGTATGGGTAACTATACCGAAAATTGATTGCAAGTGAAGTCATGCTTCAGTAATGCATGAATACCAAAATTAATTAAACGATGACTGATATATAGTTTTTTAATACGCTGAAAATTATTTAATTGCGATAAATGGAACAATAAATCAATTGAGTATATCCAAAGAAATAGCGAAAAATTTTCACAGCTCTTTGGGCTGCTGGATCCTGTGTGAACATATACGAATGGGAAATAAAATCGAGTTAAAAAAAAAAAGAGGGAACAAAAGGTAGTGAAAAGCTAATGAAATCCATAATCTTTATTTTCGGAAAAGACTCAAAAGGCAATTCTATGTCCTAACCTACTACTTGCATAATATTGATGAGAAAAAGTAACGGAACTAAATTATTTAGTCCAATTAATTGGAGATTAGCTAATCTAAAATCACGCTGGATAACGCAATGCTATATACAAATGGAGTAACAAAAAGGAATACTTTATGCAAAATGCAACAAGCAACATAGATTAATGATAAAGGAGAAGCATATAAATATCAATTTTAGAAAATTCAGGTTTGTCCCATTAAATAAATACATCACGGATGAATGGCGACGAAGAATTGGCATACGAATCAATTTACTTTCACTGCAGCCATTGTCTCAACAATAAAATCTCAACATTTTTACAGAAAGAACGACATGCTTGCATTACAAATAGCTTTTTAAAATTAAATTTTACCCATTGTTTGATTTTTAAAATGGCCAAAAGGGAGATTTCAATTCCCGAGGTGTAGAAAAGAAAATGAATATCGCAGTTAAGTATTCTATATGAAAAATAATATCTCTAAACTTTTCGTCAAAGGGAATGTTTATATCGTTCTTCTTAGTTAAAATAAACCAAAAAGGCAAAGTTCGTCGTTTTGGTAGCGTGCATTGCCACGAGGCGACTTCCGTATTTTTTGTTTATTTTAACTAAGAAGAATGATATAAAAATTTCCCTGCATGAAAAGTTTAGAAATTTTTTTAACATATAGCATACGTAACTGCGATTTTCCTTTCTGCACCTCGGAAATTGAAATCTCCCTTTCGGCCATTTTAGAGATCAAATGAATGGGTAAAATTTAATATATTAAGCTCTTTGTAATGCGAAAATGTCGTTCTGTATATATAAAGTACAAAGGAATGCACCACTCTAATATTTTGCCCGTGACGAGATGGAGGAGACGACCGTTTCGCCATTCTCAAAGTCTTTTGTGCCTTCTTCTTCACTCTTTCGACCGTAGAAGATAAACCTTTACGTCCAAACGATGTTTAATGAATCATTTTTATAGTCGAATACACAATGAGTAAAACGATATATGACACGACTGTATGGAGCTTCGGCAGAATTCTATACAAATGCTTTAAGTTCAGCGTTCTACCTTTTTTGCGCCGATAATGAGTGTTTGCGTATGTTTGGCCAGTCAAATTAGATCTTGAATTATTTTTAATTACAAATAGGAAAAATCAAGGAAAAATTTAGTACTGTATTCACACTTATTTTTTTTAATCATGAGTGACGACATGGCCTCGGTATTTACTTAGTGATCTTCCGTCACATATCTCTAATTGTTAAAGTACAAAATACCATAGGTTGTCATTGTTTAATAGCCTTACTTTGATGATACCCCTCTATTAATCGATGCGTCATTTTAAGTCGTATTTGAGTTCCCGTAGCGTAAGAACGAGCAAGGGATAGAGAGAGGTTCCCACCCGAAAGGCGGGAATAAATTTTTGGATTTAGGTACTATTGGTAGTCACAAGGGGGGTTAATATATAAGAGGGGTTCGAGCCCCCTCTGAAATGAGTACCTTAATGTGTCACCGAGGTGAGCTCTATCTCACCCAGTCCAATTCAACCAACTTCCATTTAGTGATAGCACACACAATTCATATTTCAATAACTTTTGTTATCTTCAACTTTTTTCTTTTATGGATTGTAAATAAATCGAATGAATGCACAAGTCCACCATTTTATTTGGTATTTAATTCATTTGTATTCATTATTTGGTATGATAGTGAATTAAAGTGATACAAAAATCTTGCAGGGTATCTGATCGAAAGCTTCGGAGTTCAGAGCCGAGTGACAGCATTTGCAGTTGAAGCAGTTGCGCTTAAATGTCTGTGTCTGCTGGTGCAAATGAGAATGGCAGGACCATGAGGCAAGGATGAGAACACGCCCGACACGGGATTTCCAATGGCATGCAATTAGGTCACTGAGTTCTCACGACCAGCCACCTCGAAATACGTAACGCAATACCCTCATGATAATGAATTTTCAGGGAATTACTCACGGGGGCGAGACATTCTCGGGAATCGATAAATGAAAACGTCGCGGACTTTCTCAGAATCCGGAACTGGATTTCCCGGTTCTCGACTTCCATAACTTACTGGACGCCATGCGGGCCCAACCTACGTGAACACCCCACAGTTCTCAGGCAGAGCATCAGGGGCGCACGGAAAATCGGGTGGTGGGAGGGCGTATTTCTCATTTCGGGGGGACATGACATTATTAAAAAGGCGAGGAAAGCCGTTCAGAGTGGAGAGAAAGTTCGAGGAATTTTCAATCTACGCCGAAATCATGAAATAAGGTCAGGAATAAATTCCATGATACCTGATCTACCTACCTTCCACCGTATTCTAGGAGTTCTGAAATGATGAAATATCTGAAGTTTTTTTTGCCAGAAATGGTAAGCTTCTTAGAAAATGCAAAAACGTTAATTCTGGCGGCATTCTCAATTTCTTTAGTAAAGACGTTACTAAATTTAGAAATCCAAGCCTAATGCCTAAAAAATGAAGTAATTGAAATAATTAATTAATAATAACGGATTTCAGAAATTCTAAATTTCAAACATGCATTGCTGGTGGAAAAGGAATTCTTCTCTATCTGTACCACACAGATATTGCTACGATCACGCTAAAACAACATAATACTATGCAATAAACAGTTTTAATTTATTTCCTAAAACATATGAGATTGCATGATTTAATGATGATGCACCTCTTGGTTACATGAATGGTTAATGGAAGGAATGATTCATTTTTAATTTTTTCCATTTACCCTATTTGGTTACACACTGGATTCTTATATGTAATGCCAAAATGCATTAACGATATTTTTTTAAATCAAAATTTAGTATCATAAATTGTAGTAATTTTTGTGCGAGTTTTTCGAAACCTTATTTGTTATATGCCGCTGTTTATGCTGTATGGAACCGTTTGTAAATCTATGTGACTTAAAGACCAAATGAGAGGCACATTTGACGATTTTTGATTAGTAATAATGAAAAGGACACAAAATTTTTATTTTTTAATATAGCAAGAAAGTAAATAATAAAAACTTGCAAATCATGCAATTTCATAAATCACTTTCCTACTGAACATGAACCCTAAGCATCACGGGATGAATACCCAATAACATGAAATTCGTAATGATAAATATCATTTTCAAGTAGAGAACCGTACGTGCTATATAAAATATTTTCATCTTTTGAGAAACTGTTTTAAGTTAAAAAATTACGTGAAAACACTAAAATCCACTCTATATTGAAAATACCATTGCAACATCCAAAATTATTTTTTAACTACTATTTCATGGCGAATTTTTATTCAAATGTCGCCTTGTCGGATTGGTAGTTTATTATTTTGAACCAACTGATAAACTAAGGTTCTAACATTCCTCTCTTTATCAAATCTAAAAATATTTGCAGTTGCACCTAAATGTGTGTGTCTGCTGAGTTTTCAGAGAGCTAACTGGGAGTTCTCGTTCAGGTTTCACATAGATCAGTGCCACCGACTTAAGCCTCTACAAATAATACTCATTTACGCCATTTTGATTGCAAGGAAAGGCTTACTGTTGTTCCTAAATGAAGTACTTGAGAACGGGTGAGTTATTTTTAATTATAATATTTTGCAGAAGAATCTACATCATTTATATTTAGCTTAAAAAGACTGCTCCAATCCTGAAGCAATATTATTGCTGAAATCAAGTTATTCAAAAAGTATGTACCTACATTCGCTATGTAAGATCTGAAAACATGCTCCAATTTTCAAGCCATATGATTGTTAGAATAAAAGCAGTATTAGAAAATTGCATGCAGAAGTGCTTTTAGCTTTGAAAACATGCTTTAAATTCCAAAAAATATATTATTACTAAGAGGACGCATACCTTCTGCTCGACAGGTCTTTTTTGTGCCAGCATTTTTCCGTATCTAAAAAATTTGGTAGTTTAGCCTTTTATCATTCTATTGCTTTCTCAGCTATTTTTCTTTAACATTTAAGTTAAAAAAATACTTTAAGCAGGGTATACTCATTTTACACTGAAATTTTCATGATGAAACCATTATTTTAGTATGTATTACAAAATTACATATAAAAGTACTTTATCGTTGAAAAAACGCTACAATATTAGACTATGTTAATGTGGATAATTGAGAATTACAAAATTGCATGCATTAGGTAATTAAATTTTGAAAAAGCGTGAACAACTCTTTGAGTATATCACTTAGAATATGAATATTTTTCAAATTTTCATGTATGATTTACTTTAACTTTGGAAGAAAGCTACAAATCTTAGATTTTATCATTTTGGATAGTGAAGTATTTCAAAACTACTTGCATAAGCAACTTTATCTATGGAAACATCCATGCAATTCTTTGACATTACCACAGTGGAGATCAAAGTATTGCAAAATTAGATGCAAAACGCATAATCAATACCCCAATGAGCTTAGCTTGCGAAATGAATTGAGTCAGATGACTATCAGCTCAAATCACCTTTTGGATTCCCCAATATATCTCCGCAAACGTACATCGGATCCCCCGCATCTCTTCGATATCCTCTAGCCCCTCCTACGGACCTCACACCCTTCAAGCATATCCCACATCCATTAAAATACCCCTCCCTCCCAGATCTACCCCGCCCCCTATCCTATTACCCCCGAAAGATTTATACACGGACCGCTCTTACCTCCACGCGCGTTATTAATTGAGGAATAGCCGGACGAGTATAATCTCTGCGACCCCTAATAACCCCCCTCGGACCCTCTGCGCTGGGACCTCACCACCTGCCCCGCCCCCCCGCAACCTTACTCCCTCTAAACGTAGGCCCACGCATCTTCGCGTCCGTTTCCTTCCGGGCCTCCATGAATGAGTAAGCGATTTTATTTATTTATCTATTTCATACATATCGCTAGAAAGTAGGCTAATCGCCTAGTGGTAACATGAGAGCTTAAAAAAAATAATTGAAAGCCTACCTAACTGAGAACAGAGTAAAGGAATGGAAAAAAACATCTGTAGAACGCAAAAAACACACTAATAAGATATTCTCTCTAGTGAACCTAACAAATTTTATTCTTGAATTTTCCATAGTGGAAAGGTTTCACGCATTCCATCACATAGTCTCAGCTAACTCATATTTATAAAAATATCAAATTGATTGATTAATTAAACAATTTTGGTATTTTGAAATTATCATAGCATTGGCCTAACCTATATATTTTGTATTTTAATGAAAAATGAAAACCAAAAATAGATGACACATAATTTTGGTCAATAATGTTGGATATTTAAAGGATTACATTCCCCAAACAATCGCCTATCACTTTGTGGATACAATAATTAATAACCATCAGCAAATGATTTGACAAAGGAAATAGAACTAGACCCCTCCCTTAACCGTGTGAACTTTACACGCAGTACCTCTGTCCAAGATTAGATATACCCTTGCTTATACAAACCATTATGGGGGTGAAATCACGAATTACATGTTTACTTACAGCGATTGCCTCGAAGGTTTCTATGTCGCTGTTTTGATACTTGCGAATATTCATGGATCCAAGCCAATAATACATTAATAAAATTATGATATATATCGAGTTCAAAAACAACTAAGTAATTGAAGTTACGTTCATTTTATTGACAGTCCTTACTAAGCTATACCTACCAATCAAATCTATAACTTGTTAAATGTATAATATTCAAGTACTTCCCTTATAGGCATATAGCTTCTAAGAAATTACTGGAGAAAGCTACCGTCAATATATAATTACGCAACAATTTCCATGAGTTTCTGACATATTTCAACTGGTAAATCTTTATAATGAACTCATACTGTTTATTATGTTACATATATGTAACTTAGCTTCGTAGCTTTCGTAAAAATGATAATGTACATGTATGTACATTAGCATTTTTACGAAAACTTGCAGACTTTCGCACTTAAGTTATCATAGGTATTTTTTTCTAATTTTTCCGTACTAATGCATTATAATATACTTTCAACCCTAAAGCTGACATTTTTTCGGGGAATAAACATCCTTCTTCTGAAGGTAACTTTATTCCCATAGGCACTTATTCATACCCATTAATTTTTTTATTATCACGCAATCGATCCAGGAGAGATTCATGAACACGTGCGCGGCGGACGACTTAGATTGATTCGCGAATCAGCCGCACCACGCGCCCCAAGACCTTTTTTTTTCTTCGGGGGAGTTCCGGAGACGGGTGAAAATTTTTCGGGCACGTGAGATTTTTATTCGGCCCACCTTAGTTCGCGTCGTTGCGGAAAGGGACAACGGGAGGTGAGGAGGGGTGTCATTGTTTCGATTGTTCGTCCGATCACGGCTGGGTACACCTTCCAAAGAATGAGGGAACATCGACTATATGATAGCATGCGAGTCACCGCCAGGGTGCATGGCTGGTAGCATTTCTATATTACATGCAGACTGCCACTTGGGGGGATCCAGGAAGTGGCAAAATCAAAGTTTCCGGAGCTGCGACGGGTAGCAGAATTCCCTGTCCGGCCCTGGGACAAATACAGAAGAACCTGCGCCAACTGGTCAAACCGAAGATCTTCCTCCGAAGGAACAAAAGAACGCGGTCCCGTAACGTGATTTACGGCCTCAACACAGGAGGCTTTTACAGGAAATTAGTCCCTTGGCAATGTGGAACCCGAAGCGAATCATAATCTGAAGAGCACATGAGTGCTGAGCAGATTAATACCAATATCAGATTGGTATGAAGTACCACGCGTCTCTACGTGGGGGAGTTACTCTAAGTTCACGAACAATAGCACAACTCTAAATATCTCCGGTGCTATGACACATGTGAGGGGGTAAAGAAGCTTTTTTTTATTTTGCATAGCCCGTAACTATCACATCTGTTTTTAACTATTTTTGTCAATATTTACGTGATAAGACCCAAAAATAGCCGGACGGAAATCGCTGCGACCGTCGCGTCGCTCTCAAGTTTTGGGCTTCTCCCTCTCAATGGGTATTATTTCATCATATCTGAGTCATTTTGCAAAAGGACGTGGCTTTAGACGGTTGTAGCAATCCCCTTTGACAATTTATATTAGAAGAGTTTTATGCCCTCTTCGATTTTTGAAGTGGCTGATATATTCGAGAACATCGTGCAGTGTTGAAATTTTGCTCTCTGCTCGGTAAAATTGAGTCAGACACAGTTATTATGATGTCAACAGCCTTTAAAAAACACACTTTAACAATAACTCATGTGCGCGAGTGATATTCGCAATTCAAACGTGGCAACATGTCGATAGAAGGCATTCAACAAGGCCCACACTGAGAAAACAGGTTTGGGTGGTACACCCTAAACGTCTTTGGGCGTGGAGGTTTGGATGCGCCATCAAGAATAATAAGACGTCAGAACTAATTATTTGGATGTGAGAACCAAAGGCAAGGAGCGTCACACCAAACACGGATAGTCAAGGTAGTTTGGGTGGGAGAACCAAAGTTGTAGTTGGTGCACTCTGCTGGGATAGTTGCGAAATCTAAATCTATAGTTGCGCTCACTGGTGGCGCTCTCAGGAAGCACTATAGCATCCGCCATTCTCTGTTCAGCCGTTGGAGCCATCAACACGTTCGGACTTGTGCGCGAAAAGGGTGCTCTTCTGATTCTGGTGCCACGTCTTCACTGTTCCTGCTTCCCGTGAAAATGGACGAGGGGACGAAGAAATTTCTATTGAAGGCTGGGCTTGGAGCCTATATCCAGGTGTTCGCTGGTAAGTTGCTTTGAAATTGCGATTTTGTATCAATTCTTACGGCCATTTTGTGTTAATTCTCACCGCCATTTTGAATTATTTCTCCTACCCACGCCATCAGCCTTTGATTATATGAGTTCTTTTTCAGATTCCCTATGTAATCTCTGAGCTTATTACAAACAAAATTCAAATTCGGATTATATTTTGTCGTCAGAGCTGCTGTGCTTTTTAACATTTAACTTTCTTTCTGTTATTGAGGATAAGATATCTCACGTTAGGAGTCTATTGCCATTCGCAGCCAAGTTATTTAATTATGGGTTCTAGTGTTGCAGAATTAAACATGCTGCTGCCTTAGAATAGAAACTGCAATAACGTAAGCACTCTCCCGCAGTTTTCCTTAACGGGAGTCTTAATGTCGAAACTACATAAATCGTGTGCATATCTGCGCAATATCCTGCAAGCCACCTCTAAGGTGCATGGCTGAAGAATTTATTCGTCATGTTTCCATGCTATCGCTCAATACTCGTTTCTTTTTCCGTCTTGTGCAGATAGTGATATAAGTTCGGATCAGCTTTCCACTCTGCCATCTGTGGCTCCCTCGGTGCTGGCAGAGCTCATTCCTAAGGCAGGCCACCGTATTAAGTACATTGAAGCATTGAGCAGCGACGTTGTTGATGTATGATCTCCTTTAAGGACCAAGTTTGGTAAGTGTATGAAAGATCAGTGGAATACAGTTTTCAGATTATTTTATTTATGTTGTAGGGAAACAGTGAGACCTCCAGCAAGTCAGCATCATCTGAATCGACTCCGTATCCACTGAATACTTCCGTGGTTGTTGATCTGGTGGGGATCAATCAGTATGCCGAAACAACGATTGTATCAGCTCCGGAATTCATAACCAGCTCTATTGACTTTGATCGCGCAATTGAGCAAACACATAACCAGGCAAAAAGCACGGTAAGTGTGATATGATTCGATGCCATATCATTTAGGCTTATTTCAACATTTTAGTACAAAAGTAATGATAACTCTGTGTTAAATAGACCAGGCTTCACTCGTCATGGATTTCCATGTAATTTGGTATGAACAATCAGACAGTGATGTAGTCAAATTCAGAATAGCGATGCAGTCATATTTTAGCCGTCTTTAATTATTTTCGATACTTGTGTGATTGAAATTGGGTTTAGTCCCTAGCATGCCTCAATTTGCATCCGAGTTGGATTGAAGAATAGAAGAATAAAAGTTGGATTTTTTGTTGTTGATTAAAAGTTGGATGATATACCAGAATTTTAGTGGCGTATTTAGAAGCACCAATTATGAACATGCCCTCTCATTCCGTTAATGTTATTTTATATGCTGGTACACAAGGTTAAAGATTTTCATTTAAAACTAGGGGGATTAAATAAAGTTAAATACCTTTCGAATAAAGTTCTTTCCATCTTAGGTCACATGTAAAGCTATTTTTAATTTCAAAAATCATATTGTGGGTGGGTAGAATGTGGGTAGAATGGTAAAAATAAAAAAGAAACATAGTCAATTTTTATTAATAGAAAAACTTGTGCTGTATATAACGTTATGTACATTAGCCAAAATTTTATTTTTGTACTTGTTAAGCAAGATGTCATATCATTTGTGAGTTACATTGAAGCTTATCTTGAAATTTTTGGGTATCAACTGAATTTGAGCTAAGTTCAAATAGGTAGTGTTTTTAATATCAAGACCAATGTACTTGGCAGCCACTCTTCTTGTAGATAAGGGTAAATACATATTATTACAATCGAAACTTAGTATGGGATCCCATTGCCTTTTTAAATGTAAGCAGTCAATCGAAATTAGTGCAAATTATTTTTATCTAAAGATATTATTTTTTGTTGGGGAAGTTATCCACATAGATATAGAATATGTGAAGACAATGCTAGGATTCTTCCATTATCCTTGGTTTTAGGAAATTATTTCTGTTTTTTTTTTTATGCACTACAAGTCAACTTATGAATGAAAACATTATCCAACTCAGTTGCACATTGGAGGAGTCAAAGGACCATGCCCAAATTTTAATCACTCTAATTTATTCAATTTCCCAATTGCGAATTAGCTAATAGTGAGGTGGAATAGTAATATTGAAACATAGGCAATTATATGTATGATAATGTTCAGCGTAGGTAGTCAATTCTTTTTCTTTTATATCCATAACCTTTTTCTGAATCAATTTACTATTATCATTTTTGAGTACTAGTCCACCACATACATTGCAACAGGCCATAATATTGTAAAAGTCTTTGTCACCATTCTTTCAACAATTATGGAAACAGCATTTTTTTATGTGCCCATAGTTTTATACTACTGTATTATGAAGAGGCACAACAAGCAATGCTAGCCAGTCACTTAGGTATCTTGTTGTTATTAAATATAACTGATTATGTGCATAACATGGGTACTATTTCTGAGTCATCTTGTTGGTGGCTTTCGGTTTCGAACAAATTGGAGGAAGTAACATGTTTTCCACCCTGTACCTCAAGGTGACCTCAAAGTATCTTTGATTTGATTAAGTATTTTTATTCTGTTTCAGTATATAAGAAATCTTGCTGAAAAGTCCATTGATGGACTAATTGTTCTGGCCTCATACGAAAATAAAAAGCAGCTGGAGCAGGCTCTGAAATATAAATTGGCCAAAGCCATTGTTTTGCACGAGCTAGGGCTAGACACTAACAAGGAGTAAGTTAAATGTGAATGCTATTTTATTTAATCTTTATTTTTTATTCAAAAAATGATGTTTTAACACATTTCTTTGTTTTGTAGCATAACCCCTCATCGCTTTCGGTTCTTGGCCGACTGTGTGGGGCAAGAATTCAATGAAGATCCCGTAAGTTCACTCATTTCTCATTTACTTCAACTTCAAATTACCATCATGAATTTCATATATCATGTACCATGGCATTGCTTGTATTTTCCAGGAGCTGTGGTATAACCCATCTCATACAAATGATGGTAGAACATCTCTACCATCTGGGAAACTGTACGACCAGTACACAAATATTTGCAAGGAGTTGCGAAAGTTTGGGTTAAGGGAGTCAAGACGAGGGGTCAAGAGGCCTGGGGAAGATATAGCCTGTGATGGTAGCGAGGATTTGGCCAGACTCCTTCCATGCGCCCTTAGCAATGAAGGTATTTATGATAACAATTTTTGTACCACATTAAGAGATTGAAATTTCTTGGTAGTTAATTCATTCTCAGTAATATGTGCTTTGTCACGTTTTAGATGTTGAAGAAAGATTACAGTTCCTGCAGACTGAATTGAACGATTGGGAAACAATCAACAGATACTGGCAGGAAACAGTGAGGCACCGGCAGGCCAAATTAAGGTCTGACGCTGCGTATGAGGCCACGTATGAATATGTCAACACATATCCGGTGCTGAAACAGCCAGAAGGGTACAAATTGGTTGGTACCATCCATGATCTTTACCTCATAAAAAATAACTTGAAAATGCTTTCAATTTTCATTATCTTTCAAAAATATGCTAGCTCCTGCATCTGCCTCAATGTCATAATATCAATGCCATAATTTTTATTTTCCAGCTCCAGAGTGATTTTAGACAGTTGTTCCCTCAGGCATATGGTAGGATTGCTAGCCACTGGGAGCCATTTGCTGAGAAGGTGAAGGAGCAGCTTAGCATTGAAAATATTTCAATCCCAGGTAGGCTAACAACAAGAGCTTCCTACACTAGTTTCCTTATACAATGTTTTGCCTGATTATTTGTGATTAAAATGAACTATGTATTGCAGCTCGGTGCTCCGATGCAGAACTTCTGCATTTATTTGCGCGGTTGGTGACAACAGTTCCGTTGAAAGTCCCTAAGGGAAAAGCGTGGAAGCCTTCACGGAAGGATATTTTGGATGGCTTTCTTTGCTACGCTAAGGTAATTTTTGGACCTATATTGAATGTCAAAAATTAAGTTACCAGGAAGAAATTAAGTCATGTTTTTCTTTTTCAGACTGACGACTTGATAAAACATTGTGATGGGCTGGAGGAGCGATATAGAGCACGAGGGTTAACGGTGCAGCCCTTTCCCATGATAATTGGGGAATCTTTGGCAAATATACACACACATTATTTTGTGATTGACAAAACACCCATAACGCTGCCCACCACAAGAGATTTGTTTGCTGCTACCTTCTACGCGTATCACTCTCTTTATTGTAGATACCCACTCCAAAGTGCCCGTCTGTGGGTAATAGTTGAGAAGGCGTTGTTTGGGATGGAAGAGGTAAAGGATCCTCAATCCCAAGCTATCTCAAAAATACCGGAGGTGAAACGCCTAATTTCTGTGTTGAGAGTGTAAGGTTTTTCTTGTGTGAACTTTTTTAGCTTTAAACTTTTGTGTGCATTTTTTGACTTTTGTGTGTTTGTTTTGCTTGTGTGGGTTGGAAGCACAATGCCTACCTGTTTCACTTGTGGTTTGACTCTGCCTTCCATAGTTGCTCTCCATATTCATTTCAAATCCGTCCATAATTTACAGCCTAATGAAGATTATGGGTTTACTTGTGCAGAGGGTGATGGCTGTATTGCTACTTATTCTGGTTGGAAAGCATTCAGGGTTCATTTGTTAAAACAGCACAGTTGCTCACAAATATCTGACAATATACCAGAACCAACTTCTACGACTGAAACATTTCGAGTTGAATCATTTAATAAGGACAATGAACCTCAGCAAAACCTGTACCCTCCCCCGGAGGCCCCTCTTAACATTCCGCACATTTTTGAAGACATGGTTTTAGAGTTTGCAGCCAAGTTGTATGCTAACCATAAGTTACCTCGTAGTCATGTTGTTGACATAATGAAAACTACCACTGATTTATTAGAGTCTATGTTAGATTTGTTAAAACCAGAAATTAAAAGTGTTATCACCTCTTGTGAGAATGAAGATGCATGTTTCAAGGTGGAGAAACAACTAGACTTTATAGTGCAACCCTTTTCAAACCTTTCCACTGAGCATAGGTATCTGAAGGTTTTGAAAGCTCGAGGCCATTTCATTTCTGGCCATACGTATTCATTGGGATCCAGAGTTAAAAGGAAACGTAAACATGGTATGCTGAAAAGGGTTATGTCAAATGTAACAGCAAAATTTATTCCAATGCGGGTTGTCCTTAAAAAAATATTTAGTTTACCAGGAGTATTTTCCTCTGTAACATCATATGTCACCAAACTGTCTACTGCTGTAGGTTGGCATGAGAACTTTGTGCAAGGAAACTTATGGAAGTCAAAGGTTAAAAACTTTCAGGATAAAATTGTCTTTCCACTTTTTCTTTATTTTGATGATTTTGAGGTGAACAACCCATTAGGTTCTCATGCATGTGTAAATAAACTGGGTGGGGTGTATTACAGTATCCCATGTTTTCCTCCTGAAGTTCAGTCCCAGCTTGAAAATATTTTTTTGGCAGCTCTGTTTTCCTCTAGTGACAGAGTAGAATTTACCAATCACTCAACATTTTCCGAAATAGTGAAAGAGCTAAATTTCCTCCAATCTGAAGGTGTCGAGATAATCACTGACTCTGGTCCAAAAATAATCTTCTTTGCTCTTGGCCTCATTCTTGGTGATAACTTGGGTTTAAATCAAATCTTGGGCTTTCAGGAAGGCTTTAATGCTCACTACTGTTGCAGATTTTGCAAGACAAGTAAATTTGCTAGGCAGTGGGAAACCTGTGAGAGGAATTTGAGAACTCAGTCAAGTCATGACAGGGATGTTGTAAAACTTGATCAAAAAAATACAGGTGTTAAAGAGCAGTCAGTGTGGGATAGGGTTAATTATTTTGAAACATGCTCCAACTTTGCTGTAGATTATCTTCATGATGGTCCTGAAGGTGCATTTAAAAAATTTATGGGGCTGATTGTAAATTATTTTGCATGTAACTTTGCATCCACTAAAAACAGCTTCCTTTCCATATTGAATGATAGATTGGAAGGTTTTGATTGTCATGCCAATGCAATAAGCAATAGGCCACCTCCCATTTCTCATGATGAGGCTAAAGATAAACAGCTTAGGATGTCAGCAAGTGAAATGCAATCTTTTATCCTCATGTTTGCCATGCTGGTGGGGGATACTGTTCCCATGGATAATGACGTGTGGAAATTTTATCTCTGCATGCGCAAAGTTCTTGAGATTGTTCTGGCTCCTCGTCTCACTACTGGTCATGTACCTCTGTTGAAAGGGTATGTTAGTGAAATGTATGAAATGTTTTTGGAAGTTTTTCATGCTGAAACAGTGCCTCATAAACTTCATATTTGGGTTCACTACCCAAGAGTTTTAGAAGAAAGTGGGCCAGTCACACACCTGTCCACATTTAGATTTGAATCCAAACATAGGCATAAGAAAACAGAAGCAGTAGCAACAACTAGCCGTATAGATATTGCTGAGACACTCGTGCATAAGGAGTTGCACACTCTTGCATATCGATTCCTATTGGGTAAAGGCTTTACCCCTAATAATAAGTTTGGAAAGTGTGTAAAGGTTCAACACTTATCAAACTTACCAGGGTTTTGCTCATTTCAGTCTAGTTGCCCTAAATCATTTTTGGAAAGTAGTTGCAAATTAACTTGGGTGACAGTAAATGGTCACACTTACAGGAAAGGATCCTGTGTTGCCATGCGAATAGAAGGTGCAAGTGAAATTTATCCTACCTTTGGTGTTGTTGATTCTTTGTTACGGGATGCAAATAACTGTGTAATACTAGTTTGTAAAATGTTTTATACTGTTGCGTTTGAGCAAGACCTTCATGCTTATGAAGTCAAATGCACTAGTAATTATGAATGTATTGCCATACAGCAATTGGTCTCTCCAACCCTTGTCATATATTCAACCTTAAAAGAAATTTCCTATGTGTCTCTGAGACATACTCTGTAAGGAAAGTTCCTAATTTTTATACATGTATTGTATTTCCTAATTATATTTTGTATTATATTATGATTGTTTTTTATATTTTCATGCTATTGTATAAAATTTGATAATTGTGTTAATTTTCAATGTTTCGTGTTGAATCATATGATAATGACAATAAATGAATATCATGACCTCGGAACTCAGTTTTCTCATTTTTCCAATTGCACTGTCCTAATTCCCCATTTCAAAAGGGGTTGAAAAAGAACAATATTATGGGTTAGTAGGGTTGTAAAAGGGGTGGGGGCACATTCATTTGGGCTATTCATCTAAAGTTTTCATTTGGTATCCAATGGTTGTTCGGATGAGCCATCCAACACTTTGGTTCTCACACCCAAAGTACTCGTCCATCTTCTTTGGATGTAGCAACCAAAGGAGTAGTTGGAACATCCAACTCCTCATCACCCATTCCCTTTGGGTGACACAACCAAATGTATGGACAAGTCCTTTCCTTCGCCTCAGCTTTGGGTGTGACACCCAAACCTACGATTCTCATATCCAAAGTGTTTTTTCAGTGCAGTACTGATAAAAATGTGGAAAAAACTCTTACCCTAGTGTACGAGAATCAGAGGTGTTATATTGACGGACTCGCTGAACAATCTGGTAATTTGTAGAGTTCATCACAGCGAATTTCGGTAATCAATTGAGACGAATCGCGGCGAAATTCATCCCCCCCGCTTGTTGCCTCCTGATCAAAAGTGGCACGTGTTGCTGTTTGCTGCGACTTGTGTTTTTGGTAAAATAATTGCAAGACAATGCTTTCTCACCCAACCTACTCACCAGATGTTGCCCTTTGTGCTCCTTTTGTTCAACCGGATGAAAATGGTGATGAAAGGGAAATGTTTCGGTCAGATTACGGATTTGAAAAGAAAATCGAAGGCGGCGCTGCAAGGGATCGGAAACGACGAGTACCAAAACTGTTTCGGGTATTGGATAAAACGTTTTAACCAATTCATCAGTGTAAATAGAGAGTACTTTGAAAGTGACAAACGTTTGTAAGACAAAAAATTAAATTTTTAATTTTTTCAAAATCGTATCCGGTTATTTTTTGGTCCCTCCTCGTATGCTACCAGATCAAATCAAACGACAGACACTAAATCCTTTTGTGGACTCAACGTAGTACTCATAAGTAGTAGTTGCACCTGATTTAGAGTTGAAAATTTTTCTCGGAAAACACGCAATATATATCCATTAAAATTATAAATAAGCAAAGCCTTTTAAATCGAAAGTGGAGCGTAACACAGGCGAGGAAACTCAAGTTTATGACCTAACTCTGGAGTTTCAATACCCATTCTCATAGTGCACCGGCTGTAATCCTTCCCACACTTGACAACCTCATCCTTCTCTCACCTCCTCACTTTTGGACCCAAATATCTCTTCCAGTTCCCAGTCCACTCTGCCCCATAGATCTCATTCCGTGAATTTTCGTCTCGGAATGTCTTTAAGAACTCTCCATCACAAAACTTTGTTACAATAACTTTCCATCATATCGGGATCTCATTTTAATCGATGACGCATAAACACATGATGTGCTATTTGGAATACATGATGAGGAGAATCGTATTTTTGGGAGTATTTACCTCTCACGAGTTCCCTATGTTTTGCACGCACATTAAGCCGTCTGCTGGAGATAAATATTGCAAACTTACACCTTTTCACAAGATACGAATAGAAAAGTTTCACGCAAAAGTTTAATTATGGAGACACAAAGGTCTAACAGGTTTATTTTTTACGTATATATCTATATCTATCGGTACGCATTACCATCGATATAGTAGGGCTATGAGTCATACACTCTTATAGAAACTTTACTTATTTTGTAGTGGGTGAAAATTATTTGATAGTTCAACTTCTATGCCAGATTGATTTAATTTCCTTTGACAACCTAACCCATTTTAAAATCTCATGCAATTGATGTATGCACCAGGTTGAGACGTAAATTGACTTTTTTTCAAGATCAAATTTGCCCGATGCGGGAAAGTTGCCAGCTTACGTCTCGGTCTCAGGTTGGAATATTTAAAAAATCGCATATTGTTAATCACTGCCGCGTGAGGCCTAAAGTTGAACATTTTCCAGAAAATCAGACTGAATTTCGAGACAAATATCTATGGATGATGAGTAACAACAACTAATCTCGTTTTACCAATAATAAATGATGAGCATGACACTAAAGATTATTTTAACCAAGTTTCAAGTTCACCTACAGAATTTTATGGTTTTACGATGGGTGAGAAAGATCAACAAATGTAAATCGGATGCAACCCACGTGCAACACAAAATTTCTGGCTACGAGTGGCATGACTTCAAAATTTGCCTTTTGGAATCTGTAATTGCGGTAAATTAACTACTTTTCCACACATAATCCATCTTAAATATTACACCCACTCACCTCAAAGATGAAGAATGACAATGATAGAAAAACCATAGGATGTTCTATTCCTCCACCCTGTGCCATCAAAAGCAATTGTAAAACTGCCTATGTCCTCATTAATCCCCTCCTCTCTGGACCCACCTCTCCCCTCCTCTCATACGGATCCAAATATATCTCCCAGACCCCACTCCACTTGCAGAGCGCCATATATCTCGGCACGAATTCCCGTCCCAGAGTGTCTTTGAGGTCCCTCCCATCCCAAAACCTTCAGACTCAATATCTTTCCCTCCACAACCTCTGGATCGCATCTTCGCCGATGGGGACGCGAGCACATGGACACACACAGGTCGGAGGGAGGCTGGGGGATGGGCGGGAAGTTCCGGCCCCTTCCTCCCACGAGGAGACGGTGCGGAGCGCGTGCCATAAAGACGTCCCGTGTGTTTTATAACTCGTGAGGACAAGAGGCAAGAGAAAAGGAATCTGACCGTGAGATAAGAACAACCACCACAACTAGCTGGGATTTGAATGCCTCCCTTCCCACAATTCCCATGATCCCTCTTTCCTCCTAGTCCCCATCTCCTTTTTCGTCAATCCATTAGGGGGTGCCGTCGCGACTTAAGGATTCAAGTCTAATAGGTACAACATTTCAAATGGGCTCGTCGACAATTTTATGTTATAGTCGATTGTCATAAGAGTTTGAGGATGATAAGACGCGTTTTTTTTCGATTTTCAATCCGTGTTCAATACTCAAGCTGTTAGAGGTGAAAAAAACACCGATATGAACCCTTATGCAGTTAAGTTGATGGCGTCACGAGCTTTTGCCGAACGGTTAACCACTTTTCAGCTGATCCTCGGCCTCCCGTGGTCAGCTTTACTAGGGTTGCGTTCGCAGGAGGTTCCGTTGCGGCATAAGAATTCAAGTCAAATAGTTGCAGCATTTCAAATGGGCTTGTTCCACAATTTTCTTTTAAAGTCGATTGTTTTAAAAGTTTCAAGATAAAAAGAAACGTTTTTTTTTTGTTTTTCAATCCAACTTGAGCAATTAGAGATGGAAAAGCACCGGTATAAACCCAAATACAGTCAAGCTAATGACATCACTAGCTATTTTTTTCGTATTTCAATCCGTTTTCACTACTCGTGCTATTAAAAGTGAAAGAAGCAGCGGGCAAAACCCTTGTGCAGTTTAGTTGGTGACGTCACAAGTACGTGCGGATGGGTAACCTCATTTCATTTAATTCTCAGCCTCACGCGGTTAGCTATTGCTTCCACTCTCGTCAGAGATTCCTTCTCTCTTTCAAAAGCTCTCCCGAGACGATTCAATGGGCTAAAGCTCCAATGAGATCATCAACTCATGGAAAAGGGGCGGAAAGTTTCACGTTTTTTATATGGAACTTTAGCGGAAATTTCTGAAATGAGAATAGTTTTTATTCGTCTTAACTAATTATCCCGATTCATCAATATTTTAAAGTAATTCGGTAGATGAATCGATAAATAAAATACCTTTTTACATTTCACATATTTTATTTCCCACGGCCAGTTTCGTCGTGGTGAGACCTCAATCGGCGTTGGTACAAGATTTACTAGCTATTAGATAAACTAGGTCAGTGGAGGTGGAAAGGATAGTGGCAGATGTTATTGATATAATTATCCTTCCGCCCCAAGTGACATTGTGTATTCAAAAGTCGGCATCGCGACGAAATCGTTCATGTGAAATTAAATGTATGAAATATACAAGTTTATTTTACTTAATTTACTAAATATGAAGAAATTTCACCAATTACACCTGGAACTATTGAATATATTTTGTAGGATAAAATTTCCTCGCCATTAGTGAGCTCCCTCATTCCACATTAAGATACCTGTGGCGCAGATTAGTTTCTCAGTCAATGATTCAATTTGAAGGTTGATGTGAATATGTAGATTGCCATAGACAAATATATAGACGTTAATGAGTAATTATTGAGTATATTGCAGTGTGAATAAGTAAATGGAATGATTGAATGAGCATTTATGTTATCTCTCATTCCAACCCTTGTGTCCAAAAGCAGCTCAATTTTCATGAAACAATGAAATTAGCAAATGTTATGTGTTAAAAAAGCATTTGGATTTGAATTATAGCATTTTTTTCTGATCTCTCAAAAATAAGATAAGTGAATATATTTTATTCTTACTATTATTTTGCATCTTAATTCAAAATCGGATCAAAAAATTACCTGTGTCCACACCATACTTCGAACGCGTAGTAAGATAATGATAGAAAGCTGTGGGGTTTTTCTATGCAGTTTAAAAAAGTATAGAAAACAGATTTTTTCAAATGTAGTTCATGGAATAATTTCATAAAGGAGCACATAGTGAAATCGCTGTAAAACTAACGAGAACATAATTGTATGTCCGAACCTACGAGAGATTTTTACCGAGGACTCCACCTCTGAAACAGCTTTCCTTTGTCTATACGACATTTTAATTGGGCGTGAAATACACTTTCTAAGCACCGATAAACTAATAAATGTAAATTTAAACTCAAGCAAATCCTTAAAAGATTCTCGTAATTCAGATTTCTTTTGTCTCATGGAAATTATACTGATGGAAAGGTCGTCAATCATTATGAGAACTCATTCCAGAGGAGATGTAGGAGATTAATATATTTTCGTTTGTTTAGAGCCTCGGTGAAAACTTCAGCAAACTATGAGATATCGTTGAATACTTCATTTTCCTTACACAGTACCAGTGCACAATTCTCGTTTTATGATATGAAATAAAATAGGTGCCCGGTCACTAGAGCGGAAATATTGAACCCTTTCAATGCTAAAGGATGCATGTAAAAGATAGTTGACCATAGCTACAATTTATTAAAACCTTCAACACCCAAAGGTATGCTTTATTGAGTTATATTTGTAGCTCTTACACCCCTCACTTGCCTAAATCTGGCTATACCATGGCAATGCGCATAGGCCATCACATTTCACCACTATAAGCTTTTCAAAACTACACTCCACCCAACTTTCTCTGCAATATTTTTCTTTGCTCCCTTCAGCCTAATTTACCGCTCGCTTTAAAAGCATATATTTGCGTCCAGTTAAAAGTTTGTAGATTTATATGACTGGTATTTACATGATCGGATATTTATTAATAGAATTTTTTAATCATGAAAAGGAATTAAAAATCTATTATTCAAATAGCGGGAGGGTATTTGTATTCATTCAAAAAGTTTTCTTAACGAAAACGATCATCAGCGAAAGTAAGCGTCATGGAAAAATGAAACTCATTTTCAGATTTTCATGGAATACTTACATTAAAAACCTTCAATTGAAGGAAAAAAGAATTTAAATCAATATTTTTTGCAAGTTTAACAATATTTTATACAACAAACGGCAGATACGATGATAATTATATCTATCCAAATGAATAGGACTTCATTTTACAGAATTTGAATGACTGCAGAAATCAAAATGATGCATATGCCAAAATTATTTATTTATACCAATGAGTACTGTAAACAAAAAATGATAACCTGAATATATTAGCATGTCACTTCGTAGCAGGCGACTTCTGGCTCTAGCCCTTTACATCATGGACAGAGACTTTACTTTCACAACCTTCAGTTAAACTCTATCCTCCATTCCTAATTTTATTTTTCGTAATAACTTCCATCATTTACCATAGCTTTTTTTTGACGTACTCCCCAGCACCATTCTCATCCTGGTTCTTTGCAGTTTCTTAAACCGACCCGTTCCGCCATTTCCTCATGTTGATAAAGCGCTCTCACGCACGGGTACATTTATACAACTCCCTGAGGGGCACTGGAGCACTCGCATTCCCTAATGTTTTGGCTCGAGCTCTCATTTCCACCTCTCTAGTGAATAACAAAAGTCACGCCCATTTAAATACAGCGTTGGTCAGCCTCGGGCGAGGTCCGATTGCTCTATAACCCCTAATTCACACTCTGCACAACCAACATACACACCTACCTTTTCTGTAGCCCTTCGTCGAGAGCTCAATGACAATTAAAATAAAGATGAACGCTTTCGGGCCACGTTGGGTAATTTTAACGGTTGCTCCGTTTTTTTTTTCTCAAGAGATGTGCGATGAATTGAAAAGAAGGGAAAGAACAACATCTATCCTTAATTAAGTGTCACCATATACATTTGCGGGAAAATAATGCATTTATATGCCCGTTTGTGCCCACGAATCGCACAAAACAGTAAGCTACCAGGAATATATGCTATTTTCACCATCAACGGTATTTATATTGAAACAGGGGATTTGAAAATGAACATCACAAAATCGACCTTTTCACCTTTTTCAAAATCCATAATTGGAAATAAATTATAGATGAATATTTCGAAAGTGAGAATAGATGAAAGGAATCGAAAAGAATTATCCGTCACTAAAATGAATACTTTATTCTAACGAAATTGAGCATCAGTGAATTTACTTGGGAGAAGTTGTTGCAAATCGTAGTTACTACTTGTGATAATTATTAGTATTGATCATATGAATACATTCTTCATTGGAATGAAGCTAATCAACATTTAATATAGGTAATACGAATATTTTATAAAACAACAGAATATTTTAGTAGGACTTGGGTTGGAATAGCAAAATAGTAGTTTGAAATGCAAGTAGACCCATGAAGAGAGCGCAAAAATAATAAAACATTTTTCGTCATATAAGACAAGTTTATGCATTCTCTCTTCCTTCTGGGCGATACTCAAATTCCATCAAATGAAAAAAAGCACGAAAAATTTTCATTGACCCACACTAACTTGCAATTTTTTGCATTGGACTCAATGCATAAATAATCCAATGCAAAATGACCATAAACAGGGGTGAAGAATGTTTTGTCCTACACGGTGTTCTTTTGAACAAGCATCTGCATAATTATCAATTGTAAATGTAAGCAAACACGAATTTTCATAAGAGACGATTAATGGTTTTTATAAGCACTACCCTCAGTATCATATCAAACCGCTTTCCTTCCATACCAAATTACAAAAACAGCAACCGATAAGTTAAGGATTAGCCTTCATGCTGATACGATTTACTTGGACTAGACCCTATTATTGACTCATTTATTTTTACCTATCCCAAATGAGGCCACATAGCAGCCCCCTCTTTCCCTGGCCTTACCTAGGACCTTACAATACCTAGGAAGTCTATTTGGCTAAAGCTATTTCTTAAGCGTACTTCATATGCATGTAGAATGAATTTAAGTCCCTTTGTTTGTATGATGTCAATACATTTGGAATGTATTTTTTATTTTTTTTTCAAAAATTCATTTTATTTCATTCATTTCCTATGCATTTCAAACATTTCTTATACGTGATTGGAATACTTTTTGCTAAATCAATTTCAAAGGTAATTCGAAGCTGTCAATCAATCACATTTTCTTTCTAGTGGGAAGAGGAGATTATCAACTTATCCTTCGGTAAAAATTATGTAAAACACTATTTGGAGAACTCAGCTTTCAAAATCGGCACTAAGGCACAGGAGTGAAGTCAGAACGAGATAAATAAATAAAAAAACCTGTTCATGGGGCGTGTTCCGTGGTGAGAGGGGGGTGGGGTTGGACCCCCCAGTGAGACACAAAGGGACGCCGGGAGGCGAAACGATGCCTCGGAATTGTCACTGCCAATTGGGAATCGCTGAGAACACGCTCGCAAAACCTCCGACGAGAACAACTTCTATAAAACTCGTACGAGGAGGGAGGGGAGTGAACAGGCTGGCCGCCGATGACAACGACCGAGACGGACGTCCGGCGATAAGCGGGGACCTGGGCCGTCGCCCACGAGAACCGACTGCCGTGTTATGGCCGCGGCGGTACAAGCATCGCACGCTGTAGAGCGCTCCTCTTGCGAAGGCCCTCCCAGGGGGCGCTAAGTGTCTCCGCCAAGCAATATCTCTCCCCATTGGGTCGGTGCCAATGTGCGGGGAAAGAGCCCGCGCATACCACTACCACACATTATACACGGAGGACAAAAGCTTTTCTCTTTTTTCCTCTTTGAATTTCGTAATGAGGAATGCGCGCAACGGCCATGTTCGAAGCGCGTTAACTCTTGAAGGACCAGACCCTTCGTTTTGACGGTTAACTTGTACTTACCTGATCAAATTGTCTGTAATTTATTTTCTGTCGTCTCATTGTTTTCTGAATTTTATTTATTATTTTATGGTACGTATTCTGTTAACTATTATTCAATTTTTTTTTACGTAGAAATGAAGTTATAACTCCTGTCTACCTAAAAGGTCAGCAGCCATCGGAATGACAGGTTAGGTGTTCCTATTTTATTTGCAACGGTAACAGGTGTTTTATTCACTAAATCACGACTCTTTACTACGTCTGACTTTTTCATGTTTTAGTTAGACATTCATGCATTTCTCATTCTTTATTAGATTCATTTTCAATGGAAAAAAGTAACGCATCTGCCATGCCGAGTGCCGTGTTGTACGTCAGGGCGGGGAAAGCAAGTGCGACGAGACCGGTGTCCATTTTTAATTGTTAATTGTGAAATGGTTGGTAAAGTAATGCTCAGGTATTTTGATAAATAAAGGAAAAGGTAACATGAAATGATCAATTAAGTTTAACGTAAGCGAAGAAATATTTATAATGATTATTACTCGTCAAAATGACGAGTAGAGGTCCTTCTAGGTAGCCATACAACCCCGGTTCTTGAGCTGTTAAAGACGGTGGGCTTTCATATACGTAATTAGCGTCTCATACAGCTTCTATGACTACAATGATAGAATTCCATTTATATACTGTCCAGTAAAGTCGTAATTCTCTCCCTCGTAAATATCAGAATGGAAGCTAATAATAGAAAGAAATTCAACTGTGACTATACTGCGTCAGCGCATAATTTTATGTATGATTGTATTTATAGGTGATACACTCTCTGCCACTACCCCAAGGATTTTCATACTCCGATGCTTTCCATCTATAGACAGCCGCAGTATCTGCAGAGAGATATAGCGCCTATGGATGGGAATAGCGGCAGGCAAAACCGTGTGAATCGGTTATACTTGATTTTAGTTATGTATTTAACATAGTACTATTAATTTTGGCCGCAAATCAAGAGTAGGATGCTTTGCGGAAAATTTGAAAACACTGAATACAGTTTATACTCTTTATTTATATATATTTATAATAATAATAATAATAAATTTATTCCAACCATAATTTTAGACAATTACTAAGCAGGTATTACAGGTATTTGATTGGAATTTAGGTGCCCCATTGGAAAAAAAACCCGCTTTATGGTCACCGAGTCCGAGCAACTTTCTCAAAAATAGAGTTCAGTTGCACAGAAGAATTTCAGTTTCTGTTTCCATCGATATAAATACCCAGATATTTTACATGGCTTACTGCTTCAATCGAAAAATACTGACCGCAAGATAACTAACTAACATTAATACAGTTTGCACATCTATAATTTATCGAACTGTCAGATTCATCAGTTGCATAGACGAATGAAGGTACTGTCTCGACAGCATAACACAGGATTGCTTCACTGAAGCTGGAGATATTCCAATAACAAAAATTGAAAAAAAAATCCTTTTATAGTTACCAGTAAATTTCTATAACTGAGGATTTATGCGCCACGTGTACAACCACCCGGAAAATACAAAAAAGTAAAAAAAGAAACAGAGAAAAATCCCTCTCGGGCTTTCCATACTCCCTCACTTCATTTCCCCACTTTCCACCCAACCTTTATCACCACTTGACATGAATTCCAGTCGCAGTCTTTATCGATATAAGCACACAGATATTTTACATGGCTTTCTCTTTCAATCAAAATACTATGGCTAAAAGACAAGGCATTGACATTAATACAGTTTGCTTACCTGTAATATATCTGTCAGATTCACTATAGTTGAACAGAAGTATACCAGGCATAACACTGAATTGCTCACCGAAGCTGGAAATATTCCAAAAAACAAAAATTCAAAAACAACATAGCTACATAGTTATAATTGCCAGTAAATATCTTTAACTGAGGATATATTTCATGCGCCACGCACACAACCCAGTAAATACAAGACGAAAGAAGAAAATAAAAAAACAGAGAAAAATTCTCTAGTCACTTGTTCAGAAGATATGCCGTTGTTTGCACCCATACCTTTAAAATAGCAATTCTCAGGCGACCTTTGCAAGCAGCTGCTTTACATCCTTAATAACAAGAAGCCAATTACTCAATCGTTGCGCAAACCCCTTTCCACTTACAATTCCTACCAAGTCTTTTGGCAGGGATGAATAGATTTTTGGCCCTAGGTATAAAAAGCTCTGTTGAAAAGTTCAATTTTTGGTCTAGGTATGTTCACATTAGTGTGTCCTCTTAATTCATATCCTCTTGGTTTTTCTCTTTCTCCTCCTCTATTATAGAAAATTCTTAGTACTTTAAAAACTAATAGATGTCTGAGAGGTAGAATATTAATTCTTGTGAACAATGGAAAAGAATTTGAATAGAATAGAACAACATATAATAATAAATGTAATAAATAATTACCTATTAGGTTTAACCGTTCGATAAAAATATGCCAATATATTAAAATAATATTGTGACCGAAAACGAAGACGAAAATTCCTTTGTGCTTATACCCCAAATTCTATCACCCGCCGCCACCACACGACCATCGTGTTGAAATGCGATAAGTATGAGAGTAATTTGCGATAATTGAGGAAAGGGTATCAACAAGACTGCTCATATTAATTTCGGGCACCCGCTGGATCGCAGATGGCCAAACGATTTCTAGAGCCACAATTGGGGAAAACTTATAAATATACATGCCACCAATCCAACCAAATGCATAAATTTCCCATACATCACTCACATCCTTGCTCTTTTTCCCAAGGCCATTGAAGGAACACTTATTTCCAACATTCTCCAGGATACACGTAAAAACTGACATTATTAACTAATTTTATGATAGAACTTGGTAACCTACCGCTATTTTAATTATTATCAATTGGAATAATTATTTGAGTTAATTCATGAGATTATCTTATTGCCATTTTACACCTAAGTTTCAAACTAGTTAATAATTTTGATTTATACACTACGTCGTGAGGATAGACCACGCAGTAAAATATTCATGGACTATTCTAAAGCTAGTCCATGACTGAATTATCGCGAGCCAAAACCTTAGAAATTCAGTGAGTATGGCATTGATCGTTTGAGTGTAAAAAAGATCATAAAAGACTGTCGTAAAATAAACTGTTCATACATCGTTTGTTTCTAGTTCGCTTATTATAGTGTACAAAAAGTTCCCTCGTTGAGTATTTGATGAACTTGAAACCCTGTAGTTATATTCAAAATGTCTTATGACAACTATTACATAGGTGCAAATGCAAAAACTGAAAATGTTTCATCCAAAGATTCATATTTTTCACCAATTCCATTGGGCATCATCTTCCGCTTGAGAAGTCTAGGATGATAGAAATGATAGACATGATAGAAATATCCTCCATTAATGCAGAGTAAACTTGAAGTCTCGTACCATTTTAAGCACAGTTCTGAAAATAATATTCCAAATTATAACCATCTAAAATTGATTTTTAATGATAAATGTTCAAAGGTAGTTCTAATGGAAACAATTTCACATCAACTACCTTGTAACATTTCTTCCTGGGTCATATGTTATCCATTCAAAAGCAGTTCTGTCGCGGATCATCTACTTTGAACAATGAATGAAAGTATAATGATAAATATTCCTTGCACTGAGTGCGCCACTTTAGTATCTATTATACGCCCTACGTGAAAGATCTTCGATATTTCAATAGTGTGTACCGAACGCTCCTCGGCCATCTTTTGGAAGGCTAATTTCTCAAGGAAGGACCTATCTCTATCATTGAGCTAAACTTAACTCCCATAATTTGGAAACGCTGGTATTATGACGGTGGTATAAGATGATAGTGACGAGGGTGGCCAGGAAGAACATAAATATTATTTACAGGTGCCACGGTAGGCCAACAATTTCTTCTCTCGCCCTGTGGCTACCGGGGGCAACGCGTGAGGCTGTGTGATATATGCCGCCAGTCTCCCCAATTGCATGTATTTCCCATTCTTTTGCCCACTTACCTCCGTTACGACCCCAACAACGTCGGTTGAGCTTTCCGCCACCAGAAAGAAAGAAGGGGCGCACCTTTTCGCCCCGGGTAGCGGCTCAACAAGCGGGGCCGTGCCCCCCCCCCCTCTACCCTCCTCAATCCTCCATCATCATTAAGCCATTACGTTCTCCACGGAAGCTGCAATTTGAGACCGTTTTGAGGCGGGAGGGTGTCTCTTCCCCGAACGCGACGAAATATTGGTCTCGAGTGCGGAAAACCTACATCATCTCTCGTCCACACGCTCTCGCTTTGGGACGCAAATTACACATTTTTTCAAATAAATAATAAAAGGGATTCTACCAATCAAAATTTTCCTAGACATGTATGAAATATTTTCAAGTTTCATGTGGTGGAAAAGCGATGTACCCGTGGTAAATTGCAAACAACAAACGATTATATCCACACTTAAATATATGTCTCCAGTACCAACCGCAGTTTAAACACTTAAAAATGACAAAGTGTCGGAACCATGGTTGGTAGTGAATTTTGTGAGGGCGTGAGAAGACAAGTGATATAAGCGAAACAAAAATTGATAAATAAAATATGCAAAAACTTGGTGGCCCAGGGATACGAGTAGGTCTCTGTTCTGTACTGATGTCTAGTGACATTTTGGTTTTTTAATCAAAAACTTATCTCAACAACTCCAAACTACTTTACCTTTAAATAATTTTCTTTCAAAACTATGGCAAAGTCACTAATACACCTTTATATCTGATCCTTTTATATATAAAAGTCTGAAAATTACCATTAGTTTTTTTCTATTTCCTAGACACATCTCTTTGCTTTCTATTTCTACAGAAACAATGATTTCGCTGCTTTGCTGTTGAAGAAAAATCATAGAAACGCCGTCCTCGGTGGCGGCGAGGTAAAGTCCTCTCCTGCCAAACCAGAGGCCGTGGGTTCGAGTTCCTCCTGGGTAGGTTGATGTTTTCACGGTATGTACGTTCCTGTACGTTTACTTGTTAACTTGTTGAAAACCCCCGATGTGAAATATCAATATAAGGTCTTTCAAATCGGGGTTCACATGGTTTTTTACTAATTTTTTAAATTCCATCCCACTTCGGTTCTTGTATTACCGTTATTCTTTTGCAAGTGCTTCTTGTTCCACTGCCTTCTTGCAATCTACTTGTCCCACGACAATTATCTTCATCACGCCATCATTCCTCAGGATACCGATCAGATTGTTTCGTCTTCTTATCAAGGTTTTCAATGTGCTTCTCTTCTCTCCCACTCTTCTCAGCACTGCCCCGTTACTTACTCGGTCCTGATGTAAACAATCAATATAATTTATAAATAGAGCGGAATATTGCGCGATCTGCTACACAAAAGTAGCCTGATTTTTGTCAACTCGCTTCCGATCTGCGTGAATGACGCAATGAATGATTCCAATACACCTTATTGTGTGTCAAAACTTTAATGAGTTGAGGAAGAATACTCTCTCGTCCATTTTACGACGCATAAAAGCCACGCCATCATAAACTCGTTAAATAGTCGTTGTTAGGTCATCTTGGAAGTGGTGTCAAATGATGATTGGCACTGCCTATGGAGCTCACAGTGAACGAAGACAGTGATTTATCCACCATAAATGGATATTCCTCAATACTTTCCTCATCGTGGATTGAGATTTGTAGCTAAATAGCAGGAAAGAATCATATAGAATGCTGATTGCTCATTGAATAAAAAATTTGCCAACAACCTTGGAGCTTTAAGACTGGTTACCCTTGGAAGTTGATAGCTTTGATAGAAGCTCAATGAAGATATCTCGCTAAAATTATCAATGCGATTGTGCTGACACACTTCCAAATCGAAGGAGTGGAAATTGAAGAAATGCCGGTGGGGGCATATTTCCATCCCTTCATGTGAGAAATCATAATAAAATAATGTTCAGGAACTTCTATCGGGTTTCTAGCCAGCTCAATGTCACCATGGCTTCCAACGTTTCGACTACTGACTCGGGCACCATCTTCAGGGAAATGGAAAACAGCCATTCCTCTGAATACGGTGCCTCAATAGGAAGCTAAAACGTCGGAGGTCATGGAGACACTGAAGCGGCTGGAAACCAAAGAGATAATTCTGAATATCATTCGCCGAGATCGCAGAATGTTATATAGTATTAAATATTGGTTTATGTTTGCTCCCTCCGTGCGAAAAAAAATTAGAAAATTTTATTCCGAAATTTTTGCCTGCGAAGTTAAATCAACGTTGGCAATTGCAATATACCCACATTCATATATTCCTGCTACGTTAATAGTTGATCTGCTCCAACTTTGAACACTGATTTCTACCATGGATGGAATCAAGATCGACCACGCGCTCTATCGATTCGAATACTTTTCGCGGAGCCCCGAGGTTACTGACCTTATGTTTGAATGAAGTGTATCACAACTACGCTAATATTTGATAATTATAGCAGTTACATTTGGCACGTCAACCCGCCGTTTTAGTTTGAGCTTTTTAGAAAAGATAACCGAAACCACATGACATGTTGCCCGAGGTTTCGTCTCTCTATTCGAGAATCCACTTGGCTGAATGGGTGTTAGAACGATTCTCGATTCGACTCGTCGCGACGCCGACGCGTCTGTCACTAGGCGGTGAGTACGCAGTGTTCATCTCGGAATAGTATTAATCAAGATTATTACCACCACTATAAGTCAACAATCCTAAGATTGAAACAAATGATAAGATTAATTTCCTAAGATTGAAATAGGATCGAAGTTTTTCCCGGCGAACAAGTTGAAGGAATTCTTTTCGGAGTTTCCACCGAAAGCCTCAACCGGTGGAAAACCCGAGAAGAATTCCTTCCTAAGATTGGTTTGGCACATCTCTCAATTCCGCTCTCCTATCCGCTCGCCTTTTCGTAGTGACGTTTTTCATCTCATTTTCATCCGTTATCACCTGTACCATGCAACTCATTCGTGGCCGTCACTTACCCTTCTTCCCTTCTACCTGTGCTTCTACGATTGTTTTCAACAGGCCATCATGCCTCATAATGTGGCCAACTAAGTTTTCCCGTATTCCCCTGTAAAGTTTTTAGAAGATTTCTTCATTCTCCCACTCTTCTTAGCACTTCCTCATCACTTACTCGGCCGATACATTTTGCCTTCATCATACTCCGGTAGTATTTTAAATGCTTCCACTCTTGACTTCTCTGCTTATGTCAAAGTCCAAACCAGGCTTCCATGGAGGAACATTCTCCATAGTTTGTAACATGTGATGAATTGTTTCCTCATTTCTATACTTATTTCCTCTAAGTTTTCTAAGCCTCTGAGTTTTCCTCAAGTCTTAACATTGTATTATTCTTCCACATAAACTGGTCTTTTTATTTCGCACTTATGACGCCGACTCTGATTATTGCGACCACTTAAAAAAATCACCATTTTTTCAAAAATCTCCTTCCTTTTGCAAGAAAATGTCTTTCTGCCCATCACCGTCTTAAAGGGTCATACTAGAGCAATATGCAGTGAAGTCAGGAGGGACGTAAAATATGGGAAAAGGAAATGGAAGGAGATCGACGTGAAAGCAAAATAGGGAGAAAGAGATGTGGGAAAGAATCAGAGGGTAAATAGAGGGAAAAAGACGATAAGCGAAAAGGGGGGGGGGATGTGAGGTGAAGGTGGAGTCAAATGGGGTAGAGTGGGGGGGGGTCAAATGGTTGCGGGTGGTCCATATATGGCGCGTGGGCGCATTTAAGGACCCTGTAACCCCCTCCCCTATCCAATCGGCCATGTCTTCGTGGCGGCAAGTGGGTGGGCACAAGGGAGAGGATTCTTCCATGTGAGTCCATTTAACTGTGTTTTCGACGAGGTAGATGAGTCCAAGCTAAGTGGGGGGAGAAAAAGAAGGGGGTTATTTTATGTCGCGGGGTGGAGGGAAGGAATAGGGTGGGTGGAGGTGGATTCGACGACGTACGAGGAATAGTGTGGCATAGGTTTGTTCAGAAGAAAGGACGTAGTTAAATGTCGTAATTTAACCTCTTTAGCCAGATTAGGAGGGTAAAAAACTAAAGGAACAATATGGCCAAACAAATGAGAACGAAATCGTTGAATTCAACATACCACATTGAAGACCAGATGCCTAGGTTCAAATTTGCCAAATTCAAATGTGATTATCGATAATTATCTCGTATTGCTTAACATTAATTACAATGAAACCTCTCATTGGTGGACACTAACGGTCATCGAAAATTTATCCTTAAGTAAGACTTGTCCGTACATCGGAGGTCACTTAAAGAAAACCTCATTTTTACGATAAATATTACCACGCAAGTATTATAGTGTGAGATGCTGATGAAAAGCTGAATAAAATTCTTTAAATAAAAAAAATCATTTTTTTGAGAGATCGGTCAGAAAACCCATGTCAAAGATGCCCGTAAAAGAGTAAAATTATGCCTAAATAGTGTCCGTGTGCGTAAGTGTGAGTGTAAGTATACCAGAGATTCTATCCTTCTAAAAATACATATTCTTCATATTCCGGGGAATTGAATACTGTCCTTAAGTCATATGTGTCCGCAAGTCAGAGGTGTCAGTGAACAGAGATTTCACTGTAGATTAAGAGGCCAGATTATTAGCCAGATGAAGAGGGTAAAAAACAAAAGGAACACCATGGCCAAACAAATATGAGAAGGAAAAAGTTGAGTTCACCATATCTCAGTGAAGTCTTCATATGCCATTCAAGTCAAAATTTTCGAATTTCAAATATGATTATTGAAAATAATCTCGTATCTCAAGACATTGGTTATAAGTATGGAGTACAGTTTTCTTTTGCGATTACGATAAAGTACGTTACCTATAAATATTGATATTATTTTTCGACCAATATTTAATTTGATTACTTACTTAATATCTAGCTATTTAATTGCATATTTTCACTGTTTGAAACTTCTTTTTGTTTTCCATGAACAGAGGTGAGATACCGGAGGGACCACAGAAAAAGTTTTGGTAGCCTTAGTCCGTAGCAGATGATCACGTCAACATTGATTAGTTAGCATTGACGAAGCGAGAAAACCAGAATATTTCTTACGTACCTACAGTGGCGACGGAGTAAAGTTCTCGCCTACCAAACCGAATATCGCGGGTTCGAGTCCCGTATAGGGTGATGTGCTTGACTCTGATCGAAATCATTCCGAACGGTATTCATTCCGAATGGATGATTCCGTTTGCTAAGAAACACGATCGGAATTTGTTGGGCTTGAAAATGACGATTCCGACGAAGCACATGGGGATTTCCAGCCCAAACTCCCTGTGCAGGTTACCCCAATCCAGAGAATGAGTGCTTGTACATTGGTCTTAGTAAGACTCCCTCGCTGTAAATGTCTTCATCGTACAGGGTTGACGGGGTAGGGAGAAATGAAAAATACGTGCATGTCGTTGTTTTTTCTATTAGGTTGTACGAAATTATCTATTTTAAATTTTCTATTAGGTTGTTCGTATTTTAAATATAATGTACTTGTGCCGCCTTAATATAATTGCTGAAGTATTGAAAACAACTGTTACTTTAGACGACGACCATAGTAGCAGGAATTACTGTCTTCGATTTACCATTGCAATATCGTGTAACTGCTTCGCAAATTATAATCCGTTTCCCTCTAGATTTTTAATTCTCATTTTAGTCATGGCGTGAATACCCTTCGCGCCGGCTTTTTATTATAATTGGTAATTATTTAAGGATAAATTCGGTAGGATTTTAACCAATAGAGACACAATTCCATTATAAGTGCTGAAACGTTAGAATTTAGAGCCAGCAACAGGATTAAATCAGTATGATCTCATTCAGAGGAAAAATAATAAATATGAAATAATTTTAGAATTAAATTATATTTTATGATAGGCATAGCTGACTAAAGTTATCAATGAGCTATTTCTTGCTCTTTGATAGCATATAAATTATTTTTTTTCTTTAACTTAAGATCATGTATGCCCATGTTCACTTTTAATGCATAATTCAAAACTTTATATTATTGCAACAAATCGATACCTCAATCGATCGCTCTACGTAATAAAAAAGGGATTAGGTACCTAGTCGGCCGATTTTTTAAGCCATAGTCATTACAGTGGCATCCTTCGATACCCGAAAGATGACCGTCAGGTTATTTTAGGAAAAATTGAGGAAAAACCGACAATTTCGAAAATTGGCCTTAGGCATCTGCTGCTCGCAATCTTCTTAAACCGTGCCCCGATATCATCC
This sequence comes from Ischnura elegans, assembly GCF_921293095.1. Lineage (NCBI taxonomy): Eukaryota > Metazoa > Arthropoda > Insecta > Odonata > Coenagrionidae > Ischnura > Ischnura elegans. The sequence goes on from NC_060253.1 coordinate 98,731,373, forward strand.
GGCTCGATAAGACGTAGTTACTTCATTATTTTCAACGAGAATTGGCCCAAATACGGTGTACCTGAAGCATTTAATTTCTAAGAGGAGGTAATTTTGGTGGTTCACCACGCAGTGAAAGAGTCGGCGTTCAATAACGTTCAATGGAATATGATGCTCCACGCTGCATAAATTCTGCTCGTGCTTTAAAGGGTTCACGATTAGCGGCATAATGAAGGATAAAATGAAGTTATACTAGACAGAGTGATAGAGAAATAATAGACTTTAAAGTAATTCTAAAAATATTTCATCATCTAACTTTTTCCATTCGTTATTGCTATACTGGGAATAAAGTCGGACTGAAAAAGTTGGCATTTCAGTATTGGTGACAGATTTAAGTTACCGCGCAGTCAGCTCGAGTGACCTTGTATATATGTACCAAAAAATAATATAAAATAGTATTTTACATTAATAATTAATATGGAGCCCTTCCACCACGTAAAAGCTTCAAGTTTCGATTTAATAGGATTCCTCAGTTGACCACTAAATGTGCTGTAACCCACCGATCATTCACGATGAATTAGTTTACAAGAGTCCCAACCACTCTTGACGCTATGGTTGACGGATATGGAATTCACATGTTGGCTTCGGGATGAATCGAACCATATTAACAATCTAGATGGCATAATCAATAGAATTTATAAATTTTCAATTCTATTTCTTAAGAGCTTAAACACTTTTCTGGCTCTTGGATGACAGCGTCCATGTCCTTTTTCTTTCCAATAATATGTGCCTCAACTAAATGTGATAATTATTACTATATAAATATGCAAATTAAAAAGATCTGCAAACCTTAATAACGAACTTTACATGTATTTTTTATGGAAACGATTCAGGGCCCAATCCAGGGCCTCATGGGCCATACGGAATAATGAAAAATAGTTTACATCCTTTTCTAAGACCTACTAAATATACATAAGTACGAAATTTCATAGGAATCGGTCCAGCCGTTTCGGAGAAGTTTGGCTACAAGAAACTGTGACACGAGAATATTACACATTAGATAGATAGATACATCAATATTCAATGGGTGAGGGGTGGGGGTTACTATATTTTTAAGACGAAAAAGGGGGAGGGGATTCACTGCGCCAGGTTTTCGTCGGCACAGTGGGATTAAGGGAAGTTATTGCTGATGACATACACTGACGATGGCTGTGCGGTAGGATAATGTGCATGAGGCGTGTGTGGAATGGTAACATTTGATCGTTACGCAATTTAAAATTAATCTGACAATTTGTAGTTTCGAACTGTTAGAAGAATTCAAGTGTACACCCCTTGTTAAATGCATGTAAAACTTTCGGATAAAAATTTCACCATTGGCGTTCGTCATTTTTCAATCATTTGAAATCATTATTTACTCAGCATAATTTTTTTCCCTTGCAATTTTATTACCTTGGTTTCCAGCGGATGGCGCGGAATGCAGAGATGGTCTAGCCACGGGCACTCGGTTGAATGGCGACTCGTCGCCGGCCATTCATGGTTTATGGAGGGGCTCTTAACATTCAAATCGCAGGCGGGGTCGCTCGCTAAAAGAGAAGCCCACGGGAAAGCAGGGGAAGGTAGGACACGGCCGCCCATGCGGTCAGTTTTCAATCATTTGCAGAATGGATGCATTATCGGGAGAAAAACACACTTGTAACTCACCACTTAAGTTTATTAACCGAGGATGTTAAGCAAGGGGTTGCGGGAATATCACCATCGCTATCAGAGGCTAAAATATACTTACATTAGTGAGAATTACTCATGCTTATGTGATAGGGGAGATGGTGGGAGAGAAGAAGAAAGCTTTTTGCAAAAGAAGTAAGACAGGCCATTAGGGGAAACAAGTAGAATGATTTACGCGTTTTTTTCCTAGCCTCTAGCGCAAACAATATTGAGTTTTAAGTTAAGTAGCTCATCTCATGTAATAAAAGAGTTGTCACATCATATTTTTTAATAATTAATTAAATTAATGCGGATATCAAAATTGATTTTTCGTTATTTGTTATGAGGATGACTCTTAAATATGAGGGATCTTAATCATAAAAATTTACTTAGAGGTCACTCTTTGAAGCGGTCTTTTTCTCCTGAAAATATTTACCGTATAACCTGTGTTTGTCAAGAGAAGGAAGTTTTACTATGATGAGAGAAGCTGATGGTTGCTAAAACTGCATGTAGGATTGCCAATTAAAACTACTGCTATTGCTAAAGGAAAATATCTATAGCACAGATTTAAGAAAATGTACTAGCTCAAAGTAAAATCAATAGCAATTAAACCCAGGTTATAATTTAGAAGATAGTTTACAATGCAATTAGTTATGAATGAAAGAAACAAGTTATTCGGATACCTACAGTAAACAGCCAAAAAATCGAAAAGCTATCAATTACAATGAATGAGAACCAATTAAACCCTAGGTTAAGGATGAAGCAATTAAGCAATTAACAATAAGAGCATATCCTAACTATTTATATATCTTTGCGTTATTAACTGAAAAAATCTAAGGCACTCCGGAACTCAGATCCTCGTGCGAAGAAGAAACGGATTTGCAGAATATGTCGTCATGGTCACAGCTACATTATCAAGAGAATTTTAAATAAGGAAGATCAGAAGAAAAGGCAAATATAGAAGTTTTTTTAGATTTAAAATGAGTTACTTCGGATATATTTATTTTCAAACGGCCCCCAAAAATTGACAAAATTTTAATAATCATAGAAAAATCTCCTCTCAAAACATTTCCGAGTAGGAATGTCAAGTTATGCTTGGCATCGAGAAGATTATTGACTACGTGAACCATTACTACGTACTGCCATTAGTCGCCTGGCCCGTGATCGATTCTTAGACCTTTGGGTCTCGGGGCAACTTTTCATGCCACCGCGTTCTACAGATTCCTAAAATAAGGGTTTATTTGAAAAATAAAGTATCATTGGGTAACCACATTTGAATAAATTAACCTGACTTTACATTTATTTCCCCTCCCCCAAAAATAATACGAAGCGTATCCAGAGAGTAAGTACCGTTTTGTTCCAGCGCAGCGTCACTGCAGTGTCCATTTTAAAGGTTTAGTACAATTCTTAACTGTGACTGTGAGATTCATCATGTGATTAGGTTTTATACCGCAGGGAAAATAAAGTCGGTCAGAGTCACAATCGAGAAGTTTGCGGTGAAAATATTACGAGTTGCGGAATGGTGAGAAAATGGTACGAAGTTTACTGGTGGACGAACGGAGACGCAGGATGAAGCTTGAAATCATATTATATACAGAGATATTTTCACTTGACTGAGATTTATTTCCCTTAGAAATATGTAATGCTGTAAGGTACTAAAATATTATATGCAAAAAGTGGCAATGTGTCTAAAGAAATGGGCAGACATATTATGTATAACAACCGTAGATACTACAGGGACCGAAGGAACACCAAAAAAGTGTCTCACAATATTCAATATATCCTATTTGTACATGGAACTTAAATTGTATAATACTCTACCAAAAAAAATAAAAGAGGAGAAATATTAGTCAACTTTTCTTCAGATTAGGTAAATAATGGTTAACGTCTTGAATAAAAATTTAAATGGCTTCGTTAAGTTTTTCCTTTGCTTTTGTTTTTAGTATCAAGTTCTGTGTTTAAGAAAGTTTTTGAGCTTTTCTTTTAAAATATTCAATGTAAGAAAATGATATATCCTTTCGTCATTTGAGCTATGCGTGTAAAAAATCTGTTGGCACCCTAAAATAGGCATCTTTCTTAGTAAAGCATCCAACTTCCAAATATGTTTATAAATATATCATGAAGCCACTTGTTTTTTGGAAGAACGAATTGTTATAATTGTAAGATTTCTTCCTTTATCGGAAAATTAAATTAAATCCCGCCGAGATCCTGCGAATTACATTAATTACATAAAATACGATTCTCGGCTAGAAACCCAAGAATTATTTATTATTATATTATGTTTATATCGGAATGGGGCTGATATGTTGGCTTGGGTGCTTGCTCCTTACACAGATAGTTCTGGTTCGATTCACGGTGTTGTCACATATTTTTCTGGGACTGCTCTATCCCCGCTTAAATACTTTGTGGAAGGCACTTCAAATACATCTCTCCGTCCGTCGGATGGGACGTTCAGCCGTGGTCCCTTTGGCGTCTTCCGTTAAGAGCTGGCTAATGCCGATGCCAAATTTCTCTCAACCCTTCCATCCTTTCGGATTCCTTTCCGATGGTAGCAAATGACCTTAATTTTCGGTCGCCCTCTCCAAATGCCATATGAGGGGTTGAGAAGGCAAGGAGTACATGTGATTTTTTCTAAACAAGTTTTGGTGCAAAAGTCACTTACTCATTACTAACTTATGGTTAGACCCGGGTTCGATGAGTTATCATCTTCAGGCGTAAATGATGATGTTTTTATCTCATTATTTTTACCTATTCACCTAACGGAGGAAGAAATGAATTTAAAATGGAAGCCAAAATAGGGAAAAGGATGGGTAAAGGCATTCGTTTATCAGAGTGCTGTCCTGACTTTCAACAATTTTTAAAACGTCTAACTGCTTTCTAGAGTACAATTCATGGCACTCGTTGCATAAATTCTTCCTTACTTCAAATTTGAGTAAACCATAGGATACATTGGGGTGGGGGTTTCCAAGTTTCCCTATTCTATGGGCACTATCCTTCCCAAGCAACGCCGGGTGGCCTAATAAAGATGTATAATGTGTAGAGATACGTGAAAATAGCGCTTTCATTTTTATTTTGTAGCACTTTCAATTACAGATTATAGCATAATGTAGCACCTATTTTTTATTTTCACAATGTATCACTTGTAGTTGACGATAAAGTGTGATGAAACACAGTTATATGAAAAAATACGGAATAGTTTCCGTAATTATGGGGTAAAACAATAATAAATTAAGGAATAAGATATGAAATAAATGATTAAAACTGATATCAGTAGCCTGAGTATCATATACACTAGTTGAAAATCAACAATGAACAAGTTTCAACGCTTTCTTTCTTCAACCGGTTGCGTCTGTCAGTCACAATTAGATTGTACAGGCCGAAAAACCTCTCTGCATCCACGATGCTAAGTAGTGTCCAGATTGCGTGGAGTGCAGCATTACCAAACTCAGTTTTTTCTGGGCATATGTATTTGCTTTACATCGCAGAAGCTACCTGGGTTCTCTCTCAACACTTCTATTAGCTACCGATGAAAATGCATGTAACCATCTATGAAGTTGTAAGGCCCAACATCCAGTGGCGTTGCGAGGAGAAGGGGGGCTTGACATTAAATTAACAAATTTGCTATCGAAAAGGCAAATTTGCGGTTTAAATTTCATAAATGTTCTGTCATCGCGCCTATGTCGCATTTATTCACGTGCATCGCATCAATATCGCATTTATAGCATATGCGATTTTCACGTATCACTAATAATATGTAACACTAATTACAACCACTCAGTAAGGTCTCGAATGGGGAGAGGAGTATTGTGATAGGTCGTCCTTCTTCATTTCCATGAATCCCATACTCCTCCCGTTGATCGGAGGCGCGACCCGCTTCGGTGGCGTTGACGCCACACGTCCAAAGACTTTAAAGACGGCGGCGGCACGCGACCCGTGGCCAACACCTTTCGGTGACGTGCCAGCCGGCAGTGTGGCGAAACGATTCGCTTCTTTTCTTTCCCATTTTATTTATCCCTCCCTCACTCCTGTCTCCATCCTCGCCCGCGTGGGCCTATCTCGGATTCTTCACGGATCGTCGAAGCGTGCCCCCGGTTGGAAGTGCTATTGGAAAGTGGAGAGGACGTAAGCGAGGAGGATGGGGCATTGGTCAACCGGCCGACTGGGGCGGTCTTCTCGGTCGCACAATTTGTGCACGGAGAAGAGACGTTCACGACACATCTATGGCCTCGCTCACGTCTTTCGCCTCATTTGCGTGTCGCAACTGTCTCGGCGCCGGCCGTCGTTCCTTTGTTTCTACCGGCCGCTGTTTCCCCGCACTTTGAGCATCTTCTTCTCCGAGGGGACTGCACAAAGGACCCAGTCCATCCCGAGGAAGATTGATTAATGCCGCTACTTTGTGCGCATTTTAAAACGATTTACGGAATTGGTTTTCTATTTTTTCACTTGATCAGAACATTCCTGGTCAAACACGTTCAATGTAACCGTCAGGGAAGCAAAGGATTTGATAATAACTCAATGTTCTGCACTACAGTTGAATTTATGCATCTGCGAAATTCAAATTAAATTTTAATCTACGCCACTACGAGTTTGAAACTGATTTTATGTAAAGATAGACGAAAAATGCGGCGAAGGAGGACTGAATAATGCCGAGAGAAACGCAGAGCCGCACCGTCGACCTGGGGACGTGAGGAGGATCTGTAGCGAAACTGTTGTCATCGCTAATACTCGGCGGGGTGAAACCGAAAAAATCCCACTGAAATACGCTGGCGATTATTGTAAACCCACTGAAATTTTGCGTTATTATGGGGGAAATTTATGAACAGGAAAGGGCTTATAAGAGGTTATTAGTGTAAAATTTTAAAGTAAAAACAAGTGAAGAGTCAAATTGGGAGTGTAGCACTTTACGGTGCGGAAACATGGACGCTAAGGAAGGAGGATGAGGGAATACTGGAGGCGTCCGATATGTAGGTCTGAAAAAGAATGGAGAGGGTGAAGTGGACAGAAAGGAGTATGAACGACGAAGTGCTAGACATGATGGGTGAGGAGAGGTAGCTTCTAGATAAGATAGGGAGGAGATAGAAGGTATGGATGGAGCGAGTATTGAGTAGGGAGAGGATGTTGAAAACAGTTTTAAAGGGTAGAATGTTAGGTAAACGAGGCGTAGTAGGGAAGACAATAGGATTTTTAGATGGAATGAAAGGAAGCAGGCCTCTTAGTGAATTTAAGAGAGAAATGCTTGAAGGGGAAACCTGCGTTGATCGATAGAATACTATAATAATGATACGTGTAGAAGCCCACAATCGCCCCAGCCACTGTACCTGTATTTTGTGATATTGTGAATTTAAGGGGGTAGAGAGACTGCGAGGATGCATGTTAACAAATCCATGGAAACCCAACTTAATCGCTAGAAAATACTAATAATGTACCTATATGTAGAGTGTACCGATGGCGTAATATTAGTTCCCTTTCTCTCTCCCATCAGTTTTGCATGGCAGTCTCCCGTTGGTCTCGGTCGCCGAGTAACTCCATGAAATAACCGCGGACTCGAAGGAGGGGCATTGCGCTCAATAAAACGCGGCGAATGCCGAGTACGTCCCATCATACGGCGAGGTTAACTTGCTTCACATGCGGGAGAGCACCGGCGTAGAGAGAATAGTGCGCGGCCATAATTTCTACCGCTGCGGCGCGGCGTCCCTACGATGCGGTTTACCCATGCTAGTTCGTGTCGTTGCTCTCTGGCTCCGAAGGCATTTGACCCGTACTTGTCACTCACTCGAGCTGCATGCTGCTCTCTAGACAACGGCCAACCCATTTTTCTCCCCAGCCATCTCTCTCCCATTCAACTGTGCTCACTGCCGCACACTTGTATCACCTGCATTTATATTCGTAATGATAAAGCAAAATATAGGAGTCTAGGACAAATATAAAACTTGAAAAACAAAAGAATGAAGAGGTGAAAGAGTTTTTGTATCCGAAGAAGCCGAATTACTTACGGTGGACGAAGCAATAAAGAAATAGAACGTTATTTTTTCATAATTATTCCGAATTTTTAACAAGTCATAACTCCCGTGTATTGGCATAACGACTTTATGAGCAAAATGATTGTGAATTACAATTTTTTACTCTTTTTGTCAGTTTTTAATGTTTCAGCTGCGAATTTAAGAGGGTAGAGAGATTTCGAGAATGCATCTTAATAAATCTAAGGAAACCTACCTTAATTGGAAGAATACTTTAACAACGTATATGTCAAGTGTACCGATGGCAAAATATTAGATTGAACGATCTCGTTAAACACCAGAGAAGTACTTTTTTGTTGTGTCAAGTGACCCAGACCGAAGAAGGCCGTGGTGCGAAGCTGCACGGAGACAGCAAATTCCTTCAGATATAGGGTGTTATAGAATTTGTGCGGGCCATTTTATTGTAAGTCACTTCTGCTTCTCTAAGGGATTTAGTTTCCATAATTCCTTTGGTTGTCTTTGGCCACTCATCGCAAATATGTAGCATAAGTGAACAGGATGTTCTGCAATTGGAAGAATCTACTTACAGCTGAAAATACATGCGTAGAAATAAGGAAACGATTCATCAGATGCTACATACCACGGAGCAAGTTTCTCAATGGTGGCGAGGGTTGGTTATTGACAGCAGCAGAGAAGTCAAGAGTGGAAGGATTGGAAATAAAGTGCTATCGAAGAATTTTGAAGATGTAATGGATCGGCAGAGAAATTAATGAGGCATCGCTGAGAAGAGTGGGAGAAAAGAGAAGTTTTCGAAAAAATGAAGGAGAAAACGAAACAATCTAGTTAGCCAACGGATAGATATGGGAATTCATTTTTCCCCCGAACTATAAAGGACTTAAATCAATACTAGTCCCAACTTCGTTAGAGCACTTCATTTTTAATGCGTAGACGGCTGGTGTCCTAACACCTCCTGCCGCACTCCTTTTAGGCGGCTTGCGGGGTATTATTTACATGTATATGTATGAGGCTTAAATGATTGAGGAAAACAATCCTAGAAGGACAGTGAGCTAGAAGAAGGGCAAGGGATGGCTACGAATGAGTTCCATTGAGGTTATTAAGGATGTAAAGGAGAAAAAAGACGTCCCTATGGAAAGACTTGCGGATATGAGAGCTACATAAAACCAATTTTGGTATTGTTGACTTATGATGATGAAAATCTATCGAATTAGTTACTTTTGAATGCCAACCCTCTCGAGTGAAAATATTCTCTTGAAAGCGTCACAAGTAAATAAATTGCTGTACTGTCAAGAAATAGCTTACCGTTGCGAAAATAAAAAAAAACAATTAAAATTCGCACGAAGTGGCGGTATACATAAGCGCCACCTGCTGGGGCCTTCTCTATGTAATCTCTTGGAATATATTTTGGGCTTGCATGCTATTTAAGCATAAAGGCAAAGTTTCAAAGGGAAAGATCATTAAAACAGAGTATTCTCCTGTAGGCCATAGCAATAATGTTAACGCAATGTCACCGGCCGAATATTAAAATGGGCTTCAATTCCATGCCGCGTAAAGTGCTGAAGTCGAAGGTTTCCTTGCTGGACTTAGATTTCGGATACTGCGAGCGAAATTATTAATATTACCCTTTATTATTACCATAGGGCTTTCTCCAGTTGGTCAGTTAATGTGCTGTCTTTAACTGCTAATTAAAATGGGTTTAAAAAGTCACTACATATTGGTGACAGAACTGTCCGAATTCAATGGGAAAATATATCAAAATTAAGGGAGTTCGCCAAAAGTCGTATGCGAAAGATTAAAATTTCTCGATTTCATAGCTTCTCAATGCCATTCTAGCGAGATAAAATACTCTGTTGAAAACATGCTTCAGAGATAACATTCAGGCGACCACAAGCTTTACTTGGCACTTAGCGTGGTTTCAATAGTTATTTTTAATATGCCTCTGGCAATAAGCCGTGAGCGATCCATTTATCCACAGGGCTTTCAATAAAATAATTCCCTGATCCCCTGAGGATGATCAGCAAGTCGCTGCTTGAAACGTCGGGAGACATGGGCAACATCAACCGGTGGAAAACCCGAGAAACTTTTCTGCATCTGATACGCCGGGGAAACCTAAGATCATACAGCACAAAATATAGTTCATTACCACAAGAAATTCGGATCACTCTACCTTCGTAACCTCGAGTAACGACCTTGCTAAAACTTTTCTTTATCCGCTATGGGTTACAGCACATTTAGTGGCTGCCAATAAAATATTTAATCATGATATTACGGAAAAAAGTGCCCAAAGTGGCTGCGCTGCGACCCAAAACTTGAGGCCAGTCTAGAAACCCTTGACATCAATATTTTTATGCGATTATGAAATAAATTTAAATGGAAAATATATGCATGAGAATATTTCGTTTAACACACCATATTTCTAATACATTATTATAATTTCCGTAGAAATAAATAAATATAAATGAAAGATCTAAAAAAATCACAAAAATGTAATAGATATAAATGAAAATGGAATACTTAAATAATTTTACTTTAGCCTATGAACTTCATGGAATTCCCAATCGAAAAGGAAAACAAGTGAACAAATGCTTTTTATGGAATTAGGTAATCAGACCCATCAGATATCACGTGATCTAAGAATTCGCCATTCTTGGTCGCATACGCAGATATCGAATATTACTCTTGTATTTGTTTACTCTGACGACTGTAACGACGAATGTAGGCACTAAATTTCAAGGCTAGATCAAACTAGGGGGCGCTCGACCGCTTTATTCGCCAACAGCTCCGCCACCTCTAGAGTGATAAATAATTTACTTCTCCCTAAGTAGGACATGGATATCACCATTCCTTTTAATTCATCCTCTGCACTCATAACAAAGCACAAACGGTCTCTAGCATTGTGGAGAATACCATCAACCCTCCCTCTCCCTCCTGCACAGCCAATCCATTCAAAGCGGCTCATGACTCTCACGAACTGTCTCGTACCGTATCATGTAAGCGCCACGACAGAGAAACCCCACCGATGACCCTTATCACCATAAACAGCCCTTGAGAACCTTTTCAGGTCCAGTGATGAAAGATAAACTATGAAGGCATCGTCAGCGTGATAGTGTGACTGGCAGTACCATTCCAGCGATCAGTTTAAAGCAGATAAATTTATAGAACAGCTTCCACGTTCTTAAACATTTTATTTAAGTTCAGGTAAAGACCTTCCTGATAATTAAGGTATTCACTCTAATTTCAGTGATATCACAATATTAACGAGGAAAATGCATAACCTAAAACAAATACATGAGATTTTGGCAAAACAAAGTATACAAAATAAAACTAAGTAAATTTAATGGCTATATCTTAATTCAGAAATGATTAACAGGAGTAAAAATTGAAGAAAGGCCTAAGTAAAAGATCATCTCCAAAGTGGAGCATATCTTAGTCAGTATTTTAGATCGATTAATCGAAGTTGAATACGTTACTTTGAAATAAAATCGAGAGAATTTGAATTAAAGCATGCAGGAGTAACCTGAACTGAAACCAAGGATATATGGTATCTGTAACCCTTTCTACCCGACGCTATACGCCCTCTTTACGGTGTAATAGGTGAAGAAGCGTCGGCAGCCACAATTTCACTTACACAGAGGAGAGCCCGTGAAGATTTCATCGAAAAACGAAATAATTGTGCTTGTTGTTAAAAAAAAAACTGTTATTAAAATACTGCGCCAAGCCACTGTGACAGCTCTTAAAATTTAAAAAAAAATCACTATGTTTTCTTCCCACACTCTTACTCTGAGAAAACCCGTGCAGAATTTATCGAAATACGAAATACCTAATTGTGTTTATTTCTCTTTAGAAACATCGCGTCCACTTGACAGTCTTTCAATATTAAAAAAAAACTTCTCTAATATTTTCTCCTTCACATACTTAGACGGAAGAGAACCTGAGAAGACTTAATTATAACACGAAATATTTGTTTTTTTCTCTTAAAAAAACATTGCGCTCGCACGACAGCTAATAAAATATTGAAAAAAGCGCATTCTTTTCCCCCACACACTTACACGAAGGAGAACCCGAGCAGAATTGATTAAAATATGAAATAATTGTGTTTATCTCTACTATATAAACACTGATTCAGCATAAAATCCCTTAAAATATTAAAAAAGCTATTTTTCTTTCATCACACGTAGGCGAATCGTAGCCCGAGCAGGCTTAGTAAAAATAGGAATTAATTGTGTTTATTTCTGCTTTGTACCCTATGTCTCTGCATGGCAATTATTAAAATCTGAAACAAAGCATTGTGTTTTCTCCCACACACTAGCATGATTTCCACCAATCCAAGCACCACTATTGATATATCCTCCTCATCTCACCCACACAACAATGCCTATCTTTCGCTTCCCTTGATTATTTGCGCGTCGGCTCACGTCTTCCTTGGCCCTCCTTCAACCTCTCCTCTCTCACAGAATGGCCTATTCATCGCAAAGCATCCAGCCTCCAAAGCTCCGCCCCCCTCACTTGCTCACAGGAACGACGTGGTCTCCAACCCCACCCCCGCAGTACCTTAAAAACCTTCAGATATTCCTTATTACTCCCCCTTCTCCCATCCAATACTTCCCAACCTCTTCCACAACTCTTAGGCCACAATCTCCCATCCTCCGCGCAAAAACACATCTCCTCCCACTCCCCATACAACACAAAGGCTGGAGTGAATAGACTTTTTTTATTCTCTGCTTTCATGTTGGGTGAGAGTGTGCGGGACGTAATGAAGAATCGAAGAGAGTTCGCCGTACGTGTTCTCTTGATGCGCTACGGGTTGTGCTTTACGGAAAGAGACCAGAGGGGTGAGGGGCCAATGTGGTGGGACGTATGACGAAGAGGCATTGGAGTAAACGATTTCATTTTCGATTACTTAGTCGATTAATCGAAACCATCCATGTGCCTTGCCTAGGAAGTGGTCCTTCAATATCCGCTTCCATTATGTTTCTCGTACAAGTGCTCCAACTTTGGTCTCATTAAAATTTTTGGAATTTTCCAATTTAAATACATGGGAACGAGACAGAACAAAGAAAGTCCAAATGCTATTTTATTCACCTTCTTTTATGTAATGGTAGTTTATTTCCATGATTTGATTCTATCTGTAATTATTATCTCCACATTTGTCTTATTCGTTGATAATTTTTATCGATTTGACTTAGTACAAATAAGATCAAACTACAATTTTGCGTAAAAATTATTCGTTTGAATGGTGGGATGACTCTAACCTCATCCTGGCATTCGGGCCTGAGGACGCCAGTTTCAATACCGGTGAAACTAAAACCAAAAGCCACGGATACTTCTGCAAATTAAGGCCACGGAAAATTTCGAGTAAACGTTCCAATTACTTTTATTTTAAATTCTAAGTCATTCCCACTGAAATCAAATCCAACTGCTGCATTTAGTCATGCAATCTTGAAGGTGAATATATTAATCAAACGAGCCCTCAGCGAGCTTCTTAATTGTCCGCAATGTCGCATGCGGAGAGGAAATCTCCTCGGGACGCAGCAGTGACTTCAACGGCCGCATGACCGAAGACAACGACGGGATCTGGACGGACAAATGCGAAACGAATTCCGTGATTGACTTCACAAGGGCACCCATCGCCGTGAAAGGAAAGGCGAGGTGATCCTGCGCGCAAAACATTAAAGAAACTACCCCATTTACCCTCGCTAATGCCACATAATTTTTACTTTTATTCTACTCAACTTTTATGCATTAAGGCGCGCGGGTAAAAAGCTTGAACGGAGAGAGGCTGGATTGGTGTGTGGGGTGGGAAGAAGAGTGAATAGATCGGAGGGGGTGGGGGAGAGAGCTTAGTGGGAGGGCGGAGGGGGTGGGGGGCGTGGTGGTTTAATGAATCTTTTCCCTGCCCGCAGTGCCTTTAGGGCCATTCGCGTATTCGTCATTCCCCAGCCCCATTAAGGGCACTTAGGGCATCGGGTGACCTTTGCACCCCGAACCGTCCCCCTTCCACCCTCCTATGCCCTCCACCCGCACAGCCTCTGACCTCATACCGCGAGGGAGGTCCAAAAAGGCCATAATTAACATCGCGCAGACGAGGATTACTTGCGAAGGCCTTTCGCGGGAGGCCGATATGAGAGGTGGGCGGGTGGAAAGATTGGAAGAAGAGGAGTTTATAGATCGGAGATAGCGTCTCAAAAGACTTCCTTCGATCTGCCATTAGGATTTAAATCGCATTACATCCGCGCCGTTTTCGGGAAGGAATTGATATGGCTAGCGGTCGCCGCCGAGGAAGAGCGGCGGTCTCTTTGCCTCCAGGCGATCGGACAATAAGTCTAATTCGATTTTAATCGGGCTTTCGCGTGATATAATTAAACCGTGCGTCCCTTTGTATCTCTCTCTCTCTTTCTAGAAAAGCACGCCGATGCACTAAATCACCTTCATTTATTTAATGGCAGTTTATCTCCATGGCACGATCATATCTGTAACGATTTTCTCTAAACAACGAATTTTGTCTTGCTGCTAATTGTAATCGACTTTACTCAGACAAATAAGGTTTTATTTAATTCATGGCAGTTTATCTCCATGGAAAAATTCTAGCTGTAATGATTTCCTCTAGATAAAGAATTTGGTCTTGCTTGTTGCTAATTATCATCGATTTTTGCCATCCAAAAGCAGGTCCAACCGATATTTTATGTTAAAAATATGATTGTTCATTTATCTTAAGAGTTTTGGGTTATTAGTGACTATTTCTTACACGAATAGGCTGGGGAAGGTAATCAACTGCGGGATGATTTTAGCATTGATCTGTTATTTCAGGTAAATAGTAACAGCCAATTTCTCATCGATCACCTCAGTTTAATTTACCAATCGGTTAAAAAAGCGTTTCTGCTTTTATCTTTCAATCAAGTTTGTTGACTAATTTTGCATATCTGATAGTTTAATTTGAGATCAGTATGAACTTTACAAAGTGGCTTTTTTGCTAAAAAGTATGTAAAATTAAAGAATATTACCTAATTTTGCAAAGGCAAGACAACAAACTCTATTTGGTACACATCTTTGATAAAGGTGCACAAAATGAGGCCCAGTTGTAGACAAGGGATACTTTTAGCGATAAGTACTGAAAAATGAAAAATTCAAAAGGCCCTGAATGATTTTTCTCCTAAAGCCATATTTTTAATGAGTTGTGAGTGTATTTTTATACGAGTAGCCCTGAAATAAAGAAATGTGAAATACATTTAAATGTTATGCAGACCTTATTTGTACATGTACTCAATAATCGAGGTCGGTGACTTTTTTTAGTTCACCTCTGATGAACTTGTTTTATTTTTTTTCAAACTTTTTAAGCAGTACGACGAAGTGAGGTGATTAAGATGAGGAAAATAAATAATACATAATTTATCAATGATTAAAAGAAAAACCTTAAAAATGAATAAATTTAAGCCTTTTTGATGGCAATTTTATCTATTACGATAACCTTGCAGGCCTGGTATTTCTAAACTAAAAGATATGGAATAATAACTGGATTAAATTTTGTCTAGCCGTTTGCAAAACATCACAGAGGGATTTTTACTCTGTGTGTAAACATATCAAGCGTCAGCTTTTAAGCTAATTCAGCATCCGGCAAACTTGCCGGTACCCATATAAAACAGTAGTTTTTCGATCACAGCTTACCTTGTTCAGTCATAATTATATGAAGGTCACACTTTTGCCATTTGATGACAATTTCAAAGGCTCAATAGTATAAGGTTTTTTCGATTTTTTATGATTAGAGGCCTAAGCATCAGTGGAATACAAATCAAAAAGTAATATTTTAATCATTTGCATGCAAAACATAATGCCAACGTCACGATAGTCCCACCCCTGAAAATGTTCTGTGTAACCGGAATCGAAAACGTGATTCTCAGATGACTCGACCCTTGACATGTGACCCCGAAGATTACTCTTGTGTCTGAAATTAGGTTGCCCGTCGTCGTGACTCCCTAATAAGGTTGTTTCACCCAGTCTTCGTGCGCTAAAACTAGGATAATTACTTCTTTTATGGCAACGGTGCCCAATGTCTCCTTTCATTTTCGCTGAAGAACCTCATTCGTTTGGCACCATAAACATTTCTTCGTTTACCTTACTTTTTTGAAATAGCTCTTGCTAAAATATTTCTAAGTGCAATATAATATTCCCGGCACAGACAGGTTTACTTGGTGTGTCACTGCCAAGTTTTGTCACAATGCAGCAAAATATTTAGTATTATTTACTGCAAGTGTGAAAAGCCTTCATTTCAAATTTATCATCACTATGCCTCAAGGGAACCTAGCAAAGCTGCCCAAAAAAGATTTAAAGACTTTGAGACAAGTCTGGTGGCGAGTGCTGAAAATAAGGTGCTGTAGGTAGAGTGATTATCGGGGAGATATACCTATTTTACTCTAATTTATAAAATTTGACGTGTTATAAAATGGAATCAGCAGCCTATCTATTCTACAGTTTCATTGAATAAATATTCCTTTCACATAATATTGCATCAAAATTTAATAAGAGGTCGGAAAATTATTTACAAGTATTTTAAATAAGGCATTTAATCGAGGGTAGGTCACACCGGCAGGCATGAAAAACTCATGTTTCAATTTACATAAAAATGTTTACCACCGAGATATCCCATATAATAAAATATCATGATTGCCTCACCAATACTTAAAAATCGAAAGTGTTCAAAAAGCGAAATCGCAAAGGTGATCCTCATTTAAAAAACAGCATTTCTCACGCCAAGTATTTTATTTGCAGTTGTTCTAGATTGATTACGAACTAAAGATTACTTAATTTTACTGTTGATATTTTTCGCTCAGTCCAACGTCAATTGGAGTTTCCTTCATCCATCTCTCACTCACTCAGAGCCTCAACCCGGAGATTGGTTTGGCATAAAGCAGCTGTGGGATGCAAAATCTTTCAGATAAAGCTCCATTATTGGCTCCGCTCACTCCATAAGCACAGCTAATAAAGCTTTTTATATGTTAATTTCTTTTTCCTCGCAGAATACGAGCGATCGCCAATGTCTACACGAGTCGTACACTTGCATTAATGTGCAAAGAAACGGGTACAATAATAATAAAAACGGTCTCCAAAGCGCTCATAAAGCCGCGGAGTAAAAAGGAATCAAAGAGCTGTCGGATTTCCCATGGAGCTGCCCGGAAATTCTTGCAGCCTCTAACATCATGAGATCCGGATTCCGCAACTCAATGACGTCGGCCCCTTTTAAATCTTGGTCATCAAAAGCGTTTATTAGTCATTCCACAGTTCTCGCTCTGAGTTACGCCACATCCCCTAAGGGTTACTCTCAGCTCAGCACGCTCTCTCCCTTTGAAATTCAAATCCAACACATTACTTCCAGATTAAACTCGTCCTGCACCCTTTTCAATATTTAATTACCCTGTTGAAGGGTCACTAAATCTCACGAAAAAGGAGTGACTAGCACGTGCCACATTCATTTCTCCTTTTACACGATAAAACATATTTTTCCGAGCTCATAAATGTGTTGAAGTGTACTTTTACGCGCTTAATCATGAGCTGCAGATTGTTATCTGTAAAAAAAACATTTCGTATTCCATCAAACAGAGTTATCTCTTGAAATATTCGTCGGAGCGTGGAAGAACATAGCGGTATTATTTCAGAGTGGAGTCAATCGGACTCCCTGATGGACGTTACTTCCGTGATCTCGATAATTCTGGTGAATTTCACGCTAACAAACTCACGGTGAGGTTCAACACTGAGAAATGAAATCTAAAAATAGATGCAACTGCATTTTTATTCGTATTTTAATTCATGGCGGAAGAGTTGAAGACATAAATGTCTCGTTTGAATGACCTTAATATATATACTTAAGAGGTATTTATTCATTTTTAAATTGACTTCACAAACACAGGAATTCTGAAATCTCAATAATTTTTCAGGAGCATAGTTTAATACACCCGGAATTGAAGCTTCATTTGAAAACATTTCATGTTTTAGCTCTTATTTATTTTTAATAAAGAACATAGATACCTATTATACATTCACGAGCAGATATTCAATAAATATAGCCCTAAAACACGCGAATAATTAAGCGTTAAAGCTTAATCACGGTGCATCTAAAATTAAACAATGCAACGTAATACAACCTGACGTGATGGAGAGCCTGGGAATATTATGCGTTGATGAGAAATATATGGCATTTTAAAAGGTCAAGTTGGTCTGATGAAGACTATATACCTGAAATGTAGTCAAGAATGCTGTGAAAACCACAAGATTTTATGACATGCGATTCATAACTCGCTCGCTGCAATGTGGCAGGAGCAAGATAGCATGATGAAGAACATGCTTCGTATGAGTTGTGAATTGCACTTGTGTCAGGCAAATTAAAATTTGGAAAAAAATGCTAAAACCAAACGATGAATGTCGTAAGAAAATATGAGCTAATAAATCACAAAATCACTAATTAGTGTCCAAACATTATCTCGGAAGAAATTAAATGGTAGAATGTATGATAGCAATAGCTTTGAATAAGGATATATATATGTAAATTATTATGCATATAATGGATATAATGTCATGGTAGTTATCTCCGTGGGTTCAACCGCTCGAATGCCATGAGCCAATGCGTTCTGCGAGGAGAAGTAACCAGAGGAAGAAGATTTAGAGATGCATAGTGTACTTAATTATTATTTAATTCATATTTGCAAAATAAGAAGATCTACAAATGCGTATGTACAACCGATATTTACAATAACAATTGCAACAAATACTAAATTCTTTAACCTCTAATTAAAATCTCCATGAGATGAAGCCGTGAAAGCCGTGCGATGAGAAACTATGTAAACCAATATGCTCTTCATGGAGAAGTAGAAAGGTGAAGAGGTGGGTGGAGGGGGGGGGGAATTTGGGGATGCAGAGGGGCAGAGGAGAGGGAGGGGAGGAAGAGGCTAACTTGACATTGCATTAAGCACATCCCGCGCCTCACTTAGGACTCGCAACCCGTAATTTACCCATCCAAATAACCACTTCTCTTCGATCCAAAGCCAAACCTCATAAGACGTCGGCGCAGGATTCCATTTCAGGCAGCCAATAAATCAAAGGGGCACGAGTCAGGGGGGAAGAGGGTTCCCCCCCTCCCACCCTCCTGCCAGAAGAACCTGTAACCCCACCACCCCACCCTCTTCCTCTCCCCACCCCTTTCTTCTACTTCCTCCTTCCCCCACCATCAATACACTCACTAGCGCCTGCTTCCTCCCCCAGTCTCCAACCTTTCCGTGCGTGGCGAATATACTATCGCGGGGGATGGGATTCGGATGGTGCTCAAAATATTTCTGCTCTAGCGTCTGAGCCACCCCATAACCGTATCATATGGTGATGAAAAATAAAGAGATTGGGGTGGCTTAGTTAGGGTTCTGAGTTCACAGTAAAACCTAGCAATTTTCCGTCACTGAAGATCATGCTTGAATTAACAAAGTTCTCCGTGTTGAGAGTCGATCTCTCTCTTCTCCTTTAGTCAGTGCCAAACCTAAGGATCATGTTGACTTAGGTGGGTGGATGTATCACTTAAGATATATCATTCCCCTTCAACCTGAAAAGAAAACTATGGCCATATTTTCTTTATTGTCGAACCATATTTTCTAACTTTCCCGACTACAGAGTACAATTAGGTTAGTCTCCCAACCTTACGCGAAAGCTGTTAAAAGTGCTTATCTTGAAATATAAACACGCAGGTAGTATGTTTTCATTCACTGTTTTCACTTCTTTTTCACTCGATAGGCTACACGTTGGTAAAATTAATTTAAAAACGAATTGGGTATCAATTACCCTAACTATTATTTAAAATTGTTTTGTTTTCTACGGCCTGAAGTAAAAAAAAAGGAATTCAATACCATGAGGTGACAGAAAAGTGAGTTCTAAAATATCGGAGACGTCTTGGAATTGAATTCAGTCCGCGACATTGTACGAAGGCTGTTTAACGTAAAGGATAATATTTAAAATGGTCCACGTTATTGCGTCTAAAAAAACTCGTACATTAGATCTCAGTAAAAATGCCGTGAAGTCTGTTGCACGGGAAAGGGAGTCTTTATATTCAAAGCTCCAGATGACCCATTTTCTTCCATTGCAGCGGTAAAATAGGGAACCCTGACAGTGTGGACCACTTCTGATCATCATTTAATATTTTATCTTCACTTTCCTTTTTTAGCTGACAACTTTAGCTTGGAAATTTCCAAAATTACCAAGAATAAACCTATTAATACGCAAGGACCTTTGAAGAAAAATAATTACTCAGAGGTAAAAAATATTTCTCTCTACTAAGACTGGAAAAAAACTCCTAAATATTTTCATAACTACTTCAAAAAAGTTGATGAAACTATCTAAGAATCTAAACAGGTGGTTGATTGATTGCTCAACACACATTTATCGCGCTTCAAGTCACGGTAAAGGTAACTAATATTTCTTAAATATTTTATTTTTATTATCTTTAAATATATAGTCCCTAAACTTTCAGCACTGACCAAAATATTGATTTTTTTAATCCGATATACTCGCTAAGTTTTAGCATGATTTTCAAATGACTTTCAGTCGTAAAGGGAATTCAACACTTCACTTCAGTTCCCAAAATTGACTTCATTTTTGACTATATGCATCTCAAGTGAAGGAAAGCTATCCCTGCAACTCTATCACAGACATTTTATGGTTTTGGAACGTTTTTTGAACAACGGTTTATTAAAAATGAGCAATAACACAAAGGAAAATGACACCATCTCGGCAAAATAAATCCTTCGCTAAATGTAAACGAGAAATGGAAAACCTTTCCTTTTTGTACCTGAGTCATCTTCACTCTTCTAAAACCCCACCTCAACACGAGGTTTCTATCTCATTATTTTCCTGTTTCTCTCCATTCTGCTACACTTCAATTCCCTTCCTCCTCCATAGGTCCTCGACCACACGCCAATAATTTCACTTCTCAGAATTCACGACAGCGGCCTAACTCCTTATCTGCTCGAAAATTTACTCATCGTGCGTGAATCTCCCAACCCTTCCTTTCATTTTAGGGAAGTTGTGCCAAATAAGGCGGTTTAATAATAATAATTATTAAATTTACGACGAAGAAGTCCTCTCTTAATTAATCTTATGTACACGCACATACATCCAAGCCCTTGAATGGGGAAATGCCACCCAGATAGGGTTCAAACCCGAGACCTCCGGGTTGGAGAGGAGAACTTTACTCCACTTTTACTGGATCTAGCATGTTTCACTGTAAAACCTCTTAAAAAGGAAGTCTGGTCTATGATAATATTTGAAGAATTCTTTGCCCAGAAAAATACAACCGTACAAGGAAACACGATGAAAATATGTGCCAGTCATTAACAAACAGGTTTTGAATAAAGAAAAATCATTGCGTTTTCCATGATTAACAAGATAGTATGTTTCTTTTGCTATTTTGTGTATATGCTTGTGTACCACGAAATTGCTTTCCAGCGAAATCTAGTTTGCAACAAAAACCTGCAAATTGCACAAATGCAGTACATGCAAGGCACCAAGTTCCGTCACATTGACGGTGAAATTTTCAGGAAAAATAATAAAAACACCATTTTTCGACCCTTAGAAAAGGAAAATATTTTTTAGAAAAGTCGGTCAATATGTTTTTTTTATGTAAAAGGGCCTAAAATTCAAGATTAAATATTTGTAAAAAATAATTTTTACTCGGCAGCTGCGTTAAACATTTTCAGCAAAGTAAGGGTGCCCAATTAGAAAATATTAGACAAATGGAAGGTAACTTCAAATTCTAATTCCCGTATCTTGCTCAATTCTTAAATTACGATAGGGAACACTGAACAGGAAGTCAAAATGGGAAAATATATATATCCTTGGTATTCAGAGGGAAGCTTTAAATTAAATTTATAATTCCTCAGGGCCACAAATTAACGACCATTTCACATATAAAGTACCAAAAAAAAACATAATTTACGTTTCAACTATGATTTGCTTAAATACTTGCATTTTTCTGATTTAATAGAAAAATAGTATACGTGAGTAGAAGAGAACACATCATCTACCAATCCAGTATTCTATGACAGAGTAAGACGAGCGGGTGAATTGATATAGCCCTCTAAAACTGACAGAGATAGTAGTTCAAGGTAGTCAGTAGTCAAGTTTAGGGTATCTTCAAGTAATTTTAAATCCATCTTAAGTATAAAATTCTGCAGGATAGGTATGGAGAGAGAAGACAACACAGTATCAGAGGACATATTGCATTAATATGAGACTATTTTTGGACTGTGGGACTTTGTCTGACTATTTTGGCAAAGAAAAGAGGGATATAACCAACGCAGTTAAATTAGTAACAAGATGACATGGACTAAATTGATATGATTTTTTTGGAAGTACGATAGTTGACAAGAAGGAATGGAGTGTACTGTGACGTATATAACCTCGGGAATAGGAAGAAAAGGCCTAAAAGGAATATTTATTATTTATATATCTTTCTTTCCTATTTAGAGTCTAAATGTAGTGGGACAATTTAAGTTTTGGGTCGGATATTTCGCCCATTTCTTCCATAGTCGTATATCTGGCTAAGGGAGATGTAATAATGAATTAGTTGAGTATGGTGGGTTTTGTTTTAAATGCAATTGTTATGAGGCTGGGGTTTAGGCATATGATTTCCTAGGGCTTAGGCATATGATCGAAGCGCTCTCTCAAGCCTTGCTTGTAAAAGATTCATTTTACCATGAAAGAACATCAAATGTTTGGATAAGTAGGCGAAGTGATATACAGGGGATATTTTTCGCACACGCGTTCGTCAATTTGCGCAATTTGGGGTGTCAGCACAGTGCAATTTTGATGGTGAAAGTGTTCACGCATATACTGGTGCGGCGGAAATGTGTTCTTAACGTACTAATGAGGATAGTTTAGATTCGCAAGCACATGAATCGGTAAGTGATATAGCTAATACGTCATTATAATAATATTTTCACAAAGAAAACCAGCCACTTACCCCTCTCACTGAGATTAATCCGTCAACGCAATAAAATACAAAGGAAAACTATACGATTCGTCAAAAACGGATGCTGGCGTATACAAAGTGTTACATAGATGTTAAAAGAATTAGACCGAGAGCCAATAGACTAGGAGGCTGGGCGCTAGGCTTAGATTGCTGAAAATTGGGAGTAAATATCATTCATAGCGACACGAAGAATATCGTATAAGAACCTCATTGCATTTATAGGTTTGGCAGAAACGATAAATTAAGAGTGAAATGTTGCCAAACGCATAGGCATGGGAGGTCGTTTTCCCCTGAGCAATGAAGGAAGGTTTCCATAAATGCTACGCGGAATCTCGTTAGAGCATTTCCTTTTAATTGGTTTACGGCCGGTGTCCTAATAGCCCCCGCCAGACGCCTATTGAGGCGGCTTGAGGGGTAGTATGTAGATGTAAAAAACGATTCGATAGGGATAAGAGGAAATTCGGAGACATGCACACTTTTCAGACGCACCGATGCTAATCACGACGAAAATCACCGAAATTTATGCGTTGCATCGTTCAATATTTCACCCAAGCTTTTTTTCTTAGCCGCGAAGTGAAAATGCACGCGAAGCATATCAAAAGATGGAAGAAGGACCAGATGATGAGATGGGAGGGCTTTAGGGAGGGCTGCGACACAGAAAGGGGGAGGAAAAGAATGGAAGGGGATATATTCACGTGAGGTAGACGGTTAACGGAATCTAGGGGAAGTCCAAGAAGGGGAGAACCGCAAACGAGTGTCATTGTGACGCTCAAGAGATCCGAGTTCGGAAGGTTTTGCTGGATCAATGCGACGATGTAGAATTAGTAAGAAAAAAGGCAGCTGCGATGTTAGCAGGATTCTAGATTCTGAAGCAAGTATTTTAGGAGGAGGTGAAAGTAATGAGCAAGAGTAGATCAATCTGGCCTAGAACCTGGAATTATGCTGCTTTTAGACCCAGGTGAGGACGCAAAAGTTTCACAACCATTGGATGCTAGACAAAGTTATGCTGCATTCATGAGATAACAACTCAGGACAATAGCAATAGGTACAGATAACATAGGACCAACTAACAGGAGATTTAACGGGTGTTGATTACTAATCGATTCAATTAGGGCTGATGCCAAAAATGTTATGGTATTTTCATTTCGCAGACCGTTAGATGACTAGAATTAGCAGTACTTTGTGAATAACTGTGTAGATGAAAAAGTAGAAAAATCTCCAAAAGAAGTAGTAAAAGATGTATCGCAGGGATTTGATTGAGAAAGGTTCCATGAACCATTCCTCATGAACTATGAATTTGTGGACACTTAAAATACATGCGATAAGCATGATATTTAACCTTTTTAAATGAATGTAATTTGGAATAATTAACTCGGCCACAGCCTCACCCATTGGAGAAGTGTATGATTTGGAATGTATCATAAAATTCCACAACCGCAGCTATGTGGTCGAGTACATTGACGTTATACTGCAGTAATTTGCAAGAGCTCAAGTAATTGAGAGGGAATTCATACAAAAAGAAGAAAACTGTTCGTTTGTGACTTGACGTTATCCAGTATCTATCCACGTACCGGAATAGATGTTGAGCAAAACTTCCTATTGTAAATTTAAATCAGTAAGTAGCATTTATAGAGTCAATAAGTTTTGATTAGAGTTGCAAAGACTTGCGTGGTCTTTCAAAATCCTACAATTGTTAAATTTGAGAAGAAGTAGAGGAGCGCATTAACGGTGTTGACCTTCGCTTGTATTATTCTGTGAATTATTATTATTATTTTTTCTCCTTTTTCTTGACCTTATTTAAAAAAATCAACATTACATCAAAATTAATGGTAACCTAGGTTGTGGCAATACCGTAGAAACCAAATATCAATAAATGTATTCAAAGTTTAGAGGTATGTCAAAATTTTTTGTATAATCCATTCTGTTCATATATATATGTTTATATATATAATGTTTTGGAAAATATGATATGCACGTGGCACGTAATATAAATAGTTCAAGTTAATAACGATAAACACAGAGACACAAAAAAGAAACACTCACATTGAAAAAATAAAATGTGAGTGTTTCTTTTTTGTGTCTCTGTGTTTATGTTTATATATATATATATATATATATTTCTATAAATTATATTGTTTATAAAAAACCCGATTGCTCCTTTTTTATGTATATATATTGTATATTGCCTAATTCTCTGCATTTTATATTGTTTCACAATTTTTTTTCTAACATAGCCCTGAAGATGTTTTTAAAATAAAACGAAACGTTGGCTGCTAACTTTTAATTTATTGACCTAAACTCCAGGAAACATCATTTTATATATTCTGTGAATTATTCTTTTTAAGCTAAATGACGGAATAGTGACGAGAAGCAAAGCTTCAAGCGTACTATGATATATATGCGTATGATATGTACGCAGATTTACAAATTTTTGCCCCTCCAGTACATCCGTAGCCATTAACATGATGTTCTACGTAAAATGTCGGGTTCACATTGTCTCTCTTGTAACAAGATTCACAGCACCCTGATAAGTGGTCCATATTCATTAATCAGCGCACTATTCAATTTGTGTTATCTTCGAAGACAAATTCCTTCACAAAAACTCATTTCAATTTCGAAAAGGAAAAAATATCAAATACCACCATGAGACACAGATTCTGTTCAGTAAGAATGAAAAATTTACATTATTCAAAAGTAAAAGGGTTCTTAAGACAAGGAGAGTGGATGTAGCATAGCCATATGCAACCCTCATTCCTCTAATTTAGCCAAATATAAAATACTTAGTGTATTGCCAGCTAATTTACCAAATATAAAATGCAGTGTTGCATTACCTATATATTTCTTTTATAGCTATGATTGCCTTGTGATTTGAATTTATTTTCAATTAGTGAACCTTTGATATATAAAGCAGGGAGGTTGAGAAATGGAGAAAGGACTCCAAAGTTATTGACTCCTAAGTCTCTCGGATTTAGTGTGTGACTAAGAAAATAAACATAAAAAGAAAATATCAGGGAAGGGAAGTCAAAGACAATAAAAGCATACTTGCGCAAAAATCAGCATAAAAATACGAGCGATAAAGAAATACGGGGACTGGACTTTTTTGAAGAGAAAGCTCTCTAGCAAACATTATATGGTACGTAACAATTTAAAATATACAGCTGTATGAGTAGAGATTTCCCTGAAAGGAGTTTGGGCAGAGGCGCAGATTATATTCACTGTGCTTTTGCCCACTGGTATTTTTTCAGACTAAAATGGCCTTAAATTATGTTTCCGTTTATACGAGGGCGGTTTTCGGAAGTTAAACTCGGAAGGCCCATGAACAGAAGACGAAGTGATTGATTAAATATTATTTCATAGATTGAGCATACTTGTGGTGTCCTTTTGACAGAATAGCCTTGGCCATGGAGGAATCTGTCGTGCCTGTGATCAAGCTTCATTACACCTTATTCATAAGATGTTGCCGCTAATGACTTCCAATAAATCTTGCCTTTGTCTTCAAGATCATCATCGACTTGAAAACACTTTCCTTCTAGCCACGTCTTCATTTCAGCGTAAAGATATAAGTCACAAGGCACTAGGTCGACATGTCCCATTGAAATTGCTCAAAGATCAGTTGGGTTGCATCAGCGCTGAGATGACGGGCATTACCGTGGATCAGAACACTTAAAGATGTCAGCATGTCTCTTCTTTTGTTTTGAATGGGAATTGACGTAATTTTTCACACTAATCAACTGCATTAACGTTAAAAATTCTCTTTTTTAGACATAAGGGTCAATACAATTCAATACTGAAGCCATTCGGCGAGTTTTCTGGCTGACGCTCCGCAGTGCACACTTGTCGGGAGAATCAATTGAGGCAGTGTAGTTAATGAGATTACCATTATTTACAACTAACAACTTACGGTCAGAAATGACTACAGCATGTGGTGCGAAGAACTTGCAGTTGCCCTATCCGCGCAGTACCCGCCTGTCACTGGTATGGTGTTTTTACTGAGCTATCGGAGGTTGAAGAAAACAGCCCTCGTAGAAGTGAGGATCCCGCAATAACATCTTGCTGTATTTCACTAAATCACAACCTTCTTAAATCCAATGAGGCCAAAACGTAAGTTACACTGGTGCCTAGTGTATAAACGCCCTTAGAAATACGTTTTTCCCCAAAACATTCTCTATAACTGTGAAAATCTTCTTCAATATAATAGGAGGGTAGAAAGGTCCATAAACTGCAGAATTTAAGCAAAAAAAATCTGTAAACGTCCCGTTTCTGAGCTAATTTTCATGCCCGTTTATCATTCCCAAAACTGCTTTGACCAGTGGGAAGGCACGCACCAAAACAGGCGATATTCCTAAAATCTGAGTTATCGCCATTGAGCAGAACTGTCTGCCTCCTTCTGAGCCACCACATTTTCTTTGGAGAAGCATTCAGTATCACCATTCATCTACAGCCAACCTATTTCATTCCAAAATATGCTCCAACCAGTGAGTTAGAGTTGATAGCGATGCGGAACACGCACAAAAAACTGATCTTTTGCCGGGTGACCCACCTTCTCAAGGAGCGCCCGATTTTCCTTCGAAAAGCATGCAGCATTTATTCATATTCTTCCATTCTTCAACCTCCTTGCGTCCATTCTTGCCGAACCAACCGGACTCGTCCGTCTTTTACGCAACTCGACCCCCGAAGCAATCCCTGCCATTCACACCACCTATTTTTCCATCTTGTCTCACCCGCTCATTGTGGGATCCCCTTGATTTTTCTCGCCCAAGGCCTCCCGTTTCCCAATTCCACCCCCCTGGGTCCCCCGTGGCCCCCGACTCCACAAAATACCCGCAGATGCCTCCACTAACATCCGTCTCCTCTCCGACCGGCTGGTGCGGCGCGATAAATCACATCTGATTCCGTGCGCGCAAGTGTGTGAAGAGCCTCTTTCCCGAAGCCCTTGCGATTCGCGACGCTCCTCCAAAAAATATACCCTCGGTCCCGGCGCAACTTTGCTTTTGCGTGAGAGGGTGCGAATGAGATGACGGGAGAGAGAAAAAGAGGGGAGGGGAGAGAGAGGGGGGAAGGGTTTGGATGGAGGGGAGGAGTCTGAACGGGAAACGAGTTGACAAAAGAGGCATTCACATGAATGCTTATTTGGCTCCCCTTCCCTGTCTCCGATTAAAACGGACTCGCGAGGAAAGGCGCTAAAGCGTCACGACCAGATCGCGTTCAACATTAGCTATGTTTTAGAATATCAAAGTGAAAGAGATAAGAGTTGCCTTGAAGCAATACTTTTTCTAAGCACGCGAAAAATGTTGAATAATACTCTTATGAAAAGAGATTTTTCATTTTGGCAAAAGAAACTGTTTAAATGCTCGTCGAAGAAGTGAAATAAAAATGAGCCTCGTCAACGAACTGAATAACCAGACAGGGGTACTTTAAATGGAAATAAATTACATTATCATCAATAAAATTGCGCTATTTTTGGCTCAAATAGGTGGAAAATATAACATTTACCTACCCCGGTGACGGTGGTGCCAAACTGAAGGTAGAGGAATCGAGTCCCGCCTGGGTAAATTACCCTTAATCAGGGCATGGCTACTTGTGGTCGGACATCGTTATTTGCTGTAGTTGTTATTTGTTGTAGCCCGATGTTGATGCCAAAAAGTGGCTATTTGGAGTGATGAATATAAACATGCAAGAGAGAATAAATAAATATATTGATTTAACTATCCATATTTTGCTTTGACTCATCTCTGGATATCGTCTACAATGGAATAACTTTATGTCCATGACATACAGGAAAAGTAATCGAAAGAAAGCCACGCAGTCGCGAGCCTACCTTCGTGACCAAGATAGTTATTCTATTCATCCTTATTCCCAAACTGTTGTTCCCTTTCTTGGGTCTGTAAAGGACTTTAACCCAAAGGCCATGGCCAGATTTTCAATTTAACTATATTGCCAAGCAAACTATAGCGTAATTTTCAAACAGCATCAAGGTAATTGTTCAGGCTAAGCAAACATTTTTTGCATCTTATTGAAAAAAATATTCAGCGAAAATAAAACTTGCCACATAGGTTACAAGAGTCGATAACTGGGGACTATAAGGCCTTAAATTTTAGGTCGAGCAAGGAGATGTACCCAAGTGCCACGATCAGATTTTAAAGTTAACACTTTCACTACGCAAAGAGTAACGCAATTTTCAAGCAGCGCCAAGGAAATTGTTTAGGCTACGCAAAATATTGGCATTTTATAAAAAAGAGGATTTTGCACGTAGGCCACAAGTGCCAGTAACTGGAGACTTCTACTGCTAAACTTTTAGGTCTAAAGGCCGCTATACACGGTGAATGATCATGCGAATGATCATGCTGAATGTTCATGCGAATGAAATCATTCGCCGCGTATAGCAGCCTTAAAGAGGGAAGGTACCCCAGTGCCTACACCAGTAAAACAACTACAATTATGCAACTCACTGTCAAAAATACCGAAACATAATGGAAATGTAGCCGAACTGGTATTAATCGGAAGCTCTTCTTTGGTTATAAGATTTGTGGAAGAGCGTGAATGGTGCTATGCTGCAAATAGATTGAGGTATCCTTCTACCACTCCAGTGCTCTATTAATATCGCTTTGATTTAGGCCTATTACTACTCTTTATACGAATTAATTTCTCGAGAACGAATACTCATTGGAAACTTGAGCAAAAAACGTACGCCTTAAAATTTCATTTTGATCACACTGCGAAGTTCGAACGCGATCTGCTAGTGACACTGGGATACCTTCGCAGGCCACTCCGACGAAAGGGTAATGCCAAGTTTCGATGAATAACAAAAGTATCTTGGTTCAGGAGGGAGTTTCATGCCATCGTGGTTCAAAACAAATACTTTTCTTGTGCGTCATGAAATTAATGTTTGCCGCCATAGACGGTATATATGCAGATTAAAAAGCAATAACCCGGTGAAATGCGGATATTTCAACTCATATATTTTAAATTCCATTCTTTTTCCAGTCTTTACAGGGACTAGTACAAAGACTTATTTTGATTTTTCTTTAGCTAAAAGACTCATTTGGCAACAATTCACAACGCAGTCTTGAGACAATAATACTTTCTTTTTAAAAGAGTATTCAGGTTAAACGTAAATTGTGATTGGTATTCGGCCAAGTTACACATTTGTACACTAGCGGTCTTAATCCACATCTTCTGTACACTTAGATTTCTATTATCATATGTATAAAAATGTGAAATTTATAATGTAATTTCCAGATAATATACCATGGAAAGGCTCGATTAGGATAATTATGCTTATTATATACAAATTTCGCTGTTTTCAACTGAATCACTTTACGTTTAGGCACAATATTAGGTAATGAATAGTTGAAACAAAATTTCGGTTAAATAACCTACATACAAGAACGAAGTAAATGTCATTTTCACGAAAATTTCGTTCATTAAACCGTACTTCATCCATAGCGGGTCAAAAATTGTGCCTCCTCATCCTAAATGTTAAGAAAAAATTAAAGAATCTGATTTTTATCCTGGATCTTATGACAATAATTCACACGGCATGCACAAATTAGGATTAAGAGAAAAAAGAGGCGATTCAAAAAAGAGTAAAGTAGAAGAGAGGGATCCACGAATATTGCTTGTAGGTGACGTTTCCAAATAGCTAAACCGTACCCTAAGTCCGAATAAATGGGTGAAGGACTTTAATTTTGGGCCAGTAATGATTTAATGGTTAAAGAACAATTAGTGAAAATAAATCAAAAACGAGTTGAACTGATTAACTATTAAATTACCATATCAATTTTCCTTCTGCAGCGAACAAAATAGTAAAACAGTAATAAACATACAAGCTTAAAGTTCCTATACGGCTATAGTGATAAGACAAAAACGTTTCACCAGTGCTTGATATAAATCTGAGTGGTCTCGTGACGATCCCAATATGAGCTCAAAGAACATTTACTGCCCACGTTCTCTCAGATTAATGGAGCGACGTAATTGAGGGAAAACGTATTCAGTAGAGTTTTGCTGACACCTTTGAGGAACAGAAGAGCTTTTAAAGCCAAGAGACTGACGGAAACGTCACGAAGACCGTCCAAAAGAGACTAGGTCTAAATTAATGCCCGTGATATTTCCAACGTCCCACTCTGGCCACTTCTTCGCCTCGCGCTCAATTTTTCTTTGATTCTCAAACGCGAACTAATTTCACGAGTCCGTTAGATTTGGGCCAACGAGTTCAGATGTGCCTGGCAAGAAAAATGACACTTAGAATTTTTAAATGAGCGGCATTCCGTAAGGCCTGCTTTTGGCTCTCGCTCGCGCTGATATTAATAAAAAAAAGAACCTAAGCCCCAGATTACAGCGGTGCTAATTCGAAACGCATTGAAGGGTTAAAGTTAGCCTAATTTTTTTTCAAATGTTCGAGATTAATCAGCATAAATTACGCTCGTATTCTCCTGTCATTCGAGAAGATTGGTCCAGCGGTGAAATTCAAAATTGAGATCTCAAATATAGAGGAGTGAAGGGGAAGGAACGAATATAATTAAGAATTGCTGCGGGAAAAACTGTGCTTCCCTTGGTCCGAAAAAAGAAATAATAGGGTATAATCACCTTCAGAATTTAAGAGTGATTTTTCTCATAGCCTAGTTAAATTTTTGCATAGATATAGAATTATCACTACTTAGGCACATTTCACAATACTTTCAATCAGAGAAAGATATTATTTGGGAATATTATCCTATATTAAATCGAATGTTACTTTTATGGACGTTTAACTTTAGTTGTTAGTAATATAAGAGTCAATAATTTGATATTAATGGATAAATAAAGCCAAATAACCACTGATACATTGTTACGATTTTTAGATTGTCTAAAGAATCAACAAATTATCTTATTTTCTCAGACCCAGATTTCATTTTCAGTGTCAGAGAATGAGCGTGAGTTATCCCAATTTTATTTATAGCTAACTTATAGTTTTTGAAACAGCATAGCACATGATGCTGTATTACACGTTCTTAAATTTTGCTCTCTATTTTGAGCAAGAGCTATTTGACACATATTCTTACAAAGAGAAAATACCTTTGATAGTTTACGTTTACTTAGTTAATGAATACCCTACTCAAATAGCATTTCCGGAAATTAATTTAGTAATTTATTTAAATAAATTATTGCTGAGAGTTGACTCAAAAACGGTATTCTATTCAAAAACAACACCGAAGGCAGATAAGCATCTAATAAGGAAACTTCAAATCCCTTACACGAAAATGAAAGTCTAATATTAGGCTGTTTTCACCATGATCTCTAAAAATCCTAAATAAGTATCTAATCTGTCCCCAGTAGTGTTGAATACTGAGTGAAAATTCTAAGCTCCCTCGATGATTAATTAAATTTGAACTGCTATGAGCAACTATCGCTACCTATCCATCAAGTGATAAAGAATATTTTGCAGTAACAGGTATTTTGCTCCTTTCACCATTGAAATTTAATCACATTCCTCCATGAATTTCACTAATTGCAATGAACGCTTTATATTTGACGAATATAATATAACATAGCACTTTTTAATATTAAAGAACATTTTACGCTAACGAATCAAATCTAGTACCAAGTATTTTTCACATCATTTATTTCATGTTAATAGTGTGGTTTTTTATTCAGAGGTTATTTATAGAGTGCAACACTTAGGTATATTAGAATTCTCAAGCATCCTTTGAAATAAGAAACAAAACTGTAGCTTCATAACTTACGCAAGCAGAAAGAAAATTTAAAAATTACACAAAATAATAGCAAGAATTAGATGACTCAGCAGATATATAGAACGAAAATTCTTCTAAGAATAAAAATTTTCTTAAAAATTAGGAGAAATTATGGATACATTTTTATAGACTAAAATTCTATTCATGTTTCCCCGAATAATTTTTGGGTCAAGCATTTTCTGCGTCGTCGTGTAGTGAATTTGTCTTTTGTGACCTATGCAGGTCACGTATTCAGCTTGAATTCATGGAATCGTCTGGTGTGAAGAGTGGCTTGCATTGACCTGGAGACGTCATAGAAAAAATGCTGCGATCTAGCTTTCGGCAAAAATTATTGATGCAATTTTTCTCGTGGCCATTGCATCAATAATTTTTGCACTCGCCATTCTTTCAAGATCCTCACGAATTGCGATAGTAAAATTTACAAACGGAGCTCCGTGGAGGTGAGAAAAAACCACACACAACGTCACATAGCTAAAAAAGTCGGGAGACGAGTCCGATAATCAGGATAAACGATTGATATGTCGTCATTTTATGGAAGCCACCAGCAGGAGATGGATGGATGAAGTGAGAGAAAGCAATCTGATTATTTGGATGACACCATTAAAAACTCGTTCTCCAACGAACTTTACGAGGTCAACGTGCGTGTTACATGCACAACTGGGATGATCCTGTGGGAAATTTTTCGTCGCATTCACACTTGGGTCTCTTGAGCCCACTTCTCAGTCATTTGATTGCACCTGGTGACTTCCCTCCGACCTGGACGAGAGTTCGAATCACTTTCACTGGCTCTCACGGTTTCTATTTCCAGGCGATCCACTCTCTTCCGTCAATACTCCCACTTCCAATCCGCTCTCTTTCACTCGCAAAGATTTCATTCGCGCCCAACGTGATCCTTCTCCGTCTCTTCGTACCAAAGAGTGGAAGCTTGAGGTCAAAATTGTTTCCCCCAAGAGTTTTTAATCGTGAGAATATTTTTGGCGCGCATCAGGACGGAGTGAGAGGATTAATGATTAATGGGACACTTCCCACGCAATAATTGCTCCTAAAAATCAAGGTAGTGTTCCCACATAAGGTGCAATAAAAGCATTAAAAGCTATTCCTTTCATTTAGTGAGATGGAAAGTTAAATTGATATGGGTGTTCTTCGAGAATCAAATCGAATCAATTTCAAGCTTTGTGGGAGAATATCAAAAATCATATTCATTTTCATCGACGTGGGAAAAAGTTTGGCTAAGGGTCGCCTTGACATGACGCAAAGATGATGAGAATTCCTGGTTACTGCTACCACTGCTACCTCTGTGACGTATTTATTTCTCAAGCAATAGTTGACGTGTCCTTCTTCTGATTACCTATTAAAAAATGAAGATCATGAATGATTCGGCAATACACCGTTCTTAAATTAATCAGACCCTTGGGAATATTAGCACTGCCAGTGCCTGAGATTTAAAACTGTTACATAAATTTTTATCAAGTTTCACTTATTTCAGTCTTTTAAGGTAACGAAAAATGTTGACAAATGCCTCTTTCGCTCACCGAAGAAGTTAAGGATCAAAACTTAACCTTGAGACTAACGACAAGTCGCGAAAAATTACAAAGTATAACCATTTGAATCGGAGTGATAATTCCCCTAAAAAATTCAAGGAAAAGAAATCATATCGTTTTTAAGTACCCTCTTCAAAAGAGCATTGTCAATTCATGTCATTGTTACGAGAGAGGAACGGAAAAAATATTCACACCACAAAAATTCTCTGGCCCATTTGTATTTTGTCTTTCTTCGTCTTGGCTCAAGGTTTGCGTCTTATAGCTGCTGGGGTATATCCAGGGATGATAACATCTCTCCATTACATAGCAGCCAAAAATCTACTGATCAATAAGGTGTATTTCGGCTTGCAGAAGGGTAGTCAGAAATAATAAATGAGAAATGGGACGCTTCCAAGTCATTATTTAAGATAAAAAGTTTCGGTAGTGTTCCCACGCAGGGTGCCATAAAATCATCAAAGGTCAAGTCTACTAAGGTAAGCATCAGAGTGCTGAATGTTCCTCAATCCCCACAAACCAATATTAAACGCCAAGGCAGGATCACAAAAAATACATATTCATCAACGTGAGAAAATTTTTGGAGAATAATCAATCGTCTCGAAAAATGAGAGTGAGAAGTGAAAACGAGAGTTCCCGGTTTGCTTTCCCATCGTCACCTCCATCCAAAACGATAACTTAATTATTTCTCATGAAAATGACAGCGGAGCTCATTTAAGCGATCTCCAAGGAGCAACCTTAACCTCTATTTAGGCTGTTTTACACGGGTCATGCAAATGCGCAGGTCAGAACTGCATTAATTTCTCATTATGATGTGCAATTGAGTGAATGAATGAACAAAATTAGAACAGGGGTTGTTTTGCCATCCCACGTCCATGCATTCTCGCATGCGTTCTAGCTACTCTCCGCTTTACACGACGCATTTTTGATAGCGCCTTTGAACACACGTTAAATTGTGCAATGGCACCGTGTAAAACGGTCTTTTCGGTATTTTGTAAATGCATCCATTGCATTCTGGTACTTCTAGGAGCTAGGTACTTCTAGAAGCCCAAATGCTCGGTGAAAAATGATTTAAAAAATACAAGCAGCAATGAGAGAAAATTTCTTTCCTTTTATTAATGTGAATTTTTCTTTCTACTTTTGAGCACCGTTTCGACATTTACATCGCATTTAATGTCGAAATTTAATGCAAAAATTCTAAAAAGAAAAATGAAATTCCCTAGATCGACGGCCTCAGAGGCGCCGGGGTACAGTCTTCAGCTGAAAGTCACAGGTTCGAGTCCCGTTTGGGTTGGTTAACACTAACCAGGGCATGGGTTACAATTATTGCCCGTAATATGTTGTAACCCACGGTTTAAAGCCCAAATAGTACTTTTTTCGGGGTAAAGTATGTAGATGAATAATTCTATGAACTACGTGGATAAATAGCTTAACATAGGCAGAAAAGCTTACCAGGTGCTAGTGACGCCATAAAAGAATAATTTTAAGGGAGAACTAAAAATCGTGAAGGAATTTGAATTGCCCATGATAAATAAGTGGGGGTAGGAAGCTGTTGTTTTATCAGGGGGAATGCGCCATCAGCATTGCAACCGCATGTCGTATTGTCAGCAGTTAGAGAAGACCCAAGTAGTGAAGGCGAGTGACGGAGATTAAAATTGAACATGGAGGTAAATGAAATATTTGAAGGGAAGGTTACAGTTAGATTTTCAAAATCACTTCTAGCACAAGGTGGCATGGTTTAACCTTGTAGAAACTATGGGAGAGGAGAGAACGCCCATACCAATTTACAAGATAGAAGGGGTCAGAAGACCACGGAAGAGATGGCTACTCGCTAAGAGAGGACGATTTGAGGAAAAAGGGAGTTATAAGATGGAGGAAAAAAGCAAGAAGAACTGCAAAGAGGCACATAATAGAGGAAGCCACGGCCTAAACTGGGCTGTAGAGTTGCAGATGATAACTGAACACCGATAATGATGATAATGATTGCTGACCATTGCTTTCCCGACGTAACATGTAGCTTTTCATCGTCTCGGCACCTTTTCTCTTAAGCTTCAGTTTGACATCATATTATTTACTGAATTTATTTTTTATTTACTGCTAGATACTATCCCTGTGATTTACGCTACAAAATGTTTTTGTGAGTCCCTAGTTAAGAAGTTCGACCACTTTATGCAACACGTGGGTATCTAAATTAATAAAGATGTTACGAATGATTCATACGATGGCTTAATTGTATAATTAAGGTAAATCATTGGCGATTCAATCCTAATTTTAATTAGATGACTTTTAACATTAAACAGCGGACAACCATCCTTGAAATATTATTAATAACATTTTCCAGGACAAATTTATTGATAACGACCTGTTTATCAGTACTTCCCCTTCTAGTATGTGCAATACATTTCACAAAAATTTAATTTTTTTCATATCTAGGCAATGGAATCTTTTTCAGAGTTATGAACTAGAAGAAAAAGCCATAAAACTTTAGCAGTCAAGAGGATAATTTATTTGCTAAGAAGCTTCGGTGAATAGTTCAAAACAAAATGTCTATATATCGGGGTACTTACAAGTATAAATACGGGTTATCTGGTGCCAAGTTCACAATAATTTCTGAGATGTCTTAAGACAGGTCCAAATCAATCCGGAAGCAATGATATCCACTTATGCCGAGCGTGTCTATGACCTATCTAAGCGAGTGCCCTACCATTCGAAATAACCATTTATCATCACTTTCCCCTTAAGAGTAGACCATTTCCCTGGGAAACCCAAAATAACAGGGCCAAACCTGATTCTGTTGGTGGGGTTAGTTCGGTGAGCAGAACGGAATAAAAACATGTCACTTCGTTCCCAAGGTCACCAAAAATCTAAAAAAAACTGAAAGAACGCCAAGCCTCACTCTAGAATCACGTGTCGTAAACTGACAATTAGTACCTCGATTGTTAGCGTCTTTCTACCTTTACTCCTAAGCTTCAGTTTGGTATATTTGTACTTGATGAATTCATTTTTTCTCGGAGAAAACAGAGTCAAAAACTGTTTGTAAATTCCCCTTGGTCGGATATAAAACTTACTGTTCTTAATTTACGTCACAACATTTCATGCTGACAGACCCGTGTTACAAGGTTCGAACACTTGGCACAAATAAAGTGTATGATCAACAAATAAAGGTCAAAACCAATGATTTTTATGCTAACCTTTTGGTACAATTAAGGTAATCAAATGCGACATATATTTTTTTCCAATAAGAAGACTTTGGTATATCAGAAAACTATCGCTAAAATTTTAGCCGCAACCGATTGTAATATGCATCGTCAAAATGCCGACTTTTGAGCACTTGCCCATGGAAAATTCGTAAGATAATTTATAACAGTTTTTTCATACTTTGGAATCCTAGGATTTGTTATATGTGTTAAACAAGAAGAGGTGACATAGAATTTAAGACATAATGAAGGATAAACTATTGATACAAGAGAAAAGTTACCAGTTTCCTCGCCGGAATTTCTCAACAACGCAGCGCCTACAAGTCTAGAGGTCAACCGTGATGTTTTATGAAACCTACAAACATAAAAACTCATCCAAAGCGACCCGGTAGCAACGGACTCAATGCCGTTGGTATTCCGTGGCTCAGCATTGATGCGCGAATCTATGACCTACCTCAGTTAACGCCCTGCCATCTGATCGAAACTAATTAGTGACACCCTATTCTTCCAAAGTGGACCATTTTTCCCCCTGGGTTCCAAAAGCCCACGGCTGCTCCTGAGTTATGGGTTTCACTGTTGATTCGGCGAGTGGTGCCGGGGGTATGGGGTGGAAGAAGGAGAAGGCAGCCAAAGGGGTCGAATACCCTTACACAAAGGGTTCGAATCAGTTCTCACAACTTATCTCACGTTCCCATTCTGGTCCCAATCCTTTACCCAACATCACTCTGCAATTCGTCACGCCCACTCTAACGAACAACTCCCTCCTTGTCCGATGTCAAGCTCCGTCCCGAACATCCTCGCCCTTTACCCTTGCCCACAGTCGTTGCAAGCTGTCCTGTCCCACACACCCCTGCGCGGCAACTTCTTATGGGAGTACTAGCAAGGCTATTGTCATCCCTTTGACAGTTATCTATGCGCTTAAATCGATTTATCTTAACAATTTCTCTCACCGATCTCAAAACATGATCGGATCGAGGTAGTGCAATTAAAGAGCACAAGTCGGCATTGAAGGGTTCTGCTCTCTAAGTACAGGCATGAGGGTCAATTCTCAAGTTGGCTAGTTGATTTTCCGGCGTGGCCAGTCCATTAATTGATTTCAAGAAACATTTTCCGCTCCTTTCGTTGCAATGAACATACATTTTTAGAGTAAAAGGCTTTTAGCCTATCACGCCCTTCCATTTATGAGTCTTATGAATATCTTCACGATTACCTTAAATCAGCAGGAGGGCAAACGAGAATTTTCCAGGCAAATATATTTTTTATTCAAATTTTGTAAGTGATCAACGCATTAGAAAAAGTTGAAAATACCGCTTACTCCTGCTAATCAGTTGTACGTAGTCTTTACTAAAATTAAACGCTTAGGTGAGCTCCAAATAAACAAAATTAAAAAAAACGGAAGATATTTCATGCAAGTGAACGCCTAAAATGGGATAAAATAATTAATATAGTCATAGTAATGCAAAATATCTACATCTAATCACATATTTGTTTTCCAAATAAATAAGTTATTTTAAAGAAATTTAATTATTTAAGTGACTAATCGAAACATAAGTACAAACAAGATTGCAAATCATTTAATGTAATGTAAATTTTCAAATGGACAACTTAAAAAACAAAACTTCAGCAAAGTTATTCCAAAGAACACATTAGTACAATTATTCAGTCTGAACCATCCCTAAGAATTCCCAGAAAAAATGGGTTTTTTAATTAATACTACTATTAATTGTTTTGTCAAGCTTCAATGACGATTTTTCTAACTCTTACACAGGGAAAATTGCTTGACATGAAATAAAACATTGAGTGATTGCTTGTCTCACCTAAGGCTATCTGTGAGTCAGTTCAAACGTCCGAAAAACTTAACTTTGAAGCAAAACTTATTTATTTTCTTTGTGTTAATGCACAACTATTATTCCTCAGTTTGTCAATACAACATGCATCATTCAAACGTACTCAGGCGGTTGAAATAGTACTATTTTATTCATGTATTTCATACAGGGTATATATTCAATTTTCGTGTCGACTAAATCAAAGGTTTGAAAAATTTTCCGGATTATTTTTCAGTTTTATTTTCTCCTAATTTATTGAGTTATCTATGCTTATTTTTCAGTTTCATCTATTTCCGAGGAGAATCAAACCCACCGAGTAGTTTGCCTATGCCATCAAAAGACATAAAAATGAGAGTGACAAAGAAAGACCTCGCACAAGATACAGCATATATTGAAGGATGTAAAAGGGAAGCATTAAGTGAAAGGTAAGGTAAAATAACGGTAGAATAGGATAGTGGATGCTAGTGCCAAACCAATCTCAGAACGCAGGTTTATGAAAATGTTAATAGATAATCAAACAGGGTTTAGATTTTGACCATATTCTTCTTTTTGCGGTAATTCACGAAATATTAATAACTATAATAAAAATTCATTCAAGCCTAAAGGAATCCGTTAAACTTCATTTACCATCTGGAAACTTTTTGAGTGCATAGAATAGACCCATTTTAAAATTTACCACCATTGAAAAAAATTTAGCATTGGAACCTTGTCCTCGATATTTTTTCGGATACAAAACTCTAGCATGTGAAGTAAAGGAAAATGTTGCAAAAGGTTGATTGTCGACGCCCCGGAAATTTGGAGACAATAGATTCAGTTATTTACTAGTCATGCAAAATAGCGGGTTAGAGTCGTCCATTGCAGAGGACAACTCACTCTCTTTCACTTGGGCCTGTTTCATCCAATTTCACGGTAAAAATTACGTTACAAATGTATCCTATCATCTTGAAACCATCCGATTTTTCAGAATTGTACCTTATCTTAATAGGCCTCCATCTCCAAAAGCTCTTGCACAGGAGACAGTAACGAGGAAAAATTATCATATTTAAGAGATATATTTTGACAATTAACGTACCCTTAGGATCATGTTGTGAGCGTAAGTTTAAAACGAGTAATGGATGCAGAGAGAAATCGGAGATGGAAATTTGGTGAACACAGATGCATTTTAAATGACTAAATGATGCATGACTGCAATTCAAATGATTTTCACTGGGTGAATTTTTTTTAGATGAAGTCATTACGTTTGCATTCATTAAAACACACCCATTCCATTTGAAAATTTGTCTTTTTTCACCACCAATTACTCGCTTTAAACTTAACTATCATCTTATAATGAAGGTGAATGGAGATTTGTAAATGTTAATTGAAAATTTAAATCTGAAAAATGGGGTAAAATATTCGAGCATACCATACGGGTAAATTTTGACAAGGTTTCAATGTATACCTAAAGTTTTTAAGGCATTAGCATCAGTTTTCATTGAAGAATACTTTAAAAAAAGGCCGAGCGTAAGTGATGCGTCCTTTGATGGATAGTGTGCTTTAGCTGCAAAAATATCTAGTCACAGAGAAATAAACACTTGCAATTTTCCACCATATTTAAAAGATTATTAACTTTTATTCCGACCTAGGTGTCGATGTTGCTACACCTCGTCAAGGTACAAAATGTTTTTTTTTGCACCTTGAAGATGATGTAGTAACATCTAGGTCAGAATCAGTCGCGTAGCGAGGGGAGGGGTCTAGGGGTCCGGACTCCTCCCCCGAAATATAAAATCACAATTACTTTTCTTCATAAAAGAAAATAATATATTGAAATATTATGGATTTATAAAAGATTTCTTTGAAAAATGAAGCTTTTTCGAAGATGAAAAGTGTTAATCTTACTCGAAAAAGGCTACGGGCTTCCAGCCGGGTGGTCTCCCTCCATTCTGCCGACGTTTCGGCAGGGCTAATCCTGATGATGGATCCCAACTCGTGTTCCGAAACGTTGGCAGAATGGAGGGAGACCACCCGGCTGGAATCCCGAATAGCCTTTTTCGAATATATTCGCCGGGAAAGCATCACTTTTTACTTCAGTGTTAAAATTAGTTTTAAACCCTCCACTTTAGTGCCCTATTTTTCAAAAATTTCCCCACCTAGTTTTGGACCCCTCGAACAAAATACCTGACTACCCCACCGGTCGGAATAAACGTTTACTATCGCGGAAAAGTGTTTAATTAAATATGTAAAAATTCCACTCCATGACGCTTGGCTATTCTGATTTGATCTGGTCACAGTCTTGATGAATCCATCGGACGGCCTAGCATTTCAATTTTCGGCATGTTCTCTTCTGCACACACACGCACACACTCTCGGCGACGAGGTCACAAAGAGCGAGTGCCCCGACTCAACCCTTCTAGCGGGTCACCGCCTTCTCACGCCTCTCCCCACTCCGCGCCAACCACTCCTCAAGCAACCGCCCCTCCCACCCCCACTCTCCCCTCCCCCACGACTCTTCAATAGCGCACGGCGGCGGCGCCGAGTTAAGCCTCCAACCATCCCCCCTCCCTCTCTCATCCTTACACACACACGAAAAAAATCCAACTCCACACGTGTCCAACGCCAAATCCAAAAAAAGACCCCTCTTGTCTCTTCTCCGGTTTGTCCTGCACAATTTCTCTATGCGAAATTCATTATCCATATTATGTTAAGTATGGCTATGACTTCGAATATTTTTCTTCCTTTTGAGGGCATTGTTAAAATATTTATGCCTGACTTCTATTCAGGCCTAAATGAATGTATTAAATTTCAGCTGTCGCATGGAAATTTTCCGACTCCATAGAGTTGACCCATTTGAAAATTAACCCACTTAAAATGAGGTATGGTTATGATTTTGACCATGTTTCTTCCTTAGGCGGGCATTAATAAAATATTTATTGCTAACTTTCATTCAAGCCTGAATCAATGTATAGAGTTTTATTTATCGTTATACCATCGTTTAATAAAGTTAATTTAATTTTCTGGTTGCGTAGCGTGGACCCATTTAAAAATATACCATTATTTCAAAAATTTCAGAATTTAAACCTTTATTTCAAAATATTTTTAGAAAAAAATGTTGTTTTTAAAACCAAGAGTGTGTTACAAAAGGCTGACTCACAACACCACGACAATTTCGAAATAATAGATACAGAGTAGTAAGTGTGTTCTGTTATTATTAATTATTTTGTATTTCTGGTTGTTTTTCCAGCAATGAAGTTAAATTTTTGTTAGTAAAGCCAACGCTTTGAAAAACATTATTGCCTTCATCAGGACTGACTCTATGTTTTTGTACATCGACACCATTTTTATGACCTGAGATTAGTTTGACAAGGCATATTATAGGTGTACGAAAAAATGCTTTTGCTATTATTGAGAAAATTATAGTTGCTCGGCTAGAATTCATTTTAATTTTTTCAGCGAAGTCAAATTTTTAAGACTTATAATTGCTCATGTTGAATTTCTCCTCAAACGTTCCCAAGGTGGCAATAGCAATATTTTATAAAAAGAGTGAGTAAGCTCTAATGATAGATAATGAATTCAAAAAATGGCATACTAACTTAGGCTAACTGCATAAGGCATTGATTCATCATCCGGCATTCATGGTGGTCGGACGTGTGTAGCTCTGTAGCCTAAAGCGTCTATACATGTGCCTTAAGTTGTCTGCATATTGTGATTAATACGTATCACGTAGCACTAATCAACAAACACTAACTATTTACGAACTCACAAAGCAATTTGAAATCTTCATGAAGTGCAACAAGTGTGAAGAAGATATTGTTGACGAGGAGTTCGTCAATTGTTACGGCTGCTCGTCAAGAATTCACTTCAACTGTGCCGGCATCAGAGAGTCGACATATAGGTCTATGTCCTCGAAGAAAAAAGAGGCTTGGAGATGTGTTACCTGTCGTTGTGCTGAGAATTCAAAGCAAAATGAGCAAAGCAGAAATCCACCAGCTGCATCCGTAGAGGCTCAGCCAGCTGAGGAACAACGAGAGAGCTGTTCCACTGATGCTGTTCTCACGAGGGAGGATGTACTACAAATTAAGAAGAGTCTTACCTTCCTCAGCCACGGCTATGATGAGTTTGTGAGTACCATAAATGCTTTTAAGAACACTGTGGGTGAGCTGAATAACACTATCAGTGACCTAAAAGAACAACTTAAACAGAAAGACACTCTTATTTGTGATCTCCAAAAGAAGGTTAACCGGTTGGAGCAAAAACAGCTAGAAAACCGCTTAGAAATTGTGGGTATTCCCTTGGGTGATAGTGATAGCAGTGAGCTCCTGACTGCTAAAGTTATCGATGTTGCCAAGGATGTTGGCGTTGTAATTGATAGCAGAACTATATCTGAGGTTTTCGTCCTTCCTAAGGCTAAAACAAAGCTACAAAAAATCGTTGTTGAGTTTAACAGCAAAGTTGTGAGGAAATCTCTTTTAATCAACAGAACCTCCTTGAACAGCCCTGAGAACAGGAAAAAGTACCCTAATGCAAAAATATACATCAATGAAAGTCTAACTCCTTATCTCAAAAACTTGATGTGGCAAGTTAGGACTAGGGCTAAAGAACTTGATTTCAAATTTGTCTGGTATAGAAATGGTGGAATACTTGTCAAAAAAAACGAAACCAGCCGAATAATTAAAGTGGAAAATGAAAATGACCTATGTAAATTGATATAATATATATTTCAATTGATTATATTCCTGTTTCTTATTACTGATTTTGTTATTGTCATTAAGTA
Organism: Ischnura elegans; assembly: GCF_921293095.1. Taxonomy (NCBI): domain Eukaryota; kingdom Metazoa; phylum Arthropoda; class Insecta; order Odonata; family Coenagrionidae; genus Ischnura; species Ischnura elegans. The sequence goes on from NC_060253.1 coordinate 98,775,062, forward strand.
TTTAACACTATAAGACACATTAAGTGTTCTATCTGTTTGCTGTTGAAATTGAAAGATCTTTTGGCATCATGGATCCATTGTCATCAATAGCTAGTGATGTTGAATGCAAATCCTATGAGAGCACTGGTGGTTTCTTGAATAATGTAAATTTGTTTAAAGGTTGTATTTTTTGTTCGTTGAATGTGAGGTCATTGAAGAAAGGTTGGGATGAAGTAAAAGTATTGCTCAATATGCTGAATAATAGGGGTCAGGTATTGGCATGTTTGTTGACTGAGGTCAATATAAAATCATCAGAAATGGGTCCTTACAACCTACTAGGTTTCAACTCTTTCCATAAACTGAGGGAAGAACGAAAGGGTGGAGGTATGATTGTCTTTCTGAGGGAGGTCTTGCCTGCAACGGTAGTTGATTTCGAGTTGGACGAATGCGAGTCATTGATCTTGAAAATGGTTTATGATTCTAACACAGTGTTATTAGTATGTGTTTACAGACCACCACATTGTAAGAAGAAGGATTTCCTCATTAGTCTGGAATCCTTCCTCGAAAGTAGATCAGAAAACCAGATTATATTGATTGGTGACTTTAATTTGAATCTAAAATCGAAAAAAGATACTAATGTGGACGCATACAAAAATTTACTTGCATCCAATGGGCTCACTGCTTGTATCACAAAAAGCACTAGAATAGAAATAAAAAAACGTAAAGTGACAGCTTCATGCTTGGATCACATTAACGTTAAAGGTTTCCACTCAAAACTTGATGGTTTCATTATCAAAACAAAAATATCTGATCACTTTCCTGTTGGTGTTTTCATACACACAGATAAGAGCTTACCTGAAGATAAGGTTATGGGACAATCTACTCATCTTTGCGACCGGAGGGTAACACAATTAATAAACAGAATAAACTGGTCGACACTACTTACACTCAATGATTCTGACAGCATTTATCAGCAACTGTGCGAAAAGTTAAATCATGTTTATTCATTATCTAAAATCAGGCAACGGGAAAATATCGGTAATAATACATTTAAACTTCCGTGGATGAATAATGCTATTTATTCAGAAATACAGATAAGAGACACACTATTCAAAAAATACAAATCCAATACAACAAACAAAGTGCACAGAAATAATTACAGAACCCAAAGAAATAAGGTAACTTCCTTGATAAGGCGATCTAAAATCTCTTATGTTCGCTCTAATCTCGAAAGGAACAAAGACGACATTAGGAAGACTTGGCTACTGATCAATAGCCTTAGGGGTGTCACCAGTAAGAAAAGCATTGATATGCAAATAAAATCAAATTTTAAGAATATTAATTTAAACTATGTCTGCGAATCCTTTGCATCTCAATTCACTAATGACATACAAAAAATACTGCCCCAATGCTCACAACACATTCTCAACCCTGGTGCTAAAAAAATAATTCCATCTACCTTTTTATTGTTGCCAGCAACTCCAGCTGATATCCAAAGTATATTACAGCAATCAAAAAATAAATGCCCAGGGCACGATAATATAAGAATGATCGATCTCAGTTGTAAACATGACATCATTGCTGCAACAACCCACTGGATAAACAAAAGCATAACTGAAGGTAAATTACATAACGATTTAAAGTTAGCGGTAATCAGACCGATATATAAACAAGGAAAGAAAAACGACACAAACAATTATCGTCCCATTTCTATTCTACCCTCCTTGGATAAAGTCATAGAAAGATATTTTGCGGTACAATTAATTAACTTCATAGAAAAATTCAACATTATCACTACACATCAATATGGGTACCAAAGAAATAAAAGTGCACGATCGCTTCTGGAGTACTTCAGTGAAGATGTACGGAAAAGCCTAAATAAGAACTGGTCCGTTCTCGCTGTATATATCGACTTCACTAAAGCTTTCGATACTATCGATATCAACATCCTTTTAAAAAAACTGGAACGATGTGGAATACGAGGAATACCGCTTACATGGTTAGAAAGCTATCTCACCAATAGGAAATTACTTGTAAAATTATTTGAACATAAGAGCACGATTAAATCTGTCACCTCTGGTGTGCCACAAGGCTCTATATTAGGGCCAATACTCTTCTGTATATATGTAAACGACATACCAGAATATATTAATCATTCTAAAATATATATGTATGCTGATGATATAGCGCTAGTTTCAATCAGCAAATCTTTTGAAATGGCTAAGGAAAAAATGCAACAGGATTTCTATGCGATACAGTGCTGGTGCCATGACAATAAATTAGTAATAAATGATAAGAAAACGGTAACCATGCAATTCCGAAATGCCAAGGCAACGAGAAAACTAATAAAATTAAGATTTCATACGCATTTATGCCTTCATACTGGTAACCCTGGCCATAAAAAGAGTAACTGTCATTTATATTCCTGTTCATTTATTTCCCAAGTCAACTCCTTTAGATATTTAGGATTGACCGTAGACGAAAATTTTGACTTCAGTGAGCATATTAATCACTTGTGTAATAGACTTAGATGTATTTTGTACCAACTATATTGTGTGAAATATACCTTACCAATTCAATTTAAAAAAATGTTGTACTTAAGTCTCGGTGAAGCAGTACTCAGATATGGTTTAACGATCTGGGGCTCCACAAATAAAACCCTGTTGAGAAAGGTGGAAAAAATCCAAAACAATATGGTATTACAATTGGATCCAAGAGAAAGAAATGTCTTTAAAATTTACAAAAATCTAAACATGCTTCCAATACGCGATTTATTACACTACATATTAATAACAGACAACTATTTTAACAATAGCTACAAAACTGTAAGAAATGTAACACACGATATAGGACTCCGAAGTACTAGAATATATAATGTACCTAGTTTCATCAACGCTCACGGGAAAAGAACCTTGGAACACGTAGTTCCTAAATTGTTTAATACGCTACCACAAAATTTGCAATCAATAGAAAATATTTCTCTACTAAAAACGCGTCTGAGACATTGGTTACTAGAGAAATATAATGATACCGATATATGAGAATTATGTTTGCTTATGTGATAATACATTTATTTCTTTGTCTTGTATGTATGTTAAAAATTTGTTATGTTATGTACACATGTTAAAAATTTAATGACATTATACTACTAAAAATGTTAAACATTGTTTTGTTAAAAACTAATCAAAATTTATGGTTTAAACATGTATAAAGAAAGATACATATATTTTGTCTTTATTTTGTCACATATATAATTTCTTTCTTCCAATACGAGAAATATCTCAAATGCAAACACGTTATATATTTTAAAAAAAATTTAATACATATATTCCTGTAATGTTAATGTGTATTTATGTATGTACTCTTGCTCCCTAATAATTTTATAATATGTTTTTGGCAATAGTGGAAACATTATTAGTGAGAATTCATGTTTGCTAATGTGATAATACATTTATTTTCTTTTTGCTTAAAGTTATAAGTTACTGTTACTACTCAGTTATATAAGTTTTATTATAACCTTTTCTGCTACCATTTCTAATCTCTGCCATTAAATTTCTTATATTATAAAAAAGTCTATTGTTAAAAAATTTTATTACATTATATTGCTAAAAATTTTAAACATTGTTTTGTTAAAAATTAACCTAAATTTATGGTTTATACATGTATAAAGAAAGATACATATATTTTGTCTTTATTTTGTCATATATATTTTTTCTTTCTTCCAATACAAGAAATAACTCCAATGCAATCACGTTATATATCAAAAAAAAATATTTAATACATATATTCCTGTAATGTTAATGTGTATTTATGTATGTACTCTTGCTTCCTAATAATTTTATAATATGTTTTTGGTAATAGTGGAAACATTATGAGATACACAATTTTAAAAGACAATGTACGACCACGAATAAAAAAAAAAACTAATAGGCACCTGCTGACAAGCCTTGAAAGGCTTAGCGGGACCTAGACTTTTTTTTCACATTGTATTTCTTGTAAATGACATTAAAAAAAAAAAAAAAAAAAAAAAAAAAAAACTAATGCATTGAAGTTAATTCCTCGGCAAAACCACCATAAAGAAGTTTTATTCCCACTCGACCTGTCTTCTTGGTAACGTATTCATCAATGTAAACTAATGTTATTGCCGTGAAAATTTCAGCACAGGCTAAAAATTATGAACCCTTGTCAACCCTGTGTCGAAGGCTTGAAAAGTGTACCTCATTATTTTTAAAAGTAAATTTTCATTTTAGACGCGGGTAAAAATTCCCAAGAGTCTACTACACTTGCCTTCATTTCTCGATGATAGCAAAGGTTTAAGCGAGTAATTGGTTGTGAAAAAAGGTAAAGGACCAAGTGGGAAGGGTGTGTTTTCATGATTTTCCCGATGACATGATTTTCCCGATGTAAGCGTGATGATTTTTAGTATTTTCACCCAGTGATTCCGTTTGATTCCTGATGGTCGCGTACCAATCGCAAGTCGTCGTCTCACTTAGCTCACCGCGAAAGTTTCGGGCAAGCAATCCAATGGCTCGATGATCGCCTTCTCTCTTTGTGTTCACGACACCTTCGTCTCCGCTTACACCCCACACCCCCTGCTTGGTCTGCCGCGCGCAGAATGAGTCCATGGGCTTGGAATTCCATCTTTCGTTTGCGAACCCATTCGGGGAATATTTTGAAAGCCGACGGGAATTCGTGTTTGTGGAACTGCGGAGGATGAAAGCAAACGCACCGGAGGCTCACCACTCGCTCTCGCCACCAAACAAAAGACGGACGGGCGGCGAGAGGGGAGGGGGTTTGTTTGGTATGGAGAGGGGAGGGGAGGTCGGTGCAAAAGCTTAAGGTGTGTGATGACGTTGTAGAGCGGGCAAGATGTAAAGACGGCGATGAAGGGGGCGGGAACATGCATTGAAAACGAATTAAGGACGCCGCCGTCAAAACGATTGAAAAATGCATAGAAAGACTAAATCAATTGAATTTCAAAGTCAATGAACTTCAATATAAACTTCAGAAAAAGACAAATGAAATTATTAACACTGTTCATTGCTCGCATTTAAAATTAAGATCGCTGCCGTTGCGAAAGTGGTCGCGGATGGAAGCCGTCAAAATTCATTGAAAATGTATAGAAACACTAAAGCACTTGAACTTCAAAGTTAATGAACATCAATCAAAACTGCAGAAAAGGACACAATTAGCATATGGAAATAATTAGCATTAACACTTGCTGTGCTAACTTTGGTTCTGTAAATCTGGACCTCATTGCTGGTCATTTTAAATACGTTTGTGCTATTTCTTAGCAACCAATCTTTAATGCAAGGAATAGGTGCTTGGTATCGTGTTTTAAGAATTTATTTTGCTTTCGTATTTTTCATTTCTTTATTCAGAGTTTATATTCAGAGCTCTACTACTTTGTTAAAAAATGGCAAACTTTGATTTTTCAAATGACGGATGACTTAATATTACGCTCGTAGCAAAAGTAGAAGAATGTCGCGTGGCCTAATATTACGCCCATAGCACGCAAAGTGTTAAAAAAAAAGGTCCTTAGTGATCACAAAACGGGTTGAATAAAATTGACACTATGAGGTAAAGACTAAATGGAGGTGGCAGATGAAATATTGTTGTAGGAATGAGTAATTAAAAGATTTATCATCAATTAGTTTTTTACTTAAACCAGCATGGCCAGAATATACATTTTTTTCGAGTAAAACTGACCATTTCCACTGGTATTAATGTACAAATATCAGTATCAGATAACGGAGTGAGCGGTGGCATTTTAAAGCATGTGAGCACGTTAAAACGCTCTTCAAATCACCTAAAGTACAGCGTAGAGTTTCCCGAATATCATACTTCGATTTCCAAAAAAAATCATATCGCAATGTATTTTGGAGAAGAAGTAGAGGCCATCGTGGTACTTGTGGAAATCGGAAGGATAGGCAAAAACCGAGAAATATATGTGGATTCTGTCCGTTGAAGAAAGTTGCCAATAAAAAAAGAGGTGAAATCTGCATTGTTTAATTGAAAAATACCTTCGGCTCCATCGAAAGGCGGCAATCAAATATAGGTGGCTGTTTGGGCAGGCTTCACTGAGTCGCTTATTTAGCATGGGCATATCTGAGAGGGACGATTGAAAAATAATCAAAAACTAACAAAAAATAATATCTCTGGATGCAATGAAGCTATGAAACGATATTGGAAGAAGGGTGTTAAGGACGCTACTGAGGAAAAAAGCTGTAAATAGGGATATGGAGGTAACGGAAACAAGAACTAAAACTTTAATAGTAATGGACGCCACGGTGTCTGCAAAACGTTGGTTGGGAACTATACCAAGCCCCTAAATAATGCATAATGGCACAGACTTTAATCACTATTGCACAGAATAAGGGTAGCCTATGAACCACAAAACAGCACTGCAAAAAATTGAGTAAGTAGTTATTATTTACTATTTACAATTGAAGCTTCCGGAATGGCTTGGACGAAGAAATTGAATATTAGGAAAGAAAAACTACGCTTCAGAGCACTACAAAAGTATACACGGCATTGCAGCATGAATCGATATTCCAATAATTCCGGAAATAATTTAAGGAAATAGTAGCAGCCACAGGCATGATTTGGGGGTCAAATTTTCTTTTAATTCCATGAATATTTTTAATTCTATCCTCACTGCGATTGTTATTAACTTTATTACCACATATAAACTAACATATAATAAACTGCTTAACTTTTACACGTTATACTATGTATATGTAACTTGTTTATCGGCGTGTTTTAAGGTTCTAGAGAAATAATCACATATTATGGAGGAAAATTTAAATTCCTAAGAAAATACCTGGAATTTAATGTTAGATTTCTTTAATTTGAATCCTTTTCATTAAACCATTTTTTAATCTGTTTCACCTCTCAATACTTGAACGAGGTATCTTGCTTCCTCTATTTAAGTGTTTTCTTCCATATCATGCACCATGAAGTTTGCCACAAAAGGTTTTACTACACATCATTATATCCAATACCATTATTTTAAATCCACCAGCAATCTTACAAGCACTCAATCCCTAGTCAAATCCTGCCAAATTACACAAATATCAATTTAAAAAGAGCGCTCGACTCACTGTGTAAATATTCCTTTGAAAAAAAATACCTCAGTGATAACAGAAGTTCAAAAATATTTACAAAAACACTTTTCATATCAATATCATTCCTTATTTTACGTCGAAGCTTACTTTAACTTGAATTTTTGTTTTCAAATGTGCGTCTATGCATGAGTATTGTGCTTTGATCGGAATTAAGGTGGCAAACAAAGTAACAGATCTAGCCGGAGCAAAGAAAAATGGGATATTAAATCAAAGGTGTCCCAAACTCTGGAGTGGGATGAACGAATAACATTTAATTTCGGAATGGTATTGCAACCATAATCCTTTGTGCAAATACAAACCGCAGTTCCGCCCCAGCGAGAGCGAGTTTTCTGAGATCCGTGGGAAAGCAAACAAATTGTGCTCACTAGTTTTCTTTAAACAATCCCAGAAAGCTTTGCCGACCGAATGAATTCTTTTGACAAGAAAAGGGCACTAAAGAAGCCCCGCGCATAGCATAGCGACGCTTCCAAAAGAAGAAAGTAATAATTTCATCCGCGCATAAGTAGATAGGTGAGATAAAAGATTAGAAGAATTAATGTGGGATGGTACTAACAAGAAGGAAGTCGGTTAGAAGGTGGCGAGAATAACAGGTCATTTAGGGTATTGTGAATTAGCTGCTAATCAGACAGGGAAATGTGATATTCCAAATCGATTTAATTCCTACAGAAAATAATTAATATGCAAATTAGTTGAAGAACACAAAAATATAACCTTTTTATAACAGTTTTGAGACTAAACATTCCTCTACTAAGGGATATTCTAATTCTTTTATTTCTTAATCAGAGAAAATAACATCATAATACAACCAGGCAGTAAGTGTTCTGGAAGTTTTAAGACGGATGCAAAATCACTGAAGATTGCTGACTAAAATAAAACAATGAAAGACACAATTTGCTCGGCCGGTCATTAGGTAATGTATTTTTGCAAACAGTCTTGAAGGAAAGGTATATGGGAAGAAAGGACGGGGATGTTCGAGGAGAAAGTGTTTGGGCGAGATTAAAACTACTAGGAAAACGATTGGTATATGACACAGAAGAATAGCTGCATCGGCCTTAAAGAAATATAAACCAATTCATACTCAATAAATGTGAGAATATAAACTGTAAATTTCAGCAATAAAAAAAACAATCATATCAAATATAATTTGAAAAGTCATCCTTTTTTCAATGAACTATAGGATTCAATTAAGGAGTTCAGTCAACAAAAGCGATTTTTCCAATAGTTTTACAAATGAGTATATCAATTCTTAAAGCTCGAACATAATGAGGAAATTTGCCATCACATTTGAATAAAAGTGGTTGCCTGAGAAGAAAACGAGAGACTGGGAAGGGAGGGTGAAGTGATGGTGCCCACAATACAAGAGGGTTAAAATGATGTTTCCTGGAGTTTAGGTCAATAAATTAAAAGTTAGCAGCCAACGTTTCGTTTTATTTTAAAAACATCTTCAGGGCTATGTTAGAAAAAAAAAATTATGAAACAATATAAAATGCAGAGAATTAGGCAATATACAATATATATACATAAAAAAGGAGCAATCGTGCCTTTTTTTATATAAACAATATAATTAATAGAAATATATATAAACATATATATATGAACAGAATGGATTATACAAAAAATTTTGACAGCAAAATTTTTTAGAGCTCTGAATTTGAGCGATAATATATTTCACGAAAAAAACATTAAAATAATTGAGGATATTCTAAAGAAAAACCATTTTCCAAAAAAACTTGTTCATTCTATACTTTACAAAAACAACACTAGACTTTCACGTACTCAAAATTCACTAAACAAAAATGATTCAGCAAGTACAACATCCCCATACCGTGGAATCATCTATATTGGTAAATTATCTGAACAAATTTCGAACGTATTCAAAAAAATAAATTATAAAATTGCACACAAGAATCATAACACTCTAAACAAGCTCATTTACACAAAAATAAAATCTGAAACCCCTAAAAATCTAAACAGTAATATAATATATAAAATTTCTTGCCTCGACTGTGACACTTGTTATGTAGGACAAACATCGCAATATTTAAAAAATAGAATTTCTCAACATAAATCAACAATAAAAGGTGGTATAACTCTATGTGCTCTAGCTAGCCATAGCATAAACAATGGCCATATTTTTGATTTTGAGAACGCCGAAATTTTGGATCATGAAATTATATTGAAAAAAAGACTTTTTAAAGAAATGGTTTATATTTCAAAAACAAAAAATTGCTGTAATAAAAAAACAGACATTGATAACCTCAGCAAAATTTATTTTTATTTAATACATCAAAATTAATGGTAACCTTGGTTGTTTCAATACCGTAGAAACCAAATATCAATAAATGTATTCAAAGTTTAGAGGTATGTCAAAATTTTTTGTATAATCCATTCTGTTCATATATATATGTTTATATATATTTCTATTAATTATATTGTTTATATAAAAAAAGGCACGATTGCTCCTTTTTTATGTATATATATTGTATATTGCCTAATTCTCTGCATTTTATATTGTTTCATAATTTTTTTTTTCTAACATAGCCCTGAAGATGTTTTTAAAATAAAACGAAACGTTGGCTGCTAACTTTTAATTTATTGACCTAAACTCCAGGAAACATCATTTTATATATTAAAATAAGGTCAAGAAAAAGGAGAAAATACAAGAGGGTTACAATCGCTTTCTGTCCGTCACTTTTTAATTCACTTAGCCGCACGCTGCGCGTTTATACGGGGCATAATGAGGCGGTCAGCTCTAATGGCGATGATTTCCATCCCGGAGACCGCGCAGCGTTATTGGCGATCGGTTTATAGAAATAAACGATAAGACCTCATGGAGAGTAGTTCAGGGGAGCTGAGCACAGACCGATTACAGTGGTCGTTATCGCTCCCTTTTCTCACTCGGGAGGGGAAAGTTATTCGGACAATGGGCAGTAAAGTGAGGGCTTCTCTCTTGAACCTTTAGCATTTCAATAGTTCGAGAACCGCTAATCTAACCGCAACCCGCTGGGACGTTCGATCAAGTATGTGCTGCTCGAAAAGAGAGCAGCGCAGCTACTCTTAACAGAGATCATTCGTGCACGCTGCCATATTTACCGATTGCGATTTCAAATGAACCTCTGTGCGCAGGCTGAAGAGGGACTTAACAGTACTAAGTCTATATTCAGTCAATAAAATACTTAAATTCTTGGAAAACAGTAATATAAATGGTATTTTCATGGTAATCGTACAGCTGAAAATAATATTTTCAACACCTTTTGCCCATAAAATTCGGTATAGTTTTCATCAAAGGAGCCGGAAAAATTCCTCTGCACTTTTGCATAGAAGGTAGATAAGTATAAAAATCAAACGTTCTAAAAACATTGAACTTTTGAAAGCAGTAATCACACATTTAAATTTACAGATAGTAATGTCAAGATGCATACACAGCGAGTAATTCGTGTCCGCTGTATGAATAGGTAAGCATATAAAATGTATGATTTGAAAATAAAAAGAGAGAAATATGAATCCCACTAATGATATAAGCCATAAAACAACACAATAAGAGTTTCTGATGAATATCTTACTCGACTTCACTTCCACTGTTTACTCTACAAGTAATCTTAGGGACTAACTTCGACAAGGTTATTCGTAATACCTGTATTGATTTGCAATGACAGAGATTTGCAATCAAGTTTTTGGAGTCGGTGCATCATGATTAGCTTTTCCCTCTCAAGCTCTGCTTTTGCTTTCCATGAGTCTTGATTTAACATGTTGAAATAAACTTTAATTGCGTTTTCTTCACAATTATTGTAATGCGTGCAATGCGTTTCGGCTGCACAGAGCCAATATCTGCTACAAGAAGAGCCATCATCTTGCATCTGATGATAGCTCTTCGATAGCCAAAATGTGTTGTACAAATTAAAATAACCGCGGAAAAGTGTATTATAATTTATTTTAATACATTGCATTTCCACTATACCACGCCTAAATAGGTTGAACATATTTTAACAGAAATCCAAATTTTTCTCCAAATGGCTAATTTCTTTTCTTTCACTATAACGTAGCCTTGAGACCACGTATATTATCATATTATAGTCAATTATCATAAAAATATATCATGGGTGCCCTAATTTTTTACTTTGAAGCAGCCAGCAAATACAGATAGAAGGGCACATACATAGTTCACGAACGATATCATTTATGCCCTGATTATTGAACGCGACAACGCTTAACCGTATTCCACTCACGATTCAGAGCAGCCGTCCTCTTACGGCGGATTCCATAGCGAGCACAAGGCGATACAATTCGCAGAACGAGCGGGCAAAACTATTCGACATGGCGACTCCACCCAGCCACAGCTGCCACAGGTGGACAAATGCGAACTCGGCTGAGTTCTCTCTCCACTCCCTCTCACCATCTGATATTATGCATCTATCTGCAAGTTCCCTTCTGGAACACCCTTTGGATGCGCTGGTTCCACTACTTACTTTCTTAAGCGTAGGAATCACTACCGGACGGTCTTCTTTCCAGGCAAATTACTCGTTCAAAAGTTACGCTGTATTCACAAAAGTTTCAGGATGCGTAAATCGGACTCAAATCAACACTCTTCTATTACCTTTGCTTAGAATAATTTTTAAAATGTTTCTCCTGATGTAAATTGCTAATACTGAAATGAAATCAAACTTTAGCAAACGTATTCCCTACATGCAATGAAAATTTTAAGAAGGGTACATACAACGGCGTTCATGAACGGTATCGTCTGTCTTGCGCTCAAATGTATTCCACTCACAATTTCGTCTTATTACGGATTCAGTACCACCCCCAGCCCATCGCGAGCATTAGGTAAAGCAACTAAGGGAATAAATTTTAAGATGTTATTTTCGGTGTATAGAACATGTCATAAGGGCGAAAAAGGACGAACTTCAATCGCACAAGCGTTGGCAAGTCGTCTTCTTCAGGATCACCCTCGGCGTAAGAATAAAGACATAGGTACTTTTCGCAATTTCTTCTAAAGGAATTTTAAATCTCGTAGTTGGCACTCTCTCTACCCTAATGGTGGTCAACTTAAAATTGAATGGCAAAAGCTGCACTTTTTGGACCTCTCCACTCCTTCCATCTCTGGGGCGTCTTCTCTTCTTATCACCTTTCTAGATGTCTAATTTTTTTCTTTGTGGCCTTCCACAAACAGTTATTTTCTTCTCGTAAAGGCTTTGTTATCTACCTATCCCTACCTTTTTCAATATCGTAATAGGGTGGTTTCCTATTTTTTTTGCCTAAATCGAAACATTATTACTCCTGGAGTACGTATTTCACGCTTTCAGATTTTTAAATGACGATAGCTATTTTTCGCGATTAAATGAATAGTGAAAAATTTCAAGCACGCGAAAACGCGACGACTAAGTGTGAATGCTGGGAAAAGCCCGTGTGATGCCATTCTGGCTGCTGTGCGAGGCCACCCTGATACTAAGAGTGCCGCTACGATGCATGCTGCTTGCAGGTAGCAGAATACCCAGCTAGCAGGTAGCGCTTGGCTTAAATAAGGATTATAATAATTATTAATACCCTATAAAACGAAGGAAACTTTCCGACCATGGGCAATTTTAATCGGTTAATTAAGAGATGTTTCCCTGAGCTCTGTGCCTCATACATGCATTGGTAATCTGAGACGATGTAAAACTCCTGACTATTCGTATAGCATCCGGGCCCCCGTGACGTCACATGGAGTGGCATCGTATGGCCGCCAATCTGGCCTTTTTGAAATGAGGTTAAAATTGACCATTAACATTCGTCTAAACTGAGATTTCTAAAACCAAATAATTTGTATATTACGAAAACACTAATTGTGGGTAACGAATCGCAATTAATGCTTTTCGTTTTCTTTGATGAAGGAAACTACCCTATTGTATTTCTCGATTTTGCGTTATCGTAGGCATTTCTTTCATCTGCGAAAAGTAACTCATTTGCTTTTTTCTTACTTTTCGGCCATAACCTTTGAGCTGATTTTGTCTCCCAGGTTCGTCTACTCTTTTTGAAACCGAACTGACAATTAAATTTTAGCATCTACCTCTATCTAATCTCGGCAGGGGAACATATTTACATAAGTATTTTTGAGGACTTAATGGACGCTAAAAAGAGAAACAAAGCCACGGAAAAAGTAGGTTACTCAACTTCCTTACTTTAAAAACAAATTTTTTAGGATTCATGTATGTAATATATCCACTTCCTAGTAGATGACGTGATTTTACTTCAATTACATTATTCCCAATAACTAGCACCTATGAAGACGAGCCATTATTTTATTTTTAAGGTAGTTATTTTGATACGGTGAACAATATATCAGCAGCAATTAGATTTTCACTGTAATTTATGGATTTTCTTTTGATAAACGAGCACCCTAACGGCAAATGCAAAATTTGAATTTCTAGATGCAATTATCGAAGAAGATTTAGATGGTAAAATAATAGCAAGAGTTTTTCATTAAAAACGGCTCAAGTATGCAAACAATGCTGTCATTTTTGTTCATCCCCTACCATTGCCGAAGTGAATAGTTTATTTAATGGGTAATTTAACACGCAAGTTTTTACTTCCATATGCTTAATTCTCCACTTGATTTCACGAGATTTTTCGGATTTAATTCGAATATTCGTAACTTAACTCCTCACTTAACGTGAAAGCGTTTCAAGTACGCTAGATTGAACGCTGTAGGCATTTGTGAGTGTCCTACCGTGGTTTGATGAAAGTTGAGGCAGCAAGTCTTGGCTCGTTTGCTCGCTTTCCTGAGCGGGGAGGAGAGACAGTCGTAACGAGTGGCAGTAGAAGGGTAGCGCTGTGTGAGGGACGCGGTCACAGGGGCGGAGGCGGCAAACTAGACGATCCGATCCGAAGCGGAGATAATCGGAGACTTGCGGCGACACAAACCGGTAAGCAAAGGGTGTTCGTGGAGAGGTTAGGGTTATGGGTACACAAGACTCTCATGATAGCGGCCACCTCTCTCCCTCAGCAGCCTCTATCACGACCGACCCAGCATACCCGCAGCAATGAATCCCAGGCTTACGAGTCCACTTTTTAGAGTCAATTATGGCAGTTTTCTTTCCGCCAGCATTGTAGAATGACTCTCAAGTCAGTGGCGTAACTAGGACTTGCACAATATCACACCAGGTAATAATAACCTGGTAAAAAAGGCCTGGATGTATTTATTAAAGAAACTTGCCAGAATTTGTTAATTATATAAATAAACAACTGATTTCAATGAAATAGAGAGCCCAAGTTAAACCTAAAACAAATAATTACTGTACTTTAAACAAGATTTATTGCCAATATATAATTTTCAATTAAAATTTTGGAGTTTTGGGAGTGGGAGATCATCCCTCCCTTAGTTGCGCCATTGCTTCAAGTAATAAACGTAATTCACATGAGGCACTCTACATTATATTGTGGAAAGCAATTCATAATTCAGATACAAAAATTTCATGCGTTTCTGGATAAGATATCGGATTAATAAAAAATATGAAATATAGGTAAGCAAGTTCCACTAAAAGAAGCATTTAACATAACGGTTGCTGCTTACAGTATCGTCAAATGTCCAGGCATTGACAAACACGTCTTTTTTAAGTAAACACGTATTTTTATGAGATGATGCTGTTTACATTTATTCAATACATTTCTTCCACAAAATTCTGCTTGATGACTAAAAAAATCGGAATTAATTGAACTTTTAACCATATGTTACTAATGTGTACCGGGACCAACCCCCGTAATAACCTTACACAGTCACCAGAAATGCAAAAATTATGCGAAAATTCCATCGAGAGAAAAAAAATCATTCGCCATACTGGGATTCGAACCTGGTTCCCCTGATTTCCGGTCGAGTACTTTAGCCAAATAAAATTTTACATAGAGGAAAATGATTGGCTGTAGCACTCGACCGGTTACCGGGGAAATAGGGTTCGAATCCCTATCAAGATGAAATATTTTTTTTCTGTGGAGTTTTCGCGGAATTTTCGCCATTTAGTTCAACAAATAACACGCCAACTAATGGATTTTTTATGATAAGCGCTGAGCTGGCTCAGTAACACATGAAAGCAAAATTTGGTGAGATTTTTGAGAGCATACCCATGCATTTTTGTATCTATAACTGTACAGGAATTCTCATGATGCCGGCAACCCCTCCCTTACTAACCCCTTACACGACTGCGATCGACCCAACGTCGGGTTAACCGGAAGTAATGAATGCCAACGATGAGGACGCGAATAATGGCCCCCGAGGGACACACCGCATGCTCATGTATCCAGTATGAAAAGGTATGTAAGGGGAGCAGCCGGAGCTGAAGGGGTCAGACGATCGAGTAACCTATCCTTTCTGACCCTTCCCTGATGCATCCGGGGCACTTGAATAAGACAAGGTGTGAAAAGTTTGAAGAATGAGGTAGAGGAACGCGCTAAAAGGTAAGGCAGACCATACAGACTAGGCATAGTGAAAAAATGTATACACATGTGAAGGCTGACATAAGGAGGAAACGCGTCCACGGTTATGTAGATGATGCCATTTAGCGGACCCAATTCGGTTTGCACCCGAGACATGAAGAAAAGAAATGGAGAAAAAAATATCAAGGAAAGAAAGAACACCTTTTTTTGGTCCCGAGGGAAGTGTCGTACATGAAATAACACTTCACGGCAAATTACGCTCTCAAGTGTCGAGAAAGAGAATGGCAAAGTGGATTAAGAGAGCAGCGAGGATGGGTGAAGGGGGTCTAGTGGCTCGAACCACTGGCCCCCTCTTCATATGAATTGGAAGGAGTGAAAGAGTTGAGCCGAAGATCCGGGTCTCGGCATGGGAGGTGAAAAAAGGGGATAAAGCGGTTGGAGAGGAAAAAGAAACAAGAAATAATCGTGAAGCTACTGCCACGGTAGCGGGTAAGAGTATTCCAGAAAAATAACATGGGGAAAGTTCACAAAATTAAAAAGAAAAAGTGGCTGAACCGTGATACATGGTAGAATACACTAGAGACACCGCTGATTCGGTTCAGTAACTCATGCGTACAAAAATGGGTGCGATTTTAAAGGCATAAGTGATAGATAGAGACTCAATCCATGGTATATCTATGCATTTTGGTTCCTTTAAAATCTGAAAAATGATTTATCCTGCCTTTTTGCATTCTAAGTTGATTTACGGCATAAGCCTTTTTTTAATACAGCTCGACTTAACACAGCTGTTTTCGCGCAAAAAGAGGAGACAAAAACAACTCCAAAGAAAAGTAGTGGACTGAATTGTAAAGGCAAATGAAATGTACAAGTAATAGGAGCGGACATCACTTGGCGGAAATCGTTGATCGTAATAGTTGAAGGAATAAAAGGTTTACTTTTTCGACTTGGTGATATATTTTGATCGACAATGGTTTCACTGCATCGTAACATTTACAAGGTGAATTTCAAATTTCAATATGACCTCAAAAAAGTTAAGTTGTAACAAGACCAGGGTCGGACAAAATAAATCTCCATGTGGAACAACCAAAAATTTTATTCCTTAAACTCCTATGAGATGTACATTGTACAAGTTGACTAAACAAAGGCGCATGAGCGTCTGTGACAATCCGCACTCTCTGGTTACCATCCACAAAAGAAAGGCTTAACGAAATACAAACGAAACGTTCACTCCATCCAATGGCAGATGCACATAGTGCCTGTAACAATCTGCACTCCCTGGTCACCACCAGCAATAAAGGAGGAAAACAAAACGCAAACGAAAATTTCGCTCCATCCAATGACAGGCAAGGGGCGCAATATAAACGTCTTGACCTAACATGGCCTAATTATAGAGTGAAAGGCCCCGTTCACAGCCACTTAACTTTGCATAATTCAACTTATTAATCAATTATATATTCCTTCAATACGATAAAAAATACGCATCAATAGATTAATTAAGTTAGAACACTAGCGATAGTTTCTTTGCCGCTCGACGGACAACAATATGTTCCTTGCTGGTAAATTTCCAGGTATTGTTTGCTTCCTTCAAATGACTACATTAAGTCAAGCTGCGGTGAAGATGACTAAACTCAGCTGTGAAGTATAAACTCTGCATTTAAAAACAATTGGATTATTGTAAAAAAAATTGAATACATGAAAAAAGGGTGCAGAAAAAATAATCGCAGAAGAATATTTGCGCTTTCTCTTTTATGGAGTAAGATGCGGGTATGGTACTAAAGTATAGGAAGCTTCACTTTTATCCGTTATCCCATAGCTAAAGATATCAATTTTTCTATGATTAGAAATGTCATTCAATATTTATCCTTTTTTTATGTTTGAACGCACAGGAAAGACCTATATTCATATTGACTAGGAAAGCTAATTAAAATTCTAAAGTAAAATACAAAGATATTTCGATTTAAATTTGATAGCTTTTTTATCAACTCTCAACCAAATGTTATTGTTTACAATAGATATATATGAACACTATAAAGTCCATGGAAAATATTTCCATTTTCAATTGTTAATTTATGGATGAACTCCTATACATGTACTTTAAATCCGGCCTCGGTGGCGGTGGGGTAAAGTCCTCAATCCTCAAAGCCTGCCAATCAGTAGGTCGCTGGTTCGAATCCCGCCTGGGTAGGTGATCCCTCACCAGGGCATGGATGTTTGTGTTGTGCGTTATTGATGTTGAAAAACCCGTTGTAAAAGGCCGCAATGTGCTGTTTACGGGGAAATGGGGAAAAAAACTCGTTGTTATATATGATTTTTTTATCGCCGGAAAATCAATTACTATTCAATTCAACAGCCCCAAAACACGATATAATGTACTATGCTGATCCCGCTGTAACATAGTAACATGCTTTTAAACTCATTCTTGCAAATGTGGCTAAAATTCAAAATGAAAATAATACATTCATCAGTTTTAGTGAATTAATCGAACTTGTGAAAAACTATTATTACGCTAAAATAAATGGTACTTCTGAGGAGTGGAGACCCAGAGGCTAATGTAAGAATTATAAACTTCCAGCGATTGCACTATTAAGTACTTCAGGATTTTTATAACGAATTTTGATCCATTATATTCATCCTGTTTTATTTCTTAGGCCCAAATTCTCCAAAGATGGTGTTCAAAACTCATAAAACGAAGTTTTCAAGTAGCTTCGGCAAGTACACTAGGTAAATCTAAAATTCAAAAGGGGCCAGCAGTGAGATGCGTTTGTAGGATAAAAAACATGATCTCATTCAGGAAGTAAACGGATTTACTCTCTTCATTAACGACGAGAAATATACTAAGGCTGCATTAAATATCTCTCCCATAATTTTTCTTTAAAGTGCATGAAGCATTTTGCGAATCGCTCCTGCCTGTTAATCCTTCCAAAATTGAGCTTCTCTCTCCAATTCTCAATAATACGTAGTCCTCTTTATTCCACCGTTAAATTATGCCATCTAAAAGCATAAAAAAGTTGGGAAAATTTTCAAAATTCTCAACTCCTTCAGGTTTTAGAGGGATAGAAAAGGATTTGACGATCTAACCGTAGGTATAAGATGTAAGAGATCCTGGGTATTTTTCAAGTGATCTTCACTCATTGATGAGGAGCAGTCTGGCATAACTAGTGAAATCATATTCGAATAAATGAGCAGTCATAAATATTAAAACATAACAACATCCCAACAGGCATTGAGATTTCGCAATCATGGCTACGACTCATTGGTTGGAAATAACAAGCAGGGTGACTCACGTGATTGGAATGAATTTGAGGTGAATTAACACCCAATTTAGCTTTTCATATAGAACTGACCGAACAAGCTGCCATGGGCGGCGATATCAAAAGACTTGAATTCAATGAAAAACGAGATGGAAGGTCGATGTGCAGTTCGGAGGAATAAAAATTAATCCTATTAAAGAGCTAAGAGAAAAAAAGAAAAAAAGCTTCAATTCGTGACTATGGATATTTGGTTCAGTTTCTTTTTTATATCGCACAAACGCTTCATTAGCCATCGATTCGTAGATGACCTCAGCGGACCCAGCCAGCGGGTGACCGAATTGTTCCGCTTCTGCGAGATCGATTGGATTATTGTGTTTACCCATATGGAATTCCCACCCAGCATCCAAGCCACAAAGACTGAACCCACAAGGTCACTTTCACAGATGGCACGGGCGAGGAGCTGATTTGACGATGAGGAGCTGATGTGAGGATGACGGCCAAAATTCCCTCGCTGAACTATGCAGGGTGGAGAAAAAAATGTGTTACAAAATTTTAATCCAGATTAGGTGATGCCAGTAAAAACCAAAATTAACAGTGATGGTTAGGTCGAGACCTCACTATTTTTAAACTACCGAAAATTTGCGCCAAGCGCTCCGATCGTTTGCAAGTACTCTTGCCGGGTACTCAGGACAATTCATGGTTTCGAATGCTTTGCCTATTAAGTAATGTATCCAAGGCAGATCGTTAGGTTAGTGCATCCCCCGGCTTCTTCCTACCTCTCCCCTGCTGGCTCATGTGACCCTTAGTGTCCGATTAGTTCGTCATTTTCGCCGCTGGCGCTACTTGTGCACTCGCCCAACGTCAGCATTGTGATTATACGGGAAGTAAGCGTTTTGGTGATTCCCTGCGATAAACCACGTTTTTTTTTACAGTCTTTCCTGCAAAGGAGGCCAGATTTTCTTATCGTATATCGTTTATCGAGTGTGTACGAATTTGAAAAACTGTCTATTTCGGTAGAAAAGGAAAATGGGTTAGTGTTAGCATGGCAAAAAGACAAACTCGAAACTAATCGAAGCACTTGGCTAAAAGTTTTTGTAGTTTAAAAATGGTGCGTTTACGTCCTAGACAACATTGTTAATTTTGGTTCCGACTGCCATCAGATCTACGGGGTTAAAATTTCGAGAAACAATTTTTCTCGCCCGGTATGAAGAAGAAATAAGAACACTATTGAGATAATGCTATTGCTTGTGGTGATTCTACTTCATAATGTTTCCGGTTGGCTGCGTGATGTGTGTCATTGGAATATGATTGTTCCTCTGAGTGACTCAAGCGGCTCAAGCGGTGTTCAGGGGGCGAAGTGGTTATCCAAGAGTGCAAGTGGCGACGGGCACCAGGGTGACGTTAAAGAGGCCCGTAAATGCAAATTTCTCGCTTAAAAAATGTAATGGAAAATGTTATCTCATAATAAGTTAAAGTAAACAGTTCAATTTTGAATTTAAACGAAGTTTTTCAGTTCTTCTGATACCCGAGTCATTGTGAAGTCTAACTATACATACCCACTATTAAATGCTTGTCTACCTTGAAGCTAAAATGTGGTGCTGCTGAAGAATGATGAAGATAAAATGGATCGATCAGGTAAATGATGCAAAACAAGTGCCAATAAGAGTGTGAGAGAAGACAAGTCTCCTGAAAACCTTAAGAAGAATACGATACAACTTTGGCCATATTACAAGTCATGATGGCCCGATGAATACAATCGTTTAAGGACAAATGGATGGGAGGAAAGACAAAGAACGGCCCCATAATTATGGAAAATGTCTTGTTATAATGTATATAGAAGAGATAAAAACATTACTGAAAAATAAGGCTAGTAAATAGGTGACCTGCGTGAAACCAATCTGAGGCTATTATCAGAGCTTACAGTTTTACTACATGGAAGAATTTATAAACCTTTTCTTGATACAAAGTACTATCTAACTCGCAGGTAATTAACTTGAATTTAAAGAACTCTTGCTCACAAGATACTCGGGTACACGAAACGGTCAGCACAAATGCATGATACGGATATAGGCCCTGAGCCCCCGGCATGTCCAGTCTGCACCTTGCGGTAATAATATGTGTCTGACATCTCTTAATCATAATAACTTAATCTTAATCATAAAATAATTTTTCCCGTTTTCAAAACTATTTAATCGATTTCTGTATCGCTATCACAAATAAATAATATGGAAATTTTCGGAATTTAAAGTTTAAATTCCAAAATAAATTAAGGCCAGTTAGGCCAAATTCCATTGAGCTCCAGTCATGGAAAAGTGATTGAATTACTGCTGGAAATACTTATTTGAATATTTTAATGCAAGATAGCATTTTATTCATTTGTTTATTGTACGCCAAACAAAACTTCACAAATGTATTTATGCTGAAAAAAAATTGTAAAATAACAGAGAAAAATAATGGAAGCACAAATAATATTACGCTCGTGAGCTTTGCAAATGGATATTAATATGAGTATGAAGAAAATAAGTAGGTTATAAAATCTGCCGGTCTAAACCCGACTCAACTTTTGCAATCCTTGATGGGGAAATAAGAACCTTCCCTCTGAACCAGCAATGGCAGCGGGACTTAACGGACATCCCTTGTAATAAGCATAATCCGGAAGTGGGAACGTTGTCGTGGCACCGCGTTGATTGATTGGTTATTGTCTTTGCCAAAGCGGCCGAGACTGAATCAATAAAATCCCCGCTGTAGCCCTCAGGGGGGGTAAGCATGACGATTACGAACGACCTAGAAGCTATTAGAGAGCATGCGTACTCAAAGCGAGGCAGTGAAGAGTACCTGCAAAGCAATGGGATAAGGTGCAGAGAGAGAAGCAAACGAGAATTGAAAGCAGGAGACAGGTTGATATTGCGCGTTCATTTGTTCCCTCGCGGTGGGGGGTTCATGGTTTGGCGGGGGGTAGGAGGGCAGCAAAAGGGGGTTTACTACGCCTTTTATTGTCCCGTTAACCGTAGCGAGATGCAGCTGCGAAGCGGGTGGGGAGGGAATCGAAGCCGGGACTCTCCGAGGGGGGTGGTTCAGAGAGAGAAGACCTAGACGGAGTGAAAATATTGGCGGGGGGTTAGGAGGGGGGTAAGGTGGGTTACCATCGTAAAAAGCCCCGGCGATGCGGCCTTCGTGAGCGCACATAGGCCACACTCCTCTATTGAGTTCATGGGTCAGGATATTACACTCGGTCGGCACTCTCTTCCTAGCTGTTGGTGGTAGGAGAGGAGAAGCGTGTGTGTGTTCCCGCGCGCTCCCACAATGCAACGCGGCCCGGAGAGGTCGCGGCAGGCCGGGGGGGAGGGGAGGGGTGGAGGTTCATCGCGGAATTTACGATCGTAACCGCGAGGGTGCAGCACCGCGGCGGCGAGAAGACAAAAGAAAGCGGGAAAAAAGGGATTATGAACGGAGACACCGTTTTGCCTTTGCGCTTCGCAAATCGGGATTGGAGGCACGGGAGACGGTCGCATTGTCATTTAGACTTCTCCAGGCCGCGAAGTCACGGACATTAGCGGCAATTTTTTTCCTAGCAAGACGATAAAAACTTAGGGAGGGAGAGATAGACATTTTAGAGATCCGCGGGGAGGAAATAGAACGCCTCTCTTCACACGCTCTCAAACCGCATGGCGGCAGTTGCAAAGGACTCAGAAATACAATGGTCGACTATAAAAAGTAATTGACAACCACGCCTACTTATAAGAATGCGTGAACTCTCTAGGCATCTCGGTGAATGCAAACGTTACTGAATCTTCTTTTCCTCTCATGTCAAAGGGAAACGTGGCGTGTTCCCTGCTTTGTCTTTATCTTCGGAAATATGAGCCATAGTTTCAGGCTGCACCTGGTGGAATTTTTCTGTCATTCATTATAGTAGTACTGTGTTCTGTTCCAAACTAACCACCAAATATCGGCAATGGTTTCCACGCAGTCCATCATTATCATAACTTGAGGGCGTAACTATGGATGATTTTTTTTTCATTTCTCTCAGAAAAGCTGTGAAATACATTGCCCGTTCAAACAGAAATGAGAATCAGTCAATCCTTCTACGTTCAGCAAGACAGCTGAGACTATTGGAAAATCTGTTAGAATGTGTCAACTTTGAAATTTTCAACTACTAAAGTACCTACCCTTCGAGAATTTTTTGGGAGCAGGGAAACATATTAACGCCATGGCCACGTGCAGTGACAGGATCAAAAATTGTGTCGTTCACTCAGAGCCGAAATCTCAATTCCTAAAATGAATTCAGTTGCTTGAAAGATAATTTAAGACGGCAAAATCTCATTTGGCCTTCCTCTCATAATTTTCTCGATTCGGTGGTGTCGATAGAGTTCCGTTTCAAAAAGTCATTCAAGGTATGTATACCGCTCTTTGTTTTAAAAAATCGCTCACAATGGTGTAACAACGAACTATGCGCTGCCAATGTGCCAAAGCGAGGAGTCAGAAAAGTGGTGACCCGCACGGTAGGAGCACGTGGCGCAATCAACTCATCTGCGATATGATTCTGGCCAGTGATGGTTTGCAGTGGATACTTGAAGTAGGTAACAGATGTAGAAACAGGAAAATGCGGTCTCATATGTTCAATTACTCTATCGAAATTATTAGTTGAAAAAAGTCAGAGAAAGACAAGAGTGGGGAAGTGAAAGTACTCATTCAGTAAACGACCAAACAGCAGGAATTAATATAAGATTCGGTCTCCGGCGTTACCTTGTGGAACTGCTTCATCATAAAGTAAAATAAAAATATTCTGTTCCATTCCACACTTTGTTTTAAATAGTACGACCCGGGTTTCTGCATACCATGCTATCATCAGGATCTGTTACCTGATAGCATGGTATGCAGACCCTGATGATAGCATGATATGCAGAAACCCGGGTCTTACTATTTAAAATAAAGTGTGGAATGGAACAAAGTATTTTTTATTTTATTCTAAGCAGGAATTAAGTTCTACATAAACCCGAGAGGGTTTTCTCCCTCGACTGTCAATATTTAGCTACTCACTGAAAAGACAAAAATAAGTACAGGGAGTTTCGAAGGGGAAAGAAAAAAATAATAAATACTTAGTACATGTGGAAAAAATTAGTCAAATATGTGACTTTCTCTGTGTATTTTATAAGTGTTGCTTACGAATCGTAATGACAGATTCTGGTTGACACCATGCAATTTGGGCTTATTACTTTTCCGGGTTGAAAGCAAGCACTAAGTAACCATTCCTCCCAGCCCACACCCGCAGAAGATACCGTGAGAAAGCAAACCTAACCTGGTTTATAAAGATCATAGATGAGTAAGAGCAGTATCGTATCAATGGAAAGCACAAAAATTCTACTTCAAGCACCTACTCATTATACGACACAATTCACGTTTTTTATTGGTTAACTATGGGTAAAAAAGCAGAATAAATAGTCTTCAGGTGAGATGACCTTCAACTATGTGTCCCAATAATACCTCCTTTGTGGAGTCGAGACAGATTAGCAATATTATCTCTTTAGAATTCATTTGAGCGCACTTATGTGACCAATATAAGATACAAAACAAATTAAAGTAATGGTATCTATGAGACAATCAAAAGGTCCTAGCGGAATGACGTATACTGCCCGCTCTGATACATATGTTAAAGATAGTAAGTGGTATTTGGGAGAAACGGTTAAAAATGAGGCTTATGAAATCATTTGCACCGTGACAATACAGCTGGAATGTAAATACGGGTATAAATGGGATGCATGACTTACTATGCTCCAAGCGAGAAAAAAAAATAGAGGGCATTTTGTCCAAAAGGGGTGATCATCGAAAATTTTTCTTAGATATTCAAGTGCTTGGGGTCAGAAAAGTGGTCTTTAAACGTCATTATTAACCACGAATACTTTTTGACTTTTTTCGGTAGTCCCAAGAATTCTCCAAACATTTCACATATAGCTATTTTAGCCCATATTGGTAAAAAAATACAGACCCGCAACAGAGCATTTCCATCTTCATTTATCTGTTGGACGGACAACTATTTACCATATAATACTTAAAAAAGAGGGCTAGAAAATAGTTGTCTGCACTTATATTTTATTATTAAACATACATTTACATCATTATGTCGT
The DNA here is from genome assembly GCF_921293095.1 of Ischnura elegans. Lineage (NCBI taxonomy): Eukaryota > Metazoa > Arthropoda > Insecta > Odonata > Coenagrionidae > Ischnura > Ischnura elegans. Next base: position 98,799,944 of record NC_060253.1, read on the forward strand.
CATTTTGATTTTTATCATTTCAATAGGCTAAAGATTAAACATGAGGATACTTTGAAATTCAGCTGTTATTATAGAAAATACCATTCATAAATCCCACCTCAAATTGTTTTATGGGCATAATAGCAGATTATATTGACTATATCTTGAGCTAATTTTCAACTCTGGTCTATGAAATATTTCGCCATTGACCTCCTGAATTGACAGGTAGCTCATCGTAGTCTTCTCTTCATTCATACGGCAAGATTCGAATAGCGACCGAGGTCGTAGGCAGGGTGTTGGTTGGAGAATGCTGGGGGAGGGGGAGGATGGCTACCACCGAGCCGGAACCGTTCGGTTGAGATTCACTGCATTGGCGATTCGCTCCCTACAATGGGCACCATTGTCTTTCCGGGCTAAAAAGTGTTGCAACGGATAGGGGCGTCGCTGTAAAACGTCTGCAGTCTCCTTTCTTGTGCCTCCACCACCCCCACCATGTCTCCTGCGCCGAGGGTTGCCAACTCTCCAAATCTTAATTCTCTTTCATTTACTGATGGAGATTTCATTTTAGTTTCTCCTGATGAGAAAAATTTCCTTTTACAGGCTTGAATGAACATATTCGAAAAAAAAAACAAATCACGATGATCATAAATCGGATGTTGTTAAAAAAATGATACTTCTGCTAAAAATGATACTAGGAAGGTGCGACGACAAAATAGACTAAAAATTAGACTAAACCTATTTTTTAAATTCAATAGCAGCTTAATTTCCGACGAAGTTGGCCATATCTTACGAACGCCAACATGCCACGGTAAATCAGATCATAAGAATAAGATAGACTGTAGAACAGATGTCGTTTTCTCTACGATTGATAAGAGACTGTAACTTCAGCCCTAGGACTTAGGTCAGTTGACTTGTAGTGTAGCCCAACAACTTATTGCATGTATTCATAAATGAATGTTTGTAGGTTTCCTAGGATTTTTAAAATCACGTTTTGCATGTTCTTGCCTCATAGGTACATTGCCATCATGAGTTGATTGCAAGTTTTTCCTTTGCGTGAATATGGAAGTATATTTGTTAGCTTGCAAAACATTTATATGACCGTGTGGTGTGTATGTCGGAATCCTTCTTACATGCCACATACTGGTGGTTGATCACCCCATGCCAAACGCCCTAGAGGTGGATTGGAGGGTGTTATGTGGATGTAGATGTTGACGTAGATTTAAATGTCTCAATTTATTTAAGAAGGGCTTCAGTTTATTAATAATAAGTGCTGTATGACATAAGCTATGCATGGGCTTAACCATGACCGCCTAGATACTCAGTATCTAGGTTGTCATGGCTTGACAAGGGCTTCGTGGTAAAACTGGTAGCTTCCCTGTCCGGCAATCAAGAGATCCGCGTCAAATCTCGGCTAATTCAAATGATTACTTCACAAAGCATTTCATTTTTAGTTTATATGTTATATGTATGAAAATTACGTTCGTCGGGCTTCTCCTTGGTAATCAAAGAGGCCATTGAAATTTTCTTGCACCCTTTAAATATCAAGAGACAAAGAAAGTGGGATTTCAGTTAAGAAATATGCGAAGGCCGTTAATAAAATGAAAAAAAGACTAATGATCCAGCGGCCAGTGAGACACACCAAACAATCGGATGACGCCTAAATTTTGGGCACAAAAAACGTTCACTTTAAATGAGAGCAAATCCTGACATGTAGCGAGAACACGCCTAGAGGACGGTTTACAAATCGTCTGTTAAAGCGTGCTGACAATCAGGAAACAGCATGCAGAGCAATGTCTGGAAAACGATTTTGTATTAATTTCACTTGGAACATCTTTAATCACATCATCAGCAAAAAATAGTTTTACACAGTGAACATTTCTTTTGCTTTCCATTCCTGATATAGAAAATTTTCATGGTAGTTACGTCTAAATTACAACTTTAAAATAAGCACTTCCATGCTTGCCTTATATTCGTTACTTATTCATAAATTGCAGCAGGAAGTGAGTTTTAAAAAAGCCGCTTAAAATAAATTGTTAACATATTTACTTTGATTGTGTGGCTGTCCGAATGGAGTAAGGTACTTAGCCTTAATCAAAACCTATAATTCAGTTTGATTTGATTTAATCAATCAAATTATTCCTTTCACTGGTAAGAATTTTCTATACATAACGGTGGCTACTTTATTAATGATTGAATGAAATCATTTGACCGTTGAAGTCAGATTAAATACAAATGCCGTCAATAAATGATTCATGAAAATGATAGTAAATATTGGGTAATTATCATTTTGAGTCCATCCAATTATTTTAAATATGCATGCGACAAATCACTTTGACAGGAATAATATTAAATGGAAATTATTTACTTTTATTATTATTATTATTATTCACGATCACCGTTTACACCTCTAAAGAAATCCATCTGTACACAACATTTATGAAAGAATTAAAATTGTCGCAATCATTATAAACGACCAGTTTTCTTACATTAAATCGAATTCTCAAACCACTGTATAGAGTCATTATAACACAATTCTTGAGGTTAAATAATTAGTCATGCTGACAATTTAGCCGAAATTACATAAACTATAATAATTGAGTGAAATATTGCTCCGAACTATAGAACTTAAACCAACTAGAGTTTCTCTAAAACGAAATTAACGAGATCATATCATATACTTCTTATACCATATACTCATTCTCATATTCCTAGGAGCATGTGCTTCTTATTGCAAGAGAAGAAATAAAATTTATTAATGGTTAACGAAACTATTTGAACTTAATCATTTCCTTTAATGGATGAAACTGTAAATCTAATCCTTGGGCTTTAGATGGCACTGCTTGTAGTGCATCTTAAATAGCTGCGAAGACTCCCTCACCTCGACCCCTTGACTCATTGTTCCCCATTCCCACTCCAAACTGATGAATTCTGTGGAGGGTGGGAAAGATTAGGAAAGTAAGAGTTCTTGCGCTACGAAGCAAGCGGAGCAAATCAGGTTAGTGGCCTCGTAATAGCTTGAAGACCCTCGCGTAATCATCAGAGCCATTGTCTTCGCGGCGATGCGGACCTCACCCTCAGCAACGATATAACCAATTTTGTTTTAAAAGTGGCCAAGTGTGGGCTGATGTGGAATTCCGTCGGGCTCCCTATTAGTTATCAGTTACGACGGTATTGTATTTCAAAGGAATTGAGAGTCTAAATTGAAATACCACCAAATATCACTGATGACTAGTATCGAAATTGAATGTATTCGAAATACACATTTTCAAAACTTAGGCAGTTCTAACTTTGTGTTAGTAATACGATTTCCGAAAGTGTTTTGTTGATGAAACTCAATCACAGTTTGTTTTTTTTTTTTCAAAATAAATGCAATATATATAATTCCAACATCTGTTTCGAGTACCTGCATTACAGTTGTCGCCCCTTTCTCCTCGTTATTTTGACTGACAAAATGTATTTCGGTATTTATTTTGCTGCTTTCATGACTTGCTTTTGTTACTATGAGAGTGAAATGCAAATTCTCTGTAAATTTGAGATGGAGTGCTCTTGGTTTGTATTTTCTGTAATATTATTTTTAGGTTGAAAATTTCTACCATGTTCCTTTGGTTAAAAAAAATTTGAGACATGAATTTTCTTCATGATTTCATTAATTATATCTTCAGCTGATTTTTGATGCAAAGGATAAGAATACTTTAGCCTACTTAATAAAAATGGCTTAAGGCCAACTTATTTTTACTGTCGTATTGTAATATTTAAATTTCATAGTTCAACAGTAAATAGAATTTAATGTTTTTAGAAGCTATTTTGAAATTAAAATTGCATTGCGGAACAAAAATAAAATTTCCTTGCGTAATTCATAATTTGTATCCGATATTCAACATTAGTGAGCAATGTTAGAGCGTAGGTTTCCGCGGCGATGGTCTGATCTCTGCATTTCTCCAGGGTTTTTCTTCGACCTGAAGACGCTGGCAGGACAGCCAGCGAAACTGTTGTCAATCAACCAACAACCGCACGCGGAAGAAAACCCTGGAGAAATGCAGAGATCATTAGTGAGCAATTTGAATTTTATACCAAAATTCAATTGAAATATCCAATGAATTTCTCATCACTTCCAAAAGTGATAGAAAATTCAAATTTTTGGGTTAGAGATTTTAAATATGATGCCACAAATATTTTGACAGTGATAATATTGCGTTGATTATAACGTATATAACTTCTGTTAAAACCATTGAAGGTATACATATGTATACTACTAACTTCTATGAATCCTCTGGGTAGAATTAGCTCTCGTCATATGCTATAATTTAAGCATATACTTTTTTGCCTCGCAGTGCATTATTTCTAGAGGATATGATTATTTTCAAGATTAGAGATGGTGCTTCACACAATTTCATACGCCAATAGGTGTTTTTAGAGATAAATGCATTAGACATGGAAAAACAACTGACTATCATTTGGCGTGCACGTATATCATTTAAGTTACAGCACAGTTGGTTGCCACATTATCTCAATCAAACTAAGACCGAATAAAAATTGAATGTATAACGTCGAGGAGCCCATTGAATTAAAATCTGACGACTCATGGGGTTGTACAGACTTTCGCTGATAATACTAAGATATTGCCATTTTTTTATAATTATTTTAAATGAAATATTCTCACTTTTGCCTTGAAATTGATGTAAACTTCGAGTGGCGCAATAAGTTTAATATGAATTCAAACGTTACGCAAAAGAAACCACTACTAATGTGTGCGACCACAAACATCACCGTAAAAAGGTCGACACTTAAGTATCACGACGATTCCGGCAATCGCTGTTTAAGTATCAGTCTTCAATATAATCTAATTTATGCACCAATTTCCCGATTCATATGGCATTAACGGCAACAAGAGGGTGTTTTATGCTACCCAGCAATTGGTGCACACGCGTCGATGCAACATTTTAAATACACTTCAATGATGTCACCTTTAAATGCTCAAATACCCACCTTGTTTTATTAATACAATGTTTATAGATACGTGGCCAACGCAGGTCCTTCTACTGCCAAGATATGATTCCTTTAGATCGTTAATTTGCTGATAAAAAATCGGAGGCATTCGCGGTGGGATCGACAAATAATAATAAAAATAAAGTTTTAAAATATGATCTAGAAAAATAATTTTTTTCGGAATGAAGTTTATTGATTATTATCTCAAAAGAGTAAAAAATTATGATTGAAATGTCAAAATTAAACAATTATGCAGCGCCAACCGCAGCATGCTTGTATATCTGAACAAAATTGTCTAAAAGTAAGCCAGAATCAAAGTCTTACAAAAAAAGAAAGATTCACATTTAACACCATCTTTCAGCAGTAACGTACACATAACTGTATAAAACCCATTTAATAAATAAATATAGATAAATATTTCCTTACAACCCGGAATCGAGATACTTGTATAAGGAAATCTTACCATACTAACAAATATTCAAAGATGGATTGCTTCCACTCTGATCTCAGTGCTGCTTAGTTGTCGGTCTGGAAGGCCGAATTAAAAATATAGTTTTGAGTATAATTTTCATAGCTAAAGATCATTTGCTAACCTTAAGACTTAAATTTTTTTCATGTGATACGGCATGCGGAATGAATCAAAATTTTAATGTTGCAAAATATAGCTGCATTATAGAGCTGCACCACATTTTCATTGCCTTTTTGAAAAGTTTGAAAATTATTACAAATAATTCAGAAATATTATTATATCTCTATTAGTATTAGAAGGGAAAAAATATCACAACATATTTCAAGTAAGCAGTTTTATAACCAAAGCTATTGCGAAGTTAAGAAGCAACAAAGTGCTATACAGTTTGGCCCATTTTATTTTTCTCTCAACAGCGCGCGGGTAGAGAAACGTGGAAATCAGGTCCTTCGCTGTGTCACTCGCACGCTCATTAATGAACAAACGTTTCGAAACACATTATGACACTGAAGTCTGAAACTGCGAGATGCCTAAAGAGCAATAAAAACAATAAAGGAGTCGTAAAATCTTTGAATGCAAATACATTACGCGGAAACTCGTAAAAGCCAACAGTGAGGGATTGCGCGCGCAGTCAAGACAGGCCATCAACTAACCACAAAAAGGATTAAATGTCTGCAGAGATTCTGGAACGCGTTGATCCCGGAAGCAGTTGACAAGCAGTCGCCGACGACCTGCGGGGCCAAAGGACGACACGAGGGAGCTTTAAAAACTCTGCGAAGAATAATGAATTAATGCCGTGGAGCGCGCCGTAGATATTCTGGGAAAATAACACGCCAACCTCCCTGTAGCCATCCAGCTCTTCATAAGATTCCGAGCAACTGAGACGTAGTTCTGCCCTAAAGAAGCCAAAATATCTTGGGTAGAATAAGGATATAGTAAATTGTGAAAGTAGGGTTTGGTTCTTTCACGTGGAACGGTAGCTGTGGATGTCTCTCTGGCTTCCCACCGGGTTGGGCACTCAACTCCTGCCGACGTTTCGATGAAATGATTTTTCCTCGTCCTCAGGGCTGGTTGACCTAGGGACGGTGACAAAGTATTTTCGAAATTTTTATGGAATTTTAATTTTTTAATATTAAAACGTCGGCAGAAATGGAGTGCCTAACCAGGTCGGAAGTTAGAGAGATTCTCTGCCAAAGGTTAATAGTAATAATAAAATTATCAAATTCCTTTGTACTAAATATCCATTTTGAAAATGTGAATTAAATACATCAAGAGACCTGAGTAAATAATGATATCAAAAAGAAAGTTAGAATGACCAAAAAGAAAATTAACAAAAGATGATGAGTGAGAGGAGGTAACTGTTTGTTGCGGGTACATGAAAACTGATAATACATATTCTTGAACAACGTACGGTGTAATACAGATGGCTTTGATTTGCGAGTCAAAATATCTGTTGATTGACCAATGTGTATTTTAAATTTTAGAGAGCTTTGGGGTAGCACAAATGTGCTCCACGGGGATGAATTTCGATGCCTCGGAAATAAATAGCCCTTATTTGCCACTCATGCTTAACCGGACTTTTTTTTGGGACTGTTCAAAATGTAGGCCATATTTCAGCTTAAAGCTTCCTTTAGGCTTTATATTAGATTTCATCTTTAAGTTTTACTACTGCATGTTCTTAAATGTACACTTTTTTTTAAGTATAGGAAAATGCTTGAAAATTCAAAGTCTAGTTGCCCAGAAATATTCAAAGAGACAACTGTTCAAAGTTGGTAATACCTCAGCAAAAACAGTGATGATATAATAACAAAAATAAAAGGTACCTATATCTTCTTATGAGTGATTATGACCTGCATTTGATCTCTGGAAAAAAATAAAAATTTCTCGGAAAAAAAATTGAAACAAGTGAAAAAATTAAAAATTGTGGGTCAAAGACGCAATCTTGGGTGGCATTGGGGGAATAGAGTTATAAGAAAACTACATTAGGTGACCTGTTTAGGTGAAAAAACATTTAGGCTGTGATAAAGATGTGGTGAAATAAAAAAATATGTAGGACAAACACGAAACACTTAATTTTAGCTTGAGAATAATGCACCACATACGAAGAAATGTCCATGCATACATATTATCAATGACGCTCAATTTTCAGGCTAAGAATGCCAAATAATAGCTTTCCTACGAGCTGCTACCTAGCTACAAAGAAGGAACCCAATTTAAACAACTATAACATGATAGCTTTAGAGTCGCAAGACATGCGAGTGATACGTACCCGGCTCATATTGATTGAGCAATTAAGAATAGATATCTTTCAGAGGGACAAGGAGAAAATCGTCTTTGAGCCTCACGACATTCCCAGTAATGACAGACGCAATAAAATAAGAGAGATTTTTGCCTTGAGGATAGGTATATGCATTCGCTTTCCCTTCGAACAATAAATATTATCTAGATGTACATGCACGTATGCACCTGTTTCGTACTCTCGCAACTACTTCCACTTAAATATTCTTCTTATAAATTTCTGATATCTCCATTTTACCATCAAAATCACATATTTATAACCACCTCTATTTCATATATTTTCTGTGGAGGTCTGATCTAAATTTATTATCTCATTTCATTTTTATGGTTCGTAACGAGGGTTTCATCAAAGCTATCCAGTTGGCCAAACATCCGCAGCTCTACCGCCGGGGCATTATTTCCACGCTTTTTCAGTAGCGACTCATTCTGAAAGCCATTTTTCGTGGTTAACCAAAGTTAAAGTATTCTTTGGTATCAAAATCAAGGAAAATTTTTCAAAATGAAGGGTTATAAGCGGTAGCTATAACAATTAGGTCAGCATAAAATAATACAGGCCTCTCTTTCACTGGAAGAGCAGTCAGTTCCGTGAAGTGAATCCAATTCATTAATTTTTTCAGCAAGCATTTTATGACCCGTAAGACTTATTTTTTTATCGATTCTCTGAACAGTTCCTCTTGCGAGATAGTTTTATGTAATGAAAAAAGCAACGTTGAGATAAAATAATCAGCCAAAATAGCTACATCTACCTCTACATAATACCCTGCGAGCCACCTCTAGGGTGTTTGGCAGGGGGTGACCAATCACCAACATGCAGCATGCAAGAGGACCGCCACATGCACACCGCACGGTCATAGAAATATCACGCACACTAGCAAAATATACATGCTTATTCATAAAACATTGTTAATGGTTAGTAATTTCTAGTGCAAATAAATGCAAGGTTAGATCTATGAAAAAACGTGCAATGAGTGATCCTATCGAGTGACGCCATTAATCCTATTAATTGAGACAACGTTGCTATCCTTAATAGTACGAAGGAAGAATGACATTTTAAATCTCTCTGTTTTGCAGTCTATTTCTTTTATTTCATTCTCATGATCACGTCTACTATAGTACGATGGTAAACGAAGGATATGATTCACGTCGTCTGAGAAAATATCTTCTTCGAATTTCCTAAGTTATGCCTATACTCCGAACTACGCTCCTGTAATGATTCCCATTCTAACTCTTGTAACATACTGGAAACGCTGCACTTTTTGTCGTAACAACTCATCACAAATCTGGCCGCCCTGCGCTGTACTCGATTGATTTCGGCTATTTGTCCTACTTCGTAAGGGTCCCACACGCTAGCAGCATATTCCAAGTGAGGCCTCACTAGAGTCAGGTAGCTTATTTCTTTCACCTTTTTTGGGCATTTACCGAGAATTCTTTTTACAAATCCAAGTTAAAAATACGGTTAAAATGGCAACTGACTCTCATTATTCTTACACATTTCATTATTTGTTTTTCTCTTTCAATCAAGGCATTTTAAAGAAGTTGTCTTGGAAAAAATCTTGGAGTTTTTGCGATTGCTTTAAAATAAATTCCAACCAAAGATGTCATCGGTGCGGTATTTCAATATATTGCTATCATTTTCAAACCAATAAAGACACTCCGGCGCAGAGAGTGAGTGCTAGTTGAGTTACTAGAAAAAGAGCCAACAGTGGTCAAATCTTATTTCCCTGAAAACGGTGCCACTTTCGATTGAAACAGCTTGAAAATATATTTTTTCAAAATTTTTACATGTTTAAGCCCACTGCGTACTTTAATTCTACTTCTCACGATTAAAGGACGTCATCTCACTATACTCATTGTCAGTGATTCGACTCGAACGTTGATTCGAATGAGTGAGGCAGAGCTTTCCCCAGAGTGATCCAGTGTCGAGGGAATACTGTATACTCAGAATATGCTAGCCACTATGTTTCACTAAGCAAGCTCCTACATCAATACTTTTGGATTTTCTAAAGGCTACACTTAGGATTTTAATATCACGTGTATAGAGCTATCTCATCATCATCATCATCATCATCATCATCATCAGTCAACCATCTGAAGATTGGTTTGACGCAGCTCTCCATTTCTCTCTCCTATCCGCTAACCTTTTCATAGTGACGTATTTCTTCTTTTTCACATCCTTTATAACCTTTGACTCATTCGGGGCCGTCCTTTGCCCTTCTTTCCTTCCACCTGTCCTTCTACGTTTGCTTTCATCAGGCCATCATGTCACATAATGTGTCAAACTAAGTTACCTCGTCCTCTGCTTGAGGTTTTTAGGAGGTTTCTCTTTTCTCCCACTCTCCTTAGCACTTCCTCGTTACTCACACGGCCGATCCCTTTTATCTTCAATATTCTTCGGTAGCACCACATTTCGAGTGCTTCGACTCTTGCCTTCTCTGCTGCTGTCAAGAGTGGAAGCATTCAAAATGTGGTGCTACCGAAGAATTATACACTAGATATTAAAATGTTAACGCTCTTTACGCTCAAAATTATATTTATGTACGAAATGTGTTTAATTATTTGTCCTGTAAAGTCAAGGAAGTAAATCAGTAATACCACTGACTTGCGTTGTGTTCCCGTACAAACATATCTTCAGGATATTTATAAAGCGATGAACACGCTATGAGTATCCACATGAAGCTCCTGAACCGCGGTTTAACCCTGAACCCGGGGGTTTAATCTGATGAGGAGAGGCTAGGGGCAAAATACGAAAGCAGTGGGCAGAAAAAGACAAGGGTTGAAGCAAAGAGCTTTGCAAAACTCAGGAGATTTCAGCTTGGGAGAAAACTACCAAATAGTGAGAGAATACAACACACCGGGGCCGGGAACCAAGTCAGAGGCTTATACGCCCGATCACCCGGGGAGGGGGCGGAGAGGAAGGAAAAAGGAGAGAGACACCGCCGCGATAGGACTACCCTTGGAAAATTTCTCTTTTTCATAAATAGGCTGTGCCAGAATTGTCTGACCAAAAATTTGTGAACTAATATTATGAGAGAAGTGATCTGATCCGCCATAATTCCAGCTTCCACCGACTCATACACTACCAATCGATTATATCACGATCCAATTAAAATTGAATGCATATATGAAAGTTCATGGATCCAGCCGCTGTACATTTCTAACCAATGGATTATTCACGGCAAATGTAATGACTTTTTCAACTAGCTTTATCGTAGGGTATAATAAGTTAAATAGCCAAATGCATTCCCCCATTCTTCGCATGTCAGTGGAGGTAGAACACCAATATAAGTCAGTAATATTCTATTTGGAGAGTTGAAATTCTTTCATTAAGATTTATGTCAACGATTCGGTGAATTTTTCATCTTCCTCAGGGCTGTTTCTATAATTTCGGACAGTGGTGAGACCGTGCCATTTGTTGTATTTCCTTTAATTCAGGCGATGAATATGTCAGGCCGGCTTTCGTTTTCTGCATGCCTTCCAAGATGAATTAAATTAGTATTTTTTTTCATTTCATACGACAGAGTTTTCACAAAAATTTAATATTTTTTCCATAAAATAGAATAGAATTCACCCTAATAAAGATATTTTGCAAATATAATCAACCGAGTTTCGAAAACTCCGTAGACGTTTTAAGGCTCCACTGAAAATTTAAGGGTGGTTTATTTAAATTCATTAGGTCCAGCATACTGAGGATATTTAACTTGATTTTTTAAATCATTTTTATCACTCAATTAGCAAAATATATTGCTACAAGTAACGTCCAAAAACGATGTGTATGCCAAAATATTGTTGCGACGATAAGGCTAGGGCTGATCCCAGCCATCGGTTTATTATTTTATAAAAGTACACTTATTTTTTAACATAGATTTGTTTTTATATAAACATTTAACTAAACCATCATTTAAATTATATCATTTTATAAAATAACTTTAAATTTGCTATTGAAATGTAAGTTTTTGTATGGAGTTAGAAATCAGTGTTATTATTATTATTATTTCGTAGGATTAGGACTGAGGAAAAGTTTCCATAATACTCACCCCGTAAAATTTCAAGCGTTTTGAATAATGTGATGAAAGCACCACGAACATTCCCATACGTCACCTGAACAGCCCGGGGGCAGCAAGCTTGTGGCGGATGGGTATGGAGGTTGAGGAACGGGCGAAGACAGAAAAGAGGTGCGTTGCGGAAGGGATGAGATGTCAGCACGGGAGTAAGGGACGAACAAGGACGAGAGGATGACGCTCGTGGGCGAAGAGAGTGCGGAGAAAGCTGGAGATCAGCGGGAGGCAAGTCGCCTGCTCGGATGACAAGGAAACGGCAACCAACGCAACGGACGCATTGTTTAACCGACGAGGAACCCCTATGGGTCGTTAAACTCGGCGTGAATTTCGCCCGAGGTTGAGCGACCCAAATAAGAACATATACTCCGAAATGTTTATGTTGTTTACGCTGTTTTGCGTCGGCAAGGCTGCGGGTTGGTGAACCGCAGGAATATATGCGCACCTACTTATGTCCATTGGCCATTTTTCAGGGTGTCAACGCCGCTAAGTTTTTTTTTTCAACTCGAAGTTTTTTTCAACGAATCCAAGTAGTTGGAAACGATATGGGGAGAAGACCGGGGATTATGAATGTTTGCAAGTGAACCGCAGGAACATACTCACCTACTTACTTTAATGGCATTCTGTCCATTGGCCGTTATTCGGTATCATCATTTGCAAAGTTGAATGTACTTTAGACAGTATCCGCTGTGGCAAAGGAAGTAAAAAACCGTATGCGGGCAAGCATAGCAAAATTAACTCTCACTGAAAACTAAAAGAACAAAGGTTTGATGTATTGCCGATATTTTTGATGAATGAAATTTTTCTATGGCCATCTAACGGTTGAGGCTTTCCATTTCCACCAAAAAGTCATACTTATGCCCTTAAAAAAAACAATAACGAGTGTTAGCATGAGTTGATGTTTGAAGCTTCGGTGAAAAAAGACGACTTCAACCTATGAAAGATACCAGAATATCTGACAAATAAAAAAAGTCAACAAGCAGAAGTTCATGAATATAGATAAGTCATGGATATATTCTGTAATGTATATGTTGTTTATGCACGATGGGTTACTGGTTGGTGAGCCGCAGGCGAGAACCTACTTAAGTCCAATGGCCATTATTCAGGGTGTCAAAATAATTTCCTTACTCGTGAAAATTCTTTTTTTGGCGAATCCAAGCTGTAGAAACCATCCAGTAAGAAAATAAAATTTTACTTGTCAGAAATTCCAGAAGATAATTTTCAAACGTGAAATACAGGAAAATGTGGAGAGGGGAATAATACCACTATGTACCATAAAATCTCTAAAGCATGGCTCACACCATTATTTTTCCCGTTCCTCAGAATAATAGCTCCAGCGATTGGTTTTCAGGGACCAAAAATGAAACCGCTCGATCCATCATTTTCTGAATCACACGGTCATTTCCCCCGTTCATTTTTTATCGTTTATTCCGTCACTTTCCGTATTTACAACTGCCGTTTAATTAAAATCCAAGCATGGAGTTAAAATCACTGCTAACAGCCGTACGTTCTGATTGGCTGAAAGACAGTACCAGTGTTGGTTTCAGCGGCAGAAAAAGGGAGGTTCCAAATGATGGATAAAGGGATTCGATTTCTATCCCCGGAGTTATCGGGGAAAATGATTGCGCGAAATGGTCATTTTTCTACCATCAGTGCAGCAATCGTTGGAGCTATCGCTCGAAAGGGGCGGAAAATAATTAAACGTGTGATTCAGGATAAAATTTTAAGGGCTGAGACTTTCCATAAGTACCACAAACGTTTTAAACATAGGAACACATTAGAACATGATAACGGACTCTAAGTAGGGTTAGAAGCCATAGTGGCAAGAAACAGCTCAAACTGTGGAAGGCATGAGAATATTTGACCTCCGAATGAAATAATGTCAACTTGCGGGGTTGGCAAAAGGCAAAACGGCACATGATACATTTATGCTCACCATGAATGGAGATTGTCGGTGGGGTTGCGAGTCGGCGAGGCACAGAAATAGACGCAGAATCTACTTATATACCGTCCATAGACCATTTTTCATGGCTTCAAAATCATTTTTCATGGACACGAAACGGTGCAGTATGATTTGGCATAATGATTTAGGAAGTTGAAGGGGCTAAAATCTTTAGAACAAATAGAAAGGTAACATTATCCGCCAAGTAAGACTCAGAATTGACCTTATAATAGGTAGTTCATGCATTTTTTTAGGTTTATAATGATATTAATGTGAAATCTTCACTTACATGCGAAATAAGAACTATTTATTCTTTCCTCAAATTTTAAAAGTTTCAAGGCCACTTGTACTAATTGATTTCTATGGACCGAAAACAGCATTAATCGGCCTTGGCATTCCAGCAATTTGCTACTGCATGATCACGAACATCCAGTATCTGGATAGAGGCCGCTTACTCTTGGTATAATAGGCCATGTAAGTTATATTTTTACGCTTAACTTTGCGGAACATTCACAGTGGAAAACGACTTTGCTCAAATCCACAATAGTGACGAAATTAACTTTGTTTGAATCCGCGATAAAGTAAGGATTTAAACAGTCATTTTTTGAGTATACCACGGAGATACCTTTACGCTGTCACCCGCATTCATTTTTGACTAAGAATAAAATATTTACTGAAAGCACTGAGTGGAGAGAATGTCCCAGGTGGTATTTGAACCAAGGACCTCTCTGATGACATGTGAGGACATTAACTTACCGCCACTGAGGTAACCGCCGATATAGTAACAATGGTTTGACGCTTCTCTCTTCGCATCGGCACTTAAACATATTGTTCTCATATGTGCGTGCTTTTCCTCTTTCGAACACTTGATATATTGCAATGCATACCTAAATTGTAACAATAGCTGTAAAAATGGAAGGTCAAATTCCGGGATGCTTAACAGTGTATTTGATGAGACGTTAAGGTCTTATTCCTATGGTGGAGGCCTCCCTACGTAATTTACGTAAATTTCACGTAAGCTGAATCGGAGTTCGTATATTCAGTGACAATAGACAACCCTTATAGCCTGTAGTAGAGAACCCGAGAATATTTTACTCATGAAAGAAGACCGAAATGCGGAAGTATGTAGCTGAAGATAGCGACCTATGTCAGACTCTTTTTTTAAACTAAGATAGAAAATATGAGCCGTTGGATTGCGGGTGAATTTTCCTCCAGGATGAGTGACTCAAATAATAACTCTACGAGGTATTCTGAAATGCATATGTTGTTTGTTCATGCAGATTGTCGACATGGTCTCGGGCTCGAAAGAATGAGCATTTCCATATAAAGGAAATATATATTATAAAAAAGGCCATATTTCACAGTTCTAATGGAATTTTCTTATTAGTGTAATTTTTCTTGAAAAATCTAAGTTATGGGATACGGAACAGTGCAGCTGAGAATGGTGGTTTATGCATTTCAAGACATTATAGGCGATCATAGACATGACTTGGAAGAGAACGAATATGTCACCATAGAAAGGCTCAAAATTAACACATACTAAAAATGGATGCATAAATATTTTATGCTTACCCGAAGTTGATGTTCATTTGCCAGTTCATGTTCACAGTAAAAAAAATGCTAACATTACTCGCTAAACCGCTCTTTTCACAGGGTTCCTGATACTAGTGCTATTGCCAAGTACTCACAGGATAAATGGTCTAATATTACCTTTAATAACAACACTAGGTGTGAAAACCAAGATTGGTTTTCACTCAGTAAAATATTCTGACGACGTAAGTTAGTTTTTTTCTGTTTTGATCTTATAAATGCTATAATTTTTTTCCAAAAATCTGAAATTTCCTGAATTTTGGCATTTTCGGTATTACGGCATTTACGATAAACTTTTCAGTTAAATTTCCTTCCGAGCGCAATTAACAGAGCTTTCTCTGAAGCATTTTACCATTTGGTAAAATTATGAGAGAAAATAAATGAAATATATTTCTAATAACGGATCTTTATCATTTTGAACTGTATTAAGCATACCGAGAAGGAAATTTATAAATAACTCTGGCGACCACCATAGGAAGTGGTAGTCGATCCACCGAATCATTTATAACTCTTTAGGCTAGCCAACGAGTTTGCAAGATGCTCTTAGTTCTATTTCATGGTAACCAAGTCCGGGTACAACATTGCAAAATGAAAGATAAAGCTCAAGATTGGCAGAACATTAGTTATATTTATAGTGATGTACAAAATAAAAAAATTTAGTTTTTTTGGGGTTTAGTTAAATAATATCGCGGTTTCATTGAAGTCAAATATGCATATTGAATCCAAAGTCAAGATATGTTAATACATATCTTTCATTTCATTGTTAATTTCCATCTGTCATTCGCCATACGGTGAACATTTGTATTTGAACAAAACATTCAGGCATCGCTATGTTTTCACTATAGTTAAAAAGTAAGAAGTCTATTCCTAATTCAGAGCGAAAGGTACAAAAACATTTTATAATTGGGTTGGAAAAAACCATCAGGGAATAGATCAACATCTACTGTGGGGCCAACATTTTTAGCATTCTTACAGTTAATATTAAATCCACTCAATAATTATCAATCCAATGAGTCATGCGGCTAATTACAAAATCAGTTTCGCGTACCAACGGAACGTTTTCAAAAATGATTTATAAAGCATTACCTTAACTTAATGTGCCCATTTTCTGAATAATAACTAAAGAAGGCTAATTACGAGCGCAAATTGATCAAAATGAACATCCAAACCACATGAGTGGAACATTGCATGAGCTTAAGCATTGCATGTGCTGAATAAGTGTCCAACGAAACAGCCTTTCTCATGACGTAAGAATGGAAAGTTTTATTGACAGCGCAAGGAGACATTCGGTGGTAACAGAAATATCGCGAGGGTGGCAACCAAGCCAGGATTCAAAGCAAGATAAAATACTGTTGGGTGTGCGGATAGGCACTGGAAATCCGCAACGATTTATTATCCTCAATGAACCTCGCGAAGAATAACAAGGATAGTTACAAATCAAGGAAGGTGTTGCTACACTCACGAATATTAAATAAGGGATGATTGTGGGAAAACATCAAGGTAGAGTCGTCAAAGAATAGGCAGCACACAATGTTTATTGCATCCATTAAATTTCTGTGGTACTTAGAATGACTCTATAATTAAAAGACTACAATCTAGATGTTAGGTGGTTTTATTAGGCTATGGATAAAATCTGACTGCTGGGGGAGAATGGATTGATTAACAATCGTGAAATGACTGGGGAAAACTTATGCAACACCTTATGATTTCAAAATAGTGTGATTTGTTTCAGAAGAGGCAGCAAATACAGGCAAAAAAAGATTAAAATATGATAACTACATATTAAATGGGCAAAACAGATAATACAGGTATAAAGTTTAAAATATTTTGTAAAGGTAGTGCGGGAGTAGTGCAGAATAATTCGATGAAATTCAAAAAATGGGAATGAGAAAATTCAATTCCGCAATTAATTCTTTTGTGAATATATCATTAGTTTTTCAAGCACATCAAACTATCCGAGAATTAATCTTCTAATATCATTATGGAAGAGTTTTTTGATGCGTTGAGATATTCATCATTACTATCTATAGCAATTCCACAAAATAATGAGCACTTCGTCCCAATTGGAGCAAAAGCGAAGAATTCGTTTTCAGCTCTACTTTATATAAAACGTGAGTAAAATGCGTCCATTACCGCAATCTGATTACTTCGCCACCGTAATAAAATACAATCAAGGAAGAACTCTGCTTCCAATTTTTTACTTAAATTGGTGCATTTATTTTTATAATTTTCACGGGTAATCTAACCTCCCTCGAGGAAAAATATACCAAATTAAATCCAGAAATGAAGTAATTAGTGAGTAGACGCACTACACTTTGAATACCAGCCATAAAATTTATATGATCAAAGAAAAAACATGATATCTTCTTGGCTTGACAATTTTATTTCGGATCGAACAATTTCACCACAATTTTCCCTTTTATGATTTTTCATTAAGACAATTTTCAGCGGCTTTCATTTATTTTCAACTTTAAAAGAAAGTGAAATCTCAGTGCATATTTTGGGCATTGTTTGAAAAAAAATTACAAATTTGAGCAAAAAACTAAAGTAATACATCCTCAATAAAATGTCGTGCCATAACACTTGGGTTGGAGACATTTTTACAACCGTCTGAGTATCGGTGCTCTCTTTATTTCTTCAGTGCAATCCGTATCCTATTTTTTTCGCGAATTCTCGGCCTCCGACTGGATGCGTGCGCTTGACTACCGCTGGCTAATGCAGGCGACGGCTACCGTAATTTCCACGGAGGATGTTTTAATAACGATCGTAAAACTAACAACCCCCGGCAAAAGAGAAAAAAAACGAAAGACGAGGAGCGTGCCCCACAAACTTTCCCCGAGGTCGAACCTTCATTTTTTTCCCCCAATCTTCCTTTATTTTCTTTCGCTTCATTCTCCTCCTTTGCACTTTTTTTATCAAGGTGCTTTCGAACGTGAAAGTTTGCAAACTTTGCCAAAAAAAAAACGCCCGGGGAGTAAACGGTGCAGTAAAAAAGGTCCCTCGTTGAGCGTTTTTGCGGAGGAGGTTCGGGAAAAAGGAAATAGGTCAAGTAGAGTGGGGTAAAGAATATTGGCGACCCATTTTTGCACACATCTTACCGACCGCCGGGTCGTAGACAGAGGACAGGGAAAAGGGAGCGTCCGTAATTCTCACGCACAAAGACAGACCGAAATGAAGTAGCCGTCGAGGGACTTTCACTTCACTCGCAACTCATCCTTATTCTCCCAAAGGGCCATTTTTTAGTCCAAGAATGAATATAAACGCCCAGTCGTCAAATTATAAATACATGGTTATCATACAAGAATGGTGTGGTGTGAACATAGTTTAAATTGAAACAGAAATAATCAAAGTTTATATTTTTTATTTTTCGAATTTATCATCTCAAACAGTTTTTTACATCATTAGTAAATTTCTGTATGTGCTCCCTTAGTCACTCGACAAAAGAGTAAACTGGCGTCAACATAAACTCACTCCTAACGAAATGCGCCAAGGGGACCAACGGCTTAACGTCCCACCCAATGGACGGATTGCTGCACTCGAAGTGCCCTCCTCAAGGCACTCGAGCAGGGATCGGGCAGCCTCTGAAAAATCTCTGCCACCCTATCTCTATTATCTCCTTGTGAATTATTTAAATTGTACCATTCATTTATGATAGGTAACTCTGTATATCCGAATAAACTTTGCAACGATTATCCTTGTATTCGTACTTATGTGTCTGTACTTCGTGTCAGCATGAAGAAATATATCGGCCTCGGTGGCGGCGGGGTTAGGTCCTCGCCTGTCAAACCGAAGGTCGTGGGTTCGAGTCCCGCCTGGGTAGGTTACCCTACCCAGGAAATGGTTGTGTGTGATATTCGTTATTTCATGTTATTTCCTTCGATCTAAAAGCGATTAAATGTGTTTTCGGGGAATTGAAAATAAATAAGTATAATTGAACATTTAGAAGTTACAGATTGAGAATTCAACCAGGACTCTACCGCAGGAAGGTGAAATTCGCGTGTACAGGGCAGGGAAACAATTCATTCCCTGAGTCATCTCTAGCTCAGAGGATTAATTGGAAGGATTTTTCTCAGGCTTCACCCAGGTTTTGAACCAAGGACCCTTCCAAAAGCGGGTAACACACTCTCCCTATTATAGTATTATCCACCATCCCCCTTTTAAATTGTAAAATATGAATAGCGATGAGATATTAAAGAACATGACGAATTAAAATGCATAATACCGATAAATACTCCAAGTGCAATGCATTTTATACTCCATACTTTAGACCAACGTATTATCACTAAGGAAAGTAGCTTTCGCAAAATTGTACGCAAATAATTATTTCATTTTGACTACATTTTGACTTCCCATTTAAAATTCATTATCAATTCAGAGTGATATTTAAATATACGAAAATCGAGTAGAAAAAAATATATTGTGTTTTGATAAATTATTAAGTCTTCTTGACACCTGCGTAATTAATTAGCAGTTAAATTTCTTGAGGTGTAGGACTTTTATTTTTTAACATGGCTAAGTTTCCTAGTACTTTGAAATAATTTATAATGAACTTTGGAATGGCAAGAACATATTTCAATGGCGTAACGAAACTGTAGAAAGATGAATATGATTTTTATTGAAATGGAATAGATAAATTTGAGCAATATATTGAGGTGCGTATGATCTAATCGTATGCTTAATTCTGGTCTAAGGAATAATTCTTAACATACATTAAATATTACGTTCCAGGAGCGCATTTAAATTTAATAAAATCAAAAATGCCTTGTTTACTTATTACTTATCACCTCCACTAACACCTCCTGAAGCAGTTACTTGTCACTGGAATACGTGCCATTAATCTAAAAGGCTTTCGTAACCTCTGGCCCTGGTGACTTACGAATGCATCCACAGCGCTCCGTCTAAGGAACTTCAATGGCACTATTTTCATACATGAAGGTTGGTTTACAGGAAAATGTCACACCGTATATATAAGTAAAAGAATGACGAAAAACCAAGATCAAGGTATAAAATACCTCACAAATGATGCATTCTAAATTAATTTATTCCCAAATTCTTCACGTTTTACCGTATTTATGGGTCAATTTTAGATTTACCAGAGCATAAACGAGGTCTTCTATTGTATAAGTCATTTTGTACAGTAAACATCCCCTATCATTCAGCTAAATGCCCAGGCCTTCGATTACATCAGCAATGCAAGAACAAGAAGAGTAACTTCAAAATTTGTGACTTATTTTCTCAAAAGTATTCAGATGAAATTTCAGCAACCTCATTTCAGCATTCTTTGCTTGGTGTCGAAGGGAATATTTACTTCATGTTGCAGGAATTATGGCACTGGTTAAGAAAAAGAAAATACAGTTCTGAAAGTAATTCGTAATACTCAAAAGGAAGCCCATATCGGGATGTAGCTTCTTCTTATCACAGTGCTGATATGAAACAATTTTGAATCATTACCGTTTAGCGTATGTTAAGTAACAACAGTTTTCAAAGTCAAATACTGAATCACGTTTATTTTCTCAAATTTTCCACCATTCCAGTAAATGTGACAATATTAATCTTCATAACTATCAGATACTAATGTAGTTATTTAAAAGGCATTTAAATATTGAGGATAAATATATTATTTCCCCATTTGAGGAACAGCAGATAAATCAGTTACAGCAGAAGACTTTTTCCATTTTGACTTTCTCAAATGCATCCCTTCTATCACAATGACTATACACCAAGGCAAGCCCTCAGAAAAGGATCAGATGTAAGAAATAAGTTAAATTGAGTGAGAGTTGACGTTTGAGACCAATCTCCTTGCCCCTTCCGGTTGACTGAGGGGATTATTGGAGGAGAGAAGGGCAAGGACAAAAGTTACAAGGATCTTCCAAAGCTGGTCAGAAAAGGCGGCGCAAAAAAGAGTAGGCTAAGAAGGACTCTCACTTCTCCTTACCCCCAGCCTCTTGTTCCCTTTTGTGCCGATGACAAGAGGTGACCTACGCCCCGCAACCCTCGCAAAATATGGTTCCCTTTTGGGTGCTCTGATCGCCATGTCACAAATTACAAATCGTTTGAGTTGATTTTCGCGGACGGTAAATTGAAATTCTTTCCGATAGGAGTTTGTTGAATCTTTGCCTCTGACCCTCATTTTACTTACCGTCTGATCGCTGGATAATTCGTGAGCAAGTAAATCGTGGAAAAATAAAGACATTCAGCGATTTCAAGTTCACAGCAGTAACTTCTAACAGTGCACATACATATCCAGCCACAGTGTTGGGGCAACGTATACGAGGATCCACCGAAATTTTAATATTACAATCAATAAACCTTCTTCTCAGAAACCAAGCATCTATGCACTACCACGAAAGCTGCCTCAACAGGCGTGTGGCATGGATATGAGAACACTAGCCGTTTGCAAATAAAATGGAGATTCTGTAACAAAGTTCCGACCAGCATTTCCTGATTCTTTTATTGTCTGGGGGAAAATGAATTCCTATATCTCTCTGTTCGGCCACATATCGGCTTAATTTATCGTTTCTGCCTGACCTGTAATTATAGTGGAGTTCTAATATGATATTCTCCTAGTCTTTTTCATAGATTTTCAATTGGTCAAGCAATCTAAGCCTAACGCGCAGCCTCTCAAACGTGACTTAACACGGCGTAACTGATTGTATCAAAACTAAACTATAAAGCGTATGAATTTTAATCACAATAAAAGAGGCGTGACTTGATTTTGTACGGTCATTGGATGAGAAAAACTCAAATTTATTTTGACATAAACCAGAAGTAAGGAAGGTCATTCTACTTATCAAGAGACTCGTCCTACAAAATAGATTTCATAATTTATTGGAAACAATCGCTGAGTTGATTGTTGTGATATGTCATCAATTGATCTGCGTCATAATTAAGAAAAATTAGCTGTTGGTAACGGGGCTCAGCTAGCATAATTACCCTTAATCGCATCTTTAGCGAAAAATAGCTGACAGTTAGGTAGTAATTCAGGGAAAAACAGGAACACAGATTTTCTACGTAGAAGAAGCATAAAACGGTACACCAGGGTAAATGCATTACGGTAAGAAGTACAGGAAATTTTATTTTACTAAAAAATTTCCATGTTATAACATTAATCAATTGATTAAATTGCCCACGTAATTAAGCCGTATCGTATTAGAAGATAATGGACAAAAGTGGAAGTAATGAACATCATCGAGGACTATTATCGCAGTTTTCCATGCATAAAGTACTATTCTTGTGAGAGCAGTCCGCTTTTGTCTGAGCTATAAATGGGCTATAAACAAATCCTGTAGCAATTATGCTACGTTTATTCCGATTACTTTTTTCCATTTCAAAATGACAAAGAAGTTAACGAAATCAGTAATTAGCGAAAACACAACTTGAGAACTAATCTTATATTGGGCTAGCTAGTGTTAGATGAATAGCTAACCCCGAAGGCAAAAAACTGATAACCGAACACGTCCAAGTGAACTTTCACCTCAACTAACTGTGCGATGCTGCAAAATCATAGCTGTGCGGGAAAAATTTAACGGCCTAAATACTCTTTGTATCCCCTCAACTGCCAATAATTTTTTCTCATTGAGATCACTCACTTTCATCGAATCCTATTGCCAGTCAAGTCCCCTCAATCAACGTTTACTTAAAAAAGATTCCATTCACAAACATTGTGAATACCAGTAAAAGAGAGGGGCACCACTTAGCAGAAAATGTGATATGAGAAATCCCTAGATATTTAATCTATCTGTGATTATATTTACTGGAATTCATCAAAATATTGTCACTTTGAATAATGGCTGTTTTAATTTGAGACCATGATCATACGGTTTTTTGTTTTTTTGTTTTCATTAATATGCAATTGAAATTATCTCAGTCATTGTTTCATCCTGAAACATAACAATACGTCCTTCATGACGAAAAACTCTGATCGGTCACGTGACCGCGCATAGTAGCACAGCGAATTTAGGCAATCGGCAGTTTAAGTTCACTTTGATTGAAGGTCGCGCGAACCGGAGTAAAAAAGGAAGTTGGAGGTAAGATGTAAAGCATTCTTCGTTAAAAAATCGTTATAGCCCAAAAAGTTTTAATTCAACATTAAAAGCATTGTTAAAACCCGAGTCATAAAAGAATGACTTGTGCAGGGGCTGGAGGACCCGGTGGTCGGCGTTTGAGGGCAAGTCTTTACTGGTGTAAAGGAAGAAAGGAGCAGTGGTGGGGGGGGGGGGGAGGCAGGGTCATCTAGGGTAGCGGTATGCTCCATTTCGTGGGACACCACCTTACCGTCAACTCCGAAACCAAATACCATGGGCACACAGCACCCTGATGCTTTGTTCCGGGAATTCAAACGGAATCCTTAAACTAAAAATTGGGCAGGGATAAGTTGGTTTGTTAGGGATAGGATGCGAGGAACACGAAGAGCACTTGAGGGTTCTGTATTGCTCGACATTTGAAAGAAGCCTGATGATTGGGGGTTATTGATAAATATACGCACCAATTAAGGTATTTCTAAGATGTCATTTTATTAATCACGATAGCTGTGGTAATTAAATGCTGCGATCGAGGTCACGTAAATATTTGTTCCTGCTCCCGCGGTTTGCGGGACATATTTTCAAATAGCAATGTTTTGATATGTATTTATAGGAATGACGGTAAATTAACGCCATATTCTTACGATTTAAAATGCCTTTTTTAAGATTAACAGAATTCAACTCCGGCAGTTTTGGTTTTCTTTCACGAAAAATCGATGCAATACATATATCGGATTACCCTCTTCAGGGAGATTGATACATTGCATAGACCATAAGACAAAATTTGATACAGTTTTTCAGTCGTTCTTTAGGACATTTCAAGTGGCTTAAAACGTCATAACTCCAATATTTGCTTCCTGACACTGAGTTAAGTTAATCACTAGCTAATACATAAGTTGATGCCTTACTGATGCCATCTTATTCATCCTTCTTCTTCTTCAGGAGCTTCGCGGCATGCATTTTTTTACTTGGTAATTAAAACAAAGAAATGCTAAGGTTTTTTCACGAAAACATATTTTATTTGGACTATTTTTTATGCCAGCCTAAAACAAATGGATATTTTCCTTTCTTTGTAGCCCAATGGCATACATATCTTTAAATACTTTTTTTTCAATCCAATTCGATTGGGAGACTTGGATACTATTTGCTAGGCTTAAATTGTTTGAGTAGTTAAGGACACATATCTTTTCGAGTGACATGGATAACATCATCTCAAAGCCTCACTTTGTCTCTAGGTCTAACAGAAAATATCTTAAAATATCTCATCGGAGTCTTAAAATTGCTTAACAATTAGGCAAAAAGTATTCGACTTGAACTTTCCAAAAAATATTTCATCAAATTCTTTCACTTTCAACGGTAGTAACTTTCCATTCTAAATGCATAATTAATTATGCTTACTTTTTAATTTATTTTTACTTTACTTTACTTTTAATTTTACTAATTACTATTTAAATACTATGTTTCTTAAAATATTTTTCAACAAATGTTGCTCCACTCCTCAGCATTCTCTTTATATCCAAAACAAATCCTTTTTCACACAGGTCCCTTATAATAGCGGTGTCCTTCATATGTGGTATCACGAGAGAATAAATAATGACGAACGCGCAGATGACACGAAGTTTCATGTGATCTCACTGACATCACAGCAATGACAAAGCCATAATAACCAACATCGCTGAGAGGGTGACTTTCCTACCTGGAGGAGACGGTTCTGTCCGGCGAGCAGACCACTTTTTGAAGCCTCTAGTAGGGTAGGGAGTAGGACTGCAGGTTTCCAAAGGCGGGGGCGGATCGCATTTTTTTCCAGCCTGCGGCAAACTGTGGGAGACGGTTACGGAAGGCAGGTCATCCCTATCGGGAAGGAGGGTTTAAAAAAAAGGGAATGCTGAAGAAACGGGGCCTTGGAACACTTTTAAGGGGTGGTTTGAGTAATATACGCTCAGGGGGTGAGTTTCTGGGGACGATTCCTATGGTGTGGGCGTTGATGAGAAGGCAAATCTCGAACAAGTCAGAGGTCTACAAGAAGGGTCCTAGCCTAGTGTTAGGTGAGGAGAGGGGCGGCAGGGAGTGACTGTTGACCCAAATTCACCTCATCCCAGAGCAGGGAAGCATTGTGTGAGAAGGAAGGCACCCTCAAATATCGGAGTGGTCCAAAGGGAAAGTTTTTTTGGATCGGTGGATCGCAAGGGTCAGGTGTAGCCTGGGAGAGGTGAGAAGGACAGCGTTTTGGGGGATTGTGCATTGCTCGGGTTGTTTGATGAGAGGACCTACGAAATTGAAAACGTCAGCCCGGTAGAACGGACTGTAATCCGATTCCTTCTAGCAGAGCCATATTTCATGTCTGTCGCAAACAGGTGCACGAATTCCTAGGCCTTCGCAATGAAAATAGACTGGGTCGAATCATGTGAAAAAATATCATTTTCGTAAACGACAGTGATAAATGAACGGATCTCGCATCATACCTACGTGACCTTTCCCAGCGATTCTAAGAAATGTTACTTTACTTCAATCCTTTCAAAGATATTGATACTCCTTATAATTGAAAACTGAGTTTCAGTTTTAGCTCTCTCTGATGAGACTGACTATAATAAATCTATAATTTATGGCCAATGGAAATCAAGAGATTCCTGATATAATTGCTATTTTGCATGCGAATATTTTTATGATAAATATGAAAAAATACACTTCACGCTGCTTACATAAGATTCAAGATGAAATCATCAAGATAATCAGCCTGTTGATGACAGATTATGTCATTAAATCATAAGTGATTTCAAATAAAAAATTATCCCATTCCTAAACGCCAAGAAGTATAAATCCTAAGCACAATTATTGATTATTTGGAGGAATAATATTTCTGTTCCACGGGTAACTCAAACTGCTAATCCTAGACAGATAGATTTGTGGTCCGAAATTGGGGATCGTTTCTCAGCTCGGAGCAATGAAGCAGATCCACTACAAAAAATCGTCTCGGAATCTGTTCACAATAAAAGACAGTAACAATAAAATATTTAGAATCACGGTTATCTCCTCCCAGAAGTATGAAAGCATAGTCAGCACTACGCCTGACACACACTCTAAATGCGGAGTTTCTGGGATCACGATTATAAGCCGTTTTAAACGGGGCACGAATAGTTCAGGCTATAACTCCATTAATTTCTCATTATGGCGTGAAATTGCGTGAACGCATGTACGAAAATAGAAGTTTCCTCGATCTCGGGTTTTGTAGAGTGGAGCTGAAACGGGTGTCAGAAAGAATGATAATAATAATAGCAATAATAATAATATATGCCTTTATTCGGGTGAGATTGGGACTAAAAAGTCCCATCTGCTACCTAACCCCTCATTAACGTCATATATCGATGGCTAAGTTCTAACAACACGTATATCAAATTCGGCCGGGTTGAAACAGGTATCTTAAACAAAGTGTAATAAATTTAAAAAATAAAATACAAGCAAAGAGCACCTCTTTATTTGAAAATGAATGCTTCTTTTTCAATTTTATGAATTTTGGTTCCTAATTTCCGTGTGCAAGTAAAAGAAATTAATCGTTTTTTTTGCTCACATTTGCAATAGAGAAATATGCAATTACTATAATCACTATATCTAATGTCAAACAAGATAAACAAGTATATGTGGAAATTTTGTGTAAAAAATTTCAATTATTGTGGGAAAAAACATGCAGTGGCGCCGACTACATGGGGTCTGAAGGGGGCTCGAACCCCCTTAAAATTCATCATCTGTGTGAGGAAAAAATGTGTCAGGCTTGTTGACTTTCCCCGGAGTGTCCGGATATCGAGATTCTAGTTATCAGGTTTCTAATGTTGATCATATGACTCTCCTAAAATGCTTAAAAAAGTTAAAACTCACTACTTATAAGATTTCCCGGGGCAAGATCCCCGGTTTGGGCCCCCCCAATATTTTTTGTAAGTCGGCATCGCCGAAAACATGAGGATAAGTAAGACGAGATCTCCCTCAGTGCGCACAAGGTAGGTTGGATAACTCCGCTCGCTCTTTGCAGGTGTCACCGTAGACTGCAAGTGGTGTATTCCGCGGATTTGACGGGCATTAGGCGGGTGGTTGAGGCGGGGAGATGCGTCGAGTACTGCCGACGCGAGGGACTCAATGGCTCATTCATATGACGGCCGCTGGATGACGCTGCAGTCGCGGGAATGACCCATAGGCCACGCGGGGCGGACAGATAATGCAGAGGGCCCGCGGTGGCAGCACCAACACACACACTCGGACTCCCAGACGGTGAAGTATCAACGAAGTTGGAATATCTGGTGGCGCTGTTTCCGAGTTTTTAGCGTGGTTAACATAGGTGGATTTAGTGGGGCACACGACCCCCCAGACGCTTAAATGATAATCAAGATTTTTGAAACGGCTCCGTTTTCATTTCTTTCGGATTGTTTTGTCTATTACGGAACCTGAATCATTTAAGCCCTGAGCTGACGTCAAGAAGACAGATTTGCCGGTCATTGGCCATTCGCGTATCAGCGCTCGAAAAAAAGTATCGCCCAATTGAGAATAGGGTTAAAAAAACTGTCGTTTTCGCATATCATTTATTAGTATTTACGTATTAGTAACTTTCATATTCAAATGAAGAGAATATTCCGCACATTAATTGTTCTATGCTGTTTTTAATCTCAATTATGAGATGGTCGCCCATCAGAATCTTGCCCCCTCCCCCCAGTAAAAACCCAGGATCCGCCTTTGGTGGTCAGAGTTCCGCCGTCTTGGTTTCACAATTTTTGGACTTAGTCTCTGACTGATGTTTTGAGTTGGCCCATTTTTGTACTGCAAATGAACTAAGTTAAATGAGAACAACTCCCATTGTCACTTGTATTTAGCGGGTAATTGTCATCAGAGTTTTCCGATCATTCGTGATACTATACTAACTAATTTACAAACTCTACGACCCATAGCCACTTTACTGGAGGGTATACCTTCGTAAACTTACTTAATTTTGTATTATAATTGTGACCGGTCCGTGAACGTAGGTTGTAATCGAATCAAATACTAGTAGAAGTGGAGGGAAATGGCTAGTTTACGATTGCAAAATTTAATTTCAGCTGAACTACTTGTGCAACGTAACCGTAGTGATTGATAATAAATTTTCCTTTGGGAAAGATGTTTGAAAGATAACTTTGGAAAGCTAACTAATACAGAAACAGGTTTGCTGTGAGTTTGATCAATAGTTTATTCTAATGTAATAACAAGTTGTAACCAAAACTTTCAACAATTACCTCGCTTTGATCCTAATGAGATGAGAGTGGGCGTGGCTTATCTTATCCAAGCACCCTACTTTCTGCCACACTTCGCTCCACGCTCGGAACCAGTGGGGCCTGCAGTATATTCCAGCCCCATTGCAAAGTATACTCATTGCAAAGGGGGCTACATGCAGGTGTATCCAGTCCGTCCCGTTTAGGTTTAATTTATTTCGTCACTTTAGGCGCATTTTAATCGGATTTCAGATACGTCTGCAGCGTGGCGATTTGATCAGAGCGAACCATCTATTCTCAGATCATAGAATCGCGAGGGATAGCGTTGAAATCTATTTATCTAAAAGAGGATATCTGTTTTACGTTCGCTATGCGTTTACATATGGCTGCACGGATTACAATTTAAGTTAGTACATAGGTGCATCTCATTCTCACAAACCTCGTAGTGCTACTTTCGGTCGCGTCCCACGCACCCTTTGCGTTGTTTTCTCATTACCATTTGTTACGTCACGTCATAGAATTTCTACTGTTGGACATCCTGTCGGGTAGGCACATGTATTCACTCCCTCAAAGGGAAAATAACTCAAATAACACTACACTTAACTATTAATCCTCTCGCTGTTTTTCTGGGGTATGAGTCTATTAAACGTTTTTGGTCTACACACGTACGGACAAAGAGAGATCAGTGCTGTGGAGTTGGGTTTAAGCTTTAAGCGTGCACGTTAAACGGAAATCGTTCTTTCAATTTTTTGCTGTTCAGCGTGCCTAAAAATCCTGCACGTCTACTGTTGCATTTTAAATTTTTATAAAATTGCATGCAACAATACCAGTGTTTTCAAATAACCCATTGCAGTAAAAAGTGAGTTGTCGATTAGCTATAATTAATTTTTTTACTACTCAAACGTATCAATGAGAACGAGCTTCATAGAATTTCCACTAGACCTTTTTTAATTTCAACACACTTTGTGCTGATAGGTTAATTTGATAAGTTACTTTATGAGGCACTCCGACTTTCACGCGCTATGGTATGAAGGTGCAGCGGAAAATCTGATAAAACATGATAACACATCAGAGACGGTCCCTTATTACCATTGTAAAGCATAAGAAATATTTTTATCACCGAGACGGGTAAAGCTGGCATTTGATACCACATGCGCTGGCCGCTCTTATAGCAATTCCCGTTGAGAATTATATCACAGTTATCCGTTTTATTACGGAAAGGTTCCGGGATAACCTTGAAATTGTGCTGCATAAAATCCAGGAATGCTGCACGTTTCCCATGCAGAAAAATCTTGATAAAACTAACAAGATCTGTACCGGATTTCCCCGCTAAACGATATTTCAAATCGTAAATTCCCGAGCGCTCCCAAACATGACGACAACTGAGGCTACCAAAAAGGGAAACTTCGAGTTATTTTCAAAAGGGACGACAGCGCCTTCCATTCCGACGAATGTTTAACTTGTAACTAATATTTACAGCTATATAATAGAGTAGAAAAAAGACAAAATTCTTCCCTTATTCATATTTTTTTATCCAATTGAAGAGTATTGGACGAAGCAGAAATAAGTAGTCATTAAAACAGCCCATTTAAAAAGGAGTCTTTTGAAAAGGAGTAATCTCTTCATACTTGGGAATGTATGCCATGAAGTATGGAAGCAATTCATTGTAGTTATATTTGTAGCATGTTTCTCAGTGGTAGCGAGACAGAGACAACAATAGCAGTATAGTTGTGGAATATGGAACCGTACAGAATGTGGTGTTACAAAAGAATTATGCTGATTAAATGGATTGATCGAGTGAAATGTTAAGAAAACTAGGAGCGAAGTTTCTTGAAAACCTTGAAAAGAAAACGAGGCGACTTGGTCGGTCACATTAGCAAACCTGCATTTCTATTATTATATTTATCCTTTTGAAGGGTAAATATAATAATGGAAGTGGATTTAATACAATAATAGAACTGAATTGGAGAGTTCATCCAAGTATGAAGAAGCAGTAATGATGTACCCACACTACAAATTCTAAGGCAATTATCCCTTTTAAAATTGAACCAATTTTGTTAAATATACTGTGAGATGTAGGTTTTGTATCATCATATGATTCTTTCTATGTAGTATTGAAGAAGGAATTAATTGAATTTCGAATGATTGCCAAAGAAGGAATTTTTAATCGCCTAACCTTTCGGTCTACACTCGATATTTTTATAGGATATATAAATCAAGAGTTCAAGAAGAAAGATTTGGTGATAATAACTTGTGGAAATTTGATACAGAATTCAAAACCTAATATTGTTCCAATCTTGAGGAATAAAAAACTATTTGTCATTCGCCTACGGGCTACGAGACAGGATACCAATTTCTGGAACGAATATAAAAAAAGAAGGAATTTTGGTCGCACCACTGCGGTGCGCTATCTTGTCTTGTCTCGTCTAAACGCGCAAGTCACTTCGACCCGTGGTTCCCCAGGAAGTCACGCCCTCCGCGCTGTCAGGTTTAATTTGGAGAAGTTTGATGGCGAACCGGAGATAACCTCGTTCATCTATATAGGGGAGCAGTTCAGGGTTTCCTCCCACGAGCGTTCGAGGTTCGTTCCTCCGCGGGGGCGGACACTCTCTCCCGCCCTTGCTCAAGAGATTTCCCCTCCAGTGTGAGAACAGATCATAAACGGTCCTGAGACGCAGACTCAGCTCTTGAAGTTTAGAAAACAAGCTCAATTTAGCCAGGAGAATTACCGTCAAAGCTTGATCAACAATATCTGCAACATTTCGGGAATCGAACGGCTTTCTGTTAAATTTCACTCTACGTGTTTTTTTCGTTTTCAACGTAGCCATATTGACCTTTATTCCATTTAAACGATACTTTATAGGCTATTTTCCTTTAAAAAACGAGTGAGGAATCGTTAGAGAAATAAATTCATACATTATTCCATTTAAACATACATTTATTCTTCTTTTAAGCCATGATTAAAAAATGATACCTCAAAATACCGAGATTAAATCATTATATCGTTTCATCCCGTCTGAAGAGTTTTTTTTGTCTCAATTAATAGTAACATGGAATAAGTTAAGCTATTAATTAATTTAAGGGGGCACATACTACCTCTTTATCGACCGGTCTTTTTAAGTGACGCTATAGAAACTTATGCTATCATCTTGAAATTTTCACATGTAAAATAGACCGCAGTCAACATTTGCATGGGTACAAAAATTTGAACCTCGCCTTCAAACTTTTCCAAATTAATGCTGACATCGGAGTGCTTGACTTAGGAAATATAGTATATTCTAGAGAGAACAGCATGCATAGCATAATTTTACCTTATTCCTCTAAGTGATTTTTTCTTGACTTCTCATTATTTTCTCAAGTGTAATTTAATAATATTTTAGCTGAAGTGAAGTATTGAAGTTAACAGGGTCAAAAACCACGACTATTTCAAGATGATAGCATGGCTTAACGCGAGTAATCCGTCACCGGTTGAGAGGGAGACATGAGTCTACTAAAGTGAAAGTGTCCGAGAACTGATAAAATTTAAATGTCAAAGTTTGAAAAATCCACTTTTTACACCAGTTTTTCGACTGACTTTACAATCAGATTTTCACGCACCAGTGTTTCAGCTACATGGCGAGAAGTAATTTGCATCAAAGTCCACAGAGAAATATTTGATGGTTAATTCCTATAAATAGTTTTCTTTGCGGGAGTTCTTTTTTAAAGCAGCAGATATTTCATTTCCTCTCAAGCAAAATACGATTTCATTCAAATTATCTTACCAAAGCTGAATCAGTTTGGAAAAATTCAAACTCAGCTAAGTTTATAATTTTTTATGTTCTTCGATTTTCGTAGACAATGAACAATATAAATAAGCATTTTGGTATTTAAACCCTCAACTACTCGTTTGCAGACATGAATTGGCTAATCGGTGTTGGTAGGCTAACATTGACTGTACCTCATTGAGGAGTGCATAGCACTCGAGTTCATTTCCATTTTAACAAACTTTTGACTTATCGGTTCATCTGTCATACAACTTTCCATAAATTTATTCGATAACATCAAATTCATATACAGAGAGGATCATATACGGAGAGGAGAGAGAATCTTATTTTCAATCCATACATATTTCTTATGGCTAAATCATTGAATGGAAGGCTAAAAAGTAGAATACTTATTGGATTGCAGTTCAGTACTTCACCATAAAAAAAACTTTAAAAATATATTCCCTAAACTTCGGGATTAAATGAATATATCGTTCAATACTATTTTAATGAGAAATTGCATTATTTACACTGAAAAAATGCTTGCACGACATATTTTATGGTCAAAATATCATTTTCATCTTAGTTAAAACAACTAAACGCTTCATACAAAAATAAATGCAGTGGAAATATTGCAATGTCTTATTTATCTAATATAAATAAGCTAGCCCACATTGATCCCCATGTCATACAAGATAATGTATCATTCCATCACGTTTCGAATAACTAATCGTAGACTCGCGCTAGGTGCAAATAACTGAGTGCACGTTAGAACCGTTTCAACCATCGTCGCAGACGTAGCGAATTCACTCAATGTCAAATGCGTAGTTCATTCCGGCAATTAAGCACTCCCATACACGACGCTTGCCGTCACCCGGCCGAATCATTGATATGTATGCACCGCTGCCGGCAAAGCGAGAGTGAACATATCCGAGTTCCAAATCTCCACCCCAATTAATACGCATATGTTACGAGGCCTGCGCACAATGAAGCCCAATAAATTACCCGCCGCCGAGTCACACACAGACGAGGGAGAAGAAGGAGAAAAAAAGCAGACTGATTCACAGCAGTGAGAACGAAAAATCCGCAGAAAGTGGGGAATGGCAATAATAATAAAAAAAACACAGGCGTGGGAGTCGAGCGGAACAAAGGGAAACTGGCGCGTTGCATTGTTGGGGAAGTGTTGCGTCACCGCGCCCGTCGCTATGGGAACCTCGTGGAGCGGGGGTTAGCGGCGGGGTTGGAGCTACAATAGCGGCAGTGAAGGCAAGAGTGAGATGTGGCATGGCCTCCCTCACGGGTGGGGCCCTGAAAAAAAGGCCCTTCCCCGGCCCGTGGGCCAGTTTTGAGTGCACGTGTGGGTGGTTAGCTGGAGAGTGTAAATTTCAGGGTAAGGGAATGTGTGGGGGCAGGGGACCCATCCAAAAAAAAGGAGGAACTGGGGCAGAGAAATGTTGGTGTAGTGGTGGATTGGGATGTGAAGGTAGAAGATCCAAGGATGAGGGAGTATTAGCATGAGGACCCTCCTGAAAAGCGGAGTGAAAAAATGAATGCCCTCTCAGATATAAAATTGGCTAAAAATACCAGCGGTGATTATAAAAAATCTAGAAATGTATTTATAACTCACCAAAAGAAGTATAAGATAACAGTTATCTTCAGATTCGTTATCTTAGTACGTAGTATTATCTTAGTACGAGTTTTTATCTCGCATAATAAAAATTTTAAACACACGTACATGATTATGCAGCGTTCAAATTGTCAATTAGGTGGGGCTAGTTAAAATAAGTATATGTTTTATAGGAAGATTGTTCCATGTCTATGAGGCATCCATTCAAAAGAAAGGAGGAATTTGGGCAGAGAAATGTTGGTGTAGCGGTGGTGTGGGATGTGAATGTAAAAGATGTGAGGATGGGAGAGTATAAGGATGAGTATCCTTCTGAAAAGCAGACTGAAAAAAGGAAATCTTATATATAAAATTGGACAAAAATTATCAGATGTGATAGGATACTGAGAGCTGTAGTATTTTTAAAACACTATTTTATTCTATCATCTTCAAATTTTACACGTCATTAGTAAGAGCTCCTCATCCTACTCATTGATAATTACGTGTAAACGGTGAAACCGGTTATGTGAGGAAAATAGAG
Source organism: Ischnura elegans (assembly GCF_921293095.1). Taxonomy (NCBI): domain Eukaryota; kingdom Metazoa; phylum Arthropoda; class Insecta; order Odonata; family Coenagrionidae; genus Ischnura; species Ischnura elegans. The sequence continues at coordinate 98,834,393 of NC_060253.1, forward strand.
TGGGGAATTACTACAGAAAATGCATCTTATTACAATGAATTACTTACAACAAGGTGAACTCATCAACAATAAATCTGGTATCAGATGTGAATATAAAAAAATCGAGAAGTGCAGTGCGAATTAACCAAAAGAAATGTAAGATACCCTTTTATATTAGAAGGTTGAAGTGGTTCAACTAGGAATATGCTTTAGGGGAAATGGAGGGGGACATGAGGGGTACCCTCCCCCCCAAGGGAAGGGAGGCCTGGGAAAATTTTTGAAAAATTAAATGCCTGGAAATACAGTTTAGATCATTTTGGCTTTTAAATTTTAACTATAAGCAGATGCAGTCATTATATGTCGAAACTAGGCAATAGTTTTAAATAGTTTTTTATTTGTCTGAGGCTTTGGGGGGGATATATCCTCTCACCTCCCCCCCATAGTTACGCCGCTAGATGGTTGGTTATCAACGGATAATATAATTCTTTTAAAAGGAATTAAATTTATTACAGATTGTGCAACCAGATAATCCTATTGAATGAATTGAGATTCGCAGGTAAGATTATAGGGAACAACAAATTCAATTAAGATGCATTTGTTTTGCATGTGTGCATACATGACTGGAAGGGTGCTGAGTGAGTAATGAATGGCTCCTCGTCAGGTGACAGATATGTATTAAATTTCACGGGAAAGGCAAATGATCTCTGGATTATTTGAGCACTAAGAAATTAATGTCAGTAAATCAAATGGGCGATGATTGACAATTGAATTGAAAACAATTTAGCTTCGGACTTATAGAAACACTAAACTTTTAGGATATTAAAAGTTTTAGTATTCAAAATGCATTCAGTTTAATGAAATTGTACGATAGTAAATTGTAATTAGTAACAAAGGAAAATGTATAAAAATTCAGAACATGTAAAAGTGAAGATTATGCAGCGTACAAATGGTCAATTGGGCCGGGCTAATTAGGAATAATTGTAATTTTTTCTGAAGTTTTACAGGGATAAAGAGTTTTTGATTGGGTTAGTAAGGTTGATCCATGCTTATGAGGCGGTAAATGATTTTTGAAAAGTTTTGGAACGATAATGTGTTGCATAGAGATAGTTGGGTTCAGCTCTGGCAGCAACATCAGGAAATGTTGTTCTCTTGAGGTAGAAGGCAATGTTGTACTATAGTTCATTTTTTTAATTAAGGAATACGTGAAACAGGTATATTTAATTTTTTTCTTGTGTTTACTTTCATCAAATTTTTCATGCTCACTTCTGATAATTTTTACTAAATTCCACAACTAAGAGGACATTCATTTAATCACTCTGCTATTCAGAAGGGTCCAACATATTGCCGTCTCATATCATACCCTTATTAAACAGGGTAGTTTTCACTGTATTTTACTACATCTGCATATTAGCCTGCGAGCCACCTTTAGGGTATTTGGCTGGTATCAATTACCAACATGCAGCATGCAAGAGAACCGTCGTATATCACACCGCAAGGTCATAGAAATATCACGCATGATAGAAAAATATACGCACATATTCAAGCAAAGGCAGCACTTGCCATTGGTTAGTAAGTCCTATATCAATCTCACGCATGGTAAGAACAATCGTAGAAAAAAAACATGCAATGAGTCTTTGTGAGTGACGCCAATAATTCAATTAATTGAGATACCGTTGCTGTCCTGTATAGAACTAGGGAAGAATGGTATTTTAAATCTCTCTGTTCAGCTGCCTACTTATATTATTTTCTTCTCGTGATCACGTCTACCAGAGGACGACGGTAAACGTAAGATATGTTTCAGAAACGTTTGTCTGAGAAAAAATATTCTCGATTCACTGAGAAAATTTACCCATTACTTCGATAAACGCTCCTGTGGAGATTGCTTTTAAACTAATTTCCTAAAACATTTGCATTCCGAATAGCCGGAAGGGCTCATTCCAAATACTACGGGTTTCAACTTTGAGCTGACGGAGAACTAGAAGAGGAAAAAAAACCACCGAAAGCGGTAACATAGCCTCCTTGCACGGCTGCATGCCAATGCAACGAATGGCTCAGGTGGTCTGAGAGGGGTTTGTGTTGTGGACGGCGGGTGGATGCAGGTAGATTGGAGTTATGAGGGTGCAAGTGGCTGGAGTGTGGGTGAGGGGCAGGGAGCGCTGAGAAAAAAAAGAGGTCGAAGGAATTGGGGCAGGGATATGTCGGCTAGGGTCGGTTTGTTGGTCGGGGAAAGGTCGTATAAGGATGAAGGTGAGAGTGAAGGATCGGCTGAGTCCAGGATTTTCCTCTATTGTTAAGAGGAGGCAGAAGTGACTTCCAGGGATGGAAACAAAAATCTAGAAAGTCATTGGATAAGAGAACCGTTGAAACAAAGTATTTTATAAAGAAAAGCAGACCAGTAAGCAGTGAACGTTTATGAAAATTCCGTCGAAATGGACATGCTCTGGAACCCCTTTCTTCACTTTAGGGTATAGGAACTGTACAGAAGCCGGTCGTGTAGTTAGAATTTTTTTAAAAATTTGCCATTGACTCATAATTTATTTATTTATTAGAGTTCCAAAAGCTTAAGACTAATTAAGCTTAATAAAAATAAAATTCACTAACTCTTGATTTACTTTGTGGTATTCCATTAAAAGTTTTCCTGAATATCACACAATTACTTATACCACTTATTTTTTATCAGAGCGCGACCCGGGTTTCAATGAATTATCATCATCTTCAGGCGCAAATTTGCAAATTAGCCTGAAGATGTTGATAATTCATTGAAACCCGCGTCGTGCTCTGATAAAAAATAAGTGGTATAAGTAATTGTGTGATATCCAGGAAAACTTAATAAAAATCTCTTTACAAACATAATTTGGTTTAACTTGACACAATAAGACTCATAACTTCAAGTGAAATATTTCACCAATTACAATTCGACGGTTTATCGATCATAAAATGGATTTCATGAAACTTTCGGTAGTTTATAACAATGCAGAATGAGATTCCTACATACCTGGCTGCTGGCACTTTAAAAAATTGTCAGTTTGTCATCAAATGATTGTCCCGAATCACTGAACGTTGTTGTGCAACAATAGGCTCCCTTCTCAAGTTTTTAAATTTTTAAAAAGTTTTAAAAGTCACGCCAAGTGACGTCGTGTTAAGCTGTTGTAAACGGGGCCATCGCCGAAGATGATCGCGGAAAACAGTCATTTTTACGCAACTGCTGGAGCCATAACTGGACCCGTCACTGAAACCGTCACTGGAGCTATCGCTTGAGAGGAACGAAAAAAAATGAACATATGATTCATACTTTGGAGTGAAAGAGAGCGGAATGCCAAGGGCCTTCGAGGGAGGAGGGGGAGGTATGCACAAGTGGGATGCACCCTGATACCTGCGGGACGAAAGTCAGAAAGTGAGGGTGGAGTGGAGAGAGGTGTCAGGAGGGAACTGGGTGAAAAAAGCGGACCCTAACATAAAAAACATGGGTGGGCTCGGAGGGCGGAAAAAGGTCGTCTCCACTAAACTTGAGAGGCACGTTGTTACCGCAAGGACGCTCCAGTTCTGGAACAGGGTCGAGGGAGGTGCGGGGGATATCCAGACGTGGTCAGCAACTCTGCCAGGGTAAAATTATTTCGGAAAGGACTGCTCCCTACCTTCTCTGGCTCACAGGTTGTTTATGCTCTTAAGGCTCAGAATGCCGCCTCTGCCAGTAGCTGTATGAGTACCGTTGGGAATATACCACAAACGACTTGTAAATTTAATAACCATATACTTCAGTTCTGTGGGCCACTGGATGCTAGGGGTGCATCTGCGTAATGCCCTGCGAGCCACCTCAAGGATGTTTGGTAGAGGGTAAGTACACGCACCAGCATGCAGTATGCAATACGATACGTCTTAGAGGTCATCGAAAAAAATGGCCGTAGCATATAAACATGCCAGCAGGGTTGTGTGAGCTTTCTCCGATCACGCATTTTCCATGTAAGTTGACACCAATCGTGAAAAAATAAAAAATTAATAAGGGGATTAAAACTCATGCCGTTTACTTGGGACAAGTCTCCAAAATCTGTACGAAATTGAGAAACTACCTTGAGTTTCAAGGTTGATCTGAGGTTTCCGCGGCGTTTCTTCATATGAGTCTTGGCTTCCGGGCGTTCCTCCGCGTTTAGATGTCCATAAGTGACGACAATTTCTCCAGCCATCCTGCTGGCGTCTTCAGGTCAGAAGACGCCAGCAGGATGGCTGGAGAAACTGTCGTCACTTATGGACATCTAAACGCGGAGGAACGCCCGGAAGCCAAGACTCATACCTTGAGTTTCCTTGAGTAAATTAGCAGTTTGGCGGTTTTTGCCCCTATTCACTTCTATATTTGCATTTTACAGAAGTAGTGAATTCAGTTGAATTTATCATTGCTAGGAATGCCACTGTTCGTCCCAAGGAGAAATAGATTTAAACATAAATCTGAAGGTAGTGTCCGTCCCATCGGTCAATTCGTGGCAATGGCGGATAAGACAGCCAAATAAAATTCTATTTTTCATAAATGCTCAAGATCAATGATGTCCCCCACAAATTAAAAAAATTGTAAATGACAAAATTGCGTCCAATGCATCCTCTGCTTTCAGGCCTTAACTCATTCTTAAGATATTTATGCTAAAAACAGTAAAAAAATAAGATACGGTATAAAGGAAGGCGCATATAAAAAATATTTTGTGATGAATTAAATGATTTCAACCGTAAGTAGTGGCGACTTACTGATCAAAGTTTTTTGATCAAATTATGCTGATAACGTTTTTGGTACCTGTATTTGCGACAGCTATAATGATCGATAATTCTCCATAATACCTTTTGATTCGTTTTCATAAAATATCTCTTCTAATATCATTATCGGTTGAAACTCGTTGTATTGAAGACCAATTGACTAGATTCATCAAAAATCTCTCTTAATTTTCGTGGTTAAGATTTTCCTCGCACTTCCTCTAAGAGCTCCCTTTGGGAGTGCAAGTGATAATTGGTCAGGTTATTGAAGAATCTTAGAGGGTTCCGCGTGGCCCGTAGCTATCATACTTAATTTGAGCTTCAGAGATTAAATTATTGATCCGTAAACCGATAATTGATACTAAGCTTAATGTCCTTTTAATTTCACCGGAACGGTTACGAAATTGATAATCATTCCAATACTTAAAAAAATGCCAATCTTACATTTAAAATGAATGGCCAACGATTTTAAAAAACCAATAACAAATCTTCTCGAAACACTATGACGAAATCCAATCTGTTACTAACCGTAGCCTGATAAGTTGACTAAGTTGCTATCTTATATTTTCATGAAGTGTGCATTCTAAAAGAAAAATGAAACAAAAGTCCACAGTATAATGGAAACAAAAGTATACCTACTTGGACCTAGAAGCCTTTGAAGTTAAGAACAATGAAATGCGTAATATTTATGAAAAACCAAGACGCAGAGTAAGAAATCGTCAACAAAGTAGTACGGTCGGAAAATAAAAACGTTAATACGTGTGAAAACTGCAACACGAGGTGGTTTGCTTGAAGTAAATAGGTAACCAAAGCCCAGTGGGCATTGGCTTCAAACGGGAGGGTATCGGGTTCAAATTCCTTATCATTAATGATGTATCTTAATAAAATATATAAATACTGTAAAATAAATGTAAAATATATAAATACAATGAAAGATAAATAAAAGGCACTTCCGCACATTTTTAAAGCATCCTATTCAAATGAAATTTCTGGAGGAGTGAAGAGGCCCAGGGGAAAGAACTACCTCTGACACAATGGCAGAAAGCTTACTCGCATATAGCTTAGTGTGGAATGATCTCTGCACTCACATATCCCCACCAACCTTCGGGATAAATCACTGTTCGAGCGAGTGAGGCACACTTTCTTAAAAAGGAACAATAAAAGGTATTACACAATTACCAGAATTGATATTCAAACAAAAAAAAACGAAATAATTCATGAACACAGAGTAAATATTACAACTAGCATGCTGATGCCATCGTACATGCATCGGATTTTCACGAAACTCATCTCATTACATTCCCTGGACAAATCCACAATGACCATGAGTTGTCAAAACTCAGACGCCGCCAGGAAAACACCTCGTGCAACGCACGCTAGCTTTCACCAAAATTCTTTTCATCGTAAATTCATATGCGAAATCCTCAGACGTGAAGAGGGCAAACTTGACCTTCCATGCAAGCTTTCTCCACTCCGTTTCAGCCTATATTCATGAATAAATGAACGAAAATAAATTCTCTCGAAATGAAATAACTGGGACGTCTTTAAACGCTTACATATTTGCGGAAGTGGGATACCAATAACGTGTTGATTTCGAAAAACGGTTACGTGTTGATTGAAGAGCAAATATGATGAACTGTAAACTATTATGCGCAAGTGATTTAGAAATTTGCTGAAAAATATTTCATGTTCTTAAAAGTATATAGGTAAAAATTCCTTGAAAAGATGCCGTACCTATATTAACCGCAGGTAAACATGCATGAGATTTTTAAGTCGCCAGACTGATTGTCTTTTCAACAAGGTACACAAACCATAACAACATTATGACCAAATAGTTACATAGGCAAGGTAAAACTCGAGGTAACTACGTCTTAATACTCGTTACTCCTCAGTTTAGCACAATTTATATTTAACGATATTGTGACATTAGAGCAAATGATTTCATCCATTTACGCATTTGAATTTTTTCCTCACATTTAATATGAACCAAACTGCATTGAATGGAAGCCCATGCTACGTTGAAGTCATGTTTGAAACAGCCTTATTTAATCGAATCCGTGAAGCATATGCGTTTGCACTCTGAGAGCTTTCCTTATTTTCCGCCGCAAGAGTAGTCAAATAATTCACCTGGTAGCAGTTAAAATAATATCTAACTACCAAATGCAGATTCTCTACAATTTTCAGAGCTCTCCCAAAAAATAAAGTTATCACACTGTAATATAAATAAAAGTTCGCCAAAATTCTGCTTCATCTCAAATATTTTAAAAAAATTACATCAGTGAATACACTGAGGAGATTTTTTTCAATTTAAATTACTGGCAAATGTAGACAAGGGTTCACTAAATTCACCCTCAAAATTTTAAGATAATTGCACAAGAATGAAACAAAGGATGCGTCACGAAATAAGATGTCAAAAGGCTCTTTACAAAAGTTATTTCGTGTTGATGGATCCTCTTAGTTAATTTAAATGAATTCAAATTATCATAAATATTCCAGCATAAGAGAAACTGTAACAGCTTACGAAAATTGATATTTCAATTGGTCGACATGGACAATCGTACCCTTTTTGGAACGGTCACGGCTTTTAATAATAATGTAGTTCCATATCAAAATCGCTTCTTTCCATAATTACACTCATTTGAATAATTACTGCTATCTCGAATCTTCGCGCCTCATATAACTCCCATAAACTGACGCACGCTTGCATTTATCGTCATCGTACGATAACGAATTCGGGTCAAGTATGAATTTGGCAAAACTTCATGTTTCACGCATATTTGGAATGGAATGAATACGCTACCCACGGCACAGTTCACAGGGCACTTTATGAGGCGGTTTCAGCAACTTCAAAACAATGGAGCTTGTCCTTCGACTGAAAAATCGCCGGGTCTTAGTGAACCGTGGTTAAATAGGTGCCACAAACAAAGAACACCAAAGGTTGCGGCAGATCCTTTTCATTGTAATTAAAGCGAAACTGGGTCTATCCCTCGTATGCAGACAGCGATAACAAAGAAGATAATTACTTCCTATCCTTTGGATTCACAAAGCGGAAGATAAAAATCGACCTTCACTCCGAGAAATATGGGTTAAGATGGAAAGTTGTTTTTTTATAATATCAGCAAGCTTACATGTTATGAAATTAGGGCTGGACAGTTTATTCTGGGCCATGAACATCTTCTGCCATGATCTCATAATAGGTTTATCATTGAATCGATTAACACATTCGTGACGCATTACGAGGGTAATTAGGTAATACATATTTCAACATAAGAAGACAGCCCTTGTTATTCGTGGATAAAATTTACAGGCCCCAACAAATAGATGCATGTTCCGGAATGATGATAGTAAATTATTGAAATAATAATCAGCTATCAAATTAAGGAATTAATGCGAACGCGTGAGAATATAGCTAAAAAAACGCCATCGCTGCATGAAACTGAAAAGCATTAATTTTTCAAATGATCATATATTGCTGGTACTTATCACTTACCATTAGCATATCGATAGATAAGGAAATACTATTCTTCATAATGAAAGGTTTGACATTAATCATAGAAATTTATGAATAAAGAGACAATTCTTATATTTATAGCCCGACAGTCAACCACCATCGGACACCGAACCTTTCAATTCATTATTACAAGTATCAGCCATTCTCCACGAAAAACGTGAAGTTATACTCTTGTTAAATAATTCTACTTTGCCTTTTCCATGTTTTATAAGTATATTATCATTGTTATTATTTTAAGTATTCATAAATACCTTGATATTTATAAGAAAATAAATATACTTATTGGACGTTAAGAATGTATAAAATGGCATAGCCACTGGGGAAAAATGTATCGCGCCCTCAGTTTCATAAATGGCCTCTTTTTTTTAATAGCTCTGGGGCGTTTACAAGTAAAAACGAACTCGCACTGGACGCTACCTCTATCATAATCCTGCACTACAAGCTGTTGCAGGCATGGTATTGATATTGAGATTAGAGGTTTCTTGGCTGCCTCAGCCTTTTCGGGAGTTAACTGTAAAACCAAGATCTTGTCTTCAACAGTTAAAACTCCCTACCCAATAGCCTGCTAAAACACTCCCTTTAATAAAGCCATAACTATACTTTTCAATTTATACTCATTCTTTCAGTTTCAGCTGACTGAGCTGAATTTCAATCAGATTAGAAATTCTGACTTCAGTTAAAGCAGTAATGCCCAAGAATCAATAATAAATCTGTTGAGTTGAGGTGACTTTGTTTAATTCTTTTCGTGGCTGTTATGTTGGGGCATGACGAACGTAGTGTGTCTATGTCGAATTGACATTTATGCCCCGTAATATTTAGACAAGCATCACCATAAGAGCTGCTGATTTAAAAATTCCATCTGCAATTAAAAGCGGAGCGTAGTAGCCTTGTAGGTGGAGGGCATGTATGCTTAGGGGTCCCGCGTTCAAGTCCCGGGAAAAGCCTTCGGATACCCCAAAACGAAAATCCTAAAAGTGTGGGGTGGCTCAGGAAAAGGAAATTACCTGAATGAGTGAAATTCACACGCCTATTGATTAGTACGGGTTTAGCTCTACCCTCATCTATCCAAACACAACTTCTATTGTTTACAAATTATGTTTGTGGCTATTATTTACAAAATCATTCCATTACTTTCTCGAAACAAGGGAATTCACTACCTGTCCAACTTGTCCAGGAGACCGACCACTCACATTGGGTTCACAAATGAGTGAAACTTAGGTGCCTGTGGCTTAGTTCGGGTTGAGCCTTACCCTCATCTGCCCAAAGCAATCGAGTTGAAGAACAGAGTGCGTGATCAATCAAAAGAACGAGACATGCCCAAATTTTTGATGACGGTTCAGTAAATACCATAAGGAATATTTCTACATTGACCAAAAATTATTCCGGTATTCCATATTACCGTGGTAGTGTGTGGAACCTGTTTCAACTACGTTAAAAGACACAGGGGAATAAATCATAGCGATGCCCCAATCCGAAACACCTATCACGCGCATCATGACTCCGACGCTTGAGGAGTAGCATTAACAGTCGGATGTAATTGGGTAAGAATTGTGGGGAAGACGCTATAAGGAGGAGAGGCTATGAGGAGGAGGGGAATGTGAGGATTCCTCGGGGGCCTTGGGCAGAGCACTGCAATCTCGACAATGAAGTTGGGGAGGGGGTGGGGAGGAAGTGGTGGGGGAGAGGGACAGGGAGCCCACCGGGACGACAGCAGATTTGTGCCTGCTAGCAACACTGCGGGGATGCGGATTACAACGCCACCACTGGCGGAAATCCATGGTAACTCAGTTTGGTTTTGTCAACATTTCGGAAAATTGATGCCAGCCTTTTTTGGTGAAAAAGATAGGTGATTGAGCCGTGCATCCACTATAGCAAAGATGAATATCTTATTCTCCCGGCAAAACTTCATAAAAATATACTTATTCCTCACTTGCTCAACCTGATTGACCATTTTAACGCTGTATCAACATGTATGTATGTTCTGCATATTATTTTTGCTTTGTTACTTATTTCGAATTATTATTAAACTTAAACATGAAACAAAATTCTGCTCTTTAACTCTTTAAGAACAATGTTCCAATCGGATGAAATAATGAGAATATAATGTAATTATATTTACAATATAATAACTACTAGATACTAAAGATTGCTTGCCAAAATGTCTAGTTTATGACTCACTCACTATTTTAATCCGACGGTTGGTTTGCATAGGTAATGATAGAGATCACCCCAGAATAATCCACGATCATATGTCACATATGCATGGAAAGGGGGCTCATTCCTTACACAGGGCCAACTCGAATTTCAAGTATTTCATTTGAGGATGTTTAATCCAATGTTTACCCGGGATTTGAACCCATGGCTCTTCGAACAGCATCCAATCGCCCTACCCGCTAGGTTACCAAAACTCTAGGCTTATGAAATATGATTTGATGCTCTCCGGGCGCATGATTTGGGTAAACTCTTCTCGGGATTCCCACCGGATTAATTTTCCTAAAATGACCAACGTTTCAAGCTCAAATTCGGGGCACGTCCTCAGGGCAAAATATTGTTTTTTTTTGTTTCTTTAAAAAAACAACATTTAGCCCTTAGGATGAGCCCCGAGTCTGAGCTTGAAACGTTGGCCATTATGGAAAAATTAACCCGGTGGGAATCCCCAAAAGAGTTCACCCACTAGTAGCATATGTTTGCTTGAGCACCATAAAAAAACTGGTAATTTTATCTTTGCATCTGCGATAAGTACAATTAAAATTCGTACCTTATGTAATAGTAAAATTTTAAACAACGCAGAATGAAACAAGGAAAGTAGAGGTGTAATTAGTTGTTTTGTGTTCCTTTTCGTAGTTTAGTTATTCGAGTACAAATAATTTTTGAGACGATAGTAAGCGGTTGGGTGTTCGCGTGTGCTAATGCCGTGTGGCGGGAGGAGGCGGAGGGGTAGTGGCGGTTGGCTTTCCGTGCCGACTGCAAGGACGCCTTACGCAACGCGCGACAAGCCACCCGCGCAATCGCATCTCCATCATCAAACAACCATCTCCACTCATCCCCTCCTCCTCCCCCTCCCCCTTCCCTCACATCCACCCCTCGCACGGATTGCTATGCTCAATGATTTGGCGAATCCATACACACTCCAATCCGGAATACCTACTCGGGATAAATTTCGGGAAGGCATTATAAAACCAAACTTTGTGCGAAAAAATAAACTCGAGTTTAAGTACCGATCACAAAGGACAAATATAGGGTAGCTCTCCTGCTTGGATGGTACCATATGGGACTGGAACGGCCTAACAGCAAAAATATTTTAGCCCTTCTCGAAAATACTATGTATTATTTTAAAATCGGTAAAAGAAGTAGGCTTCAAGGGTTTGTTAAAACGTTTTAAAGCGTTTTCCTTGTATGTTGATGTTACCAGTAAGCTAAAGGCCTATTTGTAACAATTTAATAATAATAATAAAGCCATGAGATTATTGACGCAATTCTCCATTCTGCTCTCTTATCTGCTGACCTTTTCATAGTGACATATTTCTTCTCTTTTACTTTCTCAATATTCTGTCCCCTGTATCTCAATCTGGGCCGTCCCTTGCCCTTGTTTCCATCCACCAGTTCTTTGACGATTGTCTTCATCATGCATATCTTATCTTATGATGTGGCCAACTAGGTAAGCCCGCCTTTTTCTCGAGCTACGTCCACACAAGGCGATAATAGCTGGACACAAGGAACATTGCCCTCGCCAATATCGCTTCGGGATAAAATGATTTGTATCTGGAAACATGTATCCGGAGTTGTTGCGTGTTCATACAGCCATCAGCACAAAAGCAAGTTTTGCGAACACGAATCTCTTTGTTCTTCGCCCTATCGCTCCGTTCTATAGCAACTAATGCTGCAAATGTAATTTTGGATGGCAACTTAAGAACTGAACTCTGTTACAATTGAATTTTAATCCTTTGATAAGTCATTCGTTTTGTGACCCAGAAGCTGCTTTAGCTTAAATGGTATTTGGGCATATGGGAATTTATCGGTACATTTTTTAAACATGCATTATGCTGAGCTAAAAACGGATTTTCAGTGCAATCTTTAAGCCTGGGTGGAACGATGTGAGAGACCTGGTAGCAATAAAAATCCATAGAAATTTGTTGCCGGGCAATTCTTCTTCGTATCCAGACACTTCCTTAACATCACCTGGCAACAACTTGCCGGCGATTATACTAATGTCTGACGTAGCTTAAGGGATTTGAGAAGATTTTTCAAGAGCGTTTGGCAAACTTACAATAGTTTAATGGGGAAAGATACCAAATATGTTGCCCTTTCTCACCAATAACACGGTATTGTCATTGATTTTGATTTCTTGAAACAAGGAATGCACAATGATACCTCTCTTATCAGGCGAACACCCTTTTTTAAACTAGTATTTCAAGGAATCAATAGTAGTTCCCGTAGGCTAATGGCATTTAACACTCCTATTCAAATACCATTACTTCAAAGGAAACTTCTCCTACTCAGAGGATACAAAAATCTAAGAATAAATAAGCGCAGATTTTTTGAAGCTCCTAGAGTCATGAGTCCGTAGCCAAGGGAGGGAAACATCAAAATTTTCCATCAACAACTTCATAGACATGCTTCATACACAGGTATGTTGGAGGGAGGGTCTATAAGGGAGGCCATTTACAGCGCGACATGTGTAATTTAATGAAGTGGAGCTGAAAATACAGAATGAATTTATTATTAATTCGAAAACTTCCTGCCAATCGGCAAACATATTTAAATACGGTTTCTGTGACGTTCAACGATCCGAAGCTCATTTTAAGTAGTTCCTCTACGACCTTCAATATAGCCACCCAGTCATTTTCTTTTCAACAAATTTAAAGATACACCCTTTCCGAAGCATTCCACCGCCGACCAGATATCACGCCTCTTAACGACTTTTTTCCCTTGAATCGTCCGCGGACGCTTAGTTATGATTTCATTGCATGAAACTGCAAAGAGATGAACTCGGAAGGGCCCTTTTCTTATCCTTAAACTACTCTTTTATGTTCTTCGCGGAAAAAAATACGCGTGAAATCATTGTACGTTTTGCCACTGAAACGTCTTAATTTTATCAATCACGTCGAATTTTTATGTTTGCTGACGTCGCAACGTTTATATTTACACCTGAGGAGCCAAGCCAGTCCTTTAGGGTTGCGGATGAGTATTACGACTCCAAGCACACTTAGCACTTACTTAGACACTTAGCTTACTTACTTAGACACTTAGCCAGGGGACGGCTTAGATCCCCCGGTCCATAGATTTTTTCCCATACGGTGGATATATCTGTTATCTTATTATAGCATATAGTATATCTTATTTTTACTTATAATTACCCTTAATTGTAGCTTGTTTTTTCGTGAAATTCGGAGAACTCTGCCCGTCCGTGGCGCGAGTGGCGACTTATATAATTTTTTTTATGCATGGTTGGTAACAAAACATTTAGCAGCCGACTGAATAATCCTGTAACGTAATATATTTGTGGGCCAAATATTTCATAACGAGTCAAAAAATGTGGAATAATATGCAGCACTGCGGAATAAAGCGAATCCACTAAAACAAAAGCCGTCTCATAAGCTGTTCACAATAAAATACAGCAATAATATGGTGTTAACAAACCACGGTCCTCTCCTCCAAATGCAAAGCATAGACGCATAGTCAATGGTGCACCTACTTCTCACTTCACCCATTGAATGCAGAGTTTCTGGGATCACGTGTCAAGACAAATAATTATAATTCGGGCTTTCAATCTCCCCGATTCGCGTCCATTTCTCTGTTCAAAAAGTGTTTCCTTCATCAAATATAATATTTTCTGGGAGAAAAATCAAACCAGTTAATTATTTCATTCATAAAATTAAAAGAAATCAGGTGAGGAGCAACATAAATTCAAGATTCAACAATGAGACCCTGGATGAACACAATGAGAGTGATAATATGCCGATAGAATAAAAAATTAACTTTGTTAGAGAATGTTGAACTGTGTTAGAGAAAACATAAAATTTGTGTTGTTGGTTAGTCAAAAATGTTACGTTTAATGTTGACTAACAGACAACGCAAATGGAATGGTAGCATGATAGAATCAAAGATAACGTTCATTTTTTTTCTATCACGTCAAAATTCCACGAAGTGAACTCGCAAGCCATTGATTGGATGCAGTATACCTAACAGCGAATGGTATTAAATGAACGGAGAAAATTGAAATAGAGATAAGTTTCCTCATTTCCCAAATACGTAGAACATAAGCGTGTCATTCGTGCACTCGAGATAATCCGCCGATTGTGTAGGACTCCATCGGACTCAGACTCGCGGCATCACGCACCCATTCTGCCGGACGTCGATGCGCCGATAGCCGAGACTCTGCAAGGTCGCCCGACACTGCAACACCAGGCTGACCCGGACAGGAATGCCGCAACGCCGCCGGAGGACTCATATTCGGGCACGGCCTGATTTCCCGAGCCACAGACTGAATGCAGAGACAATTTGGTAAGAGCCTACGGGGCATGAATCGGCAAGGGTCACTAAAAGCGAACTCCTGATATGCCCTGCACAAATCAATCAAGGTCAGCTCTAGTAACTTAGGCATTTACAGAACAAATGTGAACACTTTTTTTCGCATTGTATTATTTAAAATATACGCACCTATTGTTCATCGATATATAGAGTCAGAGAAAATATTTAAGTACAGTTTAAACAGTGGACTGAGAAACTTCAAAATATCCAATTATATAGGTACTGCTTTGGATAATATTCACGATGCATAAGCTCCCTAATTGATAGCACTATTACACACAGGAATACTATTTGACATCTTTGTGGTGCTTTCCCTGACTAGTTAGCAACGTCATTGAGAATGATAGATTCAATATAACCAAGGTATAGATAGTTATTTACCAATTTACCCGAGTTATGTAGTTCTCAGGAAAAGTTACTTACTATTGGACATTAAGAACTTTCCAATATGACGTGAGGACTGTGACTTAGGCCGAAGTGAGTATCAGAAAAATATATCAAATATCAATCAGGAAAACAATTTTCCACAGCGGAAAAACATAGGTGTTGTGTTTTTTTCCACTAGTAAAACTTTTAATAAACTTTCAAGCTAATTGTTACTGAGAACCAGAGGACATGGTATCTATTAAGAAACCATTTCAGTAGGCCTTATTGTATGACAAGAGCTAGTAACGTAAGGTAGGCTAATAGAAAAAGGAAAGAGAAACTCAAGGATCCAACGACAAGTTCTATTCTAACTATCCCTTAGAAATCGTTTCAGAAAAAAATTTAAATGTGATTATTTGAGATGAATTATTTCTTATTTGGAGGGAATTTCAGTGCAGAGTTGAAACTAACTTTTTGTAACCAATACTTTCAGGATATGAAATTATCGCATAAATCCTTCAAGCTTTGCCAAACTATCCACTTTCCTAAGATTTGTGGGTACAGTAATTCAGCAACATAAAAAACTGGTATTTATACACGTATTGACGAGATTTTACATTGTTGAATTATTTAGTCATAAACATAATTGGTAAAAACTACATTGGTATTAGATTAAAGTTATGAAAAAAATGAATTGGCGCACTTTAATATACATGCAATATGATTCCAATGAATACATGATGAGCTTCTGAACAGCGATGCAATCATGAGCAGGACAACTTGTCGACGTGGCCATCATTTGTTACCAGCCGCACTACAGCAAAATTTGAAACAAAATCCATATTTTTTTCATTATTACTCGCTGGGTTGAAGACAAAATCATTCAGGATTCCATTTAGATTTTTATAAAGTAGATCACTTTAGCGGCAAAAGCTATGTCACTTATTAGCTGGGACCACCAGGAATAACAAGTTAACATCCTCAGTGCTATTTAACTGGTCAGATGTATAGGGTGTGATTAAAAGATTTTCTTAGACATTTTCCTTTGTAAGTATTGAAATATTCCTTGTGAAGATGGTATTCACGGCTTCAACAAGGCAAATAAGCACAATAATTACAGCACCTCATACCCTATTATCACATTGTGTACATTCATGAATCACGAATCTCAGTAACATGTATATGTATAAAAATTTCGCCTATCCTATCTCAGCTGATAAAGTGACTGAATTTTCGCTAAATATGCGACGCGCCAATTTTAATATACCTCTGGTGAAGCATGGTGAGGTGATTCAATTCTAATGCAGAAATTGACATCGCATGGCTCTGTGGGTTTCCTTAGTGCGAGTTTAATGTGAATTATAAGGCCTTTATACTTTCACTGATCTTTAATTGAACATTTTATACTAATGGATCTAAAATATTCAACTGTTTTATTATATCATTATTTGTCTTAGAATGATACATGGTAAATAAAACATTAGAAGCAGATTTAAACCAATTTAATAATATATTTCCACTCAGTAAACCCAATTCATCAAATAATTAAATTAACCGTATGGTCTTCATTTGAAAGTTTGCACGTATATGCATCACTGTATTTCGTTTAATCGTGGTGTTAAAAAAATACTAAGAAAAATATTAACGCGTACTTTTATTTTCTAATTTGAAAATGAAATGAAGGCCGCATTAAAAGAGTTGAATGCCCTCTGCAACAGGTCTATCGGTAAGCCACGCAGCAGGGAAAACATTACGTGAACACGCTTGATAATTTTCTTGGCCACGAATAGCGAAGGAAGCCTGTGAAAATCTCTGAATAGAACTCGAAATGAAAACGAAACTTAACAATGATTCGTGTGAAGCTGAAATCAGGAACGCGACCTAAATAAACCAGGGGCTATTCCTATTTCCTGCAATCTGTTACGACACATCTTGATGGCTCGAGCATTTTCCCAGATAAGGTCAAGTTAGGCTACACATACACAATTAAAATCAGAGATGCAATTAAAATAACGCAACGGAGCAAGTATCGAATGACACCATCTTCAAAACATTGAAAGGCAAAGATCTAGGTTAGTGGAAGTGGAAAAAAAGGGCAGGTGGCACGCAACGTGGACTGATGACTGCAAAGTGGTTGCGCGGCCAAGCGATACACGAGGACGCACCGCTTTTTTCAGGCGATCACGGCATCACGGAACCAACATTTGGAGTCGCGGGCCACCCTGCCAAAAATATTTTAAACCAATTGCGAAGTTATGACAAATATGCTGAAACATGCCGCCTCCACTGGTGCTTATTTTTCCCTGAAACTGCACTGTATTCAGACACCACAGTTGTGATGAAGTCAAACTCTTCGGGAAAAATAACGTAGAATTCATAAGTTGTGAAAAGATGCACAACGAAAGCGCACCGCCGACTTAATAAAATTTCAAAATATGCAGCACGTATTCAACAGACTCAAAGTACTGCGAGCTGCATAGTACTGCAAACCAGTTGACATACTTGCCGTAGTGTTGTCTAAGTAAAAAAAGTAGACAGTAAGATTTCGTGTACCTATTCACTCTCCAGAGGTAATCCAGTGCACATGGAAGCATTTATTTACCAATTTGATGTATGCTTTGTTAAATAATCGGCTCCTACACCACCTTCGTAGTCGATAATTTGTCCAATAACAGATATCTATTAATACGAAGCGACAGTATTAACCCAGAAACCCGTGCTGTATTTACCGAGGAAATCTAGGGCTCATATAAGGATTCAAATATCAGTTAGAAATTTGCTTTATTTAATAATAATCAAGTGTATCCGAAAATATTTAAGAACACCATTTGTAAAATGCTTCTTTTAATGAAAAGCTCCTAATATCCATCCATCAAATTTATGGTATCGTCATTCAGACAATTCCATCTACTTTATAACTTTTACCGACCGATATCGCAGTTAGTTTCAACGAGTAGGATATTTCAGCCAACGAAGACTTGTCTTCAAGAAATAGTGTAAGGATTTACCACATTTAATTCATAGGTGTCGATCTCAAGAATTTCTCAAATCCCGATTTAGCATCAAAACTTTTCTTCAGTGACGCTCGTAGACTTTACATGTGCAGAGAGATCTTTATGACTTTTTGCCATATTTTCCTCGTAATTATGGATACGAAAAGTAAATAAGGAATATTACTTTAGGATAAAACATTACCCTTTGCCATGCTTGCAGCAATACGGGCTCAGAGAGGTCTGCATTGATTTTTGAAATATTTTCCATGATATCCAAAACAGATGATCAAATTCAGTTAGCTACATGCTTAAGGATCCTCCTCTTCGTTATAAATATTAATTCCTGGAAATTTATTTTTTCATGATGTTTCTTAAAAATAATAATGATAGTTACAGTGATTGCTTGAATTACTTATTCGTGTAAGGTAAATGTTTGGCAAAGAACTGCCGATGCCAGAGCACGAGAAAAGATTTAAATAAGGGACGAATAAAAAGGAAAGATAAGAGGAAAAAGTTTTGACTTTCCTCCCTCCATCCTTTTGCGATGCAGAGAATCCAGGCACACCTTTCTCTGAGGCCCAATCCTCTCATAACCACTCCAAGAGTCAAGAAAGCAGAATTTTCGAGCAAAAAAAACCGGAGGTGAAAACCGTAAAAAAATAAATGGGAGCCCTCTATTTCGCAAGGGGATGTCATTCAAAATTTTTTTCGTCCTCCTTTCTTTCCACGGTAGTTTTTTTTCTCTCTTCACTGTTTTCGTCGTCGCTGCGAAGTCACTCCTGTCACTCAAATGGTTCTCCTGCCGTTTTTTCTGAAGCACCCTTGAAGGTGGCGGCCTTTTCTCTCCGTGCTGCTGCGGGCTGGCGAATACGAGGCAGATGGGTGCTCAGGGCCGTGCGGCCCTCACGAGGGGGTGGACATTTTAAGAGAAAGAGGCCTCGAAACGGTTTGAGCATGAAAGCCTCTCCAGAAATCCCGGTAGCGTCCGAACGGATTCACTTATTTGCTTGTCTGCCTTGTGATTACGTTGAAAATATGGCCAAAAAAATCATACTGACCTCTCTGAAAATATCAGAGCTTCGAGCGTGGCTAAAGGTAAGTCATACATATGATTTTGTTCTTTCACGGCGTATGATACTGGTGGAATATTCTCGTGTTTTCCACCGAGTGAATTGCCTGTAGGCCGACGTTTTGATCGCTGCCATAGCCTGCTGGCAAAGGCAACCATTGAAACGTTCGTAAACAAGCAACGCCCACTCTGCAAAATAAAACTCTTAGTCCAAAAATCATAACCATTGCTTCAGATTGCCCGTAGAAATGAGTGATTATTGGCCCCTTCCTACGTGTCAAAGAAGAAAATACTCAGTTATCGCGAGAAATATGGCTGATTATAAGAACGTGTTGTAAAATAAAGTATCTGCCTTCTCGACCTCTTGACTTGATTATTACCGTAGACCTCTTAGAATTGTATTGATTTTGTCAAGTTAGCTATAAGTTGTAGTTGTCGTACCCTCATCTGATTCTTGAATTCTTGATGTAGCCCTGAAGATGGAATTATTTTTTAATTCCGAAACGTTGGCTAAGAAACGCTGATTTTTTAATCATTCAAACTGACGACCTAGATTCAATATTTTTAATGGAAAGAAGGGTTTGTTTAATTTAAATAGGTAATGTTTTTTTTTAACATGCGATAGTTTTAATATCCTTGTCGAACTAATTTTATCAAAAAAAATATTTGAAAACCAATTCTCCACGCTGATATCTAACTTTAACATTCAGAAGCGTTTAAATCTCAATAACACTAGTTAATTATGCAAATGATTGTGATAAAATGAATGCCTATTAAAGTGCTTAGAACTTAATAAAAATGGAGTCAATAATTATCCAAATTTAGGCAGGTATTACATTAACTAATAGCGACGCTTGGAAGTCTTTAATTGATTAATTAACTCGCAAACACTAAAAATATCTCTCTAAGTGGAATTTAATACGCGATTTAATATGTTCTCCAAACGCCTGAGATGTCCTATTGATGTGACCTGTTAAAAAAGTTGGAAATGAAAGGAAAATTTGGAAAAGGAATTCCAACCGAGTTAAAGGAAACTGGAAAAGGAAAAGGCTATGGGATTAGCAGGGGATGGCAAAAATAATGAAAAAGAAAGAAATTGAACTTTATCGTGGGAGAGGTCGGAAAGGGAGAGATCAGAATAAAGTTTTTAAAGGCAGAAAAATCAAATATTTTAATCATGACTTTAATTTAGTAAAACCATATTATGAAGTTCAAACGTGTAGTAAAAAATAATGAAAGTCACTTAATTCCAAAATGCGACTCATTCTTAAATTTGAGTCAATCCTCATTTACCAATACGTTTCTACTAACTATTATTTACTTATTTACTCATAACTCCATGGTCCGGTAGGTAGGTATATTGAATTCTTTCATACAGTCTACTGCGTTGTATATGAAAGAGGTTAAAAATTCGCGAAAATCAGAGAAGTATTCAGTGCATTAATGAAAAAAGGCTGCTCAGTAAGAAAGTTCAATGATAGTAAACAAACAAAATTTAAAAATAAGATGAGAATGCACCCTCATAAATGTGCGAAAGATACATAGAATTACTTAAAACCAAATCGTGGCACCTTAATCCTAAAAAATCCTAGCTTATGATGAATCTATTTCTAATTCTTTTCAACCGGTCAGTTACACGGCTGCTCTATTCAAAAAATTGATTCCACCTATGTTATACAAACGATTTTTTCATTCATAATTGGTGCTTATTGAGATTTGAGAGCAAAAAGTAGGCTATAGGGAATGTGAGCAATTCAATTTTAATTACATTCCGCTAATGCATTTTTCCATCCATATGAGCCGACTGCGCTGCCATTATCGAGTGCTGACTGCTAATAACTGACGTGCTATGACTTCAGATTTATTAGTTAGTAACCCAATTTATTAGTTAGTGTACAGGTTTGTGTCAAAATGACAAATATATCCTTGAAAAAAATATTATTTTTTTCTGGGCTTAAATTTCCTTAATAACCTGTGTAAAAATTCGGATTTGCAAATCTATTCTCGCCTATCAAACTAGATGTCGAGAGCTCGTGTCCCGGACGGGTAGGTGGTCGTTATGCAGGGCATGGTTGTTTGTGCGTGTGTAATTTTTGAACAATTGAATAAGCACCGATGTAATAGGCCATTTTGTGCTGTTATGGATGATACGGGAATAAAAAAATTAAAATTTCCAGATTACATAGCATGGCAAGCATATTTTTGTGGCCGTTATTTGATGAAGCATAAATACAAGATTTCATTTATTTTTTTGTGAAAATTACATGGATATTTCTCGAGCAAACCTTCTTAACGTCAATAGAAGATTTTCGAGACATGCTTGCCCACCATCGGCCACAAGATTTCTCTCGTCTCGAACCCACGTGAGGCCTAGACTCGTAGCACCTTTTATTGGAATCACAGCCAACCCGACCCAAAGCTAGAGTTGGCAAGCGACCATAGAGTTCTTGACACTCCGCGCCCCCGTTAGTTCACTCGGCTTTGAAAAATGTCCCAGAGGCAAAAGCGCGCCAGCATGTGGTGAAATTCGAGGATAGGGGAACATGAATTAGATAAGGAAAACACAATAAACAAATCAAGAACACTCTCATAGCGACTTATAAGTGTGGATTGGTTCCTGAAAGAATCTGTCTTCACCGGGGTGAACGGCGTGACAGGACGAATTAATGAGTACGAGACAAAGCAGCGAGGAGAATTTACATATTCATGGCTCACGTGGCCGTCTGTCATTATCCCTCAATAACTTGCGGCTGGGAAACAAACGATTTTTCCAGCGGGTGGGATAAAAAGGACCCTTATCACGGTGTTAATCACTTCCTCACGAAAGCTTACGTAATACACTCCAGCGTCTTGTTAAACGCTGATTTGTTACACGACCAGCTGACGGGGAAGAGGACCTTTCGAGTCTCAAATGGGAAAGCATTCGATTATAAGTGACTCATAAACCTTAGTGAATCTTCTTCTTTTTAAATTTTTCTGTCGAAGAGCTATTGCCTGCATCACCAAATTATTAGCACATTATTACAAGTGCAGTCTTTTTAGCATCCTCATTAAATTTCAGTTGATAGCGGAAACGTAAAACACAATTGTTAGTAAGCTAGCAATACCTCAGTTTGCTCATTATTCTAGGTTTGTTCGAAAAAGAATATTTTAAATCGACTTTCGACTCTCGTAATTAATTAGTTCTCTCGCGAACCAGCGGTGAGTCTCGACAAATTTATTTGGCCAATTGAGGGTGTCGTATTACTTTATCCACAATATTATATGTTCTTTGATTGCCGACAGCTGACGGTCATTGATTATCTGTAATACTGAGGGTGAAGATTCCAAGAAGAAAAATCAATTGTCTTGACCGGGATTGGAACCCAATTCTCCTTAGCATCTCTTATTTCAATTAATCATTTTCCATGGCATCTTCTTCCCCTGAAGAATTTGTTGATAGTAGATGAGAAAAACTCTTGCTGCGAATTTGTGAGACTCGGGTTCGATTTCCGGTCAAGACAAATGAATTTTTACTCCATAGAATTTTCGCACTTGAAGTGCATTTGCGGGTCAGTAGCACTTCTGTTTTTAAAATTTAAGGATTATTTATAATAAATTAGCAAGACAAATTAAGTGATCCTTAAAGTATATTTGTTAAAATATAAATTCGTATTATAGTTATATATCCTCATAATTAATAAAATAATAAACACTTTAATAGTTTCAAACTTAAATTGTTAGTTTAAAATGGCACAATGGCTCAGGAGTGTGGCGACCTTTATGGCCCAAGCTTATTGCCTATTTTCACAATATTTATCTTCCTGGAATCGACTATAGGCGATCGAATTTTGATACCATTTTTGTGCCCAGGAATCGACCAATCCCTAATCAATTGCCTCCGGTCTACATCAGGAAACTTAAAAAGGGACAATTACACCTTTTTTTTAATTCATGGGCCAAAAATCGATTTTATATCGTCCGGTGGGCCACAATGCTCCACGTCCCTTTACTACATCAATAAATTTTTAAAAATTATTTAATTTCAAAGTGTAATAATCGTTATTGGTTAAAAATCTCAATTTAATTAATCAATCAATGCAATTTTTGACATTGTTTATTTTTGACGAGTGTGTTGGTATTTGGCTCGTGGTATTTGGTTCGCGAATTTTCCTCAGCCTCTAGGGTCCAGAAGAAATTAGCCGGTACTCCGAGTATTGAAGACCCTTGGCTTTCATGATTGAAGGGGTTGCATTTGGACATCGGATGCACGTCTCCGGCCACTGTCAATGCGTCGCACAACGGACCCAATTCCCGTCTCCGGACGCCTCTCCCGTGAGATCTCTCTCTGCACAAATATATCCCCTCTCTCTTCCTTTCGGTGCCTTAGCGCTGTCGTAAACCTTTGGCTCCGAGGGGCTCACACGACTCCGCCAATGAAATTTATGGTCGGGGAGTGGGCGGCAGGTGCTTTTCTGGAAAACGCCCTCGAGATTTATCGTGTCGTGCATGTGACGTGACGAAGGGCTGGGGAGAACAGAGGGCGCCGATTGGCCGGAGCGAGGTGGGCACTCATCGCCCGACCTCTTGACCTCTGCACCTCCGCCTGCCTCTCCGCCCGCGACGCAGCCGTGTCACCGGCCGGCCGATTGCCTCCGACGGGAGTTGACACGCGGAACACTTTCCCTACGTTAACCTGGCTATGACAGTGTCAGCTGTGGACAAGCCAAGGGTGGAAGGATCCAAAATGTATAATAGGGAAGATGGTATGCTCCGCTATTTAAAATTGATAATTTTGCAGCCACTAAATGTGACGTCACCCATTGTCCATTAAATGGGTTTACCACACGCAAAGCTGATGGTAGAAAACGCCAAATTTTGCTGGCAAACATGCTATTGTTGGGAATGATTAACTAACTTTCTGTTTAATGATAAAATCTATTGAACTAAAAACAATTCAATAATACTTCAAATAAATGAAACCATAAAAATTACCATTTTTCAGCATGAAATAACAAAAATTTTCATAGTCAATTATAAAAATATTAAGTTAATTCACCTAAGTTCCATCTAAGACAACTAATTTTCAATTCCTCGAAAGTGCAAATACTCTACCTACAATAAAAATTAAGTACAAATGGATTTCTCTGCGCTCATCACCTCCTTTTGGACTTCATGAAACCCAATTAAAAGGGCTCAAAGTTGCAGCTTAAATGAAGGAATGGAAGTTCTTTGGATTGATGTTCGAACCGACTGCATCAGTGGTAAAGTATTTGAAGGGTGAAACTCTTCAAATATGTATGACACTTTGTTAACGATGCAATGCAGAAAAAGAATTTTGAAACAACTCATATTTTTGCATTGAATTCATAGCTGCTGCCAAGCAACTTGATGCAAAGTTTACATTCTTTTAAGAAATCAAAAACATGCATCACTTTTATCCCCCTATCGGCAATCAAAGTCTTAATAAAAAACAACAATTTATCCTCTTTGTCAGCATATGTTTTCTATTCTTATAATTTAGCTAATCTGAGGGACATTTTTAAGAATTGCAATTGAAATTACGTCGAAAGTTGTTACTTGCTCGCGAGTAAAGACGAAAAGTCGTGCTTGGTGAATAAAGTATACAGTAAGTACACATTTTTCGTCTTCTCGTTTGTAAGTTCGGTAAAAAAAAACTTAATCCATCACTTAGTTTCAAGAATTTTAAATAATTTTAGGTAATTCTTTTCCCAGTTCATAAAATAAACGAGAGATATAAATATCTGAGGAATAAGTGGGCCTACTAATTTAGATAAAAGTCAAATGCGTTTAAAGATTGAGTGAAATGATACTTTGCTTTTCTGCAAAATACTTGAGAACTTAACCAGTTTTTAGGCTAGTAACGAATTTTATAATGTGCAAACGTATGGGCAACGCAGAGTGGAATCTAAGTATTCAATACTTTGGCCTTAGCGCCACTATATTCATGAATAATTACACGATTATTATTTGTTCAAATCCATCAAGCAGATATTATTATCTTCACCCTGACACGGCATGTCTTTGTCGTCCTTAATTGTAGTCATATTTTCTTATTTATTTGATTTAGTAGCCTCGCCCTCAGAATGTCCATTACTCGTTATATTAAGACATCAAGGAGAAGTAGCGCGTGTACACTCATAGATTTATTCCCCGGAATCCATGATTGAATACGTCATGTATGAAATCCATTACTATTTAATAGGTTATTTCTTCACCCATCCTTAGTACATTTTTCCCGACCATCTTCCTGGTGCATTTCATTTTTGTATTTATTCGATGGAAAAATCTCACCCTGAGAATTTAGGATTCGCAATCAAATTGGGATGAAGACATCAAGGAGATCGGTGAAGAATGTCAGTTCTCCCAGTATATGATTCGCAGGAAGATATCTCAGGCTACACGAAAGGTAGTAGTTTTGTTGGATACCGACGATGATGACCATGAATGATCCCCACATCGCCGTCAAGGTAAATGGTCATTTTTTTATCTTATACTCGCTGCTAATTCCGTGTGAAAATCCTGTAACTATAAGTAAAAGAAATATTATTTGAAACTATTCAACATTTTTATCTCATCATATATACTGTGCATTATTCCCATTCTCAGGGACCATATTGGCAACTGGCCAGGTGGTAGCATGTACATACAAAAAAGTAAACAAAAAATATCCACGAAGTTATACACTATAAACTAAACAGTGTACACATTTTAAAAATTCAATTAAAAGTTATAGAGAAATAAGTCACTTTTTCAGCTTTTTCTTCACTATTTTTACATTACCAGGAAAAGGCTCAAATAACTCTGCAGGCAATCTGTTCCAATCTAGAATTTTTTTATTGAGGTAGGAATTTTTTTTAACATTAGTCCTCTGCCCCCGGCATTTAATTTTGAACTGATGATCGTTCCTAACAATGAAATTGGGTTTTCCTACTTTTTCATATACCATTTTTTCGCGCTTCACATAACATTTTTCTAATTCATCGATACAGTAGCCTCACCCGGAACGCATACACAACACTAGCGATGAAGACATCAAGGAGCATTTATCACAAATGCGCACACATAGGGACTCTTGCTTTGGCGCGCGGTAACCGCGATCAGGAGACACGGTGCCTTGTTCGGGAACGAGCTTCCTTCATTAGCCTCCCTCTCCTCCTGCCACCATCCCGTGAGATATAAACTTAGAAAATGGGCGGTGACTGAAAAAGGACGGCTTGGAGGTCAATTGGAACGATTGTGCGGCACATGGGAGAGAGAGAGAGAGGGGGGGGGTAATAGTGGGAGTGGAGTAGCGGCGATAAGCGGGTGAACGGCGGCATTGCGACACGCCAGGAGCGGAGGAGTCTTCGGATGAGGTCGATGATGAACCATGGATGGGTGACTGGTGAGGGGACTTCGGATGGAAAGGAGGGCGGAGGACGTCGGAAAGAAACTTCAACGCCTGCTTAACTCCAGCCCACCCTCCTCCGGCACCCATCCACGTGCGAGATGATCCAGCCAGTTGAACTAATTGCCGGAGCTAATAACGCCAGGCTACTGTATCACAATTGTGCAACATAAAATTCCCCCCTCCTGCGATTCCTTAAGAACGTTTAAAGGAAAAAAAAACAAGCATTCACTCACTCAATGGCTACAACATGAAGGTTGGTTTAGAAAGGCAAGGGTAGAACTCACCCTAGACTTATCCACTTGCGATATATAATCTTATAATAATGTATTAATAAACTTACTTATATAATTAGCCACACATTCAGGATAGGGGGATAGGAATTATTGGGGGTATATCCCTCAATAATTCCTTAAGAACGCTTAGAGGAATGTACATGCACTCAATGATACATTCAGATTGTTGGTTTGGATAGGAAACGGTAAAGCTCACCCCACCGGCGTGTGAATATCACACATTTAGGATAGGGGGGCCAATTTCCTTCCTTCGGTCACCTCACACTCGGAGGATTTATTTTGTATGTCCGAAGCTTTCACCCGGAATCAAATCCAGGACCCTAAGAGCAGCAGCCAAGAGCTCTACCCACTAGATTAGCTCGCTCTCCCACACCTATGCTTTCGAAATGTCTGCAATTATTTTATACATTTTTAGATTTTTATTAATTTATGAAGAAATTCATGCTTAATGCGCACGACAATCAAGTACCAATATTAGTAGCAATTGAGCGATTTATTTTTGGGGCCGAAAATTCACGACCAAAAAAAAAGTTTGTAAAACTAAGAAAAAACCTTAGTTGTGTCTTTTATTCCTCATTTTTAGCTTTTAATGACTACAGAAATATATTCTTACATCAGCATAAACTGAAAATTGCTAATGCATCATAGCCAAGGCTAGTAACGGAATGGGTAATCGTGGTGGTCTGTAGCGAAGCTTCTTGTCAAGGTTGTGCGCTCCCTTAACGGTGTTTATTAGTGGAAGTTGTTTCCGACATGCTATACATAAGCACTAAATAATTTCAACTTACCTACATATTAATGATACCCTCAGTATATACCCAGGTAAAAAACCGATACAATATGCGCACCAGAGATTTTATGACTCAAAAACCGCAATGATCAACCCTCTTAAAAATAGCGGTTCTTAAAAATGGGGTAATTTGAGCAGTATGTATGGGGATTTTAATTGATTGTAGACTGCATTTTCATTAAAATTTTCATTTTCAATTAGCTGGAAAAATATCAGGAATAGCAGGAATTTTCATTACCCTCTAAAAATCCTTTAATGATTAACTCATCTTCCAACCTTATAAAAAATAGTCTTTAGATATAAAAAATTAAGCCACGTCATTGTGAGTATTTGCGCATTTAATCCATGGGTATGACTGGATAACTACTAATTCACAATCACTGAAGCCTTTGATTGCTTAAACCACTAATCATAAGTTCATAACTATTTGTAAAAGTATATAGCTGAATTTCGTACTAAGCTACCAAGATGAATATTAAAAAATAGCCATAGCCGTAATGTGTAAGG
The DNA here is from genome assembly GCF_921293095.1 of Ischnura elegans. Classification (NCBI taxonomy): domain Eukaryota; kingdom Metazoa; phylum Arthropoda; class Insecta; order Odonata; family Coenagrionidae; genus Ischnura; species Ischnura elegans. The sequence continues at coordinate 98,862,559 of NC_060253.1, forward strand.
GTATATCTATATAATAGCTTGCGCATGTACGGATAGCACTGGTATTCTTGAGGACTGTCAGCTATGATTTCCACTTCAAAATGTTACGAATAGTTTTCAAAATTTTTAATTAAATATAAATGACTGAACATTAAAATTAAATTCAGATCAATACTTATCACCTTCCGATTGGTGACTTCATTGTTGGTATAACTATTTGATTATCGTCATGATAAGTTTTAGTTTTCCACCTAGGTTCTGTGGATTAGTAACGTATTCTTTGGCATATATTTTAGTAGTACCTGGATTAATTTCAGAGGAGAATCTAAACCATTCTCCTGCCAGCTCACCTACTTCATAAAACACCATGGTTTCAACATCGCGTCGGAGCAGAAACAATGCTTCAGATGAGTTTGCTGCGTCCCTTAAAATGTGTCAAACTGCCACCCGTGTAAACGCCTAGATATTGTGGTTGAAAGGGAAAAACACTGACGGAAGAAACGGAGGGAAAGCAAGAGTGGGCGATATGCTATGGTGGGCTGATGGGGATGGGGTCGGAAAGTGAACGTGGGGCGGAAGGAAGCGGCTTTACGGGTCGAGGGAGAACTGGGGTGGGAGTGGGGGGAGGGAGGGGGAGGAGGGGAAATGGGTGAAGCAAAGAGACACGGCGGGAGGGTGGGGTTTATAAATGGGAGAATAATTAATGAATGAATGTTTATCAATGCTTTACGAGTAAGTCCAACGGTGCGGTATATTTCTATACCTTCACCAGGGCATGGGCTTTTTTGCGGTGCATATTTATCTCATATTTATTGATAGATTGTGAAGAAGGTATAAATATACACCGAAACGTCGACCAAAAATATTACATTTTCTCAAGGACGTACAATTCAAGACACTAATCAACGTTAAAAATTGAGATGAAGAAAAAGAAACTCACTTTAACTTACCTGTAAAAGCAACGAAAAGAAATAATGCATAGTATTCTGCTCAGGAGCAATAAAACTTAATTTTAACAAAATATGCAATATTATTATAATTTTTATATTTTTAAGAAACCAATACAAGTACTCAAACAAATAAAATGTATTGCCATCAACAGAACAAAATATTCAATATAAGTTATAAGGTTTAACCTATTACCGCCCAGAAAATTTTATGTTCACGATTGTGAAGATATTTAAGTACGTTGCTACGATAGTTTCCTTCAGCAATTCAGTGAGGTATTTTGGAGATACATCAACTTATACTGTCTGTTAAGTTAAAATAAACGATACAATCCCAATCAATTAAATTTTAGTATACTCATGCATTTTACAGACAGTAGGCATGCGTATTGAATTTCCCTTTCGTACCCTTCTCTTTATTAATATTATTATTAACGGCTTATTCGACCGGCTTCAAATTTAAAATGTAAGTGGGTTAAATTATTGCAAGCTTCAGCAACAAATGCGTGACAATTTCAAAGCAAAAAGAAGTGCAGGTGTTTTCCAGGAATATGCTTAGATTGATAGGATGTAGCCATATGGCTACAGTGTGCGGAAATGGGTTAAAGAAATCGTAATGAACAACACTCATAAGAATAGATTGTTTTAAAAGCACTACGAAGAAATATGATTGGCAAACTTAAATGCGAATCATGAAATAGCAGTATAACTTTTCTTTTAAGGGTTGAAGTTCTTTGATGATTTGATGTTGGTTGGGAATTTCAGAATCTAGAAGCAGTAAGTTGAAAATGGTTGAAATACATATCTATTGAGAAATTTTATGGAGGTCAGTATTAGATTGGGTGAACATCACAATAACTGTCTTGGGGGGATGATTAGTTCGCACAGGTATGCAGGAGTGAGTTGGGAATATGGAAAAAAGAAATTATTCCAGGAAGTAATTCCATCGACAATGGAAAAGCAACTAATTCGAATCAATGTTAAACTTGGACAAATGTTAATCTATATAAATCAAAAATGAATTTTACGCAGTCAAAAATGAATATTACGCTATTGCAAGAACTTTTCAAGTACACTGGGCCAGCTACTATGAAGTTATTTACAGTAATAGTTAATGTAGAATACAATAAAACTAACAAACGTAACTGTTGTAGAAAAAGAATGATTTTTGCAACAATGGCGAAATTTAAGAAAATAGCAAAAATTTAGTTTAAAAATGGAGACATTTTTTTACGAACAGTTTTTGAAAGGGGAAAACTTAAAATAAGACCAATAGCATGCTTGATGCGGCTGTTGTCTTCTCGGAAACTCTTCCTGGTTTGACCATGCATTCTCATCATTAATCGACCAGCTAGGTAGAATTCACATGAAAAATTGAACCAAATCATACGCCAGGAAAGCGATTAGTCTTGAGTTTGCTTGGTTTTTCTACTTGTGTAAAAAGAGCACGAACTTTTTAAATATTCCTCGTTACAGAAAATATTGATGACTTTGCAAATTCCAATAAATCACATGAATTAAATTCCCTAAAAATCCTTGCTAATGCTATCCTTTCGTGATTGATATGCAAATATAGACATCAATATCTATAAATCAATGTTTCTGCTTTGCACCTTACCGAATGTTCAAGTTGCATGCTGCCACTACCTTTGGAAAACTTAACCTTAAAATTTTTCCACGAATACTGAAGAAAAGGCAGGACATTCTGTTTTATGTATGAAACCAAACTATCATATAATAAATTTTATCGCTCAAAAACAGGATTTCAATGAAAATAGTTTAACTTCCAGGTTCCCTGTGTCCTTCTTTTAAAATACGAAAAGAAAATACAGTAAAATGGAAACTGAAAAGCAAGAGAAGCACGGTGCCATAGCTTTTTCTTCAATAATTTCCATCAAATATACGAGAAATGAAGGCAATACTTGATGGTTTTTTTCACGCTAAAAGAGTGCCTCATCGGAAGAAAGAAAATGTAAACAGAATAATTGGCACGCAGTGAGGGATCAGTACGGAAAATGAGCGTGAAGAACGAGAGGGGTGGTGGCCGATGGGAGTGGAGGGAAGGAGACTTGGGCGGGGTTCATTAAGAGGCCAGTGAGCGAGGAAATGAGAGAAAAACCACAGCGCCCCAAGGCGGGCTCGGACGGGCGGAAGCGGCGTGACGTCACCCCGCGCAACAGCGCGGTCGGTAGGGGCCAAAGGGGGCATTTGACGGCGGCGGTAAAATTGGCCAAAGAAACGGAGAGTGGAGAGCGTGTGTTCGCTTAACCTGCATGTTCTCCGGCTTGGAAAAGCGAACTCCGTCCGCTTCCTTCCCATCAGGCGTTCATCTCACCTTGGGCCACAGACGCTCTCGGGTGCTGTTGGGATAGGGCCCCAGTTCCCACACCACCCCAGATTTTCCCACCCACCCCCGCGGGGTTATACCAAACTCCCAAGCCCCCCCACCTCTCCCCTCTCGCGTCACTCCTTTTATATTCCACGAATCTCTTCGCTTTCGTTGCCTCGCAACCGTGAAATCCTCCGGCGCTAATGATTCGATCCAGATCTCAAAGGGCGGAAAAAGTAGGTTGGTACGCAATCCGGCAAACGTCCCAAGGTCGAGCGAGCAAGAGAATGAGAGTTGGATGTTGGGACAATGGTGAGCGTGGGATAGTTAGGGGAAGTAGGGGAATCATTGGGGAGAGGGAGGAGGGAGAGATGGAGGGGAGGATTGGGGGGGGGGGGGGATCGGTCGCGGCAGTTGGATAACAGAGTCAAGTTACAAAATAAAATGCGTTGTTATGAAAATACCACGATATCGTGAAAAAAAGGAGGACAGAATGATTCGAAAGGAAAAAAGGGACATCAATCGAAACATAATGACTCCTCGCAAGACTAAGGGGAAATTTCCAAAGGGAAATGGAAAATCAATCAGATGTAAAACAAAGGTTAGGTATGGTCCAGGAGGCCCGTATCCTAAAATGTTCGAGGGGAAAGTCAGCCTAATTACTCCTGAATTTCGAATACATAATGGAATAATAAACATGCCTAGAAATGTATCGAGACAGTGGCTAATTAATGACGTCATAATAAACCAATATTTATAATCAGCACTTTAACATGGTGATGAAACTAAACCACCTATAATCGCGTGTGCATTTCTTTTGAGCGTACATTGAACCGTTCTCAATTAGTCATCCACCTTTAACGATATACCTACTCTAATACGAAGGTGTACTGTGGTTAAATATACTATAAAATATGTGATCACATTACCATTTAGCGATTAAACCATAGGGTTAATTTGCATGAGTGAGTATACAGTTTACTCAGAACTAAGCAATTGGCGTTTTTCTTTGACGTATTAAGAGTAGGGAGGCCAGTTCATTTCCCTAGGCTACCTCACCCTTCGATGATTTTCTCACTGTGGGTGTCCGAAGGTTTCAACCGGGATTTGAACCCCTCGATAAGAAGTCTCTGCACCCAAACTCTCAACCCACTAGATTACCACGCCCCCTAAAACACATCACTCCACACGAAAAAAATATGTTAAAGAATACACTAAGTGATTTTAGAGTAGTATAACTATAATAACCTGAGTTCGTTATCAAACCCATATTTGGTTCCACTCTTCACCTTTCACTGAATTTTGGATGTAATAAAAATAAAATAAGATAAATTTAATGTATGAGGAATACGAAAAATAATCTGAAATATTTGCGACTGATCAGGTTATAAGATGGATGTTGACACCAAACATATTCACCTGGGTTGTTGGGAAAAGAATTTATCCAATTTAAGGCTATTATGCTGAGCCGAGATGAGTTCATGAGACCAAGATGCTTTAATTTTCCACGATCTAACTACTACTTTTATTATGAGGTTTAGAAATTGTTTAACAAGACATAGAGAAGATTCTCTCGCGTGAGCATAAATCAATTTGAGGAATGAAATTCCCGACATGCATTCAATTGCGGTCCGTGGTAGCAGCAGAGAAAGAGACATTCCAGTGGGGTTATAACAGAGACCGGATGAAAATGAAAAGAAATCGGAGATGAATACAAATATGCATTGTACGGCATAGAATCAAATTATCTCATTTTTGATTCTCCATAGTAAACCGGGAATTGTCAGCTAAATCGCACCGGTGAGCTACAAATATTTTTAAATTGGTCATCATTAAGTAAATAAACCTAATAAATAGATACTCTCACAGTCTAAAAAGTTAAAGCAAACGACAATTTTATCGTTTGCAAAAATTGTTTGCGCATTTGATAATGGACCTGAGGTTTACGTAATTTGCACACTTATGAAAAGAAACTTTGTTATGTTATAGATAAACTTAGCTTCCTTTGCTTCTTATTTCTTTTAATTTAAATTTGCAATTGATTAATTCATTAGCTTCAACATTTTAGAAATTAATAAGATTTGTTTACGGATAGTTACATAGCTAATGCAGTGCATAGTTACTTATCAATTTTGATTAATTAAATACAAATACATTTTACTATAAAATAAATAAATTATAGACGACACCGGATATTTCATCTCGCATAATATCTCTCTACATTCGTCCCTCTAGCAAAAACCGATCACTGTGTTCGTGTGAGGGGAGGGAAGGGTTTCATCGCAGTGATCGAACTCCAGCCTCGCAACTGGAATAGCCAAACTTACCAATAAACAAAAACACGCATACATGCAGTCAAACCAAAACAAATTTGAGAGCTGGAGGGACCAGAACAATAGCTTCTTGCTCGACAACCTGGGTTTCATCCTTATTGAATAAATCCTATTATCGATAGAAGTATGGTTGTAAGCAGATGTAGAAGCGTTTGAGTGTCGTGGAGTTTCCCATTCGATACTGAAATCATCGTTGATGGCGCTGACGAAATTCGCCAACATGGCCGACGCATCGAGGATAGGGTAGTGTTAACTACAGTGGTGTAATTGGAGGAATCATCATGTCTTTACGAAATATTAGAGTGGAAAATTTCAATGAATATTCTTCTTTCTAGGTTTTAAGGAGGTATTTCGATACCTAGGGGCAACGACAAATAGCAATAAATATTCAGGAAATAATAAATTTCAACTGAATAATCCACTACTGGCTCTCGGAGATTACTCAAAGGGTTCCTAATGACTATAAAAGCGTGAATACGATGACAAAACACCATTCTTATCAGAGTAGAAAAGAAAAAGTATAATACATGGTTACCTTAAACGCCTAAAAACCTACAGGCCACAATCACAGAAAAATGATGAATTGTAGCAATGAATGGCAGCTAAAAGGCATTATGCACAGATACGACTGCATAAAAAACATTGCTTACGACGTTATGATAGCGTAATACTAGCAAAATAGCAAAAGATATCAGAAAATACCTATCGATGCCAATGAGTTCTCAGCGTGGTTTCCTAAGGTAATTGCTTGGCATCCTAGAAGCTCTACTTCCGAATTCAGCCGATAGATAGCGTCTCACTTGCCTGGATTCTCAAATAGATACAAATACCACAGACATCACTCCTTAACCATTAATTACTGGCGCGGTTTTTTTAAACGTTAGTACTCCCGTGGGGAAATACCAGTTCCCCAAATTATTTATTTAATATATTAATAACTACTGACATTTTGTCAGAACGATCATGCATTTTTGAAAATTTAAATTGTTTTCCACATTTGTACATTGTTAGATTTTGATATTTTAAATAATATTTTTTTCCCATTTTTTTGTGAAAACTTAAAATCATGTGTAATTTTCTCTTCATTCAGGTCCTGGAAACTCATAATTCAATTATTATAACAAAATGCAAAATAAAGTTATGTACACCTCTTCACAATTGTAATTACTTAAATGCAAAAAAACGAGGTATATATAACGCAACTATTGGCGCGAGGACATACAGAGTCCCCAGATCACTTTGCACAATCTTTACACTTCACAAGGGTGAGATAGACGAACAAAAGCCAGTGCGGTGGGAGGTGGGGAGTAGACTTGAAGCTACTAATTAGCTAAGCGAAGTTGCCATATCACCCTGGAAGTAAGCAACAAATTTACCAGCCTGGGGACCTACCATCACCCCGCCATTGGCCAACCCTGCCATTAAATAACACTGAGGAACAGCCATTTTGTTATTGTTTACCTGTGACTTTCTTTGACTAAATTTCGGCCATTGGATAAGAAAATTAACTCACAATTGTCAGTTTTTATCTATCACGTCAACTTTTTAAGCTACAGGACAAGAAAAGCTCCCTCACGAAGCAAATTTCAGACTACTTGCCTGTTCTTCACTTTAGTATCTCCTGCATAACTAGACTGTCATGCACCTACCGATTGCCTCCTACAGCGCCTGTCACCTGGCGCCAATCAGATAATGTCAGCCATGTGCGGATTTAGAGGGGGTCTTTTAGTCTACTAAACAAAATTTATTTATATTAAATTGATCAAAATTGATAGGTAGCTATGAACTGCATTAGCTTTTTAACGATCTATAAACATATCTAACTCATTGCAAAAAATGGTACGTCTAAATCTAGTCTCTTTTTTTAGTTAATTTTTAGCTTAATTCGCCCCGGACGATTAAAAAATATACAAAATTTTTAATGTGATTATCATTACATTCGTTTTATTTTGTTTATTACGGAGCCTCAATATTTTTATTTAATATTAATTACTTTCCTATCAAAATGAAGAGAATATTTTCTACAGTAATTGTTGTTTTTTTTTTAAACCACAAATATGAGTAGACCTGCCACACCCTTGTGCCCCCCACCAGAGAATAATCCTGGATCCGCCCTTAATGCCAGCGCATTGGAGAGCAATGGTGCCTATTGTGATCGACACTCAATCTAACAGAGAGTGGTCACAATTTCACAAGGAATAGTGAATAAACTAGACGTGGCCGAAGAAAATTACTGTAGTATAAAAATCAGCATGCATCTTTTACCCTAAAGCATCTCAAAGACTGAACTCAACAGAAAATAAGAAAAAAAAATTTCCCCAGTGTCCCAAACTGGGATATTTGATGCAATCCGAAGCTTCATAACTCCCTCGACCATCCATTAGAAGGTGCTATGCAAAAGAGGCGAGAAAACCTCTACGGGCGCAAGAAGCCGCTCGCCTACTCCACTGACCCTCCCTTCCGCCGGAAGATACCTTTCTCTCTCCCTCGGAGCCTGCTTCTCCCGTTTCGATGCATCCGACCAGGCTCCGAGGATTGCACAGCGGAACTGCGCCTCCCAAGCACACCGGCCTTCCATCGGCTCAATAACTATTACGCACGAGGTGCTTCTCTCTCTCTTTCGCAGCTGGATACCCTGTTGCGTCAAAAAGGATCTGCTGCTTAAATGCACCATTTTCCGAAATCAGTGACGTGCGGCCGGCAGCACGTGGTTTCGCCACGCACCGTAAACACAAGGCGAGTTCCCCGCCACGGAGAATCCTTCGCTGAAGGAAGATCTCAGTCACTAGGTCGAATCCAAGATTACGACGGAGAACCTAAGGGTATGAAACAAGAGGAATACATTCAAGAGGCAACAGTCTATTCCATGGAAACGTGGTTTATGTTACTAATAAGGGTGCATTTAAATTGGTTTTTAAAAATGTCCGCAGCGCGGCGATAAGTGCCGAGCGATAATTTATTTTCAATATTTGTAATATTACCCTGCGAGCCACCTCTAGGGTGTTTGGCAAGGGGTGATCAATCACCAGCATGCAGCATGCAATTGGACTCCCACATGCACACCTCGTAGTCCAAAAAACCTCACGCATACTAACAAATTATACTACCATATGCTGTTAGAAATAATAATAAAATTAATGACCATGCATTAAGTTTTATATAGGTTAGTAGTCTACACTACAAGTCATCTAATCTATTTATGAATTTATTATATGATATTATTATTTATAGTACTTCTAGTCGTGAAGAATAGATTTGAAAGGTTGTTACCCTAATGGAAATTTCGTGAGATCGATTTTCCATTAACAGCCTTATTAGCTAATTAAACTTGATGTATGTCCCCGAGAAAGAAATTTTAAAAATACGAGTAGCGAATGTTGGAAATACGTTTAAATGCGAGATGATGGCTAACATTGTGACGAATCTAGATGACATCAAAAATTAATGGCCAAGTGGAGATTTCTCCATTGCAGCAGTCGTGGCATTAATACTCGCGGGGATTTTTCAACTACAACTTCTTTTACTTAGTCAAACACCAGTTAATCAAAAATGAAAATTCACTTAAGTAAAAAACCTCAACAATTACAGGCGTCAATCAAATAAAGTTTTAAGTTTTAAAGCCCAATTTTGAAAGAGAGGAAAGAGGAATGAGGTTCGGCGTCTATGGAGATCAAAAGGGTGCTGCCAACGGATTCTTAAATGTTCCAAATTCTCTTAAAAATATGGATTCGAACTTCAGCGGTCGATTCCTACTGAAAAAAAAATCAAATTTTAGAAACGAAACGGTGAGTGGAAAAAATAATTCAATTTATCCTTCAAACTTAGTGACCTAATATTCCATTCTCGGCTTGCGAACGCATAAAGCCGTAAACGTCTGTCAGAATTTCGATGACGTGATCTAACGTAGAAATTATGATAAGCAGAAAATACGAAAATATTCTAACAAGTGGATAGTATCATGTAACTTGAACTAAACTGAAGTGGAAGTTTTGAAATTCAAGGGGAAGGAAATATTTCGATGGTCTAAGGTTTCCACAGAACGGGTGAATGATGATGATTTAAAACAAACAGACGTGCATATTAAAACATAAAAATGTTGGCGCTTACCGACGGGATGCAGTAGAAGGAATAAGGCTCCGATTAATTCAGCTAAAAGCAATCGCATGTAAAGGATTTAGATTCTATATTTCACGCTTTTAGGAAAAAATACTTCAGAAATACAATAAATCGTTTCATTGAAATAGAGAGTTTAAAAAAAAAAAAAGATTAAATTTTCTAAAATCAAATTTATATACTTATAACATCACAAAATTTTCATATTTTAGTGGATTATGTTTAGCTATTGCAAATGACATAGCACAATCACCAAATTTTATCTTCTACTAAATTTTCATTGAAATAGTTAACATTAACTACCTTTTACGCTGATTTCAGCAAGAAAATAAAAATATGTGTCAAAAAATGCAAATAACAATCCACTAACTTTATTACAAAGTGAAGAAACACGAGTGAAAATTATGACACTAAACACATAATATAATTCATAATTTCCATGAGTGAAAAACCGTAATATTTCCTCTTCTCTGCATTTTTTAAGCACAAACCTCGATTTCAATTGCGGAAAATGAAGCTTAATACGAAGACATATCCATTAGCTTTAAAGTAGAGTTTCGCACTCATTAAATATCCAATTCGCAAAATGGGGTAATCACAATTTCTGGCGACATTCAATGAACATATAATTTTTCATTAAATTTTTTTTCCTGCAAGATAATTTTCTAAGAGATACTGTGTGATCAACCCAAATAGAAAGTAGTTTAATTAATAGAAGACGTAAGCTTCTGCAAACACCAACCGGATATGTAGTTTTCGTCCCCGATAATTTCAAGCATGACATACAACTAACACTCAGCTTTCCCACACAGAAATCATTTCATCTATCATCCTGTTACATTTTAGAGCTGCATCTAGGATCTCTTGCGCGTACAATCACTGCATACTTAATCGGTTGGTGATAACAATTCTGCGAGGAAATATATTTGACGATGTTCAGAATGAAACGTTGAATGAATGATTTTATGAGTTGTCCATAGCTACTCGGAAAGTTAAAAGAAAGAAGAAAAGTTTACGCTCGTAACAAATCATCGGTATTCGCCTCTTGATAAATTATGATCAAATTACAGCGTTCATGTTAGCCTAGGTTTGAATAAATGAAAGGAAAGGGCCAAGATAATTGTCTTCTTCTTTCATTCAGAGTAGCATTTACAAAAATTTGTCCACTACACTGAACACTAAAAAAATTCACTTATCATGCCCACACCAAAATTTATTATATATAGAAAGTTCAAGTTTATTAATAAAAAATATTCCGAAAAGTAAAAAGTCCACGAATACCCTAAAAATAAATCATCCTATTTATAAATGAAAAGAAGTGCTCTGAAATTTGAAAAATTTAGAGAATAAGCAGTAACTGTAACTCCTTTTTAAATCAACTGTGACAGTGCTATGACTTCAATGGATAAATACAATATCCACGCGCTAAATTATGTACAAAGAGAAGCTGCCTCAAAAACTGCTCTGAGTGGGCATAGCGCGTTACTCTGTTTCTAAAAATTTAGACCGAGAGCCATTCAGGACTAGGAGACTACTTACTGGGCTTAGAGTCCTCGAGTAGTGAAGCACAGATATATTTCAGAGCGAAATAAAAAAAAAAACTTCTCAGGACCACATCATATTATATGTCCAACGGAATCGGCACAGTAAGAGATATACTTTTCCGAATGGATTGATAAAGGAAATCGTTTTTAAAAATTTAAATTGATACTGCGATGGATTCAGGCCGTAAAATCTCCAATGACGCGAGCCTCAATTTTTGTATTGTAGTATCACTCCTCACTCCATACGCGTAGAGAGGTGGCTTGCACTGTTTTTGCAGACGTAGGTGTAGAATTAATGAGAGGTCCAGGTGAAAATTTCTATGGTAATCCGTATTCTCCGAGACATTTTACATTTCGAATCATCTTCCAAGCCGAAATAATTTAATAACACTCCGCGAATGACATTAACCAACTGAATTCGCCTCGCGTGCATTCACAAATGGATTAACGAAAGCGCAAAAGAGTTTCCCCGGCAGGTGAGACAAACCTTTTAGCGCAGTACTGGCTGATGGCGATTTAAGCACTGTATTTTCCCATAACCGCCAATTTACGAACTTCTGCCGAGGTTTTCGTCTGGGATGCGACTTCGAGAGCCGAGGAAAGGAGACTTTCACCCATCTTGATCCGAGAACGGGATGGGGGGGTCACAAAAAGGGATACGTCTGTGGTATTTATCACCACTCCCACGATTAAGCAAGGATTATTGCCACTTACGACGTCCGCCCAACTCACAAGATGATATTTTTCCTGAGATTACGCATCCGTCAACAGAAGGTTAGAGCCATTAACAAAGCATATTCCTATCCTCTCAATAGCTACATCTTTTTTTGATTTTGTATTCGAAGCCGCTTTCTCTACCCCTCGGAATATAAGTTTAACAATTCAGGATCGTTTGCTTATGAGGACGCCGCTAACGTTAAGGGCGGAGTTCAAGTTAACCGATCATTCCGACAGAGAGAAGATGCTGCTGCTAATGTGACAAATTTTATATACACATAATTAACCTCACTGCATAATCCACTTAATGGCTTTAATCGCATATTGAATAGCTTTTACTTTCTACTGACCTCAATTTTTAACGGTGATTAGTGTCATGGAATGCAGGTCTTCGGGATCAGGGTTTTTTGAATTGAATATAATTTTTTTGTATCATATTCGTTGCAAAAAGCCGTAATGAAGGTGTAAAAATATAATGAAACGTTGCCCAAAAGTTTTGCATTTATTCTTAATGACCTGCTTTCTAAGACACAAATCAACATTAAAATGGCATGTCAATTATAGTCCACGAAATATATGACTCATGACTTATACGAGGTTGAATTTAAAATCCGAGTAGTTAAATACAACAATATAAAAATAAATAAATTCTGAATGCAATGAAAACATTGTAATGGGAATGAATTTAGAAAAAAATGTTCGCTGTGGAGAGCTATAAATATTATGGCACACAGATCACAATCTGTACAATCTCTCTAAGTTCCGAGAAAAAAAATTGATGAAGAGAGTAGGTATTCGGAATCGAGAAATAGAACCGAATTAAGAAAAAAAGGATACGTAAAAATTATGAATGAAAAAGACTAGATGAAATGTCGATGATTGATGAAAAGTTATCTTGAAGATAAAATAAATCGAATGCATTTTAAAAATTGATGTTTTATTTTTCTCCAACAATGTAGAATGGAAAGATAAAAGAATGTGGAGGTTGAAATAAAGTCATTGATTGAACGAAATTCCTCTGATTCTTAACTTTAAATTGCAATTATTATCAAAAATTTAAAAATATAGTAGAAAATAATGTTAAAATTAATACGCAACGGCGGCACATGTGAGGATCTAATAGATTTAAACAATTGCTGTGGATACTTGACGATGTACTTATAGCGTGAGAACTGAATAGTGGTGCTCGGCTAACTCCGCCTGGTCCATCGAAGCGCATTTTGTAACCGTCGGGCAAACTCTTTAACTCCCATTCCCCTGGTCAAAAAAAGGCGCTCAATACGAGGTATTCCTTGACTCCCAAAGCACCCTTACCAGCTCCCTCCCAAATCACTCTTACCCTCATAGCCAGCCCATTCTTCTTCAGGCCCCACCCCTCCCATCGCCACTCGCTGGGAAAAAAAACCACTGCAGCGCCATGAATGACATTCACGAGCATTTGAAATGATTTAGCGTTTATTGGAGTGCCTCGTGCGTCTATGCGGGTCCCGTCTGCTGCAAACGGCGAACACCAAGACGCGCCAACCCACCCAAGGTGAGCGGAACTGTGGACACTGCAGCGTAGAAGCCCCCTCTAGAATTATTTGTGATCCACAAAAGTACAGTCACATCATCACAGTCATAATTATACACTATGGTGATTTAGAATTAAAAATCTAAGAAAATTATACCTGGGTTGCCTCTTATTTCATATTAATAGCGTTTATTTGCAGTTGCTATCAGGTAGTAGAGAAACAGATCGATTGTCGACGAGTTCTTTGTCACTATGAAACTTTTTGGAAATGTATTGTACTAATAAGCAAACTAATCAGATACAAGATTCTGGTATTTGGGCATCAGTTCGGTTTCGGATTCGGTTATTTGGAAGCAGGATCACTAAGGACGGGAGGAGCAAGAGATAAATTATCAGCAGAATAACACAAGCAAGCACTCAACCAAAAGAGAGACATGTTAGCAGCGGGAAACTTAAATATGGAAACAATATATAAGAACCTATATTTGGAGTATGTTCCTGTATCGAAGTGAGGTATGGACAATGACAGCCGCAGAGAAAGCAAGGATAGAGGCCTTCGAAATGTGGTTCTACAGAAGAACGGTGAGGATCAAATGGATCGACGGAGTTATTAATGAAGCATTCCTAAGAGGAGAAGGAGAGAAGAAAAGCCTCATGAAAACCTTAATAAGAGGACGGAACAACCTTATAGGCTATATCTTGAGACATGAAGGCCTGGTGAAGACAATCGTCTAGGGACAAGTGTATGGCAAGAACAGAAAAGGAAGACCTAGGACAAAATGTCATTCATAACAAGTAAAGAGGGATGTGAAAGAGAAGAAATGCGTAGGGGTGAAAAGATTAGCCAATAGGAGAATTGAATGGAGAGCTGCGTCAAACCAATCCTAGGATTGTTGACCAGTGATGATGATGAAGATAAAAATAACAAACAATCAACACTGTTTTATTCGCTCAACCGGTTACAATGCTTATGTTTTAATGTAAGAGCTGTTTCTTGACAATGACGTGCTAACGTTGAAACGGGTTTGCAAATGTAATAGTGTTCAATATTACTACAGCTGTTTGTACTAGAGAAAAGTTAATTTGTACTCTTGAGTAGGTACTTTTAAGGAGAGTTTCCAAGAACGTTTTACCAGGTTGCACAATAACAACCTGCAGATGCCTACCCATCGGAGTTGTATCCATTAATCGATCTTTTGCTGTAAGAGGCAGTTATTTTGGAACGCCTTATAACGTAAAATACAAAAATTTTCAAAATATCCGATCTTTCACGTAAAAAACTTTTCAATTACTTATTTGATAAAAAATAAATGCTGTATATGTCCTCGAATTTAGTTGTTTATGTAACGTGATATAATGTGTTAAATGTAAAGCTGATCAATAATATGCTCTATGGTTCAATTATCACCGTATGAAGTCACTCAATTATCTTTGTACCAAAAGCTATTTTTTAATCCAAGCCATAATCATAATAGTGATATTTATAAAATATGAGCAGTTTTTAGCTAAAATCTATTATCAAAAAAATTGCGGACTTAAAAATTAAAAGCTGCTCTTTTGAAAAATACACTTAAAAATTATTGAGGTCATCGATCTATTTCAAAACAATATGTAGCACAAAAAATTATAATATTAAAAATATGTTCTCCCATATTTTGTTTGGTGAGCCGTGTACAAAACGTATAAGCTGAATATTTAATAAAAGAAATGATGCATTTTAGTTTGCTTGAGTATGCGAAGGAAATCATTCTACAAGATGGAGTTGAATTATTCAAACACGAGGAGCAAGAATGCCCTTGTACTTATCCTGCTGTGAAGGTCACCGATATTCCATAAACAAGAGATTAAAATCCACACTATGCGAGCATTTCCCTTCTTAGGCATCTCAAAGTTCACAGATGATTGAACATTTGCTAGAATGTTGATGGAGATGTGATGCGTAGCTGAAAAGGGATAAAAAGAAGTAAAACATCACATTCAAGCACTAACGTAGTAGCACTAAGTAAATCAATGATTACGTCATCCCCGCGGAACAGCGTTAAAAAGGAGTTCAGGATGTGAAAGGTATCCAAGTCGGTAATTGCAGGAAGGCCGCAACACCACGAACTCAGTCGTGTGTACACGCAAATAGTAATTACTAATTGCCAATCTCCGTAAACTATAAAAAAATAGCGTCGGAAGCCATACATCCACGGGCGTGCGAAGTGTCAAACATATAAGTAGGTGATTAAATGGTCGCCAGTAAAATTGCAAATACACTTAATCAGGCGATCTATGCATCGAGGAAAGTAACAGACATGCTGAAACGCTTAGGCAGAAGAAGTTATAAGTGCTAATCTCAACCTCTCAATTCTGATGTTTTGTCTTGCACTTGCATAACTAAGTAACATGACCTATATTCCGAAATAGGATTAATAATTATAATTCCCCACTGTAAACGATAGATACCAATAATATCCAAAAGCATACTGCTAAATGTGGCTTTTCCTCAGTATCTTTAGTTTCCTCAGAATGTATCTTTACAAAGAATTCTAACCTCGTTATGAGTACATTCCGTTTCACGCATCATGTGAAAATTGTGAAATTAATCCTTGCATCATGCAATTATTTCACACGAGTGATAAATTTTAACGAGCTTCATTTCAATCGACAAGCATTTTTCCGTAGCAAAAGAAAAATACAGACATCTTGTAGTAATTTCGTTTTTTTGGCTGCATTTCATCGAATAACATCAGCTTAAGACAGTGCCAATATGAACAACTAGGTGAAAAAGCCTGAGAAAACATGTACAAGGCATATAGAGTAGAAATTGGTAATTTTTTTGCTGTGTCCCGAATGAACAAATTTTGCATCTGAGCAAATACCAAGGTAAAAAAATTTGAGATACACACAAATTTTTACAAGGATTAACCCGTTACCTTAGGGAGTATACCCCGAAAATGTATAGGTAAAAGCCAAGGTTTTGAACTACTCGTCACGAAACAGGCGAGAGTTATGTCTAACACGATAGTCGTGCTGAATATGAAGTATTTCATGCACATGAAACGAATTGATAAGATTCAATGAACGATAAGACAATGCAAACATTTTTACACTATTTGTTTTGCGAAGGCCAGAAAAATAAAGTCAAGCAACGGGAAGTGAGCTAAAAAAAACACTCCCAGTGGCATGTCAAATGCGTAATCGAATTTTCAGAACCTGAAAAAACCTTGAATCTGATTTCTTCCGTATACACACAAATTATGCCTCACTCACTACGGAAGCTTTTCCGCTCGATAATTCTTGTGAAGAGGTTTTCTCCTTGAGAGGGCCACACTTATCTACAATGACTTTAACTAGCGTAGCTCCTCCAAGTATATAGTTTTCATCCTTTTTCTCAGCAGATCTCAGAGAAGCAGTCTTTTTCGGTGCGGTATTCCGAACACGAGAAATATGATGAATACTTCCTTTTTTAGGTCTATTCTGAAGTACGATAAATCAAAGTAACATTTTACCCACGATTCTTCTAGCTTCGTTATATTTTAATTGTAGCCGTATTATTTTTCTTCGATCTATATTTGCCCGGATCTCAAGGTCAAAGGCGTATCTTAATTTGAAAATCCATTCAGTATTACTGCCATGAATGTGGCATCTCAGTACAGTATTATCATGAAGCACATGCTATTAAAGCTATTCATCTTGAATTTTACTGTCTAATTTCACCATTAGAGTCTCATCCCGCGGGATTCAGCATTAGATGCCTTAGTCTATTTAGGGGTATCATAATTTATAGCGGCACTTCTGATTATATTTCTCCATGAAAATACACAACCTTGGTAACTTTTCACTGGAAAATTTTCCTGTGAAAAGTTACCAAGGTTGTGTATTTTCATTTCAACGTGGATTTTCACAAAATAAAAGCCGAATCAATTGAATTCATATGTCTCCATATTTATCCTCAATTTATATGGTGAAGTAAAACTGGGAAGTGTTTGAAATCAGTTTTCATTCATTCAAATCATACCAATAACACAAAGTTTCATCAATACTAATTATTTCCGGTATTAATTTGTAGATAGTGTAAGTGATTAAAACTAAGTAACTTTGTTTCTTCCACAGTATATTAATTGTTGAGCCATATTGGTTTCACATTTCGAGTGTACCTACTTGCTGTACCATAGCTGACGAAACAGGTGTTCAACATTACTGTGGAAGAAACAAAGATCCTTTGATTTAATGGTAAAAAATTAATGATTATTTTTATAATTCAAATATTTTACACGTTTTTCTATATTTCTATCACGTTCATAGTTTTTTAAATCTAATAGTGGCCTAGTAATACTACATGGTTCATGTCTTAAATTATAAAAACAAATACTTTCAGGGCAACTTCAATGGCTTTGCCGCTCATAATATCCAGGACATGAATAAAGTATCTCAAAAGCATTATCTAGACAATTCAAACACACAGTAGTCGTCAAGAACGCCAGAACTATGTCCCATTATCCATTCGCCGACAAGATGGCATCATTTGCTCGAAACGAACACCTGCAAAGATTTTTCATCGGGAGCGCAGAACACACAAGTTAATTGGTAGAATGGAGCGGCGGAGAAAAATGATTGTAAAAGCTATGAGGAAACAGATGAGTGAGGAGAGCTGCCGGACGCGAGAGCCTTAATGATATACCATGAAATAATTCCAAGCCCCCGTTGATGATAACGACTATAATAACGGAATTTCAATTTGGAAGAAACACGACCATCTGAAGAGCACATATAGAATTATACGCTTCTCATTGAGACAATTAGATCATAAAAGAGAATCCTTTAGGTGGAGACACGTATGGAAAGGGGAACTGGCGCAGCATTCCGGCAGACTTTGGATTGGGTGAAGGGTTTAAAGATAGGGATGTGGTCCGAAGAACGATTTCATTCATCATCGTGACACAAGGTTTTTGTGCTTTTTCAAAGGCAAGGTGCCGAACGTGCCGCAAGCGATCTGATTTCAACGGAATGCTTCCAAACGGGCCGAGGCATCTGTCATCGCAAGGCGGAATACATAGGCCGGCCGGGCTGGAGGAACAGCTAGAGTGGGGGAGAGGAAATGATTGGAGGCAAAGGACAATTAGCGGGGGGTATGAGATGGGGGCACCCATTCCTCCCCTCCGGCAGCCCACTCTGCTCAGTGTTAACGGGACAGCAAATTAAAGCGTAGGGCAAAGAGGATTAGGTATTGGGGAAAGTGGAACTAGGAAGGGGAAGACACCATACTCCAATCCATTGAAATACCGCACCACTATATTAGAACACAACGTACAAAATAAAGTGGAGAGAGAACTATCAGATCTTCTTCATTCTTTACTAAATGAGGTTTCGCTAAAATGTCATGAATCTTTTTTTCTGCATAAGCATTTATTGTTGCAGGAAACGGCAAAAAAACTAATCCGCTGCAAGCTCATCCAGCTACGTAACCTATTTCTCTCAAAATAATAATATTTTTTATTTGACCTAACCTAATTGGGCTCAGCATCTCGACGAGGGCAGGCCATTGCAATTTACCATTTCGTCACTAAATCTTGTTCATGGCGTGCTTAAATTTTTTAGTATTTTCACAGTTATGGATAAATTTGTGCAACTAGTGAGAATCATCGTTCGTTTAACCACTGGAGTTGAGGTTAAACATATATTTATTCTAACTTCTTCCCATGATGCAATTAGTTTGAATCACGCTAATATTGATTGAGTTCTTTTGCCGTCTCGAAATGTATTTGGATTTTCACTACTATTATCACGAAAGATTACATTTTTCCTAATAATTATGGGAGTCAAGGTTCCAACGTTCCAGGTTTGTCATTATCTTCCCACATTTATTAATTTCAAATGAAATATTAACCCTAGACGCTATTTTACACGATGCTAGTTTTTACATGAATGAATGAGCATGGCATTTGAATGCACCTAACCAAAAATTAGAAATTGCATTACTTTCCGAACTGAAAATCAAATAATTTTATTGAAATAATTACCGGTTCAATTTTTCGCATGCACGACTTTACGTAATTATAACAAAAATACTAGCCAAGTATAGAGAAAGAACTCTTCTATACGAATAATTAAATTTGGAGCAAAGCGAACTTTGATGGATACCGTCATTGTTTTCTTTCTTCAACTCATTTCCTTCTCATGAATGACATCCCAATTTACTTAAGGTCTCTTTACCTCTAACGACCATTGTATGAACAATGTTTTATGGTTTTTGAAATGCATCGTGCAATTTAGGGGTGATGATGCTTTATAAATGAATCCATGTAAGAAGATAATCATAAATGTATCACAACATTGTAGCTGGCTTGACTCTCACCACAATTTAGCCATCTTTTTCATTCTTCGAGACGATACTTTTTGAAATTTCTTTTTACATCCACTTGACAGTGTTTCTTCTATCTGGTAGTTAACCATCGCGTAATTTCGTTTTTTTCTCTCTTAAATGGCTGCAATGTGTTTTCAATTTCAATTTTCCGTAGTTGCTGTTCACCTGATACTTTAAGAGTACAGTCTACCTAAAATATCCACTTTGTGCACAATAAGTTCTTTCTTCTCTGCCCAATTAGTTCTTCTAGAAATATGAAAAAGTAGAGGTTATTCATGACATTTCGCTCCGCTTCAAAATGAATTATTCATTGAAACCCGAGAAACGATATACGATATACGGATAGATCATAAGATAAAGTAAGAGAGATATACTGTAGAACAGTTAAATTCAGGATGAATTTTTTTCGCGATCGATCAGAGATTATAACAGCAGCGTTAGAACTTAATAATAGGTTAGTTGACTTGTAATACAGCCTGCAAACTTACGTATTCATCAACGCATGTTTCCGATCTTTTTAGTACATCTAACAGCATGTTTTGTGTGTTCTACCTTAATTGGAAGATTGTCTTCATGAGTAGTTGACGATTTTTCCCTTTGCATGAATGTGGAAGCATCATTTTTTAGTAGGCATTAGATATTTACGACCTGCATGTGTGCATGTGGGAATCTTCTTGCATGCTGGTGATTGATCACCTCCTTTAAAACACCCTAGAGGTTCCATGGTACTATGTTGACATAAGTTTAGGATACCTTATTCAGTATATTCGCCGGGAAAGTGCCAGATATTTCTTCTAAAGGAAGACTTGGTTCACCGGTGGACTCAAGAGGAGGTGCTGATTTCTAAAAAGAAAATATCAACTTTTTCCCCCTCTACGGTATACCCTCTCACTCGATATCCAGCGAGCACTCCGCTCATTTTCCCACTGTTGCGAGAAAGTCAAATAACATGATCTGATTCTTGGGTCGTGACAGTAAAGGTGTTGTGGGCTGTGTTACCCCCGCATTGGTGGAGAAGGTGGTTGAGGAAGAAGAAGAAGAAATCAAGAGGTCTCTCTCTTTCTGTTGCGAAGGTTGGCGAGTGCACCTGAGATGCCCCCCCAAGCCCGTGCTCCGTGCACCAACCCCAGCACCGCCCTAGACTCACGCTTTAGTTTCTCAGGAAAACGCGGATATAGTTATAACTCCGTAGCTGTCTCCGTGTACTATCGATACCAACGGTTGGGAACATTTCGAGATTTATTCTCCGGACACCAATGTAGTCTCTCAATCGTTATTTGAGCAAATCTTGGCAACATAATTGCTGGGTCGAGGAAAATAGGGAAAAAAACATCAAGTCCCACCCTCGACGTGTTAATTATATGACAAAAACCATTCCCAGTTATCAAGCACCATGGAAAGCCATGGAATTCCAATCCAATTCAACCATGGAAAGTTTACCATTCTGGCCGTTATCTCACTCACTTATTTGTGCAAAATTTCGCAATAAAAGGACTAGCTTGAGGGAATTTGAGATAAAATACCGATCTCTAGTCTTTAAGTGTGAATAATGCAGCGACGAAACGCCTATCTTATGAGATGAAATCATTTAACCATAGAGTGTTTACCATTATGGCCTTTATAAGATCAGAAATCAATCATTTATGAGTAGGTAATAAATATTAGCCATTCAAATTTCCAGAGGAAGGTTCAAGAACTCTCTCGTGTATACATTTTACAGTTGGCAACAGGAATGAGCGAAATAATTATTACTTTGTCTCATTTGGCATTATAAAACTCACCCAATGTGTCGGTTATATTGCTTATCCGTCTATCCAAGCGAATATATACCCTTTGTTATTAAAAACTTCATTCCATAATACCTCATTGTTTACCTATTTTTTGTAATGCAAAATAAAAAGCGCTGCACTAGTTTTGTTATATGAGCATGAGCATTTGCCGCTTGTTTTCATCAAGATCTTTTTTAATCGAAAATTTCAAAAAATCTTATCTTTATTAACTTGATTTGTTTATATTTTAAATGTATTATAGGATTAATATGTAAAAATATGATAGGCACGATAATTACAATGCTGATCAAGGGTTAAAAATTAATTTTAAACGATAAAAGTATCTAATAAAAATTTTAATAAATAGATTAAAAGTTTAAAAAATAAAGAAAATTGATGTACTATTGCTTTTGTCATTACCTATTACAAAAGCTCTTTTCAAAGATTAGCGGTAAATGCTCATCTGCATCAATGCTCCTATGACAATGTTACGTGCCGCACTTCCGCCTCGGGAGAATTGCAACGACGTAAATAATTTCACCTTATTTTAGCATGCTGAAATGAGCGTTCCTTTCTTTGGAATGGAATAGGTGTAGGAAAACCTCTGCCCAAACCTGAGGTATATCTCACGACCTTAGTTCTCCCTCGCAGAGGTTAGAATCCACATTCTTCTTGACTGTTTACACAGCAAGATGCTGCCCTCTGCACCCGAGAAACTATTTGTTATCCCCATCCTCCTCTCTTCAGGATGAAGACTTCAATCTCGACTGCATCGCAGAAGGGGTCAGAGGCAATCATAAGTAAAAATTCATCCCACCGTCCTCGCTTGCCCAGCACCGAACGGAAAGGCGGGACGGAATCACGAGGACTCCACGGCTAGGATCGACTTAACTTGATAGCACATTCTCCCCTCGGTTGCAAAAATATCCTACCTCGTTTTGAGAAGATAAATCTCTCTCATAAAACTTGAGCCAGTACTCGATCAAAATCAATGCAAATATTTGTTCATAAACTGTTTAAAACAGCGCTTACGATTTTTTACAAATACTTTATTCAAAATTATTCTGAAATTGCGTTGCTATTAGCATATTACTCAAATAGGGGCCATAATGAAATTACGGAATGGAGGGAACATTGACCTTAAAAATCGAGCTTAAGCTTATCCGGACAAAGTTGCATCGTAAGGTATTCAAATTTTGTAAATAATTTACATCACCTGTACTAGTTCCACGAGGACTCTGCGATCATACACATGCATCGTCATAGGCTAGGCATCCCGAGATTGGTTAGACACAAATCCACTCCTAATGCTCTGTTTATCCGAAGAAAATGGCATAAAAGTTTGACGGGGAAGTTATTTTTTTGGAAAATCGACTTTTACGGGAGTTCAACTCACGCAAACAAAAATAAATATTCTTCCATTGTCACTTCAACGGGAGCCAAAATGTGTGACAGATATTCTAATATGTGAGAAATCAATGGCATCAAGCATAAAATAGATACGATATTTTCCGTTGATATCTCTAAGTTAGGGAAGAATAATTTTGATGCCAATAAATAAAGATAACATTTTAATTAGATGAAGCTTTGTAGAGGCGTCTATTTCCCCCCAATTAAACTCCAGTCCATCTCTGTAGATATAAGACTCAAATTTGTGGAAGTGTATGATATCCATCACAAAGAGTAACAACTTTCACATTATCTTTAATGAAGTTTTATCATGAGGGGACCATGGGCCGTCTATAATAATGACCCTTGCTTTTCCGAATACTGTTTCGGCACTTTTAAATTTTGAGGGGATATACCTACGCATTTCTCATTCGTAATGATGCATTATTGTATAATCACGTTATGCATTTGTTTTCCAAATGCTCCCAGGTCGAAGGAATAAAATAGTTGCTTTTTCCACTTGGTGATTTATTTCGTCTGACAATGGTTTCGTCCATACGACAATTTTCGAAGAGAAAATGCAACGCTGTAACGAAACCATGGTCGGACAAAAAAAATAAATGATTGAAATTTTATTTATGCTCTGCGTTTCCCCCATAACAGCAAATACAAAATAAAACAATTTCAGCTCAAAAAACAAAAAATAAAATAAAAAAATAGACCCGGCACATTTCTATTTGCAGCATAAAGCAAAAACATTACATCGAAAGCAAAAATAATCTCATACAGAAGAGTTTCTCGGGTTTTCCACCGGTTGATGTAGTCCATGTCTCCCGACGTTTCGAACAGCGACTTGCTGATCATCCTCAGGGAATCTTCCGAAGAAGATCGGAATTTGGAAGATCCCCTGAGGATGATCTGCAAGTCGCTGCTCGAAGCGTCGGGAGACATGGGCAACATCAACCGGTGGAAAACCCGAGAAACTTTTCTACACCTGATACGCCGGGAAAACCTGAGATCATACAAAATAATCTCAGGTAAACAATGAGAACGTGATAAAATAAATCACCACGTGGAAAAAGTAGTTTTGAATGCTTCAACTCTTACATCTCAGGAGTACTTTTAAGAGGTTATATTTCACCAATATACATTCTGCTATGCGCTGAGTTTAAAAGCCAGCACATACACTAGGACTTGCGTGTAATGCCTCGCTTCCTTCCTTTTAACCCCTGTGGTGTTCCGCCATCAGGTCAATCCCTGCTCCGCATACGACCAATTTGCCACCACTGCCGTAACAAGAGCATCTTCCTTTCCCCTCTTCCATCGAAGGAGTGTTAAGCCTCCCACCTTGCGGGAGATCCCCCCCTCCCTACTCCCATTGCCCCCTGCCACGGCTCCCGTAAAGCGGTAGCGGCCCATCGCCGTTTCTAGGGCACTTTTCAAAGAGCATGTGGCAGACCGGAGAACGCCTCGGGATTGAGCGATTGATTGCGCTGGGGAGAGAGGGAAATAGATGCTGGCAGGAAGAAACGGGTAGAGGGGCCGGGGCAGGATTCGTTCGGCTGGCTTACCACTCACGTTTATCGCGAAGGAGTTGTTTCTTAGTCTGGCGGAATTCAAGTGTTGGCAGTAATTGAGTAAAAGTAATCGGAGTATTTGTAACGATTACTTTTGCAATATTTTTTTGTAACGAGTACTTTTTACGAACTGAAATTTTTACTTGTAATTTACACCTTACTGTGAAAAAGGGATCGTTACTATCGTTATAATCTTGTATGATGTTGGTCACGATATGGCTGAAGTTCTTAATATTAGTAAAATAAGACATTGTAATATTTCCACTGAGTTTTATTATGACACTGCGCGTTTCGCCGTTACAAACAACATTAACAAAAACACTTAAAGCAACACATTAAACAACACTTGATAATATTGTTTGTAACGACGAAACGCGTAGTGTCATAATAAAACTCAAGAGAAATATTGCAATGTCTTATTTTACTAGTATTCGTGATAATCGTTATTTGATCTCAATCGACGATGACGTTACTGATTTCACTGATTTACTTAGGCGTAAAGATGATTTGTTTCCCCGTCGTTTTATAATTTTCTTGCTTAGGCTCAGCCTCTGTTATGCTATAGCATACCTATTATGGGTACAAGATACGAAACCTCTTGTGCTGTTACGACAGTTATAATAGTATGTATCGCAAGTGAAATTGCAGCTTAAGCAACAATTTGTATGACCAAATTATTCCACATTTTTACTGCACTATTCGGCAGTTTCCAGGTGGTCTCTAGAGTGGACAATCTTACAAGAAGTTATAGTAATTTTATTTATTACTTTTTAAAATCAGTAATTTGTACTGTTATTTGAATAATATTTTTTCGAAACAACTATGTAATTGAGCCCAGTTAATTTTTCTGAATACTTTTACCAACACTGCGGAATTATAACTTACAAGTTGTGTTCAGAAAGTAACGGGAACTACAGCTTTTAAGGCATTTATTCATTGTCTACATTAATGTCGTCGCCTTCAAAATAGTCCCCATTAAATATATAATGAACTTGTGCCAGCGCTTCTTCCAATTCCCGTAAAACTTCTCAAACTCGATCTCTCGGATAGCAATCAGCCCTTTCAGCGATTCACCTTTAATGTCATCTATGCTTGTAAAACGACAGCCCTTTAAGTTTCTCTTTATTTTTGGAAATATTTAAAAATCACATGAAGCCATGCCTTGCGAATATCCTTGCCTTGGACATCTTTACAGTATTGTTTTGGCCAACAATGCACCACCTCATGAAAACACGTCTAATCTCAGCGGCTGCCACAGACAAACTAAACAATGTATAAAGCTGAAACTGTTATCAGGGACAGGTATACCAGCATATTAAAAAAATGAAATTCGGACTCTTACGGAACTTGCGAGAAATTTATATGTTTAAGTCCGTTATTTCCTGGACCAACTTCGTACATACTATCCAATAATAACTGCAAATGTTATGGCAATAATACTTGTATTCCACTTTGCGACCGTTTTCAATACATTTTTGTACCTTCAGATAATCTTGTCGTAAGTTTTTTTATCATCTTCATACCAGAATAAAAGTAAAAATATTTATACATGATTTTTAAGTGAAATTTATGTAATTTGAAACTTTTTTCAGTAAGTTTTAATAATCTGATATGCATCAAAATAGACATTCATCCATTATCTCATTAGTGTTAATTATTTTTTTCAAAATGGCACTCTACAGCTATTTATAGCATTACCTTCTAAGTCAGCACACTAATTTGAAAATTGGATCACGAAGAATAAATCTACCGAAATAAATAATGCAACTTTCGCCATCATCTACCTACCAAATTTACCATCCTTTTGATTCATGTTTGCCTCATATGAATGGAAGATAAAGTGATGACTAAAGTTTGAATATTTATTTCGGCAGAGTTTTCGGGGGTTAAACGACAGAAATTCAGGTGCGGGAAACACGGACCACTTCTCTAAATATACCAAAGATATAGATATACATCTAAATAATACCCTGCGAGCCACCTCTAGGGTGTTTGCCAGGGGTTGATCAATCACCAGCATGCAACATGCAATAGGATTCCCACATGCACACCAAACGGTCCAAAAAGCGTTACGTATACTAACAAATTATACTTCCACATTCATGCAAAGGCAAAACTTGCCAATAAATCATTAAGGCAATCTGCCAATAAGCCTAGAACATACAAAAAATCCTATTAGCATAAATGACAAAATTCAGAAACATGCATTAAGAAATGCAAAATTTAGTAGGCTACTCCACAAGCCATATAATCTATTAGTGAGTTCTACCGCTGCCGTTATAGTCTCTTATTGATCGTGGAAAAAAGTACATTCCGAATCTGTTCTACAGTCTACCCAAGAAATCAATATCCCAACATCATCTTGACAACAATATGAGCGTTAACATATGACATCCGTTTAATATACATGTCCAATTAACGTTGAATGGTTATCTGTCAGTTATCCAAAGAACCCGCCAACCACCGTTGCAGCGATTTCTAAGAGTGAACATGGAAGTCTACATTACAACATATTTTATGGCCGTTTTAAACGGGGCACGTACTTGCATAATCTGACGGGTGTACGAAGGCGCAGTCAAAATTGCGTCGTGTAAATCGGTGAATTGGAAGAACACATGCGAGAATGCGTGGACATAAAATGGCAAAATAGCCTCTGTTCTAGTTTCGTTCACGCATTCGCGGAATTCCACGCCATTTTAGAAATTAATGCAGTTCTAACTTGCGTAATCCCGTGCTCCGTGTAAAACGGCCTTTACATATCTTCACAGCATGTAATGAGTAAATAATGGGTAATCTTGTTATGGTTTTGGTTACCCCCAGGCATACAAAAAAACATTTGTGCTCTTCAATTCTATACAGAACGTATGCTACGCATTGATACTCTTTGGAATAACCATTCGTCATACCGTATCACGGATGTTACACTTCGAATATCTATGTTACGTTACTTTTGAAACTCGTCCTAGATATTAAAACTAGTAATATTGTCAAAATATCCATCGTGTAATAGCCTTATTTAAATATTCGATAGATATCGTCTTCTGCTTGGGTATCTCTATTATAGTATTTATATTTAGAGCGTGTTTCGCGATGAGTGGCGCCGACGCGTCAGATGCGCTGCTGCCTGCCCGAGTTCTCTCTCCGGATCCAAAGTGATCCAGGCCTCCTCATCCTCCTCCTCCTCCCCACACCTCGCCCGCAGCATCTCCGACAATCTCCCGCCTGAGGAGTGAGCGGTCGGAGAGCGGGGGCCCGTGACCCCGTGACCTTTGGTGCGATATTCGCGCAGGTGGCGGCAGTCGGGAGATCATGGGAAGAATGCGAGCGAGAGCGTACCCATATACAAGGAGGGAAGGGGGAGGAGTGGAGGCTGGGGGAGGATGGAGAAAGGCGCAAGGGCTGCCGGGAAGGATGGGGAGGGAGGGTGGGGTGGGAGAGAACACTCTCCCAAGGGCAAATTGGGATGGGTGAAATCGATACATATAAATATATCAGGCCTGGCGGAAAAAAGCTGTGGATCCAAATATGGGTTCGATAATGGATTAATTTTGTCAACGATATATTGTCCTAAAACCCATTTATAAATTCTTTAACATAGTTATTTCGCATAGTATGATACAATTTGGAGAGCAAGGTAACTCAATGGGTAAAGAGCTTGGCTGCTGGTCGAGGGGTAAGAATCGAAAATGCACCATTTTTAAGCTTAAGAAATTTTGAGCCAAGCACTCCGATTGGCCCCGAGTTTACCTACTATGTTGCCAGATGCTCTGGACATCTAATGACTCGCTTTGCTTGCCGGGAATTGCCATGTATCCAAGTCATCCGGCAACGGGGCAAACTCACGGCCAATCGGAGCGCTTGGATCAAAGTTTCTGTAGTTTAAAAATAGTGCGTTTTCGATCGAAACATCATGGGTAATTTGTTTTCCAAACTGTTCAGCTATCCAGGGTCTAAATTACGTGACGCAATTTTTATTCACTGTATATATCGATACATACATATTATTTAGGCTAAGATGGCTTGTACAATTGAGAATAGCGCGAATCTAGGATTTTGTTCTGGAGTACGCTCAGGGGCTTCTCCCGGGATTGAACCCGGGACTCCTCGATCAGCAGCCAAGTACTCTAACAACTAAGCTACCCCAATCTAAGCGAATGAATTAAGCGGAACTCCAACGACGTCACCAACTCAAAGTAGCGTGGCCAGGATTTTTAAATGGTGAGGGGGGTGTATGGAAAACAGTGGTGCCCATGGGGGGGAGGGTTGTAAACCGGTAAACCTCCCTGTGGCTACGCCAATGCCAAATCATGAAAAATAGATGGCAAAATTTTTCGCTTTTTTCATTTTGAATTAATGAGGAAATAGCTGAATAATGACCTTTTTCGTCGTTACATATGTATACCTTCCATCTACCGAATGCTGTCAATGGAATATTCCTATTTCAAGCAAACCTTTGGTTCAAGGACACATGAGTGAGAGTGAAATATATTTTTATCGTGCATTGGCGAATCGAAATTTGACAATTTGCCTACAGACATGACCTTTTCTAAGAAAGTTAAGGCTAGGATAAGAGAACTCTATCTTAAATCGTTCTCGGGTGATCTATAGCCTTAGCAGCAAAGCAAAACGGATTTATTCATGCAGATTTAGTAATAGTAGCATGAAAAGTAGTAATATTGACGTCAAATAATCGAGGTAGATAATTTAAAAAGTCACGGATCCCGCATCGCTCCCGCCGTGGCTTCAGGGCCAATAAGTATTTCACCTCTTACCTCCAACGCGCACGATTTCACCGCACCATTGAACCCGATTTTTCCGCTTGCAGCAGGAGAAGACGACAGCCACTGTGATTTTTGGCTCAAATTGATTGAGGCGTGAATGCATATATCACCGTTTT
Organism: Ischnura elegans; assembly: GCF_921293095.1. Lineage (NCBI taxonomy): Eukaryota > Metazoa > Arthropoda > Insecta > Odonata > Coenagrionidae > Ischnura > Ischnura elegans. The sequence continues at coordinate 98,892,015 of NC_060253.1, forward strand.
TATTCACACTTTCCCTCCAACCTGATTTCCCGGACAAGGCCACGCGTGGACCACGCGGAAATTCGTATTGGAACTCTTGAGTTCATTTTTTAGGTCATCCCTTCTATTGACCACGTGACCAAGAGGAAGTTTTTTCCTTGCTTACGACTACTGCATATTTTTTATTGCAACGCTTCTGAACGTATAAAATCGTTTCTGGCATGATTTTGCGGAATATTGCTATATCCATGATTAAAACACAAATGGTAATTTCCACACTATTTAACTTAACACGACCGACCATTGTTTTGACCTTGAAAATGACAAAAAGTGTCGAAACCATGGTTGGTCGTTAATGTTAAATTAAATAGTGTGGGAACATTTGTGTTTTATCATGGATAACGTTTCTGAAAATTATGTTGCGATGATTGATTGAAAGACAATTGGAAGAAGATTGAAAGGGTTTTGAGAAAAGTATCGCAGGTCTAATAAAAAAAAGGTACTTGTAAGATGTAGATTCTAACATTTTAAGTATATTGATTAGGGAGGCATCCCGCCAGAGCAATAACCTATTTTACTAAATGATTTGAGTGTGCTCCAAAAAAAGTCATATCATACTCAAATGCCTCCATCTCATGGCTATTATGTCTAGAATTCTGATTTCATCAGCAACTCAAAACTCCAGACCACACGGCAGTCGTAGAGGTTATGAAAATTGGAGGAACCATTTTCCAAACAGATTTAATTAGGTCATGTATTCAGGAGTAGAGTTTATCAATGCGGCGTAAGGAAACGGTTTAATGTTAGGATTCATAATTTAGAAGAATTGATGATTACATTATCTTCATTACATACATTCACCATTGAAAATAATTAATTATTTTCTTCTATGAACGAAGATCTTCTGTTTTATGGTTAAAATCTTTGCGATTACCATTGAATTATGGCTTACAGGATGAATTCCCTCGCTTTGGGAGATAAATGTGTTGACGTAATGAACTCCAACCACTCGTAAATTCGTAAAAATTAAAATTAAGAAAAAATATTCACCGAAGTTGCCAAATATCAATAAATATAATGCGCTCACCTATTTTTTAACGTTATCTGGAAATGTACAAAAACGACAGAAATGGATTCAAGGATTTACATACTGTTAAAACGCGATTAATATTAGCATTTCAGTTGTATTCCCAAGCTTTTTTCGCTAAATATTTGTTGGTGTTATACATAAAACTGTTTAAAGCTGAAAAGAACGATAATGGTAAAATGCTTTTTAGACTCTTACGTTATCAAATGCTTTGAATATATCCAACCGTACTTGCCTGTACATATTCGGCTTATGATCAGTTCCGAAAAAATTACTCACCAGCTCTGTCTTTATTGCCTTTGGAGTCGTTGTTGACTGCTGAAACTGAGAACCTCGTGGGATTATTTCATCCGAAATATGGTCCACAGCATCTTACGCGCTCTACGAATGCCTATTTTGTCTTCAAAATGCATAAATACGATATACATTAGCCAATACACAAAAAAATCTGTTCAAATCAAACCACAAATAATTCTGAAGTTCCTTGAAATAAGACCTTCCTTATATTTGTTATAGATTTTCGACTAAATGACGTCCTCGGTTGTTCCTCACGCTTTTCCTAATGCAGAGTGAAAGAGAATTCGTGAGATGCAACCATCTGTCATGACAGACAATGCAACCTGTCTCCCTCAAAAATCAGATAAGCGTTCAATCGTGTGCGACGTGCGATCAACGAATTGGAGCAACCATCTAATCCACAACACAGTGCCTTTTGCGGCAAGAGACAATTGGAAAACGCTTCTGATGAAAGATGTAGTTCAAAACTCCACATGTTTCCTTTTAAGGATAAGAAATAGTAACTTAAAGAATGAAATGGTGTTCGAAAAACTTCTACGCAATGGTCTAGTTAAAAACTTCTATTCAAAAAACGACGAAGGCGGGAACCAATCTGGAAATAAATTTTTCATTAAAATGTTGAAAATATGCAGTGAGGGTAGGAAATATGATACTTAGTTTAACAATAACCCAGATGACCCACAATATTTCAAAGACTAAATAATTAGGAAAATATTATATTCAATGAAACGTACCTTTAGCGGCCATCGCCCGGGTTTAAGAAAGCTATGCTGGATATATATGCTGTAAGGAAAGAGTAATCATAGAATGAACCAGTAATTAATTTTACATTCAAACTTGCATGATTACCTGGCTATAATTCTAAAACTTTTATATAATTTCTTAATGCCATATAATGATATGAATAAAGTAAAAAATTGTTGCGGGCCACGGAGAGCAGCTATTGTTTTTCGTCAATTTATTGGTGAGAACAGTGCTTTTCCCGAGCGATATTCGAAATTTTAGGTCAGGAACTGTTTACGAGGAGTATTGGCTTATTGACCGAAAAATATGACTACTGCTGCGGTAATCGCGCTGGCCGTTGAGGGAGATAGCCGCTGAATAATTTCAACTTAATATTGCTTGATGAACTCAACTTTTGAGGCCCTAATCTTGTAGATCTTCATTTTAAGTTAGAAAAAATAGAAACTTTGACTTCTACAGCTTAAATTTTAATCGCCGACTAATATCAATACACTATACCATTTTCAAGACTAATGAAACTAGTAAACAAGACCACTAGTTTTGACAATGATTTAGTGTATTGAAAGTAGTCGACGATGAAAGTTTAGTTTTTAGAAAGCAAAGTTGTAATTTTTCCTAACTCAATATTGCTTATTTGGGAAATTATGTCCCGGGAAAAACTGACCGCTTATCTCTTTAACCCTTCAAGAGAACAGCCCATTTGGGCAGGTTTAATGGCGTCATAAATATCAACAGAATCAATGTCTTTTACGGGAAGAGAAGCTGATAAATGAAGGAAATACCGAACTATTTTGATGCTTCAATGTCATCAAAATTACAGCTTTCTGTAACAGTTTCAAAATTCTAGAGTTTACTTGCTGGGAATTATGCAGTTAATTTTGGACGATCAAAATGAATAAACATCTTCCGAAGAGGTGTATGTTTTCTTAATGGAGACCGTATAAGATTGATCTTCACCACGAGTAACCCCATTAGTTATACCAGAGACCCTCACATTTCTAATTCTGACAGGAGATTAAACGGTATGCCTGACCCACTGACTCTTTTACTTTTGGATTGATGAGGTGTTTTGATTAGATCAAACCGTAGCCTCTCTTCCCTAGGAATTGTTTCGGTGCTTTTTCGAGCTTCGATCAGCTTTAAAACATTGTAATGTGTCCACTTCACCAACACTTTCGTCGACCTAAATCCACTTCGCAACAAACCATTAGCACAGATAAAATTTTTTGCCCATAATCCCTGAGACTACAGCAATAATAGCCAGCATGCTAAGCGCATAATTTAACACGGAATTCCTTTTAAGACAAATGAGGGCAGAACTAAGGAAATTTTCAGTTTTAAAAGTTTGCACGGTAACTTCATGGAAAATAAGACGAAAAAAACAACAATATACCCATTTCCAACCATATTGATTGTTCACGGAAATCTTACTTCTTTTAGATTGACCCGATATATAGGCATGACCGACCTTTGGACCACCCATGTTTAGCTAAAAGTTTTGTCTGATAAGATTAATCATATTCTAAGTAAACAGATTAGCTCTAAAGCATGCATATCATGTAAGTGCCAGATATTAGCAGTAACGGATACATATGCCCCTCTCCTTAGCGGGTCCGCCCGCATTGCTTACCATTACAGAACCACAGTTGTAATTTTTTTATATCATAAGATGGCATTGTCTTGCATAGGTGGATAATCAGTTTAAATATAAATTTCGTAACTTTCCATGTAACTTGATTAGTTTTTTTTATCACGATAAAATTCAAGGTAGCTCAACTTATCTTTTGCGCAATCTCCCCCTTAAGTTTTTTCAGAGCTGAGAGTATTAGCCACTCGATATTGGAGAGTAGTAACTGCCAGTGGATAAAATTACGGGTGACAATATTTCTTCCCTCGTGCCATTGCTCTTTCTAAATATGAATCGGTCCTCTTCCAGCTCCTCTCCTGCTCTTCCTTCCATTTTTCTATTGATAACCCTTGTCATTATCTTGGACGCACGTGTTGTCTGGCTTATAGTCGTAAAATTTTCATAGCGCTTCGCTCTTTTTCTCTTGGTATTGGGGATTTTAATGCTCCTATAACAGCCTATGGTATGTCACTCGTTAAATATATTTCTCTTATGATTTTGTACAACTGCTTCAGGGTCTTTTCCCTGAATTTTTTTCGACTTTTAGCATTTTTAATTAGCTCTGCTGGATGTTGTAAATTCCAGATACTTTATTAATATGCAAGTCATTCACTTTCGCATCGAATCCTGATACTAATATTGGGGTTCTCATGTCATGTTTATCCACTTCCATTTCGTTTTCAATAGCTTTTGTTCTTTATCTGTTTCTGTGTTATAACTCCTTCTGACTTTCTTTCCATCCCCTAAATTTGTCTTCGGTTTCAATCGCTAGTTCTCCATATTTTTCCCATAGGGTATTACATGAGACGCCCCTAGATTATTCACTATCCTATATGCAGCGCCTCCTTTAACGGCATATTTTGTTTCTTATTTTATCGTAATTATTCTCTTCTTCCTCACTTTTCGCATTCTTGAACTTACCTCTTTCTTCACCGAAATGTAAGTCTTCCTAAGTGATCCATGGTTTTTGCATAGCGAATTTTCATCTTCCAATAACTTAATTCCTTGCTTGCTGTCCATTTCAGTGGGTTTCCTAGTCTCTTTCACTGATTTGCCGGTTACTTACTCCCCCATTTCTTTCCAAAGTTTCTTTAAATGCCAGTTGATGGTGAACCTCCTTCGTTTGTTTAATCAGCCAGCATTTTTGTAACGAATTTCTTCAATTTCCAAATCTTGAGTGACATTTCATTATAACGATATAGTCCCTGTCTATAACTGATTTTTATTCCTTTTTTATTCCTAAATAGCGCCACAAAGTTTTCCAAAACTTTATTATTGGTTTTATAGTTTGACTTTGAATAACCTTTCACCATGAAAATTGCTGTGAAGAATTTCTACATTGTGTTTTTAGGAACATTTAGAGCTCTACAGAACACTTAGAGGAATTCTAAAGGACTCAATATAAACAGAATTATGTAAATATTCCATTATTATATTTCAATATTTTGAGGAACTTTGGTACAAAGGTTTAAAGAACTCTGTGAGGGAGGTTTTGAGGAATTTCTACAGAATTTTATAGCTGGTGAACGTTAAAAAAATCTTTTCTATTCTCAAAGTTTGAAAATGATAATTTTAGGTAAGTTGTTGGTCGAGAAAAAACACAAAATTCGGTTGGCCGAAAGGGAGTGATACGTCCCCAAAAGCTACTCACATCCAGGAGAAACGGGCATTCAAAAAAACCGTGCTTGCCTCTAGCTGATTTACGCCGCATTTAGTAAGCTTCGAAAGCGTTCAGGTGAATGAAAAAAACGTGACTGCTTTTTTCATAAAGGCATGAAAAAAAGCACAGGAGTCTACCACCAATGGGTTCAATACTTAAGCTCGAAGCGTCACCGAATGTAAGCCAAATGCAACTCGCATGTCCATAATCCCACACGCTTGTGAAAAAGGAAGCACTGTTTGACATGCTGCCCGCAGGGGTAAAAACAAACAGAAAAAATTGTTCGCACATTAAGGCCCTTTCGTCGGTAGCCGCCTCGTGGCGATAAATTGTTAAGCATATAAAAACTCGAGCTTTTATACGATTAATAAATTTAAGTTTGACCCGCCGTGTACCGTTACCTGCCTTCATTTATTTGGGACGTCATTTGGGTTTCACCCCCGTGGCTATTAGGCCAAAAAAGAAGGAAAAAAACACTCAATGCAGTATTGCTAGCCTACTTGCAACAGCGAAGTGAAAAAATCAATGTCTAAAGCTCAAGTTGTGGACCGATGACCGCGAACAGGGGACGCAAAGACTCAAAATCACCAGGAAGGGCAATCAGTTAAAGAGCCCCATCAGGTCAACCACTCTGGCCCTTTATTTGCATATCCTGAGTCAGAGAGAATGCCTACTTTCGCCCTCTTAAAATTTATTGATGAAAAAAAAACACTGAATAACACCTATTAAATACTGATGAAGGTGGAATAAAAGATAGGTCCGCCACGTTAAATTCATTGCCCGTGTTTCCGTATGTGTCATTCTAAGGACCAGAAATATGAACAGTTGAAAAAGCTGCCCAAATAGAACTATATGCCATTAAGACCATTTCTAAAGATGTTGGTATTTTTTTATTATGGGTACGATTTTAGCAGAATCAAAACCTATTGCATATTCAAAAAATTAAAATCAAGGTCCTGCTACTTGTGATTTAAGTTTTCATTTTAGAATAGCATGAAATAAAAAATTTTCTTTTAACTATACACTGTGCGTCGTACACTCTTCACCATGATAAATACTAGAAATATGATATTTCGCACCATACGATCTGTTCCTCGCAGCGTGCGTGAAGTCGGAATAAAGTTTGTGGCAGAGAGAAATAGACATGTCATAAGGCTTATCAAATAAACTTGAGTTCTTCCTAAACAAATCCCTTCTTATTTTACTAAACCTCTCAATATTAATGCGAATTTCCGAAGTCATTACCGATGACGATAAATAACACTTTTTTCACAGACATTTGTAACTATGAACCAAAAGTTTAACTAAATGCATACTGCCTCATCAAGTAAATCTTATATGAGTCTTTACTACGCCTTTATTCTTATTCTGGTTTTTATAATCCAATTTCTTTAATATACTCACCGTATTTGGATGAAAAAATTATAATATGATCAAATGTGCAACTCGCAAAAAAAAGTATGAAGTCTATCTGATATTTGGTAATATCCCCTGGAATCTTCCATTTGTATTCTCCTGGTGTTGTTCCAAGAGTGCATATGCTATCAATATATTCTTCTCACTACGGAATTCGACTAGTCTCTCTCCTTCGGAGTTTCGTTCTCCCAATCCGAAGTTTCCAACGCTGTTACCCTCCTTCCTTTCTCCAACAACTGAGCTATAGCCTACCAGTATTATTATATTCTCCCTTCTCTTCACCTCACAGAGGACTACTTTCATTTGGTCGTACACTTTTTCAATTGCCTCCTCCGTATTTCTTACACCAGTGACATCCTTTGGCTGTCTACAGAGTATATCACTCAATATCCGTTGCTGCAGTAATGGTCTACCCCGTTCTTTTGATCTCGCTAACTCCCGGTATCTAGCCGACTCCAAAGTTAAATATTTAAAAGGATAATTTGTAAATTCTGCTAATCAAACAAAATTTCTGCCAATAATTTTACTCGAAAAAAATATTTGAAAACAAAACTGCCATCACATGGCGAAACAGGCTTTTTATTTTTTTACAGAACGACCACCAGTTTATCGACAATAAACCTTCACCCGCAAATGCAAAAAAAAAGAGAAATACTTTGGCGAAACAAATATCATTTCCATAAGTGAAAGTGAATTATTTTCTTCAGTAAAATGGGCGCGAATCAAATTAAACTATATTCGTCCCGAGTTCAGTGGATCCATATTCAAAGCATTCGCACGGTTACGAGTGTGATACTTTTCTGCCGGCCCAAAATATTCATCCAGAGGAACAAACGTAGTATATTACGAGGGAAGACATCCTTCATTGTTTCCTTTTCAATCAGAGGTAGAGGGGGAGGAGCTACATCGACCCCTCCCGTTCGCCTCAGCGGGCCGCGCCGCGGAGTCTGCGCGTGCTTTCGGCATATGTGTCGCACTTTACGGCTCGCCCGAAGATAAATCATGAAGACGGTGTGGGAAAGACAAAGGGTTTTATGAGGCGAAGAGAGGCCGACCAACAACACGGCCAAAGGTATACACTCCTCTCATTCCATTCCGAGAGTCTCACCTGAAAGAGATCGGGGGGTCCCAATGGGTCTGCCTGCTCGCCTCACGGAACGTGTCTCCGAGGCAACTCTATAGCACCCATCCCCCCTGCTAGGGCTCCTCCACAATAGAAAGAGGGCGACCCCTTACAATGGGGACCGGGAGACGACTAAAATAGTCAATATTGCGCACAAAACTGGGGGAGAGATCTCATGTCTCCCATAACGACAAAAAATGGGAGAAAATGACATAAATTATTGCGTCCGTTGATAATGTGTCCAGTCGGATAGGGGCACTCGGAATGGGAATAAACTTTACTCGGGCCTCGCCGAATGAGAGGACCCGCTTTGCTCAGTTCCGTGCGTGTGAGTCGAGGAGGAGACGGGAGCATATTTTTCGGGTCTCTAGGAAAGGCTGTTCTGCCGAAATGGATGGGGAGTGCGCAAGAGGTCACGAAGGAACGGACGATGAAGCGGAGGAAATATTGTGGAATCTCTTTTGTGTCTCCACAGCCCCGGGAGAGTCCTATTATTGGAGATGATTCTTGTATTTTTTTACCTCCCTCTCGACTCCTTCGCGTCTTTTTAAAGTCCCCCTCCGGGCGTAAAAACTCATGTGTCTGTGTTTGCGCACACTTGAGCTCTCTCTGAAAACCCACTCCTCTTCGGAGGGCAGCGATCGGCAGCGCGACCCCATACCCCCGAGATAGCTCTGCCCTCTCCAAACATCCAGCGCGACTTACTTCACACGCTATTAAATCTGACGGCGTGATGGGAGTTTGGGAGAGGGTATGGGGAGAGCATATACCCTTGCCCACGCATTTATAGGGGCGGGGAGGAAGGGGGTTTGGGGGGGGGGAGGAGACAGGGGTGAGGGAGCATTGGAATGTGGTCCGGGTGCGATGTGCCGACCGCGATTCTTCATGTTCGTTCGACAACGCGTCATTTCGGTCTCACAGTGGCCGGCATGCAGTGAGCAGCAGTCTGTAAGGTAAAGATAGTTATATTACTAGTCGAAGAAGTTCCACTGTGACTATATTGAAAACAGGTTCTATTCATCTACATCTACGCGATAACGTGCAAGCCACCACCGGGTTGTTTGGCATGGGGTGATTCCACACCGGGCATGCAGTATTCATCCGAGCCTCAATCAAAAACTCACTTCATGTCATATTGTGACACGAAATGTTAGCCCTGGATAGCTGATGCCAGGAGGAACCAAAATTCCCCATTGCGTTTATGACCAAAATGCACCATTTTTAAACTAAAGAAATTTTGGGCCAAGCGCTCCAATTGTCGGCTAGTTTGCCTTGTTACCGTATGCCCTGGACAACTCATGACTTCCATTGCTTTGCTTGCCGGAGATAAAGATGTACGTACAGAAATGATAAACATATACACACCGGCCTGGATATAGTTATGGATCAAAATTCACCAACTCGTTTTTAATTGTGTGGTATTCCATTATAATCATTCCATTCATTCCACTATGGATAACCAGATCATATAAATAAAATTAGGGAGATAGATTTTAGAAAAATAGATTCAGAATGTATCTTTTTCCACGACCAAATGAGAGATTATATCGGCAGCGTTAGAACTCACAAATAGATTAGATGACTTGTAGTGTAGCCTTAACTTATGTAAAACTTGATGCATGTTTCTGAATTTTATTATTATTTCTTACAGAATGTGGTAGTATAATTTGTTAGTATGCGTGAAGTTTTGTGGACCGTGTGTTGTGCATGTGGGAGTCCAATTGCATACTGCATGCTGGTGATTGATCACCTCCTGCCAAACACCCTGAGGTGGCTCGCAGCGTATTATATAGATGTAGATGTATCAGATTTCTTGGCGACCCAGGTTTCAATGAGTTATCATTATCATCGGGCGTAAATTATTAAAATTAAACCCAGGTCGCTTCACGTAAAAAAGAAGACGTGGCATATGTAAAAGTTGATAAACCAAGAAACCTTAATTATGGATCGTTGTCGTCCTCGCATCGCAATGATCTCGATTCCGCTATCATGAGAGGATACAGGTTTTGGGAGGAGTGCTCGGGAGACAGCGGCGGACACAAGTGAGGCAGAAGAGGGGGGGAGGGAAAGTGGAAGGGAGAGGGAGGATGGGCAGGTGAAGTTGGGGGAGAGGGAGAGGCGCGGCGGCAAATGTACAACGGGGCGGTGTAAAAGAGTTATTTCGAGTGGAAGCGAGGTGAGGGGCAGGGGGTGCTGGAGATTCAGTGTGAGAGAATTTTTTGTCTGGGTGAAGAGGGAGGGGAAGTTGTGGAGGAAAGTCGGTTGGGAGGAGTGAGCAAGGGAGGGGCCTCGAGGGGGAGGATGAAGTAGCGATCTGTGGAAGAGGGGAGACGAACGGCATCGCGGGAGGTTGATATGAGTTGGGGAAAACGGTAGGAAACGAGTGAACTGGCTGGGGATGGAACGGCGACATTTCACCCTTAACCACCTAGTACATATTTTTGTCACCCAACCACCTATCATGGGTTGTCAGACGTCTGAGTAAAATATTCAATTTTAATAATTGATGAATTCTTCTCGGGTTCTCAGCCAGGTTAATTCTTTCGTATAAGCCGACGTTTCGAGAGACGACTTGTCTCCCATCATCAAGGCCGTGTTAGTCTTTGGAAGTCCATAATTTGAGTGTGAAAGTGGCATTCAAGAGTAACACGGCCTTGATCGTCGGCTTATGTGAAATAATTGACCTGGCTGGGAACCCGAGAAGAATTCATCAATAGTATTCACCAGGAGAAATTAAAATCGTCAATTTTAATAAGTGTGCGCAGAAAGGTTTAGTAATTTTTTAATAGTTGGTTTAGGAGCATATTAAACTATGTATTTAAAATAAAGGAACATGAAAATGAAATTTATTTTTTTTAATCTCTTAACAGTGTGAATAACTCTTATTTTAATCTTACATACGCATATCTTTATGAGATCAAAAAAATATCGCGTGGTATGCCATTTTCTCTGTGATTTTTTGATGTAATTTAAAATTCAGTATTGTGGAAGAGGAGAAAACGGCTGAGACGGACCACCGTGACAGGCGACTTTGAGAAGGCAAATCTGAATGCACGGTATGGCATTTGGAGGAGGCGGCCGACAGTTGAGGTGTTTGCGCCGTAAAGCAAGGGTATGGAGGTGGAGAAAAGAAAGGTGGAGAGAAACCCGGCATCGGCATTAGCCTGCTCTCGACGAAAGGCGCAAAGTGGACCACGACTTAACGTCCCATCCGACGGACGGAGTGTTGCACTTGAAATGTCCTCCATCAATCATTCAAGCAGGGATTGGGCAGCCTCTGAAAATTCTCAACCATCGCCGGGATTTGAACCCGAGCTCATGGGATATGAAGCCAACACTCAAGTCACCGTACCGACCCGATCCCCAAAATTCTGAATGCGCAAACAGAAAAATTAGTGTCTCGGCATTATTTTTGCACTTTACCTAAATGCTTTCATAAATTAAATTCAACGTCTGAATTTATACATCACTTTGCAATCCAGATTTTTATTGGTTTATTAAATTATTTTGTTACAGTAGGAATCAATGAATGATACATCTACATAATTTCCTGCGAGCCGCGTCTAGGGTGTTTGACAGGGTGTGGGTATACACCAAAATGCAGAATGCAGTACGCTTCGTCTTCGTAGTCATCGAAAAAAAGGCTATGACACAAGACACAGGTCATTGACTCATGCATATTACTGCAAAAACCATGAACAACACAAATGTATGCCAATGCTCAAATACGTCATCCTTCATTCAATTAATCTTTCGTCTTGAGTTTGTAATGCGATAGATAATAATTAAGCCTTAAATTCATATCGCCTGATAAGAGGTAAGATGATCAGGAGAGGTGGGATTTGAATGCTATGAACTGGGAAAAACTACCCGAAATACCATGGAAACGTGGGCCTTGAAATCCAATGGATTCTGATTTTGCAAAGGTTGGTTCTTCGCACAAGCACACCACACTTTCTGCCTTCATTCGTCGCTTTATGTCTCAAGTGCGAGCTTGTTCCGACAATAAACAAAGAAAACACTTTCCACAAGGTCTTGCCCACAACTCGTATGATTAGATGACTAGGAAAAACTGTGTATTATCAAGTCGAGGGCTGCATTTCTTCGTATTCATTCTGAGCTTTGGTACGATGCTAGAGAAAGGATTGCATCACTGACCTCAGATACGAAAGTGGTATATGAAATTCATTCTCTAAAATACCACAATGTCGTCCAGAAAATGCACCGATAGATAAGAAAAGAACTTTTTCCACGATTTAAGAGAAGAATTTTGCTACTGCGGCATCTAGCGCAATGAAACTAAGCTTCTCTAACTGCAATATTATCAAGAAAAAAAAATTTTATGGATAAAAACATTTAGATGATCATTTTAGAAACGGGGGTAATTTTAATCGCTAAATTAATTCGTTTGTAAATTTCTTAGATTATCGCTTTCATAAGGAATATTAAAATACATAAGAAAAATGTTAAAGTTCATAGCAATGATCGAACAACTCAACTAAAAAAGCAATTGTCTTGCTTTGATCTAAACAAGTTTGCAATTTTGGATTGATCTCTTCTCACAATTACGATCATACACCTCGAAAAGGGCTTTTCTACACCAAAAACCCGCATCGGAGTAAAGAGATCTCCTTGAGAGAACATTCTACCCAATAATATTTGTGATTTTTGCCGCAAAACATTTTCCAACTTTGATTGAAAGCTGCTGAATAAAATGACACATTAATTCAATTTTTTAAATTGTATAGTTATTCCTAAGAGAAAACCTAAAAATTTCACAGCTAAAATGATAGATAAATACACGAAGAAGTCTTAATTCCTATGTTCTCCAGTTACTAATCAGAATTAAATTCCAATGATGCTGCGTGCCTTAGACAATGCTAAAAATAATCAAATGATAAACTGTAGAAATACGACAATCAATCAATCATTTTATATTCAATATTAGATTATATTTTTATTCTTATAATTTAAAATATCCTCTCTAACATGATGGTCAGATTAAAACAATCATTGGATAGAAGGAGCGGAAGAGGGAGACCTTTAATAAAATAAATGGAACAGGCGAAGAAGGCTGTGTAAGAAGAAATGTGTAGATGTGAAAAGTATAGCTGGCAAGAGAATTGAGTGGGTAATTGCGTCAAACCAGTCATAGGATTGTTGACCAGTGATTATGATCCTCTCCAAAGGCATCACGCTATTGTTTCACAGTAAATTTAGCATAATCATAATTATACATTTCACCATTTAAACGATGCACTCTATTTGGACTCAACTTTCCACAAATTTAGGAACGCAAATCAATTAGAAATCATGAAAATCACAGATTCCTTTGAAATCTATATTACGCCCATAAAAGGAATCCATACGCAAAAAGAATATAACAGAACATGTAATAACGACATTTGAAAAATGCTTAAACTGGCTTAAAGGAGAGTTTAACTATTTAATTACTCTAGCATACCACATACTCTGAAACTCAGGGTCAGCCAATGGTAATTTACGAGTTAGGGATTCAGTAAATTAACTATACTTTCATTCTAAGTGCTCATCCGCAGTGACCATTTATGACCGATACATCTCTTTTTCTAGACGCGAGACTCAAATGGAATGAAGGGTACAATCCAGATAACGATTATGATGCCATGAGCGGTACACTAAGGGACATGAATGGCTAAACCTTTCTCGAAAGACTAAGAGAAAAAAAGCTTACAGAGAGACGATTGCGCACGCATGGACTAAGATAAGATGAAAAAAAGAGAGGATGTAGGCAGGCAGGCCGAGAATCATGGGAAGTACCCGCTTGAGCACCCTAAACAAAGGAAGTGAAAGCTAAAATCGTCGCCGTACTTCGGGGATAAGTTTATGAGATCCCACTCACGTGCGTAAGGGTTTATTCTGGAAAAAAGAAGGGCGCGGGAATAATTCAGTTCACGTACCTACCCCGGCGGTGGTAGCGGAGGGGGTGACAAAGTGTTGTGGGTCTACGGGAGTCCCTACGACGCGACCCTTCGGAAAAATTTCTCCGTGCGGTACAGTCAGGACTAGTGGCTGGGGCGATGCTGGTTTTTTTCACCACGAGTAACCTGGGGAATTATGACTAGAATGAGCGTCACCACGGTTCAGATGACACCGCCCTGCGGGGCGTACACGAGGTAAGCGTAGGAAAAAAAATTAGGAGCGGCTTAAGCAGATTATTCTCCCGACTTAACCGTAGTTCTCCCACCTTCCACGAGTCAATGGTCTTTGAAGTGTATGGACGGGGTGAGGAGAACAATGAACGTGAAAGGAAGATTGGAATAAACGTTGGTGGAGAGGAAAGGGCTGAATGGTTGATCCATTCGATCAGGGAGTACCTTTAGCCTTTCGACCACCGCTATGCGCCATCAAAGGTACTTACTACGGTAGATTGGATCATAAAATGGGGAAAATGTTCCAACAAGGTGCTAGTTGTCACACATGTACTGCCTCTTCTTGGACGGTGTGGTGTGCATGTGGGAGTCCAAATGCATGCTGCATGCTGGTGATTGATCACCCCCTGCCAAACACCCTTGAGGTGGCTCGCAGGGTAATTTGTAGATGTAGATGTAGATGTCTTAGCGGTTCTCTTTTACAGTGATTTTTCTTTGTATCGCGTATTTGATCGGGTTTCTTTGGAATGAAACCAAAACAATGCCGAAATTTGAACCCAAGGCCACGATGAAATAAGTTCAATTACCATAAAACTTAGAATTAAATTAAACCTGAACAAAAATAATGCATATAATTCTTAAAAATATCGGACTTAACTTACGGGCTTGTTTACTTGAACCTTTACACGATCCATGAAAAATACTTTTTACCGCAGCACCTTTTTTATACTAATTAACTTTTTCCGCAGTTCTCGCTATAGCAACCAAAGCGGTAGTAACCGAAAATGAAGAAGTTGAATTCATTACGCGGAAATCTCCTTCTAACAAGCGAAAGGTGAAGACTGGGATTCCCTCATCAATAATTGAATTTTCTTTAGCATTCTCGAGGCTACTAAAGCGTCTTTTCACTCGATTTCAAACATTTAAGTATTAACTCACTAAATCGGTGATTTAATCTGAAGATTGGTCTGGTTAGGTAAGGGTAGAACTCACCCCGGACATGGCCACTGGCGGATGAAGCTTACACTGTCAGGGTATGGGTGCCAGTTCCTTTCTCTGTACCACCTCGCACTTCGAGGACTTTATTCCTGTTGTCAAAAGCCTTCACTCGGGATTTTAACCCGAAAATTTTCGATCAGCACCCAAGCGTTCAATCAACCTCGCTCCCCTCTTTATTATTTAGACTTCAAAAAGGAAAATATTTTTCCTGGCCCAGCAATTTCAGAATAGTTTATATATTTTCCATCATATTTACCCGATCTTCAGAATTGGGGCAGCCATGATTACACTACTCTACACCTACATTTACATCGGTAGCGGCGGGGTAAAGTCCTCGCCTGCCAAACAGGAGGGCGCGGGCTCGAGTTTTTGGGAAAAAATTTTATTTTTTATTTTTTTTCTTAATCGGACCTTACTTTGGAATAATCCTCGTACCTTGCAAGCCACATAAATAGATGTCTGACGGGAAGTGAACCATCACCCACATTCGCCATTCACAACGCCATCCATGGGGATTAAAGTATACTTCCACGATCGTGCACTGCGTAACAGGTACGCTACCTATGGCACGTAAGTAATGGGATTTATCTGTATCTCACTCATGAAGGCAATCTACCTATGCAGTTAATAGTGCTGTAGAAATTATTAGGAATATCCAAAAACATGTATTGAGGAAAAGATGTTTCCTACCCGATGCCCGAATAATTTCGCTAGACAAATCCCCTCCCCACAACAGCTTGTGATGACTTGCAGGCTAACATACATGTAAATGGCAGCAGCTAACATCGCCGTATTCCCATCCCCTTCCACGAGTGGCATGTGAAGCGGCGGGGTGAGGAGGGACAATACAGGCGAGAATAGGAAGAGAAGTGGGCCTTACACGAACGAGGTGGAGTGGATGGCGAAGCATTTGGAGGGATAGGATGGAGAAGAAGAAAAGGAGGTCGAATGGAGAGCGGAGCATAACAATGTTTGGATGAGTTGCGGGCTCGTCGAGAGGGTCGCATGTCCTTTGGGACTCCGCCGGGGGTCGGTTGGGACCCTTGGGGCCTAACATGGACCGCAATAAATCCTGGCTCGACCCTCAGGGCGGGCGAGGGGGCTGGGGGAGAGGAGGGTGGGGAAAGAGAGGAATGGTTTCACTGACATTGCCGCACCTTATTATACAACCTGTGCACGGAGAGGAACGACATTGCGTTTCATGAGCGGGACGCACAATTGCGCAATATTGCGATGATGGTGTATTGAATGCCAGGCTAATGTATAGATGAGTAAACTTATTGTTTCATTTTCACCTAGCATCGACATCCATGAGCCAAATCTATCAAGCCAATCACCAGTAAGCAAGACAATCCTAACATGCATCGGATTATTACACGGATGCATTAAAATACTACGCAAAATACAAAATATACGTGCACATTCAGACTAAGGTAAAACTTGCCAACAGTTAGTTGTTCCTGCATTAAATCCATGCAAGGTTAAGAACAAATGAAAAAGATAAGCTCGGAATGAGTCGTCCTAAAGAGTCTAGTCATTAATTTTAGTAACGGAGACAACATCTACATCTACATAACAATCTGCAAGCCACCTCCAGGGTGTTTGGCAAGGGGTGATCAATCACCAGCATGCAGCATGCAAGAGGATTCCCACATGCACACCAAATGGACATAAAAAATTTACGCATCCTAACAAATTGTACTTCCGCATTCATGCAAAGGCAAAACTTGCCATCAAATCATACCATTGCTATCCCTGATAATATTCGGAAAGAAAAACATTTTAAAAGTCTCTATTTTTCAGTCTATTTCCATTACATTTCTCTCGCGGTCTCGTCGACAGTTGTATGACAATAAACGAAGGATATTGTGCACGCTATCTGAGAAAAACATTTCTCCGAATTTTCTAAGTAAATTTACCCAATACTTTTCTATACGCTCCTGTACATATTCCCATCCTTACTCGCCTAACTTTTTGGAAACGCTACACTTTTTATCGTATCGACGTATCACGAATCTCGCCGCCCAGCGCTGTACTCCATTGATTTAGCTATCAATGCTATTTAATCAGAGTCCCATTCGTCACCAGTATATTCTAAGTGTAGCTTTGGTAGAGTCAGGTATCTTTTTCATATTCCTATGACATTTACCGAGAATTTCTTTTGGAAATCCCAGTTTACGGCAGGCTTCCCGCATACTTCGCGTATGAGTGTGACATTGATAGTTGAATGAATTCGAAGATTTGTCTTTACCTCCGTGTTAATACTTCCCTAATACATAAAATTAACGTTGAAATTGCCTCCAATTATGATACAACAACGAACTTTCTGAAAAGTTTAACGCCTTTTGTGACTATCGAACTCCAACACGTAATTTAGGCATGTATCTGGTGGTCTATTTTACGCGCATATGAAAAATCTTTTAGCAGAGCCCTTGATTGAGCACCAAACACTTTTCAAATCAGTGTCTGAAAAATTCTCTTGGCTGCTTAAAATCTCATCTTTGACTGCAATGAATACTCCTCCTGCTACTTTCGTTCTTCGGTCCTTCCTGTATATTGCGTATGACTTCGAGAAGATCTCTCTTTCGTGAATTTAATCAAACAACCAACTTTCAATTCGCATGATTATACTAGCTTATGTTTTTAGAGTTAGATAGTGGAAATCTGCTGGTCTTTTTGTAATGCTATGGAAATTAACTACTAAGACCAAAGAGGCTTATTCCATATGCGATTTTGTGGCCTTTTCAAAACATTTAAGTTTCTCAGCATAACATGTATGATTTTTTTTAATGTTCTGTCACTACAATAGATGTAGACATACAATAGACAGACAATATACTGTCACATTCTTTGTTAGTATGCGTGACGTTTTTTGCACTGTGTGGTGTGCATGTGGGAGTCCAATTGCATGCTGCATGCTGGTGATTGATCACCCCCTGCCAAACACCCTAGAGGTGGCTCGCAGGGTATTATGTAGATGTAGATGTAAAAATGAAAAAAACAACCTTAGTAAATTTTCCACATAATATTTTTATAGGTACGACGCATTTCAACGCTTTCGAGTATTCGAGAACGATGCCTTAGCGTGGAAATGCGTCGTGCTAATAAAAAAAATTTATGGAAATTTGCAAAGGCCTGTTTCTTCTTCAAAGTATCTTCAGCATGAATTTTCGGTGTTTTAAGCACGTGATTGTTGTTTGAACGGAAGCTATTATCCCACCCCATATCAACTCAAGTAATTACGTCACTAAGCAAATACTACTCCACAAAAATGGCTTCCATTCCAACACCCGGCAGGATCGGGTGTTGGAATGGAATTAAAAGGGCCACACACATGAAAAACTCCACGCGGTTCAATTCCCTGGTACCATGTCTCTATGATCGTGTTGGTTGGGCGCGAGAGAACGGGCCCATTGGCTAGGTACGGCTAGGAGACAGTACACTCCGGTGGTGGGTCTAGCAGCATTTGTGCCCGGGGTGGTCTCTGAACCTAACACATCCTCCACATTACCAACACACCTATTCAAAGTCTCCACTTCCCTTGCTCAACTGGGGCCCTGAATCCTGAAGCTTGCAGCCAGAGGACTATCATCTCTTTTCGGAAGTCTATTATACACCGATGAACATAAGGATACAAACACACTTCACCCCATATACCTCGTTCCTCCTTTCCCCTCCTTCGAAACCTACTCTTCGCCTTTGCTTTTGTTGCCACATAAATTAATACTTTGGCCATTTTTCAACCATTGTCACCCTCCATCATTGTTGATCGCAACAAAGGCGCAGTCGAGGCTCTGGCGTTCGGCGTCAACTTATCCCTCCATTCCCCCATACCCAACTGGATTCCTCCGATTCCGACTTCCAATTCCTTTCCTCAAAAATTCGAACGGCGTGCTCCATTATTATACAGGATATGGACACGTTCAAAACGTGAGCACGGGTGAGTTATGTCCGTTGTCCGGGAAGGGGGAGTGAAAAAAAATTTACCACATGCTCGGAGACTCGATAGGGAAAGGAAACGATAGGAGTGGTGAAGGTAGCGATATGAATTACCACGCTATACACTTGAATTTATTATTATTGCATATGAAATCTTGTATTTTCATAGTACAGTAGATTCCTTTTAATGGGTCCACCGATTACTTGGGGCAGCCGCTTAATTGGGGCAGATCTTGAAGAACAGAATCCAATAGAGGATTATCCAAGAATATTCTCCGCTTAATTGGGACAGCATGCCGCTTTACTGGGCCATGAGTCGGCGACATAGAATCTATACTAGCGACGAAATTAAATGGTTTTGTTTTCAGAATACTATTTTTTTCCTCCTCTGATTTGCTCTTATTTTTCACAAATGTTCCTATTCTTTCCCTATTTTGAAAGCTCTTGTTGTTATACTATCCGCAAGAGGATAGTAATTAGTAAAAGATATTCATTCAGCGTAGACCGAGGCTGTGAAATATATTTTTAACTAAATTATTATACTTTTTAAAAATTATCATAAATTAACTAAACTCGCTGATTTATTAATCAAATTAATAGTTAATAAATAAACTTATGTTGCATTATAAACACTATTTAGTCTTCTTTCTACCACTTCAAAGTTTTTTATGGCCATATACAAGAGAGTTCGCCGAATTGGGCCAGCCGCTTCATTGGGGCAAAGTACACTAGTCCCGATATGTCCCAATTAACCGGAATCTACTATAGTGATGTGGTGCGCGTAAGCTTATCATAGAGTTAGCTTTGATTAGAGTTATATATGCTAAAACCAAGCCACTAGACAGTGATGAGTTGTTAGTGATGAGTTGTTAGTGATGCATGTCAACATCGGGCTAAATACTATTGTCATGGAATTAATGCTAAGTACATACTTGGTAGGAGCTTGTCCCTGCTATGCATTTACATATGTCCCTGCGGTAGCACCAACAGGTAGCTTAGGGCATCTTGGAGAAAAAATTCCCCCACCATGCACAAAAGAGACGGCTGTGAGGATTTCAAGAGTTCCATGTCTTGACTTTACTTGCAAAATCGACGTTCACTGATACAGCAATGCCTTATGTATGTGAATCAAAATAAATAAATCTCAGTTTTTTGCTTTACATCTGAAGCGTGGAAAACTTTAATTGATTTTAATCAACGTGCTATAGCGCAAGCCACCACCGGCGTGTGTGGCATGGGGTGATTCCAATGGATGATAGCGCTCAGAAAGACACGCTGTCAGGCCAAAAATTAGTAGAGTGCTGGGGAAACGAACACGCTACCATTCAAATAAAACTACAAGACATCAATAGCAACACGAAAAAATAGCATGGTTAGAAATTCATTCATAAGTTTTGACGCGCCAAAAATTCATGCAAATTACTTACAACTATATTACTAACAACTGTATTAAATTATTATCTATACATGCAGAGTCTATTTCACCCTATCCTAAAGCCAACTATCGCAAGTATCATGGTTCTTATATAATCGATCGATTCAGCTTTAGGCTTGGTAAAAAGTCATGCTTAATGAAGGCATACAACCCTGGTAAATTTTCACAGATATTTTTAATATGATACGACGCGTTTTGACGCTAAGGAGAGGTATTCGAGTATGACGTCTTATCGTTGAAATGCGTCGTACGAAATTCTGTGGAAATTGATAATGATTGCTTACCTTCATTCATTGTGGTCCTCTGCCTATTGTACGCGTAAAATAATCTTAAACCTATCGGTTTTGCTGTCTATTTCCGAAATCTTACCCATGTGATCATTTCACCCATAATAAGCAGGCTCTCTCAAAATATCTTGAGCACCAGCAAGAAAGTAATCTACTTGACACGCTATTCTACGGACACCCAACACCCCTCAGAATGCATCCGTAAGCCAACAATCAGGAAGTCACAAAGCCAAGGAGGAATAGTTCTGAAAATAAAAGGAGTGACGCCATTTCATGGAGGGTATTAGCGTTTAACCTGGTGGGAGCACGTTAAAAATTTTCCCAAAATCTTGAGAATTGCATTTACCGTTAGAAAACGTTGCTGATCTGCTTCTTTTCCTGCCCTGGTCTCCTAATGATGACTTACCCCAGAAACCCCTAAATTCCTGAAGACCATTAACTCATTTATCTACCAAACTTGCATGCATCCTTCGACTAATCCCTTCTTAACGGCCACTCTTTTCCATTGTGGGCGAGTACTTTCACCGCGCAAGGTCGCGCGCCCCAACCGCGAGGGTTGGCCACCTCGACCGCCCCCGACAAATTCCCTCACAGCTTTCACAAAAGAGAACGGTTTGAACCCGTGGATTGCCTGGACCTTCACGACGGTATCTTCTCCAAAAATAACCCTTTTTGTCTAACACTAGCATCCACGAGAAAGAGTCACGTTCTACGCTAAAGAAAAAGTTGACTTTTTTGCATAAAGAAATTCCAGAGAAATTGTGAAGGAGCAAGAACGCATTTCTTAGATGCTCCGTATTTGATATGATGCCATTTCACCAAACACAGAGAGGCATGTTTTTTTCGTGAAGAAACAAGTATGAAGAATAAGCAACACAATTTTTAACTTGTTAGAGCTCACACACTCTCACTACAGTTAGATTACTTGTAGTGTAGCCTATGTATTCCTCAATGCATGTTTCTGAATTTTCTCAGTATTTTTAATAGTATGTTCTGTGTGTTCTAGTTTTATTGGCAAATTACCTCAATGAGTAATTGGAAAGTTTAGCCTTTGCAGGAATTTGGTAACATAATTTGTTAGTATTCGTAACGTTTTTGGACTATGTGGTGTGCATATTGGAATGCTATTGCATGCTGTTAATTGATCTCCCCTACCAAATATCATAGAGGTGGCTCGCAGGGTATTATGTAGATGTAAATGAATACCTACTTAGCATTTTAAGAATAGATGTTTATCTTACAATTGGATCCTTCACCGATTTTATAAATGTCTTATCATAATACTGAGAGGTGCCTCGCTGGTTATAATGTGGATATAATATATTTTCAATGAATACAGATGTTGAGAAATGACGAGATCCGTATATTTCCGTTTTTGTCGATTTTTTCGTCGCCTACTCCTCAAGCTATTCGCGAAAAGAAATCAGAGGCTTTAGCTTGCAGATTAAAAATGGCGCCACGAACTCGTGACGATAATGCAGTTGCTTCTTCGCTATTTCTCGTCCTCATACATCGACCACAGGTGTCTAGTTGCCGTGTACACTATTGTGAGCGGTTCTTCCTCAGTGAATTTTGGAATTAGAACCACAATGATGTCACCTACTCATGGATAATGGGCGACTACTTTAACGTTACTCAAGGAATAATCGCGAAAAACCAAGTGCTGTAACTTTAAGGAGTCAAGCGCAAGTGAACAATTAAAGGGCAAAGATTCTACCTTAAATACCTCTCATAAAAGTAATTCACCTCTGTGAAATTACCGCACATCATCTAAAATGTTTTTGGTCTTGATCGCAACCAAACTAATGCTTCTGATGAGAATAAAATAAAATGATAAACTTCCACACAATTTTATTTACAAAGTACCGACCCGGTTTCGACACGTAGTGTCATTATCAAGGCCAGTGAATGGTGAACTGTGAATAATGCTTCTGATTTCAGAATCGCCTCATTATGCACCATCTGAACACTCACTGAGACTAATACTGGCGCGAATTTATATCTAAGTTGAATAAGATCGAGTGTTCAATTTCACAGTTTTATCCCTGTGTTTAGCTCTCCAGAGACAAGTCCAATGGCTCTGCAGAGTGTAGCAATTATAGTCAA
This sequence comes from Ischnura elegans, assembly GCF_921293095.1. Taxonomy (NCBI): domain Eukaryota; kingdom Metazoa; phylum Arthropoda; class Insecta; order Odonata; family Coenagrionidae; genus Ischnura; species Ischnura elegans. The sequence continues at coordinate 98,914,845 of NC_060253.1, forward strand.
AATTAATTACATTCATTTCACCCCAACGGGAGTCGAAATGTCACTCGGATCTTCTTGCATTTCATTATCCATTTCAATGCTCTCTGCCGACTCCTATATCTTCCCCGCTTTCCCATTCATAATTGGCACGCACTTCTCATTATGGGCGGACGAGACGAAGAGTGCCGAAGTCAAATAGTAAGTGGATCGAAGAAGCGCTTCAAAACAACCGTGTTCACGTCTCTTTATCGTTTTAAACCCCTCCTATTAGATATAGACATTTCTTGGAAAATCTTTGTGATGGGAAATGCTCATTGTGTAGGTGTAAAACGAAATAGGGAAGTAACTTCTATACAAGCAGTATACAATAGTAATCAAGCATTAATTTTTTATAGCACAAATATGATACTACGTCTTTTCATTTCCATGGTTTTCGTTAGGTATAGCTCTGACTCTAAATGACTTTGCGGCGGAAATAAAACTCGTTTATAAGAACGTAGATAAATGAAACTTGACTTATAATGACCCAGATAAAATTTTTTCTTTAATTACGTAGCAAACCGTGAATAGATAATAAAATAGTTTTAAGACTTAGGTTTAATTTGATGCTCATGCATAGGCAAAATTGTCTCCCTCGCCACTGATTAATTTCCAAAAATAATTTGCCGATTCTTAAACCAAAGTTGGCAAACGCCATTTCAAGTTATTGAGTACCAGGTTAACCTAAGATCAGATGTTTTTGACAAGGCTTCAGTGGTGCATACTTTATGACAGATTACCCATGCTTCTCATAATCCTTCGTAATTGTGGTAACTTATGTAATTAATGCATATTGGGGAGAAATAATCACTGTCTGCCAATCACGCGATTCGACTATCTAATGCCGAATCGAAAATGAAAAGGAGACTTCGTTGATTTCCACTGATTTATTTCGTCCGTGCGACATGTTTCGAATCATAGAGGTCATTATCAAGTACCTGGTATCAGGTATTAGTATCAGGTACCATGGTACTTGATAATGACCTCTATGGTTCGAAACATGTCGTACGGGCGAAATAAATCAGTGGAAATTAACGAAGTCTCCTTTTCATTTTCGAGCATTGACTTCCACATAGTTGAGCCTAATACAATTGAACGAAATAATGCCGAATTTGTAAAATGCTAAGGAGTAACCATTACTCGGGATCTCTCGTGGGGTAATCACAGCACGAAGTGTGCGGGAAAGCCAACCGTACAATTACCGTGCATTGGGATTTCCAAAAAGAATAATCGGTATAGAACAGTGATGCTGCAAGCATGTGGGACCCTTATGAATTAGGACTGATAGCTAAAATCACTATTGTACAGCATTGGGCAGCAAGATTCGTGATGAGTTGTTTCGATTACAATTGCCAATATTTAAGGAGATTTTTGATGGAAATTTGTATAAGAGCCTAGAACAAATTATGTACTACATTTGCTTTGTAAATTCAGAGAAGTTGTTAAAGTAAAAATTAAGGAAACAGGCTGCAAATATTCAAGGCCGTTCTTTCGTCGCAGTATTAAGGATAGCAACGGTGTCTCGACTAGTAAAATAAATGGCGTCAATTGCTAAGACGACTCATTTCAAGTTTCTTTTTCTCTTCACTCATTTTTCCACTGTTCGAACCTTGCATGGAATTACTGTAGGAATTGCTAATCGTTGGCACGTTTCGCCTTTCCACGAATGGGCACGTATTTTTGTTACTATGCGCAATATTTTAATGACTATTTAGTGCACATGTGGAGATTCTCCTACACTCTGCGTGCTGATGATGATTGGTAACCCCCTGCCATTTACCCTAGAGGTATACAGACTTAAATTTAGGAGAGCGATGAGTGGTGTGTCTAGAAGCAGTCTAAAATTTCCGCTTCCCACAGATCCCCTGAATCCCAATCTGTTGGGCACAGAATAAAACTTTCGTTAAATCTCCCGGAGTGGTAAAGAAAGTGAAACAACTTAAAAGCCTCAGTGAGAAAGGAGTCGTGAGCGAAGAAGCGAAATAAGTCTTAATTTATCCACAAAAGGACTAGAAATGCAAGTAAAACTCGAGCATATTGTAAAGAAAACATAATTCCTCGGAATTTTTATAAGACTTCTCATCCGATGTCCAAGTAATAAACGACCGACGTGGACTGTGTAGAAAGCGACAGGAGATTTTTATTTCTCTATCAGAATATGTCGTGGAATATCTCACCATGTTAGTTTTTCTTGTTCTACCGAGAGTTAATTGCACCCAATGAGCGAGATTCCAAACACGCAGCTTCCGAATCAGCGTAATATGCTCGGCAGATGAATGGTAATCCGAGCGGCAGATTTTTCGCAAGAGATCGGGCGCTCGTCACGAAGGAATTGCGGTCACAGCAGACTCTCTGGTAAGGAGCATTCCCGCAATGATTTACATTACTATTCCGCCTACAAGGAGAGCTCTCGCAGAGAAACAAGTTCCCCATAAGCCATGACCCCACGGCTCTGACTTTTGCACCCTTTAAAGCGCTTGTTGTCTGCGTGGTGGATTAGAGGGATTTTGCATATCGCGTAATTTGAGACGACCCCGAGCGCACGGGACTCTTTGAGAAGACGTTTCGCTGGCTGCGGCGGATTTCCGCATTTTAAATGACGCGTTTTCGCTGCGGGATTTACGAGCGCAATTATTACGCGTGGATGCTCTAAGAAAACATCCTGAGTCAATGTGTGCGTCCGTGATTAATTTTCAGTGACTTAATTTTCGTGCCAAACAAACCTCGAGGTTAGGAATTGGGTTAATATTGCAGCTAAATCATGATTGAGGCCAGAAAATTAATAGTTTAAGAAATGAATATCATTGATCAAGAATTTTATTATCAAAGTGGAAAAATAATAAAATCGTTTTATTATTGTATGTAATATTCCACATTATCTATGGAAAGTTTCCTAGATTATCTCCAAGTACCTACTTAAGGTCAACATTTTCCTCTGGAGAAATCATAACATATTGCTGAATTCGACGTATATTTTACAACCTCGATTTATTTTCTCATAATTTCCTGGATCTAATCTAACCTGACCATGGACATATCGGTCATGTACTCATGAAAGCATAAATTATACAAGTATATAAATAAATTAGGGAATCAGACTCGAGGTTAAAAAATTAAAATTTCCTACGATCGAAAAAATCACAAAAATTGTTCTTCTTACGGAAGGAATAGGAATAAATGAAGTAGATATTACAGTTGTATATATATTAATGGTCACCAAATAATCACTTATTAGGGCTACGAGTAACTACCTAAGTAAAAAGAATATAATTAGCGGACGTAGGCATCCGAAATTCACTCCCACTTACACAATTATAATTCATTATACTATGGTACACCTTCAAGGCCCCTTAAAAAATGACCCTGAAATGCTACAACAAACTTCCTGAAAATATAAAATACATAGAGAAATTCGACCAATTTAAAAAAGTGTAATTTTTTTATTGACACAAGAGTGTCACTACGGTTTAAATGGATTCCTATGCAATTGATCCTTGTGGGTCATTATTCATACTTGCTACACTGGGCTTTTGGTGTACAATAAGTACAATAAAGTATATTTTATCATATTCATGTACTGAAAATGTAATAATGATTTTAAGAGTTACTAGACTACTATAAATTGTCTAGATAATTTACTTGTCCTATACATGTGCTACACTTATCTTACAACCAATAAAAATTATTATTATTGTTCCGAAAATTCATACTCACTGTCAGCAAAAGAAATAAATTTCAATGAAATACTTAGACTAAAGATACGAAAGAAATACTTTTAACTTCAGGAAGTGGAATCGATAATGAAAAATTTTAAGAATTTGATTCCCCGCGATTGATAACATTGTACTTCTGAATTCGCCAGATTCGGTCAGAGGTAGGCAAGCATCATTGGAATGACTCGTAGTACGTTAAAACACAAAGTTGGTACATAGAGGGAGTCGCGAACTTCGGCGCAGCCGGTTCTGTTTAGCATTAATGCACAGACGAAGAAGCAGCGAAAGTAGGTACTCAAAATAGTAGAAGTAACGCAGCAATTGCCACTCTGAATAAGATAAACCACGACATAGGTGCTTCAAATAATGGGAAGATAGCTAGTGTCTATTTCAAAGTCTCAAGGCCCAAGAAGTCATCTTGTCTTAAAAATGACAAGGCGGTAACAACTGGAGATTGGAATACGAACGGGTAATCGATAAAGGAGGCGATTAAGTCAAGCTTTCACTCTCTCGTATCGCTAAATAAAGGAAGGTATGCCTAAATTTAACCAAGATCTTTACACTTGTAAAACCGATCTGAACTCATAAGCACTGCTGGTGTAGTGGTATCATGCAAGATTCCCATTCTTGTGACCCGGGTTCGATTCCCGGGCAGTGCACATTTTTTTTATTCCCTTCGCTTTGTAATTTGATGTGAAATTTCCGAAAACGTCTTCAGAGTACTTTAAATATTCCATTCTCTTTAGTATTCCTCGGAGTAGAGATAATTTTTTTTGAAAACGCCGAGTAGGTACTGCTCATGTGAAAATGCAAATTCACTCGGGTTTATACCGCAGGAAGAATGATTTTTTCATTATTAGCGAATAATAATGCAGGTTGATGCTTTATTTGGCTTCGTTTATACCAAATTTCATAATTTTTAATATTATCACTGTTACTCCTTCGATACATATGTAAAAATAGTGAAAGTTAGCCGCACTAATGCCTGGGGAGTAAATAAATGAACATTATTGGGACAATGATAAAACTTAAGAATTTGCGGGAAAATAATGTATTAATGTAAAAAAAACTTATTATTAGCTCCATTTGTTATATCTTTCTCAGTATTATCCATCAAGAAGACTAATATAAAATAGTAAAATTAATCTGCTGATACTAAACAGCGAATAATGCGATCATTCTAGAATCCTTTAGCTATTCCACGGCGTGTAAGCTGTGCGAACGATCAATAAAGAGAAGGATCATATCGTGTATGCCCAGACTGGAATTCTTGCCCGCAACCTTTGCTCCCTTCAGAGGATTCACAGCATGCAGGGGGTGTAAGAGAGAGTCACGGAGATTTTGATCCATCGGTTCAGTGACGGGAGAAGTAATCATGTTTAGACTCCGAGGTAATTATGCTATAAATGTCACAACATAGTTTACTAAATTTTATCAAGTATCAGTAAAATTATGCACGCGGTAAATCGGAACTGCTCGCGAGTCTTCCTCCTATCAAATTATATTATTAGGTGTAGCTCAATCCAGAAACTAGGAGGAATATTAACCTGATAATGCTTCATTTGTAGCCGTAGTCCAGTCATACAAAAGGATAATTTCTGGTACAATAATTTTTAATGCATTAATAGCGACTGATCTAAAGTTAAAATTCAATTTTTTTTGCTGTTGATTCCCTAAGTAAAAACTAATTGATGGACTAATTCCATAAAGGCTGTATGAAATTTTTAAACGAGTGCTAGCACAAACTATATACTATCAGTAAATTAACTTTTTATTTGAATCTATTACATGGCTTATACTAAGTTTAAGGGTGAGTTCCAAGTATTTCAAGTTATATTTTATAACAAAGAGGAAAAAAATTGTACTGCCCGGGAATCGAACCCGGGTTGCATGGATGGGAATCTTTCATGATACCACTACATCAGTAGTGTTTAAGAACTTTCACCAACGTTTGCAAGTGTAGTAATATCGATTACACTAAATTCTGACTTCTTAGAGTTTGCCCTATAAGTAAGAAGGCTTAATATGAAATTGAATAATATAAGATGACCTCACACACTTATTTTCATTTTTTATTTATGAGAAACATGCCAACTATTTTACGTTTTCACCGTTTTTTCCTGTAAAAGAAGAACAAAATAAAACCGGCATTCCTAATGATTCCATTGCATCCAGTGATGGCAGGTCATTCGCCGTTAGACTTCCAACAACTTCACCCTGGATAGGCCACCAAACAGACGTTGCGTTCCTTCCCCCAGATAAATTAACGCGAGAAATGAAAATTTCAAAATTGAACGGAACACGAGGCGACACTTCCGTGTTCGTCGTAATGAAACGGCGGTGGTCATTACCACCGACCACACTATCTCACGCGGGGAAGTGTCTAAGGATGGGGGGGGGGGGGCGCAAATCTTCAAGAAGAGCGAACGGTACGCGAAGGTGGGAGTGCTGGATGGTGGCCGTCACGGTTCGCGATGCCGATGCGACAGGTCAGGCGGGCGGCTGCTTGGATGCGAGTCCGACTGAAGAGCAAGCAGCGCCCGCGACATACGAAAGCGGGCGCTGCGGCTCGCGAGGCTGTCGGCGACCCGGCGCGACCCTTCGGCTGGGGGACTCATCGCTTATACGCATTCCAGCCGGGACGTGGGAGAGATCAGAGGGCGGTCTAGAGGGAGTGGTGGGGGGCGAGAGAGACGACCAGGAGGCGATGGAAGAGAATGAACGGGATTAAACGATGAGGTATCCGAGAGAGATGAGGGGGTTGGGCAGAGTGGTTCACCGCAGAAGAGGCGTCCTCATCGCGAAGGGATCAGTGAATTCCAAAATAATCACGTTTACACTCCGAGGAAATTGAGCGATTTATAACACTTTATAGTTCAACATATCTTTGCACGTGTTACAGATAAAAAAAGAGTATAAAAAGGGGTCGGGGGCTCTTCAAATACACATTAATATATTTTCGTTAAAGCTCTCCCGGGTCATTGTAGATCTACATTTACATAATACCCTTCGAGCTACCTCCAGGGTGCTTGGCAGGGGGTGACCAATCACAAACACGTCACATTCAAGAGGACCGCCACATGCTAACCGCACAGTCATAGAAATATTACACATACTAGCAAAATATACATTTTTATACATAAAAAACTTGCTTATGGTTAGTAATTTCTATAGCAAATACATGCAAGGTTAGAACTATGGAAAAAACATGCAATGAGTTATCCTAGCTAGTGACGCCATTAATCCTATTAATTGAGACAACGTACCTATCCTTAATGGTACGAGGGAAGAATGACATTTTAATCTCTGCTTTGCAGTCTATCTCTTTTATTCTCTTCTAATGATCACGTCTACCACAGTGCGAAGATAACAAAGGATATGATTAGCGGCGCCTAACAAAATGTATCCTTCTAATTTACTTAGTAAATTAAGCCTATACTTCGATATACGCTCCTGTAAAGATTCTCATCTTAACTCGTGTAGCATACTGGAAACACTGCACTTTCTGTCGTAATAACTCATCTCAAATGTGTCGTAACAACTCATGAGCCTTTATTAATACCCTCCACGAAAAAAAAACTATCGTAATTCCCTAAGAAAAAGTGAGCAGCAAATGCCACAAAACGTAGGGCAACAAACCGAATAAGTAGTGTGCTAGGGACTACGCAGGGCACACTCGAAAAAAACATAACCTACTGATACATTATTATTGCATTCAAGCACATCAACATCCGTATGATGCTTCGCGAGCCATCTCAAGGAGATTTGGCATGGGGTAGTCCATTACAAGCACGCAAGTGGATATGTACACCTACATCTACATAATACCCTGCGAGCCACCTCTGGGGTGTTTGGCAGCTGGTGATCAATCACCAGCATGCAATTGGAATCCCAAATTGACATATTGAAATATATTGAAATCGTCTTACTGACATATTCCTGAAGCTTCCTGGCATGCACGGCCACCTGTAAACGGGGCTACGCTCTGTTGTTGGGGCTTCCAACAACAACAACTTTTAATTTATTTGCATGCCAGAATTCCACCAGATTTAGCCAGAAAGGACATTATATTTTCTATTCATCCCCACGGTGGGACGATTCACTTCCCCGAAGCAGTGTGAGTGGAGAGAATAATCGAGATGGGCCGGAAAGGGGATGGATGTTGGTGACGTGATCTCTCGTCATCGCAACGAGTGGCCGCGTGTGTCGAGATGGCAAGAGATGGTTGGATGGGGAGGAAGGGATGAATGGGAGGGGAAGTGGATAGAACAAAAGAAGGGAGACGGGCGGTGGAAGTGGAGCTGGAGCGGAAGGGTCGATCTTCGCATTCCTTCGTCTGGAATCGACCCCACCCCCTTCTCCTCCTCATGCTCTCCTATTCCCATGCCAACTCAGTCTCCTCCTTTTTCGCTTCATTTAAGCGTAGCGATATAAGTTGGGGAAACATGGGTGCTGAGAATGGAGAACGATGTGAAATATGTCTGTATTCTCACCTACATACATTAAAATAGGAATATTACGTAGCTTGATGAGGTGAAAGAGTTTTCATCTACATCTACATAACACCCTGCGAGCCACCTCTAGGTTGTTTGGCAGGGGGTGATCAATCACCAGCATGCAGCATGCAATTGGACTCCCACATGCACACCACACAGCCCAAAAAGCGTCGCGTATACTAACAAATTATACTGCCATACGCTGTTAGAAATAAAAAGAAAATTAAGAAACATTCATAAAGTTTTACATAGCTTGGTACACTACAGGTAGTACTACTAGTAGGCTACACTACAAGTCATGCAATCTACTTATGAGTTCTATCGTTTTCTGACCTGGGAAACCGAATGTCCAACGATGGACGAAGCAAGAAAGAAATAGTAGAATAGCGCAGGCGGAGAGGGCTTTTTGCAAAAAGAAGAATCATATAACAGCTGAGATTACAAGCATAGGATATGGAAAACAATTCATCAGTTGTTACACTTGGAGATTGTTTCTTTATGGAGATGAGGCTTGGACGTTGACAGGTGCAAAAAAGTCAAGATTGGAAGTATTATAAATGTGGTGCAACTGAATAATGATGATTCTGATGCTGCGGCAGTGCATACATGAATATATTCAAGTGTGCAATCATTTTGCAAAAAAAAATAATTCGGGTAATGTTGTCCAAAAAATCTTATGAACACTCATTTCCATTTTTTGTGGCCCAAAAATTGTTGCCACTAAAGCATTTGTATTTATTCAAAGTCCTGAAATTGTTTTATTTCTTTATTTTTATTTTCCAGTGTAATCAACATTGAAATAAATTTGGTGACGAGTCCATTCGAGGTGGGTGCCAACGTGTCATCGGTTCTGCTGAAAATATGATGGTGAAACTCTTAGAATAAACTCAAAATTAGAATTAATACTCGATATTTGGTTCAGCTTTTACTGGTTACTTTTTTTACTCTTCGCAATAATTGTAAGTCAACCATTGATCGCCAGTAACCAGATAAATACATTGCATGACTTGTAGTGTAGAAAACTAACCTATATAAAACTTAATGCATGTTTCTTAATTTTATTTTTATTTCTAACAGCATATGGTAGTATAATTTGTTAGTATACGCGACGCTTTTTGGGCTGTGCGGTGTGCATGTGGGAGTCCAATTGCATGGTGCATGCTGATAATTGATCACCCTCTGCTAAACGCCTTAGAGGTGGCACGCAGAGGATTATGTAGATGTAGATGTAACCAATTCGTGCCTTGGAGGCCGTCTTTGTAGACTCCGCGGAGCACATCGCAAAAAGGTGCCCGGACGCCGTTCCAATGTCAATGAATTTTACTGTCGGTATTCACATCTAGTCCAAATAGATTTCCCCAATCAATGGCATTATATCTAGCTGCTTAAAAAAATTTCAATGCCACTGAGCAACAGTTGTTTACTCACTCAGTTTATAAATCCAAAGAAATATCTAAAATAGTGGTAAAGATAATGACTACTGAGTTTTAACTCGGGTAGGAATGATGGAATATCGGTGAAACGTTACGAAGCTGATAATTTTCATTCCAAGGTTTTTTTCAAAGATAAGACGACCCATTGCTCTTCGATCGATCAACGATTTCTTTTGATCGATCTTGTTCCTTTTTTTCGCCGCATGATACTAATTTAAAACTTACGCTCTCTACTTAAAATTTGCAGGGAATGCAAAATAGACCATTTTCTGCATTTTCCGGAATCTCAGCTCTAAAAATTTACATGTATTTTCTTACACGTGAATGTATTATGCTTGAAGCACAGGCTAATTTTGAAAAAGACAAGTGCATGATACGTTGACAAAAATTACAAGCTAATGGCCTACATTTTAGCCATGTGATTCGTATCGTCAGAAGACAAACAAGATTGCTAGAAGGGAATGTATGGGTCCTCTTTAACCATCATTTACAACATTCTCGTGTTTTCAATACCTTATCCTCTTATCCTTATATATTAATAATTTTATCATATAATCTCCGAAAAAATTATATAAAATATTTCTCATTGCTTAAATTATATCGGAAACTTTATATGAATTCAGAAGAGCAAAAAAATGCAACTTTTTAAAATTTAAGATAGGTCACTATGATATCTGGCTGTCCTGCGGTATACGAACTTGAATGAGCGATTCCAGAAGTAGAACTTGGTCCAGCAGTTGGTAATTTATAAGGATTTCAGGATTGCTAGGTCAGTGGCTGCTTGCACTGACTTGGGAGAGAGAGGTATATCGGGTTATCTCCCGCGTTGTTTTCTCATATTAGACGACATGTTAAAAAACCCTTACCACAACCAAAACAGTCTACTGTTTTCCTTCTAGCCTGGGAGGTAGTTGAAAATTATTATGCATTCGCAACAAATAATCTACTCTGGGGTATTGACGCGGGATGAAATTTAAGTTGCATGCACACTCCATCGACATTTATGCATCGTAAATGTAATCCTAATAAGATGTATACTTACGCATTCACCGTTAATAATTTTATCAAACACCGTTGTAAAGAAACCAACCTGCTCTAGGAAAACTATTATGGGATATTAAGTACGATCGTAATCCATACGTCTTACATTCGATTCCCGGACGGTGGGATTAGTATCCCTAAAGATGCAATGACTTAAATGCGAACCTACTGCAAATTGCCATCAACCCCGAGGCATCTAGTTATGAATTCAATTACAATATGGTATCATAGTCATTAAGATGCGAAATATGCAAATATGTTAGTGATAAGCTATCACGGGGGACTACACTTTTACTTAACTTTTTTTGTATTTGTTGCTTTAAAACTTGTAAAATATTATTTGGAAACTCCCATATGTTTTATTCATATTAATGCACTGCGTATGCTACTAAAAAAGTATGCATCGCGTAGTTGTTTTCCATATGTTAGTGTAAGGCTCTATTAAAATCCGTTCGCGTAAAACTTACTACGGACTAAAAGTCAAAACAAGTTCATAAAAATTTTCGACTTTAATTCTTTTTCGAAAATTGATAGATGAAATTAAATCTGAGTCATCTCCATTTATGATATGGAGTAAACCTTGATAGCACTTATTTTTGGAATGCGAAATGTTACAGCAATTTCATTATATGAAATGACATGATTAAAGGTATTTTTCCGTCTGTACTACCTCAAACACAAAAAAAAACCTTCATACCAGCGATAACGAGGCTCGAATGAATAGTTGAATGGCCGACTATAAAGCAAGATTCACAAGTTCAGATTCCACATCCGCAGGAAACGTTATGTAACGATATGACGACTTCAGTTGACGGGAAATTTATTTCTAAAATGACGGAAAAACCTAAGTCAACTGAAAACGAGGGATATAACTGCAACTATTTTGTTTCCCTCCGACGATTCGCAGCTATTCATAAAGGAGATTAATAGAACCTAGGTAACAAGATCGCGCGAGTAACTCCAAGGAGTTTACTTATAAGTTATAGGAATAACAGTATTCAGGAATAAAAAACTTCCTCCACCTTATGAGCCTGGGTTATGATGACAGCTTCATCAGTTGGACGAAACTGTAATGGACACATCCATTTATCTTCACACATGCGGGTGCATTGAACTTTCCGTAGAGCAAACATAATCTGTTTTATGACTTTAGTCTTAATGAACGACGTCAAATGATGAAGGAATTTACTTAATTCATTTGTTTTATGAACTCTCCCCGCCAACCTCGAAAAACGCCATATTGTGAAAACGACCGTAGAGGGAATTTTTAGAGGGAAATAAACTCAGGTGCATTATGCATGATAACTGTCACGATCATTAAACATTTTAAAGTGATAAAAAGTGTCTAGAAATTTAGTATCTCTGAATACTTAAATGTAACGCTTCTGCAGTTCAGGTTACTTGTATAATAATTTTTCTTTTAAAATTAAAGATATTATTCAATAAGTAATCGCTGCCATTTTGTTGGATTACTTTAGCTCGATTACGGCCACCACTGGTAATCGGTTGATACAATTGCTAGAGAAAATTATAAAAAGGATATAGGCAGTGTTATAGAATTAACACATTTGTACCGCGAATATGCGAATTATGGTTGTATGCTAGCTAGTTATGAAAAGCGGGAAAGTTATATATTTCCTTAAAAATGCATGCTCGAATTTGAGGCTGCCTAAATATTTATCATAGAACGGGAAATATATCCCATTAGTTAAAATACTTGTTTCACTTAAAGCGCCAATCGAAATCACAACGCGAAGAGGTGAAATATTTTTTACTTTCAAAGCACAATCGCGGGACCATGAGAGTGGTTCATGGATGAACACGAAATACACTTTTAGCTTAAAAATAAGTATTTGAGGGAGTGTAATGTGTAAATCCCTTCATTAAATAATAGTTTTGAACGGTAAAACTTTAAAAGAATGTGTGCAGAAAAGCTAGTAAAAATTATGGTCACCTGTTTTGCGTATAGATGCCGCGGAATAACATATCTAATAATCAACGATGATAATGCGTTGTCCACCAATTTTATTAAAATAGCTTACTACACGTATTTCGATTGTTACACAATCATCATAAGGTTCCCCCTGCCAAACACCTATAAGTGGGTCGCAGGGTATTGTGGAGATGTAGATGTATTATACCTGATGATGATTGTATAACAATCGAAATGTAGTATGCTATCATGATAAAATTTGTGGGCAGTAAAATATCTGTGTTTATCCATACATAATTATGATTGAAAAGGGAAATTGATAATACTTTGGAAAAATGATAACTGGAAAGAGAAATGTTGACATTATATTTGATGAGAAATGAATATATACAAATAAAATATGAACAAATACAGAACTCTTAAGCATGAAATCTGTCTGAAAAACATTGAAGATTTAAAAGAGCGCCCCAAACACACAAAGCATCTACAAAATATATATTTTCGAGATGTTAAGAGGGAGAATTAAATCAAAAGGCATTAAAAAAATATGTATATTTATATAATGCCTTAAAATAAGTATTAAAAATATGTCATTTATATAATGCATTTAAAATATGTAGTCTACGATACTAGATAAATAATTTTCATCCGTTCGATGGTTAATTTTCAAATAGTTACAATGATAGGCACATAGAAGCACTGTATGGAGAAGCTAGTTTACGATAATAAGTTGTGTAAGAAAATGGTTTTGTCTTTGCTAGCATGCGTTCCTTTCAAATTCTTATGAAGCAGCAATAAGAATGAGCAGAAAGAATGGGGAGGTCTTCTCGAATTCTAAATAAAGTTTAGTGCTGTGAGGGGCTATGAGGTAGACGATCCGGAAATATTCGAACAGCTTTAGAATTTGATTGTGCCGGTCTTTCTCCGAAAATCGTCCTTCACGCCGAAGAGGGAATTAGAGCGTCTGCAACGGCTTGAACCGCTATTTGCTGCCAAATTAGATTCCTTCTTCTCCTTCCGTGAATTCCGTACATTTACCAAACTGCTACGCTTATCTCACTATTTTAGAAACATGTAAAAGATTATACTGATAATGAAGTAATGAAAAACCTTCTTCCTACCCATTTCTTCAGTTCAGGCGAAGAGCACGTTTGTGTTAACACGCATGAGAAATTTTCACATTCTCGGGCTAACCAGCAAAAAAATATGCAAATCGAAATATTATGACATAGACTTTATTCAAAAAGGTTTTCAAAACTATACATTAACAATTTACAACTTATAGTTTTTAAAAGTTAAAATAATAATAATGTAGCATTTCAAATTAAAGCAATAATAATGGATAAGTGAAGATATTTTAGGAAGCATGTGAAATAGGTTGCAATAAAATATGTGCACTCTGAAATTTAATTCTCTATACAAGAGCAGCGAACACAATTTCCTGCAATTTAAAAGGAATTCAGTGTTACCCCATCGTAAACAATCGGAACAGTCAGAAGTCTTCTTTACAATGGCAATTAATAATGGAATTTAACTAATTTATTAGAAACAAAAGTTTCTACTGCAAATCAAAAAAATGTGGAAAAATATATAAATATCGAATTGATTTTGAATTTGAGTTTACTCGACATTGCTTAAATATTATATCTCAAGTACAAATTCTCCAAACACTTCTCAAGACGTAAAATAATGCAATCAGAACAACAAATAAAATACATACGAATGTCCTCGTTTCAATACCATGACCAATATCTGAGGCTACACTGACCGAAAGATCAGTTGCAATAATAATATTGTAAGATGAAATAAAATTATCCACTTATGCCAGTTACTTCAATTGGATTATGTTAAATAAATCTTCTTTACAGGGTGGAGAAAAATTTTGTCACGAAATTTTATAACCTGGTTAGCTGATGCCAGTATGGACAAATGTTACGGGTAGTGCTAGGGTAGAAAACGACCCTTTTTTTAACTGCAAAAACTCCAAGCGAAGCGCTCCGATTGGCCGCGATTTTGCAGTGGGACAAACTCGCGGCCAAATTTGCTTCATCCTCCATATTCTTGATATTAGCTCTCGCATATTCACGCATAAGGAGAAGAACAACACAATGATCTTGACAAAAAATACCATGGCGGACAGTTTACTATCATTCTTTCAGTGATTAAACCCGAAGGTTGGTTTGGATAGGTGAAGGTTGAATAGAGCTCACCCTAGACCCTCGCCTTCAGGATAAGAGAACCAGTCACATTCCGTGGGCAACCTCGTACTTGGAGGATTTTGTTTGGATATTTCCGAGGGCATTACCGAGGCTTTTGGACCCGGGATTCTTTGATGATAATCCAAGTGATCTACTTACAAGACTAACACGCTCCCTTAATAGTCTCCGTAGCATCCCTCAAAATATGTCTAACTTGAATTTTCTCAACATGACCGTGAATTCATCGCCATGACAACCCCGGATAGAACCTGCTGCGGTCCATAATTGAAGTGCAGTACATGAGACGGTCTGTTTATCAGCTTCCAAATATGAGCAGCAAGTATTTTAATGGGCTAAGAATATCAATATTCTTACAAAAATTCTTATAATAGTAATTAATTGGCAGAGGGGCTTCCACTTAAGGTATTCAGATTTCTGGGAAAATAAGAAAAAACACCAAACCAAAATCATTTTATATTTTGATTTGTATAAATGATATAAAATGATATATATAAATAAAAAATATAGGATGACTAAAGCCGCCACGAAGGAAGCGTTCAGGAATGCGTTCACGAATTTTAAAAGAAAAACACTAGTAGAGCAGTTACAGGATAACCCAAAAGCATTTTGGTCATATGTTAGGGAAGTTCAAGGTAAACAATCTACCGTATGTTCGCTGAGAAACGACAATGGAGATGTGTTGACAAGCAGTTACGATAAAGCCAATTTATTAAATTCCTACTTTAAGAGCGTGTTCACGGAGCCTTCCGAAAACTCACCCGGGACCGATGACAATCCCTGTATTCATAAGATGCCAGCTATTGACATTAGTACGCTCGGAATAGAAAATATATTGAAATCGCTTAGTCCAAATAAATCACCTGGTCCAGACGAAATCCCTTCTCGTGTATATAAAGAACTAGCCTCAGAACTTGCCCCCTACTTGCAGTTAATATTCAGTAAATCCATCAAGCAACACGAAGTACCTAATGACTGGAAAATCGCTAATGTAACGCCTATATTTAAAAGTGGAGACAAGGAACAGCCATCTAATTACAGGCCGATATCTTTAACGTCCATCTCTTGCAAAGTCATTGAACACATCGTAGTCAGCTCGGTAATGAAACACCTAGACGCGCAAAACTTATTAATGGGAAATCAACATGGATTCAGGAAAAGCAGATCGTGCGAAACTCAGTTAGCGCTTTTCGCCCACGATATTTTAGTCTCCGGGGAAGACAACATTCCAGTAGACGCGATTTTTCTTGATTTCAAAAAGGCATTTGATAAAGTACCCCACGGAAAGTTAATATTAAAACTGAAATCTTATGGTCTAGACGAAGATGTCATTTCCTGGATTAGAGAATTTTTGAGCGACCGCGTCCAGAGAGTAGTATTAGACGGTGCAGTCTCCAATGAGGTTAGAGTGACTTCTGGCGTTCCTCAGGGTAGTGTCATTGGCCCACTCCTATTCCTTCTTTATATAAACGACATTGGCGAAGTAGTGCAGAGTAAGTTACGATTATTTGCAGACGACGCTGTAGTTTACAGAGAAATTCGTTCCAGCAAAGATATAGATGAACTAACGAATGACCTTGCTGCTATCCAAGCTTGGTGCGATGCTTGGCAGTTAGAATTAAATTTGGAAAAATGCGTCGTAATGAATTTCTGGAGGAAGAATAACTCCCTACAGCGTAACTATGTCATTCGGGGCGCGCAGTTAAAGGCAGTTGAATCTGTGAAATATCTAGGGGTTAGACTCAATAATGATCTATCGTGGAATAAACATATTCGAGAAATAACCGGTCAAGCTAATCGTAAAATGGGTTTTGTCAAAAGAATATTAGGAAAGTGCGACGACAAAGTGAGAGAAATTAGCTACTTTTCCCTCGTTAGACCACATTTGGAATACGCTGCCAGTGTTTGGGACCCTCATGAAAAAGGCTTAATAACAGAGTTAGAACGCGTGCAAAGAAGAGCTGCCAGGTATGTGAAAGGTCGTTACGATAGTCTTGTTAGTGTAACTGACCTCTTAGATAAACTCGGATGGGAATCTCTGTGGGACCGTAGATTGAAAAATAGACTAAACCTTTTAGATAAATTCAAGAGCAGTGTCTTTTCTGACGAAGTTAACCATATCTTGCGGACGCCAACGTACTACGGAAGATCAGATCATATAAATAAAATAAGAGAGATAGATTGCAGAACAGACAGATTCCGAATATCATTTTTTCCACGATCAATAAGAGATTATAACGGCAGCAATAGAACGCGTAAATAGATTGCATGACTTGTAGTGTAGCCTACTAACCTATGTAAAACTTACTGCATGTTTCTGAATTTCTATTCTATATTCTATTTCTAACAGCATATAGTAGTATAGTTTGTTATTATACGGGACGTTTCTCGGACGGTGTGGTGTGCATGTGGGAGTCCAAATGCATGCTGCATGCTGGTGATTGATCACCCCCTGCCAAACACCCTAGAGGTGGCTCGCAGGGTAATTTGTAGATGTAGATGTAGATGTAGATGTAGATGTATTGAGGGGTTGCTTCGAAATTCAACCATCATGCGACAAAAATCGATTTTTCCAGGACACTTGCAGAATTTCCTGAGTTTTCCCGGAGAATTTCTAAAAGACTGAAATTCCCTGAGTATTCCAAGTTTTCCTGTTTCCAGGTTACCAGTCAACCTGAATGATAGCAAAAAAAAAATTATGCAGAGGACGATTTACATACAGAGGAGATTTTTATTTATAGAGTCGATAATGTTAATGATGACAACGAACTTTTTCATTTTTATGAAGGTATGAAATTTAAATGCGTAAAAGCATTCCTTGCTTGTCTCTGATAAAACTTAAATGTAACTTAACAATTAAATGTAATATGAATCTCTGTCTCATAATGAACGGTTAATCTTAGTACGCTATATTATAATAGGTAGTCTCGTTATGTATCTTGTACTGGCCATTATTCAGAAATATGATAGAAATAGTGAACAGTGACCTAGATAATCCAGTGTGATGATCATCTGACCGAAATACGTTTTAATATATGCACATAGGTAAAATTGTTTTCAATTTAAACGCAAAAAATAGCGGTGAAATTGTTTTAAAATTTTATCATCAGTTTATCAGTTTCTAGCAGACAATTGTCAATTACTCTTGACACTTTAAGCAAAACAATTTTATTTTTGCGTAACATCGTTCGAATTGATGGAGAACGGTTTCTTTTGACATCGAAATGTGATATATGCAGGATAACCTTCTGGTTCCGAAATTATCATAGAACCTATCTTTTTTGACTGACAATTGCAAATATAAACAATATATTGGCATTTTAAACAATCAATGTACATCTAGTATTAATAAAAATGGATATTTAGCACATATCACCGAATTAAGGAATAAGTACGTGCCCCATCAAAGACTCCATCGATGGCCCCTATTTTAATTGAAAAATCAGATTACGATTGAAGCTTTTGCGCCAAGGACCTGTTAAGGAGGCTAATTGCTTCAGCGTAAAGCATCACTGCTGAATAACACGCTATCAAATTTCGCGACTTTTACGTTTGGCCAAGGTTACTAAAAATTTTCAATGTATATTCTAAGGTAAGGAAAAATTTTTGAAGCCATTACGAGGCATTGTTTGTTTCAACGTTAAAGTTGAGGGAAATTAGACTTACCGCTAGCCTTTAGATTGTATTTAAGAACACTAATTTATTCAGTTTCGATGCCATTTCACGTAGTAGCTGTAAATATTGGTTTCTTACTGTCAAAAGTAAACATCGTGGATTACTTAGTATAAGATTGAAAACTACATAATTTGAAAAAATTCATATTTCGAGATTTTTAGTGATGTTTGCGCAACCATGTCGAGAACACTTCAACTGTGCACTGCTATATTCTTCATTTATATTATAGTCGAGGTATTACATAGAGTTTTCATTCAACTAAATATATAAAACCACGTGATATTATTTTTCGTGCGTTACGCTTTCCGCCGATGTGGTGCGCCCCTTTAAGGTCCCGGGGTCAAGCAATTTTTTCTCCACGCAATTCCTACGGACGTCACGGTGATCTCAACGACCGACATGACCGCCTCGATCCGAGCGAAAAGAAGTGGGAGTTTGGTTAAATTCACGCGTCTGAGAGGGGGGAGAGATATAAGAAAGAGGTTGGGGTCGAGCTCTTGAGGTGCTCCACAGGAAGGAAAAGTCGGATGACACCGTCGGTCCCCACACCATGGGGGCACAAGAGGAGAGGAGAGTGATGAGCTAGTAAGAAGCAGGTAAAGCAGAGGGAGTGGGAGAAGGCGGCGGGTAAGGTGGAGGGGAAGATTGAGCCACAACGGGGAGGGGGTAGAGCGCGCCCGACCGCTCCGGCCTCCGGTGAGGGCTCCCTCAGTCGGCCACAGAGAGCGGGTCGGTAAGGTTCCCTCCTCCTTGCCGTGGTCGTAACTTTCTTTTTTTCTCCCGAGAGAGCACATGCGCGCGTGGACAGCCCGACGTGGTAACTTCCCCCCTACTTCTCTTCCATCAGCGGGGACCGTGGAGGATAGGGTGCGGCACCGCCTGACCAGAAGGTGTCTATCCTGCCGTGTCGGACAAGTGCCCAAGTCTCCCAGATATTTTTTTTCGTGGCCCGAGTGCGGTGCCCCGCGAAAATCACGACTGGTCGAGAGGCGGCGGGATCAGGGAGCGGGCAAAGGCTGTGCCCATCCCGCGCGGCGAGAAGTGCCCCAGTGGGTGACCGGACGGTGTGGCGTGTTGTTGTGATTCCAAAACAGAAGAGACCGGTGCGCGATTGAACTGTGAAACGATTGGGACCTATTACACGGAAGACCCTGGATGGCGTTTTGAAGGGTGATCGAGATAGATACCTGAACTGACGTAAACAGTACATCGACCGTGAACATTTGGAGCGCTTTTTGGGAATTAATGGTCAGTTTTCACAATTCTTACCATTTTATGAGGCAACACACAATTCAATTCAAAGAATATTTTTGACTGTACACCAAAAATCCGGTGAATCTGGTTCCAGGTCAGATATACGCAACAACATCAAGCGACGACGTGAAGGAACATTTTCATTGTTATTTCTTATTAGTGTCCGCAAAGTGATAATATAATTGCACAAGGAGACATTCAGAGTACATTAATGAGTTTTATAGTGCGTGTATAAGTTAGCAAACATAGTGACCATCCATAAACAAAATCGAATTGAAGGATTTTACTGAAGAGTGATACAAGTGCTGCCGTTATATACATTCTACTGGAAGTAACGCGTTTTGAGGGGGAATTCTAACAACCAGAGTTATGAAGATTGGTGAATGGAGAAGAGAAGGTGTGAGCAAAGAACAGTGAAGTATTAAACCCTGGTCGTAATTCTAACCCGGTTTTTCCCACTGAACCGAAAACGGAGGCGTAATACTTTGTTGTCCCTCTTAGACCCGTTTACGTATGACGAGCATTGAAGTCTCCGCGAGCAACAGGTGAGCAGACCGCACGCGACGGGTGAACCGATATCCCCGCAGAGGAGGAGGGCCTCCGGCAGGACAAAAGCCACTTGCCGCCGCCGCCGAATCTCCCGACACCGTCCCGGGCGGAGCCGGTGAACCACTCTGCGCGGCCGGCCAATTTAGGGGAGGCGCGACTCCGACCAGCCCAGATACCACAACACGGCAACGGTGAGTACAATGAGGGTGTCATTTTACGTGGGTTCCCGTAAGGCACGTGGCCGAAAAAATCCTGCCAAAGATCGCCGATTCATATTGATTTGTATGCGATTTTATGCGTCACGAGTGTTAAAAAAATATATCGTACTGCGCACTTAATTTTGTTTCATGGCTCTACTACATGTGTTCCGATCGGCTTGCAATCATCATCAGGTATAATTGTGCCAGTATTTTTTTTATCATTTGATTTGCTGTTCCATGATATCTCCCCGGAAGAAGTCGGCTATGCTCCGTGTCATGTAAAAAATTTGTTTAGGTTGGTTATTCTCATCTGGGGTTTTTAGGAATGACAATGTTTACGTCTAGCATGTGGCCGCAAGAACCCTAATCAGACATGTGGCTAGATTTTTATTTCGAATGGAGGGCATTAGTATATTACAAGACCCTTATTGAGATTCCGCAAGTGAGCTAGTTTCGATGGAGTATTGCCCGCTGCATTGAGCGATTTACGAAAATTTGCGTTATAAAGTAATTTTAATAAGTTTTTAAAATAATTTATAACTCACTCACTGATGTTGTTATGAGTTGTTTGCATACGATGCCTTTTTAGGAAGCCACAGAAATTTTGGAGTGTGCTTTAGCATCATCTTAGGCAACGTGCCTACCTCAGGTGTAATTTTACTTGATTAATTTGTGATATACCGCGTATAGCTAAGTTCTTTCTAATCACAATGAAAATGTATTGCATTAAATATTTCTAAACAGGGAGATGGTAGTACTTCCATGTTTTCGTCGAGCATTTGACCGCAAAACTCAGATAATTATATACACCTTGTTTATATATGCCAGTGATTTACTCGTATTTTTAAGCGTTTATTGACGAGAAAATGCGTGGCACAATGTTTTAGTTGTACACCTTGGATATAGAAGTATATCAATATTCATCCCTCGCCTACAGTAAGTTCAGTAGGAGAGAATATTTTTTCTATGATTTTGACCATTATTTATCCCATTGTTCTACGGCGCTTCTGATCGCGAAGAAATCTTATCTAAGAGGTGGATGCATTTTAATGTTTACGTCGACCACGTGGCATCAATAACATTGGCTTGGGACAGTAATTTTGTTGTTTGTTTATGACACTAAGTTTGTTGTGCATTTCAAATGTTCTGGTATTGTATGAAATGTTTAGCATTGCAAAGAATGGTATTTGAATTGGATAAAGTTCACCCAATGAAATAAAGTGATACTGAAATTGTAGTGACAAGTGACCTCGTTGCGTGGTAGTAATATTTCAATCCAAATATCAATCATGGGCTTGTGCTCAAGCTCATTATACAATCATGAGGATCTTCGTTCTAATCTCATTCGTCATTGTTTATTTACTTAATTTTTAAGCAAATAAAGTTAAGTAAATAAAGGCAAGTTTTATCTTACTTAAAGTTATCAATTATAAAATATTTTAGCTATACTGTCCTTGGAATAGTCAGAAAAAGAAAATTTTCTTAACTACTAGAAGTTCTTTCATCTGAACGCCTCTGCACGCCTTTCGCAAAAAAGAATGTAAGTATAGGCCCAGGTTTACTACTTATCTTTTATACTGCTGTCACAAATCAAAATTTCGAAGACGCGTACATAACGGGTACAGTTGGTAATAATCTGGGATATAAAAGTACTTCCATAACCTAGTTACAAATATAACGACCTACTCCTTTTGAACGTTGACCATGGTAATCTCTATTCTAACGATAAAAGTTGGTGAGGGTAAATATAAAAATAGAAGAGTTCATATCATTCTTTTAATGTTCCGTCGAGGCTAGTATTAATTTACGTAGAATACGATTACGGCTTCCGCTCAGCGTTCTCAAAGAAAATATTTGTATTTACGGCAAATATAAATATAAGAAAACTTTAATTTGGTAGAATTATGTATGCAAAATTTAAAAGTTTCATATAATTTTATATCTAGCTCGCAACTTTATGCGGTACTTCACGGCACGTGGAACATTGTGCGAATCACGCATTGAAGAAAGTGCTGCCGCATCGATGTAATTTTTGAAATAAAGGCATTCTAGCGCAGCATAAAATAAAAAGATAGCCATCTGAAATTTTAAAGAAATCAAATGTCAGCTGAATCACAATCTAATAGTGAAAGTTATTTTCTTTTTGTAACTTAACCTCCATTAAAATAATGTGTCAATGCAAGTTCTGACTGACTCAGGGTGACTAATTCTCTGCATCAACAAAACAATCTGCACATTTGACGTAACGGGGAATTAGAACTAAACAAACTAGATCCAACTTGAATTACTTTCAATGTAATTCGCTTTTAATTCATCCAATTTTCGATATTATTAGTTTTGTCTTTCCTTGTCTATTCTTATAATTTCCTTCATGTGCTTGTAATTTAGCCATATCAATCTAATTGGTCAACTTATAATTTTTAAACAAAAGTATTTTACAGTAATAATGATTTTATCCTGATACTAATAATGATTTAGACTTCAGTCAATATTTCAATTAATGTCAATGGTGGTCTAGGAATTACTTTTATTCTATATTGATGCTTACTCTTTTTCGTGGCAAAGGAAGGCACCGGATGTTTTCTTTGAAGTGGATTTTTATCAAAATTATAATTTTACTTTCATTATTTTGACATCAAAACGAGATTATATGTTCTCACAGACACAAATTGCTTTGTGACGAGGTTTAGCCTTTATTTCCAGCAAAAGAGTTAACTGGAGCAGCATTAGATCATTGAAATAATTGCCTCTAGAACCTCAGCAAGCCCATCCTAGTCTACTGCCTCACGTGGGCGTTGCTACATACCTCCCAATCACCGATCCGATTATAACATGGATATAATCTGTTCATTAATTACTACTTTTATTAATTTAATTCAGTTTGTGTATACCAAAAATATTTATATTATAGCTATCCCCCCGCAGTAATTGATATTTCGTTGAGACGTAATAGGTTTATCGAGGTAGGTTACTTATCAATAAAAGTGAATCAAACTTTTTAACAAGTTTCAAGTCGGAGCTATTGAATACAAAAGACAAGAGTGCTAGAATTTAAAAGCATTTGTATACTAGATTATCAAAGGCGTTCTCTGCTTATGGAGGACAAAATTCGATCTCTTTCTGAGTTGAATGGCCGCTTTAGAGAGTACGGTATGATGTCGCACCTAATCTTCATTTTGAACCTTTGCGATATGTATTTACTTACGTGAATCTCAAGTATACTCACCATTAGGGGAATTAATCGCCTTAATTCTCCAAAACTATAATATATCGCCGAAAGAGATGATGCGGATGTGAAGCCATGGATATATTCTCCTTTATTAATGAATACGTAGCCCAGGCAATAGTTACTTTACTGCGCAGACGGAAGGAAAAATTTTCATTTTAGCATAATATGTAGAACATTTACTTTTTTTGGAACATGATTTCGAATTTTTAGGACAGAGAACTGACTACAATTGACTATAAAAGTTCATGTCATTATACCATGAGGAGCTGAAAGTAACAACTAGGTGTGTGAATTTGTTTAATGAGACTGTAAATGACATATATCGCGAAGATAATTAGGTGACAGTGGCATGCTAAGGTAGGTATCAATTTTGAACTTTGGGAGCTGAATTAGAAAGCACCATTGTTTTAATTTTTAAATTGCTTATATTTTTATTTTTTTCTACGCGTATTTACCTCTTGGTTTTACTTTCTATGTAAAAACTAATTTCCTCTTCTGCTACATGGTTTTTCCTGCCTCCTCACTTTATCCTAACTATTGGACTTACCATTTATTTCCTCTCAAATTTATCCTCCACTTTGATGCAATACCCGGATAAGCGTGAGTTAAGATCCATCAATAAATACCAAAATCCATGATCGCAGGTAGTGTTTGGCGATAAAGATTAACAGAAAATACCGAATCCCTTGGATCCAGAAGCGAAGGGGAAGTAAAAATCGGAGATATTTAGAGGAGCTGAAGTAAATCCTGAATGACTTTTCGTTTCATGGAGTGGGAATGTAATCACAATAATATATCGCATGTAATTCATAAGAATGCATAATTTTGAAAGCCCTTTAAAGATCAATGCAACACTCAAAACTAAATAAATACTTTTTATTCCTAATTTCAATAACTCATAAATACCTTATCAACTGGTTATTAATCTGGCCAATTTGAAAACCTGGTAAACCATAAAACTCTACACGCTTGACCTCCTCCCAAACATTTCCTGTTTCATTGCATTCTTCGTAATAAGCCGAGCTTACACATTCAATTCTTAATGCATACCTATGCATGCACCATTTTGATCCCCCTAGAAACACCAATGTACCACACAGATCTAAATAAATACATGTTATTGCTAATTTTAATAAATACGCTACCAAATGGGTATCACCCCGGCCCACTTGAGCACCTGGGGAACCATAAAGTTCTACACGCTCAACCTTCCCCCGAAACATTTCATGTTTCAATGCACTCGTCGTAATAAGGGGAGCGTGCACATGCAATACGGACTCTTTTTGCGGACAAAGGCGGATGGATGATGCTTCATGTTACAGCGCAAAATTCCTCCGAGGACGGTATTGTTTTCAAAAGAGAAAGGGTTTTTAAAGAGGAAGAAATACGTGACCGTCGGACGTAGACCGCTTCGCCGGAGACATTCTCAGATTCTTTATCAACAGGGCTAAGGGGATGCGAGGTGCACGAGTGGTCGCCAAAAAGGGTCCGTCCTGAAAATGAGCAATCGGGAAATGATGACAGCAGACTTACAAGCATACACACCTCGAAAGATCATGACTCCAATCTCCCTCTGGTCATCCTGAGGCGCTGATGGATGAGGAAGGTCTCAGGGCTCGCGTGTGATGTCAGCGGCGCTCCACGAGAGAGTCCTGAAACGAGGAAAACAACAATAAGCGCCCATGACGCCATTACACTAAGGAAAACATCTACAATTAGCTCTTTTGTACTTATTGCGCAAAGGAATGTCGAAATATTCATTTTCTTATACTTGGAGACGGTAGATCATTGGTAAAACGTGCTTTCATTAAATTCCCCAACTGCGAAAGTCATCAAAGAACCACTTAGTTGGTGGAAGAATAATTATACGCCAGTGCATTCATAGTCATTCAGGATTTACGACATATAATCCGAACTCTACAATACTATAGCAAAGATATCTTGCGACCAAGATAATTTTAGAGTCGTTAAGTGATTTTTAAGAATTTACGACGTGGTTTTATACTTGACTAACATTCTATTGTGTCCACCAATCTTTCTCGTAAGAATTAGTACTATGAATGCTTAAACGGTATTAAGAAAAGTTTTATTTTTCCTTTAGTGCTGAACTATTGATTCTGATTAGGTATCTTGTTACATGCATTTCATTCATTCCGAACACTGTTTAATTAAGTCCAGAACCTGGAGTGGGATCAAATTAAATTTGCATACGAAAAATGTGAACTATAAGTGTGTGGCTTGGAGGTATGAGGTCGAATCCCTGATATTGGTTGTGACTGCGTCAAAATGGAAGTTAGGCTTTTTTCAGGGTAGTCAACCGGGTCAGGACTGAGTACGGCCAGTCTCATTATTTGATCCCACCATTACCTTCTGGGTTATATTATTCAAAGGCTCATGTTCAAATACCAGGCCATTTACGGTTCCCACCCCGTACTTTCCAAATGTTAGGCACCCATTAAACCTATCTTCCAGCTGCTCATTATGAAAACCTGATAATTTATGAATCCTAAAATTTTTAAATAAAAAAATTGCGTAGAACATTGAAATTGATTTATTTTACAACCTTCTTACAATACTAATGTTAATTTACTATCTTCATATCCGGGTGATACTGTAATTTTTATGAAATCATCTTTTATCCCACCTATAATTTAATGGTCCCGTATTACGTAACTCTATATTACTGTCATCAGGGACTTAAAGTAATGATTGGAAAAGGTTGTACACAAGTGAAATGCCAAATCTCATGCAAAAACGTAAAGGCTTATCCGTTAATATGGACGATGATAGCACGCGATGGTGTACGTGAAGGGATATCTGATACTCGGCAAAACGACGGTGGGGCGCCCGAGGGGGTCTCCCCGTAAAGTAGCCCCAGAGTGGCACGTCCCTTTGGGCCATGTTCACGACTCCCGGGCGTCTCTTAAAACGGGATGGTGTATCCCTTTTCCCGCTCAGCTTCTCCTTACTCATAGACATTTCCCAACACAGCCATTCACATCCCACTTCGTCGTGTTTACCCATAATGCACCATTCCAGTTCGTCCTCCTCTCTCGAGTATGTGCATATAGTCTCGCGGTCTGAGTTGCAAGTGCGTAGGTGTCGAGAGCAATTTCTTTCTGCTTCCGGTACTGCTCGCAATGGCCTCCCCTATCCCCCGCCCCCCTCCCCCACCCGCAAATTACCCCTCCCACACGCGCGCCGCTTACAGCCACCCTCACCCTACCACTCAATCCCTATCGGCGTGAAACGAAGAAGTGATTCCCTCAAACACCCGATACTCGATGCCTGTTTCCTTTCCCACTCACATCTACATCTACGTTATACCCTGCGAGCCGCCTCCAGGGTGTCTGGCAGGGGTGATCAATCACCAACATGCAGCATGTAAGAGCACCGCCAGATGTACACCACGCGGTCAAAGAAATAGTACGCATAATAGCAAAATGTACCTGCACATTCACGCAAAGATAATACTTGCCAATGGTTAGAAATTCCAATATCAAATCCGTGCAAGAATAGAACAATACAAGGAAAAAGGTCTTCCTAACCGGAGACGCCATTAATTTTATTAATTGCGACACCGTTGCTATCTATAATAGTGCGAGAAGGAATGACATTTAAAATCTCACTGTTTCTCAGACCATTTCTGTAATTTTCTTCACATAATCACGCCTACTATAGTTCGCCGGTAAACGTTGGATATGTTTCACGTGGTCTGAGAAAATGTCTTCTCCGAATTTACTAATTAAATTTAGTCTACGCTTCGGTATACACTCCTGTTAAGGTTCCCATCCTAACTCGCTTAAGATACTGCAAACTCTGCACTTTTATAGTAACGCAGCAACTCAGTTATTTTACCTCCTTCCTTTCCCGTCTCCATGCCTATGACGTGCGATAGCCTGGGAAGTCCCTCATGTGTCACCACAATATCCCGGTCAAATTTTGCGAGGTGATAGGGAATGGATAACCATGATGCGTAGTTTTTGTTTCAGCCACACTTTTCGAGATATTAGTGACGTTTAGTATGTACCAGGAAAGGCCAAAATATATGCATCTCGCAGCACAGCAAAACAACCGTCAGTGCTCTTCATCCTGGCAGCGGAATGTAAGAGCTTGTTGATGGGCTGCGGGTATACTGAATTTGTTTTTAAGGTTGTCATGTTTACTCTATCACGTTTTGGTCTACCGTAAGCATTGTCACTGAGTGCAATACTTATCATAGAATTGGCTGAAAAATTGCAAAACAGTCTAAGAAGTCATCGAAATCAAAAAAATCAAAAGAGAATTTTCCATCGAAATTTGCGTTGCCATTCTGAATTAACTGCTCCCTGATTTTCACTAGGTTTGTAGTTGAAATCGTAATGGGAGTTAATCGATGGCAAAGGGTCGCATTCAGGGGGGGGGCGATTTGTAAAATAATCACAGGTAAGTTAGATCAACCCCGAAAAGTTTAATGGCTCTTTCCAATTCATATTCAATTTATCTGGGGAAAACATGTCCTGATCGTGGTGGATAATCCACTGGTTTCTTTTTTTTCATCGTCAAAAATCATAACAAGTGGGTTTTCAATTTCAATAACGCATTCAATTCCAAAGCCAAAATTTCGTCGATAGATATTTATAATCACGGCTAATGTAACACTAGATTTAAGACATGAAATTTCTAATTAAAAAAAGACTCAAGCAGCCGCTTATGCTAAGAGTTATTAAGTATTCCATTTAGCGACCCCAATCAAAGATAGACTGGCAGAAAGTGCATAGGTACGACAACGTGGATGGATAACGATATTTCCTAAGAATAAGAGATGAAACTAGCGACATCCCAGCTGCTATTTAGTCACAAACATGCTGAGATGAGGAACAATCCGACGGTAATTACAGGGGTGGAGGAGATAATGGGTGATGACTGCTTGAAGAATTCTTGAGGCCAAGGTCCATTCCTTCCCGCCGGCAATGGCAGTTATTAATAAAACGACGGGGAAGTTTTACCACCCAACGACTCCGATTTGTTTCGCCACTTTCACACAATCCTTCCATTTAACTTTTCTCGACTATTGTCGTCCAGCCTTCCTTTTCCACAATTCTCATTTTCTTGCACCACTACGTAGACACACTAACGCAGCCACCTATACGGTGATAGGCTACTCAACCAGCTAAGCCAATCGGCTGTCGAGTGAGGAGAAGTGGAAACTTGACTACAGGAAGCCGTAATTCATGTTTGCGGTCATAATAATTGGCTTAGAATGACGAAGGCAGCCAATATACACTATTTCACCCGTCTCCTGGGAGGATTGTCACATAGTCACGGATGCGGGCAGAGGATTGGAGGAAAGAAATGGACAGCAAACACTAAGGAGGCATTCCGTTCGTTGGAGGTAATGAATTTAGTCGGAGGCAGTCTCGGGGAGCGTTTTGAGAATAACGAGGGTACTACATGCGGTATGGCGGGCATACGCGTATTGAACATAAATAACGAAAATCTGGAGATGATGAATAAATAAATTGAACATTTATTTATTCATCATCTCCAGAAAACCTCGCAAGGTTGAGTCATTCAAGTTGTTTTATCATAATTGTGACCGGATTTTCGAGGAGAATACAATACAGAACAGCTTTTCGAGGAAAATAACTCTTTATAAGTAACTTGTTTTGTAATACGTTTTCTATTAACATATTTACTAAACGGAGCGATACATTTTCGCATTAGGTATATTTTGGAGGTACTTATTAAGATCCCAGTAGCAGCCCGGAAACAATATTTTATCTGTCTTTCCCAGACCAGACCAGAGGGAAATATGCGAAAGGACTTCCTAATTGCATTACTTGCTCAGCACTAGGTGGCGTAACCCCTTCAAATCAAATGTCTTCCCTTTTCCTCCAATCATACAGAAAGGTTCAAAATTTTCCTCGTTTTTTTCCAGGGAAATGTTTGACGGTAGGGAAACTGAAACTGGGAAAGCCATATATGAAGTCATTCTGAGATTAACTTTAGATGAAGTGCTAATAAAAAGCCACCGTCAATTTATCCTCATATGAATGATCTTGCAGAAAAACGTCACCTCCAGGAATTTCTGTGGATAAATAAAACCTGCATCCGTAGAGATAGTGGAGTTTGATACAAATTAAAATTCTGGAAATTGGATTACGATGTTGATTTTTAATTTTCTAACGTTCTATAAGTTCATTTGCTCGCAAAAATATTAAATGAATCATCAAATGAATAATAAATGGTATATAGTGAAAGAAAAAACTCTCTGAAACCTGGATGAATTCTATCCAATCCAAGTCTCCTTTCAAAAAGAATGTCCATAGGCTAACCGTTGAGGAAACTTATCTCGAATTGAAAAATTCTCTCCGATTCTCATGAGAAGATGGATGAATATTTTCTATTCGGCATCCCTTCCTGCTTCGAGTTGAGGGACCTACTTAGTGTACCGTGAACTTATCCCCTCATTACCACCAAGTCAAAGCAGTCGTTACGGCTGAAACTTACACCCTACTTTTCTCCTGACACATTTTTCAAACAAACCGTTTCGTCCCTCCCGGAGGAGAAATTGGCACCCTTGCCGTAATCCTATTTTAAGTCTATCCAGCCCCGTGGTATTTGATTTTTATCTCTTAAGGTGGAAGGAGAATTGAATAGGAATTCGACCCTAGCGTTCACTTAGAGCTCAACCCCTCTCTTCAGCCCACGGAAATCGAGGCTTCTTTTGATGCCTCCCAATTCCCTTTTTCAGCCCGCTGGCGATCCCTTCGACATCGTCAATCATTCGTGAACGCGCCATAGCGGGCGAGATTCGTATACCATCACTCAGGACGGCTGAAAGACACTGAAAATGTGACGCATTAATTAAATTTGGAGTACAATTTATTTGAAAAGAAATTTATATTATTTGAATGAATTAAAGACTTTATCGTTATGCCGAAATATGGATTCCTCCGCAAGTTTCCAAATAAGTTTATTACATTTTATTTGCCACCGTTCAAAAAATATCCATTTCTAAGATAGTAAAATACATCGTGTTGTAAATTTCAGAAGCTATATAAATGAAAAATTACGATGCCTGAAATACCTACCAGGAATTAATTATTGTACAACTGAGTGAAAGCTCCTTAATCCATTAAGGCTTAAATCTTAATAATGTAACATAGATTATATAGTTGGAAGATACCAGGAATTAGCTGTATGTATAAGTAAAGACCTGACAGTACTGCGCTGCTGAGAAAAATGGCTTGCATTAAAATTGTAGCAAAGTGCCATGCAAAATAGAAAGTTTTATTTGGACGGTACTCAACTTGGAATGTGTTTACGCACGCGCATTCCAGCCGTCAAATAATTAGGAGGCGCAATATTCTATTTGTAAAAGTGTTGGCTTTATCTGAAAAAAAGAGGAGTTGGAGTAGAATTGGAAATGTGGTCATGCTTGAACAAGCTATAGGGGTTAGTCAATCACTCAATGACTGAGAACGCAGCCTTTTTTTACGAATCAATGGAGTAACGGGTCTTGGACATGTAAAAATGCGCCCCCCATCCCCGCAAGGACAAAACCACCATTGGGTCAATATTTCAAAATCGCACGATCACGCGGTCAAAAAGGAAAAGATTTTCTTTTCAAAAGGCAAAGAATGAAAGAAGAGTCCCGAAGTAAGAGCATTGCTATGCAACGGTGAACTGACAGACTGCGATAAGAGCGAAGTAGATGAAAAAAAAACACAAGGACTTTTTGAGCGGACTAGAACCGAAACGAGGTGGATATTCGGAGGGCTCGCCACGGGAATGTTTTGAAATATGGAGTGACGGATTCGGTCACATCCAGCTGCCTTGCCAGCTATAGTCTTCGCATACACACAGGCTCACGGTTCCGTGGAATATCCTCAGCGTATATATACGCCCGGTATGACGCGAGCGCGAGCCATTTGTCAGAACGAACCGCGGCAGATGAGACCGCCTGTGGGAGTTGCATAGTTCCACCGCCATCCCTTGTTATGCCAGCCCCTATGTTCCCCAGGGCCGCTCCTGGCCCCCAGGGGGGCGCCTTTGTTGCCCCTTGAACGTTCGCCCCCACCCTGAGCGACGGATGGGGCGAAAAAACCAAAAGTGTCAAAGATCATTACTCAAAACGCTGAGGAAATCTTGGGAGATGTCTGTGATGGGAGCGAATCTTTGCTCTCCGCGTCTCAATGCACGCCTTCCTTCCCTCAACCGTCCGTGTGATGCACTATAAAAAAAGCATGGAGCATATGCCTCCTTTTCTCATATCTTCCACCCTCAAGAGATGCGGGTCTCGCGGGAAAAGTTTTATTCCTGAACTTTACAGCACAAAGAAGTGCATCTCTAAAGAAGACGCCAATTTAAAATAAAATGTAATTGCGCTCTTCCGCAATTACTTTAATGCTTACGACTCGTTTTGGCTCACTGAGTCATCATCTGGTACAAGACATGAGAACATCACGTTTATGCATTCGATGACTTCCCACCCCTTCCTCAAACTTATCAGATCGCCTCCCACCCCTTCCTCAAATTTATAAATGCCACGCTCTAATGTACTGTGATGTCTTGTACCAGATGATGTGGGCTGAAACGCTTCGAACGCATGAATGTTTTTGTGGAAATGTCAATTACACTTAATTTAAATATGTCACACCTTCACTGTCCCTTGCCTGAATCGGTTGCATTTAATACGTATTTTGCCCTTAATTAATTTTTTAGGTGATTCAGTAGGTTATAATATTCAAAGCCATTTTTACAAGGGCTTTGTTCACAACATTACCCTCTAATAACAAATGGCATTAGTAAAGTCGAAGAGCCAAATTTGGTGAAGGTTTTTAAACTAATAGAGTTCGATGAAATTTCTCGATCGGGTTTTGTAATTTCTGAACATGAGTACCTATATTTTAAGCGGACATGTCTCATATATCATTTAGAAATGGTAGTTTTAAAGTTCTTCAAATGGCATAAGAATAAGGTATGTAATATAATCACGCAAAATACCATTCAAATTTTGAAGAGACAGTGATTGTAAATATCCGTGCTCTAATTATCAAGTAAAATCCAAATTTCATGCTTACGCGGCCGATGCATCGCAAATTTAGGGCCCTGAGGACTTCACGTGTTATATGATTAGTATAATTAAATTTGATTTTTCATACAAAACTGAATTCTTGCTAAGTTTGAGTGATTCTTGAATATCGACTTAAAATGTTTTTTTTTTCTTTTGTGCTACTTCGCTCTCGAATTTACCTTTATTTAGACTTTTTTGAAAAATAGATGCAATCCTTAGCAGCATTGACCTATGCAGTTATCTTCCTTCGTATTCCACGGTTCTCTCTGGGAAGATGACCTTGTATCCGTGGGAGAAAACGGAGAAATCTCACGCGTTGCAGTCCTAATGATCTGCCGGAGCTGATACTGCAATAGTTTATCTTTTGGATTAACCCCGTCCGACAAGAGGGAAGAGAAAGTCCCTGTCAGTTGATCAGGGACCAGCTTTTGAAGCCGGATGCATTCAACCCCTATATCCCTTCTCGGCATAACTGAGTCTCGTTTGAAAGCTGTCCCTGATTGGCGGGCTCAAATGATCCCCGTGACTTGGTCTCAGATGTTTATCCGCATAGAAGGATACGGCAACTGATCCTCAGACATCCTTGGTCTTTTGTGATGTTTCCAAATCCGTTATGTCCGCGCACAGATCCTTTTAAATTAATATCATGTCGTTCCACTAAATGACTCAACGTCTTTCGTTTTTTGCCGATATGAGTATAACAGCTGGTATACCCCAACACTAGGTGAATATATTTTTGCTGTTAGAGTAATAACAGCAGTGTTTATTTCTTGGTACACATCATGGTTCATGACTAGTCGTACGCAGCCTTTTCTCAAAGAATTGCCATAGTGATGAGGACACTGAAAACAAATCGACTTGTTACGGCCTTCAACGGTTAGTTAACATAGAATGGCATGTCATCAACCGGTGGAGTAATCTAGAATCTGAAGTGTACTGGGATTATGAAAGAAATTGGTTAAAGTGAAAGTTCAACTGTTTTTGGTCATGGTAGCATAGATATCTAAAATGCAAACTCTTTATTTTCTTAAATATTGCTTTTCATTCAAAATCGTATCAGTAACTCTTTATACACGGCGGAATAGTGAGTCTGCTGTGTTGTATCCAATCACAAAAATGTGACCACACTAGTTACCGTAATTGCAAAAATTTCCTTTTATGCTTAGCGATGTGTGAGAAAGAATTATATCTGCCAAATAGATTGAAATAATTTAATGAATAAATCAGGAATAAATTATTTTTGCTCAAATAAAGCAACGCAGGAATCACTAACCAAGCTTCGCTTGAGATTATGAAATTCAAATGCTTGGTTATTAGAAGTGAGGTCATACTTTCCTTGGTAAGTTTTATCATGAGTAAGAGATCCATGCGGTTTGTACGAAGGAGAAGCGAAAGGTTTCGGCATCGGCCGCCAGAGGGGAGAGTCTCCTGCGGCTGCAGCAGCGCGGGGGTTCCAGCCGCGTAGGTTATAGATTCCAAAATCCCATTTTATTAGATTGTATCCGTCAGGTTATCATAAAGATGGTTGCGTTGATGAAATAAATACTTTTTGCTTAGATATAGCAACCACTTTGAGCGTCGCTGGTGATGCTGGCCTGGCGATTTCATCTCAGATTAAGATTTTTCAGTTACTGCACGCTTCTACCAATGATATCTTCCAAGTCTATCCAATCGGGAGGCGACATCAACTACGCTGCCATTAGTTTCTGTGTTATCTGGTCAGTGAACCATTTTAGACTATTCGAGAGATCAAATTAGCCGCATTCGTATTGAATACAAATGTCCTGTAAGAATCTTCATACGTTTCAGTAACTGTCCAAGCGACAACATTTTATGGAGAGGTAGATACTTTAGCACTCGCGATCTTAAATTTATGGCTCGTGAGACAAGGTTAATTGAGCTAAGAAAAAGGTGTCCTTCAGCTCACAAAATATCGTCCGATAAGCATTAGCAATTTGAAGTTAATGGCCGCTGGGTGAGAGGTTGTTTGTAAAACCAAAGATGATTGAATTCAGCAAACTTTTCGGGAGTTTCAACGGTCATAAATAAACAATCTTATATGATTTTACCTACTGACCTCTATCAAAGAAGAAAATTAGGACAAATCTGAAATTGAATGTCTACCTAAAAGGGCTTGTAAGTCTACTGTTGAGCCATTTCTTGAGACACTTTTCAAGACATGAAGATGAGAGTAATACGCATAAGATGCCCGGGAAACGAGGGCGAATTTAGAGCAATAACACAAAATTACATTTCATCATAGTCAATACTTGTACTCGAGAATACCTATGTATAATAGTTTTTCTTACCATCATCACAACTCCTACCTAGGGTATTTGAGATCTATTGGGGATTGTATTTCGCAATTTTAGGAACTTACCATAAGTCTCACACTATATTTCATTTTTCAAACTATCCCACATTCGTTTGATTAGTACTAGCTCTGAAAAAAAAACAGAAAAATGAAACCGTACATTCAAATATAATTTTGATTAAAATACATTTTTACCACGAAGATTTTTCTTATAGTAATGCAATAGGGTCTTAGCATAGAATTGTCGCAGTCCTCGGGTAACGACATCTCATTAAGGTTAGAATCTTAAGTTTTCTAGTCGAGATATACTATCAGTTACGGTCTCAGATACTCATGTACTCCTTGCTACTTTTTCACACTAACTTCTTCCCCCCCTTCTCGCATACTGAAGTAGGAACTGGATTTTCACACTGTAGCACTACCGCACCCGATCCATCTTTTCCACCTAGCGCATTCTTATTCTGGGATGCGTCAACAGCTAAGATAATTAAGCACGCCTGAATTCTATCGAGGGGAAGGACAGCGACGCAGTAAAGGTAGGGAGGGCGATGGAAACTAGTCTCCCGAGAGAGTCACCCTAACCTCTGTCTACGGGTGACGCACTAACTTGTCCAGCCCCTCCACAATGTAAAGAAAGGGTTGTTCCTTCATATTCTGATAAAGCTTCATTTTCGAAACAAAATAATTATGAGTCAGGTAACACACGTTTTCAAGCATTCAATATTTCTTTTTCAATTTTACAGTTATTCTGCAGTTTGAATATTTTTTTATTATTTAATCTATGTATTCACGCGTGACTACAAAAGCGGAAAATATGAGTACCCAATAATAAAAGAGAAATGCGGCTGTAGAGATGAAATAGGAATCTAGTCAGGGGCGGATCCAGGATTTCTTTCTGGGAGGGGCACAAGCAAGGCCGTATCCAGGATTTTGTTCAGGGGGGGGCACAAGGATACCTTGTTATACAAAACGAACGAAATTATAATGGGACCGTATTAAAAATCTATCATATTTTTAAGGGTCTGGGGGGGGGCACGTGCCCCCCCCTGGATCCGCCTATGAATCTAGTATTAAATATAAACTTGAGATATCCTTTGAAGATGAAGTTTTGAAGTAATCAAGGTCATTTTGTTATGATTTAGACCATTTTCTTCGAGTTTCAGGATAAAAAAATAATTTGGAACCATCTTTAGCTCTGGCACAAAGATGCAGAAATTAGTAGGCTACCCAAATTATTAATAACGAGGCACAGGGTCACGTCTTGCTTATCCCGCCTAGAGGTTTTAGAATTTCTGCTTAGTGGTGACGCGTCTACACCAAAATACGAAGGTCGATGCACTACATTAATTTTTTTCGAATCCGCTGCGCATAAAGCATAGTAGGCTGGAGTTGCAATATTTTCTATATTGCTTAAGTTGATTTCCCCCTACCACGATCCTTATAAGAGGCAGCCGGATACAGATTTTTTAAATGTTTACAGCTAATTGCTTTTCCCAACTCCTTCCCATGATGGCCTCGTGAACGGTCAGACATGGCACGTCAAAACGCAAGACCATTATGAAGGACCAGTGATTAATTGAGACGCAAACTGTGGTAGGATGCGATTTGGAGCAGGGTGGAGGGGGGGGGTTGAGGGGATTCCTATCCATCCACAGAAATAATCGATGCTGTGTTCGGCCGAGTGGCTAATCGGCATCCCGTCCTCCGCTGATACTCGCTCTCCTCATATCTCCCTTAGACTTCCGCTCCCTTTATTTGACGCGCCGCCGTCAACATTCTTTTATCCGTGAGACATTCTTTGGTCCCCTCACCCCACTCCTTCCCGGCATTCCTCCCGTTCCTTTCAACTGCGGCCCGTCTTCCGACATCAAGCGACTCTCAAGAAGGGGATCGCACGTCGGGCTGTCGGCCCACCCAAAATTCGTAGCTGAGTTCACAGCCATATGCGTCGGTGGGTTTACGGTTTTTTGAGCGGTCTCAGCCGCTGGTAGGAGTGAAGGCGGGGCCACGATGCATCATTTCATATCTATTTAATATTATTAAATTTTTATTATATCAGCAATTTTATTTGTATGCCTTTGAATGTTTTTTTTAACTTTCTAAGTGCAGAACAATATCTCCGAGAAATAGGTAACTATTCGAGTCCCATAGAAATCCAGACAGCAACGTCTCATTGATTCACGTACGTCACCTTTTAATACCATGTTTGTCAACTACAACAATTTTACGATGCGAAGACTACTTAATATTCAGTATACCGTTTTCCCTTTCCCATTAGGTTCTGTCAAAGTTCACAATGATGGTACGAATCTCATTACTTTCAGCAGTTCTGAATCGTACAGTATTTTTCGCGTTCGTTCACAAATTATACTTTTTTTGTTGCACTTATTGACTTCCGTGCCCTGATAATGCAGATTAAGAAAAACATCACATATATAGTTATGCTAAGTTTTTTATGCTAAGTGCCATTTACTCGACAATGTATTTTCACAAATTTTGTTATCTCTCTTTCTTTGTTTTGATGATAGTATTCCTTTAAAATTGCATTTTAATTAGGTAAACCTGTCCATTCTCGCATTTGCCACCATAAAAATACAGGCTTTTTAACATAAACTGTAATAAATACGTAGTAATTATACCATGATAATAACACCTGTTGAGTCAAAATCTACCTAGATAGCATTAAATTCAGTGTAGAAGTCATTCTGTGTTCTTATCTTTCATTCTGCAAATGGAATAACTTTAACTAAGTTACGCCTATGTCCTCAGTGAGATCATTGCTCATTTTAGGCTGAAAGGAGAAGATAGTAAATTGTAACACATTGTTGCTGGCGAGATATACTATACGGAGTAAACCAGTGCACAAAGAAAATGGAATTTTCTTCGTTTCGTGAGGGCATCTGCTTAATATGTCATCCCCTCGCCATATTTGGCATATGAGCTATGGGCACATTTTTCTTCGGCCCGTCGTTCTTAAGAAGGTCCAACTCAAGTTCCATTTTTATGCATACAGTCCCCCGAATTCCCCCGATGTCTTCCAAGGGAGACGCTATTCTCGAGGGCCTCGAAGCGACAGAGAACCGGACACGCGTAAATCTAGAAATGACTGAGCAAACATTCTCGACGGCGGTATTTCATACGCGATTTTCACAAACGACACCACTTCGTTACAGTTTACTTAAGCCTTTCTTGACCCCGTCCCCTCTCTAAATCTTCATAACCCATCCCCATGTAACCATACGGGGCTTTTCATAAACCCTGTTACGCCCGTTCCACGGAAACCTCCCATTAGCGGACAGTTTTCGTTGGTCCTTGCCACATAATTTTAACCTCATGAAACTAACACCTCCAAAGAACGTATAGTCTTGATAACAGACACGAATGACGAAATTAATTCCGATACAGGGCTCAGGTTGCGTATCTTGCAGTGATAATTTCTCTTCCTCCAAAATATCCCATTTCTTGATTGAATATTGCTTACATAAAACTTATCCCGAAAAATGTAGGATGCAATTGAAAGAAACGCCGTGTTGGACTATTGGTTGCTGGTCTATCCTTTCTATATTAAGTATATATCTATTCCTTGCTGTGGTTGTAGGGAGATAATCAGTATTAAGTTCTGTTTAACTCATAGAAGGGACATTTGCGATTAAAGAAATAGAATGGAAGGGTAATTAGTATTTATTTAGCATTATGAAAATAGAAAAATGTGGAAATTAAAATATTTATAGTTTAATTAAACGACGCAGAAAAAGTGCATGGTAACTGGTAAATATTTGCCCGGACAGCAAATCTCTCTGAAAAGCTGACACCTCCGAATTGCGAACATTTTTTCGGTCCTACGCATGTCCGTTATATGGAGGTTTGACTAACTAAGCCGCCATCATTCTCTCCTTACCCAGCCCCCCCTCACCGCAGGGTAAAAAAGCA
This sequence comes from Ischnura elegans, assembly GCF_921293095.1. Taxonomy (NCBI): domain Eukaryota; kingdom Metazoa; phylum Arthropoda; class Insecta; order Odonata; family Coenagrionidae; genus Ischnura; species Ischnura elegans. The sequence continues at coordinate 98,953,907 of NC_060253.1, forward strand.
ACCCCGCTCTCCTCCGTCCGCGTATATATTTTTGCCACTCTATAAAAGTCCGGGTCACAAAGGCGCATGAGGGGGGAATGCGAGCCTTGGGGGTCGGAGGTCGCGTCGGGTATGCCCTTAAAAACGACAAAAGGTTTCTCTCTCTCTTCGGGCACACAGCGCGAAGCTCTCTTTCCCACATGCCCACACACTACACTCTCATGGCGGAATAAAAAGGAAGAAGACTGATGATGATCTTGAAAAATCGTAGCGGCTAAGTATGTGTTTGTGCGAACCCGGTGTGTGTGTCGGCTTGAGTAATGGGGGTTGTCTCTCCCCCCTGCCCCCTTGCCCTCTCTCGCGCGCGCAACACAAGTATGGTGAGAGGGGGGAGTGGACAAGAGAGGGGGGGATATTTTAAGAGAGGAGCCGCGGAGGTTGTTACAGGGAAGAGAAGTGGTACAGGTGTGACAGGGGAGCCCCTCCTCCTACCCCAAAAAGACTGGACACCGACGAACCTTGAACCAAAAAGCTATATTTGAAAGGATATCACTCAGTTGAATTTTTATTTAATTTTTTTATTATAAACCATACTTGAGTACACATTTTTGTGTGCCATGAAAACTTTCTTGAATAGGCATGAAGAAAAACTCCCATGGACTGGGAATCGAACCACGAACTTCTGAAATTCCCGGCCAATGCGCAGACCACAATGCTATCCGGGAGCTGAATTCACATGGCAGTTGTACCAAGGTCCGTGGTTCGATTCATGGTAGGGGGGAATTTTTTCTCATGGAAATTAAAATAAATTTCACCGCCGTTCACGAGGCAGGCTCGAGATATTACAGGTTTTCCTTCAACAGTTTTCCTGATAAAGTAACCACTTTTATGATAACGAGGAATGTTAGTAGTTAGGTAACATTTGAAAGGTATTAATTCAACCGAGAATAATATTTCTGAATGTGCTCTCTTCAGTTTAAGGTCAACATGTTTCCACATCTGTATGTATTCTTAGTGAGCACAATGATTAATATTTATTCAGGCAAATGGAGTATAAAAATTTTAACTAAAATATATCAATTTTATTCTTTCAAGAGGATAATGAACCGTCTAATTGCAAAATCATGAAAAAATGGGATGCTTAAAAATTTCAGCGGAGATACCTCGTTATCCCAATACCCCTCCCCATCAAGCACAGATAACGTATAAAAAAAAGTTGCTTGACTAACTATGACTCACCCATGTACTAACTCGTGTTTTTGCAATAAATTTGATTATTTTTGTCCCAAAGCATTCCTCCTAGTTTGAGATACACTGTGTGAAAAAATTTCATGTCGTTCAGTTTTCCGAAAAAAATTAAATCCTCTCCAACACAGTTTTGATATAAATACATCATCATCCGGTCGGGTCAAAGTGAGTCTTATTTTTTGTAATTTTTTCGCGTTTTTTTGTGCTTTCAATCTTTGAGTAACCACAGGAACTCCGCTCGGATATGTCGCCCTGGTGGCTGGGCGCGAGGCAAAGGAGGGATTTATGCATGCGCGGCGAGGGAATGCAATAGATTTCGAGGCGCGGGGAGCAAAGACTGATTCGCTCTCGAGCTTTTGAGGTAGAAGGAGCGTAAGGTGAGGCTTCGGGGAAGAGGAGATAATGGAATTATCCGGGCGAGAGAGCCCATTCCACCTCCAGCCATTCCTGGGCCTCGTTCTCCGGCTTGAGGACTTGAATCATTAATAAAGCGGCTTCCTCTGCTTGACGGGGTACTGTTACCTTCCTTCTCCGCGTGTTAATGGATGCCTGGCTACACGCAGGCTCTGCTCCCCACCCCCCCACATACCCCTCCGCGGTATCTCCGCCGCCTGAGGCGATTGCAACCCTCACTCACTTGAGAGCAGTGTGTAAATGCCACAGGATCCGTCTCCACGATGCCACCTCTTTGCCTTTTGACTTTTAATTGGAATTCATTAGCGATGGGGAGGATAGATTGAAGGAGAGGATTTATCAGTCCGGTTCGAAAGGTGTCGTCTTCCTATGCTGATGCGATGCGGCATTAAAACACGCTGATTGGGAATAATAGGCCACAGGGTATGAGCAGCCATTCCAGCATTTTTTGTTTATTCCGCTTCAGGTTGATTTTTAAATACACTCATTCACGATTTCTTTTCCTTTTCGTTGATTTCTTGGCGATTTCCCAAGTTATCACCAGGAAGCGTCAAGTTTGTCTTACCCTTTGATTGCAAATGATTAGCCATAAAAATATGGAGCCGTGGTGCTATTTCTGAGATCTTATTACCAGCGTCATGAAATCATCCGCTGAGCTCTATACATTTGGCAGAGTTCACAAAGTCTCCAACAACTAGATGCCCAGTGGATATAATAGAACATCAAGTGGCTTAGCTACATTCAACATAATTACTCTCTAAATGTGCCTAGTAGTGTTAACTCGGATCTCTGAATATATTTTTATCGGAAAATGCCTTAGATAATTTTTCTTGGGGAGAATAAGGTCTCAGGAAAGCATAAGATTTATATGCACCTTTTATTTGCATTCAATTCATGTTCTCCGTTTATATTTATTGTATTATTTTATTAACTCTCATAGTATATTCTCATATGTATTCTTAATAATACATTCTTTAGTGTAGCTAATTTTATATCAGGATCGATATGGAAATTTTGCCAAAAGATTTCCGAGATAACGAATGTGCGTGACAGTGTGGAAAATCTTATCAAAATTATTCAAAAGCTGGAATTGCATGTTGATTATATCTCACCTCCTACCTCATGCCAGAGGGGTACCAACTTGCTGCAGATTGTGTACCATCAGTGTGTGCAACTGATAGGTGAGCTCCACTCCAGTGACATCGTAAAAAACCCTAATGTGTCCACCGCACCAACTGGAAATACAAGTTGCAATGAGAAATCACAGAGAGACCGCATCACGATTCGTTGAAGAGATACTCGAAACATAACTTATCTCAAATCTGGATAAGAGTCGAGGTCAATTTTCAGTTCGAGAAGAAAGTTTAGGAAGATTCCGCGGTCACGGGTAAAGGTCACTTTTAATTAATCACAGTTGGATTTTGGGCTCCTTCGGGTGTACGTTCCCCCACCAACCTCAAAGGGCATATCATATGTACGCCCTCATTGCCTGTAATTAGTATCCCTGCATTGCCTTATAGATTTGCACCTCCTGATTCAAGGAGTTCACGTTTAATTTCGCGGAATCAGCATTTTATGCGCATGGAGTTGGTGTATTTCACACTCACTCTGGATAACTGATCGCGTAGACGTATATGTTAAATCTTACAAGAGTCCCATATGCATGAACATCGTTTTATGGTGTAATGGATCATAATGAATTACATATTTTGCAAATAATTAAATTTTGGGCCTCGTAGTGGGAATTTTCTTGCTTTCGCAACCATAAAAAGTATTTTTTAATTTATTTACGCGTCAACTAGCAACAGGGCTAAAAAGTTATCCCTTGTTTATCCCTTGGAGATCAGTGATGCTTCTAAATTCGTTATATTGCAAGATAAATGGGAACTCCTAACCTATGTGTGCATCAGAATGATTGGTAAATCCTTGGTGAAGGCGTATCTCATACCTCATATTGCAATTATTACTATTGTAGCACCTGCAATTAGTTAACATTTTAAGAAGTTTATATTGGGTAAAAACTCAATCCCTAGCAAATATCATACTTAGAGGCTGCTCTTGTTGCACATCCATACGTATTTATGAATAATACTGGTTCAGCGGCACTTTTACCTGTACTGACGAACACATATTATGGTTTCGGGTCTTACAGGCATAGATTAAAGGAGTTTTAAAGGGCCTCGTCCAAAAAATAAATACAGTTTGAAAATTTAGAAGGACGAGAGTGTGGTTCATGGTTACAGAGATAAGACACACTCTCAAAATAAAAACCTGAGATGAGAGCACTGCTGGCTTCATCACGACACGCCTAGGAAGCAGTAAGCCGACGAAAAAAGAATTATGGAATTGAAAAAAAAACTCGCTCGACTCTAGTTCCAGTATCTTCGTGCTCAAAAGGTATTCGTTTTATCCCGTATAAATTCATTTAGGCCCCGCTCCAACTCATGAGACGTTCGCCCCCATTTCTACCTCTCTTCACGCTCCTTATCAGCGACCGTCCATCGACTAGCTCTGCGGGAGCATCATCCCACCATTCCTCAGAACACAACATTGTCCGCCCATTTCTCCACCCTCAAGCACCCAATGCCTTCGAGTTATATGCTCCTACCCTTCTCATTCGTCTACATATGCAAGGTAGCTTTCAGGCCACCACCAGGTTGTGTGCACGGAGTAATTATACCAGGCACAGAGCAGTCATCAATATCAACCAGAAATACTCTGAATTGTCAGACAATATTTTTAACGAGCTAGAATATTCGATTTAACGTTTTTGTGCTAAATACTGGAATTAATATGACATTAGCATTTTACATAGTTCGGTACTGCAACAAAAATTTAAAACAAATTCAATAAAATTATTATATGGGTAGTAATGAATGAATGAAATAGTTTCGCACCATAATGTGATGATGCGAATGGGGTGTAGAAATATTCCGTTTATAATTATGTCTGATCGGATGAGGGAAAATCAATACTTCATTTAAAAGAGAAAAATAATTTTGCTACTCATTTTTGTACATTTCCCTGACATTCTATGACTTACCACATCACAGTTTTAGCAAATTTTAAGCAAATATTAGCACCATTTTAGCTAAGTTATATAATTTAATGGTAATATATTTGATTCGTCACATAACTAGCATGAAACTTTTCGATAGAGTGGAATTTCTTTTGCTTAACAATGCATTGGAAATTTTAATTATTTGTTGTGAGTCACGCAGCCGCGGCAAAGTCTTATTTTTTAAATGAATAATGACCAGTGTGCCTTAAGCTCCCGGAACCTCCAGTGCATACTCCTCAGCCCGAATTATACTCCATCTCCCAACTCGCTCACAACAACACCTCACTCCCAGTTTAACCTTTCTCCTCCCTCTCGCACCGCTGACCATTTTTAATACTCCTTCTGACCTTTCACCGTCCTTTGGACGCGGCCTGTGCCCTTTCCTGGGCTCTTATTTTCCTTAAAATTTCCTCCAACGCCAGCGCTCCGCATAATACAATATATTTATCGCGCGTCCGCAGCCATTGAGGCGGTGATGGAGCGGAGGGCACGCACCCAAAAGAGAATGAGCGTTGAAACGTTGAAAAAAAAACTCTTCTAGATGGTAACGAGATACAAAGAATCGGTGCCGGTGACTGAATGCAAGCATGCGTACCTTTAAGTTAGCGCAAGAATAATACAGAGTAGGTCGATTAAATGGGGCTGAGTATGCAGCGTAAGTATTACATGAAAACCATCAATTTTTAACTGGTATTTTTTTATATGGTGCGATTTTTCTAAGTTTTCACGCACGGTTGGTATTAATCCTTCCTCCGTTCTCAAAAGTTTTTCCCTGTTTAAGAGGGAAAACTTGGAAAAGTCTTGTATTTTGCAAAAGAAAGTATTTTAGAATATGGGAAAAACAGTCATTTTATCTCGTTAGAAAAGAATGGGTACATACTTGACGCCTCGGAACGATTGGAAATTTTAAGTTGTGTACTCACTAAAGAAGGTACGAAGTTCTATTATTTTGCTACCTTGGAAAAATTCCACAATGAAACCCTGTCGGCTAATAATTTCCTCTGAAATATGCATACATCTATTGACATTTAGAGGAAAGGATAATTAAAAACACAGTCTCTCCACATAATCTGATGGTCGAGTAAAATGGATAATGGAATAGGATAAAACATTTAATTGTCCGCTATATGTTTATGGACCCTTATATTCTGTGGATATTGAGAATGGATTATAGACCTAGGATATCTGAACCAATAAGGTAATTCTTTAGACGTAGGTACCTAACAGAAGGAGGAAGAGGAAATGCTCAACATTACTCTGCCCCATAGGAAAATTAAAAATAGGTACATTGGGGAAGAAGAAAAAATAAAATATATTATCAAAAGGACCATTTGAATTCCTTCTCATTACTTAGTGTTCAGAAATCTTAAATAAAGTCTGCGGGGTCCCTCATTGCCCTTACTTTAACCTGGAAAGTACAGGGCAAAGTAAAATAAAGGTATAGGAGCCACGCAATTACTTGTCTGTGCTCCTTCAATCATTCTGGGAATGCCAAGCGATTTTCATTATCCTTAAATCTACACTTTGTCCTATTTTTGTAGACTACCCAAATCGGTATATACTAAATGGAAATGCTCGACCTTATAGGCAAATTAACTATGGGCTTATTTAGGAAGAAGAAGGAGTGAATTATACGATTAAAAGAAGTGCTAAGGATACGAGCAAGCTACAACGAAAATAAAACAACTACGCCGTACCTGATGCGCTTCTCATACGCTGGGGAAATCTAAGATCTTACAATAGAACAACTAGGTAGTAATAGAAAAACGAAAAGTTAGCGTAATAAGTGATTTGGGTATGAGTTAAATCATGCCAATGATCCCGAATACTGGAGCAGGCCATTCCAATTCGAGCGTCATTTTTTAGATAGAAGTAAAGCAGGAATATTATTCTTGAGGCATGCCCAATTTCTTTGTAATGGGGAACTGCTGCAGGAAAATTTCTTACCGCGCTACCTGCTGCTTCTTTTCGTCCACTCCCCTTCCACCACCGTATCCCACAAGTCACCTCTCCCTCCAAAGAGCTCGCCTTCCTAACCCATTATGACCACCAAAATCCCTCCTTATGACCTCGGTGTCCTTCGATTCCACCTTGCCTCTACCTTATCCTCCTCACCTGAGCCCTTCTCAACGCCCTCTCCCCCCAGCTCACAAGCCACACTTACCATATATATCCTCCGCACCACTTTGGGCCTCCTCCGGTAATATCCATAGCTCAACCCTTTCCTTTCCCCCGTCTCAGCTGAGTCTCCTACTTCTTAAAGGAAACTAACTCCAACGACGCATCCCATCCCCTCTTCCCCATCGAGAGAATTCTGGTCCAGACTCCTCAAATAACTCCTCCTTCTTATCTTTCCGAGGAGTCCGAGCCGTCCAAATCCTCCCCGCCCCCCTCTTTTCCTCCAAACCCCCCCCCCGCTCCCCTCGCCACCCGATCTCACCTCCGTGCTCCCGACCAGCTCTCCGGATCGGCCCGAGAAGAAGCACCTTCCTCGTTTTGGACTACATTTCGTGACGGAGGAGAGAGAGAAAGAAGTTTGCTTGCACTCGAGCTTTACTTAACCTCGATCTGCCCGAAATCGTATGTATGTACCTCGCCGACCGTGGTGTCAGGGAGGTAATATCCTGGGAAGAGTTATTCCACGTTGAAATATGTGATGGTCTGTAATAGGGTATTCAACACACAAAATCATATGGTCAGTGGTGTCTATTTTCGGAAATGGAGGTATTCCCTGTTTCTCGTCTAGGTAATCAGTTTCTTGTTCCATCTAGGTAATTCTCACATTTTATCCCCTGGAGGTGGCTCACTTGGTATTATGAAGATGCAGATATTATGCAGATGATATATCGCAGGGTATGTATCAAGCGTAATCAACCATGAGCTATTTTGATTCGATCATGAAACATCATATAGTTCAATGGATTAGTTTATTTTAGTGTTTTATGTCCTTTTAAAAATTCCATCGATCAATTTTCAGGAAAAGGTACATATTCATGCTCCTAGGAATGCATCTTAATGCCACGTACAATTAATAGGGATAATTCAGGCTCTATATTTGAACTATTCAAGCAGTTAATTTTCCGCGGAATGGCGACCAGGTAATTTGTCTCATGACTGAAATATTTCATTGATTACCTATTGCTTAAGACCATATGTAACATAAAATTCCGTTGCTTTTTTAAATGAGGTAGCCATGAATGTCCCCCTTCGAAAGAAAATCCACTTTATTTTCGTATTCCTCAGCCCCCATGTTTCGATTCTCGCAATCGGTGGAAATCGGAGTCGGACATTCATACGTATTACTTTGCGATTAGAGGACTCCTTGGAACACGGGCTTTTAGGCGAAACAGCACCTCTATCCAAAGCTGTTGATCAATTAATGATTCAAGGACTGAAACAAGCAAAGTTTCAAATTTCTCTTGGCCCGAAATTTTTCATTGATAAGCTGTGATGGAATTAAGAGCCCTTTATTGATTACGACGATACCCGTTACTACTCAAGTTAAAAATAAATGTACAAATTGTTACCGCTAATGAAATTAAACTTGCTATGATGTGCGATTTTGGTTATTTATTTCAATAATAGCCTAATATAATTTTGTCAATTTGTTTTGTCAACAAGTTTGTAACATATCTGGTAAAAAAATTTAAAATATCTAAAAACTATATTCCTAAAATGAAAATGTTTTCAAGTAAATTCTTTGTTTAATATATACACAGAGCTATGATGAATAATTTTACCTTTATATGAACAAATCCAACATGCTTTTATATGAAGTCCGAGTTTTCATTTTACCCAATTTAAATCCATGTTGAATAATAAAACGTATATTATTTAATTCGTGAAAGAATTGCACGATATTAATGTAGAATTTGATTATTTGAAACTCTTATTCAGAGAGAAACAGGTTAACCAACACCCTTACCAGTTCAAAGACACTCCCATCTGTGCTCAAAATGCTTATTTACACGACCAACCGTATTCTTTATCGTACGAACGCGAAACAATGAAAGCCTCAGCTTTTCTTCTCCCTCCATTCGAACGCCAAGGGAGGCACTCCCATCCCATATAATCGACAAGAAGGCGCTCCTACCTCGGACCGGAAGACGTCTCCTCCCGACGAATGATCACGCGTACACATATATATATGTATAGTGCGGGCTGTTGGTCGGCAGTTGTCACGGTGTCGCCTCGCTGGAAGTCGACTACTGTCACCGCTGGACGGCTCGGGAAAGAGAGAGAGAGAGAGCGCTGGACAAACCCAGGGCGTATACAATAAGGAATGCTATAAAGGGCTAATTCACGACGTATCCCCCCGTAATAAGTTAAACCTACGACGCACATTCAAATGTGGTGCGGGAGCGTTCTAGCATACGAAAAGGAAAGAGGCCTCGGTTAAAATAGAAGTTCATGGTACGTTAACGGCTGGTCATTTCTGGGTGTGAATTCATTTTAAAATGGAATAGAGCAGGTGCCTTCGATTCTAAATTTCGTTGCAATAGAATGCGAACATAAAATACTGTAATATAGGTGAATAGAGTTTTCGAGACCCTACCTCTCACAAACACGCCGAAACACACGATTTATATCTACTAGTAGGTGTAATCTACCAGCATTTTGGCTCTGAGAGAGGTGAAGAAGTAATTGAGGAGGCGTACAAGTGGATATGCGTTATCGTAAACGCGCCGTACGGGCCGAAATGTAGGATGTTTTGCCTGATGTAGTTACCGTTGTCATAAATCGTATTTAATGATAGTGATACGTGTTATTTGTTAAATCATAAAAACGATTGTAAAATTAATCTAACTGATAAATCCAATTCTTAACATCCCGTCGGGATGAGTGAGAGAAATAAATAGTTGCTATGTTGATAATTTTTATACACAGTTTTTCCTATCATATTTCAAGATTCAAATTTTCCTAACACAGAGGCAATATTAGCGTGAGCATATATACAAATTTCTTAATTGTTAACAATAGTAAATTTTACTATTCAATGGAAAATGAAAAAATTTCCTCGTTATTTTTACCCTACCATATTGCTGGCATGACCTATACATTCGCGTCCGGCTTAATTGGCCTATCAAATTGTTTACTTTCAGCACGGAATAAAAGAAGGTAACTACCTACTGCATTATTTCTCTAATGGTTCCGTGGCTGGTGGGTGGAAAGCATCTAAAATACCTATTAATATCACTCGAATAGGCACGGGAAAAGAGTGTGAACCCACTGGTCGGAATATTACTCGAGGCATTTTGAAAATAGTGGACATGTCTAACGTACGAGAAGAATCCACCACTGCCCACAATGTAACTTAGAAATTCAATCCTACAAAATAGCGTGAAGACGGACTGAAACATCAGATAATGCTTACATATAATTTCCGCCATGTAACTTAGAAATTCGATGTTACAGAATAGCGTGAAGGCTAGCCAAGAAATTTACTCACAAATACTTCAGTGAAATGAGGAAAAAAGTAGGTAGTTATTAGCACAGAAGTTTCTTCGTTGTCACAGATGAATATATTGGAGTAACTCGGCGATGCAGTAGATAAAAAATGTTTTCAAATTCTTTTTTCGGCCATCGAATCAGATAGTGAATTTTCAGCAAATAATGGAGGCTAAAAAATAAGATAAACAGCCTCTAAAACTATGCTACCTTACAGCTAAAGCAATAAAATATTAGGCCGTGGCAAAGTTTTGCATTAGTATGGCTAAAATCGTTTTTCTCATTTACAAATTTTTTTTTCGTCATGTTGCATCTAGGTACCGCATCGCACAGCATCACAAGCAGAAAGAGCTCCCCCGAATAAAGATACTGGACTCGATTGGCAACTTTTGAGCCACTGGACATTTCGGTGACCTCATTCATCACCCTTAATGACATCCGTCATAGTCTTGCCCTGGACTGGTCCCCAGGCTTTTCAAATTGTGCAGAAAGGTAGTTTCATCATCTTTTGAGCATGTATCCCTCAATGCATTAGAACACAATATGCAACCCGGCGAAAGGGTAGCAACGAATGATAGAACGTCTGACTCCATAGGTGCAAGAAAAAACCCTGAATGATTATATTTAATCAAAGTTCACAACCGGTATACACCTCGCTTTTGAATATTCTGAGCTGCTAGTTGTAATCAAGAAATCTTTCATCTTCAAAACCACCGGAACTAATTTTTTTCACAAAACTGAGCTGTAATCAATCAACATTCTGTCGTGCGTAAGAAGAAACCGAGGGAATTAGAACGAGTCTGAAGGTATGGTAGCAGGCTCAACACCAGAAGTGTGTAAATTAAACCTCGAGATTCACTATTTTAAAGAATATCTTTCGGGCTTCCTCCGCGTCGATCCTAATTTTTTCTGGATTAAATTGTGGAAGAAGTACGCAACAACGCGTAGAAAACCCCGAAGAACTGCATCTTTATTTACATCACTCGCGGAAGCCTTCATAGGAACAGTTTCAACACGATCTTGCAAGATGGAAAAATGAATATACAGATCAAACATTGAAATATTAGGCAGAGAGAGAAAACGCCGCTACATATCAGCAGAAAATAATTTTACAAATTCACTCTGGAAAATATAAATTAACGAAAAATTCATCCCAAGTAGACGATGTAAACAATTTATGCCTAGCGCAATAGCATCAATGTCAGTGAAGTGTCTAAAAGTGGGTTATTCTTGAAGCCCTCCTCTTCAAATTCAGCGTGGTTTCCTTTTCGGTTTATTAAACAAATTGACATATAAGGAGACAGGCATACCAGCATTATAGTCTAAAAATAAACTGATTGAGAAAAGGCAAACCATTCCCTCTCTAATATTTAATATGTTGACGATGCACTTTAAAATTTTGGGGTGACTTTTTTCTCGAAGAAATTAAATTCACTTCCCAAATTAACTGCCAATAATTCTTTTGCGTCCGCAGTAACTTTTTGACAGCTCCTCCATGCTTGTATTTGCTGATTGACATCGTATTGCCTTGTAACCTAAAAATGACAAAAATATAATGCCTGAGAAACGCTCTTGAAGTGGGATGCATAGATAGGTCTGAGTTGATGTAGATAGGTGTCACATGCTAACCATAGCCCTGTTATAGGATGAGGAGATCTCATAGATAATAAGGTTGTACAGCGCCGACGATGCGTGGGTCATTTCAGCTTTTGAAACTTAAATATGATATCCGTGATTGAAGCACAACTGGTAATATCCACACTATTTTATTTATCACTTATCCAATTAGGTCGAAACCATGATCGGTAAAGTGATAAATAAAATAGTGTGGATATTACCATTTGTGCTTTAATCATGGATATAGCATTGTTCCACAAAATTAAGCCTCGAACGATTTTTTACGTTAAATATGATAATCTACCTTGGCAACGATATTCCGGCCCTGTATCTCCTTCGCCCGTTCCCGCTGTGGCGGAAGAGCACCGAATTCCGAAAGCGAATTTATTTCGAGAGCCTGCCCCGATTCCGTCGACCCGCGCTTGGCGGAGGACGTGGCGAGCAGATTCCTTTCCGAACAATTCAAACGAGAGCGACGGAAAGAGAGATGGGTACTTATCCGATTCATTTCTCAACCTCAACCCTTCCCACCCATACTCTCCCAAAATAACGCATTCCAGGGAGCCCCACCCTACGCCCCACACTCTCATCGGCCAAAAACTCTCCTTAAATATTCACGTCCAGCGTCAAAAAGTCAAGTGTCCCCAAGGTCTTCATCCCATCCCGTCGGTTTCCGCATACATTGATGGTGGAGGAGACGGAAATATTTGGCGGTATCTAGCAGACAAAAAAACCAACCCGAAAACCTCAGCTCTAGCCGATTTAGATACACAACGACTTCATTCGATCTTATGCGAGCTAACTTGACTAAAATTCTTATTAATTGAATGATTTACCAACTATGTCCTTTCCACTTTTAGCTACTGTAACTAATTTAGTAAATTTAAAAAAATGGAAAGTATTAAGTTAGTGTGTGATTCACAACAACTAATCCCAGCTCTTTAATATTATTCATATTAAAAGAGAATGTAATTAAATTAATATTATCTATATTTCAGCCTATTCAGTGATACAAAATTTGAGTCAGTGGCCATTCATAATCTATTCCACCACCTATTTTTCAATACTTTCTGTTCTTACCCCATTTAAGAGGATAAAAGATAAAATATTAGCTAAAAAGAAAATTTAAACATTTTTCGTATTTTATTTATTCATTTTCATCACTTAACTTTCTTTCGTCATCTAATTGTGCTTGATTTGTTGCGTAACTTAGTGAAAGTGGCTGTTCATCTTATTTTCCACACTGCCTTTTTTTACCATATTCAACACGCAGTAGAAAATCATGGGCATCTTATTTTCAAATTCTTCCTCATGTCAATTTCCTAATCAAAGGCCTTTACAGCACCCTTAAAGACCGGAAGCAAGAAGTAGAAAACTTCTCCAAAATGTCCAAAGATGATTTTTTCCCAGAATTTGAACGTCAACTTTCCGCGTAGAAAAGAGCAAGGTTGGAATTCCAACGACGCAATTAGCATTATTTTTTACTCCGGAAGGAAAAAAATACCTCTTTCCGTACTAACACGTGCTCTCCACGAGGAACTCAAACAATGAAAGCGACCACGGAAAATTTTAGGGTGGTCTAGCAAGTCTCGGAATCTTCCGGGAAGAGTGAAGAGGATGATATTCCACGGTGGTCAAGGGTGTTTGTGGGATTTAAGGATTTAAACGAGGAACTGAAGGTCCAAGACCCTCCCCCTGTCCCACCCATACTCTGCTCTTAGCCCGATGCGTAAATTAGTGCGGCTGTGGTCCCGTTAGAAATAGTTTTGGGCAGGTTGTGCGGCAGCAGAGGGGATGGGGAGGCCGTTTGGGGTATGAGATCGAGGGAGTGAGGTTGCTAGGTAGATCCCGAGAGGGGAATAGTATGGGAGTGACCATCCTGGAAGGGCAAAGTGACCATTCTGGTGATTAGGGACTGGTAAAGGCGTGTTGACTTTAGGCCACCACTGGCCCTGATGGGCTCACAGCAGGGGAAAGAGGAGTGACTGCAAATTGCACTCCCGATCGTTAATGCCTTTTTCCTACAATTAGCATATTTTAGATGGCAATTTTCAACCACAGCTATGCTAGTTTTAGGTAAACTCGTAAAAGTTAATGATGGCAGTGGAAGATCTATTCGCAATACTTGCCTACTTTTTCACCCAAGGAGTGTGGCCATGAGAAAACAGTTCAAGGAATGCAGTGCTCGATATAAAAGTTTTATCTACTTATGTATCTAAGAGAGTTATTAAGGTCAAAAATCAACTTTAAGTCAGCTTTAGAAACAAAAAAATGTGTTTATCTTGTGTGTTGTGGACCTCTCGAAGCGTTAAAATCAGCAGTCTTTCTGAAAAACTTGCACGTTTTAGTTTTCCAATATTCAACGTGTTGTTTACGTAACTTCTTCATTTTTATTTTTTCTGTATTTTTAAATTTTAATATTTTTTAATGTTATTTTTAATTAGCTAAAATTGCATTCTCGTTCATTATATCTGCGTGAAATCACAATTTTATTTTTTATCACTAACGCATGGAATACTGATTTTTTGCTGATAATATTTCGGTAAAATAATTCTTAAGATGCCATAATGACATTTTGTTAATTTATGGCCGGCAAAAAAGCGTATTACGTTGGTGGAGGGAATCGGCTTGGAACTCATCTTGATTAGTCAAGAGAACCATGGTCCAGTGCAAGTGGTGGGACCACGGAATCAGCTCTTCGCACGGCACAGAATAATGTACTCAGTGGCAATAGTCTCTCGAGTGAATATCGGGGGCTAGCTGCGAGAACAGCTCGCATTCGGTGTCGCCTGGGCTTACGCCTCGTTCACATTACGATTGTCCGAGCGATCGTCCTAACGATAGTTGACCGAACTAGCCGTGTGAATGCATGTCCTGACAATAGTTGACGTAGTTCCGATGGTTAGGCGCTGGGAGACCGGAAAAGGAAGCGACAAAAGAAAGACGAAAAGCTCGTGAAGCTCTATTTTTTCATGGATTTGTCCTAGGAAGGAAGAATACGGGCGCAAGAAAAATTATTCGATAAATACACGATGAACACAGTATTATCTTGTCCCTGCATACCTCAACAGCTTTGCTAACCGTCAATTTCTCGTTCACTTTAGATGTCAGCACTAGAGGGCAGCACAGGTTTTAACCATCGTCGCGTGAATGCACGATAGTTCCGACAATCGCTGGAACGATTGTAATGTGAATGAGGCACAAGGAGTGAAGAACTCCGAGAGCTGGCCCTTATTCAAGACATCCACACAACTCAACCAGCGAAAAAGGGGACGTGGAAAGGCAAATGCAACCGCACCACTAATCTCCTTTTCCACGCTATTATCTGCTTGACTTTACCGTTTGGCTCGAGAGAAGAAGAAAGAAGCAGATACCAGGGAAACAGCCGGCCGATAGACCTTCGGACTGCGACTCTTGCGAAAGGGCGACGTCCCTTTTCGGGAGGAAGTGCACCTTATTGGTGAACTTCCCGGAACCTGCTACCCTTTTTCTGCTTTCCTCCTAATGAGGGTCTCAACTGAGGGTCTCGTGTGACGGTTTATTGTTCCACGCAAGAAAAGGTTGGAGAAAGCTTGAGGGTTTGTGGGGTGAGTTTTGGAAGTTTTTCTGGTGATAGGAGACATCAACGCGCGAGTCGTAAAAATTTATGCCAAGCTGACAAGAATGTGGATTTGAAAAGAATTTACACAAAGCAAAGGCAATTCGGTAGCCTAAGCTTTTTGCTCCCTGTCTTCATGTGTGGCGTCTAAAAATACCATTTCTGACGCATGCTACTTGTGATAGAAAATTCTTACGGAATTGACGAACCACTTACTACAACCTACCCTTAAGTATTTTACACCAACAAAGAATATATTTCATGACTGTCACTGAGTGTGCTTTTGATATATCCGTTAACCTAGTATTCACATTAAATTCTTGCTATTAACACCTCAAAGTCGGAATCATATTCTAAATAGTATCCTTCAATCCACCTCAAAAGTGTCAAGCTGGGAAATATTTGTATCATTCTACATATATCGAATCCCTTACTCCTCAACAGACTGTCTTACTTAAACAAGGTGTTTACTGCTTGTAAACGACGGAATAACTGATAGTAAGATAAATTTGAAGCTATGAATGAATTCAATTACAAATAAACGTAAATATTTTTTTTCCGAACCCAATCATTCAATGTTCTTTTCTACAATCCAGACAATTATTCGGGCTCTCAATAATAAAATACGATGTGTTTTACTACTTTAAGCCTTTTTTCTGCCTGAGGATACGTTTATCTAACATCGTTGTTCTCCGTATCCATTCCATCAAATTTAGAACGCTAATTGAGAGCTTCACTTTTTTCTATCTTCTCCAATTCAGTACACCTATAATCATTTATGATCTTTTCTCACGCGTCGATCACTGCTATATAAGCAACATTTCTATATAATTATACAATCATTCACTGACTAATTCCATTCAAAGGAGCACAGGCAAATTACCTGGATCACACAAGAAAAACCTCATTCCAAGATTCACAATACCAATTAGATTGCAGAACGATTGTGATCATTCCTCGTATGTCGGTGACATCAACTCGGCGTTACACAGTCACGAATATGCGGTCGGTATCTTGAATGCATTTTTATGCCACCGGGAAATGTGTTGCTTTGGAGCGTTTGAAGCGACTGAACGGCGTCGCATATATCTTGGTATCCAGATTGAGTCATATCGGCAGATGGTGATTGAGATTCTCCGGAAGTCTTACGGTGAGCGGTAAGAGATTTCCCAGTTGAGGAAACATGTGCGCAGCAAACGCCCGTGAGTGCATCAGTTGGGGAAGTGGAGGAGAGGCAAATTGGCAGGCAGAGCAAGGAAATCGGTCCACGGAAGAGGAAACGCGTTCTCAGATTCGCAGGAAAAAGCCCCACCTACGGAGACTTCAACGAGTGATCGAACGAGGGAATAACCTGTTTCACTACTGAATGTGAAAAAGTTAGTTGACCTGGCATGCGGCTCAATATAATAATGAACGAATGGTCAAGTAGTCGGGAATTGGATGTGAATCTTAAAAAGTGCATGGTGATGAAGTATTGGGAAAAGGATATCTCTTCAAGAATAATGTATAACACTGACGGTATCCAACTAAAGATGCCGATTCCTTAAAATTGCTAGGGGTTCCCATTACTCGTGATATCTCTTGGGTTAATTCATGCAAGTAAATCTAAATCCACATAATTTCCTGCGAGCCATCACTTGGGTGTCTGGCTGGGGTTGACGAATCACCAACATATAACAAGCAAGAGGCCACATGCACAATGCACGGTCATAGAAATATTAAGCAAAAGAGCAAATTAAAAGGCGCATATTCATACAAAGATAAAACTTGCCAATGCTAAGTAATTCCAAAATACGCGAAGTATGCGTGAAAGCCAACCGTACCTCCCTGCCAAACACCCTAGAGGAGGCTCGCAGGGCCTTATGTAGAGGTGCATTTGGATTTTTTTTTAAATAAACGTCATTTGTAAAGAGAGATTTGCAACAGTAGTCTAACTCGCGAGAAATCTAACGACAGAGGGGGAGCATCAATGTACTCTCACCTTATCAACCACAAGTAATCAGGGAATGGATCGATGTTGATGCATGGTTTGAAGGTCATTTTCTGTCTAATTTCGTCGCTGCCGCCGCCTAGCACCGTTATGGGACGGTCACTAGGCTTGTTTGCCCTACATACGTGGGAAAATGAATGTCGCGGGCCGCAGGGGTGACTCTTCGGGTCTGAGTCAGGCGGGGAAGGTATCGGAATGAGAAGGAGAAGTGGAGCGATTTGGCGGATCATTCACGGGCAGATGAGAGCTGCGGTTGGTAGGGGAAGAGAGAGATTACGCCCGCAGAATGAGGAGAGATGGAGGTGCGAAAATATTCGTGATGGGTGGGGTGAAAATCTAAAATGCATGCATGCCGCTTCCAGGGAATTGTACTTAATTAGTAACTTAAGAGTAGGGATAAGTTACTTCCACTGAAGTAATTTATCCCTACTCTTGAAATATTGAAGCTAGGTCGAGGCCAATCCTCGTGCGTTTCCTTTGAAAATATCAACGAAGTCATGAGAACATTCAGAGGTTTTGTTCTTACAATCGTATTTTTACTGGTTAGTGTGAATTATTAATAAACCATCGTTGGATATATTTACAGTATTGTGGATTAAGAAAGAATTAAGGTGCAACGGAAGCAATGATATGCCTGATACTAATGGAGGATAAAATGATCCACGGGAACAGCCTCTGTTGACTTGGGGAAAGCATTTTATTACAACGGAGATATAAAGGAAAAAATAAGCCTCAGAACAAAGTGGTAACAATATGGACGCAGGAGGGCAAACGTATGAAGGAAAAATCAAGGCAGGGGTCCGATATGTATGTGTCCTATCTGTAGCACTTCATACGTCTCATATTAATTCGACTGAATCAGCAACCCATATAAAACAGGTGATGCGTAATTATGACATAATATATGAGGTGAGTTCCTGATAAATAGGAATGTGTTGCGATATTTTATCCTGCGGTACGGACTTCATGCAGGTAATGAATAATTACAGGGATATCACGAGGAAATGAGACAAGTAAGGGAGTGGTAAGAAATATGTGAGAAAAATAATTTCAAGTTACGACGGTCGCAAGTAGTGTTGTTCACTCGAGCCAAGTTGCATAGGTCCTCTTTTGTTATTAGTTTATTTGGATAAACGAATTACTCAATCAGATGAAGTATGATTAAAAATGAGCTAGCATACTTTTTCTTATTATTTATGATAATGCATGTACTCCTATTAAACGCGTTTGGATAAAATATATATGCACGTAACCTAAGGTCTAATGCATGAGGTTTTTCCTATGAATGGGAAATAAGAGGAATTCTCAGTGTTTTCACCTGGTGTAGGATTGAATTATGGTTCACCATCCCCTTCAGGGTAAATCACCAATAATCGATTGTTCTCCCTGACGATTAGGTGGACTACGCCTTCAAAACGTCGATATCAATAACGATCGATTCTCTGTACCTGGTGGGGAACTTATCCATTTCGTTTCGGATATTCGTTTATCCAAATAAACTCATAACAAAAGAGGATCTATGCAACTTGGCTCGAGTGAACAACACCACTTGCGACCGTCGTAACTTGAAATTATTTCTCTGACATATTTCTTGTCCTTCAGGGTCCACTGTAAAATTCCCGAAACTTTCAAAATGACAATTATGTTATAAACACGTGCTACTTCAAAAACTCATGACAAGGTATGACTAGTGGAGCAGGAGTGATGCGTCTTCTTAACGCAAAGAACTTGCTGGTGGATTGGAGCATCGGTCAGCCGCGCATTGTGGAAGCACAGCTTAACCGTTGACACGGCGGAGAGTGGAATGTGACCACACACATGGGAGACATACGGACATAATGCTGATTGACTCGCTGGAATACGTCTCCGTCTCGGAGCACGATTTCTATTCTTGATATTCGGAGCACCGACGAGCTCTCATGTCCTCTTTTAAAACGACGATGTTGACGGAGAGACTTAGAGCCGTATTAGAACCGAGCATCGGAGACAAACCGAATCCACGTGACGGACAAACATATATTTTCTCCGCGTGACAGTGCACCGGAAAAAAGAGGGCAGACGCACTTCGTTATGGACGGATTGGTTGATGAACGGACGGATTAAATTCAACTTCTGATCAAACGCACTACTCACGAGAATAATCCATTTGTTTCGATTGCTTTCACTCTTCAAGGCGTGGGAAAAAAAGGACGCACTCTTTCTACGGATCCCGAATTCGTTGACGTTGCTCCACTATGAGGAAATGAAAGCGATATACTTAGCTGGTAATACCTCCTATGAGAAAAAGAAGAGACATGGTGAGAATATATTAGTAAGCACCGCATCGAGACGGACAACCACTTATACAAAATAAATGCTTAAAAAGCAGATTCAGACTGGTGATCATTCATTGTAATAATGTTATCCAAATGAAGTAATCCGATGAATACCACTATTTAGGCCTTAAATATCTGGCGTAACATACAGTAGTGGAGATGTTTCCTCGTCATAAACGTAAAGGAAATGTTAGCACTAAATTAAAGCTGAATCTACAAGTGCATGGTAAATAGTTACGAAACCTATTCATTATTATTATAAGTCAACATAATTCCCGACCTTATATATATTGAATATCAAGAATACATATAGAACAATACAATTATTAGATAAATATTTTTGATTACTGTTCTATTAGCATAGGACATTATAGATGGAAAATTCATTTAAAACAAAAGCATAAGTAGATTTGAGAAAATATTTTCCAGATAAGGATGCCTCTCTCTAATGATGAAGACAAGAAAATGGAGAATGTAAGTAACTTGCTTCTCAAAACTTTTCTACTGGCAGGTCCCCCTGCCACACGCCTAAGCGGCAGCTTTCAAGACTTAACGTGCGGGCACGGCATGATTTCTCTTCAAACTGTCCTCGAAAATAAATTTATTAATGCGCTGCCCTCTCCGGCACGAGGTTACAGTTACTGATCGCCTAGAGCGCTCGCACAAGACATGGAAGGGGGGGATGAGAGGAGAGACCGGTCGTCATCAAAAGATGAATATCTAGGGCGTCAAAATTCAAGAGTCGATGAAAAATCGATTATTAGCTGAATCAACTGCTCCATTTACTGATTTCGGAGGAAAGCATTGCTGCGACACTGCCCCAGTTTTCAGTAAATGCCCTCATTAACGGAGGCGTTGGCTCAAACGGCCTTTTAGCCCGTGATGCGATCGGAATTAGAAGCTGTTAACGTGACCGTGAAAAGGCTCTGCTGCAGTCACTTCAAAAGATTGACGATATTCCACCTCGAGAAAGATAGCATTGTCCGTTCTTTTATCCGGAAAATCGCCGGTTGGGCTATTTGAGAATAGCTCGCGAGCAAGGTGAGCTACATTAAAATTGAAGAAGAAGATTACATGCTCAATAATTCGCCTATATTTGTGATATAAAATTAAAAACGAAGACATTACGCGAAAAATATGTATGAAATAAATTAAGAATAATAATATACCATTTTCGGGATTTTTAAAAATATAAATGAAACATATTTCAGAGCATCACCAATCCATTTTTTTCCTTTTTGAAAGAGGGAAGTAGAGGCTAAATTATTATTTAGGTTGTGTAAATTTAACTTTGAAATTGCGACTTAAAAAAAACAGTGATATCTTCTCTTTAATTAAGAGTTTTTCAGTGACTCTCTTGTGTAGTATAATTATTTTTTATGCATTCTCCATCCCGGTGACACCTCACTGTCTAAAGGCATAAATAATTCTGATAAATCTCAGTTAGCAAGGAAGATGCCAATTTACCTAGTAGCACTTTCCACACACATCAGATACCACTTACTGAGATCCATGGGACATAGACGTTTAACTGATCAGAACTCCCTGGAAACCCATAAAATATCTGGATAAGGCCATTCCGCTCGTTACTAATATTGCAGTAGGGGATAATCCAGTTGGGCAATATGATGATACATTCCTTCAAACTCATAACTTTTCAATGCTGTCACTATTAAATGCAAGTAGGACATCGCGAGCGTTATAAATTTTTAGATTAACGTAAGCTCATCACCGTGCTGCAGACATTTCTGAAAACCGATTTACCCCTTCCACTTAGATTTATTTTCTGATTATCGTGCTCCTATCCTCTATTTATTTTTTCCGTGTTTTTTTTTTCAAATGGAATGGTAGGTAATTATGTGATATTTTGTAGTTTTTAATCAACGTAGAACAGTGAAATAAAGAGTGATTATTATTTCATATTGTTAACGATCGAACCCTAGTACCCATCAGAACCCCACAGCTATTACTGCTCATATATTTCCAATATTTCATGATGTATGGGTTCTTTATTTACATTGTGTATGTTTTAACAATGTTCACAACTTTCAAAATATATGTATTGTTTCCCTAAACAGTCCGCTAAAATAATGAAAATCCAATGACGAGCTAAACTCGTCATTGCGAGATTTGTCATTGAAATGAAAAAAATTCAATGCCCAATGAATCGCCTGTAGTCTTTCATTCATAATATAAAATTAAAAACGGAGAAATCAAGCGGAAGATATGTATTTGAGAAAGTTATGCTAATAATTATCAATTTTCGGAAACATCACCAAATACTCAATATAAAATAACAAATTAATAAGCAGTAGATATAATACAGAGGCCCACCAAGCTATTTTTTTTCCTTTTTGAAAACGCAAATCCCTGGCGAAATTTTTACGAAGGCTGTGTAAATTTTACTTTCAATTAGTTCATGACGAACTAGCCTCGTCATTTTAGCGCAAGGGGTTAAAATCTTGCTTCTGGGAACATTGAAACAGACCTCTGCGCGAAAATAAAATTCCTAGCGCACCTGCTGAGAGATCATTTGAAGGAATAACTCTCTACTTTTAAAACGACCAGGTAGACGATGTTCGTCGCGGCGCCGAAGCTCCTGAAGCCGCCGGCGAGGACGTCCAGCGAATGCCGTTGATGCATAATGCACCGGAGTTGTGTGCGTTGAACGGGAGTGGAGGGAAAGGGATAAAACTTCACTCCGCGTGCATTGCACCGCACCTCGTCGTTATATATGTCGTGGCTGTAGCAGAGAGTGGGGTATTCGTACCCGTGGTTGACCTTGATCTCTGAGCATTGTTCCGGGCCGAGAAGAGCCGTGTGTATCGGCGAGTTACCCCTTGGCAGTTCCGCGCAATAAACGCGAGCATTTATATGTGTGTCATAGATGGCGATAAAATGAGCCGGTCTTCGCTCTACTGGGAAGATCGTGACCCAAAGTGAGGGAATCGGCTGCAGCAGACTGGTAGCCGAAATAAATGGAACGGCAGAGAACTTCCATTTAGCATCATCACATTCGGAATGAAATCTTCAAATTCCTTTGAAACATTAAGGTCCATATGATGATGATTTCATTTCAGGTCAAATTTGATTTTTCACGTTCAAGTTTACGGCTGTTGAATAATTGAAGATTTGATGGAAATTGAAAATATGCTGAAATGAAAGAAAATCTGCTCGAACCATTATTTTTCATTCAACTTCCGACATATTTTCTAGACATTCTTCCCAAATTCAATAAATGATAAAACAAAAATAATCCGTCGGAAACGACGCAAGATGGTAACGAGGAGTAATTTTCGCTCTCCATTGGCAACATTTGCAATGGCGTCATATTACACGCGGAAAAAATGGCATCTTAAAAATGCAGTATATTTTACTAACCTTAACCATGTGATAATTTCTACCGCACCAAAATACCATGAGCATCAAAAACGATAAAAAGCATAACAGCGGAAACATTTAACCGATTTTCTTTACATCCCTTGCAATTTCTGGAAAATTCTTCTTAAAATTCCATTCATTTTTCCACGCTGAGCTGCTCACTTCGGTTCCACGATGAAACCACAGCTGAACTCGCGTTTTCGAAATTTCGCTTTCAGCACAAGTTTGTGGAAAACGTTTGGGTGATGCAGTCAAGGTTAGCGGTTTGTGTTGCATGAAAAAAAGAAAGCCCGAGGAGGGAAGGCAAGTGTGAAAAGTGAACGAAAGGGAAATGTATCGCGAGAGAATAAAAAAAAACGGAGGAAAGGGAAGAAGTCAGCGAAGCGAATAGAGGCGCGCAAGAGAAAAAAACCTCTGTTGTTTTGATGGAGAACTTGCTCGAAAGCGTGCGGGGAAAAAGAACAGCATCACGGTCGTACTATATTTGCTTCGCACGCAGACTAATTGTGAATGATATCTTCTCAACCACTGTTGAGCTCACCTTACCGCAAACATCTGTACATCTACATAATACCCTGTGAGCCACCTCTAGGGTGTTTGGCTGGGGGAAAATGCTCTGTACTTGTGACAGGGATGACGATGACATAATCCAATCATTTCAATACCACGGGTCTTGTCAACGGAAATATCAATGACTTGATTTTGCGCACTATCCGAGATTTTCAATATTTGGGCTAATTATAATCCAATGCCAACATCATCAAATGCTATCCGGCAGTCAAAAGGTTGACTAATACGAGATATTAATAAAAAAACATAACCATCTCTCACTCCCTTGATTTCAATGGCACTAGAACTCCGTCAGCTCTTTTAAAAGAGTAATTTTAGCCTACGATATTATGCGCAAGCTAATGAGCAATGACAATTTGCTAAGTCACAAATTCTTTCCAAGAATCATGAATATGAATTGATGGAAGGTCTCATTAACTATGTTGTTTTCAGACACACTGGGCTGAGTGAATGACTAAATTAAATATGGCTTTAAAGCTTTGTTAGCCTGGAATCTGACAAGGTAGCCCGTGCCATTTTTTTAGTGCCAAGCTGTCACCTCCGCATAGAGCTTCCCAGTCCGCCCTGAATGGTGGGCGTCTAGTTAGTGTTTCGGATTCACAATTGAATGCCACTTTTCCGTATCACCTTTGTGAACGCGGGCGCGCAATTGCATGTCGCTCACCTACGGTTGTGATTCTCCACTGAAACGAGGCAATGGACGAATTTAAAGAAATGGAATCCTTTCACACGGCACGAACGCCTGTCACTGCTTCGGCCGGGCTGTTTCCATAGCGCCCGCCTCCGCATGGGTTTCTCACCGGCGGAAAAAGAATCCATTAACTAGCTGATCGGGGCAAATCCCTTTTCCCACGGATATTGACTACCCATCCGCCGATCCGCGCCCATTTGGGCGAGGTGGCACAGATTGGTGGTCCGGCCGACGGACTGCACTATGCTTGGAACTGGAAAGACTATCGCTATCTAGAGACTAGAGCTATCGAGAGCCTTAAACCACTTCAAAAAAAGCAAGCGGTACTTGGGATTTTTAGTTTTAATTAGGGCTTTTGCCACCTGTAAAAATTATGCTCATCTTCGTTTTATTTTTGCTAAAAATCAAACGCTTTTAAGTTTCCGACTGTGAGCAAAGTGTAAATAGTATAGTTTGGGCTAAAAGCAGTTAAAGAAAAATGTACTAGATTGGGCACCATAAAGCAAGGAATTTTAATTGAATGAAAGGATAGAGAGAATGGTAAAGGAGGTGGAGGATAAAGAAGATCCCAAACGCTTGACAGCATTTCAGAAAATAAATATGTCATAGCAGACAGAGCGGAGATGGATAGGGAAATGTGGTTCACAATAACTTAACCTACCAAAAAAGTATTACCTAAACAATGTGAAAATAAGTCATGAAAATATATCATCACGCATGGGCCTTCAGTGATGAATTTTTTTTAATACCTTCATCATATTTTTGAATCATAATTGTCTGCTAAATAGAATTGATTTTATGAACCAACTATTGGCTCTAGCGTAACAAATCCGTCCAAGTGTTTTCAAAACTCACTTAATGGTGGTAAAAATAAATTTCTGCTACCACCAAATAACTAATTTAAGGTAAAATTTGACGAGATAGACTTGATTAAGGATAGCGAGCATTTAACAACTGGATTTACACTTGAAAAAATTACACAAAGAAGCTCATAGTACTTGGAAAAAATCTTCCATCACATGATAGCTTCCAAATCAATGGGAATTTTAAAAGACGTTTTTATCTTAACCCTCATTATATAGAGTAAAGAGGGCCTACACCTACCTCTTGAAGAGAGTCATACAAAGGAAAAGGCTCTCCAAAGGACTCAGAAGATATTATTCAGGGCCTTTCTTCTTTAGAAGGTTAGATCAAAGACTGATAGAACATGTCGTTTGTAAGACCAAGAGATTTAGGTCGTTCTTTCCGGGAACCATTTGAGATCAGATTAGGAAGAGGAATAGCTCCGAGAAGGCTATAAGTACCATGGTAGGGCGCATTTTCTTTATCGGTGGTCATAAAAATCAATTTAACCTCTTTCATATACCTTCATTTGGTGAATGTTCATTTTTTTAGTCTGTCCTCTTACCGAGGTAGATGCGTGTCATAAAATAAATTTTTTGTTTCATAAAATAGGACTTTCCCAGTTTCTATCTCCTTAAGGAACAGCACTGAAGTTTCAAATGCTTTTAAATTTTTCAGCAGTTCAGAGTTTTTATAGCAATTCTTACAATGTATATGCTACCATGTTTATATCTTGGCGGCTTCTGAAACACTGCGCACTCTAGCCAATGTATTGCATGGACTTAATTCTCAAATTTTGGTAATAACGGTGAGTGAACGAACGGATTTAAAGCTTCTCTAATAAGAAAAAATATTTTAATAAAACATAGCAATAAAATTATTGATTGAAAAAAAGTTTCTCAAATACGAGCCATTATATAGTGTGACTTTAGCGATTTGTTAAGTAAAAAATTAGCGACATTTGTAATTAATTCTGTTTTAATTAATGTAAGTAGTCACTCATTAAATACGTAAACGTAGTGCAGTCTGAAAATTTAAATAAGCCTTAATGTGGTTTAAAAAAATTACTAGTTAATATTGCAGTAAAATTAGAATTGCCAAACCGAAAGCACGTCCGTCCCTCTCCTAAAGCCAATCATTAGAATCGCATGCCACTACCTCCCGACACAACCTTGAGAGTGCTTGCACAGCCCCATGACGATTCCCAAACGGATTCACGTAAGAAACGGAGGAAAAAAAGCACGATAAAAACGTGCACGTTACTCCCGCGCGCACCATTTTCGAGTCGCTTCACTTTCGTCGTCGTCCGGATAAACGCGATCCGCCCGCGCCAACACATTTCGACAGTCGACGCGTCACGGTTCCGCTACCACGCGGCGGGAGCCACGGGGGAAATAATAAAAAAAAGGAGGGGACCACAATTGGAACGGAACGTCCGTTAAAGGGAAGGTGGCTATAATGTAAGGGGCAGGGAGGGGGGAGGGGGCTCTCAGGATACAAAGCAATCGGAACGAAAGTGAGTCACTGCAGCCGAAACACCTCCACGCCTACTAAGGGCTTTGGAAGGTCTGAATCGAAGCATATTGCGTCCCACGCCATGTTTTACTAGAGCCGTGTGTCTCCGCGCCAGGCCGCCGTATTCATAAAATTGATGTTCATTCAGAGGTTATCGTGCGTTATGGCTTTCCCCAAAAGATTTCGCTGAAAAGGATGTGCTCAATACAAGCTTTTTGCTATCTTACTTTTAAAATAAAAAAAACTATGTTCATCTTTCAACGAAGCCTTATTTTTTCTAAAATCAGAAAAAAGAAGGAAATCGTTTATAATGAATTTTAAGCCAAATTTAAATCTTGATTTACGTTATTGGCGCTAAGCACTAGGTAAACAGCTTCAATCGTCACAAGAACACTTTTTTCTTGAATGATTTTGTAAAAGAACTATTTAAATATATAAATATCGTATTTTAAATCATTTTTATTTTGTTTTTTGAAATCTTTCTCCATAATATTACGGCGATACACTATTGACAGTGTCGATGTTGATCGATGTCGAGAAAAAAATGCTTAGACACCACCGCCTCTGATTCTTGTCGTCTAACCCACTAAGTCTAACAACCACAAAGATACGTGAACCGTTTTTCGGAAAAAGTCTCTTTGAATACCAGTGCCTTCCGGAGCAAAGAACGAGAGCGGTATCGAAGAATATTCCCACGCCATTCAAGCTCGTAATGGTGAATAATTTGGAGCATGTTCTGGTGAGTAACACGCTTTGCTGTGGGTGGATACACTTTTACCAAGGAGTACATGTGTGATAAAGATGTTTTGAATAAATTCTTATGGCAATTTTCGCATGACTTTATCTTCGACATATTTCATGAAAAAGTGATATAATTAAAACTGACGTAAGGCCAGCCTTTCCTATATTTTTTATTATAATGGAAACATGAAATAAGAAGTCATATTTTAATTTAGTAACAGTGGGCAAAAAACTCGTTCTTGCTGTTAGTTTCGACGACTTTAGGAAGGATCTCCATTATCTCAGCTCAAATCAAAATACATCACCCCTACTCACCCCAGTTTTCTTCAAAATAATCTTCCACGAATTATTCCAGTGCAAAATAAACGGGCATATTCCATGTATAGTTCGGGGAATTTTACCATTACTTTAAAGTTTCTGTTCTAGCGGGCTAAAAAATATTAGGACTTGCCGAATTAACAAAAAAACCATGGGGAAAAATTAGTTAAAAATTAAATACCGTAATACCGTAATAAGTAAAAACCGTTCGCCAGAATAATAGCCGTTTTCATACCAGTTGCACGATCTTAGTGCTAACTATGATGTCAATTTTCAGATACGCAGCGCAAAAGTTATTTTTAATTAAGTTTCATGTTATACTAAAGGCGGTACTCAATCCAAAACCATGGATTCATTGCTAATTGCATCACGCTTTTAAATCAAGGAGGGAAAGTGGGCGAGCCATAAGAACGAAAATTACGGAATACGGGATTTTTGCTGAATTTCATTCTCTAAATCACGGTCCAAATGTTTACTCTCGCCTCATTGGATTTTGATTTAGTAAGACCTGGCCTCCATTTCATGTCTTCGCGTTCAAGTTAATCAACGAAAAAAACTGGAAATAGTTATCTGAAATAGAAATCATTTGAAGCGTTAATCGTGATGTAAGCCCTTGAGTTTTCAGAGTTGATTCAATTTGCGCAATACAATTATCCTCCCCTTGAAATACTTACTTCAATTTTTCTGATCTTTTAGCTCTGAGATACTCGTACATTGATGAATGGATACAACCTTATCCCGGCACGTGATTAGCTGCGTTTATTGTGAAAAATGGTGATTGGGGGAGGATAATGCCGCAGATATTCATAGGTGATCGTTTGCTCTTAGTTAGCAGAGCATTTTACATTTCCTAATTATCCCGTTAGGAAATAATTAAAAGTAAGTTTAATCTTCAACAGGCATTAACATTCTCCGAGTTTGCGGTGAGGTTCTACTCACCCCCACCAATTGAGCAAATGAATGGGGATAAACGATAATTGATTTCCTGCGCAGAAAAATTTAATCATTATTCAACCGGGAATGACGCCAGCAGTTTTAAAGATTAAACTAGAGGACTAGCTTCAATGATTTAATATCCCTATAAATAACCAATTCCTTAGAAAGATATGGGCATTGTGAATTTCGTCCGATGATTATTTATAACTTAGAAAACTCCTAAGAATTAAAGATACATGAATATATGTTAATCATATTTAAGCATATGTAGGAGTTATTAATGTCATGTCACCAAAAATTACCTTTAGAGCTGATAGACACAGAATGTCGTTTTTCCAGGATAGATAAGAGGCAATAGCGGCAGCGTTAGAGCTTACTAATAGATTAGTTGACTTGTAGTGTAGCCAATTAACTTCCGCATCTCTTAATGCACGTTTATTGATTTCTCTAGTATTTCTTACAGCATGTTTTGCATAGTCTAGCTTCATAGGTAGATTTCCTTCATGAGTAGTTGGCAATTTTTTTCCTTTGCATGAAAGTATAATTTGTTAGTATTTCATTAGCTGTGTGTATTTGTTAGTATTATAATTATGTTAAATTTTTTATGACTGGGTGGCGTGCATGTGGGAATCATCTTGCATGCTGGTAATTGATCACCCCTTGTCAAACACCTTAGAAGTGGATCGCAAGGTTTTATGTACGCATACCAACTGCACAAAATTCATAAGAGAATAATCAGCTAAGTGATTCACATCCGCTCAAGTATAACCCGGAATGTCGCCGTAACAGTCCTTTCTTTTTTATTGAATTAACAGCCTGGCGTTTGTAACGGTGCTGAGCAGTTATTAATTCAGAGGCACAAATTAATTTTTCCGCCTCGAATATGATTAGGCTTCAGATGGTCAAGTGGTTTTCGAGGGCAAGGTCACATTTGTTGGTCAGCTCTCGACGATGAATGCGTTCGAAATCTCTTTCAATGTGAAGAAATTTATGCAAATGAATAAATGAAAAAATATCCTAAAAATAACAGGTTTTTATTGATTTTACTAATTATAAAATGGCAGTATATGAATATGTGGAATGGCAAGCCACTGAAAGCGAGAGAAAAAAAGTGTGTTAGCAAGATTAGTCAAGAAAATTCGACTCCTTAAGTGTGATTCGGTATAGGCTGTGTATATAAGATTTACATGTAAAATATTAAACGGAAACAGTATCTAGAATAATAAATAAATGCAATTAGGTAACTTAAGCGTTTAAGCATTGAGCCAAAATAATACCTCTACATCTACACCTACATAATACCCTGCGAGCCACCTACAGGCTTTTTGGCAGGGGGTGATCAATCATCAGCATCAAGGCCGTAGCCAGGGGGGGGTCAAGGGGGATTGATCCCCCCCGAAATGAAAAAAAATAAATAGATACTTTATGCTGGCTTGGTGCTCAGACGACGATATTATATAGCGGCGCAGGGACATCTAGTAGTCCAATGCGACTTAAGTCAATAATTATCTAAGCTAATTTGTAGGTGCAGTGTGTGTAGTTGTAGTGCAGTGTGTGAAATAACAGTGCTGTGAATTAGTAGAGAGGTGAGTGACTTATTAGCCTCCTGAGGGACCGCAGAATTGACATTGACACCGAGGAGGTAGTTCATTTGGTCGCTGCAAAAAAAAGCTAGAAGGCTAAATTCAATTTTATTATAATATTTTCATATTTTCCTTTAAGGTTTTATAATAAATATATTAAACGGTATACGCTATTTTATTTATCTTATAAAAATAATTTTATGTTTGTCTACAATTCCATAAACCCCCCCGAAAATATTTTCTGGCTACGGCCTTGACCAGCATGCCATTGGACTCCCACATGCAATACTTAATGCATCGGATAGTCTCATTTCTTAAGAAGAAAATAAAACAAAAATCCACTCTCTCCTAATCCAATCTCCTAAGCCTGTGTTACGCTCATTTTATCGATAGTATCGTTCACACCTCTCGGGTAAGCTCTCTGAGTGCCAAAAATGAGAGAAGAAAATTAAAATAATACATTTTACGACCACCCCTCGACCCAGCTTCACATATATTGGCATCCGATATTTTCTTTTAGAGCGTCGTCTCCCTTCACCCGTGTCTCATCTCAAGAACCCTTCTTCATCAGCACCGAAAGAAATTTCCAGCTCCATTTGCATGACATTCAACACAAACTTATTCTCGACATTAAACCACTAGTGATTTGGGAACTTGAGCGTGGAAGAGATGAGACTATTGCATACCTTAGGCATCGAAAGGCCAAGCTTATTTACAGAAATGAAAACGAGAACTAATTTAAAAACCGTCAAAACAAATTATCACATTCTTCCTATCAATAGTGCCTTTCACTTTTCTCCAACAGCTCCAAGACAAACAAAAATGGAGGCATTTAAAATATGTTCTTTCATGACCAGCCACCCTCTTTACAACTACCTATATGATAGCATTCCATAGACGCCGGGTTCTTAGAGCGCTCTCAAATTCAACCCAATTTCTCCGGAGTACTTTTAGCGGTATCTGGTGACATGCAATACCTTTTAGCGAAAATTAATTTGCTAAGACGAGTGCCTTTTAGCTAATGTGCAATTATCTTTAAACTTTATTAAAATTACTACCTTTAACCTGTGGTAAAATGATACTTTGCATTGGGAAGCTAACTCAATGGTTACCATCGTTTCCATGTTTTCAGAAAATCAGGGGGTAGCCACCGTCCATCCCCTTAAATTCACCTAATCCTTCCATTTATACCTTCTATGATAAGTAGCACGACGTGCTGGAAGCTATTTTCATTAGTTAAATTCGCTAAATTTTTTTTCACTCTACGCGTTTCCTTGTAACAATAGCATTTTTAAGTGCACTTGAATATGTTTTTTGTTGCAATGAAACTCGTTGTGCAAATACATACACAGTGACTTACTTCAATGCTTTATTTAGCTAATAAATCTTAATTGATGAACTTTATTAATAGGGGAACTTAAGCACTGAAGCGTTGAGCCAAATTTGAACATGAAGCATTGCAGAAGCAGATGCGAAAGGGATGGAGTTTGCTCTTTTGCAGAATAGAAAACTAATAACCAATATTGAATACGAACAAAAATCACTTCGCTCACACCATAAATAGCCTCTTTCACACCTTTTCCGATTAGCTCCCAGAGGAACCGAAAACGAAGCATGTAAATAAAATTCAGTTTTTTTTTCACGACCGCCTCCTCCCCTAATCCCGAGATATTTTGGCATCCAATATCGCCTGAGACCTCGGATCGCGTCCAAATTCAACGCATGCCCTCGAGAGAGAGGGAGAGAGGACCCTTCTAAGAGGAGACCTCCCCACCCTCCATCCCCATATCATCCCAACAGGAGAGGAGGAGACCTCCAGCCGCCCCCACCTCCACTCCCCGCGAGGCCTCTTCTTCGGCCCTCGGGGCAAAGAGACCAGCCGTGACATTATGAAACCGGTTCGCCTTGCATAACACTCTCTTTCGTTCCCTCCACAGTAGTATATCTCATTCCCCTCCTCCTATCACCTCTCACGCACGCTATCTCTTTAATCTTTCGCCCCATAACCGCCATCTCTCCCCCCCAAACCATACGTCCGGAGCAGTTCCGTGTCAAAGAGGAGATGGGGCTAGGTTCAAAGGGAAGGAATGCGTGCTGCCAAGAGATATTTGCTCGTTTAAGAGTGTATTTATTGGTCCGGCCAACAACTGTTCCCCCCTCCCCTCCTCGTGCCGCTTCTAATTTAATGCTCCCGGGCCGATAAATGCGACGGGAGGACGGAAAATTTTCGGGCACGCTCTCTCGGAGGATGTGGTATCTCAGTTATCCTTTTTCGAGATCAGTAACGTAGCCGGAGTACCCACCTGAGGTAAGCAATGCGACCGAGGCTTAATTTCTATCTCGCTTAAGGGATTGAATTTCTGTACGAGTTTTGCGATCTAATATTCGGATACCCCGAGATTGTGATTTACTTATTGCTGCCTCATTCGCAACAAGATTTTTGGCAAAAGTGCTATTTTTCCTCTATCTATTTCTCTCGCGATCATTTGATTGATTGGGGTGGAGTAATATTCAGGAATTTTTCTCGGGACCTACACCAGGTCAATTCAGTCGTAGAGTAATATTTATGTTACCCATCTCCGAAGTTAGGTAAATAAAATTACCTGGCAACATGGTGGGTATCCTCCTTGAAATACGATTTTCAAGCTCCCGAAAAGTTAAATAAAAGGGAAGGAAAATAACCAAAACGGATAATCCGAAATATAGGCTTGGCGTTACATTTACATGTATAAACATATATTATTTGTAATTTTCAATATTTCAAAGAATGATGGCTGGAGAACTTTATAGCCATTTCATTTAGAACTAGGAATTCTAAACCATATTCGGTTCCCTCATCGCAATATCTCTCCATTGATTGCCTACAAATCTCTATACTCTCACAATGTGCGTGAAATGTGGTATAGACCGCGAGAGAAATAAATTTTAAATCCAAAAAACGTTTTCCTTTATGAAAATATCAGACACACTTTTCATCACGTCATTGAATCAACGGCTCTAATTAGGAGTACTGATTTGCTTATGCTAAATCTTTTCCAAATGGAATCGATTGTTTTCGCAAAAATACAAGAATAAAAAATTTCACAAATTTTTACACAGGGTTGGCATAAAAAAGTTTCGATATCAGGGAGTGTTTCAGTCATAGCGCTTACTTTTTACGCTTAGGAGGAAAATTTCTAAGTGAAACACGAGTCCGCTTCACTTCGTTTCTCATTGATTGTCTCTAAACGTATTTCCTTCACTTTGTTTCAATAATGCACGGCTAAAATGCATATTTCCGACACAATTCGCACCGACTACGCGACTGGAATGTTTTGTTATTGTGAACACTGATTTTTTCCGCTTTCAATTGTTTGCGCCATATTTTTTCCCAGTCCTCCACTTCTCGCTCCCTTGTTCTCAGGGACATTTTCTTTGTGACTGCGACGATTTTCACAAGATTGGTCAACGATCTATATAGCCTGTTCTAGTTTTCCCATGAACCATATCCGTTATGATTGCAATCCCCGTCCAACTTCACCATGCATATCTTTTTTCTATCACCAATGACTGCAAATTGCATCATAGAAATCAACGCTCTAGGAGAAAATGGCTTTGATACACTATACGATGTTATGGGAAATGACGATATTGTTAACATCATGAGCATAGTTTAAAAATAATATCGAAGAAAGGATTTCATATATATTTATAAATTTCACGCCAACCATCAGTTGGATTTCTCTAAAAATGTCCAAGATAAATATGTACGTTAATCAGGGGGCAACAGTAAAGAACCAATTGCATTATAGACCAAAATTATGCTCCTTAAAGAGGATTTTTGTCACTGAAAATTTTCTCCTAACGTTTATATCATCGAGGTAACTAAGACTAAGTATTGTTGAGGGCGAATGAGCGTGTTTGTTTGTCCATTCCGCCCATTTCAACGACAGTTTGAGTGTTTTTTTTTTTCGCTTTTTAAGAACTTATGAACCCAATACTTGAACACACGTGACACAAATATGTTCCCACCCCCCTCCAAAACCCGCTTGATGAATTCAAGCGCCAATCGACTCGTTTATTATATTAAGCTTTCATTAGCCGCAAAATGGCGCTAAGTTTCATAGCTGTTATACGAAAACATTGGGTCACATATGCCTCCGGGACTGCAGTGGTTATGACAGTTATGCTATGAAATTCACGTATAACGTTCGGAAATAATTAAACATTTTATTTTAATGAAAAAATGTATCAATATATATTTCTTTCACTACCAGGACGTGCTTGGACGTACTAAGGGGGGCTCGAATGGGTATATTTTGAGGCAATTTAAGGTATAGTCTTCCTTACTGCATATATTTTGACAATTTTATCAGAACAACAAATTTTTTTTTGCTTCTCGAACCTACCTCTTTAAATGAATAGAGCACTCGGTGCTAATTTAGATGATCCTGGTTCCAGCACAAGTTTAGACGGATGATTTTACAGTGAACATTTGTTCACCGAGGGCATTTAAAAGGGGTTAAGCACGAGAAAAAAAAACAGCCTCGAAATCTGATCCGCTCGAAGCAAATTCACGCGCGGAGCTGTTCAGTGCGGGGGCGATCCATTCGCGAGCATCCAATTTCCCGTTTCCTCGGCAGGCGACCTTCGGACACATGGCTCACCTCCGTCATCCACCCACCCCGAAGGTCTTTCTGCCCGAGCGGAGAGCAATGATGCTCTTAAACGTCTAATTTTAATCTCTTTGGGGCGGTAATTTCCTCAAGATGCTCCGCCATAAACGTCGACTGAGAAGCCTACCACGAGGAACCTCCGTTGCCCTGAAGGCATTTCGGAGAACGCCACCGCAAAGCGCTGATGAAATCACAGGCTCATCCTTTGAGGTCAAATATCTC
This sequence comes from Ischnura elegans, assembly GCF_921293095.1. Classification (NCBI taxonomy): domain Eukaryota; kingdom Metazoa; phylum Arthropoda; class Insecta; order Odonata; family Coenagrionidae; genus Ischnura; species Ischnura elegans. The sequence goes on from NC_060253.1 coordinate 98,989,032, forward strand.
ATGTTTTTGGGCATAATTTTCGAAAAATGAAATAAATGGTAAGAAAATTGAAATATTTTCTTACCATTTATTTCATTCTCTCACCTTCTTTCCCATAGTCAAATTTTCACACTGACTTTTTTGTTTCATGGATATTTTTAGAAATTCACTTTGAAAACTTTGAATTTTCCTAAATACCGCGAAAGCGTTCTGTGGATGAAATAAATTAATACACCCTGAATCATTAAAACTCATGAAAACACACATTATTTTCTGACAATTATACAACATGGGTTAAGAGGCATAAAAGATTGAAGAACATCCATCCAATAAATCAAAATAAGGGCCGAAATACGTCGAGGATGAATTGCATACACAGAAAACATCAATGGGAAATCAGGAGGGTGATAGTGCGGCAATATATTAAAGCGCATAAAACTGTGATTTATCATAGAAAAGCCAAATATGAATAACACACTCGATCAGAAATAATTCGAGTATTTCATGAATTTTGAGTTGTGGTAGATATTCCATTCCTAGCCCCTAATGCTTAAGTTATAAGGAAACTTACATTTGTAGGAAAAAATAAATCACCGTTCCCTGAAATGCCTACGTTAACACTACTTTGATAGCAGGGAACTTTTAGAAGCATCTCTCAAGAGCCCATCAAAGTAAAATTAATTTTTAAATAAATCACGGAAAACGGATCAAAACTATTCACAGCATAGAACACTTTACGTTCACCAATAAGGCAAGAATCGATTACAGCATCCTATATTCAAGTTTCGATGCACAGAAAAACCCAGATGCCCATTGTATTATCAAAGAAATGCATTCAACTCCAATTTCAGGAACAAAACAATCATTGCTACAAAGAGCTTCTTCACCATCGACTCGGCTTACGGATAAGAAGTCTTACTGACGACTTAGGGGGAAAAAATACAGTAGAATTGTAAAAAATGGATTGATGTCGAGTAAATCCTCAGCATGAAGACTCTGCCTCAAGCATTCTAAACATAATCCGCAGTACTCTACGATCGTAAATGTGCCGCAATTTTGAGGACTAATTAAGGGGGTGGTTCTCATTTTGAAAGTCGACATGAGCCGTCAACGTCCTAAGCGACAGCCTTCTTGAAACTGGGTAGGAGAAGCGCATTAAACAGGTGATCTAATCTCCGGCAGCGATAGCAATGCACTGGTTTAATTTTCAACGCCTCTCACAACCTCAATAATTGATGGCGGTTCTTCAAACTTAATAAGCGTCTATTTACTATAAATTATTAATATAAAGTTTTCATACAATACTAACTAGAATAATGATGAGAATATAAAATCCCACACTAGCGTAAAAAAAAATTTCATTTTCATTATGGCATATTTTTTCTCATAGAAGATGAGTTGGCAACTTCAAAAATCCTATGCAATCTTATAATTATGATTAGCTGTCAAAATTATCATAGTAGTTATCCACTTTTTAGTTTATTAAAATAAACATGTTTGTGCGACTATATTCTTCGTCGTTCTCTATCAGAAAGTTCCCTAAAATATTAGCACCACTTGCGACAAGGTTCACATTCACTTTATATTTAGAACAGAAAGACTTATCGTATTTAACTCCTAGCCTAAATTACAGTCGTACGGTATTGTAAGTTTAATGAAATTGCAAGTGTGTGCAAGCACGTTTCACAAAATAAAGCCGACTTTAGAGAATGATAATCAGTAAATCTGCCTTCCACCTAATCCTGACAGATAGGGAAACGACTTTTTTTCAAGCGTTCATTCCTGAAATAGAGGAAGATAATCTATACAGTGAAATAACTCAGTTTGTAACGTTCCGCAAAACATTATTATACCAATCCTGGGTTCAACTACTTGATAGTCATTATCAAGTCTACCTATTAGTTGAAACCCTGGCTCGGAATAAAAAAACTTTTGTGAAACATTACATAGTTATTTTTTTGCACTGTATATATGAGGTACCATCAAGTTAAGCCTGAACACTTGATATACATTCGGAATTCGGAATTCATCTTTTTATTTCGCATAGTACTTAAATGAAACTCATTCATTTCGATTAGCATTCAAATTCGCCACTGTAATATTCGTAAAGGTACTGAGTAATATGGATTTCGGGGTATCATGTGAATGAAAATTCTCGAAAATTTAATTAACCATGTCTATTTTATTCATTCCAGATGAACCAGCAGTGCAAAGTTTGTGGAGAGGCGGCCGCCGGCTTCCACTTCGGGGCTTTCACGTGCGAAGGTTGCAAGGTGAGTGTGTGTCCCAGCACATATCTAACAACGTTGGCATCCTTTAGCACTCCCACCCACACCCCCTCTATGATCAATGACAGTCTTAATGAGTCGTCCTTTAGAGAGGATTCCGTGATTAAAATGAGGCCGACGGAAATATTAACGCGCGCGGTTGCTAAGAGAACAATTCACCGGTCTACTGCTCTGATTTCACAATGTGTCAATTTTTCTCAAATTTACGAATATTTATTGATACTCATGAAATGAAGGAAAGGAATATGAATTTTGAAAGTAGTAATACATAATTTCCGCTGTATATTTCTAAATTAATTGGATAGTACGGGAATTCAGTAATTAAATGGGTTTACACTGCCTCAATACAGGTGCACACAGCGAATACCTCTTTTTAAATAATGCTTTTATCATTTTCAGCGCTATTACTGAAATATTTTGCTGTTAATTTCTTTTCTGACAAATAATCAGAAAACAGCGATACTTATCTTCCAATTTTCCCCCATTAACTCATTGATAAAGTAATTGTTTTATTCCTCTTAAAAATGACCTTCATGTTACCTTATAACATACACGACAGAAAGAACGAAGTCTTTCCAAAATTTTTATTATAAGGTATAAAAATACAGCCTCAGCATTTTTGTAATTGAAATACAGGCAAATGCTGATGATATGCCAGATCCCAAATGGTCCACAATCACCTCACTTTCCGCCTCTTTCTCCAATTTTCTGGTTTGTTTCCCCTGACATACAGATCCCTAATATGTCTTTCTTGTGCTCTTAACATCTTCTTGTTTTGTTGAAATCCTTTTATTCTCATTGTCAGTCTTAATTTTTGTAAACACCTCTCCTTTTTTGATGCCCAATTATATCTCTACCTTGGTGTAGAAAATGTCACTTTCGTCCAAAATTTATGATTACTTCCACACTAGTATTAATAGTTTAAATCTTAAGGTATCACCTATAAATTTGTCTCAAATATAAATATTTTGCCTCAGTATACCCTAAGAGGAAGATTGTCCAAATGTGAGAATGAGGAAAATATTATAAATAAGTGCGACTCCGTGAATATGTGAGAGCGACCCCGTAAAAATAAACCGTGAGATAACAAACGTTTTAAACCAGTGATCCGTAAATAAAAATGATAAAAAGCGATTGATCAACAGGGAGCGATGCTTTCACTTAAGGTGAAAAATTGATAAATTTGATGATTCACCGGCATACTACAGAAGGAATTGGTCACAATCGTCTATGATGGAAATGAATTGCAACGCAGATATGAGCTTATTCCATTTGCAAAGCTTCCCATTTTGACCCGAGTTTACGCTCCACAACGTGAATCAGCCACTTCATAACAGGGAAAACGGGACCAAATCCCCCATGTGTCCAGCATTCTGGGTTTCCACCTCGTTACGAGTTGGACTTGGGCCAAGGTCTGGACGTGGCGAATGTTGCGAAGCTATGCGCCACCGCTTCGTGTATGCAGGCGACGAGGGAAAACTACAAACATCCTCGGGTTGAGTACCGAAATCAATCCAACAGGACGTGCGACACCTACTGGTGATCTCATGAGGATCATTTCACATTCAGCACGCGTGATACTTTCAGCTGTCTACTTCTAAATTAATTGGATAGGAATTCAGTAATTAAATAGATTCACACTGCCTCCATACAGGTCCACACTCTCAATAGAAAAAGTTCCTAGCGATTACCTCTTTTCCATTGTAATTTCATCTCTTTCTGCGCTATTATTGTATTATATTTTGTGCTAAATTTCTTTCGGACAAATAATAAGATACCTACAATCCTCGTCATATAATTTTACCACGTAAAACTCGAGATAAAGTAATTAGCCTCTACCGTACATAATCACTCACTTTTTGTACGCAAAGAAACAATTATTAAATCAAGTGTTACACTTAAGGTTAATGCATTTACATAATTTATTTGGCATAGCTTTGAAAGATAGGAAGTTATCGTTAACATTTAGGTATTTTTTACTAGCTACTAAACGATTATATTTGACTCTTAACTCATCACTGCTTCAGTAGCTTCATGAAAATAAAAGATTCATCCCTAAAAACAGAATAAAATTGAATTCCTTCCTGAATTGCGAAATTTAAATTCTACGTTTTACGTTGTAATAAACCCCATTGCTAACAAACCTAACCCCTGTGTCTCAGAAAGACTTTGTTAATGAATAACCATTCAAAAGCTTATAAAATGTTCTTGAAGCATTCAATGCTGCTTGAAGCATTTTAAAAAATCTCAAGTGTGTGTAAAAGCGACTGGTATTATTTCCCGTGCCAATACGTTTTGGATCACGATTTTGACGATAGAAATGATGATAACCTTATATTACAAAAAATAATGACGATTCGTAACATTTTGTGGGATAAAAAGATTTAAAAAGTGTGTAAGCGAAAATAATTTATTTAAATAAAGTTAAAAGGATAAGATAGAGTAGGACCAAAAGAATCGAATCAAAGTGTACTAAACGGAAAATATAGTCAGTCACATGCCCCAATTTATAATTACCTAGACCCCAAGACCCGAACTGTGATATCCTTTATGTTTTCCGAGCAAATAATCCTCGTCTCGAAATGCATGGCCTACCTGCTGGCACGGCAATGACCGAAGGATGAACACGCGCAAATCAGGGCAGACCTTTCCATATCGCCGTCGGACAAAACGGTTGACATTTAATGCGGACCCAAACCCTTCAAAAGGGAGGGACATGCACATTCTTCCCACCGAAAAAAAAGAAAGTAAAAAAGAGGATACCCACTGTAAAATGACGAAGCGTTTTCCGCGGGGCACGAGTCCCGGCCCATGCATTTCCACGGAACGGTGATCACGCCGGGAGCAGGAGGAGAGAAGAAGGGGATCAATGAAGAAGATACGAAAAATTTTCGCAACGTTAATCCCCTTTCTCGACCTCATACCCCTCTCTCCGTTCCCCTACCTAACTATTCATGCCCCCCCACCCTCAACCCTCATTCCCCTTCTCCACCCACCCACGCTCGGCTGACTATTGCCCAACACACAACGGGCGACCTTGGCGAGTCAGGCAGAGGGAACAACTGGGTCAGAAAAGGAAAAGTGCGAAAAACGGCGGAATACGGCTGCGGGATCCCATGTGGAGGGTGGGCGAGAGAGAGATAGAAGCATCTCCGTGGAAAAGGAAAAGTGAAAAAGTGCGGGGGAGTCTTAAAAATGATAATTCACGGCTGCCCGGAATGAGAACGATCTCCGGATATCTCCAAAGAACGGACTTGCGAGGGTCGTGTAGGATATCATTCACCAGTGTTTCCATATTAAACTTAAGACAACTTCGTTTTACACAATGTGGGGATTGGGTTCCAGTGATGGCTTGAGTTTTGCTCTCCACCCCATGGAATCGTCTTAAAATTTACTCGGGTTTACTTTGCACCTCAAGTTCTCCTCATCCCAATTATTTTCAAAGAATGGACATAATTCACTAACTCATTATTTACTTTGTGGTATTCTATTATAAGTTTTCTCGGATATTTTACTAGTATTACTTATACCACTTATTTTATAGACTCTGATAAACGAATATATTTACCCATTCTTTTCCCCTATTTTGGCGTTCGTTTTAAAATTCTTCTCTTCCTCCGTTAGGTAACTGGGCAACAAAAATAAGATAAAAACATCATAACTTACGCTTGAAGATGATGATAACTCATCAAAACCTGGGTCGCGTTATTTAAAAAAGCAGTGGTATTAGTAATAGTAAAATATCCAAGAAATCTTATAATGGGCAAAATATTTTGGCCCACATCATATTTCGTAGTTTAAATAATATGAGACCTTACTTAAAACAGCCGTAGAGCGTGGTTTGAGATACAACTTATTTGAACAAGGGTAGATTTGAACATCTTGCTCCTTTCAGTATTCAAGATTAGATTGCAATGCAATAATAACTGGCAGTACATAGCTAGACTCAGGATTGTTGTCATAGAAACGACTGTTCTCCCGAAAACATCAAAATACGTAATTCATAATACTGTTTACGTTTTGCGTGCAGAGAAACTTTAGTTCCCTAATTTAGCGTCAGAACTAGTAGTTCTTATCTGTATACGAAAAAATAATACATAAACAGCTATGGCGTTGAATTGACCTGCATCATTTAATCATTAAAAGGAATAGTCTGAACTAAAGAGAACACGGTCTCACCAAGATTCAAACCCGGGAATCTCGCTCGGCAATGCTTACAGTTATTAAATTGGTGATAAGACATTTTATCGTATTTTAAATCTGATGAGATATTAGTCCATTATACATTGAAAGGCCTCATTTTATCCAGCTCGAGCACTAGCTAAATCGACCACCTCATAGCAACGGACCACTTAATTACGCCTTTCAAGATTTTAATTAAGAAATAAGGACGATTCGGAACTGTCAGGGTTTCTCCGATATTTCATTCCACACTCGATTCAGCCTTGATCTCTCACGATTAGCAACTCTTCATCCCTCTCTCGACTCTGCAAGTAAAGATTTATAATTACATTCTGGAAGAGTTTTTTTTTCTTTCCCCAAGCTTTGAAAACTGTTCCCTTCACCAGGACAAAAAGAATGTGACGTCGACGTCTTCCTCGGGATTTGAGATGCAACATGATTAAGAGGCCTTACTAAGCATAACTCACTCTCGCACTCTCTGAAAGCCTAGAAATGTAGTTCGAAATGGCGTTCATCAAAAACGAATCATTATAAATCAGCACTCGGGCAGGTCGGCATTACTTTTTACGCTGGTATCAAACCAAGGACTGTGGAAGGAGCGATGTGTTGAGCGCCTTCTTCTCGCCCGATGCTGGTATCGTCCAGAGGCGTACCAAACACCCTCCTCCCCCCACCACGAAGAAGTAGTTTTCTCAACCTCTTTGATTGAGTCAAGGTTTCTATTTGTTTCCACAGAAAACGTGTTCGCGAGCGAGCTTAGGAAGTTAAAGAACACACACACGCGTGCTTATTCTTCCCGCGGGTGAAGAAGCCATCGGACATCTAACCAGAATACGTCGACTCACTCGCATTAATATTCTCGTTGATTCGCCTTCTGCTGAGCTCTTCTTTCGTCATTCGCCTTTCAATTGGGACGGGACGGTCGCAGAGGGAGAGAAAAGAGACGGTGATTTTGCGCAAGCATTGGATCGAAAACAGTTTGAAATCCGTAGCTTTTAGGAGAACTATTGCCTAGCTTGCGCTCGACGAATACCTTAGATTAAAAAAAGAACAGCTGAAGAAGTGATAATGGCTATGCACTTGTGGAAGTATAAAAATAAGTTAACATTTATCCGAGAGCGCTTCAAATAAATCTAAATCAACAACAATATCGAAGCAATAAAATGAAGATGTTAGATTGCTAAGGGATTTGTCCCAAAAGTTCCATTTTTTCATAATGAATTAGTTACCAAAGTAAAGGGTTATGTGTACATTGCTAAAATTTCAATTAAGTTTTAGCACCCGCTCCCATACTCCAATAAAGCGTCTTTCTATTTAGATTTTGCATTGGCAAGGACCTAGGTTGAGAGATTTGAAGATATAGTAACATTAAAAGAAATCATTGGTTTAGAGCATGATTTTGAAGGTCAGAAGAGTTTATTTATCGACAAAGCTCAGTATTAGATACAATCATCTTTAATAACATAGCATGCGTACACTAATTTTATAGATATACTCATAGATTTTAGTACCTACACTAGAGGCGTAAGGTTTATCTAGCTTTAGCTCATGGATTGGGTTCTCCTTCAGAATGCAGGACTCTCCCATGGATTGAATTGGAGGCTTAGAGAGAGAATCCTCGTTTGATTGAGGTTGTTGTGACTATGAATCGATCTTTCAATCACGAGGCGTAATTCCTCCCCGTTGCTATCTCAAGCAACGAGAATAGCGATTACGCATCGCCTCCGAGGGATAGAGGCGCCCGCCTGAGTAGCAGATGAAAATGACATGTCAGCACGTCCTAAGCATTTCATCATTTGGTCGATTTTTCAGTCAAACACTTGATGACTGCCTCACCGATGGATCGTAAGGGTCTTTACACACTCTCGCTTTGAGAAGATAATGTAAGTTAATGCTCACTACTTCACGATAATTTAGCTAAAAATAATGAATACCATACATGATTTTTAGAAAATACAATTTCCAAGTTATCATTAATTTAGTATCGACTAAGGTGCTGAGCGAATGATTAGGCCATCATTAGCGATCGTAAGTTCAAGTTAGTGAAGAAAATCGAGACCTACGCGAAGATTGACGAATGTTTATCAATGCATAAAAGGAGTTTAAGAAGAGAACTTCCTTTAACATCGATATTAGGGAATTTTTTAGACATAAACGCTTAATCATGTAAAGAGTAGAGCCACAACATGGCAAAGTTGGCCTTTTTACTTTTTTACTCATTTATTAAAAATGTATCGCAGACGACTAACAGCGGAGTTCAACAACCTGGAATCGAGAAACCGTTTGATTCTCATATAAATGATCAACAAATTGTTCTAGTGCTAATAAAAAGTGTTTCTACAGCAGATAAGCATTACAAGTTAGTGCATTTCAGTGCAAATTTTTACTTATCAGTCCTCTACACTTAATCTTGAGTGGGGAAAATTTATGTATTGATATGGCCGGAGGGGAACATATAAAATATTTTAACCATTATAAATTCAGCAAAAAAGTGGTAAATAGAAACATATATTTACATCATTAATATAAACATAATTTTTGAGCCATACATTATTCTAATTCCATCCATTTAACATGTTTACTTACAAAATCAAAATGTTTCTAATAAATTACGTAAGTCATCTAAATGGGATCAAAATAATGACTATAACTTAGAAAAACAATTAAGTAATATCCCTTACTCACTGAGTGGCTTTAAAAATTGCAGGCACTCATTGGAATAGAACGTGATTCTAATCCAAGCATTGCAATCTCCCGAGCACAAAAAATATCCAGCCATTCATATAGAACACGACACCTGAAAAAGGTTAAAAAATGATATCGGAGTGCTTAATGGAGCATATAAATTCATTGTAATTGGGTTATATTTGGCATATCATCATTAGCCATCCCCACATATCCACTGAAGCAAGAGAACTCAACCCTCCGTAGTCTGATGAACTGCGTTCGTGTCGATCTTTCCAAGAGTTACGATGGTTTTTGACTCAGGCATTGTGAGCAAGAAAAGCAGAGAAAATATCGAGTCCGAAAAAAGAATATAGTTTTATGGCCTGGTAATCCCCATTCCATTTAATTCTTTCTTTTTCGGCCACGAAACATAAAAAAAACTCATTTTACCAAAACAAAAACTCTGAAAGACGGATTATATTCAATTTCCACTTATATACTGTTTACCATATCCACCATAACATTAAAATTAAATTATTCTTAATTTTTCATTCAAACTAAATATTTTTAGGATATCCAAAAAATAAAAAATAAAGCTTCGATTACATCGAAAATCGGATTAAGATAATCGATTTCAGATTTAAATTGGAATCGATTATCTAATATCTATGCAATATTTGGAGTAAGGGTAATTAATATTTAGAGCTTATGCATCATTCAAAAGTGTTTCTCAACCGTTGTCGTTTTTAAAATCCAAAGCGAAATACCATTATTATTTTCTTCGCAAGTGAGTGTAAGATTCGTCATAAGCACAGACAATATTCGTGGGCGATAATCACATCCTTATGTGCACAAGACAATCGCGTTAGTACATCCGCTATCCCTGATTCCCATTCGGAAATCGTGTTCTCGGTCTAATCCACTCTTGCGGGAGATGGGAAAAAGGAGGGTAAGCCACCTTATACAAGGCAACGTGGGCGTTGACTCTTGAAACAACATCATCCATTAGAAAAAAGGAAGAGAATGAGTGGATAAAAAAAGAAAATGAAAGGGATAGGGGGGGGGGGGGATGGAAGTGGCGTGGCAGGGCGGGAGACAAGGGAATCAAGGAAAGAGCATATTGTGGCGGACGGCGTGGGCGCGCTAAGTGGAGCGGATCACTTCTTCTTGCCAGGGAATTGTGGGAAAGGGCTTTGTGAGGTGGTGGGAAGAGACGGCTTCGACGCGGTAGAATGGGAGGCACACTGATAGCGGTGACTCCACCGCAATGGTGTTTCCAGCCGTCGTCAATGAGTGGCGCGGGTTACACGAGCCACCCCCGCGCGGGCTCAACTCTGTGTTGTTTGCTGGTCACATGTGCACGTGGCCGACTGGCGAACATGCTCGGCCTGATTAGCATAGCCCACCGCAGTTGTGTTCTCTCACTTCTTTTAAATCAAGATGGACAGGGAATGGAGAGGAAACAGAGTGTCAGGAGCGAGGGTTTCAAATACACACCGATGTGTTGGAATGATACAGCACTAGGTGCATGTTATAATTCTCTAAATTATAACTAGGCTATAAATTAATTTGATCCTCACGCGGTACCTCGGAGGTTATTTAAGCGATCTTCCCGTGGAAATCCAAAATGGTACAAAATTAGAGACTCCAAAAAGTTCACTCAACGTAGAACCTACCTAAAAAAAATACAAAATTTTCAAACCTCGCCAAAATAATCCCTCCTAAATAATTCCCGCCACCGAAAAGTATTCATGGCATACTTACTGTAGTTATCCCTCCTAAGCAGATATATAGGTATATTATACCACATACTTTGGAGGGAGATCTATGAGTTTTTTCTGGAGTATTTGCTATATTTCAGTGAAATTTTTGACGACTGTGATTATAAAAACTTAGGATCTTCACGGGGAGAACGTTCAAATTACTTACGAGGTATTTCTTGATGATCAAATTAATTTAAGGCTTAATTATAATTTAAAGAGTTCTGGCATACGCTTAGGGCAGTATCACTCCAGCATTTCTGAGGGGATTTATGATGTTTCCGTTTCTGTCTCTGACTGTATCCTTACACTAAGGACACGGAGAGTGTTTGAAGGACACTCGAAAGCCATTAAAATGACAGTTAAATAAATAGTATCTTATTTCTATTAGCCAAGTTGAATAAATAAATATGTATTTTTTTCTTGTTTTTGGCTTCTCCTAAGGCGTCATGATTGAAATATCCCAGATCACGTATTCACCTTTCGCCGATTAACCGATTCCAACGATTAATTTTATTGACGTAATATTTATTTCGATTGAAAACTTTATTTCCACTTACCTTTTACCTTTCAAAGGAGAAGATGTATTGAGATCTATTGGACTTGTTCCCGAGTTAGCATTGCACATCTCTCGCACGCGCACACTATCCTTCAAAGCTCTTTCTTCATCTCTTTCTTCCCTTTTGTTCGCGTGTGTATCCTCAAACACATCCCTGCCGACAAAAGAGGGGGATCTCCTTTGCTATTGCAAGCGGCGGCAGCATTGCACCAGCAGCTACGCCCACCGCGAGGCCTCTCCGCCGTCACAGTCCGCGGGCCAATCACAATGGACGCGTCAATTGAGCGTGCCTGCGGAAGGCGGAGGTGCGGGGGGAGGCGGGCGGGGGAGCGGCTTCATTGTACGCAACGGTTGCCCCCGCGGTTGGATGCAGACGGAAAAGGGATCGGTGACGTCATACGTGAACGATGTGGGGCGATTTTTCGTTTCCCATTAGGAGTGGGGAAGGCAAGGGAAGGTTATTAAGATCAGGAATATTTAGATGTTAATTATGTACATAATGTATTTTACTATGGCTTAGTTTCGAGAGGAGTCTAATGTTTCTAAGCGATTATATAAAATAAAAACTTTATAATCACTTGACAATTTTTTTCTCTCTTTATTCCTTACATATCATTCTGGCTTCTTCCACAACAATCCCTTGTTTTTTTCTTTGTAACTACGGCGCAAACTCAGCATAAAACACTATAAAAGCAAAAAGAAAATACAACAAATTAACATCAGAAAATGAAACACATAAAAAGAATGGAAACTTATGAAAAAATTATAATACTGGTGTCGGTCTTTCAAAGAACATGCATTGAATCTAGGATGTAGGCCGCAGTTAAACGTATTTTTTACGAAAGAGTGGGAAACGGTGAGGAAAAGAAATATTTTCTGTGTGGAGAGAGTAATTATTTCGTTTAAAGGTAAATTTTTTGGATGATAAATGACCATCTTATGGTAATTACGCATAAAATATACTTTATCTATGCTATAGATTAGCAGCAATAAAGGATAGTTGACGCTTTGTGGACAATATAAGGGTCTACATCACAGTGAAGCACTTAGGAATACTGGGGAAAAGTGATCAAGATAATAGATTTTTGGATAGAACTAACAGGAATAGGATTAAAATGTGTTAAAAGAGGACGCTCAATGTATTTAGAAGAAGAGTGCGTGTCGGTTCGCAAAATTTCTGAGGTAAACTTTCACCAATCGGTAGATTACTTCAACAATTAGGTAAATTACGATAAATTTTCTATTTTTATTTACTAAATTACACTGAAAGTGCCCACTACGGTGGACTGCCAGCCACTAGTTATATGATATATATAATCTACTGTGGGCGATGCTTCTAAATTTATTTTTAATACATGCCTTGAAACCAGAAATGTGGTTCTCTTCGTAATCGGTGAAATAGGAAAAATTTGAAAGCAAAATTAAAATGAAAAATTATATCGAAAAAGTGACGAGTACAAAGGAAATATATAAATGTTGTATGTCTAATGCATAGCATTCAGTAAATATACAATTAATGTATCTATTAACGGGATTTTGATCAATGTCATCATCATCATCATCATCACTGGTCAACAATCCTAAGATTGGTTTGACGCAGCTCTCCACTCAATTCTCCTATCAGATAATCTTTTCACACCTACGTATTTCTTCTCTATTACATCTCTCTTTACTTGTTCCATATATTTTGTTCGAGGTCTTCCTTTTCCATTCTTACGTTCCACTTGTCCTTCGACGATTGTCTTCACCAGGCCATCATGTCTCAGAATGTGGCCTACAAGGTTGTTCCGTCTTCTTATTAAGGTTTTCATGAGGCTTCTCTTCTCTCCTACTCTCCTTAGGACTTCCTCGTTACTAGCTCGGTCGATCCATTTGATTTTCATCATTCTTCTGTAGCACCACATTTCGAAGGCATACATAGCGAAATATAAAACGAAGCGATAGCACTAGTACCGCATAGGCTTACAAAAACTAGCTCCTCAGCCATCTAGGATTTCCCAGAACCTGGTTAAAGGGTATGTTTCTCAATCACGTGGCCGACCTGCGTCTTTAAAACAATCACAGTCGCCTGATTTGATGCCCTTTCTTTGGCTCGTGAGGAACTGGGCTGAGAAAAACATCCTTTGCCTCCCAAAACAATCTCTTCTTCTTGAGGTTTTCCTCTCGGCTCACTGTTGCTCCACCGATTGAATGAACCCCATAGTCCCGTGGGCGACTGAGCGCATCACCTGTCCCCGATATATTTCGACCGTTTCCCGTCAGGTGGAACCGCCTGAGGGGGGGTGAGGAATGCAAGGGGATGGGGGGAAATGGCTGACTCTGACGCAATCCCTAGTTCTCAGCCTCCTGCGGTCCTCAATCCGTAAAAAAGTGCATTAAAAATGCTCATCAACCTCTTCCTTTCCCATAATATCCTCTCCATTGACCCACAATACGAAATAAAAGGATTCCCCCTTCAAAGGATCGTAAACTATTGCACAGAGATCTCTTTCACTTTCGAATCCTTTCAACGGTATCTTAGGGTCGTTTTACGCTGTTTTAGTTAAAATTATGAGGAGTATCAGAACCATAGTCGACTACTTAATTCATTCATTTAAGGTAATTATACTTTTTTCATTAAGTTTCATATTTCCCGAATTGAAATTACGGCCATTACATGTTTCCCAGAAATTATAGAACTGGCCCTAAGATTCATGAAACGAACAGCCTACCCATATTCCCAACAATAACGAAGAGAGACGCAAAGAGTTTCTGACAGAAGCGAAGGCAAGTTATTATTAGCTTTCTCTTTCAACGATTTTCATTAAATGCAATAATTAGTATTACCTGCGTTTTAGGGAGAAAAGCATTCGTTTTGGTGAAAAATAGCCGTGTTTTCATTACAAGTAGTTAACTCTTAAATAGGAACAAGATGAGTTGTTGAAAACTGGGCCACTATTAAAAATAAATATCGATAAATAGCCAAACAGTAACTTGTTAGATGCAACTACCTAAAAGAAAATTGACAGCAGTTTGATTATTGTCAGCTCCAATACCCGGATCTGAATACTTGCTTCATTTGAATGGCATGACAAAATCATCCCAGCACCGAAAAAAATGTTGGAAAAGTATTGTAGCGATATAGTCCTATCTATGAAACCAACACCCCTTACTCATCCCCCTATTATTTAAAGAAAACTCGATTGCGATTGCTACCATTTCAATGAGAAATTGGAATTAAATAGACACATGATTAGACGTTACGAATACGAATTAGTTAGCAGCCCGGGACAAGTTCACAATTTTTTCTCTTAGCCAGGCTCTTATGTGACATGCGTACACTAGAGCAACGGATAAAAATCGGAGTTTCCGAAAACTAGTAATAGAATAACGATTTGGTGTCTTTGACAAACTAACCATCATCTTCGGACAGCAAATCTATCCAGCTGTTGAGTTCTCTAGAGTAATTTTCATTAAAGCTGTGAATTATAGAGGGATAGGAAATTCAGTAAAAATCACAGGAAAACCTAATAATGAGATATTTTTTTTTCTTCGAGGATTATTAAAATGGCCTCGTTTTTTCCTTCCCATGCGGCTTGTTATGATTCTCCATAATATTTCACCATTCTTGACATTTTTCCGTTTCACGCGTTATTTAAATTGCTTCAACGAGGTAATATAGTGTAAATAAACTTGCAATACATAAGAAATTGGATTTAAACATTATGATTGGTAATTTCTACATTTTATTGTGTATCTTTTAGTTTTACTCGAGCTAAAAATGTTAAGGATTTTGTGCTCGACAAATAATTCGAAGGTTAATTTTTATCACGAGGCTACAAAATATTGACCGTTGGATGTGCAAATAGTTGTGCCATTACAATATCTCAAAAACTATGGACTAATCTATTAAAATGAGCAGAGCATCTCCAAAAATTCAAGAAGCTGAATATTTTTAAAGAAGATGAATGAATATTTCATTGAAATCCAGAACTATTATTGGTGTGCATAATTAGGTCGATCAGATAATTTCATTGAAGTAAACGATTATTAAGACGCTTCAAGGTGTTTTTTACGTAAAATTTCAAAGGCTTGGCATTTTATAACACTTTTCAAGCCGTAATGTGTGATTTTTATGGCACAGCTCTGTAATTTTCCCAGAATTGACAGCGTGCTTGTGGTAGCTGACCTATATGGAACCTGTTCATTTTGTTTACTAAAGATGAGAATTTGGTGTTATTTACCTTTATATGAGCGAGTTGAGACGGGTCAACCAACTTAGTTATTACTCTAATATATCACTTATTACCTATTTTTACTGCGGTTTTACATCTTTTCCTAGCTTATCTCAAAGTAATGCTGTTTGATAGCGTCAATTTCTGTAATACCCTCATTATAACTAAGTTGAATGCAGGTTACAGAGCTGATAATAAGAAATATTACTTTTAGTTTTCTAATTTCAAAGATGTGACCCTAAAATTTTGTTGAATGCCAAGTTTCAGCGCTATATTTTTTATTTTATGATAAATACAATATGCGTTACCTAACCTCATCTCCAATGGAATGTAGTCAAAACTACTCTAGCTACATTAAATTCTATGATATTATTGAATTCCACTTCAAGAATAAATTCAGAAGAGAAGTGTTTTAACAATGTGACTCAAATACTTCCACCAGGAGAAATATTTTCCTCTCCCACAATCCACCGTTATTGGTGGTAATCTAACCTTTTTTCTCCCCTTTTCTTTTACTAGACACCAATTTATGAACTTCGCACCAAAACTTGTTCTCGCGGTTAGATATTTTGTCAATTTGAATTTGTTCCAGTCTCAGTTTCGCTTCTTACTTTTTCCCTCCTCAGATAAATCCTGCTTTAGTATCCAATCTCCACTAATAAGATGTCTTGTTTCCTCCTATTTTATACCTTTTTTGCGAAGAGTATTTTCCTGCTTATAAGTTGTGATTTTCTGAATGAAGAAAATTATCTCCCTGGCTAGACTTACGTGCCAGCACATGCCGGTGCTAAAAACAGCACTGCACTAATTTCATCCTCGTTCTCAAACTATACTTGGGAAAACACCGCAATTTTTAAAAATGGCCGCACCTACTAGTGAATGTAAATATTGTTTGAGGCTGTTCATAGCGTCTTGGTCATATTGGGGAGTGGTCTTCACAAAGTGCTTACTAATGGGCGTAGAAAGACCAAGAGAAAACGATCAGGTCAGGAGAGCGATGTCAAAATGCGATCGCATGCCATTTTGCTCTCTCAGAGGCACCAGCGAGAATGGAGAGCGGAGTGGATGCTAACCTAATTTTACCCTCTTCCCTTTAGCAAAGGTCAGAATGATGAACAATTTGTGTTTTATGGTCGCATAATCCCCTCCGAGAGGGAAATTAAACGCAGCAAGAGGGGTGAGAATGTACGATACATACTTGCACACGGAACAGTAGAGCTGAACTCCCGTGCTGGGCCGCGCTTATGGCGGTGCAGGCAGTCACATCTTGAGCAAGCGACGTGAAAGTCACTCAACCTAAGGGAGAGAAAGGGAGGTGAGGATTTTAAGATAGAGCAGAAGGCAACAGCGATCCCAATTGTTATCGATATGGCAAAGATACGTTGCCAAATACTGATAGAAACATCAGCTTAAATTATTGCGTGGTTGCGTAAGAATCCTTAAAAAATTATTAGTATGCATGAAAAATTACACCATGAATCAAAGATACATTGAGCATACTTGAATTTATTGTAAGCAGAAACAGTGTTACATACTAAAGTGCAGAATTAAGTTCGTTATTAAGTGTATCAAAGAGCTTAAAAGACTTCACACATTGTATGAGGAAGTTTTAATTAAATTTAGCAATGAATTTTAATCATGGCATAAAAATTGCAGTGGTTCTCATGATATGATTTTCATTGTCTTCCAATTGAACAAATTTATAGAGTAATCTTGGTGTTTTTCAACTAAATCCAGATGTTTGGGATAATTAAACTAATTCAGCAAGTAATCATAATCACTCTGATGGAGCCAACTGGTTGTTTTCATTTAAATCAACGAAGGCGTAAGCTTAAAACAGTATGCTTTAACATAATTATCCCTTCAACTCTTCCATTGAGTGTGGATCAGACCAGGATGGAGACATTATTGTTAACATTCCAAATTATTCTCACGCACTTTCACAGACCTTTCCGATTACTGTTCGGGCGCATATTTGGCGAGGATTGGGTAAAAGCAGCCTAGATTTAATCTATGGCGCCGGAGAATGGCAATCCCATTCCGACCACTTCAGAACCCGTATCGCCTAACCTTTGATGACCTCCCATTTCACCCACCAAGAATAGCGACGCTATGCGGCCGAGTCAATATACGAGCCGTATTTATGCACTCGCAAGCGCACTCAACGACGTGTTTTAAGTGAAATGGAACGGTGATTACCCGCATATAAAATTATTTGGGCCATCAACTTCCCAGGCTTTATTTTTATATCCACCTACAGCAATAGGAAGTGGATGAAAATTACCTTGTACGTTGGCTACGGTCATATTAGCGGTCTCATTCTTTTGTTTGATCCCTAGGTACTTGTGAAAAGAGTACTGTAAAATTAGATGAATTGAAGAAGGTCGGACAGAGGCTGGTTTGTTTTATTTATTTGTTTCACAATCTTTTAGAGTTTTTTCATGAGTGAATCAGAAGAAAACTTTATCCGCATATGAATATTTGCAGATATAGTTACAGTACAGTGGAATATAACTACTGCTCCGCAATAGCGTCAGTAAAAAGAACTTTTCTGGCTATCAGTAGTTAACGCCAATTCAAGGAAACTCGTTCACATAGAAATCTGGGAAGTGAAGGAGAAAGAAGGCAAAAGATCGCTTTTAAAGGGCAAGCAGAGAAAACTATTGCCAGCAGACAGTCATCGGGGGGAAGGGGGCATACAGGTTGGGACGGGTCAAAGAGCAGTTGGGGGAAGGGTCATGTCGAATAGAACACCCTCGCTTGATACCCTCCTACCGCTCCTAGATTGACCGCCCTCAAAGAATGTGAAGACACCTAACGGCGATTCGCGGAAGCTGGCGTACGTCCTCGCGCGGTCTCTTGGCAACCTGGATGTTTTTTCAGGGAATTCGCGTGGGTCAATTTGGTGTCATCTTATCCACAATCAACTCCACACAGTGAAAATGAGTCAACGAACAGGCAATGAAAATTACCGTTGTACTAAATTGCTCGATATCGCAATGAAAGTGGTTTATGCTGGCTATTCAGAGAGCATCGAGTCGTTTGGTGGCAGGTTAAATATAAGGAGTTAACTTCGATAGTGTCCTAGGAAATATTTCCGGCAGCGATACCTTATAATACTCATAAAAATATTAGAATTCAAGAAATAAATACAAGAAATGTAATAAAAAGTGTTAATACTTATCAATTCATCATCATCATAAGTCAACACTCGTAATAGTGGTATGACGCAGATCTACATTCCGCTCTCCTATATGTTAGCCTTTTCATAGTGACGTATTTCTTCTATTTACATCCTAAATAATCTGTCCGATGTTACTCATTCGAGACCTTCCCCATATTCCCGTCCATCTTTGCTCAGACGATTGCTTTCATCAGGTCGAAACAAGTGTCTCCATAAATCCTTCGCATGTCTTATAAGTGTTAGGTAAACTCTAAATCCGAGATGAATAAGATTGCATGGGATTGAACCAATTAATACTATAGTAAAGCTTTTCCCAAGACTTTGATTTGTTAAAAATTTTGATACAAAATTTTGTGTTTGTTCCAAATGCCAATTAACATTAGTGGGATAGGTTTACTATCAAAATCTAAGGTCACTAGTGAAGTAAAAATGTAAGTAGTTCACATAAGCCTAATAATTTGTATAATTTACGTGATCCGTCTTCCTCCAAAACTGAGTAATCTTTTATGAAATTATCGTGACATTTTTTAACATCGGCGGATTTAAACATCCCCAGAAGAAAAAAAATGGCTCAGAAAATTTCACGAATTTGACAGTGCGCCGTTCAGCAGCGTTGCCACGTTTTCATGATCAATAAGTTCACCCTTATCTTGAACCGCCTAAGGTATTACCAAGACAAGCTGAATGCATAATTTTCATAAATAACTGAAAACAAGAAAATATGATAAATTTTGAATTGCTAAATTTCTGCTTGAGGCTTTCGCAACGCTGGATTGCATTTCTTTCCATTGCTTTTCGGGTTAGCTTCGTCGAAGTTGAGTTCCGATGACGTTTCGTGGCCTATACTGGAAATATATTCAGATCAGGTTTGAGTTTGAGTAACTAAAATTTAATTAGTGAATAAAAAGTGTAATATAAACACTGCATGAATTTAAACATATTTTTATGGAGATTAAATGCTGATGGGTTTTTGCGGAACAAGGACTAATTATCTCCTCCAATGTTAAGGAAAAACTCATAGGTTTTCTAGGGAGCTACTTTGAATATCGCTAGTCAAATTTCCTTTTACCTATTTTTGCTCTATTCCTTACAATGAAGGAAAGATCATTCCCTTATATCTTGGTCATAAAAAGCCGAATTAATGGGTTGCGCGACAAAGTAAAACTTAAGCCAGAGTGAAATTCTTTTGAAAAGAGGCAAATTTTGGTCCCAAATCGAAGGCGGAAGGATCAAAAGATTCGGTGCACACAACAGATAAAGTATTTTCGCCATCTGGGAGATAAGCATAACTGGAAATGCCTTCTTCAGATTTCATTGCCGATATGACCATCTCCAGCCGGACTTTCTTCCTTAGAAACGATTCTGTGCATGAATGATGATCAGAGGCTAGAGTCAAGTGTCGCGGTCTTGACAGTGATAAGCTCATAAAAGGCATATATTATCCACCCTTTTCAAGGAAACAGTCTACGAAAAGGTGTTTATCATATTTTGATTCACATCTTGAGTACATATTTTGGCATTAAACGACCCATCTTAATCACACCGCGCTGACTTTAAAAAGATCTGAGGCCAAATGTTTAGGAGAATACGATCATTTCTTTGATGGCTTGAATTCAGGAATATTCTTCTTTTTGTGAATCTATGGTTAAGTAAAGAACGGGAAAAAAACTTTTTAACAAACAGCAATACCGCAGTTTGAATTAAAAAAATATTTTTAATCACGCAGGATGTGTAAACATTTGTCAAGTAACATTTTTTTATCTACTGCCCATAGAACGGCAGTGAAGCGTAAGATAATTTCCAGTACGTAATAGCAAAGACGTATTCTTCCTGATTCTTAATAGCATCCCTGCTGTAATCGATGTCACATCTAGATTAAGCATGACGCATGAAGACAAGATTTCTAAAGGGTAAAGACACGAGTAAACATTAGCTCCTCTCGCATCAGCAAAAAAAAAAACAAATGAACACTCATCCGCCGCAGTGGAGGCCTCGGAGCTGCAGATGCATGAAATTTACGAAATGTCTGCTTATTTATTCTCTTCCTCTTGGATGGAGCGCCGGCCTTCCCCCTTACGAATGCTCCCATAAGTAATAACCCCACGCATCCCACGTCAAAATGCAAGCAGCAAATCTTCGCTGAGATTGGCCTCAACGACCGTGCTCCACTTTTTGCAACAGCTCGCATCCCCGCGCTTTAAAAAGGAATGTTCCATTGGCGTAATCAACGATGAGGATGGAAGCATTTCGTACTTCCATCCAACCTCCAGTCTCTGCGCTCCGATGTCCGGAAAATGTCCTCGTAATTGCTGTCCGTGGAACGCTTACGGCCCGCACAGGGGAGGTCTCCCATATTCCGAGTGATTAAGACCATAATCTGGTGCCTGAGAAGATATATATTACCTTGCGATATTACCGAGCATGACGGAGAGAATAAAATCTCGCATGATCATGAAATTTAAATAAATAGGCGGAGGCACATGATCAAGCGCACGGAAAAATAATAAATTTTTACGCACTCGATATTACTTTCTTAGCTACAGAGATATGCACTGCCTCTAATGCCACGAATGTGGATACTTCCTTGAATCAAAACTTAGTTCCCTTCATGATATCATGCAAAAAATGGCTTGTATAGTGGTGGTTTCATTTATTTGTTACACAATCTTTTAAAGCTTAAGTTTTTCCACTCTTTTAGTGTCAAAGTTTTTCAAATCACTCACTTAGACAAGTATCACTACTTATTTAATAATTGGAACGGTTAAATAAAACGGTTAAACGGAACTTAATACCGGTGATGATAATATTTTTTAAATTATTAATCAGCACTAGCGCAACTCGGGGTAAGATTTTAAAATTTAAATGAATTAGTAAATGCCTGCTTGAGTTTTATGAAGTATTGAATTTCAATTTATGCTGCAAAAAAAGAAGTTTGAACGAATATGGACAAGTCAGACTGATACTGGAGGCATTTTAATGGAGGGATGAATTGATGAACCATTTTCAAGCATCTACCATCCGAATGCATTTGTCACTATGTCCTACTCCAGTGAAAGGGGACCTTGACATTAAAATGGAATTCAATCACGACCCTTTGTCAGATTTAATGGTGCCTCCGGCAAATCAAAATTTATGCGGGTCCGTGATAGCTGACGACAACGGTCATTATTCTTTCTAGAGCAAAGGTCTGTTTCTCTTAAACCAGAGCTGAGAGCTCGGGGTTTTTTGCGATGAAAGTTTTTTTAGCATCATCGGATGCAATGGAGCGACGGGGTTGAGCAAAACATTCTGGAAGCATAAGATCAATCAATTGATCAAAAGTCACATTTAAGTCAGGTAGACACACTTCCGAATAAAAAATTACTTTTTCCATATCCTTATTTTGTTTTTTATCAGTAATTTTAATTTATTTGCAGCAATTCAGCGTGCATGGGACACAGATACTTAATTATTTGACAGAGATGACTCTCAGGATTTGCTATAAAGCGAGCCCTTTATTCGATATTTTTCCGCTTCTAAATACGATTATTTATGGAGATTCGAAAGTTCATTTTTATTGCAAAGATTAAAATATTTATTAATGACACTTTAATGATCAGCTCCATTAAATTTGCAACATTATTGTTTTCCATCAAACCCACTCTTCAAAAACTTAAATTTTGGTGGAGCAATACTTAAATGGGCATATTTTCGACACAATCTCCGACTTACGATAACAGTAGACAGTTCACTGTCTATCAACCACCAAAATAGTACCCCATCGCATGCCGCATTAATTAGAATAAAAAAGGAACGTCAGCAGGTTGAGTATGCAGAGCACTCGAGGTATGGAAAGCAGTGTTCAGAAAATATATTTCCTCAATACTGCTCCGGCAGAACTTGGAAAGGGGAAGGATTAGCATTGATGTGGAGTAAAAAAAAGAGAAGGTTGGCTAGGATGTCTCTCGACAACGAACGCTAAGTAAATGACAGCGATCGCTTCGAGATAATGGATCTCTCCTCCCACGCTCGCGACGACACGCGAGGAGGCATTGAAAGACGTGGGGGGAGAAAAAACGCGCGGGAGTTGGGGAAGCCTTTATGCTTGATCGTATCATAACAATGATTGCGTTGCAGCAGGAAAAGCACGTGAGAGGAAGAAAGTAGGCTTCAATTCAGTATCTTACGTCTACATAATTGCCGTTTCAATAGGCGTATGGCGGGAGGTGCTGGGTCGCCCGCCACTTACATGAAAGAAAATAAATAAAATTATGCCTGCGTCACGAGTGATAAGATTTCTCGAATTCTCTGCTATGGCTGAAGTAAACGTTTTTCAGAAGCATGGAATAAAATCAATCATAGAAAATCAATACTCTCTACTTCCGCAATGTAATGTGTCCGTAAATGAACTATCTACAGTGATGGTATGTTGGAGATCCTGTCAAAAATATGTCCATTTCGTATCTTTCATTTATATTTCACCAAAAACTTCTTAATTTAAGCACTTACGTATTGCTCCACCAAAATTCAAAGTTTGGATTCAACGAAAAAATAAGAATTTTGTAAATTTAGTAGTGTTGATAAAAACCGTCGGAGCAAAAATATTTGTAGACCGATATTAGTTACATAATATTTCCACTGAGTTTATTTTGCATTTCGCGTTCCGTCGCGGCAACAAAATTTTCAAGTGATGTTTTTGAAAAGGCTGTAGTTACAACAAAACACGTAGCATGAAAATAAATTCAGTGGAAATATTACAATGTCTGGTTTCACTAATAAAATTTCCGCCTCATTGTGCCTCATATCATAAAATATATTTGTAGACCGAATTTTATCGACTGCTGCAGCAAAAGGATTAAGAGTCGACATGATGGCAATCATATGCAATGAAATTATTGTTAAGGGTTCTGATCGAAATTAGCTATCGACACTTTAGAATTCAGCAGCACTTTATTTAAAACACTTCTACCAACGATATCTTATCAGAACTGATGAACTTCAATACAAAGAATCGATATAATCAAACTGCCCGTCACCCAGCGACGCCCATATCACACACAGTTCTGATAAGATATCGTTGGTTGAAGTGTTTTAAATAAAGTGCTGCTGAATTCTAAAGTGTCGATAGTTAAATTCAATCAGAACCCGTAACATTTTTATATTTAACCCGTAGCATTATTATATGTAACACGGCAAACAACAAATGTGGGTACGGGAAACAAAACCTTTACTTTCCCATTTATCCCTTTTCCGGGAATTCTTCACGGGACGAAGATGTATTATCGCCCCCCAAGAAAAAAAAGAGTGGGAATTTGATAGATAAAAAAGCTGCATCACAGTCCAATTTGATTTGCCTCTCATGGCATTATTACCCTTGGGGTTTTGGGGCGAGCCGCGTGGACTGGTGTGTTTGGCGGGAGGGGCTGTTTTGGTGGGCGTCTCTCGCTATGTCCCTCCACCGACCCAGTTCCCACGCCTTCGCCTCCCCACCAGCCCATTGCGGCCTCTGAGGCCCTGCCGTCTCTATAAAACCCTCGGAGGAACAGGACTGCGAAGCAACACCACCTACTAGCGTACTACGCAGTAGTAGGTAGTAGTACGCCGTACTAGCGTACTGCGTACTACTACCACAAATATGCGTATTTTTAATTTCTCGAGCAACCTAAGCCTACTACGCGGCCTCCGGGTATCTGGCGGCTTTCAGCATATTAATGTAATAGTTATGTAACGCTCTTTATTCTCTTATAGCAGTTGTTAACGAATCGTGAAGCTATCCTTTGCGTTTTGATGATTTCATAGAAGCACACTGAGGCACACAGCTACCATCATAGTTTTACTACTCCGCAAATCGTCTCAATAAGAGTGGGACAGCGTATAATGGCAACGGCCGTAAACAAAAACGTGCGCGTTCAAGTTATTTGACTATTAAGTCCCATCTAGCATTTATCGGGTAACAATTTATTCCTTTGATTTTCCGTTCGGCAAAATATCTATTTTTTTTATGCTATCTTCTATATATCTGGGAATATGATAAAATTCTCAGATGATTTTCTTTGCAATTGATTATTGCAAAAGAGGACATTTTTTTAGCACAAAGAGTAGATCTTGGTATTTTCCCGATCGAACATTTTTGAACTTCACCTCAATATTTTCTCTATCTTTCTACAATATTTCTGTGTTGCACTGAATGATGGATATTTTTAATTTCTCGAGCAACCTGCGCCTATTACGGGGCCTCTGGGAATCTGGTGGCCCTCAGCATATTAATGTAGTAGTTATGTAACGCTCTTTGTTCGCTTGTAGCAGTTGTTAACGAATCGTGAAGCTTTCCTTTGCGTTTTGATGATTTTATGGGATCACACTGAACCACACTGATTGCCATCAAAAGGTGAATGAGTTGAGGCAAGAAACGCGACCCTTAAAGATTTTAAGCGAGAGCCAAGATCAAAACGCAGTTATTACAGTAGTTAGACTCTAAGGGCTCATCACTGTCCTTAGATTAGTATTTTTACAGTTACATTACGGTGACGGTTTACTTTCATAAAAATTACGCCACCATTAGAACATTTGTTGAGCACAGAGTAGACCTTAGTATTTTCCCGATCGAAAATTTTTAAGCTTCACCCCGATATTTTCTCTATTTTTCTAAAATCTCTATGACCGAGTTAAAACTCAATTTATCACATCAAGGTACTCTAAATACTCTGAGAATTTCAAAACGTAGTCAAAACATTACCAAACAACGCCTCGAAACAGACGAAAGTCGCTCACTCACATGAGCAATGCGGGATCTTAGGTGGTACAATGGAATATTAGTTAAACTTATTTGGTAAAATATTTCAGCACTTCAATTTATCCCCTCTAATATTTTAATAATATTTATTCCGCGGTCCTTTGTCTTCGTTTGCATTGTCGCCGCTTTTCGATGACGCTCCACGGGTTCTTCTTCATGGGCGCTTCGTGATCGTCGCATTAGGGCTTACACCTTCGTATTTTTTATCATTGATAAATGCGATCAAAAAAGCAATTTTTTCCCTTCTCTATGCACGAAAAATCGTATTTTCTTGGGGGAAATAGTGTTAATATCGTGCCAAGGAGGAAGATGGCTCACGAAAAGCTTATTTACGCTGCTCACGAGAATTCCCCTCCTATTCAGATCTTGCATTATGAACTTCCATTTGTAAAGGGAGCAGTTAATGGTACCCCTGTGGTGAGAATTTCATAGATTTTTTTGCTGAGTTTCCCTTTTTTTCTCGAAAAAAATCACGAACGAATAGGGATCCATTTGAAATCTAAAAACAAAATGTTGCATGGGAAAGTGTCATCTTTCAGATCAGAGCAAGGTTCCGTTTTGTCGCCCTAACCATCAAAGGACTCAAAAATAGGGATGGAAAAAACTTGACATGCGTAAATTTCAATGAAATAGCTAAGGAATGAGTATCTGCTAAAATACGTTACTGAGTGAAGTGTTCTATGAGAAATTCACCTCATAAAATTGAAGAGGACTTAATGTTCGAGAAGAAGAGTAAAGTACAGAAATTAATTAATGAAATTCATGAAATGTAAAGTTTTCACCAAAAAGTAAAAAACATATTTGAACAAGGAAGTATATCGATGAACTCATCAAAAGGATAGGAAAATTTCCACCTTCTCAGTAAAGCAGGTAAATATTTACGTTGTTGACACAAAAATTACCCACATTATATCCTAACCATGAGTTGACTAGCTACAGTATTCTTAGGACTGCTTAACTATTTACTTGGATTCATTTTTTTCATACTGTAGGTCGGCATTTATCAAAATTTTTGGAAGGTTATTTATTCCCATAAGAATCATCGTTTAGTCTATTCGGCCGAATAATTCTCCCAAATGGCACTTCAGGGGAGCGTTCTGGAATCCATAATGACTAGGAGAGGCGCTAATCGAGTAAAAATATAGGGTTTGGAAAAAAACCCGCGCCAACTCGAGAGCGGACCTCAGCCGTTGTGAACGCCTCTCACGATAAATAAGTTAACTAATGCACGCTTAGCGGCCGCTCGTGATCGACTCCTATCGCTGAGCCGACGAGCGGTGAACGATTTCCGCGGCCGAGATTGATTTGTCCCATCGAAGCTGCCGACACCATCCGTCTCGCCTTAGACCCTCGCCCAACCCCTCCTCCAACCCCCGCTGCGATACCTTTCTCGCACGTTTTCCCCGAGCGCCACAAAGTGATGAAACCTGAAAAAAATTCCCTTCTCTCTCCAAACTCCCACGAACCGCGGAGAAAAAATGCTCCACTCACCTTCCGTTGACCGTATTTGTTCGATAAAAAGCACCATACTGCTCATCTTCTACCAATCGAGTCTAAAGCCTGGTTACACGGTACATTAACACGTACGAGTAAATTTCTGTTTGCGTGAATAATTTTCGTGGACCGGAATGGCACATGTACTAATGCATGCAGCAAATTAGGACAGGTTAATTTTCTTTAGATTTATTAGCACAATTTGGGTGGTTACATGGTGTATTTTAGTGTCCAACGGACAACTTCGAAATATATTTAGATATCAGCTCGTGCGTCAATATATTTAGATATCAACTCGTGCGTATTTATACACCGGGTAACAAGGCCTTTACAGCACTTGAAAATGAATATAATGCAGTGATATGAACGATGGAAGAAATTGAGCAGATTTTTTGCATTCAATGTAATTGATGATGATTCCTTCAGGCAATGCAACTTGCACCGCAAAACAATCTCTTTTCATTTTGACAAAAAAACTTATTTTTTAAATTTTGATCATATGTATATATACTTAAAAAAGACTCAACCTTTGTAGCGCCACCCTAAAACCAAAAAAATTAAGCCTCTCTTCACAACCCAAAACATTCCCATTCTAAGAAAAGTTGAAAAAATATAAGAAACTGCCGTTAATTAAAGCAAAATGATGACACAAAAATTAATGTAAACTTTCATTTGAAACACTATCATGCACACTAGACACCGAGAATAGGTGCGGAAAGGTAAGGATTTGCATCTACATAATAGTTTACAATCTATACATCTGTTAGTTAATAATCTCTAGATCTTTCGGTAGGGGGAACAATCATCAACACAAAACATGCAAGAGGATCGCCACATATATACCGCACGGTGATAGAAATATAACGCATAATAGCAAAATACTCTTAACTTTGACAGAATTTGGTGTCGTTTAACTCGAAATAATGGCCATGTCATTAATGCGACGCGGGCTCTCACGAAACCGACTTTGCTGTTCCTAAGAAAATATTAAACGATCCTATGAGAAGAATGGGCCGTAGATTTTTTCTTAGATTGTACACTTAACAATAAAGGTTAATACTTTAATTTTCCGGCGACACCGCCAAACACTTAGGCTCAATGCCTCGAAAAGAACGCACTGACGCCAGTGGCGTCTTGGCAGCCGGCGGCGCGGCGGCGGCTCACAGGTCTATTTCCCACCCCTTTCTCTTTCGGCCGCACTCTCTCGAAACCGTTTCAATTCCCAAATCGATTTCCGCCTTTTGCGGTCTCGATTTCCAGAGATTGGATGGCATGCGGCTCCCGCCAATTGTGGGCGATGCGGCGCGGCGGTGGGAAGAGAGATGCAGACAGAGAAAGAGAGAGAGAGAGAGTTCGCCGAGGTCTCGTTAAAACGGAGTCAAAGTTCACGCTCGACGCCCAGGAAAAGCAACCTGGGCGCGCTCTCGCAAAGTTCCCCTGCGCCTTGTATGGGGCTGGGAGGGAGGGAGGAGGAGAGGATAGTGGTAGAGAGAAAGGACATTAACTACCAGCGGAGGAATGTGGGGAAAGGGTGGGGAGGCGCGCGGGCCGGTTTTGAAGAGCGTTTAGAAATGAATAAGTGACACACAAAAGAGTGAAAACTGTTCATCCTGGTGACCTGCCGCATCGAATCTTCTCGAGCAGAAAGGTCACTTCCTTAGGTGCTCCCCGATCTTATACCTTGCGGAATCAAATGCGAAACGAACCAATCTTGATATCAACTTCCGCCCAAAGGATAGAAGATATGAACGGTTTTTAAATTTCAAATTCAAAATTATTATGTGAGAAAGAATAGGGTGGACATTACCGATATTAATTACAGTTTCTAATGTGAATTAATTTCAATACAATTTGACAAGTTTGATGATTGGGCTATCCTGAAGATAACTATGAAGACGATATGATTGGGACACTGAAATATCAAAGATTAACTATTTCATTTCATTCATAATGTTTATTGTTACACATAAGCAGTAAAAAAGTGTATCAAGAATATTAATTTAAAATTCAGATATGCAATGTTAAGTTCCCAGAGATGGAAAATTTGAGGCATAAATACATGCCATTTTCATTATTGTAAGATCTTAAATCTCAAATGATGAGGTTGTTTGATTCTAATGCCTGCTGCAAAATTCGTTATTTGTGAGGAAAGAAACGAGAGCATAATATTCATTTATCATTTAATTTAACACCACTTATTAAAAAAACAATTGTGGTACCATCACTATTTAAACAAAACGCAAAAGATTCATTTTATTCTAATTTCTGAAAGGCATATTCTATCAAAGCATCTAATGCAGTCTTATGAGAATAGCCTTTTGTGAATTGGTTTTTGGCTTTTAATAATTACGCTTGTAGCTAACGAATTTGGTTTATATTCACTAGTTCCGCGTGTTGAACCATGTTGAAACATGAAACATGTTGAAACTATTCTTAGAATGTATGGATATATATCTAAATAATTGACATGGTATCAGACCGAAACTCATCTCTATTCCCTTTCCTTTGTCTTTGCAGTCTTTCTTCGGCCGTACGTACAACAATCTCGGGTCCATCTCGGAATGCAAAAGCGGAGGGATATGTGTCATCGATAAGAAGAATAGGACGTCCTGCAAGGCCTGCCGCCTTCGAAAATGCCTCATGGTGGGCATGTCCAAGAGTGGCTCGCGATACGGGAGGAGGTCCAACTGGTTCAAGATCCACTGCCTACTCCAAGAGCAGGCGGCCGCGGCAGGCAATGGAGCCCTGACCGGAGGAACCGGCGCCATCACCGGCGGAGTCGACTCCACCACCGGTGACCAAAGAACGGCCGCCTTCGCTGCCGCCCTCCAAGGAATCTACGGCGCTCAGCAAAGGGGACCGCGGCCAGGGGAGTTTTCCTTTTCCCCCGGCCTCGGCTTCCAGCCCGCCGGCAAAAAGTTGAAGGAAGACTCGGAGGATTCCGACCACAAGAAACCTAGCTTCTTTGAGCACCACATAACCAGCAACGGAAACGGCAGGCTCGCCTCCGACGAGGAAAGGCTCGCTCTGCTCAGGGCTGCGATGCAGGGAGGTGTACACAAGAGCGGTGGTATTAGCCCTGACTCCGAGAGGAGTACCGGTCACGGCGATGCTGAGGACAGCGAGCGGGGGAGCCCGACGGGGACCGGCGGCGGGGACAGCGGCGGTCGAGCCGGCGGGAGTAGCCGTGGAGAGTCCCCATGCGGGACCAGCCCGTCCCCACCCAGCGAGCGCCACTTCCACCAGCAGATGCAGGCGTACCAGAGGCACCAGCAGGCGTTCCAGAGAGGCCCCGGAGTGGTTCAAGGCTCACCATGCCCCGTCGGCTCTCTGTCACCAGCCGTCGCCGCCACTGCCGTGGCAGCGTTCTCGCCCGTGTTCGCCCTGCACCCTAGGCTACTGTACCCTGTCCCACCGCATCTACACCACCCACCCCTTGCACCACCACTGGCCCGACCACCCCTGGCGAGACCCAACTCTGCCGAATCTGGACGGGGAGGGCAGGACTCGGGAGCGTCCTCGCCTCTGCACAAGTTGGGCACGACGGCCTTCACGCACCGTGCAGAGCACGTGGCGTTCCCCGCGGGCGGCGGAGGTGCCATGGGCGGCTTCCCGGCAGCGGACCTGCTCCTCTACGCGAACCCGCCCCTCGCGGGTGTGGCTGTGGAACAGCTGGAGCCGATGGACCTTTCGGTGAGGGGTTCATCAGGGTCGTCTTCCGCGTCGTCCGACGGCGGCAGCGGAAAGAAGAGGAAGCGTGGGGAGGGGTGGTGGGGCAAGGAGGAGGGGGACAGCGGAGACGAGGAAGAAGAAGGGGAGGGGGAAGAGGGAGA
Organism: Ischnura elegans; assembly: GCF_921293095.1. NCBI lineage: Eukaryota > Metazoa > Arthropoda > Insecta > Odonata > Coenagrionidae > Ischnura > Ischnura elegans. The sequence goes on from NC_060253.1 coordinate 99,019,964, forward strand.
CGAGGATGAGAGGGAGGGGGAGGAAGGCGAGAAGGAGGGCAAAGGTGCGGAAGCCACGAGAAAAATCCCCACCGTCCCCCTGGATTTGACGAGGAGACCCACCGAAATACCTCAGTCGGGATGATCCATGATCGGGAAGTGGCTTGGGACGTTGATGGTGCGCTCTGGAAAGTACAGACTCACATGCTTCCGTGAGAGTAATCTACCAATACCAGTTTGTGAATGAAGGACAGGAGGAGTTAGGATGAGAACAGTGACGAATCGAGCGAACCTTTATAAGGAGACAAAAGTTCTATTTCGAATAGTTTAACGAATAAGATGCCGGAATCCCAACCAGTACTACCAAGGTCTCTAAAAAACATTTAAACGAGTGATTACGTGTGATTTTCCGGATGACTGGACTATAATTAGTATATAGCCCACGGTCTGCTCTGTTGATCAAGACTCTGGTGTCTATATATTTTAGCAGTGTAGCCAAACGAGGCATTTCGCAATGTTCAGGTCTTTGTGTCACATTTTAAAAATGTGATAGGTGCACATGAAAAAGAGCACAACTTTTAAGGATAGTAACAATTTTTTCTGTGAAAAAAATAAATACACCAAGCCTCATTCACAGACCATAACATCAATGCATAGATAAAATTAAATTCATTTTTTTCATGTTTTTTATCATCTATTTTTGCCAACTATGTTTCGTTAGTTGAAGCCGCAGTCATGAGTGAACTTTGTAAGGTATATCTTTTTACCTCAGTTAGATATGGCAATAATTTCTCATGAAGTACTTGCGTGCTGTGGGAAATGATGGCACGTTTTTAATTGCGATTGATTTAAATTTTCTTTTAAACATCATCAAGTACACAAATTACGGGACATGAACTGAATCCTGAGCAAATGATACGATGCAATCAATCAATAAACACTGGTAATATCGGTGCAACCTTAAACAATGAAACAGTTCATAGCGTGAACGGTGCAAAATATTAGTGGTTGGTGCTGTGATTTCTTTCGCATAATCGACCGTGTTATTTGATAGGAAATGATGTGATTTGCCAGCATTGGCAAGTGAATGTTTGTTGAGTTTTATTTTACGCATAGTTAGAATCACAAGATCTTGTGTTATTTATTATATTGCAGTTACATGTTAATGCGGTTTTTTAAATTTTTTGTATGAAATGTATTTCCAAATTGAAAATTCCTACTTCTGCCTCTCTTCATGTAATATTGAATCTTTTGAGTTATCTGATAGGCCAGTAAGATGAGATTCATTAAGTTAACGAAAATTCCCGTTGAATCAAAATGTAAATGAAAATAAAATGTTATGTACAAATATAAATACTGCGTTCTGGATTCTTTCTATTTCCTTTTGATGTTTTACTGTCTCTAATTTAAATACCTGTCAAAAGTGCCTAGAAATGTTTATCCTAGATACTCAACGAGGTATGGAATCACAGTGTTTAAAGAAGCCCTTGGATTTCCTGTTCAATTTTTCTTTGAAATTCCCTCAGAGCGATAAATTATTCTCCTCTGACTGCAATTTTAACATTTTTAAACTCTTGAAAGCCATATGGTGGGCTACCTCATATAAAATATTACAAAAAGAATTCATAAAAAATTTTAACTTGTGTTTGTATTGCCCAGAAACGCCCTAAAGAAATATTACAAATAACTTTCAATGATTTCCGGCTCAACATTGTGGAAGTTGAAGTTCACAATTGACAGAACGACTTCCTTTTCAATAGAAAAAAAAACAACTTCAATCCTTCAACTTAAATCCGTGGAAGAAAAATAAGTCGTTTTGTCACATGTGATTACAAATAACATTTCTTTGAAGCGACTCTTAACCAAAAAAACTTAGAAGTGCATCCAAGAACTGACGCCAAATGCTCAATTCCTGTCAACTATTGCGAATATCAACTCAATAAGTATTCTTAGTAAAATTGCATTTATATCATGAATCTGTGCAACATTTTACCTATAATATATTCGTGTGTTTTTGGTGATCTTTCGCGTATTTAAGTTTAATGTTTAAAGGAGCCATAAAACCTTGCTTTCAAGAATTACATTAATTGCCAGTTATCACTTCGTTACCACCGGAAATATAGATTAGCACCAAGAACATAAGTAAACCTGTTGATTCGTTTAGCTATTCTGGAAAGTGTGGAGTCAAAAGTTATGCGGAAAAGGGTATGCTGCATTGCATAATTATCATTGATGTAATTAAGTATATCATCCTACTAATCAGCATTTAGAAAAAGGTGAAATTGCAAATAATAATTACAGTTGCACTGGGTAGAAGTATAGATTTTTCTCATTGTTTATTCAGTGGTTGAAAATTCATCGAGAAATTAGCGTAAAGTTTGCAGAAATATTGCTTATATGTAATTAATATGTCAATTATTGTTCGATCACAGAATAAATTACGAATGAGGATAAATTATTATTGGATACTTACAGAAAATTCTATGCTATTGCAAGCATTAACTACTCCAAAAATTTAACTGCCTATTGTAAGATTTCAAATAGATGGCGTAAGAAGAAATTGGTGAAGGCAGACCTGAAATTTCCACAAGCTACGTTCTCGAAAACTACGACGCAGATGCTGCATTGCATGCTTAATTCAGTTAATAGAGTCGTCATTTAAATTGTTTACTACACCAATAAATCAATAAATAAGGCGACTTTATTAGCAAAAATTTCAACTTTTACCATTAGCATTTTATAGAAAACAAGTATAAAAAGGTAGTTATTAATTGAAGGTAGAAGTTGACAGCAAAAAGATAAAAAAAACTTCAAAGAAATAAAATCCACAATAACAAGGAAAAAGTAAAAAAATAACTATTCTCAGTAGTTTGCTTGGTTTTGCTTCATTACCGGTCATCATTGTAAGTTTTGTTTACATAATAGTTTTGCCCAAATATAAATAATATGATAATACTAATATTATTTTCCATATCATAAAGTAACCTCAAGGTAAATTAAATTACGAATTAAGAGTTCATATACAAGGGACCTCGAGTATGAAATAGTATAAAATGTCTGTATTTGATGGCATTTTCCAAAATATATACGAAAATTTGCTTGCATCGTCATGGGTAACTAACTTAGTTTTATAAATCCCATTTGTGAGAGCAGAGCAGCAATAAAGAGGCGTAACTTCAGGAATGGACAATAATAATTAATATAATATACCTTATTTAACATGAAGAGACAAGGCTGAAGGTTCATGCACGGTAAGTCGACTTCACTCCCTTCAGAAGGGGAGGCATCAACTTTGCCACTCACACGCCGAGAGAAAAAAATCTCGGCCTACTCATATTACTAAGCACTGTATCCCACCTGCAATAAACTCGTGATTTCATCCGCAAATTATTCCCATGTTAATTCGCTGCATTCAAGGACAGAGCGATCATTGGATATTAAACAATGACACCTATTTCAAATTTCACTCATGAATAAAGGCAATGCCTCATTTAAATGAAATTAAATGAACCTTTCGAGCATCGTGACCTCGGCTTTACTTCAAAGAGAATATAATTTTGCAACTCATTACAGAGTTCAATGAAAACTGAGACATAAAAATCTTCGTTATGAGTCTGAGGACGTGACAAATTTTATAATCATCCCGAGATCTCTAGGTACATTAATTTAATTTAAGATTATAATGACCTCTAAATTCATTTGTTTGGGATCATGCGCTGAAGATTACACAAATCATAACGTCCAAATCAAAATACGCCAAGCGAAATACGAAAGATAATCATAAAAGTAAGTGTGACTGAAATATGAGCAGAATTAGCCGGCATTAACTATTTTCTCTGTCGCCAAAGTAATAAGGAACTCTGCAAATCATTTATTCAATTTAAATGGAAACTTTCATAATCACGCTGTTTTTTCAGCACCTCGGACAATACTTTCGTGACCTTAGACGAGATGCATGTAACAGTCGTAACAGTCTGCTATTCTATAGCTGATATACATAATCTTTTCCGCTGTCATTTCGCATTTCTGATATATTATACTTTATTTATACCATCATTGCTGGAGCGAATTGCAAAAAGGAACACAAACTCTATCCTAAATAGGCATTCGAGAATCCAATAGATAACTCCCATCTAACCCCATGTTTATCCAAAGATTGTACCATCCGTAAAAAGCATGACTTCCATTTTTAGGCACGAAAAAACAGTTTTGCGGATAAATTATACCGCGTTGTGGGCATGGGGTAAAACGCGCATGAAATTCGTATGATCATTACTGCAGCATTTGCCTCATCATCATCCACAGAAAAATTAATTAAATAACATTGGAGATTGCATGTAATATTAATTTCTAAACATTGAAAGACTTATTTGCAAAATCGCCACCCTCCATTATAAGGTGCAAAAAACTACTAGCGTCCTTAATAAGATTTTCAAACTATCAAAGAGCATATTACTTTCAGGAAGTTCGTTGAATGAAGCTTTCTTCTCACCAGGTTAAACAGGAAAAAGTTATATTTTTTCCTGATTCCGATAGCAGGCTCAGCCACGGAAGTGCCAACAGTAACAAACTATTAAGTCAGGTGGAGCACCCAAGATAATTTCATTCATACAAAAGATAAATTTCGGGCACGCGTTTAATTTGTGATGACACTTAATTTTAAAGGGTTAACTTGGAACCATAGCAAATCTCTCTTTTATCTTTTATATCTTATATCTCTTTCCTTGAGTATAATGATTCTCCAAGAGCCGCATTTTACAACTTGACTCATTACTGAGTCCCAACTCTACATCGTTGTTTCAGATCTCAGACTCAGGTTGAGTTTTGTTAGAGTTCATCTTTCAGAAACTAGTTTCACCTCAATGCACTTGAGCTAGAGCAAATTGTGTTGACGTTCAGAGGTAAAATCTTCAAAATAATACATTGCTAAACTAATATCTTATCTCTTATCGTCACCCGCTCATCAAAAACTAGAATTTCCAGAGCACAACGTCACAGGTGGAAGTATTTTTACGGGCAATATATCATTTCGAAAAACGTGAGGAGACGGCTACGGACATTTTGGATCTTGGCGACTCAATCCTAGTTGGGACTCGACTTATCAATCGTGGAGTATAGCCTGAGCCAACCTTTGGACTCTAGTGAGGTCTCCTAACACCAAGTTGAGTTTTACCCAGAATCAAGACTTGAGTAACATTCTGGAATACGATCCAATGTTAGGATTGGGAAAAGGAGGAGGATGGGAGGATTGTGGAAGAAATTTAACACGATTCGCGTGTCAGAGGTGCAAAAATTTCTATACCACTCTGAATAGTCCACAAGTTAATATTCACCTTGCGCAAGATTATATTTTTATTCTTAATAATAGCCTGTAGAGCAGTGGGTGGAGGATTTTGCTGCTAGCTCAAGGAATTTAAGTTCAAATCCAGGAACAAACATTACAATAACCTCGAGTGATGTCTCTTAATATTTACGTGGTAACTCTCGGTCGAGATCGAGTCAGGATCAAGACTCAAGTCACGTCCTGAAGTATGGGCTCATTTTTCCATCCCTAATAATATCCTGAAGTGCAGTGAGTTTTGCTGCTGACTCAAGGATTTTGTGTCAAAATCGTGGATTCAACATACGGAAGCCTCCTTCAAAAGCCTCAAACGAGGTCTCCTAATATCAACCTGGTAACTGATTTGAGTTTGAGTCGGGATAAAGACTCAAGTGGCGTCCTAGAGCACGGCCCTAAGAGTCACCCGTAGAAAAACACACATTCCGCCTCAAGGTAAGCACTCAAACGCTTTTGCGGAAACCCGACACCGCGTTGCGGGGCAACGAGAGAAAAACGCGCACGCATTTGGAGGATCACGAGTCCGCCATTAGCTCTATTCAATAGACTCCGCGTGGGTTATTAAACAAATGCGACACACACTCCGCGACGAGCACACGCACTCCTTTCCCATTCTGGAAAGGTGGAAGGAGCGTCGGAGCGCAAGGCCAGAGAGGAGGATTCATCCACGATCTCCCGAAGCATCGCACAATGGTGGAATGGGGGAGGGGCAGGGGGTGGGGGTGTAGGAGAGGGGGTTAAAGGGTTAAGCAAGACGGGGAGGCCTCCTTGATTGATGAGAGAGGCGACCGAGGTCGGGACGGAAGAGTCGCGGGGGCAAGAGGGGAGAGAGAGGAGGCGCCTAGGGCAGAGTAATAGAAGAGCAATAATGGAGGGGTACCACCGGTTGCTCAACAAACGTGCCCCTTCCCTCCTTTTACTTGGAGCCAAAAATATACAACCATCGGCCAAAAAACAATAAAAATGAGTAAAAATGTGTATACTTCCCTAAAGCATATGAAAATCTGTTCACCAACAAAAATATTGTCGGGGATATAATAGGGTATTTTCGTTTTTTTGTAATTGCCTGTATCGAAAGATTATCTTCCTGGAGTACGTATTTCACGCTTTTAGATTTTTAAATGACGATATTTATTTTTCACGATTAAATGAAAAGTGAAAATTTTCAAGCGCGCGAAAACGCGACGGCTAGGTATGAATGCTGGGAAAAGCCCCTGCGACGTCATCGCATGGGCGCCAATTTGGCCTTTTTCAAATGAGGCTAAAATATACCGTCAAGATTCGTCTACACTGGTTTTTCTAAAACAATATAATTTGTATATTTTGAATACACTAATGTTGGGTAATGAATTTCAATCAATGCCTTTCGCTTTCTTTGTCGAAGGAAACTACCCTATTGTGATAGAAGTATATATTCTCAAACCATATTCGTTTTATAAGACTTGGCGCTTTCCTGACGCACGATATTAATGAATTCTTCACGGGTTTTCCACCAGGTGAGTTGTTTAGTCAAAACGGACGTTTCAATTTGTGTGTCTGCACCGTCCTCAGGGCACTCAACGCCTACAGGACGATGGCAGAGTTAGCCATTGAAATGTCGGCCCTGACTGATCAGCTCAACGGGTGGGAATTTATTTATATATTCATTTTTTTACATTTTGTAAATTTTATATTAATTCCATCGTTTTTCTTTTCTCTACTATTACTTCATATTACTTATGCATCAAATTTTCATCCGGGAGACATTTTTTTATATGATAATATACTTACACAGTATTACGATTGTTTACTGGAGGTGATCCCACCAACAGGCAAAAGTCTCTGGGTTCACCTATAGCTCCAATCTAGTTTTGTATCTATGTTATTTTAAAAATGTGTAAGGAGGAATATGTATAATTAATATTCGATTACATTGCTCCACTGGTTACCGACAAGGCTCTATAATGGATGGACACCCTAAAGCCCTGTTTTCATAACGACTTAACATGACTAGTTATGAAAAACACCAATTTATTGCATAAAATTGCATTATTTGCAATTATTGCATTAGTTAAATCACACCAAAAATGCGAATCGATATTTGAATTAACTTTTCCCTTTAATAAGCATTTAAATTTTTAGCTCAGCTGGATCCGTACATTGACCCTCGATTATGGGCTTAATTGGCTCGAGCTTAATGACGATTAAACAGAGGTATAGGTGAGTGGCAGGGGGTGAGTTAAGCCAAGCTAGATTACGCTGTGAAATGTTTTTTTTAATAAACGGTATAGTATGGAAATCGGAGCAGGAGAACGGCAGCCGAGATAATTAGTGCCAGTCGAGTGCTTTTGCCAGGTGAGCTACCGAGATATCATTCTCATCGGTGTAAATTTGAGGACTGCAGCGGACAAGGTATAATCCTCACTATATATTAATGAACACATCAATATTAATTGAAATATGTAAAGGATATCCACAAGATATAGTCCTCAAACTTCTACTGAGGAGAATGACGCCTCGGTAGCTTAATTAGCTTAATTACTCGACGGGAAAAAGATACATCCGCGTTCGAATCGCAGTCAAGGAGAATAATGTTTTCCCTGTGGATTTTTCGTACAATCAGAGCACTGCGACTGAGTTACCACCGTAAAATTATCAGCGTGGTTAGTTCCGGTATACTTAAATTATAGAAATAATAATGGCATGCTCTTTACGAAAAGAGGAACACAGCTTTACGTCCCATTCCACTGACAAGAGTACTATACTCGAAGTGTACTCCTCACTACGCTCAAACAGAAATACTTCTGGTAATCTCTGCCACCCTAGGGATTAAAAGCCGTGCCCACGGTATTGGAATCCAACACTAAACACGACGCCAAGCCAATCCCAAATTCAAATTGCATATGTAAGTTGTTGCAGTTTGCTCTGATGCATTCGTACGTCATCTTCGTGTACGCATATCGGGCACTATATTATTACCCGCAGGTGTTCCATGAATGCGTCGAAACTAGGGGTAAGAGTCAATATTAAAATGGAAATATACTTTATCCTTTGCCTACTTCATTTTATTACATTTTCTGATTCTGTCCCGACACCTAGTGGATTTATACGATTTTTCATAGCGGAATCCATCCAAGTCGTTGATAAAAACTAAAAAAATAGTAGAATTACTTTTGAAAATTGCGCAACGTTTTATGGAACCGATTAATGAAACAGTATAGGGGTGAGAATTTGGAGTTAGTATGTGCTGACATAAATTGGAGGCATTGAGACGGAGTCTTTCCGAAAACTAATTTTTCAGCGGAGTACAAAATTGAAAAAAAAATCCATTATCATTTATTTCAACAAGTCGAACTTCCACTATATCATGCCCGGATCGAATAAATTTATTCAAAATACAAAATAATGATGAGAGTTATGTTGATGGGCGGTGGGGTAGCCAGGAAATTTGTTCGGAAGGGTCCAAAACCAGGGGGAGAAATTTTTGAAAAACAGGGTTCTAAATAGAGTTTTTTTTTTAAACTAACTTTAACACTTTTCACTGTCAACAAAACTTCATTTTTCAATAAGTCTTTTGTAAATTCGCCCCTTTTTAATATTTTTATTTTCTTTTGTGAAACAAAGTGATCGTGTTTTTTTTTTTTTTGAGGGGATTCGGACCCCTCACCCCCTCGATACGCCACTGTTGGTGAGCTTACTCCTAACAAAAGTGGAAGACAATGTTACGGCGCAGGGAAGATGATGCAGGAGACGAAAGATGGATAAGCTGGAAGCGATACTGGAGGTAGTAGAAGGCGAGGGAGGAATGATTAAGAAGTTGGGCGGACGAGATGCAGCGGAGAGCCAACTTCCCTCCCACGGCCATCTCATTGGACCGAATTTCCCATTAAGTTATGCGCGGGTGAGTGAGAGACGTGCGATCATCCATTATTGACGGCATTGTCTGAACGAGGCTGAATGGAGATATTACGGAGAGAGCACACAAAAGCCTAAATTACAACTGACTGACGGCGGCCATCAATTACTGAGTCAAGACCGCAAACCCACCTAAAGCAGTTCCCCCAACCCACACCTCCCTCTCTCGTCCAATCAGGCGTTGGCGGCTGCGAGCAGGTCGCCTTAAAAGGGTGACTTTTAAAACCCTTCCGAATTTCGGGATGGTTGATTGCCAAAGCTCTTCCGCGACATGCCGAGGTGAACAACCTGATGTGACGAGCACCGCGGAAAACAATGAGAGGATCATGAACTCTGGATTGAGCGAGCTTGGAACATGTTCGAAAAGCCAGGGAATTTCTTGCGACGAATCATGACAGTAAATAATGATAGCTTTTTAAAGATGATTTCCGTGCATTCAAACCTGCAGGGATTCCTACTTTTTGGAAAACATGGATGTAAACAAATGGGAGTATAAAATAGAGAGTCAAGTATCACTGACTCAATTTCAATGCGAATAATTTTGGTGCATCGGAACCTCAGGGGAATATCGTAATCTCAGTTGACTAATTTATTCCGCAGAATAAAATTGAGGCTTTATCCACGATTAAAAAGAATTGTCAGTGAATTTTAACCGATAAAGGGAAAAGAAATCATACAGCATTTGATAGAAAATAAAAGATGATTTTTTAACTCAAGTAATCTAATTTATGAAGCATTAGATGGTATTTTTTAAGCCGAGATTATTCGTAGAGAAAATAACGTGATTCTTAGTCCATTGCAAAATGGTGCCTTTATGTTATTAAAAGGAATTGTATCATTCATGACCACATAAAAAACTAGTAAATGCCTTATTTTCCTTAAATCAATGTTTTAAAAGGTTTCTATAGAGAATATACTACGCACAAATTGTATAGAAAGTGAAAAATTAACATGAATTAGATAATCGAAGTATCTGAATGATGACAATAAGTAAAAGTGCAAGCTAAACAAATTTTGCTGCGTATAAGATGATTGAAAGCTACCGTGCATGAATTACAAAATAATTATAATGAGAATTAGGTGACTAGGCACGAATTATCTTCGCATCGGAAAAATCATGAAGGCCGACAAATACAATAGCTAAGTTGGTGTGAGTGACTTGTCATTTGGAAAGATAAGGTCCTACAAAGAGGGTTTATATAAACGGCGCGATAGGCTTAATTATATCACTAACTTCGGTTTTTCATCAGCTTCCTTTTAAAACATTAAAATTAATGCCTAGTAAAGGAACATTCAAATCATGATTGGACAACTTAAACTAAAATGTGTATTGCTTAGTGTAGGTTCCAGGGTGAGTAAATAATAAATATTTGTCAGCTGCATCTTAGAGTAAAAATAGATGCAAGACTGAAATGAAAACAGAGGCAAGGGAAAAATTCAACATCCTCACAGGAAAAATTGCCGGAGTTTTTCCGTTGAATGCCCGGTAACTTCCCATTTATAATTCTATTTTTTCCCTCTCATTGGAATGTGACCGACAACTCGTAGCGAAATATCTAATAATAGAGAAGCGATCAGATTGAAATCTTGGGCCTAAAACAGAGGTTTACTTGTGGCGTATTTGAAAGCACCCATAATCAATCGGTCGTGTGAATAATACTCTTTGGTTTTTATCAAAGAGTATTCACACGACCGTGGTCACGAATATTACAAAAGGGGACCCTCAAGTCGGCCTCTAAATGTGTTGTCAACCATCGCGCATTCAAATTGGTTTACAGAAGTTACCACTTGCGACGCCGACGGACAAATTGATCCGAGTTTCACGAAGAAATAAAGTTTAATTAGAGGTTTTAACCAAACATTACATACATTATGATGTGGTCTATCAAATTCATTATTTTCCTATGCTATTCCTTGCAATTAAAAAGTATTAAACTGCAAAATATTGGAAAAAGTGGATCGCATTGCAATTATCACCTCGCCGCGGACATTTTTGAGAACCATTTAAAATAGGACCGAAGTGGCAACAGAAATCAGACTTCTATGGGATGGAATTGGGCCTCTAAGCAGTCCCCTTGACCGTGCTAACCCAGTGCTGCGCTCGTGTGCCTTAGTTGTGAAACTTATTTGAATGTAAATTACGAGTGGCAAAAAAATTGCATCGCACTGCGAATAACTTCATTTGTCTTTCCCTGAAAATCTCTTCCAATTACATTATAGCTACTTCCCCTATCCAATTCACTCTCGATGTCTCGAAATTACCTTAGCGTTCTTCTCTTTTTATTTCCTACTTCCGGCTTCGGCCGCGCCTTACCACAGTAAAGCGCTTCGAACTACTGATATCTCATTAACCAGAGTGCATTCGTTAACTCTGCGATAACCGCTGGATTCCAGCAAAGTCCTCGTCTTCCAAATCAAAGGTTTCGGGTTCGAGTGCTGCCTCGGTAGGTTGTCCATATCTAGGCCATGGATCTTTGTGATCGTCTTATATTTCTATTATTTTAAATTTCTCTGCTGTTAAGGCTTAAATTCGTGGCGATTATTATACATACATATACAAATAAATATAATGTTTTCTCTGTTGAAAGTAAGTAACTCGTAAATATTCATATGAGATAGTTTTCGTTTTTCATCAATTGAACTCGAAAGTTAGTTAACCTCGTTATTGGAAACTTCATAAACAGCCTCATTCCTCCTCATACGTCAAAAATGAGTTGACATACGCAGATAATATGCACGGGAGTGCCCGATGATTTGAAGGTGCTTTCCCTGGCATAAATTGCCGCATGTGCCAGACCGGATCTCGTCGGCAAGAAAAAGCAGTCCTGCCGTCGAAGCCTCTGGATAATGAAATTATCCCTACCGTATAAAAGCCCGATCGAAAAGAGGTTGGAGAAGATGAAGGCGGCGACGTATTTATGAATACATTTGAGGTAAACGACGCCGTCTGATGGCGCAATCAAGCGATGATTTGTAAGCCGGGAGGCCATTTATTCAAACCGTACGTACTAATGCAAGGCTGAAGACCGTGCGTAAGTGTTGAGATGATGAGTGAAGTTCTGATGTTCCGGTAGTTAGCAAGCATTTGAATCGTGACGGAAGACGCGGACGGTGGAAATCTCGCATTTCGTGTAAAAATATAACTCGGCCTTAGCTCCTGTTTCCGCGGCATGTGGACGGATATTGAAGAGACAAAACCATCTTTCCGACCGGCTAATTTCAATTATCGACATGGCAATCAATTTAGTTGCAATGACTCACTCAACCTATATCATCATTATGATATTTCTTTTCCTTTACTTTTTGTTTCAATCATTATTAATATGAAATCTTGATGTTTAGTGACAAGACAATTTGAGTTTTATTAAAGCACATGTGTCGATGCTTTGCATATTAATTTTAAATTCTTATTAAATGAAAATATGAGAGATATAATGGGCACAAAAAGCTGTTCGTATATAAAAAAAATAATTTTATAATTTTGCATTTCAAAAATTTCCAATAAAAAATTTTCACTAAGATTTAGATGTATAAAAACGCTTAAAAATGCATATGACCTACATTTTTTGTTGCTGATTAGTGCGATAGTTGTTATGTTTAGCCAGAAATGGTAATCGATCACAATGAAAGTCTAAACTAGTAGAATTTCAATATTTTCGTCCCCGAGAACTAATTGTAGAAATGAAACGAAAAAGAGAGAAAGAAAACCCGAGGAGATAAACTCAGGGACCCAGGAAACGAAATTGGAGTCAAAACTACTTTGGGCCGAAATTAAACTAAAACTGTGGGACGAAACGAAACACATATCATATCCATCATCATTATTATCATGTTCCATCATGTTTCGCACCAGTGGGAACGAAACCCTTAGGACGGGCTCGCGGGATACACTCCTGGAGCAGGGACTATAAGCGATCAGCTTTTTTCCTCTGCCACCAGAAGGGGAAGGACGGGAAGGAACAAGGAAAGGAGGCGCCGCCGCGATGAGAGCCCGACGACGCCTCCAGGGGAAGGACGGGGAAGGAAGGGAGAGGACGAGGAATCCTGCACCGTCACAAGGCGGGCAGGTCCTACCATCAGCGAAACCAAGCTTACGCAATTAATATGCTACCAATTTTAGTAGATTTTCCTATGAGGAAGAAAAATCTATCGATCAAATCGGTAGATCATGTTTCGCACCAGAGGGACCACGTGCTTAACCTTCGAACGATTTATTTTCGACTAACACACGAAGACCGAAGTATGGTTGAATAAAGTAGAGGCTCGGCCTACCGCCACTAGATGCATAGGGCATTCACATTTTGAACACAAATAGGAGAACACAAACATTTCCGTTTCGTTTCATTTGCCATCCCTGGCTAAAACATTCTTACTGTTTTTATGACGGCCAATTATTATTTCACGTAAAAGTACCTAAGTTTAGAGTTTACATTTATCAAAATCACCAATTATATAAAATTTGTATTTTTACAAATCCCGTTGATTTTGTACTCACAGTAACTGACGACGATTTTTCTATTGGAATCAAAACTTAAGACTTTTTGCAGATTGGACAACTTAATAAAAATTAAAAATATATGAACACGTACGGTCAACCATAAGATTACAGGGTTGGTCCGGAATGGCTACTGCATTTAAATGTAATATGCAATAAGTTTCGCACATTCGCACTGAGGGGGGCATTTATTTTTTCTCGTTAACCCGGTACTGCTAGTAATTTAGTTCGGAAGCGTCCAAAACCTTCATAAGTATTTGATATCATGACCTAAAATGTAAAAAAACAGTCATAGCAACCAAAAAATACTTGAAAATTATAATTGCCTTTCCATAATAAATACGCAAAAAAAAAGTTAAGCCTCGCTTGGTCGTCCAACTGAGCGTCCTTTTCAGAATATGTATAATAGATTCAAATTTATCTCCTGCGATTCTATTCAACTTGAGGGATGAATGATACCCAAGATCTCATTGATCTAATTGTCGACGTAATGTTCCAATGCTCAAATCCCAGGAAAAAATAGTAAATGATATAGTTCTAATTAAACTTACAAATGCCTGTAGTAGTGAAAAATAAATTGCTATACATATTTTTTATACTCCATTTCTCAACCAAATCCAGCCAGCTCTTCAAGAATGACCACCTCTTAAAAACCACATGTAACAATATTTTACAGCTGATCGTTGTTCTGAATATTTATTTGCACATTCATTGGAAATTTTAACCCGACTAAACTCCCTTTCAATACATTTTATTTTCGCATTAAACATCTCTCATTTAAAACATTTCATCATCTAAAACTCCTTTCGGCTGGCGAGGCACTTCATTATAATACGGTTGCTTTATCTCCATACGTATCGCATGAAGTAGCCTTTTACTTGCATTTCCATGCTCGCTTCCTTGAAAGAGTCCATCGATGTGATATGTGGACTAATATCAAGCAGGTTTATTGGCGCAAACTTTTTAATGAGCTATGACCTTTAAGCACTATGATCTACGACACAGCGGCGATTGGATTCACACTTGACTAGCCACCATAAATGGCACCGTGCCTCCACTATACCAGACATTAATGATGGCCATAAGGAAGAGTTTAACAGTGCGAAGACAATGTGAAGCGAAGTTGCCTTTCGCTGTACGCGCACATTTCAGGACAAGCACTACTGTTCGTTCCAAATTCACTTTCATTTTGGTGAGCAGCAAGTGCTTTGCAAGCACTTCAATTAAACCACCCATAAAGCATAGATATTTTTGACAGGCGTAAAGGCTCTTCCCATAAATACAATGATACATTCATTCAAAATTTAACACCTTATTAAATTCCTCAATTAATACTGCAAAAAGTTCTCATAATAAATTAGAGATGTTGGAGAAGCATAGATTTTTACGTATCTATGACACCAAAATGTTACAGCCCGTCAATTTCCAGGTGTCCCAAAAATTAATTCTTTATTAATGACGGAAACCTGAGTAGAAGTCAGTGATAAGAGCGGGACTGAAATTTTTAATGATTTTAGTACTACTACAATACTGTTTAAGTTCCACCTATCCTAAGGATCCTTTATGTGAAGATTGCGTGGATAAAAATATCAAGATTGCATGAAATTCCTCATGCTCTCCTCATAAAATTTCTAATTGTAAATGAGTTACCTAAGCTTTTCTGCCAGGTATTTTATCCTTGATTGTTCACATTTCGAGGCCCGTATCGTCGTCATCGGTGTGTCACTGTCTTATATAACACATTCGGGGCTTGATATAAATGATATAAATAACTCGTAAAATGAATAATTCATAAACTAATGTGCACAGCTTTATCAGTCGTGACTTCTTAAAAGTAACGTATATGCTATTTCGACAAAATATATTACTGGTCGTAACAGAGTTATCGCATTGCGGCATAATCATATTCGAAACATGCAGCCCTATTTGAACCATCAATGAAATTGTTTGAGCATTTTTATAACATAGCATAGTAAATAGGATAAGTCATTTTGTTAATTACACGTCCTCGCGCTCACTCTATCAGTACTTCATTGCAAAGGTTGATTAGGGCGTGTGAGGGTAAAGCTCACTTCGAACTAAACCAAAGTTCAGGGTGAGAAGGCTCCTTTCCCTGGGAAACTTCGTTATAAGAAAGCTTTGTTAAGAGGGTGTCGGAAAGCATTTACCAGGATTGAACCGAAACCCTCTGGTCGGAAGCCATGCGCTTTACCCACTATGCTACAATGCTCCCGCCATCGCATGTTATTTTACTATCGTAGCAAGCAGGGGTAGAAAGTATAGATGTTCAAACTCCCCCGCAAAATTATCCGGAGATCCATGATAGATAAAATGAAAAGATTTTCTACACATTGAAGGTTATGCAGAAGCATTGATACCTAGGTCGCAATACATTTAATAATCGTGGAAAATTACAAGTATTTTTTGAAGCCGGTGATAAATTTTCACTGATAAGTGTTCCTCTCTCAAAATGAACCCCATCGCCCGAATTGCACTTTCTCCCCTTAAAAACTGCTCCCGAGAGATTATCTGGGATAATATCCTAGTGACGTCATACCCTTCAAATAGTTTGGTCATCAACATCATTAGTCAAAAATCCTAAGATTGGTTTGACGCAGCTCTCCATTCCGCACTTTTATCCACTAGTCTTTTAAAAGAGACGTATTTCTTCTCCATTATATCCTATACTTATAGCCTGCCGTCCCTTGCCCTTCTTCCCTTCCACCTGTCCTTCTGCGATTGTTTTCATCAGGCCATCACGGCTCATAATTTCACCAACTAAGTTGTCCCGTCTTCTCCTTAAGGTTTTTATAAGACTTCTCTCTTCTCCCACTCATCTTAGCACCTCCTCATTACTTACACGGTCGATCCATTTTATCTAAGAATTAGTTATGTATGGTATGGTATTTTGGGGAGGTGAACGACAACTAAGGAAAAGTTAGGGAAGGAGCGGAGAAGAAACATTGAGGGTCGACATTAGCCTGATCTTAACGATTTTCTCCAAGGGGATCTCAGCTTTACGCTCCATCCTACGGGCGGAATGTTGTAGTTGTGATAAATCTCTATCTCTTCCAGGATTTTAACCCGGACGCACAATATGGGAAGCCAAAACTCCAGTCACCTTACCGACCCGATCCCCGCAAATAGCTAGGATATTATTTTCCAGCAAAGAATACGTCACCAAAACTAACTAAGTTTTGGGGTAGAATTTAGAACCACCTTTCCGAATCAAACCCCCAATAAAGGATGGTGATTAGTGTAAAAAACACAAGGAATATTCATGAAAACCATTTATGCATGAAGCAAATGTTAGTTGGCCGTTTTAAATCCCCTTTGTCAGGCGTGGATATTTTCAAATTCAACGTCTATCTGGGTCACCGGTATGTTCTTTCGCATGGGGTGAGCTCTTCCCTCATCAATAAAACTATCTATTTTAACAATAGCAAGCCCAACCAATCCCTGCACCCGGTAATACCCGTGTGGGTCAATTTGACCCAAAATGAGTAGGCTTTCATATTTTACTCAAAACCTTTTTTTCTTCCAAATTGTTTAATAAATATTGTTTGGGTAGCGTTTTGGAAAACAGCAGATAAAAGAAAAAATTTAAAATAATTAAATTTTAATTTGTCAACAATTTCTACGGCATTGAGGGAAATTATTTCCACATCTTTGCGAATACATCTCATCTCCTCAGCAAATTTTTCGGATTGATTTTTGACGGGAAATATTGGTTCCTGTTATAATTACGTATAGAGAACATAGGGTTTGATAGCAGCAATCATAAAAATAATGAACTGGCCATCGTCGGGCCGAAGCCTTTACTGAATACTTTCCTTACTTCCATCCCTACTTCCCATCCGGGGATGGCAGGTATAAGTGACGAGAAAAGGTTGAAAAAATAATACAATCAAGTCAAAGCAAGTTTTGCACAGTGGTAAATCCATATTAATGATTAAAAGTCAGGGAATATGAGGCAAAACTTTTTCATCATTAAAAAATAATCAACATGACAAATATACTGTATTAGGTCAATTTGACCCAGGCGGGCATTCTATTGTTAAGTTTTCGTCATCAATATCAATAGGCTCAGCATTACTTGGATCCGCGGGATCCGCATTTACTCAGTCATCCTTATGAAACGCTGACGACCGAGAGTTTTCGTCACCGCAGCGGTGACGCGATTGCATTGGTTCATCCTCAATCCCCTTCCCGTTCACTCGGGTTTCCAACTAGCTATTATATTCCCTCTTCCATTAACTCCCACCCCCTCCGAAACTGCCTCCCCCCTTGTCCGTGTCTTCCTTCCTCCCATTCTTATCACCCAGCGCCCCTCACATCGCATTCCGCTCATCCCATACGCCTTCACCGCTCCTCTCCTCTTTACAATCTCGAGAGTGGATTGCGAGCGCTTCGTCCTCCACCTTTGCCCCGGCTAATCACCATCCCTCTCCCCCCATCATCCCCCACTCACCCCTTCTCCCCCATCTCTTCTCTTCCACCCCCACCCTGCTCAATGTCCTCACTCCCGAGCATCTCCTCTTGCCTGCTCCCTTCGTATCGTGTCTCTTGAAAAGGTTCCACTGTGGCCATGCAATCAAAAACCAATATATTTATGACTCTTATTGTAATTTCTTGGGAATTATAATGAAAGAAAAAAGTTGTGGAAATTCCTTAGAGGGAGACCCAGAGCCAAGTACTTAGGGTAGATAAATTCTAGGAATCAAGGAAGACGAGCCTCAGAAAGGTAAAGGAACCAGGTGAAGATGAAGATAAAGGGAGTGCTCCAGTATACCAATATTAGGATTTCAGAATTTTCCATTGTGTACTTACACTATTACATTTTTGTAAAATACAATAAGAATAATTGGCACTATGACTGTCAATGATTTTGGCCGCATTAACCCAAATGCGTTAAAAAAGTATCATTTTACAAATATTACGATATTGCATTCAAGGAAAAGGAGCACAGCAGAAAGGGCATTAGGATTAGGGTATTTGAAAGAGGCGTTAATGAAAAGGAAAGAGCTGGCGAGAGGATCGCTTGGCAAGAGATAGAAAAAAAAAGACTTGTGAAAATTTTTATTTGATTTAACGTTTTACGGTGCGGAAACGTGGGCGGTCAGGAAGGAGAGCAATAAAATACCGGATGCATTTGGGATGTGGGCATTTTTGAGAATGACGAAGGCGGAAGACGGAAGGACAAACAGCTAGTCATGGTGGGTGAGGACAGGACACTTTTTTTATGAGATACGAAGGAGACACAGGATTGAGGAGCGCCAGCAGTAGCAATAAGCGGAGAGGGAATTTAAAAAAAAAGCGTCCAAGAGAAAGACGTTTTTCACATAAGTTTGAATGTAATAAGAGCGGAGAAGGGGAGGAAGAGAATAGATTTTATTGATGAAACAAACTGGGAAGCCCTTATCATAAATTGAAGAGGGAAGTCTAATATGTGAGGGAGACCGGCCGGGGATAGATTTCACCCCAGACTTAGCCTCATTCGTGTGAATTTTACTAATTCATTTTCTTTCCCAGGGCTACCCCAAACTCCGAGAATTTCGCATTGAGGTATCCGAGCGTTTCACTCGAGTTAAATAAGTAAGTAAACAAGAAATACCGAAAATATTCATGAGTTTAAAGAAGTTTATTTTATTAAAAAATAAATCAAAATCATGAAAAGAATTGGAAGGTACTTGTTCTGGAAGCACGCAATTTACACTGGATAATTTATCCAAAAATTAATTTAACTAATGAACACATACATACAAATAAGATAGATGAATCTTAATTGAATATATGGCATATTGCAAAAAGCAGCTTTGAAATGAGCGCATTATTTTTGGAAAGAGTTTTAACTCTGAGAAAATAATTTTATTCCGGATAAGGCACATACAACATCGACGTAACTCATTCCAACTAAACTAATGTAACTCAATTATTCTTCTTAACTATACACTATGTTGTTGCCTCTTTTAACGTATTTATTCAACTGCTCTGGTAACTGGTCAACAACTTTTTCTTACCCTTGACAACCCTTTGCTTATTTATAAACTTCAACACATGTTGTTGATTTAAATTAATATTTCGTCAAAATAATTACTATTAACTTCAACCCTTTCCCTTGTTGATTTAAATTAACATTTCGTTAAAACAATTACTCGAACTCTTTCCCTATTAATTTCAACATAAACTTTTGTTAAATTAAATGCATTGATAATTTCTAATTTCTCAGAGGAGATTCAGGTCATTAGATTTAAGATGGGTAAAGCTCATTTGCCCAAAATAAAATGTCAGGCAAAATGTTTCACCCTGATGCAGTTATTTGGGGTGAAAGATGATGGGTCATTGTATCTAACCTTAGCATTAAACTTCTATAGCGAAGAGCAATTTAAGTCAGTTCATGAAAGCGTGCTATATACACAGCGTCTCAAGGTGACCTTTGAATCCACAAGACTCACTTCACTCAATGTAAAGCGCATGAAATACATTTAAGGATCCACATTTCCAACGATTTTATAGTGTTTTAATGGTGCATGGCTATTTCGCTCACCACCACCAACTGGGAATTCGGCATATCATCGGGAATTCCTCTCTGGAGAGCATTAAAAACCGGATTGTAGCTTTAAGAACGTTAATTCTGGTATTTGTAATTACTCTGGTGATTATATCCCAAGCAAGCGTTGTAAATCTAGTCTTATTGCGATGGAAGAATATTTGAAATTATATGGGAGGAAGGATGATGCACCTTTCTTTCAGCGCAAAAGAACTAAATGAATTATTGAGGGAGATGAGAACAAAATCACCCGCTCTTCATGTACAACAAGATCGTTAATTTACTAAGAGGCCCATATTGCTTTAACTGATATAAACCCCGAAAGAAGCCGTAAATGAAGCGTTCCTGCGATCTTTACTTTGCAGGCGTAATCACTTTGAATGGATATGTGTCCAAAAAAAAAGTCGGCTACAAAAAAATTTTAGCCTCGTAGCCTATTTCCCTATGAGATACAGCATTTCTCCATGAAACTTTGGCGAAACATTGGAGAAAGTGAATTAAAGTTGCATAAATAGGGAAATTTTATAATCCTGATGGACACGATCACCAGATTTTTAAATCGCCTATGGAGAAAGAGTATTAAATATAAACCAGTATTTTCTGTTTCTCGATCCATTGCCTACTTCATTCGCTGCAAAAAATTTGACGGCTTTAACCCTTCCGCATATAAGTTGGTGACGTCACGCACACCTATTGAGCGGGCCATTTATTCTCACCTCCTCCTCCTTCCCATCGTCTCATACGGTTTGTTCTTGATCACACCCTTGCGATTTGCGAGAGATTTCTTCCCACCATGGTTCTTCCTGAACGAATGAATTAACAGTAACTATGATGACATCACGAACTCATGGAAAGCATGGATTAACTTTCACGTCTTATTTTATTAAAAAAAGGAGATACTGGCTAAGCGAGGAGATTTTTTATCGTATCTGATCATTCCCTTCCATCAAGAGGTTTTATCTTGCCAAAATATTTATCTGGATTAAAAATATTCTTATAATTTCAACCCGCAACCAGCTCCATGATAATCATATTTCCCGCTACAGAACCTCCTGTCTCAATAAATATTTCATAGTAGTAGCAGCTAGGAACCTATATTCCTTACCACCTCACATCAGAAAACTAAGATTCACGACAGCATTAAAAAAATTACTCAACATAATCCATAAAAATGTCTGGCAGTTCCCCGTGTAAATATTACTGCTGTAATTAAAAGGAAAAAAATTATAAGGGTGTATTTTCTACCAAATCTATTGGCTTGTTAGCTACTTTTTATGATTGTGTATCTTTCCGAAAATGCTCCAGCAAACTTTTAGTTCCTTTTTTCCTAGCTATCACTTTATAAAGGAATTATATATGCTTCCACTCAATGCAAAGGAAAATGAAACTTACTGTGCTATATAAACTTGATAAATAAAATTCACAGCTTACATATTACAAAGGATGTAAAATTTAAATCCTTACTTTTTCTACTGTTATTACTTTTGTATCATAATGCTATAGGTATCTATGTCTTTGCTACTATATATATTTTTTTTGATTTCATCAATAGCTATTTCTGTTTTATTTTTCCTGTTCCTAATAATCTTTTTGGTGTACCAATTATTGTAATTTGTGTTTCCTCCAAGGGTATTGGCCAGAGCATAAAAAAATACATTTTATATTATATTATTTAACAAGAGATTTTTTCTTCTTCGTTCAAAATGTTTTCATTTTCATCAATGATTTCATTTTTTTTCTTTTTTTTCCATACAACTTACCTCCATGGTAAATTTTAATGGTGATTCAACCCAAAGGTTGATTTAGATAGGTGAGGGAAGGGCTCACCCCAAATTAATCCCTAATTGTGTGAGTGTCATACATTCAGTTCCTTTCCATAGGCCACCTCGCAATTCGAGAATTGTGTTTGGGGTGTCCGTTTCCTTCAGCCGGAATTCGAACCCGGGACAGTTCAATAAGGTGTTTTTTGCTCTACCCTCTGGGCTACCACAATTCCCCGTTGTCTGAAATAAAGGTGCAAAAAACCAACATGACCAATCATCACCATCTGTCGGCCAACGAGACCCGCCTCAACTGCAAAAAAAATTAATTACAAAAGGTAGAAAGCTTCAGCGGAGCTCACGGGAGGGCACAAATTTATCGCATGCTCTCCATATAACAAAACCAGGTTAAGGCTCGTAAGGATCAACTCGTAAAGTTTAAACCATGATCCCGACGTCTTGTAATCACGCCGGTGCACAAGCTCCCGTTTCCCCGGCCGCAGCTAATTCGGCGCGGGTCGATGTGACGGCTTGGCGACGTTCCCAGGTGGATCACGGAAGATGAGGAGGAGAGCGAATTACAGCCACGTCGGGAAGCTCTGCTGCAGACGATCACAATTACCGGTTCCCTCCCGGTGAATAAACTGAATGAGGTTTTCTCAGGTTCGCAGCCGGATGAGAGTCCATTTTCTCCAACGTTTCTAGGTCTGGAGCGTATTAACTACGACGAATATTAAAAGAGAGGATCCTCAAGTCGGCCTCTAAATGTTTTGTCACCCACCGCGCATTTAAATGGGTTTACAAAAGTCGCCACTCACGTCGCTGACGGACAAAGTGATCCGAGTTTCTCGGGAAAATAAGTTTTAATAAAGGGTGTTAACTGAACTCTATATTTATCTTGATGTGCTCTATCAAATTCATAAATTTTAAACGCAATTTCAAATAATATACTGCAAAATACTGGATAAAGTGGATCGCGTTACACTATTCACCGCGATGCCGACATTTTTGAAAACCGATTAAAATGCAAGCGAAGTGGCAACATAAATCAACTTTCTATGGGATGAAATTGGGCCTCCTCTATACAGTTATAGTTATTACGCAGTGGTTCGACGACTCATCCTACTACACTTATACACCTATGCTATCATCACAACACTTTCCTCGTTGGGTTGGCCAAATTGACAAATTACGTCAGAGCAACGAATATTACAAAAGAAGATCCTCAAGTCTGTCACTAAATGAGCAGTCACCCGCCACCCATTTAAATGGGTTTACTAAAGTCGCCACTCCCCAGCCCGGGTAAAAATAAGATAAACAAATCATAATTAACGCCTGATGATGATGATTATTCACTGAAACCCGGGTCGCGCTCTTATAAAAAAATAAGTGGCATAAGTAACTGTGTATATCCAGGAAAAACTGACCAGTATTTCTCTTTGGTAAGCTCTAAGGGGCTTAGCTCTGGTAAGTAAGCTGTCATAGGTACTAGCTGGAGGTCTCATTTCCCGGCATCGGTCTTACAGCGTGCGTCCATTGCAGATCAGGCGTAAGTTTGGAGCAAGCAATGCGTCAGGAAGCAAGACGAAACACGGCCGTTCGAGTGGGGGGACAGTGAGTAGTGGGAGCAAGATGAGGGCAGTGATGATTCTTGACAAAGCGAGGAAGTGGATGAAGGGATCCCGCGCTAAATGGGACTTCGTGAGTCATCCCGCGGGCGTCGTGATCGACTGGAAAAGTGACGATCGTCCCTTCATGAAACGGGAGAGAAAAACAAAAAAAAAAAAAGAATCTCCGGCGCGCTCCTCGTAATTCATGCGAAATCCCGGGAAAAAGCAAAGCGGACAGCAGCGTGGAGCGCACTTGATTAGGTCACCGTGGAAAGAGAGATGGTGAGGGGGCTTGGGGAAAAATTATAAAAACAAAACACAGTCGCGGCCTTGGCTTCGAACAGAAGGGAAGAGACGCATCACTTTGCCGATGGAGAGGAACGGAGGATATAATGCACGGACGTATTTCGAGCGCTTACATAATCGCTCATTCAGGATGCTCTTCCATCCTATACCGATTGATCGATCAATCTCGCCTCTTGTCAGGTGTTTCAGATGCTGTCTGTCCGGGTTCGGAAAAATAAGTCGCTTGCTTTAACGCTTCATTACGTATTCTTTTAATTTTGAACGGCCGAGGAAGGGTTTACCATGGAGAAAACAACGGCCAAGAGCTACGCGAAACCGAAAAAATGAGGGAGCCGAAAAATTTAGGAGCCCGAACTTAACCGAAGAGTCATAAGTCATAACCGATGGCTGATCGAAACAATCATCAATCACCCCGCGTCCGTTCGAAATTTGGCAGCGCCAAAAGTATCCGTAAGGTTTGAAAAACTTATCAGTCATGCTGATCTCATTTCGATTCAATGAAACGTGTTATTATTTTTTGGGCTTTCTTCTCCCATCGCCACTGCAAACGATACTCATTTGGCGTTATTTTACTTTAAAAGGTCGTAGGTGAAGGATACCAATTATAACTAAAAGAAAAAGACGAAAAAATAAGACGAATGATCATTAGTCAATTATGACTAAGGAATTTCATAAACATGAAATATTTGGCTAAAATTTCCGCAAAAACTAAAAGTTGACAAAAACAATTCCACACAGAAATAAATACTTGCAGTATTCCAGACCTGTAATACTTACTTAGTTCCCTCAGTTATTTTTAGTTTCTATCACTTGAAAGTGCAATTGAATTGATTATTTGTGTTTTTTTCTTGGGTTAAGTAAAGTTAGAGTCTTCGTTTGTGTGTTTTGGTTACTTTAGTGATATTTTATGGAATTCTATGCTACGAATAAACTGACTCAATTTAAATAATAAATTAATAATAATAAAGACGATGATATACTTAAGAAATCACCTTTCCATAAACTATAAAATATCTATCGTGTAAAATTATTATTTTTTAGATTAAATTAACATGCAAGGCTACCGTTTGAATTGTTTCCCCTGAAATTCCTTATTTTACATTTCAATAATTACTAACATTATCCTAAGAGTGATTAAACACATTAAGAAATGTTTTGTGCATATTTATGAAAAAAACTCAAATAAGTTTTTAAATTCATGACATCAAAAGCAATGCTACAAAATCAATCCAAGCAATCATCAATCACCCATCAGAATAAAGCTCACCGAAGTTGCATTCGTTTTCATTGATTATATTCCTCTGATATGAGATGCTTACTTTCGTTGAGCGTAAATTTTTCAACATATATTTCAGTTTCTCAGGGTACATTATTACCTTTTCAGCATGTAGAAAAATATACTCTATCAAGAAAATCTTGCATAAATATTACATAGCCAATAGGACTTGTAAATGCAGGTAATTGCATATCTAGACGTATATTTAATTCCACGCATGAAGGATTTTCTCAATAATGTATTTCTCAGATTTATATAATAAAACAGCGACAGTTTTACGCACGGAAATTTCTTTTCATATCCTCCTGTCAGACTTACAATAATAATAGAAAAATAGTATAAGGTATAGCACATATATTAGAGTCATTTCATTTTATTGGGGCTTTTTGTGAAAGCATCCATGGCTATAAAATCATAGAACACATATTATTGGGACGGCTAATCACTCAAGTTCCCTATTAAAAAGTAAATGAGATATAATATACGCGAAAAATTATCTCATTAGGGTGAAAAACTTATTTACCTACAATTTTATGCTGTGAAGGATTCACATATTTTCACCAACAATGCTCGTTTTCTGTATTATTACGCAAAGTCCTCAATAAATTCTTTCGAGATCACCTGAAAAGGCATCTAAGGCCGCAAATTAAATGGCTGCATGATAATCATATATTAATTTAAAAGCATATGCATTCGTTTGAATGCATAATGAGCTTTGAAGGTAATAAGATTCAATTCAGCAGACGCAGAGGGAAATAGCACTGAGCGGGTACTGAGTGCCAGGCTGGAAGCGGTGGATTGAAATAAAGGTATGCGGAATGTCACCAGTAAGAATTAGATGAGGCAACCACTCTAACGGGTTTTTGTTTTCACTGTCTGATGTCACAGAGGAGAAAGAGTTCTTACTATTACAAATAAAACGCATCATACAAACATGCTGCCTACGAAGAAAATAAATGGATGACGAAATTTCAGATGCAATAGTAACCGTCCGCAAAACGCAGTAAAAAATTAACTCACGTCCACACATGTACCTCCGCCTCAGTGGTGGTGAGGTAAAATTCTCTATTGCCAAAATTAAGGCCGCGGATTTGAGTCCCGCTTGGGTTAATTGGCTTGAGATATTAAAAGCACAATGTAGCACAATTAATGTTACCTTGGCTGTAGTACTCTGATGATAAGTATAGATGCATGGGAGCTTGTCATCGCTCTACCCTGATGTTTGTTAGACCACCCCTCAGTTAAGGTCTTAAATGCGCTGTTTTCGGAGCGGTGAAGATAAATAAAATAACGATTCCAACTGATATACCTACTATCTATTCTGCGAAGCAACTCATCAAAGTTTGCTCATACACAAGGAGAGTAAATAGAATTGAGTGGGTTGGAAGCCAAGGGGTTAAAGTGATCTTTTTCTCAACAGAGTTAGGTAAAGTTAATTGTTAGAATAAATACACAAAAACCTGGTTGCCAAAGGCCACGAGTGAGTCTCTGTTCTGTGCTGGCATCCAGTGGAAAATCAAATGCACTATGTCAAATATCTAATTGATCTCGTTTGTTTTCTATATCCAATTTCTGTTCCTAACTCTGTACAGAAAAGAGAAATCACAGGTACCCCAAGGCTTTCAACCCACTCAATTACTATTATTACTAGCTTAACGTTTTTTTTGCCATAAAAATTATTCCTAGTGGATAAATTGGTACTCAAATAAAAAGTAACTGACTTATTGTAAGCGTGTGAGGATGTGGTATGTGACCCAAAGAGGAATGGACGTGTGAACGAAGGCGACCTATAAAAATAACAAAACACCAAGCATTCATTTTTTTGAATGTATTGTACTTTTATTATCTTAATCAATAAACTTCAAATGACATTTTTTTTAAATTATGACAATTAAAAAACACCATCACTCAATTAGTGCAATGAAGTGTGCGATATTTTTAGTGAGTCCATCTTTAGCCAACACAAACAAACTGGATGGTTTACCCACGCGAGAGTATGCCACATGTAATCAAATATTAATAACTAAGCCGCAAACAGACATCGCTTGGCGTTTAGCCTTTTTGGCTGCCATTGCGAATGACAATCTAATTGGAAAATGAACCCGTTTTGAATTCTATTGGTACATCTATCGGAGTAATGGGGATAATTGGTAATTCACATTTTCTCCTTAGAAATCTTCGGCAACGTTTTTCATAAATTTATCAATGACTAATAGCGTGCTTTGCACAGTCGTGGTGGGTTCAAATTACGCAGCATATTTAACTAGAGATCCAACCTTGTTGTAAACGGCGCGATGGTATGCCTGGCAAATCCAATACATTCAAAAGCTCAGGTGGATAATTTAAAGCTTTGATAGTATCGTAAACTGTATTGGTAGAAGAGATGTCGAACGATATAAACAATACTGACGGTCGTCTAGGGTACAGTAAGCCAAAAACGCTAAAATTTCAGCATTTATATGAACTGTCTGAACACGCGGAAAACAAAAATTCGTTGCAAGAATAAGAATTTGCATTACTTTTTCCTACCAATTTCTCAGCTAAATGTGACCATTATCACTGATTTAAATATGCAAAAGAAAAAAGGTCTGCAGGCAACAATAACGAACTTTACAAGTATTTCTCATGGAAATGATTCAGGGCCCAGCGGAATAATGAAATATAGTTAACATCCTATGCTCAGACCTACTGAATACACACAAAGTTTCATAGGAATCGGTCAAGCCTTTTTGGAGGATTTTGGCTACAAAAAACTGTTACACGAGAATTTTATGTACTTACCAGAAGATAGTTATTGATTCATTATAGATTTAGATTTATTTACTCATCTTGCTCGTTTCTATCCCTCGAGTAGGGTTTATAATTCAAAGCTGAAATAGCCATTCATGGAAAGAATTCGATAGATGTCCTTGCTTGAGCTGTTTACAGTGGTATTTCCATTAAAATAACATATTGTACATACTTTCATTTATTTTCCAGGAAAAAGCTGAGTTTCTACAGAAAATGACTTCCACTTAGATTGTTCCACGGTGTTAAAATCAAAGAAGGCATCATGCATAGATCCGATGTATACATTTCCAGTAATGAATTTTTTGGGATAATTGGGCAGTTCATATTGGAGTTTTCACCGAGGTAAAACATTTTGCCTTCCATTAAAATGTTTATGAACTTCTAAAAGGGTGAAAGATGCCTATTTTTATATTATCGAGATGTTAATGGGACAAAATATGGCCATTTACAAAGGTTTCATTTTATAGTTTTTGCGTTGTAAATAGAAGAATATTTTACCTCATATTTTCGTATTTTAATGAATATATGAGGCTACCGCCAGCCTGATAACAGTCTCTTCGTTCCTGACCACTTTACCTATTTTCTCTATTGCCTGAGACATAAGTACTACAGGAAATATGTGTTAACACGAAGGAATAATCTTACCCGTTTGGCAATTCTATCATAAATTCAAAATAAAAAAAACCTGAGTATTTCGCCCAATTTTTATGAGTTGGTAAAATTTGACAGATGTCGAAAGGACAATTGCCAGACATCAGCTGAAAATCAACAAAAAGAAGATTAAAAGTTGCTATGCAGCAAATAAGAGGAGGCAAGAACAAGCAGTTAAATATAAAAATAAAAGCTTGTAGAGGTGAGAGAGTTTTGTTACCTAGGAAGCAGAATTACCAAAAATGGACGAAGCAAGAAAAGAAATAGTCAGTGCAAAACAGCACAGACGGAAACATTTCTACAAAAAAAAAGAAGAATAAAACTGATCTGAAAAGAAAAGTATAGAAGTGAGGAAGCAATTCATCAGATGCTACATGCGGAGTACCTACGTTTCTCAATGGGATCGAGGCTTGCACGTCGACAGGTGCAGAGTAGTTAAGAGTGGAAGCATTCAAAATATGGCGCTAATTAAGAATTATGAAGATACAAGGGATCGACCGAGCAGGCAATGAGGAAGAAGAGTGGAAGAAAAGAGAATTCCTCTTTTTTAGAAGCAGAAGACGGCACAACTTAGCTGGTTTTATTATGAGGAATGAATGATGAAAAAAATCGCAGGATATGGTGACGAGAAGAAGTGCAAGGGATGTCCCCGAATGAGCTGCATAGGTCAGGCTATAAAGGATATAAAAGAGAAGAAATATGTCACTATGAAAAAGATGGTGGATAGGAGAACGGAATGCATAGCTGCGTCAAACCAATCTTAGGATTGTTGACTTACGATGATGATGATAACGTCATTAGATTTTTTGTTCATAGACTCTATCAGCAGGAATTTATTGCTGAGGAAGAAATCGCTTGCAAGAGTGTAAACAATAATAAACCACAACAGACTCGATATTTTTGTACATTTTGACAGCCTAGAACAGCGTTTTTTTTCACACAATCAGAATAATTGGCAAATTGATCGTTTTCCTTGCATCAGATGCTGGGTGAGTCAGTGCCTATAATTTAGTATAAAATAAAAAAAGAACATTATTGCAATTTCTGGAATTTCACCTATCGCCTCACCCATCCATTTGACAATAATTACAATCTCTTTCCTACTCCACACTCATATCTTGAATGCTAACTGTCCATTTATTTCCTCAAGGCTCACGTTCCCACCTCGTACAATATGAAAGTACATGCTGAAATTTTCCCGAGCAAATTTTTATTAACACTATATACTCATCAACATCTACAGATTACCCCGCCGGCCTCCTAAATAGGCGTTTGGTGGGGGGTGCAAGGATGCCAGTTATTATCCCGTACCAGAATGCAGTTTATGTGTTTGTTGTGAGAGATTTGAATCAATGACTCCAGCACATTTTTATTTAAGTATTGCTTGACAAAACTCGAATTCCTACACCTATCCGTTCGGGAAAATAATTCTTATTTGTCGCTTCTGTCCGACCTGAAAATGAAGTGTGGTTGAAAGGTGATGTTATTTGAGTCTCTCTGAAATATCTTGGTTTTAATTGCCTCAACAATGAACGCCTAAGAAGACTAAAGGTCTGTGTTCAATTCTATGAAACAGGGTGCTTTTCTTAAACGTCATTCAAATACCACGAAACTAGGGAACTTCTCATCTCTAATAAATCTACATCACTAACAGGATCAAACACAGATCCTCACGATGACTTGGCAACATAAAACCAAACCAACCTCGTCCATCTCATTCATACAGTGTCCATTTCAATTTCTTCCTATTACAACATCTAATAAAATAATATAACTCCTCACGACAGGGGAAGTAATCACTAATACGGAAAAAGTTACTTGTTCACTTGCTACCTAATCTATTTTCAAAAATTGCTTATTTGTTTATGAAATACACAGACGGCATTAAAAACTAGCAACAGAAATCCATTCGTTTCACTGACAACATGAAAGTTCAATTCACGAAAGATAAGATGTTTTATATTTCACCCCCATACAAATGATCCAACGTATTATTGAAATAAATTCTTGCAATTTTCCACAATAATTGGAAAATTGAAGGTATTTATTTATTCGAAAATCGTCGGTTATTATTTATTTGAAAATCGTTGGTATTTATTTCAGTATGGAAAAATTCCACTCCATCACGCTTGAATTTTTGAATTGTATTTGATCTGACGAAAATCATATTGATTGACTACCCCGCGCGAAGTCGCCTGAGAATCCACCAGTTATTATTCATGTGACCACTATTTTGAGTGCCCACATTGTGCTCGTGCGGTTCCCCGTCATTTCTTCAGCACACACGCTGAAATGATAGCGTACTGGGTTGATCGAATTAGACACAAAGGCGGATCGACGTCTGGCCGTATTGCTTGCGGCATGCGACGATGGTCTCAAATTGTGTTTCCAGAGAGTGATTCTTTTTCACCAATGCAGATTTATAATCCTTCCATTGTATCCCAGGAGATGCATTACGATTTTTAATTATTAATCTCAATTATTTTTAAAAACCTAACATGCACTGTCCTTTATTTTATTCTTCCTTTGCTTAAATTTGCCGCCTCGGTGGCGGCAGTGTAAAGACCTAACCTGCCATACAAAGTTCAACACAAACATTAACACTCCTTTGACCAATATTTCTCGTACGATACACCATTTAACCTGGATAGCATAAGAAATCCTCACATATTTCTTTACACTCCAAGCAATGTATCTCGAAAAAACAAGTGATATAAAGCATAGTAATCAGCAACACCTCTTGGGGTTTTCCCGATCTACGTTGATGCTTAGGGAATTTTAACATGGCAGTAAGCCGATCATTACCTCGAAAGAAATTGGTTAGTTCCGTTTGCACAATTAATCTTTTATGGCAAGGTAGAAGCCCACATCATTCTGTCTTATGTTTATTATGAAGTCTCTTCTGAACTTTTTTCACCAATACAGATTTATTATTCATCCAACGTAGGAGAGGAGATGCATTACGTTCTTTAATTATTAATCAAAATTATTTAAATAAATTAATATGTACTGTCTTTTATGTAGTACTTACTAAGCTTCAATATGACGATATAGATGGTGACGTAGTGAAGACCTTGCTTGCCACAAAAGAGGTCATGCGTTCGAGTCTTGCCTGGGTAGGTTGCTCCTATCCAAGGCATGGATGTTTAACCCGCGGTAGCACGCGCTTTTATTGTGACGCGGTAGCACGCGGGGCGGGGAAAAGACCGACTGGTTGTATACGGCTAAATAAACACTAATGAGCACTATATAAACCATTTATTTGACAGGTTCTGTTGAAAAACTATTTAATATAAGAATCATATGCATGTTTAGATAGCAACATGGAGAACATAAAAGAAAATTTTCTGATTACATGAATAACATTGCTAGTTACAACTCGCAATCAGTCATCAACTCCGTCAGCATTTTGGGAACATGATATGCAGTTGAAAACACAGTGCTCCCGGCAAATGAGTTTTTTACACGTATTGCATGCTGTCTTTGTTTTTCTATTTTTTTTAGATGGGCAGTAAGCACATCGGCCATCATCATGGCATCTCATGTTATCGCCTCTCTCAGGTAAACCCAATATTTCCCGTAACCGGAGTCGCACAGATAATTTGATATTTTGCTGTTTCTCCCTTTTCAGCATGTAATCTCTAGTCAAATGTTTAACAAGAGTATTCAAATACTCCCTCCTACTGACCGATTTCCCTGAGTTTGCTTTGTAAATAACAATGCCATTGATCGCGCCAATGTTCAACAAGGTAAAAAATATTGTTAGCGGCCATCGGCATGATATGCGAGAGACACTATAATTGGACTGTAAACGGTCTGATACGTCTACACCACCTTTTGTGGAGTTGTAATACATTACAATTTCAGGTTTATTTGTTAGAGGATCCACAATGTCATCTCGATGCATTGTTGACAAGAGCAATACAACTTTGTTAGGTTTAGGTTTGTATGACACTAGCGTCATTTCTTTTTGAAAACCAAAAATACTATTTCCAACCATTCTATCTTTCGACTTAGCGATAAACATGGGTGGAATCTCTGCCTTATTTTTTCTTATCGTTCCTACTGTTGTTAGACCATTTTTTAGAAGATGAAGTGCTAACGGGCAGGACATGAACCAATTATCAAGGGTTACATTTCTTCCAGTGTTATAAATATACTGAACCAGTCTTTTTACAACTGAGTCTGGCTTGTAATCAATTTTATCTGGCCCCTGGTTTTGTTTTCCAACGTACACTTCCATATTACCGGTGTAAAATGTTTTCGCATCACAACAGGCAAATATTTTTATCCCATACTTAGACGGCTTGTTCGGCATATAAACACGGAAACTGCATCTACCCCGGAATTGTGGAAGCATCTCATCTACTGTAACTGCTTCACTCATACTGTAATTATTCCGGCAATTACTGACAAAAGTTTCGAATATGTCCCTAATTGGGAAAAACTTGTCTTTTTTCTTCAATTCATTTCTTTCGTCAATGTTATCAAATCTCAACATTCTCAGTAAAAATTTGAATCTATTTACACTCATTACAAGTCTAAAATATTCTGTTCCTGTTCCATCCGCTCTCCACAGATCAAAAATATTTTTATGGTTGGACTTTTGCACCCCAGCTAAATACAACAATCCCAAAAGGGCCTTCAGTTCCATTAGGTCCGTTTCCTTGGCATCCCTTAGACGCAGAAATCTACCCTGCACACTTCGAATTTTTATGTTTGTGAAGGATACAATATCTGATATTATTTTATCTGGAAAAAAAATTTGCCAAGAACCCAAAATATCCGTTACATTTCCTGCGTTACCCACAGGTCCAGGTAGACGTTTCAGCAAATTGCATCGCTCAACTCTGCATCTTTTTGATGGCTTCACAGCAGACCACTCCGTCACACCGTTTTTTCCCATGAAGGAAGAATCTCTTGTCGCGGGCGGTTGCTCATCATCACTTTCCTCAGAAAATGACTCGTGGTCCGACTGGTAAATGGGGGTGTCGCATTCCTCTTCGTCACTCTCACTCAAATCTGCAAATTCCTCTTCACTCGCACTGTCAAGCATTTCCAGTATATAATGTCTATCAGGCTCACTCATGGTCGGGAGTCGTATGCCTGGCGTTTTGATTCCTTATTGAAAAAGAGAGGTATTTATGGCATATTTATGAACACATAGCAATAGATATGACACTACATATGTGACATTCACCAGCTCTGCGAATGTAAATTTACTATTACTTACAGTTGTAATTACTTAGGCGAGGTTCACTGGTACAGGGCGTTGGACACACGGTAGCGATCACCAAATGGAACTAGCGTAGGCTTCCCTCACGAGTTCTTTTCAGACTGAATCGGAGAGAAATATATACCCAAAGGTCGAACCAAGAGAGGTATACTCAACCCATACCTAAGTCATCCTATCCTGCGACATTGTAATGGGCAAACAAATGTAGCGAAACAGCAATGTAAACTGAGAGATTGATCGAGTCGAGTCTCAAAAACTCCGCAAGCAGACATTGTAACGCGAAGGCACGCGCCGGCGGGGATTCGACCGTAATGAAGTAAAATGTAATACAAAGATTCTTTTTCAAATTTACGGACTGTAACTTGAAAAGGACTCAGAAATAGTAGATTAGATTAAGTGTCGAAGAGAGGGGGCCGCAGTATGCCGAATAGGAATTTTTTTTTCAAACGGGCGGGGAATCCCCGCCCACGCGTGCCATCGCGGGTTAAGTGTACGTTTGGTTATTAAGTTAAAAAACCCGATGCAAAAGACCAAATATGATGTTTCCGGTGGTAAATAAATTAATAAATACAAAAGAATATTTTCCCCTTAAAAGATGAATTTTAGACCGAATAAGTATTATATATGGATTATAGTACAGAGTACCTGTATTTGGAGAAACTCCCGATCAAATTTTTAGCATAGGTACTTGGCGTCAGCGCGTGGACTAGATTACGGTGCCGGCGGCGCCCACCTCTACTTCCAATGTTATTTCAATCGGCTGGACGTGAGATACAGGGAGGTAAAGAGTTCTCAGAAAAACGGAAGAAGTCGTGAATAACGCAGACTAACACATTCATCAGAGCGGAGCATGCAGATCGAGTCTGACGCGGATCCCAGAGGAATGAATGAGCTGCCTTCGCTCCCCCCGCGGCCAACTCAGACCGTTGACAGACGAAAACCGCGTGACGTCCGCGTCCGCGGCACCCCCTTTGAGCGACTCGCTGATTTACAAGCGCGGCGAAACATTCCGCTACCTTTGCCTTTTGAAGTGGAACGCATGCTTCCTCCGAGTGCCTTCCTCCCACGCCTTCACATCCGATGGCTTCATATGCACCCATTCCCCGAAAATCCGGGCGATTCTATGAGTACCGAGACATCTAAGGGTTCTTGGAATGATCCATTATTATTATTCACTTTTTTTTAACATATCCCGAAAACAGCTCGGAATGGTCTTCTACATCGATGACCCCAGCAACTAAAAACTTTAATTACAAGCACGAACACCCGTGCCCTGGATAGAGGACAACTTAAAATAAAAGGTAGTCGCAATTTTCCACAATTATACAGCGCAATCACCTTCTATTTTATCATGTCGAGCTTCCACAATATCACGCCTGAATCAGTTGAACTTACCCAGGTGGGACTCGAAGCCGTGACCTTCGGAATAGCAGGAGGGGACTTCACCCGACCGCCATCAAGGACGGCAATCCTGTCGAGGAAAAGAACTTTCACATTAAACGTTCCCACACAGGTACATTATTTCCGAGTTTAATTGACTATTTTATTTCATTTTTAAGGCATTATAAAGTCTAAACCATGGTCAGAAAAAGTTTCAGTGCGGAACTTACCAGTTGAATTTTCTTTCCCAATGAGAAATCTTCTAAAACCCTAAGAAGGAGACGAGACAACCTAGTCGTCCACATAATGACATGATGGCATGATGAAGACAAATATCGAAAGGCAAGTAGGGCGGGAAGAAGGCTAAGGGGTGACCACGTATGAGTTACGTCTGTTAGGTTAGTAAGTATTAAATAGGAATGAAATGCGTCTGTAAGAATAGGCTAGAAAAATAGGAAGAATGGAAAGCTGTGTCAAACCAACCTTACGATTGTTTACTTATGACAATGATTTAGTGTGTCTACAAGGTAAGACATAATGAATTAAACGTTCAAATGGCCATCTAACCACTTCATAATCTAAATATGATTTTTTTCTTGTTAAACAGAATCATTATAATTATGAGGGAGAAAAGAGTGAAAATTGAAGTAATCTTATTCACACAAAACTGTTCACATTTTTTTATTGTACTTTCCACTGAGACACGAAACAACTACATCAGGAAATTAGGCTTTTGGAATTCATGTGATAAATTAACAACAGTAGATAGTATCTATTTAAATTGCTTCTAAATTTAATAATAAGGAGCCTTGTTTCGAAGAATTGAAAAACCTCGTGAGCAGCTGATGTGAGATGAAAATATTTTAATACAAATTAAGTTACTGGCTATCGCAAAAAATATTTTCTGTTTTCAGTAAAAATATAAGAGAACGTTTATAACACACTTGAGTAATCTGCAAGTGAGAACAATATGCGTCAGACTCGACAGAACCCCAGAATAGAGGGTAATTAGAGTTAAGGGTGAAGATTGTGCAGGAGTGGAAATTGAAATTAATTTGAATATTTGTGTTAGCTGTGCTTGGATAGATTAAATATATTTCAAAACGATTCTCATTAGCTGAAACCAGGACCAAACTGTAATTTGCTCCTGGAACTAAATGAATGAAGAATGGACCAGTCCATCAAGTCCAGAAATTACAATTCCTAAATAGAATTCGGCAAAGGTTCGTGACAACGAAAACAAAAGTCGTTCTCGTACAGCGGTTCTTTTCGTAGTTTAAAGGTAAAAATCCGCTGAAGTTTTTTTCCCATCATTCACGGGTTGGTGACGTCTTTTGGTTCCGTACCATTAAACCTTTCACATTGAACCGGTCATTGAAAGAAAAAAATGTTCACAAGGTTGTAAATAAACAGCTAACCACGCTAGGCTGATAAGTAGTTGAGACGCGGTAATATGGGCGGAGTTTCGGGGGGGGGGGTTGAGGGAGCCTGGCCCCTTCAAATAATGGTAATTTTCCCGAAAAAAACGAAACCTGTACATGCAGGTGCATAATGAAAACAAAAGCAGAAAAGTTAAATTAAAATTTAGTCTTAGATAGTACTTAAAATGCTGTGGTCAAAGGCTAATTTACACAAATTTTCCAGCGGAAGGTCCCGTTCCCCTACGGGGGGGGGGATGTTCCTTAACTTCTAAACCCCCGGTAAGGTTGCTGCCATTCCTAAAATAAAAAAATGAACTCCGACCAAGCGCGGTGATCGGCGAGGCAAGAGTGCGTGTCGCCAACTCATCTGCGATAGTGTCGAGGGCGTCAATGTTTCCCTGCGAATATTTCGAGAAGTGGGCGACAGGTGGAAATATGAAGAAATAATGGATCTCTTTACATCCACTCCCACAATCGGCAGAATAAAACATCGGCGAAAGAACCAATCACGCCGAAATACGCAACCCGTAAGAAAAACAAATAGATGCCCAACGCTATGGGGTATTATTAAAATAACAGGTATGCATGAGTCAAGCGTGCAATCACGGCGGGCAATGGAAAGAGGGGAGTTGAGGGCAACTCCATACAGCTGACTCGGCCTCTCTGGCATTTGGATTCCGTTTGGGCTCTGCATATCCGTTTTCCTTTCGCGGATATATTATCTCCAGTCGCCCCCAACAACAACCCACCCCGTTTCCATGGATACTACGCGGAGGGAGGGGAATACGACGATCATTTCAATCACGACTCTCTCTCCTTCTCTCCTCCCGGCCAAGATGGCCACCGCGCGAACTCTCCCCCTTCCTCCTCCCACCGACTAACCAACCTCGCGCGCCCCCAGGGTCACTGTGTCAAACCGAAAGGAGGCCTCTCTTCTTCGCGGCCGGGGCAGGCGTGGGAAACTGAATTTAAACGGAGCTGTAGCGGACTCATAGAGTAGTGGCGGCGGGGGATAACTCAGGGGAGGGTGGGGTGGAGGGGAGGGGGTGTGGAGGTGGAGTGGGAGGGAGAAGGAGTGGAGGGGAGTGGTTGGATCCAGCCGCCACGGGCGGAGCGGAAGATCAGAATTCAGCCGAAGCGAGGAAACAGGCAGGTGCTCTGGGATGTTTGAGATTGCTTTCAGGCTGGTGGAAGTCTTTTTTAAAAAAATGAAGGCAAAAATATTCTTTAACTATTCAGTAAAATATTCTCGCTGGACGAGTCAATGAACAAAAATATCTATCGATGTAAATGTGGGCGGTAACTTTCTCGTTTTTTATTTGAATTTATGATAGAATGGCTGTACGAGGACGATTTTTTCTTCGTAGTAATAAAATTTTGTCCTCGTAGTGACTTATGTTTGAGCCAAATCGAGCAAATAGGCAAGTGCTGAGGATATAGAAACTGATGACGCGCTGCTGGTAGTAAAGGGTATTAATTTAATCGCGGAAATACTAGGTAAACATATTCTTGTACTTTCAACGCAAAATCCACGAAATGAATTCTGCTTGAATGTTAAAACTTTTCCAATTACATTGCATAAATATAAAACGCAGGAACTTTTTACTCCATTTTGAGCTCATAAATATATTAATGGAAGACTAAGTGCGTTATGTTGATGAAAGTGTCGACACAACCCTTGAAAAATACGTTAATATAAGCAGCTTCATGCGTACTACCCTCCTTGATATTCTTTTTTAACACCAAAGGACGTCATCTGAGACATCATTCGTTGCATAAAATATGTTAAAAGAGAGAAGATAAGGATTATAACATATCTTGTGTCCCGCAAAATCTGGATAGAAATTTCATCTCGACTACGATACGAACAGTGCTGAAACAGATATCTGAACCTGACAATGATACCAAATGCATCGGAACCGGCTGTAATATTAAAGTTTGCGAATGAAATTGCGAGTCTATCAATGATCGTCAGATTTTTCATCTTGGGCAAGAAATAAACTATAAAAAAACCTCTTTCATTCTGAAAGATATAATTTCTAAATTGTTTAATCAATCTAAGCTTAGCACCTCCCCTCCGAGTCTCTAGCGGCTCCGAGCCTAATTGGTATAAAACCTAAGTAACGTCCTATATTCGTTAATAGCAGCTTTTGACGAGTCAGTCTGGAGATGATGCTCTATGAGTATCCCAAAATGATAATAATAAACAGAACAAATTATCAAAGCCGTTCAAGTAGCCTCAAAGTCCCTGGCTCAAGGTCTTTGCGTTGCTCTGAAAGATATCTATTCGTTCTTATTTGCGCAACCAATCAAAACCTAGCACATAGCCTCCAACTCCCTCGCTTATTATCCGAAACACGGTTCGTTCATTATAAAAGATACTGTTTCCGGCGTAATTTAGGGAAAATCTTTGACATTCAACAAAATGAAAAGTAACTGTCCATTTCAACGCTAATTTATTCATTCGAAACCACCCTGGTTTCGGCATATAATTCCATTTTCAAGCTACTTTTCACTATGCGAATTTTTATTAGTGTCCCGGAAGGGTTCTCACTTCATGCCAACCCAGTGAGACAGCAAAACCTGAAGCGGTCCAACAGTGTATAGGGTCAGCAGGGAACTCTGACTCAGCCGATTCGCACTTAAAAATATAGCACGGATTCAGGAATCCAGGACAGCGCTGGAGGGACGCGAATTAGGCAAGCTCTCGAGAAAATAATCGTGTTCCCGTCGCCGGATTCCCCAGGAATAAAGACGGGGTCCATAGGGGAAGGGGGTGGTCCGGGTCATAACGGGGCGGGGGCGTGATGGGGCAGACACTCGCCCCGGGCGACTCGCGCCCCATTGCCTTGGAATAATTCGCCGTAGCGTAAGCACATCTACATAATACCCTTCGAGCAAGACTGTAGGGTGATGGCAGGGGGTTGTCCATTACCAACATGCATGATGATTCCCACATGCACACTACATGGTTATAAAAACTATAAGTAAGTATACGTGGTCATAGTTATACTTTGGTCAATCTCCAAAGGAACGTAAATTTTTTAAGGCAAAATTTAAAAAATTTAATTTTTTTTATATAAAAGTCAAAATTGTGTTATTACAGTTTTTCAATCAATTTAATTACGTAAGTGGCAGAAATCGTTTGAAATATTTACCCTTTTTATTTATTTTTTTTTTTACTTTTACTTTCGTGTTGTCTATAGACATAATTCTTTTCTCTGCAAACACAATATATATGTCCTCGGACACGACAGAAGTGGAATATTATATTTTTACTCACCAGAAAAGCCTGTTTTATTTGTCATAGGACATTCTGTAACTTTTCGCAGTGTATCAT
Organism: Ischnura elegans; assembly: GCF_921293095.1. Taxonomy (NCBI): domain Eukaryota; kingdom Metazoa; phylum Arthropoda; class Insecta; order Odonata; family Coenagrionidae; genus Ischnura; species Ischnura elegans. The sequence goes on from NC_060253.1 coordinate 99,059,990, forward strand.
CTTGTCCGTTACCATATGTCACGTCCGTGGACTGCAGATTTCACGGACAAGATGCCTACGGACATGACAATTTCCTCTAAATTGTCATAGTTGGGACTAACAATAGGTCAGGACACTGTCCTTACTGCATTGAAGTTGTATCTATTAGCCGTAAAAAAATCTCATTCATAATAAATAAAAACGTGCAGAGTTACCTCTTTTTACTTGTCCGCGGAAATTACTTAGGTGTGATCTTGGCTATTTCAACAAACTGAACTAAACTTTTTCTTCCAGCATTAAGACATCAAATAAACATTAAATAAACTCAAATAACCCATTAAAGGTTACAAACTCCTTCTTTACACACTGGCTGTGTAGGGCTGGAACCATCTCCTATGAATAATTCCCCCTTTTACCCTTGTGTCCACGGACATTACTTAGAGTAAGACCAAGGTTTTTTTATGTTTTTATAAATATAATGAAATAATGGCAAACCAAAAAGGCTATTTTTTAATGTTTATGTAGTTGTAAATCTTGTTTTGAACTTTTTTCCCTTAGCAAAAAATGTTAAATAAATATTATTGTATTCGAGAAACTCTGAATGAACACCACCATAAGATCACTAGGTCTGCGGCGCGTCGCCGCAAAGGTCCGTTGCCAAAACGTACATACCCATAGGAGTCCTCATCACCAGGCATAATTATATTTCGGAGGGATGATCCCACTAACCTTGGACATACTCAAACATACAATGTTTTATCATGGAAAATAGCGGAAATGTGCTGATATGGAAAACAGTGGAGCATGCTATTAAAAATGACAGCGGACAAGAAGAGGAGAACTAAACGGAGCTACACGATTACGCTCTGAAGTATGAAAATTACATTAAGGAAAAATAACTCCTTTTGACCATAACTCAAGCTCGGTTCTTGATTTTAATTACATTTTTCTAGACCAAGCATTCAGCTATTCGATTTTCCTCTCATAATCCATTCCATTACGATAGGCATGACATAGATGTCAAATTCCAATTGATTACGCGAAAGTTCCACTAGTTTTTAAAATATATGTGCAACGTCATACAGAGAATATTTTCGTTTCTATTCCGCCTTTGCGTATTGAAGCCTGATACTTCTAATAATATCAACATCTCCTCAGGGAAAATTTTGCCTCATGTCAGTAAAGTTTTAAGTGGCATGTAGAAATATGAGTCGGAATAATAGGGAAGATATAATACCGATGAATTAAAATACACCCATTACGGTCATTACGGAGTAATATCTTTCGGTTAGGGTAAAGTGCCTCCGTAAGGGTTACTAAGGCGGAGAATTTAGCGTGCATCGAATATCAAGGGAAGAAAACGTTTCTCATAAAAATCCTTCGCCCCATATTTTTTAACCTTCTTTGGACTTCCCGCGGCCTCATCACCTTTGACATTAGACCTCATCAAGCTAGGGGTCGATTAGAGAAATAATAAATCAATATGGCTTAGAAATTACGAACATGTAATTTATAATAAATGCCTAAAGATATTAATGACCATCTCAAATTAATCGCATCATAAGCTGAACTTAAGTTAATGGCCATTAAATTCAGACAACTAAGGGGAGGTCGCCGGACTCTAGACCCCGGACGCAAGGACGTAAAAGTAAAGGATTAAGCTCCAGCATTCACCATTCCTGTGACATTCACTGCTCCGACTTTTATGCCTATTGAATTACAACTATCACATTAATTGCGGAGATTCGCAGCGAAAGTTGTGAAAGCAATCCCGTGAGAAGTAACTCACTCGAAGGAAACAGTGCTCGGGGCATTGGACTGCGCGGGCCACGTATAGACTCCAGGAGTATTGGTTTCCAATCGAAATACTTGTACAACGTTCCCAATGGCCATTAAAAATATACATTAAAACTTTCACTTAATTTCTCCCCTCGCAAGGTGACTTGTCATATGCTTACGAAGGTTGTGTTGCTCCTGGCGTTCTTTGTGGAGGCAATTATTGCTACTACCCATGGATTGGAAGTAGTCCACCATAATGCCTGAAATACGAACATATGCAATTATATCTAACTCCATTTAGGCTGGTATATCCCTAGCCATATCTGCCAAAGAGTTATACGTATGTTGCACTACAAATGGTTATCTAAACGGTAGAGGTGAAAATATGGATATCCCATTCACAATATTAATAGTAATCGCATACAGCCGAAGCCATAAACTCCTCGATCATACTTTTGATATGCGGCTAATATGCTTCCCTCCTAGAGTGGATACAAATTAACTAAATAATCAGTTCTATTCGCAGGCCATTCATAACTGTTTTCATTTTCACAACTCAATTATTGATTCAAGTAAACTAGCGCAAAATTGCTTTCATAAAAGACTTGAATCTCCAAATACAAGTAAGTAGAGGTCTGAGAATTCATCGTGTAAATTGGCCACTCAAGAATCAATGTTTTTCAAGCAAAGCTTCAACTGCTGAGACGTTTATATCTGCGATCATAGGCAGTGTTTGGCTAAAATTAATGGTTTAGGTTCATGAATACCGTTGACGTAAACTACTTAGGCATGAAAAACCTCCAAATAGCTGTAGAAAAGGACCTACTACACTTCTTTAACAAATGTACAACATTCAAGCTAGAGGAAGTGTACTGTAGGCAAGGAATCTAACTTTAGATCTTTATCAGATTTTATATTTAATTAGTTTAGTGCACTTCATTGGAATCACAGTTTGTTGAGGCAGTGAAAGTAAATTAACATCAGGCTTTACACAGAATAACAAAATTCATAGAACTCCCAGTACAATGCGCAGAAAAGAAAATTTGACCATATATTATTTTAAGGAAATAAACGCATAAAATACGCGAATACCTCTGTGTTCAATGAGTAACATTATTATTCCTTCAGATTCTCCGATCAACAAAATGATTTTCAGTTATTTTAGGAGGTAACCGTTTTTTAGTCGTATCTCAAATGATTTTTTATCTAATGTTTTATTTGGTAAAATATAAAATATAAACATGCATTTATTTTCGCAAGTGCAGGCGTTTGAATTCTACAGATGCAAAAACTGCGCTTAACGATCAAAATTGGACCGATTACTTTCCCGGATCACTGGAGAAATTATTATTAACATGCGCTCTCGATGACCAACGATTATCTCCGCAACAACCTTAATTGCGGCTTTCGATCTTCCCTCCCTTCACGAGAACCTTTTCTTTGTCCTCGTCCGGGACGGCGATCAATGGTTGTTGGCTCATGGAAACGGAGCGTGCCTCGAGCATAAAATAATGCAATTTGTCCCGTTCGACGCGGGGAGAATATAATGTCAAGCAATCTCACCAGTTCCGGCTAATAATCCCGTGGAGGGGGGGGATAAGATCCCTGTTCGACCCCCTCAATTGGCCGCACATCGTCATCAAACACACATTCGCTCTCGACCTTATACATAAGGGATCCGCTCCTCCGCAAGAGACGCCACCGCCCCGCGTTGACTTCCCGGATCAGTAATATACGTGACCGCATGATCCCACTCAAGGCCTTTTCTCGTGCATCCGTTGCTTCGCGAGGCTCTCTCGCCCCCACGAGTGGCGCCTTGTGATATTTCCCTAAAGGAGACGGAAATTTTCATTCCCCAGGGCAACAGCGTTTATGCTGATACTACAACTATATATCAATATGCTGCGTATGGGACCCTTATGAGGTAGGACTGATAGCTGAAATGAATCGAGCACAGCGCAGGGCGGCCAGATTTGTGATGAATTGTTACGACGAAAAGTGCAGCGTTTCCAGAATGTTACACGAGCTGGGATGGGAATCTTTACAGGAGCGTAGATTGAAGTATAGGCTTAATTTACTTAGTAAATTCGAAAAAGATATTTTTTCAGACGACGTGAATCATATCCTTCGTTTACCGTCGTACTATAGTAGACGTGATCATGAGAAGAAAATAAAAAGGCTGCAAAACAGAGACATTTAAAATGTCATCTTCCCTCGTACTATTAAGGATAGCAACATTATCTCAATGCTGTGTCTTAATAGATGATGGCGTCACTCGCTAGAATGACTAATTACATGTTTTTTCCATAGTTCTAACCTTGCATGTTTTTGCTATAGGAATAACTAAGCATTGGCAATTTTTTTATGGATATGCATGCATATTTTTCTAGCTTGCGTAATATTTCTATGACCGTGCGGTGTGCGTGTAGCGGTGCTCCTGCATGGTGTATGTTGGATGTGCACCCTAGAGGTGGCTCGCAGGGTATTATGTAGGTGTAGATGTACAGTAGTCAAAAGGACATGGGTAATTAGCAATGGGGCATGAGAAATGATGCCAGTCTCGTGGACCGATATGTCTTGTGATTATTTTCCCCAGAGGAGACGGAAAACTTCACTCCCCAGGACGTCAGCGTTTACTCATGCCTTGCAGTAGTCAAAAGAGCATAGATAACGAGAAATGGGACATTAGAAATGATAGAAGTCTCTGTTCTGGAGGTATCCCTGACCGTTTTTTTAATTGGATTAAAAGTGATTATTTATTCCAAATTTTATTTGGAAAAAAAATATAACACAAAAACACGAATACATTTTAGTAACTGCTGATGTACTTATAAGAAAGATTCCATACAAGGAAGTAATGTCAAGCAATCTCACCAGAAATCTTTGCGGGAGATAAGATCCCTGACCAATCTTCTCAATTGCCCTCTCTTCGTCACATACACATTCGCTCACGGTCTTATACATAAGGGATATAATTAAATGAAAATTTGAGTAATGGCTTGTACTCCGTCAAAAAGCTTCTTCATCTCCATAATATCTGATGTTTACCACTCCAAACCAATGATTACAGATCTATTTATACGTTCATTTTCTGCGAAGAAAAATACCACTGATAATATGCTGTGTCTCGTGACCCACATATTTGTCGAAATTTGGCAGCCACCGAACCTTGAAATAACCGACATAAAGAATCTTATTTATCTTTGAACTAAAGTAGAAGCATCAGTTATAAAAACAAAGGCCTAAGGTACTAAAAAAAGTACGTACTCTTTTAAGTAGCCAAGAAACCTACATTTAAACCTGGGTTCGCTTGCGAAAAAGAGCTGTCGAAATATGGATGAATATAAAGTTATGATCCTTAACTGGCGCAGTGAGTAATGACAGGAAGCCAGTTCTGATAGCTCTGATACGAATGTGTGGACATAAGTGAAATTAACATTTGAGTAGAGTGGAGGCTCCACGAATACTCATCCATTTCTTTTGATGACGATGACAACATGTGTTCAACTCGAGCACTTACTTAGGCACCCGACCAAGAAGAAGGGTATAAATCGCATCACAACTAAGTAGTGGCCTTAAATGTAAATACGACGAATGTACGAGATGAGCATGGAACATCTGGCACATATAGACAATATGACGCCATTGGGAGCTCGAGAAGGATTTTCTAATTTGAAAAATAAATCAGTAAATGTATTTGTACTTCATTAGGCAAGGTATAGTGGAACAATTTAAACGAATTAACCAGGAAGCCGCTAGAAACTCGAGGGCTGCACGTTGGGCTTAGGTTAAATGAGCAATTGAGAATAGATTTCTTTCATAGCGAAACAGAGGACAAGCATCATATAGAATCCCATCCTAACACCCCCGCCACACACCCATTTAGGTGGCTTGCGGGATAGTATGAAAATGTAGATGATGTGGAATAAATCGAAATAAAACTTTTTGCACTTACGAATCAGAATCGAAGAGGACCCGTAACGCATTTCGAAGAGAAGTGTGTTCATCAGGTCTTGAACAAAAAACGAATTTTTTTCGATCATAAAATATAGTTACTGAAATTAATTAATAAAACATTTTTCAGTTGTCAATTTCATAAGTCATTAGACATTAGTCAATTTCATTTGATTAGAACCTTTTCTTCCAAAAAACTATACTAGGAAAAGCAGCGCCCTAAACTTAACTTTTTGCCGTCTTTTCTCACGACCACGTATTTTAATGTTAAGCAGCAATTAATTCGCATATTCTGCACGGGTTGATAATCACCGCAGCGGGTGAACATTTAGCGCCGCTCATCGGATACGCGATATTCCGCAAATAATGCTCCCCCATTACGAGGAAACTTATTCGTTCAGGCCTTAGATAAGGGGACTCCCCACAGAGGCGCTCTGCCTCACCGCTCCGCCAGCCGAGAGCGAATAGAATGAGTACATTTTACCACGTTTTCATTGTATAAATATCTTACCTGATTGTTTGCTCTTCCGGTAAAAATCTTGTAACTCGTATTTAACCCAGTTCCCATTCAGCAATCGACTTTAAGTTCTCATCACCGATCAAAGACAGACTACATTCTTACTCTATTTCTAGTTCTTCAGAGGCAGTTGGAATACTTCAAACAATTCCCGGCTATTCGGCGTTGAGCGACCGTTAACGATCACGTTTAGTAACAGTATTACAGGAGATAAAAATTTATATAATAAAATAACTTTGTTTTATTCCACACTTTATTTTAAATAGCACGACCCGGATTTCAGCATCGAATGCTATCATCAGGTGATGATAGCATTCGATGCTATCCTGGGTCGTGCTATTTAAAATAAAGTGTGGAATAAAACAAAGTTATTTTAGTTTACTATATAATGAAGCAATTCCACAAAGTAACGCCTGAGACCGTGTCTTATATGATAAAAATTTAATCTAAAACCCTTTTTACTATAAAGAACAAATAATAAATTAAATAAAACATTTTTCTTTAATCAAAAACTCTTAATTTTAGCTTGATTTGATTTTAAATTTTATATTGTAACTAAAAAAAAGAAGATGAACCTTAGCCTGAAGTCCCGCATTAAAATTTAACTGAAGAAAGACAAAATATTCAGATAAAAAGCACCAGATGATGGCTCTGTGAGCCGAAACGCGTCGTACGCATTTAAAAAAAACTGTGGGCAAGTGCATTACATATTATTTTAATATTTAGAACTTCCATTATATCACGTCTGAAACGGTTGAATTAATTGCAAGACTACGTGCTCAAACTAAAAACCAGGTTTGCATCAATTTCAACATCTTAAACAAAGTTCATTACATGTAAAAAATTAATTACTCCTCTATAATTAAAATAAGTGCTGATGGATCCACAGAACTTGGTGTCGAACACAAGGCGAACGTGCAACACTTCTTCTGTTTTACATGTAGTCATCTATATCCGTAAAATTTATACACGGGACCTTGGGCTAAGACAGGGTGGTTTATTTCCCCACGGCTCCGCTATGCCGTCCGCCGCGTAACCCGTTTTTAACACGACTTTCGTGTACGTACAAGAGAATTCGCACGATTAAGAATGGTTGACTCATTTATAGGGAGCGTTACGCTCCAGCACTCTTGATTCATTGGGAACGGGAGTTCGCGGAACGAGAGCGAATGATGTCGATCGAGGCGCCCCTGGCGGATCGATGGGCGACGAGAAATCGTTTAGGGGCGACTTATGTGCGCGCCGGGAAATCCTTAAAAACTCTTAAGCTCATTAAAACGGAGCGGAACATAGCGAGGACGACCCGAAGATGTCGAAGTTCATGGGCGAATGGGGTTGCCCGGATTCTCACTGCGCTGCTGCGGAATAGAAGTCATGCCGAAAGGAAGGTAGGCATTGTATAAGGTTTTCTCAGGTTTTAAGCCGGGTGACAGTGTCCATTTTCTCCAGCGCTTCGAAGTCTGTCTCGGTCCTCGTCTTCAGGAAACGTCCACTTGTCCACACATTTTTCACATAATTCCCTGATAATCTCAATGGCCAGGCAATGTTTGAAAATCGTAAACTTCGAATTGATAATAAAAAAATGTAGCATTCTCGACTTATTTTCTTGTGTAAAACAAATTTTCCATAAAGTAAGTGACAAATATTAAGTTTTTTTTTTTTTAAATTAGAAGCTACCCTAAGCAGCAATCAATATCCCAACAACATCCAGACCACATTACAGATCTACATCTACATCTACAAAATACCCTGCAAGCCAACTCCAGGGTGTTTGGCAAGGGGTCATCAATCAACAGCATGCAACATGCAATAGGATTCCTACATGTACACTACGCGGTCCAAAAGACGTTACGCATGATAACAAATTATATTAATACATTCATGCAAAGGTAAAACTTGCCAATCACTCAATAAGTTGCCAATAAACTTAGAACACACAAAAATGCTTTTAGCATTACTAAAAAAAATTCAGAAACATGCATTTAGGGATATATCATCCGTGCAATATCCTTGTTATTCCAATTAACATGGTATGGATATCTATAAAATATCCAGAGGACCCGTCAAGCAACACTGCAGTCCATGTCCAACAGTGGACATGGAGGTCCATACAAAAACGTTTCTTAGATATCTTCACAACATCTAATGAGATGATAATGCGTATGATTATTATGGTTTTTGGTAATCCACGGACATAAAGGCAAAACATTTGTGCTCTTCAATTCTATGTAGAACTATGCTACCAACGAATACTGATTGGAAAAACAATTCTTTAATTTCATTGATCTTAGAACTTTGATATCTCTGTAGCGTTATTTTTACATCTCTAAGTAGATTTTATAAATAAAATATCTATGTAACATTGCCAAAATATCCATCGTGTAATAAATAACAACGTTTTTTGGATATATCAACTTATATGCGATGGATGTAGTCTGCTGATTGGGACTAGAATAGTCTTCGTAAACAATTGTTACATCATTTATACCATAAAATGTTTGCTTTTGAATGTTTCCAGCTTTTCCATGAGGATGATGCAGACGGAGGTTCCATTTGTAACTTACCGGGTTAGCTACTCTAACTTCTTCCAAAGTTTCAACAACCGAAACTCTGTTGTCGTCCTCATATCTCTCATCCATCATTCAGAGAGAACCTCGTGGCTTCGAATTTAGCACACTGCCACCACATTAATGCCATGACGGAAATTTTTGGCTTTAAAACTCATCAGTCATTTCCGGAAAAAGAAGAAAATTTTATATTATGCAAATAAAAATAAAATTAACTTCCACCACGAAAAATTGCTTAGTGGCACAAAAACAGCATTAATAAGACATTTTTTAAAATTCTTCATTTTGTATGTATGAATGTAATTTTGCATACCTAAGGATATATACTTGCATATATTTTGCATATTACTTACTCTATGCAAATCCAAATAAAACCCGTTTAGCTGTAATTATATGAAAATTGATAACTTTTTAAGACAAAAACTCAAAGTACACCTGGCTCTCTTAAAATAATCAAAATTCTCTCGGTCCTGAATTTGTTTCTTTGTAAATATTTTATTTTTTTATCTGACGTGATGTCAAGTATCAATAGTGATCCCTTTTCCTTCCCCTACGCTTAAAAGTTAATATCTTGAATTATACCAAATTCGACCAATTTTCCGTAAATTTTGTTTAGGTTAGCACCATTACATCACTGACCTTCTCCTCTACATGATATTAGCTCAATTATAAGTAGATACCTTTAAAATAATATGCCCGCCTGCGTAGCACACTGAAAATAATAAGAGACGAGTGCTATCATATATAATATTTGATATAGCATAAAGAATATGAAATGACATGATGCGACTATTTTTGTTCAGTTAATTATAATGGTTTATGCTTAGAAAAAGATGAACAGATCGCTTTAAATGTTAAACTTTAAGTACATGTATTGACATTATTGCCAATATCTCTTGACTGAGTCCATTACAGACACTTATGTAGAGGCTACCAAGAGGCCATAAAGAGGTAGTATATTACGTAGGGATTGAAAAATGCAAACATAGCTATTGAATTCTAATATTTCAATGAGCTGGTGCGGTTGAGAGGGCTTAGATGATCAAACTACATATACTAGGGAGGATCAGATATGCGGCTACCCTGGGTTAATGCCAAAATATGACTTAAAATTACGATTAAATTGCTGGCATGAATTTTCCATGTCACTGAGTCACCCTATTAATATGAAACTAACAGAGCGAGGCCCAATGCGTGACGCTAAATATTTTGACGAGCACTTCCCACACGAAAAGTTTTCACTCACCGAAAAAATCGGGTGGGCCGGTTCCCGAAGAGTGAACGTCCTGGGTTCGAAACCAGTTCTTGGGGGGCATGAGGACTATCGCCTCACGGATTCTGAAGGGGAGCAGAAGAAGCAGCAAAGGGGGTGGAGGATCAGATGCAGCGGAGAACGAGACGAGATGCCTTTATGTGTGACCCGTTTCCCCGTTGGAGGGCGCCGCGAGGCAAAAGCCACGCGCTCGCTCCGTCGGGGCACATGAACGTGCCCGGATCGTGAGGGCGCGTTCCTTTGAAAGTATGCATGTCTGCCTGTGTGTGTGTGTGTTTGTACATATTCGTGTGTTGCGCGGGATGATGCCTTTTGTCCTCTCCGGAGCGTGTTCCCAACCGAGGGACTCCAGAGAGGGGAGGATGGAGGAAAAAGCCGGATTATCGCAATCGATGCTCCTGCTTCCATTGTTTATTCGGCCTAGAGGTGAGCTATGCGTTTGGACCAGTTTTTTTATGCGAATTCAAGTGACCTTGTGGCAGATTCTTTGTTAATTTGGCCAGTTCTGGAATATTTTTACTGTTTTCAGCAATCTTTAACCCATGGATTGGGGAAGGCAAACCTAAGCTGAACGTCTGCACACAACTGCACACAAGTTCCACCACACGGGCCAAAGGGTGACCTGCAACCATGACATTTACAGTAACGAGTAGAAAATTATCACAAAAATCTCTAAAAATAATAATATTAAAAATACTGTAATACCCTTCAATCAGTATAAATAACGCTATACAACAAAACATGAACGTCAATAATTACATTGTTTTACATCATTTTAGTGTTTTTATAACTTATTATAATGTTAAAGTCTTAATATGTAGCTTTCCCTCCACATTTATTCGACCTAACCATCATTTTCATTTAGTTTTCTTACTTGGACCATAGCAATAATTTTCCAAGGGCTCAAAAACTTAATAAAGAGACACCAGCGCAACGATTCCGTTTTTTCATTTTTCATATGCCTCACCCATCAACAGTTGTATTATCAAAAAAATTCATAATTTATTAGTAATCAACGCATTTTCTGAATGAAACTTGTAGCTTCAGGTGAGATGCGGCGAGACCGATTGATCATAAATGAAAGAGATTTAGCTTGTTCCATTGAAGAAATTTATTCACTACTCGGCGCTTTCACGTAATTTTCAGTGAACTTTCAAGATATTTTTATTTAATGACGTATGTCATATTCATATTGGTAGTTTCATATGAAATTTAACGAATTTTGTATTCGATTTCCAGAAGTACTGTTATGTAGGTCCAAATTTTTTAAGGCGATCAACAAAAAAAATTTCTATGTTGAAGCACAGTTTGCCCCTCCTATACACATGGGGTATCTCACAGGGTATCGTGTAGACCAGCGGTCGAGAACCCACGGATCGCCAAAGGCCCTCGAAGTATTATATTTCTGCCCACACAACTAAGAGCTTTTGGCTAATGAAAACTGTAAATGACGTTAATAATGATATTTAAGAGGGTTTATTACTTAAATATTAATTATTTGTTTTCAAAATATCTGGTGAAAATATAATTAATTGAGTCCCACGAGGGTATGGATACTTGGACAGTTGCCAAACGTTGATTTAATTTACGCAGCAGATTTTATTCTTTCGGCGTATTTTGGCTGTATCCATAATTACCCAAAGACTCAGAAAAAAGGCACGAATAGATACCCTCGTTTCAGTTGTTCCATTATTCATATGTTATCCCGCACCTATCAACTGTTGTATTCACAAATCAACATTAATCAACTCACAAATTTTTCTTTAAAAGGACAATACATTTGTTTCTAGGTGGAAATTACTTAATGGGCAGTGCTATGATCAATCATAAACGAGTTACGATATTTATCCTAGGCGTGATATCCTTTAGTAGCAATACATTTCAATTATTTCCACCAAAATTCAGGCGGGAACAAGTTCTTTCGTATCTGAGACACGGGAGGGAGGCGGTGCGCGATTGAAATCGGCGAGTGCGTGCCTTCGGGAAAGGGGCGATCATCTCCCGGGGCGACGTAGTAACGCCGCTGCGCGGATCTTCAATGAGATCTCTGCCTGAGGGGGAGGATCAAAGCGGACGAGGCGATGAAACGCCCGTGCCATGTCACGCCGCCGATGCGACGGGGGTGTGGGGAACTAGAGTGGTAGCAGCAAAGGGGTCACACTTAAATGCCCTTCCGCGACGTTTTTATGGTGCTACCGTGCGGCGGTATGTTTTAATGGTCTCGGGAACACGAAGTGCTGCACCGAAAAGGGGATCGTTCCAGTGAAGCCTTATGATCCGATTATAGATGGACGATAAATAAAGGCGAAGAACGGATTCAAATAAATCCGTCGGCGAAGAACCCAAACCGTTGGATCGCTCGTGGTCGTAAGATTTAATCTATCCTTTAGGAAGCGGTTTTGATCGTAAGACTGACGGACAAGCCTTCCAGGGGCCAAGTAAACCAGAACACCACGCTAATGCCATTTGGAATATCAACTGGTCAATATTCACAATATTAGAGGATATATAGAACTGTAGGTGGTGTTATACAATTAAACTTTGCCTATTGATCCCCGAGTAGTGAAGACTTAACCAATTAAAAATATAAAAAATGAGTTTTTCAAAGCGCGTTCGATCTACATAATTTATGATTAGGGCTTGTTAACGTATTGAAGGTTAACCTTTAATCACAAAACATACTTATAACCTTTATAATATTTATGGAAAAGTAAAGTTTCAGATAAAATATAAGTATGTTCCTTCATGTATAAAATGTCAATAAAACTCTACCCACGTTATTGGTCAACACTTAAACACTAAAACACTGACTTAAATTTATATGTGTAGCAGTGAGAAAAAATTCCCCTGGACCGAGAATCGGACCACGGACTATCAGCTCTCCGAGCCACAGCGCACACCACTACACTGCTACTAAATGTAACACGATATATTATTGAAGTCATGTTTACATTCATCAAAATATAGCTTCATAACCCTATGAAGCCCTGAAGGATAAATAAGGCGACCGGTATTCTTCTCAATGAACTCTGGATGCTGACAACACACAAACCTGCGATTTTAACTTTTAGAAAGGTATTCTTTGTTGAATAAATATGTGTCATACCATTGGAATGTCTACAAAGCCAGAAATCCTGGAAATTTCAAAATAAAAATCGTAAATGACGTTTTTGCCGCAAAAGAACAGGGATAGATGCATTCATAACTTCTTTTACAAATCCAATGCACGTATTGGCGCTAAATCAATATTTAATGCACGGGAACAGATGGGGATATCGTGTTTAAGACGTTAAAATATGGAAAAGTCATCTGAAATCCACTTTTCTTCTTTCAACAAGAGATTTTTACGCCAGTGAAATCAAAAAGACTGGAAGGGGATTGACGTCATCTGCCTATTAACCGCGATGAGCACTTGATGCATTCGATAATTGGATCAGTTGCTTGGAGTGTTACCGCAGGCCAATAGATTACTCATCTTCCATTAGAGCACTTACGGCAGAGGTGGTTCATCCACTTCACAGGAGGTTCAGGCCGCCTCTTATAGACTCGAGAGCATTCAAGATTCAAGATCAAACATTATAAAACAATGCCCTCCATTTAGCATGTTAAATCAGAAGCAAAGTATGTAAAATGAAACGTAGAAAACGCATCTAAAACAAAAAATCACTCTTGTATGAAATGAACTAACGCATGTTTCTTTTCAAATAACATTTTTTTTCTTTGAAAACTAGTACTTCATCATCGTCATATTTTGAAAAAATAACTTAAAATTTTTATAGTGTTATATTTAAAGCGATTTTTCATCAATTACGCACGGATTGTAAGAATTTTTTTTTTTATTATTTTTATAGGAATTCTATTTAAATAATTCCGTGTAGGTTAGTATTTAATGGAGATCAGACAAGGAATAGTGAAATTATTAGATGCTGGATCACGGGAAAAGCTATTTCTGAAATAAATAATTTAGAGACATGAAATCAGAAGCCAAAATTGGCATTTCCTATTTAGCTCTCAATTAAACGCTTTTACCTTTTTCCTTTATCATATGTCATTCCTTAGGTCCCTAGACGAGGACCCTAATCCATAAAGGGTACGCTTTTGGAAATGGAAGGAAAAAAAGAATGAAATCCTCCATCCTCGCGTAATGCGAAGGAGATTTTAGCTTTGTGGCGGTCGGAGAATGAAGCCGTAATGGCGCGCCGTAAAAGTTTGGTGGCAAGGGTTGATGCCAGCGTGTTAAGGGATGAGGGTGGAAAATGAGAAAGGAAATGAAGGAAAAAGCTAGTGACTGGAAATAATGCGCAGTTTTCTTAGAATACGTACGATCGTATTTGGGAAATACTAGGAGTTCGAAATGTATTGACGAATAATATTTAACCTTTTATGATGGGTAGAAAATATTGTTAGGAGAATTAAATGTCCAATTAATCATTAGCTTATGCGTTTTACCAAGTGGATACGTAATTGAAAGCGGGATCGAAGATCAGGATGATAAAAGGGAGATGGTATGTGAAAGGAAAATGCTAGGCTAGGTAAAAGACATGCATGGGATAAGATTGCGAGGAAAGTTTAAAGATGGTCAAATGGGTGGAATCATACGAGAACCACAGAGAAATTTGCTGCAAGCGTAACGGAATATGAATGTGAAAGGTATAACGCTACGAGGAAAAAACACTTCACTGAATGCTACATTCGTGCTGAGATGCTGAAAATATACGAAAAACTGCACGAAAAGTGTAGATGTAACGTGGTGAGCCGAAGAAAAAAAAAATCAAATAGGAATCCACGGTATATGACAGTACACCGATAGTTTTACAGACCACACATTCTTTGCGCCGTAGTCTTTATTTTAAGTCATTTTCATTGGGTAAATCTATTCTTAATTCGTTATAAACAATTTCGAATTGGTATTTTTCATAGCAATACGGGGAACATTATCTTAAACCTCACTATATTTCCACGTCTAATGAATGACTTTATGATCCAGTACTATGAAGGACTTTAATTAATGCTGCGTGGAACTCAGTAAGGGCATTTCCTTTTTTTCTAAACCATTGGTGTCCTAACACCCCGGCCACATGTGTACTGAGGCGGCTTACGGGTAGAAATCGACCTCAATGCACAAAAATTATTGAACCAACAGAGAAAAAATGATCCCCAAAAGTTGACCAAAGTGGCCCATATGGCCATAAAACAAACTTACGATATTCAAGAAATGCAATCATTAAGGTAGACCTTAAAAACCGCCACAGGCCAGATTATCGGGCTCCTGGAAGAGGATGAACGCCTACAGTGAAAGTAAGTTTTCTGCTCTTAACAGCATTTGTTTGCCGATACACTTGGTCGCCACTGGCGCACTGTAGGTCAGATATCAAGGGTGTCTTTTTTGCCCCCGAAACAAGGAAAATACCAATTAGATACCTTAATCTAAGTAATTGGAACGAATTATTCACTAAGTGTGTGTGCGCATAATGTCTAAATTTGTGCATTCTGTGATACTCCGTCGAAATGCTGGCCTTGTATAAATAAAATACTACGGTATATTCTCATTTAAAGATAATAAATATTGGACATTTTAGAAAATTTTAATAATAGTTATTTCTTGCCATGCCGAACATTTTTAATTACATAAATGGTGTTCGTTTCCTATGGAGTTACAACAGCCAAAACACATACGTATAATCTCCATGTATGAACATAATCTCTTTCCCATTTTCCAGTGGAGTTATCCATCTTATGCTGATAAATCTAGGTGAATATGAGGGATAGAAGGGGCTTAAAGGGATAAGCGGCATTGCAGGCACGGCAACATGGGTTCGAAAGGGGAAGAGAACAACCCACACAGCTGATGCAACGGCCGTGATAAAAAAGAGACCCAATGGCAAAGCGAGAAATAAAAAATATCGTGAGAATCCCCGTAGAAGTTGAGTCGAGTGCATGTGGCACAACAAAGGAGTAATTGGATAGCTGTGGAAAAAACATGGAAGAAGAGTGCAATAGCACCGGTCCCGAAGAGAGAGAAGACGAAATAAGTCGCGGAAGAGTTGAATGCATGCAGTGGGTAACGCTCGAGGCAAGTCACAACGTTATAGTGGAATAAAATCTCTAAATTTCATGCTTGCATGCTGAGTTCTTCCTTCTCCCGTATTGAATCGTTTCCATTAATGCGATTATTCCCTAGTGGCAATATTTTTACCAAATTTTTAAATTGAATTTCTTGAGGCCATTTTAAACAACACTAAATTTAATCAACGCTGTAGTATTATTTTATCATAGTTTACGTAAGCCGGGACTTGAGATGCCGACAAGCAAACACATGGTCGAAATGGGGAATAATCAATGTTTCTTTCCTTTTTTTCGCCAAATATTTTCATTTTCTTTCCTTGTGCCATTTTTATCTGCCGTTGTAACGAATTCTGGTTGAATTTATGTGAAAGTCTGATAAAAGTTTTGCAAATAAAAGTGAAGATAGCAGCAAAGATGATTGTATAAACACAGAATAAGGAATCAAATAGCATGTTATAGCAGGTTCAATGGGTCATAAATGGAACTTCCTAAGTTACTAGAGTAATCCTGCAATGCATATGCATCAAATTGTCTCCTAAATTTAAATATCCGCAGGAGATATTTAAAAATAAGATGCAATTGCAACAATCGCATGGTTTATTACAACTTTGCGAGAAATGCCATATGAATTAGTTGCGAAGCGTATGCTGCATTAAACTAAGTGCTTACTTGGTAACTTGCTGAGTGGCACTAATGGGAAAATGCATAGTCTGCGATAAAATAAGCATCCTCGGATCATAAAATCAATTAAAATGATATTATCTACGCATGATTCAGTTTTTTTTACCGTTCTGCGCAGTTCTCGAAGCACAAATGCACAAAATAGAGCTAGGTCTAAGCTTTTTACATAATATCTGCCTCATAAACAATATGAAATATTCAGGCGTGGGAAAAGTCTCACACAACGAGTGCCTAATTGTAACATAAATATTTATAGTTATCATTGATTAGGATGTAGTAGGCTGGATTCCGTGAGTACAGCCAGGAAGAAGGGAAGAAACAGAGAGAGCTACGCAAATTGAAATTGGGAGCGAGGAAATGGAAAATGAGTGTACCTACGTTCCAATGAAGGATAAATGAGACAAAATGAAAGGGTAAGTGGCTGAATGGAATATACTTAATGAGAAAAAAATTAGCCAGTTAAAGACAGAAGGGTCATCTCTTCTTTCCATCTAATTTATAAGAATAGAAAACCAAACCTGTGGGGTTAAAATCAAAGAGCAGTAATTGCTTTCTTAAACGATTCCATTATATTATAAGGTAAAGTTCATTGCATACGTTTGAGGTAGGAGACCTAACTTTTTAAATTTGGCTTTCGCCATCATGCTCTCAGTTAGCAAATGGCGAATAGCTTTTTTGGCGTCAACGAGATTAACACGGTGAGCAGAACTTTCGGAAAATATTCGTATATACATAATATGAAGATCAAATAAACCACAAGCTAAAAACAAGAGCAATAAAATACTGCTAAAATGTTATTGTTATGACCAAGGGAAAATATAATGCTAATTATCAAAGCAAAAACTTTAGGTAGTAGGTAAGAGAAAATAATGCTTGAAGATCGTATGAGTAACTAGCAAGACAAAGACTCAACGAGTTCTTAAATAAATCAAATATGATAGAAACTACTCCCCCACCTTTGAATAGCATGCCAACACCTAATTGGTGGGCATATTCTCCTTTAAATATTAAACATTGATATTGGGATGTGGATGACAAATGACTAATTTGTTAGTCTAGCTTTTTGTCACAAAAATGACGGATTATTATCTTGTAAATATGCCACGCTTTTCCGAGTGGTAAATAGATACACTAGCCTCTATCAAGACCAATCAAGGATCACTCTTCACCTACAGGCGAGATTGCGGAGAGAAAAACATGATGTTCAAATTTCCCGCGAAGTGTCTTCCCGGGAAAATCTGTTAAATAGTTATTACATTCCACGGAAAAGAAATTTTGCGCTCTAATCGCGTCACGTTTTGAATTGCCCGTATCACGCCGCGGCTATTATATCATAAAAAAATCCTCGAGACCTCAAAGAGACCACGGAGTAACTACACGGTTTATTTCTCCGCAATTAACTACCCACAGTGAAATCACTCCTGCCTTAAAAAGCGAATGCTCTTATTCCCGAGATATGGGTCATCTTCATGCGTAAGTCGATTTTGATTGAAGAAAAAAAAGGGAAGACGAGCGGCAATATTCGGTGAATCTCTCTCTAATTGACATATAATAATAAGGAAATGGGGGAAAAATTATTGGATGCAATCTTCTTCGCCCCGCAGCTGAAATGGTTTATTAATAATGCTTTCAGTTTTAATGTGTCGTTGAGTGCCAGTTCTCCGTGCGAACGGAAATCTCTGGGTGACGAAACCCAGCCAGCGAGCAAGGGAGGAGAGGAGGGCGGGGGGAGGGAAGTAATATTCTATTTATCCACATCCTCCGGGCAAACGACCATCACTCATTCGGATGGCTTTATTTATTCGCATTTGAATGAAATAAGTTATGAAGATATAAGTCTGCAGAGGCACATTTCCAGGAGAGCGTGACTTACAAGTCTGCCACTATCCATCATAAGGACGAATTCTTTATTCTCCAACCGTTTACTAGTCGTGTTTTGTTTTGTCTCGTGGAAAGTATCCTCTCTTCGGATACCTTGTGTGTGTTTGGAGATCAGTGGGAATGGATCTTGAATAGCTTCGAGGCATAGATGAATTTTATTTTTCAGTGGATGAGTGAAGGGATCCTGGAGAGGAACCTGGTTAACAAAAATTGTATGGAAAGGGGGTTGAGAGGTATTCGAAAGGTTTGCACTGTTCGGTCGGATTCCAGTTGATTCGATGGCTCAATTATGAAATCATCATAAATAACAAAATCGCAAGAGGTAATCCGCAAAACAAAAGGTATAAAATGAAAATATTTGGAAGGCTTGAGGGTTGAGGGAAAATGTCATTGCAGCAAATATATATCCTTATGAGCTCACGAGTGACCTTCCTCTTATCGAGGCGTACATTATTCACTTTTCAATTTGACAGATCATGCTTTATTCTCTCGGTGAAAATTATAAAGGTGAGAGTTTCTAAGGTGGCAAAATGATCATTATACAGTCAGTTATACAAAAATGATGATGGATACCGATTATTTATCGATTAATAGTTCAAATGCGCGAAAAAAAAACTAAAAAACTAATCACTAGAATATTGAAATCATCAAGGTAGGTTTACAGTGTATACTATACACCTAAGAGCAACTAAAATTAATTTCTATGAATTAAAAATTCTCAGTGATTCCAGTATATAATGACAGCAGTGCCATAAAGAGTATCATAACTAGTGTCAGAACTTTGAAACTAATTTTTAATAAACGGTACGATATAAATAAACAGCTTGTCTTCTACTAACTATATATGGCTTTAAAACTGGGCTTATTTATGCCTAATTTAACTTCCCATTAACTTCAATTGCACCTTGGCAAGTAAAATTAAAACTAAAATCAATTTAAATGGCGCAACTCCTCTCTCTCGTAACTAAGTTATTCAATGAGAATGCTTTCATTGCCGCAATATTAAAAAAAACAATAGTATTTTCAACGGTACAATAGGAGAATGGCAGTAGTGCTCCTCAATAAACATTTCATATATAATTATGAAAAGGAATTCGATTTTTTTCGTGGAAAAATAGGGAAAAGTAGAGGATAGGTAGATTACCAGAGGATAGAACCTAGAAGTCTTAAATATCTCATCTTGCGTTTACTAGCCACAATCTCGCATATTGTTATATTAAATCCATATCATATAGCTTATCCTATGCTTGCCTTCAAGCTACCATTACAATTAAAGCATGAATTAAATATACCTACCATCCTCACAAAAACTTACTTAGAATTGTGCATACTATATCACGTAAAATATTTTCCACTCACAATTCTGGTTCATACACTCAAAGTTAAAATATTGATAGAGATGGTTATGAATGTAACGTATATCATGGATGTATTTCAATGGAAATGCAAGTATGGAACGAAACTAACCAGAATCGTAATCATTAACGAAAATATATGTTGTAAAAAATCACGATGACATGGAACACAGCAGGAACTTATTAGTGGCCAGTAACAACCATATAATGTGATTGTATTTGTTCAAAATTCGAAAACCAGATCTCCAAAAAATATATTCCTGAAGTTAGATTCCCACGAGCTGTACCTTATGGTTATGGAGGACTTCGTATGCAAGACAAGAATGTGGACTTGCGCAGTCAACACCTTTTTCGATAGATTTATGCTCGCCGGTATTTGCTTTGATAGACTGATAGTCTGACGGATAGTCTGACGGATATTACCAACGAAAAATGAATATTTGGTAATGATAGTGGTAGCATAAATCACCGGAATCACAAGACTTCGCGTTCGAAACCTATTTAACTCTCTATGACCCAGAGCTGCTTCTGGGAGAAATCAAACTTCAGGATTTTTCATTTTGAAAACTTGAAAAGTTTGCTCTCAATCATAATTATCGTGGCAGCTAAATATTTTTCCATTACAATTTACAGCACAAAATAATGCGTAGTTTAAATATGTCTGAATAGAGCATAAAATGTATACATTTTTGATGTTTCTTAGGAGCAACATTGGGTTTTAATGGGTTAAGAGAATTAATATTTTTCGCCCCTAATATTTTATTTTAGCGTCGATGTCACGGCGACAGTTTTCTACCAAGCCGTTCAATCGGGATACTTTTGGAGGAGCCCATCGCTGGTCGCTGAAGCGTCAAATTTTCACGATCCTTATCGGTGACGACTGATCAATCCTCACAGTGATTTCCATTTTCACGGTTTTCTCCCAATAAACGGCGCCAGCGTGATACGAAAGGCAGAGAGAGCCTCGGGCGAGTTGATGGAATTAGGGCGCCATAATGAGAGGCTCATCATTGACACTCCACACATTTCCAGTTTTCCAAGCATCCACGAAACCCCGCGAGCAATGGTCGAAGGGAAATAATTTCACGAAACCTCGGCCAGAAAACAAAGACAAAAATCAACTTTCGCGCATGAAAAAAAATACTCGCTCGCGGAAGGAGTAAGATATTTACGTACGTGTTCTCCCGTTTTTCCAAAAATAATAAAAGGTTCGTGACGGAGAGTGATTTTATTTTATTTTTTTACATTTTCTAAGATCCACGTGAGAATGAGTAGGTAATTCAAGTGCTGTATCTTGAAGAAGGGAAGAGATTCACACGAAACTGTGCGATGGGGTCAAGTAATGCGGAGGAAAGCAACGTAAGATAAAAATCACGGATTTCACTTCGGCAAAAACTCACTCACCACATCACATACGAAAAATGGAATGCCAATACTTACTGCTGGATAATTCAAGCGTGGGTAGGAATAATGGAACATAGACTAAAAATCCGAATAGCCATGGACACGGAGGCATGCCAGGAAAGTTAACGGTGACTAAAAGGCTCTAGCAAAAATATGCGATTTATTTCTGATATGATTATATGACTGATACATTTCCTGAAGATATATGATGCCCTCCAAAAAATTTTCTGAAGATATATAAAGCTTTTTACTAAATTTTCACCGAAAGTTTGAAAGATATCAAGGACTGAAACATATCAAATTCCATATCACGTCGAAGACAGCCCGCTTGTTCACGAAGAAAGTACGTCAGAAGTCTTACGTGCGTAAATACCAAATAAGATCAACCATAAATGATTCAGTCATTTCCTTGTACGTGATAGAAAATCTGCAGCCCATATTTTCCCACAATATCCATGCGTAAGTGCTGACGTGAGATGTGAAGCCCTTTGAGGTTCACCACTCCGCCAAATGAACTTTTTAGAACGAGTAGAAAAAAGAATCGTTAAAGAAATTTAGGCTAAATGATAAGCTTATCAGGAATATACACGAAGGGAAGAAGAAATTCGGAAGATTTTAAGCAATACTTAAAGTTGGAGTTGTGTTAGAGAATATATATTGAGGCTAGCTTTGATGAAGAAAGTAGTATATTTTTAACAGCATTTTTACCGGATTTTACGAGACAGTTGTTTTTTCCCCTCATATGTGTCGCAGTTCAAATTGATTCCAATTCAGAGATTTGAGTTAGTAATCATGATCAGGGTATTTATCCTCTGCGCTCCAATCAGATGTACTCAAATGTGCAAACGCATTTCAATATTCCATTCAGGGAAAGTAGCATAAAGAAATGAGAGCACTACTCATGACATCATCCAGAGATTCGTTTAGGGAGACAACTGATTAAAGCAATTAACGAAGTTTTGAAGCTTGCATATATTCCGAAAAGGAGCTGAGCGACTGGTAGTTATTTCGATAACTCACTAACGAACTTTACTTTCATAATAAATTATTAACCTAAATACCGCTCTCAATCTCTCTCGTGGGGCGTAAACCAGCCAAATCTTCATCACACAAGTCACAAATCGACATAAACATACTTGGGAGATAGGTCTCTCATTACCCTTGCACGATGAAATCCTGACCTTTCTAACATTCCCGTCAAACAAAAACAGTCTACAGCTTCAATTAGGCGCACGCGGAAGCTGACAAATCGGTTTCACTCTTCACACGCGCAGACACGATTTCATATACATTTCTTTCTGTCACCTTGGCGTACTTCCTACTTCTCTTCTCTGTATCCATAAACTCTGATCTCTTTCTCACTCTTTCTAACTTACCTGATATTCCCTTAATTAACCTTGAATTTATATATATTGCTCAAATGAGGAACAATGCCGTATTATGAATAAGAATAGATGTGGCAGAAGAAATATACTGAAAAGAAATCATAATGGCAATCAAATAAGATGATGAATTTACAGTCAAAACGAGTCGTACAAGAGTGAAACTTTGTACAAAAAGGTTTCTTCTTTGATGGACATTCCGCATTTCTCTGAATGATTCCAAGCGAATTAACAGCACAGGCATAACATAATTGCTGTCTCAATCTTTCACATTTAGAGCTCCCTCTCCCGCGCGATTCCTCAAACTCACCGCCCGATGCGTCTCAACGTTCTCCATGTTTCAACGACCGTCTTCCATCATCCCTGTGATATCTCCTCCTGCTCCTATTGCGCTGCGGAAATATAATCTCCATATTTCTCACCCTATCTTCACGACCGAGAAGTCCCGATCTTGCCGGCAGATATATTCCCACAGACGATGCCGCTCCGGCGTTTTATTATTAGATTCGGTGAAAGGACACTGGTTGCTGGAGCCATAAAAATCAATCGGCATGCAAACTTTGTTCGCATCCAAAGGCGCAATACTTTAAATACCTAACGAAAGGGATGAGGGCAGATAGTAAAGCATTTCAGACGAGGGAGAATTATATGTTCAATAGGTCTTTGGAAACACGCCGCCATTCCTCAATATATAACCTGAAAAATAACTTGGCACACGACTCACGCGAAAATAGTAAAATACCAGATATTTGCTTACAATTTATCCATCAAATAATTCCTCAATTTTTCTTTTTTCCTTCCATTATATTACGATGTCTTTCATAATTGAATCCCTCCCATTATATAATATCTAAGGCTTTTTAGGCACACTATGTAGAATTATTTTTTGCATGATTTTATTTGGAAAAGCATTCCGGAAGGAAAGTAGCTTTAACGAACAACCTGAAAATATAACAGAAATGGGGAGAATAAGCTCATTCTGAGGTTTTTACTCATATAGACAATGTATGGAGGTTAAAATATTATAAAATGACAGCATGCCAATTAAAGTGAGCATGGATAAGTAAAAGCCACATAAAGTTTGTATGAGCACATTACGTAAAGAATTAAAGGACCAAAATAAATTCTAGCAAAAGAAATTAATTTTTGCTATCGTATTTTTATATTGACCTTTAAAAACTCTTGCCAGAGATTTGTTTAAAGAGATAATGCTTTCAAATAGCTGATTACAATAGTTTCAAGATATGGTTCATTTAATCCATCATACTCCACCTTCACCTAATGTTAATTTTGTGTCTTCTAAAATCTTCCAATTCCTTAAATGTGTAGTCCAATAAAAATCAGCATCAATTTTTTCAGGAAAAATAACCTTCGTAATCGAGCGAAGTGTTTCTCCCGCTTTCCCCTCACTGAAATCTTTCAACCTTTCCCACACTCAATTCACGGACAAGTCCCGAGGCTGCAAGATGGTACATTGGGCCCTAGGGCAAATATTAACCTTTTACAAATCTTTATGTCATTACTCATTCAAAAGATGCACGCGTTAAATCGACTAAATTAAATTGCCCTTTTGCAGGCACAATTAAGAACATCAAGTCTACGGTAGCCACTTGGTCTCACAGCAAAGCGTTTTCCAAATAAGAAAACCTTCGCGACTTCGTCATTTTTACACATCTCAATCAGAGATGTACTCATCATTTACAGTTTCCCACTTTCTCTTGACTTATGGTTCAATAGCTAGTGGATTTGCCAAACATAAGTTTCCGTGACATAAGTTTAGTGGGTCAAGAAGATTTCGAATAAATTCCATTTTTGCTCTAGGAACATTAGGTCTGCATGGATTATTAGGCTCATAAAAGACTCGTCAGCCTCGATGTATATTTTTCGATAAAAACTTAACCTTCAGAGATAGCAAAAACATTTCACAATTAATTTTGGCATTACTAATTTCCCATATAATTCGTGCAAATCATGATAGAGAAATGACGGTTACTGCAATGGATAAAGTAAATTTTTCTAACAATTATATATACAACAATTTTTGTCTTGTTTCTGAAAATAGAGCTTTTATCGTATAAATGAAATCAAAGTCAAAGAGATTTTGAAAGTCAAAATCTCTACGATTATTCCTAGTCCATAGTAGAAATAAGTTACCGTTCTTTTAATGGATGGCATAAAATGAAAACAATATCTCAAGCACAATCAGCACAAGTTTCAGATCCCTTTCATCAATGCATATTAAGTTATAAATAGCGTTTTCAAGGTAACTGTAAAGTGCATCCAACAATTTTTTTACCATAGCTCAGTAAATAAGGATCTGTAACCCCATTTTGATGGAAAAAATGCTTAAAATTATCTTTCCAATCACCTCCGGAAGTAACCTATATATTCGTTTTAATTTTGCAGTAATATTAATGACACGAGGCGAATCACACACCAACGAAGACTTTAACTGAGACTTTAGAAATAACTGGAGAAATGCTGGGTACACATTGACCGAGAATATAATAACGAAGGCTATTGCGCACACTTTTCCTAAATGCTTGTTTCCACAGCTATTCTCCCCCGTGACTATAATTAATTGTCTGTTCAGAAAAATGATTATTATGTCTTTGATTATGGGTTAAGACGGAGAGGAGACTTGATGACCTTAATTCTCTTGAACTTCAATTTTCTGATTAACGTGATCCCCCGCCCCATAAGGCATCACGACCCACCGCTCAGCTATCAATAACTCTGTCATGTAGGATACATGGAAATACAGGGCAATGTAAACATAATCAATTATTGTTGGATAAAAACCGTTGTGCATCTCTGAATATTAAAAATATTATTCGTGCTGATAATATTACATTAATTATCATGATAAATTACCGTGTAACATCGTCCGACCAACATCCAATAACACGACGCATCATCCTATATAACGTGGTAAAAACGGAATGCAATTTCTATGGTCCGATAAGAGAACAGGATTCATCTCAGTACAAGTTATCGTTGCTATGTAGGTTCGAAGATTTTCGCGGCGTTGATTAGATGATCTCTGCATTCTCTTACAGTTTTCAACGCGTCCGTTGGGTTTTGGTGACTACAGTTTCGCTGACATTGCAGTCAGCGTCTTCACCTTCGACCTGAAGACGCTGACTGCAATGTCAGCTAAACTGTTATCGCCAAAACACAATGGACGCGGTGAAAACCCGAAGAGAATGCAGAGATAATCTTATCGTTGTTATGTTTGTTATTAGCCATGCATTTTCGAAATCGTCCAACACCTCACTCATAAACTGCTATATCTCAATTTACTCACTTGCATGTGAACTTAATTGAAAATTGTCCTACCTAGTTATCATCCTATCAGGAAAAACTGGGCGTTCTGGTTCAGGAAGTAAAATAATTACGAATTCCAATAATATAATAAGAGAATAAATGAAAGCTTGCGTTTCCGTTTCCTTGAGAAACTAGTGTTATCCAAAGTTACGCCATTCATACAACTGAAGAACAGCTATCCGATATATTTATTAGAAAAGCAGCCATAAATAATCGTGAATACATTCACTGAGAGAATGTGATTCGAGCTAAAATAACACCAGAAAATTTTTGACCATAAAGCCGAGGTTTGAGTAATAAGAACCTTAAATATTAAAGCCCCTCTGCGAGGAGAGAAAATCAGGCAGCGCAATTAAATAATATTCCATGGGAATGAACGCGAGGAACGACGGCTCAAGACCAAACCTCGATGAGAAGCTATAAATAATAAATTTTCCACCGCTTTATTAAAAGGTCTCCAGATTTGTCACGGGCACGAGGGACATTTCATGAGAGAAAGAGAGAGAATTGCAAGGTTCTTGATTCAGGGCCACCAACCCCGAGTACGTACGTACACGAGCATTTTAGCACGGATACGATCGCGACCCCTCGATAAACAGCATGAACGGCCGTCTTATTTTTTTCAGAAAATCCACCGCTTTGGCGATGAAAAATCCCACGCTAGCTCGTGACAGAATTGCTCCTTCTAAAGGCAGAAGGGAAAGGGGGATTTCCTGGATATGTCCTTGGCATGCCATAGCCATGATCTTGATTCGTGAGAGCAGAAAGAAAAAGGCGGCCATTTGTTATTTCATCCCGCTGGAGGTGCGCATCACTCACCATGCAATTGCGGCGGATGGAGAGCACGGATCCATTTCAAGACGGTCGGAGCATACGAGCAAACTCGCGGTGCTAAAGGGTGATTCCAATGAAGCACTCGGAAAGATCCATCACTCCCTCTCAACCGGTCTTACTCAAGTCTTTTCTGCGACCAATTACAAGGTTGAAAGTGGCGTTAAGAATTTGAAAGTGTCAGGATATAGAGATTGAGCATTTTTTAACACATGCTTGTATATTAAACATAAAAGTGTAGCATATAAATAAAAAAAATCACACCAAAGAAAACAGCGTGTTAAAATATTCAAATATACGGTACGAGCATAACTCGACTTACTTATTGCGCCCTGAATATTTCAAAACATTATATTTTCATATATTTAAAACAGTATAAAAGCTCAAGTTTTGAACCAGTAGTGCGTCGCAAAAAAATTGCAAAATACGAGTGGTAGTTACCAAGGTCATAGCTAGAAATAGAATCCTAGGGCGGGTTGGGGTTCAAAGGGAAGACATAAAGTTCTCAGGGTTTACTTATGACTATATCTTCTGAGTATGTAGGATTTGGGAGAGTTGGTTGGGTTTGACCCCTGGCACGCTTTGGGAACGATGCGTTCCCTAAAACTTCGTTAAAAAGCTTGGCATAACCTTACGTGACTTTCGAGCCGAATATTTACTGATGAATCTGCTAGCGACAATCAAATTTGCTTGCCATCAATCAGAAAAATTATAGTTTTTGATTAGTTAAAAGCTTCAGCCTCATAATTAACACTTTTAACTACCATTTCTTTCGCTGAATATTAAGAAGCGTCTATTATCATACCTAAGTCAATTTTTTTAGTCAACCACAAAGTAATTCTCTTCATTTTGGTTGGTGGAGTTGATTCGGCTGGTTGATGCGTCAAGTGGAAAACAGAAATTCATTTCCTTGCATCCTTAAATCTAATTGTAGCAAATAGTACTTATCGTGAATAAATATCAATTAAGTGTGTTTGAGATTTAATCAATTAGGAATGTGTATTTCGAAAAAAAAAGAGATATCATAGAGTTTCAAAGTCCTTTTGGAAAGGCGCACCGCATTCGCGATTCTTCAAGGTCGATTTATATATAATGGGTTGGCGTTATGGGGCTCTCGAATGAGACCAAAACAAGATTGACGAGACGGGCAACAGGGTACTAAAATTGCCTAATAACTAATTTGAAAGACATAAAAATGTATTAACTGTTCCATTTTAATCAGTGATAACTAAATTAAGGATTAAATATATCGTCCAACAATAACGAGCATTTTGACGACTCTGTGACGTAGATTCGAAATCTCATAAATATGAACAGCCTTAATAAACTTTGGGCGAAACTGCCACATTCATCAGCGCTCTCTACCGTTTTTATTTGCAGATGACTTTTTCTGGCAATCGAGATCACACCGGTCCAACGCCCTTAAAACGAAGAGAAAGCCTTCATGAGCTGAGACTGATTTCGAGCTGGTGGAAGGAAATTATAAACTAAAGAATCCTTCTTAAATTTCAGTCAAAAGTATTCTATTCACAGTGGGAGAATGACCTTTGAAATAGTTGATACTAGTGGAAAATTGGATGCTCTTAAAAGAAAAGTATTAAACCTTAGTGGAGAATGGAGGAATGACTATTGTAACTATTATTTTATACAGAGATAATTAATGAAAAAATAACCATAGAAATGCATGGATAAATTTGTATACTTTTAATGAAATATCCATGACGAAAGAGCAAAATTGGCAATTTCCACACTATTTAATTCCAAAACTTAACACCGATCCAGCTTTCAACACGTTATGTAATTTTCAAGTCTTACCGTATTTTGAGCGTCCAAAAAGGTTTCCTCTTCAAATCAATTGGGACCGTCGCTTTAAAAGTTACATTGCGTCTACTCAGAAATCTGTAATGACGTGTTTCGAATATAACTTCTGATTTATTCAACCAGCATTTTTTATTAATTATTTGGCTCACAAACTCAAGAAATTTTAGAACATCCTTAACTCATGCTACGAGTTATCAACGTGCTCTTCCAACTCACCAGGCTCAATGAACAATACTTCTAATACGGTTCCTGCACTTAGATATTTATCTTTTCCGTATTAACACAAACATAGGGTTTACGGAGGCCTAAAAATGTAGTCAGACAATCCACATTATTCGTTACTAACCGCTTCTACGACTAAAATTCTCCGTAAATATAGTAATATTCAGGGAATATTATCCGGCAAATCATTTCCAAAAGCGGATTCAAACTCGCGACCAACTGGTTTTCCAAAGGGCAAGATACGATTCATTCCAGGCCATACCCCAATTATTTAACGGATTATAATTAAAACAAGTTGTCCCGAGCGAGGTCGTCTTGCAAACAATTTTCCTTTATGTCCCGCAAAATATATCGAA
The DNA here is from genome assembly GCF_921293095.1 of Ischnura elegans. Taxonomy (NCBI): domain Eukaryota; kingdom Metazoa; phylum Arthropoda; class Insecta; order Odonata; family Coenagrionidae; genus Ischnura; species Ischnura elegans. The sequence goes on from NC_060253.1 coordinate 99,089,385, forward strand.
ATGGAAACCATGATATTCCCACTTAGTTTTATAACTGCGGTTATGGTATAATGATGGAAAATTGCATGGGCTGCAATTACGCACCGCGGGCAATTATTCTCGGCTCGCAGATGGAGTAAATGTGTAAAAGTGGGCATGAGGTGTCTAACCTCCGCCGAATTTTTCCAGCCAGACTGTGATTCTGGCGGCCGTTTCCTTTTGAGATGTGTCTGACGCCAGAGGGAAAAATTCCCATCCTCGACTTTGATTGCCAAGAACTGCAGTCTGACCTGCTTAGCGTGCGCATCTTAAGCTATAAGTGGTCTCAAAACCATGGTGATGAACATTATTGCAGTACTTCACCGTTTTCCATTTCGTCAGTTAACCTTGGCCATGGTGTATCAAAACTTTTCATTATTTTCTAACTTATGAATAAATCGGAGTACTAGTAACGAGATTTAGTTCATTTTAGCGTTGATATTGAAGAAAAATAGCACTGAAAGGAACTGTTTCCTCAATTTAACTACAGAAATTCACGCAGCTTGAAGGTGCAACATAATACCAGTCCGACCCCATGTAAACCACTGAAGCTACCCTCAGGATTTGAGCCTGCTAATACCGACGCGATAGTGGAAGGCTGACACACAAGTAGAAACGTAGAAACCGGATCCCCTCTGTGGAAATTGTTACATTAACGCCCCAGATTCAACAAGTTAATATCTAGTGTGGCACTCTACTTAATTTAATTTTTGCTGATCATTTCCATGAATTGGTCTAATTTCGCAAGATCTACGTTTCAAGAAGCATCTTTTTCACTCATCTCCACTTGGATCCCGTGTTGAATCCGCAAAAGATTGGAGTCGAAAATTACCCAACCAAATGGAGCGATTTCTAAACGCAATCATCTTCTCGGAAAGAAAGTTATGAACAAGAGGACGAAATTGACGGTAAGGTATTTTTATGACGCTGAGGGGATTAACGATGGGAATTTTATGCGACGGAACTCGAGAAAGCTTCAAGCATTCCGACTCTCATCTAATCCTCATCAAACTTCTGGAACATTGAAAATAGACTGCATCGGTCTCGAGCGAATAACGACTAAATGATCGGTAAGATTGACAAAAAACGCGATGCCCTTTTAAAATACTTACTAATATTTAATCTACAGCCTTATTCCCTGCCAAAGTATTCACTAGAAAAAAATCGTAACTGTTCGTGATAACCTCTAAATAATACCAATATTTCATCAGCCAAATTAGATCCATTGGTCCCAAATCACTCCCTATTCCTATCGTCGATAGCATTCATATTTTTACTTGCTTCGCGTACTTCCTTTTAGCTCGACCAATTATATTGCTGACGGATATATTAAAAAAAGGCGAGATTATATGGTATCAAATGCTATCAATTCTTTGCCCATCAGCACTGGATGGGTGAACACAGTAACAATTCACTGCATGCTGAACCCCATATCATATAATGACAAACAATTCATGATATTATGCACACAGAGAAGACAGAATGTACACCATAAACTTAAAGGACCATTTAACCCGAAATACTATTTTCCAGGGATTTGTAAAAAAGTCATTACTATTATCATTTGACAAAGTGTTCTCATCATATTACTGATATTTTTGTTGGCTGGGTGCCGATTGGCTAGCGGCTAGATGACGATATTACTACCGATTTAACTGGCAAGTAATGACTACGGAATTGTAATTAAATCACTCAATAACGTAGCAAATACGACAAGCACCTGCACTGACACCATTTGATGCACTTATCATATGAATATAGCCCGAGTATCTGTAAAAAGTGACGCCATCATGAATATGCACATTCTACAGAGATGAATGCAATAGTGTGCAATGCAAAATAAACGTCCTTTCAAGAGGCTTTTTCCTTGTTCTGCCCTTCACCAAGCTTTTGGCAAGACTTACCATTTGCCAAGCTTTTCCGACCCATAGCATCAATATAAACTTCTCATGATGACGCAAAAGTTCGTTCTTAATCTGTGTGACTATGTATAAAGCTTTTTCATCTTCATTTACGATCCGCTAAAAATTCGTTCCGCTGCATATCAAGCGGACACATCACATACCACATTGGCACCAAACCATAATTCAAGCATTCCAATATTCTGGCTGACTTAGTGGCATTGTGAACTTGCTGAAAAACTTCGAAATTATATCATTTTTCATGCTTTAGTCGACTCTTAAATGGTCCAACAAAGAAGTGTATGGCGGGACTTACTCATTGATTCAATCTGAAGGTTGGTATGAATTGGTGAGGGCAGAGTGCACCGCAGACTAAGCTGCAGGCATTAAAACTTCTTGGATGTAGGATGGGAAGAGTTTCTTTCCTTGGGCCTCTATGAACACTTGTTGTTAGGGGTTTGAGGGCTTAACCCGGGATACCCTCACGAAACCCTCACCCTTCGATAAGTAACGCAACGTAGAGATGTGCCGGATCAGGGAGTTTGGCGGAATTGTGCCGAAAGGCGAACAGTGTCAGGAGACTTCCATCGAAACAGTTGTTCCGGCCACTCATCAAACTCGTTTAGTGATCTAAACTTAATAATTTTCTCACTTTATGCACTGTACATCCTCCCATACTACTTCACTCATGTTCAGCTTGCAGTTAAAACTCAAACAACCCCGTGAATTACCGCAAACAATTTTTTACTTCGTGGATATTAAAAGAAAACAAACACTTCGAGAAATTTATTCCAGTATTTAATATTGGCAATAATACAACGCATTACAATAGTTGATATATTGAAAAATAAAAACATAATGTAATCAGAATTTTGATTGAAATTTTAAATGAAAATAGAGCAGTCAAACAAGCAAAGATACAATTCTATATTTAATTATCTCAAAATTTGGGAGTTTGAATTCGAAATACTCTTTGTGGTGCATCAGATGGCGTAAGTGTTAACTAGGGACAGCCGTCGGAATCACTTCAGTTGTTAGAATATTGTTATGGCGAACAATTCTTCAGCTTGCCGGCCGCTCCATTAAGACTCGGAACAGTCGGAGTCAGAGGAACAGCTATTTCTCGCAAGTCGCGCTCGCAAACTTGCTCCGATGAAACTGTTCGATTCTTTTGGGTAGATCTCTAACCCAAAGCTCCAAGCACTAGGTCACCACGCCCCTCCATGCTGAGACTGGAAATTCAGAAAATAAAGAAATTCATCAATGCTATGCATTCAAAAAAAAATACTTTAAAATTCGTTCGAGGAATGAGCTCTCTTGGCCAGCAATATATCCAGGGCCTGAAGCTGAATCTATTGCTGCTCCTTCCGCCACAGAACCAAAAAAGAGACCATAATGATCTCGTGAGGCCCAGAACCATGGACGAAGTCATAGATGGGACCACCTGAGACGCGGATACTCAAGAAACTAGTATAATAGCGGCGGGAATAGAAAGAAATAGGAGACTGCGAACCCCCGCGAATTCTAGATATTGAAAGTAATAATGACGAAAGAATGAGCGGCCCTAATCGACGAAGCAGCCACGAAATAGTCAAAATTAAAAACTTCTCGTAGAGCGGATCTCCCGCTTGGTTGCTTAATCGCCTGGGATCAGGCTGAAAGATACAACGGTCACGTCCCGGCGCGCAGCGAAACTGTGGAGAATGCTTTCATTAAGGTGAGTATGAATATGCTTCTATATAGGAAAATGGAACAGAAAATTAATTCTCGCGGGGATGTCCTTTTATGGGATTCAATGAGCTAGATGCTGATTCGATGGGTTTTCACGGTCGTTTCCCTTCGTGAATGTTGGTTAAAGAAAGTGACCCAGCGTGGAGGGGTTGGCTTATGAAGGGGTATGTTTCCCTAGAGCATGGGCCAAACAAGCGAATCACGTCCTCGGATGGAAAAAAATAAACTATAGAGAGATTTCGTAGCGAAATGCGCACTAGGGTCCGTATTCCGGAACCTGACTTAATATTTAGTTCTCACTGTACCTTGCGATGTCTCAGATCACGGACTCGAGTTCCCCAAGATGATTTTACTCACACAAAGCATAAATAGTAAGAACTCATTAAATTTATTGAATGAATGTTTTTTTTTTTTTGATGCCCTGGGATACCTATAAGAGCAAAAACCCTAAGTACATATAACTTTCTGCTCGAAATACAATTAGTGCAAAATTAGCATGGAAACAAGAGTAATGGAATACAAAGCATCAAATAAAAATCAAATTAATAAACGCACTGATTCTTGCGTTTCAAAACAATGGTTCAACGGTTTTCAATATTGGCTCAGTTTCCTCTTAAATAAAGACAGATGGGCGGAAAGACAGGCAGGCGATGGCCACAAATGAATTACATAGGACAGATTATTAAGAATGTAAAATAGAATAAATACGTCACTATGAAAAGTATAGCGGATAGGAGAGCGGAATGCGGGGCTACGTAAGACCAATCTTACGATTGTAGACTTATGATGATGGTGAACAAATATCGAACAAAGGACAGGGAATCGAAAGCGCCCAAAAACATTCGCAATGCCTCGTTGACATGACAATGAAGTTATGCAACAAGAGGATGAGAGGTTTTGGATCACAATCCGACTAACTCACAATCTTGTTTTAATAGGAGAGTAGTAAGAAATGTCAAAAAGTCCCGTTACGCAATTCAAAAACTCCTCCTTATTCAACTGGGCTTTAACGAGGACTTCAGCTTTTTCGATTTGCACTTAACAGTCGAAGCATCTAGGAGAGGTCCGAATTTTTCGAAGATTGTTCTTGAAACGTGAGTGATGAGGGATGTCAAATTTGTGCCCATTTTAGCGAGAACAAAACGAAGAAGGCTACCGACGATGAATGCCATTCGAAGAGGATGGTTTCCTCTCTAATCGAAACTCGAAGGACGAAAAACTGACTCCATTCCTTTGGGAACCATTGTTGGGTTAAATCCATTTGAATTCGTGAAAAAAGGTCGCGGAAGATGACCTTAGGTTATGCAACGCTTATACAAGTAATGAAGGGTAAAAATGGAGATTCTCATGAAAAAGATGGGATGCGGTTCCTCATGCTAAAAATAAAAAAAATATCCTACAGGTTGGGATTCAAGTATTCGGGTCATGTATTTAAAAACAAGTTTTGCTAAGAAAAAGTCTTGTATTTGTTCTAATTCCCTCATAATAGCGAAATCTCATATCCAGCATAAATAGAAAATTTTCTTTATTATCACGAACATCCTTTGCCAGAATCATTATATGGTAAGTACATTACGGAGGGAAAAGATCTAACGAATTAATTAATGGTAATTTACGCCACAAGACGCATGAGTGCACGATTTATTGCAAAAGAGGCTGTATTCTATGCATCTATTTTTTTTAAACTGCAGTCATTGAAATACCGTAGCATACCTTATCCGGAACTAGGATTTAACAATTTTCATTCATCAAGTTAAATTTTCTAGGCCAGGTCGCAGAGTGAGTTCTCTTTACTTAAATTCAAAATATCAGTATTTTATTTGAAACCATTAATTTTTTTAACTAACTCAACTTCTAAGACTTATTTCAGTAAAACTGTTTTTTTTTCTTTCTCGTTACCTAAAATTTTAAAGCTGATCAGAGCCTAGGTTTTCAGGTCTTTGAGAATTAAATGCAAAATATTTGGCAACATTTTGATGCATTTTTGTATCTTCATCAGAGATACTTTTCAATGAATAAACAAATCATTTTTATTGCAAAAAAGGCCGGACGAAGGCATAAAAATATACCGAAACGTTGGCGAAAAATTTGCATTTAATTCTCCAAGACATTATTCAACAATAAAAGTAAGCCAATTTGAAGAAAATTTTTATTTATGCCTCAATGGGATAGATCAAGCCTTGAGAATAAATGTTCTGGGATAAAAATACTGTAGGGAGGAGGGAATATCATTCCAAAATCCCAGAACGGGAGTCCGGAAAGTCGGTTGAAGTAGAAAACCAGCCGCACAGCCGTAATTATTATCCCAATCATCACCCTACCAGAATTTCCACTTGCCTCTTCCGGGTGGTGCATTTCATTTACCCAGGCATCATAAAACACGTGGGAGGGGGGAAAATCGCTCCTCCAATTGAGACTACAAAAAAGGGGGTGAGTAAAAGCAACTGCCGACCAAAAATTTAATAAAAAGATCGCCGACCTGCGACCCCGTTCCACAGAGGGCAACATGGAATCCCGATACCGAATACGCTCACTCTGAAATGATAAAAAGAAGATGGAGACCAATGCACGCTCCCAAAAGGCCGGAGAGATAGTGAGCAAAGCATTATGTTCCAACAAGGATAAATTGTCCCATTTATACATCACATTAATAGTTGGCACGGTATAACCAATGATTATCCGAAAGATAACAATTTGGTGAGACTTTTACCGTGTCAGAATTATATCTTTCCTGCATCAGAAACTCAATGTACTAAATTTTGTCTTCTTTCACCCCGCTTACCACAAAAAAATATGCATGTGCACTGTCTTAAGTAGTTTTTCTACCTCTTTTACTTCAATAGACAGAAAGCTGGAATCCGTATCACCTACATGCTGATCTTACGAGAATCTAAATGAAAATGCTCCTAATAAGCCGTAAGGAGACTAAGAAATTCTTTCATCTTATCAATCAGATATCAGTTGTACAGATCAGATGTACAGAATACGAGGTAAGTTCAATAAGTAATGGAAATTATTTTTTCACGGCCAATGTTGGTTGAAAAAACTTGGCATTTCTTGTGGAACATTCACAAACATTCCCACTACGTCTCGTATAGTTGCATTGCATTCCAAAAGATTACTGTGCTATACGTAGCTCTTAAACTGGCGTCTGTAACGGCGATCAGTGGCGTAGATAGGAATTTCGTTCGGGGGGGGGGTCCAAAATCAGGGGGGAAAATAAAAAAAAAACAGGGTACTAGGTAGGTTTTAAACTAATTTTAACGCTTTTCATGATCTAAAGAAAGATAAAAAACGAAAGATAAGAAACGATAAAAAATTTCATTTGTTAAAAAGAAATATTTTGTAGATTCATAATTTTTCAATATTTTGTTATCTTTTATGGAGAAAAATAATTGTGTTTTTATATTTCGGAAGGGGGGAGTCCGGATCCCCCGCCCCCCCCCCCCCCGGCTACGCCATTGACGGCGGTACGTTCCTAACAACTGGTAGTGATTGAATTTATTTTGGTTTGGACAGAAAATATATCTTAGAGATAACGTGTTCAATCAATATTGATAACCTTCAGACAGATATTGAATGGAGATTAAGTTGAAAAAAGTGTGGCGTAGATCAAAATATTTGTGAATAAGATGGTGTATTTGAATGCTGAATAAAACAACCCCTGCTTCAGAAAAAATTTGTTGCATTAATTAATGAACTTTCCTCGTATAACACTTTTACCAGCGCAATAATTTCTTTTCCAATTTAAATAAAAATATGAGGAGATCTTTTTGCATTCAGCCATATTAGAAATATAAAAATCTGAAAATCAACAGTTTCACTGCATGCATATTTTCCCCCAGTTAATTATTATCACATTTCCCACTCAAACAATTTTGTTACAACAATTGTTTTGCCAAGAGTCGAGACCACTTTGCCCTTTGCCATCATTGGTTCGATTAATTTTAACTCTCCTTTACAGCGTCAGAGAAGGAGTACATCATTCATTTACGACTGAAGTAATCATTTTGAAAAGTATACACTCATCCTATACAATCTCTCCCTTTAGAAATTCTAAAAATCTTGGAATTGACTCGCAATGAAAACCCAGAGTACAAGGAGTTGTAGGAGAAATGCAGGCATTTCTTTCATGAAAAGGCAAATTATTGTCTTATTTTGCATGCGGAATTATATCTTCAGTATCATTCAAAATTGCGTTATTGCGTAGAAAATATAGATATCTAAGAAATGACCTGCTCACTCGATATAGATTAATAGGCTCTTAAAGCCTTCATTTCGATCCACTTCAGTTAAAAAATATTCGATCAGTTCATTAACTGCGTGAATAAATCCATGAACGTCAACACAGAATACTTAATTAAGTGGAATCGAAAAAAACATCAAGAAATGACCTATAAATACTCCGAAAAAGAATGAATACAATGGATCAACTTAGACAACAAATATAAAACCAACATTGTAACGTCTGCACAATGGTTTTTAGTGACCATTACCGAGAGGAACCCTTTGATGCTCTTATACACAAGTCATAAAACTCTCGAAAACGTTTCCTTTTTCATTCCTATAAAAGGAAGCAAAAAAATCGTACACTGGCGGGACAGATGCACGAGTAAGTAAGCGGGATTTTTTATTTTAGCCTCCTTCCTTCCACGTAAGGGAGAGGACGGAGAAAAACAAGAGCAGGGGAATACACGATGTATAAGATGATAGAAAAAAAATGACAAACTATATGCGGAGAGGGAAGAGAGAGAGAGAGAACGTAAAAGTGGGCGAGGAAGGAGGCGGATGAGACTTGAAGTTTAAGTGAGTGGTAAAAGATGGCTGGATGGATGGATTTGAAGTCCTTGAACGGTTGCGGATGCTGTGAACAGCGAGATCGCCGCCCTAGGGGAGAAAGGAAGGTGGGCAAGTATTGAGGGGAAGGGGAAAGGTGGGGGCAGAGCGAAAGGGGAAAAAAGAAGAGGACTGCGCGAGGCCTGGGCGATATCCTAAATTCGATATCGAAATACGATGTTTATGATATCGATAATATGCGATTACGATAGCTAATATCGTGGTAATAGATACCGCTTTAGATGGCGGCATTGTGGAATAGGGAAGGAGAGTAGGATGCTGCAAGGCTTATACGATATTCGAAATTCAATATCGAAATACGATATATCTGATATCGATAACGATATGCGATTACGATAATTAATACCAAGGCGATTGATATTGCTTTAGGTGGGGGCCAAGTTGAATGGGAAATGAGAAGAGGATGCCGCAAGGCCTGGTAGATATTCGATATCGAAATACGATGTTTATGATATAATAACATGTGACTGCGATAGCGAATGGCGCTTTAGGTGGGAGCAGAGTGGAACGGGGAAGGAGATGAGGATGCCGCAAGCCTGGGCAATATTTGATATTAGACATCGAAATATGATTCTCATTATATCGATGCAAATGATATCGATAATATGCGGTTGCCATAGCTAATATCAGGGCGATATATATTGCTTTAGTCGGGGGCAGAGTGGAATCGGGAAGTAGAAGAGAATGCCGCAAGGTCTGGGCAATATTCGAAGTTCAATATCGAAATAAATGTTTAAGATATCAATATTATGCGATCACAATAGTGAACTCCATGCCATAACAGTTGCATTATTGGGATGATTATAGATATCACTGATATGATGATGTATCACCGAATATAAAATTGTCTCTGAATAAAGCATGATGCATCTGCTTATTTTGGATGATAAATGGGGATATTTAATAGGACAGCGATTTTTATCCGACGATTTGTGACGAAATATTTCTCGTGAGGCGTATCGTGATATTTTTATTAGACACGATATTTCGTTTTGGTCATGCGTACATTGTACTTAACCTATAGACTTTTATGTATCGCAGAGATGTATAGTAGTTATAGGTGTAATTTCTATGAGTATGAGAGCATGTCAACCTAGTGGATAGTGCTCTTGGCTGCTGACTGAAGTGTGCCGGGTTCCAATTCCGAGTGAACCCTTCGGATACCGTAAAACTAAATATTCGACGTGTGAGGTGGCCTAGGGAAAGGAACTGGCCCTCTACCCAAAATGTGTGACATTCACACGCTTGTGACTTAGTCTGGGGTGAGGGTCTACCAAAACCAACCTTCGGGTTGAATCACAGAATGAACGACAATTATTTACCCAATAATTCCATGATTTTCTCAAAATTATGAAATTTACTGCCTTTCCAGATTTTCCAGCAGAGTGACCACTCCGTAAAGCCAGCCGAAATTGTTTGTAAAATAAAAGTAAACAATAACAGTTAGAAAAACTTCTGCGATATATCGAAATTTATGTTCAAAATATGGATATTTATGACGAAAATCGAAAAATCGTACCAGATAAAAATATTGCTATAAGTATCAGTGAAAATACATGGTCTCATCACCCGATAAAAATCGTTACCCCATTAAATATCATGATTTATCAAATTATCGTAACTCATAATAATATCACGATACGTATCGCGGCAAAGATATCGTTATTTATCACCGGATAAAAATGGTTGCGCCATTGAATATCGCAATATATCGAAGTATCTCGAAGTATGAAGCTGCCTTTACAGGTTTTCAATTAGACTGACCACTCCGTAAAACCATCGAAAAAATCGACCCCTCGATATTTTTAACCGATGCCACGGGAGGGGTAGGATTTGTTAAAGGAGGTTGAGTGGGGAGAGCGAGGAGATTGTAGCGTGGGGTAGGAGGAGAGTGGTGGGAAGGAATAGAGGTCGAGAGGTTGGCTCAGGGCAGAGGAGGTCTCGCGGAGTGGGAAATGTGAAGAGTACACGCTGCTGCAAAGCAGAGAGGCATGTTCTGTGGTGCAATATCGCGATACCATTACTTGCTCATTAACATTTCTTAATCATAAGGCTGAATGGAGCTACTCCGTATTCCCACATAGGCCCTTCTGTAAGTTGTACTCTCTTTAGCTCTGATAGAGACGCAGGGTCCTTCTACAGGTGATGGAGGATCCATCAAAAATGATGTAACTGTACAAATTCTATATAACAAATATAAATACAAATAACGTACAACAAACTCTAGGCTCTGGTGATGGTATTCATTATTGTTTCACCAAGTATCACCAAGTTTCTCAATTTTCAGAATTTTTAAAGGCAGTTGATTATTCTCTGTTTCAGTTTTTGTCCAAGGTACTTATCAAGAATTATATCCCTGCTTTCCCCTATCGGATTTCACTCGGACGTTATTCTGAATTTTCGGAAACCTGCGATGCGGTGCAATAAAGGCGATGGAAATGTCACGACTTTGATAATGATGCACGAGACTTTCTCATTGAGGTAATTCCGAAACGTTGAAAGAAGAATAATGATTTTGCAATCACTTAAACTGACGACCTGCACTTGATATTCTTAATATATGTGTATAAAAATAAAGAGATCGAGAAAGAAGATGCTCATATTAGTCCAACCAACGATGCAGTGATCACTGCACGCAAAAGAAGTAGACGGAGGATTGGCTACGTAGTGAGACACAGTCAAGACCTGAAAAACATAATGGAAGGAAGATTCGATGGAGAAGTCTCGAAAAGAAAAAAAACAAGGGGCATGTACTTAGAACAGATCAAGAAGGGGAAGAAAAGGCTCAGGAAGATATAGCAACTAGCTTAGGACAGGGAAAAGTGGAGGGCTGCAGTATCCTCCTCGGTCCTGGTCTATTGTATGCAATACATACGTTAAATATTGAGACGTTTAAATTTTCTCCCGCTTGGCTGAGTGAAATGTCGTTATTGCTACTATTTCAGTGCTTCTTGACCAATGATAGCTTCACACGGCAGCATGAATCACAGAAATCGCTATTGCTGTTTGTTAAGATTTAATTAACCAGAAAACATCAAGATCAGACAAAATATAACGGTTGATATGTGCCGGGACTAAAGAGGGCGTAATAATCTTAGGATTTCAGTACTCTTTATGTATGTAGATTATATAGTATGAAAAGCGCTTTTTATTCACCACCAGTCGTTTAATAATATGCGTGCAAATACTAGTAGATCTTATTTGACGATTCACTTTTATAATTAAATTTTTACGATAAAGTTTCCCTCGAGATTACTAATATTCTAATAATTTCACTTATAATTTAATTCCTTATTTCATTATTAACAGAAAACAAGCTTTATTTATGTAAATAAGGAACATCACGAAATATATTTTTATCCATAGGCATTTAGTTTAACAAGACCGGTGAGTTGCATCCTGTAGCTACGCAGTTATCGTATCCCTCTTACTAATGTTGCTTCCCCCCTTTCTGATAAAAAAGTAAAAATTTTACATCTACTGCAGCTATGATTTCTTGCTCGTTTTACTAAGTATCACCAAGTTTCTCAATTTTCAGAGTTTTTAAAGGCAATTGATTATTCGATGTTTCAGTTTTTGTCCAAGGTACTTATCAAGAATTATATCCCTGCTTTCCCCTATCGGATTTCACTCGGACGTTATTCTGAATTTTCGGAAACCTGCGATGCGGTGCAATAAAGGCGATGGAAATGTCACGACTTTGATAATGATGCACGAGACTTTCTCATTGAGGTAATCGTAGCAAGACAGAACTTGCTAAACTTCAATCAATTCGTTCGTCGATTCACAAGTTTCTATCGTTTTAGATAGCTTCCCTCACGAATTTGGTTTGATTCACTCCCATCTACATCATTACCTGTTGGATTAGATTGTTTCCCCTTCACCCAAAATGTCCTTAGCTTCATTCAATCAAGATATTAAGCAATGAAATAAAGGGTTTATTCTTAAATAAATAGCCTCAGTAGAGGATGTAATTTTCCTTCGAGATAATATTATTTCATCTATTTCACAAATAACTTCCTTCAATATTTATCACTTGCGGTGCACCTTATTAGTGATAATGGGATCCTCACTTACCTTGATTTCATCCTTCTTTTTCCATACAAAGTAACACACACCTAGATGTGGATGTGGATTCTCAGGTAGATGGTGCAACCAATTCCATTTACCATTCCATGAACAGTGCACACTCAATTTCTCCTTAAAGTGCTCACTTAAATTTGGCAAAAAATATTTTTTGAGGATAATATGGTACACTACATAAAAGTATAAATCGGTACTGAATGAACTATAGAGTATCAGATCATATCTTCTTTACCGTATGGGGTGGCGTGAACAACGAATATTAAGGAGAACCCTAAAGGTTTAAAAAAAAAGGGATACGCAATTTCATTCACTAATTTAGCTAAATGGCATAATGTATCACAAATTCATTTAATCATCGGCGTAGGTGTCGAGAATCGAGAAACCGCTTCTGCAATTTCCGTAATGGCTGGTAATTCATGTTCACGAGGAGTGGTTGGCGTTTGCGCTGAGAGTATGATATTTATAGGCTACAGAATATAATTTTATCCCAATGAGACTTTCTGAGTCTAACAGCTCATGTTATGGATGGAAATGTATGAACGCATGCAAAGAGTTCAATCAGGGATTCACGGTGAGAAAGGTGAATTTCGATAGTAATTTTTAATTTAACACCTTTATGAAAGTATTAGCGGCTGATCTCATTTCAGTCCTCATCGTTAAGTTTCGTTCCCAGCAAATTGTACTTTTCGCGTCTTACACATCGCCAGAGATGATTTGAACAAGTCATTCATACGAGGATATTTTTGCCTAAACATTTAAATCTAATGTGTTCACGAATATATTTGCAGCCAATAAACAGCCTTTCTCAAAGTACTGCATAATTCAAGAAACTTAGGAACGACAAAATTACTTAATTCATGCAGTACTTTGATAACGTCCGTCGCATGAAAACTACAAAATTGGGGTTTTTCGACACAAAATTATGGATGTTTATTCATACCTAAGAGCTTATGGAAGTTAATGGTTGACTTATCGAAGAAAACATTTCGGAATAAAAAAACGAAAATTGTAATCCACTCGGGAAATAAGCTCGGAAAAGGCATCTTGAGAGAAACTCAACACTGAGCAGAGTTTGTGAATGTTTGTCGCTATTTTTTTTAATATGTGGGGCCAGGTGATATTTACTTTTTTTATTAATGCTCCAGAACTATCAAGCAATTTTTTCATCTAGTGTTGAATGAAGTTTGCGCTATTGTTTCTAAAATTATCACTACCTCCTTCTCCTGAGTTGAAATGTTATCTTGTAGGAGCCAACAGTTTGAGGGATATCGAGTCTGAAATTCATCTTCGAGACAGATGGCTTTTGGCTATGTTATTTTTTAATAGCAAATATCACCCTTGGTTTAAGAGACAGTTTTTTTTATATTTTTACTCATTTTATACAACTGTAAAAATGGTTCGTTCAAATTATAACAAGCAACTGAAAAATCAAATCTTTTGCGAATATCTCTATCCTGTGGCGTAGCTAGGAATTTCGTTCGGGCGGGGGGGTCCAAAACCAGGGGGGGGAATTTTTTAAAAACGGGGTGCTAAATAATGGGTTTTAAACTAATTTTAACACTCTCCATAATCGAAAAACCTAATTTGTCAAAAAAAGAGGTACATGCGTAAAAAAAATTAATTGACTTCTACTCCGCCATTGGAGATTCCCAACTCTCAACGATCATGGGATAGGAATGAAAACCAGAATATAAAAATTCTTACGGAACCTCTCCGGCACAGCAGGGTCGGCTTTAACTCCAGAAAATCTCCGAGGCATTATCCTCTCCAAAATCAACAAGAAGAAGAAGATGAAAGCAGCTCTGTTATAAGAGGTATCGTATCGCTTGCACCGTGAAGGACCGGTGTGGATTTTTGGGACGGGACATCAATCGTCCGCCCCACTAGAATCCTATCCCGCGGTTTCGAAAGAAGAAGAAAAAGGATCCAGGAGGTCGAGACGAATATATGTATATAGTAGGGGAGATTATTCTTTTTTCCTCCCCAATCTGCCACAAAATGAAAGTTGGCAGGCAACGCGTTAGCTCAATTCCCATCATCGCTCAACGTGGGTGGCTTCCACGGATGATTCCATGCCACCTTGCCGAGTCCGCTCCGCACACACGGCCTAAACTAACCGCACGCTTGCTATAGGCATCCAACCTCATCCCCCCCACCCCGCCTTTATAAGTGTTTCGACCGGGAAAGGGGAAAGAACATATCCCAACGATCACGATTTTATCCGAGAATTTAAAAATCGTTTTTTTTAACCATTTCAAAATTCATTCCCAACTTTTCCTCCGTAAATAATAATTAATTTTTATGGAAATCGTTTCACACGGAAGACGTTAAGGTCGCGTTATATGGTAAATGTTTGCGAAATTTAAACCGTTAGGAGCATTTATGGCGTGATTCCGGTGCCATTACGACAATTTTGGCTTTTGTAAAAAAATAGCGCTGAACTTGGTTGAATAAAGACGAAAATTAGCTTGGGATTCGGTCAAATTTGAAATAGTATTAAATTTAAGTGCACAATGTCCTCGTTATTTGTTTAATGTACTTGTCATCCGGTTTTCGTAACCTTAAAACTCAACTCAAAAAATATAGTCGTGACATCGGAAAGTAAGCTCGGAAAAGGGACTAATGCATCTTGGGAGAAACTCAACACGGTTTAGAAACTCAACACTCGATTGAGTTTGCGACTGTTTACTGTTAGTTCTATGAACGGTAATGTGTGGGGCTAAATACAAGTAAATTTCTTTATGAATGTTCCAGAGGTAATACGCTTATTTTTCGTCTAGCATTTAATTAAATTTGCGCAATTTTTTCTTAAAGCATCCTGAAGGAGTTTCTGTCATTTCACATCCTTCCGCATGAGAATTCTTTCTGCATAACAAGAGGTATAAAATGTATAATGCTTCACATTTGTAAAAATAATATGCGAAGTTAGGAATTTTTAAATAAAAATGCGAGAATCTGAAAATTTTACAACAAAGTAGAAAAATCTAATTTTCTTTTGATTTTTTAATATTCTGTTGTTCCCGCTTTTGTATTCCTAAGACCAAGGATACCGAGTTAGGCTCTTGTCAACTTATCTATGAATCAAGAGCTCTTCATTTACGAAAACAATTCTCGCAAATCCATTTTGCCTAAATAAAATTAAAATATACCAATTTTTAAATGAGAACACAGCATTCAGATTTTTGTTACGAAGTTAAAAAAATGGAAAAAGGGGCCATTTTTGTTTTTGTGGCGTTTTTACTTTTAAATATTTGTACTTGGGCATGTATGCGCATTTCACCCCGCCAAAGACTTGGCTTGTAGTGATACTGTGCCCATGTTCTTTTCTCCACTTTCTTTATTTTCTCCGAAACAAAAGCCCGACTAAGCTCATTGAAACCCGCTGTATAATAACTGGCATGGGCACTCGGTTGTATGTGCAAGAGAATGAAAATAAAAAAAAATTGGTATGCCATTATTACTTTTGATATTTGAATAGCAATGGCCTATTTAGAATAGAAAGACATTACTAACAAGAAAAAATAAAAAAGTATTTTTTCACAAAACTACTGTTAGATTAAAAATATATTACGGTATTTAAATTGAATTTCGCGACGAATTTTTTTTGTATCAACAACATTCTCAAATGCCAGTATATTCTAAACTTGTTTCTTTTTTAAAACAACTAAACCGTCGTGAAAAAAATTAATTCAGAGGAATTATTGCAATGTTTAATTTAACTGATAATAAGGACTTACACCATACCGTACAACATATCATGCAAAAAAACTGCTGTTATTATACTAAAGGCCTGGTTACACGGTACATTAACACGTAGAAGTTAATATACGTTTGCGTGAACGATTTTGGCGGACCGGAACGGAACATGTACGAATGCATAAACCAAATTAGAACAGCTTATATTTTATGAGCATGCATTCGCACAAGTTGGATGGCTACACGGTTCATTTTGGCCTTCATTCTCGCGTTCATACATTTAATAAAAGATACAGTGTCCGGCGTGATGCGGTGGAAATCTTTGATATTCAGCTTATTAAAACAACTTGTCTGTTTCCACACTCTTTTATATGCTGCGACGATGGTTTCGGCAACTTGTGACGCCTTGACAATGGCACAAGTTGTCTGAACCATGGTCGGTGAAAATAAAAGAGTGTGGAAACAGACAAGTTGTTTTAATAAGCTGAATTTCATACATTTAGACATTAACCCGTATGTGTAACCAGGCCTTAAAAAAGGCTTCATCTTCACCTGGCAACATAACTGCCCAAGGGCAGCACTGACAATGGGTGGGTGCCCCTGACAATTTTTATACCGGTGCCCATGATAACAGTATACACTTTTATCATGGGCACCGGCAATATTTATACAGATGTTTCTAAATTTAACTTGAAGTATGTTGAGGTAAATATTCTAGGGGGGTTTTGGAGGCAAAGAGGCAGTTCATTCATCCAACACTTCATTTTCTTGTAATGGTCCCAGAAAAAGAGAGAATGGAAGAGAGCGGTCGCATTTAAATTCTCCTTCGCACACGAACGGCCCACGTATTTCCCTCAATCTGCTAATGCAGTCCACCACGAGACTTGAGCAATGTTCGCCAAGGCACGGATGACGAAATTAATTGGCCGATTGTCAATCGCGGGGATGGCACGAAAATTCACTTGTGAAAGGAAGACGGTCGTTACGCGATAACTAAGGGGCCTTGATGATGCGGGAGGTGGAGAGGGATGCTGGAGGCGAGAGAGGGCTAAATAGTCGGTCCACTGGGCTTCAGCGAAGATCGCTTTATGACGAGACTAGCAGTGCCAAACTGCCTCTTCCACAGGCAAGTTGACTCTGCTGCGCTACCGGTCGTTGCCTTGTCGCCTATTATTGTGGGACTGTTGCCTGTCATAGCATTGCAATTGCTGTTGATTGCTACAGTTTTTCATAGGAGAACTACTGCAGTGGGGAGACAGGAATTAATAATGGCTTGCCACTGTTTGTCTCCGTTTTGTGGCCAGGCGGTTTTTGGTTCGTTTTTGCACGTATATTGCCCGACACCTTACGTCGATACTATTTTATGCTTATTAAACACGTTAATTCACGCTAGAATATCTTGTCGATAAAAGCTGCTACAACGTCCGTTATTCAATTAGAATCGTGAAAAAATCTAAGCTCATCACCGGATTGCGTATTGAGTTACGAATACTGCGTTTGAAGTCAAATTTGATTTTTTACATGTAAATGGCGGTACAAGTGACTCAAATTGCCGGAAAAAATATTGACTAAAAAATAAAAAAGAATGGCAATGTCTGTGCAGCTTTTTTTTGAACACATAAGTGTTAAAACGCCTTTTAAAAGGACATTTTTTAGGTGATACCTAATTTAAAATTCGTCGATACCACGGAGGAAATGATACATACTCAGGAGCTACAATGTAGCTGCTACATATCCACGGCGGTTCCAACGATTTAAGCAGGTCTAGTCAAGCTCTTCTTGCACAACACAGAACAGTGAAGGGATTTTTCGGAGAGAAAAAAGAAGACATGTCTCTTCGGGCTCAATTACCTTTTAAGTTACCGGTTTTTGGACCACTCATTGAAAATGATTGGTTTGCATGACTACAAATACATTGGATTTTATTCGAGGCTCAAATGACCGATGACTGCGCTGAAGGCGTTGATCAAGGAAACTGCATAGAGGAGGCCCAATTCCATCCCATAGCAGCTGATACATGTTGCCACTTTGGTCGCATTTTAATCGGTTTTCAAAAATGTCTGTAGCGCGGTGATGAGTGCAATGCGATCCACTTTTTTTCAATATTTTATGGTATAATGCTTGTCAATGCGAGGAATAGCATTGAAAAGTGATGAATTTAATACATCACATCATCATGAATGTAAATTTCGGTTAACATTCCTAATTATTTCAGTCAGCGGCACGAGTGGCGACTTGTGTAAACCCATTTAAATGAGCGGTGCATAATAAACGGCACATTTAATGACAGACTTTGAGGATTCTCTTTTGTTATATTCGTGGCGCTGACGTAATTTGCCAATTTGGCCGACCCATCGAGGAAAGTGTTGTGAAAAGTGTCATAGGATGGATCGTCGGCCCACTGCTTAATAACTGTAACTGTATAGAGGAGGCCCAATTCCGTCCCATAGAAGGCTGATACCTGTTGCCGCTTCGGTCGCATTTTAATAGGTTTTCAAAAATGTCTGCAGCGCGGTGATGAGTGGAATTCGATCCACTTTTTTCCAATATTTAGCCATATAATGTTTGAAATTGTGAGGAATGGCGTTGAAAATTTATGAATTTGATAGAGCACATCATGATAAATATAGGGTTCAGAGAACACCCTTTATTAAAACTTATTTCCTCGTGAAAATCGGATCACTTTGTCCGTCAGTGACGCGAGTGGCGACTTTTATAAACCCATTTAAATGCGTGGTGGCTGGCAGTACATTTAGTGACAGACTTGAGGATCCTCTTTTGTTATTTTCTTGGCTCTGACGTAATTTGCCAACTTGGCCGAACCAACGAGGAAATTATCGTGATGATAACATAAGTGTAATAAGATGAGTCGTCGACCCACTGCGTAGTAATAAAGTAGAAAATGTCAAGGAACATTTTCCTTAGATTTTAGGAGGTATTTTGATACTCAGGGATAGTGAAAAATCGCAATAAATATTCAGAAAAGTACTAAATCATGGCTAAAATATCCACCAGCAGTACACGGCGATTTCTCAAAGGTTTTCTAATGACCATACATGCTCGACTCCGATGAACAAAGCACTATTTTTAGCTGAGTGGAAAGAAAGCTAAAGTGGGTTACGCCAAAAACCTACAAACCAACGTAACTGTGAATAATGAATTGTAGCATTATTGGCAACTGAAAGGCATTATTCTTAAATATTAATGTATAAAATATATTACCTCCGGCGTTATGATAGCTTAATAACAACAAATTAGCAAGACAAATCAGAAAATACTCAAGAGTGCCTATGATTTGTCAACGTGGTTTTCCTTAGTTAACTGCTTGGCATCCTCGAAGCTCTACTTCCGAATTTGGCTGATAGTTGGCGCCTCACTTGTCCGTATTCTGGAATTAATACAAAGGGAGTTATTGAATATTAATAGGCTTGCATTTTGACAGAAATATGCATGCAAATACCCGCACGGCCTACATAATATACACTAATTCAAATTAAAATGTATGCAAGTGGTATATATATTGCTTATTGGACAAAAGATAGATAGTTTTAAACACGCAAAACGCGTGCTATACATTATAAAAATTGTAATGAGACATTGTTAATTAGAGTAATGAATAGTTACGTAAACTTACATGTGCGCAATGGTATTACAACTACGTTAAATACGTGTACATTGGGGCAGCGGTTCCCAGATTTTTTATTTCCGCGACCCCTTAAAAATAGGTGTCTAAGTACATAGTCCACCATATTATTTGTATACACCTCGCGACCCCTTTCCGTACGGCACCACTTTGGCTTTTAGTATGAGAACCGCTGCATTTTAGGGCAGCAGCAGGGCAAATTAATAATCTTTTAGTACTCCACTGAAAAATCCAAGTTCTACTTTCTCTCACTGCATTAGGATGTAGGATTTTTTTATGCAAATAAACCAGTAAGCATAAACCTAGCACACATATTTCATTTTTATTGGCCTTCTCATGCAAATTAGAGTGCTCTACGTTATGCTTTTCTTTTATTATCGACCCATAATAGCCAAATATGTATATTTTCGCGGCATTATCAAACGAAGAGTAGGATTGAAATGACATTACAGAAAATGAATGAGAAAAAACGGATAGTTTGACGTTGTCAATATGTAGCAGCATATTCAGCAATAAAGACTGATTATAAAAACAACTGTACCAATCTAAGCCAAGGTTTTGGAGTGGTTTTATTTCATGGGAAGCATTCAAAGTTGTACCCATTTTAGATTATTTGTAGAATGAAGGTGGCAATTCTATTCAGCGTGAAATCGACCGAGTGAACGGGCCAATTTATTTTTAGAGAAGAACTCCAATATGCCAATTAGACACCAACCGGGTGGGTTTCATTCAATATTCTCTTTAGGCTCACGATGCCCATAGACTTTCTCCAACGACCTCTTGAGACGCGCGGATCATTACCGTTCCGGCTGAACTAATGTGAAATAACATATCTCCCCGTATTTTTAATTAAATCTACCAATACATCACCTCGCGAGGACTTGGGCAGGTCTTTCTCTGGATTCAGTCCAGGAGAAACACACTCCCGACGAATGGTAGTGGGTGAACGGTGTTTGGGTGGTGTAAAAGATGATGAGTCGAGCAGGGAGAATGTAGGCGTGAGGAGGAACGGCTGGATTAAACTCGTGTCCGAGCGTCAGAAAGTGGCGCACCGGGGTGAGCATGGAAAAAAGCCTCCCGCGTGGTCAAACCAGTAAAGCTCACAGCCGGAAAAAGATCTTCGTCACCGCCGATGTTGGATCGCGCGATTATTTTAAAGATCAAATATTTTTCTTTTACAAATTCTGTCATAAAAAGGTTAATTTCGACTGTTTAGAACAGGAGTCTCCAAATTTTTCAACGTAAGGGCCACAATATATATTTCCCACAGTCATGCTGACAAAGATAAAAAAAATTAAATAATCAGCGGCAGTAATTTATTTTCCTCAAAAATTAGCGTACAAACATAAAAATTAAAAAAAATTATTTGGAAAAATCGGGGAAACTAAATAAATTCCTACCTTTTGTTTTTCATAGAGTAAGTATATTCTTTGAGCAAGTATATTTATCATAGGTTTAATATATTCTTCTTACTCTATGGTTTTATGCAACCAACTTAATGTGACGAATGATGCTGATGCTGCTTTGACTTGAAAATTTCATTGAAATCAGGTTACAGATTAGATGAGTCAATTCCAAGAATTTACTTTAAATGATCATCAGACGCCAGTCAGCAGCCCCAGCATTGAACAATTCAGCGATTCCAGCTGTACCAGAATAATTTTTTCAATTGTACAGGGATTTGTTTGGCGTGCCGGATGAAATTATGTGTCGAGCCAGACGAGGCCCGCAGGCCATAGTTTGGAGACCCCTGTATTGGAACTACAGTCAGTAAAAGACAAGACCGGAACGAGGAGTTTTGCCTGCGACGGCAAAGGTCAGCTTGCCGCCCGAATCCATGGTCCTCTCTCCTCAAATAATATGTGTATAATACATCCGTATCCAGTTATTTTTTTTAGATACGGTAATTAAAATTACCCATTATTTTTGGATAATTTATAAATTAATAGGCATTGATAAATAATTTAACTATAAAATTAGATAAATTTTTATAAACATTTCCAATTCCGCCGCCCCATGAAATTTGCCAACCAGGACAAGTGCCCCCTTCTGTCCCACCCAAGCTCCGGGCCTGGTTAAAGGGAAGATTGAGGAAATAGGACGAGAAAAGAATGCAGCTGTTCGAGATAGATGTCTTTATTCGGGCGAGGTCGACACTAAAAAGTTCTCTCTCCCACCTAGAGATATGAGTTTGGAGGAGATTGTAGGAGGTGAAGTTGACGGAGAGGAAAAAGAACGACAAAGTTCAAAGCATTGAACAAAACAAGTGACTTTCCACGCAGTCAAGCGCACGGTTGCAAATTTATACACACCAAGCATGAAGTTGGGCATGTAAATATGGCTACCCCTGAACGACAATCAGGATTTCCTGAACGACAATCCTGAAACCCCTGATATAAATACGCCTAGCCTCCAATCAGGATCTCCTGATCGCCGGTGGGGCGTGATAGCCACCAGCTAGCTAGCTCAAGTTTGTGATGAGAAGATGGCTCAGTGGTGTAATTGGCTTGCACGTCAAACCAGCAACCGGGAGATCCGGTTTCGAATTCCAGCTAAGCCAAATATTTTTCCATGATGGACTCCATCCTTGGTGTGTATGAACGATGAAGTGCTGGACTCAGAGAGGAAAATTCTGGAGGAAAAATGGATGAGGCTGATGACTTCGATTGAAAGAGTACTCAGCGTGGATGGAATACTGGAAACAGTGTATGAGAGAAGAATTTTAAGTTACCGACGAAGGTGGAAGAAGAGAGTAGTTTTTTATGATATGAGGCAAGAGGCATATTTGTGAATAAAAAGGAAAGTTTAATGCGGTAGGTGGTAAGGTCGGAGTGGCTAGTGAAATAGTTCATGTAAAACTATCCTAACCTAAGGTATCTAAATAAAAGCTTAAATTTTCATTTTGCAAAATATTGGCTTGTATTCATATATTAATTACATTGAATATAGGATGAAATAATGCGTTGAGGCATTTTTGTTAGCATGGATAGTTTTTAAGTGGAGCAAGTAAGCTTCTGAAGAAAATGCGGTGAAAACTGGGTTTGGATAGAGCGAATTTGAACTTAGCGGGAAGGGAATGTTAAATTCCATGATAGAGGTAAGAACATTAGATTACGGGGGAGAAGAAGGGTTAGAATTGGATTAATAGAGGGAAATGGAATGCGCGTTTGTATTTTTTTATGAATTAGCGATTTTGATAGCGGATTGATAACTCAGGAGACGAATTTTTCCGTTCCTTGACCTATTTCCGGATAAATTCTCTATTGCTTAAGATAGGTCGTTGATGTCATACGTTATACATTGCTTCTCAGATATCGGTATCGCGTGTTTGCTGTAGTTTACTCGTGGCAGCCACAACTTCACTCTATAAGCGCTTCTTTCTGCACGAGTTTATGAACCGGAACTGTAATGACGTCACCAACTATTAAAATGTAGGCAGTAACCTTAACAATAACACAAACAAATAAAGAAACGTGAATCAAATACCATAGACATAAAAGCCTTGATGGCGGGGGATGATATCAGAGAGCAATCTTCATCCCTACTCCTCCTTTATTTCGATTTATATGATACATTACGGAAGATAATATAGAATTTGTGAGAAATAAAAACTGGATCTCGGTTTTTGTCTGCTGCAGAAAATTTGTCATTAACACGTAAAAAGTTTATATTTTGATAGATTGATGTAATTCTATTGTAAATGAGCTCAAAAATAAACAGAGGACTACATGGGCCAACATTTATGACTGTTTGAAGGAGATGTGAGCCACCAAAAAAAAAAAGGATTGAGTAAATCTTTCTCTTTCAATTCATTCACTAGACCACCTCAAAAGTTTCAACTGGCTCTACAGTTGTAACTAAGTTCCAAGAAAGAAGCGGCGGCTATTTATTTTTTCCTCTTCATCAGACAAGCCGGAAATAAAACGTGAGAGCATTATTATAATTGGCGCAAACTCGGATACTCGGCAGCATCGGAAGAATTTGTTACAGCGCAAATTAAACTCGGATGAGACGGAGAAGCACTTATTCACTTTAAACCTTTTTGGATGTGCATCTAAAAACAGTGCGACAATAAAAATTGATGGAGATAATTGCGAGAGCCCGTCAGAACAATTAGCAATATGAACTAATTACTCCACAATTTTCAGCGACGGAGAATTATCGTACATAGCTGGGGACCGGGAGGTAGGGTGAGAGTGAGCGGGCAAAGAGGAAAACATTTTTGTCCTCGTCCTCAATTGCATCAATTTATACATTTCATTTCAGACTCAGCATCCAACCTTATTTTGATGAGGGGCCATAAGCTTGTCTCGTTGTAATTAAGAATTTCTTGAACTAAAGTTTTTTTTGCTTTACTGAGTCTACTGAAGCAAGAATTAAATATGTAAAGCAAAAACATGCATTTAAAATAACGTTTAAAGATAATTAATTCATCTTCCTCATCTCTAGACAACATTGAATAGGAATCCCATAGTGATAGTTCATTGAAGTTCAACATCAGCTAAATTCGAAGGTTAAAGCTTAAATTATTGGACTATGAATGGTATTTTAAATTTAATACAATTATTTTTTGCGTCACCATGGCGCAGGAACCGTCAACTATTCTAAGCCGTGGAAAGTTCTACTGAAATAGAGATCGTCATACTCATTCTCTTTGATAATTATACAAGCTAAAAAATTACTCTTACTTTTATGATTCCTAATTATTGAATTTGTTAATTGAATTGATTTTTTAATCATTTGTGACCGATTCGCGTCGTCGAGACTAACGGCTAACATGTCTGACCGCGCCACAAAACACTCCCACACGCCGCCACATGTGAAATTCTAATGCTAGCGCACAGATTTAGTCTTACCTACTTTTTATACACTCTTAACGCTACGTTAAATGCAGCCTTTCTAGTTCTCCAAATTGTTTACGAAGTATTCTCACTCTGATTTCATTAAACGTATTTTAAAATAAGAACAACTGCTGATCCAGGTTACGATAAACAAAAATATGTCTAAATAGACGTTAAAGAGAAGGTGGAAGAACAATCACAACTTACCTAAGTAGATCATTACTTACAAAATTAGATCATTACAAACTTATTTATTTCAGCAAGTCTCTGAATGCACGATCTTCACAACAAAAACTAAAAATTAGAGAAAAAAATTAGGCAAGTAAATTTTATGATATTCTAACGCTATTTTCAATTAGAAATAGTCGTCACTTAATCGAAAATTCTCCCTTTTTTCACTTCCTACTCAGTATCATTTCTAAATAATTAACTAAAAATCTTTTTTCCGTAAACTGCCCAATAGTAATTAGAAGCTGAAACCTCTCGTGAAATTTAGCATTACGAGTGATAATGAAATGAAACACACTAATTTTTAGTTTATTTTTTTATTTCCATTAGATTAATAGTTATGTAAATTTTGAAAACTTTACCCATGGAAACACTTTCTTACCAAGCAAAGGAGACGAAGATGACATAATTATAGTTAACCTGTGCCTCTATATCGGTGGGATAATGTATGTCAGCAGAAAGAGGAATCGGGCATACCTGTTCTTGCAAGATGAGGGGTAGATGTTGCTTAATGAAGGTTAAACAAACTTTAAACATTTTAAACCTATTTTCCTGAGAACCGGAGGAAATAATAAATCGAAAAATATTATATTGAAAAAAAAAATATCTGGCTCAGATTAGAGAAATGGTAAGAAACAAATGAAATAAGGAATTGGTATTACTATTAAAATAAGAGGATACTAACCAAAGAGATAGTGTAAGAGAAATGCAGGGTAATCAATAAAAACTTGGTGAAAGCAAGGCGGAAGAGCTCTGGATAAAATAAGGAATATCGATGATTTCAGTAGCGGTATTAATAATAAGTTAAAGGAGGAACATATACATTAATTGTTAATTAAAGAGCAGATACACAGACGGATGAAAAATAAATGAGAGATTAAGAATTGATCTGCGAATCATTTAACTGAACGACCAATATTTCTATCTTTCTACTTGGAGTAGGATATCAAAATTATAATATGAAAACCTCTAAACATGTTTCAAAACTTTTCAAAATTAACTTTTAATTCATTAATAAATTCCTACCAGTATTTTCGATGATATGACAAGATGTCGGCATTCAAAAGAACACGAATTTGATGCAAACGAGACACTTAACCTTTGACTCGCTTTGAAGAGACCCGAGAAAAAGAAATCGCCAGCTGAACAACCCACGCGACAAAAAAATATTAAAGGCTTACGATGATTGAAACACGTTCCGGGACACTCGGGTAAGACGATTGGATCCGGGTCGCATAACCAAGTACCGACTCAAGATCAGATATATATGGAGAAGAAAAGCGAGGGAGAAAAAAATCCTTTGTGAAAAGTACTGCGAAAAAGGCAAAAATTCGTGGCAGCTTCTCAACCAAAACGATTCATACCTGTCATCGGTTAGACCTCAACGCGAGATCTATGCTCTCGCGTGCAGCGCGAGTCGCGAGTAAAGGAAGAACAGAGATAGGGAGGAGGAATAATGCGCGATAAATTTCACTCATACACCACGATCCGAATGGATCGCAGATCCTGCAAAGCCTCTCTCCCGACCGCACTCATGAATGGTTACATCGCTGATCACGTCCCGAATGCCATCCTTATCCATAGCGGCCATTCAGCGAGCAGGTACCTTTCGGCGCGCGGACATGGCCGAAGCTAATGGACTTTAGATCGATTTCTGATGGATTAATTTAATGGTTTGGGGTAGTGAGGAGGGAGAGGAGGTTATGGATATCAAACCGCTCGGGAACTGACGTGCATATTTGAACAGAGTCACTCATTAAGCGGAGAAGTTTCTCAAATTTGCCCGGACTGACCCGCGTGACCCCGTTTCAAGAAGCCACCAACGGGACGCTCATAAGAAGAGGTCTTCTCCCGAGAGGTCACCGTACCGCCCTCTCACTCTCGCCCCGTCTGTGCCCAACCTCTCCCCTCCCCCACTCATCCCCCACCCCCCAGCCTACCTTTCACCAAAGAAACGCCTCTTCCCCCTCCACAGCCGATCCAGCTATCCTATAACCATGTAGAAGTAAGGTGTAGCGCCAGGTTGACTGAGTTAGAATTTTATTTATTTCACTCGGAAGAAAGTTATAAAAGCTGTCTTGGATAAAAGTTACAAAGCTGGCCGAATAATAGCTGGATTTTCTAGATAATTTGAGAAAGTAAAAATACGTGTTTCCTTTCTCTGACAAATACACGCTTCATTAATAAAATAAAGAATATTGCAAGTCCATCTCCTCCAGTTATTTCGTAATTGAGTGACAAATTAACTCCTGAAAAGAGAAAAACCTCCACAGTCGATCCAGCCATTCTGTAGCCATGTAAAAGTAAGATATAGCAGAGTGTTGACTGTGTTAGACTTTTAATTTATTTCGCTTGGAAGAAAGTTATTGCGGGTCGAAGTATAGACGGATTTTCTAGATAACTAGTGAAAGTAAAAAGGCGTGATGTAATGTCTGGTTTTTCCTGATGAGCAATGGCAGTAAAGATTCTTCTAGTGTTACAGTGGGTATGGTTCTCCACATATCCTTCCAAAATTTCGATAAGCAACTGGCCCATCGCCTTCAGGGATTCAGGTATCCAAATTTTGCGAGTTACTTATCGAAACGTAGGAAGGAGACATGGCGGACCTTATCCGGTGTGACACCCGAGAAATCTTCACTGTCAGTAAAAGTAGGTACGTTTCCTTTTTCGTAAAATATACGTTTCCTCAACATTGTAAAGAATATCTCAAGTCTTTATAGAGCTATTTCGTATTTGAATGATAAATGAAATACGGCAGAGAGGAAAAGTGGCCTGCTTCCGCTCACGGCCGTCACTACCATAATGTCTAAAAGGCTATAATGGCTTATACGTAAGTGGTACTCGAAAATCATGACTCAAAGTTTACCAGAGAAATAGCGTTCTCCAGGGGTTGATAATATTTTTCAATGGTGGGCCTCAAGTTCAAATGGACATGTACCTCCGGGACACATTTTAAAATTGATATCTATCTTGGGAGCGAGGTGACTCAGAGGGTAGAGTGTTGTACTTAATTTCATATTCCCGGGTTCAAATTCCATGTGCGCATTTGAGAAATCCCCAAAATAATCCCCGAGAGATCA
This sequence comes from Ischnura elegans, assembly GCF_921293095.1. Lineage (NCBI taxonomy): Eukaryota > Metazoa > Arthropoda > Insecta > Odonata > Coenagrionidae > Ischnura > Ischnura elegans. The sequence goes on from NC_060253.1 coordinate 99,117,466, forward strand.
TCATTTAGAGACTTTAGTTCGTCAAAGCCGCTACACTTAAAGATGGCTCCTTGTTTTTACTAATTGCTAATTACCATGTTTGAAGTGAGTGACATAGTTTTCCGAAAGATGGTAAACAATTACACACAATTCACGAAGTAACTGGTTTAACTAAGATTCATTACAATCTAAATTCATAAATTAGATAAACGAAAGAGGATTTTCACCTCGGTTCATTCCCAAGTCAAATTAAAAATTTGTAACGCCTAAAATTTTACAGAAAAAATATGAAAAAAGCAATCGTATTGATGTGTTCATATCGAAACTGTATCTGTCCAACAAACAGATCCATTTTTAGAGCAAGTTCGAAGTTGGCAACAAAGTATACGAGAAGGAATTCACGGAAATATTGCAAAAAAGAAGGGAAGATAATGGTATGTGAACATCGGTTCGCGGCAGAAATGAAATCGTTTTTTCTTTTGCACCTGTGAACGTGATAAATGGTAGAGAGAACGAGTAGCAAAAAGGAAGACAGAGAAAAATAAAAAAATATCGGCATAAAAATGTATTAAAAAACCCTTGAAATAAGGAACTGTATGAAATCGTTAACGGCAAACTCCCTTGACAGGATTAGATTAGAAATGATTGCAAGATTTTAATGATTGCATCTCCCGAAAGGCAAAAGAAGTTCCATAAGGAATTTCGCGTTCCTTTAATGCCTTTAATTATAAATTATTAGGAAATAAAGTTCTAAAATGGACTTTTCCTGAAAATTTTGGAGAGGGAGGTCACATTTAATTATAAATCGTAGTAATTTCGATACTATAACGTAAACTGTTACATGATAACCAATGGTTGGATCGGGTGGCTTATGGATTAATGTAATTACTTAAAAATCTACTGTCGAGCATCAGTATTTATTTTTCACAATCTTTTGAAACAAGCATTTTCCCAAGAAAATATACTCTAAACTGATGCTCAGCATCTGTTGCCCCGACTGTTATCGCATATTTTCCTCACGCCATCTATGATATGTATCGCACCAATCGTAAAATCCCTCTTACCAATTCATTACACGCTTAATGCCGGAGATGCTGAGCACGCAGAGACCGACAGGTTTCCGCAAATGTCAAAGACTTGTGTGTGTGTTCGAAAGGTGAGATAATATCGTCAGATACGGAGCACACAATCAGCCTCTATGCATCAGTCAAAACCTCTCCCGCGGGGTCGCCGACCCTTTGCGCGGCACAAAGCAGAATTGTTGCGAGCGAGAGAAAGGCGCAAAAACCAGCCAGGACTAGCGGCCAAGATCCTTCGTAGGGAGAATGTTGTGGTGCACTCCATGCCACAGCATAGGCCATGAAAGCGCCTCCATTTCAATTTCAAATCCGACTAAATTTATGGTGTCATCGCCTGAACTCGATTCCCGCCATATGCAGGTCGGCCAAATGGCCCCAAGATTAGAAATACCACGGAGGAATGGGACACTCAATGCGAGACGACGGCGTTCCAAGGATGGGGAAAGATTTTTATCGACTTCAACCGCTGCATGAATTAGATGTAGCCCCACTCATCATAACCGAGTTATTCCCCCTTTCGGTCCCAATGAAAAGCATGACAAGCATTTTGTCCCTTTCTAAAGGGTACTTTCGCTTCTCTCCCGGTTCAAATTCCTCGAGTCGCGGAAAAGTGATCGTTGCTCCGAGCGTATCAAAGCCGAATTTGTCGGGTAGATGATTCAGAAGGTATAGATTTTCGTTATTTACTTATGTATATCAAATTAATTTGGATAACTCTTCTCATGGTATGAATTTTCGATAATTTTGGAATCTACCTAGTCTAAATGAGAGATGGCAACTGCATATCACAAAGTGAAACAATCGAATTTAAATTATCATTTGCCATTAATACCAAACAATAAATTTGCAAAAAACTATCAAAAACTTTATCATAGAGTCAATCCTATCGCCAACGGTCTACAACGTACCTTAGGATTCACTGCCCCTAACCAGACCTCAGTATTTAGAATTATGCATAAATTTTGTCGAATATATTGACTTTTAATATGGCTGGGTATCTCTAGACTCCTAATTAATCAAGTCTACACATGCTTCTCATGAGGCAGGTAATCACATTTTTCAACTTCAAACCGAGCATTCCTTTTCACTGATGTTGCAAAGACAGGAGATAATTCAAACGGTCATTTATAAAGGACATTTTGATTTGAAAAATAACCAGAACAGAATCAATAAACGATGCATTAATATGACCTCTAGACCTTAAGTTAATGTGGCAGGTTGGTCACCTTACATACTTAGCTGCCTGACAACAAATTTGCTTTACAATTTAACTGATGAGGCAAATAAATCACTAATTAGTAGAAAGGCCGAGGAATGTTTGGGTAGGTCAATATCACTGCTTTAAAATGAGCACTTTTTCGTAAATTGCCTCATTCAATCTCTGCCATTAATCAAGTCGCATCGGTTAACATAGCTGGAAATTAATCGTGCATAAAATTTATAAATCCGAGAGATGACTTTTCAAAATGTCATTAATTTATCCTTGTTTTATTGATGCTATGCCATAAATTTTCATATTTTAAAGCAAAAGGAAATCGAGAGTATTCCCAACAGCTCAAAGAAATGGCCCAATGAATTTGACAGTATATAAACGGATAAAACACTTTAGTGACCGGAGACAAGAAGAATGAAGTAGTGTGAGGTTGCTTTGACTCCTTAGTCCAGAAACTATAAAATAGTTCAGCGGAAAATGAATAAAGAAATAAGTTCAACTTAATTTTTAATCTACTTGCTGTGTACATATGAGTTAAATATTAGTGTTGCAGGAAATAAATGCTCGCTTCTCGCAATGACTCAGTTCCTCAAGTAAAATGCTTGATATTCAATGGATACCAAATTCAGCAAAAAGTTTTACCATACTGATAAATTGCGACCCTAAATTGAATTCACTATGATCCTCGAATTTTCCGTGAATTAAATATGATAATAATCTAATTTCACGAAGTCAACCCGTAAGGAATGCTGATGAATAAAATTAAGGCATATTTTGCGACATATTAACCTGGACCATGGGATATTTTATTTTATTTATTTTTATTTTATTTTATTCTCAAACCACCGGATACAGCTCTTATTGGCCATTTTACACCGGGGTGTTCAACAAATGTAACAAGTAAACGTACACACACGGGAACGTTACTCCGCCGCCACCGAGGCCGGCATATTGACAACAATTCAAATTTTTTCTGCCATTGAACATGCTGGAAACGATAAAAACGAGAGAAATTGGGTAATTGTATCCATGCTAAAAAGTCTGAATTACATAGGGCGAATGAGCATAAATATCCCTTATTATTGTTATACAAAATTATTAGAGTTTATCAATTTGAATACCGGCTTTTCAAGAACCAATGACCCGGCGAACCGCCCAATAGATATTGTAAGTCTCCTATCGATTTTATAATTAAAAATAAAAACAAGTGATCATCGTTTTATTTCACATATTTTCAGCTTCAAATAGTTTGTTCAAATAAAACGGAAAGGTACTGTTGCGCTTTTCTTATTACACTTCCATTCGAAATTTATTTGTTGCTGTTTGAGTCTGCGAAAATGAGGCTAGAACGTTTTCACTACAATTACTAATGGTATCAGAGCGTTAATACACAGCTTGGACACACTTATAAATAAAATTATATTAATTTAATTACATTCAGAAGCCAATTCAGGGACTTGATGAATTCATACAGTATGACGCGGTATAATTTTCACTGATACATAATATATTCAGTGAATGAAAACATAGGATAATGGACCAATATCAGATTTAACATCTTTCATATCAAATACCAATATATAAATACATCCTTTAGGCATAAATTTAGATAAATCCTTGAAATAAATAACATTAATATGAATTGCAAAATAAAATAACAAAACTCTACATGCTTCAAGCAATCGTAATATAAGCTGTCTGAAGAATAAAATGGTAAGGATAGAAAGAAATGTTTTCAATAATTATGATCACAATATAATTGCCGATATTTTTTTCTTTTTTCGTTGTTGAAATATGAGAAAGGACGCTCCTTGGATACAGCCACGATTGTATTGGAATGAATGCAATTTTATCGACAGAGCGTACATAATACATAAATCTATCGATCTAAATGCATCATTATTTAAAAAATGAAATGCTTACTCTCTATCTAGCCATTCAGGAATAATATTCATTAGAATGTCTTCAGAACTGCAGTCTTGAGTTCTAATGATAATTACGGTGCTTAAAACCTGAAAAAGTATTTAATTACATAATATATCTATCTAAACAATTCCACCATTCATATCCACTAGCAGAGAATAATTTTCTAGCAGGATCACCAAATTAAAATCAAAGCTTAAAAAGACCAAGCGTCACCCGTTTTGCTCGTTCAGTTAAGTTTTTTACAAATATCCTAACTGTCTCTAACTACCCAACTCGGCTACAACCATCAAGTTTTGAATATTGACACCCTTATTTTCATCACAACGCCTACACGTACCATCCAAACCAAACTAATGCCTAAAATAAGCAATATTAGTAAGAATTATAGCTGAAGGGTAGGTACAACCTCATTTTCCACCGAATGAATTTCAAAAATGTATAAATATGCATGATGCGGAGACATTGCTACTCAACAAGAGCTGTGGCACCATACTTTTATTGAGGCAAAAGGTTTTGAAAAATATCATATTTCAGTTTTGGATTCGCAGAAGCTTTCCTCAAAGATATCCTCACCGCCACCGATTGCCCAACTGGGATCTGCCAATCGTAATGTATATTTCTCGTGTTGTATTTCCCGGCTCATAAGACGCGCTTTTTTTCACAAACTTGGTCTAAAATCTATCAGGACCTAATGGGCTGAGTCAACGCCACCTAAAGTAAAAAAGTTCGTTCTCCACCAACACAAACGAGTCGCTGGAAATGTGGTTTTCATTACTACATTTATGGATTATAATTCAGTTTTGAGCCGCTAAAAATCTTATCCTGCCTCGGTAGCGAGTGGATAAAGTCCTCGTCTCCCAAACTTAAGGTGGCGAATACGATTACCGCCTAGTTTGGTTTTTCCCATCCAGGGCATGGATGTATGTGATTGGTGTCCTACGTTGCTTTTGATAGATTCCCCCGCTTTAAATGCCTTAAATTCACTATTTTCGGGACAATAAAGGTAAAAGAGTTGTACAATTATTCTCTACCCTCTTTTATTTTCTATTAACTAATTTCCACTAATGTGAAAACAAATTAAGAGTTCTAATATTTCTGTGACAGCTTTTCCTTCGAAAAGTTTTCAAATACTTCAGATACTTATTTCCCTGTACTACCATCTCTCCTCACTTAATAACCCTACACAAGAAAATTTCGAACATTTTCTGCTCTTATCTGACTCTTTAATCAACCTTGCTATGTCCATTTTGCAAAAAAATAAGCTCCTCCTTTTTCCCCTTTCATATTTTTGTTGAATATCTTTTATTTTTAATTTTTTTTCTCTTATGTTTTGCTGTTTTATGCCTCTTAAACTTATTATATCCACCATTATCATGCTACTGTTTCACTGTAAATTTGCAGGAATATTGTATGTGAAACTTTTATCAAATAAAAATACAGTGATTATTTGAAAATAATTCCTTTCGTCCTTTTCTATTTGATACAATATTTCTCATAAAATCATGCCTGAAAAATTACAGTGCGTCGTATACACGAGATACGGTAACCTTTCCTCTGAAGAACCAACCTGACCACTTCTTCCTCCCAATGTGCCTAAACTTGGCGACGAAACCGAGCCTAAATTCTAATTCTCCACCTTCGCACCGAGCGTCGCGACAGATGGACTCGCACAATATACGGCGACTCATCTTCTCCGCGATTAGAAAGTTATCCCCCCACCGCCCCAACCTCGGTTAGACGTCAACGGGACACCATTATATATCCCCAGCACCATCGCGGCTGCCTCGAATCCTCACACAATCCGAAGCCCGTCTCTCCGCCTCTTCCTATTAACCCAGTCGAGATAGTGGTCGAGGTAGATCCAACCTCTCCCACAGCACACAATTGTCGCACACCCAACCCATCTCGTGAGCCCAAGATCTTCGGGAGGCTGCAGCAAAGTGCCCTTTGACCCTTACAGCTAGCTAGCCGGTATTTCTTCATGGTGAAATCATATTCGACCCGTCAAATATTATCATCGCCAGCATACACGTAAGATCGAAGAAAAGCAAGACAAAGGTGTTTCAGAAACGTTAACGATTCATAAATCACGATGTAATTATAATATTGCACAATTATTTCCAGTAAGTAGAGGTACCTACGCGCTAAAATAAATGACGGGGGCCAAGAGCTATGTGATACGCAGGACATTGAAGTTTTCCCACCATTCTTTTAATTTTTATGATGAATGTTATTACCGGACTCAAAGAGCTATTTGAACTCCTATGCCCCGAATGAAGTTATCAGGATGCAAGAAAGTATCCCATAAGCAGGTTAAGAAAAGGTTACTTTGAAACAGTTTTAATCCTGACCCTGAAATGAGAACACGCCTGAAGACGAATAACAAGTATTCTTCTGAGAAGCCCTACAGTGGGCTGAAATTGAAAAAAGTTGGACAAACAAACTGCTAATGATGGTTTGCGTGGTAGCAAATCATTCATAAGTGATTGACAATTAACAACTTGGATTACGATGCACATTCTTCATTGCTTGGGTACAGGCATAAAACGTGCTAAAGCTTCCTTAACAAACGGTGACTTCAGTTTTCTTAGAAAATCTTACAGATAAAATGGCATGATTGGAATGTGCTGCCGCTATTGGAATATTGGCATTAAAAATGGAATCATCTGAATATGGATAAATTTCCTTTCTTTGAATTTAGTTTCCGAGATTTTGGACTGCAATTGGGTGCCTTTACGATTAAAATAGTGAAACATGCGATCGCTCTGACTTTGAAAATGTTTCATCGGATTTAAACAACATTCATGAGTGGAACCAAGAGCGAGGACTAGAACTTAATCCAAGAAAATGCACGACTGTAAGTTTCTTGCGGAGGTCGTCCAACTATCCCCATGCATACTTTTTCGTTTCGTTTCATTTTTTCCCGAATAATAAAGGACTCTAACCCTTTAAAAACCGACCAAACTTACCGACTGTTTCTTTTATATTTTTTTCATGTAATATTTATTTTACAACTAATCAAGAGATATTATGAAGGAAACCCAAAGCATGTTCCCAAATGGGTTTTTTCGCTAAAATTTTGCTATTGCTCGAAAAATAAATGAACACTTGACCAAAAACTAAGTTTAACAACGTAATATATACTGAACTTTAGAAGAAATAAGTAATTGTCACTTGAAAACGTGTGTAGAGAAAAATATGGAATAAACCGCATACTGTCCACAGATGCGATGAAAATAGCCAATTTTGAAAAGGCATAATAAACGACTAATGTATACACAAGTCAGGCGATTCACTTTAAAAATACTGCCATACCTTATTTACATAACAAAATCAATAAAAGGAATTACAGATATAAAACATAATTTATATGAATTTCCATAAATCTGTTTTCAAATGGGAACATTGTACTGTAAGCGGTTAAGAAATAATAATTATTATTACAGCAAAAATTGTTACAAGTCGACCATACATTCGGGTGGTAACATAAAATCAGAAAATCTATGGAGACAAAAATATAAAATACGAAGTATGTACCTACCAGCTTGGTCTATTGGTTTCATCATACACAAAAATATACAAAAACCAAAAAATGAAACATAAAATACAAAGTAGAAAACATTTTTTGAAAAAGCCCTCAAAATAAATTTTTACACAATACATAACTCACAAGAATATATGAATACCAAAGCAAAAAACAAACTACTTGAAACTTTGTTAGAGCATTTCCATTTAATTTATTAAGGGTTCTTTTTGTTTCATTTCGTTTTTCCCCGAACTTCAAAAAAAATTTAAATAAATGTTAGGTGGAACTACGTTTGAGCATTTCCTTTTTATTTGCTAACGGCTAGTGTCCTATTACCTTACGCGATACGCTTCTAGAAGCTGCTTTCGCGGGTAAAATGTATAAGTAGAGTGTAGAAGGCGTGTAAATTGATTGGCATCTATTGATATTACAGTCCTATGTCATGAGAGCCCGGTGGTAGTCCAAGGGACGTATATTCATGGAAAAAGTCCGTTATCCTTCACCTATCATACAGCACTATCATCGCCATAATATACACATAAGATCAAAAGGAAGAAAGACAAAGGTGTGGTATAATCTTATATATTGATTACTCACAAATCATTTTGTGATTACAATATATCACAATTATTTTCATTTCAATTGGGGCCATCTGTAGATATCTACAGGCTAACCCAAAGGATGGGGAATTGAGTCTTGAGTTTTGAGTAAAACTATTTCCCTATCATGCGCCTATATCCAAGGAAAGATAGTTGGTCGCTCGTCCAACTCTCCTCCCGCAAGCGCTGCCCATCCGCAAGCCATCCCACTCCCCTCCTATCCCCCGCAGATCCTCCGGGGAGACCTCTGAGAGGTGTCCTTTGACCCTCCCCACCAACAACAACCAGCCCCTTTCCTTCTCTCTCTCTCGTACTATCCCGCTTATACACGCTCTCGCAGTCAAGGAAACGCAGCATTTTTATTAAAATATGGGCACGGCCGGGAGGAGGAGGAGGAGGCGGCTCTTGAGGTTGAAGTGGCGCGGGGACGAGACTCGTGGAAAGACGAGGAGTGGAGACGGGTTCCTTACCGGCCGACCATCACCCCCCCTCCTCCTCAGAGAGTCCTTCGGCCGGCCACTTTCCTTCAATTCATCCCCTCCCTTTCCCACTCTCCTGCATTAGATCGCGGAAGACAAAAGAAAAAATATTTCCCCGCAAAGCACTTATACTACGAACTCTTTACGCACTCAATGAGTAGGCAAAAAATAAGAAAAAATCAACGTCAAAGAAAATTAGTCGACTGTTTAGTAAATTGATGGCTAAGTTCTAACAACATGTATCTCAAATTCGGCCGGTTAGAGGCAGGTATCTTAAACAAAGTGTAATAACATTAAAAAATAAAATTCAAGCAAATAACAAATCTTTGTTTGCGAAAGAATGCTTCTCAGTTGTATGAGCTTTTGGTTTTTAATTTCAGTGAACAAGCAAAAACAATAATCTTTTTTTTTTGCTCTTCTGAAAATTTGCTATTTTTGAGATACGTGTTGTTAGAAATTAGCCATCGATATGCGATTTAAATGCATCAATTCAAACAAACACTAGCAATTTTCCACGATCATAAAATTTATTCTCACCTAGGTTTAAATGTTATTACATCATCTTTAAGGTGCCCACATCACCTATTTTTTTTAGTTTAATTTTAATCAAAACTTATTTTTCGGTCCGAATCATGCCCACATCACGTTGAAAATGATGTGGGAACCTTAGTAACCGAAGCATGGGTCGGAATACATTTTATAACCTTGGAAAATTGCAAGTGTTTATTTCAATACCGAGAAATTCCGCTCCGTCATGGTTAGATCTTCGGATTTTACTAACGTACATGCTGACTCGGCAAAGGCACATGAACATGTCCACCAATCTGCACTTCCTGTTCACTACCGAAAATAGACAAACAAAACACAAACGGAAAGTTTGCTCCATTCAATAGTAGCAAAGGAAAGCAATACAATCGTCTTAGCGCCAACAATGTAAGATGTCCCGGGATGTATTCACCATGTTAACTGAAATAGGGCGAGGTTATGCTGTGATGCTTGGTGCTCCCAATAATATCTAAGGAACTTAAATGCAACACGCTCACTGAAAAATGAGCCAATTAGTATAATGAAGCAATTGTGTAAAATATTTAGTTTCTCCTGAGGTCCCAGAATATACTCAGCAAGACCAAATATTTCGGACACATCTTTACTGTACAGTAACTAATGCTCTCAATGTTACTTAAGTCCAAAATTTTAATAAATTCCAGTCATATCAATTGATATTAGCCCGTGAGCAGCAAAAATATGTAAAAATCTAGCATCATAATTCTTATAAAATCATTTTATCCGTTAAAGTTTTACAGAAATTTTATCATGAGCAACAGAAATATGATAAATGTATAGGTATTTTAATATAACAGATTAGGTAGTAACATTAACTTTAAGTGCGGTAATTGAAGCTGTACTGAGAGTTTTAAATTTTTCCATGTAATATTTAACTAAAAAAATACTATAGATGCTTTTATGCGTTGCAAAGTTACAAGCTGGCTTGACTGCAAGATATTTTCACAAAAAAGAAGAGCTAATTTTATCTCACAATTAAAATTTGGGGAATATTGGTACGTTAGAGCATTTTGATTACTTCAGCCTCTACTGTAATGCATCAAGGGTATAGTAGGAAAATTATTGTAATCAGCAATTAATTTCTCTATGCATCATTTAACAGAGGGTTTTCAAAAATATTATCCTTGAATGAAATAGCACTGCAATCAATTGGTTCTATAATCCAATCTGACGAATGTATTGTTTGGTGCGAAAGAGTGGAATTAACTTGCTCCCCGACTTCCCATACAATAGTACATTTTATAGAGACCTGGAAATTGGCCGAGGAAGCCACCGTTTTCAAACTTTCCGTGCCTTCCGGCGGAAAAAATAATAAATCCCGCTATTTGCCTGAGTCATTTGCATCCCATTCGTGAAGAGAAAAGCGAAACGAGTAGAAGGAAAATATTTCTCTTCCACGTAGATAAAAAAATAAATAGCGGAATAAATTAAACTGGTCGGCACTCGAGTATTTTTGGTGCGCTATGGACGACTGTTGACGGTGAGGCCCGGAGCATTTTTCCCGTCTACATCCTTCCGCACGGCATCACGAAATATCCCCCTTCCACCATAACGGCACGGATTCCTAAGGAGGACGAAGAAAGTGGTGGAGCTGCGTCGAATGTTTTTGTCTTACATTTGACGTGTACGCTGGGCAACATGAATAGGTCGAATCTCTGAGAGAATCGTTTTTGGGTTTTCTTACTCGCCGTTAAGAGGAAACATCACTCCATTTCGTTTGGCCGTGTTTTTTTTCAGACATATAACATGCAGAAATTCCAGGGTAATTGAGCAGGTCTCTGCGAAAACATACTGGCATCTTGAATATTTAAAAATTATATTTGATGAAATCCTGAGATATCATTTCAAATAAAGATGAAAGCAAGTTAAATCAACTGATTTCGGCGTTGCCAGGTGGAACGAAGTAATACTCATGGTAGAACTAAGTAATACAAAAGAATTAAATAGCTTGTGGATCAGTAATTTGTTTTTGCTTTGTTCTACCTTGGAGGCATGTTGAACTTGACTGGTATTTTCTCGTGACACAATACTAGTCATGATATCTTCTTCAAATATTCGCATTTTAAACATTACACCGTATTTAACGTAAGCCTTTACATAAAATTTGAAACTTTAACCTCATTATTCTAAAATATTTTATCAAATAATTCTACCGATGAAGGTAGGTTTCCATGGAAGAATTTAAGAAGTATTCTAGTATTCTCCCCTCCCTTCATGGACTACCCTATAAAATTCACAATAAGGCCTAATTTCTTTCGTTCTAACTAAAACTCCTATACTCTTCCTTCCTCTCCCTAGTGTAAACTACATTCTGTCCCCCGACATTTTTTTTCAACATCATCTGAGAACAACAACAAAACTCCAAGATAAAGTACAGTCGACCGAAGCAGGCATTAAATCTTCTTATTTTCCAAGTAGCACTTAAGGGTTACTTAGTGTGAGCAATGATCTATTAAATCTATGATATGATATAGGGAGGAGTATTTGATTGCTGATGAAAGAGTTTTCACATTCGGAGAAGCTTTGAAACACCAGTCAGGACAGATTGCCTAAAATTATCAAGCTTGAGGAAATGTCCGTGGTGATCTCTACCCTTAAGAAACCAACTTCGCTACGGATTGAAGCAATATTTTAGTGAAAGCCACATTAAACCCTGCACGAAGTATTTTTTTTCTCATACACCCGAAATTGAGATTTTTATGTATTCAATTTCATATCATTGAACAAAACTTGAGAGTTCATGGGTGATATTAAAGGACTCCAATCGATGTACTTGCGTTAGTTAACCTTTCGTACGCTCAGTAGCAATCCCAGGATAAAAATTATAGTAACTTCACTCCCTCTATTGCTTCTTCAAATACCAAAACTAATGAAGAGTAATTATTGCATTAAAAATGGTACAGAACAAGTAACTTTAATTCCAGAGGATATTTATGGTATTGATGAGAATGCATTAATAAGTCAAGAAAAAACTTGAACTTTATAGGTATACCATAAAGTGTGTACAGTACGTATTGAGTATGCCACTTTTAGCAGCTTTAATAAAATATTTCGTTAAAATTATCAATATACATGATAGTTATGGTCAAAATTCATTGTAATACTGAGTATAAAACGAACAGACTTCCTTTGGATAACGGAATACATTGCCGTACAATTTAAGTAAGGCGGCCTTTAAAATATACTGAAATCATATTTCATCATTCTCTAACACACCGCCAAATTCTGGGTACGAAATAAGCGAATACTGTAAATATTTTTTATGCTAATTCATATATATTTTTTATATTCCTAGATGATAAGATGGTCATTTCCAGACCATCTACACTCATAACTTCGTCTTGAGCACATAATATCCGTAAAATTTCAATTTCATGAAGCTGCAAGTGGTCATTTTATGCAAATTGGTCGTTTTCCATTTTCTTAATTTGGATCCTGAAAAGTAAGATGGGAAAACAAACGCTGGCACAAGTTGACTTTAAAGAAAGCTCATCGGTTCAGTCGCTGAGCAATACAAATAAGATGCAGTGGGTGCCGTTCTACGAGCGCGAATATGCAAACATAACTTACAAGCAACTCGAAAGGGAAAGCATTATAATGAGATCAAATTAATACCTCCTACAGTGATGACAGCTTCCGGAAAACTAAAGAAAAAATTTACGCCTCGGATACGGCAAATACTTTAGGCTTTTGAAAATTGCCTACCAGGCCATAAATATTTATTGCAATCATATTAAGATGCCGTTTACACTTACTCGGCACTATTAAGATTCCTAGTCCATTTCTTTAAATTTTCTATAGATACTTGGCCAGTGAATTTATGGCGTGCTCACCTTCAAAGTACTTTCCATACCTTTTGATCTCGAATTTATACTTCACAGCAATACCAACAAACGTAGACACAAATTGTAAACCAAGTTGATGACTTTTCAGATGCTTATAATATATAAGACAGAGATTACCACAAATGTTCGTTACTATTTCCGACTCTTCAATAGAACTTGTCTCTGACTGTGCTAGAGAAATATTTCTAAGACTAATTAATATAAAGGCGAGGAAGGTATATTGATAGATCTCATTCCAAACTATGCCACATGCGTGTAATTGTCTCAAAAAAGGCCACATCCTTCAGCAGGCCGCAGACATTGGCACTCGATAGTGCCATGAATTTTCAATAGCGCCATTGGTTTTGAGGTAAGCTGAGATTGGATCGTTAATAACAACATCATTGATTTATTAAAATAAAGAATTTTACAGAAAACAACAAGGAATATTTACTATCATCAACATCATAAGCCAACAATCTTAAGACTATTTTGACGCAGTTCTCCATTCCGCTCTTATGTGAGTGGGTGAGATGCCAAGGGGTAAAGGTGATTTCTTTTTTCTACACAGGGTTAGGCATAGAAATTAGGTATAGAAAGCAAACGAGATCAATTAGATGTTTAGAAGTGCATTTGATTTTCAAATCGATGTCTTCACAGAACAGAGACTCACTTGTATCCCTTGGCAACCGAGTTATTGTGTATTTCTTCCAGCAACTAACCTTACCTAACTCTGTTGAGAAAAAAATCACTTGCACCCTTTGGCTTCCCAACCCCTCAATCATGTGCTAGCCTTTCATGGGGACGCATTTCTTCTGTTTTAATCCTTAGCATTCTGCACTATGTAACTCATTCAGTGCCGTCCCTTGCCCTTCTCCCCTTCCACTCGTCCCTCCACGATTTTTTTATCAGGCCATCATGCCTTATGATGTCGTCAACAAAGTTACCCGCCTTCTCCTTAAGGTTTTTAGATGACTTCTCTTTTCATTCTTCGGTTGCACCACATCGCGAATGCTCGCTCTCTTTTCTTTTCTACACCTGTCGGAGTCAAAGCCGGGCTCCGATAGAGGAAAATCCTCCATATGTAGCACCTAATGAATTGTTTCTCACTTCTATTAATTTTAAGCTGTCAGTCGATTGTTTTTGGTCGGAAGCCCTACTCGAAGGTGCTTTTCCACCGACTATTTTTTTGCTTCGTCCAACGTTGTTAATTTGGCTTTCTAGCTAACGAAACTATATCAAATCTTTCAAAAGTTTTATTTTTCTAGTATAATATTTGTCCTAGTCTCCTTTCTTTTCTGTTTAATAATATATAAGTCTCCTTTTTATTGATCTTCAGCTGACATCTGGACATCGTCCTTTCCATATTTGCCAAAGTCTTCATCAAATCACTCTCTTAATTGGCTATGACTATATATACATAGAGCTTCCTAAAATCAAAACTGCAAATTATTGGAAGTCAAACTGGGGGAAGGCCAAACACATTCGCGCAAAGTGATCATTTGAGCAAAAACGAGTACTATTCTAGAGAAAAAATTAATTATAAGAAATGCTGCCAGTCGGATCAGAAGAATTCGTTTTGTTATTTTATCCAACGTATAAATAAACGCTTTCTCCCACTCTTTTTATTGTATTAAAATTTGTCGCTTCGTTTATGCGATAAGGCTCCTCAAACTCGGGCCTCGCTTATTTTTACAGACAGTAAGAGGATTTTTGTTGGAGGTAGTCCGTCGACCTCAACCCGCTTTTGAAATCAGTCATCTTCGTTAAGTAGACCATCGCTCTACCCACTAAAGGCTATCACTCTAATAGTCATAGAAAATTGTTTTCTTGTGTTTTCTTCCCCATCCTGAAAGAAAAATACATGGACGCATGAAGACATCTGGACATTTTTCATCACTTTCCAAAAATTCCCTTGCATCATCCTCCCAGGTAGTTTCCGCAACATTTTCAACAATGACCCTGCTTATACCCTCCTTCCCCCATTCTTCCCGAATGATTTGATGTTTCAGTAACACGGTAAATTCCACCTTCAAAGACTGTCCTTCTTCGCCATGCGATTCAAAGGAATGCTCAAAACGGAGGATGTAAAAAAAATTGAAGAAATCCTTCCCCTTAATAGCATTCATAATAACAGATGGGACGTCAGTCACGTCGCAGCCGTGAAGTCACGTTCGCTGCCTTGGTGTGTATTTATTCCGCTGCGGTCCGAGAGAAGGCCTGTCCCCCTGCGATGCCGACACCGTAGTTGACTTTTGACACCACAGGTTTCACCCAGAGGTCCTCCCTTCAGCTAGTTTCCCATCGCATTGTGGGCCTCAAGTGTTGTTGGGGCTTTATTTGAATTAATACAACCTGTTTTGATTCTCACGCGAGCCCATCAGTCTTTCCGCCATGCGAAGTGAAATTAAGCCGATTCTTCGACAAAATGAGCTCTTCGGATTGGCGACAATACGCCCTTAAAATCGGTACCACCCTCCCTTCTTGCATCGGCGGATGAAAAGGACAAATGATTTAATTCAAGAGCCTTAAAGATCTGTTGGGTGTGTCTAAAATTAGTCTAACCGCTTATAGAGAAGGATGGCAGAAAAAAGTCTGGCAGGTTGGTTGGTTGAATACTCGTGGAATCAACTATTTGGGCAAAGGAGACACTAATACATAAAAATTTTATTAAATTTTTGAATAAGTTGTTAATTTATCTTACTTTTTACTTCCCTGATTACAAACATTTTTTGCCAAATTATTCCGATGCGATTCCTTTGCATTGAGCTATTATATTCTCTTCTGAATCCATCCAATTGAATTGTAACAGAGGAATCATCGAGAGCCATGGCAACCGTGGTTATTGACTGGTGATATTAAAAAAAATATTAATTAATGAATTAAGCATCTGGGAAATGGCGTGTTTAGGAACAAATTTAATGTTTCTACGCATAATTTGGGGACTAAACGTGTTTTAAGTGTTCCGGAAATTGAAATAGTTGTTTTTGAACCCACGCAGGTAACAATATGAATGAATTCCAAGAGTCAAGTGATTTCTTTTCGATTCCTAGTCAACCGTTAAATTAATCCATAAATAACAACTAAAAAGCATTCATATAGTTGGTGCAGTTCATGACAAGGAATATCCCTTACACCTACAATGAAGTTCTGTAAAAAGAGAAAATTATATTAACATGGAATTGAAAGCCTTACAGCATCATATCTACGACAGAAACTGCAAAAGTATTTCAACAGAACGAAGAAGAGATGAATGAATATATCAGAGATGGAGATGTAATGCCACCGCTCCTTTCGCTGGTGATGTAACATGCGGCTTGACCGAGTACTGCTCATCGTGTTCGGGTAGAGAGGATGGTCAGAGTAAAGCAGAAACTGTGAGATTTGAACATTTGATTCAAATATGAAGCTGCAACCATTATTCTTACGCAACCATATGTATTCATAAATGCTGCTGCGTTACTCTGTCGTTAGATGGGTCATCAAATATGAAAAAATATATGCTGCAAGAATCAAACTAAGTTTATTGTATGGCTTAAATTTATCAAAAGGTGCATGACACAGAATATTGACGGTGTAACGCTTAATCACCGTTTCCTAAATTAGGCAATATCTCACGTGACGGAGCGCTAACAATCATTTAAACGTAGGTATGATACTGCCCTAATTTAAGTATCCATTTTAATTTCAGTAATAAAAGTAGTGCAGTCATTTTTCAATACGTTACTTGTTTTGCTATAGAGTAAGAAAGGCTTAAATCAGAAGACTCTCCTTCAGAGGCAGAACAACTCCGGATATTTTTGCGGAGTGAAAAGGCAAAATCTCTTGAGAAGAGGTTGGAGGATATATCCCGATATGTATATCTCGTTAAAGCATAAAATTATCTTCTTCTAGTTTTATAAGGAACATTAAGACGCAATAAGTGATTTTAATATATTCTCTTGCAAACCCCTTCACAGTTTTCACGGTACCACTGTGGAGCCAACATTTCGATAAGATAAGTATGACTAAATGGCATAAAACATAGGAAAATGCGTAGAAAATCAATTTCAATAGGGCTAAATAGCGACGCATTGGAGGTAACAATGAAAAAAGCAATTCCACTCATTCGCACTGCAATGTAACAATGGTTGATTTTTTTAAGGGCTCCTTAACAGAGCATTATTTCCTCCACATTATGTAGTGGTTTTCACAAGCCTGCACGAATAGCATAATACCGTAGGAACAGCTTAAAACGAAGCAGGAGCGATTATTTTTGAAACAACACTTGCTTATTTTCGGAAAGAGGAAATTTTTTCAGTTTTTCTCGACGCAAAAGCGGCCCTCTATAAATCACGCGCGCAGGCTCATATATTTGCTCAAGAAAACTACTACTTATCCTTTAAAACGCATGGAATGAAAACCAGCTGGAAGGGCAACCTTGAACGCTTTTGCACGATATATCTCACCTCTCGGCTCTCAAAGGGATCTGCGGTGAAGGCAAGAAGGAAAGCGGGGAAGGACGGCGTGAAGATGAGTCAGTGAGCGTAACTAGGCAGCTGGGTCCACCAACAAGGGCTGCTCCTCCTATCAAGGATGAATCAGAAAGGAACCCGTGCCTCATCGAAGACGAACCTGCTTCGTGTAACCTTGTCAGTATCTCCGCCTTCATGCGGCAGTTTACCAAGGAGCAACCACAGGATGAAACTCCCATGAACAATTTTCATCGAGCAGAGATACATAGTAGACTCGATTTAGACTCAATTAAATTTTTTTTACTCTTATAAAATCATAACAGGTCCCACTGCGATGTGAAACTTAGCTGCACGTAAATCAATGCATATATTTGATTCATCTCAAGAGCACTTATTAACCAAATATGTAAAGGTCATTCCATTTCATTTCATGGAAACTTTTACTGATATATTTGAAAATAGCTACGAAATTAAACTTTTTGCAAAACACGTTCTTCATCAAAATTTGCCCAGCCGCCCTCTGAAAAATGGCTGCCAAAAAAATCTGGCTTCTATATTTTTTTTCAAATGGTGTTTTGTGATTTTTTACATTGATAAAAAAACATTGATAAAAAAATCAGTAGAATTGAAAATGTCGAGCAACAATGCCTGGGTGATTTGAAAATGGATTGACCCGTTAGCAATATAGAGAACGGGAAGACGGGAACCAAGAATGAAATAGAAAAACAGTGGGATTTTAAAACGTCATTCATTCTTAAATAAACGGTGTATCCACTAATAAAATTAATGTCGTTACGCACTATGACGACTCATTGCATGTTTATATTTTTCCATTTTTCTAACCTCGCATGGATTTACTATAGGAATTACTAACCGCTGACAAGTTTTTCCTTTGCAATATTTGTATGACCGTCTGGTGGGCATGAGGGGATCCTCTTTAATGTTGGTGATCGTTCAACCATTAGACTACGTGCCCAAAGACTCAGCAGCGAGGCAACCGAGCCAAGAATTAGCGATCGCCGCGCACCACCTCGGATTGAAGCGGAACCACATTTGTAAACATCGCTTCAAACAATGTTTTAAGAGTACATCAAACATGAATATTACAGTTGAGAATTCTTCAGCTGGCCTAAATGAGTATCCACCCACCACGCATTTGAAAATTGATTAAAAACCGCCCTAAGTGTCAAAGTTAACGAGACGTACCTCCTCTATGTACAGTAGTCTCTTTGACATCTCAAGAGTGCTATGTTGAGATCTTCCTTCGTAGAGTGGTGCAGAGTGGACATTGCCCTCACAGAGGATTGAGGTCTGATTTACCCTTAGGTACACGTACCTGCAGGTACCAGTGCACGCTTGCGGCTTTTTTGCCGCTTTTTTACATTTTTGATTTTCCTAAATATACATTCGAATTTGAGGTTATTTTAGCGTAGTTGGGTAACTTCTAATTAGTAAAAGCACTTTAAATATTTTCCCTATCATTTATAAGCAAAAATATCGCATAATTATACATGAAAATTTCTTGATAAATACTCTGACTAATTTTTCTAAAGAAATTGCAGACGATAATCGAGACACTGTCAAGTCAAAAAAAAAAAAAAAAAAAAAACAAACAGAAAAAAGGAATTGGATATGCCAAATCATAAATGCAATCATATAAAATATAAAAATAGCAAGTTTTTAATAAAAATTAACTTTGCCCGTGAGCTTTTTTGTCAGATGCGCCCGTGCACGACGATTGCCCAAATGTCCATAAAGATGTGTAGTAGCTCAAATCATAACTAAACCTCGGACTTAAGAAAATTATTCTCATAAAATCACAAAAGGCCACTCTGCGATTTGAAACTTAGATGTAGGTACGTAAATCGTGCGTAATAAACGCATGTATTTCGAAAATGAAAAGGAGACTTCGTTGATTTCCACTGATTTATTTCGTCCGTACAACATGTTTCGAACCATAGAGGTCATTATCAAGTACTTGATACTTGGTATTGGTACTTGATAATGACCTCTATGGTTCGAAACATGTCGCACGGACGAAATAAATCAGTGGAAATCAACGAAGCTCCTTTTCATTTTCGAGCATTACCTTCCACGTAGATGAGCCTAATACAATTGAACGAGCGCAAGTATTTGGTTCATCTCTAGAGCATTAGTTACCTACTATGGTAAGCAGTTCTAATGACTTCCTTTTTCGACGAGAAACAGTAGTTTCCTGGGTGGTTTACGTATTTATAATTATTTCCTACTTCAAAACAAAAATTCAGTATTATTTCTGTTGGTCTAGCATTATATGATAAGAATGACTCTTTCCATATCAAAATTAAAGCTCTTCACTGGAAATTTTTACAGCAAGTAGTAACTAACAATATCATCATATGCTCCTGAACATCTAATGACATCATACACTTTCTTCAGGTGATGCAAAGTGTTTAATCTACGATCAATACAACTTTTTGCCTTTTTTGCATGTTAAATACAATAATATTAAGGATTTTTCCAAATTATTATTAGCTTTCATGATTTAAAATACTCTATATTGAGTAAATTTGATCAGGATTCGTACCCGGATCCTCGACTTCTGCTCGAGTATTTCAGAAAGTTAAAACATCTAGATGTGTTTCCATTCTGCGGAAATTTGCGGACTATACCGGACGAGATGGTCTGAACTACTCTTGTCCGGCGTAGTCCACAAATTTACACTGAAGGGAAAGGCTCTTCGGTAGCTTAACTGGCTACAGCACTCGTCCGACCAACTCGCGGAATTTGTGCATTGCCGGTGACTCCGTAAAGTTATCGCCATGGCTATTCCCGGTAGGCTTAAATCAGTAAAATTCGTTGTCGCACTGATGTAGATTTAAAAAAATCTAATTTCAGGCAACCCCTACTCTCCGAATCCGTTTTTGCGAGAGGAGATTAAGAAGGACGAATGGGAAGAAGATAAGAGTGGAGGAGGATTGAAAGATGCTGCATGGGAAGAATGGGTGGGGGTGGGTGGGGAGAGAGGGTGGGGATGGGAAGAACGGGACTGTGAGGGGTCATAGAGCACGAGAAGATGATGCGGGGGGGGGGGGGAGGAAGGGGGGCCAGTCAGTCCCCTGGCGGCAGTCACCTGCGCTCACAAAGGCGCCATTCTTCCCAGATTGCGAGCAAGCCGGAATCCCGTTACATTCCTACTCTTCTCCCTACATCTGTTAAAACCCTCTCCTCCCTCTCTTTATTCCCTCCACCCATTCCTCCTTCTCCCCCGCGTATGCCGTAACCCATTCCTTACCTCAAGCAACCACCACCGCCCCCTGCAGCCCTCCTCCCAAGCGACTCGTCCACCCCGCGATCACACTGACTCGACTGTGGGAAGCGGACCTTGGTGCACGGTCTGTCCGTTTGGTGGCGCAAGGGGGGGCGTGCCGGGAATACGAGGCGAATCTCCGCGATGCGCGTCATACCGCGGGGTTGTTGAGGGTGGCACGACAGGGAAAGGGGCACTCCGCAAAGGGGGAGGGGGTTGGGAGAGCAAATCCCCATGTATATGTACCGCTCCCTTCAGAGTGACACGATGTGATGATACAAAAGTCTTGATTCCAAATTGGATCGTTTACGATCAAATTCGTCAAGTAGATGTAACAATCGTGTATAAATTGTGGAATAGATTATAATGGCTTAAGATAAAACAGTAACGTTTTAACTCTTGAGATTAAGGAATATGCTGTCAAATTTCTGCTCATTACGAAAAGAAATTTTCTAGATAATAAAATAAGTTTTAAACAAATAAATGGGTTGCGAAAAAAGGTAAACACGATAGTCGAAAGGAGATGATGCGTCCTATTTATGTTTTTTCGAGTTATAAGCCAATTGTAGTGCCAAGAGTACGTCCTTATGATCCTGTTGTTTATTTTTGATTTTCCAAATGCAATTTTCTAAGAATGTAGCATGAAAGGCTGTTCTTTTTTAGGATGGACCTCCTTAGGAAGAAAACTGCTTTCCAGTTCCGAGTTCAAGAAATAAAGTTCTCCTTCGGCTTGGCCTAGAGTGGTTTAATTGTTTTCGAAGCATATACAAGTACCGTGAATTTAAGGTGAATGAAATTCTTTTCGAGAAAAAAATCTGTTTTTTATATTCGTTTAAAATCTTTTTAAATATCTCACCAGATCATTGAATAATAATTAATTTTAAATTCTGAATAAAAATTGAGATACATTTTAATCATTAAATATATGTCATTATATTTCACTGTCGTTTGATTCTGAATTATCCTGAAATTTTCAGCTTGACAGCTAATCGGAAAATGTGTTAAAATTGAGTTGCGAGATTTGACCTGTACAAGACGGCCAACAAAAAAGGGAGTTTAGAAAAACGCTGTAAAATAAGGCGGTTGTTTTTCTAACAAGGCCTACATATCAGGGCAATTCTGCAGTAACAGTGCTGTAAAATATTTTGGTGGAGCTAAGGTTTAACCGTAGTAGTTATAGGAGGGAAAATTCGATGCTCTTGCAAGGGTAGCCTTGATGATATAAGTTATCTCTCGAGTCATTAAATTTCCGGGTCTTTATGGTACAACAGCTCACAAGAGCAAAAACAAAAAATTTCCTCGTGGCGTATATGCAGGTGGCGTCTGGACTTGCGTGCGCAAGGCTGTCGATGTTTCGTTGCAGTTAGTTCGATAAGTATGCAGCGGATCAAAATAAAACGAGAAAATTCACGTCTCTTTATTTTTCAAAGTATATCACAATCTGTAGTAAAATATAATCGGAGACCGAACCCAAAGCATTGCTGTTCGACGGATCCGGAAAAAGATGTTTTTTATATGCTTAAAACCATTTAGGATCCCAAATGATAATTGAATAATAAAATAAAGGAGCTCATTTTGATAAAAACTAGTGTTTGTTAGGGCATTCCTGCTTCAACAGGTGGAACAAAAGTAGAACGTCAGAAATTATTGCAAGTAAAATTCGACGCCCACGCAAGGATGGCCATGATGATGGGGAAGGACGGTAGGAGAAATTGCAGGTGGAGTTCGTACGTGCCGCAGACGACTGCAGAAGAGCTGTAGAGTTCGGTTTGATTTTATTCTTACCGTGGGAAATCTTTGCCAGTTCCATAGCGGATAGTATTCTGAGGAGAAAAAAAGTGAAAACTACAACCTCGCTAAAGAATCTTATTCATGGGATTTGGAGGGAATTTTTTCATAGAGAAGCCAATTTTTCACACGAACTTTCACGCAGTGATTTAACCCGAAGGTTATTCTGGTTACGTGAGGTTAGAGCTCACCCAAGATTAAGCCAGGCTTAGTACATGCGTTTTAATTTCTTACGTTCAAGGTATGGGAGCCAGTTGCTTTCCTTGTTTCACTCCGCAGTTCGTGGATTTTGTTTGGGGTCCTCGAAGGCTGCAAACGAGATTTGAATCCATGACCCATAGTTCAGTAACCATGCGCTGCATAAATTAAGATACGCTCTAGACTTCCAGACTTTTTATGAATTCCAAACAGATTTTGTTAAATACGTTTTCTTTCGAATATGTTTCGTCCTCCATTTGAATATGCTACTTCAGTGTAAAAAAACAGATATTTCAAAACTTAAAAAAGTTCAAAAAAAGGCAGCCGGGTATAGGGAGGTATAGAATGTGGACAGTGTCACAGCTATGATAAGGTGTTTGGGATGAAAGCTATGTATTAGAAGTAAGGAAAACCATGAATAGTTTATGTGAGGTCTTTAAATAAAAACATTTATGAAATAGTGGGGTTGGAGGGAAATTGGTCAAAAGCTGGGCTCACTCTGCTACATAAGAAGGAATGATAACGAATTCAAAATTAAGTTCATGAAGCAAAAAGCGGAAAAACCCTTCTTGCGTAGAGGAATAAAGGAGTGGAACGGCCTACCTGAATAAAATTTTAATACTCTCCCCAAAAATACTAAATCTTTTAAGGGTAAGTGTTTATCGATTCTGGGTTGATATAATTATGATCTGCTAGAAAGGGTTAGAAATTGGGTTATTTGGTTCAAACTTCACTTGTTAGTTTAATTATTCGAAGACTTGAGTTAATTGAATTTCTTATAGCATAATTGTATTTTATGCTTTTTATATTTCTGTATAGTTATTGTGTTCTTTGAATATATAGTATATTGTATTGTAATCTTTATTGTATTATATGTTTTTATATTTCTGTATAGTATGCTCCTTTAATTGGTACTTAGGAAGGATTAGATTCATTTAATTTAAATCTCATGCTACCACCAGGCAATAGCCTACTTGTAGCAATATGTATTAACAAATAAATAATACCGGGAAAAAGTAAGTGATCAAATCTTTTGAGTGTGAACATAGCCACTATCCTACTAACGAATCACTGCAGTTCCAAATGATACTGAAGAATTAAAATACCTCTCCTGGCTCAATCAAAACCACCGTAAATATACTCTTTGTGCCTTTAGCTCTCTTAAAAAGTGGATTAATTGCAAAAAATACTTTTAAACTAAGAATAGGTAATTGTATTGTGGGCGCCTAAAATAATGTCGTAAGTTTCATCACTTTTTCGAACGGTACTTTTCGGAAAAAGTTTCGAGCCATTCACCACATTCCATGACACTTTTCATCTTCTCAGAATCCCCGCAGATTCTCCTCTTGCAATATCCCGTCGTCTACTTTCTCCGTTCTTAGGCTACCATCCACTCCTCCCACCTCGACACTAAGAGCACAGTAATTTTCAGCTTTCTCTCCTCCACCATAAGCATAACTGTTACTCGAAAAAAAAGGATGCACCGAAATTGTTAGATTCATCAATACACACTTGAAATATATTGTAATTCCCAAGAACAAAACAGAAACTATTCTCTTACGAAATTTATTACTTTCAGAAATTTATAGGAAAAAAGCAAAAATAGGGTCGCCTACGGAGGCTAATTCAGCTGGTGAGTTCTTTATGATATATGCTGATTTTTAGGGGTTGAAGGAGAAGTTATTTGGGCAAATGCAAGTTGAAATATCTTCAAATTCAAAACAAAATTATTTGCTCATAACTTATGCGGCATGATATAATCCAGACCTAACCGCAGGCACTATTACGGACGACTACAACCAACAAAAGTCGTGGTTGCCGATTTTCAGGGCTTCCAATGTTTACAAAAAGATGCATAAATTACATAAGCTTCCAAAATGTCATCGAGAAAAGTTTAAAGAGCGGGAAAGATAAAGAAAATGTTCATATTTATTTTATTAACCCGTTTTCACCCTCCTATCAATACTGGTACAATATCTTTGAAAAATGATACCACAGGGTCGCTTTTAACTGCTAAAAAGTTGACTGTTATGATCTCAAATGCTCAAAATAATACAAATAAAATAAATATATAGTTATATTCACCATGTTCGCAAGCCTTGGAGTAATAACTAAATTCTTTATCGATTAGCTCAAAGTCACTTACCTTGTTCCCTTACATCCAATTCAATTTTCACCTCCACACGCCAGTGGTGAGCGAAAATACGACTTTCATATCCCACACGTGTGAAACATTCTACAAAGAAACTCCCATGAGTCCAAATTAGAATAATTATCTTCTTGTAGGCAATAACCAGACAATATTGCCACAAACTGGAAACTGCATGTCCAAATGAATAATTACCAGTAAAAAACGTGCACCGTAATATAGCCATAAAAAATTTCACATTTAACTGATACATCGGAACACGCCGTAAAAGCTGAAAGGTCAAATATAACAGCAGGCCGAAGCAGTAAAAGTTTGTAGAGTCAAACGTATTTAAGAAGACTAAAACGTCAACATTTTTGAATGTGTAAATTCCAAACAGAAAGTGGATTTGACTTGAGAATCTGCATTTCATGACTCAACATTAATGGACTCGCCAACATCCGATTCCTCGGATAGGCTTACTTCCTATCTACAGCAGGGCTCGATGTAAGCTGAGTTTATCTAAATTATATAGTAGGTCTATCACATAATTTTGCTATGGTAGCTAACAACGTTGGAGCATTAATTGCCGTAAAAGCTCCAAGACTCATCCTATTCCGGATCATGGCAAAAAATAATGGCAGGCCTCGTCATAATTCATTTTTTCATCTTGTAGTAAAGCCTTCTTCTGAGAGTTCCGCAAGTTTTCTTGGCAAGCAAAATAACGTATTTGCGACAAAAGAGAGGCAATTCGTAGTTAAGCTTGAAGTAGCGATAAAAATAAATTAATGAAAATATATCTTCCCGGTGATCCACATGACGGCTGAGAAACTAGATTTTAGATTTTAAAAATCACATAAATAGATAAAAAGAAAGCTTGGTGCTTGCAAGGAACGCTAGTAATAAAAGAGGTATTAAAAAAAGATAAGATTCAATACATTGTTGCACGTAGGAGAGGGATAGCATTTTATAGCCGCATAAAGATAAAGAGAGAACTATTAAGGCCACGGTAACAATATGAAATAATTAAACGGCAATAGTTTGGTACACTGCGGCATTGCAACTAAAATACTCGACAATACAGCCGGAACTATTAACATGAAATTTCATAGAAAATGTATAACAGGAACCAGGTGATGAGGTTGGCTGCTAATGGAGTACCGAAGATGAAGCAAACCATAAAATGTAATGCCCAGCAGCGTAGACAAGGGCTTCAGCTATCGTAAACGCATGAAACCGTAGGGTATTTCCGTAGTCAGACCGAGATGGAAACGAAATTTGAAACGACTCATTCACGGCGAAGTAAACTAACGGTAAATCAGGAGAAATTCATAGAAATCCTCATTGTTCTTCGGTAGTGAAAAAGAATTGTCTAATGATATCAAAAAGAATGAACAATCATTTTTGTTTTTCTTTGAATGACGCAATTCTTTACATTAGGAAACTTTAGAATATTTAAGGAAAAATGACAGTGATACAAGCGTTTTCGTTTATTGATATATTCATTGCTCGTAGAAATTTTCTAACACTTCTTCAGCCACAGCATTTAAATATTAAAAATGATTAGTTCTATACTTGCATTTTAGTCTAATGTTTTAGATACGTTTACTAGTTTTTCCCCCGGTCAATGTCTTCAATTATCTCATCTGGAAAATGTAGACATTAGTGCTGGCGCTAATTCAAATCGTTATTCAACAGTTGTTTTAATAAAACTAAATTCTTAAACCTAATGACAGTTAATACAAATGGAATTCCTGAGAGTAAAAAATGAAAGAGTGTGAAGAAGAGAAATGGTAAAGAGAAGTCTTCTAAAAACCTTTAGGAGAAGGAGTAAGACGGAACGTCTTAGTTGGCCAAATTATAAGGTATGGTGGCCTGATTAAAACAATCGTAAAAGGACAGGTGGAATGGAAGAAGTGCAAGAGACAGCCCCGAACGAGTTACATAGGACAGGTTATAAAAATGTGAAAAATATAAATACGCCAATATAAAAAGGCTAGTGGACAAGAGAATGGAATGAAGAGATTGTTCAAACCAATCATTGGATTGTCGACATATGTCTTATAGGACAATCTTTTAGGATAAAGGAAACTTTCAACGATTCATACTCATTAAATATCTCACCGTATTGTCCATTTGTATCAATTATCAACTGATATTATTTCAGTTTCTATGGCATTTCTATAGTACCCTTCCCTTACAGAGCCACATTTCTGCGAGCATGTGCCCCAGCAATGCCCTCTTGCAGAACATATTGCCCACCTTTATATTCCTCCTTGTGACCTCATAGTTGAGAAAGTGTAAAGGAAAGAATACCTACGTCCCTAATGAGATCCAAAGGATCAAATCATTACCAAATAAGACAGGGTTTCGTGCCCTTCAAAGACTCAGGAGATCGACGAGGTAACGTAGATGTTTATGGGCGTCAGGCACCTATTCGAACGAAGGCGAGAATTGAGGGTGTGCAAGTTCTCGGTTGTAAAAAAAAATAAAATTAGGAAAACCAAATACAGAGCCTATGAACCATGACGGTACGATTCCATGGAAAAGATACGGTCTTTTCTTTCATGATGAAGCGGCAGGTTGATTTCCGCAATCCTTTTCCGTTGGTGACTGGCTGCAAACGTGACCGGAGATGTCGCACATTGATGCTTTAAATGAATGTAGTCCATCAATTCGCAGATAAGTCGCTCAAAATGCTGTTCTGATAGATAAAATTTTCACAGTACCTCGATTCTGTGTTTTTATACTCCCCGCTCATGAAAGTCATTTGTACAAAATTTCAATTTTTATGAGTTTTTGTTTGCATATCCACGCGATAAGTTGGCCTTATGCAAAATAGTAAAAAGTGGACAACCACATTTTTTTATAAAAAGCAGTCGTAAGAAATCTCACATTCAAAAATGGATCAGAATGATTTGACATAGAACCCGGTAGATAGCCTAAGTCACAACAACGCAAAATGAATTTTGCACCACCGTTAGTAATGGATGACTTTTTTGGCATCCAGATGTTCATATTGGGCTCTTTTACCTACCATTGGTTGTTTTTTTTTTGTGAACTTGGTGAATTGCTTGTGTTTTGTTTTTTACCCTTGTTTTGGAACCAGTGTGCAGATTATAGCAGATGCTCATGTGCCTTGGTCCAGTCAACTTGTACATTTAATTTTCATTTTTAATACAATCCACAAATTATCTTCGAAATCGATTTTTTCTCATTATTGACATTAGGTTACGATTGGAAATGGATAAAGCTATAAAATTCTAGTGTCATCTCTATTAGATGACTGATGAGTGCCTAAATCTTGAGTAACACTCAGCGCTCACTGCTTGTATTCAGCTCTCATCACGGTGGAAATAGCAATGCCATGGTGATACAAAATTTAGATAAATTAATCCTAAAAATAATTGTACACCAAAATTTACCAAATTTCACTTTTTTCCTAATTCAGTTTGCTTGTAAGTGGACGAAAATTATAGCCACTTGCGCTATAAGGAAAGGGTTGGAATATAGGATAATGAGAAACACGGCATACTGATCCAGCCTTTCAAAACCCGATACGATTCCATTACAAAGCCTCCACCATCATCTTACAGCGTCTCCACGTCTTTACATTGCCTTGACTAATGTTATTACTACAGCCGAACCCAAATATCTGCATGTATCACATTATCGCTCCGCAACTCTTAAAAAATCATTTACCGTTACGGCCTCACTGATATGGAATAACCTTCCTAAGCCAACCAAAGATCATTCATGCAAAAACTCAGAATTTTTTTTTCGTATTTCTAAGCGCTGTACAATCATGTATTCATGCTCTGCATTGTTACTGTATATTTTTTCTTTGTTACTGATTTAAAATTACTATTAGACTAAAATTTTAAGCTGAATATAGAGGTTTAAACAATTTTCAAACAATGTTGCAACCCGATGTAATAATCTAAAATCTAAAAATTACATTAATAATTAACATCATGACTGTACCCGGGGTTCCTGGAGATGGGAAATTAGATTCCTTACCTACGCACTAAACCTAACACCTTCTCAATGTATTCATTCACTTCTTCTTTTGAACTCCATACTATTCGCGCAAAATTCTATCCTATACCGTCCTGCCTATCCTATACTAGTCCTATACCGGACATGTTTCAACGTTTCTAGAAATGCGTATTGTAAACTATTCTTTGAAATAGATTTCCTTACTGTCTTTTGGAAATCATCTTTAAAAGTTATAATATGATATATCACTAAAATAAAAAATGTTCCGTAGTCTCGTGGTTCACATAAGGGGTAAAATGTATAAATGCTAATCTTTTTGGTCAAATAACAATTTAAATCCAGAATAAAATTCAACCGATTACCACCCTGAAAATGTAACAGCAACACATGGACAGTAATGGAAACAGTAACATGATTTTATTCGTGAAATTAACGATAATATCGTCCTTTAACTCCGAAAGGTGCTTGTCGCTTTAAGATAGTTGCTGATATTTGCGCTAGGGCAACAAAGTTTCCTCAACAGATTGCGAACATTATCGTTCTAACAAGTATTTCACGCTCACATACCAGAACAAGATATCGCACACATTTGCGCTAATTTTATGGAGGTGCTGCAAAGATATATATCGGTTTCACGAAGTTAAATCTTTTCACCTCCCTCCTAAGAAAGAGAAGATATCAACTCTTGTAAGAGACTCAAATTAATTTTTGCACACAATTCGCCGGCCAATCTTTGATGATTGGACAATCTCCCCGCTTTCTCAGCCTGTTTGCCTTTCGCGTCTATCTAGGGTGGGCTCCAATAACGAGGCAATAAAATGTATTCTATTTCGACCTCTCGACCGTCCTCATTCTCTCGGCTATCAAACACTATCATTTAATCTCTTGATAGACCTTTATAGCTTCGCTGAATCTCTTCCCGAAACGCCAAGTCACGAGAACTTTTTTTTATCAGCCGATCGTCCGACCCTTTACATATTATTCTTGACCCTATTCGGCGTAGGTTGAGGTAGGATCTCCCTCTTGTGACGGTCAAAACAATCAAAAGCTCCGTTTTCTATTCTATGTTTTAAATTCAACGAAAGAACTACGTGACTACCCTTTTTATGCCACTTTTAACGTAATTATTCAAAACATACAACAGGGATAGATATAGCTCTACGGTCATAAGACTTTTATCACCTTCACAGTTTAATCAGGTTAAGTGGCAATGATGGGCAACTTCTGATTATGTTACGATATGCTTTTTCTTTTCATTGGGTAAAACTTAAAGTTTAACTTTCTCGAAACTTGATGAGCATTTGAGGGCATGTACGGTTAATTGCTGTTTTTTCGAACTTAGAGGAATTTAGGCACTAAATGTCTCCTCTAAGGTTGGTAAAATAAAAGTCATATTGCAAGGTAAGTAGTGAACGTGATAAATACTGAGAACGAGAACCTTTTAAGTCTATGGGAAACGGAAAATATTACTTTTTTAATATTTTGACATCAACTAAGTCATAGTATGATAATATGATATTATAGATGACAGGGTTCCAGCTTGTAAATCTCTCGATATTCTGAAGAAGTTTCTCAAGCACAAAAATATATTTTTTCCTGAGCGCTGCAATGCCTATATCTCGTGTTTGAATTTACATTACCTTTCCATTATTTAATGAAATAAGCAAATTTTGCAGAGTGAAGCCTTTAAAAATTAAATTACTCTCATTATTCATGCATCATAATTAGAATTAAGACCTAGTTACATTCCCAATCAATATGACGGTTTTATTACAGTAAATCTAGTGATATTTAACCGTATTTCACTACTACCTATTTAGCCAGTAAATAAAATAAGATTAGCTTCAAACTCTTCCACTATAAAGTTGAAGAATTAAGAAAACACCAGCTACAAGTATAAATAAATCATATCTAAAGCTGAATATTAGCTCAGTTGCAACATAGCATTCCTTCCGTAACTAAAATAATAATCCAACAATTAACGGCTTCCTTGTACTCTCTTCAAAGTTGGTGCACAAAAAATAATGAAATATTCCTAATTTTAATGAAATACCCTAATGAATCATCAAGAGCATCAAAATTAGACATGCAATTACGGGACAACGGGGGACCATGCATTAATTTTTGACAACTTAAATGCAGGCCTTCCAGTTCAGTACATCTCTAACCAGCTTCCTAATTATCATTCTAGCAAAACTCTCCGTAAAAGAATGATATTCTGATGGTGCTGATTACCAGCTAAGTCATGTTCATTATGCATAAGCCGACACAGGCTCTTAACAATAGCACCGCAGTAAGAGACAATGGGGAAATCCTCAGCCAACTTTGGGCCCATATGTATATGTATATCACGGTTGACTCGCTTTCCTCGAAGAATGACTAACAGGTAAAATATGAGGGCATTAAGCTGATCCGCTGCTTCCTTTCTTGTCGCTATTCTTTTACATATTTTTTTAGGAGTACATTCTAGCTAAGTCGCAGATTGCTGAAAGGAAGCACTCAGGACACGTATAGGTAAAAAACAGGTTAAAAAAGTCGAAATCACAATTATAAAGGTAATATACATTTACCAAGTCTCATTTCATGATATGTTCAATGAAAAAATACGTGATACAGGGAGATGAAACGAGGTAGAACCGTGCTTAAAAGAAATTATTCAGAGCGCAAAAAGTAACGCAATTAAATTTTTTGAGCTCCACCATGAAGCATCCATCATACTTTCTCCACATAGCGAAGGGAAGCTCTAGGGTTCAAATCCCCTCCCCGGAAAAATTCGTCCTCTTAAGTCAAGATAGTTACCTTAAAGATTATGATGGCTTGAAGAGGTAAAATACCATGCGCGAATTCGAGAAAATCGGGTTCAAATCTCGGTCAAGGCATTTGATATTTCCTCAGCAGAAATTTTGCACGGTAACTCAGTGAAGGCACGCTCCAGAACAGTCCGCGGTTATTTCCATGAATATACCCCCAGATACCCAATTTCTTCTCAGAAATAAGGCATAATTGTAATCTCTCCAAATGAACACCACCTAAATGTATTTCCTGGCTACTGATTCGTCACCAACTTTGAGTGTACATCAGCTAAAATTTGTGTTTCAAATTACTCAATTACTTCCTCATCTTGCTTCCAAAGCGTCCATCAGTGCTAAAATATCATAGCATTCCATGCATAGCATATTAATACCTAATATAGCTAAATAACAATAAAAAACTACTACGTGACTCCAAATACTATTTT
Source organism: Ischnura elegans (assembly GCF_921293095.1). Lineage (NCBI taxonomy): Eukaryota > Metazoa > Arthropoda > Insecta > Odonata > Coenagrionidae > Ischnura > Ischnura elegans. Next base: position 99,149,749 of record NC_060253.1, read on the forward strand.
CAACACGCAACTCACGGATAATAATGACTTCATACCATGTGTAGTCGAACTTAGCTTTTTTTGTTTATATTATCTAATTTGTTTTTTCTAATTTCCACCTAAGGTATTTTGTCCATCACCAAGTGATTATTTTTTTATTTTTATTTTTTTTATTTCCATCGCCCCGAAAACAGCTCACAAGGCCTTTTACATCGGAGGGTATAACATGAAACAACAACTATCACACATAACCATGCCCTGGATAGGGGCAACCTACCCAGGCGGGACTCGAACCCGCGACCTTCGGTTTGGCAGGCGAGGACTTCACCCCGCCGCCACCGAGAACGGCGAGGATCAGTGAAAAACTGAGAGACTCCATTCGAAGGAATGTATGTTAATAGGACGAAGAATATTGTAATTGCATACAACCAAAATAGTTGTAAGTTGGCTTTTTTACGCAAAGATACGTCTAAAAAGCCGTTCGCAAAACACCAAAACAAGACATATTAACGGAAATCAATGGGGCAGATTAAAATTTTAAATGAATCACTAGGCTTTATTAGGTTTTTTCTCCTTCTCTGAAAAAAATTTATGAGGCCAGGAAAGTATTCGAACGGTGCTGCAAAAAAAGACTATTCTAATTTATCCCTGAGGAGTGAAAACTTTTTCACCTCAGGCCGTTGCGAATGACATCTTTATGTTGGTGATTACCCCTAGCAGTGTGGTTCGGGCGCTCCCTTAAGGCCGCAGCTCTTCTCATGCTTCTTTTTCCCTCAAATTTGCTGAATTTTTCCTTAATATTATATTTTATTTCCTATCCTGACGATTCATATCCCAGTTCTTGCATCATTTTCATAGGCAATACTCTTAAATACTCTACCAATCCATATATAAGGGCGATTCGTATCCAGGACCTCGAAGTTTCAATCCCCTGGTGATACCATCGCGACAATACATCAAACTGGCTTCACGTTCTGAAGTGTCCGCGGGTCAAGAGCACGCTTTACTGCGCGCAATTGTTTCTTTCCAATTTCATTCGCAGCATATTAAGTCCTAAATTGTAATGTCACGTAAGTTAGCAGGCAACTAATTTTTACGGTTCAAAAATTGTGAATCTTTTGTCCAAAAATTATTTAGCCTCACATAGCAGCATTCTGACTTAATTAATTATTAAATTTATCTCTTCGACATAGAGAGGAGAGTATCTAACGTTTACTATCAAAGTTTTAAGCTAATGATGGGAGTTAGTTTCCACCAGAAATTGACTGAAGAAAATAAAGTAAAAAATAGTATAAAAAGTAGCGGAAAATAATGAAAATATTTTTGTGGCTTTTATTATTTACTTTTTGGAAAAAATATTCCCTTCGGTATTGTTGCATACTTTTTATACTTTGAATGAATTCATTGGACTTCGCAATTACAATGTTATCCATTCAGTCGACTGAATGTGGAACGATCAAGGAAGACCGAATCAAAGGCCGGAATTGCCATCTCGCACGGGTGGAACGGCTGCCAGTATTTTGGGCATTCTCCTACAGAGGGCATCTTCGCCCCGCAGAGCACAACGCGACTGTCAGGCATTCCGCCCAGATAAACGAAGGAAGACGCGACATCACGCCATATACAGCGGACACGGAATTCAGAGAATAAAAAAATATGCAATTATGCTTCCTTAAATTCATTATTATCAATCGCTCGGGCAATTATTGCACACACGATGCAAAAGAGAGCAAATACGAAAGAGAAGGTATCTCTCATTCTCGACAGGCCGTATTACGGCTTTTTTGAGAGAGAAATTACTTGATTAAAACTCACGTCATCTTCTAATCTATCGATATATCGTCCATCAATGTTTTTAGTGAGTACAAAACATATTCTTATCATTAATTCATGATGAATATGTTTGTATCCATCATTACTAATTAATAAAAAACTAAGGAATTCCATTTTAAGGAAAGTTTGAACATAAAACGAAGAACATTGTCATTGTATTCAACGAAAATAGTATTAAATTGCCTTTATTCATGGGGTAACGTCTAAAAAAGGCATTTAGAAATCACCAAAATCGACCTGTATCTTAAAATACAAAATAAAATTACATCTAACTAAATACTGAGGTCAAATTTAGAAATTTTAGTTGAAGAAAAAGTCAATTTCTGAAACCCTGTGAATTTGGAGACGATTGCATAATTTTTAAACCATAAATAGTCGCCAATATATGTTACATGCCGATGCGGAAGCAAAAGGTTAACATACATCGCACGGAAAAAAATCATCAGTCCTCACCTTTCTAAAAAAATGCATCAAAAATCCATTTGATTAGGATGATTGTAATCTTAAATAGCCATAATGTTACCAAGTACCTACCAAGGTGTTTTAATCCTCTCAGAGTTCTCGTCCCGAATTTAAGAGGCGTAAGCAACTATTCCTTTTACATACGTTCCCTCAGCATCCTCCTCGCCTGCTACTCCCGACCTCTACCCCCGCGAATTGATCAAACCGAGATAGGGGGGAAGAGAGGTATTGTAATCTGTGAGGGACCATTAATGCCGCCTCGAAAAGAGGAACATACCTACGATGCGGGATCCAGTCACGCATTTTTCATTCATCGCTTGTTTTATCGTGCGAAAGGCAATAAATCCACGCAAAAATTGATCAGGTTGGATTCGTAACGCAGTCTTAAGGTGAGATGGAAGGAATTTATATGGAAGTTTTGGGGCCAGAGACGGGGATCTCGAGAAAAAAAAACTACTGCCGGACTTACAAAAATAGGTAAGCACTTGTCTTCTTTGGGAAACTCCATCTTCTTTCGCCTTCGCCTGAAACCGGTAATCACTTAGCAGATCTGGTAAATGGCTTACTTAGAAAATACCTCCGCCTGAAAATACATGCAAGATAGGGGAAAATAATCGCCGTTTCAAAGTTCACATGTGAAAGCTGATACGTACCGCATAATATAATAGAATATACATACTAGCCTTTATTATGACACAATCACTACACTGACATAATAGTATAATAATGGCAAAAAATGTAAAGAATGTTGGATGAAAAATAAATCAGGCTTAAATATAGAGGTCTTTTAATAACAATTTTGTAAGGATGAATAAAAACTTAACAGCAATTCAGAAAATATGCTGAGTAGTTGTGTCATTGTTGTTGTTGTAATATTAAATGTAATTGAAACCAAATAAATGGCAATATATGCACTCAATACTGAAAAAGTCGATTTTTTCAAAGGATATCCCAAAGATATTGCCATTAAGGGGTTAGCAATAAATTCGTTGAAGCAGCTGATTCAATACACATTTAAAGAAAAAACGATGGTGAATAGCTTGCGGCTGCACAATGCCATTTCTATGCAAATATTTATTGTCTTTAACTATCCTTTTCTTTAAATCCTCTGATATAACCATTGGTATGATATTTTATAGTGGGCACGTTTTTATTCGGAAATGTATGGGTAAAACAAAAATGTAACAAAATTAGCGAAATGAAAGCAAAGTCAGATTAGAGTACTGAAAATGAAAAATAACTCGATAATTAATTCTTACTGTACTCATCGCTCGTGCGCTTCCTAACTACAGGATATAAAAAAGTCCAAAATAACTTCCAAACAAGCCTAGTGAAATAAATTCTTATCTAGGCATAGCTCCTGCACATAAACCATACGACAGGGATAATAAAATACCATTTGCTGCAGTTTTAGCTTGATTTTACGCAGGAAGTCAGTAGCAGATGATGCATTAATTCCATGAGAGTAAATAATAAATGTTACCCAAGAATTTCATAACTGGGTCAGAAATTCTCAACGGATGCTTTCTCAAAGCAGTTCCTTACTGAGCGAAATGCATATCGAAATAATGCTTGTACGAAAGATAATCAGGAGGCAACACATTCTGCCGTATCGCGAAGCATCACTGGAAAATAAATTTCCGCCGAGGTAGATGGGCAGAGAAGCAGGGATTATGGCTGGAGTTATAACAGATATATCTGCACGCGTGTATTAATAGAGCGAACGTCAGCGCCATTCTCATAATATATTTGAAGACGAGCCAAAGGATTCAGACGCAATATAACGAAGTACTATACACTTTAGAAGCGCTAAGTATACTTTTGATGCCCAGTTCACCAATTGTTGCGTAATACATGAGTTCACAGTGTGAGAGTATGGATACTTAAATAATTATATTTTGAAAATGAGTACCTACCGGTCGGTTTGATACAAAAAATATGGAATTTGCCATGGCAATTTCACCGTTCGGACATGACTAGCTTGACATGACGAAACCTGGAAGAAATATTACAGTTGACCTCGCACCATTTGAGCCTAGGATCGGGTCTTCGGCTAATTTTATTACTTCGGTCTTCAAGATGGGGAGATCGTTTTAATAATTCAACTTTCTCTTCTACTATGTGATCATAACTATGACTCTAAACCATCATGACATAGCATTAACATCTCCATTAAAATGAATAGCACAATTGCCATGCGTTAAAGTCACCGAAAAGAAAAAAGTGAGCCAGTTTACATTTTGCAAGGTATTTCAGGATTTTAATGCTAACTGGTCTCTAGGCCACAAATATGCTTTTCTCCAATAAATAAACAATAGCATAAGGGTCAGATAAAACGGTAAATATATATTTCTAAAGTAATTTCTTCCGTAAAAAATCTACCGCTTAGATCTGTATGGACCTTTCCTCGACATGTCAAATGTGGTTTTTTCACTAGGGATATCGAAAACACATCAACCTCTTTATTTCCAGAGATCAGAGAAAGTCACGCGGAACCATGTCTGGCAAATATGAAGGCTGGATCATCGTTAAAGTACCCATTGTTTTTGGCCAAAACTTCACGAGGAAGCAATGGAGTGTGAGTCCAAAATGCTTTCCCTCATAAAACTCCGTCTAAGCTTAGTGGCTGCAACAGACACTTTTACCATAGTTCAGTGGAAAGTATACCATCATAATGAAAAACAATTGTTAATCGGGCTCTCCAAGCTCGCCAGAAATTTAAAAATTTATTTCCCGTTATTTTCTGAACACACCTCGTGCATAAGTTTAAAACGAGTAATGGTTTACCAAAAGAGTAAAAGGACGAAATATATCGAAAGAATACTTCTTGGGATCTCCACCGACCGGGGATTGAAACGTCGGCTATGGAGAAACATAACAAAATGCTTGATTTGGTCCTCGTATGCTTTCTTCAAAAGGTTGACCACGAAAAAAATTGCAGAATATGACGACGTTCAAAACGTCTCATTTTCTTTCGATGAAGCGAACCAGTGTGGGATCGGGTGCTGCAAACAAGCCACAGTGGGAGTTAGAAGGGACGGCACAGCTTATCCTGCCGTCGTATAAGCGCTTTCCCGGGATCTGACGGCTGCGGCAGCGCAAGTGGGGTCAGAGGGTTCGTCTCCGAGAGAGTGTGATAAGGAGGGTTAAGTGCAATGTCTCCAGGGTCGGAAGGGCCTGATTTATGCCGCCGCTAAAAAAAAATAAACCCGCCGCTCTTGCATAAAGAAGACAAAAGCGCCCCATTGGCAAGCGGGTAGTTACAAAACGGGATATCAAGACCCGCGAAGACGAGATAAAATGGGTGGAATCCAGAGAGAGTTGCGAGTCTGTGGGGAGAGTGATAAAACAGAGAAGTTGAGGAAGGGAGAACTAAAGGATGGACGAGAATGGAATCCAAGGAGATGCGCCTTGAATTTGCAGCTCAAAACATATTAACCAATAATAATAATACATCATCCATCACAAATTAACCAATAATAATAATAACAATACAAAAAGCAGCAATTTCAAATACTTGTCGGACTGCCAGAAAACTTTTCAGCACAGAGTAAAAAGACGAGAGTGCTTGGTGATACCTCTCCTTGCCACGAATCCCCGTAGCCATGAATCATAAAATAATATTATAATAAATAATATTAATAGTTAAAAGTACCATCAAGGGTTAGCAACAAATGTGTGTAAGTAAATAATTGACCCAACAGATATAAAGAAAATGAATTTAAAAAGACCTTGCTGCTGAACGATTTCACTGTTATGCTCGTACAAAAAAATCATTGTCTTTACTAAGTAACCCGAGCGAAAATTTCGCGATTTCACGCTATCAGAGAATTAATATGTTAAGGAAACTATGTATTTGGGTTTTAAACGGAGAAGAAGCTGTATCATTAAGTACTTTCTTCATACTTGTTTTCTTGAAAGTATGCAAAACAACTTATTCAATACAGGGAAGAGAGTTTGGTACCAGTAGGAACAATCATGGCGCCTATTACTGGATAATGGTAAGCAATTAACAAAAGCTCTTTAAAGACAGTATTAGAAGTAACAATTTCGTTATCGTGATGCACGTTTTCTTTTAAGTTCCTTACACATTGATGTCTCTTTTAAAGAACGTTAAATATTCTTCACTTTTTGACAACATTATTAAGATTACTGCTCGTAACCTATAGAGTAAACAAAAAAAAACAGATTTAAATGTATCATGCTTCTTGTATTTTATATTTCATATTTATGCCTGCTTGTTTAACGTTTCTTTGGTTAAGTTATGGATTTGACGGGTTTTTAAACTTTTTTTTTTAAGGCTCGAATAAAAATATGTGTGGTGTCGATATACCCCGAGCGAGTCATCGACATGGGAAAATTGAAACTTTTAAGTCAAATTACTGGGTAAATAGTGAAATTTGATATTGATATTGTATTTTTCGTCAGAGCCGGTGATTCAACGTTTGAAATGATACGTCATTTATCACTGTAGATGCAGAATTAACGGAGTATACACAGAATAACAGGAAAAGATCCTTCTGTAATAATATATGTGATTTATTCTTAGGTACCTCAAAATCCCCGGAAATAACTCTACGTTTTATGCTTTACGTTGTCTGCGTTTTATGCTTGGCTCATTTTCATACTGTAATGTAAGAGATTAGCTGAAACAGCGATATAGGTGCAAAGTCAGATTAGAGATAAACCTTGAATAAACCTTCCGATATGACATTATTGCCTTAAAAATTGCTGATAATAATTGATATACATAGTTTGCCGTTCATTTGCATTAATAACCCTAACCGTAACCACACCATTGTCACGATTACATTCAAATGCGAAATTAAACACACTTTCTGTTCAACTATCTCTTGATAATAAACTTATGACTATGAATATACTTTTTTATATAGATAAAATAAAAAATAATTTAAAAAAACAATGCGATCTCGTTAAAATATCACAACTTTTCAACTATGTCGTCCTCATTATCATAGTTCAACCAAAAGTAGTTTAAAGCAGCTTTACACTCCGCTCTCCTATCAGCTAGTCTTCTTACATTCCCCCATGTTTTTCTCTTTTAAATCCTCAATAACTTGCTGCATTCATTCAATCAGGGAATACCTTTATATTTCTTTTCGTCCACTAATGTTTCAAGGGTTGCCTTGATCAGACTAGGAATGACGCGGCCGAAGTTTCGTCATAAATTTTTATTCGGAAGTAAAACCTTTTCGCTGTCTCTGACAGCATAGATGGCTAAATTTAAAAACATTCCAGGTGTTACTCGAACTCAATTATGAATGCATCGTTCATTATTTAATTAGAATTTTATTCTCTTCGATTTTTCCCGAAACGAGAACTCTTCTTCCACTCCAAAATGTGTTGCTAATGCTGAGCACAAATTATTTCCTACTTTTTAATGCTTAACTCGAGTCTTATTCACCTTCTCATTCAAATACCAATGAATATCAGCATTCACAAACTTGAAATTATCACCTTAGATTTTGGAAATTATTTACACATTCATAACATTCTTTAACAAAAATGGATTCCGATTGAGAGCAGATACGATTGGCGAAGGTGAATTCAACTCACATGGAATTAATGACTTATGGATTGAACATTTTTAAGATTTAGAGGACAATATCTACTCAGATATTAATTCTACGAGATTCTAGGTGGAGCTGCCCACAGAAGCTTCATCCGGGTTCAACCTCATAGTCTCAGTAGTCCATCGCCCTAGCTATATGTCGTATAGTATAATAAAACTCATATCTGAATAAAACTCCGTTTAACCCCATCCAATTTCCTTATAAAGAAATCGTGCACATAACAAGAAGCCTTCTTCCTCGAAGTGTTCGATCTATATTTCATCTGTTAATATTACGATCCTCTGTGACTTCTCCATATTTGTGGCCGATGAAATTTACACATGAGGAAGGGTGCAGGAGAAATATGAATTGGAGGCCATGAGGAAGAGGCAGAATATACGGTTATTATTGGTCACCATGGGGTTGAAGCAGGTGAACGGGAGTCCGAGGAATAAACTGCACGTGTGATGACCCACGGAGGGGTGGTCAGCTTGAAGTGGGAAGAGTGGCGGCGGAAGTCAAAGAAAGCTGAGGCGTAGGTATCAGATCTCACGGATTCGGGGGGCGGGAAAAATAAACATAACGAGAAGAAATGAGGACGCATGGGTTTGAGACTTCTGCATGGTCAAAGCGAGAATATTGGATTGGCATGGAATAAGGTCGGTTAAGGATAAAGATAACGGAGTAATACTACAAAATAAAAATAAATTTTTACAAAAAAACAACTTTTTAATCGCAAACTAAAAAAAAATAAAAATACCTAAATTTTCTATGAGCATGTTGCACCATGGCAATTTATACTTAACATCATAGCATAATAAAACTACGAAATATAATTTAATCTGTCTCCTCTTTTTTTAGCTCCTTCTTTTTCTTTTGTCGGTAAATTTTTGTACAAACGAATTATTCAATAAACTTTTATGCAAATGAAACTGTAGTTATGACTCTCCTCCATCATGCTCTTTTCTTTAAATGATGGCAGCGCCGCCATTAGATTTTGGTAACCATTTTTTGAACAAACCTCAATACTTAAATTTAAATTCTAATAACAATCGAGATGCAGTTAAAATCAAAGTAAAAGTGCTGGAATATTGCATTGTCATCTTTTTATAAGTCGTCCTGAAAATTTCAGCTTTATAGTTAATCGCTCAACCGGTAGGACACTTATAATCAAACTCTATATGGACTTCGACTGCGAATCAAAAGGCATATGAAAGCATGGGCGAACCCAGAATCAAAACTGGGGGGGATCAAAACTAGCCGTGGTCATTCAAGTTGAAACCTTTTTGCCTAGAAAAGGTTAATGAAACCAAAATTTTAAGGAAATTATGACAGCAATTTATTAGTTTTTATAATTATTTGCTGGAAAAAATTATGATTTTTATTTTAGTTCCATGTCTTATACTAGTATCATTTTTCTTCAAAAGGAAAATTTGTTAACAACTTATGTTTAGAACTAAATTTATTTTCGCTTCTAGGGGGGGGGGTTTACCATGCATGAAAGAATGGAATTCTAGCACGTCATATTCTCATTTCGTTTAACATTTTACTCAAATTTTCGTAGTTTTTTTAAACCAATGTAATCAATTGGTGAAATATATTTGGATCTGCGGGATATCTATTAGAATTAATGGCTGTTGGGGTAACCCGCCAAACAAAAGTTGAAATGGACTTTCCCCCTCATATGGTGGAGCTCTTATCAAGCCTAATACAGGGTTTAGCCTACGGTCTACGGTATAAGAGAGGAAAATTTGGTAATTTTAAATTCTTGACGCTGGTTATCCCCAAATGCCATTAATTTTGACGAACAAGGATCGCAAAATTTTAATTAAGCTGACGGGATATTTCTCATTTTTAAGTCTCAGGTTAAATGAACATCAGCAGCGTTTTATGCATGTAAGAAGTTACCAATTTTTGCTCACCAATGTTTTCTCCGTTTCAAAATTAGAATAGATATTCTGAAATAATAGTAAACATCGCAATGAACTAGAAGCTAGATAAAATATAATATATTGTATACCTGATAATGACGTCTTACGTTGTAACCATGGTCGTGTAAATGTGTAAATAAATATTTCAGATGAACCTTCAAAGTTTCTTCTTTTTAATTTTTCATATATTGTATAATTGGTGACATTTTATTTACGTCAAAAACAAATTCAAATCTTTCGAATGAACTTCATTTGCTAAGTTATGGAAGAAAAGAGAATATACATCTATATAAATTGGGGGCTTAAAATTCTGATGGATATGGGAATACGATCTGTAACGCGATTATTTAAAGCTCAGCAATGCTTTGGACAAACTGTCCCTTAGAATTTTTCTTTCTATTTTCATGCGCATTGAAATACAAGTAATTTCAATTTTTTTATGGATGAAGTAAATAAATACTTTATATTTATATACTTGAAAGTAGACCTCAAGGTATATCGCTCTAGTGACGGAGAAATGGATTTCGATTAACATTGAAAATCGAGTTTTAAATGCCAAAGAAATCCACATCGATCCTTACTCATTGAGTTTTGATCAAGAATCGATTTTTCCACTTCGATCATGGCAATTTCATTTGATCATAGTAGCGTCACTATCAGCCCATGTTAACGCCATACCTACTGAGTGAAAGACTTTTACAAAAGGCTGGTATAATTGGAAAGCATCAAGAAAGCATCTCAGCCAAGATATTTCTTAAAATCTTTAGTGAAGACGAATGTTTCCAAGCGTTGATCCCAATACTTTAATTTGCGTGCATTTGTTCATTTTGACTACTAGGAATTTACACATTTATTCCTGGTGGATTTTTTGAGATTTTTTTCTGCATCTCAAATGTGTATTTAGAGTCAATATTAATGTTTTTGGGGATCCATTGTTAATGCCAAAATCCATTAATAATGACAAACATGAACGGCGGAAGTTTTATCAACTTGTATTTTGAGTGTTTTTTGAATGTATAATAAACATTTTGTCTTGTTTTGTCTTTGTACAAAATGTATGTAAAAAAGAGCCATTTTTCGATTGATCGATCTCGCGATTAATTCAAGTTTCTATTTTTGCTCATGGGTCAAATTTCGATAAAAAAATCGAATGCTCGAAAAATCGATTGTTCGAAAATCGATTGCTCGAAAAATTGATTTTCACCGGCATTTTTCCATCACTATATCGCACGGTGGTTCTTATCGAGGGAGAAAGGCAGACGTGCCGAGAGAGAGGTTGTGAGGGAGGGAGCGCCACCTGGCGGTGATTCTGCAAGCACTTGAAGCGACGAGTGGGATGAGGGATTGGAATAGTGTGGTGGAGGGGCAGCCCGCTTGATTGGCTCATTAATCACGGTCAAGACGTGGGGGGGGAGGCGAGGGGTGGGGGAAGAAGGGGAGGTGAAGAGGGGGAGGAGGTGAAGTCCAAGGAAACGGCGCTGGGGGTGTTGATACGGTTCAATCGCTGAACCAAGAGGGGCATACCGACAATACGGACAAGTGACACTGACAATACATTTTACCTATATTCTAATCCTCTTCGTGCAACGGAGTGATACATTGGCTTTTGAATTCAGGATGAACAATGGAGCGGGCCGCTATATTGACTTTATCCATATATATTTTTAATTTTTTGTGGCACTAGAATAATTCAGATCGTGTTATTTTTTATCATCGCCAACTAGTCAAAGGTAATAGCTAATTAAATTAATTGAAAGATGAAATATCGTCGTGAATAAATTCGTGATAAGTAAATTTGAAGTATATACTATCACCTAATATTATTAAATTTTTCTCTCAGAATTTCTCGCTAATAGTTCAAGAAGATAGTAGGATCTATAATGGTTGAAAGATTCAAGAGTATCAGAGTACACTGTGTGGATGTTGAATTTCATAAATGAAACAGTCACCTAACTTCCTTCCCCAGAAATATTTCCCCAGTACGATAGCTTTCGATACATCGGTATCATTATCTGGTACAATTATTTGCAGATATTGAGGTCAGTGGTTGAGAAACACTGAGTAAAAAAAAAAGACTTAGGAGACTATAGGAAATAAATAGGATAGGAGAGAGAATGTAGTAGCTATAAGTGGAAAAGTAACACTTAGAATCAGGGAAGGCAAAGTTAATTCTTATTCTTCCGTTTTCTCACTCATTCGTCACCTCCTAAAAATTACTATAACCACATCGCACCCTTCCCAAAATTAAGAAATATGACGTATCTCTTTTCTTGAACCTCATGATACCTGGGGTGAGCGATATCACGCTGAACCCATTAAAGTAATCCATAGAGTAGTGCATTTTTTTCTTTCATAATATGAAGAACTTCCACGATATCTCGCCTGCCTACATTATCACACTTTTTCAATCCCAAGATTGTTGTCTCTCCAGCTACTCTTATCAGCTTATCCTTTCACACCGACGTATTACGTATTTCTTATGGTTCAGAACCTTCTTTACCTGCTCCATATAATATACCCGAGGTCTTTATTTTCCGCTCCATCCACCCACATGTCAATAAATGGCGTAATAAGGCCATTATGCCTCAAGATAAGGCCGATTAAGTCGTTCCGCCTTCTTCTAAAGGTTTTAGTTAGCCACAAACTGTGGATTTTACTAGTTCAACAATCAAAGAGTGACCAAGGAGTCATAAAATCGTAAATAAATAAAATACGATATTTAATCAAATGGGAACAACACACATCACCTTGGACGTTGAGGGAGGAAAGGCTAGACGCTCTGAAGGGTGCTCAACTGCTCATAGAGCGAGGCCTGCCTGTCTATGGAATCATGGCGAAGCGACGACGGGACGCTCGCGAGCGCCCGCGCGCTGCACTGCTCAGATGTTGACGTGCTCATTCTTATCTCGCGACGCACCGCCAATCTGTGCTGGGGAGACGAGCGCCGGAGAAAAATCCGCTTCGAACGTGCGGTGGAGGAGAGGCGCGAGCCATATTTACTTGGCGCCTGGAACCTTTGAGGGAGGCGTAACGCAGTGGCAGGTGCACGACGCGATTTTTATTGGCCGTCATAACGTTAGAAACATAATGGGGTTGCCGCTGATTATCTCTGGGGAGGAAAGGCACACCGCGGGGCTGGGAGGCAAAAGACAGTCTTTATCCAATGGAATCCGTGCATCCCTCACAATTTGCTTTATTCACGTCCCATCATCCCCCAGAATGGTTTCAGGCCGTTGGATCAAAGCTCTAAATAACAATTATCCTTGGTTTAAAAAAATGCTTCATTGCATTGGAATATTTTCTTGGTTAAAAAAAGGTTTCATTGCATTTTAATGTTTCCCATTATCAGCATAATTTCATACGCAATGAGGCTCAAATCGTAAAAAAAAAACTAATAAAACATGCAAAATGCTTTACCAAATGGTCTCAGATCGTTGAACCACAGTTCTAAATAAAAATTATCCTTGGGTTAAAAAAAGGTTTCATTGCATTTTAATGTTTCCCATTATCAGCATAATTTCATACGCAATGAGGCTCAAATCGTAAAAAAAACTAATAAAACATGCAAAATGCTTTACCAAATGGTCTCAGATCGTTGAACCACAGTTCTAAATAAAATTATCCTTGGTTTAAAAAATGTTTCATTGCATTGGAATGTTTTCCATCATCAGCATAATTTCATACGCATTGAGGCTCAAATCGTAAGAAAAACTAATAAAACATGCAAAATGCTTTACCGAATGGTCTCAGATCGTTGAACCACAGTTCTAAATAAAAATTATCCTTGGGTTAAAAAAAGGTTTCATTGCATTGTAATGTTTCCCATTATCAGCATAATTTTATACGCAATGAGGCTCAAATCGTAAAAAAAAACGAAAAAAACATGCGAAATGCTTTACTGAATGGTCTCAGATCGTTGGATCACTGTTCTAAATAAAATTATCCTTGGTTTAAAAAATGTTTCATTGCATTGGAATGTTTTCCATCATCAGCATAACTTCATACGCATTGAGGCTCAAATCGTAAAAAAACGAATAAAACATGCAAAATGCTTTACCGAATGGTCTCAGATCGTTGAACCACAGTTCTAAATAAAAATTATCCTTGGTTTAAAAAATGTTTCATTGCATTGGAATTTTTCCAATTATCAGCATAATTTCTTACGGATTGAGGCTCAAATCGTAAAAAAACGAATAAAACATGTAAAATGCTTTACCGAATGGTCTCAGATCGTTGAACCACAGTTCTAAATAAAAATTATACTTTTTTAAAAAAAATAGTTTATTGCATTGCAATGTTTTCCATTATCAGAGTAATTTCATTCGCATTGAGGCTCAAATCATAAAAAAACAGGCAGAATACTTTACCGTTGCTCGATATTGTTTGAAAGAATAATTTTTATTACAGAGACACTTCAAAAAACCGAGGTTAAACAGTTTTAAAGCTTTTATGCATTTTCTTCCCGATAAGTACAGTGAGCATGATGAAGGATTTCTTTCAAACATTCCAAACATTTTCATTAACTCATCCATACTTTTTCTACTTGTGAACTCATCTCACACTATGTAAGTTTAACTCTCATTAATCGCTTGGTGAAGCCGACAATTCAAAATAAAAATGTCAAAGACCTATCCGGATTGTTCACAGGTCATCCCGGAAATATAGAATTAAATCATGATACTCCATAATTTTTTCTATGACAATTATTCTAGGCTTGATTAATTCCCTCACATACTGACGACACCTTCGATAATATCTCAAAATAAGTGGAAATTAAGGGTGCAACCTTGATCTTCCACCTTGAATACAAATCATCCCTAAGCAGTAAATATGAAATAGACATTAAATATTTAATACAGGAAAATATTACAGCGAAAATCTCAAATATTTTAAACATTCAGAATAATCTATCTTCGCCTTATCTCTATGCACTTCTATGTTAACCAGTTAAATCATTCACGCATTAGCAGGAAAAGCTACCCATTTGCATTTCAAGTAGGTAAGCCCCAGATTTCCCTAACCAACATTGGCTACCTGCCTCTTTCCACAATACGAAGTGCCCACGGATAAGCAGGCGTGGGAATTTGCATATACTGGAAGCACAGGTGTGCAAGAGTTCAGACAAAGAATGAGGCACTCATATCTGCGGGAATTTGAAGGGTATGGAGCATTGTTTCGAAGCAGATGACAACTCGCGCCATTAGCACTTTACGGAGGTGGGTGACAGAGGAAAGCGAAGAGACCAATGAATAAATTTTTCGGGAGTAAGTCTCGAGTCTCGCCCCGACGAGTCAGTGGCTTTCATGGGGCGAACATGCATTGCGAACGAAAACCACCAGAGAAGCCAAGCGGCATGCTATGCACAAGCAGGTACACTAAAATTCTTCTTCGAAAATTGGATGGATATTCCGAAATAATTATCAACAGCACAGAAAACTAGAAGCTGGATAAAAATAAAATGAATTGTAGACTTGGTGGCGAAGATTTTTCATTTATGCCGAAAAACAAATTCAATACTTTCGGAAGAAAAGTTCCTTCGAAAAAACGTTTTCCGTTCCATTTTCATCGCAAACGGCATCACCAAATCCACTCTTTAAACGCATATTCCCAAAAAAAATTAAATAACAAAACCCCAATCTATTAGCGAAATATTGTTTTACATTAAAAAAAATAATTTAATGAACGGCTCCGAATCTATAATAATTGAAATTGTTTTTACAAAAATTTATGAATAGAAATTTCTCGACATTTCCCTATTAGACACTGTCATTACCTTAGGCATTATGAAGTTTAAAGATAAGCATACATTTTGAGGGTCTAGTACTCAATGCCTGACCAACCAATTCATTATGAACTGTAGTAAAAATCAACATATGTTAACGCAAAAATTCGTCATGTTGGGGTGCAAAGGGTTTTGACCTGTTGACTGAAATTCGGCGATAAATTCCTTGATTGATTCACGGTTATTTCTAGTTACATATGAAATACCAGCCTAAGTAAATAATGACAGACATCTTTAACTATCTTTAAAATGAATGCATGTGGTGCATTACTTTCATACCCTAAATTTCATGGTGTTATCTAGCTCTAAATTTATAAATGGATTATAATAAGTAACTTGTAAATTTAAACTGCCCGTAATGCATAGATGGACTAGTAATGTTACTGCAAGCCCTCCTTTTAGCGATATATTGGATACATTTTTCACAGAAAATTTCGCATTAAATTATTGCCTTCCTTCGATCGTTTCTCAATAATCAATGATTAGTGAAGCTCTAAGCATCAGCCTCAGCACCTGCTAACTTGGAAGCGCAAAGACTTATACCTAATACACTTTGGTGTATGAGATAAAAAAAAATCCGTAGTCCAAGGACGCGATTGGTTCAGGTGGATGAGTAAGTCGGAGCAGACATGGAAAATGTCTCGAGAGAGAGGGGGATTGGCCTGCTAAGGGCGGCAGAGAGTGAGGCCAACATCGGAGAAAGGGATTTATTGGTGCACCCTCTCGCCCTTCGCCAACCCTTCCTTCCCTAGCATCTTCCCCAGCCTCACGTCACCCGACCCCTCATCGCCCGTATACCACAGCGACTGGCCGGCCGGTCACCCTCCTCCCCGTGCCGTAAAAATCCAGAGTGACTCTCGGGGAAGTTCTAAACACGCAAGAGGGAAGACTCAAATAACGCCCGCCCGTTAATCGTAAGACTTTTATGGGACCACATTTTTTCCTGACGTCCCTCGGGTTCCCATATCGTCGTCAAACCCAATCTCTTTTCCTTTCCCTCTCCCGGCCTCCCTCGTGCATCTCTCGCCTTCACCTGACGCTACACGAGTCCACTTTTCGGGGTCCGGACCCCATCCATGCTCTGAATCATTCCCTTGCCCTGATATCCTTCGACCACCCTACTCCCTACACTGTCAACCTTAAAACACCTCAGATTTCCTCCGTGCCGCATAATTCTTTCTGACTTGGTATCCCAAAAGGAATCGTTCCTTTTTTTCCTCAATATAAGGCAGGAATAGTAGCCTAAGTACTTCCCCTACACAGAATTGACCAGTGTTTCGTGGTTAGTGCATTAGGAATGATTTTTTAATGTTCAAACTTTTTAAAGATGACATTGTGAACTGTTTGTATTGAATAGTCCATTTCAATTTTTGTATTGAATAGTCCATCCCGACTTTTTGTATTGAACAGTAATCCATTAAGCGTTTCCTTTCATGCTGAAATATTGTAATGAGCCGTATTAGTATAAAACTTATGCCTCAGCTTTAAAATGTAGCAGAAAACATTGTAGAGTATGAGGATTACTACTTTTTAGTATAATAATGGTCTTTTTGCTACATTTTAACGTCCATGCCAACACATTTATGGAATACCTACTTTGGAAAATTGGGCCGCCTTTTACTTGGGAAAATTGTGTCCCAATGTGCCCCTAGGAAATATACAATAACTTCCATACTTCATTCCTACTCCATGGCTAAGCCACTGATGACGATGCCAACAAAACAGTCTACAAAAATCAATCTCCCAAAGAGTGTCTCAAATAAAACCTTTTTCCTCAAAAGTGAACCTGATGAAATTATCTAAAAGCCTCTGGCTTTACTTCGTATAAGATGAAAAATTGAAATTCGTTTAAGAATCAACTTTTTAACCTTCAAAATGTTTTAAAATTCATTTATCCAATGTGTTTGACCGTCTTGCGAAATGTCAGGGAGTTGACTCCATTTAAACCTATTCAACTCCTTGATTGTATTGAAATAAAATACAATCCTTGATCATATTGTATATTACTTAAATCCTTGTGATAAAGCGATGTTAATAAGGACGGCAAAACGATTAGAATAAATAATAAAGCTAGCATAGGCCAAAAGTAATAGGAGGCTTAAAGTAAATTCTAAATGAACCACATAAAACTTATTCACTCATATCCTCCTGCTTAGCAACTTTCCCTGCTTACTCTCCTCACAGGGCCACGGGCTGGTCCTCTGATTACATCCCCCTTTCCTCCTATTTGGTTCCTCGAACCACTCATCTAAATATCTCTTACACTCCTCCATATTTTTCACTCCCTTTAAATGTCCCATCCTTCTCTTATCTCTTTCACGCCAATCTTCCCTTTCGTCTCCCGCGACCCAAACACTCCAGCCGCGGTCATCTCCGAATCCCTTGAGAGTCTCCTTCATCCTCCCCGCTTACTTCACAAATTCATGCTCTAGAGAGCATGGCATCGCCTCCTTTTGATCGTGGTAGTGGTAGTAATTTATCCCACCTCCTCGTACCTTAATTTACTACATTTTGTTTGAACTCTGTTTTAATGACAGAAAAACGAAAATAATAATGAAATATTTTGTCCGTAATGCTATGTATATTTTAGCTTTTTATACGTATATTATATAGAAAATATGAGCAAAGTAAAAGGCAGAGAACCTTATTATGAGCCGAATACGGCTCAGAAGCACTCCAAATTCAAAGGGAATTAAGACCTGCTTGTATATAATTTTTTTTCTACGCTCAATGTGTGTAAAAATGTTTGCAACATGGACACCTACTCGTTTACTACATGGACACCTACTATTTTATAATGCCTTTAAAAAATAAAACAGTTCTTCTTCTCAAAAAATGTACGCCTGAATATTATAAAGGATTCAAAAAAATGGAATACAAGTAATAAGCTACACAGAGATATATGGAACTCAATATTAAGTAGTAGAGTTAAACAAGTAATTGTGGGATAGCTTATGATTCAAAACGAAAGCCAGTTTAGATAGGCGAGGGTAGAACTCCCCCCCAAACTAAGCTACAGGGGAGTAAAAACGAAGTCAGTGTTGGGGGGTATAGTTCCTTTATCTAGTTCAACTCACCCTCCGAGGATTTTGATTTCTTTGCTTTACACCAAACCAATTTAGGTCCAATACATAGCTTGTCGGTTTTATCGTAAAGAAACTTATTTTAATAACATTTTCGTCATGATACATGATGAACTATTTAAATGTATATTTTGCAGCATATGTGTATGTATGGAAATAATCGCCGAAGGGCAACCGGAATGGACACAGCAATTATGTAGAGCAAGTGACGAAGGACGCATTCGTGAAATACTTATTATCAATAACATACACTTTTTTACTTCTAGAATATATTTTTTTAAATATCTATCGGTTTCAATTTTTGTAGATATTTTTTCTGTACTTGATAGTGGTATAACAGACCTATATGGATATGGTGCCTTTCCATCACTCAAAAGCTTCAAGTTTCGATTAAAATTCGTGAATTGCATCTACAAAAGCAAAACTCCCAACCAACACATTCCACAGTACAGTATCTCTGTTTGCTACGCAAGCATTAGTATTTCACGGGTCATGAAGATGTGCATGTGTAATTTTAAAAATATCGAAGTAAATTTCGGCAACTAACCCCGGAAGAGTTTCATTGAATTTACTCTCATTTGTGAAAGTTTGGATATTCAGATACAGAATTGAAACTCAGGTGACATTCCAAACATAAGTTCAACCGATTCAGGAGTGATATGGTGGAAAAGTGACATATTTTAATGAAAAGTAGCAGCACTTTTCAACTATAACTTAATGCAAACGGCGCGTTACGGCTCACAGAGCCATAATTTGGTAAAAGACTATATGATGGCTCTTTAAGACGTCCTCTTGTGCCAGATAATAGCTCTGTGAGCCAAAACGCGTCGTACGCATTAAGTAGTTGTGGAAAAGTTCAACTACCTTTCATATCAATATTCCAAGCATAATCTAAAAAGAGATAATGTACAATCCATAAGTTTAGATTAGCCCGATAGCGAAAATATGACTACCCAACAAACTCGCGCACCTATGAAACGACTGGAGGCATGTAGACTCAATAACTGATTTGAATCGCCGGCACCCAATACTCTCCTGCCTATCCTTTCCTTGAAATGAGTGCAGGTTCGGAAATGTGAACGGAAAGGCTTCCCCCTCTCTTTCCCTTTCTTCTTGGCGATGATTTACTCTTCCACGCCGACGCCTTAACCCGTTCGTTCGTTGAACGCATAAAAGAGAGCTGGGGCGGCGATCACAAATTCGCCCCAAAGAGCCGTATGTCAGCCTCAAAAGCCTTCCTGCCCATTCGCCTATATATATCCGGTCCTGCTCCGTCCCTCCTTTATTTAAAAGCTGTGCCACGGGCGGGGGAGAGACACCGGCCCAGTCAGGCCATCCGATCTGGCGTTCTTCGGACAACGTTTTAAAGGGTTATATACACTTCAACCGAATTTCTCGCTCCGAAACTTATATACATATACAATTCAAGAAGATCCCGAGACGTCTCCGGAATTCTAGATGCATAGTTAACGTTGAAAATCGTAAAGATTGAGGTTATCAAAGAATAGTGACATATGCGACGGAAGATTTTCATGGGTTAGAGAGCAAGGGGACTTGCATATAGGAGCCCCAATTCCATCCCATAGAAGGCTGATTTCTGTTGCCACTTCGGTAGCAATTTAATCGGTTTTCAAAAATGTCCGCGGCGCGGTAATGAGTGCAATGAGATCCACTTTTTCCAATATTTTCCAATAGGTATAATGTTTGTAACTGCGAGGGATATCATTGAAAAGTTAGGAATTTACTAGATAACATCATCATGTATATAAGTTTTGCTTTACACCACTATTTATACCTCAATTTTCCGTGACACTCAGATCACTTCGTCCGTCAGCGACGCGAGTGGCGACTTTTCTAAACCCATTTAAATGCGCGTGACAGCACATTTAGAGGTCAACTTGAGCATCCTCTTTTGTAATATTCGTGAGTTAGAGGCTGACTAGCGGAGAGTTTTCAAAATTTCAACGCGGCGTTTTTTTTACGAAAGCGAGGAATACACAAGGAAGGACTGCTTGCTATGGTATCGGGAAAAAAGGTAAGGCATCCCACTAACTTACGTCGTAGGGACAACTTCCTTTAGTTTCGGCGGAAAAAAAGCATGGTCCACCTGGCGGAAAATTTTTGCCAATGGCCGCGAAAATGTGTTATCGTGGAATCTACACCGCTCGCGCTGGGAGATATCGGAATGGCAGACCTTAAGGATGGGTCATGTTGGCATAAAACATATGACTGAGGCAATTTGCACCTATCCAGATGGGGGTAAAGATGCCAGATTATCAAAATCTTTACTCAGCATACTACACGAGTTACCTGGGATAATTGCGACAATTATATTTGAATCATCTATTTTACAATCATACGAAGCTTCAATGGTGACACGAGAATCGGCTCAGGCTGAAGTTTCCTAATTTCCCTCGAGTTACCTACTTCCGCGATGTTTCGAAAGGGCAGTGAACCCATCTCCCGCGGTATTGCAGCAGTTTTAGTGATTCTAACGATTCTTTACCTTAACTACTTCCGTGGACTTAATGCGGTGCACATATATCCAAGAAAGGTTATCACCTTCACAGTTCCTTCTTTGACACACCTTCACCATGCTTCGACTGGAATAAATCTAGAATTGACGGCCCTTATTCTTTCATATTCAAGTCGGTAACCCATTCTTGTCGAGTGGGTCACCAATTCTCAACTACTCCTCTCTTTCTCGCATAGGCCTCTAATAGTTCGTTGTTGTTTACACTCTCTAGAGCAATTTATTATCTTAATTAGCAGATTTTCCTCAGCAAAATAATGAACTGGAACACTTACGACGTCACTAACTTATGGAAAATTGGACAGCTACTTTCATATTTTTTTCTTCAGATTTAGGACATAATGATTGAATGAAGATAATTTTAATTTCTTCAAAAATAATTTTTCCATTCCACCTTCCG
The DNA here is from genome assembly GCF_921293095.1 of Ischnura elegans. Lineage (NCBI taxonomy): Eukaryota > Metazoa > Arthropoda > Insecta > Odonata > Coenagrionidae > Ischnura > Ischnura elegans. Next base: position 99,171,325 of record NC_060253.1, read on the forward strand.
AATTATTTAAACGATTTGTGATTTAAGATGACCCTATTTTGGACGACAAATCACGTGGATATATGAAAAAATTGATCAATAAAGCATAACAACATATGTAATTTGATGCGAACGCAATCCAAGTAACTGCTCACTCTGACGTTCAATTCAAATTAACACTTTTCAGGCTATCATATGTCGATCAACGAAATACTCTAGCGTGATATGTACTGGCGTGCAAAAGTAATTTTATAACATGAGAGTTTTATGAGTATTAATGTAAACGGAGGCAGATGGATTTTATATTCAAGGAAATAATGTAAGGAAATAACCATGTGGATATATCTCAGTTACTTTGCATGCCGGGAAGATGTTTGACAGTTCCATATATTGCGAGGACCCTTCATGTGTCGGCCATTATAATGAAATCAGTTGTGAAACATTAATAATTGTTTTGTGATTTTTTTTACGAAACCAATGACGGTATTCACCGTATTGATCGTGTTCCTCTTGATCTGATAGAGTGGCATTAAATTAGCATCAATCTGAAGACATGATGTTACAAAACATGGGTATAATCTGACACTCATCGTATACAATGCTGGTTCGTCTTTATAAAAGTGTGAAAGACTACATGAATGTGAATTAAAATTCGATCTAGTAATTATAATTGATTGGAGAGGCAATTAAAATAGTTGAATCAACTATGTAATGTGCATGCACTCCTACTATCAATCACTCATATTGTCATCTACATCTACACTATATTGTCATCATTAGTAACGTGACGAAACAAAGCACTACTCACCACTGTGAGGTGTTGTTGTGTAAATGCACTCTGACTTGATTTAATCCAATCAGGGATGATGATTCCGCACCAGCTAAATATTGGAAGCGTTAGATAATTCAATATTGGGAATCGCAAAGTCTCTGTACTTGAAAAAAGTACTAATTTTCCAGTGGGTACAAGAAATCTCTCTTTAATCCAAGGGAGAGAGAAGATGGTCGTGAACGATTTTAGGGAGTCATTTTTGAAGAAAATATGGAATTAATACGTACTAAAGCTTACAAACATCCTCTCCAACAAGCCTATGTTAAGTGAAATAACCATTTCTCTAAGAAACTATAGTAATTAAATGATGAAAAGAATTGAAATGTGTAAAAGAAAGCTTAAAAATAAAAATCATATCATAGATCATTTTCATTCGTTGAGGAAAATGCTAGTCATATCCAGACTAATAATAAGTACGCCGCACCGACGAGATTGCTCATTTTATTGCATGCCTCGTCAATCAATCCATAGCTCATAAACGAAGTTTTATAGTTTCCATAATAACTTGATCTGTATGCACGTTGCTGTACAGATTTATCACCCATCCATCAAAGTGGTTTTTCGAGTTCTTCATAGAAATTGGGAGACTTCCAAAGCAACCGAGGATAAGAAAGAGCAATAAGAGTAGTGTATCAAGTAAGAAACTCACTTGGTGATAACTTTATGTTTTTTCACTAGATACATGCATTAATGTTGACAACATAATTATTCCATGGTTTACAAAGATAAATTTTCAAAAAATTCCAATGTAAAAATTCATAAATATTACAAACAAATTTTTTCAACAACTAGCCTCCACAAGATATTTCCTTTCATCTATTCCTAGGTTTTGAATTGAAATCAATACTGCGAGTTAGAAATACCGGTCCTCCGACCTTGATACATTTCTTCGCTACGCAGCATATATTATTCCATCATTAGATACGCAGGAGAAGCATCAGTAATTTCATGAAACTATAGCATTTACAATAAAGACGTAATTTTTATCATTCAGTACGAAATATTTTCACTTAAAAGGTCGCAGTATATTCTGGATTGAAATTCCTATATTTATATAATTTTCATAAAAATTCTTAAGGTATATATTACTTTTAGTTGATAAAAATAATACTAGTCAATATTTTAATTCATTTATTTTGCATCTTCAACGAGAAAAAATTCCTTAATTTTTAGGGATTCTTTTAAATGGTTTTCTCTCGACCGTTCTCTGATTTCGCATCACCAGCCAAACAATTATGAAGAGATCTGTACGGAACCAAATCTTTCAATTTTTTATCCAAGGGTTTCTATATTTCTTATGGTAAATAAACTTTTGCATGGTTATACAATTATGATCCTATTTACTGTAGAAGAGGAAGTAAAATTAATTAATAATCATTTGCTCATGAACATTAAAATTCAGCCTCGCGACCAAGGGACACATTATTGAATGACACTGTCTACAACGCGTCGATATTCACCGTTCCAAACGCAGCACACCGCCGAAAGTTCCAAACAAAACATTCGACTCTCTTCCCCGTGACATTTTCAAGCGGAGCCAGCCAGCCCTCCCATCAAATTACAAGTAAGCCGCTCTCCCACATTAAAAGACGAAGAGTATAGTCATCCGAGATAGCGATCCGATGCGAAACCATGTGAACACGGCGTAAACGTGGAAATTCGTCGTGAATTGGCCCTCTGGGTCATGTCACGCCGCCCAGGCTTCACCCGATGTATTTACTGCCGCGGAGAGCATTCCGTCCTTGAAGGTGGGAGTCGAATTCAGTCGTGACGGCGGAATGGCATCATCCCATCGGATGCACTCACTCGTGAGGCACTACAACGCGGCTCCGATCGACGTCTACAACGGCCTCCAGGGTCGAGTGACACTATACAAGCATCTCCCGCGGAGTAGTCCATCATCCAAGGCCGCGGAGAAAAAAGTTCTCGCGGGCGCACCTTGGGAGAAAAAAAGTCGAACTCGCGCAGACGTCTCCCCAACGCGAAGTGTTTGAGTGGACGGTAGTGAAGGGAAAAATTCATCTACGGTAAATGAGAATGGGGGGAGGGGGTACTACGTGAGCACGAGGAAAAAGTATGAGGAAGCTGGATATCGGAAACGCATTTAAAGGACTCATTGCTCCCGCTCGACATTTCTTTTGTTTTTGATATAACTTTGTTCACTTAAAAATTATCCTATCACCTACAAATATTTAGGATATACAGATGACACTGTTGTCCACATTTTCTTTTTGCTAAAAATAAAAAAAACAAATTACCTCTGAGTCCATAATGAGGTAAAGTTTTCAGTTTCAAAATACTACATGCAAATGTTTGCCTACCATGAGTTAGGAAGGCCGGTACTCTAACCATGGTACGTTTCTTTACTACGCAGCTTAATTGCATTATTCCCATCATTAAGTAAGCATGAGATGCATTCGCGATTTCATTTACGATAAAGACTTAATTTTTACCATTTACTTTGAATTTTTTTCACACAATAACATTGTACTCTGAAAATTTCAGAGATGCAAGTATAATTTTTCAACAAGAAAAATTTTACCCAAAAAAGAACGGTAGCGCAGGCTGATGCGTACTTTTAAGAAACAGTGGAAAAGGTCAGTCCCCCCCCCCTCCTTTAGGGATGCAAGGTATCTTATTAAATAAAGAGGTTCACTCAAAAAGAGGATTAAATTTCATTTAACTCTTGCACAGCTTCTTAAATAATTTCTTATGATGCTGATACATGACAAATTTAAGTTTGTACTTTTATTCTAGGTTAAGGTAATTTACTAACCTATAACGCTAAATAAATCAATTGAATACTTAGTGCGATATATCCCTCCTCCTCTTCATAATGAACTCTTCAATGTAATACAATTAGTTGCTCTCCACTCGTGGATTTACAAATACGAATTTATGCGTCACAATAGTAACATACAAATTCAAAGTAAAATGCTCTGGCCATAAAATAATCAGCTATCCAGGGTGATACAATTTACTCGAGACAGTTGAAGGTTTCTTGGCACCTGACGCCCGCTGTCTAGACGATATTCTCAGCAAAAATAAACGGAGCTGACTCCCCTTGTAAATTTTTCGTAGTTTTGGAATGCGTGGGTCACTACTGAACCACCCTATGGTAATTTTATATAACTTTTAAAAAAAACTTTTAAAATATTTAACTTTATATTGATAGAAAATCATTTTTTCAACGATAATCGTAGGTCAAATATTAAAAAGAGAGCTTCTTTAGGAGCACCTCGTGAAGCATACAAAAATTTTTCCACTTTAAGACCAGACACTTTGCAATGCTTTCTCTTCAACTATATATTTCCGATCTTACCTTCTGTGATAACATAGATAGAAGATCTTATATTAGCTAGCGTGGTGAGGGAGAGTGTGCTTACAGATATCGGCATCTGAAACATTAGTTAGAGCTTCAAGAGCTCCCTGCGTCGATTCATGAGGTACAGAAAAAGACAATCTAAAACACTGCTTAGTAAGTGATCTTAGTAGTAAGCAGTGCTTACGCCTACGACAAATAAAACCGACACGCCAACGCCCGGTAGCAACTAAGTGTCAGGTTTTCTTTCCGGGTACGATAATATCTTTGCAAGTGTTGGGTTTCACAGTGATGAGAAACCTGGGAAGGAGAATGGTTGGTCACAATTTTACAGCACCTATCGAATATATAATGAAAATTCACATTACTTCCTCATGTATGCGATAAAATTATGCAAACCTATAGTAGAATTCTGTTTAGCGTTTCAAATAATTTTCTATGTTATATACGATCAAAAAAGACAGTAGAAGTGAATAATTAAGTTTGTTAATTGGTCATCATATGAACAAATTCTGTTAAATAGTTTGGGCGCAATCATTGGGGAGTTAAGTCTTTTGAAAGAGTTTCTTTATCACAATAATTACGCTCTTAATGTTTTTTTTAATGCTTCAAATATATGTGCTAGGTACTAAAATTGTGTTCAGCACACAGTCATAACATATTTTTCACCTACTTTTATTGTGAATGTTGATGTTGTCTTGCTTGTACCGCTAATTAAGAAATACACCTATCAGTGACGTAGATGAACCAGTTGAGAGGATGCTAGTGTATGCCCAAAACCCTCTTCAGGCCAAGCCATTTATCACTACGAGAAACTTTAAATTAAACTCTTAGCCATTTTAGTAACATAATCACTATGTTTTACCTTAAGACAGATAGTGGATATCAAAGCCGATTGCCTTTTTCTGAATAGTCAGGGACTATCTATCTCTTCCAATCAAAGTAACCTCAATGAGGCCAAAACGATGGACGTTTGAGAAGGAGTTTATACAAGTTCACGAAATGTTTTACGATGGAGGACGACAGAAGACCGGAAGCGTTCTAGATGAGGGTCTGGAGAAGAATAGAGTGGGTAAAGTGGACGGAGAATATGAGGAACGACGAAGTACTTGACATGGTGAGTGAGAAGAGGCAGCTTCTTAATGAGATACGGATGAGACAGAAGGTATGAATGGAGCGAGTACTTAGCGGGGAGGGTATGTTGAAGACAGTTTTAGAGGGTAGAATGTTGGGTAAAAGAGGGAGAGGATGGAAGAGAATAGGATTTTTAGATAGAATGAAAGAAGGTCTTAATGTGAATTTAACTGAAGACTATGAAGGGAGTGGAAACTGCCTGAATAATTCTCTAACACTCCAGAAGCCTACCTTAATAGGTTGAGTACTTTTAATAATTATTAAATACAATTTGAACGGGACCGCCCGACTTTAATTTGGAACATCGTGCGCTAGAAAATGGGATTTCTAGATATAATGGAAGGGAGAGGACCTTGCTGTGAAGTTAAGAGGGAAGTCTATGAAGTGAGGTGCGACTACTTACCAATATGCTTCTTAAATACTCCATGCAGACCTATTTTAATCGATACAATACTTTTAATAATTATTAACCCACCTTAGTGCCATCTCCTTGGAGTGGCACTGGCGAGAAATGCCAAAGGTATTTAAGTTAAAGGTAATATCTTAAAAAAAAAAATTCTACTATGCCATTTTTGATAGGTGTTGAGCATGTTGTTTTTTTATTTCGCTCTTATTATATTCCTTTTAACTGCACTTTATATTAATCCTAAACTTTATATTTAACAATCTATTTGTTCCATAATTATTAGTTTAAATAATTAGCCAACCCAAAGCCGATATTTCGGCTCATGACGCATTTCGGCTGCGAAGCCAAAGCCGATGCATCGGCCCTCGGCACTGAGAGGGTTAAATACAAATTAGAAGGGACCGCCCCATTTGGAACCTTGTGCGCTGGAAACAAGCGAGAGCAAATGGGGGAGGTGTTGGGAATACGCAGAGGATTGCGAAAACGCAATCTGCAAATAACTTCGATCCACCTCCTCCACCCTCCTCAGCCTCCGCACCCTCACCCTCCCGGCGAGAGAAGCGCTCTCCTCCGACCTCTCCCCCGCCCGCCCCCGACCCATTAGAGGCCTTGGATATGTTCTGATGAGCCACCCCACCCCACCCTCACTACTCACTCACTCACTCTAGCCGCCTTTCTCTTCTTCAGCGGAGAGGCCAAGAGGTCAGCCCACTTTCCCCCTATGCGCCTCCCCCTCACCCAACCCGCCCTGTCCCCGCCAGTGGGAAATAATATTACGAACTCCCTCGCACGGTAATCAAAGCAGGCAGGGCTAAATTTGATGGGGTTTCCCAGGGGAGACGTTATTTTCCGAATAAGTCCAACCGATTCAGGCGTGATATAGTGGAAGTTCGACCTATTGAAATGAAAGATAGTTGCATTTTTCCACGATTGTATGTGCGAGGATAATTATGGATAAATGCAACTACTTTTCATTTCAATAAGAAGTTATTTGCCTATATTACAACCAAGAATCCACGAATTAGTACATAGGTATTAAATCACCAGGCCATCCTGCTGAAGTGTAATTTTTGTTGCCACTTTACATTGAATATTTAGGTATGTGATGGATCACACCGTCACGAATATAAATGTCGGTCAAGAGCCCTAATTATTGGTAATTTCTCCGTGTAATTCGGCTCGCTTTACACGGTAGGTGATAGAGCAGGGACCATAGAGCCCCAATTGTAAAGCCAAGGAGACTCCGTGGAGGACGCAAGAGTGCGTCCCGTTCAAGGTTGGGTTTTGTTGCACTTAAGGTGCATTTTAATTGGTTTTCAAAAGACTGCACAGCAGTGAGATGCGTACAAAGTTATCCAACCATGAATACGACATAAGAGGATCCTAAAGTCGGCCACCAAATGTGATGCCCCTCTCCGCGCTTTTAAATGACTTTACAGAAGTCGCCACTCGCGTCGCTGACGGATAAATTGATCCGAGTATCATGGGAAAGGCATAATTACGGGGGTTAACCGCAATTGACATTCATGATGATGTGATCTGTCAGATTCATAACTTATCGATGCTATTTCTCGCAATTACAAACCTTATAATGAAAAATATTGGTAAAAAGTGAATCTCACCGCGCCGCGGAATTTTGTGAAAAGCGATTAAAATGCGACCGAAGAGGTGACAGAAATCAACCTGGCATTGGATTGAATTGGGCCTCCTCTATGCATTCCCATTGGATCCAACTTTTCTCGGTGTTTACGATCGTGAGAAATAGTATAGAATATTTAGGAATGTGATAGATCACACCGTGACGAATATAAATTTGCGTCAAGAGCCCTAATTATTGCTACTTTCTCCGTGAAATTCGGATGTCTTTTCCCTTCAGTAACGAGACTAGTGACATTATGTGAATCCATTTAAATGCACTGCGGTTGACGGCACATTTAGAGATAGACTGCAAAATCCTCATTTTTATCATCGTGAGTAAAGCCGTGGCCGAAAAAAAAATCGGGATGATGTTTCCAGGGGGCAGGGATACATTCCTGGGGTTACTCTCCATTTGGAGAATGAATACTTCCTATCGTATCCATGGAAAGTTCCGAGGATGGGGTGGATGTCGAATCCCTCGACCACCCCCTCCCTCCGCTTGCTTCTGCTTAACCCAGTAGGTAGAGCAATAGTATACAGATTTATTTATTTGACTTCTAAAATACAAAAATTCTGCCAATTAACAGTTGTGTAGCAACAAACATTAAATATAAATATAAACAATCGATCAAAACAAAAAATACACGGTAAAAATAATAAAGAGCACAAATGCAAGATGTGTTGTATACAATAAGCCAAGACCGAGGAGGTTATTCACCCGGTGATGGGACAAGGCGAGATTAATAAATGATCGAAGTGTACCGGGTTCAAATTTAGGGTGATGCTTTTTGATGCCCCTAAATTATTATCGCCGAAGAACGAAGAAGAATTCTGTTACTAAGGTTAACTGTCAACGTATTTTCACTGATTTGCAAACATCAGGGTATTCAGCACGCCCATTCAGTCACTTCAGGCCTGGTTTCAAATTTTGACGGAATAATTTTATTAAGTTTAACTTTTTTTTTTAAATATGCAATAATTTTACCGGAAAATTTTATTTGAAAAATAAACAATTCAAGAATGAAGGTCCGAAAAAACGTTTGTTCATTCTCATATTAACTCGTTGCGTGTTAGTGTGTCGCTTAGCCAGCCTTCAGCGTCGCCTGAACAGAAGAGCCACTAACCCACTGTACAGCACAAGGATGGGTTGCCAGAACAAAGTATTAACCATATACATGCATAGGTATAGTTAGATCACCACGTGGGAATTTCCTCACCTAATATCACTTCAATTCCTTTTCCTCATTCTGCCACTCACCCACCATCGTTCCTCATAAGCACACACGCACGCCTACATTTACCAAGAAGCCACTCCATTTCAGTTAACCGAGAACACTCGAGGAGCTCCAGGAAACTATCTCCGCTGCTTCCTCAACAGAGGTTTTCACATCGCAGTTGCTGGAAAAATGACGTCTTCAAAAATCGCGACGCAGATGTGGGAGTGGGAAATGGTTTGCATCGCTCCCAAAAAAATAAAACGAGTCCTTGTAATAAAACAATGCTAGAAATTCGACCTAACATCGATAATTTTCATGTATGAATTAACATTATATAGTAGTATAAATATGAATGACTGATAATGTATGAATTAACATAAGAATTTGTTATCTTTGCTTTCCAGTTCACTATCATCATACCGAGTGTTTTTATGATTTCTTTTTTTCATGTATTACTTTTTCAGTCTGAGTGCTTATGTGTTTACTAATATATAGGCTTCAAAGGATAAGCTCCTATAGCCAATACAATTTATTTATAATTAAAAACGATGTCTCGAAAAATGTCCTCGGAATCTTCGGTTACTATTTTTATAAAAGAGCGATAGATTCGTACAGTTGTACTGCTGGTATTTTGAGTTTTAAAAAATGTATCACAGAATGCAAAAATATCTCCTGTATCGTAAACAGTAGTTCTGCGAAAACCTAAAGAATGATACATTTTAATTTCTAGCAGATTCTTTTTTCTTGCTCATCAAATAGCCGAGAGGAAAAAGATAAAAAGCTTTGCGATCCTGATTTAGACCCTATTATATATTTTAACGGTAAACATATTAATTTTTGTGGACGTGGATGCAACAGCCTGTAATATTATAGACGAAAGCAAACTGCGGAAACGAGATGAATAGTATCCGTTTCCTCACTTAAACTAGTGAACCATTTTACAGCATTTACACATCAGAGAGAGAAAAAAAGCGCGAATGGGATATTAAAATAGTGCGGAAACAATTTTACTGTGCAGAGTAAGTCTCCTTAGAGACTCATCTTATTCCAATACACATATCACAAGGTTTTGCAGAAACTGGGCATACGATTCCTTCTCCCAATTCCTTTTAATGTATAAATTATTAAACGATTGTCCAATTCGTGTAGACCAGCAGTATATATTCCATTCCAAATTGCACTCCAACTGCATCCTTCTAGAAAAGAACAAAACTATAGAGATTGTTTTTTATTATATTAACAGACCCACGCTGATCAAAGAATTATCACGACGCAGTTTCATTTTATAGACCTTAAAAAATAATACACCTAAAGAGGTTAAAAATTAATGACGCAACATTGATGGCAGCCTTATGAAATTTTTCTCACGGATTTGCATTTCACACAATATTGTAAAACCATGAATATCATCTGTAAAGTCACTTTTATTTCTCATGACAAGGTGAATATCTATTTTAATCGATAGGCAAGAAATAATTCCCAAGATTCGAACCCCCAGTCCATAGTCTTACAGTCAAAGATATCAACTAGGGCTGATACAAAATTTCCAACTGATTAAATGTTTAAGATAATACTTACATTAAAGAACAAATTTATAGAACACATTCACCGTGATATATTGTACTCGCACAAGTTTTAAGAATAAATTAGTCACCTGATGTCTCCATGTTCCTGGGTTTCACCGCGTGGATTTTCTTTGTGACGACAGTTTCGCCGGTATTCCAACCGGCGTCTTCAGGTCGAATCGACCTGAAGACGCCGGTTGGAATACCGGCGAAACTGTCGTCACAAAGAAAATCCACGCGGTGAAACCCAGGAACATGGAGACATCATCTAGACAACGCCGCGGAAAACTACGCATCAAAATTAGTCACCTGTTCACATTTCATTCATTCACACGAAAGCAGTTCCATTTCCTAACCACCCAATTTGAATTGTTCTTACTCAACATATCTTTTTTCCTCTGGCGCAAAAGTTATTTTTATCGGTATCTTAATGATCCTTCTCGAATATGTAAATTTAAAAAAATACTAAAAATGTATCATCTGTATTCTGCACTCCTAGGATTAAAATTCAAACCCCCTAACTTGTCCCCAATTCCTGCATTGTCATTGCAAATAGTTATTTCTTGGCTGCCTTGGTGCATTTTATTTTGTGAGTTAAGGTCTTCATTACACACCATACACATATACATCCCAACATTTCTTCCTCCATGACCGCAGTTATAATTAACTTAACACGGATACAAAACCCACTAAACACTCAAAATAATGACTACGTCACTGCACGTTTTCACCATCTCACGTTAATTTTTCCAAATTCAAACCAATCAACCGATCCCCATGTTAATTTTCTAGCTAATTTCACCAGGGTCTTCTAAAGAACCAACCAAGAGCTAATGGCTAGTTTTTAGAAGTTCAACTGATGGCATTCCACCCACGCTAATTGTTTTCTATTTGCGCACCAAATGAAATTTGTGAATCCCATAATTCGTGGAGCGCTTAATTCATATGTATTGTTAACTTTTTCTATGAATCGGCCGTAAATAATGACAACTCTGAATGAAGGAAAGAGTGAAGAATAAGTGTGGGAGGAGTGGAGAGAGGATGATCAGAAAGACTAGAGACGAGATGATGGCAAGGGACAGGTAGTGAATCCCCCGGGAAAGTAAGAGGGCGTGGGCGTGCGAGTGTATATGTGTAGCGGGGGAGGGGCGTGGCGCGAGTGAGAGCAGTTAGTGGCTCCATTTTACCCGCGGACCGCATTCAACGAGAGATGGAGTGGTTCGCAGGGGGAGGTAAGGAAGGAGATTGCTTGAGTGGGCAGCGCGAGAAGGCTGTGCACACAATGGAGGGAGCAAGGGTATATTGACAGGGCAGATGAGCAGAGCTATCAATTCATCGCAATTTGATCCATGGAAATCGAAGGAACGCTAACTCGTTTGAATTGCAAGTACCTGCGGATCAAATTTGGCGAGCAATTTTCTAAAACTTTGAGCACCGGGAAATATAAATTATCGGGCTTTAAATTTAACTTTAGAGGATGCATCATTCCCCCTCGACTGTTGGCATTTCCTCTTTTATCACAACTAATTACTAATCACAACTAGGTATCAATTCAACGCAATTCGATGCATCGATGCCGAATTGCGAATTGGTCGCTTGTACTGCATGTACCTGCGGAAGATTTTTGATTTTGACGAAGACAAGAACTTGGCGAATGATTTTCTTAAACTTTAAGCACTGGCGAAAACTTTTTACATTACTTAAGAGGGCGCATCACTTCCTTTCGCCCGGAGGTATTTTCTCTTTCTTTCGTAACAAATTAATCTTTCAAAACTACCGTGCAAGCAGTCCGCAACGCAAAAATTGGTATCACACACCAATCTTTTCAGTTTTCTTATCAACTAAGAATTCAACAATTTTAATTCCTTTTAAATCTATCATTAACTGCTCATCATACTTCGTCCAAGGCTTCCCTTCGCTTTTCTTTCCTTGTGCTTTTTTCTACGAATTTTATTTCTATTTTTATAATTTACGTTATAATTTCGGCATTAGCAATGTTAACGGAGTTAATATTTATCTTTATGATAAATATAAAATCATTATATTTGAGAGAATGCAAAAATGATTATTTTAAATTGACTTTTAAGACTTACAAGGATTAAACCTCTATACACACAAAATTTCGAAATGATAGCCTGAGTTCCAATTGTGTAATTCATCAAAAAAAGAACGGTGCATCTGTAATGATGTGTTCTCTTAACTTGGCAATGCATTGCGAAACAAAATGATGATTCCATTACGTTTTATTGTCCAGTAATTACCATAACTCCATTTCAAAACATTCTTAATTACACTTTTTATGAACATACGATGATTAAGTTTTGGAAAGTGGTCTACTGAAGTTGTCATAAGTACAGGATGTTGTACTACAGGTATATAATGCTCAAGTATCAAAAATCCCTAACAGAGACGTAATGAAAACTACATCAAGACTTGTATCCTGCATGGTAAATTGCAATCTGGATATAAGGGACTCAGTCTCAGTTTGTGCATAACTGGACGTAAATATCGACTAACATTTTAACTTTTTTAACTGACGGTAACCTTTTCGCCAGCCTGTTACCCCCACGTAGGGTCTCCACCGACAAGACAAGATGTGAGGGCTCAGGGGAGCCCTTCGAGGATACAACGCAAAGGGGCCGGGACCCAGTAATTCAACTCATACGCCCGATCACCCGGGGCGGGGGAGGACAGGAAGGAAAAAGGTAAGAGGCACCGCCGCGTAAGGAGCCCGACGACGCCTCTGGGGTAGGGGAAGAGTTGGAAGGGATGGGACGGGGAAAAACACCTTAACGCCATAGAAGCAAAAAGAATCCAACTAAATAGCGAAACAAGACGAAGCCAATACTGTGCCAGCGATTTTAGAGTATTATACTGTTAGGAAGAATAATCGAACGATCAAATCGCTAGAGGTTTCCATCGACACTAGATACCACTAATCGTAGGCTAAACAAAAAAAAAGGTATGTTGACGACGTATCCAAACGTATTCCATAAAATAAATCGCACGCCATTAAACATTTGCTAATTATTTGGAGAGGACAGTTGAGGTCATCAACACCATGAAGAAGAGGTGAGAAAAAGTGAGACGAACTTGGAGCAATGATTATACTGCTCTGTACGTGAGGCGCCAAGAGTACACTCATACATTTTATCCCTTTAGCGGCGGCACCCTTTGAATACCCGTCAAGTACAATAAGGAGGGCCAAAATCGGCCCGCAATTACACATTGGAATTTCAACTGTTGTCAGATAAGCCGACAAAAGGTCTCATTTCACACTACTAAAATAAATTGAAAGGTGAAGAGCATCCCACACTGAGAAAAATGTGTGATGCTCTTCTAATCACATCTGTTTCCTTTCCAATTCTTACCTTGGAAGATATGGCACTCAGAACTAACTTGCCCAATTCATGAACCTATCTCGTACGGTAAACCATACAACCTGTCTAGCATAAGAGATGTCCCTGTATTTCTTTGCAATTTTGGGGATGTATCTCGAAAGAAACACGTGAATATAAAGGCACAGTAAACTAGCTCTACTACTTACAGTTTTCCCGATTTAAAATGATGCTTCATGAATTTCAAATTAATAGCCACTAGGTCAGTACCTCGTGAATAGTTGGCAAGTTTTGTTTATATAATTCATTGTGTATATACATGCGAAGGATCATTCCAGTCTGCTTTCAGTTTATTATGGAGTCTCTTTAGAATTTCTTCTTTATGAATTCATAATCATTATTTAACCAAAATGAACAATGTATCTCAGTAGATAATTTTCATTTGTAATAATCAATCAACATTTTAGCAAATTAATCAATATGTACCGTTCAAGTGTTAATATATATAAATGGAGGATTTTGCAAATTACCTCAGTCTGTCTCCACTTTCAAATTGGACTTCCCTGTTCAATTCACAATATGCCTTAACCCTATGGATACAGTATGGATAAAAGAGGATGTATATTTGTTTGCTAGCTATGCATTTCCATATGACCGCACGAATTGCAACCAAAGTTTCTATGCTGGTGCATCTCAAGCCTCCAATGCCTGTAGTGCTACTTTACGTGGCGTCCGTCGCGTCCTTTACGTCGTTTTTTTAATTACTATTTGTTACGTCACTTCAGCGGTTGGATATCCTGCCGCGTTGGCGCACTTTTTGATACGCTCAAAGGAAAAACTTATGCAAAGGATTCTACATTGAATTATTCATCTTTTAGGTGCAAATATTTTTGCAGGGGGTACGAGTACAAATGACGTTTTTGGTCCACGCAATTACGGACAAACTTAACGACCATAATTGCGCAGCGGGGTACAAGCTGATCACAAGCGCGGTGCACGGATTAACTTAAGGCTGAATGGCGATACTTGGTGGAACTTGGTGACAGGAAACATAATAAAAGGTACACTGTTGTATATTCCACAGAAGTTTCAATAACTGCCCCAAGTTTCGACATTACACCTTTGAAAATGACATAGTGAATATTTTACTATGTTTCGCGGTACACGTCTTATTTCAATTTATAATCAACCGTGGGATATGTTAGGGGGAGGGGTCGGAGTTATCATCAAGTTATCCTTTCCGAGTAACGCCGGGTGGCCTGGTGGTAATTCCATATTAAAATCCTATCCTCTTCCTCCCCTCCCCCGCTAACATTACATTGCCCCCTTTACTGCGGTTTATAGCCTCCCTTAACATCACGGCAGTTGCTTCATCCAATCCCTCTGTCTCCTTATGTACCTCCTTTAGAAGTTTACTCTCCTTGTCTACCTTTTATAGCACTTCGTCGTATTATTCCTACTGCGTCCACCTCACCTAATTTCTCGAGCGCCTCCTGTCTCATCGGTATCCACGCTTCTGCACCATAAAGTGTACCATATTAGAGTTTTTATAAGTATTTCCTTAAAATTCATACATAATTCTTTAATCGGCCATAAATGCTTCGTTTTTCTCTGATACCACGCCAAGCCGGAATATCACTTTTGTATTTCATTACCACTAGTCCCAGCCAAAGGCTACCTGTGGTTCATTCAAATAAAGTTCATTTTAGCTTAATTGTTCCAAATTAAGTAACAGTAAATCGTATGGGTAAATCAAGGGGAGGGGATGTGATTGGGCAATAAGGTTCGGTAGATTGCTTTTGCAGACGGTTCTTGATCCCAAAGTGTACCTATTACAGTAGATTATCAGTGGTCAGGGAATATAAAAAAACGGGTAAATATGCTTTCATTTCCGTAAGTATTGGCGTGATTTGGCGGTACTCTCTTCAGCCCGATATTCATTTCGGATGAATATTTTATAGCGCGCCCACCAACTTTCTAACTATAGAATTTTCAGTAGTTTGTATTTTCTTACAGTGTGATTTCGAAGCCGTCAGCTATACTGGTTAAGCATACGTTAAAATAGGTTAGATATTACTTTTTTAAAGCATGACTTTTGTTCCAATCGGGAGTTTTATCTTCTATGAATAGTTGTATGTAAGGTAGAATTAGTGGCTTTACTTTTTACGATCGCGTTTCGAATGATCTAGCTTCACGTCAGTTTTGAATCTAAGGTGACTACAAGAAATTTCACTTTGGCAGCTCGTAGGATCTGAGATTCTTCATAATAAAGTGGAATTTCATCGATGATTTTATACCTCTTCGTGAAGGCGTAGTGTACATAATTTTCTGGGTGAGCGGTTTATTTCCATGTTTATCCTCTAATATGCGTATTCCAGTATTCATTGTCTATGATGCACCAGCTTCCAGATAAAATTGCACTTTAAAGCAGATATAAACAGAAAAATGAACGTACACAAAATTAAAACGTTATCGTCATCAAAAATAATGAAAATAAATCATTTCTACCAACCTATCTTTTAGGTAAAGTCTGTTTAAAAATCTTTACCTGCGTTTTGTATCGGTATAAACAAAAGAGGAACGACAGACTGCTCGATGGATTACGAAACACGATTTGTAATTTCGTCAAGGCAAATTTTGCTTACAATATAGAGTTTGATAATTGTTACCAAACAAGCAGGCATCTTCGTAAAATTAATCATAATTCGATGATAGTTGCCAAACTCTGAATCGTATTGAATTAATTCAGTTATTTTTACCAAACTATTTCGTACAATTTACCAAATTATGAAATATCAAAATTTTCGATGGAATATATCAAGAGCGTGTGATAAAATAAATCAAGTGCTAGGTAAAATTCATCAAAGTTTGGGAATATTTAACAAAAATACTCCCTATCACATCAGTTTGATCTTTTTAATCAAATCTTTTTTTTTCGTGTACCCTATCAAAATAATTTTACTCACCCATCTAACCAGGTTTGTGACCACCGACCTTTACTTTGAGTCCCACATTCCTTTTTAACGAGGGTTTACAAAGCCATTGCTTTCGTTCTCTTGTCTTTGAGTGATTATTCTTTATCCCATGTTCCTTGGACGGTTTATCTAACGATCACATAGCCTTTGAAACCATTTTGTCGAATGGCTGATAAATTATTGATCATCCGCCAACCTCACTGATTTAAACATCAAAAAATACTCCCGCCTCAAACTCATTTCGCGCCTTCCTTACCATATTCATAAAACATCAAAGGCCATTACATTTCGATTCAACCTAATTAAACCTAAAATATAAGTTAGGACGCATAAAACATGCACAGTTGTCTCACACCTCGGCCAATGCTTGCCTAATATTAAACTCTTCACTATTCTTCTGTCTTTACGTAGCACAACGTTCCTAATTCGTTGTGGCGCATATCAGGGGAAATTGTGATCTTAAAAAGTAGATTAATCGAGCAGGAAATGGCCAGATCGAAGAGGAGATAGAGAAAAGGAGGGTGTAAAATCGGACTAATTGAACTCCTTCGGCGCGAGGGGACCAGATGCAGTCCAGCCGAAGAAAAAGAAAACAAGAGAAGACGCCGAGTGGCGGCGGCGAGTCGGCTATCTTAACCTGTTGGGATTCAGTTTTTCGTTTTTGCTCTCCGGACCCGCTGTGAGCGAGGCAGAGCAGCTCGGCCTATCAAAAAAGTCCTGACCGGAATGAACGTTAATTTAGGTCTTACCTCGATATTTCCCTTCGCCAATTAGCCTAATGCGAGTGAGTGCGATCGTTAAAATTAAAAGTCAAAACCGTGAAATTATCAAAATTATTTAATTACGGCGGATAGGTTGGGATGAAAAAATTGTACATGAAAGCGTAGCGTGTATGCATAGGCATTAGGAGTTTGAGACTATACATATAGGGATTAAGAGTTTGAGAAGCGTAACCTTCAGCAATTTAATAGATGATACTGTTGCTTGTGTGGTCTCGATCGAGCGGCGTTGCTCTTCGCTGCAAAATTTCAATGCAACTTAATTACACCAAGATGGAAGTTAGGACACAGGAAATATGCAGAGTTTATTTTCAAACTTAATTTAATATTTTGAGAGAAGGAATAAATTTAGCACCGCATAGCACATGTGAGACTTATATTTATAATTCGATAGTCATCACTATTCAATTGCGAACGCATTTCAATGAAATTTTTTGAAGAATGCGGAGCTCAGCAAGTGAAAGCTATAATATAATTCTAGGGATACAAAAACAAGTACCTGCAAGAAATTGTCCCAATTAGCCCCTTAAAATAGGTGGCTGAGGTAGATGAAAAATAGTGAGCAAAAAATAATGATAATAGAAAAAATATATCACGCATTTACTTATCAAATAAATTGATTATCTAACTAGTATTTTTCGATACTAAAGTTGTGACTGATACTATTTTTCTAGATGTAGAAAAAACTGATTTTGATCGGATGGATGGAAATAGAGTAGAGAGCAAAGAAAAAAATTCTCTTCTCTGATAAATTGATAGATACGGTTGTAAGTAAATTAAAAATCGGTGTTTTTTCAGAAAAATAACTAATTCCAAATACACTATCATTTCAAATGCTGATGGTTCAGTAGGTCATTCAGTGATTGTGGTAGAGGCTGGCTACACTCCTTCAATTTTAAGTTAAAAGCTCCAATCAGCTCATTTCACAATCCTTTCATCTGGTATTTCACATATTTTTTTTAGTGGACTAACCTCTACCTTTCTCTACAATTCATAAAATTCTTTTTTCAAAATATTTTTATGCGGCTCTACGTCATTTGTCTCATATTAGGTACAACGCTAAAAATTTAAGAAGTGCAACCCAAGTGGGACAAATTATAGTAAAATTTACCCGATTTGAAATTCATGTGCGTTAAAAAATATAATTAAGTACATGAAAAAACATAAAAGTATTGTACATTAAAAAATGTAAAAAGTCATCCGTCCCCTAAAAACATTTCCACTCTTGGAGGTGTTGACTCCCGACGGACTTAGAGAAGACATTTCTAAGGGACGAGCAAGCAAATTTGCAAGATTTATACCTCGAGGGTGGTAGCTTAGGCACGTATGCAGTTTTGGATGGAAGCACGCTTTCTTTAAAGCTTTAACCTCAGGTCAACACTCCTTGGCTGAGTAGTTATCCCAGGGAAACGGAATGGGAGATCAGGTTACGCGCGCCTAAACCCGCTACAAAAGATACACTTCCATGAGATTAAAAAAATTGCAAGAAACCACGTCCAGTTGCTCGGAAAAGCGCTCGCAAAAAAGAAATCATATGTGTATAAACGACCACTTTAAATAAGGTCACCGAAACAGATCCGGCAGCTGAGATCGTGTGCCATTCCGACTTGATTTAAAAGTGACCTCTGGAATGTCAAGATACGAGCCACGAGCCCGTTGCTTTTTTCAGAATTACGTGAAAATATGGGTACCAGGAAACAATATGGGTAAAGGTACACTTTGAATACGAGTCGGAGGAACGGGTAGCTGCTCCCGGCGGGCAATAAACAAGGAAGAGAGGAACTGGGGTGGGAATGGGAGAAAAGGTTGGAAGACGAGAAGCAACTTTGTCCGTGGAGAGAGCGAGGGAAACGAGAGGAGGCTGGGGATAAGCAAGAACAAGACAGAGCAGGAATAAAATGAAGAGATGAATGATCGCCAGTTGAGTGACAACGAAAGATTGCAGAATACGGCCACCACGTTCAATAAAGAGGAGGGGTGCTCGTTGGAAGAAAAAGAGGAAGATAAGCTAAGCCAACATTAAGGTGCATATATTAATTACGTTACGCGTTTCGTAGGGGGAGATGGCGTCCAGCCGATTTTCACTTAATCTCACGTGGGGAAGAGGAGGGTCCTTGCAAGTATCACGTAATTTTTTTCCCACAAAAAACAGTGTAAAATTGTGATCTTAGTAATCTTAAATGCTAGTCTTACCTGATTTTTAAAAAATAGTTAAACGAATTGTTTTTTACAAATCCAACTAATTGAAGATAGATTATCGTTATTTACTCTGAAAATACGCATTTTGTACAATTTCACGTAAGATTAGTGAAAGGGGGAAGAGTCGAGCCAAATCTCACGATATCTCACTAAGAGTGGAGGGGGGTCCAAAAATCGCCAAGATCACTTCACGTAATTAATGGACGCCCCTTTACTGGATGTAAATAAAGTATTAATTTAGAACGGCAATATTGAAATAAAAGGAATTCGCCTCTTTCCACAAATATTTTAATTCGTACGACGCGTTTCGGCTCACAGAACAATCATTTGGTACCAAAAAAAGTCAAACTTCTAGTATATCACGCCTGAAGCCATTTTTATAGAACAGCATTATTCTGAATGTATAGAATATATGGTGCAGCATATATGGTGTATATTAAAGTCAGGATGAACATTTATATGGCACGATAAAATACGAAAATTCTAAGAGCCAGGATACCTGACGAAGGCCTCTACAACTTTGAAATCTATCACAATCCACGGTTTATTCATCTTTTTTTAGGCGATAATTGTAGCGATTAAAAATATTTCAACAATAATTTTAAAATATTTAACTGATTACTAATGTATTTTTACCTCATTAATGTATAGGCCTCAAAGAGTAGTAGTACTTATTACTAAATGAAAATCCACTTTGAACACAATCCACACATACTTAATTTGAGACCTAAGTTTAACCAAACTATACCACTAATGAGGCATACGACAATTAACGGGAAAAATTATCTGTGAGGGATGTACAGAGAGAGATATGCCTCCTTATTCCGCGGATCCACAAAGAAGCATCGAATGTTGAACAATCTCAGGGGTGCGTTTGATATTTTTATATATTTCTTACTATTTAACGCCTCCGATCACACAATATTTCGGTATTTTCAACGAGGGAGTCCAAAATAAAGCAATGATTGATCATAAGTATTCAAGCTGTGTATGAGGGCTACCTAGTAAGCCAGGACTCGAACCTGCGGCCTTCGGTTTGGCATGCAAGGATTGTAAACTTTGAGGGTGGAAAATATACCACTTAGGTTCAGGTTAGGCTTTAGGTTGCGACAAATTACCTAAAATATATTTGATTCTAAGCATAGTTCGAGATGAATAATCATCTTAATAATCGTCATCATGAATAAAATCAATGGCATCACCGACGAGTCATTTTCTAGTTTTTCGCCAACATCCATCTCGCGCTTGGATATCATCTTTCGCGCAGTTCGCCCGATGAGAAAATCACGGAGGTAGTGATGGGAGAGCGGAAATGGGAGTTGCACCTGGATCATCACGATTCACGCCTCTGCGTGCATGTTGGAGGCGACGCATTGTCATACACACTTTCATCACTCGATCGGGAGTGAATCAGCCGCAGCCGCGGTTCGCACGCCCGACTTAGAAAATATCCACGTGACCCTGAAACGAAACGCCTCCGACCTTTTTTACGGTCTCGATCCATTCCCATTCTATAGAGTCACATCCGAGCCAGCCACGTGTATTCGAAGCCTCAGTCATCCTATTAGTGGAACAAACCTCAAACAGACGATGACTATTTTTCCACGTTAATACAAAGATTAATCCGGGCTGCATGACGCTGGAGAATCCATGTTTTCTGAAACAGTTATACTCACTGACTTTAAAATTGTAATGAAAAAGGTGGCCACATAGCGATCCCTCCATCACAGGAATATAAAGCATAGGTTTAAAATGCAGCAATAAGGCACATGCTACCAGGTCAAAAAAAGAGTAGGGTTTTCGAAAGACGTCGCGGAAGTAGGTACAAAATAGATTTAAAAATACTTAAAAAGTAGCTGAGAGAATAAATTACAGCATTTAAAAGTAGTTGAGATCCACAGGTTGACGAGAGAGAAGTATGCTGGAGGTTTAGCCATGAAACCTCCCACTGCTGCCAGAACCAAAATAGAGCTTTAGCCGAGGTCTTTTTAATTGATGAGCGATCGAAGAGGAAATGAGATTTTCACCAAAAATTAGAGAAAATAACTCAGCCCCTTCTTAAATGATGATCATCACGTCGTTTCATTTAACGAAACAACAGATATAATCGAAACTCGTCTTGACACCAGTGCAGATTTCTCTGAATGAAAATATCACCTAATATTAATGGTATACTTCTTTTTGTTTTTAGTGAAACTTCAAACAGCAAGGAGTACTCAAGCAGTACGAATTCAATATTTTCATTGCATATTATTTTGTTGATAATAAACTCCTTGAACGCTTGACCAAGAATTTTCTTGCTTTCGAGACGGATTTAAATTGTATCGCAATCTACAATAAACGGAAATATCTGGAGAAAGGGTGTAAACAAAAAGCCTCTGGACAGGTCCTGTCCCGAGTTCTGGTACAGGTTGGCACGAGGTGAGCGAAAACCGATATATATTTGTGAGACAAAAGTGAATTCAGCGAACATTAATATTATGTGCGAACTATACGGACGAAACGTGATGTCTATACTCCGTCTGTTTGTAGACCTTTGCACTCTCATCCAGGAACATCTGCTGCACCCCCATTTAAGCCTTTTGCTCCGTTTTGTAATGTGCGGCAAAAAATCTAGCCTTCGTAATATTCAAGTAACTGATAAACTACGTTACATATCCTTCCAAAAAACTGGTTTAAAAACATCGTTTGTAATTTATAACCACTTGGATTAGGGTTTCACAATTTTTTTAGACACATCTCTTCATTATGAACGAGAGTTAATCAAACCGGCGCAATCATTTAAAGCACTATTGACTGCACTGAAAAATCTCCTCGACAAAATGTTCCCTTTATTAATGCAGCCATAATTGACAATTAACAATTTTGCATTTGCATTATATGTAAATGCGAACCAATAGAGATTTAAAAAAGAACGAATTACGCGTACTCAGAAAGCTAACGAGCTAGCAAATATGATGCAACGACTTGAAGTAAAATATCAGCTATATTTAGAAAAAAACGCAAAAGAATATATATCACTTACGTTGCACTCTCACTCAATCAGATATCTTAAACATCACGGATTTCGAATTTAAACGACATTAAGTTATTGCTGCTCTAATTCTGACCAATAGTGATAAAAACTTCTTTAAAAGATCTTAATTCATTATAATACAGTTGCAACAACGTCAACGATCAAACAATTTTGAGGAGTAACTATGAAATAAAATTCATGAGAATCAAGAGTAGAAACAGGGGCTTATAGCATTTTACGGAAAAATCCCCATCACACCACTTACACTGCCCATAGTTACAACATGATACAATATTTGATAACCCAGTGGTATGCGCACTGACGTGGAAGGCAAAATGTTCGAAGACGGGTACAGGTAAAATTTCTCCCATTGAAATTTTTATTCGCATCAGGGAGGCGGATAGGAGTGCGAAAGAGATGAAAGTAATTTGTATTTGAATGCGAGGAAGAGAAAAAAATGTGAAAAATATGCCTGCAAGTGGACTTTTTGGATATCTTTTGCGCTATAAAATTAATTTTGAATACTTGACCACTTTTGTGTTTGCTGTACCTCCCATCTTTTCATGTGTAATAAAAATGAAAATTGTTTATTTGAATAATCGGTGGCGGCGGGGTAACGTCTTCGCCTACCAAACAAGAGGTCGCGGGTTCGAGTCTTGCCTGGGTAGATTTCCTTTGTCCACGGGCATGGTTGTTCGTGTACGTCTACGTTTTAAATTTGCTGAATACCACGATGTAAAATGACCAACATGAGCTGTATTCAGTGGCTTGAGAATAAAATAAATATAAATACAATTTAAAAAATAAAGTCCTATAATTTTCCAAAACGTCGGCAAATATGATTTTAATCATATCAATAAAAGACAAAGGGAGCGTTAAAAAAAAACAAGTATGTTTATCCTATTCGTCGGTGGAGAGACAGAATTAAGGAAGAGGAAGAAGCGTGGGCCGAGGGAGGTGGACGAAAGTGGAGGAAGAAGAGGAGAGGATAAGAAGGATATAGGGCGTGGAAGAGGAGAGGAAAGAAAGAACTCCTCCTCCTCCGACTCCTGCTGACGGAAAAAAAAGGAAGACGAGGCCGGGGTCGCGGGATGGGAGTCAACTTGCCTTACATCCACCCATTGTTCCGACGACGTCCCCTTCGGCGGAGAAGAGAGCTCCAGCCCACAGGTGGGGAAGGGAAGCTGTGAGAGACTTGTGCATGTGGGCTTGAGTTGAAATTGCGTATGGCAGAGGGCTGCATGTGCGCGAGGGAAGAAGGGAGTTGGATATGCGGAGAGGGAATCATCCGAGAGTGACTCACTTCGCGGTTCCCATTGTGTTCGCGAGGAGTCGGCGCAGGAGGAACACGCGGAGAGATACCTCCTCGTTTGCCGGGGAATCGGGTGCGGCCCACACTCTTCGCGATCTCTCGCAGCTGAAGGAGGCGGAATGGGAGTTGGGGAGGTAGTGTGGGGGAGTTTGTCGAGGGGAATTTTTTTTTCCTGCCTTCCGAAAAAAAATGGTATGCAAGGGTTGAACCCACTTGCGTTTTCCCACCGCTGAGCCCACGAGGCAGTTCATCGAGGAATATGGGAGAGGAGGAATGGAGGCATGCATGCGTGCATTGGCAGAAATTTGCTTCGGGGGAGCTTGGGTGCTATATGGATTGGGTTTAATGATATTTGATTGTGAATTCGCACCCAACGGAAAACATCCATTCATTGAAGTATCCATATATTAGATTTGAATATTCTTTGATTTACATTCATCGTTAGTAACAGTCGGACATAATGAAAGTTAACTATATCGATCGATTAGAGTGTCAGAGGATGATTATGCTCCTGGACTAGAGTTCTCCTTAGTACATGTAGTAGGTGAATCACCACTTAAACTATAGGTCTTGGAGGTAGACAAAATTAGAAATAATGCAGGAAGATTTAACACTAAAATTTAATAGCTATACGGTTGTGAGGAACTTAGTGAGAAGGTAGGAGTCAACAGCACTTTGATGAAGTTGGATACAACAGAGAGAATATCAGGAAGATAATATTGCTGGTAAAGAAGGTATCTTTTCATATAAAGTACAGTTTTAATAGAAGAGTCTATGCGTAAACGAATGGAGAAAAATGCTAAGAAAGAGCATGTTTTGAGTTCAGCCCTAAACGCGGCAGAAATATGGACGCTAAAGAAGGCGAATTAAAACAGTGCGGAGCATTGGAGGCGTGGGCTCAGAGAGGAATAAGTATTTGAGCGGAGAAAACTAAGAGAAAAAGAAGCGGGAGATCTCTTGATCCGGTGGGCATGAGAAAAAAAACTAGAGGGGGAAATGAAGTCTAAAGTCGGGAGATTAGTCAAATCATTCAAAGAAATAACCACGGACCAGCCATTGGCGCTCTTTTACGAAGTCACACCCAAGTGAAAGTAAAGTTTGAAAAAAAGAAAAAAATCATTGACTAGTGTTCAAACTCAGATCTCTCTACTTCACAACTTGCACTCACAAAATTTCTCACACTTGCATTCGCAAAACAAATCCGCAGAGTAATAAAATACATTTATAAAGTTTGCGAAAATTCGGGCGATCCAGTCAAAACAAATTATTTTTCCACTATTATTATTTATTTTATTATTAGGTTATATAGTTAAATTATTATTTCACACTTTAATCTTAATCTTAATTGGTTCAGATGGAAAACTTAATCACTAAATTAATTAAACTTTATTTAATACTTGGAGTTCCAAAATTTTCCTAAAACAGGGGGTGGTGAGTGGGAGGTCGCCCTTCCCCATCCCCTCTCATCCCCCTCAAAGCACATTCCTAGTTACGCCACTGATAAGTGGTGATATTAACTCTCTCGTGATTCAACCCGAAGTTGGTTTGGATATGCGAGGGTAGATTTCAACCCAGGAGAAAGGAACAGTCTTGTAAATATCATACGATCGGGTTAAAGGACAGTTCTCTTCACTTGGCAACCTCACACTTCGAGGGTTTTTATCTGAGGTGCCCAAAGACTTCCGCTGGCACTGGCTGGCACTCACTGCGACACCACGCTCTACTGGTGTAAACGCATGAGAAAGGCACTATTTCTCGACTTGGCGTTGCCATTCCTACGATAAATTAGTATCATAATTACTTTAATGGCAACCTTAAAATTGGTAACTAAGTACCCTAAAAGATACGATTCATTGATTAAGGGTTGCTGTTCCCGTTATGACCTACTTGAAATTTAGCAAATAGCATTTCAAACACACTTAAGTAAATAATTAAAAATAAATTCAATTAAAAAATAAAATGTAAAATACAATTTGAAGAGTCATAACGGTGCAGGATAAGACCACGATAATTGAATAACGACGCTCATGATCTAACAGCATTTCCACTTGGATTGCAAGCCCTGCAGAGAGGAGGTGACGGATTTCGTGGAGAGATTTACCATTTTTCATTTTTCGCATTAAATTCCCCAGGGCAGAAGAGGAGCAGAGTCCCTTATGATGGAGTCAGGCGCGGAGAGGCGATAGGGGATGGAGCAGAGAAGCAGGTCGTGAGAGACGGATGGCGAGCAAGGTCCCGCGGCCGCCCGAATAAAGGGGGAAAAAAACAAAACAATAACGAACGCGAAAAAAAATGAAGGCTCGAAATGCGGGCCCGCTCATTAAATTATTCGGAAATTACTCTCGTTGCTGGATTCAAAAAGTGAAGCGTGCGATTCGTTTCAGTCGTTGGCCCGCTTGAATGATTGCCCCGTGGGGTCCATCCAACGCTTCTCGTGGTGCGGGCGGGCGTCATGATTGCTTCCCTTCCCTCGGTTCACGGAATTCATGCGGACAATCGGGAGAACACGAGGGGGGCGTAGACGGAGGGCCTACGATTAAAGCTTTCTAGCCCGACGAATTAATTTCATCACAGTCGCTGAAATGGAAGGAAAAAACTGAGATAGAGAAGAGGTTATGATTGCACAAAGATATGGCTAAATTACGCTTAGTAACCTTAAATTGTACATTATTACATTTTAAAATTAGTAGTTATTATAACTTTCATATCCATAATATATTTTACAATGAATTTATCTTATAACTAATATATAGATAAAACATACCGGTATTAACTCTCAGGCGTCATTCTCAAAGCCACTTGAAGATCTAAATCATATGACAAAAGACCTGAATGACAAGAATGTAACTACACCCATTCAGTTAATACAATGAACGCTGTGAAACATAGATCAGCGAATTTGTCATAAATTCCCATTAGAAAACATTACTCTGGACCGGGAATTGAACAAAGATCCGTCAGCTTAGCAGGACATAACGCTATCCTCGTTCACGATTTCCCTCGATAAATTTATCTGAATAATTTAGTGGATTGAGCAATAGTCTGTAGTTCGACTCACGGTTCAACGCAATTTTTCATCTAAACTTCACCGCCAATTAAGAGGCAGGATTGAAATGCTATACACCAAATTTATATCCGTAAGGTTGATATTTCGAAACTCGATGCTCCTCAATGAAAACCAATAATCATATTGAACTAATGAAAAAAATTGTAAGCATAGTGAAAAAGGTAAATTGATTGAATTCTAAAATATTTTAACAGACTGTGTTACATGAATGAACAACTATTATGAACGCTAAAACCCAAGCAATAACAAAGAATTTTTAAAACCCACGATTACACCCAGAATTAGTAACTCGGGTAATGATTTTAGGCATTTCAAAGATGAAAATGTTTCCTCTTTGCTATTTCTATTCTCATGTAAATTCGTGATAGAAATGTTTTTATTAAACTTACTTACATATATACTTATATCAGTCAGAGTGAAACTTGAACTTGTATTTTGGTAAAAGTAAAATTTATGGCCGAAAAAAGGAACTTGAATATTCAAATTATAATTTTTATTTTAACCTTTACAGCTTTTTAATTTTGAAACCCCTATAAAGGAAATGAAAAATAACTTTGCGAATTCAACAATAATATTTTTTTTAGTTTCGAACTTGATATGAAATTAATGTCGGGAATGGAGAATTAGGATGGAATTTACGAAGTTAAATTTCTTTTCTTATTTTTTAACTTATTATTGGCCAAAGGTAAAATAATCTTGAATATGTTTTTTGCCTTCTATAAAACTTAGTAAATGTAGAGTTTGTATTGTCTCTTGCCTTGTGAATTTTTCTAAAATGACTTTACATAAAAACTCCCCATAAATTCTTCACGTTTCACAAAACCCAGCCCGGAGTTTTTTTTCGAGAGGGCAGGATTCAAGGAAGGTACCTAAAATATCAGTGATAAACCTGGCACACAAAAATCTCCTCACCGAAATAGTTGTCAGCGAATCAGTTTCCGCTTGCAATGCAAAAACACTCCAAATGCTCCATCACGGGAAACTGCGCGATAACCTGATGCGCACCATTTCGTAAAACATGATGTGTACATAGGGATTCTGCAAGTATCGTGACACAAGAAAATTGTTTCCTCGTTGCGATATGACCTCGAGAAAATAACTACTATTTGCATTTGGGCCCATTATGCTGCCGTCACTTATTTTCGCTCCGCGAGCTAAAATGAAGGCGATGACTCACCCTGGTCGCCGATTCCAAGGTCTTCAGCCTTCATGAAAATTTAGCATCTTTCCTCGGCGTGGGGGATATTTTCGCTCGGGTGATGCTCGCGGAATAAAAAAAAAACTCGTGGAAAATTTCCCTGAAATTTTGTAAGACGGAATAAAAATAAGTCAGCTTCAGCAAACTATAGCCATAAAAAAAATTAAAAAATAACGACCTATCAAACCCAAACTGAAGGTGGGAAAATTCTCCTTTTAGGTCATTATATTATCAAAAATCATTCCAACGAGTATCCAGAGAGAAGTTGGCATAAACAGAACTCATTTTAAATTTTCTACAAATATTTATCAATGAATATTATAAAGATAGACCCATTACTTCTTTAAATAAGGATTATATTAATGAGTTCTTAGGGCATGGTTTGCAACTTAGAAATTTTAATTTCAATTTCGTGTAACTGAAAATTCAATTAGCACGCATACTTTTTGTTACATTTACTAATAGAAGTTTCAGCCTGTTCTCATACTTGCTGAGAAATTGAAAATTGCATTAAAATTATATGATGGTATTTTAAATGCATTATTCGTGTTCCCTTACCTAAAATTAAAATGATAGCCAGATTAAGAGGTAGCTATGTAATGCAGCATAAAGGGCATTACATAGATGGGAATACGTAAGATTAACAGCCAGAGGACAATAAGAGTTTCGTTTCCTATTAGTTTACGTGCTTTATTATGATTTTTTAGTTCATAGCATAAACTCAAAAGAAAACCAAAATACTACACCTTCTATTTGACCTTTATTTTAGGTTAACAATCAGAGTACACTAATATAGCTGGCTATCCTGCTTTATGTTCATTTTTTGTAACAAGGCTAAAACTCGACGGAAAAGTAATATATTTCCTGAGGCACAGAAAACTACCACCTATTTGAACTTGGTCTAAGCCTTTGCCTAAAAATTCTACTGTATCATTCACTGTGAATGTGGTTAGGGAGGCGTGAATCTGAAAATCCGCCAAATCCGCTGCGCATCCCCATTCATCAATGAAGCGCCCGGCCGCTCCCATTTTTCGTGCGAGCGTTGAAATCGCCCACGCTCCCAGTCCACCCAGACCTCAGAGTAAATACACGCGAAAGAGCGCTCAAGGTGAGTAAGTTTCAACCAAAACCACCTGAGATTAATATTAAAACCCTGCTATTTCGGTGGATAATACTATGAAAACATTATGTAAAATAGAAAAAGCCAAAAAAATGGATTACAGCGAATACATATCACTTACATGCTAATATTTCTCCTTCTTTGTGTGTATAAAATTCAGTGGATGGGAAGGCGAGAAGCGTATAAGCCGAGATTTGCTCTTAATTTCACACACTCAGCGGCCCTGATACTACTAAGATGAGCGGAGGGAATTTCTTTAGCCATATATTTTAACCGCCAGAAAACGTTTCCTTGTCACCTAAGCCTTTAGGCTCAAACGCTTCATGAGAATAGTGGTGGTTAAATTAATGCTATTCAACTATGATTACGATACGAAAAGACGGTTTCCTAGGGGGGGGTTTATTTTATGTGATTATGCGGTTCACAAGGATCTGATATATTTTTGGCCACGAGAGCCGCGATGAAACATGGACTCGATCGCTTGAGATGAGAAAAATTGAAGAGGACCGGGAATAATCTACCGGGATCTAACGGGATCGAAATAAACTAAGAAAAGGACTAAGGGCCTCTGATCTGGTCATTACATTAGTCACGACTCCTAATTATCGAGGCAAGTGAAGTTCAAGGTTATAGGTAAACAGCTTCTAAAATCCACAGTTTTTTCGCATAGCCAAGGAGGGTGAAGGCACAAACCAAGTACAAAGGACGTCTATACAGTTAAAAATAGACATGTGGGCAAAATTTAGCGGTCTCCGCGAGGATTGAAAGCCAAAATTCAATAATTCAATTCTTGGCTCAGGAAATTTATTTATGGCAATAAACTCAAAAGTAAACATTTGAGTATGAATTGGATTAGAGCTCAGAGCCGACGTATAACTCGGACTATTAAATCATTAGCGACCGGTTTAAATATTTTTGCACCTCAATTCAATCATTTTGTGAAAGACATGACGCATCCACGCCATCAACTGGCGGCAAAACGTAGATGAAATTTCACTCCAATTTTTTCGTTTCACTCCATCACTTCAAGGGTCAGTGAGGTGACCCATTTTCTTTTTCCAGTTTGGAAGCGAAGCGCTTCAAATGGAATGAGATAAGACCCTAGAATTGATTGGGAAGTCTTTCTGGACCACGCCGAGCACGCGAATAACGATCAAATCGGATTCAGTTCACGCTACATCGGATATCTCAACTCCTCCCAAACCAGTTGAAAGAAGCCCCGAATCGTATCCCTATAATCTCCCAAAGCGATCAACCATCCCATGAAAACTTCTGAATGGTTTTGATATTGTCCTGAATAAGTGTTCAAGTGACCCTTTGATTTGTTTATAATTACTTACAGTGAGGTATACAAAACCATTGACCTAAGTTCTTGTTGAGCCTTTTTGTTTCTTTACATAGTATTTCATTAGTCGATATTTCCTAGCCTATTCAAGTCAATACCTTCATGAGTACTGTGAGGAGAAAAAGAGAAAATGCGAAGATCAAATTCATTCAATCCAATAAGATATTCTTAAAAGGAAAAATCGAAGAAAAAAGAAAATAGGCTTAACGCATTTATTTGTACGCATTTGTGTTTTATACAAGATTATAATTTTTGATGCGATCAGATCATCAAATATTTTTCAAACTAACATTAATCGAATCAAAGCCCTCGTATTCAATGTTGATAAGAAAGATTCGTTTAAAGTAATAAGAATTGAAAGTTTTATGAAGAAAAAGATACTATCAGCGAAAATATCATTTCACACTTATATAGCACAGAGCAGGAATGCAATTGAATCTACCGAGGATCTTACTATCGAAGGATAAGGATCAACGTATATCGACAAACAAGTAGCTGAACCGGATAAAAATCAATGGGAAAGCGCATAGTAGCGCTGAAAGAGAAAATAATATCAAAATATGCATGCATATGATGCATTATCAACTCAATAAGCCATATGAGAGGAAAGTATTTTCAATGGAGTATCGCAATGGTCAGAGTTGGGAGAACAGTGATATATCATGCAAACTTAGTATCTTGTGATAGTTAATACAGATGAAAAAAACTTTTTTGTGGTACATTGTGAATTATATAAGCCAATAAAATTGTCGTTTTCCACAACCGATATCGAAGGAGCAAAGCGTGCCCTGACGTCACAGGTCCAGTTTGCTTTGATAATGCTAATTTTTGTAAAGCCTGAATCACACGAAAAAATTTTTTCGTCCCTTCCGAGCGATAGCTCCAGCGATCACTTCAATGATGGCAGAAAATAACCATTTAGCGGAATCATTTTTCACGATTGCTCCAGGGATAAAATTCATATTTTTTTACCATCTTTCAACACATTCCTTTCTCAGTGAAGAGTTCTCGGGATCGCCACCGCGTCAGAAACTGCATAACTGCCGACGTTTCGATGCCCGACTCCGCCATCGTCCTCAGGGCTATGAGTGTCGAGTGAGAAATTTAACTTGCTTATATAAACAGTCACTCTGGTGGTCAGGTAACTGCTTATTGGCTGTCTCGTCAGCGGCGCGCTCTGATTGGCTGGCGTGATGATTTTGCCTAGCGTTTTGGATAGTTTTGAGCACAGGTTTCCGGATATGCATTGAGCAACACTTGGACTTGAGACTTGAGAACTTTAGAGAGACTTGAGAACTCTTCACTAAGTCTATTCGCCGGGAAAACACGAAATCTTTCCACATTCCTTTCTCCCTCGCTGATGCCGTCTTTCAGCCAATCACAACGCACGGTCGCTAACAGCAATTGTAACGCCACCCTTAGCTTTTAATTGTATGACAGTTGAAGATTCGGAAAGTGAAAAAGGAGACGGTGAGAATGAGGGTACGATTTAGAAAATGTTGGGTTGACTGATCATTATTTTGGTCCTTAAAAATCTATCACTGGAGCTATCGGTCTGAGGAAAGGAAAAAATGATCGTGCAATTGAGGCTTAACCGAAGGGGTGACTAAGAAACAGGTAATTATTGGATTTATATCCCATTTATTTTTTGTACTTGTAATGACACGAAGGAGTTGTCCTTCGAGCCATTCTTACTCATCTTAATGTGGCACTGTAGGCTGACATGAGTATTGACATGTTTCTAATATATATTTAACTACGCATTGCTTTGCACGAGCTTTAGCCATACTGCTCCAGGTTCCATACGGTTCCAGGTCCCAGGCTCCATACTATATTCTATAAAATGCGAATCGAATGGAAATAATGTTTGCAGTAGCTAGTAGTAAATGCCGGCAAGGTCTATTAAGTTACTAATTGAGGAATTTGTCGACGTTCTGAATAATGCACTTCATTTTTTGCATTGTAACTGCTGATTGAGTACGAAATAGTTCGGGCTAAAAGTTTTAATGAATTGTTTTATATCACATATATTTTTGGGCTGATTATTCCTAAAGTTATGCTAATGCTGTATTCCAGAGAACCAGGAAGGTAAAATATGAAGATAAACAACACCGCCTGATTAGCTATGCGTAGGAGGCTGATTGTGAAGGCCAAATGCTATCCATATAATGAGAGATTTTGATAAGAAAAGCGATGAGGAAAAATAGGTAACGGTATAGATGCAACTGCATGCTAATAAGCCGAATGCTAAAAAATACCAAATTACGATGTAAATGATGCATAGGAAATGGATCGGGAGTCTCACGAGGTATACCTGGATAAACATCTGTAACATAAGGTCATTTACAGGGACTAATTGCAATGCATTAAAAGTGACCACTGCCGGAAATCAGCGGAAATATAACGTTAAGAACGAGATGACGAATGAAAAAGACTATAAATTAAAATAATAGAATGGATGTGGAGTTATAAAAGTATTCGCGGGTAAATTGACTAAAATTCTAATGGCTTTTCGATGTTCATTTTTTTTAATGCGGTGATGTATGTAAGATGTCTCCTCCCGATGGGAGGTATCCAGATGGAAAGTTTCAAATGAGATTTATGTCCAAGAGTTTCAAGTGAGCCAATTGCAATGTAACGAGATACTTGTCAATTTCGGGAAAGGTAATAGACGATTCTATAAAACCGGAAAAATATTTTTATTGAATAAAACTTACAGTCAGTTAAATATTGTAGCTATTTGGGTCCCATGTAATTTCATATCTTTTCTCTCTCTTTTCATTCCATTTTTGTGTTCGAACACATGCATTATGAATCATATTGACCCGATGCAAGACTTTGCGTCTAGAAAAATATGACTCAATGAGTCGTCGCGAGCGTATGTGATACAATATTGATGTACGAAGAGAGTAATTGCAAATTATCCGTAAAGCTATGTATTTGACAACTGAATCCTATGGAATAACATTATAAAATATTATAAATTACTTCAGTTCATTATTTATAAATCCCAGACTTATATCCTACCCTGTGATCATTATTACTTTAAAGGTTAAAATTCTGGGCCAAAAATACCCAACGTGAGTAGTTACGTAACATTATCTCATGTGACTACTTAAGGATAAAAATAGCAACGGTTATATTACGGTGAATAACAGCAACATGAAAAAACAAAATTAGGAGACGCTAAGATTAGATTTCTACATCGGATTCATTTCTCTACAGAATCCAGAATGATTTTCCTTCTCTGTAGAATTTTCCCATTTCAAGCGCAATTACAAGTTAAAGCTTGTTATCGGTTAACGCAATGCACGAAACAAGTAACCTAGGATGAAATTTTCCATGGAAAAACCAACTCGTTCGGTAACACCCAACCTGAGATTCGCCTTACACCAAGATCTTTTGGTGATATAACTGGTAGGATGCCTGACTGTCATTTGGGACATCGGGTTTGAATTCCGATGAAGCCAAATGCTTTGTAATAGCGATTTGTCAATATTGGCAATTCCGTAGTTTTTTTTCTAAACGAGCTAGATGATTTGAAGATCAGTTACACTCGCGAAAATGCGAAATCGACATCCCTTACTGGATGAGGTATTTAGGGCTGAAGTGTAACGTACACCCGCCGGCAACCACCCAGGTTATCCCATCCCACGACCGAGGTAAGCACCAAAAAGCACCGAGAACCACATATCCCCCCACTACCTCTCCTCCGATGGTGCTGCTCTGATCCCCATTGCCCCCCAATACGAAAAAAAAGAAGAACGGAAACCGCCGCTCCTCCACCAATCCCGGAGTTTAATCTTTCACCAATGCGTCACGGCCTTCACGATAGCACGATTTTTCGCTCTTAAGCGGGAGGCGCGGATGGAGATATGAAAAGCACAGGGGAGGAGGGGGGGAGAGGCTCATGTGCAAGGGATGATGGGAAGGGGAATGCGGTGAAAGGAGAACGGGGAAGAAGAGCATGGCGAATCGGGAGAAGACTAAAGGCATCGCATGAGGTGACGCCTAGTTCGCAGCGCATAACACGCGTTTCCCTCACCATCGTGAAAGTTACTAATGTGGACCACATTTTTTCGGCAGTTCCCACAACCTGAGCTACACGTACTGCCTGCCCTTCCATCGAGGCACGAGTAATATGAAAAAAAATTATTAGGGGAAGGCATATGCGCAGTTTACGAAGCAAACGTTACCGACCGACCAATACCAATAGAATATATATTAAATACTGGCTTGTAAATATCGCTCATTCAGTTAAGTTCCTTATCCTGGGCCGCCTTGCATATCTAGCACACCACAACGTCAATCGATTTTCTATTGCACCATTGTTTTCGATGTAAGATGAGGTGTGCCTTGTTAAGAGCAACTCCATTATTTTTGTGGCATAAAAAATTTCTCTGCCAAAAGTTATGAATTTCTTCATCACCATAACTTAACAATCCTAAGATTGGTTCGACGCAGCCCTCCATTTATCCGGTAACTTTTTCTGAGTCATCTATTTCTTCTCTTTTACATCCTTGATAACCTGTCCTATGTAACTCATTGAGGTCCACCGCTTGCCCTTCTTCCCTTCCACCTGACCATTTACGATTGTTTTCATCAGGCCATCGATCTTAATAATGCTGATGCAGGCTCATCGTGCCAACTAAGTTGTCCCGTCTTCTTCTTAAGGTTTTTAGAAGAGTTCTCTTTTCTTCACTGCTCCAGCATTTCCTCATTACTTACTCGGTCGATCATTTTTTCTTTATCATTCTTCAATTGCACCACACTTCGAATGTCTCTACTCAGTAGCGGATCCAGGATTGAGATAAGTATGGGGTTAAACTCCCAGCGGAAGTGGGGTCCGGACAAAAATTGCCATTCTATCTAGTGTAAATTGGATATCCAAGGGGGGGTGGCTATATCCCCCCCCCCATAGGTCCACCACTGCTGCTACTCTATACGTCTCTTCTTTCTTCAACGTGCAACGCCTCGCTCCCAGAGAGAAACACTTTCCAAGTGTAGCATCTGATTGTTTCCTTCTCGCTATACTTCCATTTTAAATATGTTCTCCTTTTTGCGGAAAACCATCCTTGTCTGAGCGATTCTACTGCCTTTGTCTTTCTTCCTTTGTCCATCGTTGGTAATTTGAATTCCTAGATTGTGTCCTATATTCTCCTCTCTTTTGCTGCATACCAATATCTTAATCTTTTTATGCTGATTTTCAGCTGGTTTCTAGCCATTGTCATTTCATATGTTTCAAAGTCTTCTTCAATGCTCTGGAGGTGCTTCCTACTGTAGAGGCTACATGGTATCCTAATCAATGCACCTTATCCTTTATCAGCTAGTTAAGTGCGTTTGAATAATCTTCTCACAAGAGGATTTTCAACTGAAAAATTAGCATGCGGTCTTAATGGTTTATTTCGGGTGACCTACGGAATAAATTGTGAGATGGCTCCATTGCGAACTTATTGTACGATTAGACAACGTACTCTGAGATGGAAACTGTGATTTTACTCTTTTTCAGTGAGTTTTGTACTTATTTCAATACAGGTAAGTTTCTTTGAAATTTGAAATAGAATTTTTTTAAATTTTCACAAAAATCTTTGAGCCACAGAACCTTAATAAAAAACTTATTGAGTGGAAATAGACACGATTGTATATCTAGTACTGTAATCACCTCAACTTTTGAGTGATTTTTGAATAATTATCGAGGGTCAGAATATCAAATAGAAGAAAAAGACGATACCTCCACTGCATAAACGCTCAACAGTCGCCCACCGAATAGAATCCGCTCATCTCAAGGTATATAGCCCTTATTGTACTAGATGAGCGGATTTGATTTGGTGGACGATTGTTGAGCGTTTATGCAGTGGAGGTATCGAAGAAATATCGGTAGAAATACCTCAATCTAATTTCGAACAATGGTAACTAACGTAAGCCATCACGACGATATTAATTTTTGTGAAGTACATTAATTCGATTGGTGAAGGGACAGTTTGCGTCTTTATATTTTCCGTTCTAAGACGAAAAATAATTAGAGAAGCGCCTCTGGAGGTCGGTTGCGTCGGTGGTTGGAATGGATATGTGGTGCTTGGACCATTCATTACATTTCCAGAGTGACACGAAACTAACTGACTTGCCAATGAATAAAATTAAAATGGAATATACAGGGATATGGTAAATGATGGACCCATTTTCAAAACTTCGTATTTATTCAAGTACAAATCCAAAATGAATAAGCTTTACTCCAAGAATAAAAGGAAGTTATTCTTCATAATTTATGATATCAACTTAATTTATTAAATTTAATAATTATTATATTTTAAGATTTTTGCAATTATTAGAAATTTTTATGAAACCGTCACCGATTGCCCACCGCCACTTGCCAACAACTTTGAAACTTCCTCAGTCCATTACGATGAAGCTTGTTCATTTTTAAGTTGTGCTTGAATACTTACGAAATTTTAAAATAGGTCCATTTGGAAAGCCCTGTATATTAAAAAAATGGTGGAAAACCTATATTTAAAAGTATAAATCAACACAAGCTGTATAATATTCGGCAGTATTTTCCTACACTTATAAAATAAGAATACGAAAGAAGATAAACCTACATCAAGAATCAACGAAGAATAACAGACGAAATCAACAACGAGTTTTAAGCCCAAGCTGGGTGGAAGCAACTTTTGTACGCTATACAAAGTTGCAAACGCCTTACATTGCTCTAATTATACTCTGAGCATCTATTTAATGTATTTTCTAATTCATAAGCACTATGATCAATTTTTTTAGCATCATGCCGTAACATTTTCATCCGGAAATACCTATAAGGACGATCTTCCACCTCGTAGAACTAGTTCTTCCAAATAGCGATGGGGAAATGGACCAGAAGCTCGCTCCAGCGCTGCGAGTAACTAAAGAAATCGACCGCGCGCTACAGGAAAAAAAACTCGAGCGACTACACGTGAATATGGGCAGCGGAGGGAGAGAGGGGTACGTATGGAAGGATGGGATGAGAGGAAGGGGGGAAGCGAGTCCACCGCATGTGTGCCCCAAGAGGTCTAGCGCCCCATATTTCCCCCCAATCTCCCTTCCATACATTAAACCGCCGACCCATCACACGCTAATGTCAAAATAACTGCTCCGGGCGAGAAAGGAGGGAGAAGAGGGATGGGTGGAGCTGTCTGCAGCTGAAAGAGAACCGCTCCGTGGAGTAGAAATGGTGCGGCGGGGGACTGAGGAGGAAATTTCCGTTCATTTCGGGGATCCGATTCATGCGACTTGATTCACGGCCATTATTCGGTTCTCAAAATCGCACATGATCAACAATTGTGTGTTGGTGAGCTCTCCTCATAGTTTTGCCGCGTGATTTGGTCCGTTTAGGCTCTAGAGGCTCGGAGGCTGCGCACTAGGCTCATGTGGCTTGAACGGTTGAGATTAGATATGAGTGGGTGAGAAGCCAAGGGGTACAAGTGATTTCTTTTCTCTAAACTGAGTTACGAACAGAAATTATGTGTATATGACAAACGCTATCAATTATATATTTAGTGGTACACTTGATTTTCCACTCGATGTCAGCACAGAGCAGAGACTCACTCATATCCCTTGGCAACCAAGTGTTTGTGTATTTCTTCTAACAATTAAGTTTACCTAACTATGTTGAAAAAATATCACTTGTAGCCCTTGGCTTCTCATCCATTCATATCATTTAGAGCGATAGATAGATAGATAGATAGAAAGATTATTTATTATTCTAGGACTGATGTCCTCTCAGAACAAAACAATTCACAAAGCATATATACATACTTCAATATATTTGCTCAATTTCTCATTGTGAGCAGTAATAGAGAAAAAAAAATATTATAATAAAATAGCGACACAGATAATATCATATTATATCCCCGCTGTATTTCAGAGGCTGGCAGAAACGATAAATTATGAGAGATATTTTTCCCAACGGATTGGTTTGGGAATTCGTTTTTCCCCCAAACAATAAAGGACTTCAACAAATGCTAGGCGAAATTTCTTAGAAGCATTGTCAATATCGCCATGCTAGGATATGGGAAAAATGTCAAAATATCTTAATATTAATATTTTACATGTGGTTTCATGTTCATAGGAGAATTAACGCCCGCATTTTAAACTTGACGTTTGAAGAACAATATTTACAATGATTAATTGATATTTTCAGAATATTGGCGGAAACTGTAACAAAACGTTTATTTAACCCTAGAGTAGTGACGTGAATTTTTGGTTCACGAGTGGTGACGTCGGTCTCCTGGACCGATGTGGTCTTTATGCTGTTTGGAAGATAAATTGAGTTGAAGAACTTTGAATTAGCTTCATAATACGAAATTGTATTGCTAATTATAAATATTTATTTCAAATTTTCATTTTTCAACTTTTATTCATTTAAATGTTGAAGAACAGGAAGAAATATTTATACATCGGCATCTTTTCATTAGTACACAAAAAATCCGATACACTGTATTGATAATTAACAATAGAGTTAATTTAAATTACATGCCATACATTAAAAACATATTCAATCATACATAATCAGGAGATTTTCAGGAATATCAATGTCAAAAGAAAGCTGATGTCTCCATGTTTCTGGGTTTCACCGCGTGGATTTTCTTTGTGACGACAGTTTCTCCGGTATTCCAACCGGCGTCTTCAGGTCGAGCAGAAACATGGAGACATCATCTAGACAACGCCGGGGAAAACTACGCATCAACGTCAAAAGAAAGCTTCTGAATTTTTGGCATAACACCTTTCGCATAGCAAGGTTACGTGTTCAAGGCAGATAAATGAGTTACTAATTTTACAAGAGTTTCGCGTTTTACGATTCCTCTTACTGCCACAATATTTACAGCGCCCAATCTGCCCTTCAGTAGGATTAGGAGGTAATTCCGATGGCTTAATGGTCAGTAGTTCATTTATCCGTAAACGAGTGATTCGTGGTATGTTTTCCATAGATGCACGATTCCTAAGATGTTTTTCAATCAGGGAAAATACAATTCCTTCAATAAATTTACGCCGTACAAGGCTTTCTTTCTTGTTGTTTATAGTGCATATTACTTGAGAGTTTATTGTTGATATATTCAATAATGAATAAAAGACGACCATTTGCCAAAGCCTTGTTCGTCTAGCGCAATTGTAGTTAGCACACAACCTATCCACTACATCTACTCCACCTTTTGTGCTGTCATAGGTGAAAATGAAATCAGGTTTTTTAGTTATTGCATCCACTTGGTCATAGTTGTGCATGCTTGAAATCAAGAGAACATTTTTTCCTTTTCTGGGGACGTACGAAACTAATGTACAATTTTTCCTAAAGCCAAACAGACATGATTTCACTTTACTTCCCTTTTCTTGAACGAATTCTGGTGGTAAGCCATGTTTATTTTTTCTGATTGTGCCCACTGAAGTCAGCTGATAGATATTCAGCAGTCTCTCAAGAGGCTCAATGCTAGTGAACCAGTTATACATGGTAACATTACAGTTAGTGTAATAAATGGGCTTACACAAGCGTTCTACCACGGCAAATGCTCTATTGTCCATTGAATACGGCCCTTCGGGTTGTTTTTCAACGTAAACATCTAAGTTGGACGTTTAATGCATATTTCCATCGCAGAGAGCAAATATTTTTATTCCATATTTGGCGGGTTTATTTGGTATATACTGACGAAACCCACAGCGACCTCAAAATGCCTCCAACTTCTCGTCTATGGTAACCTGGGCAGATAAGCTGAAATTATTTTTGCAGTTTTCAACAAACAAATCAAATACCTCTCGCACGGGGGCAAGCTTATCAACTTTACGTCTTTCATCCCTAGTTTCTTTGTCATCAAAAGTTAGATGACGCAGCAGAAATCGGAAACGCTGAAGTGACATGACAAGACGAAACATTTCAATTGAATTGCCTTTCGTACTAAAGAGGTCTTCGGCATTTTGGTGATTACTTTTATTGATACCATAAAGCAGCAACAATCCCATTTGTGCTTCAATTTCATGAACATTAGTAGGTCTTGCGTACGTGCTACGCCCGTAATTAGGAGAAACCTTATCAATGACTTTGTTAGTACAATCGGTAATCATATTTATTATTGAACTGTCAAAAAAAACATCGCCATGATTCTATAGCACTTGTAATTCCTTTCGTTTTTCCTCTAGGCCCTGGTAATTGTGTACTTATATTTTTTGAACGCGTTCTTATGCTTTGTTTTGGTGTCTTCTTTCTCCATATGGTGGTCCCATCTTTCCCGGTGAAGATGTTATCCTCTTTCATTGCTTCTCCGACCTCCATATCCCAGTCTTGCTCCGAGTCACTGCTCTCTTCTCGCACCTCCAAAAGATCTCCCTCGTCATCGTCGTCGTCGTCATCAAAATGCAGGGATTCTTGTGGTTCTCTCTCTACTTCGGAATGCAACCGTGACACCCTCTGTTGTTCCTCCTCATAACTCATCACTCTAACTAATTTCAGGAATAAAAGCATATTTAGAGGAAAATTAGATGCAACATGTGGAATAGTAATGTAAGGTATATGGTATAAAAATTCAAAGGTGAAATTGCTGCGTAGCGTACTCACCAAGTTAGATAAGTGCAGTCTGAGCTCTCGCAAGAGTTGCAAAAGGAGATTCACAAAAAAGAGTACATGGGCAGATTATACCCCGTCGAGATAATGATAAAACTATAAGTTATTACATATAATGCCATTCATCTCGCTCAGTTATTATGAACCAGAGATAAGTGCTAACCAAAAGAAATTATGTACCCGTATATTGTAAAATTAATTATTTGCATGAAGATAATAAGCAATTTCCAATGAATGCACTCCAAAATTTATAACGTACCTGTTAGTGTTGTTGTGCTTGGATGTTTTTCCTGGACAGCGGCGTCGTTCCACAATCAGGTCTAACAACTGCGCGCACACAGTGACTGACTCGTGGAAAAAGGATTCCTTGGCCTTATATAGGGTTCATGTAACTTCCAAGACTTTAAATTTGAATCCAAGGGATGGTGAAAGCGGCATCATTATAATCTATTCTCATGATACATCAATGTTACACTTTCGGTCTATGAGACCGGGCGTCACCACTCCGGCAACAAAGTAAAATTTCAGATTATGAGTGGTGACGCGCGGTCTCGCAGACCGAAAGTAGCAATAAGTATCAAATTACTCTGACGAAGTGATTTTTTCGGTTATGTATCGAAAGAGCAGCGTGAAACAGGAAGCTACTGAAAAGCATAAACTGCAACATTATATACTTCGCTTGAGACACCGATGAGAAATAATCTTCGGTCTGTGAGACCGGGCGTCACCACTCTAGGGTTAAGTATATTTTTCTTGCTTACGATGCTAAAAATGAAC
The DNA here is from genome assembly GCF_921293095.1 of Ischnura elegans. Taxonomy (NCBI): domain Eukaryota; kingdom Metazoa; phylum Arthropoda; class Insecta; order Odonata; family Coenagrionidae; genus Ischnura; species Ischnura elegans. The sequence continues at coordinate 99,213,123 of NC_060253.1, forward strand.
AATGTCCTGTAATGATCTTACGCAGTATCGTTGTGACTTTGTGAATGCTTCTCTAAGAAATAACCGAAAAGTTTCAGTGCACGATGAAAAAGGTTGAGTTACGAAATGGCTTGGCGTTACACTTTCTGAGAGGGTAATGAGCCCCCTAAAAATAACGAAACCGTTATTTCGGAACAATTTGAATGGAAAACTCTAATTCAATTCATTCGGTTCATGCCCATGGATCTTTAAATTTGAACGATTCATTCACGAACTGCTCTAGCGGTGAGAAAAAGGAAGATGTATTGAAGGTGTGAAGCAGAACTGGGGAGGGATTTAAGGCATTCGCTGCAAAATTGGTGCTGCCTGGTTGGAAATAGGGGGTATTATGTGTTGACGGGAATCCGGTGAGCCTATTGTTGCTCGATTGACGACTTTGTCGCCGCGCAACGATTGTGTGAAAGTGTTCTTTCCGCGTCAGCGAACAAAAGGGGTGCTGAGGTCAGAAAAAAGAGTGAATTTGATTGATAAGCTCTCCTCCGGTGAGCGCGATTTGAGGTGAGAGCTTTCTTTATCCATTGGTACGCCGGCTGCACAAGGGGGGTTTGTAGCTCGCTGGTCCGGCAACCATAAGGTATCCTGTTCGGGCAATACATCAGACATTGAATTATATTGAGAATAAAAATTTTAAAAATATACACATATTTTTCCTTTTGGCCATTTATACCTTACAGCGTACATACAGGCTTAGCTGGGTATAGCCCAATACCACTAGCGATGAGTTACAGTAATTTAAAATAATACGGGAGATGTAAAGATACATTTTACCTGTAGGGGGTCTTAGGAATAGATCAATTTAATGGTTAGGTTAGGTTAATTATTATTAAATTAAAAGGCAACGCGATATTTTATAATAAAGATCAATTCGTAATTTAAAAATTAACAAAGTACGTCAGTACTCATAGATATATAAGAAGAAATGCGATAGCTGTATGCGATATCCTATGGCTTTATGTTACACATTATTTATGACATAGGGGTATTTATATGCGCCGATGCTCAAAGAACTTATCCCTCGTCCAGGTATAGTGCCGATTCAACATACGAGGAGTGTTCACTGAATCGTCTGAACACTTTTCAGACGATAACGAAAACTAAAATTTTAAATTTATCGCGAGTTTAAAGGGTCTTGATGAGGTTTGAAATACTTATACAACACTGTAAAATAACTTTGATCATACTATCAAGAACCATAGGCCGTACCAGACACAAATTTCTGCGACTACATTATAGATAATTACCAGTAATAAGAAATAACTGTGCATAAAAGAGTTACCTTCGATAGGAAGAAGACTTCTCATTCAAAATAAGAGTAAATTAAGGGGGCGCATCACAACCGTTCAATCGAATATTTTTGTGACGTTTACCTCGTTAAAAACTTACCCTATCATCTTGAAATATTTAGGGTAAAAAGAGAGGACCCTTCTCAAAATCTGCCTGTACCTCAATTTCAAAATATTTACTTTTCTTTGTCGATTCTCCCGATTTTATCTCAAACGAAAATTTTGATGCTTTAGGCAATAGAAAATGCTGGCAAAAGAACATCTTAAGAGTGATGCGTCACGAAAAGAAAAACGAAATATGACCTGTTGAGAGGGAATGATTCGTCGTCTTGAGGAATTTATAATATTCTAATCTACCACAAAGGAAGCTTGCGAAATCCAAGGAAGTAGTGCATGATAGTGCGCAAAAAGTGTGGAAGAAAATAAAGCGCAAGGAATTATAATCAATTCTCTATGAACGAACTGATTGCACGATGACTTCAAAAAATGAACATAGACTCGAAACACTCACCTTAGACCTCAACCTCGTCTGAATACGAGCCATTTCATCGCTCAAAGAAAGGCCACCTTTTTCAATGCTTCGATACGTTAAATTATATCCCGCCGATAACGAACCATGAAAATGATACTTTGATTCTGGCCTTGATCTACGGATGGGTCAAAGGTGCGAGATTGAAAAGCGAGAAAGATTGTAAAGAGGTTGGCCGATAGGAAGAAGTGTGGAGGGCATGATGGGATAAGTGGCGTTTGGGGCGGAAAGACGAGAAAATGCTGCAAACCTGTAATGAAAATAAAACTGGCACCAAACGATGAGAGCCACAGAAAGAGAATAACGCAAGTAATACCCACCCCCATTTTGGGTGACAACGGCATCTTTACCTTACTCATAGCTGCCATAATACCCTCAAATCCACCTGAACGGGCGTAAGGCGTTAGGACCCTAACTCAAAGAGAAAACTATCAAATCAATGTTTCGCAAGTTCATTTCGTGCAATGGTGACATAATAGATTAAAAGATAAATATAGTAATTATAATATACACATTCTACATAGTAATTATAAAAAACTCTTCCAATTTTAAACTTTTCAGACTATTATCAAGGGGTAACAGAACAAGTCAATAGACAGACAGGGCGGTATATATAGGGCCTCATTTCCTTTTTACAATAATGTAAAAGTTTCGAGTAGTAGTAGTTTCTTTTTGTGAGTGAATCTTTTATAATGCATAGAAATGACATGCACTACTCATATCGAATATTTCCAAGTGATTCCAACGACCGCTAAGCCAAACAGCAACTGTTATCGATATGGCGTTCATTTTTCTTCGTACTGCACACAGTCCTGGACATAGTTTTTATCCATTTCTAGTGACTCCAATGATCGCTAAGCCATACACCACTTGATATCAATATGGCGTCCATTTACCTTCATACTGCACACAGTCGATATATTGGATATATATTGGATACAGCATGAATCCATTTCTAGTGATTCCAACGACCGCTAGGCCATACCGCACTGGATATCGATATGGTGTCCATTCACCTTCATACTGCACAGTCTTGGACTGTATCAGTGGCGGATCTATGCGGGAGGGGGGCCAAGGGGACTATAGCCCCTCCCTTGTGTATCCTATTTACACTAGATGGACTGGTAATTTTTTTCGGACCCCCACTACTGCTGGGAGCTTACCCTCTACTTAGCTCCCCCTTGTCCCTATCTTGCATCCAACACTGGAGAGTATGTATCCATTTCTATTGATTCCAATGACCGTTAAGTCATACAGCACTTGATAGCAATATGGTGTTCATTTACCTTCATACTGCACACAGGGTTAGGAATTTTTTGTATCCATATGTATTGGCATACCGCATTGGATATCGATATGGTGTTCATTTACCTTCATACTGCACACAGTCTTAGGAATAGTATGTACCCATAAGCGTTTGGTGTAGTGGTTATGTTGGGATGGGGGATAAGCCACCCGCCGACCGCGGAGAAAGGTGAGAACGGAAAACATTAAGGCGAGCGAGGCGGGGATGGGTAGGAAGAGAGAGAGAGAGAGAGGGTGGCTGTGGGTGGTTGCCGTGGATGCGGGGAATTGAGGCGTAGATGAAAGCTTTTGTCAGCCAGCCACGCGGAAGAGATGAGGATGGGGGGTCTCTGGAGGTCGGAGGGTGGGCTGCGGTAAAGTTTTCGTATAGATATAATGCACGCTCTGCCCATGTGAGAAAAGGCGCGCGACCGCGGTGAGTCTTATATTTTGATTCCCCGTTCATTCTTCTAAAAGCTTCTCGCAACGTAAAAAAGCACGGAACTCATCGTCTTGATGAGCATCATGAAATCTGAAGAGCTTTTATTATAAGGACATTTATTGTTTCCTGGCAACTGATACTTAAGCTCACATGCTTATGAATTGAAGAGGCGAATTCTGCATGGGTATTGCACCGGCTAAATTTGCTGAAGGCTGACCTTTCAATAGTTCACGTGATCATCTTCGTGGACATCTCTACCATATCATTCATGAACAATGTCTTTACCCCAAAGGTTACGGTTGCAGCAGCTACTAATATCGTTCAGCGATTGAATATTAAAAATCCATTTCTTCATGCAAACATTTTGAATATTTTCATTTATGAATGGCATGTACAAAACAGCTTACATTATGTCACCCTTTCTTGGAAAAATTTACATAAATTTTTGGTAATAACCATGGACTAGCAAACGGTTTACCTCCGCCGAGTAATTTTTTTAGAGGTAAAAAAATTAATGGAATTGCACCGAATAATAAAATCCATCCGACTCCCTTGGACTTAAAACTGTACTATACTTTGAGTTCAAGGGCGTACCCAGGATCAAAAATAGGGGAGGGGCATGCCATGGTAGCTCAAGTTGTAGGTAAGATTTAAGCATGGAAAAGGTGAATGAAATCAACATTATAAGTAAGCTGTAATAGCTAATAAGTTATTAAAATTATTTGCCTGAAAAAATATTATTTTCCTTAAAGACATTTGTGATTTTTATGCTTCTAGGGGGGTTGCTGCCCCCTCCTGCCCCTCCCTGGGTACGTCCATGTTTGAGTTGATAATACAGGCATTTCCCAATTTTTTTCCACTGAGAAAACTAATTTAGCGGTCGACCATTGGGTTTCGCCTTGTCACTGTCGTAAAATGCATTAAAACATGCACAATGAGAAAATATAAGTAAGGTGAATATAAAATGTTGTCATTCTTTAACTGCAAAGTCACCAAATATTGATACCTCAATTGAGACTTAATTTGTTTAAGAGGTTGACGCGGGTTTGAGGTTAACTAAAATGAATAATGACGGATAATTTTTCCTCCCAAGAATTTGATGCTCAGTGTTGTACTATAAGTAATGTAAAAATTGAATCAATAAACAATGAAGTAAATATCAACGTTGACAGTCAGTAAATAGGAAACATGGCTCGTTTGTAAAGCTAATGAGAATTGATTTTTGACAACTTTTGATACTTGGAGCTGCAGATGGGCACTGAAGGCTAAGGGACGGAAAACGAGGAGATGCATAAACTATTCGGAGAGTATAGGAAAAATCAGAGAACCAGAACGATAACTTCTGCATACAACGAATGAAAAATATGTAAAAAAAAAAGGTCTCTCGAAGATATGGTCCCTCGAGTGGCTAAGATATAACCCTACCTAGCCCTTGGAGGGACTTTTTTTTACAGATTTTTCATTCGTTGTGTTCAAAAGTTATCGTTACTTATGGTTACGACAGAAGGATGCGATGATAATAACTAAAGGAAAAGACAAAATAGTCATAAAAAGGATAATGAGGAACACAAGTCGAGCAAATTATATGGAAAGGACGCAGGTATGTAGAAGAATAGAGAGATAAAAACGGCTGCGGATCACCATGCGGTGAGTTGGTCACCACATGAGATACAGACTCGGCGATGAAAATATAACAGTGGGAAAATACTTGTAATAATCCTTCAAGGAGGAGAAAGCCAAAAAAAGGTTAAAGAAAACCATGGAAGATGAAGGAAATTAGAATAAAATGGATGACCGTACTAAACAAATCCAAACATTTGTAACACTAATGATAATGAAGTCCTAATAAAAGTATGGGAGGGATGATAAAAGTGTAGGAAAAAACCAATTGAGATGTATTGTTGTATGATGTAAAGAAATAGATTGGTACAGCAAACCAATCCCAAAGCTAAAATACTAATAACGACAACATTACACGCCACATATTAAAATGCAAATTACTTATTTCTTTGACCCGAGCCCATTCGAAGGGTCCCCTCATTTCCACCAACATTGCCGCAGTAGTAAAGCGAATGGGACGCAAATAGGTTTTCGAAGGTGTTACGACCGCGTCGATATTGGCGGGAGGAAGAGAACGGCTTAACTGCCGACGACACGATGCCGCGGGAACCGACCGTGAGGAGTTCTTCCATTCGCCTTGCGGGGGAGTTGAAAGCGGTGCGCGCCAGCATTGCCGGCGGGAAAATGATGCTGGGAGGCTTTGAATAGCAAAATGGGTCGAGAGACTACCCCGAAGCGATTCTAAGGCCACGTTGAACCACCAGTCTCCCACATCCATATTCCTTCCTTTTTGTTACGCTATACCACCCTTGATACAGTCATTTCCGTGGACTATATAGGCAGACTTGAGCACATGGAGGGAAAAGCATCGGGGAATTATGTTGGCTATTCCGACGAAGAGGAAGTGGTTTGCGTGATGGAGAGGTGAAAGAGACTACGAGAATGCGAGTAAACGCGCGTCCGAGCCATACGAAAATATAGTGAAGCCTTTTACGGATCTCATATTCTGACATTTTAATCCCCTTTTTACAGAAATGTTGTTGGTATTGCTAAAGTTTTTAGTTGATTTGTTTTTACCTAAAGAATGAAATCGCTTAGTCATGCGTGGTGTTTACCTAAATTTCTACTACAACCACATTATCGGTTAACATTCGTTTCCGAAGTAAAAATTTTACTTTTAAAAATGAACTATGGAATAGAACTAAGTATGCAGCAGAAGAGAAGAGGACCAAAATTTAACTAAGAAAAGATAGAAGTCACTAACTCATTACTAACTATGTGGTATTCCATTATAAGTTTTCTTGGAAATTACACTATACTAATTATTGTGGCCTGAAGATGATGATAATTCATCGAAACCCGGGTCGCGCTTTTTAAAAAGAAGTGGTATAAGTAATAGTGTTATTTCCAAGAAAACTCATAATGGAATACCACACAGAAAAGATAGCCTTAAATAGGTGACAGATTTTGAATACTACTTTCAAACTCCAGTGCCCAGAGTTGTTATATACAAGAAAAGAATTATCAGTAGAATATTCCAGGCGAAAGGAACATTGTTTAAATAGATGGGCCTACCGGAAAATCACTGTGACGGCTTTATTTGAAAGGAATCCACTACATTAATCATTTAAATAAAAAGGAAGCCTATTATTCTTTAACATAAGGTTCATTAAATATATACATTATCTAATTAAGTATTATGAATTTCTTATGAGGACATAGATGTTTTATTTTCAATAAATCTCAATTTTAAAAGGTATTGGCCACCTATTTTGGTTCAGTGGAGTTTAAATACATAGTCCTTAATGTCATGTCGCAAAATAACAGAAGATACGTTGGGGAAATTTAGCTTAGAAATAATTAAATAATACAACAGAACTTAGACCTGGAGTATGCATAGTAGGATAATGGAAAATGCGCTCTATTTTCGTTACATTTATCAACTGTCAATTTTTTGAACGTCGTTCTTAAAAAAAACATTTCATAATGTTTCTCTGGGCGTAGAGACAATCGAAAGATAGTCATCCAAACTCTATATCCCGCTCCAAAAACGCAAAGAATTGGGCCCTGCCGGATTTATGCTGTTCCTCACTCCGATAGTGGATTTGAGAAAGGCCTTCTGCTCCTGTTAACAACTTCTCCCTCTTTACGGGAACCGTTAATGACCAGAGCGTTACAAGAGATGCTATCCATTCCTGGCAGTCACACCTCTTCGGCGTTTCTGCGCGTCGGAATGCCATCCTGCCGTGGCGCAATTAACGACGAGGGAGAGGAAATAGCATTGGAGTCTCCTCGGAGCATTCGAAAAGTCCAAACACATTCCGTATGCGTCGAATCCGGTCAATCTACAGCGAAGCGTGTTCCAAACCTCACGCCAAATGCAAATTGCACTCTCGAGTGGGAGAAGAAAAAAAGAATTCTCAAACTCCGTTAAGAAGGTACGCTTTTTTTCTCCGACCTGCCATTCAATCCGAACTCTATCTGCAAATGGTTCGAATGCCATTCTGGATGCTCGGAAATGCCTGGTAGCAGCACAGCCGGAAAACCACTATGACGGCTTTATTTGAAAGGACTCCACTATCCTGATCATTTGAATGAAAAGGAAGCCTAATATTTTTTAACATAAGGTTCATTAAATATATAAATTATCGAATTAAGTAACATGAATTTCTTTTGAGGACCCAGACATTTTATTCTCCACAAAATCTCAATTTTTTTAAAAGGTATTGGGAACCTATTTTGGTGCTGTGGAATTTAAACACATAGTCCTTAATCTCATGCCGCAAAATAACAGCTTCAATACGCTTTACTTGTGGGAAGCAACATTTAAATTATGATCTATAACGAGAATAGAAAGACAGGAGACGATTTTTATGCAACAACAACATTCAAGAAAAAAGTGTTTCACTATGAATCAAAATTCCGGTAAATGGCACAAACGTTCGTAGAAAAACCATAGAATAGAGGTATACAATATGCCATACTATGAAGATGAAAGTCATGGAGCAAAGGTAATGATGGCTTGAGAAAAAAATGACAAAGTAAGAAATTCATGAAATAATGAGATCGCAGTTAGGGATGAAGATAATACAATGTGGGTGGTTAAGTAATGCTAACCACTTTCAGACAAAAAGAATTTGAGATTTGGACGAAGAAGTAAATAGCTCGAAGATGTGGATATAAAATGAAAGGAAATAAATTTCTCATGATTTATTACGTAAATATATGAGAGAAGCTAAGGGAAGAGGCTTTTGAAAATCGGGCACAAAGATGAAAAACGTCATGCTCAAATTAAAATTACTCAATTAGTTGAAATTACATTAAAATGCATTCAAAACGCTAATACGCCGTAGTAAGGTCCGAAAGATGGGTAGGTAATGTCATATGCCAGAGAAATTGCTAGAGGTCTTCAAAAGAGGGAAAAGTAGAAGGGGAAGTTCACCGAGGATTACCAAGAAACAAAGTTTTGGAAGAGATAAAGCAGGACATAAGCATAAAGAACAGTAGAGAACTGAAAGAGCTAACAAGGAATAGGTAGGCGAGGTCAGCTACGGTACACTCATAATAGGATCTCAGTGCTACAAGTGAATGACGTGAATCAAGCCTTAGCCATTTACTCCTGGCACTCAAGGAAGGTACTCAAAGTAAACAAGTCCTCTATGTTAAGGAGGCAGGGATATGGTACAGAGTAAAACATAACTGTGAACAATGGGCTGAAATAAAGTAGCCACTCACCTAACTCAGAAACTCCAATCCATTTTAAAACTGAAATAAATAAAAATTGTACCGTTTTTATTCCATGCCGCTGATGCTGCATACTTAATGAGGCATGATAAGTCCTTCAACATCCAGCACTTACAATCCACAGTTTAGTGACTACTCATATCACCAAGGAGATGACAAAGGTGATTACTACTCATCTAAGAACCGGCCTCGTTCATTTAGACTCCTAATTCATCGATTTTCATAACCGTAATACGGACCATAGCATAAGGAGAACCTATTATCCCGGTAGCCATATGCTCATCCCGTGTGAGCCAATCACTGCGAGGCTGAGTCAATCCCACGCACGACCGGCAAAACCAGAGACCATTTGCGATGCAATTAGTCGCCTATTACCACCAGCTGACGCCGAGCGCACTTCTTTTTTTTTAAGGTCGTCCGCCGCGGCGATAAGTCGAGCTATTGCCGCCGTCGCTAATGGAATTCGACTCCAATTGAATGGCTCAATTTTATTTCCCTCCCGACTTGAACCAACCAAAGAAATAAAAGGAACAAGAATTCCTGCTGGTATGCGACGGTTTCTTTGAATTCGATCTTCTATATATATAGACGCGACAAACAAACGGTGACTGTGAAAGAAAAGTGTCATGCTCCCCCAGTCAATCGATCAATTTCATTCGTCTCTATATTCTCACACCCGGTCTCCTCTTTTACGCTGCCGTTTTATCTTCTTTCACACCCGCCCTTTTGAACATTGGGCCATTCAACACTCCAATGCTCCCCATCCAATCAATTACGGAGTCGTCAGAGACTGTCAGCCCCCGTCTCCCATAGACCACCGCGAGCACGTCGATGACCCGGCCGCCGAACAGGCTTGCACCTTCAATTGCTACGCGAGCACTTCCGGGTGCGGCAGGAAAATGGATAAAAAATAATCGCAAGAAGAAATTATCCTGGGGGTGAAGGTAAGCTACTGCATACAGCGGCACCACAGGTATTATCACCAGAGATAAAGTGTTACAATAGAGGTTCCTTCAGGAGACCTCTACGTGTGTTGTCATCCACCTCGCATTTAAGTGTGCTTACAAAAGTCGCCACTCGCGTCGCTGACGGGCAAAACGATCCGAATTTCGCGGATAAATGAACTAACATTAGGGCTGAATGACGAAATTTGTATTCGTGACAATGTGATCCATCAAATTCATTCTAAAATATTTAGTGTTATTTCTCACCAGTGCAATACTTAAAGCATATACTTGGTGCAATACTTAGTGCATATGGTAAATATTGCAATTAAAGGGATCACTTCCACCTCATCGACGCACTGCGGAGGTTTTGAGAACCGATTGAAAGGCGCCCATAGTGACAACAAAATTCAGGCTCCAAGAAGATGGATACATGCTTCTTCTATGCAGTCCCTTTGGTTATTATATTCGCCCTAAACGTTAATTCTTCCACCACTTTGAAAGCCTACATTCGTTCAACGTAATAGCTATGGTCAGATTTGGTCATTTACGCCATGGGGATGGGTCCGGAAGGAAGGTTGGAGAGAAACCCGGCTTTGGCATTAGCCTGCTCTTAGCGAAAGGCACCAAGTCAACCACGGCTTAAGATATCACCCGACGCGACGGGAGAAATGGTGTATTTGAAGTACCCTCCATAATGTATCAAAGTAGGGATCAGGTTTTATATGAAAAATCCAGTCACTACCGCGTTGCATAGTATTTGTGAATGAAACAAACTTTGCGAATTTTACTCTCTGATTTAATTCGCAATGAAAATCCCTCTTCCCATTATTTCTGTCCATCTCGACTTCTCCTTCCTCCTCCATTAAAGACATATTGACGATGAACTCAGCGAAGGATGACAGCTGTTTTCGAATACTACATTTTTTTCACCATCTATTAATTGAAATTTGTGAACTTAATTATTTTTTTAAATTATCATGCATTTATCTCATTATTATAATTTTACTTATCTCGGTAATTTAATCCTCAATGAATAACGCTCGCTCACAAACATTTCCTGAAGTTTGTTTATTTCCGCAGTAAAAAAAATCTCTAGATAACCACTTTATTAAGAATGCTTCGTGAATTCATCATCATAGGGTGGTGAGCTCAGAGTTAAAATAAATCGTTCACCAACTCATCCTTAACTGTGTGGTATTCCATTATAAGGTTTCTTGTTTAGTTAATTGATACTTATACCACTTCCATTTTAAATAAATCGACCCGGGATTCGATGAGTAATCATCCTATCCAGGCGTAAATTATTATGTGTACCTATTTATCTTATTATTGTAACCTAGGTACCTGACGGAGTAAGGGATGAATTTCAAAGGGAACGCCAAAATAGGGGGAAAGGATGGGTAAATATATTCGTTGTCCTGGTTTTCAATATTTTTTTAAATTTCTAGCTGCTTTCTGGGATATAATTCAGGTCGATCGTTGCATAGTTTCCAAATTACTCCTGCGGGAGTTACATATTAAGTGTATAGCGAAATTACTTTTTTCGTCTTTGTTATAATTACTTTTTCAATCTTTATACCAAAGATAAAAAAAGTACTTTTGCTAAGTGACAGTTAATTAACAAATAAACCTTAAAAGAAATTATAATAACCACCCACCCGGTCTTATTTTGATTCTTTGATGACATACTATTGGCTATAAACCATCTTTTGCAATCCTTATCCATTTATTATCTTTAAATATACACGGTAATTACGGTACCTTAGAAAATATTAGCCTGAACCTTCAATTTATTTCATTCATTCAGTCTTTATGTAGGCTTGGTCAAATGTTGCGGTGTGATTCTATGAACCAACGCTATTTTAATTTATATGCCATCATCTTGGATAGCAATGCAAGCATCATTACAGAATGAGAATTACAATGCAACCAAATGATAACATTTTACATGACAAATATTTTTCAAATGACGCATATAATTAGTATAAGCAGAGAGCAAACAAATGAGAAAGTTCAGCGTTTCCACTTTTCATATCACCATTCATGTTTTAGGTTTACTTGCGGATTATGCATATATCAAATAATAAATTATAATACATTTTATTGATTATATATATTACGGAAAAATGGCACGGTTAAGTATGATCCTCATTGATTATCCCTACGAAGTTTGTGAAATAGTGTTTAGTCGGTTAAAAATTACTGAGTCGGGAAAACAAATCACATTTGCTTGGTCTGCTCAACCCATTTCTTTGCTAAATTTACTTGAAATTACTTTGCCATCTACGATAAAATTACATTTTAGCATAGTTTATGTGACAAAATGCTTTTCATTTTACACTCTCAATCTAATAATTTACGTTTCCTTTAGAAAGTAACCTGATGCATAATTTCTATCTCTATAGTATTCACTCAATTTCAGCAAGTTATATATTATATATAAACGAGTTAGAAATGGAGTAATGAACATTTTTGTTATATAGGCATGAGTACTATAACCAATGAAGGTATTTAATTTACTAAGAGAAATTACTTCCTCAATTTAAATCCATGATGGTGTTATTTTATGTCAACATGTAAATTATATTGCCTTTACTTTGATGCTTTCCAGCATTACGGATAAAACTGGAATATTTTAACGAGTAATATCGAGGATTACACGTCAGTCGGAGATTGAAAAATAACATGAATAAGAGCGCGGTAGATTCTGTCCGTCTCAAAATTTGTTATGATGGTGTATTTGACACTCAAGAGACTGAGATGGGACAGTATTATAATGCGTTGACGTCATTTGGCTGTAGAATCTTTCAGCACCATCGGTCCAACATTCTATATGTAATCCATTTTTTCTGGCGTCAAAATTTGCATACTTATCTATCCTGGTAACATGACGGCGTTCCACCCTCTTTATGGACTGATCCATCTACCGGCTTCAGTTTGTCAACGCTTCAGAGCTTGTGTTTGCTCTTGCCCCCAAAGCAGGTACGATGCGATCGACGATATGAAAAGAAGTCCTTCAAGTCACAGGCAACGGGCCGCCACCAAGGCGCTGCAATATTTATTGTAACACACGACACCGGCGAGTTTCTTCATCGTACACAAAAAGAATTTCAAAATCATAGATCAATTTTGCGAATACTTCTACGGAAGCCACCAAATATCCTGGAATTTTTTTTTTATTCTCTTGTGTTTACTTAGTTAAATGAGGGTCACGCAATCAACCTTAACAAATAACTGTCAGAAGGTTCTTGCTCAAGGTCTTACTAGTTTTAGTCTACGCTCGATGGAAGAAAAAACATGCACACGTGGATTGGTACTAGCCACAGTCTTCGACCCGATAGTGATGTTAAATTACACCAAAAGTAGGTCGCGTGAGGTTACGGTGTATTAATAACAAGGTTTATAGCCCTGTGTTATACACAGCAGATAACACAGTCTAAACGTTTTTTTCATAATTGATATCTATATTTATATATATTCTTCATGCCGTTTACCCTCAATATCCCATTTTGTTTTCGTCTTGGACGAAGGTCAAGCAATATTTAACTAAACCTCAAGCATTGTATCCATCACTGTCGGTTTTTCTCAACTAGTATACCCATATTTTATACGGAATTGTTCATAGGGTCCTTTGGTGTTTCTGCATTCTTCAATTGACTCATAATTCCCTTGCTCTCCACGCTCCTATTGCAAGGGTTGCGTCCACATGAAATTTCGCTACCATACCTATATGTCTCTGATAATAACACATTATTCTTGGCAAGGTTCCATATCGATAGCCATTTAGCAAATGTTTACGAATCGAATCTTGAGTCAGAGTAGAGTTGGTTAGAGTCAGCTTAGCTGCTAGCTGTAAGGTATTCGCAATTCCATTCTGATTGAGAGTGGACTGATAAGCCAAATTCACCCTTCATCGACACATCCAATTATAAATTATTAAAATTGTCCTGATTTTGGAGTGTTTTTAGAAGCAAGTGATTTAAAAAAAATTAAATCAATTTCGATATTATGAAAACCGAGCAAAATCCGTTCAAATCCGTTTTTTAGTGATGATCCACATATTAATTCACTCATCGCAAATAAATCCGGGTTATAGGGAAAACGTAAGACACTGTAATCCACTCATTGATTCAACCCGTGGGAAGGTTATGTTAGGTGTGGATGTAGACGTGTTGATGTAGAGCAGGGGTCTTCAACCTTTTTTAATGCAAGGGTCAAAAATCGATTTCACATCATGCAGAGGGCCACAATGCTCTCAAATTGCGATAACCTTTATTGGTTGAAAAGTTCTATCAATCAATGCGATTTTTGACATCGTTAATTTTTTAAGAGTATGTCGATATTTGGTTAGCGGTTCAATATTTTATATTGCCTCTATGGGCCGCAATAAATTAGTTGGCGGGCCACATGGGGCCCGTGGACCACGTGTTTAAGACCCTTGATGTAGATCATTCCTTATTAACTAAATATTATTGGTGATTCTAAGGTAAAGAAATGAAAGCGCTCTTGTTGTCTTTAGCAGTTTGTAAAGAAGCAATTCCGTGACGTAAGATAGCGATATATATTCGTTGTATTATCCGTTTCATAACGCCCACTGCCAGACGCCTATAGAGACGGCTTGCGGGGTAGTTCGTAGATGTAGATGAATACAACACCAAAAAACACCGTTAATGAAGGAGGTGTGCGTTCTCTTAACGAAAAGTGCATATTCCTCCGATACGCTCCCGATATTCCACCCATCATTAACCGACCTGAAGCCATCCGGATGAAACCCACGAAGGACGAGGAGGAAGTCCAACGCCGGAGGGGAGATAGAGCTGAGGAAAGAATGATGCGGGGAAGTAGAATGCTCTCGACCTCTTGTGCCGGCGTGATTGATGGCGTGTTGGTCGAACGGCCGACGCGTCGGCATTCTACCTTTTTCGGGCCTCTATGCGCCATGAAAGGTTCCTCGGGAGCCAAATCCATCTCTCACTCTACCGATGAATAATGCGGCCTTTTAATTCTTTTGAGTCCCCCCAGATGGGGCGAGGGGCGGAGGAGGATCTCTGGGTCCATTCCTTGGCCCCTCTCCTCATCCCTCACACCATTTCGGGGCTCTCCGCGAGATTGCCATTTAAAGAGCTCGAGAAGGAAATGGAATGAGCAGCAGTTCAATCAAAGCCCCACTTCCCGCTTCACAAACTAGTCTTCTTCTTTCAACTATCGCGAGGCCGAGTGACTTTTTATTTCATTTTTGTGCTCGCACCTTCCAATCCCTTCTTCTTCTTTTCGGCTTGAGGGGGCGCTTACGAAAGCCACGAACAACAGCGTCAAGGAATGCAAAGTCTCGAGGGGGTCGCTGCCTCGGAAAACTTTTCGCGGCGTTGAGTCTTGGTTCCTCGAGAGAACTGTTATGACTCTCCTTGTGAAGTGGCCGATGATCGATGAATGACTGGATGGTAATGTGTTCATCTGATAATGAGGTTTTTTCGGGTTTTCCATCAGGTGTAGATGGGCGGCGACGACGCTTCAACGGCGTATGTCTGCCATCATCCTCCGTGAATAGAAAACGCCTTTGAAATATCTGTGCCCAGCATTCACTTCCACCCGTTTAAGAACTTAAGAAAAAATTCCATCATAATTCGCCGGAAAATCTACAAATTCCCTACGCTCAAATACTCTCCAAAAACTAAAATTTTTGTGTATAAATAGCAGGAAAAACTATTTAAACTGGGTCTAATGAAACAAAATTCTGAAACAGTCAAAAAGTCCGGTTGTGGCTCCATTGAAGTTCTTTTTCTCTCGCGTTGCCATCCTTGATGGACATGAGAGGCAGATATCTAGTATCTTCAGCCTCGATATAAATGCCATGGGAATTCAGGAACGTGGGTAGTGCAGCGGTCTGCGCAGTGGCCCAGAAGGCCAAAGGCCCGCGATTCGATTCCCTTCCAAGGGAATTTTTTCTCATTGCAATTCATGTATATTTCACCGCCATTCACGTGGCATGCCTCGAAATATTATAACCAGTTTTGCGCTGATAGTTACAAAAAACAGTCATTGTCTATCACTAAATATTCAACTCGAAGGTTAGTTTCGACGGTGAGGGTATAGCTAACCCCCGGATAAATCACGCGACCTTCACACATTAATGTTAGCGGTGCCAGTTCCTTTCCAAAGAGCCAACTCGCATTTCGAGGATTTTGTTTCCTTCCGATGACGGCTTCTCCCGGAATTTGAACCCAGGACCCCTCCATCAGCAGCCAAGTGAACCCACTAGGCTACCACGCCCCTTATTAGGTACTATTAGGTACTAAGTCTGTAAAAATCTATATAAAGAGGACAAAAGAAGGAAGAAATTAACATAAAAAGCAAGGGGCGGGAAAACAAAAGGGAAGATAATACCTAACACTCAATTCCCGACCTCTCCACATTTTTACCAGTTGGTTTCGGCTATTTCACATATTGCGTCGTTGTATTTTTCCAAATATGTTCTTCAATTTTTACTTCCTTCTCTACCACCTTCACTTGTCTAAATAAACCTACGTTCTCTGTGTGGATGCATGTTGGTGAAAGCTATGTATTACTAATTCATATTTTGAAATCACTGCTCTTCTCTCCAAATTAAAATTAAGGTTAAGAGAAAAACAATTGCACCAAATGAAGTTTATTTTGCAACGGTGATATTACAATCAGGAGAAGTGAGGCTTTGCGCACAGATGGAAAGGACGGATTCACCCTACCGCCATGAAGTTTACTCTTTCCGGCAAAAATTGCATTGTATGCGAATTCTCGAAATGAAATCTTACTCAGGATGGTGATGTGATACCCATTAACATCAGTTTTATGAATAATAAAAAAATCAGAGATATTGGAATTTGAGCCCTCATTAATTGAAATTGGTAGAGCCAAAAGTTGAGACGCAAGGCAGAGGACGACAAGGTAGTAAAATTAGAGAAGGTGGCTGGCTCAAAAATATAAATGATGGCTAAAATACAACTGAGTTTAAGCGTGGAACAAATATAATCAATAATCAAATTCTCTCCATTTTACACTAATTGCGTTACAACAATGAAGCCACCATTGAGTCCACAAACTTTTCAATTATGCTATATATTTAAAAATCATGGTTTTTGTGATAAAGCTCATTATCAGCTATCCATCATAGAAAGCCAATCCATCATTCACCCACTATCCAGCACTTTAAAAACGTTTAGGTACGTAGGTGGTTTGATAAGTCCGTGACTTTTTGAATAAAATATATTTCTTTCGGTAAAAAAAACTTTCGGTGAAATTTTTATTTCTCGACTTAGTCTCCTTTTAGCTTTGCTTCATATAGTCAAATGTATTTATTCCTTCTAAATAATAGCTTTTATCAAGGCCCTCAAAATAGGCGACCGTGTCAGTGGTAATCTTTTAGTTTGACTCAAATCTTTTTTCGTTCAGCCATCTCATCAGATTTGCAAACAGAAAGTTGTCGCAGGGAGCTAAATCTAGAGAATATGATAGATAGGGTATCAGTTCGTTGCCTGAGTTTTGGATTTCTGCCGTGTATGTACGCTAACAGGCCAACGACTCTCACCAAATGACAATAAAGGTTGCTTGTAGACTAGTATGCACGAGGCATATTCATAAAGGGCCGTTTATTTATATTTAAATATTAGCGCTTTAGAACACATTTTTACTCCTAAACCGCCATCTACTGATTCATTGAGAATCTTTAGCAGCATTTGTTTTGTTTTAGAAGTCGTTTGCTTGTCCGTGCACGCAAGCAACAATTTCCGCGATAATCGTTGATCTCGCCAGCTGTGAAGTACGTTCTTTCATAAGCCTCTAGTACGCAATAGGCTTATCGTTGGGAACTCTTTTATTACGTTACGATTTTTGTATGCAAAAGGATTGTCGGCCGCTGAAATCCAGAAACAAAACAGCAACCGATGCAGTGGCGACACACATTTTCACCAAAACAGATAAAAATCAAGCAAACTCCGTACGCAAGTGGAAAATTGATGTCTACCGTTACCGATGGGACATAAACGGTGTTCGTATGTGGATTTTATAGAACGTAGGGGAAAAGTATCAGCTGACTGAAAAGCGCTCAACAAATTGAGACGCGCGATTCAAAACAAACGACGCGGAAAACTGTTACCTGACGTAATTCTCCACCACGATAACGCGCGTCCTCACACTGCTGTCAAAACGAATGAGAAAATTCAAGATTTTCGTTGGGAACCCTTTGACCACCAACCCGAAGAGTCCTGGCGGCTACTTCCACTTCTTACTTGCACTTGAAACAGTGGCTCGGTGGACAACGTCTCTAAACCAAAGTGAAACTCAAGAACGGTGTCAGCTCAAGAACTCAACTCTCAGGCGGCAAATTTCTATGCAAAGTAGGGTGGTCCTTATTTTTAATGTTTTCGAATTTCTTTCGGGACGTCCCCAGTTTTGTTCCATTTAGTGAGAAAATAAATCATGAAAATTATTATTGCAATCGGATACCCGGAAAACGTGTCGCATCGCACTTAAAGTTTTGAAATTTTGGTATTTTTGGGCGATTTTCGAACATAACTGAAGATGATGTCACTCTCAGGTTATTCTATCACTTTTTTGTCTTCTACAAGGACTCATTAGACAGTTTCATTGCAGAGGGCTTAAAGAATCTGGTGCAGCGGTACGGAGAATGCTTAGAAATGAACGCCGATTGTGTAGAGAAGCGAATTAGGTTTGCAGCTATCTAAAAGTGCCGATAAAATCTGTTTAATAAGTGTATTTTTTCCTGTGACCAAATAACTCTTATTTTATGAATATGCCTCGTATACGTAGGTGAAAAAATAACGAAAGTAGAAATGGTACGTTTTAAGGGAAGCGAAACCCGTGGGAGAATGCCGCCCCCGCCCGATTCCACTCTTGAGAGGGCCCACCCTTCCGAATTTCTCCGTGAAACGGAGGGAGGGCTCGGCACGAGATGAGACGAGGATCTTCCTCTCTTAGGACGAGAGATAAAGATCACGATCTTTCGCGGATATCTCGCGAGCGTTGGGTAGCAACGAGGGCAGACAGAATCCACGTGTTCGGGGTGACGCACCGGAATAGGTCAAAAGAAGAGAGAAAGGAATTCAAAATTCCATCGGATATTCTGCATCCATCTCAAGGGGCAAGCTGCTGATCTGGGAATTCAATGGGGAAAGATAGCACATAGTTATAGCAAAGCAATTACATCCTTTAATTATTGATACATTAAACAATTTCTTGCAATACCTCTCCGGTTGTTAGCAATTAAACAAATTAGTAATAGGCTACACGGTAATATGAGACAAGAAAAAAACTGCTTTATTATCCTAGTGAGTTCTGAGCTGAAGAAGGAGACCGTATAAATTCGGCTAGCCAGTAATCACTTCAAAAGTGCCCAAGGGCTAAACGTGAGCAAAACATGAAATATCATTACAATAATAATATCGGAAAATAATTTCTGACCCCCCCAATCACAACTGGCCTCATCGATCTAAGATAGTAAATAAGCCCGTGACCCGGCATCGTCCAGCCCTGAGAACGACGGTCATGTACGTCATTGAAATATTGGCAGACATGACTACCTTGGTTGGTGGTCCGATAAAATTTTATTGCATTAGTTCAACGTAAAAGCATAAACATCCTTCGTATCAAATAGCAGGTAAATAAGAGAGAGTGGGATATTACTAGCAAAATGTTCGATTATTAAAAATTATCTCTCTCGCACAAGTTGTCTGGGTTGCAACTGCTGCAGGACGTGTATATCTGTGATCACGGAGCGCGGTCGCGCACTTTGAGGCTTGGAAAACAGAAACATGGTGCTCCAGTGAATCCAGCTAGCATGCGATCGCTTCTATTTTACAGAGGGGATTCTAACGGAAATAATAAGCCTGGTGTATCCTGTGCAGTAATTCCGATGATTTTGCATCCAATCTTATGTTTTTATAGTAAAGTATATTAAAGATCCACAGAGAAAATAATCATCAGCCTTGACCGGGATTCAAACCTGAATCCCCCGATTTCCGATCCGATTCCGATTAACTGGCTAAAGCACTCGACCGGAAATCGGGGGATCCGGGTTCGAATCCCGGTCAAGGCGAATGATTTTTTTCTCT
Organism: Ischnura elegans; assembly: GCF_921293095.1. NCBI lineage: Eukaryota > Metazoa > Arthropoda > Insecta > Odonata > Coenagrionidae > Ischnura > Ischnura elegans. The sequence continues at coordinate 99,233,054 of NC_060253.1, forward strand.
GTGGATCTTTCGCACGATTGTGCATTGCGGGTGACTCCCGTAAAAGTTATCACCGCGGCTAGTCCCGGTATACTTTAAAACAAAATTATATTGGTTTCAAGCAAATAGTACGCAAATGAATCATCATGTATCTTACTTTTCTCACTTGTTTGTTTGATGGCATGGTGTGTGATGAGCAAAGGGGGCTGCACTTCGATATCGGCGCTTAAATCGAATTTTTTTAAACTAATAGATTCTAATAAGCCAAGCAGACATCCAAATTCACTCAAAACAGAAAACTTTTGAGCAGCGATTGATAATCTACTGTTGGCATGCCTCGTTGCGATCACCTACCAACCCAACTTTCTATTAGTTTTCATTAAACCGCCATTTTGCTATCAGATGGAAATAATCGCATTCAAAGTCATTCCAATGTTTCCCATCGCAGCTGAAACGACCGTCGAATTAACATATTCATTTGTTTATACAAGCATGGGTACCGCATTTTGATCTAAAGGACGAAAGGTTTTAGTTTTAATAGCGCTCCAAAATACATAGCTTGCATTAAAATACTTGAGATCTTGGGATGATGTTAAGCATGAACATGCACCATTACCTCATCTTTGAGCGCGGAACATTGCGACAAACTGATGTTTGCACGGAGGTGCTCTGAGGTCTTCAAGACTTTTTGCCCAGTCACAAAAACTCCTAGCGCAGAACGCATAGACATCCTCCGAGGAGATGGGAAGAGATGGGGGTGATCAACAGGTGAGGAGCAGGCTTTTAGATGGAGGAACTTTAGCGAGAATGGTTGGCGAGAGAAACTAGAGAGAGGCTAGATGAAGGTGATGAGGGAAAGGGAGGAATGATCATAGATACAGAATGGAACATAACCGCCGGCTATGCATACAAAAGTCGGGAAATATAAAATTAGTCAATGCTGCACGGTCCACTAAAGCGATGTAATAACTAGCTGCGGCTAGAGTTTTATTTAATAGCCATCTCCTCTAAGTAATGTAAACAGATTCGAGATTAGCGGATTTCAAAAATGTTTATACTTTCGAGAACAATGAATACCAATGAGAACGATGGGAATATTTTGGTATGTTACTTAGGCAACTGCATTTACAGTAAATCTTGCAGGACTACTTGTTTACAGCATTTTGCACGAATTTTCATGCCAACGGATAATTTTTCGAACGGTATGAAACTTGGGAATGAGGCATGAACGGTGGGAAACTTGGAATGAGGCATGAGCTCAGGGTAAAAATATGTATGCAGAAGCGCTCAGAAGTGGCTAAGCAGTAAACAAAATTTGAAGTCTACATTCATGCTCAAAATTCAGTACTATATTGGGAAATGGAAAACATACTTATAATATATATATTTAATCCCCTAACGCTTCCTTCTTCGTGAGTATTAAAAATTTATAGAAATAAAATTTCCCATTGAAATACATTGCATGGAAACAAACAGTGTTGTCTTAGTAAGCCAATCAGACAAATCGCGTGATCTTGGATCTTGCCAGTTTCAATATCGAGATTCAACGTGCGTACGACTCAAATCCTAATGCACAGAAGACGGAATATTCTTTCATTCATGTTTACTCAGAGGGATAGAGCATAAAAACGAAAAGTGCGCACGGAAAATTTGGTATGGCTCACGGAAAGGAGATACATACATGGAAAATGACTCCGTTTCTCCGTTGGTCCCGTTAAAGCCACCAACAGAGGGACTCGGGGCGGAGGCATATGAGCTTACGAAGAGTTTGACGAGAAGGTTGTAAGGGGTGAATGGAAAATGGGGAGAGGAAGCACGGGGTTGGGTGTAGAGGTGGCGGTTGACGTGGGGGGGCACGGAATGGAAGGGGGCGCAGGGAAGGAATGTAAAATGGAATGAGAAATGGAAAAATGAGGAGAGGGCAAAGAGTTCGTGGGAATAGCTCCAGAGTGAGACTCTGAGTGACAAGCAAGCGTTTCGAGGAAAGAAATAAAGGTAGGTGAACCATAAACGTGGGAGTTAAAATTTACATCCAAGTCAGCATCTCTGTCCACAAGGATTCATAGATGGGATCCACATACTACCCTTCAAGCAGCTTCAATATGTATGTTAGGACACCAGGCACTTATAAGTAAAAAGAAAGTGCTTTAGCGAAAATACTCTTAAATTTATTAAAGTCCTTGATAAATTCGGGCGGAAGACGAATTCCCTTATCTATCCGTTTGGCAAAATATCTCTCTTAATTTATCTTTTCTGACGGACCTGGTAATGTCGTGGAGTTCTAATATGATGTTCTGCGTGTCGCTCTGAATGATATATATTCTCAATTGCTCAAACAAACTAAGCCTAGCGCCCAGTCTCCGAGTCTCCAGCGGCTCCAAGCGATTTGCAACGCACCGGCATCCAATATCTTTGTCGCGATTTACTGAAATTTGCATAAATTGCCAATACATTGATCGTAGGCCGTTCTTACGTCGACTTAAACTGCAATAAGAGTAACCTCTCGCTATTTTAATCCACCCAGATTGTTCCCGAGTGTGATATTGCGCTTTGTAAAGGTATACGTAGAAAAAGAAAAGAAGTGGCATCTGCGAAGGAGTAATAATGTCACTCCTCTTCTTTGTAAGGAAGTTGAATTAATGCTCGGCTTCCCCTTCATCCCTCGTAAGTATTAGACTGAAAAAAATCTATAATTATACCCTTTGCCGAATTAATAAAATCAGCAATCACCACCTTCTATATGTCCATTTCCATTGACTCCTATCGCATTTATGGTTCAACTGCTTCACCTCTTCGCAGTTGCTGTCTACACGTATGATCCGATTATAACAAAATATACTGAGAAGAATCAGGGTGTTAGATTAATATTATATTAATTTCCGTCGGAGCGTTAGATTAATAAAAATTCGATGTAATATATATTTAAATCTTCCATACCAATATGGCGATATCCTATTAGGAGTCCTCATAGAATGGTAAAAGTGTTTCTTAAATGTAAATACATGGCGATGGCTAACGTATCGGTGACTTTTTGCACTGCTGCTTCAGACTTTTTAGTAAAGCACAGAGCCGTATCATAGGGGGTTAGAATTTTTTGATGAATTCCTAAATTCGAGTCATCCGAAGCTCATTGACAAATTGCTGTCGGAAACCGTGCCCGCGAGGCATAGAAATAAGACAAGTCACTACTATTGGCCAAGTTCACAAAATTTTCTTAATATTTTTTCTGAGTTTATTCAGCTTCGAAGTCATTTTGACCAAGTTCACAAAATTTTCTTAACATTTTTTCTGAGTTTATTCAGCTTCGAAGTCATTTTTTAGCAATGACATAAACGAAAGAGGTAATAAATATGAAAATGAAAATCTTCTTGCCTAGAATATACTATTGGGATATGGTAGAGTGACCTAAAATAATTCTTAAATAATTTACTTGCTCAGAGTACACAGGTGCGCAAAGACAACACCACGTAGCAACAAACAACTTAACAACAAAAGAAACTAGCGGCCCGCCACGGTGCCCATTATGATCCTACATTCCTCTCCTTCGTAATGGCAAGCTGGGGAGAGCTCCAGCTCCTTCGTAATGGCAAGCCTTCCCATCCACATTTACAATTTCATGCAAACAGGTGTACCACGAAGATAGACATATCAGAAATATCTTTTCAACCCTAATGCATTTCTACAAAAATATAATTTTGGGAATTTTAAGCTGCTTGTCGCTATTTGGCGTTGTCTTACATACATGTGTGCTGTTCCTATTAAGCACGGTCTTAGTTGCTAGCCTAACTCCCATATGAAAAGTTGTATTCTGATATACCTAACATATTTGTTCTCATCGGGGTTAAGCTCTGTTATGCTAAGACACTATCCTATATCCCAACATTGGTTATGGGCCCAGCATATATAATCCTCTTTCAATCTCATAATTAGAGAAGTCATCTGGTCCTTGTCGTCAAAGTGAATTATTCTCGACTTTTCTCAGCTACTAAACACAAGTGCAAAGAGTAGGTTTAGAAGTGATCCTCAGAACTATTAGAATTATGATGACCGCGGAACAGATATCTTAATGATATGCTGAAATATATTATAAAACACCAGTCTAAATGATTACTAACTCACAGCAACCAGTTTCCCGGCCATTAATATTGTCAGAAAATCTTTTCATAGTGATTCAAAAGCTGCATGATATGTATGTACCAGCATTGCAAAACTTGGGTCGCTTTTCATTTATATAACAAAAAATAGAATTTATTTCATTCATTACAAAGCAAGAAAAATAGCTAAACGATTGTGCCTCATTGGTAGATCAATTTCACAATTAATGTACCCATTTCTCACAGAGTCTTTATTCCATGCTTTTTTATAAAATTTCAAAGAAAAATATTGAAAATTTTGCTAAAAATTGTAAATATAATTGCGTTTAGTCACTAGCAAATAGTAAGGTTACATAAATTATTTCGGCCAATGAAGGTATTTCCAAGAAACATTGTAATTAATTTTATTCATCAACCATATAATTATTGAAAAATTATTGACGCAAATTTTCCGATAAAGGTTTGATAGCTCCGGACTAAACTGGAAATCAGAAAGGGACTTGAACCGAATAATTCGTATCAAAGATGGTGTGTCAAAACATCCGCATAGAAAAATAAGCAAAATGAGGAGCAAAAAAGGTTCGAATTGATATAAAATCGAGCTGCAAATAAATAAGAAGAATTCATCAAAAATGGAATTTTCGTAAATTCAGCAATAAGGAAACAATAACTCCATTTAATATTTTGGGAAAAGCCATCCCCATCAAATGTAGACTTGTTAGTTCTCTTTTCATCATTCGTCATTTCTCCAGCATGACTTTTAAGCAATGACAGTTGACGAAAGATCTTAAAAAACACTATAACGAGAAGTAATTCAAAATAATGCAACTATAAATTTTATAATCCTTCCGTATCTTCCAGAAAAATTATTTATAGCAAAAGGTGAGAAAAATTAATTCAAGGAAGTTATCCCGAAAGCTTTTCCATATTTCGAAATCTGCTTTCAACTCAGCGGCCACGAAAATATCGAGGATACGCTTCGCTTTCATCAGCAAATGTCACTGCGCACCTCTGATGACTTACGTTAAATAAAAAGCAAATAAAAGGCCAGACACTGACGGAGGAGAAATTGTAATGAGAAATTGAACGAGCTCTACTCGGAGTCGAGTTATGAGAGATGCGTTTTCGCCTTGAGGGTGGCACGAGAAAGCAAATAAACGAAAGGACAGAATTCGCGAAACATACCCAAAATCGAGAGAGAGAAAAAAATAAATTCGTGCACACATCTGCAGATATGCCTACTTTTTCCGAGCGTTTCACTTGCAAAAATAGTCAGGGGATGGCAAGAGCCATCATACCTTCCTTTACCGACCTTCCATGTGGTGTTTTGGGGGAGAGCAGAGAATGAACGGGATCGTAGGTTTTGAGCGGCCAGCGCCAACCCCTTTCGTAACCCGTGGGTGGTACAAGCTCATGGTGGTGGAAGAGGTGTTGAGAGGACCGGAAAACAGGCAGGCAGTAAGTCACCCGTTGACAGCGGACAAGTGGTTAGTGAGATTAGGGATACGGAATGGGATTAAGAGCTGTCACTTACTGGGGCGGGAGGGAGGAAGCGGACGATGAACTCCAGTCAGCAAAAAAATATATTCAAAACAAAATCGATGCTGAGGAACGGCTGGATAATATATAAACAAGACATACCTTAGTATCACTCCCAATCCTCAAGAATCTTTAGGGAACCTTACTGACCAGGCGGAAAGTGATGTATTAACAGCAGCTTTACATCTGTACCTTAAAATAGAAAGCAAAACTGAATTTATAAATATGAAGATAAATAATGTCATAAATCTAATAATGGATATAGTCATTTTCCTAGTATAATTGAAAAGTACTTCGCTCACTGATGGAATTACTTCGACTCTGAATGTGCGAATAAAGTTTCAAAATGTTGGGATTTTCCGATGATTTTTAATTTAATGAGAACTTAAACGACTAGAAAAAAAACTGCTCTGAGCCTATTCCAAAGAAACTATCCGTTTAAATGCAAATCTCTTGAATAATTTGAAATATATTTTAAACTAACGAATGCCATTTTCCTAATTTTTATCAACTTTATAATCAATATTGGTAAATGAAAGCGCACTAATATTTCCTGAAAGCAGGATGAATAAGTGTCAGCCCCGATTTCTCTTATTTGTAAATGGCAGGCCATTTCTCCAACCACTTCCATTCCCTTTCAAACAAAATGTTAGCCCTATAAGTTAAGTTTTAAGCAGTGAAGTAAATTAAATACAAAGGAAAACGATGTATTTCGCCGAAGCTACTGCGGGCAAACAACGAGCGAGATACAGTTTTCACGTAAATTAGTCTGGAAGCCGCTAAGTACAAGATAGGATTAGATTGCCTGAGCTAATAAAAATAGAGTTCAATCAGAACGATAGAGAGAATCTTAGAACCACATTATGTTTTGCTGGTGTCCTAACACCCCCTGCCGCAAGCCTTTTAGGCGGCTTGCGGGGTAGTATATAGATGTTTCCAGGACTAACAGAACCGATAAAATAAGCCGAATTATTGGTTGTTATAAGATATGAAGTGGAACACTATGCACTTTCCGCATAAAAATGTATTAAACACCCCTTTTAGGCTGTAGTTAAATACATTCTAATGTGGAAAGTGCAAATTGTTTCACTACATATCTAATAATGGATCTCCACAAAGAATCTGTCTCATCTATCCAATATATGGTTGTTATAAGTCGATTTGCCAGACGGATTATTTAAGGAATTCACTTTTCCTCCAGATAATAAAGGACTTAAATGTATACTTTGTCGAACCTACCTCAGGCATTCAACTCACTCATAGGTTTGGTGGGACTCAAGCATTCAAATGTAATAACTTCATGCGCAATAAATGTTTTTATTGTTCTCGTACAGGCTAATGTCATGTGTTCCTCGTGCCACACATGACTTCAGACAGCTGACGTGGTGGTACGCAGATGGAGGAATGCGGCATGCGACCAGAGAATTAGGAAACATGGCACATGCATCCGTAGGCAGGGCGTGACCCAAAGCGACGACTGATGTTTTAGCGCTTGAGCGCTAATCACATCAGATCCGTGAATCCAGCGTAACAGACATAGTATCACGTACAAGATTTCATGCCATAAAAATCATATCCCTTGACAACGTACAGATACCGAAGTACACCTTGAAAGAGCTTAGGAGAAATACCTCACGAATTCGCACCTCATTTCTAAAATTGCAGTTTTTGCATGTATATATTTGCATTGCCGATTAATGGTGTCTAATTGGATCCCAAAAACACCACTAACAGTAGATTTTTAAATATTGGTACAAAATATTTTTTCGTGTTCGGCCAGAAATGACTTAGTCTGTACGAAATAAAAATAAAAGTTTCCAGTTTTCTTCAGATTAAAAGACTAGCATATTTTCAACTGTTAGAAATTCTCATACCGTTACTACAACTTTACGTCTTTTTGTATTTTCATTCCCTACATTTCGAATTAGTCAAATGTGAAAAATTCTTCCCTTCCAAAGTTCGAAGAACTATATCTATTTCTACGAAGTACCGAGCAAGTCACCACCAGGATTAGTGGCAAGGGGTGATTCCACACCAGGCATGCAACACTCATACTAGCCTTAATTTGAAACGCGCTCGTTCGTCGGGCACTCAGCAGGACACTCAGTAAGCCAAACATCCAGAACAACGACACACAGATTAAAAACTAGGAGAGTGCTCATCCTAGTGTTGATCACAATCAATTAAATCGACCCGTCGCGATGGTAAATCTTGGGAAGCACAGCTTGCGCTCATTCTCAACTCGGATGAATCGAAAATACAAGTTGTAACCATCTACACTAGCTCACCGATTACTATTAATACAAGTGAGACAAAATTTATAGCAAAAGTCATTGCTCACGGACCTTCATGTCAGATAGAGAAATAAACCAAAATAATCCTACATTAACACCATGGGCATAAATTTTTAAAAAATCTTCGCATGATACACAAAACCGCCTTTTTTATAGGTTTTAAAGAAACATTTGACACAGTACCTCACAAAAACGTTAAAAATTAAATTAATTTAATTTAATTACCTGGGAAATTTTTCTGATTATAATGAATAGCAAATGTATAAGAACCGCTCGTTATTAACGTTAATAAAACTGATTTTCAATTTTCTTGATGTGCTAGGATTCCACCAAATAAAACATAAAAAAGTTCGATACAATCTTGGAAGGATCATTTTAATCCAACAGAAGGACCGAAACTGTCCTCAATCTATTATCCGTTGTAAAATTATGTCACCCGATTTTGAAGATCAATATCTCTAGGACCATTTATTCTGTTTGAAAAGTATGTACACCAAATCAAATTTATCCAATATCTGCGTTGAATGATAGCATACAAGCTATATTATAGCATATAAGAGATATTAATAATATCTTCATTGCAGGACCAGAAATCGAATTCCACGTGTTTCAGGTTAGAGCTAAAAGATGATCAAACAGCAATTCTGTCGGGTGTACGGACCCAAAAATAACGAGATTTAACCTTTGCAGCAATAGAAACTTTAACGTTGGTGATACTAGTAACGTGAAGCTTTATAACTATTGTAGAAGCCTTTAGTTACAACCAGTGGCGGATCCAGGATAGAAACAGGGGGGTTGCATAGGGAGTAACCTCTCAGCAGCATTGCGGGTTCAAACAAAATTACCATTCTATCTAGTGTAAATTGGATACTCAAGGGCGGGAGGCTTTAGTCCCCTTAGCCCCCCATAGAACTTATATAAGAAGTTTCATATCAAAATCCGCGTTAGGTGCAAATGATATGCTTTCATGTAGCAGCCAGAATTACGCGTTGAAATTCCATCTCTTAGCGCTTATTGAAGCAACAAAAAAGTTTTAATGCTATCAGTCAACGTAAAAGTTCAAGAGCTTATACATTTTGAAGTTTACATTATAATCGAATAAGCGGTCTTTGAGATGTCAGTCTTCAAACTCAGGGAGACAGACTTGTGCGACGGATGATAGGAACGTGACAATATCGCACCGCGCCCCGGTCACACATGTGGTGCACAAATATGCCTACGGGGTGGAAGGGTGGGAGTTTCCGAGGAAAAGAGTTTGAGCCGGCCAATGATTTCGGGAAAAGTTTGAACGGAGAAGAGAGAAGTGGGGGGGAGGAAGGGTTTGGAAAAGTGGAGAAGAGAAAGCAGAAGAAAGAGGAGGAGGAGGAGGAACAGGGAGGAAAGTAGAAAGGGTCGTTGACCCGAGTAGAGGAGGCATTCCACCTGTCTCCCGAAATCTCCGCCAACTGTCCTCTGCTGACAAAAAGGGGGAAGAGGGTGGCTGGCCAGCTCTCTTTTAAAAGGGGAGAAGAGAGTTCGTGCGAAGTAGAAGGGTTGTGGAAGGGGACTTTTTCAAAGGGCTCTTTCCGAGCTGATGAGTGAAGGGGAGCGAACACGCTGAGAGGGGGTCGCTTTTTCCGGGTGCTTGTTTACCTCCTTAAAGAGGAAGAATGGGAGGGCGGGGGGAAGGAAGGGTTGCGGAAGGGAAACGGGAGAGTAGCAAAAGGAAAGAGATAGCTCATTGACCTCCCAGTAAATGTCATGCAAATAATATATGCATGTATTTTCGTCATATCAGTAATACTAATTAGGTTATAGGGTGCGTATGCAACTGAGACTATTTTGAGAATTTAGTGATCGGCAAATAAAAGAAAAAAATATTAATAATGCTTATGAAAAATCTGCTCTTAAAATAATGCAAATATATAAAAATAATGACAATCATGTTTTATTGAAGAGGTCAGTTAAAAAGCTTGAAAGTAAAAATCTGATGAGCCGAGTGACACGTTCGAGGTTGCCTCCAAACACTTCAGCTAGGTTTCTTCGGAGATTATGACTCATCCATGAGTCCCGATATCTTTCAGAGTCTATCAAGTAGCAGTAGTGGAAAATCGCAATCAACACATTGGTGCTGATTTCCTCATCTGTGAAGAAGTATGGATGCATTGGATAAGGCGCAGTGATCGAATCTCAACCGCGGTACAACGATTTCCTTCCAGCAGCCATTCCTCACGAAAGTCTGCCATGCAGGTGTTGCAGGCTTAATTTCGCAAAGTTTTTTGTCCTCGATTGCTAGCCATTGATTTTCCCATATTTTTTTCTTGACCTATAGTTTAAATTATAAAATATGAAATCTTGAGACTTAGGTCCTTCTTTTTGCCGTAATATCGATCATTTAAGCAACAAATCAGGAAGCAAGATATTAATGATAATGAGCTAAGCGACTTTATAACTATAGTAAGGCTTTTAGGCTATTCCTAAAAAATATAGAATAAATTTTCGAAATATTGACACATATTTTTAACACAAAAATCTCTTACCCTAAGGATTTAATGTTCATAAAATATATTTATGGATATTTTTCTTCTTTGATCTTATTCTGTGGCCAATGTCAGTATTGTTGCTCCTGTATCTGAAGCTTCTGCGATCTAAATCGTTTACCGTTTTTCTTGCCTTGTTCAACTCGCTCTCTGTCAATTCTCCTGCCCTTGACATATCAAACTCGTGCAATAATTACAACCGTTAGTGACAGCGCCTTTCCATTTCATATCTTGTATTTTTTTATTTTTTTGCTTCAATAAATGTCTTTCATTGTTTATAAATATAATTTACCACTTTTTTATACCAATACAATTATAACACATTTATTTGTAATGTTATTGGATCTCAACAATTTAATAATATATTCCGGTTGATCGGGCCATCAGATATTAGGGGAATAGCAAATTTGGTTCAGAAAGCCACTTCAGTGGGCCCCGCATCGTTCTCACTATCCCGAAACCTACGTTAAGATATGCAAAATATGAAGCAATAGAAACCTATTTTGTGCATTTCGCTCACCCTTTAACAATTTAACAGTCTGGGAGCCTAACCTCACCCATTGTCTTTATTAGCATCGCCAAAAGCTTCCATTATTTTATATGCAATAACATTATCATCGGAACTTATGGAGAAAATTTAATAAATATAGCTTGTCGCACCTACTTACAGTAGTATATAGTTAATTTTTTTACCTAGCATAAGCATCACGGTATATTCTATATTGATGAGAACCATCAGGAATTAAATAAAATACTCTTCGTCCCAATAAAGAGGCCGTAAGATTCGTAGACGCTGAAATGTAGTAAGAAATGCAGGAAGAAATTTACGTTTAAGATATGCGGTATATGAAGCAATAGAAACCTATTTCTTATGTCAATTTTATTACTTTTATATATTCTATCTGATAGAAAATGGAACCATAATGCATTTCAATTAAAATCACTCTTTCTTGCTACATTTCAGCGTCTATGAATTCATACTTCCTCCGGGACTGCCTCTTCATTGGGGCAAAGTGAATTTTATTTAATTCCTGATGATTTCCGCCAATCTAGAATATACCGTGATGCTTAGGCTAGGTTAAAAACATAACTATAATGAGGCTTAACAGGATTCTGCGAAAATAAAGCAGAATTTAAAAAAGTGAATGAGAAAGCAATGACATAAATATGTATAAAATCAATCCAAACAAATCCGTGATCTCAACTTCAACATGATAGACCGTTAAGAAACCATAAGCTTTTCCTGGATATAGACAATTTCTTATACCACTTATTTTTTATCAGAGCGTGACCGGGTTTCAATGAATTATCACCGTCTTCAGCCGGTAACAAAAAAAAATAAGTGGTAAAAAAATACTGTATATCCAGGAAAAACTTATAATGGAATGCCACAAAGTAAACCAAGAGGTAGTGAATTTTCTTTCGTTAAGAAACCATCAAATACCTTAGAGTTGGCACTGTCAAGAGACCTCTTATTGGGCTGAAGCATGCATGACGATCAAGCTATGCGCAAATTAAGATACCAGGAAAGAATACTCAGGTAAATAGAAGGCAAACTTAATTGAATGTGCCATAAGCCCATATGATACCTCATTAGTACAACGACGCCAGTATTAGAGCACCTTTATTTGAGAATCTGAAGACGAGGCCTAAAAACTAAGATTTTGCACGCTATTCAGAAGATCTCACCAAACGGCATCAATAAACTACCAAAACGGGGAATGGTAAAAGGCTCGGTGACAGGCGAGCAATGCGCGCACGGATTGGCAGAAAGAAACAAAGCCATAAATCACCTCAAGTTTAATCCGGTCGTGAGACAGCACCGCAAAGGCTGGCTTTAAATTCCCTTCCCTGCCCATTATCGTGACCAAGTATTTCCTCCATGACTGTAATCACATTGGGCGTCTACGATGCTTTCCAAATTGAAACCTCAGTTTGAAGGGTGGATAAGTGTCTCGGGTCCAAGTGCATCGGGTGGACTGACTTGACGACGGTCGGTGATGCGAAATCCGCGTCTTTACTGCATGAGAGATGTTACTTAAAGTAAAAGATAGTTCGGGAACGAATGATGGGGATAATTATCGCGACATGGGTTTCTGTATTTTAATTATAGTCGGACACTCAACGCTAAAGATTCGGGAAATTGAGTTTCTCGGCCGTAAAGGACACGGATTATCTGGAAATGAACGCGTGGATCTATATTAACTCGAAATTTTATTTCCAGTATACTGACGACGTAAAAAGGTAACAAAACAGGAGGCAAGAAATTAGTGATGATGACTTGTAATCCAATAAGAAACTCAATCATCTGTGACAAGTACAACAAATCGGATTACTAAGCCTGATTGCTTTAAGGATACATTTTGACAAGTTCTTCATAAAAATATTCAGTGTAAGTAATACGGATCAATTTTTGCATGCGGGAATATGAGGAACTTGATCATAGAAACATAACATTTGATCTCAAAATGCTTAAATGTTAAAAACTTAAAATGCTTCCTAATAAAAATGTAAAATTTTGGACCGATCGTCGTATTAATAAATGCAGTATTTAATTTTTAATGAATATGAAGAATTTCTAACATACTGGTATTTTACGTTTACGTATATTCTGTTTTAAAACGTTTTATTTTTGGTTCAACATTGGAGAAAAAATTAAAAATGATAACGTCAGACAATTTAGGAGAATATATTAAAATATATTTAGTTGGGTACTTTTCAAGACGCATACATTTCTTATGTGTGGTAAGTAGAAATTTCGACCTTGAAATCCGTCCTACATTTTGTGATGGAAAACAATTAAGAGATAAAACAACGAGTTTTATGGAAAGACTTCCTCCAGCAGTTAGAAAACTGATATTAGAGAGAAGGAATATTAGATGGGACTAAGGTTATCAATTAGAATTTTCAGGCTTAATATTCCATTACAGCACGAAAAATGTTGATAATAATAAATTATGAAAAGATACGGATGATATTTGCCACTCACTTGCAGGCAGGCAGCAGGCGCTTTTCTCCCAGGGCCAAACGATGAGCCATTAAATCATAGCTGAAAGGGAAAAAATCATATCATAAGGACGGTCGGGAATTTTTCACTTTATTCTGAAAACATTTACGTATAATGAATAAAAAATCAATCATGAAAACATTAAAAAATCAATGATACATAATTCGTAAAGATGCAAGTAAAGATTCCTAATAGCAGAAGCGACGAGGATTGAATAATCAACACTAAAAGGGCTGAAAAAGGCTGCGATTAATCATTCACCAGGCTCCTAAATATCACTTTATCCTCATTTTCTTCTTTGTATATGGCACTAGAAATATAAATAAGACGGCACCCACAGGGCTACTTTCGTATTTTCGAAATTTCAAGTAAGATGGTGTGGAGAGTGAAATGAGGGACTGAATATTTCTTACCGCTTTGTGACATAAATCGTGTCTGTCAAATACTTCCATCACCCCAGAAGGCATTGGAAAGATACTTTATGTCGTAGTATATAAGAATTTATTTAAAAATATGAATTCTCTCGAGAAATTGGTGAATTAAAATCAATAGTGAATAATAAACTAAATTAAATCAAGCACATGCGGAAATTACTGGACGGAAAAGCATCGGTAAATGTCATCGGCAAACGTGTAACTAATGGGAAATCAGCATCATTTAAGCATCATAATAACAACTTTGGCGGGTGAAGTTACATTCGATAATAGATTATTTTCTGACCTAAAACATACAAGATCATTTTTCACAACCACTCACTTGATGCTTGTTCTATTCAGGTGCCTGCGTGCTAAACTTTTCTGTTTATTTCGTTAGTAATGATCTCTCGTTCATATCAAAATGGTACCAATCGTTATAATTACTACCTATATACCCACGAAAGGATTTCAAGCAAAACTGTCTACCCTAGGAGCTAGCTGCTTGATCATTTATCGAGCAACCACATTCAAGAGTACTTCGAGTTAAGACGTAAATAATAATTTTTTTAATCAGAGCCTTTCGATATTAATTTTCATATTTGAAATTCCTTCATGAGCACATCAATGAATTATCTACCATCCTCGGTATTCCTTCTGTTAGAAACAAATTTCACCCACATTGCACTCAGCATAGTACTTAAACTGACGGGACGGATGTGTAAATATTACATAAACATACACTAACCTAAGGAATGAATACTAAATTATTATAAAGTTCAAAAGGTATTTTTTGCATAATATACACATTACCACTGCAATTCATTTTGCATATTACTCAGCTCCGTCCTCCAAATTACTTCTTTCAGTGTTCTGAAAAAGATTTTTCTTTGACAAGCAATTCCTTTATTCAGGGTTAATAAAAAATTCTGATTTAGCCATTCATACTGATTGTCTATACATCAGCTTAAATTAATTCCCACTTAAACGTTTCGAAATGATTTTTTATCTTTTGCGGCTCATAAATAATGAGATATGGAGATTATATATAAACAAAAAAATGGAGATTTCATCTCTGAGACGAAGGGCCTGCTTACAAATAGCTTGCCTAGGGTGATGAAGCATATAAATAACTGTAAAATATTCTATGTGTCTTGTGTATTTCTTTGAACAAATTTTCCTACCAATCGTCTGCAATAACGCAATGGCTCCTATGAATTGAGAGGTAAAAAAATCATTAAATGCCTCACCATTATCCATATCGCTCTAAATCCTCAATATCGATAGAGTTGATTTCTCACGATACTAATCTGTTCCAGCATTCACTTCCCTTCAAGAGTCCCAATGCTTCAAAACTGCAGAGGAAATCATTGCGTTAACGATAAAACGAATCAACTTTGGAATACTATGGAATGGTGATAATTGTCTCTTTAGCAATAGGAGAACAGCATGCTCTGAAATAATATAACTTTTCCTAAACAGCTCAATTTACTTAAATGGTAATTGGAAAATAGCATGGCTTAGAAAACTCGTGTGTAGCGTTGATATTGCCCAAGAGCAAAAAACTCAGTCAGGTTTTAGTTGGAGAACTAGCAGAGCGTTTTTGCTTCGAACTGTTAGCTTTAACAACACAGAGTTAAAATACAATACGTACGTACTGCAGTTTGCTAATAATCACTTCGTTTAGAAACTTCCAACCATTGACACATATGGAAGACTCATTCTAACATTTTTTGCTGCACAATTCAATAACCTGAAATTGAGGAGAAAAATCGGAAAAATTCAATTGACAGAAAGGTCTATAAGAAAAGCGTTCTTAGATATGAGAATTGATGCAGCAAAATCTAACGGTAGGCAGTATTTCCATTTGATCTTTAATCGCCGTTTAGATGGAGAAACATTAACAGCAGTAAGAAATCGCGTTTAAAAGTATAAAATCAGTGGAAAATGGGAAGTACTCACGTGAATGAAGTAAAAATATAAGAATTGCGAGAGTGAAAATGATCAAAAATAGTCAGAAATAGGAGTAAAATATAACAGGAGTTATAAAGTATAAAGTGTTTATATTGATATTTAGATGATGAAGTCGATATTTGATTAGAAGGTGATGCTACAAATGCCTTTAAATAAAATTAAAAAGTGGTATAGGCTACGAAATTGTGAAAACAATTTTAATCAGATACCCAAAGGTCAAAGATACTGTATCCGTAAAACCATTATTCCCAGACAACTTCCGGCAGAAAAACAGTTCAACGAAATGAAAGTCACATATACCAAATTTTGACACATGATATTCATATTTTCAAAAGATAATAAAAACGAAAGAGAAATTATTATAGCTATACTCTAAACCTGGACGTACACATTCAGCTGAGATAGTGAAATGATCAAACAGTCAAGAAGGCAGGCGAACAGATAATTCACGAGACAAAATAAGACCCAATAAATATTTTGAAGGAAATAATGGTAAAATGTTGAGCAAGTGGAGCAGTTCCACCCTTAGAGCAGGACATCAAAGACCGGACTCTATCAGCCCTGAGAATTCCTATTAGTATATATTTGGGCGTTTTCTCAAAAAAATGTAGATTTCTGTAACGAAGAAAAATCTAAATAAACTATAGAATGAGGACTGTTATGTTATTGTCCTGAAGTAGAGGATAGTTCAGATTCCTTTTTTACTACAATGAATCCCTTTATTGAAAAAATGAGGATTTAAATGGTATAACTAAAAAGTAATTATGTTATTTTATCCGGTTAATACATTTTTATTCTACACTCAATATCCTCATATTAATCTCTGAATAAAATAAATTATAACACAATTTAAGTGGACAAAATATTCAAATGTGACGGTCAACTTCAAATATGACGTTGAAACTGTGCATTCATAAATCGATTCCGATAGATATTCGATAAAAATAAACGCCTTTATTTGCATCAGTAAAAATGGATGGTAATGAAATGTAGAGCGTAAAAACCCATAAAAACAGCGTTGAAGGGACATGAATACCTATCCTTTCAGCACGAGGATATTGCCAACACTTTCACGTGGTTGAATTGAAATAGACACACGATTGTTATGCATGAAATTCAATAGGCTTGGGGAATGGAAACAGTAATCTTAATCAAGTTAAAAGATTCAGAGCTGAGTGGAGAGAAGAAAATTATTGACCATTTAAAATTCAATTGGAGCGGTGATATTTGAAACTGGGGAATTAGGTAAAATAAAATATGTGCTGCGAGGATAGAAATAATGGCTATTGCATTCGCAGAGGAGAAGGGAAATGGCGTATTTAAAGAGAAATTCATGTGGTAAGGGAATGTGAGTGGTAAGGCATGGAACGAAAGCTTGAAGAATCGCACTCAATAAAATTGAATTGGATGGGAGCAAAGGTTAAAAATATGATCACCTAACTGCCATGAGAGGTGTTGTTTCGGAGCTAATCGAAAACATGACGCGTGAGGAATAATAATGAAAGAGTACGTGTGAAATGGACTTATAATGCTTTTCATACACTATCTATGCATGTAAAAACAGCGCAGGAGCCGCGGATGAAAGTTGCTCACACGTTGCAAAATCCGACGAGGACGCGGAAATCGGGAACAGCCTCGATCATACTTAGTGAAAAAACGAGGGAAATCGTATTAAAGGATATGAATAAAAAGTACAAATATTATAGTATCTCAACAATAAATTTAAAGTTGTACACTTAAGAAATATTGATAGTTAAACTTTTTTAAATAAAAGAGGACAAAACAATTTAGACCAGGAAAGTCCTAAAAGAACGACTTTGTATGTGACGTTAAAACTGTGTCTTTGGAAATCTAGTCCGACTACTGACTGAATTAAATATGCTAAAAGCCCTTATTTGCTCGGAAGTCCTGGTAAAAATGCACGATATAGAGAGCATGAAAATCTATGAAAGGTGAGGACATGATCACTCAAAGGAGCCAGACAAATACGGCATATCAATTACAACTGTTTCACTTGATGGAAAAAAAGTGTTCAAAAGAGATTCCACATCCACAAAGAGAATCGATTCAAATAGGTTCCGAAATTAGTAGAGGTCATTCCCCCATTTGGCCACTCAGTGATATAACGTTGAATGTTGGTTAGGATAGGTGAGGGTATATCTCACCCCGAAATTAGGCACAGGTGGTGAATTGCTATTATTCATGGTATTTATGATTCATTCAAATCATTCATCATTTTTATGCCAATATCATCCTTTAAAGTTCATGAGCATTGATTTCAACGAATGATGAATCAGAAAACGAGTGAACTTGAGTAAAATAAGTGAATTCATTTTGCTGAAGACTTGACTTGCAGCGAATATAGTCAAACTTTTAGTATAAATTTTACCTAAAGTACAAAAATAACTTTCACTTAGTTTTACGACGCATGCGGTGAATTTCTCTTATTCATGGTATGGGGCCAATTCCTTTGTCCGCCCTTTATCTCATTCCAAATGATTTTGTTCGGTAAAGTGGGAATTCTTCACCTGAGATTTGAACCCAGGACCTCTCAATCCTCTGCAGCGCTCCACGCACCCACGCTTCATTCCTATTGTTGGAAAAAAATGAGCCTTCGCTTCAACGATCTTAGTCGACAGATAATAAGATTTCGATATAAAAATGAAGCTTTCTCGATAAAAATATTTTATTTTCGATGGTTCCGTGGCAGATACTGCGAGGGTAAGGCTCAGCCATAACCAAAATTACATCACGCACAATACCATAGCCACGAAACCAGAGGCAAGGAATCCCCTTTAAGCGATCATCATTATCTCAAATGAAAAGGATTACATAGTTTATTTTATACAATTTTCAATCTTTAATGCGCTTACATTAATATTTTCATTCAAATCATTCATTAGTTTTATGCCAATATCATCCTTTAAAGTTCATGAACATTGATTTCAACGAATGATCAATAAAAAAACGCGTGAGTTTGAGTAAAATAAGTGAAGTCATTTCGTTGAGGACTTGACTAGCAGTGAATATAATCAAACTTTCAGCATAAAGTTTACCTATAATACAAAAATAACTTTCACTTAGTTTTACGATGCAACTTTCTGCAACTGGACATTATATCCTGTTAATTCGGTCTAGAAGCAAAACGCCAAGCAAAGTGGCAGTAAAATCTATTAAGAGAGTTTGATCCGATTGTAATATGTTTTGATGATAAAATTTACAACGTATGAGTGGGCTAAGATCCGCAAAGTAATAAAGGCTACATTATGTGACACATAAAATGCACTGTTTAAGTTTTAAAATTCGACTGTCTGGGAGTTCAAAAAGGAATATGGTAAGTGACGCACAGTATATTTAACAACCTCAGTGACACCAGAACACACATAGTCTAATTTTTGGGCGAAGCGAAAAATAATCATAAGAATAACAAGAGGCGCGAAAATGACAAAGCAAAATTTCGAACAGCCGAGATAAATTAACACTTCCCAATTTCTAACGAGTCATAATCCATCAATATTATATCAAAGCATAGGTTTTTTTCCTTAAACACAAAATAACCAGCAAAAATAATAATGAAGATATGAAGCTATAGCCCTTTAAACTACTGCTGAATCTTCAATTACCTCCTGAGATTATGGTCATACAGGCAAAATTTATATTCAATGTTTGACTTTGTTACATCGTTTGATTAAAATATAGGATTGACAGTTCATTGAAGTTATTTAGAACCATAACTCTTGATAACGGAAAAAACGCAAGCATTAATGCAATGAAACGGAAAAAATACAAATAATCAAGAAAGGTCATGAATTTAAAATGTTTAGAAGAATTGATGTTAAACGGAGTTGAATAGATGAGGATGAACATAAGAATGCAGGCATTACTTACTAAAATTTAGAGCTTCTCAGGTAACACCAGGTACTTAGCTGTGACAGAAAATATAATTCTGTATATTTATATATCGAAATCAACTGATTATAGCAAATAATTTCAATGCATGAATTCGAATTACAATTTCAAAGTAAACAATTTCCTTTATGCTTAGTGTACACAAACCACTTATTCATGTTATTTCCGAAAACATACGGAGTCATTGATACTATATTTCCTTTTAGAAAAAAAATCGACCAATACGAAAAGTGATGGAATGGGGGATGGAAAAGGGGACGGTGGGATTGACGGTGTTATTCAAGAAATGATGGGTCGAGTGATCATTCTGATGGTCCCTGAAAACCAATCAATTGAGCCATAAGGGAAGGAGAAAGTTCGTGCGATTAAGGATAGCGAAAGATAAATTATTCAAAAAGGTACTAGATTCAGTCATTTCCCGCACAACTTCCAATATTTTTATGCCTTTGGCATTTCTCAACACAGTCGTGATCTAAATAATGCAGATTTGATCAACTACTGTGAGGGGTTTCAAATGAGGACTATTACGACCAGAAATCCGGTCTACCACGGACGTAGCTGCCAATTAAACGACTGCAGCGCCATTTCCCATGAACTACCCATACAGAGGCGGTAAACATCTTGAGATTTCCATCGTGTTCCATACATTCTCGCATAGCAGCACACAACTTCAAGTTTAGTTCTTGCTGAGAAATAATATGAAAAGATAAAGTAAATTGCCTTATATGTGGAAGAATTCAATTCAAGGGGAAAGTTTAAGCCTAAATAGAATGACTCACTCTACGCTCGGTGGATAAACTTTCATTTGAAAGGCTTTTGATAAGTTGATATGAAGACATACAAAAAATATTGATGAGGAAGAGTAATATTGCGCAAATAATGGAGAAAGCTTTCATGTGACATATTTC
This sequence comes from Ischnura elegans, assembly GCF_921293095.1. Taxonomy (NCBI): domain Eukaryota; kingdom Metazoa; phylum Arthropoda; class Insecta; order Odonata; family Coenagrionidae; genus Ischnura; species Ischnura elegans. The sequence continues at coordinate 99,253,690 of NC_060253.1, forward strand.
CTCGGTGTAAGAGCTAGCAACAGACATATTGCGACCTACTGCGACCAAATGTAGCAAAAATTCTATATTGGAATGAGTATTTGGTATCCAAAACATGCTATGCGGGGAAAACAGCCAAAATAAATCCTTCCAACGGTTCAAATTTTCACCTAGCATATTTTGCAAAAATATTTACAAAGCTAAAGGCAAAAAAAGGCACAAAATATTTTTTTGTCTTATTATAGAATAAAAATCAAAGCAAATTCAATTTGCATGATAAAATTTCATCATCCTTCACTAAGACACGATGGGAAACATTTTTTCTGGCTGATATAAGAAAGAAAAATGGAAAGAGTATAGAAGAATACTGCTGAGCAATCTTATCATACTGAATGGATACAACCAGTTTGTATTCAATGAGGTATTGGTATTGTGGCTGAATATTCAATAGTTATTGAAATAGCCTGGTGAGATAATTATCAGAAGAAAAAAAATTGCCATTATTTTAATATGACCTGACTGTATGGACAAGAGAAATGTGATATTTCTCTGAAATTTTGGGAGGAAAAGGAATTTAAATCTCTAAGAATTACAACTAAGCGAACATTCGTTTGTTTCCACAGAATACTAGAAACACAGAACAGAACTAAAGAAATGCAGCTACGTTTATCGGGAGTGGCACACAATCTATTATAGATACTGAGCAAAAACTCTTTCAAATCATTGTCTAAAAGTATTAATCAATTCATTAATACCTCTTTTTTTCTCGATTTTCAAGAAAATTTTCAGAAAATTTCCATCAAACATGAATCCAGAAGTAAACCGACCTTTCAATTTATGATTAATTCTCCGTATATACTTTTATACCTGGTTATCATGGAACTAAACCATTAATTTAGGAAATTTCTTACCCATGAAAGTGTACTTCTAAAAGAGGACAGCTTTTTTATGGTCCATTAAGTATGTGTAACAAATGAATCTCGATTTGATACAAGAAATCTGAAATAGTCAATCGATAACTAACCGCCAAAGTGCAAGGTTCGCTCCACCAATTTAAAACTACCTGCATCCATCACGTGAGACACATCAGGCGTGAAGACTACTCAAGGTAATTATTTCAACCTGACGTTAAATGGATTGTCTGGAGGAATGAGTCTATGAAGGGATTAGACGGATTACTGTCAGCTGAGGAGGGCTTAAGCTCGAGTTCCGGCGAGAGGTATAATTGACCTCGCGATGTTGTGTGGTAGGAAGAGAATATTGAATGATTGATGAGACAGATTTCTGAGTGTGGTACCGTACCGGGCGGAATTGCTTCCGACACATGAGCCGCGAGCATTTATTCCGGCAAAAAATGGGCTGGAGAAACAGCAGGGAATGGGGAGAATGAGCAGTACGAGGGAAATAAGAGAACCGGGCTAGTGTCGTGATTGCCTAGCGAGCCGTGAGAGGAGGTCGATATAATTGCATTCTTCGCGCCTGCGCTCGGAAGAGATGGTTTCTTGCTCTTATGACATCAGGAAAAATGAACAGATTACCAGCTAGCTGTGCATCTCTCCCTACACACGAAGAGACTATTATCACCGATTGCATATGATCTCCGAGGTCGCGGACAAAATGAACTTCGTGTGAACTTTAGAATGAAGGGTAAGCAGTGAGCATCTCTTGATCTTAGAGAAATCTTATTTCCGTTGAAATTCATTGAGAAGATTACTCCTAGAAATCATTCCGGGCTATAATTTGAGCGCCAGTAATATCCCTCCCGAATCGTAGGATATTAAAATTTTGCCAGTTTCACGAAGCTGTGAGGAGTAAAAATTTTTTGCGGCACATGAACAGAAGGGAAAACGAGTGATTATAATTTCCTTCTCATAGGTTTAAAATTAGCAAATTAAGTAAACAATAACTTTGCAAGAGAAAAACACGGGAATAGATAATTATCCGGATCATTTATTCGAAGAAATTGTTCCCATTTAACCCGTAAAATATTCTCCCATCAGAGAAATGAGCATTCGTTGGAGGAAAGTGCTTGCCTAGAAAGTAATACGAAATAAGCGTTTGAATTTTTATAATATCTGCGCTGTGATACTAAAGGCTAATTGAATATTCTTCCCTCGGAGGCTTCATGCATATCGCCCGTCAAACATTTCAGCATGAATTATATCCTACGGTCTGGAGGAAAGGAAAGGTGGAGTAAAGGAAAGGTGGGTATGATTTTGACAAACGGAGTTTTCTTTCCTTGGGCCATTTTGGACCACGAGAATTTCATTTGGGGGTGTCAAAAAATTTTTCCACTTATAAGTGGTATAAGTAACTGTGTACCTATATCCAGGAAAAACTTATAATGGAATACCACAAAGTAAACCAAGTTAGTGAATTTTGGTGACAAAAAGCTTCACTCGGGATTCAAACCCGGTACCTTACGGGTGAGTTGCCAAATCTCTATACCACTGGTCATCCAATTTGACCCCAATCCAAATGCAGAAATATATGGCAAAAAGTCAATCAGGACGACGATCTACTTACGTATCACGGCAGTGATCCCCAAAAGAGCCACCTGCAAGCAGTTGCAAAGCTCACCCTTTCTTTTTCGGGGCTACAAAAACTGAACGAGAGTATCCTCAGAAAACTTCAATTTTCCACGGTTAATTCGGGAAACTGTTCAATTAGAAGTACATTTTAATTGAAATAAGGGGCATTTCATATAACATTTTGAAGAGGCTCCAGAGTAAAAAGCCGCCAAAATAGATGAATAGCTCAACGCTGGCAGGCAATACCTGATGAAATTCAAATCGGAGATAACCTTCTAGAGATGTTGGTAAAGCTCACCCCAGACTAAGTCACAGGTGCTTAAATTATCTATCAATCAGGCTAAGGAGGCGGGTTCATTTCCGTGAGCCACCTCGTACTTCGAGACTAATTGTTGACGGGTGTCCGTGTGCCTCCCCTGGGATCTTTCGATCAGAAGCCAGGATCTCTACCCACCACTGAAAACTAAACTAAGAAACGAGCGTTAATTTATGTAATCTGTTTTGAAGTCGAATGAGCGGTATTTATGATGTTGATATCCAAACTAGGGTGACGGAATTTTCACTGATGCAGCAAAACATGAATGTGCTATCTCAACAGCCCTGAGAGAGCCTCACATAGAAAGGCATAAGATTAGTAAGATTGTAGCGAGAAACTAACAGGATTTTTCATATTCATGATTATATCTAAGTACACTCTCTTAAATGCGCTTCAATTATCGCCAAAAACACACCTGTGCAAAATTTACTAAAAAGAATTCCTGAGAAATTTGCAAGAATATCAGCATTTTTACACCAGGCCAAATGGATGTTCTTGTCGAAGTATTGAAATTAAAAATAAAATGATACCGCTAGATATTGAGTTAAGGTTGAAAACTGTGATACTATATATGTAATTTAGGAAAAAGTGATGCAATGTTCTTTATTTGTTAAAATTAATGAAAATAAAAGCAGGAACGTCATTGAGATCTATTTCAGTTATTATAATTTTTCCTCTTCTATTCTTGACCTTGTTTAATACATTTTATGATATCAAAAAAATATGTCATTATGCGTTTTTTATGTTGCAATCAAAATTAATGGTAACTAGGTGTGGCAATACCTTAGTAACACAACATCAATAAATATGTACAAAGTTAAGAGGTATGTCAACAATTTTTGTGTATTCTATATACTCTAAATTATATTACTGTATAAAAAACGCGATCGTAACATTTTTATGTAAAAATATTGTATATCGTTGTCATCATTGTATTTTATATTGTTTATTTTTCTCTTTCATAGCCCTGAGGATGATTTTAAATAAATCGAAGCAAAATTTAGGCTTATGTTGCGAAGCAGAAGTTTGAAATAGGAAGTTACTGAAGAGCATGGACTGCAGTACGATATTATCAGAAAGATCGAATTGCCGCTCTAAGAGGCCGGTCGTCATCGATCTAGAAAAAGAAATGTTATACTTTCTCTAGGAAGAAAAAAATCCTTTTGAGCATTACTAACGTTAGCATTTTATACGGAGCGAGGTAACAAAATACATGTGAATTAATTTTATTTTACCAGATGAAATTTTGAAATGTATACACATTCAAAAAAACTTCGAAATAATATTAATTCTTCAGTTCAACATACCTAATTAAAAAAGAATGTCTTATTGATTTATAAATTCATCATCCAGAAAAAAATTACATGAGCTTTCGAATCACATGCAAGTTATAAATTACGTACATTAAGCATACAAATTACATACTTTCAAGAGAAGTATTTCATGATGCTAAATTTCACCAGGTCATCACCATACAGAGAACTACGATTAATTACCATAGGAAACACTTTCAAAACAAATATTTCAAAAAGATGCCAATTTTCATTTTGATGTGTTCTTTTTGGAGCTTTGATTTGCCATATGGTTCTTCAATTTTTATGGAACCGAATTCCATGTATTGATAGATTTCAGATAGAGGGGATCATGGACATAGAATTTTTATGGGATGGAACAGTGACTTTATTCCTATTTCCTGTTATTTTATCCAGGTTATCTAAATGTATTTGAAAATAATATGAGGGAGTTTCGGATTTTAATAATTTACACATGAATACTACCTTTAGCCATTTTCTTCCATTTTCAATTTCATGGTTAAATGAACAATCGTAAATTATGCTTTTTGGTTCGAACAGTCGGGAATCTCTCATCTTAGCCTATATCTGGACCGTTGTAACTTTTCCCACTTCTGTTGGCCGTGGCCCACCAAATGTGGAGAAAACTTAGTGAATGGGCGTGAAACAAGAGGAGAAGAAATTTGAATATTGGGAGTGAGGTAGCTCTCTTCAGGACCAAGGCATAGCGGAGTGGATGGGAGCAAGAGAACATTGCAAGGCGTTGAACACGCATTTGCAAGGCGTGGCGAGAAGGGTGGCCATAAGGATGTACTCGGAAAGTGAAGGTGTGAGGCGCAAGAGAAGAGGGTGATAATGCTTTCGATGCGATTGTGTGAGTCGGATAAGAGATCTGCAGAAAAGGAAGGTTTGTGTGTCTGTCTGGATTGCTTCCGGTGGTAAATAAAGCGAGACCACCATCTTTCTCTCCCCACCGCGTGTCACCGGCGCTAAAAACGCTCAATTGTTCCCCGCGACAAAAAAAAAATTCGTTCGCTACCGTTGAAAATGAATGCAGGTCCCCAAGTTCAATATTACGCATATCTCTCGCTCAGTCCCTGAAACTTCACAAGTGGGCCTGTGCCTTGCTGTGCCGCTGACGCCGCTATGGGATGATATTTGGGTGAGGCGATCGACGGCTTTCACAGTGAAACACGCTTTCGAGGTTACGATCATTTCATCAAATATTTGGAACTGAACTCTGATTTTTGGAAATGATTTGGATTTGTGACTTAGCGTCATATTTTTCCGGTAATTAATAGAACGATACAAAAGATTCCAACGTAATATTGGATTTTCTACGTTGTTAACGACACAAAATGCATTTAAACCGGAGGAGGCATGCGAAACCGTGAAAAAATAATTGCCTTAATGGTATTAAAATCGAACTGAAGTGAAACCTTTAAACCTCAGTGACAGTGATATTGAAACATCAGCGACACAATCAATAGGCTGGTATTTTAACTCCAGATTCTGCTATCACTAAGTAAATGCTGCGTTTTATCATTTTCAAAATTAAAAGAAATTAAGTAAACAAAAATAAAATAGGTATTCAGCCCAGGGTACTATACTTGAATAGCAGGCTATTTTCATGTACTAGCCAAGCTAGCTAGAAAGCAAAATTTCCCAACTTTCTCACGCAACTGGCACGTAGCCGATGAAAATACCACCTCGGTGATCATCAAAATTTAGTCAATCGAAAATTTAGAAGGGTAGCATGAAGTATCACGTGGACCAAAGTGAAAATGAAATGTTGCCGACGCAATTGATTACCGAGAGAAGATGTTATCGGCGTTTAACAGCCAGGCTGAAAGTTTCGAGGCGAGAGATGGGAATAAAAAATCACTCTCCTTGACCGCAATCCACGTCTCCGCTGAATTTCTCGCACTTGTAACCACATCGACACGTGACTCTGCTCTACATGTATCACCACAGCCTTCTCTGCTAAAACGAACCGTGTTTAGGAATAATCAAGAGAACTACATAAAGAAGGCCGAATTCCATTCCGTCGAAGCTTGATTTATCCTAACAATTCATTCACTATTGCATCGGTATTCAAAGATGTCTGTAACGGGATGATTAATGCAGAGAAATCCATTCATTCCCAGTCTATGTAATAAAGAATTACACCAAAAAAATGGCGATGAAAAGTCTTGAATCGATACTAAATATCGCCCCGAATATAATTTTCTGCCATCGTTCCAAACTACTTATAGCTTGTTTCGCCGTGTAATTCGGATAGCTGTAACCTCAGAATCGCGAATGGCCACTTAGATTGAACGATTGAAATACACGATGGGTGACTAGATGGCCGATAAGACGTTCCTCCACAGCAATATTCGACGGTATGATATCTAAATTTTGTCATCAAATCTACTCATAATCGCACACAACTTTTTAATGTACTCTCATTCATATGAGCAACTTAGTGAGTTCTATAAACATTATGCTTAGTTAACAAGCCCAAATGCGGAGGAGTTATTCATTGGTGATGATGGATATTGATGTTATTGTCACTGGATTTGTATATCAACCTCTAGTATTGTAGGAGAGTGACGCAGCTTTCTATTACAGTATTATCTCTGTGGATACCAGTTAAAGCAGCTTGTGAGTTGAAAGAAGAAAAAAGTTAAAATGTTTTTTATAACTCTATGCGATATGACTGCAAAACTAATTTTATGACCGAGCCCATAAATTCTTGAGAAGTATAATCGGTAAGAATCAGCCTCCAAACACAAGTCGTACTTAGCTCTTCCAATTTTGGCGAGGCAATTGATGTTGGAAGGATGCTAGAAATGTAATAATCAATTATTAATTAAGTGCCTTCTTGGAGCGAGAAATTTATTAAAACCATAAAAGAGCATTTTTTTTAACTCCACAAACTTATTTCAATTCGCCCTCAACAATGTCAACGTAATTTACGTCATTTTACGGTGGTTTCCACATGTTAAGCATGAAGTCCTCTCGCGTTTTTACCATAATTCAAGAGCTTTAAATCAAAAGCTGAACAATTTGGCGAGCACAAGTTACTGTTTCATCGCTAAAGTAATTTTAGCATCTAAAATAATTATATAGAGATAAAGTGTAGCGATACACAATTTTAAATAAAATGTGTGCAAATTTCAGGATGAATGCATTTATAAATCATAAACACAGTGCATTTCAAACAATCTTCCCAGTAATACCAAGAATTCAGTTCATTAACATGAAAGCACATCGAGGGGAAGGGAGTGTAAAAGTGGTAATAAAAGCAACACAGAGTGAAAAAGCAGACCATCAAATGATATGATGGAGTAAGTAGTTGTTTTATTTCTTAGATACCATGCTGTTTCGTTTTACATTGTTTACATAACTATTCAGAATAAGCCAATGAAAGACTAAGGCGGAACTTAGTTATTTTCTTGAAAGGAGATGGAAATCGAGCACACATTTATTCCCTGAAAATTTTTCATCACGAGAAGGATTGCAAAGCATTAAAATGACATTTTCAATTCCTTGTAGGATGAGGTACCGTAAAATATTGCTAAGTGTTATTTTATAAGTAGAAGTGATCTGAATCAAAATTTGCATTCACCCCATACGAAAATGCTTGCATTCCTGTCCAATATTCATTCCAAACCTGAATTTAAATTTTACGGGCCGGTATTTAAAGACTGTATTTTTCGCAATTCATTCGTAAACACTTGCACTTGGAGATGTTGGCTATGATGGAAACTGATCTTGGGAAACAGGGAGGGGGCTAGTTGACATAAAATTTCATTCGAATTCTACCAATGATTGTTATTTCATGGCTTACAAGATCGAAATCGCTGTAAAATACATTTTATCCCACTTGAAATTATATTAACCGTTATGATTAAAGTGTAATGACTTTTTTCTATGCCCTCTTCAAGTGCGAGACCAAGGATAACGAAGCAAACTTTACTTTTCACGTCCTTCATAAGTCAATTTCAAAGCAAATCGCATAAGTCATGCCTTTGTAATTACGTAGGAACGATAAGAATGGGCACAGGAATATCAATGAGGAGATTCCAAAGGTAAAACTATGTCACGACCAGGCACAATCAGCGCAAGCCACGCACTAGATCAATTGAGCCAATGTAGGATGGGAAATGGAATGGAATGGCAGCAGCACCTTTCCAGGATTTAGCGAACATTACTCAGCACGGTTGCATTTCATAGATTAAATAAATGAAATTCTCGGCGATAAGTCGAAAAGTAGGCATTCATTTAACGAAGGTATATTTAATTACGATAGCTTTCGCAGCGAGTACAAAATACATTTTGCACCGATGCATTATAAAATTTTATCGTGTTTAACCGGCAGAAATGGCAACCTTGTGATCCTTACTGGCTGCGACTTACGTCAAAATATGGATAAAATCATGGGCGAAGGTTCGAAATGGGCCAGAAGAAGCTTGACCCCCCCCAATTGGTAATTTGTGCGAAAAAAGTACTAAACCTGAAAAAATGCCAAAAAATGTGTCTTAGATAGTATTTAAAATGTCAATGGGGTCAACTATTAAATGCAGAGTTTGTTCATTACTCGGGAGTCACTCTTATTCTCTATCCCTTGTGGAAGAAAATTTACGCGCGAAATCTGAGGAAAAGCAAAGGAGCGCGAAAAGTATCTTCAAGGGACAGAAATTTTGCAATGAACAGAATAACATTCGTCTGAATGGAATATCGACTCGCTCTTCCAATCTTGACAGGACGCAATGTGAGTATTCAAACAATGGACAAATATAGGCATACTACTCTAACCATTCATCGTTGTAACTTACTCATTATTTCCACCCGAAGGTTGTCTAGAACAGGTGTTGGTAAAGCTCTCTTTAGACTAACCATTAGGCGTGTTTATATTTCACTAACTCACAGGGCAGTTTCTTCCACTGGCCCACCTTGCACATCCATGATATTTTACTTTGTGGTGTCCGAACGCTTCGTCCTGGATTCGAACTCTGGGCCTCACGGACAGTATCCAAGAGATGCTGTAGCCACTAGGCGACCACGCTCCCATTTATTTTTTATAAGGACGAGATATTCAGGAGATGTTAAATATTCTGGGCCACGCGGCCCTCAAATATCCCGCGATGAGCCACCCCTTCCACCTCCCATCACAGCGCCAACGTCCGCCCCCGACTTATTCACGAATTCCTATCCTCGGCAGACGACGTGTTGAATGCATTATTCAAGCAACGAGATCGACAGGCGAGGCGGAGGAGGAGGAGGGGAGGGTATAGATGGATAGACCGAAACCCAGCACGATGCGAAGAGAGCAAGCAGGCAGACCTCCTCCCTTCCTTAAGAGTCCATCAGTCGCGTTTCAACCCCCCACCCCCCCACCCCTCTTTACAGACACGCTGGGGGAGAGACCCACCCCGCCCCTCTTTTTCCTCCTTATCGCCATTCCCCATTGGCCACTCTTCCCCCGCCCTCTTGGGGCGTGGCAAACCCACCCATGCTGCATCTGCGGCCGCCGTGGTCAACTTCCCCAGTTCTGCTCTCCCGAGAGAGAGAGAGAGAGTCCATACAAGTGACCACACCCCTCTCTCACTCTCCCTACCAGCTCCATCGCTCATGGAGGTTTTCATGCTACGATGCTAAGCGCATGTCATTTCCGAGAGAAATTCTAAAAGTATGTACTTCATAATATGTTCCAGCTTCGTAAAATACGTAGCCTAACTAGATGAGCCAAGAATGGAAACATTCACAGTGTTGTGCAAACGAAGAGCGATGAAGATAAGTGGATCGAGTAAGTAGTGAATATTGACGGAATAGATTCTTGAGTGTCGCAAATAAAAATGATAGCGGCGCTATCTTTTTTCCATTTTTTTACAAGATTTATATTTCTAGTCCAAAAAAGTTTATTCCACGAATAATAACATTTATATAAAATATGTGACACTTTCACGAAATAACGAATCAAAAATATAAATTCGCGGCACCTCTTCATTATTACTGGGGTTGAAGTTAAGATATATGGTATTCGTAGCGTTATTTACAATGTTTCGACAATTTTAGATTACGTTCGGACCTCACTGCCACATGCAATATCTATTAGGAATAATAACATTGCTAACATAGAGGATCCATAGATTAGCAGGTGTTAAGATGAATGGGAGAAATGAGGGGTCTACCGAAAACCCTAAGAAAAAACAGGACAGCTTCATTAGGCATGAAGGTCGGATGAAGAAATAGTCGAAGGACAGATTGGCGGAAAAACCAGCATAGGGTGGACCCGAATGAGTTACTTTGGATAAGTAATCACAGACGTGGAAGAAAAGAAGTGCGTTAATATGATAGGGTTAGCAGATAGGAGAACGGAATGAACAGCAGCGTCAAATCTATCTTAGAGTTGTTGATTTATGAAGAAGATGATGAACCAAGGACTCGCCAAGCAATTCAGTAATGAGCGCTCGGGATTACTTCGCGTTGGAATCAATCTCGAATTATTTAATTCCCCCCCCCCCCCCTATACTTCTCCGGTGAACGAAATGGATAAACTATTTTCTTTAACTAGATAACTCTTGGTTATACAACCGGTTAAGAGAATCAACGCCATTGAAGTGACGACACCCCCTTTACCCCAATAAGCTCTCTCGCACTCTTCCGCGTCTGCGCTTATGAGGGTTTCGCCACTAAGCTAAGCACATGCCATCCCTGTAAAATTTCAAAATATTTGCCATTCCCTAACTGAGATTAAATACGAAGCAGAAGGAATTTCACCTTTTGTGCGAGCGACCAAGAATGCAATGGCAAAATCCGAGATCACGTAATGGCCACATAGCCGTATTCCGATGATAGCATTCATTTCAATTTTTTAATTTACAATCAGACTGGAAATTTTGTCCTTATTTGATTCAACGTGACGAATAAGGAAAGTTTTTAGAATTTTAATCGAATGAAAGTATTTCACATGCTAGACAATTCTTCTGAAGGAATCCTTCCAGCCTAGAGGTTTGTTACAAAAAAATCACCAATTGATTCATTCCCTCAATCAACGCGTGTTTAGTTGAGGAAGAATGAACTCATCCCTCAACAGGAAACTCTTGGTTATATATTAACCAGTTCTATACTTAAACATCAAAATCACTGAGTCTTTACCGCCTAAAAATCCACCCATTACAAGGATTCCATCATCCTTGTAGTAACCACAAAAGATGACCAATATTAGCCACATTCCGTCACGGTGTGTCATTTGTTCGCGGTAGGGTTGCAGTCATCACATTGCAGTGTTGTCTTCGCTTATAGGAAGAGACATATCATTAGCCTTGGATATGAGAGATCTTGAAAGTAATGACTGCCTCTTATTCGAACGTATGTGCATTACTTCTCAAATCTATGCACCTATGCAGTTGGAGAATGTGCCAGAAGTACGTCACGTACTAACTTTCCTTTACCGACGGAAAGTCATCGGAAAACGACGCGCAGCAGCAGTGACGTGCACAATCAATCACCCCAGCAAATGCGATGTTCCCAATGAGAGGAGAGAAATAATTCAAGCTTCAATTATGCATTCCTCCTCCATGGAATCCGCTTTAGGTTTCAAATATGCCATGATGCTTTTCCATACTGACTTTTTTTTCGACATTACGAACACTGAAGAGCCGTAGAATGAAATGACCTAGAATGAATTTTCAAAACAAGAATATTTATAACGTTCTAGCTGACCTGTGAGTTTACTACACTAGTAGGAAATAACATGGGTCCCACTAAAATTATGGTAAGCCAAAATTTTCTCCTTTCACTAAGCAGATATTAGCGGAAATTGATGAGGTAAATTACATTGTTCTAATTATATTCGTTGTTGTTACTATTTTTTCATTTAAAAAACTGCACTTTGAAAATGATAAGTAGTATTCTTTTATATTCTCCCATATCAAAATGTAAATCAGCAGCAAGTAAATGTTAGATAATTAATTTAATGGTGGTAGTTGAAGAGCACTTTCAGACATCAGCACAGAATAAATTACTTGTAATGGTAAATACTCGTATCATTGCTGTTGGGTATCTGTCTCAAGAAACATTCTACTTTTATCATAAGGTGAACATGAGAGAAAGTCCAATAATTGCTAACCCTATTCTCAAAAAGGGCGAAAAACTTACTACGAACTTTCCCCGGCTTTGGGGAAACTTCACCAATTTCATTGTGATGAAAAGAGGGCCATTATATTTTGACAGAATTACAAGGAAGAAGGGAAAAAGCATTGTAATACACCATTGATTGCGGAGACTCCGAAATTGAATCGGTATCCAACGCTGAATAGTAATTCATGCCTTTAGATTCATGCTGACACTGCGATCTAACTTCACTGAATAACTGCCACAAAGACATACTACATTAAACTGCAATATGTTTATTCTTAGAATAACCAACATCTGACATGACCAACAATTGATAACCCCTTTGACTGTCTTTAATTCGTTGCTACGACTTTTTCACATTCACTTGGCATTCAAAGAAGATATTCAAAATGAAAAATATTTAATACATCTCTCAAGAAGCCATGTTTTATTTTATCATCGCGTTTTGCTCTCCGCATAATAATGCTAAAGCATTGTTACAAAAGATTCTTTTGGCATCGACCTTTTAATGTGCCCATTAAAATACTTCTGCACACCAACACTTCGGTTCACCATGCATGATGCTAAAGACATGCCAAACTCAAATCCTCGTCTTGTCAAGCACTTCGCGTGTTGTGGTCCAAGGGATCTCACCAACTTTCTGGATAACACGATGTGAAAAATCGTGCGCAAAATAATAAAACAGTCGGCATCAATTTAATTTGCGCTCACTAAACTGTCAGGGCATTCCTTGCGCAGAACCTTTAAAGCTGGTGGTCCTTCTCACAATCTAAGCGTGCCATCTGCTTTTTTTCAAAACGTGTGAAATCGTGTTCACCACCTTACAGCTCTTTTAAGGCTCTTGGGATAACCGACGTCGGTAATGCGGCTGGTTCTTAATAAATCACATTGGTATGCAAAGATATAAAAATAAATGCCATGAAGTCCACACAGCCTAGAACTTTTTCCTCAAAAGAACAAAATCGAGAAAATTGGAACGGCTCATTTGCATTTTATTATTATTATTATTATTTATTATTATTATTACATAAATTGTTACAAGTCGAACATAATGTCGGGTGGTAACATAAAATCAGGAAGTACATAATACAAAGAAACAGAACCAGAATACATATCCATGATAAAAATAATACCCTAATTCTAATCTCATACAACTAAGAAATATAACATTATCCCAATAAAACAATTTAAAAACAATCCATTAAATACATAATTCTAATATAATACAACTAAAAAATGAGCATTGACCCAACTTCAAACTCTCTTTTTGAACCATTATGTAAGTACTTAATCAATAGGCAAGAGCTTCACACTTTTTCCTAAAAATTTTGGCATTTGAAGGGAAGATCTTAAAAATCACTTCAGGTAGGTCATTCCACTCTTTTATTCCTCTATGTAGGAAGGATTTTCTCAAAATGTCTGTTTTCTGTTTTTTCAATTGAATTTTAAATTTATGGTCTTTCCTTCCTATGTAGCAGGGTGAGCCCAGCTTTAGACCTAATTCTTTCCAACCCTGCTTTTGCAGGCATAACGTGAACATTAATCATGATTAGTGATACGTGAAAATCGCATATGCGACAAATGCGATACACGTGAATAAATGCGACATAGGCGCGATGACTGGTCTTTGATGATATTTAAACCGCAGATTTGCCTTTTCAATGGAAAAATTCGTAAATTTGTAGCGGAGCCCGCCCCTTGCTGCGCTAGCGGAAGTTGGGCCTTAATGCTTCATAGATGGTCGCATGTTTTTTCATCGACAGCCACGAGAGAGGTTGAGAGAAATCCCTGGTAGATTCTGCAAGGTTAAGCAAATATTTATTTTCATCTGCCAAGAAAAAACTGAGTTCGGTAATTCTGCCCTCCACACAATCTGAATACCAGTTAGCATCGTGGATGCAGAGAGGTTTTTCAGCCAGCACAATCTACTTGTGACTGGCAGACGCAACCGGTTGAAGGAAGAAAGTGTTGAAACTTGTCCAATGTTGATACTCGACTGGTTCAAATGATATTCAGGCTACTTATTTCATTTTCGATTATTTACTTAATATATTATTCTTTAATATATTATTGCTATACCCCATAGTGATTTAAACTATTCCGTATTATTTCAAATAAATGTGTTTCATCCCACTTTGTCGTCGAATAATAATAGATAGATTATGAAAATAAAGAAAAAAAAAGATGCTACAAAATGCTAAACTGTAATTGATAATGCTATAAAATGAAAATGAAAGGGCTATTTTCACGTATCTCTTTCACACTTTCATGATTCCAATGATCATGAAAGTGCAAAGAACGGCTGCTTGCTACTACAAATAAGGTACAATTTTAAACGTTGGGTAGGAGACCCAATGAATGAATTAAATGTGTGAATCCAATTACAAATAAAACAGATCGTACGATACGCTTAATGATGAGCTCTACTAACATGTGATTAGCATATTTCAAATGATCCCTGGAGTTAAAAATGACCCGGAATTCCGACTTAACACGAGGGTCACAACAGAATGTGAGACCTATTCCAGCCTTTTATTGAAAGCCAAATTATCATTGAATAAGAAGTTTAACTATTTACGTCAGCATGGAAATGGGCTGACTATTAGCATACTTGTTAGTACCGATTTGTTAATTTAACAGGCGCATAGATGGCGCGATTATAGAGAGTATTTTTATCACCTCTTTTTCGGATTATATTCTGCATTTAATGTAAACACAAAGACAATATTTTACAAGCGTTGTGACTGCCTTCTTCAAGTAACGGGAGGTAAAGAAAAATAGGATAGATCCAAACCTTTCCTTGTGCTGATGATTAGAGATACGTGAAAATCGCAATATCATTTTTATTTTATCGCACTTTCAACAACAGTTTATCGCATTTTGTAATGTCTATTTTTTATTTTCATACTTAGGTAGTTGATGATGAGATGTAGTGGAACACAGTTATATGACAAAATACAGAATATTTTAAATAATTATGTCCTAGAACAATAATAAATTAAGGAATAGGACATATAGTGGCGGAGGTGTAGCTTGCCCGCACCCACTTGTAGTTCGCGGCCACGTAGAGTCCCAGCCAGCTAGTAGCTGGCCAGTCGCTCACATCCTTTAAGCGGTGAGTGTCGGCGGAGCATTTAAACTACGCTCGGCACAAAATGTACGAATTTTGACGTCGAAAAGGCAAATTTGCGTAAAAATATCATAAAAGTCCAGTCATCGTATCTATGTCGCATTTATTTGCGCACATCGCATCTATATCGCATTTATCGCATTTGCGATTTTCACGCATCCCTACTGATCATTGAAGACTTCGCTACCACATCTCGAGAGCCGAACCAGATAAAACAATCGTATACTCCTGCGTAAATTCGTTTTGCAATTAAAGACCTTCTCCTTACAAATCAAACTCCATTCACTCACCAGAATGGAGTCTAATTGGCGACAGTTACAGCTCTGCACATCAGCAACGCAGCCTCGATTGCTTGGCGCCGAATGAAATGCGACTCGTTAATGTGTCGTCACATAAATTGAGACGCGAACAAGGCAAGCGGCGCAATCATCTGCCTCCCTCTTTGACGGGGCTGCACTGGATGCATCCACTAAAGACACGCGCGAAGCTTATGGTCTTTTTCCACTGTGACACTGATCCCACGGATGCTAGCTAGCTCACGCTCCTGGGATAAGTCAGTCTTTGCATAATGAAGATACATAACACTGGCTCTCCCTCTCATCATTCCCACCAACCTCTCTCCCTTTGTCCCCGGACGACTTAGCGCCGCAAGGTAGTGGGATCCGGGAGGCTAAACCATGAGGCTCATTGACGCCCATCCCTCTAACAAAGGAACCGTGAAAGCTTGCAATTTACCACCCCCCGGACGATATACGATGAAATTACGGCCGTACCTTCGACACGCTTACAACCCAAGGTATGAGGGTAGGTAGTCTAATTGCAGGAGGGAAACGACAAATCATTGATTGCTGATAGGTACTAATTAAATATTTGATAAACCTAAAAATAATATAATAGAAGGAGCCTATTTCTGATGGGTAAAATAAAATCCTAATGAGATAATAACCACTCTTGACAGCTTCATTACCCTAGATATAATAAAATAATCTATTTCAAGGGCCAAATTGATAAGAATTCGGAAAAACTAAAGATTGCTTCGGGGGTTAAAATAAAAGTTTTGGAAAGTGCACACGTAATAGATTAGCCTATTTTTTAAATAATGGCCGCTCCTTCAACATATTTACTGCCTTAAAAATAAGGAAGATACTATCAGGGCAGAAGCCAGATTATCGATGAAAAACTTGTATAACTCATAGATTGCTTGGAGTTTCTAACTTTTAACAAAATTTTCCATAAGTTTGCAAGGTGTAAATAAGTGCTTAGTGATCTAGAAGTTTGATCTAATTGTTCAAAAGAGCAAAAAAATATTAAGTTTTTAAGAACAGAAGAAATAATAGTTTTGTGCCCACATATGATTAAAATGTTTACAAATGTCCAAATAAATTAATTTTGCGCAAATGTAAAGACAAAATATATTATGCAAGAATGCCATGAAAAAAAATTTACTTGGACCGGGAACCGAACCACAGACCTTTGGCTTTCCAGTCCACTGTGCAGAACACTACGATAGCCAGGTTCTTTAAAAATATTTCTTATGACAATTCTTGTATATTTCACCGCCGTTCACGCGACAGGATTCGAAATATTAGACAAAAAAATATAATTTTGTCCAAAATTTAAAGAAGTTAAATTTTTAAATTTAATTCAAATGAACTATCACTCATAAATGAATAGCAAATAGTTCGGAGAGCTTGAAAATCAAGGAAAATATTTGGAAAAACACTAAATACAACATGAATAAACGTCATGACGCATGTTCCTATCACAAGAGAGCTTTCCAACGACAAGAAAAGCCGACACGTTCAATCGAGACGTTCAATGCCTCAGATAAACTATAGGAGGAATTTTTCGAAAACAATGACAAATTGGTATATATCATTCATTGGTAAAATTTACTGAATTTCGACCAAAAAAATTTTTTAAAGTTGGAAAGAAAGCGGTGCTTCTGAATTGGAAAGAAAAATAATAGTTTAACAACCTTTGTTTACAATAACCCCAAAGGATTAAAATGCTCCCAAAGGATTAAAATTCGAAGATTCTCCGCCTTCAATGCTTGGAGGTGTCCAAATATTCCAATAAGCTTTTAATTTGAACTAGTAGCTTTGACTCTCTGTTTGATTTGTAAGAAAATTTTCAACTGAGTCAGAGCGCACATAATTAGTTAATTGATGACGGACGGATATGAAAATATTTTAACCAGCTATGTCCTAAAATGATTTCAAACCAGATAATTCCATTGCAATACCAATGATTAGAAGTTCACGAAATCTCCACAATAGATAATGTACAAAATTAAATCTTTGAGGTGTGGTCCTAGCTAGCCAACTAATTACTGTGCTGCAAGCACATAGTCATCAGTAATCCCTCCATTTTCCCGAAAATTTAGAAGCTAGTGGCCAACAAAATATAGCAGCTACGCTACTGTCCTCGGCCATTGTTTTATGCCCCAGCCAATTCATTATTAATATTTTCAAACATTTGAAGAGTAAATTTAGATAAAGTCATTCGGTATAGCTGTGCACACAACTAAGCACATTGCTTTAGTTTGATTTTTTCTTTTGAGTTGATGTGGACGACATTTGTGTAATAAATGTATTTTATTTAGGCCATTTGAAGTGGATGAAACACATGGGTATTATTTTTGGAAACAATTTTATATTTAGAGGACAAGGTTAAGTAGGTGCTAATGTAAATATATCCTCTTTAGAGGTTGCTAGTTCTCTCGATTTAATTTAAGGTACAATCAACGATTTAAAATATCATCTTTGGGTATACTTCATTATTCAGCAACTAAAACGCCCTTGGCATGTTTTTATACTTATTTTTTTGCGCACTCCAAAACTTTCTGGCTATTTTTCTCAGCATGTACTTGCTTCTACAGATAAATTCGGACTTCATTCAATTCACAGCAAATCTATTCCGTAAAAATATTTTATGCTCTTGCGAAGGCTTCCGTGGTGATTAGTTGATGTGATTAGACTTCCACCGTATTATTGATGTCTGATGACGATAGTTTCACCAGCATCTTCGGGTCTTCAGTCAAAATAGTGGTCATGATCTGATTTCGAGATGCTATAACCGGAGATTTCCGGAGAAACTTTTGTCATCGGACATTAAAAACGCGGTGAAATCTCAAATAAAATCATGACCGCACAAATTACCTTAATGGTATACATTTTTTATCATTACGGTAGGTTAGTTTCAGTAGGCATTGATAGCGATTCGTTACCCACCATTAGTGTATTGATAATATACAAAGTATTTGGTTTTAAAAATACCGGTTTAGACGAATGGCAATGGTCAATTTTTATCCTCATTTGAAAACGGCCAGATTGGCGCCGATGCAATGCCACTCCACGTGACGTCACAGAGACCTAGTTTCTATACGAGTAGATCATTTTACATCGCCTGAGGTTACCAATGCATGCATGAGGCACAGAGCTCAGGGAAACATGTCTTAATAATCACCTATTAAAACTGGCTAAGGTCGGAAAGTTTTCCTCGTTTGATAAGGTATTAATAATCCTTATTCAAGCCAAGCGCTACCAGCTAGCATGGTACTCCCGCTAGCATCCTACGTCGTATCAGCGCTCAAAGCCTCGACCCAAGGTCACCTCACTTGCGGCAGTGGGAACCAGAACGACGTCACCGAGTTTTCCCGGCATTCATACTTAGCCGTCGCGTTTTCGCGCGCTTGAAAATTTTCACTTTTCATTTAATCGCGAAAAATATATATCGTCATTAAAAAATCTAAAAGCGTGAAATACGTACTCCAGGAGTAATAATCTTTCGATTTAGGTGATAAAAAATAATACGAAACCACCCTGTTGTATGTGTGCGAGGGATTTTGAGATCAAATGTAAGCGCACTGCCAAGTACCTATCTACCTACCTTTCCATCATACACGAACGATATCCAACATCCACACGTTTCAGCCATTAAATGTCTTCTAAAAAAAACACTACTTCCTACACTTCCTCCTACTTCTGCCTCGTTGAATCATAAGATGTGGTACTTTCCGTTGTCTCTTCCGAGTCTTTCTCCACCCTGACTCCCACACCGATTCAAACATTCAATGCTATATCCGCTCCCCAAGAGCCTCCACAGTCCGCCCATCGCCTCACTAACAAGCATCCACTCGCTTCCACCCAACTTTGCATGTGGGTTAGGCGAAACGGGAATCTTGTACGTTGTCCATCACGTTGTCTGAGAGGGCGCGCGATCAAGATCTGCAATCCGTCCATCAATCGCTCCGTGTGCGAGCTCAATCCTCTCCTATATCCTCGCGATATTCTCTTCAACGCTCCAAACGAGTCGGTGACGCAATGCTGAAATATGGGGGACACGCGTTTTCTCTTGCTTCTTTTATGACACTCGTGTCACATGTGTGCATGGACAAAATGTCTTCTAAGAGACATACAAAAGAATAAAAAAAAATCCACGTTCACACTTCACACATGCCTTGGTGAAGATGACATGAAAAGTTCAAGCTCATCGCGTTTTAGAGAGACAATCACGATGTTGTTTTACCACCGCAATACTACCACGCCAGGAGTGAAACATGCAAAAATGTAAGAATAAAACACTGCCGAGCAGCCTTATAAAAACAAGAACATGTATAGTCTAAACACACATGGGATTGAGGGGAAGTAATAAAATTGTTTCACTTTTGGAGACAATGTAGCCAGATAATGCACATTATGCACTGTGTTGGAACATCACGCTACTATTAATTAAATCTTATATTATCAGCAGAAAATTAGAAAACTTTTATTGAAAGTAAAGCAGCATTTATACAGTGAGCCAAATAAATATGTAGGCCTATTAACTCCAAAAAAAATAATTATTTTGAAGTGCCAAATATCCATAACTTCATGTACACCTTCTCTAATATAAAAATAAAGTCGTGGAGTTTCGAATTGCCACCTATTAGGTTATAGTTAACATATGTGAAATCAACTTTTAACAAAATCTGGTAGAGAAGATTTCAGAATAATTAAAGCTATTTTCTGCCAATTTTGGAATTCTACACATGATTTCAGCATATTTAATACAATTATTTTGGAAGAACGATTCCGTATGTATAGAAACTAGGTATTATTCAAGGATTTTATATAAAAATAATGAAATTTCTGTTCAAACTCCATTTTATTTCTCTATCGAAAGGAAGGAAATGTATGCATTTTTTAGACTCAAATTCCATATACATCATTAAAAAAACCCTACAGAATCTCAAATTACGAAGATACATAGATAATTCCCAGTATGTAACTCACTACAGCCAACTTACGGATCGCCTCTTCATAGGTACCACCAAAAGCTTACGATCATAAAATTATTATGACTAGGCGATTATTTTACATTGGGGACAAGCAATGTGGTACAATATTAACATTTCTCAAATAAGTTTTACCAGAAAAAATAGCATATTTTCATTTTTTTCAGCATCGTGACTATTACGAAGTTTTTTTTAGGAAAAAACATAAATACAACAATTTTTGCAGTAAAAAAATTGCTAGAAGAAAAGTCGGCTGAGCAACAAAGACAAGTCATGTTTAGTGTCTTTCAATCTTTTATAATATTTTGTTTAGACTGTTAATCTGGAGAGAAATGCTCGCATGTAAAAGAGCTTTCAAAGCTTTGCACGCATTATTTTTGCACTGACTTAAAATTTTTCCATTTGATAGTATTTTTTGTCTTTGGCAACGTTAATCTCGACCTGGAATAAGCTACACGCGATTATCACGCATTTGTGTTTAAATGAGCCGGTCCCCTACCCTGAGTCACCGTATACCGTCAAATTTTGTTGTTTAGAGGTTTTCAAAGGCTTCACTCGGGATTAGAACTTGGGACCCTTCAATCGATAGCCTAACGCTGTATACTAGAGGCCGCCTTGTAATTCAAGATGGCAATGATCAATTAAATTTTCAAGATTATTCGCAGTCATGTCCAGTAAAACAGATACAAAATTACGTTTTGTGATAAAATGAAGTAATAAGTAATGTGGACGCAGTTGCGTCGACTCCATGTGGCCTAAGGGGGCCGAGACCCCTCAAAAATTCGTTATGGGTGTGAGGAAAAAATGTGTCAGGGTTGTCGATTTTTCCCTCAGTGTCCATATATCGAGATTCGAGTTATCAGGGTTCAAATGTTGATCATATGACTCTTCTAAAATGCTTAAAAAACTTTAAACTCACTACTTACAAAATTTCCCGGGACAAGATCCCCGGTTTGGGCCCCCCCTCCAATATTTTTTGTAAGTCGGCGTTTCTGTGTGGACGTCGAGTCAAAGAATAGCCAGAGAAACACATGACACAATATGGTATAAGTATACGCAGGCAATTTTGGTTTCTAGGGCTAGAATAATACCTAGTCAATAATAACAATAATTACCACTGAAGATCATCAAAAACTGCAGGATGAATTTCAAGAAAGTAAGTAATGACATGATTAGTAGCGTATTTTTTATGGGCACTCTTTTTATTTGAGTTTATGGAAATCTGTTTCCCACCTGAAGGGAGACAAGGGGTAAGTTCATGTAAGCACGCAAGTGAGACCGAGATGTTCCGAGAAATAAGGCTTCTTGGGCTGAGAATCAAGTCACGCACCACGATATTCCAATTGGTAAATATCATGGACCAAGCCAAACGGACTTTTACAGGCACGACTTAAGAATGTGTTTAAGGTTCGAAAAGTCAAAAAAAAAAATTCTGAAGGATCCTCCTTAAGTTGCCTTTCGAAAGTAGAATCTTAATTTTTTGAGGCAGCTAAAAGATGGCAGAGACAGAGGAGGATTTGGAGATGATTCTAGTAAAAATTTGAAAGAAAAGAGGCCGATATCAAGTGGAAATGAATTCGAAAAAAAACTAAGGCAGAGGAGAAAAAGTCAAGACTAGTATTAAAATATGGAATTAAAACTGGAAGTGACGAATGAATTACTACGTTTTTTAGGTAGAAGAATAACCAGCGATGGAAAACGAAATAAATATCAGTACAATAGCCTAGACGAGAGAGAGAGATTCATAAAAAATAAGGGTTTCTTTACCGCAGAAGTAAGGATGCATTTTTTAAGAACTTACAATTATAGTGAGCCTCTATATATGACAGCGAAGCATAGACGATGACAATATATCGAATGTGGTGGTAATCGATACGCGGAGATTGATGAAAATAAAATGGATATGAAAATCAAAGTGGTGGAATAATTAAATCGGCCATTTCCTGAGGCATGATGGCTGGATGAAGAAAATCGTAGAGGAGGAAGCGACTGCTATAAATGGAAAAAATAAACATCATATTAAATATATGGATCAGGCAATGAAGAATGCAAAAGAGAAAAAATACGTCGGTGTGAAAAGATTACCCGATCGAATAATTGAGTTAAGACCTGCGCTAAACCCATCTTAGCATATAAGACACGGTCTCTGGTGTTACTTTGTGGAATTGCTTCATTATAGAATAAAATAAAGTGTGAAATAAAATAAAGTTATTCTATTTATCCCATCTTAGGATGTCTTAAAATTGATTATGCTCTTTATGACCAGAAGAAACACCCGAAGTAGTTCGAAACTCGATCAAAAATCCTCTTTTTAAGCGTTGTTCAGGTTATTTAGAAATTATCTTGGCGAAAGAGTCATCTATAAGCCTTTTACGGGGAGATAAGCCATAATTTATGTTGTTAAACAAATTAAGATCACCTAACATATACATCCTATCAAATTCAATACCTATTAATGCCATTTTCCCGCGAGTAAAAATACTCTACTGCATAAATTGATCGCTCTAAACTCAACCCTGCCTTGTTGACATTTGGGAAAAGCGATAAAAATGCGCCCAAGTTTGTAATATAAATCAATCTTCTATGGGATATATAAGTGCCTCCTCTATCTACTCCCCTATATATGTAGGTACAAACATCGGGCAGACGAATAGGGGGATAAATTTTGAAAAATGAGCACGAACGAACACGAAGAGCCGCCAGCTTCACGGTCGAGGGTTTTGTATAATAAAAATTTCGCAAAGAGCGTGGGAGGAGGACTTACGAGATGGACGCGTCTTATGCAACGACCCTTTTGGATTCTCACGCCCGTCAAACCTCACTTGCCGGAATACTTTCGCCATCAAAACGCGTAAAAGGAGACTTCAATACGCCCTTCGCAACGTGCCGACACAACTACCAACCACCCCCGAAATCCATTCTCCCATTCCTATACGGGTAACCACTGTCTCTCCTCCCTTTCCACCTTCAAAGCGTCTCCCTTCAAGTTTCGACAATGCAGACGAAGGAGGGGTCTCGGCAAGCTCGTGGTTTACATACCAATGGCGACCAAATTTCAAGGTTCACGAATGGCAAGAGGGTGGGTTAGGAGGAGGCGGAGAGCTTAGGGTGGACATGAAGCTATAGTAGCTAAGGGAGGAGAATAAGAGTGGATGCGAGTAGGGGGAGGGGAGGAGGTACAAACGGTTGACGTCAGCCGAAAAGATGTCCATGTGGCCCTCGTGGCCGTCTTCGCAAAGAAGTGAAACTTGCACCTCATCGACTCAAGGTTAACACAAGGCGAGAGTAAACTCCACAGCCCGGAGTAAACTCTCTTGTATGGTCGCCTTATTCCAGGTAAGGGATTGGGTGTCATATGATTGACAGGAAATGGACTTCATACTGATAAAACGCGGCGTGGACCAAACTCCGCAGTCAGTCTTCATCTACATCTACATAATACCCCGCAAGCCGCCTAAAAGTCGCGTGGCAGGGTGTTAGGACACCAGCCGTTTACACTTACAAATGAAGTGCTCTAAGTTGGGAACTAGCATTTATTTAAGTCCTTTACGGTTCGGGGGAAAAACGTCTTAGTCCTGACAACGATGAGGGTTGTTTGTCATCGAAACACTGGTCTTATAAGGCCTTCCCCGGTGGCATACCCGAGAAGATTTTATCAATAGGATTTGCCGGGGAAATCTACGATATTTTTGAGTTCATTCTACTGACAGAGAAAGTTCTGGGTTTTAGTAATCAAAAATCAAATAATACGCTTTGAAAGGTCGTTCGGGAATTCATCCTGAGAACACTGCAACGCCAAGGTATTAATAGCTGGCAATACATGAGGCATATTCGGTGATTTTTCATTGTACGAGTACATAGGTATCCGTGGGTGGTTAACTATATCGAGATTCTAAATCCCTATGAATTACATAATCAATTTCACTAAACTCAGTGATTCAACGCGAAGATCATTTTGATTGGTGAGGGTAGAATTCATCCCATACTAGGTCACAGAGGAGTGAACTTCACGCATTTAGGATATATCCTGATCCTTTCCCTAGGTCACCTCAAACTTCCAGGATTTTTCTTGGAGGATTCGAAGAATTCACCAAGGATTTGAATCCGAGACCCTTCGATCAGTAGCCAAATGCTCTACCCAATAGGGTGGCACGATTCCCGAGAATTTCATATCGTGAGGAATCGGGCGTTATTTCCATAAGATGAATCATTGAACACGGAAAAAATTAGGAGGTTCAACTACGACAAATTTTTCTCATCCAGGGATTAGCTTTTCACTTTGTTTAAAAAACACAGTGTCATGGTGAATGTATTTGCTGGCCAGTTGGCCGCTACAGGGGGCTTCGTTTTCAGTGGTGATGGAGTGAAGTCCTAGCCTGGATAATCAAAGGTCGTGGGTTCGAGTCCTGCTTGAGTAGGAGGTCCCTATTCATGGCACATTAGTGTTTTGATTGATCATTTTTAATTTTGGAACCACCGTTATAAAGGCCGTTATGTGCAGTTCACGGGTAAATTCAGAATAACAATAAAAATTTAAAATAATTTCTCCCTTGAAGATAAAAGAACTGCACTTCCAAACGAAATATTTCTAAAATTATATCCAATTCGACGCCATATTTTCCGGGGCTGAAAGAATCCGGGTTCAAAAATGGTCGATTGGAATGGAAACCACCGCCTGAAATCTTTTTGATGCCAGGATTGATTGCTAGAATCAAGTTATGAGTCGGAGGTGGCTCAGAAAAAGAAATTTGCAGGCCTAATGAAGTATTTTAGACATCAATGCTTTGAGCTGGATAGGCATCTTCAAAAATGGGAGTTTTGATAACGATTGGAAGGTAGGTATATCTTCATAAATATCTCGGTTATATTTTTGAGTTTTAACTGAACTTACTGGAACAGATATTTCTCCCCAAGAATGCGAAAAATTCGCCATATTCTTCGCAGAGGTGGCAGCCATAACATTTACAACTTTATATTATATCGATGAATTAAGCAAAGAGCATTTCATTAATAAGCATGAACAATGACGAACTCATCACAACAGAACATTTCACTCCATAAGATTTTCCAAGCCAAAATGTTCGTCTTTGTATCAAGCTAAAAACTTTTGTCATATTATAGAAACCAAAACCTATCAAGATATCAAGGGAAGGGAGTGAGGGAAGACCAAAGAGAAGATGGAGGGACTAGTCCTTGTGAATGATTTGAGGGAGAAGGGACTGACTGAATGAGATGCCGAGGATCGAATGAATTGGAGACTTGGATTTTCACACAGCACAATTCATTCACAAATAGAAGGCACTGGTGAACGCTAATAAAACTACCCTGGTGTATTAACTGAGCAAATATTTTTCACAGGTCTGCTATATGCAACGCCATTTCTCCAATGTTTTGATGACCATCGTGTTTGCATCTGGGCTCGCAAGTAAAATTATCCTGAAGGGAATGGGTATGAATGGGCTCGTTTATCACTTTTTTTGATTGTGGATGGTGACAGTGTCTGTAAAACAAAGAGAACGGAACTCCCCGATATTTCGCCCACTGTTTGGTTGATTTGAATCGATTAGTTGGCGCCCTTAATATAATGGCAGATAATTTTATGACGTCATGCGCCATTACTGAGCGGATAGGTAAGCACTTACCAGCTGCTTCTCCCTTCCTCGCATCGTCCTCGCGCGGTTCGCAGTGCATTTCCCTGTTGCGAGCGACTCCTTCCCTTTATGACGGGTTAAACCTGAACGAAATAACGAAACGTGATGCTAATGACGTCACCAACTATTCGAAAGAGGGCGGCATCTTCGGCGTTTCTTTATGTCAACTGATTAGAGAAAAGCCGAATGAAGAAGATCCTCACTTCTACTTTCCGAATTTGTTTAATAAATTGCGATTTCGGCTCCATGAGTGAACGACCCTATTGTTGGACGAGAGGGATAGTAATACCCGATTAGGGTTTAATGTACTGAGCTATGTTCTACTGGTACGGGTACTGTGCATAAAAAATGGAAAATGTTGCTAGAGAATCGTATATTTAAATGATTTATTTAAAAGTCCTAAACGACCTTACGGTGAACTACAAGTCTATTTTATTTCATGAGCATAAATATTTTGCATTTTTACGTTAATAAACACATTATTAAATAATTAAAATATCTAAAATGGCCAGAAGTTTCTTCCTCACTGAAGTGTGCGATATGTTGCTATAGCTTGTTTCTTTTTATTTTTCTCGGATTCTTATTTTCAGCCTCTTGATTTTCCATGGGGAATAGAATAAATATGCAAAAGAACTTAGGTGAATGGATGAACATTTATAGGTCGCTCGATAGCCCGGCATAAAATAACAATTACTTTCTCAAATATACCAATTTACATCATTTTTAAGGCTTATATTGGAAGTCACAGGTTTCAAGAGCCAACATTCACTACGAAAGAAAGTTTGAAAAACCGTTTTAGAGGAAATAAACATTTTGGAAGCCAATACAGTCGCGAGCTCCTCTATTAACGCCGCGAAGGGTGCTTGTGAACCACAGTCACAGACTTATTGGTCCTATCGGCCCTACGTTACACTGGCGACCTTCCTGGAAAAGGCCAATAAAGCGATTTCTCTTGGGCAACAATAGCAGAATGGTAATCACGAACAAAAAATTGGACAGCCCAACAGCTCACACCAATTTTTATTGCATTCATTGCTCTTGAGCGACCTTTAAATACTAGAATCAACCTTGTTGGGCCAAACCAAAGGTTACGGGTTCGAGTCCCGCCTGGATAGCTTTTTCACATCTTGGGTAGGTATGTTTATGATAATTAATTGTTATTTGTTTTAGTCCCCCGATGTAATGTCCTCAGGTCAGGGCACAATATACGAAGGGCGCAAGAGGCCCTATTAAAACAAGTCTGGGCAGAAAACCCTTATGGGAGACGACCTCAAGAAAGACCGAGAAAAAAATGGAAGGATGAGGTGAAGATTGATATGGGGAAAACGGGAGTCAGTGAGGCGGATGCAGAAGTTAGAAAGAGTTGGAGGCAGACAGTTGGCGAGGCTAAACACCATTTAGGGTATCAATGGTCATAGGAGTGAGTGATACTATGTCCTCATATTGCTGTTTTTGGAGTGAAGAGTCCGCATAAAAATATATAAACAATCTTGCGGCTGAGTTTCAAGTCACCAAGTGCGTACACCGGGTTGCGGATGATGGTTTGACCTCTTATCATAGAGGTTACCTGCGATATAAGCAAGTTCACTCGTCGAATTAGTTGTCGTGGGCAAAACCGGCAGCGTTCTGAGGGGTATTGGTCAATTCTTGGTTAAGGAAGGTTATTTGAAAGATAACAAAACCTTTGAAAATGTCATGACTTGGCGACAGTAGGCCACCAACAATTATGTCTCTTATTACCCTGGGGAGAGGGCAGCAGCTCTTCTTCATATGTGCGAAGGTGGAGACCATATTGGTTGGTTCAGCGACACACATTTCACAACGGGCGTGGTAACATATACTTTAACGGCTGTAGTACTGCGAAGGTAAGGATAAACCACCACATTATTATCCCGAGGAATCGCAAGTATTCCGCTCATTTTTATGTCGCGACATGGAGAAAAAAATGGGTGTGAAAAGATCAGACGATAGAAGAATTAAGTGGAGAGCTGCGTCAAACCAATCTTAGGATTTTTCGCCTTTAATGACGAGAATAAAATAATAATACTATAATGCAACTAAACAGGGGCGCAGCTAGGAATTAAGGCTAAGGGGGGTTATAGGCGCAAAACACTGCGGTGTCTGAGAGTGTGGAATACCCGCCAGGGTAAGCGAAAGATGCGGAGGCCCCTCCCCTTAAAATTTTTCATATAAATGGTTCAAAATGGTGAGTTTTGCGGCCCTATGATGGATATTTTATTAATATTTGCAATATTCTATAAGTAATATTAATCCAATTAAGTGAAATGGATTAAACTTCAAAATTTCTCTCAGCTCTGGTGGGGGGGGGTTATCCCCCCAAACCCCCCCTCGCTGCGCCACTGCTCTTAACTGCAGCCTCCCAGTATCCAGCGGTTCCAAGCCTCATTCCTTTAAAACCTGTGAAACACTATTTGTGGGTCCGTAGCAGTTTTTGATACATACATATACAGTTAATACAATATAAAATATCGGGCATCACTTGCATATGGCTACATAATCTGGGATGGGATGAAGAAGCATGGGTAAGGCCAGGGATGGGTAAATCGTTCGGGCATGAAGGCGTGTTCAGGAAATTCGCCGAGGAAGGAGCGAGGATAGGAATCATCTTGTGGAGGTTTAGTCAGAAGGCAAGGGTTTTGGGGAACTGCGCCACTGCAACTGAAGACTGTGTGAGATAAAGTGTCTCCTATAGGGTGGTTTCCTATTATTTTTTTATTGCCTGAATCGAAAGATTATTACTCCTGGAATACGTATTTCACGCTTTTAGATTTTAAAATGACGATGTCTATTTTTCGCGATTAAATGAAAAGTGAAAAATTTCAAGCGCGCGAAAGCGCGACGGCTAAGTATGAATGCTGGGAAAACTCCGTGTGACGTCGTTCTGGTTCCCGCTGCCGCAAGTGAGGTGACCTTGGGTCGAGGCTTTGAGCGCTGGTACGACGCAGGATGCTAGCAGGTAGCAGAGTACCCTGCTAGCTGGTAGCGCTTGGCTTAAATAAGGATTATTAATGCATTATAAACGAAGAAAACTTTCCAACCTTAGCCAGTTTTGATAGGTGATTATTAAGACATGTTTCCCTGAGCTCTGTGCCTCATGCATGCATTGGTAATATCAGACGATGTAAAACTCCTATCTACTCGTATAGAATATAGGTCCCTGTGACGCCACGTGGAGTGGCATCGTACGGGCGTCAATCTGGCCTTTTTCAAATGAGGATAAAATTGACCATTGCCATTCGTCTAAACCGGTATTTCTAAAACCAAATAATTTGTATATTATGAATACACTAATGGTGGATAACGAATCGCAATCAATGCCTTTCGTTTTCTTTGATGAAGGAAACTACCCTATTGTATCAAGAAGCAAGAAGTGGAGGGAATGACGGAGGCGAGACGCACTGAGTGGGGGTGGGTTGAAGGAGATCACGGGGCAAGGGGGTGAGGGTGTTCGGATCGTGGCCGGCCATTGGTCGCGCGAGAACTCCGTGCCAAGCGACCGCTGCCGTCCAATTCAAATGCTCGGCCGCTCAGCAGCGAGGAATGTGATGAATGGCAGCGGGTGGTCTTCGGGAGCATACGCGACACAGACAAACACGCTTTGTGTGTGCCCCGGCAGCCTAATGGCCACTTTTCCTATCTGGTTAACAACCGCCGAAATACAAACGCGTACGCACATACGCGCACATAAAAATAAAATGAAAATATATTGAAGGCACGGAATCCCAACTCCCACTACTCCTCCCGTCCATCCGATAGCGCCGAATACCTCTCTTCACGAGGTTTTATGAATTTGTAAAGTGAGAGCACAAATGTGGAGATGTTATGGCTTCGCCCGCGGAGAGTTGCGATGCTCGCACGGCAAGGCCAACGTTTATTGGCCGTAAAAATATCACCCATTACGGATTTTGCGGAGTCCTGGTAAATTCTCAAATCCGAGGATAGTAAACAAAAATGGATATCCATTATTTTCTCGGCCAGCGATTTCGCATGAAATCGGTCCACAAAATGCATTTAAGGATATCGATCCCACATAGTGTCTGTGGAAGTAATTGAGCTATCAAGAATTGGAAAAGGAAAAGAGATATACAATAACATTATGGAAGAGAATAAAGCATTTCTAACCAAATCTTAAATTGATCATGGCGGCCAGTCTATTACATATTTCATTGGTTATGAAAGTAAAATCACATTCCCAATTTTCATAGAACGACAAGAAACCCGAAACTAATCAATCGCAGCAGTTTCCGGTTACGTAGATTTTCACGAATTTGTACGCCAATAGCCCTCAATTAAATGGAAAAAATAGATTATATTACCGATGAAAGGGGTTTCTATAACTAGGCACTATGCCATTGTGTACTGGGTTTTGAAAATAGAGCTCCTATTACTTCACAACTGAGAATTTTATCTATTAAGCTCCATCTTAAGGTAAAGGTGTCATCAGTTCGAGTCTATATTGCTGCGGTACAAAAAGAGAAAAAGAACTCTTCTCATAACTGAGCGGCAAAGTCTCCATATTCAATCAACCCATGTTATATACCAATTTATCTAGTTTAAAAAATCTTGCAATTTTCCATTGCTTTAAAAGCGTAATCAAATTCCTGTTGTATGGTTTCGTACCTTAGATTCGAATATGCTCTATTCCCTCTCCCGTTCATGCAGTAAAAAGTTATGTTCTCTTGCCTCTCCCAAATGCCGCGCTTGACCAATTCAGTTATTATTTAAAATAATATTAATACAACATAAGCCAAAGATATTTCATTTATTTTAAAAGGAAATTTGAGCTTCATGCAGAAAAAAATTTATAAGAATTTTACTACTGTAAATATTAGGTAATGTTAAAACATGTCTAATGTACTATCAATACATCAACAATATTAAATAACTATAGTAAAAAGTGGTGATTACTCACCAGGTATACATTTAGACATTCGTGACACGCGTTCGTAAGAACATAATCCTTGTTGGTCTATCCTAGATACTTCTTTCCACCACTTTATTCAGCATTTAAGTCGTATTCAGCATCTTCTCTAGCCAATTTATTTTTCTCCCTATCAAGTGTTAAATTAAGCTTACTCTTCTGATAGACGCTGAGAAGTACCTACGCCATAGTATTTATTTCAATCCATGGTAATTATTTTATTCCTCTGCCCGCACACTTTGGAATACCAGCAGCCTGATCTCGCTATCATTCCATACAGTATGCCTTTATGCCCCTCATGCCTAACTAACACTTCTAGGAAAAGGATATTTTTATTAAAATGAGTCTCGCTTTAATTTTCGATGTATAAGAGTCTTGAAGTCTTGTATCTTTCTATTCCTTCTTCGATAGTTCCAGTGGTTATTTTCAACGAATCTCGGGACACTTTTATTGCGTTCAACGATAAGATATTTCTGGTACAAACAAACAAACAAACGCGAAAAATCGCACGCTCGCGACATGAGGATGAATGCCTTGCCATTTAGACACTCCTTAAGTACGAGATAGAGTGCGTACCGACCGGGTGAGGGCATATTTTTATAACATACACGCAGCCAATATATGCGACGGCAGTCTGATTTTGAGGAGCGGTGGACGCGTGCTGAAGTTGCAATTGGCTTCGACACCGTAGTCCTCATCCAGACTTACTTATTCACGCTGTCTATCTCTTTCGGCAGCGATCGCTCCACCTCGCACAAACAATGACCCTCATTGAAGTCATGGGCAGAATGCGACCCAGAGTCCGGCGTCGTTTCTTAGATTGTCACCATACATCTCCTCCCGGAGGCTTTTTCACTGCGCCTCGAGGGCTTGCAACGCGCCCGACCCCTCCTTCGGCGACTCATCCCAGCGGAGAATGGAACGGACCCAGGGCGCGGTGAGGCGAAATTTATTCAAGGCTCATGCATCGATAATGCCTCGCTCTCGAGCTCAAAAATCTATATTTACATACGCGTGTGCATTGCTCTCCCGAAATACATACATGGCCTTAGGTGGTTTTACACATAAGTAGTCACCGGGTGGAAATGGCCATTAATATTGAGATTTTGCGAGTCAAATTAATCAACTGATCGAAGTAAAATAAGTGGGAGTATATTATACACTTCCGGATTCACAATCTCTGCCGGATTAAAATTTAGCATCTGCAAAATTTAGAAAATATAAATGATTAACGCATACAATTTGTCAATTAGGTAATTAGAAAAAAATGAGCTTCCTGACTTTTGAATCAGCACTGAGAACAACAGTTTTTTTTAATCAAACCAACCAATCATAAATGTGTAAAACTGTAAATACGCTTAAAAAAGAAAAAAATTGAAGTGTACACAAAATTAATTATTAATCACCATTTATCAAACGCTTTTTTTTTCATCTGTATACATCTATCATCCCAAATCAAGCACCTACATTCCTATTAATGTAATAATGAAAAGAGTTTATTGGGAATAAGTTTTATAATAACTTAGAGGTTATGACATTAGTTAACATGATGCAATAATGAATCATGAAAGTAAGAAGTTATTTTAGCACGGGCTTTCGAGAAAAAATTGTCCACCGAGGATCTAGAAAATATCGTGTACGTACAAAGGGACATACCAATGAACCGTTTTCTCGTCGAGGGTAAATCTTGGGTGTCCCTTTGGCGAAGGCTTACGGACGAAAGGGAACATTAATTCCCGATATCAGTGCCAAGAATTCCGAGCAATATGCTATAAACCACGTCTACCCTCGGAGCTGCATCGATTGAACTCGATCACTATTCAATCTTAGTTCATGGCGAAGCCGCATGAGGGTGGAAACTAGAAACATGAACGATCCAGGGAGAAAGCAGAAACACGATTGTTGGCAGCGCATATCTCAGATTAATGATTCAAAAGATATCACCGGAATTCCAAACGTATTACGGACGTTAAAACACTAACGTTCAAAAAAAAATATTTCGTAAAAGGTACTTAAAAATTCCCACTTCCATGTTTATAATTAGGTATTTTATGCAAAAAACGTAATTAGAGTTCTTGCTCCCCATGCAGATTATTCAATGTTTTAGCTGTAAATTTCACCCTTATTCCAAACGAATGAGTCAAAAATGATGCAAATTTTTTTTATTTAAAACGTTTTACCTGAGGAAGTACGGCTTTAACTAGTTAATAATCCAAAAAGTGGTACAATGGTAAGTCTATGCTTTCTTTAAATGACTACTCCCACAGTATATGTTAGAAGAGTTCCACCACTTTTACCAAAGTGCTTTAACTTATGTGCGTATTTATTCGTGATTCTCATTATTTAATGCAAATAAAATAAACCTCACTGATGTTCGAGAATAAAAACCATAAATCAACCTCCTAATACCTCAAAATCCATGAAACCAAGGAGATTCTTTTGTTCCTAGCAACAGTTTCCACAAGGAGTTTTCGGAAAATTGGAGACGCTTAATATAGAAATTAATTGGAGAGCCTTACGCCGCTTATTTCGTATTCTGGCAACAATCTTCCCTCTCCTTGAAGACCCGTGGAATTTTCGATGAAGGATTTCGTGATGCCGTCTCCATGGCAGCGCATGTCTTGACGCGATGTTCCGGAAACGTCTGATAAGAAACAAAGGCACCGACAGCGCGGCACAGGATGGGCCGTCAAGGCGTGCACTACCGTGAAAAATTCGCCGGGCAGACGGACTCTGGCCCGAGGCACAGACGCCGGCGAAACTGAAAGATGGATCGTGTGAAGGAGTGCCTTCCTTTCGTTCGTAAAAGTCGGCCTATTTTCCACGACTGCTTTTCAACTCCTATGACTCATTTTGCATTTTCAGCCGAGGTAAATCACATAAAATGGACGTAGCCGACTAAGAAACCAAGTAAATTATGTGTTAAAAAATATGAACTGATTCTGTATCATTCCATTGATGTCGATAGGGTCTATTATTCAAACGATAATTTTATTCATTCTGATGCTCATATAATAATAATAATGAAGATATTTACTTCACTGCCCAAAAATTACTCATAGTTACATAGATAAATAGCGAAATTGGGCACCCCTGAAGATTCAATCCTTTGTACGGTTTGTATTCAACGAAAAAAACACAGATTTATATCATAGTTATTATTTAATTAAAAAATTTTTCCTGGGCAAAATTCTTTTCTACAGTTTTATTGGTGATGCTCTTACCTTAATAAAAATATATTTGATCCTTCTCCAAACTTAAATGCTATATTCTTACAAGTAGCAAGTTGGTGCGCTATGCATTGTTTAAAGGTCGTATTACACAGTGCATGTTATTGCGCAGGTGAGCACTGAAAGCATATTTTGAATTTGCAAGAATACGAGCCCGGAATTGGAGCATGGGTTTGCTGTCATCTCACATCTATGCTTCCTGGCATGCTCTCCAGGAATTCACCGCTTTACTCGACGCAATTTTTATTGCGCATTGATACATACGTCAGATTTCGCAATGATGTGCGCCGTGTGAAATGGCCTTAGGATATTTCGGTGTTCTTATGCCATACGTCCGCATATATGTAGTCGAATAGAGAAATAAGAAATGTTTCGCCAATTCATAAACAAATTGAGCTATACTTTTAAAATTATTGCTGAACCCGTTTAAAAAAGTATTACATACAATCCAAGCCCACGAAGTCACGTCACCCTGTGTGATTTTCTTTATGTCGACCAGCAGTACCTATGTCTAGCCCTGTTGGTGAGTGAGCAGAGCGAAAGTATAGAATACCTATCGTGGGCTACTTTTGCCGAAGAATCAATTTATGAAAACATGAGTGTGACTTTTGGAGCCAAGTAAGGGAGTGTTGATGACTGACTGCTTTTCCTTATTTCCTGCGACAATAGCCTTGGAAAATTTATGCAGCAAAAAATGAACTAATTTTTTGAAGTGGTAATCTTCAATGCTTTCTTCGATGACAAAAATATGTTGGATTATACTTACATATTTGTTAGGTAACGTACAGCGGAAATTGCAATCCTGTTTATAGTTTGCATGCAAGGAGAAAATGATGGCGCCATTTCGATTTGCGCAGAGCACATCACCTCGTATACCACAATTTTTTTTATTTTAGTATACTACTACAATCGTATCCTACAATCAAAAATTTTAAAAATTTCCATAGTTAGATTTTTTCTGACGATAGATATTTGTTACAGCATTATTTATTAGAAGATTAAAGTTATCTTGTTTTATACTCTAAGATCTCGTGTGGATTGCTAATTTTTCAGCAGCCACCGTAGGAATGATGCGAGAGTCTACATATTTCAACTATTCAAAAATATTATCATTATTTGATTAGGAAATGTTTTTAAATTTCCTAATCAAATAATGTTAAGAGAGAGATAACCTGAATTTACAAATATAATTATTTTATAACTCGATAACAGCAACAAATAAAAAATAACAGCATTAAAAACACGGTAAGAATCAAAAACACGATTTTAAATATGTTAAAATAATTCATTCATTTAGCCTTAATCATTCAAAGCTGTAGAGGCCCTAATTTCTAAATTTGAGAATGAACAAATTCTTTTCCTAGCAAATGTTCCCTCAAGAATAAGTTTCACTCGTGAGCAATACATTTCCCTTAAGCTTTATTAAGATTGCATCGCGTATCATTTTCATTAAAGATAACCCAAAATTATATTCTTACACACAGCATTATAAATTTTGCTCACCAGTATTTTCTCATATTCCTAAGTAAGGATTTCACTTCCTCAATACGCAGTATGAGACTTTCCCTCAAGGAATTATCACTACTTTCAAAGTTTTTAAAGATGCGAATGCGTTGTTTTCACTTCAAACATTTTCTTCCGTTTTCAAGAGAAGATACTTGGATTCTTAACCATGGAATAAATATAATATTTTTAAGAAAATAATAAACAATCTAAGTTATATTACTGATGATTTTAGGTTTAAAATTGTAAAACCTTACCAACATTGGAATTGAAAAAAAGTTTATTAACTCTGAACCATTACGTTATACAGGCATTTATGTTCCCTCCACGTGCGCTTAACTGTTCATTTGAGTTTGCTCGGAAATGAATGACTCAAAATAAAAAGAATAATGTCACTGATAACCAATCCTCTTACATTATCGAATACATCTTCCCATAGAATAAAAAAGCATTGACTAAAATGGAAATGAATCCCTTGGAATTTAGGTTTAATTAAAAAAAAACATTGTAGCGGATACCATAGAAAATATGATCCAAAGCATGTTGATTTTTTTCATATTAAAAGAAATTTGTCTGATACTCACATATTTTTAAGAGGTGATGTTCAAGAGCCAATTCTAAAAAATATTACTTTTTGCGTATGGCCATTTCCTAATTGATCTCTAAATCTTACCAAACCTAGTTACATTTTCGTATCCTTGTAGACTCCAATATGTTCGGATGCTTATGTGATAGCATCTTTCAGCTTGCCAGCTTAAATGGCACTATATATGTTGAAAATATCAAATAGGTATTTAGTCTTTTTACATGATTGTGAAGATACAAGTGATTGGATTGGCATTTTTCCAAAAAGAACGACAGGTTTTATAGCTGCTCCTCTGGAAAGACTAAGCATTCCTTCTATAGCACTAACTTGAATTTTTTTGAAAATGCAGGGAGATGGAATTTTCAAAATATAATATATATAATACTCAGGAAAATATTTCTAAATTTTTTTCAGGAAATTATGTGTATCATAAAAACGGTAAACTTCCCGGCTTCCTAGGGATACTAAAGTATGTCTGGCAGAAACTTTCACCATTGCACACTGTTTGATCCCTGATATTCAAGTATAAATAAAGGAAACCAATTCACTCACTTCACATGCAAAATCGTTATGGTATCCGATGTAATGATGAGCAAATTTACTCGCAGAATGATAGGGATGCACGCGTGCTGTGTATTTGACCAATAGCTCGAACATAATTTACCATGGGATGCAATTGAAGCACGCGTACCTTTTCAAAGAAGAACAATTGAACCGCGTTTCCGATCCTTCTGAGTGAACAAGGAACATGAAATTCACGCGAATACATTTTTTCCCATTGTAAATAACAACTTCGTAATATCAGCAAAGGAAACTTTGCAATACGACGAGAAAAACAACTATTCTCTTAGTCCTGCGGAAAAAATTTGTAGTGGAATAGTTTACACCGTATTTCAAACTGAATTTTATTAGTGAACGCAAGGTCAGAAGCGAGACAGTAACACATCAATGACATTTAGGTGTACCTCTATATCGGAGAACTCAAAACAACAATACACATAGCTCGTGAAAGGGAATCATTGTTCAAGTAGGATTAGCCAGGATATGGAATACAGATCATAAAAGTGGGGTCTAATGATGAATTGTCCTAATTACTAGCAAGGCCTTCACGAGGGAGAATCGAGGTCAATCCAAAATTATTGTGATGTGCATTCATCTATACGATAACAAGCGAGCCACCTGTACGGTGTTTGGCAGGGGGTGATCAACCACCAAAATCCAAGAGCACATTCATATACCCACCACACGGTCAAGAAAATATTACGCATAAAAACAAAATATACGTGTACATTTATAAAATAGCAAAACCTGCCAACGCAACGGTTAGAAATTCCTATAAGTAACAATCCATGCAAGGTTAGAACAATGGAAAAAGTAAAACATGCAATGAGTCGTCCTGGCGAGTGACGCTATAAATTTTCTTAATCGAGTCACCGTTCCTATCCTCAGTACGAGGAAAGAATGACATTTTAAATCATTCTGTTTTGCCGAGCATTTCCTTTATTTCCCTCTCCTGATCACGCCTACTATAGTGCGACGGTAAGCGAAGGATATGTTGGCAGATTTGGCATTTGGTGGATATCGGAGTACGTGGTGCTGGCGATTGTGGCAGTGAAAGGAAAAGGGTGCGAGAAAATTCATACAGAGATCTACTGAGGCGTTAGAGAAGGAAGAATAGAGAGAAAACAGCGTTGGCGTTTACGGTATCCTCGCAAGAGGCAGTAATATTACATGATATTACTGTACGTACACAGACGAGCGATTACAGGGTAGGGATTGGGATCACCAGTGCTGTCTTCACCACAATTGCATCGTATATACCTACTAAATCTTTCTAAGGAATTATGTATCATATTTGTGTGCGGGTGTGGCAGATAACATCTGTGTACATTTACATACTGCCCCGCAAACCCCCTCAAAAGGAAAGTGGCGGAGGGTGTTAGGATATCAGCCACTAACAAATAAAAAGGAAATGCTTTAATTAAGTTTCACGTAGCATTCATTTAAGTCCTTTATTTTTCGGAAGAAAAATGACTTCCTGTTCCATTTCGTTTGGAAAAATATCCATCTAAACTTTTCGATTCTTTCGGACGTGGAAATGTAATGGGGCTCTAATATGATGTTCTCTGTATCTCTCTGAAATATATATTTTCTCAATTGCTCAATGGATCTAAGCAATCAACCTCCGAGTCTCTAGCGGCTCCAAACTTAACTCGCTAGACATCTGTATAATGCATTCACCCTTGATCAATGACTCCTCCCATAACATGAGACTCATAAGCGCAGGTGAAGAACCGTAGAAAAAAAATGGTGCTATTTTACTTTTAATGGTCGTTCATGGTATATTTTGAATTGTAGCAAATAAAAATGATACTTTTCACATCACACAAATGCAAAATTTGTCAATGGTTAGGAATTTATATATCCATGTAATCTTCGAAGAATGGAAAAAATAAAAACGGTGGCGCAAATGACATTAATCGAGACACACTTGCTATCTTTAATGGCATGAGAAAAGAATGACATATAAATATCTCTGTCTTGCAAAGTATTTCCTTTATTTTCCTCTCGTGATCACGTCTACCATAGGACCTCAAATTGAAGTATCAGAGAGGCATAATGCTGACTTAACTCGGAAGAATTCACAGAGAGTTCAACTTTCATCACATGAATTCGGAACGCTCAAGCCTCGGAGCACGGAGATTCCAACAGCATCCGCCTGTCCCCGAAACATTGCTCGCGAGAGCCCCGATGTGTACGCAGACGTATCTCTCCCACGGGCGGTCT
Source organism: Ischnura elegans (assembly GCF_921293095.1). Taxonomy (NCBI): domain Eukaryota; kingdom Metazoa; phylum Arthropoda; class Insecta; order Odonata; family Coenagrionidae; genus Ischnura; species Ischnura elegans. Next base: position 99,293,042 of record NC_060253.1, read on the forward strand.
TGCATCACGGCTTCAGCTCGCAGTGGGGGCTTCTCATTTCATCGTGGCCCTTCGGAAGTTCTGGTGTCGCCCTCCACAGTTTCGCATGTGTGACCCTAAACGACTCATTGTTCTCCTCCGCTGAAGGATAACTCGTCCCAGTTCATTTATCATCGGCGGGCGCACTTTCTCTCGTCCCTTATTGTCTCCGCTGTCTCATTTCTGCCACTTCCCACTGAAACCACCGTCCATTTTTGCGGGATACCACAGTATTGCACCATTGTCGCAGATAAATGTCGCGATTGAGCTTAACTTCTCCAAAACGAATGAGTGGATAGACCAAATTCCACTTTGCACAGGCGATGTATGCATCGTAAGGTAAGCATCATGATGGAAATATTGTGTGCGGGGATTTGCAGTATTTCCCCAGCAAACGAATTTATTTATTTATTCCCACACCACCGAAAACAACGTATATTGGCCCTTTACATCGGGGTTTTCAAAAACTTGACACTTGCACGAACAGCCATGCCCTGAATGGGGGCCACCTATGCAGACGGGGCACGAGTCCGAGACCTCTTGTTTGGCAGGCGAGGACTTAACCCCACCGCCACCGAGGCCGGCAAATGTTATACATGATAATTATATATTGGTTCGAATTATTTGGCCTTATGATATTAGTTACGAGTATTTTGTACATAACTACGGTCAAAATTATTTAATAGTTGACTATTGATTGTAATTAACCTTGGCGCGGGGGAAAATCCTACATTAGGCAACCCATACAACGTGTCTTTCCCTCTGTGCGGATGACGTGATATTACGTCATGGTTAAAAAATTGCATAGCTAACAAATTAAAGCCATAACATTTTTTCATTATTTTTTCCCAGCTCTTTTGGCATCCATGCATGCGTTTTGCATGAAAAAACGGAAGCCACACCGAGGGATAATTTTGACTTTTACATGGTCAGCATTGAAAGTGTTAAGATCAGTTGTGTAGTCCTGCCATTTAAAAACATAGAAACAGACAACTGCACTATAATTATGACAGGAGATATGTGTAGCTGGTATCCTACGGTATTGCATGATGGCTGCAGATAAACGGCGGGATTGAATTAAATTTCTACCAAATGAATTAGAGGATCAACAAACTTGAACTTTGCAGTGGCAATACATACATTGAAGAATAGCCTCATAATGAATACATTAGAAATGGGCATTTGCAGCCTCTCCACAGCAGGTGTATATAATTAGTAAATTAGTAAAAATTAGTAAAAACTACGCTCAAAAATACTCAGCTAAAACTTTTAATTCGTTTATCTGGTAAGTTCCTTTCGGACAAAAATGTTAATTCGTCAATTAAACACAACCATGAAGCTCAGTTAATTTAAAAAAATACACCAAAATGAAAACTTAACTGAAATTATGAGAGATATATATCCATATCAGAATATAAGTATTATGACAGGAAAAACCATTACCTGAGATATTATGATAAGATAGCACGATACTACGAGTGTCATTGCATATTAACTTATTAAGTAGCCAATCACAATTTTCTAGATGCTCAATTACATATTCATAAGCAAAAGCGCAGAAGTAAATAAAAAACATCAGTACCTGATATGCAAGTCTTCCAACTACCCTCTTGCCCTTCCCAAAATTAGGGAAAATGTACAAAAGTCGTTCGTTATGAAACTATCGTTCTCAATTCGGTATATAGAGATTAATAATTGACGAATAATTCGATGAACTCCTTTAAAGTTTTGAGGAACTTAATTTTGACGACGGAATGGCCTACGACGATTAGTTTAGAAAACTATTTTGAATTATCCTCCCGGTGAAGATGGATTTTATTGAATGATGCAATTTAATATGCTTGAATGGCTAATATTATAATATTACAAGATTCCTGTGTTCAGTTCCGTAAGTGTGCTCAATATCTTTTCCTAAGGTGTCCCTTTCACACCGACCAAGTCTATTACTTCTTCGTGTATGTATTTCTGTCCATTTCATATTACTTACCAGCATTCATCAATACTCACCTGGACGCGTGATTAAATAAGTTTATTTTGTCAGCATTCAAATTAATTTCACCTCATTTAAAATCAGGGGTTTATATGATGCTCCCCTGAAATGAGGAAATAAATTAAAAAAAACCTTACCTGTATAATTTAAAGGTATTATGTGCGATTATAAAATATATTATCAATTATAAAATATCATGAGATGCCTTTATTTTAAAATTATGCTGACATAACCTTACTTAACGCTTAATTAATGCTCAAGTTGATATTTTCTTAATGTTTAACTTAATTTTTGAGTTTTATTTGGAAGACTTACATTCCCGATTGTGATAGTTTCATTCACTTTTAACCTAATGTTTTTGAAATTGTTATTGACCATCTAGGAAACTGTGGTTGACCATCTCATTAATGAATATGAAATAACTGTGGGCATATTCTAATAAACTTATCATACTATCTCAAGTAATGTTAATGAAAATATTAAGTAAATGTTAACCTATTATCGACGCATCGTTGTTACACCCCCGGTTGCACGCAAGAAATGGAGAGCCGAAAGTGCAAATCCGCCTCACTGAATATGACGGTTATTCCTGAAGTTCCCTGACATGTATGATATGATGGCCTATCGCCACTGAGGTCATTCTCTGCACTGAGACCAGAACCAATGCTTACAGTTTCTAATAGTGGCCACATTAGGGGCAAATATAGGGGAGGGCGACCAGAGGCCCGGGGTCCTTGCCGCGAAATACGGATTCTCATACGTCTTTTTGGGTAATTATAGGACGTTATAGGAGGGACTTTTTTTTTCAATTTCCAATAGTTCACACAAGCGACAGGCGGGTACTGCGCGCATAGGGCAACTGCGGATCCGCCGCACCACACGCTCAAGTCGTTTCTAACCGTAATTTGTTAGTTTAAGGTTAGTAACAATCTCATTAACTGCACTGCCTCAATTGATTCTCCCGCCAAGAGTGCACTGCGGAGCGACAGCCAGAAAACTCACCGAATGGCTTCGGCATTGACATGTCTCGACCTCTATGCCGATAATAGAGAATTTAATTTTAATGCAGTGTGGCTAGAGAGTGAAACAGTGTGAAGCATTACACCCATTCGTATTCAAATCAAAAGAGGAGATATGATAGCTTCAGGAAGTGTTCTGATACATGACAACTACCGTCATCTCAGCGCTGATGCAGCCCAACTGCTCCTTGAGCAATTTCATTGGGGCATTTTTGATCATCCGCCGTGCAATGTCAACATAGTGCCCTGTGACTTCCATCTGAACACTGAAGTGAAGAAGTGGCTAGGAGGGAAGGGTTTTTAAACAGGCTTTGAGCTTCAGAACTAAGGCAAAATTCATTGGAAGTCATTGGTGGCAACATCTTCTGAAGAAGGTATAGTGAAACTTGTTCACAAGCACGACCAATACCTCAATTGACGAGGCGATTATGTCGTAAGGATACCATAAATGTGCTCAACATTTAGCATTGACATAATTTTTAGTCATTCACTTCGACTTCTGTTCATGATCCATCGGAGATTGAAAAACAACGTCCCTCGTAATTAGCCAAAAAGAACACCAACTCGTATTTTATAGTGTTCTTAAATATTTGGTGGCTACACTTTTCTGCATTTAGCACGCCAAGTAATAAGTCGAATGATAATTTCAAGTCGATTCCCGGGTCCTGCACCGAAATACGCATTCTTAATACGCCACTGAGGCGTTATAGTTTGCCAAAAAGAACATCAATGTGAGACTTGTATTTTGTAACGTTCTTCATTTTTTGACGCTACAATTTTCTTTATGCTATGTATCACGCCAGGGGGAGAGGCTAAAGGCACCATTTCTAGTCAACCCCCGTGATGTGACGATATGGGGTAAAATACATCGTCCTCTCCACGTGTACGTTATGGGGTAGAAGGCGCATTGTTAGTCGTAACATTACTCATGCCTCCAAACTTCCCTCCTCCCCCATCGGCTATTCATCCGAATTACTTCGAAGTGCTTCGAATGCGACGCATCGCGGATGGATGAGGAGACCAAACTCCACTAAGATGGTATTTGCTTCGCAAGGGAGCGCGCTATTGAATTGACTTTTCTTTGGGAAATGTCTTCCGTTCGCGTCATTCGTATTCCATATCGAACGTGGGTGGAGAAATAGGTTTTAAATCCACAGCGGAAGAAGAATGAGAAGAAAAAGATATTCCTCCACCCGCTGAGTTACTTTTGGTTACGATATCACGAATTCCTGCATTCCGAAGTCAACCTCTCCCCATATATACATCTCCCTCGCTTCACTCCACCTTACGAACACTCTCTCTTTCTCTTTCCATATCTATCACACTAACACATATGCGCGAGCGAAAGCACGCACCCCGTCACTCTTTTGTTCCCTCCCTCTCCCTTTTCCTTTCCGTCGCCACATCTATCTATCTTTCTCCACACCCACGAGTCACCGGTCCGCATTTTCGAAATAGCCGGCGCTCAAAGAGGAGAGGAGGAGACTGGATCACTTTTCTTTTCTTTCGTTTTTGTTATTTTGAATTATTTTATTTTTTGTTTTTCTTCGGCTCCGTTCCTCCTCATTCCCTCTTTATTTAGCAAGGAATACAACTCGATCCAAGAAAATATACTTTTCGCAAACGCCATAGACAGCTAAGACCATATCCAACGAAGTGGAAAATGAAAATTATAATATGCATTGATTAATCGTTTAATTTTTGACAAAATGTTTTTTTTCTCCAGCTTTTTGATCCATGAGTTGAGCCATTTTCATGCAACCAAAGTGGTTTGACTTCAATTACAGCATTTATTTCCCGAACACTTAAAATGTATCACGGTAAACGAATTATAAGTTTATCATGGTTTTTGTGGAATAATGAAAATATGTGAAAATCATCCTTATATCATTTTGATGATAAACTGATATACATAAATAATGATATTTGTCAACTTACGTACCTATATTCTAACAGAAACTAACAATTTTCTCATGCTAAGGTAAGTACTGCCATAGTAACCTGTGCAAAATGTGGTTTTTTCAATGCAGTTACTGGAAAATATATTTTGGAGAGGCTATTGTTGTGACTGCCAGTCGATTAAGCAGAATTAGTGGAATATATGATGTGATATTTTCATGAAAATGAAATAAAATTATTTTCTATTTCTAACCACACACTAAAGTTTCACAGCCTGATTTTCCCTAGTTGAAGATGGAGTTAAACGCCCCGATTCTTCAAGACTTAAATTTATTGAAACGAAATTATATATCACTCTTTATTTTCTTCGTCAACAGTTATCAATCCTAAGATTGGTTTGACGCATCTCTCCATTCAATTCTCTACTCGACTTACTTTTGAAGCCTACATAGTTCTTACCATTACATTCTTCATCACCCACTCTATGTATCTCATCCTATGCCTCTATCTGTCGTATTTCCGTATAGCTCTGGCAAAAACATGTAAATGATTAAATTAAATTCACGGAAATATTATGAGATAAAGCTTATCTTATGCTTAAAACAAATACAATTTGTAAACTGAAAGAATAAAATATGACTCGATATAAATGCATCTACCAAGGTCCGGTTTTACAATACCCAGCTGCCATGTAAAATTTTGCAAAGGGAACACACTAATTAAAAGTTATATCAGTTGAAATTACCTGCTTAATCGCTGATTAAATATAACAAAGCAGAAGTTTCAGCCACCTTCAAAGTAAAGGAATGGCTGCTACACTTCCATATCCGATAGATAAAGTTACCAAAAAAGGTAATGAACGATTCTTCATGTATAACACAAAAATGCATCACATTATATGAAAAAATTCAACCTATGACAAATTTGGGATTCGAAATGAATTATAAAAACAATTTCATTTTCATTTTTTCTTTCCAAAATTTCCGCACATCCCCATAAGACTCGTCTGGAGGTGGAAAATAAGTCGCCACGCAAGTTAGCCTAGAGGAACCACAAAATTCGATGACGCTGAAAACATGGGTGCGAGAATTAATGATATATAACCGAAAAACAGGAATATCTCAAAATTTGCACTCCCAAAATCAGAACGCAAAAGTGTGGAACGGAAACGGGTTCAAGTCTAACGAGAGCAAATCATAGGTATCACGGGATATCGGAGGAATGGAAAAGATTAGACGAAGAAAAACCGAAAGCTGCTGACTTCCTCCCGAGGCATGCTCTCTTCTGCCACCGCAACGCCCTGCCGTTAAGGGGTTGGGGGGGAGGGGAGGTAGGCAGTCTCGTATAGGGGAGCAAATGGTATTCAGATCTCGCCCCAACTTATTCCATCCATCGCAACCGAATGACTTCCAAGCACGTAGCTCGCTTCCACCCACGCCAGCCACCCCTTACCTCCTTCCCCTCGCCGTTCCAATACATGCGACCCCGCATGAACAGAAGCACACCACCCCCCCCCCCCTTCTTCACCCCCTCCTCCCCTTCCTATCTTGAATGGAAACAATGGTTTGTCGCCCTCCCTCCCTTTATTTATATTTTTCCTCCCTTCGGGTTGCGTCCTCCGCTCCCCCTTTCCCAACAGGAGAAGGCGATGAGATATTCAGAGTCCGCCGCTGCGTGAGGCGGGCAAAGTCCTCCTCCCACGCGCGAACAGTGTAAGACGAGGGCACAGGCGCCTCGCTTCGAGGTGGGAAGAGTCGAATGCGGCGGAGGAGGAGGGACGCGTATTCTGGTTGCGTGGCCAAGCGCGCGCGCGTGTGATGGGGCTCGCTGGGCATACATGGTCTCCTCTCTCTCTATATACATTTATATATAAGAGCACCCGGCCGGCAACCGGGAGGTTCTGGGTTCGAGTCCCAATCAGGGAGCATTTTTAACCTCTGATTTCTGGCTTTTTTCCATCTACCACAGCACCGTTGTCCTCGTCCTTTTTCTATTACATGTTCCTATCCATTTCTTTCCTTATTACTGAATTTATTTGAATGTTTACGCTTAAGGCGTCGTGTGAATGAATGAAGTAGTATATGCATACAATGTTTTGGAAAAATGAGATGCAGGTAGCACGTAATATAAATAGTTCAAGTCAATATCAATAAACATAGAAACTTAAAAAAAGAAACACTCACATGGGAAAATAAACTTTGAAGACGAAGCTTTGGAAGTACTGACTTCTTTCTCAACCCAAGTAAGAACCTCAAATAAATTCAGAGGTAAGGACAGAAAGGTATAGGAACATATAATAGAAAAAGTACGAGGACAACGGTGCTGTGGTAGATGGAAACATGCCAGAAATCAGAGGGTAAAAATGCTAACTGACTGGGACACGAACCCAGAACCCACCGGTTGCCGGCCGATGTATTAGGGGTTGGAATTGAACGATACGAAAGGTGCTCTTATAGAATCAATTGCGGTCGGAAGTAGGAGAGTTAAGAGTGGAAAAATTCTACTAGTTATTAGTGGGGGTAGACTTGGCACTGTTTGGAAATATCCCAATGGGTTTTCATTCCAAACGGTCGATACAAATTGGTTAAAATGCGATCGAAATTTTTTGTGTTTAAAAATTTTCACTACGACGACTCACTACGCGGATTCTTATTTACATCTGAATGAAAATTTTCACCATCTTCATGAGTCAACAATCCTAAGATCGTCTTGATGCAGCTCTCCATTCTGCGCCCTTATCGGATTGCATATTCATAGAAAATTTTCAAGCACAATAAATTCCGATCGCGTCGCAAACCAATCTGTATTAGCCATTCGGAATAAAAACCGATTGCAATAATTCCGAACAGTATCTCTGGTGGTGAACACTCCTGGTGTGGTGAAGTTGTTATTGAAGGTATATTACCGGTTGAGACATATTTACTTGAAATATTTTTCGGATTACCCTAATCTTTCCAATTCCCTGAGCATCCTATTCAAATTTCCAATAAAGGTTACTCCTTTTTTTTCTATCTCTAATTTCTATCCAATTCGTCCCCCTCCGCTGCTTGCCAAACATTCCACCTCCAACAAGGTATTTAGCATCCCTTTCACGCTCAGTACCAGTTCAATTGAAGCTCACTGTCTCCTCCGTATCTCATCTAGATGCTTTCTCTCTTCACCCACCATGTCTAGCACGTCGTCGCTCCTCTTCCCCTCCGTTTTTTAACGAACGAGACGAGTCGCGTTATGAACTGTGAATTTTCATCCGTCAGCTCTCAATGAAGCCCGTTGGCATGAAAACTACCGGTTTAAACTTATACGGCGCAAGAGAACATTGATTAATGGAGGTACTTGAATGACTTAATAGGAGGTGGCAAGAAGGGATTATTATTTCGAGTAATATTTTCGTGGTATTTCAAGAACACTCTTTAAACCTCCAGCCATGGAACTTTTTTATGCTACTATTTTTTTTCAACATAAGGAAAGAAGTACAATTTTTTATATTTTCATCAAAATAAAAAGTTACTGTGCAGAAATAAATTAAATACATATGAGAATAATATTTTTATGCTAAAGTAATAACAATCATATAAGGAAGGCGAGGTCCAGCTAAGCCTGTAAAGGCTTGTCAGCAATTACCATTTCTAAATTCAGTTATTGGATATAGGTTCAAAAAATTGTGAAACATGAAATAACGTTCGTGTTTTTATAAAATAGGTGTCAAAAAAGGCTCAAAATAGTTTAAAATACAAAATATCTTTTAAAATACAAACTAGTGGTGGTTTTAGTAGGAAATGGTTTCAGGAAGGTGGCGAAGATCAGACTGTGAGATAAGACGACGAAGAAGGATAATAAAAGAGTGACTTTCCATATTATTCCGCATTGCCTTTCTACATCGAAGTCCAACAACAGAAAATCAGATCAATTTTACGCGGAAAAAATGAAAGAGAGCCGAAATCGATAGTATCTGATTTTAAACGAAACCTCTATACGTGCTACTGCTAAAAGAGGAACGACAGAACATCAGAGGGCGATTCACAGGAATAAATATGGATAACCAGAAGCAGCGCAACGCATTACGCATCTTCACTTTAAAAAGATACGCGCGTTATCCGTGGTATGATTCTCTGATTGGAAGAGATTCCCATGGGACCAATACATTCAAAAAAAATTTCTCTCCCACGACCGGTGATAAAGGGCTTCGAACTACAAATGGGTGATGATTAAATTCAAATTCATGCCATTACAAGTTTTGAAATCAAATCCTTTGAGTTCGATTCCTTATTCTTATTTATTATTACATTCATATATTTCTTATTCTCACGAGTCACTCTGTCAGTCCGTAAAAAAACCTGTTCACAACCTGAAAATGATGAAACTACTTGCAAATTATGAACAAAACTACATTCCGGGCATTTGATTCTTAAAAGTAGTCTAGATGAATAGAGTAATATTTCTGTAACAATTATTCCGCAAAAATAAATGTTTTTTCCCGTTCCATACCGATTCAGTTGTTTTGTTTTGAATTTACCTACTCACTGTATGGGGGTCGAATACTATTCCAAAAAATGAAATAATAATAATAAGTTAATGATAATTACTGAAAACATTTGACCCTTTAAAACAATCGTGAGGCAGTTCAAATGATTGGAAGATGGTCGATATATATCGGCTTGCTGGCAGTAAAAGGGTTTAGTTCAGAATAAATATATCGAATTTCAGGTTTCACGTGGAGGATCGAACAGCCCTACCTAGGAATCAACTGCTCGATTCCTCGACTATGCCATTCTCCAACTATAAGCTGAGATATCATCACGACTATTATCATGGAAAATTGCAAGTATTTATTTCAATGTGAAGAAATTCCACTCCACCGCGTTTGAGTTTTCGAATTTTATTATAAGAATTTGAACAGAGTGCTGAGTTCAAAAGGTGAAAACTGATTTCCAATCCATTTATTCTAGGATCAATCTAGGATTCTCTCTCTCCGCGGCCGTAGTTATTTCGTGCCGGCTATGGAATTCGTGACTGCATTTTGCTGCACACACTATGCGTTAGAGAGGCCAAAAAAAAAACAGAAAAGGAAAAATAAAACGCAGTGACCCGAGCCGCCGCCCGAAGGGAATGCCGGGGTTGTGCGAGACAAGGGGCTTTTGCGATTGCCAATCGCGGAGGGCAGCGGAAGAATCAGGGCAACCAGATCCCCGTGGACGTGCGCAGGGATGATGTCACCTGCGGGGAATCCGAAGGCGGTGTTGTGTCCGAATGAGTGAGTTCCGAATACGGTATGAAGTGCGCTCGCGTTGGGAATGAGAGGAGCCGCCGTAGCAATGCAATCCTCCTCCCCCCCACCTCACCCAATGGAAAACGGGAGACAATCAACGAGAGTCAACGGTCTCATATAATCCACGCAAGGAGAGTGCGACGCATTGGAGGGAAGCGAACAGGAAATCATGTCCGGGATTGAGGGGAGTGTTTAAGGTAGGTACGCAAATAGAGTCAACGGGAAATAAGTCTAACAAGTCTTCTCAGACAATACTCTTTGGTTATTATTTTTCTTGCCGGTCTTGGTCGCGGCTGGGTCAAGCTCTCGCCTTCCAAACCGAAGATCGCGGGTTCGAGACCCTCCAGAATGGGAAATATGTGTAAGAAATCTTCTCATTATACTTTTTTTTTAGAAATTATCAATCTTGCCTTTCTCGGTCGCGGCTTGGTGAAGTCCTCGCATGCCAAACAGACGTTCGCGGGTTCGAGACCCTCCAGAATTGGTTGCCCTTATTTAGATCATGGACGTTTGTGATCATCCTACGTTCATTTTATTCCTCCATTGGAAAGGCCTTAAATGCAATCGGGGCGGTGAATTCATATATAAAAATAAAATAAAATCTTCATAATAAAACACTAATTTTAACTTCACTCTAAATTTCATACTTACGTCCACAGGTTTCGGCAGCGCAGTGCCATTTTCCAGTCCTGGGAAGTAACACTAAGATAAAAAAAACCCATGGACGTAAACGCTACATTAACTTTGAAGTTTAAAAATTTGTTTTTTTATGAAAGGAAATATGTAATAAATCCACACTGAAAGGTGAAATATCATAAAATTATCATCTTATCCTAAAAACGAAGAAAAATACCTGCTATGTGCCTGCTACAATAAGGATATATGGATCAGTATACTTCAATTCAACAAATAATTAAATTTAGAGGTTCCTATGTTTATCAATTGTTCATTATGCATATATTATAAACATAACTCATCCTTTTTGAAGTTGTTTGTATTATATTTCACCTCTATCACAATAATCAAGCCAAAAATCAAGAAATGGTAAAAACCGATTTTTAACCCAAATCTTCGATTAAGTTCTCGCATCGATTCCACAAAAAGCATTATGCTAAATTAAATCGAAACTAGTAGCTTGTACGTGGTGGAAGGGCTCCATATCAATAATGAAAGATACTTTGTTTCTTCTACAAGTCTATTAAAAATAAACTTGCGGAAGAATGTTGTGGAACAAACATGAGGAAGAAACAAACTGTCTTTCATTATTAACATCATGCTAAAATTTTTGCTGGCAAGCATTACGCATTCACCACAAATAATGTACTTTGCTATGGAGTTTGCAAATGGAGAAGTTTTTAAGCAATGTATTTGGTTATCGAGCACTCAATAAACTTCTCAACAACTCACTTCACAGAGTCTACAATTTGAACTTAATTGATAACGTAACCTACGGGTATAATTGAAGAGAAAGAGCATCGCAAGAAAGAACTTACCCGGAAAAAAACTTGAATTCAACAGTAAGCTTACCCTAGATAAGACCAAAGAGTTGCACTACACGGTTTTCAATATCCCCAAGAACGGTAAATGAAATTTGGTTGTCGAATAGTCAAAAGAACATGGAAGCAACTGACCCGGCAGATCAGCGGAGAAACCTCTTTCCACATAAAATTGTAGCTTTATTGGCATATCTCAGAACACCATGATACTCAGGTTTCTTTGTTCTACCAGCAATTTTACTCATGTTAATAAACGTCGTGTCGTGTCTTAACGGCTCTAAGGATGGTAAAGCATTGGAATAACGGCCTTCAAAGATGATACAGCCAGTGATTAATAAAATATCAGCGTTGAAATCTCACTTGAATGTAAACTTTCGATACTCCCATGTGCACCATAGAAGAAATTTCCACAAATTACAACGAAAATTCTATTGTTTTTTTACTCATTGTCAAATCTTCGTGGCTTATTATCCTTCTGATTAACATACCGCCTTTTTAGGTCAAACGTAGGCATATACAAAAATTACATGGCGTTTATGCGGACAAATTTCCTCAAACGCTGAGCGCTGAACAGAAAAATATTCTTTACAAACATAATGAGCAATCAGGCTTTTTACAACTGAAAATCAAAGTGCGTGTTTCCCGTGATAGCGAGTCCGAATCTGAAATTTGCTTCGGAAAATTACTGTTTTTCTAAAATAACCGTTGGTATCACTCACTAAACAGAATATAAAAATGTCCAGTAAAAGCAATAGCGTAAAGAGATCATAATTTGGGGGGACGGACTCCCTGTCTCATATTCACTCTTCGAAGGGACAAAAATTTACAGCTCTAAAGACTGGTTTGGCCCCAATACGAAACGTTACCTCAGTAACAAGAGGTAATCGCGCCAATCAGGGCAGTTCATGTACACTCGTCAAAGCTAGTAAGACAATGTTGGCTATTCGGTATTCCTCTATCTTTCCCACGTTCACGGGCTAATAATGCTTAGCTATAATTTAAAGGTCAATTACAGAAGGGTTGAGGCAAAGATGAATGTTAAGGTAGCTTAACTAATTTTAAATATGGACGCCCCAAGGCATTTTATATTTTAATGTATACGTTTAATAATATTCGTACATGTGAAGGAGTGCCACCACAATGCCCGGTACTGCCCAGGCGCATGGTTTATTAAACTAATTGAGAATTGGGTTCTGAATTTGCTCTTTGTTTTCTTTATTTCGGGGCAGTGTGGTGGGCCCCCTGGGCCTCCTCTTTATATACAACCCTGAGTGAAAGGTTAGTTTGTTCTTCTACAAGGCGTGACCAATATCCCTTTTTTCAGAGAGGACGAACTCTGCAAGAGAATGAGTCCTTGAATCGGTTCATTGGGCATCCTTATCTGTCTGCTTTTGCCACTGTTGTGCCGCCTGCATGCATAATGCGAGGCTAAAATTATATCCTCAAGGTTAGAAGAGAGTGTTAACTCTCAAGGAGACCAGCCAGTCTCCTAGCGATAATTGTTATTAGTGGGGCTTCTGTATCATTGTTTGGAACAAAATAGATGAAGAAAATATAACCTTTTGAACCGTAGTCACTCTCTCCTTGAATATTGTGCTATTGTGCTGCACCTAATATAAAATATTACCAATGAAACTGTTTTTTTTTTTCTTTTCAGAATTGAGATTTGATTTCCCGTGACTTATGAGTGCTCACATGAGCTTTCCCTCCGATGATAAGAATAAAAAAGACGAACTTCATTCACACCAGACCTTTCCTGAAAAGCAAGTAGGTATACTAGAGAACACTGAGAAAGAACCGCTGCCAAAATTATCAATATTAAACCATTGATTGACTTAATGACAATTAATGTTATTTTATGGGTTTTAGGCCAGAAAAGGAGAGAAAAATAATCGTACCTCGCCCCTAATCACTAGTGAGATAATCTACAAAAGTCATCTTTTGGCACGACCGGCGCTAAAAACATCTGGACAAAGATTGATCCTGGCAGCCTGTATTTTAGGAATTTTACGAGCCATAAAATAACGATTAGGTTGTGAGGAGGTCTAGTGGATACAGTGCCAAGCTCCTTGCCTGAGGTCTCTCAGCCAAGATTCATCTGACTTCATAACGTAAATGAGGCTACGATACGAGGCATGATTGTCCATCCATATTTCCATCACGGTATTAAAATTGCCGAAGGAAAAGATATTTCAAAACAAACTTCCCTAAGAAGCAGGTAACTCTTAATGGAAAAAAGCAGAGAGCAGATCATGAGAAATTCTTAGGGTTTTGTTGAAAATTATAGACTTTCTGTTGAAAATAACTATAATCATCAATGAGGAGAGTAATAAGCACTTATTCTTTCATCTTGAAAACTTTACTGAGAAACGTTTTTGTAGAAATAAATTGGTAATATGTTCCTACGATTCCATGAATCTTTTTAATCATGGAGCTTACCAAAAACGCCAATTTAAGACCGAGATATGTATATTTTTATGCGTTCTTCAAATTATCTCTTAAATTACTTGACTCTTCCCTGCAATCGAGTTTCTATTCAATTGACACATGAGGTTTCTGGATAATATTGAAAAAAATTTCCGCTCGATGCTCGATTATGAACGAAGCATATGAGAACGCGAATTGTCATCCACAAGTAATTAAGGCGAAGTATTTGTTATTTAATAGCTTATCTGCATCACACATTAAAAATAATATTGTGTGAAAAAGAGTAAATCTCGCACGGCATTCCTTAATTTATCTACCAACTATTGTTGTCCCTGTGCAAGGGCATCCTAAATAGGAGTGCTAAAATATTCTTCAGAGATCGTTCGTCACAGCGTTTTTTAAAGCAATTACATAGCAATAACATTATGGTTTTTTAAAATATAACTTTAAGTAGCAGCTTTGTTTAACGTCGTCAACGTTCAAGAGTTGGGATAAGCTGACCTGATCACCCCGCTCAAATGTTAAATTTGGGGTAAAATACAAATGCAAACAAAATAATTTCGACACAAAAAACATCTGATAAATTATACGCTTAATTTTATTGTAAATTACATTGTATAATGTGGAGATGGGAAGGACAGAATTCAAATATTTAAAGGAAAGCAATCATCAGAATCTTTCGATAGCTCATGAATCTTATGGATTCTTATGAGTTTATATTTCCCTAACAAATTTTACCAGGTAATATTGCTCAACGCTTATGAAACATAAGTCGGTTAAAATTGCAAATTCAGCCAAGTTTCATAGATTATTTAGAATACATTATCAATGCAGTCAGGAAGAGAAATTGCCGCTATTACTACATGAGACGGCCTATATAAATGCCAGGCTCATGTAGTAGTACTTAATTAGTAATACCTATTAATATGAATTGACATTGAATTGCTAACAGCGATCGATGCATGTTTAAACGCTAGTAATGCCTATCTAGGGGACTAGAAGAAGGGCAAAGGATAAGATGCATCTAACTCGTGATTAGGGAGGTAAAACACACAAAATATGTAAGCACTAAACGATAGGCAGACAGAATAACTGAGCGGAGAGCTGTGTCAAACCAACCTTAGAATTCACAATAATAAGGTACCAAAGGAAAAAATATACCCCTTGATTGGGAATCGAACAACGGACTTTCAGCTTTCAGGGCCAATGTGCAGACAGCTACGCTACCCAGGTTATTTATTCCCCATGGATATTTTACTAACACTCAACGTTGCCGAGTAATAGACCGTTGCAGTCGATAAAAATTGGCAAAGCAAAGATTTCCGTGAGAAATAAAGAGCCTCGATACCGTAGTAGCCCGAATAGCTAAATATCCGTGGTTCGATTCTTGGACCAGGGGAACGGTCTATAATGGCAGTTAATGCTAATTTCACCATCTACCACGCGTCAGGCTTGAAATAAATCCCAACCTTAGATTTGTTGATCGATTATAGTGACGAGAAATTGTTACATGACAACGCTGAGTCGCACATGCTCGATAGTTTCGTGTCGTTGCCTGGCCAATGTTAAATAAATTACATTGCTACCCCTCACCAAGTCTCATCCACGTTGTTTTCTTCATTTCAAACCCCAGAGATAGCACAATGCCTCAAAAAATCTTTCCCACACTTTGTACTTAAATTAGTGCCTCCCAAAAACACACGCTCTTCACTTGCACTTCTCTTACGGAGGAAATACCATCACACTAGTTTCTCGGATACCATTTACTACAGGCGCGAATTCCAAGGCGTCAGCGGTGTAACGACCATACGAGCTTTTACGTAATCGATACTTACGTCGCACTTCACGTCTCGGTGCAAAAATTAACGCGGCCTCGACGTCGTGAGAGAGAGAGAAGGCTTTTAATATATAATCCGCGCGATAAAATGCTCTTCAGCCTGGAGGCGAGGGAAGAAGAGACAAGAGGGACGTTTTTTGTTCTTCGCCGCTTTTAAAGAGACGAGTGGCGATTGGCCGATAGGTCGACCAGACTCCTCCTTCCTCTTTTCGCCCCCTCAAACCCCACCCCACCCTCAATCCCCCCTCCGCCCGCCCCCGCAAACTTCCCCTACTCCCCCGCTTCGCGATGGGCGTGGTCAAGGCGTGGGGAATATCGATGTCTCTAGAAGGGGGTGGGGGGAAGAGGGGTTCGCGGGTGGGGTGGGTGAATGAAGGGAATGCGGTGTGGAATGGGAGAAGTTGGCGCGCGCACTTGAGGGGGAGGGGGGGGGGGAATGGAAGAGAGGAGGGTGGGAGTGTATGTAGGAGTTCGCATGTGAGGGTGGAAGTCATGAGGGGCAAGAGGAGCTGGGGCCGAAAGGAAGCCAAGCGGTGCCAATCTGAAGAGGAACCCCGAAGTAGCGTCAAACATCACTTTTAAGGCCGGATGATAGAACAATACGTTAGCTACTAATTCAAATTAGGTATTAGTTAAATAAGACTTTCTTACTAGTGGAGGATGATTTTCCTTATAACCAGTACTGTAGTTGGGCCGGTACGAGCCGGTGCAGCTTACCCAATAAAAGCCAAACTCGTTATATAAGCGTACCGGTTAAACTACCTTTTTATATGTAAAAAAATAGCCCTACTGAAAATTGTCCAATGGATTTCAGAAAGAAAAATCGGAAATGATTATTTACTTGTTCAGAGTTATCTCGTGGTACAACTCGGAACTAATATAAGATTTGTTTGACATTTCAATCGCGGCCGGATGTTCAGCTGTTGGCAAATTTTGGTGAGTACCGCCTAATTTTTTTCCAACTACAGCACTGCTAATAATGTAGTCCATGCTGAACCATTCATGAAATACTTGAATGCCATCAAATTCCTCCTTTGAGTCTATCAAAGCAACATATGATGTTATGCACGCGGATTATTAACAATCAAAGGCAATAGATAAGACAAAGCAATATTTCCACTGCATATTAATTAACTAATGTAAATAAATTCGAACACATCGAACACAACAAGTCTTTCTGCTCATACATGACTCTGTAATAGTTTCGTTCCACACCCAGCGAATCAATGGCCCCAAGCTCCTAAAAAATAATCAAACAAGGAGAACAAATAAAGTAGTATCTTGGATGGAAAGAATGAGCTAAATATCAGGGGAAAATTTTAAGATGAAGAGAGAGGCATAAAGATAGGTTTAAAAAACATAAGTGTTTTAAGGATGGTAAAGAACGATAAATCGGAGTTTTCAAGGAAGTTTTATAAGTAAAATTACATTTATCTAGAAAAAGTCTAGAATACCAGAAATTACGGAAATTATAAAATCGGGAAAAGGCGGAATATACTTATTAAGTGACGAAAAAAGAATCGTTAGAATGTAGGAGACAATAGGATTGTTTTTATTCCACTTTAACAAAGTTCTATTAACTTGCAAACAATACATCAAAAGCGGAATATGGGGACTCCTGAGGAATAAAGCAAAAGTACCTTTGGGGGTGGGGGGGTCACCAACTAACTAAATTAAACTAGCTGATGACAGCAAACAGTTAAAACACCAGTATGTTATAATGAGAGTCACATATGAACATAAATTTGAAAGGGCTGCATATATTCCGCATAGACATATATTCCGCATAAATTCTACCGATGAATTGCAATTCAAGGTGATGATGCTGAAACTTGCACATTTTTCTTCAAAGAGAAACAATATTGTCATGAGCATGGCGCGATGAATCTAAGGCTCCTTTGTGAGTACAAGAGTTTTGCGCAACTATATTTTAGGACCGGTATGGCAACGAAAGAAAAACTCCTATTACATCGTATTAGACATTTGAATAATATTACATTCCCCATGAGAGTTAAAATATTCCGCACGTTTTCGCCATAAAATCCTGGGCCTTGGATTGAACCCGCATTTAAATATTAAATAAAGACATAAATTATGCGCAGATATTTCCAATTCCGCTTGGAAAACAACACTACGTAGTGTAAAAGATCCAAAATGCATCACGACCACGTTTGTACTATGCTAATATGAATCAATAGATAAGAAAATCTCGGCGGAGTGGGAAGTACCGTTAAGAAGAACTCTAGAACGCTTCCAACAGAAAGTTCTCCATTTCAGAAAACACGAGACTGACCT
This sequence comes from Ischnura elegans, assembly GCF_921293095.1. Classification (NCBI taxonomy): domain Eukaryota; kingdom Metazoa; phylum Arthropoda; class Insecta; order Odonata; family Coenagrionidae; genus Ischnura; species Ischnura elegans. The sequence continues at coordinate 99,311,289 of NC_060253.1, forward strand.
TTTGAGATATCTATCTCGACACACACGAGTTTCTCTTTGTCCATAAATTGATCAATATATCTTCTACACCCTTATCGAAAAAAGATTAAGATGTTACATCAGCAGCATCTTCAATGCAACCGTCATACTTATTTCATGAGAAAATTGTGGCATCGAAGTGCTAAAGCATCTCTATGTGTACTTACTGCCTTTCATTTAATTCACATCAAGACTTGAAGAAGCAGCGGAAAGGATATCTTACACATTACACTAATAGGAGTGGTGACAAAGGATTCTGTATTGACTAGATTAAAAACGTCATGAAACACAGCATAGGCGACACTTCCTTCAACAGAAACAACTTTTAAAAACTTTAATGAATAAAAAAACATTAAATAGTTAAATATGAATGACGAACAATTTTTGTAGGCTGTTTTAGCTAAGCTTTGAGACGTAGTGCCATCTTCATGTGCATCTATTAATTATCCCACGAGCCGCCTCAGTAAGCTTGTGGTGTTAGGACACCAGCCGTTAGCTAAAAAAAAGGACGGAAAAAATAATCTAATGAAGTTCCACCTAGCATTCATAAAAGTGATTTAATGTTCGGGAGAAAAGGAATTCCCACATCTGTCGCTTCAGAGACACATCTCTCCTATATTATCTTTCTAACGGGTATATAGAGGGGTTCTAATATCATGTTCTCCGAGTCGCTCCTAAAGGTACCTATGTATTCTCAATTGCTCAAGCAATCTAAACTGCAGCTTCCAATTTCCAGCGGCTCCAAGCCTAATTCCTTTAAAATCTGTGAAACACTATCTGTAGGTCCGTAGCAGTTTTGATATATACACATACAGTTAATATAAAATATAGGGCATCACTTGCATATGACTACATTATCTTGGTTGGGATGAAGAAGCATGGGTAAGGCCAGGTATGGGGAAATGGTTCGGGCATGAAGGCGTATTCAGGAAAGTCGCAGAGGAAAGAGCGAAGATAGGAATCGTCTTGTGGAGGTTTAGTCAGATGGCAAGGGTTTTGGCGAACTGACGGATTTCCTCTTTTTTTAATTTATTTCACAAGATATTCAGCCGAATACCATCGAACTCATTCCATAATTCGATATTCTGGCAATTTTTAGAGCATGCTATTTAGCTCTCGGACATAACTTCTCGAGTTGAATAATACTCTATCACCTATTTGTTGAAAAAAAAGTATGACTTTTTCTTAAGTACTGTGCCAATACAGCATTTCAAATCGATCCGCAATAGAAAGTATTAAAGAAAGTAACCCCTGGAACCGAATATTACTATAATTTTTATCCCTTGAATACAAAAATATCACCTTGAATTCAGTTCGGAGTCAAAACAGAATTTAGAATCGAACGAAAATGGCAATTACATAAATAAAATACCCTCACCATCTCCCAAAAAATTGAAATATTTTGAACGCAGATAAAAGATAAGGCACGCTTAACGATCTCTGTGAACAGAGGGATTTCAGAATAGAGATCTTTGCTCAGAAAGGAGATTTTCTTCGAGGCTTCTCGACTCTTTTCACTTTCGGTGAGAGTCAGCAGTGAGGAAGAAAAGATATGCACTCACCCATATGCTGCACTTCCAATACAAGCCGCGCTCAATCGGTAAGCGAATGGAAAATATCCTCAGTCGCGAGTCCACCGCAGAAACCGTTGCTCGCTCGTCCAGTGCCATGATGATTCCGTTCACGAGTTTGACCAGTCTGAGGGAGAAAAAAAACACTCCATATTAGCATGTCGTTGATGAGTTAAAATCAACACATAAGTTTACTATCTTAGTTTTTTCGAATTACAATCTTGAAATAAGAGCCATATATTATGTGAGATGGTTGACAAAATCAGACGATTAATATAGTAACAGTATCAAACCATTCTTGCCATTGCCTATGATTTTTTTTATAATTTTTTATACTGCGGATCTCAGAAATCAATATTAAAACAAAAATTATATTTAAGGGTAACCCACTTTCTAAGATAAAAATGCTAAAAAGTAATAAAATCCAAAAATCAAACAAAGAGATAATGTAACGGCAATGAACACAAACATAGAAATGATAAAAGTGATTTTCACTTCAAATAAATTTCTTAAAGATTGCACAATGGATATTATTCGGACAATAACAGAGGGCGAATGTCCCTGTATATTTATGCTCAGTGTTGATTTGAGAGAGGATGGCAAAATTCAGGCATTGTAAAAAATAGCATGAAGGAAACGCAACCAGTAAATGGTTGACAGGAAAAATGCATAAAGAGTAGCCTTTTTTTTAGATTTTTTGTTAATTAATGTCTTTCGACGCATTTTTGATGTTATATTAGCGTTAAAATAATCTGTTACCCATATAATTTTACCGAATTAATCAAAATTTTTTGTATCAACGGGGAATATAATTAACATTATTCTTAGATATCATAATTATTGTTAAAATAATTTACCTGCCAAGGTATGTTTGCATGGAGTATTTTTCCAATCAACCCAGTCGGTCTCGCCCAAAATTATTACCCAAGAAACAAATATATAATTCTACTGGTTAGTAAGTTATCCATTAATTCTCCATAGGCGTTTTTTGCTTTTAAGAGATAATGGCCAAACAAACTTTGCAAATAAACACCTAAATTCTTTTTTTTAGAAACCATTTATATTCCAAAATAAAACAAAAGAAGCAGGCCTAGACAGTAAGGTGAAACCGTAGCTTTTACGAGAAAAGTAAAGAAATTGCATTTGATGTGTCGAGATATATTTCTCGTGAAACATACCTACCTCTCGGCTGATAAACTCGTGTGATGGACATTAAACACCATTTGGCCTAATCTGACGGGTGCTCGCCAACTGATAGGACTGGAGCAGTGAGCAAATGAGCTTTGGAGCTTAGCTTAAGCGATGACTCAGCAGTAAGACAGCGGAATGAGAAAGGAGGGGGAGCGAAGGATAGGCGGCTGTGCGCGGGGCGACGGACTGACATGTCCTCGGAGAACGAGATAGGATCGTGTCCGTCATGATCGTCTTCGCCACTTCGTTCGAGAATGGCGCCAGTGGCATATCGCAGGTATCTGATATCACAGCAGGAATGTACCAAATGTGTTGGATAACTCCTTTACAGAGTAAAACGCCTTATTAAGCATGTATCATTGTGAACTTCCTTCATAGCCACGAATATTACAAAAGAGGATTCTCAAGTTGGTCTCAGAATATGTTGTCAAACACCACGCATTTAAATGGGTTTTAAAGTCGCCACTCGCGTCGCTGACCGACAAAGTGATCCGAGTTTCTCGGGGAAATAAGTTGTAAGTAGGAGTGCTAACCGAAATTTGTATTATATACGAGATGATGTGATCCATAAAATTCGTAACTTTTCAATGCTATTCCTCGAAATTAAAAACATTACACTGCAAAATAACGGAAAATAAGTGAATCATATTGCACTCATCACCGCGCTTCGGACAGTATTGAAAACCCAATAAAATGCGACCGAAGCGGCAAAAAATATCTTATACATGGGATATAAGATAAATGGCTTATATGGGATGGAATTAGGCCTCCTTTATGCAGTCCCCTTAAGCATAGTTTAAAATTAGCATATTTCATCGTTATCATAGGTAAGAATCGTGCATTTCATGGGAAAGACTAAAATCTGAAGGTCCAATCTTGTATTCAAAATACTTTGTATTCAAAATCAGATAAAAATGAGTCATATATGCACATTAGCATTACATATATGCCTGCATAAGAGTTTGATTACTTAATAAGTACTTAGTATTTGATAGCAGATGCTCATCGTTTACAGCTGCTTTATAAGACTTTTAAACCATTTCATGCTGCAATCCCAAATTTTTAAGATGTTTAGGCGTGCCCCAAGTGCTATGTGAATTTTCCCCATACGCGACACAATTTAACACACTGGACTTAGGATAACTTATAATATTTTAAGGAACTGCTGATAATTCACGAAGAAAATAAATACAAGAGAAGGTTATCATGGAATGTATCTTGATGGAGGCTTATCTTTCATTTTCAAAAAAACATTAAAAGAAAATGACTATACAATTATATCCATGAAAATTTACCCTAGTTAACCCTCCAGATATTTTAGGAACGAAAAGGCATTCAAGCTCCTCCACAGTTACTTAAATACGTATACATGCCATCAAATCTCGAGAATAACTTCGTAATCTATTATTGTACCAAGATGAATACATAGGCTGTTGATATCTGAGTGCCTACTCAAATACCTATAAGTACCCGAGTGTATTTAGTCTTACCCGTACCCGAGACTTACCAAGGGAGCCATATGCCTAATTTGCCGCCCTTTCTCACTAAAATTACGAGTTATTACGATTTTTCAGAGGTGATGAGGTGAAGTCCTTGGCTGCCAAACCGAAAGTCGCCAGTCTCGCCAGGGTAGACCATCTCTATCAAGGATATTGGTGTTCGCATGGCATAATTTTTTTACATAAAACCCTGATGCATAAGGTATTACGCGCTGTTTTCAGGGTTTTAGGAAAGAAATGCGTGATTTTTTTTATTATAAGGAATGTATAAAGTTGTAAAGAGAAAAATTCGAATGCCAAAAAAAATTCTCAAAAAAATCTGATACAGATGCCGTGATTTGGCGACGGGAGACCACCAAAAATTATGCTTCCCATCACCTAGGGGAGACGGCAGCAGCTCTTCTTCATAAGAATGAAGGTGAAGACATTAGGATCGAGACACTTTCCACCGCAGACTTTCTAACGCTTGCTAACAGCTTTAGTACTTAGACATGTAAGGCAAGAGGAAACAACCGCATTGCTATCCCTAGGAGTCGCAGCTACTCCAATTGATTTTAAATAACAGGCATGACGGACAACTCTCAAGTAAATATTCCTGGGGTAAACTAGTCCCCCATTTGGATCTTCGGTTGGGGCTACTCGAGAGGGTACATCGGTCAAAGGTGGTAAAATTCTGAGGGACATGGAACGTTAGATCGCTTAGGACCTGCGGAAGGCTAGAGAACTTGAAGGTGGAACTGCGGGGATAGAACCTCGACGTGCGATTAACAAGCGAAATGAAGTGGCCAGAACAGGGAGACTTTTGGATTAGAAGATATGCATACAGGGTTATCTACAGAGCAATGCCGGAGTTGGGATACCGCTGAGGAGGAGCACCGGAATGTGAGTGAAAAGCTTTTTGCTGTATAAAGAAAGGATAATCACGTCTAGGATCGGAACCAAACCGGTATATATAGCTACCGTGATAGTGCAGGTTTACATGACAACATTGGACTATGAAGATAAACAGGTTTAATACGCATACGAGGATATCGCGGAAGTAATCATTCATGAAAGAGAGGAAAATGATCTTATTATTTTAGGGGATTGGAACGCTGTCGTTGAAGAAGATCACCGCATAATAATAGCAAGAAAATATGTATAAGGTAAACGAAATGAAAAGGTAGAAATATTATTCGAATTCTGCACGAAATGCAGGTATGTTGTTTATAAACACATTAATTAAAAATTATAACCGAAGAAGATGCACTTGGAAAATTCCAGGAGACTCGAGATTTTAAATAGACTAGAACTTGATGATGCAGAGACTTAGAAAAACAGGAGCAGATATCGAGAGCGGCCATAATTTAACTATGATGAAATACCACCTAAAAATTCAAGAAAATGAAGAGAACAGTGAGGAGCGTATGGCATTTAGAAATATTCAAGGAGGCTCAACATAAGCCAGCATTTCAAGATGTAAAGAGTGAAATGAAAGATGATGTTATTGAGAAGTCATTGGAAAAGAGCTGTAAGAACATAAAAATGAACTACAGGAGGCGACAAAAAGTAGTTCATGTAAGAGGGATAGCTGTCAATAAAAATCCTAGGATCAAATATGAAGTCTAAGAACTCATTGAAGACAGAAGAAGATGCAACAATGATAAAACCAAAAATGCCAAAATTGGGTTGATAGACTTAATGGCCGGCTATTTTCCCGCATTTGCATTCGCCCCGCCGCAGCTAAGCGACTGAAGAACATTCAACAGAGAGATACCTGAAGAAAATGCTAATAACTATGGAACACACAATGACTGGATATAAAACTGGATGCATTTGGAGGCCGACTGGAGAAACGGTTTCGGTTCGCTTTCAAACCCCGGCGGTGGCAGAGATTTGTCAGAGACTGCTCCAATCTTGCTCGAGTGTTTTGTGATGGCATATTAAAGGCATATTCCGCCCGTCCGATAGGATGCTAAGCCGTGGTCCCCTTCGCCACTGTCGTTCCCAGCAGGCTAATGCCGAAGCCAAATTTCTCTCCACCCTTCTCTGAACCAGTTAATATCATGTCATCGTCATCCCTACACTCATTCAAATAAAAATTATACTGTTATTTGAAGTTAAAATATTTTTTCTTGAGAAAGTGTTGTGATTTCTTTAAAACGTTTCAAGTTATATGTTTTCAAGTGTTACTGATGTTGAACTTATTGTGCTTCAGCTATTGTTTCTGAGCTGAATATAAAATTAATTTTGCTCTTATGGGCTACCTTACCTTACCAACTGGTATATAGCCCTGAAATATCCTCTGCCTCCTTAATCACTCCTCTCCAAGTATCCCACACAACAGCAAAAGGTCAGCATCTTGATACTCCAATTTGTATAATGTCTTCTCGCGCGTCATCTAGCCGAGTCCCGCCTGGGTTGGTATCCACTGTCAAGAATATTGGTAAAAGATCGTAAGCATTCCCGGAGAATACTATTGATACAATCCCTCGGGTTTGGCATGTGGTAATGCTGTTTAAGACTCTCAAACAGCCTACCGGATTAAACTCGAGAAGATTTTATCGAGGATATTCGTGTTAGTGATCGTTAATTTTTAAGTGTGGAATATTTCCCGTCGTAAAAGGCAACATTTGTATTATTTTGGCAAATGGATAATAATAACATTGATAATAATAAAACCCTCATATACTCCACTTCATCTGTCGCTTTATCTTGACGCCATCCACAACTATGCCCAAGGAGACATTATTCAAGGAGGCCCAAGGTAATGGCGGTTAAGAGTCATATCTGTTTCCGTTTCGCGCGAATTTTATTCGGCGGCGCCACTAGGCAGCTGTATATAGTTCAGTGTGACTTTCGCCATTTCGTCGTGGAAGATGTCTTTTTTAGTTGAAAATCGTCTCGCATGTGTGGTTCATACATTTTATTGGCTTCGTTTCACTTTTCTGACGTGTATTTCATCGTGAAAAGTAAATGCATATGACTGGTAGAGCCGTGTGTGGCGATTTTGAAATATGATTTTAATGCGCGAGTGACAACAATTCTATTGGCGGACTTGAGAATCAAAGAATAAAATAAAATTACTTTGTTCTATTCCACACTTTATTTCAAATAGTACGACCCGGGTTTCTGCATCTCATGTTATCATCAGGTGACAGCATACATAAAGCAGATGCAGAAACCCGGGTCATACTATTTAAAATAAAGTATGGAATAGAAAAAAAGTAATTTTATTTTATTCTATGATGAAGCAGTTACACAAAGTAACGCCTGAGACCGTCACTTATAATAAAAGGACTTGAGAATCCACTAATGCTATATTCGTGACAATGACATACTACTCGAAGGCGCCATTTTAGGTGCGCGGGAGAGAGAGTGGTTGGCGCCCCCACCGCCCGTCGGGCGGCGATCGTCGGGGCACGCCCGTTATCGAGAAGGAGGGCGTGGTGGCGCCACAGACGCTGGGGACAGGACACTCGATCATGCGGTCGTCATTGGTCTGGAGCAATCTGCCAATGGAGCGAGGGAGAGAGGGTGGAGGAGGAGGAGGTGGACAGGGGGAGGCTGGAGATACCTCCACGCCTCGCTCTCCTTCCGAGTCCTCGGATCCGATAGATGGAGGAGAGGGAATGGCCTAGGCCAGAGGTGGGCAAATTGTTGCCCGCGGGCCACATGCAGCCCACCAAAGAGTTTGGGATAGCCCGACACTGAATTCAAAAAAATGTGATAGGGTACAGTTGTGTCATTATTATTATTATTATTACATAAATTGTTTCAAGTCGACCATGAAGTCGGGTGGTAACATAAAGTCAAGAAGTATATTAAGACAAAAATATAAAATGCAAAGTACCAGCTTGGTTGATTGGTTACATCACACGCAAAAATATACATAAACCAAAATACAAAATATAATGCTAAGTACAAAAAAAATTTAAAAACCCTCAAAATACAATTTTTTACACGATGCATGTCCCCATGTACATTGCACTGAATCAGCAAAAAACAATACGTGTCTACATTTACATTCCCCTCAAAATCCATTTTTACACAATAATATACGAAGACCAAAGCAAAAAAAAACAAGAAACACCAAATTCAAAAAATATATGTTTAGAAAAGCCCTCATTAACCTTTCGTCAGGCGCAATATTTGAATTACTGAGTTCAGGCGCAATGTGCCCCTCAGGCACAGATTTGAAGAAACATTATTAACGATTGGCATGGCTCCATTGTACACCCTTAAAGTTTAAAGCACCATTATTAATGTATTTGAACACTTAAATGTCTTTCCTGCTATGCACACACCCCTTTACATGCCATTATACGGCCCAGGACAGATCCTGCAAGGTGCGATTAAACGTGCTCGTTGGGCTATAAGAGTATTATTAAGTATTATTATATATGCAATATATTTTAGCATGTGTATTCTTTAAGATCAGAGTGTTTTATTTTGCTAACTTATTTATCTAATGATGCTTTTATTTTACTTTATTGAGCCATCATTTTGATTAAATATGCTAAAAAATCCGCCATCGATCTGTCGGCATGAATGTGAAAAGTGAAAGGTTACATAGAGCGTGTCAAAACAAATAGCTACAATAAGCGTCAACGGTCTATGCCGCCTAGTGGCACGGAGAAATGAAAAACAGCTCGAGCTGTGTCTGTCAGATCCATTGCGCCAGACGGGAGGTTAAATTGATTATATAATTAAATGTGCTAGCAGCTATAAATCTAACTAATATAAAGTTCACGAAATAAATAAGTTGAATAGAATACCATTGTGTAATTTTTGCTATACAATTTATATTTTTCCTGAAATTAAATAAAATGAATGTTAACTGATTGCTACAGTCATTGCAAACGGTGCGGCCCTCCGATAACCTAAACAATATAATAAATAAACTAACATACAAAGTGGCCCTCGAGCCCAAACAATTGCCCATCTAGGCGATGCCCTCATCCGATTCATTCCATCCCCGAAAGGAATTTTATCCACGCATTCCTCACGTCTTCCTCACATTCCTCAGAGTGGAGGTGCTGCATTGCACCTATGATATGGTTTGCTATCGGGAGGAAGCGAACGACAGCTGAGGTCGGTGCGTAAGCTTCCTCGGTGATTAAAGTGATGATTGTTTTTTGGTTTAATCCCGCGTTTACTTACTTTTGGCGGACAAAAGTTGCGGGTGCATTCGAGCTCCTGCCTTCGGGTCATCTGGGTTCGGGTTTGGACCCGAAGACGGGAGCGGGAAGTCAAAAATGAGTCAACATGGTATTAACCCGAAAAACAGTTACCGATGGGTGAGGCCATTTGCGCTATGTGTCAATGGCAGGGAAGGAAGGGTGGAGAGAAATCCGGCATCTTACTTTTTGGCATACTGTTATCAACAGGCACCAATGGGACCACGGCTTAACGTCCCACCCGATCAGTGGCGTAACTATGATGGGGGATGAGGGGATAGATTCCCCCCAAAGCCTCAGAGAAATGAATAAAATATTTGCAACTATTGTCTAGTTTTGAAATTTAATAACTGCATCTGCTTAAAGCTAAATTTTATGCGCCAAATTGATGTAAAATTTATATCCTGGCATGTTATTTTTCAAAAATTTTCCTGGAACCCCGCTCCTGGGGGGGGCTGCCACCCCAGACCATCCCATCCTCCCCCCCCCCCCCTCCCAGCATATTCGTAATTACGCCACTGCTGATCCGACTGCGCTTTCATGTGCCCTCCGCACAAGACTCAATCGGGCGACCCCTAAAAAACAAACAAATACTATGCAAGCACCATACACAATATCAGATTATTATTATAATTATTATTTTTATTATGGAAAGGAAAAAATTAACTTTTGAGTCGATACCATAAGTAACGATACCCGTATTCTTCTCTAACTTCCGTCACAAAACTTATGATGCACGAGTATTTATTAATTTGTAATGTTCGAGTACCAAACTATAATACTTTGGAATTCATCCCCATTAATATTTAATTTTTGTGACAAAATGTATCCCAGATACCTAGTGCATGGTATTTTGCCATAGGTATGGCATAGTTAAGTGTTTTCATGTCTTTTATCACGGTATCAAGGCAAAATATTGTGATTTTTTGCGAAAGATTTAATAGATAAATTATGCTACGAAAATTTTAAAGCTTTTAAAAATAATAAATTCAATGGTAATGAACGCACACTTCTGCGCATTGCATTTATGTTTTTGTTTAATAAAAAAGGCTAAAATATAAACAGAAATGAGGAATTAAAAACATTCCATGCAAGTTGACAACGTGAAACTAAATAGAGCAGCACTTTGAAAATTGCCATCTGCTTAAGTCAGAAGGAAGAGGATCTGAGCCTGTTGCAATGATATAACCTGACACCATTTGGCAAATAGAATACGGGAAAAAGATCACATATGTCCCAAAATGGGCCACCCGATTGACTCAGACAGACACAGCTAAAATGCATTTTTCTTGCAAACGTAGTAGTAGTTCTCAACGAATGATTTTATTATTCTTCTAATTAATTTCAGCCTTTCAAGGACTACTTTAATGTCTCTCAGTATCAACAAGGAAATATGTGTGAAATAATATCGTCAGTAAGCAATATAAGCCTAACCAAAATATGAAATTCAATCACTATGCAATATGTTTACGTACTGCTGCGCATATTTTTATTACAACTATGTAATCAATATGGTGTAGATACATTATGTAAATAAATTTGGCCTTCGTGAATATTATGTAATAATTATTGCCATTTTGTCAACGTTGCTGATTTTGTACTTCATTGTCACGGGATTTACGAAATTATGATTCATTTCGAATATTCTACACTGATAATGAATTTCCGGCCATGATTTTGACATCATTACATCCCTACAAAGGTAATGAAATGGTATTTATCATTTACATGTTTGAGAATTAAGGACTAGTGTGAAATGTACTACAAAATGACCTTTCATTTCATATTACGTGGTTATACGAAGTACATCAGCAAAACCGTATCGTCCAACCTCGTTAATGGCATAACATTACATTCATACGAAACTATATTCGGGAATTGAGCATTCAATTGAAGTGTACAAAGTGATATTTTTTTCCTATTTCTATGTTCCTCAAGGTGAAGCTACAGACGTTTAACAGCCTCATGATTTCTGTGTTATTTCAAAATATTAAACTTCATTTCAAATTAAAAATTTACGGCCCTTAATTTTATTCGTAGAAATATAGGCGAGTGTACATTCATATTCATATCAAGTGAAAATGTAGTAACAGTAGTATACTAAGAAATAATTTACGAAGAACTACCAAGACCAAATCCCTCTTCAAATGAACACGATTTTCGTAGCAAATTGCCGACATTACAGGTTGGTTTCACTCTTTTAATTAGCGCTCCCAACTCTCAGACAGACTCCCTACCTCCCCTCACCAAGAGGTAATAGGTCGCGGAACAGGAACGGCATACGTCACATATCGGAGAATTTCGTAGATAACGCGATGTTACAAAAAGGCGAAACGCGAACGACGAGAGATTCATCTTACCAGGGAGCATCCTTAACGGGCGGCGTGTTCAGATACGAGCAGTACATCTACCCTCAAAGAGCCACAAATTTTTCTCGGTTGGCAGAACCGAGTTGAAAGGGGATCCGACCTCGGAGTGGGTGGACCATTATTTCAACTGCACGATGGCAATGCAGGTCAAACTACTCCGCACCTTGGTATTTCATTACGCCCCAGGAGGAGATGGGATTGGATGAAAAAAAATAAATGAACGGCGAGCACCCCTTATCTGCCCGCAATACGCACCCCCTTCTTTCTTCTCCCACTCTCTATTAGCACTTAAATTAGCGACGAAGGCAGGAGGAATGATTGCCTCCGGATTAAAACGCTCGGGATAATGTATTGCGCGTGCGAGGGCGCGACAGAAGTTCGTGCGGGCGATGCAGCGTGTTGCAAATTGCCATGCCAACGGATGTTGTGGTTAAAAAGAAAGAGCTTTCCAGAAATTCGAGTAAAAGAAACTGAGGGTTATCATTTTTATAAATCTAAATATTGTGAAAACATGTGATAAAGCCAATTATTAAATAAAAAAGCTCTTTAAAGCGAAATGATATGACCATAAAACATATTTTTTTATAAAAACGTCTTTCTCACGACAATTTTCAAAAAAATTTGACGTTTAGAATTTTTTGTAATATCACTATCCTTCCTTTTAATGATCGCAGCCCCATCATCGGGTTTTAGTGGCAATTTTTAAAAACTAATCTCCATATTTAGCTTAAAATTCTTAATAACAATCTAAGTACAGTTCCTATCTCATGGAAGTGTTATAATACTGTAATGTCATCTGGTTCTTAGTTATCTTGAAAATTTCAGCATGATAATTAATCGAAAAGTAGGAAAAAATGAGTTGCAAGATTTGACCCGGACATGATGACAAACTACAAAACGAGTTTATAAAAACGCTTTAATTTTAAAATAAGGCGAAGCTACTGAATATTAAATTAATAGTTATTAGAGGCAATTTTCAACAAATAATTTAATTTCACTTCTCGACCGGTTTTAATACATTGTTTTTTATAATATCATTATTGAAACCTATGGCAAAATGAGTTAAAGCAAGTGTGGAATATTTACAGCATATTTGTATTTATTAACATGCTGTATTTCCACCAATTTAAGCATGAAACAAATAATTCCTATGTGAAAATTTATTGAGCCCAGAATATTGCATAATTTCTTTCTTCCTTCTTTACTTCTAGATATAGTGATATAATGTGTATTATTACGCCCGAGTGTTCCCATTATAGTTTCACGATATCAATCTATTTTATCAAAAAAAATGCTGGTATTGCCTCTGGTTTAACACTTACGTTACATATTTACTACAAATAGAAGCCATGGAAGTGGTTGACCTTGACATAACCTCTGCATCTTAAAAATACATACCATGTTGGCAAAAGTTACATAAAACGGGAGAAATTTCACTTTATCTAGATATCCGATTCTAGTATCTCGATCAAGATGCTCACGATCGGTCTCACCGAATAATAAGTGATTAGGGCTCTCTCATAAACATCCATTTTGTTAATGCTGTACTGATTGCATTTCGAATTAAAAAAGTAAAGGACGGTGGTGCCACAAATTCATATTCTTATCACAAGGGAAAATAGCGGCCTTGGGAAAAAAATTAACTCTAGCAATAGGACAGAGCAGCATCCCCAGAATCCCTCCTCGGAAAAATTAGTTATTTGTTAGCCTCAGGATCAATTTTCACAAGCATAATTCTTCATTATCTAAATGATGTTTTTAGTATTGAGGTAAGATAAAAGTACACTAATGAAACACAGAACTACACCACTAATGCGATCTGAATTTTGATAAAATCTTGCATCAGGGTGATAATAAGGGAGCACGGAAACGTCTAAATTACTTGAGTTATAAATAATTTAGACAAGGAATGATTGCATATTGAAAATCAGCCTGCTGAAAATACTTTTTCGTCACCAAACAACAACGCATTACGATTCATTAAGTGTTTAATTACAAAAAAATCATTTAAAGAAGTAATCTTGCTGTCTGTAAGCGCTACTTTCTTCTAAGTATTCCAAAGATATTGACTCTTATACAGTTCAATTCAGCGCTCCCCTTCGCTTCATACGTAATATTTCACGTCTTATTATGGTAAAAGTGCCAGATAAATGCTCAATTTTGTATTCAAGGGCGTATCCAGGATCACAACTAGGGGGGGCAAGCCATGGTCTAGGGGGGTACAAGCCAAGTTGTGACATTTTAGCAATGAAAAGGTGAATGAAACTAACATTTTAAGAAAATTCTAACAGCACTTCATTAGTTTATGAGATTATTTCTTTGAAAAATAGTTTTATTTTAGTTACTTATCTTATACAACCTAAAATTTTTCGTGGGTTTAAAGAAAATTTGTTGAATACTTTCGTTTAAATTCAGTACTGATATTGCTTAAAAACTTTTGCGAATTTTGCTTTTAGGGGGGGGGGCAGCTGCCCCTTGCTGGGTACGCCCATGCCTGTATTCTATCACCATAAGGAAACTAAATTTCTCAATTTTTCGTAACTACAAGGCAAAAGATTCAAATTTTCGACCACGCAAGTAAATTACAATTGTCCTTCATTGTCCCAATACATTTAAGCATCAATAGGAGGTTCTGTATTTCGATTGCCGGTTCATTACTGTCAGCTTTGCAATTATGTCAATTTTGCGCGGCCACTTTGTACATTCAGGGAAATTTTTACCCGGAGGCCCTGGGAGCAGTGACACTAAGCAGCGAGCAACCGTGAAAATCCTGGATAGCTCTAGCGATTGCGCGAATGTAACAGCCTTGATTGCACTCTTGCTTCAGCACCTCGCAACGATATTCAGAGCACCTGCATTAAATGGCCCTCGAGGGAAGAAGCACTTAAAAGATCCCCACGCGGCACCACCCACTTACAACTCTCCTACGAGAGGAATTCCACCGAGCGGAGAAAAAACTCTGTGGGGCTGCTGGAATGCAGCGAGATGGGCACAGCCGTTTCGGCCGGCGGCGGCAGCACCGTCGGCAATTACGCGACCCTATCCGCAGCGCGTGCGCCAAGCCCTGACGGCTATTAATCGCCCGGGATTGAATCCGCAAAGAGTGGAAGTGAAAGGCCCGCACAAAGGGGATTACCTATAGAGGGCGGATGCCCGCGTCCTCGGCTCATCTTCTCCTGCGCGGTACAATTGTGCACTAAGGCGGCAGTGTGCGCATGGTGGCCATGTTGCGAAACACAAACGACCCGACCCGAGCACTCCCTCGTTACCACACACTGACAAGCTTTGAATTCTCTTCATTTCGATCCTCACCATCCATAAGTTTCCCTTCGTACGTTTTCGGTTGGCAGTTATTAATAATAATAATAATAGTAATAATAATAATAAATATAATTTCGTCTTTATTTTTCAAGCGAATTTAGGACAGCATTGTCCTCTCTTACAATTAACTCGATTGACAATCACAAGAATCCATGCCCTGGATGGTGATCAATCCATCCAGGCGGGATTCGAACCCACGACCTCTAAGTTAGCAGTCGGGTACTTTACCCCGGGGCCACCGGCCGGCCGGTTATTCGGAGGAAGCGACCGACCATTCGGCTTAGATCATTTGTGTCATAGAGAGCGGTAGAAAAGGAAGGGTGAAGCAAAACCTGGTGACGACTTTGCCTGAAATAAACCCTAAATCGAGCAATAACTCTAATTTTAGGTGATTTTTTAAAATTTAATGATTACATGAAGGACAGTGGGCACATATTGGTTTATTCGCTAATAATTTGATTGATTATTAAATAATGTAATGTATCTCCTGATTTAATACCCATTCTATGTAATTAATTAATTTCCATCGGTGAAAAATAAATTCAAAGAACTAAGACAGAATTGTATGGGCTTCCGCATGCAAATCAGAAATAAATTACAAAAACAGAGCTAACTAAAGTTTCACGAGGTGCTCGGTGCCATGTCGAAATTCATGAAGCACTAACGCAGTTCAAAGAAACTGCAAGAGATGGCAGTAGTTTGCTTTGCCTTCATAACACGAGTATCTTCCGATACACGTTTTCCCGAAGAGCAAAGATTTAAAGTCCAAAGATTCAAGCGTGTTTGGGTGGAAATTTTCCACACTGAAATAAATACTTGACATTTTTCACCATCATATTTATTACGATCTAGGTTTTAATGCCACTAAATCACGACCTTGAAGATATGTTGTACGGTTGAAACCTAGGTGATTGTGAATATTGTGATCAACGATAATTAATACAACTTGGAAGGAATTCTGTACTTCCCTCCACATATCTCTCCCAGGGATCGGGCAGTCTTCGAAAATTCTCCCCCACCGACGGTTTTTAAGCCTAGTGGGATGCCAAAACCAATAACCATTCCGCGATTCCGTCTCTCCATCTCTCAACGCTCTCTGTTCTACCGAATCCCCTCCTTGTTTAACTCCATAGCTTCAAAAATCCCTTCCCTGGACCTATTTTCCTCTGACACTAGTTACAAAGCCACCTTAAAATGCCATCTGAATAATTCACCATTGTCTAATCAATAGTGCCCCTTCTTATGTTTACTAATTTTGTTTTCTGTTAGTTTTTATTTTTTGTGCTTTTGTTTGTTATCTCTTAGGTATTATTTATTTAAAAAACAGCCAATATAAAAGCCTTTGTGCCGTTTTTGGTGATGAAATAAAGAAATAAATAACCAAACTAATCCAATCACCATGTTTACTGTCCACCCCTATTGTACACAGTAAGGTGAAGAAGGGAATTGACGCAGAGATACTCATTGATGGTTCTAGAAAGCGATAATCTAAGTGGTCACCCTCCTCCAGAAATTCTGTCATGTTAAATTACCTAATTACACAAAGGCCAATAATTCACCGGGCCATCACTCTAGCCAATTACGGAAAAGCCACCTTTAAGCATGCAATTAAGAACAATTACGGTGGCCCCCCTAAGCGGAAGTGGTAGACTGAAATATTTGGTAAATAAATAAATGTAAAGAACAGGATACGAAAAAATATAACTCTTAAGCAACGTGATCGACTAAAATTGGCTATTAACCGGGGGATAATTGAAGCCTTTTTCATACAAGACGGAGTAAAATTTGTCGATATAGTTTCTCAAATTTTAGCTTAACATCTAGAAGATATCCCCGGGAGGGCTGCAAAATGAGCTGCAGTAACCAGCCCCTTGAGATCCCCTCTCCCCTTTCCCTTAGCGCCTGCCTGTCGGAAATCAGGGGAAGGAGCCATTGGAAGAATGGAAATATTATGAATTGAAATGATGATGAAAAAGAGAATGACGGAAAAAATTAGGAAAAATGGAGAAATAACACGATCGAGTGTTCTACCCCTAGCAGAAATAACAAAAATATCTTACAAGATCACAGAGGTAGATTTGTGCATAGTATGAAACCGATTGATTGACGATTTTAAGGTATTACAGTTTTTTTGATAAAGCTACGGAAGTCTATTGTAGTCTCACAAATATTGGTATTATTATTAATATAAGATCATTTGCAGATATCGAAGAATACGAAGATGAGATGTGCCTGAAACATAAACAGCGAAGTAATTTAGACGCTGTAATGATCAATCAAAGATAGCAATACCTAATTTAACTTTAATTAGCCTTCCAAACTAATTTAAGTCCACCTTATGAATTGGACGTGATTTTAAACTAATTGCTGTCTAATCCAGGTCTTGGACGTCTTTCATTTGCTCTCCAACAACTTAAGCACGATTCCAACGACTGCATATTTTTCTTCACGGCCTGAATCAAAGGGTACGGCATCTCCAGTTGGGTTCTTTTGCGAGCGTTCGCGAGCCAGACTCCTTAAATGGACAAAGATGCTCTATTCGAAGTCGACTCTCAACAAAGGGCAACTAATCCTCGGAGGACTAAATCAAGAGGTGAGGCGGTTTCCCCCAGCGCAAACGCTGGAGCATGTTGGGCTAGAAGGACTATACGCACACAAGCACACCGCTTAAAAGAACCACGACCCCTGCGTACATCTTTCTCCCTACCCTCTCATCAATCTACTCCTCAAAAGCTCGTACGTTTGCATCTCCTCATGTTATGTAATTCTCCCGAGGAATTCTCATCAGAAAACTCGCTCCTACTCAACGGGTAGGCAACGATGAGATTCTCCGCGGATGCCAAACGTGGGCGTTTGCAGCCAACGAGGAAATAAGATATGTGGACGCACCGAAGTGAGGTGGCACGGGTTTTTGCCGAAGGCTGAATGGGCATGTCACATGACTGATGAAGGGATTATGAGTGGAAGGTGGCTTCAAGAGGATCATCCACACGATGAGTACCAGAAATTTATCACTTACGTCTAAATATGTACTAGCATGACCATCTATTGGTGAATCTATACTCCTTTCAATGCCCAGTTATAAATTTACACGCTCCCCTTCGAGTAGCCTTATTAGGCGTGTGGCGGGAAATGTTAGGTCACCAGCGGTTTGTGTGACACGATTGAAAAGTAATTAAGGAAAATTTTGAGAGAAAAAAGTAGCGACCTAGATTATTATTATACTCATATCAAATTCCAATAAGTTAACCAAATCGATCGCCGATGTCGAAACAAAAATTTTAAACTACACTTAATGCAAAAATCTAAAATATTGGCTAGCTGCGGACGATTAAAACTGAATGAGACAGTGACTTTTTTCCGAGTACATTCGTAAGGTATTTTTCCCCTAAAAATCTCACAATTTTTCAAATCCTTGGTGCAATTATTTCCCTCTCTTGCATACTTATATATGTTGCATTTATTAAGGGTAGCAAGAGCAGATAACCAAAATACGGTGATAAACTCCATTAATTACTGCAAAGGTGTTTTTCAAACACCAAGCAAGCAAAATCACCATGGCATATTTGTTACTGATACTAAGGAGGCTAAAGCGATAATCTATGAGAGAGAAATGGGCTGATTGATACGATCATCCCTTTGCTCCTCGCCAAACCTATGATTACTAACCCAACATGCAACTTTGGACGTGCTGCGTATGCGTAATCCCTTCATCTTCATTATTTGCAACAGCCTGTTTCCGGTCATCTCACCCCTCTTTCAGAAAACCTTGCCAGCGGCCTGACCGCAAAGCTTTGATGAGTCAGACCACTCCACGGCTCATTCATGCTGCATCCTATTGTCCCTATAAATATGGTAATTTTGGCAGGATTATCATACAGATGCAATATGGTTGCGATAAGCAAGGTCCTCGTCACATCCGGCAGTATGATCTGATACGATTTTATATACGAATGAAGAATCAAAATTTGATAACGTGAGGTTTGATGAGTATATAACGAGGTATCACAAAGGGTAGGCAGTGATAGATCGTACGCCAGTAGGTTTTTGTTGGAATTACACGCACCACCAGGGCTGAGGAGATGATGTAAACGTTTAGGATTTACCTGAGGATGAAGTCGAACTTCGATACTAGGTTCGTTTCAATAAAGTTTTTTTGTGGAACAACGAAGTCATTTTTATCATTGAAATAATAAATCGGTTCCATGAAGTCTCTCCAGAAACCCTCAATACATTTTTTGGATGTAATGTTGAATATTAGGGATGTGTGAGTACACGAAAATTCGAGTCGAGTAGTTGGTACTCGACTCGAGTGTTTCGAGAAGCATTACGAATGTCGAGTTGAGTAGTTTCCGTTACAGTACTGACGAGGCCCATTAGTTCCGAAATCTGTCGACATGTGGCGCTATCATGAATCTCATGTAATAATATCGTTATTAAAGTCGGTAAGTCGTTCTAATTCCTTAGCCGAGGAGTTCCAGATTTTTTATACATACCAGTCAAGCAGTATTGAAATCGACGTGGGTGCCAAATACCTTTAGCCGCGACGGACGACCGTCTTACGACCCTGCGGCGTATTATTATAAAATATTACATGATTTATTTATGTGTATAATATTTATTAAATTAAAAAACGCCATGTAAAACTGCTTTTACTGAGGGCTCTTGTGAGCAGTTTGGATGAATATATTAAATGAAATTGTCAAAAAGTTTCTAGGGGTAAATTACTTTCAATGGAGCTTATGGAACTGTTTAAGATATCAATTTTCATTCATCTCCTAATTGTGGCACAGTTACCGTCAACTTTCCTCATTATTTTTCCTTTTCATATCAAGCCAAGCATTCCCAATAGAAAATTCACAAGAGGATTGGAAACATGAAAATATGTTGGAGAATGCATTGCCCAGAATGCTTTGGCTAGGTTGCATTGAATGTATTGCCTAGTATAGGAATTGCCAGACTCGACTCGATATTCGCGAGTAGTTTTCAACTCGTCTCGATGCTCGACTCGGGATCAAAAAGTACAACTCGCACATCCATAATGAATATAAATATCTCCAAGAATTCCCAACTGCTAATTGAGACATGGTGGACGTTACCAATTGGATTTGTCTGTCGGTAAAAAAGTCATTGAGTTGAATTTTTCGTACTTGAGACGAGAAAGTACAAAGATATCTTCCCGGGAAGAGGACCGAGGTTATTTTAGATATATTTTTGCAACAACATAGCTGAAAGAATGGATGTCAGTAGGCATCCATCAGACGTGATCTCAGTTCCATTGCCGGTAAAGTTTTCCCTCGGGAAGATCTTATCCAACAACACAGTACTTACGTTTGCGCAATACTTTATCAATTTCCTCGACGCAATCTATCATATTTTTAGGCTCTTACAAGTAAAATACTCTTTAAATGGGCTCCAATAAATTAGAACCCTAATGCTACCACATTATTGTTGTAATAAAGTTTAACTCAAGAATAAAATATTTGAGGAATATACATCACATTCTAAGTCAAAGAACCCTGATTGATAGGAAAAAATATTCCGTTGGATGATAATGGCTCAAAAATATTTAAAAAAGGTTACCGCGGCCATATTTCTTTGGAAAAGTTAATTTTTGATAAACTTCCATTCATTGTTTCCATACGGGTATAACAAAAATATTCCGGGCATCAATTATATCCTCCTACATGCAGCCAATCTTATCCTGCAAACTAAAAGCAAACATTTTCAAAAGCTACTACACACACGGGAAGATTGTAATGCATGGAAATGATACATGTTGTAATTGCTTGTTTGTATTTGGATGCCGTTCTGTAAGATACGAAATTTTTTCCGTCGAGATTAAATAATTACTTCGACTACTCGAAACATAAAAAACATTCTAATGAGAGGAGTCGTTACTAATCCATGGGAGAAAATACAGCGTTGATAATTTACATTTCCTTCGCCTTTATTATAAGCATTAACCCAGAAAAATCTGGTAATTCGTTAAGTTATCAGCATCATAATAAATACTTTTTGAAATTGATTTTGAAAAGATCATTGCTCATGGTGACTGACTCCACGAAGAGGTTTGGTTATATAAAATAAATAAAAAACAAATATTTGTAAAAGCTGCCGCGCATAAGGGAATTTTGGGAGTCTATTGGAACTCGGAAGAGGTCGAGGGCATCCTGCAAAACCTCAATGCTAACTGGAGTAGGACTTGGTGTAAAACAATCTTCATTTTTCACAGATAACCTAAAGCGCTCAGTAACGGAAGGAAAGAGGATATATTTAGCTGCTTAAAGTAATATAATTACGCTCTATAATGTTTCCAAGAACCACGAGAAGCATTACTTTGAACGAAATAAGGGATAAGTCTGCGCCCTGAATTTTATGGAAACCAAATCAAATGAATCACTATCGTTCACCACTACAGCGCAGATACTGGGGCACAAAATGTGGAATCGTTCTATATAAGGCGTCCAAGAGTCATGTCTAAGAACTAAATGATAGGCGTAAGATAAAATTCGCTGCTTTTGATTGCCTCAAATTAAGTTTTCAGTCCTCACGAATACCAAGAAATGTCTTTATATCCAAGGGTAAAAATAATAACACCCTTTCCAAGTGCCGATTACGCATCGACAGGTATTTTTTTGCGTTCAAAGTTAGTCCTCGACTTAACCACACACCTCATAATTGTTTACCCAGCAATAAGCATGTAACCAGCAAAGGATTACTCGCGGGACATGAAACCTTTCATCAGGATAGTTACCCATGTTCCTCCACTGGGAATTGCATGTTATCCCAGCCAGATGTGTAGCATGTTGATCTGTGCGACACGATGATCGAAAGGAGCTCATCATCAGTCTCATTCATGAAGGAAAGATAATGAGAGATGAAGCCATTCTAACTCCTTCTCCGCCGAACACCCATGAATAAGCCATTATGTACAACTACAACTCCAGCAAGCCTGGGCGTGGAGATGGTGTTTTCAAATGCCATCAGAGAATGCGAAAATTAACATGGCGAAAGGCTACAGGAGTTTGCTCACAAACACTTTCACCAAATCGTTGCGTCTGATAAAAATTGATGCAAGGAGTATATTCCGATTAAATGGGTCACATCAGGACCGGTACACTTTTTCCCAATTAACCTTTCTTCTTCAATCTTTAGGTCTTCTCAATTTATTTAGGTATACGAGCCTCGTAAAGCCTAAAAAAGGAGGTAATCCTACCAGAGATAAAATTGTTAAAAATAATGTAAATTTTAATATATTGTCTATTTGAAGAGAAAACATTTGTGATAAATAGAATAATGATATTTGTACTAAGGTCATTACACTAGTAAGTACCCGTTCATTTAATTTAAACCTTAAGTAAGTGAAGTTAGCGATGATTTTTTTTAATTTGAATCATCTTTAAAGTTTAAAGCACCATTGATAGTGTACCTAGCTGAACACTTACATGATGTCTTTCGTGCTATGTATAGGGCCTTTAGATGCCATCATACGGCTCCCGACCGATTCAGCAAGGTTCGATTTAACGTGCTTTTTAGGCTATTAAGTAAAATTATATGTAATGTATTTTAGCATGTGAATTCTATAAGATCAGTGTTTTTTTATTTTTCTGTCTTATTTATCTAATAATGCCTTATTTTTCTTTATTTTTGCCATTATTTTGCTTTTTTATGCTGGATAGTCCGCTAGTGATATGTCGGCATAAATGCGACAAGTGAATTGCTGCATCGAGTGCATCAAACCAAAAATATACTATAAGTATCAGGGATCTATACTACCACCTTGTGTCGCGGAGAAATTACAAAAAGAACTCGTGCGGTGCCTGCTAGATCCATTGCGCCCGACGGAAGGTTAAACGGCTGCCTATATATCTGAATAATTCCACAAATGCAAATAATGTACGTTAGAATGTAATAAAGAAGACTATTAACGTTAATAACCGCTCTCTTATCTATAATTAAGCAATGCATATGAAAGATAAACAGTTTCTGGAACTCTATGGGCACATTAAACTATGTGAGTAGGAGGCGTAGACATCTGAGACTGGAAGTCTCATGGAGATAAAATTTAAGTTGCCTTCGGAATATTAAATGACCTGAGAGGTCAGGGAAAAAGAATGACATGTAGTATTTCCCTTATTTTGATGAAGAGCAATTTGAAAGTTTTTTTTTCAAATCGTGAAACCACATCGTTAATGGAAATAATTGATAACTAATTGCAAAATCTAGTAACAAAGTTGGGGCCAATTTTCTTCAGAAAAATTATCAGATAGCTTCTGCAATTATTTAACATTCATGTTACTTTCAATGTACAGGATTAGAATGTGTTCCTTCGGGATATTTAATAAAACCGCGATATGATTGATACTTCTGAAACCTGATTATGAGATGGTGGACGAATATCACTTTTTCACTATCGCGATAAATTTCTTAACATCCCTTGCTAAGTTTTCCTTTTGTATCTACGTGACGAAGATGCACTTCTCTTTGGCGTGAATTTCTTCAACATGCAAATATTTTTAATCGTTTTGGTAGTATTACTTAGTACATGAGTACTCATTTATTACTTTTAGAGACTTCCCGGGGCCCTTCAACGTTTTATCCATTCATGATTGCATCGTGTTTGCAGCTTTAGGAATCCCAAACATTTTTTAATCAGAAATATTTCTACTTATCCAGTAGATATGTATTTTCCCATCAAAATTACGAAAATCCCTATGACAAAATAATACAAATCAACCTTTCACTACTTCATTTCCAGTTTCAAAGAAAATTTAACTTCATTTTAGTGGGAGGTAGCAAGGGTCTACATTTGAATGGAGTATATATTATCAAAATTACTGGAAAAAATAACGTTTCTCTTACAACCAATATTGAGTCAGATCTCCTTGTTGAATGACACGGTTTTTCTTGGAGTATTTCTCGGTAATGCTCGGGGTAATAAGGTAAAAGCCACATCCAGCTTCACATGAGTGCTTCTCTTTTCATTTATACAATTTTAAGTGATATATACATGCAATACACAGCCGATAGCAATGAAAACTCAAATTATCAGAAAATTTTGCTTGCCGCTACCCTTTAAACTCAAATAGGAATCTGGAGTGCTGCTGTAATGAATGGGAGACCATTAGCAGAAAATTAAATAATCTTGCGGAAAACGGGATAGTCAAAAAAATAAAAAAACCAATTGAATTGAATATTTGTATATCCAATTTATTATAACACAATATACCTCGATGCTCAAAAATAAAAATATAGAATACCACCCGTTCAGTTAATTTAAACCTTAAGTAAGTGAAGTTAGCAATGATTTTTTGATTTGAATCAGCTCATGATGATTTTGTACCACGACCTTCCCTAATATATTTGCATAGCCATATTTTTCCTTGTATTCACCTCTGCTTTGCCATAAAATGCCATCCCCTATGGATTTTATCCTTAACCTTTCCGACCTAAAGTTACCTCTCTGACGCTATCACTTCCAAGGATACCCTGCCCCATATTGCCTCTATTCATTTCCGCTTTGTACCGCATTAAGATTCGACACAAGAATGATTGGTATCCAAATGGGATGCCTTTTGTGATTATATAAGGCAATTCTCAATGCCAACGTGAAAAACTCAATACTTCAGCTATAGGATATGTCATGTGAATCAATATTTCCTCCACGATACTGAACGGAAATGACATTAATTCCAATCTCATTTCTCATTGGAAATACCAGTGGTATATAGCATGGATATATTAATTTAATCACTTAAAGGTCAAATTATTCGAAAGGACAGGGCCAATACTCATAATTAGCTTACATAATTTGCGCCGTGAGGGAGTGGTAGGTAGAGAAGGTTGAAAGAAACCTGGCGTCGGCATTAGCCTGCTCTTAACGAAAGGTGCCAAGGGGACCACGGCTTAACGCCTCATCCGACGGACTGAGTGTTGTCCTTGAAATGTCCTCCACGCAAAATTCAAGCAGGGATCGGGCAGTCTCTGAGAATTCTCTGCCACTGCCGGAATTTAAACCCGACCCCGCGAGAAGGGAAGCCAACACTTTAGCCACCACACCAGCCCGATCCACCCTACTAAATATAATAAGTCTTTATATACAACTTGGAATTAATTTGTGACGAAGACAGAAGGGAGATTAAAAATCATTTTTGCTGTACGAGACATGATTATTTGCTGAAGACGCCCAATCATATTGTTCGTTACGCCCAATACCGTGACATCACTAAAATAACCCAAAAACCTCTCCAATGCGACATATTACCATGGATACTGGTGCTGAGTAACTGATACCCAAATAAATCCTTATCAATCCATTATAAATATTGAGTGTAGATTGCCAGCTTAGGTGATTAAAAATAATTCTTTGCCAACGTTTAGGAGTAAAATGAATTAAATCCTCAGGGCTTAGGATTTGTTGTATGGGTACATCATCATTGCTCCTTCATATTTGGATTAATCGTCAAACTTTCATAGACAGTGGAATGAATATATAATAATATAACTTTACATGTACTAGTTTGAGTTCTATAGAAACCGCCTAAAGAGACCTCTATTAGTCAAGATGAACAACATGAAAAAGAATGTGGTAAAGAACGATTTTTTGATCACCCAAACTGACGATCTACCTCCGATACTTTTTATTGATACATAGATCGAGAGGTAGAGAAGGAAGATACTGTAAATCCTTATCGTTTCAAGGGAAAGTGCCGCCTTTTCGGAGCGTAAAAAACGTTTCAACCACCGAAGGATAGACAGGGTGACCGAGCAAGTTTCAAGCAGGAATACTCTAACCAGTCCACTATAAATTAACGAAACTACTGGATAACATGACTAACTCAAAAGAGTAGATAAAAGTGTTATTCATCGCTGGAGATAATTTTAACCAAATAACGTTAAATAACAGTTTAATAATGTATTTCTAGATTTATGATGCTACTTAAGGGACATGCTAGGAAAGGAAGGTCCAATTAATGAAGATAAACCAATGCTTTATGAGATGAGGCAACATTATCATTTATTTTTTTACTTAATGTTTCCAATGCAATACGACGAACTTCCCTGACCATAAATATTTCTGCAGAGAAGTTGCCGGAATGGGGGAAATATTTGATTGTTTCTTAATTTATCCAATCTTGGGCAGCCTTTCACTAATCTTAAATTTTTTTTTCCGATGATTCTATTTGCCTCAATGCATTCTTTTTTGGTACTAAACATGTATATAAGTAGAAAGAGAAAAACAGAACAGGAGGAAGATCTGCTACCTACACCACTTCACTGATAAAAAATTCTGGTTGATCCCGTGAGACACCAAAAGATTAGATCAATACTATTTTTTTAATGCTAGCAATCATTTTTGTTGTAAGCTATGATAGTATTAAAAATCGTTGATTCATTATTTTTATTAATTATGAAAATATTTGAAAATATATAAGTAGTACTAGTTCCATGATGAGAAGTTAGATAGAAGAAGGGGCATAGTCTCAAACCCAGGCGCTTGATTATTATCAAATCATGTTTATCTCGGAATAAAAGTATTCTAGCGTTACCAAATACGGCGGACAGAATTCAAGAAAAATTTATATTTGTGCATGCGATGGTCTAAGAAATTTTTTGACAATACTGCATGTCTTCAATAATGCCTATCATTGGATGAATTTTAACCTAGGTTTTCCTTGAAACCACGGGCAGTGATACCGATAACGAACATTATTAAAGGTGTAATGTATACGTGATTTTTTTCCACAAACTTTGAAATTTTTTTACGAGGGGTTGATATTTTTCTATTTTTTTGTACGTGTGAGGGATATTTTGATAGGAGAGAACCGATATATCCCTAAGGTAGGTAATCTTCCCCTTTTGCTCATAAATGCTATGCTGAGTTTTTTACATGCTATTTTTTATCTACGTAAATTTTATGGTCCTAATATAGTATTTATTTTCTGTTTTCTAAAACTTCCTGTGCTGTATGTTCGTAGTGCTTATTTTTATCTCTTCGCAGAGGAAGAGGTTGGAGTGGAACTGAAATTGGGAATCCGAAATTGCAAATCCGCGACACTCACGCCCCACTCATCCCCAAAGCCAGAACTCCACGAGGAGAGGCAAGACAGAGGAAGAGAGAGAGAGAGGGAGAGCAGAGAATCCCACCCTGATTAGGTCGTCGTGGCCATATGCCGATCCGGTAGCGCGTAACGGAGAGGCGAGGAGGTGGACGGAAATGCCCTTGCGCGGAAAATGATGGGTTTTCTCTCTCAGGAGGAGAGCGCGGGGGTGGCTGATGCATGATGGGAAGGGCGGGAAGAGACACGGAGGAGAGGCGAGCGCGTTTTGCAGTGGAGAAAGAACACTCAGACCAAACCTCCCCCCCCTCCCCTCAACTCAGCTCTCAGAAGCACGGAAGCGATCCTGATTCTCCTCTCGTGATGATGGCGGTGCACGATGGGGAAGATTCGTGAAGCGAGGAAGCTGGGAAATGGGAGAAAAAGGAAGGCAAGGATGGGAGTCTCATTGGGAACGAGAAGGGACCACTCGGAGGCGAGCTAATTACACGCGGGGAAGGCAGTTTCAGGTGATTTACATTCCGTCCATATCCGAGCATACTTGGAAGATCGGGTACTAAAATGCTCAACCACGGGAAAAGGGAGAAAACGTTGATTCGATTCGGCCGCACAACATTAGCAAGAGCGAAATTAGTGGCGAGTCCGTGACTCCAAGTTTTTCTTCAAATGACTCGGTTTGGGATTGAACAGTCACAAAATTTGTTTGTTTCACAGACGTTTATGGCTTAATTAAACATGGTAAATGAAGCCCATTTGTACTTTCCACACACCTTTATAAGTAACCCAAAGACAAATAATCTTATTTAAGAGAGAGGCGAACTCCTTGTACTCACTAAGCTATGTGAAAAGTACAAAGTTCTTTCATTGAACATATTTTAAGTTTGTAATTTCCACAAAGTAGAGCCTCTATCAATTCAATGAATTTTGCCCTGGTTTCTAAGCACACTGCGTCTCCATCAGTGCGATACGAAAATCATTATCCTTATAGAACTGAGGGTCTTGGGTGCATACTGGGTGTTTCAAGGGGGATCAGCAATAGTTCAAGAGGTGGTAGGGGAGACCAATTTAAGCATTTTTTCCATAAACATGGGGTCGCAACTCCTTAGATACGAAGGCTATAGTAAAGCAAACATTTTACCAGTTTTAGCAGTAACCATCGACACGATTTTTCTTAGCTATTCATCATTTTCGACATTTCATTTAATACTCCATCCTAGCTCAGTAACTAAGGAGCTAAAAATAAATGTTTATGTACAAAAATGCTTAAATGCGGATTTTTAAGGACATTGAATCATTAAAGTGGACGAAAATGTACGATTACAATTGTCTGAAACAATTATCTATCTCTGAGCTAAATTAAACGAGAGATTTAAGCGAGTATCAACAATATGATTGCAAAATGCATCCAAAAATGTTTGCGTTGCCATAGCTCAGTAACTAAAGAGTTAAAAATAAATGTTTATGTACAAAAATTGCTTAAAATTTTCGCACCTACGACCTCCTGAAGTGCTGCAGATTCCTCCTCGAACCTAACCTATTTGCCGAACCTTCCTATTTCCAAGTCAGACAAAAACGATAAATAATTTATTATGCCGAACAAAACTGTATAGGGATTCTTATTGACCTCGACCAATAAATGACATAAATGAATGCTAGATTGAACTGAGACTGTCACATCACTCACAAAGTTCATTTAAAATATTTTTTCTATTCTTATTCTCTGACAGGTAAACAATCGGTGATCTAACATTTACCACACGTCCATTGAGGCGGCTTGAGAAGTAGCCCACTGGATAAGCTCTAGGAATTAGGCTCAGTTTGTGAAAGAAGTCAATGTTGATGCAGGCGAATAGCTACAAAGTGCCGCGCGTTTCACGGATATTTATAGTTTTGTCATTAACAACATGCAAAAAAATAAATTGGGTGGCATACGAATTTTGGGTCCAAGAATCATGCTCCTTTTGTGAATGAAGCCAATGTTTCGGTATTTAACTTGCAACCATCAGTTATTAATCTATGCTTTTTTTACAATTCAGTGGTTAAGTATTGCGACCAAGATTTGTTTTACATATAGACAGCTCAGATGACAGTGAATATATTTTAACACAACACAGGCATCAGTGGAAAAGTGACCCTTATGCCAGAAGCAAATTCCATAATACACAAATGTATTATTGTTACACGGACGTTTATTAGTCAACCTTGGTTTCTATGTACACAACATCGTTTTCAAAGTGATTATGACACAGTATAGAACGAAAGGCATATTGGTCGTTGGAACGCAAACAAAGGTGTCACCCCTTCATTTGGTTCCATGAAATAACGCCATATACATTTTCTACAGGTGGATTTTCACTAATAAAGCAGATAAATTACATCAAGGGATTTAACTACAAATTTTCACAGCAATAAACATTATTTTCCCACGGAATGTTTTGCTGCTAAAATGTTACCCTACAGCTCCTGGTCATCTTTTCCAGGGAATGTAGTCGGGAGGAGACGCATATATACTTATTAGCATCCCATGTTAGTAAAAGAAGATGCTTACCAATAAGCCAATCATCCTGTCACATGTTTTAGCCTCCTTAGTAGAGTTCTATTTTTTCTCAGGTAAAAATACCCTCACAATACAATTAATTCTCTTCTTCCACCTTCCTAACGTTTATACCTAACACAGATACATAAAATAATGACTAAATCCAAACCGGATCACATTCCCCTGATAAAGTGACATTAAAAAATGAAATACGATGAGACAGCCTCAAAATAGACGTCGCAATAAACATTTTTGCATCACGACTTTATGAAATACATGTATGCATACAAAAATTTTGACGACAGTCAAAAATTGAGCTAAGGTCAAATAAAATGCAATCTTTGAAAAGTTTAGGTTTTTAAGATGTATTTCCAGCTTAATTTCATAGTCAAAGGAAAGCCCTCCGCACAGACACACTAGAATTGTTGAGATATACTTCATCGCCAAAAGTCATACCAGAAAGTGCTCTGTAAGAAATTGAGATTTACTTGATTTCCCATCACACTGGATTTTTCTCATATCAAAAAACATTTCAATTTCAGGATCTTTTGCTTTGAATTCACAATAATACCAAAGAAGAGAAGGCTGCACAGCAATTCAAACCTACCGGAAGTGAAAAAAAGTCTTGCTTGTGAACAGGTGATGAAAGCTCCATGAATTAGTTATTTTTTATCTGCAAAATAGATAATTTTCATGAATATTTCAAATAGGTATTACAATGATAGACAATATTTTTTGACAAGTTAACTATATATGGATTCATTAGTCAAGGCATACTTCGTTTGACACGAATTAACAGTAATCTCTACGGAGACACAGCACTTTGTAAAATTCACACACCAATCGAATATGGTTAATAATTGGAGCTACATTAAATAATTCAAAAATAATAGAAACTAGCAAAATATTGAAAAGAGGTGCTTCTAGACCCACCAACAAGAAATTTCGCATATCTCCTTATTAGTCGGCAAAATTGGTAATCGCCACCCGAAGGGCTACGTAGCTTAAGGAATAATTGGAAAGAACAACACACTTCCCTTGCAGAAAGGGTAAGTAAATAAGGCGTTTGAGACGTGAGGAAAGGACAAGTGGATGCTCTTAGCTCTAGGGAACCAAGGCGTGGAGATGGTGGGGAGTGATGGGTGGGGGCAGAGCCGCATTAAGATTGTTTATCCTTGGAATTCTCCCAAATCAGAGCCCTTTTAGGATGCCGCTTTGCTAAAGGCACCGCTGGGCCGGGAGGCGATATTGAAAAATTCCATCACGCGCCTCGAGTTTTAAAGATACCGGAGTCCAGTAAGGTGCTCCCGGCACTCCTCAAGGGGGAATCGCCCCTCTTTCCTCCTTCTTCCGAGGGGGCCACAATTCGACCACGGACCGCCACTCTATATGACCACCGGGGGGAATGGTGGGGGGGGGGGGGCGCAGTCGTTGTGCCCCGTTGGTCGCTCGGGACGCGGAACCGCCGCCGTAGAACTGGCGGCGATCCCGCCTGGGCCACCCAGGAGAGACTTCCCATACCCTCCCCCACCCTCTCTGCTCCCGGATGTAAAACACTAAGGGCTATTAGCAGGAGATTATAGGAGCAGTATGCCCTGGCTCCCGGTGCAGAGGCGAAGGGTTTCTAATAGGATGGAAAGGAAGGGGTGCGCTATGGAGCAGCTCCAACATCGTATGGTCGCAGGTTATTCCCAAAACCAATCGTAGACGCATGAGAAAGGGAAAGTAATCAAACATTCGAGTCTCATACTATGAGAGGAAGAATGTAGTTGAGTCAGGGATGAAATAATTCGTCGCCAAAAATCATGCTAGAAAGTGCTTGGCAAGACATTGAGATTTAATTGATTTCCTATCACTTTGGATTTTTCTCGTATCCAAAACAAATCAAATAAACAAACTCCAGATTCTGCTGCTATTATTTGACAATGATACCAAAAGAAGCTGCACAAAAATGTATGTGTATTGGAAGCGATAAAAAACATTGATTAAATAAATTCCAACTCCAGGTTTCTCTCCATCCTTCCCTGTCGTTCCAATGGTTTGTCTGTTTCATCCTCCTAAATATTTTCTTACAACGAGAGTATTAAACATGGTGCTGTAGGATAGAGGTGAAGATCAATAGTACAGGATAAGAGGAAACATACCTACTAGGGGCAGTATAAGAAATAGTAAAATATAGAAAATCAACCTTCCACCTCGCTGTATCAGATTCAAATCCTAGATCATTTTCAGGGACTGACTCATCGCTAATTAAATTCAAGTTAATCACTCCGTCTGTCACATGGGATGTAGAGCCGTGGTACCCTTGGCGCCTTACTTGCCGTGTAAGGCTTTGGCATGCACTCAGAGAATATTCACACAATAAGGAGATTATTTATTATTGTAGAGGATAGTGAGATAAAAGTTTGAGGAGGAAAGAGACGGTAGAAATAGCCCCTCAATAGAGATTGAAGGAAACATAAGCTATAAAAGTGACGTACATTTTTCGAAGTTAATTTGACGAAGCACAATTAAGTTCATAGTTAGTTTATGCAATTCAAACTCTTCTCTCCACCCTTCTCTATGGTTACAATGACCTAAGCTGCCTGATTCATCATTCATATACTTACCTATGATGAGAGTTATTGCAACTTACAATTAGTGCTGTAGGACAATACCTAGTGAAGATCAATTGAAAAGGGAGAAGAGGAAATAAACTCAAGAGTAGGGTAAAAAAGCGAACTTCAAATAAAATTTCTCAGATGAACACGGTGAGTTAGGCAATACGGCCACGTAAATGAGTTTGCTTCCTAGACCATAATAAAATATTATTATGGTGTTAGAACTGAACTCTAATATTAATAATATTTATGAACACACTGATCAGTAGAGTCCACAAAATACAAGGTAAAACACCTAAAAGATGGTGTAAAATATCATTCAAAAACCTCTATCGCACCTTTTGATCATTATTCTGTATATTTGATCTTATTATATCACCTTTTGATCGGGTCTGGCCAGGTCGGCGATCGCCGATGGCCCCGAGCTCAGGGGACCCCAAGGGTCCTCTAAATAGTCGATAATACGCTACATGGTTCATAACTCTCGTGACCCTACGAGAAGGTAGTGTAGAGAACTACCATCCGGAGGACTCTGGAGGCCCCGAGATTCGGGGCCTCCACAACGCTCGCGTATATCATGAAGCGGCCGGAATGCGCTGGGGCGCTGGTCGCGTCTCATGTCTCTCTGTCCTGTACTATACTTAGGTCAAATACGACGATGAGTTCGTGTGAATCTCCCTCGAGAGAAGAGACCATGGGAGCAACCGTAAGTGCGACCATGTATATATATGTTTATATTAGGCAACTATTGCGAATCATGTGGCATTCCATTTTTCCCTCGCCCACTCTTCCCAAGTCTCCAGTTCCGTAGCGTAACCCGATATCCCCGCAGGTGTTGCTGGGTATTCTTTACCCAAATTTATTCATCGAGAAAAATATTAGATTACAATGTTTGGGTATAGTTACACATATCACTTGACTCGGTTTTTGATTGTGGGTATCTATTACCATGGGACACAGTGCCACGGAAGGCAAGTGGGGAAGGAAGCTTTAAAAGAGGGGGAAGCTGCTCACGAATAGCACAAATATTTTCTCTTTTTTTTCGCACAGATCGCGAAATTCTGAGCAGTCCAGTGAATGCTTGTTTGGTTAGAGAGAGTTTCATTCTCTTTGAAGTGTTAATATGAAACGTGTTTACGCAAGTGCTGCGCAGAAAAGAAATGAGAAGAAAAAAACTCATTTATGTTAATAATATCTAAAAAAAAAAAATGAGTGCTTGGCAGAACAAGAACGGCGGTTTCCGTATCGATGTGCTACACAATGAGATTTTAGATACCTACAGATTCAGATTCGTTAGGATATTCGTATTTTCAATTTAATAGTTTAAAAAATACCGTCTTTTGACACGCTTCGACTCAACTTGCCGTGCGGTCTTCCTTCTCTCCATAGTCACGTTTATTTTTTGTTCGTTTTTTACATGCATTTAAATTTTTTGTGGTCTTAGTTTCTATTTTCAATATTGCTATTGCGCCAACCGCAAAGACAGGAAAGAAACGATCTTCTATTACAAAACCCTGCAGTGACACTCCTGATGCCAGAGGCCCACCAGGACCATGCCAGGTTTGACCAAGGGAAGAGGGAACCAGGGGACTGAGGAGTTCCCCCCTGCCGAATGGGGGCTCGAGGATATAGTATATTTGGGATTTTCAAGACTCAAAAACGGCAGTTTTTGGCTAATTCATTGATAAAGAAAGACACCACTGTGCACATGTAGAAGGTCGTTTCACCGCTAGAAGTTTTATGATGGTCATCTACATCTGCACAACCCCGCAAGCTGCCTCAATGGGCGTGCGGTAGGGGATGACAGGACACCCACCGTATTCATATAAAAAGGAAATCTTCTAACAAAATTACGCCTAGCATTAATTGAAGTCCTTTGCCGTGCGGAGGAAATAACGAATTCCCGCACCTATGCGTTCCCCTAATTATATATCTTATTTTATCGTATTTGTCGTACCTGGAAATTCAATGAGGTTCTAATAAGATGATTTCCGTGTCGCCCTTAGAGATGTCCATTCTCTATTGCTCAAGCAATTTAAGCCTGGCGCGCAGCCTCCGAGTCTCTAGCGGCTCCCAACCCAATTCGTTTAACATTCGTGTATTTAACGCTTCTGTATGCCCGTAGCAGTTTTTGACGAATTGCGAATATCTTGACGGATGGTAGGGAATGAGGCTTTCAAGAAAAAGGACTCCACGGAAACCTCTGCTGTCTATCATAAATCTATCTCTGAAATAAAATGATCCAAAAAAGGTAGGAACTTGATATTCTGAAATATTCTTCTGAATTTTCAGCCGGCGCATTGCTTCTTTTTCTTTGAAGTAGGTATGCATGTATTCTATGTTGATATTTCAAACCCCAGCTCAACTGCACCTTGAAGGGAGTTTTCGGATAGGTTGAATTCAAGTTCGAATTTTTGTAAAATATCAGTAATATTTAATGAGCTTCAATAGTTTAGAGTTGACCTTAATTGCTCATTTTGTATTTGTTACCTTAAGTTTGTAGATGCTGCTAGTACGAACGTAAGAACAGCGCAAAATCGAGGAATCCTAAACAGATCAGATCTGTCAATGCCATGAGGTCTTTATCACTGGAATGAAGAAGTCTCTAAGAATAAATTGACTTTGGCGTGATTGAGCGAATGTATAAATATGAGTGACTTCATTTGCCCTTCAATTCTCAACAATGCAGACAGGACCAGTGTTAATAAGTCATCGCAATGCATTTCGTTGTTAAAAGTCTTAAATTTGAGTCATTAATGTTCGGTTTTATTGCGTCATCATTTCCTTCGTGATAATTACGACAATAGTGAATACTATTGACCACAGATATGAGTAAATATCCGCATATTATGATTATTCAAAGATATAAATCACTTTTCAGAACTGGGTCGATACTAATAACTTAGAAAGGAAGATGAAAAATTATTCAATGTCAAGCTCAAATCTTTGCTCGTAGCTTGCCATCAGTGTCGCAAGGAATTTTTACTCATTCACTCGAACGAATCGCAGCGTCAGTCAATTCGCCCTACGTAAAAATCACCCACCTTGAGCTAATGGCATTAACAGAATGGAGACGCCGATGAAAATCGATTATTTTTTCCTCTGCAGAACCTTCGCTCTTCAATGCACTTGCGAGTGATAACTTAAAAATATAACACCACAGCTCGGTGAAATTAATTTGCTGTATCGTTTCGGCAACATTACCTTGCCAAAGAGAGCGATCACAATTTAAAAATACGGCGGCCATGATGTGCAAAATAGAATCCGTTTCCTGTGAGTTTAAATGGGAGGAATTGCACGGCGGCCATTCTCATCTTGGCCGAATGCGCTTTTTTATTGCTTCATTCTGAGAGAGTGTATCGTCAATCTATCGCATTGAGATCAGTGATGGTATTAAACATACCTGTGAACGCTCTTAATGAACTAGTAAGTGTACTGAATTAAGTAATCATCTTCGGCGTTGAATTTCCCTTCACACAGTAAATAATCTTTTGTTGAGTTCATTCAATGCATATGAGCTCGGAATAAAATGATATTTCTGACTATAAACATGGTCATGGAAAGTTTTCCGGGATTAAGCCATTTCATACCGTTCCTGCTCGAAATAATATACCTTCGAATGAGCATGAAAAACGCAGTAGAAAATTAGATAATGATCAAATAACAAGGGTAGTGCAATTTATCATTTAATGCAATAAAAACCAGTAATTGACTAAATATGTTTCCCTCTACAAGCGAATCTTAAAGTAATGAATGGCACTTAGTCCTATTGTGTTGCATCGGGTTTCTACCAAATGTTAAACCATTACTTGGGTTGGAAGAAGTAAGTACAACAGATATGAAGCATCGCATAGCCCAAACTACGACGGCATCCATCGAAATAGGCCACTACCCTGTTCTAGGAACAAAAGAATGGAGGCTAGGAGAAACAGTACGTGAAAACCTTTGTAAGGGTATTGGCACTCTACGGATCAGAAACATGGACTATTTGAAAAGGTGAATGAAAAAGAGCAGAAGCCTTCGAGACGAGGTGTGGACAGTGGGTTCTGAAGATCAAATAGACGGATAGGATGTGAAACTAGGAAGTACGGTGAAGAATAATAGACGAAAGAGAATAGTAGCGCAGGTCAGAGAACGGCCAGAAGGGTAGGCCATGTAACAAGACCCCACAACAGCTACACGTAGAGTATAATGAATGAAAAATCTCTCCGGGAAGACCAAGAGATGAGTATTTAAGGTAGAAACAGGAGAGAAGGAAGATGAATATTAGAGACAAGGGGAATCAATTAAAGGATGCCCAAGAGCATGGCTCTTAAGCGTAATATCTGTTGCCGTTTCGCTCGCATTTTATTCGGCGGCACCGCTAGGTAGCTGTATCTCGCCTAGTGTAACTTTTGCCATCAGCCGTAATGGAAGTGGTCTTTTTTATTGGCAATTGTTACGCATATGGTAAATATGCGGTCTTTATGATTTTTTGGCTCAGTTACATCTGAATGTCGTGTACTTCCTTGTGAAAAGTGCATATAGATGACTGGTAGTGCCGCGAGTGGCATATTTGAAATCTGATTGTAATGCGCGATGAGCAATGAGACAACAATTCTAACGGTGGACTTGAAAACTCCACAACGTAAAATTTGGCGATTATTTATAACTGAATGAACTACCTAGGAAAACGGAAAAATGGAATGCTGCAATGAAACAATTTTAGGATTCAAATGAATTGCTATGGGAAAAAAATGTCCCTAAAGTGGAAGTTGAACTAATCCGGGACACTTCGCAGGCTACTAAGCTATTCAGATTCCTTATTTCCCATTGCATTGTATCGTGGCTCATTGCACAAGATGCTATGGAAATCAGGAACCTAAATAGCGGAGTGGTCTGCCCAATAACCCGGAAAGACCGTAGTCCGTAGTTCGACTCCCGGTTCAGAGACAGCTTTTTCACAAGGAAGTTAATGAGAATTTCGCGTCGTTCACGCGGCAGTATTAAAATAGTGCACATTCTAAGGATAGTGATACCGTGAATGCATGAATTCTGCTGAGCGTAAGGTTTGCAATCTGACCAATAGCTTTGCTGAAAGTTGGGCCATCGGAATTGGGAGGTCACAGTAGAACCTGGCTAGAGGATCCTACTCCCGATGAGATAATTAATATGGAAAAGGAGTAGTGGGAAGATGAAATCGTGGATGCAAATAAAGGGCTGCAGTATGCCACTCTCACCATCATATTACCAAGGGAACGACATAGGGAGACCCCAGTCCCTCCAGCTGAAGCTTGATTTTCCTTGTCTGTATGGGCGCATTTTAATCGGCGGTCAAAAATGTTCGCAACGCGGTGGTGAGCAGAGCAATACATTAATTCCCCATCTTTTCTGCACAAGTGTTCAAAACGCGAGTTTAACCCAAAGTTAGTTGGACTTTTCATCAGTTAATTCATGCGTACGACGCCGATACAAGACCAGATGTTGGCTCTGTGGCCCGAAACGCGTCGTACGGATTAAATAATTGATGAAAAGTGTAACTAATTTTCAGTTCAATGTGTCAAACTTCTTCTATATCACGCCTTAATCGATTGACTTTATTTAAAATACCAGTAATAACTGAATAGTTGAAAACTTGATAGATAACATTATCAAAAATTTAAATTTCGGCCACATCCCTCATTATAGCACATTAATCCCTTAAAATCAGATTGTTATTCCCGTCACCGACGGAAGTTACAACTTTTGTAAACCCATTAAATACGCGGTGGTAGACTACACATTTATCGGCCGGCTATGAAGAATCTATTGCAATATTCGTGGCCATTATCGTCGAATGCTAGCATGAGCAGGAGCCCAAATTCTCTCGACCAATTACATCTCCGCGGGAGGCGGGCGGGTGGGATGGAAGAAAGAGAAATGAGGTTTCCCCGGTGAGATAGTTGTGGTCACCAATTTGCCCGGAGCGGACGGAATGAGATGCCCGCGGTTGAACATCCGACCGCCGAAGACCTCCCACGCACCCTCGATCTGCGTTCTTCTGAGCAGAGGGGAGGGGATCCATTCAGAACACTATCTCTCTCATCCCTCCTTCTCTTTCACTAACCCCGGCCAACGTCCCATCCACCGCATATCCCTCCCCCGTCCACAATTTGTTTGGTTTGGTAATAAGTCACGCAGCAATAATTCCACGCCGGCATCAAAGGGAGGAATTTGATTTGGTCGCGTTGA
The DNA here is from genome assembly GCF_921293095.1 of Ischnura elegans. Lineage (NCBI taxonomy): Eukaryota > Metazoa > Arthropoda > Insecta > Odonata > Coenagrionidae > Ischnura > Ischnura elegans. The sequence goes on from NC_060253.1 coordinate 99,349,825, forward strand.
GCCTCGTGATGGAGCGGGGAGGGTTTTATTGAGGCGCTGACCGCCGCCGCCTGCCGTGCCTTGCGGGGGAGTGGAATGAGTCCGAGTCGGAAATGAGAAAAAGAAGCTCATGCGATGCCATTTAAGGCCCCCTCAACCTCACACTGTAGGGAGGGAGGGAAATGGAATCAAAGTGTATCGGACCCAATAGCGGTGTCCGCTTTGTTCGAAGACGATCTCTGACATTAAATTTCATTGGCTAATACAATCAGAGTGTATCATGAAATATATATGAAAACCATGTAACATTTTGGCTTCTTGGAGTTTAATCCACCGTTCGTCGCGTGGCGTCTACCACACGCCAGGCCATTTTCTTTCCTATCCCCACATCGTATTTTCATTATAGTTAGGAAACTCATACTCCTTGTATCTTATCATTATATGATTCTGAAATAGTCACCAATATTATTATGTGTTTGTCACATTTATAGAATAAATTTTGATATTATGTTATTTTTTGTGTCTGGTAGACGTCACGCGACAACTTGAGTTACAATATGTTATATGCTAATAGCTTCGTGATATTAATCGCAAAGTTTTTAAATTCGCTTATAATTTAAGCTTACAACGATTATAGCATTAAATTTAGGATATGCGTCTTATTCCACTGAATTTTTTATTGAAATCAATTTAACACCTGAATAAAACTATTATGGCGATTGAATTTATTTTAGTTCTCACATAATTTGAATGAACTTTGGCGTATAATACACCGTTTTCCCCTCTGCTTCGTACGTTTATGGTGGCTTGTTACATTGATGTAGATGCATAACATTAACCGTAAACATACACATAACAATTTTGTGGAGGCATCGAATAATAACATTCCAAATTGATATGAGGTAACGCGCTATCAATGTAAAATATCTCAAAGAAAATTCCCCCTGTAGTTTGAAATATTTGTTATATTACCTAGTAGAAAAATCTATACCGTGAATCTGTGAACAATATGTTTGCATTTACCGTCCAAATCAAACATGTTGATATAATTTCGATGAAAGAAAAATTGTAAGAAACGTCAAAATAAGTAGTATTCAGTCTATTAATACAAATATTCAATCACTATATTGCATTAAGTTGTGATCAATTCATGAAATTAAGTATTCAATGAATGATTCATCGGAGTTAAAACTGTTATTTCCACTTTCTTGCATTATTTTAACCATTGCAAAATGGCGTCTGTGAGACGCCGCGCGAGAAAAAGAGTTACAAAATGTGACGCGACTAACGGAGGGTCAAATCGGGTCAAATAGTCCATTACTTCCAACATTTCTGGTCCCGACTTTAGATAAATGCACGCAAGAGGGATTTCGGGCCACTGAGCATGTGACTAGCGTTATACGTTTTCAATCCGAGATCACGTGATGCCCTGGTGAGTGTGACTGGCCCACGAGGAAGATAGCGTTTCTTTTCTTGCTTTTAATTTTTACGGGAAGTTTTAATTATATTCAATATAATTCTCACGAAGAAGGAGAGGTGTAATAACGATTTTATGGAAATCGGAAAATCGAAAATTTCATTCCTTAATTTCCATTTTATGATAGTATTCCTGATGCCAGACTTTCAAAGTCGTCCTCTACATATGCGGACTCGGCACCAACAAGGATCTCTCATATTTATTCTAAGGTTTCAATACGGCGGTGTCATCAATGATATCACTGCTGATTGAAGAAAATTTCACCCTATTGCCATATTCCCTCGTCAATAACCCTAAAATTAGTTTGATGCAGCTCTCCACTAAATTCTCCTATCAGCTAATATTTTAACATCTACATTTTTCCTATTTTTCTCAACCTTCTTCGCCTGTTCCATATATTTTTTCGAGGTATTAATTTGTTATTCTCACCATGTACTTGTCCCTCGACGATTGTCTTCATCAAACCATCACGTCATGGCCAATAAGGTCGTTCCATCTTCTTTTCCTGAAGCTCATCCTTTCTCTACTCATCTCAGGACTTCCTCATTGCATTCTCTGTCATTCCATTTGATCCTTATCATTCTCATCTTACACATTCCGGAGCCTCTTTCCTTGATTTTTTCTCCCTAATAGAATTTGGGAATAAATTAATAGAATTTGCCCAAAATAAGGCTGGGATTTTAAGCGAACGCTAGACGGTAAAAATGACATCCAAATTAGCAAGAAAATTGATAATTGATTCACATTATTCGGGGGTAAGAATTAGGTACCAACTATATATATTTTCCTTTTACTCTGCGCTTCCATTCCAGCATCTGACAATCCAATCAGTCCTTTAAAGAGAGATAATGCTATTATTTGAAGACCCCTATTAAAGTGTGTTTACAATTTTTCTTTTTATTATAAGTGCTCCTTACGATTTCTTTGCACCGTAAAACTTATTTTTTTGTATTACTGATGTTAATATTTTATTGTGTTGCAGTCAAAATATTTTATTCTTGCGAGTGCTCGTTTTTTTATTTAAAATCCGAAATAATATTTTTACAGCACTGACATTGAATATTTAAAAAAATGATATTTGATTGCTTCTGAGTATAAAACAAAAAGCGGTTTTTTTTTATCTCCTCGGGTTTGGCACTGCGTAGACGAATAAACATTTAACCGGGTAGACGAAATTTTCACGCTCTCTCTTTCCCATTTTCAGGTTTATCTGGTACCAAACCCAAGAATATTTTATCAATAGTATTCGCCCAGGAAAGCCTATGATCTTTCCTTTGCTCCTGTAGCTTAACCTAGAGTATAGATGAACATTCATTCATCTCCCTCTTTCGCTTGATCGAGAACAGATTCCTCCCTTTTGCTCCTCCGGCAGGCGGCTCATAGTTTGCCTCCCTCTCGGATCCTAATCAGAACGTCAGAGCGTTTTGAAAATCCGTATTTAAGTTTGCTCATCATTTTTATTTTTGGTGTTGTCATAAATTCCCATTAATTCTTATAAGTGCTCGTTCAGATTTCATAAAACTTGTACTTTCAAACTTGTATTATTTGCATTAGTGATTTTGAATTCTTTGTTGCCTTATTATCAAACTTTTATTCGTGAGTTCAAAATGATGTCTTTAAAACCAAAAAAAAATTTTTTTTGTATCACTGGTACTGAATATTTTGTTCAAATTATATGAGGGTATGGGAAGCCAAGGTGCACAAGTGATTTTTTTCTAAAAAGAGTTAGATACAGAAACAGGGTAAAGATAACAAGATCAACTAGATATTTAAGAGTGCATTTAATTTTACACGCAATGTCAGCACAGATCATAGTCTCATTACTATCCCATTGCCAGCAACATGTTTATATTTCTTGTATCAATTGCTGTACTTAAATATCTTTAGAAAAATAATCACTTGTACCCCTTGAATTCTTGCGCTCATATTTGATTGTTTGTATAAAGAAAACAATACGTTAATTCTTTATTTGCTCTTGCAGGTTAACTTAGAGCATTGATAAACATTCATTCATCTCCCTCTGCCGTTCTCGATCGAGAACAGATTCCTCCCTTCTGCTCCGACCGGCGGCTCCTAATTTGCCTCCCGCTCGGATCCTAACCAGAATGCACCTTCTGTAGCCATTGGGAGGGTGGGGATCGTCCACACAGCATTTCGAGGGTCGCCCTTTCCCCGCGATGGATTTCCCGACCGCCTTCGCCGCCCTTTCAAAGATTACTTCGCCCATCTCTCTCTTTCCAATTTTCGAAACGAACCCATTACGCCCGTCGGAATAAGGCCGCGTCGCCCATATTTGATTACTACCACTGCTCCTCCTGTCAGACCCAATTCCATTCACCCTTTTCCTCCACTTTCCACTGCCCCTCCTTTTGGGAGTACGTACCACAAGCCAATTTCGACCGTGACTTCCCATTTCTCGATCTTCCGAACGGCAAGCAAAGCTTTGATGTGCTGAGAGTTTGCAACCTTAACTCTCAAAAGAATTCATTCATAATTTTACAATACGTTTTCTTCATATAAACAATCAAATATGAGCGCAATAATTCGAGGGGTACAATTGATTACTTTTCTAAACATATTTAAGAACTTAAAGAAATTGATAGAAGAAATATATACATGTTGTTGGCAATGGGATAATAATGAGACTATGCTCTGTGCTGGCATCGAGTGTAAAATCAAATGCACTGCTGAAGATCTAGTTGATCTCGTTTGCTGTCTTTACCTAATTTCTGTAATTACCTAACTCTGTTTAGAAAAATCACTTGTACACCTTGATTCCCCACCCTCTCATATAATTTGAACAAACGGTGCTAAAAAATTTGCATCGGTGATACAAAAATATATATATTTTGTTTTAAAGAAATCAAAACGAACACGCACTCTCAAGAATAAAATGTTTTGACAACAGCGCAACAAAATATTAAATATCAGTAATGTCAAAAATTTAAGTTTGAAGGTTTTATGAAATCTGAACGACCACTTATAAGAATAGGAATATTTGACAACACCGAAAAAGAAAATGATGAACAAGCTTAAATTCGGGTGTTGATTGGGATCCGAGTGGGAGGCAAACTATGATCCTCCAGCCGGAGGAGCTAAAGGGAGGAATCTTTTCTCGATCGAGCGTTAGATTGATATCCTGCAACCATTCGTTTCCCTTTCCCAGCATAGTATTCTACCGGTTAATACAGGTTTACATGAAGAATTCATAAATCACACTGGCATGGCTTGACAAGGTGAAATCAGGTTTTGTTGCAGAAGAAAAAAATTAATGAGCTCTTTAATTGCTGCTTTTTATATTTAGCTGGATTTCAGTTTTAGGATAGCCATGAAGATTGCCGGCTTTTATAGTTAATCGTTTTAAATTAAATACAGAGCTGATTGAGTTTCTTTAGCATTTTATTTAACAATGTCCTTCTAGGAATTGCACTTTTCCTTAGTGAACACTTATCGGAGTATGCATTTGTAAAATTTTGCTGTTTTCTCAGGTCTCAAACAATGCAAGGGGCCTAACTGCGGAAATTTATTTTTTGCAACAGTGTGGCTTATAAATATTATACTAGTATTGTGAGCTAAAAGCAGTACAAGTTTGAAATAAGCCATTCGTCTTCTCCTCCTGCCTTCTCTTCTTTTTTACTGAGTCAATACTACACAAACTGTCATTATCGAGGAGCAATAGTGGTAACGTGCCAAATGTACGCTCAGGGGTACCTTTTTTGCTCCATACATGCTCTAACTTTTATTTTTACTCCACGAAAACGCCATTAATAGCCTACTGAGATAACAGAGTTCGATTCGTTTTCATATAAAACTACGCCAAAACTACAAAGATCGAAAGGCTTGACAATAAGACAGCAAAAATCCATGTAAGAGACCCAAAATTGAGCGAACATGGAAAAATCGCACTATACCGAATATTCATTGAGTGAATGAATCGCATGATTCAGAAGTTTCGATTAATAATCTTTCACATCTGTAGGAAGAGTATGGTCTATTTCGAGATCAATTAATGCACAAATGTTTTGCTGCAAGCTATCAGAGTGATCAATACTTTCTGTGCGGGCAACTATCTTGCCAATGCCACTAACGATGGAAACGAAAACTCAAGTCTAGAGGGAGACGAAGCGTAGCGTTAGGATCAACAAAGAGAAAAATTATGAAATCTCAATTGATTTTCACTAAATAGTTCCTTTCGGAATTTTTACTTTTAATAAAAGGATACTATCTCGTAGAATTACTGAATATAAATGAAAACCTATACGCACTCTATATAAAATCTCTTCTTTCGATAACGTTGACAAAACACCAGAGCAAACGAGTTGACTAAGAATAATTAGCATTGGAAGAGAGCCTAGTATTCAAAACAAATTCACATTGTAAACTATGTCTTCGACGCAAGTCATTCAGCGGCTATCCGGCTGGACAGTGGGGTGAAATCTCAACTGTTGGATCGATCGGTGTTAGGAATGGATGACTCTTGCTATTCCTGAGGATCCAATATTCTTTGAGGACAAAAACGTGTAAAGACTGAGACCCGAAGTATCCTATGAGTACTAATTACCTAAACCGATTAAATGACAGAGTTCGGTAAAATTACGCACTCCCGCAGGTACGCAACGTATTTCAACTTTTTTTATTTATAGTAATTTCCAGCTATTGGCTGTCTACAACTGGTTTCAGTTGTATAAGATTTAACACTTTCCCGGCGAACAACATGTTAAAACTCTTCTCGGGATACCGCGCGGGTTAGATTATATGAGAGCGCCGACGTTTCGGGTACCGACTCGCTACCCATTCTCACGGCTACGGCAGCCGTGAGAATGGGTAGCGAGGACATAATGAAGGAGAAAATTTCTTTCCATATTTCTAACATATGTTACGTAGTGTCTATTTATTCAGCAAGGGTTTGAGTGCTTGATGTCACTAAATTTTATTATTATTATTTAAGTATTCTATTGGTTACGGTGAGACAATATGAATAATATACACATCATCCGGATCTGTTCCCCACCCCAAGGTTAACTTTACTAATGTAACTGCAGAAAGTATATATTTATGTATTCTCAACTTAACTTGTAGGAAATAACAACTAGGTGCAGTAAAATTGTAGTTCAGAGGCATATTAGTCGCCTTATTGCTGGTATATTTTTACTTCCATATTTACTTGAAAGGAATTTATGGCCGCTTCCAAATGCCATAATATGATTTTTAATCTAACGATCACAATAAGTCAGGCAACAAAAAATGAAAAATGTCTGAAGACCTAGTAATAAAAAACTGAAAATATTAAACTCATTTTTGCGGAGAAATAAAGTACATAATAATTTACTTGCGTCGGCCAGGATAAGGTGTCAAAATTAGATGCAGATGTTTTTGAAATGGTGATGGCAAGCAGAAAACTAAGTGAAATCTACGTTAGAGGTCAACCATTAAATGCTTTTCCAAATAAATCAGGTAGAAAGGAATACTTTACTATGGGATTGGAAACAATTTGGGGGAAAGGTCAAAGAGGAATTTCATTATCTCCGGACAGATCCTCATACATGCGTACCCTAAACCCATCCTAATGAAAGAATTAATTCATAATACAGAAGTTACTGGGATGATTTCCCATTAAGGGTAAGTCATAGTAATAAAATCATTGCATTGGAACGTGGAACGGTGAATTTGATGCCTAATACTCTATCAGCTAAAATTAAAAGAGTATCCGCGAGCTAAGTCACGACCTGAGAATAGTTGCTGTATATCACTAAAGAATTGAGGATGGGAAAAGAGGAAGATAGATAACAGAGCTAATACGGATGTTATAGAGCATTAGGATCATCAGAGCTAAGGTTTTGGCTTTTGGCAGAGCTAAGGTTAAGGCTTCGGACACTTTACAAGGCTGTAAAATGCACTTGGGTAATTTTTCCCGACTCCGGGCTAACAGATATGAAAGTGCTACTAAAAACTATGAATTCTAGGCTAAATATAATGCATCAAAGTGTTACTCAAAGAAATACAGTTATATATTTCCGGGATACTGAGGAACAACGCAGTTATTGTATTAAATCCTCCTACACTCCAATTTCATGAAACAATTGTAAGGTCTAATTGCAAACTAACTAATCCCATTAAAAATAAAATGTTTTGGCTGTTAGAGAATATATATTATCATACCGTCACAAGGGTAGATAAGCGATATCCTGGCCTAATTCAAAATTACATAGGTATTCATCCTTCAAGCCAAAGAATTTGCTTAACCCAGACGATGAAATTGAAAATAATACGAAATCTATGTAAGTCCGTCGCGAAGTGAAATTAAAGTATTCGTGGTAAATTACCGGTAACTTTGAATTCACTAATGTGTTAAAATACCACCAGAACAGAGACTGAAACGATTCTATTGAACCAACAACGGTGGCCCTTCGTTCATTGCGGTGGCAAAGTAGTAGGGTTTCTCGGAGCTTAGTGTTTTAAACGTCCGTTTAGCGTTAATATATATCCACCCGATAGGAAGATGGGACCTCCGTAAGGGGCGATAGAGCCTGGGGTTGGCGAAGCGGGAAGAAGACCGTGGAGGGTGCGTGATAGAATAGCGGGGCGTGAGGTTGGTAAAGCAAGGATCGCGGCCGAGTATTTACTGCGGTCGTTAAGGCGACTGGTTTCCTTCTGCAGAGCTACTTTAACGACTCGATTGCGGTGTCTAGATGGCTGCATTGATTCCGTCGCCCACAGCAACGTGGGAAAATGCGCTCCTCCGCAATTGAGGTCCATGGGGAATGAGAGAAGGGAGGGAGTTAAAAGGCGAGGGAGGTCGAAATGCAAGCAGAGCGAAGGAATAAGAAATGCTCTCCACGTAACTGAGGGATTCTCGGAGGCGAAAGAGAGTGGGCATTAATGCAATTACACTCGCATTTTCTACTCACACATTTACTTAGATTAGATTGTGGGTCCGGGACTTCCCATTTTACATAAGTCGAAGAGCAGTTTGGGTTAATAAACCTTTCTCGTAAACCTTTATTTATATATATTGTCCTCGTAAACCTTTGTTTTTACACAGAATTTTTTTATAAAACCAAGACCACGGTTAAAACTGTTTACGTCATCTACTGCATCTTTGACCATAAGATGACGTAATCCGTCGAAATCATGGTCGTGATATAATAAAAAAAATCTGTGAAAAAAAAAGTTTCAGTTATTCATTCAAAATATTCAGAAAATTCCACAAAGTGGAAACTCTCACTTTATAAAGTTGAAGAGTTTCGGAAGAATAGAAGGACAGGATTATTGTTAAATTCATCACCATCGTCATAAGTCAACAATCATGAGATTGATTTAATCTACATCTAAGTACATAATACCTACTCCGCAGGCCGCCTAAATGGCGCGAATTTTACGCAGCTCTCCTCCATTCCTCTCTCCTATTTTATTTTTTCCCACCTTTTACACTAATATATTACATGAAAAACTCCAGTAGTATTCCACTTCCATTTTAAATAAGGCCGACCCGGGTTTCGGCAGCTCAGTAAGCCAAAAGAAAGTCTTCAGGTAAATACGTGTACAGTATTACCAGTTTCATCAATTTGCGTTCCTTACACAAAAAGACGTCTGAAACTATTTCCCAAAATATATATGCGTTTCAATATTGAATAGATATCTAGGAAGACTTTCCATCTTCTGTTTTTATCGTAGCATAGAAATGCATGACCATCAAGCAAATGAACGTTGCGAATTTCATTTCTTATTTCCTATACCATGGAAAATTGCCTCGAGTAAAAATATTAGCTTCAAATATAATTTAAAGTTCAAATCAATTAAATAACGATACCCTCTTATCATATATTGCTGCCAATTTAAATCACAGGTATATTCTGATACCGAAATGCTTTCATCATTCTACTGTATCTGTCTTTAATAACACAATTTACCATAAAAAGAAAGTGATCAGTATATTCAGACTATATACTTTGTCCAGACGTGAAACAATGGAAAGAAACTCTAAGTATATGAGAGCATTTTCAAACTATCAGGAAATTCTTCTCCAGGGCAACATAGTGATAGCTATTTTGTTTACATCTATCGCCATCTTACGAGTTCTTAAATTTGAATTTAAAAGAAAATTTTCTTTTTACAACAGAATATAAAATTATATTAATACCCTTTCGTTGAAGTAAATTTAACTGGGAAATAATTTATAGAAATATGCATAAATATATGTTGCAAAAACACCAGTATGAAGTATTTATTTTCCTTCGGGGATGAATTATGGCTTTTTAGGGAGCAGTTTGGGGTAATTCATGGAATAAAAACACAAAAATGTACTCATAACCTTTCCCCCTGATTACCATTCCCTCGCCTGTTCGTTTCTTAACAATATTTACGCCACGCAAAGCATCGATCACCTAAATTCGGCCCCGACGACACTTACTAATAGTTAGGTGATTTTGGAAGGCATGTCTCCGCCTTTCCAACTCTATCAAGAAATCGTGCAATGGCATTCTCTTCGAAACAAAAATAAACTTATATCTCCGGCTGGGTCGTGAGCGAGGAAATCAAATGGAATTCGCTCGAGCTCGAGGGAGAAGTTAATTTTCCTTAATCGCATGTAACCAATACAGGCGTCCCCCAACAAAAAGAGTCCCGCCGTGCAAGCGGCGTGAGGCACTTTGTAGGGAAATTTCAGAAGTAAAAGCAACCAAAAAAAAGCAGAATCTCGGGGTGAACAAAAACAGAAGCTAGCGATCTAGTGAAACGGGTTTGAAAAGGGAACAACAGTTCTCGTCTATATTTACTATGCGGACTACCGGCTTGGCTTAAGTATACGAGGCGAGGATTCGACATGTGTAAATGTTAAAGGGTGAATGTTGTAAATTATCGGCGAGGGAATGAATGTACGGACGGACATATAATTAGCGCTCGTGGAATCAAGGGAAACGTAAACCAAGAGAAATGTCTTTCTCAGCTCGCATGGAGTCACAGCGGCGCACGGCGGCACGCTGTCTCAACACAAACCCCCCCCCCCTCCGACAGTAAAAATAATAGCATCTCTACTTTCACCCGCCGAAAAAAAAACTTTAATTGTCTTCGGATAGGATATTACGGTCAGGTAAGAATATGCCCGCATGTATTACACCCTTTACTGTCTCACTCTAAACAGAAGCCAAATCGAACACGTATTCAAATCATGGCATAAAATTAGATCGCTCCGCTTTGTAACTGATACGTACGTTCAGCGTCATCTATAGAGCCATCAATCGTCTTGCGGAAATGCCTTAAAATAGGTCTGTGACTGGATATAAGTGAATTACTTTAAGATATGCACATGACATCACCAATGAGAACGAGAGATGAATTTGCGACATATTTGCATGCTTTTTCATGTGTATCATACACACCCTTATAAACACTCAAAGTGGGCCAGAAAAAAACATTAAGCCTCCAGCATAACATACAACCATAGTAAACATCGCGTTGGGATTTTTAACTATTTATCCATCAGTCATCCGCTTAACGGAATATTTTAGATTCCCAAGTGAGATTATATAGATTATTGAACCAGTTTTCTCTAGAAAAGCAATATCGGAACAAATTCATAAAACGTAAAGATGAATTCTCCAGCGATTTGTTGAGTCCAATAAATCCAGCAAAAGTATTGCAATAAAATGCTGAATAATAAGATTACCAACAAATAAGAAGAAGCTATACCGCAAATGAAATAGTAGCCTATTATATGCAAAAAAATGCATACAAAAAAGTCACGGTCGAATATGAAAGTATAACAATGGGGTAGTATCATTTCATAGCGGAAATGAAAATTCGCGGAAGTAAAATTAACCTTCGGAGAAGAAAAGTACAAAATGGAATGTATCACCAAAAGGTATAGTGCACTATGTTTATTTGTCAGCCACTTTGCTAATCAAGAGAGGCTATGGACATTTGGCATAATTTTTGCCAATGACTAATAATAGATTACTTGAAAAGCAAATGATAAACGATATCGTAATGCCTACCAATTTTACTTTTATTTTAACGGCTTACAATAAATGTTTCGATTGATACACAACTGTGGCATTTTTTAGTGTACCCCCTCCCAAAAATTTCTGGTACCCCTTCCCCCCAGAAATTCCTCCGAATTCCTCCGAACTCATCCGCAGAACTTCTCCCGCTAAGGGCTTTTGGCGAAAATCCTTTGCGCGAAAAACCTTAGCGCGAAAAGTCCTTAGCGGGAGAAGTTCTGCGGATAAGCTCGGAGGAATTAGGAGGAATTTCTGGGGGGTACCAGAAACTTTGGGGGGGTACACTAAAAAATGCCACACAATCATCATCAGTTACAAAATTTAGTACCTGATGATGACACGAGTTTTAAGCTGTTAAAAAAAAAATTCTGGGCATTACGATACCTTTTTTATCATTCGATAAGTTGGCTTTATTGAAAAGCAAATGATTATGCGAGTGGTCCCTCAAAAATGCCACCTGTTTCTTCAAAGATTCCATGCCACATTTACGAAAATTTCTACCGCACTTTTAACACCTTAGCTCACATCAAACCATCCATCGGCTAAGCGCGGCGAAAAATAAAACATGGAGCGGATGGCCTTTCCGCGGGGACGTTTCCGCGACGATGACGCAACGTTCGAGCGAGCCAATCGGACGAAAGGGAACGTTGCGACAAACACGAGACGACAAAAGAGCAGAGAGCCACGCAACCTACCTACCTGACACTCGGAGCGAACGCTTTCGATTTCGTTAAGCGTTGGCGGCGACTGACCTCCTGGGTGCTGGATGGTATATTATGGGTGGGTGTTGGAGGGATGTGACATCACAAGGGTGTAAAATAGGTGAGGGAAAAGAAGTTCTGGAGGAGAAGGATAAGATGAGGGGGGGATGTGTTAAACCCTTTCCCCGTCCCTTAATCCTCCCCTTCCATATGTCCTCACCTCTACACATATTGTGAGCTCTTGACAAGAAATTCAAGTCGCAATGCATAAATATTTAACAAATTTAAATCGATTAATGGGATATTTTAATTCCCAATATGGAGGAATCGAGACAGTTCTTCCATTATTCCGATTACCTCTTTCATTATTTAAGCTAATGGTGGAGCATTTTGCGAACTTCCTCCGCCTGTTTCCCTATCCAAATTTGGAACTATCTCTTCAATTCGTGATAATGCTGTCCCTTCCATTTCATTCATAAATCCTGTTCTCTTCCTACCCTCCTTCGTTTAAACTAACATTCTTCCATCAAATGCGGTTCAAAGCCACTCATTCTCGCTTAGTACGCAAACTTCCCACACCCTCTATCTCCGTAACCCCTCTTGAAGTCTCCTGTCCTCGCTCACCATGTCTAGCACTTCACCGTTCCCCCTCCTTTCCGTCTACTTCACCTTCTCCATTTTTCTCCAGATCCACATCTGGAATGCTTCCAGTCTTCCCTCGGCCTACTTCCTCATCGTCCATCTATTCGCACCGTATTGCGCTTCACTAGATTCTTCTACACTCTTCACTAATCACTTCTTCCTTAAAAATGCACGCCTTTTTTACTAATGCAAATCTGTCCCTGGTGCCCTATCGTTCCATTTTCCTCTGCAGCACTGCGCAAATATTTAGAAGCGAATAGGATCTGATTATCAGAAAATTTTTGCGTTTAGGCATAGCAAAGGTGGCCAATAGTGGCGTCCATTGACTAACTCGCCAGGGAGTAATACATTAAACTAAGTATTATGCCGATACGGTGGCATGGAAGGTAATAGTCGAAATTGTTTAATACATGCCAAAGATGCGCCATCAAAAGGTTGAAATAAAAATAAAAATATTAATATAGAGAAGCCTTGGAAAAGTTTATTGCATATAGCTTGCATGCTTGCCTCCTATTAAAATAAGAAGCAGATTTCCTTCGCGAAAATTCGACTTAGCCGGTGAGTTGGATAGATTTGATGCATAATGGAACGGACATAATAAATCAATGGATTACATCATTTTGAAACCTACCATCAATGGTTAATAGTATTTTCAATATTTATCGATTCATACCATAAGCCAATTAAATGTGGCAATGCACCATGCAAGGCTAAAGCTTTATTTGACTAGATATGGGCAAAAAGTAAGGAAAACATTAAATAATAACCTAATGAGCTAGATGATAAAAAGATAATAATTAGCTGCTTTCAATGCTTTGAGAAAATTAGAAATGTAACTTTACAGAATAGGCTATTGAAAAGTACCTAAAGTTCCGCTTACTTGATTGATTACAGAAGTTGCAGACGGGAAAGATGACATCACACGGGCGTAACAGAAGCGAGGCAGAAGAGAGTTGTAGGGGGGGGGGGTGAGGATGGAGTTATGGGGAGAGCATTAAAATACCGCCCCCACTCCTACAACCCACATTCCCCCACACTCCCATCCATCGCCTTTCCTCGCCGTCCCTTTCCACTTCGCGATCTTCCTAAGCTGGCGCTGCGCCGAACAATAATCTCCTCGGCGACGCACGCTAGGGTATGGGGTCACGCTCCGGGGTCACGTGACCGTCACATTTCACCCCACCCCCTGCGCCGTTCTCGAAGTTAAGAAAGCGAGAGCTGGTGATTGCAGAAATCGAATCGACGCTTTCCAATGAACATCGAAAGCTTAGTTTGGTCGCGCTGTAACGGCTGTCCACCGGATTGATGAAACTGATATACACACAGAAGCTTCCAACAACCAAAAATTAAATGGAGCATCTTCCTTCTCGATCTCGGAATTAATATATTTAAAATATAGAATAAATTTCATCAGTTTGGTTGATTGAAAAAGCCATTATTGCGAACGTTTCGCAATTAAATTAATTCCATCATTACAGCTCCATATAAACAATCACATATAGGTACAACACACTCATCTCTCAGCCTATTTTTTAAAATTAATATAAATTACGAGGTATAATAACCTCAAAACATGTGACATGGGCACATTAGTATTGCTGCTCCATATTAGAATGAATCCTCCAACACTCATTGTAAATGTAATAGAAACAATAAGGAACTTAAAATAGAGACATCATACTATATACGAGGGTGGTTTGAAAAGTTCTCGGAATCACCATGAGTTTTCAGTGCTAATGCAACAAACTTTTCACGTGATATCCATAGGACTTAACGCTACAAACACATGCCACATCAATGCTCGAGGAAAAGAACAGTGCCGGTGACGTGACTTTTTTATTTTTCCCGCATAGTGATTTGCGAAGATGGAAAAAATCGAGATTCGTGCAGTGATTAAGTACTTCGTAAAAATAGGTATGGAAGCAAAGGACATTCATGCCGATTTCCAGAATACACTAGGGGACTCTCCTCCTTCATAGTCAAATGTTGCCAAGAGGGCAAAAGAATTTAAAATTGGTCGGGGAGCTTAGATGATGGTCCGTGCAAAGGTCGCCAAGAAATGTCACTACTCCAGAAATCATTGCAAAAGTGCACAAAATGGTAATAAAGGATCGCTGATTGAAAGTAGGTGAAATTGCTCTTGATTGCCAGATGTCATATAAAAGGGTTTATTATATGTTAACGGAAAAATTAAAAATGAAAAAAAATATACGCAAGATGAGTGCCGCGACTCTTGAAGCTGGATCAAAAACGCATGAGAATGGGCACATCGGAACCCGTTTTAGAGGAAAAACAAGTTTTTTTGCATCAGTTTGTGACCAAAGATGAAACTTGGGTCCATTACTATTCTCCAGAGGCAAAAAACAGCCAAACCTGTGGAAACATGATGGTCATCCACCATCAAAGAAAGTAAAGACAATTATTTCGACTGGAAAGGTGATGGCATCAGTGTTCTGGAATGTGAAGGGGATTCTGTACATAGATTGTCTCCTCACTAGGCTAGCAATTACTAGAGGATACTATGCTAACCTCTTGGACTAATTTCAACAAAATATACGCGAAATAAGGCCGGGTTTAACAAGTAAGAAAGTCATCTTTCATCAATACAATGCGACCCTGCACATATGTGCAGTCGCCATGGAAAAATAACACGAATTATGGTAGTAATTGTTGCCACTTCCGCTTTATTCACCTGATGCGCCTCCGTCAGACTTCCATCTATTCCAAAAACTGAAATTTTTTGATGTTGGATCTGATGGATAAAATGTTTTACTTCAAATGAAGAACTGATAGCCGGAGTTGGCAACTATTTTGCAGGCCTAGAGAAATCTCATTTTCTAGATGGGATCAAGGCACTAGATTATCGTTGGACCAAATTTAGTAATCTACGAAGGGACTATATTGAAAAATAAAATAAGTTTCAGTGATTTAAGAGCATTTTTTCTATTCCATTCCGAGAACTTTTCAAACCACCCTCGTATTTCATAGATACAAAAATTTAATGACGCACGGGCATTGTCACGACACTGAGTGCTAATATCAAGGAAACAATTTTAATTTTATGGCATATCTGTGGACATATAATGTCCAAAATAATGGCACATATTGCTAGAGCAGCCTCAGCGTCCACTTTTCCTAACATTAGATAACGCCAGCGTTACACTGCAGGTAAGATTCTTCAATAGCCATTTCTCTTAAATATTACATAACAATTCTTTCATTAGCTTTTTCACACTCATGATTGCCTTCTTTAACATAATTCTCTTTATTACGACCTGAAATACGTCAGATAGCATTTATTTAAAAGTCTATATTGGATATTTTACAACGAAAGTTATGATATTTATTGCCCAGTAACATCAAATCGTAGTTTAAAAGGTACCAGTGTCCATTCTGTGTATATACACCCTCAGGCTACGCGGTGGCTGAGTATGTGTTTCAATGGGAATGAAATTCGGGACCAGAGCCGAGATTAAATATTTATCAGCGGGATTTTTTTTTCTCTCCGCTGTAAGCATCCCCTCTACTGGCTTCCCTTCAGGGTCCCATTGTGCTGTGGACTTCTTTCAGCGCACGAGTCCACTTCCAGGAACGAAACCACCGCTGTGGTGCGCGCACGGCAGGTACGTGATCGAAGAACTTCATAAACCTTTGCCCACTGCCGACATTACAGCAGCTCGGCCCACCCCACTCCAACTCCTCCGATTCGGACGCTTTCATCCCCTTCACTTGTCTGACTCCCGCCTCCGATATGCGGCTATAAGGACCTCCGCCCGCCCCACCCATTTGGCAACGACCCAAAGAACCACCGAACTTTTTCATCACACACACATACATATTAGATTAAGGGAGCTTGAATAATCCATCCTGTTACCTTTCCTTTCTTTCAAGATAACATCTCGTCGGAGTGCTAAGATTTTCCTGGTGATTTTCGAGTGTGACGCAATCGTTTGCTGTCTCTATATCATCACCGCTATTAGCTTCCAGAAAATATTCACATATTTAGCTCAAGATGACTTTTGCATAATTTAAAGTCTACATTCCTCGGTCTCATATCCTGGTGAGCGTCTCGCCCGATGAGGTTTATGAAAACTTGAGTGTCTCTAAGTCCATCAGAGTTTAAGTGTAAATATATCATTTAAAGGAAATTATTAAATGTAGATACAAATTGTCTCTATAGCTGACACAATTGCAACGTTCATACAGCTTTAGATCGTACCCATCTGTATTTCCGGTTCCACATTAGCCCATCAATTTTGCAATAAATGAAGGATCAATTGACATTAGTAACACAGATGTCCGCAGGTTTCTTAAGGTTTGTCATAATGATGATGCCACTCCATTATTTAGGTTGCCTTATTTGAAGATAATTGTGATTACCTTCACATGGATATTTTTGAGGGACGCAATTGGTTGCTGTCCTTATCATCGCCATCAACGGCTTTCATGAAAAACCTAATTTAAAATATTAAGCGCCAAACAACTTTCACGCAGTAAAAATGCTATTCTAAATGTAATTCTCCGGTTTCACGTTCTGGTAAGCTCCTTATGATTTATAAATTCCTAGTCTTACCAGTTACACAAAAAGAGCTATTGTATTTTGTGCATGTATAGCCGCTGGAGCTTTTATCCACAAAGATCATGTGTCAAAAGAAGTAAGAGTCAACTCAATTGAACTAAATACTAATGAATCTGAGAATTTTCAAATAAATATTCGCTTCGCTCATACCTTTTACCTTGCTCATGGTAATATTCTTTCCATCCTCCACTCACCCTTCCTTTTTAGACATAAGTGGACCTAGTTAAGCGTTGAAAACTGTAGCACTCATTGAAAAGGAGGAATGCGAACAATGGCTGAAGAGTTTTCCGAGAAAACAAGGGATTCCCACTCAAATTCAGATAAAAACAAATATTTGCTTCCTATGTTGGATTTTCGCACTAAGAAGTCATTTGCAGGTGATTTCAAAAAGACTCCTCCGGCTCCACTTAGCTTATTCAGGCTCTAAAAATGCTTTTTTCATCTTACATCACGCAGTTTAAATCCCGGGTTTAACATTGGGACACTGACAATATGCGCAAGAACGCGCTGCCTTCTGGCGTCTTATGTCCGGCAGCATACATTTCGTCTAAACCTGCCTCCGAGGGGGAGGAAAATACCAAGGTAGCCAAATTCATAGTAGCACACTGCACTGATGCAGGGTTGAAAAAGATGTAAAAAATAAAGTTTGCTATCACCAGGTATAGGATTTCACTATACTAGAGCTCTCAACTATTGCACGTACGTAGGTTCCCACTGATGAACTCGACGCTACTGTCGGCTCCAAATTCATTGTCTCGATATGACTGAAAACTTTAGGCTTGACTTTTTGAAACCTCTCCATATTGGAAATAAAAAGAATAAAACTTTTTAAGGTTCACTAAAAGTTTAAATTCTTTTTATTTCTCATAGTCTTGAGTTTGGATACGAATAAATAAATATCGTAAAGTATGCGAAAAATTAATATATCAAATTTTTATCTCACTGTAAGGTTCTTTAGACTATATTTTTATTTAATCAGATGGATTTTAATGCTTTTTTACCGCAGCTTTAATGAAATAAGGTACCGTTTTGAGGTCATTTGAGATAAATAAAAACTTTGATAATAATATCATACGAGCAAAGAGCGGTTGACTATGGAGGATAAGTCATCCTCCTTACGCTTTTTACGTAACATCCCCTGCGCACGTGGATCACTATCAGTTTGTCTCCAAGACTGCACTAAATTATTCATAGCATGAATAGCATTCATTTTCATCATCCAGCTTCGTTAAACTATGGCTCAATAGCCATCGGTGCAAGAATTAGATAATTAGGCACGATTCTAATTGGGTGGCAGAAGTTTCATGCATTCGATAAAAACACTGCCCAGACAAAACTAGGAAGGTATGAGGGTGGCGCTCCGCCCATCATTCTTTGCGCACGGCTATCATAGTCCGACGGGCACGTGCGTTGAACGTGATCATCCCCACGACTGGAGCGTTTGAGCCCAAAATTTCCGAGAAAGGCGCGCATTAAAACGCCACAGAAGTATTTTTTTACGACCCTTAGAATTCGCTCTCTCAGTACTCCACCCCGTAATCAGATTCTCAAACTGCCGAAGCAGGCGTTGAAGTCTCTCAGTGCTCATCCCACCATCGCTTTCTCAAATTGCCGAAGCAGGCGTTGAAGTCTCCCAGCACTCCATCCCCCCCATCAGATTATCAAACGATTGAAGCACACGTTGAAGTCTCTTAGTACTCCCCCATCAGATTCTCAAACTACTGATGCTGGCGTTGAAATCTCTTCTTCGCAATAATCCAACCACCCCTTTTCAAAACTCTCCACCCTCGGGTCTCATTCAAGTCTCGGTTCGCCCAGCCCACCCTCTCCGTAACGAACCAACCCCCTTTTTACCGACCCACTGCCACTTCCTCCGTCCGCAGGAATACGGGCGGCAAATTGAATTTCATATTCACGACGGTGCCCTCTGCGCGATCGTGCCCTGCTTGACTGTCTCCGGCTCCTTCCTGTGCCGCGAGGGAGCACTTCCCGCTTACGATCACGGGTCCCATTCGCACCCCGCCTGTGTCGCCGCCCACTCATGAGCGACCCATCCGCCGGCGACGCCGCGGCGTGGCGAGTCATTTCCTCGCTTCGCCCGTGACCCTTCCGTCCACCACCCCGGCGTCCTCACATCCATCCGGGCGATGCTCTCCCCTTCCAACCTCGTAACTTATCTCTCGCGTCATCGGAATGGAAATAAAAAGGAAGGCTTTCATTCATCTCCGTCTGGCTAATATCCCTGGGGAGACTCACTCGTTCATTGTTGATTGCGAGAGAGTTTGTAAAATAAAGAGACCAAGGATATCCATTTCTCTACTGGTGGCCTACTCCCGGAACTATTCCTTGCAAAAAATCGATGATCTGCAGATGGTGATGATGACCTTTTAGAAGTAAACTAGATTGCCTATGATCTCATAAAGAGTGAGTACCGCATCTCAATTTTTCCAACTAAGGCGTACTCCAGTGGGTCAGGTGAAGATGAATAATGACATCAGGTCACAGTGTAATATGAGTAATTTAATTAAATACGAATATCTTGTATGATGTTGGGCACAATATGGTGGAAGGTCTTAATGTTATTAAAATGAGGCATTGCAATATTTCCACTGAGTTTTATTATGACACTACGCCTTTCGTCGTTACTAACACTTGACAATGTTGTTTGTAACGACAAATTGCGTAGTGTCATAATAAAACTCAGTGGATATATTGCAATGTCTATTTTAATAATAATTAAATACAACCTGGCGTCGGGGGTTGTGCCGAAATGCAAGAATAGGGAAGGAGGTAAATCGAAGGGGTATTTATGGGTTCTCTGCAGTTTGGCGGTGGATGGTGGCAAGGACACGGTGGCGTTGAGTTCGAGCGGGTGTAGGACGTCCACTTTTGAAAGCCGAAAATATGAGATCCAGCCCCCATGCCGAGGCATGCCTCCTCACATATACTTAGAGGAGACATTGCAGGTCCTTCTGGTACCCGTCTACAAGGCAACGAGGCCGATTCACGAGCTAGGAGGGACCAAGAGCAAGGTTCATATTCCTCGTTTCCCCCGGCTAAGCATCGTGGATGAAGGATCCGCAGGCACAGTTCACTATACTCCACGCATTATTCTGTTGTGTATCTTTGTTTTTTATCCCTGAGATGGTTCCTTTCTTCAATGAAAAGCTCACCCGGACCGAGTAACGAAGAAATGAAAGATTGAAATGACAAACATCAACTCATGAAAAGTGGGGAACAATTTGGAGGTTTCTTGTTCCTTACTTGCGAGAGAAATTCTGAATGAGGAAGATTATTTTCGTCATAACTAATCTATCCCTACAGTCTATTGAATTTTTATAATAATTTGACATCTTTTGGTCTCATAAAACGATAGAATTTTGAAGGGAACAGGGTATGCTCCTCGTGTTTTCTCTCTCGTTTCGTACAACACTGACTGAGTAAAAGAAATGGATAATGAACTATGACTGGGATAAAACTGTGGATCTCCCGAGCATGCAATAGGCAGAATTTACATCCCCAAAACTAAAACCGTAGGTGATAAATTTTTTTCTCCTTTGAATATGCAAAATGATCTCTCACATTTAATGAGTTACATATTAAATGATAGATTTTTTTTCCTTTTCGTGCATCATATTTCAGTCCATTTTAGAAATTAATGCATTAAATGCTTAAATTGACAGCTTTGGAAAATTATAAGTAATACATAAGACGTAAATTTGAAGTTTTTCCCCACAACAGGACTACGTATTAGGTATTTGATATTTACATTATGGTTTAAAATAATTTTTCCACATTAGTAAGGGTAAATTAAGTTTTCTTTTGTTCATGCCAGTCATATATCGTGAAATTACTACCCTGCTCCATGACGTAAATAGCAAGCTCTCTCGTCAAACAACGTATCAATCCAATACCCTTTTAAATTTTAGCATGTCAACGGGAGAAAAACCAAAAAATCGACCAGAGACAAGAGTGTGTTAAAGAAGTCAGGTCAGAGAATTATTTAATGCTTCTCTTGGTGAGGGATTTTGTGACGATCAATGCAATCCCATATCCAGCCAGTGACTGTAATAGCTTACATGATGGCCAAGTTGAGCCATGCGCGTAAGATATGCGCACGTGCTCTTAGTTTCGGAAACAGAAGCAAGCTCAATCCGCGCAACTTCCGGTGGCGACGGCTAGATGCAATCTCGGCCCGTGTCGGGTTTCGTGGGTCATACGAAGCGTGCGTTGCACGGGGTGCTGCGTGACTCCTGGTAAGGGAGGGTGGTCGTAAGATGGAGATAGAGCCGAAGGAAAGGGGGGCCCAAGACACGATGATGCTCCTGAAATTAAAGTTTCCTCGTAAGGGCACGCCGAATTTCTCTCCATAGAGAAACTTCGGGCTAAGAGGGAGAATGCTGATGATTGCTGTGAGTTTGAGTCGCCCCAAAAGGAGGCGATTTTTGCGAAATTCGTTCAACTTTGAGGCCTGGTATATACATCCAAAGAAATCAGTTGTGAAAAATAGTATGCACCCTCACATGTACTGATTTTTTTACCATACAGGAGAATTTCAACTTCCGCTAAATAAACATTAATTTTTGAGTTTTTGGTAGGCTGATTTCAATTTAAGGCCACTAAGAGCCGATTCAGGCATAAGTAAATGATAAATATAGAAATTCGCAATCACATTTACTTTATTGTATATGATAAAAAACAGGAGTAGGTACACTACCAAAGAATACAATATTTCAAAGGATGAAATAAAAATTGAATTTGTTGCATGGGCGTAAATACCATCGGTAGAACATTGTTATCAAAAAATACTGATACGCAGACACAGGATTTGTTCAAGCAAAGAAAAATACTGTTGCGCTACCGAGTGTCACTGGTTACCATGTATCTATCCATGTACCACACTAGCTAAAACAGAAGCGGGAAGTAGCGTTGTGGGACTAATATTAGCAATAAAAAATTTGGCCCATAATATAGTAATTACATAAATAATCCTCTTTTTATTCTTGGTGAACGAGGAGTGAATTCAGATGCTCAAAAATAAAATGCAGCTTGGTTAAATAATTGATTTTATGTCATGCTTCGATAAATAATCGAAACTCATCAACAAAACATTCTAACTAGGAAAATATTGAGCCACCAGTTGATGGTAATGTTAACTTTCATCGAAGAAGAAAGAAACATGTGTGGTTGTGGAGCCAAAAATTTTAGTTTTAACTCAGCTACAAAAGGAAGCAGAATATGCCTGCAAAATAATACATTAATTGCCCAATTTCAAAACGAAATTATTATGTTGCAAATGATTGTCTCCATAAGAGACGGATTTTTGTAAAGTAAGTGGCACAATTAATTGGAAGATGTCGATCAACATGGGTCTTAAGCATTCGGTATAATAATCATGGGTGTGAGGAACTTTGAAGGTTTGTCAAGGAAGTTTGAGAGTGAGATACCAGAGTAAGTTGATGCATTCAACCACCGAACTGATTTAGAAAAAGCTACCAACACTATTCCAGACACTACAGCTACCAATAGCACTCACTTTCGCTTTGCATTGTTAAAAGATGCGTCCTCCTAAATCTGAGTTCCTTCATAAAATTATCCCAGGAATTTAGTAGAGTTTTTCCTTCTAATTAGATTCTCCCGAGCCTATGAATTACCCCTTCATTTGACATGATTATACCCTTAAAAGACACTGTTCAAACTCATATAGAATTCATTTTGCTCTTTATCTGACACATGAATACATTGGCGGATTTATTCACATAATCAATTCAGTCTCATGCTTGCTGTTGTTGCCCCCTTCGGTCCCAAATGATTAGAAGGCAGCAGAAGGGAAGCGGCAGGAGTTTATAATCCACTCGCGAGGGAAGGGGTTCAAAAAACTCACATGACTCGGTGAAAGAGGCAGCGGAGCAAGCACATAAACCACGGGGAGGCTGCGCATGGGCGGGGAGGGAGTCGGCCGGATCAAAGGAGTTTTGAAATGGAAAGTGAAGATATCCATTTTGTCTTCGGGGAAAGGGGTGAGGTGTTGCGCGGAGAAGGGATCACGCGGAGTATGGGAGAAGGTATCGCTAGCGGTGTTTGGGGCGTTAAAGTCACCATAGACTAACGGTCGGATTGATCGCGGGAGACGACGCCACGACGGTGGTACTAGACTAGGTGGGGGGGATAGAAACACCCAGAGCCCTCTTATGAGTTACGGCTGCTTGACACGTGCATTGGATGTAATGGCAACAGCTACACATGCCCGGATCCCAAATCGGGTCGACTTCAATAAAACTCGGCGCGGGGTGCCCATGGGTGGGAGGGTCTTCCTGAACAGCTGAGCGGCAAGCCATTGAGAGAAAGCTAAGGAGGGAATCTCATGGGTGAAGAAGATAGAGGGAGATCGAAGACGATAGGGATAGATTAAGAGTTGCCCTCAGCACTCTTAAAGGAGAGTAGGCAGGTATGTATATATGACCTACAGGCTTCGGTAAATTTATGCGCGAGCCATGGCACACACCGTTAGACCGAAAACAGCCGTGATTTACGAAGTTTCCGGGGTTTTTCATTAACCCGCACTGGGGGACCAACTCACTACATGAGCTGCCTCACATCTCATATTCCCATGAATCTCTACACGAACGCTGGTAAATCTATTCACCTCGGCTATACGGAAAAGAGTCGCGTTGGAAACTTGGGGTCCGAAAAAAAAAATATGTCTTTTAGTTCACCCTTTTTCGAATAAATTCTGAACTCTTCGACGCGTCATCGGAGTAAATGATACCAGGAGAAAATTTCGGGAAAATTGGAACGGGATTTTCGTTCAACTCTTAAGAATTTGATAATCTGGCCAAGATATATGACTCTGAATACCACGCACGCTTATTTATCATTCACATAGTGAAGCTCATTTAAAATTATCTCCTTTCCTCACAAAAAAGGCTCCAGCCACCAACTAGTACCTGTACATGCACGAGTGTTATCGGTATTACAAGGATTCTGTCCGATTGGCTCAATGATAATTTGTGATCGGATTACTAAATTGTCACGAACAGATATGTAAATGATGAATGTATACGTTGTACGTCTCCTATATACATACATCATATAAAAAAATTAGATTGGTCATACGTTGGCGAAAGCACTTAGGTAGGCGTTTACCTTCTACAATACGTAATAATGAGAACGAAATTTGTTTCTTATCCCTAATAAAATAATTTACAGCTATAAAAATACAATGATTACAACATATAACCAAAATCTGCATTAAATACAATAGAAAGCCGCGAATAACTCACTTTCCTCTGATAAAGTAAATAATTCAATTATTAAATCAAATTAGACTTTTCTATTATTAAATTCTTTATCTAAATGCTATGAGCTTGAAAATAGTTCAAAGACATGAATGAACAATTATATTGATTGATTCTAAGTAAAACTAAAATGCCTCGCTATCACTCAGGAATATTTATTTAAAAGGCGTTTATCTCATCATGAGGTACCTCGGCAAATATGAGAAATTAACAGTTCTTCATTAAGTGCGTTAACACTTACATGAAACTTCATTCACGGCTAGAAATGTTTAATAGAGTCTACCATAAGTCAATACCAAAAGGTAAAGTGGGCAACCGTGAATGAGGAACTTTAACATGTAAGGCGATTAAATCGATCGAGGAAGGAAAAAAACCTGTAAATTACAAATAAATTCTCATGGTGTTCCACTGGCAAATCATGATTATTGGAAAATGCCTTTACAAAACCTGTCTTCTTCCTGTTAAATTAAAATATTAAAACCTAAATGTCAATGACATGGTATATCACTTAAACACCAAATTCAACAGAAAACACATTAACTATAATTTTTGAGATATAGTTAGTGTCTAAGCAGCGTCAGATCCTCTGGTCAATTAGCGCATACATGAATACCTGGTATAAAGAGGTGAAACGAATACCTAATAAATCACATAACGACAATATTCACCTTGGTTCCAGGCCCAATTCATGAAAGAATCGTAGGAAGTGAAAGAAACTGCTTTGTGAGGACTTGAGTGTCTGCAATCGTAATTCATCTACGACACTAACGTAATCTAAAGAAGATTTCTGAGACACTCATGACTTCGAATTCTTTTCAAGCCTAATCAGAAGTATAAGTATGCATAAATTACGGTTGAAATGTGGTATTTGGACATGGTTTTCGGAATTAATCGGTGTTAAATTTTTTTGTCGGTGAAGGTGAATTATTAAGTGGAAAGTTTACTATAAATTTCATTCAATGGAGAGCAAATAAATTACAATATTAACGTAAACAATACATAAAATCCGCTAAATTGAAAGTTTGAAAAAGTTGAAAAGTTTTTCATTATTTTTACCAAGGCATTAGAAATTTTAACGGAAAATAATTAGAGCCGTAATGATGCCTGGGTCTCACGCTTTGCGTTAATTGAACACATATTTAATCACTGCACTTGGTATAAAACACTTAGTACGCGCACTATATAATTATTTTTTTGCAAAGTTAACGGTAGGTATTTATATTTTCAGATTATTATAATTTGTGGGTTTACTAGCGTAAAGAGAATGTACTCGAGGTAAAAAACTTTTTGCTTGACATCAATCAGAAAAAACTGGTCTTAAATCATAGGAAACTGTGGAACATGGATCATCCAAGTATTCGACTCGTTGGTTTCAACTCTTCGGTATTTCACCCCGTCTCATTAAAGCATCCTTTGAATTGAATCATAGCGTGAGACGTCGCGAGGAAAGGCAGGGATGAAATGAGCTGTGTGAAGAGAAAGAGAGGCGGTCGAGTGTGGAGTAGGAGGCCGAAGGCGTTTAAGGAAAGAGAGATATGCACTCGAGGACGTCGAAATGGAGGGCGGAGAGATATTCGCGAGTTTGACGCATCGGAGGAAGTCATAAAGAGCCGATAATTTACCTTCAGGGAGGAGTAAGATGCAATTCTATTGGTGCACTTGGGCATTCGTTAGAATACAGCGGTCGCAAGAATCAATCTCTCCAGCTATTTTCAGCCATTGCTCCCTCATCCCAACACTGCTCACTCCATGCGAAAATAATTCATGCTTCTCATGAACAAAACCATTGATCGTATCGTCCAGCCAAATTCTTCCACTCCATATATACCTCATAATCAAGTTTCCAGCGCAGTGTTAAAATCAGGATTATGGTAAACCCTCTTCGGCTCCTGTGTGGTATCCATTAATATTTTACTTTCGAAAATTTTACTCTCCTAACAACTGTCATGTTGCTTTCTCAGTATCAAAAATATGTTTCAAAGTTAAGGAAAAAGTGGAGCAGCTACACATAAATGACTCAGTAATTAATTTGGTAAAACCGGATTCCTTAAGAAGCAATGCGATTCATGGTAGCAGGATGCTATTTTCTTCACATCTACTCTCGTTTCAAGATTTTTTGTATTTTTTGGAGGGGAGTGTTATATTTCGCTCTGCTATTATAAATACGAAGATTGGCTTGATGAGATACTATGACTCTTGCTAAAGCACGGAAAAATGAGAAAAGAGGGAGTGTGTGTGTTGTGAGTGCCTTAAAGGTGTGAGAAGGAACGACATTTGATGTCAACGACCCAGAGAAGGAACGTACATCTGATGTCAATGAACCTACTGTAAATAAACCCACTGTTAATGATTATACCACAAGATCTGGGCGAGTAGTGAGACCACCTAAGCAACTAATTGTGGAATTCGATCACCTATTGAAGGAAAGGGAGATGTTGTGAGTGCCTTAAAGGTGTGTTTCACATACTGGCCACCAGCGCCTGTGGCGCACAGGGACTGAGCAGAGTGAGTGTGTGTGCAGCAGTCAGTAGTCACCGCTCAGTACGTCACGGTCACAGTACGTTGTAAGACTGAGTATGTAATATGTCTTATGTGTTAATAAATTGGACTTCGTTGAAAGTCTGTGATTGATTTAACGAGTGATTAGATTAAATCAGAACAGTGTGTATCGCTAAGATCGTTCTAAAGTCGATTATCAATTTCCACCATCCATCTTTATGATATCTATGATGAGAGAAGTAATGATTTGATTTATCTTTTACGCATATGGAATGAAACATCTATTTCTCGCGCCGATCTTTAAGTTGCATAGTAAAATTTGATATAATTAACAAATATATTTAAGTCCATTTTCAGTCACTTAACCTATCAAAAGTAGTACAAAATCGAATTCAATATTGATTCAATGTCTTCGCTGTGTTAAGGGGAATATTAAATTTCCCAGTTTGGGCCATTCAATGTCACGCAAGAGAAATTTTTGTTGTAAATGGGCTTTAGCTATCGTAGGACCCATATCAAAACTTTTAACTACCATAAACCAAAAGAAGTTTTACTTTTATGGAAGTCAAAGAGTGGGAGTATAAATATAAAAATAACACGTTTACGAACAAAAGATTTCAATGACACCTGAAATTAGCAAGATAAATACAAAAATGTTACATGGAACTCACCAGCCAAGGTCAATAATCAATAAACCACTCGTTTTTCCTGGAGCAAGGCATGGTTTATCATATCAATCCTCACGATTAAGACATTAACAGGGCAGATCGGTGAGAAGTGAGTGGTGCATTCCAAATCCGTGTTCAGTTTCAAATGACTGGAAAGGATACGAGAAGGGGCACGTTACAAATCAAGGTAATAATAATCGCTGACATTACAAAAAATAGCATGGATGGAAATTATTCGATATGTCACTGATGTATGTAGAGAAACTATAAACTCTATGAACAACAATAGTATGCTTAGACTAAATTAAAGACAACAATATTCTATGGCATATAAAATAGCCAAAACTTACATAAAAGAAATTAACACAGAAAAAAGGGCGCTGTAATTTTATATCTTCTCGGCGTAAATCAACGAGAGAAATTTTATAGATAAAAATGAAATGTGTAGCCTTTAAAATTTTCATATAGAAATGGAGTAATATTACCTGTCTACCTCATAAGACCAATCCCCGTCAAAATGGCGGGTTAGGCGTTTCTATCTCATTTGTAACAGTAATACGTGTTTTATTCAGGATAATTCTACTGTATATCACGCGCGGTCATTTTGATGTTTTATTAAGCACATTTATGTACCCATTCAAAATTCCTTATTAAATTTGAATGAAAATAAGTGGGTACTTTATCAGCCATCCCGAGTGGCATGTGGCAGGCCAGAAAGCAGGAGGGATGTGACCTCTGAGCATAAAATTTTTTTTATTGTAAAAGGACTCATTTTTATTGATATATAAAGATTAAGGCTATATTTAATGAAGTTATCAATTAACATTAATGAGGAAATATTTTGAATTATTACTACAAATCAAAATTACGGGTAATCGTCCTTCTACGTAGCCATTAAACCCCAATCCTTCTAGTGTCGACGTGTACATGAGGGAGACTCCGAGAGTGTACCCCGCAGGCCAATCCTCGGTTTATTTCCTCGAATAATAAATAATAATGCTAAGTTAAAGTTGCCGATATAAATGATTCCGTAGTAAAAATTTTCAATAAAGGCAATGAACAACCACCCTCATGGTCGATGGCTAAATTTTTTTCCGGATGAAGAGATTTATCGTTTGTCCCACGTCGCGGTAATTCAAAGCGTGCATTCCTGCGGCAAAGAGGAGCGTGAGGGAGTTTGGAACGAGGCAGTAGAGGGATCATAATGAAGCCTGAGTTAAGAATGCATTTGAGATGACGGGGGGGAGCGGGAAATGGTTTTCCGATGTGATATTCAGAACGAGACGACAGAGAGCATAAGGGAGGAAGGCTGTGACGCCGGATGCGTAAATCACGCTGGTTGGTTGCAGCACGTGGCCGTCCGTGCACATTCTAATCCGGATGGCGGCAAAACCCTCGACGCCCACGACACGCCATCCAGCACCACGCGCCAACGGAGACGCTCTCTTCTTAAGAGCTCGTGAAACGAGGATCCTACCATCCCCACGGAGGAAAGCCAAAAGGAATGGGTACGTGAGACAACTCGCGGAAAAAAATTTATTGCGGAATCTAATTCATAAATGTACAAAATTAAATTTGGATAGACTGAGTGCATAAATTTAAGTACTTAATCTTTGGACTGTACAGACGAAATTGTGCAGAAAGATGATTAAATACCAAAATAATTTTTTAAGTACGAAAATTCTGGTCATTTTACTCCTCTGTGTGGTCCAAATGAACCCCTAGTTCGATAGCAACACAT
The DNA here is from genome assembly GCF_921293095.1 of Ischnura elegans. NCBI lineage: Eukaryota > Metazoa > Arthropoda > Insecta > Odonata > Coenagrionidae > Ischnura > Ischnura elegans. The sequence continues at coordinate 99,379,407 of NC_060253.1, forward strand.
TTTCCCAGGTAACAACATTGCCCCCTGATGCTTCATATATTAACTCTCGATTTAACATATAATAATTGCATAAATCAGATTTTAAATATTTGGTGTTTTCAGTCAAAGAGAACCTATTGTAGCCAAACCTCTTACTTAAGAACTTAGTCTTCATCCATCTTTTTATTAACCTATGAAAAGTCTTGCTAGCTCAATTCTATTGTCATTGGCAAATGCCATTGGCAATACCCATAAGTCAATGATATGTCCTAAAAATAGAATGGGATCTAGCACAGACTGTTGCGGGATACGTGCTTCTTTAGTTCAAAATTCGCTGCAACAATTTTTTACTGGCACATATTGACTGCATACAAATAAATTGCTCTTGAACCAGTATCGGACCGTGTCTTTGATTCCGGTCTTATTTTGTTTTTTTTAACCGAAAATTGTGGTTTAAAGAGCTCACATTCCAATTCGAAACTCCAATTTTCTACTACTGAAGATGTTCACATTCACTCACTTAATTACTCAGTTACACATTCAACCCGACGGTTAGTACGGTTAGACGAGGGTAGAGCTCACCCCGGATTAGGCCACAGGCTTGTGATAGGCTTTCACCCATCCAGGGTTAGGAAGCCAGTTACTCTGAGCCACCTCGCACCTCGTGGAGTTTTGATTGGGCGTTTCCGAAAGTTAGGCTCGGGATGTTATCCCGGGACTCCTTCATCAACAGCCAAATGCTCTACTCACTAAGCATTCACGCCCCCAAAGAAGTTTAATATTTAAAAAAATAATTTATCGGCCCGTTTTTACAACTTTTTTAAAATTTTGGTAACTCCTAAGAGTAAGTTCATATTTTCTTTATAATCCTATCTAAAAACAGGAATGATTACTGAGTTTCAATTTCTGAGGAAACATGCTGGTAGAAATACTGAAATTAAATAAATGTATTATTAACGGAGTCAAAAAGGTATTTAGTTTTTTAGTAGATATGCCCTGATTAAGCCATATGCTGTGGTTTTAGTACTCGATATTCGTAATCTATGTAGAAATTTCAAAACTATAGGTAAGACATATGAATATAATTCACCAAGTCCATGAAAGCAGAAAAGGATTGAAATTCGTTAACTTCACACATGTATACTTAACTCCAATCAAAACTTTCCATTATGTTCTTTAGAGTTTTATAAATTACCCTGAATCCTATGTCTTGGTTCTTTCTTGTTTTTTCGCACTAAAAATCTATCGCAGAAAAAGAGAAATTGTCAACATGAAATCATTAATGAAAAATAAATGCCAATCAGCAAGGAGTTGTAAATTAAAAGTTTTATTTTGTATCACACAAATTTGATTGATGCACGTATATGAGCGGGTAGTTATTCATTTCGATTGATTGATTAAAATTCGTATAAATTCTCAAAATATTTATGTATATATCAGACCCACTGTTATAAGCATATTTATGCTCATGTCTTATACGAAGGAGTATTTCTTTTTCACTATATTACAGTAATTTGAACTGAGTTACTAGTCAATGAAATCATTACCTCTTCATCCAAGCCCAGGTATTGCCTTTTTTATCAGTGAAAATTGCTTTTTAAGGAAATAATTCGTATAATCATTGTGAAATTCCATATACGTTTGGAGCACTGGATTAATGTTATTATTATTATTATTATTATTATTATTATTATTAAATAATTGGTTACAAGTCGACCATGAAAGTCGGGTGGTAACATAAAGTTATTACACAAATGTTGATAATGAGAGAGCGCCTACGCAGATTTAATCCATAGATTGGTTGGTAAAGGAGAATAGAGCTCTTCCCAGACTAGAAATTTGAATTGCACACGTTTAGGATAAGGGTTAAGTTCCTTTCGATGGGCCACCTCGCACTTAGGTAATTTTCTAAATAGGTATGTCCAAATGCTACTCCCGGTATTTGAACTTACGGCCCTCAGATTAGATGAACAAGTTCTAATCAGATAAACTTAAATTCATAAATGTATCAATGAGAGGCACATCTATTACATCTTTACCGTAGAATTAAGTTTTATATTTCAGCTTTACCGATTTTGAAAATATCTTATTTTCGAATGGATAAAGCTACAAATAAATAAAAATCCAACAAAATAATCACCTAGTACAGATTAATGATTACGTTAAAAAATATAAAAACAATTTCCCATTGAAGGAACAATAAGCCACGGAAAGATTCTTTCTTTTTAAACACTCTTTTATTAACAGCTAAAAATGTTTTCCCGTAGTTAGGAAATATGCATCTCAAAGACCGCCGATTAAAAGTATTTCCTTCTAGCAAGATTATAAAGCGAATATATAATGATCATTTGAAGCATTGTCACTTGCAAGTACATGGATTATAGTCTGAGGGCTAGTTATGGCTTACAGACATTCAGATTTCTCAAATAAGTCATTTTTATTCTAAATGTTCACTGGTATATTTTCCGAATGCTCAATTCTCTTACACACCCAAACTCAATTACTGATGAGACATTCCTCTATTTGCAGGAAACTATTACCGTCCTCGTCCTCTTAGCTATCATCTTCCCCCCCGTTGAGAATCAATGGGCTTTTTAGCTAGTAAAAATATTGCCATCCGCACAATTAAGGGTCGTTGCTAATGAAACTGTATTGTTAGTATTCACTTCCTGCGTAGCACACATTTTACTTCCCCGAAAGACACCCGTTTTACAGCCACAAAAATAGCATACTCGCATATATTACCTGGCCAGTAGCTCAAAGTAAGCAGTGTTCACATCAAGCATTATGACTTCAAAGATTAAGACTGTATCAACACTGAGTACAGATATCTACATTTCACTATAGCTACTATATAATCAACCATAAACTGTGTTCTTACATAAGCCAGTTAGGTTCATAGTTTTCTACTTTCTCACCTGGCATAATGACCACAAATAAATACTGTTTCAACACGAGATATGAGCTTTTACACTACACTGTAGCACTTGGATAATGGATTTGTAAAATTTTCAGCCTATTTTGATATCTGCGTCATTCATTATTAGGGCGATACGGAAAAATCTGATGCAGCATTTGTTCTCTTATTTTCCATCGATTAGCAATATTAGGTCTTACTTTTGCTTTGTACTTAAGTGATAAACCAATGGAATTATGAAAATGTGAAACTAAATTAATGAATTAAAGAAAATAAGCCCTCAATCTCTCGCAATTCAAGTCATAGACATTTTTAAAAATTCAGCCAGCAGTAAAAACGGCGAATGGAATGGTGACGAATCATGCCAAAGACTTTCGGCGCGATGAAAGAAATAAATAGAACGATAGCAGAGAACGGAGTGGGAGGACGGCATCGTCATCCACGAATCTGCCAAAATTATCTCTTCAGTCAATAATGGACAGTTGTTTAGGCAGGGGATTTGATTAGTTTTTCTCGAATCAATAACCAACAACAAACGTGACGCGAGAGATGTCTAAGAGTGTTAGACGTTATTCATCAAGTTTCTTTATTGCACGCACAGAGGACAACACAACATTAATATTTTTTCAATAGCTTCGAAAAAAATAAGTAATTTTATGTGTTTATTTTGGCCAAAGTTAAGTACCAAAGTAAGTAGCTAAATACGGAAGCAAAAAATGCATTATAGAAATTTAGCTATCAATCACTTCCACTTCAAGTTATAAAGATTCCATCCGATAATCATGCAAATACAAAGCAGTATTATTCTCATGGGCAAAGGACTGAGGGAAAAACATAAAAACCCTCAAGTATTGATTTTCAACGACCATGATAAGGTATGATGTAAAATGTTGCCAAGGCCTTTCGGCACGAGGACAAAAAAAATAAAAGCAGCCAACGGAGAGGGCGTGCGGTGATAACAATAGTTTTCGAAGTCCAAGAAGAGCTGAGACATTGAGACGAACCTGTTCGCGACCTTTGTTCCGGCTACCAACCCCTGCCACACGCCACCACCACCGCCATTGGCGGATCGTCAGACTGGTTAAGGGTAGGAGAAGAACGAACGGAAATGTAAGACGCGTAACTTCCCTTGCGAGCTATTTCCGGAGGATGCGTCCAGGACGGAAAGGTTTGGATGGAAGGGGATTGAAAAAGAGCGGCTGGCTGCCGCGGCGGACAAAATCACGAAGCCGGCAGACGACGCAACAGGGAGAGAGCACGCCATAACCATATCGGAGCCCCCGGCCCACACATCTCAATATCAACTAGATATCGCCGCGGCGTTCGAGGAAGGGCGGTGGTGGTTGAGGGGGGTGGTCTGCCGTAGGGTTTGAATGGGAGGGTGTCGCGAGGACCGGATGTCACGCGTGGAAAGAAGAAGGGGTGTAGCGCGTGCGCCGGGAGGGAGCTTAAAGGAGACGCTTTGGACGGGACGTGCGCGGAATGCCGAAGTGAAGGTAAAGAAGGGGGGTGGTTCGGCAGGTACAATCTCCCTTTCGCTCCAAGAAGAAGGGTTGATGTGGAAGGTTTTTCGGGGGTCGGGCTGGTGAGGGATTGTGGGACGGAAGGGACCGCAGAACGGATGCGATCCCGAGACGTTTTCGCCGATAAATCAAAACAACCGCGTCTCTTGTCACGGCCGTCTCGAAGGAAATTCAAAGATGAAAGCTTAGGTTTTCTTCTCAGAAAAAAATGAACACTGATCCGATAGTTGAGTCGCCACTGAGCCTCTTAAAAATAAATAAAAAATATGCACTCGATTTATCTGAGAGACCACAAGTGATATTGTAGTCATTGACTCAAAAAATATGACTAGCAAAGTTTGTCGGGATATCTGTGGCTAAGTTCTGACAACACGTATCTCACAATTAGAAACTTTTCAAGAGAAAGAAATGAATTATATTTTTAATTGCACACTGAAATTAAGAACCAAAAATTAATAAAACTGAAAAAAGCATACATTTGCAAACGAAGAGTTGTTTTTTGCTTGATTTTTATTTTTTTAATGTCATCACACTTTTTTAACACACTTGTCTCAAACCGGCCAAATTTTGAATTACGTGTTGTTAGAACTTAGCCATCGATATTTCCGTTATACATTTTACTTATTTTCGCCATAAAATAGCATCAACTACTCGTTTAATTTTCAAGATTCTTATTATTATAAAAGCATTCTACCAATTTAGGTTACTTTCCATGGAGTATTCAAAAAGTATTCTCGCAATCTCCCCTCTCTTCATGGACTTCCCTCTTGAATTCACAATAAGGCACACTCCATTACATTCTGTCTAAAAATGCCCTTCCTTCCTCTACCTCGTTCACCCAGTTTCCTATCCTCTAACACCATTTTCAACATCCCCTTCTCGCTCAGCACTCGCTTCACAAAAAACCTTTTTTCTCAGCCGACACTCATCTAGAAGCAGTCTCTCCTCACCTACCACATTCAGCATCATTCGTCGTTCCTCCTCCTCTCCATCCACTCCACCTTTTTCATTCTTCTCCACACCCACATCTGGAACGCCTTCAGTCTTTTCTTCTCCTTCTTCCTGCGTGTACATGTTTCCGCACCGTAAAGCGCTACACTCCAGATCAGATTATTCACTAGCCTTTCCCTTAAATTCTAACATAAATATCCTCTATAAAGTTACTTCCTGTTCATGAACGCCTCCTTTGCTGACATAATAAAAAAATTAAAAATGTATGCACTCGAGAAATAATTTTCTGAGAGACTTCACTTGATTCAAAAGTCATTGGTTCAAAAAACGAGTAGCAAATGTTTTCAGGAAATCTCCCGGAAACATTTTACTATTTTCGTAAAATTGTAAAACGCATCAACTAACCGATTCATTTTTAATATGGAAAATAATTATCACAAATGCCAAAATATTAAATGTAGTGTAAAGTAGAAATATTTTTAGCGAAGGAATTCTTAGGCAAAAAACAACAAATATTTCACTGCACCTGATATGTGGCACTCCAATCGGGAAATACTGTTTTATTCACGGACACAAGAGAAACTAATGTATTCACTAATTTATTTTTGCCTGTTATTGACATTTTCTGATTGAAAAGGCTATAAGAGTTTCGCAAATGAGTAAGATAAACAAGAAATATTGGACGAATCGAAGAACCATAGAAATTAATTATTCTTCTTAAGTCGTAACAAGAGAAGGCAACTATGAAACTAGTTCCAGATACGGGAAAATACTCAAAGACACAAAAACCAGGTTCATGAAGAAAGAAGAGGCAATAAGGATCTTTAATACAAGGGACAAGTTAGGATGGGTATAACATTTTGATATTGGAAGGCACTTCACAAGAATGGTTAGATGTTCATGTGCAATTTAAGTAACAGTGATTAAGTAGAAATTTGATTTTCCACCAGAAATACAGTCATATTAAACACAGATAACACTAAAGAATATCTGTTAGAGCCTAATTATTATGAAGCATTGGATGATAAAAATAAAATATTGCTCTCCCTCACAATTATGTGTAAGGAAAAAATTTGACCACGCGATATAGATTCGCCATATTTTCTCATCAAGATAGTGAGTCTCCTTGAATACTCACCCATTATAACGTAATGTCCAATATAATGTAATAATTCAAATGCACTCACTCGTCACTCACTGCAGAGCATGTTTGGAGTGATGCGGGCCATAAAATTGATTTTGAAAAAGCGAAGATAGTGGCAAAAAGAGAGTCGAAACTACCCAAGGCAAATCAGGAAAGCAATTGAAATTCACAAAACACAAAATATTAACAGGGACAACGGCTAACCAATCAGCAACGTTTGGAAGAGAGTGCTGACCAATCAGCGCACAGGGGGAGATCGGCCAGTGCTATATAAGACGGCAAAAAATGAAAACTTGGAAGCAGGATGCTTTCTAAACTGTTCTCGGCCATAAACGACAGACGTGGCTGGAGACCCCGAAAATTAGCTGTCATCTATTCAGGAAATATTTAAACTACGCGTTCTTTTGTGCTGTAAAGTTAAATGGCGAAATATGTAGCTGCCACAATAATTATGATTGAGTAGAAAACGCTCAATTTTTAAGCATAAGAAGTCTTGAAATTTAATTTCTCCTACAAGCAGCTGTGAGTTAGAAAGCGTTAATCACAGAAATGGTACCTGACGGTACGAAGCAGGTCATGCTGCCTAACAGGAATATACATGTAATTCTACAATGTGATTAGAACCTATTTGTAAACTATCAGGAATCAGTGTCAGTAATGCTATTACGGCTTCCTTACAATTACCTACATTATTTTTAAGCGTTCTTAAATTCTGGCACGTAAACACTGGTATGAACGTTCAACAATATATAAAACACTGCGAACGTACATTATCCGTGGAAAGGATATTAGAGCCAGTGCAAAGAAAACACGCACAGTAGCGAGGGGGTTACCTTTCGCTGCGCGGAAAAATAGCTGCTTTTATTCTCAAACAATTGCCGCAACGGGTGTAAAGCTTCTGAGATATAATTTAGAGGCCACCTTCTTAAACGTCCAATCATTTGGTAGCCTGATAAATGGCATCAAAGATGCCTGAGATACCCAATATCCCCTGTGATGTGATTTAATGCTATGAATACTGGATTAACGTATATATTAGACCCTTCTTGACGTCCGAAGGTGAAGCGTGCGGTAAAAACCTAAGATCTTTGACAGGAACAAGAAAAAAAGGAAAATGATATATCAGGATGCAAAAGGTTACAAAAAATATACAGCAGTAAAAGATGACAGATCAAGTTTCACAAGAATTACCTGCTACCGACAAACCGTTGACATTTAACCGCACTAAAGCTACCTACGACAAGAAGTAATAAATTCTTCAACAGGCATTTCAACTACTGGGGCGAAAATGTGGAGAGGAAAAATACTACTACCTGATGTCAATGAATAATGTTACTGTAAAAAAGGATAGCTACCTCAAGGGAAGGACAGACGATTAAATAGCCTTCTATGAATTGCTGCTCTTAATCCTATAATGATAGGAATTTCACACAGTATTCCCCTACTTTTTAGACTTCATTATTTGCATCCGTAGAAAAATAAAGACGTGATTTATCACCTTTCACACAAAGATTTAGTGAACACAAATTGGGAAAAATTTAGCGTGCAATAAATGACACTCTGGAAGATTGCATCTTGCTAGTAGTTTTGGGTACCGAAGAAAAGATTTTTGATAAATAAATTACATTTCTTAGATGTTTTTCATCATTCACCTGATCTCAAATACAAATTTTTCTTTTTTAATGATACATTTGTTAATAAAAATAACCATTTAGAATGTGAATTCATTGAAAAAGTTATAAAACAGAGTCTTGCATCAAGCACCCGTATTCATGGCGATCATTGAAGCATAATTGCAAAATAAACCTAACCTGATGCGATGAAAATATTCCTTCCTAAGCAGTGAGATGAAACGTTTTTATTAGTCTTATTACTCCCTTGCTGTTGAACTTTATACGGGTAAATAGTTAAAGTGATGTATCTTTTAAATTTTTAATGCCACAAAGAATCATGTGACATTAATATAATTTGCAGCCATAAATTACTGGTAGTTATATCGAGGCCGACAGAAATAAGTACGTACATGAGAAACATTTTTATGCCCATTCCCCAATCACGGGCTAAGCGCAGTCAGCACGCATAAATCGCAAATCGTGTGATCAATATTAAATTCTACCAGCTCCGCTAAAGCTCTATATAGTCAAGAGAAGTGAAAATAATTATCAGTCCATCGTGACATCAGCCATTCCGAGTGCATCGTCACTGGTGTTCCTCGTATTTGTCATTTCGATCACTGAGCCGCCCGTGAACAGCGGAAGAGGGTTGTGAGCAGGGCAGCGGATGTATCCAGCCGAATTCAAATTAGAGTGGCGGCCAGAGGGGATGGGAAGGGCCGAAGCGATTTTCGGTAGCACGTCCTCATATGGTCATGCACCGGGGTCCGAGACCTTCCGAGCGGGAAGTGTTCAACATGGTGTGGATTCACGAGCGATTATGGGGGCGCACACAGTCACAGCGGATGGCGCAAAGAACAATTTCATAGAAAAACATTGGCTGAGAATAAAAATAAAATACTTATCTTGTAGATTTTCGCAGCTCATATTACGAACGATAGTGAAAATACAACCACAGCCGAAAGTGCAAAGGCCATTTAATATTTTTTAAATTGTTGAAAAATTAGAATCAAGCTCTTATCTTGTAGATTTTTACCAATCATGATGATATCTACATTTAGATAATACCCCGCTAGCCGCCTAAAAGGCGTGTGGCAGGCGGTGTTAGGGCACCAGCCGTTTACAGGTAGAAAAAAAGTAGACCTGCTCTAACGAAGTTGGGGCTAGCGTTTATTAAAGTCCTTTATGGTTCGGAGGAAAAATGAATTCCCACATCTATTCGTTCGGCTAAACATCTATCTTAATTTATCGCTTCTATCTGACCTGGAAATATAGTGTCACTCTAATATTATGTTCTCTATGCCGCTCTTAAAGATATCTATTCTCCATTGTTCAAGCAATATATGCCTAGCGCGCAGCCTCCGAGTCTCCAGCGGCTCCCAGCCTAATTTGCTTAACATCTCCGTAACACTGTCTGTACACCCGTAGCAAAATCCGGTGGTCTTTGAGTTCCGCAAGTTATTTATTTTAGCGAAGCAATTGACATTGAAAAGAGACCCCCCAAAAGTAAATAGCAATAATGGCTATGAACTCCCTTGCACATAAAAACCACTTTTTTAGAATTATCATTTTTTATTTTTGTGATATTCATTTCATTAACTATCGACTTTACCTATAAAAAGAGGACCGATTGCTGTTCCCTGAAAGCCTGCCGCAGAGTCTGGTGAATCCGTCGCATTTAATTATTAAAAACAACTCGCGGAACACAAATATTGCTAGAGCAATTAAATACTTTAAAAAATAGTTAAATGGGCCTAAGGCAGTTAGTAAAATTATCAACCCGAACTGAATGCTATCTAAGACTCTTTTAAGAACTAACAGAAAGCTACCACGCACACCTTATTAAGTCGAGAGCTACTCCTCAACTGCCTAGATGCGTTAATGTCATCAACTCCCAGTTGTCTTTTTCCGGAATCATTTCTCCAAACCACAATTACATCCATAATACTTATAATCTCGAGATTTCATCTCCCATATTTTAAGTTTAAATTTCCGGATTTTACTTTTCTGTCCTGGACTTAAAGTTTTAATATGCCTTTAGAGGTATTGTGTAACCACTAATAAGTATTGTATTTTCATCACTTACTACATCTGTTATGTTTCTACCGTACTGCGTAGCCTAAATTTCTAATGCTTTTGTGGTGCTGTAAATTTCGTCATGCATGTAACATCACAAAAAATTTATTGTTATGGGACTTACCCGACGCTTCATCTGGCGCCTTTATGTTAACTACATTCATGTAAAAATTACTGCATTAATGAAAGAATTTCCCAGGAAAAAAATGCAGCGTGAATGGCATATCGCGAGCACATCGAACACGGTTTTATCACTTTTTCACTTCTTCTTTTTTAAAATTATAGTATGACTCTATTAAATTCAATGTCAAAGAGCTGTTAGTTGCATGGGTATTTAAACCCAGCGCACATGTTAAGAAAAATATTTTCTGAATTTTAAGGAGATATCGTGAAAATTCACAAAAAAAGAAACAAATCCAATTTTCCGAAGATTACTTTAGTGTGCAGAGCGCGCTTCAGCTCACTTAGCAAACTTCAGAAACAAAGAGTGTACGTGAATGCATATCGGTGTTCATATTACATTAACCTTTAGAAAAGGATATTTCTTTTTTTATAGCATGGTGAATTTTAAGGAGTTATCGTGAAAATTCACCATGCTATAAAAAAGAAATATCCTTTTCTAAAGGTTAATGTAATATGAACACCGATATGCATTCACGTACACTCTTTGTTTCTGAAGTTTGCTAAGTGAGCTGAAGCGCGCTCTGCACACTAAAGTAATCTTCGGAAAATTGGATTTGTTTCTTTCACAAAACTGTTTTCAGTTCAAGCCAAGGCAAACATATTTCACGGAATTAATACCATTACCGCTCACATTTTAGTTGAGCTTGTTAGAGAACGAACCCAATCCCTCTGCACAGCCGTCACTACGGACTTCACTCACTCTTCCCCGGCGGGCATAACTTAAAAGTATTTCTCGTTGCTCAGCCAACCACAAGACGGCTCCGGCACAAACATTTTAAATAAGGCGTATAACGAGGCGAGTGCATCATCCGGCCGACCGCGAGAAGGCCGGCCGCCCATTCCATACCCAGCGCCCGGGACAAGGCATCTTCCACTCGCAGGCAAACGAGATAAAATGTGAGCCCGCTTCCTGCGCGAATTTGACACCCCTTACGCCGCGTGCAACGCCCACGGAAACCAACAAGGGCAAGAGACGCCGTTGAGCTAGAGAGACTAAGTTTCGCCATGGTAGGAACGTGAACCCTGACCCCTGAAGTGAAAAGAAAGTCCTCGCTTCCTGGAGAATATTCTGGGAAATCTTTTAAGCGTAGGATGGAGGTGGAAACGAGAGCAAAGCACTGGAGATAGGTCAATCGGGGTCACAGAGGTCACAGAGATGTCCACAGGGTATGCAAAAAATATGTTCAATCTTCATCGAAAGAAAAATTAAAAATTTAATATCAGCTTTCAGCTAGTAATGGGTAACTATTTCAGAATAATGAAATTTAAAAAATTAAACATACCTACATATACCACTAAATCAAATTATATCCCATATTTTTTCATGAATAGGAATTTTTGTGATATTCAAACACGACACCCACGGAACGAACGGATAACAAACTGAAACGATGGGTTGTATCATTTCATTTTTACTTTTCGGACCTTTTATTCTCAAATATTAGAGAGAGAAAATGAAAAAGATTAAATATTTTAAATCCGGTTGTTTGAGCAAATTAATAATAGGATGCATTATTCTCACCGGTTTTTATAGGTTATAATTGGATTACAAGGACAGCTCCTGTTGCATATATTTTGAAAGTGAAGGATTATGAACTAATAAAATAATTTCTGGTGTTATATTATGAATAATCTTCAACTGAAAATTATGCAATGCCTTGAAAGTATTCGATAAATTTAAGCACTTGAGTGAAATAGCCAATTACTTGCTACTTATTAATATGCCGCTTAGATCAACAATTTTTAAAAATATTTAAAAAAACAAAGGCTTCTTCACGCAAAAATAAAAAGCAGGAAAATTGAGAATTATTAACACTAGAAACATGGAATGCAGATAAGGGCATTGCACAATTAAGCCAGACAACTGGAAGAGGGATTGAGCTTTGAAATGAACACTTCAACAAGAACTGGAAGACTATGAAATTGTTTTTATATTTTTTTCTTTCCTGGAGCAAATGAGACTAAGCCTGAAACGCTCTTGAACAACACCTGCCACTATAATTTTGTTTTTAACCCCCGTTCAGGTCAAATGACTCTTCTACTTTTACTCATTGCTATACATTTCACCACTTACAACAGTTGAGAGGGTTTTAAGTACACCGGGACTAGCCAGGGTGATAACTTATACGGGAGTTACCCGCAATGGACAATCGTGCTAAAGATCCATAGAGAGAAATCATCCGCCTTGAACGGGATTCGAACCCGATTTCTGGTCGAGTGCTTTAGCCAGTTAAGTTACCAAGGATATTTTTGGACACTAACGGACGAGGTGTTCACAGGGAAGAATACCGCCTCAGTAGCTTAACTGGCTAAAGCACTCGACCGGAAATCGGGGGATACAAGCTCAAATCCCGGTCGAGGCGGATGATTTTTTTCTCTATGGATCTTTCGCACAGTTGAGAGGGTATTGACCAATGTCCTGGAAGTCGGAGAGTGGGGAAAAGGGCAGGGGAGCAAAGTCACAGAGGTTAGGTCGGTGGGCGTTTGTGGAGGCACATGTGAAAGGGGTCTCCACTAGTTAATGCGGCCGCTGTCGCGTGCCCCTTATGGGGGGAGAGAGTGGGGCTAGAAGATGAGGCAGAGACTCCATAAAAGAGAAGGAGTTGCGAGGAGAAACAGAAGCTGAGACAATCGAGAGATTTCAACGGGTGACAAAAGATCATGCCCATTGATTCACTGACAATTTTCTAGGTAAAAATTCGTGCGAAAAAAAATCTAAAAAGTCCGCTGTCTTTTTCCAAAAAATACCGCAAAAATTAAGTGTATGGATGATTTATTTTTATCTGAATCAAATGGAACACAAACAGCAAGACTGCCAATTTAAAGTGCACTTGTGATAAATAAAGGTTAAATGAAGAAGCTAATAATATTTCAAATCAAACAAAGTCGCGAGAGAATTTATTAAATTTATTCGAAGCAAAGTGTATTTCACGTACCCAATTATTCACCTCACACATAAGTAGGAGTAGAACACTGAGGCTAAAGGTGAGGTAGTGACTCCATAAAATAGGCCAAGTATCGGATAGACACGTTAGACGAAGGCTTGAGACATTCAAGCAGCGATGCAACGCCATACCATAATAGGCATATAGCGTATTCAGGAAAACTCAGCCAACGCCGAATATTTTGTACCAGTTATTTACTGGTGAATAAAATGAAATTTTTCCGTTTTTGAGCATGCTTGTTCTACCGTAAAAATTAAGGTAAAAATAAAAATTACGGTCGTTGCTGTACTCCTTTTCGAGTTACTACTAAATAAATTTATGATTTAAGTATAGCAACGTCAGTTTTATGAACATAGCGCAAGAATAATTTAAAATGGTAGGAAAACTTGTACCTCCTTAAAACTTAATGCAGAGAATTAAAGCTGTAGCAGAAAGCCAGAATTGGATATAGCCGAAATGGGATATAAGATTTTTTACAAGTAATTAAACTTGTTAATTGTAATAATTACTTTTATACTTTCGGCTGGTAATCGGCCTGAATTTATAACGTATTGAGAGTGACCTCGTGGATGGGTTGCCAATCATCGTTGAGCATCTCTATTCAGGTTTTTTCTCTTCCAGGTGATGAATTTTCTTTCAATTACCTAGGCTTATTTACTATAAGGCATACAAAAAACACTGCGCGTAGGCAGAATTGGGGGAGAGAATGTTAAGCGCCCACTTTATGGGCGAAAACGATCACAGCTACAAAATTAGACTATGGCAGCAAAAAAAAATGCAAATAAATTTTCATTAATTAATAGGCATATTTGGGAATGGAACTCACTACCAAAAGAACTTAAATCCTTAACCAAAAACAGCAAATAGATTTGAGAAGGAGCTCAAAGACATAATTCTGTCGCAACTTGGAAGCATGGATAGCCTCTCATTACAATGATTGACTTTATTGTTTGTGAGACTTGGGTTTTACTTTTTCATTTCTACTGTAATTTTCTTCTCATTTTTATTTTTTGTTGATTTGCGCTTATCGCTTGGAGTATTTTTCATATTGTTACCTATTGTTTCCCCAGTAATTTAATCATAGTAAAGAAATAACATTTCAGCTGATAATTACTTTCCATCTGGTAATTGGCCTACGTTCAATGTGTCTTTTAAATAACTGTATCAATAAAACCTGATTGTGCAAAAAGAACTGCCCTAGAGTCCTAAATATATTTCATTAAAAGTAACGGTATAATACAAACTTCCTTCGGGGATTAGTCGCACGGAAATTAAGGGCATAGGACTCAAACGAGCGAGTAAGAATAACAAAAAATAAACCACGAAGACAATACGAGGAGTGAATGAGTCACGCTGAGGTATTATACAAGAAGAGGGAAATTAAGGGAGGGACACGCTGAGCAAAAGCGAGGGGAGATTATGAGTCTGAGGCAGGAGGCACTAAAATTGGTAAGGGGAGGGGGGTTGAGGGAAGTAGAAGTGTAACAACTGAGCTAAGGGCGGTGAGGAATATGGATTACGGCATTGTTCGGGCCCGGAGACCTGGGTGAGTGGCGTTATAGCTGGCACAAGATTGGACGAGGGAAGCAAGGTGAAATATATATGATCTCAGAGCACAATTTATATACTTGTGCTAATTATTTCATTCAGATGCTGTCTCCATCGTGGGCAACTATAAATAGCGTGGGCACTCCACGCCGGATGGGGGCCACGGAGCGGAGACGGTTCTTGTTCCAAAATGACAGAGTGACAGTTCCTTTATTATCCTGTCAAATTGCCATCTCGGGCAACGAAGATAAGTCTCACGAAACGGGGAAAGGAAATGGAGGGAATGACGGACGAAATACAATTCCGTGAAATGATTAGCCAGTGACTTCATAAAAATAAAGGCATTACTTTCGCGAGGCAGGTATGCAATTGTAACATCAAGGAAAGCAACATTAGGGAGATGATAAAATACCACCAAGCTTTCACACGCTCATGATCCCTCACTGGCTGATTTTTTTATATTTTATTTTTTAAATATTTTGAATATCTGTACCATATTTCTCAAGCTGATTATGCCCTTAAAAAGTTAAATTCAATTCAAATATATCAATTATTCCTTTAATATAAGCAGCCGAGGGGTATTTTTCTGCAAAGGCTGCGATTTTTTTCTATTACGTAACCCTAAACTTTGTTCATTCTAAAAATATTGCATAATTTCATCCTCTAATTACCATAAGACGGTTAAGAATGCTTCGTTTATATAGTACTCATAGTACTGTTTCTACAGAAACCTTCAAAAACTCTAAACCTCTTTTTCGCTAATTTGCTAAGGATGACATTATTAAGCACTTTTAACGCCTCCCCATATATCATGCTAAGTTTAAAATGTACTGTACATTAGTCAGGATAAAAGACGCTAAATTAAGCAAATGATAAGATGAGGTAAGGTAATCTGGCTTTGTAAGTATCTAGTAAAAATGCTCCAAAACATACTTATTACGAAAAATATCGCAAATGAAGTATTTTTAAGCTCATTGATCACTAAATGATTCATTACTCAGCAACTCAAAGAAGAATACTTTCAAAGAAGAATATAGAATATCAAATTTATGACCAGAATAAGAAGTTTTTAAGAAAAGTTTTATATTTAAAATTGTAAATCATCCAAATTGAAATACTATCGTCGTCCGATCAAAATATCATAAAGCAAATTAAATATAGGTACATAGCCAAAAAATGAAATTAGTAAATACAAGAAAGACAAAAAAACTGCCGGTAAGGAGCAGAATGTCTAACTTGCACCGCGACTATAAATATCCGTTTTGAGGAATTAGACGAGCGATATAAAATTCGCGGAAATACTGGGCAAATATGCTTTGAGAAAAGGGGAATCAAAAGGTCACATGTCACTCAGGGATTGTTTCCAAGAATGTTGATTGTGAAAAAATTAAATTAGGTGAAAGATGTGAGAGAAGAAACGATGGTAATGATGGCGTATGGATAAAAAGAGTGATTCATTTCTAACATAATAAACAAGCCTGAAATGAAATACACGAATCACCTGGTAGTTAGCCAGAATAACATGGAATATGACACTTCCCGATGGTGACAACTCATGATTCATACGAGAATTTTTCCGGAGCAAAGTCTTTCCACATGTGTAAAAAATCTGAGATAAGTAGAGCAATTTCTGGTAGATTAATTTAAAAAAAACTGTGGAAAATTCTGCATTTCAGCTGATGTCGACAAAAAATATGCCTAATTATTAGAACAAGAATTATAAGTTCATTTAAGGGTATTGTTAGGGGATACTAAAGTTAATTAACTCCATTAACTATATGAATTAATTTTACAATATAAAAAGTATACATTGTATTAAATAAATACTACGAAAGTATATCCGAACGAGTAAAATGTCTCCGTATTCAAGCACGCCACACTTTTCCCTATGGCACGAAACAACTATTTTTAAGATTTTATCGAGGTGTATTAAAATTTTACCTGAACACATTATTTTAACTTTATTTAATTTTTATTTTCTCCGAGTCCAAAAACTGTCGCAAAATGATTGATGTTCTTTCGTTACAATCAGCATGAAAAAAACTAGCTATTTCCTGGATTTCTGCATGAAATAAATAACAATGTATGAAGCACGAGATATTTCCCAATTTTGTACAATTTTATGGCTAAAAAGAATGTATAAATTCAAACAATGGGCATAATAATACGAAGAAATATAAGATAAACATGTTCAACGATAAGATATACCAAGATATTAGGATAATTCTGGGTCTCTCACTCATTAGTTCAACCCCAAGGTTGATTAGGATAGGTGATGGTGGTACTCACCCCGACGTAATCAAAAGGCGTGAGAATGTCACACATTCAGGGTTGGGGGTATATTTCCTTTCCCTATGCAACCTCGTATTTCGAGAATTTTCATTTTGGGGCGACCGAAAGTTTGAAGGTTTGAACCTGTGACCTATCCGTCAGCAGGCAAGCGCTCGGCACATTAGTCTACCTTACTCCCCCAAGGAGGATAGAAGGAATATAATACATTTAAATAGCAAACTAAGAATATGATCTTGTATATATGTGGTGCGAAGAGGTAAAACTTCTTAATATTAGTTAGCAAAGACATTGCAATAATTCCACAGGAAATATTCGAACACGACGCGACGGGTTTTGCTGTTGCAATAAAATTATTAACAGCTGTCTTTGTGACAACGAAATGCGTCGTGTTCGAATAAATCCAGTGGAAATATTACAAATTCTTATTTTACTAATAACGTGATGTATAATTTGGTGCATGGACATCGTGGGAAGAGAAAGAATGAGCGCGGAAAGGTTGGGGGCGTAGGAAAGGACAGATAAGAGTTTGGTTGAGATTAAAGGGCAATCCCATCTAAAAATCAGCCCTTTCCGCGGAGAACCGTGAGGTGGAAATTACTCAAACGCCCTTAATGACGGTTAAAGAGATCCTAAATGCAAACGTGGCAAACTAGGCCGGGGGAGGGGGAGTTGACATGGGAGAGGGCGCGAAGGGCTGAACAATCAGGGAATAAAAAATGAACACGGCCGACGGCGCCTTGCCACAAAAAACACTTCGTCATGAAGGGAAGAGGATGAGTAATAGTTTTGGAGGGATGGCGAGGGGGTGAGGGGGATGGGAAGAACAATAGAAGTGCGTGGATGGCATTTGTCATGCGCTGCTCCTTCCTCCTTTGATTTGGTGTTCCTGGCTCTAGACCCCAAACCCCTCCGATACTAACGTCGCCATGACGACCGCAACTCACAAGAAAACGACCGCCACCAAATAGGGATGGATGGAATATAGACGCATCGCAATATTCGGGGCTTTTCCTGAGCAAATGGTGCTGATGAGAAGGAATTAATCCCACGCGATCGGGTTTATCATCTTGTATGACTCGTTTTAAACGTATGATTTCGCCTCGATTTAAGGAAAAGGAAATGGAGGAGATGACGGAAGAAATACATATCTATGATATGATAAGACAATGACTTCATGAAAATGATGACATTACTTTCGCAGGCAAGCATGCAATTGTACCATCAACATGAGCAACATTAAGGAGATGATAAAATACCACTAGGCTTTCGTAGTTTCATGATCCCACACTAGCTAATATTTTAAACATTTTTATTTCTTTAAATCTTTTAAGTATCTTTACCGCCCTTACCAAGCTGATTATACCTTTAAGAATCCAGAAACGCCCCAAGAAATAAATTAATGTTGTAAATATAAGCTTCCTAATGAACTTTTACTACAAGAATTGCGATTTTTTCTAAAACGTAACCCTAAACCTTGTTTAAGAAATTTCTGCATATTTCATTTCATAACGTAGAAAAGACTTTTTCAAACTCTTAGAGGAATACGAGACAACTTGGCCGACCAATGCATGAGAAATGATGGCGTCATGGAAACAACTGCGAGAGGACAGGTGGGCGGGAAGAAGAGCGAATAGCATCCTTGAAGAGTTACTTAGGACAGGTTGTTAATTGATGAATTATTCTCGGGTTTTCAAACAGATTAACGCACTCGTATAGGCCTACACGACAGAGTTAATCTGGTTGAAACCCCGAGAAGATTCATCAATATCATTCACCAGGAGAAATTAAAATAGGTTATCAATTGATTTATTTCATTTATTTATTTTCACCTCCCCGAAAATAGCGCATTTGAAGCCTTTACAGCGGGGGAATCTAACAAATAGCAACGTAAGACAATCATAAACACACACCCTGAATAGGGACAACCAACTCAAACGAGACTTGAACCCGCGACCTTCGGTTTGGCAGGCAAGGAGCCTTGCTGCCATGAAGATGTAAAAGAGAAGAAATACGTCACTATGAAAAAACAGCACTTAGTAGAGCGGAATGGAAAGTTGCTTCAAACCCATCTTACGACTGTGGACTCATGACTGTGACACATCAATTAAACCTTAGTAATTTCTTAAATGCAAAATTTTCAAATTCAAAATTACAAACTCAAAATTTCAGCATTATAAAGTCCATTTTAAATTAATAAATAAAGAAAAAAATACAACTGCTCAGGAGTTGGAGCGGGATTGTTGCGTCCTCTCAAAAATACGCATCACTACTCAGGCGATCTAATTTAGCCTTAACTTCCTATCGCATAGCTGGTTTAAACCATAGCGCTTTTATCTTGAAATTCTCGGGGCAAATGCGGCTCGCATTTGTGAAGAAATGCCTTTACCTTTAAGGAAAATTTTATCTCAGGATAAGTACTGAGGAGAACGCTTCGTATTCTTTTGATACATGAGATCATAAGCAAGCATTTACTTCCTCTATCCCGAAAATTTCAAGACGAGGTAGTAAGTTTTAAACAAGGTAAAGAGCAGGAAATTGAGACATAATACGACCAGACAAGCTCGAGTTCATCGCAGCGATTCGCACACGTCTCACTGTAGTAAAGGCTAGTTGAACAATTTTCCTTAGACTAGTTGAATAAGCTGTAGAACAAATTAGCAGTAAATAAACCATAGGTTTTAAGAAATTCCAGAATACATGCGTCAATGGCGACGTTCATCGAAAAATTGCGTGGAATATGGCTAAATTAGCTAACAATTTTGGAATATGGTGTGTCGTTGTAATCATTTCATGTGCTTTTCATCCATGTTTTGTTAGCTTAAAGTGTATATTAAGGAATAAAATTTCGGGACGAAAAATTACATGGCTATAATAGGGAAATTAGAAGTGAACTCCGGTAAAGGCTTCGATGCGGCTAAGAAAAAACTCAGCTCTATTTAAAAACCGTGTATGCATTAGTATCCTGTTGGTTTTGCAAAAGAGCAAGAGACGGCGTCAGACACGCATTGATTTTTTCTATAGAAATTCCAAATTTAATAACCCAATACTTTTTTAAGTGCTAAATAATATTTCGCTTATTCCATCCACCGCCTTAAGAGAGAATCCTTCGAGCCATCATCTAAGTACCTCACAGCAGAGATAGAAAGGTAGCCGACGTGGAAGAGCTGCACTCCGAACATAATTGGGCTATGTAAAAAGACAATGCAATACAATTTGCAACCAGTTTATCACCAGCATGAAACCCTAACGCTTCATTAGTCTAATGCATAAAAGCGCTACACTTAAACTAAGAAAAAATAATAATTTTCTTACCCATTGAATGGAATCCTGTACTAGCACTCAAATAATTTCTCATTATATGTGATTTTATCACGTATTTATACATACAAAAATTGTTTAGCATGCATAATTTACTAAGCCATTATTATCTTATTCGGATTTTACCCCGGTGAAATCATACAAGAAGATTTTTAAAAAGAGTTCTACTTATGGTCAAAATAAATGATGATTTCGATTTTTGGCAAAAAAAATATTGACTTGGATAACCTTCCATTTTTGATATTATCATTATAACATTGTAACGGCTTTTATCATACGTTAACTCCCGAAGACAGGAAACCGAAAGAAAAAGTTCAACTCTCAAAATATCACACCCACGAAGACATCTTCCTCAAGTTTAGAACAATTTGGTTGCCAAAGTATTGCGTTTCCAATCCTGATAATACAGAAAAAGAGGATATAATAACCTTATTTTCATCCAAATTCATGAAGAATATCCACGGTAAGAACAATTTTGCACGCAAATGATCATTTATCGTACCTGAACAACTCAGGCCTTTTTTCTCCCTCCACGACTAAGTACACTTTCCTAAAAAAGCGTTTCAGAGATATCATAGGTGAAATCAAAGGTACCAATTGCATCAAACGTTTCCCATATCCCTCCAAAACGGCATATTCAATATAATTGACAACTAATCCGGAATTCTGTCAGAGAATACCAGGAAGTTTGTTTCTTGGTTCCATATTGTTCTCCCTGATTTGTAGTCGCAATGCTGCTTCGGTGTACAACGTCAATCCTATCCTGGAGGAGGCTTAAGGTCAAAGGGCCCAATCTGAACAAGCCTCCAAAGTACGAGAGAAATCGTAGTTAGCTTAAAAAATGACGCGAACGGAAACACGAAAAAAATAATATGGAGATTTCAAGAACGCAAGTTATGGTTTTTGTGCTTGAAGGGACCATTGTGTTGAAGGGATTATCGCGAGAAAATATTAGGATCGGACTACGTGACGTAAAGTTAAATAAATCATGATATTTGAAGATTTGACTAAATCAGTGTTTCGTGAAGTAAAATCAAAAACATAAATGCTACCGATTCTTCAATAACCATTACTCAAAACCTTTTTATTGGAAATTATGAATTTAAAAATGAAAAATTTAGCATCCCTATGCTGAAATAATTAATTTATGGAAATACATTTGATAATCTAAAATTTTACTCCCATGAGACGATAAAAAATTAATTTCGCCCGAAATCTAAGGTAAATAAATTCTGGGAACTTAGATCATTAGTTCATAGTCATAGTTAACTTAACCTCAATATCGATCGTAAAATTCAATCAATATCGACACGGAACACAGTAATACTCTCAGTGATTAAAATTTCAAGCAATTTTAACCTCTGAGCGCGATACTACAGAAAGGTAAAATTTAGAGCTGCTATTCTTCACTATTTTGGGTAAAAAATGGGAGCTCTATATCGATTCTACTCTGATTCACACGAGTTGACGTAGCTGCGCACCAAGATTCCCAAAATTCGAAGTGCGAGGCACCAAGCTTGGATGGCATTGTTTAATTTTTGCCAAATGGTATCACTGCGAAAGCCTTCGTGTGTGCTGTGGCACTCTGCGAATTGAAAACGTAGTCGAATGGAAAAGCTTATCAGAAAAAACAAGCCTTCAAAACCTAGTTACACTGATGTTAAACAAATTAGGCTGGGAGCCGCTACAGACTCGGAGGCTGCGCGCTAGACTTAGATTGCTTGAGCATTTGAGAATAAATATAATTCAGAGTGACACAAGAAACATCATATTAGAGCCACGCTATATTTCTAGGTACGACACAACCTATTATTTAAGAGAGATATATTTCCATCCAGAAAAATATCTCTTATGCTAACTATATATTTCCGTCCAGAAAAATATCACTCTTAATTAATCTTATGGGAAATTATGGGAAAATCGTCTATCAAATGGTAAACTGTCTCTAGTATGGGAATTCGCATTATGAAGACTTTCAATAAATGCTTGGTGTATTTTGTTGGAGTATTTCCTTTTTATGTGTAAACGTCTTGCGTCCTAACACCCCTTGCCAAACGCTTAGGCGGCTTGTGAGGTAGTATGTAGATGTAAATGGTGCGGGAGCTGAGAAACAAAGGCCATATAGTATGAGAAAAGAGGAAGTGAAGCGAGGGATAGGAGAACAATGGAAACTGGAACCATACGCCAGAAGCGGACCCGGTGGATAGGGAAAAAATTGACTGCATAAAAAATTTGACGAAGGGAAAAAAAGGAAGAGAGGTTCTCCATTGAAGGCTTAAGGATAAGTATTGTGGTTGAATGAAAAAGGAAACAAGTTAGGAAATCTTCATAAACTGAATTCAGCTAAGCAAAGGCAGAAATGGAGACCTTACAGCACCTGAGTGCTATGAATCTGACGTCAGCCTTGACTTAGATACCATGCTTTCAAGAGCTACTGATGATAATATTGATCTCATAATATATAAGTTGATATAATTTTCCGAGATATATATAATGATCGCAATATTTAATCGATCACAAAATACCTTATTCTCAATGCGTTTTTAAGTTTGTATTATACATAGTTAATGTCACGAATCGAACAACCATATCGTTTAAAGCAGCTATTAATAATAAGCAATTAAATTGAAATAACTACTTGTAATCGACTTTAATCATCAAACTCCACTGCAGAAATTAATAAAAAATCGCTGTTAACGAAAATAATTGAAGAGCGATTCCTTATGTAGATTTATGAATGGACTTGTTACAGCTATCAATCACTGACGGGTGAAATTCCATACAATTTTAATTACTAGTAACTACTTGAAAATGAACTTGAAAGGTTTAGCAAACCAGCGAAATGGTACACGCGTATTATTACTGAAAATGGCGACTAAAGGGGAAGAGGCACTAGGCGAATGGAGGGCATACCCGCGGGCGCAGAAGAATAATGAGACCGGAAACTTGCACTTGAAACGCAGAGCGAGACATTCTTTACGAGAATCATAGCACCCATTACTCTCAACCACTCTGCTACGGCGTATGTTTTCTTAAAACGACCTCACGAACTGTTGAAGCGATGACTAGACCAGTTCATACTTCTCAGTGGTGCAAGGGGAGACGCAAACTCCTGCCCCTCATACGCCCAGCGTCACACCATTCCAAGCAGACGGTATCTGATCGAAAGGCTGCGGTATTCATTTAGCACCAAATCCAAAAACAGCCAAGACGACCTTTTACACTGTATTTATGGACTCAGGGTAATTTGATAAATTTCAACGAAAGAAACAAAAAAACACTCATTGAATTAACTCAGATATCACGTATTATGTCACAAATATGGCCGTCTCATCAGCTCTTTTGGCAATTTAGGTAGGAAGGGGAAAAAGAAAAGAGATTTAGAGAGGAATCCTTCTGATGACGGTGATATTTTATGAAATCAATGATGTTATATCAATAGAAGGAGTTTTAATGGAAGTAGGAGGTAGCCGTTATGTAAGGAATATCAAATCACAAATAAATGGTGGTGAGGAGGATGAAAAGAGACGAGCCCTGTGTTTCACGGGGAGGGACACGTTAGAAGAATGTTGTTAGATCTGAAGTTCATGATTCGGTGGAAAAATCTGAGGTTACTAAGTCTGCGTTTCCGTTGTAAGGGAACTATCTCAAGTTAGGGGATGGAATCATGACTAGTGAGATTACGGAGCGAGGGGTTACTATTTTTTCAATATCAATGAATAAATTAAGAAACCTCTTTAAGGCCTTTGAGATTCGTGGGACAAGCTGTGGACCATAAGGGCGAACAATAATTAATCAGCGGAAGAACACAGCGGGAAAAGACAGATCTCAGAGCCAGAGGAATTTTTATTCTGTACAAAAATCCAACCAAAATCATTGCTTTGAAAGAGATTTGCTTGATGTAAGTGGCAAAGGTAAGCTTGTAGATAAAGAATTCCAAGATCACTGTGGGATGCAATTTATGGAACTGGTTAGCCTGAGAATCTATAGGATGAATGAATAGGATTAACACTCATTGAGTAGTTCAGGGTTTTAGATTTTAGTGGATTACCCTTAAGCTTCCAGACGGAACTTCAATGTGAAAAGGAAGTGAGAACATCCTGCAGGATTGAGAAGTCGGCCTAGCTGTCAACTCTACTCAAACTCAACTGTCAGCCTTGCAGTCATCAGCGTACACAAGAATTTCATAGCCACGCGACGAAACGGATTGACTGATATCATTGATGTAAAGCGTAAATAAAACGGGGCCAAGCATATTGCCTTGTGGGACACTTGAGGCTAATCTAAGGGATTGCAAAAATTAACCACGCGTTTTAGTACATAGCATTATCATCATCAGGTCGATTAAATAATCTTAGATTACCTGATGATGGTAGCATCGAAAAGTGTAGCTAATTTTTGCCTCAGACCATATAGTTTTATATGGTTTAAGATTTTGAAATAAAAAAGTGATAGTGCAGAAAAAGTTGTATCCAATTCACTCTTATATTGGATGATAATGCTGCAGTAAGGACATCAGGAAAAGTATTGCGCTATCGAGGGAGGCGTTCACGAACAGGAAGGATAGTTATGTACCAGTTTAAAGGAAAGGTTATTGAAGAGTCTGATCTGGAGTGTAGGGCTCTACGTTGCGATGATGTGGGCACTTACGATGGAGGACGGAAGAAGGGTGGAGGCGTTCGAAACGTGGGTGCGGCGTTGAATGGAGAAGGTGAGGAGGACGGAGAAGAGAAGGAACGACGAAGTGCTTGGCATGGTGGGTGAGCAGAGGCAGTTTTAGATGAGATACAGAAGGTATGGATAGAAGGAGTACTTGGCGAAGAGGGGTTTTGAAAATAGTGTTAGTTATGTTTAGATAACAGTGTTAAGTTAGAATATTAGGTAAACGATGACGAGGAAAGAAGACAATAGGATTTTTTTTAGATAGAATGAGATGGAGACGACCTTGAAGTGAACTAAAGAGGGAAGTGCATTTAGGAAGGGGATGATTATTAATGTTAAAACAGAATGATTATTAAGTACTCGATGAAAACCTATCTTAATCGGTAGAATACTATAATATTCGAGAGTTTACAAACCACCGTGTAATAAAGGAAAGGAAGGGTGATACAAAACTCTGAGTTCTTTTATATCTATATCGAAGAATAAGCGTGTAAAATTTAAGTCACAGCAAATAGATAAAATATTTTAACAGACTAACGAGTCTAACGGGTATGTCTATCGATCTAGTGCAAAAGTAAAATATTTAAAAAAAGGGAGGTAGTTAATTGTTCTAAATGTCCTTTAAAGAGCGAGAAGATGCAATATTATTCAGGGAAGATATAGCTAATTTGTTTTATGTTTGTGAAATATATATCGAAATATACTTATTGTATTGTAGCGGAACCTTTGAACAGTCAGTGCAACATCACCGTGCCACTAAGAAGAAGGGGTGCGAACCCGTGACCCCAAGGGTCATCCGCGGGGCACGTTGCCTTCGACCCTCGCCGCGGAAATGAAATAAGTGCGCAACTTCCACTTAACGAGCGACACGGACGTGATAAGCGTGACTGCGTCCATCCGCTGGCTCGCATCTCGCCCGTGAAAACGTTCTCCTCTGGGCGGCGGAGGGAGAGGAGAGGCGGCGACGCACGGAGTGATGAGGAACGGCTTGAAAGCAAACATACGTCTCCTTTTCTTTCTCCGGCATCGCGGGAGAGGAGCACGTGGGCGAGCCGAGCGAGGTTCTCTCCGCTGCTTCAGAGGACTCATTCAATGGAAAGGGCGCGCTCCGATCCCACAACAACGCACCCCAACTCATCCATCCGCTGAAACAACGTCACAAACTCCCCAACCCCATTGCACTATGCCGCAAAAAGGGTTCAGCAGTCAACAGTTAGTAAAGGAAGACAGGGCATTGTGAAATTACGTAAACCATACATTCTAATAACTTATAAAAATACTTATGCACGTCTGGCTAGGAGAAAGCATTTTCATCATTTATAAGGAGAGTTAATCCGCTCAGAAACTTGGAAAAATTATATTCGTTTACGGATAATTCGATGATAAATAAATTAAAACACCATCCCTCAAAACTGTGAAAGGGGTCCAACGTATAACCACTAATATAATAAAATACTGAATTGCCACTTTCGTCGACTAAACATCCATAGAACTTAATTATATATTTTTGTACACACAGCCACGAGAGAGGAACTTGAATTTAACTCCCACAGAAATTGGTTAAATATTGTATTCGTTTACGGATTTTTCGATGACATTTTTTAAAAAACCAGAGCACTTTCGTCATCTAAACACTCAAATAACTTATCAAAATGTTTACGTTCCATAAGCTACGAGATAAGCAGTAAAGTTTGACTCCCCCAGAAACTTAGGAATAAAGTATATTCACTAACGAGGTATGCGACGGTAAAATTAAGTCAAATACCTTTTTATCGTAAATTATTTAAAAAATTATTTATAAGTAAAATATTTTGATACAATTATTCATAACTTTTAACAACTAGACTTTTAACAGTAAAATAAATTGTACGTTCTTGCTCTAGCTTTGTGGCAGCGCTACCTAGTGACAAAATTTCAAAACACGGCGTTTTAGTCAATGACAAATAAGTAACATGGATTTAAGCATTAAAAAAAAATTAAATGAAAACCATCGACAACATATCTAAAAAAAAATATATCTCAAAAGCCTGTAAAAGAAAAATAAAATTAATAAAGAAAACTAACTTTTAATATTAAAATATATTGTATTTTCATACTTAAGCTTTGTGTTAGAGCTACTTAACATCAGCAAAAATTCACTACACGCGATTCAGAGACAGTCCTGGAAATAACAGAGATTTAACAAAAATAGCTCAAAAAGTCGAATAAAAAAACCTCAAACGCCGGTAAAAGAAAATAAAAAAATGAAAACGTTCTACAAATAATAAATACGAATGTTACATGGTAGCTCCGCCTCCACTGCCTCGGACTCAATCAATGAAACGGGGGAACTCGTATCCCTCACGACCCTCCAGACGAAGCCTCGTACCTGGGGGCAACCAGGGAGTTCCAATTACACTACATTGTTCGCGTCCGAAATATCACGACCAACGTACTGAGAACATTAGCCGGCTTAGCTCAGATTTTACACGATAACTCAACACCGCCGGATATTAGAATACATTTATGAATAGCCAGGGCAAAAAGCGTATTCCACATAAGGAGATCTACCTAGAGCGGGAAATTTTAAAAAAGATATAAGGAAACAGTTTATCATATTTTACATTTGGAGTATTCTTCTCCGCGGACGGACCGACAATGACAGCTGCGGAGAGATCAAGGGTATAGGCGTTCGATATGCGGTGGTGTACATGAATGATGAGGATCAAATGGATCGACCGGGTAACTAATGAGGTAGTCCTATGGAAAGTAGGAGAGGAGAGAAGTCTCATGGAAACCTTGACTAAAAGACAAAACGACCTTACCAAATCTTGAGACGTATTATCTGGTGAAGGTAATCGTCGATGGACAAGTAGATGGCAAGGACGTAAAAGAAAGACCTTGAATGAAATATCTGGAACAGGTATATAAGAAACTGAAAGAGAAGCAATACGTCGGTTTTGAGATGATTAGCTGATTGGAAAATTGAGTTAAGAGCTGTGTCTAACCAATCTTAGGATTGTTCACCAGAGATGATGATGCCTTATCGATGACTTAGGTCTAACAACACGTATCTCAAAAATAGCAACTTTTCAGGAAAGCAAAAGAAACGATTTATATTTTTAATTTTTCGCTGAAATTAGTAACCAAAAATTCATTGAACTGAAAAATAAGCATACATTTGCAAACAAAGAGTTGTTTTTTGCTAGAATTTTATTTTTTAAATGTCATTACACTTTGTTTTAGTTACCTGTCTCAAAGCGGCCAAATTTCGAGATGCGTGTTGTTAGAACTTAGCCATCGATATGCAATACGTACATTGGACCGATATTAATACACGCAACACCACCTTGAAGAGAATTGGCCAGTAAATCAAATAAAGAAATAATGTACATTAATGAACGAAAGTGCTAACGATCTCTATTGAACACACGATGGAGGTATAATAAAATTGGCAATTAAGCTCTCCACAAAAAAGCCGTGATCAAAAAATTCAAAGAATCGTAGAAGAAAAATATCCTAACTACTACAAGAGACTCAAAATGTATATATTAACGAAATAATAAAAAAGAGCTCTCATTTCCTAAAGCAACACATGGAAAGTATTCAAAAGGACAGGGAATTGTCGTAAGATTTAGGCAAGGGAGGCAAACGAAACGGGATAAAAGAAGCGGGGAAGAAAAAGTCGCAAATGCCTTCCTATCAACTTTGATTCTTGCCATGGTTTTATATTGGTCTCCAATTTGGTAAACGTTTGCCCCCAATAATTTAAAATGCCTTGATTGCATCTGTCACTTCTTTGCCAAAATTATTAGACATAGAGTTCCACACCTACGCTAAATGTCCTCTGATATGCAAAAAATCCACGGAGAAAATATAATTCGCCATAACCGAGTTTCAAACCCGGATCTGCTGATTTCCGGTCGAGTGCTTTAGCCAGTTAAACTACCGAGGCTTCGAAATTTAGGGACTATAGCTGACAAGATGGTATGGACTGCTGAGCATATGATGCGACAACCTCAAAATTTCCTCAGAGGAGAATGATGCCTCGGTAGCTAGACTGGCTCAAGCACTCGACTAGAAATCGCCAGATCCAGGCTCGAATACAGCAAGGCGAATGATTTTTTTCTTTGTGGACATTGCGCACCATTTTTCATTGCGAGTGACTCCGTAAAGTTATCACCGTGGCTAGTCCGGTACCTATGCTTAAATTAGTCCTCTGATGCTTTGCTCTCTTCTCTCCCATTATCTAACCTACAGAACCTTAGACTCAAAATGGATTTAAAATCACTAAATAGCATCCCTAAACTCGACTTCTGACCAGTGTTATCATGGAAAAATTAGCAGTGCTGGAACGCGTTTACAGTACAGTTCAGTACGATTCACCCGAGCATCTTCAACCCAACCGTCAATTCTTTCAGCAAATATTGAACAAACAAATCGAAAAAAATTGTTTTGGTTACGAATGAAGATATTAGAAATTTAGTGGCACCAAAATTGATATTAGTGTTCTTTGAATGTTAATTTTTTCTTACCCAGTGCCGGAAGAGCATTTCCGCACTACTACAACACTGCTTCCGATTGCTCTGAACTCCTTCCTCAGTTGAGTTTTAAAATACCAACTTGATCCACCTGCTCGCTCTTTCTACTCCATCTGCCTATTCTCAGGATCTTTCTGACCAAGCGCTCACCTTAACATGGCCTCACCTCCCTTCTAAACTCATTCCCTGGAGATTTTTGCCTTGTGAGATGAGAGCGCATAGCTTTATTGAGGGCGCATTCCGATTTTAAACACCACACTTCACCCAACCTCATCTCTCCACGAACAAAGTCACAATCGCCTCATCCTACCACGCCGTGTCACAAAACTATGAAAAGGATTCTAGCGCAATTAATCAGTTAAGAAATATTCACTTCAGTTGATCGTCGCAGGAGTTTGGGAATAATTTTGCTGTATTCTTTGACAAATTGTGGCTAAGTATAATGTAATCAGTATCATATGCAACGGGGTCGAATACATCCTTAAGGCTTTAAAAGAGGTGCCAAAACGAGTAAGATGGCCTCAATGAATAAAAATACTTTATTTTAATAAATACTCACAATGCGAGTACAAAATTACTGTTTTTTAGCCCTAAAATCACGTTTTTGACATCAAAAATCCCCGAACCCCGTTTTGACCAGAGGTGTTTTCCATACACCCCGGAAAGGTCCCGAAATCTACGGTAAAAAACCCAATACAAAATTCCGGCTACGCTACTGATCATACGTATATAATTCATGTAGAATATAAATATTTAAATAAAGTTTTTTGTTACTAGAAATAATTAAATAAATTATCTTTACACATTAAAGGCGTGTGGAGAAGCTAAATCCCGACAAATTTATACTACACAGCATTTTAGTTATTATGACCATAAGAACAAAGCGATTTTAACTAATAAAAACTCAAACATCAAAGCAAAAACATTCTCCAAATATCTAAAATACCAGAAAATTACAAAAAAAATGAGGTAGCTGCTGATTCATACAAATTTTCGGTAGCGGATCCAGAGAGGGGTAGGGGGGCTAGAGCCCCTTATTGGGTATTCAATTTACTCCAGAGTGAATAGTAATTTTGTTCGGACACCCACTACTGCTGGAAGGCTACCCTCCCCCCAGGCCCCCCTCTAGCCCCCCATGCCCATATCCTGTATAGGCTTTGCAAATTATTATAGGTGGCTGTTGATCAAGTGACTTTTAAAATCATTTATTAAAGTTGACCAATCAGGCACTCTAATAGGATAACGATCATGGCGACTCCGTCAACGTTGTAAATCGTAGGTGCTTCAAAAATCTACATTGAAAACAGACGAAAAATAATATGATATCAATAATGGAAGAATTTGAACGCCTAAAAAGAAAAACACGCTACCCCACTTTTTCGTCCGCTTCTAAACCCGTCATTCACGTTCTTAATCCGCACCACTTAAATCACCCTCAGAGAGAGATTTTTGTTTCCTCACGACCATATCTCTCATTCGTGATCATTAAGAGGAAACATAGTACGTTTTCCTCGATTATGGAACATATTTCGTCCAATTTTGACTTCCCAATGCATTACAATGAAGAATCATCTGAGTATCCATTGATTCCAAAGATCAGATAAACTATATAGAATTGTCATGAGATAACAGTAACGAATATATGGCAGTCCTCTATAAAAAGTATTACAACATCAACCCGTTCACAAGCCAATGCATCGGATACTTAGCAGCAGTATTAAAAGGATAAGTAAGCATCTATCGGAGTACATTCATCTATTAAGATGCATTTTCAAAAATATACTCGTGAAAGTAGCTGTGATAATTGAGATTAGATTTTTAAAAATATGAAATCCCCTCGGATATCGATCCCAGTGTTTCTTATCCACTAGCGTTGCAAAACTTAGGTAATTCACATATCTATATTTTTAAAGTAAATTTATATGTATTAATTTATAGCAATGTAGTATGTATAGTAGTATGTAATTTATAGTAAGCAATAAGTGATATCACTGTGATGGAATAAAATATAAACAGTTTCTTCGTTTGTGGAACATATCTACTCCAAATTTCATTTTATAATGGATAACGTATATGCAATAGGATAGAAGTGTAGGAAATAGGATGCCAAAAAGAGGAACATTTTATAGGTCACTTTTTCGCAATGTTGTAAACCAGTCCGTCCCTCGTTCCAAGCACGCACCCTTACCTTGGTTATCGCAAAAAAATCGTAAAAAAAAAAATCGTATTGATGATGATAGCAATAAAATGCCAAAAAAGTAAATGTCATAGTTCGCTTATTTTTTTCGCTTCTAAGCCCGTCTGTTCTCCTCTGCTAGCCCGCACCCTTGCCTTACTCTGTACTTGCACCACAAAAATCACCTCCCAACCTCGACCAAACCCTAGCCTCGAGGTGGCTCATTGGTGCACCATCACCCTGCGAGGGCGATCCCTGTTTTCTCACGGTCGCCAGCGACACCTCCCACTCGTGATCCTTTTGAATTCCTGCGCACACTCTCCCTCACTCCACATCCCATCACTCCGGCAGCAAAAGCAGCGCAAAGGGAGGGAGGGAGGGAGGATAGGGGAGGGGTGGGTCGAAAAAGAAGAAGGGTGTCGAGTCGGCAACCTCAAAGGCAGCAGTCATTAAACCTAACACTTCCTCCGCTTTAGTTTCCCCATGACCCACCAGAGGTCACGCCGGGCGTATCCTTATAAGCATCGTGAAGGGTCACACCGACACGAACTCATAAAGATCTTCCTCTCTTAAGATTCCCTCTCTCTCTCTATCCTCGCTTCCATTTCTTTCGCTGCCATCTCCTTCCAACCTTCTTTACCTTCACTTAGATGTGCAACAAGAATAAAAGAAAAACCTGACAATGTACCAACCCATTTTATTCCTCCAGTTCCAAAAGACTCTTTTACCTCCTCACATGAAACTTACGCTGTGTCATCTTGAAATGCAATCATTGTGTGCAAAATTTTCAAAACATCGCCAAGGAAGATTGAAAAAAATGTGGGTTTAAAAACATTGGCTGATAGGAGAATTGAGTGGAGAGTTGTGTCAGATAAATCTTTGGATTGTTGAACGGTGATGGTGATGATCACCAACGAAGAGCCTTCATCATTTCGCATTATTTTTTTAATCACAAATCACTCCGTAATTCATGCAAATCATTCTGTTTTTAAAGTATGCGATGCGGAGGGAAAATACGTATCCTAATTCTAGAGCGATAAAATTCATACGGGTTGATATTATTTTTTATCCTTTCGTCATAAGAAATAATTACTTTCAAAGCATTCTATCGATTATAATAGGTTTATATAGCAAGAAAAATAATGCAAGTCACAAAAAAGTTATCATTAAATAGTCAATTGCGCTCTATATTGAACTAGAACGGTTATTTTAAAAGATTCCGGCAAAGGGTAAAGCGTTTTAATAATTGAAACCATCTTTCCATTTACTTCGATAAATAATACGGTGAATGTTGTCACTACACATCCCAATAGCGAGAAAAATAATTTATAAACTTGGGTGGCGTCGTGGTTCAGAGACTAGCTGAGATATGCCTACCGATAGATTTCTGAACGAGGTGTGTTTCTTTCTAAATGGCAAAGGATTCAAATCGGATCACGAGAATATCAAGTAAATTGAAACACACAATACGTTTGATGACATCGTATTTTCATTTGCCTTCCAAGAGGAGGTAAGCTCTATAGCCGATGAAATGGGAATGAAATCTCAAATACCGATACTGTGACCTTAAATAGCTAAGATTCGTAAATATTCAAATCTAACACTCCCCAATATTATACATGAAATTACCTGTTTCAGATATTTTAGCCATATTTTGATTTTGGATTGTCCTTCCACGGCAATATTTAATTTTCAATCAATTTGACGCTCACCTTTAGCGCTCTAATGGAAAAAAATCGCAAGGCATATTTTCATTTTGACGCTATACTTCTTACTGATTGAAAATCGACGCAGGACAACGTGAAATGAGTATTCATAGGTATGTAACCTTCTGTGTTAATTTATGGTCTACAGTATGTCGAAAGTAATAAGACAAAAATTCAAAATCAAGGCCCAGAGAAAAATAGGTAATTTCTGATATCATGTATCGCCATCGCTATTTGAGCTTTTTTCATGTATTTTCTCATGAAGAAGAAGTTATCAGAGTTTTTTTTTAAGATTACAGTTCTGTGTTCTCTCAGTGGCTTTCTTCAGGCTCTGTTTTCTTCTGCATCTAATTTTCCATTAATTTTTAACAGATCGAGCTACATGAAACAAAGTTATGGTCAGTGGTACTTGGAATCCTAAAACTATTCTTCATCACTGGCTAATTAATACTTTTCATTTGCTTAATACTTCATTACTAATTATTACTCTTGAATTTTAATTAACGGTTACACGTCGCTCAGTGAAGGGTTACATTAATTTAACTACGACATTTGTTTATGAGTTTATCTTATTTTTGACCATATTTTGATTTTGAATTGCCCCTGACCTGGAAAATTTAATATTGAAGCATTTTTTTTCTTGATTCAATTCTTTCAAGCTCACCTCAGGCATATTATCATTTTTCAATGCATGAAACTAATGCATTGCATATATCATTGAACAGCATCCTGACGCTATAATTCTTACGTATCACAATCGATGGCCCGTTGACTTCATTTCTTGGACACATGACTGAGGTGTAATTTATATCCTATCCATCACTGAGAAACTGCACCGACTGCATTTGTGCTCTAGACGTGCTCTGATTGGTCATACGGAAGCCCCATAAGAATAAGACTGACCATGCTCCTTGTGTCTTGTATATTACGGCTCGCGTCCCGTTGTAGACGAGACATAAGTCATCGTCGCACCATCTTCGCTCCGCTCGCGTCGTTAATGTGGCCCACAATCTGTGCTCACAAGAGAGGAGAGAAAATAAAAGAATAAATGAATAAGATGCAATCTCGTCCCGGGGCTCATTCTCTGGGTTCGTGCCGCCCCCTTCTCCGCCGCCCTCCTTTTACGAGCCCATTTGCCACGCTAAGGGATGGTTTTGCCGCGGGAATGGAAGCGGGAGAGGAATCTGCCACATTTTCCCCCTCCCCCCGTATAGTCAAGGTCTCGGAGAACCAACGCATTTCAACGACACGCCGTCTCGCCAAGCTAACAACTGGATGAGCGACTGTGGATCTCTCTGATTCATATATTATTTATGCATTGTTTTAGATTGTTAAGATGGCCAAATTCTAATTTCAGA
This sequence comes from Ischnura elegans, assembly GCF_921293095.1. Taxonomy (NCBI): domain Eukaryota; kingdom Metazoa; phylum Arthropoda; class Insecta; order Odonata; family Coenagrionidae; genus Ischnura; species Ischnura elegans. The sequence continues at coordinate 99,414,318 of NC_060253.1, forward strand.
AGATGCGGATAACCTGAGCTACATAGTGATGAAATTTAAGGATACGCTTGAGCAGTTTGGACTTATTATAAACAAAAATAGAAGAGATAACTCGGTTATTAGTAGTGATGAAATGCCAGATCTACCACTAGAAAATGAGTGCATAAAGGGAGTAACGACAATAAAGTACTTAAGAATGATATTGGATGAAAGCGGAAGTAGTAACCAAATGTTCAAAAACAGATTTACGAAGGGATGAACTATAATACAAGCTTTGAATTTCATTTAATGTAACCAACTTATTGGCATAAAGACGAAAATTAGAATATGCTAAACAATGGTAAAAAGAATGATAACATATGAAGCAGACGTATGTGACATTAAGGAAAATCAGAAATAGCATTGGCGACTAAGAGGGATTACATGAGAAGGAGTTCCAGAAGGAGTAGACTTCATAAAGCTAGAAATTACACAATGAATAAGATGATGGGATTGGAAAAAGACGAGGTAGATAGAAAGCGACTACTCTACTTTGGCCATGCTAATAGGATGGATGACACCAGGTGGCAAATATCATATCGGAGACCTTCAAAAAAACTGAATAAAGGGAGACTAAGGGTGAATTAGAGATTGGCAGTACAAAGAGCAGTGGAAACAAGAGGAATGAGAAGATTGCCATGACAGAGACAAATGGAAACTGACTGCAGAAAAACGATTACAGTTATGAACAACATGTTGCATCTATGTCTAAATTATTGAATGCCCAATTCTATTCTATTTTCATCTTTGCCCTTATCCTTACTTTTTTGAGACCATGAAGATGACTAACGAGGCATATAAGGCTTGACTTACCCAAATCCATTGTCTCTATTTCTTACATTTTCGTTACATTTCATTTTACAATTTTCGTAAGGAGCTGATTGAGAAGATGGTTATCACAAGTTTTAATGCATTGTGAATGTCTACTGCCAACCACCTCTACAGCTTCACTCAATATCACCGAGTACAATGAATAAATATATGTTGGAATAATAATGAAAATATGTACGGTAGAAAAACCTGAAATTAACAATGAAATTTATTTATTTATTATCAAATTCCCCGTAAACAGCACATGACGGCCTTTTACAACGAGGGTTTCCAATATTAACTAAGTACAACACAAACATCCATGCCCTGGATAGGGATCACCTACCCAGGTGGGATTCGAACCCACTACCTACGGCTTTGCAGGCGAGGACTTTACCCCACCACCACCGGGGCCGGCGATCTTTGAAAAGACCTGCCATTTTTACGAGTAAAACTCGTCGCTGTAGAGTATTTTTTGAAATTCAATGACCCTTTAAGTCATAAATCTTATACAATCTCTACCTTCTGTTCGACTGATTTCACCCCAATCTAATCAGTATTTAACCCTACAACGGCACATCTAACTACGCTCACCAATTAAATATAACCACGCCGCCCTTTATATTCAACCCGCTCCAATTCAGAGATTTTACCAAAAACTTAATAATTGCCTAGGTTCATTCAATATTCATTCCCTATCATTTATTATTATAGCATTCTACCGATTAAGATTAAACTTCCACAAAAATAAAAAATCGAACGAAATTAAATGGAGTGAGAAAAATGATTTTCCGTAAGAAACAAGACTAGTTGACTTCAGCAACTGATTCGCACTTGTCCACTTTATGGTGATTCCACCAAAGTAAACCGTTTGCTAGTCGACGATTTCCCGCGAAATGAAAAAAAAATTGATGGGAGCAAACCTCGCACAAACCTTCCTTGAAACGGGTTCTACTTCTCCGAGATAGTTTACACAAAGCTTCCGAGGATTCCAACTCGAGTACCACAAAACCCTACCGTAGAAGGACTCCATGAGTTTCACGAGTGGGAGACAAAATGACAGGAGAGCGCAAAATGGTTGGATTCCACGCACAACAACTCCCAGCATTTTTATTTTCCAGCGTCCTTTCACGACCCATAACCCGAGCGTCACACACATTCGCAACCCGGAGCGAAAACCTGCACATGCATGCGACGAGCGGCTCTTGTGCTTCGCTTTTTTTCCCTTTTCCTCTACTCTTTTGTTTCGGCGGCGCGGACGACGCGCCACCCTCTATCTGCGGGATTACCATTTAACTTTTCGATTCGACTATCAAATCAGATGTCGGAATATTTATTCCACGATTACTTCATCGGGAATCCGTTCCTATCGTATCGACTTCCAGTGCTGTCCGAAACTTATCGGAGAGAAAGCTTACCCTTCATCGCTACACAGTAGCCCCAAGCAGAAAAAAGCTTGCCAACATTAATAACACCTATTATTACGTTTATGTAAGGACAAAATGGAAGAGCAATGCGATAGCGAAAGAGACGGTTAGGCACAGGAAGGACATTGATAGAGGATCGTCACATAAGAGATTGAAGGGAAGGCTAGTGAAGAGTCTGATCTGAAGGAGGACGAGAGAAGACTGGAGGCATTTGAGATGTGGACGTGGGGAAGAATGGAGAAGGTAAACTGGACGGAGAGGAGGAACCACGAAGTGCTGGACATTGTGGTTAAGGAGAGTTAGATATTAGATGAGATTCGGAGGATACAGGAGGTTTGGATGGAGTGAGTGCTCAGTGGGAAGGGGATGTTGAAAACGGTGTTAAGTAGAATATTGGGTAAATAAGGGAAAGGAAGGAAGAAAATAGGATTTTTAGGTATAATTAATGGAAGTAGGCCTTACTGAGAGTGGAGGAGTTTGATCTGAGGATGTTTATTCACCATTCTGGCAGCCCATGTCTGGATCTTCTAGAGTCCATGTCTGGCGAGTCTTCACTGCACATCTCTTCCCAGTTATTTTCTTATTTATTATTTTATTATTTTGAATAATGGCCTCCATGAAGTGAGGGAAAACTCCCATAATACCTCTTAAATACTCCACGGAAACCCACTTTAATCGGTATAATACATTATCATCATCTTTAGTCAACAATCCTTAGACTGGTTTGACATAGCTCTCCAATTCGGTAAATTGTGTGCATGTTATCAATGAGAAGAGTGGTATTCCATGAGGACAGAGAAGCATATGCAAAAGTATGTAAAAGATAGTCAGAAAAATTGGATATCCTCGAGCCTTCACTTGCACCAGCGAATTGCATCGCTGTAGATAGATCAATCTTGAGATCGGAGTAGAAAATATCAGTAAAATACTTCTTTGTTGCTAATTTGTAGATCTTATTATCTTTATCTGATTAACTTTATTCATGCATTATAGATTTTATTTGTATAATAGGGTACAAAATGCTCAAATTAAATCAACTGGTAAATTTATTACAATCTGAAAGAAATTAACTTCAATAATGTAATCGTGTTAACATTTGTTTTTGAAAACGTTTGACAGCTTGATTCATGGACTTAAAATTGTTCTCCTTGATAGTGATCTACTCCGAAATCGACCGATTCTACACGACTGTCATTTTTACCCTGATTGCGACATGCTTAATGGACTTCAGTGACAGCACTGATGATCATAAATACCCTTGTGTTAGCGTAAACTGCACATCATATTCTTCACAATCCAAATAAATCATTCAAACCTTCCTCGCCGTCCATTAAAATGACACCAAAACAAATTAGGTAAGTAAACGAAATAGTAAAGAGTGGAAGAAATATCTAAAACTGCTGACAATATTCTTTCGAAATAAAATAATATTCGAGGCTATTTTAAACGATAAATACGCTGCTTTCGCTGAAATATTTCACTCATAAGTTGTGAGCAAGCTCCCCAATCGATTTCGACGGCGTATGAAAACAATCAGACGAAATCAGATCCTAATGATGTAATAATCGCTACAAAATTACCGATTCGACCGACGGATAGGATATTTGCATTTTAAAGCACGGTTCATGGAAAAAAAGGTTATAAATTATCCGTACTGAGCACTCAGCCGGATATTCCAGTACCCGTTCGTCAATGGCGACGATAATAGAAAAAAATTAGGGAGGAGTCTGGTGAAAGCAATGTGAATACTAGAGTTGCGTTTGGTCGATTTTGAATTGACGGGAATTGACGTCATTTATGTTCACGCTCTCTGCGTCGGTGTTTCGATACTTCTAACCGTGATTCGTTGAATAAGACATCTCGGAGTGTATAATATCGTGGACATATTATTAGTGAATTCCGCAATAAACTACAGAGACAAGATATTAATACGACTGTGAAACAACTCAATTTGATTTCAATATTCTGTTTAGAATAGAATAGAATAGAATAGGATTTTATTGTTCGAGGACTAGTGTCCTATGGAACAGGATTACAATTTACATACATATACACTTATATAAGTGCACTTTCTTATTAATACAAAAGGTAACACACATACCAGAGTATACCCAGGTAAACATTAACAAAAAATAAAATTATACACGTCTTCAGAAAATGAATAGTTACAAAATATACCAACATAACATATATACACTTATTATTATACATTGGCCAATGAACCAGATGGTTTTTCATTAAGGCTTGCGCGGAAAATTTGATACAGGTGAGCTGTCATAAGCCTTTTAAACTGTTTAATGTTATTGGCCTTAACAATATAATCTGGGATATCATTCCATAATCTCATAGAAGTATTTAGAGGGGATTGCAGGAACGAGTTTGTTCTGCATTTAGGTATTTTAAAACGTCTCCGCGCCCTAACAACCCTATCACAATTGCTAATGTTGACCATTATTCTTTCATATAAATAATCAGGAGTCTTGCTTGACAATAAATTAAACATAAAAATAGAATACTGTAACTTTTTTCGTTCTTCAAGTTTTAGCCACTCGATCTTTAAGTAGTAAGGAGTAATGTGTTCATGTAATGCCACATTAAATATAAATCTTACACCAGCGTTTAACAATATTTGCATTTTATTAGACAATTCATTAGTTAGATCAGACATTACCAGCGAGCAATACTGAATATGAGGAAGGTACAACGATTGAATTAACTTTTTGCGCAATTCAAGAGGTATTAAATGCTTAAAATGCTTAAGCTGGGCCAACGTTATATAACACTTATTTGAAATATGTGCTACTTGTTCCTCCCAAGTGAGTACATTGTTAAGAGTAACTCCTAAGTTTTTAACAGACTGAGAGTATTGAATTTCAAAGCCGTCAACACAAATTTTGGGTAATGCATCAAAATTAAGTTTATTAATAAATTGTGGGGCGCCAATTATAATCCCTTTCGTTTTTAGAGGATCAATTTTCAACAAATTTTCACGGGACCAATTACAAATACGGCTGATATCGTCATTTTCTTTTTCAATGCCTTTAAGCAGGTGAATTGGATGGCAGCGGAGATATATTTGTAAATCATCCGCATATAATTGATACGGTAGTTTACGGTAGTTTGTTGTTATAGATCTGCAGAAGAATGATAGACAGTGTCTACTCCACGCTATTTTTTTCTCTAACCATTTGCATGATGGTGTCACGTGCTGTGCTGTTTGGAGATCGGGTTGGTGTGGTAACTAGAGTGTTGGCTTCCGTCCTCGTGGGCTTGGGTTCAAATCCCGGTGGTGACTGGAGAATTTTCAGACACTGCCCGATTCCTGCTTGAATGATATGTGGAGGAAATTTCAAGTGAACCACTCGGTCCGCCGGATGGGACGTGAAGCCGTGGTCCCCTTTGCGCCTTTCGTTAAGAGCACGCTACTTCCGACGCTGGGTTTGTCTCCACCCTTCCTTACCTACCCTTGACTCATGGCGCAAACGATCTTAGCTGTCGGTTGCCTCCTATAAATGCCATAACCATACCGTTCAGCCAGTGTGTTCCACAATACCTTGAATTAAGTCGCCCACTTTATTCAGTCATACTAATAGAGCAAATTACGTTATTCCATGAAAAATGTGGCAAGTATTCTTTACGTGCTAAAATTTAAGAGCCCCTGGTGTCTGGGAGACAAGGGTGAAGTTGTGGAGATGATTTTTTCGTTAGTCCTGATTTATATTCATCGCTAATTTTTCTTCTATAGGCCGGCCTAAACACCGCAGGAGGGGGAAATTCGCTCCGATGTATTGATGCTACGTCGATGCGACGTGCTGGTGAAAGGATTGACGGGAGAGAGGTCAGGGACGGGTCACGGGGACTCGATCCACGCATGCCCACCCTTCTCCACGAGTCGCCCTGATGTGGCCGGGACGCATGAGGGCGTGGAGGCTCTCACAGCGGGGAGCGATGAGAGAATAGCCACGCTATCAATGGTCACTTCTCTCTTGAAACCGCCCCTGCCGCCAGGGTCTCTTAAATCTTTGAAAGTGCCGAATAAGTGCTACATGTTTCCAGTAAATAACGTATTTAGATTTATTAGGCACATCTGAATAAATAGGACGTAATAATGCAAGTATTTTGGAACTTACGGTCTGATCAAAATGCCATGCAAAACGATAGAGTATGTTCTTTGTTCGCGATAACCGATAGCACAGGTCGAATCAATCGAAAGCAATTTTTATCTATATTCTTTGGCATGCAGTATGTTTTATAAAGATATATTTTATCTCAAAATTAGGTCATTATCAATTTTAAATGTAAAATACTTATTCTTATTAAAAAAACATATTTTGGTTCAGGGGTTTTAAATTTCTCAAACAGGAATTAGTACCAAGGAAGGTAAAGGATTTATTTTACAACCGTGTAAACAAAAAGTTACTAGTTACTATTTTTTACTTAATTTTGTCTATTCATCGGTTTTCCAACTATTTTTGGTTTCATTCCTTCATTATTAAATTCTAATAATTCATCGACAATAGCAATCCCTGGTGACCTAGGCATAAACTTAGCATGACACCATATCATTTGAAGCTGTAGAGGGGTAAAGTTTTCAATATAAACTGTCGTATAAAATGCAAGGGAATAGATAATAAATTCAAAAAATTTCCTAAACTTTTGAAAGACTACACCTCCAACCGAAAACTGGAAATTTTTGGTTGTAAATGAATCATGATTTCAAATATAAATATCCAATATATTTTTTTATTTTAGGGTATCAACAGAACATCTAAATTTTATTTTAGCCGTTACCGTTGAAGCCTGAGAGATAATTTAGACGAAAAATGAACGGCCCAAATCACAGATAAGTTGATGACATCACGCTCTGCGGCCGAGAGGGTTATCACAGCTCTCTCTCGGTCTGGCGAATCCTTCTATTGTGGTCCATTTTTTATTCCCAAGCGAGAAATTCCTTCACTAAATAAGGGATCCCTTCTGAACAAATTAATTTGAAAACTACGAGAGAATGGCTGAGTGAAGAACATTATTTACTCGTCTTATTTTAACATTCCCTTCAATCTACCGAATTACCGTTTAGACCTGCAACGTCCGTGTGAAAGACCTCGTCAGAGAGAGAATCGGTTTTTTTCTGTTGATAATGGATGGTCATGAATTTTGAGATGCATAAAGATGTCCTCAGTCACGTAGCCCAGTCACACCCTGAGATATCAAGGAAACGAGCGATGCACATAATACGGAAAAATCACTTTAAACCCAGCCAACCACAAGCGAGTGTAAACTTAGGTGTTATTTCCCCACTCGTCTGTGGCAAATTTCCAAGGAAAAGAGACCCAAAAAATGATTAATGGAATCCACTCTTTACATAAAAGAAAAAAAACCTTCTCGTTATGCAATGATACAACTGAATACAAATAAACCTTAAAATCTGTATAATCATCGTGATAAAAATGTTGACAATCGAAAAAAGTTTTACTAAAGACACCATAAGAAATGAGCCACCGAAGAAATTAAAAAAAAAATATGGGAATGTTTCACGAGAAGAAATACAATGCAACCGAAGGATTGGGTAGATAATTTTAATAAATATTATATATTTTTTGATCGACACTCCAACCAAGCTCCTCAGGAATCGATAAAAGTAGGTGAGAGCAGGGTTGCCGACTTATGAAAAATATTTGGGGGGCCCATACTAGGGTGTTTCCCCAGGAAATTTGATAAATAGTGGGTTTTTAAGTTTTTAAAAATCATTTTAGAAGAGTCATATGATCAACATTAGAACCCTGAAAACTCGACTCTCTAAAACTCGACACTCCGGGTAAATCGACAAGCCTGACATCTTTTCTTCCCCCCCAATAAAAAATTTTTGGGGGGGCTCGGGCCCTCTCAAGCCCCATGGAGTCGGCGCCACTGGATGAGACGTAAACAGACTCACCGCATGAGAACCATTGCGAGTATTAAACAGACGCCGTATGAAAAAAGATAGCAAATATCCATTGCTCGTCAATTAGGGGAGGAAATTACGAGTCATGAGACACTTATTTTCAACGAAATTGCGAGTACAAATGAGGTACAGTAAAATTATAACCCTGTGCGGCCACAATGAGAATGATAGTACGGGTGTGGCAGGAGTTGACGTAAATTCTCGTTCTGAGGAGCAACTACCGCTCGCAATTGTAGAGTCTTGTCTCGTACTCAAGATTTGGGCGAATATTTTACAACAGCCACGGTATATAATCAGCTCAGACAGAGTGTGTGGACTATGTCAATATTACGGCAGCAGAATTTTCTCAAGGACGCACTACTTGTGCGGAATAGCGAAAGCCCAATTTGGTGCTCGTTGTGATTCATTTGACCCCAAGGTTAGTCTGGATTAGTGAGGGTAGAACTAACCCCTGACTAAAATAACTGCAAGCGTGTGCTGTTTTCACACATTCAGATTGGACCATGCACTTCGAGGGCTTTATAGTTTAGGTGTCCGAAGACATAACTCGGATTTTAAACACGGAAACCCTTTATTGGTAGCCTAGGGTTCTACCTAGCAATGGGCTACGACGATCCTCCACCATCAAAGAAAATAATACAAATAACATTTGCATAGACAAGGTTACCTGATATACCAAAATAAGCAGCCATATATGCTACATCATCACGGAGAACGCGAAGTGAAGGGCAAATTATTAATTTACTCCTGCGTTTCAATGCGAAGCAGTTGAATTCAATAGTATAAATCTCATGAGGAAATGTATGTCAAAGCCAGAAAAATATACATGTAAGCTGATCATAAGAAATCTATACCCTGAGAAAGGTGAAATAGAAAAGTACCTTAATATAATTGACCATGTAAACTGAGTGTGTAGTTGGAGAGAAAACCGATGCAGAGAGTTACGAAAAAATAATGATTTATTAGCGACTAGTAATATAACTTGCTCTTATCTTAAATGTGGCGAATTTAAGAACGCTAGCTTATCAGTGAAGCTAGCATCTTAGAACAACACTCGGAATATGAAATTCGATTGATATGCCAATCTGGCAGAAACTTGTGTGACACTGGGTCTAAAATGATGTCCTATGCAGATGAGGCGTTGAATATCACTTTTTTTCTGAACCAATCGACCTATTGTTAGCGATGGTAAACGATTAACATACGTTCACTGAATTTGAATAGGCCTAATAAATCAGTTCAAAGTTGCGGATCAATTGAATGAAAAAATGCAGTGACTATTTTCACATTTTTACGACCAAATATGATTTATTAGTACCAAATAGTATGATTGTTTTCTTTTTACAACTTCCTTTAAATAAGAAACATTTCCAAAAACCGATTGCAGCATTACGTAATCATTGAAAGTCAGTGCGAATATGAAAATCGACCACTTATGCCATTCCGACAGTAACCCGAGCGATACCATGTCTTTGACGACGCCTTATGCAGATGAGAAATTGAATATACAAACGCTTTTTGTCTCATCCATGAGCCGACCTATTTTAAGTGGGGGTGAACAATTAACATGCGTTCACTGAATTTAGATTGGCCAAATAAATTAGTTCAAAGTTGCGCGTCAATCGAATAAAAAGGCGTGCATGTGAATGTGTCCCGTCATCACCACGACCGTGCATTTCGTCACAGAAACGTTCGGCACCGAGCTTATAATACCGTTTCCCTCTCAGCCCCATTGCGTGGGTTTGGGACAATAAAACCGCCTGAAATAATTACAAATGTTAAACGGATTCAAAAAAGTGATGAAATCAATCGTGAGGGAGGCACTCTCGTGGAAACAAAAAAGGATCTGTCTGTTTGGCATCGCTCTGCGCCACACAGAGGACAATCGCATCACGGGATCAAGTCGCTGCCCCGAATTGCATTCTGAATTACATAAAAGCGTATCGCGAGCATCGGGTTGACGCAGTCACCTCCTTCCCTTCCAACATCGCGACGAAGAAGAGCTCATGTGTAATTCATGGCGCGCGGCGCAAGGACCGCCGCGCCGCCGAAGTGATCTCCAATCTACACAAGTTCTTTCGACTTCTTGCACAGCAAAGAGATGTATCGAAGTGAGGGAGGAAAAAAAAGACACGAAATAACCACCGGGTTCTACTCGTCTCTCCTGCTGCAAGACTGATTTTAAAAAGTTTAGAAAAATGCATCCGGCGTACGGCACTTAACATGGCGTAACTACCGTGGTAACTGCACCGATACGGACGCAATTTCTCTACAGGACACACTTTTTATCTCACGTCTCCGTGAGCTTCGACAGATGGATCGCTTTCATTCGCGATAGTTTACCGAAGACAGATGCACGCTATTTCACTGCACCGAATGTAATCGTGAGCATTTGCCAATTCCAACAAAGAGAAATTTATATAAAATTCGATTTAAAAAATGGAACGAGCATAGGTATTTTCCACTAAAATAAAAGGTTTAACATAGTAAATTTCACCACGAAATAAGAAATAGTACAGCTAAGGTTTTTAAAATGCTAAAAGCAAAATTAAAACGGAACGAATTTGGAACTAATTGTCTGAAAGTAAATTTGGAATTTAGTGGCCTATATCCAATTTAAATAACAATTAAATTCTCTCGATATTCGCGACAATAATTCCTTATTTAATTGGCTTTAGAACATAAACTCATAAATTTCAGATCAGAGAATGATCAATTCCAAAACTAAACCACGTTAATCGCTCATTGAATTTTTTGACAAGTGGGTTAGCTCTCAACCTGAACTTACTTTTCAGCTCGAGAATATGAGAGGCCTAAGGTAAGAATCCTAGGTCTTTTTCCTGTCCCCTTTTCTTTAAAATTAATATCTAACAAAAGGAAAATTGCGTCGTGAAATTTCTGTGATCAAATTCTGCGAACTTTTGGGTGTTTTTGCAGAACTTTCCGGTCGATCCGCTTTACCAACCTGACTACGACATCAAAGAGATATCTCATTACCAGAAATTAACTCATATATGAAAAATTTTGACCGGCAGGCGACATGCACACATATCTGTGTTACAAAATTACCAAAAGAAAAAATATGGGACGAAAGAGGTTCAACCGTTAATTTTGGGATTTAGACCCATTTAGAATTTAGTGTCTAAGCCCTCAAGAGTGGATAGCATGTGACGAAATACAGTCTTTCTAATTACATAATGGCATAAAAACAGAAAAGATGACTTGTAAGTGCTAATTTCATCCTACAGGTAAAGGCTTTGTGGTAGAAAATGAGACTAAGTAACTGTCGATATCCAAAAATGTAATTCAACTTAAGCACAGAATTCATAGATTTAACAATATTCTTCTCAAAAACTTCGAAAGCGAGACAAAATATGAAGCTAAACGGAACAGTCAACAATCTAAATATCTCTAAATAGACATGGCGGTGGACCTTAAAACGTACATCAGAATAAATTAAATAGATTAAAATTAGTAAGAAATAAATTCATTCAAAATTCCATTTCCTATAACATATCTCTAGTAAGTCTCCAATAAAAGTTCATACCCAAATGAGATGCAGAAACAGAGCAACCACCACTAACTTTACATGATTTAAGATATTACATGTTCACCTAGTTTTAATTAAATTGTGAGGATTATGAATTACCGAAAAGTACACCACTATTTGGCATAAAAAGACCTTTTAACGGACGCTCACTGCTGGAATGAAAATTTCCCGCCACATGGCAGCGATTCCTCGTTTCGATTCCGATTTTTGCTAATCGACCCACGTAGAGGACCAAGACTACTCGTCAGGATAATACGAATGAAGCACAGTATCTTCCAAACGTTAATCAGATACCACTTTCCGCGTATTATTCTTGACGTCTTCAAAAGATATATCTTCACTATTGTGAAATAAATACAGAGGGTAAGCTAAGACTTGAACGCGACCACTTAAACAGAATAAGAAGTTATTTACACATAACACAATGTATGCTTGATTAAAAGTAATCACAGTCCAAAGTTTTATTAATAAAATTAAAAAAGGAAGTTTATACGTACTATGTTGCTAATAATACATAACGGTGGAGGGAAACTAGGGTAAATTATAAAAAATGACTTTGCGGGTCGCAAATAATTTAATAATGGTGACTCGTTTTATCTCATAGAGAGATGTGGAGGCCTGGACATAGATAAATATCTGGAACATTTACGAAAAAATATGCATTTATGAAGGAGTTCTTCTTTATTATAAACAAAAAGGTGGTCATTTGGAAATTCTGATTGCTTTTAGTTTTTATGAAAGCAAGAAAAAGGAACCCATTTTGATTTAATTTTATGAAAAAATTTCCAAGGTGAATACGGATGGATTGGTTTGCGAAAAAAATAAGAATAAACCAGTCCTTTCATACCTGAAATTCATCAGGCAGTGCATTTTTAAGTATGATTCATTATGTTTTCCGACAATGCATGCAAACAAAATTTGAAGCAGTAGCTATTTAGCATCCATGACGCGATGCCTTCAATTTTGCGAAGAATTGTTTATAATCTCTATCGCTCAAGTAAAATTTATCCACAATTATTAAAACTCTTAACTAGTTGCCCCAAATTTGACAAAAAGTTTAAAAGAAATGCATTAAAAATTTTCAAGAAATTTCTACCTATTTTCAAAAACGTTAACTACTATCGACGGCAATGGTAACATAAGCAAACTTGAATGTGTGGTATTTGAATCTGGTACTTTTGTCTTTCCGTAATATGACTGCTACAATTTAGGGCATAAAATCTTTGTTAATTTTGGCAACAGCGGGACAATTTCCTGGGTAAATACATTTTTTTAAATTATCCTTTGTAAAAAATTGTTTTGATTTTGCAATTCAATATGAATGTCAATTCTCTCCCCTCAAAATGCCTCAATCAAGTACTTACCAAATCACAAATCGTGCTGCGCAATTACGATTGCCTCTGCTAAGGAAAAAATCGCAGCGGAAATCAGTGAAAACAGAAGTAAGCAACAAGGGTCTGCATTAACTCGAGCGATTCTCATCGTCTCAAACAAGATTTAAAAGAGGAAAATCCGAGATGACGTGCTATCTCTCATGGCACTTTTTGACTGACAACGACGACAATTTTTGTTTTCATGTTCCTTATTTCGATTGGGAGTTTTATTTAATAATGAATTTGATGATGATATTTCTTGGCTTTTTAACCATTATCAATTGCTGTTTTTTTAATTAATGTCATCGGTAAAACAAATAAATATTTGCGCCAACGTTTAGATCATTCATCAGCGCATATGCCGCACAAAGTTTGTCAAAATAATAGTAGTGCAGCACCCTGTAGATGGACAATTTTGCAAAAATATAGAAATAGGATTGGTTCCAGTGACCGAATTCCAAAAATAACCACAAAGATATTTAATAAAATTCATCACTCACGAAGAAGAAGAATCATCAGAATTTTAATAAAACCAATTTTTTGTGTGTTATTACTCCGTCGAAACTCCATAATACTACTGGAGGTGGGATATAGAAGGTCGTTTTAAGTTGTAGTGGTCACCTTGAGAACTCTTGTAGGTTTATACACACTCTGAGGAGGATATTCAAACTCCGATCGCCAAAATATTCCTGTGGGTGAAAACATGATTCTTCAGAAGTTTTGCTCCGGACTTTCCTGAGACGGTATTCCACCCCACAATTCCTACCCTTGAGTTGCGGCTTCGAAATGAAACATAATTGCGAACCCGAAAGGAGGGGAGAGAAATAGATGAGAGTCGAGTGGGGGCACAAATAGAGAAATAAGAACATGAAAAAAAGGCGGAGGAAGCATATAATAAGCGAGTAAGTTGGTGGTCGAACGGACCGAGCCCTCTGTCATTTTCCGAAGCCGAAAGCTACAAGGCCACCGTGCTACGCGGCGAGGAAAAATTAATGGGAAGGGGAAGGATTGAATAGAGGCACAAAGGTAGTGGAAAGAACCGCGGTGGCAAGTACAGTAGGGAAAGAAGAAAAGAGTTCGGACTGAAAAGGCGGCGATGGCCAAGGATATAGAGGGAGAGAGAGAAAAGAATATTGGAATGGTGGACAAAGGCTCGCCCGGCTACTACTTTTTAAGGGCCTGGTGAGTTACTCATTCGGCTGCGTACGTGGTTTACTTAGGAACGCATTCTGTCTCACAAGAGCTAACACAATCTGCTCCACAGTTGGTGGGCTTATTGAAATCAAAGGCTATGCGGAGGTATGGCAACTGCGTCACAAAGGAGCATAAGTCGCTCGGTGACGATGCCCTCCTTTGATTTTGGAGGTACCACCAAAGAAACGCCGACTTCGGTGGCAGTGGGGTATATTCTTCGCCATGAGGTGGCGGGTTCGAACTCCAACTGGGTGGGAATATCACCATCCGCGTCTTCGTTGTATGTGCATTAGCAACAAGTCAACGGTGATGCATTGTATTAGCAACAGTCCAAATTTGACTTTCAAGATGGAATATTAAAAAATTTTGATTATTTCATACGTGCACATGTCTATTCTACAGTATGGTAAAACGCTATACGCGAGTTTTAAAAGTAATTTCTGCAAAAAATTACAAATTTTTTAAATTCCGATGATCTAAATTTCCTTAGGATTACTCCCGAAGTAATCAATTTTACTATTTTGACCTGATTCTTCGAGGAATGATTAATATTAATATAATTAGAAATACATATATGAAGGCTCAAATGACTGCGTAATAACAAACTCTGGGTTCAGCATCGAAACCCCAACATGAGAAATTACCTATTATCAGAAATGGAAAAAGTTAGCTAAGTTACTACAATGACAAGCATCATGTTAAAAATCTGATACTTTAACGTCCTACTTTATCGTGAGAATTTAATTCTCCTTCTATTGTAGTGCAAAAAATCTCGTTCAGAAGTAGTATTTAACTTCTTCAAACCCAAAGAACACACACGTGCATCTCCGCGTTTTTATTTTTAGAATCCTTCTTGTGTGAATTACTGTCGTTTAAACCCACCGCTACACTTCTTTATACCATGTAGTACACGAATCTGCCACTACACGCCACATGTTTTTTTTTGCGTTCGTAAATCAAGATGGATGACACAATGGAAAGCAAGAGGAGTGTGCGTCGTCGAGTTTTTATATTAAGCTATTTTGTCAGTTTTTTAAAACTAATAAATAATGGATTATATCAATTGGAAATAATGAATGATAATAAATTATTATTGATGAGAATAATTTCTTTGTTATATTGTAATGCATAAAAATACTGTCGGAACATACCGAGGTGCACATATGTGTACCATAGTATAAGATATTTGTTAATGAATATTTCTTTCAAATTTCACTGTGATGTTCTTTTTTCCATTCATTTTGATTATGAAAGGAGTCTAAAACTTAAATAAAACAGCTCAGAGACTCATGGGTTCGAAGAGGTAGGAAAAAAACATAAATCGAAATAAAAAACATGGAAGCTAACACTATCGTCGTAGTCAACCATTCAGGCCATTACTGGATTCTGATTGCCTTTGGTGATCTTGGAATTTGCCATTTTAGTCATGAGTAGTAGCCAAAAAAACGCTCTTGAATGTTTTTTTCTGATGGTTCCACCGAGAAGAGTAAGCACCACCGTAAAACAAAGTACCTAAATGCCATTTTAGTACCTATTCCAAAATGTTTTTCATGCGTCCTATATATTCCAAACTGACTGCACATAAAAATAGTCCTTCGAGAAAATATCTCCAGGCTCACGGCAACGCTCAACTGTGAGAAGTAAACACCTTACTTCACAAATACAAATTCATTTAGATAAAAAATTGATTCGTACTGATAGGTACATAAAATAATTATCCATCAAATAACATTCATCGCGTGATAGCAACACAATAGCTCTTCACCTTACTACTGTATGAGTTATTTACATATTTATTATGGAGATGACTTCAAAATAAAGCAGCTAAATTATGGCGGTAATATAAAAACAGCCGCTTCAAAATGTGCCATTTAAAAATATATTTTAGTTGAATACCTTTCCTACCATTTATTTCAATCAAATTGGACTAAAAATAAAGAAATTATTTATTCTATTCCATTCCGACTGTAAAAATGTCTAAAACCTCCGTGAAATTCATTGTGACAACAAATACAAAAAGACTGTGCCGGTATTAAAATTCTCTCCAAAAAAAAAAAAGATAAGGACAGACGCTGGCAAAGCAAGATTCAAAGATTGCAAAGTTCGATTAATAAATGTATTTAACCTTGTATTTTAAGTGTCACAGAGTAGCTAAGTTTATTTATCTCCATCATTGTTTGCATAGGCTACGCAAGATAATGTTTATACGTGATTGCTGTGCATTACACGAGGAAAAAGAGTTATGGAGGAATGATAGAGCAAATGAATCCTAAGAATGAATAATGAAAATGCATCCTAAAGACAAGTTCTCGAAATAAGAAAAGAAGGATGTGGGTAACGAGAATATTTAAAAAATCAAGTAGTATTTAAATGTAAATAGAGGAATGCAGTAAAAACTCTGAAAATTGTTATGAAATATATTCATGCACCTTTTTTAAAGGAATTGAGTCATTGCTAATGCTATTTCTTCGAATAATGGAGAGAGAAATAATGCAGTAGCCAAATTACATTGAATGAAAAAGGATACATTAAATTTAAATTGATCCACACCTCAAAATTTTATAAAATAGCATGACAAACTCGCATGCAGTAATTTTCCGTATTAACTTGTTTTTTCAACATGTTGACATACAGCAATGTGTCCATATTTGCGGATAGTTTTTGCAAGAAAATAAAAGATAATGCTATTTTCAGCCACACAGCTAATCCCATTCATTATGATTGCCTTCTATGTTGCATAAGGCCGTTATTTGAGCTGTGATCTCACGTGATAAACAATTGAATTCGCCCTTAAAATTGAACTCTCGAAAATCACTATATCACGCTGGGAAAAATAGTTTCTTTGATGAACTGAAGCTCAACTTTGATGACAAACTGACTTTCTAAATGATTAAATAGAGACATACGGGTGTACGCCGCGTGATGTTTAGGAAATTTCCCCGACGTTTCGTGACCGACTGCTGGTCACTTCTTCAAGGGAATGCTGCTGGAGTTTGGTTCTACTGCCTTTTTATTAGGGTGGCCGGAGGGGGCACTGTATGAGTTATTTATATATTAATTATGGAGTTGAATTCAAAAGAAAGTAACTGAATTAAAGCGGTACAATTATGCACCCCCTCCGCCCACCTGAAATGATTCACCCGTATGTCTCTCTTTAATCACCATGAGCCGCTAAAGCTTTAATAATGACTTTCTAAATGTTTCAATTCCCGATGCTTTTCCATACTATTTTATCAACCGCTTTCATGTAACCTTCATCGTAATCAATGGTATTTTAAAATACTACCTTCTATGTAATAAGAACTCGCACCAATGCGATAAATCTGATCCTCATAAGAAACAGGTGCTTGGAGTTGATCCCCTGGTGTGACACAATATTGTGATGGAGTTTTTCTTATTCAAAGTAATACGCGTGGATTCATAGAAATCGTGTTATTTCATCTAAATTATCTGTTTTTCCATGGGCGAAAGCGCACATCACTAAATCGAAGAAAGATAATCGGTAAGACTATTGATGAATTCTGCAATGCTCAAAGAGCCTATGAAATCCTTATCCCTAAACTTATTTTGAGGGTAATAATATAAGTTTTGCACAACGAAAAGGACGGCCAGACAAAAAAATAAGTTGTCCTCTGATTTGAAAGTTATTTTTTCTAGTTTTTTTAAGCACTTTCAAATGAAGAAGCGCCATTTTCAAAACACAGCCGAGAACTTGTTTCAACATAAATGGATAGTGAAAATATTCTTGCGAGACGAGCTACGTTGCAGTTTTTACCATAGCTAACATTGATCGTATAAGTCACATGTTATTATTAGCAATTATTTACAACAACCTGGTGCACCTTATATACATCAAATCACTTTTAAGAGTGTAATTGATGTCCCAAGTTTACGCTCCGTATCTTAATGCAGTGTTTACGTCATGAATGAAAATTTCACGGAAATCTCAAAATAGTAATGTTGACGAGATATCTCTCTTTCAAGACATAGCTCTCACAGTGGCAATTGTTCCACCGTTGCTTTTACCTCTGATATGGGCTTTGAACTTGAGGAGTGCGCCACCGTGGCGCCAGTAATTAGTTCACGTTACGGTACAGGTTCTGAAAGTAGACTGTGAATCTCCCGGAATACGCTTAGTCCTCGGATGCAAAGAGTATATTTCTACGTTCCTCGCAGGTAAGACCTCAATTTTATGACTCAATTCATAGTTGCTTATTAGCAATTTTTCACCACAGAAGCCCATCGAGGCGGAGGCGCCTACTCCTTGAAAAATATGCCTAGACGTCACCGCAATCGAAATGTTTTCTATTGGCGCACACGTCTCATTGTCAGTGGAACACTCAATTTTGTAACCAGGATCGACAAGGTAACTTTGTCTTTCGATAACTTCAGTCACAAGGTAGAATTAAACACCCTATTTCATAGCTTCTGCCAAAATTTAAAAGAAAGTATTATTCAAGCTGAGTAGGACGGCTATTCACTCAGCGGCTACCTTAAGGATATATTGTATAATATTTGGCGCGATTTGGAGGAAGTTAATAATGATAGTTAAATAAGGCATTGCAATAGTTCCACTGAATTCATTTTCCTACGACGCGATTCGTTGTTACTACGACATTTTCAAGTGGGCATCTGAAAATTTTGTTCTAACAAAGAAACTGATCGTGCGAAAATAAATCCAGTGGCAATATTTTAATACCTTAAATAGATTGAATATATAATAAATGTAACGATTCAAAGTTTTCCTAATGAATTATGTTCAGGAATTCCTCTTGACCTCTACATCAGATTAATGCAGTCGTATTGGCCGATGTTTCGGAAAATGACGTGCCTTCAATTCTCATGTCGTGCTACTCCCTGAATGAGTGTTGATTTAGTCATTAAGACAGTACCTAACATGCCTTGAGAATGAAAGACAAGTCATTTTCCGAAACGCCGGTTAATACGACTGCATATTATCAATAACAGACTCTTTGTTGCTTCCACAAAATATTTATAAAAATTTCTATTTTACGACCGGTTTCGGCTGTTACACCATTATCAAATATAGGAAATATAAAAAATACTGTAGAGACTATATTACTATTATGTATACTATGTATGTTGATGGAGTAGGGTTGGTTCCGAGCTGGGATTGGTAAATTCCTGGAAGGGAAGGGGGGAAAACAAAGTGTGTCATTCGGGTTGGGGGTGGGGGATTTCGGAGGGTGATAAGTAATAAGGGGGCTGGGTTAGGAAAGGTTATGTCGTTAACAAGGTTTCCCTTTGTTGCTCTCTCCCGAATTTTCAAGGCATCTGTCCTTCCTTTACTGGTAAAATAGAGCATTTCTGGATCGAAACTGCTTTAGGTGCCCCATTTCCAAGAGGTCCTGGGCGAAATCTGACGCATCATCCTTGTTCTTTCAGCATGCCTTGTGTTCCTTCATCCATGACTTGAACTTTCGCGCCGTTTGGCCGGTATATAACAACGTAATATTTATAATAACAACACCTTGGGAAGATTGTTAAATAATTCTAAAGATATTATTGAACCCAAATTAAAAACTGGTATTTATAAATTAAACTGTAAAAATTGTGATTCATGCTATATATGCACCACGTACAAGCTTCTAGTTTCGATTCAATACGACTGAATTAGCCTGGTGTATGTAGAACCCGAGAGGAATATCTGAATAAAATATATTATTTGTGATATCTTATATGTATTGAGTATAAATGACTAACTAATATTAAAGATAGATGCCCTTGAAGTTACCCAATGGAGATGACGCAAAGATTGTCGCCAAAACAAATCAAGGTGGCAAGAAGAAACACGCTTCTTACTTGGTTTGGCCCGCTAAAATTCTCACAGTGGCTACGCCCTCTTTTCCCTCAAGACACTTCAATTTTCTGTGAAAACCAGAGACGCCTACAAGGAAGGAGGAGAGGAGAAATTATGATTTTTGTTTGAGCGCGAGACGAGTGCGGCGGACTGTCCTTCTCCGGCAAGCTCTCAGAGGACACCTGCGATCGCCTCCTATTCGCTTCATCAAACAGTCGTAAAAAAAAGATGAACGACGAAAAGTTTGTGCGCACGTTTAGCGAGATCGATGGATATGTGACGAAATACTAAAGCTCCGAAATGAGAATATAAAAGTGGTTTGTTGGCTCCGGCTCTCAAAAGAGAGTCTTTTCGAGTCGATCTCGAAAGGAATGAGGTTTGGGCAAGGAAATATACAAGGAGCGAGGAAGATGTATGCCTTACCAACATGGAATTCGTCCGGAGACATTAAACTTTCACGAGCCGAACGCATTATTTGACCAACCGCTGGCGCTATAACTTGTGCATACAGATCGAAAAGTGAAAATTTTAGCACCTCCCGCCCAAGGGTGGTTCAGTAAAACCGAAGATGACATTCTGTATAATTTACGGATTTTTTTAAACGGTGATGCAATGCTGTATGAAGAAAAAAACGACAGCAAGGGCGGGAGAAAATATTTCAATGGGAAAGAACCGTTTGGGGGAATTTTGGCTAAAAATATGAGTCAATATCAGAGGGTTCGAAAATAATGGAGGGTAGTGCCCTCCAGGTTCAGCTCTTCTAACGAATGAAAAAAAGAAAAATCTTGCCGCATCACCAGGTTTCGTTCCCAATAGTTCAAGAGTTTGGTCACAATGTATTTCATTTCAAGAGACTTCACTATCAAAAGGCAATGACCCTTTGAGGAGAAGTTTTCAGCATCTTGAAAGGTTTGGACCCCTTCATGACTACCATGGCTACCATATCGTTAAAATTTAAGTCTTAATCTTTCGAATAAGTTCAAATTTACTGCAGGGATATTTTAGGGATATGCCAAAAGAAAAATTTTTGACTACAGTGAAGACAAAATTGCAAACAAAATTAATTCGAGAAAGACTAAAGTTTAAAAACTCAGATTTGTCACAAAAGATGATCGGCAATGGACTTCACAACGATTTAGATCCTAGTCTTTCAGTCTGTTTCTTATTTAGTCTACTTCTTATCCATTAAAAATCTGCAAACATGCGCCCGAGGTTCTAGCAGAAAGATACCTATTAAATTTTGGTAGAACTTTAGCGGAGAAAAATATTTCGACGATTTATGTAGTCTCATATCAGAGCGAATAATGCTTGCTTGGTTATTTCAAGGGTATAACGTACAAGGCTACCACTTCCTCATCTTTTTCCGTTTTAGCTAAATTAGTGCATTGATTTCAGAAGCAGTTATTCGCCTATTCCAATCAAGAAATTAGTCGTTTGTTTCTCATCAGGATTCGGAAAGCGTTTTACCTTGCATAAGCCTCAAAATTTCAATCTTTCACCCAGCTCCTATTTCACTGTTGCTGACGTATTTGGATTTACCTTTTTGCTTTTCAACCCATTGCTCCTAATATTCTGTTCACGCTCAATTGAATTCTTCTCCGGTATTTTTTATCACTGCAGCACATCAATTCAATAATTTCATATCTATAAACTAGGACGATTCTGTCGTAGAGAACACAATAAAATAATATAACGGTACCAACAGCCATAGAGAGACCTTTGTACGTTTTCCCCATCAACATAGTTATCTCATTAGTTCTTCCAGAAAGGTTTTCAACATTATTATACTCGTAAAAGATGTAATTAAATGCATGAGGAAGTTAGTTTTGCTGTTTGAGGTTAGCAGGTCATCGAAGCGTATGAAGAAATACCAGCGTATTCCCATGTGTAAAAGGCATTTTTTTAAATGAAAGCACGGGATACAGAAAGTAGAAGACAAATACAAAAATCATTACGGGAAATTTATTGAAAATATAGAAATTAAGACAGCTAAGAAACCGTAATGCGTTCTCTAACGTGTTAGAGAGTTAGCATCGAAGATAAAAGACATTCTTATCCTTACTCTAAAAAGGAATACTATCCAATATTTTTTGCATCTTCACTAGGTGAACTCAAATAAACTTTTGGACATTTGGCATTAATAATTTCCTTATTTGCCCTTGACTAGAGCGCTATCGAGCACTGAATCACCACAGGGAAAAGAGCAAGCAGAAGTTTACCGGGTAAAAGAAGAAGTTTTCAAAAGGAGAGTGAGATCACTCTCTACGGATTAATTACTGGTGTAATTTAAGAATTACGCTGCGCAAGAAAGCCTACACTTATTGCAGTGAGAGAAGCTTTACTGCTCCCCGGATAATTTTCAATTCAATAAATCACTTCGTCTCGGGTGAACACTCATAGTCGCAATGTTTCCTTTTTTTGTTAACAGCCATTGGAAACTTTTTTTCTTCCATTTCATTCCTCCAACTGTGGTACGTATCTCTCAAGGGACGACCTCGTCCTCTTGCTCCTCATGCGATTAGCTGGCGAGAGCCTTCCGCATTTGCGGCCTCATCATCTGCCACATCATTTACACAAGCCCGTACAGTAAAAACACATTGCTTCATCGAGTCCCTCATTTCTTCTAAGTTACTCTTCACAAAATACTTGCGCAAAAAAGCAATTACAACCGTACGCACTCATTATCCCGAGCATTTAAGCTTTGCTCATTTATTGATGCCGCCAATGTATACATCCGCAAGAACTCGCCAATGAATCTTAACCCGACATTCCTGACATCCAAATAAGTCTTTAAAACACAACTGGTCTAATTAATGCATTGCATAAAACTTCAAGGACGGTTCATCTCACTGATTCCGTTTTCGAATCAAAAATCACAACTAATCTGATAAATTACCAACCTCTAATGCAATGGAGCACGGGACTTGATTTAGAATCAAACCGAGTTGAACAATAGCGATCCGTAACGATAAGGATTATTTACTTGAATTATAGGATTATTAGTCACACTGGTCTTGCTAACTGCAATTTAGTCAACCTATTCGGTAGGAAAAATAATTTACTTGGACCACAATTGTACCATGGTCTAAATTCCTTTAAACGTATTTTCATTCGCACGATGTGAGTTTTCTGAATCCCTCAATTTTACGCCACACATATGTTTTCTAGTTTACATATTTTTATAGTAACTGCAAAACGATAAAAAAGCAGTATGCTTAGATAAAAGAGCAACTCAGCAATAATGCCAGAATTTAAAGCAAAGACTCTCAAGATGCATATGATTCCGGATCAGTTAATTTTGGCACTTTTCCAACGCACATGAAAAATATTCAAAATAAATAATTCTTAGCGATGATGAAGTTCTACGCAAACTTCACGACTATCAGGACCGGTACTCCAGAACAAAAGAAGTCATAAAGTTTAGTTTATCAGATCGTGAAAATTTTTTGGTAAAAATACAATTAATACATATCATAAAAAAGGCCGCTAAAGAAGCGTAAGAATACGTTTACATAGTTTTCATTGAACAAAAATTTGATTTTTCTACTCCTAGAAATGAGTATCCGCTTCACTCTGCCCTCACCTTCAAAATCTATTCCAAGGTGCACAATATATCACAAGCGTTCAACACCGAGTTTGTATTTCATTTATGATTTTACGAGTTTTGACCACACTTTAAGTTACACCGATTAGTCCGTCTGACATGGAAGTTTTTCAAACTGCATAGATTTTTCAAGAAACATAACTCTGACAAAATTTATTCAACAAAGAGAAATAGCAAAATATTTCACTCGTGAGATTTCTTCCGGGAAAAAAAGCGATGTAAGACACCTCGGTATAAAAATAAGTAGGCAAAGATAATACTCGCATTAAGCGGTACATTTGAAGTATGTTAAGAGAAACTAATATAAATCCGTGGCAGCAGTAGGTATTAAAAAGTTGATTGCTTTGAAAGGGAGGAGTATTCCAAATGTTAATCATAGTACTTACATATGATTTTTTACTAATTATAAATTTAAAAACGATGGAAAAGAGATTTACAAAAGAGGAGTGTTTTTACATGTCGCAGTAATCTGGAACCTAAAGAGAAATAATTAGTAGGCTAGGGGCATTTCAGATCTGATATCGAGAAAATGGATGAAAAGGCAAGAAAAAAAAGCGGGAGGCCACTCAAATACCAAGATGATTTTCTTCGATTCCCTACTTTCGAAGCACTCTCATAGCATATGCCATACCAAATATTCATCGCTATAGCTGAAAATAATGTGGTCAGTTGCAGTTAAATATTGATGCTAAAAAAATTATAAAAATTAAATGTTTCAACACTTATGGAGCGCAACCTGGATGACATCTTGGGATGGCATATTCAAACATGGAAGCACTCTTTGAACAATATTAGCGCGATGATGAAGAAACTTCTTCAGCGGAACTCAACAGCAAAACTGATTTTTTTTCAGATTTAATATTATTTTCTCGGAATTCCATGACTTACCAGATCTTCTAAGAAGTTTCCTAATTTGCCAGGTTTCTCAGAAGAGGAGGCACCCTGGAAAAGGAAATAATTAGCTTCAGAAATCATGAATAGAAGACGTGAAATGGAACAAAGAAAATACAAATGGCTTGGATAGATAATGTATCAAAGGGCAAGTAGGCGATGAAGCCTGCGACATTAGTACCCTAGGCAATAGGATAACGTTAGACAAGGGAATAAAAAAGACTCTAGTGTGATGGTGTAAGCCACACGTCCACCTATGTAAATATTGGCGTAATCGGATGTTTTATTATAAGAGGACATGCGCTGGTCTACCTGCTCCTGCGTAAGTCTACGTTATACGGTATAACACTCTCAATAATTGGGAATCTAAAAGCTTAGGGATATACTATGCGTGCGTTCATCTCTGGGTGAAAAATTCAGCGAAGAAATTTTTTACAACGATTCAACCGATCATTTAATGCTTCTCGCGCAATCCTGCAAGGCCAAATTCCCGAAAATATCAATAAAAATGTTTTACTTACTTTCCCTCCGAAACTTAAGCTTATCATTAAGTATTCCTGTCGAAATGGCGAGCATTATTCCAGAGGGATAAGCCAAAGTTTTCATATAATTGCATAAATATTAATAAGGCAAATAAATGCTGTGATTGTGAGACAGTAGACTTATGTAAGAGCTGAAACGTGAGCTGATAGGAGAAATGTACGGAGAACTGCGTCAAACTAATCTCTGGATTTCAAAGTGATGATGGTGACGGATAGCTGTCATTTTCCAAGTAGTTGAGAAAAAATAATAGGTTATTATGCAAGCTATGCATGAGACCTGTAGATTAAAATTGAGAATGGGTTTAATCTGAACAGGGCTAAAACTATACCATACAAGAATTATCTATTCCGATAGTAGCCATAGTGTAGAAGTTTCTCCATACTGTACGCATGTAGGGATATAACTTTCACCATTAGGCCTCTACTTGCAGGTTCCAACCCCGGTCTTCCTGCTGTGAAATTTCTTCACCCACAAAAACTACTCAAACTCTCTTTTCCCTTCAAAGATCGAGGCGTCAACTCAGTAATGTGACTCATAATATCACATTAACCTCATTTGGTTGAGTCAATTTGGTCAAGCGATTGGTTTTAAAAATCCATTTCGATTATCGCAGGGCGTCAGATAACAGATCTCTGAACAATTTATCGGGGCGTAAAATGCGCCCTTCAAGTTTCGTTCCGTCGAATCGATCCAGACGGATGACACAGCACTCGAGGTTCTCATGAAAAGGAGCCTCACTCCCAGCCATTCCCCATCCCCAAACCCAGCTGTCCCTCCACTCGCACAGCCAACGAGAGGAGACTCTTCATCCTTCCCTCTCCTTTTCTCTTTACCATTTCTCTTCCGGACTAAGAATGCCTAACACTGCATTTTCCTTTTCCCAATGGACCTCTGCTTGCACTTCCAAGAGACCAAGTTTGACTCCGGCGTTCGGCAAAAAGTGACATCAAAATGGATTCAAAGGTGCAGTTCAAATGAGTTCAGAAGCGCAGCAGCGAGGAACGAGGGCTACATTAGCGCGGCGAATATCGGCACTTTGACCTTAACACGCCGGTTGAAATCCCGGCAAAACCTCGTCAGCCTATAAACCTTTCGTCAACCAATAAACAACAACACGGCGAAAACCAGGAAGATGGAAAGATCCACTAATCAAAATGCATTCGTTAATCAGATTGCTCAAACTAACTCTTTCGTAGATATTAGTAGATAAAAGTAGATAATCGACAATTTCCTCCATCATTTTTTTGCTTCGGCAGAAAACCGAGGAAAAAAGGAAATGAATGTATAGGGCAAGGATTAAACACTAGAATCCAAGTTGAATGAGGGATCCGATTCCCGAACTTCCATTGCACATCAAATACTTAGCTTCTTTTCAGCCTTTCAAATTCTACTTTTTTTCTGAAGATGCTCTTTGCGATGAATGAAAAGGCTTTAAATGAAGTGCATCCTGACTTTTGCGAGAACGTCTTTTTTTAGCTAAACAATTAATATGAAGTAAGGTAATATAATTGTATCATAAGAAGCAGTCTTGAATACGCTCAATATTTGGCAGCTTTTGTTGTTTACAATATCAGATTTTTACCTATACCCCAGAAAACTAGGGACTCCGTCAGTTTTACTCCGGAATTTGAATTACCTAAGTTTGATAATAATAATTTAGGTAATTTTTAATATCATATTTTGCAAAATATTTTGAATTAGCAGCAAATTTCGAAGCCAGGGTTGTGAGATCCTCCAGCATAGACGAAGAGAATCTTTTTTCGGTTGTGGCGGAATTAAGTCCTCGCCAAAGGTCGTGGGTTCGTGTATCACCTTGGTGCGTCACCTTCTTCCAGGGAATAGGTGATTGTGATAGTATATTTGTCAATTGTTGGAGTCACTGATGCAATGATCCTAATATGCTGTACTCAAAGCACTTTGAAATATAAATGTAAATGCTAATTATAGCAACGTTCGCTTCACAGTCAAAGAAATTTTGTTTAAAACTGGAACACCGCACAGCAATCGAATACGTCCAATCCTGTTTGTTGGAAAGGTTTCTGAGTGAAAATATCACAGAAGCATGAATCGCCAAGAGAAAAAATCCCACTTAGACTGGAAATCAAACCACGGACTATTGACTAGCAAGATAGTCTGCGGGTCGATTCCTGGTCCAGGAGAATTTTTTTTTTGTGTCTATCCAGCTTTGTTTCACCATTTTTAACGAGGCAGGCTCGAAAAATTACGCATTACCGCCATGTGCGTCTTTTGCGCAGGTTTAAGGCACTCATCCGTTCATGGCTTCATTGAAGTCCTTTCTCCCTCGCGTTGCTATCCGTAATGGACTGCGAGGGTCCAACATCTAGTACCATGAGCCCCGGCTTAATTACCATGAGATTCAGGAACGTGGATAGCGTAATGCTCTACGCAGTAGCCAAGGGGACTGCTGATTTCTTTTGCAATTTCTGTCGCATTTCAATCGGTTTTCAAAAATGTCCGCGGCGTGGTGATGAGCGCGATGCGATCCACTTTGTCCAATATTTTTCAGTATTGTCTTTGCAAATGCGAGGAAGAGCAATGCAGAGTAATGAATTTGATAAATTAAATCAACATGTACTATATAAATTTTGGTGAACACCTCAAACTATATCATATTTCCCCATGGAACCCGGATTACTTTGTCCGTCAGCGGTGCGAGTGGAGACTTTTGAATGTAGACCCATTCAAATGCGTGGTGGGTGACCACACATTTAGCGGCTGCCTTGAGGATACTCTTTTGTAATACTCGTGGAAGTGGCCCTCATGGCAGTTCACTTAAACTTCACCGCTGTTAAAGTGACAGACTCGAAATATTACGCATCACATAAGCAGAAGCGAAAGGATGCAAGAGGTTCTGAAATGGAAGAATATTAGAGGGTATCCAGGATCCAATAAATCCTTAACACTGCGAGGAACAGTCCCGTCATTTTGAGGGGTAACCTCTACTTACTTAATCACGTCGCCTAGAATGTTCTTCTGTCGTCTTCATTTACTCTGACTAATATTTATTTCTTATGGCACATATTCTGTAGAAATTTTTATCATAGAAATGGAATCAGACCACCTGTCTACCTTAAAATACCAACATCCGTCCAAATGTTGGGTGAAGCGTTTCTATTTTTTTTTTGTAGGGTAATGGCCCCACTAGGGTATTGACCACGGTCCTTCTTGTGTTAAGCCACCTCTGAACGGGGTGAACACCTTGGCGAAGAAGGGAGATAGATATTCATCGCGAAGGAGATGGGTCCTTTGCGCATAATCCGACGCGAGCCTCCACTGCCACGGCGAGGCGGGGGAGCTCTAATTCACGGGATCGCCGACAGAGGAGCGGGCGCATATCGCAGGGCTTAATCGGCCGCAGAGGGAAAAAAGAAAGAGATCGGCTGCCGCTCGCTATTTGACTCCGCACCAGGCCAAATATTCGACCCGCTCCTCCACCACCCATCCCTTGGGTTGCCAAATTACTCATTCCGCATTTTGGAGCGCGGATATTGGTAAGGGCACACTCAAGAGTAAAAGTATAAACGCAATCGACTATCGGCTTCTGCGCATGTAACTGAGGATTAAATTACCAAATCTGAAATGATAAGATGGGTCTGACTGGGTCTCTTCGAAGATAGCGTTTGTTTTCGTGTTGCTATTTTAAATTTAAATTTTTACTTCCATCATTACATGAACCATATTTGATTAACTGTTCTTCCAAGCATAATTCTAACTCATAAATAATACATTATCCATGGTAAAATATAAATATCAAATGATAATTTCCACATCAATATGTAACTCCACTACCGAAAATGGTTTCGACTTTCTCTATATCATTTTAAATATATCATAGGACAATTACATAATGTGTCGAAACCATGGTCGGTATTAAAGTTATTCATTAAAGTGTGGAAATTATCATTTGTTGTTTATATTTTATCGTGGATATATCGCATTTCCACCACGTCAAGCATGAAACGATGTAACACGCTCTGACGTCATCCCTGACTTCCCACACATCCCACCAATGTTGAGTAAAGATATCGTATCACAGCGATTAAACCCAAGGAAAATATCACTTGGCACACTGTAGGTATTTTAATCTTAATCTTATTGTACATCCACTTCAAGATGGCTCTCCGCCTATCAATCACTTCTTTATTTTTTTTATTACCATAGCATCAAATCAGCAAAAAAAATCAAAACAAAAACAAACATGCTCACAAACAAATAAAACAAACAACAAATGAACTCAAAAACAGAAAGCAAACTAAACATATACAAAAGTGATTCCGGTCATAAAAACACATGCATCAAAGAGTACCATTTTTTTCAAAATATTAAACTCCATGACGCGGATGGCGTGAGTTACATGGCTAAGAAACATGAGGAGCAGCTTTAACTCCGTATTAACAAATACAGGACAGAATACCCGGTTATTGGAAGTCGTGTTGCTACTGGAATTATGAAATTCCAGATCCACCATCAGCAAATGAGTGCTTCAAGGGAGTAAGCACAGTAAAAAACCAAATGCAGTATTGCGCAAAAATCCTTCACTTACAATCCCATCACAGGAAAATATATCCTCAAAGAAGAAGACAATTTTAATGAGGGTAAATGAATGCTTAGCTAGGGATTAAAAAACGACTAAAACTATGCATACAAAACGTGTCACTTGGAGTAATATTTAGTAAAGAGATTTATAATAAAAATAGATGCAAGGATACGAATACTATTGGGGATCTACGGGAGAAGATATAATGGGGAAGGTGTTTATTTCGCTTACACCCATCCCTGCTTTAAATTGAAATAGCGTTAGTCATAGAGGAGGATAAAAGGCAATATTAATTTAATATTGTGTCAATACGCAGAAATACACTATTTTCACTGTATAAACATTAGCTAAAATATGAAAGCATGTTCTGCATAATAGGATAGTCATCAAAGAAAACTAAATGCATTGATTGCGATTCCTTACCCACCATTAGTGTATTCATAATATACAAATTATTTGGTTTTAGAAATCCCAGTTTAGACAAATGGCAACGGTCAATTTTAACCTCATTTGAAAAAGGCCAGATTGGCGCCAATGCGATCCCACTCCACGTGACGTCCCTGGGACCTAGTTTCTATACGAGTAGATAGGAGTTTTACATTTTCTGAGAATGCATGCATGAGGCACAGAGATCAGGGAAACATCTCACATGTCAATAACACATAAAAAATACTTAATTTCGGAAAGTTTCCTTCGTTTTATAGGGGAATAATAATCCTTATTTAAGCCAAGCGCTACCTGCTAGCAGCCTGCGTCGTATCAGCGTTCAAGCCTCGCCCCAAGGTCACCTCACAAGGCGACAGCTGGAAACAGAAATACGTCACACGGACTTTTCCCAGCATTCCTACTTAGCCGTCGCGTTTTCGCGCGCTCGAAATTTTTCACTTTTCGTTTAATCGTGAAAAATAGATATCGTCGTTCGAAAATCTAAAAGCGTGAAATGCGTACTCCAGGAGTAATAATCTTTCGATTTAGGCAATAAAAAAATAATAGGAAACCACCCTATTACATTGCATGCCAAAAAATGACACACAGCTATATTTTCTTTTGATGAACGCCAATTTATGATAGTGGAAAAACATGTACACATTTGTTACTTGGAGCCGGATAAATGACAGGAAAAGGTCACAAAGAATAAAAGTCACAATATGAGGACGTCTCAGATTTCTAGAATTAAATGTAGGAGAACCGGGGGCAGAATGGGGTATCAAGTTCAAAACATTGAAAAAAAGCACACAACGGTTTGATAAAATTGCGTCACATTTTAATAGACCTTTTGAAATGTATTGAACGCAAAAAATGCAATGCTACAGTGGAAAAAATCACAATTATATATTTTTTCCCGAAGCAAAAAATTATGTCTTTTGCCCCGTTCTGCCACAGGTATGGGGCGGAATGGGGTAGTGTGAAAATTAATTACAAAAACAAATTAAATATCTGCAAAAAAAAGTAAACAAAGTAACTTGTATGTTCTTGTCTTTTAAATCTCCATCCCCATCCCCATCTGTTCTGCTCCAAAAACTCGTCTACAGGGAAACTAGGAACTGGCATCCGAAAACAACGATTAGTCATACGTTCAATTATTCGAAACAAACTGTAATTAAAACTGGACGTAATTGAAACACATATCAAGGATTACTGTATTTAAACACTTAAATATAACTTACCATCGATATAAAATCTTCGGAAGTTAGAAAACAACATCTAATTCAAAAAGTTATTATACATTTAAAAAATTAGTCTGCATCGTAAAAAAAGGATGAATATGACCTTGTCAAAAAATTTCGTTCTCAATTCGTTTTATTGTTTGTTTCAATCAATCCAATCAATTTTCGTTCAATTGATGTCAATCTCTTCAATTGATGGGATACATTAGATGTAACAGCTGATATGTCTTGTATAATTTTTTAAGAGTGAACCTTCCTTTTAGGGTAAATTGAAAGCTTTTCATCCAGCTTTTATGACTGATCACGACAGTAAACATGCAGTGAGGGACTGATATCTCAATGAATTTGGAATAACACGACGCCATATCCAATGGGATCAAGGACACACAGTGTGTCGTGACGGCACGTGCATTTTTTTCTCATCCAAGAGTTATTTCAATAATGTCCACGAAGCAGGACGATTCTGCCCTCTGTCTACCCCATTATGCGCTGGAAGATGAATGCCATTTGATGCAAAACCAGAATGCAGGACTTTTCGAAAGTACACAAGGCGACTAGAGTCAAATGAAAGACGATTCAACCAAGGTCTTAGGGATCATGACACGCCACTACTGGGTGTAATTCATGAGAAGATGGCAACCTGGAGGCCACTCGTAAATGTGACGTAAATCAGAAAGAATCTTTTGAATGCAATTTTTGCACTGAGAAGAATCCCTCGTGACTTCCGGAGTTGATTTTAAATAAGAAAAACAACATTTCTCCATGATTTGATAAAAATAAAATGCTCATGTGGAGACTTACTCTACGAGGGAACAAGATTTAATTGCAGCGCAAAAACCTACCGTATTATAATTTTTTCTCGTAAGTTTCACACCTGAATACCATAGAAACCCCACTTGATGCTACATTCCTAAAGAGACAATTTAAAATGGGAAAGGATGAGGGTAGATATTATTTAAATATCAAAGACACAAACAGTTACACCTATAGCTAATAATTCCCTCAGATAACCAAACTTATTGTAATGGAATGACAATGCTTCACCCGCTGGACAACAATTTACCGCAAATATAGGTCTCCCACTGAGCGGGAAAGCTTTCAATTCGAAACCATAATTCGCATGGGAAACGAGGATAACTTTCGCTCATTTTAGGTTACAGGCATTCTTAAGCAATGAAAATCCATTAAAACTACTAACTATAGTCATATTTCTGAACATTCAGTGAAGGTATTTATTTTATTTTAGCTCTTGTACCTATTTTGAGATTCTCGGCAACAGGATTTTTAGTGGAAGGATACACCTATGATCCTACATAATTGGTATAACAGTTTTTAAGGATAAAAACACAAACATGGATCGATGGAATGGCTAAGTAATCCAATCTAGAGTTACTAAGAACGCTCAACAACCAGTACAAGGTACTCGAGTGTGATTTTTCAATTTTCAACAAAAACACCATTTCCATGTTTCCATGTGAACATATTTAAATATCTATACAGATAAAACGATGATAAACAGATAAAAAAATATTAAGACCATCAAAACTGGAATTCCAAAAAAAAAAAAATGAAAAACCCGCAGTAAAAATGTAGCACACTGACTTGTTATCAAGGAGTACTTTTTAGAGCTCTTGTATGCCCGAATTTCAGAGGTCATTTAATTAAAAGATCGAAGCGTTTTTTGCATGTAACACCGCACAGTTTGGAAAAGATGAGCATGAGGGATTTACCCGTGGACATGACGTTACAGAGAGAGAACTTTCTTGCCTCGAGAAAAATTCCTCCGGAGTGAGAGGTTTATTCAATTAAGAAACCACTTCGATTTAGACATAGGCGAGAGCAGAGTACCTGCCACGGATGAGGATAAAGCCCTTCAACTTCGCCCCGGAATAATTTCCTAGGCAAACAAGCCGTCAGCCGTCAAGTGCACGTGAAAGACGAGAACAATCTACGTGTGACGGCGCTATCAAGGGAACGTCGGGGGAGATCGGCGAGCACGCAGCCAAACACACGTGTGTGCATCTCAGTGTACCAAACGCTTGAGCCACCATCCCACTGGCGCTCAAAGAATCTCATTTAGGAGGGCAAGAGCACAACTACGAGAATTCTCACTCCCGCCAACCATAAGCAGTAAATTTGGCATAAGAAATGAATAACTTAGCCCTTGAAAAAAACATATGGTAATGTTTATTATCCAATATTATTTACAAACAAAGACATTTAAAAAATATTAGGATCTTCAGGCGACCTGGAAGGCAGAGCTATGTTTAGGTCAACATAATTATATAATAATCATTCACTGCATTGGTTTAAAGAGCGGAAAAAAGAGCATGTACCAACATTAATCTTCCAACCCTTAAATGTTTTATAATTTTTTTTATTGAAAAATTTAGAAACCCAAATCCCCGCGAGGCACCTACTAGTGCAGTTTTATCCTTTTTATCCCTTCCTAGTCTCTCCCGTCTCCGACTTGAATCAGACATAAAATTCATTTAAAATGCCCTTAACTAACACTTCGACAGTCCTGATATTTTTTCCTTCTTCAACATCAGAGTACCTTCCCGCCACACCCAGGCTATCTGTAATTAAGCACTCTCTATTACATAGACTTTTTATCGAATAAATTCTCTCCCGGGTGATACTGATCCGTTTTCTCTGACAATTAAAAATTTTACTCACCTGGCATCAACATATTTAATGCATGAATGACTATATACTGGATAAGTGTTTGTTGTTTTCGTTTTTTATTTTATTTAAAATTGTAATATTGAATTAATAAATTTAATTATTTAACTCTATTTGTTATAATTGCACTATAAATTGGCATCTTGCTGTATGTGTACCACTTTATAAAAATAAAAAAAATCATAAAAATTATCGAAAATAATACCTGTGGAAAAATTTACTGGGGAGTACAGGCCGAGTTTGAAAACAACTGAGTACCGTGAATGGTGAATACAAAATAATGCTATTAACTGCTTCTTGGGACACTGAACCAACAGTAAGAGATGAGCGAGTACTGAATAACACTTTTCCATGCCACTGAATAAAAATACCTTGAGTGAGGCTTCCCAATTAGGATGGAAAAGAAAATGCACCTCCAAAGCTGAACTAATAGAAAGCTTTACTACTATCAAAGGGAAACCATTGGAGGTACTGAACATAGTTGGACACTTTAAAATACACAAAAGGAACGCATTATATAAGCAATAATAATGACTTATAATATTATAAGTATTTGTAAGCTTGCAACGCGTGCAACTTGAAGCACAAAATCCTATAAAATCGGGAACGGAGCAGCTATGGCAATTCCATTTAATTACCATTTAACCCATTAACGGCCAAGGCTAATATTCGGTAGAAATATTTGAATTTATCATCATATTTAGTCTTAATAGATACTAGAAAAGAAATTTTGAAAAATTTGAGGTTCTAAAAAATTTATTTATAACAAAAAAATAATGGTGCGTTTTCGCACCTTTGGCGGAATGTGGGTTCTTCGGTTAACATACCGTGAAAAACTAAAATCTTATTCTTTTCCACCTTTTTAATTTATAAACACATATAAACGCATAATTTAGTATTTAAAATCATTAAGTAAGCGTTCATACTATAAAAATCCCTTTTATTAATGAAAATTATTTGAATATAAGGGCACATTAAATTTTACCCAAAAATATACACTGTGCCCTAACACTGACTAACATTTTAACATTACCTACACCTTTCCTTGTTACCTTTTTTTTCGATAATATGACCTGCATTATCTTCTTTAGTGTCTGCTAGTAAAGAATTACGAGAAGGTTTGTCTTTTTTCGGATTTGATGGTCCTTCTGCATGTATTTCTTGGTGATTGCCATAACTGAATCGGTCACCTTTTATTGACGTTAGCGCGTCATATGATCTTTGAAAAATCAATTGATGACATTTTTTGCCCTCCTATAGATTTTCAATGAATTAGTTAACACACTTTCCAGTAAATTGGTAAACAATGTCCACCACCTTTTTTTCCCTCTGATTTTGATTCTATAATTCGCGTTTGCATTATCGTGATGTATAATCCACCTATGGGATTATTGGAATGACAGAAGCTGGGGAATAGTTATGCCTTTTCTCTCAAATTGGTAAATTGGCTATTTGTTGCTGGCCACAATTGTAACAGAGGTTGCATTCCATTTGACCGCGAGCAATTCAGATTCCTCGTCAAAAGCATAATCAATTTTCAGAGGTTTTTTCCAAAAGCTTTAGGGTCTTCAAGCGGGCACTTTCCAGTTCTATTTCCCCGAGTGGTTCAAGTTACAAAGGATCGCCTTTCCTTCAGTGTTTGGAACAAGAAACATGTATAAGAGAAGTTGTCAAAAAATAACCGATGCTGAGTAATTTCGGGAATTATTTTCAAGAGATGGGAAACAAAGATAGCTCCTAATCCTACCTTCACTCCATTAGTTTGATTGATTTAGCCCCTGCATACGAAGACAAATTGGATGAGGTAACCATCTGAAGTGCAAAGGCACCATAATTTGAACACTAATCAAACCGGTTTATTTTTTATCATCATTTTCGCTGAGTGGCGTCCAAATCACGGAACCATTTGCTCATCCATAGAAAGGTTACGAGGACAAACTCCAAACTGCAAAAAATTAGCATTCAGCATAGTAAATATTGGTCTCAGCTTTGCACATTTGTCCGTTTTGTCGAGAGAAAAGGTGGATATTTTCCTTTATCTCTTTCTACTCATAGTTTGACGAACTAATTCAACCCATTTATCTTTATAATATCTTTAGACAAGCTCATGTCCTGCTGCGGGAGCACATGATACCTAGACAGAATCAAAATCTCAAGACACTTCTCAAATCTACAATACTAATTGTAACTGATGCCTACTGCTATAAGTAACATATATTACTTTTTTTGAAAAATATACCATTCCCTCCCAAACCTCGTCATCAAGAAACCGGAGGAAAATGTCAGATGGAGACATACCCACAAATTTACGTCTTATTTTTTCGTCATATTCCTTCTCTTTTGATATTGGACGACACAAAAACTTAGCATCAATATCCTTTTTCCATTTTGGAAAATTAGTGCCTTTTATCAGACGACTGAATATCTTTTTTGGTACTCTGATGGCTTTCCTTCTTCTTCTTGCGCACTCAGCCGGTGCTCCACTATCCACTCCACTATCATCGCCTCGATGCGTTTGCAATGTTACCGCGATGTCATTGTTAATCGGCTTCGCAGTTCAAATGTTATCATCGACGTCTTCTTCATCAGTCAAGTTCTTAACGTCTGGCGGTATTTAGACAACATCCGTGGCTTCATCCACAGAATCCAGGGTTTCCTCTAAAGTGGTCAATATATCTTGGGTGGACATACACCTTGTTTTATTATCCACCTACAGTAGTCTTGGCAAATTTGATGAAATGAAAAAGATAATTTTTTTCGCTCCTACGTTGCCTGAAACGTTGATATTGAAGATGTAGGATCACCCAGTTACACCCGTCATACCTAACGAATGCGAATAGACCAATGAGACTAACTTCTTGAAGCTTTCTTCTAGCGTTAGAAGGTAAGATCTATTGAACTATACGTAGCAGTGATCCGTTTCTGATTTACCAGCGCTGTTTGAGAAACAGTACATTACACACAGTTGAAAACCGATAGGTCTCGTGGCGGGTAATGAAATTGCTCATTAGTACATAATGGCTAAAAGAAGCCACATTTTAGAAGACGACAGCTGTGAGACCAATAAGATAAGAAAGTACATTTTATGGTATTTAAAACCCAACAGGGATTAAATTGATTCACCGAATAATTACAGGGCAGCGTACAATATTAGTGACCAAGGTTTGCTACATTTGTCTCTCGATACGGTGCCTCAGCCCTAATCCGCCATACCCCCAAACGCCAAAGGTGCGAAAACGCACCATTATATACAAGTGTCAAAATTGTACATCTCTAAACATATTATTTGGTTTTAAAAAATCTGAGTAATTAAGCATTATTAGTACACTTATAATACTAGTAATAGGATTCATAAATATTCTTAGTGCACTCGTAAAAAAATATTAAGTTGATAGCCCTCGATGAGCATGAAATTTAGTAAAATTGAAAAATTATAACTAAATAATCAAGTCAAAATTATTAAAGAAAATGGTTTTAAAAATAAGTTTACCATATAAAGGGTAATTTACCATGGAAAAACTATTAAATAACGGAGTAAATAATTTTTCACAAACTAATTAAAAAATGGTGCGTTTTCGCACCTTTGGCCGTAAATGGGTTAAATACATTGAGCCGTGCGTACATCAACCCACGAAACATTCACATGAAAGAGAAAATTTTAGATTCTGGACACAGAATTTCCGAGTTTTTTTTACATTAGAGCAAAAAAATCACTAAAATGGCCTGGGTCGCGGGCCATCCTGGTACACTTGCTTCACAAGATTAATATCGCTCTTATCGCTTGTAAGATTTGCTCAACACGCCATAAAATATGAACGGGAAAATAATTTAACTGCAGATATGGCGAAATACCTTAGGCTGGATATGAAGAGGATGTAAAAAATGCTTACAACCATGTATTTACAAAAATGCTTACAACTACCTTCAAAAAAGTTAAGCAATAATATAATTTTCGAGTGCCTATATCATATCGTTCATAATTGTGAAAACACAAAAATGAGATTGCGTCTTCAATACAAATAGCACTTTTCGGTCCCACAACATCATGATGCAAACCATCTCTGCATCACACATCGCGGAGCATAGATATTCAAATGACATAATTGCAATCTCAGGCAATCAAAAAAATATGATGAAGGGAAATGAATAAACGGATCACAATATAAGCAATACCTAAGGCTGGATATGAAGAGGATCTCAAAAATGCTAATCACCGTTTGCTTACGTAAAATTATTACAATCAACTTTAAAAAAATTAATCAATAATAGAATTTTCGAGTCAAAGTACGCCTCATTGATCATGATCGTGAAAACACCTAAATTAAATAGCGCCTTTAATTAAATATCACCTTTCGGTCCCATAATATCATGATGCAAATCACTTTTACGTCATACATCACGGAGCTTAGATATCCAAATGACATAATTGCAATCTCAGAGAATCCAAAAAAATATGATGAAGGGAATGAAGAAATGGATCACAACATAAACAATATCTAAGGCTGGATATGAAGACGATCTCAAAATGCTTACAACCATGTGATTACAAGAAATTATTACAATCAACTTCAAAAAAGTTAAGCAATGATAGAATTTTTAAGTCAATTACGCCTCATTGATCATGATCGTGAAAACAACTAAATTCAATAGCGCCTTTAATTAAAATATCACTTTTCGGTCCCATAATATCATGATGCAAATCACCTTTACGGCATACATCACGGAGCAAAGATAACCAAATGACATAATCGCAATCTCAGAGAGAGAGAGAGACAAAAAGTGATGAAGGGGAATGAAGAGACGGACCGCAGCAAAAGCGCTCATCCTCTGTGGTGAGGAAATCGTGAGACGAGAAGTTGGCGCAATATGCGATGCGATGGCAGCAGCAGTCAAGAGCCTCCCCTCGCCATCCTCATCCTCTACGATCGCGCAAGGGGGGGAGAGCGAAACCCTTCGGCTCCCCCCTCATCCCCACCTACGAGAGACCACCTCACCCGCGCGCGCTATGAACGAAGAGCCCAATGGTTCGGGCGACCCTCCACTCTCCTCCTCCACCTCACCCAACAGCAACCATCCAAGTTCCGAGTCTTCCCGTCCCTTCTTCCTCCACTTGTGTACATCACTTCCCTCTCACCTCCGCCACGACTTCTCCGCATCCAAACGCTCATTCCGACGGACGAGAGTGGAGTTGTGGCGGCGCGGCTGAGCGACTGCCCGGGCGAACATTTTGACAATCCCCCCGGTGCCTCCTCCCACTCCCCCCCGGGGAACAACGCAACCGGAGACTTCAACGAGCGATCCTCTTCCTCCTCGGTGACTTCAACGAGCGAATAACCAGTCCTCCAAAGTGGAACGGACAATAATATCCCGGCCGGAGGTGGCCCGCGGGACAAATTTTTTCGGGGGTGCTACCATTAATCAAGACGAGAGAAATGTTAGCTGTCAACCTTGGAGAGGCACGCGTGTTAGCGTGATTTGTCGATGGATTTCTCGCCAGGGAACTTCTGGATTTCTTCGAGGAAGCCATTGTTCAGTGTCGACCCCGCGAGATATTGCCGTTTTTCCACTCTGGAGATTATTATCAGGGAATTAAACATCCAAATGTTGCTACAAAGCACATAAACTTCATAATAATAACAATATTATCATGAAAAATAAGACGCCTGACTTTGGCTACAACGAATTTTATGCCCATTCATGGCAGTGAATTCTGGCCACATTGGCGCAAAAATAAGAAATAACACGATATTTCCACAGTGATTTTGGATTAATAAAGATCAGCAGAGTGAATCGATTTCAGTCCTTTCCACTCCATTCACTTTTCAAAATAAGTTTTCAAATATAAACCTCCACAAGTCAAGTATGGCTCTTTAAAAAATTCTGAACCCACAGTGAGACAATACCGAGCGATAACACGGCTTTGCAGGAGATGATTTTCGGTCAAACAAAACGTGAATGTCCAATGGCATTATTTCAGTGAGCCCAAAACACTTCTCTTCAATAATTTGGCCAGGGTGAGAAAAGAAAACTGGCGTGCATTTGTTAGTGAAACAGTGCTTACGCTACGCCGTCCCGAGCGCCAATCAACACGATGACTTGGATGGATGCGAGCGCCGAGCGCGCCTTCTTCCGACCGTCGCCTCAGCTGTTTGCGGGAAACGGATTGACGGCCGCGGTGAATCTCACGGCGATGACAACGATCCAAAGCTAGGAGGCTAATTCCAAAGACGCTGCGTCAAAAAAGAGCTTTTAACCCTTTGCTCGCCGACGGCTGTGACCTGGACGGAATACATAAAGTGAGGACAGCGGGGACGCTGGAGGCGGCTGAAGTGAGTAGACGTTTCCTTTGTGCAACTTTTTTCTATCATGCATTTTGCCGCATCTTTTACAACTTCACCAGTTCCAATTTCACACTCATTCCACCGGTAATTGACCTGTTATTTATTATTTATTTGGTGATAGCGGTATTATATAGTGAGACCCTTTCGTACTGAAAAAGAATCTCACATACTCAAATTTCCACTCTCTTTCTTTATAATGGGTTTTCACAATTTCGTGAATACATTTTATTCCTTCAATTCCATTCAAATTTCACACTTATTCCACCCAGTATTGACCTTTTTTTTATTATTTATTTGGTCTGAGCGGTAGCAAAAATCCAAGACTGCTGCGAGGCATTTTTTTTTCAAAAAAAGAAACAGGTAAATTGATGGGATAAAAATGACAGTATAGGAACAGTCTTAAAATGTCTTCAAAATAATATTTTTTCATTTTAAAGATAAATAAAACCTCCATAAGCGAGAATCCTAAGTTTATAAACAAGATTCAGTACACAATAATTTATTTCTCTTGGATGAACAGCCCAAATTTTACGTAATTAGCCTTGAGCTAAAAAGAATACATATTTTTAAAAAAAAATTGTAAAGGTAGAAATTTGGCATATACTGTATATAGTGGCATTGGGAAAAATGCCACACCATATCTTTATTGTAGACATAATCTTAAAGTTGAATCCATAAAAGTCCGCCAATGGGAACGCAAAACTTTATAGACGCGCGATATGGAATCAAATAATCAGTGTTGTATGAAATCATTAAGACGCCACGGCACATCCGGTGAAGATGCAGTACACAAAAATCCTCAGCGTATGAAATAAGCTATATCTGATGAATATAAACAAATGGGTGTAGATTCTATTAGATGATAGCTGTATCGCAACTCTTTGCCAATGAATACCTCGTAGAATTAGCACTCGAAAAGCAACAAACTACTGTTAAAGGCAAACTTATGGGGACATTATTGGAGAAACTTTACATCCCAAGGCTTAGTGATGATTAATGATAACAATATAATTAACTGACTAACGGTATGCAGGGAGAATAGTTATTGACTCAGTTAAGAAATTATACGAAGATAAAACCTGCTTATCTGACCATTTATTTGTGAGCAGTGAAAAATTATGTGGAAATGACTGCGCCAAAGTCATAGTAATCTCATGTGCGTGAATGCAAACTTTTTAATGAGGATATGAAACTTTAGAGGGAGATAAATTCTTAAATGTGTTTCCAACATAATAACGTATTAAAGAGCTATGAATGACACAAAAATAAGGATGAATCTAATCTTTAACGAATGTATGAATATTGTCGTCCACTCCAACAATGTAAAATATGAAATATATTTAAAATATGAAGGTTTATTTTATATCCCTACTCAAACATATGTATTATTTTCTAAGCCGTTAGATGTCATCTCTATATAACTCTAACGACTACAAATTACTTCAGATTCCATTTACAGTAACCACATCATCACCACTTATTTCTGCAAATTTTCAATTTGAAATATCCATTGGATGAGAGTATTTACCAAAATATAAAAATTTGGTCTTATAATAAACTCAATAACACCAGTAATTGTGTAATGTTTCCATACCGCTTCGCACCAGCGCTCATTGTTTAGATCATGTTACTTATTCCTCTCTAAATTCCTTATTTATGCAAATTGAAAATTGTTAATCTCACCCAGGAAACAATCGACATTCTAAATTTTAAAAAGCTTGCCGACCGTTTTCTTCGAGAGAAAAAAATGGCGAGGTTATACGGTGGACTTTGAAAATAATTCTCTCAGGTATAAATCTCAAACCAGGGGATGAAGCATTATTTAGCCTTATAAAAACATTATGCTACATTTGAATAATAACAGCGAAATACATATGCTTTCTTAAAATTTGATATGGATCACAAGCAAAAAACTCAAAAGGGTTAAATGTAAAGTCTTTCAACTGTTAAAAAGAAATGATCAGCCAAGTGTCGTTTCTATGGACGCTGTCAATTTTGTGATTTGTATTGGAATGTTAAAACTTCATCAGTTTCTTAAATAATGAACTGTATTTTTCTCTGTAGCTTTAATACATGCCTCTCTCTCTCATAAAAAATGGATTTTATGCCTATTCTGTTTCTATCGATTACAGAAACTTGTTTTCGTTTGCATTCTTTAAGCAATAAACATGGATATCTTCTTCGCAGATTTATGATTGGAAAATAAAAAGTACTGCATTAAACTCAATGAATAGGTATTTTTACATTGTTTCCACCACAATAAGCACGCCCACGATGGCCAAAAAATTAAAATGAAATTAATTTTAACTCCTTCCAAGATGAAACTAAACCATTCCAAATACATTAAAAGGGTAATTAATTAAATCTGTTTACACGCTTGTAACGCACGAAAAATACTTAAAGACGTTTAAAACACATTGGCATGAATATAATCGAATAAATATCTCTATCTCTAAGTAAATATACTTCTTTATCTATAACACTTCCTACACGTATCCTCCGCTTTCAAAAATAAGGCTTCACCGGCTATTTTCATAATATTACAGACATTTCAAAAAAGCGTTTGAATCCATGGTGATATAAGTTGAATAATCACCAAAACAATAAGGTAAATGCACATAATGATCCATGACTAAATTTTTAAATAAATATACGTTTGTAAAGAAAAAAAAACGCTAAGTACAATGCCACGCTCACTCAGTTAACTCCCAATCAAATAAACTTGAAATGTTGTACCGAGATTAAGAAGGAAATCATACAGATAGACAAAATATCCAAGACACAGTACAAACTGTTTGCTTTAATAATAAAAAAATATAGACCTTTAATTGATGATTACCGAAAATCTGCTTCACACGCGATCACCAACGTGACCGTCTTGCATTTCTGTAAGTTTTTTTTCCATTGAGGTGCCGGAATTAGATCAAAAAATAGTCTTCTTAGTAGAAAATAAATTTTTATTTGTCTTCGCCAAAAATACCTGAGAGATAGAATAGCAATTTACCTTCGGTGTAAGACGTTAACTTGAAAAGAGATATTTTCAATCGAAACAAAATGCAATAATATTGGCATTGCCATGCCTACTGGATTAATAAAAAATAGTTTTAAAAGAGGCCCACTCAACGATTTCCTGAAACGAGTCGCCTCCTTACAGCTGGCTTTGTCACGGTCGTAAGAACTTTTACGTCTTATTGTTGTCCGCATATACCTAATTTCCCTCCAGAAAACTTGCATGAAGTTCTTTCCAAAATTGCTCACGAGCACAAAGAATGTAAATTCATCTTCCATGCCGCGCATATAAACCCTTGATAAATAGGCTAAACCGAGATGGGGACATCGTGACGCTGCACTTAGCACCCTTAATGTGGGCCACCAAAGAAACGCTCGCTCCGACTTCATTAAACTCTCCAGCAGCCCTCAATGTATATCAAATCCAACGATCTGGGACGGAATCGTTTCTCTGAAAGATCTCTGGCTTGTTGATGATAACGAGCGCTAGCTAATTATCGCAGCACGCGTCCACTTAAAAATGAGGGAGGAAAACGATTTCTCGCATGACTATTCACAAAATG
Source organism: Ischnura elegans (assembly GCF_921293095.1). NCBI lineage: Eukaryota > Metazoa > Arthropoda > Insecta > Odonata > Coenagrionidae > Ischnura > Ischnura elegans. Next base: position 99,458,313 of record NC_060253.1, read on the forward strand.
GGGGTGGCTCACGTTGACATTATTCGGGGCAAGTGGGATCTCGACCTGGATTCAAAGTGATGGATGGCACTCAATTTTCTCGAACAGAATCTCAGCGTGCGATAGGTATTACATGTTGAAGGATGCTTCGACGAACGTGTAAGGGTGTAGGCTTTCGCGGAGTGGATCAAATGGCGGAACTTAAGTCTCCGGTTTGAAGTGAAACCTGAATATGCCTCGTGAATCGCCAACGAAACTCTCGTTTTGAAGGAAAACCAACGCGGAGGAAACCGCAGCATCGAATTCTGTAGAATAAGATAATTTTTAGACATCTTTTAGCGTGTATTTTTCAATGAATTCAGTGAATTGTTCCATTTCTGGTCTCCATGTCGGCGAGGTAAAGTCCTAACCTGCCTAACCGAATGTCATCCTAGTCATGGGTGTTTGTGACCTTCGTACGTCTTTTGTTAGATTTCCGCCTTTAAGGCCATAGATGCATTGTTTCCTGGACTATAAAGGTAAATAAATGTATGAATTGTATTCATCCAGTTCCGAAGAGCAGCACAGAAATACATAAAATTACCAAAAGTTAATTGGGTACTTCCGAACAGATCGTTTTAGGAAATGGTCCAACCCTATAGGAAACAATTTTTTTCAGAGATGTAGGTATAAGGTGGTACTGTAAACCGTGATAGATGAATTAATGTTATGTGAATGTGCCGGAGAGAGGAAAGGAATACGGTTCCTAAACAGAATGAAAAGGAGGGGCTACTGAGGAAGGAAATATATGCTAAGAATGTGGAAAGACTGGAGTAAATTGTGTGTCGCCTTCCTGATTACTACCAACTAATATCTTCCTAATAATAATGGAAGTCTCAATTGGTGAAAGTTTACTAAAAACGTTTGCATTTAGCCCATGAAATGAGTTATGCCGATTTCACAACATTTTCAGGATATGCTCCTGAATCACATGCCCCTCACAATTTTTCCGTTTGTGAGGAAAAATGAGAGGTTAAGAGCTGATGAACAAGTGTGAGCTAAAATTTAGGTCGATAACAAATAAACACAAAAGTAAACCTAGTTGTAGACCAATAAGCAAATCTATTGTACCCGACTGACTGCTATGAACGTATCATAATTACAATGAGTAAAGAAACCCGTTAGATTGAAAAAATTGAAATTAGGTAAATGCGAAGATTTGAAGAGCATAGTATTTTCAGGCCACATAGGTATGACTGACCGTCGTAAATCATCTGGCCTAAGGCTATGCATACTTGACATATAGATAATGTAATGGTAGATAGAGAACTTGCATTTTGCATACCAAACGTGGCTCTAATAAATTCAAATCACATTTTCACGCTGATACACACAACTTGCTATTAATTCCCACGAGAAACCCGATTCCAACAGAAATTTTTCTTTTAAAATAAAAGCACCACTCAACAAACGATAAAATTCATTCATTATTTAAGTAATATTTAACGAAGCCGGCAGTGCCGGAGATGTGAAATTACTTTGGAAAAAATTGGAGTGACTGAGCTCATTGATATTATTCAGTCATAATTGAACACAGTATCTAGCAGCTAAAAAATGCATTTGCTCTGTTTCACATTTGTCAAAAGGATCTTAAGGTCATTTTGTGATCTATTTTTTCCAGCCTTTATATCAACTCACCAACCTGTCTGTTTGTTTGTCTGTTTGTTTGTCTGGTACAAATCTTGTAACTCAAATTTGACTCACTTCCTGTGAAGCAAAAACGCTGAAATTTTGCACACTTCTTCATTTCCGATGACAATACATGAAAATATAACTTTTTCTCTCCAACCCCCCTTTAACCACCCCCCAGTCAACCCCCCCCCAAAACATGTTTTTGATCTAAGAAGTTCCAAATGGTCGATTTTCGTGTTTCGTGGCATTTTTAACATAGGGGTAGGCATTTAAAAGCATAGGGGTGGCATTTTGAAACATAGGGGGCTTACCATTCACTGAAAATTTAATAAATATAGTGACTTTTTTAATACGTCACTTTTGGTTTTTCGGGGTCACTGAGTTTTTTTGCTTTGTGTCATATATAAACGTTGCTCATCCCCTGTAATCTAAATATAAAGGCTGGTTTAAAAAAAAAAATTTATAAGAGCTTATTTCTTTAATAATTATTAAGGCATATTGAAAGATTTGCCTTAGCTTAGATAAATTACATAACTTTCAGGGGACTTAATATGGGATGCTGGAAATAGGTCTGTTTAACAGAGTGTACTCTCGTTACTGCAAATATCCTTGGACAAAGCCAATTGAAATTCTTTTTTCGCAATAAAATACTGCAATTTCTATGAGTCAAAGTAATAACTATACGTGCATATCAGCTCAGGAAGAGAAGTGTCTGGGCATTTAATTCTTTTCGCTCATTCATATCAAGAAAAATATTCTTAGTCATCATAATAAAACCTCTCCGAGACGAGAGCGTGGATAACTTGTCATATTTTGAGAGAAGTATGCACTGGGGTAAAACATTTTTCAGCCCGAGCAATGGTCCGTTGTCAGATTGAGGATGCCCACGACGAGAGAGGGATATATGTACGACGGTTTGCATTGAGAGAGTGGAGTGGAGAGGATATGAAATAAGGAGGTGAAGGGTTAGAGGTTGCGGTGAGGTGAGATTGGAAGAAGGGAAGGAGGTTAAGGAGAAGGAGAGAGAGAGAGGCGAATGATAGAAGTGATTTGGAGAAGTTTTTGAAGTGTTCCCAAAAAGGGATTGTGCTGCCGCGATCAGTCGGCTACACCTCGTCCCACATTTCTTCGTCAACGCAGAGGCGGCAAAGAAAGGAGAAACATAGGTAGGAAACGGACGATGACCAAATTCAATGTAGCCATAGCAGTACCAATGATCTCGAAATCATCACGTACAAGTGGGCTAAAAACACAAAAGGATCAATGAGAACTATTAAAAAACCTACGATTTGTTTACAAAAGGAATTTGAAATAATTGATACTCAACATTAAATAATTAAAATTTTAAATTATAAATATTTGATATTGAATAAATAATTTAAATGATTTATTTAATTAATAATAACCGATTAATAAGAAGCTTTAATTAATTAATGCATCTGTCTGCTTGGTATCAGAGAAATGGCATTTGAAATGTAAAAAAAGGATATTAGCGAGGAAATGGTTGATTATATACGAAAAATATAGTTCTCCGATCTACTATATTATCTTCCTCCGTTCTTCTATACCCTAAATACTGTCATCTAACAGTTTATGCAATTCATTTCTCATCTAAAAAGTAAAGATTCACAAATTGAAGTAATACTAGCGCTGAAAGTATAATTTTATGCAACGTACTCTATTCGAAGCACAAATTTTACACTCTGTCTAAGGCAAAAATTAACGTTCAAAATCGAGTTTATCGCATGTGCGTAAAAAAAAACTTTTGAGAGGCCCTGAGGAAATCACGCGACTCTCGGCTAATTGCTCGCATTTGGTACACAATTAAGAAAAGGAAGAAACAGACCTATCAAAACTCGTTCACTAATATCATACTACGCTCACTTATAACGCATTACGCGAAGCATATGCTATAAGCCAATTAAGTAATTCTAATCCAAGGGTAATTTTAGTCGCTACTACGAATAGCAAAATAGGGGACCCGCGTAAATAATTGGCAAACCAACGTATCCTAATAGTATATGCTGAAAATGAGGTATATAAAGAAAAAAGAACGCCATTTCAAATAAATTATTACAATTATCAGCCAGTTACGAAGATTTAAAACAATGAACTCTCATAAATATATTAACAAAAAATGACTGAAATCCGTCCTGAAAGATTCCAAAAAACATAATATTACTCCAACTTCTGCTAAAATACTACGACTTGCTAACAGCATCAACCACAAGTTCATGCAAGGGAAGAATTAAAAATATCCTTCTTGAATAACTCATCTTAAGCAAATACACTCAGAACTACAGTATCCGGGTTTCCAAGTCATCCGTCAATAAATTTCGGCTAAATACAAACCTGTTCGGATTCCAGTTTGCTGACTTACCTCACCTGTGAAAGCCAATTGAGTGAGAGTTTCTTTTTTCTTCAAAAGCCAATTAATGATTGTAAATACAAATAGCCGGGCTGAATGTCCTTTCGAGTACGGAAGAAATGAAGAATCTTCATCTCCTCACGGATACCTATACTGGGAGTGATATTTTACAACGCATGATGTATTTTACTGCGGCAGTTTTCCTCTGCGCCAAAACGAGGCGATTTGACTACCTACATTATGACTCATGAGCCACGACTAAAGAATCTTCCGTCAAGTGAAAGGGGCGAATAGGCGTGTTCTTCCTGTTATCACTACCCAAGAAAACTCGTCCCGAATGTCGAGCACACAACACTATCATCAACATCCCCACCTCCTGAAATGCAGCGTGTGCCTCTAAACTTTGGGCTTCTTCCACTCTTTTTCTGCCGTTAATTAGATGCCCTGGATTATAAAACGTTAATCTGGAAATTACTTCTAGATTGAATCTCTCGCAGGTGTTGGTGATGTTTTCCCGGATGTACCATCGTACTTATTCAGTTTGTTGCCCGACGTTTTGCGGCCGTTGGGGGTCTCTTTTTCTTATGGAATACGGATATTTTTTCCAGGGAGGGTTTTAGCCTAATGAATACCCTTCGCGGAAAAACTAGCTTTGCTCCCTAAAAATAAGGGGGCTAGCAACAGCTGCGAAACGTCGGGAAACAAACCAAATAGGTACGCAGGGCACACCCGAAAAAAATCACCAAAAGCTTGAAATTACTTCTCTCAAACCAATCTATTTCTTCTCTATGTTAACGTATAGTATGAAGGATGCAATGAATTCTAATACGATCTCTGATCTTTTTCCCATTCCGATGTTTTTTTTCGGTTTGAGTCTCTAACTTTAGACATACATGTTGACATTTGCTCTGCAAACTTAGGGAATCTGATGAGAACTATACCTGTCTGAATAAAAGTTTCATGTATTCCATTTTCCGTCCAATAAACAAAAGAATTTGCAATTGCTCATAACCTAGCAATCATGGACGGTAAGTCATGAAATTTAGTGTTGTGGTCTAGAAAAATTCTTTGAAATACAACACATTTTACACGTCTACAAGTTGCGTGCAAACCAGCCATTTTTGCTGACTTTTGATGCGATATTTAATCATTTGTAGTATTCCATTTTGCGTTAAATCTTATGCACCTCTTGACTGATAGACAGACGTCCTTATGTTGTCTATATCTTTAGAGGCATGTTAAAAATAAAAATTATACTCATTACCAGCTATTATTTTAGTCAATACCAAAATAATACCGTAACTGGAGTAAAATCACGTTAATTTCATAAAAATGTCGCTGCAGTAGGTGAAAATAACAGGAAAAATTGTCAATTTATAAATATCAACATTGACATATCGACATTCGCTGAACCCCTGTAATGCTCGTTAAAGATAGTTTTTAAGTACATGTGCGAAAATACTTGTTCAGATTCGCGCACTCGAAATCCTAGCTTCTTAACTCCCTTGTCCCTCTTCTCGCTTGCCTTAACTGCTTCAAAAACTACCATGAAGACATAATACAGAAATTTAAATGAAAAAAAGGCTTTCACGACATACCATCAAGTGATGCTAATAGTGCTCAAGTAACATTTAAAATGTAGAGAGTTGGTTAATAAAAAAAGATTAAAATAATTGCTTCACAACTACATTCAATACTCTGCCATTAAATCGATATAGTCTGTTAATGGGTCATGATAGATTAGCAATCAATTTGCTTATCGGTAAAGCCCGAGTTACCATTAGTTGAAGTGGAGAGAGCGAGGGTAATTTAGTGTTCTGTGTGTCGAACTGAAGCATAACTGAATAACATCGGCATGTATACAGAAAAAACAGCTAAAGGAACAAAATTTTGATAATTTAACTAGCGATATTGCTAAATTTTACTTCTCTTCTAGTGGAAAAATGTATTGCCATGTGGGATTCCCTAACCCATCAAAATTACCACTGTAATTAGTGTGTCATTAATTAAATAGATAGTCCTGCTTCCATAAATTGCAATATTTGATGTTAAGAATTGAAATGAAATTACATCTGATTCTGATTACTTAGTGGCTTACGCAAAAATTAACACACTCTAGCTATATGACCTGAATGCAGCGCCATTTTACTAAATTAATGTACTCCTTCCACAATTCTGGCAAATCAAAGTTAGTTCTTCATTTTCCGTTGCAGCAACAGGAAATACCCGCGTCTTGACGAGTTTCTGTGAAAACAATAGGGCATTGTTAAAGGAATTGATATGGCATCCGGAGTGTATAAGTCAACGCTGTCACAGTGTCATCTAGTTTTAAAAATAAGGGTATCCAATTCTTTTTCTTTAGGACTCGTTCCACATTTTCCATTTTCCTTACGAACACCACTACTGCAATCTTTTCATACAGCATTCCTGTTTTAGGTTTTTTTTTTAATTTAAATTGAGAAATTTCCAAAGAACATAAATATCTGAATGTTACAAGTGAGATTCTTGCCATTAATTTGACGATTTTTCCTCCAAAACGTATACTTTGAACAGATAAAATGTTTAAAACCATCATAAAAATTAAAAGACACGGAGCATCGAGTTGCATTCATTCACATATGAGAAGCCCTTTTGTCAATAATTTGGTTCTGTACCTAGAAGTGACAAATAATAATCTCACCCACTTAAAGTCTCGATGAAACCAATTTTTCTCATATCTTAAGCGGAATAATAATATGTTAAAGATTCCATTACATTAACAAGGCCCCATAAAGCTGGATCGTTTCCGTTCCGTAACACGCAATAGTATTAAACTCATATTCATCGAGTTTCTTTTACATCCTCTTTCTTCGTCTTAGGAGTCTTAGGAGAAAATGAAGAAATTCTTGCCGGAAAATTTAAAGTATTTAACACCATCATGCAATATGATTTCAAAAATATTTAAAAGTATGATCGATACTGCTCATTCCCTTACATACTTATTTTATTTGAATTCACTTGAAATTATTCCACAGTATAAGAGAATATGATATCCGAAAATAATTTGGACACCAAGCTCTGCCCTTAAAAACGTCGCATGAAAACTAAACTCACGATTAAATAAGCTGCTGTTTCGTAATACCTCAATTCTGATATCCATTTCATATGCAGTCCTCCAACGAGGATTTTCGATCCGATGCAATTACCTTCCCCTTGTTAGACAAAGGCTCAAATCGACTCCGAAGCCTGAGCAGGATGACTTTATGGAAATCGAGTCCTGAGCACGCCCTATGGGCTCCCGAGAAATCGTTTCCTACTCATCTCATCCATCGAGAGCGCGTCTCCTTAAGCTCTCTCTAATTGTCGGACGGGAAATCTATGTCACACATCCATATATCTCTCCATCCCCCCTCTCCTTTCGGCCAACTTTCACGCAGGCGGACGGGAGCAGACACAGGTATCCCTCCCACCCAATGGGTACAGCCACATCTCTTCCCCGATGTCTCTCGCTCGTCTCGCTCCCACATCACAACTTGGAGACGCCATCCATAAATGAAGCCAAGACGTTTGAGGTCCTTTTAAGACGAACACCACTCCCCTAATTGCCACACAGTGACCCCACATATTACCTCTCAAGTAAATCAACCCCAGTCCGCATTCGATTCTAGGTTGATTAGAGCTCTCCGATCTCTCAACCGGGAGCATATCTCAACCGGGATCTTTAGCAAATTACATGGAATAACAAAACAATATGCCATTCATCACACTTAGAATAGGGTGATGAGTTCATTTAGGCAGTCACGTTATCGCGGGTCGAAGCTGATTGGCTACGAAAATGACATAACTTATTGTACTTACCGCCAATCATTTAAACTAAGATAATTAATATTTAATTTCGGGTAATTAATATTAAATTACGGGTGAAAGCCTACAATACATAAACCATAGACCTATATAACCCACAAACCTACATAAACCATACTTTAGAGAAATACAAGATATTTATATTAGCCAATAGCTACTCTAAAATATTATATAAGTTCAAAATACAAAACTTTTTCGCACAAAAAGACACTTTAAAGCAGTTTGATCATCAATAGAGCATTTAAAATAAAAAGAACTGTGATTCTTCTCTTCTAGTAACGAGTACATTATTAACACACAATTAGAAGTAGGCCTGTTCATCCAATTATTCATGTTACCTCAAATATAAAGTGATGGCACACCACTTCAGGAAAATTATGAACTACATTTTTTGCTTTAAATTTTCCTTTTGATATTGAACGCTATGAATCAATGAAGTCAATAGCCAAAAAAGAAACCAATATACAAATTAAGAAGAAAATAAATTTCCAAGGCGAATTAATAAATAATTTCAAAAGAAAAGCAGAGCATAACCCATTCTTCAGAGAAATACAAGACATTTATAATAGCCAATAGCTGCTGTCAAATATTATGTAACTTCAAAATAAAAAAAATGTTTCACACAAAAAGACACTTTAAAGCAGTTTGATCATCAATTGAGCATTTAAAAGAAAATTTATAACATTTTAGTCACTACGGACGACATTGACTCAGGAATATTAGTAGAGGTTATCGATATTAACTTCGGGATATTGACTAAAAGGAATAGCAAGCAGTTCAGGCCGAAGACGGTTTCATGTTTTTACGGAAAATTTTGAGAAAAATGGACTACGTGTTCCACGACTTTAATTCGTGACTTTTGATCTGGATTGTTCATGCTTCTTTTTAAATTTCGGCTTTGTAACAGCCATTCAACTTTTACTCTTCAATTTTTTTCAAATTCTATCTCTTTGGTGAAACTTTAGCTGTCGCTTTGGTGAAACTAGAAATTGAGTTTACAAGAACAAATACTTTCTCTCAGCCGGTTTCCTAAAATAGTACCACCATTCTACCATAAAAATTAGCCTCACATAGAGCCGAGGGCACAGTCGTAGGCCGCCAACACACGTTAAAATAGATAATTGCTCTATTTCATAATTCACATCATAAGTAATTCCAACGAAGCAATCCACAACAAATTGATTTCTTACACCCTTCCATTCGCCTATCACAATATTGTAGAGGCTATTCATTTATGTAAGCCACTCCACCGCTATAATACAATAGTAGGAAAAATCAAATATCTAATCTATCTAATAAAGCATCTAGAGCTTTGAAAATAGAAGAAAACCGTAACTTTTTACAGTTTTTTGGGTCCTTAACTTTATAACATAATGGATATCATGCTACATTTGATATTAAAAACGACGTTTTACTGCTGAAAGTGTAAATTAAAAATCTGGATTCATCTCATGAATTTTCTTATAAATCCACGACGTAAATTGATTTTTGAAAAACTCCTATGCGTTGCATGGCTCTCCATAACACACCTTGCAAAAACCACCGTGGGAGATCAGATTAGTCAGGAAAAAATACCCCACTTCATATATAAACGGCTTCACCCCCACTAGATGCACACCAACAGGTTCCTCCTAGTTCCTCATTTATTTACTAGTTAAGTTACTCGTATCCACAACAGTAGCAAGAGAAAGTCAACCCTAGCTCACTTTCCTTCCTTTGAGCAAAGTTAGAAACCATCAATCGCAAGTACGACAGGTGTAAGGGATGCTGCATTATTCCTCCTCCACTCTGCTCCGCCACCCAGCCCCACGAGATTTAAAATCACCATCTCGATCCCGCAACTCCCTTTCTCAACTTGCCGATAAACACCGCCCTCAATTCGGGCCCCCATGGTGGGCTCTTGCTCCCGTGCCCATCTCCTCCTTCAGGTTAGGGGGGCGGGCCCCAGTAATGGGCAGAAATTTCAACTCCGTAATGGGGAATGAGTGGGTGAGAAGATTTCTGCGGTGGGAGACTTCAACGGCCGATTTCCGTGGTGGGAGACTTCAACGACCGAATGAAAAAAGTCCGTATGAAAGGCTCAAGACCCGCGTCACCCTCCTCCCTCTTTCTTGGGTGAAATCTCCTCTCCCGATGGAGAAACCTCTGACACGGGCATACTGCACGCTGCAGAGCCAGAATCCCGGCGAAGATTCATATCGGCGCAGTCTTCTGCCTGGCGCGATATACTCTCCGCGTGGACCGCCACTTAAAACCGCTCTCGGAACAAAAGGCAGCAATTTCTCGCAAATGGGTGAAACGAGCCAATCAGGTTTACTCTCTCCCCCAACCCCTTCCTCCCTGAACCCACTTGGGATTCCGACCAGGTCGCATTTAAAAACCCTGCTCTACGCTGAACGGCTTTAATTTGCAACGCACGCATGTATGCTAATTATGCAGAGCGATTAATCTGTGAGAAACTTCTAATCGAAACGCAAGCGCCATGCGCCTAATGTGGAAAATTCAAATCCTTTCCCTGACACTGCCCAATCACATTAGATAAAAGGAATATCGAGAGGGGCGAAGTAGAGACCCATTGGAAAGAAACAGACATTCGAATAATTAATGTCATACTCAAACTATTAATAGCATATAGATGGGAAAAAATAAAAATTATTAAAAATTCACTTTTAGACTTGAATTTTTTTATTCAGGTCTTATACTCGAGTCATTTTAACACTTTGTCCTACCTTCAGGACGGAGACAAGGATGTCCCGGGGAATTAAACTGGCCAACTGAGCCTGAATTCGAGGTATTCACGTTCCTAGTGTTTGACAAACGCTCCAGAATATCAATTTAGACTGAAAAAGTAATTCACCAGATACCAGTAATTCACACTCTACTTTTAAGTCAATATATTTCTTCCTTTCAAACATGTTAATTTTAATAGACGAAATTTTTCTGTAGTTTTTTTCAGTAGGTTACTATATTTTTTTTCAACTTAAGGAAATAGCAGGTAATCTCTTCAAATCCTCTTTGTTTCCTGAACAGAAATTTAAACTGGCACGTAGGTAGGTCTGCTGTCATGTGATCCATGCCTGACGACTTCTCCTTTTACGCGCTAAGACTGGAGCGCGTATAGCGGGCGAGTGGCAGAGATGAGAATCTAAGAGACACTTCGCTTCCAAAGCAAGTAGCGTACTAAGATAGAAACCGAATCTTGACTCTCTTCACATGCGCGTGCAAGGGTGAATTACCCTAGGAAACAATGGTGATACCTATCCGCGTAAGACTAGGATCCCAGCTCTGGTGGTGTGAGCAAGATGAACAGGAATGGACGCAGCGTTTCTGGACGGAAATTGTAAACATTTTAAAATTCGTTGAAGGAAGATAAAACCCGACGTGATGCGATAAATAGGATGCCTTGAATATTATTAGGAACAAAAAATGTAATCAAGTATACCTCCTCTGGATACGTTATGGGATATCTCATCATTTCGCTGAGCAACAAAGAGGTTTTGTAGAGTGAAATTCGAGTCAAATCGCTTTGTTGTAATCCAAGCCCAAAAGAAACAGCAAGTATACAGCAGGTTAGCCACAGAAAAGCATTGAATAGACGCCTAGGCGTGCCTGTATTTCACGACTGGCTTGTTGTATTTGATAATTTTTATATGAAGTGGAGTATTTTCCGATACGACATGCATAAAGATGCAGAGGCACATATGCAAAAACAAGACTTCAAATTTTCTGTGACATAATTTCTTTGTTTGATGCACAAATGTTCACAAAAATAAAAATACATAAAATCTTAAATATTTTCCAGGTATTACATATATTTATGTGAATGCATTTTCTTTTTATTCGGTATTTTATAATAGTGCCTTCATACGAACTACCTAATAGTTCGGCAGTTTACCATACCGGATTTAAAAGGTATTAGTTCCTAGGGGAAAAGTATGGAAGGTATTAGTTTGGTCAAGCCTTTCCCACTAGTAAACTCCATAAAAATTTTCCATACATTTTCCAGTAATTATCCGAATACCGCATTAAAATAAAGGCTATATCTGGTATCTTTCATATATCCTAGTGAACACAGTTGTCTATTCCAAAGATAGCTCAATATGACATTGAAATCGGACGCCACATTCACAATGGATGTCATTAATAGAATCAACAATACATGGTACGGTTGTCCCTTAGTCATTCACACCACAGCTCACATTAACTGTAGATACCTACTTGGTATGATAACTGTTTCCCCTCTCAACGAGAGGTGACAATTTTGCAAGACGAATTGTCTTATGCGATATGCACATCTGCTCTACGCCAATAGAATGAGTAATAATGACGCCTTAATACGAATCATTTAAGAAGGAAGCATTCATAAAATAAACGAGATTCTAGCGATGAACTAAAGCGTTTTCCATCGTAATTATTAAAAAAAAACTATCCCGATAAAACATATTTTGCAGCCAATCATTCATTTTTCTTACATGGAGAACAGCTTTAATTCATTCTTGTTTTTACAAGTAAGGGAATACAGTTATTACGACTGTAAGAGAGGAGCAGAGTTTTCCTAACAATAAAACAATTAAGAAATTATATTGACCGGGGCTGAGCTTTTCGCTAGCGAAATTTTATCCGCCACTGAGTCAATATATCATACTGGAACCTGAAGTCCTAATTTATTTGATCAATTAAAGAATATTTTTAATCCACCTATGCCATGGCTGCATGTGTGTCAGATTACGGAGATCGCATTGCAATTTTGGGTAGCTCTGTAAAGAATTAAGACCACTGTGCGGCGACCCTACCCAGATACGTGAAGAAAGGTACAGGCGTCAATCGCATCCAGCCTCTTCCTCTAAGCCGCTGCCACGGAGTCCTCGGCTCTTCCTCCACATTTCAACTTCCAGCTCATTTCCCATCCGTCCTCCCAGAAAATCCGTCTCCGCGCGGTGCGCAGAACCGTTGCCGAGTCTGCAAACAAACGAGCCCGCCTGCTTGTCCCACATCTCCCGGCGACATTTTGAAAAGGATCCGCTGTTGTTGATTTGGAATGCGGATGAGACTGCGGGGTGCATGGAGAGCTTTTGGGGGGAGAGGAAGAAGGGAGGAGGGGAGTGGGATGGATGCACACGTCGACTCTGCATGACTGAAGTGGTCCCTTGCGTCCACACACTGCACACGATGACACGGGATTGAGGGCGTTTATTGTTGTGCCGATTATAAAGGTAACTTGACTTCACTTAATGATATGAGGCAATTGCACAGGGTGTTTCAGGAGGTTTCTGCAATGCTTTGAGCTTAATTAAACGGAAGATGTGAACGACCATCGACAATGCGATTGGTTTGGTCAATCTCCCCAATTTTGAGATATTTTTTTCACACAGTTATAATTGCAAATTTTTGTCCACCAATAACAATTTTATCTCCTTAAAAATCCAGAGCAAAAATAAAATTTCGACAAGGAGACTAAAGAATATTACTAGATACTAGAATAGATTACTACTAGATACTAGAATAGAATACTAGATAACCAAGTAAAACTGTTTCCCGGAGCTATCGGAGAGAGGAGGTAGTAATAACACGGCTTAGAATAGGGCACTGCTCTTTGACCCGTCCGTATCTCTTAACTGAAGAGAAGGAACGTCCCCAATGTGATGATTGCAGATGCCCGTTAAGTGATCGTTAAGTTATCCTGATAGATTGTGATAAGTACTGCGACACGTGGAGACGGCTTTATCTAGGGGGAGACCTAGAATCCCTTCTAGGAGACCACCATACCAATTTAAATTATACCTTTCGGTTTCCTAAGAAAATAAGTATTTTTAATAGAATTTAAGTATGCTCACCCATTTTACGAAGTCAACATGCACAGCGGCTATCTTTTTATTTCATTTCCATTGAAGTATTGAAATTAAATGACATGGTAGTGGTTCGAAATGACCTAGTCGTCGACGCACCCTAAATTTCAATACTAGTACCACTATTGTTTTCATGGCAACAGCAAAGTGCGTCGTGCGACCTCATGTTTAAAGGAGGTATTAAAATTTTCTCCCCTACCACCTCTTGAAGTATTGCAGAATCCTCCTGAAACACTCTGTATTATATGGCAACTTGCATACTACGTCCAACGGAGGAGGTATCTAGTGGGCATCGCCGCGTTGATGACTTCGTTACTAAGGGTGAAAGTGGAAGATAGAAGTTCATTTTTTTTAACTCGGTGATGTTTAATAGATGTCTCCCGTGTTGGTGGTAGGTTGCGCATAGACCGTTGCCCTTCCTGAAATTTTTAATCCAACGTGGTGAAGTGAGGGTCATTATCATGGTAAAAAAAACTCATCCAGAAGTCTTAAAATTTCCAATAGAACTGATGAGCCACTGATGATTCAGCAGGAAAACGATGTAGCCAATGCTAGTGTGTACTCCGCTCTAATCCACCAGCATGATATTTGATGGGAGAAACTCATTTCTGTCATGTAATGTATAACAAACACCATCTCCATCTAGCATCTTTTCTAAACCTAGGAACAATAATGACGTCATAAATCTATCAAATAACAAAACTATGTGGACGATTTTTCCTCTCATTGCCAGCCTACTTCATACAGCGCAAAGAGAGGCTAAGTGATCAATATTTAAATACTTATGACAAAATAAACTAACACAGAATCAAAAACGCACGCAGTAAACAGAGGATGAGCAGAGATAGGAGCGAAAACTGAAATAATTGAAATACAAGGACGCAACCTTTCACCAGCCATTGCTAAGGACACATGTAACTTCAGGGAGCAATAAAAGAAACAACAGACTCATTCACGGTGATAGGTAGAGTAATAATGGGAATGGAAAAGAAATTAACATACACCATTTCGCGGATGACGATGCACTCACAGTTGAGAACTGAGAAAAGCAGCAGTTATCCTTGAACGCCAGAGATCAAGGACTAGAAGAATAGAGCATAAACCAATACAAAGAGGAATGAAACCAGATTGTCATAAAGATGATGAAAGGGAGACAATTCAATTCGGGGGAGCAGTTGAGACTAAATTTTGTGACTTTATGAGCCAGTACAAATGAATAGCTCATTTTATGTAAGCATTGTTGGCAAAAATCTGGAACATTGCCCATCAGTAAAATTCATAACTGGCAAACATAAAAATCATATCTACAGGAGAAACATACCAATAACAGTATGACTTATCGGTTAGT
Source organism: Ischnura elegans (assembly GCF_921293095.1). Taxonomy (NCBI): domain Eukaryota; kingdom Metazoa; phylum Arthropoda; class Insecta; order Odonata; family Coenagrionidae; genus Ischnura; species Ischnura elegans. The sequence continues at coordinate 99,473,368 of NC_060253.1, forward strand.
GTGGTTAAATTAATGGGAGAAGGTGAAGCTTGACAAAAAAATGATTTAATGAATAGTAGCGGGCGTAACTTGGTGGAAATCCATAATCGCAGGATCCTTCTATTCCTGCAAAAAATGACTGTTGCAAACTGTGTAAATATGCGCCAAGACATTAGATTTCAAACGCTGAGGAAAACTTGGATGACATCGGTTGAAAAAACTCTTTAATTTCAATATGCTGGGAATAAAATTTCTCAAGAGTCAAGTTCTTACTTCCCCAAATAATAAGGGGAACAGGAAAAAAGGTCTAGGAAGTGGCCCAAGTCCTTTGATTTACATAATTGCTTAAATATTAAGTACTTGACAACTCACGCAATTCAAATCTTCGACCTTATTTTTCTCTTAGGTACCGTAGAAGATTAATTTATTTTCGCATCCTACACGAGTTATAGTCCCTTCTGTATTCTCAGAAGCCTAGAAGAAAAGGAAATAAAATATTTAAGCATGCTTTTGAAAGAATAAGGGCGATCTCTATACCACCCAGGGTGCTAATGGCCAGTGTAAACTCTACTCTGTTCCTTTTTTCCGTCACACCGCCGTGCCTGTCTCCGCCTGTTCTATTTATACTGAAATTCGAAGATGGATCTTTTGTTGCACTTTTTCGACTGGTGGTACGAACATAAACACTTTAACTGGCCCAAAACACACCTTCCAACATAATACGAGATACATTATTATGAACGGATAGACCAAATAAATGTATTGGCTTTATATGCGATGAAAGTTCAATCAAATGTATCAATTTATTTTCATTAACAAAGGCAGCTGCCACACGTATACCGTAAAAAAATACTAAAATCAACGTTCCGACAAACACCTTGGGTGTGATTCATATTTTAACAATTCACAGTAAAAATATGTATCTGACAGATATTTTTTTCTTTTCTTGCCTTCTTTCGGCTTAAATTCAGAGGAATGAGTACTTTCTATGGAATTAAAAAAGGTTTGGATGGACGTGCTATGTACGTGCGCGGCTTTTAGTTCGGAACTGCAAAAGGTACTATGGGTTGCATGCACTCACAAACAAAAAATAAATCTACTTTTTTGTGGTGAGGTATGTATTGCCCTCTTGTAACCATACCGTAAAAACACATGTCAGGCGCGATTACGAAACGTAACCGCCCTACAAATTTGAGAATCAAATTTTTAACTTAAATTTAGTTAAAAAGAAAAAAATAATAATATTTATCTTGATGCCATTGTACAAAAAACTATAGACTCAAAAACTGAAGTCCATGCACTTTGAAGACCCTTTTCACACAGTATATTACCGTGAGCCATAACTCCATATTATAAATAAAGATCAAGAAAGATATTACTAGGCCCCGGATGGAAAATTTAGGGTTCCGATCTTCATGCATAGCATGTTTAACCCTATATCGAAATATACGTTAGTTAGCAGTCGCCTTCTTTTTACCTAACAAAAATTCCAAGCTTGTTTTCCTAAAGTTATTCATTTTACACACAGAAATGTTTCGCTTCAATCATATATTTTAGTACTTCATATATGAGAAGTGAGTTTAAGAATCCTTCTGGGTTAGTACTACCAGCCATTGTAAAAAGCAGTGGCAGAAATTGAATGGAAAGCCAAAAGACCCGTTTCAGAAAATGACGAAATGTTTTTATAAATGTATTATTAACGGTATGGTGTTACATTTTTTCATGATTGTTACTTGATCGCCATGTTTGACAGCAATTAGTAGCGTCCAGTATAGGTATGAGACATTTAAAAGTGACATCATCATCATTAGTCAACAATCCTAAGATTGTTACGGAGGCTTCCGCGGTTAGTTATTTGGTTATGGTTTTCCGGGTTTACACCGCGTTGATGTATGTTTTGCGGACACCTTCGTCATATGGCCTCATGGGACAGATAAACTGAAAAGATTCCTTGAACATCTTAATAGCCAAAATAATTCCATCCAGTTCACTATGGAAATGGAAGAAAATAACCAACTTTCCTTTTTGGACGTTCTCGTCAAGAAGAAATCAGATGGCACATTGGGACATTCAGTCTATCGTAAGGAAACGCATACTGATCGCTATTTGAATGGAAAATCACACCATCATCCCAGGCAAAAAGCATCAGTTATTAAAACTCTATATCATAGGGCATATTCCATATCGGATACAGATTCGCTCGCTGGAGAGAAACAACACCTCCTTACCACGCTCCAATAAAATGGCTACGATCGGGTACTGATTCAAAAAATCGCGCGTAGGGAAGAAGAGAAAAGAGATGTGGCCTTGGACATTGCAAAGGAAGACCAGCAAAAGGCAAAGGCACATGCTCTCTTGCCATACGTGGCTGGAACGTCGGAAAGAATTGCTAGAGTTCTCGCCAAACATGACGTTCTGACGCGATTTATAAGTTTGAAGAAGACCTCTGACCTCCTCCGGAGTGAAAAAGATCGTCATCCATCAGATATCTATGAAGGAGTGTATGAAGTAACGTGTTCCTGTGGTTTATCATACATCGGACAAACATCTAGATCCCTAAAATGCAGAATAAATGAACATCTGAAGGCAACCGAAAAGAAAAATTTTCGTCTTTCTGCGGTTGCAGAGCATGCATGGTCGGAACCTGGGCACGTCATACTATTCAAGGAATCGAAAATCATCGCCAGGGAAAATAAATATTTCCCTAGGCTGATAAGGGAGGCGATTGAAATAGCGAGTCACCCTAAGAACTTCAATAGGGAAGACGGCTATCCTTTATCCTCATCTTTCAAACGGCTTTTCCAACAATGGAATTAAAAATCAACATCCGTCTGACTAGCTGTAAATAAATAAGGATCACAGATCTGCAAATCATTTGGACCCGAAGACGGGAGCTGGAACGCGCCCGAAACTGTCGTCCGCAAAACATGTATCAACGCGGTGTAAACCCGGAAAACCATAACCAATCCTAAGATTGGTTGAGGCAGCTCTCCATCCCTTTTTCCTATCCGCTAGCCTTTTCATAGTGACGTATTTCTTCTCTTTTGCACCCTTTATAACCTGTTCTATATACCTCATTCGGGGCCGTTCCTTGCCCTTCTTCCCTTTTAAAAGCGGTAATTAATCAAATTCATCCGATAATATGTGAACAATACACATTTTAAACATTCGTTAGACGCACGAGGAATGATTATGAGAGTGTAAATACAGTTGCGTAAGAAATTTAGAATGTAAATAAGAGCTAGAGAGCTATTGTACCGCGTGGAAATGCTTACAGAAGATTTTATAAAAGACGACAGGGAATTCCAGAGATAACAACTAGATATGAGAAAAGAATTGAGATAAGTGTCTGTCTGAGGTACAGGATGTAAGAGGTGGGAAGGGTCAGTTCTAATGTTCCTAGAATCAAAGGATGATTTTTTATACGTGGGAAAAGGATATACTGGGTATTGAGTCGTAAAGAGGGCGACAAGAGCATGGGAACTTAATTTGAAAAATTCAAGCGTTCGGCTTATCAAATTGAGAATTCAATCGATTGAATACTGGTGCGCAATTACTTCATTTTTCGTTCCAATCCGTTCGCAAAAGGCACAGCTTTGTTATCTCGATCATTATCCATCATCAGAAGGCGCCATTTGAGTAAAACGACCGTAATCTTTTCTTGAACTCCTTGCATGCATTGGGGCCAGTAATTGCGCGTAATAAATAAATGGTGCCTCGAATGACGCAGATTCAACTAAATCGCTGCGTGCCAATACATTTGAGTGCTCTTTTTTTCGTGCTCACTCAGAGATTTCACCAATTACGTTGCGAGGAATCATTAAAAGCATTTTTCTTAAAAGGGTATGCTAAAGTTTTTCGACTAATTGCTCGGTGGGGAAAGAAAATTCCACATTCAATTGTCGGTTTGTAATATTTCATATCCCGAAAAAAAGTGAAGGCAAAAATAAAAGTCTATAGATAACGTAGACACTGCATGGCAGAGAAATATGGACGGGGCATTATAAGAAATAAATACATATAAAGAAATTTCTGGTTAATTTGGACGACATATTGAAACACTCTACCCCCAAATAAGCGGCTACTCGAAGCGTTTCGTGAATTATCAAACACGATGTTAAAAAAATAACTAGACCACATATGAGAATTTAAATTCATTTTTAATCATATATCCATTTGCAAAACTTTCACCATCAAAAAATGACAAAAATTAATAATAATTTCTGAAATTCTGAGAGTATATTTATAATTACTAATATTTCTTTTAGCCTCTATCCTTCGGAACGAGTGTTCAAAGCTTTATAGCAATGATGAGATGAACGGCAAAACAGGATAAGTGCTCATGATTAGTTCAATTGATGAGGAGTATGTACTGCCAAGCACTGTTCGCAGTGCTTAAAAATCGTGTAGCCTCACGAATGCATTGGACAAATACAACCGACGCGTGGCCCGTGTAAATTTAATTTTGCCCTGACAGCTCGGAGAAAACGCAAGTTAATTACTCAAATGGCTTCTCATCTTGTAGATTTCCTCCAAATAAGCACCTGCCCCTATCATCTGGTGGCCCTTTCACCAAAATTCACTGCATCAAAAAGGCACACGGGAGAAATGATGACCGTAGATTTTTGGACACATAATAACGAAGACCAAATCAGTGAAAAAACCCAATGCCATTTACGGGAAGACAAAAATTATATCTAATAATATCGAGACTTTTGCCACGTTACTTCAATCTTTAAATTAAAACACGTTGTCGCAGTATTTCTTTCAAATAAAGAGGTTTATGGTGAATAATTCAACAGACACAATAGAACTTATGCACAATTAATTGGCAAATACAATACCGATGCATGCTTATTTCCGTCTATCAAACCCAAAACGACTTTAAATTCCTCTCCTTATTTAATATGCAACCTAATTAACCAGCTCGTAGACTTAATGCCGTCAGACAATATATATCTTCTACTTGATACTACTCACTTAGAACTTGTAAATTAGTCGTATTTATACATTAGTACTTTGCTAGTTGCATTAATTTCTTTTTCAAATGTGAGTTGCCCCCTGTTCAATGTGACGATCATTGGTGAAAATTTCAAATAGCTAATTTACGAGCAAATTCCTTTGCCTTCCACTAAAAGAGGCTGCAAAAACATTACGAATAAACCTAGCGAATAATTAAATTTAGGGTTTGACCAAATTATAGTATGTTATAAGAAATAGCAGTCTCAATTTAGACGTTCAAGATATAATTACGGAATGTGCGTTACAACACAGCAGTTTTACGACTTCCAAGTTATCATATGAAACAAGAGGGTGGAGCATACATCCTATTTCATTCTGACCCCAAACTTTTTAAGCCATTCTTCACTTAGCAAACTAAATGGTTTCCCTCAATCTCGTGAGAGTGGCTTAATTAAAACCGAATTCATGGCTGGAGTTTAGTTTTGGCGATAAGATCGACAGTTTCTGCAGAGAATTTTTATATACCGAATTTGAACACCATTATCGAACCACTTGAAAACTTCGCTCCTCGCCGTAAGCGTTTGGTCATCTACAGTTATCATTTAAGTGCTTTCCTAGCGGCATTGTTCAGCATTGGCCGCATTTCCGTTAACAAAAACTGATTATTCATTCCATTTTCGACGTGGCGAAAAATATTGCCTTGAGTCTAAAATTATTCACCTCCAGATTTTGTCTGTAGCTATGTTCATGAGTCAATTGCATTAAAAAAAAACAATTTAATTATGTTTGAATTTTGGAAGGCACGAAGACAAAAAAATGGAAATCCATGAGGATTTTGCACCATAGTATATAAGGTTACAAAAGAAACGAGAGCCCCACCGTGATAAATAGTGTACAACGTGAAATTGAGGTAATTGAGTGTCCAACCATTCCACACATTTTAGAAGCATGTCCTGCCCGAACGAAATCAACTTATGTGGTCATAACTCACGAGAAAAACCAAAGCTAAAAAAAATGCCACTTCCTTCCCACCCTTGCTGAGCTTGGCCGGGAGCAAAAATGTTGCGATGCGTGTGTAAATCGTTCAATTTTCCCCTCACCTCAGCAGTGAAATCTATTAACCATGATGATAAAGGGGTGTTAAAGGGGGTGACGCAATTTTTATCTCGGCCGGAGATATAATTTCTTAACTTATCCGCGAAATAAAAAAAACGGACAGACGAAGATAGGGGGTAAAATGAATCTCGAAGGGGGGTCTTGTCGCTCGAGGGGTCCGAGGAGTTTTGGTAGCTTTGGAGGGAGTCGAGTGGGGGGAGGGGGGAATTGAGGGGACTCTGGGAAGGCCAGGCGGGGGGGGGGTGGCAAGGCAAAGCGCCCAACTTGAGTGGAGTGGGAGTAGGGAGAGTCGAGGCAGTGGGCAGCGCCGCTCAGTCAGATGATGGATTAAGTGGCGGGGTGTAATTAGAGAAGGAACATGAAGGTAGGAGAATGATGAAAAAATGGGAGTGAGAGAGTGTGCAGGACGGAAAGAAAGCCATCATCACTCATAATATGAGTCAAGTTTTTTTATATTCTACCGGGTCGAGAAAAAATTTGTCACGAAATTTTAATCCTGAACAGCTGATGCTAGTAGGAACCAAAAACACAAATGTTGAATTCAATCGAATCGGCTTTTACTTTGTGAAAATCCATGTGGAAATGAAAATACACAACCTTGGTAACTTTTCACTGGAAAATTACTTATTGGTACGACGCGGGGGGAAATTTGGGGTGGAGTGGTTTCATTCCCTCACCAACCCTCCCACTCCACCCCAAATTTCCCCTCCTGTATAACCTTTCTCTCTTCCCCCGGCCAGAATTAGGGTATTTATTGGATTGTTGATATAATAAACAGTGTACTTGAGAATAACGCCTCAGCGTCGAAACGCGTCGTACCAATCAATAATTTTCCAGTGAAAAGTTACCAGGGTTGTGTATTTTCATTTTAATACAAATTATATTTAGGCCGTAAACGCACCATTTTACTTTACTTCATTTATTCTATTTCCATACCACCGAATACAGCACATATTGACCATTTTACACCAGGGTGTTCAACAAATTTAACAACTTCACGTTCAAAAACAATCATTCCTTGGATAAGGGAAAACTACCCAGGCGGGACTCAATACCGCGACCGCTTGTTTCGCAGGCGGGGACTTTTTCCAGCCGCCAGCAAGGCCGGCACAGCGCTGCAAATTCCTGTGATTTTTCCCTGTTGACTAATGCTCTGGATAACTCAATGCTTCGAATGCTTCGCCAGAATTTGCCTTTGCCTTAGTCCAGAGCATCCGAAAACAGGGAAAACTTGCAGCCAATCGGAGCGCTTGGCTCAAAGTTTCTGTTACTTATAAGTGGTGCGTTTTCGACCAAAACATAATTCGTAGTATTGCCTCCTAGTGGCATCAGCTATTTAGAGCTAAAATTTCGTGGCACAATTTTTCTCCATCCTGTATGATTTCATAAAAACTGCTTCATTATTTCAAATGTGAAATTTGAATGTGATCAAATTTGCACTAGATTAAAATTGGTTAATTAAATTTAAATAAATAATTGCAATTTACCTTTATTATTCATTATATTCCATCTTCAAGATGATGTAGAAATATTGAAACCTTGGTCACATTACATTTAATAATCGTGGTAAATTGTTAGTATATATATTTCAACATAATTTTGAATACGACGTAGTGATAATGAAACCTAGGCCGTAATAAATATTAAAATCTTACACTACAAACACTTCCTCTTTACATACGGTATATGAACGTATTCAAACATTCGAGCGTGATGGAGTGGAAGCTTTCTATATTGAATTCAATGGTTGAAATTTTTTAAGACTATCCACTTGGGTAAATGACTGCGTCACGTGATTCCCGAACATCACTTGAGCGATGCCTTCTTGTAAGCAAATATTCATTTTTCCCTCTCGTCCTTTACAGATGAACCAGCAGTGCAAGGTCTGCGGGGAACCCGCCGCGGGATTCCACTTCGGGGCATTCACTTGCGAAGGCTGCAAGGTATGTTCCTGCATTTCTACACTGATAGCAAAAGTCTCAAATAGCCTATGCACTTTACATCAATTTCTCAACAATAAGAGGAGTTGGAGGAAAATGGGTTGACCATGATAATAACTTTGCTATCTTTGCTTGCAAAGTTATTATCTTTGTCATTATGTCAAAGTTATTATCTTTTTCGAAGCATTATTAGTATGTTTTAAAGCATTTCTTCGTTGCTAGCAAAAGTCTCAAGTAACCTATGCACTCTAGATTAATTTAACAATTATATGAAGTGTTGGATAAAAAATAGGTTGACAAAGATAGTAACTTTCGTTCGCCAAACTACATTTTCCCTGCGCTATATTCCTTGCATATAAAGAGGTTAAGACTAAAGGTAAAGCCATAAAGTGCATTAGTGATGAGGCCCTATCACTTACGCATTTTATGGCTGTGTGTGTTTAGATATTATATGGCTCTATGTAGAAGGTGCATGAGAAGGGATATAATTTCTTTACGCTTTATGGAGGATAAGGACTTTTGTCACCGATTAACACGATTTAAAGAAGTTTTCAACCCTAATGGAGACTTTTAAACATATGCTTCATCCAAGTGTACCGGCAGGATTCCTATTATTTTCATCTCAACAATTAATTGGGCAATAAACAATCCTCGTTCAACATTAAAAATAGTATGATATGCCAAATATGCATACTTAGATAACGTCCTCTCTGAAGAAATAAATAGGTGGCATAATTGAAATTTACGAAATGCTTGTATAAAAATAAATACTGTAAAACTCGCTTATATCGATCACGCTTGTAACGAAATCCCGCCTAAAACGAGGTGGGTTCCCGGCCTCGTGGACCTTCCTATCAACGCCAATATTTATTTCCCCGCGTGTAACGTATTCAGATGATATGAAATCCCCACTATTACGAACTATTCTTTGGTCCTTTGGGGAATTATTGCTTCCACTGTAAATAAAATACGGCCATATTGGCTGCTTAAACGTTCCTTATCCTATCATCAGTTATTCTTACGTTTGGTCATGACCACATAGTTATTATACTGTTGACATTAAAATCATTCCCTTTACAGCCGTTTGCTGTATGGGTGGGACGATAGTTAAATGCTACTGATGTGTTGCTAAAATAAAGACGTTTTAAGGAATATTCGCCGAAAATCCCGTGATTTATAGGACAAAATACTTTGTTATGGAAATAACCAAATCCCGTTTATTAAAAAATAGAATGATGCTCCTCTTACAATTAGTTCTAAGCGAGTTTTACTTTACTTCAATTTGCAAAGCTACCACCACCATTCTATTTAGGGCTCTTCCCCTTGCTTCTAGGCACGGACAGCGTTATTTCCATCGGCAACTCGCCCTGCCAAGAGCGGTGGCGCCAAGAAGCCGTGTTTAGAATCATGAGGCTAGTCTTTCTGTTCGGAGCGCGTCCAACGTTGATGGTTAATGGCACTCACCCTAGCATTTGATATACAAGCGAACACTGTGGTCTATTGTAATTTTGCGATTTATACTCGAGTAAAAGCGACAAGAAGGTATCCTTAATCACAAGCGAAGTACCAGTTAAGAGATACGTCATCAATTCATTTAATTATCTTTCTCATAAAACAATCGGCCCTCAAGCACGTGTAGCCCTATTGCCATAAATTTTTACTCCGAGAAAAAATACTGTTTTGATAACAAGAGCTTCACTGTATCACTAACACAATTAAAATATAATTCACACTGAAATGACAAGCTTTGCATATGCATTAATGAATGGAATCTCCATCTTCAAGAAAGTATCACGAACGTAGGTTTTCCTATGGTGCTCAAACCAAAATAAATTAAGGAGGCCTGTGAAACAATAACGTTGCAGAGTTTTTCCCCTTAGCGTATGGATAATGTTTATTCATGACTTCGCGAGAGTCATCCAAAGACTTTGGCCTCCGAAGCAATCCTTATGAATGTAGAAGAAATAAGAGAGTGCAAGATCAACGTAGAAAGAAAAGTAATTACAATATAGAGGGAATATATCTATCAAAACATATTTCAATCAGCAATTTAATTGTATAGGGGATAGGCAATAGTGTAAGGTAAAAACACTACTGGAATTAAAAATAAGAAGCCATTATTCAGATTTTGATAAATAAATAATATTTAAGATAAAAAGGCCGAACATCTATTCAAAATAATTCACTTATCCGAACCTAACTTCCATTTAATTATATTTCATTCACTTTGTTGGAGCCAAATTACTGGTAATTACCTATTCACTCGCTCCGTTTTCCGCAATCGGTGGAACTGGCTCGCTCTCTTTGCCACCTAGACATATCTTTTGAAACCATAAATACTATATTTACAATTCACAGTTGATAAATGAAAAGAGGTTATAAATGGTTCCTCATTCATTTCGGCCGTTTTACTCCCCGACTGACAACCGTTCACATTCTTAAGTTTTTCACGTTCGTCCAGTTATGGGGAAAGATTAGGTACATCTTACGAGACTACAAGATTTTTGTTCTTGCATCAAGTCAATTTAAACATATTCTATACGCATGGGCAGCGGCAGAAATATTTTCAGGGGTGTGCAGTCAGTGCCAGCCGTGGAGTGTTACGTCGGTGGGTGAGGCGATTTATTGTCATTTCGATTGGTGATAAACTAATGGTGTAATTTTTCACTGGTTACTTTTTGGTATCCACCCTGAACTGTTAATAGGTTTTGCGCTTAAGGAGGTCTCAACGAGAACCGATGAATGTGATATTTCCCAAAATGAAACAGGAAATGGTGTGCTAACCCCAATATTAGAACAATACATACGGCACACAAGAACATACGGCACAAAATCTTAGTTCGAGTTTCGGTCCAGCTTGACTATTTGGACTCGAATTTTAGCCGCATGTCACCTCACAAGGGAAGGTATCCAAGAGTCACCACCACTTAAAGTAAAAACTTCACAGTGTGATGGGAAATGAATTTTAAGAGGCATTTGTTATTTATCAACTATCTAATGGGCCTTTGTGTCGATTATAATCTATAGAAAGTACTGGTGAAACGCCTACATTTATGAAGCCCGCGACACAACAATTCCGTCATATGATGGCAATATAGACTCTTCCGCCCTCTTCCCAGTAATAACGTAATCTCTGTAATTACGAAGGGGCTTATTGCCATTATACTGTGGAATTTTTTTCCGCTATTTTTATAGTTCTAGTAAATAATTGTTACTTGTTGTTGTCATATAGTTCTAGTGAAACGCCTATATTTACGAAGTCCGCGACACAACAATTCCGTCACATGATGGCAATATAAACTCTTCCGCGCTCTTCCCAGTAGGTCTCATTGTCATTATACTGTGGGATTGTTGTTCCACGAGTTTTATAAGTGTGGTTGTTTTACTATTACTTTTTATCGATAAAATATCGAACATTATGGCCTACTGGACCTTGATTAAAAATGCGATCCACTTACAATTTCATTTTCTACCACACTGTGAATTTTGAACGCGATGTGGTGGTGACACTTGGCAATCTTCCCTTGCCAACAAGCGAATATATTGCAAAAAAATAATCCCAACTTGGGGGGAAGGAAGACTTAAGACCAAACTAAACTTTGCTTATGCAAAAAAAACGACGCATATAAATAATTATTCCCTCCTCACTTAGCACCTCGCCATCAAAGAGCCGAGGAGAGGAGAAAAATAAAGAGAGCCGTCCTTTGAATTCTAACCGGTTGGATCCTTCTCGATCGCTTCCTTTGCCCAAGACGACTTAAGGTAAGCCGCCTGATTCTACAGCGATCCCAGTGATCAAACAATACCCTTGGGAAAGACATGTTGACACTCCGCCGGGTAAGTTGATGAAATCGAGGACGGGTCGAAAAAAGTTCTTCTTCTGCCTCGCACGGATCACTAAGTGAGCGATTTCATTGGGAGATCGGGATAGCATAGGGAAGGGTGGGGGGAGCAGAAGGAGACTTGGTGCCTCGGAATGACTGTCCTCGATCCCATAGGGCAGCGGCAGCACGCTCGGAGAGTTCACAATGAGAGGGGAGACAAAGAGAGAGAAAGAGAGATGGTGAAAAAAAGAAGCACGCCAAGCGGCGATGTTATGTTAAAGCGTTGCCAAGTTTAGGTGCATCCCACGGAATGAAGTCATTAGTGCAGCGTCACCAGTAATACGGAAACAGTGCTTCGCAAACGAGGCGGATTGCACGGCAAACAAACCGATCTCGACGGCTGGTGGCCGGGCATCTCTCGAGGGAGGAAGGTAGCGATGCTTCAAGAAGAAGCATTTATATCTCCAACTCTCCACCGGCAAAGCCCCCCAGCCCCACCGAGCGATTCTCGATCTAAATGTTCTCTTAATGCAAATTATCAATGATGGGCATGCAGATGGCGTTAAGTTGATGCCATATGTGAGATGCTGAGAGTGCTATCCATTTACAAATGCGAAAATCGAAAATTCGCGTGGAATCGCAATAATTATATCATTTTAAGATCAGTTATATCCTTCTAAAGTATAATAATAAACTTCAGTGATAAAAAATTTATATCTCATTCACTTTTATGTGTCCAATGGCTTCAACTTTAACAAAAAATTAGCCTTATCCTAGAAAAAAATGCGATACATTCGGAATTTAATTCGGATATCACACGATAAACTGCTTTCAACGCGTATTTTCCATTTTATTTTTCTCGATAATATCACTTACATGAAAAATGATTAATAACTGATGATATACTTACATTTCGAATAGGAGTAAGTAGTAAAAATGTTGATTTCTATGTTAAAAAGAGGTCGATAACTTAGTTCAGTCTCCAGCATTTTCAACACAGACTCGTCTACGCAGTATGTGGAGATACACAGTAGACGCATCTTCGTAAAATCATCTACATCAGCAGGCCCACACAAAGTCATCCCAAGAACGAGGTGCACCTTTTAACCAAAGCAAATTCTTAGATCATACCTCCAGTGGCAAGAAACTTTGACTACAACGATTGTAGTCTTCCTGGGCCTGTATCATATAAACTTCGTCAATAAAATATCCGAGTGAGACGGTCTTCACAGCTGCCTCTTGTAAAGGTAAATATATGAGCTTGTAAATACGCTTGTTTAGCTACCCATGCAATTACCGAATACAGAAATATAAGTATTTTTTCATAGATTTCAGATCAGTTAGATACCTCTTGCAGCTTATAAATTCCCAAATTTCCTAGAATCTTCCGACTTTGCTTTTCTTCAACCTTTCAGATCATAGATCAGTTAGATACCGCTTGCAGCTTATAAATTACCAAATTTCCCAGAATCTTCCGACTTTGCTTTTCTTCCAAAATCTTAATAGAAATTTGTTGCGTAATAATTCATAGGGGTATCTCTACCTTATGTCGGTACGACTTGATTAGCGATAACTCGGCACAGGTCTGATCGATTCACTCCATGTTATTGATCCGGATTTTTCATTCAGCACATTATGATGTGGATATCAGTTTTATTTCATCAATCTTTATTCAATGCTATTGTCTTTGTTGCAAAAAGCATTTGAAACCTGAGGTTCATGTATTTTGTAAAAATTGGTTCCAAAATTAAAAATATATTAATACATTGATAACTGTACATTTTTAATTTCACCATTAAGCATGAGTATTTACCTTTCATAGAATATACAAGCGCTTTCAAATGTTTTCTTGTCTAAACGCATAATTTGAAAGAGGCAAAAAACAAAAGTAAAGTTGAATAAATCAAAAATTAGCCATAACTACACAAATAGGCAACATGTTACTAAACGGAGGAAGTGTTCATTGCACTGAATATGCGCAATGCGTACTAATTGTCATCAGAATTTGAGATGGTGGCCATAGGTGATAGTTTAAAATAAGTGAAATGACGCATGAAAGGAAGTTTCGAATCGACGTTAAATCACAAAAGAAATACAAATTGCCATTAAATAATGCAGCAGGGGGAAATGTCGTTTCGGTTTCAAAGCAAGAGCTCAGACTGAATTAGCAATTGAGCAGCGATATAACACGCGTCACCGCACAGGCCTGGTTGTCTATGCAATCGCCCCATTTGTCTTAAAGCAGAGTTCAGGAAGTTACGAGTGAACTCAAATAAGATCAGGCCATAAACACGACACGTGTACATCGATGAAGCCAACTTTTCCTACTAAGTAAGCAAAGCGCCACTCAAACAGAACGAGAGAGGTACAGACATTCATACTAGGGCTATCCACTACATGTTTTCCTCCAAGAACTCCAATGCTGCAATCTCATTTTGCGTATGCAAGCGATGCGACAAGTAACTGACACGATGCAGAGCAGCAGTAAGCCGACAATCTTATTGCACCTGCCTAGACTGACTAAGCCAATAAAAATTTCTACATTATCCACTATTTGCATATAAAAATACTTATAGGTACTTCAAAGGCTCTGCAACTCCACTTGATAATATACTTGACATCGTGAAAGCAGTTTAATGGTGAAATGTTAAACTTTTATACACACCTTATCCCAGATGTCACGGACACAAATTTCTATGGAATGGAATTTTCTGTGGTACGGCGAACATATTTTAGCAATATGCCAACCTGGAAATACCTTTAGGTGGGCAAAAAAGGTTAGTGGAATGACGACTTTATGTCCAACTGATGTTCATATTATTTCACATGACTGCATACGATGCGGCCTTGAGTATTTCATGAAAATTTATTTTTCTGAGACGTATTTAATTTTATCTTACTATCATTTTTGCATTACGACGTGCACATAATTGTTCTCTTTTTATTTTAAACCTATAAAAAACACTAACGCTCACATTCTCTTGCATTCAGGGTTGTAATTATAAAACAACAATATTTAATTCTTAGCTTAAGATTTCAACGTCGCCTTCTTTTTGCTTTAATTACCACCGCAACTATTTAGTTTCTCGTCTATCTGCATTCAAATTTAATTAAATTTAATTTAATTTCCAAGATTTCTAAGAGGTCGATTCATGGTGCTCCCATGAAATGTACTTATCTTACATAGAGTAGCTGGCTATCACGTTCATTCTGGTTTCTAAAAAATTTAAAAAGTACTTTCAATTCAGTTTTATAAATAAATTTGCTTAAAGAGAAATTTTTCTTCCATATTTTCCGCCAATTCTGCTCCCACAACGTCGGCATGTAAGAAAATATAAGCACATAGCTTATATTTTATTTCACCGTAACCGAGTGATGATTGTTTCTCTCTGAGTATCGAACCATGAATATTTCACAAAGATTCACCTTTTCATAGAAATATTAGAGTACTTCTCACACTGAAAGGGATTATTTCATTAGTTACTCATAGAAAATTTGAAAAAGTCATATTTTAAATATTCTCCGCATAACTCTTCTAAGCAGATTTGTTGATACCGATGGAACTCGGTGAACTCCGATAAAAAAGAGTGTGAGGCATTGCTGATGGTTGCGGCTTCACGTATTGTCTGATGTCAGAGAGAAGGGTGCCTGTTTCTTAACGGGAGGTTAAGTAACAAACGCTTCTTCGATTGAATATGGAGTGGAATGAAAGTGGTCAATCTAAGTGAGAGGTCAATGAGACTAATACCACGTGAATGCACGGCGCGTGAAGATTCACGAATGTGAATACGCGCTGAAAGATTTGAGGAAGGAATTGGAAGACCCAATTAGTGCACACGCTATGATTAGGAGCCCAAAAGAATAAGAGCTGGAGGGAGATGTGATTACGATAGAGGAGACACAAAAATATATGAATGCGACAACTTCACAAAGCTGACTTTGGCTTACCTAATCTTACCCAATTGTGACATTACCCTTCCCGCTAATAGGGAATTTGCAGTGTCCTTACAAATCTTGATGGCTTGAAGTTTGGGCCTAATGACTAGAGACTATCGCAACAATATATATGAGACTCGTGGAAACTGAAAATAATAAATGTGCGTATACAAGAGATATTGAGTAGTAAAATTAAAAAGGTACAACTCATACAAGGTACAGAAAAAGTTTTCATGCTCAGAACTTTTAGTTAAGGATTTTGATTACTATTTATCTCTTTTAAACTTAAAATATCGAAAATCTAAAACAAGTAGGTACGTGGTTTCAATCTCGGTCCAGCAAATGCCCAAACTTGCAAGAAAAGAGCAAGTAAGGAACAACTATGACACGCAGAATGAAAAAAACTCGCAGTTCAAAAACCAGGATTCACACTTAATGCGAGAAAGAACACATAAAAAATATGATTGACAGTTGACTTTTATTTACGGATGCATGTGTGACTCTAAACAAATACAATATTTTGGTCTGAAGAAAATGAGAGATGGACACTTTCGGTGATTGGGGAATCGTAGGGATCGTTATAAAAAAACTTCAAAAAAATATCTATTAAAACCTCAAGCAAGCCTTATGAAACCTTACAATTACGGAAAGTAAAATAATTACACTTTGTAAGAGTTTCGCAACATTGCTACATCTTCCGTATTTATACAAAGACAGGGTGCTGAGGGAAGGGGTGGAAAGAGTTAAAAATCGTAACTCTTTCCACCATATTTTCCAAAGCTATTACTATGATTATTCAACCTCCGCGGAGCTTGCCATAAAATTTAGCTAGATATGACAGTGACCATCCGCCCTGCGAAAAGAGGAAGGACTGTTTTTGGGTAATATACTAAGTACTAATGCCTTGCGAAGGTAAAAAAAGATTATCTTCATGCTCAGTAGTCGCGTCATCTTTTTTTAAATAATAGAAACACATACAACGCCATCTTTTTTAAATAATAGTAAATCCTTATCAACTACCAATTTGGGATGGCGATTGAAAGAAACTAAAATGTTTCGTTTCGATCCGGAGGAAAACGAAAATACGAGGCCTAGGTTTAGTTTCGTTCCCGCACAAAATAAAAATCTTCAAGGAGTTCAGTTTCGACCGAAAGTTTAGGACGAAATTTTTCTCCCTGGGACGAAATTAAACCAATCGTAACTCCGCTTGTCTTAGTTAACATTCGATCCAAGAAGTTGAGTGGAGGTGGAAAAGAGGGAATAGTTTCGACCCATTTCATGGCAGAATGCAGAGAGATTAAAGCATTGAGCTTAAAAATCAAATGACCAGTTTACGTTCACCGTTCTTCTCTTTGTGGTCAAAATATGAGTGCCCCATGGTGGTTGGCCAAACCTTTATTTCATTCAACCGTACTTCGTACTCGGTGTGTGGGTCGAAACTTAACCGTCCGAAGTTGAAGCACGTGGTCCCTCCGGTGCGAAACATAATATGTGTTTCGTTTCGTCCCAGGGGTTCAGTTTAGTTTCGACCCGAAGTAGTTTTGACTCCTATTTCGTTTCGACCCTGAGTTTAGCTCCCCGGGTTTAATTCTTTTTCGTATTTTTTCTACATTCCACTCCCAGTAACGAAACTATTGAAATGTTACCGGTTTTGATTTTAGTTTAGTTTCGATTACCATACCTGCTGCCAATATTAATGAGGCTTCAGATTGGAAAATTTTATGAAACTGTTACAGGATTATTTTCCCATTGTCGATTGAACAATTAAGTTTGTAGGATGAAACAACTTCTGCCTGTTAAACTGATTTCAATAAGAGTCAATTAGATGAAAGAGAGGCAAAACATGAAATCTTTAAAGAGTAATGAAACCAATTGATTTTGGCGTGACTTGGTGAAACGATGAGATATTAATGGCGAAAAAAACAGTATTGTTCCACCAACTCTTATTTGCTGTTGACTAGTTTCGACGGCTATAGCGTCATTATCATTTTTGTCTTGAAAATGACGCTATAGCCGTCGAAACTAGTTGACAGCAAATGAAAGTTTGTGGAACAGTACTGGATTTTTTGCTTCACCGTGAACTTTAAAGAGTAGTCCATTTTGCAATCACACTACAAAACTTCAAGTTATGTTCATGCACGACGAAGCTATTTATATGCACGACGATAGGCACTGGAGGGGACAATGACCAACCATCAGAGGAAGGGGCGTTTTCGCGATCCATAGCGTATGGTTCGGCCGGTAGCTCAAGTGCGTGCGACGATTATGGGCGGTTATGCAATCCAGCGAAGTCCATCGGGTAATAGAGACGCTACAGTCAGCGTGTATAGGCATACGGTTGAGAAACGCGCCCAGCAAGGACGAGCCGAGAAAGCAAATAAGTCACCGTTCTACTACTCCCTTTCGGTATGCGATAAAGAGGAACGCGGGCAGAAACCCAACGCCAATGACATAATGGAGGAGGTCTACGAATGATATACAAAATTGTTTGCCAACGTTTCGGCACATTTTTTTATGTCTTCTTCAGGACTATGAATGAATATAATTTCAGTGAACTTATACATGAAGGCATGATAGGGAATTACAATATTTTTTGCAATAGTAAAATAAAAATTAAGAAGAATTCAACCGTGCATAAATAAAAAAAGAACCTTTTTCATGGCTATGAGTGGATATTATTTCATTCAACTACATGAAGGCATATTAGACAATTGCAATTTTTTCTTTACAATAATAAAATGTAATAATTAATTTAATTCAATTGTACATAAATTTAAAATAAATTGCAAGTATTTTGATATTCTTATTGTAAAAAAAACATTGTAATAATATTTCATGCCTTCGCGTATCCATTTAGTCTAATAATATCCATTCATTATCGTAACATAAACATTGTAATAACCGTTCATGCCTTAAAGTATCAATTAAGTCTAATAATATTAATTCATTGCCCTGAAGAAGATGTTAAATATGTATGGAAACGTTGGTAAACAATTTTGCATATCGTTCTTAGACCTATGCTACGAGACGTAAATCAAAATTAAATAATTGAGATCAGAAGAAAAGAAAAAAGAAAACGATAAGGGAGGAGAAAAATAAGGGGTAAGGGGGGTAAGAAGAGAAGGAGTATGAGGAGAAGACACGAAGAGGCTAACAGCTTTAATCGAGCGGTGCCTGATGAGGATAGCCGTGGCGCATACAACATAGAGAGGGTCGCGCAATCGAAAGGGTGATCTCTTGGCGTCATTAAAGGGGGATAACAAGGCCCATGGGTCACGGAGGCAGGACAACGCGGTCCTCTTTCAGAGTGGCATCCTGGCGCCAACGGGCAAACTCGGCAATACCTTCTCCTCTGACGGACACCTCCAAACGGCGGACACACCCACCAATAGAGGGACACGCTGCTTGTCGATTTCCCTGTCCGTCTTGCAGATAAGGGTGCCGCCAGGATTGAGACGCATCCATACATAAATGGGTATCGGACGGGGTTGCTTCAAGTAATTACAGTATGAAGCTCGTTTCGAACGGTAAATTTAGACGAACATAATAGCCACCTCGACGATGGATCTTTACGCTGAGGTATTTATTCGCAATTTTACCGATGAATGGTTGGGGGAATGGATTTTCATCGGAACATTTACATGCATTCAAAATAAAATTCAAAAATATTGAATTAATTCGTAAAAATTAGTCCCAGAATTTAACATGTGCACGAAAATAAAATGTTCTCCTCTTAGCAAAAGAATTATTCATTTTATCGCTTTTAGAAAAAGAAACTAAACCTTTTGACCATGCATTAAGCTCGTGAAGCCATCACAAATTGCAGTGAAAAATTGGGAGGATTGAGAGGTGAGGGGAGAGCTCGCTAAAGACCAAGGTTCAATAATTTCCGTTTCGCACATTGATTAAGAGGCTGCTTCTTTCCCTGAGCCTTCTACAATTATCTCTTGGGGGAAATTTTTTCTCGATAATTTTTATAGTGATTGAGATACTTTCGCAGAATTTGAACTCATGATCCTCTCATGAGAAGGATGAGGACCGGGGTGTTTGTCAAAATGATCGCCTCTTAACCAATCAGGGAAAACTAGTCAGGTGCGTACTTTGAATATAGAAAACAGTAGGAAGTTGGGTAGGGAATACCATCACGACATCCCATGGAATAGAAAAACTATCACGGACTTATATTTCCGTAGTGAATTAAACAATGAACTTCATCGAATGCGATATTTTGTTAGGGGTTTATAACTTCTAGCCACCATATAAGAAGAGAGAGAGATTCTGTAAGAGGAGAGAAGCAAAATATGGACTCTTTAAAGAGCAATCCAGTTTGCAATCACACAATAAAACCTCGTCAACGCGTTAGAACTCGCGCAAACATAATGAAGGGAAGCGGGAAGAAAATCAAACATCATTCCATCAAACACATCGAGATAAGCATTAGCAAACAACCTTCGCAATCAAACAAATGCGCCTGGAAATGCCGTAAAAGTGTAGCGTCACGAGTCACCGTTATACGAAAGTCTTTTCGTGACTTAATTAGTCGTTCTTTATTCCCTTACAAGATAAGAGTAAATATTGTACAAACCGCTCCAATTTATCTAATATCTTCGGGAGGCATCAAAGCGTTTGAAATAAACACGCCTAGGTCAGTGCTTTCAAATATATGCTGTTCGCTCAACAAGGAATTTAAAATCGAGAATGAATGGGATGAAAATGTAAGAATCGTTAAATTTAATTAAGTTTTTTATTTACATGATTTTAATTGTACTTTGAATGAGGCATTAAGGGATATTAAATGCAATAAAAAATAAATTCTCTATTAAAACGTGACTATCTCTTCTCCGATTAGAAGATCCTTATGCTTTATACTGCTTCCTGAATTTTTCCACAATATTTGAAAGCAAGTCCGTTGATTTTGACACTAAAAATGTTATACGAGTTCAATTCTGATTGGTCAATAACTCAAATAAAACCCCCTCAAACAAATGAAAATCGAAAGAAAAAATCCACCATATTCCATACCGCGGGTACATCGATTCTTTTAACATAATTAATTGAATTATCTATGCATTAATAGCAAATAATACCGCGTCCCGCATCATTCATATTCATAGAGAAGCGCATTCTATGAATTAGTTAATAAAACAGTGGACAGTTGACTACTTACAAAATATGATGAATCCAACGCATTTAAAGCCATATATTTGAGAAATTAAGTGACCAGGATGGTTAGCACGAATCTACAAAATTTGTTAACACAATTCTTTATAACACCATTATTCATCATAATTATAGCAGATGCCAGTGTAAAATTGTAACGAAGAAAAGTTATTAAGATGATCCATAACGGCGAAAACCAAAATATTTTGTAAATAAAAAAGATTACAATTCGAGATGTTCACACAATTACAAATATTTCCACTCTAATACAGTCGTCAGTACTTCGCCGCAGCTCACTTCTAAAGGCTATTCACAGTAGATATTCCAATTATCAAAAGATGCAAGGGAGATAATATCAAGCTGCTGATCATTGTAACCCATTTAATTTAGTCTACCCACTGCAATTTGCGGATTTCGTTTAAATATTCTATTCACTCATCTCTCAAGTAAGCTCAACAACAAAATTAAAATAGGAAAAGTGGGAGCAATGAATTGTTGTGAAAAAAAGACATCAAATTGTACTTTAACGTGTACACGTCCATTTCGATGGCAATAGCAGAAGCAATGTGAATATGCTAAACGTTAAAGGCTCCAGTTTTGACTCTAAAAATTTAGTCCATCGCATAAAAAACATCGTGAAACTATGAGTTTCCACCATTCACATAAATACTTTTTGGACCCATTCCAAATGTCTGTCGCTGACGCTTAAGATCACAACGAACAGCTTCCGTGCGCAGCATCGGTCATCATAATTAAGCTCTGATTGTCACTTGCGCACCTGGAACTATTGCTCCAAACGCATAAAGCGCATTTTAAACGGGAGCTTGAGGCACAATCCACAACTTCATTGTTACGCTCACCCTTGCAACGGTGTCGGCTCTGCCTATGTTTTTTCGCCTCTTTTGCCGCATTCGTGATGTTACGAGCTCGGAATCGGGCATTCAATAGCACGATTCACCACAAATGGCCAATAAACTCTTCTCCCAAACCGCCGCTCCCCGTAGTACGCCCGCCCTAACCTTTTCCACGCAACAACCCTCTCGCTGTTCTTTGCTCTTCCCTTTTTTCCCCTTCACAACTCCTCGTGAATTCGCTTAATTTATTTTGTGACATCATGGTAAATGGTCCATGCCCTCCTACGGAGCTTCTTTGTCCTCAAAAAGGCTGCTCACACGATTGAAATTCTGAGAAATTGCTGAAGGATCCACAAACTGTACAAATAGTGGCCGTTCTAAAAAAATGTATAGTACGGTGACCTTTCTATATCATCTCATCCCTTTTTTCTCTTCTTGCTCAATGAGTTGAATTAATTACGATAAATTTATGCGGAGCATTTATACATCCTTCACTGATTTTGACTACTCGCTGTTGCGCGTCTTACCAAGCCTTTAATTAAATACATCGAATCATACAGGAAGACGTAAGGATATATTTCATGGCAATAATCAATAAGAAAAAGTGCAACGGTGCGTTATTTGGCGTGAAAAAATTTTTCATTATCCGTAATGGTGTAGATTCTAATACCATACAGTGAATTGGATACTTACACTACTATTTGATAATGCCACGAATATTTCAAGCTCGCGGTAATTTTAGTCAATATTTGTCTTAAGCTTGTGCGATAGTGGCTGAGTAGGGGGTATTTTGTGGCTGAATATATATTCCTATTGGATGGCTATTTACGGGCGAAAAACGGAACTGTACTACATTGAGCTTTAAACTGAGGGAATAAGAATCCAATTTTTCAGCTTTTGGCTATTTTTTACACAAGGTACTGATGAAATAAAGGATGGATGCTTTCAAAATGTGGTCATAGCTACAGAAGAAAGATGAGTATGCTATGGAAAAGGAAGACCTCGAATAAAATATATGAAAGAGGTAGTGATATCACTTAAATCCAGGCAACAAGATAACCACCTAAAAAATTATTACTCTGTGAAAGAATCAGTTGACTAAAGCATCTTTCATATCATCACTATGTAATTAAAATATAAATGCTAAATTTCAAAACAGAATATACCTGAAAAGTGATGTTACCTCATAGGTATTACTTTAGAATATTACCACTCGTGTTTAAATTTAAAATAAAAGTATCTCCTTTAGTATCTATCTTTTATTGTAAATATATAATTACTATCAATAATGTCCCACAAATTTAACCTCCATTTACAGATTTTAAATTTTTGCTCAGAAAGAAAAGCATCTTCACTCTAACAGGATCAAGCCTGATGCGTTTTACATCACATATTTTTCCTGACGAACTAAAAAGTCTTTCACTGAACACAGTGGATGGCGGTATCGCAAGAAACTTTTTCGCTACTACTTTCAGCCTTGGGTAGGAGATGCAAGTCTTCCAGTATTTCCCAGGGAAGGACTTTGGTGGTGCATTCATCTCTGATAAATAAGCTTCCACTTCAGATTCAACAGTGTTTGCTACGGTGAATTTGGGTACTTTTCCAAATGCATCACTTTATCTCGACCATGTACCTGTCACAGGCTACCTAGTCTGCATTTGCTCCTCCGGAAGTGGTGTACAACTTAGAATCTATACATGTAAAGTGTTTTGTTATTACGATTACGTGACGCGAAAATTCAAATGACTTTTGGAAACGCAGTCGTATATGTGGGTTGAAGTACTACTGGAATCGGAATCGATTTTTCACCTTGGCAAGTACTCATTTTTGATTCCGATTCTTGGCCAAGAATCGAGGAATCGAACCGATCCATCACCAGAAAGAGGTTAATGGGAAAGCAAAGACAGGAAATACGTAGGTGTGAAAAGATTACAACGTGTAACTTTATACGCAACCACGCGCACGAGTCCAAAGTTATATACACCATAGATGGAATTCTAAATGAAAAAATCATTTGTCTTACCCGTGATTCGAACCCGGATCTCCAGATTGCCCATAGATTCGAAACCGGACCCACATTGGATATACCTGACCGGCAATTAGAAGATCTAGGTTTGAATCCCGGCAAAGCCAAATTATTTTTGCTGATATGGATTCAAACCCTGACCTACCCCGAACACACGTTTCCGGCTAACGGGAGATGCGGGTTCGAACCCCAGCAAATCCAAATGATTTTTTTTCATGGCTAATTACACCCATCGTGCTCGTGCTGCGTACAAAGTTACATCTGTCTTGCAGAGCTCTAGGAAATATCCGTCGCGGAATAGCGACAAAGTAGGGTATATTCCGCCGACAGTGGCTTAGTAAGCACAACCTCCGACTCCTGTGTCACAGTGTGGACTTGAAACGGCAACAAATTGTTGCTTATATGGTCTAAGGGTAAACCCAATCTGAGAGATTCCTTGGAGGAACAAGGTTGGGTGGTGTTACTGGTAGCAAACCTGACTGGCAATAAGGAGATCTGGGTTCGAATACTGGCAAAGTCAAACGATTTTTTTATGGCAAATTTCACCCATGTTGTGTAAAAATTAGCTAAGAGGAGGATTCATTGGATACCTACGTCATACCAATTTTAAGATTGCTGACCATTAATGGTGATGACTGAGAGAATTGGATTATTTTTTAACTTGGTCTTACTCCTGTGGCCATGTAATCCCAATATGCTTTAGGCCTCTCCGACGGCCCGCCTCTCCACTTCTCCGCCGCCCGCTTCTCTGCCTTCCGTAATTTCTATTTCTGCTCCTCTTACAGTCCTCTTACACCCTGCGGTACTTGGTCTCTCCAACGCAGTCTTGGTCTTCTATCATTTGGTCCACTAATAAAAACCTTTTTCACAAAACAGAACAACAAATCACGCTGGTATTCTCCCTTCTCAATATGTGGCCCAGCCACGCTTGCTATTTATTGCTTCCATTATATCAAGCTCACTACACATCTTTCTCAGTTCTCCATTTTATCTGATTGCTCACCTCCCTGCTTCATTAATAGATCCAAATATCTCCAATTACATTAATTTAGTACTTTGCTTTCAAAGGCTATGAGCTTTCTTTCTTAAGACTTCGTTAGTGACCTACTTTTGCAGCCGTTATAAAGTTGTAGTATTATGATAGGAAATGAAATTATTCTCCTCGGGTTTTATTGTTGCAATTACATGCGGTTCACTTTCATCACCTTATATATTTTACAGTACTTTATTTTATCTGATTATCCACATTCCTGATCCATAAATAGATCCATATATTTTCCCCAGTACTTTGTTTTCAAAGGCTATGATCTTTCATTATTAAGACTTTGTTAGTGACCTAACTTCGTAGCCGTTATAAAGTTGTAGAATTGTAATAGCAAATGGAATTATTTCTCACGAGTCTCGACAGGCGGTGGGGGTTGCGCTTGAAGGAAAGTGATTACTGGCGTTTTGCGATCGCGAGCACATACGCACGGTGGGGATGGGGGGCGAGTGGCAAGTTGGAAGCACACGGGAAAGGAAGGGGAGAGGGAGAGATACGCATCGCTTATACGCGCGTAGACGTGTGTGACGAAAACCCACCTATACTACAGCGGGGAGTGGCGAACTAGGAGTCTCCAGCGTGGTGACCAGACGCTCCCCGCGCCAAATTACCCCTAGTCCACGTTCCATCCTACGGCTAGTGGACGCTGTCCAGATAAGAAACGGCTGGGACGACAGTGAAGTGATATATCTCCACACGGTAACGCGAACGACTGTTCAACTGAAAGCGACATGCTTTTGTTTTAAAATTTACTTCCTGTATGAAGGAAATTATGGAGGAATTGCACCGTGCATCCAGCCTGATTGTTTAGGATAACATGAAGAAATTAATTTTTCAATTGAAATTGATAGGCTTTCAATTTAAAATGTTCTTCCTTTGCAGAGGAAATAATAGAGAAATTAAATCTTATATTTATACTAATTGTATGATAACGCAATCAACATGACCTAAACTTTTTCTATCCTTGAGCATTAAATTTTTCCCCATTTCTTCATGTCCAGAAAGAAACCAACAGAAGACAATTATGCGATAAAAACTTTTTTGTGACATCGTAAAGAATGGAAACACATTTGCGTACAAATAATAATGTGGGATATATCACTCAATCAGCAGGGTTTTAAAAGAACTTCGGAGGTTAAAATGACCATTCATGGACGTAAGAAAGCAGAAAACGCCAATTGCTATCCAACAACAAAAACGGAGATACAAAATCCTAGTAAATATCAGCTTTTTCAATATTGCAATCTTTAGACTAAGTATTTTCCAGTGTTTAAACGCGTTTACAGGCTGTTCTATGACTAAAAGGTATTTTATAATACTGACCAACAGAGGAAATTAATAGGTTCTTTGTTGTAACTATGATTTTACTATAATAATTTATTTTATTCGCTGTATTCGAAGTACTAAAAGCCAATTACTCACATGATGGCGATTATTTTCACTTTTTCCTCTGCGTGAATGAGAATTATTGGAATGGAATTGCCCAGGCTAGAGGGCGTTGAGACAAGACGACGGTGTAGGCATCTCTGTAAGGCACTGCGCATTTGCGTGCTATTCGAAGTGTGCTAGAGGGAGAAGAAAACAATATTAGTTGTGAATTTAGCCTCTGTCAAAAAAGAGGTACCAATCTATTCCCAATATCGAAACGCAGTAAAATATAGTAAATAAAATCCCACAATGTCCTCGATATCACAAAGTTTCTGCTCCATAGAAATAATTCTAGTATGAGGAAGAAAGATACCACTAGGTAACGTACGCCTCCAAAGAGAATGCAGAAGATGGAAGAAGTACAACAGACATACAGAGTCGTATATTCCAAGCTCAGACGGTATTTATGTAAAAAAAATACTCCGCTACTCTGTCCCAAGACCGTAAGAATGGACACGAAGAAATATCAGCAGAGAACATTCGTGGAGGCAGAGGCACTCCACGGTTTGAAAACTTGGACAAGCGGAAACGCTTATCAGAAAAGACCAGGTACCTTCTAGACCTGTTGCTGTCGGTGAGTGTAGAAGATAAGTAGACGAATAAGGTGATGAAAGATTAAAATAAAAAACATTAAAACGAAATAAAAACTAAATTAAACGATATGAAAGAGGTTTACCAAAGAAAAGGGAAGAAGCTACCTCTAGAGTACCGTGCAACAGAGACAGACTTGGTGGAAGGGCCTTGCCATTAGACGTAGCAAGTACCTGAGATATATCTGGAAAGTCTTCCTGGGAAGAGATGACATAAATATCTGGAGCAGATAAAAAAGAACACGAGGGAAAAAGGGAATATAAAGGAACTAGTTTGGGATAAGCAGTAACAGAGTGCCGCAGTCTACTAATCCTGAGATTGTCCTGAGACTGAATGGATATGAAAAAATAACAAAAATATCAGACTGATTGTCGACGAGTTGACTTTTTGGAAGTCCATGGAGAGTAATAATTGAAACAGCTGTAGTAATTTACCATACTTTTTTAATCTTTCTCGACCGGTGTCAATGCTTACGCATCATTTGATGGCTCTTGAAAATGATCCGTAAACATTGAAACCGGTCGAGAAAGATAAAAAAAGTGTGGAAAATTACTACGGATGTTTCAATTATTAATAACAAAAATATCCTCAGAAAAGTTCTTACCAATGAAATGCTTTCGCCAAAGAAAACTTTTTCTTTCGATAACGTTTTGTTTCCCTTCCCAATACCTCCAATAGGGAGGATAAAAGATTTAATAACACGGCGAGAGAGACAGAAGAAAATCCGCCGAGGAATGAGCGATGCGAAGAAAACAGAGCCGTAACTTGCGACAGCAGAGCAGAACGCGGTTGGAATCCTAATTTTGGATGAGGTGAGGATCTATAATACATGTGACTTCGGCGAACACGAATATACGGAGCGGAAAATTTTCGCGATAAAGTTCTGGCAGAGCAGAGCGCGGGTTGCCAACGCAGAGGGTTATGATTTTCCTTGGAACTATACTGCCTTCCAGCAACTCTGCCTTTTCGGGTCGCCTCGAGATGGGTCGGACGTGTTGGCCAGCGAGCGTTTCTAAATCAAACGGAGAAGAAACGGCGAGTTATCAATCCACCGATCCCGCAAGAAAAAAAAGAGACACAATAAAAAAGTCTTCAGAGAACGCATCAATACCATCTTTTTTCGTGGCTTGTTACTCGTGGAAAGTTTTTCCATCAACTTGAAATTTTCTGGCTATATACCGATGATAGTTGTTGGCATTTATCTATGACTCTCATTTGAATACTTACATGGCTTGTTATTTCTGATATGAAGTTTTTATTTGTGACACAGATCCATTCTGTAAACCCTGAAAATTTCAATACAAGAACTAAAATTTTAACATTGAGGAATAAATTTTTGATTTCATCTTCTAGTGACGGAAGAAAAATATGCTATTATTAAAGCAAAACGGAAGAAATTTGAAATAAATACTATTAAAATTTATAGGTGATACGAAATCCCGGAGTTAAGAATTACTTACATTTTTGAAGCAATTTTATTAGAAGCTTCAATTTACGAGATAGGTAATTAAATGATACTAAGTAGTGGAATACCTTAACATCACAACACAATATGCATTAACTGCTTACTACCTTAAATAAAATCTTTTACTTAAACTTTGAAGCCATGGGTATTCGTGCAAAATAAAGTCTTCATTCAATACTCGCACGTGATGTAATAACTTTAAACCAGAATTATTCCTAATCGAGCTAAAACTACCAATATAGATATCCGAGTTATCTCGGAGGTATTACATTTTTTCCATTGGCCGAGTCAAAATGACATCACTTCGCCGTCCCTAATCTTCACTTCAAAATAATGATTTATTTTTGTCTCGATATCAAACAATCCCCGTAGTAAAGCAAAAACCGTACAAATGAGACCATATGTATTCATCTGAAGGTCACTTTTCCAGGTTGTGATTTCAGCAATCTGTGTACAGCTTTAGATAAAAGACAAATTCAAAAATTTACTCCTGAAGGAAGAGTTTTTGAATAAATCACTCACATGTATCACCTCACTCGACAAAAAATGGTTTTCAAGAACGTTCGTTGAGTCATCTCAATTAATTTCCCAAAGCTTGTACCTAGAGTTGGTTTGAAAGAGTGACAGTAGAGCTCACTCCGCAGCAAGCCAAAGGAGTGTGAAAATACGCATTTCAGGAAGATGAGGCTAATTTACTTCCCCAGGCTTCCTCGAACTCCGAGGGTTTTTGCTTGGGTTCCAAAACTTCACTCAGTATTTGAACCAGGGTCCCTATGATGCACTCTAGCGCTCCAAAGCTACCACGTTCACCCTCGTTCCTTTCATGCTCGATTGATCAGCAATGCTCTCTCTATTCTTAAATTTTATCACGAGTTATGAAGGAAAACGACAATGTGGGAACTCAAAATCGATCCACGTTCTCACCTCCATTCCCAAGATCCAATAAGCGGCATGATTTAAATTCAGGTCTTAGGGTAAAGAGCTCCACCTCCATCCACTCATATCGACATTCCTTGAGAAACAACCTAAATAAGAAGCAAACGACAACCAGAACGTCTCCGTTCAGTAGCAGAATGTCAATGTACATAAGCAGTCTAGTCTACTTACTTAATAGTTTACTTGCAGCAATATGTAATAATAATAATAAAGTTTTGAACCAGGGATTCCACGTGAAGTAGAGAGTGGTCCATCGGGAGTGTTGCGTCCCCTTTTGCTGTGGGCCACCTTATCCAAATGTTGAGCCAATTTATCATCACCTCTCCTCAAAACAAATATTTCTGCCGATATCTCAAGACACGCATCGCTACATCATGCAACTTGCGCCACGACCGACACCGATTTTTTAGCCCAATGACTCAATTGACGCTGGATCCAATTTCTGGAATATCAAATTAATATGAGTAATAACGACTAATTTTCCACGAAATAAATTGGAGGTGTGCCTTAAGAACGAGAACATGAGGGCAGGTTTTATAATGCCTCGTTAGCGCTAATCATAAGGTAATGCAGCCTTCCACTTTACTTTTCAGTGGCTGAGAGTTATAGTTAGCTTGAAGTAAACTTATCACCATCATTAGTCAAAAATCCTAAGTTTGGTTTGACGCAGCTCTCCATTCCGCTTTCCTATCCGCTAGCCTTTTCGTGGTGACATAAATATTCTGTTTAACATCCTTTAGAACCTGTCATAAGCCTGATTAGATCCTGTCCTTCAACGATTGTTTTCAACTGGCCATCATGTCTCATGATGTGGCCAACTTAGTGCTCCCGTCATCTCCTCAAGGCTTTAGGAGACCTCTCTTTTCAGCGACTCTTCTGACGACTTTCTCATCACTACTCCTTTCTACAATCTACGAGCCTATTCATGGCGACGTATTTCTCTTTCACATCCTTTATAACCTGTCGAATGTAACTCATTCGGCGCTGCTCCTTGCTTTTTTTCTTCCCTTCCACTTGTCCATCTAAGATTGCTAGCATTAGACCATCATGCATCATTTTACACAGAATCATCGTGTCATCTTATCTCATACAGAAGCTAACCAGAACTTTCATTCACCACATGGAAAATTTGAAGGGTGTATCATCTTTTGGTTAGTCTCAACCAGACGTTAAAAATCCGGCTCCGGGTGTTGAAAAAAGTTCGGTTTAATAAACGTTGTACGAAGATTACAAAGTCGTTATTATTAACATGAATAGTCGTTATTTACACAATTTTTCGCTATCGGCGTTGGGCGCTGTGAGCAATTGGCTAATAATGAACGTCACCACGTTCAGATACGTTCGAATATGCAGGGGAGGACAACGTTCGGAAGAGGTCGCTCATTTTCCTTTCAATCTAGCACGCGGCGAGAGGAGGGAGTGGATAAAGAGGAGAAGGAGGTTTGAGCAAGTGGGGGCAAAAAAGGGGTTGGAGAAGTGAGGTCGACAGCCACCTCCTTCCGCGGTCGCCAGCCGTGAATGTAAAACTAAGGCGGGGCTCGCGAGGTTCGCCTCTTTTCCTTCCCTACAAGCAACCCCGCGTGTTCAACAGCCCACGCGAGAGTGCCCGCGCGACCGTATTGCGCTTCCGAGACGTTCGGCATTCCACTTAAAGAGGCACGCTGCACGGGATCATATTTCGCACTCAGCTGATGGATATCTCACGCCGAATCGGAAACCGCAGTCATCCATAGGAACGGACAGGAAAAATAAAACTGTTTTAAAAAATCTGGCGAATTTTGTTCAGAATAAGTTCAACAGATTCAGGCTTCAATTGGTGGAATTTAGACATATTTAAATAAATAAAAGATCGTAGCACTTTTCCACAAGATTTTTTAATGCGTACAACGCGTTTCGGCTCACTGAGCCATCATCTGGTGCAAGACCAAGACTTGGTCTTGCCTGAAAGAAAAACGAATGACCACGTTTCGAAAACAAAATGAGCAGTAAAATAAATTTTAAAATTTGCGTGCAACCACGCACGAAAATAACATCAAAAGCTGCTCCTAGTGATTATAATAATTTTCAATCCATTTTCCTATAAAAATATGCAACAATATTAAAGCGGGATTAAATAATAATAAATGATAAAAGAGGAAAATATTACAATACAGAGAGAACTTTTACAGCGTATCCAAGCTGGATTTTCATATTTTTTTTAAAACTAAGCACTTCCGAAAAAGGTGATTGGCTCCCTCTCAAAAATAGTTTTACGAATCAAAGAGATAGATCTCATCGAAAATAGACGTCATCAGAGTACCCTCAAGCAATGAAGTATTTACTACTTTCCGCACAGAATCTCACCAGATTTCACGACTTGCCACCTCATTAATGATTGGAAGGCAAGGTAAATGTGTCATTTAACAAGCAATTTCGAGTGAAAATTGAAAATTTCAGATAAGTCGTTCGCAAAAAAGAGACAGAAGTTAGAAACCTTATTGTCACTTTGGAGCGCATATCAAAATTGTAAATGTTGTTTTGGTCACCACCACCTACATGTATTTTAAAGGATTTTCAATAAATTATGATTAATGCTCGAAATTAAAGCAATTAAAAACTCTCTTGTATCGCATAATACATCTTTATTAATAGAATCAGTTATTAGTGGAAGTGAAATTTAGTTGCGGCCTTCAGGCTGTACGCACTTCAGACCTAAAATTATACGGGATATGACCAAAATATATGAGAAACCTGACGTTTTATTTCAACCACAAGTTAATTCATTTGAACGAGTAATCTAAAGGCCATCTAATTTAGGTAGGTACCATATCATTTCCCTGGGAATGTCCATTTTACTTTCACTTGACGCAATTATAATGCGGCAGCTTTTCAACATCCGACCATGCGTTGCCACCATTGTGAGCAAGCTTCTTGACTGGGAATCACAAAGTAGCAGTGGAGGGCCATTCACCCAAAGTAATTGGGAACATTTCGGCGCATGAGGATGAGTGAGCCGATTTTTATAATAAGACACCCCAAGAGGGTTGGAGAGAGATGTGAATAATTGGAGCGGGGAACCTTTGTTGGAGTTGGAACGTGAAGAGGAAAGTTGGATAAGACGACGAGGATGGGGTGTGAGAGACGGGCGTGGGTGGGTTATAAAAGCGATTGCCTCACTGCCCTTTTGCTCCGCGTTGCCATCTATTGACGCTCCGCCAACAATCCTTAAGAGGGACGCTCTGGTATTCGGTCGACCCGCAGCGGCGCACCCCATCCCAACACCATCCCGCTTTTCCCTTTCCCCAATATGCTGGCTGCCTCTCCCAACCTTTAGTAGTGCTTTTCACGCGGCTCGCTGGCGACTTATCTCATACCCTTTCCGTGTTCACCACACAGGCCTCGCTCCCGTTCCCACAACAAACACGCGGCGGGCACACTGGCCGATTTCCATTGGCATGCGCACTTTGTGATTGTAACGCCGTGCCTTGACCAACTCCATTTTTATTTATTTATTTATTTATTTATTTGTTCCCATGCCACCAAACACATCACATACTGGCCGCTTTAAATCGGGGTTTCCAACTAATTTAACAATTACACACGTACGAACAACCACGCCCTCTGGATAGGGGTAACCTACCCGGGCGGGACTCGCACCCGCGACCTCTTGCTTGGCAGGAGAGAACTTTACTCAGTTGCCACTAAGGCCGGCATTTATTTATCTTATTTTATTTCAGTCGTTATTTGGGTTTTTGATTGTATAACTGTATATTCTAACGTATTTTTGCTATGTTAATGTTTTCGATTTTTTATTGCTTTTTTAAAGGAAGTTACGTTGTGTTGTTGATAAAAAGAAGGGTATTGTTAAAAATAAATTTTAAGGAAGAAGACGTGTAATGAAGAGGGGCAATGCCAAATTAAGATTTCAAGGAAGTTTATATTATTTGAAAGATCCCGACGACACAGGTTTTCATAAGTAGCATTGATATTCCAAGTAAAGAGAGGTGATCTACGGTGAAGTTCAACTCGAGAAACAATTACATCAACATTGGATGAAAAACATCTGAAGTTCAGAATATGAAAAAAATAGGAAAAGATTTAACCATTAAATCAGCAGGAAAAACCGGTTTGAGAATATTTTCTCACCATCTTTAATTGACACTTGTATTCCATGCCTTCAGACTTATTCCCTATCGCCAAATACAAGCTTAATTTATTTGTTCCAGCAGGCATGATCGAATGAATTTGCTCGTCCACCTGTAGGAGGATAACTCACGGAGCAGGAGAAACAAAAATCGTTCAATTTATAGTGGATCCAGGGTATTCTATCTTCATCAACGCCAACACTAGCAGTATATCTGTGCGCTGAATGTAGAATTCGATTCGGCGTTCGAAGGCAATTTGTGCGCAGTGTGACGTCGTCCACGCCCAGGGGCGCCGACTTATAAAAAATATTGGGGGGGGCCATATCGGGCGTCTTGCCCCGGGAAGAGTTTATGTTCAAAGTTTGTCGCAGCACTGTAACACTATCATAATTCACACCACTTGTTTTCAGTTAACCTGCTTACTGTCTTATAATTATTTGGTTTAGCACATTGTTGAATGTATTTTAAAAGGTAACCATCGTCAAACATGGGAAATAAAAAATACCAATATATTTTTGTAATTTCACCAAGCATAATATAACTTAATTATTATCTTGAATTATTGAGGGGGCTCGGGCCCCCTCAGGCCCCATGGAGTCGGCGCCACTGTCCACGCCTATTGTTTCCACGATGCGAACGGGCTCCTTCAACCTCTGCTCCTGTTTTAATTTTCGGGCTCCTGTTTCAATTTTCCATTGTGAAAGAGATTCGAAGAATAAAGAGACTGTTCTCCGATCATTCGCCCACTTCTCGAGCGAAAATTTGACGGCCTCAACCCTTCCACACGACGACGTTGACGACGTCACGCGCTCTAGCCAAGCGGGTTATCGCACCTCAGGAACTCCTGCCCTCCTCGCATTAACCATGCGCGTTTTAATGATGTTTGCATTCTTCTAGGCGGTTCTTTCCCTCGATGAGTGTTTCTCCCCGAATGAGTCATTGAATCAGATTTCTTGTGACGACGAAAAGTCTTGAAAAGTGGGGACAAACTTTCACGTGCTTTATTTTAACTTGTGAGAGAATGGAAGAATAAAGAAGCTTTATTATTTCATCGTAACTTATCATTCCTGTAAACCTGTAATTCTTCCAATGAATTGCTATTTCGAGTTTGAATGAACAACTCTAATGGTCTCTGAAGACTGAAATTTTACTTCAAACTGCTTCGAAGTGCTAAACAAATGTATATGTAATATGTACGAATCTTTGTGTAAATATGCAATAATATGTACGAATACTTGTGTAAATATGCAATAATATGCACGAATATTTGTGTAAATTTAGTGATTCGCGATATTATTTTGAATATTATCGTCGGTGGCGTCTCAGCGTAGACCAGTTTTCGGAGTGGGAGGGTGGTGGCGAAGCACAGGTTTAGCTATCAGTAGTCTCTAGCATGCGAAACGTCACCTCTTTCTTCCCTTTCCCTCTTGGAGAATTCCTCCTGGTTGCCTGGAAACCACACCCCATTCCGGCTCGTTCTGGATGGAACAGATCCCGTCCGTCTTTTATGTAATTCCTCTCGAGAACACACGCGCGCACGCCACCAGCAAAGCCTCTTCACTTCCCCCTTCCACACAAAACCTCCCCCTCCCCCATTTCCTCCAGCGGAGAGTGAGGCCCGGCGCCAAGTTTTTTGCGACAGTTCATTTTAATGGGAACAATGGCTTCCAATCGCTTGTCTTTCAAAAGCGAACTATCACCACGAGGAAAAGAAAAGCTTACGCACTCCGCAGGGGGAGCGGGGCGGAAGGAATAGGGGGAGGAGGAGATGGAATAGTGAAGCGAGGGAGTGGGGTGGGGTGTGGATCTGTTCTGGTTTGCCTCCTCTCATTTGGAATCACTTTCGAGCTTGTTCACTGAGCGTCTTCTGGCTCCACATTGGGTGCCATTGAGGACGGTCGCGGAGTAACACGAGTTCTTCAAGAGGGCCAAATATTTTCTGGAAGTCTTTTCGAAATTTCCACCCGGTTTTAATCCACTTCGATTACCATGAGAAAAAAATTCCTCTGGACCGCGAATTGAACCACGGGCAATTGAATAGAATTGTGGGCTAGAAAACTACGCTATACATGTACTTTAATTACCATGGCAAATTTACTGAGGTTCATTGAAGCTAGTTGTTAGGTCAATGCGATCCAGGGAAATGGAATCTACATCTACATAATACCCCACAAGCTGCCTAAAAGACGTGTGGCAGGGGGTGTTAGGACCTTAACCGTTTATGAATAAAAAGGAAATGCTGTAAGGAAATTACGAATAGCATTTATTAAAGTAATTTATGGTGCGGGGGAAAAACCAATTCCCATATCTATCCCTTCGGCAAAACAACTCTCTTAATTTATCGCTTCTGTCGGATCTGAAAATATTGTGGGGCTCTAATGTTATATTCTCCGTGTCGCTCTTAACGATATCCATTCTCAATGGAATATGGAAATCTAAGAAACTACTGCCGATATGGCATAGGAATTACAAAGGTAAAACTTAACCCAATCAATTAAAATCCATTAAATACCACTTTTTCTCCACGAGACCCTTATTTGAATATTTTGGCCATATTCTGAGACAAATATACGGCGATTACATCTCACATTAACCACTTCAAGTATCCCGCATTAAATGAGTATTCCCAAAACTTGCTAGTGTTCATACATTTACAAGTACAGTTTAATTAAATGGAATAACATCTGATAAGTTTGTGTCGCTCCGTGAGCACTTAGCCTACAATGGATTGCCACAGCACGAGATAAGCTTACGACAGAAATCAGACCGATCTTCAGAATGCGGCCGGTAGAAATCGCGTGCCGAAGCTTAGGAAACAAGTGATGAGCAGAGTTCTAAATCCCCAGATTAGATCAGGCGAACGCGATTCGTCTTCTTGATCCTTTCTTTACGAAGCAGTCACCGGCAATGCTTGCGTCATGGCTAGACATGCGACACACGACCATCTCCGACTACGCGAGACAGTATCGTGTCTTCTTTCGTCTCTACCTCACAAACAACTCCTCACTCAAACACAATATCGAGTCACGGTACATTAACGCACCTCCTTTGCCATCCAAAAACTGGATCACAGTCCGTGATTCATAGGCCCTGATAGCCTCGGGTAAAAACAATTCCTCAAAGCCTCAAAGATATGGGATGTAGAGAAGGGAATCGCTAAAACGGGAGTATCATCTTCTCGGGAATTCCACTGAGTAAGGTACTCCATGCCAATCAATCATTCACCGGCCTTAAAATTACTGAACCTGCGACATGACATGCTTCATTCCTGAAGAAGATACAAGAAACGTGTTTCAAAACGTGTAAATTAAAAAAAAGAACTTCTCTCAGAGGCACCCGCGAGAGGATTATA
This sequence comes from Ischnura elegans, assembly GCF_921293095.1. Classification (NCBI taxonomy): domain Eukaryota; kingdom Metazoa; phylum Arthropoda; class Insecta; order Odonata; family Coenagrionidae; genus Ischnura; species Ischnura elegans. The sequence continues at coordinate 99,510,103 of NC_060253.1, forward strand.
TGTCTTACGGGAAAGCGCAGGATCTTATATGTATAACTATATGGTATAGTTCCAAAATGTGAAATGAGATGCAATGAGTTCTAATGATGAAGGATGCTAAAGAGAAGTACTACAAATTGTAATCGTTGGCTGATAGAAGAATTGAGTGGGGGTCAGCCTCGGTGGAGCCGTAGCAAAGTCCTCGCCTTCCAAACAGAAGGTCTTGGGTTCGAATCCCGCCTGGATAGGCTACCCCTATTGAGAGCATGGGTATTTGTGATTATCTGTCGTAAATGATTGTTAAAAGCCCCTTAAGCAAATGAATTAAATGTGCTGCTTTCGGGAAAGTTAAGATAAATAAATAAACTGCGTCTTACTAATTCCAGGATTGGTTTTGACTAATGGTGAAGACAATTAAACCGAGCCTAGTGGTCGCGCAATTAGCCAAATCAGTTGAATGTTGCACAGGAAGAATTACTACATTGGTTTACGAGAGATCGATTGCATGATAGTGATTTACTTGATACCAAGGACAAAGGTGTGGCATTTGGGAAGTTGAGAGGGGTTTCGATACTACTGATGTTGACCAGCCGAGGCAACTCTTTTTAGAAGATCGGCTGTGGCAATTTTAATCAAGAAGCACAATAGTTTTCTTTGTGGTGAATTTAAAAAAAAGTAAATTTACACTTTCGGCATTCCTGTGCAAAGGAGCAATCACAAAATAGTAGAATTTTTGAAATTATTATAGACAATATATCTATATTATTTAGGGATTTATTTTAACTCTATAATTATATAAATATAAAACAGCAAATATGTTATACAAGCACTCGACGAAAAATGCTTTCTGACGATGCCGGCTTTGCTGTCATCTGTGGCAGCTTACGTGTCTTAAGAGAGTATATTATCGCTGAGGTAGGTTGTATCATTGCATTAATGACATGCATAATGGCAAGGAAATATGCAACCACCCCTAAGCCATCTGAAAAACAATTACAACCGAAAAAATATCAAATAACCAAGAAAAATAGGATGACCAACAATTCCTTTATGGATGAAAAAGACAATTTACCGTAGTAAATTTTAATTTTTTTCAAAAATAAAAAAAAATATCATTGGTATTGTTTATTTGGTACTCTGAAAAGGGCCATTTATTTAAAGGGCCAGTACACCTAACGAAAGTGGATGAATAGCTCAGCGAAACTGTCGCTCTTTAGAGAAACAAAATACATCAGGCACAAAAATACATTGCTGCAATTTTTATTGCAGTTCTACGCTAAACTACGGTTACGGAGATATAAAATTTTTGCAGAATAGTTCGTAATGTGAATCAAATGCTAAAATTTGGATGAAATGTTACTGTAAAATAGTAGGAATGTAAGCAATATGGTGTCAAAGCACAAATTAAATCTTTTTCTCGGGAGATGAATTCATTTTTTAAATGAGACGAAATTTTCACCACCCATCAGCGTTTGGTCACAATTTTTTCGCGGAACACGACTCAATTCTTTCCAGAATGCCCTGTTGAAAATTACGCTAATTAGCCGAATAAAACTATGCGTGTAGTGGAAACATCTGACTCTTATTGCATTGGAATCGAGGTAGAAAGTGACCTGAAACGCTGCGTGGTACCAGGAAGTAATCGAAAAGTTGGGAGGATGATCACGCCATCGGATGGCAATCGACGACTTGGGTAATCTCGCTTCATCACCACGACTCCTCTCGATTCCTACTCTAAGTGGCATCAATGCGCGCCTCTTATCACACAAAAGATCACTCACACCATCCAGAAGGTCAAGTAAGGTCCGCCGAATCAGCATTCTCGATGAATTGATGAGCTAAAAAAAATTGGACTCCCTCTTTACAAATCATCCAATGCAATAAAAATCTGCCTGACTCTGCCTAAGAGAAGTTGATTTCACTTTCCCTAATTGCGATTTCCCTTAATAAATCTGACGGATTCTGCAAGCTAAAAATAAACACTCCTCTTGAAGTGGCAACAACAAATATGACTAGCATTTCACAGAAATCAATAACTTCAATAAATGGAACATTATCTCGGTTCAGAGACTTGTGACAAAATAAAAGCACAAGCTGACAAATGCAGTAAGTATGATATAAAATTGTTAAAACAACCAAATAAACTTTAATCATCGTTTTAAAACTAATTAAATGGCTTTAAAAGTTAGCATTGCTTAATATTTTGATTAAATTGAAATCATTCTTTTTTTACAAAAATATTGACGTCCAACACTTAAAAATAAAATGTTTAGATGAATGACACATGAGAACTGTACCGGAGCAAAACCTTGAATACCAAGAAGGAAGATATATCCATAATTTTCTAATAAATAGATAGCTCCCACTATTTACTGAAGTTAGACTTACATTAATGAACTCAGATATGAGCAAAATTAATGTAATAATGAACATTAATATAAGGAGTTAATATTAGTCTCCATAAAAAAATCTTCAATAGTACAATAATCACCCCACATAATTTCATGTTTTAATATATCACTTGGGTATAAAGTGATGTCCAAAAATATTCTGCACACGATAATTGCCAAAATCACTTCTAATGTCATTGAGAACAGGAGTATGAGATAATCATTATCCACCCACCACATAATCACCCTGCTTATTAGTATAAAGTTTACAAATAATTTATATTTCGTCGGGAATAAAATTGGAAGATAGATTTGAGACCAGTAAAATATCTCACATTCTTGCCAAATAATGTTAAAGTTTTGATTATAATACAACTCAAAAAAATTGCTAACATATCAACGAACTCTAAGGGTTTACTTATAATTTTTTTCCATTCCCATTTCAGTCTTTCTTCGGCCGGTCTTACAACAATCTGGGTTCCATATCGGAGTGCAAGAATGGAGGTGGCTGCATCATCAACAAGAAGAACCGAACCTCCTGCAAGGCGTGCAGACTTCGCAAGTGTCTCATGGTCGGAATGTCTAAGAGCGGTTCTCGCTACGGCAGGAGGTCCAACTGGTTCAAGATCCACTGCCTCCTCCAGGAACAAGCCAACAACATAGAGAACCAGCAGATTCACAATCACGTCAATGGACACCGAGGGAGCATCACATCGCCCCACGAACACCACTCCCTTCACAGCCACCACCCGCTCAGTTCCGCATTGGCGGCTTTCCCCTACCACCATCATCACCACCAGGTAACGTCCGCATTTCCACGCACTCGCCTTGGATCGAGTTGATATTGATGGCTTTATACCCCCGTGGGCCCGGGTTCAAATCCTAGCGAGGGGACAGAATAAGAGTGATAGGATTAGTGCCCAGAAATTGTCCAGAAATTTAGGGAAGGTTTTAAGGCTATCTTCTTTTTAAAAAACGATTCTAATATAAAAAATATTTTGTCCAATAAAATTAGAAAAAATATAATTCTCTAAGTCCTATCCTCGTTAGGATAAATTTCTTAGATTGTTCAAGCACGAGGATGCATAGCAAATGAATCTGTAAAAATTTGGTGTAAAAGCTGATTTAGCTCATTAAGTGAAACAAAGCCCTATTCCAGCTATCACAATAGTCTCCTTTACAGAAAGCATGTAAAAAAAGACTTTGCTCAGTATAAATACCTGGGCGAGGGAATCATCAAGTATTAAGATAGTTCAAATTTATCACGCTATTTATCGTTTCTTTGGGGAAAGGCTGCGTTGAAAACATTTTTCGCTCAGCTTTTCACTCCTACTGAAATCCTACGCAGTACTTCCCATAAGGAACTTACAAGATAAATAAAATAATCTGCGAAAATCTTCAAATTAAAATTATCACGCTATCATTTATCAAACTCCAAGAATATTCTGAGGAAACGTTTTCATTCTTGAATGGTCACATTTTAAGTTGCCATATTCGTACTGTTCCTAGCCAATTTTATCACAAGTCACAGGGCTGTTATATATGAAGTATGGAAATAAGTATTTTCTTTCGTGAATGGTATTACTTAAAATTGCTATACTATTACCGTTTTCAGCCAATTTTTTCTCATATTTAAGGACTGTCAGTAATCAAGTCAATTACTTTGAGTGCACTGTATTTATTAGCTGGCTATAAAAATATTAGTGTGCGCTGAAAAAGCTACAACAAACTCAAAACTATATTGGTGGAATGTACCACTTTATCTGTTTTCAATTAAGGGATAAATAACCTAATTAATGCGTATTTCCATGCTCTTCCTTCCAGTCTAAGCAGCTCCAGTCACCAGTCGCGGCGTTTCAGCACCACCGACCCCACGAGCACGAATCGCCACCGGGAGACCCACGCCAGCGCACCAACGGGGACACCATCGCGGCTCACCACCAACTGCTGCACCCTCACCTGCACCCCCACCTGCTGCACCTGCACCGCCAACGCGCGGAGGAACACCAGCAGCTCATGATGATGATGATGGAGGAGTGCCACAAGAGTGCGGGAGTGGAATCGGTCTTCGGAGGTGCCGCGCCCCGCTCCCCTTCCGCACCCTTGGTGACGCCGCTCACCCGCGACGGGTCGCCGGCGGCAGAAAAAGACGCACCCCGGCTCGGCGGCCACCGCGGAGCCGCGGATCGGACCGAAGCGCTTGGACCCCCGGAGGCACCGCAATCGGCCCCCGCCACCCCCAACGGCAGCGCCGACCTCTTCCTCCGCCTGCCCTTCCTGCAAGCGGGGGCCTTCCTGCCCACTTCGCACTTCAGCGCGGCCGCAGCCGCCGTGGCTGCAGCCGCGGCCGCCGCCGCCGCCGGAGGGTCCTCGGCCCCCCGCATGAAGTCCCTTTTCCCCCACGACCCGCACCTGCCGCCCGCTCACAGGCAAAACCACAACCGCTCAAGCGGACCGGCATCGGAAAGCCACGACCTGGACGTGTACCACAAGCGGTTCTACCTGGACAGCGTGCTGAGGTCGCAAAGGTCGCCCAGCGGGGGGAGCGGAGTGGACGAGGCCAGCACCAACTCCTCCTGCCTCTCGTCGCCGGAAGGAAGTCGGGCCCCGGGCGGCAATCGGAGCGGGAGCGTGAACGGGAGCAGTAGCAGGAGCTCGTCACCCGAGGATCAGGAGGACCCCATGGACCTTTCGGTGAAGAGCGGGAGGCGGGAGTTTGCGGAGAAGGTGGAGAGGGGTGTTCAGGAAGAGACTGATGTTGGGGAGGGTGCAGAATGTAGGGGTGGCAGGGGTGAGGGAGGACGGGAAGAGAGTGCGGATGAGGGGGAGTGGGATGAAGGGAGAAGGGAGGACGATGAAGAAGACGAGGAGGAGGAAGAGAGAGGGGAGAATGGCGGAGAGGGCGAGGGCAATCCTCTGGACCTCAGCACCAAAGACCCTTAGAAAATGTGACGATGTGCAGTGAAAATTCGAGACACTACTGCGCACCGAGTGTCAATTGGTATCGCGAAAACAATTACAGCCGTGTGACACGACAAAAACCAATGGTACAAAAGGAGATAATGATGGTTCAAATGCTTTGTTCATTGATGCAATGGTTCAAGTTTCAATCACAACAGAATTCACTTTTGTCCAATAAGTTAAAGAATTGTCTTACCCTATGTTAGAAAAATCATGAACTGACTCAATTTAATATCATATATTTTTGGGTAGATTAAGTGTTCAATTTATGCATTCGATTACATTACCTGGACCCTATTATTCAAAATTTCTCTGCATATATTTCATCCAAGAATAGTAAAAGTGATCAAATTATTTATTCCAGAATAAATGCCTTATGTTGGAGCGATTTCTTGCTATACAGTAACAGTTTCTCTGTGGTATTCTACCGATATAATCTGGAAAATATCAAACAGGAGTCAAGAAAAAATCAAAGATGACAAAAGATACTTAAAGGTAGAATTAAATCCGAAATTTAGAAAAAATAACCTTTTTATGAACGGCGTTGATGACTGAGCTAATTAAATTCTTGTATTATCATTTCATTATAACCTGAGCAATATACACTGAAATTCTGTCTCTTTTTTCGTATAACCCACCATCTTATTGACCCTGTTTAAAAATTCTCGGTAATATCCTTCTCAAAATACAATTTTATGCGGACAAATCTACCCTCTATTCATCCATAATCCAAAATTTATCAATTCGATAAAAAAATGAGGAATTTAAAAGAAACAAATCAAATATCATAGCTCAAAAATGCAACCTACTATCCGACTTGATCACCACTAGAGAGAGAATACAACTTAGTGCTGTGTGACACTCAATAGGTCCCATTTGAGCATCAAACGTTGAAATCACCAATGGCAGGCATTGAAGTCATCGGTACTATGATTTTCATCATTTGTTCCAAGTGTGTGTGTTTGATTTCAAGTGAAGCGATGCGATGGTAGAATAAAAAACTTTGCTTATGCAAAGCTTAACCAAGCAAAACTTCTTCAAAGATAGAGAGAATAGACTCATGTGAAGAAGGGGAAAGTGTCGTTTATCTGGTTCCTGTCATCAGTCGCTGAAGAGGATTAGAAAGCTTGCATCTCCAGCTTTTTAAACTCATATCCAGACTTTCCAATGATCACATCCCCACCTAATTGTTTTCCTATTTATTGTAGTTTGTTTTCATGAGAATATAATTGATTGTTTTCGCATTATCATTGACGATCCTTATGAATTTAACACATGATGATTGAAATATTATGTGCATATGATGATTTATCAATTAAATTCAGAAAATTTTAAACCATGGTTTGATATTCGCACGCTCAATCTGCATCCTGCAAAAAGGAGCAAACGATATCCCAATCGCCAATCAACTGAACTAAAACTGCTATTGGAAATGCCATCAAGTTAAATCTATTTGGAACATCAAGACGGCAATTTGGCTGAATCTTTGTGCTGCAATTAAAAAAGCCGCGCGTCAATGCAATCAAGTACTAGGCATACTTCCTAAATGTGAATTTCGAATTAAAATAATATCGCATGCATTCCAGAGTAATTACATGAAAAAATGTCCGTATCTTATTTTGAGGCACTCCACCGTAAAGGTTTCCATCCCCCGCATTACAATCACGCAAGGATACCAAACCAAAGCACGACTTTTTATATGGCATATCAAGTGTGATGAGTGGTAATTGATGTAGTTGGTTAGCAAAAACTGGAACGTGTAATTGCTTAAAACTGATATAAAACACTTATGTCCCCTTCCCTTGTTCAGATACACCGACAATTGTACGATTGTTTGATTGCCTTTGCCGGGCGAGAGGTGATACTTTAAAACCCGGTTAGCAATTCAATAATAAGCGGACCGTTAAGTTACGTTATTTTTTGCCGTCAAACAAGGCATAATGAAAGGTCCAGACATGCACTTAAACGAATTGAACCAATTTGTTGAGCAAAAACTTCCCTTAAGTAGAACGATATACTGTATTAGTTTCAACCACCACATACATCATTGGAAGACTCATGAGAGCTTAATGTGAAGTTTAGCAACATAAGAATTCTATTAAGTGTCTGGCTTCACTGAGCAAGAAGCACCAGGAGTATAGACCCACCGTATTTCAATAGCTAATGGGGCTAAATAAGGGAAATGTCTCATAAAAAGAGACTTGGAGTTTACTTCCAATAACCATTCAAATGAATTCCAAATCAGATTACTGTGAAAATGGATGTAAAATTATTTTTATAATAAATATTTTCTTTATATTTCTTTTAGTGCTATCATTAATTTCCAATACCTTTTCACCCTTATTTGATTAATATATAGAATAAAATATTTAAATTGCAAATGTTGTAATATTATTATTCCTGAAGACTTATTTAAGCAATGAAAGCACGGGCAAATCCTTATTTCTCTCTCGCTCTCTCTTTCATTCATTTAAACTGCTTTGTTCACCGTCAGAAAATAGTAACACGGCAATTAAGCTAACAAATAAGAAGCTAAAAATAATAGAATATTTCTATTTTGGCACAATATCGCTGATGAAAGATCCAAAAAATATCATACACAGCAGCACTACTGAGGAATAGGTAACCTTAACAAAAAAATCAACGGTACGTCTGAAACACAAAAACTGGAAATTAAATTACTTAACTATTCTCTTAACCAATGAGGCATATAATATAAAATGCAGAAGGGAGGATAGTCAGAGAAGGTTTTAGGAGATAATGAAGTTTTGCCAAAATAGTTCTGAAGAAAAGAAATAACTCATCATCATAGGGTATATCTTATTAATAAATGAGGTGTTGCGAGAGCCACTGAAGGCACAACAACAATGCAACATATTACACCGTATCTAACATTCATTTTGGGGAGGGGGATTTGGAATCCCCAGCTTCCCTCGAAATCGAATAACAATGAGAATCCAAAATTATTTTCAACATCCCCTCCCCTCGCAGTATTCGCTCCATCCATACCTTCTGTCTCCTCCGTATCTCATCTAGAAGCTATGGCGAATTATTCCTCACAATATTAAATGAAATGCTGATGTGATGCGTGTCAATATTATTTGTGTAGAAGTATGTAAGCAATACTCTGATTAAATTAACTATGCTCGAAAAGAGCACTTTTTACCCCATTCATTGCAGTCCTCGGTAATTGATAGCCATAAAAAAATAGAAATACCTAACCCCCGCGTAGAGCTAACCGAATTTCTCCTACCAATGCAGCCACTAAGAGATAATTCCTCGGTCGTGTTAAATATATAACAAAAGAAACACTTTTATTTAGCACTTTTAGCTTCACAATAATCTTCTAAAATAATAGCTATGAAGGAATCTTAAAACACTCTTTAATATCTAAAGACTACAGAGCGTGTGTCAATTTTTTTTACTGATAAAGCTTTTTAAAGATTGTGTTTTCTGATTGTCCGGTTTGGAGAAGGTGAGGCTTCGCAGATGCTGATATACTCACGCACCTAAAACGGAGCGAGAAGTTGCTATTCTAAATTCTAGAAAATTAACTGAAACCTATCATTCTTTCACTGAGAACCAATTTTGCTCTAGTACTATAGCGCTATATACTCGGACATTACTTCAAATAAGGCGGTGGCACGAAAATTTTCCGGTGGTTCTTTCGAAAAGGTTGTGCAACATATTACACCATATCTAACATTCATTTTGGGGTGGGGGATTTAGAATCCCCTGCTTCCCTTGACATCGAATAATAATGAGAATCCAAAATTATTTTCAACATCCCTTTCAGTATTCGTTCGATCCATGCCCTCTGTCTCCTCCGTATCTCATCTATAAGCTACCTCTCCTCACCCACCATGTCCAGCACCTCGTCGTTCCTCCTTCTCTCAATCCACTCGACCTTCTCCATTCTTCTCCAGACCCGCATCTGGAACGCCTCCTGTCTTCTCTCGTCTTTCCTCCCAAGTGCCCGTGTTTCCGCACCGTAAAGCGCTACACTCCATATCTCACTCTTCACAAATATTTTCTTAAAACTTTCAGTAGATGAAATATGATACCCGAGGAAAAACAAGCTTTCACTTTCAGACATTCGCTTTTAAGCGTAAAATAAGAAAATGCGAAAATTTCCGCCCGCTTTTCGCAAGTTACTGACGTCATTTCAGGTCTGATTCATATGGTCGTTTATGCTATGCCTGCTATCGAGGGAATGAATCGCTCAAAAGAGAGGATGGCATAACAGCGAACCGCGTAAAGTCCATGGTGGTTATTTAATATTACGATATTGGGGAACTATTCCACATAGTATTAAAATGTAATGCTAATGTGCTGTGTCAATATTATTTGTGTAAAATTATTTAGGCAATGTGCTAATTCTATTAAATTTGCTCAAAAAGAGCACTTTTTTACCCCATTTATTGCAGCCCTCGGTAATTGATAGCGATAGAAAATAGAAACACATAATCCCCGCATAGAGATAACAAGATATCTTTCGTCCATGAACGCCACGCATGCACAACTACGTGATGAATGCCCACTGGCGTTGTGAGTTGACACAGCTATCAGCGCTCTCGGGCTGGCGAGCGAGAATCAGAAGACGTCCGCGCCATCATGCGAGAGAATTGGAAAGTACGTAGACGCGCTGCCGCAATGTATAGATAATTTGAATTGATCACCGTTGACGTGCATCGACCCATACTCAGGATTCTCACGCGAGTGGGTTTTATGCAGTAATTCTTATTTCTACTGATTATAAATCCATACAATAATATTTTATTTTTCCACAATTTTGACGCATATTGAGTCCTCCGGATTTGAAGGTCTCAGATTTTATTTTTCCACAATTTTGACGCATATTGAGTCCTCCGGATTTGAAGGTCTCAGGTTAAAATCAGATGGGAGTCCAATCACGCCCCCAAAAATTTCATTCTCACGGTATAATTTTCTAATAATAATAGGCACTCCTGTGCTCTATCAAAGGTAAAACAGGGATAGGAAATGGCTTAGTTCATGGTGACCAATCATTCAGCGAACTCTATCCAACCCAACTTCGGGTTTAAAAACCGATTGACAGAGAAAGTAGCACAGTATTTGCAGAAGTATTTACAACATTTTCCACCGTTATAGTGATAATGTATGATGAAAAAATTAATTCTATTTGAATTCAAGAGTAATTCTTTAAAAAATACATGATAATCGTGGGGTGAAATTTCTTTTAAAATCCTAGCAGCAGTTCAGCGTTTCCAAGGTTTACTTCACATACACCCTTCTACACATATACTATTGCTTAAGATAGTAAAAAATATATATTTGATTGCGGTGTCTTAACGATTCACATGCTCAACTGCAGTATTTATCAATCTCGGAATCGATCGATCAGGAAAATTACTGAGGATGGATTAATTTCAGTCACACTAGATATTACTCAATTAAGAAAATGAGACGATCGTTTAAAATATAAATTGGGTCATAAGACATTAAAAGCGAAGTATGAGCTGAAAAATAATTATGACAATTGTGATAAAAATGATGATCAAATACTTTTCAAACATATTGATTAACAGCAACAAGTCGACAGAGTAAGATCTCATAAATCAATGCAGGAAAACGCAATATAACAATGACGATGAAAATCAGATAAAAATTAAATTGAAAGTAGGCAAATTTTTACTGATTTAAATTTAAGAATTAAAGGGAGATCAACGGAATAAAGGAGTAAAAAAGGCGACAATATGAAAGGCATTTACCTTCTTCTGAAGGACTCCGAAACTACCAATGCTCAAGGCTCAATGCAATAATTGCCCGTAATAACGATTCCCATCTTTAAGGGAGAGCAATAATTTTCCCGTTATGATTCCTCCGAGAGGCTAACATTTAAAACCCTGGCCCGTGGTAGAGGAGCAATAATATATAAACAATAAAACATATTAGGTGCGCAACTAAGTTTTCGCTGTTTGTTAACAGATGGCTCTAGCAGTGATTACTGGTCGATTTTAACGTATCGGAAACGTCACGAATCAAGCTTGGACATTTGGTAAACAAACCGCTCGATAACAATAGCGAGTTTTTTTTAGCGTCATATCCTTATTGTTGCGTGAATATGTCCGCGTTTGTGCCAGGTAACCGTCATTTGCGGGAAGTGTTTAATTTCTTCTTTCATTCGAAGAAAACAGAGGCTGAAGTGCATCGAGAGCTCCAATAAGTTTACGGAGATGCTGTTCTAAGTGAAACAACGTGACGTAATTACTTCCGTCACTTCAAAGATGGTTATTCCAATGCTGACGTGAACGAAGACCAAACACGTTCGAAGACGCTGAATTGGAGGCAATGTTCGATGAAAATCAGTACCAAACTCAAGAGGAGCTTGCTTATGCGTGCTTATACCCACCAATCCATTTCCAAGCGATTGGATGCGTTGGGATTTATGCAAAAGCAAGAACCTTGGATTCCTTATGATTCTGAGTGAGTCTACAGCATGACAACGCTCGACCCCGCGTTGCAAAACCCGTTAAAACCTACCTGTAAACGCTCAAATGGGAAGTCCTGACCTCCCCGCTGTATTCCCCAGATATTACGCCGTCCGATTATTACTTGTTCTGTTATATGAAACATGGTCTGGCTGATCTGCAATTGCGATCATACGAAGGCACCAAAAAGTGGCATGATTCGAGGGTAGCCTCAAAAAATAAACACTATTATCGTTACGGCATTGGCCTCTGCCACATTGATGGGGATAAGTTGTAGCAAGCGATGGACAATACTTTGAATGATTCATTTATAGCCATTTTATCACTACAAATTTATTTTTACTATAAGAATTACCGTCTATATACAAGCATCATGTGCAAAAACCGCATATATTAGGATGAATTTACCTATTTTTATTTAATTTCAAAAGTTGAAAAGAATCTGTTTAAGGGTGACTTTTCACTCGGTAACGATAACTTACATAATTACAGAATAAAGATATTTCAGAACGGTTTTCTTTAGTCATAATTTATTTCGATAATTATTAAGTATACTTTGATAAAAATCAGTGACTTATTAAGTATTTGAGTACATTAAAAAATTAAAAATAATGAAAAATGCGTATTTCTCTGTGCATAATATATTAATAAAAGAACAAAAAATTTCATAAATAAGAACATGGCAATACCTAATTACACGCTAAAAATATTGGAAACCGGAGTTAATTATCTATTTTTAAAAATTAAAAAACCTTATAAATTGTAAATTTACTACTATTTCGTCAAAATTACACTAAAAAATAGTGTTGAATCATGGTTTTATTCTCTCCCAATGGGTAAATTTCGTGTCTAAATACAATAATTATTGCTCGATTTATAAAATTACATAGAAATTGGGAGTCATCGCCATTAAAATGATCATTAGAAACATGCAGCGGGAACTTAATCGTGCACCTAATATTTAACAGATTATTGATAATATTACAGTTATTAGGGAATTGCACTCGTTACACATGCATTAAAATTGACCTAGATGGAAGAGTGTATTGTTTTATTGCACTATGATTTTATCATCCCGAGTGAAAGTTTCGAACTGCGATTCCATATGAGGTGGATCCCTACTTTCAGTGTCGTCACGTGGATGCAACTGAACAGATTCTCCAGTAGAGGGCGCCATCGAGTTGAGGAGGAAAGAGGAGGTGGATCGTCTTTGAGAGCTACCTCTCCCTCATCCCTCGAGGCGTGCAATCATTCGAACGCTTTAAGCACATTACGGGTCGTGCCGAAATCCATTTGAAACGGTTAAAGAGATGGGATGAGGAAGGGGAGGATGCCGGTAGTTAGAAGTGATGCAACGGAATGACGAAGCTCGGAAATGGACGCATATAAAGGGTCGATAAATGTCACGAATCGAGCACGTGGATATCATTCATACAGTCAATAATCCTGCAATGCAGGGTTCTGAATTGTAAAGGCCGTTTTACACGGGGCACGTACTTGAACCATCTGACGTGTGTACGAAGGCGCAGTCAAAATTGCAAAGCGGTGAATTGCTAGAACACATGCGAGAATGCGTGGACGTGAGATGGCAAAATAGCCCCTGTTCTAATTTCGGTCATGCATTCGCGCAATTCCACGCCATTTTAGAAATCAATGCAGTTCTAACATGCGCGATTCCGGACTCCGTGTAAAACGGCCTTAAAAACAACTATCACCGTCAAAGGGGTTGACATTGTCTCAATTTTTTATGTAATTACATAAAATATGCTGAAAGCCTTACATTATATTAGCTTTTATTGTAGTTTATTTTTTTATCGGATTGGTGAGGGGTCTGGAATGCTGGCTTACCACCCCGTGTGCTCGGGTTCAAATCCCGGCGATAGCAGAGAATTTTCAGACAGATCCTTGCTTGAATGTTGTGGGGAGTAAACTTCAAGCCAATATGATACATCGATATATGCTCACTCTAGACTGAGGCAATACACCCATTACCTGTAAATGTGAAGAAAACCGGATGAAATTGTAAAACCAATGCTATACCAGCTAATACTCCATGTAATCAATTTAAATGCGAAAATATACGGCTAAGCAAAGTTACTGTAGCTGATGGAAATAAACTTCTGCCATTTTACCAATTCTTCAGCATTAAATACTGAAATTCCCTGTTTCACGAAGCTCATGGACTCGGTACTGAAGAGGACTAAATTGGGGAGGAGAAAATTTATTATTTCTAGAAGGATTAAACTTTATTTTTCTGGGGAATAACTATAAATTTTGCTCATAAAACTCATGGAAGCTAACTTGAAAAATCAGTTCCATATTTAAAAATATTTTTATCTGCGTCCGACGAAGCAATAGTTACTTACAGGCAAACCATGCCAATGGAACACTAGGTAAAAGTTACATAAATCATATACTTAAATAGAACTGGAGTTGAAATATGTTATTATTTATCTTCTTTGAAAAACATACAATGGCATGAAAACTTTTAGACCCCGAAATGATAGTATCGTATTTTCATTTAAGCTGGTCTCCTCCCAATGAAAGGATGTTTTAATTCGCCTTTTTCAAGGACTTTGCAAGGCTGAAAAGGTGAGCAAATCACCAACTCACATGCCAAAAGTATTTATTCCTAGTCATCTGAAAATATAATAAAAGTACGGCACGATTCCCGAGTCTCATTAAAACCTAACGGACCACATCATATTAATCGGTGAGGTAAAGGTTTTTTTACTGCACCAAAATGAAAAATGCGAATCATGCACTCAATCATCGCAAGTTTCTTATAGTTAGCTCTTGAGTAATCAAAGGAATGACAATAAATTGATGTGAAATAAGATCGTTATCCTTGGAACTTGTTATTCCCAACATATACGCTTTACACGAACACTCATTCGGTGAAGACATCCGATGCCCATCGGAGCTATCACCTATTTTGTTCGTCATCTCCGCCTACCATTCAGGCAAAAAGTAACGGTCACTAATATTAGTACCTCCTACACCCACCTGAAGGTCAATTTGGATGGGTGAGGGTAGAGCTCATCCCAAGACTAAGCCACGGACGTGTGAATAGCAAATTTAAGGTTGGGGCTAGTTACGTTCCCTAGACCACCCAGTGTTGTTCAGGGGCTTCCGAAGTCAAGTGTCCTACCCCTTTGGCTATTACGCTCAGGGAATCTGCGGTAAAGCCTTTGAATTCCCCTGATCCTAATTCCTCAAAGTGGTCGGTGTTCCAGGGAAATTAGCTGCTCCCCTACCCTGAATGTGTAATATTCACACACCTGTGGCTTAATCAGAGAGAAGATCTACCCTCACCTATGCAAACCAACATTCTATCAGTATCACTTATTGAGTGATTATTAGAATAAAAATAAGCGCTTTACAAGAATGTAAATCATGAAAGAAGGGGAGAGTAATTTTAGGCTTATGTACAAATTGTTAAACTCCTATGTCAAGTGTCTTGTCCCCGTGAAAATCGAGAAAACTGTTGATTCCCTGATATCATCGACTAGATTGTTTGACTTTAGGCGATGATTTTATTCAGTCCTTTGCAACGTCGTCTTAAGCTCTTCGTATGAATAAAATCAATTCCAATTCATCAATTTCACAGTTCTCCGAGAAAAATAAGATCACATTTATCGATGGTAAGGATTACATTTTGTTAAAAATTAACGCCTTAGACCGTGAAAATTTTCCTTCATTGAACCCAAACGAGATATAAAAATTATTCCGGAACAGAACAGAGGAAAAGCGTTACATCACATTGCCATAAAATTAAACTTAATATTTAATGGAAGCCTTGAATTGCGCTGCATGGATTATGGACCCTCCCCTAAATATCAATCCTCAATACAGTGGCTAGAAATTAGCAACGACTGAAATAGAACTACCATTACTTGCCCACAAATTATCACAATTATATACTCAAAGAAATCTTCAAGAGAACACGAGGAACTACAGCGTACCGCTTTCAACGATTAGCCTTGCATTACTCCATTACGCACGGATAAAAGGTGTGCTTCAAAGGTCAAAGAGGTATCCACTCCAAATTACAAAAGTACCCATTTCTGAAGCATATAAATTACAGCCGTCGGATTTTCAATTTCTCCGATAATCAACGTGGATTTCGAATGATTGATCGAGAGTATCGTGAGTATCCCACCAAAGTTCAAAGCGCTGCTTCGACTATCCCTTCGAACACAAGAATTCTTGCCCCAAAAAGGGCACCTTAAAAAAGAATAATGCGGGCACAGCTTTAATACAAGCCCCAATATTCTCCGTGAGATACTTTATTCAAACGGTGACGTGCACTGGAAATAAGCTCGAACACTCGCAACCCGCCATCAATCTCACAACATGCCTCACGTTCTCGACTCCATTCTTCCATTCTTCACTTTCTCACACACTCTAAACCATAGTTTAGAGAAGAGAATAGACGTGCATCGCACGCGGGGATGTGAAGCTGGTTTTGATGTGAAAAATGATTCATTCCACCCGGCTGTATCGCGCGAAAAAATGTCCGATATAACTGCCTTCGCAACACTTGAGTCCACACGAGTTTTTACAAAACATCCCTCCGTTTCCGGTTATTTAAACGTCAAAGCCGACGATCCACTGATTACATAAATTATTTAATCTCCTACTTATACCTAAATGTTACCAGAAAAGAAAGATAGGCAGAGACGGCAGGAAGTACTAAAATCTGTAATCATCAAGATGCGGATTACTTATGCAATAATGGCGGAAAAATTGTTGCTAAGAAAGACACAAAAACATTGAGTAGCTATGCGAGGTGACGAAATCGTGTCTTCTTAGTTATTGTTTCCAATTTTGAATTTTGAATGGCTAATTATTAAAAATTTAAAAACTATTTTTGCATATTTTTCTCAAAGCTTTATTAATTTTCGATGTATAACCAAAAAAACAACATAACTAAAGATAAAATAACAAAAAACAGGACCCTAGAATCGCACAAAATGCCGCAAAACTAGTAGCTGGCTCGGATAGCAGACCTATGATAACTTTCTCAATCCAAGTATAATGCCTAAAAATAGTTATGGTTCGTATCGCGTCTACGAAACTGTCCTTCCGATGTTTCTTCCCACTAAATTGATCAATATTACATGAGAAGCGATGTCCGGTGAGGTAAGAGTAAAAATAATAAAGACATAAGATCTATTGAATTATTAGGGACGGACCAAAGTAGAGAAAACTCAACAATATTGCAATGCTATTAAGTAATGAGGCTACTGAATTTGAAGGAGTCATATTATTACTCGTAATCAGATTTAGAGTATAATTTTACGGGTGAAATAATAGAGGCATATCTCTTGCGGCTTATCCTTACCTTCCCAATGACAATAATCACTTACTGTCGTTCCTATCTCTATTCTTATTGCAGAGCACTTTCGGAGTTGTTGTTATTACTATTAATAAAATAGATATAAGTAGGCAGATTTTTCAGTGGTGACAGAAAATATTTTATGAAATATTAAAAAAAAACACATGATTCCAATTTGAATACTTAACTTCATATTTAAATATTTGAAAAGGGCTCGAATAATTTTTCTAGTAACTCGTTTTAGTCAAGTTTCCCATTCGAGTAGAATTTTTTTTAAAGTCTTATGTTGCTATCTCCTTCCCAAGTTCTGTCTATCCTCTTTCCCCACTGGATATCCTATTCTTTCCACATAGTCTGCTCCTAGTCTGCCCCTTTCTCCCCTAGCTCTGAAATCTCCCACTCTAGCACGTGAAGCAGAAATGATTCAAACTGCACTCGATTTAACTTTCCTTAATAAGATACCTCCCTATATCGTATTCATTTTTTTGTTATTTTTCATACGATTACAAGTAGTTTCTTCATGTGGCATCTAAGCATAGACAAATCTCAAGGAGCCACATATATCGTGATTTAAGACATAAGATGGTGACCATTCTCAAATCAATCTCTCCCAGCGAAGCAAACTTGATGCAAACATTTTTCTTTCAATTCCTAATAATATGTCCCTGAATTTGGATAAGTAGTCTATACAAGCATTTGCCGGATAAACATTTAGAGTTCATATGATATGCTGTCCATAATTATTACATAACAAAAGGTGATAATTTCATGTTTGCACAAAAATCTCTAAAAGACAATTCGCGACAATGGCAAAATGATCTTTGAAAAACACCCACCCATATTTGCATCTTCTCCTATCATTGGGTTTCACGTGAAGTACCACAAATAGGATTGCATTGATAATGGCATGTATGCTAAAGAGAAGACAAGCATTATGCCGGCGGCGATAGAGGTTATACTAATCCGGGTTATACCATTAAAGGACGGGTGATGAGCGAAAGGAAAAGGAAAGATTGAGGGTGGAATGTATCAAGATAGGACGTATTCAGAACCTAGGAAATAAATCGTCTAGGATCGTAGGTTCCTTCAGGTAATTATAATACCACAGACAACCCTATCTGGATCTGTATCGACTATTATCAACAGATCACATCGGATGATTGAAAGAATTCCTTAGATGCCGTACACTTGGCGAAATGTGATAAACATCACTTAGATGACCACGGAGCGACAGGGAGAAAGGCTGGATCTGGTGGTAAGATTCTCTCCTCTCATCTGAACAGTCCAAAGGGCAAGGTCAGTCGTTCTAACGGCTATACAGGTGTTCCTGGGCAATCATAATGCTTCACTAATGAGAGTGAAACGTGGCCTCAACATGCTCCATCAGCCAGAATTAAATGCTTGTCATTACGACGCCTATTCTGGTAAGCTGGTATGACGGGGATAATTTTTCCTCAATATGAAAAGCAGGATTACACTTCCTTGCACCCCATAATATTTAAGTATCCATCAGATTAAGTAGACCGACTTGGAAAGTTCCATAGAAAAAGTAAATACAGGGTATTTTGTTATATTTGTCACCAAAAAAAAATATTTAATTTGTGTATACCGGGACTAGCCACGGTGATAAATTTTACTATGCCACCCGCAAAAACTTTTATTTGTGGAGCCAAGAGTGAAGACTCGAACTAAATCTGAGCAAATACATGTCGATACATTTTTTGCAGAGTTCGTTCAACTTTAACCATGTTTATGCTGTGGATGGTATTAACATCAAAGCAACAGACGACGTGACGTACCTAGGAGCTACGATAACCTCGAACCTCTCATGGGGAACACATATAAGGAATACTTGCGGGATAGCCCTGAATAAATTAGGATTCGTCAAGCGTATTGTGGAAAGATTTTCGGATGAGAAAGTAAAATAAAGGTGCCATTACGCACTCGCCCTTTAGCAACTTGAATATGCAGCGAGCGTGTGGGATCCGGTGAAGAAAGACTTAATCCGCGAACTAAATAAAATTCAAAGGGAAGCTGCACGGTTCGTCAAAAACTGCTGCGGGCGTACAGTCAGAGTTACCCAGATATTAAGGAAATTGGGAGCCGCAAGAGACTCGGAGGCTGCGCGCTAGGCTTAGATTGCTCGAACATTTGAGAATAGATATGGAGCGATAAGGAGAAAATAATATTTGAGCCCCACTATATTTCCAGGTCCAACAGAAGCGATAAATTAAGAGAGATATTTTGCCGAACGGATAGATATGAGAATTTGTTTTTCCCTCGAACTATAAACGATTTTAATAAATGCCAGTCGTAATTTTGTCAGAGCAATTCCCTTTTAGGCGGCTTGCGGGGTAGTATGTAGAGATGAATGCACAAGATCATGCGAAAAATCCGCAGAGAAAAATCATTCGCCTTGAGCGGAATTCGAGCCCGGATCCCCCAATTTTCGATGTAGTGCTTTAGATTGTTAAGTTACCGAGCTAACGCAACATTTTAAAGTACAGAAGCTTTGATCCAATCGCTCCGATTGGCCATGAGATTGCCCTATTGCCGGATGCTCTAGACAACTCATGACCTCCAATGCTTTGCTTACCGGAGATGGCGTGAGGTTGAGATGAACCGCAAGAACTTTTCGACTCATTTGTGTATCACGCTGGAAGAGTGAGGGGCGAGGGAAGTTTGAACAATTCCTAATTTGAGAGCCATTTAACTACAGCGCTGCCGGTCAATCAGAGAACGGTTACATGGGTTCGCAAGTCCAAACATTCTAAGGAAGACGCGATTCATTCTATGGGGAGTTTCTAATTGCTTGATAGTTTAAACTTTCCAAAACACAACCTTCGCTATTCAATCATACATTCATTTTAAAAATTTTACTCCTTTTACAGTTTTACTCCCTTTACTCTTAAGTTACTCCTTTTTTGTAACTACTTTTTTGTTACTCCTATTTTGTAACTCCTTTTTTGTTACTCCGTTTTTGCAACTCCGTTTTTGTAACTCCGTTTTTGTAACTCCTTCTTTGTAACTCCTTTTTTGTTACTCCGTTTTTGTTACTCCGTTTTTCTAACTCCGTTTTTGTAACTCCGTTTTTGTAACTCCGTTTTTGTAACTTCGTTTTTGTAATTCCGTGTATGGCAACTCCGTTTTTGTTAACTCCGTTTTTATTAACTCCATTTTTTTTACTATATTATTGTTGACTCCTTTTTTGTTAGCTCCTCTTTTGTTACCTCCTTTTTTGTTTACTCCTTTTTTGTCAGCTCCGTTTTTGTTAACTCCTTTTTTGTAAGTACTTTTTTTGATAACTCCGTTTTTGATAACTCTGTTTTTATAACTCCGTTACTGTTAACTCCGTTTTTGTTAACACCGTTTTTGTTAACCCCGTTTCTGTTAACTCCGTTTTTGTTAACTCCTTTTTGGTTAACTCCGTTTTCGTTAACTCCGTTTTTGTTACCTGGTTTTTTGTTGACTCCTTTTTCGTAAACTCCTTTTTGTGGACTCCCTTATTGTTAACGCCTTTTTTGTTAACTCCTTTTTTGTAACTCCTTTATTGTCACTTATTTTTTGTAACTCCTTTTTGTAACTCCGTTTTTTTACTCCGTTTTTTTTACTCCGTTTTGGTAGCGCCGTTTTTGTAACTCCGTTTATGTAACTCCGTTTTTGAAACTCCGTTATTGTTAACTCCGCTTTTGATAACTCCGTTTTTTTTAACCTGTTTTTGTAACTCCGTTATTGAAACTCCGTTATTGTTAACTCCGTTTTTGATAACTTCGTTTTATTTAACTCCGTTCATGTTAACTCCGTTTTTGTTAACTCTTTTTTGATAGCTATATCTTTGTTAACTCCTTTTTTGTTTGTCTTTTTTTGTAAACTCCGTTTTTGATAACTCCGTTTTTTTTAACCTGTTTTTTTAACTCCGTTTTTTTTTAATCCGTTTTTGTTAACTCCGTTTTTGTTATCTCCGTTTTGGTTAACTCCGTTTTTGTTAACTCCGTTTTTGTTAACTCCGTTTTTGTAAACTCCGTTTTTATTAACTCAAATTTGTTAACTCCGTTTTTGTTAACTCCGTTTTTGTTAACTCCGTTTTTGTTAACTTAGTTTTTAGTTACTCCGTTTTTGCTAACTACTTTTTTGTTAACTCCTTTTTTGATAGCTCCTTTTTTATTAACTCCTTTTTGGTCAACTCCATTTTTGTTAGCTCCAATTTTGTGTACTCCATTGTTGTTAACTCCGTTTCTGTTAACTCCATTTTTGTAAATTCCGTTTTTGTTAACTACGTTTTGGTTAACTCCGTTTTTTTTAAATCCGTTTTTGTTAACTCCATTTTTATTTACTCCGTTTTTGTTAACTACATTTTTGTTGACTCCTTTTTTGTTAGCTCCTTTTTTTTTACCTCCTTTTTTGTGTACTCCTTTTTTGGTACCTCCTTATTTGTTTACTCCTTTTTGTAAGTCCTTTTTTTGATAACTCCGTTTTTGATAACTCTGTTTTTTTAACTCAGTTTTTGTTAACTCATTTTTGTTAACACCGTTTCTGTTAACTCCGTTTCTGTTAACTCCGTTTTTGATAACTCCGTTTTTGTTAGCTCCGTTGGTGTTTACTCCGTTTTCGTTAACTCCGTTTTTGTTAACTCTTTTCCTTTAACTCCGTTTTTGTTACCTCCGATTTTGATAACTTTGTTTTTGTTTACTCCTTTTTTATTTACTCCGTTTTTGTTAGCTCCTTCTTTTGTTAACTCCGTTTTCAGTAACTCCATTTTGTTAACAGCCTTTTTGTTAACTCTTTTTTCGTAAACTCCTTTTTCCTGGACTCCTTTTTTGTTTACGACTTTTTTGTTAACTCCTTTTTTAGAACTCCTATATTGTCAATCCTTTTTTGTTACTCCTTTTTTGTAACACGGCTTTTTTTACCCCGTTTTTGTAGCTCCGTTTTTTTTAACTCCGTTTTTGTTAACACCGTTTTTTTACTCCGTTTTTGTTAACTCCATTTTTGTTATCATCGTTTTTGTTTGATCCGTTATTGTGAACTCCGTTTTTTTTAACTCCGTTTTTGTTAACTCCAGTTCTTTTAACTCCGTTTTTGATAAGTCCGTTTTTGTAAACTCCATTTTTGTTAACTCTATTTCCTTTAACTCCGTTTTTGTTAACTCTGTTTTTTTAAATCCGTTTTTGTTACCTCCGTTTTTATAACTCTTTTTTTGTTAACTCCGTTTTTGTTAACACTAATTTTGTTAACTCCGTTTTATTGAACTCCATTGTTGTAAACTCCGTTTGTGTTAACTCCAGGTCTGTTAACTCCGTTTTTGTAAGTCCTTTTTTTAGTTTAACTCCGTTTTAGATAACTCTGTTTTTTAACTCCGTTTCTGTTATCTCCATATTTGTTAACACCGTTTCTGTTAACTCCGTATCTGTTAACTCCGTTTTTGTTAGCTCCTTTTTTGTTAACTCCGTTTTCGTTAACTCCGTTTTTGTTAACAGCCTTTTTGTTAACTCCTTTTTTGTAAACTCCTTTTTTGTGGACTCTTTTTTTGTTTGCGCCTTTTGTTAACGCCTTTTTTTGAACTTCTATATTGTCACTCCTTTTTTGTTACTCCTTTTTTGTAACACGCTTTTTTTTTGCCCCGTTTTTGTAGCTCCGTTTGTGTAACTCCGTTTTTGTCACTCCGTTTTGGTAACTCCGTTTTTGTTAACTCCGTTTGTGTTTACTCCGTTTTTTTAACTCTGTTTTTGTTAACTCCATTTTTCTTCACTCCGTTCTCGTAAACTCCGTTTTGGATAACTCAGTTTTTGCTAGCTCCGTCTGTGATTACTCCGTTTTGTTCACTCCGTTTTTGTTAATTCCGTTTTTGTTAACACCGCTTTTTTTAACTCCGTTTCTGTTAACGCCGTTTTTGTTAATTCGGATTTTGATAACTCCGTTTTGGTTAACTCCGTTTTTGTTAACTCCGCATTATTTAACTCCGTCTTTATTACTTCCGTTTTTGTTAACAATATTTTTGTTGACTCCTTTTTTGTAAGTCCTTTTTTTAGTTTAAATCCGTTTTCGAAAACTCTGTTTTTTAACTCCGTTTTTGTTAGCTCCGCTTCTGTAAACTCCGTTTTGTTAACTGCTTTTATGTTAATTCCGCTTTTTTAACTCCGTTTTTGTTAACACCGTTTTTTTTACTCCGTTTTTGTTAACTCCGTTTTAGTTTAACTCCGTTTTTGTTACCTCCGTTTTTGTTAACTCCGTTTTTTTTAACTCCATTTTTGTGAACATCGTTTTTGTTTGATCCGTTTTTGTTAACTCCTTTTTGGTTAACTCCATTTTTGTTAGCTCCGATTTTGTTTACTACATTTTTGTAATCTCCTTTTTTGTTAACTCCGTTTTTGTTAACTCCGTTTTTGTTAATTCCGTTTTTGTTAACACCGCTTTTTATAACTCCGTTTCTGTTAACTCCGTTTTTGTTAATTCGGTTTTTGATAACTCCGTTTTGGTTAACTCCGTTTTTGTTAACTCCGCTTTATTTAACTCCGTCGTTATTACTTCCGTTTTTGTTAATATTATTTTTGTTGACTCCTTTTTTGTAAGTCCTTTTTTTAATTTAACTCCGTTTTCGAAAACTCTGTTTTTTAACTCCTTTTTTGTTAACTCCATATTTGTTAACACCGTTTCTGTTAACTCCGTTTCTGTTAACTCCGTTTTTGTTAGCTCCTTTTTTGTTTACTCCGATTTCGCTAACACCGTTTTTGTTAACAGCCATTGTGTTAACTCCTTTTTCATAAACTCCTTTTGTGTGGACGCCATTTTTGTTTACGCCTTTTTTGTTAACTCCTTTTTTGACACTTTATTATTGTCACTCCTTTTTTGATACTCCTTTTTTGTAACACGGTTTTTTTACTCCAATTTTTTAACTCCGTTCTTGTAAACTCCGTTTTTGTTTGCTCAGTTTTTTTTTAGCTCCGATTGTGTTTACTCCGTTTTGTTAACTGCTTTCTTGCTTACTCCATTTTTGTTATCTCTATTTTCTTTAACTCCGTTTTTGTTAACTCTGTTTTTTATCTCCGTTTTTGTTACTTCCGTTTTTGTTAACTCCCTTTTTGTTAACTCTATTTTTGTTAACGCTGATTTTGTTAACTTTTTTTTTGTGAACTCCATTATTGTAAACTCCGTTTCTGTTGACTCCAGTTCTGTTAACTCCGTTTTTGTTAACTCCGTTTTTGATAACTCCGTTTTTGTCACTCCGTTTTTATTTACTCCGTTTTTGTTAACTCCGTTTGTGTTAACTCCCTTTTTGGTAAGTCCATTTCCTTTAACTCCGTTTTTGTTAACTCTGTTTTTTTATCTCCGTTTTTGTTACCTCCGTTTTTGTTAACTCCCTTTGTGTTAACTCCATTTTTGTTAACACTGATTTTGCTAACTCCGTTTTTGTGAACTCCGTTGTTGTCAACTCCGTTTTTGTTAACTCCAGTTCTGTTAACACCGTTTTTGTTTACTACGTTTTTATTTACTCCGTTTTTGTTAACTCCTATTTTGTTAACTCCTCTTTTGTTATCTCCTTTATATTTAACTCCTTTTTGGTTTACTCCATTTTTGTTAGCTCCGATTTTTTTTACTCCATTGTTGTAAACTCCTTTTTTGTTAACTCCGTTTTTGTTAACTCCGTTTTTGTTAATTCCGTTTTCGTTAACACCGCTTATTTAACTCCGTTTCTGTTATTTCCGTTTTTGTGAATTCGGTTTTTGATAACTCCGTTATGGTTAACTCCGTTTTTGGTAACTCCGCTTTATTTAACTCCGTCTTTATTACTTCCGTTTTTGTTAACATTAATTTTGTTGACTCCTTTTTTATAAGTCCTTTTTTTAGTTTAACTCTGATTTAGATAACTCTGTTTTTTAACTCCGTTTTTGTTAACTCCATATTTGTTAATACCGTTTCTGTTAACTCCGTTTCTGTTAACTCCTTTTTGTTAGCTCCTTTTTTGTTAACTCTTTTTTCGTTATCTCCGTTTTTGTTAACAGCCTTTTTGTTAACTCCTTTTTCGTAAACTCCTTTTTAGTGGACTCCTTTTTTGTTTACGCCTTTTTTGTTAACTCCTTTTTTAGAACTCCTATATTGTCACTCCTTTTTTGTTACTCCTTTTTTGTTACACGTTTTTTACACCATTTTTGTTGCTCCGTTTGTGTATCTCCGTTTTTGTTATTCCGTTTGTTTAACTCCGTTTGTGTTTACTCCGTTTTTAATAACTCCTTTTTTGTTTATTCCGTTAGTGTTTACTCCGTTTTTGTAAACTCCGTTTTTGTAAACTCCGTTTTTGATAACTTCGTTTTTGTTTACTCCGTTTTTATTTACTCCGTTTTTTTAACTCCGCTTTTGTTAACTCCATTTTTTTAAACCTCGATTTTGTTTACACCGTTTTGGTTAACTCCGTTTTGGTTAACTCCGTTTTTATAAGCTCCGTATTTATTAACTCCATTTAGTTAGCTCCGTTTTTGTAATCTCATTTTTCGCAAATTCCCTTTCTATTAAATCCGTTTTATTCAAAGCCGATTTTTTGAAGTCCATTTTTGTTAACTCCAGTTCTGTTAACTCCGTTTTTGATAACTCCGTTTTTGTTAATTCCGTTTGTGTTTACTCTTTTTTTTAACTCTATTTTTGTTAACTCCATTTTTGTTAACTCCGTTCTTATAAACTCCGTTTTTGTTAACTCAGTTTTTGTTAGCTCCGTTTGTGTTAACTCCGTTTTGTTAACTCCTTTTTTGTTAACTCCGTTTTTTTTAACTCTGTTTTTGTTAACACCGTTTTTTTACTCCGTTTTTGTTAACTCCGTTTTTGTTTAACTCCGTTTTTGTCAACTCCATTTTTCTTAACACCGTTTTTGTTTGATCCGTTTTTGTGAACTCCGTTTTTTAATACTCCGTTTTTGTTAACTCCAGTTCTGTTAACTTCGTTTTTGTAAACTCCGTTTTTGATAACTCCGTTTTTGTTAACTCCGTTTTTGTCAACTCTATTTCCTTTAACTCCGTTTTTGTTAACTCTGTTTTTTTAACTCCGTTTTTGTAACCTCCGTTTTTGTTTATTCCGTTTTTGTTAACTCAATTTTTGGTAACACTGTTTTTGTTACCTCGGTTTTAGTGAACTACGTTGTTGTAAGCTCCGTTTTTGTTAACTCCAGTTCTGTTTACTCCGTTTTTGTTACCTCTGTTCTTGTTATTTCCGTTTTTGTCAACTCCATTTTTATTAACTCCGTTTCTGTTAACTCCGTTTTTGATCATCCGGTTTTTGATAACTCCGTTTTGGGATACTCCGTTTTTGTTAACTCCGCTTCATTTAACTCCGTCTTTATTACTTCCGCTTTTGTTAACATTTTTTTTGTAGACTCCTTTTTTGTAAGTCTTTTTTTTTAGTTTAACTCCGTTTTTATTAACTCCATATTTGTTAACAGCGTTTCTGTTAACTCGGTTTCCGGTAACTCCGTTTTTGTTATCTCCTTTTTTTTAACTCCGTTTTCGTTAACTTCGTTTTTGTTAACAGCTTTTTTGTTAACTCCTTTTTCGTAAACTCCTTTTTTGTGGACTCCTTTTTTGTTTAAGCCTTTTTTGTTAACTCCCTTTTTGGAACTCCTAAATTGTCACTCCTTTTTTGTTACTCCTTTTTTGTAACACGGTTTTTTTACCCCGTTTTAGGAGCTCCGTTTGTGTAGCTCCGTTTTTGTTTGCTCCGTTTTTGATAACTCCGTTTTTTTAAACTCTGTTTTTGTTAACTCCGTTTTTGTTAACTCCATTTGTCATAACACTGTTTTTTTTAACTCCCTTTAAGTAAGCTCCTTTTTTGTTAACTCCGTTTTTGATAACTCCAGTTCTGTTAACACCGTTTTTGTTTACTACGTTTTTATTTACTCCGTTTTTGATAAGTCCGTTTTTGTTAACTCCGTTTTTGTTACCTCTGTTATTGTTATTTCCGTTTTTGTCGACTCCATTTTAATTAACTCCGTTTTTGTTAACTTTTTTTTGTTAACTCCTTTTTTGGTTACTCCTTTCTTGTTAACTCCTATTTTGTTAACTCCTCTTTTGTTAGCTCCTTTTTAATTAACTCCTTTTTGGTTTACTCAATTTTTTACTCCATTAACTCCGTTTTTGTTAACTTCGTTGGTGTTTACTCCGTTTTTGTAAACTCCGTTTTTGATAACTTCGTTTCTGTTTACTCCGTTTTTATTTACTCCGTTTTTTTAACTCCGTTTTTGTTAACTCCATTTTTTTAAACCTCGATTTTGTTTACTCCTTTTTGGTTTACCCCGTTTTTGTTAACTCCGTTTTTGTTAACTCCGTTTTTATAAGCTCCGTATTTATTAACTCCATTTAGTTAACTCCATTTTTGTTAACTCCATTTCCTTTAACTCCGTTTTTGTTAACTCTGTTTTTTTATCTTCGTTTTTGTTACCTCCGTTTTTGTTAACTCCCTTTTTGTTTACTCCATTTTTGTTAACACTGATTTTGTTAACTCCGTTTTTGTGAACTCCGTTGTTGTAAACTCCGTTTTTGTTAACTCAAGTTCTGTTAACACCGTTTTTGTTTACTCCGTTATTATTTACTCCGTTTTTATTTATTCCGTTTTGGATGACTGCGTTTTTGTTAACTCCATTTTTGTTACCTCTGTTATTGTTATTTCCGTTTTTGTCAACTCCATTTTAATTAACTCCGTTTTTGTTACCTTTTTTTTGTTAACTCCTTTTTTGGTTACTCCTTTTTTGTTAACTCCTATTTTGTTAACTCCTTTTTTATTAGCTCCTTTTAAATTATCTCCTTTTTGGTTTACTCCATTTTTGTTAGCTCCGTTTTTGTTAACTCCGTTTTTGTTAACTCCGTTTTTGTTAACTCCATTTTTCTTAACACCGATTTTGTTTGATCCGTTTTTGTGAACTCCGTTTTTTAATACTCCGTTTTTGTTAACTCCAGTTCTGTTAACTCCGTTTTTGTAAGCTCCGTTTTTGATAACTCCGTTTTTGTTAACTCCGTTTTTGTCAACTCTATTTCCTTTAACTCCGATTTTGTTTACTCCATTGTTGTAAACTCCTTTTTTGTTAACTCCGTTTCTGTTTACTCCGTTTTTGTTATTTCCGTTTTTGTTAACACGGTTTTTTTACTCCGTTTTTGTTAACTCCGTTTTTGTTTAACTCCGTTTTTATTTACTCCGTTTTTGATAACTCAGTTTTTGTTAACTCCGTTTTTGTTACCTCTGTTATTGTTATTTCCGTTTTTGTCAACTCCATTTTTATTAACTCCGTTTTTGTTTACTCCATTGTTGTTAACTCCTTTTTTGTTAACTCCGTTTTTGTAAACTCCGTTTGTGTTTATTCCGTTTTTGTTAAAACCGCTTTTTTTAACTCCGATTCTTTTAACTCCGTTTTGGTTAACTCCGTTTTATGTAACTCCGCATTATTTAACTCCGTCTTTATTACTTCCGTTTTTGTTAACATTATTTTTGTTGACTCCTTTTTGTAAGTCCTTTTCTTAGTTTAACTCCGTTTTAGATAACTCTGTTTTTTAACTCCGTTTTTGTTAACTCCATATTTGTTAACACCGTTTCTGTTAACTCCGTTTCTGTTAACTCCGTTTCTGTTAACTCCGTTTTTGTTAGCTCCTTCTTTTGTTGACTCCGTTTTCAGTAACTCCATTTTGTTAAAAGCCTTTTTGTTAACTCCTTTTTCGTAAACTCCTTTTTTGTGGACTCCTTTTTTGTTTACGCCTTTTTTGTTAACTCCTTTTTTTGAACTTCTATATTGTCACTCCTTTTTTGTTACTCCTTTTTTGTAACACGCTCTTTTTTGCCCCGTTTTTGTAGCACCGTTTGTGTAACTCCGTTTTTGTTACTCCGTTTTTGTAACTCCGTTTTTGTTAACTCTGTTTGTGTTTACTCCGTTTTTTTTAACTCTGTTTTTGTTAACTCAATTTTTCTTCACACCGTTCTTGTAAACTCCGTTTTGGTTAACTCAGTTTCTGTAGGCTCCGTTTGTGATTACTCCGTTTTGTTCACTCCGTTTTTGTTAATTCCGTTTTTGTTAACACCGCTTTTTTTAACTCCGTTTCTGTTAACTCCGTTTTTGTTAATTCGGTTTTTGATAACTCCGTTTTGGTTAACTCCGTTTTTGGTAACTCGGCATTATTTAACTCCGTCTTTATTACTTCCGTTTTTGTTCACATTATTTTTGTTGACTCCTTTTTTGTAAGTCCTTTTCTTAGTATAAATCCGTTTTAGATAACTCTGTTTTTTAACTCCATTTTTGTTAGCTCCGTTTGTGTTAACTCCGTTTTTTTAACTGCTTTTTTGTTAATTCCGCTTTTTTAACTCCGTTTTTGTTAACACCGTGTCTTTTACTCCGTTTTTGTTAACTCCGTTTTAGTTTAACTCCGTTTTTGTCACCTCCGTTTTTGTTAACTCCGTTTTTTTTAACTCCATTTTTGTTAACACTGATTTTGTTAATCTTGTTTTTGTGAACTCCGTTGTTGTAAATTCCGTTTTTGTTAACTCCAGTTCTGTTAACTCCGTTTTTGTTAACTCCGTTTTTGATGACACCGTTTTTGTTTACTCCGTTTTTATTTACTCCGTTTTTATTTACTCCGTTTTGGATGATTCCGTTTTTGTTAACTCCGTTTTTGTTACCTCTGTTATTGTTATTTCCGTTTTTGTATACTCCATATTTATTAACTCCGTTTTTGTTAATTTTTTATTTGGTAACTCCTTTTTTGGTTACTCCTTGTTTGTTATTTCCTATTTTGTTAACTCTTTTTTTGTTAGCTCCTTTTTTATTAACTCCTTTTTGGTTTACTCCATTTTTGTTAGCTCCGATTTTCTTTACTCCATTGTTGTAAAAAATCCTTTTTTGTTAACTCCATTTTTGTTAACTCCGTTCTTGTAAACTCCGTTTTTGTTAACTCAGTTTTTGTTAGCTACGTTTTGTTAAGTCCATATTTGTTAACACCGTTTCTGTGAACTCCGTTTCTGTTCATTCCGTTTGGGTTAGCTCCTTTTTTGTTAACTCCGTTTTCGTTAACTCCGTTTTTGTTAACAGCCTTTTTGTTAACTCCTTTTTCGTAAACTCCTTTTTTGTGGACTCCTTTTTTGTTTACGCCTTTTTTGTTAACTCCTATTTTAGAACTCCTATATTGTCACTCCTTTTTTGTTACTCCTTTTTTGTAACACGGTTTTTTTACCCCGTTTTTGTAGCTCGGTTTGTGTAACTCCGTTTTTGTTACCCCGTTTTTGTAACTCCGTTTTTGTTAACTCCATTTGTGTTTACTCCGTTTTTTTTAACTCTGTTTTTGTTAACCCCATTTTTTATTAACTCCGTTCTTGTAAACTCCGTTTTTGTTAATTCAGTTTTTGGTAGCTCCGTTTGTGTTTACTCCGTTTTGTTAACTGCTTTTTTGTTAACTCCGTTTTTTTTAACTCCGTTTTTGTTAACACCGTTTTTTACTCCGTTTTTGTTGACGCCGTTTTTGTTTAACTCCGTTTTAGTTTAACTCCGTTTTTGTTACCTCCGTTTTTGTTAACTCCAATTTTGTTAACTCCATTTTTGTTAACATCGTTTTTGTTTGATCCGTTTTTGTGAACTCCTTTTTTTTAACTCCATTTTTGTTAACCCTATTTCCTTTAACTCCGTTTTTGTTAAATCTGTTTTTTTAAATCCGTTTTTGTTACCTCCGTTTTTATAACTCCGTTTTTGTTAACTCCATTTTTGTTAACACTAATTTTGTTAACTCCGTTTTATTGAACTCCATTGTTGTAAACTCCGTTTGTGTTAACTCCAGGTCTGTAAACTCCGTTTTTGTAAGTCCTTTTTTTAGTTTAACTCCGTTTTAGATAACTCGGTTTTTTAACTCCGTTTCTGTTATCTCCATATTTGTTAACACTGTTTCTGTATATCCGTATCTGTTAACTCCGTTTTTGTTAGCTCCTTTTTTGTTAACTCCGTTTTCGTTAACTCCGTTTTTGTTAACAGCCTTTTTGTTAACTCCTTTTTCGTAAACTCCTTTTTTGTTACTCCTTTTTTGTAACACGCTTTTTTTTGCCCCGTTTTTGTAGCTCCGTTTGTGTAACTCCGTTTTTTTTACTCCGTTCTTGTAAACTCCGTTTTTGTTTACTCAGTTTTTGTTAGCTCCGTGTGTGTTTACTCCGTTTTGTTATTTGCTTTTTTGTTAACTCCATTTTTGCTAACTCTATTTCTTTAAACTCCGTTTTTGTTAACTCTGTTTTTTTAACTCCGTTTTTGTTACCTCCGTTTTTGTTAACTCCGTTTTTGTTAACTCCATTTTTGTTAACACTGATTTTGTTAACTCCGTTTTTGTGTACTCCGTTGTTGTGAACTCCGTTTTTGTTAACTCCAGTTCTGTTAACTTTGTTTTTGTTAACTCCGTTTTTAATGACACTGTTTATGTCAACTCCGTTGGTGTTTATTCCGTTTTTATTAACTCCGTTTATGATAACACCGTTTTTGTTTACTCCGTTTTTATTTACTCCGTTTTTGATAACTCCGTTTTTGTTAACTCCGTTTTTGTTACCTCTGTTATTGTTATTTCCGTTTTTGTCAACTCCATTTTTATTAACTCCGTTTTTGTTTACTCCATTGTTGTTAACTCCTTTTTTGTTAACTCCGATTTTGTAAACTCCGTTTGTGTTTATTCCGTTTTTGTTAAAACCGCTTTTTTTAACTCCGATCTTTTAACTCCGTTTTGGTTAACTCCGTTTTATGTAACTCCGCATTATTTAACTCCGTCTTTATTACTTCCGTTTTTGTTAACATTATTTTTGTTGACTCCTTTTTGTAAGTCCTTTTCTTAGTTTAACTCCGTTTTAGATAACTCTGTTTTTTAACTCCGTTTTTGTTAACTCCATATTTGTTAACACCGTTTCTGTTAACTCCGTTTCTGTTAACTCCGTTTCTGTTAACTCCGTTTTTGTTAGCTCCTTCTTTTGTTAACTCCGTTTTCAGTAACTCCATTTTGTTAAAAGCCTTTTTGTTAACTCCTTTTTCGTAAACTCCTTTTTTGTGGACTCCTTTTTTGTTTACGCCTTTTTTGTTAACTCCTTTTTTTGAACTTCTATATTGTCACTCCTTTTTTGTTACTCCTTTTTTGTAACACGCTCTTTTTTGCCCCGTTTTTGTAGCACCGTTTGTGTAACTCCGTTTTTGTTACTCCGTTTTTGTAACTCCGTTTTTGTTAACTCTGTTTGTGTTTACTCCGTTTTTTTTAACTCTGTTTTTGTTAACTCAATTTTTCTTCACACCGTTCTTGTAAACTCCGTTTTGGTTAACTCAGTTTCTGTAGGCTCCGTTTGTGATTACTCCGTTTTGTTCACTCCGTTTTTGTTAATTCCGTTTTTGTTAACACCGCTTTTTTTAACTCCGTTTCTGTTAACTCCGTTTTTGTTAATTCGGTTTTTGATAACTCCGTTTTGGTTAACTCCGTTTTTGTTAACAGCCTTTTTGTTAACTCCTTTTTCGTAAACTCCTTTTTTGTTACTCCTTTTTTGTAACACGCCTTTTTTTGCCCCGTTTTTGTAGCTCCGTTTGTGTAACTCCGTTTTTTTTACTCCGTTCTTGTAAACTCCGTTTTTGTTTACTCAGTTTTTGTTAGCTCCGTTTGTGTTTACTCCGTTTTGTTATTTGCTTTTTTGTTAACTCCATTTTTGCTAACTCTATTTCTTTAAACTCCGTTTTTGTTAACTCTGTTTTTTTAACTCCGTTTTTGTTACCTCCGTTTTTGTTAACTCCGTTTTTGTTAACTCCATTTTTGTTAACACTGATTTTGTTAACTCCGTTTTTGTGTACTCCGTTGTTGTGAACTCCGTTTTTGTTAACTCCAGTTCTGTTAACTTTGTTTTTGTTAACTCCGTTTTTAATGACACTGTTTATGTCAACTCCGTTGGTGTTTATTCCGTTTTTATTAACTCCGTTTATGATAACACCGTTTTTGTTTACTCCGTTTTTATTTACTCCGTTTTTGATAACTCCGTTTTTGTTAACTCCGTTTTTGTTACCTCTGTTATTGTTATTTCCGTTTTTGTCAACTCCATTTTTATTAACTCCGTTTTTGTTTACTCCATTGTTGTTAACTCCTTTTTTGTTAACTCCGATTTTGTAAACTCCGTTTGTGTTTATTCCGTTTTTGTTAAAACCGCTTTTTTTAACTCCGATCTTTTAACTCCGTTTTGGTTAACTCCGTTTTATGTAACTCCGCATTATTTAACTCCGTCTTTATTACTTCCGTTTTTGTTAACATTATTTTTGTTGACTCCTTTTTGTAAGTCCTTTTCTTAGTTTAACTCCGTTTTAGATAACTCTGTTTTTTAACTCCGTTTTTGTTAACTCCATATTTGTTAACACCGTTTCTGTTAACTCCGTTTCTGTTAACTCCGTTTCTGTTAACTCCGTTTTTGTTAGCTCCTTCTTTTGTTAACTCCGTTTTCAGTAACTCCATTTTGTTAAAAGCCTTTTTGTTAACTCCTTTTTCGTAAACTCCTTTTTTGTGGACTCCTTTTTTGTTTACGCCTTTTTTGTTAACTCCTTTTTTTGAACTTCTATATTGTCACTCCTTTTTTGTTACTCCTTTTTTGTAACACGCTCTTTTTTGCCCCGTTTTTGTAGCACCGTTTGTGTAACTCCGTTTTTGTTACTCCGTTTTTGTAACTCCGTTTTTGTTAACTCTGTTTGTGTTTACTCCGTTTTTTTTAACTCTGTTTTTGTTAACTCAATTTTTCTTCACACCGTTCTTGTAAACTCCGTTTTGGTTAACTCAGTTTCTGTAGGCTCCGTTTGTGATTACTCCGTTTTGTTCACTCCGTTTTTGTTAATTCCGTTTTTGTTAACACCGCTTTTTTTAACTCCGTTTCTGTTAACTCCGTTTTTGTTAATTCGGTTTTTGATAACTCCGTTTTGGTTAACTCCGTTTTTGGTAACTCGGCATTATTTAACTCCGTCTTTATTACTTCCGTTTTTGTTCACATTATTTTTGTTGACTCCTTTTTTGTAAGTCCTTTTCTTAGTATAAATCCGTTTTAGATAACTCTGTTTTTTAACTCCATTTTTGTTAGCTCCGTTTGTGTAAACTCCGTTTTTTTAACTGCTTTTTTGTTAATTCCGCTTTTTTAACTCCGTTTTTGTTAACACCGTTTCTTTTACTCCGTTTTTGTTAACTCCGTTTTAGTTTAACTCCGTTTTTGTCACCTCCGTTTTTGTTAACTCCGTTTTTTTTAACTCCATTTTTGTTAACACTGATTTTGTTAATCTTGTTTTTGTGAACTCCGTTGTTGTAAACTCCGTTTTTGTTAACTCCAGTTCTGTTAACTCCGTTTTTGTTAACTCCGTTTTTGATGACACCGTTTTTGTTTACTCCGTTTTTATTTACTCCGTTTTTATTTACTCCGTTTTGGATGATTCCGTTTTTGTTAACTCCGTTTTTGTTACCTCTGTTATTGTTATTTCCGTTTTTGTCTACTCCATTTTTATTAACTCCGTTTTTGTTAATTTTTTATTTGGTAACTCCTTTTTTGGTTACTCCTTGTTTGTTATATCCTATTTTGTTAACTCTTTTTTTGTTAGCTCCTTTTTTATTAACTCCTTTTTGGTTTACTCCATTTTTGTTAGCTCCGATTTTGTTTACTCCATTGTTGTAAAAAATCCTTTTTTGTTAACTCCGTTTTTGTTAAATCCGTTTTTATTAATCCCGTTTTTGTTAACACCGCTTTTTTAACTACATTTTGGTTAACTCCGTTTTTGGTAACTCCGCTTTACTTAAATCCGTCTTTATTAATTCCGTTTTTGTTAACATTATTTTTCTTGACTCCTTTTTTGTGGACTCCTTTTTTGTTTAAGCCTTTTTTGTTAACTCCTTTTTTGGAACTCCTGTATTGTCACTCCTTTTTTGTTACTATTTTTTTGTAACACGGTTTTTTTACCCCGTTTTTGTAGCTCCCTTTGTGTAACTCCGTTTTTGTTACTCCGTTTTTGATAACGCCGTCTTTTTCTACCCCGTTTATGTAGCTCCGTTTGTGTAACTCCGTTTTTGTGAACTCCGTTTTTTTAAACTCTGTTTTTGTTAACTCCGTTTTTGTTAACTCCATTTGTGTTAACACTGTTTTTGTTACTCCCTTTATCTAAACTCCGTTTTTTTTACTCCGTTTTTAATTACTCCGTTTTTGTTAACTCCGTTGGTGTTTACTCCGTTTTTGTAAACTCCGTTTTTGATAACTTCGTTTTTGTTAACTCCATTTAGTTAACTCCGTTTTTGTAATCTCATTTTTCGCAAATTCCCTTTTTTGAATTTTTTTAAACCTCGATTTTGTTAAATCCGTTTTGGTTAACTCCGTTTTGGTTAACTCCGTTTTTGTTAACTCCGTTTTTATAAGCTCCGTATTTATTAACTCCATTTAGTTAACTCCGTTTTTTTAATCTCATTTTTCGCAAATTCCCTTTCTATTAACTCCGTTTTATTCAATGCCGATTTTTTGAAGTCCATTTTTGTTAACTCCAGTTCTGTTAACTCCGTTTTTGATAACTCTATTTTTGTTAACTCCATTTTTGTTAACTCCGTTCTTGTAAACTCCGTTTTTGTTAACTCAGTTTTTGTTAGCTCTGTTTGTGTTTACTCCGTTTTGTTAACTCCTTTTTTGTAAACTCCGTTTTTTTAAACTCTGTTTTTGTTAACACCGTTTTTTTACTCCGTTTTTGTTAACTCCGTTTTTGTTTAACTCCGTTTTTGTTAACTCCATTTTTGTTAACACCGTTTTTGTTTGATCCGTTTTTGTGAACTCCGTTTTTTAATACTCCGTTTTTGTTAACTCCAGTTCTGTTAACTCCGTTTTTGTAAACTCCGTTTTTGATAACTCCATTTTTGTTAACTACGTTTTTGTCAACTCTATTTCGTTTAACTCCGTTTTTGTTAACTCTGTTTTTTTATCTCCGTTTTTTTTACCACCGTTTTTGTTAACTCTGTTTTTGATAAGTCAATTTTTAGAAACACTGTTTTTGTTACCTCCGTTTTAGTGAACTACGTTGTTGTAACCTCCGTTTTTGTTAACCCAAGTTCTGTTAACTCCGTTTTTGTTAACTCCGTTTTTAATAAAACCGTTTATGTTAACTCCGTTGGTGTTTACTCCGTTTTTATTAACTCCGTCTTTGATTTCTCCGTTTTTGTTTACTCCGTTTTAATTTACTCCGTTTTAAATAACTTCGTTTTTGTTAACTCCGTTTATGTTATCTCTGTTATTAATATTTTCGTTTTTGTCAACGCCATTTTTATAAACTCCGGTTTTGTTAACTTTTTTTTTGTTAACTCCTTTTTGGTTACTCCGTTTTTGTTAACTCCTATTAGTTTACTCCTTTTTTGTAATCTCCTTTTTTATTAACTCCTTTTTGGTTAACTCCGGTTTGTTAATTCCCGTTTTTGTTATTTCCGTTTTTGTAAACAACGTTTTTTTTTCTCCGTTTCTGTTAACTCCGTTTTTGTTAATTCGGTATTTGATAATTCCGTTTTGGTTAACTCCGTTTTTGTTAACTCCGCTTTATTTAACTCTGTCTTCATTACTTCCGTTTTTGTTAACATTATTTTTGTTGACTCCTTTTTTGAAATTCCTTTTTTTAGTTTTAACTCCGTTTTTGAAAACTATGTTTTTTTAACTCCGTTTTTGTGAACTCCATATTTGTAACACTGTTTCTGTTAACTCCGTTTTTGTTATCTCCTTTTTTGTTAACTCCGTTTTCGTTAACTCCGTTTTTGTTAACAGCTCTTTTGTTAACTCCTTTTTCGAACTCCTATTATGTCACTCCTTTTTTGCTACTCCTTTTTTGTAACACGGTTTTTTTTACCCCGTTTTTGTAGCTCCGTTTGTGTCACTCCGTTTTTGTTACTCCGTTTTTGTAACTCCGTTTTTGTTTACTCCGTTTTTGATAAAACCGTTTTTTACCCCGTTTATGTAGTTCCATTTGTGTAACTCCGTTTTGGTTAACTCCGTTTTTTTTACTCCGTTTTTATCAACTTCGTTTTTTTTTACTCCGTTTTTAATTACTCCGTTTATATTAACTCCGTTGGTGTTTACTCCGTTTTTGTAAACTCCGATTTTGATAACTTCGTTTTTATTTACTCCGTTTTTGCTTACTCCGTTTATATAAGCTCCGTATTTATTAACTCCATTTAGTCAACTTCGTTTTTGTAATCTCATTTTTCGTAAATTTCATTTTTATTAACTCCATTTAATTCAAATCCGATTTTTTAAAGACCGTTTTTGTTAACTCAGTTTTTGTTAGCTCCGTTTGTGTTTACTCCGTTTTTTTAACTCCTTTTTTGTAAACTCCGTTTTTTTAACTCAATTTTTTTAAACTCCGTATTTATTAACTCCATTTTGTTAACTTTGTCTTTGTTAACTCCGTTTTCGGAAATTCCCTTTTTGTTCACTCCGTTTTATTCAAATCCGATTTTTTTAAGTCCATTTTTGTTAACTCCAGTTCTGTTTACTGCGTTTTTGTTAACTCAGTTTTTGATAACTCCGTTTTTGTTAACTCCGTTTGTGTTTACTCCGTTTTTTTTAACTCTGTTTTTGTTAACTCCATTTTTGTTAACTCCGTTCTTGTAAACTCCGTTTTAATTTACTCAGTTTTTTTTAGCTCCGTTTGTGTTTACTCCGTTTTGTTAACTCCTTTTTTGTCAACTCCGTTTTTTTTAACTCCGTTTTTGTTAACTCCGTTTTTTTTAACTCCGTTTTTGTTAACACCGTTTTTTTTACTCCGTTTTTGTTAACATTATTTTTGTTAACTCCAGTTCTGTAAACTCCGTTTTTGTTAACTCCGTTTTTGATAACTCCGTTTATGTTAACTCCGTTTTTGTTAACTCTATTTCCTTTTACTCCGTTTTTGTTAACTCTGTTTTTTCAACTCCAATTTTGTTACCTCCGTTTCTGTTAGCTCCGTTTTTGTTAACTCCATTTTTGTTAACACTGTTTTTGTTAACTCCGTTTTTTTGAACTCCGTTGTTGTTAGCTCCGTTTTTGTTAACTCCAGTTCTGCTAACTCCGGTTTGTCAACTCAGTTTTTAATATCACCGTTTATGTTACCTCCGTTGGTATTTACTCTGTTTTTATCAACAACGTTTTTGAAAACTCCGTTTTTGTTTACTCCGTTTTTATTTACTCCATTTTTGATAACTCCGTTATTGTTAACTCCGTTTTTGTTACCTCTGTTCATGTTATTTCCGTTTCTGTCAACTCCATTTTTATTAACTCCGTTTCTGTTTACTCCGTTTTTGATCATCCGGTTTTTGATATCTCCGTTTTGGTTAATTCCGTTTTTGTTAACTCCGCTTTATTTAACTCCGTCTTTATTACCTCCGCTTTTGTTAACATTATTTTTGTTGACTGCTTTTTTATAAGTCCTTTTTTTAGTTTAACTCCGTTTTAATTAACTCCTTTTTGTTAACAACGTTTCTGTTAACTCCGTTTCCGGTAACTACGTTTTTTTTATCTCCTTTTTTGTAAACTCCGTTTTCGGTAACTCCGAATTTGTTAACAGATTTTTGTTTACTCCTTTTTCGTAAACTCCTTTTTTGTGTACTCCTTTTTTGTTTAAGCCTTTTTTGTTAACTCCTTTTTTTGAACTCCTGTATTGTCACTCCTTTTTTGTTACTCCTTTTTTGTAACACGGTTTTTTACCCCGTTTTTGTAGCTCCGTTTGTGTAACTCCGTTTTTGTTAACTCCGTTTTTGTTAACTCCATTTGTGTTAACAATGTGTTTTTTAACTCCCTTTATGTAAACTCCGTTTTTGTTAACTCCGTTTTAATAATTCCGTTTTTGATAACTCCGTGTGTGATTACTCCGTTTTTATAAACTCCGTTATTGATAACTTCTTATTTGTTTACTCCGTTTTATTTTAATCCGTTTTTTTAACTCCGTTTTTGTTAACTCCATTTTTTAAACTCGAATTTGTTTACTCCGTTTTTGTTAACTCCGTTCTTAATAATTCGTTTTTGTTAACTTCAATTGTGTTAACAATGTTTTTGTTAACTCCCTTTATGAAAACTCCGTTTTTGTGAACCCCGCTTTTAAAAATTCCGTTTTGTTACCTCCGTAGGTGTTTACTCCGTTTTTGTAAACTCCGTAATTGATAACTTCGTTTTTGTTTACTCCGTTTTAAATACTCCGTTTTTATTTACTCCGATTTTTTAACTCCGTTTTTGTTAATTCCATTTCCTTAAACCTCCAATTTGTTTACTCCGTTTTAATTAACTCCATTTAGGTTAACTCCGTTTTTGTTTACTCCGTTTTTATAAGCTCTGTATTTATTAACTCCATTTAGTTGACTCCGTTTTTGTAAACTTCTTTTTTCGTAAATTCCCTTTTCATTAACTCCGTTTTATTCAAATCCATTTTTTAAAGTCCATTTTCGTTAACTCAAGTTCTGTTTATTCCGTTTTTGATAACTCCGTTCTTAATAATCCGTTTATGTTAACTCCGTTTGTGTTTACTCCGTTTTTTTTTAACTCTGTTTTTGTTAACTCCATTTTTGTTAACTGCGTTCTTGTAAACTCCGTTTTTGTTTACTTAGTTTTTGTTAGCTCCGTTTTTGTTTGCTCCGTTTTGTTAACTCCTTTTTTGTTATTTCCGTTTTTTTTTAACTCCGTTTTCGTTAACACCGTTTTTTTTACTCCGTTTTTGTTAACTCCGTTTTTGTTTAACTCCGTTTTTGTTAACTCCATTTTTGTTAACACCGTTTTTGTTTGATCCGTTTCTGTGAACTCCGTTTTTTAAAACCCCGTTTTTGTTAACTCCAGTTCTGTTAACTCCGCTTTTGTTAACTCCGTTTTTGATAACATCGTTCTATTTAACTCCTTTTTTGTTAACTCTATTTCCTTTAACTCCGTTTTTGTTAACTCTGTTTTTTTAACTCCGTTTAGTTTACCTCCGTTTTTGTTAACTCCGTTTTTGTTAACTCCATTTTTGTTAATACTGTTACCGTTACCTCCATTTTAGTGAACTCCGTTGTTGTAAGCTCCGTTTTTGTTAGCTCCAGTTCTTTTTACTCCGTTTTTGTTAACTCCGTTTTTTTTACTTCTTTTTTGTTAACTCCGTTTTTGTTTAACTCCGTTTTTGTTAACTCCATTTTTGTTAACACCGTTTTTGTTTGATCCGTTTTTGTGAACTCCGTTTTCAAAACTCCGTTTTTGTTAACTCAAGTTCTGTTAACTCCGTTTTTGTTAACTCCGTTTTTGATAACTGTATTTCCTTTTACTCCGTTTTTGTTAACTCTGTTTTTTTAACTCCATATTTGTTACCTCCGTTTCTGTTAACTCCGTTTTTGTTAACTCCATTTTTGTTGACACTGTTTTTGTTAACTCCGTTTTTGTGAACTCCGTTGTTGTAAGCTCCGTTTTTGTTAACTCCAGTTCTGTTAACTCCGTTTTTGTTAACTCCGTTTTTAATATCACCGTTTATGTTACCTCCGTTGGTATTTACTCCGTTTTTATTAACACCGTTTTTGAAAACTCCGATTTTGTTTACTCCGTTTTTATTTACTCCATTTTTGATAACTCCGTTTTTGTTAACTCCGTTTTTATTACCTGTGTTCTTATTATTTCCGTTTTTGTCAACTCCATTTTTCTTAACTCCGTTTCTGTTTACTCCGTTTTGGTTAACTCCGTTTTTGTTAACTCCGCTTTATTTAACTCCGTCTTTATTACTTCCGATTTTGTTAACATTATTTTTGTTGACTGCTTTTTGTTAGTCCTTTTTTTAGTTTAACTCCGTTTGAATTAACTCCATATTTGTTAACACCGTTTCTGTTAACTCCGTTTCCGGTAACTACGTATTTGTTATCTACTTTTTTGATAACTCCGTTTTCGTTAACTCCGTTTTTGTTAACAGCTTTTTTGTTAACTCCTTTTTCGTAAACTCCTTTTTTGTGGACTCCTTTTTTCTTTAAGCCTTTTTTGTTATTTCCTTTTTTGAAACTCCTATATTGTCACCCTTTTTTTGTAACACGGTTTTTTTTACCCCGTTTTTGTAGCTCCGTTTGTGTAACTCTAATTTTGTTACTCCGTTTTTGTAACTCCGTTTTTGTTTACTCCGTTTTTGATAACACCGTTTTTTGTACCCCGTTTATGTATCTCCGTTTGTGTAACTCCGTTTTTGTTAATTCCGTTTTATAAACTCTATTTTTGTAAACTCCGTTTTTGTAAACTCCGTTTTTGATAACTTCGTTTTTGTTATGTCCGTTGGTATTTACTCCGTTTTTATTAACTCTGTTTTTGATAACTCCGTTTTTGTTTACTCCGTTTTTATTTACTCCGTTTTTGTTAAATCCGTTTTTGATAACTCCTTTTTTGTTACCTCTGTTCTTGTTATTTCCGTTTTCTTCATTTCCATTTTTATTAATTCCGTTTTTGTTTCCTTTTTTTTGTTAACTCTTTTTTGTTTACTCCGTTTTTTTAATTCCTTTTTTCTTAACTCCTTTTTTGTAACTCCTTCTTTATTAACTCCTTTTTGGTTAACTCCATTTTGGCTAGCTCCGATTTTGTTCACTGAATTGTTGTAAACTCCTTTTTTGTTAACTCCGTTTATGTTAACTCCGTTTTTGTTTACTCCGTTTGTGTTAACTCCTTTTTTTTAACTCTGTTTTTGTTAACTCCATTTTTGTTAACTCCGTTCTTGTAAACTCCGTTTTTGTTAACTCAGTTTTTGTTAACTCCGTTTTTGTTTAACTCCTTGTTTGTTAACTCCATTTTTGTTAACTCCGTTCTTGTAAACTCCGTTTTTGTTAATTCAGTTTTTGTTAGCTGCGTTTTTTTTAACTCGGTTTTTGTTAACTCCGTATTTGTTTATCTCCTTTTTTGTTAACTCCGTTTTCGTTAACTCCGTTTTTGTTAACAGCTTTTTTGTTAACTCCTTTTTTGGAACTCCTATTATGTCACTCCTTTTTTGCTACTCCTTTTTTGTAACACGGTTTTTTACCCCGTTTTTGTAGCTCCGTTTGTGTAACTCCGTTTTTGTTACTCCGTTTTTGTAACTCCGTTTTTGTTTACTCCGTTTTTGATAAAACCGTTTTTTTACCCCGTTTATGTAGTTCCGTTTGTGTAACTCCGTTTTTGTTAACTCCGTTTTTTACTCCGTTTTTATCAACTTCGTTTTTTTTTACTCCGTTTTTAATTACTCCGTTTATGTTAACTCCGTTGGTGTTTACTCCGTTTTTGTAAACTCCGATTTTGATAACTTCGTTTTTATTTACTCCGTTTTTGTTTACTCCGTTTATATAAGCTCCGTATTTATTAACTCCATTGAGTCAACTTCGTTTTTGTAATCTCATTTTTCGTAAATTTCATTTTTATTAACTCCATTTAATTCAAATCCGATTTTTAAAGTCCGTTTTTGTTAACTCAGTTTTTGTTAGCTCCGTTTGTGTTTACTCCGTTTTTTTAACTCCTTTTTTGTAAACTCCGTTTTTTTAACTCAATTTTTTTAAACTCCGTATTTATTAACTCCATTTTGTTAACTTTGTCTTTGTTAACTCCGTTTTCGGAAACTCCCTTTTTATTCACTCCGTTTTTTTCAAAGCCGATTTTTTGAAGTCCGTTTTTATTAACTCCAGTTCTGTTTACTGCGTTTTTGTTAACTCCGTTTTTCAATAACTCCGTTTTTGTTAACTCCGTTTGTGTTTACTCCGTTTTTTTAACTCTGTTTTTGTTAACTCCATTTTTGTTAACTCCGTTCTTGTAAACTCCGTTTTTGTTTACTCAGTTTTTTTTAGCTCAGTCTGTGTTTACTCCGTTTTTTTAACTCCGTTTTTGTTAACTCCGTTTTTTTAACTCCGTTTTTGTTAACACCGCTTTTTTACTCCGTTTTTGTTAACTCCATTTTTGTTAACACAGTTTTTGTTTGATCCGTTTTTGTGAACTCCGTTTTTTAAAATTCCGTTTTTGTTAGCTCAAGTTCTGTTTCCTCCGTTTTTGTTAACTCCGTTTTTTATAACTCCGGATTTGTTTACTCCGTTTTTGTTAACTGTATTTCCTTTAACTCCGTTTTTGTTAACTCCGTTTTTTTAACTCCGTTTTTGTTACCTCCGTTTTTGTTCACTCCGTTTTTGTTAACACTGTTTTTGTTAACTCCGTTTTTGTGAATTCCGTTGTTGTAATCTTGGTTTTTGTTAAGTCCAGTTCTGTTACTCCGTTATTGTTAACTCCGTTTTTAATATCACCGTTTATGTTACCTCCGTTGGTATTTACTCCGTTTTTATTAACTCTGTTTTTGATAACTCCGTTTTTGTTTACTCCGTTTTTATTTACTCCGTTTTTGTTAAATCCGTTTTTGATAACTCCTTTTTTGTTACCTCTGTTCTTGTTATTTCCGTTTTCGTCATTTCCATTTTTATTAATTCCGTTTTTGTTTCCTTTTTTTTGTTAACTCCTTTTTTGTTTACTCCGTTTTTTTAATTCCTTTTTTCTTAACTCCTTTTTTGTAACTCCTTCTTTATTAACTCCTTTTTGGTTAACTCCATTTTGGCTAGCTCCGATTTTGTTCACTGAATTGTTGTAAACTCCTTTTTTGTTAACTCCGTTTATGTTACCTCCGTTTTTTTTTACTCCGTTTGTGTTAACTCCTTTTTTTTAACTCTGTTTTTGTTAACTCCATTTTTGTTAACTCCGTTCTTGTAAACTCCGTTTTTGTAACTCAGTTTTTGTTAACTCCGTTTTTGTTTAACTCCTTTTTTGTTAACTCCATTTTTGTTAACTCCGTTCTTGTAAACTCCGTTTTTGTTAACTCAGTTTTTGTTAGCTCCGTTTTTTTTAACTCCGTTTTTGTTAACTCTGTTTTTGTTTATCTCCTTTTTTGTTAACTCCGTTTTCGTATACTCCGTTTTTGTTAACAGCTTTTTTGTTAACTCCTTTTTTGGAACTCCTATTATGTCACTCCTTTTTTGCTACTCCTTTTTTGTAACACGGTTTTTTTAACCCGTTTTTGTAGCTCCGTTTTTGTAACTCCGTTTTTGTTACTCCGTTTTTGTAACTCCGTTTTTGATAAAACCTTTTTTTTACCCCGTTTATGTAGTTCCGTTTGTGTAACTCCGTTTTTGTTAACTCCGTTTTTTTTACTCCGTTTTTATCAACTTCGTTTTTTTACTCCGTTTTTAATTACTCCGTTTATGTTAACTCCGTTGGTGTTTACTCCGTTTTTGTAAACTCCGATTTTGATAACTTCGTTTTTATTTGCTCCGTTTTTGTTTACTCCGTTTATATAAGCTCCGTATTTATTAACTCCATTTAGTCAACTTCGTTTTTGTAATCTCATTTTTCGTAAATTTCATTTTTATTAACTCCATTTAATTCAAATACGATTTTTTAAATTCCGTTTTTGTTAACTCAGTTTTTGTTAGCTCCTTTTGTGTTTACTCCGTTTTTTTAACCTCTTTTTTTGTAAACTCCGTTTTTTTAACTCAATTTTTTTAAACTCCGTATTTATTAACTCCATTTTGTTAACTTTGTCTTTGTTTAAGCGTTTTCAGAAATTGCCTTTTTGTTCACTCCGTTTTTTTCAAAGCCGATTTTTTGAAGTCCGTTTTTATTAACTCCAGTTCTGTTTACTGCGTTTTTGTTAACTCCGTTTTTGATAACTCCGTTTTTGTTAACTCCGTTTGTGTTT
The DNA here is from genome assembly GCF_921293095.1 of Ischnura elegans. NCBI lineage: Eukaryota > Metazoa > Arthropoda > Insecta > Odonata > Coenagrionidae > Ischnura > Ischnura elegans. The sequence continues at coordinate 99,554,899 of NC_060253.1, forward strand.
ACTCCGTTTTTTTTAACTCTGTTTTTGTTAACTCCATTTTTGTTAACTTCGTTCTTGTAAACTCCGTTTTTGTTTACTCAGTTTTTTTTAGCTCCGTTTGTGTTTACTCCGTTTTTTTAACTCCGTTTTTGTTAACTCCGTTTTTTTAACTCCATTATTGTTAACACCGTTTTTTTTTTACTCCGTTTTTGTTAACACCATTTTTGTTAACACCGTTTTTGTTTGATCCGTTTTTGTGAACTCCGTTTTTTAAAACTCCGTTTTTGTTAACTCCAGTTCTGTTAACTCCGTTTTGGTTAACTCCGTTTTAGATAACTCCGTTTTTGTTAACTCCATTTTTGTTAACTCCGTTCTTGTAAACTCCGTTTTTGTTTACTCAGTTTTTTTTAGCTCAGTCTGTGTTTACTCCGTTTTTTTAACTCCGTTTTTGTTAACTCCGTTTTTTTAACTCCGTTTTTGTTAACACCGCTTTTTTACTCCGTTTTTGTTAACTCCATTTTTGTTAACACAGTTTTTGTTTGATCCGTTTTTGTGAACTCCGTTTTTTAAAATTCCGTTTTTGTTAGCTCAAGTTCTGTTTCCTCCGTTTTTGTTAACTCCGTTTTTTATAACTCCGGATTTGTTTACTCCGTTTTTGTTAACTGTATTTCCTTTAACTCCGTTTTTGTTAACTCCGTTTTTTTAACTCCGTTTTTGTTACCTCCGTTTTTGTTCACTCCGTTTTTGTTAACACTGTTTTTGTTAACTCCGTTTTTGTGAATTCCGTTGTTGTAATCTTGGTTTTTGTTAAGTCCAGTTCTGTTACTCCGTTATTGTTAACTCCGTTTTTAATATCACCGTTTATGTTACCTCCGTTGGTATTTACTCCGTTTTTATTAACTCTGTTTTTGATAACTCCGTTTTTGTTTACTCCGTTTTTATTTACTCCGTTTTTGTTAAATCCGTTTTTGATAACTCCTTTTTTGTTACCTCTGTTCTTGTTATTTCCGTTTTCGTCATTTCCATTTTTATTTATTCCGTTTTTGTTTCCTTTTTTTTGTTAACTCCTTTTTTGTTTCCTCCGTTTTTTTAATTCCTTTTTTCTTAACTCCTTTTTTGTAACTCCTTCTTTATTAACTCCTTTTTGGTTAACTCCATTTTGGCTAGCTCCGATTTTGTTCACTGAATTGTTGTAAACTCCTTTTTTGTTAACTCCGTTTATGTTACCTCCGTTTTTTTTTACTCCGTTTGTGTTAACTCCTTTTTTTTAACTCTGTTTTTGTTAACTCCATTTTTGTTAACTCCGTTCTTGTAAACTCCGTTTTTGTAACTCAGTTTTTGTTAACTCCGTTTTTGTTTAACTCCTTTTTTGTTAACTCCATTTTTGTTAACTCCGTTCTTGTAAACTCCGTTTTTGTTAACTCAGTTTTTGTTAGCTCCGTTTTTTTAACTCCGTTTTTGTTAACTCTGTTTTTGTTTATCTCCTTTTTTGTTAACTCCGTTTTCGTATACTCCGTTTTTGTTAACAGCTTTTTTGTTAACTCCTTTTTTGGAACTCCTATTATGTCACTCCTTTTTTGCTACTCCTTTTTTGTAACACGGTTTTTTTAACCCGTTTTTGTAGCTCCGTTTTTGTAACTCCGTTTTTGTTACTCCGTTTTTGTAACTCCGTTTTTGTTTACTCCGTTTTTGATAAAACCTTTTTTTTACCCCGTTTATGTAGTTCCGTTTGTGTAACTCCGTTTTTGTTAACTCCGTTTTTTTTACTCCGTTTTTATCAACTTCGTTTTTTTACTCCGTTTTTAATTACTCCGTTTATGTTAACTCCGTTGGTGTTTACTCCGTTTTTGTAAACTCCGATTTTGATAACTTCGTTTTTATTTGCTCCGTTTTTGTTTACTCCGTTTATATAAGCTCCGTATTTATTAACTCCATTTAGTCAACTTCGTTTTTGTAATCTCATTTTTCGTAAATTTCATTTTTATTAACTCCATTTAATTCAAATACGATTTTTTAAATTCCGTTTTTGTTAACTCAGTTTTTGTTAGCTCCTTTTGTGTTTACTCCGTTTTTTTAACCTCTTTTTTTGTAAACTCCGTTTTTTTAACTCAATTTTTTTAAACTCCGTATTTATTAACTCCATTTTGTTAACTTTGTCTTTGTTTAAGCGTTTTCAGAAATTGCCTTTTTGTTCACTCCGTTTTTTTCAAAGCCGATTTTTTGAAGTCCGTTTTTATTAACTCCAGTTCTGTTTACTGCGTTTTTGTTAACTCCGTTTTTGATAACTCCGTTTTTGTTAACTCCGTTTGTGTTTACTCCGTTTTTTTTAACTCTGTTTTTGTTAACTCCATTTTTGTTAACTTCGTTCTTGTAAACTCCGTTTTTGTTTACTCAGTTTTTTTTAGCTCCGTTTGTGTTTACTCCGTTTTTTTAACTCCGTTTTTGTTAACTCCGTTTTTTTAACTCCATTATTGTTAACACCGTTTTTTTTTTACTCCGTTTTTGTTAACACCATTTTTGTTAACACCGTTTTTGTTTGATCCGTTTTTGTGAACTCCGTTTTTTAAAACTCCGTTTTTGTTAACTCCAGTTCTGTTAACTCCGTTTTGGTTAACTCCGTTTTAGATAACTCCGTTTTTGTTAACTCCATTTTTGTTAACTCCGTTCTTGTAAACTCCGTTTTTGTTTACTCAGTTTTTTTTAGCTCAGTCTGTGTTTACTCCGTTTTTTTAACTCCGTTTTTGTTAACTCCGTTTTTTTAACTCCGTTTTTGTTAACACCGCTTTTTTACTCCGTTTTTGTTAACTCCATTTTTGTTAACACAGTTTTTGTTTGATCCGTTTTTGTGAACTCCGTTTTTTAAAATTCCGTTTTTGTTAGCTCAAGTTCTGTTTCCTCCGTTTTTGTTAACTCCGTTTTTTATAACTCCGGATTTGTTTACTCCGTTTTTGTTAACTGTATTTCCTTTAACTCCGTTTTTGTTAACTCCGTTTTTTTAACTCCGTTTTTGTTACCTCCGTTTTTGTTCACTCCGTTTTTGTTAACACTGTTTTTGTTAACTCCGTTTTTGTGAATTCCGTTGTTGTAATCTTGGTTTTTGTTAAGTCCAGTTCTGTTACTCCGTTATTGTTAACTCCGTTTTTAATATCACCGTTTATGTTACCTCCGTTGGTATTTACTCCGTTTTTATTAACTCTGTTTTTGATAACTCCGTTTTTGTTTACTCCGTTTTTATTTACTCCGTTTTTGTTAAATCCGTTTTTGATAACTCCTTTTTTGTTACCTCTGTTCTTGTTATTTCCGTTTTCGTCATTTCCATTTTTATTTATTCCGTTTTTGTTTCCTTTTTTTTGTTAACTCCTTTTTTGTTTCCTCCGTTTTTTTAATTCCTTTTTTCTTAACTCCTTTTTTGTAACTCCTTCTTTATTAACTCCTTTTTGGTTAACTCCATTTTGGCTAGCTCCGATTTTGTTCACTGAATTGTTGTAAACTCCTTTTTTGTTAACTCCGTTTATGTTACCTCCGTTTTTTTTTACTCCGTTTGTGTTAACTCCTTTTTTTTAACTCTGTTTTTGTTAACTCCATTTTTGTTAACTCCGTTCTTGTAAACTCCGTTTTTGTAACTCAGTTTTTGTTAACTCCGTTTTTGTTTAACTCCTTTTTTGTTAACTCCATTTTTGTTAACTCCGTTCTTGTAAACTCCGTTTTTGTTAACTCAGTTTTTGTTAGCTCCGTTTTTTTAACTCCGTTTTTGTTAACTCTGTTTTTGTTTATCTCCTTTTTTGTTAACTCCGTTTTCGTATACTCCGTTTTTGTTAACAGCTTTTTTGTTAACTCCTTTTTTGGAACTCCTATTATGTCACTCCTTTTTTGCTACTCCTTTTTTGTAACACGGTTTTTTTAACCCGTTTTTGTAGCTCCGTTTTTGTAACTCCGTTTTTGTTACTCCGTTTTTGTAACTCCGTTTTTGTTTACTCCGTTTTTGATAAAACCTTTTTTTTACCCCGTTTATGTAGTTCCGTTTGTGTAACTCCGTTTTTGTTAACTCCGTTCTTGTAAACTCCGTTTTTGTTAACTCAGTTTTTGTTAGCTCCGTTTTTGTTAACTCCGTTCTTGTAAACTCCGTTTTTGTTAACTCAGTTTTTGTTAGCTCCGTTTTTTTAACTCCGTTTTTGTTAACTCTGTTTTTGTTAACTCCGTTTTTGTGAATTCCGTTGTTGTAATCTTGGTTTTTGTTAAGTCCAGTTCTGTTACTCCGTTATTGTTAACTCCGTTTTTAATATCACCGTTTATGTTACCTCCGTTGGTATTTACTCCGTTTTTATTAACTCTGTTTTTGATAACTCCGTTTTTGTTTACTCCGTTTTTATTTACTCCGTTTTTGTTAAATCCGTTTTTGATAACTCCTTTTTTGTTACCTCTGTTCTTGTTATTTCCGTTTTCGTCATTTCCATTTTTATTTATTCCGTTTTTGTTTCCTTTTTTTTGTTACCTCCGTTTTTGTTCACTCCGTTTTTGTTAACACTGTTTTTGTTAACTCCGTTTTTGTGAATTCCGTTGTTGTAATCTTGGTTTTTGTTAAGTCCAGTTCTGTTACTCCGTTATTGTTAACTCCGTTTTTAATATCACCGTTTATGTTACCTCCGTTGGTATTTACTCCGTTTTTATTAACTCTGTTTTTGATAACTCCGTTTTTGTTTACTCCGTTTTTATTTACTCCGTTTTTGTTAAATCCGTTTTTGATAACTCCTTTTTTGTTACCTCTGTTCTTGTTATTTCCGTTTTCGTCATTTCCATTTTTATTTATTCCGTTTTTGTTTCCTTTTTTTTGTTAACTCCTTTTTTGTTTCCTCCGTTTTTTTAATTCCTTTTTTCTTAACTCCTTTTTTGTAACTCCTTCTTTATTAACTCCTTTTTGGTTAACTCCATTTTGGCTAGCTCCGATTTTGTTCACTGAATTGTTGTAAACTCCTTTTTTGTTAACTCCGTTTATGTTACCTCCGTTTTTTTTTACTCCGTTTGTGTTAACTCCTTTTTTTTAACTCTGTTTTTGTTAACTCCATTTTTGTTAACTCCGTTCTTGTAAACTCCGTTTTTGTAACTCAGTTTTTGTTAACTCCGTTTTTGTTTAACTCCTTTTTTGTTAACTCCATTTTTGTTAACTCCGTTCTTGTAAACTCCGTTTTTGTTAACTCAGTTTTTGTTAGCTCCGTTTTTTTAACTCCGTTTTTGTTAACTCTGTTTTTGTTTATCTCCTTTTTTGTTAACTCCGTTTTCGTATACTCCGTTTTTGTTAACAGCTTTTTTGTTAACTCCTTTTTTGGAACTCCTATTATGTCACTCCTTTTTTGCTACTCCTTTTTTGTAACACGGTTTTTTTAACCCGTTTTTGTAGCTCCGTTTTTGTAACTCCGTTTTTGTTACTCCGTTTTTGTAACTCCGTTTTTGTTTACTCCGTTTTTGATAAAACCTTTTTTTTACCCCGTTTATGTAGTTCCGTTTGTGTAACTCCGTTTTTGTTAACTCCGTTTTTTTTACTCCGTTTTTATCAACTTCGTTTTTTTACTCCGTTTTTAATTACTCCGTTTATGTTAACTCCGTTGGTGTTTACTCCGTTTTTGTAAACTCCGATTTTGATAACTTCGTTTTTATTTGCTCCGTTTTTGTTTACTCCGTTTATATAAGCTCCGTATTTATTAACTCCATTTAGTCAACTTCGTTTTTGTAATCTCATTTTTCGTAAATTTCATTTTTATTAACTCCATTTAATTCAAATACGATTTTTTAAATTCCGTTTTTGTTAACTCAGTTTTTGTTAGCTCCTTTTGTGTTTACTCCGTTTTTTTAACCTCTTTTTTTGTAAACTCCGTTTTTTTAACTCAATTTTTTTAAACTCCGTATTTATTAACTCCATTTTGTTAACTTTGTCTTTGTTTAAGCGTTTTCAGAAATTGCCTTTTTGTTCACTCCGTTTTTTTCAAAGCCGATTTTTTGAAGTCCGTTTTTATTAACTCCAGTTCTGTTTACTGCGTTTTTGTTAACTCCGTTTTTGATAACTCCGTTTTTGTTAACTCCGTTTGTGTTTACTCCGTTTTTTTTAACTCTGTTTTTGTTAACTCCATTTTTGTTAACTTCGTTCTTGTAAACTCCGTTTTTGTTTACTCAGTTTTTTTTAGCTCCGTTTGTGTTTACTCCGTTTTTTTAACTCCGTTTTTGTTAACTCCGTTTTTTTAACTCCATTATTGTTAACACCGTTTTTTTTTACTCCGTTTTTGTTAACACCATTTTTGTTAACACCGTTTTTGTTTGATCCGTTTTTGTGAACTCCGTTTTTTAAAACTCCGTTTTTGTTAACTCCAGTTCTGTTAACTCCGTTTTGGTTAACTCCGTTTTAGATAACTCCGTTTTTGTTAACTCCGTTTTTGTTAACTCCAGTTCTGTTAACTCCGTTGTTGTCTACTCCGTTTTTGATAACTCCGTTTTTGTTAACTCCGTTTTTGTTAACTCAAATTCCTTAAACTCCGTTTTTGATAACTCTGTTTTTTTAACTCCGTTTTCGTTAACACCGTTTTGGTTAACTCCGTTTTTGTTAACTCCGTTTTTTTAAACTCCGCATTTATTAACTCCATTTTGTTAACTTCGTCTTTTTTAACTCCGTTTTCGTAAATTCCGTTTTTGTTAACTCCGTTTTATTCAAAGCCGATTTTTTTAAGTCCGTTTTTTTTACTCTAGTTCTGTTTACTACGTTTTTGTTAACTCCGTTTTTGATAACTCCGTTTTTGTTAACTCCGTTTGAGTTTACTCCGTTTTTTTTTAAACTCTGTTCATGTTAACTCCATTTTGTTAACTCCGTTCTTGTAAACTCCGTTTTTGTTAACTCAGTTTTTGTTAGCTCCGTTTGTGCTTACTCCGTTTTGTTAAATCCTTTTTTCTTAACTCCGTTTTTTTTAACTCCGTTCTTGTTAACACCGTTTTTTTTACTCCGTTTTTGTTAACTCCGTTTTTGTTTAACTCCGTTTTTGTTAACTCCATTTTTGTTAACACCGTTTTTGTTTGTTCCATTTTTGTGAACTCCGTTTTTTAAAACTGCGTTTTTGTTAACTCCAGTTCTGTTAACTCCGTTTTTGTTAACTCCGTTTTTGATAACTCCGTTTTTGTTTACTTAGTTTTTGTTAGCTCCGTTTTTGTTTGCTCCGTTTTGTTAACTCCTTTTTTGTTATTTCCGTTTTTTTTAACTCCGTTTTCGTTAACACCGTTTTTTTTACTCCGTTTTTGTTAACTCCGTTTTCGTTTAACTCCGTTTTTGTTAACTCCATTTTTGTTAACACCGTTTTTGTTTGATCCGTTTTTGTGAACTCCGTTTTTTAAAACTCCGTTTTTGTTAACTCCAGTTCTGTTAACTCCGCTTTCGTTAACTCCGTTTTTGATAATATCGTTTTATTTAACTCCTTTTTTGTTAACTCTATTTCCTTTAACTCCGTTTTTTTTAACTCTGTTTTTTTAACTCCGTTTAGGTTACCTCCGTTTTTGTTAACTCCGTTTTTTTAAACTCCATTTTTGTTAATACTGTTATCGTTACCTCCGTTTTATTGAACTCCGTTGTTGTAAGCACCGTTTTTGTTAACTCCAGTTCTTTTTACTCCGTTTTTGTTAACTCCGTTTTTTTTACTTCTTTTTTGTTAACTCCGTTTTTGTTTAACTCCGTTTTTGTTAACTCCATTTTTGTTAACACCGTTTTTGTTTGATCCGTTTTTGTGAACTCCGTTTTCAAAACTCCGTTTTTGTTAACTCAAGTTCTGTTAACTCCGTTTTTGTTAACTCCGTTTTTGATAACTCTATTTCCTTTTACTCCGTTTTTGTTAACTCTGTTTTTTTAACTCCATATTTGTTACCTCCGTTTTTGTTAACTCCGTTTTTTTTTGACTCCATTTTTGTTGACACTGTTTTTGTTAACTCCGTTTTTGTGAACTCCGCTGTTGTAAGCTCCGTTTTTGTTAACTTCAGTTCTGTTAACTCCTTTTTTGTTAACTCCGTTTTTAATATCACCGTTTATGTTACCTCCGTTGGTATTTACTCCGTTTTTATTAACACCGTTTTTGAAAACTCCGATTTTGTTTACTCCGTTTTTATTTACTCCATTTTTGATAACTCCGTTTTTGTTAACTCCGTTTTTATTACCTGTGTTCTTATTATTTCCGTGTTTGTCAACTCCATTTTTCTTAACTCCGTTTCTGTTTACTCCGTTTTTGTTAATTCGGTTTTTGATAACTCCGTTTTGGTTAACTCCGTTTTTGTTAACTCCGCTTTATTTAACTCCGTCTTTATTACTTCCGATTTTGTTAACATTATTTTTGTTGACTTTTTTTTGTTAGTCCTTTTTTTAGTTTAACTCCGTTTGAATTAACTCCATATTTGTTAACACCGTTTCTGTTAACTCCGTTTCCGGTAACTACGTATTTGTTATCTACCTTAATGATAACTCCGTTTTCGTTAACTCCGTTTTTGTTAACAGCTTTTTTGTTAACTCCTTTTTCGTAAACTCCTTTTTTGTGGACTCCTTTTTTCTTTAAGCCTTTTTTGTTATTTCCTTTTTTGGAACTCCTATATTGTCACCCTTTGTTTGTAACACGGTTTTTTTTTACCCCGTTTTTGTAGCTCCGTTTGTGTAACTCTAATTTTGTTACTTCGTTTTTGTAACTCCGTTTTTGTTTACTCCGTTTTTGATAACACCGTTTTTTGTACCCCGTTTATGTATCTCCGTTTGTGTAACTCCGTTTTTTTAATTCCGTTTTTTCAACTTTATTTTTGTAAACTCGGTTTTTGTAAACTCCGTTTTTGATAACTTCGTTTTTTGTTTACCTTGTTTTTATTTACTCCGTTTTTTTTTAACTCTGTTTTTGTTAACTCCATTTTTGTTAACTCCGTTCTTGTAAACTCCGTTTTCGTTAACTCAGTTTTTGTTAGCTCCGTTTGTGTTTACTCCGTTTTGTTAACCATTTTTTTGTTAACTCCGTTTTTTTTAACTCGTTTTTGTTAACACCGTTTTTTTAACTCCGTTTTTGTTAACTCCGTTTTTGTTAAACTCCGTTTTTTTAACTCCATTTTTGTTAACACAGTTTTTGTTTGATCCGTTTTTGTGAACTCCGTTTTTTTAAATTCCGTTTTTGTTAGCTCAAGTTCTGTTTCCTCCGTTTTTGTTAACTCCGTTTTTTATAACTCCGTTGCTGTATTTTTGGTTTTTGTTAAGTCCAGTTCTGTTACTCCGTTATTGTTAACTCCGTTTTTAATATCACCGTTTATGTTACCTCCGTTGGTATTTACTCCGTTTTTATTAACTCTGTTTTTGATAACTCCGTTTTTGTTTACTCCGTTTTTATTTACTCCGTTTTTGTTAAATCCGTTTTTGATAACTCCGTTTTTGTTACCTCTGTTCTTGTTATTTCCGTTTTCGACATTTCCATTTTTATTAATTCCGTTTTTGTTTCCTTTTTTTTGTTAACTCCTTTTTTGTTTACTGCGTTTTTTTAATTCCTTTTTTCTTAACTCCTTTTTTGTAACTCCTTCTTTATTAACTCATTTTTGGTTAACTCCATTTTTGCTAGCCCCGATTTTGTTCACTGAATTGTTGTAAACTCCTTTTTTGTTACCTCCGTTTTTGTTAACTCCGTTTTTGTTAACACTGTTTTTGTTAACTCCGTTTTCGTGAACTCCGTTGTTGTAATCTTGGTTTTTGTTAAGTCCAGTTCTGTTACTCCGTTATTGTTAACTCCGTTTTTAATATCACCGTTTATGTTACCTCCGTTGGTATTTACTCCGTTTTTGTTAAATCCGTTTTTGATAACTCCGTTTTTGTTACCTCTGTTCTTGTTATTTCCGTTTTCGTCATTTCCATTTTTATTAATTCCGTTTTTGTTTCCTTTTTTTTGTTAACTCCTTTTTTGTTTACTCCGTTTTTTTAATTCCTTTTTTCTTAACTCCTTTTTTGTAACTCCTTCTTTATTAACTCCTTTTTGGTTAACTCCATTTTTGCTAGCTCCGATTTTGTTCACTGAATTGTTGTAAACTCCTTTTTTGTTAACTCAGTTTATGTTAACTCCGTTTTTGTTTACTCCGTTTGTGTTAACTCCTTTTTTTAACTCTGTTTTTGTTAACTCCATTTTTGTTAACTCCGTTCTTGTAAACTCCGTTTTTGTTAACTCAGTTTTTGTTAGCTCCGTTTTTTTTTAACTCCGTTTTTGTTAACTCCGTTTTTTTTTAACTCCTTTTTTGTTTACTCCATTTTTGTTAACTCCGTTCTTGCAAACTCCGTTTTTGTTAACTCAGTTTTTGTTAGCTCCGTTTTTTTAACTCCGTTTTTGTACACTCCTTTTTTGTTTATCTCCTTTTTTGTTAACTCCGTTTTCGTTAACTCCGTTTTTTTAACAGCTTTTTTGTTAACTCCTTTTTTGGAACTCCTATTATGTCACTCCTTTTTTGCTACTCCTTTTTTGTAACACGGTTTTTTTACCCCGTTTTTGTAGCTCCGTTTGTGTAACTCCGTTTTTGTTACTCCGTTTTTGTAACTCCGTTTTTGTTTACTCCGTTTTTGATAAAACCGTTTTTTTACCCCGTTTATGTAGTTCCGTTTGTGTAACTCCGTTTTTGTTAACTCCGTTTTTTTTACTCCGTTTTTATCAACTTCGTTTTTTTTTACTCCGTTTTTAATTACTCCGTTTATGTTAACTCCGTTGGTGTTTACTCCGTTTTTGTAAACTCCGATTTTGATAACTTCGATTTTATTTACTACGTTTTTGTTTACTCCGTTTATATAAGCTCCGTATTTATTAACTCCATTTAGTCAACTTCGTTTTTGTAATCTCATTTTTTGTAAATTTCATTTTTATTAACTCCATTTAATTCAAATCCGATTTTTTAAAGTCCGTTTTTGTTAACTCAGTTTTTGTTAGCTCCGTTTGTGTTTACTCCGTTTTTTTAACTCCTTTTTTGTAAACTCCGTTTTTTTAACTCAATTTTTTTAAACTCCGTATTTATTAACTCCATTTTGTTAACTTTGTCTTTGTTAACTCCGTTTTCGGAAATTCCCTTTTTGTTCACTCCGTTTTATTCAAAGCCGATTTTTTGAAGTCCGTTTTTGTTAACTCTAGTTCTGTTTACTGCGTTTTTGTTAACTCCGTTTTTGATAACTCCGTTTTTGTTAACTCCGTTTGTGTTTACTTCGTTTTTTTTAACTCTGTTTTTGTTAACTCCATTTTTGTTAACTCCGTTCTTGCAAACTCCGTTTTTTTTTACTCAGTTTTTTTTAGTTCCTTACTGTTTACTCCGTTTTGTTCACTCCTTTTTTGTCAACTCCGTTTTTTTTAACTCCGTTTTTGTAAACTCCGTTTTTTTTAACTCCGTTTTTGTTAACACCGTTTTTTTTTACTCCGTTTTTGTTAACACCATTTTAGTAAACACCGTTTTTGTTTGATCCGTTTTTGTGAACTCCGTTTTTTAAAACTCCGTTTTTGTTAACTCAGTTTTTGTTAGCTCCGTTTGTGTTTACTCCGTTTTTTTAACTCCTTTTTTGTAAACTCCGTTTTTTTAACTCAATTTTTTTAAACTCCGTATTTATTAACTCCATTTTGTTAACTTTGTCTTTGTTAACTCCGTTTTCGGAAATTCCCTTTTTGTTCACTCCGTTTTATTCAAAGCCGATTTTTTGAAGTCCGTTTTTGTTAACTCTAGTTCTGTTTACTGCGTTTTTGTTAACTCCGTTTTTGATAACTCCGTTTTTGTTAACTCCGTTTGTGTTTACTTCGTTTTTTTTAACTCTGTTTTTGTTAACTCCATTTTTGTTAACTCCGTTCTTGCAAACTCCGTTTTTTTTTACTCAGTTTTTTTTAGTTCCTTACTGTTTACTCCGTTTTGTTCACTCCTTTTTTGTCAACTCCGTTTTTTTTAACTCCGTTTTTGTAAACTCCGTTTTTTTTAACTCCGTTTTTGTTAACACCGTTTTTTTTTACTCCGTTTTTGTTAACACCATTTTAGTAAACACCGTTTTTGTTTGATCCGTTTTTGTGAACTCCGTTTTTTAAAACTCCGTTTTTGTTAACTCCAGTTCTGTTAACTCCGTTTTTGTTAACTCCAGTTCTGTTAACTCCGTATTTGTCTACTCCGTTTTTGATAACTCCGTTTTTGTTAACTCCGTTTTTGTTAACTCAAATTCCTTTAACTCCGTTTTTGATAACTCTGTTTTTTTAACTGTGTTTTCGTTAACACCGTTCTGGTTAACTCCGTTTTTGTTAACTCCGTTTTTTTAAACTCCGTATTATTAACTCCATTTTGTTAACTTCGTCTTTTTTAACTCCGTTTTCGTAAATTCCTTTTTTGTTAACTCCGTTTTATTCAAAGCCGATTTTTATAAGTCCGTTTTTGTTAACACTAGTTCTGTTTACTACGTTTTTGATAACTCCTTTTTTGATAACTCCGTTTTTGTTAACTTCGTTTGAGTTTACTCCGTTTTTTTTTAACTCTGTTCATGTTAACTCCATTTTGTTAACTCCGTTCTTGTAAACTCCGTTTTTGTTAACTCAGTTTTTGTTAGCTCCGTTTGTGTTTACTCCGTTTTGTTAAATCCTTTTTTCTTAACTCCGTTTTTTTTAACTCCGTTTTTGTTAACACCGTTTTTTTTACTCCGTTTTTGTTAACTCCGTTTTTGTTTAACTCCGTTTTTGTTAACTCCATTTTTGTTAACACCGTTTTTGTTTGTTCCATTTTTGTGAACTCCGTTTTTTAAAACTCCGTTTTTGTTAACTCCAGTTCTGTTATTTCCGTTTTTGTTAACACCGTTTTTGATAACTCCGTTTTTGTTAACTCCGTTTTTGTTAACTCATTTTCCTTTGACTCCGTTTTTGTTAACCTTGTTTTTTTAACTCCATTTTTGTTACCTCCGTATTTGTTAACTCCGTTTTTGTTAACTCCATTTTTGCTAACACTGTTTTTGTTAACTCTGTTTTTGTGAACTCCGTTGTTGTAAGCTCCGTTTTTTTTAACTCAAATTCCTTTAACTCCATTTTTTTTTAACTCCGCTTTTAATATCACCGTTTATGTTACCTCCGTTGGTATTTACACCGTTTGTATTAACTCCGTTTTTGATATCTCCGTTTTTGTTTACTCCGTCTTAATTTACTCCTTTTTTTTTTAACTCCGTTTTTGTTACCTCTGTTCTTGTTATTTCCGTTTTTGTCAACTCCATTTTTACTAACTCCGTTTATGTTAACTCCGTTTTTTTTTTACTCCGTTTGTGTTAACTCCTTTTTTTTAACTCTGTTTTTGTTAACTCCATTTTTGTTAACTCCGTTCTTGTAAACTCCGTTTTTGTTAACTCAGTTTTTGTTAGCTCCGTTTTTTTTAACTCCGTTTTTGTTAAATCCGTTTTTGTTTAACTCCTTTTTTGTTTACTCCATTTTTGTTAACTCCGTTCTTGTAAACTCCGTTTCTGTTAACTCAGTTTTTGTTAGCTCCGTTTTTTTAACTCCGTTTTTGTACACTCCGTTTTTGTTTATCTCCTTTTTTGTTAACTCCGTTTTCGTTAACTCCGTTTTTGTTAACAGCTTTTTTGTTAACTCCTTTCTTGGAACTCCTATTATGTCACTCCTTTTTTGCTACTCCTTTTTTGTAACACGGTTTTTTTACCCCGTTTTTGTAGCTCCGTTTGTGTAACTCCGTTTTTGTTACTCCGTTTTTGTAACTCCGTTTTTGTTTACTCCGTTTTTGATAAAACCTTTTTTTTACCCCGTTTATGTAGTTCCGTTTGTGTAACTCCGTTTTTGTTAACTCCGTTTTTTTTACTCCGTTTTTATCAACTTCGTTTTTTTTTACTCCGTTTTTAATTACTCCGTTTATGTTAACTCCGTTGGTGTTTACTCCGTTTTTGTAAACTCCGATTTTGATAACTTCGATTTTATTTACTACGTTTTTGTTTACTCCGTTTATATAAGCTCCGTATTTATTAACTCCATTTAGTCAACTTCGTTTTTGTAATCTCATTTTTCGTAAATTTCATTTTTATTAACTCCATTTAATTGAAATCCGATTTTTTAAAGTCCGTTTTTGTTAACTCAGTTTTTGTTAGCTCCGTTTGTGTTTACTCCGTTTTTTTAACTCCTTTTTTGTAAACTCCGTTTTTTTAACTCAATTTTTTTAAACTCCGTATTTATTAACTCCATTTTGTTAACTTTGTCTTTGTTAACTCCGTTTTCGGAAATTCCCTTTTTGTTCACTCCGTTTTATTCAAAGCCGATTTTTTGAAGTCCGTTTTTGTTAACTCTAGTTCTGTTTACTGCGTTTTTGTTAACTCCGTTTTTGATAACTCCGTTTTTGTTAACTCCGTTTGTGTTTACTCCGTTTTTTTTAACTCTGTTTTTGTTAACTCCATTTTTGTTAACTCCGTTCTTGCAAACTCCGTTTTTTTTACTCAGTTTTTTTTAGTTCCTTACTGTTTACTCCGTTTTGTTAACTCCTTTTTTGTCAACTCCGTTTTTTTTAACTCCGCTTTTGTTAACTCCGTTTTTTTTAACTCCGTTTTTGTTAACACCGTTTTTTTTACTCCGTTTTTGTTAACACCATTTTAGTTAACACCGTTTTTGTTTGATCCGTTTTTGTGAACTCCGTTTTTTAAAACTCCGTTTTTGTTAACTCCAGTTCTGTTAACTCCGTTTTTGTTAACTCCAGTTCTGTTAACTCCGTATTTGTCTACTCCGTTTTTGATAACTCCGTTTTTGTTAACTCCGTTTTTGTTAACTCAAATTCCTTTAATTCCGTTTTTGATAACTCTGTTTTTTTAACTGTGTTTTCGTTAACACCGTTCTGGTTAACTCCGTTTTTGTTAACTCCGTTTTTTTAAACTCCGCATTATTAACTCCATTTTGTTAACTTCGTCTTTTTTAACTCCGTTTTCGTTAATTCCTTTTTTGTTAACTCCGTTTTATTCAAAGCCGATTTTTATAAGTCCGTTTTTGTTAACACTAGTTCTGTTTACTACGTTTTTGATAACTCCTTTTTTGATAACTCCGTTTTTGTTAACTTCGTTTGAGTTTACTCCGTTTTTTTTTAACTCTGTTCATGTTAACTCCATTTTGTTAACTCCGTTCTTGTAAACTCCGTTTTTGTTAACTCAGTTTTTGTTAGCTCCGTTTGTGTTTACTCCGTTTTGTTAAATCCTTTTTTCTTAACTCCGTTTTTTTTAACTCCGTTTTTGTTAACACCGTTTTTTTTACTCCGTTTTTGTTAACTCCGTTTTTGTTTAACTCCGTTTTAGTTAACTCCATTTTTGTTAACACCGTTTTTGTTTGTTCCATTTTTGTGAACTCCGTTTTTTAAAACTCCGTTTTTGTTAACTCCAGTTCTGTTATTTCCGTTTTTGTTAACACCGTTTTTGATAACTCCGTTTTTGTTAACTCCGTTTTTGTTAACTCATTTTCCTTTGACTCCGTTTTTGTTAACCTTGTTTTTTTAACTCCATTTTTGTTACCTCCGTATTTGTTAACTCCGTTTTTGTTAACTCCATTTTTGCTAACACTGTTTTTGTTAACTCTGTTTTTGTGAACTCCGTTGTTGTAAGCTCCGTTTTTTTTAACTCAAGTTCCTTTAACTCCATTTTTTTTTAACTCCGCTTTTAATATCACCGTTTATGTTACCTCCGTTGGTATTTACACCGTTTGTATTAACTCCGTTTTTGATATCTCCGTTTTTGTTTACTCCGTCTTAATTTACTCCTTTTTTTTTAACTCCGTTTTTGTTTCCTCTGTTCTTGTTATTTCCGTTTTTGTCAACTCCATTTTTATTAACTCCGTTTCTGTTAACTCCGTTTTTGTTAATTCGGTTTTTGATAACTCCATTTTGGTTAACTCCATTTTGCTTAACTCCGACAACATTTTCAACCACAACAATTTCAACGACTACATTTTTTAACAACATTTTCAACGACAACATTTTCAACGACATCATTTTCAACGACAACATTTTCAACGACAACATTTTCAACGATAACATTTTCAACGACAGCATTTTCAACGACAACATTTTCAACGACAACATTTTCAACGACAACATTTTCAACGATAACATTTTCAACGACAATATTTTCAACGACAACATTTTCAACGACAACATTTTCAACGACAACATTTTCAACGACAACATTTTCAATGACAACATTTTCAACGACAAAATTTTCAACGACAATATTTTCGACGACAACATTTTTAACTACAACTTTTTCAACGACAACATTTTCAACGACAACATTTTCAACGACAACATTTTCAACGACAACATTTTCAACGAAAACATTTTCAACGACAACATTTTAAACGACAACATTTTCAACGACAACATTTTCAACGACAACATTTTCAACGACAACATTTTCAACGACAACATTTTCAACGACAACATTTTCAACGACAACATTTTCAACGACAACATTATCAACGACATCAATTTCAACGACAACATTTTCAACGACAACATTTTCAACGACAACATTTTCAACGACAACATTTTCAACGACAACATTTTCAACGACAACATTTTCAACGACAACATTTTCAACGACAGCATTTTCAGCGACAACATTTTCAACGACAACATTTTCAACGACAACATTTTCAACGACAACATTTTAAACGACAACATTTTCAACGACAACATTTTCAACGACAACATTTTCAACGACAACATTTTCAACGATAACATTTTCAACGACAACATTTTCAACGACAACATTTTCAAAGACAACATTTTCAACGACAACATTTTCAACGACAACATTTTCAACGACAAAATTTTCAACGACAACATTTTCAACGACAACATTTTCAACGACAACAGTTTAATCGACAACATTTTCAACGACAACAATTTCAACGACAACATTTTCAACGACAACATTTTCAACGACAACATTTTCAACGACAACAATTTCAACGACAACATTTTCAACGACAACATTTTCAACGACAATATTTTTAACGACAACATTTTCAACGACAACATTTTCAACGACAACATTTTCAACGACAACATTTTCATCGACAACATTTTCAACGACAACATTTTCAACGACAAACATTTCAACGACAACATTTTAAACGACAACATTTTCAACAACAACAACAACTTCAACAACAACAAAACATCAACAACAAAAATAACATTTTCAACGACAACATTTTCAACGACAACATTTTCAACGACAACATTGTCAACGACAACATTTTCAACGACAAAATTTTCAATGACAACATTTTCAACGACAACATTTTCAACGACAACATTTTCAACGACAACATTTTCAACGACAATATTTTCAACGACAACATTTTCAACGACAACATTTTCAACGACAACATTTTCAACGACAACATTTTCAACAACATCAACAATAACAACAACAACAACAACTACAACAACAGCAAAACAACAACAACAATAACAACAACATTTTCAACGACAACATTTTCAACGACAACATTTTCAGCGACAACATTTTCAACGACAAAATTGTCAACAACAACAACACTTACAACAACATTAACAGCAACAACAACAACAACTACAACAATAACAACAAAAACAACAACAACAACAACAACAACATTTTCAACGACAACATTTTCAACGGCAACATTTTCAGCGAAAACATTTTCAAAGACAACATTTTCAACGACTACATTTTCAACAACAACATTTTCAACTACCACATTTTCAACGACAACATTTTCAACGACAACATTTTCAACGACAACATTTTCAACGACAACATTTTCAACGACAACATTTTCATCGACAACATATTCAACGACAACATTTTCAACGACAACATTTTCAACGACATCATTTTCAACGACAACATTTTCAACGACAACATTTTCAACGACAACATTTTCAACGACAACATTTTCAACGACAACATTTTCAACGACAACATTTTTAACGACAACATTTTCAACGACAATATTTTCAACGACAATATTTTCAACGACAACATTTTCAACGACAACATTTTCAACGACAACATTTTCAACGACAACATTTTCAACGACAACATTTTCAACGACAACATTTTCAACGACAACATTTTCAGCGGCAACATTTTCAACGACAACATTTTCAACGACAACATTTTCAACGACAACATTTTCAACGACAACATTTTCATTGACTACGTTTCAAAGACCACATTTACAACGACAACATTTTCAACGACAACATTTTCAACGACAACATTTTCAACGACAACATTTTCAACGACAACATTTTCAACGACAACATTTTCAACGACAACATTTTCAACGACAACATTTTCAACGACAACATTTTCAACGACAACATTTTCAACGACAACATTTTCAACGACAACATTTTCAACGACAACATTTTCAACGACAAAATTTTCAACGCAACATTTTCAACGACAACATTTTCAACGACAAAAACAACAACAACGACAAAAACAACAACAACAACAACAACAACTTCAATAACAACTACAACAACAACAACGACAACATTTTCAACGACAACATTTTCAACGACAACATTTTCAACGACAATATTTTCAACGACAACATTTTCAACGACAACATTTTCAACGACAACATTTTCAACAACATCAACAACAACAACAACAACAACAACTACAACAACAGCAACAACAACAACAACAACAACATTTTCAACGACAACATTTTCAACGACAACATTTTCAGCGACAACATTTTCAACGACAAAATTGTCAACAACAACAACACTTACAACAACATTAACAGCAACAACAACAACAACTACAACAATAACAACAAAAACAACAACAACAACAACAACAACATTTTCAACGACAACATTTTCAGCGACAACATTTTCAGCGAAAACATTTTCAAAGACAACATTTTCAACGACTACATTTTCAACAACAACATTTTCAACGACAACATTTTCAACGACAATATTTTCAACGACAACATTTTCAACGACAACATTTTCAACGACAACATTTTCATCGACAACATATTCAACGACAACATTTTCAACGACAACATTTTCAACGACATCATTTTCAACGACAACATTTTCAACGACAACATTTTCAACGACAACATTTTCAACGACAACATTTTCGACGACAACATTTTCAACGACAACATTTTTAACGACAACATTTTCAACGACAGCATTTTCAACGACAACATTTTCAACAACAACATTTTCAACGACAACTTTTTTAACGACAACATTTTCAACGACAACATTTTCAACGACAACATTTTCAACGACAACATTTTCAACGACAACATTTTCAACAACAAAAACAACAACAACAACAACGACAAAAACAACAACAACAACCACAACTTCAAGAACAACTACAACAACAACGACAACATTTTCAACGACAACATTTTCAACGACAACATTTTCAACGAAAACATTTTCAACGACAACATTTACAACGACAACATTTTCAAAGATAACATTTTCAACGACAACATTTTCAGCGACAAGATTTTCAACGACAACATTTTCAACGACAACATTTTCAACGACAACATTTTCAATCACAACAATTTCAACGACTACATTTTCAACGACAACATTTTCAACCACAACATTTTCAACGACAACATTTTTTAACGAAAACATTTTCAATCACAA